>NC_137840.1:24132500-29132500 GCF_948465745.1 Chenopodium album
CCCACTTCACACAAGACTTTCTCGTGTCATGGCATATTTTGCTGTATCACAGCAGTATTTGCCGTGTCGCGACAGTGTTTTTAGGGTTTTTATCCTTTTTAGGGTTTTGTGTGTTCCCGGCCTCTACTCATTTTCCCTATAAATACCCCCTCACTTCTGATGTATGGGGCACCGTAATTCTCTCTTCTCCCATCTATGCTCAAGCCTAAACACTAGCCTACCTTATTCTTTCAAAATTCCTTCCTTAAATACTCCAAGGAGTCGTACTTTACTCGAGGTTCTATTCTTAAACCAAGGCGTGAAAGGTAGAAATGTTTGGGGGTTTAGCCCCAATTTAATTCTATTAAATTTAATTTAATTTAATTTAATTGTTGGTTTATTAAATTTCCTTGAAGTTACTAACTCATTTATTATTTTATAGTTGCAAGCAAACAAAATCAATGTTAGAATTATGTTCCTTTTATTTCTATTATTTTTCTAACCTTTTTATATTGTTGGGTTTATTGTTGAATTGCTTCTAATATTAATGTTTATTCTACTATTACTTATTGATCACCGTATTGCATGTTAAAGGGAATATGTAATTGAAAATCACGCCTAATAAGATAATTTGGACAACCGGTTTAAGTTCCTTTTTAATCTTTTAGAAATATATGTTGCATTAATACTCAATTTAGCTTAATAATAGTTTGGAGCAAATTGAAACTTTTTTTGCATGCCTTTGAGATTGCAGGAATCACTTTTCACTATAAGAATCGAGTAGAGGCCAATACGGGCGAAAGTGATTCCATGACTCACTTCGTACCATCATCCCCGATCCTCCTTTCGTAGTTCCGAACCATATAGAGCTATTAATCTCAGAATGGGGTGTAACCTTCATGGGTCAATCATTGTTGCCTTCGTTGTCCTTTACGCGAACGGTTTACAAGTTCCTTGAAAACTTGTTGGCGGCTCCATGCTTTCCTTATCCCTAATCGTATATGTCAATTTCCACTTCCTTTGAGTACCCAGCATATTCAAAACATGCTTTTACATAGGTGCACTTCAAACGGCGCCTAAAATTTGGCGACTCCACTAGGTAGGATTCTTGTTTTTTATCGATTTGAGTGATTGGTATTTAATTAAGATGAGTGGATGGGACTTGAAAGATTCTTGAATAGTATTCCTGTGATTAATTTGGCAAATTTGAATAAGCATGGGCGTTTTTACGTCGCTATTAGATCTGTCCCGTGGAAAAATTTGGATAACCTTGTCTTGAACGAAGGAATTAAAGGCACCTGTTCAGCACTATGGCACGTAACATTTTGCCGTGTCACGGCAGTCCTGAAATCTTTCAAGTGGCTTTATTTTACTTTTTCACAGTCGGCTTCATTCGATTTTTCTGAAAAAACATGTGTGTTCTACATACGTATTAGCCCCGGGGGATTTAAGCTCTATCAACCAAAAAACGCTCATGGCAATAAAGGATCATCCGAGTTATTAAATCCACCCAAACCAAGGAGTCGAGTTCGATTTCATCACGAACTCGCAGAGCCGCCCGTTTGCATACACCCTCAAGCGAGGCTGCCTTGGTATCGAGTCCAAACTCTTAACCATGTTACCCTTTTGTCACCCAAAACTTGACCAATACTTGAACATAAATCCTGACTTTAGATTGCGAACTTTTTTTGCATCATCATGACTAAATGCTACGTGGTTTATTTGATACTAACCTACATGTGTTTGTTCATTTTGTTTAATATATTACCGAGGGTTTTTATTTCCACATAATAATTAGTACAGACTTGAAATTGATTAAAACCTGGAAATTACACAAAACCAGACTTGGAACTATGCACCATCTCACGGCAGCTCTGCTGCGCCACGGAGTGCAGTGTGGTGACACGGTGCTTTGTACCGTCTGACGGTGCACAGTACCGTGTCACGACAATCAGTACCATGTCATGGTGCCAAAGAGTATGGTTTAGTCAGTCTTTTTTTGGTCTTTGTACGTGCTTATGTGGTTTATATGTCTGGTTTGATGTCATGTCTAGTTGTACAGTCATAATACGTGTCCATAACCTCACGTAATCACTCACATATCGTGTCAAGTTCACACCCTTTTCCTTGAGTTGTGCACCATTTTATCACTGTAGTTTAGGATGGTCTTGTGTCGTTTTTAGTTTCATTTTTTTTTGGAGTAAGTCGGATGGTATCCTCCAATACATAATTTTTTTTCTAAAAATAAATTTTCAAAAAAAAAAATTTCTTGCCTTTTCTTTTCCGGATAGGTCAAGGTTAAGTCTAGTCATTAAAGGTGTATTTGTTTCAATGTCACAACACTTGGTCAAGAAGCAAAAGTAGGTTCTTACAGTCTTATTCATTACCTCAACAACCTTATATACCTAAGAGGCGTTCAAGAAAACCACCACAATCATCTCCACAAAGTCCATATCCCATTTACCTTCAACCAATGGATTCTAAGGAGGATATTGAAAACATTAACAAGTCCATCGACAGATGTCTACCATGATGCAAGCGCTCACTACTAGAGTCAACACGGTAGAGCAAGATAATAAAAACAATGTCACTGTGGCTGCAGTGGACAAGATCAAAGAGCAAATGAGTAAAATCTATGAAGAGTTCACCTATGTAGAGCAACCTGTCACCTCTTTGTCCATAAGGGACAAGCTTCCTGAGAAGTTTTCCACTGCTTCCATTCCCAAGTTCAAGCCTACTGATAATCTGATGTTCCACTTGAAGGCTTGTTCTGCGACCATGGATTTTAAGGGATTAGATGTGACACTCTTCTCTACTGTGTTCCCTTTTTCCTTGGAGCATGCCTGTCAACAATGGTTCTACTCTCTAGAATTCAAGCATGTTGCAACTTGGGAGGATGTTACCGAAAGCTTCATGAACCGTTACAAATGTAACATCCAAGAGAACACTTCCGAACGTGAACTCTCCATTCTAAAACATAAGGAGAATGATGGCTTCACAACTTATCTGAGCAGGTGGAGAGTGAAAGGAATGGTGTCCTTCGAACAAGTGTATTATTCTGATAGCAGGTTCAAAATTATTAGAAAGCTAATATATTCAGTAAGGTCAAGTGATCGGAATGCCTGGGTGGAGGCCGCTTCCGATCAGTAATATGAATATAATTAATATTACAGCTTAATCTTGACTGAACCCTTCGGGTCACACCCAAGCAAAATATATGAACCGACTCGACGAATTAATTCAGAAGAAATTAATTCGTCGCCCGAGTGATAAATATTTAGACGTCTGTAATTCGAGCTTGGAGCGTCGAAACCAATCGTCGGAAGTCGAGTCAAAAATAATAAAAAGGCGAGACGCGCAAAATAATAATTAATCGACCATATTCCCAAAATACCCCTAGAATCGGAAATCCCCGAACATCCGAATGCTAGGGGCTAAAATGTCCAAGCATAGGTGGCTAGCAAGCGCACCAAGCCGAGCCTAGCATGGCTGGCTAGGTGCGTGCTAGCGCACCGTGCTAGCAGCCACGGACAGCAGCAGCTAGCAGCCGCGTGCACGTGGTGCGTGCCGCAGCTAGCTGCCGCAAGCTAGGCGTGCTAGCAGCTAGCTTCCGCAAGCTAGGCGTGCTAGCAGCGCACGCACTAGCAGCCACGCACAGCAGCAAGCCCGCACCAAGTGCGTGGCTTGCGCGCATAGCAGCTTCCCGCATCTTTGTGCGGGGCTGGGCTCGGGCTGGGCTCGTGGCTAGGCCATAGGGCCGGTCACTATGGGGAAGCTTGAGGAATCTGGGAGCAAGTGGGTAAGGACATGTGGCACAAGGAGAGTATTGAGTGGGGAGCAAGTATGGTCCCCTACTCTCTATGTGATCCTCACCAACCCATTTCACATTGTTATGCCACTTGTAGATTTATTATTAGTTTGAAATTTTAATTTAATTTAGCTTTAAATTAATTTGTCGAAATTCCCGTCATACTTTCCTCTATAAATACCAACCTTGGGATTTGGAGTAAAGTGCCTGAGTGGGAGTTAGAAAGAGCATTCCATATTTTGGGAAAAACTCTTAAACTCCATTAACACTTGGGTTTTGGTAGAACCTTGCTAACTCCAAGGTAGCGGACCTTAAAAGTCGTGTTCGTGTTTTGTGGGTGGATACCGTTGGAGGCACGACATTTGCGGTGCTCAAGGCTTTCAAGTAAGAGCCCGTTTTGAGAGGGCGAAGCTCGCTTCAAGGGTATGATTCGTTCTTCCTTTTCTTGTGTTTAGTTTTTTATGCTTAATGGTTTTATTAATTACGAGTGGTTCCTTGGGTCGGGGTTATTTCCGCGGTTAGTCGGACTCACCAAACCCCAACAGCGGTATCGGAGCCCCGCTCGTTTATTTTTATAATCATGTTTTTCAAGGTTTATTTTGGCTTATTTTTTTGGTTTAAGTTGCTAATTAGATTAGTAGCTCAATTTTATTTATTTTAATCCCTTTTTTAATGTCGAATTTGGCCTAGAACCCAGATTTTCGCCCAAAATTAGTGAATTTTGGGTGGAAAAGGTGTTTTGGAAAGGTTTTTACCCCGTTGGGCCTGTGATTTTAGCCAAATTCTGACCAGAAATGCCTTTTTTAAGGGATTTTTCGTTTTTGACGAAAAATGTTAAGCCTTTTCTAACCTTGAAATTAATGGAATAACTTGTTGATTATGTGGTTGATTATTTGCATTATTTTCTGCATTTTTAAGTCCCCTTAAAGCACACTTACTTGGTAGTATTTGATTCTTAAAGGTTGATTTATTTTCACATAATTGCAAACTAATTGCTTTTTAGTGTGAATTTTTTTGTTTTGAGGCTTCCTAAGTGTTAAAGATTCAATCTTTATTTGTGATAAGTGATTGAAACTTTAATAACCACTAAATTCCATGTTATTTTGTGTTAAACTTTGTTGTTTTAATCATTTTGAGTTGATTGGAAACATAAAGTTTTAATTTTTCTGATAGAAATTTGGTTATCTTCATGTTGGAAGATATAATTTTCAAGGATTCACAAAATTTAGATGTTGGAATTTTCATTTGAACATTAAAGTTCATATTTTTCCAACTTCCCCTTTGTTAAATTCTCAAGTTTAATTTAAATTGATTAAATTAAAAGTGAGAAATTGCCTCAACTTTGTTATTGCACCAAGATAAACCAATTTAATTAAGAATGGTTCTTGAAATTATTTTTGTTTTTTGCACTTTGAAATTTTATTAAGTTAGACTTGTTTAAATTTTTATTTTTTTGCTCATTGAGTTAGTTCTAAAATTCATATAGATTTAATTAATTATTTCTCGCGAAATGGGATCAAACCCCCGAGGCCATGGCACGCAAAACGAGGCAAAGAACCACCCTTGACTAGCCAGGCTGCATAGCAGCCCGCATGTGGCTGCCAAGGTGGCTGCCCCGCCTTACGTGCGGCCACACGCGCTGCAGCAGCACACGGCCGCACCAGCCACGCACCACCAGCCATGGTTGTGTGTGCGCGTGCGTGCGGCAGTGGCAGCAGCCCATGGCTGCTTGCCGCGAGCCGTGTGTGCGGAGTTTTTTGTGTGCATATGCTTGGTGCGGTGAGGTGAATAGCCGTAGTATGCTTGATTTGCATGAGCCGCGATTATTCGAGTTTCCTTGGCAAAACGCTTAAAGCGAAAGCCACTTGAAATGCGGTTGGCTTAATATTGCATATTTTGTCGTTTTATTTATTTAATTAATTTTGTTTATTTTAATTATAATTTGTGGAGGCTAGGCCTCGGTTTTAAGCGGCATTGGCAAAATTTTATTTTGACATGTTTGGGTGCTATCGACTTAATTAATTGGATTGATTAAGTGAAATGCGGAATTTAGTGGGAGCTTCAATTAATTAATGAAGTCAAATTACATAATCGTTTAAACAACTTTGACTAGTTTTAATTAGGCGTGTTAATCGGATTAACCACCTAGATTAGTTACTAGTGCGCGCGTTGTTTAAATGCATTTTACTTGTTTGATATTGTAAATTGCATGGGCCATTCACAAATAGTGAATGGATGAATGGAATATATATTCTTTCTCACAGGTTTTATAAAATGGCAACTAGTGGGACCCGATTAGGATAGAAAATACGAACTACGTTCCGTTATGTATTTTTGTAAATCTAAATACAGTCTACGCACCGTTAAGTATTTTTGTACCTTAATATTTAGATTATTCCTAGTCGTAGACACTAGTATTTGCATAGTTTGGTTAAGTCTTGAAGACGGCGTATCTTGGAAGACAAAGCCTTGAATTGCAAATGAAGACCTTTTGAAGATTTGAAGAATTCAAGGGGTCATGCTAGTTGCCAATATGCATTTATAATTTCGCTTTATATTTTATGCTTATATATACATGTGAATTATTCGTTAGATGCATGTTTAGTTTTTCTTTATGTTGCAATGATTATTTAACTTCACATAAATCAGCCAACATAGAATTCCTAGGTCCCTAATAATATTGAGTCAAACTTGCCTTTCCATAACAACACTTACCAACCGAACGAGGGTGATGGTAGGCTACGCCAAAGCGAGGTGCCATCACTTCTCCAAGGCTCATAAGGCACATCGGGTGTGCACATTGGTTTTGGTTTAACTCATCGGTATGAGTGAGGAGTCCTCACATACCGTGGCAGAAGAGATACATCGTCAAGGATGCATTAGATGCGACGATTGTCTAACCAAGAGTGGCTTAGAGCCATTAGCAAGGAAATGCTTACCCTAAAAGATAGAGTGTTAAGACAAGCCAAAGCATGCTTAACCACTCTTTGTTTCTTCAGATCTTGGAATCGCCTTATTTTCACAAAATAGGGACAATTTTACGTGTAAATAAGACGTTAAATAAGTATTGAAAATTAGCATGAATAAAATTCAATCTTATTTAAGTAATTTTGAATGGTTTTTCATTAAAATTCTTTCAATTGTAGAATCATGTCTTCAACCTCAAACAACTAGTTTTCATTACGCTTAATTCTCGACAAGGAGAAGTTGAGTGGTACCAATTTCCTTGATTGGCAAAGGAATTTGCGCATCGTTCTTATGCAAGAACAGAAAGAGTATGTCCTTGATGAGGAAATGCCCAAGGCTCCCAATGAGGAGGTAACTCAAGCAGCCCTTAACAGATGGCAAGTAGCCGATCGGGATGTCAAGTGCGTAATGCTAGTCACTATATCTCTTGAACTTTAGAAAACCTTCTTCGAGAAGGAATGGGCCTATGAGATCATTTCTGAGTTACAGAATATGTTTCAAGAACAGGCTCGAACTGAAAGGTTTGAAACCCACAGGCAGATCCTGGAGACTAAGCTCAGGAAAGGAGAGCCAGTCAGCCCACATGTGCTCAAAGTGATCGGATTATTTGAGAACATGGGAAGGCTTGATGCGGGGTATTCAACTGAAATGGCTATTGACATCATTCTCCATTCCCTTCACAAAGGCTATGACCAGCTCAAGATGAACTACAACATGCATAGCACGGAGAAAACCCTCACCGAGCTTCATGGGATGTTGAAGCAAGCTGAGCAGTCGCTCAAGGATGAGGGAAGGCATGATATGCAAATGATTAAGAAGGGCAAGCGATTCAAAAGGGCAGGAAAAAAGAAGAAGGGCTTCAAGGGGAAAGGAAAGAAGAACTTTCCGCCTAAGCCGAAAGCTACCAAAGACAACAAGGAGAAAAAGGTAGTATCTTCTAAGTCTGATTCCGAATGCTTCTATTGTAAGAAGAAGGGACATTGGAAGAGAGACTGCCTCAAATTCAAGGAAGATAAGAAGAACGGAACCGTTGCTTCTACATCAGGTATTTACGTTATAGACTTTAACTTCACTAGCTCGGCTTCATGGGTATTAGATACCGGATGTGGCTCACACCTTTGTTTCGATTCACAGGCATTAAGGAACACTAGGAGGCTAGGGAAGGGAGAGATCGAGCTCCGGGTAGGAAATGGAGCAAGGATTGGTGCTATATCCGTAGGATCTCTTTGTTTGTCTTTGCCCACGGGGCTAGTTTTGGAACTTGACAATGTTTATTGTGTTCCCAACATTACCAAAAACATCATTTCAATTTCGGCATTGGACGCCAAAGGTTTTGAATTTCGAGTTAAGGACCAATTATGTTCATTTTATCTCGATAATGTTTTATATAGTACAGCACATTCAGAAAATGGTCTTTATGTGTTATGTCTAGACAAAGAAATTTATAACGTTAATAATCATGCAAAGAAAGCTAAGACTACACCGTCTAGTCAAACTTACTTGTGGCATTGTCGTCTTGGCCACATTAACATCAAACGCATCAAGAAGCTTCTTCAAGAAGGTATTCTTGACTCATTTGATTTAGAATCCTTTGAGAATTACGAAGGATGTTTATTAGGCAAGATGATAAAGCAACCATTCTCCAAGTTGGGAGAAAGGGCCGGTGACTTGTTGGGACTAATACACACCGATGTATGTGGGCCAATGAGTACACCCGCAAGGAGTAGTTATCGGTATTTCATAACCTTCACGGACGACTATAGTAGATATGGTTATGTCTATCTAATGTCGCATAAATCTGAATCGTTTTATAAATTCAAGGAATTTCAGAACAAAGTTGAATACCAACTTGGCAAGAAAATCAAAGCGCTTCGATCGGATCGAGGTGGCGAATATTTGAGCCAAGAATTCAATGACCATCTGAAAGAACATGGAATACTTTCAGAGTTAACACCTCCGGGAACTCCTCAATGGAATGAAGTATCTGAAAAGAGGAATCGAACCCTGTTAGACATGGCCCGATCGATTATGGGTCTTAGTGAACTTCCAATCTCTTTCTAGGGTCATGCACTTTTAACTACGGCACTTACACTGAATCGTGCTCCGTCAAAGGCAGTGGAAAAGAATCCATATGAATTATGGACAAATAAACCTCCAAGGTTGTCTTTTCTCAAGATTAGGGGATGCGAAGCATATGTCAAGAAACTCATTTCTTACAAACTTCATCCGAAATCTGACAAGGTTCACTTTGTGGGTTATCCAAAAGAAACCAAAGGGTATTACTTCTACAACAAATCTGAGAACAAAGTGTTTGTTGCTCGTGATGGTGTCTTTTTGAAGAAGGAGCATCTCTCCAAAATGACAAGTGGGAGGAAAATCGAACTCGACGAAGTTCGAGAGGACGAGCAACAAGGACAAGTTGACAATCAAAGTGCTCACGAAGCATCTGTTGACATTGGTCAAAGTCAAAATATGCAAAGTCAAACCAACAATGCAAATGCTCATTCCATCACCCTATGTAGGTTAACTCGGCCAAGATCTCAACCTGATAGATATCTCGGTGTTGTATTAACCGAGATCAAGACATCTTAGTAGTGGATGGAGATGAGTTGGCAACCTACAAGCAAGCTATGACGAGCCCCGACTCTGCAAAATGGCAAGAGGCCATGAAATCCGAAATGGACTCCATGTTTGAAAATCAAATATGGGACTTGGTTGATTTACCCGTAGGTTACACACCTATCGGATGTAAATGGATTTTCAAGATGAAAACCGACAAAGATGGAAATGTATTTATTTACAAAGCAAGGCTGGTAGCAAAAGGTTACAGGAAAATTCACGGTGTTGATTATGATGAAACCTTTTCTTCAGTAGCTATGCTTAAGTCCGTTCGAATTCTTTTAGCGATTGCTGCATATTACAATTATAAAATATGGCAGATGGATGTCAAAACCGCCTTCCTCAATGGAATTTTGGAAGAAACTGTGTACATGACACAGCCTGAAGGCTTTATCGACCAGAACAATCCTAAGAAGGTATGCCAGCTTAAGAAGTCTATTTATGAATTAAAGCAAGTAGAAGTTGAAATCTGCAATTTGGTGAAGCCATCAGTAAGTTTGGTTTTATCAAGAATCCAGATGAGTCTTGTGTTTACAAGAATGTCAGTGGGAGTGACATCGCCTTCCTAGTCTTATATGTCGATGACATTTTGCTCATTGGAAATAGCATTCCGTTGTTAGAGTCTGTAAAGGCTTAGCTCGGGAAATGTTTTTCAATGAAAAACTTGGGAGAGGCTTAGTACATACTAGGCATCAAGATCTATAGGGATAGATCAAAGAGGATGATAGGAATGTGTCAAAGTACTTACATCGATAAGGTATTAGCTCAATTCTAAATGGAAGGAGCCAAGAGAGGGCACCTACCCATGTCACATGGCATAACCTTAAGCAAGAAGCAGTGTCCAAAAACACCTGATGAGCGAGAAAGGATGAGTTGTATTCAATATGCTTCGCTTAATGGATCGATCATGTATGCCATTATATGTACTAAGCCGGATGTATCGTATGCCTTGAGTGCTACGAGCCAATACCAATCAGACAAAAAATATTCTGAAGTACCTAAAAGGAACAAGGATAAATTCCTGGTCTATGGAGGTAAAGATGAATTGGTTGTTAAGGGATATACCGACGCAAGCTTCCAGACAGACAGAGACGAGTCCAAGTCACAATCTGGATACATATTCTATCTCAATGGAGGAGCGTTTAGTTGGAAGAGTGCAAAGCGAAGCAAAACCGCTGATTCTACAACTGAAGCCGAGTGCTTGGCAGCGTCTGAGGCAGCCAAGGAGGCAGTTTAAATTCGCAAGTTCATTGATGAACTTGGTGTTGTACCCTCCATCAAGGGTCCAATAGACCTCCATTGTGACAACAATGGAGCTATTGCTCAGGCTAGAGAGCCACGAGAACATCAGAAGGTCAAACATGTCAAGAGGCGATTTCACATGATTCGAGAATGGAAGACATAGGGTGAAATCAGAATTTGCAAAGTGGGAACGGATGACAATGTAGCCGATCCACTTAGTAAACTCTTGTCTCAAGTGAAGCACAAAAAACATATTGAGGCAATGGGAATCAAGCATGTCGTGAACTGGCTTTGATTTCCATATTATAGTGTTTTAATTAAATTTTGGACAATGTTAATGTAAAGCACTATGATGAACCATTTAGTTTTTGGAGTAATTAAAACTTTTCATGCAATTTAATTCACTCCGTCTCTATTTAATTGTGGTTTAGAATTAAATAACGAGTCCATTCGATTTTAATAAATATTCAAAATAGGGTATCAAGTCAATGGCTTGGATAAAGAAACACATATTAAGTGAACATTGAATATTTTAATCGAAAATTATCCATAATCAAGGTCATATTTTTTGTGGACGATTAATGACCATTAGAGATTAGTGTGTAGTATGATTTATAGCACCGTTTCTTCTGCTATGAGGATATAAATCATTTGCACAGGTATTGGTTTAGAACCATACTGGATCGACCTATGAGAATACTTTAAGAGATTTAAAATCGTCATAAGTATTTTTCTCATTATTACTATCGAAACTCTTTTCCTTGACCATGAGTAGTGGGAGGTCTCTTGTTTCAGTACTAGTCCGCTTGGTATCCGCCAAACGTCTACCGTAACTGGGGATTATAACAACAGATATCGAGCGGCTAGGTCCTCTTAGTAAGAGAAGCTACATTACAAGACTGGAAATGTCCCCCTACTAACAATAGGGAACTTGTCTTGTTGTTTACAAGGCCTCTCGAAGAGCGAGACTATGAAAATGCATGGTCGTGCTCAGATGGATTTTAGAAATCATCTGCATATTGACAGTGAAACTCGAATTTTGAGAAACACTTCTGGATGGAACAAAGATGACGAGTAATCTTACTCTTTAGTTCATGAAGAGACATAGGAAAAGGGCTATACACTAAATGCACACTTGTCCGGAAGGACAAGTGGGAGATTGAAAGGAATGGTGTCCTTCAAACAAGTGTATTATTCTGGTAGCGGATTAAGAATTATTAGAAAACTAATATATTCAGTAAGGTCAAGTGATCGGAATGCCTGGGTGGAGGCCGCTTCCGATCAGTAATATTAATATAATTAATATTACAGCTTAATCTTGATTGGACCCTTCTGGTCAAGCCAAAGCAAAATATACGAACCGACTCGACGTCAGTAAGGTCAAAATATACGAACCCTTCTGGTCACACCCAAGAAATTATTTCGTCGCCCGAGTGTTAAATGTTTAGACGTCGGTAATTCAAGCTTGGAGCGTCGAAACCGATCGTCGGAAGTCGAGTCAAAAATAATAAAAAGACGAGACGCGCAAAATAATAATAAATCGACCATATTCCAAAAATACCCCTAGCATCGGAATGCCACGAGCATCCGAATGATACACTTGCATGCAGCAGCTAGTTGCCGCAAGCTAGGCGTGCTAGCAGCGCACGAACTAGCAGCCACGCACAACAGCAGCCCGCATCTTGGTGCAGGGCTGGGCTCGGGCTGGGCTCATGGCTGGGCTTGTGGGTTGGCCATAGGGCCGATCACTATGGGGAAGCTTGAGGAATATGGGATCAAGTGGGTAAGGACATGTAGCACAAGAAAAGTATTGAGTGGGGAGCAAGTATGGTCCCCTACTCTCCATGTGGTCCTCACCAACCCATTTCACATGGTAATGCCACTTGTAGATTTATTATTAGTTTGCAATTTTAATTTAATTTAGCTTTAAATTAATTTGTGGAATTTCATGATCCCACATTGATGGGATAGAAATTCCCACTCATACTTTCCTCTATAAATACCAACCTTGGGATTTGGAGTAAAGTGCTTGAGTGGGAGTTAGAAAGAGCATTCCATATTTTGGGAAAAACTTATAAACTCCATTAACACTTGAGTTTTGGTCGGACCTTGCTAACCCCAAGGTAGCGGACCTTAAAATTCGTGTTCGTTCTTTGTGGGTGGATACCGTTGGAGGCACGACATTTGCGGTGCTCAAGGCTTTCAAGTAAGAGCCCGTTTTGAGAGGGCAAAGCTCGCTTCAAGGGTATGATTCGTTCTTCCTTTTCTTGTGTTTATTTATTTATTCTTTATTGTTTTATTAATTACGAGTGGTTCCTTGGGTCAAAGTTGTTTCCGTGGTGAGTCGGACTCACCAAACCCTAATAGAGAGAACCAGCTGCACTACTTGTAGATCCTCCTAAGGAGAAGGAGATGGTTCGCCTCTTTATTGCAAATCTAACTCATAAGTACAAGCAACACTTGAAGTTTCTGTCTCTAAACACCTTTGAAGCCGTGTACGATATAAAGATCAAAATTGAGGATAAGTCGATGAAGATTGCTGGTAGCAACAACAACAACAACAACACTTTGAAAAACAAGAAGAACGACACTCCTTCTTCTTTATCTTCCAAGGCCAATAATGCTACCAAGAACATCAACGTCAATGATGTGTTAGCTCTTAATGCTCTTGTAGAAATATACTTTTGGTTTCCTGTCCCGATAGGTAGTGCAATGACGAGAAATAAAACCATCTTCGTGTTGGATCGAAGTGAAGAATGCTTATGGATGACTGGCTAAACCGCAATGAAGCAAAAAGACTAACCTAACCCAAAACAAATACAAAATAATGTCTAATTAACTAAACCCAATCATAACTAGGCTTAAGCCCGTGCTTATGACCCAATAACGACGTATTTAGTGGCGCCTGGGTTAAATTTAATGTTGTAGCAGAAAAAGCCGCGTGCAACTCAATGAGTCGCGCGGGTCTGGCGCGCGCAACTAATTCAGTTGCATGTAACACCTAGCGCAACATCAATAGATACCCATGCGAGAGATTCCGAATTTCATAAAAATATAGAATCAAATCTTACCATAATGCCGCGCGCAGGACATTCTATTGCGCTGCCCATAGCAGCACAACTAAATCACTTGCGCTGGGATGCCACGCGCAACTCATCTAGATGCACGCGACACCTGTTGCGGCAGATTGCTTAAAACCCTAATTGCACCCATTTCCAATTAATAGGGGATTAATACGAGGCTTAAACACACAGAAATTAACCTAAGATCCTGGCAAAAACTCTTATGAACTTGTGCTACTAAACCCTCTTGTCCTAAACACTCACCCCTCTTAATCTTTGTTACTACGGCGGAGGTTCTTGAACAAGAAGGAGACCATAAGTGTTTTAAACGGAGATCTAGCAAAGAGAAGTAGTAAATTCCCGAGCACTTAGATAAATCACATCTACTTTTCTTGTTGAAAAGAACTTTAATCTTTAAAATAGTGTTGTTTTACCACATTAAAAGGATATTTAATTAATCAATTCCACATAGTATCTTGCGTTAAATAAGATTATAATTGAATAATTAATTGATTGATTGACCACTTAAGCCAAAGCGAATCTTGGTTACTTTTGCTCCTTTCACAAATTTGAATTAAATAAAGAATAACGACTTTGCAATGTAATTTCTTCGTGATTAATGCTTTTAAATAAAATCAACTAACTTAGTTTTAGGTATCGCGTTGCATATATTGTATTGTGATGAAATTGTAAAAAAGAAAGAGCTAGTAGAGGCCATACTAGGGCTAGAATAGCGATTCTCCTGTAAAGAGAACGTTATTTTAGTACCCTCGCTCCCGAACTCATTTCGGGTTTATGTAGACCAATTTGGGCTTGAGTGAACTTACGATTTGTGCTAATTATCCCATGAATTCCACATGGGAGAAAGGCATGAACGAGGTTTATGGGTTTACCCAAAACTCATTGGCGACTCCTACTTGTTTCTTAAAAAGTGTAATGATAGAATCAATTCTAATTTAAGGTCCCCCGAACAGTCAGAAATTCAAATCCTAATACACCATAACAAGTGTAAAGTCCTGGGCTTTTAAATGGCCATGGGAATTTAAGGAAGGATCCCCTACAATGGGAACACCCTTCTTACAGTGGCGACTCCACTTAGGGACTTAGAGGTTACAAGATTAGTTCTTAGTTATGGTCCAAGGTTTCCAACACTAGGTTGCCTATTGGTTGTAATGGGAATTAACTTGGATAATCTCTAGTTAGAGAGAGACACTTGAACGCATAATATCTTCCTTTTGCAAAAAAATAAAAACCAAACAAGCAACATTGCATCATGCATAATCACAGCACACTTTAACCTTTGGGGATTGGCTCATTGACTAGGGGTTTCCAACACTAGGCTTCTAACCTAAAATCAATAACAATCATCCCATCCATATCACCAACAAATCTAAGGAGAGCGATGCGATGAGTCAACACATTGAGTGATTGATTTGTGGGTCGTTTCCTAAGATATGGTACCTTTGGACACCTAAGCCTTGACTTTAAAATGGCATTATGTGTATCTTGGCTTATGGTATGCTTATGTGATTTATGCGACGTGTTAGGATAGTCTTTTTTTTTTCCTCTTAAGCCTTGTTTAGGTTCCTAATTATGGAGTTGTCTCTTTGTAATTTTGAGTCGTATTCGAAGGGTAACATAAAAAAATTGAAAAATATATGATGGAAAATATAAAATAAACGCTCGAATTTTAAAAAAAAAATTACGAGCAGGTGGCGCGCGCAACTCAATGAGTTGCGCGACCCCAGCCAGCGTAAGTGATTCGAATGCGCGCGCCTATTATTGTGAGCCATTTTTATTTTTGGGAAAACAAATTGGCTCGTTCAAACAATATCTTCATTGAATAATTGTTTAAGGGTAATGTTGTCCATTTGAAAATATCTTGTGTCGTTATTTCTTCTTTTTGTCTTCTAAACAAGCGTATTGATTTACTTATCCTTTCGTACTTCTTTTAGGGTCGGTTTTCAAGCTTGGGAACGAAGACTCCCGGGCGTTCGCATTCTACATTTACCATAAAAAAAATCCATCCCTTTCAAACAACCTTCCCTCGACAACTAGTCCTAGTCCAACAACACTGTCGACCATTGAGCAACTTCAAGAAGAGATTACTCGCTTGAGAGAAGAAAAGGCTCAAGAGGCCGAGGAAAGAAGAATTAAGAAACTTAAAAAGGCTGAAAAGAAAAATGCCGAGACTCAAGCCTTGCAACAAAAGATGGAATAATTATGCGTCAAAGAAAAGTCGTTGGAGAAGCTTGTTCTTCGTTCTACGATGGGGAACAAATATTTCGATGTAGAAAGGTTTGCTCCTCCCGCAGGACTTGAATTACCGGAAAATTTCGTAGCTACGGACTTGACAATAGGAAAATGTATGTCGTTATCTACCCTTCCCCCAAGTCAAACAAAATTTGTAAACACCTAACCAACCTTATATGAATATAGGGAAAGTTAAGGGTCGATCCCTAGGGAATGCAATGATGAAAACTAGAGTCTAAGTCAAGCTACCTCGAAGATGGAGTTGAGATTATGGTTGGCACTATGGTAAACAAAAACAAGTCTAATCAAGTAAAACAAAGGTCTAAACACTAGGGATATGGGTTCCACATGCAAGTTCAATGATAATGCTAGTTTAGAGCTCAATCAATTAATTCAAGTATTACAATGGACTAACAATAGTAGCAATCAAGAGAGTTCAAATGCTATCTCCTATAGGCCAATCTAGGTGTCACTATAAAAGGCAAATCAAGAATAATCACAAGCAAACCCAATCAATTAGAGTAACTTTTAATTCAATTGTTCATGTCATTAAGAGTTGCAATGCAATCTAGATTAATCTTATAGGTTGATCACTCCTAGTCTAATCAATCACATGCAAAACTATGTCAACCAATTTAATTGCAACAAATCAATCAATCAAAGAGCATCCACTAGCAATTTCATTAATCAAACATGCTTCCTCCTTTCCCTAGAAACTAATCTACTCACTAATCATGGTGAAATTCAAGAACAAATAACTAGAAATTTCATTAATCTTCATTCTATAACAAAATCTAAGAGAAATCAAAATATTCAACAATATCAAATTCAAATCCAAAGAAGAACAAGCAACAAGCAAAAATCAAATAGCAAGTAAGTAAAAGATGAAAGAAGGAAGAGATTCTCAATAATATTGATGATTGAAAATGAAGAAATCCAAACTTGATTGATAAAATGTTAAGTTACAAATCCAAAACCAAGAACTTCTCTCTAACTTCTCTCTAAATTCACTCTCTAAAACTAAGCTAATGAAAAATTATCAAAAAGTTCCTTTTGAAAAGGAATTACAATTCTATTTATAGGTAAAGAAGAAACCGGCAAATCCCGCGGTCTCTCTCGATGAATCCGCAGCCGCGGAGAAATGGGTACGGAACCCTCCGCGGGCTTTCTGGGCAGCACCTGCGCCCGCGGCCAAAGATGTCGCGCCTGCGGCCAATTCCCTGCTCCAAAAACTCAATAAGGGGGCCACGGTCTCTCTGAGATGGAGCGCCCTCTCAAGATTTCTCGCTCCCGCGGAGAGCCCGCGGGGCAACCGCGGGAAGCTCCTTCCAAAATCTTGCAATTTGCTCTTCTTAAGCCCGCACCCGCAGCTCCACTGAACCGCGCCCGCGGCCTGCTGGAAATACCTTGGAGACCTCTCCGAGGCCTCTCCAAGGCCTCTCTAAGCCCTCTCTAGCCAAATGCTTCTTCCTTACTTGATCATTAAGGCCCCAACTTGATTCCTTTGCAAAAGTGATTCTCCAAATACCTACACAAGCAAACAAAGAAAGGAAATACAAGGAAAAAGAGCCAAATAAAAGGAAAACACGAGGAAAATACGAGAACCAAAAAGAAAAGAGGAAAAAAAGAAACCTAAGGAAAAAGGACCAAAAATAAGAGAAGAAAGCATGAAAAAAAAGAAAGAAATAACCCTAATAGACTACCCTATGAGTGCCATAAACGACACTCATCAAATTCCCCCAAGCTAGACTTTTGCTCGTCTCGAGCAAAACAAAGGCTAAAAAGGAATAAAAGGGCTTATTCGAAGCAAAAAGAAAAAGAGGGGCGAGAATTTACACTAAGACTCACTATCGTAGGAATCACGGTTGTTTTTAGCTACAACAAGCCATTTAAACCCCTAGATCGCTCTAAAGGACGAGTGATGCCCTCGTAAGGGTATTCTAAGAGTTTACCCATAACTCTCCACCAAATCCCCAAGAGGCAAACCGGAGAAGGAAAAGAAAGAGGAAAAAGGAAACAAAATCTTTACGAAATGGACTTTACAAAGAGATTATAATTCAAATGAATAACAACCTTTCTAAAGAGAATTATGGTATGCACGTTATAAGATACCTAAGGTTGATTGAAACACAAATATGATAAGCATAGGAACTAGTTATCACATTCCACTTTCATCCCAAACGGTCTTACCGCGTTCCCCCTACTAATCTCATGTCTCCCCTTAGTGAGCATCTCATAGATTCCGCGAAGGAACCGGAAAAAGATTAAATTTTTTGGGTTACTCGACATCTTGATTTCGCATCCTCTTTCCTTTGTCTACAACCTATGATTCCCTCCACCGATGAAAGACTCAACTCCTAGTTCCAAAGGTCTTCCCCAAGGTTGTAACGCAAGGCAAGAAGGGTTAAGGTAGGCTAAAATTTAAAATTTGGTGGTTATCCTAAATTGTTAAGCAAAGACCGGCCAAATCTCAACACCAAACTTAAGTATCACCAAACAAAAACGTATTAACACCCCCAAGCTTATTCAAAGAAACAATCTACAATCATTAGAACAAAAAGCGCAAGCGCTTTCCCCCCAAGCTAAAAGAAACATTGTCCTCAATGCATAGAGAGGAGAAAGACACTTGAATTTTATGGTTTTTTTTTTTTTTTTTTTTTTTTTTTTGCATTTTCTCATTTATAAATTTGTTTTTATTTCCTTGAACTCCTTAAAAGCATTTGTCCTTGCCTTTTTCAATTCGGACGGCTTTTTTTTTTCAAAAATGCATTTATTAACATCCTTGCCTCTTTTACTAAGGATGGCTTTTACATAAGCATTTGCCATTATTCACCAAATATAAACAACTCAATTATGCATACCAATTCGAACCAAACGCCAACTTCATAGACCACAATCGCCAAACATTGACCTTTGCTTCACAAAAACCAAAAAGAAGGAGAATGAAACAAAAGGCTCAAGATATCTAATTATGCGGCTTGAAAAGAGGGAAAAAGGTTCAAAGGGGTAACTAGTAGGCAAATGTATCCCAAACCCAACAAAAAAAAAGTAAACAAAAAGGGACTATTCTAGAAAAAGAAAAATACCTCCCCGAAAAGTTGCCTTTGTCCTCCCTAGGTAGTTCGGTCACGGTCTTAGGAATCATACGCTAAGATTCTAGATTAGGTTTGCGAAAATCAAGGATCCATGCCGCTCATGCAAGAGTATGATGAAAGCTTGAACAAATATAAATCTCACATGGTTGTAGCAAAAACTCACTAAGGTTGTCAAATCAAAGATAGGGAGCAACTACCAACATGCCACAAACGAGTAGAATCCGGTTTCATGATCCCCCTAGTTCTAGACAACTATCTTAGCATGCTTTATCCTAGAATCAACCAAACGTAATCTCAAACCGTGCATACCATTATTACCTAAGAAGACTATTATTCAAAAGCAAAAGTCCATTGCATACAAGCCCAATTTTCAAAAAGAGAAAGAGTGAAAATAAAGCCTCAAAAAGTTATGCACACAAACAAGATTAAAAGAAAAGGAAAGAAAAGAAAAGAAGAAGATGGAAAACTTAGACAAGGACAAGAAAGGGAAAGAGGAAAAGGGCAAAGATGCAATCATAACACGTTTATCCCAATCGACATACAAGCGCTCTAATGGCCACATTGCCAAAGACCCCAAACACACTAGGTGTTAAATTCATACATCCTCGAACCATTCAACTTTTCCTAAATCTAATCCTAATCTAAGCAACCAAGAAAATGAAGAAGTGAAAATAAAGAGGTAAAATAAGAAAGGCCTCACCAAGCATCCGTGCTAAATTAAAGTACCCAAGAAGTAGGAACGTGCTTCTCCAAAAGGTTCCGCAATCCAAAGCATAGGCTACGAGCAAGGTGAGTTAAAGAAAAAGGCTATATATACAAAATGAAATTGTTAGTAACTTCCAAACAAAAGCAAACAATAAAACACTTAGATAAAAATTATATACAAAAACCTAGAGAAACCATCATCATTAAAATTTTTATTTATTTTTTTTTCTTCTCAAGAAACTCCCAAAAACATCAAGAAATGAAACAAAACAACAACAAGCAACAGACCAACGAGACCATTAGCAGAAATCCACTAAAAGCCTTATCAAAGACTTCCCACCGAGCCCCAGGTGCCTCCCGAAACCAACATAAAACATCCTTTTTGACCCTCCCCCCTCACAAAATGAAGGCATCGACCGCGATGCCTATAAACATGCAAAGTAGGGAAAGGGGAGAACAAAAAGGGAAGCAAACATGCATAAGGGGACTATTGGCCACTAGGGCCGGCACCATCATCACACGTATCCCAACCTCCGGTGTAACTAGGAGGAAAACCATAGTGACCCCGGAATAGGTCAAGTTGGGATTGGGTTAATTGGTCATAGGGCTCAGGCTGAACAAAGGGCTCGGGGTGATGGGGGTGAACATAGTAGTATGCGGGATCACCCCGATAATCACTCCCCCGTGAGACCCTATAATCATAAGGTGGGAAGTCACGCCTTGGCACATCGGGGTCCTCCACCCCGGGCCAATATGGGTACGTAGGGAGGTTGTCACCGCCCCATGAAGGTACCGGCCCTTGTTGGGGCGGCACATAAGGGTAGTTGACCGGAGGTGTGACCTCCCCCCTACGCACACTAGCGTCATACAAGGCGCTAGTTTGATAAGACAAAGTTTGGTGGTCCGAGTACATACCTTGCATGATCAATTGCATGCGCTCCATGTTGGCTCTCATGGCCTCCATCTCTCGGAGATAAGCATCTCCTTGGAAATCTTGTTGTTGTTGTCTTTGATGTCTCCTTTCTCTTCTTATTCTTTGAGCATCATCATGAAAATGCTCATGTTGTTGTTGTTGTAGTGGCGGTTGTTGTTGCTCTTCATCATATTCTTCTCCTCTTCCTTCCTCCTCTTCCTCATCATTCCCATCACCCCCATCAATCTCATCCTCCTCCTCCATCTCATCATCAATCCTCCCATTTTCCCTAGGGACCATCCAAATGCTTCTAGCCTCACGAAGGATGGAGGTGGCGGCCGGGTTAGGGAGTAGGCAATGGTGGGTATTTCTCACTAGCCGAGAGTAAGTGCCGGCTCTCCTAGTGCTAGTTTTGAAACGCAAAGTGTTAACTTGCTTCAAACTGATCCACACGTCTTCACTCCTTCCAACCAGAGTTCAAGACTTCAAGAACCCCTCTTGCTTGAAATACGACACAAGACGTGTCACCATGCCCCCACAATGAATTTCCCTCGTTTCGACCCCATGCATTATCTCCTTACAACAATTCATGAAGATATAGCCAAAATTAATCCTTGACCCTAACTCCGGCTTGGTAGCCATCCATAACACCATAATCTCCTCCCGAGATAACTTCCCCAAATCTTGCTTATTAAAGACCGAATACCAAAGAATTCTATGAAGGATCCTAAGGGTCGGATGGATAATTTCACTAGCAAGGGACTTCTTCGAATCAAACTCCCTCCTGTTGGCTATGGTTTTCCATCAAGAAACCTCATTATACTCAGTTTGGACTAGGGAGATAAGGGGCTCGAAGATATCACCATTGGGGTTGAAACCAAGGGCTACATTGAACTCGGCTAGGTTCATGGTGTGTTTGACATTGAAGAGTTAGAAGGAAATAATAAAATCGGTTTATCCCACCTTATTGAACTCAAATGTGGAGAAAAACTCAATGGAAGGCTCCAAATAGGTTCTAGGGGCCGATTTTAGAAACTCAGCCAAGCTTAGGTTATCTAGAAGGATGTCAAGGTCATTTTCAATACCTAGCTTGGCCATATCCTCACGAAAGTAATGCCGAGAGGGTCTAAAATTCCGGTCTTTCATTTTGTTATAGATGGGGGTTTGTTTAGACCGGTTCCAAAATTTGAGAGGGGGTAAAGGAGGAGGAGGAGCATCATCTTGAGTTGTGGAATGCAGTTGGGGTTGAGGGTTTGAGGATTGGCCTTGAGAAGATTGGCCGGGGGATTGGTTTGAGCGCTTCTTGCTACTTTTGACTCTTCTTATCAAATCCATTTTAACAAAATTCACACAATTCACAAGAACACAACAAACTCCCTCAAACAAAACAACTTCCACCAAAAATTACTCACAAACCTCCTTACAAATCCAACCAAACCACCACAAACTACAAGGTACCTGTTCCAATCAACACAACAACCAAAATCAAACAACAAACAACAATATCAACAATCATTCATCAATATAATCATGAATCAACAAGAAAAAGTAACAATCACCCAAATATACCAATTTTCCCATAAATCAACCATAAAACACAAAAATCATGCTCAAATTCAAGGTAAACAAACCAATGTAAAGAAATCAATTGAAATTGACAAAAATATTACAAAGGTTAGAAGTATACCAAGATTAGAGACTCAAATTAAACTCAAAGCACTTCAAAGACCCAAAATTTCCCAAAAGAGCTCGAGAAAGAAGAGTAGGAGTGTTGAAAATGGAGGAATATGGAAGAATTTGTGAAAAATTTGGGCAAACGGTGAAGAAATTTGTGAGAAATTGATGTTTTGGGGTTAGGGTTTGAGAGGAGGTAGAGAGAGGAAGGGGAAAAATAAGGAGAAGAGGAGGAAATAAGAGAGGAGAGAGAGAGGCGAGGGGCGTGCCCGAGTAATAAACCTAGATCGCCGCGCCCTCTCCCGAAAATGTCGCGCCCGCGGAGAGACCGCGGGGACCTCCTGGAATTTTTAGAATTTTAATACCTGATGGGGGCCGCGCCCTCTCCTAATTTTCCGCGCCCTCTCCAATAGCTCTCGCGCCCGCGGGGAGACCGCGGGGCAACCGCGGGAAGTCCCTGGAATGGGGTTCCAAATTTGCTTGAATTTAGGTCGCGCCCTCTCCAAACATGACGCGCCCTCTCCAAAACCTCCCGCGCCCGCGGAGAGACCGCGGGGAAACCGCGGGATGTCCCTAGAATGGAATTCAATTGTGCTCGAATTGAAGCCCGCGCCCTCTCCAATCATTACGCGCCCTCTCCAGAACCTCCCGCGCCCGCGGAGAGACCGCGGGGCAACCATGGGAAGTCCTTGGAAAGAAATTCAATTATGCTTGATATGAGGGTCACGCCCTCTCCAACTCTTGCGAGGCCTCTCCAGAACCTCCCGCGCCCGCAGAGAGACCGCGGGGCAACCGCGGGAAGTCCCTGGAATGATATTTCAATTTTGCTTCAAAGAGGTGAAAATGCCCCCGAGGTCTCTCCTAGCCCTCGGGGAGCCCTCTCCCCTTCACTTTAAACTCTTCTTCAAACCCCTTCTTTCCAACAAGTGATGATAATGGGCGACCTACAAGACAAACACAAAACCAACTCAAAAATGAAATCAAAAACCAATCAAGGAAAAATAAAAGAAAAGAAAGGAAAGAGAAATGAGATGAGAATCTGGGTTGCCTCCCGTAAGCGCTTTTGGTTAACGTTGTTAGCTCGACGTGCACCACCATCTCATGGTGGCCTAAAAAGAATCATTTTGTGAACAAGTCCAACAAACACTCCATCATAGGACTTCTTGAGCCGATGACCATTAACTTTGAATGAAGATGAGGAGTTTAAAGGAGAAATCTCCACGGCACCATTATCAAAAACATCTTTCACCAAGAATGGTCCACTCCATGTTGACATAAGCTTTTCGGGGAACAACTTCATCCTTGAATTGTAGAGGAGGACTTTGTCACCTACACAAAAATCCTTTTTCTCAATCAACTTGTCATGAACCTCCTTGGAGCGAGCCTTGTAGGTGCTAGAACAATCGTAAGCATCAAGTCGAAGTTCTTCTAGCTCGTGAAGATCCAACCACCTCTTCTCCCCCGCACTAGCTAAGTCAAAATTTATCTTCTTGATGGCCCATAAGGCACAATGTTCAAGCTCTACCGGGAGATGGCACGATTTGCCATAGACAAGGCGATATGGAGTAGTACCAATAGGCGTCTTAAAAGCCGTCCTATAAGCCCAAAGAGCATCATCTAACTTGTTCAACCAATCCTTTCTATTCCTTGCAACCGTCTTCTCAAGAATGAGCTTTATTTGACGATTGGAGACCTCGACTTGGCCACTCGATTGAGGATGATATGGAAGGCCGAACCGTTGATGCACTCCATGTTTCCTCAACATCTTTTGGAAGGCGTTGTGAACAAAATGAGATCCGTTATTGCTTATCACAGCCTTTGGCACGCCAAACCTTGGGAAGATGATTTTGTTGAACAACTTCAACACTACTTTGTGGTCATTAGAAGGGGAGGCAATGGCCTCAACCCCTTTAGAAACATAGTCCACATCCACATGTATGAATTGATTACCATATGAAGATGGGAATGGTCCCATGAAGTCAATCTCCCAAACATCGAACACCTCTAACTCAAGAATGGGTTGTTGAGGCATCTCATTCCTCTTGGAGATATTCCCAACCCTTTGACATCGGTCACATGACTTCACAAAGCCCCATGAGTCCTTGAAGAGATGCGGCCACCACAAACCACATTGAAGAACCTTGGTAGCGGTCTTGGAAACACCCATATGCCCACCACTAGAGTCCGAGTGGCACATCCTTAAAACACTAGGAACCTCTTCATTTGGAACACAATGCCTAAGTAAGCCATCAACCCCTCGTTTGTATAGGATGGGATAGTCCCAAAAGTAATGTCTTGCCTCCCTTTTGATTTTCTTCCTTTGGTTCTTTGAGAAAGAGGGTGGAAACTCCCCACATGCTAGAAAATTCACCAATTCGGCATACCATGGGAGTTCCTTCACCTCTATGGCATATAAGAAGTCATCAAGCATTTTATCCTCAATAGGTGAACCATCATCATGAATTTGATCACCCTTAAGGAGAGAAAAATGGTCCGCCACAACATTTTCCGCACCCTTCTTGTCCCTAATCTCAATCTCAAAAGTTTGTAATTCAAGCACCCATCGAATCAACCTAGGCTTGGACTCTTTCTTGGCAAATAGATACTTGAGGGCCGCGTGATCCGTGAAGACTATGGTCTTGGAACCCAACAAGTAACAACGGAATTTCTCAAAAGAGTGCACCATTGCTAAAAATTCCTTTTCCGTTGTTGTGTAGTTCTTTTGAGCCCCATTGAGTGTCTTGGACATATAGTAAATCACATGAATCTTCTTGTCTACACGTTATCCGAAAACACCTCCAATAGCCCAATCACTTGCATCACACATCAATTCAAAAGGAAGATACCACCTTGGGGCTTGAACAATAGGAGTGGAGATAAGGGCCTTCTTCAATCTATCAAATGCCTTCAAGCATTTGTCATCAAAAATGAACTCAACATCCTTTTGAAGAAGGTCATTTAGGGGCTTAGCAATAGGTGAAAAATCCTTGATGAATCTTCTATAGAAACCCGCATGACCAAGGAACGATCTCACACCCTTGACATTCACCGGAGGTGGAAGTTTCTCAATCACTTCTATTTTTGCCTTATCCACCTCAATGCCTCTATTTGAAATCTTGTTCCCAAGCACTATACCTTCCTCCACCATGAAGTGGCATTTCTCCCAATTCAAAACAAGATTGACCTAAACACATCTTTCCAAACACTTCTCAAGGTTCACAAGGCACTCCTCAAATGAGACACCCCCCACCGAAAAGTCATCCATGAAGACCTCCATTTCCTCCTCCAACATATCCCAAAAAATACACATCATGCACCTTTGGAATGTAGCGGGTGCATTGCATAACCCAAAGGGCATTCTTTGATAGGCAAAGGTCCCATAAGGACATGTGAAGGTAGTTTTCTCTTGATCATCGGGGTGGATGGGGATTTGGAAGAATCCCGAATATCCATCGAGGAAACAATAAAATTTGTGCCTTGTTAGTCTTTCAAGCATTTGATCAATAAATGGAAGAGGGAAGTGATCCTTCTTGGTGGATGTGTTTAGACGCCTATAGTCAATACACATCCGTCAACCCGTGACCGTCCTAGTTGGAATGAGCTCACCCTTCTCATTCTCAACCACGGTCATGCCCCCCTTCTTTTGAACGACATGCACGGGGGAGACCCACCTTGAGCTAGAGATGGGGAATATGATTCCCGCATTCAATAGCTTGGTGATCTCCTTCTTAACTACCTCTCCCATTTGGGGATGTAGTTTTCTTTGTCGTTCGATAGAAGAAAGGGCGCCTTCCTCAAGTGTTATGTGGTGTTGGCACAAGGCGGGGCTTATACCTTTAAGATCATCAATTGTGTACCCCAAAGCACCTTGGTGCTTTCTCAAAACACCACATAACGCTTGAGCTTGGCTCGCGCTCAAGGATGCACTAAGTATCACAGGGTAAGTGGAATGAGGGCCCAAGAACTCATACTTAAGGTGTGATGGTAGAGGTTTGAGCTCTACCATAGGCACACCATTACCTTCCTTTGATGTGGCCGCTTGCAAAGCTTCTTGGCTTGAGATTTTCAAGCACATTTGCTCATCCACTTCCTCCATGCTTCCATTAAGAAATTCTTCATAGAATGCCACTTCCTTGCATGGTGTACCTACTTTGTCCTTGTTCAACAAAACATTCTCAAGAGCATCGTTAGAGGTGAGCAAGTGCTCAGGCATGGAAGACAAAACATGATCAAGTGAATCAATCATCATGCAATTTTCTAGAGAAGAATATGGATATTTCATGCTTTCATTAAAATCAAATTCAATGACCTCATCTCCTACCTTAAGGGAAATCTTTGCACTCCTCACATCAATCATAGCACCCGAGGTAGCAAGAAAGGGTCTACCTAAAAGGATTGGAATGGTAGCATCTTCATCCATTTCAAGCACAATAAAATCCACCGGGAACACAAACTTCCCAACCCTCAATGGAACATCTTCTACCTTACCTTTTGGAAACTTGATTGACCTATCGGCTAATTGCAAGGTAATGTTAGAAGGTAAGAGTTCCCCTAGTTCAAGCCTTTGATAAACCAAATATGGAATTATCCTCACACTAGCTCCCAAGTCACATAGGGCATTATCAATTTGCATCTTGTTAATGGCACAAGGGATGGAGAAATTTCAGGGGTCTTTTAATTTGGGTGGCATTTTGTTCATGATGATAGCACTACAATTTTCGGTCAAATTGATAGTTTCCACAAACTCACAAGTCCTTTTCCCACTCAAAATGTCCTTGAGGAATTTGGCATAATTTTGCATTTGGTTGATCACATCGATAAAAGGTAGAGAAAGATGAAGTTGTTTTAGCATATCAATGAATCTCCCAAATTGTTCATCCAATTTGTGTCTCATGAATTTTTGTGGGTAAGGGAGCTTGGGTTTCACAATTTCTTTCTCTACTCTCACCTCTCTAGGTGTCTCAACCACAACCTCATCCAATGATGCCCTATCCCCCTCATTCTCAACCAAGGCTTCCTTAGGAACCTCCTTATCCTCACCCTTCCTAGGTAATCTCTCCTCAAGAACCTTACCACTCCTTGTAACAATAGCATTCACGTGTTTCTTGGGATCAAGACCTTGGGAAGGTAAAGAATAAGGGCTTGCATGATCTTTCAAAGCATGAGCAAGTTGAGAAATTTGGTTTTCAAGCATTTTATTGTGGGTCATCATTTCATTAAACTTCTTATCACTAACGGCCATGTATGTGTTCAACAATTTGGTTTGATTCTCAATTATTTCTTCCAAATTGGTCCTAGGTGAAGAAGGTTGTGAATAGGAATTTTCTCCTTGAGTCCTTGGAACAAATCCGGGTGAGGGACCTCTTTGAGCATTATTTTGAAAATTGCCCTTCCCTTGGTTGTTCCAAGTACTCCTATTTTGATTTTTACCATAACCTTGATTATGGTTACCACCACCTTGATTATGGTTACCACAACCTTGGTTGTGATTTCCATAACCTTGGTTTTGATTACCATAATTTTGGCTTTGATTTTAGCCACTATAACCTTGGTTATTATAGCTAGCACGAGAACCTTGGTTCCATTGGTTTCTATAACCACCACCTTGATTATAGTTGTCAAAATTGCCTTGGTTTTGGTAATTCCTATTCCATTGACCTCTTTGATTATCAAACCTTTGAGCAATATTATTTGACACATAATTCACATGCTCACTCTCATTGTTATCAAACTCATCAATACATTCATTAGGACAATTACTAGAGTCATGATCATACGATCCACATGCATCACAAAACAAACAACCCATAGGCATATTATGTGAAGAGGGAGGGGGTTGAGAGTTAGAAGGAGTACCTCTCCCCTTAAATTGGGAGGGAAGATTCGAAGCTTGGGAAGAAGAAGAAGTGCTCTCCAGCTTGGCTTTGATTGCGGTCATCTCCTTTCCCAAGTTTGTCATTTGGGAGGAAAGGTTGTTGATCGCATTTAGATGGTCCACCGAGTACAATGAAGATTGCTTGCTTAAAGAGTCTCTCTCCCCATCTTGCCAATCTCTATAGTACGTCACCACGTCCTAAATAATGTCCACCACTTCTTCTTCAGTCTTGTTCATGATAGGACCCCCGGCCCCCCCCCCCCATCAAGGCATGACATGCCTTGGGGACTTAAACCGCCATAGAAGATTTGGACCACTTGGTATGTTGGGATTCCGTGGTGAGGGCACTCCCTTTGATACTCTTTGTATCTCTCCCATGCTTCGTAAAGGCTTTCATTTGGCCTTTGCTTGAACCCTTGAATCAAGTCTCTTGCCTCCATCGTCTTCTTTTGAGGGTAGAACGGGACAAGAAGGCCTTTGTAACATCATCCCATGTTCTCAAGGAGTTGGGATTCACTTCTTTATCTAGCCACTCTAAGGATCTTCCTATGAGAGAGAAGGGGAACAACTTGAGGCGTATGAACTCTTGAGAAACTCCGTTGACTTTGATGGTGTTGCAATATTTTTCAAATTCTTTAAGATGGTTCAACGGGCTCTCATTCTTAGCCCCACTATATTGCCTCCTCTCAATTAAGGTGATCATGGCCAGCCGAATCTCGAAATCATTTGCCGGTGTTGTAGGCGGAGCTATGCCGCTCTCAAACCTATAAGCACCGGGTATTCCTAGCTCCTTCAAGGCAACTCTCGGATTTTCTCCTATGCCTTGATCTTCTTCAATCTCTTCTTCACTTGAAGAACTATACCCCAAGGATCGATTAGCTAATCTTCTCCTTGAGAGAGTCCTTTCAATTTCCGGGTCAAAAGGCACAATGGATCGATCACAAGCTCTATGCATGCAAAACTTCAAAGAAAATATTAGTAGCACGGCTACAAGTGTAGCCTAAAGAATCAAAATCTTTTTGTATTTTTTTTTCAATTAAAATGAAGTAGACTCAACAACAAAAGCTAAGAACCAATAGCATTCCCCGGAAACGGCGCCATTTTGACAGGAGGAAAATGTATGTCCTTATCTACCCTTTTCCCAAGTCAAACAAAATTTGTAAACAACTAACCAACCTTATATGAATATATGGCAAGTTAAGGGTCGATCCCTAGGGAATGCAATGATGAAAACTAGAGTCTAAGTCAAGCTACCTCGAAGATGGAGTTGAGATTATGGTTGGCACTATGGTAAACTAAAACAAGTTTAATCAAGTAAAACAAATGTCTAAACACTAGGGATATGGGTTCCACATGCAAGTTCAATGATAATGCTAGTTTGGAGCTCAATCAATTAATTCAAGTATTGCAATGGACAAACAATAGTAGCAATCAAGAGAGTTCAAATGCTATCTCCTATAGGCCAATCTAGGTGTCACTATGAAAGGAAAATCAAGAAGAATCACAAGCAAACCCAATCAATTAGAGCAACTTTCAATTCAATTGTTCATGTCATTAAGAGTTGCAATGCAATATAGATTAATCTTATAGATTAATCACTCCTAGTCTAATCAATCACATGCAAAACTATGTCAACCAATTTAATTGCAACAAATCAATCAATCAAAGAGCATCAACTAGCAATTTCATTAATGAAACATGCTTCCTCCTTTCCCTAGCAACTAATCTACTCACTAATCATGGTGAAATTCAAGAACAAATAACTAGAAATTGCATTAATCTTCATTCTATATCAAAATCTAAGAGAAATCAAAATATTCAACAATATCAAATTCAAATCCAAAGAAGAACAAGCAACAAGCAAAAATCAAATAGCAAGTAAGTAAAAGATGAAAGAAGGAAGAGATTCTCAATAATATTGATGATTGAAAATGATGAAATCCAAACTTGATTGATCAAATGTTGAGTTACAAATCCAAAACCAAGAACTTTTCTCTAACTTCTCTCTAAATTCACTCTCTAAAACTAAGCTAATAAAAAATTATCAAAAAGTTCCTTTTGAAAAGGAATTACAATTCTATTTATAGGTAAAGAAGAAACCGGCAAATCCCGCGGTCTATCTCGATGAATCCGCAGCCGCGGAGAAATGGGTACGGAACCCTCTGTGAGCTTTCTGGGCAGCACCCGCGCCCGCGGCAATATAGACTCGCGCCCGCGGCCAATCCCCTGCTCCAAAAACTCAATAAGGGGGTCGCAGTCTCTCTGAGATGGAGTGCCCTCTCAAGATTTCCCGCTCCCGCGGAGAGCCCGCGGGGCAACCGCGGGAAGCTCCTGCCAAAATCTTGCAATTTGCTCTTCTTAAGCCCGCGCCCGCGGCTCCACTAACCCGCGCCCACGGCCTGCTGGAAATACCTTGGAGACCTCTTCGAGGCCTCTCCAAGGCCTCTCTAAGCCCTCTCTAGCCAAATGCTTCTTCCTTACTTGATCATTAAGGCCCCAACTCGATTCCTTTGCAAAGGTGATTCTCCAAATACCTACACAAGCAAACAAAGAAAGGAAATAAAAGGAAAAAGAGCCAAATAAAAGGAAAACATGAGGAAAACACGAGAACCATATAGAAAAGAGGAGAAAGAGAAACCTAAGGAAAAAGGACCAAAAATAAGAGAAGAAAGCATGAAAAAAAAAGAAAGAAATAACCCTAAAAGACTACCCTATGAGTGCCATAAATGACACTCATCAGGACTTGCCAATATTTAAGGTGAACAATAATCCATAAAACCACGTAATGTGTTTTACTAGCACCTTGGCATTAAAGGGAGATGATCCTAAGCTTTATGCTTTGACTTTCCCTTTATCTCTAGACCCAACTGCGAGAGATTGGTACTATGGGCTAGATACAAAATACAAAACAACATGGGAAGATGTAGTTTTGGCTTTCATTACCCAATATGAGAGTAACGTACAGTTCAAATATACTCTACGTGAACTCAAAATGCTTAATCAAGGCGACGATGAAGATTTCCTTGATTTCTATGGTAGATGGCGAGAAAAGGCGGTTCACCTTGCCCAAAGGCCACCTGAACTTGAGTTAGTACAAAAATTCATTGATAAAATACAACAAGCATCTACGTTACCTTGGTATAGGCACTTTTCAAAAGGTCTATTCTCTGGCTACTAGGATTGAAGATGATCTTGCTAAAGAAAAAGCAACCAAACCTTATCATCATCAACCTAGGAATAACTATATAAAGGGGAATGATAATACTTCATCCTCTATTGATGTATTTGCGACTTCCACGCAATATAATAACAGTAATGATCCACGAAGAAGATGGAAAAAAGATAGAAGATTTACAGCGTTTATTATGTTTTCCGTATCTATTTTAAATGGGAAAACTATGACGATTGTAAAATGATACGATTTCCTTATTTATTTCACAAATATACTTGCATATTGTAGCGAATGTACAATCGCTACAAAAAGACAATTTTCTTGTAGTATAACGGCTTTGTCTATTAGTATAGAAACAACCCCCCAGGATCTCGTTAGCTTGCTTACTAGCAAAAAATCAGACAAATCAATCATTTTCACTAATGATGATTTGCCTTAAGACACTACCCACAACAATGCATTATACTTAACTATGGGGTGCAAAGGGTACAATATCCCTCTTACTTTAGTAGACAAAGGGTCAGCTGTAAATGTGTGCCCATCGTAACAGCAAAATATCTAGGACTTAATCCAGAAAAGGATTTTCAATCAACAACACAAAGCATTAGGGCCTGTGAAAACTCGAGGAGATCGGTGTGTGGAACTGTTAAGCTACCTATTACCATAGGCCCAATTAAAAAGATGGTTGAATTCCATGTCATGGACATTAAAACCACATTCAATCTTCTACTTGGACGTCCTTGGAAACACGAGCTTGGTGCAATACCATCCTCACTTCATCAAATGATTAGGTTGAACTATCAAGGGCTTCCTATGACTATACATGCTTCTCCTCTCAAAATAGCTATAAATGACCAATCATTTCTAGAAATAAACCATGATAATGATGAAGAGGAAATGTGGAGATTTGCCGCAGAGCCAATATACACAATTGAAATGGAAGAAAGCCATGAAGAACCACTCAAGCTTGATCCATACTTCACTCAGTTAGTAAACAACATCTTGTTTAAGAGTAGTTACTTTCCTGGGATGCCTTTGGGAATAGGAATGAAGAAATCTCTTTTACTTTCTATCCCAAAGAAAAGTTTCTCTTTTGGATTGGGATACAAACCAACCAAGGAGGAACTAGAGTCTCATGATGCTAAAAACAAAGCATGTAGTGACAACAATAAAAAAGGGATAATCATTTTGTTCCGATCTTACCAACAAAACCTTAATGGATAATTCATTAGGGACGTAGAAGATTACCCTTGCTATGACTTTGCAAAACCATTAGTTCTAGGAGAAATCAAGAAGCCTTGATTTGAGATATTTCATAATTATATTGCTACTTCTTGAATAACAATCTTGAAATTGTTAAATCAAAACACCCAACCCTAGGGTGCTATAATAGGCAAGCATTCAACTTGCTATTTGGACTAGAGAAAAACCATGTTGCTACCATGACTAATCAGAATGCCATCCAATATGAAGCTTTTGACCCAACCTCATTGATCACCCTTTCTAATCAAACCTTCGAGCATGGATAGAGGAAATCTTTCAAGTGACCAATCATAAAGGTGACAAGCTGGAAATCGTTACGGGTGAGGGGAAGATGTTTGAAGAATTGGATTGAAAGGAATGGTGTCCTTCGAACAAGTGTATTATTCTGATAGCGGGTTCATAATTATTAGAAAGCTAATATATTCAATAAGGTGAAGTGATCGGAATGCCTGGGTGGAGGCCGCTTCCGATCAGTAATATTAATATAATTAATATTACAGCTTAATCTTGACTGAATCCTTCGGGTCACACCCAAGCAAAATATACAAACCGACTCGACAAATTAATTCAGAAGAAATTAATTCGTCGCCCGAGTGTTAAATATTTAGACGTCGGTAATTCGAGCTTGGAGCGTCAAAAGCGATCGTCGGAAGTCGAGTCAAAAATTATAAAAAGACGAGACGCGCAAAATAATAATAAATCGACCATATTCAGAAAATACCCCTAGCATCGGAATGCCCTGAGCATCCGAATGCTAGGGGAAAAAATGTCCAAGCATAGGTGGCTAGCAAGCGCACCAAGCCGAGCCTAGCATGGCTGGCTAGGTGCGTGCTAGCAACCACGCACAGCAGCAGCTAGCAGCCGCGTGCACGTGGTGCGTGCTAGCAGCGCACGCACTAGCAGCCACGCACAGCAGCAAGACCGCACCAAGTGCGTGGCTTGCGCGCACAACAGCTGCCCACATCTTGGTGCGGGGCTGGGCTCAGTATGGGCTCGTGGCTGCGCTCGTGGATGGGCCATAGGGCCGGTCACTATGAGGAAACTTGAGGAATATGGGAGCAAGTGGGTAAGGACATGTGGCACAAGGAGAGTATTGAGTGGGGAGCAAGTATGGTCCCCTACTCTCCATGTGGTCCTCACCAACCCATTTCACATGGTAATGCCACTTGTAGATTTATTATTAGTTTGCAATTTTAATTTAATTTAGCTTTAAATTAATTTGTGGAATTTCATGATCCCACATTGATGGGATAGAAATTCCCACTCATACTTTCCTCTATAAATACCAACCTTGGGATTTGGAATAAATTGCTTGAGTGGGAGTTAGAAAGAGCATTCAAAATTTTGGGAAAAACTCTTAAACTCCATTAACACTTGTGTTTTGGTCGGACCTTGCTAACTCCAAGGTAGCGGACCTAAAAAGTCGTGTTCGTCCTTTGTGGGTGGATACCGTTGGAGGCACGACATTTGCGGTGCTCAAGGCTTTCAAGTAAGAGCCCGTTTTGAGAGGGCGAAGCTCGCTTCAAGGGTATGATTCGTTCTTCCTTTTCTTGTGCTTATTTATTTATGCTTTATGGTTTAATTAATTATGAGTGGTTCCTTGGATCAGGGTTGTTTCCAAGGTGAGTCGGACTGACCAAACCCAACAGCGGTATCGGAGCCCCGCTCGTTTATTTTTATAATCATGTTTTTCAAGGTTTATTTTGGCTTATTTTTCTGGTTTAAGTTGCTAATTAGATTAGTAGCTCGATTTTATTTATTTTAATCCCTTTTTTAATGTCGAATTTGGCCCAGAACCCAGATTTTCGCCCAAAAATAGTGAATTTTGGGTGGAAAAGGTGTTCTAGAAAGGTTGTTTTCCCGTTAAGACTGTGATTTTAGCGAAATTCTGACCAGAAATGCCTTTTTCTAGGGATTTTTCGCATTTGACGAAAAATTTTAAGTCTTTTCTAACCTTTAAATTAATGGCATAACTTGTTGATTATGTGGTTGATTATTTGCATTATTTTCTGCATTTTTAAGTCCCCTTAAAGCCTACTTACTTGGTAGTATTTGATGCTTAAAGGTTGATTTATTTTCTCATAATTGCAAACTAAATGCTTTTTAGTGTGAAAATTTTTGTTTTGAGGCTTCCTAAGTGTTAAAGATTCAATCTTTATTTGTGATAAGTGATTGAAACTTTAAAAACCACTAAATTCCATGTTATTTTGTGTTAAACTTTGTTATTTTAATCATTTTGAGTTGATTGGAAACATAAAGTTTCAATTTTTGTGATAGAAATTTGGTTATATTCATGTTGGAAGATATAATTTTCAAGGATTCACAAAATTTAGATGTTGGAATTCATTTGAACATTAAAGTTCATATTTTTTCAACTTCCCCTTACTTTGTCAAATTCTCAAGTTTAATTTAAATTGATTAAATTAAAAGTGAGAAATTGCCTCAACTTTGTTATTGCACCAAGCTAAACCAATTTAATTAAGAATGGTTCTTGGAATTATTTTGGTTATTTGCACTTTGAAATTTTATTAAGTTAGACTTGTTTAAAAATTTTATTTTTTTGCTCATTGAGTTAGTTCTAAATTTAATTTAGAATTAATTAATTATGTCTTGCGAAATGGGATCAAATCCCGAGGCCATGGCATGCAAAACGAGGCAAAGAACCACCCTTGGCTAGCCAGGCTGCATAGCAGCCCGCATGTGGCTGCCAAGGTGGCCGCCCCGCCTTTCGTGCGGCCACACGCGCGGCAGCAGCACACGGTCGCAGTAGCCACGCACCAGCAGCCATGGTTGTGCGTGCACGTGCGTGCGGCAGTGGCAGCAGCCCATGGCTGCTTGCCAAGAGCCTTGTGTGCGGAGTTTTATGTGTGCATATGCTTGGTGCGGTGAGGTGAATAGCCGTAGTATGCTTGGTTTGCATGAGCCGCGATTATTCGAGTTTCCTTGGCAAAACGCTTAAAGCGATAGCCACCTGAAATGTGTTTGGCTTAATATTGCTTATTTTGCCGTTTTATTTATTTTAATTAATTTTGTTTATTTAAATTAAAATTTTGGGAGGCTAGGCCTCGGTTTTGAGAGGCATTGGCAAAATTTTATTTTGACAAGTTTGGGTGCTACCGACTTAATTAATTGGATTAATTAAGGGAAATGCGGAAATTAGTGGGAGCTTCAATTATTAATGACGTCAATTACATAATCGGTTAAGCAACTTTGACTAGTTTTAATTAGGCGTGTTAATCGGATTAACCACCTAGATTAGTCACTAGTGCGCGCGTTGTTTAAATGCATTTTACTTGTTTGATATTGTAAATTGCATGGGCCATTCACAAATAGTGAATGGATGAATGGAATATATATTCTCTCACACAGGTTTTATGAAATGGCAACTAGTGGGACCCGATTAGGAAAGAAAATACGGACTACGTGTCGTTATGTATTTTTGTAAATCTAAATACTGTCTACGCAGCGTTAAGTTTTTGTACCTTAATATTTAGATTATTCCTAGTCGTAGACACTAGTATTTGCATAGTTTGGTTAAGTCTTGAAGACGGCGTATCTTGGAAGACAAAGCCTTGAATTGCAAATAAAGACCTTTTGAAGATTTGAAGAATTCAAGGGGTCATGCTAGTTGCCAATATGCATTTATAATTTCGCTTTATATTTTATGCTTATATATACATGTGAATTATTCCTTAGATGCATGTTTAGTTTTTCTTTATGTTGCGATGATTAGTTAAGTTCACTTAAATCAACCAACATAGAATTCCTAGGTCCCTAATAATATTGAGTCAAACTTGCCTTTCCAAAACAACACTTACCAACCGAACGAGGGTGATGGTAGGCTACGCCAAAGCGAGGTGCCATCACTTCTCCAAGGCTTATAAGGCACACCGGGTGTGCACGTTGGTTTTGGTTTAACTCATCGGTATGAGTGAGGAATCCTCATATACTGTGGCAAAAGAGATACATCATCAAAGATGCATTAGATGCAACGATTGTCTAACCAAGAGTGGCTTAGATCCATTATCAAGGCAATGCTTACCCTAGAAGATTGAGTGTTAAGACAAGCCAAAGCATGGTTAACCACTCTTTGTTTCTTCGGATCTTGGAATCGCCTTATTTTCACAAAATAGGGATAATTTTACGTGTAAATAAGACGTTAAATAAGTATTGAAATTTTGCATAAATAAAATTCAATCTAATTTCAATACTTATTTAAGTAAATTTGAATGGTTTTTCATTAAAATTCGTTCAATTGTAGAATCATGTCTTCAACCTCAAACAACCAGTTTTCATTACGCTCAATTCTCGACAAGGAGAGGTTGAGTGGTACCAATTTCCTTGATTGGCAAAGGAATTTGCGCATCGTTCTTATGCAAGAACAGAAAGAGTATGTCCTTGATGAGGAAATGCCCGAGGCTTCCAATGAGGAGGTAACTCAAGCAGCCCTTAACCGATGGCAAGTAGCCGATCGGGATGTCAAGTGTGTAATGCTAGCCACTATGTCTCCTGAACTTCAGAAAACCTTCTTCAAGAAGGAATCGACCTATGAGATCATTTCTTAGTTACAGAATATGTTTCAAGAACAGGCTTGAACTGAAAGGTTTGAAACCCACAGGCAGATCCCTGAGACTAAGCTCAAGGAAGGAGAGCCAGTCATCCCACATGTGCTCAAAATGATCGGATTATTTGAGAACATGGGAAGGCTTGATGCGGGGTATTCAACTAAAATGGCTATTGACATCATTCTCCATTCCCTTCACAAAGGCTATGACCAGTTCAAGATGAACTACAACATGCATAGCATGGAAAAAAACCCTCACCGAGCTTCATGGGATGTTGAAGCAAGATGAGCAGACGCTCAAGGATGAGGGAAGGCATGATATGCTAATTATTAAGAAGGGCAAGCCATTAAAAAGGGCGGGCAAAAGGAAGAAGGGCTTCAAGGGGAAAGGAAATAAGAACTTTCCGCCTAAGCCGAAAGCTACCAAAGACAAGAAGGAGAAAAAGGTAGCATCTTCTAAGTCTGATTCCGAATGCTTCTATTGTAAGAAGAAGGGACATTGGAAGAGAGACTGCCTCAAATTCAAGGAAGATAAGAAGAACGGAACCGTTGGTTCTACATCAGGTATTTACGTTATAGACTTTAACTTCACTAGCTCGGCTTCATGGGTATTAGATACCGGACGTGGCTCACACCTTTGTTCCGATTCACAAGCACTAAGGAACACTAGGAGGCTAGCAAAGGGAGAGATCGAGCTCCGGGTAGGAAATGGAGCAAGGATTGGTGCTATATCCGTAGGATCTCTTAGTTTGTCTTTGCCCAAAGGGCTAGTTTTGGAACTTGACAATGTTTATTGTGTTCCCAACATTACCAAAAACATCATTTCAATTTCAGCGTTGGACGCCAAAGGTTTTGAATTTCGAGTTAAGGACCAATCATGTTCATTTTATCTCGATAATGTTTTATATGGTACGGCACATTCAAAAAATGGTGTTTATGTGTTATCTCTAGACAAAGAAATTTATAACGTTAATAATCCTGCAAAGAAAGCTAAGACTACACCGTCTAGTCAAACTTACTTGTGGCATTGTCGTCTTGGCTACATTAACATCAAACGCATCAAGAAGCTTCTTCAAGAAGGTATTCTTGACTCATTTGATTTAGAATCCTTTGAGAATTGCGAAGGATGTTTATTAGGCAAGATGATAAAGCAACTATTCTCCAAGTTGGGAGAAAGGGTCAGTGACTTGTTGGGACTAATACACACCGATGTATGTGGGCCAATGAGTACACCCGCAAGGAGTGGTTATCGGTATTTCATAACCTTCACGGATGAATATAGTAGATATGGCTATGTCTATCTAATGTCGCACAAATCTGAATCGTTTTATAAATTCAAGGAATTTAAGAATGAAGTTGAAAACCAACTAAGCAAAAAAATCAATGCGCTTTGATCGGATCGAGGTGGCAATTATTTGAGCCAAGAATTCGATGACTATCTGAAAGAACATGGAATACTTTCAGAGTTGACACCTCCGGGAACTCCTCAATGGAATAGAGTATCTTAAAGGAGGAATCGAACCCTGTTAGAAATGGTCTGATCGACTATGGGTCTTAGTGAACTTCCAATCTCTTTTTGGGGTAATGCACTTTTAACTGTGGCACTTACACTGAATCGTGCTCCGTCAAAGGCAGTGGAAAAGACTCCATATGAATTATGGACAAATAAACCTCCAAGGTTATATTTTCTCAATATTTGGGGATGCGAAGCATATGTAAAGAACCTCATTTCTGACAAACTTCATCCGAAATCTGACAAGGTTTACTTTGTGGTTATCCAAAAGAAACCAAAGGGTATTACTTCTACAACAAATCCGAGAACAAAGTGTTTGTTGCTCGTGATGGTGTCTTTTTGGAGAAGGAGCATCTCTCCAAAATGACAAGTGGGAGGAAAATCGAACTCGACGAAGTTCAAGAGGACGAGCAACAAGGACAAGTTGACAATCAAAGTGCTCACGAAGCATCTGTTGACATTGGTCAAAGTCAAAATAAGCAAAATCAAACCGACAATGCAAATGCTCAGTCCATTACCCTATGTAGGTCAACTCGGCCAAGATCTCAACTTGACAGATATCTCGGTGTTGTATTAACCGAAGATCAGGACATCCTAGTATTGGATGGAGATGAGCTGGCAACCTACAAGCAATCTATGATGAGCCCCGATTCTGCAAAATGGCAAGAGGCCATGAAATCCGAAATGGACTCCATGTTTGAAAATCAAGTATGGGACTTGGTTGATTTACCCGTAGGTTACACACCTATCGGATGTAAATGGATTTTCAAGATGAAAACCGACAAAGATGGAAATGTATTCATTTACAAAGCAAGGCTGGTAGCAAAAGGTTACAGTTAAATTCACGGCGTTGATTATGATGAAACCTTTTCTCCAGTAGCTATACTAAAGTCTGTTCAAATTCTTCTAGCGATTGCTGCATATTACAATTATGAAATATGGCAGATGGACGTCAAAACAGCCTTCCTCATTGGAATTTTGAAAGAAACTGTGTACATGACACAGCCTGAAGGTTTTGTCGACCAGAACAATCCTAAGAAGGTATGCAAGCTTAAGAAGTCCATTTATGGATTAAAGCAAGCAAGCAAGCAGAAGTTGGAATCTGCGATTTGATGAAGCCATCGGTAAGTTTGGTTTTATCAAGAATCCAGATGAGTCTTGTGTTTACAAGAAGGTTAGTGGGAGTGACATCGCCTTCCTAGTCTTATATGTCGATGACATTTTTCTCATTGGAAATAGCATTCCGTTGTTAGAGTCTGTAAAGGCTTGGCTCGGGAAATGTTTTTCAATGAAAGACTTGGGAGAGGCTCAGTACATACTAGGCATCAAGATCTATAGGGATAGATCAAAGAGGATGATAGGAATGAGTCAAAGTACTTACATCGATAAGGTACTAGCTCGATTCCAAACGGAAGGACCCAAGAGAGGGCACCTACCCATGTCATATGGCATAACCTTAAGCAAGAAGCAGTGTCCAAAGACACTTGATGAGTGAGAAAGGATGAGTCGTATTCCATATGGTTCGCTTATTCGATCGATCATGTATGCCATGATATGTACTAGGCCGGATGTATCGTATGCCTCGAGTGCTACGAACCGATACCAATCAGACCTAGGAGAGGCGCATTGGACTGCGGCCAAGAATATTCTGAAGTACCTGAAAAGGAACAAGGATAAATTCCAGGTCTATGGCGGTAAAGATGAATTGGTTGTTGAGGGATATACCAACGCAAGCTTCCAGACAGACAGAGACGACTCCAAGTCACAATCCGGATACATATTCTGTCTCAATGGAGGAGCGTTTAGTTGGTTGAGTGCAAAGCAAAGCATAACCGCTGATTCTACAACTGAAGCCGAGTACTTGGCAGCGTCTGAGGCGTCCAAAGAGCCAGTTTGGATTCGCAAGTTCACTGATGAACTTGGTGTTGTACCCTCCATCAAGGGTCCAATAGACATCCATTGTGACAACAATGGAGATATTGCTCAGGCTAGAGAGCCACGAGAAAATCAGAAGGTCAAACATGTCAAGAGGTGATTTCACATGATTCGAGAATGGAAGACAGAAGGTGAAATCAGAATTTGCAAAGTGGGAACGGATGTCAATGTAGCTGATCCACATACTAAACCCTTGTCTCAAGTGAAGAACAACAAACATATTAAGGCAATGGGAATCAAGCATGTCGCGAACTGGCTTTGATTTCCATATTATAGTGTTTTAATTAAATTTTGGACAATGTTAATGTAAATCACTGTGATGAACCATTCTGTTTTTGGAGTAATTAAAATTTTTCATGCAATTTAATTCACTCCGTCTCTATTTAATTGTGGTTTAGAATTAAATAATGAGTCCATTCGATTTTAATAAATATTCAAAATAGGGTATCAAGTCAATGGCTTGGATAAAGAAACACCTATTTAGTGAACATTGAATAATTTAATCGAAAATCATCCCTAATCAAGGTCATATTTTTTGTGGACGATTAATGACCATTAGAGATTAGTGTGTAGTATGATTTATAGCACCGTTTCTTATGCTATGAGGATATAAATTATTTGCACAGGTATTGGTTTAGAACCATACTGGATCGACCTATGAGAATACTTTAAGAGATTTAAAAATCGTCATAAGTTTTTTTCTCATTATTACTATCGGAAATCTTTTCCTTGACCATGAGTAGTGGGAGGTCACTTGTTTGAGTACTAGTCCGCTTTGGTATCCGCCAAACGTCAACCGTAACTGGGGATTATAACGACATATATCGGGCGGCTAGGTCCTCTTAGTATGAGAAGCTACATTACAAGACTGGAAATGTCCCTCTACTAACAATAGGGAACATGTCTTGTTGTTTACAAGGCCTCTCGAAGAGCGAGACTGTGAAAATGCATGGTCGTGCTCAAATGGATTTTAGAAATCATCTGCTTATTGACATTCAAACTCGGATTTCGAGAAACACTTCTGGAAGTAACAGAGATGACGAGTAATCTTACTCTGTAGTTCATGAATAGACATGAAGAGACATAGGAAAGGGGCTATACACTAAATGCACACTTGTCCGGAAGGACAAGTGGGAGATTGAAAGGAATGGTGTCCTTCGAACAAGTGTATTATTCTGATAGCGAGTTTAGAATTATTAGAAAGCTAATATATTAAGTAAGGTCAAGTGATCGGAATGCCTGGGTGGAGGCCGCTTCCAATCAGTAATATTAATATAATTAATATTACAGCTTAATCTTGACTAAACCCTTCGGGTCACACCCAAGAAAAATATACGAACCGACTCAACGAATTAATTCGAGAGAAATTAATTCGTCGCCCGAGTGTTAAATATTTAGACGTCGGTAATTCGAGCTTGGAGCATCGAAACCGATCGTCGGAAGTCGAGTCAAAAATAATAAAAAGACGAGACGCGCAAAATAATAATAAATTGACCATATTCCCAAAATACCCCTAGCATCGGAATGCCCAGAGCATCCGAATGCTAGGGGCAAAAATGTCTAAGCATAGCTGGCTAGCAAGCGCACCAAGCCGAGCCTAGCATGGCTGGCTAGGTGCGTGCTAGCGCACCGTGCTAGCAGCAGCTAGCAACCCCGTGCACGTGGTGCGTACAGCAGCTAGCTGCCACAAGCTAGGCGTGCTAGCAGCGCACGCACTAGCATCCACGCACAGCAGCAAGCCCGCACCAAGTGTGTGGCTTGCGCGCTTAGCAGCAGCCCGCATCTTGGTGCGGGGCTGGGCTCGTGGCTGGGCCATAGGGCTGGTCACTATGGGGAAGCTTGAGGAATCTGGGAGCAAGTGGGTAAGAACATGTGGCACAAGGAGAGTATTGAGTGGGGAGCAAGTATGGTCCCCTACTCTCCATGTGGTCCTCACCAACCCATTTCACATGGTAATGCCACTTGTATATTTATTATTAGTTTGCAATTTTAATTTAATTTAGCTTTAAATTAATTTGTGGAATTTCATGATCCCACATTGATTGGATAGAAATTCTCACTCATACTTTCCTCTATAAATACCAACCTTGGTATTTGGAGTAAAGTGCTTGAGTGGGAGTTAGAAAGAGCATTCCATATTTTGGGAAAAACTCTTAAACTCCATTAACACTTGGGTTTTTGTCGGACCTTGCTAACTCCAAGGTAGCGGACCTAAAAAGTCGTGTTTGTCCGTTGTGGGTGGATACCGTTGGAGGCACGGCATTAGCAGTGCTCAAGGCTTTCAAGTAAGAGCCTATTTTGAGAGGGCGAAGCTCGCTTCAAGGGTATGATTCCTTCTTCCTTTTGTTGTGCTTATTTATATATGCTTTATGGTTTTATTAATTACGAGTGGTTCCTTGGGTCGGGGTTGTTACCGCGGTGAGTCGGACTCACCAAACCCCAACATGGATGACGAGTTTAGCTTAGACTTTAAGAAAGCTAAAAATGTGAGCCTTGTGGCCATTAATGAACCCTTATTTTCTTTGTTCTAAGGACTAAGATCCTAAAAAGGAGTCTTCTCTTGATGTACTCTCTTTTGAATTGAATAATATGAGCTCTATTACTAAGTATATGCCTTCTCTTAAATCTTTTGAATGCTATAACAATCAATCTAATGAAGATGATAATATTAATAAATTGGTTGAACTAATGAATGAACGAGAACAAAAGAACCCTATAGTTGAAAAAACTGAAACAGTCAATATAAGAACTAATGAAAACAAAATGGAAGTCAAAGTTGGCTTAACTTTAAATCCGGAAGAGCGATCGATCCTCAAAAGACGCTCAAAGAAATTAAAGACGTGTTAGCTTGGTCATACAAGGACTTGCATGGGATAGATAGGGAAATTGCAGAACATACCATTCCCTTGAACCCTACCTCTAAACCATTAAAACTAAAACTTCGACGAGTAAAACCAGATGTTGCTTTGAAAATAAAAGCAGAAGTACAAAAACAATTAGAAGCAGGTTTCATTCGCTTATGTAATTACCCGGAATGGGTAGCAAACATCGTCCCAATCCCTAAAAAGGATGGATAAGTTCGCATGTGTGTCGAATTTAGAGACCTTAACAAGGCTGGCCCAAAAGACGACTTTCCTCTACCTCATATTGATATATTGGTAGATAAAAAGACTCAACATTTGATGTTATCCTTTATGGATGGATACGCAGGTTACAAAAAAATTCTAATGGAAAAATAAGACTAAGAAAAGACATGTTTTATCACCCCTTGGGGTACATATTGCTACACAGTCATGCTTTTCGGTCTAAAAAATGCAGGAGCTACGTACCAAAGAACGGCTACAACTCTCTTGCATGATACGATGCATAAAGAAATAAAAGTGTATGTGGATGATATGATTGTAAAGTCCAAAGATAGAATGGGACACATAAAAGTCTTACGCAAATTTTTCACTTGCGTAAAAGAATATAAAATGCGACTGAATCCACAAAAATGCGCCTTCGGAGTAACTTCTGGTAAGTTACTCGGATACGTAGTAAGCACACGTGGTATTGAGATCGATCCTTCTAAAATAAAGGCAATTGTTGATATGTGTCCCCCTCAAACAGAAAACGAAATTAGGGGGTTTCTTGGCAAACTGCAATACATTAGTCGGTTTATCAACAAATTGAGTATGACTTGTGAGCTAATATTTAAAAAATTGAAAAAAGAAGAAAAACATGAATGGGACGATCAATGCCAAAGGGCCTTTGAGAAAATCAAAGATTATCTCAAAAGTCCACCGGTTTTAGCATCACCAGTACCCAAACTACCTCTTAGGTTATACATCACGGTTACAGACACGACCACAGGTGCCATGCTAGCACAAGAGGTAGAAAAAGTAGAGAGTGCAATATACTACATAAGTAAAAAAATTCATTCAATATGAAACAAAATATAGCACCTTGGAAAAAACGAGTTTAGCATTAGTGTGGGCAACCAAAAAACTACGACATTACATGCTACCACACACTACTCATGTGATTTCTCAACAAAATTCAATAAAGTATTTTATTGAACAACCACCTATACAAGGAAGAATATCCAAGTGGGTTATAATGTTGGCTGAATTTGAAATAAAATATATTCCATAAAAATCAATAAAAGGGAAAGTAATTTTTTATTTTCTAGCACAACATCCTATTCAAACAAATCATGCAGAAACTACTCATCTTTCGGATAAAGAGATTCCCATGACGCAAGATGAAAAATGGGTAATGTACTTCGTGCATTCACATTCACATTCACACATAATGATGATATCAAGGGATCTCCTATGCTCATCCCTATCTACTTAGAGCTAGACTTGGGGGCTTGATCCTTACATCATTAGCTTACCTAGCCTAAGAGTCACCATTATTTGACTCTTCTAAAAATAATATCTTTCCACACACTTAGCTCTTGCGGCCTAACCTTAGTGTCACTTTCACACACTCCACGAATACATGACCAAATAGTCCTTCCCTTAGGAAACCCTTTGTCATGAAATCTTAACACAACATTGAAGCATACTTCGTCATAACAAAATTACTCATCAATCATCATTGTATCATAAAATACGAAGTGCTTAGCCTCCGTGCCTAAGTTACCCAAATACTTTCATCATGGAGTCAACAATTGAGATAGCCTAGGATGAATTAATCCTTGCATAACATATGACTAAGCTCATTCAACATGTACCTTCAAAAAATTCGCTTCTTTCTTTTTTTTCGTGTCTTTCTTTTTCGGGAGAAAGTTAGTACCCTCCACAAAAATGACGGAAATTTTTTGCTTATTCGCATTTTGAGTCAAGCACATCACAATACAATGCACACACGGGTCATGAGTCACACGTGTCAATTCACCTTGGGTCAACCTCAAGTTAGTCATTCAGTCACGTTGAGTCAACCTCAAGTCAGTCAGTCACGTTGAGTCAACCTCAAGTCAATCAATCACCTTAAGTCAACCTAAGAAAAAAACATCAAGCCTTAGGTCAACCCTAAAAAAAACACTAGCAAAGTCTTTTGGCAATCTTTTGATTTTTATAGGATACAACTATTCAGCAAAGCTCCTGCTCGCAACCAACTGAACGATCGCAACAAACATTCAAGTATCAAAGCTCTATTGTTCAGAGATGCGTGGACAATCCTTTCAAGCTCCTTTGATCAGAGACGCGTGGACATATAAAAAAGTTCTTTTGCTAAGAGACGTGTGGGCATATCATTCAAAAGTTGTTTGTTCAAAGACGCGTGGACATATCATCAAAGCTCTTTTGCTCAGAGACATGTGGGCATATCATTCAGAACCTCTTTGTTCAGAGACGCGTGGACATATTAAAAAGAAGCTCTTTGTTCAGAGAAGCGTGAACATATTCAAAAATTCTCTATTGTTCAGAGACGAGTGAACATCAAAACAGCAAGATGGCGTTCCCTAGCTTGTGGAAGGTTGTCACAACGACAAATGCAGCAAGATGGTGTTCCCTAGCTTGTGGAAGGATGTGTGTTCGATGGTGCAAGATGCGCGTTTCTTTAACTCTCTTATTTGTTTTACCTAACGCTAGTTTTGCAGGCATCGGCATTACAAGAATGATTTAGGATTGCAGAACATTCTGAATCATTCTCCGTCCTTATCGATACTTTAACTTTCATTTTCAAAACTTGCGTTTCTCAAAACTAAGTCAAAGTGGGGGCTTTTATAGACACCCATTTGTGTCTCCCCAAAACCGAAACCAGCGATGAATACCTTTCATGTCATTTGATTATCGAATAAAGCGAAAGTCTAAAAAGTCTAGTGATGAGGATGTTTTTATTAAAATATCTTTTCTTTCTATTTTTTGGAGAATATTTCTTTTCTTACCCTATTTATGAAAAACGTGCATTCCAGTTTAGTTTGGTCCATGGTAAGGGTCCAATAATAGTGTAGTTTGAGAGGGCTTGAAAAGACCTTTTCAACGATATATTATAAGCCCAATTTCGATGAATAATGAGGAAGTTATGGCCAAATTACTAGACTGGCCCGGTTTGATCTTTAAATGCGGCCTAATGATCTAGAGGGGACCTTTTATTAATTATCATTCCAAAAACTATTAGGATTGATTATAGTCTTCTAGAATACTCTATAAGGTTCTCTTAAATCCTAATGGAGTTAGGATTGATAATAATGTTTCAAAGAGTTTGAAATTGAATAAAACTACCACTAAAGAAAAAAAACCACTTAGCCACCGGTTCAAAACTCCCCTAAGCCACCGGTTTTGAACCGGTGGTCATTTGGGGGTGGCAATAACCCCAAGAAAGGCCATCGGTTCAAAACCGGTGGCAAAAATGATTATTGGCACCGGTTAACCGGTGGCAAAAACCCATTCCCGCTTTTTTTAAAGGGGTTTTTGGCACCGGTTCTGTTCAAAACCGGTGGCAAAAATGGCCCAAAAAAATAAAAATTTTTTTTTTTTTTTTTTTTGCTTTTTTTCACATAAAATGATATATAAACACTAACATATATATATACTTACATATTTTCATTAAAAAAGGCTATAATATTACAATTTTGGTCCAAAAAACTTAAAAAAATACTAGTCACTGTTAAATACAAGCAAAGTCACACCAATGAAACAGCCTTGGCGAGGCAGCAGCAACCTTGCGTATAAATAAAATCTTCCAATAGTCTTCGTATATTTTCTCTTTTGTCACCTCCTCTGACATTGATCTAGAATGCTCCACCACTCCAATCAAGCGATAAATGCAATTGTCCCTCTTTGTGGACCTGCAAGCTTGTTCAAGCAACAGATCTTAATATATACTTCGTATACAGTCCTTACTACACCACACTCACAATAAAGGTAGCATGATACAAAATGCATGCATATTGCAATAAACACAGCTAAGTAGAATTTACACACACAAACTGAAATTTCACTCTCTACATTCATATGGTTCACCCCACCCTCCTTTTCTTGTCCTAGATTGGGAAACTCCATTATTATGAACTTACATGACTGTCTAGTCAACACAAAAACCAAAAAAAAAAGGAAAGGGAATAAAAAGTTGGCACCTCAAATTCAAACATGCTCATGATGGAATGCTCTATCTCTTTTAAAGTGCCAAGTATTTGTAGCACATAATTAAACATATATATATATCATAATATCAAAACCAGGCAGCAAGGGCAGTAAAAGTAAGTAGCTTAAATTAGCAATTAACACAAGTGCACCAAGAGAAATGCATATCATACTTAAGGATCCCTTCTTTCACCAAAACTCAAAATTAAGAAACATAAGACACATCGGCACCACATAGGCACATCACATCAGCATTGTATTTAGAAATAATCAAATCTCACAATCACACCACATAGGCATATCGCAGCAGCATCAATAATAATGCATAATAACAAAGAATCAATCACAACAGCAGAATACAAAAATATCATCATCAAATGTCAAAATTATCAGAAAACTAATTTGATTTTGACCCCTTACAATTAGCACCACAGAATATTTCCAATAAAAAGCAAATTCAACCATATATAACCAATCAAATACTCGAAGTAAGGCAAAATAAACATGATCCAGATCATATTAAAAAGCAACAATGTTTAAGCCTAAAATAAAACAAAACCAGCTAAATTCGACAGAATATGTAACACCCAAATCCTTTCATCCACAAATTTTATAATCAAAACACCAAAAACTTGCATCAAGATATAGAATACGTAAAAAAAGCAGGATTAATTGTGAAATTTCAATTAATAGAACCTACCAAAATCAAAGATACAAATTTAATAGCAACTATAACAATCAAAGATACAAATTTAATAACATGCTACAACGACACATGCTAATGAAATCTACTTTTTTGTAGAATGATTGAAAAGCTACAATCATGAAGCACCACGTACCAAAACCACTGATCAAACAAGCAATTGCAAACACCTAAATATACAGAACTATAAACCTGACACATTGAATGGCAGGAGTACATGAATGGGAAGAGAAGAAAATATCTATATCCTCAAGACCAAACACACAAAAAAACACCACAACCCGAATGAACTCAAGTCGGTTGCAGGGGACCAAGTCGATCAACAGCATAATTTCAGTCCCAAACAGTAGCTATGCTTGCAAACTCAAACAAAAAGTTTTAAAATCCCATATTTCTAAAACATAGAATATAAATGAGAATTCATCAAATCGTGAATTATGGAGAAAAATAACAAGAAAATACTTTCCATATTAAGCATTTCATTACCTAACACTCCAACTTTATCGTCTCCTAAAATCAACTCCTAATTCATCCAAATATCAATTAATAGCAACTAAAACAATCAAAGATACAAAATTTAATAATAAGCTCTGGACAAATTTTCCCACATAAATTATATCAACAAATTAACAAAACAACATCAAATATCGAGATTTTTCATCCAAATATCATAATAATAACAACTTAAACAATCAAAGAGGCAACAATCAATAATTATAAAGGTTCAAACTTATTAATTTCACGAAATAAATCCATACAAAACCACTAATATCAGAGCAACAAACAAAAAGCCTAAGAAATTATCAAAAACATGAAATTAGAAAATGGAAAATCATTATGCAAAAAAAAAAAAAAAAAAAAAAAAAAAAAAACTGGAAGATCTATTTGTATACTCTAAGCATACATCTAGGCATATATGTTAACTTTTGATTTTAAAAATCTATTTCAATGGACTTAACTTCTCTAAATTTACCTATCATTAACTTTGTTCTAAAATATGATTGAAATCATCTCAAAGGTAGTCAAGAAAGGTCTAATTTAGCCATGTCTAAGATATATACAAAGAAAAGGAAATGTGACCAAATCTCAGGAACTTCAACATAAGATAAGTAAATTATTAATCAAAATTCAAAGAGGTCAAGGATATGCATTTTGTAAAAGTAATTAAAAACATTAGGATCTACAAGCTGAGGGTAAAATAATTAAAAATAAAATATGCATAATGCATAAGATAAATTCTGTATATCAGATCACTAGGATTTATGCATTAAAAGGGCAGAAGACAGGTGTGCACTTTCAAAGAGATTAGATATTGAAAGTAACTAGCAACTCCATCCATGCACAAACAACTAAACAAAAGCCAAAAGAAATTTCATGATTTCTTATGTAAAAAGCAGGAAGGCTGGAAGGGACAGCCACTACACATCTTTAAATAGCCAATAAACAAGGAGACCTGGTGCTAGACTTGCAGACTCAATTTTTCAAAGCAGAACTAAACATGTCCACTGCACATTATGAGCAATAAAGATTCAAGAGACATCACAGGGCCCAAATTGACAGAACGTTGAAAGAGACTCATAACACATTTGAGCACTTCATTCCATATACTGCTAATGTACAAGTGCAATATTCATCAGTTTGAAAAAAATTCAAGTAGAAGCCAAACCTCCACCTCCCACCCTCTCACTCTATATATAGCTCCCGAAAAAAAGTAGCTAACGACAACAACTATTAATATATTATTTAATTCGAGCTGCAAAATCATCATTACAACCAAAACAATAAAACATTGCATCTTTTCAAGATCTTTTTCAAATCCAAGTAGCAAAATCATCATCATTATTTCAAACAAAACAACCCCCTTAGACCTTGCATCAGATTTAGGATTTCAAACAAAATAAAGCCTCATTCAGAGATAATAGAGGAACATTAACAGCAGATTTAAAATTCAGAACAGAATCCTTAGCTTGGTAACATCTGAGTGAATTCAACATATCTTCATACAACCCCCTTAGACATTACTATTTATTCCTTGAGACGTTTACCCATTTTTCAGCAAAAGGGTTGGCACTAATGTTGACATCAACACCACCTTTAACAGTCCACTGCAAGTAGATAAACACATAATACCACATCAATTAGTTGCAAGCCCAGAAAACCATAATTCACAAACTTGCAAGAAATGAAAAGATTTGTACAGATTCATACCTTTCCATCTACGTCCCAAAGGCATCCATTGAAGAGTTCCTTGTAGGGGTATGAGTCAGACAAAAGCTTAACACCTAATAATTTCGAGTTTCAGATGAATCCATTAGATAACAATCAAACGAATACTATACACACAAAATATTGATAGATCTCACAAGCAAAAAACAGTACTTCAAAATTAAATTGTTCGACCAAAATTGAGTTCCTACATATCTATTTCTTAAGAATTCAGTGATTTATAGACAAACCAAAATTCAACATTGATCACAAATATAAATCAAATCTCACGATAACAAACCTATATAAATATACATGATCAAAGACAAAATCGATAAGCCCCATATCAAGTTCAATTTTTTCTGTAATTAGGGTCAGATTATCACGAAAATGCAGAAAAATTATTAAGAAACATCTTTTACCTCATCGTCATCAAACTCATTACCATACCCAACGTTCACATGGCCTCAATACCCGAGTTAAATCCCGTACCCAGGTTCGCTCCACTGCACATCAGTAATTTGAAAGCACAAAAACACAGATCTATATGGTGTTAAGAAATCTTACAATGAAATGTTGTCAAAATTCAGTAATTGCGAAGCTGCATGTAATTGAGAAAGGAATTGAACAATTTCTATGGAGTAATATTGAATTAAATCGAAATCCATAAAACCCTTGGTTTCCGAAAACATGAAATTGTAAATTTGACAAAAATGAAAACTCAAAAAACACGAAATAATGAAATTATTTACAAAGAAAAGAAGAAAAACGCACGAACCTTCAGGGAAAATCATTTCGCGAGGGGAAAACGACGAGAGGTGGGTTTGTATCAGCTCCTAGGACATGAATAGTGGAGCTGATATGTGGTTCAAACTTATTAATTTCACAAAATAAATAATCTACAATTAACATAGAAACGTAATTTCCATTCTTACTGCATGTGGAGTCCATAACATTTAGCCTAGTACAACCTTATTAGTCATTGTCATATCATACCTTTCACTTCTGCTCTCAAGCATGGAGGAAAATCCGGTCACACCTAGACCTTCAACAAAGGTTAAATGCTAGTCCTATAGCAATTATACACAATTCAAGTTCTAAGATAAGCTAAACAAACCACAAGAATTATCAACGATAATTCTAAATCCCAACAAGGAACATCACAAGCTTATCACATACTCCATGCTCAACAAATATTTCTTCCAAGATTAGGGAAACAATTCAACATAATACTATCAAAGATAGAACAAAAACATTCCTAATCAACTAGGAAAATAACAATGCTTATAATCACACATGATTAAACAAAACATACAAACAATAGCAGAAATAAGGTACTTACACTTTAGCAAAACAATTAGCACTTAACTAGACCAACATCTCAAAAAGTTCCCATCTCAAAGTTCTCACCAACATGAAAAAGACTAACTCAACTCCCACATTGCAACACAATACATCATAATAATAAATTATGCACAATTAGGGCACATATAATAAACATATACTATATAGAGTTAGAAAATATCAACTAACAACAATAAATTTGAGAGGAACTTTCCTGATGTTTGGGACGAGTCCGATCATTGTTGCTAGCTTACATGATCAAATTCTCCTAGGCTCCTTTACTGGACCAAACTTGCTACTTGGAAAAGACCGAAAGGCTATTACGAGCCTCGGTAAATAACAGCTTGCAAGTCGCAGCTGCATCTTCGACACCATACTTGCAACACCATTGTTACACTCGTCAATCTTGGAGTATTATTTTGACGCCCAGCGTCAAAACAAGAACCCAGTTGATGGCACTTCATTGCATGATCATTACAATAACGTACTCCTAAAATATTGCAGCAAGCAATTCCTTTTACACACTTTAATAAAGATCTCCAATTAGATGCAAGATTCCACTATCAACATCTTATTATTTTGGGATCATAGGAAACTTCTAAAAAAAAATTGAATATTAATGATCAGTAAAGGGAATAAAATTCCTTTCGATTACCGTAGAGCCTTGATCACTTGATAATTCATATTCATATATACAATCTTAAAGATCGATCCTCACCTAATCCAATGTATCGCTGCCAACTTATATTAATCAGGTTTTGACAATTCGAATATTCCCAAATTCGCAACAAGGTTTATAGGATTTCATTAATAAAATTTGTCGACCTCGACTTTGAAAAAATCCAAAATTAATTATTCTTATAAAATAAGGGTTCTTAAAAAACCGTCAAATACGCTTGCTTCATAAAACCCTCGTACAAATTCCATATTCAGGAAATCAACAATTTAATTAAATATACTATTTTGCTTCTAAATTGTTCAAAAGAGTACATGTTGATTCCAGGAATAACAATAGACAAATCAAGAATTTCCCTGGAACAAATTCAATCGCCATACTTAATACGCCACCACCGGTAAAAGTATCCTAGTGACGCACGCCCCCCCAAATTTTTCACAACGACCTCTGTTGAAAGTTCTTGATATAAAATAAGAGGGATGGGGAAAACAAGAGAGAGAGAAAAACAAATGAAAGGGGAAAATCCCACATTGGTTGGGGGGAAAGGTTTTTTCCTTGTTTTTATATTGTAGTGTCTTAACACTACTTAGTTGAGTGAGTGGGAGTTAAGTGTTACTCCACACACACACGCGCGCGCGCCGAGCCGGGTCGGGTCGGGTCGGGCCTTGGGGAATGCGATGCGCGGGCGTGGGTCCTTGTTATCTTTTTGGAAGAATTTTATATCTTTTTCCTTGTTAAACAGAATATTCTTTTTTTGTCTGTTGGGAATATTCTTTTCTGACTGTTGGGATTACGGAATTAAGTCAGTCATTAATCCCTTGATTATAGCTGATTAATTAATTCCTTGTTTCTTGCTTACGTTGTTGACTGGTTGAATGAATCTGGTCGTTTTCTTAGCCAGATTCGTACCTCGTTTTACGTTTCATGTCTCCCTTCTTCTGCCTATATATACTCGTTGCTTTTCCTAGTCAAATATACACAACACATTCAGTTATCTCTCCTCTCTAAAATTATCTACACACGAGTTTCTTCTGTTCTGTTTTCTGGGCAAGTATTCTGAGTTCCAGTCGGGTTTGTGAGTGCACATAAACTCCGGCGCCGTGCTTATCCTGGAGGGCGACCGCTTCTAGTCTACTGCACCAGGAGGTAGCGCGGAATCGTCTTTTAGGTCAGTGGTTTTCCACGACGCGGCTATTATCACTTTGGTTCACGCATCAAGAGATAAGTATTTTCTGTTTTATTACTTAGTAGTATAACAACCTCCATAATTCGTGTACCCGAATTCGAAGGTTGGAATTGCTCAAAAACTGTTCAAACCTCAAAAGGGTAGGCTTGTGTTTATGTGTTTAAGGTTCAATAATATTGTATTATTAATTTTTAAAAGAAGTAGACAATACTCGTATTTTAAATGTATCCCAAAAATAGGAGACAAAAAAAAAACCCACTCAAGCAAATTAGGTGGGCCCAGTCGGGCAACGGCCCACCCGGTTGGCCACGAGTATTCCTTGGGACGTATAATCCTCCACGAGTACGGATCGTCCGGCCTTGCAATTATCCGATTGCATTACCATTTCCAACCACTACCACAAAATAGGGAATACATAACACACAATATAAAGCTGTCAAGTTAGATAGGCGATCTCTAGCATTCTACAGAACGCCTACCTAAGATTAGCGCTTTGTATGTTAAGATCTGTAGAGCGCCTGTCAGGTTAACCGTTCTATATATTTTACATAAAAAATATGACTTTAGATATAGATCGCTTTTCTTAGATGAGCGATATTTAGCATAATTACAAAATAATAATAATAATAATAATAATAATAATAATAATAATAAATCTTACCTTATTAAATGCTCCGTAAAAAACTAAAACCCTACTCCTCAACCTGCACGCCGCTCTCCCTTCTCCTCTTCTTTCTCTCTCTTCCTTCTCTCCTCTCATCTCCATGCCTCTTTCTCACCTTTCATCTCATCTTCTCAAACTAAAAAATAAAATATGAAACAAAAATCATAATTACGCAAGTAAATATATTTTTCGGTTTTACAATCAAGATCAACGCATGGTCACTTGTATCTTTCCCTCAAATTTTCAAAAATTAAATGCGATTTCATTCAATCTAGATCTGATAATTGTAGTTCAAAGAAATGTTGAAGGTTTAGAGCCGAAAAATGAATTCAATTGATTACATTCAAGTCAGTTTCAACGAACCGGTAATGCTCCGTTGCAACGCCGCCGTAGATCAAGCCGGATAAATCGTCGTCGTATGATTTGGATGCGTTGTAATGAGGTGTTGCTGCTATGAAACGGATTATAGAGTCCAAAGATGCATAAAGGTATATGAAGTGTAATCTTATTTGTGTTCACATTTCAATGTTAAATTCCGTTTTTTAGTTGATTTAAAGTGATTGATATGATTTTTTCTGTTTTTTTTTTTTAATTATTATCAATCTACAGTACATGATTTGATTCTAAGTCAAAATTTTAGTTTTCATTTTGAGATTTCGTTTTACTTCTCAATTAGTTTAGATCTTTTGGTGCTTGGTTATGTTATTTATTCTGATTTTTATCTTTTTTCACTTGATTTTCATATTTTTATAATTTCTAATTTTCATGTCATGATTTTGATCTTCGTCTCTTATGAATTGATTTTCATGTCATGATTTTTCATGTTTTGATTTGCAGGTGTTTGATGCGACTTCTCTATTTTGTGCCTTATTAATGGAAAAGGTGGTTGAGGCTAGTGAAGGCTAGATCTAAGTGCTGCTAGTGGTTTGGAGGTTTTGACTTTTGAGGGCAATTCAAGTCGTTGCACAGTTGTTACCCTATTGATAATTAATTTGTTGTGTTAGAAAATTTGTAATGTAATTATTTTTATTAAGGAATTTAGTTATTATCATTCAAATATTTGTATTTTACTGTAATATTTTTTATAAATAAAATGTTATTGCTATGATTTTTTATTTATTACGTATGAATTATTATTATTATTAATTATAATTTTTTTTAATTAAAAAAGTGAGGAATAAAGAACACCTATCTATGACAGGCGTTCCGTTTTTATAAACTTATAGAGCGCCTGTCCTAAGATGACAACTCTCTTTTCCTTATTTTTTTATTTACCTTTTATCTAAAATAGGAAGCGCCTATCTTGGATAGAAGATGTGTATTGTGTTAGATATAGAACGCCCCTTAGAGGCGTTCTATAGACTTTATAGGGCACCCCCTCAGGAGAGCGCCCTAGAGGCGATCTATATTGGTTGTTTTAGGCGATCTCTATTCCCTATTTTGTGGTAGTGAACAATTATTATAACATATTACTCTTCTAGTTAAATTATTTTTTTATCTATCTGCTTTCTTCTGTATTTCCTTGATTGTACGTGCAAAAGCTTTGCATTTCTAAAGCTTATAGAGTGCTCTGTAGTCTCTCTAATAGGCTATTGTTAGTTGAGACGATTAATACAAGAGCCGGGGTGAATTGTATAGAGTTCCTAATGACTACTTTTTGCAGATAAATAACAATGCGTATAGGAACTTAATAAAACACACAGATTTTACGAGGAAACCTTCCGAGGCCCAACTGGAAGTAAAACCTCGACCCTACCTTAGGGATTTCAAACACAAAACACTTTACTATAATAGGGCAAACACCAAGTTACAACCTATTAGACACAGACCTTTATTTCACAAGTTCCTCACTGGACTTGCTACTTGATAGGACCCTATCCTACCCAATCTAAGCACCACACTTAGATTCACTCGTACCACCAAAGTACTACACGTACTGCCAAAGTACTAAATACCCGTACCACCCCAATACAAAACTCACAGCCTCACCAAGAAGCTAACACAAAACTGTATGTAACACAAACTATAAATTTCACCCAAATAACCCAACCAATACAAATATAAGACGCCTATTATGATAGGTAAGCAATGCACGAAATCCGAAACTAATATGATAAGTTAAAAGCTTGGTAAACTAACTCAATTAAAGCACTGTGATTTCTCCACGCATAAACTCACAAAAAACTAAATCATTTTGCTCTCTACTATTTATACAAGTAACACTCGTATAGAAAGTAGGTTTTCTGAAAAAATAAATATGTTAACTTAACTTATCTTTTAAACACAGTTTTAGCAAATCAAGTGGAATAAAATCTTTTCCGAAAATAAGTTTATAAAAGATATTTATTAAGAAGACTTATCTTTTTAATAAATCGACTTTAGAGAAAATAATCTTTTTAGAAAATCTTTTCCTAAAATCTATCTTTTATTATTTTCCATATTTATTTTATTTACCAAGAAAACTTATCACGTTTCTAATAAATTTCATGCACTAACCTACTCACCATATTAACAATAATTTCTAAGATAAAACCTTAACTTTTATTGTTGCGCCGTACTTTGATCAGGTAAATTTCTTGGGCTCCAAGCATATCAAGTTCCACCAAAGAACTTAACTGCTAGTCATCAAGTTCCTGTTAGGAAATGTTCTTGTTAGGGAACTTAGTTCTTGTTAGAGAACTCTTCCTCTGATTTGTTTAACTTCTTCAATAAAGATCTTCTTCATGTCTTCTTAGATTCAGATGGTTCTTCAATCACCAAGATTAATCTGCACCTTGACTAATCACACACTAGAGAATCTTTATTAGTTGAGTTTGCTTTTAGTTCAAGTTCCTCATCATCAAAACCATTATGCTTCAACAATTTCCCCCTTTTTGATGATGACAAACTTAAGCAAACTCTAAAACAAGTTAAACAAAATAGAAGGTCGTATTTTTGATTTTTTTTTTTATTAACAAAAAGTAAACACACACAGCACAAAAATAAAACTATAAACAAAAAAAAAACAAAAACAGAAATAAACTAGAAGAAAAATCAAACTAAACAACTTTAGCATCATATTATCAGAGAAATTTCTGATACTTTATTAACTAGAACCAAGAACAACTATAACCTCCAAGTTTGCTTCTTCTTTTCCCCCTTTTGGCATTATCAAAAAGTCATGTTTTTCAAGTTATTAAGCATCTAGCCACAGCCCCACAAGCAATTCATCGAGTGTGGGAAACTGAAGGCAGCGCTGCTAAGCTACCTCAAGCAAGTTCTACCTTTCTACATAAGTGTTCAATACATACATAAACACACAAGTATAAGCAAAGTTCCAATTAGTCATTAAAAACCCAAAATATATATCATCCAGTTGAACAATTTAAGAAAAGTTACAACCAAAATTCATTGTTCAAACATTAAAACGGAAATTAAACTTGTTCATGACTGAAGTTTCTAGGCTGAAAAGGAGATAGGCTAGAGAAAATAGGCTAGGCTGAAAAGGAAAGGAGATAGGCTAGGTTTCTAGAAACTCCAGAATTTTCTTGTAGTTCTCCTTTGTCTGTTGTGCAGAAGCTTCCATATTCCCTTCAAGACTCTTGATTTTCACCAGGAATTCCTCCTTTTGTTCTTGTAGAGCTCTGTTCAGTTCTTCCTGAAACTTCTTTTGCTCTTGAAGTTCCTTGTCCTGTTTTAGCACAAGCTTCTTGAGTTCCTTTAACTCCTTCCCCTGTTCCTGCACCAGCTTTTACAGGGTCAGCATCTGAAGTTTTCCAGCAGAATCCTTCACCTGATTCTCAACCCTTTCCATCCTGTCCACCAATTCAGCAATTTGCTCATTAAGGATGCTTTCCTCAACATCCGACTCCAGTGGTTGTTCCATGCTTGTTTGAGGAACAGCACTGGCAGAAATCCTCTTGCTTTTTCTCACAGGCTGCTCAGATACAGCCTTTTCCTTCCTCTTCCCAGTCACTTTTTCTTTCTTTTTCTCTCCCTTCTCTATTTTCTGAATTTTTCCTTTCACTACCTCCATACTCAACCCAGCTAAAATTTCCTCATTGATCACATTTTCTGGCTTTTCATCCAAAGCCCCATATTTACCCTTCAGAACCACTCCAGCATTTTCAAACATAGTAGACAAAATGGCTCCATACCCCACTTTTGTCCTACTAGGAACACAGTGTGCTAAATGCTGGTACAACAATGCAGGAAAGTTGACTTTAATTTTCTTAGACAAAAAGAAAATTACAGCCATATCCATCAGACATGCTTCCCCTTTCTTAGCAGTTCTAGGCAAAATAGTTTTCTTCACTAGATTAAACAACAATTTGTTTAAAGGACTTAGATCATTGTGACTCATGACCTTCTTCCCCCTTTGACCACCTAAGGCCTCAACAATGTCGCCTGTCAAATAGTTACCGACTTTGACACTGGCCTTTCCTTTAATATATGACTCGTAACCCTCAGTAGGTGTTTTCAGAATTTTACCTAGGGTTTCAATATTTAATTCAATTTTTACCCCATCAACAACACTCGAAATTACCCCTAATTTTGCTTGAAAGTTTTGACAAAACTCAGTCATAGCAACAGGATACAAATAATTTGCTGAAACTCTTGATAGCAAGAATTCCCAGCCTTGGAACTTAATTAAATCAAGAAATTCTAAAAACCTTGCTTTTCTACACCAAACAAGATCAATGCGATGTCCTACAACATACCTCCCTGCCTATGACTCAAGTTCGATTTGATCAGTTGCCTCCTCTTCTTCATCTTCCTTTTCTGACTCTTCCTTTTCTGAATTGTTCTGATCTTCTTTATCTTCTTCTCCCTCATTCATCTCTTCTTCCTCTTCGTTCTCCTCTTTTGTCTCTTTTGAATTTTTTTCCTTGAGCAAAATCATCAACTTCCTCGATTTTCTCTTCAAGAGACTTCTCACTTTGTTTCTTCTCTTTTCACTCTTTTAGCCGTTGAAGAATACTTGAGACAGAGGATTCTTCTTGATCACTCTTACTTTTAACTTCTTTAGGTTTCAGATGTGAGTTTTTAGGGTTTTCAGGAGTTTTGTTTGAAGTAGAAGATGACTTTTAGTTCACCATGGCTAAAGGAGATGTTTCTTCGTGAATAGTATTTTCTGAGTGTTGAGAGTTTTCTGAGGAGACAATTTCAGCAATGATCACCATTGTTGTTTTAGGGAAGGTTTTTAAAGTTCGAGAGGGTTTTTTACTGAGAAGGGGTTAATTGATTTGACAGTGAGGTGAAAGAAGTGGGTGAAATCAGCTTTTTATAATTAATGAAGCGGTGTGAAGGAATTTAAGGGGTTTCACTGTTCAGTCATTAATTGAACAAATTCAATTAATTTTTCAATTTTGAAATTACTGGATGAATCTTTCAAAAACTTTTCTTTTCAAATTCATTTAATTTAAAAGAAACTTTCTATAAATACACACTTGGAACACGCTTTTTACATATGTGCAATGTATATATTTAATAACTAACACAATTGAGCAATTTAATGAACTTACCTTTGGTAGTTAACAACGGTGACACTTCAGCTATGCTTATCACACCAAAATTGTGTTAAATGCCCTTTTCGCTTTATTTCCATTATTCTTGACTTTGCCATATCTAGGAACTTCAGAAGCAATCAATTCAGCTTGATCATTCCAAGTTCCAGTCTCAACTTCTCAAATCTTTCTCTGTTCAAGGGTTTGGTCAAAATATCTGCAAGTTGAAATTCCGTATTACAAAATTCCAATTTAATATTCCCTTGCTCCACATTAGCTTTTAGAAAGTGATGCCTAATGTGATGCGTTTTACCTTAGAGTGCTGAACTGGATCTTTAGAGATACATATAGCACTTGTGTTGTCACAATATATAGGTACACATTCAAAAATAAGACCAAAATCTCTAACCTGTTGTTTTATCCAAAGAACTTGTGAACAACATGCTGCTGCTGCCACGTATTCAGCTTCAACTGTAGATAAAGCAATTGTGTTTTGCTTCTTGAAACCCCAAGAAACTAAACAAGGTCCTAAGAACTATACCATACCTGAAGTGCTTTTTCTATTCACTAAATCACCTGCATAGTCAGCATCAGTAAAGTCATGTAAATCAAATGAGTCACTTCTAGGATAGAAGAGACACAAGTCATCAGTTCCTTTCAAGTATCTAAGGATTCTCTTTACTGCTTTCAGGTGAGACTCCTTTGGGTTTGCTTGGAACTTGGCACACAAACCTACACTGAAAGATATGTCAGGTCTACTAGCTGTTAAGTAAAGTAAAGATCCTATCATACCTCTGTACATAGGTTGATCAACACAAGTTCCAGATGGATCATCATCCAATCGGGTTGCAATGCCCATTGGAGTATCATTTGTCTTAGCATTTTCAAGTTTTTATTTCTTGATCAGTTCCTTGATATACTTTTGTTGATGGATCATGATTCCTTTCTCAGATTGCTTTATTTGCAGTCTGAGGAATAAATTTAATTCTCCCATCATGCTCATCTCAAATTCTCCACTCATAAGGTCAGCAAAATACTTGCACAAAGATTCATTAGTTACACCAAACAAAATATCATTAACATAAATTTGTACAACTAATATGTAAGTTCCATTTGATTTTAAAAACAAAGTTTTATCTATTTTTCCACGTTTAAAACCATTTTGTAATAGGAACTTTGACAATCTTTCATACCATGCTCTAGGAGCTTGCTTTAACCCATAGAGAGCTTTGTCAAGCTTGTAGACATGGTTTGGGAACTCTGGATTTTCAAATCCAAGAGGTTGTTCCACATAGACTTCTTCATTTAGAAAACCATTTAGAAATGCACATTTTACATCCATCTGGAACAACATGAATCCCATATAAACAGCAAAAGCAATAAGTAAACGAATAGCCTCTAACCTGGCTACTGGAGCAAATGTTTCTTCATAATCTATTCCTTCTTGTTGATTGAAACCTTGTACAACCAGTCTTGCTTTATTTCTGACAATAATACCATGCTCATCTAGCTTGTTCCTAAACACCCACTTTAAGCCTATTGTCTTCTTATCTTTGGGTCTAGGTTCCAGATGCCATACTTTGTTTCTTTCAAACTCATTTAGTTCAGCTTGCATAGCATTAATCCAGTCTGCGTCAGTTAAAGCTTCAACATAGTTCTTAGGTTCCATAGAAGAAAGGAATGCATAGAATGCACATAAGTTCCTAAGTTGGGATCTAGTCTGAGTTCCTTTTGTAATATCACTCATGATTGCATCTACAGGATGTAACTTCTGATGTTTCCATCGTTTAGGTGTAAAGTCCTTCACTGGATACAATCTTTCCTGATCATTGTTGACTGGTTCTTCTGTAGGAACTTGTTCTTGAGCCTCAGTTGGAACCTCAACAGGATTCTCCTCATTCTGATTTTGATTTAGTTCTTGAGCAGGAGTTCCTAGAGCATTCTCCATTTCTGCTTCTTCATTTGCTTCCAGATTCGTTTGCTCACCAATTTCCACTTGCTGCTTCTGCAATGATGTTGATTTTTCATCTGGATCTGTCTTGCGGACAAGTCCAATTTCGAAATCATTATCACACTCCTGTACATCATTTAGAGATTGTTCAGTTTCATCAAATATAATATGTACAGATTCCTCAACACACATTGTTCTTTTATTATAAACTCTATATGCTTTACTATTAGAGGCATATCCTAAGAATACAGCCTCATCACAACGTTTATCGAACTTTCCCAAGTTCCTTTTACCATTGTTAACAAAACATTTACAACCGAAAGATCTAAAGTAAGAAATATTAGGTTTTCTCCCTTTGATCAACTCATAAGGGGTTTTGTTGGTGATGGCTCAAACTGATACTCTGTTAAGAATATAGCATGTTGTATTCACTGCTTCTGCCCAGAAGTTCCTAGGCAAACCACTTAAGATCAGCATTGTTCTAGCCATGTCTTCAAGACTTCTGTTCTTGCGTTCCACCACTCCATTTTGTTGAGGGGTCTTTGGGGCAGAGAAGTTGTGATCCATTCCATGCTCAGTGCAAAATTCATCAAACTTTGAATTTTCAAATTCAGTACCATGATCTGATCTGAGATGTATCAATGGATTACCTGTTCTTCTCTGTTCTTTCTTTACAAAAGCTACAAATTCTTCAAATGTTTCATCTTTACTAACAAGAAAGAAAACCCACGTAAACCTTGAAAAATCATCAACAATAACCATAACATATCTCTTACCACTTCTACTTTGTATTCTCATAGGGCCACATAGATCCATATGAACAAGTTCCAAAGGTCTTTTGGTACTTGCCATTTTCTTGGACTTAAATGAAACTCGAGTTTGTTTTCCTCTAACACAAGCATCACACACTTTGTCATACAGGAACTTAATACATGGAAGTCCTTCCACTAGTTCCTTAGATCTCAATTTATCAAGTAGAGTAAAGCTTGCCTGTCCAAATCTCTTGTGCCACAATAAAGGATCATTCTCAATGACACTAAGACATGTTAAACTGCTATTAGGAACTTCGTTAAGATCAACAACATATGTGTTACCTTTACGAGTTCCTTCTAAGATGATGTTCCCAGTGTCATTGTGAATGATTCTGCACTTATTAAAAGTAAAGCTTACGGAGTTACCTTTGTCACAAAATTTTGAAATACTTAACAAGTTGTGTTTGAGACCCTCGACCAAAAATACATTATCAATAGCATGGGAACTTGAGCTTCCTACTTTTCCAATAGCAACTATATCTCCTGTCATGTTATCACCAAATGTCACAGTTCCCCCATAGTAGGCATCCAGTTAGAGAAATCTAGATTTATCTCCAGTCATATGCTTAGAAAAACGACTCTCGAGGTACCAAGTGTTGTTCCCCCTCACTGGAACCTGCATGAGAAATCAAACATTAGGTTCAGGAACCCAGGTTTCCTTGGGTTCCTGTGTAACAACAATAGGTTTATTCTTTTCGATCCAAATATGTTCTACATGCTTTTTGTTTTTCTGTGTACTCTTTTCTTTCTTAAGACACTTAACTTGTTTGTGTCCAGTATTCCCACAGAAATAACAAACTATACTACTAGGAAGGTCAACATACTTCTTTTCCTTTTGAAACTTCCTTTTAAAACTCAAACCTTCTGTTCTTTTGGTTTGAGCTTTGGTAATCTAATCTGGAACTCTGTAGTCTACAGGTTGTTTGCCTTTTCTAGATTTCTCAAGTTCCCTCTCAAGTCTTGCCTTATCCTCTTTTATATCTTCCAAATCAGTTTTCAGTTTTTCAAAATTCGGATATTGAGCAAGTGGAGGAACTTCAGAATCAGGAGTATTGAGACAGAGTTTCATTAAGGATATTTCCACATTCAACATTATGTTATCATGTTTCAGCCTGTCTATAGTCTCTTTTAAATAATTATTATCATCAAACAGACTAAAGAATCTATATTGAATATCAAATTTTAAATTATCAACCCACTCATTATTTTCTTTAAAAGTAACCAAAGCTTCATCACTTTTATGTTTAGCTTTATGCAAATCTTTAAGTTCTTCTTGAATTTCCAAGACAGCTAATATTAAGTTTTCTTTACAGAAATGTCTAAGTTCTTTTCGAAAAAACCATACCTCAGACTCTAGTTCCTTCAGCTTTGCCTTTTCATAAATTTTGGCCATCAAACATAGATAGGCAGTTTCCTCTGGTGGTTGTTCTTCCTCTTCCTCAGAATTTGAATCTCCCCAAGCAGCCAACATGGCTTTCTTCACGTTGTCCTTGGTGAAGTAAGGTTTGTAGACTCTTGACTCTTTGGATTGTTCCTTGCCCTTAGTCTTTCATTTCTCACCGTCTGGTAATGGACAATCTTTAATGAAGTGATCTTTCGAGCCACACTTGAAACAAGTTGTGTTTCTGGAACTTGCATATTTCTTGTTCCTATCGAACTTCTTGTAGTTCATCATCCTTTTAAACTTTCTGACTAGCATTGTCATTTCTTCCTCATCAGCTTCCGATTCCTCTGAGTCTTGAGCCTTAAGAGCCAAACTCTTGTTTTTGGAACTTTCAGAGTTGGAACTCAGATGTAGTTCAAGAGTCATCAATGATCCAGCTAGTTGTTCCATGTTGAACTTTGTGAAGTCCTTAGCTTCCTGCATAGCAGTAACCTTTGATCTCCATCGTTCATCTTGTGGTAGACTCCTCGAGATCTTCCTAGCCTTTTCATCAATCGGAATGTGTCTTCCAAGGGAATTCAGTTCATTAATAATATCATTGAACCTAGTAAACATTTTCTCTATAGTTTCCTTTGATTGCATTTCAAACCTTTCGTATCTAGACATCAACAAATCAATCTTAGAACGTTTTACCTCATTTGTACCTTCATGAGTTACTTCTAGTAGATCCCAAATCTGTTTAGTAGACTTGCATCCCATGATACGATTATGTTCATGAGGTCCAATTCCACAGTGCAAATACTTTATTGCTAAAGCATTCAGTTCAAGTTTCTGATAATCTTCTTTATCATAATTAGAAATAGGTTTAGGAATTACCTCTTTCTTTTCATTAGTTATGGTTATTTCAAAATCACCAGCTTCAATAACACGCCAAACCTGGTAATTTTCTGCCTTAATGAAGATCTCCATCCTGTTCTTCCAGTAGGTGTAAAACTTACCATTGAACATGGCACTACGCCAAAAATTGGCTTTAATGGCGGTTAAAATACCCTTTAACAGCGGTTACCCAACCGCCATTCATCTAAACGCTGTTAAAAGGATATGACACTTTTAATGGCGGTTGTATAACCGCTATAAAACATTAATCAGAAAAAGTGGGAAAAGTTTTCTATAATGGCGTACTTTTTGTAACCGCCATTAAATAATGCCTTTTGCGCCAAAATTCAAATTTCATTACAACCGCTGTTAAAAGGTTCAAACACCAAAATTATAATAAATATGCTTTGATAAATAGTATAATTTTTGTAACCGCTATTATAAGTTTGCAACTATTTTAAAAAAAATTGAATTACTAAATAATTCAATAATAATATAGCAAAACCTATAATAATAATAATAATAATTTACAAAAAAGAAAAATGTTCCTTTACAAAATCATCACCTCTACAAAATGTTCCTTTACAAAAAAATATTTTCCCAACACAATTCATCACCTTTACAAAATGTTCCTTTACAAAAAATATTTTCCCAAGATGTATTGTACTTTTTTGCATCAAAACTCAAACTTTGGGAAAGTAAGAGTGATTTACTTATAACAACTCTTTTAGACTAGATATGTTGAAACACGTAACGCACCCACTCAAGTCTAACATCATCAAGTTGAGTTTCATCGTAATGGGAAAACTGGCATCCTGCAAAATACTACATAAAAAAACAATTTGCTTAGGATAATATCAACATCAATAACAAATCCATGATAATTCAAAGTATAACCCAAACCGAAATCAAACCATTATCTTATCTCAAACACAACACTAAGCTACAACAGCAACACACTATGCAGCAGCAAACAACAACAACACAGCAACACCCAGCAGAACAAAACACCAAACACTTGCAACACACCAGAAGCAACCAAGCAACAACACCAACAGCGAGCAACAGCTAGCAAACAACAAGCTAGAAAACAACAACAGCATAGGACAATGAACAATAGCTCATGGTAGTAAAACTTGGAAGAATATGGCAGTAAAACCACACAATTGACACAAATACAAACTTACACTTTCGGGAATCTTGGTGCGTTTGTGTGAGATAATCTCTTTCATATATCGCATCACATAATAGCCACAATCAACTCCGTTGCTCTGGCGAGGACACTACATTTTTTATAACAAAATAAAGTAAGAACTCATACATACATTTCATCATTTCATATCTACACTAAATTATCAAATTGTTAATACCTTTATTGTCTTCCATTTAGTATCCATCTTCAATTTCGTTGCAATTTCCATTTCACTCCGAAATTGAAACAGAGCACTAAAGAAATAAATAGACCAAACTAAGTAGACATACATAAAGTTAATGTGTCAATGGAGGTAGTTATAGTTGATAAGAAAAAAGCACATACACATCTATGATTTCACGCAAATCCTCACTAACGCCTTTTCCCGTGCCTATTTCCTTTTCATTGTGTAAGGAATCAAAGTAGTATACGATGTTATTGAAAGGATCAATAGCACACAATACCCAATGCATCCTATTTGAGACAAATAAAAAATGAATATTGAGAGTAGACATGGAAACGATAATATCACCAAAAAAAAAAAAGGGTACCCGGCATTATATGGAGCGAGGAAAATTTTTCCTTTTGATGCATTGTCTTTAAAGACATCCACCATGTAGTGACTTCTATTCATATTGTGATCCTTGATCTTCTTCATGTCCCCATTTTGAAATTGAGTCACTTGTGATATCCCAGATGGACATATAAAACCAAAAAAGGAAGACACACCACTAATGCCAGCAACTGAATACATCCTTCTAATTCATTTGAAAACAAATAACGAGGCAAGTGAGTTCGCGAGGTAATTCTACAAGTAATTAAAATAATTAAAATTTGTAAGCTACTAAGTAAGAATTTGTAGTTCAATGGTATCGAAACTTACGACATCTATATCTTCATATGACAAAGTCCGATTTGGTCTTGTACAAGGAAATCAAAAATTTTCTCCGTACCAAGATACACCTCCTTGCACTGACTTCGTATCCCAATATCAATGGGAACTCTAATTTGTTCATCTAAAGCAATTTTTGCAGCATACTTGAAAAACATTATCATCTCTGGTTGAGCATTTGCAATAACTAATGCTTCAATACATCGATCAACCTTTTCCTTCTCATTGTCAAACGATTTCATTTCCTATTAATAAAAACACACATTGTGCAATATGAATATGTTAAAAAACTAATTACTCAGCAAAAACTAACTACTGAAAAAGAAACTTGAGTTCTATTAAATTAACCTTTTGTGATTGAATGGGAGGTGAAGTAGGTGTTCGGTTTGATGGGTGATCAACCTTTTGCGACTCAATGGGTTCATTGTTTGCATTAGAGCATTTTTCATGGCCTTCATGAACTTTAACCAGCTATAAAGAAAATAACTTATTAGATTTAAAATACAAGAAAAATAAGGCCTTTGTGTGATTTATAAAAAATGCATCAAGAGTTAATGGATTCTTTACCTTTTCTGAGTTTTCTAGACTTTGTGGCTTTCGTTTGCGTAGACATGTCACTGGTCGTGGTTTTATAGATTCCTTGCCTAGTTTATCCTTCCCTTGTTTATCTTGGCCTTCTTCTTTATCCTTTTCTTCTAAAGGGTTCATAACCTTTCAAAATAACAATAAAATAAACATGGAACCGCCAAAAATATTATACAATTCAAGGAAGAATTTGTATCACCTTATCTAGAACAATAAGTTCTATGGGCCATAACACGATACTGCCTATTGCATCTTTGATCACATCAGCTATTCCTTTGATTGGCATTGGCAAAGGTGTATTCTCCTCTACAGCGTAGTCAATACCAACTTTCACATATCCTGATGGTATTGGTGTATTATGCACCATAGTTTCCATTATGAAGTTATGAACCTTCCCTGAGGCAACCATACGATAAGAAGGATCTGACAACGCTAATTGGCAAGGAGTTATACCCTATATAAAACAAAATATGAAATTTTAGTACAACTACTTTGGTACAAAACCACAATACAAAACCAGAATACAAGTTTAGGTAACCTGTGGGATGTTGATTTCAGAAGGCTGACAATCGAAATCAGAATTTTGACAGGTGTGACAATCCTCCTTGTCCCCATGCTTTTGTGTGGCTTGACAATCATCCTCTTCCTCTCCGTTTTGACATGTTTCCTCATCATTATTAATCTTTTTGATCTTTTTCATTTCGCTTTCCAATGATTGCACACGAGAGCACAATTTTCTGACTTGATCCATATACTTCTTCTTTGTTTGAATCATTCCAAAGTAGCTCGTATTAGTCACTCCTACTCCAACACCTATGACACGACCACCGTGCTCTTTTTTCTCCAACGCCCTTGACAACACATCTCCTCGCCCAATGTCTTCCATCCCTCCTTGCTCAGACAAACTCATAAAGTAATCCTGTATCAATGACTATACCATGAACAACTTGGTAATCAAAATAACAATTACTTAAAAATAAAAACTTATTGAAATAAAATACATAAAATACGTGAAGCTACTGATTTTGCTCCTTCATCAACAACATTTCCATCCTTATCCCTCCTGATTAACTTCCACAGCTGTCCACGGCCTAAGGACGATTCATGGATGCCTTTCTTAGCCAACTCCTCAAGCTGAGAAAAACACAAATAATTCTTGTTGTAGGTATAATTTGTGGGTCAAAGATATTGCAACATAGATCATAAAAGAATGTTAACTTACACCATCTTGCTCAAATCGAGCATATCCTCTACGAGCTCGTTTTTTAGGATAAATATTTCCTTTTGCAGACTTTCTAGCAGCTTCACTCTTCTCCTATTCGTCAAACGATGATTACAAAATGGTCAATATAGGTGTGGTAGAAAGTATCTATACTACACAATCAAGTCGTAAATTACCTCCCATTCTTCTTTTAGCCGACTTGTTACAAATTCAGTCCAGTCATTTAACTTGATGAAATCGTATTGTTTTGGTGGTGTCTTACGTATCTCCATATCTTCAGTCCATATCCATTCTCTTGAGAGCGAAGACTTAAAGTTTCTCCAAGCAATATTAGCTTTGGTCATCATAAATTTCCTCCTACTTTCGTCAACCTTGTATATCAACTACAAGCACAAAGGTCAGGAGAATATTAACAAACTTAGTTATTAGGCATGTGCACAAATGTAACAATAATATAAAATTTGAGTACAATTGAGAATAGTACCTTGAGTTCTTCGAATAATGAATCTAGCAAACGTTGGGGAACATGTTTCCAATCAGGAATAGTAATGGGAACATTCTTACGGATGGTTGTTTCCCAATAACTCATCATCGTCACACTTTCTTTCCCTATAGGCAATCCATTGCGATTCCATGAAGGTTGAAAAACTTTTCCCTTATGTCTTGCTCGAACAATCTTACTCATTTTAGTTGCTCCACGACCTTTTTCAGCTTTTCCTTTTCTTGGGCAAGGAACCCACTCACCTTTGTTTTTTTCATTCGAGTCCATTTATCTGAATTACAAGCAGCAGCAGACTATATTTAGTGAATATAGAAGCACAAACTGTACTGAATACAGAAGCAAAGCAATAACACAAACTGTATTGTACTGCTGTACACAGAAGCACTACTGCTGTACTGAATACAGCAGCAGAAGCACAACCAGAAGCAGAAGCAGAAGCAAAGGCAGAACTAGAAGAAGAACAGAAGAAAAAACAGAGCAGAACCAAAAGCAAAAGCAAAACCAGAAGCAAAAGCAAAAGGCAGAACCAAAAGCAGAACCAGAACCAAAAAGCAGAACCACAAGCAGAAGCAAAATCAAAAGGCAGAACGAGAAGCAAAAATAGCAAAACCAAAAGCAGAACCAGAAGCAAAATTAACAGAAGCAAAAGCAAAAAACAGAAGCAAATATAGTACCATGTCAAGTTTTTTTTCTTTTTTTCTTGGATTTGGTAGCTCCTTCCTCCGCATGTACCCATATCCCCTCCTCATGATCATCTCTTTTATAAAAATCTTCTTCAACAACTTGATCATCGAGTGGTTGTGATGGCAGTACAAACGAAGGATATTCCCTTTCATCTAATTCATGGTCCACATCATCGATAGGATATCTTTTGTTCGACAACAAAACAAAAGACCATCTTTTATTAGCTGGGTCAGTAACATAGAAAACTTGTGTTGCTTGACTGGCCAATATGAATGGATCATCCTTACCACCCACTCTATTGAGATCAACAAATGTGAAACCGGCTTTATGGTCAAAACGAACTCCATTATTGTTATCAGCCCACTTACAACCAAATATAGGAATTCTAAATTACTCCATAGTAAGACATATTTGCATAAATGGGGTTCTTGTCTTTTGCGCTTGAGATATGCATAGCTTGTGCTACAATTGACACCCCACTATTTTGTGTTGTAGTTTCATTGTCCCTACCCTTTGTACAGAATGTAAACCCATTTATTTGGTAACCAGAATATGAGAAGACATCTTTACTAGGACCTCGGGACAACCATTTAAGTCTATCAGAAACATCAAAAGGTGATTGAGCTATTTCATCTCCAACTCGAGCCTTTAACCACTCAATAAAGCATGAATTGTGTTTGTCAGTAATCCACTTCTCACTCTTTATTGGATAAAGGGTCCTTAAGTAATCCATATGTTCTTCCACATATGGATCAACCTCCGAACTATTATGCAAGACATACAAGTGCGCGCGATGCCACATTTCAGGGTTTATAGTCAACACCTTATTTCCCATGATCCCTTTCCCTTGCCCATTCAAACTTCCATCATGCCTAGGCTTTGGAATTCCAACTGCATCAATAAAAGAGAGGTAATCACTACAAAGATCAATGGCCTCCTCTACTAGGTAGCGCTCAACCATACAACCTTCCGGATGGCTTCCACTCTTTACGTAATCCTTCAAAATCTTCATGTATCTCTCAATAGGATACATGTATCTTAGATATGCAGGCCCACACAACTGAATTTCTCTAACCAAGTGTATTGTTAAATGGACCATTATATCAAAGAAAGAAGGTGGAAAATACATCTCCAACTGACATAAAGTAACAATAACTTCCTTTTGCAAGTTAGGTAGCTTTAAAGGGTCGATTTCTTTTCTACATATCTCACCAAAGAAAATGCAAAATCTTGTAATGGCATTTCGAACATCTTCAGGCAAAATGGAGCGAATAGCAATAGGAAGAAAATGCTCCATGAGTACATGGTAATCATGAGATTTCAAACCTAAAAGTTTATTATCTTTCAAAGACACAAGATTTTTAATATTGGAAGAATATCCATCAGGAACCTTCACACCATGTAAACACTCACAAAATATTTTTTTCTCTTTTTTACTTAGAGTATAGCATGCTGGAGGAAGATATGTACGATCACCATGCATAACAGGATGTAACTCAGGTCTAATTCCCATGTCGACTAAATCTTTTCTAGCATGAAGCGAGTCTTTGCTCTTGCCTGGTGTATTGAGTAGTGTGCTAACAAGACTTTCACAAACATTTTTCTCAATTTGCATGACATCAAGAAAATGTCTAACATGTAAGTCCTTCCAATAAGGAAGATAAAAAAAAATCGACCTCTTCTTATAGCCACGAGTTGGAACCTGGGAGGAGTGCAACTTTCCATGATTTACATCTAAGCCCTCCACTTTTTGTAATATCTGAAGACCTGTTGGAGGAACCGGAGCTCTACCCTCTTCAGCATTACCATCAAAAGCTTTCCTCCACCTTCGATAACGATGTTGCACCGGCAAAAACTTACGATTTCCCAAGTAGACAACTTTCCCAGAATTTTTCCTTTCCTTTTTTCCTGAGTTTTTCAACTTAGTTGAAGTTGTGTTCTCTTGACATATAGGGCATGCTTTATAACCTTTCACAGTATAACCTGACAAGTTACCATAAGCGGGAAAATCATTTATTGTGCCGAAAAGCATGGCTCTCAAATTAAAAGTTTCATTACGATGCGCATCAAACACTTCAATGCCAGAATCCCACATCAATTTTAAATCTTCAATCAAAGGAGCCAAATAAATGTCTATATCATGGCCAGGTTGTCTTGGTCCTGATATTAACATTGAAAGCATCATATACTTCCGTTTCATAATTAAAGAAGGAGAAAGGTTATAAATCATTAAGATTACCGGCCATGTACTATGAGTGCTACTTTGATTACCATGAGGGTTCACACCATCACTTGCAAGGGCAAGTCTTAGATTTCTAGGCTCCTTACCAAAATCATGGAAATCCTTGTCAATTTTGATCCATTGTGGGGAATCGGCCGGATGTCTTAACATACCATCATTATTCCGTTCATCCGCATGCCATGTCAGACTCTTTGCAGTTTCTGGAATGCTAAAAAGTCGTCTAAACCTTGGCAAAATTGGAAAATACCACATTACTTTGGCCGGAATCTTCTTTTTCTTATATCTTAGAGCTTTACATTTGGGACAATACTCCAACAACGAATACTCTTTGCGATACAAGATGCAGTCGTTTGGACATGCATGGATTCTTTCATAAGTCAAGCCAATAGAGCTTAGCATCTTTTTAGCATCATAGGTGCGAGTTGGAAGTAGGTTTCCATGTGGGAGCATGTCATGTATTGCATCTAAGAAACCAGCAAAGCCTTTATCTGTTACTCCATTACTTGCTTTGACATTAAACAATTTGATAATAGCAGATAATCTACTATATTTAGTGCATCCCGAATACAAAGGTTTCTTTGCATCACTACACAAGTTATCAAACATCTCCGGACAATCTGCAAAGTTTTCCTCTAAAGCTTTTGCCATTTCTTCAAACTCATTATCTTCACCGGAAGATTCTCCATCCATCTCTACTTCCATCCCAGTTTCAAAATCCATCATACCGTGCACATTAGGAACCTCCCCTAATATCTCACCATGATGTAACCAACACTTGTAAAATTGATTAATGCCTTTAGCCATCAAGTGAACTTTTACGTCCTCAATATTAAGTCGAACCATATTATTACAATCAACACATGGACATAAAATATGTGTTGCGTCCTCAGCATGTTTTCTTGCAAATTCAATGAACTCTTCTACTCCATGCTCATACTCATCACTATTACGCCGAGCATGCATCCAATTTCGATCCATGACAACTATGATGTAGCAATAACAATACACACGTAGCCTTTATTAATCCTGTCTATGTTTGTGAAAAAATGTGTCTACATATCAAAACCAACAAAAAAAAAAATACAGTGTACAACCAGAAAATGTGCTAATTAAATTACAAATCAAACGGTTGTATCATTTTGTCTTACATTTAATCATTAAATATTTAAGCTCATTTTCTTTCATTTTGTATCTTACACCATTTTCCAATTTCAACCGTAATAACCAACAAAAATGGCAAAATTACCTTACTGTGTGTTACAGGTTACAGCCCATACACAAAATATACAAAGAAATCTGACTTGTAAAATAACCTTTATCTTGTTTAGGCAAAACTCAAAAGAAGAGCGCACACACAACATATCCAAACTTACCCTTTTGCATATGTGCCAAATCAATCAAAAGAAAAATAAAAAGATGAAATAATCCTGAAAAGTTGCTCATGAAAAAATCACCACCTTCAAATGTCTAATGTACATTGCACTGTATGTAGTACAGTTGTATCGCAACAATTTTACTAGTCCAAAATTCAATTTCAAAAACTTCATTCTATTTTCTTTTTCTTCCTTCTTTAATTTCAAAGACATTTAATCTCATTTTCTTTCATTTTGTATCTTTCTTTATTTTCCAATTTCAATCACAAAGTCAAGTCCTCAACAACAAATCAACAATCACAAAATCACAAATCACAAATTTCCAATTACAATCACAAATTCACAATTACAATTACAAAATACAACTTTACAAACTAAAATACAATCAAATATTCAACAAATACAAAAGAAAACTAACCTCTGATTAAACTGAACTAAGTCAGCTGTCGTCGGTGACTCGGTGCTGTTCGCCGCGGCCAAGGGTCGCCTTACTCGCCTCGTCCAGTCGTCCTCGCAGACCAGAGCGGAGTCCACAGACTCGCCTCGTCCAGTCTTACTTGCCAAAGGTGCTCCTGTCTTTGTTGGGCTGTTTAGAATCTACAACAAAAATCATGAAACACTTGGGTTTTAGGAAAAATCATGAATCGGAAGATTTGGGTTTGAGGCTATTAGAACTACAATTTCAGAATATATTCAACAAGCTAATTCAAAAATAAATAAAAAAAAACAGATATTCGAAACACATTCAACCAAAAAAATAGAAATTCAACAAAGTAAAAATACATATCAAATTACATTCAACAAAAAAAAGTACATCCAACAATAAATTCAACAAATTAACCAAATTAACCAAACCCTCGCAAACGAAAACAGAAACGTCAACCACATCAAAACTCCTCTTCAAACCTGACCTCACTCGAATTCCTCTTACCCTAATCCGAAATCATCCACCAAAAAATGATAAGAAGTGAAATTCAAAAAAAAATTACAGAAAATCGATAATAAGAAGTAAGAATTTCGAACCTGCAGATTGGAGTCTTAGAGTTGCGAAGATGGCGACGAAGATGGCGAATAAAGGGAGTAATGGAGGAGAGGAGAGAGAAACAGAGAAAGGGAGGTCGCCGGACCGGTAGTGACGTCGCCGGAGGTAGTGAGGTTGCCGGATGAGGGATTCTGGTTTGAGAGGGTTTTCAATTTGAGTTTTTTGCGAGGGTTTGAGAGGGTTGGTAGTTTTGAGTTTTTTGCAAGGGTTTGAGTTTTTGCGAGGGTTTTGATTTTTTACGGGTTGTAGGCTTTAATTTCAGGCGCCTTTTTTCTTTACTTTTGATAGCGGTTCTATTATAACCGCTATAAAAACTTACTTAAAACCCAAAACTGCCATTAGAAGTTAATGGAGGTACTTTTTAGAGCGTTTTTAGTTGAACCGCTATTAATCATGTGTTGTTATATAATGTTTTTGGCGTAGTGTGGGTAGACGTTGGTTAGAGTACCCTTCTTCAAGTTTCTCCTTGTAATTCATCTCTCCAGGAACTTACTCAGCAAAGTTATTCGCTTACACGAGAGTACCTTGCTCTGATACCAATTGTTAGTTGAGACGATTAATACAAGAGGGGGGTGAATTGTATAGAGTTCCTAATGACTACTTTTTGTGGATAAATAACAATGCGTATAGGAACTTAATAAAACACACAGATTTTACGAGGAAACCTTCCAGGGCCCAACTGGAAGTAAAACCTCGACTCTACCTTAGGGATTATAAACACAAAACACTTCACTATAATAAGGCAAACACCAAGTTACAACCTATTACACACATACCTTTATTTCACAAGTTCCTCACTGGACTTGCTACTTGATAGGACCCTATCCTACCCAATCTAAGCACCACACTTAGATTCACTCGTACCACCAAAGTACTACACGTACTGCCAAAGTACTAAATACCCGTACCACCCCAGTACAAAACTCACAGCCTCACCAAGAAGCTAACACAAAACTGTATGTAACACAAACTATAAATTTCACCCAAATAACCCAACCAATACAAATATAAGACGCCTATTATGATAGGTAAACAATGCACGAAATCCGAAACTAATATGATAAGTTAAAAGCTTGGTAAACTTACTCAATTAAAGCACTGTGATTTCTCCACGCATAAACTCACAAAAACCTAAATCATTTTGCTCTCTACTATTTATGCAAGTAACACTCGTATAGAAAGTAGGTTTTCTGAAAAGATAAATATGTTAACTTAACTTATCTTTTAAACACGGTTTTAGCAAATCAAGTGGAATAAAATCTTTTCCGAAAATAAGTTTTAAAAAGATATTTATTAAGAAGACTTATCATTTTAATAAATCAACTTTAGAGAAAATAATATTTTTAGAAAATCTTTTCCTAAAATCTATCTTTTATTATTTTCCATATTTATTTTATTTACCAAGCAAACTTATCACGTTTCTAATAAATTTTGTGCACTAACCTACTTACCATATTAACAATATTTTCTAAGATAAAACCTTCACTATTATTGCTGCGTCGTACTTTGATCAGGTAAATTACCTTGGCTCCAAGCATATCAAGTTCCACCAAAGAACTTAACTGCTAGTCTTCAAGTTCCTGTTAAGGAACGTTCCTGTTAGGGAACTTAGTTCTTGTTAGAGAACTATTCCTCTGATTTGTTTAACTTCTTCAATAAAGATCTTATTCATGTCTTCTTAGATTCAGATGGTTCTTCAATCACCAAGATTAATCTGCACCTTGACTAATCACACACTAGAGAATCTTTATTAGTTGAGTTTGCTTTTAGTTCAAGTTCCTCATCATCAAAACCATTATGCTTCAACAGTTATACATTTTGAATAAATCACGTAAATGAATTAGCATCTTAGTGGGGCTTATTGATATTCAGTACTCGATGTAAGATAATACAACAATTCAATTCATAAAGATCACAAAACAATGCAATCTTAGGGCTACTCAAGAGCTGAGATTGAATTCCGTCTATCATTTGTCATTGGTGACTTTATTTTCTCCAATAACAAATAATGTACTGTGTAAAATTGAAAGAAGTTTCTGATAGGCGTGTCAGGTAGTAGATGACTTTATGTTGAGAAGATTCTTTCGAACTCATAATCTAAGCATACAAAAGGCAGGTACAATGCTCTTAGGTTGCATCAAATCAAAAGTTCAACCAATTACACATATTCTAGATCAGAAGACAAAATCATCAATTCAAAAAAACCTAACACAACATTTAAAAATCAGACATCAAACAATAACGTTGCAAATTCATGGTAAAAAAAATTAAGAATTGAGAAACTAACCTTAGACATATAATTTGACAGTAGGGGAGGAGAGAGAAAAAGCTTGATGAGAGAGCTTGGAGAGAGATAAAGCTTGAGTGATAAAAGCACGAAGAGAGAGAGAGAGAGTGAACAATATGGTATTTCAAATGATAGGTTTTTAGATTGAACTTAAAATTCTGATATATGAGCTAATGTTTTAATTAGATTGGAATTGGGCCAATTCCAAATCCAAATGTTTGGATTATTCAAACAATGAAAATTGGCCAAATCTTGCATTTCAAATGAAATGCTTGAAACCAAACAGGCCATTAAAGTATTTGAAATTATTTAGATTACTCAATTATACTCAAATAAGAATAATAGTCTATTTTTCTAAGATTCAAAAGCATTTTTCTCTTTGTGGTTTTAATAGGTTTTCTTGTGTTTACTCTTGACAAGTTATAAGGAAGATACCCATCTGGTTTCATTCTAGAGGATCTATTGTAGTTGGTGTTGGGGCTGATAATGATGTTAAATGTTGCAATTAATGCTATTCGCAACATTGAACAACATAATTACTTTCTTTTAGAATGAAATTTTATACTCCCTCCGTTTCATAATGTTAATCCCATATATTATTTTGGGCGTTTCAAAAATATCTACTCATATTGAATATATTTCATTTATAACTTGATTTTTTTGGAATTAATTGATTGTGGATTGATGAGATGACTCTAAGTAATGAAATTTTTACCTTAAATTATGCAATTATGACTTGTGCTTTCCTAATAAAAAATCAAAAAAGTTTAATAAGGTAAACTAATTATGAATTATGTTGTACTTTAATGTTAGATTACAAATATATTAGTTTTCTTATTTTATGTGATTGATTCCATATGAGACTAACATTATGAAACGGATGGAGTATAATATTACAATAAAGGTTAATTAAAATGTTCAAGTTCATATATATATGTATGTTTTTAATTAAATTTTTTGTTTTTGAAAAATATAAATCATATTTTGCAACAACTTTTATTGTGGCTAAATCTAAATCTTTTTTGAAACAATAAATATCGTTGCAAAACAAAGCTTTGACAACGACAATGGACATTGCAAATAATATATTCCATATGAGTTATAACACAATTTATGGCAACGACAAAGTCATAGCAACAACATTGGTCGTTATGTAAAACATATCTTTAGCAACGACAAAAAGTCGTTTCGATTTTTTGTGACACCAATAATGCACGCAAAGACCTTGCAATGACAATTGTTGTTGAAAAAGATATGTTTTGCAATGACAATCTTTATTTAGCAACGACTTTTGCCATCACCAAAAACCAATTTTCTTATAGTGATGTTTACTTGGATGCATCTGACCTTGTCCACGTAATGGGGGAGGTTATTCACGTTCACCATGATCCCACATTTAGGCCCTGTTTGATTCACCTTAAGTTTGCTGAACTGAAATTATTTTTACTGATTTTCTATTATAATTTTTCTTTAAGAAAACTGAATTTTACTGAACTGAAATTATTTTTACTGAACTGAAATTATTTTTACTGAATTGAAATTAATTTTACTGAACTAAACTTATTTTTACTGAACTGAAATTATTTTTACTTAATATTATTTTTGTAAGGTGAAGAGAACAGAGCTTTACTCAGGGTCAGCTAAGGGCCAGTGCAAACAGCCCTTAGCACAGGGCCCCAAGTTTTGAAGGGCCCAATTTCAAAAGTAGCCTATATGTTAATAATTCGTATAAAATTTACTGCTTTGTGTCTAACGTTTCATCTTCCTCCCTTATTTACTCCAATTTAACGCCCATCTCCTCCGTAAATTACCCTGAACTTCCAAAAAATTTCTAAAACTTTCCATCTTCATTTATAATAAATTGTCATTAATTTTCTTGTTTTATCCAAATTTTTCAATTTTTCAATTAAAATTTTTTGCCTTCCTCCATCGTTTACGTAATTCGGTATGAAAAGAATTTCTCACCTTTGACTGCTTCTAATGGTGGCATAAACTTGGTGTTTTCCACAAATAAATCCCTTAATTTTCATATAAAATATTTTTAAGGCTAAATTTCTAGCCCCTATAAATTCCCTTTCAATTTCATATCTTCTCCCATAACGAATAATAGAGTAATTATTTAAACTATACGAAGTATCATACTCAGATTAATTTTGAGATTAAAAATATAAACTCCGTAGAATTCATAAGAAATGAAAGAGTTGAAGTTCAATTTTCAAGGAATTTGCTCAATCAACAAACTGATCAAGTATTGCGTAGTATTGTACTTATTGTCATATGGTGTTATTCAGGTGCTATTTCTACTAATACTATATTTTTTATTTTTATTTTTTTTACTACCTCCAATTTTTTTTAGTTGCAACTTTAGAGTATTATTCGTGAGATATAAAATGTTCCAAAGATGCAACTAAAAAATTGGATGTTTTTTTTTTTTTGGGGGGGTTCTATTTTAGTTTGCTACTATAGCTTATTATTGTCAATTTACTATTTTTAAGGTAGAAATTCAAAGGCTCAAAGCAATAATTATGAAATGGGTAGTTTGGGTACCACATATTGATTAATTTTGTAAACAAATATTTTTGTTTTAATTATGGCCCAATTACTTAGGTTAGAAAAGGGCCCCAAAAATATTTAAGACGGCCCTGCAACTACTTGGTAATCCTTAAGCCCCACTATGTCATGCTTCTTGATTTTAGGAAACATGCATCAGTGTATTTATATAGCGCTCAACCGCCTAATCAAATACTACCTCCGTTAATAGTTATTTACAACATTTATCAAAAAGGGTGGATCTTTTACCAAAACGGTTAATTTAATAAAATTATTTACCAAAATGGCTAATTATGAATTTTAATTCCAAAACTAGCTAAATTATTGACTTGGAAGTAAATTAGCTATTTCTTTTTCCTTAATTTGCACCGGTTTTGTTTAGGGTTCACTTTATTTTTTTTTTCTTTTAATTTAGTTTTTTGCTTTTATTTTAAGTTTGTTTTAAGGAATTTTTGTAAGTTGGAAAATTTAACGATATACGGAGTACAAATATACTAATTTTTTCATCTAGATCGTACCATTTAAATTTGGAATTTTAAGTAGTATTGTTCTATCAACACTACCGCAAATTTATACAACGATAAGGGTTTTTAAGGTATTGTTCATCTTTTTTCATGCCTATTCATTTTATACTCTCTGTTAATGTTAGCTAATTTGAATATTTTTTAGTTTAATGTGTACAAATGTACAATAAATCAATTTTACACATAATTATGTGAATATAATGGCAGACAATGAATATGTTCTCAATTGTATTTTTTTTTTCTTTTTTAAAATGTTGATTCTTGCACCTCTGAACAAAGTAAAGTCTCCAGAGAATTGTTGCAAATATATTATGTTTAATGTTATTTTTCAAATTAATGGGAAGGGATTATTTTTTTTTTTTTTTTGTGCAAAACAAGGGATAGCCCCTAACAAAAGAAAAACACACTAACAGAAATTAAAACAAACAAACACAGAAAACAAAAGCACACCCTACGAAAAACAAGCTAGCTACCCTCTCATCTTTGGATATCTTAAATTACGGCATTAGAATCCCCCTCACCCCCCCCCCCCCCAAAAAAAAAAAAAAAATCCTTTAAAAAAACCCATAAATGAACCAAACTAGTTCAAAGGAAAATAAGAAATAAATAATTTCCTTCCAAATATATAAGTTATCTAGTTTTGGAATCTATACTTTAGTATTTAAAAACACAAATCATAATTTTTCATATGACACATGTCATTACAAGTCACTCACTACCACATATGACACATGTCACCCCTTTTGATCTTTTTGTTTAAGTCTTTATACATTCTATAACTTGCAAATTCAATTAAAAAAACGGCTATTTCATCAAATGCCACTGACAAATTTAAAAATTCATCAAATGTCATTGCACTTTTCAGAATTCACCAAATGCCACTCACAAATAATAAAATGTCACATCGTGCCATTATTGAGGTCTGGACGTCAACAGTCCGTTAATGGGATTCCTAATTCACCAAATGCCACTGAATATTTATTAATTTCACCAAATGTCATTACTTATTAAAGTTATTACACAATATACCTCTAAAGTAACGGCTAGTTTTTTTTAACAATTTTGAATTATTGATGGGGCAAAGTAGCCGTTGCACACACATTCTTGTATAAATGTAAGACTTAGAACACACATTGCATCCCTCCTACTTGCATAATCATGAGTTTGATATCAAACACATCTTCCTCAACACACGAGTGTGCATATGTGCGCGTTCCAAATAAATTTTGCGGTTGTGGCAGAAAATACGCGATTAGAAATTCGGAGTCAACATTAAATCCACAAAGGCTATACTACAAGTGTGACTCGTGTAATAGCTTCAAATGGTGCAAAGTTTTAAAGGCGCAAGAAGGTCAAAGTACGGGAAGCTACTATGATAGGGATGGATTGGGACATAGCAATTTGCATGATGAATTAAAGCAATTGAAGAAGAAAGTGAAATAGCAACAAAAACTTTTAAATTCTGTTTTGAAATTAGGTGTATTGATGTGTGTGATATTTGTGATTGTAATGATGAAGTGAACAACATGTAATTGAGATGAAATTGAATAAAGTGTTTACTTGAACATGTCTTCCATATATTTCTTCCTATTTCAATCATGTTCATCCAAAAAATAAGGTCATTGTTCATCCAAAAAATTAAGGCCACTGTTGCCAATATATTTGTCTAAAGTTTACACAAAATATTTACCAAAAAATACTAACACAACACAGCACACATTGGAATTATATTGTTCAACAACTAGACTACATTAACCTAGGTTGATGTGCAGTCAAAAGGGTAGGGGTTTGAAGCTCAAGCAGCTTTCTTTGCTCTCTTCTTGGACCTTGAAGTGCTTGCTTCAGCTTCTGCATTGTTGTTGGTTGCTGCAGTTGTTGCTTCAGCTGCTGCAATCTTTTTTTTTTTTGCAACACATGTCAACATGTTGTGCCCCAACTCATTGCATAGGCTGCACTTAGCTGTGCTATGCCTCTTCCCTTTTCTTGCTTCACTTGCACCTCTTCTTCTCTGCTTCTTAGGTCTGCCTGCAAATCGTTTCACTGGGGGTGGTAGTATGTTAGGCAGGTTGAAAGAAGGCTACTAGGTTTGGTCAGGCATTGGGTGCATATGCTCAGCGTAAGTGCTTTTGTATGCCCTCCCTTTAAAATAAGGTGACACAAAATCTACAGCCTGCAGCCTTTGGTGGTAAATCACCCTAAGTACATGCTTACATGAGATCCTTGAAAGTTGCCACTTTCCACAACCACAAGTTCCAACCCTAAGTTTAATGGGAAAGTACACATGTTGATCCCTCACCTCAAACTCATCACCCCCACATGGTGTAGCATAGCAGAACCTAGACTCATCTGATCTTGTTTGCAAGATCTTAGTAGCATACTTAGTGAGCTCCCCATCTCCCATTGATGTTGCTTTATCAAACCTTGGAGCCATCCTTTTCATGCACCATTGCCTAATAGCTACAAAATAGAAATCAATATAGAAATTACAGTAAAGAAAGGTAGAAGTTGCATTTAGAAACTGACTTAACAACAGAGCAAATTCAATTATAAACCTTCAAGTAGCTTTAACACAAGTAGATCTCTGTATGGCTTGGTGCAAGAGTTGAATGATTCCACAAAATTTGTTGTGTTATGGTCACAACAAATTGTTGGCTCAAACTGATGCCTTGACCAAACCTCAGTGGTGTTGTTCAAGTAATCAACAGCCTTTGGATTGTAGGCATGAATCTTCTCCATTGCTTTGTTGAAGACATATGGATTGTAAGCATCAGCAGCAACCCAAAAGAGCTTGTGAAAAGCTGTTCCACTAAAACCATTTGTTTTGCAATTGTTGTACAAGTGTTGACAGCATATTCTTCTACTGGCTCTGGGGAATGTCTCCATAATTGTTGCATCAACTTCCTGCATAGGAATGTAACAAGTGAGAAGGGAGAACTTTGCCCTTTGAAAAAAAAAATTCACAGCAAATTGAGAATTACCTTCATCCTGTCAGAGATAAAAGTCCAATCATCTCTGTTGCATCCCTCTTTCTGAAAAAGGCACTTCAAATTCCTCATAAAATAACCCCATGTCTCAACACTCTCTGTGCTTACTATGCCATAAGCAAACACAAAGATCTCATTGTTCCCATCAATTTCAACTGTTGTTAGCAGAATCCCCTTATAATAACCACTTAGATGGGCCCCATCAATGTCAATGATAGGCCTACACCCTCTCAAAAAGCCTCTAACTTGGGCAGCAAAGGAGAAGAAGCATGCCTTAAACCTAGGTTGGACATTTGCAGATAATTGTGTCCATGTCACTAGTGCATAACTTCTTGGATTGGTCTCTTTCACCATCTCAGCATATCTTGGAAGGAGACTGTATGCCTCTCCAAAGCCACCATGAATAATCTCCTTGGAAACTGCTTTCACCTTGTAAAACAACCTTTTTTTCACATGAATTATGTACCTTTCCAAACAGATTCTTTGCAAAGACTCTACTGGAATGTCTGGATTGGCTTGAATATCTGACTGCAGATGTCTGCAAAGCCAATCACAGCTAACAACAGGGTTTACCTCAAGCCTGCCACAAGTTGCATGCTCCCCTGTCAATGTCTTGATTGCCCAACTGACTTTGTTAGGCATTGTTGAAGCATGAATTCTCCAGTTGCAGCCATCAATAGCACATCTTGCTATAAACCTTTGAGGGTCACTCTTTTCAACAAAGATTCCAAACCCTTCTTGTACACAAAAATCCTTAAAAACTTCAGTGAATGACTGTTTGTCTGCAAAAATCAGCCATGGCTCTAGTTTAATGCTACCAAATTCACAGTGTCTCCAAACCTTGCCCACTACAAGAAAACAGCAAAATTGCGACGAAAAAAGTTCGTCATAACATATGTCAATTCCGTCGTAAAGTAGGGTTACGGCGGAATTCCGTCGTAAATGGTTGTCGAAAAACCCTTTGTAGGAAAATGGCCATATTACGACGAAATTTCCGTCATAAACCAACTTTACGACGGAATTTACGACGGAAATAATATCGTCGGACTTGGAATTGACCTTTATTGAAGATCCGTCGCAAACTTCCGACGGAAACAGGTGTGTCGCAAACTTTAGGTTACGACGGAATTTTCCGTCGTAATTTATAATTTACGACGGAATTTTCTGTCGTAATTTATAATTTACGACGGAAAAAAGCCTTGCAAAATATAATGTACGACGGAAAAAGCGTCGCAAACTCTAATTTACGACGGAAAATTCCGTCGCAATGTACATATTTGCGACGGAAAATTCCATCGTTATTTATAATTTGCGACGGAATTTTCCGTCGTAAATTTTATTTTGCGACAGAAAATTCTGTCGCAAACTATAAATTTTCGACAGAAATTTCCGTCGCAAATATGTACATTACGACGGAAAATTCCGTCGTAAAATATATTTCCAGCCCAAAACAAATTTCTGTAATTTTCTGCATTTTCAAACCTGAATTTTTGTAATAATAAATTGACAAAAAAAAAAACTAAATATTGAGTCCTGAAATTGTTGTTTTAAAAAAATTAATTACCGACCTACGAAATTATATTTATGTACATATATATATAATAATTATGTCCTAGTACAAAAGATAGTCCACATTTTGGTATATATACCAAACAAAAGCTAGGTTAGAGTGATTCTATGCTAGACTAAAGCTAAGCTACGCAATCGCCTGGAAACCCTGGCCTGCTCCACCACTACCCGGGTCGTCCCTAGGGTCTCGATGCTGAGGATGAATGGTGGAACATGAGTCGTTGTTGGTGAGACGAGTCATCATCTCATCCATACTCTCCTTGTATCTCCTCTCCATTTCAGCTATTCGGGCTTCCATTTGAGTTTGGAGAGCTTGCACCCTGTGTTCCATTTGGCCTTGCATTTGAGAAATGACGGACGACGTGTATTGCTGTGAAGAACGGGAACCTCGACCCATTTGTTTGCCATAGTAGAGCTCTGCACTTTGGCCGAGTCCCTTCACACGCCCCTTCTTATTGCGCCCACCCACCGACTCCCAGTACAACTCATTGGGACTCTTCTGAATCCCCTGACTCCTTGTGTCTTCAAGCTTCTTCTGGTAGGTCTCCTATATTATTGAAGATAAAAAAAAAATATTGTTAAAAAAAACAACCAACAATATAAGGTAAGGTTTCTTTCTTCTAACATTCCAATATCACATACTTTTAGGTGCCTAAGGATAGAAATAAAGAGAAATAAGCACATAAGTCAATTTTCGACCCTAACTCATCCAATATCATCCAAATTTGGCCTATATGGCTAAAATCATGCCTATTTTCTATGTTTTCAATGAAATGGAAGGTTTCTTTCTTCTAACATTCCAATATCAATTGCATTTAGGTGCCTAAGGATAGAAATTAAGAGAATTAAGCACATAAGTCAAATATCGACCCTAACTCATCCAAAATCATCCAAATTTGGCCTATATGGCTAAAACCATGCCTATTTTCTAAGTTTTCAAGCAAATGTAAGGTTTCTTTCTTCTAACATTCCAATATCACATACTTTTAAGTGCCTAAGGATAGAAATTAAGAGAAATAAGCACATATGTCAAATATCGACCCTAACTCATCAAAAATCATCCAAATTTGGCCTATATGGCTAAAACCATGCCTATTTTCTAAGTTTTCAAGCAAATATAAGGTTTCTTTCTTCTAACATTCCAATATCACATACTTTTAAGTGCCTAAGGATAGAAATTAAGAGAAATAAGCACATATGTCAAATATCGACCCTAACTCATCCAAAATCATCCAAATTTGGCCCATATGGCTAAAACCATGCCTATTTTCTATGTTTTCAAGCAAATGTAAGGTTTCTTTCTTCTAACATTCCAATATCAATTGCTTTTAAGTGCCTAAGGATAGAAATTAAGAGAATTAAGCACATATGTCAAATATCGACCCTAACTCATCCAAAATCATCCAAATTTGGCCTATATGGCTAAAACCATGCCTATTTTCTATGTTTTCAAGCAAATGTAAGGTTTCTTTCTTCTAACATTCCAATATCAATTGCTTTTAAGTGCCTAAGGATAGAAATTAAGAGAATTAAGCACATATGTCAAATATCGACCCTAACTCATCCAAAATCATCCAAATTTGGCCTATATGGCTAAAACCATGCCTATTTTCTATGTTTTCAAGCAAATGTAAGGTTTCTTTCTTCTAACATTCCAATATCAATTTCTTTTAAGTGCCTAAGGATAGAAATTAAGAGAATTAAGCACATATGTCAAATATCGACCCTAACTCATCCAAAATCATCCAAATTTGGCCTATATGGCTAAAACCATGCCTATTTTCTATGTTTTCAAGCAAATGGACTCGTTCTTTCTTCTAACATTCCAATATCACATACTTTTAAGTGCCTAAGGATAGAAATTAAGACAAATAAGCACATATGTCAAATATCGACCCTAACTCATCCAAAATCATCCAAATTTAGCATATAATGAGTTCTACTTTGCTAATTTGCCATATATCAACTCATATAATAAGTGTTTACCGCAATCCTTTTTGCTTTGTTGTTGGCAGCCACTTGGCTTTTTCCAGGCACTTCCTTGAAGTGTGTCTTCAAGAAAAGATCATGGGCATTTGGTAATTGGCCTTGGTTTTTTGCAGCCTTTATATGTACATGCAGAAAATCAATGAAAACATGTTAGCCCACCAAAATTCATTAATAGACAAATGACTTAATTGTTACTGGACATGTTGTAGGAATTTTACCATCCTTTTAGCATGTTGTACAGATGACATTGAACCTTGAAAGTGGATCGGTTCAACGACATTTTCCATGGATCCGCCTCTTCGGTTCTTCTTGTTTTGTTCCGACCGCTTCTTATATTCTGGATCGGTGGCAACAATTTGCATCATGCCTTCGTGGACATCCGTATTAAGCCATCTTGGTCTGCGACCATTCAGCCTGTGTGTGATGTTGTAGAACGTGTCACGTAGGCGATTTGCAAACTTTTCTTCGAAAGTGTCCTTCACTTGGTTGTTTAACTCAGGTGCCCACTTGAATTTTTTCTGCAAATCAAGAAAATGTCTTTATTACAAAATTCAACTCCATCAATATAATTTATAAAACATGTATTATGTTAGGTTACAGTTATCATACGTTGAACAAGTTCCAAAAGTGCTCTCTCGAATCTTCATCAACCTCTCCATAATTCCTCCAAGGCTTAACATAGTAGCCGGTTAGCGAGTCGGAGAGCACATTCTTCACCAGGATATCATCAAACCTATAATAAAGGATAGACATTCATGTAAGTAGATAATCAACAAAAAGTGAACAAAACATGGTTAAAGTAATACAAATTCACTTTATCAAAGTACAAACGAATTTAAGGATATTTCATTATACAAATACATACGCACCAAAGTGTGGTAGGGTCCAACTCTAGCAAGTCTGTAGCTCATGTTCCTGTTGCTCCTGTTGCCCTTGTACATGCCTAGGAATCTGTCTCCGATTGACGATATCTTGAGAGGCCCCCAAATCATGTGCCTCCTCTTCCTCCATTGACTCATCCTCGTCAGCACGCACAACCTGAGATTTCCCCTTAGTCTTTCTCCTCTTGGACGTTTCTCCTTTATTTCCTCCTCCCATGATGACCAACTGAAAAAGTTGTTAGTACCATGATCGCACATTGTAAACTCATAAATCAGATCCATAAGACATTAAAATAATAAAATGAGACCAAAAATATAATGCAATATTACAAGTCCGAGTAGTCATTAAAAACTAAACATTCGAAGACAATAGTTAAAGGAGTAACTACATATTCTCCTCTTCATTACTCTTATCACTACTACCACTATCATTATCACTATCATTATTACTATCACTAGCGTCATCTAAAAATACATCGATGTCCTCTTCTTCGTCACTGTCACTGGAGCCAATGCTTTCTTCTTCTTCTTTATCGCTTGAGATAATAAAGCCATCGTCATCATCATCATCACTATCAAGTTCATAGTCTGGAATGTCATTTGGTGGACAAAGCGTTGCATGTACTTGTGGTGAAGGACCCTGCAAAAACTCTAAATCCACCGGAGCATCAATCACCGACCTTGCTTGAGTTCTAAATACAGCCCACCATTGAACCCGATCACGTTTAAGGCTAGGGTAAGATGCATAATACACTTGAGACACTTGGTAAGATAAGACAAATGGATCATACTTGGGATACTTCTTAGTATGATTTACTTCGACAAGCTTGTATTGTTCATGAATGTTCATTCCGTTACCACAATCCATCCAACTACAACTAAACAAAATAGTCTTGTACTCTTTTTCGGGACCGGTGTAAACAAGTTCAATTATGTCGTTTAAAATGCCAAAGTACTCTCCACCGTCCTCACTTGAGACACACACCCTGTAATTCATCGTAGATTTGTGTTTGCCATAGGACTATGTGTGGAAATTAAAGCCACCAGCAAATATCTGGTTCCAAGTTTGAACACGCTTGAAAGGCCTCATAGACAATGCTCGCAACACATCGGAACTTGGTTTTTGTTCTCTCACCTATAACCGTTACGAATACAAATGTCACACTAATTGAAATGAAATATATTATATTATATTATCACAAATTAATCGATATGCAATGTTCGAAAAGTATTATCACCTTGTGATGAAACCAATCAGGGAATTCACTTTCGCATTTCTCCATGACATCTTCTAGACGCAAATAAGTTCGAGTACTAAGAATGTAGTCCTCAAACTGCCTAATAGATTAATGACACATGATTAATCATTGCAGCAATTATATTAAATTTAAGGGATTTTCAAAAGTTTATCCTAAACATATATACCTTTTGTATTCACCAAGAATGCCGGTATTTCTTTAAACGAACAAATGAGCACGTTTGAGTTCCTTGTCATCTAAATACCGAGTTTTACCCAAATTTGACACACGACCCTTATCCACCGTGAACAGCTCAAGGATTTCATCGTTGTCAGTCGGGGAATCCACATCAGCATTAACATTTTGATCTAGATCTCGTGTTTTTGTGTCAACTGAGGGCTGAAAGTAATTGGAGCAGAAGTTTGATATCTCTTCAGTGAGATAAGCGTTGCATATGGAACCTTCAACACGAGCCTTATTACCAATTTTTCATTTCAGGTGATTGAGGAACCTGTAATTATGTTTATGTAGCCGTAAAAGTATAAGTAACGAAAAGCAATGAAAGAGATGAAAGTAAGAGTTGAGAAAGGACCTCTGATTTACCTTTCGAAAGGATACATCCACCGATATTGAACAGGTCCACATAACTTGCCCTCATATGGCAAATGAATTGGTAAATGCTCCATGGAGTTGAAGAAAGATGGGGGGACAACCTTCTCAAGCTTGCACAGGATCTCAGCTATGTTTTTTTTTCCAATCGCTCCATGTCGCTTACTGTAATTGTGTAGCAACATAAATCGCGAAAGAATTGGCTTATCTCTGTAATTGCATTCCATATATGGGTAGGGAGAAATTCTCTCAAAGCAGTGGGCAACAACCTCTCCATGAACACGTGACAATCATGACTTTTCATTCCATGTAACTTACCTGATTGCAAATCAACGCATCGGCTCAAATTGGAAGCGTAACCATCAGGAAACCGCAGCTATTTGACCCACTCACACAAAACCTTTCTCTGAGCCTTGTCAAGAGCAAATGGAGCCTTTGGTATGAATTCTTTTCCTCTATCATCCTCTTGAAGATGTAGCTGGGGCCGTTTACAGTATTTAGCAATGTCATTCCGAGCTGATGGCGTGTCACAAGATAGCTTTTTCACGTCCATTATAGTGTGAATCAACTGATCAAAAAAGTTTTTTTCAACGTGCATGACATCTAAGTTGTGACGAACAAGTAGATGTTTCCAATATGGAAGGTCCCATAGAGTGCTTTGCTTGAACCACCCTTTTTTTGCATTCTTGAGACGTTTCAGTGCCTTGGGGCCATCTGTTGCTTTCGGGAGGTTTTTCACACATTCACAAAGTTCCTCTCCTAACATGATGTGAGGTGGTGAACCTTTTTCGACTTTGTTTTTACAAAATGCATTTTTACTATTTCGAAAAGGATGATTTGTCGGAAGGAATTGACGATGGCAATAAAACCAAGAAACCTTACCACCATTTTCGAGCCAAAATGCTTTGTTTTTCTCCATGCAATATGGACAAGCCATCTTACCGGCTGTGGTCCAACCCGATAACATACCATAAGCCGGGAAGTCACTAACGGTCCATAGGATGGCTGCTCGAAGATTGAAATTTTGTTTTCTCGAAATATTGTAAGTATTTGCCCCAACTTCCCACAACTGTTTCAACTCATGTATGAGCGGCTGCATGTAAACATCCAAGTTGCCCTTAGGGTTTTTAGGACCAGGAACGAGTAACGAAAGAAACATGAACTGTCTTTTCATACACATTGACGGAGGCAAGTTATAAGGGGTCAAAATGACAGGCCAACATGAATATTGTCCCCCAAACTGACCATGTGGAGCAAATCCATCCGTACATAGGCCAAGTCGAACATTACGAGGTTCAGAGGCAAACTCAGGAAAGCAACTATCTAGGTGTTTCCACGCTTCACTATCGCTAGGGTGTGCCATTGTGCCTTGAACTTGAGGATTTTTAGCATGCCATGTCATTTCCTCATAAATGTTTTTAGTTGCAAAAAGCCTTTGCAACCTAGGTGTGATAGGGAAATAAAATAGAACATTCAAAGGCACTAAGCTACCTTTAGAAGTCTTCTTGTATCGGTCGCTGCCACACACCCTACATCTAGATAATTGAGCATCATCTTTCCAAAACAACATACATCCTTTTGGGCATGCATGAATCTTTTCATGGGGCAGCTCTAACCCCTTAACAATTTTCTTGACCTCATAGAATGTCTCGGCCATGTGGTTGTTGTTAGGAATCGCTTCATTAACCAAAGAAGCAAATCCATCAACACATCTGTGCGGCAAATTATACTCACACTTTAGGCTAGTGATTCTAGAAGCCATCTCTAACACAGACAATGAACTCCCTTCGTATAACGGTTGTTCAGAAGCCCTTAACAAATCAAAAAATGGCTTGGCTTGTGCATTAGGCTCCTCCTCTAATGAAACAGGTGGCTTTTCGGAATGGCCTTGATCTTGAGACTGACCAAAGGCATCCAAAACCATTTCACGATATTCATTTGACTGCCTTCTACGAGTTCCTGGAAACCCTTCCCCATGACACATCCACTCGTAGTAATTAGGTAAAAAACCGCTGCGATACAAATGAAGTTTGACCGTATCTGGATCCCAGAGACGTTTGTTTTTGCATTTAAAACATGGACACCTAACTTCATTCGGGTTGCTACTCTCAGGATGATCTTCCACATATTTAAGGAATTCATCTACCCCCTTCAAGAACTCAGGATTAATAGAATTCCCAACCTTCCTTTCGTACATCCAGCTACGTTATTTTCGTTTCATGATTACAAGTTCTACACAACTAACACATATGCCATTAATCACATTAGTCATAAAGCACAATATATATTCATTATAGATCAAACTGTTATGGAAATGCAAATGAGAAGAGAAATGATTTCCAAGGGTCCTTATCACTCCAACCTAACCCATCATTGCACGTTCAATCTCACTAGTGAATGTATGCCAGAATTTCAATTCTATGGAAAATCCGGCAGCATCTCCCTACAGTTCCCCAAGTACACAATATAGGCGATTAGAAACACCTATATATGTACTTAGAGAACATTGTAGAGAAATGACAAGCAAGGATCTTCCTTAGAATTAAAACAAAGGAATACATTCACCACCTAAGTGAGAATAAACGTACAAGGACAGTCCCAACCGGGGACTATTCAAGACATACTCCTAATATGTATGCCTTGAACGGGTATCTAGGCATATGATTATGCAAATGATTTTTTTAAAAATATATATACTTAACTAACATACATAATATTAAACAAATATATCAAGATTAAACTAAACAAGAGAAACAAATCAAACCAAACCAAAGTAAACTAATATATCATATTAAACTAAACCAAACCAAACTATCGTTTATATATTAAATTAAACTAACATATTTCTAAAAAAACTAAACTAAATTAAGATACTTTATATTAAAATAAATTAAACTACAACACATTATATTAACATAATATTAACTAAACTACATTATGTTAAACTAAACTAAACCAAACTAACATTGTTTATTTTAAAGATCAAGGGAGAAATTAATTAATTATAAGATTTATTTAAAAATATATATACTTAACTAACATACATAATATTAAACAAATATATCAAGATTAAACTAAACAAGAGAAACATATCATAACACCATACTATTAATATAAACCAAATCAAACCAAACCAAAGTAAACTAATATATCATATTAAGCTAAACCAAACAAAACTACCGTTTTATATATTAAATTAAACTAACATATTTCTAAAAAAAACTAAACTACAATAAGATACTTTATATTAAAATAAATTAAACTAAAACACATTATATTAACATAAACTTAACTAAACTACATTATGTTAAACTAAACTAAATCAAACTAACATTATATTGTTTTTTTTAAAGAGAAGGGAGCAATTAATTACTTATAAGAGATGACCAATGTCACTAAATTAACCAAACTAAAAGTTATTGAACACATTCTAATTATAATCCAACACACTATCTAACAACCAAAGTAAGATACACACATACATTATATTAGGGTTTGTAATGTAACTAACCTTTAGATCTGCACTTCTTTTTAACAATTAAACCAACAAAATTGTACAAATCCTACAACAAAATTAAAAAAAAAATAAAATAATTAAGGGTTTATAAGTAAACAAAATTAAATTGAAAAAAAAAAGGGGGAAAGCAAAGGCAACTTACTGTTAGGCGGAGGTGTGGCGTCGCCGGAAACAACCACGGCCAGGTAGTTCAGTCACGGCTAGGGGACGGAGGTGCGGCTGCGTTGTGGTGGTTATATGTTAGCCATTGGTTGTTTTTTTGCAAAAAAAAAAAATAAAATAAATTAATTGACCAATTGCACACACTTACCTAGACGGGGCGGCTCGGCGGAAACCACCAGGGGCGATTGTTTCTGCCTCGACAGCTCTCCCTTCCTCCTTATCTTTCTCTTTCCCGTTCTCTTTCTCCTCTCTCTTTCTTTCACCCTTCTTTCTCTCTTTCGTTCTCGGCGGCTGATGTGGGTCGACTGCAGCCTTCGCCGGCGTAAAGGGTAAGCACCGCCGCGAATTCTTCTCTCTCCTTCTCTTTCTCTCTCTCCTCCCGCTGCTTCTCTTTCTGCGTTTCTTTCCCCCTTTTTTTTAGGTCAAAGAGGAAATTTTAATTTTAAAAAAATGACAATGAAAATTACGACGGAAATAAATTTCGTCGTAATTTAAAACTTACGACGGAATATTCCGTCGCAAATTACTTTACGACGAATATTCCGTCAGAAGTTTTAAATTACGATGGAATTTATTTCCGTCGTAAATTTTACGAGAGAAAATTCCTCGTAACTGAAATTTTCCGTCGCTAAATTGCGACAAAATGTTTTCCGTCGAAAATATCCACCTTAACGACGGAAAAACATGTCCGTCGTAAGTATTCCGTCGCAATTTAGCCTATTTCTAGTAGTGGCCATTCTTGAATGTTTTATCCATTGCTTGGCTCCCATCAAGATAATCTTCAAATTGTTTGTCTAGGATGTCATCATACAAGAATTCATATTGCTCCTCTTCTTCTATGAAGTCCCCAAGATCATCAGCATCATCAAAGTCTTCACTACCAGATTCTATGTAATCTGAGTCCTCACTGTCATCATCATCAGATCTATCATCCTCACTACTGTCAACCCTAGCTGGATCCCTCCTAATTCTTTCAGATCTCCTTAAACTAACCCTCTCATTGCTTCCCCCAGCAGCAACCCCTTTCCCACTCTTCTTTTTTGTTCTGAACCCTGGTGGTCTTGACCTACCCACCTTTTTGGATTTCTGAGGCTCAACATTTCCAGTTGGTGGAGGTGGTGGAGGTTCAGATGTTTCTGCTTTAGGTTCAACTGCTGCTTTAGGTGATTGAGGTGGTGGGGTTGTTCTTGGTTCAGGTGAAAGTGGTGGTTCAGGTGTTGGGGTTGTTTGTGGTTGAGGGGAGGGTTGGGGTGGTTCAGGTGTTGGGGTTGTTTGTGGTTGAGGGGAGGGTTGGGTTCTTCCAGTTGACCTTTTTTTGGGTGTTGTTTTTTTTCCTTTTTTGAGGAGTTCTTTTTTTGCTTGCACTTGAGGATTTGGGCTGGTTCATAGAAGAAGTTTGTTGAGGGTGTTTAGGTGGAGTGGAAGGCTGAGTACTCTGTTCAGGATCAGGCTGAGATGCCCCTGGGAAAACCTCATCAGCTCCTGGAGTGTCAAACACTCTAATATACTCCATATCACCACCATCAACATTAGCAACAGGCACCTCAACTGCAACTTTAAAAGGTTGTTGTTCCTCCAACTCTCTCTCAGCCTTAGCCTTTTCCTCCTCCAATCTAGCTTTATCAGCCATGGCCTTAACCCTTCTTTGCCAATTAGCCTCAGCATCCTTAAACACCTGCCTAGGACTTTGCTCTTCCTCCAAGAATATTTCTACTGTCTCCTTCCCTTGAAACCACTCCCACATTTTAAGCATGTCCCTATCCCCAGCTAACTCCAACTTCCTATTAGTTCTAGGTGGCAATACAAACAAAGTGAAGCATTTGGGAAGGATCACATTTTGTTTCACAGAATCCTCAAACATAAACTCATACAAGTCCATTAGACTTGTTCTGTCACTATCATCAACCAACACATCAAAGCCCTGATCTCTGTAATGGACATCAAGCCACACTCTACTCATCCTATCATCAACAAATTACACATAACATCAACACACATACCAACACATCGGTCATATCACAAAACAACATACCAACATAACTTTGACCAAATTGAATTTCAAGCACTTCACAAACCTAAAATTCATATCAATGCAAAATTAATACCCACAAATTACCATCTTTAACATGAATTTTAACAATAAATCACACAGGTCAAGTCAAATAAGCGCATAAAACTGATTATTTCATAAAACCCTAACCCTAACTTAATTTGCGATAAAAAATTCAGAATCAAAGCGCGAAATGAAGATCGAAAGGGAAATAATACCTTGATTGCTATTTCCAGCACCCCGAAAAAAATTTTAACTCAACTGTTTTCCTTCTACTACCCCGATTATAATTCACCGATTTTCAGGTTCGCCCAAGTTCAACAAACGATAAAGCGTCAATGTAGTTGTGTCTGTCGTTCAGGTGTTCGAAGAAAGCTTCTTCCTTGATTATGGTTTGAAGGTCTGAGTGTTGCTGAAAGCTCGAAGAACAGGGGAAGGTTTGAGAAGAACAACGAGGGATTTTTTTTTTTTTTTTTTTGATCTAAATTTTAGAAATCAGAGAGTCAATGCACTTTAGGGCGCTATAAAAGACAATAAGGGCATAGAGGTCATTTCGCGATAACGGGTTGTTAACGTCCAGGCCTCATTAATGGCACGATGTGACATTTTACTATTTGTGAGTGACATTTGGTGAATTCTGAAAAGTGCAATGGCATTTGATGAATTTTTAAATTTGTCAGTGGCATTTGGTGAAATTTCCGTAAAATTTATTAATTATTTAAAATTCATCAAGTGGCATACCGCATTTAAAATTTAGAAATGATAATGAGGTTGACCAAATAAAGCGGATAGCGTCGCCTGACTTCCTTGTTTAAATAATTGGAAATTTTGGAATTTCATGAATTTCTTGACTCTTGACCAAGTTAATCATGCATCATCGCATATTTTATAGCCCAATTTTTATACCTTTGATTGGATGTTGAAATTTGAAACAGCGTAATCCTCCGGTCATTACCTCTCTTTTCCTAGGGCAAGAACCTGAAGATTTGAATTATACAACAACTTTGTATTTTGTTAAAAACCTTCTCTTAATATGTGACATCAATTTCATTAGATATATTTGTCAACATATAACTTCGATCATTAATAATTTTAAGTGTCTATTAGTTATAATCATAAAAGTTGATAAAATGATACTCCCTCCGTCCCTAAATTACATTTCTACTTCTAACATTTATTTCTCACATAATAGAGAAAAATATGAATGTAATTTAGTGACGGACGGAGTATAATTATATATATTGTAACAACCTAATACACCATCCGTTTTTAAGTGACACATTTTCTTTGTACATTTGTTTTTGTGTGACCCTTCTTTTTTTGAAATTGTGTACAGACAGTACAATTTTTTTATGCAATATTGTAATTACAGATACTTTAGGTACGTATTATTGTTCAATGTAAGTTAATTATAAACAACAAAGACGAGTTTAATAAGATCTCACATGAGACATGGTCATGTTTTAATGTACTCCACATTAGTTTATACTAGGTGAAGCCCGTGCGATGCACGGTTTGTTTAAATTTTTTTAAAATATTTTTTTTATATATATTTATGTGCTAAAATTTGTTATATATTTAGATAAAATTACTGATATCAAAAGATAATATTTTATATTTAATTAATTTAAACTGGAAAATCTCATTCGTCACTTTTGCTTACCTGTCATTCAAATTATTTAATTCTAAAAGAAATTAATAGTCTCGTATTTAATTGGCTACCACTAAAATTTATTATCCAACGTGACGCGCTGAAAAAATTAAATTCTACGTGACTCTCTAAAAACTCGGGATAAATCATTCCTTTTGCAATTAAGTAGGGCCTTTACTTGTTATAAAACTATTGTATTATTATGTATTTTCCTCCATTTCCCACTCTCTTTGCTTACTAAAGTTAATTTATTTATCAATATGTCATGTTATAGTTGTACATTTATACAACAAAGAAACATGTGCCCTTATTACATACATTAATCATGTCACATTTTGCTCATTTTGAAGAGCTTACAATGAACAGCTTGTTACGTATGTTGTACACACTACAAGTCTATAACCACCTTGACATAATTTGATATACAATAAAATAATCCCTAACTAGAGGTATCAATTTGGATATTCGGATCGAGTCTGATATAATCGGATCGGGTCGGGACAATTTTTAAAGTTAAGTCATACCAATTTATTATATCCACACGAGTTTAAATCCGAATCGAATATTTTTCAAGTCAGTTTCGAATCGGATCGAATCGGATGTGCTTTTAACAACTCTATCTCTAACAAATGATATGTAATTATATTTCATAAAGTCTCTCCATCTAAGGATTGTAGTGAGAATAAGATCACAAACAATGTATTAAGTATGTCACATGCATGATGATATAATTTTCTAGATTTGTTCCTCAAGAAAGTCAATGAACATACCATCTCAATCAATATTATTAATACTATATTATTTAGAGTAGAAGTTTCTATTTGGAGTTTCATCCATTTCAAAGTTCATGTTATTTGACTATTTCCTTCCAATCCTCATCCAACCACACTCAATTAATTTAATACCCTCATTTTCTTGTTTAAATACCAAAAAGTTTATTTTCCTTTTTGCCTTTGTCATCAAACCAACCAAAATTCTCTGTTTTATTATTATAATTATTACTTCATCAAACTTAAACTCATTTCCTCAAAAAAAAATGGTGAGTGGCTTCATTTGTGGTACTCATAGTTTCCCGCGTGAAGACGATGAATATGAACGACAAACTCGAAGCGCGGATTCTTCACCTAGGCGATCAAGATCCAAGAGCAGCAGCAACAAGAACCCGTATTCGCGCCGAGGGCTAGACAAGTTTACAGCTCTTCTAGCAGAAATTGAAGAAAAAAGACAGCAAATCTACTCACAGGTTGACCCTGATGAAATCTCCCTTGTTCGTTTCTCCTACTCGGGCGATCATGATTTCAAGCCCATTGTAGTCAAGGCTAAGCACAAGGCTTCTCCTGATCGAGTAGTCGAACAACCAAAATCTGATACTGATTTAAAGACATCTCATCTAAGGAAGCTGCAATCTTCAAAATCATTGAATGTCAGAGAAGAAAATAAAGCTGAAAATGAGATTAACATGAAGAAAAAGAAAATGGGATGTATCAAAAAAATAAGGATTGAACAATGGAAAGAACCCAAATTGATATTATTAATGGTTGTTATATTAATCTTGGTATTCTTGGTATTATTTGGGAGATCATTTGCAATTATGTGCACTTCAATTGGGTGGTATGTTATTCCTACCATGTCAAAAACTTCTGTTTCTCCAACCAACTCGAAAGTTTCGAAGAAAGACTACACGATTCGAAGGCTAAGTCATAAGGCACTTATGACAAATGAAGGCACAAAATCCTTTAACAAAACATCTAATGGAAGAACTTAACATCGAAACCGGCATTTGAAAGTTCTTACATTTGACTAATTCTAGTCTAATTCTAATCATGGCTGCTTTAAGTTGTACATTTTATTAGTGCTGTTCATATTGTTTGAAAATCTTGATTTTGTTTCTTAATTTAATTTATGTTGAGTTTAGGAAGCTGAACTCTATTTGGGATATGAATCTCTGTATTTCTCTGTAAATTACTTAGAAAAGATAAGGATAGAGGATGAACTGAGGGTTGAAGAGGACTCTGTTTAATGTTCTCTTGTATTTTGATGACACTGATTCTTGTTTACGTGTTGTATATAGTTATATACCTTTCAAATATGGAGGCTGATGTAAATTACTTGTATAATAAGCCTAATCCAAAGTTTTAAACCTTGGACTTTTGTATATTCTAGTGAGGAGATCTCGGCATTTTACGGGCTCTTCTGTCAAGTTAATTGTAATTAAAAAAAAAAAAAAAAAAAAATTATAATCTAAAATTTTAGTCTTAAAATGTTCACCCCATTTGTTTTTTCTAACAGCCATAAATATTAATTTTTCACCAAAATTCTCACCAATTTGCAACAATATTTGTGCAAATTTAACTTTCCCATGTAAATTTTGTTTTACCATGTATTTTTATTACTTTCTCTCTCTAGTGCTTTGTATATCCAATGTCAATTACATTTTCAATGTACTTTAACTATTCTTATTTGTATTTATTAATTCTCGTGAAAAATGCCCATAAGGGACTATCAAAAGGGGACGGAGGAAGTAATATCAATCTCCGTTTTTTAGTTGACATGTATTCCTTTTTAGCAAGTTTATTTTAGTTGAGACGTCATCATTTTAGGTAAGTTTTACACCTACATTTACTTCACTTGATTTATTATTCTGTCTCTCCTCCTAAATATGTATGCCTAAATTGAGTATATCAACTAAATGCGAGATCCTAAATTATAATAATGTGGATATTTGGTGATCCATCTAATTGCACAACTTTATACCCAGTATATGATTTTAAAAAAATATATATATCTTGAATTTAGTCAAGGGTCTTTTTCCTTGTGAAATTTTATTTGTAGAAAGAAGCATCCACCATCTAGAACTACAGAAATTAAGAGTTGACTCACAGTCGAGTAAACCAACATTGGGGTTCTTATCTCGAAGATAATCTATGAATCTACATCAACCTGTCAGGATCCCTGTACATTTTAATTCCACTTAGTACATCCTTACGCCCAAAAATATACTGCAGAGAAAACGCACAAACTGTTTGGATGATATATTTTACTCGTTGGTTAATACGTTTAATGTGTTGGTTAGTATATTTCATTTGTTGGCTAATGTATTCTTTTATTGGCTAATACATATTTTGTAAAAAAAATTTAAGTTTTTTTTTGTTGCTTGATATCTGACGTCATTTGGATTATATGTTACTTGAATTGGCTGATATGTGTATATCTTAATTGTTAGCTTATATGTTTTATTTTGTTGGCTAATATGTTTATTTTCTTGGCTTACCCTTTGCTTTTGTTGGCTGATACGCTTCATTTGTTGGTTGATACACTTCATTTGTTGGCTGATAAACTCCTCTTGTTGGCTTATTTGTATTTTTTGTTCTTAAAAAATTCTATTAAAAAATTAAAATTCTTTTAATAAATTTTATTTGCATTTATAATAAGCAACACATAAGAATTTAAAGTATAGATAGTAATAAATTCAAATTTGAAAAGAATAAAATTATTACATTAATCCTTAAATTTCAATAAACTCTATTTCAATTGACTATTATAAAATATTAATTAATAATATATAAAGCTAAACTTTTATGTATAAATTGAATCATAATTTTATTTAAAAAATATTAGATTATAACTCTAAGAAAAATTCCAAAAAAATTTTCGGTGTCTAGAGAGCCCATAAGGACAAGGGTGAGAATTGATCCCAAAACCTCCTAGAATCGAGAGGGAAGCTCTAACCACTTGAGCTATCCCTCACTCTCATAAAATACCAATATTATAGTCATTTACATGCCTACTACATAGTTTAAATCGTTACAAAAGCACATCAATTCCTAGCTAATTTCGCATTAAAGATATATTTTGAAATTTGAAATATAAATTAAAAATTTATTTCAAAATTTAAAAAACAACTCGGGCATCGCACGGGGCGGGGCACAAAACTAGTTATTAATAAATCTTACGTTATTAATCCGTACATTGCACGGGGCCAAAAACTAGTTTTAATATTATGAAAATACACCTTGAGTCAAATCTAACAATATGTCACACGAGTGTTTTAGTATATTCTTCGTATTAATAAGAAAATGAAAATTAGCACTCTAATATGAAACAAAGAGTAACAAATTTAAACGGAGTACTCTCGTACATTCAAGTGGTCATTTTCACATGCTTACGTCAAATGTCATAGTCAATTTCTGTATTGCCCACCATTCTAGCAATTGATGCAGCCTATGCATAAGCATCTCAGATAGATATTAACAGTCAAATTTGATGTGCTGCTGAAATTTTGGGTTTCAGTTGAAATTCCTGCATACCAATACTGATTTTCCGAGATCGCAAACAAAAACACCTTGTAATTTCATTTTGTACTCTGTATTACCTTAAATTATCGTCAAACACTAGCGAACCTAAGTGTACAAAAATTCTTTGCTGAACCAAATGTGCCAACTAAAGGCAAAATGCCTCTACTCTGAACACACAAAACTTAATGTGCATCACAAACATATACAATTGGTACATCGTGTTCATAGCCTTGCAAAATATATTTCTTTACCGTCTGGTTCTAGCAATTAAGAACCAATTTGCCACTCACAGTATACTCGGTAATTTCAGCAGCTGATGTGCTGAAACAACAAAGCTCACTACACATTGGAGTCATCATCAGGTTCATCATCCTTCATGTGTTTCTCTTGTACTGCTGCCACTGTGGAATACTTCGTTAAGTAAAACAAAACAGCATGAAAAGTATTTGATGACTTGCAGACACCTTGGAGGCCATTACCACCACATATTTGTGATTCCTAACTAAAGGGGATAAAACCATAACCCCTACTTATAATAACGCATATATTAATGATGCAAAGATTGCAAACAGCAATGACCAAGACAGACACAATAATATTTACAGCGATGATGACAAATTATAAGAGAGCCCTTCTTTAAAAACAACTGCCTAAGTTAGTCACCAGAGACTTTCTCAGCACTACATATCTAATTCCTAGTAGTAATGATAGTCTTAAAGGGATAATGCTGATACTTAAACGGGTATATTATATAAGTAGTAATTACAAGATTGGGTTGCAAGAATTGTTTATAATTCTAAGTTAATAACATTGTATGTTGTATCATCAGCCTCTCAAATTAGAACACAATTTTCCTTAATGATTCTGAGTAATCTCAGTTGAGTAATACAACTCAGAATTGCTCGAATTGTCAAAAAAGAGCTCAAGCGATTAGAAATATACTAGTTTGATGACATTAATTAAAGAAATCTGAATCAATGATTAACAGGACTCAGGAGTGTAGGTGACTAAAGATGGGGGGATTTGAGGATGAATTAGAAAGAGAATGAGACATGAGTTATAAATTGAGGAATGTGGGAAGCTAGTTTGGGTAAGAGCTATGTGATTATGGAAGAAAAGATAAAGAATTGAGGGGAGAGGTGAGAGTGCCAGACAGCTGACAATATTGATAAAGACTAAAGGGAGCAAATTCGTTGAAGAATGGTTATTAATTTAAAGGTTATAAATAACAGAGGAGCAATGAAAGAGAAAGTAGTTGACATGAAAGGGGAACAAATGAAATGTTAAAGGGCCACAATAACGAGGGATCAGATGGTGTAGATCTTCTATATTCGGTTTTCACTATATACATTGTTTTCAGCAGATCCCTTCCATGTGTATATATATAGACATTAAACGGGAAACAACGAAATGAAAAAGCTCAATTTTAAGCGATCAGACTTGACAAACGGTAATTCCACAAATAATAAGTAACTTAGAACAAAGACACCACGAAGGGTTAAAAAAGGATATCTGTAATAATCCCAATCAACTTGGCGAACTGCAAGTTTGCTGAACTCCACTGCACTTCCATCTATGCCAGCAAAGATGTACCCATTGGTCTTGTCGATCAATTTAACAAGGTTTCCAACACTTTCCTTGTCCTAAGAAGTCAGAAGCACTGAAAAACATATCAAATACTGAAGCAAAACACAGGAATGAATCCAAGAAGCATATGGAAATGACAGCATGCCTGGATGTCCAATGTTGTGAAATTCACAAGGCTAAATTCTTCAACAACCTCACATAGTTCCTTTGTGAGCTTCCTGCAGTATGTTTGCGTATAGGTAGTTAGGAACTCAAGGGAAAAATTGTCTACTTTGCCAGACAAGGACAATGTTCTAGCTATTCTTTGTTCCTTCAATATTAAACAAGGATCTTACATATTTCATTACATAAGAGAGAGAATATGAAAACAGCTGGAAATGGGATAACAAAGCACCGGGACAAACAGTCCAATCAGAAAACAAAAAAATTACAAATTAACCCAATTTCTTTGATGCTCCTCTAACACATAACTCTTAAATGCCTCCCGCCACCTTCCTCCATAACGAAACTAGATAAGTGACTTGGTCCCACAGCAGCTCATGATTAAAACACGAGAATTTGTTTCAATTACACAACATATAATTGCCATAAAAGCATTGTGCCACATCAACTTTTCCTTTCGTTAACCAAACCCCATAAAATGAGAATTCCTCTAACTTAGAAATGAATTCCAAATTCCAAACATGTAAATCCCAGGCATTATCGCATAAACCCCAAACACAGGTGCATTACAAGGTGAAGACGAATAAAACATTTGAGGAATTTGAACAAACAAAAAAAGTTCTCCTTTCAAAAACATCTATTTCCTATTGTGTACCTCACTAAAGGGGAGAAAAAGTAATGACAAGAAATTGCACAAAGTCTTCCAAAGATCTTTGAGTTTGAAAGCAAATTACATAACTTATTGACTGTTAATTTCAGGAGAATGATTCTGAAGGGGATCAGATGGTATGAAACGATGCAAAAAGCTCTTTGAGCAAAGAATCCCTGCTTACAGATTGAGAAATTAAGAAATGAGGGATACTGATTTGTAAAGTTATAAGTTAACATCTTGTTTCCTTTCGAGTCTTTGAATTATGCTACTAAAAGCTACCCAACTCTTACACCCAAAGTAAAACTGAACATAAAGGAAGATCCTATATGCTCTAGTGACTTATTGGCCAGAAAAGAAAAGACTTATAATAGTTCAATTTGGCCGGGGATGAGTTGCAAAGACAAAGCAATATGGTATTCTATGACCTTAAGTAAGCAGATGGAAATGTGTAAGATAAAGATACCAACATTTCTTAACATGCAGGGTTAGGTAGAATCATTGTTGAAAATAAGAAATGTTGTTATGCCTAGTCACACAGATAGGTAGAATCATTGTTGAAAATAAGAAAACTTGCATGGATACGATGGTGCATTGAAGGACTTCTGATATACATAGAAGGGTCTATTCTCAATAATTTAGGAGCTATATATATGCATTAAAAAGGAGTATTCTGAATTTGATCTATGTCTCAAATAAACAACTTAATTTTGACTCGAGCTTTGGTGACAAATACAAAGAATCAAAGTTTAGAAGCACTTCCCAAATATTAATTTATTTCTGTTCTTTTTTGGGGTGGGGGTGGGGGATGGAGACCTTGACTTGTTTAACATATGGGATCTCTCTATTACAAGCTACAAGAAAGCATAACTGCATAGAGGTCCACATACAAATATGATTACAAGGAGAAGGATGGATGGAGATATTAGTTTTAAGGGAATACTTAGAATCTAGGAGGAGATACTTGCCTATATTAGTAACATTAGCAATATGCAAAAGATTACACGGAGAGAGATGGACGGAGATATGGAGCATTTCACTACTGATAAGGGTTGTATCATACCTTTAAGCAGCTAACAATACACAACTGTCACCACATAAGAGCCTAATACTATTCAGGTGGGTAACCAATAACATTGCTCTCGATGACAATGTGAGAGAGATCAATGAAAAACTAACTTTGAGTAATATAAATCATTAAAATCAAAGAAACATGGGCACCAAAAAACATCAAGGGAACAAGGATGCCTCAAACTCAAGAACAAGGATTACAGAAATTGCCTGATAGTAGGTACTATTGAGGCTTGTTGGTAGGTAATATCGTGGCCTATTAAACTGTTGGTAGGTGGTACCGTGGCCTGTTGGTTAGTAATATCATGGTAAAAAAATGACAGTAATGAAAATTAATATATATGTAATTTGAGGGCAAGCCTCTTGCTAATGTCCATGGTAATTGAACTTCATCCCAAAAACATGTGCTTCTTCATAATTTGCCATAATTTGTTCATATGTGGTATTGAGTGGTGATGAAAATCTTTGAAGAAACACACATGTTTGTGGGTGGACAATTGGACAAGCAATGGTCACTAAAGGTAGCAATTGAGTCATTTGGATTGGGTTTGGGTTGGGTTAATTCAGATCGGGTCATTATTTTATGTATGACTCGTTCGGGTAGATTTTGGGTGCCAAACGGTTCAGGTCGGGTCACACCAGTTTTTAGGTGCATTGCCAATATGCTTATCTTAAATAGTTAAGCAGTTTTCAGAATCGGGATTCTACTTTGAATCGGTGAGTGGGGTAGAATCGAATCGGTAAAATCGAATCGTAGAATCATACGATTCTACTAAAATGTAAAATTGGGCTTCAAAATGTAACAAATGACTACATACATAATTTTATATCAATGAGAATGATAATAATATATATTGTTAATACCATAATATTGGCATACAAACATAAAATAGTTTTTCAAGTAATTTCGCACGCGCATAACTCAAACAATACACTATAAACTATAAAGTCGGATTATTGATACACATTCTTAACCATAGAGTACACAACAATTGTTAAATTATGAAAAAAAATAACATGTTGACTCGTAAAGTTGTTTTCCCTAGACCCATGCATAATAAAAAAAAAAAATCCAATAATGATAGAAAACTATGTGTCAAGTTAGTTCATTTAACGAGATAGCTAAAGAATGACAACTACAACAAACTCATGTTATAAAAGTGTTTTTTATATGCCCAAAGTTGAGTGCATGACTCATGAATACATTCTTATGCCCAAAAAATTCAAATGGTTGGATAGAATCTTAAAAGTTATTTAAATTGATGTTTCATAAGCTTTATTATGATTTAGATTGAATAATATGTAAGTCATTGACTAAAGTTAGGTTCAACTATGACACCCTTACACTCTTTAGTCTATAACATAAATTATATAAATGATATAGGTACGAAACCAATTCTATTAGAAAGTAGACTTCAAGAGCTTTCCAATAACATATTGTAAGCCTAATTCCGACTTTGAAATCAAAAGTTATGGGTTTCGAAAAATCAGATTTTTTTGCAGAAGTAGTACGGTAGAATCGGTATAGAATCGCAGAATCGGTACCGATTCCACCGATTCTATGAGCAATTCTACAGCATAACGATTCCCCGACTTACATCGTTTAGGTGGATTACGATCGTAGAATCGTACGATTCTACGATCCGAATCGCGATTTTAATAATGGTTTTTTCACCAAATGCTCTTGAACTTTTCAAAATTCAAAATTCACCAAATTCCACTGACATTTGTTAATATTCACACCGTGACCTCAAAATACTCCTGACGTTAAAGTTCTGTTAGCAATAAAATTTAATTCACCAAATGCCCTAACGTTGTTAAATAATTACACAAAATACCCTTATTTTTGGAAGTACAAGTGTACAACGTCTAGTTTGAAATTTAAGGAAACAAGCCGTTAGTTTTGATTTTCACCCTCTATTTGCATAAATACTCGATACATAGCATCCTCTTATTTGCTTAACCACAATTTTTTAACTCCTTGAGAAATCAATCTAAATCATCCTCCTCAATGTATGAGAATTTTAGTGTAAGAGTTGCAAACAAAACTTGTTGTAGTAGAAGAAAATTTGCAGTAAGAACTAGCTAGTCCGCGAACAAGCCCAGATTGTTTACTAGGGTGGGTATAGACTAATTGTCAATAAAGGGACTTGAGTTTGTTATATTAAGTCCTTTGGACAAAATATGAGCTATAGCCCGATCCGTTTTCCGTCCAAGCCCGTAAGTAATCACTTCTATTTTATTAGGCCCTCTTTTCTTCTGTTTGCGAGGTCTCCGACACTTCTTTTTATGAATAGAGAATGTTTGCAACTCTTACACAAAAGTACTCATACATTGAGGAGAATTATTTAGATTGATAACTCATGGTGTTAAAAATTTGTGGTTAAGCAAATAAGAGAGATGCTATGTATCGAGTATTTATGCAAAAAAAGGGTGAAAATCAAAACTAACGGCTAGTTTCTTTAAATTTCAAACTAGACATTGTACTTCCAAAAATAAGGGTATTTTGTGTAATTATTTAACAAAGATAGGGCATTTGGTGAATTAAATTTTATTTCTAACGGAACTTTAACACTAGAGGTCACAGTGTGAATATTAACAAACGTCAGTGACATTTGCTGAATTTTGAAAAACTTGAGGGTATTTGGTGAATTTTTGAAAAGTTCAAGGGCATTTGGTGAAAAAACTGTTTTAATAACATTGATTATTAGAATTATTGATTATCGAGTAAGATGGGTATAAGACAGGGAGAAATGGTAACTTGGTCAATAAAATGGGTTTAATGGTCACTTGAGCACTAACATGAGACTTCTCTTACAAATTTACATAAGTTACTTAAAATTGTAGAAAAGCTTGTCAAATTGGAGTGAAATTGATCAATAATTAAAATAAGGGTAAGCATTTAATTTCTTCCCTTTTTTGAGTATAAGTTTAGGAATGTATGACAAAATCACGTACATATCGATTTAATTAATGAAAATATTTCATTAATACTTTCCTCTTTTAGCTTCTTATACAAAAGTGAAAAGCACATTTTAGCAATCTAGGTGTGTAGCAAAAAAAAAAAAAAAAAAAAAAATTCTAGACCTCCCTAATTATTTGGAGATCACACATAGGTCTCAATTTGATGCGCTTGCATTAATAAAATTCATGAAAAAAACTCAATACAAAAAAAAAAAAAAAAAAAAAAAAAAGAGGTTTAAAAAACAACAGACTTTCGAAGCACAAAAAAAATAATACTTCCTCTGTTTCTCAATTGATGCATCCTTTGCATGTGGCACACAAACCAATAAATGGGATAGAGGGTGGAGTAATTGACAAATTGTCCATTTGCTAACCATTAAGGCTTAATAAAAGGTAGAGTTTGGTCCCACATAAAGTTGAGGATAAGTTAGAAATTTTGCACATAAAATTTTACTAAAAATAGAATGGATGCAGCTATTTTGAAACATCCCAAAAAGGAATAAAATGAATCAATTGAGAAACGGAGGAAGTATAAAATAAAAGACAAAAAGCAACTCAATCTCATTTCTGAAGTGCATGGTCACTTTGACAATGATAATTCACAAAGGATAGCTTTGGTGCACCTATATTTGGCAGCACGCGGATCTTGATCAAGGCAATGTAGCAAATATGATAAATCTTGTGCATCAGTGTAGAAATCCAGGTTAAAAGCTGCAATAAGGCAAAAGGCAAGTAAGAAACAAGGGAAATCCTACCAGTAAGTTAGCCAATTATAAGAGTGTTGTTCTAATTAATACCTAATTTCCCGTAGCTTTCAATAAGATCAATTTTAGAGAAAACATTTACATGAGGAAGTTCCATATGAAGCATTGTTGATAAAGATAGCAGTAGTGCACTGATATACTTCCCTGCATCACTGCAGAGATGGGCATCAACCAAATGCACAGCAGTCAGCTGCATAAGATTTATGAAAAGTAAGCTTCTTATAAATGACCAAAAAGAAAAGAACAGAAAGAAAATTCAGTATGCTAGTTTAATGAAGTGTACCCTAAGATTTAATTTCTTCACTAATTTCATTATAACATTCTTTGCACTTGAATGCAAGAAAAATAGCTCAACTTGGCCAGGAAAATCAAAGAGTAGATAGTGATCTGCAAGGTAACAGTAAACATTATAAGCACTAAAGCAAATGCTAATATATACAGATAGATATGGAAAAAAGAAAAACCTTTACAATGCAAATAGAAAAAAGTATACAACCTTTAAGAAGTGGCTTCAATTTGAACTCCAGCCAATCAACATTCTTCTCCAAGTAATCCATACAATACACTAGACCTAAAAAATAAATGAAACTGCTGATGAAGACAACTTTAAAAAAATATGTAAGAACTTCATAATAGTTGTACAAGTCAATGACTTTACATATTAGAGACTAAGCACATTCAGAAAGTTTAGAATGAATAGCTGCATCCATACTACCTTCTAAGTCTTTGTTTGGTTTACAAAGGAATTAAAATCCTATATTTTATGGGAGGTTATCTCTCTCGTGCAAATTTTAGAGAAAAAATTAACATGTTTGGTTCATACCATGTTTTTTGGGAAAATCTATTTTCCTTAAATTTCCAATTCTTCCACTTTTGCTTTTCTCAACAAACTATCCAGACTAACAATTCTCATGAAATTCCACTTCCTACATTAAAATGTTGTCATTTGTCAAACCAACAAGCACTATGATGTGACAGTTATAAAAAAGGAATAAAGGAAGGGCCAGAGGGAGCATCTGTCAAATGGCAGTATCAATGTATAAAAATGCACAAAGGCACACTAAGGCGATAGGGTTCCTGCTGATCCTAAGCAGTATGCCCCTCACTGGCTCACTGGCTCACTGCAGTGTGCCTCTGGTGCACCTCAGGTGAGTTTAGTGTGCCTTAACAGCACCATAGGTGTGCCCCAAGTGCATCTCAGGTGTGCCCCAAGTGCATCTCAGGTGTGCCTCAAGTGCATTGGGAGCGCCTCTTTGAATGCACTTTGCCTAGCTCAAAAAAGCAGCTTCTAATGCACTGTGCTTAGCTCAAAAAAGTAATGCATCCCTTTGACCTAGTGCCTCTGAGCCTAGGCATGCTTTTCTATACACTCAGTAGTCATTAGTATACTGAATACCCACAAGGAATGTCCTTGAGTTCAACGTATAACGTCTTGTGACTGTTTTCCTTCTCTCCCAAACAAGAAAAGACCCTATTGTAAACCTTCATAGCTCTAGACACAAGACCTCAAATTGTAAATATCCTTGATCTTCCTTCTTTAAGAAAGTTTGGATCTTGGAAAGTAAAAGTGGCTTATGAATACTTATACGAAAATTTTCAACCACAAACATAAACGTGGGAGGACCTCTGAGAATTATGGCCTTAACTTTGGAACTTAACTTTAAAAACGCTCAAGACATAAGGAGACAGCATTACAAAGAAGCAAAGCGCAATGTGGAGCTGTGAGCAAAAAGCACATGAGCTGCATTACTTTAAAACTAATAATTCTCCCTATAAACTTCAATGCCGCAAGTTCTCAGTAATAGCCATAAAAGACAGGTATATTTGATACAGATAATACAGAAGTTATGCAAAAGAATACGTAAAAAAGATAATAATGAAGAATCGAGAGAAAATAACAGCTATGCAAAAGAATGAAGATATTGCACTCAAGAGTCCAAGACCCCACCTATAGAAAGAACGATGAAGCGCTTAAGAAAGTCAAACCGGATATCAGCAAAAAAAAAAAATTTGATTCCTCAGACGAATATTCTCCCATGGAAACAACAGAGAGGATATTTCCTCTGAACAGAAAATATAGAGGTTAAGAGACCATGGGAGACATTAAAAAAAATGACTGACGAAGAAAAAGATGTCTCACAATGGCCACCAGAGGTGAAGGACAACTAGAATCGCCTGTTGCTGAAACTCTTTCTCTTAAACCAAATGATGAGGAACCACCCATATCAGCACAAGATGTGATTCATGAATTAGGGTCCATATCTTTGGAGATTACAGCAAAACCTACTCCCTTCATCCCTACAAGATTGCCCCACATACTAAAAAAGGATGTCCCAAAAAGATTGCCCCATACCGAATTCGGTAAAATTTTCCACTTGCTCTCTCTCTCTATCCATCTCCTCATTAATATGTGTGCCAAACCATAAGCACAAATATTCTCTGTGATCTTAAAAATGAGAATTTTGGGTTTGGGGAAATCTTGTACCAACGAAAGGAGTAATACGTAGTAGAAAAGGATGAGCAAATCAGCAAGTATATCGTTAGATAAATAATTAATTACGGAAAATGCAACATCATTCACGCAGAAAAGCCACTCTACTAACCAAGTATTGGAACCAACACCATATTATTAGTACTCTGAGCTACAATTCTCTCTTTGAAATACATCTTATTTTCTCACAAGACATCTACATCTTAGGACCACTACCAAGTTTTTAAGCCAAATACTTAATTTCTCACAAGAAACAACTTTCTTAAGACTGGTCTCCCACTTCTTAGGCTGAATACATATCCGTTATGTATATGGTTGCCAAGTTTATTACCCTTGGCATTACAACAGCTTCCTCTGAAGACCAAATACAGTTTCCTGAAGTGATTATAAACTCTATTTCTGATCATAAAATGATGGCCCATTTGCTCTCTATGGACATCCCTAGCTCTACTAGGACTAGGAGAATATTGCAATTAAAAAATCACTATTTTCTAATGCTACTTCAACAGTCTGACACTCATTCCTAAATACAAACCATTTAAGTAAGGGATCTATGTTAGTTACTATTTAGTTATCCAATGTACATAGGAAACTGTCAACAAAGTTGCTGAAAGTTGTAAAATGTGTTGCTTGCAGAATAATTTACTAGCCGTGCACATAGCTCACAAAAGACTACACTCTTATATGGCCTTGTACATGTTCCACCAGCATACTACAAAACATGTTGCTTGTAAGCATATGCATGGTGGTATGCTCCAAGTGTTAATGCCCAGCAGATCCACAAGGTCCATCTTAGCTGCTGCCTAAACTCTGCATTGTTAAATGTCTACAGAGCCGAACCTCCCTTCTCCATTCAAGATTATTTTTCTTACTCCCCTCACGCCCTCGCCCCTTTATTACAAAAAATCCAAGGTGCAAGGTGACTAATACTTAATAAATCAACAAGCTGGTAGGAAAAGCAGTGATTGGATCGCCCTGCTTTATGTTCATCATTACCCTAATCAGTAGAAATTAAAAATGTTATCCATGTAGCTAGAACATTCCTAGCTCATTGAATAAAAAAATTTTCAACATAAACATCATAAAATAAGCCAAAAAACAAATCAAATAAGAAGGAAGCTGACCTCCATTAGGCCCTAGTGAATGCTGATTCATCACATCACTAAGGTTGACCAATTCCTCAATATTAACAGCACAGTCATAACTTAACCTCATGTTAAGAAAATTAATGATAACCAAAAGAAAACAACAAAGATAACTTCCATGATCAGAAAAAATATAAATATTGAACGGTCATGTGTCAAAGAGGATACGGCAATGCATCATTTGCAGGGTCCAAATTGATTATAGCAACCTTCCTGCATTTGCAAACAGTAAAATGTCACTTTTATGGGCATCTAAGAGCCAGAATGGCAATAACCAAGAAATAATTTTGTCCAAAGCTCGTAAACGTTAGGCAAATAACTCCAACGAACAGAAGGGAAAGAAAACTTGAAAAAAAAATGCAAATGATGGTAAAATATTAGGGCTAGCCCGATTGTCATACTAAAAGTTTTTAGGTACTAGACATGGAATAACATTTTATTGGGTAATATCAAATTGATCTATTATATGAGTGAAAATTGTCATTAAATTATAGATAGGAATAATGTTAGATTTGATCATGAGGCTTCTAAATGTATCCCAACAACAAAGTAGATACTGTCAAGCACCAATTGCTTGTGGAAGTTGCAGTCCACATTATAACCCCAACATGAAATGTTCAAATATCACTGATTAAATAATGAGGTAATGTACCTCTTCAAATTAATAATACAAGTCATACATAAATAAAATTGTGAAGGATGATTGCCGATGTCAAGCTCCATCCAATATCACCGATTTCAATTCCAACACAAAAGAAGTATCAAATAGATTAATAAGTATCCATAAACGGGCATAACCTTTCAAATTCATATGCCAGTACAACCTGAACCTGCCTCATCCTCATCCGGCCCAAGAGCGTAACTTAATTGACTAGTAGATTGAGTGTTATAAGTACAAGATACTATAGCATTACAATATAGACAACAATACTAGTAAATTACAAGTACATATATAATCCTAGCTAAAAATATTCATTAAACAAATAATCCTCAACATAAGGTTTAATTGAGCAAATTTCGACATATCTTGGCATCATCATTCATGCAACAGTTCTCAGTAATATAATATCAATATTCTTTAAAAAATAAATAAATAAATAAAATTGCTACATAACAAAGTTACAGAAGCAAAAAGAAAATATAATACGTAGTATCCAAAATACATAAGATAATCGGGAAAAAAAATTACATTTTTGAATGATTAAAAATATGTTTACCCAATAAATGAAATTAACATAAATAAAATAAAAAAATAAATAAAAAGAAGAGAAAAATGGGAATACCGTCCAATTTGAGGAAGAAATTGAGACATGCCATTGCAATAGGTAGTTTTTCCAGATCCTGGAGGTCCGATAACAACTTGCCCGAATACCATGCTTATTGTTTATTGAATTATACCAACTACTTTTTTCTTCCTTAAAAAAAAAAAAAAAAAAAAAAAAAAAAGGAGAATTGAAAGTGGTTAGTATGAGAGTATGATAGAAGAGAAGAGAAGAAAAGCAAAAGCAGTAACAAAACCCTTTCAATGGAAGCCCGCCTACACTTGGTGAAAGGGCAAAAAGTGGGGCATTCCGAGAATCGAACTCGGGACCTCTCGCACCCAAAGCGAGAATCATACCACTAGACCAAATGCCCGCATATGGTTAGAAGTTAATACTATGAGGATATAAAATATAGCTCCCTCTGTTTTTAAATATATGCTTGGAGTTTTAGAAAAAATTAGATAAAGTAATAAAATATGGATGTAGTGGGTTAGAAGAAAGAATAAAAAATTGTAAAAGTAATTGAGAGAACTAGAGAAGTAAGAATATGAAATTAATAAAATATGATTTATGTTGGGTCCACCAGGTGAAAGAAAATGAATCAAATATTGTAAAAAACTTCAAAATAAAGAAATGGAGCAAGTATTAAAAAAACGGTTAGAAAAGAAAAGTAGAGCAAATATTTAAAACGGAGGAAGTGCTAGTATATTTTTTATTTTTTTAACTTATGGGCTCTATCCACTACAATTTTAGGTACATAGTAGCAGCAAATATAAGATAAACTATTACCTAAGTTAACAATCTCTAAGACTAGGCTCTTTACTTCCTTCGAAGCTAGCGTTGGGTTTTGCAAAGTTTAAATACTCAACTTACTATATGATCTAATCTCCAAGTGTGTTGACAACCTTCCTCCCAGCTCCTACAATCCTCTTTGCAAAGCAAGCAATTCACAGTGCATTGTTGAACCCTCCATTTACTTGATGAGTGTCATAAATGGCACTCATTTGATGAATTTTTAGGTTGTTTTTACCTTCTTTTCATAGCTTTCTTTCTTAATAAATGCTTAGTTTTATGCATTTTCTCTTTAATTTCCTTTTTATCTCTTATTTTATGTTTTAATGGGTTTTCTAGTGTTTTCTCCTTTATTTGTCCTCTTTTCGTGGTTGTAGGTATTGTACGAGTTTTAGGTCTTGATATTGGTGGCTTACTAAGTTGGAAGATACCTTTGGAGCAAGCTTATAGCATTGAGAAAGCTCAAGATGTGAAAAAGTGGTATGCTCCAAATTTTAGCTCTTGCGCTCTCAAGCCTCGCTCTCATGAGATCATGATGTTGAACTCATCGTCAAGTCCATTTGAATCTACTATGCTTAGTGACTATCATGAAGACCTTGCGAGCGCACATGAAGACTCATTAATTAGCAACGCACGAAGCTACTTGGACTCGAGGAAACCAGACTTACGCGGGTGCGCGTAACCAATTTTAACTTAATCTCCCTGGTTTTCGAATTTTCTTGGCTTCGATTTCCCGCCTCCTATATATACCCTTTTTGTAACCAATCTCCCTGGTTTTCGAATTTTCTTGGCTTCGATTTCCCGCCTCCTATATATACCCTTTTTGTAACCAATTTTGGTATGAAGTTTATAGAAATTATTTTCATCATAATTTTAACTTAGCTGAGAGTTTCTCTAACTAGATTTAGGCGAGGGTTAATTTAGGAGTAGATTTAGAGAGAGAAAGTGAAGGATTTCACTGGTGATTTGAGATATTGAAGATTTAAGGTAAAATTTGTATTCAAGATCTGCATAATCAATCAATGAGGATTTCCAAATCTATCTCATTTTATTTCTTTGTTTAATTTCATATTTGTTTGATTTGATTTTGATGTTTGATTCTTGATTAGTGGAATTGTTCTTCATATTTTGTTGATTCTTAATTTCCTTAGTTTCTTGTTGATCAGAATATGATTCTTGAGTAGTTATTTTGCTAGGGATTAGGTGAAACTTGTATGATTGATTGACTGTGATTAATTTGTAAATTATGTTGATTGATTGTTAAGATTAAAATGATTAATGTAAGTTTACATGTGTGTAGTTTGATTAGGTCTTAAGAATTTTGCTAGATTGCATTGTAATTTCTAATGACACGACCCATTGATTTAGGAATTGCAATTGTCGATTGGTTTTGCTTGTAATTCTCTTAGTTTGTTTTTGTAGAAACCACTATAATGATTAGGAGATAGTTCTTCGATTCCAATTGATAGCTCTTATTATTAGTATTCACAACCTTTGATTGGCATGTTCTTCCCAAGTTGTTGCAATTTTTATGATTACTTGTTGATCCCCATTCCCTAGTGTTTTATATGTTTGATTCTTTGTTTTGGTAGTTGATTAGTGTTACCTTCTTTACCTTTGACTTCGACTTAGCTTAGGCGATAATTGGAAACGCTTGAACATAACTAATTCTAGTGGTTCGACCGTTGACTTACCTCTATACTTGTATTTAGATTTGTTAAGTGATTATAAATTTTGTTTGGCTTAGAGAGGATTAGTCTACGACCTAGTTTTCCCCCCTGTCTAAATGGCATCGTTGTCGGGGAGCGGTGTCTATGTTTAAGTAATTTTTATTGCTTGAGTCTTGGTTTTTTTATACGTTTCTTTTATTTGATTTTTTTCGTTTTGTATAAAAAAAAGGGCATGTCTCTCATTTCCTTAATATGATAATGAGCCTTTTTGTGAATATTACTATAGACTTGAGGGATTTCTTAATTATAATTGTTGTAATCTTTGGGAGGCTTGTGAGATTTGTTGTTTTGGCTTGAATGAGAAAACTAGGGATGAAGTTGAATGCATATAAAATGGTGAATTTAGAGCATTATCAATCGATGATGCTTGGGATTTTTATGTTTGGTTTGCTTGGGATGTCTATAATAGGGGTTATCATGATTCGAATATCGATGTGTAATGTCTTGATTCTTCTAATATTATCATGAATTCCAATGAATTGTCATATGATCCCATGATTTAACTGAGAACGAATGCTTTCAACTCTAATTCCCCTATTGTTCATGATGATGAGGTACATGCTCAAGTTGATGCTAACGGTGTGTTTCAATATTCTTCATTTTTTACCATGTCTTCTTATGATGTGCTTTGTCCCCTAATAACGAATCTCATGTGCTTGATTGTGTCCCCACTCCCCAATGTGATGAATATGCTCATGATTTTAATGTTGTTTCTTCCAATCTTGATTACACTCCTTCTTCTTTTGTTGAACCTCAACCTTCTACACCTTTTGAATCTCTGATTGCTATCTTTGAAACTTAAATTAGGCATATTGAGCTTAGTAATGATGTTCGGCCTAGTAAGGAGTCGATTCTTAATTCAATGAGAAGTCAATCGAAGATGATGAAAAAGAGTGAGGAACGTCTTGAGGTGGAAAGAAGGAGACGTGAGATATAGAAAGCCAATTGTTATCTTTGATGCTTGTTTGTGAAAATTCAACTTTCACATGTGTGTTGAGGATGATGATGATGATGATGATGATGATGATGATGATGATTTTGAGCAACTAAGTGTTTCTGGGTTTTTTGTGTCCCTCGGGAGAGTTACAAGTCAAAGACTGGATTCAGCAAGGACGCTTGTACCTGCAAAACAAACGGAGCATCGAATGGTCGGTGGTCCGCCTCCGAAGGTTAAGTTAGTACGGATTCGGAGTAAAACGTGCGAAAAATAAGTTATTAGCTCAAATTCCAAGCGTAGGTGTTGCCTGTTTCTTGAGAGTGACAGATCAGTAATGATTGGAACATGCCCCAACAAATGGGGGAATGTCCCTATTTATAGGGACCTTGGGAAGTGTGCCCTCCCTAGGGTTTGATGACCTAGGGATTAGGGCACGCCGTTTTTTAGGGGCCCCTTGGGATTTGGGCCTTGAAGGCCGCCATTTCAAGGGGGCATATCTAAGTGACACGTGTCACGCATCTAGAGGGTCCATTTGGACGCCTCCTAGAGGGACACGTGCCGCTCTCTAATTGGTCCACTTGGGGGTATTAAATACCCCAAATCATTTGGCCCTCACAAGAGTCACGTGGCATGCCACGTGGCGCCTGTGTTGGGGTTTGGTGAGTCCCACTCACCGCGGAAAAAACCCGAGCCAAGGATCACGCTCGCAATAAATAATATCACTAATGCATAAAATAAACATAAAGGGCAAAATAGGAAATATACCTTTGACGCGTGCTTCGCCCGATAATTTGGGCTCTTACTTGAAAGCTTAGCCTCGAAAACACGAGAGCCTCCGACAGAGATCCACCCGCAAAAAACAACTACCGACTTTTAGGTCCGTTACCTCGAGGTTAGCGAGGTTCGACCAAAACCCGAGTATTATATGAGTTTAAGAGTTTTTGCAAATGCAATGCTCTATTGAACTCCTACTCAAGCACTCTTCCTAAAAACCCAAGTGGGTATTTATAGGGAAAAGTGAGAGTGGGAATTTCTATCCCATCAATGTGGGATCATGAAATTCCACAATTTATTTTAAAGTTTATAAAATAAAAAAGCAAACTAATAATAAATCTACAAATGTCATTAATACATACAAAGGGAAGTGAGGACCACTTGGAGAGGGGGGGGGGGACCAAACCTGCTCCCCACTCCTTTCTCTCCTTGTGCCACATGTCCCTCACACTTAAAACCTCCCTTTACATGCTTCCCCTTAGCCCACGACCCAGCTACCCGCACCAAGGTGATGGAGGCTGTTGCTGCTCGCAGCAAGCAAGCCTTGCACGCTTGTGCGGGCTGCTGCTGCTTACGGCTAGCAAGCCACGAACACCTTGTGCAAGCTGCTGCTGCTTGCGGCCAGCAAGCCACGCACATCTGGTGCGGGCTGCTGCTTGCTTGCTACCGTGGCTGCCCTTGGCTGCTAGCATGCACCAACCAACCTAGGCTCGGCTTGGTGTGCATGCTAGCCACCATGCCACGCGTTATCCCCTTAGCACTCGGATGCTCGGGGCATTCCAATGCTAGGGGTATTTTGGGAAATATTGTCGATTTATTATTATTTGCGCGTCTCGTCTTTTACTATTTTTGACTCGACTTCCGACGCTCGATTTCGACGCTCTAAGCTCGAATTTTCGACGTCTAAATATTTAATACTCGGGCGACTCAATAATTTCTTCCGAATCAATTCGTCAAGTCGGTTTGTTAATTGCTTGGGTGTGACCCAAAGGGTTCAGTCAAGATTAAGCTGTAATATTAATTATACATTAATATTATCGATCGAAAGCGGCCTTCACCTAGGCATTTCGATCACTTGACCTTACTGAATATATTAGCTTTCTAATAATTCTAAACCCACTATCAGAATAATACACTTGTTCGAAGGACACCATTCCTTTCAGCCTGCGACAGGTGTTGGCCTCTAATTGGCCGAAAAGTTACTTTTATAGTGCACCTGAATCTAGGGTTTTTACCCCAGATCATTTACTCCCTCAATAAATAGAAGGGTTAACTTTCCTTGGGTTCACACTTGCGTGAATCTTTGGGAGAATATTTGAATTTCTGACTTTTGAAGACTTTTGAATTCTTCAGCATCCGACACTCGTCCAACTTGTCCGCCTGTTCCAACAGACATTCCAGACCAAATGCCTTTTAGTACCTTCTTTTAAGGTAACTGCCTGATCTTTTCTTTACTTATTTCTTTGTATTTTTCTTTTTCAAAAATGGTTTCCCAAACGCACTCGGCACGGCCTAGATTAGCGATCAGTTGGTCATCGGGGACGGCTGAATCTAGAACTAGGAGTGTCGAATGCTCGTTCGAGAACAACCCTTTGAGTACATCTCCAAATCCGATAGTGTCCGTGACCCTACAAGACACGATGGCCAGAACAAAGCATGACTCGGAGATATAGGACAGATGGTTCTTGGTACCATTCGGAAAGCGAGACGGTCTACTCGGATGGCTCCATTAGGGCGCCTGTCTCCGAGATTAGCAAAGACCCTCCTGGCAACATTAGTACCCTAAGAGACTCTTTTTTAGAAGAGTGTAATGATGAATATAGAACCCTTAGGCGAGTGGATCGGTACCGGATGCTAAGATGGGGTAGACACTGCTGGCACCAGCCGGCAGGCCCCCAGCTCTGGGGAAAATTCTAATGATGACTCTGTGTCATCATCTTCCGATAGCGCCTCCGTTGACTCGAAGGAGGCGCAATCCAATCTTAAGGCTGCCCGAGAGTCAATCTTCGTTAAGAAGAAAGAGGGCTGGGAGAAGCCGTCTGCTTCGTAGCGACATGAACGTGTGCCCTATTACTTACACGTCGCCGAAGGCAGGCGGGAAAAGATGACAGGAGATTTTGGAAAGTTTATTTCCACCCATTTCATGGGACATGGCCTGGCTATCTGCTGTTCGTGTCGGATGCTGAGTACACAGTCACTTGGCCTGAGATGGCCAGCTATGGTGACCAGTGCTTCGGATGCTTTGAAGCTTCCATCCAGGCAGGGCTGCGCTTCCCTCTCCATCCGGCTGTGGAGAGGATTTTGGACGGATACCAACTGGGTATCTAGCAACTAGCCCCCAATCCTTGGGTAAACATACTAGGATACGTTACCGCCTGTGAGATGCTGAAGGTGGAGCCCAGCTTCAAGGCGTTTGCTCATATGCACTATTTGAGCAGGACTCCAAATGCAAGTGGGGTCAGCTGGTTCACTCTGACCAGTCACAGGTGTTATATGATGACTTTAGGGATGGAAAACAAATGAAAGGATTGGAGGTCCAAGTTTTACATAATCTCTTCCCCAGATTTCCAAAGGAATAGGCGATACAACCGCTGGACCTAGGAACCGCCCCTGGCAGGGAAGAAAGCCCTGCCGCCTGTTCCCAGGTGGGCACAAGATCGAGGCCTATTTACTGTGGCCGTTCGAACAAACAAACAAACGAGGGTCAAGGAGGTTACCCCCCAAAGTTACATTCCCCGATTCGAGTGGCTCTTAGATGGAACGTATTAGGACGCCTGTGACCTTAGTATGAGAAGTCGAGAGGTAGCTGGCCACTTGAATTAATTTGCTTTGCTACCAATATTGATTTTTATTTGTCTAAGTTTCTAACTCTTATTGCCGTTTTATGCAGACATAGCAAGGTCGAAGCTTCCTTGTCACAAGAGGCCGGCTGTCTCTGCTGCCTTCTACCGTTCAAACCTCAAACGATCGGAAGAGCAGCCACCAGGCGACACTCCTTAGGCAACGATTTGTTTAACTTAGAGTTTTTCCAATAGATTTCCACTTAACGGAATTTTTCACAAGATCTTACATGCAAACTCTTTTTGCAGGGTGGCTCATCAAAGCCTGCCCCCACCCCACAGCCAGATCCCAAGCTGCGTAAGCAGTCAGCTAGCGATGTTTCTCAGAGCCGCAGGAAGCACATCGCCAACAAGCCAAAAAAGGGAATGGGCGCCTCTTCGCCCACTAACATTTATCAAAGCCGGACGCTCAACCAAGAGTGTCAAAGAGTGGCAAGCAACCACTTACTACTGCCGTTGGCTCAGCAGGCGGCAGCGAAGCCGCAGGGGGAGAGGATGGTAATACATCTGGCCATCCGCCCATACTCTTCAATGATTAGAAATGCAACTGTCTTTTCAAAGTTCTTACTTAGTTTATTAAGCTTGCATTGACAGATGCTCCAGCGAGGCCGACTGTCTCAGAAAGCCAAGCAAATTCTCAGGACGCTTGATCTAGAGGACAAGGTGGCTGTCAAAGGAGTCGGCACCCTTGACGCCATATCGACGCTTCTCTACGAGGTAAGACTTGTGTCTTTTGACTTGATTGATGTTTTAACCAAATGGTTTCTGATGTGTTTTTTTGTTTTGGCTGACTACAGGCTATGCTGCGCATGAGTGATCTTAAAAAACCACTCAACAACAAGACTAGAGAGGTAAAGGCAGCGAATGCTCAGGCCGCCTCTTCCTTGGACAAAGCTCAGTTTGAGATTGCTCAAAATGAGATTCTGACACTTGATATGTTTTATTCCCAAGCGTCAGCAAATCAGCAAGTCCAGCAGAACTTGGATTCAGCAAGGCGGCGGGTCAAGGAACTCCAATATGAGGTCAAGGACCTCAAGGAGAAGCTAGAGCCCCTTCAGGAGGCTCAAACGAAGAGAGATAACCTTAGAGAGACAGTCAAGAGACTCAAAGGGCGGCTGCAGAACCAAGAAACCCAACTGAGGACCTAGTATAGGTCTTTGATGGAATAGGAAAAACAGGCCCTGGTCAAACAAATGATGGATGATAACGAAGCCATCATGCGTATGGCCTGGGCAAATATGTAGCCGTCAGCCGATTACCAAACTTGGAAGGTTTAGTTTGATAAGGCAAATGACGAGTTCAATGCCCGACTCCTAAGGGAAGCTAAGGAGGCGGCTGCAAAGGAGGCAGTTGCCAAAGAAGCCAAGGAGGGGTTCGACTCTTTAGACGACTCGTCTTCTAAGGACGAGGAGGATGATCAGGGGGAGGATGAAGAGACAAAGAAGCAGGCGCCGGAGGACAAGGCGAATGCCAATGTTGAGAAACTCCCCTGACCTTTAAGGTTTTAGTTATCTTTTTCTGCGGTCGAATGGCCTAATATTTGCTTTTCCGACCTGCGTGCCAAGTATTTGAGTATTTTACTTGAAAGAAATGGTGTCCTTCGAACAAGTGTATTCTGATAGCGGGTTTAGAATTATTAGAAAGCTAATATATTCAATAAGGTCAAGTAATCGAAATGCCTAGGTGGAGGCCGCTTTCGATCAGTAATATTAATGCATAATTAATATTACAGCTTAATCTTGACTGAACCCTTTGGGTCACACCCTAGCAAATATATGAACCGACTCGACTAATTAACTAATTAATTCGGAAGAAATTAATTCATCGTCCGAGTGATAAATACTTAGACGTCGGAAATTCGAGCTTAGAGCGTCGAAACCGAACATCGGAAGTCGAGTCGAAAAAATAGTAAAAGACGAGACATGAAAATTTAATAAATCAACAAGACCAAAATACCCCTAGCATCGGAATGCCCCGAGCAAACTGAGTGCTAGGGGCATTTGATATAGCATGGTGGCTAGCATGCGCACCAAGCTGAGCCTAGGCTGGCTGGTGTGTGCTAGCGCACTAATGCTTGCATCGCAAGGCTACTAGGCCATGGCGCGCAAGGAGCAGCAACTCTTAGCAGCAGCCCGCATCTTTGATGCATGGCTCGCTGGCTGAGAGCACGAGCAACCCGCACAAGCTGCTGGGCTTGTTAGCTAGCAGCGCTAGCAGCCCGCACGCTTGTGCTGGGCCTGCTGGAACCCGTACATGGCAGCCCACCTTAGGTGCCTTGGTGCCCAAGTGTGGTGCCATGTGGCGCGATTTTAGCGGAGATCAAGGGGGTGTGTAGGCCGGTTTTTGGAGAGGGAGTGGGGAGCAAGTTTGGTCCCCCCTCCTCTAAATGGTCCTCACCTAACCTCTCTCATGAGCTTGCCACTTGTTGATTTATTACTAGTTTGATTATTAATTTTATTTTAGCTTTAAAATAAAATGGAAAAATCAAATTCTCCCACATTGATGGGAGAGCTTTTTCATTCTCTTGTTTTCCCTATAAATACCCAAGTTGGGTTATTAGGAAAATCACTTGAGTGAGAGTTGAAAAAGGCACCACCATTGTGAAAACCTTTAAACTCATTTAATCACTTGGGTTTTGGTCGGACCTTGCTAACTCCAAGGTAGCGGACCTAAAAAGTCGGTGTTCGTCCTTTGTGGGTGGATACCGTTGGAGGCTCGGTATTTTTGGAGCTAAAGCTTTCAAGTAAGAGCTCATTAGGTCGGGCGAAGCACGCGTATAAGGTAATTCCGATTTTGTCCTTTTATGTTTATTTGTTATGCTTTATGGTTTTATTAATTGCGAGTGGTTCTTTGGGTCAGGGTCGTTTCCGCGGTAAGTTGGACTTGCCAAACCCCAACATTACCGACCAAGGAGTTGGGTAATTCAACTTTCTTCTAGCAATGGCGGCTAACTCTAGCAGTCGCCCGTTTTGGGCGACTGCTTCTTTTATTGAAGCATCCGGTCGTTTGACCAGTTTTAAATTGGTGTTATGCTTTAAAATTTTTTTTAAAGCTTTCAATTTTTTCTACATGTATTTATTTTTGGATAAGTATTTTTAACCCGCATACCATGCGAATGTCCTTTCCCTGGACATATGTCGGTTTGTTTCGGTTGAGTGGATTGATTGACTTAGAAATTATTGATACTTTAAAGAGTCTGCATGGTTTTTAAGTCAATCAATCACTATGGTGATTGCCCTAAACATAGCGACAGACGACCATTTAGAGAAGACGATTTCTTGAATGCATCCGGCCAAAGACCTCGTGAAATATAGATAAGCCGCTAAGTTTTTTAACTTAGCTTGTTTGTTGAAAAAAGAATTGTCCACCTGCCTTGCCCCAGAGCAAGAACAGGCGGTAAGGTAGCCTCTAATATGAAACAGTAGCCCCTAAACTCAACGCTCTTTAGATTTCAAGTTAGATTAAATCAAACGACTGCGAGCGCTGCCTTAGCGCATTCGGCAGGGTTGCTTGTTGTGTTCGTAAAGCAATGTGCCACCCAAATGGGAGATGCTTCTCCTCGACGAATTCGCCCAGATGGACATCCCTGGTAATCTGACTCATGTTGGAGGAGACAGTCGTACTCATGTTGGAGTAGACGGTAGTCTAAATAATGTTCATCCGGCCATTGACCTCTTTTAGCGAGTAAATAGTCACTAAGTTATTGCCTTAGCTTAAAAATTGAATAAAGAATAAATAACAGCTAAGTTATTGACTTAGCTTAAAAATTTAATAAGTTTTGGGGCGACTGCTTTGGTGCAGTCGGGTCCCCTATTAAATGATTCCTTTATAATTTTAACAAGTTATAAAGCATACAAGGTCGTCTGCACATTCTGCATGTAGTAGCTCATAAAATCTCGATGTTGTCCATCTGCACATTGTGCAAGTGATGTTCAAGCATCGTCATCGGTTATTGATTGGTCCGTCTGCACACTGTACTGTCGGAGCTATAAAATGTAAGTAGGATCCGTCGACACATTGTGCAGGCAACATCCTTTAATGTTGTGAGCATGATCCTTCTGCACTTTGTGCAGCCGGTACTCAAAATAAAGTAAATAAAGACAAGTATGGAAATGAAGGCAAAATTTCATTAACATGTTAAAAACTTTACAAAATTTCAGAAGTAGTACTTCTTTAAGTTATCTACATTTCAAGTTCTAGGTAACAACCTGCCGTCTGGTGTTTCCAGGCGGTAGGTGCCGCCTCTTACTTCTTCATAGATTCGGTAGGGGCCTTCCCAATTTGGGGTTAGCTTCCCTTGCTCATTCGCCCTACCGATTGCCTCAATTTTTCGTAACACAAAGTCCCTAAATTTTAAAGGGCGCTTGTGTACTCTTTTGTTGTAATCTCGAGTCATTCTCAGGCGGTAGATCTCATGGCACAAGGCAACATTGCCCCTGAGCTCTAGGAGTGAGTCCAATGCCAGGCGCATGACCTCCTTGTTTGCCTCTTCATCATATAGCATAATCCGAAGAGTCGGCTCATAGTGCTCAACGGGCAAGACATCTTCTGCCCCATACACTATGAAAAATAAGGTTTCTCCAGTTGCCCCTTTCGTTGTTGTTTTGATGGCCCATAGGACGTGTGGTAATTCATCCATTTATAGGCCGCCAACTCTTTCAATTTTCTTTTTTATGCCATCTGAGATGACCTGGCCATTTGCTTGGGGTCTGCTGATTGATGCGAAATAATTGGAGATCGCCTGATCTCCCAACCAAGTCTTTAATTGAGGGATCTCAAATTAAGGACAAACGTCAAAAACCATATACATAGGCACTCTAAAACGGGTGATGATATTCTTCCAGATGAAGGAAATTACGTCCTTTAACTTAATGTTTTTGACCGCCTCCGCCTCTACCCATTTGGTAAAGTAGTCCACAACTACTAGGATGTAGCACTTGCCACCTGGAGTAGTCGTATATGGGCCCAGGATGTCAATGCCCCATTTAGTAAACGGTACTAGACTGTGGATTGTCGTCAGGTCGGTGGCCAGATGATGGATTAGCTTTCCAAATTTTTGACACTTGTCGCATTTTTAAACCATCTCCATAGCATCTGCCTCAAGGGTAGGCAAAAAGTAATGCTGCCTGGCCCTAACAGCTAAGGATTTGCCGCCTATATAAGAGGCACAGTATCTGGCATGCAATTCTTCAAGAACTTGTTACCCCTTCTCTCGGGTCACACAATTCAAAAGAGGCTTCAGAAAACCTGCTTTGAAGAGCTCTCCTTGTCTCATCTCAAAGCTTACAGCCCGTTTCTTCAGCACGACCACCTCTTGAGGTGAATCAGGGAGGGTGCCGTCTGTAAGATATCCCCGGATGCTATCCATCCAGGTAGAGCTTCGGTCAAGTACTCCAATGGGCTCTTCATCAGATATACTTCTTTTTTCCTTGACTTCCAAGAAGACTGATCGAGGCGTTTCACAGGAGGCGGATGACGCCAATTTTGACAGAGCATCCGCCTGATTGTTTGCTGATCTGGGCACTTAACTCAGATTGAAGTCTTCAAGTGTCCCAGCTTCATCTTTTACCTCCTGCAAATATTTGATCATAACCGGATGGGTGGCCTCATAAACACCATTGTACTGGCTGACGACCAATTAGGAGTCAGAGTAGGCGTCAATTTTTGTTGCCCCTGCCGCCTTGCACATTCGGATGCCGGTTAGCAGGGCTTCATACTCGGCCTCATTATTTGAGGCCTGGAACTTGAACCGCAGTGCATATTCATATTTGTCCCCTTGAGGAGACTAACAAATTACGCCTGCACCACAGCCGTTCATCGTGGAACTCCCATCCACATACACTTTCCAAACCTGATTAATGTTGTCCGGCTCAGCCGGACTTGTCATTTCAATAATAAAGTTGGCGAATGCCTGCCCCTTTATTGCATTCCTTGTTTCGAAAGTGATTTCCATTCCCTGCAATTCAATAGCCCATTTGAGCATTCGGCTAGAGGATTCCAGGGTCGTCAGTGGCCGCTTGATCAATTGGTCAGTGTAGACCATAACCGAATGTGCTAAGAAGTAAGGCTTTAACTTCTTGACAGCCATGTAAAGGGTGAGGCCAAATTTTTTTTTACCATGGGGTGCCAAAGTTCTGTGTTTCTAAGAACGTGGCTAATGAATTAGACCGGGAGCTAGATGCGGTCTCTTTCAGCTAAGAGAACAACACTGAGGGCATAATCTGAAACAGCCTGATACATATAGAGCGCCGCTTTGGAAGGCTGCCTCAGCATCATCTCCCCATTCAAATCTAGTCTTCTTCCTAATCGTCTGGAAGAAGTAGAGGCACTTGTCGCCTGATCGACTAAGAAATCTTCTTAGAGCTGCCAAACAGCCGGTTAATTTTGGACTTCCTTCACAGTCCGGGGAGACTGCATGTCGATCACCGCCTGTATTTTTTGGGGTTGACCTCTATCCCCATTTGGTCAATCAAGAATCCGAGAAACTTCCCAGAATCAACACCAAAGACACAGTTTTTTGGATTAAGCATGACCTTGTGCCGCCTGAGTGTGGCAAATGTTTCTCGGAGGTCAGCAAGGTGATCTGCCTGCTGTTTGGATTTGACTATCATGTCATCAATATACGCCTCTACAGTCCTCCCAATTTGATTAATGAAGATTGTATTAATCAAGCGTTGGAAAGTAGCAAGCGCATTCTTCAAACCAAACGACATTACATTATAACATAATAATCCCTAATCAGTGACGAATGCTGTCTTTTCTTGATCTTTTTTCCACAAGGGAATCTGATAGAAGCCTGAATAGGCATCCATGAAGCTCATAAGGGGATGTCAAGCTGTAGAGTCGACCAGACTGTCGATCTTTGGAATTGGATAGCTATCCTTCGGACATGCTCTGTTTAAATCAGTGTAATCCACACACATGCACCAGTGACTATTCGGCTTCTTTATAAGCACAACATTTGCAACCCAGTCAGGGAAGTTACAAGGCCGAATAAACCCAGCATCTAATAGCTTTTTTACTTCGATGGCTGCTTCCTGACTTCTCTCCTCGCCATGGTTTCTTTTCTTTTGCCGAATGAGCTTCTTTTTAGGATCCATAGCGAGTTTGTGGACAACAAGATCTGGGCTGATGCCTGGCATCTCTTCCACTTCAAAGGCAAAGATGTCTTTGAATTTTTTCAATAGTTGGTGTAAGCTTGCACCCAACTTAGCAAAAGCATTCGTCCCCACCTTAACAACCCGCTCTGGCCGAGTGTTTTCCAGAGGAATATCAATGTTTTCTTTAGCCGGCCAGGGATGGAGGTCGTCTAACCGCTCCCCGGCCAGTGATTGCTATTGCTTTTCTTTCTTGACTTCCACCGGCTGATCGTGTTTTCTTTTTGTGGCAGCTGGTGGAGTTAGATGATCATCCTTGATATCATCAAGGTCTATTGGCTCTTTGCCCTGACCGGCTACAGTTGCCGCAGGCTTGAAGTCCGAGAGATAACATTCTCGAGCCGTCTTCTGGTCCCCGTTCAGGGAGCCAACATTTCCATTATCCTTCTCATACTTGACAAGCATGAGAGCAGGAATGATGACAGCCTTCCATTCATTAAAAGTGGGTCGTCCAAGGATAAGATTGTAGGCGGTCAGCTCTTCGACCACCAAGAATCGGATGGTCATGTGTCGACCGTTACCTTTTCTCCTCAGTCAGATGGGCAGATCAATGCATCCGACTGGATGCACAACTCCTCCTCCAAAGCCCACAAGGGGATGGGAAACTTCCATAATGCTATCCGGCTTGTACTTGAGGTTGGATAGACATTTGCGGCTGATGATGTTTGAGGAGTTTCCTGTGTCAATCAAGATGCGACCAACCAACTGGTTAGCCACTTTGCATTTTACGACAACAGGGTCATCATGTGGCCGACGGACTTTATCTATGTCCTTCTCTGTGATGATGACCTCGGAGAAGGAGGATGTGCTGAACGCCTGTCCCTCATCAACAAAATGGACCATCTTTCTCAGATGGTCCTTGTTTCCCCGGATGGTTGGGCCACCTTCGGCGAATCCGCCTGTTATCGTATAGATCGGATCTTCATCCGTTTCAGAGATGATAGCAGGCTGGGGAGTCTTTTTGCTTTGCTGCCCCAGATTTGATTTTGAAGTCACTTTTGACTTCACATAGGATTTCAGCGATCCTTTGTCGGCCAGACGATCAAGCGTCCGCTTGAGGCTGAAGTAGTCGTTCGTGTCATGGCCAACATCCTCATGATAGTGGTAGTGCTTGTTCTTATTGTTTTGGTTTTCATCGGAACCTTTCATAGGAGTCGGCTTCTCTAGATTTAGCTAATCCTTTATCTCCATGAGGTTGGAGTAGCTGTCCTTGTGGAACTCGTATGTTGAAACGTACGACTTCCATTCTTTTTTTTTTTGTTCTAGGTCGGCTGATAAGAGTTATCAATCACCCAGATTTGTTTTTTCTTTTAGCCTCTTCTGGTTTTAGAGACGGCTGAGCAGGCCAAATCTCCTTCTATTGGTCAGACTTCTTGGAATCCGACTGCTTATTGGAGGAGCAGAGCTCGGTCGCATGTATGTAGGCGTTCGCCTCCATCAGGGCTCCTTAGAGGGTAAAGATTTTCTTATGGACGAGTTCGAATTTGAAAGTTGACCTGTCCTTTAAACCTTTGAGAAAGTCTATATAAGTCACTTTGTCAGACAATCCTTGGATTTAGATTCTCACTAGATTGAACCCCTGACGTATGATCACAACCCCTCTCTATCTCCTTGCTGCACAAGGCCTAGATTAAGGCTTGTTTTCTCTGCAGGGATGTTCATAGAGAATTTAAAGCAAACAAGAACGCAAGCGTCTTGAAGCTGTTCATACAACCAGCCGGCCAATTGCCGAACCACTGCCGGGCCATGCCCTTCAAGTGGCTAGAAAGCATTGACACTAGGCGGCATCATCCAACCCTTGTAGGTACATGAGGTGGGTGTATGCCAAGAGGTGGTCTTCTAGGTTGGAGGTACCATCATAGGTCCCATTATATTTTTAACCTTGGCCGGCTGTTCAGCCTCGGCTATTTCCCTAGAGAATGCAGAGGGTTGTTCCCCAAGGTTTCGTAGCCGAAGCTGCCAGTCCAAAGGATGGTAGTTGTATGCCGCCTATGCTCAGAAGAAGGCAGGCTGGATGTATGGCAAAGCAGGCTGTCGGTATAATGGCTGTGCCATATACTACGCCTAGTTGATTACATGGGGCCCAGACTATACGAGGGGGCCGATTGATGGAGTCTCCGGTACTGAAGGAGAATTCCTCATAGAGGTATTTTGAAAGCTATCATGATAAGTCGATGTAGAAGCCAACTTTAACAATTGTTGGGTCCTTAGCTGGTCGATGTACTTACGAGCATCAAGAAAGGATTTTTTGCTACCATCCGGCTGTACATGTCGGATGGCTTTTCTTGTCACCGTTTCTGGAAAACGGAGTCTTGAAAGGTCGAATTGGGGCCGAGCAAGATGAGGAGTCGATTGTTGGTCTTGGACTAAATTTTGCTTTCCAGCTAGAGTTGGCTTGGTGGCCTATTGTTCCTTTCTAGGAGTAGCCGACCGCTTGTTGATTAGACCCTTAATTTCACCCTTGAGGCTGCTCATGAACTTCATGAGCTCATTGCGGGTGACTGGGGATGATCCTGCCGCTTGAGAAGGATCAGTCGGCTGCCCTGAAGGCTTACTCGATTGTCCAAGGAGCCTGCTAGGACCTGCTTGGTTAGCGTTGCGCTCCTGCCTGTCTTTGTGACGGAGGCGCTTAGATATGAGTGACCCATCTGGGGCCACAAAGGTTTCGATGTCTCCATCGTCATATGAGTCTCGGTCTGTCTGGATCACTATTTCTTCTAGAGGTCGGTTAGTCTCTGGAGGCAGCACAGGTTGCTCTTGTGAAGCCATCTTAGAGGTACTCTCCCCACAGACGGCATCAAATGTTTCGGGGTTTATTGTATCCCTCGAGAGAGTTACAACTCAAAGACTAGATTCAACAAGGACGCTTGTACCTGCAAAACAAACGGAGCACCGAATGGTCGGTGGTCCGCCTCCTAAGGTTAAGTTAGTACGGATTCAGAGTAAAACGTGTGGAAAATAAGTTATCTGCTCGGATTCAAAGCTTAGGTGTTGTTTGTTTCTTGAGAGTGACAGATCAGTAATGACTGGAACGTGCCCTAATAAATGGGGGAATGTCCCTATTTATAGGGACCTTAGGAAGTGTGCCCTCCCTAGGGTTTGATGACCTAGGGATTAGGGCATGCCGTTTTTTAGGGCCTCCTTGGGATTTGGGCCTTGAAGGCCGCCATTTCCAAGGGCATATTTGAGTGACACATATCATGCATCTGTAGGGTCCATTTGGACACCTCATAGAGGGACACGTGTCACTCTCTCATTGGTCCACTTGGGGGTATTAAATACCTCAAATCACTAAGAATGTGTGAAGATCCTATTATTGAGCATAGGAGTAAAGGAAAGGGAGTTGAGAGTGATGATAATGATGATTTTGTGAATCTAAACCCCCCTTCCCTTATTAATTGTGATAAGTCTCAAGTGTGTGATTGTAATTCTTCTATATCCATGAGTATTTGGATTCGTTTGAGGTTATGTCCAATGTGTTCTTTGAGAGTCAAATGAAAACTCATAGCCTTTTGAGTAAATTCATTGAGGATGCTTCATGAGAGAAAGATCAATTTGAGAAGAATTTACATCCATTCATGCATGGTTTTGACACTTTGGGCTTTAAGGATGTTGAGGGAGTTGTTGTTCATTATTGTTATGAAGGGGATTATGTAGTTTCTCTTAGAAGTTGGATGTTTGAGGGAGATGGAGATCATGAGTGTTCTTCTTTTGAGGATTCTATGATTGATTTCCATTCTCTTGTTGGTGATTTGAGGCATGGTGGTGAGGAAGAGTTCATTTGTGAGACCATTTCTCCTATTCCCTCTTCTCATGTCCCTTTCGCAAGAAAATTTAACCATATCCCTTACATTCCTATGTCTCTCCCTTCTTTTGTCAATGAGCCTATTAGGGACCATCTTGTCTATGATTATTTACATGTCCCTCATTCATCTTCTATTGAGGAAAAAGGGTGATTTTGCCACCCAAAAATATTTTGAGGAGAGTTTGCATTGTTCTTCATCTTCTTCTTCTTCTTCTCCTCCTTCTTCTTCGTCTCCTCCTCCTTCTTCTTCTTCTTCTCCTTTGTTATCTTATGAGATGTGTAGTAGCGCATTTGACAAGCTCTTGCGTTCGTCACAATATTATTTACTAGAGTGGTCAAGCTTGGACCTTAAGCAAGCCTTCCTTGAAAAGTAACCCGTGTTTTATTGCTTTTAATTTTTTTTAAGAATATATTTTCTCTCATGGAATTGTTTATGTGCCTTTTGTTAGGTACATAACTTGACATACTTTGGTGTAATTGTTTAGATCAAGAATCAAGGAAGTTTGGCACCACAATTGCTAGCATATGGAAGGCGCGAGTCAATTCTAGACGAAATTGGCTTTGAAAGGTTTAGGTTGGTCATTTGTAGGTATTTACACCCACCTAATATCTGATAATATCTTTCGTTTCTCTTTCTCTAATGGTTGGTGACTTGTTGGACATATGTTGGTTTGTTGGATTGATTCCTTTCTTTTCCCTTCCCATGGATTAATTGATTTACGTTTGAGCATGTTGTCCCATTCAAGCTTGGGGGAAGGTATTCTATCATGTTTGGTGGGATGTTAATGTATATATTCCATGCACGATTTTATATGAATTTCCATGTTCTTTATTTTGAAAAATCCAAAAAAAAAAAAAAAAAAAATTGTTTCTATCAAAGCAAATTTGCAATGTGTTTTATTTTGTTCTTGCTTTGGACATAATACTTTTAGCCTTGTATAGTTGAATGTCTTTCTTAAATGGTAATGGTGTGCATGGTTTGAGAATATGCTCGGTTGATTCTAGGACAGAGTATGCTAAGGTAGTGTGTCTAGAACTTTTGGGACCTTGAAACCCTAATCTACTTGTTTGTGGTAAGAAGGTGTTGCTTCCTATAGTGAATTTGAAGCTAAAAGTGAGTTTTTGCTACAACCATGTAAGGTTTCATTTTTCTAGCATTCTACCTATTTTGCATGAGCGGCACATGGATCCTTGACTATCGCTTATTTTATCTAGAACTTGACCTTTATTACTTGAGATTGCGACCGAACCATTTAGGAAGGACATAGGCATTTTTTCAGGTTGGTAATTTTTCTTTTTCTAGGATAGATTTTATCTTTTTAGTTTTGTGTTTGCGTTTGCCTCCTTGCTAAGATTTTGGGGCTTCTACCTTCTTGTCAAGCCATATTAATAGCTTTTGAGCCTTTTGCTTCATTTTTGTTTCCATTCTTGGTTTTTGTGGAGCAATTGGTCTTTATATTGTTGGAGTTTATGGTGTGTAAGTTTGGACATTTGGTTCTTATGACAAAAGCAAGTTTGTATTGTGAATTTTGTGTGAATAAAGGCAAATGCAATTTAAAAAAGCCGTCCAGGGTCAAAAGAGGTGAGGACAAAACAATAAAGTGAAAAAAAAATGAGAAAGAGCAAAGCACAAGAAAATACTTTGGCAAAAGTGATAAAAATGAGAAAGGTGAAAAGCTCAAAAATATTTTGATGTAAGTGTATTTTCCCTATTTAGAGCATTGGGGACAATGCTCCATTTAAGTTTGTTGGGGGGGGGGGGTGAAGCATTCTTACGCCTTTTATATATATGTTTGATAAATTGGCTTCAAATAAGCTTGGGGGTGTTGGTGTTTTCGTTTGGTGATAACTTGATTATGGTGTTGAGGATTGATCACCTTTGCTTCACAATTTAGGTATACCACCAAATTTCAAATTTTAGCCTACCTTCACCCTTTTCGCCCTTAAATTACAACCCTTTTTAAGACCATTTGACCTTTTTGGTTGAGTCACAAGTCGGTGGAGGAAGATGTGAGTCAAGTCTATGGAGCGGTTTGCATAGTCAAGATGTTGAGTAGCCTTAAAAAATCTTTTCTTCTCCGGTTCCTTCGAGGAATCATTGAAATGCTCATTAGAGGTGGATTTGAAACTAATAGGGAGAACATGGTAAGATTATTTGGGATGAAGATGAATTGTGTCTTATTAGCTCCCTATGCTTAGCATATTATATGTTTCAATCAACCTTGGATAGCTTGAAACGTTCACTTCCTTATTTGCATAGAAAGAATTGCATTCAATTGTGCTTGTTCATTTGCACAAGTCCATTCATGAACATTTGTTTTCTTTTCTGTTCTTTTGGTTACTTTTTCATGCTTTACCTTGTTTGTTTGGTTTGATAGAATAGTGTTATGTTAGGAAACCCTCATGAGACCTCACTCGTCCTCAGTGGCGACTTTGGGGTTTAAAAGGCTTGTTGTAGCTAAAAACAACCGTGATTCCTATGAAAGTGAGTTAGTGTACATTTTCATCTCCCCTCTTCTTTTGTTTGTTTGAATAAGCTTATCATTTTCCTTTGCTTGTTTTTGTTTTACTTGATGAGGAGCAAAGGTTAAGCTTTGGGGGTATTTGATGAGTGTCATAGCTTTATTTCTTAATGCTTGTTTTATGCATTTTCTCTTTAATTTCCTTTTTCTCTCTTATTTTGTCCTTTTATAGTTTTTCTAGTGTTTTCTCCTCTATTTGTCATCTTTTCGTGGTTGTAGGTATTGTACGAGGTTCGCGTCTTGATATTGGTGGCTTAGTAAGTTCGGAGATGCCTTTGGAGCAAGCTTATAGCATTGACGAAGCTCGAGATGTGAGAAAAGTGGCATGCTCCAAGGTCTAGCTGTTTTGGGTGCTTTTGTCCCTTGGGAGAGTTACAACTCAAAGACTCCGGGTACCTGCAAAATAATGGAGACTCCGGGTGGTTGGAGCTCCGCCTTCGACGATGAAATTAGAATGTGTTTGAGAATGTAAAAAGTGCGGAAAAGTAAAAGTGAGATCTTCTCGTATTTCGAGATCTAGTGTTTTCTCTAATGTAAGAGAATGTAGGGTATACTGTAATAAATTGTAGATGTCCCCAAAATAGGGTGCATCTCTCTATTTATAGGGTCATTGGTAAATGTGCCCCTAATTAGGTCACTCTGACCTAATTCTGATGGGCTGCGACGTCGAATTACGGCTTTCTTAAGATTTGGGCCCTGAAGGCCGCCTTTTTTCTCAAATTCTGGGAATGACTCGTGTGAAATGGAGATTGGTCCAATTTGGACTAATCTGGGTTTAACACGTGTCACTACCTGGTTGGCCCATGTTGTTTGGGTAAAAATTACCTAAAACATTTGCCCCTCACAGATGTAACGTGGCACGCCACATGGCATTTGTGACACGTGTCACCCAGCCACCATTTTTTTACCGTGAATTTTGAACTTTTCACATTCCGGGTAAATTATGAAAATACCCTTGTATTTACCCCTCTATAAATACAGGGTTTACCCCCCTCCTTTTGGACGTTTCCAAAAGTTTCTTAGAGAGAGAAAGTCAAAGCATTCTAGAGAGAGAAGCTCTGACCACCGTTTGTATTAAATCACAAACTTCTGCTTGGTCAAGCTGGTTTAGCAATCGCTTGTGCCATATACAAGCAAGATCACCTTCAACCAGCCTACTACAGGTCAACGCTTGACCCCTTCCAGAGTCAGATTCTAAAGGTATCATTTCTACCCCCTTTAGCTCATTCTTACTTTTTCCTGTTTGTATACTTTCATTCAATAAATGGATTCATCACCTACACACACGGCACAACCTAGGTCAGTAGTTCGCCGGTCTCCTGGGGACGTAATAATAGAATCAAAGTTCTTTAAACTTGAAGCAGACACTCTCTCCTGGGGACGTAATAATAAAGGTTCCAAAGAATTGAATACCCATGTGTGCATGGCTGAGAGACGAGGTGTTCTTGTCCGCCTGTAGGATGAGAACAATGTTCACAAAGCGTTTACTGCACATTCAGCAATTCAACGTTTGTACTATTTCTCTGTCCAGCTCGTTATGCTATTGAACCGAGTTTGTTTGTTTGCTTTTTTTTTTGCAGAAGGGGCATGATCTGAAATGGCTAAGTACATGTAGAGCGTCTCTTTGGACAGAGGACTAACAAGCCTTGACAAAGAGTGTAATGTTCTTTTAATTCATGAATGGCCGCCTCAGCATCATCTTCCCATTAAAACCTTGTCTTCTTTCTGATTGCTTGGAAGAAGTAGAGACACTTGTCACATGATCGGCTGAGGAATCTTCCAAATGCCGCTTGACAACCGGTAAGTTTCTAAACTTCCTTTGTAGTGCAGGGTGACTTCATGTCAATCACTTCTTGAATCTTCTCTAGGTTGGCCTCTATCGGTCTTTAATCAATTAAAAATGCGAGATACTTTTCAATCCCAACACCAGATACGCACTTCTTTAGATTAAGCATCACCTTATACCGCCTGAGTATGGTGAAGGTTTATCAGAGATCATCTAGGTGATTTGTATGTTGCTTGGATTTGACTATCATGTCGTCGATGTACGCCTTTACATTCCTTCCAATTTGATTAATGAAGACCGTAGTAATCATCCTTTGGAAAGTAGCAGGCGCATTCTTCAAGCAAACTGCATCACAATATAATAAAATAACCCCTGATCAGTGACGAATGCTGTCTTCTCTTGATCTTTTTTCCACAGGGGAATCTGGTGAAAGCTTGAGTAGGCATCTATAAAACTCATCAAGGCATGCCCGGCTATAGAGTCGACCAGACTGTCGATCTTTGGAAGCGAATAACTGTCCTTTGTGTTAAGTCACTTAAGGTTTTGAGTGATGACAAACAGCTGACTAGCTGGTTCTTGTTGGTTTTATATTATATCAACTGACATTTTGAACAGGAACAGCTATCCCAAGTACTTGAGGCAATATGAAGTCCTTTTGAATCAAAGCATTCAAGAAATCTGTATCAGAATGTTCTATCAAGGAAGGCTGTCAAGACTTGAAGATTATGAAGTCTCTCAGATTAGGATAGTTAATCTTTGTAGTCTTTATAATGTTAAGTGTGCATGGATGTTTGTACGTGAGCTATCTGTATCCCTTACTTAGAATATTTAGTGTTGTAGAGATCAGGAAAAGTTGACCTGATCTCTAGGACACTAACAGGTTAGGAAACAGCTGCTTCGTAGCTTGTTTCATGAACCTGGACATTAGTTCAGTAAATATTTTCTGGAATATATATTTCCTATCCTTAGAGAATATTTACTAAACTAATTGATTCAGTTTATGCAGAGTTGGAGATGAATTATTTCGCATATAACTTAGAATATATTATTCTACCCATTTATGGAAAGTAGAATAATATCTTAGAATATCTCTTATTTACAAAATAAAAGATATTCTATTTACCTAAGTTATGATCTGAAAAGATCACGAAAGAATTCATCTCCCAACCTTATAAAAGCATAAACTCGATCAGAATTTCGAGTTAGCTTTTCTGAAAAACTTCTCTATCTTTGAAAGCTCGAAATACACTCTAAGGGAAATAGTTAGTTCATCTCTTACAAACTATTTATGCACACAGTAAAAATTGTTTTGTAATTATCTCTTGTAAGCTTTGAGTGGAAGCATTTAGAGGGAAACAAAGGGTTTGTATTGAATCACTAAGAGGTTAGTGATTGGGTAGCATTTACGAGTGTGAGTGCAAGTACTTGTGAGTTCAAGTGCGAAGTGACACCTAGAGTTAGGTGTGGGGATCACGAGTGTGATCATTTGTAATTGCTTTTGTTTTTCAGAGTTGATTAATAAAAGTAATTAGGGTAGTGGAGGACGTAGGCTCAGAGTTGAGCTGAACCTCGTTAAATCTTTGTGTTGATTATTTATTGAATTTTCTGTTTCCGCTGCAGGACCAGTTCATCACCTGGTCCCCCTACATACATAGAGAAGAAAATCCAATAATTCTTAACACTGCCCTGTACTCAATTCAACCCCCCCTTCTTGAGTACCAGCTGCACTTTCAATTGGTATCAGAGCCTCGGCTTCTTGTAAGGGTAACACCTAGAGAAGTAGATCATGAGTACTCAGGAAATGAATGTTATGGGATATGACAACAAGACACCAAAGTTCAATGGGAAGAACTATGCATGGTGGAAGAACAAAATCAAGAACATCATCATTGGCATTGATTATGAATGCTGGTTGGTTGTTAAGAATGGTCCCTTGACCATTGAGAAGTCTGATCCAGAAGGGAAGCTAGTCCCAAAGACTGAAGATGAATACATCTCCACTGATTACAAAAAGCTGGAGAAAAATGCTAAGGCTATGTCGATACTGCAACAGGCCATTGCTGAGAATGAGACAAACAGGATCTCAGCATGCACCACTGCCAAGGAGATCTGGGATACCCTTGAACTTGCCTTTGAGGGTACCAGTGAGGTAAAGAGGTCTAAAATTGATTTACTTATGTCAAAATATGAATCTTTTAATATGTTTAAGGATGAAGATATTAATACTTGTTTTGGTAGATTCATGACTATTGTAAATGATTTAAAATCTCTTGGTAAAAGCTTTACTGATGAAGATCTTGTTAGAAAGATTTTGAGAAGTTTGACAGGTGAATGGACTCCCAAGGTTACAGCCATTTATGAAGCAAAGGATCTTTCAATTCTTTCAGTTGAACAGTTGATAGGTTCCCTCATGACCCATGAAATGCTGGTTGGATCTAAGTCAGAGAAGGTACCAGCAAAAGGAATTGTACTAAAGGGAACAGTCGAAGATGAGGATGATGAGATAGGAATGATGGCTAGAAGGTTTGAAAGAAGTTTCAGAAACCAGAAGGGAAAATTCATCAAGGGTAAGTTTAATAATGCATCAAATAAAAAATCTAACAACTTCTCTGTAACAGGATGCTTTAAGTGTGGTGAGAAGGGACACCTTGTGAAGAATTGTCCTCAATGGAAGGACAACCAGTCCAAGGAAGCAGACAAGATGGCCTACAAAAAGGCCATGGTTGCTGCTGTCTGGGGAGATACAGACAGTGATGAAGAGGGAGATGATTCAAGTCAGTCAGATGTATGTATGACAGCAATACTGAATCAAAGTTCAGAAGAAGGTACCAGGAACAGCAGAGGAACCAGTTCAGATGTCCACTGCCTCATGGCAAAGAAGCACCCCTTGGATCAACATCAGGTAAACATTGATCAGATCAAAAAGGATATGCTCTTTTATGATAGAGAAAACTTGATGGAATGTGCTAGTAGTGCTTTAGATCAATGTTTAGAACTTGGAATTGCTTATCATGATTTTAAGAGAAAGTTTAAAGAAAAGTCTAAAGAATATGATATTGCTAATTCAAGTTGTGATTTGTTGGAAAGTGTCTGTGCTAACTTGAAGCAGGAAGTAGCTGAACTAGAGATTGCTTTAGATCAAAGCAAACTTGAAATTCAGAGAATAAAATCTGATATGGGTTTGTGTGATGATAGTGATGATGAATGTGAGAAACAGTTTACAAGTTGTGTCATTAACGTGCTTGATTATAGTGATGATGACTTGTACGACTTTGATAGTATAAAATCTAGGGCAAGTGCTCTAAATAGGTCTAAACTGTTAGAAGGATTCAACTTGTTAGTTGATGATGTAGAGAAACTATATAAAGCATATGTCCTAGTTAAGGACAGCAAAAGTACTGGTTCTGGAACTGTTTCTAGTAATATGCATGATGAATGTGAAGCTAAAATTTGTAGCTTGCAGGTTGAGTTAGCCCAGCTTAGAAAGACTAATTCATGTGATTCTGTAGTTTTGCATGATTCAAGTATTTCAAAATTGCAAGCTGAGCTTGAAAGAGCTAAGCTTGACTTTGAGATAGTTGTTGACCAGAATTTATCCCTGCATGAGAAAATGAACTTAAAGGACAGAGAGTTCATAGAATTTAAGAAGAGAATGGATAAAGTCCTCCAATCCCAGAACTCATTGAACCAGTTAACCTTAACTGCTGGAAACAGTGGTAGAAGGGGACTTGGTTATACTGGGAAGGGGAACAGGAGGAACTGGTCTCCCAGAGATACTACATGGTTGCAGGAGTATAAGAAAGGTATGTATGTCTTAGCAAAAGACATGCATGTGTGCTATCATTGTGGCAAGAATGGCCATAAGAAATATGAGTGTAAAGACAGGAAAAGTAGATTGGATAAAAATGAGAAAAATGTTAAACAGATTTGGGTTAGAAAAGACTTGCTTGAATCTGTTGTTGGAAAGGGACCCAAAAAGATTTGGGTTCCTAAAGCTAATGTTTGAATTTTTCCTGTGCAGGCTGAAGTGAGAGACAATACCTACTGGTATTTGGACAGTGGCTGCTCAAGACACATGTCAGGGGATAGGAAACAGTTTCTCTCACTTACAGCTCATGAAGGGGGAAAGGTGACTTTTGGTGATAACAGCAAAGGTACCATTCTTGGAATTGGTAAGGTTGGTAAGTCACTTTCCCATGCTATTAGTGATGTATATTATGTTGATGGTTTACAACATAATCTCTTGAGTATTTCACAATTATGTGATAAAGGTAATAAAGTTGAATTCAAAGACAACCTTTGTCACATAGTGAATTTGCAAACAAATGAACTTGTCTGCCAGGGATTCAGACATGAAAACGTTTACATTACTTATTTAAACCAAATCCCTGAGAACAAGTCCATCTGTTTGAGTGCTGTTTCTGATAGGGACCAGTGGCTTTGGCATAAAAGGATGGGACATGTCAGCTTTAGACTTCTTAACAAACTCAGGTCTCAAGAATTGGTGATAGGCCTGCCTAACATCAAGTTTGAAGCAGATAGAGTTTGTGAAGAATGTGCTAAAGGGAAACAGGTCAAATCCTTTTTTAAGCCAAAGAAAACTATCAGTACCAGCAGACCTCTAGAACTTATTCATATTGATTTATGTGGACCCATGAGAGTCCAAAGTAGAAATGGTTCTAGATATGTGTGTGTCATTGTTGATGATTATTCCAGATACACATGGACTCTATTTCTGTCTTCTAAAGATGAAACTTTTGATGAATTTATTGTATTAGTAAAGCAGGTTCAGAACAAGATCAATCATCAACTGGCTGCCATAAGATCTGATCATGGATCAGAGTTTGATAACTCTAGCTTCATAGAGTTCTGTAGGGAACATGGAGTTTCTCACAATTTCTCTGCCCCAAGAACTCCTCAACAAAATGGAGTAGTTGAGAGGAAGAACAGGACTTTGGAAGAAATGGCAAGAACAATGCTCATTGAGAGTTGTCTCCCCAAGTCTTTTTGGGCAGAAGCTGTAAATACAGCTTGTCACATGTTAAATAGGTTGATGTTAAGGCCTCAAATGAAGAAGACTCCATACGAACTTCTTAGAGGAAGGAAACCAAACATAGCATACTTCAGAACCTTTGGTTGTAAGTGTTATGTGCATAATAATGGTAAGAACAGCTTGGATAAATTTGATCCAAGAAGTGATGAAGCTGTTTTCCTTGGTTATTCTTCTCACAGTAAGGCATATAAAGTATTCAATAAGAAAACTTTGTGTGTTGAAGAAAGTGTTCATGTAGTCTTTGATGAATTTAATATGTGTTGTGAGAATGTGCAGGTTGATGACTTAGATGAGATAGGACTTTTGTATTTTACAGGAGAATCAACTGATGTTTCCTTAGAAAAACCAGGTTCACATACTGGTTCACCAGATGCTGCTGGTGAAGGACTTGGTCACAATGAAGAAGATCCTCAACATGTAGATACTCATGAGGATGGAGATGAAGGCCCCCAAGTAAATGGAGAAAGCAACACCTCAGGGGGAACAGAAAACTTTCAGGACAAGTTTTCCACCCAGTGAGTTTGCAGATCTGATGCAAAGTGAATTTGAGATGAGCATGATGGGAGAACTAGGATTCTTCCTAGGATTGCAGATCAAGCAAACAGTTGATGGGATCATGATACATCAACAGAAGTATCTAAAGGAACTAATCAAGAAGTATGGATTGCAAGACAGTAAATCATATGCAACTCCAATACCTACAAATGCAAAGCTAGACAGTGATGGTAAAGGAGAGAGTGTGGAAGCTACACTGTTTAGAGGTATGATTGGTTCTCTTCTCTACTTGACAGCTAGTAGGCCAGATATAGTGTTTTCTGTGGGATTGTGTGCACGTTTTCAAAGCAATCCCAAAGAATCTCACCTAAAGGCTGTCAAGAGAATACTTAGATACTTAGTAGGAACAGATGATCTGTACTTGTGGTACCCCAAAGGTGGTTCAATTGAACTATTAGGATACACAGATGCAGATTATGCTGGATTCCTAGTAGACAGAAAGAGCACATCTGGTATGGCACATTTCTTAGGTCCCTGCTTGATTTCATGGGGATCAAAGAAACAAAATTCTGTTGCTTTATCCACAGCAGAATCTGAATACATAGCTGCTGCAGCTTGCTGCTCCCAGCTGTTGTGGATAAGAAACCAGTTGAAAGATTTTGGTATTTTCTATGAAAATGTACCTATTTTATGTGATAATACAAGTGCTATTAACATTTCTAAGAATCCTGTGCAGCATTCCAGGACAAAGCATATTGAGATAAGACATCATTTCCTAAGAGATAATGTTGAGAAAGGTCTTGTAGAGCTGAGTTTTTGCAATAGTGAAGAACAAATTGCAGATATCTTCACTAAGCCATTGGGTAAAGAGTCTTTCTGCAAGTTTAGAGTCATGTTAGGTCTGACTAGGTCAAACGAAGAGACCTCTCTCAGCTGTTTTCCCCAATGATTGGCTAATTAAGTATTCTTTAAATGTGTGCGTGCATCATACCTTTGCAATCTGTCTATTATCTCAATGTTAATTGCTTATCTCTATGTGAGCAATATTGCAGCTAATCACTTTCAGGATTGAAGGCCATATTGAACAGATAAGCAACTGTTTCAGTAACCCTACCAGCAGAGGAAACAGCAGCAAATACAAACGGATTAATTTTGAAATTAATTTCAAATTAAACCGTGAGAAAATATTTTTTATATTCTTATTTGATTTTAAAATCTTTTAAATATGGCAGTTATTTTCCTCCAACGGCAATTTGTTCTGACAGTTGCAATTATGGGCAGTTGTTCATTTATGGAAGTTATTTCCAAATTAAAATAACTTCCAAATATCTTCTGATCCTCTGATTTTATTTCTGATTGTCTCTATAATTCCTCTTGCTATATATTTGCTTCCCTTTCCTTGCTCCGTGATTATTCATCATTCATCAAAAAATTCTCAACTTCTCTTTCTACACAAGATCAATTCTTCGAAGCTTAGACAAGCAACAATGGTGAGAAAGGCTGGAACTGGAAGGAAAGGAGGAAGGAAAGGAGGTTCCAAAGGAAGTTTGGCTAGTTCCCTCTCTTCAAAATCTCAAGAAACAATCAAGGATGTTCTTATGAACGTCTCTGAGCAGACTCCTTCACAAGCAACACCAGAAATCAACCCCTCTGAAACTGAACCCATCAAGGCCGTTCCCTTGAGACAAACTCCTTCAAAAGAGAATGTCTTGAAGGAAAAACCTGTTTCACCATCAAAGACTAAAACTTTAACCCCATCTCCACAAAAATCCAAATCCAAAAAGGCCCCAAAAGAAAAATCCATCGAAACCCTCACTCAAATAACTGAAACCGTTTCTTCAAACCCCAAATCACCTTCTGAGGGGGAACCTGTTAAAAAGATAGCCAAGAAACTTGAAAAACAGTTAGAGGAACTGGCTGATGAAGGATTGGATGAGGAGAAGGAGGACAAGAAGATGGAGGAGGATCTAGATGTAGTGGTGACCAAGGTGGTTGCTGGTACCACTACTGGTTCTGTAAGGAAAAGGCAGACTAGGGCTGCTTCAAAGGTCATTAAGGGCTCAGAAGAGAAGGAGACTACACCATCTGAGCCTAAGAGAGGAGAGAAAAGGAAAGCAACATCATCTGTTTCCCGTATCTCCAAGGCTGCTAAAGGTAAACAACCTGTTAACCCCAGTACTGGTGCAACTTCTTTAAGTTCTAGGACTGTGTTATCTGGTTGTGGTGTTGAGAATGAATATTTTGATATTCCTGCCTTGAGTCAAGTTAAGGAACTTCTTGAGTTCCAAGGATGGATGTCTCTGTTTAATGATTTAAATGATGCTTTTGGTGGTCCTGTTCGTCAGTTCTTTGTTAATCTGAAGCTAAACATTGATATGTCTGTGGCATCAACTGTTTCTGGTAGTATTGTACATGTTTCTGAGTCTGTTTTATCTGAGTTGCTGGGTATACCTAGAGATGGTTTTGGTAGATATAGCAGTGATGGGTGGCCCCTAATGGGAGGAGTAACACCTGAGGAGGTTACTCAGTTTTTGTTTGGAAAGAAGGAAGAAGCTGGTTCCCCTAGTGACTTTAGGGAGGCAATTATGTTGGTTCTGCACTCCATGTGTTTGAAGGTCTTTCTGCCCAAGGGTCAAGGCAGAGGTACTGTTAGGATCATGGACATGGTCCTGATCTATCTGATCCTGAAAAAGGTTAAGGTTAATCTGCCAGCTCTAATGATGGAGCACATGTTGTACTGCCATGCTTCATCCCACAACTCCCTGCCTTATGGTTCCTTTATATGCAAAATCATCAAGGAGCAGAATCCCAAGTTTTCTTTTTCTGGTGAGGTGGTGAGTCTTCAGTTGTTCTCCAAGAAAATACTCACTCAGAAGAAGATTGACTACTCTGGAAAGAGGCTGACTTTTGTAGGTCAAGAAAGTAGCCCAAGGGATGCAGGGAACCAGGAGGAAATCACTCCTGAGGATGTGGCAATGCTTCTTGCCAAGTTGGAAAGGCAGGATGAGAGGATCATAAAGTTGGCTACCAGTCTAGTGCAGGCTGAAGAAGAAAGGAAGCTTGATAAGCTTATGAACAACAGGAAATTCCTCACTATTTGCAGGGTGATTGATCACCTGTTGCCCCCAGAGTCTGGGATGAAGTTTGACTCTACACACTGCAGGATCATTGAGACGGATGATGAGGAATCCTCCAGTAAGAAGGGTCCTGATGCTGAAAAAGGAGAAGGTTCTGAAGAAGAGGAAAATAAATCTGATGAGGAAGAAGAAGAAGAGACAGAGGAAAAGGAGAAGAAGGAAGAAGAAAAGACAGCTGAGGAAGGTTCTGACTTCGAGGAGGAGATCAACCCAGAGGATGAAGAAGAGGATGAAGATGATGATGAATGATCACTTCAGTCTCCCCCTCCCCTTCCATTAACTGCCATAATATTTGCTGTTCCCCCACACTGCTAGACTGTTTTTCATGCAGTGTGGTTTCTATTATGTTTCTAACCTTCTGGTGTGTAATCCTGAACAGTTTTAAGCTTTTTCTGTTTTATGTGATTGAATAACCTGTTTGTGCTAACCTGCAGCATTGAGATTGATCAGTGGTTGAAACTACTGATTTTTGGCTTACTTGCGATATTTTGGTGTGCAATTCTATTTTTTGAATGCTTTTTAATGATGCCAAAAGGGGGAAAAGCAGGTTGAAGTTTCTGAAAAGGCCTTGTTAGACAATTAGATTGAGTATTTTATTTCCTTGAGTCAGATAATCACAAAAACAAGTTAAAATAGAGGGAACAGTTAGATTAACTAACTGTTTCAGTGTCTTTTTTTCAAAAATCCAAAAACAAGTTGTTTCTTTTAAATAAAGATGGCTATCCTGGTCAGTCATCAGTGTCATAAGTCTTTTACACAAGATATCCCTTGTGTAGAAAGTCTAGTAGAAAGTCTTGTCTTCTTAAGTAGTAGATTAGAACTTTCTTTACTTTGCTGTTTCTCACTAACGTGCAGGTGCAGGAAACTTCAAAGTGTTTGTCATCATCAAAAAGGGGGAATTTGTTAAGTCACTTAAGGTTTTGAGTGATGACAAAAAGCTTACTAGCTGGTTCTTGTTGGTTTTATATTATATCAACTGACATTTTGAACAGGAACAGCTATCCCAAGTACTTGAGGCAATATGAAGTCCTTTTGAATCAAAGCATTCAAGAAATCTGTATCAGAATGTTCTATCAAGGAAGGCCGTCAAGACTTGAAGATTATGAAGTCTCTCAGATTAGGATAGTTAATCTTTGTAGTCTTTATAATGTTAAGTGTGCATGGATGTTTGTACGTGAGCTATCTGTATCCCTTACTTAGAATATTTAGTGTTGTAGAGATCAGGAAAAGTTGACCTGATCTCTAGGACACTAACAGGTTAGGAAACAGCTGCTTCGTAGCTTGTTTCATGAACCTGGACATTAGTTCAGTAAATATTTTCTGGAATATATATTTCCTATCCTTAGAGAATATTTACTAAACTAATTGATTCAGTTTATGCAGAGTTGGAGATGAATTATTTCGCATATAACTTAGAATATATTATTCTACCCATTTATGGAAAGTAGAATAATATCTTAGAATATCTCTTATTTACAAAATAAAAGATATTCTATTTACCTAAGTTATGATCTGAAAAGATCACGAAAGAATTCATCTCCCAACCTTATAAAAGCATAAACTCGATCAGAATTTCGAGTTAGCTTTTCTGAAAAACTTCTCTATCTTTGAAAGCTCGAAATACACTCTAAGGGAAATAGTTAGTTCATCTCTTACAAACTATTTATGCACACAGTAAAAATTGTTTTGTAATTATCTCTTGTAAGCTTTGAGTGGAAGCATTTAGAGGGAAACAAAGGGTTTGTATTGAATCACTAAGAGGTTAGTGATTGGGTAGCATTTACGAGTGTGAGTGCAAGTACTTGTGAGTTCAAGTGCGAAGTGACACCTAGAGTTAGGTGTGGGGATCACGAGTGTGATCATTTGTAATTGCTTTTGTTTTTCAGAGTTGATTAATAAAAGTAATTAGGGTAGTGGAGGACGTAGGCTCAGAGTTGAGCTGAACCTCGTTAAATCTTTGTGTTGATTATTTATTGAATTTTCTGTTTCCGCTGCAGGACCAGTTCATCACCTGGTCCCCCTACATACATAGAGAAGAAAATCCAATAATTCTTAACACTGCCCTGTACTCAATTCAACCCCCCCCTTCTTGAGTACCAGCTGCACTTTCACTTTGGACATGCCTTGTTTAAGTCAGTGTAATCTACACACATGCGCTAGGTACCATTCGACTTCTTTACAAGCATAACGTTTGCAACCCAATCAGGGAGGTTACATGGCCGAATGAACCTAGCGTATAATAGCTTTATAGCCTCGGCAGCTACCGCCTGACTTCTCTCTTCGCCATAATATCTTTTCTTTTGCCGTATGAGTTTCTTTTTCGAATGAATGGCGAGCTAGTGGACAGCGAGATTCGGTCTAATGTCTGGAATCTATTCTACTTCAAATGAAAAGATGTCTCTAAATTCCTTCAGCAAAAGGCGCAAGTCTGTATCCAATTTTTAAAATGCAACTGTCCCCACCTTAACAGTTCGCTCTAGACAACTATCATCCAAGGGAATATCAATGTGATCTCCAACCGTCTGGGGACAGATTTCATCTGACCGTTCCCTACTTAGTGATTGTTATTGCTTCTCCTTCTTTACCACCATCAGCTGAGCATGTTTTCTTTTATTGGAAGCTGGGGGGGCTGGATCAAGATCCTTGACATCGTCAAGGTCTATTGGCTTCGTCCTTGTCTGGCTGCTACAACCGTGTGTTTGACGTTTGAGAGGTAAAAATCTTTAGCCGTCTTCTAATCCCTATTTAGTGAGCTAATAAAGCCATCATCCCTTTCATACTTTAGCAGCATGAGAGCAGGGATGATGATGGCCTTGCACTCGTTTAGAGTGGGATGGCCTAGAATAAGGTTGTAGGCGGTCAGCTTTTCAACCACCAAAAACTAGATGACCATATGGTGCCCTTTTCCTTTATCTCCTAGCCAGATAGGCTAGTCTATCCGTCCGACTAGGTGCACAACTCCTCCCCCAAAACCAATAAGAGGGTGGGAGAATTTGCGCATGCTGTCCACCTTATATCTCATTTTGGACAGACACTTGTAGCTAATGATGTTAGATGAGCTACCAGTGCCAGTTAGGATGCAACCAACTAGCTGATTGACCAATTTGCATTTGATAACCACGGGGTCATCATGCGGCCGACAGACTTTGCCCCGGTCTCTTTCAGTGATGATGACCTTTGGGAATGTGCAGGTAGATGCCTGACCTTCCTCAACATAGTAAACATTCATTTTCCTCAAATGGTCCTTGGTGCCCCGGATGGTAAGGCCCCCTCCTATAAACCACCTGCTATGGTGTAGATTGGATCTTTGTCAATGTTCAAGCTCGTAGTAGGCTAGGCAGTCTTTTTGAACAACTGTCATGGGTTTGTCTTCAAGGTGACCTTGGAATTGAGTATATAGGACTTCAACACCCCCTAATTAGCCAGGCGATCCAATAGCCGCTTGAGGCTATAACAGTCGTCGGTGTCATGGTCAATGTCCTTATGGAAATGACAATATTTATTTTTTCTGAGTTTTGGCAGAATCCTTCATGGCCATAGGTTTCTCAATATTCATGAAAGGAATGGTGTCCTTCGAACAAGTGTATTATTATTCTGATAGCGGGTTCAGAATTATTAGCAAGCTAATATATTCAGTAAGGTCAAGTGATCAGAATGCCTGGGTGAATGCCGCTTCCGACCAGTAATATTAATGTATAATTAATATTACAGCTTAATCTTGACTGAACCCTTTGGGTCACACCCTAACAAATATGCGAACCGACTCGACGAATTAATTCGGAAGAAATTAGTTCATTGACCGAGTGTTAAATATTTAGACGTCAGAAATTCGAGCTTAGAGCGTCGAAACCGAGCGTCGGAAGTCGAGTCAAAAATAGTAAAAGACAAGACGACTAAATTAGTAATAAATCAACAATGACTAAAATACCCCTAGCATCGGAATCCTGAGTGCTAGGGGATTAGGCAAGCTAGCAGCCCGCACCATGTGCGAGGCTTGCTAGCGAGCCAATGCCAGCAGCCCGCAAGCATTGCGTGGCTTGCTGGCGCGCGCCACTGCTAGCAGCTTGCACATGTGCTTGGCTTGTTAGCAGCCCCCATCGGCAGCAACAACCCGCACATATGTACGTGGGCGTGCTGGGCTGAGAAGGCTGCAGCTAGCAGCCCGCGTGTGCGGGGCTAGGCTGGGCTGAGTGCTAGGGCGGATCATTGGGGAAGCTTGTGAAGGGAGTGTGTTTGTGTGAGGACAAGTGGCACAAGGAGAGGAAGGAGTGGGGAGCAAGTATGGTCCCCTCCTCTCCAAGTGGTCCTCACTTCTCTTTACATACAACAAAGACACTTGTTGATTTATTACTTACTTGCCTATTTAATTTATTTTAGCTTTAAATTAAATTGTGGTATTTCATGATCCCACATTGATGGGATTGAAATTCTCACTCCCACTTTTCTCTATAAATACCCAAGTTGGGTTTTGGAGAAAAGTGCTTGAGTGGGAGTTAGAAAGAGCATTGCATTTTGGCAAAAACTCTTAAACTCCATTAACACTTGGGTTTTGGTCGGACCTTGCTAACTCCAAGGTATCAGACCTAAAAAGTCGGTGTTCGTCCTTTGTGGGTGGATACCGTTGGAGGCTCGGTATTTTCGGAGCTAAAGCTTTCAAGCAAGAGCCCATTTGGTCGGGCGAAGCATGCGTCAAAGGTAAATTCCGATTTTATCCTTTTATGTTTATTTGTTATGCTTTATGGTTTTATTAATTGCGAGTGGTTCTTTGGGTCTATTTCCGCGGTAAGTTGGACTTACCAAACCCCAACAGCGGTATTGAAGCCACGCTTGTTTATTTTTAAAATCATAATATTTTTCAAGGTGATTTTTATGGCTTAATTTTTCTGGTTTAAGTTGCTAATTAGATTAGTAGCTCGCATTATCTATTTTAACCTCGTAATTAAGCTACCTTCAGCCCTGAACCCAGATGTCGACCCAAAAATAGTGAATTTTGGGTGGAAAATGTGTTATGGAAATGGTTTTATTCTCCCAGGGGACGGTTTTTAGCCAAAAAATGACCAGAAATGCTATTTTCGAGGGTTTTTTCATTTTACCGAAAAATTTTATGTCTTTCTAACCTTGAAAATTAATTGCATATTTATGGTGGTTATGTAATTGGTTCAATACATATTTTATATGCAATTTTAAACCTCTTTAGGCATGATTACTTGGTAGTAATTTGTGCTTGAATGTTTGGTTTTATTTTTTCACATAATTGCAAACTAATTGCATTAAGTGTGAAATTGTTGTTCTTTGAGGCTTCCAAGTATTACAGATTCAATCTTTAATTATGTTAAGTGATTGAAACTTTATATTACTAAATTCCATGAATTTTTGTTAAACTTTGTTGATTTAATCATTTTTTAGTTGATTGAAATCATAAAGTTTGAAACTTTGTGATAGAAAAATTGTTCATCTTCATATTGGAAGATATAATTTTTCAAGGATTCACAAGTATTAAAGTTGGAATCTTTATTGAACTTATGTTCATTTTTCCAACTCCCTCTTATTTTGTCAAAAACTCAAGGTTAATTTAAATTAATTAAATTAATAGTGAGTAATTGCCTTATTATTTTTGTTGCACCAAGTTAAACCAATTTAATTAAAGAACGGTTCTTGGGAATTATTTTGGTTACATGCACTTTAAAAATTTTATTTAAGTTAGACTTGTTTAAATATTTTTTAATTTTGCTCAAATGAATTAGTTCTAAAATTAATTTAGAATCAATAATTATGTCACGCAAAATTGGGATCAAAATCCCGAGGCTAATGGAACGCAAAACAAGGCATAAGCGCCCTTGGCTAGCTGGGCAGCATAGCAGCCCGCATGTGGCTGCCAAGGGGCTGCCATGCCCTGTGCGTGTAGCCAAGTCATGGCTGGTGCGCACGGCCACAAGCAGCAGCACAGCAACAGCAGCAGCACTCTGCCATGTGCGTATGTGCCTGAGTGCTGTGTTGCGTGGTGCTTGGGGCTGCTGTGGTGCGGGTGTGGGGGCACAAGCACATGGTGCATCGCTTGGGACTTGTTGCATGCGTCGTGTAATTAGGGGTATGTGTAGACGTTGCTTGCGAAGCAATGTAGTGCAATGAATTTGTTTAACATTGCCATCAAGGGCCACATTATTGATGTGTGAAAGTTCACTTATGTGGGCGGTGTAACGCTTAGCGACAGCGAGCCCACTCCCACGTTCATTGAGCATCAAACGGTTGTGCGAAATGTGAGCACTCCATGTCTTAGTGCTAGGCACTTAGACACTTTGGACTGCGTATTTTTTCTTAAAAATTGTCGTTTTAATTATTTTATTAATATAATTTGTTTTAATTATTTTAATAAATTTTGGAGGCTAGGCCTCGGTTTTGAGCGGCATTGGAAAAATTTATTTTGACAAATTTTGGGAATTACCGGCTTAATTAATTGGATTAATTAAGTTGGATGCGGAATTTTGTGGGAGCTTCAAATGTTAATTGCGCTTATTTACATAACCGGTTAAAACAACTTTGACTAGTTTTAATTAGGCGTGTTAATTGGATTAACCACCTAGATTAGTTACTAGTTCACGCGTGTTTATGCATTGTTACTTGTTTATCGTTGTAAAATGCATGGGCCATTCACAAATAGTGAATGGATGAATGGAATTTATATTCTCTCACAGGTTTTATGAAATAGCATCTAGTGGGGCCCGATTAGATTAGAAAATACGGACTGCGATCCGTGATGTATTTTTGTAAATCTTAATACGGTCTGCGTACCGTTGAGTATTTTTGTACCTTAATTTTTAGATTAGTTCTAATCATAGATAATAGTAGTTGCATTTAATTATGGTCAAATTTCGAAGATGGAGGTTCTTGGAAGACGTAGCCATGAAAATTGCAATGAAGACCTTTTGAAAATTTGAAGATCTCAAGGAGTCATGCTAGTTGCCAAATGCATCTATATTTATGTTCTTCGATATATATATATATATATATATATATATATATATATATATATATATATATATATATATATATGTTTATGTGTACGAATTATATGTTAGATGCATGTTTAGGATTTCGAATGATGCGATGATTAATTAAGTTCACTTAAATCAACCAACATAGAAACCCTAGGTCCCTAAAAATTGAGTAAAAACTTGCCATTCCAAAACAACACTTACCAGCCGAACGAGGGTAGTGGTGGGCTACGCCAAAGCGAGGCATCACTACCTCTCCTAGGAGCGTAAGGCATACCGGGTATGCAAGTTGGTTTTGGTTGTACTCAACGATATAAGTGATGGAGTCCTAACATGTTGCGACAAAGTGAATAAATTGTTGAGAGAGCATTAGATGCGACGATTTATTCAACCAAGAGTGGCTTGGAGCCATTAGCAAAGCGTTGCTTACCTTAGGAGATTGAATGTTAAGACAAGCCAAAGCATGCTTAACCACTCTTTATTTCTTTGGATCTTAGAATCGACTTATTCTTACCAAATTGGGGACAACTTTAAATGTGTGAATAAGACGTTTCAAGTAAGTTTGATTAAAATGCATGAATTCAATCTTATTTAAATTTCATGAATGGTTTTTCATTTCAAAATTCTTTCAAATGTAGAATCATGTCTTAAACTATCGACAACAATCTTATGTTCCTAGAACTTCCCGAGAAGTTATCGTTTAGCTTGAATTTGGTAAAATTCAATGAATGGGAAGAGGAATTCCATTTGACCCTCCGCAATTGCTTCCTAGAGCATATATTGGATACACCCATCCTGAGTTTCTACTCAAAAGAGATTATGAGCGATATGGCTCATGAGGATTAGATTTATGATTGCAAGAGAGTCTCTCGATTCATGGCAAACTCCATTCCAAAACAGTGGAAGAAGAAATTCTCTAACTACCTTCTGGATGTACTTCTCAAGGCTTTAGAAGATGTGGTCAATTTGAGGGTAACAAAGAGCGATAAGGGCAACTATGATGGACTCATGGAAGAAGTGACTAGGTCATTGTCTAACATGAGGATCAAGCCACCGCAAGATGGATGTCTTAGCAAGGAAAGGCAAGAAGTATGGGCTAGGGTCTATAGTGCAAGACTTAGACCCGGGATGCCACTTCAAGCCCATGTGCAAAAGATGACAAGGTTATTTAATCATCTGGAACTGCTTGGTAAACTGGTGGAGGATGAGCAAGCGGCTCATATGCTTTTAAGCTCACTCTACTCGAGGTATGTTTCAATTAAGATGCGACTTACCAACAATCGGAACAAACTGTCCTATAAGAAAGTTGTCCAAGAGCTCCAAAAAACCCATTCTTGCAAGGTGGCTACGTTTGCTCTAAGGCTCAAGAAAAAGGAGTTAAAAAACAAGGAAAAGATGCGCTGCTTCTATTGTAGTAAGAAAGGCCACTACAAAAGAGAATGTAGCGAGTATCTGGAAGATGAGGCAAGAGGAAAGATAGCCTCAATCTCAGGTATCATCCACACACTTGAAAATAAGCAATTTATAAGGTATAATTGACTCATTTTATGCTCTTATTTCAGGAACAAAATGAGCGTTGTTTTTCAAGTGGTCTTGAGTACACAAGTGGAAGATGAAGAAAATCTATCCAAAGAAAGTTTGTAATCTCATGTATATTGTATAAATTCTAAAACTTGTTAAGTTTTATTTACCATACTTTGATCTTGCGATGTTGGACGTCATTTTAAACCTTGATTACAAGACCTTTTGTTTAAATGTCTTGTTTATATTTATTGGAATTACACCTTTTGTGTGTTTAGACAAAATTGTTTATTATAATACCAAAAGAGCTAAGACCATGGAGTCAAACCAAACTTACTTGTGGCATTGTCGTCTTGGCCACATTAACATCAAACGCATCACGAGACTTCTACAAGAAGGTGTTCTTGACACTTTCGATTTAGAATCATTTGAGAATTGTGAGGGATGTGTATTAGGCAAGATGATTAAGCATCCATTCTCTAAGCTAGGAGAAACGACAGGAAACTTATTAGGTCTAATACACACTGATGTATGTGGACCAATGAGCTCAACCACAAGAAATGGACACCGATATTTTATCACCTTCACATATGACTATAGTAGATATGGTTATGTCTACCTAATGTCGCATAAATCTGAATCGTTTGAAAAGTTCAAATAATTTCAGAGTGAAGTTGAAAATTTGCTTGGCAAGAAAATCAAAGCCCTTCGATTGGATCGAGGTGGTGAATACTTGAGCCAAGAATTCGATGACCATCTGAAAGAAAAAGGTATACTTTCAGAATTACACCTCCATGAACTCTACAATGGAACAGAGTATCCGAAAGGAGAAATCGGACCTTGTTAGACAAGGTATGATCAACAATGGGTCTTAGTGATCTTCCTATCTCTTTCTGGGGACACGCACTTCTAACTGCGGCACTAACACTGAACCGTGCACCATTAAAAGCTGTAGAAAAGACTCCATATGAATTATGGACAAAGAAACCTCCTAGGTTGTCTTTTCTAAAGATATGGGGATGCGAAGCATATGTCAAGAAATTGATTTCTGACAAACTTCATCCCAAATCTGACAAGGTTTACTTTGTGGGCTACCCAAAAGAAACCAAAGGGTATTACTTCTACAACAAATCGGAGAAAAAAGTGTTTGTTGCTCGCGATGGTGTCTTTTTGGAGAAGAAACACCTTTCCAAAATGACAAGTGGGAGGAAAATCAAACTCGACGAAGTTCGTGAGGATGAGCAACAAAATCTGAATGACAGTCAAAGTGCTCAAACAACATCTGTTGACGCAGGTCAAAATTATCAAAATGTACAAAGTCAAACCGACAATGCAAATGCTTAATCCATTACCCTACGTAGGTCTCAGAGGCTGAGATCTCAACCTAATAGATATCTTGGTTTAGTATTAACCGAGATATCATAGGACGTCCTGATTATTGATGGAGATGAACTGGAAACCTACAAGCAAGCAATGGCAAGCATTGACTCTGCTAAATGGAATGAGGCCATGAGATCTGAAATGGATTCCATGTTTGAAAATTAAGTCTGGGACTTGGTTGACTTACCCGAAGGTTATACACCTATCGGATGTAAGTGGGTTTTCAAGATGAAAACCGACAAAGATGGAAATTTATTCATTTACAAAGCTAAATTGGTGGCAAAAGGTTATAGAGAAGTTCATGGTATTAATTACAATGAAACCTTTTCACCAGTCGCAATGCTTAAATCCGTTCGGATCCTCCTAGCGATGGCTGCATATTATAACTATGAAATATGGCAGATGGACGTCAAAACCGCCTTCTTAAATGGTATTTTGGAAGAAACTGTGTACATGACACAGCCTGAAGGCTTTGTCGACCAAAACAATGCTGGGAAGGTTTGTAAGCTTAATAAGTCCATTTATGGACTAAAGCAAGCTAGAAGAAGTTGGAATCTGCGATTTGATGATGCCATCGGTAAGTTTGGTTTTATCAAGAATCCAGATGAATCTTGTGTTTACAAGAAGGTCAGTGGGAGTGACATCGCCTTCTTAGTATTATATGTCGATGACATATTGCTCATTGGAAACAACATTTCGTTGTTAGAGTCTATAAAAGCCTGGCTTGGAAAATGTTTCTCAATGAAAGACTTAGGAGAGGCTCAGTACATACTAAGCATCAAGATCTATAGGGATAGATCAAAAAGGATGATTGGATTGAGTCAAAGTACTTATATTGATAAGTTACTTGCTCGATTTAGCATGGAAAGGGCTAAGAGAGGTCACCAGCCAATGTCACATGGCATAAACCTGAGCAAGAAGCAGTGTCCACGGACACCTGATGAGCGGGAAAGAATGAATTTGATTCCATATGCTTCGCTTATTGGATTGATCATGTATGCCATGATATGTACTAGGCCAGATGTATCGTATACCTTGAGTGCTACGAGCCGTTACCACTCAGATCCAGGAGAGGCCCATTGGACTGCGGCCAAGAATATCCTAAAGTACCTGAACAAGGATAAATTCCTGGTGTATGGTGGTTTAGAGGAATTAGTTGTTGAAGGTTATACCGACGAAAGCTTCCAGACAGACACAGACGATTTCAAATCGCAATCTAGATATGTGTTCTGTTTAAATGGAGGAGCGTTCAGTTGGAAGAGTGCCAAGCAGAATACAATTGCAGATTCTACTATTGAAGCCTAGTACTTAGCAGCTGCTGAAGCGGCTAAGGAGGCTGTTTGGATTCGTAAGTTCATTGGTGAACTTGATGTTGTACCCTCCATAAAGGGTCCAATAGCCCTCTATTGTGACAACAATGGAGCTATTGCTCAGACCAGAGACACAAGGGATCATCAGAAAGTCAAACATGTCAAACGGCGGTTTCACATGATTCGAGAATGGAAATCAGAAGGTGAAATCAGAATTTGCAAAGTTGGAACGGATGACAATGTAGCCGATCCACTTACTAAACCTTTGCCTCAAGTGAAGCACAACAAGCACGTTGAGGCAATGGGAATCAGGCATGTAGGAGACTGGCTTTGATTTCCATGTTTAGTGTTTGAGTTAAATTTTGAACATTTAAAGTAAGAATCTAAGAAAAATCATTCAAGTTTTGGAGTTATATGAATTTCATGCAATATTTTATTACTCCGTTAGCTATTTATTTGTGGTTTAGGATTAAATAATGAGTCCATTCGATTCTTGGAATATTCAAAATAGGGTATCAAGACCAGTCTTGGTAAGGAAACACCTATTAAGTGAAAATTGAATATTATAATCGAAATTGTCCCTAATCGAGGTCATTTAAACGATGGACGATTAATGACCAATTGAGATTAGTGTGTAGTCTGATTTATAGTACTGTTTCTTGTGCTACAAGGACATGATTGTCATAAATCATTTGGCAGGTATTAGTTTAGATCCATACTCGATCGACCTATGAGAATACTTTAAGAGATTAAAAATCGTCATAAGTATACTTCTCATTATGGCCACCGGAACCTATTTTCTTGACCATGAGTATTGTGAGTTCTCTTATTTGAGTACTAGTCCGCTTTGATGTTGTTAAATGTCTGCCGTAATAGGCGATTATAATGGCAATACTCGGGCGGCTAGGTCCTCTCAGTAAGAGGAGCTACATTACAAGACTGGGAATGTCCCCCTATTAAAATAGGGAAGATGTATTTGTTGTATACAAGGCCTCTCGTAGAGCGAGACTGTAAAAATGCATGGCCGTGCTAGGATGGATTTTAGAAATCATCTGTTTATTTACAATCGGACTCAGAATTGAGAAACACTTTTGGACGTAATAAGGATGACGAAATAATCTTACCTTATAGTTCATGAAGAGACATGAAGAGACATAGGAAAGGGGCTATACACTAAATGCTCACTTGTCCGGAAGGACAAGTAGGAGATTGAAAGGAATGGTGTCCTTCGAACAAGTGTATTATTCTGATAGCGGGTTCAGAATTATTAGAAAGCTAATATATCCAGTAAGGTCAAGTGATCAAAATGCCTGGGTGGATGCCGCTTCTGATCAGTAATATTAATGTGTAATTAATATTACAGCTTAATATTGACTAAACCCTTCGGGTCACACCCTAACAAATATGCGAACCGACTAGACGAATTAATCCAGAAGAAATTAATTCGTCGCCCAGTGTTAAATATTTAGACATCGGAAATTCGAGCTTAGAGCTTCAAAACCCAGCATCGAAAGTCGAGTAAAAAATAATAAAAGACGAGACGAAAAAATTAGTAATAAATAAAAAATGACTAAAATACCCATAGCATCGGAATCCCGAGTGCTAGGGGATTAGGCAAGCTAGTAGCCCGCACCATGTGCGAGTCTTGCTAGCGAGCCAGGCCAGCAATCCGCAAGCATTGCTTGGCTTGCTGGCGCGCGCCACTGCTAGCAGCCCGCACATGTACGTGGTTTGCTAGTAGCGCCCATCGGCAGCAGCAGCCCACACATATGTGCGTGGGCATGCTGGGCCTAGTAGGCTGCAGCTAGCAGCCCCCATGTGCGGGGCTAGGCTGGGCTGAGTGCTAGGACAGGTCATTGGGGAAGCATGTGAGGGGAGTGAGTTTGTGTGAGGACAAGTGGCACAAGGAGAGGAAAGAGTGGGGAGCAAGTATGGTCCCCTCCTCTCCAATTGGTCCTCACTTCTCTTTAGATAAAACAAAGACACTTGTTGATTTATTACTTGCTTGCCTATTTAATTTATTTTAGCTTTAAATTAAATTGTGGTATTTCATGATCCCACATTGATGGGATTGAAATTCTCACTCCCACTTTTCTCTATAAATACCTGTAGGGAATATTTCAAGCATTACCCCAAACTTGAACCCCACTCTGATCATACACAAAAGTACGGTGGCCTCCAAAGGGAAATAAGATAGAGCAAAAGAGTCGCCAACAAGTTTTAGGAACTTGTAAACCGTTCATAGGGTGAAGGTTACACCCCTTAACGATCTAGGAGATCGTCAACTTCAATATGTCTAGAACCATGACTGGTAGTTCGGGGATGAAGGTACAATCCAACCTAAAAGATATTGAACCTGCCCTAATAATAGGCCTCTACTTTATTCTGATCGTATTCATGTGCGCTTTCTGACTAACATGCAATCAATAGGTTTACCCCAAACCTGTTTAATCCATGTTGGTTGAATATTAATGCACAAACAAATCTATTATTGGCGATCACTTGAATTATAATCATATTAATCCGAAACAAGATTATTAATTATTTTATTAAGCATGATTACAAGTACCAATTCCCTTTAAACATGCATAAAAGGTGTGATCAAGCAATAACAATAAATATCAAGCAACATAATAATCATCATAAATTAATAATCATAACAATAATAATCATGATCATAAATTATAACAATTAAAATCATAATTAAAATAATAAAATTAATCATAATTAACATAATCATGTTCATGTTAAAAATAAAGTATAATAATAGCAAGATCCTAGGAATGATACTAAAAATATTAATAACAAACCCTAGCATGTCACTAAACATTAAAAATCATATATTTAGCCCTAACATGATACTAACAATAATAAATATTAGGAATAAAAAAAAAGACATCATACTTTTAATCATAATTGATATTAAAATTACCCTAGACATGATGCTAGGAATCATAGTAACAACCTAAGCATGATTTCTACATAATAACATCAATAAAAACCATTAAAGTAATTACTTGGATGCCTCGTACCTCTTTCTAATAACAAAATACACGCGTTAGTAACTTTGAGGAAAATAATAATTAACAATTAAATTAAATAATTGCAAAAGAGATTTGGGACCAAACCCTCAGAAATTAAAACCTTTCACGTCTAGGGTGAAGGCAACTTCGAACTTGGCTAGGTGTGTCTAGTGCTAATGTATGAGGAATTGTGTTTGTAAGAGACTAGGCTAGAAAGAGGGAGAGAGAATCAAGAAATTCTTGATGAGAGTTGATGATTGAAAAAGGGGAGATATGTCCTCTAATTATAGAGTAAAAAGAGAGTCGAAGAATAAGAAAAGAATCCGAATTCAAATCGAAATAAAACTCGATGGACAGTAGTTTTTGCGGATTTTGTTTTTATCTTATCTTTTGATCCAGAAGTCCAAATAAGGCATATAATATGTCGTTGGAAAGCTCTTGAATTCTAATTTCCAAAACAATTAGAATCAAATTAAAATATTTTGTAGATAAAAAGATATGGTTGAAATAGTAGAACGGTATCAGTTTTGAATAGAGTTTCATATCTAATTCATGTCTTTTTTGTTATAGCTCGGATTAATATTATAATATATTATTGGAAAGATAATTTCAAGATCTATCCAACCATATAAACTTTTGATAAAGATTATGAGGCACAAAAATAATATCTGACTGTCTTTGAACATCTTTAAATTCGAATAGAATTAGGATTAAAAAAAGAAAAGTTTTAAAAAAAGAAAGTTTTTATTTAACTCAAATTCTTTAATCTTATCTTTTCAAAAAGGATAATTAAGATCTTTTAAAAACTTATAGAAGCTTCTAATAATCCTAATTAGTTTAGAAATAGGATTAAACCTTTGGACCCTCCACAAGATCATTGGGCCGTAGGTAAAATCCGGTTTGGGCCTAGTTTAGTATTTTGGCCATAACTTCCTCATTATTCATCGGAATTGGGCTTGTAATATACCGTTGGAAAAGTCTTTTCAAGACCCATCCAACTACACCATTATTGGACCCTTATTATGGACCAAACTAAACAAGAATGCACGTCATTGTCTGGCGCTGGAGTCGGGTCTTCCCTATTTTGCTTTTTCTGCCGCTGTTGCTTGGTTTTGCTCCGAACTTTGAGCTTGGTTGTTTCCTTTCAACCAAATCAGCTAAAGTCTTTTGTAAATTAAAGCTCTTCATCTCCAATTTACCGATCAATGTAATTCCTCTTATCTTGGAGGAATCTCCTGTGTCATATTCGCGGTTTTTTCGAAAAAATCCGAGAATGTCCTCGCTTGCTAGGATACATTTGATTTTTTATCTTTGACTATATGACTTTGTCAATCTATTTAATTATTTTAGGGTTGACCTAAGGTTTAATGTCGCTTGACTCATTGACTTGACACGACTCAAGGTATAAACTCGACTCGCTGTGATTGACTCGAGGTTGACTTGACTCAAAGTGTTTGACACGTGTAAGACTCAAATCAAGGTGATATGACACAACATGACTCAATGTGTACATGACTCGTTTGTTCATTGTAATGTGAACGTGCGACTCGAAAATGCAAAAAAGCAAAAATTTTCCGTTCCGTCATTTTTGTGGAGGGTACCGACATTCTCCCGAAAAGAAAGACACGAAAAAAGAATCAAAGTTTTGGAATGCATGTTGAATGAGCTTAGTAAAATGTTGTTTGATACTATCTCTCAAGGTGCAAGGATTAATCCATCCTAGGCTATCTCAATGGTTGACTCAATGATGAAAGTATTTGGGTAACTTAGGCACGGAGGCTAAGCACTTCATACTTCGTGATGCAATGACAATTATGATTGATGAGTGATGTTGATATGAAAAGGCATGCTTCAACGTTGTGTTAAGATTCCATGACAAAGGGTTCCTAATGGAAAGTATATTTGGTCATGTATATGTGATGTGTGTGAAAGTGATTCTAAAGTTAGGCCGTAAGAGATAAGTGTGTGAAAAAAGATATTATTTCAAGAAGAGTCAAATGATGGTGACTCTTAGGCTAGGTAAGCTAATGATGTAGGGATCAAGCCCCCAAGTCTAGCTCTACATGAATAGGAATGAACATTTAAGATCCTTTGATATGATCATGGTGTGAGTGTGTGAATGTGAATATGAATGCATTTTTATTACGGCCGCACCTCGATGTGAGGTTGCCTACGTATCCATTAGGAATCAGGCCGAACGTAGCTCTAGCCGAACCTCGCACAAGTGTGTGTATACCTCAAAAAGGTCTTTCTAAGGGTTGTAACGTGGTTAGACTAAAGGCTATAGAAGAAAGGGATAAAGGCTCAAGATCCTAGGTAAGCCCCCAAGGTGTGCAATCTTGCTTTTGAATCTTTATATTTTTATGCTTGAGGTTTCTCACTCTTTTTTTTATTTCTTTTTTCTTTAGCATTTATTTTATTTTCATAAGTGTGGGAAATCCCAAACATGCGGTCTATCACTCACTTGGCATTCATGTTTCTCAGGAATGGTACCGAGCACTCGATAAGAGACGCAATCTGAGACGTGTTCTTATCAAAGACATTTTCATATCAAAGACATTGGAACACTTGCCCTTTTTGTACACTTTTATTTATTTATTTATTTTATTTCTATTGCTCAAGCTTTTTGTAATTGCATAGGTTACACACCATTCCATCTCAAAGTTAGGTAGATACGTGTTGAAAAATGAATGGTATATCGTTAGATGAGGCTCAAAGTTGTGTATCAAGAAAGGATTGTATATTTTAAAGGGCGAAAGGTATGATATGGCTACAAGAGGTGCCTCAAATCATCGATATACCTTGTACTTAATTTGGCATGGTTTTTTTTTTTTTTTTTTTTTTTTTTTTGTGATGAAATGATCATATGCAAGATAATAAATTCTCATTTTATTAAAAGGAAAAAAGAAAGAATCTACAAAATTAATCTAAGGGAAATAAAGAGGTGCCTATTCTAGACTTATTGGGGAAAGGGTAAAATAATAAAAAAAAGAAATAGAAAAAGAGGCCACGAAATCTTGTTGTTGAAGCTCGCCTCCTTTCTGTGTCGTTTGCTTTATCTTCACTCGCTCTTCTTGTTAGCTGGAGGCATGGGAAGCTTGTTATTATTAATTAAATGTTGGATAGCCTCCTTTAGCTTCCAACAGCTCTCAGTAGCATGACCCCTACCTTGATGGTACTTGCAGTGTTCATCTGGATTCCAAGTAGGCAATCTCTTTTCAGGTGCGGGATCTTGAATAGGTCTAATGGGAGTAATGAGTCCCTTAGCATGGAGTCGATCGACGGCAGTATCGTAGCTCATCCCAATGGGGGTGAAGTCAGTCCTTACTTGCTTCTTAGATCCTTGGTTATCCATGGCTAAAACTTCACTGAGATCAAAGGTACTAATATTGTTACTAGAGTGGGCGTTTTCGGAAGAAGAAAGATTGTCCTTCTTCTTTCCTTTCCAGCCACCGTGGTTACTATTGTTAGTAGCTTTTTGCTTTGCGAGGTCGTCTTCTATCTCGATTCCGATGTCATAAACGGCCTTGAAAGTATTCAAGTTGTGTTGATATTTTAAGTGCTTTGAATACTTTTCTTGCAAGTTCTTGATAAACATCCTCACAGATTCTTTTTCGGTGGGGACCTCAATCATCGTAGCGGAAGTTTCCCTCCACTTATTGAAGAAAGAAGTAAAGCCTTCATTCTCTTTTGTCTTAGCATTTCAAGTTGTCTATAATCAGTTTCGACTTGGATATTGAATTTATACCTATCAATGAAAGAGTTTACCATCGATTCCTAGGTAGAGGTTTTCTCTTTGTCCAGGGAGAAGAACCATTGTTGACAAACGGTTTCAAGAGATAAGGAAAACAAGGAATGAAAGACTTTCTTATCAATCCCCTTAATGTTCATCATAGTTTCAAAGGCCCTTAAGTGAAGGTACAGATTATCTGTTGCCTTGAATTTTGGGATGTCGTTGGCATTGAACTTATGTAGAATAAGTTCTTTGTCTACCAAGACCCCTGGTGAACTAATGTCTTGAAACTTGTAATCACTAGATAGATTGCTCAAGCTTTCTTGCATGAGGTCCATCTGTTGTTGCTTCATAGGGTCATTGATTTTGAGGGTTAAAACCTTCAATGCCTCAGTCACGGTAGCCAATTGATTCTTAAGTTCGTTGACTTCTTCTTGAGTTGCCATTATCTTTTTAGCTTTCCTCTTTTTACGAATCGGTTTATCAAAAAGTAAGACTTGAATAAAGAGATTGTCCTTGATTAATTGCCCTTCTCTCCTCGACCAAGTACCATGGAAATGGAATTTGGGGATATTCATTGTTAATTATTTGACTCAACTCTATTCAACATGCATAGATGGAAGGAGGTAGGAAGAATGAAGGTTGTGATATGGGGAAAAGATGTAGAGAATGAAAAGATGAAGTAAATGGAGATAAATGGAAAATTAGGAATAGAATGTACCCCCAACTCAAGTGACGGAAAGAACGACTCATGCATGAGCCTAAGACATGGTCATGGTGACATATAAAAAGTGTGTGCTAAGACTAGTGAGTGTAGGTGACATTCTTTGACTCTTGTCATGACCATGTGGTTAGACTATGTGACTAGACTCAAGCAAAGACTAAGTTAAGACTTTACGTATATGCATTAAACTGGACAGGTTGTGGTGTTTTAGTCATAACTTTTGATCTGTGACTCTGATTGGGATGAACCAACGACAAATTAAAGATAAAACTAGGCTACAGATCCATAGTTTATATGACTCGTAGTTCTTCCTAGAACTCTGGATATGACCAAAACAAGTTGACGTTTGTGCAGTATACGGGAATAAATATCCGGGTTGACTTAAAGGAACTATGACTCGATTTTAGGTATATTTTTTAGCTCAAATTAATTAATTAAAGTCTTTTAGTCCTTAATTAGTTTATTTAGACTTAATCACAAGTCAAACCAAATGGTTAGTTTAGTCACATAATAAGTATGCACAAGTAAGAGATGCACAAGTAGTCAACTAGTCACAACATGATGCAACGAGTTTGCAACCTAACCATGGCTCTAGTTCTCTAAAGTTCGGGATATGGGTTAGTCAAAGAGGGTCCATGGTTAATTGTCTGAATGCACCGCGCGGAAGCCTAACCGTGAAGGGTTGGCGCGAGTGGAAAGGACACCGCGACCTAAGAAAAACTAGCTTCCATGGTTTTGTGAATTCAACATTCTTGGATGTACCCTTTGTTGCACAGAGCGTTCAATCAGGTAGATGGAGCATGAATTCCCAGAGGGTTATGTCCCTATGTAGAACACATATGGGTTTTAGAAAAGTGAGAAAAACTCAATCAGGAAGTAGGATCGAGCAAATAGTGCTAAAAATTGGTCAAAATTAGAACGCATATTTCTGGCTCGGTATTGGAAGAACTTGGCGCCAGCAAACAGAGGCCTGCGCCAGCTTTCGGCTTTAGCGCCTGGCGACAGGAGCTGTCGTTTGGCGCTAAAGTCAAAATACTGGCGCTAATCTTTGTTTGCTGACGCTAGTTCCTACATGTCTCAGCAGCTTTCTGTGCTCGATAAAATTTTCCAGTTTCGCATAGTGTTATTTCGATCCTAGTTGTGAAAGATATTCCTCAAATTTCATACGTGTAAAAATCCTATGTTTTAACTCATTACGGATGGTCTTTCCAATGAGATCTTTTTTAATGCATATGACAATAATGTTAATCAAATTACGCACATGAAATACTTAGAACTTTTTGAGTCTCATCCACTCATTCTAAATCATTGCCGAAATAAATTTCACGAATTAAAATAGAAATCCTCTCCAGTGGAGTCGCCAAAAAATTGTAGGGAATATTTCAAGCATTACCCCAAACTTGAACCCCACTAGTATCATACACTAAAGTACGGTGGCGTCCAAAGGGAAAGAAGATAGAGCAAAAGAGTCGCCAACAAGTTTTAGGAACTTGTAAACCGTTCACAGGGTGAAGGTTACACCCCTTAACGATTCAGGAGATCGTCAACTCTAATAGGTTTGGAACCATGACTGGTAGTTCGGGGATGAAGGTACAAATCCAACCTAAAAGATATTGAACCTGCCCTAATAATAGGCCTCTACTTTATTCTGATCGTATTCATGTGTGCTTTCTGACTAACATGCAATAAATAAGTTTACCCTAAACCTGTTTAATACATGTTGGTTGAATATTAATGCACAAACAAATCTATTATTGGCGATCACTTGAATTATAATTATATTAACCCTAAACAAGATTATTAATTATCTTTTTAAGCGTGATTACAAGTACCAATTCCCTTTAAACATGTATAAAAGGTGTGATCTTAGCAATAAGAATAAATGTCAATCAACATAATAATCATCATAAATTAATAATCATAACAATAATAATCATGATCATAACTTATAACAATTAAAATCATAATTAAAATAATAAAATTAATCATAATTAACATAATCATGTTCATGTTAAAAATAAAGTATAATAATAGCAAGATCCTAGGCATGATAATAACAAGATTAATAACAAACCCTAGCATGTCACTAAACATTAAAAATCATATATTTAGCCCTAACATGATACTAACAATCATAAATATTAGTAAGAACATAAAAGGCATCATACTTTTAATCATAATTGATATTAAAATTACCCTAGACATGATACTAGGAATCATAATAACTACCTAAGCATGATTTCTACATAATAACATCAATAAAAACCATTAAAGTACTTACTTGGATGCCTCGTACCTCTTTTTAATAACAAAATACATGCATTAGTAACTTCAAGGAAAATAATAATTAACAATTAAATTAAATAATCGAAAAAGAGATTTGGGACCAAACCCTCAGAAATTAAAACCTTTCACGTCTAGGGCGAAGGCAACTTTGAACTTGGCTGCTAGGTGTGTTTAGTGCAAATGTATGAGGAATTGTGTTTGTAAAAAGCTAGGCTAGAAAGGGGGAGAGATTATCAAGAAATTCTTGATGAGAGTTGATGATTGAAAAATGGGAGATATTCCCTTTATTTATAGAGAAAAAAGAGAGTCGAAGAATAAGAAAAGAATCCGAATTCGAATCGAAATAAAACTCGATGGACAACAGTTTTATCGGATTTGTTTTTATCATATCTTTTGATCCAGAAGTCCAAATAAGGTTTATAATATTTCGTTGGAAAGATATTGAAGTCTAATTTTCATCCCAATTAGAATCAGATTAAAATATTCTGTAGATAAAAAGATATGGACGAAACAGTAGAACGGTGTCAGTTTTGGATAGAGTTTCATATCTAATTCATATCATTTTCGTTATAGCTCGGATTTAACATTATAATATATCATTGGAAAGATAATTTCAAGATCTATCCAACCATATAAAATTTGGTTAAATATTATGAGACACAAAAATAATATCTTACTGTCTTTGAACATCTTTAAATTCGAATAGAATTAGGATTAAAAAAAAGGAAAGTTTTAAAAAAGGAAAGTTTTTATTTAACTCAAATTCTTTAATCTTATCTTTTCAAAAAGGATAATTAAGATCTTTTAAAAACTTATAGAAGCTTCTAATAATCCTAATTAGTTTAGGAATAGGATTAAACCTTTGGACCCTCCACATGATCATTGGGCCGTAGCTTAGGTAAAATCTGGTTTGGGCCCAGTTTAGTATTTTGGCCATAACTTCCTCATTATTCATCGGAATTGGGCTTGTAATATATCGTTGGAAAAGTCTTTTCAAGACCCATCCAACTAAACCATTATTGGACCCTTATTATAGACCAAACTAAACAAGAATTCACGTTTAGCAAAAATAAGGTAAGAAAGGAAATATTTTCAAAAACAGGAAGAAGAGATATTTTAATAAAAACATCCTCATCACTAGATTTTTCACACTTTCGCTTTGTTCGATAATCAAATCACTGTAAAGGCATTCATCACTGGGTTTGGTTTTGGAGAGACTAATTTGGGTGTCTAAAATACCCAAGTTGGGTTTTGGAGAAAAAGTGCTTGAGTGGGAGTTAGAAAGAGCATTGCATTTTGGTAAAAACTCTTAAACTCCATTAACACTTGGGTTTTGGTCGGACCTTGCTAACTCCAAGGTAGCGGACCTAAAAATTCAGTGTTCGTCCTTTGTGGGTGGATACCGTTGGAGGCTCGGTATTTTCGGAGCTAAAGCTTTCAAGTAAGAGCCCATTAGGTCGGGCGAAGCACTCGTCAAAGGTAAATTCCAATTTTATCCTTTTATGTTTATTTGTTATGCTTTATGTTTTTTTTAATTGCGAGTGGTTCTTTGGGTCAAGGTCGTTTCCGCGGTAATTTGGACTTACCAAACCCTAACCTTGTCCTTAATCTCTATGAGGATGAGGTAGCATTCTTTATTAAACTCGTACATAGGAATGTACAGTTTAAATTCTTTCTTTTTCTTCTGATATGGTTGATTAGAGTCGTCAACCGCCTAGACATCCTGTTTCTTTTTGCTCTGTTCTACTTTAGGAGTCGGTTGAGTAGACCGACTCTCCTATTGCTTGTAAGACTTCTTAGACTCTGGCCGATTACTGGATGTGCAGAGGTCGGTTTCTTGTATAAAGTTTTCCGCCTCCATCAGCGCCCCTTGGAGGGTAAAAACACTATTTCTAACGAGATTAAACTTAAAGGTTGACTCGTCCTTTAGACCTCTAAAAAGGTCTGTAAAGGCAATTTTGTCAGATAGTCCTTGAATTTATATTCTGACCAGATTAAACCACTTGACGTAGGAGCGAAATCATTCTCTCTCTCCTTGCCGAATGGTGCTCGGATCGAAACTTGTTCTCTTGGCAGGGATGTTCATTGAGAATTTTGAAGCAAACAAGAAGACAAACCAGTTGAAGCTATCAATACATCCGGCTAGCAAGTTGCCGAACCATTATGAGGCTATGCCCTTCAATGTTGCCGGGAAATATCTGTACTACATAGCATCATCTAACCCCTACAAGTGCATGAGGTTGGTGTAGGCCATGAGGTGATCTTTAAGGCTGGTGGTATCATCGTAGGGACCAACCTAAACATTCTTAACCTTGGCCAATTGTGCCGCTTTGGTTATTTCCCTGGTGAACGTATAAGTTTGTTCACCAAGTTTAAGTAGCAGGAGCTGCCAGTCCATGGGTTGGTCGATGTATGCCACCTGACCTCTAAAGAGGGTCGGCTGCATGAACGGGAGGGCATATTGCCCGTATGGCATTTGAGGCACATATGGGGCTAGCCCAATAATTTGAGGGCCCGTATGGGCGGACTTGACGCATGTATGGTTCTTATGCAAGGATTAAGTATTCATTGGTGAGGTGTTTTTGAAGATGTCTGGGAAGCTCGATGTAGAGGTTGACTCAGAAATCTGCTGGTTTCTCTTGTGCTCAATGATGTGTTAAGCATCGAAGAATGACTTCTTGTTGCCATCCGGCTGAGCGTACCGGATGACCTTCTTTGTGCCTCTCTAACGCAGAAGGACTTTATACTAAACAATTGCAGGTGTAGACTTCCCCTTTTGATTTGGAGTAGGTTTCCCGTCCTTGACTGGCTTCCTCCTCTTAGCTTGAGGGGTCAATTTTTTTGACTGACCCTTACTGGATCTAGCCGTCCTTTTGTTGACGGGTCCTTGATCTCCCATTTGAAACTAGTCATGAACTTCATGAGTTCATCCTTAGACACGGGAGCAGTCCCTCTTGCTGACTGGGTTTCCCTATCCGGTGGTCTAGTAGATTCACATGGACCAGCTTCATTGTTTCCTCGTTCTAGTTTATCTCTCGGACGGATGCAGTTAAAGATGAGTGACCCATGAGGGGCCACATGGGGTTCGACTTCACATTCGTTGTCTGTATCATGGTCTGAATAGACCTCCCCGTCGACTGGAGGCTTATTGGGTTTAGGTGGCGGTACAGACTCTTTAACCATCTTAGAGGTATTCTCCTCACAAACGACGCCAATTACTTTTAATGTTTTCTGGTCCCTCGGGAGAGTTACTGATGAGTGCCATTTATGGCACTGATTTGATGAGTATTTAGGTTGTTTTTACCTTCTTTTCATAACTTACTTTCTTAATAAATGAATAGATTTATGCATTTTCTCTAATTTCCCTTTTCTCTCTTGTTTTGTGAATCTATGATTTTTCTTGTGTTTTCTCCTTTATTTTTCCTCTTTTCGTGATTGTAGGTATTGTACAAGTTTCGGGTCTCAATATTAGTGGTTTTCTAAGTTAAAAGATGCTTTTAGAGTAAGCTAATAGCATTGGGAAAGCTCAAGATGCAAGGAAGTGGACGCTCTAAGTTCTAGATCCCACGCTCTCAAGTCGCACTCTCATGAAAGATGGTGTTGAACCCACCGTGGAGGCCCTTGGAAACTACCACCCCCAATGTTCATCAAGTGGAGCTCACGAAGACCCATTTACGAGTGCACGAGGCATCAAAGAAGTTGAAGAAACCAAGAAGAGCACGGGCGAGCATGGCTCGTACGTGGGCGCGCACCCTTGCTCGTGCGGGCGCTCCTCCCTGTTTCCGGCTTTGTTCAATTTGGTTTTCATGCCTATTATAAATACCTTTCTTAACCCAAATTTTGTAAGAAGTTTTGAGACATAATTTTGATCATAATTTTAGCTTAGTTGAGAGCTTCTCTCTCTAATTTTAGGCTAAGTTTAGGATTAGATTTAGAGAGAGAAAGTAAGTGATTTCAATGGCGATTTGAGAGATTGATGATACAAGGGTGACAACTGTGTTGAAGATCTTCTCTATTATCGATGAGCATTTCTAACTCTATCTCATCTAATTGTTTTGTTTAGTTTCATGTTTGTTTGATTTAGTTTTGATGATTTATCTTGATTTGTGTAATTGTTCTTCAGATTTTGTTAATTCTTGATTCCTTTTTTTCTTGTTGATTAGATAATGATTCTTAAGGTAGTTGTTTGGCTAGGGATTGGGTGAAACTTGTTTGATTGATTGATTGTGATTAATTTGGGAATTTTTGTGATTGAGTGTTCTGAATAAAGTGATAAATATAAGTTTGCATGTGTGTAATTTGATTAGGCCTTGAGAATTATGCTAGATTGCATTGTGATTTCTAATGATACGACCCATTGATTTAGGAATTGCAATTATCGAGTGGTTTGGATTGTGATTCTCCTACTTTGTTATTCATAGAGACCACTAGCTTAGCGATTATGAGATAGCTCTTTGATTCAAATTGATAGCTCTTGTGATTAATCTTCACAACCATTGATTGGCATGTACTTCTCAAGTTGTTGAAATTGTCATGATTAATTTTTATCCCCATTCCCTAGTGCTTTATTTGTTTGGTTATTTGTTTTGTTAGTTGTTAGCGTTACTTCTTCACTCTTGACTTCGACCTAGCTTAGGTGCCAATAGAAAGCACTTGAACATAACTGTTCCTTTGGGTTCGACCCTTGACTCAACTCTATACTTGTATTTAGGCTTGTTAAGTGATTATAAATTTTGTTTGGCTTAGGGAGGATTAGTCAACAACCTAGTTTTCCCTTGTCAAAATGGCGCCGTTGCTGGGGAACGGTGTCTATATTTGAGTGTTTTTTATTGCCTGTAGGTCAATGTAAATACTTTTCTTTTATTTGATCTTTGTGTGTGTGTATGTTTTTTTTTTTTTTTTTTTTTTTTTTTAAAATGGCATGTATCTCATTTCCACAATATAACAATAAGTCGTTTTGTGAACATTTCAATAGAATTGAGGGATTTTTGAATTATAATTGTTGTAGTCTTTGGGAGGCTTGTGAGGTTTGCTATTTTGGTTTAAATGAGCATACTAAGGATGAAGTTGGATTAATCCATAATGGAGAATTTATAGCATTGTCAATTATGGTGCTTGGGATTTTTATGTTTGGTTTGCTTGGTGTTGGGTTTCAATGAGTCCGACTCACCGCGGAAGAAAAGCCGAGCCAAGACCACACTCACAATTAATATAATCACAAAGCATAATTAATTTAAACAAGATTAAGAAAAAGATTTAATACCTTTGGCGCGTGCTTCGATCACTAAAAGAGCTCTTACTTCGAAAGCTCTAAGTCTCGCTCGCACGAAGACCTCCAACGGCAGTCCACCAGCAACTCGACCCCCGAAATTGGTCAAATGCTTAGAGGTTAGCTAAGCCCGACCTAAACCCGAGTAATTATATGTATTAAAAAGTTTTCTCAATGGAGATGTCTTTTTCAACACCTTACTCAAGTGCTTTTCCCAATACCCTAACTTGGGTATTTATACGGAAAAGCATGAGTGAGATTTTCTCTTCCATCAATATGGGATAATTGATTATTCTTTTATTTTTAAATCAAAAACAAAAGAAAATAAACAACAACTAATTATACAACAAGTGTCATACTTAAAGGGAGGGTTAGGTAAGGAACACTTGGGAAAGGGGTGACCAAACTTGCTCCCCAATCCTCTTCTATAGCAGGCAACATGTATTCATTAAGGCCAATGCACGCGTGCCACGTGGAACCCACAATTAGGCACCAAGGCACCCTAAGTGTGGGCTGCTTGGCTGATGCCGCACACTCGGCCCAGCAGTCCACACACATATGTGCGGGCTGCTTGGCCGAGGCCTGCTTCTCGCAAGGCGTAGCATAGCATGCCATGTTAATGCTAGCTGCTACGGGCTGGTGCGCCATGCGTGCTGGCCCTTGTGGCTAGCTACTGCGGCATAGCTGCTAGCACATGCGTGCTTGGTGCTGCTACCAGCCTTTCTAGCATTGGTGCGCTTTCTAGCTACCTTGCGAGGCCATATGCCCCTAACACTCAGTTTGATTGCGGCATTACGATGCTAGGGGTATTTTAGTAATTTTGTTGATAATTAGTAATTTTCTAGTCTTGTCTTTTACTATTTTTGACTCGACTTCCGACGCTCGATTTCGACGCTCCAAGCTCAAATTTCCGACGTCTAAATATTAATTACTCTGGCGACTCATTCATTCCTTTCGAATTAATTCGTCGCGTCGGTTCGTTAGTTGCTTGGGTATGACCCAAAGGTTTCAGTCAAGATTAAGCTGTAATATTAATTATACATTTATATTATTGATCAAAAGCGGCCTCCACTTAGGCATTCCGGTCACTTGGCCTCACTGAATAATTAGCTTTCTAATAATTCCGAACCCTCTATCGCAATAATACACTTGTCGAAGGAGACCATTCTGTTCAATCTCCCACTTGTCCATCCGGACAAGGGCAATGTTAGTGTATAACCTTTTTCCTATGTCACTTAATGTCACTTCATGACCTATAAGATAAGATTTATTCGTCATCCTTATTATTTCCAGAAGTGTTTCTCGATCCCGAGTCTGACTGTTAATATATAAATGGATGATTTCTAAAATTTATCCGAACAAGGCCATGCAGTTTTACCGTCTCGCTCTTCGAGAGGCCTTGTAAACAACAAAGACATCTTCCCTATTTCGTTAGAGGGACATTCCTAGTCTTGTAATGTAGCTTCTCTTACTGAGAGGACCTAGCCGCTCGAGTGTTGCCGTTATAATCCCCTTTTACGACATACGTTTGACAACATCAAAGCGGACTAGTACTCAAACAAGAGAACTCACAATACTAAAAGTCGAGGAAAAAGGTTCCGATAGCCATAATGAGAAATATACTTATGACGATTTTTAATCTCTTAAAGTATTCTCATAGGTTCATCTAGTATGGTTCTAAACCAATACATATGAAAATGATTTTTGACAATCATGTCCTTGCATCACAAGAAACAGTGCTATAAATCAAACTACATACTAATCTCAAGTGGTCATTAATCGTTCATTGTTTAAATGACCTTGATTAGGGATAATTATAGATTATAATATTCAATGTTCATTTAATAGGTGTTTCCTTACGAAGACTGTTCTTGATGCCCTATTTTGAATGCTTTAAGAAGCAAATGAACTTATTAGTTATTCCTAAACCACAGTTAAATATCAAACAAAGTGATAAAATTGCACGAAATTTAAATGACTTCAAAACTTGAATGGTTTTTCTTAGTGCCTTAAATTAAAATGTTCAGAAATTAAATAAAACACTAAATAGGGAAATCAAAGCCAGTCTCCAATGTGCCTAATTCCCATTGCCTCAACGTGCTTGTTGTGCTTCACTTGAGGCAAAGGTTTAGTAAGTGGATCGGCTACCTTGTCATCCGGTTCAATTTTACAAATTCTGATTTCACCTTATGATTTCCATTCTCAAATCATGTGAAACCACCGCTTGTCATGTTTGACCTTTTGATGTTCCCTTGGCTTTTTGGCCTAAGAAATAGCTCCATTGTTATCACAACAGAGGGCTATTGGACCCTTAATGAAATGTACATCATCAAGTTCACCAACGAACTTTCTAATCCAAACAGCCTCCTTAGCCGCTTCAGCAGCTCCTAAGTATTTGGCTTCAGTTGTAGAATATGCAGCTTTTCTCTGCTTGGCACTCTTCCAACTAAACACTCTTCCATTTAGACAGAACACATATCCAGATTAAGATTTGAAATCTTCTCTATCTGTCTGGGAGCTTATGTTGGTATAACCTTCAACAACTAATTCCTTTGAACCACCATATACCAGGAATTTATCCTTGTTCCTTTCATGTACTTTAGGATATTCTTGGCCGCAGTCCCGTAGGCCTCTCTTGGTCTGATTAGTAATGGCTCATAGAACTCAAGGCGTACGATACATCTGTCCTAGTACATATCATAGCATATATGATCGATCCAATAACAAAAGAATGTGGAATCTGATTCATCCTTTCTCGCTCATTAGGTGCCTATGGACAGTGCTTCTTGCTTTAAGTTATGCCATGTGACATGGGTAGCTGACCTCTCTTGGCCTCCTCCATGCCGAATCAAGCCATTACCTTATCAATATATGTACTTTGGCTCAATCCAATCATACTTTTCGATCTATCCGTAAAGATCTTGATGCCTAATATGTACTGAGCCTCTCCCAAGTCATTCATTTAAAAACACATTCCGAGGAAGGTCTTTACAGACTCTTACAACAGAATGTTGTTTCCAAGAGTAATATGTCATCGACGTATAAGACTAGGAAGGCGATGTCACTCCCTCTAATCTTCTTATAATTTTTGCGGAATTAATAAAGAAACTCAAAGAGAAACAAAAGTGAAAAGAGAGGTCTGGCATGGAAAACTTCTTGGCCCTAATCAAGAAGAAAACCATGGCCACAAGGGATTTTAAACTCTACTCTTATTAATAATAGGGCAAACAACCTATTACAAATTAAGACTCTACACTTAAGTTCCTCAACAAACTTAAGCACCCTTCAACTAATCCCTCAATCAGTTGATCACTCTAACTCTCTGTTTCTTTTTGCTTCACTAAAAGCACTAAACACTCTTAGAGTTTCCCAAACTCTATCACAATACAACTCAAGATTAAACTCTAAATGCTAAGTACTAAGACACTCAAGGACTTGAGTGTATTATGACTTTTTTTTAAAAGCTAAAAGATTGTAATGCTCAAGTGTGTTTTTCTCAACTAAAAACCAATTTAATTTATAGAAAAATAGAGGAAGTTAAAACAACCTTTGCCTCAATCTCCACTAAGCCACAATTCCTTAGAATTAAGATGTGTAGTTGATGAGTGTCATTTATGACACTCATTTGGTTCTTTTTAGGGTGAATTTCATGCTATTCTATAGCTCTTTTACTTAGCTTTTCCTTGATTTTACTCTTTATTTCTTTTAGTTTGCATTTTCTTAGTTGGATTTCTTTCTTTATGCATTTCTTAGTTTATTTTGTTATTTTCTTTTTTATTTACTTGTTTTCCTTTATTTTTCAGGTTAAGGTCATTTTCCAAGTTTCCCAAGGCCTTTTCCCAAGTTCAGCATTGATTAGGATGTCTAGTGGTCTCCATTTGAAGCTCAAGCATGGAGAAGTGCAAGTTCTTAAAATCCTTGAGCTGTGAATTCCATCCGTGGGAGCATGATTTCTAGTCTTGAACCTGCAAACATGGAGTTTAGAAACTGCAAGGTTTTATGTTTATCATGAGCATTAAGTGAAACGCACGAGGAACATCGGAATGATAGGGAAGAGGGCTCCCCTACTCCCAGGGGCGGGCGAGCGCGACCATGGCGCGGCCGTGCGGCCTGTTTGCGCGGGCGCGCCTCCCTTTGGCGCGGGCGCGCCTCCCTCTGGCGCGGGCGCGCCTCCCTCTGGCGCGGGCGCGCCTCCCTCTGGCGCGGGCGCGCCTGTCTGGGTTCCTGTTCCGTACCTAGTTTTGCGCGGCCGTGCTCCCCCTTATGGTTGGCCTCGCCTGTATAAATTTATTTGGGGACGATGTAACTAAGTTATCTTAGTTAGTTTTACTATGTATAAATTTTCTTTCTATTTTTAATGAGAGGATAATTAGAGAATCATTAGAGAATTAATTCAGAAATTAGGATTAAAATTTTACAGAGAGAAACTTTAGATTGTAAAGAGAGAAGTTCTTGATTGTTGATTGATGATTGAAGATTGTTAATTCTAGCATTTCCTTCATTGAATTGAAGAAAGTTTGTAAGGATTTCTTTTACATTAATGCAATTTTTAGCTTATCATTTCAATTGCTTTGTTGATTGTTCAAGTTTGAATTGAATTTGTGATTGAATTAGTTCTATTTATATGATGATGATGAAATTGTTGATTAGCTTAGTTTTGATCTTAATTTCAATGGATTGTGAATAGTTCTCTTGCTAGGGGAATGGTGAAGCATGTATGAGTGTTGGATTGATGCTAATTGGGGGAAATTGATGGAGTTGATGTTGTGATTAAATTGGTTGATTGATTAAGTGCATGTGTGTGATTAATTGAAGAGTTGCTAACTTTGATTTGTTACACTAGAATGTATTTTAAGCTTGCATTGATATGGAAAATTGATATGTGGCTTGATTTTGTCGATTGAGTAGGTTTGCAAGGTTCCTAGTTAGAGTCTCTCGTAGTTGGTGATAGCTTGACCTCTAGGAGATTAGCCTGCCTTGCTCTCTTGATTTCTTAGTTGATTATCCCTCGCAACACTTGACTTAGTCATCTCCAATCCCAATTAGCTATGTCCATCCCGAGTACATGCGGATTCTAACCCTAGTGCTTGTTAAATTTGATTTCATTTTATTGTTTGATTTTTTTAAATACACACACCTCACTTTATTGCTTCGAAATTGCTTAGCCTTGACTTTAGCATTCATTTCCCATTCCTAGTGGTTCGACCCTCGACTTACTCTATGCTTTGTGTAGGGGTGTGTTGAGAGAATATAAATTTTGTTTTGACGAAGGGTAGATTAGTTTTCAACAACCTAGTCTCGCCTTCAGGTCAAAAATTTCTATTCTTGCTTGAAGACTCTCTTTCTCCTTCTTGCCAATCCATGTAATGGCGCACAACATCTTCCATAATGTCCATAACCCCTTCTTCGATTTTGTTCATGATTGAGTCTCCGGTTCCCGCATCAAGACACGAATTGCCTTGAGGACTCAACCCTCCATAGAAACTTTGAATGATTTGATATGTTGGGATGCCATGATGGGGACATTCTCTTTGATATTCCTTATACCTTTCCCAAGCTTCATACAAGCTCTCACTAAGTTTTTTCTTGAAACTTTGGATCAAAGCCCTTGCCTCCGCCGTTATCTTTTGGGAGTAGAACCTAGACAAGAATTCCTTGGTAACTTCATCCCATGTTCTAAGAGAATTTGTCTTGACCTCCTTGTCTAACCATTACAAAGCTCGACCTATGAGAGAGAAGGGGAACAACTTGAGCCGAATAAACTCTTAAGAAACACCATTCACTTTGATAGTGTTGCAATGCTTCTCAAACTCTTTGAGATGGTATAGCGGACTCTCAATCTTAGCCCCACTAAATTGCCTTCTTTCAATCAAAGTGATCATGGCCGGTCTTATGTCAAAATCATTTGCCAATGTTGTTTTCAATGCAATCCCACTTTCAAACTTATATGCATCGGGAGTTCCCAACTCCTTCAAAGAAACTCTTGGATTATCTCCCATGCTTTCTTGATCCTCTTCTTCTCTTTCTTGGTGAATTTCTTCTCTTGGAGAGCTTGGACTCAAAGAACGATTAGCAACCCTTATCCTTGTTATCGTTCTCTCGATTTCCGGATAAAATGGCACTAAAGTCCTTCCTCTTATCCTACAAAAACTCAAAGAAAATATCAATAGCACGGCTACAAATGTAGCCTAAAGAGAAAAATCTTTTTGTATTTTTGAGATTAAGGTGAAATAGACTCAACAACAATAGCAATCATCTACGCCATTCCCCGGCAACGGCGCCATTTTTGACCCGAAGGCGAGACTAGGTCGTTGAAAACTAATCTACCCTTGGTCAAAACAAAATTTATAATCTCTCAACATACCCCTACACAAAGCATAGAGTAAGTCGAGGGTCAAACTAGTAGGAATGGGAAATGAATGCTTGAGTCAAGGCTAAGCTATTTCGAAGCAATAAAGTGAGGTTTGTGTATTCAATCAATCAAACAATCAAATGAAATCAAATTTAACAAGCACTAGCGTTAGGATCCCAATGTACTCGGGATGGACATAGTTAATTGGGATTGGATATGACTAATTCAAGTGTTGCGAGGGAAAATCAACTAAGCAATAAAGAGAGTAAAGTAGGCTAATCTCCTAGAGGTCAAGCTAGCGCCAACTACGAGAGACTCTAACTAGGAACCTTGCAAACCTACTCAATCGACAAAATCCAGCCACATATCAATTTTCCGTATCAATGCAAGCTTACAATGCATTCTAATGCAACAAATCAAAGTTAGCTACTCTTGAATTAATCAAAAACATGTAATTAATTAATCAACAAATTTAATCACACCGTCAACTCCATCAATTTCCCCCAATTAGCATCAATCCATCACTTATACATGCTTCACCATTCCCCTAGCAAGAGAACTACTGATAATCCATTGAAATTAAGATCAAAACTAAGCTAATCAACAATTTCATCATCATATAATAATAGAACTAATTCAATCACAAATTCAATTCAAACTTGAACAATCAACAAAACAATTGAAATGATAAGCTAAAAATTGCATTAAAGTAAAAGAAATCCTTAAAAACTTTCTTCAATTCAATGGAGAAATGATAGAATAACAATATTCAATCATCTATCAATTCAACAATCAAAACTTCTCTCTCTACAATCTAGAGTTTCTCTCTATAAAATTCTAATCCTAATTTCTTAATTAATTCTCTAATGATTCTCTAATTATCCTCTCATTAAAAATAGAAAGAAAATCAATATATAGTAAAACTAACTAAGAGAAGTTAGTTAGATCGTCCCCAAAAAACCCATACAGGCGCGGCCAACCATAAGGGGGAGCGCGGCCGCGCAAACCTGGGTACGGAACACGGACCCAGACAGGAGCGCCCGCGCCAGAGGGAGGCATGCCGTGGTGAGTGTCATTTATGGCACTCATTTGGATTCTTTTAGGATGATTTTCATGCTCTTTTATAGCTCTTTACTTTGGTTTTCCTTAGTTTTGTTCTTTTTTCCTTTAGTTTGTGCTTTCCTTAGTTAGTTTTCTTTCTTTGTGCATTTCTTTGTTTATTTGGTCTTTTTCCCTTATATTTGCTTGTTTTTATGTATTTTCAGGTTATGATCGTGTTCCAAGGATTCCCGAGCCTTCCTCTCATATTTCTCATCATTTTGGATGCCTCTTGCTTGTCATTTGGAGCTCAAGTTTGAAGGAGTATAAGGAGCAAGTTCATGAGATCGGTGCATGCATGCGGTGGGGGCATCATTTTTGGTGTGAACCCACCAAAGAAGCCATTTCAAGACTGCCTACCTTAGTGTTCATCATCATCACCAAGACGAGCGCAGAATGATAAGCTAGGATGAAGAAGAGGAAGCCTCTAGGTGCGGGCACACCACCCCTTGGAGCGGGCGCACCACCTTGTGCCCCTGTTTTCGTACCCATTTTCTCGCAGCCGCGCCCTTCTGGGTATCTTTTGCGACGATCTAGCTAACTCTTCTTTTGTATCTTTCCTTTATACAGTTTTTCCTTCTATTTTTAGGGGGAGAAGGATTAGAATAGAATTAGAATTAGTTTTAGATCAACTTAGAGAGAGAAACTCTAGGTTTTAGTGAGAAAATTTCATGGTGGATTGTTGATGATTGAAGATTTCTCCATTTCCTTTGATCTTTGATCAAGTTTGTAAGGATTCCTTTTCTTTAATTCAATATTTAGTTTGATCTTTAGTTTACTTTAAATTGTTTTGTTGAATGTTCAAGTTTGATTGATTTGTGATTTGATTTTAGTTTGTTTAATTTGATCATGATGAATTTGTTGTTTAGCTTTGTTTTGATCTTGATTTCTATGGATTGTGAGTAGTTTGATTTCTAGGGTAATGGTGAAGCATATATGAGTAATGGATTGATGTTAACTTGGGGAAATTGATGGAGTTGATGATGTGATTAAATTGGTTAATTGATTTTGTGCATGTGTGTGTTTGATTTAGGCTTGATCACCCTAGTTATTCACACTAGATTGCATTGTAGGTTCACATTGATACAAACCATTGATTTGTGGCTTGCATTTAACGATTGAGGTGTCTTGTGCCATTCCTAGCTAATGTTTATCGTAGTTGACGCTAGTTAGACCTCTAGGAAAATAGCTTGATATGCTCTTTTGGTTGCATGATTGGTTTTCCCTCGCATCACTCGACTTAGTCAACTCTTTCCCAATTACTGGAATCCGTTACAAGTATATGTGGATCCCGAGCCCTAGTGTTTATTACATTTGTCCCAAACTTGCTTGTTTAGTTATTTAGCATTCACACCCTTACCTCACCTTAGTGGTTCCGGAATAGCTTGACTTGACAATATAAGATCGCCCTCCATTCCTTAGTGGTTCGACCCTCGACTTACCATTATACTTGTATAAGGGTGTGTTGAGAGATTACAAATTTTGTTTGGCCTAGGGTAGGGTTAGTTTCAACGACCTAGTCCGACCCTTGTCAAAATGGCGCCGTTGCCGGGGAATGGCGTTGTGATTGTATATTGTTGTTGAGTCTATTCCACCTTATTCAAAAACACAAAAAGATTTTCCTTTAGGCTACATTTGTAGCCGTGCTACTAATAATTTCGTTTGAGATTGTGTGTGCAAGAGAGCATGGGTGAAGCTCAAAGGATCATATTAAAAGAGTTGGGCACTCCGGGTGCTTACAAGTATGAGAGCGGGATTGCTCCTTTATTGATTCCGGATGGTGCTTTTGAAATCAAGACGACAATGATCACCTTGATCAAAACGAAACAATATGGTGGTACAATAAGTGAAAGCCCTCTCAACCATCTCAAAGATTTCGAGAAGTATTGCAATACAATTATGGAAGCTGGAGGTTCTTAAGAGTATATAAGGCTCAAGTTGTTTCCCTTTTCTCTCCTAGGGAGAGCCTTAGAGTGGTTGGACAAGGAGGTAAAGCCAAGGTCCCTAAGGACATGGGATGAAGTAACCAAGCCTTTCTTGTCTCGTTTCTACCCACGAAAGAAGACGTCGGAGGCTAGAGCCTTAATCCAAAGTTTCAAGCAATTGCCTAGAGAGAACCTCTATGAAGCATGGGAGAGGTACAAGGATTACCAAAGGGAATGCCCTCACCACGGAATTCCAACCTATCAAGTCATACAAATTTTCTATGGTGGTTTGAGCTCTCAAGGTTTATCGAGCCTTGATGCCGGAGCCGGAGGGCCGATTATGAACAAGACGGAAGAAGAGGTTGTGGATGTAATCGATGATTAGTAAGGAACTACATGAATTGGCATGATGTAGAGATGGAATCTACAAGCACAAGTGGCTCAATCGATAAATCTAATGTCGTTAACAATTTGTCCACATTGGTCTCGGAGTTAGGAAATGAGGTGATTTCTCTCATGACCAAGCTTGAGAGTCCTTCACAAGCTTCTAGTCTTCCCTCCCATTTTAAGGGGAGAGGTACATCTTCCTATTCTAACCCTCTTTTTGCTTCTTATTGCATGATAAGAGAATGCTTGGTTTGTGATTTATGTGGAAAGAATGATCATGATGCTTCTAATTGCTCCAATGTTCCTTGTGATGGATATGATGGATATGAGAATGTGCATGTGAATTATGTTGATAATAATGATTTTGGACCTAGATTTAATGCTCAAAAGAATGTTGGGAATAGGAATTATCACAATCATGGGAGCTATGATAATTATAACCAAAATAGTGGTTATGGTAACCATATGACCCAAGAGTTTTGTGGTAACCATAACAACTTTGGTTGTAATGACCAAAGCCATGGCCAAGAATATTGGAATCATAACCAAGGTTATGGTAACCATAATCAAAATTCCAGCCAAAGTCATGGTAGGGGTTATTGGAGTAATCAAAGTAGGGGAGATTTTCAAAATGATGTTCAAAGAGGTACCCCACCCTAATTTATTCCAAAGAATCAAAACCAAGGTGATGATTTATGTGCTCAACAATCTTAAATGAATAGGCTAGAGAATTTCATGATGGCTCAATCCGAGACGTTGAATGAATTAACATTGACTTGTAACAAAATGTTAGAGGTCCTATTTACTCATGGAAAGATGCTTGAGAACCAAATCATTCAACTAGCCAAGCCTTTGAGAGATGGTGCTAGTCCTCCTTCTTTACCATAACAAGAAGTTGACCCTAGGGATCCTATGTGTGCTATCACCACTAGGAGTAGTAAGGTCCTTAAAGAGTGTGTTCATAGGAAAATTAAGGAGGGTGAAAAGGAGAGTGATTTGAGTGAAGGGAATAAGCATTAAGAGTCTAGCAAGATGAGTGAGAATTCCAATGATAAGCCTAAGGAGAAAGAGAGGAAGCAAGATAAGGTTTACACACCGAGATTTCCTTACCCCCAGAAGTTCAATAGGCACAAATTGGAGGAGAAATTTGGACAATTCATCAAGATGCTTAAGAAGATTTATCTTAATATTCCTTTCACCAAGGTCTTGGAATAAATGCCAAACTATGCTAAGTTTCTTAAGGAAATTTTGAGCGGTTAGAGAGGTTGCAATATGGTGGAACCGGTGAATTCGGGGGAGTGTTGTAGCGCCTTAATTCATAATGACTCATCCCAAAAGTTGAAAGATTCCGGAAATTTTTCCGTACCTTGCAAAATCAAAGGAAAATTGTTCCAAAATGCCCTTTGTGATCTTGGTGCTAGTGTTAGCATCATGCCTTATTCCGTTTTCATGAAACTTAAGCTAGGTGAGCTCCTTCCATCCAACATGACCCTTCAATTGGCCGATCGATCTATTAGGTTTCCAAAGGGGAGAGTTGAGGATGTTCCCCTCAAGATAGGAGAGTTCACCATTCCCGTTGATTTCATTGTGCTTGAGATTGCGAAAGATGATCATATCCCTATCATTTTAGGAAGACCTTTCTTAGCCACTTTGGGAGCCTTAATAGATGTCAAAGGAGGTCGTATTACCTTGAGAGTTGGTGAGAATGAGGAAAGTTTTGAGCTAAAACCAATGTTTGAGTCTTTGTCTCTTGTGAAAGGAATTTTGTGTGTTAATTCCCCTCGCCCTATTGATAATGTATGCATGATTGATTCTTCAACTAACAATGTTCTTGAGAATTGCGATGATGTGCTTTTGTGTTGTGATTGCAAGAAGGTTAGTGAAGAGAAAACGAAGCTTCCCAAGCTTATGGACGAGGAGGAAATTGACATTCCTAATTGGTTTGAGCTCTACCCTCAAGAGGAGGACGATGACCCTAAGAGTGTGGATGGTGTAAAACCATCTACAAAGAGGAACAAGGCAAAGACAAGAGCACGAGCTTCTAGGAAAAAGAGAAAGAGAATGAGATTATGGAAAGAGAAGCTTGCTTTTGAGGAGTTATTGAATGAAGTCTCATCAAGAAACAAGGAGAATTTGCTAAAATTTGAAGAGGAATTTTCTCCTTCCGCCACTTTGAAGAAGGTGGTGTTCTTTGACTCTCCATGATTTTGAGGAAGGGTTGAGCTTAGGACCATAAGCAAGCGCTTCCTGGGAGGTAACCTGGAGATTTCTAACCCTTTTCTTTCTATTTTCACGTTTTCTTAATTTTCTTTCTTTTAGTTTCTTTTCTTTCTTTCACTTTTTTTTCTTTTGGATTTATATGTGTTTGGGATCGATGACGATGTTGTCATTTGATCAATTGTATGTCGATTGGGTTTAATGTGTTTAACTTTCTTTCTAGTTCCTTTCTCCCTTTTCCTAGTTTTCCTTTATCTATGGCTTTCCTTTTCTTTTTCTTTTCCCTTATTTTTCCTTTGTTCTTGTCTTGGTATGTGGTATGCTTTTGAGGCTTGTTTTTCACACTTTTTGTCTTATGAATTGAACTTTGTACATTAGACTTTGTCTTTTGAATGAATTTCTTCCTAGGTAGTAAAGGTATGCACGGTTTGAAAGTATGCTTGGTTGACTCTAGGATAGGTGTATGCTAAGGTAGTTGGTTAGAACTAGGAGGACCATGAAGCCAGATTCTACTTGTTTGTGGCATGCTTGGTAGTTGCTCCATATAGTTGATTTGACACCGCTAGTGAGTTTTTGCTACATCCATGTGAGGTTCATTGTTTTTCAAGCCTTCAACCTATTTTTTATGAGCGGCGTGGATCCTTGACTATTGCAGACCTAATCTATAAAGCTTGATTTATGATCCTTTAACCCGAGACCAAGCTATCTAGGGAGGACAAAGGCACCTTTTCGGGGTGGTATTTTTCATATTTAGGATAGTTTGTTTCATCTTTGTTTTTGGGTTTACATTTGCCTTCTTGCAACCATTTGAGCCTATTACCTTCTTTTCAAGCCACATCTTTAGATCTTTGGCCTTTCGTTTCATTTTCTTTCTTTTCTTGTTTTTGTGAAGCAATTGATCATTCTTGATGGAGTTTGTGGTGGAGAAGTTGGAATATTTGGTTTCTCTGAAGCAAGTTTGTGTTATGTTTTCAATGTGAATAATGGCAAATGTGTTTGAGTAAAAGCCGTCCTAAGTTATAAAAGGCATGGACTAATAAGTGCAAAATTGAAAAAGTCGTCCAAAGTTAAAAGAGGCGAGGACAAATCACTATTAATCAAAAAATAAAATCCAAAAATATTTTGATGTGAGTATTCTCCCTTTTTGAGCATTGAGGACAATGCTCCATTTAAGCTTGGGGGGAAGCGTTCTCATGCTTTTTGTGTATATGTTTGTGATTTATAGCTTTGAATAAGCTTGGGGTAATGTTGTTTTTGTTTGGTGATTACTTGGTTATGGTGTAAAGAAATGCGCAATCTTTGCTTCAAAATTTAGGTAAACCGCCAAATTTTAAATTTTAGCCTACCTTCACCCTTTATGCCTTATGTTACAACCTTTGGGAAAGCCCTTTCGACCTAGAAGTTGAGTCACTATTCGGGGGAGGGAATCATGGGTCATTGCCTAAGGGAAGGGAATGCATAGTCAAGATGTCGAGTAGCCTAAATAAATCCCTTTTTCCAGTTCCTTCGAGGAATCATTGGGATGCTCACTAAGGGGAGATTTGAGACTAGTGGGGAGAACGCGGTAAGATTGATTGGGATGAACGTGGATTGAGATGTCTAGATCCTATGCTTAGCATACCCTATGTTTCAATCAACCTTAGATATCTTGGAACGTGCATACCTTGATTGCTTGAGAAAGATGTTCATTCATTTGTAGTGTAGTCTCTTTGTAAGTCCATTTCGCAAAGGTTTTGTTTTCCCTTTTCCCTTTTCTTTTCTTTTCATGGTTTTGCCTCTTGGATGCTGGGGGAGAGTTATGGGTAAACTCTTAGGATACCCTTACGAGAGCATCACTCGTCCTTTAGGGCAATCTAGGGGTTTAAATGACTTGTTTTAGCTAAAAACAACCGTGATTCCTACGATAGTGAGTCTTAGTGTATATTCTCATCTTGAGTCATTCTTTTTCTTTTTGAATAAGTCTTTCATCCTTATTCTTTCTTGCTTTGTTTTGCTCGAGGACGAGCAAAAGTTTAGCTTGGGGGAATTTAATGAGTGTCATTTATGGCACTCATTTGGCTTCTTTTAGGATGATTTTCATGCTCTTTTATAGCTCTTTTCTTTAGTTTTCCTTAGTTTTGTTCTTTATTTCTGTAGTTTGTGCTTTCCTTAGTTAGTTTTCTTTCTTTGTGCATTTCTTTGTTTATTTGGTCTTTTTCCTTTTTATTTGCTTGTTTTCATGTATTTTCAGGTTATAATCGTGTTCTAAGGATTCCTGAGTCTTCCTCTCATATTTCTCATCATTTTGGATGCCTCTTGCTTGTCATTTGGAGCTCAAGTTTGAAGGAATGCAAGGAGCAAGTTCATGAGATCGGTGCATGCATGCGGTGGGGGCATCATTTTTGCTGTGAACCCACCAAAGAAGCCATTTCAAGACTTCCTACCTTAGTGTTCATCATCATCACCAAGACGAGCGCACGAGGATGATCTAGGACGAAGAAGAGGAGGCCTATGGTGCGGGCGCACCACCCCTTAGAGCGGGCGCACCACCCCTTGGAGCGGGCGCACCACTCCTTGGTGCAGGCGCACCACCTTGTGCCCCTGTTTCCGTACCCATTTTCTAGTCGCGCCCTTCCGGGTTTCTTTTGGGACGATTTAACTAACTCTTCTTTTGTATCTTTCCTTTATAAAGTTTTTCCTTCTATTTTTAGGGGGAGACGGATTAGAATTAGTTTTGGATCAACTTAGAGAGATTTTTAGAGAGGGAAACTCTAGGTTTTAGTGAGAGAATTTCATGGTGGATTGTTGATGATTGAAGATTTCTCCATTTCCTTTGATCTTTGATCAAGTTTGTAAGGATTCATTTTCTTTAATTCAATCTTTAGTTTGATTTCAATTGTTTTGTTGAAGTTCAAGTTTGATTGAAGTTTGATTGATTTGTGATTTGATTTTAGTTTGTTTAATTTGATCATGATGAATTTGTTGTTTAGCTTTGTTTTAATCTTGATTTCTATGGATTGTGAGTAGTTTGATTGCTAGGGTAATGGTGAAGCATATATGAGTAATGGATTGATGTTAATTTGGGGAAATTGATGGAGTTGATGATGTGATTAAATTGGTTAATAGATTATGTGCATGTGTGTATTTGATTTAGGCTTGATCACCCTAGTTATTCACACTATATTGCATTGTAGGTTCACATTGACACGGACCATTGATTTGTGGCTTGCATTTAACGATTGAGATGTCTTGTGACATTCCTAGCTAGAGTTTATCGTTGTTGACTCTAGTTTGACCTCTAGGAAAATAACTTGATATGCTCTTTTGGTTGCATGATTGGTTTTCCCTCGTATAACTCGACTTAGTCAACTCTTTACCAATTAGCGGAATCCGTTACAAGTATATGTGGATCCCGAGCCCTAGTGTTTATTACATTTGTCCCAACCTAGCTTGTTTAGTTGTTTAGCATTCACACCCTTACCTCAACTTTCCGGAATAGCTTGACTTGAGAATATAAGATCACCCTCCTTTCCTTAGTGGTTCGACCCTCGACTTACCATTATACTTGTATAAGGGTGTGTTGAGAGATTACAAATTTTGTTTGGCATAGGGTAGGGTTAGTTTCAACAACCTAGTCTGACCCTTGTCACGCCTGCGCCACCAAGCTGCGCGGCCGCGCCATGGTCGCGCGCTCCCGCACCTGGGAGCAAGGGAGCCCTCTCCCCTATCATTCCAATGCTCCTCGTGCGTTCCACTTAATGCTCTTGATAAACACCAAACCTTGCAGTTTCTAAACTCCATGTTTGCGGGTTCAAGACTAGAAATCATGCCCCCACGGCTTGAATACACAGCTCAAGGATTTTAGGAACTTGCACTTCTCCATGCTTGAGCTTCAAATGGATACCACTAGGCATCCTAACCAATGCTGAACTTGGGAAAAGGCCTCATAAAACTTGGAAAACGACCTTAACCTGAAAAATATAGGAAAACAAGCAAATAAAAGAGAAAATAATAATATAAACCAAGAAATGCATAAAGAAAGAAATCCAACTAAGAAAATGAAAACTAAAAGAAATAAAGAGTAAAATCAAGGAAAAGCTAAGTAAAAGAGCTATAGAATAGCATGAAATTCACCATTAAAAGAACCAAATGAGTGCCATAAATGACACTCATCAAATTCCCCCAAGCTAAACTTTTGCTCGTCTTCGAGCAAAACAAAGCAAGAAAGAATAAGGATGAAAAACTTATTCAAAAAGAAAAAGAAAGACATAAGACGAGAATATACACTAAGACTCACTTTCGTAGGTATCACGATTGTTTTTAGCTACAATAAGCCCTTGAAACCCCAAAGTCGCCGATGAAGACGAGTGAGGTCCCGTAAAGGTTTCTTATGAGCTTAACCTATAACTCTCCACCAACATACATGAGGCAAACCACAAAAAGAAAAGTAAAAGAAAGAAAAACAAAATTGAAACCTTTACGAATTGGACTTAACAAAATGATCACATTTCAAATGAATAAACATCTTTCCTAAGCAATAGAGGTATGCACGTTTCAAGATATCCGAGGTTGATTGAAACATAGAGTATGCTAAGCATAGAAAACTAGTTATCACAATTCACCTTCATCCCGTTCAATCATACCGCGTTCTCCCTATAGTCTCAAACCTCCCTCTAATGAGCATCTCAATAGCTCCTTGAAGGAGCCAGAAAAGAAACACTTTTGGGCTTCACTACGTCTTGACTATGCATCCCCTCTCTTTAGGCTATAACTCATAATGCCCTCCCTCGAAATTTGACTCAACCTCTAGGTCGAAAGGTCTTTCCCATGGTTGTAACGTAAGGGAAAAAAAGGTTTAGGGGTAGGCTAAAATTTTAAAATTTGGTGGTATCCCTAATAGTAAAGCAAAGAACGGGCCCTTTCTTGGAATAACAATCAAGTAGTCAACAAACAAAAACAAACTAACTCCCCCAAGCTTATTCAAAGCCATAATCACAATCATATTTACAAAAAGCGTAAACGCTTCTCCCCCAAGCTTAAAGGAAGCATTGTCCTCAATGCTTGAAAAGGGGAAAAGAATCACATCAAAATATTTTTGATTTTCTCTCATTTTGAACTTCATTTTTTTTTTCTTTTTATGCATAAAATCAAAGCAATTGTCCTCGCCTCTTTTAACTTTAAACGACTTTTACAACTTTGCATTTATTATCTCCTTTCCTTTTTTTTTTTAACTCTGGACGGCTTTTTCTAACATACACTTGCCATTATTCACAAAATATTTACAAAACACAAGCTTGCTTACATAAGGAACCAAAATCCAACCTTATAAACCACCAGCTCCTAAAACATGACCATTTGCTTCACAAAACCCAAAAATGGAACAAAAAGAAACAAAAGGTTCAAAATTCTAAAGATGTGGCATGAAAAGAAGGGAAAAGGCTCAAAAGGTTAGCAAGAGGGCAAATGTAAACCCAAAGAACTAAAATAAAGAAGATTAAACCTAGAAAAAGAAAAATTAACACCCCGAAAAGACGCCTTTGTCCTCCCTAGATGGTTCGGTCTCGTGTTTGAGAATTATGAGTCAAGATTCAAGATTAGGTCCGCAATAGTCAAGGATCCATGCTACTCATGCAAGTTATGTAGACGGCTTAAAAAATGAAGAACCTCACATGGATGTAGAAAAAACTCATTATAGGTGTCAAAGTGACCATAGGAAGCAACTACCAACATGCCACAAACAAGTAGAATCCGGTTTCATGATCCTCCTAGTTCTAGAACATGCTACCTTAGCATACACCTATCCTAGAGTCAACTAAGAATATTCTCAAAGCGTGCATACCCATACCAATTAGGAAGATATTCATTCAAAAGCAAAATTCGGTTATATATAGTCTAATTAAAAAAGAAAAACAAAAAGGTGACAAATAAAGCCTCAAAAACATTCCAAAATCTAGAAACAAAAAGAAAGAAAAATAAAAGAAAAGAAAAGAGAAAAAAAAACATAGATAAAGGAAAAGAAGGAAAGTAAATTATGGAACGAATATGCAAGTAGAACATGTAATTTCCAATCGACAAACATGTGATCAAATGACAACATCGTCAATGATCCTAAACACTCTAGGTGTTAAAAGCATCCATCCTCGAACCATTCAACTCTTCCTAAAACTAATCCTAAACTATGCAACCAAGAAAATAAAAAAGAATAAAGGGAAATAAGAAAGATGTCACCGGCTTCTAAGCAATGCTAAAAAAGTAAGGTGAAGAATCAACTACCTCATGAAGCTCCAAAAATCAAAGCATCATCATCAAAGCCATGTGAGAACTAAAATGGAAAAGAGAACTATGGAAAAATAAAATGGTTATTAAATGCAAAACTAAAGAAAAGAAAAGAAAACGAAACGGAAAGAAAATAAAAAACAAAAATAAGCAAAACTAAACTATTAAGAAAGCAAAAATAAGAAAATAAGAACTAAAGAACTAACTAAACAACAAAATGCTAAGCTACAAAATTTGGATTCAAGGAGGTTTGGATTCATGGAATTTGGATTTTAGGGGTTTGAAAACAAGGGAGCAAACACACATCAACATCACAACAACAACAACAAGATCGAGAATGAGCAAACATCATCAATGTTTAGTTCTCACCGGGAACCCCTATAATCGTTCCCACCGGGAACACGGTAATCGTAGTTACCGTGCTCATTGAGAAATGAGCGAGTCTCGGTGTTGGACCCAAGGGGTCCTTGCCAATATAGGTATGTAGGTACCCCATCACCTTCAAAAGATGGTAGGGGACCATATTGGGGTGGAAAGTAAGGGTAGTTAACCGGGGGAGTGATTTCTTCCTGGTTAACACCCGCATCATATAAATGTTGTTGTTGGAGAAACATACCTTGTTGCATCTCTGGAATCCCTCTCATATAGGTATAGAGGGCCTTAAAATCTTGATCATACATGCCCTATGACCGGATTTGCATGCCTTTTATTTGAGCACTAAGGGCATCCAAGTCGGAACTAGCATATTGATGATGTTGCTCTTGAAGTTGTTATTGTTGTTGTTGTTGTTGTTGCGGCTCTTCTTCTTCTTCTTCTTCACCCATTTCTTCATCATCATCATCATAGTAGGGCGGGCGGTGACTAATGGGGACATGCCAAACGTTTGCTCCATTCTCTCGGTGGAGAGAAGTCAAGGAAGGGTTAGGGAGATAGCACCAATGCTCATCATCCCTAAGCCAAACAAATACCTCGTCATCATCATTATTTGCCAAGAAATGGATTTGTTTCAATTGCTTGATGTCAAGGTAAAGAGAATCAACATCCCCCACCGTAGTGCAAGATGGCAAATAAAGCCCTAACTCAAGGTTGGTCACGAGCCTAGTGACCATGCTCCCACAACGGATCTCGCCGGATTCCCTATCTTGCAACCCTTGGCAATAGCTTGCAAAAGTGTACCCCAAGTTTAGGCAACCCCGGTACTCCGCTCGAGTAGCCACCTAAAAAATTAGAAGTTTCAATTGGCTCATCTTTCCCAATTCTTGCTTCGGGAACACCGAATATCCCAGTAACCTATGGTGAACCCGGAGACATGGTTAGTATACCTTACTAATCTTGGCATACCGGGTCACAAAGTCACTGCAACCAGAAATATAGTCCTACCATGAATTCTTATCATACTCATCGTTAAAGAAGAACTTGGGGTCCAAAATATCAAAATTTGGATCAAAATCAAGAGCCGCATAAAAATCTTCCAAAGATTGATCGAATTGAATATTAAAGAGTTGAAATCGGACACTATAGATACCACCTTCAATCACCACAAGATCAAACGTGGCCAAGAACTCCAAAGTTGGTTGAACATATGTACGGAAGCTCCTGCTCACAAAAGACCCAATGCGAAGGTTGTTGAGCAACTCACTCAAGTCTTCATCAATCCCTAAATTAATCATGTCCGGTTAAAAATAGTGACGGGAAGGCTTGAGGGAACAGTTTGCTTTGAGCTTGGAGTGTCTAGCTTTTTGGATTTGGTCGGTAATTCTAAGTTTGGATAAAGGGGTAGGTTGACGTTGTTGTGAGGTAGAGGGAGAAGGAGCGGGTTCTTCATTGGCTTTTCGTTTATTTAAAAGGATTTTGATCTGTTTAGACATGATGATTTTCAAAGATAGCAACTCAAAACACCACAATCACCCCAAGAAACTCCAACCAACAAACTTGAATGCTTGAATCGAACTCCTTAACCAAAACCGACAATCAACAACTTACTACCAAAGTTGAGAAATCCTAAATACACACAATTACCACCAATTCAAGCCACCAAATGCATCCAAATCATATACCAAGCACAAAGAAATCAAGAACCAAGGCTCAACATTATCAACGAAGCACCAAAACCAAAAATCCAATCACAACAGTTCTCAACAATAACGATCAATTTTTCTACACAAACAACAAACAACACAATATAAGAAATAAACAATCATTATACAACACAATATCACCAACCGAAATCCAATTTCAAACATCAAAACAATCAAGACACATACTACTAATATTCATGCCCATGAATTAACTAAGACATGCAATTATATGGTATAATAAAGCAATTAAGAGTAAGAGTAGATAATTATACCATACAAGAAGAAAGTTAGAGTAATCCTTACCCACCAATTTCCACCCAAACAAAAAAGCCCAAATAAGCTTCAACAATGGAGGAGAGAGATTGGTGGTTGTTATGGGTGAAATGTATTATGAATTTGTTAAAATTGGAAGACTTACTAAAGGATTTGATGAACTGTGATGGAAATTTGGTAGAATTTAAGTAAAAATTTAATGAATGTGTGTAGGGATATGGTGCGGTTATGATGAGGGTGAAAGGGTTTGTGTGCGTGAGAAAATGAGGGTGAAGGGGAAATGAGGAAAAAGAAAGAAGAATGAAGAAAAGATAGGCACGGAAAGGGGTACGCGGCCGCGCGACCTGGCAGCACCCCCGCGCCAATGTCACGCGCGGCTACGCAGGGGCTAGGCGCGCCCGCGCCACCTGGTGTTCTTCTTGCCTTTCTCCTTGGTGCGTTCATGCGTGGGTACATCGATAACTATAATTCCGGAATTTTTTATCACATCATAACGATTAGTTTCTAAATGTGAAAAATGTAGGTTCAACACCCCAAATAATGGTAGCACCACGATGAACTCTTCAAGTTCCAATTTCGTCAAACTTAAGCACAAATTACCTAACTTACCTTTGTAACAATTCTTACCCCTTTTACCTCAAAATTTCAATAAAATTGAACATAAAACACATCAAAAACCGCAAAACACCATTCCATACCTCGTTCCACTTGATGTAATCCAACTCCAAGAATTCAACCTATAAATCTAAAGTAAAAACAAGTGAAAGAAAAGAAAAGAAATTAAAAGAAAGAAAATTAAGAAAAATTGAAATCAAAAGAAAAGTTTAGAAATCTCCGGGATGCCTCCCAGGAAGAGATTTCTTAAGGTCCTTTGCTTGACCCTTCCTCCAAATCACGAAGGGTCAAAGAACACCACCTTGTCAAAGGTAGCGGATAGAACAACTTCTCCTTCATTTTTAAGGAACCTCTCATTGTTGCTTGACAAAACTTCACTAGCTTGCACATCAAAAACAATCTTTTTATTTCTCATCTTTCATCTCATTCTCTTCTCCCTCGAAGCTCTTGCTTTCTTCTTGATTTTGTTTCTTTTCGTAGACGGTTTTACACCATCTACCTCCATGGAATCCTCCTCTTCCTCTCGAGGGTATAGCTCAAACCAATTAATGAGGAATGTCGATCTCCTCTTCGTTCATAGCCTTTGGAAGCTCCTTCCTATCTTCACTAACTTTCACGCAATCAAAACTCACAAGCACATCATTAAAAATATTGTGAACATTGTTAGATGAAGAATCATTCACATACATATTATCAAAGGATCGAAGGGAATCAGTAGTTTGTTAGAGCTTGGGCAGCAAGTCAAACCAATTCAACAGGAAGTGGTTTTACTGCTTCCTAATTTTTCTCAACCTCATTGACAAAGTAAACACACGTTTGAAGATTTATTTTCAAAAAACTGATTTTCCAAAAAGATAAGCTTTAATAAAATTAGAAATTCTTTTTAACAAAAGATATTTTCACTTAAAAGATTATTTTGAAATAAACATGTTAAAATATGGAAAAATAAAATGTTAATTATATAAAATAAAATCCACTTTAACCCTATCATAATCAATGTACTTAGCATAAATACAAGAAGCCTAAAAGTAAAGATAAAATAAAATATACTCCTTAAAACTCTGAGAAGCTTCGACTCTGGAGCTTCAGTTGCTCACACAAGGAATTTGACTTCTGATTGTCTTATTTATCCTTCCATACCAGACCTAGACCTTGTTCCATGCTCCATTCTTACTCCAAAATTTTGTAGCATTAACTTGGCATCAATAATAGCTAAAAACAAAAGTTAAACTAGTATGAGTTTGTTAAGGTTCCTTGAGTCATCATCAAAACATAGGGTCAACACCCTGTTAGCTTGCTTAAGCCCATAAATGGTCTTTTTAAGCTTACAAACTTTCCCAGCATTGTTTTGGTCGACAAAACATTAGGCCGTGCCATATATATAGTTTCTTCCAAAATACCATTAAGGAAGGTAGTTTTGACGTCCATTTACCATATTTCATATTTGTAATGTGCAGCAATCGTTAAGAGGATTCGAACGACTTTAAGAATTGCGACTAGAGAAAAGGTTTCATCGTAATCAATACCATGAACTTGCCTATAACATTTTTCTACCAATCCATTTTTGTAAATGAATACATTTCCATCTTTGTTGGTTTTCAACTTTAAAATCCACTTACATCCAATGGGTGTGTAACCCTCGGTTAAGTCAACCAGGTCCTAGACTTGATTTTCAAACATGGAATCCATTTCATATCTCATGACCTCTTCCTATTTAGCAGAGTCAGTGCTTGCCATTGTTTTCTTGTAGGTTGCCGGTTAATCTCCATCCATAATCAAGATTATCTGATTCTTGGTTAATACTATACCAAGATATCTATCAGGTTGAGATCTTGGCCTCTAAGACCTACGTAGGGTAACCGACTGAACATTTGCATTGTCGGTTTGACTTTGCACATTTTGGCCAGCGTCAACATATGCTATTTGAGCACTTTGACTGTCAATCTAATTTTGTTGCTCGTCCTCTCGAACTTCATCGAGTTCGATTTTCCTCCCACTTGTCATTTTTAAGGTGCTTCTTCTCCAAAAAAGACACCATCGCTAGTAACAAACACTTTATTCTTGGATTTATTGTAGAAGTAATACCATTTAGTTTCTTTTGGGTAGCCCTAAAAGTAAACCTTGTCAGATTAGGGATGAAGTTTGTTTGAAATCAATTTCTTGACATATGCTTCGCATCCTCTTATCTTTATATAAGAAAAAGTAGGAGGTTTCCTCGACCATAACTCGTATGGAGTCTTTTCTACAGCTTTTGATGGAGCATGGTTCAGTGTTAGTGCCGCAATTAGAAGTGTGTGTCCCAATAAAGAGATAGGAAGATCACTAAGACTCATTGTAGAACGTAACATGTATAACAAGGTTTGATTTCTCCTTTCAAATAATCTGTTCCATTGTGGAGTACCCGGAGTGTTGGGGTTTGGTGAGTCCGACACACCGTGAAAACCAACCCAAAACAAGACCGCACTCGCAATAAATAAAACCATAAAGCATAATTAACTTAATGACAAGATTAGGATAGTAATTATACCTTTGACGCGTGCTTTGCCCGACTTCAAGGGTATCTTACTTCGAAAGTAAGTCTCGAAAGACGACGACCTCTAATGGAAGTCCACCCATAACTCGACCACCGACAAGGGTCCAATGCCTTGGAGTTAGCAAGGCCTGACCTAAACTAGAGTAATTAATGAGTTCAAAGGTTTTCACAATGGTAATGCCTTTTTAAACTCTTACTCAAATGAAAAATCCCAAGCCATGCCTTGGCTATCTGTAAGGAAAGCTTCCTTGTGAATTCCACTCATCTTTCAATGTGGGACTTTTTCACAAAAAGATCCCACATGGAACTATTGATGAATTCGACCCTTAGTTAAATAAACAAGGGAACAAGTAACAAATGTCACATGGTTAGGTGATGACCACTTTGGCACTTGGTCCCTAAGGCAACTCACAAGTATTGTGAGCTAACCATGAGTCACCCAACCTTGAGCCCCAAGTTAGGTTCGGTTGGGCCACTGACAAGCTAAAGTCGTATCACGCAATCAAAAGTAATTCCTAAATCCTCTAACTAATGCAGATAGGGAAGTAGGTTCGAATCCACAGGGAAACTGGTCTTTCTATTCCTAAGAATTAAAGCAATCTAAATTATTAAGTAACCAATTTGTTGTTGTAAAAAGGAACTATACTACGAAGATCAAGTTTAAGGAGAAAATCAAATAATAAAAGGCCTAGGGTCACTGGTTCACTAATAATTAATATTCCGGGATAAAACATAACAACCAATAATCAACATTGCATAAATAACATAATTAACAGGCTCTCACAATTTATTAATCAACATAGATTTAACAGGTTCTCGCAATTTACTAGATCTAAGTTCCTATTAAAAATATCCTTTAATATCAAATTAACATCTGCTTGATTCATCAATTCAATATTGCTATAATTTTACAAGCAAATCACATCTGCTCGATTCATAATCTGCTTGTAAAGCGTTAAAACAACTCTATAAGAAATTATCATGCAATATCAATAATCAACAATAACAAATTATCCCTTCATATTAATTATGGATTCCCCAAAACCCTAGAATTAAAATACTCACACATAATTAAATCTAAGCTAAACAAAGCAATTGAAGGAGACATGATGAAAGAAATAAAGTAAATAGCTGAGATTAAAGTCGAAGAAATCGTTACCAAAGTAATCAGAATTAAGGAGTTGAATTAAGAACAAAGTAGAGAACAAAGTTATAGAGAGAGAAACTAATCTATAACCAAGTAGAGAGAGAAAGTCTAAGAGAAGAAGTACTAATCAAAAGCATTAAAATCGCATTTATACCAAAAATAATTACTCCTTATTTAAACTAAGATAAACGCTGAAATCAGTTCCTAAAAACCTCGCGCCTAATCAGGCAAAGGGCCGCCCGATCGGGCCCGCCTTTCTTCCAACATGAGCATCTCTCGCGCCCGGCCGGGCGCGTGCTCGGGCGCGAACTAATCTTCCTCGCCCGACCGGGCGCGCCTTCGGGTGGGAGCTTACTCGGCCGGGCCCGGGCACTAGGGCAAGTTTGGACTTCTCAATTAGGCTTCGATTCTTTGGCCCAATCCGAATTTCCTCTTTGAATCTTGATTACTTGATCCAAATGCCTAGGAATCTCAAATGCTACGCCCTTAATCACCGGTTCAAATGACTCTAACCAGCCTTGGGCTATAAAAACTGGCCGTGCTCCTCCAATGCTCGTAGTCACTCTATAAAATCTCGGGAAAATGCTCCAAAAGTGCAAATCCCTACAAAAGTCAACCAAAACTACGAAAACACTAGAAAACACCAATTAGTGATAAAAGTGGCTCTAAAGAGCCAAAAACACTACTACTTATGACCAAGGGACGGGGGTAAAATAACATATAAAATGGACATATCAGCCACTTCCTTTTAGCCCGTGTCCATGACTCGTCACCTGAGTCCACGACCCCCTTTTTCCACATGTCGCTTCCACCGTGGCGCGCTGCCAATGTGACACGCTGCCACATGGTGCGCAGCTAACGTGGCACAATGCCACTTGGTGGCTGCCAACATGGCTACTACCACTTGGTGGTTGCCAACGTGGCTGCCACATGGCGCTGCCACTTGTACTGCCACATGGTGTGCTGCCATATGGGCTTCCACATGGCACACTCCTATTTAGCACACTTCCCTAGCCTTTTGCGTGGCTAGGTTTTTTCTTATTAATTGAAGCATTTTCCCATCTCGCTAAATCCTAAGTTTTGGCTCGACATTTGAGATTTGGATCCGACGCTCGGTTTCGACGCTCCAAGTTCAAATTTCCAACGTCTAAATATTAATTAATCGGGAGACTCATTAATTCCGTCTGAATTATTTTGTTGCGTCGGCTCGTTAGTTGCTTGGGTGTTACCCGAAGGGTTCAGTCAAGATTAAGCTGTAATATTAATTATACATTAATATTATCGATCGAAAACAGTTCCCACCCAAGCATTCTAATCACTTGACCTCATTGAATAATTAGCTTTCTAATAATTCCGAAGCCCCTATCGGAATAAAAAACTTGTTCAAAGGACACCATTCCTTTCAATCTCCCACTTGTCCTTCTGGACAAGTGTACTTTTAGTGTATAGCCCTTTTCCTAAGTCGCTTAATTCCTCTTCATGAATTATAGGGTAAGATTTATTCGTCATCCTTATTACGTCAAGAAGTGTTTCTCGATTCTAAGTCCGACTGTCAATAAACAAATGATTTCTAAAATCCATCCAATCACGACCATGCATTTTACAGTCTTGCTCTTCGAGAGGCCTTGTAAACAACAAAGACATCTTCCCTATTTTTAATAGGGGGATTTTTCCAGTCTTGTAATGTAGCTTCTCTTACTGAGAGGACCTAGCCGCTCGTGTGTTGCCGTTATAATCCTCTATTACGGGAGACGTTTGACAAACATAAAAGCGGACTAGTAATCAAACAAGAAAGCTCACAATACTCATGGTCGAGGAAAAAGGTTTCGATAACAATAAGGAGAAGTATACATATGACGATTTTTTAATCTCTTAAAGTATTCTCATAGGTCGATCCAGTATGGTTCTAAACCAATACCTGTGCAAATTATTGACGTTCATGTCCTTGTAACACAAGAAACAGTGCTACAAATCAAACTACACACTAATCTCAAATGGTTATTAATCATCCATCGCTTAAATGACCTCGATTAGGGATAATTTTCGATTATAATATTCAATGTTCACTTATTAGGTGTTTCCTTACCAAGACTAGTCTTGATACCCTATTTTGAATATTCTAAGAATCGAATGTACTCATTATTTATTACTAAAGCATAATTAAATACTAAACGGAGTGATTAAATTGCATGAAATTTTAAATTACTCCAAAACCTGAAAGGTTTATCTTATGATAAATGGTTTTTTCCAAATGTTTTAAGAGTAACACACTTTATAAAACATTTATAGAAATCACACTCATATCTAATATGCTTGATGTCTCTCATGCAATTGTGAATGTTGTCGTTGACTTATTGCATAGGTTTAATTATACTTACTTTGCTAATCTTAGCATCTTCATTACAGATCACTTTCATAATAAGATGATAAAATTTGAGTGTGTCATGGATTATATGTGATTTAGTATTTATTGTCCAAGTGATGGCTCCCACTCATTTTCATGATTGAGATCTTTAACTTGGCAACCTATAATCATTAACATTCAACAACAAACTTTCCATATAACATCTTTTTCATTATCGCCTTTAAGGCAACAATATTCTCAACATATATTTTTATTAGACTTCTTGATGATGCTTTGCTTGGGTTTCACACCAAACGACTCACAATGATTTGGAATACCCAAATCACTTGTGATCATGGAAATTTACTTTAAATTATCGCACATTACACATGGATGCACATCCATGTTACCATTCTCAAGCCACGACTCATTCTTAGCTCGTGCTTATAAACGGTTTCCTTGTTAAGGATCTAATCCTTGTTAAGGTTTGTACCTGCAGCATCAATTCTCAAATTGTATTTGTTTCCACAAGTCAAGAACTCATCCTGTTAATTATCCAAATACTTTGGATATTGTAAGCCATGATCTAACGATCACATTTTAGCTCATTCAGTTTCACAGAGTCTTGTTTAAATTGTTTGCTATGTGATATGGTTGAAAGTCTCTACTAGAGTCTTTCTTGTTTGACTTAGTATTTAGCCTAGCTTATACTTAGTTAAAACATTTACTTAGTTTTATACATATGGGTCGAAAGTCTTTCAAAGTCCTTCAATTCATGTTTAACACGATAAATTCCTTTACATGTTAAAACATTTTATTATGTCTATACAATAGATCTTAATACCAAATATTTACTAAGTATTGTCTTTTGCTTGGTCCATTGTCGAAAGCATTTAGTATTTGACAGTAAACTTTTCGTTGGACCTTTATATAATTTACTTTTGCTACCACTAAACTTCTTATTCATAAGAATTAAAATGTTTCTCCATAAGTAAATCCTCTTATTAACTTCATGAAAAAACACGTTCCAATTCCTATATGCAATGCTTCCTTTAATCCCATGACTGATTCCTTGAGCTTGCTTTCAAATCTAGCATTATTTAGATTTTTAAAACCCTTAGACAATTTTACAGTCACTTCCAAAATCCTATTTTAGGAAGGCAATTTTGGTATCTATTTTTCCATATTTTATATGTGTAATTTTGCTAGAACAATCACGAAAAGACTTATTGGTGAATAGGTTTTTATTAAAATCAACTCCGTGAATTTAATTGTATCATTTTCAACCAATCTAGCTATGTATGCATATACATTTCCATATTTGTTAGTTTTCTCCTTGAAAACTTATTTCTAATCGATAGGTCTTTCACCCTTCATGCAAATTAATCAAGTTTTTAAACATGATTTTCAAACATGGAGTCTATTTCGGATCTTATGACCTCTAACCATTATTTGGAATTTGGATTTTTTGCAGCTAACTTACAAGGCATTATTCCCTTACTATCTAATAGTAAATAGTATGCTTGTAAGTCTTAGGTTTATTTCTAACTTAATAGAAAATTTATAGGATTCAATCCAAGACTTTGGGTAATTTTATACCTATACGGGGTTATTGCATCAAACACTCAGTTTCAAGGAGCTTCTAAAGCCCTTTGATTATCTTGATCTTACTCCAACCTTTCAAAAGTTTTTTTGATTAATGAATTCTCTTTTAAGGTACTTATAAAGTCCTTTTGAGTGTTCTTGATTAAGTATTCTCAAGAAGCCCTTTTAAGGTCTTTCGAGATTCTCAGTTCTAGTTTGTTGCTAAGCTCGATTGTCATCGAGTTCATTATCCTCCCACTTGCCGTTTTTGGAAATGTGTTGCTTTCCAGAAAGACACCACTTATAGCGACAAACTTTATGTTCTCAATTAGGTTGTGGAGGCAATGCCCGTAGTCTCACTTGAATGCTTACAAAAGACATGTATATTGTCTTTGGGTAAAAGTTCGGTTTTAAACAAACAGATAGCTCCCACTTGATCTATCTTAGCCTTTACTGAGCCATTAAGCTCCTAGTGAACCACCAAGCTCTTGCTAAGCCGGTGATCTCTCTTTGAGTCACTTAGCTCCCACTGAGCCAGTGAACTCCCACTGTGGCTAAGAGTTGTAGACATATAATTGAAAAGACGTTTAGATGTGAATTCTATCCATAACTTAATACGACATCCTTTCTTAGCTTCACCATTTTGTTTAGAGTAACATTAGTTTAATGCAAATCTTTATGAAATTTATAGAAAGGGAGTGAGCCATCATTGTTCGAGTCATTTTAATGGCATCGAGGTCTCCGTGAAGATACACTATGTTCTTTGTGGAATTATTTATGAAAATTTCAATTTCATAACTTTGTGATGGTCACGCTTGGCTCAAGCAAAAATCGCTCGATCTAATCTAGGCGTTTTGATATTTTGCCAAGTCGATTATGTACTTCACTAAACTCTTGAGCTTCCCTGGTCAAGTTTCTTTACATTTGATAATATAGCCATATTCTTTCAAATTCTTTGTGAAACGTTGAAGTAAATTAATCATCTTTAGCTTTTGGAGTCAATTGTCTATACGAAGAACAATAGCTCTTTCCTTTGTCGGTTTCAACAAGTAAGACTTGCTTGTCTTAGAACAATTCCAAAGCGATCAACTATCAAGACCCTATCTAATAAAGCCTTGAGTATGTTCTTGTCGATGTGACATTGCTGAAGATGTTTGGAACGCAAATCATGCCCATGACTTTGAGCTTTTGCCAGTTTATCATGTTAAGAAAATGTTTGTTTATAATCAAGCATTCTTGGCTCATGGCTTGGATAACCATGCCATTCAAATAAATTCGCAACTATTGCTCATTACTTTTAATGTGAGTTTTTCCGTGTGCAAACGGATTAATTGCTTATTATAGAACATAATAATAACCATTATTCGTTCCAGCCTTAGTTCAAAAGGTTTTTAAACAAAGCATGTGACCTTACAACTGATGTAGCTCTCCTTGCTTTATTTTAATCTTGTAAGTTAATAGTTTAGCTTATATTTAATGTTTTGAGGTCACTTGCAAAGTGGAAAACTAATTCAGTATCCGATACATTGTGAAGATAATGAGTTGCTAAGTTAACTACAATAACATAAATTCTTTAGTAAAATGGAATCTCATTCCTTTTCTTTATTCCTCGTTTCCCATATTTCTTATCATATTATATCTCATAACCTTACTTTAAGAACCATTTCTTTAAATACCTTGACTTTTATACTTTGTTAGGCATAATTAAGCATCTAGTGCGTCGTAAAAACAAAGTTCCATATTTTCCTTTAATTCACGCTCGAATTACTACATCAATGAGTCCTACTCATCTATGTATTTTGCGAAAAAATATGTTGGTTGTCAATATTGACAATTTGAGTTTGAAACTCAATACTTCATGTTTTATCAAAACTACCTAGTATTTTGAATAAATGATGTCCAATCGTCCTTTCAGACTTTGTTATAAAAGTTATTTATGAGAATTGTATTTTTAGAAATGCTTTACCTTTCTTTGCGAACCATTCTCAAAGATTTCCTTTACCAACATGGAAAACAATATAGTTTGATTTGGAATTCTACAAATATAATTGAAAAGTATACCCATTTATCAAGTAAATAACATAATAAGTTTGAACATTAAAAGGTATTCATGCAAATTTTCAATCTTATTAAGCGTCTTATCCACGCATTAAATTTTTCCCATTTGGCGAGAATAAGTCAATTCCAAGATCCGAAGAAATAAAGAGTGGTTAAGCATGATTTGGCTTGTCTTAACACTTCATCTCCTGAGGTAAGCAACACTTTGCTAATGGCTCCAAGCCACTTTTAGATAAATAAATTGCCGCATTGCTCTCTCAACAATTCATTCACTTTGCCACGACATGTTAGGACTCCATCACTCATATCGTTGAGTACAACCAAAACCAACTTGTATGTGATGTCTTGCTTCGGCAAACCCATCCACATACCTTACATATCATAGGGAATAATATTGTTGCCTCACTTTGGCTTAGCCCATCACTACTCTCAATAGGTCGATAAGTGTTGTTTTGGAATGACAATTTCACTCAATACTTTAGGGACCTAGGGTTTCTATGTTGGTTGATTTAAGTGATCCTAATTAATCATCACAACATTCGAAATCCTAAACATGCATCTAACAAATAATTCATACATAAATGATCATAAATATGTAAAGCATAGGCATTTTGATGCATATTGGCAACTAGCATGACCTCTTGAATTCTTCAAGTCTTCAAAAGGTCTTCTTTTGAACTTCATGGCTTTGTCTTCCAAGAACGTCCGTCTTCAAGACTTGACCAAAATTATGCAACTACTAGTTTCTACGATTAGGACTAATCTAAATATTAAGGTAAAAAAAATACTTAACGGTACGCAAACCGTATTTAGATTTACAAAAATACATCACGGATCGCAGTCCGTATTTTCTATCCTAATCGGGCCCCACTAGTTGCCATTTTATAAAACTTGTGAGAGAATATACATTCCATTCATTATTAGTGAATGGCCCATGTATTTCACAATGATAAAACAAGTAACAATGTATAAACATGCAATAACTAGTTACTAATCTAGGTGGTTAATCCGAATAACACGCCTAATTAAAACTAGCTAAAGTTGTTTTAACCGATTATGTAAATAAGCGCAATTAATATTTGAAGATCCCACTAAATTCCGCATCAATCTAAATTAATCCAATTAATTAAACTGGTAAACCCAATTATTTGCCAAAATTGAATTTTTGCAAATGTAGCTCAAAAAACCGAGGCCTAGCCTCCGATATTTATTAAAATAATCAAAACCAAATTAAATAATTAAAATAATTAAAATGGAAAAATAAGCAAACATTAAGCCAATCGTACTCATGTGGCTCACGCATTACTTGCGTGCTACATGCCCCATGGCTACTTGCCCCTTCGCATTTAGCACCAAGCATCAAGCATGCACTAGCCCACGACCCACGCATAGCCGCAGCAAGCCTTGACCAGCTCACTTGGCAGCCACATATGGGCTGCTATACAGCCTAGTTAGCCAAGTGAGGAACTTGCCTCAGCTTGCGTGCCTAAGCTTCGGGTTTCCAACCCGATTTTTGCATGACATAACAAATTTTCAGCATTTCAGATTTTGTTATTTGCGTCGCATTTTTATTATAAAGTGACGCAAATAACTCTGTTGCATTTTAGGTTATTCATTCTGCGCTTTTTTGACCTTAGCTTTTCACGCCTACCTTTCACTAATTCACTAAACAAACAGAAAAAAACAGAGTTGCTTCTACAGAAAACTGCAATTCGACCCTTCAATCTAACAAATTTGCCCAAAAAACACCCACAAATTCGCCCAAAAAACTGCAATTCCCCAGCAAATTCAACATCCAAAATCGCAATCAAGTTCAACACCCATAATCGGTAGCAAATCCGAGCAATTTCGAGCAAAAATTTAGACCAAAAACCCTAATTAATTCGAACCCTTAAACCCTTAAAAAATTGATTATTTTCGACCAAAAATCCCCCATTTTGAGAAAAAAATTTACTCAATTCCATACGAATTCGAACCCTAGAAACCCTAAAAAATTCAATTAAAAATCCTGCGGAAAAAATTTGAGCAATAACTGAAATTTTTGAGTGGAAAAATCGCTTAATTTCGCCCCCAAAAACCCGTTGAAGTTCAAGCAAATTACAGCAATGTTGAATTTTTGAATTTTCGAGTGGAAAAATCGCTTAATTTCGCCCCCAAAAATCGATTTCGGCTCGACATTGTTGAATTGTTGAAGTCAATTTCACCTATGGTAAGATTGCTTCTATTTATGTTCAATCTTTTCATGGTAGATAGAATGTAGCATTTAACTTGAACAATGACTTAGTTTAATTTCAGGTTTAGTGTTAGTTCACTAATTAGAAATTATATGGCAGATTTAATTGAATTTTTATAATTTCAGTCATTGAATTTCTAGAAACACCCAAGAAGTTGAATCTATAAAACTGTATTCTTGGTTGCAATGCCATGGGTGGGCGTTTGACTACTGTAACTTTTAAGAGAGTTTGAAATTTGTTGAATTAAAGAAGACAACAATCTACATAGAGCTCCAAGATAAGTTGTTACATAAAGAACTTGACGTTTTGGAAATTTTCTAGGCGAATAGTATAGATTTCTGGGCCTTCCTTTTATTCCCTTACCAGTAAGCAGTAGCTAAACAAGGCCTTTGATGAGACAATGCTTTCTACTTAGTTTTAATATGTAAATGGAAAACAACAATCAATTGTTTTGAAGTGGCTCTTACCTATATGGCTGCTTCTTTGATATAAATGACAAAGCAATAGCCTTATGTAATTATGTTCTGTAACTAATCCCTACTATATCCTCTTTTTTATTCATGTTCTTGATCAATATATTTATAATCCAACTTACAATAGATTTCCACATTTATGTACAATCTCAAGTGACTCCACATAATCACAGGTTGATGACGTAGTTTACTGTTGCGTTTCAGGCATCAGGTTAATCATTTTGTCTCCACGTTGAAGCAATATGTGCTATCGCAGTTATCGGATGTATCTTGGAGTAGATTTTGCTTCTCCCTCAAGCATGAGGTTTGAGCCAGTGCTATAACCTATAGGTATACCTTGTTTCTTTTTCTGTCTTATGTCTCTTGGTTCTCTATAATAACATATTTCTATCTATTTGATTTCTCTCAACACCCTTCAAAAAAAAAACACCCTTGTTTGTCGGTTTTTCCCTTTCTTTTCTCCTTAGTTTGCATGGCCACATGAGGTGCATCAGATGAATTAGTCAGGCATTTAAAGAGGAAATTATTGAAGCGGTTCTATCAGATTTACTCGACTAGAGTGCTTTATTTTAAATAAAACTAATATAGGTTGAAAAATAAAAATCAAGAGCTCTGAATACATTGTATCTATACCAATTCTACTGCTTTAACCCTCTGCATTGTATTCTTATTCATAATGGCCTCACTGTATGATCATTTAGAGTTTTTAGTGGTTCAAAAATCTGAACAGTGGAAAGTGACACCCGTTGCTTATCAAGGGGCTTGGGAGTTGACATAGTTGGTGCTAGACTAGTAAGCCTTCTTCACATCTGATGACAGGACTTCCTAAGGCTTGACTTTAAGCATTTTGCCCTTCTTTACTCTCTCTCTCTCTCTCTGAAGTGTTATCCTTTTCTTTTTCCATTTCTTGTAGTATATGCACTTTTCTGGATGTTTGTGATCTCTGCCTCACCTCTGAGTTGTTTTACTGCAGGTCAAAGATATGATGGATCTAGAATCTGTGCATATGGCGTATCTAACAGATTCAAAGCGCATGTAAGCAAAGATTGCGTGCTTCTAGTAGTTTATGTGTCGATTATTGCTCTATTAGTGCAACAACTTAGCAATTTTGAAGATGTTCCCCTTCTTAACTGACATACCATCTATACTATGTCATCTTTGTCGTTGCTTGAATACCTGTATATGAATATAGTGGATTCCACCATAATAGTAAGGAAAACTTGGACAACTAAATTTTAGGGTTATGTCTAATGAACTTAAATTTTTGTGAAATGTCAAAAGTGGACAACATTTGTGGGATGAATGAAGTAGTTATGAAAGCAAAACTAGATGAGAGCAGTAATGCAGTAATAGATGAATTAAGCTCTTAGTGTAAGACCCTTGTTGGTGCTTGTCTGGACACCCCTTATTAAACATTAAAAATTAGGGAAAAGAAGATGCACATGTGTTACAACGATTAGAGAAGAGTTTTATGTAAAAGAATCAAGTATACTCCTGTTAAGATTATGGTAAATTCTTAACTTTGTGGGATGAGGATTATGTGACTATGTGACATACAAAAGGATCTCAAAATGACTGTTCTATGATAAAGTACATAGTCATTTTGAAGAGGTAAATTTTTACCAGTATAGAACTGAAGGAAGCCACAGTTTTGGAGTCGTTCACGTAGTTATCATATATGAATTGTCCAAGTTGATGATACAGGTTGTTGCTTAATTAATGTTATCTTCATGCGCTATATTTGGTACATTTGGCGAGCAACTTTAGATGACAAGTGATTTTCTCTTTTTTAGATGCTTCCTATCTGGTGAAACTCTATCCATATCAAACAACATTGAGAGAATTTTGCAATGTGCCTTAGATTTTCGATCATGCCTTGTCAATGGAGTGGGAGATTTTCAGTCTGACAACCAAGGTTTGATAGACCATATTTCACAGATCAATATTTCTCAGGTAAAAGACTTATAGAGCATTGTTTCTCTGCCTGTATTAAGCTTTGCCGTTTGACATAACTCTAATTCATTTGAGGTTCCTGCAAAACAACTTCCATTCACGTGATAGATGTTACTTATCGTTAGTGTACTCCTTGTCTATTTATAGAGGTGTGTGGAGGGGGGGGGGGGGAGGAGTTTCATACCTTTTGTCCTCATTTTGGATCTGCATTCTTGTTTGATTTGGCTAAGTTTCTTCAAGAAACTAATATAATGATGATTGTTCATTTTTGTTTGACTTTATTCTTAAGAATGTCTTTTTAGGTTTTAAATATAAGGATGATGGAATAAGTAAATAGCTGATTGATCCTATTCTTCTGTATTTCATCGGTAGGTAAGTTTGATAAAGAAAAATTTCGATGAAAACCTTAAAGAACTGTATTCATCTTATCTCAAGTCTCCCAAGCACGGGGAGTTCGGCCTTGTTCGGTTTTGGAGTTGCCTGAATTACAATAGGTATTACTCAGATGCCCTTGGTAATGATATGTGCACGACATTCTCTCGGTAAATAAATGACATGAAAGAGCTGCCATGCTAATCATAATTGGTTGTGTTGTGAGTTTGATTGTGGAATCTGATAGTGCAGTGTGTTTTCTATATCCTTTCTTGCATTGTTAAACTCTCTTTTCACTGGTTCCAGAGGCCTTGAATATATCACCATGGCTCGGTATCACTGGGAGCCATTTCTAGTTGTGTGGTTTACTAGGCGTAAATAGCCAATTTTGTGTAAAGTGTAGTCTACTTTGTATTATTAAAACCACTTGCTATACTATGTAATTTCAATAGCTGCTCTTCCTGTTACACCATTCAATTCACAATGGTAATGAGTTTATTTGTATTTTGTAGTGAATGTCTATTTTAATGTAAATATGTAATGCAATTCTATCCCCGATAATATGTGTTTTTCTCTAATAGAATCTTTAGGTTTTTTAATTTTTATAATTTTTATTGTAGTGTCCTCAACAATTGGGTGGACGTGAGTGTGGCTACTACGTCATGCGTTATATGAACGAAATACTTGAATAACACCATATCAGTGAAGATCTTATTCAGGTATGAGTTGTCGAATATTTCATTTTTGTTTGATAAATAAAATTTGATGTTAGCTACAATCTTGAATTACAACTTTACACTTGTATATTTGTTGTGTTGATAGGATTTTTCAAGAACTACACGGTACACCGAGGAGGAGATAAATGAGATCCGAGATATTTGGGCAGAGTATTTTATATGTAATGTTGAACTTTAGATTTACCACTTAGCGCATGTTTGACTCTTGTTTTGGATCATAGGCTTGAAATGAAGTAATTTGGTTAATTGGTGTTGGGATGATGAGTATAATGTCTATGATATTGAGATGTAAATTATTGGACAGGTTGTTAATATAATGTCGTCATTCCCAATTTTATGGGTAGGCCAAATTACAAAGGAGACTCTGCCGAAATTTACATTTGCATTATTCAATAATATTGCATTTTAATTTCAGTTATATTAGCGTTAGCATATTACTTTATACCACTAGTAAGGAAAACAGGTACTACAAACATATACAAGGCAATTGTTATATTATAATTAAAAAAAAAAAATTCACCTCATTTGCGTCACTCATTAAACAAACAAGTGACGCAAATACAACAGTTTTGTATTGTCTACTCAGTCATTTGCGTCACTCCTATATAAACAAGTGACGCAAATAACAAAAAATAAGTTTATTGGAAGAGTCATTTGCGTCGCTTTTTTATAAAGGAGTGACGCAAATAACAAAAAAGAAGTTTATCAGAAGAGTCATTTGCGTCGCTCTTTTATAAAGGAGTGACGCAAATAACAAAAAAGAAGTTTATCAGAAAAGTGATTTGCGTCGCTCTTTTATAAAGCAGTGACGCAAATAACAAAAAATAAGTTTATCAAAAGAGTCATTTGCGTCGCTCCTTTAAAAAGGAGTGACGCAAATATTAAAAAATAAGTTTATCAGAAGAGTCATTTGCGTCGCTTGTTTATAAAGGAGCGACGCTAATGACTCTTATTTGCGTCGCACCTAGGAGCAACGCAAATGACTTAAAAGTCATTTGCGTCGCGAGCAGTTGCGTCGCTCATAGAAGCGACGCAAATACACTATAAATGAGCGACGCAAATAAGCCTTTTTCTACTAGTGAATTGTGGAAATATTTTCCTAAAAGGATTGTCGCATAGCATTGGTAAATTTCCAAGGTGGATTGCTTTCAAGAGTTATGTTCCAAGATGTGGATTGTCGAACGTAGCAAAGTTCTTATGACAAATTGTTACGAAGCATTGGCAACTTTTCCCAAAATTGGATTTTGGCAAATTTTCCGAGATACGGATTGTCGCTTCATCGTAGCAACATTTCCAAGGATGGGTTGTTATGTGACATTGACAACATTCCCTAAATCGGATTGTCATACATCATACAAAAGTTGTGTTGGCAACTATTCCCAAAGAAAAGAGGATTGTCATCACCCAAAGTATCGCAACAACTGAGGATGGCTTCAGGCGGAGCAATCTTTAATCATGTTCCCTGGCTTGCGAAAGATGGTCACAACAGCAAATGTAACACAAATTGGTTACCTTCAGAGACGTGTGCTTGACGGTGCAAGATACGCGTTTCTAAACTCTTTTATTAGTTTTAACTAACGCTAGTTTGCAGGTATCGACGTTACAAGAATGACTTAGCATCGCAGAACGTATTAAATCATTCTCCGTCCCAATCGCTACTTTGACTTTTGTTTTCAAAACTCGCGTTTCTCCAAACTCAGTCAAAGTAGGGGCTTCTGTAAACAGCAATTTGTGTCTCCCCAAAACCAAACCCAATGATGATTACCTTTCACTTCGAATCATAATCAAATGAAGTGAAAGTGTGGAAAATCTAGTGTTGCGGTTAGTTTTTAATTCTTTTCTTTCTCTCTGTTTTGAAAACCTATTTTATGAAAATAGCCAATCCATTTTGGTTTGGTCCATGGAAAGGGTCCAATAATGGTGTAGTTGGGTCGGGTTCGAAAAGAGCTTTCCAATGATATATTATAAGCCTAATTCCGATGAATAATGAGGAAGTTATGGCCAAATTAGTAAACTGGGCCCGGTTTGATCTTTATATGCGGCCCAATGATCTAGAGGAGGGTTTATTATTGATTTATCATTCCTAATGCGATTAGGATTGAGTTTATTTTTCTAGAATCTTCTAGAAGGTTTTTTTTAATCCTAATTTGATTAGCATTGATAAATTGACTTTTAAGAGTTTTATTTAGAATAAAAGAAGTGTTTTTAAGGAAATTACAGTCTTACCCCTCGTACGCTTAAATTTTTTCAAAATAAGAAAACGCATGGAAAAATTGATTGTTGCGCCGCATTACAAGTATATCGCCTGGTGAAACGTCTCGCGTCTGGCGAAAGCCGCTCTGTCGTCTGGCAACAGGCGCGTGTTTGGCGACAGCGTTGTGTTTTATTCTTTTCGAAACTATGATTCGTTTTTTATCTTATCTGGCTGATTTTCTTTATAAAAAGCCTCCTAAAGGCTCCGTTTTTGAAATCAACAATTCTTCTCATCACCAACTCTCATCAAGAAATTCTTGATATTCTCTCCCTCTCTTTCTAAACCGACTTTTCTCAAAAACTAAATTCCGCATTCACAAGATCTAGACTCACCTAGCATTTTTCGAAGTTGCCTTCACCCTAGATGTGAAAGGTTTGATTTGTGAGAGTTTGGTCTCAAATCTAGTCTAAACTTTCTCTTTCAATTATTTAATTTTTTTTATTATTTTATATTTTCCTTGAAGTTACTAACGTGTGTATTTTGTTATTAGAAAGAGATACGAGGCATCCAAGTAATAATTAAATTGTTTAATTAATATTTTGATATAGAAATCATGTTTAGGTTATTATTGTGATAACTAGTATCATGTTTAGGGCAATTTCTAATATCAAGTATGAATACAAGAATGCTTCCTAATATCATGTATAGGGTAAAGAATAAGTTTCTTAAATCAATTTATGATTTCTGTGATGCTTCCGATTTTCTTTCCAGATATTCATGTTAGTATCATGTTAAGGCTATATATTTGATGTTTATTGTTTAGTGACATGCTAGGGTTTTTTTATTAATCTTGTTAGTATCATGCCTAGGATCCTGCTATTAATATTATGCTTTAACATGATTATGATTGTTATGATTATTATTATTATGATTGATCACACCTTTTATGCATGTTTTAAGGGAATTTGTGCTTGTACTCACGCTTAATAAGATAATTAATAATCTTATTTAGGGTTAATATGATTATAATTCAAGTGATCGCCAATAATAGATTTATTTGTGCATTAATATTCAACCAACATAGAGTAAACAGGTTTAGGGTAAACCTTTTGATTGTATGTTAGTTAAAAAGCGCACATGATACGAGAAGAATAAAGTAGAGGCCTATTTTTAGGGCAGGTTCTTTCTCTTTTAGATTGGATTTATATCTTAATCCCCAAACTTCCAGTCCTGGTTCCAGACCTATTGTAGTTAACGATCTCACGGATCGTTAAGGGGTGTAACCTTCACCCTATGAACGGTTTACAAGTTCATAAAACTTGTTGGCGACTCTTTTGGTCTAGCTTTCTTCCCTTTTGATGCCACCATACTTAAGTGTATGATCACAGTGGGGTTCAAGTTTAGGGTAATGCTTGAAATATTCCCTAAAATAGGGAATAGGTAGGTTTTAGGGGTTTTAACATTATGCTGCAGCAAGTGTCGTGGGGAATTGGATGAGTTGCGCGCGGCAACCCAGCGCAAGTGATTGAGCTGAGCTACTATAGGAAACGCAACTAATTGTCTTGCGCGCGGCTTTATGGAAAGATTCAATTTTCCAATTTTTTGAAATTCTAAATCTTTCATGAGCGCAGCTTTGGCAGTTGCGCTGAGTGTCACGCGCAACATAATTAGATGTGCGCGCCCAAATCCTTGAGATGCACGCGTTATTTTCTGCAGTAGCGTTTATTTTAACCTAGGCGCTCCCAAATCCGTCATTATTGGGTTTTAAGCACGGGCTTAAGCATAATGATGATCTGATTAAGTTAATTAGACTTTGTTTCTTTGTTTGGGCTAGTCTTTTGTGTTTTGTGATTTTACCAGTTACATATAAGCATTATGCACATTGATCCAACACAAAGATGGTTTTATTCATCGTCATTGCACTTCCTGTCTGGACAGGAGGCCAAAAATAGATGTCTACAGTTAGCCCCACTTTGATCGAGTCTAGAATAGATGAGGATCAAAGTAGTCAAGTAAATAAATCCGAGACTCATTGTGCGAAGTTCTCAAAGAGTAGAGAATCTTTCAGAAATGTTAAGGATGTAGAAACGATCCTTGATTCGCTAAGTGTACAAAATAAGTAGCTATTAAGGCAAGAATAAGTTATTTCTAGTCTTAACTCGCTAAAGAATCTAGATTGATCCTTTGCTTTTGTAGAATTCTTTTACAAGTAAAGGTGTTCTGGGTGATTTCGAATCATAAGAAGAGATCAGTTTTAAAAACAAGGAGTAAAGGGGATGATTTCCTCTCAATCATGTCATCGTTGGTATAAAGTCCCTCGATATGTCATTCAAACTTTAGCCTAACTATAACAAAGTGAAAAGACGAAAAAAGGTGTTTTCGGCATTCGAGCCTAAACGTTTCGGCATTCGAGCCTAAATGTTTTGACATTCGAGTCTAAATGTTTCGGAATTCGAGCCTAAAAAATTTGGCATTCGAGCCGGATGTCGAAAAGATATAATTACATGTCTCAAAATTGGAGGCACATATCCAAATCCAGTGAGAGAGAAGAAAGTCAACAACTCTCTTATAAGTTTTGTCCACAAGATGAGTACACGTGTCTCAGGATTGGGCCACGTGACTACACAGGTGCGATATCGTCTCGTCGCTCTTTATACAGGGGGTGGACGGACACTCTAACTGTCCGGTAAGCCAGTATGCTCACTAACCACCGTATTTGCTTCCAATCAAGAATTGTCTCTTCCTGATGGTTCGACGCGCCTATCAACTCGTGAGCTAACACCTAAAGTAATCCTCTACCTTTTATTTCTGATTTGTCGATCTCGCAAAGCTTGGGCTGAAGTGAAGTTTTACGCAACACCTACGCCATACAATTTTACGTTGTACGATACGCCTTGCATTTTTATGCTGCATGATGACGCCTTCCTTTTTTCTTTGACCGTGAAAAAAGAAGAAAATTCGGACATTTATAACGTTAGTACAGTAAAATGACAAACCTGTCTATGGGAGCTTTTACGTAAAGAACCACTACGGAACGTCTTAAGACACATTTAGGAAAAACGTTCAAAACGTATGCTTAAGAAGGCACAAAGCACGGTGCACATGCAAAATGATGCAAAAAACTAACAAAGAAGAAAGTAAACTACAAAATGCAAAGCAAATAACGAGCAAAAACAGTTGAAAATTGACCTAACGGATCAAAATCTGGGTACCGGTTATTTTAGTGACCAGTATCTGCGCGCAACTCAGTAGGTTGCGCTGGCCAGACGCATGCATCATTCTGAGTTGCGCTAGTTTGTCACGCACAACTAATTTTGTTGCGCGCGACATTTAAATCAGCAAAAAGAAATCGCTAAGCGCGACTTTCAGTTTGCATTTTCTCCGTTCTTCCTTCACCATTATCGACCCTTTCTCTCTCAAGAAAGCTCGGCTTTTTGCAATTTTTGAAGCCAAAGGAAGTAGATCTCGTCCTCTATTCTTATTTTCCATAATCCAATGTAAGTTTTTTGTCAAATTTCGTTTGATTTTGGCTTAATTGGGACGGATTTAGAACCATTAAAACCCTAAATTCCGAATTTGGGGGTTTTTTATTTAGTCCATTATTCTAAAAATTGTTTGTTCCATGATTTTATGATATGTTTAAGGAGTGTTTTGCAACAAATTTCATGAAAAACGGTTAAGTATTGAACCTTGTATAAGCATTTCTTTTGTTTAAGTTCATTCTTGCTTTTTCCTTCGAATTTTGCTCGCATCTGTTGCTTTTTCTTGCTCATTTTGGTTGCATTTGCTGATTATGAAGTAGATTATAGCTAGTATTGAAGCTAGTATTACTTTCATAATTCACATTTTGTCAATTTTGAAATTGAAAATTGGCGCGAAGCATACTCTTAGCTCGTTTTTTTTGCCATGTTTAAACCTCAAAATTGTTTGGTAGACAATAATCATGTTTATATTACTGGTATTCTTCTAGGAGTAGTTGATTCTTTGAGATTTCGAAATAAATCCCTTGAATGGTTAGTTGAAAGTGGTGTAGGATGGCTTTTGTGGGTGTTAGAAGCCTTCATTTACTTAGTTTAACTGCAGGTATCGTAGCCCTAACATATGAGTGGCATTCGATTTTTGTGTTTTGCCCTATCGGCAGTCGTTATGCCACGGAAATGGGTCTAGAACAAGTATATTAGCTTAGTTTTATTTCGCCTTTTTTTTTCTTTAACGAATTTATCATACATTTCTTGTATTAATCTTCGTTTAGATTTCGCAAGATGTGCAGCAGCCGTCTGGGAGTCGCCGAGCACCCTAACCTCCTTTGTACACATTTATTTTTAGGAAACAAATGTACATTTTATTTTATCATTTTTTGTTGTACATATGACACATTTTTTGTATATATATGTCATTATTATTTTTCTTTTGTTTCCGTGTGTACATTTTTTAATATTTTTTTTAAAAAGAAAAAAAATTTCTGAGGGCGGGAAGGGTTCTCGAATTACCCCCCTTGTAAAAATAACAAAAAGAGACAAAGGAAGGAGAATAGGAAAAAGAAAGAAAAAAGGAAAGGAAAAAAGAAGAAAATAACGGAAAAAGGAAAATAAAAAAATAATAAAAAGAAAATATCAATGAAAAGGACACAAGGGTTAACAAAAGGTAAGCGTATGATTAGTCTTAACATTTCATCAAGATACCATCATTATGTAGTCTAAAATAAGAAAATAAATCTAACTCACATGCCGCATCAGACTAGACGCGTGCAACTAGATGAGTTGCGCGCAGCTGTCGCGCACATGTAAATTGTATGCGCACGGATGGCGCACACTAGATGAGTTGCGCGCGCCACCTGCTAGTGAACTTTCCTTTGAGCGAAAATTGCCAAAATTTTGCCCCTCTTGGGTTTATTAAAACGTGGTTTGGTGTAGGCTTTTGAGTATCTTGCATTCATTCGCTTAGTAATATCATAAGAAACTAAAAAGAATCAATCTCTCTAAATTCTTTCTTTTTTTTTTTTTTTTTTTTTGTGAATTGAACTTTTTTTTTTTGTGAATTGAACAATGGTGAAAACCTTTAAACAACATTTGAAGCAATGGGTCACTTCCCTTTCAACCGAGGACAAACTAGCTTTCAAAATTTACCACCTAGACCATCTATTGAGTTACATGCAGCTAGTGATTAATTTTGATTTTCTTCATGCCGCCGTCAATCATTGGGACTCTAACCACCATCTTTTCTTCTTTAAAGTGGACGAAATTGTCCCACTACCTTGTGAGCTCAAGGCTTTTCTAGGCTTCCCTACGAATACTCTCCCTGTGACCTATGCGCCTACCTTATTGGATCCCAAACCTATATTCCCAAGATTTTTTGGCTTGATTGACAATGATATGACTAACATTGGAACTGAAGAAGGTGTGACTTTGATTCATTTTATTGAACACTTCGTCGCCCCTCGTGACAACATGACTAAACAACGTTTTAAAATTTGTGCTTTATGTTATTGTCTTATTGTTAATTGTTTACTTAGGACAGGAAAAGAGTACGAAAATTATTCCATGGTGTCCATAGTAAAGCAAATAGAGGGATGTCATTCACCCGCTCTTTTGGCTTTGGCGGAAACCGTTCTATGCTTGAATCGCCTTAGTGGAGACCGTAACAAAACCGATTTCACGGGAAGTCTACTCCTATAACACGTACATTTTTTTTTTCATTGTATAAGAGCGCAAGCTATGAAGTTGTGCTGGCATGACCAGCGCAATCTTCTGAGCTACGCGCGGATGGCGTGCGCAACTGATTTTGATGCACGCGCCACCTGCTTGTGTAAAATCGCAAATTTTTTTTTCTTTTTTTTTTTAGATTTGGCAAATGGAGCATTTGTGAATTGTTGATCATCCACAAAACCTTGAGGCTAATGGAGTAAGGACAATCCCTTGACGTCGAATTCTCTACAAGCACAAGAATGAAGAAGAATGGACGTCGTTTTTCTTTCACGGGGTTCCTAACATACGCTTTGTAATTCTTTTGTGGAATATAAGTAGTATGGTTGGGAATAGTTTTAATTGCCCTTATATTAGGCTTCTAGGCCTATCTAGTACTACTTATATCTTTCCTTGCAGGGTGATGAGACAATACGGGATGAAACAAATTATTCCCCCGCAAGATTGTGATGCCTCCAAAGATGTGATCTTTAAACCCGAACGAATTTCTTGTTTTATGGAATATTGGTCAAGTCTTCCTAGATGGGTAGTACAAAATCCTACTGTGAGTATTGTGTTATCTTCCTTTTATAAGGCTTGGATGAACGCGCCGGATAACGGAAAATTAAATAAGGCTCGATCACAACATCAAGTCGCCACGGCTCGCAATCTACCTAAGCCTTTGAAGCATTTAGCCACCACTACTCCTCCTAGTGGCCAAAACAAAGGAGTGAGAAGAAAGCTAAGTTAGACTTCTCATCTCCTAAGGCTCGTTTGAAAGAAACAAAGAGGAAAGCTCCTTCCAAACCAGCGCAACAAGGCGTAATAATAAAAGAATCATCACAACCCACACGCAAAAAGGCCCCAACAATGCTAAAGAAAAGGGGGAAAGTGTTGAAAAGACCCCAATTCCTAAATTGAAGAACAAATGTGTGGGTGAAAAAGAAGAATAAAGGGAAAAACTCTAAGTTTACTAGAAACCGTGCGACGGAAACTACTCCTCCATCATCCATGATAATCGAGGACATAGTAAAACCTTAGAGTGTTACACAATTTTGTGATTAGTTTAATTTGAATAAAGTGTTATCACTACTATGTTTTTTATTTATTTATTATCTAGTTCAATAATGTCTCTTATTTTTTGAATTTTTAATGAAAGAAAATGAGCTTTATTTTGATATGACCGAATCATAAAGATTGCCTACGTATTCGTATTACAAAATCAGGTCTTTGCGTAGTTCTTTCCAATTATTTTTTATTTTTCTTTAATCTCTTATGTAGAATATAAATGAAAAAAGTTATCAAATTTTGTTTAGACAAAGCTAAAATCAAAGTTTAAATTTTTATTTTCCGAGAATATGTTATTTTCGAGAAAAACCCTCTTTTTATCGAAAGTAAAAGTCGTAACTTTAATCAAGCGTAAAAATTCTGGGTCCGCGGTTTGTCATCAGGTGGTGCATGCAACATCAGAGGTTGCGCAAGCCTGTCGCGTGGAACTGGATTTGTTGCGCGTGACATCCGCGCGCAACCATTTTGGTTGCACGCGACACCTATATTACGAGTGTTTAAAAAAAATTTACTATATATATATTTTTTTGCATTATTACCCCACCCCCCATGTGTTAAGAGCTTTTCGTGATGTTCAAAAAAATCTGAACACTTAGAAGGGTCCTATTATTTTTAAAATTACCCCCCAAGTGTTATGTACTTTACCGTGTTTTTCGGTAAAGTGCATAACACTTAGAATCTTTCAATTAAATGCTGAAAATAATTTGTTTAATGAATGAACGAGTTTTTCCGGATTTTATATGTAATATATTTTTTTAAGTCGATCAATGTTTATTAATTGGCGAATTTCATCACCTCTAATATCCATTAACCTGACGGCTCTTTCTGATAGGATTTCAATTGCGCGGCAGGGACCTATCCAATTAGGCTTGAATTTCCCTCTTTGATCGGTTGGTGGACCCCTAACCTCCTTTAGTACAAAGTCACCTTCTTTGATATTTCTCGGTCGTACCTTTTTATTAAAATGACGCTCGATGCATCGTTTGTAGACTTGTACATGATACAAAGCTCTTAATCATTTTTCATCGAGGAATAAAAGCTCTTCATACCTCGCTGTTACCCATTCAGCTTTCGGTAGCTTACTTTCGAGTACGATGTGTAGGGATGGTATTTCCAGTTTGACTAGTTGAACTGCGTTCATTCCAAAAACTAATGAGTATGGAGTTACTCCAATTGATGTTCGTATGGACGTTCTATAACCCCATAGTGCGAATTGTAGTTTATTCGGCCACTCTTTAGAATTTTCTGCCATTTTCTTAATGATGACTGTTATGTTTTTATTTGTGAATTCTACAGCTCCACTCATTTGAGATCTATATGGAGATGAGTGATGATGTTTTACTTTATAACGAGTTAAGAGGGTCTCAACTTCAACTTTGAATTGAGATCCCTGATCACTAATTAGTTCATGTGGAACTCCATATCTACAATATATGTTTCGTTCGAGAAACTTTGCGACATCTTTAGATGTGATATTCACGTAAGAAGCAGCCTCAATCCACTTGGAAGTAATCGATGGCTACTAAAACGTACTCGTGCCCTCCTGGTCCTATTAGAGAAATTTTACCAATTATGTTAATTCCCCAAGTTGAAAAAGGCCAACGTGAAGTGAAATTGTATAGTGCGGATGGTGGAAGGTGTGGTAAATTGGTGAACATTTGGCACTCTGGACAGTTTTTAGCATATTTTATGCAATCATGTTCCATAATGGACCAATAGTACCCTTGTCGTGAAATTATTTTTGCAAGCATTTTACCATTCATGTGAGGTCCACAAACACCTTTGTGAGTACTCTCCATAAAGGGTGTGGTTTCAGGTTGGTCTACGCACAATAAACTTTGACCGTTAGGTTCTTTTTGCATAATTGACCATTTAATGGACTGTATTGGATCGTAAGTGTTCACAAGGCTCGTTAGTCTTTTGATGAAGTATTTTCAGGATATGTGCCATGGGTAATATATTGGAGGATATGATCATACCAAAGGTTGTCTCCTTCGATGTCATTTATTTCCTCTATTACGTTGCAATATGCTAGTTCTTCTCTTCTATCAACGCATAATGACATTATTGAGGCTAATTTTGTTAGCGCATCAGCAAATTGATTATCATCCCTAGGGAGAAATTTAAAACAATATGTTCAAAATGCTCGATGAGTTGCTCTAGGTGTGCTTGGTATAATATCATTGTGGAGTTCTTTATTTTCCATTTTTTCAGTATATGACTTATAATGAAACTGGAATCTCCATATACCTCTAAGTTTTGCACACCTATGCTAGTTGCTGCTTCTAATCCAAAAATGCACGCTTCACATTCCGCGGTATTATTAATAACCTTAAAGTCTAGTTTGACAGAGATTGGATTATGTGCTCCCTCTGGACTTATGAGTAACACTCCTACACCACATCCTTTTTTATTGGACGCACCGTCGACATACATTACCCATTTTTCATCTTGTGTCATGAGAATCTCTTCATTCAGAAGATGAGTAGTTTCTGCATGACTTGTTTGAATTGGATGTTGGGCTAGAAAATTAGAAATTATATTCCCGTTTATTGATTTTTAAGGAATATATTTTTAGTTCAAATTCGGCCAACATTACCAACCACTTGGATATTCTTCCTTGTATAGGTGGTTTCTGAAACAAATACTTTATCGAATATTATTGAGAAATCACATGAGTAGTGTGTGGTAGCATATAATGTCATAGTTTTTTAGTTGCCCACACTAATGCTAAACTTGTTTTTCCAAGGTGCTATATTTTGTTTCATATTGAATGAATTTTTTTACTTATGTAATATATTGCACGCTCGACTTTTTCTACCTCTTATGCTAACATGGCGCTTGTGGCCATGTTTGTACCTACGATGTATAGCCTAAGAGGTAGTTTGGGTACTAGTGGTGCTAAAATTTTTGGAATTTTTGAGATAATCTTTGATCTTCTTAAAGGCCTTTTGGCATTGATCGTGCCTTTCATGTTTTTCTTCTTTTTCAATTTTTTAAATATTGGCTTACAAGTCATAGTCAATTTGTTGATAAACCAACTAATGTATTGTCGTTTGCCAAGGAACCCCCTAATTTCTTTTTCTGTTTGAGGGGGAGGCACATCAACGATTGCCATTATTTTAGAGGGATCAATCTCAATACCACGTGTGCTTACTACGTATCCGAGTAACTTGCTGGAAGTTACTCCAAAGGCGCATTTTTGTGGATTCAATCGCATTTTGTATTCTTTTATTCGAGTGAAAATTTTGCGTAAAACTTTTATATGTCCCATTCTATCATTGGACTTTACGATCACATCATATACATACACTTCTATATCTTTATGCATCATATCATTCAAGAGAGTCGTAGCTGTTCTTCGGTGTGTAGCTTCTGCATTTTTTAAACCAAATGGCATGAGGGTGTAGCAATATGTACCCTAAGGAGTGACAAAGCATGTCTTTTCTTCGTCTTCTTTTGACATTAAAATTTGGTTGTAACCTGCATATCCATCCGTAAAGGATAACATCGCATGTTCAGCCGTATTATCTACCAATATATCAATATGTGTTAGAGGGAAATCATTTTTAAAGCTAGCCTTATTAAGGTCCCTAAAGTCGACACACATGCGAACTCGTCCATCCTTTTTAGGGACTGGGACGATGTTCACTACCTATTATAGGTAATTACATACGCGAATGAAACCTGCGTCCAATTGTTTTTGAACTTCTTCTTTTATTTTTAATGCGACATTAGGTTTCATTCGTTGAAGTTTTTGCTTTACTGGTTTAGAGGTAGGGTTCAAGGGAATGGTGTGTTCCGCAATTTCCCTATATATTCCAGGCATGTCCTTGTATGACCAAGCGAACACGTCTTTGAATTCTTTGAGTGTCGACATGAGGGTCGATCGCTCTTCCGGATTTAGAGATAAGCTAATTTTAACTTCTCTTTTGTTTTCATTAGTTCCTATATTGACTGTTTTGGTTTCTTCAATTATAGGGTTCTTTTGTTCTCGTTCATTCATTAGTTCAACCAATTTATTAACATTATCATCTTCATTAGATTGATTGTTATAGCATTCAAAAGATTCGAGGGAAGGCATATACTCGAAAATAGGGGGTAAGTTGGGAATAGAGCTCATATTATTAAATTCAAAAGAGAGTACATCAAGAGAAGAATCCTTTTTGGGATATTCTTCCTTAGAACTAGAAAATAAAGATTCAAAAATGGCCACAAAGCCTAAATTTTAAGCTTCCCTGGATTCTATACTAGATTCGTCGTCCGATTCTTCAAACATCTTCCCTTCGCCTGTCACGATTTCCAGTTTATGGCCTTTGAGATTGGTCTATTTGAAAGACTTCTTCCATCCATGCTCAAAGTTTTCATTAGAAGGGGTAATCAATGAGGTCAGGTCAAAAGCTTCATCTTGAATGACATTATCATTTGTCATTGTAGCGACATGATTTTGCTCTAGTCCAAATAGCAAGTTGAATGCTTACCTGTCATAGCACCCTGGAGTTGGGTGTTTTGATTCAACAATTTTAACATTGTCATTCAAGAAGTAGCAATCGTGAAATATTTTAAATCTAGGCTTCTTGATTCCTTCCAGAACTAATGGATCTAGAAAGTCATAGCATGGGTAATCTTCTCCCTCCCTAATGAATTGTCCATTAAGGGTTTGTTGGTAGGATGGGAGTAAAGTGATTATCCCTTTGTTGTTGTTGTCTCTACGTGCTTTATTTTTCGCATCGTGAGACTCTAGTTCTTCTTTAGTTGGTTTATATCCCAATCCAAAGGAGAATCTTTTTTTTGGTATAGGAAGTAAGAGGGATTTCTTCATTCCTATTCCCAAAGCCATCCCAAGAAAGTAACTACTCTTGAATAAGATGTTGTTTACTATATGGGTGGAATATGGATCAAGCTTCAATAATTTTTCAAGGCTTTCTTCCATTTCAATTGAGCAGATTAGCTCCGCGGCAAATCCCTACATGTCCTCTTCATCATTATCATGGTTTATTTCCAAAAGTGATTGGTCATTTATAGCTATTTTGAGTGGAGAAGCAAGTATAGTCATAGGAAGCCCTTGATAGTTCAACCTTATCATTCGATGAAGTGAGGATGGTATGCACCAAGCTCATGTATCCAAGGACGTCCAAGTAGAAGGTTTAATGTAGGTTTAATATCCATAACATGGAATTCAACCATATTTTGAATTGGGCCTAGGGTAATTGGTAGCTTAACAGTTCCACACACCGATCTTCTCGAGTTGTCATGGGCCCTAATACTTTATGTTGTTGATTGAAAATCTTTTTCTAGATTCAGGCCTAAGTATTTTGCAGTTTGCAATGGGCATACGTTTACAGCTGACCCATTGTCTACCAAAGTAAGAGGGATATTGTATCCCTTGAACCTCACATTTCGGTATGATGCATTTTTGTCGGTAGTCTCTTTTGAAGGCAAATCATCAACAGTGAAAATTACACTAGTAGTAAAATACAAATAGGCAACCCCCTAATGCCACCGGTTCAGGCCAAACCAGTGGCTAAAACCGGCCTAAAAATGGGCGGATTTTTAAACAAAGAGAAAAGGCACCGGTTCAGCTCAAAAGGTGCCAAAAATAAAGAGGACACCGATTTGAACCGGTGTTAGTGAACCGGTGCATTAAAAAAAAAACCACGCCCTTATACTTTCTTTCTTCTTCCTTCTCTATTTCATTTCACTGTTTCATTCGAGACCAAACCCTTAGCTTACTACACTATCTTTCTCCATTTTTCCACCACCATTATAGCCGCCACCGTCGCCGGCCACTAGCCTCGCTCTTCTCTTTCTCCTCTTACCGGGTTTTCCTCCCCTGTTCCTTCTCTTTCTCTGTTCAATTTGGTTGTGAAGGTGTTGAAGCTAAGCCGCGCCACAACCTTAAGCTCGCCGCGCCACTGCCCTAAGATCGTCGTGCCACCGTGCTTCTACTTCCCTAAGGTGGCCGCAATTATTTTCTAATTATGTACTTATATTAATTTGTTTTGCATGTTGAATCATTGTTTGCAAATTAAAATTTAGGTTTGAATATAATTATACTCCAATTTTTCTCAATTTTAGGTTGTTTTATTGGGAATTTGTGAAAATATTAGTGATTTTTCTCAATTAGTTGGATTTTATTATGTTTTAATGGTTAATTTAATTTGTTTTGGTAAATAATTTTGAAATAATTATAGAATATATATTAACCTTGATACTTAAATAGGTGAAATTTGGTAAATCACTTTTAATGGTTAATTTGAAGTTGTTTTGATGGATTAATTTGATTAAGTTAGAGATTAGAAACTTTGTTATTAAATTAGTTGAATTTTTGAATGTTTAAATGGTTAATATTAAGTTGTTTTGATGGGTATATTTGAATAAATTATTATTAAACCTTGTTACTAAAGTAAATTAATTTTGGAATGGGTGAATGATTACTTTTAAGTTGTTTTGATGGATAATTTTGAAAAAATTAGAGATTAGTAACCTTGTTAGTTTAGCAATTTTGAATAAATTAGATGAATTAAAGTAGTGAATACATAGTTTAGCAATTGTAGTTCGATGAATGATGTGTTTTAGCTTATAAATAAATTAGTGAATTGACATGTTATGAGAAAGAAATAGTACATACATAATATTTAACCTAATTTTTCTTTATTGTTTTTTTTTAATAGATTTGTGAATTGAAGCACAAGTTTAGCTTGAGGACTACATATTGAGCTCAAGTGCGTAGTTGCTATATTGGTATGACTTATAAACTTACTAAGCTATATTTCTTTCTATTTATCCATTTAATAAAAGTTTATTCATGAAATTGCAACTTCTGTATTGTTTTATTGCAAATAAATACAACAATATATAGAATACACATATGCCTAGATACCCGTTCAAGACTTTCTCATTAAAAGAAAGTCTTGAATAGTACCCGGTTGGGACTGTTCTTGAATGTGTACTCTCATTTAGGTGGTGAATGTATGTATTCTTTTCGATTTTAATGAACATCTTGGCTTACCATTTTCTCACTATTTTCTCTAGGTACATATATATGTATATCTACATTGTGTACTTGGAGAACTAGGGGGAAATGCTGCCGGATTTTCCTTAAAATTGAAAAGTTGACATACATTCACTAGTGAGAGTAGACATTCAAGGATGGGTTAGGTTGGAGTGATAAGGACCCTTCGGAAACATGCATTGTTTCACTATATGAATGGTATATTCATGTTTTGTACTTGAATTTGATTTACATAAAATATGTAGCAATTACACATTATTCATTATATGTTGCAATATATGTTTAGAGACAATTTACTAAATGGAGAAAGATCCTGGTTGGATGTATGGTAGACGCAATACATTGGAATTTTGGAATGGGGTTCAACAGTTTTGTGAGAGGGCTTTAGCTTATTAACGGAAACTGGGTGGCAAAGGCAATTATTGTCCTTGTGTTGATTGTAATAATGTGAATGTGGTCTATAGTGTTGAAACCATAAGTGATCATGTATTATGTCGCGAGTTTAGGCATTTATACCATGTGTGGATTTGGCACGGAGAAAGTGGAGAGTACAGTAGGGATCTTGATCGGAATGATGTGCGTGTTAGAAGCAATGATATTCATGTGGACGAGGAATACGAGAATGATGACTATATTGTTGATAATTGTGAGGATGGAGCCGATGATGATCAGACGGATGTGGTCGAGGATGAACAAGTGGATGAGATGTTGCATGGTGTTGAAGGTGGAGTGTTTAAGTTATTATCGGAGGCTTCCAAAAAGCCTTTGTATCCTGGGTGCAAAAAATACTCCAAAATATCGGTCGTGCTAACACTTTTCAACATGAAGTCGAAGCATGGGTGGACGGACATTAGTTTTACTTCTTTGTTGACCACATTAAGTGATATGTTGCCCGATAAGAAAGAGATTCCTAAATCTTACTATTACACAAAGAAGACCATGTTTCCCTTTGGTTTAGAGTATAAGAAGATACATGCATGTCATAACGACTGTATTCTGTATCGAAATGATTATGAACAATTGCAGGAGTGTCCACGATGCAAGCGGTCGCGCTACAAGCGCATGAGTTGCTATCTTGGTACGGAGGGACCTCCTGCTAAGGTGTTGTGGCATCTTCCCATAATTCCAAGGTTTAAGCATCTATTCTCAATACCAAAAGACGCTAAAAACTTGAGGTTGCATGTAGAAGGAAGAAAGAAAAATAGAATGCTGAAGCATCTTGCTGACTCTCCACAGTGGAAGAACATTGATTTGTAGTTTGAGAAATTTTGTGATGAAGTCAGAAATTTAAGGCTTGGGTTGTGCACAGACGGGATGAATCCATTTGGCACTCTTAGTACCCAACACAGCACATGGCCAGTACTTTTAGTGATTTATAATTTGCCTCCTTAACTATGCATGAAACGTAAGTATGTAATGCTTTCATTGCTAATAACGGGGCCTAGGCAACCTGGAAATGACATAGATGTTTACCTTGCGCCGCTTATTGACGACTTGAGAAAGATGTGGGACGAAGGGGTTTCTATTTTTTATGCTCATGAGAACGAGATGTTCACATTGCGTGCAGCCCTTATGTGGACCATGAATGACTTCCCTGCATATGGCAACTTGTGTAGGTACAAGGTTAAAAGGAAAAAAGCATGCCCCATATGTATTGATGACACATCAAGCGTATACCTTACTCATTCTCGCAAAGATGTCTACTTGCGGACTCGAAGGTTCCTTAGGCATGATCACCCGTACCGTAGACAAAAAAAGGCTTTCGATGGAATAGTGGAAGAGGATACTGCGCCTAGACCATTGACTGGTGCTGAGATTTGTGCTGGTGTGAAAGGGATACAAACGGTGTTTGGAAAATAAGAAAAAACTATGGTCTCAGCTTCTCTGTTTAAGAAAGAATCAATCTTTTGGAAGCTTCTGTACTGGAGAGAACATGACGTTAGGCACTATCTTGATGTGATGCATACAGAGAAGAATATGTGTGATGCTCTTTTGGGAACGCTTATGAATATTCAAGGCAAAACAAAGAACGGAAAGGGTGCACGGTCAGATTTGAAAGAGATGGGGATTCGTCCAAAATTGTGGCCTCAAGAAAAGGTTAGAAAGGGGAAGGAACCGAAAAAAAAAGATGATTATGTTTTGAAAAAAGGGAAGGAGAAGAGCAAGGGAAAGAGAAAGGCCAAAGATGCGTTAAAGAAGAAAGTTGAGGGGTAAAGGGAAGGATTAAAAGAATTATTTACCCCTGGCTTTCTATACATTGTCATATGGTAGAGAAATGTATGTTTTGTGCATGTTTGTACGTCATTAAGGTTCCATCAGGGTACTCATCTAACATGAAAAGATTTGTAACGTTGAATGGAGAATTAAAGCTGACAAGTATGAAATCCCATTATTGTCACATTAAGATGCAAGTATTTCTACCGATTGCAATCTGTGGTAATCTACCGAAGCACGTGAGGGAAGAAATTACAAGCCTTTGTTCGTTTTTCAATACAATTTGTATCAAAGTGCTTGATCCTTGTACACTAGATGCTTTACAAGCAGATGTGGTTGTGACTTTGTGCAAATTTGAGATGTATTTCCCACCCTCATTTTTTGACATAATGGTTCATCTGGTTCTTTATTTGGTGTGTGAGATTAAGTTGTGTGGTCCAGTGTTCATGAGGTGGTGCTACCCTTTTTAAAGAAACATGGGTACATTACAAGATAAAGTATGGAACCGGGCTCACTCTTAAGGAAGTATGATGTAAGGGACCGTGGGTGAGGAGATAGGTAACTTTGTGGCGGACTACATAGCCCTTGCTCAACCTATTGGTCTTCCTACTTCTCGACACGAAGGTAGACTTGATGGTCATGGAACAATTCGGTCGAAACGAATGTCACCTGACCGAGATCAGTTCTTAGAAGCACACCTTTATGTGTTGCACCATGTTTCAAATGTGCACCCATAGTTTGCGTGACGAATTTCCATCGAAAGGTGAAAGGGTACTTATGCAGTTGCATAATAAGAGGTTTATTAATTGGTTTCGTGATCGAGTAATGAGTCGATTGGATGATACTAATGTAACCGATACAGTACGGTGGCTTGCGTACGGTCCTAGGGATGATGTTTGTTCATTTAAGGGACATGACATCAATGGGTACACTTTTTGACCGAGGGTTGTAATTTAAAATCTTCCTCCACCCAAAACAGTGGTGTAACGCTTGTGGCATCGTCAAGGGAGTTTTCAAGTGCTAAGGATAAATCACCTGTCGATGCAGAGTTGTCATACTATGATCGAATTCACCAAATATGGGAGCTTGATTATTGTAACTTCATGGTTGTTCTTTTCAAGTGTAAGTAGGTTAATAATATTAGGCATAACGTCAAATATGAGGACTTTATTCTTGTACATCTTGGCCACTTGAATGATAGCGTGGAACCATTTATCCTTACATCTCAAGCTAAGCAAGTGTTCTACGTAACTGACCCAGTCGATTCAAAATGGTCTATAGTGCTAGCTGGCAAAAGAAGAATCCTAGGCATTGGAGATGTTGAGGATGAGGAAGAATATGATGCGTTTGATGATTCTGCACCTTTCACTATTCCTAGACCTGTTATACTAAATGACATAGACAACAAAGAAGGTTATATGCGATCAGACCACAACGAAGGAATTTCAGATTGAGGTAGTATGATTAAAAGTTAGTAATGGTTTCATTGCAAATATAGTTTAGTTATCATGTATATAAGAGCATAAGTAGGCAAAAATTACCATAAATAACATAAATAAGCTTGTATTTGACCCAAATCCTTTGTTTTGTTTATAAACTAACATGTTTCTAATTTGAAATTGCCTAAGTATACTCATTATGATGCATATACAAGGTTATAGTACCATAAGTAGGTGAAAATGGCTTAAATGACATTCTACTTAACCCGAATCCTTTGTTTTGTGTATGAACTAACATTTAAACATTCTATGAACTCATATTCATTGTATTTAACATGTTTTTAGTTTGAAATTGCCTTAGTGTACTCATTATCATGCATATACAAGGTTATAGAACCATAAGTAAGTGAAAATGGCTTTAAAGACCTTCTACTTAACCCAATTCCTTTATTTTGTGTATGAACTAACATTAAATCATTCTAACAACACATATTCATTATATTTAACATGTTTGTAGTTTTAAATTGCCTAAGTGTACTCATTATCATGCATATACAAGGTTATAGGACCATAAGTAGGTGAAAATGGCCTAAATGAGCTTCTACTTAACACAAGTCCTTTGTTTTGTGTATGAACTAACATTTATTTATTCTAACAACCCATATTAATTATATTTAACATTTTTGTAGTTTGAAATTGCCTAAGTGTACCCATTTGCACTCAAACTTTGCTATACACTAATATTGTTTTATGATTGCTTTGACAGATGCTTATATCTCATGGAGGGCGATCATAACCCTCATTGTGTAAAGGAAATTGACGATGATGAATATGAGGATGAGTAAGAGGATGAGGACGAGGATGAGCCTTATGATGTGAACAAGGAGGATGACTAGGGTGAGCCAGAGGATCAAGCTCAAGATGAGTTTGAGCGTAGGCATGAAGAATTTTAAATTTCAGCTGAACAAGCACCGCCTATTGAAAATACAACATGTGAGATTGTTGGTGAGAACCCGACTCCTAAAACTCATGGCCAAGGACAAGATCAAAACAACACAGGTGGTGGGGGGGGGTAAAGGCACCGACTCAAAGAAAGGGAAGCGGTCTAACGAGAAGTTTTAAGAAACCGAACGGTCCCATGGTGATGGAGTATGAAACCAATGGCCAACCCGGGGCCAAATGGCATTGATAATATGCTAATCAGGTTGGCATGTATGCGCGGAAAATCCCCTTTACACTTGTAATGCGGCAAGTACCTCCGGGTTTGATTCAAACCTTTTGGGATGATACAAGGGTAAGTGTGTTTTTGGCACATTTAGACAATTTAAGAAACCTTAACCTTATGGTTGTTAGTAAATAGAAACTAAAAATTGGTTTTAATTTGTGCTTGCAGAGGCTGTTTTCTATTCCTAATGATGTCGAGAAGAGAAGGGTGTTTGAATCTTTATTAGCAAAAAGATTCAGAGGCTTTAAGACCAACTTGACTAATGGATGGATCTAAGAGAAGAAGAAGAAATCAAAGAAGTAGAAGAAATAAAAGAAGAAGAAAGCTGATGAAGATGACCTTCTCCCGTGGCAAAAATGGCCGACCGTGTTAAAAGAAGACTGGGAAGAGTTCGTTAGAATGAAGACTCAAAATAAAGCCATTGTACGTTTGTGTAAATCTGATCTCAATTGAATAATAGCTTGACTCTTTTTATAAGAATGATACCAACATTTGTTTTTATGTAGGAACTTCGAGAGAAATTTTTTTAAAAAAATGCAGAGAAGAAGGAGTACGTCCATCGTATGGGGCCTAAGACATTTGTTGAAAAGATACCTGAGTGGGTCGATAAGGGTTTATACCCTAAATCGCTTCTAGTGTCATCGAAGAAACCCACTAGTTTCATGATCACTACTTTGGTGAGTCGTGCTGGTGATTTCTTTTGTTCTCTCCATACGTTTGATAAGGAAACCGGAAAATGGGTCATCAAGGGTCTGAAAAACCTAAAAAATGGCAGATAAGCTTGTAATTTAAGTTACCTATAAACTATTGAATTTTAAGTCACTTTTGCATCAAAATCACTATATAAACCAATTACTGTCTTACTGACATCCTTTTTCCTTTTGCTACAGCTTCAGCACACTCAAGAGCTGGTGGAGGGCAAATTTAACCCACTTGTGGAGAATGACCCTTTTACCATGGCTTTGGGAAAGCCATACCATCCAGGACGAGTAGTAGGTTCGGGAGGTTCATTGCTTGGATGGAAAAAGGTGATGGGTCCAAATACACGAAATCGGGTAGATCTCGAGCCAGTGTTAACTCACCGGGGGAGTTGGATACCAAGGTGGCATCAATTAAGGAACAACTACACAACGAGTTAGTAGGTGAATTAAATGCTTGGGCGAAGCAGATAAACTTACCGAATACCCTTATTGATGGTTTCGAAGACATCCCACTACCCGTATTGATAGAGGAGGTTGAGATAACAAAGCTTTGGAAAGCTATAGGTAGCTTCGTTGATTGGCCACGAGCGTGGGTCAGGTTGATTAGAAGTCATATGGGCTATATTTTGGCCATTTTGTGTTAATATGCTATTTTGATGTGATTTCTTTCCTGATAAACCTATAACTATATAATATTGACATGTTATGAGATAAATAAAGTTCATTTAATAAGAAATGTAGGAAATGGGCAAAGTAAAGTCATATAGATCATATTCGGGCCATTTTGAGTAAAAAGCGTCTTAAACCTTAGTAAAATGTTTTTTTGATTTAATTTTAGGGGTTAGACACATAAAACTAGGTGACATTGACATGTTATGAAAAAGAAATAGTTCATTTGATAAGAAATGTAGGAAATGGGCTAAATAGAAGTCATATAGGTCATATTTGATAAAATACGTATTGTTTTGCCTAATTAATTAATTCTAACATAATTTTTTTGTATTTCAAGTTTTGCAAGGTCCAAAAGGATGGTCCGTTGACAATCAAGGAACATAATGGAGTTCGTGACATGTTGCTGTCTTTTATAACCTTCAACATGTAAATGGCATTTTAATGGTAAATTTATGTTAACTTTTGAACTATATTACTATTCATTATTTACTTACTATCATTTGTATATATATATATATAACACTTTTTTTTTTTATTGTACTGCGTTTGGGAATATTTATATCTATATAAATATGAATTCTTGTTTTTAATATTATTTTTATCTTATTATAATATTTAATAATATTATTATTAGGAAATTTAAAATTTTAACACCACACAAAAACTCGAAAATTGTTTTTAACACCTCCATAAAAAAAAATTGATTTTAACACAACACAAACCAACAAAAAATTGGTATTACCACCACTTAATGGATTCCGTCCAAAAATTCCGTTAAGTGGGGTCCTCAGTGACACATGTCACCATTTTAGTTGTTTAAGAAAAAAAAAACCCTAAAACTACCCCAACCACCCCACCCCCACCACCGCGCCAGCACCGCCAACCACAGACCTACCCCTTCTCTCCCCGAAACCACCACCGGCCACGACGCCTTCACACCCCAACCTTGATAAACCCTCCCCCTCCCTTTCCCATAATGGCTTCGCCCCCAAAAACGACCAAACCAAAAATCTCCTTCCCCAATACGGTCGCGATTCTGACTAGGGTGAGCCAGAGGATCAAGCTCAAGATGAGTTTGAGCGTAGGCATGAAGAATTTTAAATTTCAGCTGAACAAGCACCGCCTATTGAAAATACAACATGTGAGATTGTTGGTGAGAACCCGACTCCTAAAACTCATGGCCAAGGACAAGATCAAAACAACACAGGTGGTGGGGGGGGGGGGGGGGCGGGTAAAGGCACCGACTCAAAGAAAGGGAAGCGGTCTAACGAGAAGTTTTAAGAAACCGAACGGTCCCATGGTGATGGAGTATGAAACCAATGGCCAACCCGGGGCCAAATGGCATTGATAATATGCTAATCAGGTTGGCATGTATGCGCGGAAAATCCCCTTTACACTTGTAATGCGGCAAGTACCTCCGGGTTTGATTCAAACCTTTTGGGATGATACAAGGGTAAGTGTGTTTTTGGCACATTTAGACAATTTAAGAAACCTTAACCTTATGGTTGTTAGTAAATAGAAACTAAAAATTGGTTTTAATTTGTGCTTGCAGAGGCTGTTTTCTATTCCTAATGATGTCGAGAAGAGAAGGGTGTTTGAATCTTTATTAGCAAAAAGATTCAGAGGCTTTAAGACCAACTTGACTAATGGATGGATCTAAGAGAAGAAGAAGAAATCAAAGAAGTAGAAGAAATAAAAGAAGAAGAAAGCTGATGAAGATGACCTTCTCCCGTGGCAAAAATGGCCGACCGTGTTAAAAGAAGACTGGGAAGAGTTCGTTAGAATGAAGACTCAAAATAAAGCCATTGTACGTTTGTGTAAATCTGATCTCAATTGAATAATAGCTTGACTCTTTTTATAAGAATGATACCAACATTTGTTTTTATGTAGGAACTTCGAGAGAAATTTTTTAAAAAAAATGCAGAGAAGAAGGAGTACGTCCATCGTATGGGGCCTAAGACATTTGTTGAAAAGATACCTGAGTGGATCGATAAGGGTTTATACCCTAAATCGCTTCTAGTGTCATCGAAGAAACCCACTAGTTTCATGATCACTACTTTGGTGAGTCGTGCTGGTGATTTCTTTTGTTCTCTCCATACGTTTGATAAGGAAACCGGAAAATGGGTCATCAAGGGTCTGAAAAACCTAAAAAATGGCAGATAAGCTTGTAATTTAAGTTACCTATAAACTATTGAATTTTAAGTCACTTTTGCATCAAAATCACTATATAAACCAATTACTGTCTTACTGACATCCTTTTTCCTTTTGCTACAGCTTCAGCACACTCAAGAGCTGGTGGAGGGCAAATTTAACCCACTTGTGGAGAATGACCCTTTTACCATGGCTTTGGGAAAGCCATACCATCCAGGACGAGTAGTAGGTTCGGGAGGTTCATTGCTTGGATGGAAAAAGGTGATGGGTCCAAATACACGAAATCGGGTAGATCTCGAGCCAGTGTTAACTCACCGGGGGAGTTGGATACCAAGGTGGCATCAATTAAGGAACAACTACACAACGAGTTAGTAGGTGAATTAAATGCTTGGGCGAAGCAGATAAACTTACCGAATACCCTTATTGATGGTTTCGAAGACATCCCACTACCCGTATTGATAGAGGAGGTTGAGATAACAAAGCTTTGGAAAGCTATAGGTAGCTTCGTTGATTGGCCACGAGCGTGGGTCAGGTTGATTAGAAGTCATATGGGCTATATTTTGGCCATTTTGTGTTAATATGCTATTTTGATGTGATTTCTTTCCTGATAAAACTATAACTATATAATATTGACATGTTATGAGATAAATAAAGTTCATTTAATAAGAAATGTAGGAAATGGGCAAAGTAAAGTCATATAGATCATATTCGGGCCATTTTGAGTAAAAAGCGTCTTAAACCTTAGTAAAATGTTTTTTTGATTTAATTTTAGGGGTTAGACACATAAAACTAGGTGACATTGACATGTTATGAAAAAGAAATAGTTCATTTGATAAGAAATGTAGGAAATGGGCTAAATAGAAGTCATATAGGTCATATTTGATAAAATACGTATTGTTTTGCCTAATTAATTAATTCTAACATAATTTTTTTGTATTTCAAGTTTTGCAAGGTCCAAAAGGATGGTCCGTTGACAATCAAGGAACATAATGGAGTTCGTGACATGTTGCTGTCTTTTATAACCTTCAACATGTAAATGGCATTTTAATGGTAAATTTATGTTAACTTTTGAACTATATTACTATTCATTATTTACTTACTATCATTTGTATATATATATATATATAACACTTTTTTTTTTTATTGTACTGCGTTTGGGAATATTTATATCTATATAAATATGAATTCTTGTTTTTAATATTATTTTTATCTTATTATAATATTTAATAATATTATTATTAGGAAATTTAAAATTTTAACACCACACAAAAACTCGAAAATTGTTTTTAACACCTCCATAAAAAAAAATTGATTTTAACACAACACAAACCAACAAAAAATTGGTATTACCACCACTTAATGGATTCCGTCCAAAAATTCCGTTAAGTGGGGTCCTCAGTGACACATGTCACCATTTTAGTTGTTTAAGAAAAAAAAAACCCTAAAACTACCCCAACCACCCCACCCCCACCACCGCGCCAGCACCGCCAACCACAGACCTACCCCTTCTCTCCCCGAAACCACCACCGGCCACGACGCCTTCACACCCCAACCTTGATAAACCCTCCCCCTCCCTTTCCCATAATGGCTTCGCCCCCAAAAACGACCAAACCAAAAATCTCCTTCCCCAATACGGTCGCGATTCTGACAACAAATGGACGAATTCGGCCGGTTTTGGGGTTCAGTTTCCTTAATCGGCCGATTTCGACCATTTTTGGCCGGAATCATGACCGTATTAGGGAAGGAGGGTTTTGGGTTAGCTGGTTTTTGGGGGCGAAGTGGTTCCGGGAAAGGGAGGGGGAGGGTTCAGCTAGGTTGGGTGAGCAAAGGCGTCGCTGGTGATGGTTTTTGGGAGGGCAGGGGTGGGTGGGTGGTTAGGTGGTGGTGGCGCGGCGACGGGGCTGGGTAGTTTTAGGTCTTTTTATTTTTTTCTTAATTTTTTTTTAATTTTTTTTTAATTTTTTTTGCCAATAAGAAAGCGACACGTGGCACTTATTAACTGATTCTGTTTCGGAATCCGTAAAGTGGTGGTAATACCCATTTTTTGTTAGTTTGTGTGGTGTTAAAATCAATTTTTTTTATGGAGGTGTTAAAAGCCATTTTCGGGTTTTTATGTGGTGTTAAAATCTAAAATTTCCTTATTATTATTAGTCATTATAATAATAATATTATTAATTATTTTATTTAATATTATTGCTGGATTTACAGGTTATTATTATTGTTGGAAACAGGGTGTTTTTTTTTAATATTATTGCACGAAAAATGGAAAAAAAATATTTATTATAAAGGCACCGGTTAACCGGTGCCAAAACAAGCTGCCACCAAAAAAAATAACGCGGGAGATTTTTTTAGGCATCAGTTAACCGGTGGCTAAAACAATTAAAGGCACCGGTTAACCGGTGCCAAAAGGGGGGGTAATTGGCACCCCTACATAGAAACCGGTTCAAACTGGTGCCTTTGACCGGGTTTGAACCACTGCCTATTGCTAATTTTCTACTAGTGTGATTGATTTGTCGGACTTGTCGCTAATAAGCAAGCTAACGAGATCCTGAGGGGTTGTGTATGTGCCTACAGACAAAACCGTTAGAGCGTTCATAAGAGATTTCCTATGTTCTTTAGAAGTAATTAAGAGTTCGCAAATGCTAACCTTCGCCTTGGATTAGAGAAGTTGTTTAACCGATGGATCTTCCACCTCAAGTGGAGGTGGTATTGGATTTTGTACTTGACCTTGAGTTTGATTTTGTGTGGTCGAAGATCCATTTTGTGGTGCTTTATAAACTCGCCTAGAACGAGTTAGATGATCTATCTCATTTTGACGGCGGCATACTTAGAGACATATAAGTCTTGAAAGTCTTAGCCCCATAGTCCACATACTTCATTAGTTGCCTTAATGAGTATTGTGGCTAGAGGTTCTCCTATAGGTGTGATATAGTCCAAAGTATTGAACGTATCACTTCCCATACAGTCCTCATCAATATGAAACACCCCAAATGGGGATGCATTATTGTTAGGTTTAGGCGTGGGAATTCTCCCATCGTCTAATAAATCTTGTATTTTGTGTTTTAAGACGTAGCAATGTTCAGTATCGTGCCCAACACCTCTATGATAAGCATAATAAGCATTACCATCCCATTGAGCAAAACTACTTTCTGGTGGAGTGGGTGGTGTTGGTCCTATTGGTGCAAGTAAGCCTTTTTCGCTCAAATTTTCTAAGAATTCTTTATAGCTTACAGTAAATGGTGTAAATTTTCTTTCTTTTGTCCTTCTTCTTCGAGGAGCATTATTGCTATATTGATTTGTATTATTATATTGCGTGGTGGTCGCAAATATATCAATAGAGGATGAGGTATTATCATTCTCCTTTTGTAGTTATTCTTAGGTTGATGATAATGGGGTTTATTTGCTTTTTCTTTAGCAAGATCATCTTCAATCTTAGTAGCCACATAATAGACCTTTTGAAAAGTGTCTAAACCGAGGTAGCGTAGATGTTTGTTGTACTTTTCATGACAGTTGTCAATGAATTTTTGTACCGAATCGAGTTCAGGTGGCCTTTGGGCAAGGTGGGCAGCCTTTTCTCGCCATCTACCATAGAAAGCAAGGAAACCTTCATTGTCACTTTGCTTAAGCATTTCAAGTTCACGTAGAGTTGATTTGAACTCTACATTACACTCATATTGGGTAATGAAAGCCGAAACTATATCTTCCCATGTTGTTTTGAATTTAGTGTCTAGCCCATAGTACCACTCTCTTGTGGCTGGGTCTAGAGATAAAGGGAAAGTCAAAGCATAAAGATTAGGATCAACTCCCTTTAATGCCATAGTGCCATTAAAACACATTAAATGATTTTGTGGATTATTTGTCACCTTAAATATTGGCAAGTCCGTAGCTACGAACTTTTCCAGTAAAGCAAGTTCTGTAGGAGGAGCAAACTTTTCTGCGTCGAAGTACTTGTTCCCCATTGTAGAACGAAGAACTAGCTTCTCCAACGAATTTTCTTTGTTGGAAAATTGTTCCATCTTTTGTTGCAAGGCTAAGGTTTCAGCATTTTCCTTTTCCGCCTTTTCAAGTTTCTTGATTCTTATCTCCTCGGCTTCTTGATCTTTTTCTTCTCTCAAACGAAGAATCTCCGCTTGAAGTTCGTCAATGGTTGACATTTTTGTTGGACTAGGACTAGTTGTCGAGGAAAGGTTGTTTGAAGGGGGTTGTTTATTGGATAATAAACGTAGAATGCGAGTGCCCAAGAGTCTTCATTCCCAAGCTTGAAAACCGGCCCTAAAAGAAGTATGAAAGGATAAGTAAATCGATACGATACGCTTGTTTAGAAGAAAGAAAAAAGAAAATGACGCAAGATATATTCAAACGGATAACATCACCCTTAAACAATTCTTCAATGAAGATATTGTTTGAACGACTCAATTTGTTTTTTTATCAAATCGACTCGTAACAGTGGGCGTGCGCAAGTGATTAAGCTGCACGTGTCTGAATCACTTGCACTGGTAGAGGTCGCGCAACTCATTGAGTTGCGCACGCCACCTTCTCGTAAGATTTATTTTAATTAGAGCACTTTTTTTTGTTTTTTCATCGTTTTTTATTTTTTTTATGTTACCCTTCAAATACGACTAAAAATTACGAAAGAGACAGCTTCATTATTAAAAACCTAGACCGAACTTAAAAAAAAAAAAAATATCCTAACACGTTGCATATAGTCACATAATCACATAAAGCATGTCATAAGCCAAGATTCACACAATGCCATTCTAAGGTCAAAAGGCTTGGGTGTCTAAAGGTAACATATCTTAAGAAACGATGCACAAATCAATTACTCAACGTGTTTACTCATGGCAATGCTCTCTCAACATTTTTTTGACAATATGGGTGGGATGATTGTTATTGATTTTGGGATAGAATCCTAGTGTTGGCGACCCCTAATCAATGAGCCAATCCCCAAAGGTTGAAGTGTGTTATGATTATGCATGATGCAATGTTGCTTGTTTGGTTTTCAATTTTATGCAAAAGGAAGATATTATACGTTCAAATCTCGCTCTCTAACTAGAGATTATCCAAGTTAATTCTCAATACAACCCATAGAAAACCTAGTTTTGGAAACTTTGGACCATAACTAAGAAATAATCATGTAACTTCTAAATCCCTAGTGGAGTCGCCACTGTAAAGAGGGAGATCCCATCATAAGGGGTCCTTCCTTAGATGTCTATGGCCATTTAAAAGCCTAGGACTTTACACTTGTTAAGGTGTAGTAGGATTCCTGACTATTAGGGGGACCTTAAATTAGAAATGATTCTATAATTATGCTTTTTTTATAAGAAACAAGTAGGAGTCACCAATGAGTTTTATGAAAACTCATAAACCTCGTTCATGCCTTTCTTCCATGTCGATTTCATGGAATAATTAGCACAAATTGTAAGTTTACCCATGCCCAATTGGTCTACATAAACCAGAAAAGAGTTCGGCAGCAAGGGTACTAAAATAACGTTCTCTTTAGGGGGGAATCACTATCCTAGCCCTAGTACGACCTCTACATGTTAGGGTTTGGTGAGTCCGACTCACCGCGGAAACAAACCCAAAAACAAGACCACACTCGTAATAAATAAAACCATAAACATAATTAAATTAATCACAAGATTAAGATAAGCTAATTACCTTTGACGCGTGCTTCGCTCCAAAATGAGCTCTTACTTGAAAGCTTCAAGTCCCGTTCACACGGAGACCTCCAACGAAAACCACCCGCACCAACAAAACCGACTAGGTCCAATGTCCTGGGGTTAGAAAGACCAGACCAATAAAACCCGAGTAATTATAATGAGTTCAAAGGTTTTCACTAATTGTGATGCCTTTTTCAACTCTTACTCAAGCATCATTCCCAATGCCCATACTTGGATATTTATAGGAAATGATGGGAGTATCATTTACTCTCCCATCAATGTGGGATAGTTTGATTTTTCCATTTTATTTTAAAGCTAAAATAAAATTAATAATCAAGCTAGTAATAAATCAACAAGTGGCAAGCTCATGTGAGTGGTTAGGTGAGGACCACTTGGAGAAGGGGGGGGGGGACTAAACTTGCTCCCCACTCCCTCTCCCATAACCGGCCACCTCATTCCACACACACTCAAGGACCACAAGCCACATGGCACCCACCCTTGGGCACCAAGGCAGCCAAGGTGTGCTGCCACGTGCTGCTGTCCGTGGCAGCCACGCCTTGCAAGCCCAGCAGGCCCAACACTCGCATGCGGGCTGCTAGGCGCTGCTGGCCAGCAAGCCAAGCATGCTTGTGCGGGCTGATACTGGCCTTGGCCAGCGCTGCTAGGCAGCAAGCAATGGCCTAGCCATGCTGCTGCTAGCTGTGGCGAGCTGGCGCGCCTAGCGTGCTAGCTGCTGTAGCTTGTTGCGGCATGGCTTGCTAGCCATTGCGCGCACAAGGCTGCGCCTAGCATGCTAGCACGCACTAGGCTGCGCCTAGCCTTGCGATGCTAGCATGGGTGCACTAGCACGCACCAGCCAGCCTAGGCTTGGCTTGGTGCGCATGCTAGCCACCATGCTAGGCCATTTGCCCTTAGCACTCTGTTTGCTTGGGCATTCCGATGCTAGGGGTATCATGGTCTTTTGTTGATTTATTACTATTTCTCGTCTCGTCTTTCACTATTTTTTGACTCGACTTCCGACGCTCGGTTTCGATGCTCCAAGCTCGAATTTCCGACGTCTAAATAAATATTACTCGGTCGACTCATTAATTCCTTCCGAATTAATTCGTAGGTTTGGTTTGTTGAATGCTTGGGTGTGACCCGAAGGGTTCAGTCAAGATTAAGCTGTAATATTAATTATTCATTAATATTACTGATCGGAAGCGGCCTCCACCCAGGCATTCCGATCACTTGATCTCACTGAATATATTTGCTTTCTAATAATTTTGAACCCACTAACGGAATACTACACTTGTTCGAAGGACACCATTCCTTTCAATCTCCCACTTGTTCTTCCGGACAAGTGCGCATTTTGTGTAAATCCTTTTTATTATGTCGCTTAATGTCTCTTCATGAACTATAAGGTAAGATTTTTTTTGTCATCCTTATTACGTCCAGAAGTGTTTCTCGATTCTGAGTCCGACTGTCAATAAATAGATGATTTCTAAAATCCATCCGAGCACGGCCATGCATTTTACAGTCTCGCTTTACGAGAGGCCTTGTATACAACAAAGACATCTTCCCTATTTTAGAAGGGGGACATTCCAAGTCTTGTAATGTAGCTCCTCTTACTAAGAGGACCTAGTTGCCCGAGTGTTGCCATTATAATCCCCTATTACGGCAGACGTTTGACAACATTAAAGCAAACTAGTACTCAAACAAGAGAACTCACAATACTCATGGTCGAGGAAATAGGTTCCGATAGCCATAATGAGAAGTATACTTATGACAAAGTTTTTAATTTCTTAAAGTATTCTCATAGGTCGATCCAGTATGGTTCTAAACCAATACCTGTGCAAATGATTTATGACAATCATGTCCTTGTAGCACATGAAATGGTCGATCCAGTATGTCTCGTACATGCTTGATTCCCATTGCCTCAACGTGCTTGTTGTGCTTCACTTGAGGCAAAAATTTTATTAAGTGGATCGGCTACATTGTCATCCGTTCCAACTTTGCAAATTCTGATTTTACCCTCTAATTTCCATTCTCGAATCATGTGAAATCGCCGCTTGACATGTTTGACCTTCCGATGTTCCCTAGGCTCTCTGGCCTGAGCAATAGCTCCATTAATGTCACAATAGAGGGCTATTGGACCCTTTATAAAGGGTACAACATCAAGTTCACCAACGAACTTACGAATTCAAACAGCCTCCTTAGCTGCTTGAGCAGCTGCTAAGTATTCGGCTTCAGTTGTAGAATCTTCAGTTGTACTCTGCTTTGCGCTCTTTCAACTAAACGCCCCTCCATTTAGACAGAACACATATCCAGATTGCGATTTGAAATCGTCTCTGTCTGTTTGGAAGCTTGCGTCAGTATAACATTCCACAACTAAATCCTCTGCACCACCATACACCAGGAATTTATCCTTGTTCCTTTTCAGATACTTTAGGATATTTTTGGCCGCAGTCCAATGCGCCTCTCTTGGGTCTGATTGGTAACGACTCGTAGCACTCAAGGCATACGATACATCTGGCCTAGTACATATCATGGCATACAGGATCGATCCAATAAGCGAAGCATATGGAATCTGATTCATTCTTACCCGCTCATCAGGTGTATGTGGACACTGCTTCTTGCTTAGGGTTATGCCATGTGACATTGGTAGGTGACCTCTCTTGGCCTCCTCCATGCCAAATCGAGTAAGTACCTTATCAATATAAGTACTTTGACTCAATCTAATCATCCTTTTCGATCTATCCCTACAGATCTTGAAGCCTAGTATGTACTGAGCCTCTCCCAAGTCTTTCATTGAGAAGCACTTTCCAAGCCAGGACTTTACAAACTCTAACAACGGAATGTTGTTTCCAATGAGCAATATGTCATTGACATATAAGACTAGGAAGGCGATGTCACTCCCACTGACCTTCTTGTAAACACAAGATTCATCTGGATTCTTGATAAAACCAAACTTACTGATGGCTTCATCGAATCGTAGATTCCAACTTCTGCTTGCTTGCTTTAATCCATAAATGGACTTCTTAAGCTTACAAACTTTCCTAGCATTGTTTTGGTGGACAAAACCTTCAGGCTGTGTCATATACACAGTTTCTTACAAATAACCATTAAGGAAGGCGGTTTTGACGTCCATCTGCCATATTTCATAATTGTAATATGTAGCAATCGCTAGGAGGATCCGAACGAATTTAAGCATTGCGACTGGTGAAAAGGTTTCATCGTAATCAATACCATGAACTTGTCTGTAACCGTTTGCCACCAATCTAGCTTTGTAAATGAATACATTTCCATCTTTGTCGGTTTTAACTTGAAAATCCACTTACATCCGATAGGTGTATAACCTTCGGGTAAGTCAACCAAGTCCCAGAATTGATTTTCAAACATGGAGTCCATTTCAGATCTCATGGCCTCTTGCCATTTAGCAGAGACGCTGCTTGCCATCGCTTGCTTGTAGGTTGTCGGTTCATCTCCATCCATAATCAGGATGTCCTGATTCTCGGTTTATACTAAACCATGATATCTATCAGGTTGAGATCTCGGCCTCTGAGACCTACGTAGGGTAATGGATTGAGCATTTGCATTGTCGGTTCGACTTTGCACATTTTGATCATTTTGACTTGCGTCAATAGATGCTGTTTGAGCACTTTGACTGTCATTATGATTTTGTTGCTCATCCTCACGAACTTCGTCGAGTTCGATTTTCCTCCCACTTGTCATTTTGGAAAGGTGCTCCTTCTCCAAAAAGACACCATCGCGAGCAACAAACACTTTGTTCTCCGATTTGTTGTAGAAGTAATACCCTTTGGTTTCTTTTGGGTAGCCTTCAAAGTAAACCTTGTCAGATTTGGGATGAAGTTTGTCAGAAATCAATTTCTTGACATATGCTTCGCATCCCCATATCTTTAGAAAAGATAACCTAGGAGGTTTCTTCGTCCATAATTCATATGGAGTCTTTTCTACAGCTTTTGATGGAGCACGGTTCAGTGTTAGTGCCGCAGTTAGAAGTGCGTGTCCCCAGAAAGAGATAGGAAGATCACTAAGACCCATTGTTGATTGTACCATGTCTAACAAGGTTCGATTTCTCCTTTCGGATACTCCGTTCCATTGTGGAGTTCCTGGAGGTGTCAATTCTGAAAGTATACCCTTTTCTTTCAGATGGTCATCGAATTCTTGGCTCAAGTATTCACCACCTCGATCCGATCAAAGGGCTTTGATTTTCTTGCCAAGCTGATTTTCAACTTCACTCTGAAATTCTTTGAACTTTTCAAATGATTCAGATTTATGCGACATGAGGTAGACATAGCCATATCTACTATAGTCGTCTATGAAAGTGATGAAATATCGATGTCAATTTCTTGTGGTTGAGCTCATTGGTCCACATACATCGGTATGTATAAGACCCAATAAGTCACTTGCCCTTTCTCCCAACTTGGAGAGTGGCTGTTTAATTATCTTGCCTAATAGAAATCCCTCGCAATTATCAAACGATTCTAAATTGAAAGAGTCAAGAACACCTTCTTATAGAAGTTTCTTGATGCGTTTGATGTTGATGTGGCCAAGACGACAATGCCGCAAGTAAGTCTGATTTGACTCTATGGTCTTAGCTCTTTTGGTATCATTATTCACATTATAAACTTGTTTGTCTAAAGCAAGCACATAAAGGCCATTTTCAGAATGTGCAATACCATATAAAACATTATCGAGATAAAACGAACATTCTTTATCCTTTACTCGAAATTCAAAACCTTTGGCGTCCAACGCCGAAATTGAAATAATGTTTTTGGTAATGTTAGGAACATAATAAACATTATCGAGTTCCAAAACTAGCCCGGTGGGCAAAGACAAACTGAGAGTTCCTACGGATACGGCACCAATTCTGGCTCCATTGCCGACCTGGAGTTCAATCTCTCCCTTCTCTAGCCTTCTAACGTTCCTTAGTCCCTGAGAATTGGAACAAAGGTGTGAGCCACATCCGGTATCTAATACCCATGATGTTAAGCTAGTGAAGTTAAAGTCTATAACGAATATACCTGATTCAGAAGCAACGGTTTCGTTCTTCTTATCTTCCTTGAACTTGAGGCAATCTCTCTTCCAATGTCCCTTCTTCTTACAGTAGAAACATTCAGAATCAGATTTAGAAGATGCTACCTTCTTATCCTTGGTAGCTTTAGACTTAGGCGGAAAAGTTTTCTTCTTACCTTTCCCCTTAAAGCCTTTCTTCTTCTTACCCGAAAATTTGAACGGCTTGCTCTTTTTAATCATGAGCATATCATGCTTTCCCTCATCCTTGAGCGTTTGCTTAGCTTGCTTCAACATGCCATGAAGCTCGGTGAGGGTTTTCTCCATGCTGTGCATATTATAGTTCATCTTGAACTGATCATAGCCTTTGTGCAGCGAGTGGAGAATGATGTCACTTGCCATCTCGGTTGAATACTCCGCATCAAGCCTTCCCATGTTTTCAAACAATCCAATCATTTTGAGTACATGTGGGTTGACTGGCTCTCCTTTCTTGAGCTTGCTCTCAAGGATCTACCTGTGGGTTTCAAACCTTTCAGTTCGGGCCTGCTCTTGGAACATATTCTGCAATTCAGAAATGATCTCAAAAGCCGTCTCTTTTTCAAAGAAAGTCTTTTGAAGCTCAGGAGACATTGTGGCCAACATGATGCATTTGACATCTCGATTGGCACTTTGCCATCGATTTAGGGCAGCTTGAGTCACCTCCTCATTGGGAGCCTCGGGCATTTCCTCATCAAGGACATATTCCTTTTGCTCTTGCATGAGAACAATTCGCAAGTTCCTTTGCCAATCAAGAAAATTTGGCCCACTCAGCTTCTCCTTGTCGAGAATTGAGCGTAACGAGAATTGGTTGTTTGAGTTTTTTGAAGACATTATTCTACAAATGAAAGAATTTGAAATAAAAAACCATTCATTATACTTAAGTAAGATTGAATTCATGCATTTTAATCAAACATATTTAAAACGTCTTATTCACACATTAAAGATTGTCCCCATTTTAGGTGAGAATAAGTTGATTCCAAGATCCAAAGAAACAAAGAGTGGTTAAGCATGCTTTGGCTTGTCTTAACACTCAATATCCTAAGGTAAGCAACGCTTTGCTAATGGCTCCAAGCCACTCTTGGTTGAATGAATCGTCGCATCCAATGCTCTCTAAACAATTTATTCACTTTGCCACGACATCTTAGGACTCCATCACTCATATCGTTGAGTATAACCAAAACCACCTTGCATACCCGGTATGCCTTACATTCCTTGGAGAAGTAGTGATGCCTCGCTTTGGCGTAGCCCACCACTACCCTCGTTCGGTTGGTAAGTGTGTTTTGGAATGGCAAGTTTTACTCAATATTTTAGGAACCTAGGGTTTCTATGTTGGTTGATTTAAGTGAACTTAATTTATCATCTCAACATTCAAAATCCTAAACATGCATCTAACATATAATTCATATATATATTTATCATCTCAACATTCAAAATCCTAAACTAGCATGACCCCTTGAGATCTTCAAGTCTTCAAAAGGTGTTCATTTGCAACTTCATGGCTTTGCCTTCTAAGAACCCCGTCTTCAAGACTTGACCTAAATATTACAATTGCTAGTAACTACGATTAGGACTAATCTAAATATTAAGGTACAACAATACTCAACGGTTCGCAGACCGTATTTAGATTTACAAAAATACATCACGGATCACAGTCCGTATTTTCTATCCTCATCGGGCCCCACTAGTTGCCATTTCATAAAACCTGTGAGAGAATTTACATTCCATTCATCCATTCACTATCTGTGAATGGCACATGCATTTTACAACGATAAACAAGTAACAATGCATAAAACGCGCGAAAACTAGTAACTAATCTAGGTGGTTAATCCAATTAAGACGCCTAATTAAACTAGTCAAAGTTGTTTTAACCGGTTATGGTAATAACTTAGAGACGCTCCCACTAAATTCCGCATCCAACTTAACTAATCCAATTAATTAAGTCAGTGAACCCAAATATTTGCCAAAATTAATTTTGCAAATGTCGCTCAAAACTCGAGGCCTAGCCTCCAAAAATTTTAATTAAATAAACAAAATAATTAAATATAATTAAAACGACAATTTTAAGCAAAATTACGTATTCCACAATGTCTAACTGCCTAGCACTAAGACTTGGAGTCCAAAAAATACCCTTATTTACATATTAAGCAACGCTAAAATTAACTTTAAAATAGCATCGCATTAATAACCCGAGGTTATTGTGCCAATTATGGGATTGTACGTACCGTACAACAAACACGTAGTATGCCCATGCGCACCCCCGCAACACCAAGCATGCATGTGGGCTGCTTGTGCTCGCATGCGCTACGCCCAGCCCAACCAAGCGTAGCAGCACGCACAGCGCGCACAGCCTTATGCTGCTGTTGCGCCATGCTGCTGCTTGCTGCTGGCTAGCGCGCTATGCTGCTGGCAGCGAGCAGCAGCCCACGCCCTTCCTCGCACACACACACACGCACAACACCAAGTACCTAAGAACGAAGTGCCCAGCAGCCTCGACAGCCACATATGGGTTGCGTGAGCAGCCCAGCTGGCCGAGAGCTAGCTCGGGGCTCTTAGGCCTCGTGTTGCGTGCTAATGTTTCGAAAATTATCGATTTTGTGTGTGACATTATAAATCAATTCTAAATTAATTTTAGAATCAATTTTTAGGAAAAATGAAAAATAACAAGTGCAATTTAAATAATTCATCCAAAAGCAATTAACCAAATTTATTTCCAAGAACCATTCTTTAATAAAATTGGTTTAACTTGGTGTAATAAAATAAATTAGGGCAATTCTCACTATTTATTTAATCATTTTAAATTAATCTTGAGATTTTGACAAAGTAAAAGGGAGTTGGAAAAATGAACATAAGTTCAATAAAGACTCCAACTTTAATACTTGTGACTCCATGAAAATTATATCTTCCAATATGAAGATAAACCAATTTCAATCACAAGTTTTAAACTTTATGATTCCAATCAACTAAAAACTGATTAAATCAACAAAGTTTAACCAAAATTCATGGAATTTAGTAACTCAAAATTTCAATCACTTATCATAAATAAAGATTGAATCTTTAGTACTTGGAAGCTACAAATAATAACAATTTCACACTTAATGCAATCAATTTGCAATTATGTGAAAAATAAAACCAAACTTTCAAGCACCAATTATTACCAAGTAATCATGCTTAAAGTGGTCTAAAATTGCATATAAATTAAGGAAAGAACCAAATACATAACCACCATAAATATGCAATCAATTTTCAAGGTTAGAAAGACTTAAAATTTTTCGCTAAAACGAAAAATCCCTCGAAAAATGCATTTCTGGTCGTTTTTTGGCTAAAAACCGAGTCGTAAAGGGTAAAACCAATTCCAAAACGCCTTTTCCACCCAAAATTCACTATTTTTGGGTCAAAATCTGGGTTCGGGAGCTGAAGACAGCTCTAATACGAGGTAAAAATTGGAAAAACGAGTTACTAATCTAATTAGCAACTTAAAACCAGAAAAATTAAGCCATAAAAACAACTTGAAAATATTATGATTTTAAAAATAAACGAGCGAGGCTCTGATACCGCTGTTGGGGTTTGGTGAGTCCGACTCACCGCGGAAACAAACCCAAAATAAAGACCGCACTCCCAATAAATAAAACCATAAACATAATTAAATTAATCACAAGATTAAGATAAGCTAATTACCTTTGACGCGTGCTTCACTCCAAAATGAGCTCTTACTTGAAAGCTTCATGTCCCGCTCACACGGAGACCTCCAACGAAGTCCACCTGCACCAACAAAACCGACTAGGTCCAATGTCTTGGGGTTAGCAAGACCCGACCAATAAAACCCGAGTAATTATATTGAGTTCAAAGGTTTTCACTAATTGTGATGCCTTTTTCAACTCTTACTCAAGCATCATTCCCAATGCCCATACTTTGGTATTTATAGGAAATAATGGGAGTATCATTAACTCTCCAATTAATGTAGGATAGTATGATTTTTCCATTTTATTTTAAAGCTAAAATAAAATTAATAATCAAGCTAGTAATAAATCAACAAGTGGCAAGCTCATGTGAGTGGTTAGGTGAGGACCACTTGGAGAAGGGGGGGACCAAACTTGCTCCCCACTCCCTCTCCCATAACCGGCCGCCTCACTCCACACACACTCAAGGACCACAAGCCACATGGCACCCACCCTTGGGCACCAAGGCAGCCAAGGTGGGCTGCCATGTGGTGTTGTCTGTGGCAGCCACGCCCAGCAAGCTCAGCAGGCCCAGCACTCGCATGCTGGCTGCCGGGCGCTGCTGGCCAGCAAGCCCAGCATGCTTGTGCGGACTGCTGCTGGCCTTCGCCAGCGCTGCTAGGCAGCAAGCAATAGCCTAGCCATGCTGCTGCTAGATGTGGCGAGCTGGCGCGCCTAGCGTGCTAGCTGCTGCAGCTTGTTGCGGCATGGCTTGCTAGCCATTGCGCGCACAAGGCTGCGCCTAGCATGCTAGCACGCACTAGGCAGCGCCTAGCCTTACGATGCTAGCATGGGTGCGCTAGCACGCACCAGCCAGCCTAGTCTCGGCTTGGTGCGCATGCTAGCCACTATGCTAGGCCATTCGCCCTTAGCACTCGGTTTGCTTTGGCATTTCGATGCTAGGGGTATTTTGGTCTTTTGTTGATTTATTACTATTTCTCGTCTCGTCTTTCACTATTTTTCGTCTCGACTTTCGACGCTCTAAGCTCGAATTTCTGATGTCTAAATAAATATTACTCGGTCGACTCATTAATTCCTTCCGAATTAATTCGTCGGTTCGGTTTGTTGAATGATTGGGTGTGACCCGAAGGGTCAATCAAGATTAAGCTGTAATATTAATTATTCATTAATATTACTGATCGGAAGCGGCCTCCACCAAGGCATTCCGATCACTTGACCTCATTGAATATGTTAGCTTTCTAATAATTCTGAACCCACGAACGGAATAGTACACTTGCTCGAAGGACACCATTCCTTTCACTACAAGATCTTCCTTTTTTACAATTTCATCACCAAACAATATACGCAATGCAATACCAAAAACTAAGTAAGTTTATTTTATTTACACACATCAATTCAAGTAGGAATTACATTACGACGTCGTTATTCTTTATTTAATCAAATTCGTGAATAGGACAAGAAATAAACAATATTCGCCTTGGCTTAAGTGATTAACCAACAATTAATTATTCAATTCTAATCTTATTTAATGCAATATACTATGTGGAATTGATTAATTAAAACTTTTAAAGCAATCAACAAACACTAATTAATTAATTAAAGTTCTTTTTAACAAAATAATAAAAGTGATTTATCTTAGTGCTCGGGATTTTACCACTTTTCTTTGCTAAATCTTCGTTTAGAACACTTATGAACTCGTTCTTGTTCGGGAACCTCCACTGTAGTAATAAAATGTCAAAGGGGTGAGTGTTTAGGACAAGAGGGGTTAGGTAGCACAAGTTCACAAGTTTTTCTGCCGGAGTTTAGGGTTAATTTATGTGTGTTTAAGCCTTGGATTAAGCCTCTATTTATAGGGAATTGGTAAGTTTTAGGGTTTTGAACATTCTTTCGCAGAAGGTGTCGCACGCAACTGGATAAGTTGCGCGCGGCAACCCATCGCATGTGATTGAGCTGCGCTGCTATAGACAGCACAACTAATTGTCTTGCGCGCGGCTTTATGACAAGATTCGATTTTCCAATTTTTTGAAATTCTAAATCTTTCACGAGTGTTACGTGCAACTGAATTAGATGCGCGCACCGGCCCAGCACAACTCCTTGAGATGCGCGTGTTATTTTCTGCGGCAACATTTATTTTAACCTAGATGCTCCTAAATCCGTCATTATTGGGTTTTAAGCACGGGCTTAAGCCTAATTATGATCGAATTTAGTTAAATGGACTTTGTTTCTTGGTTTGGGCCAGTTTTTTGTGTTTTGTGGTTTTAACCAGTTATCCATAAGCATTCTTCACTTTGATCCAACAAAAAGATGATTTTATTTATTGTCATTGCATTTCCTTTTATAAAAAATTGGATCATCCCACAAATAGTGTCGGGCTTCTCTCTTGAGTTTCTTCCACTAATTCTTCAAAAAATAAGGTGGAAACTCCGCACATGCTAAAAAATTAATCAAATCGGCAAACCAAGGGAGTTCCTTCACATGAATGGCATATATAAAATCATCAAGCATCCTATCTTCAATAGGAGAACCATCATCTTGGACTTGAGAGTCCTCAAGGCAAGAAAGGTTATCCACCACAACATTCTTCGCCCCTTTCTTGTCTCTAACCTCAATATCAAAGGTTTAAAATTCAAGCACTGATCGAAGAAATCTAGGCTTTGATTCTTTCTTAGCAAAGAGATACTTGAGAGCCGCATGATCCGTCAAAATAATATTCTTGGAACCCAACAAATAACAACGGAATTTCTCAAAAGGATGCACAATTGCCAAAAACTCCTTTTTCGTTGTTATGTAGTTTCGTTGAGCTCCATTGAGAGTTTTTGACACATAATAGATTACATGTAGCTTCTTATCAACTCTTTGACCCAAAAAACCTCCAATAGCCGTATCACTAGCATCACACATTAATTCAAAAGGTAAATCCCATCTCGGGGCTTAGACTATGGGGGTGGAAGTCAAAGCTTTCATCAATTTGTTGAATGCTTCCAAGCATCTATCATCAAACAAGAACTCAACATCGTTATGAAGAAGATCATTGAGGGTCTTATAAATTAGAGAGAAATCCTTGATGAATCTCTTATGGAACAAGGCATGCCCCAAGAAAGATCTCACACCTTTCACATTGACCAGAAGTGGAAGCTTTTCAATGACACAACACTTTGCTCGGTCCACATCAATTCCCTTGTGAGAGCTCTTATGACCAAGGACAATTCCTTCCTCAACCATAAAGTTACATTTCTCCCAATTCAAGACTAGATTCACTATCTCACATCGAGCCAAACAGTTTTCAAGATTCTCAAGACAAGCCTTAAATGAAACATCTCCCACCGAAAAATCATCCATAATACTTCATTTCTTCTTCAAACATATCTCCAAAAATGCTCATCATAGCGCCGTTGAAAGGTGGCGGGGGCGTTGCAAAGCTTAAATGGTATTCTCCTATAGGAAAAAGTTCCATATGGGCAAGTAAAAGTTGTTTTCTCTTGCTCATCCAGATGAATAGGAATTTGAAAGAAACCGGAGTAGCCATAAAAAAACAATAATACTTGTGCCTTGTTAGTCTTTCAAGCATTTGATCAATATAGGAAAGGGGGAAATGATCCTTTTTGGTGGATGTGTTTAGACGTTGATAATCTATACACATCCTCCATCTCGTGACCATACTTGTAGGAATGAGTATACCTTTCTCATTCTCTACAACAGTCATGTCTCCTTTCATTAGGACAACGTGGACCAAAGAAACCCACCTTCAGCTAGAGATGGGGAATATGATTCCCGCATCCAATATCATGGTGATTTCCTTCTTGACCACCTCCCTAATTTGAGGGTGAAGCTTTCGTTGTATTTCAATGTTTGGTGGGGCATTATCCTCAAGGATGATGTGGTGAATGCATAAGGCACGACTAATACCCTTGATGTCATCAATGGTATTGCCCAAATCACCTTGGTGCTTTCTCAATACACCACATAACTTTTAGGTTTGGCTCTCACTTAATGAGAAACTAACAATCACGGGAAAAGTTGAGTTAGGGCCTAAGAATACAAATCTAAGGTGTGATTGAAGATGTTTGAGCTCAACCATGGGGACACCTTTACCTTCCTTTGATGTAGCCGCTTGCAATGCTTCTTGGCTAGTAATTTTCATGCACATTTACTCATCAACATGTTAAAGGCTTCCATTGAGCACATCTGCATATAATGTCATCTCCTTGCTAGGAGCACCTATATTTTCCTTATTAAACAAAACATTCTCAAGAGCATCGTTTGAGGTGAGCAATTGCTTATACATGGAAGACACAACATGATCAAGAGAGTCAATCATCATACAATTCTCCAAACAAGAACATGAATACTTCATACTATCATTTAAGTAAAATTCTATCACCTTATCTCTTACTTTAAGTGAAATTTTTGCACTCTTGACATCTATCATAGCACCCGAAGTAGCGAGGAAGGGTATCCCTAGAATTATAGGAATGCTAGCATCTTCGTCCATTTCAAGCACCACAAAATCCACTGGAAAAACAAATTTTCCATCCCTTAAATGGACATCCTCCACCTTACCCTTAAGAAACTTGATTGACCTATCGGCCAATTGCAAAGTGATGTTAGTAGGTAAAAGTTCCCCTAGTTCAAATCTTTGGTACACCGAATATGGCATAGGGCTAACACTAGCTCCTAGGTTACATAAGGTATTGTCGATTTGCATTTTGAAAATGGCACAAGTGATGAAAAATTTTTCGGGATCTTTTAGCCTAGGTGGAATCTTGTTCATTATGATTACACTACAATTCTCGGTGAAGTTCACCCTCTCCACAACATCACAAGTCCTCCTATCGCTCAAAATGTCTTTGAGGAATTTTTTCATAGTTAGGCATTTAGGTGACAACATCGGTAAATGGTAGAGAAAGGTAAAGTTGCTTGAGCATGTCAATAAATGTTCCAAATTGTTCATCAAACTTATGTCTCATGAATCTTTGTGGATATGGAAGCTTAGGTTTCACAACTTCTCTCCCTTCTTTCACCTCCTTGGGTTGCTCTACCATCACTTTACTCAAAGAAGCACCATCTCCCTCATTGGCACTCTTCTCACTCTCGCTCTTGCTAGGTAAACTCTCCTCAAGTACCTTACTACTCCCTATTACTATGGCATTAACGGGTATCTTAGGCTCGAGGCCTTGAGAAGGTAAAGTAGAAGGACTTGCATGGTCATTCAAAGCATTCGCAAGTTGAGAGATTTGGTTTTCAAGCATCTTATTGTGGGTCATCATTTCATTAAAGTTCTTGTCACTCACCGCCATATAAGTGTTAAACAACTTGGTTTGGTTTTCAATGATTTCTGCCAAGTTAGTCCTAGAAGAAGAAGAAGAAGAAGAAGAAGAAGAAGAAGAAGAAGAAGAAGAAGAAGAGGATTGAACATAGGAATTATCATTTTGGGTCTTTGGAGAAAATTTGGGTAGGGGACCCCTTTGAGCATTGTTTTGAAAATTTCCCCTATTTTGATTGTTCTAATTACCTCTTCCTTGATTTTGACCATAACCTTGATTGTGGTTACCATAACCTTTGTTATAATTACCGTAATTTTTGTTTTAATTTTGGCTATTATAACCTTGGTTGTTATAGTTACCTTGGGAATTTTGGATCCCTTGGTTCCTATTACCACCACCTTGGTTATAGTTGTCAATATTCCCATGATTGTGGTAATTCCTATTCCATTAACCTCTTTTATTCTCAAACCTAGAATCATTATTGTTTGAAACATAATTGACATGATCATTCACATTTTTATCTTGATCATCAAAAATATCCATACATGCATAGGGGTATTTAGATGCATCATGATCATACAATCCACAAACACCACAAAACAAGCAACCACTAGGCATGTTACTAGAAGAGGAAAAGGGTTGAGAATTAGAAGACATACCTCTCCCCTTAGATTGGGAAGGAAGACTCAAAACTTGGGAGGTAGCACTTTCCAACTTTTCCTTGATAGCGGACATTTGCTTCCCCAAGTTTGTCATTTGTGAGGAACGATTGTTGATTGCATTTAGATGATCAACCGAGTACACCGAAGAGCTACTCTTGCTAGTTGACTCCCTTCCGTATCTTGTCAATCTCTATAGTACGTCACTACGTCTTAAATTATGTCTACCACTTCCTCCTCCGTTTTATTCATAATGAGACCTTCGGCTCCTCCATCAAGACATGACTTTCCTTGAGGACTTAGGCCACCAAGAAGATTTGAATAATTCACTAAGTAGGAATTCCGTGTTGAGGACATTCTCTTTGATTTTCTTTATATCTCTCTTATTCTTCATAGAGGCTTTCACTAGGCCTTTGCTTGAAAACTTGAATCAAAGCTCTAGCCTCTGCCATTTTCTTTTGTGGATAGAAACGAAATAGAAATTCCTTGGTCACTTCGTCCCATTTCCTTAGAGAATTGGGTTTGACCTCTTTGGCTAGCCATTCCAAGGTACGCCCAATGAGAGAAAAGGGAAAAAGCTTGAGGCGGATAAACTCTTGGGAAATTCCATTTACTTTGATAGTGTTGCAATACTTTTCGAACTCTTTGAGATGATTTAGTGAGCTTTCATGCTTGGCCCCACTAAATTGTCGCCTCTCTATCAAAGTGATCATTGTCGGTCTTATTTCAAAGTCATTTGCCGGTGTTATAGGTGGAGCAATCCCATTTTCAAACCTATATGTACCCGGAATCCTCAATTCCATCAATGCCACTCTTGAATTTTCTCCCATCCATGCTTGTTCTTCTTATTATGGTTCTTCTTCAATTGAAGGGCTAGAACTCAAAGATTGTCTAGCAACTCTTATCCTAGCAATTGTCCTCTCAATCTCCGGATCAAGTGGAACTACTGAACGACCACATGCTCTATGCATACAATCTCAAAACAAACAATTAGTAGCACGGCTACAAATGTAGCCAAAGAGAAAAAAATCTTTTAACTAATATTTTCCAATTAATATGAAGTAGACTCAACAACTATAACAAAGCACCAATATCATTCCTCGGCAACGGCGCCATTTTGACGTAGGGAAAATGTAGGTCATTTTCTAATCTCCCCTACAGCCAAACAAATTTATAATCACTTAACCAATCTAATAAGAGTATAAGGTAAGTCAAGGGTCGAACCCAAAGGAATGAATAGGAGAAAGCTATAGCCTAGGTCAAGCTACTTCGAAAATTGTAAGAAGAATTGGATTGTAACTAAGGTATCAAAAGACTAAACAAATTCAATAAGCTAAACACTAGGGATATAGGTTCCACATGCAAGCTCAATGATTATGCTAATTGATGGATGACTCAATTGATTCAAACATTGCAAAGGATAAACAATAGTTGCAACTAATAGAATCCAAAAGCTATTTTCTATAAGCCAAGCTAGGGTTCAATAAGAATGGCTAACAAGGAAAATCACAATCAAATTCAATCAATTAAAGAAATTCTCAAATCAAGGGTTCATGTCATTGAAATTTGTTATGCAATATAGATTAATCTTATAGGTTGATCTCTCCTAGTCTAATTAATCACATGCACAACTTTGTCAACTAATTTAATTGCAACAATTCAATCAACCAAGAATCATCAACTAGCAATAATCATCAATCAAGCATGCTTCCCCTTCTCCTTAGCTACTAATCTACTCACTAACAATGGTCGAATTCAAAAACAAAGAAAATTGAATCACAAACATCATCATTTCAAGCTCAATCAAAGAGAAAATCAAACATTTAACAAATTCTCAATCAAAGATCAAAAATCAAATCAAACATTCAAGAATTAAAAGAAATAATAAACAAAAGTAAATTAAAAGGAAATAAATCTCACAAACTTCCATTGATTAAAGATGAAATTAAAGCTCAAAGTAGAAATCAAAGATAAAATTGAAGTACCAAACAAGTAATCTCAATTTTCTCTTTTATACTTTCTCTCTCTTCTAATTCAGGAAATAAGTCTCAAGTTCATATAAAATCGTCCACCCCTAAAAATGAAAAATCAAGTCTATTTATAATAAATCGAGCGAAGGGAGGTGGAACACCCCCGTGTGCACGCACCAGCCCACTGTGCGCACGCACAACAGGGTCTACGCGCACGCACAGAGGGGCCTGCGCACGCGCACCCCTGCTGTGGTGCTCGTGGATTGGCTTCCCTTGCTCGCTCATTAATCCTTGCGCTCTCGTGCATCCTCATCGTTGGTGCTCTCGAGGTGATGCCCCCCGAGGAGGGCTGCTTATAAATCTTCAAAATTTGCGCACTCCGGACCTAAAATCAATAAGAAAACATCCGTAAGAGAGCGACAAACAAGATTTTAAACTTCACTTGCAAGAAATCAAGAAAAAGTAACAGAGAAAGCTAAAAGATTAGAATTTATACTAAAATAGCTAATTAAGAACAAAAACCATGAAAAACTCATAAAGGTGAACAGAAAACAATAATGAGCTATAAAGACGAAAAATAAGAGAAAACTAGAAAGATTATAAGAAAATAAAACGAGAAATATAGAAAAAGAATCGAAAACTACTCTATTGTGCGCCATAAATGACGCTCATCAGTGAAAAAGAGTGAGGAGCCTTTTGAGGAGGAAAGAAGGAGAGGTGGAGAGCTACAAAGCCAATTGTCATCTTTGATGCTTGTTTGTGAAAATTCTAAATCTAATGTGTGTTTTAAGGATGATGATGATGATTTTGAGCAACCAAGAGAGTGTGAGGATCCCATATTGGTGAGAATTTGAGTATGGTGAAGGAGTTGAGAGTGAAGAGAGTGTTGATTTCAAAAACCCCAACCCTCCATCCCATCTTGACGAGTCTCTTGTGCATGATTGTGATTCTTCTATCCATAAGTATTTTGACTCGTTTGAGGATATGTCTAATGTAACACCCTAGAAATTCCTTTCCTTTAAATACCCACTTTACTCTTTAAAATACGATTTAGGAATATCTAAGACATTACCGCCAACGTGAAAACGACTAAGGCAACTATCAAAGATACACAGCGGAAAACATAAAATTAAAAACCGTTTAAACAAGTCAACTCAAAAGTCCACCCAACGAAAGTAAAGTTTAAAACCGAACCAAAAAAAGTCAAATAAAATCAAACTACAACTTGGAACATTTAAAGGCCCTTATTCAAAACTGTTCCAAAACTAAACCTTTGCGTTAGTCCACATAGAATATATCATAAATAAATAAAGCATAAAACACATCGTAAACTAATGGAAACTAGCATGATTCACTATTCACTCATGCCCCGTCATGAATATGCTTCAATACCTGAAAAGTTTATCTCTACTTGTCCCCACTACTCTCCATTAAAAATGGGTCATCATAGGGCCAAGATAAAGACATGGAAAACACACAAACACACACAATTAGCAAAGCTGAGTACATAAACATAATTAAACACACCAATATGCTTTCACCTATCAACACACACTTACCTCAATGCACCTGTTTACAAGCACACACAAATATCAACAAGACACTTTAACTAGACACTAAATAATTCATTTAGCATTGATTACGTATCGAACGAGTTTCTAACTATACCTCCTCCAAATAAATTTAGGAAAACTGACACGGGAGCTAACCGTGCTAGCAACAAAACCACTCAAAGTTTGTGGAATTCCTGCGCATAATAATAAATAAAAATGAATGTACAGCGTCTTGTACTCCATTAGAAGTTATGGTAAAATATAAAACCCCATAACTCCCCCCATTGTTCATACTCAAGGTAAATACGTTCCAAGATTTTTGGTGCGTAATCTCTTTCACTTTACATTATTTACATGTTAAAGGACTTGGAGATGACTCTCAAAACATAATAAATTAATCAACAATAATTATTCAATCAACCAAACATACCAATTTAATTCTTGAATAATTAGTGACCAATACAAAATTTATGTGTTTGATGAAGCATGTTTTAATCTTCTCACCCCAACACTATGTAAATACTTTTTTTCTCTTAGGCAAACTGTTTAGGCAAATCTCAGCAAGGACATCTTAGAATTAGCTAGGTTTTGAGGGGTAATAACAATCATTCCACCAATAATATATAAATTAAATAAGAACGATATATAATAAAGCAATAAATAATCAATAAGTAAACAATAATTTAAGTATTCAATAAGATCAAAAAGATAAGTTTAGAGATACAATACTGAGTAAGGACAATCCTCTTTCTTCAATAGGGATGCAATTCCGTAGACCAAAGTAGAGAAAATTGCTTATATTGAATTATGTGTGAGAGTACATGAGTGTTATAATGCCTAATTCTTCTTATTTATACCTAGGGATTCCTAGGGTTTACATAGATGTTTAGAATATATTCGAAATGTAGAAGATCCTCTTGATTTATTTTGTTCCCTGTTCTATAGGTGTATCTTTGGCAAGTATCCTCTTGATTGATACTCTTGATCCTGCTATCCTTGTTTACTCCAATCAAGTCGTTATTGTTTATTTTGTTAAATCTTTGATCTTGGATTGGTGCCCTAAGCATACTGGGTCATATATTAATACGGGCCCAACAATTTCCCCTAATTTTTATTTTCAAGCATTGAAAGTGAAAATTACCTAGAGAAGTCGTTAGAAGGATTTTTGAATTTTCAGAAACTATTTCAACGGTTAACAAAAATAAGGAACGTGGTGGCAGTTTTAAGGCAATTTCTTCGGTAACCGTGATGGGCGGTTTATTTCTTTCTTCAGTATTTATTGGGTGTGCAGGCTCTTGTCTAATCACTTTACTCTTTGCCCCAATTTTTATTTTCATCAGGTATTTTCTCTCTCTTCTCTATTTTCCCTGTTTCTTTACTTCGTTCATTTCTCTTTTGTTTTGTGATGGATGATCCTGTAAGAGTGGTGTTTGCTGGGGTGGATGAGGGTGTGAAGAAGCCGACTTTGGTCGCGCAAAACGTTTTCCCTGCTAAAGATGTTTATCCTTCTACTGTAACGAAGGAGGAAGTTCAGAATATCGCTGCTGTTGCGCGATTTCCTGATAGGGTTGTGGTGAAAATCCCGTCTTCTAGGGAGAGGGCTGACTGGACTGCCCCTGGTTGGGTGTGCTTCTTCGAGTACCCCTTTGCAATTGGGCATACTTTCCCTTTTTCTTCCCTTGTTCGTCAATTTATGTCTAAGGTTAGGGTTTTGCCTTGTCAGTTATTGCTCCAAACTTGGAGGGTTTTGAGAATTTTGGATTTGCTGAGTGCGAAATTGGGTATAGAACTTGATGTGAGGGATTTATGTTATCCTTATACTATTAGGACCAGTGGAAAGAGTCGGGTTAGTCTTCGTTTGAAAGATGGTGTTGGTCCTTTAGTGACTGACTTGGAGAAGGCGTTTGACAAGAAGTGGTATCATAAGTTCTTCTTTGTGAGGATTGATTCGTTGGGTGATGATTGTGATTTTTTTATTGACACTATTGAGGCTGAAGGTATTCAGTTTTCTTATTTTCATGTGTTTTGCTTTCCTTCTTTGTTAATTTGGGCTTATTTGCTTGATGGTTGCAGTGAGTAAGTTGAAGAAGCATTCTCAATCTCCTTCTCTGATAGACAAGTTGTACAAGTTGAGTGCAGACAAGAGATCTTTCATCAAAATGACGCAGCTTGAAGTGGTTATTCAAATCAAGTCTTTGGACGATTCTGATTTTGAGCAGAAAGTTGCTCCAGCTATGTCTCAAGGTTTGTCTTCCTTTCTGCTGTGCTTGTGATGTTTATTGTTGTGTCAATCCTTGTAGTCGTATTTTGTTGTTGCGTTTCTTATAGCTTTGTTATGAGTTTAGTTTATTTTTGGCTTGTTTATCCTTTCTAAGTTAGTTATATACCCTGTTGAGTATGCTGTTATTTTACTTGCTGTATTCTTTTTTGAATCTGCCATGTTCTTTCTAGATACTTCGAGGTCACAAAGGTCTCATGAACTTCTTAGCTTGTCCTCTCTCTTAGGTCGCCATAAATCTCGTTCTTCTCCTCAAACTTCAGAAAGTGTTCCTATCAAGATGGTTGTTCCAAAGAGCGTTCCTCCTCCACCTCCGCCTCGTACTAACCTCAAGAGGAAGCTGGAGATTGATAAGTGACTTTTATGTCACTTTTAGGGCGGTTATTTGCTTATTCTCGTCTTTTAATTTTTATTTTTAGTATTTTTAATAGTTTTTAGCTTATTTTCTTAATTTATTTAAACTATCTTATTTTCTATGTTTATATTTTAAGTTTTTAGTTCTTGTTATTTAATAAGTTCCTCTCTCATTTTCTTTTTTTATTTTATTTTCATGTTTGTTTTCTTTATTTTATTAAATTTCTTTTGATTTTATTTTTGAGTTATTTTTATTTTATTTTAACTTTATTTTATTTTATTTTATATGTCTTGTTTTCACCCTCGGGTTTGTTTGTGTGTAGGCTCGAGTTCAAGGTCCAAGCCGAGGCTTTTCAATAGTCACAAGCCACAACCAAAACACCTCCAACTACAACCACCAACAACCACCCAAATCACCACCAATCCACACCCAAATCAGCCCAACAATACACCAACACCCTGCAACCCCTGCTCCCTTAAGCAACAGCCGCAACCATCACCACCTTCAGCCACCCATAACAGCAGCCACTACCACCATCACGCGCAAATCACCACAATCCCCTGCTCCCACAGCGCCGCAACCACCGTCAATTATTAAAACAATAATTGCAGCAACAGCCGCACACAACAACCCAGCCTCACCTCCCATTTCACAACCAAACAACCCGCAACACCACGCAAACCACCAACCTTCGCCACCTTCCCCTGTTTCCACTCGCAACAACAATAATCAGCAACCAATTCACCACCTCACCTTCAACCAAACCCACGCAAACACCACCCACCAATCAGAGAAGTCACTTCAATCGAACCTCCAAATTCACCCAACCCAGACCACCGCGGCCGCGCAGCCCTGTCAGAAAGCGCGCAAATTGGGGCCCAAAATCAGAGTCAATATAGTAGCTTTGCGCGACTTGCTGTGCCACTTTTGTGCGGACGCGCAATTGTGGGTCAATCACGAGCTTTTCACGTGATTTTTAATGAGAATCGGACGGCCACGATTTTTTATGCTAGATGACGATGATGCTGATGAACGGTGATGATGGTTGTTTGGGATGATGCGTGAATGGGTGCTTGAATTGCAGCAGGGGAATTCGAAAGTGATAGGAGTTTCGGTGTCTGATTGTTTCGTGGTTTTGGGGGGAAATTAGTGGGTTTTGGGGGTTTTTCATTTTCCTTTTCATTTTATTTTATTTTTAGTTTTGTTTTTTTTTTGGTTTTTAGTTTAGTAATTTAATTGTTTTTAGTTTAGTTTTATTTCTTTTTAATTTCTTTTACATTATTTTAGCTTGTATTATAAATACCCCTTTGGGGTTATTTTCTCAAAAAACTTTAAATCAACATTTTATTTTAGATAGATTAGATTATTTTAGCCTTTATTTTCTCTCTCTTAGGGTTAGGAATAGTGTAGAGTTAAGAAAGCTTGGATTTCCATGGAGTTTTTGAGAGGTTGAAGAAGCAACTTTGTGGAACTTCTTCTCATCTATTCAATGAGCATTTTCTAACTTTCTCTCATCTTTATTTCTTGCTTAATTCTTAGTTTTTGCTTTTTGTATATTGATTTGAGTAGATTAATTAGTTTATTTGTTTAATCTTGTTTTTATTGTTATTTTACCTTGTTTTCCATGTCATTCTTCATTATGTTAGCTTAGATTTTGTTCTAGGGAAATGGATGAAGGTTATGTTAATAAATTGAATGATTGATTGTGATTAGTATGGAATTGTTTCTTGATTATTGTGTATGGATGATGCTTTGATGGATTAGAATCTTTCTAGCTAATTGATTGTATGTTCTTAATTGTGCTTTCAATCGATTGTGTGAGAGTGAGTTAGTTGAGAGCCCTAATTTCTTCCATACCTTTACTAGGCTAGTTGCACGAGAGTGAATCAGTTTAGTAGGATAATTAACATGCTTAATTGTACGAGAGTGAGTTAATTGTGTTGATTTTTCCTAATCAAGGTCATTTTCATCTAATTGTATGATGTTATTTAATGTATTGATGTAATTGGATTCCACTTTCCCTAGTTTTAGTTATTTGATCTTAGTTGTGTTTAATTGAACCTCTCTTTATCTCACAAGCTTTCCTAGTAGTCTAATTAGCACAAATTGATACACTTAGTCCTTTTGGGTTCGACCCTTTACTTGCCACTAACTAGTTTAGTGTAAGTTTAGGTATTATAAATGATTAATTTGGTTAGGGTTAGTAGTCCCAACGACCTATCTTATCCCGATCAAATTTTGGCGCCGTTGCCGGGGACTAAGGCGTTCATTAGTTTGTGTTGATTAGATTAGCTAGGTTCTTGTATATAATTTGATTTTTGTTTGCTTTTCTTTGTTTTTTGTATAAAAATGGCATGCTTATCTTTTCCTCAATTTGACGGTGAACCCTTCTATGCCTACTTTGAAAGACTAGATGGTTTTCTTACTTACCATGGGCGTTCTCTTAATAATGATTGTGTTATAGCTTATTGGGGCATGAATGAGTATACTAGGGGAATGGTTGAGGACATGAATAAAGGTAGATTTTGTCATTTGTCTATGCATGATGCGTGGGATTTCTTCACATGGATTGCTAAGGATTCTTTACATAGAGAATCTCACGTTTCATATTTTGATTCTCAATGCCAAGATTCTTTTAATTTTTGCGTGAATTCTCTTGATACTTCTTATGTGCCTTGTGATAATCCAAGTATGCAAATTGAGACCTTTCCCCCTTATGCTCATTTTGATGAGGTTTGTGCTAATTTTGATGATGTGCAATTTGACTTTGATCATGAACCTCAACCCAATAACATTGATGCCCAAATTCTTTCTCAAATGCAATATTTCAACCAACAACTCCAAGAGCTTCATGAGGAACAAAAATTGAGAGAAGTGAGGCTTGCCCAAGTGATGAGTGCTTTGGTTAATGTAAATGGATGTGAGGCACCTCACTTGGAGTATGAGAGTGTTGTTGAGGATGATGTAGGGCAAGGGTGTGAAGGTGTGGGGAGATTTTCTTGTGATGAGAGGATTTTTGAGGATTTTGATCCTTTTCATTCCTTATTTAAGCTTGAATGACATCCTTCCCCTTATTCACCCCCTTTGAGAGCTTCCCTTGGTGAGGATGTGATTGAGCCATCTTCATGTTTTAATGAGGGAGTTCATGAGGATGATAATGGTGAGTTTAAGAAATCAAGAGAGATTGAGAGATCAAGAGAGATTGAGAGTCCCTTGAGTGAAGGTGGAGGAGTTGTGAATGAAGAAAATGTCGATTTTGAGGTTTCCAACCCTGTAGGGAATAATTTCAAGCTTTAATCCCACTAGCTTGAACCCCACTTTGATCATACACTAAAGTATGGTGGCGTCAAAAAGGGAAGAAGATAGAGCAAAAGAGTCGCCAACAAGTTTTTTTATGAACTTGTAAACCGTTCACGAGGTGAAGGTTACACCCTTTAACGATCCAAGAGACCGTCAACTCCATAAGCTCTAGAACCAAATAAGGGTTCGGGGATGAAGGTACAAATCCAACCTAAAAGAGATTGAACATGCCCTAATAATAGGCCTCTACTCTATTCTGATCGTATTCATGTGCGCTTTTTAATTAACATGCAATCAATAGATTAACCCTAAACCTGTTTATCTATGTTGGTTGAGTATTAATGCACAAACAAATCTATTATTGGCGATCACTTGAATTTATAATCGTATTAACTCTAACAAGATTATTAATTATCTTATTAAGCGTGATTACAAGTACCAATTCCCTTTAAACATGCATAAAAGGCGTGATCAAGCAATAAAAATAAATAAGCATGCAACATTAAAAATAATCAATATCATGAATAATAATAATCATCATAATCACAATTATATTAATCATAATAATAAAAATAATAATATCATCATAAATCATAACAATTATAATCATGAAATCATAATAAAAAATCATGTTAAAGCATAATAAACATAGCAAGATCCTAGGCAGATACTAACTAGATTAATAACAAACCCTAACATGTCACTAAGCAATAAAAATCAAATCTTTAGCCCTAACATGATACAAACAATCATAAATATTAGGAAGAGAATAAAAGGCATCCTAGCAATCATATTTAATATTAAAATTAACCTAGACATGATACTAGGAATATCATAATAACAATATAAACATGATTTCTACATCATAATATAAATAAATCAATTAAAGCACTTACTTTGATGCTTCGTACCTCTTTCTAATAACAAAATACACACATTAGTAACTTCAAGAAAAATAATAATCAAACAATTAAATTAAATAATTGAAATAGAGATTTGGGACCAAACCCTCAGAAATTAAAACCTTTCACGTCTATGGCGAAGGCAACTTCGAATATGGCTAGGCGTTTTCTAGATCTTGTGAATGCGGAATTTTGTATATGAAAACTAGGTTAGAAGAAAAAGAAAAAGATGAATGATTTGAAAGATTAAAGAATTAATGATTGCGAATGAAAACCGATTGTTGATGAGAATTTGTGAAAATTGGTGAATGAAAACGGAGTTTTTAATACGATATTTATAGAGAAAATTAGCCAAAAAGATAAAATAAACAAAACAGAGTCTGACGCACAAAAAACAGAGTTGGCGCCAACCCTGGCTAACTGGCGCCAGGTGCCAACACTAGCGCCAGGCGCCAATAGCTAGCGCCAGGCACCAGGCCTGGTTCCAGGCGCCAAAGCCAGGGGTCAGGCGCCAAGCCTGATTTTAACGCGTTTTCGAAAATAAGATAAATTTTCAGTACTGGAGGAGAAAATCATATAATTTCCTCAAAAATGCTATTTGATTTTAATTAAAACTCTGAAAAGTCAAAAGTCAATTTATCAATGCTAATTGAATTAGGAATGAAAAGAACCTTCTAGAAGATTCTAGAAGACTAAAACCATTCCTAATAGCATTAGGAATGATAAATCCGTATTAGGCCCTCCCCTAGATCATTGGGCCGCATATAAGGCTCAAACCGGGCCCAGTTTAGTAAATTGGCCATAACTTCCTCAACATTCATCGGAATTGGGCTTATAATATATCGTTGGAAAGCTCTTTGTAAGCCCCATCCAAATACACTACTATTGGACCCATATCATGGACAAACCAAACTGGATTGGCTGTTTTCTTAAAATAAGTTTTCAAAAAATAGAGAGAAAAGAAAAGAAATTAAAACTATCCGCTACACTAAACTTTCCACACTTTTGCTTCATTCGATTATGATTCGACGTGAAAGGTACTCATCACTGGGTTTGGTTTTGGGGAGACACAAATGGGTGTCTACAGAAGCCCCCACTTTGACTTAGTTTGGAGAAACGCAAGTTTCGAAAACAAAAGTAAAAGTATCGGTAGGGACGGAGAATGATTCAGAACGTTCTGCGATCCTAAATCACTCTTGTAACGTCGATACCTACAAAACTAGCGTTAGTTAAATAGATAAAAGATTTAAGAAACGTGTATCTTGCACCATCAAGCACACGTCTCTGAAAGTAACTGATTGTTGTCGCTTTACTGTTGTTTTTCCTGTTTTAATGTCCTTCTACAAGCTAGAGAATGTCATCCCGCTTGAAAACCGCTACGCCCGTAACTGCTTCAAAATTAGAAGATTGCTTTGCCTGAAACGATCCTCCTCCGCTATGATAATATTCCACGTCCAAGGGAATAACATCGAAGATTGCTTCTCTTGAAACAATCCTCATCCGCATTGATAATATTCCACATCCAAGGGAATACTACCGAATATTGCTTTGCCTGAAACGATCCTCCTCTGCTATGATAATATTCCACGTCCAAGGGAATACCATCGAAGATTGCTTCTCTTGAAACAATCCTCATCCGCATTGATAATATTCCACATCCAAGGGAATACTACCGAAGATTGCTTCTCTTGAAACAATCTTGATTTTTTTGTGACAACTCTCAACAATCTAGGGAACGCCATCTTGCTGCTTATTTTGACGATCTTCCGCAATCTAGGGAACGCCGTCGATCAATGTTTCTACATCTCGAGCCTTTTCTTGAATCATAGTGACAACCTTTCCAATCAAAGCAAAAGTCGTCGAAGACCGCCTCATCATGAACCGCTCTTCTCATATCTTGGTGACAACCTCCACAATCCTAGCGAACACCGTCGAAGACGGCCCATCTCGTGCTATCTTCTCAAATGTCGGGTGACAACCTCCACAATCTTAGCGAATGCCGTCGAAGACCGCCCATCTCGTGTTATCTTCTCAAATCTTGGGTGACAACCTCCACAATCTTAGCGAACGCTGTCGAAAATAACTTTACTTGAAGTCATCCTCAGTTGTTGCGATAATATTCGGAAGAAAATTACCGAAGACCAACACTTGTCGATCTTCAAAGCTCGCTCAAACTTTGCTTATGTTATGCTTGTACGTCGGCGCTTTCATTGCTTTGAACCAATACGTTGGTGCCTTTTCTGCTTTTGAGCCAATGCTTAGGCGCTTTAAGCTAAGTGAGACGATATTTCATCAGGTCGATCACCTATTTGCGGTTGTAATCAAATCGACTACTTAATCATGTCAAAATTGCTTATAGGGGCTAACTAGCGTACCAAGGAACCTGAAATTGCTATATGAGGTCGAAATCACCTTTATGAGAGGCTTCGAGCTCTGTCGCTACTGGAATATCTCTGGCGCCAAGAATTGACTCTGTCGCCGAACGGTGTGACAGGATCTTCCCTATTTTGCTGCACATGTATTTATTTTGACTATAGGACTTTGCCAATCTTTTTAATTATCTTATGGTTGACCTAAGGCTTAATGTTGCTTGACTTATCAACTTGACACGACTCAAGGTATAAACTTGACTCTCTGTGACTGACTGACTCGAGGTTGACTCGACTCAAAGTAAAATGACACGTGTGACTCATGACCCGTGTGTGCATAGTGTTGACTCAATGTGACTCAAAAATGCAAAAAAGAAAAAATTTTCCGTCATTTTTGTGGAGGGTACCGACTTTCTCCCAAAAAAGAAAGACGCGAAAAATAATCGAAGTTTTGAAGGTGCATGTTGAATGAGCTTAGTCAAATGTTGTTTGATATTATCTCTCAAGGTGCAAGGATTAATCCATCCTAGGTTATCTCAACTGTTGACTCAATGATGAAAGCATTTAGGTAACTTAGGCACGGAGGCTAATCACTTCATACTTCTATGTAATGACAATTATGAGTGATGAGTGATGTGACAAGGCATGCTTCATCGTTATGTTAAGATTTCATGACAAGGGGTTCCTAAGGGAAGTATATTTGGTCATGTATCTGTGCGGTGTGTGAAAGTGACACTAAAGTTAGGCCGCAAGGGCTAAGTGTGTGGAAAAATATATTATTCAAAAGAGTCAAATGGTGGTGACTCTTAGGCTAGGTAAGCTAATAATGTAGGGATCAAGCCCCCAAGTCTAGCTCTAAGTGAGTAGGGATGAGCATTGGAGATCCCTTGATATGATCATGGTGTAAGTGTGTGAATGTGAATATGAATGCATGTTTATTACGGCCGCACCTCGATGTGACGTTGCCTACGTATCCGTTAGGAATCAGGCCGAACGTAGCTCTAGCCGAACCTTGCACAAGTGTGTATACCTCAAAAAGGTCTTTTTAAGGGTTGTAACGTGGTTAGGCTAAAGATTTGAAGAAGAAGGGGATAAAGGCTCAAGACCCTAGGTAAGCCCCCAAGGTGTGTAACCTCGCTTTCGAATCTTTATATTTTATGCTTGATTTTCTACTCTTTTTTAGCTCTCTTTTATTTTTGGATTTAGCATCTATTTTATTTTTATAAGCATGGGCAATCCCGATCATGTGATCTATCACTCACTTGGCATTCATGTTTCTCAGGCACGGTACCGAGCACTCGATAAGAGACGCAATCTGAGACGTGTTCTTATAGAAGATATTTTCATATCAAAGACATTGGAACACTTGCCCTTTTGTACACTTTTATTTATTTTTTTGCTTTTGCTTATTTTTGCTATTTTAATCTTTTGAATTTACGCAAGCCTTCTTAGAATTGCATAAGTTAACACACCATCCCATCCCAAGGTTAGGTAGATGTAGGTTGAAAAAAGAAAGGTTTATCGTTAGACGAGGCTCAAAGTGGGTTATGAAGAAAGGATTGTATATTAGAAAGGTGAAAGAAGTTATGATGTGGCTACAAGGGGTGCCTTAAATCATTGGTATACCTTGTGCTTAATTCGACATGGAATTTTTTTTTTTTTCTTTTTTTCTTTTTTTTTTTCAACGTAATGAAATGATCATATGCAAGGAAATAAGTGCTCATTTTATTAAAGGAAAATATATAATGATCCTACAAAATAAATATAAGGAAAGGAAAAGGTGCCTATGCTAGACTTATAGGGGAAAGGAAAAAAAATGAAAAAGAAATAGAAAAGGAGGTCACGAAATCTTGTCGTTGAAGCTCGCTTCTTGTCTTGTGTTGTTTCCTTTATCATCACTCGCTCTTCTTGTTAAATGGAGGCATGGGAAGCTTGTTATTATTAATCAAATGTTGGATAGCTTCCTTTACCTTCCAACAGCAGTAGCATGACCCCTACCTTGATGGTATTTGCAGTGTTCGTCTAAATTCCAACTAGGCAATCTCTTTTCAGGTGTGGGATCTTGAATAGGTCTAAATGGAGTAATGATTCCTTTGGCATGGAGTCGATCGAAGGCAGTATCGTAGCTCATCCCAATGGGGGTGAAGTCTTTCCTTAGTTGCTTCTTAGATCCTTGGTTATTCATGGCTAAAACTTCACTAAGATCAAAGGTACTAACATTGTTACTAGAGTGGGCGTTTTCAGAAGAAGAAGGATTGTCGTTCTTCTTTCCTTTCCATCCCTCGTGGTTACTATTGTTAGTAGCTTTTTGCTTTGCGAGGTCGTCTTCGATTTCAATTCCGATGTCATAAACGACCTTGAAAGTATTCAAGTTGTGTTGGGGACCTCAATCATCTTAGCGGAAGTTCCCCTCCATTTATTAAAGAAAGAAGTAAAACCTTCATTCTCTTTTTGTTTTAGCATCTCACGTTGTCTATGGTCGGTTTCAACTTGAATATTGCACTTGTACCTATCAACGAAAGCATTTACTATCGATTCCCAGGTAGAGGTTTTCTCTTTTTCAAGGGAGAAGAACCATTGTTGGCAAACGGTTTCGAGAGACAGTGGGAACAGAGAGGGGAAAACCTTCTTATCGATACCCTTAATGTTCATTATAGTTTCGAAAGCTCTTAGATGAAAATAAGGGTTATCTGTTGCCTTGAATTTAGGGATGTCAGTGGCATTGAACTTATGCGGAAGAAGTTCCTTGTCCAGCGAGACCCCTTGTGAACTCATGCCCTGAAATTTATAGTCACCAGATAGCTTGCTCAAACTTTCTTGCATGAGGTTCATTTGTTGTTGCTTCACGGGATCATCGACCTTGAGGGTGAAGAGCTTCAGTGTTTCAGTCATGGTAACTAGTTGGTTCCTAAGCTCATTGACTTCTTCTTGAGTTGCCATTATCCTTTTAGCCTTCTTCTTTTGATGAATCGGTTTATCGAAAAGTGAAACTTGAATAAAGAGGTTGTCCTTGATTAATCGCCCTTCTCTCCTTGACCAAGTACTGTGGAAAAGGAAAGTGGGAATATTTATTCTTAATTATTTGACTCAAGATTTATTCAACATGCAATGGATGGAGGAGGTGAAGAAAGATGGAAGAATGTGAAGAAAGATTTAGATGGAGGGATATGAAGAATTAGGAATAGAATGTACCCCCCAACTCAAATGACGGAAAAGACCGACTCATGCATGAACCTAAGACATGGTCATGGTGATGTGCACTCAAAGTGTGTGCTAAGACTAGTGAGTGTAGGTGGCATGTTAAGACTCGTGTCATGACCATGTGGCTAGACTATGTGACTAGACTCAAGCAAAGACTAAGTTAAGACTTCACGTATATGAATTAAACTGGACAGACTGTGGTATTTTAGTCATAACTTTTGATCTGCGACTCTAATTGGGATGAGACGAACGCCAAATCAAATATAAGACTCGGGGCTACAGATCCATAGTTTTTACGACTCGTAGTTCTTCCTAGAACTCCGGCTATGACCAAAACTAATTGACGTTTGTGCAGTATACGGGAATAAAAATCTGGGTTAACTTAAAAGGACTATGACTCGATTTTAAGTTTATTTTTTTTAGCTCAAATTAATTAATTAATTAATTAATTAAACAAAGTCCTTTAGTCATTAATTAGTTTATTAAGATTTTTTTACAAACACAAGTCAAACAAAACGATTAATTTAGTCACATAATAAGTATGCACAAGTAGGAGATGCACAAGTAGTCAAGTAGTCACAACATGATGCAATGAGTTTGCAACCTAACCATGGCTCTAGTTCTCTAAATTTTGGGATATGGTTTTGTCAATAGAGGGTCCATGGTTAATTGTCCGGATGCACCGCGCGGAAGCCTAACCGTGAAGGGTTGGCGCGAGTGGATGAAACACCGCGAGTTAGAAAAAACTCGCTTCCATGGTTAGGTGAATTCAACATCTCGGATGTACCCTTTGTTGCACGGAGCGTTCAATCGGGTAGATGGAGCATGAATTCCCAGAGGGTTATGTCCATATGTAGAACACATATGGGTTTTAGAAAAGTGAGGAAAAAATTCAATCAGGAAGTAGGATCGAGCAAACAATACGAAAAACCGGTCGAAATTAGAACGCATATTTCTGGCTCAGTATTGGGGGAAATTGGCGCCAGCAAACAGAGACTGGCGCCACATTTTAATTGTAGCGCCTGGCGCCAATACTGGCGTCTGGCGCTACGATTAAATTGATGGCGCCAAGCTCTGGCCCCTGACGCTACTTCCCACATGCCTCAGCAGCTTTCTGTGCTCGATAAAATTTTCCAGTTTCACGCGGTGTTATTTCAGTCCTAGTTGTGAAAGATATTCCTTAAATTTCCTACGTGTAAAATCCTATGTTTTTAACACATTACGGATGGTCTTTCCAATGATATCTTTTTTATGCATATGACAATAATGTTAATCAAAATTACGCACATGAAATACTTAGAACTTTTCAAGTCCCATCCACTCATTCTAAATCATTGCCGAAACAATTTCAGGAATTAAAAAAGAAATCCTCCCTAGTGGAGTCGCCAAAAACTGTAGTGAATAATTTCAAGCTTTAATCCCACTACCTTGAACCCCACTGTGATCATAGACTAAAGTACGGTGGCGTCCAAAAGGGAAGAAGATAGAGCAAAAGAGTCGCCAACAAGTTTTTTTAGGAACTTGTAAACCGTTCACGAGGTGAAGGTTACACCCCTTAACGATCCAAGAGATCGTCAACTCCATAAGGTCTAGAACCAAATAAGGGTTCGGGGATGAAGGTACAAATCCAACCTAAAAGAGATTGAACCTGCCCTAATAATAGGCCTCTACTTTATTCTGATCGTATTCATGTGCGCTTTTTAATTAACATGCAATCAATAGATTAACCCTGAACCTATTTATATATGTTGGTTGAGTATTAATGCACAAACAAATCTATTATTGGCGATCACTTGAATTTATGATCATATTAACCCTAAAAAGATTATTAATTATCTTATTAAGCGTGATTACAAGTACTAATTCCCTTTAAATATGCATATAAGGCGTGATCAAGCAATAAAAATAAATAAGCAAGCAACATAATAAAAAATCAATATCATGAATAATAATAATCATCATAATAACAATAATATTAATCATAATAATAATAATAATAATAATAATAATAATAATAATAATAATAATAATAATAATATATATCATCATAAATCATAACAATTATAATCATGAAATCATAATCAAAAATCATGTTAAAGCATAATAAACATATCAAGATCCTAGGCATGATACTAACAAGATTAATAACAAACCCTAGCATCTCACTAAGCAATAAAAATCAAATCTTTAGCCCTAACATGATACTAACAATTATAAATATTAGGAAGAGAATAAAAGGCATCATAGCAATCATATTTAATATTAACATTAACCTAGACATGATAATAGGAATATCATAATAACAATATAAACATGATTTCTACATCATAATATCAATAAATCAATTAAAGCACTTACTTTGATGCTTCGTACCTCTTTCTAATAATAAAATACACACGTTAGTAACTTCAAGGAAAATAATAATCAAACAATTAAATTAAATAATTGAAATAGAGATTTTGGACCAAACCCTCAGAAATTAAAACCTTTCACGTCTAGGGCAAAGGCAACTTCGAATATGGCTAGGCGTTTCTAGATCTTGTGAATGCGGAATTTTGTATAAGAAAACAAGGTTAGAAGAAAAAGAAAAAGATGAATGTTTTGAAAGATTAAAGAATTAATGATTGCGAATGAAAACCGATTGTTGTTGAGAATTCGTGAAAATTGGTGAATGAAAACGGAGTTTTTAATACGATATTTATAGAGAAAATTAGCCAAAAAGATAAAATAAACAAACAGAGTCTGACGCACAAAAAACAGAGTTGGCGCCAACCCTGGCTAACTAGCGCCAGGTGCCAACACTAACGCCAGGCGCCAATGGCTAGCGCCAGGCGCCAGCCCTGGTTCCCGGCGCCAAAACCAGGGGTCAGGCGCCAAGCCTGATTTTAATGCGTTTGCGAAAATCAGATAAATTTTCCGTACTGGAGGATAAAATTATATAATTTCCTCAAAAATGCTATTTGATTTTAATTAATACTCTGAAAAGTCAAAAGTCAATTTATCAATGCTAATTGAATTAGGAATGAAAAGAACCTTCTAGAAGACTAAAACGATTCCTAATTGCATTAGGAATGATAAATCCGTATTAGGCCCTCCCCTAGATCATTGGGCCGCATATAAGGCTCAAACCGGGCTCAGTTTAGTAAATTGGCCCTAATTTCCTCAACATTCATCGGAATTGGGCTTATAATATATCGTTGGAAAGCTCTTTGCAAGCCCCATCTAACTACACTACTATTGGACCCATATCATGGACCAACCAAACTGGATTTGCCGTTTTCTTAAAATAAGTTTTCAAAAAACAGAGAGAAAAGAAAAGAAATTAAAACTATCCGCAACACTAAAATTTCCACATTTTCGCTTCATTCGATTATGATTCGACGTGAAAGGTACTCATCACTGGGTTTGGTTTAAGTGAGACAAAAATGGGTGTCTACAAACCCCCTTCCCCATCTTGATGTGTCTACCTTGCATGTTTGTGACCCTTCTATCCATTAGCCTTTGGAGTCATTTGAGGTTATGGCTAGTATGTTCATTGAAGGTGTAACAAATCATTATAGCCTCTTGAGAGAGTTCATTGGCATTGCTTCATGGGAAAGGGATGAGTTTGAGATAAACCTTTATCCTTTCATGCATGGTTTAGAGACTCTAGGCTTTGAGGATCTTGAGGGAGTTGTTGTTCATTGTTGTGATAGAGAGGAGGATGAGGTTGTTTCTATTGGAGAGTTTTTGTTTGAGGGAGATGTGAGTCATGAGTGTTCTTTTGAGGATTCTACGATTGATTTTCATGCCCTCATTGGTGATGTGAGGCTTTGTGAGACCATTGTTTCTCCTCCTCTTCCTCATGTCCCTTTCTTAAGGAAATTTGACCACATCTCCTACTATCCCATGTTCCTCCCTTATTTTGTCAAAGAGCCTATTGAGGACCCTCTCTTGTTTGATGAGACTTTTCCTTTTCATCCCCCTATTATTGAGGAAATAGGTGATTGTGCTATCCAAAAAGATTTTGAGCAGGTTTTGCCTTTTTATTCTCTTCCTTATGTTTTCTTCTTCTTTCTCTTCATAATTTCTTGATTTTTCTTTTGATTTTTCTTCTTTCTTTTGGCATCTTCCTCCTCACTTACGTGCAATAATCTTGTTGCACGTCCTCCTTCTTTCATTTGCCTACTTGTTATCATATGAAATGTGTAGTAGTGCATTTTATAAGCTCTTGCGTTCGTTGCAATATTATTTACTAGAGCGGTCTTGCTTGGACGTTAAACAAGCCTTTCTCGGGAAGTAACCCGAGGTTTTTATTGCTTTAATTTTCTATTCTTTTTAGGTTATATTTTCTCTCATGGAAATGTTTGTGTGCCTTTTTATAAGTACATGACTTGATATACTCTTATGCATTGGTTTGGATCAAGAATCAAGGAAGTTTAATGCCTATTTTTGCTAACATATGGAAATCGAGATTCAATTCAAGAGGAAATCGGCTTTGAAAGGTTAAATTAGGTCATTTGCGGGTATATACACCCACCTATATCCGGTAATATCTTTCTTAGCTCTTTTTCTAATGGTTGGTGACTCGTTGGACTTGTGTTGGTTTGTTGGATTGATTTCTTTCTTTTCCCTCCCATGGATTATTTGGTTTATGTTGAAGTATATTGTCTCATTCAAGCTTGGGGGAGGGTATTCTATCATGTTTGGTGGGATATTGATTCATTTATGCCATGCACTTGAGTATATTCATTTCCATGTCTTTTCTTTTATTTTGAAAAATCCAAAAAGATTTTTGTTTACTTTCAAGGTATTTTTGGCAAAATTTGTTTCGTTTGTTCTTATTTTGGACATTTTGTTTTGGGACTTGAATCCTTGAATTTTTTCTTCCTAAGTGGTAAATGTATGCACGGTTTGAGAGTGTTATTGGTTGACTCTAGGATACTATATGCTAAGGTAGTGGGGTTAAGAACTTTTAGGGGTCCATGAAGCCTTAATTAACGGGAATGTGGTAAGATGGAGTTGCTCTCTATAGTGGATTTGAAACCCTTGGTTGGTATTTTTTTGGTTATAATCCCTTATGAGCTTCATTTGTTCTAGCCTTCATCACCTTGTTGAACGACTATTTAGGATCCTTGACTATGCATGTCTTAATCCTTGTTTTGACCTCTAGCTCCCAAGATCGTGACCGAGCCACTCTAGGGGAGGAAAAGGGCACATTTTCTCATTTTTCTTTATCTTCTTTTTATTTTGTTACAAATTTGGTTTTCTATTTTGCATCGACCTCCTTATTAACCAATTTGAGCCTAATGTTTCCCGCTCTTGTTTAAACTGCGTTACAAACCCAATGGCCTATGTTTACCAACCCTTTTAGTTAGTGAAGCATTGGCATGTGAGGTTTGATTTTTGATAGTGTTCAAATTGAACAAGACATTTTGTGAATTGGTTTAAGTAAGGTCTGAAAAGTTGAGCTTGAAAAGAAAATGCAAAAAGTTTGAGAGGAAAGATGCAATTCAAGAAAATCAAATGAAGTTTCAAGAAAAAAGTCGTCCATAGTTGAAAAAAGGCAAGGACACCAAATAAGAGCTTAAAAAAATTAAAAAATAAACAAAAAACGCAAACATATTTTAGTTTGGTTTCGTTTTCTTCCCTAGTTTAAGCATCGAGGACAATGCTTCGTTCAAGCTTGGGGGGGGGAGCGTTACTTCGTTTTCGGTATATATTGTGTTAGTGTTGAATAATCTTGGGGGAGATTGCATTTTTGGTATTTTTGTTTGATATTTTGCGACTTCTTGAGTTTGTTTTTGAGAGTAGGCCACTCTTTTGCTTCACTTAGGAAATATCACCAAAATTTTCAAATTTTTATCTCGCCTTAACCCTTAGCCTTACGTTACAACCTAATAAAAGACCCTTAGACTTTAGTGGGGTTAGATCAAAGAACGGTGGAGGGAGATAGACTTCAAACTTATTGAGAGAGTATGCATAGTTGAGATATCGGGATTACCTCCTCAAAGTTTTTCATTTCTTTATCTTTTTCCGGTTCCTTCATGGAATCATGAGAAACTAGCTTGAGGGTTGATTTGAAGCTAGTATAGAGAACGCGACCCGATTGGTTGGGGCTAGGGTGGATTGAGTCCTCATTAGTTCTCTATACTTAGCATATGTTATGTTTCAATCAACCATTGACATCTTGGAACGTGCATACATTTGTGTACTTAGAAAGATTTGCATTCATTGGTGTTTGTTCCTATCTCTTGTCCAAATATGAACTTTGTGTTTTCTTTCTCTTTTTATGTTTCTTATTCTTTTCTTTTTATTGCCTTGCCTTGGTTTTTGTTTAGAGTTGTGGGTTAAACTCTTAGGACACCCTCACGAGAGCACACTCGTCCTCTAAGGCGATCTAGGGGTTTAAAGGGCTTGTCTTTAGTTGCTAAAATTGACCGTGATTCCTACGAAAGTGAGTTAGTGTACATTCTTGTCTCCTTTAGTGTCTTAGAGTTGCATGAAAAAATCACTCTCCTTCTCCCGTGTTTCATGTTAATTTGCTCGAGGGAGAGCAAAAGGTTAGCTTGGGGGAGTTTGATAAGTGATTTTATGTCACTTTTAGGGCGGTTATTAAGTCGTTTTCCGGCTTATTTTCCAATAATTTAGCCCATTTTGTCCATTATTTCTATTATTTGCTTATTCTCGTCTTTTATTTTTATTTTGAGTATTTTTAGTAGTTTTTAATAGTTTTTATCTTATTTTATTAATTTATTTAAATTATCTTATTTTCTATGTTTATATTTTAAGTTTTTAGTTCTTGTTATTTAATAAGTTCCTAGTTTCTCTCATTTTCTTATTTTATTTTATTTTCATGTTTGTTTTCTTTATTTTATTTAATTTCTTTTGATTTTATTTTTAAGTTATTTTTATTTTATTTTATTTTATTTTATTTGTCTCGTTTCACCCTCGGGTTTGTTTGTGTGTAGGCTCGAGTTCAAGGTCCAAGCCGAGGCTTTTCAACAGTCACAAGCCACCACCAAAACACCTCCAACTACAACCACCAACAACCACACAAATCACCACCAATCCTTACCCAAATCAGCCCAACAATACACCAACACCCTGCAACCCCTGCTCCCTCAAGCAACAGCCGCAACCATAACCACCTTCAGCCACCTTTAACAGCACCCACTACCACCATCACGTGCAAACCACCACAATCCCTTGCTTCCACAGCGCCGCAACCACCGTCAGCCACCAAAACAATAATTGCAGCAATAGCCGGGCATAACAACCCAGCCTCACCTCCCATTTCACCACTAAACAACCCGCAACACCACACAAACCACCAACCTCCGCCACCTTCCCCTGTTTCCACTCGCAACAACAATAATCAGCAACAAATTCACCACCTCACCTCCAACCAAACCCACGCAAACACCACCCACAAATCAGAGAAGCTGCTTCAATCGAACCTCCAAATTCGCCCAACCCAGACCACCGCGGCCATGCAGCCCTGTCTGAAAGCGCGCAAATTGGGGTCCAAAATCAGAGTCGATACAGTAGCTTTGTGCGACTTGCTGTGCGACTTCTGTGCGGGCGCGCAATTGTGGGTCAATCACGAGCTTTTCACGTGATTTTTAATGAGAATTGGACGGCCACGATTTTGGATGCTAAATGACGATGATGCTGATGAACGGTGATGACGGTTGTTTGGGATGATGCGTGAATGGGTGCTCGAATTGGAGCAGGGGAATTCGAAAGTGAAAGGAGTTTGGGGGTCTGATTGTTTCGTGGTTTTAGGGGGAAATTAGTGGGTTTTGGGGGTTTTTCATTTTCCTTTTATTTTATTTTATTTTTAATTTTGTTTTTTTTTTTTTGGTTTTTAGTATAGTATTTTAATTGTTTTTAGTTTTGTTTTATTTCTTTTTAATTTCTTTTACATTATTTTAGCTTATATTATAAATACCCCTTTGGGGTTTTTTTCTCAAAAAACTTTCAATAAATATTTTATTTTAGATAGATTAGATTAGTTTAGCCTTTATTTTCTCTCTCTTAGGGTTAGGAGTAGTGTAGAGAGAGAAAGCTTGGATTTCCATGGAGTTTTTGAGAGGTTAAAGAAGCAACTTTGTGGAACTTCTTCTCATCTATTCAATGAGCATTTTCTAACTTTCTCTTATTTTTATTTCTTGCTTAATTCTTAGTTTTTGCTTTTTGTTTATTGATTTGAGTAGATTAATTAGTTTATTTGTTTAATCTTGTTTTTATTGTTATTTTAGCTTGTTTTCCATGTCTTTCTTCATTATGTTAGCTTAGATTTTGTTCTAAGGAAATGGATGAAGGTTATGTTAATAAATTGAATGATTGATTGTGATTAGTATGGAATTGTTTCTTGATTATTGTGTATGGATAATGATTTTATGGATTAGAATCTTTCTAGCTAATTGATTCTATGTTCTTAATTGTGTTTTCAATCGATTGTGCGAGAGTGAGTTGGTTGAGAGCCCTAATTTCTTCCATGCCTTTGCTAGGCTAGTTGCACGAGAGTGAATTAGTTTAGTAGGATAATTAACATGCTTAATTGTGCGAGAGTGAGTTAAATGTGTTGATTTTTCCTAATTAAGGTCATTTTCATCTAATTGTATGATGTTATTGAATGTATTGATGTAATTGGATTCCACTTTCCCTAGTTTTAGTTATTTGTTCTTAGTGTTGTTTAGTTTAACCTCTCTCTATCTCACAAGCTTTCCTAGTAGTCTAATTAGCACAAATTGATACACTTAGTCCTTTTAGGTTCGACCCTTTACTTTCCAGTAAATAGTTTAGTGTAAGTTTAGGTATTATAAATGATTAATTTGGTTTGGGGTAGTAGTCCCAACCACCTATCTTATCCCTATCAGAGATGTCTATTGATGTTGATGCTGCTAATTTCTCTTTAGATTCCCTGGCTCCACATGTGGATACTCTGCTGTTTCCATCCTTCAAGGATCGTCAGTCCTCGCAGACTTTTGCTAACCTTTCTTAAGAGACTGCTGCGCAGTCTTTCCAGGTATGGTATACTCCCAAAAAAAATTTTTAATACTAATGACATTACTGAATTACGTTTTTCTTACTTGATGTTGTACTTTGTAGAGCCTTCAATCTTGCCTAGGTGTGCTGGGCAAAGAGTCAGAGTTTACTCGGGTGTATGAGGCTATGATGAAGGAACGTGATGCCCTTTCTGACAAATACTAGGCTATTACTGATGCTCTGAAGGCCGAAAGGACTAAGTATAGGGAATGCATTGCTGAACGTGAGTAGCTGAAGGGCACATTGAAGGAGGCTGGGAACGAGGCTTTTGATGCTGCAACGTATTACTTTGGGAAGGCTCGTCTTGAAATGAGGGAGGAGTTTCAGCAAGGAAAGCATGAGGCCTGGGATTATGATACTGATAAGGCTGCCTTTGAGAAGGCATTTCCTGAAGGGACTGCTGCTCCTGGCACATTGTGGCTTATTGTTGGTGAGCTTTGCTGATAAGGAAGTGAACTCTCTTCATAATAATGAGTTCAAGGATGTCCTAGATAGTATGAAGCCTGTTGCTGAGGAGATGTCCCTGCTGATAATATGGGCAAAAATTAGTTTCTATGGTGCTACGTCACCTTAAATAGTATTAACTTTGAAGAATGTTTGTTTTTACTGCTTTAGTGCAGTTGGATATTTTATTTGTTTTTATGATGCACTGTTGTAGCTGGATGATTTGTCTGTTTTGTTGCTTTGCAACTAAGTAATTCTGCCTCTTTTGCTATGTTGAACTGTGTTTATGTTTCTTACTGTAACTTACTTTATCGTTGTTGTATTATAGTCGTATTACAGTTGTATTACAGTTGTATTATGGATGTAATATTGCTTACATGTATTTGCTTATTCTGCGGGGACAGTTGGCCTGCTCCTTATAGAGACGAATAAGCATTGCTTTATAATGTCTTGTTGTGCTTTTGCCTAGCAGTGTAGGTGTTGTCCTTGCAAAACAGAATTGGGTGAGAGGTGGCCGTGGGTTTCCCCAACGGCCCTCCGATGCCAAAGTCAGTACTCGTAGTGAAAATAAATTGAATTGACAAAGTTTAAGTAAAGAGGAGTACCTACAGTGCTGATTTTGGCCGTTAGAGATTTTTGTTTTGTTTTTTATTTTCCTCATTTTCATTTTTTTTTTTGCTGGTTTTCCTGTTTTTTTGTTGATTTTGTTTTTTTTTTTGTAAAAAGAAACGATATTGACATGATAACTATGTACCTTCGCTCTTCAGAAATGATAGAGCTTTAAATGTGCTGCATTCCAGCTTCTCTGTACCTCTTTTCCTTTCGCGTTTCTAAGTCTGTAGGCTCCATTACCCACTACCTTGGTGATCTCGTAGGGTCCTTCCCAGTTGGGTGCTAATTTCTCTGCGTTTACCTCTCTGGTAATTTCGTACACCTTTCTGAGAACCTAATCTCCCAATTTGAAGACTTTTGGCTTGATGTTCTTGTTAAAGGATCTTGCTACTTCTTGCTGATATGCTGCCATTCTAATTTTTGTGTCCTCTCTTAGTTCTTCCACTGTGTCCAGGTTGTGAATTAATTCTGCTTGGTTCCTTTCTTCTGTCATTAACCCGTACCTTGCTGTGGGGACTTCTACTTTTGTGGGGATCACTGCTTCACATCCGTACACCAATGAGAATGGGGTGTGACATGTAGTGCCTTCTGGAGTTGTTCTGTCTGCCCATAGTATGTTGGGCAATTCATCTGCCCATTTCCCTTTCGCTCCTTCTAGCCTTTTCTTCATGTTGCCTATAAGGACCTTGTTACTTGATTCTGCCTGTCCGTTTGCTTGTGGGTATCTAAGCGTAGACGTGATGAGGGAAATGTTCCATTCCTTACAGAACTTCGTGGTCTTATTGCTGATGAATTGGGATCCATTATCTGTAATGATCTATGATGGTACACCAAATCTACTTAGGATGTTTCTTTTTATAAACGAGATGACATGTTTATCCTTGATTTCCTTGTACGCTTCTGCTTTGATCCATTTCAAAAAGTAGTCTGTCATTGCTAAGCAGTATACTCTCTGCCCTGATGATGGGGGTAGCTTTACTATGTCCATTCCCCACTTCATGAACGGCCAAGGCGTCAACGTTAGATGTAACCCTTCTGACGGTCTGTGTGTCAAAGGTGCGTGTTTTTGGCATGCTAAGCATTTCTTGGCGAACTCTGCAGCGTCCTTTCTCATGCTGGGCCAGTAGTATCCCATTCTGAGTGCTCTTCTGGCTAAATCCTCCCTCCTGAATGATTTATGCATTCCCCGTTGTGTAGGGACTGTAAGACCTGTTGTGCTTCCTCTTTCTCTAAGCATCATAAGAAGGGACCTGCTACAGACTTCTTGTAGAGTATCTTGCTGATTAGGAAGTATTTCAAGGCTTTTAGAGCGAGTGCTTGAGCGACTACTTTCCCTGTTGGTACTGTCTTGTTTAAGAGGTATTCCTTCAGTGGTGTTATCCAGCTGTTGTCTTCTTTCCATGTAGGGCTTGCTTGAGCTTCGTAGACGTTCATGGTTAATTCTTTCTCTATGGCTGGAGAGAGTACGTATACTAGGGGGATAGCTCCAAATTCTTCTGGATTAATATTTGATCCCAAGTTTGCCAGGGCGTCTGCTTCAGCATTCAAGTTTCTAGGTACCTGGTCTATCTTTAATTCCTTGAACTCCTTAATGAGTTTCCTGGTGACTTCTAGGTAAGCTATCATCTTGGCATCCTTTGCTGCATATTCTCCATTAATCTTATTTACCATGAGTAAGGAGTCTGAAATTACCTCTAGATGTTGTATCTTCATATCCCTTGCGAAGGTTAACCCTGTGATCAGTGCTTCGTATTCAGCTTTATTATTGGTGGCCTTGAAGTTGCATCTTATTGCTTGTGCTATCTTGTCCCCTTGGGGTGATGTCAGTACTACTCATAGGCCTACACCGCGTATGTTTGTTGTGCCATCTGTATGGAGTATCCACTTTTGTGTAGCCTTTGGTTCCTGTAATGCCAATACTTCTTTTTGTGCTTCTTCCTAAAGGGCTGGGCTAAATTCTGCTACGAAGTCTGCCAAAGCTTGTGATTTGATTGCAGTCCTGGGCTCGTATTGTATATCGTACGTGCTCAGATGTATGGCCCATTTCTCCATCCTTCCTGACATTTCTGGCTTTCTCATGACAGATTTGATGGGATAGTTGGTGCGTACTCGTATGGAATGGCTTTCAAAGTATGGGCGTAGCTTTATTGAAGCTGTAACTAGAGCTAAAATAATTTTCTCTAAGGAAGCGTACCTCGTTTCCGCACTGAGTAGGGTTTTGCTTACGTAGTAGATTGGGAATTGCTCTTTATCTTCTTCTCTTGTTAGGATTGCACTAATCGTCCCTTCAGACACTGCGAGGTACAACTGGAGGGGTTCTCCTTCCTTAGGTTTAGAGAGAATCAACGGGTTGGCCAAGTACTCTTTTAACTTCTGAAATGCTTCGTCGTGTTCCTGCTCCCACTTGAATTCCTTGTTTTTCTTCTGTACTTCGTAAAAGGCTCTGTTTTTGTCTGAAGATTTTGAAATGAACTTGTTCAGTGCTGCAATTTTCCATGTTAAGCTCTGTACATCCTTCTTTGACTTTGGTCGTTCCAGGTCTAGGATGGCTTTGACTTGGTCTGGGCTGGCTTCTATTCCTCTTTGTGTAACCATATATCCTAGGAACTTTCCTGACTGTACTCATGTAGGCGTCGTTCGAAGTGCGCCTACGTTAAAGCATGTGGTGAATATGTTTGGCACTCATAGGAAGTGGGAATTGACATATTACGATTAGGGACAAGGAAAGTAGGGAGCCGCCAACAAGTTTTTTAAGGAACTTGTAAACCGTTCACGGATCATAAAAGACAACCACGATTAAAGGGACAACAATAGGCAACAACGATTTACCCGTGAAGGTTACACCGCATTCATAATCCATGAGATTACTAACTCCATATGGTTCGGAACCACGAAAGGAGGATCGGGGATGATGGTACGAAGTGAGTCATGGAGTCACATTCGCCCGTATTGGCCTCTACTCAATTCTTAAATTGAATAGCATTCCTGTGATATCAAAGGCATAGAAACAAAATATTCAATTCGCTCCAAACTATTATTTAGCTAAACTGGTTGAATATTAATGCACACATTATTCTAAAATATTGGTGATCACTTCAATTAATAACAAGATTAAAACGGATCCTAAACTGGTCGTCCAAATTATCTTATTAGACGTGATTTTCAATTACATATTCCCTTTAAACATGCAATATGGTGATCATAAAAACAATAATAGAATAACATCAATATTATAAGCAATTTAACCATAATTCCAACAATATAAAATCGTTAGAAAAATAATAGAAATAAAAATAACATAATTCTTACTTTGATTATGTTTGTTTGCAACTACAAAATAATAAACGAGTTAGTAACTTCAAGGAAATAATAAAAAAACAACAATTAAATTAAATTAAACAAAGTAGAGTTGATTTGGGGCCAAACCCTCAAACAGTTCTACCTTTCAAGCCTTGGCTTAAGGACAGAACCACGAGTAAAGTATGGAATCCTTTGAGCACTTGAAGAAGGAATTTTGAAATGATAAGGGTAGGCTAGGGTTTAGGCTAAAGCATAGAAGAGAGAAAAATAAACTAGAGAATTAATTGATGCCCCGTACATCAGAAATAAGGGGGTATTTATAGAGAAAATGTGTTGAGGGAGCACACGGAACCCTAAAATGATAAAACCCTAAAAAAGTATCCCGCGACACGGCAAACTGTACCGTGACACGGGAAATCACACCATCAGACGGGAAACATTCCCGTTCACGATGCATTTTTGGTGTGACACGGGGAAGAAAACGCGTTAAGGGTTTACGCGGAAAAGACACGGAAATTCCCGTGTCACGGCAGACTTCCCGTGTCACGGGAAATCCCACCGTCACACGGGAATGATTCCTGTGACACGGTGGGTACCTGCCGTGGCACGGGAATTCCCAGCCTGCTTTTCCGTCTAAATACATTTTTAACCCTAATTTCGTTAAGCATTTTAAGTGTCGATTGATAATTTCGGGCCATTTTCTGATTTTTTATTATTTGGGCTGAAATAAGGAAATAATTAAATAAAACAAAAAAAGGTTTGGACCAAAAATAAATAATAAAAAAATTAAATAAAAAAGGTTTGGGCTAAAATTAAATAATAAGTTTGGGCTGAAATAAAAACTACACTTTTACCAAATATTAAGACTAATCCATGGATTGTTCAAAAATATGAATTTGATCAAATACAGTTTTTTAAGCACTCTCGGGATTAAATACTGAACCCGACCAATAGTGGCGGTAAAAGGTTGTTCATCATCGGGTTTGGTTTTGGGGAGACATTTTAAGGTGTCTACGGAAGCCCCCACTTTGACTAAGTTTGTAGAAACGTCAGTTTCGAAAACGATAGTCAAAGTAGTCGATAAGGACGGAGAATGATTTAAGACGTTCTGCGATCCTAAATCATGCTGTATACGCCGATACCTGCAGAAAAATGTTAATTCTATAGATAAAAGAGTAAAAGGATAGAATACGTATTTGACACCAGTGTATCCGTGACAAATGAGTTTGGCAGCTTCCTATGCTTGAAGGAATCCACCGGATATCGTTCGTTGAAATGCTTTCCATGCCTGAGGAAAGCCGACTGAGGAATTTGTTAGTTTTCTAAGCTTGAAGAAAACCTACCGGATAATACTTTCCATGCCTGAGGAAAGTCGACGTATGAATTTGGTGTAATTCTATGCTTGAAGAAGTCCACCGATAATGCCTTCCATGCTTGAGGAAAGCCGACAAAGGAATTTGGCGGTTTTCTATACTTGAAGAAAATTCCACCGATAACGCTTTCCATGCTTGAGGGAAGCCGACTTGGCGATTTTCTATACTTGAAGAAAAATCCACCGATAACGCTTTCCATGCTTGAGGAAAGCCGACTTGGCGGTTTTCTATACTTGAAGAAAAATCCACCGATAACGCTTTCCAAGCTTGAGGAAAGCCGACAATTACTGTAATCGCTGAAATTTGCAAGTGTATGATGGTTCGATTATCCCTGAACGTTGGTCGTAGATTATTCACACCTTTAAGTCGATTATCCGACCATATTAAGTGCTTTAAAATATCAATAAAATGACTTCAATGCTTCTAGGGGCAAAATAGTAATTTTGGTACCCTCCAATCGTCAGTTAGAATTTTCCGCGTAATTTTACCGAAAAATTAACTGTCCAATTTGCGCGGAATATTCGCAAATAGCTATGTAAGGTAGGCAGAAAGCCACTGTGTCACGATATTAATTCCCGTGACACGGCAAGGGACCCTGTCACGCGGAGCAGATTCCCGTGACGCAACGGGGTGTCCCCGTCACGCGGAGCATATTCCCGTGGCGCGGGAAATCAGTTGGCTGATAATCAGTCAACTGGCATCTTTAACCAGTCAGACCACGTGCACCACGCAATATATTACCATTACATGGTAACAGAAACCGTTACACGGGAAACAGGATGTAACGGGATGCTTTTTCTTGCTCTAAATTCATGCTGCTTTTCCTTCAGCTCAAACCACCGAGCCGCGGCAGAGCTTCACCGTCGCTCAGACTTGCTTCCCATCAGACGGTGATTCCCCCCCGTGTCATGGCGTATCATTTTTCGTCTTCTTCTTTTTTTTCGCTGAAACTTGCTGCTGCTTGTTGCTGCTTACTGCCGTACTGCTGTTGCTGTCACCTGAAGTCGCCGCTGGTGTCGCCAGAGCTCCGTCGCGTCCCAGGTTCACCGTGACACGGGACCCGCTCACCATGTCACGGCATTGACTTGCCGTGTCGCGGTGGTCTGCGCTGCTGTCTTCACGGTTTTTTTGAGCTTCGGGGCTCAAATTCTTATCACTTCTGCTTTAATTTTTTTTTGCTACTTCCCTCATTTTCGATTCTCCACAAGGATCCATGTAAGTTTCCTTTCATTTTTGTCTCGAATTTGCTTCAAATGAGTAATTTCATGTAAAAACCTTGAAAAAATTAATTTAGGGATTTTTTATTTTGAGGTTTTATGTTGAAATTCTTGCCATGAATTTACTTGTATATGTATGTATGTGTGTTTGTGAGAAATTTGAGACAAAAATTGCATGATTTGATGGAGAATTGAGCAAATCACCATTTTTGGGTACTACTTTTTGTGAAATGATGTTCTTGTTGTTCATGTTACTTCTTTGCACTTGAAATGGTGAAATATTGGTGGTAGATCTTGTAAAATATGTCATGATGTGTTGATTCATTGTTTTTGTGCAATTTCGAAACATACTTCGTGTATGTACTATATTGTCATGGAGAACATAGTATCATGCGGCTAGGAGAACTGTAGTATTAGTTTGTCATGGAGAAACTAAATACTATAAATAATTCCACTATTTTGCCAATTTTTAGCCTTGAGGTAAAAATTTAGCGTATAATGCGATAAACAACTAAATAACTTAGGAAGAGATGCTAAGCATTTAGATTTTTTATTAAAATGCAACGCGAAATAAATGTCTTAGGAAATGGTGCTAAGCATTTAGATCTTTATTTTTATAATAGCATGCCTAGGCGATGGGATCGCGATCTTTCCACCCATGGCCGGCGTCAGGCTTTTCGGGAGGACACTCCCATGATTCCCGAGGGTATGGACGACGATGTCTTAGAGTCCGAGCCTCGGGCTTCTACGAGTAGGGGTAGGTGGGTTCCACCTCTGTGGACTCCAGACCAGTTGGTTTTCTGTCGTGATAACCACATTTCTCATCACCCACTCTCCGGCATAGTCAACGGCATGCTTCGCCACCACGGTTCTGGAGTCGGAGACTTGATTCCTCGACTTTACCAGATTATCACGAGGGATCCTGCTACGAACGCCTTATGGGAATCAGCTGGTTTAGTGGATTTTTATTCGGCGGTCGTAGGGTTTTGCAGCCCCCGAGGTTGCGGTGCGACGGTTGTTCGCGCATTGTTGGAGTATTTTTGGGATACTACCAACACCTTTCATTTTGCTTGGGGGGAGATGATAGTGACCCCTCTGGACTTCAGCATGATCAGCGGGCTGCGCTTCACTGACCGGGCCGTAGCTCAGATGTCTGATCTTTCTTGGGGAGCGGCTTAGGCAGCCGATTTGTTAGGTCCGATCGTTCAGCATATCAGGACCCGGCCAGTGCCTCTAGGTGGTCCTAGGAGCGGGCGATCTGAGCTGGATTCAGTTCTAGCTCGTGGCTTCGACAGGGAGGAGACATCGGCTGAGCAGCGAGTCCGGATCTTCATTTTGATTATGATCTCCATGACTCTTTCTCCTAATAGGAGTTCACAGGCACTCCTTTGCTACCTCCCTTCTTTAGTCAGGATCAGTGAGATAGGATCCTTTAGCTGGGCCAGCCTCGGATACGCTGACCATCTCTTATCGTTACGTCATGGCTGTCGGCAGCTGAACGACGAGTCTCCCATCACTGTCTACAATCTGTGGAGAGTCGTAGAGGTGATGATCTTTTCCTCTTCTTGTTTTATTTTAATTTGTTCGACTCATGTGCTCAAAGATTACTTTTCATTGCAGCTATGGTTCTTTGAGTACTTCTCAGGCTTGGCTCCTCGACGGCGTCATGGAGCGGTTCATGATTTCCCTATCGGGGCCAGCTGGCGTGACTGAGGAGAGTCACGAGTGGAGTCTGTCTCTGCGCTACGCGGGCTGCTACGCCGAGGCACCTCTTTTGTTGGCGTAAGAATTAGTTTCGTTACCTGTTATTTTCTCTCTAACGTTATTTCCGGTGTTTCATGCCAACTTTTTATGGTTTTCAGGTTGCCATTGATGTCCAGTATCGTCCTTGGGACGGGATGACTGATCTTCCTGAGGCCTTGCGTCTTTCAACGCACCGCACCATTTTGGTTGGTACCGGACGCTTTGTCTAGTATTTTGGGGAGCGTGTCGTTTGTTAGCATAGCGGCGATCGCTTTGTGGTGCCCTCATCTCAACCTGAGTCGATGCTGGACTCGTGCTTGCTTAGGGAGTTGATAAACAGGAGAAAGCGCTACAGTTTTCCTTGGCAGGAGCTTGTGCACATGGAGGGTGATTATGCGCAGGACTTGCTTCCATCTCTGGCTCCTCCACCCCGTCTTCCTGAGGTATGATTTCTTTTGAGTATTTTTGTTACTGGTCTCTGTTTAAATAATCGAATAACTTTATTATTCGATCATATTTTCAGACGACAGTTCGCCCTGTGGGGAGGATCGAGATTCCGCCTTAGTCTGTCCGCTACCCGGGGCCAATTGGTATTACCGAGGACCATATTGCTGATGCGCCAATAAGTTACAGACAAGCGCAGGGGTCTCTGCCCGAGGTTTTTGAGCCGGTAAGTTTTTTTATACATTATTCATCCTTTTAGCACCGCTTGTTACTGACTTTTCTTTGTTTTATCCTCAGCCTAACAAATCGGAGATGATGGGGTTCATGAAGCTGGTTGACGCTCTGAAGTACTACATCATCAAGCTTTGGCGTGGTGCGAGTTGTCGGAGCAGTTCTAGTGATGTTCTTGAGGTACGTTCATTTTTTCCACTTCTACCATTTGTTTTATTTTGCATTGTTGATGCATTTTGATTTTGTATCTTTAAGGAGCAACGTAGGTCCCGCTCGCGCTCGAGGCATAGAGGCTCGGACGAGGAGGAGCTTGGTCGTGGTAGACGATCTTCTGCGGTTCATCGGCATTCTCAGTCTCAGCGAGAGCCTCAGATTACTCAGCCGTTTCAGGAGGCTCAGTGGCAGCGGCCTCAGTCTTCCCAACGCTTTCTTTGTAAGAGTCAGGGGCAAGGGCAGTCGTTTTCGCAGCCTGAGTTTAGGCCTGTTTTGACTCCCGTGGATCCTGGTTTATTTTCAGCTCCATCGTCTGGGATTCCTCCACCGGTGTCGGGCTTGTTCTCAGTTCCGATGTATGGGACGATTCCTCCACCGACGATTCCCGTGTCTTTGAGTCAGTCAACACCGTTTGCCAGTTGGACGGGTCCTGCCTTGAGTTTGACTACTGTTGGAGTCACAGGGACTAGTAGGGACACAACTCCCCGTACTCGGATGATGGCGGGACTCTTTGGCTCACCGTTCTCGTACTCACAGGGTGGAGATGATACTGATTCTGGTTCTGCAGACTTTTGACCGAGGGTCTTTATTTGTACATACTATGATTACACTTGACGCTGTTTATTTATTATGACTTATTTTGTACATTATTCACAGTTTATGTATTAATTATTGTGTGTTAGTGTGTGCTTGAGACTCATTGTGTGTGATCGTGTATTTATTATGACGCGACAAATAACGTAAGTGGAGTAAGTGGAGGGTACCGACCTTCCCCAAAAGAAAAAGAAATAAAAAGACAAGAAAAAGTAAATAGAATAAATAAGTAAATATAAAAAGAATGAAATACTAAAGTAATGGATAAATAAACAAAAATAAATAATAAAAAAGAAATGATAAAAATAAATAAATAAAAATAAAAATAAATAAAAAAAGTTGAGAATTTTATTAGGAATGAAACTCCCAGAAAACTGAAAAATAAACGGTGAAGATAAAATACTAAAAAAAATCCGGATAGATAAGGGAAAAGATAAAAAAAGAAAACGCGTGGGGTGCCGCGACACGGCACTGTACACCGTGTCACGGCATAAACTGCCCGTCGCGGCAAAAATTCCCGTGACACGGTGGGATTTCCTGTGTCATAGGATGCATATTCTACAACGGTGTGGTTTACGCGTATGGAAAGATAATTTCTGAGTAATTCCGACCGCTTTTGCTATAAAATAGGACCTTTATATTCATGATATGCATAATTACGAAACACAAAATAATTAGGATTTCATATTTCAATAATAATGTCTTAGAATTTTGAAAATACATTGCGTGACTGGTCTTATTCTTTGACCAATGCTGACAAAAAAGAGTTAGAATTATTTCATGTCAGGGGTTTACTAGCCCTGCGACATGGAGCGATTGAACATGATTTTCTTAGGGTAGCATTAGATTATTGGAGTCCAGAAATACATTGTTTTAAATTTGATTACGATAAAATCAGTTCCCTACCGAAGGAATTCGGTGCAATCTTTGGATTTCCTGCTAGAAATCTTATTGCCATGCCTACCCTGCGTGAATATTATTACCAAGATTTTGAACGCCATCTGAATCTAACAGATCCAGATTTAAATACATTGTTGTAAACTTGCAAATTTATGTTTTAATCGCCCTATCTCTGAGTCTTATCATGTATATCGTAGAAGGGCATATATTTTTTGCATGTTTAGCAAGCTTTTATTTGCAAACGGTAGGGTAGGACATGCTTATCTAGCGTCTGTGCTTGAACATGTTGAATCTAGGAGATCTCCTATGCCTACGTGCCTTGGAGAAACATTTCGTGGCCTTGACGAATCAAAAGCTGACCGAAAAGCCATCAGGAAGGGCTCTCTGGTACTGCTGTAGGTAAAAATACGCTCCGAGTAACCCCCGTGACACAAAACAGGCACCGTCTCATAGTGGGTGTCTGCCGTGACACGGTGAAGTCTGCCGTGTCATGGGAATCTGCGATTTTTTTTTTCAACAACTTATTTTTATTTTTATTTTATTATTTTTTTTTTGCAGATTTGGTTGATGGAGCGTTTAGAACTATTCGAAGACCTCGACAATATTGAAAAATATGGCCCTAACGATCTAGTCCGCAGGAAAAGAATTACTCTGTGAACATGTCGTATGAAGACTGGAAAAATTTCTTTGCAAAGAAGGAATTTTTCATTCGTTGGGTGGTGCCTTAGTGGAGGCTTACTAGGATGGTTGGCACGAATGATACTTCATATTGTCGTGTTCTTAGTATCTCAAAACTGACTTTTTATTGCCCTTCTCGACTGATGCAGCAGTATGGACTTGAACAAGTAGTTCCACGCTATAACGATAGTCCTCGTTAAGTATCGTTGCATGAAAGTAACGTTCACAAGTACGAGACTTATTGGATTTGAAGACCTTTGTGGACCGTTTCTTCAAGTGACCAAGCTCCTCCTCATTTATCTAGTGCATACAAGGCATGGTTGAACTCTAGAAGTAGGAGGGAACGATTCGGATCACGCAAATCTGATGTGAAGAGTCGTCTTGGAAACAAGAAAGCACCTCCTAAAGATCGTCTAGGTCCGAGAACACAAGGGATTGAGTTTAAGACTCCTATAATGCCGAAAAGGAAGAATTATGTGAAAGGGAAGGGTAAAGAGAATATGGTCTATAGAGAGAAACAACCGAAGAATTTTAAGAAAGGTGAAAGGGGTGAAAGTTCGACTAGGGGTGTGACGGTTTGGGCTACAAAAGACACATTAATGGTGAAGGCCGACCTAATTGAAAAAGAGAATGAGGTTCCTAAAGTAAAGAGGGATTAGATCAGTATTTCTTTGCTTTTATGATTTATAAATTTATTTAAAATAAGGCGTATGATGCCAATAATTGTAGTCACATTTATTTCAATAATAATAGCATATTTATTTCAGCCTTAAATAAAAAATTACAATGACTTTTTTTATTTATTTATCCGAGTCAAGGAGTCGGACGCAATGGAAGAATGAAAATAAAAACCTCGAACAAATAATGAATTCGTAAAGAATGCGTCACTAAAAAATATCGGAAAACCTGAAATTCCACCGTGTCACTGTGAAAAATCCCGTGACACGTTACAAATTCCCACGTCACAGCAATTTTCTTTTTTGGTGCTCAGGCCCACCGCGCCACGGTGGATTGTACCGTGACACGGTGGAATGTCCCGTGTCGCGGCAGAAATCCCATTTTTATTTTTTTTTCATGACGCAATGTTGAACTGACGCGTATACTTGATCGACGGAGGGAGGATTTTATTTTTTTTAAAGTGGTCGGGCCCCCTTGAGGGGTTGCCTACGTATCCTTAAAAAGGAATCATGCCAAACGTAGCTCTATTGGGTCATGAACCCATGCGACTAGGCATAGAATTTCTTGAGTTGATCCAAGTTGGTTAAATTGTGTAAACCGTTACCGTCCATGTCTACCAATTGTGCCGCTCCGCCAGACAAGATGGCTTTAACAATGTACGGGACTGACCAATTCGGTCTGAATTTTCCTCTTGGATCTAACACATTTTTACGAAGTGCCTTAAGCACCAGGTCACCCTCTTTGATGTTCCTAGTCTTGACTTTTTTATAAAAATGTCGCGCCATACGCTGTTGGTAGGTTTGGACATGATGCAAAGCTGCCAAGCGTTTTTCATCGAGTAAGACTAGTTCATCATTTCTTGCTCTAATCGAATCGACTTCATCTAGTTGGCTTTTCAATGCGATTCGAAGAGAAGGGATTTCGAGTTCTATTGGTTGTACAGATTCAACTCCATAAACCAGAGAGAAAGGAGTAGCCCCCATTGATGTACTAACAGAGGTTCGATAACCCCAAAGGGCAAAATGTAGCTTACTTGGCTAATCCTTGTTATTTTCTGTCATCTTTTCGATGATAGTTTTCACATTTTTGTTGGCTGATTCGACAGCACCATTTGTTTGTGGTCTGTAAGGTGATGATCTGTGATGCTTGATATGATATTTCTGTAATAATTCCGCACATTCGACTTGGAAATGCGTTCCATTATCGCTGATCATCTCATGTGGTACCCCATAGCGGCATATGATAATTTTCTCAATGAATTAAGCTACGTGTTTTGCCGTCAGCTTAGCATATGAGGCAGCTTCGACCTATTTGGTGAAATAGTCGATTTCTACGAGGATGAATTCATGCCCCCCTTGTCGTGGTGGTGTTATTTTTCCAATGATGTTGATGCCCCAAGTGGAGAAAGGCCATGGAAAAGTATATGTGTAGAGAAGCGAAGGTGGAACATGCTGTAAATTTGCGTAGACTTGACACTTCATACATTTCTTGACGTATTTGTGACAATCTCTCTCCATAGTAGTCCAATAATAACCTTGACGTTAAATCTTTTGGACTAACATCTTTGCATTCATGTGCGTTCCACATATACCAGCATGAAGGTTTTCCATGGTTTTATGTGCTTCTTTCTTGGCTATGCATAAGATATTTCTCCCCATAGCAGTTTTCTTGTGGAGTTCTCCCCTGATGAGCACATACTGTGAGGCCAGGAGCCTCAAAGCATGGCGTGCTCTTTTATCAGTATTAGGAGGGTATTCTCCTCTTGTCACATAATTAAGGATATATGTATACCATGACTCTTCATCTTCTTCTTGTGGTTCTTGTTCATCGTCGAGTGCGTGAACATAAGCCGGCTCATATCTTCTTTCTATGGTCAACAACATTCTGATTGTATCCGTTAGAATTCGCACCATTGATGCTAATTTAGCTAGTGCGTCGGCGAATTGGTTTTCTTCTCTCGGCAAATACGTATATTCCACTTCATCTAGTTGCTCTGTGAGAGTTTCTAAATGAGTTTGATATGTAGCGAGACTTTCACTTCTCACTTTCCATCTCTTGGAGATTTGGTTAATGATTAGTGAAGAATCACCGTAGATTTTGAGTTTCTTAATTCCCAAGGCGACAACTGTTTCTAACCCCTAAATACATGCTTCATATTCTGCGGCATTTTTGGTGACATCAAAGTCGAGCTTCATGGAAATTGAGATGTGCTCTTCATTGGGTGATACAAGCAAGACTCCTACACCACATCCTTTTTGGTTTGAAGCTCCATCAAAATAGAGCGTCCAGCTATCATCTTCGGTCATGAGTAAATCTTCGTCAGAGAATCGTACTCATCTTCTTTTTTCTCAACTTCTTCTAGCGGAAAGTCTGCTAAGAAATCAGAAACCGCAGAACCTTTGAAGGCTTTTGTGGTAAAAATCTCAAGTCAAACTGAGCAAGATTGACTATCCACCTTGATAATCTGCCATTGAGTGTTGCTTTTTCGAACAAGTATTTGAGAGGATCCATCTTGGACACGACATGCACCGTATGAGTGAGCATGTAATATCTTAGTTTCTGTGCGGCCCACACAAGTGCAAGAAACAACTTTTCAAGTGGTGTGTATCGCGTTTCGTATCCTTGAAGCTTCTTACTCAAGTATTATATTGCATTCTCCTTGCTTTCAATCTCTTGTGCTAGCATTACCCCCATCGTTTCTCATGTGACCGTAAGGTAGAGTCGAAGAGGAAAGTCAGGTATTGCTGGCGCTAGCACAGGTGGGTTTGCCAGGTACTCTTTGATTTTGTCGAAAGCTTTTTTGCAATCGTCATCCCATGTGACTGGGACATTTTTCTTGAGCTTCTTGAATATAGGTTCACATATCGCAGTGAGCTTTGATATGAACCTACTTATATAATGCAGCCTTCCAATGAAACCTCGAATCTCTTTCTTATTCTTGGGCGGTGGCATGGCCATGATCGCTTTTACTTTTGTTGATCTATTTCAATCCCTCGAGAACTTATCACATATCCAAGTAATTTACCTGACGTGACTCCGAATGCACATTTTGCTGGATTTAATCTCATGTTGTACTTGCGGAGTCTTTCAAAGAACTTGCAAAGTGCAATAATATGGCCTGGGCGATCTTTAGACTGAACGATCATATTATCGACATAGACCTCCACCTCTTTGTGCATCATGTCATGTAACAATGCTGTAGCTGCTCTTTGGTAGGTGGCACCCACGTTTTTTAACCCGAATGGCATTACCGTATAGCAATATGTACCCCATTGCGTGATGAATGTGGTTTTCTCCATATCTTCTTCGGCCATCAATACTTGATTATAACCGGCGTAACCGTCCATGAATGATAGGAGTGCATGGTTTGCTGTGTTATCGACCAGAATGTCAATGTGAGGTAGAGGGAACCCATCTTTCGGGCTTGCTTTATTGAGCTCCCTGTAATCAACACACATTCTTACCCTTCCATCCTTCTTTGGAACTGGAACCACATTTGCTATCCATTCTGGATACTTGGATACTTTGATGAAACCTGCGGCCAACTGCTTTCTGATTTCTTCTTTGATTTTGAGAGCCACATCCGGTTTCATACGGCGAGCTTTTGCTTGACATGCTTCATACCTGGAATGAGTGGTATCGTATGCTGAGCTATATCCTTGTTAATTCCTGGCATATCTTGGTATGACCAAGCAAATACATTAACAAATTCACTAAGCAAGTTAATTATCTCTTTGCGTTCATCTTGACTTAGTGTTAATCCAATTTTTACTTCTTTAACAGTCGTATCATTAGAAATGTTAACTGTTTATGTATCTTCAATAACTGCTGTTTTATTTTCGTGTTCTTCCATTGCTTTTATTTTTTATTTGTCATTTTTATCACTAGAAAATCAATATTGATCAGGGCTAGGGGAATGACACGCATCGTAAGCAAAGGTACTCATTTTATTGAATTCATTGGCTAATACATCAAGAGGGGCGAGGTCAGCTGCGACCTCACCGGGATTATTTGGACTACAAAGAGAGGACTCAACAAGAGACTCAGGATTGAACTCTATAGCAGAAATAGGGTCGGCCATAGACTCTAAGGACTCATCTACAGTCTTAGACTCAGACTCGGACTCGGACCCAGACGACTCAGACTCATCAAACATAGGACCTTCGCCAGCGGTTATTTCTAACTTCTCTCCATTTGGCGTAGTGATCCTCAATGTCTTGAGCCATCCCCTTGAAATATTATCAGCTTAGACGATTAATTCGGAGGGATCAAAATCCTTGTTTGCTATAATATCTTGAACGAGCTCGGAATTATCATTGCAGACGGGCTTACACTCATTCTTCTTCATTCCAAAAAGCAGGTTGATGCCTAGATCATCAGAGCTTGGGCTAGCTGGTTTCTCACTTGTGAAGAGCTATTTGTCTTCATCAAGAAAGTCACAATCGAGGAACATCTCGAATCCTGGTTCACGCATCCCATCGTGGACGAATGGTTCAGGAAATTCATAGCACGGAAATTCTTCCCCTTCCTTGATGTACTGGCCATTGAGTGTTAATGGATATGGATCCATGACCATTTCCTTCTTCATGATTCGAGCATTATTTTGAGCGTTCATCTTCAATAGAGCTTGTTTCACATTTTCTTTTGTTGGCTTGAATCCCAAGCCAAAAGTATCCTTCTTGAGTGCACCAGGATGGCCCCATGATTCAGCCATTTTCTTTTTGAGGCCGAGGGTAATTCCAGGGAAATGACCTTGTTTCTTCAGAATGACATTGATATTGGTGTTTTAATAGGGATTGAAGTCAAGATGGAACTTTTCCTCTTCTTCAATCACGAGAAAATCATCGAGTGAAAAACCCCAAAGATCTTCGTCTTCTTCGTCGTGCTCGACATGGACGATAGGAGTGTCGATAACTTGAATGCGCATAGGAGAGGCATCAATGGTAATTAGAACCCCTCCAACTATGGCTTTCACTTTTTGGTGCAGTGATGATGGAATCGCCTTTAGCTCATGAAGCCAAGGGCGTCCTAACAACAGATTGAATGAGGCCTTAATGTCTACTACCTTAAACTTAGTGCGACGTTCAATGGCCCCAGTAGTTATGTTCAGTATGATAGTACCCACGGCTTGACGGCGAGTATTATCATGAGCGCGAATCCCTTGAGTGGAGGGAGTCAGTTCTTCATTCTTTATGCCCAACTTCTTTGTAGTACGGAGTGGGCACACATTGATTGCAGAGCCATTATCAACTAGGCTCATAGGAACATTCATCTTCCTACACACCACAATGAGGTGTAAGGCCTTATTATGTTGGTCCCCTTCCGGGGCCAGATCCTTGTTAGACAACGAAATCAGATTGCTAGTAATTGGTAATTCGGTAGTGAGAAAGTTGACCAGTCCTTGAGGAGTCATGTCATCATCAACTCCTATTTTCACCAGAGCATTCATCACAGCCTTTCGATGCTCGTGGGAGGTGGCCAAAATCTTCCATACATTCATCTCCACCTTGGTCTTTTGCAATTGTTTGACCACAACGTTGTTCATAGGGTCGATGGGATCAATTATCGGATGTGATTGTGGTGGAGGTGGAGGTGGATTAGGTTGTTGCAACCGTCCATTTCTGGTGAGAACCTTGACCTCAAAGTCCCCCCAAACATCTTCACTTGTGCCAAGAGATGAACATGCTATATCCTTGAGATAGACGTCTTCATCGTCACTATCCCAAATTTTCATTCACTTCTTTAGAACTCGAGACAAATATAACTTCCGGCAGAGGTTCATTCATAGGTTGAATGAGTATTGATGGATCAAAGAAGACTTTGTCTCCCATGATAGCCAAAGCATAAAAAAAAAAGGACCTGTTTTAATGTTAGGCTTCTTGCCCCCTGGAGGGACAGGAAGTTGATTAGCATCAATTAGGTCTTGGATTGCATCCTTCAACCTCCAACACTTCTTAGTTTTATGACCCTTGCCTTGATGAAACTTGCAATAAGCATTGGGGTCATAGCTAGCGGTCCTATTATGTGGTCGAGGTTCTGGAAATGGTCCAATTGGCATAATCAGTCCTAGACCATGCAAACAGTCATAAGCAGCATCATAAGTCATTCCCAAAGGCGTGTAAACCCTCCTTTGCCTTTGGAATCTTTGAGGAGGAGCATTAAGGGCCAGCACATCATTGATATTGATATTGTTGGTAGCATTATTGGGTTTAGAAGACGAAGAAGAAGGAGTGTCGTTCTTCTTGTTTTTCCAAGTGTTGTTATTATTGTTGCTACCAGCAGTCTTCATTAGTTCGTCCACGATATTGATTCCAATATCGTATACAGATTCAAATGTACTCAGAGGCAGAAACTTCAAGTGTTGCTTGTAGTTATGAGTCAGATTGGCGATGAACAAGCGAACCATCTCCTTTTCCTTGGGGGGATCCACCAAGAGCGCGACTGTTTCCCTCCACCTGCTTAAGTAAGTGGTGAAGCCTTCATTCTCTTTTTGTTTGAGAATGGAGAGTTCACGTTCAGAAGACTTGGCCTGAATGTTACACTTGTAACAATTCATAAAGCTTTCAACAACATCGTCCCAGGTCGCGACAGGTTTGGATTCCAAAGAATAGAACCACTGTTGACAGGCATGCTCCAAGGAAAGAGGGAACACTGTAGGGAAGAGTGTCACATCTACTCCCTTAAGATCCATAGTTGCAGAAAAAGCCTTCAAATGCAAAAGCGGATTATCAGTAGGCTTGAATTTGGGAATATTAGCAGTGGAAAACTTCTCAGGAAGCTTGTCTCTTATGGACGAAGAGGTGACAGGATGTTCCACATAAGTGAATTCTTCAGAAATTTTGCTCATCTATTCCTTATTCTTGTCCATTGCAGCGGTAGTGACATTGTTTTGATTGTCTTGCTCTATCGTGCTGACTCTAATGGTGAGTGTTTGCATCATGTTAGACAACATTTCAATTGTCTTGTTGATGTTCTCGATATCTTCCTTAGTAGCCAATGGTTGAAAGTAGACTGGAGATGGATCTTGTGGAGATGATTGTTGTGGTTTCCTTGTATGCCTCTTTGGTATAAGAGGTTGTTGAGGTATTGACTCGAACCGTAACAATCTACCCCTGCTTCTTGACCAAGTGTTGTGACACCGAAACAAACACACCTTTAATGACCAAACTTAACCTTAACCCATCCGGATCAAAAAAAGGAAATTTTTTTAAAAAAAAAAAATCTATAATTTTGAAATTCTACTTGTTTATTTTTTTATTATTTTAAAAATATGGGAGGATACCATCCGACTTACTCCGAAAAAAAAACGACACAAAAACAAGACTACCCTAAAATACGGTCAAAAAGTAGTTCACGACTTAAGGAAAAAAGTGTGTGAGTAATTAAGTGAGGTTATGGACGCGTGTTTTGACCGTACAGCTAGACATGACACCAAACTGGACACATCAACCACATACGTTCACACAAAAACCGAAAAAAAAAACTGACAGGACTTTTCCTAGGCACCGTGTCACGGTGCTGACTGTCATGACACGGTGCAGTCTACCGTCAGACGGTAGAAAGCCCCGTGTCACGGCACTGTTCACTGTTGCGCGACAGAATATGCCGTGACACGGTGCACAGTTCTAGGTCATTTATGTGATTTTTCCAGATTTTAATCGATTTTTGGTCCGTACTAATTACTATGTGAAAATAAAAACCCTCGGTCATGGGTTAAACAAAAGAGTAAACACATGAATGTTAGCACCAAACAATCACGTAGCATTTAGGCACGATTATGTAAAAAAAAAGTTCGCAACCTAGAGTCAAGATCTATGTTCAACTATTGGTCAAGCTTTGGGTGTCAAAAGGGTACCATGGTTAAGAGTTTGGACGCGTTAGTAAGGCAGCCTGCCTTGAGGGTGTATGCCAACGGGCGGCTCCACGAGTTCGTGATGAAATCAAACTCGACTTCATGGTTTGGGTGGATTTAATAACTCGGATGAGCCCTTATTGCCATGAGTGTTTTTGGGTTGATAGAGCTTAAATCCCTCGGGGCTAAGATGCATGTAGAACACATACGTTTTTTCAGAAAAATCGAAGGAAGTTGACTGTGAGAAGAGAAAATAAGTGACCGGACTGATTTTAGGACTGCTGTGACACGGCAGATTTTGCTGTGGCACGGCAGTCAGAAGATCTGACTGGTGCCCTGTTTTCCTTCGTGCGCAACCAAGTTATTCAATTTTTCCTACGGGACAGACCTGAATGCGACGTTAAAACGTCTATGTAGATGCAAAAATGCAAAATTAATCACAGGAATATATTTTTTTGAAGAATATTTCAAGTCTCATCCACTCATCTTAATTAAATATCGATCACTCAAATCGATAAATAACCAAGAATCCTCCCTAGTGGAGTCGCCATATTGTAGGCGCCGTTCGAAGTGCGCCTACGTTAAAGCATGTGGTGAATATGCTTGACACTCATAAGAATTGGGAATTGACATATTACGAATAAGGATAAGGAAAATAGGGAGCCGTGAACAAGTTTTTTAAGGAACTTGTAAACCGTTCACGGATCATAAAAGGCAACCACGATTAAAGGGACAACGATAGACAACAACGATTGACTCGTGAATGTTACACCGCATTCATAATCCATGAGATTACTAACTCCATATGGTTCGGAACCACGAAAGGAGGATCGAGGATGATGGTACGAAGTGAGTCATGGAGTCACATTTGCTCGTATTAACCTCTACTCGATTCTTATATTGAAAAGCATTCCTGTGATCTCAAAGGCATACAAACAAAATATTCAATTCGCTCCAAACTATTATTTAGCTAAATTGGTTGAATATTAATGCACACATTATTCTAAAATATTGGTGATCACTTCAATTAATAACAAGATTAAAAAGGATCCTAAACCGGTTGTCCAAATTATCTTATTAGGCATGATTTACAATTACATATTCCCTTTAAACATGCAATATGGTGATCATAAAAACAATAATAGAATAACATCAATATTGGAAGCAATTTAACCATTATTCCAACAATATAAAATCGTTAGAAAAATAATAGAAATAAAAGGAACATAATTCTTACTTTAATTATGTTTGTTTGCAACTAAAAAATAATAAACGAGTTAGTAACTTCAAGGAAACAATAATACAACAACAATTAAATTAAATTAAATATTATAAAGTTAATTTGGGGCAAAACCCTCAAACAGTTCTACCTTTCACGCCTTAGCTTAAGGATAGAACCACGAGTAAAGTATGGACTCCTTTGAGCACTTGAAGAAGGAATTTTGAAATGAGAAGGATAGGCTAGTGTTTAGGTTAAAGCATAGAAGTGAGAAAAATAAACTAGAGAAGTAATTGATGCCCCGTACATCATAAATGAAGGGGTATTTATAGAGAAAATGTGCTGAGGGAGCACATGGAACCCTAAAATGATAAAAACCCTAAAAAAGTATCACGCGACACGGCAATTTGTACCGTGACACGGAAAATCCCACCGTCAGACGGGAAACATTCCAGTGACACGGTGCATTTTTGGTGTGACGCGGGGAAGAAAACGCGTTAAGGGTTTACGCGGAAAAGACACGGAAATTCCCGTGTCACGGCAGACTTCCCGTGTCACGGGAAATCCAACCGTCAGACGGGAATGATTCCCGTGACACGGTGGGTAGCTGCCGTGGCGCGGGAATTCCCAGCCTGCTTTTCCGTCTAAATACATTTTTAACCCTAATTTCGTTCAGTATTTTAAGTGACGATTGATAATTTCGGGCCATTTTCTGATTTATTATTATTTGGGCTGAAATAAGGAAATAATTAAATAAATAAAAAAAAGGTTTGGGCCAAAAATAAATAATAAAACAATAAAATAAAAAAGGTTTGGGCTAAAATTAAATAATAAGTTTGGGCTGAAATAAAAACTACGCTTTTACTAAATATTAAGACTATTCCATGGACTGTTAAAAAATATGAATTTAATCAAATACTATTTTTTAAGCACTCTCGGGATTAAATACTGAACCTGACCAATAGTGGCGGTGAAAGGGTTGTTCATCACCGGGTTTGGTTTTGGGGAGACATTTTTAGGTGTCTAGAGAATCCCCCACTTTGACTGAGTTTGTAGAAACGTCAGTTTCAAAAACGATAGTCAAAGTAGTTGATAGGGACGGAGAATGATTTAAGACGTTCGGCGATCCTAAATCATTTTGTATACGCCGATACCTGCAGAAAAATGTTAATTCTACAGATAAAAGAGTAAAAGGATAGAATACGTATGCTAGGGGTTCAACTGGACTTCTGTGGCTTCTTGTTCTTTTGCTATGCTCAACTTCTCTTGGCCCAGTTGACCCTCTAATTGCTATGCTGAACTCTGTTCTGTAGATATTGCTTTTAATGCGATCTTGTAACATTCCTCGGGCTCCTTAAGATCTCCTCTGATTTCTTGAATACCTCACCTGATAGGGAACTTAATGACTTGCTAGTATGTAGAGGGGAGGGCCTTCATCTCATGTATCCAGGGTCTGCCTAAGATCATATTGTATGGGGACATAGTGTCAATCACCAGGAACTGTACTTGTAGGTTGACTCTTTTTGCATAGGTAGCTAATGTGATCTCCCCGCTGGTCTTCTTGGTTTCCCCACTGAATCCTACTAGCATTGTTGACTTATTGATGATGTTCTTTTCGTCTATGTTCATATGTTTCTAAGTATTAAGCATGATGATGTTTGCAGAGCTTCCATTGTCAACAAGGATTCACTTGATCATGCAGTTTCCAACTGGGAGTGAAATCACTAGACCGTCATGATGGCCTTCAACTGCATCGCTTTCTTCAAACATGATGGGAATGTCTATTTTGGATTTTTCCCTTCTGTCGGGTTGATCCTTATTGCTCTCCTTTGCATGTCGCTTTGCTGCTGAGTAAGTTAAACCGCATACTTCTGACCCTCCTGATATGAAACAAATGGTTTTGACAATTAGAGGCGGAGGTGGAGGACCTCCCTGATTTGCTTCTCTTTCCTTCCTTGGAGCTTTAAATCTATCTGACAGAAGTTCCTTGAGGTAACCTTTCTTCAACAGGTAAGCAACCTCCTTTCTGAGCGTGACACACTCATCGGTTGTATGACCAATATCTGAATGGATGTCACACCATCTGGATGGATCTTTCTTCTCCCCAGGCCTATCACTCTTTCTGGGCCATTGCACAGTATCTTCCATCTTATTAGGGTCCTAATTACTCCAACAGGGTTAACATTGAAGCAATATTCATGTAATTTAGGTGGGAGTTCAGGATCTTCCCTCCAATCGGAGAATTCTCCTTCGACAGCATTGACTGATCCTTCATCAAAGCGGGAACACTGATATGGCTTAAATCGATGATCTCTTCTGGGAAAGTTGTTGCTCCTTCTTGGTTGGCGCTCTGGCTCGGGAGTCTTCGTTGCATAGGTATCCTCCTCAAATCTGACTTGAGCCATAGCTTTGGCTTTTAAATCTTCAAAGGTTGTACAGGGATAATTGGTCAACTCCTTGTAGAGCTCACTATGGTCTAACAGTCCTCTTCTGAATGCTTCGATTGTTGTAGGAGCATCACATTTGTGTATCCCAATCTTTTCCCTGTTGAACCTATTAAGATAGTTTCTCAAGGATTCACCATGTCTCTACATAACACGGTACAGATCTGAAGACTGCTTCTCGATTTTCCTGCTGCTAGCAAACTGGATCTTGAATAGGTTCACCATTCCTGCAAAAGATTGAATTGTCCCATTATCTAAATTAATGAACCAAGTTAGAGCTGGACCTGATAATGTGGCTCCAAAGCCTTTGCACATGATAGCCTCTCTAATGTCTCTAGGGATTGAGCTTGTCATCATCTTCTGCTTGTAGAGGGACACGTGCTCATCAGGGTCTGTTGTTCCATCATACATAGCCATGTTAGGTATGCTGAACCTCTTCGGCACTTCTACCATGGCGATCTCTTCTGAGAAAGGAGACTCTATATATCCATCCGCTGCTTCTTCTTCCATGGGTTTTGGCATTCCTAGAATTTTGGCGATCTTGGCCTCAAATACCTTGAGGTACTTCTTAACCACCTTTTCTATTTTTACCTCTCCGGCTCCTTCCTGTCTGTTCTTCTTAAGGGTTCTTGCATCCAAAATGTCTAGATCCAGGGGTGTTTCCCTACTGTTAGATCCTTTTTCCCCGTTAGGGGTGTGAAAGGTTCCGGACATGTCAAGCTGAATGGCTATACTTTTATTGCTCTTTCTGGTGTTAATGGTTTTGGATGCAACTGATTGTATTTGGCTGCGGAGGGCTTCATTTTGTTTAGTAAGACAGGTGAGTTTAGCTTCGGTTTGAACCTTTTGGGCCAACATTGTTTCGATTTGGCTTTTCTGCTGGTCTAAGGTTTGATGAAATGCATTCATTCCCTTATTGATTTCGGCAATGGTAAAGGGTACTGGCTGTCCAGTCATGGTGTTTGTTTTGGTTTTTGGCTGATTGGTAGGTTAATTGATTATCAGCCCCACGGTGGGCGCCAAATTGTTTAGGCAAGTCTCAGCTAGGACATCTAAGAATTTGCTAGGTTTTGAGGGGTAATAACAATCATTCCACCAATAATGTATAAAGTAAATAAGAACGATAATAAAGCAATAAATAATCAATAAGTAAACAGTAAATATTCAATAAGATAAAAAAGATAAGTTTAGAGATACAATTCTGAGTAAGGACAAGCCTCTTTGTTCAGTAGAAATGCATGTCCGTAGACCAAAGTAGAGCAAATTGTTTATATTGAATTATATGTGAGCGTACATGAGTGTTATAATGCCTAATTCTTCTTATTTATACCTAGGGATTCCTAGGGTTTACATAGATATTCAGAATATATTCGAAATGTAGAAGATCCTCTTGATTTATTTTGTTCCCTGTTCTGTAGGTGTATCTTTGGCAAGTATCCTCTTGATTAATACTCTTGATCCTGCTTTCCTTGTTGACTCCAATCAAGCCGTTCTTGTTTATTTTGCTGAATCCTTAATCTTGGATTGGTGCCCTAAGCAAACTGGGTCGTATATTAATACGGGCCCAACACAAACGTCAATCGAAAACTAATTGAGAAGAATTTGACAAAATTAATTAATAATGATCATAAAAAAAATATGAGCGGCCAAATACCAAATTATGAAAGAAAGAAATCGAAGTCAACCTACCAACTCTCATGTAAACATTTCTAAATTAAATTCCACTCACATAATAAATAAAAAATAGATAAGGTGATCAAAAGACTTGATCTTGCCTCACATTAGAATTATAACATGCTTCTTTTGGAATTTGAGTTGCACCTCCAATTATAACCAAAACTAAAAATTTAAAAGGAAATGAAATATAGCACAAGTGCGGAAAGTAAGAAAAAAAAATTAACAAACAACCAAAGAAAATTCATAATGCAAATAAAATTAGGAACATAAAGGGTTTATCATAGGTAATACCAAAATTTCAATCTAAAACTGAATATTTAGAACAAATAATTACATGAGGCATTTTTGTTTCCCAAAGCAAAAAATAATAAAGGGGCCCTAAACAATAAACACTTAATTTATAAATCATATGATGACAATAATTCATAAATTTCAATTATAGACAAATAGTAGTTAGTATTGAATAAAGTCACAAAGTTTCAAAATAGTGAAATAAAAATGAGATCAAATATGAAATTTAAAACCAATTCAAATCTATACTAATTTATTAAAAGGCGTTACTAAGAACGTGCCACGTATACCACGCTACGTCACCTACTCCATCTCTCATTAATCTAGATCATCACTACTCAATCAACAAGAATATTGCTTCATACAAAAAAAACGATGATAAGGGGATTCGAACACCCAACCTTTTATAAGAAAAATGGTTATTTAACCATCTAAGCCAATCAAAAAATATGTTATAAACATAAAAATAAATGTATATAATTGATAATAACAATGTCTAATTAAAGTAGCAACCAATGCAACGCCCGTACTACACACTAGTTTTAAAATAAAAAAGAACAACCAACTGATTTCAGGTTTTGCAAAGACATGAACTAAAATCATGGTTTCATTTAGAGCTCTATGTCTTGGTAATAATGCAACGGAGCTAATAAAAATTTAAGGTTTCTTTGTCTTACCCTTCAGTCTTTTCAAATATGAAGAATATACTAATAGTGATATTTAATTATGGGAAATTCTCAATGGCAGCCCTCTATTTTTGCTTATTTTTAATGGTAGTCAATTTTTATTTTGATTATCTTTGGTAGCCATATACTTTAATAAATTCTCAACCGTAACCTTAATGATATTTTTTCGTAAAAATTCCTTTAAATCTTACATGACTAAGAAACTAAGGTTAACTTTTTCAAAAAAAAAAAAAACGTAGTGCTTGTAGTTTAGTCAGAGCAATCCCCCTCCATTTTCATTCCCCTCTTTCCTCTTCAAAAAAAAAAAAATTAGGGTTCTTGATTCTCTCTCCTCCTCATGGATTAGCAGTTTTAGCACCATTATTGGATAATTGAACATCAAAGCCACACCCTAATTCAAGCACTGGAAATAATTGATTCTTGAGTGGGGTCTTGATGGGTGATTGGTTTCGTGGGAAAGGGAGTATTTTTCGTGGGTGGGGTTTTGGCGGATGGTGTTTTTGTGGTTTGGGGATTTCTTGGGTGGGGTTTTGGTGGGTGGCCAACTAGTTTCTTGGGGGGATTTTTCGTGGGTGAGGTTTTGGTGGGTTGTGGTTTTTGTGGGTGGAGGGTATTTTGAGTGGGGTTTGGGGTTGGCGATGGTCGATTTTGAGGGAGGTTGCAGTGGAGGGGATGGAGAGGGGGTGGTTTTTTGCGGTGGAAAGTGTTGCTTGTGGAGGGTTTTGGGATTAGTGCATGGTGGCAGCCTGGCAGGCGCCTGGCAGCCATCAAAGATAAGGGAATGAGAAAGAAAATGGTTAAATAGAGATAAGGGTTATTCGTTGTTAAAGTTAACGGCTATTTAACGGATTTGGGCTTAATAAGGCAACGGTTGAAAATTTATAAAAGTATATGGCTACCAAAGATAATCGAAATAAATATTTGCTACCATTAAAAATAAGCAAAAATAGAGGGCGACCATTGAGAATTTTCCTTAAATTAACTATACACCACTAAAGCCAATCATTTAAATGATAAAGTTTGACGGCCTTCACTAACCATGTAAAGCTATAAATAAATTGTAAACAATAACTTTATAACTAATAAACTATGTACTATGTATATTCAACTCTACGTACTCTAGGACTCTTTTTCTATGTTTTAACATTAAATTTGATAACAATATTAAAAATTTTCCCCATGTATTTGTCTAGTCAAGCTATAAATGAGTCATATTAGCTAGCTTTTCCCTGATTATGTCAAGAGCCTAAAGGTAAAAATTAAACTAACAAAATAGAGTACTGATAAGTGACAAGTCTTTAGTAATGAATAAATAGAGAAGTTAAAATACCCTCTTGTATGGCTGTATATTTAGTGCACTTACTTTTCATACTCTAAATTTATATGATGGAAAAAATCAACATGACTAGCCCATGCCACCTATTCATCTCCACACCACACAAGCCATATAGCAGCAGCCTGTAACACTACATTGTTTGCCCATCCAACACTAAGAAGCCTGTAACAAGTAGCACCTAGCTAGTTTTCCTCACACCCTTGACAAGCTCACCAAAATTAAAACCAACCAATCTACGTACATTCTTCAACCTGAGCGGCTAATGGGATAACGATAATTTAATCATTAATTTGATTGAATATCATTGAATATCATCATAGCCGTTCCTTAGTATTCATCATTCATGTCTTCGGTTAAGTGGAGCATACATAAAAGATAATAATTTAATCAATGCAACCATACCCAAAATTGTAGGTTAAGTAGGAATTAGGCGCATATATAAAATATCCTCGGCATCATTGAGACTTATGGAAGGACACTTGTAAATGTGTAACGATCCCAAACATTAAGCCTTGGAAACTTTTAGGCATTTCCTATAGTAAATGACAGAAATTACTTTAACAGTCACAGCAACAAAAGCTGTTATACACAGTACACAATGAAACGTGCCCTTTCCACAAATGTCTAATTCAATACAACACAAGTACACAACCATCAACTCATCAATATACGTCTATATTATAGCATCATTTGGGATTAAATAATGTATTCGTGACTCTTCCTAAGATAAATTAGCTACTGTAAGCTAAACTCTTCTAAATTCAAGCTCCTATATTTCATCTTTCAACTCGTTCTAAAAAAAACCATGAATTTCCATCTAATGATACATTGATACTAGGTTAAAATCAAACCAACTAATACCACATCAAGCTCATATTAAAAAAAAAAAAAAAAAAACTAATACCACATCAAAATAGTATATATATATATATATGGAAATTTTGTCAGATAACACCTTTTATAACCCTTTAGTTGTGAAAAAATACCTTATAATTTTTTATTTTTTTTTTTTGTTAAAACACACCTAAAACAAGAATTTTTTTGCGAGAACACACCTTAGGGCGGTTTTAGAGGGATTGACTCGGTTTCCTGGCGTTGACCATCACGTGAAGGTCTCGTGCCAACACTCCTTCTTTCTTTTTCCCCCCTTTTTTCTTCAATTACTTTCTATCTCCTCAAAACAACCAAATCACAACCTAGCCGCCGACAACAACACCACCGCCTAGACAACCCTACCGCCAACACCACCACCTATCAAGCTAGCCGACAACACCTGATTACCACCCACTTGAGAAAACTCCTTCCTCTCTTTTTTTCCCCTTTCCCCTCTAATTAGACTACTTTCTCTCTCCTCTTTTCCTCCTAGCAACAAACCTTCAAATTCTATCAATTGAATGGATAAACTCCATTTTTTGCTCAAATAGCTGCAAAGAACCTTAACTAACCTAATTGTGAGGCAGGTAAGTTGTTAAATTTAATTGAAATTAATTGTTAATTTCGTCGTTTTTTTTATTTACCTTAGTTTAGGAATTTCAATTGGAGGTATGAAAGGGGGGGGGGGGAAATTAAACCACAACCAACCCTCTTCTCTCTCTATTATTTTGTTTTAGGGTGTTAAGGGTTTTTTTTAAGATGTTTGAGGTTGTTTATGAGGTGGTTAGGGGTGTTTATGGAGATGCTTAGGGTTTTATTGGGTAGTTTTCATGGTGGATCTTGTGGTTTTGGTGGGTGTTGTATGGTGTACGTGGTGGGTTTAGAATGATTTGGGTGGTTGGTGATGGCGGCTAGGTTGGTGGGTGGTGGTGTTAGCGGTCGGGTTCGCTAAGCGGTGGTGTCGGTGTTGGCGGCTGGGTTGGCTAGGTTGTGGTTGGTGGTCTTAAGGAGATAGAAAATAATTGGAGAAAAAAAGGGGGGGGGAAAGGAAGGTTGTTAGCACTTGACCTTCACGTGATGGTCAACGCCGGAAAACAAAGTCAATCCCCCTTGTTTGGGCCCAATTAAGCCTAATTGGGCCTGGTCCATAAATGATTCAATTCCAAGTCAAGGTCAAGGCCCAAGCCTCCAATCATTCCAAGTCAAGGCTCAAGTCAACGGCCTAGTCATCATGGTCAGCCCATATGATTCCAAGCCCATTCATCCTCATTGTGCTAAGGTATAAAAGCCTTCAATTGCACCATTTATCATTCATTCACATATAGCCTCAAGCATTCAATCCTCTTGCATAACTTTCTCTCTCTAAGCACTGTTTGACTTCGGCATCGGAGGGGCCTTCCTCGGCACAACCCCCGAGGCCAGTTTACGTGTGTTTGCTGTGCGGGAAATCCTTGGCCCAACATCACTTGGACCGAGTTCAGTCTTCAGCCACATCTTTGGACCTTCAGCAAGGTCCCATTATTTTCACCCGAAATAATTTGGCGCCGTCTGTGGGCAGGACTTTCAAAAAATCTTTAAGACAATTCCAATCTTGCTCTCACCTTAGTATCAATGGCCAAAAATCGCAAGAACAAAAAATCCGAAGGCGGTCCTTCTTCATCGAAGAGGAGCCACATAATGATGTCGGAGGGAAAGAGGCCCTTGGACCCTCCTTGTCCGCCATCTCCACCTTCTCCGAACAGGCATTCCTCCAGGGAAGCCAGCTCGAAAAGGCCATCAAGGGAGAGGTCACAATCTCCCTCCATCCATTCGCTGCATAGGACGAGTCCTCCTCGGTCCAACGCTGCAGCTCAGTCCAACCCAAGGACTCATTACAACGCTTGAAGCCTGCCTTTGAGCATCCATTCTCAACCCTAACCTCATAGAGGGACCCATCAAACGGTATGCTTCACCGAGAAAATTGCGCGAGCGGTAGCGGTTTTCATGGAGGCCATGAAGGCTGGCATGACGCTACCACCTCGTGGCGTTGGACCGAGGAGGACTTGTCCTATGCAGTGAATGGATGGAGGGAGATTGTAACCTCTCCCTTGATGACCTTCCCGAGCTGGCTTCCCTGGAGGAATGCCTGCTTTGGAGAAGGTGGAGATGGCGGAGAAGGAGGGTCCAAGGGCCTCCACTAGTAGAAAAATAGCAATAGGTAACCCCCATTTGACACCGGTTTCAGGCCAAACCAGTGGCAAAAACCGGTCTGGAAATGGGCAGGATTTTACAAAAAGAGAAAAGGCACCGGTTTGGCCTGAACCAGTGCCAAAAATTAAAAAGGCACTGATTTGAACCAGTGCCATTTGAACCGGTGCGAAATTCAAAAAAAAATACGCGGCTTTTTCTTTCTTCTTCCTCATTTTCTCTTTCATTCCCTTCATTCTATCCCTTAGCTTCACGCACTATTCAATTAGAGCGAACTGAAGTGCCCCCCCCCCCCCTTTTCCCTCCACCACAGCCGCCGCCTTCACCGGCCACCAGAGGTGTCGAAAACCACCGCCCCTCTCTGTCATTCCTCCCCTACCCTTCTGTTTACCCTTTCTTTCTCTTTCAATCCCTTGCATTGTTCGAAACACAACAGCCATTGCTGCTTGTTCCACCACCGCGCACCGCCTCCACCACTCCATCGCAGCGCTACCTCCACCATTGCGCACCACCGCTACTTCCTCCACTACTAGGGTCGTCCTCAATCTCTCCTCCCCTTAGGTTCTTCCACCTCCAACTAGTTTATTAGGGTAAGTTTTTATTTTTTTGTTAAAATATTGAACAATTCTTTTGAAATATGTAATTCTATTATTTTCAATAGCATTTTGAACAATTATTGTTAAGCAAATTAAAGTCAAGGAATGTATATAATTTTACCCTAATTTTGTTAATTTTTGAATTGGTTGTTTATTTAGAAATTTTGAATACATATTGTAGGTTAGAGTTAGGTTAGAGTAATTTTGTTATACATTGTTCCTTAGTTGAAAATTTTGTATGTTTTAATGGGTTATTTTAAGGTTGATTTAATGAGTACTTTTGAATATAGTGGAGATTAGTAAAAATGTTAATTAATTAGTTGAATTTTGCTATGTTATTATGTGTAATTTTAGGTTGTTTTAATGGGTAATTGTGAATATATTAGAGAATTAGTGACCTTGTTAATAATTAATTGTGAATAAATTAGAATATTGTGAATAAATTAGAGAATTGTGATTAAATTAGAGAATTGTAAATAATTTAGAGAATTGTGATTAAATTAGATAATTGTGATATTGCCACTTAATTAGCTGTGAATAAATTAGAGAATTGTGAATACATTAGAGAATTGTGAATATATTAGAAAATTAGTGACTTTGCTAATTTTTGTTTTTTTTTTAATAGATTTGTGAATTGAAGCACGAAGTTAGCTTGAGGACTACATATTGAGCTCAAGTGGGTAGTTGCTATATTGGTATGACTTATAAACTTTACTTAGCTATATTTCTTTCTATTTATCCATTTAATAAAATTTTATTCATGAAATTGCAACTTGTGTATTGTTTAATAGCAAATAAATACAACAATATATAGAATACTTGCATCATCATATGCCTAGATACCTGTTCAAGGCTTTCTCATTAGGAGAAAGTCTTGAATAGTCCCCGGTTGGGACTGTTCTTGAATGTGTACTCTCACTTAGGTGGTGAATGTATGTTTTCTTTTCGATTTTAAGGAACATCTTGGCTTACCATTTCCTCACTATGTTCTCTAGGCACATATGTGGGTAATTAATTATCTACATCGTGTACTTGGAGAACTAGGGGGAAATGCTGCCGGATTTTGCTTAAAATTGGAAAGTTGACATACATTCACTAGTGAGAGTAGACATTCAAGGATGGGTTAGGTTGGAGTGATAAGGACCCTTTGGAAACATGCATTTTTTCACTATATGAATGGCATATTCACGTTTTGTACTTGAATTTGATTTACATAAAATATGTAGCAATTACACATTATTCATTATATGTTGTTATATATGTTTAGAGACAATTTACTAAATGGAGAATGATTGTGTTTGGATGTATGGTAGACGCGATACATTGGAATTTTGGAATGGGGTTCAAGAGTTTTGCGAGAGGGCTTTAGCTTATCAACGCAAACTGGGTAGCAAAGGTCTTTATTGTCCTTGTGTTGATTGTAATAATGTGAATGTGGTCGATAGTGTTGAAATCATTAGAGATCATGTATTATGTCGTGGATTTAGGCATTTATACCATGTGTGGATTTGGCACGGAGAAAGTGGAGAGTACAGTGGGGATCTTGATTGGAATGATGTGCGTGTTAGACGCAATGAGATTCATGTGGACGAGGAATACAAGAATGATGACTATATTGTTAATAATGGTGAGGATGGAGCCGATGATGATCAGGTGGATGAGGTCGAGGATGAACAAGTGGATGAGATGTTGCATGGTGTTGAATGTGAAGTGTTTGAGTTATTATCATAGGCTTCCAAAAAGCCTTTGTATCCCGGGTGCAAAAAATACTCCAAACTATCGGCCGTGCTAACACTTTTCAACACTAAGTCGAAGCATGGGTGGACGGACATCAGTTTTACTTCTTTTTTTACCGCATTAAGTGATATGTTGCCTTATGGGAATGAAATTCCTAAGTCTTACTATTACGCAAAGATGCTCATGTGTCCCTTTGGTTTGGAGTATAAGAAGATACATGCATGTCCTAATGACTGTATTCTGTATCGAAATGAGTATGAACAACTGCAGGAGTGTCCACGATGCAAGCGGTCGCGGTACAAGCGTATGAGTTGCAATCCTGGCATGGAGGGACCTCCTGCTAAGGTGTTGTGGTATCTTGCCAGTATTCCAAGGTTTAAGCGTCTGTTCTCAATACCAAAAGACGCTAAAAACTTGAGGTGGCATGCAGAGGGATGAAAGAAAAATAGAATGCTGAAGCATCCAGCAGACTCTCCACAGTGGAAGAACATTGATTTGAAGTTTGAGGAATTTGGTAATGAAGTCAGAAATTTAAGGCTTGGGCTGTGCACGGATGGGATGAATCCATTTGGCACTCTTAGTACCTAACACATCACATGGCCGGTACTTTTAGTGATTTATAATTTGCCTCCTTGGATGTGCATGAAACGTAAGTATGTAATGCTTTCATTGCTAATAACTGGTCCTAAGCAACCTGGAATTGACATAGATGTTTACCTTGCGCCGCTTATTGATGACTTGAGAAAGATGTGGGACGAAGGGGTTTTTGTTTTCGATGCTCATCTGAACGAGATGTTTACATTGCGTGCAGCCCTTATGTGGACCATGAATGACTTCCCTGCATATGGCAACTTTTTTGGGTACAAGGTGAAAGGGAAAAAAGCATGCCCCATATGTATTGATGACACATCAAGCGTATACCTGACTCATTCTCACAAAGATGTCTACCTACGGACTCGAAGGTTCCTTAGGCGTGATCACTCGTACCGTAGGCAGAAAAAGGCTTTTGATGGAACCGTGGAAAAGGATATTGCGCCTAGACCATTGTCTGGTGCTGAGATTAGTGCTCGGGTGGAAGGGATACGAACAGTATTTGGAAAATCAGAAAAAAAAATGTGGTCTCAGCTGCTATGTTTAAGAAAGAATCAATCTTTTGGAAGCTTTCGTACTGGAGACAACATGATGTTAGGCATTGTATTGATGTGATGCATATAGAAAAGAATGTGTGTGATTCTCTTTTGGGGACGATGATGAATATCCCAGGCAAAACAAAGAACGGAAAGGGTGCACGGTTAGATTTGAAAGAGATGGGGATTCGTCCAGAATTGTGGCCTCAAGAAAAGGTTAGAAAGGGGAAGGAGCCGAGAATAGAAGATGAAAATGTTTCGAAAAAAGGGAAGGATAAGAGCAAGGGAAAGGGAAAGGCCAAAGTTGCGTCAAAGAAGAAAGTTAAGGGTAAAGGGAAGGATGAAAAGAATTACTCACCCTCAGCTTGCTATACATTGTCAAGGGTAGATCAACGTATGTTTTGTGCATGTCTGTACGACATTAAGTTCCATCAGGGTACTCATCTAACATGAAAAGATTTGTAACCTTAAATGGAGAATTGAAGCTGACAAGTATGAAATCCCATGATTGTCACATTATGATGCAAGTATACCTACCGATTGCAATCCGTGGTATTCTACCGAAACACGTGAGGGAAGCAATTACAAGCCTTTGTTCGTTTTTCAATACAATTTGTGGCAAAGTTCTTGATCCTTGTACACTAGATGCTTTGCAAGCAGATGTGGTTGTGACTTTGTGCAAATTTGAGATGTATTTCCCACCCTCATTTTTTGACATAATGGTTCATCTGGTTCTTCATTTGGTGCGTGAGATTAAGTTGTGCGGTCCAGTGTTCATGAGGTGGTGCTACCCTTTTGAAAGACACATGGGTACATTACAAGATAAAGTACGGAACCAGGCTCACCCTAAAGGAAGTATGATGCAAGGGACCGTTAGTGAGGAGATAGGTAACTTTGTGGCGGACTATATAGCCCTTGCTCAACTTATTGGTCTTCCTACTTCTCGACATGAAGGTAGACTTGATGGTCATGGAACAATTGGGTCTAAATAAATGTCACCAGACCGAGATCAGTTCTTACAAGCACACCTTTATTTGTTGCATCATGTTTCAGATGTGCACCCATATTTAAACGAGCACATGGCTAGTTTGCGTGACGAATTTCCATCTAAAGGTGAAAGGGCACTTATGTAGTTGCATAATAAGAGGTTTGTTAATTGGTTTTGTGATCGAGTAATGAGTGGATTGAATGATACTAATGTGACCGATACAATACGGTGGCTTGCGTACGGTCCTAGGGATGATGTCCGATCATTTGAGGAATATGACATCAATGGGTACACTTTTTGGACCGAGGGACGTGATTTGAAATCTTCCTCCACCCAAAACAGTGGTGTGACACTTGTGGCATTGTCAAGGGAGTTTGCAAGTTCTTAGGATAAATCACCTGTCGATGCAGAGTTGTCATACTATGGTCGAATTCAAGAAATATGGGAGCTTGATTATTGTGACTTCACGGTTGCTCTTTTCAAGTGTAAGTGGGTTGATAATATCAGGCGTAACGTCAAATATGAGGACTTTACTCTTGTAGATCTTGGCCACTTGAATGATAGTGCGAAACCATTTATCCTTGCATCTCAAGCTAAGCAAGTGTTCTACGTAACTGACCCAATGGATTCAAAATGATCTATAGTGCTAGCTGGCAAAAGAAGAATTCTAGGCATTTGAGATGTTGAGGATGAGGAAGAATATGATGTGTTTGATGATTCAGCACCTTTCACTATTCCTAGACATGTTGTGCTGAATGACATAGAGAACGAAGCAGGTTATATGCGATCAGACCACAACGAAGGAATTTCAGATTGAGGTAGTTTGATTAAAAGTTAGTAACGGTTTCATTGAAAATATAGTTTAGTTATCATGTATGTAGGAGAATAAGTAGGCGAAAATGACATTTGTAGTTTGAAATTGCCTCAGTGTACTCATTATCGTGCATATACAAGTTTATAGGACCATAAGTAGGTGAAAATAGCTTAAATAGCTTCTACTTAACCCAATTCTTTTGTTTTGTGTATGAACTAACATTTATTCATTCTAACAACCTATATTCAATATATTTAACATGTTTGTAGTTTTAAATTGCCTAAGTGTACTCATTATCATGCATATACAAGGTTATAGGACCATAAGTAGGTGCCTAAGTGTACTCATTATCATGCATATACTTTACTATACACCAATATTGTTTTATGATTGCTTTGACAGGTGCTTATACCTCATGGCGGACGATAATGATCCTCATTGTGTAGAGGACATTGACGATGATGAGTATGAGGACAAGTACGAGGATGAGGACGAGGATGATGATGAGCCTTATGATGTGAATAAGGAGGATGACTTAGGTGAGCCATAGGATCAGGCTCAAGATGAGTTTGAGCATACGCTTGAAGAATTTGAAATTTCAGCTGAGCGTGCATCGCCTACTGAAAATACAGCACGTGAGATTTTTGGTGAGAACCCGACTCCTGAAACTCATGGCGAAGGACAAGATCAAAACAACAAAGGTGGTGAAGGGGGGGAAAGGCACCGACTCAAAGAAAAAGAAGGGGTCCGATGAGAAGTTTTAAGAAATCGGACGGTCCCATGGTCTTTGAGTATGACAACAACGGTCAACCCGAGCCCAAATGGCGTTGACAATATGCTAATCAAGTTGGCATATGTGCGCGGAAAATCCCCATTACACTTGTAATGCGGCAAGTACCTCCGGGTTTGATTGAAACATTTTGGGATGATACAAGGGTAAGTGTGTTTTTGGCGCATTTAGACAATTTAAGGTACCTTAACCTTATGGTTGTTACTAAATAGAAACTAATAATCGGTTTTAATTTGTGCTTGCAGAGGCTGTTTTCTATTCCTAATGATCCCGAGAAGAGAAGGGTATTTGAATCTTCATTAGCAGAAAGATTTAGAGGCTTTAAGACCAACTTGACTAATTGGTGGATCTACAAGAAGAAGAAGAAATCAAAGAATAAGAAAGCTGAAAAGGATGACCTTCTCCCGTGGCAAATATGGCCGACCGTGTCAAAAGATGATTGGAAAGAGTTCGTTAGAATGAAGACTCAAAAGAAAGCTATTTTAAGTTTGTGTAAATTTGATCTCAATTGAATAATAGCTTGACTCTTTTTGTAGCAATGATACTAACATTTTTAGCTTTGTAGGAACTTCGAGAGCAAAATAAAAAGAATGTAGAAAAAGAAGGAATACGTCCATCGTATGGGTCCTAAGACTTTTGGTGAAAAGAGACCTGAGTGGGTCGATTCGGGTTTATACCCTAAATCGCTTCTAGTGGCATCGAAGGAACCCTCTAGTTCCACGATCACTACATTGGTGAGTCGTGCCGGTGATTTCTTTTGTTCTCTCAATACGTTTGGTAAGAAAATCGGAAAATGGGTCATCAAGGGTCCGGAAGCAAAAAAACTGGCAGATAAGCTTGTAAGTTACCTATGAATCGTTGAATTTAAGTCACTTTTGCATCAAAATCACTGTACAAACCATTAACTATTTTACTGACCTCATTTTTCCTTATGCCATAGCTTAAGCACACTCAAGAGCTGGTGAAGGGAAGATTTGAACCAAGTGTGGAGAATGACCCTTTCACCATGGCTTTGGGAAGGCCATACCATCCAGGACGAGTAGTAGGTTCGGGAGGGTCATTGCTTGGATGACAAAAGGTGATGGGTCCCGAATACACAAAATCGGGTAGATCTCGAGCCAGTGTTAACTCATCGGGAGAGTTGGATGCCAAGGTGGCATCAATTAAGGAACAAGTACGCAACGAGTTAGCTGGTGAATTAAATGCTTGGACGAAACAGAGGAACTTATCGACTTTGTCGTTCCTCACGAGTACCCTAGTCGACTCATGTTATCAACCAAAAGGACAAGGAGAAGGTGATAGACATGGAGGAGATGAGATACGTGGTGAAGATGTGCCACATGAGGTAAAATCAATTGGGTTATTAAAAGTTTTAAAATACTGAGTTAATTTAGATTTGAGGTGCAATGATTGATGTACTGTTGCAGGTTCCTACTCCTACACATGCGGACTCGAGGGATCTTTAAAATCCAACACCGCATGAATTTCCAGAGTTACATGTGATTTGCAACCCTCTACCATAATGAATTTTGTTATATTATCTATGCTGTTGTAAAAGTCCTATTTAACTATCTTCTTTTTATATATATACTTGTGTAGGAAGACACCCGGTGTGCATTTCTAGCCCCAAGTCATGCAAATAGTACGACGTTGAGTTGGGTGGCGTATGGTAGTGCCCAACCGACGACGGGTGCTACGGCGAGGCCACATCATTACTTGGTTGGGATCGATTCAGTGGTTGCCGGTTTCGAAGACATCCCACTACCCGTATTGATAGAGGAGGTTGAGATAACAAAGCTTTAGTAAGTTGTCGGTAGCTTCGTTGATTGGCCACGTGCATATGTCAAGTTGATTAATAAGGAGGTAAATTATTTATTTCTCAATTTTTGTAAGTGTTAAATAACCGTTAGGCACTCTAAAAATAAAACCGCCAAAATAGCAAGACGCCCCGGCTCCCATCTCTAATGCTGAGGCAGCGGCGGCCTCGGCTGGCGCTCCCTGCGCTGTTCCAGCATCCTAGGAAGCCGCTGCCTGGATTGCGGCACCCTAGGAAGCCGCTGCCGGGGCTGCTGCAGGCCATGCAGCCGCTGCCGGGGCTGCTGCAGCCAAGGCAGCAGACTGACAGCAGGATGTCGGGTCTGCTGCAGCCTCGACAAGCGGCTGCCATGGCTGCTGCAGCCTCGGCAGCCTGCTGTCTGAGCTGCTGCAGCCTCGGCAGCAGCCATGGTTGCCGCCTGCCGAGGCTGCTACAGCCTTTGCATGTGGCTGCTGGGGCAGAAGTGGCCTCGGCGCAGGCTGCCTTCGCTGTTTCGGCAGCAGGGGCGGCTCCCTCGGGTGTTCTAGTTTGGCGGAACTTGCATATTTTTAAAAAATAAAAATTTGAGCAATTTTTTTTTTTTAAAAAAAAAAAAAACTCTGCAGAATAGCTTTTCCCTAAGTTTTTTGGCGCATTTCATAAAAATAAAGCCATTTTGAGCCGAAATGGCTACTCACTTGCCTATTTTCTTCATTTATCAACTTATAAACTCCTTGCATCTCAAAAAAACTCATAATCACATATTTATAAGTGGTTGTTAGTTGAATTTACATAAAAATTGCTAAGTTATAAGGTTTTGGGTCCAATTAATCAAAATTAAGCCATTTTAAGCTAAAATGGCTTCTCACTTGCCTATTTTCTTCATTTCTCAACTTGCAAACTTATTCATTCTCAAACCATATCATAATTACATATGTATAAGTGATTGTGAGTTGAAATTGCATAAAAGAAGCAAAGTTCTAAGTTTTTTGGCGCATTTCATCAAAATAAAGCCATTTTGAGCCGAAATGGCTACTCACTTGCCTCTTTTTCATTTCTCAACTTATAAACTCCTTGCATCTCAAAACATCTCATAATCACATATTTACAAGTGGTTGTCAGTTGAAATTACAAAAAAATCGCTGAGTTCTAAGGTTTTTGGTCCAATTCATCAAAATAAAGCCATTTTTGAGCCAAAATGGCTTCTCACTTGCCTATTTTCTTCATTTCTCAACTTGCAAACTTATTCATTATCAAACCATATTATAATTAAATATGTATAAGTGATTGTGAGTTGAAATTGCATAAAAGAAGCAAAGTTTTATGTTTGTTGGCGCATTGCATCAAAATAAAGCCATTTTGAGCCGAAATGGCTACTCACTTGCCTATTTTCTTCATTTCTCAACTTATAAACTTATACATTCTGAAATCATATCATAATTACATATTTATAAGTGATTGTGTGTTGAAATTACATAAAATAAGCAAAGTTCTAAAATTTTTGCGCCTGTTTCATCAAAATAAAGCCTTTTTCTTCATTTCTCAACTTATAAACTTATTCTTTCTCAAACTATTTCAGATTTCGCATGGAAGAAAAACATCAAAGAGAAAGAGGGTGGACAAACCTAAAATAATTGATCAACCTAAGAAGAAGCTAAGTAAACAAAGGTCCAAGAGTGAACAAGCGTTGAAGCTGCACTCTTTGAAAGGTTCACCCATGCAGCCAACTCCACTAGTTGAAGACATCGTTCTTCAATCGCTCTCTACTGAAATGACCTTTATTCACAACCGTGCTTGTCATTTGGTCGATCCCATGGAAGTTGCACTTTCTAAGGCAATGTTCCACTATGATGAGGATGTAGTTGCATGGATCAACAAAGAAGATGTGAAGGAATTTGTACGTGGTGCAAAGCTTAACATTTCCCTCATTCAAACATTCATGAGGTACTTCAATGCCCTTATAATCTACACATTTTTCCAAGTTATTCAAATTGATGGTGATTATCCTACATCTGATTAATTATTCAATGTTCATGCACGCAGAGCACTACAAGAGCACTTAACTAAAACTGATTCTCCTTGTAAAGTTGGGTGGTTATGCCCCGAGCAGTTATCCACTACTAGAATCATAGGCAACCCTCATGACGTGTTATACTATGTGGAGCAAAGTATCAAGGAATCAGCGCGTGCGGGAGACAAGTTCATATTCGCCCCATGTTATAAAGAGTAAGTCTAACCATGTCAAATTCAATCAATTTGGCCTCATTATATGTTGACTCCTAAATATTAATTTTCTTGTCTATTGTGAACTTATGTAGGAAGCATTGGAGCCTCATGGTTATTTGTAATTCCAATAACACAATTTATCACCTTGATTCAGCTCGATCATCGGAGAAGTGGCTCGTGAAGTCTATAATGCAAAAGTAAATATATATAGCTACCTAGTGATGATTATTGCTAATAATAACTAATTTAGTAGTCACACGACTAATAAAATTTTAATGTACTTTTTTTACTACAGTGTTATGAAGAAGCTACATTGTCGTGCTCCAAAGGGTCCAACATGGAACTCACCGTTGGTAATTTTCATGATATTGTGATTATCTTCAAAATCTATGTTAGTAAATATTTGCTAATTTCCTTTGCATGTTTCACTAATGTGATTTGTTTGTCATATACTAGTGCGCACAACAAGAGAATGGACTTGATTGTGTTTTGTATGTGATGAGATTCATGCTTGACATTGTGACACATTGTACGGACACTCAACAGCTTGACGAGGTAAGTCCTAAAACTTAATGAAATGCTATATTAATGTGATTTTTAGCCTTAGACACATAATATTACCAAACACTGACATATTTTGAGAATTAAAAAGGTCATTTGACAAGAAAGGTAGAAAATGGGCTGAATAGAAGTCATATGGGTCATATTTGGGCCATTTTGTGTTAATATGATCTTTTGATGTGATTTCTTTCCTTATAAACCTATAACTAGATCATATTGACATGTTATGAGATAAATAAAGTTCATTTAATAAGAATGTAGGAAATGGGCAAAGTAAAGTCATATAGGCCATATTCGGGCCATTTTGAGTAAAAAGCGTCATAAACCTTAATAAAATGCTCTCCTATACAATTTTAGGGCTTACACACATACAACTACCCAACATTGACTTGTTATGAGAAAGAAATAGTTCATTTGATAAGTAATGTAGGAAATGGGCTACATAGAAGTCATATAGGTAATATTTGATAAAATACATATTGTTTTGCCTAATTAATTAATTTTAACATAATGTTTTTGTATTTCAAGTTTTGCAAGGTCTAAAAGGATGGTCCGTTGACAATCAAGGAGCTTAATGAAGTTTGTGACATGTTGGCGTCTTTTATCACCTTCAACGTGTAAATGGCATTGCAATTGTAAATTATTTATGTTAACTTTTGAACTATTTTATTATTATTCATTATATATTTACTTACTATTATTTGTATATTTATGTAAGCAACTTTTTTTTTTTATTGTATTGCGTTTGGGAATATTTATATCTATATATATAATTGAATTTTTTATTTTTAATATTATTTTTTTATCTTATTGTAATAATTAATAATATTATTATTATTAGTAATTATAATAATAATATTATTTATTGTTTTATTTAATATAATTGCTAGAATTACAGGTTATTATTATTGCTGGAAACAGGTTTTTTTTTTTTTTAAATATTATTGCACGAAAATTGAAAAAAAAAAATAAATTATTGGGTAAATATGCGCCGGTTAACCGGTGCCTAAGATAGCTACAACCCAAAAAAAATGGCGGGAGAGCAGTCAAAGGCTCCGGTTAACCGATGCCTAATTGGGTATATGGCACCGGTTTTGAACCGGTGCTAAAAAGGGGGGTATTTGGCACCCCCCACATAGGCAGTGGTTCAAATCGGTGCCTTAGACCGGGTTTGAACCGCTGCCAAAGCACTCTTTTCACCTAGTGCTCTTTCCCTCTGACATCATTATGTGGCTCCTCTTCGATGAAGAAGGATCGCCTTCGGATTTTTTGTTCTTGCGATTCTTGGCCATTGAAATCCTTTTTCACCACAAACACCATCAAGAATGATCAATTGCTTCACAAAAAACTAGAAAAGAAAGAAAATGAAACAAAAGGCCAAAGATCTAAAGATGTGGCTTGAAAAGAAGGTAATAGGCTCAAATGGTTGCATGAAGGCAAATGTAAACCCAAAAACAAAGATGAAACAAACTATCCTAAAAAAATGAAAATTACCACCCCGAAAAGATGTCTTTGTCCTCCCTCGATAGCTCGGTCTCGGGTCGAAGAATCATAAATCAAGCTTTATAGATTAGGTTCGCAATATTCAAGGATCCACGCCGCTCATACAAAGTAGGTTAAAGGCTTGAAAAACAATGAACTTCACATGGATGTAGCAAAAACTCACTAGTGGTGTCAAATCGACTATAGGGAGCAACTACTAAGAATGTCACAAACAAGTAGAATCCGGCTTTATGATCCTCCTAGTTCAAACCAACTACCCTAGCATACACCTATCCTAGAGTCAACCAAGCATAGTCTCAAACCGTGCATACCTTTACTACCGAGGAAAAAACTCATTCAAAAGACAAAGTCCAATGTACAAAGTCCAATGTACAAATTCCTAATGATCTCGAGAAGAGAAGGGTGTTTTAATCTTTATTAGCGGAAAGATTCAAAGATTTTAAGACCTACTTGACAAATGGGTGGATCCACAAGAAGAAGAAGAAATCAAATAAGAAGAAAGCTAAGGAGGATGACCTTCTCCCGTGGCAAATATGGCCGACCGTGTCAAAAGATGACTGGGAAGAGTTCGTTAGAATGAAGACTCAAAAGAAAGCCATTGTAAGTTTCTGTAAATCTGATCTCAATCGAATAATAGCTTAACTCTTTTTGTAGTAATGATACTAAAAGTTTTTTTTTGTAGGAACTTCAAGAGAAAAATAAAAAGAATGCAGAGATGAAGAAATACGTCCATCGTATGGGGCCTAAGACATTTGGTGAAAAGAGACCTGAGTTGGTCAATAAGGGTTTATACCCTAAATCGCTTCTAATGGCATCAAAGGAACCCTTTAGTTCCACGATCACAACTTTGGTGAGTCGTGTTGGTGATTTCTTTTGTTCTCTCCATACGTTTGATAAGGAAACCGGAAAATGGGTCATCAATGGTCTGGAAATAAAAAAAATGGCAGATAAGCTTGTAAGTTACCTATATATGAACTGTTTAATTTTAAGCCACTTTTGCATCTAAATCACTATACAAACAATTAACTGTCTTACCGACCTCATTTTTTCTTTTGCTATAACTTGAGCACACTCAAGAGCTGGTGGAGGGCAAATTTGAACCAAGTGTGGAGAATGACCTAGTAGGTTCGGGAGGGTCATTGCTTGGATGGAAAAAGGTGATGGGTCCAGAATACACAAAATCGGGTAGATCTCGAGCCAGTGTTAACTCACCTGGGGAGTTGGATGCCAAGGTGGCATCAATTAAGTAACAAGTACACAACGAGTTAGTAGGTGAATTCAATGCTTGGGCGAAGCAGATGAAATTACCGACTTTGCCGTTCCTCGCGAGTACCCTAGTCGACTCATGTTCTCAACCAAAAGGACAAGGACAAGGTGATAGACATGGAGGAGATGAGATACGTGGTGAAGATGTGCCACCTAAGGTAAAATCAATTGGGTTATTAAAAGTTTTAAAATACCGAGTTAATTGAGATCTGAGGTGGCATGATTGATGTACTGTTGCAGGTTCCTACTCCTACACATGCGGACTCGAGGGATCTTGATAATCCAACACCGCATGAATATCAAGAGTTATAGGTGATTTGTAACCCTCTACCTTAATGAATTTGGTTATATTATCTATGTTGTAGTAAAAGTACTACTTAACTATCTTCTTTTTTATATACTTGTGTAGGAAGACACCCGGTGTGCACTTCTAGCCCCGGGGCATGCAAATAGTATGGCGTTGAGTTGGGTGGTGTATGGTAGTGCCCAAGCGACGACCGGTGCTACGGCAGGGCCACATCATTACTCGATTGGGATCGATTTGGTGGTTGAGGGGTTCAAAGACATCCCACTACCCGTACCGATAGAGGAGGTTGAGATAACAAAGCTTTGGCAAGCTGTAGGTAGCTTCGTTGATTGGCCACGTGCGTGGGTCAAGTTGATTAATAATGAGGTAAATTATTTATTTATCAATTTTTTTAGTGTTAAATAACCGTTAGGCACTCTGAAAATAAAACCGCTGAAATAGCACGACACCCCGGCCCCCATAGGAACTAAGGGAACCAAGGTTCTCGTGGCAACTATAACAATCAAGGTTATAGTAGTCAAAATTACCTTGTTTTTAGTAATTCCTATTCCATTGACCTCTTTGATTATCAAACCTTTGCACATTATTATTTGACACATAATTCACATGCTCACTCTCACTATTATCAAAATCATCACCACATTCCGGAGAAGCATGAGGGCAATTACAAGAGTCATGATCATAAGATCCACATGTATCACAAAACAAGCAACCACTAGGCATATTATTCGAAGAGGGAGGGGGTTGAGAGTTAGAAAAAGTACCTCTCACCTTAAATTGGGAGGGAGAATTCGAAGCTTGAGAAGAAGAGGAGCTTTCCAACTTGGCCTTGATCGCGGTCATTTCATTCCCCAAGTTTGTCATTTGTGAGGATAAGTTGTTGATCGCATTTAGATGGTCTATAGAGTACACCAAAGAGCCACTCTTGCTAGTTGAATCCCTGTCACCATCTTTCCAATCTCTATAGTACTTAACCATGTCCTCTATAATGTCCACCACTTCCTCTTCTGTCCGATTCATTATGGGACCTCCGGCACCCTCATCAAGGCATGATTTTCCTTAAGGACTTAGGCCACCATAGAAAATTTGAATGACTTGATAGGTTGGAATTCCGTGGTGAGGACATTCCCTTTGGTACTCTTTATACCTCTCCCATGCTTCTTAGAGGCTTTCATTAGGTCTTTGCTTGATCCCTTGAATCAAAGCTCTAGCCTCCGCCGTTTTCTTTTGTGGGTAGAATCAAGGCAAGAATTCCTTGGTGACTTCGTCCCATGTTCGTAGGGAATTTGGCTTTACCTCCTTATCCAACCATTCCAAGGCTCGGCCTATGAGAGAAAATGGAAACAACTTTAGCCGGATGAATTCTTAAGAAACTCCGTTCACTTTGATAGTGCTGCAATAATTTTCGAACTCCTTGAGATGGTTCAACGGACTCTCATTCTTAGCTCCGCTAGATTGTCTCCTTTTGATCAAAGCAATCATAGCCAGCCTAATTTCGAAGTCATTCACCGGTGTTGTAGGTGGAGCGATTCCACTCTCAAACTTGTACGCACCGGGAATTCCCAATTCTTTTAAAGCAATTCTTAATTGTTCTCCCATGCCTAGTTCTTCTTCAAACCCTTCTTCGCTTGAGGAACTAAATTCCAAGGATCGACTAGCAATTCTTCTCCTTGAAAGAGTCCTTTCGATTTCCAGGTCAAAAGGCACAATGGATCGATCACGAGCTCTATACATGCAAAACTTAATAAAAATATTAGTAGCACGGCTACAAATGTAGCCTTAAGAAACAAAATCTTTTTGTTTTTTTTTCAATTAAAGTGAAATAGACTCAACAACTAAAGCTAAGCACTAATATCACTCCCCGGGAACGGCGCCATTTAGACGAGTGAAAAACTAGGTCGTTATCTAATCTTCTCTCGGTCAAACACAATTTATAAAATCCTAAACCAACCTAATACAAGTATAAGGTAAGTATAGGGTCGAACCCAAAGGAGTTAGTTTGTGTTAACTTTTAGCCTAAATCAAGATATTTTGGAAATTGTAGTGAGAGATGGTTGGTATTATGGAAGCAAAATTAGACTAATCAAGTAATTCAATAAACTAAATACTAGGGATATAGGTTCCACATGCTAGTTCAATAATCATGATAATCGATGATTTCTTCGTTTGATTCAAGCATTGCAAAGGACCAACAATAGTAGCAATCAAGAGAGTTCAAGAGCTATCTCCTAGAGGACAAACTAAGGGTCACTATGAATGGCTAATCAAGGAAATTCACAATCAAACTGAATCAATTAAAGCAATTCTCAAATTGATGGGTCATGTCATTAAGAATTACAATGCAATCTAGATTAATCTTATAGGTTGATCATTCCTAAAATAATTAATCACATGCAAAACTATGTCAAGCAATTTAATTGCAACAATTCAATCAATCAAAGATCATCAACTAGCACAAATTATCAATCAAGCATGCTTCCCCTTCTCCCTAGCAACTAATCTACTCACTAATCATGGTGTAGCTCAAGAACAAATCACTAGAATTAGCATTGATCATCATTCCAAATCAAAATCAAGAGAAAACAATATCAACTACAATATCCAATTCAAATCCAAGCAATTTAAACAATCAAAGATGAAACTAAATCAATATAATTAAGTAAAGAGATGAACTAGAAGAAGAAATTCTTACTAACATTACTGATTGAAAATGAGGAAATCCAAGCACAATTGATCCAATGTAGAAATACAAATCCAATACCAAGAACTTCTCTCTAGCTTCTCTCTAGCTTCTCTCTCTAAAACTAAGCTAATAAAAATTATTTAAAAGTTATCTTTAAAAAGGAATTACAAGTGTATTTATAGGCAAAGAAGAAAAACAGGATCCCCGCGCCCTCTCTAGTAAACCCCGCACCCGCGGAAAAATGCGTACGGAACCCATTCCAAACTCCGCGGGCTTTCTTGGCAACACCCGCGCCCGCGGGTCTTCTAGCCCACGCCCGCGGCAAAGGCCTCCGCGCCTGCGGTAAAGGCGCGGCGAATCCCTTGCTTCCAAAGGGGTGATCAGAGGGTCGCGGTCTCTCTGGTACAGAGCGGGCTCTCCAGACTACCCGCGCCCGCGGGAAGCCTGCCGCCAGACCGCTGAGAGTTCGTGGTCGAAATCTGCCAATTTGGTGCATACAAGCTCGCGCCCGCGGCAGACTTGCAGGGATTGATGCCTTCTCCGACGCCTCTCCAAGCCCTCTCTAAGTCGATTACTTCCTCCTTGCTTAGTCAATATAGCCTATCTTGATCCCCTTGCAAAGATAAATCCTAGGTACCTACACGAACAAACAACGGAAAGGAATAAAAGGGAAAAAAGAACCGAATAAAAGGAAAACACGAAGAAAACACGAAAAACACAAGTAAAAAAAGAGAAAGAAAGGAATTAAAAGAAAAAGGACAAAAAATAAGATAAGAAAGCATAAAAGGAGATGAAATCATCCTAAAAGACTACCCTTTGAGTGCCATAAATGACACTCATCAGCTCCCTGCGCTGCTCCGGCCTCAAGAGTGGTTGCCCGGGCAGCTTAGACCTCGGGAGGCGCTGCCCAGGAAGCTCCAGACTCGGCAACCGCTGCTGGCAGCAGCCATGGCTGCTGCAGCCTCGGGAGGCGGCTGCCATGGCAGCTGTAGCCTTGGCAACAGCTTGCCGAGACTGATGCACCCTTGGTAAACGGCTGCCAGGGATGTTGTGGCCTCGGCCCGGGCTGCCTTCGCTGTAACGAAAGTGAGGACGGCTCCCTCAAGTGTTCCGATTTGGTGAAAATTGCGTATTTTTTTCAAAAAAATTTAGAGCAAATTTTTTTTTTTTTTTAAAAAAAAAAAAACTCGGGGAATGGCTTTTCGCATGCCTATTTTCTTCAATTTTCAACTTCTCAACTTATTCTTTCACAAACCATATCATAATTCCATATTTATAAGTGATTGTGAGTTGAAATTACATAAAAGAAGCAAAGTTCTAAGTTTTTGGACTTATTTTGTCAAAATAAAGCCATTTTGAGCCGAAATGGCTACTCACTTGCCTATTTTCTTCATTTCTCACCTTATAAACTTATTCATTCTCAAACCATCTCATAATTACATATTTATAAGTGGTTGTCAGTTGAAATTACATAAAAGAAGCTAAGTTCTAAGGTTTTGGGTCCAATTCATCAAAATAAAGCCATTTTGAGCCAAAAAGGCTTCTCACTTGCCTATTTTCTTCATTTCTCAACTTATAAACTTATTCATTCTCAAAACATATCATAATTACAAATGTATAAATGATTGAGAGTTGAAATTGCATAAAAGAAGCAAAGTTCTAAGTTTTTTAACCCATTTCATCAAAATAAAACCATTTTGAGCCGAAATGGCTACTCACTTGCCTAATTTCTTCATTTCTCAACTTATAAATTTTTTCATTCTCAAACCATCTCATAATTACATATTAATAAGTGGTTGTGAGTTGAAATTGAATAAAAGAAGCTAAGTTCTAAGGTTTTGGGTCCAATTCATCAAAATAAAGCCATTTTGAGCCAAAAAGGCTTCTCACTTGCCTATTTTCTTCATTTCTCAACTTATAAACTTATTCATTCTCAAAAAATATCATAATTACATATTTATAAGTGATTGTGAGTTAAAATTGCATAAAAAAAGCAAAGTTCTAAGTTTTTTGGCACATTTCATCAAAATAAAGCCATTTTGAGCCAAAATGGCTACTCACTTGCCTAGTATCTTCATTTCTCAACTTATAATATTATTCATTCTCAAACCATATCATAATTACATATGTATAAGTGATTTTCAGTTGAAATTACATAAAAGAAGCTAAGTTCTAAGGTTTTGGGTCCAATTCATCAAAATAATGCCATTTTGAGCCAAAATGGCTTCTCATTTGCCTATTTTCTTCATTTCTCTACTTATAAACTTATTCATTTTCAAACCATATTATAATTACATATTTATAAGTTATTTTCAGTTGAAATTACATAAAAGAAGCTAAGTTCTAAGGTTTTGGGTCCAATTCATCAAAATAAAGCCATTTTGAGCCAAAATGGCTTCTCATTTACCTATTTTCTTCATTTCTCAACTTATTAACTTATTCTTTCTCAAACTATTTCAGATTTTGCGTGGAAGCAGAACTTCAAAGAGAAAGAGGGTGGACAAGCCTAAAAGTATTGATCAACCTAAGAAGAAGCTAAGTGAACAAAGGTCCAAAAGTGAACAAGCGTCGAAGTTGCACTCTTCGAAAGGTTCACCCATGCAACCTACACCACTAGTTGAAGAAATTGTTCTTCAATTTCTCTCTGCTTACATGACCTTTCTTCACAACCGTGCTTGTCATTTGGTCGATCCCATGGAAGTTGCACTTCCTAAGGTAATTTTCCATTATGATGAGGATGCAGTTGCATGGATCAGCAAAGAAGATGTGAAGGAATTTCTACGTGGTGCAAAGCATAACATTTCCCTCATTCAAACATTCATGAGGTACTTCAACGCCCACATAATCTACACTTTTTTCAAGTTATTCAAATTTATGGTGATTATCCTACATGTGATTATTTATTCAATGTTCATGCATGCAGAGCACTACAGGAGCACTAAACTAATATTGATTCTCCTTTTAAAGGTGGGTGGTTATGCCCCGAGCAGTTATCCACTACTAGAATCATAGGCAACCCCCATAACGTGTTGCACTATGTTGAGCAAAGTATCAGGGAATCAGCGCGTGCGAGAGACAAGTTCATATTCGCCCCATGTTATAAAGAGTAAGTCTAACCATGTCAAATTCATTCGATTTGACCTCATTTTATGTTGACTCCTAAATATTAATTTTCTTGTTTATTGTGAATTTATGTAGGGAGCATTGGATCCTCATGGTAATTTGTAATTCCAATAACACAATTTATCACCTTGATTCAGCTCGATCATCGGAGAAGTGGCTCGTGAAGTCTATAATGCAAAAGTAAATATATATAGCTACCTAGTGATGATTATTGCTAATAATAACTAATTTAGTAGTCACACGACTAATAAAATTTTAATGTACTTTTTTTACTACAGTGTTATGAAGAAGCTACATTGTCATGCTCCAAAGGGTCCAACATGGAACTCACCGTTGGTAATTTTCATGATATTGTGATTGATTTGGGTATTTTTATACCCGGCCAGGTAGCCCAGCCAGAAAGCGCCACGTGTCCTCCATATAGGTGCCATTTGGACCTATGGAGTGATGACACGTGGAGGGTGGACTCTTCTCCGTCCTACGTGGACTGAAGGTCCAGCAGGGACCATTCAGTCGGCGACACGTGTCACCCAAAAGGTGCTTCAGAATCCTTTTGGGCACAATGACACGTGTCACTCAGGTGTTGGCCCTGGGATGGCGGCCTTCTAAGGCCCAAATCCCGAGGCGCCGCAAAACGGCGTGACCTAACTCCTAGGTCATCAGATCCTAGGAGGGCGCACTTTTCCCTATAAATAGGGACGTTACGTCATTTATGACGAGAGACGAAAAAAGAGAGAATTCTTGACACACAACACGAGACAATACGTCACTTACCACAGAGCTGTCGTTTTCAAGGAACACACAACACTTTACCTGAGCTTGGAATCCAAGCAGATAACTTTACTTCCGCACGTTTCTTCTTCGAATATTTACTGACTTAATCTTCGGAGGCGGACCACCGACCATCCGGCGGTCCGTTTGCTTTGCAGGTACAGGCATCCTCAGTTGAATCCAGTTTCAGTGTTGTAACTCTCCCGAGGGACAAAAACCCCCGAAACATTTGGCGCCGTCTGTGGGGAGAGTACCTCTGAAATGGCTTCACAAGAGCTTGTACCAAATCCAGAGACCATTCGGCCTCCAAATGATGTACTGGTCCAAACGGACCATGACTCAGGTGACGACGCTGATGTCGAAACCTATGTGGATCCAAATGGATCCCTCATCTCTAAACGCATCCGCAGTAAGGAACGGCGAGAGCGTCCCCATGTTCAGGCAGGACCAAGCAAAACTGTTGGTCAGCCAAAGAAGCCCTCGGGGCGGCCGGTTGATCCTTCCCAGGCGGCAGGATCAGCTCCCGTCACTCGGGATGAGCTAATGTCACTCCTGAGCAGCCTCAGGGGTGAAATCAAGCAGCTCGCCTCAAAGAAGTCGCCTACTCCTAGAAAGGAGCAGTCGGCCAAGAAGCCAGCCCAAGCTGGCAAACAGAAGTCGGTCAGGGACCGTCAGCCGACTCCTCATCCTGCTCCTAAGGAGAAGGCTAGGTCCCAGTTTGACCTTAATCGGCTCCGTTTCCCAGAAATAGGTGCAAGAAAACCCATCCGGCACATACAGCCGGATGGTAGCAAGAAAACGTTCTCTGACGCTCGGCAATACATTGAGGAGAGGAGAACTCAGCAATCAGAGTCGGTTTCAACGTCGACTTATCATGATAGCTTTCGGAATACCTCTGTGAGATGTTCCCAGTCTGTACATGAGACCCCAGCAAGCAGCCAAAGGGTTCAGTCTGGGCCACATGTGATTCAGTCCGCTCAGTACATGGCACAGCCATTGTACCAGGCACCAGTTGTACCTTACATGCAACCTACCCTCTATGGAGGACAGGCGGCATACGGCTATCAGCCGATGGACTGGCAGCTTAGGCTGCAACACCTTGGAGATCAACCCTCTGCTTTCTCCAGGGAAATAACTGAAGCCGTACAGCCGGCCAAAGTTAAAAACGTTCTGGTTGGGGCCTATGACGAGACCTCCAACCAAGAAGACCACCTGCTAGCATACACCCACCTCATGTATTTACAGGGGTTGGATGATGCCGCATGGTGTCGTTGCTTTCCAGCCACCCTGAAGGGCATAGCCCAGCACTGGTTTGGCAACTTGCCGGCTGGCTGCATAAATAGCTTCAAGACGCTTGCGTTCTTGTTTGCATCAAACTTCTCTATGAACATCCCTGCCAAAAAGACAAGTCTTGACTTGGGCAATGTACAGCAGGGAGATAGAGAAGGTCTGCGATCCTACGTCAGGCGGTTCAATCTGGTCCGAATCCAGATTCATGGGCTGTCTGATGAGGTCGCCTTCACAGACTTCTTTAAGGGTCTGAAGGACGGGTCTACTTTTAAGTACAAACTCGTCCGCAAACAAATCTTTACTCTGCAAGGAGCCTTGCGAGAGGCGGAAGCCTACATACAGGCGACCGAACTCTGCTCCTCCAATAAGCAGTCAGACCATAAGAAGTCCGACCGGCAGAAAGAGACTCAGCCTGCTCAGCTGGCTCCTAAACCAGAAGAGAGCAAAAAGAAAAAGCAAGTCTGGGCCATTGATAACTCTGATCAACCGGCCCAGAAGAAGAAAAAAGAGTGGAAACCGTACGTTCCAAGGTACGAATTCCACAAGGACTGCTGCTCCATCCTTTTGGAAATTAAGGATCGGCTAACTCTTGAAAAGCCGACTGCTATGAAAGGTTCCGTTGAAAATCGAAACAAGAACAAGCATTGCCTTTTCCATGAGGATGTTGGCCTTGACACGAATGACTGCTTTAGTCTCAAGCGGGAGCTCGACCGTCTGGCCGACAAAGGACAGCTGAAGTCCTATGTGAAGTCCAAAGTGACTTCAAAAGCAAACCCGGGGCAGCCCAAGAAGAAGACTCCCCAGCCTGCTGTGAGTGCCGAAACTGATGAAGACCCGGTGTATACCATAGCAGGCGGATTTGCCGGTGGTGGCCCGACCATTCGGGGCACCAAGGACCATCTGAGAAAGATGGTTAATTCTGTTGAGGAGGGGGATACAGCTAGCACATCCACCTTCCCTAAAGTTGTCATCACCGAACAGGACAGAGGCAAAGTCCGTCGGCCGCATGATGACCCTGTTGTCATTGAGTGTAAAGTCGCCAACCAGCTAGTTGGCCGAATTCTAATAGACACAGGAAGTTCCTCTGACCTCATCAGCCTCAAATGCTTGTCCAATCTCAAGTACAAACCGGATAGCATGATGGAGGTCACCCACACCTTAGTTGGGTTTGGAGAAGGACTTGTGCACCCAGTCGGACGAATCGACCTACCTGTCCGCCTGGGAAGCAGGGAGACGGTCGACACATGACCATCCGTCTCCTAGTGGTTGAAGAGCTCACGGCTTATAACCTCATCTTTGGCCGACCCACTCTTAATGAGTGTAAGGCCGTCATCATCCCTGCTCTCATGCTACTCAAGTATGAGAAGGATGATGGAACAGCTGGTTCCCTTAATGGGGACCAAAAGACGGCTCGAGAGTGTTATCTCTCGGACGTCAAGCCTGCGGCCGCAGCATCCGGCCGAGGCAAGCAAATGATTGACCTCGACAATGTCGAGGAAGAATAGTCGGCCCCACCAGCCGGAAAGAAAAGAAAGACTGATCAGCTGGTGGTGGTAAAAAAAGAAAAGCAATAGCAATCACTGACCGGGGAACGGTCGGATGATCTCCGCCCCCAGCCTGCTGGTGAGCACATTGACATCCCTCTGGACGACAGCTGTCCAGAACGGACTGTTAAGGTGGGGACGGTTGCATTTGCAAAGCTGGGTGAAAGCCTTCACCAGCTACTCAAGGAATTCAAAGACATCTTTGCCTTTGAAGTGGAGGAGATGCCAGGCATCAGCCCGAATCTCGCCGTCCACAAACTCGCCGTGGATCCTATAAAGAAGCCCAACCGGCAAAAGAAAAGAAACCACGGCGAAGAAAGAAGTCAGGCGGCAGCTGCCGAAGTAAAAAAACTGTTAGATGCCAAGTTCATTCGGCCGTGCAACTTCCCTGAGTGGGTGGCTTACGTTGTGTTAGTAAAAAAGCCGAATGGAACTTGGCGGATGTGTGTTGATTACACAGACCTCAACAAGGCATGTCCAAAGGATAGTTATCCACTTCCTAAGATCGACAGTCTGGTCGACTTAACAGCCGGACATGCCCTGATGAGTTTCATAGACGCCTATTCAGGTTTCCATCAGATCCCCCTATGGAAAAAAGATCAAGAAAAGACGGCATTCGTCACTGATCAGGGGTTGTTCTGTTATACTGTTATGCCGTTTGGTTTGAAGAATGCGTCTGCTACCTTCCAACGAATGATTAATACGGTCTTCATTAATCAAATCGGAAGGAATGTAAAGGCGTACATTGATGATATGATAGTCAAATTCAAACAGCAGGCGGATCACCTTGCTGATCTCCAAGAAACATTCGCCACACTCAGGCGGCACAAGGTCATGCTTAACCCAAAAAAGTGTGTCTTTGGTGTTGAGTCTGGGAAGTTTCTCGGATTTTTTATTGACCAAAGAGGAATAGAGGCCAACCCTGAGAAAATACAGGCGGTAATCGACATGCAATCGCCCCGTACTATGAAGGAAGTGCAAAAACTAACAGGTTGTCTGGCGGCCCTGGGGAGATTCCTCAGTCGTTCAGGCGACAAGTGCCTTTACTTTTTCCAGGCAATCAAAAAGAAGACAAATTTTGAATGGGGGGATGATGCAGAAGTGGCCTTTCAAAGGCTAAAAACTCATCTGCACTCTTTGCCGAGGCTTGTCAGCCCTTTTCCTAAAGAGAAGCTCTTCATGTACTTAGCCGTCTCTGATCATGCCCTCAGTGCTGTCCTCTTAGCTGAAAGAGACGGCATCCAGCTCCCGGTGTATTTCATAAGCCATGTTTTGAGAAATGCGGAGCTTCGGTACCCCATGGTTGAGAAATTCGGCCTTGCCCTTTACATGGCCATCAAGAAGCTTAAACCTTACTTCTTGGCGCATGCGGTAGAGGTCTATACTGACCAACCGATCAAACGGCCACTCACAACCTTGGAGTCTTCTGGACGAATGCTCAAATGGGCAATCGAAATACAAGGATTAGAAATCTCTTATGAATCAAGGAAGGCAATAAAGGGACAAGCATTCGCTGACTTTATTGTTGAAATGACAAGGCCGGTTGTTCCGGACAATACGGACCAGGTCTGGAAAGTATATGTGGATGGAAGCTCCACTGTGAACGGCTGTGGTGCGGGGATTATCTGTCAATCTCCTGAAGGAGATAAGTACGAATACGCACTACGGTTCAAGTTTCAGGTCTCTAATAATGAGGCTGAGTATGAGGCCCTGCTGGCCGGCATCCGGTATTGCAAGGCGGCAGGGGCGAAGAAGGTATCCGCCTGCTCTGATTCTCAACTGGTCGTACTTCAGGTTAATGGAACGTACGAGGCCACTCATCCGGCCATGATAAAGTATTTGCAGGCGGTCAAGAGTGAAGTTGGGTCACTTGAAGAATTTCATCTAACTCAGGTGCCCAGGTCTTCAAATAATCAAGCGGATGCTCTGTCCAAATTGGCATCATCCGCCTCCTGTGAAACACCTCGGTCAGTCTTCTGGGAGGTCATGGAAAAAAGAAGTATATCAGGGGAAGACCCCATTGGAATTCTTGACCGAAGCTCAACCTGGATGGACAGCATCCGGACCTATCTTGCAGACGGCACGCTCCCTGACTCACCACGGGAGGCGGCTGTTCTGAAAAAACGAGCAGCTAACTTCGAGTTACGGCAAGGAGAGCTCTTCAGGGCTGGCTTTTTGAAACCCCTGTTGAAGTGTGTTACCCCTGAAAAGGGAAAGGAAGTTCTCGAAGAGTTGCATTCGGGATTCTACGCCTCCCATATAGGCGGCAGATCCTTCGCGGCCAAGGCCAGGCTGCTTTACTTTTGGCCGACTCTGGAGTCGGATGCCATGGAAATGGTGAAAAAATGTGACAAGTGCCAAAAGTTTGGCAAGCTCATCCATCGTCCGGCTACAGACCTAACGGCCATCCACAGCCCAATACCCTTTGCCAAGTGGGGCATGGACATTCTGGGGCCATATACAACTGCACCAGGCGGCAAGCGCTATATATTGGTGGCTGTGGATTACTTTACTAAGTGGGTAGAGGCTGAGGCAGTCAAAAACATCAAGACTAAAGACGTCATTTCCTTTATCTGGAGGAACATAATCACTCGTTTCGGGGTGCCCATGTCTATGGTTTTTGACAATGGTCCTCAATTTGAGACGCCTCAACTCAAGACTTGGCTGGGAGACCAGGGGGTCTCAAGCTTCTTCGCATCAGTCGGCCGGCCACAAGCAAACGGCCAGGTCAAAGCCTTCAACAATTTAATCTCAGACGGAATTAAAAAGAAGATTGAGCGGGCTGGTGGCCTTTGGGCGGATGAATTACCACACGTCCTTTGGTCCATCAGAACGACTGCTAAAGGGGCAACGGGAGAAACCCCGTTCCTAATGGTGTATGGTGCAGAAGCTGTTCTGCCCATCGAGCACTATGAGCCTACCCTTCGAATCATGTTGTATGATGAAGAGGCAAATTAGGAGGCCATGCGCCTAGCATTGCACTCACTTCCAGAACGCAGGGGCAATGCTGCCTTGCGTCATGAGATATACCGTCTGAGAATGACTCGGGCTTATAACAAAAGAGTACACAAGCGTCCTCTCAAAGTGGGGGACGTTGTGCTACGGAAAATGGAGGCAGTCGGTAGGGCGAATGAACAGGGAAAGCTAACCCCAAATTGGGAAGGCCCCTACCGAATTTATGAGGAGATAAGAGATGGCACCTACCGCCTGGAAGAACCAGACGGCAGGCAGCTGCCCAGAACTTGGAATGTAGACAACTTGAAAAAGTATTACTTCTAAGTACGAATGAAAAGACCTCAATTTTGTAAATCTCATGTATTATTAATGAGAATATGCCTTCATTTCCCAACTTATCTTTTTTCTTTAAGTGCCGCCTGTACCAAATACAGACGGCCAATATGTTTGGAAAGCGTCTGTCCCAACAGCAGACGCCCCAATCCCTCTGAAGGAGCCGATTGTTTTAGAACAGTCGTCCCTACGAAATTCATCAAGTTTACACCAACACTTAATGAATATTTACTTGATCATTTAAGAGGCCTAAGGCCAGATAAAATCATGATGAGGCCCATGGCCGGATGTTAATAAACAAAAGAGACCGAATGGTCACAGTCTGCTCCAACATGAGCATGACCGTCTGCTCCAACATGAGTCAGATAACCGGCGACGTCCATTTGGGCGAATTCGTCGAGGAGAAGCATCTCCCATTTGGGTGGCACATTGCTCTACGAATATATCAAGCGGCCCTACCGAATGCTAAGGCAGCATTCGCAGTCGTTTGTTTTAATCGAAAGTGAAATCTAAAAGACCTGAATTTTCTATTTAACGCAGTCGTCACTGTTTCATGAGTAGAGGCTAATTGAGGCATAAATCCGGATGCGCCTGTTATTGCTCAGGAGCAAAACAGGCGGAATATTTTATACAAGTTAAGTTAACTACTTAGCAACTATTAAGGCTATTGGCCGGATGACGTCTGATCCTTGCCTATGGGGCAAGACAGGCGGACAATTATTTTTAAAAGAAAATTGGTTAAGTTACAAACTTAGCATTTTATCTCAAAGAGGCTTATGGCCGGAGGCGCTTGTTTTTTGCTTATGGGGCAGAACAAGCGGAGGTTTACCCTTAGCAAATTAGCTAAGTTGGAAATTAGAGTTAGTTCGAGCCAATGGCCGAATGAGCACTTATGCTTGCCAATTTTGGATGGACGTCTGCCGTGTGGTTTGGGGCAATCACCATAGTGATTGATTGACTTAGAAACCATGCATACTCTTCTAAGTATAAAAAATTTCTAAGTCAATCAATCCAATAAACCGAAACCACCCGACATCCGTCCAGGGGCATGAACATTCGCATGATATACAGGTTATAATACTTAGCCAAAAACATGCAATGAAAAATTCAAAATGCAAAGGACAACAACAATATGGATAACTTCAGCCAAATGGCCGAGTGGTTCAAATTAAAAAGACCAATCGTCACCAGACGATTGGTTAAGATTGTTATCTGGCAAAGCCAGAAAGATTGTCAAATTACCCGACCCCTCGGTCGGTAAAGATACAAATACTCGGCACACAGGCCGGAAAAGAAAAGTACATGGCCATTCGGCCGCAGATAAGCATAAAAGCTTAAGTGATCAAGGGAGAGCCTCTTTAGTGGCAGCCGGCTTGTCATCCTTCGGCTGCTCTTCCTCCTTTTTCTCTGGCTCCTCCGCCTGATCCTCCTCCTCGCTGCCCGAGGACGACTCCCCAGAAGAGTCGGACCCAGAACTTTCCTCGGCCTCGGCATTCTCAGTCTCTTCAATAAGGCGAGCGTCGAATGCTTTGCTGGCTTCGTCAAATTTGGTTTCCAAATCTGGTAGTCCGAGTCCGGCTGTACAGCCGCCCAAGTGTCCCGCATGATGGCTTTATAATCGCTCATCATTTGCTTAACAAGAGCTTCTCTCTCTTGATCAGCCACGGACTCAAACTTGGACTTCAGCTGATGCTCCTGGTTGCTGAGGCGCTGCTCCAGGCGGCCCACCTTCTGCTTGGCTCTCTCGGCCTCTTCTTTGGCATCTTGAAGAGGCTCGAGCTTCTCCTTAAGAGTTGAAATCTCTTTCTTAGGGGAAGTGATGCGCAGGCGGGCCGAGTCCAGGTCCTTCTTCACTTGCATATTGGCCTCCGCCTGCGAATACATCATATCAAGCGTCAGATACTCATTCTGAGCAATATCAAATTGAGCTCGATCCAAGGCGGACTCGGCCCGAGCTTTGGCGACTGTTACCTCTTTGGATTTCTCCTTGAGGGGTTGCCTGAGCCCTTGGACGCGCAGAATGGCCTGTAAAAGAACCGAATGGTTAAAACCAGGCGAAAAAAGGAGTAATGCTAAAAAATTTCTTGAGCCAAGACTCATACCTCGCAGAGGTTCCCCAAGATGCCATCCAAGTCAAGGGTGCCGACTCCTCTGACAGACGCCTTGTCGTCAGGATCAACTGCCTTAAGCATGGACTTGGCCATCTGGACCACAGTCGGCCTCTGCACAGGAACTGAGAAGGAGAGAAAGTAAGAAAAATAACTCAAGTACACCCAAATGAAAGAACAATAGGGGCAGATGGATTTTACCGTCATCCTTCTGTTCCTCCTCTCTCCCCAGGCTCCTCTTCTCACCTGCTGAGCCGACAGCAGTGGTCGGTTGCTTAAAGCCACCCTTCGATGCCCTCTGGGCATCCGGTTTGCTGATCTCCTTTTCAGCATTGAGAGAAGAGGCGTCTGGGCCCTTCTGGGGCTTATGAGAACCGTGCTTCCGGCCGCCCTTGCCGGATGCGCTCACATCACCCGCCCTTGTGTTTTGGAATTTAGGGTCGGATGGTTTTGAAGGAGATTTGGAAGGCGTACCCTACATCCACACAAGATAAACGCAAGTTAGAAATCATTCGGGCAAATTTAATATTGGTCAGAAATGAAAGTAACAATTTTCTACCTTGGAGGTGCCACTAGTTTTCTATTCGTCCACTTTGGTGTGGGTGGTTGCTTCTGCCCTGTTTAAAACATTCGACCTATATCGAGCAGCAGATACAGCCGGCATCCTTGTGGCCGAGAGCTTTTCCATTGCTTTATCTGAAAAATAAACAAGTGATTAGCATCATTAAACAAGTACTGAAAAGCAGAAGTAATTGCATATAAAACAGATGGCCGACTACCTCTCGGCATCTCAGAACTTAGCCCACAGGCGGCTAAGAATGTCCCTTCTTCAAACCACTTGTACAAAGGGAGATAGCATTGAGGGGTGACCTCCTTGTCCCCCTCATCATTCGTCCACACGGACACGGTAAACAACCTCGCGTCCATGATCTCCTCCTTTGCCTGCTTAGGAATAGGCGGCAATGCGCTCCTGCCTGCTAGGAGAGGTGGATCCTTATTCCACCTGTTATACTTTTGGTTCAGGCGGCTGTCGGCAGACTTGACTATATAAAACTTAGTCCTCCAGTCTTTCCACTTGTTCTCTTTGCCAACAGCCATCATGTACCCCTTGCAAGTGGTTAAGGTGTACCAGCCTTCACCGCCCCTAGCAGGCGCCCTGCTCACATAGTGCATGTGGGCGAACGCTTCAAAGCTCGCCTCCACCTGCAGCATCTCACAGGCGGCAACGTACCCCAGAATATTGATCCAGGAGTTGGGTACAATTTGCCAGATACCCAGTTGGTATCCGTCCAAGATCCTCTCCACGGCCGGATGGAGAGGGAAGCGGAGCCCAGCCTGGAAGGCCGCTTCATAGCAGCCGAATGCTTTGTCTTGATAGCAGGCCAGGCTCAGCCAGGTTATGGTGTCGCCCTCGTTAGGGACCGACAAAGTGTAGCCATAGCCTAGGACGACCTTGCGCCTAAAATTGGCAAGGCCGGATGCCATGGCACTCCGTCTGCCTGGCGGAACATGCTGATAGTAGGGGGCTCTCTCCAAGCGCCTGGACGCACTCGGCTCGGCCCAGCTTTCCCCCCTATCCACTGCCAGGGACTCTCTGGCAGAATCTATGTTTGATCTAGCCTCCTCTGAAGCTACAGAGGCATTCTCTGAAGAAGATGACGAGGCCGACTCGTCATCAGAGCTCTCATCAGAGCTATGGGACCGCCGACTGGTGCCAGCGGGGTCCTCCCCTAGACTCTCTCCCGGCGCCTGTCCAGAAGGCCCGGGTTGATATTCTTCATCCGCCTCCCTCAAGATTCCATCACTGGGAGTTCCACTAGATGTGGGCGAATGGTAATAAGTGGGGGTTGGAGGAAGATAGGAAGGGCTGTCAGGGTGTTCCGACAGCTCACTATGAGGCACTCTTATCGAGCCGTCTGAATAAACAGTCGACCCGTCCGAATGGTAGAAAACTCCATCGGAGCTACACTGCCTTGTAGTTCTTTTGGTCCTGGCCATAGTGTCCTGCACAGACACGGAACGGTCCGATTCGGAGAAGTTCGCAAAGCAGGATCTTTGGCCAAGTATTCGGCACTGCTAGTTCTAGATTCAGCCGTCCCCGGTGACCGGCTGATCACTATCCTACGCCGTGCCGCATGCAATTGGGGAACCATTTTTTTGAAAAAAAAGAAAAAATGAAGAGTAAAAAGAAAATACAGGCGTTACCTTTAGAAGAAGGGAGAAAGACGCCTGGTTGACTAAAGAACAGTCGAACTGGTAGCCGAGTGTCGGATGCTTGAAAAACGCTTAGGGAATTTTGAGATTCTTTAAGTAAAAAAGTCCAAGATTCTCCAAAGATTCGCCAAGGTGTGAATCCAAGAGGGGGGTCAAACCTTACTATTTATAGGGGGGTAAAAACCCTAATTTTTCCCTCCAGTAATTTTTAAATCTGACCACTCAGATATTGACACCTGTCACAGGAGTCGCGTGCAATGCACGTGTCCCCTGTGAGGGGAAAATGATTTGGGTATTTTTATACCCGGCCAGGTGGCCCAGCCAAAAAGCGCCACGTGTCCTCCATATAGGTGCCATTTGGACCTATGGAGTGATGACACGTGGAGGGTGGACTCTTCTCCGTCCTACGTGGACTGAAGGTCCAGCAGGGACCATTCTGTCGACGACATGTGTCACCCAAAAGGTGCTTTAGAATCCTTTTGGGCACAATGACACGTGTCACTCAGGTGTTGGCCCTGGGATGGCGGCCTTCTAAGGCCCAAATCCCGAGGCACCGCAAAACGGCGTGACCTAACTCCTAGGTCATCAGATCCTAGGAGGGCGCACTTTTCCCTATAAATAGGGACGTTACGTCATTTATGACGAGAGACGAAAAAAGAGAGAATTCTTGACACACAACACGAGACAATACGTCACTTACCACAGAGCTGTCGTTTTCAAGGAACACACAACACTTTACCTGTGCTTGGAATCCAAGCAGATAACTTTACTTCCGCACGTTTCATCTTCGAATATTTACTGACTTAATCTTTGGAGGCGGACCACCGACCATCCGGCGGTCCGTTTGCTTTGCAGGTACAGGCATCCTCAGTTGAATCCAGTTTCAGTGTTGTAACTCTCCCGAGGGACAAAAACCCCCGAAACAGTGATTATCTTTAAAATCTATGTTAGTAAATACTTTCTAATTTCCTTTGCATGTTTCACTGAACTCCTTTGTTTGTCATATGCTAGTGCGCACAACAAAAAAATGGACTTGATTATGCATTGTATGTGATGAGATTCATGCTTGACATTGTGACACATTATACGGACACTAAACAGCTTGATGAGGTAAGTCCTAAAACTTAATGAAATGCTATATTTATGTGATTTCTAGCCTTAGACACCTAATATTACCCAACATTGACATGTTATGAGAATTAAAAAGGTCATTTGACAAGAAAGGTAGAAAATGGGCTGAATAGAAGTCATATGGGCCATATTTGGGCCATTTTGTGTTAATATGCTCTTTTGATGTGATTTCTTTCCTTATACACTTATAACTAGATAATATTTACATGTTATGAGATAAATAAAGTTCATTTAATAAGAAATATAGGAAATGGGCAAAGTAAAGTCATATAGGCCATATTCGGGCCATTTTGAGTAAAAAGCGTCATAAAACTTAATAAAATGCTCTTTTGATTCAATTTTAGGTCTTAGATACATAAAACTAGGTGTGATTGACATGTTATGACAAAGAAATAGTTCATTTGATAAGTAATGTAGGAAATGGGCTACATAAAAATCATATAGGCCATATTTGGGCCATTTTGGGTAAAATGCTTTGTTAAAGTTATTGAAATGATATATTGATGTGATTTTTAGCCTTAGACATCTATTATTACCCAACATTGACATGTTATGAGAATTAAAAAGGTCATTTGACAAGAAAGGTAGAAAATGGGCTGAATAGAAGTCATATGGACCATATTTGGGCCATTTTGTGTTAATATGCTCTCTTGATGTGATTTCTTTCCTTATACACCTATAACTAGATAATATTGACATGTTATGAGATAAATAAAGTTCACTTAATCAGAAATGTAGGAAATGGGCAAAGTAAACTCATATAGACCATATTCGGGCCATTTAGAGTATAAAGTGTCATAAACCTTAATAAAATGCTCTTTTGATTCAATTTTAGTGCTTAGACACATAAAACTAGGTGTCATTGACATGTTATGAGAAAGAAAAAGTTCATTTGATAATTAATATAGGAAATGGGCTACATAAAAGTCATATGGGCCATACTTGATAAAATACATATTGTTTTGCCTAATTAATTAATTCTAACATAATGTTTTTGTATTTCAAGTTTTGCAAGGTCCAAAATGATGGTCCGTTAACAATCAAGGAGCTTAATGAAGTTTGTGACATGTTCACGTCTTTTATGACCTTCAACATGTAAATGTCATTTTAATTGTAAATTATTTATGTTATTTTTTGAACTATATATATTATTATTCATTATATATATTTACTTACTATCATTTGTATATATTTATAACACTTTTTTTTAATGTATTGCTTTTGGGAATATATATATATATATATATATATATATATATATATATATATATATATATATATATATATATATATATATATATGAATTCTTGTTTTTAATATTATTTTTGTATCTTATTATAATATTTAATAATAATATTATTATTAGTAATTATAATAATAATATTATTAATTATTTTATGTAATATAATTGCCGGAATTACAGGTTATTATTATTGCTGGAAAACAGGGTTTTTTTTTTGTAAAATATTATTGCACAAAAAATGGAAGAAAAAACATTTTGATACTAAAAAGGCACCGGTTAACCAGTGCCAAAACTAGCTTCCACCAAAAAAATGGTGGGAGACTATTTTAGGCACCGGTTAACCGGTGCCAAATTGGGTATAGGGCACCGGTTTTGAACCGGTGCTAAAAAGGGGGGTATTTGGCACCCCCACATAGAATGCGGCTCAAACCGGTGCCTTAGACCGGGTTTGAACCGCTGCCAAAGACCTTTTTCACCTAGAGTAAGGAAAACAAAAAGGGGTGAACAACAAGCCTAAAAAGGATACAACAAACCAAGACAAGAACAAAGTAAAAATAAGGGAAAAGAAAAATAAAAGGAAAAGAAAAGAAAAGGAAAGCCATAGATAAAGGAAGAATAGGAAAAATTGAGAAAGGAACTAGAAAGCAAGTTAAACACATATATCCCAATCGACATACAAGTGATCGAATGACAACATCGCCAACGATCCCAAACACATTACGTGTTAACAAGCAATCATCCTCAAACCGTTCAACTTCTCCTAAACTAAACATAATCTATGCATCCAAAGAAAATAAAGAGAAAAATTAGAAAGGTCTCACCGGGCTATCCATGCTTAGCATAATAAACAAAGGCGATAGAAAGAACCAGCTTTGTTGCGCTCCAAAATCGTAAGCATCATCAAAAAGCCATATGAGAACAAGAAAAGCAAAAGAAGCTATAAACAAAGAAAAAGGTTAGTAACTTCAAAACAAAAGAAAAAGATACTACAAAGTAAAACTAAACGAAGCTAACAAAAATACTAAACAACTAAGCAAAACTAAGCTAACAAAGACCAAAAAGGAAAGTAAAGAAAGACTAAGTAAACAACCAAACAACTAACTAACTAAAAGACGCTAGACTACAAGATTTGGATTCAAAGGGATTTGGATTCAAGGGTTTTGGATATAAGGGAGCAAGAATCAATCAACATCATCATAAAGAAAACATCACCACAACAATTGGAAAAACAAGCTCATGGGACTAGCAACAAGCATCATCAAGACTAGAGACCAAGAAATGAAAACCATCATGCAAGAGGCAAATTAAATACAAGGTAAGCAACAACAACAAATATTGACAACCGAGATACAAATGAAATTCCCCCAAGCTAAACATGAATACATCTCAACATCCCAATAATACAAATTAAGCACATAAAACATAAGGGATGGAAGTAAAAGGCACAAAAGTGAGGGAACTAAGACTCATCATTACCACCACCACTTGGTCTGGCCTCATTGGAATCATTGTTGCCCATGTAGTCATCAAAGGTTGTGGTGAGTAAGGAGCCCAACCTCCGGTGAATCCCTCTGGCTAACCATAATGCCCCTTGAAGTTATCTTGCTGCCAAGGGGAAAGAGGTGTGAATTTCTCGGGCAAGGCAAGCTCAAATGGATGGTGAGGGTGCACATAGGGGTAATTAGGGTCACCCTTATAGTTACACCCTCCGGGAGCACGATAATCATAGTTACCATGCTCGTCCGGGTAAGAACGAGGCTCGATACCGGGCTCTAAAGGCCCTTGCCAATAAGGATGCCCATGAGAAGGTATAGGACCTTGCTGGGGCGGAAAGTAAGGATAGTTAACCGGGGGAGTGATGTTCCCTCGGTTAACCTCAACATCATAGAGTTGTTGTTGTGAAATGAACATACCTTATTGCATTTCGAAAATACCTCGCATTTGGGAGTAGAGGGCCTCAAAATCTTTGTCATACATGCCCTCCAAGCGAATTTGCAACCCACTCATTTGGTTGCTTAGGACCTCCAAGTCGGAGCTAGCAAATTGAGGTTGTTGCACTTGCCCTTGTTGTTGTTGTTGTTGATTTTGTTAATGTTGTGGCTCTTCCTCCTCCTCCTCTTCTTCTTCCTCATCGGAGTCAAATTAGGGGTGACAAAAGCTCTTGGGGACATGCCACACATTAGGAGTGTCCATCCGGTGGAGAGAGGTCGAAGATGGGTTGGGATGGTAGCACCAATGCTTGTTATCCCGAAGCCATTCATAATGCCCTCCTCATAATGCTTGGAGATGAAATAAATTTGCCCCAAATGTTTCATATCAAGGTATAGGGAGGCGGCATCTCCAACCGGCTTTCAATATGGAAAATGTTGATCGAGGTGGGGGTTGGTCAAGAGCCTAGTGACCATTCCCCCACAAGGAATCTCCCCGGTGTCCCGGTCTTGCAAAGCTACATAGTAAGTGGCAAAGATGTACCCCAAGTTCAACCGGCCACGATATTCTCCTCTAGTGGCCAACCATAAAATTTTGAGCTCCAATTTGCTCATCTTTCCCAACTCTTGCTTGGGGAAAACCGAGTACCCCAAAAGACGGTGAACAACCCGAAGACAAGGTTGGTACACGTTGCTAATCTTGGCATATTTGGTGACAAACTCACCACTTCCGGAGATATCATCCCACCAAGAATCCTGATCATACTCCTCAAAAATATAAGGCTCTAGATCCAAGATGTCAACAAGAGGATCAAAATCTAAAGCGGCATTGAATTGCTCTAAGGAATAGTCGAAGAAGTTGTTGAAAATCTATAATCGAACCCTATATTGACCTTCTACGGGAACTATCTCAACCAAAGCAAAGAACTCGAGAGTGGGCTCAACATAGGTGCGGTAGCTATGGGAGATGAAGGTGCCCATCCGAAGGTTGATCAACAACTCCCTTAAATCCTCATCAATCCCCAACGCGGACATGTCGGGTTGGAAGTAGTGCCTTATGGGCTTGAGGGAGCGGTTTTCCTTTAATTGATGGTATCGGTTCTTTTGTTTTTGATTATGGATTTTTCTTTTGAGTGGTGGAGTAGGTTTGCGTGTTTGGGAAGTGGATGTTCTTGGGGTAATGAAATACCCCGTATTTTTAATGTATTTTATAAATTATTTATTTACTTATAAAATATATTTTGGGTCAAACTATTTTAATTATTGAATTATAAATAAAGCAAGTATTTATATTTGGGTCAATAAGTATTCAATCCAAACGTAGCCCATCTTTATTATGAACCCAATCATCCTATTTTTACTTTTGGGCCACCTATTTCATCATTTAAGTCCATTATTTTTATTAAGCCCAAACCTACCCTAACCTACTCTGCACTATAAATACTCCATTTATCCCCAAAATTTTCCCACACAAAGTCAACAAGTCAAAAGGTTAGTTTCTCCTTATTTTTCTTTTTCTTTTTCCCTTTTCCTTTTTCTTTCTTTTTCCTTCTTTTTCCATTACTTCCATTTTTTTTTTCTTGTTCCCCTTACGTGAGGTCCATGGTTGGGTTCAATGAACCCATTGCCACGTCACCCTCCAGCCACCAGACCACCTTGTCGGACGACCACCTTCCGTCAACCACCAGCAGCCGGCGGCTGCAGCCACCCCAACAACCACCGGCGGTCTTCTTCCCTTTTCTCTCCTCTTTTCATTCTAGCTATTTTGATGATTTTATTTATGGGTTTTTGTTTTAATTATTCAAAGTATGTTTGATTAGTATTATAATTATGTTTTGATGATTAAAGATTGTAAATTTTAAATAATAAAATGTTTTATTTTCGGATTTCATAAAATTATAAGTTAGGGTTTTAATTATTAAAGTGTTGATTTTTAGGGTTCTAACTTAGAATTGATTTGGGGGTTTTATATACCCATTGATTGTAAGTGGTAATAAAGCTTAAAGATTGTATCTTTATGGAGTTTTAATGAAATTTTAATGGGTTTTTGTTAATAGAATAGTGCTGGAATTTTTATTTACATACTACTTTTGTGTATTAATTAAAAGGAGTTGATTACCCATAAGTAGAGAATATTTTAAGTGGTTTTAATATAATTTTCAGATTTATTTAAGGGGTTTAAGCCTTAAAAAGTATGCTGGAATTTTTATATGAACACGCAAATTCATGTTTTAATAATTAGATTTCCGTTCGTTAATATTAATCTCGTTTTAATCCCGATCGTTTTAACTCCTCCGATTTTGATAAAAAAACAATTAGTATTTTTCGAGTGGAAACAACGTTTTAAAAAACACTCACTACCTTTGGTAGTGAGCACCACCCTATCGTGGCCAAATTCAGCCTCTAAATATGATTTTCGGGCAGTTTTTGATTTTTAACGAAGTTATTTTTTATGCTTTAAATTTTATCTTTGAGTTTAAAAGGGGTAAGAGATAATTTAATGTTTCTATGGATAATTTAAGTATAAAGATGTATTTTGATGAAGTTTTAAAGGATTTTTGATTAGTTTAAAATGTTGGAATTTTATTTATGGTAGTATAATTGTGATTTTTAATAAAAGGGTGTGATTATCCATTAAAAAGGAGTTTAATTAGGGGTTTTTAAATAATTTTCAGATTATTATAAGTTGTTCAAAGTGAGTTTAAGTTGCTGGAAATTGTGTATACAAGGGTAATTAATATAGTATGATTGTCCCTTTATGTAGGAGACTTGGTTCGAGAATTGTTGTAGAGTACTCGGTTATTTTAAGAGCTTATTTGAGGTACGTTCGCGTACTTAGCATATTTTGGTGATGTAGAATCATGCTAGGTTTGATTTCAATTAATTACAAGTAGTATCATGCTAAGGTTTATGTTTGGAATTGTGAATTTATGATGTTTGTGATTGAATGGTGAAGCATGAATTATTTGTGATGGTTTATGGATTGGAAAATTATATTTGGGCATGTTGTGTTTGAACCACATTTTTATTTATGGCATGTTAGAAGGCATGATTAATTAAACTACATGTTTAATTATGTTTGGAATATTGAAAAGGAGTTTTATTATGGTTCAAATATTTTTTATTGATGCTTTAAGCATGAGGAAGGAGCTATATAAGTGTCTATGTACACAAGGAATAAATTGTATGTTGTGGCCTTTGTGCACTTAAGGTGTTTTAAACACCGAGGGATAGGATTTTTGGCGCATTATGCATTTAAGGTGTCTTTGACACTGAGGTAGAATAAAAAAGGGTTCAACGATAAATAATATGAGGTCACTAATTATTCAAGAATTAAATTGGTATGTTTGTTTGATTGAATAATTATTGTTGATTGACTTATTATACTTTGAGAGTCATCACCAAGTCTAATAATATGTAAATAACGTAAAGTGAAAGAGATTACGCACCAAAACTCTTGGAACGTATATACCTTGAGTATGAACAATGGGGGGGTTATGGGGTTTTATATTTAACCATAAATTCCAATGGAGTATAGGACGCTGTATATTTCTTTTTATTATTTATTATGCGCAGGAATTCCGCCACCTTTGTGTGGTTTGTCGCTGGCACGGTTAGCTCCCGTGCCAGTTAACCTCAAATTTATTTGGGGGAGGTTAATAGGTGGAAACCCGTTCGATGCGTAATCAATGTAAAATGAATTAATTAGGGTCTAGTCATTGTATTGTGTTGATTGGTATTTGTGAACAGGTGCAATGAGGTAAGTGTGTGTTGATAGATGAAAACATGTTAGTGTGTCTATTTTACGCTTATGTACTCAGCTTTGCTGATTGTGTGTGTTTGTGCTTTTGGCCATGTCTTTACCTTGGCCCTATGATGACCCATTTTTAATAGAGAGTAGTGGAAACAAGTAGGGATAAACTTTTCAGGAGTTGAGGCATATTCATGATGGGGCACAAGTGAAGAGCAAATCATGCTAGTTTATATTAGTTACAATGTGTTTCTACTTTAATTATTTATGCTAATATTTATATGTGGAGCTAATATCAAGTTTGGACTTGGTTTGGTTGTTAATAAGGGCCTTTAATGGTTTCAAGTTGTAGGTTGATTTTCATTTTACTTCGCTCATTTTGGTTTTAACTTTACTTTCATTTGGTTAGCTTTTCAAGTTGGTTTGTTTTGGAAAGGTTTTTTAAAATTAGTCTTCCGCTGTGTATCTTTGATATTTGCCTTAACCGTTTTCATGGTGGCGGTAATGTCTTAGATATTCCTATTTAAAGTTTTATACAAGGCAAAACAAGTATTTTAAAATAAAGGAATTTCTAGGGTGGTACAGGTAGGTTCATCAATGGAGGTGTTTGTTTTGCGTTTTTTGACAAGATTTTTGAAGACTTTCGACATGATGAACTCTAAGTGTAGGATCACAAAAACCAATCACAAAATTTCCAACAACAATCCGCAAAATTCACCAACCAAGAACTTCAATTTCCACCAATCACAATTCCAATCCAAATTGCCAAACAACACCAAACAACAAACAATTTCTTCCCAAACAATCGAAATCACAAGAAGAACCAACTAATAACACAATAACACCTTACTACTGATATGTCCGATTTATATAGTGTTTTACCCCGGTCCCTTGGTCATAATTAGTAGTGTTTTTAGCTCTTTAGAGCCACTATTATTACTAATTGGTGTTTTCATAGATTTGGTTGACTTTTGCACGGATTTGCACTTTTGGAGCATTTTCCCGAGATATTGTGGAGTAATTACGAGCATTAGAGAAGCACAACCAGTTTCTATAGCCCAGGGACGGTTAGAGCCATCGAACCAGTGATTAAGGGCTCGGTATATGTGATACCGGGGCATTTGGACCAAGTATTCAAGACCCGATGAGGAAATCCTGATTGGCTCGAAGAATTAAAGCCCAATCGAAGTCCAAATAGTGGCCCAAGAGTGCCGCCCGGCCAAAGAGGCTGGCGCCCAGAAGCGCGCCCGGCTGGGCGAGGGAAGCAAGGTTGGCACCCGAACTCGCGCCCGGCCGGGTGCGAGGAAGTATTCATGAGGGAAAAAGGCGCGCCCGATCGGGCTATGCCTCGCCCGATCGGGCGCGTGTTATTGTTAGGAGACGATTATCGTTGTTTAAGTTTGTTTTAGTTTAGGATTCTTGCGTAGTATAAATACTTTTCCGTTAAGCGATTTGAAAAAAACACCTTTTTACTCTTTGTTAATTCTTTCTTAGATTTTCTCTCTCTACTTAACTTTTAGGTTAGTTTCTCTCTCTTATTCTTTGTTCTTAACTCTATTATGAATTCCAGATTTCTTTGGTGACGATTTCTCTTCTCTTAATCTTAGTTTTTTATTTTATTCCTTTTATCATGTCTAGTTTTATTACTTTGATTTGTTTAGATTTAATTATGTGTGAGTGGTTTTATTTCTAGGGTTTGTGGGGATCCATAAATAATATGAAGGGGTAATTTATTGTTGTTGATTATCAATGCTAGATTAATTTCCTATTGATTGATTTAATGCTTTGTGACTAGACTTGCGCTGATCTTTTATGCATGAGTTTGCCAATATTGATTCGAGATTTGAAAGATGAGAATTGATGATTATGTTTAGTATCAATAGGCAGGTTAATTTATAAATGTTTAAGTCGAGATTCGAAAGATGAGATTTAATACCGGTAAATTAATTATGTGATTGTAATACGTAGCGAAAGCCCTTTATGATCTGATTAATGTATGCATTGATGATTGATTATTATGTTTTACCCTGGAATATTATTTATTGGTGAAGCTATGCCCTAAATCTTTTTATATATTGTTTCTCCTTATTCTTAATCTTCGTAGTTTAGTTTCCTTCGATCATTATATTTTGGTTACTTCATAATCTAGATTATATTAATTAATTAGGAATAGAAAGACTCATTTCTCTGTGGATTCGACCCTACTTCCCTATCTACATTAGTTACAAGATTTAGGAATTACTTTTGATTAGGTGATACGACTATAGCCTGTCAAAATTTGGCGCCGTTGCCGAGGAAACGGTTTTATTTCTAATTCTGATTATTTTTGTAGTCTAGGTTATTTCTTTTTTTCTTAGAGAACGTTAGTTCTTTGAGGAAAGTCTCATATTTGCTTTTAGTTTTGTTTGTTTATGCCTAGGTGTTCCAGATCAGGTTACATCCCATTCGATCCTGAGATCGATCGATCCTTCCATAGACAGAAGAACCTTTACATGCAAATTCTGGCGGATTCTGGTCATTATAACAATCACCGAGATCCTCCAACTGATTCTAGCGATTCAGAGGTATCTTCAGATCCAGAATCAGAGATGACAGATTCAAAGAAGCTTAGTGATTACTCACAACCAAAGCTTACAGATTTTCCACAGCTTACTCCCACTCCGGCTCTTCATAGGGTACAGTTTGAGATTAAACCCCAATTTATAACGATGATAGAAAGGAAGCCATTCAGTGGAGCTAAGGGTGAAGACCCAAATCTTCATATTGCAGACTATTGTCAGTATTGTAATACCATTAGGCAAGCTGGGCTCACACAAGACCAAATCAGGGAGATTCTCTTTCCTTTTTCTTTGACTGGAAAAGCCAAATTATGGTTTAATGGATTAAATAGAACTGCACTTGGTATAACTGACTGGGAAACTCTTGTTTTGAATTTTTATAACAAATATTATCCTGCAGTGAGAACAGCCGTACTACGAAGTGCAATTCAGATCTTTGCCCAAGAAGCCGATGAAACTTTATATGAGGCTTGGGAGAGGTTCAAGGACCTACAAAGAGAATGCCCCCACCAGAATTTTGCACAATGGCAGTTAATCCAAGCCTTTTACAATGGCATTGGAAATTCATCTAGAATAATCTTAGATTCTATAGCTAGTGGGAGGTTTATGAACCTTAATGTTGATGATGCAGGTCAAGTTATTGAAGTTATGGCGATACATAATTCCCAATATGGGAATCCTAGAGGCTTTGCTAACAAGGGGAAGCATAGTGTTGACTCTGTATCCTTTTTGTATGCTCAATCAACCTCTATCTGCAAGAAGTTAGATAATCTTAGCAATGCTAATATAGCTAATTTTTTTGCAATTAATAATAATGCTAATGAGGCTTTCTACGAAAATTGTGGAATTTTAGGTCATTGGGAACAAGATTGCAGGAGTTTCTTGGAGCAAGTTAATGCCTTTCAAGCTTATAGAAAGAATAACCCATACTTTAACACCTACAATCCTGGGTACCGGAATCATCCGTACCTTTCCTACCGGAGTACTTATGTTTAAAATACACCACCACAAGAACCACAGGTGCCACAAGAACAACATCAGAAATATTATCACCCCAATGCTGGGAAGAAGAACCAACTACAACAACCCTCCTCATCTTCCGACCCTTCTTTGTTAGAAATTAGAGCGATGCTAGTTAACATGCAGAAGCACATGAAGAGTAGAGATGCCCAAATTGATTCAATTCTAGCACACAATAAAATTGTAGATAATCAAATTGCGCAACTTTCCTCTACTCTACAAGCCTACCAACAAGGAGCTCTGCAAGCACAGCCGACCAGGTTTAAGGATCAAGCCTATGGAATTACTCTAAGGAGTGGTTCAAACTACGAAGGGCCCCCTATGCCCAGAGATGATGAACCTGATTTAATAAATAATGCTAATCTTGATTCCGTTAAACAAGACAATGTAGGTAATATATCTAATTCTACATTGCAGGGTACGACTCCAGGGAAGGTAGCCACTCCAGATGAGAGCAATAATGCTCCAAAGCAAGCTATCAAACTTCCATTCCCCAATCGTTACTTGAAAACAAATTTAGATAAGCAGTTTGACAAGTTTTTGGAGATGGTAAAAGATTTGAAGGTAACAGTTCCCTTCACTGAATTAATCACACAAATTCCTGCATATGCAAAATTTATGAAGGAAATATTGACAAGAAAAAGGTCTATTAGTGAGGTAGAGATAGTAGCTTTCAATGCAGAGTGTAGTGTCGTACTTCAAAATAAATCTCCACCTGAATTAAAAGATCTGGGTAGTTTTTTTTATCCCTTGTCATATTGGCAATCTAACGATTGATAATGCATTGTGTGATTTGGGTGCTAGCGTTAGTGTTATTCCATTATATGTGTGTTCCAAGTTAAATATGGGTAAATTAAAAGCTACTAATATTACTCTACAAATGGCCGACCGTTCTTTAAAATACCCTTTAGGTGTTTTAGAGGAAGTTTCTGTTAGAGTAGATAAATTTTATATACCTGTTGATTTTGTTGTTCTTGATTTGGCTGAGAATATGCAAACTCCAATTATTTTGGGTAGACCATTCCTTAACACTACAGGAGTAATTATAGATGTGAGAAGTGGCAAATAAACACTATCAATAGGGAACGATAAAATTATTTTTAATTTTAATAATACCCCTAAAATCTCCATGATAGAGGAGAAGTGCTTTAGTGTTAATGTGGTTCAAACTATTTCTAACAAGCCCCAAGCTCTTGTAAAAGATCCCTTGGAGGCGGTATCTTGTGTTGCATCCTTTTCAAATGAGATAGACAAATGGCAGAAGGAAGTGGATGCAATAGAAAGAGCCCTCTACACTGTTGGTCTTGGTTTTGAGGACGAAAACGTGGAATCAATCAAACAAGTTGTGGAAATTGAGCCTACGGTAAGTGTTCTGCCAGATTGAGTTGCAAGTGCTAAATACAGTGACAATTTGAAGCAATCCTCGATCGAAGAGGGATTTTTAGTTTTTCGGATTGAAGAACCCCCAGTCCAAGTCAAGGAGGATCCACCAGATAAGTGAATTGGCGTCCCACAGGTTACGTCAAGAAACCGCGTCGTGGCCTAAACACCGCTCGACCGGGTGAGAAACCACCCGACCAAGCGTCTGGTCAAGGATCCCAATTCTTTTACTTGGTAAGAAGGTCGTGCGGGACCTAGATAAACCAGCGCTTTGCGGGAGGCAACCCGTATTTTAATGCTTTTTAAACTAGTTTTTCTTTCTTTTTCTTATGAGAGGAGAGATGAGGGAATTTAATGAGTTTTATGAGTTTGTACAGGTTTGAAGGAAAAGAGTTAGCCAAAAAAAATTGAAGAAAAGAAGAAAGTAAAAAATTCGTAAAATTAGCCTCGGGCTTGATCGGGCGCGAGATCGGGGTTGAAAAAAATCGGGTTCGCTCAACCAGGCGCGAAACTCGTTGTATACGGACATCTTCGATCGCCTGATCAGGCGAATCTCGCCCGACCGGGCGCGAGAAGAGATGAAAATTTAAGCACTGGATCACCCGATCGGGCGCGAGAGTAGAAGAAAACTGGGCTTTTAGATCGCCCGATCGGGCGATTGCCTGCCCGACCTGGCGCGAGAGCAGCTCTTAATACAACCCAGATCGCCCGATCGGGCGATAGGCCGCCCGACCGGGCGCGAGACGCCCGACCTTCTTCTTCTTCTTCTTTCTTCTTTCTTCTTTCTTTTATCATTCTTATTCTTTTTCCTCCATAACTTTCTGTCTCTAAAACCTTATATCCTCTACCTTCTCTCTAAGATTTTATCTTCATTTCTCACCCAAATCCAAATATTTTTACATATTTTTAATCCTCTCTTTATCCTCTTCAATCTTATATAAAAATTTCCAAATCCCACTCAAATTATTTTTCATACCCATTTTTACTATGTCTTCAAAGAGGGCTCGATCGATTTTCTGAAGGAGTTCTAGCTCGAGGGAGGAGTACGACCCGGATTTACAACTCCCCTACTGGGTAACGATTCGTATTGCTAGCTATGAGCAAAGGAACGGCTAGAACACCTAACCGGGCGCGAGGTAATTCCTTCACGGTGGTTACACCTCCCTACTTTAGAAACTTATGGTTTGTATGATTTTGTTAAACGATTTTTGAATGACATAGGAATGAGAACATTCGTTGATATGCACTATCCTGCATGCCGTGAATTAACTTTTGAATTGTTGTCTTCTTTGAAAGTTGTAAATAGTATAAATGGGCCGAATTTATATTTTAGATTGAACAATTGGAATATTAGTTTAACATATGTTGAATTTTGTAAATTGTTTGAATTGAATTCTGAATTACCATTCCAATGGCATGCTGATTACAAAATGGGTGATGTTTATCATGCTCTGACCGGTTTGCCTACCCCTGACCCTCAACATGCTAGTACAAAACCTAACCATCACCCTATCCCAAAAATCTGGCAAAGATTTGCGGGTTTGTGTTTTCTGGCTAAGAACGAGCCCCATTACACCCAAACCAACGAACTAGCTGTTATAGGACACTATGTGTATGGGTTTGGGAAACTGAACATGGGTAGGTACATTATCCACCAACTTAGCAGACATGCCACAACCAGTACCCAGTCTCGCACCCCCATTCGTATAGGAGGCCTTATCACTCAAATAGTAGTGAAAAAGGCCGGTTTTGTTGAGAGTGGACCCCACCAACTGACCAACTGTGGACCCGATACCTAAATGACTGCTAGGTATTTTAAGGATTTGGGGTGGGTACGACTGGACAGTGAGCAGACACCCCACTGGTGTATTAGGATTGGGACTGAGCAGCCTTTGCCCATCTTTTACCTACCTAGTCCTGACTTGACCACCTTTCCCCCCCGGGCAAGCATCCTACACGTACGACCTTTTAGTTGCCAACGCTAGGAAGCAAGCACCACCAGTACCACCACCAGTTCAACCACCCCAGCCTGAGCCCGAGGTAGCATTTTCTGCACCTTGCATGTCTCACTCCGTCCCCCATGTTGACTCTAACCCAGTTTGGGACCTTCAGAGTATAGGTCAGGCTTTAGGACGTATCGAGCATTCCCATACTAACCTTAGGAGGATGGTAGGCTCCATTGACCATAGGTTAGGGTACCTTGAGAGGAATCAGGGTAGAGCTCTCTACCCTATGTACGATGATTATGCTCGTCGGAGCAACATTACCGACGATGCAATCTACCTTGACTGGTTTCAGCCTCCACCCCAGGGATACGATAGGTATCCCACTGCCCATGGCATTTATACTGACTATTTTGCATTTCATGGGTACGTCCTGGACATTCCTTTCGGAGGACCGGCGGGGGGGAGTTTTCATGCTGATTATTTTTGTGGTAGCTCTTCCGGTGCAGGTGGTGTAGGTGGCAGTTGAGGTGGAGGTTTCGGAAAAATGGATGAGGATTAGCTATGCTGGGCTAGTTCCCGAGCCAATGAAGACATTGTCTGATTCTGGTTTGGGGGAGATTTTGGATTTGGTATATTTCTTTTTCTCTTTTCTTTTATTTTTAGTGTGTTTTGTTAGTTTAGATTTATTGCTTTCTAGGTTAATTTTATTTCTTTCTTATATATGAAAAATACAAAAAAAAATTGAAAAAAAAAATCAAAAATACGTTCCAATGAATTATAAATCATGCTTCCCTGTGCCCCTTACTTGAGAAAGTTGTTTTGATTCTTGGTTATCGATGATAAATATTATGGATTAGTTTATCATGATTTGATGTGTTAGTTGCCTAGAAACCTTAACATGCGTCAATTTTTCCCAACTACTTGTGAATATAGTGCTTGACTAGTTGATTTGGTTAGGAATGTGTGTTAGTTCTTGGTATGTCAATGAATTTGAGTATTGATTTGCAACTATAAGTAATGTTTGTATGATTCATTATTATGCACATTGTGGAGGACAAAGGCATTTATTCTTTTAGGTGGCCTTCAGATGATTGTAGATACATTTGTTCCCTTCTTGCTACCCATGTTGTTGCCTTGACTTTTTGTTGTTTATTTGCCACATTACAAGCCTATTTTTCCCCATTGGTTACTAGTCCCAAGCTTGGCTTGGGGGGAGCTAATAGTGAGTGAGGCGAGGGAGTTTGTAGTGTGCTTATTATTTGCACAATTTGGGTGGGTTTTGAGAAGCTATTTGTTTTTTATCATGTTTATTTTTGATGAGTTTGAAAGTTATATCTTTGTGAAAAAATAAAGTATGATGTTATGAAAAAAAAGTGAAGAAAAATAAGTGAACTTCAACAGAAAAAAAAAAACAAAAAGAAAAAGGAAAAAAATTGCTCAATGTTCAAATGTTCTAGTTGGAGGTTGATGAAAAGAAAAAAGTTTTTAGCTTCTATGAAAAATTCAAATTTGGAAATAAAGTTTGTTTATTCACTACAGTTCTTTATTATTATATCTTATGAGTGAAATTGTAAGAGTTGGGATTGTTTATATTGTTTGGAGTTGTATTAGGTGGATTTTTGTTAGGGTTAGTTATGTAAGAGATGTTGATTATCATTTATTTTGATCATGGGTTTTACTAGGATTTGCTCCCTTAAGCATAGATTTTCTCTCACTTGTTGCAAAATGATTCCTACCCTTTACCCTAGCCTTACATTACAAGCTTTAAAGACCTTCTGACCTTTGTGCATAGAGTTGTATGAATGTAAAAGTGTTGTTTATCAATGCAAGTTATGATTTGACATATTTCAAGTTGACTAGTAGGTTGAGCGTTCATTGCTTTAAACACACGAGAGTGTGAGTTGGGAGGGCATTGTTCACATTAAAGAGGTTGGTTGGAGAGCGATCGAGCGAGTACATCTTGAATTCTATATGCTCTTGTGGTTTGCTGTATTTTACAATTGTTAGGGAATAAGGGTAATTGAATGGATTTGATTGATTGACATTGAAGCATGTTTGTTGGATTTACCTTGAATTGTTTGTGCTTGATTTTACTTTTTGGGGTGAAGCATATTTATTTATTCATTGATGAGATCTTTGCTTAGGGACAAGCAAAGGTTTGGCTTGGGGGAGTTTGATATGTCCGATTTATATACTGTTTTACCCCCGTCCCTTGGTCATAATTAGTAGTGTTTTTGGCTCTTTAGAGCCACTTTTATTACTAATTGGTGTTTTCTAATGTTTTCGTAGATTTTGTTGACTTTTGCGGGGATTTGCACTTTTAGATCATTTTCCTGAGCTATTATGGAGTAATTACGAGCATTGGAGAAGCAGGACCAGTTTCTATAGCCCAGGGCCGGTTAGAGCCATCGAACTGGTAATTAAGGGCTCGATATATGTGATACCGGGGCATTTGGACCAAGTATTCAAGACGCGAAGAGGAAATCCAGATTGGCCCGAAGAATTGAAGCCCAATCGAAGTCCAAATAGTGGCCCAAGAGTGCCGCCCTGCCAAAGAGGCTGGCACCAGGAGGCACGCCCGGCCAGGCGAGGGAAGCAAGGCTGGCGCACGAACTCGCCCCCGGCCGGGCGCGAGGAAGTATACCCGAGGGAAAAAGACACGCCCGATCGGGCGCATGTTATTGTTAGGAGACGATTAGCGTCGTTTAAGTTTGTTTTAGTTTAGGATTCTTGCTTAGTATAAACTAGGCTAGTTCCCGTGCTATGCACAGTAATTTTTATCGGTGTAACAATATATTATAATTATCGTTAGTTCTTGTAACATAATAATTTGTATTTAATTTCAAAAATTAAATTGTCAAAAAGTATTTTAAACCACATGAAACATTTAACTACGATATATTTATTTTCTTATTATTTCTAATATTTACTAAAATAAAATACAAAAAATCAAACAAAGTACAAAGAGCTTATTAACAAAATGAGTTTTGTAAAAATAGTCTTTTGACTATTAGTGTTTTAAAATTCACAACAAACTCTGCACTATTTTTCTTTCTGACAAACAAATAATAATTATATATATATGTATATAGCTAGCCTTCCATCTACAATATCTCTATATACATCTTTTTTTTTCTTCTTCCATATAAAATTGACCACTTTTAAAATGTGAAAATATAATTAAAAAAAAAGGTCATATTATCGCATAGATAATATCACAATAAGATTTCCCGTGGTAATATTTTGGACATGTGGTGTAACATAAAACCCGTGGTGTATTGATGCAAAAATATTATATAAAAAGAATACTTTTTAACCCATATAATTCCTATTTTAAATACTTAAAAAGTTATGATATATGTTTAAATCTACCTACGTACTTAGTATTTTTTATTTTATCCAAAAAAATAAATGTATATATAAATCTGACAGGTTTGTTTATTTAATCTTTAATTAAAAAATTGTATTGTATGCTTAATAAAATAAAACATCGGTTGCATCATAAATTCATAATGTTACAATATGTAGTTATTAGATAAAGATAGGAAACCAAAATTATACATATAATTAAAGATACTTAACATATCAAATAATGAAATAATTAATATTTGAGTATAATATATAAGGAAGAAACATAATGATTATTTTGGAAGGAAAAAGTATTATTTTTGTAAGAAAGGAATGAAAATATTATACTTTGTATTACGTATATTAAATCTTTTCTAAGAAGATTTTTTGACAAAAAACCAAAAAGCAAAAAAAAAAAAATAAATAAAAGTTTTGGCGGAAAAATTTTTAACCAAAAGTTGACACGTGTCATGTTTGGTTTCGCCTTTAGTATATAGTTATAGATACTTTTCCGTTAAGCGAGTTGAAAAAAACACCATTTTACTCTTTCTTAATTCTTTCTTAGATTTTCTCTCTCTACTTAGCTTTTAGGTTAGTTTCTCTCTCTTATTCTTTGTTCTTAACTCTATTCTTAATTCCAGATTTCTTTGGTAACGATTTCTCTTCTCTTAATCTTAGTTATTTGTTTTATTCCTTTGATCATGTCTTGTTTTATTGCTTTGATTTGTTAAGATTTAATTATGTGTGAGTAGTTTTATTTCTTGGGTTTGTGGGGATCCATAAATAATATGAAGGGGTAATTTATTGTTGTTGATTATCAATGCTAGATTAATTTCCTACTGATTGATTTAATGCTCTGTGACTAGATTTGCGCAGATCTTTTATGCACGAGTTTGATAATATTAATTCGAGATTCGAAAGATGAGAATTGATGTTTAGGTTTAGTTTCAATAGGTAGTTTAATTTATAAATGGTTAAGTCGAGATTCGAGAGATGAGATTTAATACCGATAAATTAATTGTGTGATTGTAATACGTAGCGAAAACCCTTTATGATCTGATTAATGTATGCATTGATGATTGATTATTATGTTTTATCCTGAAATATTATTATGTTTTCTCCTTATTCTCAATCTTTGTAGTTTAGTTTCCTTCGATCATTATATTTTGTGTACTTCATAATCTAGATTATATTAATTAATTAGGAATAGAAAGACTCGTTTCTCTGTGGATTCGACCCTACTTCCCTATCTACATTAGTTAGAGGATTTAGGAATTACTTTTGATTAGGTGATACGACTATAGCCTGTCAACTACCCAAACTACCAAAATTCAAATTCCAATTTTTTCAACAAAATTGCTCACAAATGCTTCAAAATCAACAAACAACACAATGTGAGTTGAAATCAAGCAACAAACAAATCAATTAATCATCCAAAAACCAATATCAATCATCAAAATAATAAAAAATGATACTACTACTATTCATGCTCATGAACAAATCAACACTTGCAAATATATGACATAATTAAGCAATTAAAACCAAGAGAAGATGATTATACCATATATGAAGCAAGATTGAACCACTTTTAGCCTCCAATTCCCACTAAATTGAAAAGCCCCAAATTATACCCAAGTATGGAGGAGAGAGATTGGAGGTTTAATTTAGTGAAAGTAGCATGAATTTGATAATTTGGATGAAAATGTAGAAGTTTTTAGTGAATTTGAAATGAAAAATTGAGTGATTTGTGTTGAAATTTGATGAGAATGAGAGGGAAGTGGTGCGGTTTTAAGGGTTTGAGGTTGATGGGGGTCAAATGTAGAAGGAAGAAATAAGGGGAAATGAAAGAAGGAAGGAAGGAAGAGAAGATAAGGGGGGCACGGGCTGGCTGGCGCGGCCGCACCAACCACGTGCGCGCCCACACCTGTTCCTAGCCCGATTCTTTTTTTAAAAATTTTTGGTGCGTTCATCGGTAGGTTTATCGATCAAGATTAATATTTGGGCTCTTGAACCCACTGAAAGTGGCAGATTCAAATTAAGATTTTAGTGGGTTCAAAATCCCAATTTAATGGTAGCACCACATGAACCCACCAAGTGCAAAATTCCTTCAACTTTATAGCACAAAATTTCCTATCTTACCTCACTAAAATTCTTACCCTTTTACCTCAAATTTCGATGATATCGAATATAATCACATCAAAAACCGCAAACACCTTCTCATTACTCATGCTCACTTGATGAAATCCAATCCCAAAAATGCAACCTACAAATCCAAACAAGTAGAAAAGTGAAAGAAAAGAAACTAAAAGAAAGAAAAATAAGAAAAATCCAAAAATCAAAAAGAAAAACTAGAAATCTCAGGGTTTCCTCCCGGGAAGCTCTTGCTTATGGTCCTAAACTCGACCCTTCCTCCAAATCATTGAGGGTCAAAGAACACCACCTTCTTCAAGGTAGTGGAAAGAGCAAATTCCTCTTCAACTTTTAGCAACCTCTTGTTGTTGCTTGATGAAACTTCCTTCAAAGACTTTTCAATTGCAAATTTTTCTTTCCGTAACTTCTTTCTCTCTCTCTTCTTCTTAGAATCACGACCTTTTTTCTTTGGCTTGTTGTTCATTGTAGATGGTTCCTCACCATCCATACTCATGGAAACATCCCCTTCATCTTGAGGATAGAGCTCAAACCAATGAGGAATTTCAACTTCCTCCTCGTCCATAAGCTTGGGAATCATCATTTTCTCTTCACTAACCTTATTTCCATCAAAACTTGAAAGAGCATCATCACAATTCTCAAGAACATTGTTAGTTGAAGAATTAATCATGCACACATTATCAATAAAGCGAGGAGAATAAGCACACATAATTCCTTGCACAAGAGACAAAGACTCATGCATTGGTTTCAACTTAAAACTTTCCTCTTTCTTACCAACTCTCAAGGTAATACGGCCTCCTTTCACATTTATTAAGGCTCCCAAAGTGTCTAAGGATGGTCTTCCTAAAATGATAGAGATATGGTCATCTTCTGCAATCTTAAGTGCAATGAAATCAACGGGAATAGTGAACCCTCCTATCTTAGGAGGAACATCCTTAACTCTCCTCTTTGGAATCATAATAGTCCGATCGGCCAATCGAAGGGTTATGTTAGATGGGAGGAGCTCACCTAGCTTGAGTTTCTTGAAAATGGAATAAGGCATGGCACTCACACTAGCTCCAAGATCACAAAAGGCATTATCAAATATTTTTCCCTTGATCTCACATGGAATAGAGAAATTACCCGGATCATCCATCTTCTTCGGCAACTCATTATGAATGAAATCACTACAACAATTCCCAACTTCAACAGAATCAACCTCATTACACTTTCTCTTCCCGCTCAAAATCTCCTTACGGAACTTAGAGTACCTAGGCATTTTGGTAATTGCATCGGTGAAGGAGATAGAAAGGTGAACTTCCTTGAGCATAGCAAGAAACTTACCAAATTGCTCATCCATTTTGTGCCTCAAGAATTTTTGTGGTTATGGAAGGTCGGGTCTCCACACTTCCTCACGCTCTTTCTCACTACTCGTCTTTTTCTCTTGCACCTCCTCATGACTCACACTCTTAGACACAACCTTCTCAACTTCCTCTCTTGGTCACTCCTCTCATCATCCTCCTCAATGGACCTTGAAACTCCCTCATTAAGTACTCTCCCACTCCTAGTGGTGATAGAATACACAAGTTTCTTAGGTTCCACTCCTTGAGAAGGCAAAGAGGATGGACTAGCACAATCCTGTAGTGTGTTGGCTAGTTGGGTTATTTGTGTCTCAAGAATTTTGTTATGAATCATCATCTCATTAAATTTCTTGTCACTCACCGCCATATAGGTTTTTATGATCTTGGTTTGGTTATCAATCATTTCTTCCAAATTTTTCTTAAATGATGATAGTTAGGAATAAGAATTTTCACCATTGGCTTTAGGCTTTGGAGCAAAACCGGGTGGGGGTCCCCTTTGATTGTTATTTTGAAAACTTCCTAGATTTTGGTTGTTGTTCCAATTGCCTCGGCCTTAACTATTGCCACCATTATGGTAATGGCTACCAAAGCCTTGAGATTGAATTTGGTTTCCATACCCATGGCTTGGGTTTTGATTACTATAACCTTGGTTATTATAGTTACCTCGGAAACCTTGGTTTCTTTGGTTCCTATAGCCTCCATTGTTGAAGTTATTGAAACCACCTTGGGGGTGAGAATTCCTATTGCCAAAATTCTTAGATCCATCTAACCTTTGACCACTATTGGCATTAGACACAAATTTTACATGTTCACATTCATTATTTTAAACATCATCACATCCATCAAAAAAAGTTTCAGAACACATGGAAGAATCATGATCATAAGATCCACAAGAATCACAAAATAGACAACCACTTGGTATGTTATTGGAAGTAGAAGGAGAAGAGTTAGAAGTGTACCTCTCCCTATGGATTGGGAAGGAAGACTCGATGAATTCTTAGAAAAACTCTCAAGCTTGGCTTTGATAGATGTCATTTCCTTCCCTAGATTTAAAATTTGGGAGGACAAGTTGTTAATCGCGTTGAGATGATCCACCAAATAAACCGTCCAGCCACTCTTGCTCGTAGACTCCCTATCTCCTTCTTGCTAATCTCTATAGTATCTCACCACATCCTCAATTATGTCAACTACCTCTTCTTCCGTCCTATTCATTATAGGACCTCCGGCTCCTCCATCTAGGCATGACTTGCCTTGGGCACTCAAGCCTCCATAGAAAATTTGTATCACTTGATAGGTAGGTATTCCATGATGTGGGCACTCTCTTTGGTACTCCTTGTACCTCTCCCATGCTTCATAGAGATTCTCATTAGGCCTTTGTTTGAATCCTTGGACTAAGGCTCTAGCCTCCGTCGCCTTCTTTTATGGGTAAAAGCGAGAAAAGAAAGCCTTTGTGACTTCATCCCATGTCCTAAGGGAATTGGGCTTAATATCCTTATCCAACCACTCTAAGGCACGACCAATAAGGGAAAAGGGAAAAAACTTTAGCTGAATAAACTCTTGAAAAATGTCGTTCAACTTGATAGTATTACAATACTTCTCTAATTCCTTTAGGTGATTCAACGGGCTCTCACTCTTGGCTCCACTAAATTGCCTCCGTTCTATCAAAGTAATCATGGCCCGTCTTATTTCAAAATCGTTCGCCGGTGTTGTAGGTGGAGCAATGCTGATCTCAAACCTATAAGCACCGGGAATTCCCAACTCCTTCAAAACTACTCTTGGATTCTCTCCCATGCCTTTCTCTTCTTTTTCCTAAAACTCTTCTTCACTTGAGGAACTTAGGCTCAAAGATCGGTTGGCTATCCTTCTTCGTGAAAGAGTTCTTTCAATTTCCGGATCCAAAGGAACTAAGGACCTATCACGAGTTCTACTATGCATGCAAAAAATCAAAAGAAATTGTTAGTAACGCGGCTACAAGTGTAGTCTAAAAGAAAGAAGAAAAATCTTTTTGTATTTTTGAATAAGATGGAATAGACTCAACAACAATACACAATCACAACACCGTTCCCCGGCAACGGCGCCATTTTGTCAAGGGTCGGAACTAGGTCGTTGAAACTAACCCCTACCCTATGCCAAACAAAATTTGTAATCTCTTAACACACCCTTTTACAAGTATAATGGTAAGTTGAGGGTTGAACCACATAGGAACGATGGGCGATTATCTATTGCCTAAGTCAAGCTACTCTAAAATGGTAGGGTGTAGGTATGTAAACTTGGACAAGAATGACTAAACAACGAATTGAAATCAAGTATGTAAAACGTTAGGAATAGGATCCACATGTAATCGTAACGGATTCAACTAATTGGGAGATCAAAGTGACTAATTCAAGCAATGTGACCAATCATGCAACTAAAAGAGCGTATAAAGCTATTTTCCTAGAGGTCTAACTAGCGTCAACTACGATAAACTCTAGCTAGGAACGTCACAAGACACCTCAATCGTTAAATACAAGCCACAAATCAATGGTCCGTATCAATGTGAACTTACAATGCAATCTAGTGCAACAATCAAAGTTAGCTACTCTTTAATTAATCACACACATGCACATGATCATCAACCAATTTAATCACATCATCAAATCCATCAATTTTTCCCAATTAGCATGAATCCATTACTCATACATGCTTCACCATTACCCTAGCAAGCAATCTACTCACTAGACATTGAAATTAAGATCAAAACAACACTAAGCAACAAATTCATCATGATCAAATCAAACAAGCTAAAATCAAACACAAATCAATCAAACTTCTATCAAACTAGAACAATCAACAAAAAAAAATAAATCAAACTAAAGATCAAACATAGATTGAATTAAAGAAAAGGAATCTTTACAAACCTGATAAAAAATCAAAGGAAATGAAGAAATCTTCAATCATCAAAAATCCACCATGAATTTCTCTCTCTAAAAACCTAGAGTTTCTCTCTCTAAAATCTCTTTTATTATGATCTAATTCAATTCTCTCCTCATCCTCCTCCCCCTAAAAGTAGAAGGAAAGACTATATAAAGGAAAGATACAAAAGAAGAGTTAGTTAGATTGTCCCAAAAGAAACCTCAGAAGGTGCGGTCGCATCATGAGAGAGGCGCGATCGCGAGAAAATGCGTACGGAACAAGGACCTAGGCAGGCGCGCCCGCGCCAACCAGGTGCGCGGCTGCACCACTCTCATGCGCGCCCGCACCTAGAACCAGGGGAACAATCATCTTCTTCGTCCTAGCTCATCCTCGCGCGCTCGTCTTGGTGATTGTAGACACCTAAAAATGTCTCCCCAAAACCAAACCCGATGATGAACAACCTTTCACCGCCATTATTGGTCGGGTTGAGTATTTAATTTTTGGAGTACTTAAATCCATATTTCCATTTCATAAACCAACCCAATTACTAGCCCATTTCCCCAAACCATAACTTATTTTCCTCTTTTCTTGCCTTTAAACCTAAAATAATTCATTTCATGTCCTTTAAAATCATTCATTTCGTGTCCTTTTTATAAAAACGTATGATCCAGTTTATTTTGGTCCATTATATGAGTCCAATGATTAAATATTTGGATGGGGTTTGAAAAGAGTTTTCCAAATATATATTATAAGCCCAAATCCGAGTTATAACGAATAAGTTATGACCAAAATATTAACCGAGCCCAAACCGAACCTAAGCCCACCTTACCTACGACCCAATGATCATGTGGAGGGTCCAAATGATTTAATCCCAAACCTAAACCAATTAGAATTAATTAGAAGCTTCTATAAGTTTCTAAAAGATCTTAATTATCCTTTTTGAAATGATAAGATTAAATAGTTTGAAATTGAATAAAACTCCTTTTTTTTTAAAGTCTTTTGCTAAGCACAAAATGACAGAAGTCTTTTGCTTTTGCATTTTTAATTGCTTGTGTCAGTGCACACACTCACTCAAGACACACACAATCACAAGTCATATACATGTCATGTCAAATCAAGTCAAACTTGGTAGAGTTAGTGGTCAAGTCAATCACAATATATGCGAGTCCATTGGCAAATTTATTTTTGCAGGTCTCATTTACAGCCCACGTCTGGGGACAAGCGGACCATTTACAACCAGCCCACGTTCGGGGACAAGCGGACCATCTATAGCCCACGTCCGGGGACAAGCGGACCATCTACAGCCCACGTCCGGGGACAAGCGGACCATCTACAGCCCACATTCGGGGACAAGCGGACCATCTTCAGCCCACGTTCGGGGAAAATCGAACCACCATCATTTCATGACGCAAGGTTCTCGATACATAGAGATTTGCAATCTCATCATCTGTCGACTTTCCTCAAGCATGGAAAGTATTATCCGGTGGATTTCTTCAAGCATAGAAAACCGCCAAGTCGGCTTTCCTCAAGCATGGAAAGCGTTATCGGTGGATTTTTCTTCAAGCATAGAAAACCGCCAAGTCGGCTTTCCTCAAGCATGGAAAGCGTTATCGGTGGATTTTTCTTCAAGTATAGGAAACCGCCAAGTAGTCGGCTTTCCTCAAGCATGGAAGGCATTATCGGTGGAATTCTTCAAGCATAGAATGACACCAAAGTCATACGTCGACTTTCCTCAAGCATGGAAAGTGTCATCCGGTAGGTTTCTCCAGGCTTAGAAAGCTACCAAACTCATCTATCGGCTTTCCTCAAGCATGGAAAGCATTTCAACATACGTCATCCGATGGATTCCTTCAAGCATAGGAAGCTACCAAACTCATTTGTCACCGATACACTGGTGTCAGATACGCATTCTACCCCTTTACTCTTTTATCTGTAGAACTAACATTTTTCTGCAACTATCGGCGTATACAGAATGATTTAGGATCGCAGAACGTCTTAAATCATTCTCCGTCCCTATCGACTACTTTGACTATCGTTTTTGACACTAACGTTTCTACAAACTCAGTTAAAGTGGGGGCTTCTGTAGACACCAAAATTGTCTCCCCAAAACCAAACCCGATGATGAACAACCTTTCACCGCCATTATTGGTCGGGTTGAGTATTTAATTTTTGGAGTGCTCAAATCCATATTTCCATTTCATAAAACAACCCAATTCCTAGCCCATTTCCCCAAACCATAACTTATTTTCCTCTTTTCGTGCCTTTAAACCCAAAATAATTCATTTCGTGTCCTTTAAAATCATTCATTTTGTGTCCTTTTTATAAAAACGTATGATCCAGTTTATTTTGGTCCATAATATGAGTCCGATGATCAAATAGTTGGATGGGGCTCAAAAAGAGATTTCCAACGATATATTATAAGCCCAAATCCGAGTTATAACGAATAAGTTATGGCCAAAATATTAACCGAGCCCAAACCGAACCTAAGCCCACCTTACCTACGACCCAATGATCATGTGGAGGGTCCAAATGATTTAATCCCAATCCTAAACCAATTAGAATTAATTAGAAGCTTCTATAAGTTTCTAAAAGATCTTAATTATCCTTTTTGAAAAGATAAGATTAAATAGTTTGAAATTGAATAAAACTCCTTTTTTTTTAAAGTCCTAATTCTATCCGAATTGAAAGACGTTCAAAGATAGACAGATATAAATTTCTTGCCTCATATTTTTTATCCAAATTTTATATGGTTGGATAGCCCTTGAAATTATCTTTCCAATGATATATTATAATATCATTTTTGAGCTATAACGGAAAAGATATGAATATAATGTCAAACTCTATCCAAAACTGATACCGTCTCACTATTTCAGCTATATCTTTTGTTATATAAAATATTTTGATCTGATTATAATTGGGTTAGAAATTAAACTTCAAGAGCTTTCCAACTATATCTTATTCATCTTATTCCAATTTCTGGATCAAAAGATATGATAAAAAAAAACCGCAAAAACGGCTGTCTATCGCAAGAGTTTTTTCCGATTCGAATTCTTATCTTTTTCTTGATTCTTCAACCCTCTTTTTTCCCTATAAATAGAGGTCAAATCACCCCTTTTTGAATCATCAACAATCTTGATCATCAAATAATTCTCTTCTCCCTCTTTAGCCTAAACACTAGCCTCCCCATTCTTTCACTATTTCTTCCTTTAAGCACTCCAAGGAGTCCATACAATACCTGAAGTTCTATACTTTAACCAAGGCGTGATAGGTAGAATGAACTTAGGGTTTGGACCAAATTAACTCTACTTTTTATTTAATTTAATTTAATTTCCATTTTATTTATTTTTATTGAAGTTACTAACAGTTTATTCATGATGTAGCAATTTAAAGGAACGTGCGGAATGTGAGTAATTAATTAATTTAATTACTCTTATTTTATTTTAATATTGCTAGCATCATGATTAGGTTATTTTATATTTGATTTGACTAATGATATTATGGTTAAATTGCTTCCAATATTAATGTTTATTCTCTTGTTATTATGATCACTATATTGCATGTTTAAAGGGAATATGTAATTGAAAATCACGCCTAATAAGATAATTTGGACAACCATTTTAGGTTCCTTTTTAATCTTGTTATTTAATTCAAGTGATCACGATATTTTAGAATAATGTGTTGCATTAATATTCAACCAATTTAGCTTAATAATAGGTTGGAGCAAATTGACTTTTTGTTTGTATGCCTTTGAGATCGCATGAATCACTTTTCACTATAAGAATCTAGTAGAGGCCAATATGGGCGAATGTGACTCCATGACTCACTTCGTACCATCATCCCCGATCCTCCTTTCGTGGTTCCGAACCATATGGAGTTAGTATTCTCATGGATTATGAATGGGGTGTAACCTTCACGGGTCAATCGTTGTTGCCTTCGTTGTCCCTTTATCGTGGTTGCCTTTTATGATCCGTGAACGGTTTACAAGTTCCTTAAAAAATTGTTGGCGGCTCCCTACTTTCCTTGTCCCTAATCCTATTATGTCCATTCCTACTTCCTATGAGTGCCAAGCATATTCACACATGCTTTAATGTAGGTGCACTTCGAACGACGCCTACGGTGATGATGATGAACACTAAGGTAGGCAGTCTTGAAATGGCCATTTTGGTGGGTTCATGCCAAAGATAATTCCCCCACCGCATGCATGCACCGATCTCATGAACTTGCTCCTTGAGTTCCTTCAAACTTGAGCTCCAAATGACAAGCAAGAGGCATCTAAAATGATGAGAAATATGAGAGGAAGACTTGGGAATCCTCGGAACACGATCATAACCTGAAAATACACAAAAAATACAAGCAAATGAAAGGGAAAAAGACCAAATAAACAAAGAAATGCACAAAGACAGAAAACTAACTAAGGAAAGCACAAACTAAAGAAATAAAGAACAAAACTAAGGAAAACTAAAGGAAAGAGCTATAAAATAGCATGAAATTCATCCTAAAAGAAGCCAAATGAGTGCCATAAATGACACTCATCACCTATAAATACCCAAGTTGGGGTATTGGGAAAATCACTTGAGTGACTGTTAAAAAAGGCATCACCACTGTGAAAACCTTCGAACTCATTTAATCACTCGGGTTTTGGTCGGACCTTGCTAACTCTAAGGTAGCGGACCTAAAAGTCGGTGTTCGTCCTTTGTGGGTTGATACCGTTGGAGGCTCGGTATTTTCGGAGCTAAAGCTTTCAAGTAAGAGCCTATTAGGTCGGGTGAAGCACACGTCAAAGGTAAATTTCGATTTTATCCTTTTATGTTTATTGGTTATGCTCTATGGTTTTATTAATTGCGAGTGGTTCTTTGGGTCGGGTCAATTCCGCGGTAAGTTGGACTTACCAAACCCCAACAATACTTTCCCATGGAGAAAAACCACAGGCTAGCTCTGGCGGATGGTGAAGATCGATGTGGAGAGGTATCGACGTCTTATAAGGCGTTTGATTTATTCTTCTTCAGATATCTTATAACAACATGATACATGGCATCCCAATGATTAGTGTTATAGAAAACCAAGAAGCAACATAATGTTTTGCATTCCTCTATAGAAGGAAAATATCGTTCGCTGGCAGCAATGACCAACAAATTAAAGTGGCTATAGTAGCTTCTAGAAGACTTAGATGTGAAACATAAGAGTGGCATGCACCTGTATTGTGACGGTCAGTCGGTGTTATATAATTCTTAGAATCCTGTTTTTCATTAACGAACAAAGAATATTGAAACTAAGTGTCATTCTGTGAGAGATACGATTAATACAACAGGCACTATCGAACCTTCCTATGTGTCCACAATAGTTCAGTTGGTCGATGTTTTTACCAAGGTTTTGGGAGTTTTATTTCTTACTCTGCAAGTTGGTGTTTTGTGACCCATGTGCTCCAATTTGAGGGGGGTATTGGAGATAACCTAGGATATTATTGTGATGTGTTAAGATAATATTTTGGTAAATATATTAGAGTAAAATATGCTAGGATATTGTGGAATGTTAGGGTTATGTTAATCCTATTACTTTTTATATATTTGTATCGTAACTGTGAAAATAAATGAGAAATATAGTTAATATTTTGGAGACTTTGTGATTAATTTTAACATAATTCTTTAATTAAGTGATGTATAAATTTAAAAATGTACATATCTTAATATACGTTGTATAACAAGTTTTATAGCAAAGATTATTATATAACTAGTTGAGCCATCGCGCGCATCGTGTCGGTAAAATGGTAACATAAGTGAAGGTGTAATAATACTAATTTTTGTATTTATCGTTAAGGAGTAGAAATTATTGTTATTGTTTTCTTGGATTATAATTTGAGTTTGATGGAAAATGTAAGAATAATAAAACTCTTTTGTAATTAAGTGTTTGATGAGTGAAAAATGTGAGCAGAAGGTGGAAGCAATGCAAAGAGCCATTTAAACCTCAAGGATAAGGTGGAAGCAATGCAAGGAGCCGCAGGCGGGAACCAAGGACCGCGGGCGTAGGGTGTTGCTCTTCAATTACACGAATTTTTCAGTAGATGCCTAGCCGCACCTTGGAAGAGGTCTCTCCTCACTAACCCGCGGGCGCGCTACTTCGAGGCTGGCTTTTCCCTTGTTCCCAGGCCGCGGCCTCTCCTCATATGGAGAGGCCTCTCCACCTTCGACCCACGGGTGTGGCACCACAGGCCGCGGGCATTGCCTTCTGGGCTAGACGAAGTCGTACCCTTTCATGAGAGGAAGCCGCAATAAGAGAGATGCCTCTCCTTGGGTTTTTATTTCCGGTTTGTAGATGCATATAAAAAGCCTTCTTATTGAATTTTGTAATCATCTTATTTTCAATCAACATTAGACCTAGTATTTTAGAGAGAAAGTAGCTTATTCTTCAAGTTTCTTCATTGTATTCAACATTTGGTCAAGGTTATTTCAATCCAAAGTAAAAGTTTCAAGTTTTCATATTTAATTAAGTTCCTCTTTATTAATCTCTAATCCTTTCTTTTAGTTTGATTTATTTGCTTTGATATTTTTTATTTTTCTATCTCTTTAGTTAAACTTGTTGGAATTGTTTTTATTTGTTTTCAATAAGTTTTAGTTTTGTGCTTATTGAATCCTTGTTTAGTTTTGTTATGATGGTTAGTTCTCTTCCCTAGGCTATGTTTTTAGCTAGGGGAAGGGGGTGAAAAACATGTGTTAATATTGATGATTGATTATGATTTGATTGAACTCATGCCATAAATTGATGAAAGTTATGATTTTTGGTAGCTTAAGATTATTAGTAGCACATTATTTGATGTTCCCTAATTTAAATGCATGAGAGTGATTTGAATTAGATTAAGATCACTTTTACTTTAATGATTGCATGAAAATGAATTATTTAAGTAGAGTTTTATCTATTGTGAACTCTTAATCTCTTGCCATTTTTAGTGACTAATTTGGATGCATGAAAGTGATCTCAATTAGGATAAGACTTAACTCATTGATTTGCTTAAACAATTGCATGAAAGTGAGTTGTTTGAGTAGAAATTAGCATTCTATGGCATGTTCTTCATGATAATCATCGTTATCCATCTTTGTTTGATCATGTTTGACACCCCTGTACCCCTAGCGTTGTTTATTGTTGGTTTAATCCTTTTTATCTTTCTTTCTTTATTGCTTTAGTTTCCTTAATCAAAGAAACCAACAAAAATATTATCCCATCTACACTTGAATTAGTGGATTTGATGTTTAACTTGTGTGCTTCCTCATGGTTCGACCCTATACTTGCCGCTAACTAGTTTAGAGAAGGTCCAGGTTTATAAATAATTAGTTTGATTAGGGTAGTGATTCAACGACCTACTCCACCGTGATCTGTATAGAAATGTTATTATTCATATTATATACATATACCTCACCACTATAAAAGTTACTCACCCCTAAAGTATTTTCTTATCCTTATAGAATGTATTAAACCCTAAAAACAATAAAAAATAACTAAAATTACTCACCCCTAATGTATTTTCCTATCCTTACAGAACGTATTAAATCCTAAATATCATATAAAATCACTCACCTTTAAATAATTTTCTCACCCCTTAAATGTCATATACAATTACCTCACTGTAAAATAGTATGCCCATCTTTAAATATCATATACAAATTAACTCACTCCTAAATAAATTGCTCACCCGTAAATAATTTGCTCATCTTTAAATAATATGTTCACTTTCAAAGAATTTTCTCACTCCTAAATACATTACATCAACGAATTTTCTCACCTTTAAAAAATTGTATACATCAATGAAGGCTTGTGAAAATAAAAGGTACCTTTGATTACTAATAAAAAGCAATATCCTCTATTACACATTAAAATTCATCTTGCTTAATTGGTTTTGATTTCACATCCTGACACCGAGCAACATTTGTGTGGTCGGTATCCTTCAGTGGCTTCAAATCCCCAATATTGTTTTAGACTAACATGATCATCAACCTGCAACATCAAATAAAACAAGCAAATTAACACCACCATTTCCCTGCTACACATATTGAAAATTTGATTTCAGTGAAAATCAACGCATTACAATGTATGTACTCAGGAAGCTTGAGTATAAATTCATTGAAAATAAACTCACTTTATGACCTTTAATCATGAATTTGCATCATTCCAAAACATTATTAAGCAAAATTTAAAGTGAATCAAGAATTTTCTTATAATTTATATAGAAATTAAATTAAGGTTATGATGAATAAAATAATCATGATCAATCTAAGCTACTAAAATAATAGTAATGGAGTGAAGCTCACTTTCTATTGGTACTTATTAGAAAATAAGCATAATATAACTTAGATTAGACATGCATATATATGTACATTTAAGCTATACACCATCGACAATGGCTGAGATAGACAGGAACAGTTAAAAAGAACAAATATTGGATCAAAAAACAGTATTTATGAACAATGGCTGAGTAGCATACCTTTCTACCAAGCTAATTTATTGCCAAAATTCTTAGGTTCATCAAACCTTTGACCACCATTGGCATTAGACACAAATTTTACATGTTCATATTCATTTTTTTAAACATCATCACATCCATCAAAAAAAGTTTCAGAACACATGGAAGAATCATGATCATAAGATCCACAAGAATCACAAAATAGACAACCACTTGGTATGTTATTGGAAGTAGAAGGAGAAGAGTTAGAAGTGTACCTCTCCCTATGGATTGGGAAGGAAGACTCGATGAATTCTTAGAAAAACTCTCAAGCTTGGCTTTGATAGATGTCATTTCCTTCCCTATATTTAAAATTTGGGAGGACAAGTTGTTAATCGCGTTGAGATGATCCACCAAATAAACCGTCGAGCCACTCTTGCTCGTAGACTCCCTATCTCCTTCTTGCCAATCTCTATAGTATCTCACCACATCCTCAATTATGTCAACTACCTCTTCTTCCGTCCTATTCATTATAGGACCTCCGGCTCCTCCATCTAGGCATGACTTGCCTTGGGCACTCAAGCCTCCATAGAAAATTTGTATCACTTGATAGGTAGGTATTCCATGATGTGGGCACTCTCTTTGGTACTCCTTGTACCTCTCCCATGCTTCATAGAGATTCTCATTAGGCCTTTGTTTGAATCCTTGGACTAAGGCTCTAGCCTCCGTCGCCTTCTTTTGTGGGTAAAAGCGAGAAAAGAAAGCCTTTGTGACTTCATCCCATATCCTAAGGGAATTGGGCTTAATATCCTTATCCAACCACTCTAAGGCACGACCAATAAGGGAAAAGGGAAAAAACTTTAGCTGAATAAACTCTTGAAAAATGTCGTTCAACTTGATAGTATTACAATACTTCTCTAATTCCTTTAGGTGATTCAACGGGCTCTCACTCTTGGCTCCACTAAATTGACTCCGTTCTATCAAAGTAATCATGCCCCGTCTTATTTCAAAATCGTTCGCCGGTGTTGTAGGTGGAGCAATGCTGATCTCAAACCTATAAGCACCGGGAATTCCCAACTCCTTCAAAACTACTCTTGGATTCTCTCCCATGCCTTTCTCTTCTTTTTCCTAAAACTCTTCTTCACTTGAGGAACTTAGGCTCAAAGATCGGTTGGCTATCCTTCTTCGTGAAAGAGTTCTTTCAATTTCTGGATCCAAAGGAACTAAGGACCTATCACGAGTTCTACTATGCATGCAAAAAATCAAAAGAAATTGTTAGTAACGCGGCTACAAGTGTAGTCTAAAAGAAAGAAGAAAAATATTTTTGTATTTTTGAATAAGATGGAATAGACTCAACAACAATACACAATCACAACACCGTTCCCCGGCAACGGCGCCATTTTGTCAAGGGTCGAAACTAGGTCGTTGAAACTAACCCCTACCCTATGCCAAACAAAATTTGTAATCTCTTAACACACCCTTTTACAAGTATAATGGTAAGTTGAGGGTTGAACCACATAGGAACGATGGGCGATTATCTATTGCCTAAGTCAAGCTACTCTGAAATGGTAGGGTGTAGGTATGTAAACTTGGACAAGAATGACTAAACAACGAATTGAAATCAAGTATGTAAAACGTTAGGAATAGGATCCACATGTAATCGTAACGGATTCAACTAATTGGGAGATCAAAGTGACTAATTCAAGCAATGTGACCAATCATGCAACTAAAAGAGCGTATAAAGCTATTTTCCTAGAGGTCTAACTAGCGTCAACTACGATAAACTCTAGCTAGGAACGTCACAAGACACCTCAATCGTTAAATACAAGCCACAAATCAATGGTCCGTATCAATGTGAACTTACAATGCAATCTAGTGCAACAATCAAAGTTAGCTACTCTTTAATTAATCACACACATGCACATTATCATCAACCAATTTAATCACATCATCAAATCCATCAATTTTTCCCAATTAGCATGAATCCATTACTCATACATGCTTCACCATTACCCTAGCAAGCAATCTACTCACTAGACATTGAAATTAAGATCAAAACAACACTAAGCAACAAATTCATCATGATCAATTCAAACAAGCTAAAATCAAACACAAATCAATCAAACTTCTATCAAACTAGAACAATCAACAAAAAAAATTAAATCAAACTAAAAATCAAACATAGATTGAATTAAAGAAAAGGAATCTTTACAAACCTGATCAAAAATCAAAGGAAATGAAGAAATTTTCAATCATCAACAATCCACCATGAATTTCTCTCTCTAAAAACCTAGAGTTTCTCTCTCTAAAATCTCTTTTATTATGATCTAATTCAATTCTCTCCTCATCCTCCTCCCCCTAAAAGTAGAAGGAAAGACTATATAAAGGAAAGATACAAAAGAAGAGTTAGTTAGATCGCCCCAAAAGAAACCTCAGAAGGTGCGGTCGCATCATGAGAGAGGCGCGATCGCGGGAAAATGGGTACGGAAAGAGGACCTAGGCAGGCGCGCCCGCTCCAACCAGGTGCGCGGCCGCACCACTCTCATGCGCGCCCGCACCTAAAATCAGGGGAACAATCATCTTCTTCGTCCTAGCTCATCCTCGCGCGCTCGTCTTGGTGATTGTAGACACCTAAAAATGTCTCCCCAAAACCAAACCCGATGATGAACAACCTTTCACCGCCATTATTGGTCGGGTTGAGTATTTAATTTTTGGAGTACTTAAATCCATATTTCCATTTCATAAACCAACCCAATTACTAGCCCATTTCCCCAAACCATAACTTATTTTCCTCTTTTCGTGCCTTTAAACCCAAAATAATTCATTTCGTGTCCTTTAAAATCATTCATTTCGTGTCCTTTTTATAAAAACGTATGATCCAGTTTATTTTGGTCCATTATATGAGTCCAATGATTAAATAGTTGGATGGGTCTTGAAAAGAGCTTTCCAACGATATATTATAAGCCCAAATCCGAGTTATAACGAATAAGTTATGACCAAAATATTAACCGAGCCCAAACCGAACCTAAGCCCACCTTACCTACGACCCAATGATCATGTGGAGGGTCCAAATGATTTAATCCCAATCCTAAACCAATTAGAATTAATTAGAAGCTTCTATAAGTTTCTAAAAGATCTTAATTATCCTTTTTGAAAAGATAAGATTAAATAGTTTGAAATTGAATAAAACTCCTTTTTTCTTAAAGTCTTTTGCTAAGCACAAAATGACAGAAGTCTTTTGCTTTTGCATTTTTAATTGCTTGTGTCAGTGCACACACTCACTCAAGACACACACAATCACAAGTCATATACATGTCATGTCAAATCAAGTCAAACTTGGTAGAGTTAGTGGTCAAGTCAATCACAATATATGCGAGTCCATTGGCAAATTTATTTTTGCAGGTCTCATTTACAGCCCACGTCTGGGGACAAGCGGACCATTTACAACCAGCCCACGTTCGGGGACAAGCGGACCATCTATAGCCCACGTCCGGGGACAAGCGGACCATCTACAGCCCACGTCCGGGGACAAGCGGACCATCTACAGCCCACGTCCGGGGACAAGCGAACCATCTACAGCCCACATTCGGGGACAAGCAGACCATCTTCAGCCCACGTTCGGGGAAAATCGAACCACCATCATTTCATGACGCAAGGTTCTCGATACACAGAGATTTGCAATCTCATCATCTGTCGACTTTCCTCAAGCATGGAAAGTATTATCCGGTGGATTTCTTCAAGCATAGAAAACCGCCAAGTCGGCTTTCCTCAAGCATGGAAAGCGTTATCGGTGGATTTTTCTTCAAGCATAGAAAACCGCCAAGTCGGCTTTCCTCAAGCATGGAAAGCGTTATCGGTGGATTTTTCTTCAAGTATAGGAAACCTCCAAGTAGTCGGCTTTTCTCAAGCATGGAAGGCATTATCGATGGAATTCTTCAAGCATAGAATGACACCAAATTCATACGTCGACTTTCCTCAAGCATGGAAAGTGTCATCCGGTAGGTTTCTTCAGGCTTAGAAAGCTACCAAACTCATCTATCGGCTTTCCTCAAGCATGGAAAGCATTTCAACATACATCATCCGGTGGTTTCCTTCAAGCATAGGAAGCTACCAAACTCATTTGTCACCGATACACTGGTGTCAGATACGCATTCTACCCCTTTACTCTTTTATCTGTAGAACTAACATTTTTCTGCAAGTATCGGCGTATACAGAATGATTTAGGATCGCAGAACGTCTTAAATCATTCTTTGTCCCTATTGACTACTTTGACTATCGTTTTTGACACTAACGTTTCTACAAACTCAGTCAAAGTGGGGGCTTCTGTAGACACCAAAAATGTCTCCCCAAAACCAAACCCGATGATGAACAACCTTTCACCGCCATTATTGGTCGGGTTGAGTATTTAATTTTTGGAGTGCTTAAATCCATATTTCCATTTCATAAACCAACCCAATTCCTAGCCCATTTCCCCAAACCATAACTTATTTTCCTCTTTTCGTGCCTTTAAACCCAAAATAATTCATTTCGTGTCCTTTAAAATCATTCATTTTGTGTCCTTTTTAAAAAAACGTATGATCCAGTTTATTTTGGTCTATTATATGAGTCCAATGATTAAATAGTTGGATGGGGCTCGAAAAGAGATTTCCAACGATATATTATAAGCCCAAATCCGAGTTATAACGAATAAGTTATGGCCAAAATATTAACCGAGCCCAAACCGAACCTAAGCCCACCTTACCTACGACCCAACGATCATGTGGAGGGTCCAAATGATTTAATCCCAATCCTAAAACAATTAGAATTAATTAGAAGCTTCTATAAGTTTCTAAAAGATATTAATTATCCTTTTTGAAAAGATAAGATTAAATAGTTTGAAATTGAATAAAACTCCTTTTTTTTTAAAGTCCTAATTCTATCCGAATTGAAAGACGTTCTAAGATAGATAGATATAAATTTCGTGCCTCATATATTTTATCCAAATTTTATATGGTTGGATAGCCCTTGAAATTATCTTTCCAATGATTTATTATAATATCAATTTTGAGCTATAACGGAAAAGATATGAATAAAATGTCAAACTCTATCCAAAACTGATACCGTCTCACTATTTCAGCTATATCTTTTGTTATATAAAATATTTTGATCTGATTATAATTGGGTTAGAAATTAAACTTCAAGAGCTTTCCAACTATATCTTATTCATCTTATTCCAATTTCTGGATCAAAAGATATGATAAAAAAAAAAAACCGCAAAAACGGCTGTCTATCGCAAGAGTTTTTTCCGATTCGAATTCTTATCTTTTTCTTGATTCTTCAACCCTCTTTTTTCCCTATAAATAGAGGTCAAATAAACCCTTTTTGAATCATCAACAATCTTGATCATCAAATAATTCTCTTCTCCCTCTTTAGCCTAAACACTAGCCTCCCCATTCTTTCACTATTTGTTCCTTTAAGCACTCCAAGGAGTCCATACAATACCTGAAGTTCTATACTTTAACCAAGGCGTGATAGGTAGAATGAACTTAGGGTTTGGACCAAATTAACTCTACTTTTTATTTAATTTAATTTAATTTCCATTTTATTTATTTTTATTGAAGTTACTAACAGTTTATTCATGATGTAGCAATTTAAAGGAACGTGCGGAATGTGAGTAATTAATTAATTTAATTACTCTTATTTTATTTTAATATTGCTAGCATCATGATTAGGTTATTTTATATTTGATTTGACTAATGATATTATGGTTAAATTGCTTCCAATATTAATGTTTATTCTCTTGTTATTATGATCACTATATTGCATGTTTAAAGGAAATATGTAATTGAAAATCACGCCTAATAAGATAATTTGGACAACCGTTTTAGGTTCCTTTTTAATCTTGTTATTTAATTCAAGTGATCAGGATATTTTAGAATAATGTGTTGCATTAATATTCAACCAATTTAGCTTAATAATAGGTTGGAGCAAATTGACTTTTTGTTTGTATGCCTTTGAGATCGCATGAATCACTTTTCACTATAAGAATCGAGTAGAGGCCAATACGGGCGAATGTGACTCCATGACTCACTTCGTACCATCATCCCCGATCCTCCTTTCGTGGTTCCGAACCATATGGAGTTAGTATTCTCATGGATTATGAATGGGGTGTAACCTTCACGGGTCAATCGTTGTTGCCTTCGTTGTCCCTTTATCATGGTTGCCTTTTATGATCCGTGAACGGTTTACAAGTTCCTTAAAAACTTGTTGGCGGCTCCCTACTTTCCTTGTCCCTAATCCTATTATGTCAATTCCTACTTCCTATGAGTGCCAAGCATATTCACACATGCTTTAATGTAGGTTCACTTCGAACGATGCCTACGGTGATGATGATGAACACTAAGGTAGGCAGTCTTGAAATGGCCATTTTGGTGGGTTCATGCCAAAGATAATTCCCCCACCGCATGCATGCACCGATCTCATGAACTTGCTCCTTGAGTTCCTTCAAACTTGAGCTCCAAATGACAAGCAAGAGGCATCTAAAATGATGAGAAATATGAGAGGAAGACTTGGGAATCCTCGGAACACGATCATAACCTGAAAATACACAAAAAGTACAAGCAAATGAAAGGGAAAAAGACCAAATAAACAAAGAAATGCACAAAGACAGAAAACTAACTAAGGAAAGCACAAACTAAAGAAATAAAGAACAAAACTAAGGAAAACTAAAGGAAAGAGCTATAAAATAGCATGAAATTCATCCTAAAAGAAGCCAAATGAGTGCCATAAATGACACTCATCACCTATAAATACCCAAGTTGGGGTATTGGGAAAATCACTTGAGTGAGTGTTGAAAAAGGCATCACCATTGTGAAAACCTTCGAACTCATTTAATCACTCGGGTTTTGGTCGGACCTTGCTAACTCCAAGGTAGCGGACCTAAAAGTTGGTGTTCGTCCTTTGTGGGTGGATACCGTTGAAGGCTCGGTATTTTCGGAGCTAAAGCTTTCAAGTAAGAGCCTATTAGGTCGGGTGAAGCACACGTCAAAGGTAAATTTCGATTTTATCCTTTTATGTTTATTGGTTATGCTCTATGGTTTTATTAATTGCGAGTGGTTCTTTGGGTCGGGTCAATTCCGCGGTAAGTTGGACTTACCAAACCCCAACAATACTTTCCCATGGAGAAAAACCACAGGCTAGCTCTGGCGGATGGTGAAGATCGATGTGGAGAGGTATCGACGTCTTATAAGGCGTTTGATTTATTCTTCTTCAGATATCTTATAACAACATGCTACATGGCATCCCAATGATTAGTGTCGTAGAAAATTAAGAAGCAACATAATGTTTTGCATTCCTCTATAGAAGGAAAATATCGTTCGTTGGCAGCAATGACCAACAATTTAAAGTGGCTATAGTAGCTTCTAGAAGACTTAGATGTGAAACATAAGAGTGGCATGCACCTGTATTGTGACGGTCAGTCGGTGTTATATAATTCTTAGAATCCTGTTTTTCATTAACGAACAAAGAATATTGAAACTAAGTGTCATTCTGTGAGAGATACGATTAATACAACAGGCACTATCGAACCTTCCTATGTGTCCACAATAGTTCAGTTGGTCGATGTTTTTACCAAGGTTTTGGGAGTTTCATTTCTTACTCTGCAAGTTGGTGTTTTGTGACCCATGTGCTCCAATTTGAGGGGGGTATTGGAGATAACCTAGGATATTATTGTGATGTGTTAAGATAATATTTTGGTAAATATATTAGAGTAAAATATGCTAGGATATTGTGGAATGTTAGGGTTATGTTAATCCTATTACTTTTTATATATTTGTATCGTAACTGTGAAAATAAATGAGAAATATAGTTAATATTTTGGAGACTTTGTGATTAATTTTAACATAATTCTTTAATTAAGTGATGTATAAATTTAAAAATGTACATATCTTAATATACGTTGTATAACAAGTTTTATAGCAAAGATTATTATATAACTAGTTGAGCCATCGCGCGCATCGTGTCGGTAAAATGGTAACATAAGTGAAGGTGTAATAATACTAATTTTTGTATTTATCGTTAAGGAGTAGAAATTATTGTTATTGTTTTCTTGGATTATAATTTGAGTTTGATGGAAAATGTAAGAATAATAAAACTCTTTTGTAATTAAGTGTTTGATGAGTGAAAAATGTGAGCAGAAGGTGGAAGCAATGCAAAGAGCCATTTAAACCTCAAGGATAAGGTGGAAGCAATGCAAGGAGCCGCAGGCGGGAACCAAGGACCGCGGGCGTAGGGTGTTGCTCTTCAATTACACGAATTTTTCAGTAGATGCCTAGCCGCACCTTGGAAGAGGTCTCTCCTCACTGACCCGCGGGCGCGCTACTTCGAGGCTGGCTTTTCCCTTGTTCCCAGGCCGCGGCCTCTCCTCATATGGAGAGGCCTCTCCACCTTCGACCCACGGGTGTGGCACCACAAGCCGCGGGCATTGCCTTATGGGCTAGACAAAGTCGTACCCTTTCATGAGAGGAAGCCGCAATAAGAGAGATGCCTCTCCTTGGGTTTTTATTTCCGGTTTGTAGATGCATATAAAAAGCCTTCTTATTGAATTTTGTAATCATCTTATTTTCAATCAACATTAGACCTAGTATTTTAGAGAGAAAGTAGCTTATTCTTCAAGTTTCTTCATTGTATTCAACATTTGGTCAAGGTTATTTCAATCCAAAGTAAAAGTTTCAAGTTTTCATCTTTAATTAAGTTCCTCTTTATTAATCTCTAATCCTTTCTTTTAGTTTGATTTATTTGCTTTGATATTTTTCATTTTTCTATCTCTTTAGTTAAACTTGTTGGAATTGTTTTTATTTGTTTTCAATAAGTTTTAGTTTTGTGCTTATTGAATCCTTGTTTAGTTTTGTTATGATGGTTAGTTCTCTTCCCTAGGCTATGTTTTTAGCTAGGGGAAGGGGGTGAAAAACATGTGTTAATATTGATGATTGATTATGATTTGATTGAACTCATGCCATAAATTGATGAAAGTTATGATTTTTGGTAGCTTAAGATTATTAGTAGCACATTATTTGATGTTCCCTAATTTAAATGCATGAGAGTGATTTGAATTAGATTAAGATCACTTTTACTTTAATGATTGCATGAAAATGAATTATTTAAGTAGAGTTTTATCTATTGTGCACTCTTAATCTCTTGCCATTTTTAGTGACTAATTTGGATGCATGAAAGTGATCTCAATTAGGATAAGACTTAACTCATTGATTTGCTTAAACAATTGCATGAAAGTGAGTTGTTTGAGTAGAAATTAGCATTCTATGGAATGTTCTTCATGATAATCATCGTTATCCATCTTTGTTTGATCATGTTAGACACCCCTGTAACCCTAGCGTTGTTTATTGTTGGTTTAATCCTTTTTATCTTTCTTTCTTTATTGCTTTAGTTTCCTTAATCAAAGAAACCAACAAAAATATTATCCCATCTACACTTGAATTAGTGGATTTGATGTTTAACTTGTGTGCTTCCTCATGGTTCGACCCTATACTTGCCGCTAACTAGTTTAGAGAAGGTCCAGGTTTATAAATAATTAATTTGATTAGGGTAGTGATTCAACGACCTACTCCACCGTGATTTGTATAGAAATGTTATTATTCATATTATATACATATACCTCACCACTATAAAAGTTACTCACCCCTAAAGTATTTTCTTATCCTTATAGAATGTATTAAACCCTAAAAACAATACAAAATAACTAAAATTACTCACCCCTAATGTATTTTCCTATCCTTAAAGAACGTATTAAATCCTAAAAATCATATAAAATCACTCACCTTTAAATAATTTTCTCACCCCTTAAATGTCATATACAATTACCTCACAGTAAAATAGTATGCCCATCTTTAAATATCATATACAAATTAACTCACTCCTAAATAAATTGCTCACCCGTAAATAATTTGCTCATCTTTAAATAATATGTTCACTTTCAAAGAATTTTCTCACTCCTAAATACATTACATCAACGAATTTTCTCACCTTTAAAAAATTGTATACATCAATGAAGGCTTGTGAAAATAAAAGGTACCTTTGATTACTAATAAAAAGCAATATCCTCTATTACACATTAAAATTCATCTTGCTTAATTGGTTTTGATTTCACATCCTGACACCGAGCAACATTTGTGTGGTCGGTATCCTTCAGTGGCTTCAAATCCCCAATATTGTTTTAGACTAACATGATCATCAACCTGCAACATCAAATAAAACAAGCAAATTAACACCACCATTTCCCTGCTACACATATTGAAAATTTGATTTCAGTGAAAATCAACGCATTACAATGTATGTACTCAGGAAGCTTGAGTATAAATTCATTGAAAATAAACTCACTTTATGACCTTTAATCATGACTTTGTATCATTCCAAAACATTATTAAGCAAAATTTAAAGTGAATCAAGAATTTTCTTATAATTTATATAAAAATTAAATTAAGGTTATGATGAATAAAATAATCATGATCAATCTAAGCTACTAAAATAATAGTAATGGAGTGAAGCTCACTTTCTATTGGTACTTATCAGAAAATAAGCATAATATAACTTAGATTAGACATGCATATATATGTACATTGAAGCTATACACCATCGACAATGGCTGAGATAGACAGGAACAGTTAAAAAGAACAAATATTGGATCAAAAAACAGTATTTATGAACAATGGCTGAGTAGCATACCTTTCTACCAAGCTAATTTATGGAGAAAATATTGGACCAAAAAAAAGTACAAAAATATACAAGTAACAAATTGCAATCTTGAAACTAATTACTGCCCTTTTTAATTGTTTGATCAAGCATGTGACGTGTCAATTGTCAAGCTATCAAAATAATTTTTCAAAACATATTTAATAAAAAAATCCTTACTATGTAAATCAACAAAAATATCGCTATTGTATACACAAGACTATATATAACATGCAAAATTTTAGTCACAACATTCCACATAACCATGGGAAATATGTTTATTTAAGAATCAAATATACTTATTAAAAATTAAATATTGCTTACTAAAAAACAAATAAGATCAAAGTTTAATTACTATAATCTTTTAAACGTGCTCCTATTTTATCACTCACTCCCCTATTTCTAAGGCGGATCTCTACTCCCTCTCTCTATTTGTCAGCACGTCTATTTGTGATATTGCAACATAGAAAATCCTTTACAAAGTCTCTCTATCCGTTTATCCTTCAATTACACTATATAAAAATAACTACATTACAAAGCATTACTAGAGGAGCATATTGCAAATGGGAGGACATACTAAGATACGAGTGCTAGACAACATTGTTTTCCTTCCTTCTATTTTCAAACTTTCTTCAACAATTATGTGATTTAAGATAATACCCTTGTCGAAGTGTTGAGTGTCCAACATGAGTAAAGAAGACAAAATGAAGAGTCAAAGATATATCTTTAGTTTACTTTTTTTTTTTTTTTTTTTTTTTTTTTTTTTGCTTATTTTGGTAGGAGTACTTACTAATTAATTTTATAAAACTTATAAGTAAACACCACTTAAAATAATATTTCAAACTTGAAAGACCTTAATTCATATACAAAACCGATGATTTATCCCTATTAAAGTTGAAATTATCGTCTGCAAAACTCTTGAAGTAATTTACAAACTAATAAGGAATACACATAATTTTGCGAATAATATTCAGATATCTTGATTAGATAAGAAGCAAAAAAAACACACAATTTTACAACTTACCCTGACAGTAAGAGCTATATTTAACGATAATACGATTAATAAACAAGCAATTAATTTTACAACTTACCCTTACTTTAAGAGCTATATTCAACAATAATACGATTGATAAACAAGCAATTAATTTTACAACTTACCCTTACAGTATGAGCTATATTCAGCAATAATACCTATCCACAATGTGTGAAAGCATTCAACGGTGATACGATTAATAAACAAGCAATACAACATAAAACGAAAAAGGGGGGAAACATTCAACAGTGTCGAAGTAATCTAAAAAAGGGGAAATTAATTTGTCTTAATAATTATATCAAATTTTAGGGCATATATTTACTTTATTGAGGAACCAAAAGAGTTGTAGAGCTCAAGTAAAAGAATAGTGTACTAATTAGAGATAAATTATGAGCAATTAAACATCTAGAATTGAAATTTTGAAAATTTTGTGTCATACCCATCAGCCATCTCTAATCTCACTTCAACATTACTGACAGAAACAACATTTGTGAACATTTTATACATTTTAATATTAATACGTACCCATTATTCCTCTTAATTGAGTAGTAGATGAGTTAGTTTTTCGTCCACTAATTTTGCATGCCAAAAATCCCCAAGTACGACTTAAAAATTATCATCAAAAGAATACTTACAGCCTTGAGGTCATGGTGTTTGATTTTAAAATTGCAATGGTCGTGCAGATATTCTGACACAGGTGCATGGAACTCGGTGGAAGAAGTGGAAGACGTGCCACATGTTGAGACACGTAGTCGGGCCAAGCTCCTTGGTGGTCACCTCTCGGGGTTGACTATCATTACACTTGAAGATCGGAATAATTAAAGTGGTGCGGCCGAACCAAGGAAGTCCGATCAAACCTTCTAGGCAGTAGCAAATCGAATTTCAGTATTTTTGCAGGAGAGGTAGAAATCCAAAAGTTTGACCGAACTAGGAACAGGGAAGTTCGACCGAACCTACACTTGGATCGACCGAACCTACCCAGTAGTCCGACTGAACCTACCCAGTGTTTGGCCAATCCTTTTCCCATTTTTAGTGAGTTTCTTACGGACTTTTTAAGTTCGGCCCTGTTTGATTCACCTTAATTTTGCTGAACTTAAATTATTTTTACTGATTTGAACTTATTTTTACTTAACTGAACTTTTTTTTTTTTACTGAACTGAACTTAATTTTACTGAACTTAAATTATTTTTACTGAACTGAAATTATTTTTACTAATTTTCTATTATAATTCTTCTTTAAGAAAACTGAATTTTACTGAACTTAACTTATTTTTACTGAACTGAAATTATTTTTACTGAACTGAAATTAATTTTACTGAACTGAACTTATTTTTACTGAACTGAACTTATTTTTACTTAATATTATTTTTGTAAGGTGAACCAAACAGGGCCTTCCTTTTGAGAACGTTTTGCATTTAGTTTTTATGTTGAACTTTGCTTGATTGTGTAATCAAAGAGACTTTCTCTCTCTACCCATAATCTTTGTGATTATTTGCTTTCTTTGTGACTGCTACCTTGTAATCTTTGAGATTACACCTTAATCCTAGCTTTACTTTGTGTTAGCTTTGATTAAGAACCCCTATTTCATATATCTTGGTGATTATTATTGTAATAGGTTTATCTTGTTTTGTTGATTTGATATTGTTGTTACTTGTTTTCTCTTCCCCTTTTCTTGTTTTTCCTTGGTTATTTCGTATCATTTGGTATCAAGAGCCTAGGTTATTATCCTAGATAGATTCTAACTTTTGAATTTCTCTTTCCCCTCTCAAAAGATCTCATCTTTTCCCACAAAATTTAAATTTTTCTGTCAAAGATACAAGCTTTCTATCTAGAAACATGGGTGATAGAAACTATTATGCGGATGATGAAGGTTACAAGAACACTCTAGATTGGACGCTCTAGAAAGGAAGTTTGATAGAATTCTTGAGGTCTTGGAGAATAGAAGTAGTCATAGAAGAAGTCCTAGAAGGAGGAGAATCCCTAGTGAAGAAGATGATTCTCACTCTCCTCACCGGAGAAGGGAACACCGCAAACGACACCATGAGGACAACCGTGACCGAGACATCCAGTTGGAATTTTCGGATTTTAAAGGTAATCTTGATCCTAATGAATTTCTTGATTGGGTTAGGAGTATGGAGAATATCTTTGAATATTAGGGTTATAATGATGAAAAACGTTTCAAATTGGCCATCCTTAAGCTTAAAAAACTTGCTTCTTTATAATATGAGAAGATAAAGAATCGTAGGAGGAAAGATGGAAAATAAAAATATTACTTCTTGGGAGAAATTAAAAAAAATATATGAATAAGGCTTTTGTGCCTAGAGATTATGATGCTTATCTTATGTTGAATTCTCTTAAGTAAGGGACTATGTCGGTAGAGAAGTATACTAGGGAGTTTAAATAACTCTCTTTTATGAGTGGAATTGAAGTAGCACTGGAGCATAAGATTGCTAGGTATATTGGTGGTATTGAGAGAAAGCTTGGGAAAAAGGTTGATGTGCATTCCCATGGAAGTTTTGATCAAGTGGTGCAAAAGGCTTTGAAGTTTGAGAAGTATGACAAGATGAGTAGTGCTAGTGGGTATCCTAAACCTACCTTCAAGAATTGTTTTGCTCCAAAGGGTGAGACAAGCAAACCCATTGCCAAGGATGAAAAAGGCAAGGCTCCCATGCATTTTTCTAGCAAAGATGCTCACAACAAGATGAGCAATAGGAAGACTTGCTACAAGTGTAGAGGCTATGGACATTTTGCTAATGAGTGTCGAAATAGTAGAGCTATGATGATTCGTGAAGTGGATGATGATGAGTACGAAGATGAGAAGAAGGATTTTGGGGACCCTATATATGATGAGGAAGATAAGATTTTAGTTAAAGCCGACGAGGGTCAAATCCTTGTTATGAGAAGGGAACATCACTTCATTTCCACCGCTTTAGCGGAAGAGCAATGGGAAACCATATTCCAAACTCGTTGCACCATACAAGATCGAGTTTTCAACCTTATCATTGATAGTTGCTCTTGCACTAACGTGGCTTCAACAACATTGGTGAGCAAGCTCAATCATGAAACTACTGATCATCCTACTCCCTACAAGCTTCAATGGATTAACAATCACAATGAGGTCAAGGTAACAAAACAAGCTTTTCTTTCTTTTTCAATTGGCATACTATATGAGGATGAGGTTCTTTATGATGTATTGCTTATGGATGCTTGTCATGTATTACTTGGAAGACCTTGGAAATTTTATAGAGATGTATTGCATGATGGAAGAAAAAACATTTATTCATTCATGATGGATAAGAAAAAGATTGTACTCAACCCCTTGTCCCCCACAATTAAACACAAAGAACCCTTGGGTACGGGAAACATAATCAAGGAGAACCTTCTCATTGAGGAAAATGAGATGGGAAAGGAGATAAATTAAGGACACACTGTCTTTATATGTCTTGTCAGGGAAACACAAAAGAGTGAGCGAGAGAAACCAATCCACCTCCTTGACAAGGAAGTATTCACTGCAAGAAATCTAGTTTTTGGCAACAGTTCAATTTGTTGCTAAAAACAGATTGTCGTTCCAAAATATAACTTTAGCAACGACAATTGTCGTTGCAAGGTCATTGCGGATATGGGCGTCACAAAAAATGGGAGCCACGACTTTCATCGTTGCTAAAGAAATGTTTTTAACAACGACAATTGTCGTTGTAATAAATTTGTCGTTGCCATACATAGTGTTAGTAGCCATATGGAATATATTTATAACAATGACATTTGTCGTTGTCAAAGATATGTTTCGCAACGATATTTCTCGTTACAAAATAATATATATATTTAGCTATGACAAAGTCGTTGCAAAAAATGATCAATGTTAATAAAAAAAATGACGAAATAAAAATAAAGTTTACTTTGCTCAATATTTGATAAAGAAAGACATATACATATATAAACTTGAATATTTTCATTTATAAATTACTGTAATATTATAATTTGATCCCAAAGAAAGTATTTTTATTTATCGTTCAAAGTTAAAATATTGAAATATTTAATAGCATAGGCAGCAGTGACAACAATAGAATCAACAGCAATGTAAGCATCAATAATATATCTGCTTGAATGAAAACCAGGGATACCTTGCTCGCAATTTGTCAAGAGCAAACACAAGACGACCTGTTTTAAAACCCACAAAACAAGTATATATGAATAGAAAAAATATTTCTATAGATTATTATTCTTGAGTATAATTGAGCTATCTAAAAAGTGAAGGAAACAGGAAGAGACGACATACCTTAAACGCATTAACCTCATCAAGACCCTCTGATTTGAATAATGCCCACCTGCAAGCGTAATCACAATAGGGTGTCTTTTGTCTTTCTCCATTTCATATAGTGTACAAACATAGCTTATGGAGATTCGTAACAAATTAAAGTCTAAAAATAATTTAACTTTACACATTTATTGTGAATAAAACTAAATGCTTGATATACGAAGGACTCGGATCCTGCTCACCATCACCTAATTAATTAGATTATTGCAGACATGGTAGACAACCAAAAATAGGAGATTAGAGTAAATTACATAAATAAAGGCTAACCTCTTTTTATCTTACATGAAAGGTTGGCTCTTGACGTAATGTGCTTCTTCGCTAGTAAAGCTGATATGGAATCTGGATAGTGAAACTTATAGTATTAGATTGCAATATGAAGAAATTAAAAGATGGAATAGCATAAGTTCACATACGGTAGAAGCAATAAAAAGATGGGGAAGAATAAGAGAGCAACACTAAATATGGCATAATATTTTTTAAAACTCTGATCATATGCCTATATAATATAAGAGATATAATCTAACTTGCTAAAGCTAGCTAAACAGAGCAATAGTAAACGAAGAAAAATATGGCTGAAACCTTTTCGAACACTAATTTTATGGGTATATAACATCAGAGAATCCAAGTTGGCAAAGCTGTCAAATATCCATCTACAACTTTTTCTTGTTGAAAACAATAAATATAAGAGAAGCGTAATTTGTATATATAAACAAATTATCAAGTTGCAAGTTGGGGTTTATGGTTATGTTCCATTGATTCATATAACTCTCATTCAATTTTGTTGTAGATCAAGAATGCAAATACATACGGACATTTCTATATACATCAAGTGTACTAATACCTAACACAAGGGAAGGATATGTAATTAATGTGAAAGTGAGAAGAATCTAAAATACTTTTATATTATTGATATTATCGGACATTGTACAATAGTGCAGAAAGAATTGTTAGCTAGGATTAAAAATATTTGAGAATAATGTTTGGGAAATGGAGATGATTAATGCAAAGACACAAAGTTCATTGAAATGCAACACCACCTATGACCCCATTAGAATGAATTAATAATCATATATATCAACACAAAAGAGAGATGGCACATAGAAGGCATATATAAAGCAGTATAAAGAAACTTGAAATAAAAGTTGATCAAGGCATAGAAGAACACTTTTGGTAGACACTCAACACAATTCATCACTTTAACAACCACAATATCCAAATCTTATGGCAAATAGCGGATACACCATCATTAACCACCACAACCATAACACATATTTCACCCCTACATCTTCTATTCTATAAATGTTGATTAATCAATATTCCAGATTCTAAAACCAATATGATAAATCAGCTCAGAATAAATAATAGAGAACCCAGATTAATCAATATTGCAGGAACTAAAACCAATAAAATGATAAACTCAAATCCCCAATTGGGATCAAATAAAGCATAAAACTTACTCAAACCGATTCTAGGGTAGCCATAGTAAATAGTGAACTCATTTTCCTAATAATTACGGACAAAAAAACCATAATCAATCGCCCAAAAGCCCAAATTACTCGTATAACCTTTCATAACATCAATAATTTTAACTAATTGTTCAATATTTCATCTTATAAGAATCTTAAATTGATTCAAATATCAAAGAAGTCTCTGAAATTGACAGAACTTCTCATTTAAAAAAGTCAATAAACTCATATCATCTTTCCTGAATTCACTAATTGTAACTATTACTAAAACTTTAAATTGACTAAAGTAAACAACAAATTAACGCCTCACAGTCCAAATTATAGGGAAAAAAGAACACAAATTACATAGTAAAATGGGAGATTAACTGATGATAATAGCATAGAAATTTTATTAAAAGGGACCAAATTAAAATTAGGGAAAATTACAATTAAAAAAGGGGGACGTGATAAGAGATCTAAAGGAGAAATTATAATTAATTTTTTTTTTTGGGAGAAATATAAACATAACCCTAATCTAACCATATTAACAATTAGACAAAAATAATTAAATCAAAGATGGAGTGAAAGAAAACACTAGATTGTCAAATTGACATTAGAAGATGCTTATAAAAAAGAATAAACACCATACCTTAGCTTAATGGAGTAGAGAGAGTGCAGAATACGCTTCAATGGTGAAATTGGAGTTTGCTGCAATGGAAGAGATAGAGTACAAGGATATAGATGGGGAATAGAGAGTTAAAATCAGATTGTGAAATTGATATAGCTTACCTCAGAAATGATATCAATTGAAGAGGGGAATATAAGAAGACGCATCAATGGAAGATCTAAAGTATCCACATATAGTGAGTATAGAGAGAACATAAATTAAAGTGAATAACAATGTGAATAAAGACGCGGAAATGAGAGGGGCGGAGAAAAATAGGAAAAGACTAGAAGAAAACGCGGGGTAAGGACTTTATAATTGTCAGTATGTTTAGCAATTACATTAGTTGTTGCAGTATAAAAAGTGCATTTTTTGCAACGACAAGGGCCGTTGTAAAATATAAATATTAATTGTGCAACGACAATTGTTGTTAGTATAAACAGAAAGAGTAATTCACAACGACAACTGTTGTTACAAAATACTTGTCTGAAATTTTCAAAGATCCGCCTTATGAATTTTGTGGAGGGAAATTAAAAAATATTTTTAACGACATTGCCGTTGCAAAATATTAGTTTTGCAACAACATAGATGTCGTTGCTAAAATATCGTTGCTATAAATGAGTTTTCTTGTAGTGATTGGTTGAGTACCATGATGTTTTTTCCCGATGATCTCCCACACGGTTTGCCACCTATTAGGGGAATTGAGCATCAAATCGATCTTATTCCCAGATCACAACTCCCTAATAGACCGGCTTATAACTGTACCCCCGATGAAGCAAGAGAGCTTCAAAAACAAGTTGGTGAGTTGGTAGCAAGAGGATTTGTGAGGTAATCCCTTAGCCAATGTTCGGTTCCAGCTCTTTTGGTTACAGAAAAGGATGGTCCATGGAGGATGTGTGTGGGTAGTAAGAACATCAACAACATTACAATCAAATATCTCTTCCGTATTCCACGACTTGATGATATTCTTGATGAGTTACATGGTTCCAAGGTGTTTTCAAAGATTGACTTGAGGATGGGGTACCATAAAATTCGCATGCGTGAAGGAGATGAGTTGAAGACCGCTTTCAAGACAAATCAAGGCTTCTATGAGTGGCTAGTTATGCCATTTGGGATCTCTAATGCTCTAAGCACTTTCATGAGACTCATAAACGAGGTACTTTTCCCCTTCATTGGTAAATTTGTTGTTGTTTATTTTGATGACATACTTGTTTATAGCAAATGTGAACTTAATTATGTTAAACATTTGAGGCAAGTATTTGAAACATTGAGAGTAGGATACTTTTCGCCAAGTTAGAAAAATGTACTTTAATGGTGGATACTATTGTTTTTCTTGGCTATGTGATTTCGAATGTAGGGATCTCAATTGACCCTAGTAAGGTTGAAGCCATTCAATATTGTCCTACTCCTACCACTCTTACTCAAGTTAGGAGTTCCATGGCCTAGCTTCTTTCTATCGAAGATTTGTGAAGAATTTTAGCAATATGTTGGCTCTGGTAACCGAATGCATGAAGGGTACTTTTGAGTGGACATCATCGGCTCATAGGGCTTTTGAGACTCTCAAGAAAAAGTTGTGTGAGGCTCCAATGTTGGCTCTTCCGAATTTGATCAACCCTTTGAGGTTCAATGTGATGCTATTGGGGTTGGAGTTGGGGCGGTTCTTGTTCAAGGAGGGAGACCGGTTACTTATTTTAGTGAGAACCTTGGTGGGACAAGAATGACATATAGAACCTATGACAAGGAGTTTTATGCTATTATGAGGGCTCTTGATCATTGGTCACATTACTTAAGGCCTAAACAATTTGTACTACATTCCATTCATGAATCTTTCAAGTACTATAAATCAATGGTGGTTCTAATAAACTCAATGCAAAGCATGCCAAATAGGTTGAATTCCTCCAATCATTCACTTTCTCTTCTAAATACAAGGAAGGGAAGAGCAATGTTGTGGTCGATGCTCTTTCTAGGAGGCATTGTATGATCACTATTCTTAATGCGAAATTTTTAGGATTTGAATTGCTCAAAGAGTTGTATGGTGATGATGAGGATTTTGGTGGGTTGATGAAAAAGTGTAAGGAAGGGGTCGATGGCTCTTTCATGGTGCAATAAGGTTTCCTTTTCAAGGGAAACAAGCTTTGTGTTTCGAAATGCTCTCATCGACGGTTACTTGTTTAATAAGTTCATCAAGGAGGCCTAGCCAGACACTTTGGGGTTGCAAAAACTTATGACATCCTCCGAGAACATTTTTTATTGGCCCAAGATGTTTGGTGATGTGCAAGATATAATAGCTCGTTATGAGGCTTATCACAAGGCTAAGAGTCAATTATGTGAAGGAATCTACTCTCCTTTTTCAGTTACTAGTCACCCATGGGATGATCTTAGTATGGATTTTGTGGTTGCTCTCCCTTGCACCCAAAGGCAAAATGATTCCGTGTTTGTTGTGGTTGATCGTTTTAGCAAGATGGCTCACTTTATTCCTTGCCACAAGACCAATGACACTTCTCATGTGGCTACCTTGTTCTTTAGAGAAGTGGTGAAGCTTCATGTCATTCCAAAAAGTATTGTTTTGGATCGAGATCCTAAGTTCTTGATCTACTTTTGGAAGACCTTGTGGAATTTAGTGGGAACTAAGCTCTTGTTTAGTACCTCTAGTCTCCCTCAAACCGACAGCCAAACCGAGGTAACGAATTGTACGATGTCCACTGTTCTCCGAGCTATCATTAGCAACCACATGAAAGATTCAGATCTCAAACTTCCGAATTTTCTTATAACTGCTCTCATTGCATAGCTACCGGGAAAACACCATTTGAAGTAGTGTATGGTTTCAATCCCCACCTACCACTTGACTTGTTGTCTAGTATTCCTCAAGAGGAATTGAGATTTGAGGCAAAATATAGAGTTGAAACAATGAAAAAGCTTCATGAAGATTTCAAGAAGATAATTGAGAAAGCAAATGAGGGTTATAAGGCAAGGGCAAACAAATTCAAGAAGCCAAGGGAATTCAATGTAGGTGATCTTGTGTGGCTCCATCTTCGAAAGGAAAGATTTTCGGCTAAGAGAAAGAACAAACTCTTGCCAATATCCAAAGGCCCCTTTGAAGTTGTGGAGAGGGTTGGAACTAATGCTTACAAGCTCAAACTATCGGGAGACTTTGGAGTTCATGCTACCTTTAATGTTGGTGATCTTGCTCCTTTTCTTTTTGAAGATGATATTGGTGAAGATGATCCGGAATTGAGGGAAATTCCTTTTGAAGAGGAGGGGTTTGACATGGGTGCATGGAACTTAGTGGAAGAAGTGGAAGACGTGCCACGTTTGTGACACGTAGTCGGGCCAAGATCCTTAGTGGTCACCTCTCGGGGTTGACTATCATAACACTTAAAGACCAGAAGAATTGAAGTGGTGCGGTCGAACCAAGGAAGTCCGACCGAACCTTCTAGGTAGTAGAAAATCAGATTTCAGCATTTTTGCAGGAGAGGTTGGACTTCAAAAGTTCGACCGAACCTACCCTTGGTTCGGCCAAACCTTTTTCCGTTTTCTGTCAGATTTGTACAAACTATTTAAGTTCCTTTTGAGAACGTTTTGCATTTAATTTTTATGTTGAACTTTGCTGGATTTTGTAATCAAAGAGACTTTCTCTCTCTACCCATAATCTTTGGGATTATTTGCTTTCTTTGTGATTGCTACCTTGTAATCTTTATGGTTACACCTTAAATCCTGGCTTTGCTGTGTGTTAGTTTTGATTAAGAACCCCTATTTCATATATCTTGGTGGTTGTTGAGATATGTTTATCTTGTTTTGTTGATTTGATATTGTTGTTACGTGTTTTCTCCTCCCCTTTTCTTGTTTTTCCTTGGTTTTTTTATATCATATTCCATGCCATGGAGTTATCCCAAAAGCTATTTTTTTTCCTGCTAGTGTAGACTTCAAGCCTACCAAGAAAAAAAGTATTATCATTTCAGCTTTGAAGTAAAGACGGAAATAATAAATAAACAATCAAGAAGCAAAGAACATAATACTTGCAGAAAAAGATTTCCCCCTCTTAATTGATAAGCATCACTAAAATTTTATGGGTAAACAAAGATGCTCTCCAATGCTGTTAAACAAAATCTAATCATCTGGTAGATCCTTATAACCAAGAAAACTTATCAAATGGTCCTCCCTCATAAATGCATTTTCTCGTAAAGCATTTCACAGCCACCTGAGTGTTATCCATCAATTTTCCTAGAGAAAATAGATTTTAAGTGTCAATCAAAATAGATCAATAGATACCCTCTAACCTTGTTATAATGAATTTAATTTATCTCAAGTACTTTGTTTGGATAACAAAGAAAGAAGGAAAGGAAGGCGAGGGAAAGCATAAGAAGGAAAGGAAGACGAGGGAAAGCATAAGAAGGGGGGTAGTGGTGGTGAAGGTGAGCTCCATTTTTCCTCCAAATCTATCCAATTTTGGAGAGATTACATTTATTGAAGAGTGAGGAAAATGGATCAACTCCTCTCCTTCTCTTTCCCCTTCCTTTCTCAGTCCAATCCATTACCCAAACAAAAGAAACTGTTGTCATCTTTCCTTCTCTTATTTTCTGTTCCACTCAATTGCTTCTATCCAAACTAAGTGTAGTAGAATAAAACCTATTTTAATTTGCCTAGATTGTATACTTGAATACTAAAAAACATATACCAGCAAAGCAAATCATCAAATATATATTCCAAAATAATTCATGTTGTTTAGTTTCTAAATGTAGTAGGTGTTCTGTGGGTTGTGAGAGGTTGACAAGTGTAATAAGATTTTTATTTAGTAAGCTGACCAATTATAGCTAATACTACAATTTATTATAATCTTATTTATGGTTGTTTCAATATTATTCAAAATATTAAATAGAAAGTTGGAAGAATCCCATGGTTCATAAACCTAGCAGTGGTTAATTAGCATAACCCCGAGAGTTATAAGCCACCAAATCAGTTGTGTGTGACCTGAATTTAGATAAATAAAGATACTACACTATTGCAATGCAGTAAGTGCTCTAATAATTCCAGCTTACTGTATGATTTGCTAATTTATATAAGATCATACAATCAGCGAAATTTCAAGATAAAAATAGGCTAATAATAGCAAGGTTGCTTACCAATTGTGAGCCGCTTCAATAAGACCCCAATCATGTACCACCTTAAGTAGTTAGGTTTAAGTATTCATTAACCAAACGCCTTTATCTTACAAAGTTGCTACAAATGATTCTAAATATGCCTTTATATCCATTACATTCCATAGAGTATTAGATTTGATCTTGAGACTTAAAAGGTCTTAGCTGCTCTCAACTTTTAAACCCCCCACCGCAAAAGTCTTTGTTCTACCAACACCTCAATTTTTCCAGTCTAATTATTCATATACCAAATATTGAATGACTAATTTATCTCAATTTAGTGAATGAGGTCGTTAAACGGATCCAAAAAAAAATAAGGAAAAAAATAACATAATCACAAAATGAGATTAGATTATAGGAAACTATGATAGACCGAGGTTTTGGGTTTTAAAAAATTTGATTTTATGGGATTTTTCTTTCTGCTCAATCTCATTGACCCAAGAATGTTCAGACTGCACTTCGTGCTAAGTGGGAGGTTACTCCTCTTCTTTTTGAAGCTGGGTATGATCGTTTTTGTTGTATTTTTTTATTTTTGTATTAATTTCTAATCCCACATATTGATTTTTTTTTCTTCAAAAGATAACACTAACTCAATTAATTATCGATAAACTCTAGTAGTTGCAAAATTTATGATTGAAAAACAAATCCTCACAAGATGCTTTAATGAAAGGGAAAGCTCATAAATTCCTTCAATGGAGGATCAGAGAAAACTCAAAAGTGAAAACAAGCAACTAAACAAACATCAACTTCCCTAGCCATTTTTACAAATAAATTCAGCATAAGAACACAAAATTCCAAATCACAATAGTGGAGCAAAATCAAACCCTTATACAATTAGCTTTGATTGTATACCTTAAACTAAATGGGATTTTCGTGATACATGTTCAACTAAATAAAAATTAAATAAGGTTCATGAGATTAAGGATTTATTATTATAGTTATTTCATCATCAAAAAAAAAAATGTTTACATTTAACCATATCACTTCTTAAATTACAGCCAAAGAATATCAAACAATGACAACAAATAATAATTTCAACCATTAGCAAAATTTCATCAGCAAAAGTACTACAATAAACAAGCAAGATCAATTTTTTTTTACAAAACCTCAAATTTTAAAAAATAATAATCAACCTTATCGAGGTAAAGCTAATTGTTATAAAGCATCAACATCAAAAATCTTCATTTTATATCATCCGTCAACGTAAAGCTTTACCTATTATAGCCAAAAAAAAAATTTTGCTGTTAAAATAAAAAATTTTGACAAGTTTTAGAACAAGCTTCACAGAGGTAATACCCATTTACTCTGTCAAAATTTAGAATTTCGACAAGTTTTAGAACAACGTGAATTTGGAATTGCTTTACCTCTATTGAAACTTTTGATAGAGGTAAAGCTTGTTTTGTGATGCAAGCTTGTTTTAAAAAAGAAATTATTATCAAAATTTCGACAAGCTTTAGAACAACTTTTACAACTGTCAAAATTTCTTCAGCAAAAAATTGTTGACTATAATACATTTATTGGAACTTTTTTACAAAACCCAAAATTTTGAAAAATAAAATCAACCTCGTTTCTCCTACTCCTTAACAACCACTCTTATCGCCGGAAATAAAAATTAACGGCGGATTACACAACTTATTGACTTAGTCCACCGTAAATACCCACTTGAAATATGCTCAACACAACTATTACCCAAAGCAATTGACTTAATTAATTAACGAGAAACCCTAGCTTTTGAAATGAAATTCGATGAGTGAAGAACAAATTACCTCGCATGCTGCTTTAATGGAGGGGATATATGATGGTTAAGATCTAACATTAAATCAAAGTTTCAAAAAAAAAAGATGAGAGAAAGTCGTATGATGAGATCTGTATTAGTTGCCGATGACCAGCCCACCTCCCCCATCCCAAGCCTACCTACCTCCAACCCTCGAATCCCCGACCCTACTCTTCTCCACGACCCTACTGCTCCTTCAATAATTTTGGTTCTTTTCTCTCTCCTTCCCCAAACACCACCGCCATTGCTCCACCCCTCTCTATCCCCACCACCACTACACAACTTAAGTCCCATCCCCACCATCAGAACCGTCTCTGCCTTTTTTGACTACCGCTTCCAACCTCCCCCATACCCCACCACCAAACCAAAACTCCCACACACCCTACCAACCTGTCCCTATTCCACCCCCACCCTTCTACAGCCCCGATTCCACCAATTCCCGACCACTAGTGTGATTTGTTCATATTTTTTGTATTAAATTATGACTTTACTATGTTTTTTTAAATTGCAATTTGCTTTTGTGACCCATACACCCTCATATATTGATCTATCGTCTGCCAAAATAAATAAACTAAACAACAACATCAAACATATCCAATCCTCTATTAATATAATATTGAAGAATTTAAATCAACCCGCATAATAAATTAAAAATCAAAGCAAAACCCACATCAAATATATAAGTATTCAATCCAATCAAACCCAAGTCATAAAATCATTGAAAGTTAAAACTAATTAAACAACACCCATCAGTCAAAAATCTACAATTTAGAGTATATATAGAATTATAATGGTAATTAAAAAAAATAAGAAGTACCCATTCTTGATCTTGCTTCTTTGTTGTTGTAGCTCGAGGATGATTTCCAATTGATAATATAATCCTTCTTCAAATATTCTGATTACATATTAAACCCAACCCCCAAATTTGTTGATTTATCACAAACAACTTGAGGAGAGGCAAAATTCTAAAATCAATAATCTTATTTAGTTCTCTGAATTTGCATGTTTTTCTACCGTGCTGATCGAAATAGAGTAAAAATTAAAAAAATTTAAATTTGGTTTGGTATTGAAGAATTTGAGGGGATATTAAGATGAAGGTGAAATCATGGAATGAAATAGATGAGAGAGACAAGTAAAGTGGAAACTTGGAAATGGAAATGAAGTTAAAGAGATGAATGGCTGTGAGGGGATTCGAGAAAGGTAGAGGAAAAAAAGCAGACTAAAAGACCAAGACAACAGGGGCAATTTTGTTAAAAAAAGATAGAGGGGTATTTTCGGAATCACACTGTATATTTCAAATAGTAACACAACTTCTAGGATTAGAAAGGCTAGATATTTGTTTTAGAGAGAACTTATATTTGTGTAATTTTTTAATAATAAAAGGTAAAAGTTAACCAACACCCCACAAGTGTTGAATAAGATAACTAAAAGTAGAATAACTAACTTGAAATCAATTGACGCGTGATTTTGGCATGCATTTCAAAATTAATAACATTTTAAGGGGGTGTTTGGTAAGAAATATGGAAATGGAATGGAAAGGATTTTGATAAGAAGGGGAAACGGTAATCAAAAGTGTTACTTTTATTTATTGTTTGGTATTATTATTATTTATTTATTGAAGTAGGAGAGCTAGCTTTGTTGGAAACAGTAATTGTTTCCTTGGGTGTTTGAGTGGAAACGAATTGTAGTGATTTGTTTCCGCAAGGAAATGGTATTTGTTTCCCCACATCACAAACCAAACAGCAAGTAACAACAACCGTTACATGAATCCGTTTCTTTGATTGAAAAATGCCATACCAAACACCCCCTAAAGGGTTATCCAATTCCCTAAGAGCGTTAGTTAGTGAGTTAGCCCCACTTACTCATTTTGAGTATCAATATTTGTTACTATAATGACACAAATTGTAAATAACTAGCTTAAGGCTTCTGCCATGCACGGTAAGTCTAATTTTTGTAAGAAAATTAATTATATCCAACAAATAAAATTTGAAAAAAATATTAGTAAAATATATAATAATTATAATGCCATAATCTAAATTATTAAGAAAAACAAAAATATATCTAAAAATGGATTTTGTAGGCTTTCCAAACCCGAGAATTTTTCGGGTGGGATTTGGTTTGATCAGGTTTAGTGGCCATATAATTAAATACTTATTAATAAATGCATTTTAATAAACATAAAAAATCAATCAAACAACAAACTAAAATCTCCAGTAAAACTATTAGCAAATTAAAAGTGCAAACATCACTAGTAGAAAAATACAAAAAGGCAACCCCCTAATGGCACCGGTTCAAGCCAAACCAGTGGCCAAAACCGGCCCAAATTGGGCGGGTTATTATACAAAGAGAAAAGGCACCGGTTCAGCTCAAACCGGTGCCAAAAAAAAGGGCCTGGTTTGAACTGGTGCCTTTGTGAACCGGTGGCATTTTTTTTTAAAAAGAAGACCATTCTTTTTTCTCCTTTATTGCCCTCCTTTCTTCCTCCTCTTTCCTTAACATTTTCATTTCTGCCAAAAACAAAAACCCACTTTTTCATTCGAGCGAACCCAGGAAAACCCGACTACGCCTCCCCTTTTCCCTCCACCACAGCTGCCACCTTGTACAGAGGTTCGAAGACGCCGCGCAACCTCTCTTCTCCCCTGTTCGAAGACCACAGCTCGCTCCATCTCTCCTTCCTTCAAGCTACATTAAACCACAATTTGAGTGTTCTAGGTTTAATTTTTTTATTTATTCACAATTATTTTATCAATTATGTACTTTTATTAATTTCTTTTTCATGTTGAAGAATTGTTCGGCAAATTAAAATTTAGGTTTAAATATAATTTTACTTCAATTTTTAGCAATTTTTGGTGTTTTTATTGGGAAATTGTGAAAATATTACAAATTAGTAACCTTGTTACTCATTTAGTTGGATTTTATTATGCTTTAATGGTTAATTCAATTTATTTTGGTGGATAATTTTGAATTTATTATAGAATATATATTAACCTTGGTACTTAAATAGTTGAAATTTGGTATGTTACTTTTAATGGTTAATTTGAAGTTGTTTTGATAGATTATTTTGAATAAGTTAGAGATTAGAAACTTTGTTATTAAATTAGCTGAATTTTTGGAATGTTTAAATGGTTAATATTAAGTTGTTTTGATGGGTATATTTGAATAAATTAGATATTAGTAACCTTGTTCCTAAAGTTGATGAATTTTGGAATGGGTGAATGGTTACTTTGAAGCTATTTTGATGGGTAATTTTGAAAAAATTAGAGATTAGTAAGCTTGTTAGTTTAGAAATTTTGAATAAATTAGACGAATTAAAGTAGTGAATATATAGTTTAGCAATTGTTAGTTCGATGAATGATGTGTTTTAGCTTGTAAATAAGTTAGTGAATTGACATGTTATGAGAAAGAAATATTACATACATAATATTTAACCTAATTTTTGTTTATTGTGTTTTTTTAATAGATTTCTGAATTGAAGCACGAGTATAGCTTGAGGACTACATATTGAGCTCAATTGGGTAGTTGCTACATTGGTATGACTTATAAACTTTACTAAGCTATATTTCTTTCTATTTATCCATTTAATAAAAGTTTATTCATGAAATTGCAACTTGTCTATTGTTTAATTGCAAATAAATACAACAATATATAGAATACTTGCATCATCTTAAGCCTAGATACCCGTTCAAGGCTTTCTCATTAGGAGAAAGTCTTGAATAGTCCCCGGTTGGGACTGTTCTTGAATGTGTACTCTCACTTGGGTGGTGAATGTATGTTTTCTTTTCGATTTTAAGGAATATCTTGGCTTACCATTTCCTCACTATGTTCTCTAGGTACATATGTGGGTAATTAATTATCTACATCGTGTACTTGGAGAACTTGGGGGAAATGCTGCCGGATTTTCCTTAAAATTGGAAAGTTGACATACATTCACTAGTGAGAGTAGATATTCAAGGATAGGTTAGGTTGGAGTGATAAGGATCCTTTGGAAACATGCATTTTTTTCACTATATGAATGGTATATTCACGTTTTGTACTTGAATTTGATTTACATAAAATATGTAGCAATTACACATTATTCATTATATGTTGCTATATATGTTTAGAGACAATTTACTAAATGGAGAAGGATCGTGGTTAGATGTATGGTAGACGCGATACATTGGAATTTTGGAATGGGGTTCAAGAGTTTTGCGAGAGGGCTTTAGCTTATCAACGCAAACTGGGTGGCAAAGGCCTTTATTGTCCTTGTGTTGATTGTAATAATGTGAATGTGGTCGATAGTGTTGAAATCATTAGAGATCATGTATTATGTTGTGGGTTTAGGCATTTATACCATGTGTGGATTTGGCATGGAGAAAGTGGAGAGTACAGTGGGGATCTTGATCGGAATGATGTGCGTGTTAGAAGCAATGAGATTCATGTGGACGAGGAATACGAGAATGATGACTATATTTGTTTAATGGTTAGGATGGAGCCGATGATGATCAGGCGGATGAGGTCAAGGATGAACAAGTGGATGAGATGTTGCATGGTGTTGAAGGGGGAGTGTTGGAGTTCTTATCGGAGGCTTCCAAAAAGCCTTTGTATCCTAGGTGCAAAAAATACTCTAAACTATCGGCCGTGCTAAAACTTTTCTACATTAAGTCGAAGCATGGGTGGACGGACATTATTTTTACTTCTTTGTTGACCGCATTAAGTGATATGTTGCCGGAAGGGAATAAAATTCATAAGTCTTACTATTACGCAAAGAAGCTCATGCGTCCCTTTGGTTTGGAGTATAAGAAGATAAATGCATGTTCTAATGACTGTATTCTGTATCAAAATGAGTATGAACAATTGCAGGAGTGTCCACGATGCAAGAAGTCGCGCTACAAGCGCATGAGTTGCAATCCTGGTACTGAGGGACCTCCCGCTAAGGTGTAGTCGTATCTTCCCATTATTCTAAGGTTTAAGCGTCTGTTCTCAATACCAAAAGACGCTAAAAACTTAAGGTGGCATGTAGAGGGAAGAAAGAAAAACAGAATACTGAAGCATCCAGCTGACTATCCACAATGGAAGAACATTAATTTGAAGTTTGAGAAATTTGGTGATGAAGTCAGAAATTTAAGGCTTGGGTTGTGCACGGACGGGATGAATCCATTTGGCAATCTTAGTAACCAACATAACACATGGCCGGTACTCTTAGTGATTTATAATTTGCCTCCTTGTTTGTGCATGAAACGTAAGTATGTAATGCTTTCATTGCTAATAACAGGGCCTAGGCAACCTAGAAACGACATAGATGTTTACCTTGCGCCGCTTATTGACGACTTGAGAAAGATGTGGGACGAAGGGGTTTCCGTTTTCGATGCTCATCAGAACGAGATGTTCACATTGTGTGCAACCCTTATGTGGACCATGAATAACTTCCCTGCAAATGGCAACTTGTGTGGGTACAAGGTCAAAGGGAAAATAGCATGCCCCATATGTATTGATGACACATCAAGTGTATACCTTACTCATTCTCACAAAGATGTCTACTTGCGGACTCGAAGATTCCTTAAGCGTGATCACCCGTACCGTAGGCAGAAAAAGGCTTTCGATGGAATAGTGGAAGAGGATACTGCGCCTAGACCATTGACTAGTGCTGAGATTTGTGCTTGTGTGAAAGAGATACGAACGGTGTGTGGAAAATCAGGAAAAACTGTGGTCTCAGCTGCTCTTTTTAAGAAGGAATCAATCTTATGGAAGCTTCCGTACAGAATAGAACATGACGTTAGGCACTGTCTTAATGTGATACATATAGAGAAGAATGTGTGTGATGCTCTTTTGGGAACGCTTATGAATATCCAAGGCAAAACAAAGGACGGAAAGGGTGCACGGTTAGATTTGAAAGAGATGGGGATTTGTCTAGAATTGTGGCCTTAAGAAAAGTTTAGAAATGGGAAGGAACCAAGAAAAGAAGATGAAAATGTTTCGAAAAAAGGGAAGGAGGAGAGCAAGGGAAAAGGAAAGTCCAAAGATGCGTCAAAGAAGAAAGTTGAGGGTAAAGGGAAGGATGAAAAGAATTATTTACCCCCCGGCTTTCTATACATTGTCAAGGGTAGAGAAACGTATGTTTTGTGCATGTCTGTACGGCATTAAGGTTCCATCAGGGTACTCATCTAACATGAAAAGATTTGTAACCTTGAATGGAGAATTAAAGCTGACAAGTATGAAGTCCCATGATTGGCACATTATGATGCAAGTATTCCTACCGATTGCAATCCGTGGTATTCTACCAAAGCACGTGAGGGAAGCGATTACAAGCCTTTGTTCGTTTTTCAATACAATTTGTAGCAAAGTGCTTGATCCATGTACACTAGATGATTTGCAAGCAGATGTGGTTGTGACTTTGTGCAAATTTAAGATGTATTTCCCACCCTCATTTTTTGACATAATGGTTCATCTAGTTCTTTATTTGGTGTGTGAGATTAAGTTGTGCGGTTCAGTGTTCATGAGGTGGTGCTACCCTTTTGAAAGATACATGGGTACATTACAAGATAGAGTACGGAATCGGGCTCACCCTGAAGGAAGTATGATGCAAGGGACCGTGGGTGAAGATATAGGTAACTTTGTGGCGGACTGCATAGCCCTTGCTCAACCTATTGGTCTTCCTACTTCTCGACATGAAGGTAGACTTTATGGTCATGGCACAATTGGGTCAAAACGAACGTCACCTGACCGAGATCAGTTCTTACAAGCACACCTTTATGTGTTGCAACTTGTTTCAGATGTGCACCCATATTTATATGAGCACATGGCTAGTTTGCGTGACGAATTTCCAACGAAAGGTGAAAGGGCACTTATGCAATTGCATAATAAGAGGTTTGTTAATTGGTTTCGTGATCGAATAATGAGTTGATTGGATAATACTAACGTGACCGATACAGTACGGTGGCTTGCGTACTGTTTTAGGGATCATGTTCGTTCATTTGAGGGATATGACATCAATGGGTACACTTTTTGGACCGAGGGTCGTGATTTGAAATCTTCCTCCACCCTAAACAGTGGTGTAACGCTTGTGACATCGTCAAGGGAGTTTGCAAGTGCTAAGCATAAATCACTTGTCGATGCAAAGTTGTCATACTATGGTCGAATTCAAGAAATATGGGAGCTTGATTATTGTAACTTCACGGTTGCTCTTTTCAAGTGTAAGTGGGTTGATAATATCAGGCGTAACAACAAATATGAGGACTTTACTCTTGTAGATCTTGACTACTTGAATGATAGTATGAAACAATTTATCCTTGCATCTCAAGCTAAGCAAGTGTTCTACGTAACTGACCCAGTCGATTCAAAATGGTCTATAGTGCTAGCTGGCAAAAGAAGAATCCTTGTTATTGGAGATGTTGAGGGTGAGGAAGAATATGATGCGTTTGATGATTTTGCACCTTTCACTGTTCCTAGACCTGTTTTACTAAATGTCATAGACAAAGAAACGGGTTATATGCGATCAGACCACAACGAAGGAATTTCAGATTGAGGTAGTATGATTAAAAGTTAGTAATGGTTTCATTGCAAATATAGTTTAGTTATCATGTATATAGGAGCATAAGTAGGCAAAAATGATGATAAATTACATAAGTGAGCTTGTATTTGACCCAAATCCTTTGTTTTGTATATAAACTAACATGTTTCTAATTTGAAATTGCCTAAGTGTACTAATTATCATGCATATAAAAGGTTATAGGACCATAAGTAGGTGAAAATTGCTTAAATGACCTTCTACTTAACCCGATTCCTTTGTTTTGTGTATGAATTAACATTTAATCATTCTATGAACTCATAATCATTATATTTAACATGTTTGTAGTTTGAAATTGTCTAAGTGTACTCATTATCATGCATATACAAGGTTATAGGACCATAAGTAAGTGAAAATGGCTTAGCTGAGCTTCTACTTAACCCAATTCCTTTGTTTTGTGTATGAACTAACATTTAATCATTTTAACAACACATATTCATTATATGTAACATGTTTGTAGTTTGAAATTGCAAAAGTGTACACATTATCATGCATATACAAGGCTATAGGACCATCAGTAGGTGAAAATGGCTTAAATGAGCTTCTACTTAACCCAAGTCCTTTGTTTTGTGTATGAACTAACATTTATTCATTCTCACAACCCGTATTCATTATATTTAACATGTTTATAGTTTGAAATTTCCTAAGTGTACTCATTTGCACTCATACTTTACTATACACTAATATTGTTTTATGATTGCTTTGACAGGTGCTTATATCTCAGGGAGGACGATCATGACCCTCATTGTGTAGATGACATTGACGATGATGAGTATGAGGACGAGTACGAGATTGAGGACGAGGATGAGCCTTATGATGTGAACAAGGAGGATGACTTGGGTGAGCCAGAGGATCAGGCTCAAGATGAGTTTGAGTGTAGGCTTGAAGAATTTGAATTTTCAGCTGAACGTGCACCGCCTATTGAAAATACAACATGTGAGATTGTTGGTGAGAACCCGACTCCTGAAACTCATGGCCAAGGACAAGATCAAAACAACACAAGTGGTGGACGGAGGAGTAAAGGCACCTGCTCAAAGAAAGGGAAGGGGTCCGACGAGAAGTTTTAAGAAACCGGACGGTCCTATGGTCATGGAATATGACAACAAAGGCCAACCCGAGGCCAAATGGCGTCAACAATATGCTAATCAGGTTGGCATGTGTGCGCGGAAAATCCCCATTACACTTGTAATGTGGCAAGTACCTCAGGGATTGATTCAAACCTTTTGGCATGATACAAGAATAAGTGTGTTTTTAGCACATTTAGACAATTTAAGAAACCTTAACCTTATGGTTGTTAGTAAATAGAAACTAATAATAGGTTTTTATTTGTGTCTACAGAGGCTGTATTCTATTCCTAATGATCCCGAGAAGAGAAGGGTGTTTGAATCTTTATTAGCGGAAAGATTCAGAGGCTTTAAGACCAACTGAACTAATGGATGGATCAACAAGAAGATGAAGAAATCAAAGAAGAAGAAAGTTAATGAGGATGACCTTCTCTTGTGGCAAAAATGGTCGACCGTGTCAAAAGAAGACTGGGAAGAGTTTGTTAGAATGAAGACTCGAAAGAAAGCTGTTGTAAGTTTGTGTAAATCTGATCTCAATTGAATAATAGCTTGACTCTTTTTGTAGCAATGATAATAAAATTTGTTTTTATGTAGGAACTTCGAGAGCAAAATAAAAAGAATGCAGATATGAAGGAGTACGTCCATCGTATGGGGCCTAAGACATTGGATGAAAAGAGACCTGAGTGGATCGATAAGGAACCCTCTAGTTCCACGATCACTACTTTGGTGAGTCATGCTGGTGATTTCTTTTGTTCTCTCCATACGTTTGATGAGGAAACCGGAAAACTGGTCATCCAGGGTCCAGAAACTAAAAAAATGGCAGATAAGCTTGTAAGTTACCTATAAACTATTGAATTTTAAGTCACTTTTGCATCAAAATCACTATACAAACCATTAACTGTCTCACTAACATCCTTTTTCCTTTTGCTACAGCTTGAGCACACTCAAGAGCTGGTGGAGGGCAAATTTAAACCAAGTGTGGAGAATGACCCTTTCACCATGGCTTTGGGAAGGCCATACCATCCAAGACGAGTAGTAGGTTCGGGAGGGTCATTGCTTGGATGGAAAAAGGTGATGGGTCCAAAATACACGAAATCGGGTAGATCTCAAGCAAGTGTTAACTCACCGGGGGAGTTGGATACCAAGGTGGCATCAATTAAGGAACAACTACACAACGAGTTAGTAGGTGAATTCAATGCTTGGGCGAAGCAGATAAACTTACCGACATTGCCGTTCCTCACGAGTACACCAGTCGACTCATGTTCTCCACCAAAAAGACAAGGAGAAGGTGATAGACATGGAGGAGATGAGATACGTGGTGAAGATTTGCCACCTGAGGTAATTTCAATTGGGTTATTAAAAGATTTAAATACTGAGTTAATTTAGATCTGAGGTGGCATGATTGATGTACTGTTGCAGGTTCCAATACCTACACATACGAACTCGAGGGAGCTTGAAAATCTAACACTGCATGAATATCTAGAGTTCCAGGTGATTTGTAACCCTCTACCTTAATGAATTTCGTTATATTATCTATGTTGTAGTAAAAGACCTATTTAACTATCTTCTTTTTCTACTTGTGTAGGAAGACACCCGGTGTGCACTTTTAGCCCCAGGGCATGCAAATAGTATGGAGTTGAGTTTCGTGGCGTATAGTAGTGCCCAAGCGACGACCGGTGCTACGGCGGGGCCACATCATTACTCAGTTGGGATTGCTTCGGTTGTTTAGGGGTTCGAAGACATCCCACTACCCGTACTGATAGAGGAGGTTGAGATAACAAAGCTTTGGCAAGCTATAGGTAGCTTCGTTGATTAGCCACGTGTGTGGGTCAAGTTGATTAAGGAGGTAATTTATTTATTTCTCAATTTTTTTTGGTGTTAAATATCCGTTAGACACTCTCTAACTACACCTCTGAAAATAAAACCGCCGAAATAGCACGACTCCCCAGCCCCCATCTCCGATGCCGAGATAGAGGCGGCCTCGGCTGGTGCTCTTTGCGCTGCTCCGGGCTCCGGAGCGGCTGCCCGGGCAGCTCCGGCCTTGGCAGCCGCTGCCCGGGAAGCTCCGAACTCGGCATCCGCTGCCTATTTTATTCATTTCTCAACTTATAAACTTATTATTTCTCAAACCATCTCATAATTACATATTTATAAGTGATTGTGAGTTGAAATTACATAAAAAAAGCTAATTTCTAAGTTAATGGGTCCATTTCATCAAAATAAAGCCATTTTAAGCCAAAATAACTTATAATATGCCTATTTTCTTCATTTCTCAACTTATAAACTTATTCTTTGTCAAACTATTTCAAATTGCGCACGGAAGAAAAACTTCAAAGAGAAAGAGGGTGGAGAAGCCTGAAAGCATTGATCAACCTAAGAAGAAGCTAAGTGAACAAAGGTCCAAGAGTGAAAAATAGTCAAAGTTGTACTCTTCGAAAGGTTCACCCATGCAACCTACTCCACTAGTTTAAGACATTGTTCTTCAATCGCTCTCTGATGACATCACCTTTCTTTAAAACCGTGCTTGTCATTTGGTGGATCCCATGGAAGTTGCACTTCCTAAGGCAATGTTCCACTATGATGAGGATGTAGTTGCATGGATCAGCAAAGAAGATGTGAAGGAATTTCTACGTGGTGCAAAGCTTAACATTTCCCTCATTCAGACATTCATGAGGTAATTCAATGCCCACATAATCTACACTTTTTTCAAGTTATTCATATTTATGGTGATTATCCAACATGTGATTAATTATTCAATGTTCATGCACGCAGAGCACTACAGGAGCATTTTACTGAAACTGATTCTCCTTGTAAAGTTTGATGGTTATGCCCCGAGAAGTTATCCACCACTAGAATCATAGGCAACCCCCATGACGTGTTGTACTATGTTGAGCAGAGTATCAGGGAATCAGCGCGTGCTGGAGACAAGTTCATATTCGTCCCATGTTATAAAGAGCAAGTCTAACCATGTCAAATTCAATCGATTTGGCCTCATTATATGTTGACTCCTAAATATTAATTATCTTGTCTATTGTGAACTTATGTAGGGAGCATTGGAGCGTCATGGTGATTTGTAATTCCAATAACCCAATTTATCACCTTGAATGAGCTCGATCATCGAAGAAGTGGCTCGTGAAGTCTATATTGCAAAAGTAAATATATATAGCTATCTAGTGATGATTATTGCTAATAATAACTAATTTAGTAGTCAAACAACTAATCAAATTTTAATGTACTTTATTTACTACAGTGTTATGAAGAAGCAAAATTGTCGTGCTCCATAGGGTCCAGCATGGAAGTCATCGTTGGTAATTTACATGATATTGTGATTATTTTCAAAATTTATGTTAGTAAATATTTGCTAATTTCCTTTGCATGTTTCACTGATGTGGATTGTTTGTCATATGCTAGTGCGCACAACAAGAAAATGGACTTGATTGTGCTTTGTATGTGATGAGATTCATGCTTGATATAGTGACTCATTAAACGGACAATCAACAACTTGATGAGGTAATTCCTAAAACTTAATGAAAAGCTATATTAATGTAATTTCTAGCCTTAGACACCTAATATTACCCAACATTAACATGTTATAAAAATAAAAAGGTCATTTGACAAGAAAGGTAGAAAATGGGCTGAATAGAAGTCATATAGGCCATATTTGGGCCATTTTGTGTAAATATACTCTTTTGATATGCTTTCAATCCTTATACACCTATAATTAGATAATATTGACATGTTATGAGATAAATAAAGTTCATTTGATAAGAATTGTAGAAAATGAGCAAAGTAAAGTCATATAGGCCATATACGGGCCATTTTGAGTAAAAAGCATCTTAAACCTTAATAAAATGCTCTTTTGATTCAATATTAGGGCTTAGACACATAAGACTAGGTGACATTGACATGTTATGAGAAATAAATAGTTCATTTGAAAAGTAATGTAGGAAATGGGCTTCATATAAGTCATGTAGGCCATATTTGGGCCATTTTGAGTAAAATGCGTTATTAAACTTAATGAAATGCTATATTGATCCGATTTCTAGCCTTAGACACCTAATATTATCAAACAATGACATATTATAAGAAACAAAAAGGTCATTTTGACAAGAAAGGTAGAAAATGGGCTGAATAGAAGACCTATGGGCCATATTTGGGCCATTTTGTGTAAAATGCTATTTTGATGTCTTTTCATTCCATATACATCTATAACTAGATAATATTGACATATTATGAGATAAATAAAGTTCATTTGATAAGAATTGTAGGAAATGGGCAAAGTAAAGTCATATAGGTCATATTCGGGCCATTTTGAGTAAAAAGCATCTTAAAACCTTAATAAAATGCTCTTTTGATTCAATTTTAGGCTTAGACACATAAACCTAGTTCACATTGACATGTTATGAGAAATAAATAGTACATTTGATAAGTAATGTTGAAAATGGGATACATAGAAGTCATATAGGCCATATTTGGGCCATTTTGAGTAAAATGCGTTATTAAACTTAATGAAATGCTATATTGATGTGATTTCTAGCCTTAGACACCTAATATTATCCAACATTGACATATTATAAGAAACAAAAAGGTCATTTTGACAAGAAAGGTAGAGAATGTGCTAAATAGAAGTCCTATGGGCCATATTTGGGCCATTTTGTGTAAATATGTTATTTTGATGTGATTTCATTCCTTTTACATCTATAACTAGATAATATTAACATGTTATGAGATAAATAAAGTTCATTTGATAAGAATTGTAGAAAATGGGCAAAGTAAAGTCATATAGGTCATTTTGAGTAAAAAGCGTCTTAAACCTTAATAAAATGCTCTTTTGATTCAATTTTAGGGCTTAGACACATAAAACTAGTTCACAATAACATGTTATGAGAAATAAATAGTTCATTTGATTAGTAATGTAGGAAATGGGATACATAGAAGTCATATAGGCCATATTTGGGCCATTTTGAGTAAAATGCGTTATTTAACTTAATGAAATGCTATATTGATGCGATTTCTAGCCTTAGACACCTAATATTATCCAACATTGACATATTATAAGAAACAAAAAGGTCATTTAGACAAGAAAGGTAGAAAATGGGCTGAATAGAAGACATATGGGCCATATTTGGGCCATTTTGTGTAAATATGCTATTTTGATGTGTTTTCATTCCTTATACATCTATAACTAGATAATATTGACATATTATGAGATAAATAAAGTTCATTTGATAAGAATTGTAGGAAATGGGCAAAGTAAAGTCATATAGGTCATATTCGGGCCATTTTGAGTAAAAAGCATCTTAAAACCTTAATAAAATGCTCTTTTGATTCAATTTTAGGCTTAGACACATAAAACTGGTTCACATTGACATGTTTTGAGAAAGAAATAGTTCATTTGATAAGTAATGTAGAAAATGGGATATATAGAAGTTATATAGGCCATATTTGGGCCATTTTGAGTAAAATGCGTTATTAAACTTAATGAAATGCTATATTGATGTGATTTCTAGCCTTAGACACCTAATATTATCCAACATTGACATATTATGAGAAATAAAAAGGTCATTTTGACAAGAAAGGTAGAAAATGGGCTGAATAGAAGTCCTATGGGCCATATTTGGGCCATTTTGTGTAAATATGCTATTTTGATGTGATTTCATTCCTTGTACATCTATAAATAGATAATATTGACATGTTATGAGATAAATAAAGTTCATTTGATAAGAATTGTAGGAAATGGGCAAAGTAAAGTCATATAGGCCATATTCGGGCCATTTTGAGTAAAAAGCGTCTTAAACCTTAATAAAATGCTCTTTTGATTAAATTTTAGGGCTTAGACACATAAAACTAGTTCACATTGACATGTTATGAGAAAGAAATAGTTCATTTGATAAGTAATGTAGGAAATGGGCTTCATATAAGTCATGTAGGCCATATTTGCGCCATTTTGAGTAAAATGCGTTATTAAACTTAATGAAATGCTATATTGATGCGATTTCTAGCCTTAGACACCTAATATTATCAAACTTTGACATATTATAAGAAACAAAAAGGTCATTTTGACAAGAAAGGTAGAAAATGGGCTGAATAGAAGACCTATGGGCCATATTTGGGCCATTTTGTGTAAATATGCTATTTTGATGTCTTTTCATTCCATATACATCTATAACTAGATAATATTGACATATTATGAGATAAATAAAGTTCATTTGATAAGAATTTTAGGAAATGGGCAAAGTAAAGTCATATAGGTCATATTCGGGCCATTTTGAGTAAAAAGCATCTTAAAACCTTAATAAAATGCTCTTTTGATTCAATTTTAGGCTTAGACACATAAACCTAGTTCACATTGACATGTTATGAGAAATAAATAGTACATTTGATAAGTAATGTAGAAAATGGGATACATAGAAGTCATATAGGCCATATTTGGGCCATTTTGAGTAAAATGCGTTATTAAACTTAATGAAATGCTATATTGATGTGATTTCTAGCCTTAGACACCTAATATTATCCAACATTGACATATTATAAGAAACAAAAAGGTCATTTTGACAAGAAAGGTAGAGAATGTGCTAAATAGAAGTCCTATGGGCCATATTTGGGCCATTTTGTGTAAATATGCTATTTTGATGTGATTTCATTCCTTTTACATCTATAACTAGATAATATTAACATGTTATGAGATAAATAAAGTTCATTTGATAAGAATTGTAGAAAATGGGCAAAGTAAAGTCATATAGGCCATTTTGAGTAAAAAGCGTCTTAAACCTTAATAAAATGCTCTTTTGATTCAATTTTAGGGCTTAGACACATAAAACTAGTTCACAATGACATGTTATGAGAAATAAATAGTTCATTTGATTAGTAATGTAGGAAATGGGATACATAGAAGTCATATAGGCCATATTTGGGCCATTTTGAGTAAAATGCGTTATTTAACTTAATGAAATGCTATATTGATGCGATTTCTAGCCTTAGACACCTAATATTATCCAACATTGACATATTATAAGAAACAAAAAGGTGATTTTGACAAGAAAGGTAGAAAATGGGCTGAATAGAAGACATATGGGCCATATTTGGGCCATTTTGTGTAAATATGCTATTTTGATGTGTTTTCATTCCTTATACATCTATAACTAGATAATATTGACATAATATGAGATAAATAAAGTTCATTTGATAAGAATTGTAGGAAATGGGCAAAGTAAAGTCATATAGGTCATATTCGGGCCATTTTGAGTAAAAAGCATCTTAAAACCTTAATAAAATGCTCTTTTGATTCAATTTTAGGCTTAGACACATAAAACTGGTTCACATTGACATGTTTTGAGAAAGAAATAGTTCATTTGATAAGTAATGTAGAAAATGGGATATATAGAAGTTATATAGGCCATATTTGGGCCATTTTGAGTAAAATGCGTTATTAAACTTAATGAAATGCTATATTGATGTGATTTCTAGCCTTAGACACCTAATATTATCCAACATTGACATATTATGAGAAATAAAAAGGTCATTTTGACAAGAAAGGTAGAAAATGGGCTGAATAGAAGTCCTATGGGCCATATTTGGGCCATTTTGTGTAAATATGCTATTTTGATGTGATTTCATTCCTTGTACATCTATAAATAGATAATATTGACATGTTATGAGATAAATAAAGTTCATTTGATAAGAATTGTAGGAAATGGGCAAAGTAAAGTCATATAGGCCATATTCGGGCCATTTTGAGTAAAAAGCGTCTTAAACCTTAATAAAATGCTCTTTTGATTAAATTTTAGGGCTTAGACACATAAAACTAGTTCACATTGACATGTTATGAGAAAGAAATAGTTCATTTGATAAGTAATGTAGGAAATGGGCTTCATATAAGTCATGTAGGCCATATTTGCGCCATTTTGAGTAAAATGCGTTATTAAACTTAATGAAATGCTATATTGATGCGATTTCTAGCCTTAGACACCTAATATTATCAAACTTTGACATATTATAAGAAACAAAAAGGTCATTTTGACAAGAAAGGTAGAAAATGGGCTGAATAGAAGACCTATGGGCCATATTTGGGCCATTTTGTGTAAATATGCTATTTTGATGTCTTTTCATTCCATATACATCTATAACTAGATAATATTGACATATTATGAGATAAATAAAGTTCATTTGATAAGAATTGTAGGAAATGGGCAAAGTAAAGTCATATAGGTCATATTCGGGCCATTTTGAGTAAAAAGCATCTTAAAACCTTAATAAAATGCTCTTTTGATTCAATTTTAGGCTTAGACACATAAACCTAGTTCACATTGACATGTTATGAGAAATAAATAGTACATTTGATAAGTAATGTAGAAAATGGGATACATAGAAGTCATATAGGCCATATTTGGGCCATTTTGAGTAAAATGCGTTATTAAACTTAATGAAATGCTATATTGATGTGATTTCTAGCCTTAGACACCTAATATTATCCAACATTGACATATTATAAGAAACAAAAAGGTCATTTTGACAAGAAAGGTAGAGAATGTGCTAAATAGAAGTCCTATGGGCCATATTTGGGCCATTTTGTGTAAATATGCTATTTTGATGTGATTTCATTCCTTTTACATCTATAACTAGATAATATTAACATGTTATGAGATAAATAAAGTTCATTTGATAAGAATTGTAGGAAATGGGCAAAGTAAAGTCATATAGGCCATATTCGGACCATTTTGAGTAAAAAGTGTCTTAAACCTTAATAAAATGCTCTTTTGATTCAATTTTAGGGCTTAGACACAAAAAGCTAGTTCACATTAACATGTTATGAAAAATAAATAGTTCATTTGATAAGTAATGTAGAAAATGGGATACATAGAAGTCATATAGGCCATATTTGGGCCATTTTGAGTAAAATGTGTTATTAAACTTAATGAAATGCTATATTGATGCAATTTCTAGCCTTAGACACCTAATATTATCCAACATTGACATATTATAAGAAACAAAAAGGTCATTTTGACAAGAAAGGTAGAAAATGGGCTGAATAGAAGACCTATGGGCCATATTTTGGCCATTTTGTGTAAATATGCTATTTTGATGTGTTTTCATTCCTTATACATCTATAACTAGATAATATTGACATATTATGAGATAAATAAAGTTCATTTGAAAAGAATTGTAGAAAATGGGCAAAGTAAAGTCATATAGGTCATATTCGGGCCATTTTGAGTAAAAAGCATCTTAAAACCTTAATAAAATGCTCTTTTGATTCAATTTTAGGCTTAGACACATAAACCTAGTTCACATTGACATGTTATGAGAAATAAATAGTTCATTTGATAAGTAATGTAGAAAATGGGATACATAGAAGTCATGTAGGCCATATTTGGGCCATTTTGAGTAAAATGCGTTATTAAACTTAATGAAATGCTATATTGATGTGATTTCTAGCCTTAGACACCTAATATTATCCAACATTGACATATTATAAGAAACAAAAAGGTCATTTTGACAAGAAAGGTAGAAAATGTGCTAAATAGAAGTCCTATGGGCCATATTTGGGCCATTTTGTGTAAATATACTATTTTGATGTGATTTCATTCCTTTTACATCAATAACTAGATAATATTAACATGTTATGAGATAAATAAAGTTCATTTGATAAGAATTGTAGGAAATGGGCAAAGTAAAGTCAAATAGGCCATATTCGGGCCATTTTGAGTAAAAAGCGTCTTAAACCTTAATAAAATGCTCTTTTGATTCAATTTTAGGGCTTAGACACATAAAACTAGTTCACATTGACATGTTATGAGAAATAAATAGTTCATTTGATAAGTAATGTAGGAAATGGGATACATAGAAGTCATATAGGCCATATTTGGGACACTTTGAGTAAAAAGCATCTTAAACCTTTTTGATTTAATAAGACACCTAAAACTAGGTGACATAGACATGTTATGAGAAAGAAATAGTTTATTTTATAAGAAATGTAGGAAATGGGGTAAATAGAATTCATATAGTTCATATTTGATAAGATACATATTGTTTTGCCTAATTAATTAATTCTAGCATAATTTTTTTGTATTTCAAGTTTTGCAAGGTCCAAAAAGATGGTCTGTTGACAATCAAGGAACTTGATGAAGTTCGTGACATGTTGGCGTATTTTATCACCTTCAACATGTAAATGGGATTTTAATTGTAAATTTATGTTAACTTTTGAACTATATTATTATTCATTATTTACTTACTATAATTTGTATATATACATATAACACTTTTTTTTTATAGTATTGCGTTTGGGAATATTTATACCTATATATATATATGAATTCTTGTTTTTTATATTATTTGTGTCTTATTATAATATTTAGAAATATTTTTATTATTAGTAATTATAATAATAATATTATTAATTATTTTATTTAATATTATTGCTGGAATTAAAGGTTATTATTATTGTTGGAAACAGGGTGTTTTTTTTAATATTAAAGCACGAAAAATGGAAATATATATATATATATATATATATATATATATATATATATATATATATATATATATATATATATATATATATATATATATATATATATATATATATATATATATATAGTGTAAAGGCACCGGTTAACCGGTTCCAAAACAAGCTACCACCAAAAAAAATTACGCGGGAGTTTATTTTAGGCACCGGTTAACCGGCGCCAAAAACGGTTTAGGGCACCGGTTTTGAACCAGTGCCAAAAAGGGGGGTAATTGGCACCCCCCACATAGAAACCGGTTCAAATCGGTGCCTTAGACCGGGTTTGAACCGCTGCCTATTGCTATTTTTCTACTAGTGCATACACAAAATTATAGATACTATATCCCTTTTTATATCTAAAAAAAAAATTATTTGTCAAACACAACTTTTATTATATAGCTATAAGCCTATACTATACTCTATAAATCATTAATATGTACGTATAGTAGTAAAATTTCAGATTCAGAATTGTAATTAACTTAAATATATAATTATATTCAATTGAAATTGAAATAAAATATTAGCTAGCTAAAGTATTTGAAAAAAAAAATTAAGTGATGTTTTAAATTAAAGTCTATTACACCTATCATATGAATCAATTTATTATTATTTTTTTTGACAAAATTTAATAATACTCCATTTAAAAGATAAATAAAAAGGAGTTGAAATAATTATATTATTTAGGTAAATATATATAGAATAATTATGAACATCAAATAAAAAGGAATATATTTGTCATAAAGATAATATAAAAGATTTGGAATGATATTATTATAGAATCAAATATTAAAAAAAAAAGGGTTAAAGAGGGAAGGGGAATTTTATAGGGAAAAAAACAGCACTAAGACGTGATACATGTCATTTTCGGTGTCTGTTTTAGTATTAAGTTATTGATTGATTTCTTCTTCCTTCTTCTTCCTTCCCATCATCACATCTATCACAACCACCATCTCTCCGCTGAACACATCATAACAACTACCACAAAGTCCTCTTCTCCGATCTTTCTCAATCCCATGCGTCGACCTCCGATTTCTCTGTCCTTTCTTAAGCCCGTCTATCTCCGTCCTTTCTCAAGCCCATCGACCTCCGATCTTATTCTTCCCCATGAACCTCCTCTTCTTTGTCCATTCTAAAGCCCATAAATACGCTTTGCGATGGAACAAAACGAAACCTTTGTAATAAAGAGTGTCAAGTAGGATCATATCAACCTTTTAGGGGAAGTATCTAGTTTGCGGCAACAATTTTAACAACCTCAGGTGGCGGAAATGGAGGAGGCGTTGATGGAGGAAGCTAAACTATGAAGGATGGAAGAGGCAAAATTTGAGGAAATCATAGATGGGGAAGATGAAGAAGAAATCATTTAAAGTGGCCTGACTATTTTACCCCCTACTTTAGTAGGCAAATTGACAACCGTGCCCATTAAATAACATGAATTATGTTACTCAACTTGAGTAACTTGGATTTATTCCCCATAGTTAGCAAGATCCATAATAAAAAAATCAATTCGTGTAATGAGGTGAATGCTTGTTTTAAAAAAATCAAATTAAAGAATTTGAAAAGAGATATTAATGAAGGAGAGCATAATTCAGAGTATATTTTTTTTAAAACCGGTTAGAGCATGTTATTTAGATATTAAGAGTGTCAACAAGTACATACGGGGAAATTTCACTAGGAACATGATTTTCCCAACATTTCTCTACACCAACTGTTACTAATCTTGCAAGATGGTGGGCTACATAATTACCATCCCGCTTAACATGAGACCAAAGAATAGAAGAAAAACTAGAGCTAGAAGAAATGATGTCTTCTAGCATGCTGTCCACCGAAGACATATTGAAGGTGTTCTTCTCAACACCCTAAGCTGTGAATCTGATTCAAAAATCAGGTATGTGAAGCCATGATCCCTTGCCTTTCTTAACCCAAAGACAACAGCGTTGCACTCAGTCACAAAAGGATCCCATTTGGCCTTAATTCTTCTCACAACAACAAAAATTATACTCTGAATTATTGAGCCACACTAAACTATTGAGTCCATATAAATCAAAATACGGAGTATAAATTTAATTTTTCATATATATAACATAATTCCACAACCAACTTTAATGAGAGAACATTAAAACCCAAATACTTGCGTCATATTCACTCCCACCCAAATTCACTAATCCTTCCAAAATTACTTCTACTTTCTAATTAAATTTTTTACAAAATTACACTTAAAAAAAAAGGTTAATAACTACCCACTAAAATCTAAAACTCCAACTTATCAACACTAACACACGGTTAGTTTAATAATTACTAAGCTATACATTCTCATCTCCCAAAAACATGATGTCATAATTTTATATATTACTGACAATTAAGGTGAAAGGTAAGTTTATTTTTTTAACGCTTTTCTTCTCTTCTTATATTTTCATAGTTAATCTCCCAAAAACATGATGCTATATTTCTATATGCTACTGTGGCCCCGTTCTTTAGAGCTGCTTTGCTCTGCTCTGCTGAAATCTGCTTTGCTCTGCTGAAATTTGCTCTACTCTACTTAAAATTAATACTTAATATTAAATTATTATAATAATAATTAATATTTAATAATAATAAATAATTAATAATTAATATTTTATAATAATAATAATAATAATAAATAAATAATATTTAATAATAATAAATAAATAATATTTAATAATAATAATTAATTAATATTTAATTATAATAATAATTAATACTAAATAATAATAATAACAATAATTAATTATTGATATTTAATAAAAAAATAAAAAAATTAAAAATAAAAAATTAAAAAAATAAAAAATAATTATTAACATTTAATAATAATAATAATAATAAATTATTAATAAAAATAATAATAATAATAATAACAATAATAATTAATATTTAATAATAATAATAATAATAGTAATAATAATAGTAATTATACTAACAATAATAATAATATTTGTAACTAATAATATTAATTATAATAACAATAATTGATTTTTATAATAGCAATTAATATTAAGATAATGACTAATATTTAAAGATAATACTAATTATTAATTTTTAATAATAATAATTAAATAATATTTAATAATAATTATAATTAATATAATAATAATTAATATTTAACTTTAAAAATTTAATATAATATTTGTAGTAGTAGTAGTAGTAATAATAATAATAATAATAATAATAATAATAATAATAATAATAATTAATATTTAATAATAATAATAATAATAATAATAGTAGTATTAATAATAATAATAGTAGTAGTAGTAATAATAATAATAATAATAATAATAATAATAATAATAATAATAATAATAATAATAATAATAATAATAATAATAATAATAATAATAATAATAATAATAATAATAATAATAATAATAATAGTAGTAGTAGTAGTAGTACTAATAATAATAGTAGTAGTAATAATAATAATAATAATAATAATAATAATAATAATAATAATAATAATAATAATAATAATAATAATAAAATCAATAATAATAATAAAATCAATAATAATAATAAAATCTGTTCTGCTCTGCTCGGCTCGGCTGAAATCTGCTCTGCTCTGCTCTGCTTTGATTTGCTCTGCTGAAATCTGCTCTGCTCTGCTCTGCCCAGAAGCTCAAAAGAACAGGGCCTGTGTCGTTGTTCCATTTATAAGTTTGATTTAGAAATTATCCTTTGATTATATATAAGATTACAGAGTATGTATATGGATATGTTAGATTTCGTGTGATGATTGCACCCTAAGTTTATATGGATATGTCATTATTGTGAATATTTAGTGATTGTTAGATTTTGTGTGATGATTGCACGCTAAGTCTGCATATGATAACGACGGAGTATTATATGGATTTATGTTTTTTTAATCATAATTTTTTATTTGAAATTATAGTTAGTTATTTTTAGATAAGTCTAATTTAATTTGATTTTATTTGCTTAACTCTTTTCTTCTCTTCTTATATTTTAATGATTAAATTACGTCCATCTGCATTTGATCAATGAAACAACATGGGAATTAATTAATTTTCAGTAATTTTATCCATTTTTGTAGGAATATTTATCACCATATATTACATAATAACCAACAATTTCAAATTTGTTGAACGACCAAATACATCAATTCGCAGTGAGCTCGAACAAGGTATCACGTCATATGCATCATCCTTTTTTATTCTAGTATTATTTTCTTTGTTGAGACTTGCAACCTTATACGGTAAATTTAATATTATTTTTGTTTTAATGTGAAGTATAAGGAGGGAGATGATGGGTGAAGAACTTAAGCGACGGAGATAGCACAAGTAGAGCAAAAACCCAAAATGTTGGTTAATTTACTGTTTTGTTCGGTATATATTATGTATAATAGAGAGTAATTGTTATTATTATTTACAATTGGTTACCGCACATTGACTATACTTTTATACTCTTGACATAAAAAAAAAGTAATATTTTTTAATCTGTAAATTCTAATGAAGATTTATATCTATGTAATTATATATGCTTTTGGTGTACAAGTATTTTGCAAGTTTGTTGAATACTAAGACTTTCATGGTGCTATATGAATTATAATTTATCAATGATGATTTAACATATCATATTGCAATTGCCGTTATAATGCACATGTAACTTAAAATAACCTATGGAGAAAATATCAAGTAAATTTATTTAAAAAATAAAAATATATATTTAAAATATAAACCATTTACTAACAATACTAACTCACCTATGAACCGTGCCACATTGATAAATAAATTCACTTATGTATGGTAATCTAGCTTCGTCTAATCAATTTTAAATCGTAACTTCACTTTGGCATTTTATTTTTTATCAACACAAATTTTTAAGCGATCCATGTATTATTTATTTATAGTTATTGGAATGATCTATTAATCTTTTTTTTTTTTTTTTTTTTTTTGGTCTTTTTTACGGTATATAGATCAATTGACCGCTTTTGCCTTTATCTTACTAGACCCTACAGGTATGTATATAGTAATTTTTGCTTTAATTTTGATATTCAATTTTAGTAATGTGAATTACCATGGATATTTAAGTGAATTGAGACTTTTTTTATCTGTTGTATTAAGCATGTTATACAATTTATCACTTTACATTGTATACATATAAAATTATACTACGTAACACGTATAATTATTAATAATTTTGATAAATGCTTTTTTATAAAATATTATTTAATTACTTATGAAAACGAAGTATAAATATAAGTCTATAGACATACAAGATTAAATGGGTGAATTTGAAAATGTAAATAAATGTAAATGATAGTGTATAAAAAATATTCATGAGCCTCAAACATCAGCATAAGCTTTTGGTTGAGTTGGTCCACTAACAATAATATAAGCCAACATCTTGGATAAAATAAATCATGTCAATTAAAAATACTAACACGAAAAAAAATCAATTGTTACAACTTAATTTATTTATTGATGTTTGTGCAAACTATAATATCGTTTCTAATATATTTCCTTCTTGGTTATCGTATAATTAATATATAAGAATGGACATAAGTACAAGTAATTATCGATTTAGAGAGATTTTGCAACACAAACAAGCTAGATTAGCTGTTAGTCGAAAATTACTATTCAAATGCACTACAAACCATGAAGATCCTATTTTCAAGAAACGTTGTTACTTATTAGATAAAGAAGCACGATCATTGCAATTATTGATGGTGCAATTACGTCGATCTACACATCAATGTCAAGATGTTACACGTCAAGTGGAACAATTAGCCAATGAGATCAATATGAATGGTTCTTAAAAAAACCATTACTATTTACTTTAGAAAAATAATACCTTGACTAAGGATTATATTAAAATTTTATAAACTTTGATTCCAGAAAGCTCTCTTGATAATGGGATAGAATATGATGCTATAAATGATGAGCAAATTATCGTAGGGAGAGGTAATCGCCTTGCCAAGCTACTTAACCACACACATTATTGATATATCATTGTTAATTTGAATTTTACTCAAATAAATCAATTGCATGCAGAAGTGACTCATCAATATCGTAGAGATGAGTTTGATTGACGTTGGGAATTTGGACCTAGAATAGTTGTGTGTCCTAATTGGAAGGCCCTTATGTGGATAGAAGAAAGGGTTAAGGGTGGCAATAAAACACCCAAGGTTCTATCATTGTTGTCAAAGTGGGCAAGTTAAATTGTCGCTTTTACCTTTGACACTGCCATATTTGATGTCTTCCATATCAACAATTTCAAAACAATATTAGAGCTTTCAATTCTGTGTTAGCTTTCACCTCTATGGGCGGTAGGATTGATAACACAATTAATGATGGTAGAGGCCCCTATGTCAATCGTAAAAGTGGTAGTAATTACCGTAGAATTGGAACTTTACTCCCTAAGCCTGGAACTGGACCAAATTTTGCACAGTTGTACATTTATGACACTGATAAAGAAACATCCAATCGGCTACATTACATGGGGACATAGATGCTTCTTCCTTAGATCAAAGAATTTTACAAGGACTACAAACGATGCTTGATGATATAAATCCTTATGTTGCAGTTTTCAGATATGCTGGCAGTATGTTGCGCGATCAAGGTGAGCATCAAGATTTAAGAATAAATCGAATTTGCGGAAGAGAAGGAAGACAATACATCCAACCAACCGCAAGTGAAGTGGCCGCATTGATGGTAGGTGATGGGACTGGAGACATAGGTAATCGAGATATCATATTGCAAAAAATAGATGGTAGGTTACAAAGGATTGATGAAACTCATCCAAGTTATATTCCTTTTGATGAGTGTCATTTATGGCACTTATTTGGTTCTCTTTACGGTGAAATTCATGTTATTTTATAGCTCTTTTTTTTCCTTAGTTTTACTCTTTATTACTTTATTTTGCATTTTCTTAGTTGAATTTCTATTTTTATGCATTTATTGGTTTATTTTGTTAGTTTCTCTTTTATTTGCTTGTTTTCGTTCATTTTTCAAGTTATGATCGTAATCCGAAGATTCCCGAGTCTCCTTCCCAAGTTTTACATCATTTAAGATGCCTCTTGCCTACTATTTGAAGTTCAAGTTTGAAGGAGTGTATAGGCTAAGTCTTCTAGCTCGTGCATGCAAGCAGTTGGTACACTATTCTTGGTGTTAAATTCATTGTAGGGCTATTTAGAGACTGCTTCCTTCCTTGTTCATCAACATCAACTAGTGGAGCACACGAGGAAGAGCAAGTCAAAGGTGAAGAAGGGTACCCTACTCCCAGGCGCGGGCACGCTCGACCATGGCGTGGCCGCGCGGCCTGATGGCGCGAGCGCGCCTCTTAGGGTCTATTTTTCGTACCCAACTTTGCGCGTTCGCGCTCCCCCTTGTTGTTGGTCGTGCCTGTACGGGTCTATTTTGGACGATCTAACAAATTTCTCTTTTTTAGTTTTGATATATACCTTCTATTTTTAGAAATTTTTTTGAACTATGAGAGAGGAGAATTAGAATAGAAATTTTAGATCATTTTGTAGAGAGAAAAACTCTAGGTTGTAGAGAGAGAAGTTCTTGATTGATGATTAAAGATTGATGATTCTATGTATTTTCTCCATTGATTTGAAGCAAGTTTGTAAGGATTTCTTTTACTCTATTGCAATCTTTAGCTTTTGATTTCAATTGTTTTGTTGATTGTTCAAGTTTGATTGAATTTGTTTTATTAATATGATGATGATGAATTTGTTGTTTAGCTTAGTTTTGATCTTGATTTCCATAGATTGAGAGTAGTTTTCTTGATAGGGGAATGGTGAAGCATATATGAGTAATGGATTGATGCTGATTGGGGGAAATTGTGGAGTTGATGTTGTGAATAAATTGGTTGATTGATTAAGTGCATGTGTGTTATTGATTGAAGAGTAGCTAACTTTGATTGTTGTACTAGATTGCATTGTAAGTTCACATTGATAAGGACAATTGATTTGTGGATTGCATTATTGATTGTGTTGGTTTTTGAAGTTTCTAGCTAGAATCTCTCATAGTTGGCGCTAGTTTGACCTCTAGGAGATTAGCCTACCATACTCTCTTGATTGCTTAATTGATTTTCCCTCGTAACACTCGACTTAGTCAATTCCAATCCCAATTAGTTGTATCCGTTGCATGTATATGTGGATCCTTAACCCTAGTGCTGGATATATTTGGTTTTAATCTTTTTTCCTTAGTTGTTTAGAGTACACACACCTTACTTCACTTCTTTGAAATAGCTTAGCTTTAGCATAAGCATTCAACTACCATTCCTAGTGGTTCGACCCTCGACCTACTCCTATGCTAGTTATAAGGGTGTGTTGAGTGATTACAAATTTTATTTAGCCTAGGGAAGATTAGTTCAACGACCTAGTCTCAACCCTTGTTCAAAATGGCGCTGTTACCGGGGAATGGCGTAGTTGTTTGCTATTGTTGTTGAGTCTATTTCACTAAATTTTGAAAATACAAAAGGATTTTTATCTTTTGGCTACATTTGTAGCCGTGTTACAAATAATTTCTTTTGAGTATATGGGTGCAAGTTAACATGGGAGAAGTTCCAAGGCTTATATTGAAGGAGTTGGGCACTCCGGGTGCATAAAAGTATGTGAGTGGGATTTCTCCAATATTGATCCCGGATAGCGATTTTGAAATCAAGCCGACAATGATAATTTTGATGGAAAGAAGGCAATATAGTGGTGCAACAAATGAAAGTCCCCTCAATCATCTTAAGGAGTTCGAGAAATATTGCAACGCAATTAAGGTGAACAGGGTTGCTCAAGAATTCATAAGGCTAAAGCTATTTCCCTTTTCTCTAATTGGGAGAGCTCAAGAATGGCTTGATAAGGAAGTGAAGCCTAATTTCTTGAGAACTTGGGATGAAGTAACCAAGGAATTTCTTTCTCGTTTCTTCCTCCAAAAGAAAACGACGGAGACTAGAGCTTTGATTTAAAGTTTCAAGCAAAGGACCAGTGAAAGACTCTAGAAAGCATGGGAGAGGTATAAGGATTATCAAAGAGAGTTTCCTCACAATGGAATTCTAACTTACCAAATCATTCAAATCTTTTATGGTGGTTGAAGTCCTCAAGCGAGGTCAAGTCTTGATGCTGGAGCTGGAGGCCCAATCATGAACAAGAAGGTGGAAGAGGTTGTGGATGTGATAGATGAAGTAGTGAAGAACTACATGGATTGGCAAGAAGTTGAGATAGAGTCGACAAGCAAAAATGGCTCGATTGATCAACTCAACGCCATCAACAATTTGTCCACACTATTTTTGGACTTAGAGAAAGAGGTGGTTTCTATCAAGGCTAAGCTTGAGAATGCTTCTTCACATGCTCACACTCTTCCCTCCTAATTCCCGGGGAGAAGTATATCTTCTTACTCTAACCCTCTTTTTGCTTCTTGTTGCATGATTAGAGAATGCTTGGTTTGTGATTTATGTGCGTGGAAAGAGTGATCATTATGCTTCTATTTGCCCAAATTCTTTTTGTGATGGATATGATGACTATGATGGGGATAGGAATTATCATCACCGAAGAAATTTTGATAACTATAATCAAAGGAATAGTTATAAGAACCAAGGAAACAAAGGTTTCCGTGGTAACTATAGCAACCATGGCTATAATGATCAAAGTCACGGCGAAATATATGGGGATCATAACCAAGGTTATGGTAACTATAATCAAAATTTTGGCCAAAATCATGGTATGGGTAATTAGAGTAGCCAAAGCAGGGGAAATTTTCAAAACAATGCTAAAAAAGGTCCCTCACCCGAATTTATTCCAAATCAAAGGGCAAGGTGATAATTCCTACGATCAACTATCTCATTCTATGAGTAGGTTAGAGAATGTCATGGTAGATCAAGTCAAGAAATTGAATGATTACATATCGTCTAGTAGCAAAATGTTTCATGACTTGTTAAATCATGGAAAGATGCTTGAGATCCAAATCATTCAACTAGCCAACACCTCGAAAGAGCATGCTACCCTTTCTTCTTTACCATCACATGGAATTGATCCTAAGGAACCGATTTGTTCTATCACCACTAGGAGTGGTAGGGTCCTTGAGAGTGAGGTGTCTGAGAAGAGTGATGCGAAAAAGAGACCAATTGAGAATGAGGGAGATGAGAGCCCTTTGATTGAGGAAGTTGCTAAGGAACAAGTTGAGAAGGTGAAAGAGAAAGAAAAAGAAGTCTACAAACCCAAACTTTCTTACCTCCAAAAGTTCAATAGGCACAAATTGGATGAAAAATTTGGAAAATTCATCGAGATGTTTAAGGAACTTCATCTTTCTATTTCTTTCATCGAAGTCTTGGAACAAATGCTTAATTATTCTAAGTTTTTGAAGGAAATTTTGAGCGGCAAGAGAGATTGCAATGTGGTTGAGCCGGTGAGTTTTGGGGAGTGTTGTAGTGCCTTTATCCATAACGACTTGCCCCCAAAGATGAAAGATCCAGAAAATTTCTCCATCCCTTGCAATATTAAAGGAAAATTGTTCCAAAATGCCCATTGTGATCTTGGTGCAAGTGTTAGCATAATGCCTTATTTAGTCTTCAAGAGACTTAAGATTGGTGAGCTCCTTCCAACCAACATGACCCTTCAATTGGTCGACCGTTCTATTAAGTTCCTTAAAGGTAGAGTTGAGGATGTCCCCCTCAAGATAGGAGATTTCACTATCCCCGTTGATTTCATTATGCTATAGATTGCGGAAGATGACCATATCCCTATCATTTTAGGGAGACCCTTTTTAGCTACCTCGGAAGCTTTGATAGATGTTAAGGGAGGTCTTATTACTTTGAGATATGGTAACAATGAGGAAAGTTTTGAGCTAAAACCGATGCATGAATCCTTGTCTTTTGTGAAAGGAATCATGAATGATAATTCCCTTCGTTCATTGAATAATGTGAGTGATTAATTCTTCAACAAACGGTATTCATGAGATTTTTGATGATGTGCTTGTGAGTTTTGATTCCATGAAAGTTAGTGAAAAGAAAACGGAGCTTTTAAAGGCTATGGGCGAAGAGGTAATTGACATTCCACATTGGTTTGAGCTTTATCCTCAAGAGCAGGAGGATGGTTCCAAGGAAGTGGATGGTGTTAAACCGTCTACAAGAAGGAACAAGGCCAAGAAGAAGGAAAGGGCTTCTAGGAAGAAGCGAATGAGATTGAAGTTGAAGCATGAGAAAATTGTTTTTAAAGTTCAAGCAAATGAAGTTTCATTAAGCAACAATGAGGAGTTGCCAAAAATTGAAGAGAAATTTGTACATTCCTTCACTTTGAATAAGGTGGTGTCCTTTTACCCTCCATTATTTGGAGGAAGGGTCAAGCTTAGGACCATAAGCAAGCGCTTCCCGGGAGGCAACCTGGAGATTTCTAACTTTTTCTTTTGATTTCTATATTCTTAATTTTCTTTCTTTTATTTCCTTTCTTTCACTTGTTTTTCTTTTGGATTTATAAGGTGAATTCATGGAAATGGATTAATTCAAATGAGCATGAGCAATGGGAAGGTGTTTTGCGGTTTTTGATGTGATCATAATCATTTTTATTGAATTTTAATGTAAAAGGGTAATAAATTTTACTGAGGTAAGATAGGGAAAATTATGCTAAAATTTGAAAAAGTTTGAACTTGGTGGGTTTATTGTGGTGCTATCATTATTTTTGGATGTTGAAACTATTGTCAACATGTTTAGAAACTGCCATATTTGGTGGGTTCAATAGCCCCAAGATGATATTGAGCAAAGAGCCCACAGGTGAACGCACCAAAGAAGCAAGAAGAATGAAGTCCTGACTGGCGCGGGCGCTCTAGGGAAAAGTGTGGCCGCGCTGCCAGGCCGAGTGGGCGCGCACTTTTGCAGCAGCTGTGCCTTATCTTTTTCTTTCCCCTTTTATTTTCCTCATTTCTCCTTCTTCCCTATTACACTCAAGCACACCACTTCTCACTCACTCACAAACCGCACAAACCCTAACTCCCTCTCATCAAATTTCATCACATAATCAACTAAATTTTCATAAAAAATCATCAATTCTTCCTACATTTTCAACAAAGAATACACTACTTCCACCCATTTCAATCTCTTACCTCTCTCATCCATTGTTGAAGCAATTTGGGAATTTTTGATTTTGAGAGAATTAGTGGCCAAAACTTGTTCAATCTTGCTCCTTATATGGTATAATCATCTTCTCTTACTCTTAATTGCTTTATTATATCATATAGTTGCAAGTATTAGATTGTTCATGGTTGTGAATAGTAGTAGTATGAATTTTGGCAATTTTGATGATTGATATTGAATTTCGGGATGATTATTTATGTTGTTTGTTGATTGTTATTGCCTGACATTGTGTTATTTGCTATTTTTGTAGCAAATTTGTGCAAATTTGTTGTGAATTGTGGAAGTTGGTTTTTGGTAGTTTGGTTGTGATTGAAGTTGGTCGGTTGAACAAAGTTGGTTATTGAATTTTGATTGGTGATTTGGAGTGTTTGATAAGTTGAATTTGTGATTTGGTTTTGATTGTTTGGTGAATCATCATGTCTAAATACTTGAAAGCCATAACCTCCAAAACCAAGAAAAGAAAAACAAACATTTCCATAGAAGAACCATCACCCTCAACCATATCTTCCCCTCAATCACAAAACCTTGAACCCCTTCCCTTTCCTAAAACTCATTGCGTTGACAAAGCCAACAAGCCCATTGAGGAAAGATTCCAAAAGAGAACCTATAGGCCCTCTCGGCATTACCATCAATTTAGTATGATGAAGTTGGGGATTGATTATAATTTATGGGTTCTATTTAATAATCTTGGCTTTGGAACGCATGTTACTAAGAGCTACCAGACCTACCTTGAGCATACTTGGGAGTTCTTGACTTCTTTGAGTGTGACTCATAATGGTGATAAAGAATATGAGATCACCTTCTAGCTTTTCAATGATGTTCATGTCATGTCCTTGGCCGAGTTCAATGTGGCCTTGGATTTCAATCCGAATGCGGATATCTTCTTCTCCAATCGCGAGCATGAGTATTTAGATGGTTTCTCTCCAAATGCCTTTTGGCACACCATCTCGGGTTTTGACAAGTTTGGTGCTCGTATTTCTCTTGCAAGCGACATTTTTTAACCGTGCAAGAGAGTGCTCCACAGGCTATTGGGGTACTCGATGTTCTCTAAGCAAGATTTAGGAAAGTTGTCGCTCCTCGAGTTGCGAGCTTTGTGAATAGCAACTTCTGAAAAATATAGGGGTCGGTTAAACCTTGGGCGGATTTTCTTGAGGAATTTTGTGGAAATGACGGGTAGCCGGTCAGGTGAAATTCCTTGTGGTAACATGGTCACAAGGTTGGCTACGAAGCTTAAGTGTGAGAGATATCTTCTTTCTTGCACGCCGATAGGGGATCTTAACACCCTTTACCTTGATATCAAGCAATTAAAGCAAGTGCAATTCCTAGCCAAGAATAAAGATGACGAGGTCTTTGATTGGCTCCGTAGGGGTACCCATTGGTACTATCTTCCGAACACCTCTCTTACCTTTCTTCACCGATATGCCCTGAATGTATGGTTTGTGCCCTCTAGTGACTGCATCCCCGGGGAGGATGAAGATATGGAAGATGTTCTGAATGCGGAAAGGCAAGCCCAAGAACATTAACAACAACAAGTTAAACATCAACAATAACAACATCAAGAACAACAATACCAATATGCTTGCTCCGACTTGGATGCCCTTAGTGCTCAAATGAAGGGTATGAAATCCGGTTGGAGGGTATGTAAGATCAAGATTTTGAGGCCCTCTACACTTAAATGAGAGCAATTTCGGAGATGCAACAAGGTATGTTTCTCCAACAACAACAATTGTACGATGCGGGCGTTAACCGGGGAGACATCACTCCCCCGGTTAACTACCCTTACTTTCCACCCCAACATGGTCCTATACCATCTTTTGGAGGTGATGGGGTACCTATGTACCCATATTGGCAAGGTCCCCCGGGGTCCAACACCGAGACTCGCTCATTCCCCGATGAATATTGTAACTATGCATGTTCCCAGCGGGAGCGACTATAGGGGTGATCCTACCTACCCCTATGTGCACCATGGCACCCACTACTGCTTGCTTTGCCAGAGCAATTTACTCCCTTTGCCCTTTGGCAGCAAGATAACTTTAAGGGGCACTATGGTTGGCCACCCAGTTACACCGAGAGATGGGATCCTTATAGTCCCCCATCCCGGTTTTCCGATGATGGGGATAACCAAGTTGGCGCTGGGCTGAGTGATAGTGGTAGCTAGTTCCCTCATTTTTGTGCTGTTTGCCTCCATCCCTTATCTTATTTGTGCTTGCTTTGTATTGATGGGTTGTTGAGATGTATTTATGATTGGCTTGGGGGAACTCTAAGTTTCTTAGGGGTTTGTCTCGATGGCCAATTTGTTGTTGAGCTTACCTTGTTTTCTTTTGCCTCCTTGTATGATGGTCTCTATATTGATCTCTCTTCGATGGTGTTTGTTTTTCATGCCTATTTCTCTCATTCTCGATCTTGTTGTTGTGATGATTTTTCCTTGATGATGATGCACGTATTGCTCCCTCAAATCCAACCCCCTAATATCCAATTCCCATGAATCCAAACCCTTGAATCCAAATTTTGTAGTTTAGCGCTTTGTAGTTAGTTAGGTGTTTAGGTTGTTATTTAGTTCTTATTTTCTTATCTTTGCTTTTTGATAGTTTATTTTAGAATTGCTTCGTAGTTTCTTTTTATTATATTTTGTTTTGAAGTTACTAACTATTTTTTTTCGTATATAGTTTCTTTTTCTACTTTTCTTCTCACCTGGCTTTGATAATGATGTTATTGTCTTTGGAGCTAAACGAAGGTGGTCGATTCTATCACCTATCTCTTTTTATTAGCATTGCTCGGAAGCAGTGAGATCTTTCTTATTTTTCTCTATCTCTTTTCTTTTCTTGGATGCATAGTTTAGGATTAATTTTAGGAGAAGTTGAATGGTTCGAGGATGGATGCTTGTAACACCTAGAGTGTTTGGGGTCATTGGCGATGTTGTGAATTGATCACCTGTTTGTTGATTGGGAATTACGTGTTATACTTGCATCTTTGTTCCTTTATTTATTTTCCAACCCTTCCTTTATCTATGTTTTTTTTTCTCTTTTCTTTTCTTTTATTTTTTTTTCTTCTTGATTTTGGTTTGTTGTATGTTTTGAGGCTTTATTTGTCACTTTTTGTCTTTCTTTTGAATTGGACTGTATACATCCGATTTTTACTTTTGAATGAATATCTTTCTAAGTGGTAATGGTATGGAAGGTTTGAGAATATGCTTGGTTAATTATAGGATAGGTGTATGCTACGGTAGCATGTCTAAGAACTAGGGGGATCATGAAACCGGATTCTACTTGTTTGTGGCATGTTGGTAGTTGCTTCTTATAGTCGATTTGACACTTATAGTTAGTTTTTGCTACATCCATGTGAGGTTCATCATTTTTCAAGCCTTCAACATTTATTTGCATGAGCGGCATGGATCCTTGACTATTGCGGACCTAATCTTGAATCTTGACTCATAATTCTCAAACACGAGACCGAACTATCTAGGGAGGACAAAGGCATCTTTTCGGGGTGATAATTTTTTATTTCTAGGATAACCTTCTTTATTTTTAGTTCATTGAGTTTACATTTGCCTTCTTGCTAACCATTTGAGCCTTTTCCCTTCTTTTCAAGCCAGATCCTTAGAACTTTGAGCCTTTTGTTTCTTTTTGTTCAATTTTTTGTTTTTGTGAAGCAAATGGTCATGTTTTGGGAGTTCTGGTATATAAGGTTGGATATTGGTTCTATTTGTAAGCAAGCTTGTATTTTGTATATATTGTGAATAATGGCAAATGAATACAAAGTTGTAAGAGTCGTCCATAGTTAAAAGAGGAAAGGACTATTGCTTTGAGAATAATAAAAAAAAAAAAGAAAAAAAAATGAAAGTGAAAATGAGAAAATTCAAAAATATTTTGATGTGATTCTTTTCCCCTCTTCAAGCATTGAGGACAATGCTTCTTTTAAGCTTGGGGGAGAAGCGTTTACGCTTTTTGTACATATGATTGTGGTTATAGCTTTGAATAAGCTTGGGGGTGTTAGTTTGTTTTTGTTTGGCGATTTCTTGGTTATGAGGAGAAGGTTTGATCACCCTTTGCTTAACTAATTAGGAATACCGCCAAATTTTAAAATTTTAAGCCTACCCTCACCCTTTTTGCCCTTACGTTACAACCATTGGGAAAGACCTTTCGACCTAGAGCTTGAGTCACATATTGAGGGAGGGTATTATGAGTTAAAGCCTAAAGAGAGGGGATGAAAAGTCAAGAGTACCCCAAAAATATGTTCTTTTCCGGCTCCTTCGAGGAGCTATTGAGATGCTCATTAGAGGGAGATTTGAGACTATAGGGAGAACGCGGTAAGATCGAATGGGATGAAGGTGGATTGTGATAACTAGTTCTCTACGCTTAGCATGTTCTATGTTTCAATTAACCTCGGATATCTTGGAACGTGCATACCCCTATTTGCTTAAGAAAAGTGTTTATTCATTTGAAGTGTAGTCAATTTATAGAGTCCAATTCGTAAAGGTTTCAATTTTGCTTTTTTTTTTCTTTTACTTTTTGTGGTTTGCCTCATGTATGTTGGTGGAGAGTTATAGGTTAAGCTCTTAGGAAACCTTTACGAGACATCACTCGTCCTCATAGGCGACTTTGGGGTTTAAAGGGCTTGTTGTAGCTAAAAATAACCGTGATTCCTACGTTAGAGAGTCTTAGTGTATATTCCCATCTTATGTCTTTCTTTTTCTTTTTGAATAAGTCTTTCATCCTTATTCTTTCTTGCTTTGTTTTGCTCGAGGACGAGAAAAAGTTTAGTTTGGGGGAATTTGATGAGTGTCATTTATGGCACTCATTTGGTTCTCTTTAGGGTGAAATTCATGTTATTTTATAGCTCTTTTCTTTAGTTTTTTCATTAATTTTACTCTTTATTTCTTTAGTTTGCATTTTCTTAGTTGAATTTCTATTTTTATGCATTTATTGGTTTATTTTGTTAGTTTCTCTTTTATTTGCTTGTTTTCGTTCATTTTTTAGGTTATGATCGTAATCCGGTGATTCCCGAGTCTCCTTCCCAAGTTTTACGTTATTTGAGATGCCTCTTGCCTACCATTTAAAGTTCAAGTTTGAAGGAGTGTATAGGCCAAGTCTTCTAGCTCGTGCATGCAAGCAGTAGGTACACCATTCTTGGTGTTGAACCCACTGTAGGGGCTATTTGGAGACTGCCTTCTTCCGTGTTCATCAACATCATCAAGTGGAGCGCACGAGGAAGAGCAAGTCGAAGGTGAAGGAGGTTTACCTGCTCCCAGGCGCGGGCGTGATTCTCCTGGGCGCGGGTGCGCCTCTTAGGGTCTCTGTTCTGTACCCAGTCTTGCGCGTCCATGACGAGGGGAAAACTAGGTCCTTATCTAATCTTCCCTCGATCAAACAAAATTTATAAATACTTAACATACTCTAATACGAGTATAGATGCAAGTCAAGGGTAGAACCCAAAGGAAATGTAATGTTCAAATTCTTTCAATTTGGGTGCTTAAGCTAGGTCAAAGCTAAAGATAAAGAGAGAAAACTAACAACTAACTAAACAAGTAACCAAGGAAATAAAACACTAGGAACGAGGATCAACAAGTAATCATGTAAATTGCAACAACTTGGGAAGATCATGCCAATTAAAGGTTGTGAAGACTAATTAAAGAGCTATCTCCTAATTGTTAAGCTTAGGTTCACTATGAATAACAAACTAAGAGAATGACAATCAAAACTAATCGATAATTGCAATTCCTAAATTAATCGTACCATTAGCAATTACTATGCAATCTAGCATAATTCTCAAGGCCTAATCGAATTACACACATGCAAACCTTCATTAATAACTTAAATCTCAACAATCAATCAACACAGTTCCCAAATTAATCACAATTAATTAATCATACAAGTTTCATCCAATTCCTACCCAAACAACTGCTCAAATATCATCATCAATCAACAATCAACTATAGGAATTAAGAATCAACAAAATATGGAGAACAATTACACTAATCAAGCATCAAACATCAAAATTAAACCAAACAAACATAAAATTAAACAAAGCAATAAGGTGAGATAGAGTTAAGAATGCTTATTGATAATAGAAAAGATCTTCAACACAATTGTCACCCTTTTATCTTCAATCTCTCAATCACCATTGAAATCTTTCACTTTCTCTCTCTAAAACTACTCCTAATTTAGAGAGAGGAACTCCTAATCTACCCTAATCCTCCTTAGAGGAGAGAGAATCTACTCTAAAACTAAAGAATTACATTTCTAAAGACTAAAGAAATTGTTACAATATATAAACAAATGGAGAAAATAAATGAAATTGCAATTAAAACCAAAAAACCCGCGCCCGTGGAGAAGAAAATAGCACGAGGGAAGTCGCGCCCGCGGGGTGCCTGAGGCCTGCCCGCAGAGAGTTCTTGGACGGAATAAGCTGATTTGAGGCTGCAGCAACCCCACGCCCGCGGCCAGCAGACCCGCACCCGCGGCCAGCCCGCGGCTATAGGATGGGCTGCTGTGCGCTGGCTGCTGCTCGGGGCTTGGTAGTTGCTGCTTCGCTGCTGTGGTGCGGTTGCTCAGGGTGACTTCAAGGCACTTATGCTTGCGAAGCTTCCTTGGTTAGCTTTACTTGCATGCTTGGCTTCCCTAACTTAGCTTCGTTAAATTCCTTGAATGTACTTGAGCTCCCTCCTTGATTATTAAATCTCGGGGAACTCGAAATACCTATAAAACAAGCCAAAGAAACAGAGAAGCGAGATAAATAGCCAAGAAATGAATAAAATAATAAGAAAACCATTAAATGCACGAATTTCATTAAACTAACACACAAACACATAAATCAAGCATTATTACCTAAAAATACGACCTAAAAGACTAAACACGAGCATAAAAATTTGAAGAAAACCTAGGCTTAAACTGCCATAAATGGCACGCATCAGGCCGCGATCCCCCAGTAGTTGGCCGCGCCTGTACGGGTATATTTTTGATGATCTAACTAATTTCTATTTGTTATTTTTACTATATATAGACTTTCTTTATATTAATTAGAAATTTTTTTGAAGTTTGAGAGAAGAAAATTGGTATAGAAATTTTAGATCATTTTGTAGAGAGAGAAACTCTAGGTTGTAAAGAGAGAATTTCTTGATCGATCATTGAAGATTGATGATTCTAAGTATTTTCTCCATTGATTTGAAGCAAGTTTGTAAGGATTTATTTTACTTTAATGCCATCTTTAGCTTTTGATTTCAATGGTTTTGTTGATAGTTCAATTTTGATTGAATTTGTTTGATTAATATGAGGATGATGAAATTGTTATTTAGCTTAGTTTTGATCTTTATTTCAATGGATTGTGAGTAGTTTTCTTGCTAGGGGAATGGTGAAGCATATTTGAGTAATGGATTGATGCTAATTGGGGAAAACTGATGGAGTTGATGTAGTGATTAAATTGGTTGATTGATTAAGTGCATGTGTGTGATTGATTAAAGAGTAGCTAATTTTAATTGTTGCACTAGATTGCATTATAAGTTCACATTGATATGGACAATCAATTTGTTGCTTGCATTTGTCGATTGAGTTGGTTTGTGAAGTTCCTAGCTAGAATCTCTAATATATGTGGTTCCTAAACCCTAGTGCTTGATATATTTGGTTTTAATCTCGTTCCTTAGTTGTTTAGAGTACACACACCTTATGTCACTTCTTCGAAATAGCTTAGCTTTAGCATTAGCATTCACCTCCCATTCCTAGTGGTTCGACCCTCGACTTACTCCTATGCTAGTTATTAGGGTGTGTTGAGTGATTACAAGTTTTATTTGGCCTAGGGAATATTAGTCCAACGACCTAGTCTCAACCGTTATTCACCTTTACAATATCCAATACTGTTCCCATATGGTACCAATGGATGGAGAGTTGGGATACTTAAGGCGTCAAGTACAAGTATTAGTCGAAGTACTGTGACAATGCGACAATTCTATGCATTTAGGATACTTGATAGGGAAGAAGAGGGTTACACCTTGATAGATTCCGGCCGCTTATTCCAACAATTTGATGTTGATGCATACTCTACAATGGAACAATATCGATTATCATGGATAAGGAGAAATCAAGGAAGGCTTCCCTCTGATTTATACAGTAGACTCCAAGATGCAATCAGGGCTGGAGATGTCAATGCTACTGATGTAGGTCAATTATTCATATTACTACTATCCTTCACGCGAAGCCCCAGTAATATGGTCCATCATTATCAAGATGCTACGACAATTGTTCACGTTTTGAGTCCGCCTAATTTTTTTATAACTTTCACTTGTAATCCAAACTAGCCTGAGATTAATTATTGTACATGATATATTTACACTTGGAAGTCGTTGCACTAAACATAGACCAGACATTATAACACGTGTTTTCAAGATCAAATTAAAACAATTGCTTCGCGATTTGAAGGATAACAAGAAGTTTGGAAAAGTCATTGCTTATGAATTGTGTTGATAATTATGTAATCATACTATATTTTTTGACATATCGAATTAATTAACATGGGACATATTTCATGTTTCAGATTTTTATGTCATTGAATTTCAAAAGCGCGGACTTCACATACGCATATTCTCGTAACATAGGCTTCAGAAAATAAGCTTAAACGTCTAGAGGATATCGATGTAATTATTTCTGCGGAAATCCCTTACAAGAATAGACATCTTTTGGCATTTGAAACAGTTACCAAGAACATGCTCCATGGATCCTGTGGGCCATATTTAATCCATGGTAAGTGTTCAAAGCATTTTCCGAAGAAATTTTGTGCTGAAACAACCTTTGATGATACTTGATTTGTGCAGTATAGACGTAGATAAATTAGAGAGCCCATTATCATTAATGGCAAGGAGGTAGATAATCGTTGGGTGGTACCATATAACAGAGATCTATGTGTTAAGTACAATGTGTTGGGGTTTGGTGAGTCCGAATCACCGCGGAAACATACCTAAAAACAAGACCACACTATCAATAAATAAAACCATAAACGTAATTAACTTAGTGACAAGATTAAGATAATAAATATACCTTTGACGCATTCTTTGTCTAACCTCGAGGGGCTCTTACTTTGAAAGCTAGCCTCGAAATTACTACGACCTCCAACGGAAATCAACCCTAAACTCGAACACCGACTAGGTCCAATGCCTTAAAGTTAGCAAGGCTAGGTCGAAAACCCGAGTAATTGAGTTCAAAGGTTTTCACAAAGGTAATGCCTTTTTCAGCTCTTGAGTTCAAAGGTTTTCACTATTAGTGATGCCTTTTCCAACTCTTACTCAAGTGCTTTTCCCAATACCCCAACTTGGGTATTTATAAGAAATGCATGAGTGTGAAATGCTCTCAAATCAGTGTGGAAGAATTTGATTTTCTCATTTTATTTTAAAACTAAAAAAATTTATAATCAAACTAGTAATAAATTAACAAGTGGCAAGCATACAAGGAGGAGTAGGTGAGGACCATTTGGAGGAGGAGGGACCAAACTTGGCCCCCACTCTTGCTCCCATAACTAGCCACCTCCCTTTCGATTCCTCCAATTGAGTTCGGCCACATGGCAGCTCACTTTGGCACCCATGTTTGCCTTGTGGGCTGCCATGGTGCAGTTGTGAGGCTTTGGCCCACCTCACTTGCGCCCAAAACCATGGGCTGCTAGCTGCCACGACCTAGCAAGACACACACCAAGTGTGCGAGCTGCTAGCTACCGTATGCTAGCATAGCCATGCACACTTGGTGCGGGTTTTTAGCTTTTTGCCGCACCCCTAGCACTCGGCTTTACCTATGTTAGGGGTATTTTGGTCATTGTTGATTTATTATTGTTTTCACGCCTCGTGTTCTACTATTTTTGACTCGAATTCCGACGCTCCAAGCTCGGATTTCCAACATCTAAATCATAATTACTCGGTTGACTTATTAATTAATTCCTAATTAATTTGTCGCTTCGGCTCGTCATTTGCTTGGGTGTGACCCAAAGGGTTCAGTCAAGATTAAGTTGTAATATTAATTATGCATTAGTATTACTGATCGGAAGCGGTCTCCACCCAAGCATTCCGATCACTTGATCCCATTGAAAAATTATCTTTCTAATAATTCCGAACCCCCTATCGGAATAATACACTTGTTCGAAGGACACTATTCCTTTCAATCTTTCACTTGTCCTTCCTGACAAGTGTGCTTTTAGTCTATAGCCCTTTTCCTATGTCGCTTAATGCCTCTTGATGAAGTATAAGGTAAGACTTTTTGTCAACCTTATTACGTCAAGAAGTGCTTTTCGATTTCGAGTGCGACTGTCAATAAACAGATAATTTCTAAAATCCATCCAAGCACGGCCATGCATTTTACAATCTAACCCTATGAGAGGCCTTGTAAACAACAAAGGCATCTTCCCTATTTTTAGTAGGGGGACATTTCCCGTGTTGTAATTTAGATTCTTTTACTAAGAGGACCTAGCCGCCTGAGTGATGCCGTTATAATCCCCTATTACGGCAGACAATTGACAATCATCAAAGCAGACTAGAACTCAAACAAGAAAGCTAACAATACTCATGGTTAAGGAAAAAGGTTCCGATAGCAATTATGAGAAGTATCCTTATGACGACTTTTAATATCTTAAATTATTCTCATAGGTCGATCTAGTATGGTTCTAAACCAATACCTGTGCAAATGATTCATGATGATCATGTCCTTGTAGCACAAGAAACGGTGCTATAAATCAAACTACACACTAATCTCAAATGGTCATTAATCATCAATCGTTTAAATGACCTTGATTAGGGATAATTTTTTATTATAATATTCAATGTTCACTTAATAGGTGTTTCCTTACCAAGGTAGGTATTGATACTCTATTTTGAATATTCCAAGAATCAAATGGACTCATTATTTAATTCTAAACGACAATTAATTAGCCAACGGAGTGATTTAAATCACATGAAAAATTTAATTACTCCAAAACTAAATGGTTCATCATAGTGCTTTACATTAAAAGTTGTCAAAAATTTAATTAAAACACTAAAATAAGGAAATCAAAGCCAATCTTCGATGTGCCTGATTCCCATCGCCTCAACGTACTTGTTGTGCTTCACTTGAGGCAAAGGTTTAGTAAGTGGATCGGCCACATTGTCATCCGTTCTAACTTTACAAATTCTGATTTCACCTTCTGATTTCCATTCTTGAATCATGTGAAACCGCCGCTTGACATGTTTGACCTTATGATCTTCTCTTGGCTCTCTTGCTTGAACAATAGCTCAATTGTTGTCACAATAGAGGTCTATAATTCCCTTGATAGAGGGTACAACACCAAGTTAACCAATGAACTTGTGAATCCAAACTACCTCTTTAGCTACCTCAGATGCTGCCAAGTATTCGGCTTCAGTTGTAGAATCTGCAATTGTGCTTTGCTTAGCACTATTCTAACTAAACGCTCCTTCATTGAGACAGAATATGTACCCAAACTTTGACTTGAAGTCGTCTCTGTCTGTCTGGAAGCTTGCATCGGTATAACCCTCAACAACTAATTCATCTCTACCACCATAGACTAGGAATTTATCCTTTTCCTTTTCAGGTACTTTAGGATATTTTTTGCCGCAATCTAATGCGCCTCTCCTGGGTCTGATTGGTATCGGCTCGAAGCGCTCGAGGCATAAGACACATCTAGCCTAGTACATATCATGCCATATATGATCGATTTAATTAGTGAAGCATATGGAATCTGATTCATCCTTTCTCGTTCATCAGGTATATTAGGACACTGCTTCATGCTTAGGGTTATGCCATGTAACATGGGTAGGTGACCTCTCTTGGCCCCTTTCATTTGGAATCGAGCTAGTACCTGTAGACACCTACAAATGTCTCTCTAAAACCAAACCCGATGATGAACAACCTTTCACCGCCGTTATTGGTCGGGTTGAGTATTTAATTTTTGGAGTGCTTAAATCCATATTTCCATTTCATAAAACAACCCAAATCTTATCCCATTTCCCCAAACCATAACTTATTTTCCTCTTTTCGTGCCTTTAAACCCAAAATAATTGATTTTGTGTCCTTTAAAATCATTCATTTCGTGTCCTTTTTATAAAAACGTTTAATCCAGTTTATTTTGGTCCCTAATATGGGTCCAATGATTGTATAGTTGGATGGGTCTTTAAAAAATCTTTCTAACGATATATTATAAGCCCAAATCCGAGTTATAACGAATAAGTTATGGCCAAAATATTAAACTGAGCCCAAACCGAACCTAAGCCCACCTTACCTACAACCCAATGATCATGTGGAGGGTCCAAATGATTTAATCCAATTCCTAAACCAATTAGGATTAATTATAAGCTTCTACAAGTTTCTAAAAGATCTTAATTATTCGTTTTTGAAAAGATAAGATTAAAGAGTTTGAAATTGAATAAAACTCCTTTTTTTTTTAAGTCCTAATTCTATCTGAATTGAAAGACGTTCAAAGATAGAAAGATATGAATTTCTTAACTCATATTTTTTATCTAAATTTTATATGGTTGGATAGCCTTTGAAGTTATCTATCCAATGATATATTATAATATCAATTCCGAGCTATAACGGAAAAGATATGAATAAAATGTCAAACTCTATCCAAAACTGACACCGTCTCACTATTTCGGCTTTGTTCTAGAAAATATTTTTATCTGATTTTGATTGAATTAGAAATTAGACTTCAAGAGATTTCCAACTATATATTATTCATCTTATTCCAAGTTCTGGATCAAAAGATATGATAAAAACCAAAACCGCAAAAACTGCTGTCTATCGCAAGAGTTTTAATCCGATTCGAACTCGATCTTTTCTTGATTCTTCGACCCTTTTTTTTTGCTATAAAAAGAGTTCATATCACCCCTTTTCCAAGAATCAACAAGCTTGATCATCAAATCATTCTCTCTTTCTCTGTTTTACACCAAAAATCATTCTTCTCTCTCTCTCTCTCTCCCATTCTAAGCCTTAAACCTATATTCCTAATTACACCATTCTTCCCTTAAGCACTCCAATGAGTCTATACTAAACTCGAGGTTCCGTCCTTAAACCAAGGCGTGAAAGGTATAAATAACTGAGGGTTTCAACCAAATCAAATCTACTTATTTAATTTAATTTTATTTGTTTTATATTTTTTATTGAAGTTACTAAAAGTTTATTCATGATGTAGCAATTTAAAGGAACACGAGGAATGTGAGTAAATAATTAATTTAATTACTCTTAATTTATTTTAATATTGCGAGTATCATGATTAGGTCATTTTATATTTGATTTGACTAACAATTTATTGTTGAATTGCTTCCAATATTAATGTTTATTCTATTATATTTATTGATCACTATATTGCATATTTAAAGGGAATATGTATTTGAAAATCACGCCTAATAAGATAATTTGGACAACCGGTTTAGGATCCTTTTTAATCTTGCTGTTTAATCAAGTGATCACAATATTTTACAATTATATGTTGCATTAATATTAAAACAATTTAGCCAAATAATAGTTTGGAGAAAATTAAATCTTTGTTTGTATGCCTTTGAGATCGCAAGAATCACTTTTCACTATAAGAATCGAGTAGAGGCCAATACGGGCGAATGTGATTCCATGACTCTCTTTGTACCATCATCCTAGATCCTCCTTTCGTGGTTCCGAACCCATATAGAGTTAGTAATCTCATGGATTATGAATGGGGTGTAACCTTCACGGGTCAATCGTTGTTGCCTATCGTTGTCCCTTTATCATGGTTGCCTTTTATGATCCGTGAACGGTTTACAAGTTCCTTAAAAACTTGTTGGCGGCTCCCTACTTTATTTGTCCCTATCGTATATGTCAATTCCCACTTCCTATGAGTGCCAAGCATATTCACCACATGCTTTAACGTAGGCGCACTTCGAGCGACGCCTACAATTTGGCGACTCCACTGGGGAGGATTCTTGGTTATTTATCGATTTGAGTGATCGGTATTTAATTAAGATGAGTGGATGAGACTTGAAAGATTCTTGAATTGTATTCCTGCGATTTAATTGGCATTGTCACATATGCATATCTTTTTAGGTTACCTATTTTGCCACAATAGTACGTGTTCTACGTATGTGGCTAGCCCAGGGGATTTAAGCTTTATCAACCCAAAAACGCTCATGGTAATAAGGGTTCATCCGAGTTTTTAAATCCACCCAAACCATGGAGTCGAGTTCGATTTCATCACAAACTCGCGGAGCCGCCCGTTGGCATACACCCTCAAGGGAGGCTGCCTTGCTAACGCGTCCAAACTCTTAACCATGGTACCCTTTGACACCCTTTTAATCTTGACCATAGTCGAACATAGAACTTGACTTTAGGTTGCGAACTTCATTGCATCGTTCGTGACAATGTGCTTATGTGTGCATTTTTTGACCTTTAATTTATTTATTCTTTTTTTTCTCTTATCAAACCTTTTTATTTTTTTTATTATTAGAGTCGAGCCATAGATTATTATTATTTTTTTTTAGTCACCCGGATTTTTATTCCCGTATACTGCACAAGAGTCAACTTGTTTTGGTCATATCCAGAGTTCTAGAAAGAGTTACGTGTCGCGCCACTTATGGATCTGTATCCCCGAGTTTTATCTTTGATTTAGAATTGGTTTCGTCTCAATCAGAGTCACAGATCAAAAGTTATAACCGATATACTACATCCTGTCCAATTTAGGTGTCTTTTTAGCGTCAACTTTCTTTTGGGTTTTTTTTTTATTTATTTATATATTTATTTATTTTTATCTTTTCGTGTCAAGATAGTATTAGCCAAATCCTTTAATCCATGTCAACTCGTATAACATAGGATTGTAGATTTTTATTTTTATTTAATTTTTTTTTATACCCATGAGTCTTAACTCTTCTAGAATTCTAGTCCTCTTCCTAGTTTCTTGTGATCGATTTTTGTGCTAACACTAACATGTGTTCTTTGTCTTTGATTGTGGTTGATCTTATTTGTGACTAATTATTGCTAATGGACCGTTTTGACCTATTAAATAGCATAAACATTAAAATTGGACAAAATTAATCAAGTTAGTTTGTCTTTTAGTCTTCCGTGCTATTTAGTCATTGGGTCTTTTGTTTTTCACAACGTCCTCATGTCTAGCCATGCGATCGTACCACGAGTCTTAATAAACTCACCTAATCACACATGTTGAGTCATTGCACACACTTTGTATTCGAGTAATGCACTATATTGTTTATGATTGTATACTAGGACCATGCATTCATCGCTTTCCGTCGTAATAGGAATGAGTGGAGTATTTCCCATAAGTTTTCAAAATTGTTTCATACACTCTTCCTTTCCAATATGAGTATTGAGTTGATGCATTAGATGAGTTTGTCCTTACACAGTACTTGAATCTAAAATCACTAGGCAAGAGCAAAAAAAAAAAAAAAAAAAAAAAAAAAAAAAAAAAATCAATTGCCAAACTAAACACAAGGTACACTAATGATTTGAGGCACCTTTCCAACCATGTCAGTCTCTATTAACTGTTCAATCACATTCCATTTCTTCATCAACCACTTTGAGCCTCGTCTAATGATTGACATTTTTTATTCAACCCACATTCACTTAACCCTAGGATGGGAAGGTGTATAATTGTATAACATTAAAAAAGCAAGTAAAAAAAAAAAGCAGCAAAGCAGCAATAAAACAATGTCTAAAGGCAAGTGTTCCAATGTCTTTGATATGAAAACGTCTCAAATTGCGTCTCTCATCGAGTGCTTGGTACCGTGCCTGAGAAACATGAATGCTAAGTGAGTGATGGACCGCATGATCTGAGATTGCCCACATTGATTCAAAAGAATGAAAAAAAAAAACGAAAAGCAAAAAAAAAAAAAAAAAAAAAAAAAAACGAAAAAAAGAAAGAAAAAAAGAAAATAAAATTGCAAAGTCCAAATTTTCAAATACACAATTACACATCTTGGGGGCTTTTCTCGGGTCTTGAGCCTTTTACCTCTTTCTTCCTTAAACCATCAGCTTAACCACATTACAACCCTTGAAAGACCTCTTTGAGGTGTACATACACTTGTGCAAAGTTCGGTTAGAGCTACGTTCGGCCTGATTCCTAACGGATACGTAGGCAACCTCATATCGAGGTGCGGCCACATTCATATGCATGATCGCGTCAAAGAATATCCAATGCTTAATCCTATGACCCTATCCATCTAGAGCTAGACTTGGGGGCTTGATCCCACATCATTTAGCCTACCCAGCCTAAAGAGTCACCATTTTTACTCTTCTCACATAAATTTCCATCACCATAGCCTTTGCAGCCAACCTTAGTATCACATTCACACACTTCACTCAAACATCCATATCCATATCCATATGATCTTTCCCTTTAAGAACCCTTTTTCATGAAATCTTGTTTTAACACTGTGCATGCTTCATCATCTTTCAAGACAACATTCATTAGAAGAAACATTGTATACTTGCTTAGCTTCCTGACCTGAGCAAAATTCATTGTTTCATGCATCGCATATTGTGCTTAGATCCTTGACCTAAGAAACATTCATTATGCAATACTTATCAATCACTTCATCTATATACGTGCTTAGCTTCCAGACCTAAGTGACGTTCAAGATCGTTTCTTTACACCATATATGATGCTTAGCTCCATAACCTAAGTTCATTCATCTATCGTGTCACATGTTGTAATTGTCCTTAGCCTCCTGGCCTAAGAACATGCATCATGCATACATTATTTCCAGGACAATCAATTCAATCCATACGATTCATTTCGTCTTGCTCAAGGAGGAAGTTCAAAACTTCTTACTTTTTTCATTGTTTTCTTTTGGAGAAGTTTAAAAAAAATTTCAAAATTTTTATCGAGGGAAGTTCGAATATAAAATTTCATTTTTCACGTCTTTCTTTTTCAGGAGAAAGTCGGTACCCTCCACTCGTCTCATGACAAAAATGACGGAAAATTTTTGCTTTTTGCATTGTTGATTGCTTGTGTTTGCTCATACATTTAAATCATACATATACACACACAATCACAAGTCATACACATGTCATGTCGTGTCAAGTCAAAGCTTGGTCAAGTCAGTTGGTCAAGTCAATCACAATATATTCGAGTCCATTGTCAAATTTATTTTTGCAGGTCTCAACTACAACCCACGTCCGGGGACAAGCGGACCATCTACAACCCACGTCCGGGGACAAGCGGACCATCTAAAGCCCACATCCGGGGACAAGCGGACCACCTACAACCCACGTTCGGGGACAAGCGAACCATTTACAGCCCACGTTCGGGGACAAGCGAACTAACCACAACCCACTTCCTGGGACAAGCGGACCATATACAACCCACGTTCGGGGACAATCGAACCACCATCAATTCACGACGCAAGGTTCTCAATAGACATAGACTTGCAATCTCATCATTTGTCGACTTTCCTCAAGCATGGAAAGTATTATCCGGTGGATTTCTTCAAGTATAGAAAGCTACCAAAATAATTCGTCGACATTCCTCAAGCATGGAAAGCATTATCGGTGGATTTCTTCAAGCATAGAAAAACGCCAAAATCATATGTCGACTTTCCTCAAGCATGGAAAGTGTCATCCGGTAGGTTTCTTCAGGCTTAGAAAGCCAAACTCATCTGTCGGCTTTCCTCAAGCATGGAAAGCATTTCAACAAATGTTATCAGGTGGATTCCTTCAAGCATAGGAAAATACCAAACTCATTTGTCACCGATACACTAGTGTCAGATAAGCGTTCTATCCCTTTTCTCTTTTATATGTGGAATTAACATTTTCTGCAGGTATCGACGTATACAGAATGATTTAGGATCGCAGAACGTCTTAAATCATTCTCCGTCCCTATCGACTACTTTGACTATTGTTTTCGAAATTGACGTTTCTACAAACTCAGTCAAAGTGGGGGCTTCTGCAGACACCTAAAAATGTCTCTTCAAAACCAAACCCGATGATTAACAACCTTTCACCGCCATTATTGGTCGGGTTGAGTATTTAATTTTTTGAGTGCTTAAATCCATATTTCCATTTCATAAACCAACCCAATTTCAAGCCAATTTCCCCAAATCATAACTTATTTTCCTCTTTTCATGCCTTTAAACCCAAAATAATTCATTTTGTGTCCTTTAAAATCATTAATTTCGTGTCCTTTTTTTAAAAACTTTTAATCCAGTTTATTTTTGTCCATAATCTTGGTCCAATGATTGAATAGTTAGATGGGGCTTTAAAAGAGCTTTCCAACGATATATTATAAGCCCAAATTCGAGTTATAACGAATAAGTTATGGCCGAAATATTAAATTGAGCCCAAACCGAACCTAAGCCCACCTTACCTACGACCCAATGATCATGTGGAGGGTCCAAATTATTTAACCCAATTCCTAAAAAAATTAGGATTAATTGGAAGCTTCTACAAGTTTCTAAAAGATCTTAATTATCCTTTTTGAAAAGATAAGATTAAAGAGTTTGAAATTAAATAAAACTCCTTTTTTGAAAATCCTATTTATATCCGAATTAAAAGACGTTCAAAGATAGGCAGATATAATTTCTTGCCTCATATTTTTTATCCAAATTTTATATGGTTGGATAGCCCTTGAAATTATCTTTCCAATGATATATTATAATATCAATTTCGAGCTATAACAAATAAGATATGAATAAAATGTCAAACTCTATCCAAAACTGACACCGTCTCACTATTTCGGCCATATCTGTTTTTTCTACAAAATATTTTAATCTGATTATAATTGGATTAGAAAGTAGACTTCAAGCGCTTTGCAATGATATCTTATTTATCTTATTCCGATTTCTGGATCAAAAGATATGATAAAAACAAAAACCGCAAAAACTGTTGTCTATCGCAAGAGTTTTATCTGATTCGAATTCTTCTCTTTTCTTGATTCGACCCCTCTTTTTTCTCTATAAATAGAGGTCCTATCACCCCTTTTTCAATCATCAACAAGATTGATCACCAAATCCTTCTCTCTTTCTCTCTTTTACACCAAAAATCATTCTCTTCTCTCTCTCCCATATTCTAAGCCTTAAACCTATATTTCTAATTCTATCATTTCTTCCTTAAGCACTGCAAGGAGTTCATACAATACCCAAAATTCTATACTTAAACCAAGGCGAGAAAGGTATAATTAACCGAGGGTTTGGACCAAATCAAATCTACCTTTATTTAATTTAATTTTCATTTGCTTTATATTTTTATTGAAGTTACTAATAGTTAATTCATGATGTAGCAATTAAAGGAAGCGCGGAAAGTGAGTAGTTAATCACTTAATTACTCTTATTTTTATTCTTGTTGCTAGTATCATGATTAGGTTTTTTATTATTTGATTTGACTAACGCTATTATTGTCAAATTGCTTCCAATATTAATGTTTATTCTGTTATATTTTTTATGATCACCATATTACATGTTAAAGGGAATATGTAATTCAAAATCAAGACTAATAATATAATTTCTGACAACCGGTTTAGGTTCCTTTTTAATCTGGTTATTAAATCAAGTGATCCAAATATTTTAAAATTATATGCTGCATTCATATTAAACCAATTTAGCATAATATTAGTTATGAGCAAATTGAATATTTTGTTTGTATGCCTTTGAGATTGCAGGAATCACTTTTCACTATAAGAATCGAGTAGAGGCCAATACGGGCGAATGTGACTCCATGACTCACTTCGTACCCTCATCCCCGATCCTCCTTTTGTGGTTCCGAACCATATGTAGTTAGTAATCTCATGGATTATGAATGGGGTGTAACCTTCACGGGTCAATCGTTGTTGCCTATCGTTGTCCCTTTATCGTGGTTGCCTTTTATGATCCGTGAACGGTTTACAAGTTTCTTAAAAACTTGTTGGAGGCTCCCTACTTTCCTTGTCCCTAATCGTATATGTCAGTTCCCACTTCCTATGAGTGCCAAGCATATTCACCACATGCTTTAACGTTGGCGCACTTCGAGCGACGCCTACAGTACCTTATCAATATAAGTACTTTGACTCAATTCTATCATCCTTTTTGATCTATCCCTATAAATTTTGATTCCTAGTATGTACTGAGCCTCTCCTAAGTCTTTCATTGAGAAACATTTTCCGATCCAAGCCTTTACAGACTCTAACAACGGAATGTTGTTTCCAATGAGTAATATGTCATCGACATATAAGACTAGGAAGGCGATGTCACTCCCACTGACCTTCTTGTAAACACAAGACTCATCTGGATTCTTAATAAAACCAAACATACTGATGGCTTCATCGAATCGCAGGTTGTAACTTCAGCTTGCTTGCTTAAATCCATAAATGGATTTCTTAAGCTTGCATAATTTTCCAGCGGTTTTTTGGTCGACAAAACCATAATTATATTTAGGAAGGCAATTTTGACGTCCATCTGCCATATTTCATAATTGTAATATGCAGCAATCGCTAAGAGGATCCGAACGGATTTAAGCATTGCGACTAGGAGAAAAGGTTTCATTGTAATCAATACCATGAACTTGTTTACAACCTTTTGCTACCAATCTAGCTTTGTAAATGAATACATTTCCATCTTTATTGGTTTTCAACTTTAAAATCCACTTACATTTGATAGGTATGTAGCCTTCGGGTAAGTCAACCAAGTCCAGACTTGATTTTCAAACATGGAATCCATTTTAGATCTCATGGCCTCTTGCCATTTAGCAAAGTCGGTACTTGCCATCACTTGCTTATAGGTTGCCGGTTGATCTCCATCCATGATCAGGATGTCCTAATTCTCGATTATTACTAAACCAAGATATCTATCAGGTTGAAATCTCGGCCTCTAAGACCTACGTAGGGTAATGGACTAAGCATTTGCTTTGTCGATTTGACTTTGCATATTTTGATCACTTTAACCTTCGTCAACAGATGTTGTTTGAGCACTATGACTCTCATTCTGATTTTTTTGCTCATCCTGATGAAATTTGTTGAGTTAGATTTTCCTCCCACTTTTCGTTTTAGAAAGGTGCTTCTTCTCCAAAAAGACACCATTGCGAGCAACAAACACTTTGTTCTCCAATTTTTTGTAGAAGTAATACCCTTTGGTTTCATTTAGGTAGCCCACAAAGTAAACCTTATCAGATTTGGGATGAAGTTTGTCAGAAATCAATTTCTTTACATATGCTTCGCATCCCCATATCTTTAGAAAAAACAACCTAGGAGGTTTCTTCGTCCATAACTCGTATGAAGTCTTTTCTACAACTTTCGATTGAGCACGGTTTAGTGTTAGTGCCGCAGTTAAAAGTGTGAGTCCCTAGAAAGAGATAGGAATATCACTAAGACCCATGGTTGTTCGTACCATGTCTAATAAGGTTCGATTTCTCCGTTTAAATACTCCGTTCCATTGTGGAGTTCTTGGAGGTGTCAGTTCTGAAAGTATACCATGATCTTTCAGATGGTCATCTAATTCTTGGTTCAAGTATTCACCACCTCGATCCAATTGAAGGGCTTTGATTTTCTTGCCAAGCTGATTTTCCACTTCACTCTGAAATTCTTTGAACTTGTCAAAAGATTCAGATTTATGCAACATGAGGTAGACATATCTACTATAGTCGTCTGTGAAGGTGATGAAATATCGATGTTCGTTTCTTGTGGCGGAGCTCATTAGTCCACATACATCGGTATGTATTTGACCTAATAAGTCACCTGCTCTTTCTCCCAGCTTGTAGAATGGCTACTTTATCATCTTGCCTATTAAACATCATTCGCAATTCTCAAAAGATTCTAAATCAAAAGAGTCAAGAACGCCTTCTTGTAGAAGCTTCTTGATGTGTTTGATATTAATGTGGCTAAGACAACAATGCCAAAAGTATGTTTGATTTGACTCCATGGTCTTAGCTCTTTTGGTAGTATTATTCACATTATAAACTTGTTTATCTAAAGAAATCACATAAAGACCATTTTCAGAATGTGCAATACCATATAAAACATTATCGAGATAAAACGAACATTCATTGTCTTTTACTAGAAATTCAAAACCTTAGGCGTCCAACGCCGAAATTGAAATGATATTTTTGGTAATGTTGAGAACATAGTAACAACTATCAAGTTCCAAAACAGTCCTAGAGGGCAAAGACAAACTTAGAGTTCCTGCGGATACGGCTGCAATTCTTGCTCCATTACCGACCCAGAGTTCAACCTCTCCCTTCTCTAGATTCCTAACGTTCCTTAGACCCAAAGAATTGGAACAAAGGTATGAGCCAAATCCGGTATCTAATACCCATGATGTTGGGCTAGTGAAGTTTAAGTCTATAACAAATATACCTTATTCAGAAGCAACGATTTTGTTCTTCTTATCTTGAATTTAAGGAAATTTCTCTTCCAATATCCCTTCTTCTTACAATAGAAGCATTCGGAATCAGATTTAGAAGATGCTACTTTCTTTTCCTTATTGTCCTTGGTAGCTTTTTACTTAGGAAGAAAGTTATTCTTACCTTTTCCCTTGAAGCCTTTCTTCTTTTTGCCCATGCGCTTGAACGACTTGCCCTTTTTGACCATGAGCATATCATGTATTCCCTCATCCTTGAGCGTTTGCTCGGCTTGCTTCAACATACCATGAAGCTTAGTGAGGGTTTTCTCCATGCTGTGCATATTCTTGAACTGATCATAGCCTTTGTGCAGCGAGTGAAGAATGATGTTAATTGTCACCTCGGTTGAATACCCAGCATCAAGCCTTCCCATCTTCTCAAATAATCCTTTCATTTTGAGTACATGTGGGCTTACTAACTCTCCTTTATTGAACTTGCTCTCAAGGATTTGTTTGTGGGTTTTAAACCTCTCAATTCAGGCCTGCTCTTGGAAGATATTCTGCAGCTAAAAATTGATCTCAAAAGCTTTCTCCTTTTTAAAGAAAGTCTTTTGAAGCTCGAGAGACATTGTGGCCAACATGATGCATTTGACATCCCAATTGGCACTTTGCCATCGGTTTAGGACAGCCTGAGTCACTTCCTCGTTAGGAGCATCAGGCATTTCCTCATCAAGGACATATTCCTTTTGCTCTTGCATGAGAACAATTCGCAAATTTCTTTCTCAATCAAGAAAATTTGGCCCACTCAACTTCTCCTTGTCGAGAATTGAGCGTAATGAAAATTGGTTGTTTGCGTTAGTTGAAGACATGATTCTAAAATTGAAATAATTTTAATGAAAAACCATTCATTATACTTAAATAAGATTGAATTTTAATTCATGCATATTTCAAACTTATCTAACATCTTATTCACACATAAAAATGTCCCTTTTTAGTGAAAATAAGTCGATTCCAAGATCCAAGAAAACTAAGACTGGCTAAGCGTGCTTTAGCTTGTCTTATAACTTAATCTCCCAAGGTAATCAACGCTTTGCTAATGGCTCCAAGCCACTCCTGGTTGAATAAATCGTCGCATCTAATGCTCACTTAACAATTTATTCACTTTGCTAAGACATGTTAGGACTCCATCACTCATATCGTTGAGTACAACCAAAACCAACTTGCATACCCGGTATGCATTATGAGTCTAGGGAGTAGGAGTGATGCCTCGCTTTGGCGTAGCCCATCACTACCCTCAATAGGTCGATAAGTGTTGTTTTGGAATGGCAATTCTACTATTTATTTAGGGACCTAGGGTTTCTATGTTGGTTGATTTAAGTGAACTTAATTAATCATCACAACATTCGAAATCCTAAACATGCATCTAAGCTAACATATAATTCATATATAAATGATCATAAATATGTAAAGCATAAGCATTTTGATGCATATTAGCAACTAGCATGACCCCTTGAATTCTTCAAGTCTTCAAAAGGTCTTCTTTTGCAACTTCATGGCTTTTTCTTCCAAGAACCTCTGTCTTCAAGACTTCACCAAAATTATGCAATTACTAGTATCTACTATTAGGACTAATCTAAATTTATTAAAATAATTAAAACCAAATTAAATTAATAAAATAATTAAAACGGTAAAATAAGCAAACACGAAGCCAACCGTACTCAAGTGGTTCACGCAATACATACGTGCCATATGAAAGTCAAGGTTGTCTAACAACCCCGCACTATACGGCTTGGTGCACGTGCCTTCACCACCCCATGTAGCACTAGGTAGGTATAGCCTGGTAGCGTTTGCTACGGGTTACAAGGTGCTAGGAACAAGGCCACGGCTGCTTGCCTTTTGCTCCACAACACCAAGTACACACATGCACTCAAACACGCTCAATGCAAGCACCCTAAGCGGCTTACCCATGGCAAGCCACAAGGCTGTCATGGTGCGCCAAGGAGTGCACACACATGCATCCCCATACACGGCACAAAACAGCACCATAGATCGAGGCTCCCTGGCAGCCTCGGTAGCCCATGGCTGCACGAGCAGTCTGTCTGGCCGAGAGCTAGCTCGAGGCTTCATTAGCCTCGATTTGTGGTGCTCATTCCTCGGAAAAAATCCTGATTTTGTGTGAGATATTTTATCAATTCTAAATTAATTATAGAATTAATTAATTTTGGGGAAAAATGAAAATATAACAAGTCCAACTTAAATAAATTTATCCAAGTGCATAAAACCAAAACTTATTCCAAGATCCATTCTTTAATAAAAATTGGTTTAACTTGGTACAACAAAAATAAGAGGGTAATTACTCACTTTTAATTTAATTAATTTAAATTAATCCTGAGATTTTGATAAAATAAAAGGGAGTTGGAAAAAATGAACATAAGTTCAATAAAGATTCCAACTTTAATACTTGTGATTCCTTGAAAAATTATATCTTCCAATATAAAGATAAACAAATTTCTATCACAAGTTTCAAACTTTATGATTCCAATCAACTTAAAAATGATTAAATCAATAAAGTTCAACAAAAATTCATGGAATTTAGTAACTCAAATTTTCAATTACTTAACATAATTAAAGATTGGATCTTTAGTACTTAGAAGCCTCAGAGAACAAAAATTTCACACTTAATGCAATTAATTTGCAATTATGTGAAAAATAAAACCAAGCTTTCAAACACAAATTACTACGAAGTAATCATGCCTAAAGTGGTTTAATATTGCATATAAAATAATGATTGAACCAATTATATAACCACTATAAATATGCAATCATTTTTCAAGGTTAGAAAGACCGAAAATTTTTCGTAAAAATGGAAAATCCCTCGAAAAAGGCATTGCTGGTAACTTTTTTTTTTTTTTTTGCTAAAAACCGAGTCATGAAAGTTAAAACCATTTCTAAAACGCCTTTTCCACCCAAAATTCACTATTTTTTGGTCGAAATCGGGGTTCGGGAGCTGAAGTCGGCTTTAAACGGAGTTAAAATAAATAAACCGACCTATTAATCTAATTAGCAACTTAATAAAACAAGAAAAATTAAGCCATAAAAACACCTTAAAAAATAATATGATTTTAAAAATAAACGAGTGAGGCTCCGATACCGCTTTTGGGGTTTGGTGAGTCCGACTCACCGCAGAAATAAACCCAAAAACAAGACCGCACTCGTAATAAATAAAACCATAAACATAATTAACTTAATGACAAGATTAAGATAGTAAATATACCTTTGACGCGTGCTTTGCCCGACCTCGAGGGGCTCTTACTTCGAAAGCTAGCCTCAAAGCTACGATGACCTCCAACGGAAGTCCACCCACAACTCGAACACCGACAAGGTCCAATGCCTTGGAGTGAGCAAGGCCCGACCAAAAACCTGAGTAATTGAGTTAAAAGGTTTTCACAAAGGTGATGCCTTTTTCAACTCTTGAGTTCAAAGGTTTTCATTACTAGTGATGCCTTTTCCAACTCTTACTCAAGTGCTTTTTGCAATACCCCAACTCGCGTATTTATAAGAAATGCATGAGTGTGAAAAGCTCTCCCATCAATGTGGGAGAATTTGATTTTCTCATTTTTTTTTAAAGCTAAAACAAAATTAATAATCAAACTAGTAATAAATCAACAAGTGTCAAGCATACAAGGAGGAGTAGGTGAGGACCATTTAGAGGAGGGGGGATCAAACTTGCCCCCCACTCTTGCTCCCATAACCAGTCACCTCCCTTTCTATTCCTCCAATTGAGTTCGGCCACATGGCAGCTTACTTGGGCACCCATGGTTGCCTTGTAGGCTGTCATGGTGCGGTTGTGAGGCTTTGGCCCACCTCACTTGCGCACAAAACCGTGAATTGCTAGCTGCCATGGCCTAGAAGGCCACACATCAAGTGTGCGGGCTGCTAGCTGTCCTATGCTAGCATAGCCATGCACACTTGGTGCAGGGTGCTAGCTTTTTGTCGCGCCCCTAGCACTCGGTTTACTGATGATATGGGTATTTTTGTCATTGTTGATTTTTTATTGTTTTCATGTCTCGTCTTTTTCTTTTTTTTTTAGCCGACTTCTGACGCTCGGTTTCGACACTCCAACCTCGAATTTCGGCCGTCTAAATATTAATTACTCGATCAATTTATTAAATTAATTCGTCGCTTTGGCTCGTTAGTTGCTTGGGTGTGACCCGAAGGGTTCAGTCAAGATTAAGCTGTAATATTAATTATGCATTAATATTACTGATCGAAAGCGGCCTCCGCCCAGGCATTTCGATCACTTGACCTCACTGAAAAATTAGGTTTTTAATAATTCCGAACCCCCTATCAGAATAATACACTTGTTCGAAGGACACTGTTCCTTTCACAATGCACACATAAATGTTGAGCGTGTTGCTGCAAGAAATGTGGTAAAGTATATATACAAGTGTGTTACTAAAGGTCAAGATCGAGTAGTAGTTGTCATAGGAAACCATTCAACCACACAACGTGGTCAAGAGGTACGGCAAGGAACTAGAGTGGATGAGAAAAAAACAACACTTAGATTGTCGATATGTATCGGCCATTGAAGCATGCTAGAGAATATTTGAGTATGATTTGCAACATCAACGTCATTCAACGAAACTACTTCTGTTTCATCTACCTGGTGAACAATTTTTAGTTTTGAACGATAATGATGATCTGCACACAGTCCTTGAACGACAAGGATTGTAACAAACCATGTTAACTATGTGGTTTCAAGCTAACAAGGATTTTCCAGAAGAAAATCAATACACTTACAAAAAATTTCCTATGGGATTCAAACGGGATCGGTCTACAAAATGGTGGGCATAACAACAAGAAAGACCTTGCATTGGTATATTGTCTTTTGTTCATCCAAATTCTGGGGAACGGTATTACTTACGGATTCTTTTAACTAAGGTTTGTGGAGCGAAATCTATTGAAGATATACGAACTGTTGATGGTGTCATCCACCCTACATTTAGATTTGCATGTCAGGCCTTAGGGTTGCTTGACGACAATAATGAGTGGCATGAAACTCTGTCAGAAGCCTTTAACTGGGCATCAGGTTCACAGTTGAGAAACATGTTTTTCTCAATATTAATGTTTTTAGGAGTAAGTGATCCGAAACAAATGTGGGAACAATATTGGGGTGAACTTAGCGATGACCTTGAGATAATGATGCAACGTCAAACTAGAAACCCTAACATACGATTGTAGGCGTCGCTCGAAGTGCGCCTACGTTAAAAGCATGTTGTGAATATGCTTGGCACTCATAGGAAGTGGGAATTGACATTACGATTAGGGACAAATAAAGTAGGGAGCCGCCAACAAGTTTTTAAGGAACTTGTAAACCGTTCACGGATCATAAAAAAGGCAACCACGATAAAGGGACAACGAAGGCAACGATTGACCCGTGAAGGTTACACCCCATTCATAATCCATGAGATTATTAACTCCATATGGTTCGGAACCACGAAAGGAGGATCGGGGATGATGGTACGAAGTGAGTCATGGAGTCACATTCGCCCGTATTGGCCTCTACTCGATTCTTATAGTGAAAAGCATTCCTGTGATCTCAAAGGCATACAAACAATAATTCAATTCGCTCCAAACCATTATTTAACTAAATTGATTGAATATTAATGCACACATTATTCTAAAATATTAGTGATCACTTCAATTAATAACAAGATTAAAAAGGAACCTAAACCGGTTGTCCAAATTAACTTATTAGGCGTGATTTTCAATTACATATTCCCTTTAACATGAAAGATGGTGATCAATAAAAATAATAGAATCAATATTAAAAAAACCAATTTAATCATAATTCTAACAACATAAAAATCGTTAGAAAAATAACAATAATAAAAAGAGCATGATCCGTACTTTGAATCTGTTTGTTTGCAACTACAAAATAATAAACGAGTTAGTAACTTCAAGGAAATAATAAAACAATAACTAGATTAAATTAAATAAAAACAAGGTTAATTTTGGGGCCAAACCCTCAAACGATTCTACCTTTCACGCCTTGGTTTAAGGACAGAACCTCGAGTAAAATATGGACTCCTTTGAGTGCTTGAAGAAGGAATTTTGAAGTGAAAAGGGTAGGCTAGTGTTTAGGTAAGAGCATAGAAGAGAGAAAAAATAAGAATAATCGAATTTTGGTTGCCCCGTTCATCAGAAATGAGGGGGTATTTATAGGGAAATGTGCTGAGGGAGCACACGGAACCCTAAAATGATAAAAACCCTAAAAAAGTATCCCGTGACACGGTCAGACTGTACCGTGACACGGTTAGACTGTACCGTCAGACGGTACAAGTTCCCGTGACACGGTCAGTTTTGGAGTGTCGCGGGAAATTTTCAGAAAACGGAACGGAAAACGCGTTAAGGGCTAACGCGGAAAGGACACGGAACTCCCCGTGTCACGGAAGACCTCCCATGTCACGGGAAGTCCCACCGTCAGACGGGAAGAGTTCCCGTGACACGGTCAAGCTTGACCGTGACACGGTCAGTTCCAGTCTACTTTTCCGTCTAAATTCATTTTTAACCCTAATTTCTTTCGGCTTTTTAAGTGTCGATTAATAATTTCGGGCTTTTTTCTGACTTTTATTATTCGGGCTAAAATAAGAAAATAATAAAATAAAAATAAATAAAATATTTGGGCCAAAAATAATAATAAAATAATAAAATAAAAAGGTTTAGGCTTAAAATTAATTAACAAATTAAAACTATGCTTTTACCAAACATCAAGACTGATCCATAGACCTTTCGAAAATATGAATTTAATAAAATACGATATTTTAAGCACTCTAGGGATTAAATACTAAACCCAACCAATGGCGGCGGTGAAAGGTTATTTATCATCGGGCTTGGTTTTGGGGAGACATTTTTAGGTGTCTACAGAAGCCCCCACTTTGACTGAGTTTGTAGAAACGTCAGTTTCGAAAACGATAGTCAAAGTAGTCAATAGGGACGAAGAATGATTTAAAACGTTCTGCGATCCTAAATCATTCTGTATACGCCGATACCTGCAGAAAAATGTTAATTCCACAGATAAAAGAGTAAAGGGATAGAATAAATATCTGGCACCAGTGTATCGGTGACAAACGAGTTTGGTATTTTCCTATGCTTGAAGGAATCTACCGAGTGACATTGGTTGAAACGCTTTCCATGCTTGAGGAAAGCCGACTGAAGAGTTTGGTACCTTTCTAAGCCTGAAGAAAGCTACCGGATAATACTTTCCATGCCCGAGAAAAGTCGGCGAACGAATTTAGAGTCATTCTATGCTTGAAGAATTCCACCAATAATGCCTTCCATACTTGAGGAAAGCCGACAAAGGAATTTCGTGGTTTTGTATACTTGAAGAAAAATCCACTGATGATGCTTTCCATGCCTGAGGAAAGCCGACTTGGCGGTTTTCTATACTTGAAGAAAAATCCATCGATAACACTTTCCAAGCCTGAGGAAAGCCGACTTGGCGGTTTTCTATACTTGAAGAAAAATCCACCGATAACGCTTTCCAAGCCTAAGGAAAGCCGACGGTTGCTGAAAATTGATAAGTGTATGGTGGTTCGATTATCCCCGAACGTGGGCCACATATATTTCACAATTTTAAGCCGATTATCCGACCATATTAAATGCTTAATATGCCGAAAAATAGGCTTTGACGCTTGCCAGGGGTAAAATAGTAATTTTAGTCCCCCTTAAACATCAGTTGGGATTTTCTGCGTAACTGTAGCGAAAAATAATCGCCCAAAAAACTCGGAAAGTCAGCCAAACTGGTCAAAAAGCAAAGAATATTCCCTGACCAGGCTCAGATTTGCCGCGCCACGTAAGCAGGTTGCCGCGACACGGTCAAGGCTTCCCGTCAGACGGGACAAGAATCCCGTGTCATGGGACACCTATTTTTCTTTTTTTTTTCTTTTTTTCCTTTTTGTTGTTTGAATCAGTCAACAACGACTCTTTTTTGTCCTTTTCTGCCTTTAAATCCGCGTGCACCATTCCACCATTCCACATTTCACATTTTTCTTGCTTTCACACTTGCTTTCACCATTTTAGCTTCTCTTTTCCCAAAAGTTGTCGCGCCACGCCTGGGGTCAACCGCCGGCCGTTCAAAACTCGCCGTGACACGGTAACGGAGACCGTGACACGGTTAGTCTTTTTTTTTTTTTTTTTCTTCTCCTTTTCTTTTTACTTTGCTGCGGTTGTTTGGCTACTGCGCTGCTGCTGTTTTGTTGCTGCTTCTGTTTCTGTTCCTGTACTGCCGCCCAGTTCACCGGAGCTCCGTCAGCCTTGAAGGTTTACCGTGACACGGTTGATCTTGACCGTGACACGGTTAGTCTTGCTCGTGTTGTGGCAGTTGCGTTGGTGACCGGAACATATTTTCGAGTTTTGGAGTTCGAATTTCACCAATTTTGTTGTAATTTCTCGATATTCTCCTCATTTTTGACTTTTTACAAACATCCATGTAAGTTCCCTTTGATTTTTGCTTTGAATTTACTTCACATTAACAATTTCATGACAAACACTAAAAAATCAATTTGGGGGTTTTTGATTTTGAAGCTTTATGTTGAAATTCTTGCCATGATTTTACTTGTATATGTGTACATGTGTGTTTGTGAGAAATTTGAGACAAAAATTGAATGATTGGTGGAGAATTGAGCAAATCACCATTTTTGGGTGCTACTTTGTAAAATAATGTTCATGTTTTGAAATGGTGAAAAAAAAGATGGTGGCGACCCTTGTGAAATGATGTGTTGATTCATATTTTGCATATGTACTATATTGTCATGGAGAACATAGTATCATGCGGCTAGGAGCACTGTAGTATTAGTTTGTCATGGAGAAACTAAATACTATAATTTTTGCCAATTTTTAGCCTTGAGGTAAAAATTTAGCATATAATTCAATAAACAACTAAATAACTCAGGAAATGATGACAAGTATTTAGATTATTATTTTACAATTTAAAATGTTTAGGAAATGATGCTAAACATTTAGATTTTGATAAAATTTAGCATATAATTCAATAAACAACTAAATAGCTTAGGAAATAATGCTAAGTATTTAGATTTTATTATAAATATGCAACTTGAATTAAATGTTTAGGAAATGATGCTAAACATTTAGATTTTTACAATAGCATGCCTAGACGACGAGATTGCGACCTTTCTACCCGCGGCCGGCGTCGGGCTTTTCGGGAGGACACTCTCACTGTCCCTAAGGGCGTGGACGACGACGTCTTGGAGTCCGAGCCTCGGACTTCTACGAGTAGGGGTAGGTGGGTTCCACCTCCGTGGACTCTAGACCAGTTGGTTTTTTGCCGTGAAAACCACATCTCCCACCGTGCACTCTCCGGCATAGTCGATGGCACACTTCGTCAGCACGGTTCCGGAGCCGGTGATTTGGTCCCTCGAATTTACCAGGTTATTACGGGGGATCCTGCTACAAGCGCCCTATGGGAGTCGTCTGGCTTGGTCGATTTCTACGCGGCGGTTGTAGGATTTCGCAGCCCCCAAGGTCGCGGCGCGACGGTCTTTCGCGCATTGTTGGAGTATTTCTAGGATACTACCAACACGTTTCACTTTGCTTGGGGGGAGATGATGGTGACCCCCCTGGACTTCAGCATGATCAGCGGGCTGCGCTTTACTGACCGGGCAGTAGGCCAGATGTCTGATCTATCTTGGACATCGGCTGAGGTAGTTGATTTGTTGGGTCCGGTCGTTTAGCACATCAGGACCCGACCGGTGTCTCGAGGTAATCCTAGGAGTGGACGATCGGAGTCGGCTTCAGTTCTTGCTCGCGGCTTCGATATGGAGGATATGACGGCCGAGCAGCGGGTGCGGATCTTCATCTTGATCCTGATCTCTATGACCCTCTCTCCTGACAGGAGTTCACGCGAGCTCCTCTGCTACCTCCCTTCTTTGGCCAGGATTCCCGAGATAGGATCCTACAGCTGGGCCAGTCTTGGATACGCGGATCTTCATCTATCTCTACGTCATGGCTGCCGTCAGCTGAATGACGAGTCCCCTATCACCGTTTACGGCCTGTGGAGAGTCGTAGAGGTTATGATCTTTTCCCTTCTTGTTTCGTTTCGGCTTGTTCGATTCGTGTGCTGAATGTTATTTTTGTTGCAGTTATGGTTCTACGAGTACTTCCCAGGCTTGGCTCCTCGCCGGCGTCGGGAAGTGGTCCATGACTTCCCCGTCGGAGCCAGCTGGCGTGACCGAGGAGAGTCACGGGTGGAGTCTGTTCCGGCGCTTCGTGGGGTACTACGCCGAGGCACCTCTTCCGTTGGCGTAAGAATTAGCTTTGTTGCGTTTTTTCCTTCTGATGTTGTTTATGTCGTTTTACGCCTAACTTTTTATGGTTTCCAGGTTCCCATTGATGTCCAGTATCGTCCTTGGGCCGGGATGACTGATCTACCCGAGGCCCTACGTCTTTTAGTGTACCGTACCATTTTGGTTGGTACAGGGCGCTTCGTCTGGTATTTGGGGGGCGAGTCGTCCGTCAGCATAGCGGCAATCGCTTTGTGGTGCCTTCTTCCCCGCTAGAGTCGATGCTGGACTCCCGCTTGATCAGAGGGTTGATCAACAGGGGAGAGCGCTACACTTTTCCGTGGCAGAAGCTCGTTCACATGGAGAGCGACTACGCGCGGGATTTGCTTCCCTCTCTGGCTCCTCCACCCCGTCTTCCCGAGGTATGATATCTTTCGAGAATCTTCTTTACTTGTCTCTGTTTTAAATAGTCGAATAACTTGATTATTCGATCATATTTTTAGACGACCAGTCACCCTATGGGGAGGATTCAGATTCCTCCTCAGTCTGTCTGCTACCCTGGGCCGATCGGTATCACGAAGGACCATATTGCTGACGCGCTGGAGGGTTATAGACAGGCGCAGGAGTCAGTGCCCGAGGTTTTTGAGCCGGTGAGTTTTCTTCGACGCGATATCCACTCTTTTAATGCTGCTTATTATTGATTTTTCTTTGTTTTATCCTCAGCCTAACCACCCGGAGGTGATGGGAATTATGAAGCTGGTGGACGCGCTGAAGTATTGCATCATTAAGCTTTGGCGTGGTGCGAGTTGTCGGAGCTCTAGCAACGTCCATGAGATATCACTTATTACTTTTTCATTTCTACCATTTGTTTTATTTTGCATCATTGACACCTTTTGATTTTGTGTTTTTTCAGGAGCGACGGAGGTCCCGCTCGCGCTCGAGGCCTAGAGGCTCGGACGAGGAGGAGCTTGGTCGTAGTAGACGATCTCCTGAGGCTCACCGGCGTTCTCAACGAGAGTCGCAGACTACTCAGCTGTTCAAGGAGGCTCAGTGGGAGCAGGGGCAGTCTTCTAAGCGTCCGTCATTTTCACAGCCTCCAGTTCCTGAGTTTGGGTCTCCTTTGGATTCCTCCACCACTGTCGGGCTTGTTCTTGGTTCTGCTATATGGGACGATGCCTTCGCCGACGATTCCAGTATCATTGGGCCAGTCTACTCCGCTCTCCGGCTGGACGGGACCTGCTTTGAGCTTGACTACTACTGGGCCTACGAGGACTAGTAGGGACGCTACTCCCCGTACTCGGATGGTCGAGGGACTCTTTGGTTCGTCGTTCCCATACACAGAGGGAGGTCCACATGCACAGGGACAAGATGAGACTGATTCTGGTTCTAGAGATTTTTGACCGAGGGTTTTTGTGCATACTGTGATGACACTTGATACATTTATGTATTACGACTCTTTGTACATTATTTACAGTTTATATATCTACTATTGTGTGTGTTAGTGTGTGTTTGAGACTCTTTGTGTGTGATTGTGTACTTATTAATGACACGACGAAAAAACTTAAGTGGAGTAATGGAGGGTACCGACCTTCCCCAAAAGAAAAGAAAAAAAACACTCAAAATAAAATTACCTTCCCCAAAAGAAAAGAAAAGAAAAGAAATGATGAATAAATAAATATAAAAAATATCTTCCCCAAAAGAAAAATAAAATAAAAATAAAAAACAAAAGAAATAAAATCGTAAAATAAAGATAAAAATATAAAAAAAGGTGAGAATTTTATTCGAAATAAAACTCTCAGAAAAAACTAAAAAAAAAAAAAAAAAAAAAAAAAAAAGAAGTTAAAGATAGGAAAATATAAAAAATCCGGATAGATACGGAAAAGATGAAAAAAGCAGGCGCGTAAAGTGCCGTGACACGGCACTGTTCACCGTGTCACGGCAAAGGTTCCCGTGACACGGTGGAATTTCCCGTGTCACGGGAAACGTATTATTCAGCGGTTTGTTTCACGCGTGCGAAAAGATAAATTCTGGGCAGTTTCGAGCGCTTTTGCTATAAAATAAGACCAGATTATTCATGATATGCATAATTACGAAACACAAAATAATTTAGAATTTCATATTTCAATAATCATGTCTCAGAATTTTGATAATATATTGCGCGACTGGTCTTATTCTTTGACCAATGCTGAAAAAAAAGTGTAAGAATATTTCATGTCAGGGGTTTGCTAGCCCTGCGACATGTAGCTATTGAACATGATTTTCTTAGGGCAGCATTAGATTATTGGAGTCCAGAAACGCACTGTTTCAAATTTGATTATGATGAAATCTGTCCTCTGCCGGAGGAATTTGGCGCAATCTTTGGATTTCCTGCTAGGAATCTTATAGCCATGCCTACCTTACGTGAATATTATTACCAAGACTTTGAACGCCATCTGAATCTAACAGATCCAGATTTAAATAGAATTGTTTGTGGTAATGAAGTAGACTTAGAAAAACTTGCTAACTTATATTTTAATCGCCCTGTCTCTGAGTCTTATCATGTGTATCGTAGAAGGGCATATAGTTTTTGCATGTTTAGCAAGCTACTTTTTGCAAACGGTAGGGTAGGACATGCTTGTCTAGCGTCTGTGCTTGAGCATGTAGAATCCGGAAGATCTCCTATGCCAACATGCCTTGGAGAAACATTTCGTGGCCTAGACGAGGCAAAATCTGACCGGAAAGCCATCAGGAAGGGCTCTCTGGTACTATTACAGGTAAAAATACGCTCTGAATAGCCCCCCGTGACACAAAACAGTCACCGTGTCACGGTTAGGGTCTGCCGTGACACGGTCAAAACTGCCGTGTCACGGGAATCTGCAATTTTTTTTTTTTTTTTTTTTTTTTTTTTTTTTTGACGATTAATATTCTATTTGTTTTCTTGTTTTGCAGATTTGGTTGATGGAGCGTTTGGAATTATTTGAAGCCCCCGATGACATTGAAAAATATGGCCCTAACGACTTAGTCCGTAGGAAGAATTATTCTGCGAACATGTCGTATGAAGATTAGAAAAATTTCTTTGCAAAGAGAGAATTTTCCATTCGTTGGGTGGTGCCTTGGTGGAGGCTTACTAGGATGGTTGGCACGAATGAAACACCATATTGCCGTGTTCCTAGTATCTCCAAATTGACCTTTTACTGTCCCTTTCGACTGATGCGGCAGTATGGACTTGAACAAGTAATTCCACGCTATAACGATAGTCCTCGTGAAGTATCGTTGCATGAAAGTAACGTTCACAAGTACGAGGCTTATTGGATTAGAAGACCTTTGTGGACCGTTTCTGCAAGTGACCAAGCTCCTCCTCCCTTATCTAGTGCATACAAGGCATGGTTGAACCCTAGAAGCAAGAGAGAACGATTCGGATCACGCAAGTCTGATGTAAAGAGTCGTCTTGGAGATAAGAAAGCTCCTCTTAAAGATCGCCTAGGTCCGAGAACACAAGGAATTGAGTTTAAGACTCCTAAGATGCCAAGAAAGAAGACCTATGTGAAAGGAAAGGGTAAAGAAAAGATGGTGTATAGGGAGAAACAACCAAAAAAGTTCAAGAAAGGTGAAAGGGGCGAAAGTTCGACTAGGGGTGTGACGGTTCGGGCTACAAAAGACACACTAATGGTGAAGGCCGACCTAATTGAGCAAGAGAAGGATATTCCTAAAGAGAAGAGAGATTAGATCAATAGTGCTTTGCATTTTATTATTTAATTTTTATTTAAAATAAGGCGTATGATGCCAATATTGTAGTCGCATTTATTTCTTGAATAAAAATTACAATGACTTTTATATATTATCCGAGTCAAGGAGTCGGACGCAATGGAAGAACGAAAACAAAAATTCGAACAGGAAATTCGCAACGAATGCGCCAATAAATAAAAACGGGAAACTAAAAATCTGCCGTGTCACGGTCAAAGAATCCCGTGACACGGTTAAAGTTCCCGTGTCACGGCAAAACTTTTATTTATTTATTTAATTTTTTTTTTGTGACGTGGTACGGAATAGTTCTTCGTTAGACGGGATCAAATCCCGTGTCACGGGAGGCACTCTGTTCTTTTTTGCCGTTTAGAGTTTGCCGTGACACGGGATTTTGTCCCGTCAGACGGGAATGCTTCCCGTGTCGCGGCATATTTACCCTTTTTTTTTTTTTTTTTTTGTCGTGACACAATGTTGAACCGGGCACATATTAAATCAATAGAGGGAGGATTTTTTTTTTTTTTTAAAGTGGCCGGGCCCCCTTGAGGGGTTGCCTACGTATCCTAAAAAGGAATCAGGCCAGACGTAGCTCTATTGGGTCATGAACCCATGCGACTAGGCGTAGAATTTTTTGAGTTGATCCAAGTTGGTTAAATTATGGAAGCCGTTACCGTCCATGTCTACCAATTGTGCTGCTTCGCCAGACAGGATGGCTTTAACAATGTACGGGCCTGACCAATTCGGTCTGAATTTTCCTCTTGGATCTAACACATTTTTGCGGGGGGCCTTAAGCACTAGGTCGCCCTCTTTGATGTTCCTGGTCTTGACTTTTTTATTAAAATTTCGTGCCATACGCTGTTGGTAGGTTTGGACATGAAGCAAAGCTGCCAAGCGTTTTTCATCAAGCAAAACCAGTTCGTCGTATCTTGCTCTAATCCAGTCGACTTCATCTAGTTGGCTTTCCAATGCGATTCGGAGAGAAGGTATCTCGAGTTCGATTGGTTGTACAGCTTTGACGCCATAGACCAAGGAGACGGGGGTAGCCCTTGTCGATGTGCGGACAGAGGTTCGATAACCCCAAAGGGCGAAATGTAGCTTACTTGGCCAATCTTTATAATTTTCTGTCATCTTTTCGATGATGGTCTTCACGTTTTTGTTGGCCGATTCGACTGCTCCGTTCGTTTGTGGTCTGTAAGGTGATGATCGATGATGTTTTATGTGATATTTTTGCAACAATTCTGCGCATTCGGCTTGGAAATGTGTTCCATTGTAACTGATCATCTCATGTGGTACCCCATAGCGGCATATAATATTTTTCTCAATGAATTGAGCTACATGTTTTGCCGTCAGCTTGGCATATGAGGCTGCCTCAACCCATTTGGTGAAGTAATCGATTGCTACGAGAATGAATTCATGCCCCCCTTGTCCTGGTGGCGTGATTTTTCCAATGATGTCGATGCCCCAAGTGGAGAAAGGCCATGGAGAAGTATACGTGTAGAGAAGTGAAGGTGGAACATGTTGTAAGTTTGCATAGATTTGGAACTTCATACATTTCTTGACGTACTCGTGACAATCTCGCTCCATAGTAGTCCAATAGTAACCTTGTCGTTGAATCTTTTGGACTAACATCTTTGCATTCATGTGAGTTCCACATATACCAGCATGAAGGTTTTCCATGGTTTTATGTGCTTCTTTTTTAGCTACACATAAGAGATTCCTTCCTGTTGCGGTTCTCTTATGGAGTTCTCCCCTGATGAGCACATACTGTGAGGCTAGGAGCCTCAAAGCACGGCGTGCCCTTTTATCAGTATTAGGAGGATACTCTGCTTTTGTCACATAATTAAGGATGTCTGTATACCATGGTTCTTCATCTTCTTCTTGTTCATCATCAAGTGCATGAACATAAGCTGGTTCATATCTTCTCTCTATGGTCAGTGGCATTCTGATCGTGTCAGCTGGAATTCGCACCATTGATGCCAACTTAGCTAGTGCGTCGACGAACTGGTTTTCTTCTCTTGGCAAATACGTATATTCCACTTCATCTAGTTGCTGCGTGAGAGTTTCCAGATGAGCTTGATACGTAGCGAGACTTTCACTCCTCACTTTCCATCTCTTAGAGATTTGGTTAATGATTAGTGAGGAGTCACCATAGATTCTGAGTTTCTTGATTCCCAAGGCGACAACTGTTTCTAATCCCAAAATGCATGCTTCATATTCTGCGGCATTATTGGTGACATCAAAGTCGAGCTTCATGGAAATTGGGATGTGTTCTTCATTGGGCGATACGAGCAAGACTCCCACGCCACATCCCTTTTGGTTTACAGCTCAATCAAAATAGAGCGTCCAATTATCGTCTTCGGTCATAAGTAAATCTTCATCAGGGAAATCGTACTCATCTTCTTCTTTTTCAGCTTCTTCTAATGGAAAGTCTGCTAAGAAGTCAGAAACTACATAACCTTTAATGGCCTTTTGTGGCACGAATCTTAAGTCAAATTGAGCTAGATTGACTATCCACCTTGATAATCTGTCGTTGAGTGTTGCTTTCTCAAACAGGTATTTGAGAGGATCCATCTTAGACACAACATGCACTGTATGAGTAAGCATGTAATGTCTCAGTTTCTGCGCGGCCCATACAAGTGCGAGACACAATTTCTCGAGTGGCGTGTATCCCGTCACATATCCTTGGAGTTTCTTACTCAGGTAATAGATTGAATTCTCCTTGCTTTCGATCTCTTGTGCTAGCATCGCCCCCATCGTTTCTCTTGTGACCGTAAGGTAGAGTCGAAGAGGAAAGTCAGGTATTGCCGGCGCTAGCACGGGTGGGTTTGCCAAATACTCTTTGATTTTGTCGAAAGCCTTTTGGCAGTCATTATCCCATGTAACTGGGGCATTCTTCTTAAGCTTCTTGAATATAGGTTCTAATATCGCTGTGAGCTTTGATATGAACCTACTTATGTACTGCAACCTCCCAATGAAGCCTCGAATCTCCTTCTCATTTTTGGGTGGTGGCATGGCCATGATCGCTTTTACTTTTGAAGGATCTATTTCAATCCCTCGAGAACTGATCACATATCCAACTAATTTGCCGGACGTGACTCCGAATGCACATTTTGCTGGATTTAATCTCATGTTGTACTTACGGAGTCTTTCAAAAAACTTGCGAAGTGCGACAATATGGCCTGGGCGATCTTTAGACTTGACAATCATATCATCGACATAGACCTCCACCTCTTTGTGCATCATGTCATGTAAGAGTGTTGTAGCTGCTCTTTGGTAGGTGGCACCCGCGTTTTTCAACCCGAATGGCATTACCGTATAGTAATATGTACCCCACTGTGTGATGAATGTGGTTTTCTCCATGTCTTCTTCGGCCATCAATACCTGATTATATCCGGCGTAACCATCCATGAATGACAGGAGTGCATGATTTGCTGTATTATCGACCAGAATGTCAATATGAGGTAGAGGGAACCCATCTTTTGGGCTTGCTTTATTGAGATCCCTGTAATCAACACACATTCTGACTCTTCCGTCCTTCTTTGGAACAGGGACCACATTTGCTATCCATTCCGGATTCTTGGATACTCTTATGAAACCTACGACCAATTGCTTCCTGATTTCTTCTTTGATTTTGAGAGCCACATCTGGTTTCATTCGGCGCAGCTTTTGTTTGACAGGCTTCATACCTGGAATGAGTGGTATCGTATGCTGAGCTATATCCCTGTCAATTCCTGGCATATCTTGGTATGACCAAGCCAATACATCAACAAATTCATTAAGCAAGTTAACTAGCTCTTTGCGTTCATCTTGACTTAGTGTTAATCCAATTTTTACTTCTTTGAGAGTCGTATCATTGAAAATGTTAACTGTTTCTGTATTTTCAATAACTGCTGTTTTATTTTCATGTTCTTCCATTGCTTTTATTATTTCTTTGTCATTTTTATCATTAGCAAAGCAATATTGATCAGGGCTAGGGGAATGGCACACATCGTAAGCAAAGGTACTTATCTTATTGAAGTCACTGTCTAATACATCAAGAGAGGCAAGGTCAGCTGCGACCTCACCAAAATGATTAGGACTAGAAGGATAAGGCTGAACAAGAGACTTAGGGTTGAACTCTATAGCAGAAAGAGGGTAAGCCTCAGACTCTAAGGAGTCTTCTACAGACTTAGACTCAGACTCGGACTCGGACCCAGACGATTCAGACTCATCAAACATAGGACCCTCGCCAACGGTTATTTCCAACTTTTCTCCATTTGGCGTAGTGATCCTCAATGTCTTACGCCATCCCCTTGAAATGTTGTCAGCTTGGACAATTAACTCCGAGGGATCAAACTCCTTGTTTGTTATGACCGCTTGAATGAGCTCAAAGTTATCATTGCAGACCGGCTTGGATTCATTTTTTTCCATTCCAAAAAGGAGGTTAATTCCCAGATCATCAGAGTTCCGGCTGGCTGACTTCTCGACTGTGGAGAGTTCTTCATCGATGAAGTCACAATCGAGAAATATCTCGAATCCTAGTTCACGGATCCCATCATGGACAAATGGTTTGGGGAATTCATAGCATGGGAAGTCTTCCCCTTCTTTGATATACTGGCCGTTGAGAGTCAACGGATATGGATCCATGGCCATTTCTGTCTTTGTGATTCGAGCATTGTTGCGAGCCTTCATTTTCAACGCAGCCTGTTTCAGATCTTCCTTTGTCGGCTCGAATCCTAAGTCAAAAGTGTCCTTCTTTATTGCACCAGGATGGCCCCAAGATTTAGCCATTTCCTTCTTAAGCCCAAGAGTCATTCCAGGAAAGTGACCTTGCTTCTTCAGAATGGCGTTGATACGGGTGTTTGAATAAGGATTGAAGTCGAGATGGCACTTTTCCTCTTCTTCGATCGCAAGAACATCATCTAATGAAAACCCCCAAAGATCTTCATCTTCCTCGTCGTGTTCAACATGGACGATGGGAGTATCAATAACTTGAATGCGCATAGGAGAAGCATCGATGGTAATCGGAACCCCTCCAACTATAGCTTTCACTTTCTGATGAAGCGACGATGGAATCGCCTTTAACTCATGAAGCCAAGGGCGTCCTAACAGCAGATTGAAAGAGGCCTTAATGTCCACCACCTGAAACTTGGTGCGACGCTCAACGGCCCCAGTGGTTATATTCAGTATGATAGTACCCACGGCTTGACGGCGAGGATTATCGTAAGCTCGAATCCCCTGAGTGGAGGGAGTCAACTCTTCATTCTTTATACCCAACTTCTTTGCAGTACGGAGTGGGCACACATTGATTGCAGAGCCATTATAAACCAGGCTCATAGGAACATTCATCTGCCTACACACCACAGTGAGGTGTAAGGCCTTATTATGTTAGTCCCCTTCCGGGGGTAGATCCTTATCGGAAAAGGAAATCAGATTGCTGGTACTCGGCAGCTTAGTAGTGAGGAAGTTAACCAGTCCTTGGGGAGTCATGTCGTCATCGACTCCTATCTTCACCAGAGCATTCATTACAGCCTTTCGATGCTCGTGGGAAGTGGCCAAAAGCTTCCATACATTCATCTCCACCTTGGTCTTTTGTAGCTGTTTGACCACATCGCTATTCACAGGGTCGATGGGATCAACTATCGGATTTGATTGTGGTGGAGGTGGAGGTGGGTTGGGTTGTTGCAACCGTCCACTTCTAGTGAGAACCTTGACCTCAAGGTCCCCCCAAACATCTTCACTAGTGCCGAGAGATGAACAGGCTATATCTTTGAGATAGATATCTTCATCATCACTATCCCAAATCCCATTCACTTCTTCAGTGCTTGAGATAAATACAACTTCTGGCAGAGGTTCATTCACAGGTTGAATGAGTATTGACGGATCAAAGGAGACTTCATCTCCCATGATAGCCAAAGCATCAGAAAGAGGACCTGTTTGAATGTTAGGCTTCTTGCCCCCTGGAGGGACAGGAAGTTGGTTAGCATCTATCAGGTCTTGGATTGCGTCTTTCAGCCTCCAACACTTCTCAGTGTTATGACCCTTGCCTTGATGATACTTGCAATAAGCATTGGGGTCATAGTTGGCGGTCCTATTCTCAGGTTGAGGTTCTGGGAATGTTCCAATTGGCATAATCAGTCCCTTACCATGAAGACGGTCAAAAGCAGCATAGTAAGTCATTCCCAAAGGCGTATAAACCCTCCTTTGCCTTTGGAATCTTTGAGGAGGAGCATTAAGGGCCAGCACATCATTAATGTTGATATTGTTAGTAGCATTATTGGGCTTAGAAGACGAAGAAGAAGGAGTGTCGTTCTTCTTGTTTTTCCAAGTGCTGCTATTATTGTTGCTACCAAAAGACTTCATCAGTTCATCTTCGATATTGATTCCAATATCGTATACAGCTTCAAATGTACTTAAAGGCAGAAACTTCAAGTGTTGCTTGTATTTATGCGTCAGATTGGCAATGAACAAGCGAACCATTTCCTTCTCCTTGGGAGGGTCTACCAGGAGCGCAGCTGTTTCTCTCCACCTGCTTAGGTAAGTAGTGAAGCCTTCATTCTCTTTCTGTTTGAGAATGAAGTGTTCACGTTTAGAAGTCTTTGCTTGAATGTTGCACTTGTATCGGTTCATAAAGCTTTCAGCAACATCTTCCCAAGTCGCGACATGCTTGGATTCTAGGGAATAGAACCACTGTTAACAGGCATGCTCTAAGGAAAGAGGAAACACCGTAGGGAAGAGTGTCACATCTACTCCCTTAAGAGCCATAGTTGCAGAAAAAGCCTTCAAATGGAACAGCGGGTTATCAGTAGGCTTGAACATGGGAATATCAGTAGTGGAAAACTTTTCAGGGAGTTTCTCTCTTATGGACGAGGAAGTGACAGGCTGTTCCACATAAGTGAACTCTTCTGAAATCTTGCTCATCTGTTCCTTGATCTTGTCCATCGCAGTAGCAGTAACACTGTTTTGCTTGTCTTTCTCTACAGTGCTGACTTTAGTAGTGAGTGTCTGCATCATGTCAGACAACCTTTCGATTGTCCTGTTGAGGTTCTCGATGTCTTCCTTAGTGGCCATTGGTTGAAAGTAGACTTGACACGGATCTTGTGGAGATGACTGAGGTGGTTTCCTTGTACGCCTCTTTGGTACGAGAGGTTGTTGAGGTATGGACTCGAACCATAACAATCTACCCTTGCTTCTTGCCCAAGCACTGTGACACCGAAACAAATACACCTTTAATGACCACACTTAACCTTAACCTATCCGGATTAAAAAAAGAAAAAGAAAAAAAAAAGTAAAAAAATTTGAAGTTCTACTTATTGTTTTTTTTTTTATTATTATAAAAAAAAAAGAAAAACATGGGAGGATACCATCCTACTTACTCCAAAAAAAAACACGACACAAAAACGAGACTTCCCTAAAATACGGTCAAAAGTGGTGTACGACTAAAAAAAGAAAAGTGTGTGGACATAACATGTAAGTGATTAGGTGAGGTTATAGACGCGTGTTTTGACCGTATAACTAGACACGACTCAATACTGGACACAAAAATCGAGAAAAAAGACTTACGGGACACTTTCCTGAACACCGTGTCACGGTGAAGACTAGCGTGACACGGTTAAGCCTACCGTCTGACGGTAGCCTTTACCGTGTCACAGCACTGTTCACCGTGACACGGCAGAAAATGCCGTGACACGGTCCGCAGTTCCAGGTTAGTTTTGTAATTTTTTTTCAGATTTTAATCGATTTTAAGTCCGTACTAATTACTATGTGAGAATAAAAACCCTCGGTCATGGGTCAAACAAAAAAGCAAACACATTAGGGTTAGCACCGAACAAACACATAGCATTTAGGCACGATGATGTAAAAAAGTTCGCAACCTAAAGTCAAGGTCTATGTTCAACTATTGGTCAAGCTTTGCGTGTCAAAAGGGTACCATGCTTAAGAGTTTGGACGCTTTAGCAAGGCAGCCTCCTTTGAGGGTGTATGCCATCGGGCGGCTCCGCGAGTTCGTGATGAAATCGAACTCGACTCCATGGTTTGGGTGGATTTAATAACTCGGATGAACCCTTATTGCCATGAGCGTTTTTGGGTAGATAGAGCTTAAATCCCCTGGGGCTAAGACGCATGTAGAACACATACGTTTTTTCAGAAAAATCGAAGGAAGTCGACTGTGAGAAAAGAAAATAAGCCGAGACGGATTTTAAGACTACCGTGACACGGCAGAAATTCCCGACGGTACACTGTATCGTGACACGACAGTCAGAAAATCTGACTGGTGCCCTGTTTGCTTTTGCGCACAATCAAATTATCCAATTTTTCCTACGGGACAGACCTGAATGCGATGTAAAAACGTCTATGCAGATGCAAAAATGCCAAATTCATCACAGGGATATTTTTTCAAGAATCTTTCAAGTCTCATCCACTCATCTTAATTAAATACCGATCACTCAAATCGATAAATAATTAAGAATCCTCCCTACTGGAGTCGCCAAATTGTAGGCGTCGCTCGAAGTGCGCCTACGTTAAAAGCATGTTGTGAATATGCTTGGAACTCATAGGAAGTGGGAATTGACATTACGATTAGGGACAAATAAAGTAGGGAGCCGCCAACAAGTTTTTAAGGAACTTGTAAACCGTTCACGGATCATAAAAAAGGCAACCACGATAAAGGGACAACGAAGGCAACGATTGACCCGTGAAGGTTACACCCCATTCATAATTCATGAGATTATTAACTACATATGGTTCGGAACCACGAAAGGAGGATCGGGGATGATGGTACGAAGTGAGTCATGGAGTCACATTCGCCCGTATTGGCTTCTAGTCGATTCTTATAGTGAAAAGCATTCCTGTGATCTCAAAGGCATACAAACAATAATTCAATTCGCTCCAAAACATTATTTAACTAAATTGATTGAATATTAATGCACACATTATTCTAAAATATTAGTGATCACTTCAATTAATAACAAGATTAAAAAGGAACCTAAACCGGTTGTCCAAATTATCTTATTAGGCGTGATTTTCAATTACATATTCCCTTTAACATGAAATATGGTGATCAATAAAAATAATAGAATCAATATTAAAAAAACCAATTTAATCATAATTCTAACAACATAACAATCGTTAGAAAAATAACAATAATAAAAAGAGCATGATCCTTACTTTGAATCTGTTTGTTTGCAACTACAAAATAATAAACGAGTTAGTAACTTCAAGGAAATAATAAAACAATAACTAAATTAAATTAAATAAAAACAAGGTTAATTTTGGGGCCAAACCCTCAAACGATTCTACCTTTCACGCCTTGGTTTAAGGACAGAACCTCGAGTAAAATATGGACTCCTTTGAGTGCTTGAAGAAGGAATTTTGAAGTGAATAGGGTAGGCTAGTGTTTAGGTTAAGAGCATAGAAGAGAGAAAAAATAAGAATAATCGAATTATGGTTGCCCCGTTCATCAGAAATGAGGGGGTATTTATAGGGAAATGTGCTGAGGGAGCACACGGAACCCTAAAATGATAAAAACCCTAAAAAAGTATCCCGTGACATGGTCAGACTGTACCGTGACACGGTTAGACTGTACCGTCAAACGGTACAAGTTCCCGTGACACGGTCAGTTTTAGAGTGTCGCGGGAAATTTTCAGAAAACGGAACGGAAAACGCGTTAAGGGCTTACGCGGAAAGGACACGGAACTCCCCGTGTCACGGGAAGTCCCACGGTCAGACAGGAAGAGTTCCTGTGACACGGTCAGTTCCAGTCCACTTTTCCGTCTAAATTCATTTTTAACCCTAATTTCTTTCGGCTTTTTAAGTGCCGATTGATAATTTCGGGCTTTTTTCTGACTTTTATTATTCGGGCTAAAATAAGAAAATAATAAAATAAAAATAAATAAAATATTTGGGCCAAAAATAATAATAAAATAATAAAATAAAAAGGTTTGGGCTTAAAATTAATTAACAAATTAAAACAATGCTTTTACCAAACATCAAGACTGATCCATAGACCTTTCGAAAATATGAATTTAATAAAATACGATATTTTAAGCACTCTCGAGATTAAATACTAAACCCGACCAATGGCGGCGGTGAAAGGTTATTTATCATCGGGCTTGGTTTTGGGTAGACATTTTTAGGTGTCTACAACGATTTATTCCTGAAGAAATGAATAATCAAGGATTACAATAGATTGAGCATGTATTAAATAATCTTAGAAGGGTATTGACAGATTTACCTGACATGCCACAATCTTTTTCAAAGTTAGCACGTAATACCTTAAGTTGGTTGATAAGAGATGAACTTGAATATGACACACATGATGCAGCCAACATGTATGTCTTTCCTGTCCTACCACTACCGTAGACAAAAAATAGGCCACCTACATCTCGAGAATGAGCATCAAGTATTGCAGCATATACTCTATATTAATCCGTGTTTAACCCTCTAACCGAAATTCAAATCTGAAAGAAAGATCGTGCTCTTTGTGGCTTCATCAGGAATTGCTGCTTTATTATTGCCTGGGGGTAAAACTGCACATTAGACTTTCAAGATTTCTTTGATCCTTATTAACATTCCGTTTGTAACTTCAAAAAAGACTCAACTCGTGTTGATTTGATCCGTGAAGCATAATTAATTATATGGGATGAGCACCAATGACCCATCGGTTAGCATTTGTGGCGGTAGATCGACTATTCAAGGATACTTGTAATGACAATAGTGTTTTCGGAGGTAAATTTGTTGTTCTTGGTGGAGCCTTTAGAAAGATACTTCCCTTGGTGCCAGATAAAGGGCGAGAATATATTGTTGCATATACCTTGCATTAAGCATCCTTTTGGAGAGACTGCCAAGTAATGTGCCTAAGGATAAACATGCGTTTATGTTGAAGTGGCGTTCCCTCCGATACCCTTTAACCATTATTTGAGAATTTGCTGATTGGATAATAAAAGTTGGAGAAGGAGTAATAGCAGGAGTAATAGCAGGAGTGCCCTTTAACCATTATTTAACTAAATTTGATTGAAATACCACGTGATTTTTTTATAACCAATGATGAATATAGTTTGCAAAATCTCATTACCTTTGCCTACCCCAACTTGCCTTCAAATTACACGGATTTGGAGTACCTCAAGGATTGCGGAATTCTAGCACCAACAAACAATGATGTAGATGAGTTAAATTCGAAAAGTTTATCAATGCTACTAGGAAACGTGCAGAGATACTATAGTTCGGATACTTTGGGTCATACAGGAGATGGTGGGATCCTTGATAACATGGAGCCTATAGAATTATTAAACTCATCAAATTTGTAAGGTCTTCCTAATCAATTCTTAGACTTGAAAGTTGGTGCCTAGGTAAAATTGATGAGAAATATGAAGCAATACATAGGGTTGTGCAATGGAACACGCCTTATAATCAAGAAATTGGGTTATAGAGTGATTTAGGCACAGGTGATCACATGTCTAAGAGCTACAGAATCAGTTCTAATTCCATGAATTGATTTAACACCTTCCAACAAGAAGATAGATCTCCCTCTTAAAAGAAGGCAATTTCCATTAAAATTAGGCTTTGCCATGACAATAAATAAAAGCCGAGGACATACATTGAGCAAAGTTAGCATTTTTCTCCACAGGCCCGTGTTTAGTCATGGCCAGTCAACTACAGAATCAGTTCTAGTTATATGTTGCTTGGACCCGCCTAGTTAGCATTGCGCTCCCGCCGCCTCCAGACACCAACACGCCTCTAAAAGAAGTAGAGGTCCAGACGGACCATGATTAAGGTGATGATGGAGACATTGAAATCTTTGTGGCCCTAGATGGGTAACTCATCTCTAAGCGCCTCCGTCACAAAGACAGGCGGGAGCGCAATGCTAACTAGTCGGGTCCAAGCAGGCCCCCTGGACAATCAAGTAAGCCCTCAGGGTAGCCGGTTGATCCCTCCCAAATGGCAGGATTAGCCCTGGTTACCCGCGATGAGCTCATGAAATTCATGAGCAGCCTCAAAGGTAAAATTAAAGATCCAATCAACAAGCGGTCAGCTGCTCCTAGAAAGGAACAGTCGGCCACAAAGACAGCTCAAGCAGGAAAGCAAAAGTCGGTCCAAGACCGTTAGTCGACTCCTCATCCTAATCCAAAGGAGGAGGCTCGGCCCTAGTTCGACCTTTCAAGGCTCCGTTTCCCAAAATCTGTGACAAGGAAAGCTATCTGGCATGTACAACCAGATGGTAGCAAGAAGTCCTTTCCTTATGCTCGTCAGTACATCGAGCAGAAGAGGACCCAACAGTTGTAAGAGTCGGCTTTTACGTCGACTTATCATGATAGCTTCTAAAATAACTCTGTGAGGAATTCTCAATCAGTACAGGGGACCCCGTCAAGCAGCCCCCTCGTACAATCTATGCCCCATGTAATCAACTCAGATCATTGTATGGCACAACCATTATACCGGTCGCCTACTTTGCCCTACATCTAGCTATCCTTTTTCGGAGGACAGGTGGCGTACAACTACCAGCCTATGGACTGGCGGCTTTGGCTACAATACCTTGGGGAACAACCTTCTGAATTATCCAGGGAAATAGCCGAGGCTGAACAGCCGGCCAAGGTTCAAAATGTAATGGTTGAGACCTATGATGGTGCCTCAAACCCAGAAGACTACCTGTATGCATACACCCACCTCATAAACTTACAGGAGTTGGATGATGTCGCCTGGTGTCGCTGCTTCCCAGCCACCCTGAAGGGCATAGCCAAGCAGTGGTTCAACAATTTGTCGGCTAGTTGCATTAACAGCTTCAAGACGGTTGTGTTCTTGTTTGATTCTAACTTCTCTATGAACATCCCTGTAAAGAAATTGAGCCTTGATCTAGGCCATATATGGGGAGATAGAGAAGGGTTGCGATCATACGTTAGGCGGTTCAATCTGGTGAGAATCCAGATCAGAGGACTGTCTAATGAAGTGGCTTATACTTACTTCTTCAAAGTTCTGAAGGACGGGTCGACTTTAAGTTCGAACTCGTCCGCAAGAAAATCTTTACCCTCCAAGGAGCCCTAATGCAGGCGAAAGCCTACATACAGGCAACCGAGCTCTGGTCCTCCAATAAGCAGTCAAACTCAAAGAAGTCTGACCGACAAAAGGAGAGTCGGCCTGCTCAACCGTCTCTAAAACCAGAAAAAAAGAGCAAAAAGAAAAAACTAATCTGGGCGGGATAATAACTCCAATCAGCCAGCCCAGAAGAAAAAGAAAGAATGGACGCTGTACGTTCCAAGGTACGAGTTCCACAAGGACAACTACTCCATCCTCATGGAGATAAAGTATCGGCTAACTCTAAAGAAGCCGGCTCATATGAAAGGTTCCGCTGAAAATCGGAACAAGAACAAACACTGTGATTATCATGAAGATGTCGGCCATGACACGAACGACTGCTTCAGCCTCAAGCAGACGCTTGACCGTTTGGCCGACAAAGGAGCGCTGAAATCCTATGCGAAGTCCAAAGTGGTTTCAAAGGCAAATCTGGGGAAATTAAGCAAAAAGACTCCCCAACTAGCTATTAGCTTCGAAACGGATGAAGATCCGATCTATACGATAGTAGGCAAATTTGCCAGAGGTGGCCCGACCATCTAAGGCACAAAGGACCATCTGAGAAAGATGGTCCATTCTGTTGAAGAGGGACAGGCAGCTAGCACACTCGCCTTCCCCGAAGTCATCATCACCGAAAGGGACAGAGGAAAAGTCCATCGGCCGCATGATGATCCTGTTGTCATATAATGCAAAGTGGCCAACCAGTTGGTTGGTCGCATCCTGATAAACACAGGAAGCTCCTCAGACATCATCAATTGCAAATGTCTATCCAACCTCAAGTACAAGCTTGATAGCATAATGGATGTCTCACATCCCCTTGTAGGATTTTGGGGAGGAGTTGTGCATCTAGTTGGACGCATTGATCTGCCCATTCGACTGGGGCAAAAAGGTAGCGGTCGGTACATGACCATCCGGTTCCTGATGGTCGAAGAGCTAAGAGCCTACAATCTATCCTTGGCTGACCCACTCTTAACGAGTGCAAGGCCGTCATCATCCCTGCTCTCATGCTCATCAAGTATAAAAAGGATGATGGAATTGTTAGCTCCCTAAACAAGGACCAGAAGACGGCTCAAGAATGCTATCTGTCGGACATCAAGCCTGCTGCAATGTAGTCGGTCAGGGAAAAGAGACAATAGACCTTGATGATATCAAGGATGATCATCCGACCCCATCAGCCACCAAGAAGAGAAAACATGATCAGCTGGTGGTGGTCAAAAAAGAAAAGCAATAGCAATCACTAACCAGGGAGCGGTCAGACGACCTTTTTCCCAAGCCAGCTAAAGAAAACAACGATATTCCTTTGGATGACAGTCGACCAGAGCGAACTATTAAGGTAGGGACGACTGCTTTTGCTAAGTTGGGTACAAGCTTGCACCAACTGCTGAAAGAATTCAAAGACATTTTTTCCTTTGAAGTGGATGAGATGCCAGGCATCAACCTGGATCTTGCTGTCCATAAACTAGTTGTGGATCCAAAAAAGAAACCCATTCGACAAAAGAAAAGAAACCACGGCGAGGAGAGAAGTCAGGCGGCAGCTGCCAAAGTAAAAAAGCTATTAGACGCTGGGTTCATTTGGCCTTGTAGCTTCCTTGATTGGGTTGCAAATGTTGTGCTTATAAAGATCCCAGCCAAGATCAAGGCGATCATGTCGATGCAACCGCCTAAAACCGAGAAACAAATTTAAGCATTATTGGCCGGTTGCAATATATAAGTAGGTTCATATCGAAATTAAGAACGATATGCGAACCAATATTCAAAAAGCTCAAAAGGAATGTACCTGTAATATGGGACGACGAGTGTTTAAAAGCCTTTGAAAAGATCAAATCTTATCTCGTAAATCCTCCCATATTAGCACCAGCACTTCCAGGGAGACCTCTTAGGTTGTACCTAACAGTCACTAAGGAGACCATAGGAGCTATGCTTGCACAAGAAGTAGAAGGTAAAGAAAATGCAATCTACTATATAAGCAAAAAGATGCTCGAGTATGAAGTACGGTATACACCGCTTGAGAAATTGTGCCTCGCATTAGTGTGGGCCACAACCAAGCTAAGACTTAAGTATACACTTAAGTATCTATTCGAGAAGTCTACACTCAATGGGCGTATATCAAGGTGGATAGTCAATTTAGCCCAGTTCGATGTGAGATTCATGCCTCAAAAGGCTATCAAAGGATCCGTTGTCTCAGATTTCCTAGCGGATTTTCCGATAGAAGATTCAACGCCAATACACGACAATGAATTTCCAAACGAAGACTTGATGGTCATAGAAGATGATACTTGGACTTTATACTTCGATGGAGCCTTAAACCAAAAGGGATGTGGTGTTGGAGTATTATTAGTATCACTTAAATAAGAGCATGTTCCAATCTCTATAAAGCTAGATTTCGACGTTACCAGTAACGGTGCTGAATACGAAGCATGCGTGGTAGGCCTTTAAACAACTTTAGGATTGGGAGTAAAGAAATTACCAATATTCGGAGACTCTTCATTGATAGTAAACCAGATTTCTAAAAGATGGAAAGTAAGGAGTGTAAGTCTATCCTCTTACCAAACTTATCTGGAAACTCTCACCAATCAATTACAAAGGGTAGAATACACTTGTATACTTAGAGAGGAAAACCAATTTGCTGATGCTTTGATAAGACTAGCCTCACTGGTCAGGATTCCTTCGAAAATCGAGCAAATGCCTCTAACCATAGAGAAAAGGCACAAACCGGCTTATATTCAAGTCATAGAAGATGATGAAGTGATCCAAGACGAAGAAGAAGAAGAACTGTGGTATACAGTTATACTTAATTATGTCACTAAAGGATAATATCCTCCTCACGTTGACAAAAGAGCAAAACGAGCACTAAGACTCTTAGCTTCCCAACATGTACTCATAGACAACGAGTTACATAAAAGGATACCTAAGGGCCGAGCTCTCTTATGTGTAGGGAAAAAGGATGCCCAAAGGGCTATGAGGATAGTCCACGAAGGCATCTGTGGAACTCATGTTAATGGAAAAATGCTAGTCCTAAAAATAATGCGAGAAGTGTACTATTGGACTACCATGAATAGAGATTGTCATTAATATGTAAAAACATGCCCTAAATGCCAAATTTATGCTAATATACAACATCTTCCTCCATCTCTACTTTATACCTACACTTCACCATGGCCATTATCTACATGAGGAATTGATATCATTGGTATAATTACCCCTCCAGGAACAGGAGGTCACGAATTCATCCTAGTAGCAATCGATTACTTCACAAAGTGGATTGAAGCACAATCATATGATAAACTCACTGCAAAACATGTAACACTCTTTATCGAAAGATATATCATTTGTCGATACGAAGTCCCACATGAGATGATAAGTGACAATGGAACTCACTTCCAAGATGAGTGTGAAGAATTGCTACAAAAATATGGCATTCAACATCATCATTCTTCCCTTTATAGACCTCAAGCAAATGGAGCGGTTGAGGCAGCTAATAAAAATCTAAAGACTATCATCGAGAAAATGACAGAAAATTACAAGGATTGACCTGACAAACTCCATTTTGCACTTTGGGGTTATCGCACGTCAATCCGCACATCAACTAGAAATACACCATTCTCCCTAGTTTATGGAATGGATGTTGTACAACCTGTAGAGCTAGAGATACCATCTCTACGCATTGCATTACAAAGTAAACTCGATGAAGTCGAATGGACTAGAGCAAGGTATGAAGAGCTAATTCTACTTGATGAATAGAGACTAGAAGCTCTACATCATACCAAATGCTATCAAACCCGTATGCATAGACATTTTAATAAGAAGGTCAAGACGAGAAACATCAAAGTCGGAGACTTAGTGCTAAAAGCATTAAGGAAAAATGTTTTGGATCCAAAAGGCAAATTTAGGCCTAATTGGTCCGAACCCTATATTGTCAAAACAATACTATTAGGAGGTGTAGAAAAACTAACTAACATGGATGGCAATGAGTTCTCAAACATGACAAACCTTGACCTACTTAAAAAGTACTACCCGTAATTACTTGAGTAGGACAATAAAGAGAACTACGTTTCGCTTGATTCCTTAGGAAAGGATACTTAGGAAACCCTTTACAGGTTGTGGCCACTTTAATTCTCGCAAACCTCGCATCCCAGAAATAAAAAGAAATTCGACAGAAATTCGACGGAAAAGTAGCGTCACAGAAAGAAGTCTGTCGCCGGCCGATAGACTGCAGCGCAAGGCGACAGCACCTGTCGCCGGCCGACAGACGCCAACGTCCGGTGGCAGCCGCAAAATGGCGGCGCCGCTCTTCCGGGAGTACCTGGGGAAATTTTGGTGTTTTTCGGAATATTTTCGACTTCCGTACTCGAAAAAATTTCTGAAAAAGAAAATTTTCTGTTTTCATTGCTTTAATAAATTAAATTTAAAGAAGTTGATTTAATTAAAAGGCTGAAATTTCATTAGTAAAATAAAATAAAATAAAATTACATTATTGCTTGAATTTAAATAAAAGCTTAATTAAAGAAATTAACTTTAAATTTATAAACAAAGTCTAATAAATTTGAAGTTAAGCAATGCTTCAATCTTTTTTCTCTTTCTTTGCTCTTTTCCAATTTTTATCTGAATTCTCTTCATCATCCATGACTTTAGCTAGTAGGCATCCTTTAGAGGACCTACATTCAATTTTAGAGTAAATGGTTTCTTCCTTAGCTAGGACCCCATAATTCTTTTCTATCCAAACCTTCGTTTCTGAAGTGTCAACTTTTCTTTTCCCCTTATCCTTTGTAGATTCTTTCTTCTTAGGCATCACAGGTGTTTTAAATTCAATCTTTTCACCCAAGCGTTCCTTAACAGGAATCACTTTGTCACCTAGACGATTCTTAACAATGGTTTTACTCTGATTTTTCTTCATGTCCTTCGAAGGCTTCTTAAGAAACCATCTTTTCACATCATTGGGTAAGGAAGGAGGAACCTTTTGGGTAATCACTTCCCATAAAGGTCTAGCGCTCCAATATGCGTCAAATTTCTCTACTTCTTGTGAAACAGGAAATTAATAGGGACAACAAATATCCCAGAAGGAATTGTTTGAAATAGGCCGTACTATCTGTTTACCCTGCAGGGATAATAAAAAGTCATCTTGGTTAAGCCTGGAAGACGATAGAAAGGTTGCTTGTTGACACCAACCATCTTCTCTATTTTCCACAAAGGGATGAACCACTTGATAGCAAAGTTGTAAGTGGAAAAGACTTTATTCCATTCATGGTGCCCCATCTTAGAGAAGCGTTTCTTTCGCCTCACAAAGCAATTTAGAGTATTTTTTCAACATTGTCATGAGGACTAATTAATTCTAGTCTCTCCATTAGCCATATCTGCAAAAAAAAAAAAAAAAATTAAAGCAAATAAATTAATATTACTATACAAAAATATGTTCTTGATTTATGTAATTAAAAATATTATTTTTCTACATGTAATAAAATTAGAGAGCCCCCGAAAAGGTGCTTTTGGATTTCTCTTTAATTTATCAAGACTAAGCATAGTCTCTCCAATAATTAATGGCATTAGATTCCTTCCAGATTCAATTTTCTCCAAAACAGTTAATATAACTGCTTAACCCTCATTAGTTCTACCACTAGTGAGAAGATATTGGTTAAGCATGCAAAAGAGAAAAGCCCTTTCTTCTATAAACATGAAAAGATTCAGAATAGGGTTTATCAAAGTAATGGCGTGCAAATTCTGTTAAATTAACTATACTACTGTTCTAGGTGTGGATCCAAGGGTTCTGCTGGGTGAACTAGGCACCGTTGACAACCTAGACAAGGCAACACACGTAAACTGGCCTCGGGGGTGGCTCGAAGAACCCCCCTCCGATGCTTAAGTAAGAGAGTGTTTAGATAGAGAAAGTGTACTTAGAGAGATGTAGAGAGTGTAATAACTTATGTGCCTAACCTCTTTTTTGTTGAACTTTGCCCTCTATTTATAGGTATACAATCTCCTTCGTGGAGATTTCAGCATGGTCAGCTCTACAAGCTGACTCCTTCGGGCCGGTGAGCCCTTCACAGTTGGTCTCTCGGCAATGAGTGCACACCCCGAGGAGTTGGGAAATAGTTCAGCGGGAGCTATCTTATACAACTATCCCCTCAAGAGGTGGTATGAGGTCACTTATGCCGACTCTTCTTTTTATGGCGCAACCTTCCAATCTTGAGCTCAGCTGGAAGGAATAGCTCAGCAAGACATATCCCCTACAACTAGCCCCTCGAGGGGTTGTATGAGATAATTCATGCAAGTTGTTCTAAGAAATTATCCTTATCGGCCATGGCTCAATGGGTCGTCCAGCCAAATTACCCTACACACTCCTAGCCCCTCCAGTCTCTAGGTAGGGGACGCAATCCAGATACTTGAGTCGTTTGGTTGAAATCTTGGAAAGGACTCTATCGTAGTACTGAGTGCTTAAAGGTGGCTTTTTTTCTGCCTACTGGGGGATATTTTTATCACTCCCGCTAAAGTCTGAGAAATTACGATTCTACGAGAGGAATTTTGATCACTCCCGCTGAAGTCTGAGAAATGACGATCATGCTGAGAGGAATTTCGATCACTCCCGCTGAAGTCTGAGAAATAACAATTATGCGGAGAGGAATTTCGATCACTCCCGCTGAAGTCTGAGAAATGACGATCATGCTAAAAGGATTTTCGATCACTCTCGCTGAAGTCTGAGAAATGACGATTCTACGGAAAGGAATTTCGATCACTCTCGCTGAAGTCTGAGAAATGACGATCATGTTGAGAGGATTTTCGATCACTCCCGCTGAAGATTTTTTTTTTTATCGTCGAGAATAAAATTTGCATTAATGGGACACGTGTCGGTCATCCAATCTTGCTGTTTGAATTTTACCGAAATGACATGGTGGTTTGGTTTTACTCCATGCCCAACCGCCCATTAATTCCGTATTTAATTTCAGTGTCCCCCACTTCTTTTTACCTTCTTTATTTTTTTCATCTTCGTCTCTTTAATTTCATTTCAAAGATCTCGCTCTTCGTTTCCTTCCTCAGACGTCTGTGTTCTTCCATTGTTATGGTAAGTTTCTGCTTTCTTTGCCTTCGTTTTTGCCTCAATTTTCTGCCATACTCGTTTTTCTCTTTTTCGCGCTTACTTCCTTACTAATTTGCTTTTTCTTCTGTCTTTTTTCACTGCAGTTTTGAACTTTGTTCTATTCAAGTTCTTGTGTCCGCCATTTTTGTTTTACTCTATTGCTTCTACAACTTTTTCTCTTAAAGGTACTTACTTTGTACATTTTTGTAGTATGTATATTCCCAATTTTGCCTCTTTTTGCGTTTCTCTTCCCAAGATTGTATCTCTTGATTCGCCCTAATTGTCATTGCCTAAATTTTCCCCATTTTTTGTTGTTGTATTTGCGTTCTTGGTTCATTCCCCTTTACTCCTTCATTATTCTTGTCTCTCTAAACTAATCTTTCATTTTTGGTGCCCCGCTGCCTTTTCTTCTCTTTGTAGGCTTTTTGTCTTTGTAGATTTCATAATGTCCGACTTTTTGGATAGTCAAAACATAAGTGAGCCTCAAGTGGCCACTGAATCGGATTCTCCTTCCCGATCATCTCTTTCAGGTGAGTGCCCTGCACATACCCCTCCTGTTTCTCGTTCTTCTTCCCCCACTCCTGTACAAATGGTTATGCCTTTTTACAGTCCCCCCGCTGCGAGCGGGATGGGTACTGCTACGAAACCTACTACTGCATCTGGGTCAGGCAGTAGTCGTCCTGCTTAGGGTAGTGCCTTTCACCCTTTTCAGCGCAAGCCTTACCTTGATTTCTTTGATCCCTACTACGAGCGGGTGCTTGTTAAGGATGGGATTCCTTTGTCCCACCTCACCCGTTTAAGGCTGCGCGCAATGCGCGAGAAGATGTTAGGTAATGTCGTTAAGGCTAATTCCCCTAACGTGTCTCTTGTTAGCCCCATTTCCCATACTCATCCCTTAAACAATTTTGCTTTGCTTGATGACATGGTTGATATGAATCGGTTTGATCATTATGTAGTGTAGGGTGGAGGTGTTGAGATTTCATCACCTTCTCTCTCTCCAGCTGTCCAATCAGGAAGGATGACTGAGTCACCAGGTGATCGCTCTCTTTTTGATTGCCAGCCTACTTATGTTGCGAAGCCTGTAGAGGAAGGCAATACTGAGTTCTTTCTGTATGACAAGTGCCATGGGCCCAAGAACTGCGTGCTGGATTCCAGCTAGAACAAAAACGCCAAATAGTTGAACCTTGCTTCTGTTGGGTAGAAGTTTTATGGTTTTGGTGAGAGCTATGAGTTGGTCTTGCCCGCTGATGTTACAAAGCTATCTCCTCCCCCTAATGAGCATATTGCTGTGTTTGCGTCTCAGGTGGATTTGGGTCTGAGGTTTCCCCTTGACCCTACTCTAGAGAAGGTGTTTCGTGCCTTCAATATTGGCATATACTTGCTACATCCGGCTTCTCTTCATACTTTGATTTGCCTGCTATGGTTCCTGTGGTTTCGGAGGTACCTAGAGTCTCTGCACCTGTTCATGTCCTTAGTGAGCCTGAAGAGGTCTGCTTCTAGGACTGAGTCTGGGTGGTACTATGTTGCTCCCAAGGAGGGCAGTGTTCTGTCTTACCCTAAGCTTGGTCGCTTTAGGAACTGGACTAAAAAGTTTTTCTAGGTGAAGGTGCCCTCCACTTTTGCTGCATTGCACAACTTCAGGGAGATTCGTACTAACATGGCTGGAGTCACTATCTCCCCTTCTGAGTCTGCCTTTGAGATGGAGGCTTTTGATGCTCTACAGGGAGCAGGGACCGGTGACTCCAAGTTTCCTAAGATCTGGCTGCTAAATTCCATATACATTGTGGGCAATCAGTAGCTTTCTTCCATGCGTTGGTGCTATACGCATGAGTCTGTTAAGATTTTGGCCTGCTTTCATTTCCTTTTCTCTTTTTCCTTCTATGCCTTAATCCTTATGTTGTTTTATTTTCTTTTCTTCTCCTTTTCAGGTTATGACAAGTTGGACAAGCGCATCCTTTAACTGCATTGGAGGGACCCTTTAACTGCTACTCCTGACAATCCCTCTTAGCTCTTTGACACACTAGAGGTGTATGTTGGCTCCTTGAAGAATGAGGTGCGTTTGGCTCCGGCTGAGCTACGGGCTGTTTTTGGCACCGTGACGGTTGCTGACCGCGCAGGGTCTAGTCGTGCTGAAGTTGAGCCTTCATCCTCCATTGTTGGGAGTAAACGTGAGACTCGTCCTGCCCCTCGAAGAGCGGCTTTAGAATTTGAGGTGTTAGTGGCACATGGTGCTTCTCTTGAGAAGTATCCTGTTGCGGCTTCCGGCCAGGTGGCACCTCAGACCTCTGTTGCCAAAAGACAACATGATCATGCTTCTGATGATCCAAAGAATACCGCTGACGATTTTGCGGATAGTGTTCTCAAGTTTCCCTTTGATGAGGTTGAGACTACTGCTGGGGGTGTAAAGCCCACTTCTTCTGCTGAGCATGTTCTACTCTTTTCTTCTAACGTTGATAATGCTACTACTGCGAAGGACACTGTTGATCCTTTTGTTGAAGCCACTGATTTCAAGCTCTCTGATGAAACTATCATGGAGCTTCCAAGGTTTCCACCGCGCCCTTCTAGATTAAGAGGGCGGCTCTGAAGTGCCTCCTGAGGTAAGCACGCTCAGGCAGGGGGTGCTCACAAGCAGGATCAGCCAGTTATTGACTTGGACAATGATCATGTGACCTCTACCCCTACTAAGGATGAGCTTGTAACAAAGAAGGCTCGCACCTCTTCTGGCCTTGATCCCTTTGCTTCTCACTTTGCTAACACCGGGCTTCTAGGTGGGAATGCTGATAGGGGTGTTGGTACTCAGAATTCCAGTGAACTTAATCATTGTGTTCACCAATTCTTGAGCGATGCTTTTCAGTACCCTTTGTCTGCTACCTCGATCTCTACTGGAGGTACTTTCCGCCCTACTGGGCTATCGAATTTTCTGAGGTTCCCATTGATGCCCACCTTCGCCCCATACTGTGTCTTGCGGGAGTTGAGGATGCTCCCTTTCGGCCTGAGATGAATGTGAGGGCTGATGAATCTCTGTTCATGGACGACCCCCAGAAGGGTGGTAGTTTGGGTTACCGTCTTACATAGAAAGTTCGTCTTCCAGTAGATTCTACGCGCAGCTCAGTTAGCCTTCCTACCGCTATGGCTTGTCATGACTTGCAGAAGGTTAGTTTCTTCTTTTAGCTTTCTCCTATCTGATTATGGTTTTTCTTTCTTCTTTGTTTAATCCTTTATTATTGCCTTGTCTTATTTTTATCTTCAATTGATTCCTGCTTTAACATACTCCTTTCTTTTTCTACTCTTTTTGCAGCTTGTCAGGTCTGTTAGAGACTTATCCAATGCTTTGCTGACAGTGGAGAAGGAGTATCAAAATCAGGGCTTAATTCTTTATCAAAAGAATTTGGAGGTTCAGCAGGCTCGGGCTAAGAGGGATGCACTGGTCAATGAGGTGACTACTCTAAGGGAGAGGGGAGATAGCGGCTCGAGTTGGGAGAATTTTAGCTTACTCAAACCAAGTTGACGAGCTGTGAGGAGCAGTTGCGAACCTCTCAGGCTAGGGCGTAGGTCTTGGAAACAAAGATTACTGATCTTCGTGCTGTGCATGTCACTGAGCTGGAAATTGTTAGGAAAGAGGCGCTCAAGGCTTTTGTGCTCTCCCTTGCTTTTGCTAAGTAATTTGTTGATCGCCATGATAGTGGATGGTAGGCTGCAACTCGATGTGTCAGCAGCTTATATGGTGAAGGTGAGGAGCAGCAGGCTCGCTTCAACACCTTCTAGGCTAAACTTGATGTTGCACGCGCTGCTTGTTTGTTTGAGCTGCCTGCTGACCATCAACGTGCTGCCAGCTACAAGGTTCCTAACCATGTCGTGCTGAATTTGGAGGTTCCCCATTGTCCTGACATTGCTGATGCTATTAGGGTGGAGTCCTTGGCTGGTGCACAATAAAGATTATGGCGACTGTCACCTTCCTACTCCAGTTCTTCCTCTGAGTTTTCCTCACCCAGATCTGTTGTAACTCGGTAGTTTTTTTTTACTATCTTTGTGGTGTATAGCCGCCAAAGATTATGATTTCCTGTGTCTTCTCAGAATACTTTGTCTTTTGTTACTGGGTCTATCCAACTTAACTTGAATTTTTGCTTCTCTAACTTTACTTGATGAGTGTTTCCTTGTCCTGGTGGACGAGGGCTCAGTTTTGCATACATTGTAATTAATTTGTTGGATGTTTACTCTGCCTTGGTGGGCAGGGGTTCAGCTTTTGTAGCCATTATGAGTTATCTGGCTGAATGTTTACTCTGCCCTGGTTGGCAGGGGTTCAGCTTCGTATTGTATTTACTTGATGATTTCTCTACTGTCTTGTCTGTTGATTATTTTATTGTCTGCATGTTTGTCTGGACCTACTGCTGGGCCAAGGTGCAGTAGTACCTAGACCTTAGCACAATAGCCTCTTTGTTGCGTTCAACGAAGCCTCGTAGGTTGAGCCTCCTTGTTTTCCTGATTTGATTGTTGAGGGCTCTCTTGCTTTCTTGTTCTTTGCTGTGTTTTGCAGGAACTTTGATGAGTTTTACTCTTCTTGCCCTACTAGTACTGAATGCTTATGCATTATGTGCTCTATTAAAATTTTGTAGAGACTTGCTTGGATGTTTACTAGTTTATTTGATTGCTTCCTGTCTAGGCATTACTCAGTCTTCTATGCTGAGACTTACTTCTGTCGATCAGCTTTTTGACTGCTCATTTTCTGTCATTTAGCTTGTTTTGCTGTGACTTATTTATTTCGTTGAGCTTGTTTTGCTGTGACTTATTAATATCGTTTAGCTTGTTTGTGCTGCGACTTGTTGTTTTGTGCCTCTTACTTCTCTTCGTAAGGGCTTATTATATATCTATCTTCTCCTCCTCTCCCCCTCAAAGAGGTGAGCTGGGTGGGACTAAGAGAACCTTAGTGTTACCCGCACAGCTCATCTTCTTTGTTTTCACTGCCCTCTCCTGCTCAAGTTGAACGTGTCATGCCTCCCCCTTAGGCGTCCCCGAGGTAGTGCCCTGTTTTACTTTGAGCAGGTAAGGTGAGATTTTAGGGAGGGATGCTTTCTTTTACTATTGGACGTTGTTTTGCTATTTTATGCTAGGGTGTTTTATGCTTTTAGCACTTGCATGCTCTTTTTTATTTTTTTATTTTTTTTTATTTTTTATTTCTACATGTTAGTATATGATGCTAAAACATGATATATTAAGACAGATTTATGCAATATACTCCTCACGTAGAGGCTTGTATTTCATTGAATTAAAATGACTCAAATGCCTTAGTTGACATAACATGAACTAAACAGAGTTCTTTGCAAGATTAAGACAATTATCTCCAATTTCTACTTAATATCGCATATGTTTTAAACAAAATATTTCTTTAACACATCAGCGTTATAAATATTCCTTAGGACATTACCTTCTTGATATGCGAGGGAGGAATGCACCAGGTCCTACCTGCTCGTGAATGATGAAGGGGCCTTCCCATTTGGCTGACAGCTTTCCATGCTGGTTTCCTCATCCTAATGTTGTTGTCCTACTGAGGACCAAATCTCCAGGTAAGAGTTCCTTGTGTTTGACCCTTTTGTTGAAAGCTTTGAAGATCCTTCTCTTCTAGGCTTCCAGCTTGAGGGCTGCCTGTAGCCTTACTTCTGGTAGGAAGTCTAGTTCTTCCAGCATGCGTCTTTCATTCCCTTGTGCTTCGTAGTGCTGTATCCTCAGGCTGGGAATTTGAATTTTTACTAGGACAACCACATCAACGCCGTAGACTAGAGTAAAAGGGATTTTGCTAGTGGACTCCTTTTTAGTGATTCTGTTTGCTTATAATACCTCTAGGACTAGGTCAGCCCATAGGCCCTTGTGCTCCTCCAGCTTTCTCTATAGAGTTGTTAAGATCAGTTTGTTTACTGCTTAAGCCTTACTGTTGCTTTGCGGATGGCAGACTGAGGCACTTGCATACTTGGTGCCCATGTCCTCTAGATAATCCTTGATTGTGTCGTATTCAAATTGGCATCCGTGGTAAAAGACTATGTACTGTGGCACCCCGAACCTTATGATGATGTTCTTCCATATGAACATCCTAACTTGGGTTGCCTTTATGTACTTGGAAGGCTCGGCCTCAATTCACTTAATGAAATAGTCCACCGCTAATATAAGGTACTTTCTGCCCGCTGACCTAGTGGTGAACGGTCCCAATATGTCCATTCCACACTAAGTGAACAGGATCGAGCTGAGGATTGGAGTCTGATCATTTGCAGGCTGGTTTATAACTGAGAGTACTTTTGACCCTTGTTCCACTTCCTTACATATGCTAACGCATCTTGAGCCAGAGTTGGCTAGTATACGCCTCTTCTGAGAACTTCTACTCCCAATGCCTTTCTACCAATGTGGTTGGCACATATTAACGAGTGTGCTTCTTCCATGATTTGCTCCTGTTCCCACTCAAGTATACATCTTAGCAGTGGCTTTAAGAAGCCCTTTTTGCTGAGTTATCCGTTCATCACCGTGTACCAATTGGCATCTTTTTTAACTTTCTTAGCCCGTACTTCATCGTTAGGTAGCGAACCACGAACTTTATATGCTAGTATATCTGTGAACCAAGCCCGCTGCTGTCTAATGCAGTTCACTTGCTCCTTTTCAGCTATGCTTCTTTTCTCCAAGACTTCCACCATCACTGTCCTTGTGAGGCTTTACAGGGTGGAGCTGGCTAACTTTGATAGTGTGTCGGCCTGAGAATTTCCTGCTCTAGGAACCAAGTCTATCTGAAAGTGGTCTAGCTGAGCGACCAACTCCTTTTCCTTGGTCACATATTTCAACATTGCGGGCTCCCTAATCTCAAACGCCCCCCCTCAGCTGACTAACGACAAGCTGAGAGTCAGTCTGTATATGGACTTTTTTGGCTCCTGGTGCGATACTCATACGCAGGCCTACTAGAGCTGCCTCGTACTCTACCTCGTTGTTTGATGCCTTGAATTTTAATTTTATGGCATACTCAAATACATTTCCCTCTTGGGATGTCATTATGATCCCTGCTCTGCTCCCTGTTTGGGTTGACGACACATCTACCTCCATCTTCCAGATACCAATATCATCCTCCTTCTCCTTATACAAGGCTTCCACAATGAAGTCTGCTAAGGCTTGCTCTTTGATAGCTGACCTAGGTTTGACCTCAAATTCGTACTCGGAGACCTCAATAGCCCATTTCAGGAGTCTGCCTGACGTGTCCATTTTTTGTAACGCTTTCTCCAACGGGTGATGTGTGACGATTTGAATTATGTGCGTGTCAAAATATGGCTTCAATTTCCTTGTTGTTGTTACCACTGCGAAGGACAACTTCTCAACAATGGGTACCTTTGCTCTGCCTCGGTCAGCACGTGGCTCACAAAGTATATTGGTGTAGACACCCATTTGTGTCTCCCCAAAACCAAACCCAGTGATGAGTACCTTTCGCGTCGAATCATAATCGAATGAAGTGAAAGTGTGGAAAGTTTAGTGTTGCAGATAGTTTTAATTTCCTTTCTCTTCTCTCTGTTTTTGAAAACTTATTTTAAGAAGACAGCCAATTCAGTTTGGTTGGTCCATGATATGGGTCCAATATTAGTGTAGTTTGATGGGGCTTGACAAGAGCTTTCCAACGATATATTATAAGCCCAATTCCGATGAATATTGAGGAAGTTATGGCCAATTTACTAAACTGAGCCCGGTTTGAGCCTTATATGCGGCCCAATGATCTAGAGGAGGGCCTAATATAGATTTATCATTCCTAATGCAATTAGGAATGGTTTTAGTCTTCTGGATTCTTCTAGAAGGTTCTTTTCATTCCTAATTCAATTAGCATTGATAAATTGACTTTTGTTGACTTTTAAGAGTTTTAATTAAAATCAAAGAGCATTTTTTTTAGGAAAATACGATTTTATCCTCGTGTACAGCAATTTTTATCTGATTTTAAGAAAACGCGCGATTTTCTGAATCAGCGCCAAACGCCAGCTGTAGCGCCTGGCGCTAGCATTGGCGCCTGACGCTAATGTTGGCGTGTGGCGCCAATAGCCAGCGTTGGCGCTGGTTTAGTTTTACGTGCGCCAGAAACTCTGTTTTGATATTTTATCTTTTTGGCTGATTTTCTTTATAAATAACGTCGTAAAAACTCTGTTTGGATTCACCAACTCTCATCAAGATTTTCTTGATTACTCTCTCTCTCTCTCTCTCTCTCTCTCTCTCTTCTAAACTAGCATCTCTCAAATATAAAAATTCCGCATTCATTAGATCTAGAAACACCTAGCCATATTCGAAGTTACCTTCGCCCTATATGTGAAAGGTTTAATTTCTGAGTGTTTGGTCCCAAATCTCTCTTTCAATTATTTAATTTAATTGTTTTGCTTATTATTTTCCTTGGAAGTTACTAACCTGTATATTTTGTTATTAGAAAGAGGTATGAGGCATCAAAGTAAGTGCTTTAATGATTTTTATTGATATTATGATGTAGAAATCATGCTTAGATTGTTATTATGATATTCCTAGTATCATGTCTATGGTAACTTTAATATTAAATATGATTGTTACGATTCATTTTATGTTCTTCCTAATATTTATGATTATTAGTATCATGTTAGGGTTAAAGTTTTGATCTTTATTGTTTAGTGACATGCTAGGGTTTATTATTAATCTTGTTAGTATCATGCATAGGATCTTACTAGTATTATGCTTTAACGTTGATATGATTATTTTAATTATGATTTATGATTATGATTTTATGATTATAATTATTGTTGTAATTGTTACGATTATTATTATTATGATGTTTATTATTATGTTGCTTGATATTTATTTTTATAGCTTGATCACACCTTTTATGCATGTTTAAAGGGAATTGGTACTTGTAATCACGCTTAATAAGATAATTAATAATCTTGTTTAGGGTTAATTATGATTAATTCAAGTAATCGCCAATAATAGTTTATTTATGCATTAATATTCAACCAACATAGATAAACAGGTTTAGGGTTAATCCTATTGCTTGTATGTTAGTCAGAAAGCGCACATGAATACGATCAGAATAAAGTAGAGCCCTATTATTAGGGCAGGTTCAATCTTTTTTAGATTGGATTTGTACCTTCATCCCCGAACCCTATTTGGTTCAAGACCTTATGGAGTTGACGATCTCTTGGATCGTTAAGGGGTGTAACCTTCACCTTGTGAACGGTTTACAAGTTCCTAAAACTTGTTGGCGATTCTTTTACTCTATCTTCTTTCCTTTGGACGCCACCGTACTTTAGTGTATGATCACAGTGGGGTTCAAGCTAAGGGTATTAGCGCTTGAAATATTCTTTGCAGTTTTTGGCGACTCCACTAGGGAGGATTTTTATTTTAGTTCCTGAATTTGTTTCGGCAATGATTTAGAATGAGTGGATCAGACTCAAAACGTTCTAAGTATTTCATGTGTGTAATTTTTATTAACATTATTGTCATATGCATAAAAAAATAAAGATCTCATTAGAAAGACCATCCGTAATGAGTAAAAAAATAGGATTTTACACGTAAGAAATTTGAGAAATATCTTTCACAATTAGGACCGAAATAACACTGCGCGAAACTGGAAAATTTTATCGAGCACAGAAAGCTGTCAAGGCATGTAGGAATTAGCGTCAGCAACAGAGCATTGGCGTCAGAATTTTAACTGTAGCGCTAGACGCCAGCATTGGCGCCAGGCGCTATCGCTAAAACTTGGCGCCAAGCTCTGTTTTATGGCGCCAAATTCTTCCAATACCGAGCCAGAAATATGTGTTTTAATTTCGACCAGTTTTTCGTATTGTTTGCTTGATCCTACTTCCTTATTGAGTTTTATTTCTCACTTTTCTGAAACCCATATGTGTTCTACATATGGACATAACCCTCATGGAATTAATGCTACATCTACCTGATTGAACGCTATGAGCAACAAAGGGTACATCCGAGAATGTTGAATTCACCAAACCATGGAAGCGAGTATTTTCTAAAACTCGCGGTGTCCCATCCACTCGTGCCAATCCTTCACGGTTAGGCTTCCGCGCAATGCATCCTGACAATAAACCATGGACCTTCTATTGACTAAACCATATCTCGAACTTTAGAGAACTAGAGCCATGGTTAGGTTTCAAACTCATTGCATCATATTGTGCCTACTTCACTAATTGTGCATTATTTGTTGTGCATGTATATGTATTCTTTACCGTTTGTTTGACTTGTGTTGAGATTAAATAAATTAATGACTTAAAGAACCTTGCCTAATTAATTAATTAATTAATTTGAGACAATAAAGTCTAATATTTTTATTAGAATTGACCTAGTACGACTTTAGGCATACCCCTGTTGATTAATATCACCGAAAGCAGTCCCAGATTGAAGCTCCAGCATTGGCGCCAAAGTCTAGACTGTAGCGCCACTCTGTGGAGTGTGACGCCTGGCGACAGCTCTGTCGTCTGGCACTACACTACACAGTGCGACGCCAGTCCTGTCGTTTTGCCGACAGTTAAGATTTTTGGTCGAGTCATCACCTAGTGTCTAATTAACCAGTTTGCTAATTAATTTGGTTAATTTTTGCTGTCAATAATACTTGGTTGAGTCATTAATTGAGTTTAGGCACTAAGTCCCATGGTCTTACACAAGAGTCCAAACATGTCACTTACACTCAACGCACACATCAATACACACACTTTAACCATGTCTAAGGGAGTCTTTCATGCGTGTTTTTTTTTCTGTCATTTTTTTAGGGGGGTAAGTCGGATATTAATCCTCCATTTTTTCTAAATAAAAAAAATACTATACTTAGCTCTTAAAAATATGCACCCATTTTTTTTCATTTTTTCCTCTTTAAAAAACCGTAAAGTCAAGTCGATTTGAGTCAAGTAATTAAAACACAAAATGGTTTAAATTACAGCGCATGGTCAAGAAAGGAAGGACGATTAATAAAAAACAACCTTTTCGTACAAGTCCAACTTTTTGACAAACCCATAGCTCGTAAGAGGAAAACTAAGACCATAATGGCAACACAAGAGGAAGTCAATGAGCTCAGGAACCGACTAGTTACCGTGACTGAAGCACTGAAGCTCCTCACACTTAAGATCGATGATCCCGTGAAACAACAACAGATGTACCTCATACAAGAGAGTCTAAGCAAGCTATTTAGCTACTACAAATTTCAAGGGCTTACTTCACAAGGGGTCTCGGTTGACAAAGATCTTCTTCCGCAGAAGTTCAATGCCAACGACATCCCGAAAGTCAAAGCAACTGATAACCTTTATTTTCATTTAAGAGCCTTCGAGACGATAATGAGTATTAAGGGTATCGATAAGAAGGTTTTCCCCTCTCTGTTCTCACTATCCCTCGAGACCATTTGTCAATAATGGTTCTTTTCTCTCAAGAAAGAAAAGACCTCTACTTGGGAGTCCATAGCAAACGCTTTCGTTTATAGATACAAGTGCAATATTCAAGTTGAGACTGACCATAGAGAACTTGAAATCCTCAAGCAGAAAGAAAACGAAGGCTTCACCTCTTTCTTTAACAAATGGAGAGAAATCTCAGCTAAGATGATTGAGGTGCCAAGTGAAAAAGAGTCTGTAAGGTTATTCATCAAAAACCTTCTTGAAAAATATTCCAAGCATCTAAAGGATCAAAATAATCTCCATACTTTCAAGGCCGTCTACGACATTGGGATCAATATTGAAGACGAACTGTTAAGTTAAAAGCTGCCAACAATAACTCCAACAGTGGCGTGAAAGGAATGAAGAACGACAATCCTTCTTCTTCCAATACCACCCACTCAAACAATGTTAGCACTTTTAATTTAGGTGAAGTCCTTGCTATGAACAACCAAGGACAAAAGAAACCATTTAGGAGAAACTTTACTCCTATTGGCATGAGTTATGACACCGCATTTGATCGATTAAATGCAAAAGGTCTTATAACTCCTATTGGACCATTTGGGGACCCCCCAGTCGAAAAGAGGTCGTCCAATTAGAACCCCAATGCACACTGTAAGTATCACCAAGGTAGGGGCCATCTTACCGAAAACTGTTGGAAGCTTAAGGAAGCTATCCAAGACTTAATCGATAACAACAAGCTACCATTGCCCCCTGCCAGTAAGAAGCCAAGCATTGATAATGCACCTCTCGCTCACGCCTTGGATATCTCTGATAAGGAAAACGAAGTTGACCCCTCGTCTCTCATTAAACCTGTCAAAGAAATCCATGCCATTGAAGAAGACGAGAAGATATTCTTCGACGCCATGGATAGCCTTCCAAAACCTGCAAGTAAAGAATACATACATTGCTCACACTATCTATCATGGAAGGATCGTGTTTGCTACGTGAAACTCTCAAAGCTATAAAGGAACTTCAAAAGAAATATGACGATGTTCCACTCCCGAAAGATGAACCTAAGAGAGAATTCACACCCATGAGGCAAAGTATTTTCCTTTACAAGTCACTGAAAAACCCAAGAAGAGTAATAGAATTTACACTCCAATTGGGATCCCATATGCACAAATGTTCGAAAGGCTCTCCGAGAGTGGCAAGATCAAACCTCTCGAACCAAGACCATTCGAATCATTGAAAAGGAAAGATAGATATTACTGTCAGTATCATCAATCAGGGGGTCACACTATCGAAAACTGTTTTAAATTTAAGGATTTAGTTCAGAAAATGATTGATGAAAAAGAAACTAGTCCAAGTTCCACAAGAAGACGATGAAACCGTTAATGGAGTTTGGGAGAGTGACGAAGAACATGTCTACTTAAAAGACATAGTAGGATCTCCACCTTCTGTGTCATACGCCATGGATGACTTTTGGGCTGAAGAAGACTCATCGATAGATGTCCTCACAAGATCCGGGAGAATGCAACCTCCCGTTTCAACAAAACCTATGCCAACCACACAGCAAGTTCCCATACCTATCATTGAGGACAATGATATCGTTAAGCTGTTTAAGAAGACAAAAGTTGAGATGAATGTATGGAAACTTTTGGCGACATCTCAAGAACATAGGTTTATCCTAATGAATGCCTTGGACAAAATAGGCATAGATTCTGACACTACACCTGAGGGGTTAGCCAACTTCCTCACAAGTGATCTTCCTAGTCCAATTAATTTGATCACCTATCTGACAAGGATTTACCTCTAGAAGGTGACAAACATTACAAGGCATTAAACCTCACAGTAGTTTGCAAGAGAATGAATGTCCCTATGACTCTTGTAGACAATGGATCGACCATCAACGTCTGTCCACTTAGAACTGCGAGTATGCTAGGCATAAGGGATGAAGATTTAACTCCGTCTACACAAGGAATAAGGGCCTACGAAAACACTCGTCGTCAAGTTCTTGGTAAAATTACCTTGAATGTAACAGCGGGAGCAATAGAACATGCTACTACTTTCCAAGTTGTAGACATTAAAGCTTCGTTCAATTTGCTGTTGGGACGCCCTTGGCTTCATGACCTAAAGGTCGTCCCCTCATCTCTCCACCGACAAGTAAAAGCCGTAGTTGGGGGAATTCCTATCACCATCAATGCTTCACCTATGAGGATCAAGTCCATATAAAATCCAATCATTAATGTGGAGCACGACGAGGATGATGAAGTCTTATGGGGCTTTAACGAAGAAGTCTCCTTAATCCTAGAAGATGAAAGGACCACTCTTTTCCATGACCCCCATTCCAACATGATTGTAAATGCTATGCTGAAGAAACAAGTACATTTTCCTGGGATGACCCTAGGAAAGAAGAAAGGAATAACAAAATCGCTGGAGTCACCTGGCCTACCTAAGTTAGACACTTTCGGACTTGGTTTCGAACCGACTCGGAAAGATCTCAAGCGAGCCTTGGAAAATTCAAAGGCACATAGAGACTCTCGCACTCAAAAGAAAGCAATCCCAATGGATAAGTACCCTCTTACACTTAATGGTCAATTTATAAAAGAAGGAGAGGACTATCCATGCCATGAATTTCCCGAGCCATTCGTTGTAAACGACATAAGGCAACTGGAATTTAAGATTTTCTTGGATTGTTATTTCACAGATGAAATCCCAACACCTGTCCATAAGGAGAAAGCACCCCCATGCTTTGACTTTAACGTCATGGGATTACTATTTTGGCGAGAAAAGAATGAGCCAACTTACAGAGAAGATAACTCCTTGCTCATTCAAACAGTCTTACAAATAGAAAGCTTCGATCCCTCGAAGCTAATCACTCCAGCTGAAGGATCACTACAAGGGTGGCGCAAGACTATCAAGGTGACTACTCCAAGTGGAAGAAAAATATCCATCACGACAGGGCAAGGAGCAATGTTTGAAGAGTCGTCTAAGTCAGAGTCTGAGCCGGAGTCTTTCCCTATAGAGTCTTCTAGGTCTTTAGCAGTAGCACCTCCTCTCTCTATTTCTTCTCCTAGAATTGTTAGTGATCAAGTCCCTGAGGACATATCACTCTTTGATGTAATGATCTCATAATATAATAATATTTCTCCTTCTCCTTATTTCTTGTGTTCTTCTCTAAACCAAGATGACGAGCATTGCTTAACTAACAATGAAAAAAGACAAAGAAATTATTAAAGCAATGAAAACACTCGAAAAGAAAACAGCGGTAATTGAAGAAACTAAACGGTCGATATCTCAAATTATTCAACCAATAAAAGAGAAGTTAAAATCGGATTAACACTTAATGAACAAGAAAGAACCTATTTAATTAACTTACTTAAAGAATTTATCGATTTATTTGCTTGGTCATATGAAGATATGCCAGGCATTAATAGAGAAATAGCTCAACACACTATACCACTAATTCCAGGAATGAAACCTGTAAAACAAAAGTTACGTCAAATGAAAACCAACGTAGCTCTTAAAATAAAAGAAGAAGTCCAAAAACAAATAACTGCAGGTTTCATCAAGGTATCCAAATACCACGAATGGATCGCCAATGTCGTCCTAGTTCCGAAAAAAGATGGAAGGGTAAGAATGTGTGTCGACTATCGAGATTTATATAAGGCAAGTCCAAAGGAAGACTTCCCTTTGCCACACATCGATATTCTGGTAGATAACATGGCAAATCACGCGCTTCTCTTATTCATGGATGGGTACGCAGGTTATAACCAAATTCTCATGGCAGAAGAAGACATGGAGAAAACAACTTTTATAACACCATGGGGCACTTACTGCTACACGGTAATGCCATTCGTGTTGAAAAACATGGGTACTACTAGCCAACGTGCAGCAACTGCCTTACTCCATGACATGATGCATAAAGAAGTCGAGGTATATATCGACAACATGATTGTGAAATCAAAAGACCGTCTAGGCCATCAAGTAGCCTTAAGGAAATTTTTCGAAAGGCTAAGAAAATATAATACGAGGTTGAATCCATCTAAGTGTGCTTTGAAGTCACCTCAAGAAAGCTTTTGGGTTATGTCATAAGCTCTAGAGGAATAGAGATAGACCCAACCAAGATCAAAGAAATCATGTCAATGCCACTGCCCAAGACTGAGAAACAGATTCGAGGATTTATTGGCCGGTTGCAATATATAAGTATGTTCATATCAAAATTGACGACAATATATGAACCACTCTTCAAAAAGCTCAAAAAGAATGTACAACTGATATGGGATGACGAGTGTCAAAAAGCCTTTGAAAAGATCAAAGCCTATCTCGCAAATCCTCTCGTATAAGCACCAGCATTTCCCGGAATACCTCTTAGATTATATTTGACGGTTACCAAAGAGATAATGGGAGCCATGCTATCACAAGAAGTAGAAGGCAAAGAAAATGCAATCTACTATCTAAGCAAAAAGATGCTCGAATACGAAACACGCTATACACCACTTGAGAAGTTGTGCCTCGCCTTGGTGTGGGCCACACCAAGTTAAGACATTACATGCTAGTGCATACTGTCTTCGTAGTCTCTCAATTAGATCCACTAAAGTATCTATTCGAGAAATCTACACTCAATTGACGCATATCAAGATGGATAGTCAATTTAGCCCAGTTTGATGTAAGGTTTATGCTGCAAAAAGCTATTAAAGGATCTGTGGTGTCAGACTTTCTAGCCCACTTTCCAATAGAAGACTCGATGCCAATACAAGACAATGAATTTCCAGACGAAGACTTAATGGTTACTGAAGATGATACTTGGACTTTGTACTTCGACGAAGCCTCAAACCAATAGGGATGTGGCGTTGGAGTATTACTAGTATCACCTAAAGAAGAACATGTTCCGATCTCCACAAAGGTTGATTTCGACGTTACCAACAATGCTGTTGAATACGAAGCATGCGTGGTAGGCCTTGAAACAGCTTTGGCATTGGGAGTAAAAAGGTTAAGGATATTCGGAGACTCTTCTTTGATTATCAATAAAATATCTAAAAGGTGGAAAGTAAGGAGCGAAAGTCTATCCCATTACCAAACCTATCTGGAAACTATTACCGATCAGTTAGAGAAGGTAGAATACACATATCAACCTAGGGAAGAAAACTAATTCGCTGATGCCTTGGCAAGACTAGCCTCAATGGTTAGGATTCCCATGGAAATCGAGTAAATGCCTCTAACTATAGAGAAAAGGCGCAAACCAGCATACATCCAGGCTATGGAAGACGATGAAGTAGTCCAAGACGAAGAAGAATAAGAAGAAGAAGAAGAACCGTGGTACACGGATATACTCAATTATGTCACCAAAGGAGAATACCCTCCCCACGCTGACAAAAGAGCAAAACGAGCATTAAGACTCTTGGCTTCCCAATATGTACTCATAGACAACGAGCTACATAAAGGGGTACCTAAGGGTCGAGCTCTCTTATTTGTAGGAAAAAAAGATGCACAAAGAGCAATGAGAATAGTCCACGAAGGAATCTGTGGCACACACATAAATGGCAAAATGTTAGTTCAAAAGATAATGCGAGAAGGGTATTATTGGACTATAATGAATAGGGATTGTCGTCAATATGTAAAAAGATGCCCTAAGTGCCAAATCTATGCCAATTTACAACATGTTCCTCCATCCTTGCTCTACACCTATACGTCACCATGGCCATTCTCTACATGGGGAATTGACATCATCGGCAAAATCACTTTCCCAGGAACAGGAGGCCACAAATATATACTAGTAGCAGTTGATTACTTCACAAAGTGGGTCAAAGCGCAATCATACGCTAAACTCACTGCAAAACATGTAGCACTCTTTATCGAGAGAAATATTATTTGTCGATATGGAGTCCCACATGAAATGATAAGTGACAATAGAACTCACTTTCAAGCCGAATGTGAAGAATTGTTACAAAAATATAGCATTCAACATCATCATTCTTCCCCTTACAAACCTCAAGCAAATAGAGCAGTCGAGGCAACTAATAAAAATTTAAAGACTATCATCGAGAAAATGACGGAAAATTATAAGGATTGGCCTAACAAACTTCACTTCGCATTGTGGGGTTACCGCACGTCAATCCGTACATCAACAGGAAATACGCCGTTTTCTTTGGTTTATGGAATGGATGTCGTACAACCTGTCGAACTAGAGATTCCATCTCTACGCATCGCATTAGAGAGTAAACTCGATGAAGTCGAATGGACTAGGGCAAGATATGAAGAATTAATTCTACTCGATGAAAAACAATTAGAAGCTCTACATCACACTCAGTGTTATAAAACTCGTATAGCTAGGCATTTTAATACGAAAGTCAAGATAAGAAACATCAAAGTAGGAGACTTAGTGTTAAATGCATTAAGGAAGAATGTTTAAGATCCAAGGGGAAAATTTAGACCTAATTGGTCTGGACCCTACATTGTCAAAACAATCATGTCAGGAGGTGCAGCAAAACTAACTAATATGGATGGCAATGAGTTCTCGAACATGACAAATCTTGACCAACTTAAGAAATACTACCCATAATTACTTGCGTAGGATAATCAAGAAAGTTACATTTGGCCTGGTTGCTTGAGAAATGATACGTAGGCAACCCTTTACGGGTGCGGCCACTTTGTTTTTTAAAAAAATCTCGCATCCTAGAATTAATTAAAAATTCGACAGAAGATCAGCAAAATATCGGCGTCGTAGAGAAAACACTGGCGCCAGCCGACAACCATCAGCGCCAGCCGACGGCACTGTCGCCTGACGCCAGATTGTTGTGGCCGGCGCCTGTCACAGTTAAGCGGCGCCAATTCACAGTTTAAATTCTGGGATTATTTCGGTGTTTTTCGGAAAATTTTCGACTTCCGTACTCGAAGAATTTCTGGAAAATTAAATTTTTCGGTTTTCATTGCTTTGATAAAATAAATTTAAAGAAAATAATTAATGAAAAGCTGAAATTTTATTAATAAATTAAAATTACATTATTGATGGAATTTTAATAAAGCTGAAATAAATTAACTTTAAATTGAAAATATAAACTAAATTTTTCGGTTTTCATTGCTCCTAATCTTTCTTTTCTTTCCTAGCCCTTTTCCAATTTTTGTCTGCTTCCTCCTCCTCATCCATAACCTTAGCTAGTAGGCATCCTTTAGAGGACCTACATTAAATTTTAGTGTAGATAGTTTCCCCTTCAGCTAGGACTCCATGCTTCTTTTCTACCCAAGCTTTTTTCACTATGGTGTCAGCTTTTCTTTTGCCCTTATCTTTTGTAGTACTTTTCTTCCTATGCATTGCAGGTGTTTTGAATTCTACTCTTTCACCTAAGCGTTCCTTGGCAGGATTCACCCTGTCACCTAGACGACTCTTCACATCAGTTTTACCCTGATTTTCCTTCGAATCCTTGGAAGATTTCTTCAGCAACCACTTCTTCACATCATTGGGAAAGGAAGGAGGAACCTTTTGGGTAATTACTTCCCATAAAGGTCTAGCACTCCAATAAGCATCAAATCTGTCTACTTCCTGGGAGACAGGGAACTCGTAGGGAGGACGAAGATCTCCGGAAGGAATATTCTGAAGCAAGCCGTATTGTCTTTTTACCCTGCAGGGATAGTAATAAGTTATACAGGACAAACTTGGAAGACAACAGAAAGGTCGCTTGTTGACACAAACCATCCTTTCTATTTTCCATCACGGGACGACCCACTTGATAGCAAAATTGCGAGATTCGAAGACCCTTCTCCATTCATGGCGCCCAATCTTAGAGAAGCGTTTCTTCCTCCTCACGAAACAATTCGGAGTGTACTTGTCAATGTTGTCCGGAGGGCTAATTATTTATAGCCATTATATTAGCCACATCTGTAAAAATTGCAATGCAAATAAATTATTATTACTATACAAAAATATATTTTTTGATATCTGTAATTAAAAATATTATTTTTCAACCTGTAATAAAATTGGAGAGCCTCGAAAAGGTGCTTTTGGGTTCCTTTTCAATTCATCAAGACTAATCATAGTCTCTCCAACTATCAATGGCATTGGATTTCTCCCTGATTCAATTTGTTCTAGTACGGTGGTTATAATTGATTGACCCTCATTATTTTTACCACTACTAAGAAAAAATTGATTAAGCATACAAAATAAGAAAGCCCTTCTTCTATATATATGAAAAGATTCGGAAAGAAGTTTATCAAAATAATGGCGAGCAAATTCTTTCAAATTAACTATGTTGCCATCTACTATTTTAGATAAATCTCTTTCATTTAAATTGAAGAAGCGTTCCAAAATCCTTGTAATAATAAGCATCTATTATAGGGATTACTATGAGGTCTATTGCAGAGAAACCTAAAATAGCACCAAATTCTTCCGACAAAGGGCTAATATCATCATACCCTATTCTAAAGCAATGAGTATCAACATCCCAATATTCTAGAGCGGTATGAATAAAATCTAAGTTAAGATCTACCCCTTTGATACCATAAATTCCCCCCCAAGTGGAACAAATCTAATTTTTTTCTTTCTTTGGCGTTAAGAGACCGACACCATTCATTGGTGTATTGGGTAAACGTTTTGGTGACGACAGACATGATATTATTTTTCTAAGGCCAAGAATTATTTTATTTGCTGAAATTATGAAAAGAATCGGCTGGGCAGGGGGCTATTTATGCACGGAATCTGAGCAGTTCTAATCGGGGTAGGATACGGAGTCAGCGCTACTTGGCGCTAGACGCCGCTATTGGAGCCAGACGCCAAAGCTTGACGCCACACGCTAAGTGCAGCGCCTGGCGCTACACCAATACACGTGGCGCCAGCGGGCGCCAATTTACATCAACATATGCGCTTTCTAAAACCGCATTTTTACCTTAATTCAAGTCTGCTATTGACTTTACGGCTCCCTTATCTTTTTCTGAACATCTTTTTATTCTTTTTTTAATTATAATAGCTATTATATTAATTATATTATTCTTTTTTAGATTTTATTTAGGTTAATTTCCAAGTTTTTTATAAACCCAAGTTTTTATTTACCTTTTCCTTTTTTCATTTTTCCTTTTGGGGGAGAATGTCGGATACCCTCTATTAATAATAAAAATGACAGAATTTTTGCGCAAAATTACTTGTCACACTTTCTTACACACACAAACATGCACATAATAATATATATAAAAAATGAAAAAACATGATAAATAAAATAAACTCATAATAGTATGTATATAAAAAATATGTCTAAAAAAATGAGTCTAACTAAAAGGCAAAGTTCTATAAAAAGTCAAATAAATAATAAAAAGCACAGGTACAAACTACGGCGCTGGGGGAGATAAACCCATTATCGCATAAAACTCCGCCGTACGAGGAGTAACCCCTTCACCTGCTCCAGCTCCAGCACCAGTATCATCTCCAATCTTCGCAGGAGGAGGAAAACTGAACGTGGGTCCACCCCACCCAAGATCAACTGAGGCTGAGGCTGCGGAGGCTGCTGCGATGACGAGCCAACCTCATACATCCCACCACCTCTAAGAGCCGAGGTAGCCTCTCCCTGGCCTACCGGCACAACATGAGCACCCTCAAAGGAAGAACTTGAGCCCTCTGCCACATTAGCACGGTCAGCCTCAGAGCAACCGTCTCTACCTCCTAAAGTAGTGCGGCGACGCCTTGAGCTAGACCTCTCTGGATCCTTCCGCACCTCAGGTCTCGTGCAGGTACAAGAAGCAATAGGATGACCCTTCAAAAAGAATTAAAATCAGAAACAAGGTAAAATTGAAGCGGTAATGCAAAACATATGAAAGAAAGACTACCTCTTGAATGGCGTCGTCTCGACGGTTGGTAGCCACATTCCTTATCCGGACAAGTTGGCTCTGGAAGGCATCTATACATCGTGCCATCGCCGAAACCACCTCGTGCGAGAACTAACAAAGAAATAAGTCAGTAAACATGCATAATATATGTGAACAAAAGTTGCAAATAAAAAAGCTTACTCGAGTCTGGTGGCGAGGAATCAACCGCTCTACGAAGGGCTCGTCCTTAGGAGCCGGAGGAATCATCTCCTTAATCGGCCCGTATGTCCCCTGGTAATGGATAGACATACAAGGTGGCACGAACTCAGCAGCATCGTCCTGATAAAGAAAAACCAAATCAGTGAAGCATTACTTGGGGGCTACTTAACGAAAAAAAGCTAAAAAATCGTACTGCCACATCCTCAACCGGTACAGGAACTGGAGCCAACAACGATAGTAGCTCCTCCGCAAAGCATCACCCAGGGATCGAGAAAGATCGCCAAGGGGTATCAGCTCCCTCTGACATGCTCAACAACCTTGCGGCGTCAAACATGTAACGTGATGGAGGAGCAGGAACGACAAAGGTATCGGAGGAATGCTGTCTAGCAACCCTTTCTCCAAGGTATGCAGTCGCTCCATAAGTCCCTAAGAAATAGCGACGCTCAACGGAATACTGTGCGGCTAACCCAGGGACTGCCAGGCTGACCCACGGCCGGTACACTACCTCAAGCTCTTACAAAGGGCATCGATCAGGCGAGAGTCTACCTAAAGCATCACAAAATGGAAAATAAGAAAGAATCATATCGCAATGATCTAGTCTCGGACATATGCAGTGAACATCCCCACACGGCGGCTGCCCCAAGAAGCGCTCACTGGAAACCTGCGCGGCAATGGTCTCGTCGGCGTAGCAAAAGGGAATTACTCGTAGAACCAGATCGACAAGGAGTTAAAATTATCAGCAAGTGCTAGCTAAAATGTAGAGCTAAACTTTATATGGAATAATGTTTACCTCTACAACCCTCCAAAAGCAGGACAGAGCAACATTCGTCTCAAAGGAACGGTGTCGACACGAGTCCCTCAGCGCACGAATGAAGTCAGCGTAGGCCAAGCTGGCCCAGTCGTAAGTCCCGATCCGATGTAGATCACGTACGGAAGGAAGGTAGTAAAGCAGCGCCCTACTACCCTTGTCAGGGGAGAACGTCCCTGACAACAAAATAAGCGCAAAGATGTGCACCCGCTGCTCTCGGGTAGTCGCACCTTCGTCAAAAGCCACTGCCAGATTCGAGCGACGAATCCCCCTAGCACTGAACTGAGACGACTCTACCTTAGCTCGGGCCTGAATAGTAATTGGCTCCAACAGCTCCTCGACCTCAGGAGAAAAGACGTCGATCCCACTGTCGAACGGCAGTGGCACTGAGCTGAACTCCAGTCCTGACCATCATCTCACCCCAGAGAAAGTGGAAAGTGTTGGTGGTGTCCCAGAAGAACTGCACCAGAGCACACACTACATGGTGACCCCCGTTGGAGGCAACCATCGCCTCGGAGGTCTTATACAACGCAGCAAGACCGCAGGACTCCCATAGGAGTCTCGTCTCGACATCCCTGGCGATGTACATCTTGTACAAATCGCCCAAGCCGTCACAGCCAAAACCGTGACAACGTGTCCTCCCGACAATGATACCCCGTCTCACTCTCTCAAAAATATGGTGGACGGGAGAAAAGTACATGGTCCGCTCATCCCACTCGGGGAGTCGACCAAGTGAAGTGGGCGATGCGGCGTCGTCCTCTACGGGCTCATGCTCCCGTCGAGTGTATCGGGAACGTGAACCAGAGCCTCGCTGTCTAGCCATGCTACATTGTGCAGAATTATCATAAATTAAGGTTCTATAGTATCTAAGATTCACCTAGCCGCGTGATACTATGTTTGCAAAAAAAAGAGTACGTAGTAATAAAACATAGCACAAATTCAAATAGAGCATAACGGAATTTTTCAAGCAATCAAACAATTTCTTGCAATACTATAGTAATTATTGTGATAAATTGGACAAGAATTGCTAGCAAAAACATCAAGAACAAACCACATTGCATTCCCGACCTCAAGAGGTCTAACAATGGCAATTCACTCATTTCTTCACCAAATTGAGTCAAACAAGTCTCAAATTACTCCCAATGAAATATATAAACATAATCAAGAAATTTCATGGCATAAAATTTGACAGACAAAGAGAATTGAGCATTCTAAATTTCGAAATTTCATGGAATTCGAATATAAACACATGCAAAATTCAAAAAAACTGGTGTGAGTTCGAAGAAAACTTACATAGATCGGGAAAATAGATGAAAAGAGCTTTGATTTGCAATAAATTTGAGTGAATTTGGTTGAGAAACGAGCAAGAATGAAGCAAAAGAAATTCTGGAGATTTTCGAGCAAAACGCGACGAGCAAGCAGCAAAAATGAAGATGAAAGGGGTATTTAAGAAAATTCCTGTTCTGGCGCCAATCCCAGCGCATGGCACTACGGCTATTTTTGTGGCGCTGATGCTTTTTCAGTGGCGCCAGGATGTTCAGCCACTCAGTGAGGTTGTTCTACCTTTTTGCAATATATTTTGGGTTCCTTGGTACGCCAGTTAGCCCCTTTAAGCAATTTGACACGATTTTTTGTAATCGGCTAGATTGCATGAAATGATAGACCTGATGAAAGATCGTCTCACTTAGCTTAAAGCGCCTAAGCATTGGCTCACTAACAAAAGCCACCGACATAATGGTTCATTCGTAAAAGGCACCGACGTACTGGTTCAAAAGCAGCAAAAGCGCCGACGTACAGGCTTAGCGAAAGCAAAGTTCAAGCGAGCTTTTAAGGATCGACAAGAGGAGATCTTCGGTAATTTCTTTGGAAATTTATCGCAACAAATGAGAATTGTTTCAAGCGAAGCAATCTTCGATAGTATTCCCTTGGAAGTGGAATATTATCAATGCGAAAGAGGATCGTTTCAAGCGAAGCAGTCTTCTATATTGGAAGCAGTTACAAGCGTAGCGGTTTTCAAGCGGGATGGCATTCTCTAGCTTGCAGGAGGTCATCGAAACAACAGTAAAGCAGCAATAAATCAGTTACCTTCAGAGACATATGCTTGACGGTGCAAGATACGCGTTTCTTAACTCTCTTATCTGTTTAACTAACGCTAGTTTGCAGGTATCGGCGTTACAAGAGTGGTTTAGGATCGCAGAATGTTCTGAATAATTCTTCGTCCCTATCGATACTTTGACTGTTGTTTTCAAAACTCGCGTTTCTCCAAACTCAGTCAAAGTGGGAGCTTCTGTAGACACCCATTTGTGTCTCCCCAAAACCAAACCCATTGACGAGTATCTTTCGCGTCGAATCATAATCGAATGAAGTGAAAGTGTAGAAAGTTTAGTGTTGCGGATAGTTTTAATTTTTTTTCTGTTCTCTCGGTTTTTGAAAACTTATTTTAAGAAGTCAGCAAATCTAGTTTGGTTGGTCCATGATATGGGTCTAATAATAGTGTAGTTTGATGGGGCCTGACAAGAGCTTTCAAACGATATATTATAAGCCCAATTCCGATGAATATTGAGGAAGTTATGGCCAATTTACTAAACTGAGCCCGGTTTGAGCCTTATATGCGGCCTAATGATCTAGAGGAGGGCCTAATATAGATTTATCATTCCTAATGCAATTAGGAATGGTTTTAGTCTTCTAGATTCTTCTAGAAGGTTCTTTTCATTCCTAATTCAATTAGCATTGATAAATTGACTTTTTGTTGACTTTTCAGAGTTATAATTAAAATCAAAGACCATTTTTTAGGAAAGTACAATTTTATCCTTCTGTACGCCAATTTTTATCTGATTTAAAGAAAACACGTGATTTTCTGAATCAGCGCCAAACGCCAGCTGTAGCGCTTGGAGCTACGCTTGGCGCCTGGCGCTAATGTTGGCGTCTGGCGCTAATAGCCAGCGTTGGCGCTAGTTAAGTTTTACGTGCGCCAAAAACTCTGTTTTGATATTTTATCTTTTTGGCTGATTTTCTTTTTAAATAACATCGTGAAAACTCCGTTTGGATTCACCAACTCTCATCAAGATTTTCTTAATTACTCTCTCTCTCTCCTCTCTCTCTCTCTCTCTCTCTCTTTTCTAAACGAGCTTCTCTCAAATATAAAAATTCCGCATTCATTAGATCTAGAAACATGTGTATTTCTGAGGGTTTGGTCCCAAATCTCTCTTTCAATTATTTAATTTAATTATTTTGCTTATTATTTTCCTTGAAGTTACTAACATGTGTATTTTGTTATTAGAAAGAGGTACGAGGCATCAAAGTAAGTGCTTTAATGGTTTTTATTGATATTATGATGTACAAATCATGCTTAGATTGTTATTATGATATTCCTAGTATCATGTCTAGGGCAACTTTAATATTAAATATGATTGTTACGATGCCTTTTATGTTCTTCCGAATATTTATGATTATTAGTATCATGTTAGGGTTAAAGTTTTGATCTTTATTGTTTAGTGACATGCTAGGGTTTGTTATTAATCTTGTTAGTATCATGCATAGGATCTTGCTAGTATTATGCTTTAACGTTGATATGATTATTTTAATTATGGTTTATGATTATGATTTTATGATTATAATTATTTTTGTAATTGTTATGATTAATATTATTATGATGTTTATTATTTTGTTGCTTGATATTTATTTTTATTGCTTGATCACATGTTTTATGCATGTTTAAAGGGAATTGGTACTTGTAATCACACTTAATAATATAATTAACAATCTTGTTTAGTGTTAATTATGATTAATTCAAGTGATCGCCAACAATAGTTTATTTGTGCATTAATATTCAACCAACATAGAGAAACAGGTTTAGGGTTAATCCTATTGCTTGTATGTAAGTTAGAAAACGCACATGAATACGATCAGAATAAAGTTGAGGCCTATTATTAGGGCAGGTTCAATCTCTTTTAGGTTGGATTTATACCTTCATCCCCGAACCCTATTTGGTTCAAGACCTTATGGAGTTGACGATCTCTTGGATCGTTAAGGGGTGTAACCTTCACCCTGTGAACGGTTTACAAGTTCCTAAAACTTGTTGGCGACTCTTTTGCTCTATCTTCTTTCCCTTTGGACGCCACCGTACTTTAGTATATGATCACAGTGGGGTTCAAGCTAAGGGGATTAGCGCTTGAAATATTCCTTACAATTGGCCTTTGCTGCTTTTGTCTTTCTACTAGCAGAGCAGCTGCGATTGTTTGGATTGACGCAGAAATGTACAACTGTAATTTTTCATTTAGCTTCGGGCTAATCATTGTTTGGATCTTAGTCAAATGCTCCTTAATACCCTCAAAAGCCTCCTTTTCTGCGGTTCCCCGCTTAAATTCTCTGTTCCCCTTCAACAGCTTATAGAACGGCAAAGCTTTGTTGGCTGACTTCCTGATAAACCTGGTCAGCGGCCATTCTACCTGTCAGCCGCATGATGTATTTTATGCACTTAGGCTCATGTAGGCTTAGGACTGCCTCAACCTTCTCCGAATTTGCGTCTATCACTCTCTCACTGATCAGAATGCCTAAAAATTTTCCTAAGCTCACCCCGAAGACACATTTCTTAGGGTTGAGTTTGATGTTGTACCTGTTCAGAGTGGCGAATGTTTCTTCCAAATCCATGATATGTCCTGCCTGCGTGACGCTCTTGACAATTGAGTCGTCCACTTATACCTTAACATTTCTACCCTTCTGGTGCATGAACACTCTGTCCATTGTCTGGGTTGTGCAAGCTGATCTGTTGGTATCCTAAGAAAGCATCCATGAAGCTCAACGGGGCATGTCCACTAGTTGAATCTACAAGCTGATCTATTCGCGACAGCAGGTAGCGGGCTTTGTTGAGGTTAGTGAAATCAACATACATCCTCCATTGGCCATTTGCCTCCTTTACCATGACCAAGTTGGCTAACAATTCCGGATAATCACAAGGCTCAATGAATCCAGCTTCTAGAAGTTTCTCCACTTCTTCCTGGATGGCCTGATTTTTCTCCATGGAGAAGCTTCATTTCTTTTGTCGTACTAGCTTAATATCTTCCCTCACATTCAACATTTGGACCATGACTGCAAGGTCAATTCCAGGTATCTCATCTGTTGAAAACGCAAAGATGTACTTTTTCTTTCTCAGCAGTTCTATGAGGTGTACCCCCAATCTTGGAGTAATATCCTTTTTGACTTTCATTGTCCTTGAAGGATCACCTTCTATGAGCTCCACTGTAACGTGATCCCCGTTGAGAAGTGGCTTGGCCATTTCCTCCTTTGCAGGCTTAAAATTTTCCATAGCCAGCTTTTGTTCTCCTTTTCCCTGTGGTATTCTTCACGCTTCCTTTTTCTTGACTTTCTCTCAGGTTGCTCAATGGAATTTTGCTCTGAGGTCGGCTGTTGCCTGGTCCTGGTGGGCTGCTTTAGAGTATTTATGTAACATTGTTGAGTCGTCTTTTGTCTTTCCCCGAGCTTTTCCGATTGCCCTTCATTAGTTGTGTAGGCCATGGCAAGGTGGTAGGTGGAAACCACTCCGCCGATCTTGTGAATGAGCGGTCTTCCCATGATTACATTGTATGGTGAAAGAGAGTCTATCACCAGGAACTCTACCCGAACATTGCGTCTTTTTTACCTTTCTCCTACTCGGACTGAGAGCTCAATTATACCCTCCGGGGTCAATTCGGACCCATTGAACCCGGTGACTTCATAACTCACCCTTTTTAGATCTTTTCTGTTTAGCTTTAGATCCTTGAACGCACTGATGTATATGATGTTCGCTGAGCTGCCCCCATCTATCAGTATTCGATCCACTTCCTAATTTGATATTCTCATCGTCACCACCAGCGGGTCATTATGAAGATAGATTATGCCCTTTTGGTCGTATTCATTAAATGTAGCTCGCGGCTGGTTGGGAAGAGGTGTCCATCTGTGCTTCTCATTATAATTTATCTGATGTATCATTTCCCTCAGGTCTGCCCGTACCTTCTTCACTGTTCCCCCGTGCACTGGTCCTCCACTGATCACATACACTCTGCCCTCTGGCCTACTGTCCTTGTCCCTGTCCTTAACGGGACCCCTGTGACCTCTTCTGCGGTCACGACCTGTTCTATCTTCGTCCCTTCTTCTAGAAAAATCAGCGTGCTGCTTGAACTAATTTAGGTACCCTCACCTGACCACATCTTCTATGTTATCCTTCAAATGTGTGCACTCATAAGTGGTGTGGCCATGGTCACTATGGAAGTCACACCATTTGCTGGGATCACAGTTCCTATTAACCATCCTTGGGGGTCGCTGCCACTTATCATCAACTTTGTTCATGCTGAAGATGTGAGACCTCGAGTGAGTCAGCGGGGTATATTAATCGAACCTTCTAGGTCTTCTTCCTCTCTTTGGATCTGACCTTCTTATCCCCACAACTCTGTTCGCTTCTCTACGGCTTTGCTCAACTCTACTTGGCTGGTCAGCCCTGGCTACATTTTCTGCCCGGATGACTTTTGTCTACTTAACTGAGTCTCATGTGGCCTTCTTGCTTAGCATTACTATGTTAGTTTCATCTGCCTTGATGAACTCGTGCGCTTTACCCAGCGCTTTAGCTAGCGTTTTGAGGCACTTACGCCCCATATACGCTCTGAACGGTGAGCCCGGTAGCAAACCACTCTGCATTGCCAGCAGCACAATGGGTGTTGAAACAATGGGTTCATTATTTGCGCCTATCAATGGCATACCGTATTTGAAAATGGAACTAGATCCTAACGGATCGACTGGTTTCAACGCCGTTTTAGCTGCAGCTGACGTCGATCCGATGGGGATGGATTTTTGTGAGATAGTGGATTTAAGTTTTTCGGCGGATCCTTTGGGATCGACAGTTGTTGCTATTGTTTTTTGTGGTGTTAGGTTGGTGTCGTTGGCTTTGGGTATGGGCGTTTGTACAGCTTCCTCCCCGGCCATGGTGGTTTGTCAACTAGTCCCTAACTAAGTAGGTGAACCTCAGATAAGATGATCCTTCCCCTCCTTCTAGCGTCAATTATTCCATGTGTGGGTCCAAGGGTTCTGCAAGGTGACCTGGGCCTCGTTGACAACCTACACTAGGCAACATACATAAGCCTGCCCTCGAGGGTGGCTCGAGGAACCTGATGTATCAATTTTATATAGTATTTTACCCCCGTCCCTTGGTCATAATTAGTAGTGTTTTTGGCTCTTTAGGGCCACTTTTGTTACTAATTGGTGTTTTCTAGTGTTTTCGTAGATTTGGTAGACTTTTGCAGCGATTTATGCTTTTGGAGTATTTTCCCGAGATATTTACGAGCAATCACGAGCACTGGAGAAGCACGACCAGATTTTATAGCCCAGGGCCGGTTGGAGCCATCGAACCGGTGATTAAGGGCTCGATAGAGGTGGTACCGGGGCGTTTGGACCGAGTATTCAAGACCCAAAGAGGAAACCCAGATTGGCCCGAAGAATTGGAGCCCAATAGAAGTCCAAATATTGGCCCAAATGATCACCCCGACCAAAAAGGCTGGCGCCCTGAGGCGCGCCCGGCCGAACGGGAGGAGCGCCCAGTGACGCGCCCGGCCGGGCGCGAGATAGCTATTAAAGATAAAAAGGCGCGCCCGATCGGGCGGTGCCTCGCCCGATCGGGCGCATGTTTATTTAAGAAACAATTAGAGTCGTTTTAATTTGTTTTAGTTTAGGATTTTTGTACGGAGTATAAATACTCCTCCGTAATACGATTTTAGCACCACTTCTTCTTCTCTTAATCCTTTCTCCTAGACTTTCTCTCTCTACTTAGTTTTCTCTCTCTAAACCTTTGTTATTATTTCTTTAATTAATTTCAGAATTATTTTGGTGACGATTTCTCTTCCCTTAATCTTAGTTATTTATTTTATTCCTTTGATCATGATTTATTTTATTGCTTTGCTTAGTTTATATTTAATTATGTGTGAGTAGTTTAATTTCTAGGGTTTGTGGGGACCCATAAATAATATGAAGGGGTAATTTATTGTTGTTAATTATCAATGCTAGATTAATTTCCTATTGATTGATTTAATGCTCTGTGACTAGATTAGGCTTATCTTTTATGCATGAGTTTGACAATATTGATTCAAGAATCGAGAGATGAGAATTAATGTTTAGGTCTAGTTTCAATAGGCAAGTTAATTTATAAATGGTTAAGTGAAGATTCGAGATATGAGATTTAATACCGGTAATTTAATTGTGTGATTGTAATAAGTAGCGAGAGCCCTTTACAATCTGGTTAATTGATGCATTGATGATTGACTATTATTGATTGTTGGTATTGCATGATGATTTCTTATTGGATTGTTTTAATGTTTTACAATTGCGGCTTGTAAAAGTATAACAATATTAAATTGATGAATCGAGCAGATGTTAATTTGATATTAAAGGCTATTTTCGATAAGGACTTAGATCTAGTAAATTGCGAGAGCCTGTTAGATCTATGTTGATTAATAAATTGCGAGAGCCTGTTAATCATGTTATTTATGCAATGTCAATGATTGATTACCCTATTTTTCCCCGGAATATTATTTATTGGTGAACCTATGCCCTAGATCCTTTTATATATTATTTTCTCCCTTTTCTTACTCTTTTTAGTTTAGTTTCATATTCAACTTTTAATATTGGTTACTTAAATAATTTAGATTATAATATTTAATTAGGAGTAAAAAGACTTGTTTCCCTGTGGAGATCGACCCTACTTCCCTATCTACTTTAGTTAGTGAATTAGGTAATTATTTTTGATTAGGGGATATGACTTTACCCTGTCAAAATTTGGCGCCGTTGCCGGGGAAACGGTTTTATTTTTATTTCTGATTATTTTTGTAGTCTAGATTAATTCCCTTTTTGTCTGAGAGGGCGTTAGTTCTCTAAGACAAATCTCATATTTGCTTCTAGTTTTTGTTTATGCCCAGGTGTTCCAGATCAGGTTACATCCCATTCGATCCTGAGATCGAACGTTCCTTCTATAGACAGAAAAACTTCTACAAGCAAATCCTGGCGGATTCTGGTGATAATAACAATAATCACCGAGATTCTCCAACTGGTTCTAGCAATTCAGAGGCATCACCAGACATAGAATCAGAGATGGCGGTTCCAAAGAAACTTAGTGATTATTCACAACCAAAGCTTACGGATTTTCCACATCTCACTCCCACTCCAGCTCTTGATGGGGTTCAATTCGAAATCAAACCCCAATTTAGAACGATGATAGAGAGGAAGCAATTCAGTGGAGCCAAGGGTGAAGACCCGAATCTTCACACTGCCGACTATTGTCAATATTGCAACACCATAAGGCAAGCCGGGGTCACTCAAGACCAAATCAGGGAGATTCTCTTTCCCTTTTCTTTAACTGGAAAAGCTCAATTGTGGTTTAATGGTTTAAATAGAACTACGCTTGGTATAACTGACTGGAAACTCTTGTTTTGAATTTTTATAACAAATATTATCCTGTAGAGAGAACAGCAGTACTACGGAGTGCGATTCACAACTTCGCCCAAGAAGCCGATGAGTCTTTATATGAGGCTTGAGAGAGGTTCAAGGACTTACAAAGAGAATGCCCTCACCACAATTTAGCACAATGGCAGTTAATCCAAGCCTTTTGTAACGGCATTGGAAATTCTTCTAGAATAATTTTAGACTCTGCAGCTAGTGGGAGATTTATGAATCTTAATGTTGATGACGCAGGTCAGGTTATTGAAGATATGGCGATACACAATTCCCAATATGGGAATCCCAGAGTATTTGCTAACAAGGGGAAACATAGCGTCGACTCTGTATCCTTTTTGCAAGCTCAACTGACCTCTATTTGTCAAAAATTAGATAATCTGAGCACTGCTAACGTAGCCAATGTTTCTGCGATTAATAATAATTCTAATGAGGCTTTCTGTGAAAATTGTGGTATTGTAGGTCATTGGGAGCAGGATTGCAGGAGTTCCGTGGAGCAAGTTAATGCCTTCCAAGCTTATAGGCAGAATAACCCATACTCCAACACTTACAATCCTGGGTATCGGAATCATCCATACCTTTCCTACCGGAGCACTAATGTTCAAAATCCACCACCACAAGAACCACAGGTGCTACAGCAACAGCAGCAGAAATACTATCATCCCAATGCTGGCCAAAAGAATCAACCACAACAACCCCCCTCATCTTCAGACCCTTCTTTAGGGGAAATTACAGCAATGTTGGTTAATATGTAAAAGCACATGGAGAGCAGAGATGCGACAATTGATCAAATTCTAGCGCATAACAAAATTGTAGATAATCAAATTGCGCAACTCTCCGCTACTCTACAAGCACGCCAACAGGGAGCCCTGCCGGCACAGCCGACTAGGCCTACGGATCAAGCATTTGCAATTACTCTAAGGAGTGGTTCAAACTATGAAGGGCCCTCTATGCCCAGAGTTGATGAACCTATTTTATTAAATAATGCTAATCTTGATTCCATTAAACCAAACAATGTAGTTGCTAGCCCTGCAGGGCTAGAAGATAATACTAACACATCTAATCCTACATTGCAGGGTAAAACTCCGGAGAAGGTGGCTACTCCAGACACAGAAAAGAATGCTCAAAAGCCAATTATCAAACTTCCTTTCCCCAATCGTCAATTGAAGACAAACTTGGATAAGCAGTTTGGTAAGTTCCTGGAGGTGGTTAAGGATTTGAAGGTAACAGTTCCCTTTACTGAATTGATCACACAAATCCCCTCACATGCAAAATTTATGAAAGAAATTTTGACGAGAAAAAGGTCTATTAGTGAGGTAGAGACAGTAGCCTTCACTGCAGAGTGTAGTGCCATACTTCAAAATAAGTCTCCACCTAAATTGAAAGATCCGGGTAGTTTTTCTATCCCTTGTCATATCGGTAATCTTTTGATTGATAATGCATTATGTGATTTGGGTGCTAGTGTTAGCGTTATGCCATTATCTGTGTGTTCTAAGTTAAATATGGGTAAATTAAAAGCTACCAATATAACTCTGCAAATGGCCGACCGTTCTTTTAAATACCCCTAGGTGTTTTAGAGGACGTCCCCGTTAGAGTAGGTAAATTTTATATACCTGTAGACTTTGTTGTTCTTGATATGGCTGAGGATATGCAAACCCCAATTATTTTGGGTAGACCATTCCTTAACACTGCAGGAGCAGTCATAGATGTTAGAAGTGGTAAGCTAACACTATCTGTAGGGGATGATAAAGTGGTTTTTAATCTGAATAATACCCTAAAAAGCTCCATGACTGAGGAGAAATTTTTCAGTGTTAATGTGGTTGTAAATTATTCTAATAAGCCCCAAGCTCTTGAAAAAGATCCCTTGGAGGCGGTATCTTGTGTTGCATCCCTTTCAGATGAGATAGACAAATGGCAGAAGGAAGTCAATGCAATAGAAAGAGCATTCTACAATGTCGGTCTTGGTTTCGAGGATGAACAAGTGGCACCGATAGAGCAAGTTGTGCGAATCGAGCCTACGGTAAGTGTTCCGCCAGATCGAGTTGCAAGTGTTGAACACAATCACAATTTGAAGCAACATTCGATCGAAGAAGGGTTTTTAGTGCGTAGCATTGAAGATCCCCCAATCCAAGTCATGGAGGATCCACCAGATAAGGCGACTTGGCGTCCCACAGGACATGTCAGGAAGCCGCATCGCGGCCTAAACATCGCTAGACCGGGTGAGAAACCACCCGATCAAGCGTTAGGCCAAGGGTCTTAGGAATTGTACTTGGTAAGAAGGTCGTGCAGGACCTAGATAAACCAGCGCTTTGCGGGAGGCAACCCGTCTTTTTATTGTCTTTTGGACCAGTTTTTCTTTTCGTTTTCTTAAGTGAGAAGAGATGAGGGAATTTAATGAGTTTTTTTTTAGTATTTGTACAGGTTTGAAGGAAAAGAGTTAGACAACTTTTTGAGAACTGAAGGAAATTTGCCCCTGATTTAGTCTCGGGCCCGACCGGGCGAAGCTCGCCCGATCGGGCGCGAGAGTAGAGTTCTTAAAACAAGAATTTTCGCCCGACCGGGCGAGAGCCGCCCGACAGGGCGCGAATTTTGATGTTTACGGACTAATTTGTCCGCCCGATCGGGCGCGAGAGCAAGGTGAAAATCAGGTAGTTAGATCGCCCGATCGGGCGAATGACGCCCGACCAGGCGCGAAAACAAGATGAAAATTTTTTGTCAGATCGCCCGACCGGGCGAGAAGTCCGCCCGACCGGGCGCGAGAAACAGCCGAGAAATCTCCAGATCGCCCGATCGGGCGACCCACCGCCCGACCGGGCGCGAGTCCACTTACGCGTCTCTTCTTCTTTCTTTCTTCTTTCTTTCTTCATTTCTTCTTTCCTCCATTACTTTCTCTCTCTAAAACTCAAATTTTCTCTGACTTCTCTCTAAGATTTCTCCTCCATTACCAATCCAAATTCAAAACTTTTTATATATTTGTAATCCTCTCTTCATCCTCTTCACTCTCATACAAAAAATTTTCAGTTTTAATTCAAAAAAAATTTCGACCCATTCCTCTACATGGCTTCAAAGAGGGCAAGATCAATTTTTGGTAGGAACTCCAGCTCGAGGGAGGAGTACGACCCAGACTTACAGCTCCCGTATTGGCCGACGATCCGGATCGTGAGCCGGGAACAGAAAGAACGATTGGAGCATTTGGTCGGTCGTGAGGTAATCCCTTCTCGGTGGTTACAACGCCCTACCTTAGAATCATATGGTTTGTTTGATTATGTTAAACGATTTTTGAATGATATTGGCATGAGAAAATTCGTTGACATGTATTATCCTACATACCGAGAACTTACATGTGAATTTTTGTCCACTTTTCATGTTGTTAGTAGTAGAAATGGACCTAATTTATTTTTCAGATTAAACAATAGAAATATTAGTTTAACTTTTGTTGAATTTTGTAAAATTTTTGAATTAAATTCTGAATTATCTCACCAGTGGCATGAAGATTATAAAATGGGTGATTTATATTTTGCTTTGACTGGTTTACCTGCCCCCGACCCCCAACATGCTAGTACCAAACCCATTCACCATCCTGTCCCGAAAATCTGGCAAAGGTTTGCGGGATTGTGTTTCTTGGGTAGGGCCGAGCCTCATAACACTCAAACCAACGAACTAGCTATAATAGGACATTATGTATACGGGTTCGGGAAATTGAACATAGGTAGGTTCACAGTTCATCACCTGAGTCGGCATGCCACAGACAGCACCACTTCCAAGTCCCCTATCCGTTTAGGTGGCCTTATTACTCGATTAGCGGTGAAAAAGGCCGGTTTTGTAGTAGAAAGACCCCACCAGCTGACTAACTGTGGACCAGATACCTACATGACTGCTAGGTATTTTGAAGATGTGGGGTGGGTTAGGCCGGATAGCGAGCAGACACCCTTTTGGTGTATTAGGACTGGGAATGAGCAACCTTTGCCTATTTTTCCCCTTCCCAGTCCAGACTTGACCGCCTTTCCCCCAGGGCAACTTTCTTACACTTATGATGCTTTAGTTTCCAACGCTAGGGGACAGGCACCACCACCACCAGTTCCACCACCTCAGCCCCAGCCCGAGGTGGCTTTCTCTCCACCTCGTATGTCTCATTCTGTCCCTCATGTTGACTCTGACCCAGTTTGGGATTTTCAGAGTATAGGTCAGGCCCTAAGACGTATTGAGCATGCACAAACTGACCTTAGGAGGATGGTGGGCTCTATTGACCACCAATTAGGGTACCTAGAGAGGAACCAGGGTAGAGCTCTCTACCCTATGTACGATGATTATTTTGTCGGGGCAACATTTCAGACGACGCTATCCACCCTGACTGGTTTCAGCCTCCACCCTAGGGATACGGTAGGGATCCCACTGCCCGTGGTATTTACTCTGACTATTCTTCCTTTTTCGGGTATGGGCAGGACATTCCTTTCGGGGGACCGGCGGGGGGGAGTTTTCACGCTGACTATTTTGGTGGTAACTCTTCTAGTGCAGGTGGTGCAAGTGGCAGTGGAGGTGCGGGCTTCGGCTCGATGGACGAGGATGATGAGGACTAGCTATGCTGGGCTAGTTTCCGAGCCAATGAGGACATTGTCTGTTTCTGGCTTGGGGGAGATTTTGGTTTGGTATTTTTCTTTTTTCTCTTTTCCTTTATTTTTGGTGTGTTTTCTTAGGTTAGATTTTTCGCTTTCTAGGTTAGCTTTATTGCTTTATTTATATATAAAAATACAAAAATACGTTCCAATGAATTATACATTATGCTTCCCTGTGCCCCTTACTTGAGAAAGTTGTTTTGATCCTCGGTAATTAATGATAGGTATTGTGGATTAGTTGATCATGATATGATGTTTAATTGCCTTGAAACCTTTACATGCGTCAATTTTGTCTAACTACTTGTGAATATAGTGCTTGACTAGTTGATTTGGTAAGGATTGTGTGATAGTTCCATAATTCCTGGTATGTCAATGAATTTGAGTATTGGTTTGCAACTACAAGTAATGTTTATATGATTCATTATTATGCACATTGTGGAGGACGTAGGCATTTGTTCTTTTAGGTAGCCTCCAGATATTGTAGATACATTTGTTCCCTTCTTGCTACCCATGTTGTTGCCTTGACTTTTTTTTGTTTATTAGCCACATTACAAGCCTATTTTGCCCCATTGGTTACTAGTCCCAAGCTTGGCTTGGGGGAGCTATTAGTGAGTGAGGTGAGGGAGTTTGTAGTGTGCTATTTATTTGCACAATTTGGGTGGGATTTTGAGAAGTAGTTTTGTTGATTGTTCATGTTTATTTTTGATGAGTTTGAGAGTTATATTTTCTTGGAAAAAATAAAGCATGATATTATGAAAAAAAAAAAGAGAAGTTCAAAGAAAAAAATGTGAAAAAAATAAGCGAACTTCAAAAGGAAAAAGAAGAAAAAAATGTTCAAATGTTCTAGTTGGAGGTTTGTAAAGAATAATTTTGAGCCTCAATGGAAAAATTTCAAGTTTGGAAAATAAAGTTTGTTTATTCACTCTATTACTTCATTATTATATCTTATGAGTGAAATTGTAAGAGTTGGGTTTATTTATTATGATTGGAGTATATTTGGTTGATGTTAGAGTTAGTTATGTAGGAGATGTTGATCATTATTTATTTTTGATCATGGGTTTTATTAGGATATTGCTCCCTTAAGCATAGCTTTTCTCTCACGTATTTCCAAATTTATCCTACCCTTTACCCTAGCCTTACATTACAAGCTTTAAAGACCTTCCGACCTTTGTGCATAGAATTGTATGAATGTGAAAGTGTTGCTTATCAATGCAAGTTATGATTTGGCATATTTCGAGTCGACTAGTAGGATTGAGCGTTCATTGTTTTTATACACACGAGAGTGTGAGTTGGGAGGGCATTGTTCACATTAAAGGGGTGGTTGGAGAGCGATCGAGTACATGTTTTACTCGCCACATAAATGAGAGTCGAGTGTGTGAGCACTAGTCTTGAATTCTATATGCTCTTGTGGTTTTCTCTATTTCACAATTGTTAGGGAAGATTGGTAATTGGATGGATTTGATTGGTTGACTCTAAAGCGTGTTTATTTGATTTACCCTGGATCGTTTGTGCTTGATTTTTACTTGTTGGGGTGAAGCATATTTATTGATTCATTGATGAGATCTTTGCTTAGGGACAAGCAAAGGTTTGGCTTGGCGGAGTTTGATGTATTCATTTTATATAGTATTTTACCCCCGTCTCTTGGTCATAATTAGTAGTGTTTTTGGCTCTTTAGGGCCACTTTTATTACTAATTGGTGTTTTCTAGTGTTTTCGTAGATTTGGTTGGCTTTTGCAGGGATTTATGCTTTTGGAGTATTTTCCCGAGAAATTTAGGAGCAATCACGAGCACCGGAGAAGCACGACCAGATTTTATAGCCCAGGGCCGGTTGGAGCCATCGAACCGGTGATTAAGGGCTCGGTAGAGGTGATACCGGGGCGTTTGGACCGAGTATTCAAGACCCAAAGAGGAAACCCAGATTAGCCCGAAGAATTGGAGCCCAATCGAAGTCCAAATATTGGCCCAAATGATCCGCCTGGCCAAAAAGGCTGGCGCCCGGAGGCGCGCCCGGTGACGCGCCCGGCCGGGCGCCAGATAGCTATTAAAGATAAAAAGGCGCGCCCGATCGGGCGGTGCCTCGCCCGATCGGGCGCATGTTTATTTAGGAAATAATTAGAGTCGTTTTAATTTGTTTTAGTTTAGGATTTTTGTACGGAGTATAAATACTCCTCCGTAATACGGTTTTAGCACCACTTCTTCTTCTCTTAATCCTTTCTCCTAGACTTTCTCTCTCTACTTAGTTTTCTCTATCTAAACCATTGTTATTATTTTTTTAATTAATTTCATAGTTATTTTGGTGACGATTTCTCTTCCCTTAATCTTAGTTATTTATTTTATTCCTTTGATCATGATTTATTTTATTTCTTTACTTAGTTTATATTTAATTATGCGTGAGTAGATTAATTTCTAGGGTTTGTGGGGACCCATAAATAATATGAAGGGGTAATTTATTGTTGTTAATTATCAATGCTAGATTAATTTCCTATTGATTGATTTAATGCTCTGTGACTAGATTAGGCCGATCTTTGATGCATGAGTTTGACAATATTGATTCAAGAATCGAGAGATGAGAATTAATGTTTAGGTCTAGTTTCAATAGGCAAGTTAATTTATAAATGGTTAAGTCAAGATTCGAGAGATGAGATTTAATACCGGTAATTTAATTGTGTGATTGTAATAAGTAGCGAGAGCCCTTTACAATCTGGTTAATTGATGCATTGATGATTGACTATTATTGATTGTTGGTATTGCATGATGATTTCTTATTGGATTGTTTTAATGTTTTACAATTGCGGCTTGTAAAAGTATAGCAATATTAAATTGATGAATCGAGCAGATGTTAATTTGATATTAAAGGCTATTTTCGATAAGGACTTAGATCTAGTTAATTGCGAGAGCCTGTTAGATCTATGTTGATTAATAAATTGCGAGAGCCTGTTAATCATGTTATTTATGCAATGTCAATGATTGATTACCCTATTTTACCCCGGAATATTATTTATTGGTGAACCTATGCCCTAGATCCTTTTATATATTATTTTCTCCCTTTTCTTACTCTTTTTAGTTTAGTTTCATATTCAACTTTTAATATTGGTTACTTAAATAATTTAGATTATAACATTTAATTAGGAGTAAAAAGACTTGTTTCCCTGTGGAGATCGACCCTACTTCCTTATCTACTTTAGTTAGTGAATTAGGTAATTATTTTTTATTAGGGGATACGACTTTACCCTGTCAGAACCCCCCTCCGATGCTTAAGTTAGAGAGTGTTTAGAAAGAGAAAGTGTAGAGAGATGTAGAGAGTGTAATAACTTATGTGTCTAACCTATTTTCCGTTATACTTTGCCCTCTATTTATTGGTGTACGATCTCCTTTGTGGAGAGTTCAGCATGGTTAGCTTTGCGAGCTAACTCTTTCGGGCTGGTGAGCCCTTCACAGTTGGTCTCTCAGCAATGAGTGCGCACCCAAAAGAGCTGGGCGATAGTTCAGCGGGAGCTATCCTATACAACTACCATCTACAATATTTATTAGATCTCTGTCTCTTAAATCAAAGAAGCGCTCAAAATCTTTATAATAATATTCATTTATTCTAGGGATTACCTCAAGATCTAATGAAGGGAAGCCTAAGATGGCACCAAATTCTTCCGGTAAAGGACTAATTTCATCACACCCTAGTCTAAAACAATGAGTATATGTATCCCAATATTCTAAGGCGGTATGAATAAAATTTATATCAAGATCTAACCCCTTAACACCATAAATACCTCCCATGTGAAAAAAGTCAAGTTCTTTTCTCTCTTTAGCAGTTAAAGACCGACACCATTCACGAGTGAAATTGGTAAAACTCTTAGTAACTAAAGACATGATTATTTGTTGAGAAACTAAGATTATGATTAATCTGCAGGAATTATGAAGAAATTCGGCAGATTACGGTGCTATTTATGTAGAAAATCGGTGAAGTTTTACTCCGGAAAGGACTCGGAATCAGCACACTACAACGCCAAACGACAACCCTATCGCCTGGCGACAGAGTCTGTTGCCTTGCGACAGCGCAAAACGCATGGCGACACGTGGCGCTGCAGTGTTTTATCAACAGCTATACAAACCGCGTTTTTCTGGCTATGATTCAAACTCGTACAATGACTTTACGATTTTATCCCTTTCTACAAATTCCCTTACATATTAATTTCATATATTAACCTTTAATTTTATTTTTTGAATTTATCCAGACTTAATTTAATTTTAGGTTTGTTGCAAGTCCAATTTATTTTTCACTTTTTCATTTTGGGGGAGAAAGTCGGATACCCTCCATTAATAATAAAAATGATGGAAATTTTTGCGCAAAAATTAATTTTACCACAATATTTTGCACACACATATATGCACATAAAAAAGAAAAATAAAATGCAAAAATAAATGCAGTCATAATAAATAATAATATGTATATAGAAATATGTCTAGCAAGTGAGTCAATCAGGCAAAGTCCTATAAAAGTCAAAATAAATAAACAATACAGGTACAACTACGGCGCTGGAGGACGCAGATGATGAGGGATGTTCATCATATCAAAGAACTGCGCAGAACGAGGAGTATGCTCCCCACCAGCTCCAGCTCTAGTCTCTCCAGGAGGAGGAAAACTCAGTCTAGGACCCGTCCACCCAAGGTCGCTCTAGTGATGAATCAACAGACGCTGTGGAGGCTGCTGCGACGATGAGCCGACCTAATACGTCCCACCACCTCTCGGAGCCAAAGTCGCCTCTCCCTGGACTACCGGCCCAGCATGTGCACCCTCAGATGAAGATCCCGAGCCCTCCACCGCCTCGGTCCGGTTAGCGTCAGATCAGCCACCCCAACCGCCAGAAGTAGTGCGGCGACGCCTCGAGCTAGACCTAGCCGGCTCTCTCCGAACCTCAGGTATCATCAAGGGATGGGAAGGAATAGGCTGTCCCTGCAAGAAGAAACCAAGTTAGAAGCAATCAAAATAGAAATATAAAAAATGCAGAAATAAAGATAAAAAGTTACCTCCTGAACAGCGTCGTCGCGACAACAGGAAGCCACGTTCCTCATCAACACGAGTTGGCTCCGAAAGGCGTCTATGCACCTCGCCATCACTGTAACCACCTCATGCAAGATCTGTCAAAGAAATAAAATTAGTAACAATACAAGACAGATTTGAACAAATAGCAAGTAAATTAACTCACCCGAGTCTGGTGGCGAGGAATAGATCGCTCCACAAAGCGTTGATCCTTGGAAGCCGGAGGAATCATCTCCTCGATAGGCCCGTATGTCCCCTGGTAGTGGATTGACATACGAGAGGGCACGAACTCAGTAGGCCCATCCTAACAAAAAGCAAACTAAAGTGAATAAAATATCACTTGGGGGCTACTTAGCAAAAGGTAAAAGATAAAAATCATACCACCGCCTCTGCATACAGAATAGAGGCCGGAGCTAATAACGGCAACAACTCCTTCTCGTAGCACCGCCTTGGGATCGCATGAGATCGCCGAGGGGTACCAGCAGACGACCTCTCCGACATGTTGAGCAGCCTCACGTCATTGAACATGTGACGTGGCGGAGGAGCAGGGACGACAGGAATCTCTGAGGAGTGTCGAATAGCAACTCTCTCTCCTAGGTACACTGCCGCCCCATATGTCCCAGGAAGTAGCAACGCTCAGCAGTGTACTGCGCAGCTAGCCCAAGGATAACCAAACCGTCCCATGGCCAGTATAGCAACTCAGGCTCCTGCAAAGAATGCCAATGAGATAAAGATCTACTAAAAAGCAATACAAAGATGTTAACTATGCAAAAGATCATACCTTAAGGATCAGCTCTCGAACATGGGCGGTAGTCGCCCGGCTGTAACGGCCTTCCCAACAGGCGCCAACACGAAACTCGCGTGGAGACGGCCTCACCGGCGCCCACAAAAGATAAAAGATATCAGCAAATGCTAATAAGATCTTAGAGCTAACTTTGTAAGAGACGAAGTATACCTCTTTGACTCTCCAGAAGCCTGAAAGAGCGATGTCTCCAGTATAAGACCGGTGTCAAAAAAAGTTTCACAATGCGCGCAGAAAGTCGGCATAAGCCAAGCTGGCCCAGTCTCGATCAGGTGAAGATCGCGGATAGCGGGAAGGAAGTACAGCAGCACCCTACTACCCTTGTTAAGGGAAAACGTCCCTGACAGCAAAAAAAGTGCAAAGATGCGCACCCGGTGCTCTCGGGTGGTCGCATCATCCTCAAAAGTTGCCGCAAGAGTAGACCGGCGAATACACTTGGAGCTGAATAGTGATGGCTCCACCTCAGCACGGGCCCGAACAGCAATCGAACCCAGCAGCTCATCAACCTCACGAGAGTAGACGCTGATGGTGCTGTCGAATGGTAGTGCAGTAGAACTAAACTCCAGTCCCGAAATAAGGCTGAAGTCGGCTGGGTTGACCATCATCTCACCCCAAGGGAAGTGAAAAGTGTTGGTGGTGTCCCAAAAGAACTCCACTAGAGCACGAACCACGCGGTGACCCCCGTCAAAAGAGCTCATGGCCTGCGTGGCCTGAGAGAGGGCAGTAAGCCCACAAGACTCCCAAAGAAGCCGCAAACCCTCGTCGACGCTGACGTACGTCCTGTTCAGCTTGCCCAGGGTGTCGTTGCCCGAGCTGTGGCAGCGTGTGTAGGGAATATTTCAAGCATTACCCCAAAATTGAACCCCACTATGATCATACACTAAAGTACAGTGGCGTTAAAAGAGAAGGAAGATAGAGTAAAAGAGTTACCAACATGTATTAGGAACTTATAAACCGTTCACAGGGTGAAGGTTACACCCCTTAACCCTAAATAAGATTATTAATTATCTTATTATGCGTGATTACAAGTACAAATTCCCTTTAAACATGCATAAAAGGTGTGATCAAGCAATAACAAATAAATATATATCAAGCAACATAATAATCACCATAATAAATAATAATCATAATCAAAATAATCATAAAAATAATCATGTTAAAGCATAATAATAGCAAGATCATAGGCATGATACTAACAAGATTAATAACAAACCCTAGCATGTCACTATGCAATAAAAATCAAAGCTTTAATCCTAACATGATACTAACATGTTATTAGGAAAGAAAATAAGAAGCATCACAACAATCATACTTGATATTAATAAAAAAAAACATCATAACATGATACTAGGAATCAAAATAGCAATCTAAACATGATTTCAATATCATAATATCGATTGAAACAATAAAAGCGCTTACTTGGATGCCTCGTATCTCTTTTTTTAATAACAAAGTACACACGTTAGTAACTTCAAGGAAAATAATAAAATAAACAATTAAATTAAATAATTGAAAGAGAGATTCGGGACCAAAACCTCAGAAATAACAAACCTTTCACGTCTAGGGCGAAGGAAACTTCGAACTGGGATAGGTGTGTCTAGATCTTTTGAATGCGGAATTTTGTATGTGAAAGGCTAGGCTAGAAAGAGAGAGAAAATCAAGAAATTCTTGATGAGAGTTGGTGAGAGTTGATGATTGTAAACAGAGGTTTTAAGAGGCTATTTATAGAGAAAATCAGCCAGATATGAAAAAAAAAACGAATCAGAGTTTCCAAAAGAATAAAACACGACTGTAGCGCCAACCACGCGCCTGTCGCCAGACGACAGAGGTGTCGCCAAACGCTGCGCGTGTCGCCAGACTCCAGGTATGTCGCTAGGCAACAGACATGTCCTATGGCGCTGCAAATAGTTTTCCACGAGTTTTCTTATTCTGATAAAATTTTTACGTACGAGAGAACTGTATTTTTCTTGAAAACACTTCTTTTATTCTAATTAAAACTCTTAAAAGTCAATTTATTAATGCTAATCAAATTAGGATTCAAAAGATCCTTCTAGAAGATTCTAGAAGATTGTAATCAATTCTAATTGCATTAGGAACGATAAATCAATAATAGGCCCTCCTCTTGATCATTGGGCCTCAAATAATAATCAAACAGGGCCCAATTTAGTAATTTGGCCATAACTTCCTCATTATTTATCGGAATTGAGCTTATAATATATCATTGGAAAGCTGTTTTTGAACACGACCCAACTACACCATTATTGGACCCTTGCTATGGACCAAACCAAACTGGATTTTGCTGTTTTCTGAAAATAGGTTTTCAAAAACATAGAGAAAGAAAAGAAATAAAAACTAACTGCAATACTAGACTTTCCACACTTTCACTTCATTCGATTATGATTAAATGTGAAAGGTACTCATAACTGGGTTTGGTTTAGGAGAGAAACAAATGAGTGTCTACAGAAGCCCTCACTTTGAATGAGTTTGGAGAAACGCAAGTTTCAAAAAAAAAAGTCAAAGTAACAATAGGGACGGAGAATGATTTAGAACGTTCTGCGATCCCAAATCATTCTTGTAACGTCGATACCTGCAAAACAGGCGTTAGTTAAACCAAATATAAGAGAGTTAAGAAACGCATATCTTGCACCGTCGAGCACACATCTCTATATTATCCGATTCATTGCATTTGTTGTTGTGACAACCTTCCAAAATCTAGGGAACGCCATCTTGCTGTTTCGATGTTCACTCATCTTTGAACAATAGTGCTTTTTGTTATGTCCACGTGTCTTTGAACAAGGAGCATTGATATGATATGCCCACGCATCTCTAAGCAAAAGAGCTTTTTGTCTTGAATCATAGTGACAACCCTCCTAATCATAGCAAAAGTCGTTGAAGACCACCTCATCACGAACTGCTCTTCTCAAATTTTGCTGACAAACTCCACAATATTAGCGAATGCCGTCAAAGACCGCCCATCTCGTGCTATCTTCTCAAATCTTGGTGACTGATGTGTCCAATTTATATAGTGTTTTACCCCCGTCCCTTGGTCATAATTAGTAGTGTTTTTGGCTCTTTAGAGCCACTTTTATTAATAATTGGTGTTTTCTAGTTTTTTTTGTAGTTTTGCTTGAGTTTTGTAGGAAATTTCACATTTGGAGCGTTTTCCGGCTTTTTCATGAAGCAACTACGAGCATTAAGAGAAAACGACCATCTTTGAAGCACAAGACCGGTTAGAGCCGGTGATTAAGGGCTCGGTGTGTGATACCGGTGCATTTGGACCAAGTATTCAAGACCCAAAGAGGCATTCCGGATTGGGCCGAAGAATCAATTCCAATCGAAGTCCAAGCCTCGAGGACGAGACCAGGCCTGATCGGGCAAGCTTGCGCCCGATCAGGCAGGCGCGCAAATGAAAGCACCAGCAAGAACGCGCGCCCGATCGGGTGAGCATTAGCTCGTTCGAGCGCGGCTTCCCAGAAGAACATTAAAGAAAAAGGCGGGCCCGATTGGGCGGCCCTTCGCCCGATCTGGCGCGTGTTTTTTTGGAGGCATCTGATTGCCGAGATTTTTGTTTTCAATTAGGATTTGTTTTAGGGTTGTTTAAGTATGGTTTTGTACGTAATTTGGATTACCTTCTCTTTTAGACTTTCTCTCCCTACATAGAATATTTTCTCTCTCTTAAATTCTCTTAACTTTGTTCTTAATTCCATTCCTTAAGCCAGATTACTTTTGGTAACAATTTCTTCTCTTTTAATTTCAGTTATTTTCTTTAATTTTTTCATCATGTCTTATTTTATTGTTTTGATTAGTTTAGATTTAATTATGCGTGATTAGTTTTATATCTAGGGTTTATGGAGATCTAATAAATAATATGAAGGGGTAATTTGTGATTGTTGATTATCAATGCTTGATTATTTTCCTACTGATTGATTTAATGCTATGCAATTAGGTTTGGCCAGATTTAATTGTATGAGTTTAGCAATATTGATTCGAGATTCGAGAGATGAGAATTGATGTTTAGGCTTATTTTCAATAGGTAAACTAATTTATAAATGGTTAAGTCGAGATTCAAGAGATGAGATTTAATACCGGTAAATTAACTTTGTGATTGTAATACGTAGCGAAAGCCCTTTATGATCTGATTAATTGATGCATTGATGGTTGCTTATTATTATTTACCCTTGAATATTGTTTATTAGTGAACCTATGCCCTAGACTTTTCTTTTATTGATTTACCTCTTATTTTATTTCCTTCCTACTCTTACCTTTAGTAGTTTAATTACCTTTTTACAATAATTTGGTTACTTGATAATTTTGATTGCTTCTAATTAATTAGGAATAAATTGACTTGTTTCCTTGTGGTTCGACCCTTCTTCCCTATCTACATAATTAGTGGATTTAGGTTTTATTTTTGATAAGGTGATACGACTTGAGCCTGTCAAATTTTGGCGCCGTTGCCGGGGAAACGGTTTTATTTTTATTTTTAGATTAATTTTTGTAGTCTAGATTATCCCCTCTTGTCTCAGAGAATGTTAGTTCTTTGAGGCAATTCTCATATTTGTCTTTTAGTTCCTTGTTTATGCCCAGGTGTTCTAGATCAAGTTACATGCCATTCGATCCTGAGATCGAGCGCTCGTTCCATAGGAAAAGGAATCTTTATAGACAAATCCTGGCGGGTTCTGAGGAAAACAATAATCGAAGAGACCCTCCAACTGATTCTAGCAATTTAGAAATTCCTTCAGATTCAAAATCAACTGATTCTAGCGACTTAGAAATTCCTTCAGATTCAGAATCAGATATGACGGCACAAAAGAAGCTCAGTGACTACTCGCAGCCAAAGCTCACAGATTTTCCGCACCTTACTCCCACTCCGGTCCTAGATGTAGTACAATTTGAAATCATGCCCCAATTTATCACTATGACAGAGAGGAATCAATTTAGTGAAGCTAAGGGTGAAGATCCTAATCTTCACATTGTAGATTTCTACCAATATTGTAACACCATTAGACAAGCCGGGGTCACGCAGGACCAAATCAAGGAGATTCTTTTTCCCTTTTCATTATGTGGCAATGCTAAATTATGGTTTAATTGTTTGAATAGAACTGCAATTGGTATTAGTGACTGGGAAACTCTTGCCTTGAATTTCTATAATAAATATTACCCTGCAGAGAGAACAACTGTACTAAGGAGTGCTATTTAGAACTTCGCTCAAGAAGCCGATGAAACTTTATATGAAGCTTGAGAGAGGTTCAAGGATCTACAGAGAGAATGCCCGCACCACAATCTGGCACAATGGCAATTGATCCAAGCTTTCTACAATGGACTTGAAAATTCATCTAAATCAGTTCTAGATTCTGTAGCTAGTTGGAGATTCATTAATTTTAATGTGGACGATGCCGGACATGTTATCGAGGATATTGCAATAAACAATTCCCAATACGGGAATCCGAGAGGGTTTGCAAATAAAGGAAAACATAATGTTGATTCCGTATCCTTTTTGCAAGCTCAATAAACATCTATTTGTCAGAAATTAGATAATCTTACTACTACTCCTAACTCTGTAGCTAATGTTTCTGCTGTTGCTAACAATGAAGCTTTTTGTGAAAATTGTGGAATTGTAGGGCATTAGGAGCAAGATTGTAAGAGTTCTATGGAACAAGTTAATGTCTTCCAAACCTATAGGCAAAATAACCCATATTACAACTCTTATAATCCTGATTACCGGAACCATCCATATCTTTTGTACCGGAGTACCAATGTACAAAACCCTCCACCCTCACAACAACCACAACTGCAACCTCCACCACATCAAAAATATTACCATCCAAATTCTGGCAAGAAAAACCAAGCACAACCCTCATCATCTTCTGACTCTGCTATGACAGAAATTAGAGCAATGCTTACTAACATGCAAAATCATATGAAGAGTAGGGATGCGCAAATTGATTCAATTTTAGCCCATAATAGAATCATGGATAATCAAATTGCACAACTTTCATCTACCCTAAGAACCCGTTAGCAGGGAGCTCTACCATCACAACTAATCTATCCCACAGATCATGTCAATGCAATCACTCTAAGGAGTGGTTCACATTATGATGAACCTCCTATGCAAATGGAAGATGGACCAGTTCCTGATCCAGATTCCTCTATACCAAACGCTAATCCTGCTAACCCTATAGGGCTATAAACAGATCCTAACCTTTCTAATGTTTCTTTGCAGTGTAAATCTCAGGATAATGGAGGAGATGTGCAAAACCTAGTTATCAAACTACCGTTCCCTAATAGACAATTGAAGAGTAAGTTTGATGAACAATTCGGTAAGTTCTTGGAGGTTGTGAAAAACTTGCAAGTGACATTTCCTTTCACTAATTTAATCTCTCAGGTTCCTACATATGCTAAATTTATGAAAGACATTCGGACTAGGAAAATGGCCTTTAATGAGGTAGAAACTGTAGTTTTTACATAGGAATGTAGTGCTTTATTGCAAAATAAATCCCCTCCTAAATTAAAGGATCCTGGTAGTTTTTTAATCCCTTGTCATATAGGAATGTTTTTATTGATAAAGCTTTGTGTGATTTGGGTGCTAGTGTTAGTGTTATGCCATCGTCTGTCATTGCTAAACTTGATATGGGTAATTTAAAAGTTACTAATATAACTTTGCAAATGGCAAATCGTTCTGTAAAATACCCTCTAGGTATTTTAGAGGATGTCCCTGTTAGAGTTGGTTAATTTTTTATCCCTGTTGATTTTGTAGTTTTAGACATGGCTGAGGATACACAAATTCCCATTATATTAGGTAGGCCTTTCCTCCATACTGCAGGAACCATTATTGATATAAAAATGGTAAACTAACCCTTTCTGTTGGTGATGATAATGTTACTTTTAACTTAGGGAAAGTTTTGAAAGGACCTATGTTAGAGGAAAATTGTTGTCTTATTGATGTAATTGATATAATGGATGATATTTGTGATGAAAGCTTGTCACAGGTTCTTTCAAGGGATCTCCTAGAGGAAATTCTTTGTGGGAATTTATCTGCAGATAATGCAAGCGTCTGGGGTAATGAAATACATGATATTGAAGAGCTCTTTCCCTAAAAGGGTTAGAACCCAAAGAGATAATGAAGGTAGTAAATTTAGTTCAAGAATCAAAACCTGGAGAGGTCAAGAAACCTGAACTAAAACCTCTCCCTTCTCACTAAAAATATATTTTTCTAGATGAGCAGGAACTATACCACGTGATCATCAGTACTGCACTTGATGACCTACAAACTTCCCAACTCCTAGGGGTTCTTCAAACCCATAAGAAAGCAATTTGGTATAGTATTGATGATCTCAAGGGTATTAGCCATGATTTTTGTATGCACAAGATACATTTAGAGGATAACTATAAGCCCTGCATTCAACCCCAGAGAAGATTGAATCCTAATATGCAGGAGGTGGTCAAGAAAGAGGTTATGAAATTACTTGATGCAGGTATTATCTATCCTATTTCTGACTCCAAGTGGATAAGTCCTGTGCAGGTAGTGCCTAAAAAAGGTGGGATGACTGTGATTATTAATGAGAAAAATGAACTAATCCCCACTAGAATTGTTACATGGTGGCGTATGTGTATTGATTATCGTAGACTAAACATCGCCACTAAAAAGGACCACTTCCCCCTCCCCTTTATAGATCAAATGCTTGGGAGGTTAGCTAACCATAAGTTCTTTTGCTATTTGGATGGGTATTCGGGATTTTTCGAAATTCCAATTCACCCTGATGATCAGGAAAAGACTACCTTTACATGCCCTTATTCTACTTTTGAATATCGTTGGATGCCTTTTGGTTTATGTAATGCCCCCTCTACCTTTCAACGTTGCATGATGAGCATTTTTTCTGATTTCATAGAGTCTATTATGGAAGTCTTTATGGATGATTTTAGCGTGTATGGTTCTTCATTTGATTCATGTTTAATAAATCTCGCTAAAATTTTGAAAAGATGTGAATAATGAAATTTGGTACTAAACTAGGAGAAATGTCACTTTATAGTGATAGAGGGAGTAGATCTAGGTCACATTGTATCTTACAAGGGCATACAAGTAGATAAAGCTAAGATTTCTGTGATTGAGCAATTACCTCCCCAAGTTAATGTTAAGGGAGTTAAACGTTTCTTGGGTCATGCGGGGTTTTATTGTCGCTTTATCAAAGATTTTTCTAAAATTGCTAAACCACTAACTCATCTTTTACTCATGGATGCCCCTTTTATCTTTACTGACGAGTGTGTTGAGGCTTTTAACAGGATTAAGAAGGCTTTGATATCAGCACCCATCATATGTGCTCTCGATTGGAATCTACCATTCGAGATTATGTGTGATGCAAGTGACTTTGCACTAGGAGTCGTGCTCGGACAGAGAAAGAACAAAGTCTTGAATTCTATTTATTATGCAAGCAAAACTTTGGATGAAGCCCAAGTCAACTATGCCACGACGGAGAAGGAGTTTCTTGCTGTCGTATATGCTTTAGAAAAATTTAGATCATATCTTGTTGGTTCTAAAGTCATTGTTTTTACTGAACATGCAGCTTTGAAGTACTTGATAGCTAAGGTGGAATCAAAGCCTAGGATACTCCGTTGGGTTCTTTTGCTCCAAGATTTCAATATTGAGATAAAAGATAAAAAAGGGAGCAGAGAACGTAGTGGCAGACCAGTTGTCACGTATCAGGTATGATGAGGGTAAGGATTCTCTTCCTATAAATGATTCTTTCCCTAATGACAGCCTGTATGCAGTTGTAGAGCAACACCCATGGTATGCTGACTTTGCCAATTATTTAGTGGGTGGTACTCTACCTCCTGACTTGTCCTACCAACAGAAAAAGAAATTCATTTTTGATGTTAAACATTATTTTTTGGATGATCATTTTTAGTTTCATGAGTGTGTAGATGGATTATTTCGCAAGTGTGTTCCTGAATGGGAAGTTCACGGTGTGCTTACTAGTTGCCACACCTTACCATATGGAGGACATCATGGCCCCACCAAAATGGTGGCCAAGATTAATGAGTCAGGTTTCTATTGGACTACTATGTTTAAGGATGCTAACATTTTTGTGCAGGCTTGCGACTCTTGCCAAAGGACTGGCAACATCTCGCGGCGGCAAGAGATGCCTCAAACTGGAATCTTGGAAGTTGAAATTTTTTATGTTTGGGGTGTTGATTACATGGGACCGTTCCCTTCTTCAAACGGGAACCGCTATATTCTTTTCGCCATTGATTATGTATCCAAGTGGGTTGAGGCCATTGCTACTCCTACTAATGATGCCAAGGTGGTCCACAGACTTTTCAAGAAGACTATCTTTCCAAAATTTGGAGTGCCTAGAGCTATAATCAGTGACGGAGAATCTTACTTTCATGAGCGGAAGTTAGACACCCTCCTTTAAAAGTATGGTGTCTACCATAGGACAGGTTTAGCCTACCATCCCCAAACTAGTGGCCAAGTTGAAGTTTCCAATCGTGAGATCAAGGCCATTCTAAAGAAGGTGGTGGCAAAATCAAGGAAAGATTGGAGAAATAAGTTGAATGACACCCTTTGGGCATACAGAACTGCGTTTAAGACCCCAATAGGTACCACTCCATATAGACTCGTGTACGGTAAAGCATGTCATCTTCTAGTGTAATTAGAATACAAGGCATATTGGGCTATTAAGGAGCTCAATTCTGATGCCAAATTAGCGGGAGAAAAGAGGTTACCTTATCTTAACCAACTGGATGAGTTTAGGTTAACGACCTATGATAGTGCTCGTGTCTAGAAGGAGAAGACAAAGAGATGACATGACAAGATGATCCTTCCAAGAGAATTTAAAGAAGCTGAGTGTTGTTGTTCAACTCTATACTTAAACTATTCCCAGGAAAGTTGTAGTCAAGGTGTTCGGGTCCTTTTACTGTTAAAAGGGCTAACAAATTTGGTTCTGTGGAGGTATTCGATGAAGATGGTAACGATTTAAAGGTTGATGGCCAAAGACTCAAGCTATATCATGAGGGGGCTACGATTGGTGTAGTTGAACTACTTCACCTAAGCGGTTCTGGATCATTTTAAGCTTCAATGTGGTAAGAGGGTCGTGCGGGACCTAGATAAACCAGCGCTTTGTGGGAGACAATCGGTTTTTCTTGCTTTCTAGACTAGTTTTTTCCTTTATTTTATTTTAATTTTTTTAGAGAGGTGAGGAGAGTGCAATCTTACCTTTCATAAGTGTTTTTGTACAGGTATTAGATCATAAAGTAAGGAGTTTTAAAGAGAAAAAGTTTGAAGAAAAAGAACCATCCAATTCGGTAATGGGCCCGATCGGGCGCGCACCTAAGGCTAAAAAATCTAGCAAAAGTGCCCGATCGGGCGCGCAATTTTGATTTTATCGGAGATTTAATTCGTCCAACGGGCAAGACTCTTCAGATCGGGCGCGCAAGGAAGGAAAAAAATCAAGGGAAATTCGCCCGATCGGGCGGATATTTGGAGAAATCGAGTGAAACAAAAGGAAGTATCGGGCGAAGCTCGCCCGATCGGGCAAGAAAAATGGCAAAATTCATGTTCGAGTTTGCGCCCGATCAGGCGCGCACTTCACACATCAGAAGAACACACCTTCGCCCGATCGGGCAAGGCTCGCCCGATCGGGCGCACCTATTTGATGGTCGTGCTTATATTCCTTTCTCCTCCTTTCTTTTCTTTTTCCTTCTTACTTCTTCTTCTTCATTCACACTTTCTCTCTCTAAAACCTCCATTTTCAAACCTTCAAACTCACTTTCCTTTCAAGATCTCCTCAAATTCATCCATCAAAACTCAAAAATTTTCACATGTTCTTCATCCTTACACCTTCCTCTACATTCTCCACTAAATTTCTACCACTTTCTCTCAAGATTTCTCAAAACCCTTAGAGAGAGAAAGCTTCAAATCCTTCCTTTTACACACAATATGGCTTCAAATAGATCAAGACAACAAAGAGGTGAAGGTTCGAGGCAACAACAACAACTTATGGTCGGCCCGGAGCTTTAAATACCAAGATGAGAGGAAGTTGTCATAACCTCAACCGAACAACGAGCTAGGATTCTTAACCTCATCTAGAGACAGGTAATTACTACTCGATTTGTACATCATCCTACTTTGTCTAGGCTAGGAATTGATAAACCGGTAGAGAAATTGTTTAAAGGTATAGGAATGAGTTGATTTTTCCAAATGCATTATGATACCTATGATTATTTGACATTAGAATTTGATTCTAGCTTCAATGTTATTCAAACTAATGCTTTAATCACTCATGTCCAATTTTGATTGCTAAACAATGATGTGCGTTTAACATTAAAAGAATTTGGTAAATTGTTTGAGCTTAAATTGGATAAACATATTGAACCCTCCCAAGACCACATTGTCGTGGTCTATAAAAGACTCACCGGGGAGGGTTTACTTAACCTCCAACATGCCAAAGGGACGTGGATTTAAGATCCCGTCCCAAAGTTTTAGCAAAGGTTTGCTGGCCTCATAATCTTTGGGAGGCATGAACCAGCAAACGTTAGGAGGGATGAACTAGAATTGTTGGCTTCCTATATGATACCTAATGTTGAAAAATTGAACATACTACATAGGATAGCCCAACATTTTCAAAGGGCAGCCAATGCGGCCGAGGGGGGTATGTTTAGGGAGTTTATCTATTTTGGGGGGTTGGTGACCCATATAGTAGTGAAACACCTAGGATGGAACTCGACCAGGCTAAGGAAAGTGGAGGGTCCTACCCTCATGGACCTAGCATACTTAGGGGGCATTAAATGGGTGCAACCTATGGGAGGGGAGAATTGGTGGATAGTCTACCGGGAGTAGGGTAGAAGAGATCAAGCCTTTAAGCTACCCAACCCTGCCTTAACCAAATTAGAAAAGGGGAAGCCTTCCTATAGTTTTGAGTTAGATGGTCAAGGCGAGGTTCAATAGCCTCACCATTCACCACAACCCCACCATTCACCCCAATACTATCCACCACCCCAACCCTACATATATGGAATACCCACCTCCTCCGTCGATTATAACATCGACCCCCATGCCCCTTATGCCTTTTCGGCTTTTAGGAGCCAACTATACCGTATTGAGAGAGGGCAAGGGAGAATGGAGGTCATGGTGAAAAACCTAGACTCTAGGTTAGGCACACTATATAGGAGGGTAGGCCATGTTGAGAGGAACCTCGGGAGGGGTTTATACCCTATGTATGACGATTATGCACGCCGAGGGGCTATTCCCCCCGAGGCATTAGTTCCCGATTGGTTCCAATACCCCCAAGGTAAGTATTCAACCCCCGAAGCCTTTGGAACTTATGTGGAATACTCTTTAGTTCATGGTTGTGGGGCCGATGCTCCTTTTGGGGGGATGGGGGGAAATGTAGACCCTAACTACTTTGCAGGTGGTTCGGACTATGGTGGTGTTGGTACGAGCCAGGGTTGTTTTGGCTCGAGCTATAGAGGAGGCTACCAGAAGATGGATGAGGATGATGACGAGGAGTAGTAGCTTATCCTAGCTACACTCCCAACAGTGAGGGCATTGCTTGATTTGGCTTGGGGGGAGATATCTTGTACATATGGTAACTCTTTCTCTCTTTTCTCTATTTATCGCTTTCTAGCATAGATTTTATTGCTTTCTAGTGTAGTTTTTATTGCTTTCCTTTATGAAAAAAATACAAAAAATTAGAAAAATATTAAAAAATTCAAAAAAATACATTCCAATGAATTGTAAATCATGCTTCCTTGTGTCTCATACTTGGAAAATATTGTTATGATTCTTGGTATATGATAATGAGTTTTGTGAATTTGTTAATCATGATTTGAAGTTTAATTGTTTTGATTCCTAAACATGCGTCAATTTTGCCAACTATTTGTGAATATAGTGCTTGACTAGTTGATTTGGTTAGGAATTGTGTGATAGTTCCTGGTATGTCAGGAAATTTGAGTATTGGTTTGCAACTATTAGTAATGTTTGTATGGTTCAATATTATGCACATTGAGGTGGACGAAGGCATTTGTTCTTTTAGGTAGCCTTCAGGCAATATTAGATATATTTGTTCCCTTCTTGCTACCCATGTTGTTGCTTACGCCGTTTTTATTGATTATTTAGCCACATTACAAGCCTATATGAGCCCCATTGGTTACTAGTCCCATGCTTGGCTTGGGGGAGCTATTAGTTGGTGAGGTGAGGGAGTTGTGATGTGCACTTTATTTGTTACAATGAGGGAATAAAAGAAGAGTGATTGTTCTTTTGATATTATGATTGGATGATATTGATGGTTTGTGTTTCAAAGTTGAAATTTTCCAATGTGAGATAAAAAGAAAAAAAAAGAGCAAAGAAAAAAAATTGTTTCAAATGTTCAAATGTTCTATGTGAAGGTTGCTAAAAAAAAAAAAAAAATTCAAAAAAAAAAAGTTCAAGTTTGAAAAAAAAGAAAGAAAAGAAAAAAAATAAGTAGTTCAAAGTTTGTTTTAATTCACTTTATTTCCTATTATCATACTTTGTAAGTGAAAATGTAAGTGTTGGGATTGTTGTTATGTATGGGATTGCTTGGTGAATTCTTGTAGAGTTAAGTTGTGAATGGAGATTTTTTGGTCATTACTTGTTTTTGACCTTCGGTTTTATTAGGATATGGCTCCCTTAAGCATGGCTTTTCTCTCACATTTTCCTAAATTTATCCTGCCCTTTACCCTAGCCTTACATTACAAGCTTTAAAGACCTTCCGACCTTTGTGCATAAGAGTTGTATAAATGTGAAAGTGTTGTTTATCAATGCAAGTTATGATTTGACATATTTCGAGTAGACTAGTAGGTTGAACGTACATCTTTTTAAACACACGAGAGTGTGAGTTGGGAGGGCATTGTTCACATATAAAGGGGTTGGTTGGAGAGTGATCGAGTACATCTTTTACTCGCCACATAAATGAGAGTTGAGTATGTGAGCACTAGTCTTGAATTTTATATGCTCATGTAGTTTGCACTACTTGACAATTGTTGGGGAGGAAAAATGATTAGATGAATAAGATTGATTGACATTGAAGCATGTTCATTAGATTTGCTTTGAATCGTTTGTGCTTGATTTTATTTATTTGGAATGAAGCGTGTTTTATATGTTTATTGATGATCTTTTTGTTTAGGGACAAGCAAAGGTTTGGCTTGGGGGAGTTTGATGTGTCCAATTTATATAGTGTTTTACCCTCGTCCCTTAGTCATAATTAGTATTGTTTTTTTCTCTTTAGAGCCACTTTTATTACTAATTGGTGTTTTCTAGTGTTTTTGTAGTTTTCCTTGAGTTTTGTAGGAAATTGCACATTTGGAGCGTTTTCTGGGTTTTTTCACGACGCAACTACGGGCATTAAGAGGACACGACCATATTTGAAGCTTAGGACCGGTTAGAGCCGGTGATTAAGGGCTCTGTGTGTGATACCGGGGCATTTGGACCAAGTATTCAAGACCCAAAGAGGAAATCCGTATTGGGCCGAAGAATCGAGCCCAATCAAAGACCAAGCCTCGAGGAAGAGACCGGGCCCGATCGGGCAAGCTTGCGCCCGATCGGGCGGGCGCGCAGAAGAGAGCACCATAAAGATGGCGCGCCCGAACGAGTGAGAATTAGCTCGATCAGGCATAGCTGCCCAAAAGAACCTTGAAGAAAAAGTTGGGCCCGATCGGGCGGCCCTTCGCCCGATCTGGCGCGTGTTTTTTTGGAGGCATCTAATTGCCGAGATTTTAGTTTTCAATTAGGATTTGTTTTAGGGATGTTTAAGTACGATTTTTGTACGTAATTTGGATTACCTTCTCTTTTAGACTTTCTCTCTCTACTTAGAATATTTTCTCTCTCTTAAATTCTCTCAACTTTGTTCTTAATTCCATTCCTTAATCTAGATTACTTTTGGTAACAATTTCTTCTCTTTTAATTTCAATTATTTTCTTTAATTCTTTCATCATGTCTCATTTTATTTTTTGATTAGTTTAGATTTAATTATGCGTGAGTAGTTTTATATCTAGGGTTTATGGGGATCTAATAAATAATATGAAGGGGTAATTTGTGATTGTTGATTATCAATGCTGGATTATTTTCCTATTGATTGATTTAATGCTATGCAGTTAGGTTTGGCCAGATTTAATTGTATGAGTTTAGCAATATTGATTCGAGATTCGAGATATGAGAATTGATTTTTAGGCTTAGTTTCAATAGGCGGACTAATTTATAAATGGTTAGTCGAGATTCGAGAGATGAGATTTAATACTGGTAAATTAACTTTGTGATTGTAATACGTAGCGAAAGCTCTTTATCATCTGATTAGTTGATGTATTGATGATTGCTTATTATGATTTACCTTGGAATATTGTTTATTAGTGAACCTATGCCCTAGGCTTTTCTTTCATTGATTTACCTCTTATTTTATTCCCTTCCTACTCTTACCTTTAGTAGTTTAATTACCTTTTTACAATAATTTGGTTACTTGATAATTTAGATTGCTTCTAATAAATTAGGAATAAATTGACTTGTTTCCCTGTGGTTCGACCCTTCTTCCGTATCTACATAGTTAGTGGATTAAGGTTTTATTTTGATTAGGTGAACACGACTTGAGCCTGTCAGTGACAACCTCCACAATCTTAGCGAATGTCGTCGAAGACCGCCCATCTCGTGCTAACTTCTCCAATCTTGATGATAACCTCCAAAATCTTAGCAAATGCTGTCGAAGACCGCCCATCTTGTGCTATCTACTCAAATCTTGATGAAAAACTCCTTAATCTTAGCGTATGCCGTCGAAGGTCGCTTCATCTCAAACCGTCCATCTCAAATTAAAGCGAGAGACTTTTTTTTTTTAATCTTAAAGCCCTCATGTTGAAAGCTTCATCATCTTAAATCTTCAATTAAACCCTTTCATCTTTGGAAAATCTTTTTCAAGAACCATGTCTGCGATTATTAAAGGCTTCAAATTGATTTGTGAAAATCTTCCATCCTAGTAATTCTTTGTGAACCATTATGTCGGTGCTTTTACTGTTTGTGAACCATTATGTTGGTGCCTTTGCTATAAGCCAATTTTTAGGTGCTTTAAGCTAAGTGAGACGATCTTTTATCAAGTCGATCACTTTATGTGATTGTAATCAAGTCGACTACTTAATCATGTCAAATTGCTTATAGGGGCTAACTGGCTTACTAAGAAACCCAAAATTGCTGCACTAGGTCCGCATAATCTAATATGGGGCCATGCATTATGTTGCCGCACCAGCGCTTGCTGGAACTATCTGGCGCCGCGCTTTTTTTCTGTCTCCAGGCAACAGATATTGTCGTCTGGCGCTAGAGTCGGGTCTTCCCTATTTTGCCTTTGCTGCTACTGTTCGTTGCAAAAAACTGTAGGGAATATTTCAAGCATTACCCCAAACTAGAACCCCACTGTGATCATACACTAAAGTACGGTGGCATCCAAAGGGGAGGAAGATAGAGCAATAGAGTCGGCAACAAGTTTTAAGAACTTGTAAACCGTTCATAGGGTGAAGATTACACCCCTTAACGATTCAAGAGATTGTTCACTCCAATAGGTCTGGAACCATGACAGGTAGTTCGGGGATGAAGGTACAACTCCAATCTAAAAGAGAAAGAACCTGCCCTAATAATAGGCCTCTACTTTATTCTGATCGTATTCATATGTGCTTTCTAACTAACATGCAATCAATAGGTTAACCCTAAACCTGTTTATCTATGTTGGTTGAATATTAATGCTCAAATAATTTTATTATTGGCGATCACTTGAATTATAATCAAATTACCCTAAACAAGATTATTTATTATCTTATTAAGCATGATTTCAAGTACAAATTCCTTTTAAACATGCATAAAAGGTGTGATCAAGAAATAACAAATAAATATATATCAAGCAACATAATAATCACCATAATAAATAATAATCATAATACAAATAATCATAAAAATAATCATTTAAAGCATAATAATAGCAAGATCCTAGGCATGATACTAACAGGATTAATAACAAATCCTAGCATGTCACTATGCAATAAAAATCAAAGCTTTAATCCTAACATGATACTAACATGCTATTAGGAAAGAAAATAAGAAGCATCACAACAATCATACTTGATATTAGGAATTTTATTTGTTACCCTAAACATGATACTAGGAATCAATAAAACATTTTAACATGATACTAGGAATCAAATTAATAATCTAAACATGATTTCTATATCATAATATCAATTGAAACAATTAAAGCGCTTACTAGGATGCCTCGTATTTCTTTCTAATAACAAAATACACACATTAGTAACTTCAAGGAAAATAACAAAATCAACAATTGAATTAAATAATTGAAAGAGAGATTTGGGACCAAACCCTCAGAAATATCAGATCTTTTACGTCTACGGCAAAGGAAACTTCGAACTTTGCTAGGTGTGTCTAGATCTTGTGAATGTGGAATTTTATATGTGAAAGGCTAGGCTAGAAAGAAAGAGAGAATCAAGAAATTCTTGATGAGAGATGGTGAGAGTTGATGATTTAAAACAGAGGTTTTAGGAGGTTATTTATAGAGAAAATCAGTCGAATATGATAAAAAACGAATCAGAGTTTCGAAAAGAATAAAACACGGCTGTAGCGCCAATCACGCACCTGTCGCTAGACGAAAGAGCTGTCCTCAGATGTCAGGTCTGTCGCCAGGCGACAGACATGTCTTATGGTACTTCAAATAGATTTCCACGCATTTTCTTATTTTGATAAAATTTTAGCGTATGAGAGGGTAAAACTCTATATTACTTAAAAACACTTCTTTTATTCTAATTAAAACTCTTAAAGGTAAATTTATCAATGCTAATAAAATTAGGATTCAAAAGATCTTTCTTTTAGACTATAATCAATTCTAATTGCATTAGGAATGATGAATCAATAATAGGCCCTCCTCTAGATCATTGGGCCGCATATAAAGATCAAACCGGGCCCAGTTTAGTAATTTGGCCATAACTTCCTCATTATTCATCGGAATTGGGCGTATAATATATCGTTGGAAAGTTCTTTTCGAACTCCACCCAACTACACAATTATTGGACCCTTGCCATGGACCAAACGAAACAGGATTGGCTGTTTCCTTAAAATAGGTTTTCAAAAACAAAGAGAAAGAAAAGAAATAAAAACTTACCGCAACACTAGACATGTGGTTTGGTTTTGGGGAGACACAAATGGGTTACATAGTGTACTACCAACAGTAATCCTGCGATGCACCCTCTCAGAAATGTGGTGGTCAGGGGAAAAGTATAATGTCCGCTCATCCCACTCGGGGAAGGGACTAAGAGAAGTGGACGGGTCGACGTCCTCCTCAACGGGCTAATGCTCCCGTCGCTTGTCTCGGGACAGTAAACCCGAACCTCGCTGTCTAGCCATACTACATTGTGCAAAATTAATAAAAATTAATGTTCTATAGTATCTAAGGTTCGCCTAGCTGCATGATACTTTGTTTGCAAAAAACAGAGTACATAGTACTAAAACAGATCACAATTTAAATTCAAGCATATATGGAATTTTTCAAGCACCCAAACAATTTCTTGCAATACTATGATAATTATTGTGACAAATTGGACAAGAATTGCTAGGAAAAATATCAAGAACGAGCCACATTGTTTTCCCGACCTTAAGAGGTCCAACAACGGTGAATTGTTCGTTTCTTCACCAAATTTAGTCAAACAAAGCAAATTCAGCAATATAAGTTTCTAATTTTCAAGAAATTCGTGAATAAACATGTGCAAAATTCATCAATATTCGAGTGAGTTGGAAAAACCTTACATAGATCAGGAAACTAGATGAACAAAGCTTTGTTTTGCAACAAGTTTGAGCGAATTTGGTTGAGAAACGAGCAAAATTGAGCAAATTGAACTCTAGCGGCGAACTCGAAGAAAGAAGAGCAGTAGCAGCAAAATGACCAAGAAAAGGGATTTATACGGAAATCCCGATTCTGGCGTCGAATGACAGCTCTGTCGCCAGCGGCGTTGCGGCGACAACATAGCTCGAAACCTCTCAGAACGGTTATTTTGACCTCGTACACCAAATTTTGGGTTCCTTGGTACGCCAGATAGTCCCTATAAGCAATTTGACATGATTTCGTAATCGGCTCTGTTACAATCACATTAAGTGATCGACCTAATAAATGATCGTCTCACTTAGCTTAAAGAGCCTAAACATTGGCTCATTGGAAAGACACCGACATAATGGTTATAAGCAGCAAAGGCACCGACATAATGGTTCAATACAACAAAGCCACCGACATATTGGTTCACAATTCATAAGCACCAACATACTAGTTCAAAAGCAGCAAAGCGCCGACGCACTACATAGTAAAAGCAAAATGGATCGACAGGTGTTGGTCTTCCGTGATACTCTTTAGGGTATTGTCGCAACAAAAGAGGATAGTTTCAGGCGAAGCAATCTTCGATTGTATTCCCTGGCTTGCGGAAGATGGTCACAAAGCGCTAGAAGGTTGTTTAAGGCGAAGCAATCTTTGATAGGGTTCTCTAGCTTGTAGAAGTCTATCATGGCGGAATTAGAGGCAGTTACAGGCGTAGCAGTCTTCAGGCGGTATCCCCTAGCTTGTGGAAGATCGTCAAAACAACAGGATGGCATTCCCTAGCTTGTGAAAGGTTGTCACAACAGCAAATGCAACACAAATCGGTTACCTTAAGAGACGTGTGCTCGACGGTGCAAGATACGCGTTTCTTAACTCTTTTAATTGTTTTAACTAATGCTAGTTTGCTGGTATTGGCGTTACAAGAGTGATTTAGGATCGCAGAACGTTCTGAATCATTCCCCGTCCCTATCAATACTTTGACTTTTGTTTTCGAAACTTGCGTTTCTCCAAACTCAGTTCAAGTGGGGGCTTCTGTAGACACCCATTTGTGTCTCCCCAAAACCAAATCCAGTGATGAGTACCTTTCACGTCGAATCATAATCGAATTAAGTGAAATTGTGGAAAGTCTAGTGTAGCGGTTAGTTTTTATTTCTTTTCTTTTTCTCTGTTTTTGAAAATATATTTTAAGAAAATAGCCAATCCAGTTTGGTTTGGTCCATGTAAAAGGTCCAATAATGGTGTAGTTGGGTCGGGTTCGAAAAGAGCTTTCCAACGATATTATAAGCCCAATTCAGATGAATAATGAGGAAGTTATGGCCAAAATACTAAACTGGGCCCGGTTTGATCTTTATGTGCGGCACAATGATATAGAAGAGGGCCTATTATTGATTTTTAATGCAATTAGGATTGATTATATTGTTCTAGAATCTTCTAGAAGAATATTTTGAATCCTAATTTGATTAGCATTGGTAAATTGACTTTTAAGAGTTTTAATCATACTTGATATTAGAAATTACCCTAAACATGATACTAGGAAGCAATAAAACATCCTAACATGATACTAGGAATCAAAATAACAATCTAAGCATGATTTCTATATCATAATATCCTAATATGATACGAGGCATCCAAGTAAGTGCTTTATTTGTTTTATTATGAATATTATGAAATAGAAATCATGCTTAGATTGTTATTTTGATTCCTAGTATCATGTTAGGATGTTTTATTTCTTTATAGTATCATGTTTAGGGTAATTTCTAATATCAAGTATGATTAAAACTCTTAAAAGTCGATTTATCAATGCTAATCAAATTAGGATTCAAAATATCCTTCAAGATGGTTCTAGATGACTATAATCAATTATAATTGCATTAGGAATGAGAAATCAATAATAGGCCCTCCTCTAGATCATTGGGTCACATATAAAGATCAAACCGGACCCAATTTAGTAATTTGGCCATAACTTCCTCATTATTCATCAAAATTGGGCTTATATTGCTGGAAAACTCTTTTTGAACCCGACCTAACTATACCATTATTGGACCCTTGCTATGGACCAAACCAAACTAGATCGGCTGTTTTCACAAAATAGGTTTAAAAAAAAGAGAGAAAGAGAAGAATTAAAAGTAACCGCAACACTAGACTTTCCACACTTTCACTTCATTCGATTATGATTCAACGTAGAAGGTACTCATCACTGGGTTTCGTTTTGGGAAGACATAAATAGGTGTCTACAGTACCTGGCACCTGTGTGTGGATTACACTGACTTAAATAGAGCATGTCCAAAGAATAGCTATCCACTTCCAAAAATCAATAGTCTGGTCGACTCTACAGCCAAACATGCCCTAATGAGCTTCATGGATGCCTATTTAGGCTTCCAACAGATTCCCTTGTTAAAAAAAGATCAAGAAAAGACGGCATTTGTCTCTGACCAGCGGTTATTTTGTTATAATGTGATGTCGTTTGGCATGAAGAATGCGCCTACTACTTTCCAACGTATGATTAACACATTCTTCATTAATCATATAGGGAGGAATGTAGAGGCGTATATTGATGACATGATAATCAAATCCAAGCAACAGGCGGATCACCTTGCTGACCTCCAAGAAACATTCGCCACAATCAGGCGGCACAAGGTCATGCTCAATCCAAAAAAGTGTGTCTTTGGTGTTGAGTCTGGGAAGTTTCTCAGATTCCTTACTGAAAAGGGGGATAGAGGCAAAATCTGAAAAAATACAAGCGATGATCTACATGAAGTCGCCCCGTACTATTAAAGAAGCCCAAAAACTAACCGGCTGTCTGGCGGCTCTAAGAAGATTTCTCAGTCGGTAAAGCAACAAGTGCCTCTACTTCTTCCAGGCAATCAGGAAGAAGACTAGATTTGAATGGGGGGACGATGCTGAGGCGGCCTTCCAAAAGCTAAAAACACATCTGCACTCTTTGCTAAGTCTGGTCATCCCTTTGCCCAAAGAGGCGCTCTACATGTATCTGGCTGTTTCAAATCATGCCCTCAGTGTCGTTCTCTTACCTAAAAGAGACGGCATCCAGCTCCCGGTTTACTTTGTTAGCCACGTTCTTAGAAACGCGAAACTTCGGTACCCAATGGTGAAAAAGTTTGGTCTTGCCCTTTACATGGCTGCTAAGAAGTTAAAGCCTTACTTCTTGGCACATCCGGTTGTAGTCTACACTGACCAACCGATCAAACGGCCAATGACAACCTTGGAATCCTCTAGCCGAATGCTCAAATGGAATATTGAGTTGCAGGGAATGGAAATCACTTTCGAACTAAGGAAGCCAATAAAGGGGCAGGCATTCGCCGACTCTATTGTCGAAATGACAAGGCCGGCTTAGCTAGATAACATCAATCAGGTTTAGAAAGTGTATGTGGATGGGATTTCCATGATGAACGACTGTAGTCGAAATGAATATGCACTATGGTTCAAGTTCCATGCCTTAAATAATGAGGCCGATTATGAAGCCATGCTAGCCAACATCCGAATGTGTAAGGCGGCAGGGGCAACAAAGATTGACGCCTACTCTGACTCCCAATTGGTTGTAAGCCAATACCATGGTGACTATGAGGGCACCCATTCGGCTATGATCAAATATTTGCAAGCGGTAAAAGATGAAGTTGGGATACTTGAAGACTTTCATCTAAATCAAGTGCCCAGATTTGAAAACAATCAAACGAATGCTTTGTCAAAACTGGCATCATCCGCCTATTGTGATACCCCTCAGTCAGTCTTCTAGGAAGTTTTGGAAAAAAGAATTATATATGATGAAGAGCCTATTGGAGTACTTGACCGAAGTTCTACCTCGATGGATAGCATCCGGGCATATCTTATAGACGGCACACTTCCTGATTCACCCCAAGAGGCGGTCGTGCTTAAGAAATGGGCTACAAACTTTGAGATGAGACAAGGAGAGCTTTTCAAAGCAGGTTTCTTGAAGCCTCTTTTGAAGTGTGTGACCCCAGAAAAGGGGCAGGAAGTTCTCGAAGAATTGCATGCCGGATACTGCTTCTCATATAGGCGGCAGATCCTTAGCTGTCAAGGCCAGGCGGCATTACTTCTGGCCAACCCTTGAGGCGGATGCTATGGAGATAGTTAAAAAATGCGACAAGTGTCAAAAGTTTAACAAGCCAATCATCCCACCGACCTGACGGCAATCCATAGTCCAGTGTCATTTGCTAAATGGGGCATGGACATCCTGGGCCCATATACAGCTGCTCCAGGAAGAAAACGCTACATCCTAGTGGCTGTGGACTACTTTACCTAATGGGTAGAGGCAGAGGCGGTCAAAAACATCAAGACAAAGGACATCATGTCCTTCATCCGGAAGAATATCATCAACCGTTTTGGGGTGCCTATGTCTATGGTTTTTGACAACGGTCTTCATTTTGAAATCCCTCAATTAAAGACTTGGTTGGGAAATCAAGGGATCTCCAATTATTTCGTATCAGTCGACCGACCCCAAGGAAACGGCCAAGTGGAAGCCTTCAACAAGTTAATCTCAGACGGCATTAAAAAAAAAAAAATCAAAAGAGTTGGCGGCCTATGGGCGGATGAATTACCACACGTCATGTGGGCCATAAGAACAAAGAGGCAACTAGAGAAACCCTATTTCTCATGGTGTATGGGATAGAGGCTGTTTTGCTCATTGAACATTATGAGCTGACCCTTCGGATTATGCTATATGACAAAGAGTCAAACTGGGGGCCATGTGTCTGGCATTGGACTCACTCCTAGAACGCAGGGGCAACGCCGCCTTGCGCCATGAGATCTTCCGCCTGAGAATGACTCGGGCCTACAACAAAAGAGTACACAAACGCTCTTTGAAGGTTGGGGACTTCATGTTACGGAAAATGGAAGCCGTCGTTAGGGAGAATGATCAAGGGAAGCTAACCCCAAATTGGGAAGGCCCCTACCGAATATATGAAGAAGTAAGAGGTGACACTGTAGGATTTTATAGGTAATAATTACGGAAAAACATGAATCACATTCATACAGTACCTAATCCCAAGATCTAATGCATAACACATAAAGAACATATAATCGTACCTTTGAAGCGTGATTCCACGTGCGATCGAGCAAGAACAATGGGATATATAGAACCCCAAGCATGGTTCCTCTACTTGGTTCACGAGCACGGATTAAACCTCCACTAATGCTAGTTAGTCGTGATTAAACGTTTCAATCAACCTTCAACGGATAAGAGAATCACGAGCTAACCATAAACCACCACAACGAACACCAAGAGCCACCATGAGGGGGCGCCGCACGTACGGACGTGAGGGGAGAGGGGGGGTCGTGAGGTGAGGAGAGTGTTTAGGGTTTTTGGGACATAGTTGCTTGGATGTCAAACTTACTGTAAGTTTATTATAACTTACTGCAACCTTAGGCATGGATCTTATTTATAGATCATATCTCTAAATAAGAGTCCATGTCAAGCCCAAACACCTTATCCTAAACACACTACTCTAGCCCAACACTCTACATGGTATGTCATTATATCATGAGGCCCATTAATGGGCCTCTTACTTGTTTAACCCAATACCCTTGTTGTGTGACCTCATAGGATCCATTCTATTGGGCTTTGGACTATTTAACTAGCCTAAAGATCATTTTTCATATCTAGCAACAAACAATGATGACCCAAAAGAATGAACATATTATCTCCATAATAGTGATCCTTGATATATCTAGTAATTACACTTATCGAAGACATAAGTCCTTTAATCTTCCACTTGTCTGAGACAAGTGCGCAATATTCAAATTCCTTAAGTTAATGTGTGTCGATTGGATAATATGATTGCATCTCATGTCATGATCATATTATTCTACAAATCTTTTCTTGAAATACTGAGTTAGATTCACAAAACAAATGATTACTATGTAATGAATTTGAGCACGACCATGCATTTTCTGAATTCTCTCTCTTCAAGGGGCCAAGACACATTCCTAATTAAATAGGTAGACTCAATACAATCTTGTGGCAACCAAGGCTCCCACTCAACTCATGAAGTAACCGGGAAATACCCTTTATAATCTCCAGTTACAGCTAAACGTTTTAGTGTACCACAGTTAAATCAATCATTAAATGGAATCAGTGTTTCACTCATGTCAAAGGCATCCACTAATATATCCGGAAGCTCTATACTTAAACTTCAAAGTAAGTCTATAGTTCGATCATGCATCATTCATGCATATCTATGTGATTTACCGAGCTTCACTACGCTCCTATAGCCCATGAAACTACGCTATCCAATCAATCTTACATGCTAGTCCATTTATTAAAATCATTTATGTCCACTTTAATGATTTTGAACTAGGAACTTAAATAATATATGAATTTAGTTCACCTGTGGGGTTTCATTCACTAGGTCATCAACCTGATGAACCTATCAATTCATAATTATTTTGGACATTTCATTTAACATCGAAAACCATAATTAAATAAGAGAATAATAAAATTTCTGATTAAACATAATTTTGCAAGTTGATGTATTACTTATGTAATATGCTTTCTCAAAACATATACAACTTAAATTACATAACTTGCTTCAATCCGAGAATCCTTAGTATGACTCTAATACCTTGATCATGAAAGGGGTTTATTAAGTAGAGTTCATGAGACATTCTCATAAACATGAATTTTGCAATTTCTAAATTTTATAATAATATTCATCTCCATACTCTAAGAATTTTCCTTTGTCCTTTCACAAGGAAGTTAGGAATTTCTAATTTGTATTCCAATGTTACATTGGATTTCAATTGAAATCTATCATCACTTTTTCTTTAAAACACGTGAATCAATTAGACGAGTGTAGTCCATGACATACATGATGCATCCTTTTCATATTGCATAAGGATCATCACTCAAAACCTTAATTTCATCAATCTTTCTCAAAGTATTAAATCATAAAGCAATGAGTCATGTTACATAGGATTGAAACTCTTTCAATATAATGTTGAACCTAATAAGAATCTTATCAATATAAGCTTCTTAACAAAGCTCCAACATACTTCAAAACCTATCTCTATAAATCTTGAATCCCTATTGTACTCATCTTCCTCTTCAAGGTTTATTCATACAAAATGCACTACCCACCACTTGACTCTTCAAGAAATGAATAATTTGTTCTTTATACTAGACCAAGAAGACTTTATAGCTCCCACTAAACATCTTGTACACACAAGACATTTTCTTCATTTTACAAGAACATCAAATGATTTGATTAGCTCACAAAATTAAGAACACTAACTCCATGACGCTATGCATCCCGATGATTATTGGATCTTCAAAATCATTCTGATTGTATCATGTACAAATCTTTTTTCATGAACAATTTCAAGAAAGAATTTTGAAATCCATCTACAAAATCTTATAAGATAAAAATCACTAAAATATCTTTAATAGATCTTTGTAACATGACTAATGTAAAGGTTTCATCGTAATCATGGTCATACTATGAATTAGTTTAATCCTCTAACAAGTCTTTACTTTAGTTAGAAAACATTTTTCTTTCTTGTCTATTTTGCTTATAATGGGTCTCACCCAACTAGGCAAATTATTCAAGTGTCATACACTTGCTTACAGACTTATAATCTATTTCAGATTTCCTGGTTTTTAAACCACTTAGAGTTATAATTTGTCAAATCATCTTTATTACTTACATAATCATAATTTTCCAAAATGAATATTTTAGAACTCTTAGTCAATATGAAATCATAATTCTTTGACTAAGTTTTACGTATGCTAGTCATCATTGTGGGTTTTATGCAACAATTGAAACTCATACAACAACTTTGTTTAGTTTTCAATGAGAAACGAAAATTGAGGATATGCACTTGGAATGTACTACCATCAACACATGGTTATTATTCCCATTACACTTAATGAGACCACGTGTTGTCATTTGTAACATGAGTTGAATCATGCTCATATTGTTGCCTTTATCCAAATACTTCTCGAATTTCTTCAAGATTTTAGAATTCACTTTTCTTGAACTTCTCAAGATTCTCGAACTTTTCGAGATTCTTATACTCTCACTTGCTGTAAGGAATATTTCAAGCATTACCCCAAACTTGAACCCCCCTATGATCATACACTAAAGTATGGTGGCGTCCAAAGGGAAGGAAGATAGAGAAAAAGAGTCGCCAATAAGTTTTAGAAACTTGTAAACTGTTCACGGGGTGAAGGTTACACCACTTAACGATCCAGGAGATCGTTAAATCCAATAGTTCTGGAACCATGACCGGTAGTTCGGAGATGAAGGTACAAATCCAATCTAAAAGAAAAAGAACCTGCCCTAATAATAGGCCTCTGCTTTATTCAGATCGTATTCCAGTGCGCTTTCTAACTAACATGCAATCAATAGGTTAACCCTAAACTGTTTATCTATGTTGATTGAATATTAATGCACAAATACATCTATTATTGGCGATCACTTGAATTATAATCAAATTAACCCTAAACAAGATTATTAATTATTTTATTAAGCGTGACTACAAGTACAAATTCCCTTTAAACATGCATAAAAGGTGTGATCAAGCAATAACAAATAAATATATATCAAGCAACATAATAATCACCATAACAAACAATAATCAAAATCAAAATAATCATAAAAATAATCATGTTAAAGCATAATAATAGCAAGATCCTAGGCATGATACTAACATGATAAATAAAAAAAACCCTAGCATGTCACTAAGTAATAAAAATCAAAGCTTTTATCCTAACATGATACTAACATGCTATTTAGAAAGAAAATAAGAAGCATCACTACAATCGTACTTGATATTAGGAATTTTATTTGTTACCCTAAACATGATAATAAGAATCAATAAAACATCCTAGCATGATACTAGGAATCAAAATAACAATCTTAACATGATTTCTGTATCATAATATCAATTGAAACAATTAAAGCGCTTACTTTGATGCCTCGTATCTCTTTCAAATAACAAAATACACACGTTAGTAACTTCAAGAAAAATAATAAAATCAACAATTAAATTAAATAATTGAAAGAGAGATTTGGGATCAAACCCTCAGAAATATCAAACCTTTCACGTCTAGGGCGAAGGAAACTTCGAACTTGGCTAGGTGTGTCTAGATCTTGTGAATGCCGAATTTTGTATGTGAAAGGCTAGGCTAGAAAGAGAGAGAGAATCAAGAAATTCTTGATGAGAGTTGGAGAGAGTTGATGATTGAAAACGGAGGTTTTACGAGGCTATTTATAGTGAAAATCAGCCGGATATGATAAAAAACGAATCAGAGTTTCCAAAATAATAAAACACGACTGCAGCGCCAAACACGCACCTGTCGCCAGATGACAGAGCTGTCGCCAAATGCCAAGTCTGTCACCCGTATGGCGCTGCAAATAGTTTTCCACGCGTTTTCTTATTTTCATAAAATTTTAGCGTACGAGAGGGTAAAACTGTATTTTCCTTAAAAACACTTCTTTTATTTTAATTAAAACTCTTAAAAGTCAATTTATCAATGCTAATCAAATAAGGATTCAAAAGATCCTTTTAGAAGATTCTAGAAGACTATAATCAATTCAAATTGCATTAGGAATGATAAATCAATTGGGCGCATATATAGATCAAACCGGGCCCAGTTTAGTAATTTGTCCATAACTTCCTCATTATTCATCAAAATTGGAAAGCTCTTTTCAAACCCAACCCAACTACAATATTATTGGACCCTTGCGATGGACCAAACCAAACTGGATTGGCTATTTTTACAAAATAGATTTTCAAAAACAAAGAGAAAGAAAAGAAATAAAAACTAACCGCAACACTAGACTTTCCACACTTTCACTTCATTCGATTATGATTCGACGTGAAAGGTACTCATTACTAGGTTTGGTTTTGGGGAGACACAAATGGGTGTCTATAGAAGCCCCCACTTTGACTGAGTTTGGAGAAACGCAAGTTTCGAAAACAAAAGTCAAAGAAGAAATAGGGACGGAGAATGAATCAAAACGTTCTGCAATCCTAAATCATTCTTGTAACGCCAATACCTGCAAGCTAGCGTTAGTTAAAACAGATAAGAGAGTTAAGAAGTGCGTATCTTGCACCCTCGAGCACACGTCTCTAGAAGTAACCGATTTGTGTTGCATTTTTTGTGCTGTGACAACCTTCCACAAGCTAGGGAACGTCATCCTACTGCTTTGATGTTCACTCATCTCTGAACAATGGAGATTTTTTTTATATGTTCACGCATCTCTGAACAAAAGAGCTTTGATATGATATGTCCACGCGTCTCTGAACAAAAAAGCTTTGATATGATATGTCCACGCGTCTCTGAATAAAAGAGCTTTGATGATATGTCCACGCGTCTCTGAACAAAAGAGCTTTGATGATATGTCCACGCGTCTCTGAACAAAAGATCATTGATGATATGTCCACACGTCTCTGAACAAAAGAGCTTTGATGATATGTCCATGCGTCTCTGAACAAAGAGCTTTGAATGATATGTCCACGCGTCTCTGAACAAAAGAGCTTTGATTGATTGAGATCGTTCGGTTGGCTGTGAACAGGAGCTTTATTGAATGGTTGTATCCTGTAAAAATCAAAAGATTGCCAAAAGACTTTGCTGGTGCTTTTCTTAGGGTTGACCTAAGGCTTGATTTTTTTTCTTTTTCTTAAGGTTGACCAAAGGTGATTGACTGACTTGAAGTTGACCCAAGGTAATTGACAAACTTGAGGTTGACCCAAGGTGAATTGACACGTGTGACTCATGACTCGTGTGTGCATTGTATTGTGATCGTGCGACTTGAAAATGCAAAAAAGCAAAAAAATTCCGTCATTTTTGTGGAGGGTACTGACTTTCTCCGAAAAAGAAAGAAGTAAAAAAAGAAAGAAGTGAAGTTTTTGAAGGTGCATGTTGAATGAGCTTAATCCGTTAACGTTGTCTCTCAAAGTACAAGGATTGTAACATCTCAGACTATCCTAGTTGACTCGATAATGAAAGTATTTAGGTAACTTAGGCGCGGAGGCTAAGTACTTCATACTTTGTGATGCAATGATGATTGATGTTGATATAATGACAAGGCATGCTTCAGCGTTGTGTTAAGATTTCATGAAAAAAGGGTTCCTAAGGGAAATATATTTGGTCATGTATCTGTGATGTGGGTGATGGTGACACTAAAGTTAGGCCGCAAAGGCTAAGTGTGTGGAAAAAGATATTATTTCAAGAAGAGTCAAATGGTGGTGACTCTTATGCTAGGTAAGCTAATGATGTAGGGATCAAGCCCCCAAGTCTAACTCTAAGTAAATAGGGATGAGCATAGGAGATCCCTTGATATGATCAATTATGAACGTAAATATGAATGCATTTTTATTACGGCTGCACCTCAATGTGAGGTTGCCTACGTATCCGTTAGGAATCAGGTCGAATGCAGCTCTAGCCGAACCTCGCACAAGTGTGTGTATCCTCAAAGGTCTTCTTAAGGGTTGTAACGTGGTTAAGGTTTGAAGAAGAAGGGGATAAAGGCTCAAGATCCTAGATAAGCCCCCAAGGTGTGCAACATTGCTTTTGAGTATTTGTATTTTCATGCTTGAGGTTTCTCACTCTTTTTTAGCTCTCTTTTTTTTTCTTTATTTATTTTGTTTTTATAAGTGTGGGAAATCCCGATCATGTGGTCTATCACTCACTTGGGATTCATGTTTCTCAGACACGGTACCAAGCACTCGATAAAAAACGCAATCTGAGACGTGTTCTTATCAAAGATATTTTCATATCAAAGACATTGGAACACTTGCTCTTTTGTACACTTTTATTTATTTTTTTTGCTTTTTTTTTCTATTTTAATCTTTTGAAGTCACTCAAGATTTTTGAAATTGCATAAGTTGCACAATGTCCCATCCCAAGGTTAAGTAGATGTGGGTTGAAGAAAGAAAAGTCTATCGTTAGACGAGGCTCAAAGTGGTTTATCAAACAGGGATTTCATATTTAAAGGGTGAAAGGTGATATGATGTGGCTACAAGGGGTGCCTAAAATCATTGGTATACCTTGTGCTTAGTTCAACATGGATTTTTTTTAATGCAATGTAATGAAATGATCATATACAAGAAAATAAATGCTCATTTTTATTAAAGGAGAAGAAATAATGATCCTACAAAATAAATCTAAGGAGAATAAAAAGGTGTCTATGCTAGACTTATTGGGGAAAGGGTAAATAAAAGAAATAGAAGTGAGGAGGTCACGAAATCTCGTCGTTGAAGCTCGCCTCTTGTCTTGTGTCGTTTTCTTTATCATCACTCCCTCTTCTTGATAGCTGGAGGCATGGGAAGCATGTCATTATCGATCAAATGTTAGATAGCCTCCTTTAGCTTCCAACAGCTCTCAGTAGTATGACCCCTACCTTGATGATATTTTCAGGTGCGGGATCTTGAATAGGTCCAATGGGAGTAATGAGTCCCTTAGCATGGAGTTGATCAAAGCCAGTATCCTAACTCATCCCAATGGGGGTGAAGTCTTTCCTTAGTTTCTTCTTAGATCCTTGGTTATCCATGGCTAAAACTTCACTGAGATCAAAGGTACTAACATTGTTACTAGAGTGGGCGTTTTCGGAAGAAGAAGGATTGTCGTTCTTCTTTCCTTTCCAGCCACTATGGTTACTATTGTTAGTAGCTTTTTGCTTTCTGAGGTCATCTTCGATATCAATGGAGTCGCCAAAAACTATAGGAACAATTCAATAATTACCCCAAACTTGAACCCCACTATGATCATACACCAAAGTACAATGGCGTCCAAAGGGAAGGAAGATAGAGCAAAAGAGTGGCCAACAAGTTTAAGGAACTTGTAAACCGTTCACAGGGTGAAGGTTACACCCCTTAACGGAGATCATTAACTCCAATAGGTCTGGAACCATGACTGGTAGTTCGGGGATGAATGTACAAATCCAATCTAAAAGAGAAAGAACATGCCCTAATAATAGGCCTCTACTTTATTTTGATCGTATTCCTGTGCGCTTTCTGACTAACATGCAATCAATAGGTTAACCCTAAACTTGTTTATCTATGTTGGTTGAATATTAATGCACAAATAAATCTATTATTGGCGATCACTTTAATTATAATCAAATGGACCCTAAACAAGATTATTAATTATTTTATTAAGCGTGATTACAAGTACAAATTTCCTTTAAACAAGGATAAAAGTTGTGATCAAGCAATAACAAATAAATATATATCAAGCAACATAATAATCACCATCATAAATAATAATCTTAATCAAAATAATCAGGAAAATAATCATGTTAAAGCATAATAATAGCAAGATCCTAGGCATGATACTAACAGGATTAATAACAAACCCTAGCATGTCACTAAGCAATAAAAATCAAAGCTTTAATCCTAACATGACACTAACATGCTATTTGGAAAGAAAATAAGAAGCATCACAACAATCATACTTGATATTAGGAATTTTATTTGTTACCCTAAACATGATACTAGGAATCAATAAAACATCCTAACATGATACTAGGAATCAAAATAACAACCTAAACATGAATTATATATCATAATATCAATTGAAACATTTAAAGTGCTTACTTGGATGCCTCGTATCTCTTTCTAATAACAAAATACACACGTTAGTAACTTTAAGGAAAATTATAAAATCAACAATTAAAATAAATAATTGAAAGATAGATTTGGGACCAAACCCTCAGAAATATCAAACCTTTCACGTCTAGGGCGAAGGAAACTTCGAACTTGGCTAGGTGTGTCTAGATCTTGTGAATGTAGAATTTTGTATGTGACAGGCTAGGCTAGAAAGAGAGAGAGAATCAAGAAATTCTTGATGAGAGTTGGTGAGAGTTGATGATTGAAAACGGAGGTTTTAGGAGGATATTTATAGAGAAAATCAGCCGAATATGATAAAAAAACGAATCAGAGTTTCGAAAAGAATAAAACACGAGTGCAGAGCCAAACACGCGCCTGTCGCCAGACGACAGAGCTATCGCCAGACGCCAGGTCTGTTGCCAGGCAAGAGACATGTCGTATGGCGTTGAAATAGTTTTCCACGTGTTTTCTGATTTTGATAAAATTTTAGCGTACGAGAAGGTAAAACTATATTTTCCTTAAAAACACTTCTTTTATTCTAATTAAAACTCTTAAAAGTCGATTTATCAATGCTAATCAAATTAGTATTCAAAATATCCTTCAAGAAGGTTCTAGATGACTATAATCAATTCTAATTGCATTAGGAATGATAAATCAATAATAGGCCCTCCTTTAGATCATTGGGCCGCATATAAAGATCAAACCGGACCCAGTTTAGTAATTTGGTCATAACTTCCTCATTATTCATCGGAATTGGGTTTATAATATATCGTTGGAAATCTCTTTTCGAACCCGAACCAACTACACTATTATTGGACCCTTGCCATGGACCAAACCAAACTGGATTGGCTATTTTCACAAAATAGGTTTTCAAAAACAAAGAGAAAGAAAAGAAATAAAAACTAACCGCAATACTAGACTATCCACACTTTCATTTCATTCGATTATGATTCGACGTGAAAGGTACTCATCACTTGGATTGGTTTTGGGGAGACACAAATGGGTGGCTACACTTGCCTTTTGAGGAGGCACGTTTAGCTTAGGGTGAACCAACTATGGTTTGAACCACGTTTGTTTGTTGTTTTTCTCGAACTCTTTCGAGATTATACTACTCCCACTTGTCCTTTTGGAACAATTTTCATAAGGGAACCAATTTGAGCAACAAACATTTTTGCTAAGTATGGTTGTGTAGTAGTACCCCCTGCTCTATATAGGAATCAAACGTGCATCAAACGATTTAATACAACTCTTATTCCTTGCTTTGTAGAAAGACTTAATAAGAACTTTTCTTATCCATATCACTTATGAAGCCTTTGCTACATTTTGATTTGACGTATGTAGTTTTTGTTTAGTTTTTGTAGCTTATCTTAAAAGTATATCCCAGAATAATGGTTGCAAAATAGGTAATTTACATCCATTATCAAAATATATCTCATATAGATTGATAGCTCCTTTTTATGACCAATTCATAAGGTTTTCTTTCGGAGTTTGTTGTAAAACAATTTCACAACTCTTGGATGTTTATCAAGGTCTTGGCTTAAATTCTCATTATTACAATCATATCACAATAATTTGAATGTATTTCCAAGTACATGTCTTGACTTTAATTTTCATAATTTCAATCATATTGTAATGTAATCATTATCTTGTCAAGTTGATACTGAACTTCATACTAAACATTTTGAACTTTTCAAAATCATCACTCTTATGCTTCAACTAAGCTCAAGTATTGATCGTATCACATCTGAAGTTACGTCTCTAGCCTTTGAACCTTTGATTTTCTTACAACGATATATATTTGACCTCGAGTTTGCATCATCATTTCACTAAATGGTGGCTTTGTCAATACTTTCAAATTAGAATGATATTTTCATATATCAATGGATTCATAATCCAATAATATTGAAAGTTCATCCCTTTGGATCTTTCGCATGCAATGTTCATTTTCATTCGAATCAATTACCATTTTAGAGACAATTTTATGTATATAGATGATCGGGGTTAAAAGTAGGTCGTTGGGACTACTAACCCTAACCAAATTAGAAATTTATAATACCTAAACTTACACTAAACTAGTTAGTTTCAAGTAAAGGGTCAAACCCAAAAGGACTAAGTGTATTAATTTGTGCTAATTAGACTACTGGAAAAGCTTGTGAGATAGAGAGAGGTTCAACTAAACACAACTAAGAACAAATAACTTAAACTAGGGAAAGTGGAATCCAATTACATCAATACATTCAATAACATCATAAAATTAGATGAAAATGACCTTGATTAGGAACAATCAACACATTTAACTCACTCTCGCACAATTAAGCATGTTAATTATCCTACTAAACTAATTCACTCTCGTGCAACTAGCCTAGTAAAGGTATGGAAGAAATTAAGGCTCTCAACCAACTCACTCTTGCACAATCGATTGACAGCACGATTAAGAACATAGAATCAATTAGCTAGAAAGATTCTAATCCATAAAAGCATCATCCATACACAATAATCAAGAAACAATTCCATACTAATCACAATCAATCATTCAATTTATTAACATTACCTTCATCCATTTCCCTGGAACGAAATCTAATCTAACATAATGAAGAAAGACATGGAAAATAAGGTAAAATAAGAATAAAAACAAGATTAAACAAATAAACTAATTAATCTACTCAAATCAATAAACAAAAATCAAAAACTAAGAAATAAGCAAGAAATAAAGATTAGAGAAAGTTAGAAAATGCTCATTGAATAGATGAGAAGAAGTTCCACAAAGTTGCTTCTTCAACCTCTCAAAAACTCCATGGAAATCCAAGCTTTCTCTCTCTACACTACTCCTAAACTAACCCTAGGAGAGAGAAAATATAGGCTAAACTAATCTTATCTATCTAAAATAAAATGTTGATTGATAATTCTGTAGAAAATAACACAAAGAGGGTATTTATAATACCAGCTAAAATAATATAAAAGAAATTAAAAAGAAATAAAACTAAACTAAAACAATTAAAATACTAAACTAAAAACCAAAAAAAAAACAAAACTAAAAATAAAATAAAATAAAATGAAAATGAAAATGAAAAGAAAAACCCAAAACCCAAAACCCACTAAATTCCCCCCAAAACCACGAAACAATTAGACCCCCAAACAACCCCTTTCTCGTGGCTGCTTTGAAATTTCACCACCATCACGCATCATCTTCACCCTTCATCGAAAATCGTCATCAAGCATCATCGCATCGCAGACGTTTAATTTTCATTAAAAGTCACACGCGAGGCTCGTGAAATGGTTCGGTCGAACCATGGGTTGGTGCGACCGAACTACGGGGTTGGTTCGGTCGAACCATGGGTGTGTTCGACCACACCTCTTCAAATTAAAAAACCTCAAAAGTTTCTGACTCGAACTTCAACCGAACTCCTTTGGTTTGCTCGAACTTGATTGATTTTCATTTGCTCTGAATTGCGGATGTTGCTTGGGCGATTTGGGGTTGCAATTGGTGGCCGATTGTGGGTAAAGGGCTGGTGGTTGTTTGCGTGGGTTTGGTTGGAGGTGGTGAATGGAGATGAATTTGAGGTGAGTTGGTGAGGTGGTTCGAGTGTTGGGCGAAGTGGCTGGTTGTTGTTGTTGCGAGTGGAAACAGGGGAAGGTGGTGGAGGTTGGTGGTTTGCGTGGTGTTGTGGGTTGTTTGGTGGTGAAAAGGGATTTGAGGCTGGGTTGTTGTGCGCGGCTGTTGCTGCAATTATTGTTTTGGTGGCTGACAGTGGTTGTGGCGCTGTGGGAGCAGGGGATTGTGGTGGTTTGCTGCGGCTGGGTTGGTACTTGGTGGAGGTTGTAGGTGGAGCTGGTGGCTGGTGAGTGGTGATTTAGGTGGTAGGTTGCTGCCAGGGGAGTTGGTGTTGGGTGGCAATTGAAAAACCTCGGCTTGGACCTTGAACTCGAGCCTACACACAAACAATCCCGAGGGTGAAACCGAGACAAATAAAATAAAATAAAATAAAGATAAAATAAAATAAAAATACCTTAAAAATAAAATCAAAAGAAATTAAATAAAATAAAGAAAACAAACATGAAAATAAAATAAAATAAGAAAATGAGAGAAACTAGGAACTTATTAAATAACAAGAACTAAAAACTTAAAATATAAACATAGAAAATAAGATAATTTAAATAAATTACGAAAATAAGCTAAAAACTATTAAACTACTGAAAATACTCAAAATAAAGATAAAAGACAAGAATAAGCAAATAAAAGAAATAAAGAACAAAATGGGCTAAATTATTGTAAAATAAGCCGGAAAGCGACTCAATAAACACCCTAAAAGTGACATAAAAGTCACTTATCAAACTCCCCCAAGCTAAACTTTTGCTCGTCCTCGAGCAAATTAATATGAAACACGAGAGAAGGAGAATGATTTATTCAAGCAAATCTAAGACACTAAAGGAGACAAGAATGTACACTAACTCACTTTCGTTGGAATCACGGTCAATTTTAGCAACTAAAGACAAGCCCTTTAAACCCCTAGATCGCCCTAGAGGACGAGTGTGCTCTCGTGAGGGTTTCCTAAGAGTTTATTCCACAACTCTAAACAAAAACCAAGGCAAGGCAATAAAAAGAAAAGAAAAAGAACATAACAAGAGAAAGAAAACACAAAGTTCATATTTGGACGAGAGATAGGAACAAGCACCAATGAATGCAAATCTTTCTAAGTAGACAAATGTATGCACGTTCTAAGATGTCAATGGTTGATTGAAACATAACATATACTAAGCATAGAGAACTAATGGGGACACAATCCACCCTAGCCCCAACTAATCGGGCCGCGTTCTCTCCACTAGCTTCAAATCAACCCTTAAGCTAGCTTCTCATGATTCCACAAAGGAACCGGAAAAAGATAAAGAAATGAAAAACATTGAGAAGGTAATCCCGACATCTCAACTATGCATACTCTTTCCATAGGTTTGAAGTCTATCTCCCTCCACCGTTCTTTGACCCAACCCCACTAAAGTCTAAGGGTCTTTTATTGGGTTGTAACATAAGGCTAAGGGTTAAGGCGGGGTAAAAATTTGAAAATTTTGGTGATATTTCCTAAGTGAAGCACAAGAGTGGCCTACTCTCAAAAACAAACTCAAGAAGTCACAAAATATCAAACAAAAATACCAATAATGCCATCTCCCCTAAGCTTATTCAACACTAACACAATATGTACAAAAAAAATGAAGGAACGCTCCCCCCCCCCCCCCCAAGCTTGAACGAAGCATTGTCCTCAATGCTTAAACTAGGGAAGAAAACGAAACCAAACTAAAATATGTGATTTTTGTTTCTTTTTCAATTTTTTTTTCAAGCTCTTATTTGGTGTCCTTGCCTTTTTTTTCAACCATGGACGGCTTTTTCTAGAAACTTCATTTGATTTTCTTGAATTGCATCTTTCTTCTCAAACTTTTTGCATTTTCTTTTTTTCAAGCTCAACTTTCAAGACCTTACTTAAACCAATTCACAAAGTTTTCTTGCTCATGATCAACACTCTCAAAACTCAAACCTCACATGCCAATGCTTCACTAACTAAAAGGGTTGGTAGACATAGGCCATTGGGTTTGTAACGCGGTTTAAACAAGAGCGGGAAACATTAGGCTCAAATTGGTTAATAAGTAGGTCGATGCAAAATAGAAAACAAAATTTGTAACAAAACAAAAAGAAGATAAAGAAAAATGAGAAAAGGTGCCCTTTTCCTCCCCTAGTGTGGCTCGGTCATGATCTTGGGAGCTAGAGGTCAAAACAAGGATTAATACATGCATAGTCAAGGATCCTAAATAGCCGCTCAACAAGGTGATGAAGGCTAGAACAAATGAAGCTCACAAGGGATTATAACCAAACAAATACCAACCAAGGGTTTCAAATCCACTATAGAGAGCAACTCCATCTTACCATATTCCCGTGAACTAAGGCTTCAAGGACCCCTAAAAGTTCTTAACCGACTACCTTAGCATATAGTAACCTAAAGTAAACCAATGACACTCTCAAACCGTGCACACATTTACCACTTAGGAAGAAAAATATTCAAGAATGCAATTCCCAAAATAGAATGTCCAAAATAAGAACAAACAAAACACATTTTGCCAAAATTACCTTGAAAGTAAACAAAAATCTTTTTGGACTTTTCAAAATATAAGAAAAGAGATGGAAATGCATATACTCAAGTGCATGGCATAAATGAATCAACATCCCACCAAAGCATGATAGAATACCCTCCCCCATGCTTGAATGAGACAATATACTCAAACATAAACCAAATAATCCATGGGAGGGGAAAAGAAAGAAATCAATCCAACAAACCAACATACGTCCAACGAGTCACCAACCATTAGAGCAAGAGCTAAGAAAGATATTACCGGATATAGGTGGGTGTAAATACCCGCAAACGATCCAATTTAACCTTTCAAAGCCGATTTCCTCTTGAATTGAATCTCGATTTCCATATGCTAGCAAAAATAGGAGTCAAACTTCCTTATTTCTTGATCCAAACCAATGCATAAGTGTATATCAAGTTATGTACCTAGCAAAAGGCACACAAACATTTCCATGAGAGAAAATCTAATCTAAAAAAAATAAAGAAAATGAAAGCAATAAAAACCTCGGGTTACTTCCCGAGAAAGGCTTGTTTAACGTCCAAGCGAGACCGCTCTAGTAAATAATATTGCAACGAACGCAAGAGCTTATCAAATGCACTACTACACATTTCATATGATAACAAGTAGGCAAATGAAGGGAGGAGGACGTGCAACAAGATTATTGCACGTAAGTGAGGAGGAAGATGCCAAAAGAAAGAAGAAAAATCATAAGAAAATTCAAGAAAATAAGAAGAGAAAGAAGAAGAAAAATAAGGAAAAGAATAAAAAGGCAAAACCTCCTCAAAATCTTTTTGGGTGGCACAATCACCCATTTCCTCAATAATAAGAGGATGAAAAGGAAAAGTCTCATCAAACAAGAGAGGGTCCTCAATAGGCTCTTTGACAAAAGAAGGGAGGAATATGGGATAGTAGGAGATGTGGTCAAATTTCTTTGAGAAAGGGACATGAGGAAGGGGAGGAGAAACAATGGTCTCACAAAGCCTCACATAACCAATGAGGGCATGAAAATCAATCATAAAATCCTCAAAAAAACACTCATGACTCACATCTCCCTCAAATAAAAACTCTCCAATAGAAACAACCTCATCCTCCTCTCTATCAAAACGATGAACAACAACTCCCTCAAGATCCTCAAAGCCTAGAGTCTCTAAACATGCATGAAAGGATAAAGGTTTCTCTCAAACTCATCCCTTTCCCATGAAGCATTGTCAATGAACTCTCTCAAAAGGCTATAGTGATTTGTTACTCCTTCAACAAATATACTAGAAATAGCCTCAAAAAAGTCCAAAGACTCATGGATAGAAGGGTCATAAACATGCAAGCTAGACTCATCAAGATGAGGAAGGGGGTTGGAATCCTCAAAATTGACATTTTCTTCATTCACAACTCTTCCACCATCACTCAAGGGACTCTCAATCTCTCTTGATTGCTCAAACTCATCATCATCATCCTCATGAACTCCATCATTCAAACATGAAGATGGCTCACTCACATCCTCACCATGGGAAGCTCTCAAAGGGGGTGAATAAGGGGAAGGATGACATTCAAGCTCTATTGGGGAATGAAAAGGATCAAAATCCTCTCATCACAAGAAAATCTCCCCTTAACTTCACACCCTTGGCCCACATCATTCTCAAAAACACTCTCACACTCCAAGTGAGGTGCTTCAAGTCCATCTAAATCAAACATAGCACTCATCACTTGGGCAAGCCTCACTTCTCTCAATTTTTGTTCCTCTTGAAGCTCTTGGAGTTTTTGGGTGAGATATTACATTTGAGAAAGAATTTGGGCATTAATGTTATTGGGTTTGAGGTTCATGATCAAAGTCAAATTGCACATCATCAAAATTAGCACAAACCTCATCAAAATGAGCATAAGGGGGAAAGGTGTCAATTTGCATACTTGGATCATCACAAGGCACATAAGAAGTATCAAGAGAATTCATGCAAAAATTAAAAGAATCTTGGCATTGAGAATCAAAGCAAGAAACATGAGATTCTCTATCAAAAGAATCTTTAGCAAGCCATGTGAAGAAATCCCAAGCATCATGCATAGACAAATGACAAAATCTACCATTATTCATGTCCTCAACCATTCCCCTAGTATACTCATTCATGCCCCAATAAACTATACCACAAGCATCTCTAAGACAACACCCATGGTAACTAAGAAAACAATCTAGTCTTTCAAAGTAAGCATAGAAGGGTTCACCGTCAAATTATGAAAAGATAAGCATGCCATTTTTATACAGAGAACAAATAAGGAAAAATACAGTTTAATAATCCCAACTATGGGCGATTTACCTACAATAATCCCAACTATCGTTTATTCTACAATAATCCCAACTATTAGGTGAGTTTTCCTCCAGCAGTCCCAATAACCGGTTACCTGCTGAAAGGGTAAACTTTTTTTTTTTGTTTCTTAAATGACACATGTCAGTACATGAGTGGCCTAATAATATAATAAAAATAAAAATATAAAAAAAGGAAAAAAAAAAACAAAAACCATCCCAGCCACCCCTAGCTCCCCGGAAACCGCCACCAACCCTTAGCCAAACCTCCAGACCACCGGAAAATGGTCGGCGAACCCGCAGACCACCGGAAAACAGCTGGCGGGCCCTCCTAGTCCCCAACAACACCAACCACGATCCACCCCAACCCCAATTGCTCCTCCCGCACGGCCAGCGACGCCAACTACTTCGATCCTCCCGCACGGCCAGCAACGCCTACGCAACCACGACCCCTTCTCACCACCTACTCGCTGCCAGATCGGCACCAGCTTGCCGCAACTACAGCCGCGCAAACCCAGATCAACAATCGCAACCAAATCCACCTCCTCTAATCAAAACCATCGCGCTATCCTCCGCCTCCAAAAATGACCTTAATAGCCACCTTCTCCACCCCCAAACGCCACCTCCACCTCTTGCCTCAAGCCCCAAACACCACCTTCTTCGATTTCAGATGAATTTGGGGGGCTTTTTCTAGCATTTATGTCAGTTATTTTGGTGCGATTTGGGGCTTCTAGTAGTTTCTCGGGCAAGGGTTAGGTGTTTTGGCCGGTTTCGGGGGTGCAGCTGGTCGTGGGAGTCGTTTCCAACTTGGGTGGCTGGTGAAGGTGGTGTTTTAGGGTTGTGGCAGGAGGTGGAGGTGGTGGTTATGGCTGGCATTGTGGCTGCCAGAATTTCTTTTTTGGTTTTTGTTTTTTTTTTTTTTTGGTTTTTATCAATTTTTTTATTTTGGAACCACTCACACGCTGACACTTGTCAAACAACCTACAATAACAGGTTATTGACTTAAGTTGACCGGTTTGGGACTGTTGGAGGAAAACTCACCTAATAGTTGGGATTATTGTAGGATAAACGATAGTTGGGATTATTGTAGGTAAATCGCCCATAGTTGGGATTATTAAAGTGTATTTTTCCAACAAATAAAATCAAATAATGTACAATAACCTAGCTAATCTAATCAACACAAACTAATGAACGCCTTAGCCCCCGGCAACGGCACCAAAATTTGATCGGGGTTAAAAGTAGGTCATTGGGACTACTAACCCTAACCAATTTAGAAATTTATAATACCTAAACTTACACTAAACTAGTTAGTGGCAAGTAAAGGGTCCAACCCAAAAGGACTAAGTGTATCAATTTGTGCTAATTAGACTACTAGGAAAGCTTGTGAGATAGAGAGAGGTTCAACTAAACACAACTAAGAACAAATAACTAAAACTAGGGAAAGTGGAATCTAATTACATCAATACATTCAATAACATCATACAATTAGATGAAAATGACCTTGATTAGAAACAATCAACACATTTAACTCACTCTCGCACAGTTAAGCATGTTAATTATCCTACTAAACTAATTCACTCTCGTGCAACTAGCCTAGCAAAGGTATGGAAGAAATTAGGGCTCTCAACCAACTTACTCTCGCACAATCGATTGAAAGCACGATTAAGAACATAGAATCAATTAGCTAGAAAGATTCTAATCCATAAAAGCATCATCCATACACAATAATCAAGAAACAATTCCATACTAATCACAATCAATCATTCAATTTATTAACATAACCTTCATCCATTTCCTTTGAACAAAATCTAAGCTAACATAATGAAGAAAGACATGGAAAACAAGGTAAAATAAGATTAAAAACAAGATTAAACAAATAAACTAATTAATCTACTCAAATCAATAAACAAAAAGCAAAAAATAAGAAATAAGCAAGAAATAAAGATGAGAGAAAGTTAGAAAATGCTCATTGAATAGATGAGAAGACGTTCCACAAAGTTGCTTCTTCAACCTCTCAAAAACTCCATGGAAATCCAAGCTTTCTCTCTCTACACTACTCCTAAACTAACCCTAGGAGAGAGAAAATATAGGCTAAACTAATCTTATCTATCTAAAATAAAATGTTGACTGATAATTCTTTAGAAAATAACACAAAGAGGGTATTTATAATACCAGCTAAAATAATATAAAAGAAATTAAAAAGAAATAAAACTAAACTAAAACAATTAAAATACTAAACTAAAAACCAAAAATAAAATAAAATGAAAATGAAAATGAAAAGGAAAAGGAAAACCCAAAACCCACTAAATTCCCCCCAAAACCACGAAACAATTAGACCCCCAAACAACCCCTTTCTCGTGGTTGCTCTGAAATTTTATCACCATCACGCATCATCTTCACCCTTCATCGAAAATCGTCATCAAGCATCATCACATCGCAACCGTTCGATTTTCATTAAAAGTCACACGCGAGGCTCGTGAAATGGTTCGGTCGAACCATGGGTTGGAGCGACCGAACTACGGGGTTGGTTCGGTCGAACCATGGGTGTGTTCGAACACACCTCTTCAAATTAAAAAACCTCAAAAGTTTCTAACTCGAACTTCGACCGAACTCCTTTGGTTTGCTTGAACTTGATTGATTTTCATTTGCTCTGAATTGCGGATGTTGCTTGGGCGATTTGGGGTTGCAATTGGTGGCCGATTTTGGGTAATGGGCTGGTGGTTGTTTGCGTAGGTTTTGTTGGAGGTGGTGAATGGAGATGAATTTGAGGTGAGTTGGAGGTGAGGTGGTTCGAGTGTTGGGCGAAGTGGCTGGTTGTTGTTGTTGCGAGTGGAAACAGGGGAAGGTGGTTGAGGTTGGTGGTTTGCGTGGTGTTGCGGGTTGTTTGGTGGCGAAAAGGGAGGTGAGGCTGGGTTGTTGTGTGCGGCTGTTGCTGCAATTATTGTTTTGGTGGATGACGGTGGTTGCGGCGCTGTGGGAGCAGGGGATTGTGGTGGTTTGCTGCGGCTGGGTTGGTAATTGGTGGAGCTTGTAGGTGGAGCTGGTGGCTGGTGAGTGGTGATTTTGGTGGTAGGTTGCTGCCAGGGGAGTTGGTGTTGGGTGGCAATTGAAAAGCCTTGGCTTGGACCTTGAACTCGAGCCTACACACAAACAAACCCGAGGGTGAAACCGAGACAAATAAAATAAAAATAAATTAAAAATAAAATCAAAAGAAATTAAATAAAATAAAGAAAACAAACATGAAAATATAAAATAAGAAAATAAGAGAAACTAGGAACTTATTAAATAACAAGAACTAAAAACTTAAAATATAAACATAGAAAATAAGATAATTTAAATAATTTAAGAAAATAAGCTAAAAAATATTAAAAACTACTAAAAATACTCAAAATAAAGATAAAAGACGAGAATAAGCAAATAAAAGATATAAAGAACAAAATGGGCTAAATTATTGTAAAATAAGCCGAAAAGCGACTCAATAAACACCCTAAAAGTGATATAAAAGTCACTTATCAATAGAAATGGTTCAATTATTTCTATCATATAGAACTTTAAACCTATTTAGCAATTCAAAACACATTATGACTCAATGAAGCATAGAATAACATTTATTCCACGTTTTTGAATCTTCGATGCTTAGTCATTACTAACATTGAATGGTGTTTTGATAATGTCAAGAATGAATAACATTTATTTAATTCTAGCCAATTACTAGGTAAGGTGAAATATAGGTTCTACTTGTAAAGTTGCAACTTTTGCTTCCAGACTTGTAGATTCTACTAGTGAAGTAGCAACATTTGCTTCTAAACTTGTAGATTTATTTCTCCTTTAGCCATAACTTCTTCCTTTAGTTCAACCACAATGTGCAATGAGTGATCTAAACAAGACATCATATGTCCAAAAAGTAGCAATATGCTAAATCAATTTCTATAATATACTTCTTAAATTGGAACATTTCCATTCTTTTACCTTCCAACTATATGAGGTAGTTTCTAATCAATTGGAATTGGTCCATTTAATTGGAAACATTTGTTGTTCATAACAACTTTTAGCATGTAAGTAATTCTAGGTTTGAGAAGTAGCAACTTGTTTGCATTTCTTGGCCTATAACTTCCTAATGCAATCCTCATATATTCCTAAACCTTTCCCATTTGAGCCACTTAGAACATTTCTCTTAATTAGGTTCAAAATGATGCTTTGCTTAACTTCTTTAAGCACTTTTCATGGTTTTTCTAAGTCTATTCAATTATTCATATTTGAGTTTAATAAACTACTTAACTCTTATATAAAGTGGATGAAGAATAGCGTCATTTAATAAACTTTTGATCATAGAGATTTTCAATCACTTTCCTATATTCAATCATATTGAAGATAAGAGATTTTATTGGACTTCTATACTTATCTTTTAGAGGGTTTGTACCTCCCACCTCATTATATCCCTTGAAACATTTTTCAAAATGAAGATGTGTTGGCATTTTACTCAAACATTTTAATTAAAACCAACCTTAGACATGTGACATGGATTTCTAAAACTTGCCTTCTAGAACGATCTTAGCAAAATTGGAATATAGGTTTATGGATTATCTTTTAACCTTTTGAGAATGTTTCTCAACTTTATTTTCAATTGAGGAGATTATATGATAATAATAAAATTAGAAGGACATGTTACTTGCAAGTAAACGCAAAATTCATTTATGTTTAATAAAATTTAAAGTACCATAAGCGAATGAAATTGGTAACTTTAAAACATTTATTAAATTTAATTGATCCCTATTGAATAAAATGATTCCAAGATCCTTTATTTGTGCAATAACTGACCAGACTGAGGCCCTATCATCAAGTATTACATTTTCAAGGTGAGTAAACTCTTTAAAGATTACAACTCTTTATAATTCTTGGTAGAATAATTACCCATCACATGTTTAATTATGACCCTTATCTTCAAGGTTCTAAACCCTTTAGGTAACCTTGATGAGTATACCCAATCAAAAGCGTAGAACGTGATCTATCCCCACTCCCCAAAGATATAATATGACACTCAGCTGAGGCATGACCCATCATAAATATCAAAGGTTTCGTCGGGTTTTTAATTGGAAAAGCTACCTCAATATTACCGGGACCTAGATTTATTATGTTGTGATTGTTTAGTGAACTCTAGCGTATCATCACAAAACATCAATAAAATCTAACATGCATAATAAACTGAATGCATAAACAACACATAGCATGGCCCCTAATCCTAAGAAAACTAATAAAGTAAATGCTCTCACTTGAATCATCATGGATCTCATCCACCTTGCTCCTTTGGGCCTTCACTTCATGGGCTTCTTGGATTAACTGCAACCTGTAATTCTATTCTATTCTATCTACTACTTAAATAAAATAAAATTACAAAAATACTTCATCGGTACGTAGAATGTACTAAAATTACAAAAATACATCACGATGCGCAGATCGTATTTAGCAATCTACTGGGCCAAACTAGTCATTATATAGCAATAAACAACATCATATATTATAAAATTTCCATATAATAAATAACACATCATATATGCTTTCCTAAACTATAACATCAAATGTTCACAATTAAGGAAACATGGCATCTAAATATCTCATATTTTAATTAATGCAATTAGATAATATCATATATTATTCATGATTATCAATAAAATATCATATATTTTAAATTATTCATGAGATAGAATCAAATCTTATTTTAATATTAAAAGATAAATCATATTTATCCTCAAAGATTATCCTAACAAAGTTAGGAAATTCTATCCTAATTACTAGTCAATCACAAAATTTTAAATCAATTACATCCTGTAGGGAATATTTCAAACATTAATCCCCTAGCTTGAACCCCACTGTGATCATACACTAAAGTACGGTGGCGTCCAAAGGGAAAGAAGATAGAGCACAAGAGTCGCCAACAAGTTTTTTTAGGAACTTGTAAACCGTTCACGAGGTGAAGGATACACCCCTTAACGGTCCAAGAGATCGTCAACTCCATAAGGTCTTGAACCAAATAGGTTTCGGGGATGAAGGTACAAATCCAACCTAAAATAGATTGAACCTGCCCTAATAATAGGCCTCTACTTTATTCAGATCGTATTCATGTACGCTTTCTGACTAACATGCAATAAATAGGATTAACCTAAACCTGTTTATCTATGTTGGTTGAATTTAATACACAAAGAAATCTATTATTGGCGATCACTTGAATTATAATCATATTAACCCTAAACAAGATTATTAATTATCTTATTAAGCATGATTACAAGTACCAATTCCCTTAAACATGCATAAAAGGTGTGATCAAGCAATAACAATAAATATCAAGCAACATAATAATAATTATCATTATTATTAATAATCATAAATCATGTTAGAGCATAATAATAGCAAGATCCTAGGCATGATACTAACAAGATTAATAACAAACCCTAGCATGTCACTAAACAATAAAAATCAAATCTTTAACCCTAACATGATACTAACAATCATAAATATTAGGAAGAAAATAGGAAGCATCGCATGAATCATAATAAGCATATTTGATATTATAACCTTTTCCCTAAACATAATACTAGGAATCATTGTTATCATTCAAAACATCAAGCATCCTAACATGATACTAGGAATCATAATAACAACCTAAACATGATTTCTATATCATAATATCAATAAAAAAAACCATTAAAGTATTTACTTTGATGCCTCGCACCTCTTTCTAATAACAAAATACACACGTTAGTAACTTCAAGGAAAATAATAATTAAAACAACAATTAAATTAAATAATTGAAAGAGAGATTTGGGACCAAACCCTCATAAATTAAACCTTTCACGTCTAGGGCGAAGGCAACTTCGAATATGGCTAGGTGTATCTAGATCTAATGAATGCAAAATTTTGTATTTGAGAGAAGCTAGTTTAGAAAAAGAGAGAGGGAGCAAGAAAATATTGATGAGAGTTGGAAGATGAAAGAGAAAATTGGTGATTGTTAATGAAAATAAGAATTGATGAGAATTGATGATTGTTGATGAATGAAAAAGGAGTTTTTACGATGTTATTTATAAAGAAAATCAGCCAAAAAGATAAAATATCAAAACAGAGTTCTGGCGCACATAAAATTGAATTAGCGCCAATGCTGGCTATTGGCGCCATACGCCAACATTAGCGTCAGGCGCCAAGCGTAGCGCCAGGCGCTACAGCTGGCGTTTGGCGCTGATTCAGAAATTCACGCGTTTTCTTAAAATCAGATAGAAATTTTTGTACAGGAGGATAAAATCGTATCTTTCCTCAAAAAATGTTCTTTGATTTTAAATAAAACTCTGAAAAGTCAACAAAAGTCAATTTATCAATGCTAATTGAATTAGGAATGAAAAGAACTTTCTAGAAGAATCTAGAAGACTAAAACCATTCCTAATTGCATTAGGGATGATAAATCTATATTAGGCCCTCCCCTAGATCATTGGGCCGCATATAAGGCTCAAACCGGGCACAGTTCAGTAACTTGGCCATAACTTCCTCAATATTCATCGGAATTGAACTTATAATATATCGTTGGAAAGCTCTTGTCAAGCCCTATCCAACTACACTACTATTGGACCCATATCATGGACCAACCAAACTGGATTTCCTGTTTTCTTAAAATAAGTTTTCAAAAACAGAGAGAAGAGAAAAGAAATTAAAACTTCCCGCAACACTAAACTTTCCACACTTTCACTTCATTCGATTATGATTCGACGTGAAAGGTACTCATCACTAGGTCTTGTTTTGGGGAGACACAAATGGGTGTCTACACATCCTAAAATATTTATGGGATAATCACATTATTTAATCAATCTTTATCTTTTTGGAATATGCTCAAAATATTTTAATAAATCCTATCTAAAATTAAAAACTTTAATTAAGGACAATTATCAAAATCAACTTTTGAAATTTGATAATATCCCCAAAATAAAATCAGATTTTATTTTGAAAATATCTTTAAAACAAATTAATTTTAATAAAAAACATTTTTTTTTTAAATCTACTGCCACGTCAGCCAGGGGAAGCCCAGCCAACTCAGCAGCTTGTAGAACCACAGGTAGGCATTTCAGCCCACCTGCAGTTATCAGCAGCCGAGGAAACGCCTGAACACCGTTAGACCAGAGACGGTTCCCTGCACCGCCGACAACACAAAATCGCCCCTATCCCGGAAGATTGCCACGCCACCGTGGCCAGGCGAAGCTCAGCCACATGCGTTGCCCTCCCTGCTAGTGGCAGAACGCTAGGCTGCAGTGACAATGGCGCAATAGTTGGGCCCCTATCCCGCTGCCATCTGCGCCCTCCTTCCCTTCCCTTCGACCACATGGGAAGCCGTCGTGGCCACCTGACAGTGGTTCGTCCACCCAGCCATGGCTGCCCCCTCCCAAAAAAAATCTTTTCCTTTTTTTTATTTTGAGAGTTTAATTTAATTAAACAACTTTTGCAAAATTAAATTAAATTAGGTCTATTGAATTAAAACATAACATTTATGCCTAATTCAATTTTAAAATCAAATTCATAATTGAATTTCAAATCTAGGGTTCTTCACAAAATTAATTCAATTTTAATCTAACTCTTAAATTAAAATATTGATTATACAAAAAATCATATTTTATGTATCAAATCAATCTAGTTAAAATAATGAAGCATAAATTATTTGAAAATCATCATATTTAAGTACAAAAATCAAAATTTTAAGGCCTTTATTTCAATTAAAATTTTCGAAAAACTAAGGCTTTATCAGATTTTGCTAGAACAAATTGAGCAATTAAATCATATTTAATCATATCCCAAAAATTAAATCTCCATTTAATATAAATATTGAACCGTAATTAATTATTCTCCCTCCTAAATGAATTAAAATTGTGGACTATCAAAGAATTATAGTCACTATGCGTAAATGCAAGAGGCTAATTGATACCACTGTAGAATTTTATAGGTACTAATTGCGGAAAAACATGAATCATATTCATATAGTAGCTAATCCCAAGATCTAATGCATAACACATAAAGAACATATAATCGTACCTTTGAAGCGTGATTCCACGTGCGAACGAGCAAGAACAATGGGAGATAAAGAACCCCAAGCGTGATTCCTCTACTTGATCCACGAGCACGGATCAAACCTCCACTAATGCTATTTAGTCGTGATTTAACGCTTCAATCAACCTTCAACAGAGAAGAGAGACACGAGCTAACCACGAACCACCACGATGAACACCACGAGGGGGTGCCGCACGTACGAACGTGAGGGGAGGGGAGAGGGTCATGAGGTGAGGAGAGTGATTAGGGTTTTTGGGACATGGTAGCTTTGATGTCAAACTTACTGTAAGTTAGTTATGACTTACTGAACCCTAGGCATGGATCTTATTTATAGATCATATCTCTAAATAAGACTCCATGTCAAGCCCAAACACCTTATCCTAAACACACTACTCTAGCCCAACACTCTACATGGTTGTTATAATCTCATGAGGCCCATTAATGGGCCTTTTACTTGTTTAACCCAATACCCTTGTTGTGTGACCTCATAGAATCCATTCTATTGGGCTTTTGACTATTTAACTAGCCCAAATATCATTTGTCATATCTAGCAACAAACAATGACGACCAAAAAGAATGAACTTATTATCTCCATAATAGTGATCCTTACAATATCTAGTAATTGCACTTATCGAAGACATAACTCCTTTAGGCACCTACCGCCTGGGAACACTAGACGACAGGAAGCTACCTAGATACTGGAATGTAAATAACTTAAACAAGTACTACTTCTGAAATTTTGTAAATTTTTTGACTTGTTAATGAAAATCTGCCTTCATTTCTAAACTTGTCTTTATTTACTTTATTTTGAGTAGCGACTGCGCAAAGTGCAAAAGGATCATGCTCACAATTTTACATGATGCTGCCTGCACAATGTGCCGACGGATCTTACTTACCTTTTATAGCTCCGACTGTACAATGTACGGACGGACCAATTTTTAATTGCTGACGATGCTTGAACATCGCCTACACAATGTGCAGATGGACAATGCCAAGATTTTATGAGCTACCACCTGCACAATATGCAGACGGCTTTGTATGCTTTATACCTTGTTAAATTTATTTTTTAAAGGGATCGTACGCCCCAACAGCAGACACCCAAGATTTTTACTAAGGGACTCGACTGCACCAAAGAAGTCGTCCCAAACTTTGTTTAATTTTTAAGCTAAGTCAATAACTTAGTGGCTATTTGCTCTTCAGAAGAGGCCAAAGGCCGGACATACATAATTTAAACTATCGTCTGCTCCAACATGAGTACGATTGTCTGCTCCAACATGAGTCAGATAACCGGCGACATCCATTTGGGCGAATTTGTCGAAGAGAAGCATTTCCCATTTGGGTGGCACATTGCTCTATGAATTAAAACAAGTGGCCCTACTAAATGCGTTAAGGAAATGCTTACAGTCGTTTGATAATCTAACTTGAAATCTAAAAAGCATTTAATTTTTCGAACTGTTCTAGTACAGGCAAAAGGTTGCTACTGTTTCATTTAAGAGGCTATATAGTCGCTTGTCCTTGCCTTGGGGCAAGGCAGGCGAACGATTAATTTTTCAAAAAATAAGTTAAGTCAAAAAACATAGCGGCTTAACTATATATCATGAGGCCTTTGGCCGAATGCATTGAGTTAATGAAAATCATCTGTTCAATGTGGCCATCTGTCGCTTGGTTTTGGGCAATCACCATATTGATTGATTAACTTAGAAACATACTCTCTACACTATCAATAATTTCTAAGACAATCAATCCATTTTTTTAAACCAACCGACATCCGGCCAGGGGCAAGAACATTCGCATGGTATACGGGTTAAGCATACTTAGCCAAAATTCTATGTGAAAAATTGAACGCCTTCAAATTTAAAGTATCAATAAAATTGAAGGCGCAAAATACGAATGAAACAGGTCAAACAACCGGATGATAAGCAACTATATAAAACAGTCGTCAAAATTGACGACAGAGAATGTTGACTGGCATAGCCAGGAAATTGTTAAGTTACCCGACCCCTTGTTCGGTAAAAAGATACACTGAAATATTAGGCACGCAGGCCGAAAATGCAAATATTTGGCCATTCGGCTGCAGAAATGGATACTTAAAAGCTTTAATATCAGGGGAGGGCCTCAGCATTAGCATCCGCCTAGTCCTTCGGCGACTACTTCTTCTTTTTCCCTTCATCCTCCGCCTGATCCTCATCGTCCCCAGAGGACAAGTCACTAGAGGAATCGAACCTCTCCTTGGCCTTCCTGGCAGCCGTCTCCTCAGTTTCCCTTAAGAGTTGGGCATTAAACTCATCATTTGCCTTATCAAACAAAACCTTCCAAGTCCGATAGTCGGCTGACGGTTGCACTGCTGCCCAGGCCGCACGCATGATGGCTTCGTTATCATCCATCATTTGTTTGACCAGGGTCTATTTTTCCTCCTCCATTAGAGACCTGTACTTGGTCTTGAGCTGGGTTTCTTGGTTCTACAGCTGCCCTCTAAGTTTTTTGACTGTCTCCTCGAGGTCCTCAGCCTTCTTCTACGTCTTCTAGAGGGGCTCCAGTTTCTCCTTAAGGCCCTTGACCTTACCTTAAAGCTCCGTGACTCGCCTCTTTGCTGCGTCCAGATTCTACTGGACATGTAAATTTGCCGACGCCTAAGAATACAACAAATCAAGTGTCAAAACTTCATTTTGGGTAATCTCAAACTGAGCCTTGTCCAAGGAAGAGGCGGCCCAAGCATTCGCTGCCTTTATCTCTTTAGTCTTGTCGTTGAGTGGCTTTTTAAGACCACTCGCGTGCAGCATAGCCTGCAGTCGGCCAGAACAAAAAGAATACATTAGAAAACACTCGGCTTAATCATCAATCAAGTCAAAAGACACAAGTATTACCTCGGCCAGTATGGCGTCAAGGTCAAGAGTCTTGACTCCTCTGACAGACGCCTTGTCCTCTAGATCAAGCGTCCTGAGCATTTGCTTGGCCATCTGAAGGATAGTTGGGCTTGTTGGAGCATCTGTCAAGGCGAGTAAAATAGACTAAGTAAGAACTTTGAAAAGACAGTTGCATTTTTAATATTTGAAGAATATAGCCGGATGTATTACCTTCCTCCCCACCTGCGGCATTGTTGCCGCCTGCTGAGCCGACAGTAGTATTGAGTGCTTTCCACTCTTCGACCCTCTTTGCTGAGCGTTCGGCTTGGATGGAGTATGGGTGGGGGAGGAGGCACCCGTTCCCTTCTTCGGCTTATGGGCGATATGTTTTTTGCTGCTTTGGGTAACATCGTCATCCATCTGCTTTCGCAGCTTGGGATCCGACTGTGGGGTGGGAACAGACTTTGATGAGCCACCCTACAAAAAGAGTTTGCATGTAAGACCTTATGGAAAATTCCAACAAGTTGAAATCTATTGAAAGATTCTAAGTAAAATAAATCCTTACCTAAGGAGTACCGCTTGGCAGTTGTTCTTCAGTCATTCGTTTGAGGTTCGAACGATAGAAGGCGGTAGAGACAGCCGGTTTCTTATGACTAGGAAGCTTTGACATTGCAAGATCTGCACAAATAAAGTACAAGAGTTAGAAACCCAGACAAACAATAATCGCTATGAGCAACTGAACAATGAAAATTCATGCGGCTTGCTACCTCTCAGCTTCTCAAAACTAAGGCCACAAGTGGTCAAATATGTCCCGTCCGAGAGCCACTCGAATCGGAGAATGTAACTCTAGGGGGTTACGTCCTTGATCCCCGTCTCCTCGTTTTTTCGGACGACCACAGAAAATAGTCCCCGATAAAAGATCTCCTCCTGCGCCCGTCTTGGTACAGGCGGCAGGGCTTTCTTCCCAGCATGGAGGGGTAGCTCCTTGGTCCAGTGGTTGTACCGCTTGCTCCTTTGAAAGTCTGGGAAGAGACTATGTAAAACTTGGACCTCCAATCCTTCCATTTGTTATCCTTCCCCAGAGCCATCATATAACGTTTGTGGCTGGTCAGAGTGAAGCAGTCGGCCCTACTTGCGTGTGGAGTCTTGCTCAGGTAGTGCATATGAGAAAACGCCTCGAATTTGGGCTCCACCTCCAGCATCTCACAAGCGGCAACGTAGCCCAGTATGTTAACCCAAGAATTGGGGGCTAGTTTCCAGACACCCAGTTGGTATCTGTAGGGAATAATTTCAAGCGTTAACCCCAAGCTCGAACCCACTATGATCATACACTAAAGTACGGTGGCGTCCAAAGGGAAAGAAGATAGAGCAAAAGAGTCGCCAACAAGTTTTAGGAACTTGTAAACCGTTCACAGGGTGAAGGTTACACCCCTTAACGATCCAAGAGATCGTCAACTCCATAAGGTCTTGAACCAAATAAGGGTTCGGGGATGAAGGTACAAATCTTACATAAAAGAGATTGAACCTGCCCTAATAATAGGTCTCTACTTTATTCTGATCGTATTCATGTGCGCTTCTTAACTAACATGTGATCGGGATTTAAGTAAGTGTCGTTAGTCTACTAACCCTAATCAAATTAACAATTTATAATACCTAAACTACCCTAATACGAGTATAGGGGTAAGTAAAGGGTCGAACCCAAAAGGACTAAGTGTATCAATTTATGCTAATTAGACTACTAGGAAAGCTTGTGAGGTAAAGAAAGGTTCAACTAAACACTACTAAGAGCAAATAACTAAAACTAGGGAAAGTGGAATCCAATTGCATCAATACATTCAATAATATCATACAATTAGATGAAAATGACCTTGATTAGGAACAATCAACACATTTAACTCACTCTCGCACAATTAAGCATGTTAATTATCCTACTAAACTAATTCACTCTCGTGCAACTAGCCTAGCAAAGGTATGGAAGAATTTAGGGCTCTCAACCAACTCACTCTCGCACAATCGATTGAAAGCACAATTAAAAGCATAAAATCAATTAGCTAGAAAGATTCTAATACATAAAAGCATCATCCATACACAATAATCAAGACACAATTCCACACTAATCACAATCAATCATTCAATTTATTAACATGACCTTCATCCATTTCCCTAGAACAAAACCTAAGCTAACATAATGAACAAAAACAAGGAAAACAAGGTAAAATAATAATAAAAGCAAGAATCAACAACTAAACTAATTAATATACTCAAATAAACAAATAAATAAGCAAAAACAATAATAATTGAAAGCAATAAATGTGAGAGAAAGTTAGGAAAACTCATTGAATTTATGAGAGCAAAAATCCACAGAATGCTTCTTCAAAATCCCAAAAACTCCATGAAAATTCCAAGCTTTCTCTCTCTAAACTACTCCTAAACTAGAGAGAGAAACTCCTAATCTAACCCTAAGAGAGAGAAGATAAAAGAGCTAAACTAATCTAATCTAGGCTAAACTAATGTTAAGTGAAAGTTATGAGAAAATAACCCCAAAGGGGTATTTATATACAAGGCTAAATAAAATAAAATAAATAAAAGAAAACAAAATAAAGAAAATAAAATAAAACAAAAGAAAGAAAAAGGGAAAAAGAAAAAGGGAATAAAAATAAAATGAAATTAAAAGAAAATAAAAAACCCCAAAATCCCTAATTCCCTCAGCAACCCGATTTCCTCTTGTTCGAAATTTTGGCTGCTTCAATATTGGGATGCAATCCCCTGCTTCACGCCACACCACACCCCATCATCAATCATCACGCAACCATCATCACCACCATCGCAAGCATCATCATCATCTAGCATCAATTTGTGGCCATCCGATTCTCATTAAAATCACGTGAAAAGCTCGTGATTGACCCACGAATGCGCGCCCGCACAGAAGACGCACACAGGTCGCGCAAAGCTTCTGCCTCGAATCTAAATTTGGACTCCAATTGTGTGCGCTTTCTGACAGGGATGCGCGGCCGCGAATAGGGGCTTGAGATGGTATGAGTTGTGCGGCTATGAGGTAAGTAACTTGGTGGTGATTTGGGTGGTTATTGTTGGTTTAATTGGTTGTTGTGGGGGCGGGTTAGAGGTGGAAATTGCTGGCGGTTTTGTGGTGTTGATTGGGAGGTGACGGTGGTGCAGGGGTGGTTTAATTTGGTGGTTTGATTGATAGGCGATTGGCGGTTTTGGCGGAGGTTGATTGGAGGTGGCTAAAATTGAGTGGGTTGCGAAGGCTGGTGGTTGAAATTGATGGCGGTGGCTGGTTTTGTAGGTAGATTGGGTGATATCGGTGCGATTGGAGGTGGTTTGGTGGTGTTGGGTGGTTTCGGTGCGATTGGGAGGAGCAGGGGAGAAACGTAGTTGTGTTAGTTGTTGTTGCTGTTGGTGTTGTTGGTGTTGCGTGAGTGATTGTGAGGAGTTGGTGGTGAGTAGATGCGTGGCTGCTCTGTTTGCGGCAGCTGGTGGTGGCGAAATGGGAGGTGAGGCAGGGTTTGAGTGGCGCTGGTGGTTGCTGTTGATGTTTGTTGATGGTGAGGGAGTTGGGGAAGTTGCGTGTTGTTGCTGTGAGGGCTGGTGTAGGATAGGAGATGGGTGTGGTGTAGGTTAAGAAGTGGGCAATTGAGCAGCTTTGCAATTTGGCGAGGGAGTGAGGGAGTTTGACTTTGCTCGTTAGAACATTTGACCTTGGACTTTCGAACATGACTTTGATTATAACCAAGTCTCGACCCGAACGTTCCTACGAACAAACCCAAACATGAGGGGAAATCGGGACAAAGACTAAAATAAAATAAAATAAAACAAATAAAGTAAAATAAAATACTAAAACTAAAGAAATAATAAAATTAAATGAAATAAAATAAAATAAAATACGAAACTAAAATAAATATGAAAATGAGATAAAAAGAGAAATTAAATTAATAAAAATAAAAACTAACAACTTAAACTAAAAACATTAAAAGAAAGAAAAATAAAATAAAACACGAAAATAAACTAAAAACTATAGAAAATTACAAAAATACTCAAAATAAAGATAAAAGACGAGAATAATAAAATAATAGAAATAAAGGATATAAAAGGTGAAATTATTGGAAAATAAGCCGGAATACGACTCAATAAACACCCTAAAAGTGACATAAAAGTCACTTATCAACATGCAATCAATAGGATTAACCCTAAACCTGTTTAATATATGTTGGTTGAATTTAATGCACAAATAAATCTATTATTGGCGATCACTTGAATTATAATCAAATTAACCCTAAACAAGGTTATTAATTATCTTATAAAGCGTGATTACAAGTACCAAAATTCCCTTTAAACACGCATAAAATGTGTGATCAAGCAATAATAAATAATCAAGCGACATAATAAATAATCATCACCATAACAATAATTATAATCATAATAATCATAATTAAGAATAATCATAATAATAATCATCATAATAACAATCATATTAATAATCATGTTAAAGCATAGCAAGATCCTAGGCATGATACTAACAAGATTAATAACAAACTCTAGCATGTCACTAAACAATAAAAATCAAATATTTCGCCCTAACATGATACTAACAATCATGAATATTAGGAAGACATAAGAAGCATCATACTTTTAATCATACTTGATATTAAAATTACCCTAGACATGATACTAGGAATATCAAAATAACAATCTAAACATGATTTCTACATCATAACATCAATGAAAACCATTAAAGTACTTACTTTGATGCCTCGTACCTCTTTCTAATAACAAAATACACAAGTTAGTAACTTCAAGGAAAATAATAATCAAAACAATTAAATTAAATAATGGAAATAGAGATTTGGGACCAAACCCTGAGAAATTAAACCTTTCACGTCTAGGGCGAAGGCAACTACGAATATGGCTAGGTGTTTCTAGATCTAATGAATGCGGAATTTTGTATTTGAGAAAAGCTAGTTTAGAAAAGAGAGAGAAAATTATCAAAAGAATCTTGATGAGAGTTGGTGAATGATTATTGAAGAGAATGAGAGAGAATTGATGATTGTGAATGAAAACTGATTGTAGGTGAATGAAAACTAATTGTAGGTGAAAGAAAACTAATTGTAGGTGAATGAAAACTAATTGTAGGTGAATAAAAAACGGAGTTTTTACGATGTTATTTATAAAGAAAATCAGCCAAAAAGATAAAAATATCAAAAACAGAGTCTGGCGCACATGAAACAAGGTTGGCGCCAGACGCTGACCCTGGCGCCAGGCGCTACAGCTAGCGTTTGGCGCTGACCTGGAAATTCACGCGTTTTCTTAAAATCAGATAAAAATTGTCGTACAGGAAGATAAAATCGTATTTTCCTCAAAAATGCTCTTTGATTTTAATTAACTCTGAAAAGTCAACAAAAGTCAATTTATCAATGTTAATTGAATTAGGAATGAAAAGAACCTTCTAGAAGAATCTAGAAGACTAAAACCATTCCTAATTGCATTAGGAATGATAAATCTATATTAGGCCCTCCCCTTGATCATTGGGCCGCATATAAGGCTCAAAACGGGCCCAGTTTAGTGAATTAGCCATAACTTTCTCAATATTCATCGGAATTGGGCTTATAATATATCGTTGGAAATCTCTTGTCAAGGCCCATCCAACAACACTACTATTGGACCCATATCATGGACCAACCAAACTAGGTTGGCTATTTTCTTAAAATAAGTTTTCAAAAACAGAGAGAAGAGAAAAGAAATTAAAACTATCCGCAACACTAGACTTTCTACACTTTCACTTCATTCGATTATGATTCGACGTAAAAGGTACTCATCACTGGGTTTGGTTTTGGGGAGACACAAATGTCGGTGTCTTTTGTTTATGAGCCAATTCTATCGAATGTTGCTTGAAACAATCCCCATCCGCATTGATAATATTCCACGTCCAAGGGAATACTATCGAAGATAATTTCGCTTGAAATCACCTTCAGTTGTTAATGACAACTCTCCGCAAGCTAAGGAATGCTGCCGAAGATATCCTCGCTTGAAGCTATCCTCATTTGTTGCGATAATTTCCCAAAGAAAATTATCGAAGATCTTCGCTTGTCGATCTTTAAAATCTTGCTTGAACTTTGCTCCCGCTATGCCTGTACGTCGGCGCTCTTATTGCTTCTGAACCTGTACGTCGGTGCTTTTTGCGAATGAACCACTATGTCGGTGTCTTTTGTTAATGAGCCAATGCTTAGGCGCTTTAAGCTAAGTGAGACGATCTTTCATCAAGTCGATCACTTGTGCAATCAAGCCGATTACTAAAAATCGTGTCAAATTGCTTAGAGGGGCTAACTGGCGTACCAAGGAACCCAAAATATATTGCAAAAAGGTAAAACAACCCCACTGAGTGGCTGAGTGTCCTGGCGCCGCTAAAAAACATCAGCGCCACACAAATAGTCTTAGCACCAAGCGCTGGGATTGGCGCCAGGCGCCAAGCCTAATTGTTGACGCCAAAGCCTAGCGCTTGGCGCCAGCACGAGGTTTTCCTTAAATACCCTTTTTTCTTCATTTTGCTGTTTGCTCGTCGCGTAAGTTGCTCCAAAAACCGCAGAACTTCAACTACTTCATTCTTGCTCGTTTCTCAACCGAATTCACTCAAATTTGTTGCAAATCAAAGCTCTTTTCATCCATTTTTCCAATCTATGTAAGTTTTATTCAAATTCACATGGGTTTTTATGAATTTTGCACATGTTTACATTCGAATTTCATGAAATTTTGAAATTTAGAATGCTTAATTGTCTTTATTTATCAAATTTTATGCCATGAAATTGCTTGATGATGTTTATATATTGCCTTGGGAGTAATTTGAGACTTGTTTGACTCAATTTGGTGAAGAAATGAGTGAATTGCCATTGTTGGACCTCTTAAGGTCGGGAATGCAATGTGACTTGTTCTTGGTGTTTTTGCTAGCAATTCTTGTCCAATTTGTCACAATAATTACTATAGTATTGCAAGAAATTGTCTGATTGCTTGAAAAATGCCGTATATGCTCAATTTGAATTTGCTCTGTTTTGGTACTACGTACTCTGTTTTTTTTTTTTTTTTTTTTTTTTTTGCGAACATAGTATCATGCGGCTAGGCGAACCTTAGATACTATAGAACCTTAATTTATGATAATTCTGCACAATGTAGTAAGGCTAGACAGCGAGGCTCTGGTTCACGGTCCCGAGACACTCGACAGGAGCATGAGCCCGTGGAGGACGACGCCACGCCGTCCACTTTGCTTGGTCGACTCCCCGAGTGGGATGAGAGGACCTTGTTCTTTGCCCCCATCCACCACATTTCTGATAAGATGAGACGGGGCATCACTGTTGGGAGGACGCGCTGTCAAGGTTCTGGCTGTGACGGTTTAGGCGACCTGTACAAGATGTACATCGCAAGGGACATTGAGACAAGACTCCTATGGGAGTCTTGCGGTCTTGCTGCGTTGTTTGAGACCTCCGAGGCGATGGTTGCCTCCAGCGGGGGTCACCACGTAGTGCGTGCTCTGGTGGAGTTCTTCTGAGACACCACCAACACTTTCCACTTTCTCTAGGGTGAGATGATGGTCACTCCTACGGACTTCAGTCTCATCACAGGACTGGAGTTCAGCTCTGTGCCACTGCTGTTCGACAGTGGAATCGACGTCTTTTCTCCCGAGGTCGAGGAGCTGTTGGGTCCGATTACCATTTGGGCCCGAGCTGAGGTCGAGTCGTCTCAGTTCAGTGCTAGGGGGATTCGCCGCTCGACTCTGGCAGCGGCTTTCGATGATGATGCGACCACCCGAGAACAGCGGGTGCGCATCTTTGCACTTATTTTGTTGTCAGGGACGTTCTCCCTTGACAAGGGTAGTAGGGTGTTGCTTTACTACCTTCATATTGTCCGCGATCTACACTAGATTGGGACTTATGACTGGGCCAGCTTGGCCTATTCTGACTTCATTCGTGCGCTGAGGGACTCGTGTCGACACCGGTCCTTTGCGATGACTGTTGCTTTGTTCGCTTTTTGGAGGGTCGTAGAGGTAAACATTATTCCCTATAAAGTTTAGCTCTACATTTTAGATAACACTTGCTTATAATTTTAACTCCTTGTAGATCTGGTTCTACAAGTACTTCCCTTCTGCTGCGCCAGCGAGACCGTCGCCGCGCGGGTTTCCACTGAGTGCTTCTTGGGGCAGCCGCCGTGTGAGGATGTCCACTGCATACGTCCGAGACTGGATCATCGCGGTACAATTCTTTCTTATTTGCCATTTTGTGATGCTGTAAACGGATCCTTGCCTGATTGATGCTCTTTACAGGAGCCTGAGGTGGTGTACCGGCCATGGGTTGGCTTGGCAGTCCATGGGTTAGCCACTCAGTATTCTGCTGAGCGTCGCTATTTCCTGGGGACTTAAGGAGCGATCGTATACCTGGGAGAGGGGGTTGCTAGACAGCATTACTCTGACATTTTTGTCGTTTCTGCTCCTCCACCACGTCACATGTTTGACGCCGCGAGGTTGTTGAGCATGTCAGAGGGAGCTGGTGCCCCTTGGCGATCTTGCACGATCCCCGAGCGATGCTATGCGGAGGAGCTACTGCCATTGTTAGCTCTAGTCTCTGTGCGGGCTGAGGATGTGGCGGTAAGATTTTTCAGCTTTTACTTTCCGTTAAGTAGCCCCGGAGTAATGCTTTTCTAACTTGGTTTTTGCTTTATCGGGACGATGCTACTAAGTTCGTGCCACCCTGTATGTCTATCCAATACTAGGGGACATACGGGCCGATTGAGGAGATGATTCCTCCGGCTCCCGAGGGCGAGCGCTTCGTAGAGCGTTCGATTCCTCGCCACTAGACTCGAGTAAGCTTAGTTATTTGCAATTTTTGTCCATATATATTATGCATGTTTACTGACTCATTTCTTTGACAGTTCTCGCGCGAGGTGATTTCGGTGATGGCACGATGTATAGATGCCTTCCGGATCTAGCTCGTCTGGATGAGGAATGCGGCTACCTGCTGTCAAGACGACGCCGTCCAGGAGGTAGTCTTTCTTTCATGTGTTTTGCATTACCGCTTTGATTTTGCCTTGTTTCTGATTTTAATTCTTTTCTACAGGGTCAGCTTATTGCTTCTCACACCCGCACGAGACTTGAGGCGCGGAGGGATCCGGCGAGGTCTAGGTCGAGACGTCGCCGCACTACGTCAAAGGGGTAGAGGCGGTCGCTCTGAGGCTGCCCGTGCCTTTTGAGGGTGCTCATGCTGCACCGGTAGGCCAGGGAGAGCCTACCTCGGCTTTTAGAGGTGGTGGGATGTACGAGGTTGGCTCGTCATCGCAGTAGCCTCCGCAGCCTCAGTCTCAGGTTGATCTTGGGTGGAGTGGACCCATGTTGAGCTTTCCTCCTGCTGCGGAGACTAGAGCTGGAGCCGGAGCTGGTGGAGAGGTTACTCCTCGTACGGCGCAGTTTTACGAGATGATGGGTGTACGCCCCCCGGCGCCGTAGTTTGTTCTTGTGCTTTTTTTATTTTGACTTTGTATAGAACTTTGCCGTTTAGTTAGACTCATTAGACATATTTTGTATATACATACTATTACTAGTTTATTTTATTTATCATGTTTTATTTTTTCATTTTTTATTATTTTTATTTTGTGCATGTTTGTGTGTGCAAGAAAAGTGTGACAAGTAATTTTGCGCAAAAAATCCAACATTTTTATTATTGATGGAGGGTATCCGACTTTCTCCCCCAAAAAAAAAAAAAAGAAAAAAAGGAAAAGTCAAATAAAAGCTTGGGTTTTTAAAAAACTTGGAAATTAACCTAAATAAAATCCAAAAAAGAATAATATAATAAATGTAATAGCTATATTAATTTTAAAAAGAATAAAAAATATGTTTAGAAAAGATAAGGGAGCCGTAAAGTCATTAGTAGACTCGAATTAAGGTAAAAACGCGGTTTTAGAAAGCGCGCATGACGTGGCAAATTGGCGCCAGCTGGCGCCACGCAATTGGGTGTAGCGCCAGGCGCTACACTTAGCGTGTGGCGCCAAGCTTTGGCGTCTGGCGCCAAGCTTTACGTCTGGCGCCAATTAGCGCTGACTCCGTATTCTACCCCGATTAAAACTACTCCTAAATCGTGCATAAATAGCCCCCCGCCTAGCCGATTCTTTTCATAATTTCAGCAAATAAAATAATTCTTGGCCTTAGAAAAATAATATCATGTCTCTAGTCACCAAAACTTTTACCCAATACACCCATGAATGGTGTCGGTCTCTTAATGCCAGAGAAAGAAAAGAATTAGATTTGTTTTACTTGGGGGGAATTTATGGTGTTAATTAAAGGGGTAGATCTTGACTTAGATTTCAGTCATACCGCTTTAGAATATTGGAATGTTGATAGTCATTGCTTTAGAATAGGGTATGATGAAATTAGCCCTTTGCCGGAAGAATTTGGTGCTATTTTAGGTTTCCCTGCAATAGACCTCATAGTAATCCCTAGAATAGATGCATATTATTACAAGGATTTTGAACGCTTCTTCAATTTAAAAGAAAGGGATATATCAAAAATAGTAGATGGCAACATAGTTAATTTGAAAGAATTTGCTCGCCATTATTTTGATAAACCTCTTTCTGAATCTTTTCATATTTATAGAAGAAGGGCTTTCTTATTTTGCATGCTTAATCAATTTTTTCTTAGTAGTGGTAAAAATAATGAGGGCCAATCAATTATAACCACCGTACTAGAACAAATTGAATCAGGGAGAAATCCAATGCCATTGATAGTTGGAGAGACTATGATTAGTCTTGATGAATTGAAAAGGAACCCAAAAGCACCTTTTCGAGGCTCTCCAATTTTATTATAGGTAGAAAAATAATATTTTTAATTACAGAAATCAAAAAATATATTTTTGTATAGTAATAATAATGTATTTGCATTGCAATTTTTTTTACAGATGTGGCTAATGGAAAGGCTAGAATTAATTAGCCCTCCGGACAACATTGAGAAGTGCACCCCAAATTGCTTCGTGATGAGGAAGAAACGCTTCTCTAAAGTTGGGCGCCATGAGTGGAGAAGGGTCTTCGAATCTCGCAATTTTGCTATCAAGTGGGTCATCCCATGGTGGAAAATAGAAAGGATGGTTGGTGTCAACAAGCAACCTTTTTGCCGTCTTCCAAGTTTGTCTTGTATGACTTATTACTATCTCTGCAGGGTAAAAAGATAATACGGCTTGCTTCTTAATATTCCTTCCGGAGATCTTCGTCCTCCCTACAAGTACCCTGTCTCCCATTAAGTAGACAGATTTGATGCTTATTGGAGTGCTAGACCTTTATGGGAAGTAATTACCCAAAAGGTTCCTCCTTCCTTGCCCAATGATGTGAAGAAGTGGTTGCTGAGGAAACCTTCAAAGGACTTGAAGAAAGATCAGGGTAAAACTGATGTGAAGAGTCGTCTAGGTGACAGGGTGATTCCTGCCAAGGAACGCTTAGGTGAAAGAGTTGAATTCAAAATATCTACAAATCCTAGGAAGAAAAGTACTACAAAAGATAAGGGAAAAAGGAAAGCTGACACCACAGATAAAAAGGTTTGGGTAGAAAAGAAGCATGGAGTCCTAGCTGAAGGGGAAACTATCTACTCTAAGATTGAATGTAGGTCCTCTAAAGAATGCCTACTAGCTAAGGTTATGGATGAGGAGGAGGAAGCAGACAAAAATTGGAAAAGGGCTAGGAAAGAAAAGAAAGATTAGGAGCATTGCTTAATTTCAAATTACTAGACTTAGTTTATATTTTTTATTTAAAGTTAATTTATTTCAGCTTTATTAAAATTTCATCAATAATGTAATTTTATTTTATTAATGAAATTTCAGCATTTAATTAATTATTTACTTTAAATTTATTTTATTAAAGCAATGAAAACCGAAAAAAAATTAATTTTCCAGAAATTCTTCGAGTACGGAAGTCGAAAATTTTCCAAAAAACACCGAAATATGCCCATAATTTAGTTGTGAATTGGCGCCGCTTGTTTGCGACTGGCGTCGGCCACAGCGGTCTGGCGTCAGGCGCCATTGCCGTCGGCTGGCGTTGATGGTCGTTAGCTGGCGCCAAAAATTTTTCTGCGACGCCGATATTTTGCCGATCTTCTGTCAAATTTTTAATTAGTTCTAGGACGCGAGAATGTCGAAAAATAAAGTGGCCGCACCCGTAAAGGGTTGCCTACGTATCCTTTCTTAAGGAATCAGGCCAAACGTAGCTCTCTTGAGTATCCTACTCAAGTAATTATGGGTAGTATTTCTTAAGTTGGTCAAGATTTGTCATGTTCGAGAACTCATTGCCATCCATATCAGTTAGTTTTGTTGCACCTCTTGATAGGATTGTTTTGACAATGCAGGGTCCAGACCAATTAGGTCTAAATTTTCCCCTTGGATCTAAAATATTTTTCCTTAATGCTTTTAACACCAAGTCTCCTACTTTGATGTTTCTTGTCTTGACCTTCTTATTCAAATGCCTAGTCATACGAGTTTGATAACACTGAGTGTGATGTAGAGCTTCTATCGTTTTTCACGGATTGACGTGCAGTAACCCCACAATGCGAAGTGAAGTTTGTCATGCCAATCTTTATAATTTTCCGTCATTTTCTTGATGATAGTCTTTAGATTTTTATTAGCTGCCTCGACTGCTCCATTTGCTTGAGGTCTGTAAGGGGAAGAATGATGATGTTGAATGCTATATTTTTGTAACAATTCTTAACATTCGGCTTGAAAGTGAGTTCCATTGTCACTTATCATTTCATGTGGGACTCCATATCGACAAATAATATTTCTCTCGATAAAGAGTGCTACATATTTTGCAGTGAGTTTAGCGTATGATTGCGCTTTGACCCACTTTGTGAAGTAATCAATTGCTACTAGTATATATTCGTGGCCTCCTGTTCCTGGGGGAGTGATTTTGCCGATGATGTCAATTCCTAATGTAGAGAATGGTCATGGCGACGTATAGGTGTAGAGCAAGGATGGAGGAACATGTTGTAAATTGGCATAGATTTGGCACTTAGGGAATATTTTTACATATTGATGGAAATCCCTATTCATTGTAGTCCAATAATATCCTTCTCGCATTATTTTTTGGACTAACATTTTTCCATTTATATGAGTGCCACAGATTCCTTTGTGGACTATTCTCATTTCTCTTTGTGCATCCTTTTTCTCTACACATAAGAGAGCTCGACCCTTAGGTACCCTTTTATGTAGCTCGTTGTCTATGAGTACATATTGGGAAGCCAAAAGTCTTAATGCTCGTTTTGCTCTTTTGTCAGCATGGGGAGGGTATTCTCCTTTAGTGACATAATTGAGTATATTCGTGTACCACGGTTATTCTTCTTCTTCTTCTTCTTCATCTTGGACTACTTCGTCGTCTTCTATAGCCTGGATGTATGCTGGTTTGTGCCTTTTCTCTATAGTTAGAGGCATTTGCTCGATTTCCGTGGGAATCCTAACCATTGAGGCTAATCTTGCCAAGGCATCAGCAAATTGATTTTCTTCCCTAGGTAGATTTGTGTATTCTACCTTCTCTAACTGATCGGTAAGAGTTTCCAGATAGGTTTGGTAAGGGGCTAGACTTTCGCTCCTTACTTTCCACCTTTTAGATATTTGATTGATAATTAAAGAAGAGTCTCCAAATATCCTTAACTTTCTTACTCCCAATGCCAAAGCTGTTTCAAGGCCTACCACGCATGCTTCATATTCAGCAGCAATGTTGGTAACGTCGAAATCAAGCTTTATGGAGATTGGAACATGCTCTTCTTTAGGTGATACTAGTAATACTCCAACGCCACATCCCTTTTGGTTTGAGGCTCCGTTGAAGTACAATGTACAAGTATCATCTTCAGTGACCATTAAGCCTTCATCTAGAAATTCATTGTCTTGTATTGGCGTCGGGTCTTCTATTGGGAAGTCTACTAGAAAATCTGACACCACGGATCCTTTGATAGCTTTTTGTGGCATAAACCTTACATCAAACTGGGCTAGATTGACTATCCATCTTGATATGCGTCCATTGAGTGTAGATTTCTCAAATAGATACTTGAGTGGATCTAATCGGGAGACTACGGAGACGGTATGCACTAGCATGTAATGTCTTAACTTAGTTGTGGCCCATACCAAAGCGAGGCACAACTTCTCGAGTGGTGTATAGCGTTCTTCGTATTCGAGCATCTTCTTGCTTAGATAGTAGATTGCGTTTTCTTTGCCTTCTACTTCTTGTGCTAGCATAACTCCCATTGTCTCTTTGGTAACCGTCAAATATAACCTAAGAGGTATTCCGGGAAGTGCTGGTGCTAATACGAGAGGATTTGCAAGATAAGATTTGATCTTTTCAAAGGCTTTTTGACACTCATCATCCCATATCACTGGTACATTCTTCTTGAGCTTTTTGAAGATTAGTTCACATATTGTTGTCAATTTTGATATGAACCTACTTATGTATTGCAACCGGCCGATAAATCCTCGAATCTGTTTCTCAGTCTTGGGTGGTGGCATTGACATGATTGCTTTGATCTTGGTTGGGTCTATCTCTATTCCTCGAGAGCTTATGACATAACCCAAAAGCTTGCCTGAAGTAACTCTAAAAGCACACTTAGATGGATTCAACCTCATATTATATTTTCTTAGCCTTTCGAAAAATTTCCTTAAGGCTACTTGATGGCCTGGACGATCTTTTGATTTGACAATCATGTCGTCGACATATACCATGACTTCTTTATGCATCATGTCATGGAGTAAGGCAGTTGCTGCACGTTGGTAAGTAGCACCAGCGTCTTTCAACCCGAATGGCATTACCGTGTAGCAGTAAGTGCCCCATAGTGTTATAAAAGTTGTTTTCTCCATGTCTTCTTCTGCCAAGAGAATCTGGTTGTAACCTGCGTACCCATCCATGAACAAGAGGAGCGCGTGATTTGTCGTGTTATCTACTAGAATATCGATGTGTGGCGAAGGGAAGTCGTCCTTTGGACTTGCCTTATTTAGATCTTGATAGTCGACACACATTCTTACCCTCTCGTCTTTTTTCGGAACAGGGACGACGTTGGCGACCCATTCGGGGTATTTGGATACCTTGATGAAACCTGGAGTTATTTGTTTTTGGACTTCTTCTTTTATTTTAAGAGCTACGTCGGGTTTCATTCGACGTAACTTTTGTTTTACGGGTTTCATTCCTGGAATTAGTTATATAGTGTGTTGAGCTATTTCTCTATTAATGTCTGGCATATCCTCGTATGACCAAACAAATACATCGATAAATTCTTTAAGTAAGTTAATTAAATCGGTTCTTTCTTGTTCATTAAGTGTTAATCCGATTTAAACTTCTCTTTTATTGGTTAAATCATTTAAGATATCAACCGTTTCAGTTTCTTCAATTACCGGTGTTTTCTTTTCGAGTGTTTCCATTGCTTTAATAAGTTCTTTATCTTTTTCATTGTTAGTTAAGCAATGCTCGTCATCTTTGGTTAAAGAAGAACGCAAGAAATAAGGAGAAGAAGAAATATTATTATACTCTGAGATCATTACATCTAAGAGTGATATGTCCTCAAGGTCTTGATCACTAACTATTCTAGGAGAAGAAATAGGAAGGGAAGGTGCTACTACTAAAGACCTAGAAGACTCTATAGGGAGAGACTCCGACTCAGACTCTAACTCAGACGACTCTTCAAACATTGGTCCTTGCCCTGTTGTGATGGATATTTTTCTTCCGCTTGGAGTAGTCACCTTGATAGTCTTGCGCCACCCTTATAGTGATCCTTCAGCTGGAGTGATTAGCTTCGAGGGGTCGAAGCTTTCGCTTTGTAGGACTGTTTGAATGAGCGAGGAGTTGTCTTCTCTGTAAGTTGGCTCCTTATTTTCTCGCCCAAATAGTAATCCCATGACGTTAAAGTCAAAGCATGGGGGTGCTTTCTCCTTATGGACGGGAGTTAGGATTTCATCTGTGAAATAACAATCCAAGAAAATCTCAAATCCCGGTTGCCTTATGCCGTTTACAACAAATGGCTCGGGAAATTCATGGCATGGATAGTCCTCTCCTTCTTTTATAAATTGGCCATTAAGTGTAAGAGGGTACTGATTCATTGGGATTGCTTTCTTTTGAATGCGAGTGTCTCTACGTGCCTTTGAATTTTCTTGGGCTCGCTTGAAATCTTTTCTAGTCGGTTCGAAACCAAGAACGAAAGTGTCTAACTTAGGGAGGCCAGGTGACTCCAGCGATTTTGCTATTCCTTTTTATTTCATAGGGTCATCCCAGGAAAATGTCCTTGTTTTTTCAGCATAGCATTTACAATCATGTTGGAATGGGGGTCATGGCAAAGAGGGGTCCTTTCGTCCTCCTGGATCAAGGAGACTTCTTCGTTAAAGCCCCATAAGTCTTCATCATCCTCGTCGTGCTCCACGTTAATGATTGGATTTTCTATAGACTTGATCCTCATAAGCGAAGCATCGATGGTGATAGGAATTCCCCCAACTATAGCTTTTACTTGTTGGTGGAGAGATGAGGGGACGACCTTTAGGTCATGAAGCCAAGGGCGCCCCAATAGTAAGTTGAACGAAGCTTTAATGTCTACCACTTGGAAAGTAGTAGCATGTTCTATGGCTCCCGCCGTTACGTTCAGGTAATTTTACCAAGAGCTTGACGTCGAGTGTTGTCGTAGGCCCTTATTCCTTGTGTAGACGGAGTTAAATCTTCATCCCTTATGCCTAGCATTCTCGCAGTTCTAAGTGGACAGACGTTGATGGTCGATCCATTGTCTACAAGAGTCATAGAAACATTCATTCTCTTGCAAACTACTGTGAGGTTTAATGCCTTGTAATGTTTGTCACCTTCTGGAGGTAAATCCTTGTCAGAAAAGGTGATCAAACTAATTGGACTAGGAAGATCACTTGTGAGGAAGTTGGCTAACCCCTCAGGAGAAGTGTCAGAATCTATCCCTATTTTGTCCAAGGCGTTCATTACAGCCAACCTATGTTCTCGAGATGTCGCCAAAAGTTTCCATACGTTCATCTCAACTTTTGTCTTCTTAAACTTCTTAACAATATCATTGTCTTCAATGATAGGTATGGGAACTTGTTGTGTGGTTGGCATAGGTTGCGTTCAAACGGGAGGTTGCATTCTCCCGGATCTTGTGAGGACGTCTATCGATGACTCTTCATCAGCCCAAAAGTCATCCATGGCGTACGACACAGAAGGTGGGGATCCTACTATGTCTTTTAAATAGACATCTTCTTCATCACTGTCCCAAACTCCATTAATGGTTGCATCGTCTTCTTGTGGAACTTGGACTAGTTTCTTTTCCTCAATCATTTTCTGAACTAAATCCTTAAATTTAAAACAGTTTTCGATAGTGTGACCCCCTGATTGATGATACTGACAGTAATACCTATCTGTCCTTTTTCAATGATTCGAATGGTCTCGGTTCGAGAGGTTTGATCTCACCACTCTCGGAGAGCATTTCGAACATTTGCGCATATGGGATCCCAATTGGAGTGTAAATTCTATTACTCTTCTTGGGTTTTTCAGTGACTTGTAGAGGAAAACACTTTGCCTCATAGGTCGTTCTCATGGGTGTGAATTCTCTCTTGGGTTCATCTTTCAGGAGTGGAACCTCGTCATATTTCTTTTGAAGTTCCTTTATATCTTTGAGAGTTTCATGTAGCAAACGCGACCCTTCAGTCATAGACAGTGTAAGCGATTGTATGTCTTCTTTACCTGCCGGTTCTGGAAGGTTATCCATGGCGTCGAAGAATATCTTCTCATCTTCTTCAATGGCATGGATTTCTTTGACAGGTTTAATGAGAGACGAGGGGTCAACCTCGTTTTCCTCATCAAAGATAACCAAGGCATGATCAAGAGGTGCATTATCAATGCTTGGCTTCTTACTGGCAGGGGGCAATGGCAACTTGTTGTTATCGATTAAGTCTTGGATAGCTTCCTTAAGCTTCCAACAGTTTTCAGTGAGATGGCCCCTACCTTTGTGATACTTACAGTGTGCATTTGATTCCAATTAGCCAACCTCTTTTTGACTGATGGGTCCCCAAATGGTCCAATAGGAGTTATAAGACCTTTTGCGTTTAATCGATTTAATGTGGTGTCATAACTCATGCCAATAGGAGTAAAGTTTCTCCTAAATGGTTTCTTTTGTCCTTGATTGTTCATAGCAAGGACTTCACCTAAATTAAAAGTGCTAACATTGTTCGAGTGGGTGGTTTTGGAAAAAGAAGGATTATCGTTCTTCTTTCCTTTCCAGCCACTTTTGGAGTTATTGTTGGCAGTTTTTAACTTAGCCAGTTCGTCTTCAATATTGATCCCAATGTCGTAGACGGCCTTGAAGGTATGGAGATTATTTTGATACTTGAGATGCTTAGAATACTTTTCTTGAAGGTTTTTTATGAACAACCTTAAAGACTCTTTTTCACTTGGCACCTCAATCATCTTAGCTGAGGTTTCTTTCCATTTGTTAAAGAAAGAGGTGAAGCCTTCGTTCTCTTTCTGCTTGAGGATTTCAAGTTCCCTATGGTCAGTCTCAACTCGAATGTTGCACTTGTATCTATCAACGAAAGCGTTTGCTATGGACTCCTAGGTAGAGGTCTTTTCTTTCTCGAGAGAAAAGAACCATTGTTGGCAAACGGTCTCGAGAGTAATGAGAACAGAGAGGGAAAAACCTTCTTATCGATACCCTTAATACTCATTATCATTTCAAATGCTCTTAAATGAAAATAAGGATTATCGATTGCTCTGAATTTCGGGATGTCGTTGGCATTGAACTTCTGCGGAAGAAGATCTTTTTCCACCGAGACCCCTTGTGAAGTAAGCTCTTGAAACTTGTAGTCGCTAGATAGCTTGCTTAGACTCTCTTGCATGAGGTCCATCTGTTGTTGTTTCATGAGATCATCGATCTTAAGTGTGAGGAGCTTCAGTGTTTCAGTCACGGTAACCAGTTGGTTCCTAAGCTCATTGACTTCTTCTTGTGTTGCCATTATGGTCTTAACTTTCCTCTTGCGAGCTATGGGTTTGTTGAAAAGTTGGACTTGTACGAAGAGGTTGTGTTTGATTAACCGTCCTTCCTTTCTTGACCACGCGCTGTAATTTAAACCATTTTGCGTTTTAATTACTTGACTCAAATCGACTTGACTTTACGGTTTTTTAAATAAAAAAGGAGAAAAATAAAAAAAAAAATGGGTGCATATTTTTTAGGCAAAAATAATGTACATAATTTTAGGGAACTAAGTATAGTTTTTAAATTAGAGGATTAATATTCGACTTACCCCCCTAAAAAAATGACGGAAAAAACGCGCATGCAAGACTCCCTTAGACATGGTCAAAGTGTGTGTATTGGTGTGTGCGTTGAGTGTAAGTGACATGTTTGGACTCTTGTTTAAGACCATGGGACTTAGTGCCTAAACTCGATTAATGACTCAACCAAGTACTATTGACAGCGAAAATTAACTGAATTAATTAGCAAACTGGTTAATTAGACACTAGGTGATGACTCGACCAATAATCCGAACAGTCGGCAAAACGACAGGACTGGCGTCGCACTGTGTAGCGTAGCGCCAGACGACAGAGCTATCGCCAGGTGCCACACTCCACAGAGTGGTGCTACAGTCCAGACTTAGGAGCCAATGCTGGAGCTTCAATCTGGGACTGTTTTCGGTGTTATTAATCAACAGGGGTATGCCTAAAGTCGTACAGGTCGATTCTGATTAAAATATTAGACTTTATTGACACAAATTAATTAATTAATTAATTAGGCAAAGTTCTTTAAGTCATTAATTTATTTAATCTCAACACAAGTCAAACAAACGGTTAAGAAAACATAGAATATATGCACAACAAATAATGCACAATTATTCAAGTAGGCACAATATGATGCAATGAGTTTGCAACCTAACCATGGCTCTAGTTCTCGAAAATTTGGGATATGGTTTAGTCAATAAAGGGTCCATGGTTAATTGTCCGGATGCACCGTGCGGAAGCCTAATCGTGAAGGGTTGGCGCGAGTGGATGGAACACCGCGAGTTTTAGAAAAACTAGCTTCCATGGTTTGGTGAATTCAACAATATCGGATGTACTCTTTGTTGCTCAGAGCGTTCAATCAGGTAGATGGAGCATGAATTCCCAGAGGATTATTTCCATATGTAGAACACACATAGGTTTCAGAAAAGTGAGAAAAAATTCAATCAGGAAGTAGGATCGAGCAAACAATACGAAAAACTGGTCGAAATTAGAACGCATATTTCTGGCTCGGTATTGGAAGAACTTGGCGCCAGCAAACAGAGCTTGGCGCCAAATTTTAGCTGTAGCGCTGTAGACACCTAAAAATGTCTCCGCAAAACCAAACCCGATGATAAACAACCTTTCACCGCCACTATTGGTCGGGTTTAGTATTTATTCCTGAGAGTGCTTAAAAAATCATATTTTATTAAATTCATATTTTTGAACAGTCCATGGATTAGTCTTGATGTTTGGTAAAAGCATAGTTTTAATTTCAGCCCAAACTTATTAATTAATTTTAAGCCCAAACCTTTTTTATTTTATTGTTTTATTATTTATTTTTGGCCCAAACCTTTTATTTATTGTTATTTATTTATTTTCTTATTTTAGCCCGAATAATAAAAGTCAAAAAAGGCCTGAAATTATCAATCGGCACTTAAAAAGCCGAAGGAAATTAGGGTTAAAAATGTATTTAGACGGAAAATGGACTGGAAATTCCCGTGCCACGGCAGACTGCCACCGTGTCACGGGAATTCTTCCCGTCTGACGGTGGGATTTCCCGTGACACGGGAGGTCTGCCGTGACACGGGACATTCCGTGTCTTTTCTGCGCAAACCCTTAACGCATTTTTTATCCCGTTTTCTGAAAATTTTCCGCATCACATCAATTATGTATTGTGACACGGGAAAGTGTACCGTCTGATAGTGGAGCTTCCCGTGTCACGATACAGTTTGACCATGTCACGGGATATTTTTTTAGGGTTTTTATCATTTAAGGGTTTCGTGTGCTCCCTCAGCACATTTTCCCTATAAATACCCCCTCATTTCTGATGAACGGGGCACCGATTAATTCTCTAATTTTATTTTCTCTCTTCTATGCTTTAGACTAAACACTAGCCTACCCTTTTCACTTCAAAATTTCTTCTTCAAGCACTCAAAGGAGTCCATATTTTACTCGAGGTTTTGTCCTTAAGCCAAGGCGTGAAAGTTGCAAACAAACATAATCAAACTAAGGATCATGCTCCTTTTGTTTTTATTATTTTTCTAACGATTTTATGTTGTTGGAATTGTGATTAAATTGCTTCCAATATTAATGTTTATTCTTTTTTTTTATGATCACCATATTGCATGTTTAAAGGGAATATGTAATTGAAAATTACGCCTAATAAGATAATTTGGACAACCAGTTTAGGTTCCTTTTAATCTTATTATTAATTGAAGTGATCACCAATATTTTAGAATTATGTGTACATTAATATTAAACCAATTTAGTTAAATAATAGTTTGGAGCAAATTGAATCTTTGTTTGTATGCCTTTGAGATCACATGAATGCTTTTCAATATAAGAATCGAGTAGAGGCCAATACGGGCGAATGTGACTCCATGACTCACTTCGTACCATCATCCCCGATCCTCCTTTCGTGGTTCCGAACCATATGGAGTTAGTAATCTCATGGATTATGAATGGGGTGTAACCTTTACGGGTCAATTGTTGTTGCCTATCGTTGTCCCTTATTCGTGGTTGCCTTTTTATGATCCGTGAACGGTTTACAAGTTCCTTAAAAACTTGTTGGCGACTCCCTACTTTATTTGTCCCTAATCGTAATGTCAATTCCCACTTCCTATGAGTGCCAAGCATATTCACACATGCTTTAACGTAGGCGCACTTCGATCGACGCCTACAATTTGGCGACTCCACTGGGGAGGATTCATAATTATTTATCGATTTGAGTGATCGGTATTTAATTAAGATGAGTGGATGAGACTTGAAAGATTCTTGAAAAAATATTCCTGTGATTAATTTGGCATTTTTGCATCTGCATAGACGTTTTAACGTCGCATTCAGGTTTGTCCCGTAGGAAAAATTGGATAACTTGGTTGCGCGCGAAGGAAAACAGGGCACCAATCAGATCTTCTGACTGTTGTGCCACGGCAGAATCTGCCGTGTCACGGTATAGTGCACCGTCTGACGGTGCACAGTACCGTGACACGAGAATTTTTGTCGTGTCACGGCAGTCCTAAAATCAATCCGGTGGCTTATTTTCTTTCCTCACAATCGACTTCCTTCGATTTTTCTGAAAAAAACGTATGTGTTCTACATGCGTCCTAGCCCCGGGGGATTTAAGCTCTATCGACCCAAAAACGCTCATGGCAATAAGGGTTCATCCGAGTTATTAAATCCACCCAAACCATGGAGTCGAGTTCGATTTCATCACGAACTCGCGGAGCCGCCCGTTGGCATACACCCTCAAGGGAGGCTGCCTTGCTAACGCGTCCAAACTATTAACCATGGTACTCTTTTGACACCCAAAGCTTGACCAATAGTTGAACATAGATCTTGACTCTAGGTTGCGAACTTTTTTACATCATCGTGCCTAAATGCTATGTGGTTGTTTGGTGCTAACCTTTATGTGTTTGCTCTTTTGTTTAACCCATGACCGAGGGTTTTTATTCTCACATAGTAATTAGTACGGACCTAAAATCGGTTAAAATCTGGAAAAATCACAAAACTGACCTGGAACTGCGCACCGTGTCACGGCATTTTCTGCCTTTCCACGGTGAACAGTGCCGTGACACGGAGTTGTCTGCCGTCTGACGGTAGACTGAACCGTGTCACGACAATCTGTACCGTGACACGGTGCCCAGGAAAGTGTCCTGTCAGTCCTTTTTTCGATTTTTGTGCAAATGTTGTGTCCAGTTTTGTGTCGTGTCTAGCTATACGGTCAAAACACGCGTCTACAACCTCACTTAATCACTCGCACATTATGTTCACACACTTTTTTTAAGTCGCGCACCACCTTTTGACCGTATTTTAGGGAAGACTTGTTTTTTTTGTGTCGTTTTTTTTTTCGGAGTAAGTCGGATGGTATCCTCCAATTAGTTTTTTTTAAAAAATAAAAAAAATAAACAAGTAGAATTTCAAAATTATAGATTTTTAATAAAAAAAAAAAAATCCGGATGGGTCAAGGTTAAGTTTGGTCATTAAAGGTGTGTTTGTTTCGGTGTCACAGCACTTGGTCAAGAAGCAGGGGTAGATTGTTACGGTTCGAGTCCATAACTCAACAACCTCTTGTACCAAAGAGGCGTACAAGGAAACCACCTCAATCATCTCCACAAGATTCATCTCCAGTCTACTTTCAACCAATGGCCACTAAGGAAGACATTGAGAACCTCAACAGGACAATTGAAAGATTGTCAGACATGATGCAGACACTCACCACTAGAGTCAGCACTGTAGAACAAGACAATCAAAACAATGTCACTACTGCCGCAATTGACAAGATTAAGGAACAGATGAGCAAGATTTTTGAAGAGTTCACTTATGTGGAACAGCCTGTCACCTCTTCGTCCATAAGAGAGAAGCTTCCTGAGAAGTTTTCCACTGCTGACATTCCCAAATTCAAGCCTACTAATAATCTGCTTTTCCACTTGAAGGCTTTTTCTGCAACTATGGCTCTTAAGGGAGTAGATGTGACACTCTTCCCTACGGTGTTCCCTCTTTCCTTAGAGCATGCCTGTGAACAGTGGTTCTATTCTTTGGAATCCAAGCATGTCGCGACCTGGGAGGATGTTGCTGAGAGCTTTATGAATCGTTACAAGTGTAACATCCAGACCAAGACTTCTGAACGTGAACTCTCCATTCTCAAACAGAAAGAGAATGAAGGCTTCACCACTTACTTAAGCAGGTGGAGGGAAACAGCTGCGCTCCTGGTGGATCCCCCCAAGGAGAAGGAAATGGTTCGCTTGTTCATTGCCAATCTGACTCATAAGTACAAGAAACACTTGAAGTTTCTACCTCTGAGTACCTTTGAAGCTGTATACGATATTGGAATCAATATCGAAGATGAACTGATGAAGTCTGTTGGTAGCAACAATAACAACAGCACTTGGAAAAACAAGAAGAACGACAATCCTTCTTCTTCGTCTTCTAAGCCCAATAATGCTACCAACAATATCAATATCAATGATGTGTTGGCCCTTAATGCTCCTCCTCAAAGATTCCAAAGGCAAAGGAGGGTTTACACGCCTTTGGGAATGACTTATGATGCTGCTTATGACCGTTTGCATGGTCAAGGACTGATTATGCCAATCGGACCATTTCCAAAACCTCGGCCAGAGAATAGGACCGCTAGATATGACCCCAATGCTTATTGCAAGTTTCATCAAGGCAAGGGTCATAATACTGAGAAGTGTTGGAGGCTGAAGGATGCAATCCAAGATCTGATCGATGCTAATCAACTTCCTGTCCCTCCAGGGGGCAAGAAGCCTAACATTCAAACAGGTCCTCTTTCTGATGCTTTGGCTATCATGGGGGATGAAGTCTCCTTTGATCCGTCGATACTCATTCAACCTGTGAATGAACCTCTGCCGGAAGTCGTTTATCTCAAGTACTGAAGAAGTGAATGGAATTTGGGATAGTAATGATGAAGACGTCTATCTCAAGGATATAGCCTGTTCATCTCTTGGAACCAGTGAAGACGTTTGGGGGGACTTTGAGGTCAAGGTTCTCACCAGAAGTGGACGGTTGCAACAACCTAATCCACCTTCACCTCCACCACAATCACATCCGATAGTTGATCCCATCGATCCTATGAACAACGATGTGGTCAAACAACTGCAAAAGACCAAGGTGGAGATGAATGTATGGAAGCTTTTGGCTACTTCCCACGAGCATCGAAAGGCTGTGATGAATGCTCTGATGAAGATAGGAGTTGATGATGACATGACTCCTCAAGGACTGGTCAACTTTCTCACTACTGAGTTGCCAAGTACTAGCAATCTGATTTCGTTTTCTGATAAGGATCTGCCCCCGGAAGGGGATCAACATAATAAGGCCTTACACCTCACTGTGGTGTGTAGGCAGATGAATGTTCCTATGAGCCTGGTTGATAATGGCTTTGCAATCAATGTGTGCCCACTCCGTACTGCAAAGAAGTTGGGCATAAAGAATGAAGAATTGACTCCCTCCACTCAAGGGATTCGTGCTTATGATAATACTCGCCGTCAAGCCGTGGGTACTATCATACTGAATATAACTACTAGGGCCATTGAACGTCGCACCAAATTTCAGGTGGTGGACATTAAGGCCTCTTTCAATCTGTTGTTAGGACGCCCTTTGCTTCATGAGCTAATGGCGATTCCATCATCGCTTCACCAGAAAGTGAAAGCCATAGTTGGAGGGGTTCCAATTACTATCGATGATTCTCCTATGCGCATTCAAGTTATTGATACTCCTATCGTCCATGTTAAACATGACGAAGAAGATGAAGATCTTTGGAGGTTTTCACTAGATGATGTTCTCATGATCGAAGAGGAGGAAAAGTGCCATCTCGACTTCGATCCCTATTCAAACACCAGTATCAATGTCATTCTGAAGAAGCAAGGTCATTTCCCTGGAATGACCCTTGGACTCAAGAAGAAAATGGCTGAATCTTAGGGCCATCCTGGTGCACTCAAGAAGGATACTTTTGGCTTGGGATTCAAGCCAACAAAAGAAGATCTGAAACGAGCTGCATTGAAGATGAAGGCTCGCAATAATGCTCGAATCACGAAGACGGAAATAGCCATGGATCCATATCCGTTCACCCTCAGTGGCCAGTACATCAAAGAAGGGGAAGACTTCCCATGCTATGAATTCCCTGAGCCATTCGTCCATGATAGGACCATGATGGGATCCGTGAACCGGGATTCGAGGTGTTCCTCGATTGTGACTTTGTAGATGAAGACGAAGAGCTCTCCACAGCCAAGAAACCAGCTAGCCTAAACTCTGATGATCTAGGAATCAACCTTCTTTTTGGAATGGAGAAAAATGAGTCCAAGTCGGTCCGCAATGATAATTCCAACCTCGTTCAAGCTTTCATAGCAAACAAGGATTTTGACCCCTCCGAGTTAATTGTCCAAGCTGAAAACATTTCAAAGGGATGGCGCAAGACATTGAGGATCACTACGCCGAGTGGTGAGAAGTTGGAAATAACCGCTGGCGAGGGTCCTATGTTTGATGAGTCTGAGTAGTCTAGGTCCGAGTCCGAGTCTGAGTCTAAGTCTGTAGACGAGTCCTTAGAGTCTGAGGCCGACCCTCTTTCTGCTATAGAGTTCAACCCTAAGTCTCTTGTTGAGTCCTCTATTTCTAGTCCTAATGATTCTGGTAAGGTCGCAGCCGACCTTGCCTCTTTTGATGTATTAGCCAATGAATTCAATAAAATGAGTACCTTTGCTTACAATGCGTGTCATTCCCCTAACCCTGATCAATATTGCTTTGATAATGATAAAAATGACAAAGAAATAATAAAAGCAATGGAAGAACACGAAAATAAAACAGCAGTTATTGAAGATACAGAAACAGTTAACATTTCCAATGATACGACTGTTAAAGAAGTAAAAATTGGATTAACACTAAGTCAAGATGAACGCAAAGAGCTAATTAACTTGCTTAGTGAATTTGTTGATGTATTTGTTTGGTCATACCAAGATATTCCAGGAATTGACAGGGATATAGCTCAGCATATGATACCACTCATTCCAGGTATGAAGCCTGTCAAACAAAAGTTGCGCCGTATGAAACCGGATGTGGCTCTCAAAATCAAGGAAGAAATGAGGAAGCAGTTGGCTGCAGGTTTCATCAGAGTATCCAAGTATCCGGAATGGATAGCAAATATGGTTCCAATTCCAAAGAAGGATGGAAGGGTCAGAATGTGTGTTGATTACAGGGATCTCAATAAAGCAAGCCCAAAAGATGGGTTCCCTCTACCTCACTTTGACATTCTGGTCGATAATACAGCAAACCATGCACTCCTGTCATTCATGGATGGTTACGCCGGATATAATCAGGTATTGATGGCCGAAGAAGACATGGAGAAAACCACATTCATCACGCAATGGGGTACATATTGCTATACGGTAATGCCATTCGGGTTGAAAAACGCGGGTGCCACCTACCAAAGAGCAGCTACAGCATTGTTACATGAAATGATGCACAAAGAGGTGGAGGTCTATGTCGATGATATGATCGTTAAGTCTAAAGATCGCCCAGGCCATATTATTGCACTTCGCAAGTTCTTTGAAAGACTCTGTAAGTACAACATGAGATTAAATCCAGCAAAATGCGCATTCGGAGTCACGTCAGGCAAATTACTTGGATACGTGATCAGTTCTCGAGGGATTGAAATAGATCCTACAAAAGTAAAGGCGATCATGGCCATGCCACCACCCAAAAATGAGAAGGAAATTCGAGGTTTCATTGGAAGGTTGTAGTATATAAGTAGGTTCATATCAAAGCTCACAGCGATATGTGAACCTATATTCAAGAAGCTCAAGAAGAATGTCTCAGTCACATGGGATGACGATTGCCAAAAGGCTTTCGACAAAATCAAAGAGTATTTGGCAAACCCACCCGTGCTAGCGCCAGCAATACCTGACTTTCCTCTTCGAATCTACCTTACGGTCACAAGAGTAACGATGGGAGAAATGCTAGCACAAGAGATCGACAGCAAGGAGAATGCAATCTATTACTTGAGCAAGAAACTTCAAGGATATGAGACGCGATACACACCACTTGAGAAGTTGTGTCTCGCACTTGTATGGGCCGCACAGAAACTAAGACATTACATGCTAACTCACACAGTGCATGTCGTGTCCAAGATGGATCCTCTCAAATACTTGTTCTAAAAAGCAACACTCAGCGGCAGATTATAAAGGTGGATAGTCAATCTTGCTCAGTTTGACTTGAGATTTATGCCACAAAAAGCCATCAAAGGTTCTGCGGTTTCTGACTTCTTAGCAGATTTTCCGCTAGAAGAAGCTGAAAAAGAAGAAGATGAGTACGATTTCCCTGACGAAGATTTACTCATGACTGAAGATGATAGCTGGACACTCTATTTCGATGGAGCTTCAAACCAAAAGGGATGTGGTGTAGGAGTTTTGCTCGTATCACCCAATGAAGAGCACATCCCAATTTCCATGAAGCTCGACTTTGATGTCACCAACAATGCCGCAGAATATGAAGCATGCATTTTGTGGTTAGAAACAGCTGTCGCCTTGGGAATTAAGAAACTCAGAATCTATGGTGATTCTTCACTAATCATTAACCAAATCTCCAAGAGATGGAAAGTGAGAAGTGAAAGTCTCGCTATGTATCAAGCTCATTTAGAAACTCTCACGGAGCAACTAGATGAAGTGGAGTATACGTATTTGCCAAGAGAAGAAAACCAATTCGCCGACGCACTAGCTAAATTAGCATCAATGGTGCGAATTCCAACTGATACAATCAGAATGCCACTGACCATAGAAAGAAGATATGAGCCGGCTTATGTTCATGCACTTGACGATGAATAAGAACCACAAGAAGAAGATGAAGAGCCATGGTATACAGATATCCTCAATTATGTGACAAGAGGAGAATACCCTCCAAATGCTGATAAAAGGGCACGCCGTGCTTTGAGGCTCCTGGCCTCACAGTATGTGCTCATCAGGGGAGAACTCCACAAGAGAACTGCAATGGGAAGAAATCTCTTATGCATAGCCAAGAGAGAAGCACATAAAACCATGGAAAACCTTCATGCCGGTATATGTGGAACACACATGAATGCAAAAATGTTAGTCCAAAAGATTCAACGACAAGGTTACTATTGGACTACTATGGAGAGAGATTGTCACGAATACGTCAAGAAATGTATGAAGTGTCAAGTCTACGCAAACTTATAGCATGTTCCACCTTTGCTCCTCTATACGTATACTTCTCCATGGCCTTTCTCCGCTTGGGGCATTGACATTATTGGAAAAATAACACCACCAGGACAAGAGGGGCATGAATTTATTCTCGTAGCAATCGACTATTTCACCAAATGGGTCGAAGCTGCCTCATATGCTAAGCTGACGGAAAAACATGTAGCTCAATTCATTGAGAAAAATATCATATGCCGCTATGGGGTACCACATGAGATGATTAGTGATAATGGAACACATTTTCAAGCCGAATGCGCGGAATTATTACAGAAATATCATATCAAGCATCACTGATCATCACCTTACAGACCACAAAAAAATGGTGCAGTCGAATCGGCCAACAAAAATGTGAAAACTATCATCGAAAAGATGACAGAAAATTACAAGGATTGGCTAAGTAAGCTACATTTCGCCCTTTGGGGTTATCGAACCTCTATTCGTACATCAACGGGGGCTACCCCTTTCTCTTTGGTCTATGGAGTTGAAGTTGTACAACCAATCAAACTCGAAGTCCCTTCTCTTCGAATTGCATTGGAAAGCCAACTAGATGAAGTCGACTGGATTAGAGCAAGATACGATGAACTGGTCTTCCTTGATGAAAAACGCTTGGCAGCTTTGCATCATGTCCAAACCTACCAACAGCGTATGGCGCGACATTTTAATAAAAAAGTCAAGACCATGAATATCAAGGAGGGTGACCTAGTGCTTAAGGCACTTTGTAAAAATGTGTTAGATCCAAGAGGAATATTCAGACCGAACTGGTCAGGCCCGTACATTGTTAAAGCCATCCTGTCTGGAGGAGCGGCACAATTGGTAGACATGGACGGTAACGGCTTCCATAATTTAACCAACTTGGATCAACTCAAGAAATTCTATGCCTAGTCGCATGGGTTCATGACCCAATAGAGCTACGTTTGGCCTGATTCCTTTTTAGGATACGTAGGCAACCCCTCAAGGGGGCCCGACCACTTTAAAAAATAAAAATCCTCCCTCTGTTGATCAAATATGCGCGTCGGTTCAGCATTGCGTCACGGCCAAAAAAAAAAGGGGGGGGGAAATTGTCGCGACACGGGACATTCCACCGTGTCACGGTACTGTTCACCGTGACACGGTGGCCCTGAGCGAAAATATATATATATATATATTATAAATACGCTCCGAGTAGCCTCCGTGACACAAAACAGGCACCGTGTCACGGTGGGTGTTTGCCGTGACACGATTAAACCTGTCGTGACACGGTGCCTGTTTTGTGTCACGGAGGCTACTCGAAGCGTATTTTTACCTGCAGTAGTACCATAGAGCCCTTCCTGATGGCTTTCCGGTCAGCTTTTGCCTCGTCGGCATAGAAGATCTTCCAGATTCGACATGCTCAAGCACAAACGCTAGACAAGCATGTCCTACCCTACCGTTTGCAAATAAAAGCTTGCTTAACATGCAAAAAATATATGCCCTTCTACGATATACATGATATGACTCGGAGATAGGACGATTAAAATATAGATTAGCAAGTTTTTCTAAGTCTACTTCATTACCACAAACAATTCTATTTAAATCTGGATCTGTTAGATTCAGATGGCATTCAAAATCTTGGTAATAATATTCACGTAGGGTAGGCATGGCAATAAGATTTCTAGCAGGAAATCCAAAGATCGCGCCGAATTCCTCTAGTAAGGGACAGATTTCATCATAATCAAATTTGAAACAGTGTGTTTCTGGACTCCAATAATCTAATGTTGCCCTAAGAAAATCATGTTCAATAGCTACGTGTCGCAGGGCTAGCAAACCCCTGACATGAAATAATTCTAACTCTCTTTTTTCAGCATTGGTCAAAGAATAAGACCAGTCGCGCAATGTATTATCAAAATTCTGAGACATGACTATTGAAATATGATATTCTAAATTATTTTGTGTTTCGTAATTATGCATATCATGAATAAACTGGTCTTATTTTATAGCAAAAGCGCTCGAAACTACCCAGAATTTATCTTTTCATACGCGTAAAACACACCGCTGAGTGATGCGCGTCCCGTGACACGGGAAGTTCCACCGTGTCACGTGAACTTTTGCCGTGACACGGCAAGTTCTACCGTGACACGGTACATAGTGCCGTGTCACGGCACTTCACGCGTCTTCTTTTTTCATCTTTTCCCGTATCTATCCAGATTTTTATAGTATTTTATCTTCACCGTTTATTTTTCAGTTTTTTTTTAGAGTTTTTTCTAAAATTCTCACTTTTTTTTCTTATTATTATTATTATCTTTATTTTATTTATTTTTTAATCACTTTAAGATTTTATTTCTTTATAACTTTATTTATTTTTTGTCTTTTTATTTCTTTTGGTGAAGGTAATTTTATTTATTTATTTTTCTTTATCATTTTATTTTATTTTTGCTTGTCTTTTTATTTCTTTTCCTTTGAGGAAGGTAATTTTATTTTTGCTTGTCTTTTTATTTCTTTTTCTTTTGGGGAAGGTCGGTACCCTCCATTACTCCACTTATGTTTTTTTGTCACGTCATTAATAAATACACAATCACACACAATGAGTTTCGAGCACACACTAACACACAATAATAAATACATAAGCTATGAATAGTGTACAAAAGAGTCGTAATAAATAAACATGTCAAGTGTCATCATAGTATGAACAAATAAAAACCCTCGGTCAAAAGTCTCTAGAGCCAGAATCAGTATCATCTCCACCCTGCGCATATGGAACGGTGAGCCGAAGAGTCCCTCCATCATCCGAGTACGGGGAGTAGTATCCCTACCAGTCCCCGTGACCCCAGCGCTAGTCAAACTCAAGGCAGGACCCGTCCAGCCGGAAAACGGGGTAGACTGGCTCAAAGACGCAGGAATCGTCGGTGAAGGCCATCGCCCCATACATCGGACCTGAGAAAAAACCTGACACCGGTGGAGGAATCCCGGACGATGGAGCTGAAAATGAACCAGGATCCAAGGGAGTCAAAACAGACCCAAGCTCAGGCTGGGGAGGCTGTGAAAACGACTGTCGTTGCCCCTGACTCTGGCCCGAAAAGCCCTGGGAAGACTGAGGCTGCCGCCACTGAGCCTCCTAAATTAGCTGAGTAGTCTGAGGCTCTCGCTGAGAATGAGAACGCCAGTGAATCTCAGGAGATCGTCTACCACGACCAAGCTCCTTCTCGTCCGAGCCTCTAGGCCTCGAGCGCGAGCGGGACCTTTGTCGCTCCTGAAAGATAAAAAATCAAAAGGTGTCAACAGTGCAAAATAAAACAAATGATAGAAGTAAAAATGAATGATACCTCAAGAACGTCACTAGAGCTCCGACAACTCGCACCACGCCAAAGCTTGATGATGCAATACTTCAGGGCGTCAACCAGCTTCATCAGTCCCATCATCTCCGGGCGGTTAGGCTGAGGATAAAACAAAGAAAAGTCACTAACAAGCAGTGTTAAAAGGGTGAATAATGCATCAAAGAAAACTCACCGGCTCAAAGACCTCGGGCAGAGACTCCTGCACCTGTCTATAACCCTCTGTCGCGTCAGCAATATGGTCATCGGTGATACCAATCGGCCCTGGATAGCGGACAGACTGAGGAGGAATCTCGATCCTCCCCACAGAGCGGATAGTCGTCTGAAAATATGATCGAATAATCAAGTTATTCGACTATTTAAAACAGAGACTAGTAAAGAAGATCCTCAAAAGAAATCACACCTCAGGAAGACGGGGGGGAAGAGCTAGAGAGGGAAGCAAGTCCCGCGCATAGTCACTCTCCATGTGAACAAGCTCCTGGCATGGAAAAGTATAGCGCTCTCCCCTGTTGATCAACTCTCTGAACAAGCGGGAGTCCAGCATCGACTCTGGTGGAGATGAGGGCACCACAAAACGATCGCCGCTATGCTGACGAACGACTCGCTCCCCCAAATACCAGACAAAGCGTCCGGTACCAACCAAAATGGTACGGTACGTTCAAAGACGCAAGGCCTCAGGTAGATCAGTCATCCCGGCCCAAGGACGATACTGGACATCAATGGCAACCTGGAAACCATAAAAAGTTAGCGTGAAATAACGGAAACAACGTTAGAAGGAAAAACGCAACAAAACTAATCCTTACACCAACAGAAGAGGTGCCTCGGCGTAGTAGCCCACGCAGTGCAAGGACGGACTCCACCCGCGACTCTCCTTGATCACGCCAGCTGGCCCCGACAGGGAAATCATGGACCGCTCCACGACGCCGGCGAGGAGCCAAGCCTGGGAAGTACTCGTAGAACCATAGCTGCGATGAAAAGTAATCTTTAGCACATGAGTCGAACAAGCTAAAGTGAAACAAAAAGGGAAAAGATCATCACCTCTACGACTCTGCACAGACCATAGACGGTGATGGGAGACTCATCATTCAGCTGCCGACAGCCATGACGTAGCGATAAGAGGAGATCGGCGTATCCAAGGCTGGCCCAGCTATAGGATCCTATCTCATGGATCCTGACCAGAGCGGGGAGGTAGCAAAGGAGTACACGTGAACTCCTATTTGGAGAAAGGGTAATAGAGATCAGGATCAGGATGAAGATTCGCACTCGCTGCTCAGCCGTCGTATCCTCCATGTCGAAGCCACGAGCTAAAACTGAAGCCAGCTCCGATCGTCCGCTCCTAGGACCACCTCGAGACACCGGTCAGGACCTAATGTGCTGAATGATCGGACCCAACAAATCAGCTGTCTCAGCCGATCCCCAAGACATATCAGACATCTGAGCTACAGCCCGGTCGGTGAAGCGCAGCCCGCTGATCATACTGAAGTCTAGGGGGGTCACCGTCATCTCCCCCCAAGCAAAATGAAAAGTGTTGGTAGTATCCCAGAAATACTCCAACAATGCGCGAACGACCGTCGCACCGCAACCCCGGGGGCTGCAAAACCCTACAACTTTCGTATAGAAATCTACTAAGCCAGCCGATTCCCATAGGGCGTTCGTAGTAGGATCCCTCGTAATGATCTGGTAAAGTCGAGGGATCAAATCGTCGGCTCTAGAACCATGGTGACGAAGCGTGCCATCGACTATGCCGGAAAGTGGGCGATGAGAGACATGGTTTTCACGGCAGAAAACCAACTGGTCTGGAGTCCACGGAGGTGGAACCCACCTACCCCTACTCGTAGAAGTCCGAGGCTCGGACTCTAAGACATTGTCGTCCATGCCCTTAGGAACGGTGGGAGTGTCCTTCCGAAAAGCCCGACGCCGGCCGTGGGTAGAAAGATCGCAATCTCGTCGTCTAGGCATGCTATTATAAAAATCTAAATGTTTAGCATCATTTCCTAAGAAATTTAATTCAAGTTGCATATTTATAAAAATAAAAATCTAAATACTTAGCATCATTTCCTAAGTTATTTAGTTATTTATTGAATTATATGCTTAATTTTTACCTCCAGGCTAAAAATTGGCAAAATTATGGTATTTAGTTTCTCCATCACAAACTAATACTACAGTTCTCCTAACCGCATGATACTATGTTCTCCATGACAATATAGTACATATGCAAAATATGAATCAATACATCATTTCACAAGGTTCACCACCATTTTTTCACCATTTCAAGTACAAAGAAGTAACATGAACATCATTTCACAAAGTAGTACCCAAAAATGGTGATTTGCTCAATTCTCCATCAAATCATGTAATTTTTGTCTCAAATTTCTCACAAACACACATACATACATATACAAGTAAAATCATGGCAAGAATTTCAACATAAAAACTCAAAATCAAAATTCCCCAAATTGATTTTTGAGGGTTTTTCATGAAATTACTTTTGAAGCAAATTTGAGGCACAAATTAAGAAGAACTTACATAGATCCTAGTAGAGGTTCGAATATGAGGAGTATGGAAAAAAAAAATTGGAGTAAAATCGGCAGAAAATTGAGCAACAAAAGCTCGAAAAAGCTCCGGCCACCAGCAAACCGCCGCGACACGGTCAGCTGAATCCGTGACACGGCAAGGCTGTCCCGTGTCACGGTGAGCTCGAAAAGTGACGGAGCTCCGGTGGCAGCTTCGGTAGTAAACAGCAACAGCAACAGCAACGGTAAAAGGCAGCAACGAATAACAGCAGCAGTAAGTCGCGAAAACAATAATAAAAAAAAAAAAGAAAGAAAAACAGAACCGCCGTGTCACGGTTGCCGTTCCCGTGTCACAGTGAGGACGGACGGCCGCCGGATTGTCTTAACCGTGGCTCGGCGATTTGTGTGAGCAAGAAGAAAAAAATGGAGAAGATAGAGAGAGGAGATGAGCAAGGAAATGGCGAAATGGTGAAGCAAAAGCGTGAATTTAAAGCCAAAAAAGTAACCGTTGCACACCCCGTTCATTGTGCCATGGTTACCGTTATTGTGTAATGGTACACTGATAATGTGGCGCGCTGAATCACGCGTTGACCGATTCTAACAGCAAAATAAAAAAAATAAATAAAAAATAAATAGAATATCCCGTGACACGGGATTTCATCCCGTCTGACGGGAGAATTTCCCGTGTCGCGGCAAATATGTGACGTGGCACGGCAACTCTGCACATTGTCAGCGAATATTCCTGGCGTTTTTGACCGGTTTGAATGATTTTTCGAAGTTATTGGGCGGTTATTTTTCGCTGGAATTACACGGAAAATTCTAATTGATACTTAAAGGGGACTAAAATTACCATGTTACCCCTAGCAAGCATCGAAGTCTATTTTCGACATTTTAAGCACTTAATATGGTTGGATAATCGGCTTAAAATTGTGAATCATCTGCGGCCCACGTTTGGGGATAATCGAACCATCATACACTTACAAATTTCAGCAATCGTTGGCTTTCCTCAGGCTTGGAAAGCATTATCGGTGGATTTTTTCTTCAAGTATAGAAAACCGCCAAGTCGGCTTTCCTCAGGTTTGGAAAGCGTTATCGGTGGATTTTTCTTCAAGTATAGAAAACCGCCAAGTCGGCTTTCCTCAGGTTTGGAAAGCGTTATCATTGGATTTTTCTTCAAGTATAGAAAACCGCCAAGTCGGCTTCCCTCAGGCTTGGAAAGCGTTATCGGTGGATTTTTCTTCAAGTATAGAAAACCACCAAATTCTTTTGTCGGCTTTCCTCAAGCATGGAAGGCATTATTGGTGAAATTCTTCAAGCATAGAATGACACCAAATTCGTTCATCGACTTTCCTCAGGCATGGAAAGTATTATCCGGTAGCTTTCTTCAGGCTTAGAAAGCTACCAAACTCTTCAGTCGGCTTTCCTCAAGCATGGAAAGCATTTCAACAAACGTCATCCAGTGGATTCCTTCAAGCATAGGAAAATACCAAACTCATTTTTCACTGATACACTGGTGTCATATACGTATTCTATCCCTTCACTCCTTTTATCTGTAGAACTAACAATTTTCTGCAGGTATCGGCGTATACAGAGTGATTTAGGATCGCAAAACGTCTTAAATCATTCTCCGTCCCTATCGGCTACTTTGACTTTCGTTTTCGAAACTGACGTTTCTACAAACTCAGTCAAAGTGGGGGCTTCTGTATACACCTAAAAATGTCTCCCCAAAACCAAACCCGATGATGAACAACCTTTCACCGCCACTATTGGTCGGGTTTAGTATTTAATCCCGAGAGTGCTTAAAAAAATCATATTTTATTAAATTCATATTTTTGAACAGTCCATGGATTAGTCTTGATGTTTGGTAAAAGCATAGTTTTAATTTCAGCCCAAACTTATTAATTAATTTTAAGCCTAAACCTTTTTTTTAATTGTTTTATTATTTATTTTTGGCCCAAACCTTTTATTTAATTATTTTCTTATTTTAGCCCGAATAAAAAAAGTCAGAAAAGGCCCAAAATTATCAATCGGCACTTAAAAAGCCGAAGGAAACTAGGGTTAAAAATGTATTTAGACGGAAAATGGACTGGAAATTCCCGCGCCACGGCAGACTGCCACCGTGTCACGGGAATTCTTCCCGTCTGACGGTGGGATTTCCCGTGACACGGGAGGTCTGTCGTGACACGGGACATTCCGTGTCTTTTCCGCGCAAACCCTTAACGCGTTTTTTATCCCGTTTTCTGAAAATTTCCCGCGTCACATCAATTATGTACCGTGTCACGGGAAAGTGTACCGTCTGACGGTGGAGCTTCCCGTGTCACGGTACAGTTTGACCGTGTCACGGGATACTTTTTTAGGGTTTTTATCATTTTAGGGTTCCGTGTGCTCCCTCAGCACATTTTCCCTATAAATACCCCCGCATTTCTGATGAACGGGGCACCGATTAATTCTCTAATTTTATTTTCTCTTTTCTATGCTTTAGCCCTAAACACTAGCCTACCCTTTTCACTTCAAAATTCCTTCTTCAAGCACTCAAATGAGTCCATATTTTACTCGAGGTTCTGTCCTTAAGCCAAGGCGTGAAAGTTGCAAACAAACAGAATCAAAGTAAGGATCATGCTCCTATTGTTTTTATTATTTTTCTAACGATTTTATGTTGTTGGAATTGTGATTAAATTGCTTCCAATATTAATGTTTATTCTTTTTTTTTTTTATGATCACCATATTGCATGTTTAAAGGGAATATGTAATTGAAAATAACGTCTAATAAGATAATTTGGACAACCGGTTTAGGTTCCTTTTAATCTTATTATTAATTAAAGTGATCACCAATATTTTAGAATTATGTGTACATTAATATTAAACCAATTTAGTTAAATAATAGTTTGGAGAAAATTGAATCTTTGTTTGTATGCCTTTGAGATCACAGGAATGATTTTCAATATAAGAATCGAGTAGAGGCCAATACGGGCGAATGTGACTCCATGACTCACTTCGTACCATCATCCCCGATCCTCCTTTCGTGGTTCCGAACCATATGGAGTTAGTAATCTCATGGATTATGAATGGGGTGTAACCTTCACGGGTCGATTGTTGTTGTCTATCGTTGTCCCTTATTCGTGGTTGCCTTTTATGATCCGTGAACGGTTTACAAGTTCCTTAAAAACTTGTTGGCGGCTCCCTACTTTATTTGTCCCTAATCGTAATGTCAATTCCCACTTCCTATGAGTGCCAAGCATATTCACACATGCTTTAATGTAGGCGCACTTCGAACGACGTCTACAAGCGCCTGGCGCCAATGTTGGCGTCTGGCGCTACAGTTAAAAGTATGGCGCCAATCCTCTGGTCGCTGACGCTAATTCCTACATGCCTCTGTAGCTTTCTGTGCTTGATAAAAATTTTCCAGTTTCGCGTAGTGTTATTTCGGTCCTAGTTGTGAAAGATATTTCTCAAATTTCCTACGTGTAAAATCCTATGTTTTTAACTCATTACGGATGGTCTTTCCAATGAGATCTTTTTTATGCATATGACAATAATGTTAATCAAAATTACGCACATGAAATACTTAGAACGTTTTGAGTCTCATCCACTCATTCTAAATCATTGCCGAAACAAATTCAGGAATTGAAATAGAAATCGTCGCTAGTGGAGTCGCCAAAAAACTTTAGGAAATAATTTCAAGCGTTAACCCCTAGCTCGAACCCCACTGTGATCATACACTAAAGTACGGTGGCGTCCAAAGGGAAAGAAGATAGAGCAAAAGAGTCGCCAACAAGTTTTAGGAACTTGTAAACCGTTCACAGGGTGAAGGTTACACCCCTTAACGATCCAAGAGATCGTCAACTCCATAAGGTCTTGAACCAAATAAGGATTCGGGGATGAAGGTACAAATCCAACCTAAAAGAGATTGAACCTGCCCTAATAATAGGCCTCTACTTTATTCTGATCGTATTCATGTGCGCTTCTTGACTAACATGCAATCAATAAGATTAACACTAAACTTGTTTAATCTATGTTGGTTGAATTTAATGCACAAATAAATCTATTATTGGCGATCACTTGAATTATAATCAAATTAACCCTAAACAAGGTTATTAATTATCTTATTAAGCGTGATTACAAGTACCAAAGTTCCCTTTAAACATGCATAAAAGGTGTGATCAAGCAATAATAAATAATCAAGCGACATAATAAATAATCATCACTATAATAATAATTATAATCATAATAATCATAATTAAGAATAATCATAATAATAATCATCACAATAACAATCATATATATAATCATGTTAAAGCATAGCAAGGTCCTAGGCATGATAATAACAAGATTAATAACAAACCCTAGCATGTCACTAAACAATAAAAATCAAATATTTAGCCCTAACATGATACTAACAATCATATATATTAGGAAGACATAAGAAACATCATACTTTTAATCATACTTGATATTAAAATTACCCTAGACATGATACTAGGAATATCAAAATAACATTCTAAGCATGATTTCTACATTATAACATCAATGAAAACCATTAAAGTACTTACTTTGATGCCTCGTACCTCTTTCTAATAACAAAATACACACGTTAGTAACTTCAAGGAAAATAATAATCAAAACAATTAAATTAAATAATGGAAATAGAGATTTGGGACCAAACCCTCAAAAATTAAACCTTTTACGTCTAGGGCGAAGGCAACTTCGAATATAGCTAGGTGTTTCTAGATCTAATGAATGCGGAATTTTGTATTTGAGAAAAGCTAGTTTAGAAAAGAGAGAGAAAATAATCAAAGGAATCTTGATGAGAGTTGGTGAATGATTATTGAAGAGAATGAGAGAGAATTGATGATTGTGAATAAAAACTAATTGTAGGTGAATGAAAACTGATTGTACGTGAATGAAAACTGATTGTAGGTGAATGAAAACGGAATTTTTACGACATTATTTATAAAGAAAATCAGCCAAAAAAATAAAAATATCAAAAACAGAGTCTGGCGCACATGAAACAAGGTTGGCGCCAACGCTGGCCATTGGCGCCAGACGCTGACCCTGGCGCCAGGCGCTGACCGTGAAATTCACGCGTTTTCTTAAAATTAGATAAAAATTGTCGTACAGGAAGATAAAATCGTATTTTCCTCAAAAAAGCTCTTTGATTTTAATTAAAACTCTGAAAAGTCAATAAAAGTCAATTTATCAATGATAATTGAATTAGGAATGAAATAAACCTTCTAGAAGAATCTAGAAGACTAAAACCATTCCTAATTGCATTAGGAATGATAAATCTATATTAGGCCCTCCCCTAGATCATTGGGCCGCATATAAGGCTCAAAACGGGCCTAGTTTAGTGAATTGGCCATAACTTCCTCAATATTCATCGGAATTGGGCTTATAATATATCGTTGGAAAGCTCTTGTCAAGCCCCATCCAACTACAATACTATTGGACCCATATCATGGACCAAACAAACTGGATTGGCTGTTTTCTTAAAATAAGTTTTTAAAAACAGAGAGAAGAGAAAAGAAATTAAAACTATCCGCAACACTAGACTTTCTACACTTTCACTTCATTCGATTATGATTCATCGTAAAAGGTACTCATCACTGGGTTTGGTTTTGGGGAGACATAAATGGGTGTCTACAGTATCCGTCCAAATCTTCTCCACAGCCGGATGGAGAGGGAAGCATAGTCTTGCCTGGATGGACGCCTCGTAGCATCCGAAGCACTGGTCACCATAGCTGGCCATTTCTATCCAAGTGACCATGTCCTCAGCATCCGGCACGGACAGCAAGAAGCCATGTCCCATGTCATGGGTGGAAATAAACTTTCCAAAGTATTCTGTCATCTTGTCTCGCTTGCTCTTGGCAACATGCAAGAAATAGGGAGCACATTCCAGTCGTCCCATAGCAGACGGCTCTTCCCAGCCCTCTCCCTTCTCTACGGAGATGGACTCTCGGGTAGTTTTAAGATTAGACTGTGCCTCCTCTGAGTCAATGAAGGCGCTGTCAAAGGATCATCAGAGTTTTCCTCAGAACTGGGGGCCTGCCAGCTGGTGCCAACAGTGTCCTCCTCTATCTCAACATCTAGCACCGATTCACTTGGCCCGGGGGTTTGTTGTTCCTCTTCTGCCTCTCCTAAAAATAAGTTGCTTGGGGTACTAATTTTGCCTGGAGGGTCTCTGCTAATCTCGGAGACAGGCGCCCTAATGGAGCCATCCGAGTAAATCGTCTCGCTCTCCGAATGGTACCAAGAACCATCCGTCCTATATCTCTGGGTCGTTTGCTTTGTTCTTGCCACCGTGTCCTACAGGGGCACATACACTGTCAAATTTAGAGATGCACTCAAAGGGTAGCTCTCGAACGAGTATTCGGCACTCCTAGTTCTAGATTCAGTCGTCCCCGGTGACCGGCTAATCGCTAATCTAGGTCGTGCCGGGTGCGCTTGGGAAACCATTTTTGAAAAAGAAAAATGCAAAAAATTAAGTAAAGAAAAGATCAGTCGGTTACCTTAGACGAAGGTACTAGAGGCGCTTGGTCTAGAAAGTCTGCTGGAACAGGCGGACGCGTTGGCCGAGTGCTATAGAAGCCAAAGTCTTTGAAAGTCAGAGATTCAAGATTCTCCCAAAGATTCACGCAAGTGTGAATCCAAGGGAGGTCAACCCTTCTATTTATAGAAGGGGTAAGAAGCCCTAGATTCAAGTGAACATTAAAAAGTTACTTCTTGGCCAATCAAAGGCCGACACCTGTCACAGGCGTCACGTGGCATGCCACGTCACTCCTATGAGGGGCAAATGATTTGGGGTATTAAATACCCTAAAGTGGACCAATGAGAGAGCAACACGTGTCCCTATAGGAGACGTCCAAATGGACTCTCCAAGTGCGTGACACGTGGCACGTAGATATTCCCCCTTGGAAATGGCGGCCTTCAAGGCCTAAACTTCAAGGGCGCCGCAAAACGACGCTGCCCAATCCCTAGGTTAACAAACCCTAGGGTATGACACGTTTTCCAAGGACCCTATAAATAGGGAGATTCCCCCAATTATTGGGACAGTGTTTGACACCTCGAACTTTACATCTTAATCATTAAGGCATTTATTGCTCTCCAAAACAGAGAACCCCTAAGTTTGGAATCCGATCAGATACCTTACTTTCCGCACATTTTTCACTCTGATTCCATACTAACTTAATCTTCGGAGGCGGACCTCCGACCATTCGGAGCTCCATTTGTTTTGCAGGTATAGGCGTCCTTGGTGAACAAAGTCTTGGAGTTGTAACTCTCCCAAGGGAATCAAAAACCCCGAAACATATACTAATTATATAACCTTTATACATGTGCGAGTTTGGATCAATGATGATATATTATGTAAATTATTTTTTATGCCCACTTCAATAATGTTAAAATGCAGGAAATGAACACAAGATACACACCATGTCGTTGTATTACCCTTACGACATTGAATGTGAATATGAGAGTACATTTATTATGGATGGTCACTGAACAAAGTAGAGCTAGAGGTACACATTACGTACATCATTCATGGAGTATGGTATTCATTGACTCAGAGGTTTGAACTATATTTTTACTTAGAACTTACTTTTTTTCGATTTATTCATTTATTTCAATCATGTATGAAATTTTCAATTTCTAAGGGGAGGAAGTTCAAATTAAATTATTTAATGTTGATATTGATAAATATAAAGAGATCTTGAAACAAGGAAAGGTTTATTCAATTGCTCAGCTAGAGCTTATGCCTCTAGATACAACTTACAAATATGGCAATAACAAAATGAGGTTTAAATTTGGCAACAAGACCATGATAACAGAAATTCTTGATGATTGTGATGATATCCCAAGGTACAATTTCAGGTTTATTGAATTTTGCCACATTCCACAGTATCTTCACATGCGCAATTCTCCTCTCATCGGTATGTGTCTTTTAGTATTTAAAATAAATAATATGAATATTTATTGCATTTTTTAACATTAATTATTGAGTTTTAATTGTCATATCCGATCTTTTTTTTTTCTTGATGATGAATGTACCCAGATGTTATTGGATTGGTTATATATCTGTCTGAATCATATAGAGTCTCGGGTGGGAGACAACAATCCAAGAGAGATGTGTTACTCTGCAACACAAATTAAGAGCATATTACACAAGTTACAATATATTTATGTAATTGTAACAACTTATGCAATGTTAAGTTTATTATTATTTTTATTATTTTTTTTTTTTTTACAAATCAAATGACATATCTTGATTTCAGCATGGAAACAATGAGGCTAACTTTATGGGAAGGGTTTGCTCATGATCAAGGTCGTTTCTTATTCTATGAGCTTAATCAGGATCATGTGTTGGGTGCATCCATGGTATCAGTTGGCTCCTATTATGGTAAAATAAGTTTTTTAAATTAGATAACCATAGAAAGACTATAGTGTCATTTTCATTATTACCATTGCTTTGAATACTTTTACTAACCTTCCAATATGTGCATGTCTTTCAACTGTTGGACGTACCAGACTTTTTATTGATCCTAATATTGATGCAACTGATGATCTACATGGCCGGTAAGCCTTAAAAACATTATAATCAACAATGTAAGTTTATGTTGCATACTTATGTATTTATATAACTCATATAGGTATGCGGATGATGGATATGTACAAAACCATATCAGCTAGAGTCAGATATTAGCCAATAGTATCTCTGAAATGGAAATTGTGTTTAATGTCAAAAGGATCAAGTTAAATCCGTTTTCAGCTACTCATAAGGTATGTATATCAACAATTATTTATTTCATTTTCTTATACATGAGGTATTTGATATTTGACGTGTGTTTTCAGGTAAAATATTTTCGAAAACTAGCAAAAGTGTTATCCATTGATTCTTCTATGACTATTTGGTATGAATCATGTTCTCGGCACTTAAGGAGAGTTGATATGTGCTTGGAATGTGACCCCTCCTTCAGTAGGCCAAGGTATTTTCTCTTTTTATTTTATTTAAAAATATAATTATAACGTGTTTTACATATCACTATACCTAATTATATCATATCAATAATAATAGATATAGAATCAATGTAAAAATTGGTGACGCTACAAATATATTGTCTATTACACTCTTTGGCCAATATGCTAAGATGATTATTGGTTGTCCAATATCAAGTATTCAAGCGATGACAAATAATGTAAGTATATTCTTTAATCATATATATTAAGGAATTACTCACCTGCATAATGACTACATTTGTTATTTATGAACAGGAATTTGGAGACTACTTTTAGAGGAGTATCTGAGTGAATGTTTGATGAATACATTCACTTTTATACTACATGTTCCTGAGATAGAAAATGATGATATCATAGTTGAATCTGTTTTACAAGTATGATGGGAGGAAGAATTCTACTATCTGAAACGAGAGATGCGTGGATAATCTAATTGAAGACTTAGATTCATTCAGCATAATATTTAAAGACTTTAATATTTTATATATATATATATATGAATTCAACACTTGGCTTTTTTTAAAAAAAAAAATATTTGTAATCAATTTGTTTTGTTTTTTTGTTTTTGTTGTTATTATTTTTTGTTTAATTAAATACTATGCATCTATATATTTTGTATTTTTTTAATCCTATACTTAATTATAATCCGTGCATTAGCACGGACACATTCTACTTATTTTAGAATGGGTGAATTTTTAAGATAAAAAATGGATTCCATACCATTAACTTTTAACATCAGCATTTTGTTAAAAAAAAAAAAAAAGAAAGAAAGAAAAACATTAGCATGTCGAACATCGCTACATGTACATTCAAGTAATCAAATTGGATCAATGATAAAGAAAAACTTACAACACCCTTGAAATTGGCTAGTTCAAGCAAGCAGGTCAAAATTCTCTAAAAAAAATATCTCAGTCGGTTCCTAGGTTTTCTAAGGTTCACCTCTTGTTCTTGATTGGATTTCTCTTTATTCCTCATTTTATCCTTTTACAAGGTTCCTTTTTGCTTCTGTCTACTTGACTTAGGTGTGAGGGCCATTAATTCTTCTAGCCAATCTCCTTTTTTGAGTTTATTAAACTCAATTTAACTTTCTGGGAGCTTTCTTTGTGCTCAAGGATTGTTCTTGAGCCCCACTTCTCAACGTGGGCTTCTCCTTGTTCACCTTGATCCTACACGTGGATCTCATGCAAGGCCAAGAGGAAGCTTAGTGTCAATCCTAGTAATTTAATGGGATTTTATTTTGGTTTTACCAAAATTCTATACCTCTTTTTCTTTTCACTTCCTGTAACTCAATTTATTGCTCTGTAACTCAACCTTTGCTCTTCACTCCTCTGTGCATTTCCTTTCTGTTATTCTTCCCTTCTTAATTACCTGTCCTTTGCTGTCGTGTTCATTATGGCGTAAAATAATCGATGAACCGTGTTCCAATCTGGGGTGTATTTAGATCAACCTTTGGAAAATTATATTACTAATATCTATTGGAACAAAGCGCTTATTGGAAGATTCTTTGGTCCCACTCCTCCATGTCGTGCGCTCGTCCAACAGATGGTCGATTCTCAATGGCTCTCGCGAGGTAATATTGTTTTTCATCGTACTGGTTGTTATTATGTTTTTGCATGCTCGAATTTAGTCGACGTAGAAACTTTACTTGAACAACACACCTTCATTTTGGATGGTCGTGTGTGCAATATTAGTAGATGTAATAGGTACACCATCCCTGCTAATGTTAATTTTGACATGACGAGGCTATGGATTCGAGTGTATAGGCTTCCACTAGGGCTCCTCGACCCCGAGTGGGTCGTTGAAACCCTTAAGCTTGTAGGGTTAGTCGAAACGCTTGAGTATGATGGTGATGGCCTTCCTATGGAGCCTGAATTGCGGGGTCAAGTATTAGTCGATCTTTCTAAACCATTAATTCTAGGAGTTTTTATTCCGGGTCAAGATGACCCTATATGGGTTTATTTCCGCTATGAAGGGGTATTTATGTTCTGTAAAAAATGTGGTTTACTGGGTCATTTTTCAGATTTTTGTCATAGTTCGGATTACGTGGCTGCTAGAAGGATAAATTCGCGTTTGGAAGCCTTCGAGGCACAGGGGTTAACGGTGCTATATAATCAAAACAACAGACCCTTTTATACAAATATGGTTGAGAGTACTCAGGATGTTTTCACTAATCGAAACACAAGAGTTAATCTTCTTGTCCTAGCACAAGATTTTGAGTATAATGATGATGATTCGGGGTCAGATGATGCACTCAATGAGGATGATAATGATGATATGGATAATGATGATGATAATGATCCTAATGGAAATAATCATGATGATAATGAGGACGATCAGGAACCTTCTGATGATGATCATAATGGTGATGCTAATCCAGATTCGGATAGTGGTGATGAACCGGATAACTCGGATTTTGATTCATCCAGAGCAGGGGATAACGATTTGCCAAATGGGCATGTGCACGAGGCTGCTCCTTTAGAGGATAATAATGATAACTTTGATCCTGAGTTTATTCCAATAAATGGGGTTTTTCAAAATGGTTACTTATCTCACTCGAATCAGGTTGTTTCATCCTCAATTTCGGGTTTGTCTGCTTATGATTCTGCTTCATCTCGGTGAGTTCAGAGTGCTGCTTCTTCTGAAACAGACCAACCCTGAAGTCGTACCATAACCCGAGTTCAACAAGGTTCCTTGAAGAGAATAGGGCTGCTATTCCACAAGGTGATCCGTATACTCCCTTCACTAAGGATCAAAGTCAACTTAATTATGTAGGGGGGTTTCGAATTTCAGCAACACCTGAGGAGAGTTTTTTTAAGGATAGCTTGGAGTCGAAGGACTTTGTTGTGCCTGGTGCTATTGGTTCTGTTGTGCGCTTTGCTGCTGTGAACGTTGTTGTTGTTCATTCTGCTGCTCCTACTGTCGCTGCAATTTATTCTACTGTTGCTTGCTCTGCTTCAAGGAATTCTGCTTCTATTATGCTGATGTTAATTCTGCTACTGCTACAAATTCGCCTGCCTTTTGTTGTGCTGTTGTTGCTTTTGCCGCAATTGAAACGGTTCCAGCTCTGCTCAAAAGTCTTAATTTAAATGATCCCTCGGAGACTGACATTGGTGGGCATGGGCTGCCTCAACATCCTGTGCATCCCGCAAATTCTGGTCAGTATAGTAGGCCAAAAAAAAAAGAGTCATGATGTCCCTTTCCATCGCTGTCGTTCTTATGGTTTAGACCTATTTTTTGGGTATGCAGGTTCTACTTGGGCTCAAAAAAGGAGCAAGATTAGGGCCCTTAAATTGCTCAGCAAGGGTGCTTTTCACTTGCCTGCTAATCACTCGAACCAGGTTATTGCTAAAAAAAATTTAGATGTTTCTAATGCAGCGCACTTGGGGTTTCTTAGCAGTGCCTCACACCCCTTTGCAGGCATGTATGCTGGTTGTACACAATCTGGAAGTAAAAGGAAGATCGAGGAGAGTAGCACAGCTTCTTCTCGCAAGTGTCTAAGGCTTTGTGCTGATGGGGTTGCTTCAACTTACTTGTCTCCCTTTATCTCTCACACCTTTGGTAAGGCAGTTGGCCCTTCAAAGCTCCCCAAGGTTTTATGAAGATCATATCTTGGAATTGTCGAGGACTAAATGACCACAGTTCTCCGAAACCTCCTTATGTGTTTTGGTTAATACACACTTTTGTCCCTAACTTTTTGTTTATTTCTGAAACTAAAGTCTCAATTTCGGTTGTTTCTAGCTTACTTAGTAGTTCTAATCCTTCCTTGATTTTTGGTGTTGACTCGGATGGTAATAATGGGGGTTTAGCGGTTTTGGGGTTTAGTTCGGAGGATGTTTCTTGCGTTTTTTGTTGTTCAAACGTTGTATTGTGTAATATAAAAAAGCCTAATGAAATAAGTAGATGTGTGATGTTTGTGTACGGTGCTCCTCTCGTGGAAAATAGACCTCAAGTTTGGGGTTTGATTTTAGATTTACTTGTTATTGCTCCTAATTGTTTGATTATTGGTGATATTAATCAAATTGAACACAATTATGATAAGTTGGGTGGTTCTAGTGTTATCAAGGGTTGGGATTCCTTTATTGATTTTAGATTAAAGTCAAGTCTACTTTCAACTCCTTTCAAATGCCCCTACTACACTTGGACAAACAACCGGGAGGCTCATAATCTTATTTTACAAAGGTTGTATCGCTAATATATGACCTCGGACTGATTTTATAACTATCTTGATAGTCGTTTACTGAATCAACAGATCCTTGTTTCGGATCATGCTGCTATTGTGTTTGATGACTCTTCTATCCACCGCACTTCGAATCGTCCTTATCAATTGGACAATTGGTGCCTTAACTATACACAGGTACATGGCTTCGTTCGTCACACTTGGCAAAGGAATACTATTGGTTCTCCAATGTTTACCCTTTCTAAAAATTTAGAACATGTTAAGACCCTAATTCAGAAGTGTTGTCTTAACAATAAGAAGTTTTGGGGCGTGGATTGGAAAAATTTCTCGAAGGATCTAGCCACTTAAGGGGAGTCGATTCAGTCAGTTCATGATGCAGCTTAGTATATGGCTAATGTTGTTACCTCCAAGGATAGTATTTTACTTCAACTTCAGTTTTGGGACAGCGCTGTAAGAATAACTGGATACTCAAAGGTGATTGCCCTTCCAAGATTTTGTTCTCCAAAGTCAAAAGTCGCCAGAAGAAAAATGAGATTACTTCCTTACTTGATGACCAAGGGGTTTTTCAACATGGTCAAGCGGACGTTCAATGTCTTGTTGTCACATCTCTTAAACAGACCTTTAAGACTGATGACATGCCTCCTTATGGTCCGGAAATAGACATTGTCCTACGTGAATTAGATCTTCCAAAGTTCACATCGTCACAGCTCAATAATTTGGAAAGAACTTTCTCGGCCCAGGAAATTAAGGAAGGCATGTTTGCTTTAGGGAACGGGAAGTCTCCTGGCCCGGATGGGATCACAGCTGAGTTTTTCAAAGCGCATTGGGATGTGGTTGGTGACTCAGTTATCAATGGCATTCAAAGTATTTTTCATACAGGGTTCCTTCTGAAAGAGTGGAATCAATCTCTCCTTGTTATGATTCCTAAGATTGACAAACCAACAGAGATTAAACATTTGCGACCAATTAGCCTCGGTAGCACGATCTACAAGTGCGCTTCCAAATGCTTAGTAGCCAGATTGCGTCAATATCTCCCTCTTCTTATCTCAGATTCTCAACATGCCTTTGTTCAAGGCAGGGTCATGACAGATAACATTATGTTGAGCCATGAATTAATGGAGAAAATTAACATTTCTAATTCTGGTTCTAACTGGTTAGCTGCGATCAAGTTGGATATGAGCAAAGCTTATGATCGAGTTCATTGGAGCTTCCTTTTACAGGTACTTAAAGCGTACGGATTTCCGCCTCGTTGGTTGCAAATGATCTAACAATGTTTATCCACGGTCTCGTACAAGTCCCTCATCAATGGTACGACGTCGTCCCCCTTCAAATCGCAGTGTGGCCTGCGCCACGGTGACCCTCTTTCTCCATACCTCTTCTCGTTTTGCATGGATGTATTCTCGAGGATGTTGCACCTTGGACAGGATTTGAAGTTATTTCAGGGAATTAAGTTATCTAGGATGAGTCCTTCTATCACGCATTTATTCTTTGCGGATGACGCTATCATCTTTTTCCGGGCATCTTCTGCGTCTTGTACAAATGTAATGCGGATTATTCAACAGTTTACTAAGATCTCTGGGGAGGAGCTAAATCTGGCAAAATCCTTGATTAAGTTTAGTCCGAATATTGGAACCTCCACCTAGGCTGCTTTCAAATCTGTTTTTCAGATGAAGCAAGTTCAGGTTTTCGATCATCACTTGGGGGCCCCAATCGATTTTTTTGGAAAAAAAAAGGACCACTTCCAGTTCATCATTGACAAGATTGTGGATAGGATCACGTGTTTAAATATTATCCGGCTTTCTCAATCGCAAAAGTTAATTTTCATTAACTCAATCCTTGTAGCTATGGCTTCTCATGTTCTTGCTTGCTATGAGTTACCGGTCTCAATTACGGGAAAAATTGATTCCTAAATCATGCGCTTTTTTCTAGGCGAACTCGGATTCTAAAGGTATGCATTGGGTTAATAAAGATACCATGCATCTTCCTTGTGGCTTGGGGGGTTTGGGCATTCGCTGCTTATCCTCCTTAAATAAGGCATTGCTTATGAAACAGGTTTGGAGACTCGTTTCCAACCCCCAATTATTAGTTTCTCAAGTTTTTAAAGCCCGTACGACCATTCTCTCTAACAATGCTCATAGTCGGCAATCTGTTACTAGTCGGCTTTCGTATGGCCTTCGAGGGTTACTAAAGGCAGATGCTCTGTTAAAACAGGGATGCAACTGGAAAATTGGTAACGGTCGTTCTACTCTTGCTGGTTCGGCTAATTGGGTAAATGGGTGCATCCCTAAGTTCAAGCCTGGCATTCTGTTACCGAATTCTGCAGATCATACTGTCAGTTTTTTCATCCATCCTCACACATTGGGATGGGATACGGCTAAAGTTGTGTACTGGTTTGTTCCTTCAGATGCTTCCTCAATCCTTGCATTGCAGGAACCTGATACATCGCAGCAAGACTTTCGCTATAGGGCAAGTACTCCCTCGGGAAAGTACTCAGTAAAAACAGGGTATGCAATGCTTCAAAAACAACTTGCTCCTGCCTCCACACATTCTACTACTGCCCCCTTCTGGAAAGTTCTTTGGTCTTTCCACTTACAACCCAAGTGGAAGCTGTTTTTATGGAAGCTACTACATCAGGCACTTGCAGTTAAGGTGGAACTCCATCATAGGGGTGTTCCAATTCAAGATGTGTTATGTGACCTCTGTCGTTTAGAACCTGAGGATTTACAGCACCTCTTTAAGAAGTGCCTGTGTGCACGGTCAGTTTGGAGGGGTGGATGCCTTGGTATCCGCTCAGTTGTTAATGGAGATCTTTCCCTTTCGGATTGGATCCAAGATTATATCCGACTTTTTATTAGTTAGGATGGGCCGTCTAGTACTCCCTTAGCTACCTTCGTCGGTACGCTATGGAGTTTGTGGTTATGTCGGAATTCTCGAATCTTCAGAGATTCTACTGCGTCTCGGCCGTTTGATTTGTAGTTCGCGAAGGTTATGGACTCTCATTCAATATTTGTTAACTACGGCACCAATGAATTCCCCCCTAATATTAAGGTAGCCGCTACACCTGCTTCTCCTCCGCCTGGTTTCTACGCAGCTCAACTGGGACGGTGTAACCATGGGAGAGCTTTACTTTCTATGCAAATAGATGGGTCTTGGTTCAAAGACTCTCAACAAGCAGGGATGGGTTGGTGCTTGGATAATGAAGACCCATTGGATGATCGGATCATAGGTGGAAGTAACTTTGGGGTGTGTACTTCGGCTTTACACGCGGAGGCCTTGTCCTGCATGTATGGGTTACAATGGGCTTTTGATCGTGGCTTCCACTCTCTTACAGTCTTTAATGATTCATATACTCTTGTTACCCTACTCCAAGGGGATGGCCTGGGTAACATAGCTTACCTTTGGCTCATTCGTAAGATTAAGCAACTTGGCTCAACCTTTCAGTACTGTAGTATACACAAGGCGGATCGTCTGCGTGTTCAATGAGCTCACCAAATAGCTGGCGAAGCGGCTGTTAATTCTATTTGCTTTAGTATTAACTAGTTTTGTACCCGTGCGATGCCCGGGTTGTTTATTGAATTTTAAGATAAATTTTTAATCTATATGTCAAATTTTAAAACATATCATTGATACAAAATTACTTAGGAATTGATGTGTTTTTGTGGTGATTTAAACTATATATTAGGCATGTAATGACTAATAATAACATTGGTGAAAAACATTTCTTGACCCGTAACCTAAAATATTGACCCTGTCCGAAATGACTCTAGATTGTAAAGTATATTATTTTAATTGATTAGAATACATTATAAAAAATGGATGTGGTGCATTTTGAGCTAATTCCTTCGCTCCAAAAAAATACTATGATACAAAAAATAAATTTATATGATAATTTATGATTGTAATAATTTTTTTTTTAATAAAATTATAATTTAATTTGTACATATGAAATATTGATACTTTATCGAAAATAAAACTCTAAATTAACAATTTTATCCTAAAATTCTATCCAAATTTGATTGAAAATAGAATTCTAAATTAATTTTTTTATCATACAAATTGAATTCTATATAACTCTATCTTACATGGCGCGACACTTGGCGATGGCCCGTGCGATGCCTGGGTTATTTATTAAATTTTAAGATAAATTTTAAATCTATATGTCAAATTTTAAAATATATCATTAATACAAAATTAATAAATGTTCAAAGCCCGTTGGGTTGACCCTATGAGTGAGCAAACCGGGTACCCGGTCAAAATTTTAGGACCCAGACTTGGAATTGGTTGGAACCGGGTCCTAAAATTCGGATTCGAAATTGGAATTGGTTCAACCGAGTCCTAAAATTTAGGAATTGGTATTGGTACCAGTTCCGGTTCTGGGTACCCACTTATGTATGTAATTGTTAAAATATAATACAAATTATAATTCTTATTTTAGTTAGGTTCATTTTTAGCGTTTAATACTTATATTTATATATGCATTAAGCTATTTGTATTTATGTTAGGTATTTATAATACATTTTTAATATACAAATTAAATACATTCAACATAATTATTTAAAATTTGTTTATTTTAGCATATATTAGGTAATCGGGAACCCAATCGGTTCCGGTTCCAAAAAGTTGAGAATTGGAATTGGTTAAAACCGGGTCCTTAATTTATACCCGGAATTGGAACCACCGGGTCTAATTCCAGTTTCGGACCCGCCAGTTTCTAACTGGTTCCGGATCCAATTCTGGGTACCCGAAATTTTTGCTCAGCCCTAGTTGACCCGAACCCAAAACTTTGGGCAAGGGTTGAACATGTCTTGACTTGTAACCCGAAGTGCCTCAATCTAAGATGACTCATGACAGGCTACGTAGTAATAAAATTCTATTAATTAGTTGTGAAGTATATTATTTTAACCGATTAATATATATTATAAATAGATGTTTTACATTTTAAACTACTTCTTTCACTCCAAAAATATTATGACATAAAAATAAATTTATATGATAATTTTTGATAATTATAATCTAATAATTCAGTTTATACCTCTGAAATATCGGTATTTTATCGAAAGTAATAAAAATTAAACTAACAATTTTATCCTAAAATTCTATCCAAATATAATTCTAAATTATTTTTTTTATCTTATGAAATCTATCTAACATGGCGCGACACTTGGCGAAAAGTTAAAACGTCAAATGTCGATGTCTCGTCACCTGGCTAAAAATGACTCTAGATTGTAAAGTATATTGTTTTAATTGATTAGAATACATTATAAATAATGGATGTGGTGCATTTTGAGCTAATTCCTTCGCTCCAAAAAAATAATATGATACAAAAAATAAATTTATATGATAATTTATGATTGTAATAATTTTTTTTTTAATAAAATTATAATTTAATTTGTACATATGAAATATTGATACTTTATCGAAAATAAAACTCTAAATTAACAATTTTATCCTAAAATTCTATCCAAATTTGATTGAAAATAGAATTCTAAATTAATTTTTTGTATCATACAAATTGAATTCTATATAACTCTATCCTACGTGGCGCGACACTTGGCGAAAAGTTAGAGCGCCAAGTGTCTCTATCTCGTCGTCTGGCTAAAAATTTAGCTTTATATATTAGTTATATTATATATATTGTGTTTGTATCCTTTGTCAAAAAAATATATTCAAATTGAGAATTGTATTCAACGTGTCTGGAAGTCGTGACTTACAATCTGACTGACTGCTTCATCTTTTTACCTTCAAAACTAACACGACACCACGTGTAGTTTGTACATTCCTAAATCAACAATCCTGCACTTTCGTGTACCTTATCACCACTCACTTCTAAAATTACCATTTTACCCCTCCACTGTTCAACTAGATTCGCATAGCTAAGGCACAAAATACAGGATCTTCCTCCTGAAAACCATCAGCAATTCAGCAACATTCATTTCTTCTCTCTCTTCCTCAAATACTAACCACAATTTAATTCACAAATTTCAACGTTAAAGTCAAACATTTTAACTTCATCATCTAATCGGTTTTTTAAAAAAAAAATCAGATCAAAATATCAAAATCCTTGTTTTTGGATAAAAATGGCGAATTGCAGTGAGATGTCTGCATTTACATTCTCAGACTTCCCAGAAGATGTGCAACTTTGCATCTTATCATTCTTAACACCAACTGAAATCTCCGCCTTTACCTGCACCTCGAAACGTTTCGTATCGCTGTTTCTAAACGGCGGCGTTTGGTACGCCATGTGTGACCGAAGGTGGGGTTCGAAGACCCAGATCAGAAAATGGGGCGACGGGAAAATCGGGTTCAAACTCCTCTACAAGACGTTGTCGGAGTACGAGAATCTTGTCGGATTTTGGCGGAGAAGCGGCGGAATTGCCGGCGGAGGAATCTTCGGCGACGCCCCTCTTGTGTTCTTCGAGTGGGGTGAATCCTGTGTAACAGGGTCTAGGTTAACACCTTCCAAAGATGGTTCTTACAATGTCATCAAGTCGCCCTTCATTCGCTTGAGTTTATCTGCTGATGGGCAGCCCTTGAATTACCTAATAAATTATACCCAATACAATGAGAAGGAATTGTGTTCGTGTTCGAGTTCGAGTTCGGGGATGGATTTGATTCAAGTGAATGTTAATTTTATGGGGAAAGGTCATGTGGTGTTAGAGGAAAGTAATTGGAATTGTGGGAATTCAGGAGGTTCTCCAAATGGTAATGGTAATGGGAATAAGAATTTTGACAATGTTATAGTAGGGAGTCCAGAGGTGGAGATTGGGTCGCCGCCGGACCGGATGATGTCGGAGATGTATCAGTATTTTGCTAATAGGACGAGTCCTGGGGCGGGCGGGGAGCGGGCTTGGAGGCGGCAGAGGAGGAGGGAGAAAGAGAGGCAAGGGAGGAGGAAGTGGGAGCCTGAACATCTTGTTAAGATAGTTAATTGCTCCCCTTCTCCTTCGCGCCCTTTGCAGGGCCTTTGGAAGGTTTGTATGTTGATTTATTTCTGTAGTTTTGTTTTGCTTTGTTACATCTTATGATGTTTCATGTTGTTCCATTTTCTGTTCAATTTGATTTTTTTTTTCCTATGATTATAAATTTATTATATGATGCTGAAGGTGCATTGAGACTGGGAACATTGTTGATCAATTACTATATTAGAATTGATAAGTTCGGCATTTCAATTACTATGATGGATAGTTTTTGGTAATACAAGTAGTTTAGTTTTCAGGTTTTCTGTCGAATTACAAGTTTCAAGTGATATTTAGTACTCAGCATCTTTTTCAAAGGTTATAACTTATAAGTTTGATTTCTGATTCTTATTTTTGGTTGCCGCCTACTCTTTTAAATTTTAAATGCTGGACGTTTTAACCATGACTTACAGCTTCATTTCACTGTGTTTTTCCTGTTGTTTGTTCTGATATTGAAGAAAATTCATGGTGAAGTTTAGGTTACCTCATTGTTGCTCCTTTGTTAGTTAAGGTGTTACTTGATGAGTTAATATGCCTTTCATTCTAAAAGGTTTACTGCTTTTTCCCTTCCCCATCTTTGAAGTATACTTCCCTTGGCCCAGTAAGTATTTGTGGTTATTTCTCTTTTGACTTGATGTTGTACTGTTTAAGTTATTAGTAACTAAAAGACTTAAGTCTCGACAAAATTTTATTATAATGGCATGGAATATAATATTGATAGGAAATCTTGTTTAAAACCAGTTCATGTATAGTAAGTCTTTGAAAATATGTACTTCTATAAGCCTATATAGAGCTTTTTAAAAGGACTACTATGTATTTTGTAATATCGTTTCATCAGTTTAAACATGGCCTAAATCTCTGTTTTAAGTGACGTTTTAAAGAGATTGTTCCAGGAGGTGGCTACTCGTTTGTAATTTTAGTTGGATAATATGCACTTTCCCTTCTATTTGGTAACATATAAGGTAGGACTGCCCTTTATCAGATTACAAAAGATGAAAAAACCCTTTAATAAAATTTAAAAAGTGGGTAAATTGTAGAGTAAAAACTGGGAAACAGTGGCATTAAGGCTTAGAAGAAAGGCGGCATCTCATCAGCCAAGATCTTGTCAGTGCCACCACCAATATTACTTTGTACTCCGTATTAGATTATTCTTGGTCATTCTTTCAATACTCATTCACGTTGAATTCTGTTGAATCAGCTAGAACCGTAGTGTTTTGGATTAATATGTTTGTCAATGGATGAAGTTACTGATGAAGATAACCTCGAGAATGATGATGGCAAAACTCATATCTTATTGGATCTCAGTGGTTTTTGTGGGTTTGATTTAATTGTTTGTAATACTCCGCATATTATTTAGTAGTTTTTGGATTTTGCTCTCTTTATAGAAGTTTTGATGATTTATGCATTGTCTGTGCATAAAAATTGAATTTAATTCAGAAATTGAACTTGAAAATTACAGTAGATTTTTGTGAATTTGCTATAACTGCTATTGTTCTAAAAAAACTCAGCCTTTGTTTATGAAAATACTGTTCATTAATATACTGTTATTGTTGAATTAGCTAGTAAATGTGTATCATGAATGTTATTAGCCTTTATTGTTGAATACTCTGTATGAAGTCATCGCTATAGAAAAGTCGGAGTTTGTTGTTGATATACTGTTCTTGTTTCTTCTCTCTTCTTCTGCAAGTTCAATTCATCTCATTTGTACTAAGCAGCTCCTTCTCCAATTGGCTAAAAATAAAAATGCCAGATCCTTCTCTAACTGTCCTGTCCAGCGCACACGGCTATAGTTCCCACGATCACGAGGATGGGAACTGGGAAGAGGGGATTTCTAGGAGCAGAATGTTTACAATCAAGGGAAGTGCATTTAACTTTTCAGAGCCCATATCCTATTATACTTCCCCATTAATATTTTATAGGATGGAAGATCCATTTTACCGCCAGTATAGGGCAGGGTGCCCTTTGGTCCCTTTTGCATTGGAGTGAAAGTATACTTAAAAAAAGCGAGGGATCTGAGTTTCATGGCGGAAGTAGAAGTACAGGTAAATTAAGTATTTTCTTTGCTACAACAGTAACTAAGCAAATAAGGGTAGAATTTTATGGAAAAAACTAAAACATAAAGACTAATGATATATAGTTTTGTTTCGGAACAGAGTAGTAGTTGTTAAAAAAAAAAATATTATTTACAATACTGTGCAAAAATGTTCAGTTTGGTTGATGGCTTAAAATTCCTCTGTTTCAGACAATTGGGAAAAAGGACAAAGCTTTTTTTTTTTTTTTTTTTTTGGGTGGGGGGAGAGGGGGTGGGGTGGGGTGAGGTGGGGGCGGGGGCGGGGATTGAAAGAAAAATTAAGATACATTTTGTAGAATATGACTTCTGTTCTATAAATTTTGGAAACAACAATTGAGCACCCCCTCTCTGTTTTCTAATAGTAATGTTTTTCTTTTTCCTAATTTGCGGCTTCCCCTAATTCTCGTTACTTTTAATTTATGTGAATTTGCATTGCTTATTCAATTTCATAGAAGGAAGCAAACTTAGTTTTTACGCTTGGTGATAGAGTGCATGCTATAGTTTGACCACCATAACTTGTGTTGTCTACGAATTTGCCTGCATACAAGTATGAATTTTGCTGACTTGTTGAGATAATGGTGGGCTTCACAAATGATTTGTCCTCACCTTTTCGATCAGAATAGAAAGAGGAAATGTGATTATTTCTCCACGAATTTTATTGTAAGAAACCAAGGGAAGATTTGTGAAATCTCTGTGGAACTGGAATGCATCATCTGTGCTTTTTATGACAGCTGGATTGCTCCTTGCTTGTATTACTCTTTTTGCATTGCCAAATAAGTACAAGATAAAGTTATTGTGTTAGTATATTCCTTTTCAAAAAGAAACCAAGGGAAATATTGAGAAATCTTTTCTACAGAACTGGAATGCATTTTTTGTCCTTTAAAAGACAGCTTGGAATGCTCCTTGCTCGAACACATATATGTGTGTCTCTGCTTCTGCATCAAATTGAGATGATAAATTGTAAGAAAATGGTATTTCAGAAGCATCATCTGTAAGCTTTTGTGTAGTGTTCGCCCGTTTTGGCTTTCAGTATTATATTAATTGTGGAAATGATTTTATGAACCTTCATCTGCTGAACATGTCTCTGAAGTGATTTATGTTGCAAATCCATTTTGACATGTTGCTTTTATATCGAATTTTATTTTTTCATTGTGAGCTTTGGCATTTCAGATAAAGCTGTGATAATAAATATTTTTTTTTTCGTATTCCGGTGTGTAAAGGAAGGCGAAACAAAAATGTTATTTGTTTCTTTGCTTTGATTTTCTTTATCCTGTTTAAATCTTTTGGATGCCTTAAAGAGCTTCTTAGTTGACATTATCCCTGATGCTGCAGGGTATAAACGATGACATGAGTCTTGATTTTTATCTTGTGGCATACGATGACATTGGAGGTGTCGCCTGTCGAAGAGTTGGGGACTCTTTGCAACCCCTCTCTGGTTATGCACCTGTATTTTGGACTTCAAATGCAACATTTATTGAATCCCCACTATCTCACGAAGAAGATTATGTATACAATACCCGGATGCATCTTTGGCCTACAGCTGAAGTAGAAGATGATATTTATGAGTATTCGCCTTCACGTGTTATGTACATCAACTCAAGTTACGACCTTATTATTCCCGATTCTACAGGGAGTTCAACAAATCCTCGTCATGTTGAAGGAAGGATTTGGCAATATGTTGATGGGTCATTTGGGTTTGGATTTCTTCGTAACAATTTTATCGTGGACATGAAGCATATTGCCCAAGATGACTATCTTTTGGATGCTGCTGAAGTTTATTGTGGCTGATCCATTCTTTGGATCCATTTATGTGCAGAGTTCAGAGACAACTCTAATGTTTTAGATATCGCAGCTTGTGATTCAAGATGTTTTAATTCGTTCTTTCTTTTTTTTAGTAACTTGTAAGTGACTAGGCCCATATTTGGCGTGGGGCAACCGATGAACCGAGGTACCCACCCCAGGCCCTAAATCACTTGTAGTGTTGTAACATATTCTTGTACGATATCCCAGGGTTATTTTCTAGTTGGGCTAGTTCTATTTAACCCTAACCATTCTTTCTTTTAATTTTGTGCATTTACTGGATTATACTGTAATATTCAATGATCCTCAAACCCCGCAATTTGTAATAATTTTTCAGATTTTAATAATGTTACATGACAGAATTTCATATACTTGAGCAAATAAGTTTGTTTTTACAAAGTAATCCATCTATAAATGTTTATTAAAATCGGATTTACACTAATTTAGTGTAAATTTGCTTCTTAAAGGAAACAAATATTGTCTCCTTTTTTACTCACACGTGCGCGTTAGTTTTTTCAAATTTAACAAAAAGCTTAATTTTCTCTTTCTTCTTCATTATTCAGTAAACTACTTTCTCTCTCTTGTTTCTTCCTCAATTCGCCATTTTCTCTCTCTTCGAACAGCATTTTCACTCTCTTCAATCTTTCTTCTACAATCGATTGTTGCTTTCTGCGTTTGAATTTTGAAGTTTATTTGCTGAATTCAGGTTCGTTTACTTTTTTTTTTTGCGATTTTTATTAGTTTTAAGTTGTTTTGAATCTTCGATTATTAGGTTTTTTGATTTTGTTTTTGTTTTCGATTATCGTAGTGTTTTATTCTGCAATGGTTAAGAAGAAGATTACAAAGAAGTCTTCAGATGTTGAAGGAGTGTTTACTTAAATTTTTCATCACTTTTTCAAAATTTTCAATTGAATTTTCGCTAATATATGTTGAATTAGTAGTGCATGTTATTTTTGTAGTTTTACTTGATTTTTCATGCAGATTCTGAGTATTGAATTTGAATTTTGAAGTTAATATGTTTAATATTGCTTTATTTTTTTGTTCATTGTTTATAATTTGTTAAAAATTTGTTATATATGTGTTGTTGTGTTGTATGTTATACCTATTTTTCATGTTTATTTTCAGAATTTTTTTTATCATTGCTTATTATTCTTTTAATTTTGCATGTTAGGTTTTTAGCAGAGAATGCTAATTAAACTGATTTTAGGTTTAGTTTTTATGTTTTGGTTTGAGTATGAGTATAATAGGCATATGTGCATTGTGTGTTGTGTATCTTTGTTTGATTAACATGCATATAATAGGCATATGTCACTTTATGCTGTTAAAAGGGTCACTTTATGCATATAAAAGGGTCACTTTTTGCTGTTAAAAGGGTCACTTTGTGTTGTTAAAAGGTTCTCTTTGTTTTGTTAAAAGGGTCACTTTGTGCTGTTAAAAGGGTTACTTTGTGCAGTTAAAAGGGTCACTTTGTCCACATTATTCTAAATTTTTCCATGAGTAATTTCTGAATTTGTAATTTTTTGTTATTTCTCTGTAATAATTAGATACAGGTGGTTCAATAGGTGGTTATCGTTATAAAATGCCTACAAAAGGAAAAGGAAAGCCTAAAGAGCCTGCTAAGGCTAAAGCAGTACCAAAAAAGACCCATATAGTTCCTGAGAAGAGCAAAGAAGTACCTAAAAAGGCTGTGATAATTCCTGAGAAGGGCTTAATTATTTCTAAGAATGACAAACTAGAGTCTGAGAAGGCCAAAATTGCACCTAAGAAAGCTAAAACAATGGAAGATTCTGATTATGAAATGCTTTCTAATTCTGATTCTGATTCTGAATCTTTTGTGTAAGCATACATAGTTTTTTTTTTTTTAACATTTTTTTAATTATATTTTGTTTTTAGTTTATATTGTTTCAGTTACATTTTTTTTATTATTATTATTTAGGGAGCGAAGAAGCTTGATTGCAAGGTGTAGACCCTATTCATTGGAAATTTTGTTGCAGAACTTTAGTCCTGAGCAAAAACAAGCTGTTGAAGAAATTGGTTTTGGAGGTTTATTACATCTAAAATTGAAAACTCTTAATCGTCAAATTTTACCTTGGCTTGTTGAAAACTTCAATGGTGGTAGCTGCATGTTTACCATCGCTACTGGTAAAGAATTTGTTGTTACTAGAAATGATATATGCGATGTGTTTTGCTTGCCTTTGAGTGATATTTGCATTCCCGAACTTAATAAAAATTCTGAAGATGAAAGTGTAGATAAACGTATCATTCAGGCATGGAGATCTGATTATGGTCTTTCTGGTAAGCAACCTCTTCATTTGTCAAAATTGGAGTTTCGGATGGTTGATTTGGTTGATGGAGGGGAAGAATTTAAGAGGTGTTTTGTTCTTCAAGCTATGTCTAGCTTTTTAGCTCCTTATACTAATAGGAATGTTTCATTGAAGTTGCTGAAAGCTGTTGAAAAAGTTGATGAAATTAAAACTTTAGATTGGTGTTCATATGTTTTGAAAAAGTTAAAGAAGGCTGTTCAGAAGTATAAGGATGATGAAACTGCTCAAAATGTTAGTGGTTGTTTGCTGGCTTTGCAAATTATGTATTTTCATCGTCTAAATTTTCAAGGTGAAAAGGAAAGTAGTACTCTTCCTTTGATTCAACATTGGACGGATGTAAAGATTAAGAAGCGGATTAAGTTAGAGATCAAAGCTGGTGGTTATGGGCAGGGACCGTTGGATACTTTTACATATCCTGTGTCACAGCTTAATTTTAGGGAAACTGTTTTTAAGCCAGCTCCTACTTTGGGTTATGATAAGGGTGCTTCTACAAGTGGTACCACTGGCCGCATTGTTGCATTTGAGCTTCAAATTAAAGAAATTTCAACTGATGTAAGTGTTCTGTTTTCTTATATGTTTAGTTATTATTGCTTTATGGGACAAAAGTTATCCTTTTTGTGTACAAAAGTTACCCTTTATTTGCACCAAAGTTACCCTTTATATGCATTAAAGTTGTCCTAAATATTAAGTTAAAAGGGTTACTTTATGCATATAAAAGGGTAACTTTATGCATTTAAAAGGGCCACTTTAAGCATATATTTTGAATTTTTTACTTATTTTATTATTTTTAATTGTAACATTTATTTATTTTTCTTTGTTCATATGTTTGTAGGTTGTTCATGAAACATTTCTTTTGTTTAAAAGAAATATGGATGTTTTATTATTTGTTCAGTCAACTGGTTTTCAAACCTTAAATGATCTGATTACTTCTCGCAGAAGTGTTTCATTATCTTCTGATGATTCTGTTTCAGTTTCTCAAACTGAACAGCTACTCTCTGATCCTCATTATCTGAAGATTTTAGATGGTTTAATTGATGAGTGTAATAAAATGAAGTCTATACATGATTTGTTTTGCGGTTTTTATGAACCTACAGAAGGTAATAAAGATGTTGTTCCTGAAAAAGAACCTGCGCAAGGTTTCAATGAAGATATTCCTAAGGATGATGATAATGGTCATGGAAAAATAGTTAATGAAGGTCTTAATGGTTCTTGACCTTCTGCTATCATTCCTGGTCCTATTGAAAATATTCCTGGTGGGCATATTGATCAAAATGAACCTACTCGACGTATCATCAGAGCAAATAAATCTCTATGCTCTTTGGACCGTGGACTAGTAGGTGTGCAGGTGCCTTTTGTAACTCTGTTTTTGAAGGGCAATGCTCGGATTTTCAGGAATTTGTCTCAGTTACATTTGGAAATTCTCGATTATTGTTTGCTGAAGGATGTTTCAATGAATAGGAAGTTAAGTGTCATTTTTATGATAATTATTTTTTTATCTGTTTTTTTTCTTATAATTTTTTTTAACGCTGATCTTATTTTTTTATTGTTTCAGTGAGAGCCTTGTTACTTTTGGAATGAACTTTTTAATTCCAAGAGAAGACATGGTGTCCCTTGTTGCTCCACTAAGGATTCGAGGGTGCATTATTGATAGCTACTGTCTGTATTTGAATGAGAAAGCATGTTTTGAGGCTACTGGTTCTCGAAAATTCTTCGTTGGTGTTAGACAGAGTGTAAGTTATTTCATTCTTTTTTTTATATTTTAACACATTTACTTTATATATATATATTATTGAGATCTTATACTTTAATAGTTTGCATTCTTGCATGTTTGTGACAATATTGGCAAAGGTAACATTTCTAATGCTATTCAGGATTTGCACGATCTATGGGAAGGTTGGGTTAGCTATGAGAATCCAGAATGTGATATAATGGATGCTAATCTGGTATATTTATGCTAAACTTAATGTCATAAATTTTAAAGAGTCCTGTTTATGATATGCTCTGTCTAAATCTCTTTTAATTTTGCTGTTTCAGATCTATTTTTCTGTTCTTATTGAGAGTCACTACATTTTGTTTGTTATTGATCATACAAAAGAGTTGGTATATTATCTTGACAACGTTATCTGGAGTGATTCTGCTGCTGTTTATACAAAAGAATTGTGTTCACACATGGTATGTTTGTGTTTATTTTTTGTTATGTTTATGTTGATTCATTGTTTCCATTTTAACTGTTTTGATTTTAATGTATTCTAAACTTTTATATTTTATGTCAGTGTGTTTAAATGGGTAGGGATGTACACAGTTTGGTCTGAACCGTAACCAAACTAGACCAAACCGTATTTTAGCGGTTTGGTTTGTTTTACGGTTTGGTTTCGATTTTTTGGGAAATACGGTTTGCGGTTTGGTTTGGTTTTTCAAAAATTATAAACCAAACCAAACTGTAAACCAGTAAACCGCATTTTAATATTTATATAATTTTTAAATAAATTATAATAGTCATTACATATTATAAAAAATTAAAAAAAAAAAATTAAATAAATAAAAAATGAAAAATCATAATTAGAAGACTATACGGTCAATATACTACTATACTCTATACTCAATCTCAAATATCAATACTTAAAATTCAATAGGTCATATAACTATAATGTAGTATGAATTATTTTTTTGGACAAATGTATTATTATGTTTTTTTCCACTGTTAATTTGTTATGTATTATTTTTATTATGTGTTATTGTGTTAGCACTTAGCACTTGATTAGTTGGTTGTTATTTTTATTAAAAATTTGTAGTAGAATTTAATCCCTTTGGGCTAATTATTTGAACTTTATTATAAATTTATTAATATTTGACAATTTTTAGAAAAAAATGTCGTCTCATCATAAACCGCATTATTACGGTTTGGTTTGGTTTGATTTTAATACTAATATGGTTTGGTTTGATTTTAATACTAATATGGTTTGGTTTGGTTTGGAAAATTGACCAAACCTTATTTTGCGGTTTGGTTTGGTTTAGACTCAAACCACACCAAATCAGACCATGTTCACCCCTATAAATGGGTGCTTTTCTTGGAAAAAGAAATCATCCAAAGAGTTCTCAGCTACCTTCTTATGGTTTTGAAGTTGTTGAGTGGGAATTGAGAAAAGAAAAGGTTGACAATTTGGACTGTGGGGTCTTTGTCATGTATCACATGCTCCATTTTGTTGGTGAATCGTTCAAATTAAATGAACTCAAAACAGTAATTATCAATATAGTTTATGTAGTTTTTTCCTTTCTAATGCTTTTATTAATTACAAATTGATATTTTTTTTTTCCTGTTGTGATATTATTGGAAGGAAATTTCTACGAGGAGAGATCTGTACCACACTGGTGCTATGTGATTTGAATGAATCTAGGAATGATGTGTTGTCAGAATTACCCAAGTTCAAGGAGAAGAAGAAAGATCCTGCTTATGTCAATGGAGTTGAAGAAAGATTAAAGGCTGCAATTGCTGAGAAGAAGAAGAGAGAAACAGAAGAAAGAAAAATGACAGCAGAAGCAGCAGCAAAGACAGAGGCAGAAGAAGAAAAGACCAAAGGAAAAAGGGCAAAAAAGCAGGCAAAAAAGTATACTCTTTCTAACTAGTGAAATAATTGATAGTTATTAGCTGATTAGGTCAGGGGTTTTTTTTTTTAACAATGTAAAAACTTAATGTATGTGCATACATTAAGTTCAATGATGTAATTAAACTAAGTGTAAAGTCTTTGGTTGTGTTTTTTGGAATACTGATGTATGTACATACATAAAGTAATTAAAAGGTTTATTTTTATGTTTTTTATGGGGTAACTTTTATGCAGAAAAAGGGTAACTTTTATTTATAGAAAGGGTAACTTTTAAGCAAGAAAAAGGTAGATTTAATTGTTAGAAAGGGTAACTTTAGCTATGAAAAGAGTCACTTTTATGTAGAAAAAGGATCACTTCTATTCATGAAAAGGTTCACTTTTATGTAAATGGTTTATTATGTGAAAATGGTCACTTTTTTCTGTTAATTAAAAGGGTCAATTTTTTTCTGTTAAAAGGGTCACTTTTTGCTTGGAAAAGGTTCTTTTTTTTTTTTGTTTTTTTGTTAAAAGGGTCACTCTTGATTTAAACGTTTAACTAAATAAAGATATGCTAATAATAGTGTCAATCACATTTTCATTAAACTAGTCACATAGTAAAATATATATATATATATATATATATATATATATATATATATATATATATATATATATATATATATATATATATATATATAGTTTTAGAATACAAAGTACATTAATTTTGAAAAAAAAAATGATCTAAAAAAGTTCCTAAAAGAGTCTCAAATTAGGTGTTTTAGATCCAAATCACTACTACAAAATTGGCCAAAGAGACCATATCAAAATGGCCAAAGAGACTACCTTAAGGGTGGTCTCTGGCTCACAGGTCTCTTTGGCCTAAGAGACATCAAAAGTGGTCTCATGTTTAAAAAGAGAGACCACTTATTAAGAATAAATGGTCTTAGTTTTTTCAAAATCGGAGACCATTTATTTCAAATAGATCGATTGTCTCAGTTTTTCAAAATATGAGACCACCTATTTTAAATAGATGGTCTAAGTTTTTCAAAAACCGAGACCACCTATTTCAAATAGATGGTCTCTTTTTTTTTTTTTAAAAAAAACAATTATTCATATTTAGAATGAAAGGTTCATACTTGCAAAATGTTATACTCCCTCCGTTTTTTATTTCTTGCAACAAAGGGGGGTAGAACAATTCCCAAGTCAAAATGTTTAAGGGAATAAAGGTAAGGTTAATAGCATGTGATTAAGTTTTAAAATGGAGGGAAGTATAAGGGACCACCCTTTTTTTTAAAGTTTGACATGGGCTGATTTTTGGGAGGGTGTACTTTTCCCTCCCAAATTTTCACCAAATTTTTAAAAATCAGAATTTAGGCACTCAATTTTCCCCTCCTCTTTCTTTTTCCCCAAGGAAGAGAGGGTATAAATAGTTCAAAGCAAAAACAGAAGTTTCATAATTGTCATACACCAACATTTTCATCTACCACCTAATGAATACATATGAGCTTTAAAATCAGCAAAAGTTAGCACTAAAAAAGTTCTTCAACTACCATAAATACAACCAAATTACTTCCTAAAAATAATTAGTGCTAAATTAGGTGCAGCGGCATCATTCAGATTTCTTCCAAAAGCTGGTTCCGTTTGAGTTGTCCAAAAAGTTTCATCCTCACCATCATCACCATCGCCATACCTGGTTTAGAACAAAGGTAATATCTGTTACTGGAAACGGATATGGAAGATTTTTTTTCATTAGAGCAGTTGCTAGGAGAAGAACAAGAAGTTTTATCAAGTGACTCATCACGGTCCAGTACAGATTCAGAGGATGAGTATGCTGCAGAGTGGGCATACTCTCAGATTTTACAGAATCAACAGACACAGCAACAAGGAGAGAAGAGGAGGGACCTCACCATTGAACAGAAGAGGCAAATAGTGGATGCCATTCTGTTAAAAATGCAAGGAGGAGATCTGCCAAGGGTTTTTTTTTTTTATCACAACAAGCTAGAGAGCATGACATTCACAGATCAACAATGTCAAGATTGTATGCAGACATTAAAAAACAAATGGCCCAGGGGAATGTCATTGATGTCAGATCAAAAAAATTGGGAAGGACTGGTCCAAAACAAAAAGAGTACTCTGATGAATGGTTGCAATCTGTGCCATTATACAAAAGAACAACAGAGAGAAGCTATGCAGGTGCACTGAATATTTCACATTCAACAATTCACAGATTAAGGAAGAAAGGAAGACTGAGGACACATACTAGCACAAACCATCCTGCATTGACATCCAATCATAAGGTGGCAAGGTTGAAGTGGGTCTTAAGTCATATAAACCCAATTTCAACTCAAGGGGACCCAAAGTTTATTGACATGCCAGAAGTCATTCACATAGATGAAAAATGGTTCTACTTGAACCCTGAAACCAGAAAATTCTACCTCCTTCCAAAAGAGGAAGATCCATACAGGTGCCAACAGAGTAAGAGGTTCAAGATCAAGGCCATGTTCATGGCTATGATTGGGAAACCAATATATGCAAGAGATGGGACTCTTTTGCATGATGGAAAGTATGGTATCTTTCCATTTGTGATAAAACAAATGGCAAAGAAAAAGAGCAAAAACAGAGAAGCTGGTACATTGGAAACAAAGGCTGTACAAAATGTCAACAAGGATGCAATTAGAAAAATGCTAATGGAGCACATCATACCAGCAATACACCAACAATGGCCAGAGACTGTCCCTAAAAATGTGAAAATTCATTGGGACAATGCAAGGCCTCATAAAATCCCTAAAGATGAAGAATTTCTTGCTGCTTGTCATGATAATGGTTTTAATATTCAAATGGTTTATCAACCAGCTCAGTCTCCTGACTTGAATGTTTTAGACCTAAGGTTGTTTAAAGTCATTCAGTCCCTACAATATCAATCCTTCCCCACAACTTTGGATGATTTAATCAAAGAGGTTACCAATGCATACAATGCTTTTGAGGTAAAAGCAAACAAGTACATATGGCTCACATTACAGTCAGTCATGATCAAGGTCCTTGAAAAATAGGGAGGAAACAACTTCTCACCTCCTCATATGAAGAAGAAGAGGCTTAAAAAGTTAGGTGTATTACCTAAACACCTACATGTGCCTAGGCAGTTGATACATGATGCAGTCAATTATCTAGACACAATGTTCATCCCAACAACAAATGGAGCAGAAGAAGATATACACATGGAAGTTGATGCTGACTAAAGACAATGGAATGTAAAGTCCCTCACAAGTATGTATGACTGCCACACATAACCTTCTTAGTATTTTGCTCACTTAGGTAAGAATTTATGTTTGTTATTTACATGTTACTAGTATTAGTATGTAATGCTTAGGTTATGTGTATTTTGATGAACCAAATGCAACAGATGTAATGCAGTCATGTAAAGTAAGGGGATTTGTATTTTGGAAACCGTGGACTAAATGGTAAGATGTTTTTTTTACTTTGATATGAATGCATGCATGGAAAAAACCTAAGATTGAAAGACCATCAGCAAGGGTATGTGTATATCACTTAGTTTAGCTAGGGTTGTTACCTCAACACCAGTGCCATAAAGCCACTGATGGAGCAATGCTACCACTAGCAACTGCTATTCAAATGAGTCCCTTCATCACATGGCTCAATCTAATAAGGCATAGTCAGACAATACCTAGGTTGGGACTCAAAATAAAATCAAATAGGTTGGGACTCATAACTCCAACTCTTCATTAGGCAACAGAATAGCATGACAAACAAATTTAGAGGGTAGGCATAACACAATAAGTTCTTAGGGGGGTAGCTGAAACACAGACATATATGCACAAAGATATTCCATAAGGCTATCAATGTGCATAAGAGTGGGACTCTTAGTAATATAAACTCAAGAACAACACAGCCTGACCAAGAGTGGAACATTCAAGGCATCACAGAACAACCAACATAGAGAGTACCACAAGGCCTGTGCAAATAACAGGCTAACCAAATTCCTAACATAACATTGCATCATTCATCAATTAAACAATCCCCTGGCCATTATTTAACCAAAACTTAAGGCATCACACAACAACCAACACAGAGAGTACCACAAGCCATATGCACACACACTTCATCACAAGACAAACAAATCCAACACAATAATAAGAACATTCCTTGTATAGACAACAATCATAGAGGGACTCATAACATAATTTAAACCAGCTACAATACACCAAATGGAGGAAAAAATAAAGATGAAATGAGGAGAAGAAAGGTTATACGCTGCAGGGTTAACTGGCAGAGAACCACTCAGGGTGCATACCCCTTAGAAAATCCATGTAATCCTCATCACAGAGAAGCTCAGGATCAACAGGCAGTCTAGATTTGACCCTTTTCATCCCTGAGAGGGACCCTTTCTTCTGATGTTTGGCTGTCACCGACTCACCACCTTCGACCGCCGCCTTTGCAGGGGACTCAATCACCACCCCTTTAGAAGACCCAGTACCTTCCCCCTTCATAGATCCCTGCCCTTTACTTTCCTCTTCCAGATCTGAAACCTCAATAGGGTTTTTGGAGGTTTTCCCGGCCAATTCAGACTGGACCTCACTCTCTTCATCAGAAGGCACATCAAGCTTCGCACCACGGCGAACCCTACAAGAAAGCGGCCTCATCCGAGCACGGCGCAAGGGTTTTATCTTCCCAGAACCTCTCTCACATATGTATCGAGTCGCACCTGGAGGGAGGTCATCCTTTGATGGTTCGGGGGGAGATTCTCAAAGCAAAACAAGGAAGGGTCGTTTTTTTCAGAGGAACTCATGGTCGTTGGAGAGGGAAAAAGCTAGATCTTCAAAGGGGATAAGGTGGAAATTTGAGAACAAGGAGAAAGCTGCGAATTACAGCAGAAAAACTAGGGTTCCAAAAAAACAGGAGAGAGAAAGTGTCGAATTTAAAGGGAGATGAGAGAGACGGTGAAGCCATGGAGTAATTGTAGGTAGTTGAAAAATCTGGAGATGAATTGAATGAGGTGGTTGAGAAGATGAAGAGTTTTGTTCTTCAATCAGTAGGATATAGATAGAGGGGATATAAAAGGGTTCTGATTTTTTTGGAGGGAATGGTTAGTAAATGATGAAGACTTATTAACAATCTCATTATAAATTAGTAAGGGGCAATTAGTATTTTAATGATACATAAACAAGGTTAAAAAGGTAAATTTACCTACTAAAATATACTAAATAAGGAAAAAAAACATTTGTTGCAAGAAATGTGAACCTTCCATAAATGGCAAATGTTGCAAGAAATAAAAAACGGAGGGAGTACATAAATCATACTAAAAATATTCTCATTAATATTCCAATCAATATTTTTGCAAAAATTATACAATACCCATACTGAAAAAATACTCATTTTTTTACATGAAATAAAAAAAATAGTCATTAATGCTACAATCTAAAATCGATCTTTCTTTCAAAAAAAAAAAAATCTATCTAAATTTGTTAAAAAAAAATCATCTCCTTAGCTGTCTTCTGCAGCAATCTTCCCCAATCGAACCCTTCAACATGCAAAAAATCAAACTTCTTCAATTATACTTTTTATTACCCTGTAAAATTTTCCAATATATCAAAAATTAACAAACAATTATAATAATCAAAATTATCAAACAAACATTTAAATTAGCAAGTAAATTTAAAATTACAGATTTAAAAAGTGGCAATTAAAAATTTAAATCGAAATCAACTAATTAAACACTTAACGAAATCAGAAACTTAATACCCATTATAAATCTACATCTCCACTAACCAAACCAGCCATTAGTATAATAATCTCCTTGTCAAAACCACCTTCAACACCAAAGCAGAACAATATGATTTTTAACTACCCTGCATAGTTCCAATTCCAAAAGGTCACTAACATATATGCAAGCCATCGAAATCAAACACGACCTATCACGAACACAAATACCGTCAACAAAGCCTCCCGACATAAGCAATCATATAACCTTGTCACACATTTCAAGGTAAAATATAATCTAAACCACAAACAATTAACAATTTCAGAACAAACCAAACCCTTAATCACAATTAATGAGCTACTCCGTACTATTATATTTCTGTTATGATTACTTTATTAACAACAATAATATAAACCCACAATCAAATAAGATAATGTCATATGCATATATATACTATCATAAAACACTAAACATCAAAAAAGACTAAAACTTTGGATAAATATAAGAGAGAGAAAGAAAAACCGCTTCAACAATGCATGGTATCATAAAACCGGCGATCAACACGGCAAATAACATAATTCATCAAAGCACAAATCCTCATACCAACTTTGATCTTTACACAATCCGACGGTTCTAATTGCAAAGTCAATAGTCGGAATCGTCGCCGGAATTCAGAAATTTGGGCGGAAGAGGAGAATTTAGTGGTGTGGAATTCCAAGTCGTGATCATCTGGAAATTCGATGAATTTGACGAGTAAAGTTTGGTTTTGAAGGAGTTGAATGTTGTACCAGACGTCATCTTCGAGGTTGCGGAATTTGATACCGGGGCTTATTAGAAGAGATGAAGAGGGTATGATAGAGGAAGAGAGGAGAAATAAAGGGGAAATCAGAAGGAGGAAGATAAAACAGGAGAAGAGAAATGAAACTCGGCAAGGAACGTCGAAATAAGGAGGAGAGAGAAGAAGGGTAATTTAAATATTAGGGTTTTTTAGGAATACAAATTTGGATTTAAGGGAAGAGAGAATGAGGGCCTTAAGGTTTACACGTTGGCAATCCGTGTTGAAGTGCTTGTTGTTTGATATATATAAAAAAAAAGAGATTATGGACATGTTCGGTAAAATATAGCTGTGAAGGTAGTTGTAGCTGTGGAGATAGCTGTTAACTGTGAAAAAAGATAATTTAGGTATGATTGTTCGGTAAAGTAGTGGTTGACTAGTTGTTACATTTAAGAATAATATTTTATTTTTAAAACTATACATTTAATTTTCAAAAGCTACTTCAAAAGATATCTCTAACTTCAAAAGCTAATAATCCTAGCTTTTAGGGCGTGTTCGGCGTTAGCTTTTGAGTAGCTTTTATGTAGCTTTTAGTGGTTTGACTTGGTCAAACCACTACTCAACAAAAAATGTGAGTGTTTGGCAAAGTAGTGGTTAGGGTAGCTTTTAGTGGTGGAGGTAGCTTTTGTGAAAAGTTAGAAATATTAGCTTTTGAAATTAGAGGTAGCTTTTCAAGTAGCTGTTGAAAATTTAATCTATAGTTTTAAAAATAAAATATTGTTTTTTATATGTAACAGCTAGTCAAGCACTACTTTACCGAACACTCATATCTAAATTATTTATCTTCACAGCTAACAGCTTGTTGACAGCTAACAGCTACCTACACAGCTAACAGCTACCTCCACAACTACAACTACCTTCACAGCTATATTTTGCCGAACACACCCTTAATAAAGCTACATCCACCACTAAAAGCTACTTGAACCATTACTTTGCCAAACACTTACATTTTTTGTTGAGTAGTGGTTTAACTTGGTCAAACCACTAAAAGCTACTCAAAAGCTAGCGCCGAACACACCCCATATATGTATAGAAGTGGTCTCTCATTTTTTCAATTAAATAAAAAAAATAAATAAAGAGAGAGACTATTTATTTTAGAGAAGTGGTCTCTCGTTTTTTCAATTAAATAAAAAAATAAAGAGAGACACCATTTATTTTAAAGAAGTGGTCTCTCGTTTTTTCAATTAAATAAAAAAATAAAGAGAGACACCATTTATTTTAAAGAAGTGGTCTCTCGTTTTTTCAATTAAATAAATAAATAAAAAGAGAGACCATTTATTTTAGAGAAGTGGTCTCTCGTTGTTTTTTTTTTTTTTTTTTTTTTTTTTTTTTTTTATAATATAAAAAAAATCAAGAGACCTCTATCTTATTTCTAATAAATGGTCTCTAGTAGATTTCTATTACCTTAAGATAGTACCTAAGAGACCATTTATTTGAAATAGTACCTAAGATAGTACCTAAGAGACCATTTATTTGAAATATTTGGTCTCTTGAAACCAAGAGACCACATATTTAATTATTTGGTCTCTTAGTTAAGGTCTCTATGGCCAATTTTTCAGAATTAATTCTGAATGTGGAGGTGGTAGTGCTGGTTTTTTTTTTCTCTTGCTTTTTTCAAGATCTCCTTTTGCTCTCTTGCTTCTTCCTTTTGTTACAGCCCTTTGTGGATCAAGTATTCTTGGTACACTTGTGCTTGTACTCGATGCCGAAGAAACATCATTATTGTTGCGATTGCTGTCTGCCACATCAGGAATATTAGAAGCAACTTCTGCACTTTCTCTCTGAGCAGCAATAGCAAGTAAGTCTTCCACCATTTTAAGACTGTTTCTGAAACTTTCTTCCATAAATTCTCTTGTTTCTTCATTTTCTTGACTCTTTAAGATTAGATTGTAGTATTTCCTTATCATTGTTTGTCTCTATGGAATATATTGATGTGTAGGATCCTGATTCTTCAACCTATCCCATGCCTCTGTTTTTGCAAACTTAGTCCATCTTTTTGAAACATACTTGTCTGGTATTCTTGTTACTGAATGCAAGTGTAGAATTATGATGCAATAATGATCACATAACCATCCAGATGCTTCAAAATTTTTGCAAGTACACCATACATTCTAGCTCTCATGTATATAGTTTACTTGATGTGCAGACCATGTCTTGTCTTCCAGGGCTACCTGATAAAGTAGACATTCTTCATTTCTTCCTATCATTTGAACAGTTGTTGCCATAGAGTATCCAAACTCCTCTTCAAAATCTCTAAAGAGTGACAAAGTGAAAACCTGTTCACCAAAATCATTTAGCTACATTTAAACTGCTATAATTTATGTGTAATTTATGTACTTATCAATTAACTTTTTACTTGTGCAGCATGTTTTAGCATTCCAGACAGTGGCAATGAAGTGAATGCTATTGACTTGCTACAGGTAAACTCATCATATTTCTCTGTGCTTTTCGAACGATGGGTTGTCTTCTTTAATATGGTATAAAATTCTGTCAAGGTAGTTGCTTTACTTGCTTTGAATCCTATTGCATGATTAGTGCTTTCACTCCTTTGTGACGATAAGATTCCTGCTGAAAAGAAATCTCTACTAAGGGCAGGACACCATTTCTCTTTCAACTCACACTCTTTGGTACCAAGAGTGTGCTGTCAACTCATATTTCTGCATCATTGCTTGCCATTTTGCTTCAAATTCTTGTTTTGTCACACACATCTTTAAGCACTGGTTGAATGCATACTTGAATTCTTTGTCTTTTTTAAAAGCTCCAAATCTGGTTATGGCATTTTCTTCCAAATGCTAGATACAAAGTCTATGCCTTGTATTAGGAAGCACCTATATTGAAAATAAAGGGTAACTTTATGCTGTTAAAAGAGTCACTTTATGCTGTTAAAAGGGTAACTTTATGCAGTTAAAAGGGTAACTTTATGGAAAAAAGGAAAACATTATTGTCAGAGTTTAAAATCTGTAAAATGTCAATATAAATCTTTTACCTGCTCAATTGCATTTGGCATTGCTTGGTCCTGATCAGTGAATATTGAAGTTGGTGTTCTATTCTCCATAGCTTTCAAGAATGTTTCTATTAGCCACACAAATGAATATGTTTTTTCATCCCAATAAAAGCACATGCAAACATACAATTATGCCAGTGATTATTTATTCCAACAAATGGAGCACATATAAGATTATATCTATTGGTTCTGTATGTTGTATCAATGACAAGCACATCTCTATATATCCTATAGTCTTCTAGCATCATTGAATCTCTCCAAAAGATATTGGAAATTCTTCCTTCCTTGTCAAACTTCACTCTAAAAAAGAAGTCTGGATCCTTTGATTGTTCCTGATTTAAAATGTTCACTAAAGTTTGAGCATCTCCAGCCTTAATTTGTTCCATTCTTAACCTTGAGCAAAAATTCAGGTGATCTACAACACTATGACCTACATTTTGTTCTCCCCCAGCCTCTGTAGCCATGTAATTGTAAGTGTCAATTGTAGTTAGACCTGAAGATTTCATTGTTTTATTGCTTCAGCTTTTTCTTCTGTCATTTTTCTTTCAGAACGATGCAAATAATGCCACTGTGGCCTTGTTAGCTCATGGTTATGCTGAATAACATGAGCCACTACCTCAAACTTTCCTTCTTTATTCACTTTTGCTCTTATGCATGCCTTGCAATTTGATCTTGTAATGACTACTTTGTCTTGGCTTTCTTGTTTTTACATTCACATCCTCTTCATTAACCATTTCAACTAACTTTGTTTTCTTGTAACCTGAATTTCTCTTTCCTTCAGCACAACACACATAATTTTTCCCAGTTACAACTTTTATGTGTGTATGGTATCTAGTTGTATGTTTTCGTATTGAAAACCCCTGTATAGCAGCATGTTTTTCATACAATATCAAAATTTCTTCAAAAGTTTCTCTTACCACATCAAAAAATGAACCTCTAAGATCTAAATCAGAAGCATGAATTGGATTTGTATCTGTAATTTAATACAGATATATCAGATTATAACCAGAGGCAGCATATCATTCAAATTAGAGGAAACAAAATGGTAATATTTGTTCGAAAATAGGGTCACTTTTATGCATGAAAAGGGTAACATTAAGGCATACAAAGGGTTACTTTTTGCATACAATCTGAATTTTCTGCATACAATCTTAGCGTAACATTTGTGCATAAATAGATTCACTTTTATGCATGAAAAGGGTAACTTTAAGGCATACAAAGGGTTACTTTTCTGCATACAATCGTAGGGTAACATTTGTGCATAAATAGGGTCACTTTTATGCATGAAAAGGGTAACTTTAAGGCATACAAAGGGTTACTTTTTGCATACAATCTGAAATGTTTATAGAAATTACCTTCAACTGCAATTGATTTGGTTGTTTGTTCTGAATTTGAATCAATTGATTTGCCAGGAACCACTTGATTTTCTGCATTCTCAATTGCTTCTTCTGCATTCTCAATTGCTTCTTCTACATTGTTAATTACTGCTCCTGCATCGTCTCCATTGTTTGGATTGTTGAATATTGGTACGAATTCATCTCCAAAACTCTTAGTTTCTTCTTATTCTATAATCGATCGATTTAAATCGATTTCAAATTCAGTTTCAATTTACCTCTGTTTTTGTAGCAATTCGTGGATGAGATTGCTACAATTTGTGGTATCGAAAGTCGAATTTTCCATTGATGATCGAATTCTCCAATTTGTGCGTTTTCTCACTTTTTCTCTTCTCAACTGATGATCGAATTCCGCAATTTGTAAGTTTTCTCACTTTCTCTGCCTTACTTGATGATCAAAATTTTCAATTTGTGCGTTTTTTTCACCTTTTTTCTTCTCAATTGATGATCGATTTCTACAATTTTTGCATTTTCTCACTTTCTCTCTCCTCAATTGATGATCAAGAGCTGCGTTTTCTCACTTTCTCTCTCCTCCATTGTTGTTTTGCGTTTTTTTTTATTTTTTTTATTTTGAGGTATTAAATTTCGCGATTTTGTTTTGTTTTTTTTTTTTTTTTTTTTTTTTTTTTAAAAAACCTAGTAAATGAGTGGTACGTGCAAACAGTCCGATGTAAAGTAAAAATACTGTACACCGGGTGCATGCAAAATGGATTGATAATTATATACTATGATAGCAAAAAAATATCTTTACCCAAGAGAATTTATGTCAGTGTTCATGGTATTGGCATTATCTCCAAGTAACCCTAAAGGTGGTATTTACATTTAAGTACTCAATATAATTTGTAAACGGAATTCTTCTTTGATTGGTGGAAAATCATTATCATGGACATCGTGGTAAGACTTTCATCACAAAATCACATATAGAAGTTCGTTATCATAATAGTAATTCAATGTTGTTTATCTAACAGAAGATGTCATTTTTTATTTATTTTATTTATTTTTTTAAGTTGCCAAAATTTTCAGTATGTGGAGAAAACTAAACTTCAAAGAACATAGACAGAGCCCAGACAGGAGCACAATGGAAACAAAATCAGATATGTAATCTCGGCCAATTTTCTGTTTGTCTATCTTCTGTGTCAAATACTGAAGATCTTCATGAGTTATGGAAGAAGTTTTTTATGAAACAGAGTTATGGAAGAAGTTTTAATCCAATATGAGTTTACAAGTCACCATCTACACACACGTCTGATTTTCTGACTTGATGACAATCTTAATTTACTGCATGTGTAACCTGTACTTCTGGAAAGTCCCATATTTTTTTAAGGTGATATACAGAAACAGTTCTTTAGTGTTTCCTATGCAGGAAAGTAAATCGAAGGCCTGCACTGGTTGGTAGTTGGAGCCTAGCAGTTTTCAAATTAAGTTATGAAAATGTAGCTGTTATGTCACTATCAGATAGCTGCTGCATTTATCCGCATTGCTGGCATCTTTCTGGTGGATCTTTTTGGTTATTTGATGTTTGAAAAGACTTTAATTTCAAAATTCAAACAACAATAACTATAATATACATTCCAAATTATTAAAGTACACCTTACAAGTCACAAGCACATGATCTCGAATTCTCAATTCTTATGTGATGACAACGTTTTAGGGATCAATAGAATGGCAACCTATTTTTTATTTTTTTTTGGGAACCTATTTGGCCCTTCGATTGTTGTCACTTAGCTACATCACATGAAATAGTTTCTCCTAGAAGCACCTAATAACTTCACTATGGACCCTAGAACAACCAAAGGCATTAGGGTCTCAAGAAATGTATAGGGACATCTTCCACAGTTTGTTTATGCTCGGTCTCAGTTTACTCTTTGAGAGAGAGAGTAAAATATGTATTTGATAAAAAATAAAAAATAATTGTGTAATACAAAAAGGATTGAACTTTTTACAAAACTGGATTCAAATTGGACATTATTGCTTCAGCATATTGCATGGTACAACATCACAATGCAACACAACACAACTCAAAATATCATGACCAAAATCTACAACCACAACAAACAGCAACTTTGGAGGTTTAGGTCTCTATTGGAGTGAAAACCAATAATCTAAACTTAGAGAAAATGGGTGTTCTCTTATCTGACGTACAAGGCATGAACAACAGACAAAGAGACGTGAAGAAGACACAAAAATCAGCGTTGTTAGGACTCTGCGGCAACTTCTCTGACCTTTGTTGAGTTCTCCAGGTCACCCTCAAGCTGGCTAAGGTTTCCCTTCTCCTTGATGAGTTGAGTATGGTGGTGTTTGCAGTACAGACGGCCCTCATGGCCAATGTAGTTTGAGGGGCTTATTGTGCATCCTCCTTGGAAGCACTTGAAGCAGCTCTTATGATAAGCACTGCCATTAACCGTCACCTTCAAAAAGATTTAACATTTTTATAGTGCACTTTACTTTGAGCCCTTAAAAAGTACTTTCATAAAATCAACTTCTTACAAAATTTATTAACATTTATCAGGATTAGCCCAGTTGCAGCAAATATTGTGGATGTTTTAATACAATGAAACAAAAGGAGTACTATTTTTTTTCCCCTTTGCATAGTCATGTCTTTTAGGAAAGGTCATAGATTCATGGTGAAGATGTAAGACAGTTTAATCTCTTTGATATACAATACAGATTTGAAGACCTAAAATAAAACAGAAAGTGAATACATTTGAACAGTGAGCAGTACCTTTTCAGTTGGATAAGCAGTCTTGGAGCAACCCGCACATTTATCTCTAGTTCCACCAAACATGGAAGAGACTTTGCTAGGAGGTTTCTGAGCAAAGTAATTCATTATCCCAAAATGAGAAATCGAATATTATAACAAGCTCTCGGAATTAACAGGGTAATTGTGTATGTTCACTTATATTATGACAAAGCCTATAAGATATACCTCACTATCAACGAGTCTATCTGGTTTTGTTTTAGGTGTACCTGAAACCAAAATTCGGAATTTGATAAATAATAATTCACCAGAAATCACAGCTATATTCATTTGTTACTGTATTTGTATTGTAAGATTGAGGATCTTAAATCGGTATACCTTCGAAGCTTTTGTCTAAGCTGCCAGTTAGCTTGAACAGCTGATCAAAATGCGGCCTGCAGTACAACACCCCTTCAAAGGAGTTGTAATTGCTAAGCTGCAAAAACAAATTTCATTTCTCAGCAAAGCATTCTAAATTTCACAAATGATGCAATCTGGTTTCAGATCTGCCTGATTTAAGCATTGTTACAATATCCATGCTTAAAGGTCTAGAAGTTGCACAGATAACTTGAATGTTGACCCATCAAACTAGAATCTGTTTGCTTACACAGAATGATGGACTCAAAACTTGACTCATAAAAAACAAAATTTATAGACTCAAAACTAAATCTGCAATATTTTCTCCCTTCAATTCAATTCAATACACAAGTCCACATAGAAATTTCAACACATACTGATCAATTAGTCTAATTGATGATATTGTAACACAGCTCTAACAGTTATTGTCAAAAGGCCAATGATGTTACATAGATAATGTAACTTTATACCAAGCTAATAATCAATATTGTATTCATCGGCTAAAAAGATCTAGATCCAAGATGGAGATATCTGCATTAGAGAAATTTGTACAATCCAACAACGTAGTTATAGTTATGTATTGCGTAAATTGTTTCAGGTAATGAAAATATAAATGTAACAACGAAAAATTCAAAGTACGGGCAATACCTTGAGGGTGCCTTTGCAATGATGGCAACGAAAACAGGCTTTGTGATAAACCTTATTGTCCGCGGTAAGCTTATCAACAAGATAGACAGTTTTATCACAGGCCTTGCATTTGGGGTTAGTGCTTGTGATTGTAGCCATTTTTCTCCTGCTTTAGAAAGAAAGATGGTGTTACAATCACAAAAGCAATTGGAAGGAAAATGCGAGAGCCTGTAATGAGCTAGCAATGGTTGTTTGAAAAATTTGGGAGGAAGAAAAGATGAGGGAGAGGAGTGGTGGTGGGGCTGGCAGGAGATTGCGGAGACCAAAAGCAGAAGTTAGAAGTTGGATAATTGAAAGCAGAGGTCTTTTGGCAATCATTTTGTCCGATTTTAAAGCACCTAACTAGTAACCACCGCTGTCTTTTCCGTTTTTCTCCCCAATTTTATTATTTATTTACTTCCTCCATTTCTATTTAGTTGCTACAATTTTCTAATTTGAAAATTGTTAATTAGTTATTACACTTCCCTCAAAAAAAAAAAAAAAAAAAAAAAAATAGTTATTACGCTTTTTATTTTTGACATTTCTTACTCTCTATCTTTCTCCTACCTACATTGGTCCATCTTATTTTCCTCTCTATCTCTCTCCGCTTAAAAAATTGTCTAGGAAACCGTGAAATAAAAGTGTAGAAACAAAAAAAAAACGGAGGAAGTATTATTTTTTTTTAAAAAAAAATACTTGTGTTGTTTTAAAATAAAACGGGGTTTTCACCTGATATCTCGAATTTTCAAATATTAAAAAAAGAGTTAACTGATTATACTTAGTAAATTACCATTACGCCCCTCCCTTCCTTCTCTGCTTCTCTAACCATAATCACCCACTCCATTATCATCAATTCCCCACTACTTCCACCCCACGCCGCCCATTACCACCATACTAGACCATAGCTATTAAGCGTGTCGGGTCAAAGAGAATCACATTTTATAGGGCTAAGACCAGGTCAGGCCGATGCGAGTCACAAGTCAATTATCTATTGTTTTTTTTAAAATTTTATCTATTATATTGGACAACCATTTTCGTCCTATATTGAATCTGCCAATGAGAGTATTGTTCATTAAAGACCTTATCCACTAAGGACCCTTTAACCTTGGCCATGACCCTATTATCATTTGGCTATCCTACCTCTAAATTGGACTGTCAATTTATAAGTAAAAAGTAAAAAATAGAAACCAATGGGATTCAAACTCTGGTTTAGAGAGTATAATTAATAAACTATACAATTCCATTTGCATGTACCCGGTGTACAGTATTTTTACTGTACATCGGGTTTTTCTCACGTGCAACTTTTTTTTTTTTTTTTTTTTTTTTTTTTTTAAATTGCGGAATTTAAAATCGCGGAATTTTATACCTAAAATTCAAAAAAACGCAGAACAATGGAGGAGAGAGAAAGTGAGAAAACGCAGCTCTCGATCATCCATTGAGGAGAGAGAAAGTGAGAAATCGCAAAAATTGCAAAAAACGATCATCAATCGAGGAGAAAAAAGGTTAGAAAACGCAAAAATTGCAGAAATCGATCATCAATCAAGGAGAAAAAAGGTGAGAAAACGCACAAATAGAAGAATTCGATCATCAATCGAGGAGAAAAAAATTGAGAAAACTTACAAATTGCAGAATTCGATCATCAATGGAGAATTCGATTTTCGATACAACAAAATGCAGCAATCTCATTCACGAATTACTACAAAAACAGAGGCAAGTTGAGACTGAATTTGAAATCGATTTAAATCGATCGATTATTGAAGAAGAAGAAACTTATTGTTTTGAAGATGAATTCGTACCAATATTCAACCATCCAGACAATGCAGATGAAGCAATTGATAATGCAAATGAAGCAATTGATAATGCAGAAGACGCAATACACAATGCTGAAAATCAAGTGGTTCCTGATAAATCAATTGATTCAAATTCAGAACAAACAACCAAAACAAATGCAACTGAAGGTAATTTCTATAAATTTTTGAGATTGTATGCAAAAAAGAACCCTTTGAATACATAATTGTTACCCTTTTTATGCATAAACGTGACCCTATTTATGCCTAAATGTTACCCTCAGATTGAATGCAGAACTTTTGAGATTGCATGCAAAAAGTAACCCTTTGATTGCCTAAATGTTACCCTTTTCATGCTTAAAAGTGACCCTATTTATGCACAAATGTTACACTCATGTTGTATGCTGAAAATTCAGATTGTATGCAAAAAGTAACCCTTTGAATGTCTAAATGTTACCCTTTTCATGCTTAAAAGTGACCCTATTTATGCACAAATGTTACACTCAGATTGTATGCTGAAAATTCAAATTGTATGCAAAAAGTAACCCTTTGAATGCCTAAATGTTACCTTTTTCATGCATAAAAGTTACCCTATTTTCACACGAATGTTACCCTTTTTTTATGCTGGCTGTGGTTATTATCTGATTTGTTTGTATTAAATAACAGATACAAATCCAATTGATGCTTCTGGTTTAGATCTTAGAGGATCATTTGTTGGTGTGGTAAGAGAAACTTTTGAAGAAATTTTGGAATTGTATGAAAAACATGCTGCTATATTGGGATTTTCAATAAGAAAACATACAACTAGATTCAAACAACACACAAAAATAGTAACTGAGAAAAACTATGTGTGTTCTGCTGAGGGAAAGAGACATTCAGGTCAGAAGAAAACAAAGTTAGTTGAAATGGTTGATGAAGAGGATGTAAATGTAAAAGCAAGAAAGCCAAGACAAGTAGCCATTACAAGATCAAATTGCAAGGCATGCATAAGAGCAAAAGTGAATAAAGAATGACAGTTTGAGGTGGTGTTTCATGTTATTCAGCATAACCACGAGCTAACAAAGCCACATTGGCATTATTTGCATCGTTCTGAAAGAAAAATGACAGAGGAAAAAGCTGAAGCAATCAAAACAATGAAATCTTCAGGTTTAACTACAATGGACACTTACTATTACATGGCTACAGAGGCTGGAGGAGAACAGAATGTAGGCCATAGTGTTGTAGATCACCTGAATTTCTGCTCAAGGTTAAGAATGGAACAAATTGAGGCTGGAGATGCTCAAACTTTAGTGAACATTTTAAGTCAAGAACAATCAGAGGATCCAAACTTCTTTTTTAGAGTGAAGTTTGACAAAGAAGGAAGAATTTGCAATATCTTTTGGAGAGATTCAATGATGCTAGAAGACTATAGGATATATGGAGATGTTCTGGTCTTTGATACAACATACAGAACCAACAGATTTAATCTTATATGTGCTCCATTTGTTGGCATAAATAACCACTAGCGTAATTGTATGTTTGCATGTGCTTTTATTGGGGATGAAACAACAGATTCATTTGTGTGGTTATTACAAACCTTCTTCAAAGCTATGGAGGATAGAAAACCAACTTCAATATTCACTGACCAGGACCAAGCAATGGCAAATGCAATTCTGGAGGTAAAAGATTTATATTGACATCTTACAGATTTGAGATCTGACAATAAAGTTTTTCTTTTCACATAAAAGTTACCCTTTTATCTTCATAAAGTTATCCTTTTTAGTGCATAAAGTAACCCTTTTAACAGCATAAAGTGACCCCTTTATTTTCAATGCAGGTGATTCCTAATACAAGGCATAGACTTTGTATATGGCATTTGGAGCAAAATGCCATAACCAGATTTGGAGCTCTTAAAAAAGACAAAGAATTCAAATTTGCATTCAACCAGTGCTTAAAGATGTGTGTGACAGAACAAGAATTCGAAGAAAAGTGGCAGGCAATGTTGCAGAAATATGAGTTGACAGAACACTCTTGGTACAAAAGAGTGTATGAGTTGAAAGACAAATGGTGTCCTGCCCTTAGTAGAGATTTCTTTTCAGCAGGAATCTTATCATCACAAAGGAGTGAAAGCACTAATCATGCTATAGGATTCAGAGCAAGTAAAGCAACTACTTTGACAGAATTTTATACCATATTTAAGAAGACAACCAATCGTTGGAGAAGCACAGAGAAATATGATGAGTTTACCTGTAGCAAGTCAATAGCATTCACTTCATTGCCTCTCTCTGGAATGCTAAAGCATGCTGCACAGGTAAAAAGTTAACTGACAACTACATAAATTACACCTAATATATGGCAATTTAAATGAACCTACATGATTTTGATGTACATGTTTTCACTTTATCACTCTTTAGAGATTTTGAAGAGGAGTTTGGATACTCTATGGCAACAACTGTTCAGCTGTTAGGCAGTAATGAAGAATGCCTACTTTATCAAGTAACACTAGAAGACAAGCCATGGTCTGCACATCAAGTAAACTATATACATGTGAGCCAAACTGTATGGTGCACTTGCAAAAATTTTGAAGCGTCTGGATGGTTATGTTATCATTGCATCAGAATTCTACATTTGCATTCAGTAACAAGAATACCAGATAAGTATGTTTCAAAAAGATGGACTAAGTTTGCAAAAACAGAGGCATGGGATAGGTTGAAGAATCAGGATCCTAAACAGCAATATATTCCATGGAGGCAAACAATGATGAGGAAGTACTACAATGTAATCTTAAAAAGTCAAGAAAATGAAGACACAAGAGCATTTATGGAAGAAAGCTTCAGAAACAGTCTTAAAATGGTGGAAGACTTACTTGCTATTGCTGCTCAGAAAGAAAGTGCAAAAGCTGCTTCTAACATTCCTGATGTGGCAGACAGCACTCAAAGCAATACTGACATTTCTTCAGCATCGAGTACAAGCACAAGTGTACCACAAATACTTGATCCTAAAAGGGCTGTAACAAAAGGAAGAAGCAAGAGAGCAAATGAAGGATTTGAAAAAAGCAAGAGAAAAAGAAAACCAGCACTGCCACCTCCAAATTCAGAATTTGGATTAAAGACACCTAACTTACGACTCTTTTAAGATCTTTTTTAGAACATTTTTTTTTCGAAATTAATATACCTTGTATTGTTAAACTATTTTTCTTTTGTTTTTTTACTCTATGACAAGTTTAATGAAAATGTGATTGACACTTTTATTAGCAGATGTTTAATTCTTGGAAACATCAACTTATGTTACCCTTTTAACGTATAAAAGTAACCCTTTTCATGAATAAAAGTGACCCTTTTCATGCATAAAAGTTATCCTTTATATCCACTAAAAGTTATGCTTTATGGTAATAAAAGTTACCCCTTTTGTCAATAAAAGTTACCCTTTTCACGCATAAAAGTTACCCTATCTATCCAAAAAAGTATACCTTATCCTTTCTATCCACTAAATCAACCTTTTCTTTGTTAATAGTTACCCTTTCTGGTAATAAAAGTTACCTGTTTTGGGTGTTTTTTTGTCCCTCGGGAGAGTTACAACACGAAGACTGATCCGCAGTGAGCTGTACCTGCAAAACCAACGGAGACACCTGTTGGGTGGTGCTCCGCCTCCGACGCACAAGTTAGTAACTTGAAACGGGATAAAGAGAACGGAAATTTAGGTGGGTATCTGCTCGGATTCCAAGCTCAGAGGTTTCTCTGGTGTCAGAGAATACAGTTGTAATAAATGGTCAAAAACGTGTCCTCAAAATGAGGGACATCCCCCTATTTATAGGGTCCTTGGGACTTGCCCCTGATTAGGTCACTGTACCCTAATCATTGGTGGGCTGCGCCGTATTCCGACTTTCTCGGGATTTGGGCCTGAAGGCCGCCTTTTCCCTTCTATCTCTGGAATGACACGTGTCAAACAGGGGTTGGTCCATTTTGGACCAATATGAGGCTGACACGTGTCACCCTCTGATTGGACCACGTGGCAGGGTAAAAATACCCTAAACATTTGCCCCTCACAGATGTGACGTGGCATGCCACGTGGCATCTGTGACACATGTCACTCTTCGGTTGGCGGTAATTTTACAGTTACAGAGTAACCGTTCACCTTCCAGGTAAATTACGGAAATGCCCCCGTATTTACCCCATATATATAGCCGTTTTACCCTCATAATTTTGTACGTTTTACAAAAATTTTCTAGAGAGAAAAACTTTGAGAGAGCAGAAGTCATCCGTTTGAGTCAGGCGCAAGCAAGAAACTTTTGTTCTTCCGCAACCCAGCCGGACCCGCCCTCCTTCAGATACCACTACAAAGGTACCGTCTCTGTCTCTCTCAGATCTTTTCTTTTTTCACCGCCTGTACATATTTCTTGCAATAAATGGATGCATCACCAACACACACGGCACAGCCTAGGTTAGAGTCCAGCCGGTCACCGGGGACGACTGAGTCTAGGACTGGGAGTGCCGGCTCGGGGTGTTGGGACCACCCTTTGCCATGGATTCCGACTAGTTATGTGTCTGTGCAGGACACCATGGCTCGGACAATGCAGACGGCCACAGATCCAAATTACAGAGGCGAAGGCTCAGGCGGCCAAACGCATGAGGGAGACACGTCTGATCAGGGAGATCAGACGACTCTGGAGAGATCCCCTCCGCGCGCCCCTTCGACCCCCGCTGACTCTTTCCTAGAGGAGTGTGACCAAGGCGGCGACGATGCCGCCTCTGCCCCCATGGACCAAAGCGAGGGGGAGACGGAGAGTGACAGCTCCGCCTCTACCTCCGAGAGCAGCGATGACTTGCCCCCTCTTCCGGATAGCGAGGAGGAAGAAAAGAAAAAGTGGAGTGAGAAGGACGATCCCTTCAGCATCCACGTCTCCTCCAAGGACCGGATCCAGATGGGGGAGAACTTAGAGAATTTTAAGAAAATGCACCCGCTAGGAGACGGGTATAAGATCCGGGTGCCGCCTGAACTTGGCACCATCGCCTGGGGGGATGATCAACAGAACGCCAACAGTTATTTTGGCTGTTACGAGGCGGCGTTCAAAGCCGGCCTTCGCTTCCCCCTTCACCAGGCGGTGAGGGCTATTTTGAGGGGCTACGGCCTGGGGCTCTGGCAACTTACCCCCAACTCCTGGACCAACATTCTGGGGTATGTTGCCGCCTGTGAGTTCCAAGGGCTTAACCCCGGCTGGGAGGCTTTTGCAAGCATGCATTACCTCAGCAGGAGCCCAGGCGGCTGGAGGGCGTGGTACACTCTAACCACGCAGCCGCAATATATGATGACCTTGGACAAGGTCTCCAAGTTCGATGGCTGGAAACACAGGTTCTACCTGATGTCAGCCCCAACCAGACGGGAGAATTATGAATTCCGTCTGTACAATAAGAAGCCTGACTTGTTAGGCAGGAAGTGCGCTCTTCCCCGGATCCTAGAGGAGGACTTTGACAAGATTATTGAGGCAGAATTTTTTGGCCTCACAGACGCAACCTTGTCAACCAGGGAAACAATAAAAGTCCCCAAGAACTGGATCCCCAAGAGCGCCTGGTTCAGGGACGAGTGCTTCCTAGCCGCCTGCGGGCTAGGGCACATGTTTTCCAAACGTATGCGCCTGAGTTTTTATCCGTCTGTAATATTTTTCTATCAAAATTGTTTTATGATATTAACCAACTTCCTTCTTTTTGCAGAGGAAGCATTAAGCATGTTGCAGACGGAGAAAACCCCAAAGCGATCCTCTGCTGCCATCCGCAAGGCGCTTGCGGAGAAGGCCGCGGCTGAGGTCAAAGCCAAGGTATTGAGCGCCTGACCCTTTCTTAAGCTCATTTTATAAACTGTCTTGCCCGGATACTAACCTTATTTATTTTCACAGGGGGGAGAAGTTGGGAAATCGTTTGAGAAGAATCTCAAACGGGCTAGGGAGGAAGCCCCAGTCGTTCTCAATAAGCTAAAAAAGTCCGCCTCTGCATCAACTCCTGGCGCCTCAGCCGGGTCAAAGACGATGCGAATAGGGGGACGGCTCGAGAAAATAGGAGGCAGCCTGTGCCTTGACCTTGCCAACCCCTCAGCAGCCGCGGGGTTCACCACGCCTGCAAGCGTTTCCCGCTTGGCCGGCTCTGAAGGTAAGAATCCTTTTGAATCCCCGCCTGAGCTGGGGTGGCCTTTACGTGTGAAATCCCACTCCCAACAGACATCATCCTCAGACAGCCGGATACAAATAGGTGCCGCCTTAGTTTCGCACTCATCACCTATTGATTGTGGTGCAGATCAAACACAATCTCCCCGCTGGCCAGACGTCCAGAAGCACGCCAAAGCCATGCTGGACGCCGTCCGGAAGAAGGATAAGGACAATATCCCTGGGATAGAGACGTTCAACCTTGAACGCATTCTATCCCTTCTGGCTGAGGTGAGAAACCTGTCAATTCCATGCTAATTTTTCAAGTAATTTCTCCGCCCATAATTCTTATACCGCCTGCTTTTTTGCAGGCCATGCTGCGGGTGGACGGGCTCAAACGTCCTTATTCCCGCAAACGGGAAGAGGTAAAAAGGGCCAAGAAGTCTGCCATAGACGCTGATAATATTGCTTTACACTCAACTATCGTAAATGAACTTGAAACTAAAGCAATAATTATGACACAGGCGTCTAAAATCCAGCAGTTGGAGCTAGATCTGAAGGCGGCCGACCAGCGGGTGACGGATGTTGAGACGGCCAAGAAGGGAGCGGAGGAGGCCCAAAAGAAGGCAGACGAGAGCGCCAAGCAGGCTGATGAGGCGCTCAAGAAGGCCCAAGCGAACCTTGGTAAACTGAAAACCAAGGTTGAGAGGCTGGAGAAGGATGCTGCTCAGGCTCAGAAAAACTTTGCAGCAACCCTGGAGGCGGAGCAAAACCGCCTCGTTGCTGAAAGCGATGCTGACAACGACGCCCGTATGAAGATTGCTTGGGCTGCCTTGTACCCAGAAGCTGATTATAGCATCTGGGCAATGGCACACAGCTATGCTGAGTACGTGGTGTACTTGAGAGAGCAAGGCATGCCAGAGCCTGCCTCCTTTGAAGCCTGGCTCAGCAACAATGAGCCGTCCGTGCCTGAGCTTCCTGGTCCTGATGAAGCGCAGGAAATTCCCTCAGACGATGAGAAGGGGGAGGACCAGGAGGCTCCGTCTGCAGGCCAGAAGTGACTCTTCAGCGGCAGTATGCCAATTTATCTTTTCTTTTAACTCTTTTTATTCAGCGGCTATATGCCTAAACTTGATTTTTCCGGCCTGCGTGCCGAGTATCCCTGTATTTACCGGCTGTGGAGCCGTGTTAATTAACAATTTCTCTCCCGGACGAGGTCCGGTTAACATTTGATCCATTACAACCGTTTGGTTGGATGGACTTTAATGAATTGCACCGACTAAGTCGGTTTTGATTATTTTGCATTTGAATTTTTAATTTTTGCCTATCTTATTAAAAGCATGCGGCGATTTCTTGCCTAACTAATCAGTAGTCTGGCTGTCTTTGCCGCTGGACGGCTGTGCGATTGGTTTGAGTTGGAGCTGGTTGATTGACTTGAAAACGTCTGATGCTGAAAAGAGCATGATATGTTTGTAAGTCAATCAATCACAATAGTGATTGCCCCAAACCAAGTGCACAGCCGTGCATCATAGGCGTTCAGTCACTACCCAGACGGTTTTTTGCCCGTCTTGGTAGAGATTTCATAGCCATTGAACTCTTGCCCCAATTGGGGTGAGGTGCAATTTTAAAATAAATAACCAAGCGAGAACTTCAGCTGGTTACCGACTGATGCATATGGGCATCCGGTATTTAGGAAATTCGTCCTTCGTAAGTTATTTAGTCAGACGGCTATGTGTTGACCAATTTGGTCATTCAATTTTTGCCGTCTGTATGGATACATAGAACCGACAGATAGTCCGTTCTCTGCGACGATTGCACCCAGAGGGGTGTCGCCGGACACCTTTGTCCATGTTGGGACAGGCGATTTTTATAAAAATAGCAACCATCCGGCCATTTTAGCCTCTAGTCCTTTTTAAGACCGGTTGTGTAGCCACTAAACGTTTTTGTGCTTAGTTTCTTAATCAGTGTTGAATTTACACTAAGTATCGAACTTAGTTAGATAAATGGAGAATCCGTCTGAGTATTACCCAGGCGGATAGAATCATACTAAGTATCAAACTTAGTTAGGTAAATGGAGAATCCGTCTGAGTATTACCCAGGCGGACAGTCAAGCAATTGAATAAACAGAATCAAACTTAAATAAACAAGTGATCCGAGTATTACCCAGGCGGATTAAAAAACGAAACCTTCACTAAGTATCGAACTTAGTTAGATAAATGGGGAATCCGCCTGGATATTACCCGGATGAATAATCAAATGATAATTTTGCAAGCAAAGTCTGAATCTGCATTAACTGACACTGTTTACAAAAAGTTTACATTCTCAGAAGTAGTACTTTTTTAGATTGTCTACATTCCAAGTTCTAGGCAGGCGCCTTCCGTCTGGAGTTTCCAGGCGGTAGGTGCCGTCCCTTACTTCCTCATAGATCCGGTAGGGGCCTTCCCAATTTGGGGTTAGCTTTCCCAACTCATTTGCCCTACCGGTTGCTTCCATTTTTCGTAACACTAAGTCGTCAACCCTCAAGGGACGCTTGTGTACTTTTTTGTTGTAGGCTCTCGTCATTCTCAGACGGTAAATCTCATGACGCAAGGCGGCATTGCCCCTGCGTTCTGGGAGGGAATCCAATGCCAGGCGCATTGCTTCCCAGTTTGCCTCTTCATCATACAGCATGACTCTGAGAGTCGGCTCGTAATGCTCGATGGGCAAGACGGCTTCAGCACCGTAAACCATGAGAAATGGGGTTTCCCCGGTTGCCCCTTTTGCTGTTGTCCGGATGGCCCACAGGACATGGATTAACTCTTCTGCCCATAAACCACCGGCTCTTTCTATTTTCTTTTTAATGCCGTTTGAGATGAGTTTGTTGAAAGCTTCAACTTGGCCGTTTGCTTGGGGCTGGCCAACAGATGCGAAATAGCTTGAGACTCCCTGATCTCCCAACCAAGTTTTTAACTGAGGCGTCTCAAACTGAGGACCATTATCAAAAACCATAGACATGGGTACCCCGTACCGGGTGATGATGTTCTTCCAGATGAAGGAAATTACGTCTGAGGTCTTGATGTTTTTAACCGCCTCAGCCTCAACCCACTTGGTGAAGTAATCCACAACCACTAAGATATAGCGCTTTCCGCCTGGAGCAGGCGTGTAAGGACCTAGAATGTCCATGCCCCATTTTGCAAATGGGATTGGGCTGTGGATGGCCGTCAGATTAGTAGCCGGACGGTGAATGAGTTTGCCAAATTTTTGGCACTTGTCACATTTCTTCACCAACTCCTTGGCGTCCGCCTCAAGAGTGGGCCAAAAGTAATGTCGCCTGGCTCTGACGGCTAGGGACCTGCCGCCTATGTGAGAGGCACAGAACCCCGAGTGCAAGTCTTCGAGAACTTCTTTCCCCTTTTCTGGGGTGACGCACTTCAATAAAGGCTTCAGAAAGCCCGCCTTGAAGAGTTCTCCATTTTTCAACTCGAATCTTGCAGCTCGCTTTTTCAGGACGGCTGCTTCCTGTGGCGAATCAGGAAGTGTACCGTCTGAGAGATAGGCCCGGATGTTATCCATCCAGGTAGAGCTTCGGTCCAGAATTCCAACGGGATCCTCATAGATGCTTCTTTTCTCAAGAACTTCCCAGAAGACTGACCGAGGCGTATCATGGCAGGCGGAAGATGCCAGTTTTGACAATGCATCCGCCTGGTTGTTTTCCGACCTAGGCACCTGATTCAGCCGGAATTCCTCAAGCGCCTTGGTCTCTTCTTTGACTGCCTGAAGATATTTAACCATAGCCGGATGGGTAGCCTCGTAGCTTCCCTCATACTGGCTAACAACCAATTGAGAATCAGAGTAGGCGTCAATTTTCATGGCCCCTGCCGCCTTACACATGCGAATGCCGGCTAGCAGGGCTTCATATTCCGCCTCATTGTTAGAGGCCTGAAATTTGAAGCGTAGTGCATACTCAAATCTGTCTCCTTCAGGAGACTCATAAATTACACCTGCACCACAGCCGTTCTTTGTAGAGCTCCCGTCTACGTACACTTTCCAAACCTGATCAAGATTATCCGAAGCCACCGGACGAGTCATTTCCACAATGAAGTCGGCAAACGCCTGACCTTTCACTGCCTTTCTTGGTTCGTAAGTGATTTCAAGGCTCTGCATTTCAATAGCCCATTTCAACATTCTCCCGGATGAGTCCAAGGTAGACATTGGCCGCTTGAGTGGCTGGTCCGTGTAAATCACCACCGGATGTGCCAAAAAGTAAGGCTTCAATTTTTTGAATGCCATATACAAAGCGAGGCCAAAATTTTCAACCATGGGGTACCGGAGTTCAGCATTTTTAAGAACATGGCTAATGAAGTAAACCGGGAACTGAACGCCGTCTCGCTCAGCAAGGAGAATGACGCTGAGGGCATGGTCTGAGACGGCTAAGTACATGTACAACGTCTCCCTAGGCAAAGGACTGACCAACCTAGGCAGAGAATGTAAATGCTCTTTCAACCTCTGGAACGCCGCCTCAGCATCATCCCCCCATTCAAATCTAGTCTTCTTCCTGATTGCTTGGAAGAAGTAGAGGCATTTGTCACCTGACCGGCTGAGGAACCTCCCCAGGGCGGCCAGACAACCGGTGAGTCTCTGAACTTCCTTAACAGAGCGGGGTGACTTCATGTCAATCACCGCCTGTATCTTTTCGGGGTTAGCCTCTATCCCCCTTTGATCAATCAGGAATCCGAGAAACTTCCCAGACTCAACACCAAAGACGCATTTCTTAGGATTTAACATAACCCTATGCCGCTTGAGGGTGGTGAATGTTTCTCGGAGATCAGCAAGGTGATCCGTCTGCAGCTTGGATTTGACTATCATGTCATCAATGTACGCCTCCACATTCCTCCCAATCTGATTAATGAAGACCGTATTAATCATCCGTTGGAAAGTGGCAGGCGCGTTTTTCAAACCAAACGACATCACAGGGGTATCTGATGGAAGCCGGAGTAGGCATCCATAAAGCTCATCAAGGCGTGACCGGCTGTAGAATCGACCAGACTGTTGATCTTTGGAAGTGGATAACTGTCCTTTGGACACGCCTTGTTGAGGTCTGTGTAATCAACACACATGCGCCAGGTCCCATTCGGTTTTTTAACAAGGACCACATTGGCCACCCAGTCGGGGAAATTACAAGGCCGAATGAACCTGGCGTCTAGCAGCTTTTTGACTTCGGCAACTGCCGCCTGACTTCTTTCCTCGCCGTGATTTCTTTTCTTTTGCCGGATGGGCTTCTTTTTGGGGTCAACGGCGAGTTTGTGGACAGCAAGATCCGGGCTGACGCCTGGCATCTCTTCCACTTCAAAGGCAAAAATGTCTTTGAATTCTTTCAGCAGAAGGTGCAAGCTTGCACCCAAGGTAGCATGAGCAACCGTTCCCACCTTAACAGTGTGTTCTGGACGGCTGTCGTCCAGTACGAGGTCAATACTTTCGCCAGCCGGTTGGGGACGTAGCTCATCTGACCGTTCACCAGTCAGTGATTGCTATTTTTTCTCTTTTTTCACCTCCACCAGCAGTGGAGCCTTTCTTTTCTTTCCGGCTGCTGATGGGGCAGAAGCTGGGTCGGCATCCTTGACGTTGTCAAGGTCTATTGGTTCCTGTCCACCTGCGGCCACAGTATCTCGGACGGCTGAGAGATAACATTCTCGGGCCGTCTTCTGATCCCCATTCAAGGAACCAACAGAGCCGTCATCCCTTTCATACTTAATGAGCATGAGGGAAGGGATGATTACCGCCTTGGCTACATTGAGGGTTGGCCTGCCAAGAATGATGTTATAGGCGGTCAACTCCTCAACGACCAAGAATCTGACGACAATATGTCGTCCCTGGCCTTTCTCCCCCAGCCGGATGGGTAAATCAATTCTTCCGGCTGGGTAGACCATCCCACCCCCAAAACCAACCAAGGGGTGGATGACCGGGTGCATGCTGCTGATATTGTATTTCAACTTTTGCAAGCACCGGAGGCTGATGATGTCTGATGAGCTGCCGGTGTCAATAAGGATCCGTCCAACCAGCTGATTGGCAACCTTACATTCAATGACCACCGGGTCATCATGCGGGCGGCGAACGCTGCCCCTATCCTTCTCCGTGATCAAGACGTCTGGGAAGGAGGAGCTAGCTTCCGCCTGCTCATCATCATCTTTGTCCATCTTTCGAAGATGGCTCTTGGTGCCCCGGATGGTAGGGCCACCACATGAGAATCCGCCTGCTATAGTGTAGACCGGCTCCTTATCGGTATCCGAGCTATTAGCAGGCTGGGGGGTAGTCTTGGAGGACTGACCCTTGTTTTTCTTTTTTGCCCCGGCTGGGGACTTAGAAATGTAGGACTTCAACAGCCCTTTGTCAGCCAGACGGTCCAACGCGCGCTGAAGACTGAAGCAGTCGTTGGTGTCATGGCCGACCTCCTCATGGAACTGACAGAACTTATTCTTGTTCCGTGATTGGACAGAACTCTTCATAGGATTCGGCTTCTCAATGGACAACCGGTCCTTTACCTCCATGAAGATTGAGTTGTAGTCCTTATTAAACTCGTACTTGGGAACGTACGGTTTAAATTCTTTCTTTTTCTTCTGGGACGGCTGGTCAGAGTCAGTAACCGCCTAGACTTCTTTTCTTTTCTTGCTCTCTTCTTTGTTTTTAGCCGGCTGAGCTGACCGACTGTCTTTCTGTTTGTCAGACTTCTTGGAGTCTGACTGGCTACCAGGCGAGCAGAGGTCGGTAGCTTGAATGTAGCTTTCCGCCTCCCTCAGGGCCGCCTGCAGGGTGAAAGCCCCTTTTCTGACTAGGTCGAACTTAAAGGTCGACCCGTCTCTCAGACCTTTAAAAAAGTCTGTAAAAGCTACCTCATCAGACAATCCCTGAATCTGAATTCTGATCAGGTTGAACCGCCTGACATATGAGCGCAGCCTTTCTCTCTCTCCTTGCTTAACAGTGCTCAAATCAAGGCTTGTCTTTTTAGCAGGGATGTTCATTGAGAAGTTGGAAGCAAACAGGAAGGCAAGCTTCCTGAAGCTGTCTATAGACCCGGCTGGCAGGTTGCCAAACCATTGTTGGGCGATGCCCTTCAATGTAGCCGGAAAGCATCGACACCAAGTGGCATCATCCAACCCCTGCAAATACATGAGGTTGGTGTAAGCCATGAGGTGATCTTCTGGATTGGTGGTACCATCATAGGTACCAACCAACACATTCTTAACCTTGGCCGGCTGAGCCGCCTCGGTTATCTCCCGAGTGAACGCAGAAGGCTGTTCACCCAGGCGCAGCAGTCGAAGCTGCCAGTCCAGTGGCTGGACATTTGGATATGCCGCCTGACCTCCAAAGAAGGCTGGCTGCATGAAGTGAGGAGAATAATGTCCGTAAGCTTGAGTAGGCACATACGGTACATTTCCAATCATATGAGGGCCAGAATGGACGGTATTACCGCCTGTTTGACTCTCATGCAAGGAGGGTGCACTCCCTGCAGAAATATTGTTGAAGCTGTCTGGAAAGTTCGACGTTGAAGCCGACTCAGACAGCGATTGATTTCTCTTCCGGTTGATGATTTCCCGGGCATCGAGAGTTGATTTTTTACTTCTCACCGGCTGATGAGGCCGGCGAGGGTTATTAGTGTTTCCCCCAGGAAGGAGAATTTTTGACCAATCAATGGTCCCGGCTGCCTTCTCCTTTGGATGGGGAGTAGGCTGTCGGTTTCTGACTGACTTCCCCTTCTCTGGAGGAGTCTTCTTCGCTGGCTGACCTTTACTTGGGCCAGCCTGGCTTTTGGTGATCAGCTTTGTGATTTCACCCTTGAAACTCGTCATGAACCTCATGAGTTCGTCTCGGGTGACAGGGGCCGATCCAGCTGCCGCTTGGGTTGCCTCTTCTGGCTGCCCAGTAGGTCTGCTCGGACCCGCCTGGAAGGCGCCCCGTTCCAGAGTCTCTCTGGGCCGGATGCGCTTGACTCTGAGGGAGCCGTCCTCAGCTGTAGAGGTTTCGACCTGAGGATCCTCATCCTCCTCATGGTCTGTAAAGACTTCTGGGTCTTCGCCCAGGCGGTTAGGAGGTGGTACAGACTCTTGAACCATCTTCGAGGTACTCTCCCCACATACGGCGCCAAATGTTTTGGGTGTTTTTTTGTCCCTCGGGAGAGTTACAACACGAAGACTGATCCGCAGTGAGCTGTACCTGCAAAACCAACGGAGACACCTGTTGGGTGGTGCTCCGCCTCCGACGCACAAGTTAGTAACTTGAAACGGGATAAAGAGAACGGAAATTTAGGTGGGTATCTGCTCGGATTCCAAGCTCAGAGGTTTCTCTGGTGTCAGAGAATACAGTTGTAATAAATGGTCAAAAACGTGTCCTCAAAATGAGGGACATCCCCCTATTTATAGGGTCCTTGGGAATTGCCCCTGATTAGGTCACTGTACCCTAATCATTGGTGGGCTGCGCCGTATTCCGACTTTCTCGGGATTTGGGCCTGAAGGCCGCCTTTTCCCTTCTATCTCTGGAATGACACGTGTCAAACAGGGGTTGGTCCATTTTGGACCAATATGAGGCTGACACGTGTCACCCTCTGATTGGACCACGTGGCAGGGTAAAAATACCCTAAACATTACCCCTTTTGTCAATAAAAGTTACCCTTTTCATGCATAAAAGTTACCCTATCTACCCAAAAAAGTATACCTTATCAAATATAAAAAGTAACCCTTTTTATGCCACAAAGTAACCCTTTTTATGCACAAAAGTGACCCCAAAAAACATACACAAGAACCTTTCAAATTACTTAATATATGCATATACATCAGTATTCCAAAAGAACCAAAAACTATCCACTAAGTTTAATTACATCATTTAACTTGATGTATATGCACAAACATTAAGTTTTTTCATTGTTCAAAAAATACTCCTAGACCTAATCAACCTTTGCTTCTAACAATCATTTCACCCTTTAGAAGGAGTGTACTTCTCTGTCTTTCTTTTTGCCCTTTTTCCTTTGGGATTCTCTTCGTCTGCCTCTGCCTTTGCTTCTACTTCAGCTGCCATTTTTCTTTCTTCATTATCTTTCTTCTTCTTTGCAGCAATTGCATCCTTTCTTCTCATTTCAATTTCCTGGCAATAAGCAGGATCTTTCTTCTTCTCATTGAACTTCTCTAATTCTGACAACACATCATTCCTAGATTCATTCAAATCACACAGCACCAGTGTCGTACAGATCTCACCTCGCAGAAATTTTCTCCCAATAATCTCACAACAGAAAAAAAAAAAACTTATCAATATGTAATTAATAAAAGCATTAGAAAGGGAAAAACTACATACAAAATAGATGAATAATTACTGTTTTCAGTTCATTTAATTTGAACGATTCGCCAACAAAATGGAGCATGTGATACATGACAAACACCCCACAGTCCAAATTGTCAACTTTTTCTTTCCTCCATTCAAACTGAACAATTTGAAACCTATAAGAAGGTAGCTGAGAACTCTTTGGATGATTTCTTTTTCCGAGAAAAACACCCATTTGATCACACTGACATAAAATATAAAAGTTTAGAATAAAATAAAACAAGAAAAAAGAAAAAAAAAATTTAAATGGAAACAATAAGTAAACAGAAACATAACAATGAATCAACATAAACATACCAAGTGTGAAGACAGTTCTTTGGTATATTCAAGAGCATCATCACGCCAGATGATATTGTCAAGATAATATACCACCTCTTTTGTATGATCAATAACAAACAAAATGTAGTGATTCTCAAGAAGAACAGGAAAATATATCTGAAACAGAAAAAATTAAAACACTGATTTAGACAGATTAACACAAAACAAAACTTTTTTAAAGTTTTGATAGTAATTTATCATGAAATATACCAGTTCAGCATCCATAATATCACATTCAGGATTCTCATAGCTCACCCAACCTTCCCATAAACCGTGCAAATCATTAACAGCTTGTGAAACTTCACCTTTGCCAATGTTTTCACAAACATGCAAGAATGCAAACTATTAAAAGTATGAGAACTTGTTTATAGAAAAAGATAATAACTTTAGTGCACATAAAGGGTAAATTTAGTGCACATAAAGGGTAACTTTAGTGCATATATAAAAAAAAAAAAAAATCAAATTACTTACACTTTGCCTCACACCAAAGAAGAATTTTCGAGGACCAGAATCAAAACATGCCTTCTCGTTCAAATACAGACAGTAGCAATCAATGATGCACCATCTAATTCTAAGTGGAGCTACCAGGGATACCATGTCTTCTCTTGGAATTAAAAAATTCATACCAATAGTAACAAGATTCTCACTGCAACAATAAAAAATAAGACAAGCATTAAAAAAAATAAAGGAAAAAAAACATATAAAATATAATTATCATAAAAAATGACACTTAAGTTCATCATCATTGAATCATCCTTCAGTAAACAATAATCAAGAATTTCCTGATGTAACTTGAGCAAATTCTTGAAAATCCGAGCATTAGCCCTCAAAAACAGAGTAAGAAAAGGAACATCCACACCTACTGGCCCACAGTCGAGTGAGAAAAAAGATTTATTGCCTCTGACGATACGTCTAGAAGCATTTGCTACAGAAGGCCCAACATCATCCTCAGACCTATTCATCAAAACACTTTTTCCTTTACCATTGACATCATCCTCAGACCTATTCAAATTCAAATCTTCTGCAGGTTCATTATCAGGAACATCATTGTTATGACCTTCAGGTTCATTATCAGGAACATCATTGTTATGACCTTCAGGTTCATAAAAATCACGAAACATTTCATGAATAGACTTCATCTTGTTACACTCCTCAATTAAACCATCTAAAAGCTTCAGGTAATGAGGATCAGAAAGTAGCTGTTGTGTTTGAGAAAATACAACAGGATCATCAGAGGATAATGATTCAGTTCTGCGAGAAGCAATCATATCACTCAAGGTTTGAAAACCCTGTGACTGAACCAACAATAATACATCCATATTTCTTTTGACCAAAAGAAATGTTTCATGAACAGCCTGCAAACATATGAACCAATAAGAAACTATACAAATGTAAAAAATAAAAATAAAAAACAAATGAAAATTCATGATATATGCATAAAGTTACCCTTTTAAATGCATAAAGTTACCCTTTATTATGCATAAAGTTACCCTTTAAAATGCATAAAGTAACCCTTATAACTGAATATTTAGGGTAACTTTAGTGCACAAAAAGGGTAACTTTAGTGCATATAAAGAGATAATAACTAAATAAAAAAAAAAGAACACTTACATCAGTTGAAATTTCTTTAATTTCATCATCAGTCATCACACTTTCTGGAAGATCAAATGCAAGAATGTGGCCACTTCTACCACTTGTAGAAGCCCCTTGACCACAAGTTTGCTTAACAACAGGAGTTACAGGATCCCTAACTTCAGGCAGTGAAACAGGATATGTAAGGGTATCCAATGGTCCCTGCCCAAAATCACCAGCTTTAATCTCCAAATTGATCCGCTTCTTAATCTTCGCATCAGTCCAATGTTGAATCAAAGGAAGGGTACTACTTTCCTTTTCTCCTTGGAAATTTAATCGATGAAAATACAAATTTGCAAAGCTAGCAAACAACCACTTACATTTTGAGCATTTTCATCATTCTTATACTTCACAACAACCTTCTTTAATTTTTTCAAAACATATGAACACCAATCAAATGTTTTGATTTCATCAACATTTTCCACAGCCTTCAACAACTTCAATGAAACAGTCCTATTAGTAGTAGGAGCTAAGAAGCTAGACATAGCATGTAGCACAAAACATCTCTTGAATTCTTCACCACCATCATCCAAATCAACCATCCTAGACTCCACTTTTGACAAATGCAGAGGTTGCTTCTCAGTAAGACCATAATCAAGTCTCCATGACTGAATGATACGTTTATCTACACTACCTTCTTCAGGAGTCTTCTGAAGTTCAGGAACAGCAATCTCACTCATAGGCAAGCCAAAGACATCACATATATCATTTTTAGTAACTACAAACTCTTTACCAGCAGCAATAGTGAACATGCAGCTACCACCATTAAAGTGTTCAACCAGCCAATGTAGCATTTGACGATTCAAAGTTTTCAATTTCAGATGTAATAAACCACCAAAACCTATTTCTTCAACAGCTTTTTGTTGATTAGGACTAAAAGTACTCATCATTAATTCCAATGTGTGTGGTCTGCACCTTGCAATCAAGGGTCTTTTTTCCCTAAATAATAATAATATAAGTAAAACAATATCAGAATCAGAATCAGAATCATGATATATATGACTAAAAAAACAAACAAAAAACATTTATACTTACACAACAGTATCAGAATCAGAAACTACTTGCAATTCAGCATCTGTTTTGGCCTTCTTAGATACAATTTTAGACTTCTTAGGAGCTGCTTTAACCTTTTGAGGCTCTGCTTTGGCCTTCTTAGGAACAGTTTTAGCCTTCACAGTTTTAGACTCTGGTTTGTCCTTCTCAGGAGCTGTCATGTTCTTTTTAGCAGGCTCTTTACCCATTCCTTTTCCCCTTGAAGGCAATTTATAACGATATCCACCTATTGAACCACCTATATCTAATTAATACAGAGGATAACCATAAATTACAAATCCACAAATTACTCATGGGAAAATTTAGAATATATGCATAAAAATCCTTTTAAATGCAAAAAGTGACCCTTTTAAAAGAATGAAGTGACCCTTTTTACTGCATAAAGTCACCCTTAAAATACAACAAGTAACCCTTTTAACTAAAAAGTAACCCTTTAACAAGCATAAAGTGACCCTTTTAACTATATAAAGTGACCCTTTTCACTGCATAAAGTCACCCTTTAAACTACAACAAGTAACCCTTTTAAATACAAACGTGACCCTTTTGACAGAATAAAGTGACCCTTTTCACAGCATAAAGTGACCCTTTTCAAAGCATAAAATAACCTTTGTCATGCATATAAATAACATATATATGTACATATTACTCACACACAATGCACAATGCACATATTACTGGTACTCAAACACATATACACAAACACAATGCAGATATGCATACTATTCTCATAATCTAACTAAAACCTAACATCAAAATTTGAAGAATAATGAATAAAACTTCTGAAAACAAAATTGCAAAATTTGTTTAACATGTAACAACACCACAACACATATATATCAAATTTTGAACCAATTATCACAATGAACAATAAAATAAAGCAAAATTAAACATAATAACTTCAAAATTGAAATTCAATTATCATAATATGCATAATAAATCAACAGAAAACAATAAAAAATAACATACACTACTAATTCGACATATATAAGCGAAAATTCAATTGAAAATTCGAAAAAATGATGAAAAATTTAAATAAATACACCTTCTTCAGCATCTACAGCCTTCTTTGAAATCTTCTTCTTCACCATTGCTGAAACTAACACTACAAAAAACGAAAACAAAATCAAAATCAAAAAACCTAAAAATCGAAGAACCAAAACAATTTAAACTAACAAAAATCTCAAAAAAAAAGTAAACTAACCAGAATTAAGCGATAAACAACTTCACAAGTGAAAGAAAAGAGAGAAAAAGCTCGAAAAGCAACAATGGAGGAGAGAGAAAACGATCACAATCGCAAGTTCACTGGTTTTAGAGAGAGAAAAACGAGGAGAGAGAAAGCAAGAGAAAAACGAGGAGAGAGAAACTTTTATTTCTTTATTCAATTTTAGCAATCATTACACCGCACGTGCATACTCACTACATTGCTAGCACGAAAATTTTGCCATTCATTAAATTAATGAACACCGGCTTTTTTAAAAAATTTGTGTAAACTATATAACCACTTATCCATTTGTAATATACGAAGTATATAATTATTATTGAAACTAATTATATACAATATATACTAATTTTAAGGACCCTTTTATTTTTGGGGTCCCTGAGCCGTCGCCCACCCTGCACTGGCCTAGCCTTGCCACTGCCACCAACACGAAACCCTTCCCCATCGACTTAAAAACCCCTTTCCTTTTCTTCGTTTGTTGGCTGTAATAAATCAAGGGGAGATGAAAACCTCCTTCTTCACATCATTGATCAATGGCCGTTGTGGATTTGAATGATTGAAATACACCGATCAATAATTTTAGTAAACCCTACAAAGCTCTCCCGTAAATGAAGACTGGTTGTTGAGCTCTCGGAGTATCTTCTCCAAGTACTACTTCTTCCTTGTATTGAATTTCGTTGCGCTCTCAATGGCTTATGGTGGTGGTTGAGTGAATTTTTGTGAAGATTAGGGTCGATTTTTGAGTAAGGTGGGGCATTTTTGGGTAGGTGTGGGTTAATTTCGAATGGTTATTGGTAGTTTTCGAGAGAGGTGAGGTGGTTTTCAAATGATTGCGGATGATGTTTGGGTGGGTAGGGTAGATTTCGGGTGGTTGGGGGTGGTTTTTGGGTGGTTGGGGTTTATTTTCAGGTGGAGGGGTAATTTTGGGTGGTGGATAAGGTGGATTTCAAAGCTATTGGTGGATTCTAAGGTGGATGGTGGGCGGTGCATTGGTAGTTTGGAAAGTAGGTCCAGGTATTGCATTGGATCTAGGACCCTACCCAATTATCATTCCTACCCTAAAATATGGGTATGAGTTATAGTTTTCAAGACCTTATTTGGGTCCATGTAGGGTATAGGTTTAGGTGGTATTGAGTAGGGTAAAGGTTCGAGTATAATGTTTCAGACCTAGACCTTACCCATAAAACCTTAAGATCCATACCCTACTCAGACCCTTACATAGACCCACATAGTATATTAACTTAAAAAATAGTTTCAAAATAAATAAATAAAATTTAGAAATCTTGATGATGAAATGGTGCGTGTAACATATGAAAAAGGAGTAAGTCTGGCAAATAGTCCTTATTGGTTTGGGGAGTAAATAGGAGGGTAAGATGGTAATTTTCACAAGCTTAGTTGTACAATGTGTGGACTTGACCTTTGGTTTACCCCGTTATAATTTGAAATGTAACGGAGCCTAGATTTTTTTTTTAATTTTTTTTAATTCCCTTCTGTAATATATATTCTCATTTTTTCTTTTCTCTCCTTCAATTAGCTTTGTTCTTGAATTGTCTGAGTCCTCTTCATCTTCTTTAGGTGATCTATTGCCTGGGGTGCTTAGCTCTTGGGCCATGGTTGGGACTACCTTGGCCATGCTAAAGAAAGCGTTCATGGTTGGAAATTGTGACACTGAAGGCTCTATGGGTTTGAAGGTGTTTTGGGTAAAAATACCTTAAACATATGGACAAATCAGAATGGGACACGTGTCAAGCCTGGATCGATCCACCTGGGCCACTTACCAGCTGACACGTGTCAGCCTCAGATACTCGCTAAAATTGCAGCCTTCAAGGCCTAATTCCCTAGAGCGCCACAAAATGGCACATCCCACCAAATCTAGGTCAGGATGACCTAAGAGAGGGCACCATTCTCAATGACCCTATAAATAGGGAGATATCCCCCATTTTTGGAAAACATTCAATCATTTATTACACCTACCCTACATTCTCTCACAACATAGAAAACACCTGATCTCATAATCCGAGAAGATCTCACTTTACTTTCCGCACCTTTTTCACATTCTCCAACGCGTTCTAACTTGATCGTTGGAGGCAGAGCTCCAACTACCCAGAGTCTCTGTTGTTTTGCGGGTACAGGTGTAGTCATATTAGTCTTTGAGCCGTAACTCTCCCGAGGGACAAAAAAACCCAAAACATTTGGCGCCGTCTGTGGGGAGAGTACCTTAAAGGTGGTTTAGGAACTTGTACCGCCTCCAGAGATCAACTGGCCTACGATTGATGCAGAGGTCCATTCGGACCATGATTCTGGTGACGATGTGGACATTGAAACTCATGTGGCAATTGATGGGTCATTCATTGCCAAGCACATCCGTTCCAAAGGCAAGTTGGAACGAGTAAACAATGAAGCCAGCACCAACAGGTCTGCTGGACAGCTGCCTAGTACTACCAGGGCAGCTAGAGGTCAGGCTCCAGTCACCATAGACGAGCCCATGAAATTCATGATAAGTTTTAAGGGTAAGATTAAGGACCTGATCGAAAAGAAGACGGCTGGCTCTAGCAAGGGTCACTCGGCTAAAAAATCTCCTCGAACTGCGAGGAAGAAGTCAGTCAGGGACAGGCAGCCTACTCCACATCCCAAGGAGAAGACTACGACTGCCCTTGACTGGTCAAAGATTCTTCTGCCCCAGATGGACACAAGGAAGGTCATCTGTGCTGTTCAGTCAAATGGCAGCAAAAAGACTTTCACCGATGCTTGACATGTTATCGAACGAAATCAAAATCAGCAGCTATCTGAGTCAGCCTCCACCTCGAGCTTTCCAGACAACTTCAAGAATACATCTATAAGTAATACTCATTCCTTGCATGAGAGCCATACAAGCGGCAAGTCCGTCCACTCTGGCCCTCAGATGATTTGGAATGCTCTGTACGTACCCCATATGGTATACGACCCATATTCTCCTCATTTAATGCAACCGACCCTCTTTGGGGGGCAGGAGACATACAATGTCCAACCTTTGGACTGGCAGCTCCGTTTGCTCAAACTTGGTGAACAAACTTCTGCGTTCACTAAGGAGATAACCGAGGCGGCACAACGGCCAAGGTTAAAAATATGTTGGTAGGTTCCTATGATTGTACCTCCAACCCGGAGGACAACCTCATGGCCTACTCCAACCTTATGCACACGAAGGGGTTGGAGGATGCTATGTGGTGTCGCTGCTCCGGTTACCTTGAAGGGCATAGCCCAACAATGGTTCGGCAACTCGCCAGTCGGATGCATTGACAGATTCAGGACGCTTGCCTTCCTGTTTGCCTCCAACTTCTCAATGAACATCCCTGCCAAGAAAACAAGCCTTGACTTGAGCACCATACGGCAGGGAGAAAGGGAGAGAGCGAAGTACTTTGCTCCTATGTCAGACGGTTCAATCCGGTGAGAATCTAGATTCAGGGGTAGTCTAACGAGGTAGCCTATACAGACTTCTTCAAGGGTCTGAAGGGTGGGTCGACTTTTAAGTTAGACCTTGTCCGAAAGAGGGTTTTCACCCTTCAAGAGGCGGAGAGTTTTATTCAAGCTACTAACCTCTGCTCGTCAAGCCATCAGTCAAACTCAAAGAAGTCTGAGAAGCAAAAAGAGAGTCGGTTTGCTCAGCCGGCTCAGAAAGCTAAAGAGAGCAAAAAGAGAAAAGAAGTTTGGGCGGTTGATGAGCCTCATCAGCCGTTGTAGGGAATATTTCAAGCATCCCACACTTGAGCCCCACTGTGATCATACACTTAAGCATGGTGGCTTCCAAAGGAAGGAAGCTAGAGTAAACAAGTCGCCAACAAGTTTTAGGAACTTGTAAACCGTTCACAGAGTGAAGATTACTCCCCTTCACGATCCATGAGATCGCTAACTCCATAGTGGTCTGGAATCATGGCTGAATATTTGGGGATGAAGGTACAAATATAACCTAAAAGAGATTGAACCTGCCCTAAAAATAGACCTCTACTTTATTCTTCTCATATTCATGCGCGCTTTTTGATTAACATACAATAAATAGGTTAACCTTAAACCTGTTTAATCTATGTTGGTTGAATATTAATGCACAAACAAAACTATTATTGGCGATCACTTGAATTATAATCACATTAGCCTACAAAAATTATTAATTATCTTATTAAGGGTGATTACAAATACAAATTCTTTTTAAACATGCATAAAAGGCATAATCAAGCAATAAAAATAATAATAATCAAGTAACATAATAATCAAATCATCATCATAATAATCTCAATCTATAATAATTTTAGCAAGATCCTAGGCATGATACTAACAAGATTAATAACAAATCCTAGCATGTCACTAAACAATAAATATCAAAGCTTTATCCCTTACATGATATTAGAAAGAATAGAAGGCAACCTAAACATGATACTAGAAACATATATGATATTAGAAATATTAGTTAATACCTTAAACATTGGGAATCATAAAGACATCCTAACATGATACTAGGAATTAAAATAATCAAAGCATGATTTCTATATCAAAAGAATAACAATTAAATTACTTACTTGGATGCTTCGTATCTCTTTCTAATAACAAAATACACTCGTAAGTGTGGGGAATAATTCAAGCCTTTAATCCCACTAGCTTGAACCCCACTGTGATCATACACTAAAGTACGGTGGCGTCCAAAAGGGAAGAAGATAGAGCAAAAGAGTCGCCAACAAGTTTTTAAAGGAACTTGTAAACCGTTCATAGGATGAAGGTTACACCCCTTAACGATCCAAGAGATCGTCAACTCCATAAGGTCTAGAACCAAATAAGGGTTCGGGGATGAAGGTACAAATCCAACCTAAAAGAGATTGAACCTGCCCTAATAATAGGCCTCTACTTTATTCTGCTCGTATTCATGTGCGCTTTCTGATTAACATGCAATCATTAGGTTTAACCCTAAACCTGTTTAATCTATGTTGGTTGAATATTAATGCACAAATAAAACTATTATTGGCGATCACTTGGATTTATAAACACAATTAACCCTAACAAGATTATTAATTATCTTATTAAGCATGATTACAAGTACAAAATTTTCTTTAAACATGCATAAAAGATGTGATCAAACAATAAAGAATAGATAAAATATCAAGCAACATAATAATAATCATGACAATAAAATTATAACCATAATAATCATAATCATCATAAATAAAATAATCATATTCATAATCATAAATTATAACACTTATAATAATAATCATGTTCATGTTAATATTAAAGCATAATAAAAATAGCAAGATCCTAGGCATGATACTAACAAGATTAATAACAAACCCTAGCATGTCACTAAGCAATAAAAATCAAACCTTTAACCCTAACATGATACTAACAATCATAAATATTAGGAAGAACATATGAAGCATCACAGGAATCATATTTAATATTAAAAATACCCTAGACATGATACTAGGAATATCATAATAACAATGTAAACATGACTTCTACATCATAACATCAATTAAAACCATTAAAGCACTTACTTTGATGCCTCGTACCTCTTTCTAATAACAAAATACACACGTCGGTAACTTCAAGGAAAATAATAAACAAACAATTAAATTAAATAATTGAAATAGAGATTTGGGACCAAACCCTCAGAAATTAAAACCTTTCACGTCTAGGGTAAAGGCAACTTCGAATATGGCTAGGTGTTTCTAGATCTTGTGAATGCGGAATTTTGTATGAGAAAACCAAATTTAGGAAAGATGAATGAGGGAGATGAATGAAAACTGATTGAAGGTGAATAACTTGCGAATGAGGAGAATTGGTGAATGAAAACAGAGTTTTTAATACGATATTTATAGAGAAAATCAGCCAAAAAAGATAATTTAACAAAACAGAGTCTGACGTTCAGGAAACAGAGCTGGCGCCAACCCTGGCTAGCTGGCGCCAAGGCCTGGGGTTGGACGCCAAGCTTGATTTTAACGCACTTTCGAAAATGCGATAAGTTTACCGTACTGGAGGATAAAATAATATAATTTCTTCGAAAATGCTATTTGATTTTAATTAAAACTCTAAAAAGTCAACAAAGTCAACTTATCAATGCTAATTGAATTAGGAATGAAAAGAACCTTCTAGAAGACTAAAACCATTCATAATTGCATTAGGAATGATAAATTATATTAGGAACTCCCCAAGATCATTGGGCCGTACATAAAGCTCAAATCGGGCCCAGTTTAGTAAATTGGCCATAACTTCCTCAATATTCATTGGAATTGGGCTTATAATATATCGTTGGAAAGGTCTTTGCAAGCCCCATCCAACTACACTACTATTGGACCCATATCATGGACCAACCAAACTGGATTGGCTGTTTCCTTAAAATAAAGTTTTCAAAAACAGAGAGAAGAGAAAAGAAATAAAAAACTTTCCGCAACACTAGACTTTCCACACTTTCGTTTCATTCGATTATGATTCGACGTGAAAGGTACTCATCACTGGGTTTGGTTTTGGGGAGACACAAATGGGTGTCTACAGAAGCCCGTACTTTGACTGAGTTTGGAGAAACGCAAGTTTCGAAAAACAAAAGTCAAAGTATCGATAGGGACGGAGAATGATTCCGAACGTTCTGCGATCCTAAATCATTCTTGCAACGCCGATACCTGCAAAACTAGCATTAGTTAAACAGATAGAAGAGTTAAGAAACACGTATCTTGCACCGTCGAGCACACGTCTCTGAAAGTAACCGATTGTTGATTTATCCTTGTTTTGATGACCTTCTGCAAGCTAGAGAATGCCATCCCGCTTGAAAACCGCTACGCCTGTAACTGCTTCAAAATAGAAGATTGCTTCGCCTAAAACTACCCTCTCCGCAATGATAATATTCCACATCCTAGGGAATACTATCGAAGATTATTTCTCTTAAAACAATCCTCATCCGCATTGACAATATTCCACATCCTAGGGAATATCATCGAAGATTATTTCGCTTGAAATAATCCTCAAATTGTTCGCGATAGGGAACGTTGTCGAAGATATATTCTCTTGAAGTCATCCTCATTTGATGCGATAATTTTCCAAAGGAAATTACCGAAGATCCACGCCTGTCGATCTTTAAAAGTTCGCCTGAACTTTGCTTCTGCTATGCCTGTACGTCGGCGCTCTTGTTGATTTGAACCTGTATGTTGGTGCTCTTTGCTCTTGAACCTATATGTCGGTGCCTTTTGCTCTTGAACCTATATGTCGGTGCCTTTTGCTAATGAGCCAATGCTTAGGCGCTTTAAGCTAAGTGAGACGATCTCTTATCAATTCGATCACTTTATGTAATCAAGCCGATTACTAAATCATGTCAAATTGCTTAGAGGGGCTAACTGGCGTACCAAGGAACCCAAAATATGTTGCAGAAGGCTAGCACAACCTCAACAGGTGGCTGGATGCTTTGGCGTCGCTGAAAGACCATCAGCGCCAGCTATTAGGCGTTAGCGCCAGGCGCTGATGTTGGCGCCAAGCGCCAAACCCAACTTGTGACGCCAATGCCTAGGGACTGGCGCCAGCACGGGAATTTCTTTAAATACCCGTTTTCTCTTCATTTCGCTGCTTTGTTCGTCGCGAAACTGCTCGAGGAAACCGAAAGCTTCAATTGCTCATTGCTTGCTCGTTTTTCAACCGAATTCGCTCAAATTTGTTGCAAATCAAAGCTCTTCTCATCTATTTTCCCGATCTATGTAAGTTTTCCTCAAACTCACATCAGTTTTTATGAATTCTTGGCATGAATATTCACGAATTTCATGAAAATTCGAATTTTATGATGCTCAATTTGCTTTTTTTGTCAAGTTTTATGCCATGAAATTTCTTGATTATGTTTGTATATTGCCTTAGGAGTAATTTGAGACTTGTTTGACTCAATTTGGTGAAGAAATGAGCAATTTGCCATTGTTGGACCTCTTAAGGTCGTGAAGAACAATGTGACTCGTTCTTGACATTTTTGCTAGCAATTCTTGTTCAATTTGTCACAATAATCACTATAGTGTTGCAAGAAATTGTTTGATTTCTTGAAAAATGTTGTCATGTTCAATTTGAATTTGTGCTCTGTTTTAGTGTTGAAAGAAATTTTTGCGAACATAGCATCATGCGGCTAGGCGAACCTTAGATACTATAGAACCTTAATTTATTATGATTCTGCACAATGTAGCATGGCTAGACAACGAGGCTCGGGTTCACGGTCCCGAAACACTAGACGGGAGCATGAGCCCGTAGAGGACGATGCCACGCCGTCCACTTCGCTTGGTCGGCTTTCGGAGTGGGATGAGCGGACTCTGTTCTTTGCTCCTGTCCACCACATTTCCGAGAGGGTGAGGCGGGGCACCGAGCCCGGGAGGACACGACATCACGACTCTGGCTGTGACGGTTTAGGCAATTTGTACAGGGTGCACATCGTCAGGGATCTTGAGACGAGGCTCCTATGGGAGTCTTGCGGGCTAGCTACTCTGTTTGAGACCTCCGAGGCTATGGTCGCCTCCAGCGGGGATCATCACGTAGTGCGCGCTTTGGTGGAGTTCTTCTGGGACACCACCAACACGTTTCATTTTCCTTGGGGCGAGATGATGGTCACCCCTACGGACTTCAGTCTCATCACAGGACTGGAGTTCACTTCTGTGCCACTGCAGTTTGACGGTGGGATCGACGTCTTCTCTTCAGAGGTCGAGGAGTTGTTGGGGCCGATTGCCATTCGGGCCCGAGGTGAGGTCGAGGCGACTCAGTTCAGTGCTAGAGGGATTCGCTGCTCGACGCTGGCAGCGGCTCTTGATGACGATGCAACCACCCGAGAGCAGCGGGTGCGCATCTTCGTGCTGATGTTGTTGTCAGGGACATTCTCTCCTGACAAGGGTAGTAGGGCATTGCTTTACTATCTTCCTGCTGTCCGTGATCTCCAGCGGATTGGGACTTATGACTAGGCCAGCTTAGCCTATGCTGACTTCGTTTGTGCGCTGAGGGACTCGTGTCGTCACCGGTCCTTTAAGACGAACGTCGCTTTGTCTGCTTTATGGAAGGTCGTAGAGGTAAACATTGTTTCCTATAAAGTTTAGCCCTACATATTAGTTAGCATTTAATCACACTTTTAAATCCTTGTAGATCTGGTTCTACGAGTACTTTCCTTCCGTTGCGCCGGCGAGACCATCGCCGCGGGGATTTCCAGTGAGCGCCTCTTAGGGCGGCCACCACGTGGACATGTCTACTGCATGTGTCCGGAGCTGGATTATCTCGGTATGACTTTTATTGTTTATCTTGCTTTTCCGCGGTGCTTTAGATATTTTCTTGCCTGATTGATGCTTTTTATAGGGACCTGAGGTGGTATACCGACCGTGGGGCGGTTGGACAGTCCCTGGATTAGCCGCACAATACTCTGCTGAGCGTCGCTACTTTCTGGGGACCTATGGAGCGGTCGCGTACTTAGGAGAGAGGGTCGCTAAACAGCACTCTTCTGATGTCTTCGTCGTTCCCGCCGCTCCACCACGTCATATGTTCGACGAGGCGCGGTTGTCGAGCATGTCTGAGGGAGCTGGTACCCCTTAGCGGTCCCATGCGATCCTCGGGCGGTGTTATGCTGAGGAGCTACTACCTTTGTTAGCTCCAGCCTCTGTACCGGCTGAGGATGTGAGGGTAAGATTCTTAGCTTTTTTTTTCGCTAAGTAACCCCTAAGTAATATTTTACTGATTTTTTCCGTTTTATCAGGACGGTGCTACTTAGTTCGTGCCACCCCGTATGTCTATCCACTACCAGGGGATGTACGGGCCGATCGAGGAGATGATTTCTTCGGCTCCCGAGGGCGAGCGCTTGGTAGAGCGATCGATTCCTCGCCACCAGACTAGAGTAAGCCTAGTTTTAATTCAGAATTTTGTGTTCATTTATCATGCATTTTCACTGACTTATTTTTCTGACAGTTTTCACGCGAGGTGGTTTCGGCTATGGCACGATGCATAGATGCCTTATGGAGCCAGCTCGTCCGGATGAGGAACGCGGCCACCTGTTGTCGGGATGACGTTGTCCGAGAGGTAACCTTTCTTTACTCATTATTTTTGCATTTCTACTTCAATTTTACTTTGTTTCTGATTTAATTCTTTTTGCAGGTCCAGCCTATCGCTTCTCACACCCGCACGAGACCTGAGGGGCGGAGAGATCCGGCGAGGTCTAGCTCGAGACGTCGTCGCACTTCGCCAGGAGGTAGAGGTGGTCGTTCTGAGGCTGCTCGAGCCGATGTTACTGAGGGCTCGGGATCTTCTTATGAGGGTGCTCCTGCTGCACCGGTAGGAGAGGCTACCTAGGCTTTTAGAGGTGGTGGGATGTACGAGGTTGGCTCGTCATCGCTGCAGCCTCCGCGGCCTCAGCCTCAGGTTGATCCTGGCTGGAGTGGTCCTATCTTGAGTCTTCCTCCTCCCACGGAGACTATATCTGGTGCTGAAGCTGAAGCTGGTGGAGAGGTGACTCCTCGTACGACGCAGTTTTATGGTATGATGGGCCTACGTCCTCCGACGCCGTAGTTCGTTCCTGTGTATATTTTATTTTGACTTTTTTTATAGAACTTTGCCTTTGACTCATCATTTAGAGACACATTTTGTATTTTTATGTTTATTATGGATTTATTTGATTGTTTATTATTATGTGTATGATAATGTGTGCAAAAGAAGTGTGACAACAATTTTGCGCAAAAATTCCGTCATTTTTATTATTGATGGAGGATATTATCCGACTCTCTCCCCCAAAAAGAAAAAAATAAAAAGGAAATATTAAAAAAATGTCGGGTTTTGGAATTTAAAATAAAGTCCAAAAAAAGAATAATATAAATTAAAAAAATAGCTATATTTAATTAATTAAGAAAAAAGGATAGAAAAGATGTTTAGGGAAATTAAACGGAGCCATAAAGTCATTAACCGAGTCGAGTTTAATATTAAAAACGCAAACTGAGCACGCGCGGCTGTCTTGGTGACTTGGCGCCAGCTGGCGCAACACTATGGCGCGTAGCGCCAGGCGCTACACTTAGCGTGTGGTGCCAAGCTCTGGCGGTTGGCGCCAATCTCAGGGGTTTGCCGCTAATTGACGCTGACTCCGTGTTTTTTTCTGATTAAAACTCTTCGCAATTTCTGTACAAATAGCCCCCTGCCCAACCGATTCTTCTCATAATTCCAGCGAATAAAATTATTCTCTTCTTTAGAAAAAATAATAATAATGTCTTTAGCCACTAAAACCTTCACCCAATACACTCATGAATGGTGTCGATCTCTTAATGCTAGAGACAGAAAAGAATTAGATTTATTTCACTTGGGGGGAATTTATGGCATCAAAGGGGTAGATCTAGACCTAGACTTCATACATACCGCTTTAGAATTTTGGAATGTTGATACTCATTGTTTCAGAATAGGGTATGATGAGATTAGCCCTTTGCCAGAGAAATTTGGTGCTATCTTAGGCTTCCCTGCAATAGACCTCGTAGTAATCCCTAGAGTAGATGCATACGACTATAAGGATTTTGAGCGCTTCTTTAATTTGAAGGAAAGGGATTTATCAAAAATAGTGGATGGCAACATAGTTAATTTAAAGGAATTCGCACGCCATTATTTTGATAAACCTCTTTCTGAATCTTTTCATATATATAGAAGAAGGGCGTTTTTATTTTGCATGCTTAATCAATTTTTTCTTAGTAGTGGTAAAAATAATGAGGGTCAATCAATTATAACCACTGTACTAGAACAAATTGAATAAGGGAGGAATCCAATGCCATTAATAGTTGGAGAGACTATGATTAGTCTAGATGAATTGAAAAGGGACCCAAAAGCACCTCTTCGCGGTTCTCCAATTTTATTACAGGTAGAAAAATAATATTTTTAATGATAGAAATAAAAAATTATATTTTTGTATTGTAATAATAATTTATTTGTATTGCAATTTTTTTACAGATGTGGCTAATGGAGAGGCCAGGATTAATTAGCCCTCCGGATGACATTGAAAAATATACTCCCAATTGCTTCGTGAGAAGGAAGAAGAGCATCCCTAAAATTGGGCGTCATGGGTGGAGAAAAGTATTTGAATCAGGTGATTTTGCTATCAAGTGGGTCATCCCATGGTGGAAAATAGAAAGGATGGTTGGTATTAACAAGCAACCTTTCTGTCGTCTTCCCAGCTTGTCCCGTGTTACTTATTATTATCCCTGCAGGGTAAAAAGACAATACGGCTTGCTTCAAAATATTCCTTCCGGGGATCTTCGTCCTCCCTTTGAGTACCCTGTATCTCAAGAAGTAGATAGATTCGATGCTTACTGGAGCGCTAGACCTTTATGGGAAGTGATTACCCAAAAGGTTCCTCCTTCTTTGCCTAATGATGTAAAGAAGTGGTTGCTGAAGAAATCTTCGATTGATCAGGGTAGAACCGATGTGAAGAATCGTCTAGGTGACAGGGTGACTTCTGCCAAAGAACGCTTAGGTGCGAGAATTGAATTCAAAACATCTACAATGCCTAGGAAGAAAAATACTACCAAAGACAAAGGAAAAAGGAAAGCTAACACCACAGACAAAAAAGCATGGGTGGAAAAGAAGCATGGAGTGCTAGCTGAAGGGGAGACCATCTACTACAAAATTGAATGTAGGTCCTCTAAAGGTTGCCTACTAGCTAAAGTAATGGATGAAGAGGAGGAAGCAGAAAAGAATTGGAAAAGAGCTAGAAAGGAAAAGAAAGATTAAAAGCATTGCTTAACTTTAGATTTATTAGACTTAGATGGTTATTTTTATTTAAAGTTAATTTATTTCAGCCTTATTTAAATTCCATCAATAATGTAATTTTATTTTATTAATGAAATTTTAGCTTTCAATTAAATTGTTTACTTTAAATTTATTTTATTAAAGCAATGAAAATCGAAAAAAAATTAATTTTCCAGAAATTCTTCGAGTACGAAAGTCGAAAATTTTCCGAAAAACACCGAATTTGCCCAGATTTTATTCCCAAATTGGCGCCAGTAATTGGCGTTTGGCGTCAGCTATTGAGGTCTGGCGCCAGGCGCCAATTCCCTCGGCTGACGCTGATGGCTTCTGGTTGGTGCCAGGCTCTGTTCTGCGACACCAATAATTTGCCGATTTTCTGTTGACTTTTTAATTGATTCTGGAACGTGGAGATGTCGAAAAATAAAGTGGCCGCACCCGTAAAGGGTTGCCTACGTATCATTTCTTAAGGAATCAGGCCGAACGTAGCTCTCTTGAGTATCCTACTAAAGTAACACTAGTAGAAAAAAAGCATTAGGCACCCCCCATATGGCACCGGTTCAGCCTAAACCGGTGCCAAAAACCGGTCTAAATTTGGGCGGCTTTTTACCAAAAGAGAAAAGGCACCGGTTCAGCCTGAACCGGTGCCAAAAATAAAAAAAGGCACCGGTTTGAACCGGTGCCTTTCAAACCGGTGCCATATTCAAAACATAAAAACCCGCGTCTTTTCATTCCTCTTTTCTTCCTCTCTTTCTCTTTCCTTCCCTTCCCTTCATTCGTTCATCCCTTAGCTTCTTTCGTTCTCACACAGAGTAGTCGTGCCTCCACCTTTTCCCTCCACCGCAACCGCCACCTTCACCGGCGCTTTCAAGTGTCGAAAACCACCGCCGTGAATCTCCCTGCGCTACCCTGCCCTCCACCGCCTTTCTCTGTGCGAAACAAACAACAGCTGCAGCGCGCACCGCCTCCACCTCCACCAGCTCGCACCGCCTCCACCTCCACCAGTGTGCACCGCTTCCACCTCCACCAGCGCGCACCGCCTCCACCTCCATCAGCGCGCACCGCCTCCTCCACCAGCGAGGGTCTTTTCATTCTCTCATCCCCTTAGCTTCTTCCACCTCCAACTAATTTAGGGTAAGTTCATCTTTTCAAGTTAATGGGTTCATCTTATTTTAGATTAAAATTGTGCTTAGATTGTATATGAAATGCAAAGAAAATTAATGGGTTCATCTTATTTTAGATAAAAATTGTGCTACATTGTTGGGATTAAAATTGTATGTTTGTGCTACATTGCTGGCTATGAAATTTGTTTATGATGCCTTGTTTTGGGGAGTTTGGTTTTTGATAATTGAAATTTAGGTTAGAATATAATTTAACTTCAATTTGTTTCAATAATTGGTTTTTTTATTGGGAAATTGTGAAAATATTAGAAATTAGTAACTTTGTTACTCATTTAGTTGGATATTAGTATGTTTTAATGGTTAATTTAATTTGTTTTGATGTGTAATTTTGAATAAAGTAGAGAATATTAGCCTTGTTACTTAATTAGTTGAATTTTGGTTTGGTATAATGGTTAGAGATTAGTAACCATTTTAGTTTAGCAATTTTGAATAATTAAAATGAAAAAAATTAGAGATTAGTAACCTTTTTAGTTTAGCAATTTTGAATAAAAAAATGAATTTTGAACAAATTAAAGTAGTGAATACATAGTTTAGCAATTGTTAGTTCGATGAATGATGTGTTTTAGCTTAGAAATAAATTAGTGAATTGACATGTTATGAGAAGTACATACATAATATTTAACCTAATTTTTGTTTTTTTTGTTTTTTTAATAAATAGATTCATATGTGAATTGAAGCAAGAGTTTAATTAGCTTGAGGACTACATATTGAGCTCAAGTGGGTAGTTGCTATATTGGTATGACTACTAAACTTTACTTAGCTATATTTCTTTCTATTCATCCATTTAATAAAAGTTTATTCATGAAATTGCAACTTGTGTATTGTTTAATTGCAAATAAATACAACAATATATAGAATACTTGAATTGCATCATCATATGCCTAGATACCCGTTCAAGGCTTTCTCATTAGGAGAAAGTCTTGAATAGTCCCCGGTTGGGACTGTGATGTGAATTATTGATCCGAAAATCAACAAAACACAAGGGATATGTTTAAGTCTAATTCTATACAGGAAATCCACCAAGAATTAAACAAAAACTAAGATTAATCAATTAAGAATCCACCTAATTAATCAATCCAAACGAATGTTTTAACTAAAACAAGCAAAACAGCAATTGATCGCAATCAACCAAAACTCAAGTATGCAACTTAAGAAATAATCTGAATATTAATCTCTATGTATATCTATTCATGTGTTTACAGCCCTATTTATAAGACTTAGTTTACCTAGGAAGATTAGGACAAGTCCCTAATTCAATCCTAATTAAACTAGAATTCTAACTTGCTTGAAGAGCAAGCACCTTGGAGCACAAGCATACACCAAACTCCTTGGAGAACAAGCACACGCCTAAACTGATTTATTTTGCTAACTAACTGATTTTTAAAGCAACTAAATAAATAAATAAAAATTAAAGAACTAAATAAAGATTAAAGATCCTAATGCTTGAACCAAGAAAAACCCTTTCAAGTGAAAGGTAAAAACTTGTAAGCAAAATCTAAGTAAAGAAAATTCATGAAAATTCAAGAAAGTTCAAGAAAGTATACTAGACTCCAAGAAAAACCACTAAGCAAACCGTGGCTTTGCTTTGATATCCAAGAAAGTGTCCATGCAATGCTTGGCTTGAATCAATGTTTAGGGATAAACTATCTTGATGCATGATAAGCAAATCTTCGAAGTTCTCCATGCTTAGACTTGCATCAGACTGTTCTTGAATGTGTACTCTCACTTAGGTGGTGAATGTATGTTTTCTTTTCGATTTTAAGGAACATCTCGGCTTACCATTTCCTCACTATGTTCTCTGGGTACATATGTGGGTAATTAATTATCTACATCGTGTACTTGGAGAACTAGGGGGAAATGCTGACGGATTTTCCTTAAAATTGGAAAGTTGACATACATTCACTAGTGAGAGTAGACATTCAAGGATGGGTTAGGTTGGAGTGATAAGGACCCTTTGGAAACATGCATTTTTTCACTATATGAATGGCATATTCACGTTTTGTACTTGAATTTGATTTACATAAAATATGTAGCACTTACACATTATAATTATATGGTGCTATATATATGTTTAGAGACAATTTACTAAATGGAGAAGGATCGTGGTTGGATGTATGGTAGACGCGATACATTGGAATTTTGGAATGGGGTTCAAGAGTTTTGCGAGAGGGCTTTAGCTTATCAACGCACACTGGGAGGCAAAGGCCTTTATTGTCCTTGTGTTGATTGTAATTGTGTGAATGTGGTCGATAGTGTTGAAATCATTAGAGATCATGTATTATGTCGTGGGTTTAGGCAATTTTACCATGTGTGGATTTGGCACGGAGAAAGTGGAGAGTACAGTGGGGATCTTGATCGGAATGATGTGCGTGTTAGAAGCACTGAGATTCATGTGGACGAGGAATACGAGAATGATGAGTATATTGTTGATAATGGTGAGGATGGAGCCGATGAAGATCAGGCGGATGAGGTCGAGGATGAACAAGTGGATGAGATGTTGCAAGGTGTTGAAGGTGAAGTGTTTGAATTATTATCGGAGGCTTCCAAAAAGCCTTTGTATCCCGGGTGCAAAAAATACTCCAAACTATCGGCCGTGCTAACACTTTTCAACATTAAGTCGAAGCATGGGTGGACGGACATCAGTTTTACTTCTTTGTTGACCGCATTAAGTGATATGTTGCCTGATGGGAATGAAATTCCTAAGTCTTATTATTACGCAAAGAAGCTCATGTGTCCCTTTGGTTTGGAGTATAAGAAGATACATGCATGTCCTAATGACTGTATTTTGTATCGAAATGAGTATGAAAAACTGCAGGAGTGTCCACGATGCAAGCGGTCGCGGTACAAGCGCATGAGTTGCAATCCTGGCACGGAGGGACCTCCTGCTAAGGTGTTGTGGTATCTTCCCATTATTCCAAGGTTTAAGCGTCTGTTCTCAATACCAAAAGACGCTAAAAACTTGAGGTGGCATGCAGAGGGAAGAAAGAAAAACAGAATGCTGAAGCATCCAGCTGACTCTCCACAGTGGAAGAACATTGATTTGAAGTTTGAGGAATTTGGTAATGAAGTCAGAAATTTAAGGCTTGGGTTGTGCACGGACGGGATGAATCCATTTGGCACTCTTAGTACCCAACACAGCACATGGCCGATACTTTTAGTGATTTATAATTTGCCTCCTTGGCTGTGCATGAAACGTAAGTATGTAATGCTTTCATTGCTAATAACTGGTCCTAAGCAACCTGGAAACGACATAGATGTTTACCTTGCGCCGCTTATTGACGACTTGAGAAAGATGTGGGACGAAGGGGTTTCCGTTTTCGATGCTCATCAGAACGAGATGTTCACATTGCGTGCAGCCCTTATGTGGACCATGAATGACTTCCCTGCATATGGCAACTTGTGTGGGTACAAGGTCAAAGGGAAAAAAGCATGCCCCATATGTATTGATGACACATCAAGCGTATACCTGACTCATTCTCACAAAGATGTGTACCTACGGACTCGAAGGTTCCTTAGGCGTGATCATCCGTACCGTAGGCAGAAAAAGGCTTTCGATGGAACCGTGGAAGAGGATACTGCGCCTAGACCATTGACTGGTGCTGAGATTAGTGCTCGGGTGAAAGGGATACAAACGGTGTTTGGAAAATCAGAAAAAACTATGGTCTCAGCTGCTCTGTTTAAGAAAGAATCAATCTTTTGGAAGCTGCCGTACTGGAGAGAACATGACGTTAGGCATTGTCTTGATGTGATGCATATAGAGAAGAATGTGTGTGATTCTCTTTTGGGGACGCTTATGAATATCCCAGGCAAAACAAAGGACGGAAAGGGTGCTCGGTTAGATTTGCAAGAGATGGGGATTCGTCCAGAATTGTGGCCTCAAGAAAAGGTCAGAAAGGGAAAGGAGCCGAGAATAGAAGATGAAAGTGTTTCGAAAAAAGGGAAGGAGAAGAACAAGGGAAAGGGAAAGGCCAAAGATGCGTCAAAGAAGAAAGATAAGGGTAAAGGGAAGGATGAAAAGAATTATTTACCCCCGGCTTGCTATACATTGTCAAGGGTAGAGAAACGTATGTTTTGTGCATGTTTGTACGGCATTAAGGTTCCATCAGGGTACTCATCTAACATGAAAAGATTTGTAACCTTAAATGGAGAATTGAAGCTGACAAGTATGAAATCCCATGATTGTCACATTATGATGCAAGTATTCCTACCGATTGCAATCCGTGGAATTCTACCGAAACACGTGAGGGAAGCGATTACAAGCCTTTGTTCGTTTTTCAATACAATTTGTAGCAAAGTTCTTGATCCTTGTACACTAGATGCTTTGCAAGCTGATGTGGTTGTGACTTTGTGCAAATTTGAGATGTATTTCCCACCCTCATTTTTTGACATAATGGTTCATCTGGTTCTTCATTTGGTGCGTGAGATTAAGTTGTGCGGTCCAGTGTTCATGAGGTGGTGCTACCCTTTTGAAAGACACATGGGTACATTACAAGATAAAGTACGGAACCGAGCTCACCCTGAAGGAAGTATAATGCAAGGGACAGTGGGTGAGGAGATAGGTAACTTTGTGGCGGACTACATAGCCCTTGCTCAACCTATTGGTCTTTCTACTTCTCGACATGAAGGTAGACTTGATGGTCATGGCACAATTGGGTCGAAACGAATGTCACCAGACCGAGATCAGTTCTTACAAGCACACCTTTATGTGTTGCACCATGTTTCAGATGTGCACCCATATTTAGACGAGCACATGGCTTGTTTCCGTGCCGAATTTCCATCCAAAGGTGAAAGGGCACTTATGCAGTTGCATAATAAGAAATTTGTTGATTGGTTTCGTGAACGAGTAATGAGTGGATTGAATGATACTAATGTGACCGATACAGTACGGTGGCTTGCGTACGGTCCTAGGGATGATGTCCGTTCATTTGAGGGATATGACATCAATGGGTACACTTTTTGGACCGAGGCTCGTGATTTGAAATCTTCCTCCACCCAAAACAGTGGTGTAACTCTTGTGGCGTCGTCAAGGGAGTTTGCAAGTTCTAAGGATAAATCACCTGTCGATGCAGAGTTGTCATACTATGGTCGAATTCAAGAAATATGGGAGCTTGATTATTGTGACTTCACGGTTGCTCTTTTCAAGTGTAAGTGGGTTGATAATATCAGGCGAAACGTCAAACATGAGGACTTTACTCTTGTAGATCTTGGCCACTTGAATGATAGTGCGGAACCATTTATCCTTGCATCTCAAGCTAAGCAAGTGTTCTACGTAACTGACCCAATGGATTCAAAATGGTCTATAGTGCTAGCTGGCAAAAGAAGAATCCTAGGCATTGGAGATGTTGAGGATGAGGAAGAATATGATGCGTTTGATGATTCAGCACCTTTCACTGTTCCTAGACCTGGAGTACTAAATGACATAGACAACGAAGCAGGTTATATGCGATCAGACCACAACGAAGGAATTTCAGAATGAGGTAGTTTGATTAAAAGTTAGTAATGGTTTCATTGCAAATATAGTTTAGTTATCATGTATATAGGAGCATAAGTAAGCGAAAATGATATATTTGTAGTTTGAAATTGCCTAAGTGTACTCATTATCATGCATATACAAGGTTATAGGACCATAAGTAGGTGAAACTGGCATAAATAGCTTCTACTTAACCCAACTCCTTTGTTTTGTGTATGAACTAACATTTATTCATTCTAACAACCTATTTTCCATATGTAGATTGAAATTGGCATTTTGTACTCATTATCATGCATATACAAGGTTATAGGACCGTAATAAGTAGGTGAAAATGGCTAAAATAGCTTATACATAACCATAATAACTATCATGCATATAATTTACTATACACTAATATTGTTTTATGATTGCTTTGACAGGTGCTTATATCTCATGGCGGACGATCATGATCCTCGTTTGGTAGAGGACATTGACGATGATGAGTATGAGGACGAGTACGAGGATGACGACTCCGATGATAGTGATGCTCCTTATGATGTGAATAAGGAGGATGACTTGGGTGAGCCAGAGGACCAGGCTCAAGATGAGTTCGAGCGTAGGCTTGACGATTTTGAAAAGTTAGCTGAACGTGCACCGGCCATTGAAAATACAGCACGTGAGATTGTTGGTGAGAACAAGACTCCTGAAAGTCAAGGCCAAGGACAAGATGAAAACAACATAGGTGGTGGAGGGGGGGAAAAGGCACCGGCTGAAAGAAAAACAAGGGGTCCGACGAGAAGCTTTAAGAAACCGGACGGTCCATGGTCTTGGAGTATGACAACAAAGGCCAACCCGGGCCCAAATGGCGTCGACAATATGCTAATCAAGTTGGCTTATGTTCGCGGAAAATCCCCATTACACTTGTAATGCGGCAAGTACCTCCGGGTTTGATTCAAGCATTTTGGGATGATACAAGGGTAAGTGTGTTTTTGGCACATTTAGACAATTTAAGATACCTTAACCTTATGATTGTTTTTAAATAGAAACCAATAATCGGTTTTAATTTGTGCTTGCAGAGGCAGTTTTCTATTCCTAATGATCCCGAGAAGAAAAAGGTGTTTGTCTCTTTATTAGAGGAAAGATTCAGAGGCTTTAAGACCAAGTTGACTAATCGGTGGATCCATAAGAAGAAGAAGGTGCAAACAAAGAAGAAGAATGCCAAAGAGGATAACCGTCTCCCGTGGCAAATATGGCCGACCGTGTCAAAAGATGATTGGGAAGAGTTCGTTAGAATGAAGAGTCAAAAGAAAGCCATTGTAAGTTTGTGTAAATCTGATGTCAATTGAATAATAGCTTGACACTTTTTGTATTAATGAGACTAACATTTTTTGTTTTGTAGGAACTTCGAGAGCAAAATCAAGCGAATGCAGAAAAGAAGGAATACGTCCATCGTATGGGTCCTAAGACTTTTGCTGAAAAGAGACCTGAGTGGGCCGCTTCGGGTTTATACCCTAAAGCGCTTCTAGTGGCATCGAAGGAACCCTCTAGTTCCACGATCACTACCTTGGTGAGTCGTGCCGGTGATTTCTTTTGTTCTCTCCATTCGTTTGATAAGAAAACCGGAAAATGGTTCATCAAGGGTCCGGAAGCTAAAAAACTGGCGGATAAGCTAGTAAGTTACCTATGAATTGTTGAAATTAAGTTACTTTTGCATCTAACCATTAACTGTTTTACTGACCTCATTTTTCCTTATGCTATAGCTTGAGCACACTCAAGAGATGGTGGAGGGCAAATTTGAACCAAGTATTGAGAATGACCCTTTCACCATGGCTTTGGGAAGGCCATACCATCCAGGACGAGTAGTAGGTTCGGGAGGGTCATTGCTTGGATGGAATAAGGTGATGGGTCCCGAATACACAAAATCGGGTACATCTCGAGCCAGTGTTAACTCACCGGGGGAGTTGGATGCCAAGGTGGCATCAATTAAGGAACAAGTACGCAACGAGTTAGTTGGTGAATTTAATGCTTGGGCGAAGCTGATGAACTTACCGACTTTGCCGTTCCTCACGAGTACCCCGGTTGACTCATGTTCTGAACCAAAAGGACAAGGAGAAGGTGATAGACATGGAGGAGATGAGATACGTGGTGAAGATGTGTCACCTCAGGTAAAATCAACTGGGTTATTAAAAGTTTTAAAATACCGAGTTAATTGAGATTTTAGGTGCAATGATTGATGTACTGTTGTAGGTTCCTACTCCTACACATGCGGACTCGAGGGAGCTTGAAAATCTAACACCGCATGAATTTCCAGAGTTACAGGTAATTTGTAACCCTCTACCTTAATGAATTTTGTTATATCTATGTTCTTGTAAAAGTCCTACTTAACTATCTTCTTTTTATATATTTACTTGTGTAGGAAGACACCCGGTGTACACTTCTAGCCCCGGGGCATGCAAATAGTACCGTGTTGAGTTTGGTGGCGTATGGTAGTGCCCAACCGACGACGGGTGCTACGGCGGGGCCACATCATTACTCTGTTGGGATCGATTCAGTGGTTGCGGGGTTCGAAGACATCCCACTACCCGTACCGATAGAGGAGGTTGAGATAACAACACTTTGGCAAGCTGTAGGTAGCTTTGTTGATTGGCCACGTGCATAGGTGAAGTTGATTAATAAGGAGGTAAATTAGCTACTCACTTGACTATTTCATCATTTCATCAAAAAGTAGCCATTTTGAGCCGAAATGGCTACTTACTTGCCTTTTTTCTTCCTTTTTCAACTTAAAAACTTCTTGCATCTCAAAACAACTCATAATCACATATTTATAAGTGTTTGTCATTTCAAATTACATAAAAATCGCCAAGTTCTAAGTTTTTGGGTCAAATTCATAAAAAAAGGCCATTTTGAGCCGAAATGGCTACTCACTTGCCTATTTTATTAATTTCTCAACTTATAAACTCCTTGCATCTCAAAACAACTCATAATCACATATTTATAAGTGTTTGTCATTTCAAATTACATAAAAATCGCCAAGTTCTAAGTTTTTGGGTCAAATTCATAAAAAAAAGCCATTTTGAGCCGAAATGGCTACTTACTTGCCTTTTTTCTTCATTTCTCAACTTAAAAACTTCTTGCATATCAAAACAACTCATAATCACATATTTATAAGTGTTTGTCATTTGAAATTACATAAAAATCACCAAGTTCTAAGTTTTTGGGTCAAATTCATAAAAAAAAGCCATTTTGAGCCGAAATGGCTACTCACTTGCCTATTTTCTTCATTTCTCAACTTATAAACTCCTTGCATCTCAAAACAACTCATAATCACATATTTATAAGTGTTTGTCATTTCAAATTACATAAAAATCGCCTAGTTTTTCATTTTTTTTTTTTTTAAAAAATAAGCAACTTCCGCTGCACCGGGAGACCCGAGGGAGCCGCCCCCGCTGCCGGAACAGCAAAGGCAGCCCCAACGAGGCCACAGCAGCCCCGACAGGTGGCTTCCAAGGCTGTAGCAGCCACGGCAGGTGGCTGCCAGACTGCTGCAGCCTCGGCAGCAGCCTGCCTGGGCGGCTGCAGCCTCGACAGGCGGCTGCCATGGCTGCTGCAGCCTCGGCAGGTGCTGCTACAGCCATGGCAGCCGCCTGTCGAGGCTGCAGCAGCCCAGGCAGGCTGCTGCCAAGGCTGCAGCAGACTGGCAGCCACCTGCCGTGGCTGCTACAGCCCTGGCAGCCACCTGTCGGGGCTGCTGTGGCCTCGGCACGGGCTGCCTTCGCTGTTCCGGCAGCGGGGGCGCCTCCCTCGGGTTTCCCGGTGCGGCTGCCGTTGCATTTTTAAAAAAAAAAAAAATTTTAAGCAATTTTCATCATTTCATCAAAACATAGCCATTTTGAGCCGAAATGGCTACTTACTTGCCTTTTTTCTTCATTTCTCAACTTAAAAACTTCTTGCATCTCAAAACAACTCATAATCACATATTTATAAGTGTTTGTCATTTCAAATTACATAAAAATCACCAAGTTCTAAGTTTTTGGGTCAAATTCATAAAAAAAAGCCATTTTGAGCCGAAATGGCTACTCACTTGCCTATTTTCTTCATTTCTCAACTTATAAACTCCTTGCATCTCAAAACAACTCATAATCACATATTTATAAGTGTTTGTCATTTGAAATTACATAAAAATCACAAAGTTCTAAGTTTTTGGGTCAAATTCATAAAAAAAAGCCATTATGAGCCGAAATGGCTACTCACTTGCCTATTTTCTTCATTTCTCAACTAATAAACTCCTTGCATCTCAAAACAACTCATAATCACATATTTATAAGTGTTTTTCATTTCAAATTACATAAAAATCGCCAAGTTCTAAGTTTTTGGGTCAAATTCATAAAAAAAGGCCATTTTGAGCCGAAATGGCTACTCACTTGCCTATTTTCTTCATTTCTCAACTTATAAACTCCTTGCATCTCAAAACAACTCATAATCACATATTTATAAGTGTTTGTCATTTGAAATTACATAAAAATCACCAAGTTCTAAGTTTTTGGGTCAAATTCATAAAAAAAAGCCATTTTTAGCCGAAATGGCTACTCACTTGCCTATTTTCTTCATTTCTCAACTTATAAACTCCTTGCATCTCAAAACAACTCATAATCACATATTTATAAGTGTTTGTCATTTCAAATTACATAAAAATCGCCAAGTTCTAAGTTTTTGGGTCAAATTCATAAAAAAAGGCCATTTTGAGCCGAAATGGCTACTCACTTGCCTATTTTCTTCATTTCTCAACTTATAAACTCCTTGCATCTCAAAACAACTCATAATCACATATTTATAAGTGTTTGTCATTTCAAATTACATAAAAATCGCCAAGTTCTAAGTTTTTGGGTCAAATTCATAAAAAAAAGCCATTTTGAGCCGAAATGGCTACTTACTTGCCTTTTTTCTTCATTTCTCAACTTAAAAACTCCTTGCATCTCAAAACAACTCATAATCACATATTTATAAGTGTTTGTCATTTCAAATTACATAAAAATCGCCAAGTTCTAAGTTTTTGGGTCAAATTCATAAAAAAAAGCCATTTTGAGCCGAAATGGCTACTTACTTGCCTTTTTTCTTCATTTCTCAACTTAAAAACTTCTTGCATCTCAAAACAACTCATAATCACATATTTATAAGTGTTTGTCATTTGGAATTACATAAAAATCACCAAGTTCTAAGTTTTTGGGTCAAATTCATAAAAAAAAGCCATTTTGAGCCGAAATAGCTACTCACTTGCCTATTTTCTTCATTTCTCAACTTATAAACTCCTTGCATCTCAAAACAACTCATAATCACATATTTATAAGTGTTTGTCATTTCAAATTACATAAAAATGGCCAAGTGCCTATTATAAGTGATTGTGAGTTGAAACTTATTATTTCCCAAACTATTTCAGATTTCCAATGGAAGCAAAACTTCAAAGAGAAAGAGGGTGGAGAAGCCTAAAAGAATTGATCAACCTAAGAAGAAGCTTAGTGAACAACAGTCCAAGAGTGAACAAGCGTCGAAGTTGCACTCTTCGAAAGGTTCACCCATGCCACCTACTCCAATTGTTGAAGACATTGTTCTTCAATCGCTCTCTACTGACATGACCTTTCTTCACAACCGTGCTTGTCATTTGGTCGATCCCATGGAAGTTGCACTTCCTAAGGCAATGTTCCACTATGATGAGGATGCAATTGCATGGATCAGCAAAGAAGATGTGAAGGAATTTCTACGTGGTGCAAAGCTTAACATTTCCCTCATTCAAACATTCATGAGGTAACTTCAATGCCTACATAAAGTTCATACTTTTTTCAAGTTATTCAAATTGATGGTGATTATCCTACATCTGATAAATTAATCAATGTTCATGCACGCAGAGCACTACAGGAGCACTTAACTGACAGTGATTCTCCGTGTAAAGTTGGGTGGTTATGCCCCGAGCAGTTATCCACTACTAAAATCATAGGCAACCCCCATGACGTGTTGTACTATGTTGAACAGAGTATAAGGGAATCAACGCGTGCGGGAGACAAGTTCATATTCGCCCCATGTTATAGAGAGTATGACTAATTTAACCATGTCAAATTCAATCGATTTGGCCTCATTATATGTTGACTCCTAAATATTAATTACCTTGTCTATTGTGAACTTATGTAGGGAGCATTGGAGCCTCATGGTGATTTGTAATTCCACTAACACAATTTATCACCTTGATTCAGCTCGATCATCGGAGAAGTGGCTCGTGAAGTCTATATTGCAAAAGTAAATATATATAGCAACCTATAGTGATGATTATTGCTAATAATAACTAATTTAGTAATCATACGACTAATCAAATTTGATTGTATTTTTTATACTACAGTGTTATGAAGAAGCTACATTGTCGTGCTCCAAAGGGTCCAACATGGAAGACACCGTTGGTAATTTACATGATATTATTGTGATTATCTTGAAAATCTATGGTAGTAAATATTTGCTCATTTCCTTTGCATGTTTCACTGATGTGATTTGTTTGTCATATGCTAGTGCGCACAACAAGAGAATGGACTTGATTGTGCTTTGTATGTGATGAGATTCATGCTTGACATTGTGACTAATTGTACGGACACTCAACAGCTTGATGAGGTAAGTCCTAAAATTTCTTGAAATGCTATATTGATGTGATTTCTAGCCTTAGACACCTAATATTATCCAACAATGACATGTTATGAGAAACAAAAAGGCTATTTCACAAGAAAGGTAGAAAATGGGTTGAATAGAAGTCATATGGGCCATATTAGGGCCATTTTGTGTTAATATGCTCTTTTGATGTGATTTCTTTCCTTATACACCTATAACTAGATAATATTGACATGTTATGAGATAAATAAAGTTCATTTAATAAGAAATGTAGGAAATGGGCAAAGTAAGGTCATATAGGCCATATTCGGGCCATTTTGGGTAAAAACCGTCATAAACCTTAATAAAATGCTCTCCTATACAATTTTAGGGCTTACACACATACTACTACCCAACATTGACATGTTATGAGAAAGAAATAGTTCATTTGATAAGTAATGTAGAAAATGGGCTACATAGAAGTCATATAAGCCCTATTTGGGCCATGTTGAGTAAAATGCGTTGTTGAACTTCTTGAAATGCTATATTGATGTGATTTCTAGCCTTAGACACCTAATATTATCCAACAATGACATGTTATGAGAAATAAAAAGGCTATTTCACAAGAAAGGTAGAAAATGGGTTGAATAGAAGTCATATGGGTCATATTAGGGCCATTTTGTGTTAATATGCTCTTTTGATGTGATTTCTTTCCTTATACACCTATAACTAGATAATATTGACATGTTATGAGATAAATAAAGTTCATTTAATAAGAAATGTAGGAAATGGGAAAAGTAAGGTCAAATAGGCCATATTCGGGCCATTTTGGGTAAAAACCGTCATAAACCTTAATAAAATGCTCTCCTATACAATTTTAGGGCTTACACACATACAAATACCCAACATTGACATGTTATGAGAAAGAAATAGTTCATTTGATAAGTAATGCAGAAAATGGGCTATATAGAAGTCGTATAGGTAATATTTGATTAAATACATATTTTTTGCCTAATTAATTATTTTTAAAATAATGTTTTTGTATTTCAAGTTTTGCAAGGTCCAAAAGGATGGTCCGTTGACAATCAAAAAGCTTAATGAAGTTCGTGACATGTTGGCGTCTTTCATCACCTTCAACATGTAAATGGCATGCATTGTAATTGTAAATTATTTATGTTAACTTTTGAATTGAACTATATATAACTTATTATTCATTATATATGTGTACTTACTATTATTTGTATATATGTAAGCAACTTTTTTTTTTTTTGTATTGCGTTTGGGAATAATTATTTCTATATATATATATATAATTGAATTCTTGTATCTAATATTATTTTTGTATATAATAATTAATAATATTATTATTAATAATAAAATTATTAATTATTATATTTAATATAATTGCTGGAATTACAGGGTATTATTATTGCAGGTTTTTTGTAAAAAATATTATTGCACGATGGAAAAAAAAAAAAAAGAAAAAAAAAATATTTATACAAAAGGCACCGGTTAGGCAGGAACCGGTGCCTAAACTATCCACCACCCAAAAAAAAAATGGCGGGAGAGCAGTATTAGGCACCTGTTAACCGGTGCCTATTCCACCCTATGGCACCGGTTAACCGGTGCCTATTAATCCCTATGGCACCGGTTTTGAACCGGTGCCAAATATGGGGTTTTTGGCACCCCTCAAATAGGCAGTGGTTCAAACCGGTGCCTTAGACCGGGTTTGAACCGCTGCCTAATGCGTTTTTTCTACTAGTGTAATTATGGGTAGTATTTATTAAGTTGGTCAAGATTGGTCATGTTTGAGAATTCATTGCCGTCCATATCAGTTAGTTTTGCTGCACCTCCTGATAGGATTGTTTTGACAATGTAGGGGCCAGACCAGTTAGGTCTAAATTTTCCCCTTGGGTCTAAAACATTTTTCCTTAGTGCTTTTAATACCAAATCTCCTATTTTGATATTTCTTGTCTTGACCTTCTTATTAAAATGCCTAGCCATACGAGTTTGGTAACACTGAGTGTGATGTAGAGCTTCTAGTCGTTTTTCGTCGAGTAGAATTAATTCTTCATATCTTGCCCTAGTCCATTCAACTTCATCGAGTTTACTCTCCAGCGCAATGCGTAGAGATGGTATTTCTAGTTCGACAGGTTGTACAGCATCCATTCCATATACTAAGGAAAATGGCGTATTCCCGTTGATGTACGGATTGACGTGCGATAACCCCACAATGCGAAGTGAAGCTTGTCAGGCCAATCCTTATAATTTTCTGTCATTTTCTCGATGATAGTCTTTAGATTTTTATTAGCTGCCTCGACTGCTCCGTTTGCTTGAGGTCTATAAGGGGACGAATGATGATGTTGGATGCCATATTTTTGTAGCAATTCTTCACATTCGGCTTGAAAGTGAGTTCCATTGTCACTTATCATTTCATGTGGGACTCCGTATCGACAAATAATATTTCTTTCGATAAAGAGTGCTACATGTTTTGCAGTGAGTTTAGCGTATGATTGCGCTTCGACCCACTTCGTGAAGTAATCGATTGCTACTAGGATAAATTCGTGGCCTCCTGTTCCTGGGGGAGTGATTTTGCCAATTATGTCAATTCCCCATGTAGAGAATGGCCATGGCAATGTGTAGGTGTAGAGCAAAGATGGAGGGACATGTTGTAAATTGGCATAAATTTGGCACTTAGGGCATCTTTTTACATATTGATGGCAATCCCTATTCAGTGTAGTCCAATAATATCCTTCTCGCATTATTTTCTGGACTAACATTTTGCCATTTACATGAGTGCCACAGATTCCTTCGTGAACTATTCTCATTACTCTTTGTGCATCCACTTTTCCTACACATAGGAGGGCTCGACCTTTAGGTACCCTTTTATGTAGCTTGTTGTCTATGAGTACATATTGAGAAGCCAAAAGTCTCAATGCTCGCTTTGCTCTTTTGTCAGCATAAGGAGGGTATTCTCCGTTGGTGACATAGTTGAGTATGTCTGTGTACCATGGTTCTTCTTCTTGTTCTTCTTCTTTGCCTTGGACTAAGTCGTCGTCTTCTATAGCCTGGATATATGTTGGTTTGTGCCTTTTTTCGATAGTTATAGGCATTTTCTCGATTTCCGTGGGAATCCTAACCATGGAGGCTAATCTTGCCAAGGCATCAGCAAATTGGTTTTCTTCTCTAGGTAGATATGTGTATTCTACCTTCTCTAACTGATTGGTAAGAGTTTCCAGATAGGTTTGGTAAGGGGCTAGGCTTTTGCTCCTTACTTTCCACCTTTTAGATATCTGATTGATGATTAAAGAAGAGTCTCCGAATATCCTTAACTTCTTTACTCCCAATTTCAAGGCTGTTTCAAGGCCTACCACGCATGCTTCATATTCAGCAGCGTTGTTGGTAACGTCGAAATCAAGCTTTATTGAGATTGGAACGTGCTCTTCTTTAGGTGATACTAGTAGCACTCCGACGCCACATCCCTTTTGGTTCGAGGCTCCGTCGAAATACAAGGTCCAAGTATCATCTTCAGCGACCATTAAGTCTTCATCTGGAAATTCATTGTCTTGTATTGGTGTCGAGTCCTCTATTGGAAAATCTGCTAGAAAGTCTGACACCACAGATCCTGTAATAGCTTTTTGTGGCATAAACCGTACATCAAACTGGGCTAGATTGACTATCCATCTTGAAATACATCCATTGAGTGTAGATTTTTCGAACAGATACTTGAGTGGATCTAATCGGGAGACTACGAAAACGGTATGCACCAACATGTAATGTCTTAATTTAGTTGTGGCCCACACCAAGGCGAGGCACAATTTCTCGTGCGGTGTATAGCGTGTTTTGTATTTGAGCATCTTTTTACTTAGGTAATAAATTGCGTTCTCTTTTCCTTCTACCTCTTGTGCTAGCATGGCTCCCATTTTCTCTTTGGTAACCGTCAAATATAACCTAAGAAGTATTCCGAGAAGTGCTGGCGCTAATACGGGAGGATTTGCGAGATAGGCTTTGATCTTTTCAAAGGTTTTTTGACACTCGTAATCCCATATTACTGGTACATTCTTCTTGAGATTATTGAAGATTGGTTCACATATCGTTGTCAGTTTTGATATGAACCTACTTATGTATTGCAACCGGCCAATAAATCCTCGGATCTGTTTCTCAGTCTTGGGCGGTGGCATTGACATGATTTCTTTAATCTTGGTTGGGTCTACCTCTATTCCTCTAGAGCTTATGACGTATCCCAAGAGCGTGCCTGAGGTGACTCCAAAAGCACATTTCGATGGATTCAACCTCATGTTATATTTTCTTAGCCTTTCGAAAAATTTCCTTAAGGCTACTTGATGGCCTGGACGGTCCTTTGATTTCACAATCATGTCGTCGACATATACCTCGACTTCTTTGTGCATCATGTCATGAAGTAAGGCGGTTGCTGCACGTTGGTAAGTAGCACCCGCGTTTTTCAAACCGAATGACATTACCGTGTAGCAGTAAGTACCCCATGGTGTTATAAATGTTATTTTCTCCATGTCTTCTTCTGCCATGAGAATCTGATTGTACCCTGTGTATCCATCCATGAATGAGAGAAGCGCGTGATTTGCCGTGTTGTCTACCAGAATATCGATGTGTGGCAAAGGGAAGTCGTCCTTTAGACTTGCCTTATTTAGATCTCGATAGTCGACACACATCCTTACCCTTCCGTCTTTGTTTGGAACTAGGACGACGTTGGCGACCCATTCGGGGTATTTGGATACCTTGATGAAACCTGCAGTTATTTGTTTTTGAACCTCTTCTTTTATTTTAAGTGCTACGCCGGGTTTCATTCGACGCAACTTTTGTTTTACAGGTTTCATTCCTGGAATTAGTGGTATAGTGTGTTGAGCTATTTCTCTATTAATGCCTGGCATATCTTCATATGACCAAGCAAATACATCGATAAATTCTTTAAGTAAGTTAATTAAATCGGTTATGTCTTGTTTATTCAATGTTAGTCCGATTTTAACTTCTCTTTTATGAGTTGAATCATTCGAGATGTCAACTGTTTCAGTTTCTTCGATTACCGGTGTTTTCTTTTCGAGTGTTTCCATTGCTTTAATAATTTCTTTGTCTATTTCATCGTTAGCTAAGCAATGCTCGTCATATTGGGTTAGAGAAGAACATAAGAAGTAAGGAGAATGAGAAATACTATTATACTCTGAGATCATTACATCAAAGAGTGATATGTCCTCAGGGACTAGATCACTAACTATCCTAGGAGAAGAGATAGGAGGGGGAGGTGTTACCACTAAAGACTTAGAAGACTCTAAAGGGGAAGACTCTGACTCAGACTCTGACTCAGACGACTCTTCGAACATCGATCCTTGTCCTGTCGTGATTGATATCTTCCTTCCGCTTGGAGTAGTTACTTTGATAGTCTTGCGCCACCCTTGTAGTGATCCTTCGGCTGGAGTAATTAGCTTCTAGGGGTCGAAGCTTTCACTTTGTAGGACCGTTTGAATGAGCGAGGAGTTATTTTCTTCATAAGTTAGCTCATTCTTTTCTCGTCCAAACAGTAATCCCATGACGTTAAATTCAAAGCATGGGGGTGCTTCTCCTTGTGGACGGGAGTTGGGATTTCATCAGTGAAGTAGCAATCCAAGAAAATCACGAATCCCGGTTGTCTTATGCAGTTTACTACAAATGGCTCGGGAAATTCATGGCATGGATAGTCCTCTCCTTCTTTTATGAACTGACCATTAAGCGTAAGAGGGTACTGATCCATTGGAATTGCTTTCTTTTGAATGCAAGCGTCCCTACGCGTCTTCAACTTGTCCTAGACTCGCTTGATATCTTTCCGAGTCGGATCGAAAACAAGTCTAAAAGTATCTAGCTTAGGAAGGCCAGGTGACTCCAGCGGTTTTGCTATCCCTTTCTTCTTCCCTAGGGTCATCCCAGGGAAGTGTCCTTGTTTCTTCAGCATGGTGTTGACAATCATGTTGGAATGGGGGTCATGGCAAAGAGATGTCCTTTCATCCTCCTGGATTAAGGAGACTTCTTCGTTAAAGCCCCATAGGTCTTCATCATCTTCGTCGTGCTCCACATTGATGATTGGATTCTCTATGGATTTAATTCTCATAGGCAAAGCATCAATAGTGATTGGAATTCCTCCAACTATGGCTTTCACTTGTTGGTGGAGAGATGAAGGGACGACCTTTAGATCATGAAGCCAAGGGCGTCCCAACAACAAATTGAATGAGGCTTTGATGTCTACAACTTTAAAAGTAGTAGCATGTTCTATTGCTCCTGCCGTTACATTTAGGGTTATTTTGCCAAGAGCTAGACAACGAGTATTATCGTAGACTCTTATTCCTTGCGTGGACGGAGTTAAATCTTCGTCCCTTATGCCGAGCATCCTCGCAGTTCTAAGTGGACAGACATTGATAGCCGATCCATTGTCTACAAGAGTCATGGGAACATTCAGCCTTTTGCAGACTACCGTGAGATTTAATGCCTTGTAATGTCTGTCACCTTCTGGGGGTAAATCTTTGTTAGAGAAGGTGATTAAATTAATCGGACTAGGAAGATCACTTGTAAGGAAGTTGGCTAGTCCGTCAGGAGTAGTGTCAGAATCTATCCCGATTTTATCCAAGGCATTCATTACAGCCAACCTATGCTCTCGAGATGTTGCCAGGAGCTTCCACACATTCATCTCAACTTTGTCTTCTTAAACTGTTAAACAATATCATTGTCTTCGATGATAGGTATGGGAACTTGTTGTACGGTGGGCATAGGTTTTGTTGAAACGGGAGGTTGCATTCTCCCAGATCTTGTGAGGACATCTATTGATGAATCTTCTTCAGCTCAAATGTCATCTGTGGTGTATGATACAGAAGGTGAAGGTCCTAATATGTCCTTTAGATAGACATCTTCTTCATCACTGTCCCAAACTCCATTAACGGTTATATCCTCTTCTTGTTGAACTTGGACTAATTTCTTTTCATCAATCATTTTCTGTACGAAATCCTTGAACTTGAAACAGTTTTCTATGGTGTGCTCCTCTGATTGATGGTACTGACAGTAATATCTATCTGTCCTTTTTAATGACTCAAATGGTCTCGGTTCGAGAGGTTTGACCTCGCCACTCTCGGAGAGCATTTCGAACATTTGCGCATATGGGATCCCAATTGGAGTTTAGATTCTATTGCTCTTCTTGGGTTTTTCAGTGATTTGTAAGGGAAAATACTTTGCCTCATAAGTCATTCTCGCTAGTGTGAATTCTCTTTTAGGCTCTTCTTTTGGATATGGAAGCTCATCATATTTCTTATGGAGTTCGTTCATAACTGTGAGAGCTTCACATAGTAGTTGCGATGCCTCCTTCATAGACAGTGTGAGCAATTGTATGTCTTCCTTATTTGCCGGTTCTGGAAGGTTATCTTTGACATCGAAAAAGATCTCCTCTTCTTTTTCTATGACATTGATTTCTTCGACAGGTTTAATGAGAGATGAGGGGTCAACCTCGTTTTCTTCATCGGAGATAGCCAGAGTATGAGCTAGAGGTGCATTGTCGATGCTTGGCTTCTTACTGGCAGGGGGCAACGAAAGTTTGTTATTGTCGATTAGGTCTTGGATAGCTTCCTTAAGCTTCCAACAGCTTTCAGTAGAATGGCCCCTACCTTGGTGATACTTGTAGTGTGCATTGGGGTTCCTGTTAACCGACCTCTTCTCGACTGGTGGGTCCCCAAATGGTCCAATGGGAGTTATAAGACCTTTTGCATTTAATCGATCAAATGCGGTGTCATAACTCATGCCAATAGGAGTGAAATTCCTCCTAAATGGTTTCTTCTGTCCTTAGTTGTTCATGGCGAGAACTTCTCCTAAATTAAAGGTGCTAACATTATTTAAGTGGGCGGTTTTGGAAGAAGAAGGATTGTCGTTCTTCTTTCCTTTCCAGCCACTGTTGGAGTTATTATTGGCAGCTTTTGACTTAGCCAAATCATCTTCAATATTGATCCCAATGTCATAAACAACCTTAAAGGTATGGAGGTTATTTTGATATTTTAGATGCTTGGAATATTTTTCTTGGAGATTCTTGATAAACAGTCTCACAGACTCTTTTTCGCTTGGCACCTCAATCATTTTAGTGAGGTTTCTCTCCACTTGTTAAAGAAAGAGGTGAAGCCTTCATTCTCTTTCTGTTGAGGATTTCAAGTTCTCTATGGTCAGTCTCGACTTGAATGTTGCACTTATACCTATCGACGAAAGCGTTTGCTATAGACTCCCAGGTAGAGGTCTTTTTTTTTTTCGAGAGAAAAGAACCATTGTTGGCAAACGGTCTTGAGAGATAGTGAGAAAAGAGAAGGGAAGACCTTCTTATCAATACCCTTGATACTCATTATTGTTTCAAATGCTCTTAAATGGAAGTATGTATTGTCAATTGCTCTGAATTTTGGGATGTCGTTGGCGTTGAACTTCTGCGGAAGAAGATCTTTGTCCACCGAGACCCCTTGTGATGTAAGCTCATGAAACTTGTAGTCACTGGACAACTTGCTTAGGCTCTCTTGCATGAGGTCCATTTGTTGTTGATTTACGGGATCGTCGATCCTAAGTGCGAGAAGCTTAAGTGTCTCAGTCACAGTAGCCAGTTGGTTCTTAAGATCATTAACTTCTTCTTGAGTTGCCATTATAACCCTTGCTTTCCTCTTGCGAGCTATAGGTTTGTCGAAAAGTTGGACTTGTACGAAGAGGTTATCTTTAATTAATCGTCCTTCTTTTCTTGACCACGCGCTGTAAATTAAACCATTTTGCGTTTTAATTACTTGACTCGAATCAACTTGACTTTATGGTTTATTTTAAGGGAAAAAGAAAAAAGGGTCCATATTTTTGGCAAAAATAACGTACATATTTTTAGGGAACTAAGTATTATTATTTTTATGTTGGAGGATTAATATCCGACTTAACCCCCTAAAAATATGACGAAAAAACGCGCACACAAGACTCTCTTAATCATGGTCAAAGTATGTGTATTGGTGTGTGCGTTGAGTGTAAGTGACATGCTTGTACTCTTGTGTAAGACCATGGGACTTAGTGCCTAAACTCGATCATTGATTCAATTAAACATTATTGTCAGCAAAATTAACCGAATTAAACAGGAAACTGATTAATTAGACCTTAAGTGATGACTCGACAAATAATCCGAACTGTCGGCCAAGCGACAGGACTAGTGTCACACTGTGGAGGTTAGCGCCAGACAACTCAGGCGCTACACACCATAGTGTGGCGCTACAGCTCAGACCTTGGCGCCAATAGTGGAGCTTTGGTCTGGGACTGTTTTCGGTATTATTAGTCAACTGGAGTATGCCTAAAAGCGTACTAAGTCAATTTCGATTGTAAAAAAATTAGATCTTATTGACTCAAATTAAATAATTAATTAATAATTAATTAGGCAAAGTTCTTTAAGTCATTAATTTATTTAATCTCAACACAAGTCAACAAACGGTTAAGAGAAACATAGAATATTTATGCACAACAAATAATGCACAATTAGTCAAGTAGGCACGATATGATGCAATGCGTTTGCAACCTAACCATGGCTCTAGTTCTCTAAAGTTTGGGATATGGTTTAGTCAAAGAGGGTCCATGGTTAATTGTCCGGATGCACCACGCGGAAGCCTAACCGTGAAGGGTTGGCGCGAGTGGATGGGACACCGCAAGCTTTAGAAAAAAACTCGCTTCCATGGTTTGGTGAATTCAACATCTCGGGTGTACCCTTTGTTGCACGGAGCGTTCAATCGGGTAGATGGAGCATGAATTCCCAGAGGGTTATGTCCATATGTAGAACACATATGGGTTTCAGAAAAAGTGAGAAAAAATTCAATCAGGAAGTAGGATTGAGCAAACAATACGAAAAACCGGTCGAAATTAGAACGCATATTTCTGGCTCGGTATTGGGTAAAATTGGCGCCAACAATCAGAGACTGGCGCCAACTTTTAACTGTAGCGTCTGGCGCCAAACGCCAATACTTGCGTTTGGCGCTACGGCTAAAAGTGTGGCGCCAAGCTCTGGCCCTTGACGCTACTTCCCACATGCCTCAACAGCTTTCTGTGCTCGATAAAATCTTCCAGTTTCGCGCGGTGTTATTTCAATCCTAGTTGTGAAAGAAATTCCTAAAATTTCCTACGTGTAAAATCCTATGTTTTTGACTCATTACGGATGGTATTTACAATGAGATCTTTTTTATGCATATGACAATAATGTTAATCAAAATTACGCACATGAAATACTTAGAACTTTTCGAGTCTCATCCACTCATTCTAAATCATTGCCGAAACAAATTCAGGAAGTAAAATAGAAATCCTCCCAAGTGGAGTCGCTAAAAACTGTGGGGAATAATTCAAGCCTTTAATCCCACTAGCTTGAACCCCACTATGATCATACACTAAAGTACGGTGGCGTCCAAAAGGGAAAAAGATAGAGCAAAAGAGTCGCCAACAAGTTTTTTAAGGAACTTGTAAACCGTTCATAGGATGAAGGTTACACCCCTTAACGATCCAAGAGATCGTCAACTCCATAAGGTCTAGAACCAAATAAGGGTTCGGGGATGAAGGTACAAATCCAACCTAAAAGAGATTGAACCTGCCCTAATAATAGACCTCTACTTTATTCTGCTCGTACTCATGTGCGCTTTCTAATTAACATGCAATCATTAGGTTTAACCCTAAACCTGTTTAATCTATGTTGGTTGAATATTAATGCACAAATAAAACTATTATTGGCGATCACTTGGATTTATAATCACAATTAACCCTAACAAGATTATTAATTATCTTATTAAGCATGATTACAAGTACAAAATTCCCTTTAAACATGCATAAAAGGTGTGATCAAGCAATAAAGAATAGATAAAATATCAAGCAACATAATAATAATCATGACAATAAAAATAATAACCATAATAATCATAATCATCATAAATAAAATAATCATATTCATAATCATAAATTATAACACTTATAATAATAATCATGTTCATGTTAATATTAAAGCATAATAAAAATAGCAAGATCCTAGGCATGATACTAACAAGATTAATAACATACCCTAGCATGTCACTAAGCAATAAAAATCAAACCTTTAACCCTAACATGATACTAACAATCATAAATATTAGGAAGAACATAGGAAGCATCACAGGAATCATATTTAATATTAAAAATACCCTAGACATGATATTAGGAATATCATAATAACAATGTAAACATGACTTCTACATCATAACATCAATTAAAACCATTAAAGCACTTACTTTGATGCCTCGTACCTCTTTCTAATAACAAAATACACACGTCAGTAACTTCAAGAAAAATAATAAACAAACAATAATAGAGATTTGGGACCAAACCCTCAGAAATTAAAACCTTTCACGTCTAGGGCGAAGGCAACTTCGAATATGGCTAGGTGTTTCTAGATCTTGTGAATGCGGAATTTTGTATGAGAAAACCAAATTTAGGAAAGATGAATGAGGGAGATGAATGAAAACTGATTGAAGGTGAATAACTTGCGAATGAGGAGAATTGGTGAATGAAAACGGAGTTTTTAATACGATATTTATAGAGAAAATCAGCCAAAAAAGATAATTTAACAAAACAGAGTCTGACGCTCAGGAAACAGAGCTGGCGCCAACCCTGGCTAGCTGGCGCCAGGCACCAGCACTAGCGCCAGGCACCAGCACTAGCGCCAGGCGCCAATGGCTAGCGCCAGGCGCCAAGGCCTGGGGTTGGACGCCAAGCTTGATTTTAACGCACTTTCGAAAATGCGATAAGTTTACCGTACTGGAGGATAAAATAATATAATTTCTTCGAAAATGCTATTTGATTTTAATTAAAACTCTAAAAAGTCAACAAAGTCAACTTATCAATGCTAATTGAATTAGGAATGAAAAGAACCTTCTAGAAGACTAAAACCATTCATAATTGCATTAGGAATGATAAATCATATTAGGAACTCCCCAAGATCATTGGGCCGTACATAAAGCTCAAATCGGGCCCAGTTTAGTAAATTGGCCATAACTTCCTCAATATTCATTGGAATTGGGCTTATAATATATCGTTGGAAAGGTCTTTGCAAGCCCCATCCAACTACACTACTATTGGTCCCATATCATGGACCAACCAAACTGGATTGGCTGTTTCCTTAAAATAAAGTTTTCAAAAACAGAGAGAAGAGAAAAGAAATAAAAAACTTTCCGCAACACTAGACTTTCCACACTTTCGTTTCATTCGATTATGATTCGACGTGAAAGGTACTCATCACTGGGTTTGGTTTTGGGGAGACACAAATGGGTGTCTACAGTAAGTAACTTCACGGAAAATATTAAATCAAACAATTAATTTAAATAATTGAAATAGAGATTTGGGACCAAACCCTCAGATATTATCAACCTTTCACGTCTAGGGAAAAGGCAACTTCAAACTTGGCTAGGTGTGTCTAGAACTTGTAAATGTGGAATTTTGTAAGAGGGAAAGGTTTAGAAAAATAATAGAGAGAAAATAAGCTTCTAGCTTTTAGAGAGAGAAAATAGAATTATATGATTGTGAATTGTTGAAAAGGGGGTGATATGACCTCTATTTATAAGGAAAAAAGAGGTCGAAGGAATAGAAAAGTATTCGAATTCGAATCGAAATAAAACTTGACGGACAACAGTTGTTGCAGATTTTGTTTTTATCATAACTATTGATCCAAAAGTTCAAATAAGTCATATAATATGTTGTTGGAAAGCTCTTGAAGTATACTTTACAAACCAATTAGAATCATGTTATAATAATTTGTAGAATAAAATATATGGCCAAAATAGTAGAAGGGTATCAGTTTTGAATAGAGTTTCGTATGTCTTTCATATCTATTTTGTTATAGCTCGGAATTAATATTATAATATATCATCGGAAAGATAATTTCAAGATCTATCCAACCATATAATACTTGGATAAAAATTATAAGGCCTAAAAATAATATATGACTATCTTCCATTTCGCATAGTTTAAGGACTCTCAAAAAGAGAAGTTTTATTCAATTTTGAATTCTTTGATATTAATTTTTTAAAAAAGGATAATTAAGATCCTTTAGAAACTTATAGAAGATTATAATAAATCCTAATTAATTTAGGAATGGTTTTAGACCCTTTGGACCCTCCACATGATCATTGGTTGTACATAAAATTCGATTTGGGTCCAATTTAGTATTTTGGCCATAACTTCCTCATTATTCATCGGAATTGGGCTTATAATATATCGTTGGATGAAACTAAACTGGACTGTACATTTTCCATAAATAGAGTAAGAATAGAAATATTTTCAAAAATTGAAAGAAGTATTTTTGTTAAAACAGAAGCATTCACAAGTCTCTTTCACATTTTACCTCGTTCTATAATCAAATGACGTGAAAGATATTCATCACTGGGTTTGGTTTTTCGGGGAGACACAATTAGGTGTCTAAAAAAGCCCCTACTTTAACTGAGTTTAGAGAAACGCAAGTTTCGAAAACAAAAGTCAAAGTAGCGATAGGGACGGAGAATGATTCACAACGTTCTGCGATCCTAAATTATTCTTGTAACGCCGATACCTGCAAACTAGCGTCGCGTATTTTGCACCGCCGAGCACACGTCTCTGGAGTAACCAATTTTGTTGTTGTTTTTTGTTTTGATGACCCCTACAGTGCCTCGTGAACGCCATCGTCAAAGACCACTGCTTGTATCTATCCTCGATTGTTTGTGACAACCCACCACATCTCAGATTAATATCAGGAATAACAATATTTGAGCTATCATATCAATTCGCGGTCGCAAATTGAATAGTATACCATAGGAAGCTCTTTTATCCATACTGAATCCAAAAAAGAAAAATGGAATTTGTTAGCTAATCAAGAATTCCCTTAAGTTATCGTTCTTTTTTACTCTTTTTTCCAGAACTTGACGTCTTTCTTCTACAATCAATCATCTAATGAAGTTTCACTTTTTTGTTTCCACTTCCAAAAATCCAAAACAAAAAATAGAAGAAAATGGGATCAATCTGAAAAGTATTTTGTCAAGGTAATTTTAATAAAAAATTGGGTGTTGTACAAGAAACAAATTTCATTTATACATGTACTCCTGAGAAACATCTGGAATTCTATTCCATTAAATAGACGCGAGAAATTTAAAAACCAGACCTACTATGTTATATTTTGAAATCCTAAATAAAATCTTACCAATCAAAAAATTTTCTAGTACGAAGCCACATATCCGTTTTAGGAATTTGTTCTAGTTCAAGTAATAAACTAAAAAAGAAAAAAAAAAGACCTAAGAATCATCCGAAGACTTCCTATTAAAAGTGAAATTCTATTTTTGTTCTTTTCTAAAAAAATGGAAATGTCAAAATTACATTGTTGGGGCCATACGACCTTAATTACATCGCCCGGTCATCAAGACCTAGCTGTATATACAACTTTTTAGCTAAGTAAAAGAAAACTCAAACATAGTATTTCTTCAGATTGTCCGTGTTCCAGGTTCGGGGGATCGGACGAACATCTAAGGCTTCGAGACGGTAAGTGCCGTCTCGGACTTCCTCTCTAGTTTGGTACGACCCTTCCCAATTTGGGGTTAGCTTTCCATCCTCATTAGCTCGGCCGACCATTTCCATTTTCCTTAGGACAAAATTACCCATCTTTAGCGGCTTCTTAAACACTCAGTTATTGTAAGCTCTCGTCATCCTTAGACGGTTGATTTCATGTCTAAGCGTCGCGTTGCACCCTTCCTCTAGGAGAAAATCCAAGGCGGTCTTCATTGCTTCCTAATTAGAATTTTCATCATACAACATCACTCGAAGAGTGGGCTCGTACATCTCAATTGGGATCACTACCTCAGCACCATAAACTAAGAAAAATGGGGTATCTCCAGTTGAAATCTTTGTTGTGGTACGTATGGACCATAAGACATTAACCAACTCATCCGCCCACAAGCCATCTGATTTCTCAAGCTTCCGCTTGATGTCGTTGGAGATCATCTTGTTGTAGACCTCAACTTGGTCGTTGGCTTGGGGACGGCCGACCGAGGCAAAACAGTGAGTGATGCTCTGGTCAGTTAGCCATTCCTTGAGTTGGCGAGTTTCAAACTGAGGCCCGTTTTCAAATACCATGGACTGAGGTACTCCATAAGGAGTAATAAAATTCTTCTATATGAAGGCTGATACGTCCGTCCACTTAATCCCTCGGGCGGACTCGGCCTCAACCCATTTTGTGAAGTAGTCGACAGTTACAAGCACATACCACCTGTAGACACCCATTTGTGTCTCCCTAAAACCAAACCCAGTGATGAGAACCTTTCGCGTCGAATCATAATTGAATAAGTGAAAGTGTGGAAAGTTTAGTGTTGCGGATAGTTTTAATTTCCTTTCTCTTCTCTCTGTTTTTGAAAACTTATTTTAAGAAAACAGACAATCCAGTTTGGTTGGTCCATGATATGGGTCCAATAGTAGTGTGGTTGGATGGGGCTTGACAAGAGCTTTCCAACGATATATTATAAGCCCAATTCCGATGAATATTGAGGAAGTTATGGCCAATTTACTAAACTGGGTCCGGTTTGAGCCTTATATGTGACCCAATGATCTAGGGAAGGGCCTAATATAGATTTATCATTCCTAATGCAATTAGGAATGGTTTTAGTCTTCTAGATTCTTTTAGAAGTTTCTTTTCATTCCTAATTCAATTAGCATTGATAAATTGATTTTTGTTGACTTTTTAGAGTTTTAATTAGAATCAAAGATTATTTTCTGAGGGAAATACAATTTTATCCTCCTGTACGGCAATTTTTATTTGATTTTAAGAAAACGCGTGAATTTCTGAATCAACGCCAAATGCCAGCTGTAGCGCTTGGCGCTAAGCTTGGCGCCTGGCGTTAGCATTGGCGCCTGGCGCTAATGTTGGCGTCTGGCGCCAATAGCCAGCGTTGGCGCTAATCAGGTTTTATTTGCGTCAAAACTCTGTTTTGATATTTTATCTTTTTGGCTGATTTTCTATAAATAACGTCGTAAAAACTCCGTTTTGAATCATCAATTTTTCATCAGTTTTCACCTACAATCACCAACTCTCATCAAGATTTTCTTGATTACTCTCTCTCTCTCTTTTTCTAAACTAGCCTTCTCTCAAATATAAAAATTCCGCATTCATTAGATCTAGATACACCTAGCCATATTCGAAGTTTCCTTCGCCCTAGACGTGAAAGGTTTAATTTCTGAGGGTTTGGTCTCAAATTTCTATTTCAATTATTTAATTTAATTGTTTTGCTTATTATTTTCCTTGAAGTTACTAACGTGTGTATTTTGTTATTAGAAAGAGGTACGAGGCATCGAAGTAAGTACTTTAATGGTTTTTATTGATGTTATGATATAGAGTTCATGCTTAGGTTGTTATTATGATTCCTAGTATCATGTCTAGGGTAACTTTAATACTAAGTATGATTGTTATGATGCCTTCTATTTTCTTTCCTAATATTCATGTTAGTATCATGTTAGGGTTAAAGCCTTGATTTTTATTGTTAGTGACATGCTAGGGTTTGTTATTAATCTTGTTAGTATCATGCCTAGGATCTTGCTATTATTATATTTTAACATGATTATGAATATATATTATTATTATTATCATGATTATTTTTATTATGGTTATAATTATTATTATGATTATGTTGCTTGATTATTTATTGCTTGATCACGCCTTTATGCATGTTTAAAGGGAATTTGTACTTGTTATCACGCTTAATAAGATAATTAATAATCTTGTTAGGGTTAATTTGATTATAATTCAAGTGATCGCGAATAATAGTTTTGTTTGTGCATTAATATTCAACCAACATAGATAAACAGGTTTAGGGTTAAACCTATTGATTGCATGTTAGTCAGAAAGCGCACATGAATACGATCTGAATAAAGTAGAGGCCTATTATTAGGGCAGGTTCAATCTCTTTTAGGTTGGATTTGTACCTTCATCCCCGAACCCTATTTGGTTCAAGTCCTTATGGAGTTGACGATGTCTTGGATCGTTAAGAGGTGTAACCTTCACCTCGTAAACGGTTTACATGTTCCTAAAGAAAACTTGTTGGCGACTCTTTTGCTCTATCTTCTTTCCCTTTGAACGCCACCGTACTTTAGTGTATGATTACAGTGGGGGTTCAAGCTAGGATTAAGGCTTGAAATATTCCCTATAGTTTTTGGCGACTCCACTGGGGAAGGATTTCTATTTTAATTCCTGAATTTGTTTCGGCAATGATTTAGAATGAGTGGATGAGACTCGAAACGTTCTAAGTATTTCATGTGCGTAATTTTGATTAACATTATTGTCATATGCATAAAAAAAAGATCTCATTGAAAAGACCATCCGTAATGAGTTAAAAACAAAGGATTTGACACGTAGGAAATTTGAGAAATATCATTCATAACTAGGACCGAAATAACACTGCGCGAAACTGGAAAATTTTATCGAGCACCGAAAGCTTCTGAGGCATGTAGGAATTAGCGTCAGCGAAAAGAAGATAGCGCCAGACGTTTAACTGTAGCGCCAGACGACAGCTCTGTCACCAGGCGCTACAGCTAAATCCTGGCGCCAACCTCTGTTTGCTGGCGCCAAATTCTTCCAATACCGAGCCAGAAATATGCGTTCTAATTTCGACCATTTTTCGTATTGTTTGCTCGATCCTACTTCCTGATTGAGTTTTTTCTCACTTTTCTGAAACCCATATGTGTTCTACATATGGACATAACCCTCTGAGAATTCATGCTCCATCTACCTGATTGAACGCTCTGAGCAACAAAGGGTACATCCGATAATGTTGAATTCACCAAACCATGGAAGCGAGTTTTTCTAAAACTCGCGGTGTCCCATCCACTCGCGCCAACCCTTCACGATTAGGCTTCCGCACGGTGCATCTGGACAATTAACCATGGACCCTCTATTGACTAAACCATATCCCGAACTTTAGAGAACTAGAGCCATGGTTAGATTGCAAACTCATTGCATCATATCGTGCCTACTTGACTAATTGTGCAATATTTGTTGTGCATATATATGTTTTCTTAACCGTTTGTTTGACTTGTGTCGAGATTTAATAAATTAATGGCTTAAAGAACTTTGCCTAATTAATTAATTGATTAATAAATTTGAGTAAATAAAGTCTAATATTTTAATTAGAATTGACCTAGTACGACTTTAGGCATACCCCTATTGATTAATAACACCGAAAACAGTCTCAAATTTAAGCTCCAGCATTGGCGTCAAAATCTGAACTGTAGCGCCACTCAGTGGATTGTGGCGCCTGGAGACATCTCTGTCGTCTGGCGCTACACTGCAAAGTGAGGCGCCGGGCCTATCGTTTTGACGACAGTTCGGATTATTGATTGAGTCATCACCTAGTGTCTAATTAACCAGTTTGCTAATTAATTCAGTTAATTTTACTGTCAATAATACTTTGTCGAGTCATTAATTGAGTCTAGGCACTAAGTCCCATGGTCTTACACGAGAGTCCAAACATGTCACTTACACTCAACGCACACACCAATACACACACATTGACCATGTCTAAGAGAGTCTTGTATGCGCGTTTTTTCCGTCATTTTTTTGGGGGGTAAGTCGGATATTAGTCCTCTAATTAAAGAACTATACTTAGTTCCCTAAAAATATATACATTATTTTTTGCTAATACTTAGTTCCTTAAAAATATATACATTATTTTTGCCTAAAAAATATGCACCCATTTTTTTTCCTCTTTTTTTTTAAAAAAACCATAAAGTTAAGTAATTAAAACGCAAAATGGTTTAAATTACAGCGCATGGTCAAGAAAGGAAGGACAGTTAATCAAAGACAACCTTTTCGTACAAGTCCAACTTTTTGACAAACCCATAGCTCGTAAGAGGAAAGCTAGGACAATAATGGCAACACAAAAGGAAGTCAATGAGCTTAGGAACCAATTGGTTACTGTGACTAAGACACTGAAGCTCCTCACACTTAAGATTGATGATCCCGTGAAGCAACAACAGATGGGCCTCATGCAAGAGAGTCTAAGCAAGCTATCTAGCGACTACAAGTTTCAAGGGATTAGTTCACAAGGGGTCTCGGTGGACAAAGATCTTCTTCCGTAGAAGTTCAATGCCAACGACATCTCGAAATTCAAAGCATTTGATAACCCTCATTTTCATTTAAGAGCCTTTGAAACAATAATGAGTATTAAGGGTATCGATAAGAAGGTTTTCCCCTCTCTGTTCTCACTATCTCTAGAGACCGTTTGCCAACAATGGTTCTTTTCTCTCGAGAAAGAAAAGACCTCTACCTGGGAGTCCATAGTAAACTCTTTCGTTGATAGATACAAGTGCAACATTCAAGTTGAGACTGACCATAGGGAACTTGAAGTCCTCAAGCAGAAAGAGAACGAAGGCTTCACCTCTTTCTTTAATAAATGGAGAGAAACCTCAGCTAAGATGATTGAGGTGCCAAGTGAAAAAGAGTCTGTAAGGTTATTCATCAAAAACCTTCAAGAAAAATACTCCAAGCATATCAAGTATCAAAACAATCTCCATACCTTCAAGGCCGTCTATGACATTGGAATCAATATTGAAGACGACCTGGCGAAGATAAAAGCTGCCAACAATAACTCCAACAGTGGCTGGAAAGGAAAGAAGAACGACAATCCTTCTTCTTCCAAAACCACCCACTCAAACAACGTTAGCACTTTTAACCTAGGTGAAGTCCTTGCTATGAACAATCAAGGACAAAAGAAACCATTTAGGAGGAACTTTACTCCTATTGGCATGAGTTATGACACCGCATTTGATCGATTAATTGCGAAAGGTCTTATAACTCCTATTGGACCATTTGGGGACCCACTAGTTGAAAAGAGGTCGGCTAATTGGAGCCCCAATGCACACTGCAAGTACCACCAAGGTAGGGGCCATCTCACCGAAAACTGTTGGAAGCTTAAGGAAGCTATCCAAGATTTAATCGACAACAACAAGCTGCCATTGCCCCCTGCCAGTAAGAAGCCAAGTATTGATAATGCACCTCTCGCTCATACCTTGGCTATCTCTGATGATGAAAACGAGATTAACCCCTCGTCTCTCATTAAACTTGTCAAAGAAATCCATGTCATTGAAGAAGACGAGGAGATCTTCTTCCACGCTATGGATAGCCTTCCAGAACCGGCAAGTAAAGAAGATATACAATTGATCACACTGTCTATGATGGAAAGATAGCATTTGCTACGTGAAACTCTCCAGGCTATAAAGGAACTTCAGCAGAAATATGACGAGATTCCACTCCCGAAAGATGTACCTAAGAGAGAATTCACACCTATGGGAACGACTTATGAGGCAAAGTGTTTTCCTTTATAAGTCACTAAAAAACCCAAGAAGAGTAATAAAATCTACACTCCAATTGGGATCCCATATGTACAAATTTTCGAAATTCTCTCCGAGAGTGGCGAGATCAAACCTCTCGAACCGAGACCATTTGAATCATTGAAAAGGACTGATAGATATTACTGTCAGTATCATCAATCAGGGGGTCACACTATCGAAAACTGTTTTAAATTTAAGGATTTAATTCAGAAAATGATTGATGAAAAGAAACTAGTCCAAGTTCCACAAGAAGATGATGCAAGCATTAATGGAGTTTGGGATAGTGATGAAGAAGATGTCTACTTAAAAGATATAGTAGGATCTCCACCTTCTGTGTCATACGCCATGGATGACATTTGGGCTGAAGAAGACTCATCGATAGACGTCCTCACAAGATCCGGGAGAATGCAACCTCCCGTTCCAACACAACCCATGCCGACCACACAGCAAGTTCCCATACCTATCATCGAAGACAATGATATCGTTAAGCAGTTTAAGAAAACAAAAGTTGAAATGAACGTATGGAAACTTTTGGCGACATCTCGAGAGCATAGGTTGGCTGTAATGAATGCCTTGGACAAAATAGGGATAGATTCTGACACTACTCCTGAGGGGTTATCCAACTTCCTCACAAGTGATCTTCCTAGTCCAATTAATTTGATCACCTTTTCTAACAAGGATTTACTACAAGAAGGTGACAAACATTACAAGGCACTATACCTCATGGTAGTTTGCAAGAGAATGAATGCCCCTATGACTCTTGTAGACAATGAATCGGCCATCAACGTCTGTCCACTTAGAACTACGAGGATGCTAGGCATAAGGGATGAAGATTTAACTCCGTCTACACAAGGAATAAGGGCCTACGACAACACTCGTCGTCAAGCTCTTGGTAAAATTACCATGAATGTGGCGGGAGCGATAGAACATGCTACTACTTTCCAAGTAGTAGACATTAAAGCTTCATTCAATATACTGTTAGGACGCCCTTGGCTTCATGACCTAAAGGCCGTCCCTTCATCTCTCCACCAACAAGTAAAATCCATAGTTGGGGGAATTCCTATCACCATTGATGGTTCACCTATGAGGATCAAGTTTATAGAAAATCCAATAATTAATGTGGAGCACGACGAGGATGATGAAGACTTATGGGGCTTTAACGAAGAGGTCTCCTTCATCCAGGAGGATGAAAGGACCCCTCTTTGTCATGACCCCAATTCTAACATGATTGTAAACACTATTCTGAAGAAACAAGGACATTTTCCTGGGATGACCCTAGGAAAGAAGAAAGGAATAGCAAAATTGCTGGAGTCACCTGACCTCCCTAAGTTAGACACTTTCGGACTTGGTTTCGAACCGACTCGGAAAGATCTCAAGCGAGCCCAGGAAAAATCAAAGGCACGTAGATACGCTCGCAATCAAAAGAAAGCAATCCCAATGGATCAGTATCCTCTTACACTTAATGGTCAATTTATAAAAGAAGGAGAGGACTATCCATGCCATGAATTTCCCGAGCCATTTGTTGTAAACGGCATAAGGCAACCGGGATTTGAGATTTTCTTGGATTGTTATTTCACAGATAAAATCCCAACTCCTATCCATAAGTAGAAAGCACCCCCATGCTTTGACTTTAACACCATGGGATTACTATTTGCGCAAGAAAAGAATGAGCCAACTTATAAAGAGGATAACTCCTCACTCATTCAAACAGTCTTACAAAGCGAAAGCTTCGATCCCTCGAAGCTAATCACTCCAGCTGAAGGATCACTACAAGGGTGGCACAAGACTATCAAGGTGACTACTCCAAGTGGAAGAAAAATATCCATCAGGACAGGGAAAGGACCAGTGTTTGAAGAGTCGTCTGAGTCAGAGTTTGAGTCGGAGTCTCTCCCTATAAAGTCATCTAGGTCTTTAGTAGTAGCACCTCCCCCTTCTATTTCTTCTCCTAGAATAGTTAGTGATCAAGTCACTGAGGACATATCACTCTTTGATGTAATGATCTCAGAGTATAATAATATTTCTTCTTCTCCTTATTTATTGTGTTCTTCTCTAACCAAAGATGACGAGCATTGCTTAACTAACAATGAAAAAGATAAAGAAATTATTAAAGCAATGGAAACACTAAAAAAGAAAAAACCAGTAATTGAAGAAACTGAAACGGTTGATATCTCAAATGATTCAACCAATAAAAGAGAATTTAAAATCGGACTAACACTTAATGAACAAGAAAGAATCGATTTAATTAACTTACTTAAAGAATTTATAGATGTATTTGCTTGGTCATACGAAGATATGCCAGGCATTAATAGAGAAATAGCTCAACACACTATACCACTAATTCCAGGAATGAAACCAGTAAAACAAAAGTTACGTCGAATGAAACCCGACGTAGCTCTTAAAATAAAAGAAGAAGTCCAAAAAAAATAACTGCAGGTTTCATCAAGTTATCTAAATACCCTGAATGGGTCGCCAACGTCGTCCCAGTTCCGAAAAAAGACGGAAGGGTAAGAATGTGTGTCGACTATCGAGATCTAAATAAGGCAAGTCCAAAGGACGACTTCCCTTTACCACACATCGATATTCTGGTGGATAACACAGGAAATCATGCACTTCTCTCATTCATGGATGGATACCCAGGCTATAATCAGATTCTCATGGGAGAAGAAGACATGGAGAAAAAAACCTTCATAACACCGTGGGGTACTTACTGCTACACGGTAATGCCATTCGGGTTGAAAAGCGGGGGTGCTACTTATCAACGTGTAGCGACTGCCTTACTCAATGACATGATGCATAAAGAAGTCAAAGTGTATGTGGACGACATGATTGTAAAGTCAAAAGATCGCCCAGGCCATCAAGTAGCCTTAAGAAAATTTTTCAAAAGGCTAAGAAAAGACAATATGAGGTCGAACCCATCTAAGTGTGCTTTTGGAGTCACCTCAGGCAAGCTTTTGGGTTATTTCATAAGCTCTAGAGGAATAGAGATAGACCCAACCAAGATCAAAGCAATCATGTCAATGCCACCGCCCAAAATCGAGAAACAGATTCGAGGATTTATTGGCCGGTTGCAATACATAAGTAGGTTCATATCGAAATTGACGATGATATGTGAACCAATCTTTAAAAAGCTCAAAAACAATGTACCAGTAATATGGGATGACGAGTGCAAAAAAGCCTTTGAAAATATCAAAGCCTATCTCGCAAATCCTCCCGTATTAGCACCGACACTTCCCAGAATACCGCTTAGGTTATATTTGACGGTTACCAAAGAGACAATGGGAGCTATGCTAGCATAAGAAGTAGAAGGCAAAGAAAACGCAATCTACTATCTAAGCAAGAAGATGCTCGAATACGAAGCACGCTATACACCACTTGAGAAGTTGTGCCTCGCCTTGGTGTGGGCCACAACCAAGTTAAGACATTACATGCTAGTGCATACCGTCTTTGTAGTCTCCCGATTAGATCCACTCAAGTATCTATTTGAGAAATCTACACTCAATGGACGTATATCAAGATGGATAGTCAATTTATCCCAGTTTGATGTAAGGTTTATGCCATAAAAAGCTATCAAAGGATCTAAGGTGTCAGACTTTCCAGCAGACTTTCCAATAGAAGACTCGACGCCAATACAAGACAATGAATTTCCAGATGAAGACTTAATGGTTATTGAAGATGATACTTGGACCTTGTACTTTAACGGAGCCTCAAACCAAAAGGGATGTGGCGTTGGAGTATTACTAGTATCACCTAAAGAAGAGCATGTTCCAATCTCCATAAAGCTTGATTTCGACGTTACCAACAATGCTACTGAATATGAAGCATGCGTGGTAGGCCTTGAAACAGCTTTGGCATTGGGAGTAAAAAGGTTAAGGATATTCGGAGACTCTTCTTTAATTATCAATCAAATATCTAAAAGGTGGAAAGTAAGGAGCGAAAGTCTAGCCCCTTATCAAACCTATCTGGAAACTCTTACTGATCTGTTAGAGAAGGTAGAATACACATATCTACCTAGGGAAGAAATTCAATTTGCTGACGCCTTGGCACGACTAGCATCGATGGTTAGGATTCCCACGGAAATCGAGCAAATGCCTCTAACTATAGAGAAAAGGCACAAACTAGCATACATCAAACTATAGAAGATGACGAAGTAGTCCAAGACGAAGAAGAAGAAGAAGAAGAACCGTGGTACACGGATGTACTCAATTATGTCACCAAAGGAGAATACCTTCCCCATGCTGAAAAAAGGACAAAACGAGCATTAAGACTCTTTGCTTCCCAATATGTACTCATAGACAACAAGCTACATAAAAGGGTACCAAAGGATCGAGCTCTCTTATGTGTAGGAAAAAAGGATGCACAAAGAGCAATGAGAATAGTCCACGAAGGAATATGTGGCACCCACATAAATGGAAAAATGTTAGTCCAAAAGATAATGCGAGAAGGATATATTAGACTACAATGAATAGGGATTGCCATTAATACGTGAAAAGATGCCCTAAGTGCCAAATCTATGCCAACCTACATCATATTCCTCCATCCTTGCTCTACACCTACACGTCGCCATGTCCATTATCTACATGGGGAATAGACATCATCGGCAAAATCACTCCCCCAGGAACAAGGGGCCACAAATATATACTAGTAGCAATTGATTACTTCACAAAGTGGGTTGAAGCGCAATCATACGCTAAACTCACTGTAAAACGTGTAGCACTCTTTATCGAGAGAAATATTATTTGTCGATACAGAGTCCCGCATGAAATGATAAGTGACAATGGAACTCACTTTCAAGCCGAATGTGAAGAATTGTTACAAAAATATGGCATTAAACATCATCATTCTTCCCCTTATACGCCTCAAGCAAATGGAGCAGTCAAGGCAACCAATAAAAATCTAAAGACTATCATCGAGAAAATGACGGAAAATTATAAGGATTGGCCTGACAAACTTCACTTCGCATTGTGGGGTTACCGCACGTCAATTCGCACATTAACAGGAAGTATGCCATTTTCCTTGGTATATGGAATGGATGTCGTACAACCTGTCAAACTAGAAATTCCATCTCTACGCATCGCATTAGAGAGTAAACTCGATGCAGTTGAATGGACTAGGGCAAGATATGAAGAGCTAATTCTACTCGATGAAAAGCGACTAGAAGCTCTACATCACACTCAGTGTTATCAAACTCGTATGGCTAGGCATTTTAATAAGAAGTTCAAGACAAGAAACATCAAAGTAGGAGACTTGGTGTTAAAAGCATTAAGGAAAAATGTTTTAGATCCAAGGGGTAAATTTAGACCTAATTGGTCTGGACCCTACATTGTCAAAACAATCATGTCAGGAGGTGCAGCAAAATTAACTGATATGGATGACAATGAGTTCTCGAATATGATAAATCTTGACCAACTTAAGAAATACTACACATAACTACTTGAGTAGGATACTCAAGAGAGCTACGTTTGGCTTGATTCCTTAAGAAAGGATACGTAGGAAACCCTTTACGGGTGCGGCCACTTTATTTTTCAAAAATATCGCATCTCAGAATTTATTAAAAATTCGACGGAAGATCGGCGATATATCGGCGTCGCAAAAAATATTCTGTTGCTAGTCAAGGATCATTAGCGCCAGCCGACGACACCGTCGCCTGACGCCAGACTGTCGTGGCCGGCGCCAGTTGCAGATGAGCGATGCCAATTCACAGTTAAATTATGGGAATGTTTCGGTGTTTTTTGAAAAATTTACGACTTCCGTACTCGAAAAATTTCTAGAAATTATATTCTTTCGATTTTCATTGCTTTAATAAAAATAAATAAATTTAAAATAAATAATTTAATTAAAAGATGAAATTTTTTTAATAAAATAAAATTATATTATTGATGGAATTTAAATAAAGCTTAAATAAATTAACTTTAAATAAAAAATATAAACTAAGTCTAATAATTGGAAATTAAGCAATGCTCCTAATTTTCCTTTTCTTTCCTAGCCCTTTTCTAATTTTTGTCTGCTTCCTCATCCTCATCCATAACCTTAGCTAGTAGGCATCCTTTAGAGGACCTACATTCAATCTTGGAGTAGATAGTTTCCCCTTCAGCTAGGACTCCATGTTTCTTTTCTACCCAAACTTTTTTCTCTGTGGTGTCAGCTTTCCTTTTTCCCTTATCTTTTGTAGTACTTTTCTTCCTAGGCATTACAGGTGTTTTAAATTCAATTCTTTCACCTAAAGCGTTCCCTAACAGGAATCACCCTGTCACCTAGACGACTTTTTACATCAGTTTTACCCTGATTTTTCTTCAAGTCCTTTGAAGGTTTCTTCACCAGCCACTTCTTCACATCATTGGGCAAGGAAGGTGGAACCTTTTGGGTAATTACTTCCCATAGAGGTCTGGCACTCCAATAAGCATCAAATTTGTCTACTTCCTGGGAGACAGGGAACTCGTAGGGAGGACGAAGATCTCCGGAAGGAATATTCTAAAGAAGGCCGTATTGTCTTTTTACCATGCAGGGATAGTAATAAGTCATACGGGACAAACTTGGAAGACGGTTGAAAGGTTGCTTGTTAACACCAACCATCCTTTCTATTTTCCACCAAGGGATGATCCACTTGATATCAAAATTGCGAGATTCGAAGACCCTCTTCCATTCGTGGCGCGCCATTTTAGAGAAGCGTTTCTTCCTCCTCACGAAGCAATTCGGAGTGTACTTCTCAATATTGTCTGGAGGGCTAATTAATTTCAGCCTTTCCATTAGCCACATCTGTAAAAACTGCAATGCAAATAAATTATTATTACTATATAAAAATATATTTTTCGATTTCTGTAATTAAAAATATTATTTTTCTACCTGTAATAAAATTGGAGAGCCTCGAAAAGGTGCTTTTGGGTTCCTCTTCAATTCATCGAGACTAATCATAGTCTCTCCAACTACTAATGGCGTTGGATTTCTCCCTGATTCAATTTGTTCTAATACGGTGGTTATAATTGATCGACCCTCATTATTTTTACCACTAGTAAGAAAAAATTGATTAAGCATACAAAATAAGAAAGCCCTTCTTCTATAAATATGAAAAGATTCGGAGTGAGGTTTATCAAAATAATGGCAAACAAATTCTTTCAAATTAACTATGTTTCCATCTACTATTTTTGATAGATCCCTTTCTTTTAAATTGAAGAAGCGTTCAAAATCTTTATAATTATAAGCATCTATTCTAGGAATTACTATGAGATCTATTGCAGGGAAACCTAAAATAGCACCAAATTCTTCCAGGAAAGGGCTAATTTCATCATACCTTATTCTAAAGCAATGAGTATCAACATCCCAATATTCTAGAGCGGTATGAATAAAATCTAAGTCGAGATCTACCCCTTTGATACCATAAATTCTCCCCAAGTGGAACACATCTGATTCTTTCCTTTCTTTGGCATTAAGAGACCGACACCATTCATGGGTGTATTGGGTAAAAGTTTTGGTGACTAGAGACATGATATTATTTTTCTAAAGCTAAGAGTTATTTTATTTGATGAAATTATGAAAAGAATCGGCTGGGCAGGGGGCTATTTATGCACGAAATCGAAGCAGTTTTAATCTAGGAAGGATACGGAGTCAGCGCTATTTGGCGCCAGACGCTGCTATTGGCGCCTGACGCCAAACGCTAAGTGTAGCGCCTGGCGCTACACCAAAACGCGTGGTGCCAGCTGGCGCCAATTTGCCTCGTCGTACGCGCTTTCTAAAACCGTGTTTTTACCTTAATTCGAGTCTGTTAATGACTTTACGGCTTCCTTATCTTTTTCTAACCATCTTTTATTCCTTTTTTTTTTTTTTTAATTAATATAGCTGTTATATTAATTATATTATTTTTTTGGGATTTTATTTAGATTAATTTCCAGGTTTTTATAAACCCAATATTTTATTTGACTTTTCCTTTTTTCATTTTTTCTTTTTGGGGGAGAAAGTCGGATACCCTCCATCAGTCATAAAAATGGCGGAATTTTTGCGCAAAATTATTTGTCACACTTTCTTGCACACACAAACATGTACATAATAATAATAATAAAAAATGAAAAAAAACATGATAAATAAAATAAACTCATAATAGTATGTATATACAAAATATGTCTAAAAATGATAAGTATAACTAAAAGGCAAAGTTCTATACAAAGTCAAATAAATAAGTAAAAAGCACAGGTGCAAACTACGGTGCTGGGGGAGGTAAACCCATCATCGCATAATACTCTGTCGTACGAGGAGTAACTTCTCCACCAGCTCCAGCTCCAGCTCCAGTATCAGCTCCAGTCTCCGCAGGAGAAGGAAAACTCAACGTGGGACCAGTCCACCCGAGATCAACCTGAGGCTGAGGCTGTGGAGGCTGCTGCGATGACGAGCCATCCTCGTACATCCCACCACCTCTAAGAGCTGAGGTAGACTCTCCCTGGCCTACCAGTGCAACATGAGCACCCTCAGAGGAAGAACCTGAGCCCTCTGCCACATCAGTACGGGCAGCCTCAGAGCGACCGCCTCTACCTCCTGAAGTAGTGCGGCGACGTCTCGAGCTAGAGCTCGCCGGATCCCTCCGCACCTCAGGTCTCGTGCGGGTACGAGAAGGAATGGGCTGACCCTGCAAAAGGAATTAAAATCAGAAACAAGGCAAAATCGAAGAGGTAGTACAAAAACATATGAAAGAAATACTACCTCCAGAACGGCGCCGTCCCGACGGCAAGTAACCACGTTCCTCATCCGGACAAGCTGGCTCCGGAAGGCATCTATACATCATGCCATCGCCGAAACCACCTCGCGCGAGAACTGTCAAAGAAATAAGTCAGTAAACATGCATAATATATATGGACAAAAGTTGCAAATAAATAAGCTTACTCGAGTCTGGTGGCGAGGAATCGACCGCTCTACGAAGCGCTCGTCCTCGGGAGCTAGAGGAATCATTTCCTCAATCGGCTCATATGTCCCCTGGTAATGGATAGACATACGGGGTGGCACGAACTCAACAACATCGTCCTAATAAAGCAAAACAAAGTCAGTGAAGCATTACTTGGGGGCTACTTAACGAAAGATAAAAGCTGAAAAATCGTACCGCCACATCCTCAGCCGGTACAGGAATTGGAGCTAACAACGGCAGTAGCTCCTCCGCATAGCATCCCCTAGGGATCGTGTAAGATCGCCAAGGGGTACCAGCTCCCTCTGACATGCTCAACAACCTCGCGGCGTTAAACATGTGACGTGGTGGAAGAGCAGGAACGACGAAAATATCTAAAAATGCTGTCTAGTAACCCTCTCTCCAAGGTATGCAATCGCTCCATAGGTCCCGAAGAAATAGTGACGCTCAGCGGAATATTGCGCGACTAACCTAGGGACTTCCAGGCCGACCCACGGCCGGTACAACACCTTAGGCTCCTGCAAAGAGCGTCAATCAGGCGAGAATCTATCTAAAGCATCACAAAATGGCAAATAAGAAAGAATCATACCGCGATAATCCACACACGGCGGCTGCCCCAAGAAGCACTAACTGGAAACCTGCGCGGCGACGGTCTCGCCGGTGCAGCAGAAGGGAAGTACTCGTAGAACTAGATCTACAAGGAGTTAAAAGCTGGATAGAGCAACATTTGTCCCAAAGGATCGGTGTCGACACGAGTCCTTCAGCGCTCGAATGAAGTAAGCATATGCCAAGCTGGCCCAGTCATAAGTCCCGATCCGATGAAGATCGCGGGTGGCAGGAAGGTAGTAAATGTTAGTTGAGACGATTAATATAAGAGGGGGGGGGGTGAATTGTATAGAGTTCCTAATGACTACTTTTTGCGGATAAATAAACAATGCGTATAGGAACTTAAGCAAACACACAGATTTTACGAGGAAACCTTCCAGGGCCCAACTTGAAGTAAAACCTCGACCCTACCTTAGGGATTTCAATCACAAAACACTTCACTATAATAGGGAAAACACCAAGTTACAACCTATTAGACACAGACCTTTATTTCACAAGTTCCTCACTGGACTTGTTACTTGATAGGACCCTATCCTACCCAATCTAAGTACCACACTTAGATTCACTCGTACCACCAAAGTACTACTCGTACTACCAAAGTACAAGACACTCGTACCACCCCAGTACAAAACTCACAGCCTCACCAAGAAGCTCACAAAAATTGTATGTAACACTAACTATAAAATCACCCAAATAACCCAACCAATACAAATATAAGACGCCTATTATGATAGGTAAGCAATGCACGAAATCCGAAACTAATATAATAAGTTAAAAGTTTGGTAAACTTACTCGGTTAAAGCACTGTGATTTCTCCACGCATAAACTCACAAAAACCCAAATCATTTTTCTCTATACTATTTATACAAGTAACACTTGTATAGAAGGTAGGTTTTCAAAAAGATAAATATGTTAACTTGACTTATCTTTTTAAACACGGTTTTAGTAAATCAAGTGGAATAAAATCTTTTCCGAAAATAAGTATAAAAGGTATTTATAAAGAAAACTTATCTTTCTTAATAAACTAACTTTAGAGAGAAAATAATCTTTTTAGAAAATCTTTTCCCATAATCTGTCTTTTATTATTTTCATATTTATTTTATTTACCAAGAAAACTTATCACGTTTCTAATAAACTTCATGCACTAACCTACTTACCATATTAACAATAATTTCTAAGAATAAAACCTTAACTATTATTGCTGCGCCGTATTCTGATAAGATGAATTACTTAGGCTCCAAGCATATCAAGTTCTACCAAAGAACTTAACTGCTAGTCTTCAAGTTCCTGTTAGGGAACGTTCCTGTTAGGGAACTTAGTTCTTGTTAGAGAACTCTTCCTCTGATTTGTTTAACTTCTTCAATAAAGATCTTCTTCATGTCTTCTTAGATTCAGATGGTTCTTCAATCACCAAGATTATTGTGCACCTTGACTAATCACACACTAGAGAATCTTTATTAGATGAGTTTGCTTTTAGTTTAAGTTCGTCATCATCAAAACCTTTATATTTCAACAATTTCCCCCTTTACTAATCACACACTAGAGAATCTTTATTAGATGAGTTTGCTTTTAGTTTAAGTTCGTCATCATCAAAACCTTTATATTTCAACAATTTCCCCCTTTTTGATGATGACAAACTTAAGCAAACCCTAGAATAAGTTAAACAAAATAGAAGGTCATATTTTTGATTTTTTAATTTATTGACAAAAAGTAAACACACATAGAACAAAAATTAAACAAAAAACAATAAAATAAAAATAAGCAAAAACAGAAATAAACTAAAAAAAAACTAACTAAACTACTCAAGCATCATATCAGAGAGAGTTCTGATACTTTATCAACTAAAACCCAGAACAATTATAGCTTCCAAGTTTGCTTCATCTTTCCCCCTTTTGGCATTATCAAAAAGTCTTGTTTTTCAAGTTATTAAACATCTAGCCACAGGCCCACAAGCAATTCATCGAGTGTGGGAAACTGAAGGCAGCCCTGCGAAGCTACCTCAAGTAAATTCTACCTTGCTGCATAAGTGTTCAATTCATACATAAACACACAAGAATAAGCAAAGTTCCAACTATTCATTAAAAACCAAAAGATTTATCATCCAGTTGAACAATTTAGAAAATTTACAATCAAAATTAATTGTTCAAATACTAAAAATAGAAATTAAAGTTGTTCATGACTGAAACAGAGAAAATAGGCTAGGCTAAATATAGATTAAAAAGGAATAGGGTAGGCTAGGTTTCAAGGAACTCCAAAATTTTCTTGTAGTCCTCCTTTTTCTGTTGTGCAGAGGCCTCCAAATTTTCTTGAAGACCCTTGAGTTTCACCAGAAACTCCTCCTTCTGTTCCTGTAGAGCCTTGTTCAGTTCTTGCTCTTGAAGTTCCTTGTTCTGTTTTAGCACCAGCTTCTTGAGTTCCTTTAACTCCTTCCCCTGCTCCTGCACCATCTTTTCCAGGGTCAGCATCTAAAGCTTTCCAGCAGAATCCTTAATTTGATTCTCAACCCTTTCCATTCTATCCACCAATTCAGCAATTTCCCCATTGAGGATATTTTCCTCAACATCCAACTCCAGTGGTTGTTCCATATTGGTTTGAGGAACAGCACTGGCAGAAATCCTCCTGCTCTTTCTCACAGGCTGCTCAAACACAGCCTTTTCCTTCCTCTTCCCTGTCACTTTCTCTTTCTTTTTCTCCCCCTTCTCTATTTTTTGGATTTTCCCTTGCACAACCTCCAGACTTAACCCAGCTAGAGTTTCCTCATTGATCTTATTTTCTGGCTTTTCATCCAAAGCCCCATATTTACCCTTCAGAACTACTCCAACATTCTCAAATACAGTGGACAAAATGGCTCCATAACCCACTTTTGTCCTACTAGAAACATAGTGTGCTAAATGCTGGTACATTAAAGAGGGAAAATTAACCTTAATCTTCTTTGAAATGTAGACTCAAATACAGTGGACAAAATGGCTCCATAACCCACTTTTGTCCTACTAGAAACATAGTGTGCTAAATGCTGGTACATTAAAGAGGGAAAATTAACCTTAATCTTCTTTGAAATGTAGAAATTACTGCCATATCCATCAAGCATGCTTCCCCCTTTTTAGAAGTTCTAGGCAAAATAGTCTTCTTCACAAGATTAAACAACAATTTGTTTAAGGGACTTAGATCATTGTGACTCATGACCTTCTTCCCCCTTTGACCACCTAAGGCCTCAACAATATCACCAGTCAAATAGTTACCTACACTGACACTTCCCTTTCCTTTAATATAAGAATCATACCCCTCAATAGGCGTTTTCAGAATTTTATCTAGGGTTTCAATGTTCAATTTAATTTTTACCCCATTAACAACACTTGAAATTACCCCTAATTTTGCTTGAAAATGTTGACAAAATTCAGTCATAGCAACAGGGTACAGATAGTTTGCTGAAACTCTCGACAACATAAATTCCCAACCTTGAAACTTAATTAAATCAAGAAATTCTAAAAATCTTGCTTTCCTACACCAAACTACATCAATGCGATGTCCTACTACATACCTTCCTACATGTGACTCAAGTTCCGCTTGATCAGTTACCTCCTCTTCTTCATCTTCTTTTTCAGATTCTTCTTTCTATGAATTGTTCTCCTCTTCTTTATCTTCTTCTTCTCCCTCATTCATCTCTTCTTCCTCTTCGTTCTCCTCTTTTGTCTCTTCTGAATTCACTACTACAAAAAATGGTTTAGAGAATGGGTAAAATAGGCTTTATATAACGCCTCATGACCGTTCTTCTCCTAAGCGATGTATAAAGTATATAGAACGGTTCCATCAGGCATTTTATATACTCAACTATAGAGAACGGTTGTGTCTGGTTGTCACCGCTCTCTATTCACCACCTAAAATTAGAAAATAATGAAGGAAAAGAGAACGGTCCTCATACATAACCGTTTTGTTTTCCTTTATTAAAGAGAACGGTTAGGTATGCCAACCGTTCTCTATTCCTCCTTTTTTTTAAAAAAAAAAATGAAATTATTTGCGAGATTTTAGGTAGCTAATTTGCAAATTTAAAAACTTACTCGTAATAAATACATAGTAAAAGCCAAATTAATATACCAACTACCAAATTATCAAGTACTGAAAAGTTATCAAAACTTATAATTAAATTGATAAAATTTTCATACAACTTCGCAAATGAAAAACGAATAACAAGTTTCAAATAAAAAATAAAAATAAAAAATCTACAAGGATCTCTTTTCTTTCATTGATGTTGACCCGTAACAAACCATATATGCAGTACTTGATCTTCTTGTTTATGATCAATTAATGTGCATCAACATGAAAAGAAACATATGATTATTGAATCTACAAGACATGTCCAACAATTATGACAAATATTCTAGATTGTTAAAAAAATCTTCCAAATTGAACATCTGACAATGATAAAAAATCAAAGCAAAATCTAAATTTTGGAGTTTGTGAGAAATATATTTTCAAAACATCAAAATTAAGACCTGATTAAGAATAAAAAAAAAAAAATCCAATAGTTAAATTTAAATCATAAGTATTTGATTATGTCAGTATTACATAGTACAAAATTTTCAATCATATACCAAACATTGTTGGGTTTTTGCAGAAGTGTTCAACAAAATTAAAAAGAATTAATTAATTTGGATTAATTTTGGCACATGTTAAAATAAAAAACTAAAACCTTAATCATATTAAATCTGAAAAAAATTTAAGTTAAAAAAATGATAAAATGAAACTGGATCAATATAAACCATAACAAGATCTGAAAAAACTAAATTGAAATGAAATTTAATGAAATAAAAAAGGAATGATTTACCTTGAAATCGGATCTCATTGACTTCGATCTGTTGATATTGCTTTGGAAATTGCAGGAATAATATTATCATCCTTGTTGCTCGCCATTGTCAAGCATCTTTAAGGTCAAAGCTTCTTTTTCCTTATTAATGAACCAATTAGTTATAATGGAGGTAGGAACTCTAATTGGGTCTGAGGAGAAGAGAAAGAGGAAATTTGTGAGATGGGATGAGATTGAAGGAACTGAGCGGCGGTTGAAATGTTAGAGCCAAAAAAAGAAAGAGGATGGGAAGTCGTACTAGGGTTATGTTATCTAGGTTTTTTTTTTTTTTTTTAAATCTTAAAATCAAATAGAACGGTTATCCATGAAAGGTGTTCTTTCAGTAAAATCATATTTTTTTTTTAAAAAAAATAATAATAATAAATCAAATAGAACAGTTTACCAAGGAGGCGTTTTATAAGATTCAACATACAAAACGCTCATCCAACAAAGGCGTTTTATAAAACCCTGTAGATCGCATATCATACTTAACCGTTGTGTACTATGCGTTCCTTTTTCAACTTTTTGTAGTAGTGATTTTTCCCTTGAGCAAAATCGTCAACTTCCTCGATTTGCTCTTCAAGAGGCTTTTCACTTTGTTTCTTCTCTTTCCACTCTTTTAGTCGTTGAAGAATGCTTGAGACAGAGGATTCCCCTTGATTACTCTTACTTTCGACTTCTTTTGGTTTCCGAGGAGATTCTCTAGGGTTTTCAGGAGTTTTGTTTGAAGTAGAGGATGATTTGTAGTTTACCATGGCTAAGGGAGATGTTTCTTCTTGAATTGTATTTTCGGAGTATTGAGAGTTTTCTGAGGAGACGATTTTAGCAATGATCACCATTGATGTTTTAGGAAAGATTTTTAAAGGTTGAAAGAGTTTTTTTACTGAGAAGGGTTTAATTGATTTGACAGTGAGGTGAAAGAAGTGGGTGAAATCAGCTTTTATAATTAATGAAGCGGTGTGAAGGAATTTAGGAAGTTTCACTGTTCAGTCATTAATTGAACAAATTCAATTAATTTTTCAAATTTTAAATTACTAGATGAATCTTTCAAAAACTTTTCTTTTCAAATTCAATTAACTTAAAAGAAGTTTCTATAAAAACACAATTGGAACACGCTTTTTACATATGTGCAATTTACATATTTAATAACTTATACAGTTAAGCAATTTAATGAACTTACCTTTGGTAGTTAACAACGGCGACACTTCAGCTATGCTTATCACACCAAAATTGTGGTAGATGCTCTTTTCGCTCTATTTCCATTATTTTTGACTTTGCCATATCTAGGAACTTCAGAAGCAATCAATTCAGCTTGATCATTCCAAGTTCCATTCTCAATTTCTCAAATCTTTATCTGTTCAAGGGTTTGGTCAAAATATCTGTAAGTTGATATTCCGTACTACAAAATGCCAATTTAATATTCCCTTGCTCCACATTATCTTTTAGAAAGTGATGCCTTATGTGGATGTGTTTTACCTTAGAGTGTTAAACTGGATCTTTAGAAATACAAATAGCACTTGTGTTGTCACAGTAGATAGGTACACATTCAAAAATAAGACCAAAATCTCTAACCTGTTGTTTTATCCAGAGTACTTGTGAGCAACATGCTGCTGCTACCACGTATTCAGCTTCAGCTGTAGATAAAGCAACTGTGTTTTTCTTCTTGGAACCCCAAGAAACTAAACAAGGTCCTAAGAAATGTACCATACCTGAAGTGCTTTTTCTATTCACCAAATCACCTGCATAGTCAGCATCAGTAAAGCCATGCAAATCAAATGAGTCACTTCTAGGATATAAGAGACACAAGTCGTCAGTTCCTATCAAGTATCTAAGGATTCTCTTTACTGCTTTCAGGTGTGACTCCTTTGGGTTTGCTTGGAACCTGACACACAAACCTACAATGAAAGATATGTGAGGTCTACTAGTTGTTAAATAAAGTAGAGAACCTATCATACCTCTATACATAGGTTGATCAACATAAGTTCCAGATGGATCATCATCCAATCTGGTTGCAATTCCCATTGGAGTATCATTTGTCTTAGCATTTTCAAGTTTGTATTTCTTGATCAGTTCCGTAATATACTTTTGTTGATGGATCATGATTCCTTTCTCAGATTGCTTTATTTGCAGTCTAAGGAAGAAATTTAATTTTCCCATCATGCTCATTTCAAATTCTCCACTCATCAAATCAGCAAAATACTTGCACAGAGATTCATTAGTTGCACCAAATAGAATATCATCAACATAAATTTGTACAACAAATATGTCAGTTACATTTGATTTTAAAAACAAAGTTTTATCTATTTTGCCACGTTTAAAACCATTTTGTAATAGGAACTTTTACAATCTTTCATACCATGCTCTAGGAGCTTGCTTCAGCCCATAGAGAGCTTTGTCAAGCTTGTAGACATGGTTTGGGAACTCTGGATTTTCAAATCCAGGAGGTTGTTCCACATAGACTTCTTCATTTAGAAATCCATTTAGAAAAGCACATTTTACATCCATCTGGAACAACGCGAATCCCATATAAGCAGCAAAAGCAATAAGTAAACGAATAGCCTCTAACCTGGCTGCTGGAGCAAATGTTTCTTCATAGTCTATTCCTTCTTGTTGATTGAAACCTTTTACAACCAGTCTTGCTTTATTTCTGACAATAATACCATGCTCATCTAGCTTGTTCATAAACACCCACTTTAGACCTATTGTCTTCTTATCTTTGGGTTAAGGTTCCAGATGCCATACTTTATATCTTTTAAATTCATTTAGTTCAGCTTGAATAGCATTAATCTAGTCTGCGTCAGTTAAAGCTTCAACATAATTCTTAGGTTCCATAGAAGATAGGAATGCATAAAATGCACAGAAGTTCCTAAGCTGAGATATAGTCTGAGTTCCTTTTGTAATATCACTCATGATTGCATCAACATGATGTGATTTCTGTTGTTTCCATCGTTTAGGAGTAAAATCCTTCACTGGATACAATCTTTCCTGATCATTGTTGACTGGTTCTTCTATAGGAACTTGTTCTTGAGCCTCAGTTGGAACTTCGACAGGATTCTCCTCATTCTGATTCTGATCTTGTTCTTGAACAGGAGTTCCTGGAGCATTCTTCGTTTCTTGTACTTCATTTGCTTCCAGATTCGTTTGCTCACCAATTTCCACTTGCTGCTTCTGCAATGATGTTGATTTTTCATCTGGATCTGTATTGCGGACAAGTCCAATTTCAAAATCATTATCACACTCCTGTACATCATTTAAAGATTGTTCAATTTCATCAAATATAACATGTACAAATTCCTCAACACACATTGTCCTTTTATTATAAACTCTATATGCTTTACTATTAGAGGCATATCCTAAGAATAAAGCCTCATCACTACGTTCATCAAACTTTTCCATGTTCCTTTTACCATTGTTATAAACAAAGCATTTACAATCAAAAGATCTAAAGTAAGAAATATTAGGTTTTCTCCCTTTGATCAGCTCATAAGGAGTTTTGTTGGTATTGGCTCTAACTGATACTCTATAAAGAATATAGCATGCTGTATTCACTTCTTCTGCCCAGAAGTTCCTAGGCAGACCACTTGAGATCAGCATTGTCCTGGCCATGTCTTCAAGGCTTCCGTTCTTGCGTTCCACCACCCCATTTTGTTGAGGGGTCCTAGGGGCAGAAAAGCTGTGATCCATTCCATGTTCAGTGCAGAATTCATCAAATTTTGAATTTTCGAATTCTGTGCCATGATCTAATCTAAGGTGAATAAATGGATTACCTGTTCTTCTCTGTTCTTTCTTTACAAAAGCTACAAATTCATCAAAAGTTTCATCTTTACTCACAAGAAAGAAAACCCAAGTAAACCTTGAAAAGTCATCAACAATAACCATAACATATCTCTTACCACTTCTACTTTTGATTCTCATAGGACCACATAGATCCATATGAACAAGTTCCAAGGGTCTTTTGGTACTTACCATTTTCTTGGACTTGAAAGAGACTCGAGTCTGTTTTCCTCTAACACAAGCATTACACACTTTGTCATACAGGAACTTAATACATGGAAGACCTTCCACTAGTTCCTTAGATCTCAATTTATCAAGTAGAGTAAAGCTTGCATGTCCAAATATTTTGTGCCATAATAAAGGATCATTCTCAATGACACTAAGACATGTTAAACTACTATTAGGAACTTCGTTAAGATGAACAACATATGTGTTTCCTTTACGAATTCCTTCTAAGATGATGTTCCCAGTGTCATTATGAATGATTCTGCACTTATTAGAAGTAAAGCTTACAGAGTTACCTTTGTCACAAAATTGTGAAATACTCAACAAGTTGTGATTGAGGCCCTCAACCAAAAATACATTATCAATTGCATGGGAACTTGACCTTCCTACTTTGCTAATAGAAACTATATCTCCAGTCATGTTATCACCAAAGGTCACAAATCCCCCGTAGTAGGCCTCCAGTGAGAGAAATCTAGATTTATCTCAAGTTATGTGCTTAGAACAACCATTGTCGAGGTACCAAGTGTTGTTCCCCCTCACTGGAACCTGCATGAGAAATCAAACATTAGGTTCAGGAATCAAGGTTTCCTTGGGTTCCTGTGTAACAACAGTAGTTTTATTCTTTTTGATCCAGATCTGTTCTACATGCTTTTTATTTTTCTGTGAACTCTTTTCTTTCTTAGGACACTTAACTTGTTTGTGTCCAGTATTCCCACAGAAATAGCATACTATACTAAGGCAGGTCAACATACTTCTTTTCCTTTTGGAACTTCTTTTTGAAACCCAAACCTTCTGTTCTTTTGGTATGAGCTTTGGTGATCCAGTCAGGAACTCTGTACTCTACAGGTTGTTTGCCTTTCCTGGCTTTCTCAAGTTCCCCCTCAAGTCTTGCTTTATCCACTTTTATATTTTCCAAATCAGATTTTAGTTTTTCAAAATTAGGATATTGAGCAAGTGGAGGAACTTCAGAATCAGAAGCATTAAGACAGAGTTTCATCAAGGATAGTTCCACATTCAACGTTATGTTATCATGTTTTAACCTTTCTATAGTTTCTTTTAAATAATTATTATCATCAAACAGACTAAAGAATCTATGTTGAATATCAAATTTCAGATTATCAACCCACTGACTGTTTTCTTTAAAAGTAACCAAAGCTTCATCACCTTTATGTTTAGCTTTATGCAAATCTTTAAGTTCTTCTTGAATTTCCAAGACAGCTAATATTAAGTTTTCTTTAGAGAAATGTCTAAGTTCTTTTCGAGAAAACCATACCTCAGACTCTAGTTCCTTCAGCTTTGCCTTTTCATTGATTTTGGCCATCTAACATAGATGAGCAGTTTCCTCTGGTGGTTGTTCTTCCTCTTCCTCAGAATCTGAATCTGAATCTCCCCAAGCAGTTAACATGGCTTTCTTCACGTTGTCCTTGGTGAAATAAGGTTTGTAGACCCTTGACTCCTTGGATTGCTCCTTACCCTTAGTCTTTCCTTTCACACCATCTGGTAATGGACAATCTTTAATGAAGTGATCTTTTGAGCCGCACTTGAAACATGTTGTGTTTCTGGAACTTGCATATTTCCTGCTCCTATCAAACTTCTTGTAGTTCATGATCCTTTTGAACTTTCTTACTAGAATTTCCATCTCTTCCTCATCAGCTTCTGATTCCTCTGAGTCTTAAGCCTTAAGAGCCAGACTTTTGTTTTTGAAACTTTTAGAGTTGGAACTCAGATGTAGTTCATGAGTCATCAATGATCCATCTAGTTGTTCCATGTTGAACTTTGTGAAGTCCTTAGCTTCCTACATAGCAATAACCTTCGATCTCGATCGTTCATCTTGTGGTAGACTCCTCAAGATCTTCCTAGCCTGTTCATTAATCGGAATGTGTCTGCCAAGGGAATTCAGTTCATTAATAATATCATTGAACCTAGTAAACATTTCCTCTATAGTTTCCTTTGGTTGCATTTCAAACCTTTCATACCTAGACATCAACAAATCAATTTTAGAACGTTTTACCTCATTAGTACCTTATAAGCTAATTCTAGTAGATCCCAAATCTGTTTTATAGACTTGCATCCCATGATACGATTATGTTCATGAGGTCCAAGTCCACAATGCAAATACTTTATGGCTAAAGCATTCAATTCAAGTTTCTGATAGTCTTCTTTATCATAATCAGAAATAGGTTTAGGAACTACCTCTTTCTTTTCATTGGTTATGGTTATTTCAAAATAACCAGCTTCAATAACACGCCAAACCTGGTAATTTTCTGCCTTAATAAATATCACCATCCTATTCTTCCAGTTGGTGTAGAACTTACCATTGAACATGGGTGGATGTTGGGTAGAATACCCTTCTTCAAGTTTCTCTTTGTAATTCATCTCTCCAGGAACTTACTCAGCAAAGTTATTCACTTAAACGAGAGTACCTTGCTCTGATACCAATTGTTAGTTGAGACGATTAATACAAGAGGGGGGGTGAATTGTATAGAGTTTCTAATGACTACTATTTGTGGATAAATAAACAATGCGTGTAGGAACTTAAGCAAACACACAGATTTTACGAGGAAACCTTCTCGGGCCCAACTAGAAGTAAAACCTCGACCCTACCTTAGGGATTTCAATCACAAAACACTTCACTATAATAGGGAAAACACCAAGTTACAACCTATTAGACACAGACCTTTATTTCAAAAGTTCCTCACTGGACTTGTTACTTGATAGGACCCTATCCTACCCAATCTAGCTAAGTACCACACTTAGATTCACTCGTACCACCAAAGTACTACTCATACTACCAAAGTACAAGACACTCGTACCACCCCAGTACAAAACTCACAGCCTCACCAAGAAGCTCACAAAAACTGTATGTAACACAAACTATAAAATCACCCAAATAACCCAACCAATACAAATATAAGACGCCTATTATGATAGGTAAGCAATGCACGAAATCCGAAACTAATATAATAAGTTAAAAGCTTGGTAAACTTACTCGGTTACAGAACTGTGATTTCTCCACGCATAAACTCACAAAAACCCAAATCATTTTGCTCTATACTATTTATACAAGTAACACTTGTATAGAAGGTAGGTTTTCAAAAAGATAAATATGTTAACTTGACTTATCTTTTTAAACACGGTTTTAGTAAATCAAGTGGAATAAAATCTTTTCCGAAAATAAGTATAAAAGATATTTATAAAGAAAACATATCTTTCTTAATAAACTAACTTTAGAGAGAAAATAATCTTTTTAGAAAATCTTTTCCCATAATCTGTCTTTTATTATTTTCATAGTTATTTTATTTACCAAGAAAACTTATCACGTTTCTAATAAACTTCATGCACTAACCTACTTACCATATTAACAATAATTTATAAGAATAAAACCTTACTATTATTGCTGCGCCGCATTCTGATCAGATGAATTACTTGGGCTCCAAGCATATCAAGTTCCACCAAAGAACTTAACTACTAGTCTTCAAGTTCCTGTTAGGGAACTTAGTTCTTGTTAGAGAACTCTTCCTCTGATTTGTTTAACTTCTTCAATAATAATCTTTTTCATGTCTTCTTAGATTCAGATGGTTCTTCAATCACCAATATTATTCTACACCTTGACTAATCACACACTAGAGAATCTTTATTAGGTGAGTTTGCTTTTAGTTTAAGTTCCTCATCATCAAAACCTTTATACTTCAATAGTAAAGCAGCGCCCTACTACCCTTGTCAGGGGAGAACGTCCCTGAAAACAAAATAAGCGCAAGGATGCGCACCCGCTGCTCTCGGGTGCTCGTACTATCGTCAAAAGCCGCTGCCAGAGTCGAGCGGCGAATCCCTCTAGTGCTGAATTGAGACGACTCTACCTCACCTCGAGCCCAAATGGTAATCGGCCCCAACAGCTTCTCGACCTTAGGGGAAAAGATGTCGATCCCGCTGTCGAATGGCAGTGGCACGGAGCTAAACTCAAATCCTGTGATGAGACTGAAGTCGGTAGGAGTGACCATCATCTCACCCCAAGGAAAGTGGAAAGTTTTGGTGGTGTCCCAAAAGAACTCCACCAGAGCACATACTACATGATGACCCCCGCTAGAGGCAATCATTGCCTCGGAGGTCTCGTACAGCGCAATAAGACCGCAGGACTCCCATAGGAGTCTCGTCTCGACATCTTTGGCGATGTACATCTTGTATAGATCGCCCAAGCCGTCACAGCCGGAGCCATGACAGCGCGTCCTCCCAACGGTGATACCCCGTCTCACCCTCTCAGAAATGTGGTGGACGGGGGAAAAGAACGAGGTCCGCTCATCCCACTCGGGGAATCGACCAAGCGAAGTGGACGGCTCGTCATCGTCCTCCACGGGCTCATGCTCCCGTCGAATGTCTCGGGACCGTGAACCAGAACCTTGCTGTCTATCCATGCTACATTGTGCAGAATTATCATGAATTAAGGTTCTATAGTATCTAAGGTTCGCCTAGCCGCATGATACTATGTTCACAAAAAACAGAGTACGTAGTACTAAAATAGAGTATAGATTTAAACTGAGCATAACGGCATTTTCCAAGCAATCAAACAATTTCTTGTAATACTATAGTAATTATTGTGACAAATTGGACAAGAATTGCTAGCAAAAACATCAAGAACGAGCCACATTACATTACCGACTTTAAGAGGTTCAACAATGGCAATTCGTTCATTTCTTCACCAAATTGAGTCAAACAAGTCTCAAATTAATCCCAAGGCAATAAATAAACATAATCAAGTAATTTCATGGCATAAAATTTGACAAACAAAGAGAATTAAGCATTCTAAGTTACGAATTTTCATGAAATTCGAGAATAAACACATGTAAAATTCATAAAAACCGGTGTGAGTTTGAAGAAAACTTACATAGATTGGGAAAATAGATAAAATAAGCTTTGAATAGCAACAAATTTGAGTGAATTTGGTTGAGAAACGAGCAAGAACGAAGCAAATGAATTTCTGGAAATTTTCGAGCAAAAACGCGACGAGCAACAGCGAAAATGGAGAAGAAAAGGGTATTTAAGGAATACCCTATTATGGCGCCATGCATTAGACCTTGGCGTCAATAGATAGGCTTGGCGCCTGGTGCCAATCCCAGCATCTGGCGCAACGACCAGTTTTGTAGCGCTGATGTTATTTTAGCGACGCCAGGATGTTCAGCCACTCAGTGAGGTTGTTCTACCTTTTTGCAATATATTTTTGGTTCCTTGGTATGCCAGTTGGCCCCTCTAAGAAATTTGACACAATTTTAAGTAATCGGCTTGATTGCACAAAGTGATCGACCTGATGAAAGATCGTCTCACTTAGCTTAAAGAGCCTAAGCATTGGCTCATTTGCAAAAGGCACCGACATAATGGTTCATTTGCAAAAGGCACCGACGTACTGGTTCAAAAGCAACAAAAGCGCCGACGTATAGGCATAGTGGAAGAAAAGTTCAAGCGAACTTTTAAAAGATCGACAAGCGGAGATCTTCGGTAATTTCCTTGGAAAATTATCGCAACAAATGAGGATAGCTTCAAGCGAGGATATCTTCGACGGCATTCCCTAGATTGTGGAGAGTTGTCACAAACAACTGAAGGTATTTAAAGCGAATTTGTCTTTGATCATGTTCCCTTAGACGTGGAAGATGGTCACATAGCGGAAGAGGATTGTTTCAAGCGAAGCAATCTTCGATAGTATCCCCTTGGACGTGGAGTATTATTAAAGCGGAAGAGGATTGTTTCAAGCGAAGCAAACTTCGATAGTATTCTCTTGGACGTGGAGTATTATAAAAGCGGAAGAGGATCGTTTCAAGCGAAGCAATCTTCAATATTGGAAGTAGTTACAAGCGTAGCGGTTTTCAAGCAGGATGACATTCTCTTGGCAGGATGTCATCATAACAACGGAAAGTAGCAGCAAATCGGTTACTTTTAGAGACGTGTGCTCGACGGTACAAGATACGCGTTTCTTAACTCTTTTATTTGTTTAACTAAAGCTAGTTTGCAGGTATCGGCGTTACAAGAATGATTTAGGATCGCAGAACGTTCTGAATCATTCTCCGTCCTTATCGATACTTTGACTTTTGTTTTCGAAACTTGCGTTTCTCCAAACTCAGTTAAAGTGGGGGGTTCTGTAGACACCCATTTGTGTCTCCCCAAAACCAAACCCAGTGATGAGTACCTTTCGCGTCGAATCATAATCGAATAAGTGAAAGTGTGAAAAGTTTAGTGTTGCGGATAGTTTTAATTTCCTTTCTCTTCTCTCTGTTTTTAAAAACTTATTTTAAGAAAATAGACAATCCAGTTTGGTTGGTCCATGATATGAGTCCAATAGTAGTGTGGTTGGATGGGGCTTGATATTAGCTTTCCAACGATATATTATAAGCCCAATTCCGATGAATATTGAGGAAGTTATGGTCAATTTACTAAACTGGGTCCGGTTTGAGCCTTATATGCGGCCCAATGATCTAGGGGAGGGCCTAAAATAGATTCATCATTCCTAATGCAATTAGGAATGGTTTTAGTCTTCTAGATTCTTTTAGAAGGTTCTTTTCATTCCTAATTAAATTAGCATTGATAAATTGACTTTTGTTGACTTTTTAGAGTTTTAATTAGAATCAAAGAACATTTTCTGAGGGAAATACGATTTTATCCTCCTGTACGACAATTTTTATCTGATTTTGAGAAAACACATGAATTTCTGAATCAGCGCCAAACGCCAGCTGTAGCGTTTGGCGCTAAGCTTGGCGCTAGCATTGGCGCCTAGCGCTAATGTTGGCGTCTGGCGCCAATAGCAAGCATTGGCGCAGGTTTTATTTGCGTCAGAACTCTGTTTTGATATTTTATTTTTTTGGCTGATTTTCTATAAATAACATCGTAAAAACTCCGTTTTGAATCATCAATTTTTCATCAGTTTTCACCTACAATCACCAACTGTTTTGGGTGTTTTTTTCCCTCGGGGGAGTTACGACACGAAGACTGATCCGGGGTGAGCTGTACCTGCAAAACAAACGGAGACACCAGTTGGGTGGTGCTCCGCCTCCGACGCACAAGTTAGGAACTTGATAGGAGAAAAAAGGTGCGGAAATTTAGGTAGGGATGTGCTCGGATTCCAAGCTCAGGATGTCTCTATCAAAGAGTAAAATGTGTAATAAATGATAAAACGTGTCCTCAAAATGAGGGACATCTCCCTATTTATAGGGTCTTTTGAAATTGTGCCCCTGATTAGGTCACAGAACCCTAATCATTGGTGGGCTGCGCCGTATTGCGGCGTTCTCACAGAACCCAAAGGCCGCCTTTTTCCCTTTATTTCTTGAATAACACGTGTCAAGCAGGGATTGGTCCATTTTGGACCAATTTGAGGCTGACACGTGTCTCCCTCTGATTGGGCCACGTGGCAGGGTAAAATTACCCTAAACATTTGCCCCTCACAGAGTGACGTGGCACGCTATGTGGCATCTATGACACATGTCACGCTCTGGTTGGCGCTAATTTTACCGTTACAGAGTAACCATTCACCTTCCGAGTAAATTACGAAAATGCCCCCATATTTACCCTCTATATATAGCCGTTTTACCCTCATAATTTTGTACGTTTACAAAAATTTTCTAGAGAGAAAAACTTTGAGAGAGCAGAAGTCATCCGCTTGAGTCAGACGCGAGTAAGAAAGTTCGCTCTTCAACGACCCAGCCGGACCCGCCTTCCTTTAGATATAAAATTCAAAGGTACCGTATCTGTCTCTCCCAACTCTTTTCTTTTTTCACCACTTTTACATATTTCTTGCAATAAATGGATGCATCACCAACACACACGGCACAGCCTAGGTTAGAGTCCAGCCGGTCACCAGGGACGGCTAAGTCTAGGACTTGGAGTGCCATCTCGGGGTGTTGGGACCACCCTTTGCCAAGGATTCCGACTAGTTATGTGTCTGTGCATGACACCATGGCTCGGACAATGCAGACGGCCACCGATCCAAATTACAGGAGCGAAGGCTCAGGCGGCCAAACGCCTGAGGGAGAAACATCTGGTAAGGGAGACCAGACGACTCTGGAGAGATCCCCTCCGCGTGCCCCTTCAACCCCTGCAGACTCTTTTTTGGAAGAGTGCGACCAAGGCGGCGACGAGGCCGCCTCTGCCCCCTTGGATCAAAGTGAGGGGGAGACGGAGAGTGACAGCTCCGCCTCTTCCTCTCAGAGCAGCGATGACTTACCCCCTCTTCCGGATAGCGAGGAGGAAGAAAGAAAAAAGTGAAGCGAGAAGGACGATCCCTTCAGCATCCACGTCTCCTCCAAGGACCGGATCCAAATGGGGGAGAACTTAGAAAATTTTAAGAAAATGCACCCGCTAGGAGACGGGTATAAGATCCGGGTGCCGCCTGAGCTAGGCACCATTGCCTGGGGGGACGATTAACAGAACGTTAACAACTATTTCGGCTGTTATGAGGCGGCGTTCAAAGCCGGCCTTCGCTTCCCCCTTCACCAGACGCAACTCTGTCAACCGGGGAAACAATAAAAGTTCCTAAGAACTAGATTCCCAAGAGCGCCTGGTTTAGGGATGAATGTTTCCTGGCCGCCTGCGGGCTAGGGCACATGTTTACCAAACGTATGCACCTGAGTTTATACCGTTTGTAGTATTTTTCTATTGAAATTGATTTATGATATTGACTAATTTCTTTCTTTTTGCAGAAGAAGCACTAAACATGTTGTGTCCGGAGAAAACTCCCAAGCGGTCTTCTGCGACCATCCGCAAAGATCTTGCGGAGAAAGCTGCAGCCGAGCTCAGGGCCAAGGTATTGAGCGCCTGACCCTTTCTTAAGTTTATTTTAAAAACTATCTTGCCCGGATACTATCTTTGACTTGTTTATTTTCTCAGGGGGAAGAAGTTGGGAAATCGTTTAAGAAGAATCTCAAACGGGCTAGGGAGGAGGCCCCAGCCGTTCTCAACAAAATAAAAAAGTCCGCCTCTGCGTCAAATCCTGGCGCCTCAGCCAGGGCTAAGACGATACGGATATCGGGGCGACTCGAGAAGGTAGGCGGCAGCATGTGCCTTGATCTTGTCAACCCCTTATCAGCAGCCGCGGGGTTCACCACGCCTGCAAGTGGTTTTCGCTTGGCCGGCTCTGAAGGTAAGAACCCTTTTGAATCCCTGCTTGAGCTGGGGTGGCCTTTACGGGTGAAATCCCACTCCCAACAGACGTCATCCTCATACGGCCGGCTAGCCTTAGTTTTGCACTCATCACCTATTGATTGTGGTGCAGATCAATCTCCCTGCTGGCCAGACGTCCAGAAGCATGCCAAGGCCATGCTGGAAGCCGTCCGGAAGAGGGATAAGGACAATATCCCTGGGATAGAGACGTTCAATCTTGAACGCATTCTATCCCTTCTGGCTGAGGTAAGAGTTGTCAATTCAATATTATTTTTTACAAGTATTTTATCCCGCCTGAGATACTTATATCGCCTGACTTTTTGCAGGCTATGCTGCGGGTAGACGGGCTCAAGCGTCCTTATTCCCACAAACAGGAAGAGGTAAAAAGGGCCAAGAAGTCCGCCACAGACGCTGATAATGTTGCTTTATACTCAACTATCGTAAATGAACTTGAAACTAAAGCAATAATTATGACACAGGCGTCTAAAATCCAGCAGCTGGAGCTAAATTTGAAGGCGGCCAACCAGCGGGCGACGGATGATGAGACGGCCAAGAAGGGGGCGGAGGAGGCCCAGAAAAAGGCGGACGAGAGCGCCAAAAGGGCTGATGAGGCGCTCAAGAAGGCCTAGACGGACCTTGGCAAACTGAAGACCAAGGTTGAGAGGCTGGAGAAGGATGCTGCTCAAGCTTAGACAAACTTTGCAGCAACACTTGAGGCGGAGCAAAACCGCCTTGTTGTTGAGAGTGATGCTGATAATGACGCCCGTATGAAGATTGCCTGGGCTGCCTTGTACCCAGATGCGGATTACAGCATCTGGGCACTAGCGCACAACTATGCCGAGTACGTGGTGAACTTAAGAGAGCGAGGCGAGCCAGAGCCTGCCTTCTTTGAAGCCTGGATCAACTCCAATGAGCCATTCGCGCCTGAGCTTCCTTATCCTGGTGAAGCGCAGGAAATACCCTCAGATGATGAGGAGGACCAAGAGGCTTCGTCTGCAGGCCAGAAGTGACCCCTCAGCGACAGTATGCCAATCTTTGCTTTTTAATTTTCTTTTTATTCAGCGGTTGTATGCCAAAACTTGCTTTTTCCGGCCTGCGTGCCGAGTATCTTTATATTTACCGGCTGTGGAGCCGTGTTAATTAACAATTTCTTTCTCTCTCCCGGACGGGGTCCGGTTAACATTTTAATCCATTACAACCGTTTGGTTGGGTGAACTTTATGAATTGCACCGACTAAGTCGGTTTTGATCATTTTGCATTTGAATTTTTATTTTTTGCAAATTTTAAATTTTGCCTAACTTATCAAAAGCATGCGGCGATTTCTTGCCTAACTAGTCAATAGTCTGGCTGTCCTTGCCCCTGGACGGCTGTGTGATTGGTTTCAAGTGGAGTTGGTTGATTGACTTGAAAACGTCTGATGCTGCAAAGAGCATGATATGTTTGTAAGTCACTCAATCACAGTAGTGATTGCCCCAAACCAAGTGCACAGCGGTACACCAACAGGCGCTTCGGTCACTACACAGACGGCGTATGTCCGTCTTGGTAGAGATTTCATAGCCATTGAACTCTTTTGCCCCAATTGGGGTGAGAGGTGCAATTTTAGAATAAATAACCTAAGTGAGAACTTCAGCCGGTGACCGACTGATGCCTATGGGCATCCGGTATCTGGGAACTTATTCGTTCTTCGTAGGTTATTTTGGTTAGACAGCTATGAGTTGACCAATTTGGTCGTTCAATTTTTGTCGTCTGCATGGATACGTAGAACCGACAAATAGTCTGTTCTCTGTGACGATTGCACCCGGAGGGGTGTCGCCGGACGCCTTTGTCCATGTTGGGACAAGCGATTTTATAAAATGAGCAACCATCCAGCCATTTTAGCCTCTAGTCTTGTTTGAGACCGGTTGTGTAGCCACTAAACGTTTTTGTGCTTAGTTTCTACTCAGTATTGAATTTACACTAAGTATCGAACTTAGTTTTTTAGACAAACGGGTTAGTCTGGGTATTACCTAGGCGGATATTCAGACGGTTGAATAAACAAAGTATCAAACCTAAATAAACAAGGGATCGGAGTATTACCTAGGCGGTCCAACAAATGTAACCTTTACTAAGTATCAAACTTAGTTGGGTAAAGAAGAACCCGCCTGGGTATTACCCGGATGGAGAATAAAAAAATAATACAATTTGCAAACAAAGTGATTTCATTGATTAGTTCTTTTGTTTACAAAAATTTACATTCTCAGAAGTAGTACTTTTTCAGATTGTCTACATTCCAAGTTCTAGGCAGGCGCTTGCCGTTTGGGGTTTCCAGGCGGTAGGTGCCATCCCTTACTTCTTCATAGATCTGGTAGGGGCCTTCCCAATTTGGTGTTAGCTTTCCCAGCTCATTGGCCCTACCGGTTGCCTCCATTTTTCGTAACACTAAGTCGTCAACTTTCAAAGGACGCTTGTGTATTTTTTTGTTGTAGGCTCTAGTCATTCTCAGACGGTAAATCTCATGACGCAAGGCGGCGTTGCCCCTGCGTTCTGGGAGTGAATCCAATGACAGGCGCATTGCTTCCCAGTTTTCCTCTTCATCATACAGCATGACTCTCAGAGTCGGCTCGTAACGTTCGATGGGCAAGACGGCTTCAGCACCGTAAACCATGAGATATGGGGTTTCACTGGTTGCCCCTTTTTCCGTTGTCCGGATGGCCCATAGGACATGGATTAGCTCTTCTGCCCACAAGCCACCAGCTCTTTCTATTTTCTTCTTAATTCCGTCTAAGATGAGTTTGTTGAAGGCTTCAACTTGGCCGTTTGCTTGGGGCCGGCCAACAGATGCAAAACAGCTTAAGATCCCCTGATCTCCTAACCAAGTTTTTAGCTGAGGCGTCTCAAACTGAGGACCATTATAAAACACCATAGACATAGGTATCCCGTACTGGGTGATAACATTCTTCTAGATGAAAGAAATTACGTCTGAGGTCTTGATGTTTTTAACCGCCTCAGCCTCAACCCACTTGGTGAAATAATCCACAGCCACTAAGATGTAGCGCTTTCTGCCTGGAGCAGGCGTGTAAGGACCTAGAATGTCCATGCCCCATTTTGCAAACGGGATTGGGCTGTGGATGGCCGTCAGATCAGTAGCCGGACGATGAATAAGTTTGCCAAACTTCTGGCACTTGTCACATTTCTTCACCAACTCCTTGGCGTCTGCCTCAAGAGTAGCCAAAAATAATGTCGTCTGGCTCTGACGGCTAGGGACTTGCCGCCTATGTGAGAGGCGCAGAATCCCGATTGCAAGTCTTTGAGAACTTCCCTCCCCTTTTCTAGGGTGACACACTTCAACAGGGGTTTAAGAAACCCCGCCTTGAAGAGTTCTCCATTTCTTAACTCGAAGCTCGCAGCTCGCTTCTTCAGGACGGCTGCCTCCTGTGGCGAATCAGGAAGGGTGCCGTATGAAAGATAAGCCCGGATGCCATCCATCCAGGTAGAGCTTCGGTCCAGAACTCCAATGGGATCTTCATAGATGCTTCTCTTTTCCAGAACTTCCCAAAAGACAGACCGAGGCGTATCATGGCAGGCGGAAGATGCTAGTTTTGACAATGCATCCGCCTGATTGTTTTCAGACCTAGGCACTTGATTCAGTCGGAATTCCTCAAGTGCCCCGACCTCTTCTTTGACTGCGTGAAGATATTTGATCATAGCCGGATGGGTAGCCTCATAACTTCCCTCATACTAGCTAACAACCAATTGAGAATCAGAGTAGGCGTCAATTTTCATGGCCCCTGCCGCCTTACACATCCTTTTGCCGGCTAGCAGGGCTTCATATTCCACCTCATTATTAGAGGCCTGAAACTTGAAGCGTAGTGCATATTCAAATCTGTCTCCTTTAGGAGACTCATAAATTACGCCTGCACCACAACTGTTCTTTGTAGAGCTCCCGTCTACGTACACTTTCCAAACCTGATCAAGATTATCCGGAGCCACCGGACGAGTCATTTCAACAATGAAGTCGGCAAACGCCTGACCTTTCACTGCCTTTCTTGGTTCGTAAGTGATTTCAAGGCTCTGCATTTCAATAGCCCATTTCAACATTCTCTCGAATGAGTCCAAGGTAGACATTGGCCGCTTGAGTGGCTGGTCCGTGTAGATCACCACCGGATGTGACAAAAAGTAAGGCTTCAATTTTTTGAATGCCATATACAAAGCAAGGCCAAATTTTTCAACCATGGGGTACCGGAGTTCAGCATTTTTGAGAACATGGCTAATGAAGTAAACCGGGAGCTGCACGCCTTCTCGCTCAGCAAGGAGAACGGCACTGAGGGCATGGTCTGAGACGGCTAAATACATGTACAACTTCTCCCTAGGCAAAGGACTTACCAACCTAGGTAGAGAATGTAAATGCTCTTTCAACCTCTGGAACGCCGCCTCAACATCATCCCCCCATTCAAATCTTGTCTTCTTCCTGATTGCTTGGAAGAAGTAGAGGCATTTGTCGCCTGACCGGCTGAGGAACCTCCCTAAGGCGGCCAGATAACTGGTGAGTCTCTGAACTTCCTTGACAGAACGGGGTTACTTCATGTCAATCACCGCCTGTATCTTTTCGGGGTTAGCCTCTATCCCCCTTTGATCAATCAGGAATCCGAGAAACTTCCCAGACTCAACATCAAAGACGCATTTCTTAGGATTTAACATAACCTTATGCCGCCTGAGTGTGGTGAAGGTTTCTCGGAGATCAGCAAGGTGATCCACCTGCTGCTTGGATTTGACTATCATGTCATCAATGTACGCCTCCACATTCCTCCCAATCTGATTAATGAAGACCGTATTAACCATCCGTTGGAAAGTGGCAGGCGCATTTTTCAAGCCAAACGGCATCACAGTATAACAGAATAGCCCCTGATCAGTGACGAAGACCGTCTTCTGTTGATCTTTCTTCCACAGGGGTATTTGATGGAAGCCGGAGTAGGCATCCATAAAGCTCATCAAGGCGTGACCGGTTGTAGAATCGACCAGACTGTCGATCTTTGGAAGCGGGTAACTGTCCTTTGGACACGCCTTGTTGAGGTCTGTGTAATCAACACACATGCGCCAGGTCCCATTCGGTTTCTTAACAAGGACCACATTGGCCACCCAGTTGGGAAAATTACATGGCCGAATGAACCTGGCCTCTAGCAGCTTTTTGACTTCGGCAGCTGCCGCCTGACTTCTTTCCTCGCCGTGATTTATTTTCTTTTGCCGGATGGGCTTCTTTTTGGGGTCCACGGCGAGTTTGTGGACAGCAAGATCCGGGCTGACGCCTGACATCTCTTCCACTTCAAAGGCAAAAATGTCTTTGAATTCCTTTAGCAGAAGGTGCAAGCTTGCACCCAAAGTAGCATGAGAAACCGTCCCAACCTTCACAGTACGTTTTGGACGGCTTTCATCCAGAACGAGATCAATGCTTTCGCCAGCCGGTTGGGGACGGAGCTCATCTGACCGTTCACCGGTCAGTGATTGCTATTTTTTCTCTTTCTTCACCTCCACCAGCAGAGGTGCCTTTCTTTTCTTTCCGGCTGCTGGTGGGGCAGGAGCTGGGTCAGCATCCTTGACATTGTCAAGCTCTATTGGTTCCTGATCACCAGGGGCCACGGTATCTCGGACGGCTGAGAGATAGCACTCTCGGGCCGTCTTCTGATCCCCATTCAAGGAACCAACAGAGCCGTCGTCCCTCTCATACTTGATGAGCATGAGGGACGGGATGATTACTGCCTTGGCTACGTTAAGGGTTGGCCTGCCAAAGATGATGTTGTAGGCGATCAACTCCTCAACGACCAAGAATCTGACGACAATATGTCGTCCCTGGACTTTCTCTCCCAGCCGGATGGGTAAGTCAATTCTCCCGGCTGGGTAGACCATCCCACCCCCAAAACCAACCAAGGGGTGGGTGACCGGATGCATGCTGCTGACATTGTATTTCAGCTTTTGCAGGCACCGGAGGCTGATGATGTCTGATGAGCTGCCGATGTCTATAAGGATCCGTCCAACCAGCTGCCCCTATCCTTCTCAGTGATCAAGACGTCTGGGAAGGAGGAGCTGGCTTCCGCCTGCTCATCATCATCTTTGTCCATCTTTCGAAGATGGCTCTTGGTGCCCCGGATGGTAGGGCCACCACATGAGAACCCGCCAGCTATAGTGTAGACCGGCTCCTTGTCGGTATCTAAACTACTAGCAGGCTGGGGGGTAGTCTTGGAGGACTGACCCTTGTTTTTCTTTTTTTCCCTGGCTGGGGACTTAAAAATGTAGGACTTCAGCAGCCCTTTGTCAGCTAGACGGTCCAACGCCCGCTGAAGACTAAAGCAGTCGTTGGTGTCATGGCCAACCTCCTTACGGAACTGACAGAATTTATTTTTGTTCCGTGACTGGACAGAACTCTTCATAGGATTCGGCTTCTCAATGGACAGCCGGTCCTTTACCTCTGTGAGGATGGAGTTGCAGTCTTTATTAAACTCGTACTTGGGGACGTATGGTTTAAACTCTTTCTTTTTCTTCAGGGACGGCTGGTCAGAGTCTGTAACCGCCCAGACTTCTTTTCTTTTCTTGCTCTCTTCTTTGTTTTTGGCCGGCTGAGCTGACCGGCTGTCTTTCTGCTTGTCAGACTTTTTGGAGTCCGACTGGCTACTAGGCGAGCAGAGGTCGGTAGCTTGGATGTAGCTCTCCGCCTCCCTCAGGGCTGCCTGTAAGGTGAAAGCCCCTTTTCTGACGAGGTCGAACTTAAAAGTCGACCTGTCTCTCACACCCTTGAAAAAGTCTGTAAATGCTACCTCGTCAGACAGTCCTTGAATCTGAATTCTTATCAGATTGAACCGCCTGATATATGAGCGCAACCCTTCTCTCTCTCCCTGCTTAACATTGCTCAAATCAAGGCTTGTTTTCTTAGCAGGGATGTTCATTGAGAAGTTGGAAGCAAACAAGAAGGCGAGCTTCCTGAAGCTATCGATGGACCCGGCTGGCAAATTGCCAAACCATTGTTGGGCAATGCCCTTCCATGTAGCCGGGAAACACCGACACCAAGTGTCATCATCCAACCCCTACAAGTACATGAGGTTGGTGTAAGCCATGAGGTGGTCTTACGGATTGGTGGTACCATCATAGGTACCAACCAACACGTTCTTAACCTTGGCCGGCTGTGTTAGGGTTTGGTGAGTCCGACTCACCGCAGAAACAAACCCCGACCCAAGGAACCGCTCGCAATAATTAAAATAATAAAGCATAAATAAATAAACACAAAGAAAAGATAACGAATCTTACCCTCGAAGCGAGCTTCGCCCAAAAACCGGGGCTCTTGAAAGCTACGAGCACGTCAAGCGTCGCGCCTCCGACGGTATCCACCCACAAAAAGGCGAACACAACTTTAAGGTCTACTACCTGGGGGTTAGCGAGGTCCGACCAAAACCCGAGTGTTATATGAGTTTAAGAGTTTTTCCAATATTATGGAATGCTCTATTTAACTCCCACTCAAGCATCATTTCCAATGCCCAAAGTTGGGTATTTATAGAGAATGATGGGAGTATGAAAATCTCTCTCCATCAATGTGGGACAATGAGATTTTCTCATTTTATTTTAAAGCTAAAATAAAATTATTAAGCAAACTAGTAATAAATCAACAAGTGTCAAGCATACATGAGAGAGTAGGTGAGGACCACTTGGAGATGGGGACCAAACTTGCTCCCCTCTCTCTCCCTCACCTTGTGCCACATGGCAACCCACATGCTCCCATATTCCAACCTTCCCCTTATTCACGGCCTTATGGCCCAAGCCAAGCCACGAGCCAAGCCCGAGCCCGGCCCGAGCCCAGCTCGCATCAGCCCGCACCTGGCCCTCACCAAGCCTGCACCCAGCCCGCACCTGGCCCGAGCCCAGCCCGCACCAGCTGCTGCTGTGGCGCGGCTGCTGTTGTGGCGTGGTGCGGCTGCTGCTGTGCCTAGCCGCGGCTTGCCGTGGCTGCAGCACGGTGCGCCGGCTCGTCTTGCCCTTAGCATTCGGATGCTCGGGGACTCCAATGCTAGGGGTATTTTTGGGAATATTGTTGATTTATTATTATTTTGCGCGTCTCGTCTTTTATTATTTAGACTCGACTTCCAACGATCGGTTTCGACGCTCTAAGCTCGAATTACCGATGTCTAATTATTTAACACTCGAGCGACGAATTAATTTCTTCCGAATTCATTCATCGAGTTGGTTCGCATAAATTTGCTTGGGTGTGACCTGAAGGGTTAAGTCAAGATTAAGCTGTAATATTAATTATATTAATATTTCTGATCGGAAGCGGCCTCCACCCAGGCATTCCGATCACTTGACCTTGCTGAATATATTAGCTTTCTAATAATTCTGAACCCGCTATCAGAATAATACACTTGTTCGAAGGACACCATTCCTTTCAATCTCCCACTTGTCCTTCCGGACAAGTGTGCATTTAGTGTATAGCCGTTATCCTATGTCTCTTCATGTCTCTTCATGAACTACAGAGTAAGATTACTAGTCATCTCTGTTACGTCCAGAAGTGTTTCTTGAAATCCGAGTTTGACTGTCAAAAAGCAGATGATTTCTAAATCCATCTGAGCACGACCATGCATTTTTCACAGTCTCGCTCTTCGAGAGGCCTTGTTAACAACAAAACATGTTCCCTATTGTTAGTAGGGGGACATTTCCAGTCTTGTAATGTAGCCTCTCTTACTAAGAGGACTCACCCGCCCAATATCTGTCTTTATAATCCCCAGTTACGGCGAACGTTTGGAGGATACCAAAGCGGATCAGTACTCAAACAAGAGATCTCCCACTACTCATGGTCAAAGGAAAAGAGTTCCGATAGTAATAATGAGAAAATACTTATGAGGATTTTAAATCTCTTAAAGTATCCTCATAGGTCGATCCAGTATGGTTCTAAACCAATACCTGTGCAAATGATTTATATTCTCATAGCACAAGAAACGGTGCTACAAATCATACTAAACACTAATCTCTGATGGTCATCAATCGTCCACAAAATATGACCTTGATTAGGGATAATTTTCGATTAAAATATTCAATGTTCACTTAATAGGTGTTTCTTTATCCAAGCCATTGACTTGATACCCTATTTTGAATATTTATTAAAATCGAATGGACTCATTATTTAATTCTAAACCACAATTAAATAGTTTTGTGGAATATTTAGAAATATTTTAATCCACTATGAAACTTCACAATGTTTCATCTTATGATAAATGGTTTTTCCAAAATGTTTAAAGAGTAATACTCTTCATAAAACATCCATAGAAATCACACCCATATTTGATATGCTTGATTTCTTTCATGCAATTATGAATGTTGTCGTTCACTTATTGCAAAGGTTTAGTTAAAATTACTTTGCAAACCTTAGCATCTTCATTATCCACCATTTCAATAATAAGATGATAAAATTTTGAGAGTGTTAATGGATTACATGTGATTCGGGATTTATTGTCCAAGCAATGGCTCCCACTCATTTTCATGATTTGAGACCTTCTACTTGACAAACTACAATCATTAATGTTCAACAACGAACCTTTCCAATTGACATCTATCTTATCATTGCCTTTAAGGCAACAATATTCTCAACATATATTTTAGTAGACTCCCCGATGATGCCTTGCTTGGGTTTTACTCCAAGCGACTCACAACGATTTGGGATACCCTAATCACTTGTGATCATGGAAATTTTCCTTAAATTCCCGCACATTATACATGGATGCACATCCATGTTACCATTCTCAAGCCACGACACTTCTTGCTTCGTGCTTATAAATGGCTTCCTTGCTAAGGATCTAATCCTTGTTAAGGTTTGTGTTTGCAACATCAAAACTCAAATTATATTTGTTTCCATGCGTCAAGAACTCATCCAACTACTTATCTAAGTTCTTTGGATGTTCTTGACTATAATCTAATGATCTAATACTTAGATTAATGTCGATTGGTATTATATACGTACTTCACATGCTCTAAGCATATAAGTCATCTGACGATTCACTATCATAGCCTTACATGATGGATTTAATTCTAGAATGATTCTCAATTTTATTCCATCCATGTGACATTTAGCTCATACAGTTACACTGAGTCTTGCCAAATTGTTCGCTGTATGATATGATTGAAAGTCTCTTACTAGAGTCTTTCTTGTTTGATTTAGTACTTAGCCTAGCTTATACTTAGTTCAAACATTTACTTAGCTTCATACATATGAGTCGAAAGCCTTTCAAAGTCTTTCATGTTTAACATTGTAATTTCTTTTACTCATTTAAACATTTAATTAAGTCTATACCAAAGAACTTAATTCCCAACATGTACTAAGTATCGTCTTTAGCTCGGTCCATTGTCAAAAATACTTTCAAATCTAAACATTTAGCATTTGATGGTTGTTTCACAATAGAGTTCGTAAACTTCTTGTTGGACCATTACTTTTGCTCCCACTAAACTTCTTGTTCATTAGAATTTTTTATGTTTCTCCATATGTTTCTCCATAACGTATTTTCATCACAATAGAGTTCGTAAACATTTAGCATTTTCATGGCTTTTAACCATTATTCGGAATTTGGATTTGTCGTAGCTATCTTACAAGACATTATTCCTTTACTATCTAATAGTAAATAGTATGCTTGTAAGTCTTAGGTTTGTTTCTAACTTAATAGAAAATTTATAGGATTCAATCCAAGCCTTTGGTGAATTCTATACCTATATGGGGCATCAAACATCTGAGTTTTAAGGCGCTTTCAAAGCCCTTTTATTATGTTGATCTTACTCCAACATCTTTAATGTTTTGTGAGTAATGAATTCTCTTTTAAGGCACTTCTAAAGTCCTTTTGAGTATTCTTGATCAAGCATTATCACGAAGTCCTTTAAGGTCTTCCGAGATTCTCAATTCTAGTTTGTTGCTAAGATCGATGGTCATCGAGTTCATTTACCTCCCACTTGTCGTTTTGGAAACGTGTTACTTTCCAGAAAGACACTACTTAGAGCAACAAACAATTTTTGTTCTCAATTAGGATGTGAAGGTAATACCCGTAGTCTCACTTGAATGCTTACAAAGAGACATGTATATTGTCTTTGGGTAAAAGTTTGTTGTGAAACAAACAGTTAGCTCCTACTTGAGCTATCTTAGTCTTTATTGAGCCATTCAGCTCCCACTGAGTCACCTAGCTCCCACTGAGCCACTTTGCTCCCACTGAGCTAGTGAACTCCCACTGAGACTAAGAGCCTTAGACATATACTTGAAAAGACTTTTAGAAGTTTTTTCTATCCATAACTGAATATGGCGTCCTTTCTTAGCTTCGACACATTGTTTAGTGTAACATTAGTCATTTGTGCAAATCTTTAAGAACTTTATAGGAAGGGTTGTGAACCATCATCGTTCGAGTCATTTTCAAATGACACCGAGGTCTCCGTGAAGACACACCATGTTCTTTGTGGAGTTATTTATGAAAATTTCCTTTCATAACTTTGAGATAGTCATGCTTGGCTCAAGCAAACATCGCTCGAACTAATCTAGACATTTTGATATCTTGCCAAGTCAATTATGTACTTCACTGAACTCTTGAGCTACTCAAGTCAAGTTTGTTCACATTTGATGAATATAGCCATATCCTTTCAAATTCTTTGTGAAATGTTGAAGTAATTGAATCCTCTTTAGCCTTCGGAGTCAACTGTCTATACCAAGAACAATAGCTCTCTGCTTTGTCGGTTTCAACAAGTAAGACTTTCTTGTCTTAGAACGATTCCAATTCAAGCAACTATCAAGAGCCTATTTAATAAAGCCTTGAGTACGTTCTTGTTGATGTGACATTGCTAAAGATGTTTGAAACGCAAATCAAGCCCATGACTTGAACTTAGTGAGTTTGTTTATAATCAAGCATTCTAAACTCAACGCTTGGATAACCATCCCATTCAAATAAATCTCGCAACTATTGCTCATTACTTTGAATGTGAGTCTTGCCGTGTGTAAACGGATCAATTGCTGATTATGGAACATAATAACCATTACTTGTTCCAGCCTTTGGCTTAAAAGGTCTTTAAACAAAACATACGATCTTACAACTGATGTAGCTCTTCTTGCTTCATTCTAAGCTTGTAAGTCGATAACTTAGCTTAACTTCAATAGTTTGAGGTCACTCTCATAGTGGAACACTCAAGCAGTATCCTATACTTGTGAAGATAACGAATTGCTAAGTAAAATACAATAATATGAACTCATGAGTTAAAATGAAATCTAATTCCTTTTCTTCGTTCCTTCTTTCTTATATTTCTTATCATACAATATCTCATAATCTTATTTTAAGAATCATTTCTTTAAGTACCTTGACTCTTATACTTTGTTAGGCATAATCAAGCACCTAGTGCGCCGTAAAACAAAGTTCCATCTTTTTCATTAATTCTTACTCGAATTACTACATCAATGAGTCCTACTCAATTGTGATGCGAAAAGATACGTTGGTTGTCAAACATTGACAATCTTGAGTTTGCAACTAAATACCTCATGTTTTATCAAAACTACCTAGTATTTTGAATACATGATGTCCAACCGTCCTTTCGGACTTAATTATAAAAGTCATTTATGAGAATTGTATTTTAGAAATGCTTTTCCTTTCTTTGAGAACTATTCTCAAGGATTTCCTTTACCAATCATGGAAACAATATTATTTGATTTGGAATACTATAAATATAAGTGCTAAGTATAACCATTTATCAAGAACATAATAAGTTTGAAATTTAATAGCATTCATGCAAACTTTTATCTTATTAAACGTCTTATTTACGCATAATAATTGTCCCTATTTGGCGAAAATAAGGCGATTCCAAGATCCGAAGAAACAAAGAGTGGTTAAGCATGCTTTAGCTTGTCTTAAAAAACTCAATCTTCTAGGGTAAGCATTGCCTTGCTAATGGCTCTAAGCCACTCTTGGTTAGACAATCGTCGCATCTAATGCATCTTTGACGATATATCTCTTTTGCCACGGTATGTGAGGACTCCTCACTCATGCCGATGAGTTAAACCAAAACCAACGTGCACACCCAGTGTGCCTTATGCCCCTTGGAGAAGTGATGGCACCTCGCTTTGGCGTAGCCTACCATTACTCTCCTTCGGTTAGTAAGTGTTGTTTTGGAAAGGCAAGTTTGACTCAATATTTTTAGGGACCTAGGATTTCTATGTTGGTTGATTTAAGTGAACTTAACTAATCATCGCAACATCAAGAAAACCTAAACATGCATCTAACGAATAATTCACACATATATATATAGGCATAAAATATAAAGCGAAATTATAGATGCATATTGGCAACTAGCATGACCCCTTGAGATCTTCATATCTTCAAAAGGTCTTCATTTGCAATTCAAGGCTTTGTCTTCCAAGATACGCCGTCTTCAAGACTTAACCAAACTATGCAAAACTAGTGTCTACAACTAGAAATAATCTAAATATTAAAGTACAAAAATACTTAACGGTGCGTAGACCGTATTTAGATTTACAAAAATATATAACGGCACGTAGTCCGTATTTTCTATCCTAATCGGGTCCCACTAGTTGCCATTTCATAAAACCTGTGAGAGAGAATATATATATTCCATTCATCCATTCACTATTTGTGAATGGCCCATGCAATTTACAAATTAAAACAAAATAAAATGCATTTAAACAACGCGCGCACTAGTAACTAATCTAGGTGGTTAATCCGATTAACACGCCTAATTAAAACCAGTCAAAGTTGTTTAACCGATTATATATTTTACGTCATTAATAATTGAAGCTCCCACTAAATTCCGCATTTCCTTAATTAATCTAATTAATTAAGTCGGTAGCACCCAAACTTGTCAAAATGAAATTTTGCCAATGCCGCTCAAAACCGAGGCCTAGCCTCCCAAAATTTTAATTAAAATAAACAAAATTAATTAAAATAGATAAAACGGCAAAATAAGAAACATCAAGCCTACTACGGCTAGACACCTCACCGCACCAAGCATACACACACGCCAAGACCACGAACACACGGCCCACGGCACACGGCCGCGAGCTGCTGCCACGGCACAGCCGCGCGTGGCTACTGCAGCCCGCGTGCTGCTGCCGCGCGTGTGGCCGCAAGTAAGGTGGTGCTGCCACCTTGGCAGCAACATATGGGCTGTTGTGCAGCCCGTCTTGCCAAGGTGATGCATTGCCTCGTTTTGCGTGCCACAGCCTCGGGATTTGATCCCTTTTCGCGAGACAACAATAATTAATTCTAAATTAATTTTAGAACTAATTAGAGAGCAAAATAAAATTTTAAACAAGTCTAACTTAATAAAATTTTCAAAGTGCAAATAACCAAAATAATTCCAAGAACCATTCTTAATTAAATTGGTTTATCTTGGTGCAACATAAAATTGAGGCAATTTCTCACTTTCAATTTAATCAATTTAAATTAAACTTGAGAATTTGACAAAGTAAAGGGAAGTTGGAAAAATATGAACTTTAATGTTCAAATGAAAATTCCAACATCTAAATTTTGTGAATCCTTGAAAATTATATCTTCCAACATGAAGATAACCAAATTTCTATCACAAAAATTGAAACTTTATGTTTCCAATCAACTCAAAATGATTAAAACATCAAAGTTTAACACAAAATAACATGGAATTTAGTGGTTTTTAAAGTTTCAATCACTTATCACAAATAAAGATTGAATCTTTAACACTTAGGAAGCCTCAAAATTAAAACTTTCACATTAAAAAGCAATTAGTTTGCAATTATGCGAAAATAAATCAACTTTTAAGCATCAAATACTACCAAGTAAGTGTGCTTTAAGGGGACATAAAAATGCAGAAAATAATGCAAATAATCAACCATATAATCAACAATTTATGCCATTAATTTCAAGGTTAGAAAAGACTTAAAATTTTTCATAAAAAACGAAAAACCCCTCGAAACAGGCATTTCTGGTCAGAATTTGGCTAAAACACAGGTCCCTTTGGGGGAAAAAAACCTTTCCAGAACACGTTTTCCACCCAAAATTCACTAGTCTTGGGCGAAAATCTGGGTTCTGGGCCAAAATCGACATTAAAACGGGATTAAAATAAATAAAACCGAGCTACTAATCTAATTAGCAACTTAAACCAGAAAATTAAGCCAAAATAAACCTTGAAAAATATGATTATAAAAATAAACGAGCGGGGCTCCGATACCGCTGTTAGGGTTTGGTGAGTCCGACTCACCGCGGAAACAAATCCCGACCCAAGGAACCAATCGCAATAATTAAATTCATAAAGCATAAATAAATAAACACAAAGAAAAAATAATGAATCTTACCCTCGAAGCGAGCTTCGCCCAAAAACCGGGGCTCTTACTTGAAAGCTACGAGCACGTCAAGCGCCGCGCCTCCGACGGTATCCACCCACAAAAAGGCAAACACAACTTTAAGGTCTACTACCTGGGGGTTAGCGAGGTCCGACCAAAACCCGAGTGTTATATGAGTTTAAGAGTTTTTCCAATATTATGGAATGCTCTATTTAACTCCCACTCAAGCATCATTTCCAATGCCCAAAGTTGGGTATTTATAGGGAATGATGGGAGTATGAAAATCTCTCTCCATCAATGTGGGACAATGAGATTTTCTCATTTTATTTTAAAGCTAAAATAAAATTATTAAGCAAACTAGTAATAAATCAACAAGTGTCAAGCATACATGAGAGAGTAGGTGAGGACCACTTGGAGATGGGGACCAAACTTGCTCCCCTCTCTCTCCCTCACCTTGTGCCACATGGCAACCCAGTTGCTCCCATATTCCAACCTTCCCCTTATTCACGGCCCTATGGCCTGAGCCAAGCCACGAGCCAAGCCCGAGCCCAGCCCGCACCCAGCCCGCACCTGGCCCGCACCCAGCCCGCACCTGGCCCGCACCCAACCTGCACCTGGCCCGAGCCCAGCCCGCACCAGCTGCTGCTGTGGTGTGGTGCGGCTACGGCTGCTGTCGCGGTGCGGCTGCTGCCGTGGCGCGGCGCGGCTGCTGTTGTGCCTAGCCGCGGCTGGCCATGGCTGCAGCACGGTGCGTCGGCTCGTCTTGCCCTTAGCATTCGGATGCTCGGGGCACTCCGATGCTAGGGGTATTTTCGGGAATATTGTTGATTTATTATTATTTTGAGCGTCTCGTCTTTTATTATTTAGACTCGACTTCCGACGATCGGTTTCGACGCTCTAAGCTCGAATTATCGATGTCTAATTATTTAACACTCGGGCGACGAATTAATTTCTTCCGAATTAATTCGTCGAGTTGGTTCGCATATATTTGCTCGGGTGTGACCCGAAGGGTTCAGTCAAGATTAAGCTGTAATATTAATTATATTAATATTACTGATCGGAAGCGGCCTCCACCCATGCATTCCGATCACTTGACCTTGCTAAGTATATTAGCTTTCTAATAATTCTGAACCCGCTATCAGAATAATATACTTGTTCGAAGGACACCATTCCTTTCAGGCTGAGCCGCCTAGGTTATCTCCCGAGTGAACGCAGAAGGTTGTTCACCCAGGCGCAGCAGACGAAGCTGCCAGTCCAGTGGCTGGACATTTGGGTATGCTGCCTGACCCCCAAAGAAGGCCGGCTGCATGAAGTGAGGAGGATACTGTCCGTAAGCCCGAGTAGGCACATACGGTACAACTCCGATCATATGAAGGCCAGAATGGATAGTATTACCGCCTGTCTGGCTCACATGCAAGGAGGGTGCACTCCCTGCAGAAATGTTGTTGAAGATGTCTGGAAAGTTCGACGTTGAAGCCGACTCAGACATCGATTATTTTCTCCTCCGGTTTATGATATTTCGGGCATCAAGCGTTGATTTTTTACTTCTCACTGGCTGCTGGGTTCGGCGAGTGTTATTGGTGTTCCCCCTAGGAAGGAGAATTTTTTACCAATCAATGGTCCCGGCTGCCTTCTCCTTTGGATGGGGAGTGGGCTGCCGGTCTCTAACTGACTTCCTATTCTCGGGAGGAGACTTCTTCGCCGACTGACCTTTGCTTGGGCCAGCCCGGCTTTTGGTGATCAGCTCTTTAATTTCACCCTTAAAACTTGTCATGAATCTCATGAGTTCGTCTCAGGTGACAGGGGCTTATCCAGCTGCCGTTTGGGTTTCCCCTTCCGGCTGCCCAGAGGGTCGACTGGGACCCGCCTGGGAGGCACCCCGCTCCAGAGTGTCTCTGGGCCGGATGCCCTTGGTTCTGAGAGAGCCGTCTTCGGCTGTAAAGGCTTCGACCTGAGGGTCTTCATCCTCCTCATGGTTTGTAAAAACTTCTAGGTCTTCACCCAGACGGTTAGGGGGTGGTACAGACTCTTGAACCATCTTCGAGGTACTCTCCCCACAGACGACGCCAAATGTTTTGGGTGTTTTTGTCCCTCGGGAGAGTTACGACACGAAGACTGATCCGGGGTGAGCTGTACCTTCAAAACAAACGGAGACACCAGGTTGGTGGTGCTCCGCCTCTTACGCACAAGTTAGGAACTTGAAGGGAGAAAAAAGGTGCGGAAATTTAAGTAGGGATCTGCTCGGATTCCAAGCTCAGGATGTCTCTATCAAAGAGTAAAATGTGTAATAAATGATAAAACGTGTCCTCAAAATGAGGGACATCTCCCTATTTATAAGGTCTTTGGAAATTGTGCCTCTGATTAGGTCACAGAACCCTAATCATTGGTGGGCTGCGCCGTATTGCGGCGTTCTCGGGATTTGGGCCTGAAGGTCGCCTTTTCCCCTTTATTTCTTGAATGACACATGTCAAGCAGGGATTGGTCCATTTGGACCAATCTGAGGCTGACACGTGTCACCCTCTGATTGGGCCACGTGGCAGGGTAAAATTACCCTAAACACCAACTCTCATCAAGATTTTCTTGATTACTCTCTCTCTCTCTTTTTCTAAACTGGCCTTCTCTCAAATATAAAAATTCCGCATTCATTAGATCTAGATACACCTAGCCATATTCGAAGTTGCCTTCGCCCTAGACGTGAAAGGTTTAATTTATGAGGGTTTGGTCCCAAATTTCTATTTCAATTATTTAATTTAATTGTTTTGCTTATTATTTTCCTTGAAGTTACTAACGTGTGTATTTTGTTACTAGAAAGAGGTACGAGGCATCGAAGTAAGTACTTTAATGGTTTTTTTTTATTGATGTTATGATATAGAGTTCATGCTTAGGTTGTTATTATGATTCCTAGTATCATGTCTAGGGTAACTTTAATACTAAGTATGATTGTTATGATGCCTTCTATTTTCTTTCCTAATATTCATGTTAGTATCATGTTAGGGTTAAAGCCTTGATTTTTATTGTTAGTGACATGCTAGTGTTTGTTATTAATCTTGTTAGTATCATGCCTAGGATCTTGCTATTATTATGCTTTAACATGATTATGAATATATATTATTATTATTATTATTATCATGATTATTTTTATTACGGTTATAATAATTATTATGTTTCTTGATTATTTATTGCTTGATCACGCCTTTATACATGTTTAAAGAGAATTTGTACTTGTAATCACGCTTAATAAGATAATTAATAATCTTGTTAGGGATAATTTGATTATAATTCAAGTGATCGCCAATAATAGTTTTGTTTGTGCATTAATATTCAACCAACATAGATAAACAGGTTTAGGGTTAAACCTATTGATTGCATGTTAGTCAGAAAGCGCACATGAATACGATCTGAATAAAGTAGAGGCCTATTATTAGAGCAGGTTCAATCTCTTTTAGGTTGGATTTGTACCTTTATCCCCGAACCCTATTTGGTTCAAGACCTTATGGAGTTGACGATCTCTTGGATCGTTAAGTGGTGTAACCTTCACCTCGTGAACGGTTTACAAGTTCCTACAAAAACTTGTTGGCTACTCTTTTGCTCTATCTTCTTTCCCTTTGGACGCCACCGTACTTTAGTGTATGATCACAGTGGGGTTTAAGCTAGGGGATTAACGCTTGAAATATTCCCTACACCACCTTTGTCCGGATGCTGGAGTGTACGACCCTAAGATGTCCATGCCCCATTTTGCAAAAGAGAGGGGACTGCTTAAGGCCGATAAGCTGTTGGTTGGTCGATGGATCAAGGTTGCATATCTTTGGCACTTGTCACATTTTTTCACCATTTTCATGGCATCCGCATTCATGCTTGGCAAGTAATACCTCAAGTGGGTAGCTTTTTCTGCTAAGGCACGTTCGCCTATATGGGATCAACAATGCCCTTGGTGGAGGTCGTCCAACAAATCATGCCCTCTTTACGGGGTGATACACTTCAAGTATGGTTTCACAAAAGCTTTTTTGAACAATTCCCCTTTCTTCATTTCAAACCAGGCCGCTCTCTTCTTCATCAGCCATCTCTCTTTTGGGTCGGCCAGGAGTATCCTCTCCCTTAAGTATAAGACAACTCCGTTCATCCAAGAGGAGCTTCTATCAATGGTCTATACTGGCTCGGCATCGATACTCCTTTTTTCTTTTACTTCCTAAAAAACTGCCCTGGGAGTATCACATGATGCCGAGGATGCTAATTTTGAGAGCGCATCCACTTGATGATTTTCTGAACAAGGGACTTGCTGCAGGGTAAAATTTTCTAGGCTCTCGGCCTCCTCTTTAACCATTTGCAAGTATTTCATCATAGCCGGCTCCTTGGCTTCATAGTCTCCATTCACTTGGTTGACTATCAGCTGAGAGTTTGAGCTTGCGTCAACTTTTGTTTAGCCGACCGCCTTACACATTCAAAGGCCTTCTAGTAGATCTTCATACTCGGCCTCATTATTGGAGTCTTGGAACTGAAATATCATTGGACATTAGAACTTATCTCCCCCGGGAGATTGAAAAATAATCCCAACACCACAACCAATCCCTGTTACACTACCATCCATATAAAATTTCAAGACTTGGTCCCCGGTCGACTACAAGTTTAGATGAGTAATATCAGCTACAAAATCAGCAAAGGATTGCCCCTTGATTGCCAATCTAGGTTCGCACGTGATGTCGAAACCTCTTATCTCTATGGCCCATTTATGCATGCTGTCGTTGGCTTCCAAAGTTGCAAACGACTTCTTGAGTTGCTGGTCCATACAAAGCACAATTGAATGCACTAGTGTAGACACCCAAATGTGTCTCCCCAAAAACCAAACCAAGTGATGAATATCTTTCACATCATTTGATTATCGAATGAAGTGAAAGTGTGAAAAGTCTAGTGATACAGTTATTTTTATTAAAAAATCTCTCTTTTTGTTTTTGAAAATATTTCTTTTATACTCTATTTATTAAAGCATCTAGTCCTGTTTAGTTTGGTCCATGGTATGGGTCCAATAATATTTTAGTTGTATGGGGCTAGAAAAGACCTTTCCAACGATATATCATAAGCCTAATTCCGATGAATAATGAGGAAGTCATGACCAAAATACTAAACTAGGCCCAAACCGGATTTTACCTAATGATCAAGTGGAGGGTCCAAAGGTTTAATTCCATTCCTAAACTAATTAGGATTAATTAGAAATCCCATAAGTTTCTAAAATATCTTAATTATCCTTTTTTGAAAAGATAAGATTAAAGAATTTAAAATTGAATAAAACTTCTCTTTTTGAGAGTCATTTGTTCTGTGCAAAATGGATGATGGTCAGATGTTATTTTTGATATGAAATAACCAACAAAACCCTAAAAAAAGGGAGGAGAAATCAAGTAACAACAAGTTCAAACCAACTAAGTAAGGCAAACCTATCTTAAAATCACCAAGATAATGAAAATTGGGGTCTTAATCAAAGCCAACACCAAGTAAAGCTAGAATTAAGGTGTAACCAAAAAGATTACAAGGTAACAATCACAAAGAAAGCAAGATAATCACAAAGATTATGGTAGAGAGAGAAAGTCTCTTTGAATACAAAATCAAGCAAAGTTCAACATTAATTAAGATACAAAACGTCTTAAAACAACTTAAATAGTTCTCACAAACTGAAAATAAAACGGGAAAAGGTTCGGCCGAACTAAGGGTAAGTTAGGTAGAAGTTGTGGGTAGGTTCGATCGAAATTTTGGAGCTCAACCACTCCTATAAAGATGCTAAAATCAAGTCTGAAAGTGCCTGGAAGGTTCGGTCGAACATGCTTTGGTTCGGTCGAACTCCCCTGCTCCTGGACATCTCTACTTCAAACGTTCATAACTTCTTTGGTTCTTGCTCAAATTTGGTATCTGACCAGCCGTCGGAAAGCTCTTGAACTCTACTTTCACCTCAAACTTGAATAACCTAAAAAGTCCTTGTAACTAAGGAGATATGGCAGAATAAAGTAGTTTCATCATATATTGATAAGCTTCTTCCTTCTCATCCTCATTCCCATTGTTTATCTTCAACCATCAATTGTAAAATAAAGACACAAGGATTGTTTTTATTCACCTGAGTCACGTCATAACATAGAGAAGTTATCCAAAAGTAGAATGGAGCCATAAATGCCACCAATTGGAACATATAGTCGCACAACTCGTAGTTTTCAATCATGCACCCGCATCAATTTTTGTGCCTCATATTTTTTATCCCAATATTACAAGGTTGGATAGATCTTGAAATTATCATTCCAATGATATAGTATAATATTAACTCCGAGCTATAACAAAAAAGATATAAAAGAAATACGAAACTCTATCCGAAATTGACACCCTTCCACTATTTCAGCCATATATTTTTATCTACAAAATATTTTGATATGATTCTAATTTTGTTAGAAAGTAGACTTTAAGAGATTTCCAACGACATATTATATGACTTTTTTTGACTTCTGGATCAAAAGATATGTTAAAAAAAATCCGTAAAAAACTGTCCCAGTGCCAAACGACAGAGTCTATCGCCTGGCGCTACTACCTGTCGTCCGGCGCTAATACTTGTCGTCTAGCGCTAACTCCTGTCATTTGCAACAGGAGGTCTTTTATTCCAAATGGGACTCAAACTCTCTTCTATCGTTTTTGGACTATTTTTTCTATAAATAGGGGTCGTATTTCCCCATTTTCATTCATTCACAATCATTATTCATAACCATCATCTCTCTCTGTTATCTCTCTAAAAACTAGAAGCTTTATCTCTCTCTACTATTTTTCTAAAACTTTCCCTAATACAATACTCCACATTCACAAGTTCTAGACACACCTAGCCAAGTTCGAAGTTGCATTTGCCCTAGACGTGAAAGGTTGATAATTTCTGAGGGTTTGGTGCCAAATATCTATTTCAATTATTTAAATTAATTGTTTGATTTAATATTTTTCTTGAAGTTACTAAAGCATGTATTTTTTTTTATTAGAAAGAGATACGAGGCATCAAAGTAAGTAATTTAATTATTATTCTTTTGATATAGAAATCATGCTTTGATAATTTTATTTCCTAGTATCAAGTTAGGATGTCTTTATGATTCCTAGTATCATTTTTAGGGTAATAACTAAAAATTCTAATATCATGTACGTTTCTATGATGCTTCCTATTCTCTCTTTCCATCATGTTAGGGATAAAGATTTGATCTTTAATGTTTAGTGACATGTTATGGTTTGTTATTAATCACGTTTGTATCATGCCTATGATCTTGCTATTATTATGATGCTTTATTGAGATTATTATTTTAATGATGATTTTTATTGTTATGTTGATTAATATTATTATTGTTATTACCTGATCATGCCTTTTATGCATGTTTAAAGGGAATTTGTACTTGAAATTAAGCTTAATAAGATAATTAATAATCTTGTTAGGTTAATATGATTATAATTAAGTGATCATCAATAATAGTTTTATTTGTGCATTAATATTCAACCAACATAGATTAAACAGGTTTTGGGTTAATTTATTGATTGTATGTTAGTTAGAAAGCGCACATGAATATGGGAAGAATAAAGTAGAGGCCTATTATAAGAGCAAGTTCAATCTCTTTTAGGTTGGATTTGTACCTTCATCCCCGAATATCCAGTCATGGTTCTAGACCACTATGGATTTAGCGATCTCATGAATCGTGAAGGGGTGTGACCTTCACCCTGCGAACAGTTTACAAGTTCCTAAAACTTGTTGGCGACTCTTTTACTCTAGCTTCCTTCCCTTTTGACGCCACCATGCTTATGTGTATGATCACAATGGGGCTCAAGTGTGGGATGCATGAAATATTCCCTACAGTTTTTTTTTTTGCGACTCCACAAGGGAGGATTTCTATTTTAATTCCTAAAATTTATTGTGGCAATAATTTAGAACGAGTGGATGAGACTTGAAAAGTTCTAAGTATTTAATGTGCGTAATAATGTTGATTAATATTATTGGCATAAGCATAAAAAGGTCTGCATTGGAAAGACCATACGTTATGCGTCAAAAACATAGGATTTTTACACGTAGGAAATTAGGGAAATATCTTTCACAACTAAAATTGAAATAACGCTGCGAAAAACTGGAAAATTTAAGAACAGAAAGCTGCTGAGGCAAGTAGGAATTAGCGCTGAGAAAACAGCGCCATCGTTAAGCGATGGCTTTGTCGCTTGGCGACAGGAACTGTTGTCTTGCGCCGAATTCTTTCAATACCGAGCCAGAAATCTACCTTCTTGTTTTGACTAGTTCTATTACTGTTTGCTCGGTTTTACTTCCTGATTGAGTTTTTCCCTTTTTTCTGAAACCCATATGTGTTCAACATATGGCCATAACCCTCTGGGAATTCACGCTCCATCTACCCAATTGAACGCTCCTGGTAACAAAGGGTACATCTGAGTTTGTTGAATTCACCAAACTATGGAAGCGAGTTTAACTCGCGGGGTCCCATCCACTCGCGCCAACCCTTTCAAAGGTAAGGATTCTGCACGGTGCATTTGAACTCATAACCATGGACCGTCTTTGACTAACCCATGTCCTGAACTTTAGAGAACTAGAGCCATGATTAGGTTGCAAACTCATTGCATCATGTTGTGACTATTTGACTACTTGTGCATAACTTGCTTGTGCATAACCTACATGAGATTAAACTAAGCATTTGGTTTGATTTGTAATAATAAATATGCTTAAATAAACTAACCAAGGACTAAAGGACTTTGCTTAATTAATTAATTAATTTGAGCTAATAAATATGTCTAAAATCGAGTCATAGTTCCTTAGAGTCAACCCGATTTTTATTCCCGTATACTGCACAAACTTCAACTTGTTTTGGTCATACCTGGAGTTCTATAAGGAGTTACGAGTCGTACAATCATGATCTGGAGCTTAGAGTTTTATCTTTTATTTGGAGTTAGTTTCGGCCAATTCGGATTCACAAATCAAAAGTTCTGACTAAAATACTACATTTTGTCTATTTTAGTGCACATACATGAAGTTTTAACTTAGTATTTGTTTGAGTCTAGTCACATGTTCATGACATGAGTCAAACATATCACTTACATTCACAATTATTCACACACTTTGTACACTCTTTTCACACCATGTGTAATACCCCATATTTTTAAACCCGTTTACTAATTTGGATTTTTTTTGGGATATTTCAAATATTATGTTATTTTACAAAATAATTTATTTAAGTCATATAAAAATGACGATTTTATAATTACATTTTATAATAAGTTTGATTATACTAATCAAGTTAAAGTTATCCTGCTCGAAAATCGGATTTTCTACCTTAAGCTCTTTGTTCCCGAGCCAAATATTTTGTTCCCGAGACATACTACAAAGTGCCAAAAGTATTTAATATCCTCTTTGCTAAAGTCAACTCTACACTTCAACACAAATTGCTCCATGTAGCTCCCTTATACACCATTCATCTTTATATTCGTCTCAAACTTGAGCAGTCTCGGAAAATACCTCCGATCAAGGTCCATCCGTGGTCCGATTTGGCTGACATTTAAACAGCTTGTTTGAGACATCCCAATATTCAATTTCAATGGTGTGATTGTTGTTTGATGCTATAGATAAAAAGTTATGACTGCCGAACAGAAACTCGTTTCCTTGCTTCTAGAACCTCTTCATGCTGGCAAAAATGGATCCAAGGTTCCCACTTGTTCTTTCATTATTGGAGACAGTTGAAATAGTGCCTAATTTAGGCTATAAATAGCCATGAAAATTAGTCACACTTCCAACATTCATCTTCCCCAAACTGCTCTCTTCATCCTCCATCTTCTAATTCTTCCTTTGATTCCTTAGTTTTCCTCTTTGGCTGTGAACACCACGACCACCACCACTCTGACCACCTTGTTGTAGCCATCCTACCGTTGTCGCCGCTGCCACCCATAGGTAGTCCCTCCACCTACCTCCCTTGTTTGATTATTTAAGCTTTCAACCTTGTTTGATACTACATCGTTGTTGTTGATGTTGATGTTATTCATTGTGGGTCATATTATTACTATTACTACTGTACACTACTAGTACTACATACTTACTAATGATAATTTGTCATTACAAAGTACTGTTATTATTATCATCTTGATTAAATCATATCAAACAACTACACTATACATATTCTACTACTACTACATACTAATATAAGTACTACTACTATTCATGATGTTACAAGTGTTACTATCATTATATTGTTGGTGTTTTGCTGCTACTACTACTGCTGCTACTGCTACTACTACTACTACTACTACTACTCCTACTACATATTATTATTATTATGAAATTTTGCATTAAACCACCTTTTATAACCACTTTTTTGCAAGAAACCACCTTATAAACTTTTTTTCGCAAAAACACACCTTAATCTAAATTTTTTTTTGCAAGACCACACCTATCGCCTGGAAAATAGAGTTTGACCTTGTTTTTCGGGGTTGACCTGACCACGTGCTTTGCACATGACCCCCTAAAACCACTAACCCTTCTTTTTTCCCCCGCCCCAGCCCCCTCCCTCTTCCAGTGGCTGGCAACCACCTCCCACCTTCGTCGCCGGCAACCACATCCCTTCCCTTTCCCATTCCCTTCCTTAAACCCAACCCTCAAGCCTAACCCATTCCCATACCTTCATGAAGCGCAACATTCATGGCGGTTGACGAATGGCAGAGTGTGGTTCTAGGTCAATAAATCGAGCGGCGGTGCTTTAGGTGGAAAAGAAGGAGAGAGAATTCGTGGGCAGCGCTTTAGGAAAGTAGGTGGTGGTGGATCTCGGGGTTCGAGTGGTGAGAGTGAAGGAAGTGATGGTGGTTAGGTGGAAGGGGAGGAGAGAGAATTTGTGGGTTAAGGGAAAGGGAAGGGAGCAGGATTGCCGGCGCAGGGGTTGCCGGCGCCTTTAGCTAGCAGGGTCTGGCAGCGGGTAGGGGAAATTGGTTGGTAGGGTTTTTGGTTGGCTGTGGAAAGTGGTTGGCCGCCGGAAAATTGGTTAGTGCGTCGTTTTAGGGTGTCACGTGCGAGACATGTGGTGGATCAACCCCGGAAAACAAGGTCAAACTCTATTTTCCGGGGAAAGGTGTTGTCTTGCAAAAAAAAAATTAGATTAAGATGTGTTTTTGCGAAAATAATTTTATAAGGTGGTTTCCTGCAAAAAAGTGGTTATAAAAGGTGGTTTAATGCAAAATTTCCTTATTATTTTTATTATTATTATTATTATTATTATTATTATTATTATTATTATTATTATTATAATTATTATCATTAATAATATAATTAACTCTCTTAATATTAAAAAGGTTTCTTAAACTATGAAGTATAAGCATTACAAGAGTTAAACTAATTGACCGTGCACAACTAAGTCAAGGGTCTACATTTTATGTTCTAGTGTTTATGGGATTGAAGAGTTTTTTATTAGGACTTTGTGTTCACTGTAGTATGAATTTCAAGTTCGTAATTAGGAACTTTGTGATAGTTTGCAAGGATCAAGGTACGTACACGTGGCTAGATCTTTTATAAAGTGAATTTTATATGCAACGTGATTTACATGTTAAGTGATTTCAAACCATGTTTAAATGATTGCGAAATATATTTTGGTGAAACATATTTTAATTGTTTGATCTCGAATGTTGAAATATTTTATATGGTTGATTACAAACTTGTACTGATACTAAAGATGTTTAAAACGGAAGTTTTATTGTTTAAATTACCCCGAATATGGGATATTAGAAATTTTATTTAACAGGATTTATTCCTTGGATATTTGGATTTTTAACTCCCACTACGTGGAGTAAGTTAAAGACTATGGACTTTGTATGACCTAGTCTTTCCCCTTGATAGCACTATGTAAAGGAGTTACTATCTTGGGGGGTGTGCACACTTAGATGGGAAAATGATTTATGAAAATATAGATTGATCCATCCTATCCGGAATTATCTTTGGAAAGTTGGTTATTTCAGAAATTGGTTCTTTTGACAAGCTTTTATACATGAATTTCTATTCATGGATGGTTTGGATACTTTATGATTTTTATGATTTATTAAAATTAAATCTCTTCGAAAGCATGTTTAATTAATTAAATTGATTTACATATCTAGAATTTGTATGTACTTAGCATTTTGGCTAATACATGTTTGTTTTGTTTTGGCTTGGCCCTACTTACCATTTTGGTGAGTAGATAAGTGATGGCGATCGGACAACATGAACTATATATTGCATTGGGAGCGATGGGTGGCGATCACCTAGTTTAATTTAGTAATCATTGTATTAGTATTGTAGTTACTTTGGAAGTGTTTCAAAGCTATTACTATTACTATGATTATTACTAATAAAAGATAAGTATTGCTTTCCACTGCAAAACTCGGTTAAAGCCTTACGTAATCACGTGGCGGTAATACTCCCAAGTTACTCCCTAAAGTTGGATTATTATTGTTAAATATTAGAGAGAAATTTGGGGGTGTTACACCATGACCATGTCTTAGGTTCATGCATGAGTTGTTCTTTCTGTCATTTGAGTTGGGGGTTCACTTTATTCTAAAATTCTTCCAAACCTCTCCATCTACATCACCTTTCCATACATATATCACACTTTCCTTGTTAAACAATTTCTACATTCACATTCCTTCATCTTACATGCTTCCTTCACACATCATTCACCTCACTACACTCTTTTTCCCATCCATGCATGTTGAATCGAGTTTGAGTCATGTGATTAACAAACAAAAAAAGGGTAATGATGAAACAAATGCACAAGGCAAGCTTCTTACAAAGATTTCATGCTTTCTTTTTTTTTCAAACCTTTTCCCAATAAGTCTAGCATAGGCACCCTTCATACTTCTTATGTTTATTTTTTAGAGTTTGATTTCTACCCTTCACTTTTTAAATAAAATGAGCATTATTTTCTTGCATATGATCATTGCATTGCATTATTAAAAAAAAAAAAAATCCATGTCGAATTAAACACAAGGTGTACCAATGATTCGAGGCACCCCTTGTAGCCTATCATATCACCTTTCACCTTTCAAATATACAATCATTTCTTGTCAAACAACTTTAAGCCTCGCCTAACTATAGACCTTTCTTTCTTCAACCCATATCTACCTAACCTTGGGAAGCGATTGTGTGCAACTTATGCAAGTTCTAAATACAAAATCTTGAGTGATTTTACCTAGATAAAAAAAAACAAAAATAATAAAAAAATATAAAAGTGTGCATAAGGGCAAGTGTTCCAATGTCAATGATATGAACATGTCTTTGATAAGAACACGTCTCAGATTGCGTCTCTTATCGAGTGCTCAGTACCGTGCCTAAGAAACATGAATGTAAACTGAGTAATAAACCGCATGATCAGGATTGCCCACAGCTCCACACTTATCAATAAAAAAATGCAAAAGCAAAAAAAAAAAAAGAGCAAAATATAAACAAAAGAGTGTTCAAAAGTGAGGAAAACTCAAATATAAAAGTACAAAGATTCAAAAGCAAGGTTGCACACCTTGGGGGCTTATCTAGGGTCTTGATCCTTTATCCCCTTCTTCTCCAACCTTTAGCCTAACCACGATCCAACCATTAAAAGACCTCTTTGATGTATACACACACTTGTGCGAGGTTTGGCTAGAGCTAATTATGCATTCATTCACATCGAGGTTGCACACCTGATTCCTAACAGATACGTGGGCAACCTCACATCGAGGTGCGGCCGTAATAAATATGCATTCATTCACATTCATATTTACATTCATACATGATCATATCAAATGATCTCCAATGCTCATCCCTATCCATTTAGAGCTAGACTTTGGGGCTTGATCCCTACATTATTAGCTTACCTAGCCTAAGAGTCACCATTATTTATCTTTTTAAAAAAAAATGTTTTTTCATACACTTAGCCTTTGCAGCCTAGCTTTAGTGTCACTTTCACACACATCACAAATACATAGACAAATAATCCTCCTCTTAGGAACCTTTTGTCATGAAATCTTGACACAACGTTGAAGTACGCTTTGTCATATAAAAATCACTCATCATTGCATCACAAAGTATAAAGTGCTTAGCCTCCGTGTCTAAGTTACCCAAATACTTTCATCATCGAGTCAACAATTGAGATAGCCTAGGATGTTATAATCCTTGCACTATGAGATACACGTCGACGCATGCATTTGACTAAACTCATTCAACATGCAGCATCAAACACTTCACTTCTTCCCTTTCGCGTCTTTCTTATTCGGGAGAAAGTCAGTACCCTCCACAAAAATGACAAATTTTTTTTGCATTTTCGTGCACACACGAATCATGTACACATTGAGTCATGTCGTGTCATCACATCGAGTTAAGTCTACAAATGCGAGTCATGCACATTGTTTCATTTAGTGTCCAAAACTATTGAGTCAATATCAAGTCAATCAATCACAATGAGTCAAGTACACCAAAATTCGGGCCAACCCTAAAAACATGAGCAAAGTCCTATAGTCCAAAATATAAATGCATGCACACTAGGTTCCAGACGGACAGGTGATCTTAACAAAAATTTTGAAGCAAAAGGACGCAAACAACTTAGCAAATAAACTAGAGTCAAATGGTCATATTGATTGATTGGGTTCCTTGGTACGCCAGTTAGCCCCTATAAGCAAGTTGACATGATTTATAGTCAGCTCGATTATAATCACAATCAGTGATCGGCCTGACAACGACCATCTCACTTAGCTTAAGCGCCTAATCATTGGATCATTACAAGCACCAAGACATTGGTTCAAAAGCAAGCACATCACCAAATCGACCATTTTCTAAGATAAGATTGTCATTTCAAAACTGGCAATATTTCCAAGAGTGAATTGTCGAGCATCATTCATCAACGACAAATTTTCTAAGATTGGGTTGTCCCCTTTGGCATTGTTCCCAAGCGTGGATTGTCGTGCTCCTTCTCTATTTGGCAAGTTTTTGCAAGTTCGAATTGTCATACATTCATCAAATCTTCGATAATTTTTCCAAGATTGGATTGTCATCTCAAACTAACAATGTTTCCAAGCATGGACTGTCGTGCTCCTTCTATATTTGGCAAGTTTTTCCAAGTTCGGATTGTCATACATTCTTAAATCCTTGGCAATATTTCCGAGATAAGATTGTCATGCATCAAGTTCCCTATGGAAATATTTCCCAAAGGATTGTCGTAGGTCTCTGTTCATCTTAACATTTCGGCAAAGATTCCCTAACGTGGATTCTCATTCATTTTAGTAGTGGCAAATTTTCCCGAGACGGATTGTCAATCTATTCTTTCTTGAAAATGTTCCAAGACACGGATTGTCAATTGTGGCAATATTTTCCAAAAAAGATTGTCGCATAATATTGGAAAATTTTCAAGGTGGATTGCTTTCAAGAGTTATAATCCAAGACGTGGATTGTAGATCGTAGCAAGGTTCTTATGACCGATTGTTACGAAGCATTAGCAACTTTTTCCAAATTTGGATTTTGGAAAAATTTTCGAGATACAGATTTTTGCTTCATCGTGGCAACATTTCCTAGGATGGATTGTTATGTGGAATTGACAACTTTCATTAAATCGGATTGTCGTGCATCATTCAAGAGTTGTGTAGGAAACTATTCCTAAAGAAGAGAGGATTGTCATCACCCCCAGGGCATCAACACAACAAATATTTAAGCAAATAATTGAAGCTAGCTACAAGGAGCGGTCTTCGACGATGTCCCAAGGTGCAAAGGAGGTGGTCTATAGCGGCGAGGTACTGCCGTGGCGAGGTACTACCACATCCTTCACGATGGTTACAAGCAACGGTCTTCGACTATGGCGTTCACGAGACAATGTGGAGGTCGTCACTAACGAATGCGGCAACAAAAATCGGAGACGTGTGCTCAACGGTGCAAGATACGCGTTTCTAAAATCTTTTATCTATTTAACTAATGCTGGTTTGCAGGTATCAACGTTACATGAATAGTTTAAGATCGCAAAACGTTCTGAATCATTCTCCGTCCCTATCGCTACTTTGACTTTTGTTTTCAAAACATGCGTTTCTCCAAACTTAGTCAAAGTGAAGCTTCTATAGATACCCAAATGTGTCTCCCCAAAAACCAAACCCAGTGATGAATATGTTTCACGTCATTTGATAATCAAATGAAGTGAAAGTGTGAAAAGTCTAGTGATGCGGTTATTTTAAAATATCTCTTTAGTCTGTTTTTGAAAATATTTCTTTTATACTCTATTTATGAAAACGTCTATTCCTATTTAGTTTGGTCCATGATATGGGTCCAATAACAGTTTGGTTTAATGCGGTTTGAAAAGACCTTTCCAGCGATATACTATAAGCCTAATTCCGATGAATAATGAGGAAGTTATGGCCAAAATGCTAAACTAGACCCAAATCGAATTTTACCTAATGATCACGTGGAGGGTCCAAAGGTTTAATCCCATTCCTAAAATAATTAGGATTAATTAGAAATTCTATAATTTTCTAAAAGATCTTAATTATCCTTTTTTGAAAAGATAAGATCAAAGAATTTGAAATTGAATAAAACTTTTCTTTTTGAGAGTCCTTATTTTGTGCGAAATAGAAGATGGTCAGATATTATTTTTGTGCCTCATATTTTTTATCCACATCTTATATGGTTGGATATATCTTGAAATTATGTTTCTAATGATATATTATAATATTAACTCCGAGCTATAACGATTAAGATATGAAAGAAATACAAAACTCTATCCAAAATTGACACCCTTCCACTATTTCGGCCATATTTTTTTTTATCTACAAAAGATTTTAATCTGATTCAAATTTCTTTAGAAAGTAGAATTCAAGTGATTTCCAACGACATATTATATGACTTATTTAGACTTCTGGATCAAAAGATATGATAATAATAAAATCCGCAAAAACTGTCCCAGCGCCAAACGACAGTGTCTGTCGCCTGGCGCTAATACATGTCGTCTGGAGCTATCTCCTGTCATTTGCAATAGGAGGTCTTTTATTCCAAATGGGACCCAAAAACTAATCTATCGTTTCTGGACTAATGTTGTTTTTTATAAATAGGGGTCGTATCTCCCTGTTTTCATTCATTCACAATCATTATTCACAACCATAATCTCTCTCTATAAACTAGAAGCTTTCTCTCTCTCTATTCTTTTTCTAATACAAAATTCCACATTCACAAGTTTTAAACACACCTAGCCAAGTTTAAAGTTGCCTTCGCCTTAGACGTGAAATGTTTGAATTAATATTTAATATCTGAGGGTTTGGTCCCAAATCTCTATTTCAATTATTTAAATTAATTGTTTGATTTAATATTTTTTTGAAGTTACTAAAGCGTGTATTTTGTTATTAGAAAGAGATACGAGGCATCTCAGTCAGTAATTTAATTATTATTCTTTTGATATAGAAATCATGCTTTGATTAAGTAATTTAATTATTATTCTTTTGATATAGAAATCATGTTAGGATGTCTTTATAATTCCTAGTATCATGTTTAGGGTAATAACTAAAATTTCTAACATCATGTACGTTTCCATGATGCTTCCTATTCTCTTTTTCTATCATGTTAGGGATAAAGCTTTGATCTTTAATGGTTAGTGACATGCTAGGGTTTGTTATTAATCATGTTAGTATCATGCCTAGGATCTTGCTATAATTATTATGCTTTATTGAGATTATTATTTTGATGATGATTGTTATTGTTATATTGCTTGATATTATTATTGTTATTGCTTGATCATGCCGTTTATGCATGTTTAAAAGGAATTTGTACTTGAAATCATGCTTAATAAGATAATTAATAATATTTTTAGGTTAATATGATTATAATTAAGTGATCGCCAATAATGGTTTTATTTGTGCATTAATATTCAACCAACATTGATTAAAAAGTTTTAGGATTAATATATTGATTGTATGTTAGTCAGAAAGCGCACATGAATATGAGAAGATTTAAGTAAATGCCTATTATTAGGGCAGGTTCAATCTCTTTTAGGTTGGATTTGTACCTTCCTTCCCGAACATCCAGTCATGGATCCAGACCACTATGGAGTTAGCGATCTCATGGATCGTGAAGGGGTATAACCTTCACCCTGTGAACGGTTTACAAGTTCCTAAAAATTGTTGGCGACTCTTTTACTCTAGCTTCCTTCTCTTTGGACACCATCATGCTTAAGTGTATGATCACAATGGGGCTCAAGTGTGGGATGCTTTAAATATTCCCTGCATCCAAATAATACGGCCGCAACTTCTTTGACGCCATATACAATGCAGGACGAAATTTTTCAATAGGGGGATAACTCAGCTCGGCATATGTAAAGCATGGCTGATGATATATACTGTAATCTTATGGCCATCCCTTTCAGCAAGCAGGACGACGCTTAAAGAGTGTTTTAAAATAGCAAGGCACATGTATAACTTCTCATTCTTAAGTGGAGTGACGAGCCAAGGTAATGTATGCAAATGGCTTTTCAGCTGAACGAAGGCTTCCTCGGCTTCCTCTATCCACTCGAACATTGCCTCCTTCGACTAGACGATCATGTCGTCAATGTATGCATCCATATTCCAGCTGATCTGATCACTAAAGACCGTATTCACAAGTCTTATAAATGTAGCAGAGGCATTCTTAAGGACGAATGACATGACATTATAACAGTACAACCCCTACTCGGTTACAAATGCCGTTTTCTCTCGTTCTTCTTCACACAATGGAATCTGGTGGACTCCGAAGTATGCGTCCATAAAGCTTATAAGAGAAGGTCTAGCCGTATAGTCAACTAGTTGATCAATCTTAGGCAAAGGAAAGCTGTCCTTCGGATACACCTTGATGAGATCAGTGTAATCTACACATATTCTCCAGGTTCCATAAAGCTTCTTAACCAGTACAACGTTGGCTATCTAATCTGAATAGTAACATTACCGAATGAAACCGGCGTTCAGCAACTTTCTTAGTTTCGTTGTGGCCACCTGATTCCTCTCTTCTCCGTGATTGTGCTTTTTCTGCCGGACAGGCTTAAAAAGTGGATTTACAGCTAGCTTATGAACGGCCAGGTCTGTACTGATACCCAGCGTTTCACTTAATTCAAATGGAAATACATCCTTGAATTCTCTCAATAACTTGATTAAGTCATGTCCAAGCAAAATCGCAGCTATAGTGTCGACCTTGACCATTCGATCAGGCTGATCGGGGTCCAACACTACATCTTAATGATCGCGCGCCGGCTCAGGTCTCAAGTCTTCTGGCCGACCAAAGGTCATTAACTACTATGCCTGGTTGACCATGGCAAGCTTGCGCTTTTGGACGACCTGGTATGCTTGGAGTGGGGGTTCTATCGCTTTTGACTTGGACGATTTTCCCTATCCGTAGGTTATTGGATTCACCGCCAGCTGATTACATTCTATTGCCATTTTTTAACTTCCCTAAATCAAACCAACCTTCCCGTCCGACCTCTTGAACTTTAATAACATCAGATGGGGGATAATCACAACTTTTGCAACATTTAGGGTGAAACGGCCAAGTATGGCATTTTAGCTAGTTAAATCTTTTACCACCAAAAAGCGGGCAACCATGTCCCTTCCTTTCTCTTTCTATCCAAATCAGACGGTGTAGGCGTCGTTTAAAGTGCGCCTACGTTAAAAGCATGTTGTGAATATGCTTGGCACTCATAAGAAGTGGGAATTGACATAATACGATTAGGGACAAGGAAAGTGGGTAGCTGCCAACGAGTTTTTAAGGAACTTGTAAACCGTTCACGGATCATTAAAGGCAACAACGATAAAGGGACAACGAAGACAACAACGATTGACCCGTGAAGGTTACACCCCATTCATAATCCATGAGATTACTAACTCCATATGGTTCGAAACCACGAAAGGAGGATCGGGGATGATGGTACGAAGTGAGTCATGGAGTCACATTCGCCCGTATTGGCCTCTACTCGATTCTTATGGTGAAAAGTGATTCCTGCGATCTCAAAGGCATACAAAAAAAGATTCAATTTGTTCCACACTATTATTATGCTAAATTGGTTAAATATTAATGCAACATATTATTCTAAAATATTGTGATCACTTGATTAAACAACAAGATTAAAAGGAACCTAAACCGGTTGTCCAAATTATCTTATTAGGCGTGATTTTCAATTACATACTCCCTTTAAACATGCAATATAGAGATCATAACAATAATACAATAAACATTAATATTGGAAGCAATTTAGCAATAATAGCGTTATCCAAATCAATTAATAAACCTAATCATGATACTAGCAATAAGAATAAAAATAAGAGTAATTAAGTGATTAATTATTCACTTTCCGCGTTTCCTTTAATTACTACATCATGAATAAACTGTTAGTAATTTCAATAAAAAAATATAAATCAAATTTCAAATTAAATTAAATTAATATAGATTTGATTTGATCCAAACTCTCAGTTATTTATACCTTTCATGCCTTGGTTTAAGTATAGAACTTTGGGTATTGTATGGACTCCTTGGAGTGCTTAATTAGGAGAAGTATTTTGAGAGAATAGGGTGGCTAGTATTTAGGCTAAAGAGGGAGAAGAGAATTATTTTGTGATCAAGCTTGTTGATGATTAAAAAAGGAGAGATATAACCTCTATTTATAAGGAAAAAAGAGGGTCGAACAATCAAGAAAAGATAAGAATTCGAATCGGATAAAACTCTTGCGATAGACAACATTTTTTACGATTTTTGTTTTTATCATATCTTTTGATCCAAAAATTGGAATAAGATAAATAATACATCATTGGAAACTATTGAATTCTACTTTCTAATACAATTAAATCCGATAAAGATAATTTGTAGAATAAAAGATATGGCCGAAATAGTGAGATGGTGTCAGTTTTGGATAGAGTTTTGAAATTCGTTCATATCTTTTCTGTTATAGCTCGGAATTAACATTATAATATATCATTGGAAAGATAATTTCAAGAGATATCCAGCCATATAATATTAAGATAAAAACAATGAAGCAAAAAAATAATATTTGTCTATCTTTAAACGTGTTTCAATTCGAATAGAATTAGGATTTTCAAAAAGAAAAGTTTTATTCAATTTCAAACTCTTTAATCTTATCTTTTCAAAAGGGATAATTAGGATTTTTTAGAAACTTGTAGAAACTTCTAATTAATCCTAATTGGTTTAGAAATGGGATTAAATAATTTGAACCCTCCACATGATCATTGGGTCGTACGTAAGGTGGGCTTAGGTTCGATTTGGGCTCAGTTTAATATTTTGACCATAACTTATTCGTTGTAACTCGGATTTGGGCTTATAATATATCGTTGGAAAGCTCTTTTAAAATACCATCCAACTATTAAATCATTAAATTCAGATTATGGACCAAAATAAAATGGAATAAATGTTTTTTTTAAAAAGGACACGAAATGAATTATTTTTGGTTTAAAGGCAGGAAAAGAGGAAAATAAGTTATGGCTTGGGGAAATGGTCTAGGAATTGGTTGGTTTATGAAATGGAAATATGGATTTAAGCACTCCAAAGATTAAATACTTAACCCAACCAATAATGGCGGTAAAAGGTTGTTCATCATCGGGTTTGGTTTTGGGGAGACATTTTTAGGTGTGTACAGAAGCCCCCACTTTGACTGAGTTTGTAGAAACTTCAATTTTAAAAACGATTGTCAAAGTAGTCGATAAGGATGGAGAATGATTTAAGACGTTCTGCGATCCTAAATCACTCTTTATACGCCGATACTTGCAAAAAAAAATGTTAGTTCTACAGATAAAAGAGTAAAGGGATAAAATGCTTATCTGACACTAGTGTATCAGTGACAAATGAGTTTTGGTAGCTTCCTATGCTTGAAGGAATCCACCGGATAACGTTTCGTTGAAATACTTTCCATGCCTGAGGAAAGTCGACTAGTGAGTTTTGTAGCTTTCTAAGCCTGAAGAAACCTACTGGATGATATTTTCCATGCCCGAGGAAAGTCAACATATGATTTTGGTGTCTTTATACACTTGAAGAAATCCACCAATAATACTTTCCATGCTTGAGGAAAGTCAACAAAGGAATTTGGCGGTTTTCTATGCTTGAAGAAACCCACTAATAATACTTTCCATGCTTGAGGAAAGTTGACAGATGATGAGATTACAAATATCTGTGTATCGAGAACCTTGCGCCGTGAAATGATGGCGGTTCTATTGTCCCCGAACGTGGGTTGTAGTTGGTTCGCTTATCCCCGAACGTGGGCTGTAGATGGTCCGGTTGTCCCTGGACGTGGGCTGTAAATGGTCCGCTTGTCCCCGAACATGGGCTGGTTGTAAATGGTCCGTTTTTCCCCGGACGTGGGCTATAAATGGTCCACTTTTCCCCGGACGTGGGCTGTAGATGGTCCGCTTGTCCTCGGACGTGGGCTATAGATGGTCCGCTTGTCCCCGAACGTGGGCTGGTTGTAAATGGTCTGCTTTTCCCCGAACGTGGGCTGTAAATGGTCTGCTTTTCCCCGGATGTGGGCTATAGATGGTTCGCTTGTCCCCGGACGTGGGATATAGATGGTCCTCTTGTCCCCGGACGTGGGCTGTAGATGGTCCGCTTATCCCCGAACGTGGGCTGTAATTGAGACCTGGAAAATAAAATTTGCCAAGGGACTCGTATAGACTATTATTGACTTGACCAACTGACTTGACCAAGTTTGACTTGACGGGACATGACATAACATGAGTATGACTTGTGATTGTGTGTGTATAGTTTGAGTGTGTGTGTGCAGACACAAGCAATTGAAAATGCAAAAGCAAAAATTTTCCATCATTTTTGTCATGAGACGAGTGGAGGGTACCGACTTTCTCCCGAAATGGAAAGACTTGAAAAATGAAATTTTATTTTCGAACTTCCCTCGATAAAAATTTTGAAAAAGTTTTTGAACTTCCCCAAAATAAAATAATGAATAAGGGAAGAAGTTTTGAACTTCCTTCTTGAGCAAGACGAAATGAATCGTATGGATTGAATTGCTTGTCCTGAAAATAATGTATGCATGATGCATGTTCTTAAGCCAGGAGGCTAAGGACAATTACATCATGTGACACGATAGATGAATGAACTTAAGTCATGGATCTAAGCATCATATATGGTGTAAAGAAACGATCTTGAAAGTCACTTAGGTCTGGAAGCGAAGCACGTATATAGATGAAGTGATTATTGCATAATGAACGTTGCTTAGGTCAAGGAGCTAAGCACGATATGCTTTGTATGATTAAAAATCATTGATATATAAATGTTTCTCAGCACATTATGCGATGCATGAAACAATGAATATTGCTCAGGTTCGGAAGCTAAGCAAGTATACAATGTTTCTTCTAATGAATGTTGTCTTTAAATATGATGAAACATGCACAATGTTGAAACAAGATTTCATGATAAAAGGCTCTTAAAGGGAAGGATGATTGATATGGATATGGATGTGTGAGTGAAGTGTGTGAATGTGATACTAAGGCTGGCTGCAAGGGTTATGGCGATGGAAAGAGATGTCAGAAGAGTTAAAGATGATGACTCTTTAGGCTAGGTAGGCTAAATGATGTGGGTTCAAGCCCCCAAGTCTAGCTCTAAATGGGTAGGGATATAGAGATAAGCATTGGATATTCTTTGACTCGATCATGCATAGATATGAATATGAATGTGGCCGCACCTCAATGTGAGGTTGCCTACGTATCCGTTAGGAATCAGGCCAAATGTAGCTCTAACCGAAATTTGCACAAGTATGTGTACACCAAGGGTTGTAATGTGGTTAAGCTGAAGGTTTAAAGAAGAAAGGGATAAAAGGCTCAAGACCCGAGAGAAGCCCCTAAGATATGCAATTATTTATTAGACTTTGCAAGTTTTATTTTTCATATATATATATATATATTTTTTTTTTTGAATTTCTTTTTTTTTTCTTTTTTCCATTCTTGTGAATCAATGTAGGCAATCTCAGATCATGTTGTCCATCACTCACTTAGCATTCATGTTTCTCAGGCACGGTACAAACCACTCGATGAGAGACGCAATTTGAGACATGTTCATATCAGAGACATTGGAACACTTGCCTTTAGACATTGCTTTTTTTTATTATTTACTTATTCTTTTCCCTTTTTTTTTTTAACTTGAACTTGCTTTCTGATTGTTACACAAATTGAACACCTTCCCATCCCAGGATTAAGTGAATGTGGGTTGAATAAATAAGGTCAATCGTTAGACGAGGCTCAAAGTGGTTGACGAAGAAATGGATATGTGATTAAATGGTTAATAGGGAATTACAGGGTTCCAAAGGTGCCTCAAGCCATTGGTGTACCTTGTGTTTAGTTCGGCAATTTTTTTTATTTTTGCTAATTACGTGATCGAATGTAAGAAAGAGATGCTCATTTATGAACAAGGTAAGAAATGTGACATATAGACACATGTATAAGAAGAACCTATGCTTAACTTTTAGGGGAAAGGGTTTGAAACAAAAGAAGAAGAACACATGAAATCTTGGGGAGAAGCTTGCATTGTGCTTTATCTTTATGGCTGTTTATGAGTAACTTCTTGCCGCTTGGTGAGGAAAAAATTTCTTGTTGTTGATGCTTTGATTGGAAGGAAAGAAATAAGGAGTTACGTTCCCCTTATTCTTTCAACTATTGCCTAGTGATTTTAGACTCAAGTAATGTGTAAGGATGAACTCACTTAATGCATTCACTCAGTACTCGAATTGGAAAGGAAGAGTAGCTGTGTATGAAACAATTTTTAAAACTGATGGGAAATACTCCACTCATTCCTATTACGACAGAAAGCAATGCATGCATGGTCCTAGTACACGATCATAAACAATATAATGCATTACTCGAAGACAAAGTGTGTGCGATGACTAAATTTTTGAGATTAGGTGAGTTTATTAAGACTCGTGGTATGATCGCATGGCTAGACATGAGGACGTTAAGAAAAACAAAGGACCCAATGACCAAATAACACGGAAGACTAAAAGACAAACTAACTTGATTAATTTTGTCCAATTTTAATGTTTATGCTATTTACTAGGTGAAAAAGGTCCCTTGGCAATCGTTAGTCACAAATAAGATCAACCACAATCAAAGACAAAGAACACATGTTAATGTTAGAATAAAAATCGATCACAAGAAACTAGGAAGAGAACTAGAATTCTAGAAGAGTTAAGACTCATGGGTATAAAAAAAAATTAAATAAAAATCTATAATCCTATGTTCTACGAGTTGACATGGACTAAAGGACTTGGCTAAGACTAGCTTGACAAGAAAAAAACAAAGGTTGACGCTAAAAAGACACCTAAACTGGACAGGTTGGAGTAAATCAGTAATAACTTTTTATCTGTGACTCTTATTGGGACAAAACCAACGCCAAATGAAAGATAAAACTCGGGGCTACAGATCCATAGGTGGCACGACATGTAAAATTTTTAAGAACTCCGGATATGAGCAAAACAAGTTGACTCTTGTGCAGGATACGAGAATAAAAATCCGGGTTGACTCAAATTTTTTTTAAAAAAATCTATGACTCGACTCTAAAAAAAAATAAAAGGGTTTGATAAGAGAAAATAAAAATTAATTTAAAAAATTCAATAAAAAAAATGCACATATAAGCATACCGTTAAGCATGATGCAATGAAGTTTGCAACCTAAAGTCAAGTTCTATGTTCGACTATGGTCAAGCTTATTTGGGTGTCAAAGGGTACCATGGTTAAGAGTTTGGACGCGTTAGCAAGGAAGCCTTCGTTGAGGGTGTATACCAATGGGCGGCTCCGTGAGTTTGTGATGAAATCGAACTCGACTTCATGGTTTGGGTGGATTTAAAAACTCGGATGAACCCGTATTGTCATGAACGTTTTCGGGCTGATAGAGCATAAATCCCCCGGGCTAGCCACATACGTAGAACATGTACTATTGTTGCAAAATAGGTAACCTAAAAAGTATATGCATATGTAACAATGCCAATTAAATTGCAGGAATACAATTCAAGAATCTTTCAAGTCTCATCCACTCATCTCAATTAAATACCGATCACTCAAATCGATAAGTAACCAAGAATCCTCCCCAGTGGAGTCGCCAAATTGTAGGCGTCGTTTGAAGTACGCCTATGTTAAAAGAATGTTGTGAATATTCTTGGCACTAATAGGAAGTGGGAATTGACATAATACGATTAGGGACAAGGAAAGTAGGGAGCCGCCAACAAGTTTTTAAGGAACTTGTAAACCGTTCACGGATCATTAAAGGCAACCACGATAAAGGGACAACGAAGGCAACAACGATTGACCCGTGAAGGTTACACCCCATTCATAATCAATGAGATTACTAACTCCATATGGTTCGGAACCACGAAAGGAGGACCGGGGATAATGGTATGAAGTGAGTCATGGAGTCACATTCGCCCGTATTGGCCTTTACTCGATTCTTATGGTGAAAAGTGATTCCTGCAATCTCAAAGGCATACAAACAAATATTCAATTTGTTCCAAACTATTATTATGCTAAATTGGTTAAATATTAATGCAACATATTATTCTAAAATATTGTGATCACTTGATTAAACAACAAGATTAAAAGGAACCTAACCCGGTTGTCCAAATTATCTTATTAGGCGTGATTTTCAATTATTTACTCCCTTTAAACATGCAATATAGTGATCATAACAATAATACAATAAACATTAATATTGGAATCAATTTAACAATAATAGCGTTAGCCAAATCAAATAATAAACCTAATCATAATACTAGCAATAAGAATAAAAATAAGAGTAATTAAGTGATTAATTACTCACTTTCCGCGTTTCCTTTAATTGCTACATCATGAATAAACTCATTGGCGGATCTATGAAGGGACCTAGGTGGCACCGGCCCCCCCAAATTTTTTATTTTTTTATTTTTTTATTTAAGTAAATATATAGATTTATAGGTTAAATACTATTTTTATGTAATAAATAACATCAAATTAGTTTTGTCATAGTGGTAATGCATTTAGTTTGGACTAAAAGTCTTAGGTTCAAGCCCTTATTCAAGCATTTTATTTAAATTTTTGATTTAGTGCCCCTCCACACTAAATATTCTACATCCGCCACTGAATAAACTATTAGTCACTTCAATAAAAAATATAAATTAAATTAAAAATTAAATTAAATAAATATAGATTTGATTTGGTCCAAACTCTTACTTTTTTATACCTTTCACGCCTTGGTTTAAATATAGAACTTTGGGTATGGTATGGATTCCTTGGAGTGCTTAATTAGGGTAAGTATTTTGAGAGAATAGGGTGGCTAGTATTTAGGCTAAAGAGGGAGAAGATAATTATTTTGTGATCAAGCTTGTTGATGATTGAAAAATGAGAGATATGGCCTCTGTTTATAAGGAAAAAAGAGGGTCGAACAACCAAGAAAAGATAAGAATTCGAATCGGATAAAACTCTTGCGATAGACAGTAGTTTTTTTAATTTTTGTTTTTATCATATCTTTTGATCCAGAAACCGGAATAAGATAAATATTATATCATTGGAAATCTATTGAAGTCTAATTTCTATTCCAATTAGAATCCGATAAAAATAATTTTTAGAATAAAATATATAGCCGAAATAGTGAGATGGTGTCTGTTTTGGATAGAGTTTGGAAATTCGTTCATATCTTTTCCGTTATAGCTCGGAATTAATATTATAATATATCATTGGAAAGATAATTTCAAGATCTATCCAACCATACAAGATTAGGATAAAAACAATGAAGAATAAAAATCATATCTGTCTATCTTTGAACGTGTTTCAATTCGAATAGAATTAGGATTTTCAAAAAGAAATATTTTATTCAATTTCAAACTCTTTAATCTTATCTTTTCAAAACGGATAATTAAGATTTTTTAGAAACTTGTAGAAACTTATAATTAATCCTAATTGGTTTAGAAATGGGATTAAATAATTTGAACCCTCCACATGATCATTGGGTCGTAGGTAAGGTGGGCTTAGGTTCGATTTGGGCTCAGTTTAATATTTTGGCCATAACTTATTCGTTGTAACTCGGATTTGGGCTTATAATATATCGTTGGAAAGCTCTTTTAATATACCATCCAACTATTAAATCATTGAATTCAGATTATGGACCAAAATAAAATGGAATAAATGTTTTTTTTAAAAAGGACACGAAATGAATTATTTTTGGTTTAAAGGCACGAAAAGAGGAAAATAAGTTATGGTTTGGGGAAATGGTCAAGGAATTGGTTGGTTTATGAAATGGAAATATGGATTTAAGCACTCCAAAGATTAAATACTCAACCCAACTAATAATGGCGGTAAAAGGTTGTTCATCATCGGGTTTGGTTTTGGGGAGACATTTTTAGGTGTCTACAGACGGGGAAGTTTATTTGTCCAATTGGGTGAATGATGCATCCCCCAAATTCCACCAAAGGATGAGTGATGTCTTTTAGAGCGTATTTTGGGAACTTCAAATTTTTCAGGGCGGCCAAGCTGATGATATCGAACGAGCTGCCCGTATCTATTAAAATCTGGCCGACTTTTAGATTGGTTATCTTCATGATGAACACCATTGGATTGTTATGCAAGACCTTGACCTCCCCTCGGTTGGCCTCACTGATCGTCACCTCTGGGAAGTGTTCAACTTTGACCCCCTCGGCATGCATTAATTTTGCCGAACTTCTAAGCATCCTGCTTGATACCCTTCATGGTAGGGTCACCTGCACCAAAGCCACCAGATATCATGGTGACCAAACTAGAATCTGTACTCTTTACATCATCTTCTTGTTTAGTTTGCTTTTGCTTTTTCTTCTCAAATTTGTTGTCTATCCGGGTGTAAGTAAACTTTGACTTCAAAACATACAAGTTAAGCATGCACTTCTTGGCCAGCTTATCCAACAATTGCTTCAAATTAATGCAATCGTTCATGTCATGTCCCACGTCCTTGTGGTAATGACAATATTTGTTCTTGTTGCAATACTGGGCCGAGCCTCTCATTGGCTGGGGCTTCTCGAACTCAAACTTATCCTTAATCTCCATCATGATTGAGTAACAATCTTTAGTAAACTCATACTGCGGCTCGTTCGTTTTAACCTTTTTTGACTTTGGCGATCATCCGCCACCCAAACTTCTTTTCGCTTATTTCCTTCCTTTTTCTTCCTGACCAAGACTTTATGAGAAGATTGCTTCTTCTTAGTTCCCTTGACCGGCTGCGCTGTTTTGGTAAGCGAACAAAAATCAGCTGCCTCTATATAGGCCTCGGCTTCCTGCTGAACACCTGCGTATGTCCAAACCTTTTTCCTGACCAAATCGAACTTAAAACCATTATTCCTTAATTCTCGGAGGAGTTCGAGTATGCCATTTTATCCGGAAGATTCTGAATTTGGGTTTTTTCTTGGTTAAATCTCTGGACGTATGAACGCAACCCCTCATTTTTTCCTTGGACAATTGTAACCAATCAATGGGATGAGGTTGGCCAGCCGGTCCGACCAGATACTGCACTTGGTCGAACGACTAGGTAAATTGTCCATACTGTCCGAGAACGTTGGGGTTATGCGGCAAAAAGCATTAAAATTCTGGGAATATGATATTGGGCTGGTTAAATTGGTTGAAATAGAATGGGAGTTAGAGTACGAGCAGCTTGGATCCTGCTAGTCCTGGCCGAGCTACTATGTTCGGAAAGAGAGTGATTAGAGAGTTCATCCAGCATTGTGGGAGTTGAGGCCGTGTCCGACTGGGCTGCCCGTTCCCGTTGCTTGTGCCAGATGTACTCTCTTGCGTCCCTCCATCGTTGAGACGGCTCAAGATCCTCTCTTTGAGGCTGTTTGGTCTGCCCCCAGCCTATTGCGTTCTCTCAAGAAGCCTAGACCGATTCGTTCGTGGAACCCTGGGAGACCTCTCATGCGGCCGGCGAAAAGGGGTACTTCCAGTATCTTTAGCGTTAGTTGCCTTGCTTTGATTTCTTGAGTGCCATCCTCCATCCTTCTAGACGGCTGTCTGGAGGTGGATGGCCTATTTTCCTCCAACTCCTTTCGAAGCTTGTTTTAAGAAACCTTTGGGGAGGCAGCAATAACTGGTGGATCCTCGGCCTCATGGAATGGGGCGATCAAAGGGTCACTTGATTGTTGTGGTTATATCCTTTACATGGTCGTCCTGACCAGGGCCAGGGCCAACATTAGGTGTCTGACTGTAGACACCCAAATGTGTCTCCCCAAAACTAAATCCAAGGATGAACACCTTTCATGTCATTTGATTATCGAACAAAGCGAAAGTATGAAAAGTTTAGTGATAAGGATGTTTTTATTAAAATATCTCTTCTTTCTGTTTTTGAAAATATTTCTTTTCTTACCCTATTCATGAAAACATGCATTCCAGTTTAGTTTGGTCCATGATATGGGTCCAATAATAGTTTATTGGATGGGGCTTGAAAAAACCTTTCCAAGGATAGATTATAAGCCTAATTTCGATGAATAATGAGAAAGTTATGGCCAAAACACTAAAATGGACTCAAACTGGATCTTACCTACGACCCAATGATCATTTGGAGGATCCAAAGGTTTAATCCTATTCCTAAACTAATTAGGATTAATTAGAAACTTCCATAAGTTTCTAAAAGATCTTAATTATCCTTTTTGAAAAGATAAAATCAAAGAGTTTGAAATTGAATAAAACTTTCCTTTTTTTAAATCCTAATTCTATTTGAATTTAAATATGTTCAAAGACAGTAAAATATTATTTTTGTGCCTCATAATCTTTATCCAAATTTTATATGGATGGATAGATCTTGAAATTATCTTTCCAATGATATATTATAATATTAAATCCGAGCTACACTACTACAAAAAATTCCTTATAGAACTGTTATAAAAGGCTTTATAGATCGCCTTAGGGGCGTTCTTTTGCTAAGCGATGTATAAAGTATAGAGAATGGGTCGCTTAGGCGTTTTATATAATAACAAATAGAGAACGGTTGTTAGTCACAACCGTTCTCTTTTCCCTTCTTAAACTCGTACACTAAGGAAGGAATAAAGAACGGTTTAGGCCACTTAACTATTCTATATTGCATTATAATAGAGAACGGTTAAGTTAGATTACAATTCTTTAATGTGTTTTTTTTGTAAAAAAAAAATCCGGCCATAATTATTCGAATTACCCTTGTACGTAATTTAATATTGTATTATTCCTGTATTTTAATAATCTGTATTATTTTTGTATTTCAGTTTAAACCTGTATTTCAGTTTAGACCTGTATTTGTTGTAAACCTATTTTGTATTTTGTACATTTATCCTGTAAGAAAAATTCTACATTTCCTATGTAAAATAAACCCATGATCCTGCATACGTGCAATATAAATTTCTGTATAATAAAATTAATAAAATGATTTCCGTATGCGACGAAAGCCATCAAAATATACTTCATATATATAATTTAGAACATCCAACCACAATTAAATTGAATCATTTATACAAAATTTGTTCTATACAAACAAATACGTGAGTTACATATCAAAACATCTTTCTAGTTAATGTTGATTTAAAAAAAATTATGCTTAGATATACCAATAACATATTGATTTACAATTTACATAAATCATTTTCGTCATCATTTGGTTGATGGTATCCGGTAACATATGAAATCCACCTTTCCCTAAGCTCGTCGATCATTTGTTGAGAATATGTATGAAGAACTTGCTTAAAATACTACAAAACAATGTAAAATACATACATATTAGTTAATAATATACAATAATTTCATCTAATTAAATATAAATAAGTATATCTTTTTTTTTTTTATCTAAGTTCATAAAATTTTAACGATAGTTGAAGAAAAAAAAAGGAGTTCTGATAGCTTTACCTATGAGATCAATTGTAGTCCCATCTTCCACAGTTATTTCACTAACAGAAGCTCCTAGATTCAAAAGTAGATGGACAATTTTAAAATTCCAATTCAAGGCATCCATACGAACTGTTGTGATCCCTCAATCCGCAGGTTTGTTAATTACTTAGCGGAGGGTACTGGTCCAGGAAAGCAGAACACATAAATCAATAAAGTATATTCATGTTTGGAAAAGTAACAAGAAGATGAAGGAACTATTGAGCCACAATACCTTGCATTAAACTCTGAGCTTCCATATTCAATTTTTGATTTCTTTTGTAATAGCTTCCAAGTGACATAAATGCTAGGGATATGATCAGCAACAAGGAGCCTAATACACTAAGTATGCCCATTCAAAGCAGCTAGATGAAGAGCAGTACCCCCATTAAGATATATGCTATGTGAATCTACATCTCAAATAACTACAGAGCATTAATTAACTTGCATACACCCACTCCTAAAAGTAGTTAATTATGTTTTAGTTCCTAAAACCTAAAGCGGAAGAAGTGAACATACACTGGCTTTGAAAAGAACCAGAGTCTGTACAACCTCCCAATGACCATGCTGACATGCTTGCATAAGAGCAATCTGTACATCAAATCGTATTTTCTTTTCAGCACAAAAGATTGAATAGCTAATCTAACATGAATAACTATGCATTGTAAAAACTATATACTGCCATTTATCAAGTTTAAACATAATGAAAAGAATAATAACCAGGATTCTTTCTTAAAAAACTAGCATATAGAATCCTCACAAGCAAGTTAAATTGTTATTCCATACAATCTATCGACTGTTGAGAATTACAACTGATTAAAGAGTATGATAATAATCATAGATAATGCAGTTACCTGGCCACAATAATTCCTAAGATTGATATCAACACCAGTCTTGAGAAGAAGAGTAATAATCTAAGCATCAAATCAATTAAAGTCTCAAACACTTGCATATTAAAAAAGCACACAAGAATTTTACAAATCCTAAGAGGAAATCAATTACCTCATGGTGGCCCTAAGCTGTAGAGTAATATAAAGGGGAGTTCTTAACACCAAAAGTCGAATACCTCACAAGACGACGATTGTACTCCAACAACGCTTTGGCTTCCTGTAAATTACCATCTCTAGCAGCCGAACCCAAGCGTTCTCTTGAAGTAGAGCAGCCAAAATAATTCCCTACAATGCTTAAGAACTTTATTGTCTGGAGATGGAGAAGATTATAAACAAAATTACTTCCAAACCACCAATTCCTCCTCCTCCTTCACCTTAGGTTGCTAACAACAATAAGTATTATTGTTATTCTTGTTCTTCATCCATAAAATATCCCAGAATCCCATAATTTGGATAGCATAAACAAAGTACAAATATGTAATTCCGCCTCCTTATTTTCTACAAGCAACTAACAACTCACCAACGAACTATGTTTTTTTATATCAAGGTACGAGATTGTTTGGTGTAATGACCAAAAATTACTGCTGATCTCTCTTCAATTTAAACTCCTATAATACAATATGTATAGATGCATCACAATTCACAACCAAAAATTAAATAGCTTACCTTATTGAATTTAAAGAGGTCATCAATAACTTCTTTCGGAACTTCCTCCCAGTCGCGATAATTGATATTCACTCTTTCACGAACAACTACACCAATGTATGATGAAAAGATATATCTATTTTCCCCAATTGGCACTTTATTGTAATTCCATTCGAAGGGGATTTTTAATTAGGGTTCTAAATTGAACTTAGGTAAGATTACTTTGGCTAAAATTATTTTGATTACTATTGAAATAAATGTAAATTCAACATAACTAAGGGTAATTTGATTGAACTTACTGCAATTCAACTGAAATATTTGCATACAAACAATCGATTGAATTTAACCCTAAAACTAGAACTTTGAAGTTTTTTTTCAATCACCTAAAATTCAAATTGCATATTAATTTAATAGATGAAAACTATGAATTTAATTATGTTTCCTTCATATATTGAATGATTCATGCAGTTCGATTGACAAATAATAAAAATTCAATTAAATTACTCTATAACAAGAAGATTCGAACTACCTCAGCGGAGTGGTATGGTGCTCAGAAGTTGTGCGGCGATGGATCGGTCTAGTTGCTATGGAGCGATGGTACGGCGGTGCAGCGAACAGTCAGCGGCTGAAGGTTATACTATGAAGGTTTCACGAAGAAATAAATAATACATGCAGTACTTTACATTTTTTAAAGGTATTAGTTAAATTGAAAGTGAAAATAAACGTAAAAGTAAAATAGAGGAGCAGGAGCTTCAATATTCCTTTTACCCGCCTTTAATTAGTTTGGGCAAATTATTAATCCGTATATTTGTTCCTCCTAATAATTTTAAAAAAACAATTAATTAATACAATACAAAACAATTGTCAAGATGACCGTTCTATATCATCTATATAATAATTAATTATTTTTTAAAATTATTTCAGTAAAAAGAAATAGAGAACGGTTAACTATGCTAACCGTTCCATATGTATTTACATACAGAACGCCTCTTATATAAATACGTTCTACATTCTTCTGGAGAACGCCTATCTTTGGTAACCGTTCTATATTTTGCGATCTCTAACCGTGCTTGAGAAACATGAATGTCAAGTGATTGATAGACCGCATGATCGGGATTGCCCACACCCACACTTAAGAAGATAAAAAAAGCAAAAGCAAAAAAAATAAAATAAAAAGGAGCAAAATATAAACAAAAGAGAGTTCAAAAGTGAGGAAAACTCAAACATAAAAGTACAAAGATTTAAAATCAAGGTTGCACACCTTGGAGGCTTATCTAGGGTCTTGAGCCTTTATCCCCTTCTTCTCCAACCTTTAGCCTAACCACGATACAACCATTCAAAGACTTCTTTGAGGTATACACACACTTGTGCGACGTTCGACTAGAGCTACGTTCGGCCTTATTCCTAACGGATACGTAGGCAACCTCACATCGAGGTGCGGCCGTAATAGTATACACACACTTGTGCGACGTTCGACTAGAGCTACGTTCGGCCTGATTCCTAACGGATACGTAGGCAACCTCACATCGAGGTGCGGCCGTAATAAAAATGCAGTCATTCACATTCATATTTACATTCATACATGATCATATCAAATGATCTCCAATGCTCATCTCCATCCATTTAAAGCTAGACTTGGGGGCTTGATCCCTACATTATTAGCTTACCTAGCCTAAGAGTCACCATTATTTGACTCTTTTGAAAAAAAATATTTTTCCATACACTTAGCCTTTGCAGCCTAGCTTTAGTGTCACTTTCACACACATCACAGATACATAGAAAAATAATCCTCCTCTTAGGAACCTTTTGTCATGAAATCTTGACACAGCGTTGAAGTACGCTTTGTCATATCAAAATCACTCATCATTGCATCACAAAGTATAAACTGCTTAGCCTCCGTGCCTAAGTTACCCAAATACTTTCATCATCGAGTCAACAATTGAGATAGCATAGGATGTTATAATCCTTGCACTATGAGGTACACGTCGATGCATGCATTTGACTAAACTCATTCAATATACACCATCAAACACTTCACTTCTTCCCTTTTGCCTCTTTCTTTTTTAGGAGAAAGTCAGTACCCTGCACAAAATTGACGAATTTTTTTTGCATTTTCGTGCACACACAAATCATGTACACATTGAGTCATGTCGTGTCATCACATTGAGTTAAGTCTACAAATGCGAGTCATGCACATTGAGTCATATCGTGTCCAAACACATTGAGTCCATCTCTAGTCAGTCAATCACAATGAGTCAAGTCCAAAATATAAATGCAGGAACACTAGGTTCCGAACGGACATGTGATCTATACAAAAAATATTAAGCAAAAGGACGCAAACAATTTAGCAAATCAACTAGAATCAAATGGTCATATTGATTGATTGGGTTCCTTGGTACGCCAGTTAGCCCCTATAAGAAAATTGACATGATTTACTGTTGGCTCGATTACAATCGCAATCAGTAAGCGGCCTGAAGACGACCATCTCACTTAGCTTAAGCGCCTAATCATTGGATCATTACAAGTATCAAGGCATTAGTTCAAAAGCAAGCACATAACCAAAATGACAATTTTCTAAGATTGGATTGTCATCTCAAACTTACAATATTTCTAAGAGTGAATAGTCGAGCATCATTCTTGAACGACAAATTTTTTAAGATTGGATTGTCTACTTTGGCAATGTTTCCAAGCGTGGATTATCGTGCTCCTTCTCTATTTCGCAAGTTTTTCCAAGTTCGGATAGTCATACATTCATCAAATCTTTGATAATTTTTCCAAGATTGGATTGTCATCTCAAACTGGCAATGTTTCCAAGCATGGATTGTCGTGCTCCTTCTCTATTTGGCAACTTTTTCCAAGTTCGGATTGTCATACATTCATCAAATCCTTGGCAATATTTCTGAGATAGGATTGTCATGCATCAAGTTCCCTATGGCAAAATTTCCCAAAGGATTGTCATAGGTCTCTATTCATCTTAACATTTCGGCAAAGATTTCCTAACGTGGATTGTCATTCATTTTAGTAGTGGAAAATTTTCCCGAGACAAATTGTCAATCGTCTCTTTCTTGAAAATGTTCCAAGACGCGGATTGTCAATTGTGGCAATATTTTCTAAAAAGGATTGTCGCATAATATTTGCAAATTTTCAAGGTGGATTGCTTTCAAGATTTATATTCCAAGACGTGGATTGTCGATCGTAGCAAGGTTCTTATGACAAATTGTTACGAAGCATTGATAACTTTTCTCAAATTTTGATTTTGACAAAATTACCGAGATATGGATTTTCGCTTCATCGTGGCAACATTTCCTAGGATGGATTGTTACGTGGAATTGACAACTTTCCTTAAATCGGATTGTTGTACATCATTCAAGAGTTGTGTTGGCAACTATTCCTAAAGAAGAGAGGATTGTCATCACCCCTAAGGCATCAACACAACAAATATTTAAGAAAATAACTGAAGATAGCTACAAGCAGCGGTCGTCGACGATGTCCCAAGATATAGAGGAGGCTGTCTATAGCAGCGAGGTACTTCCGTGGCAAGGTACTACCACATCCCAGAAGATGGTTTCAAGCAACGGTCTTCGACGATGGCGTTCACGAGACAATGTGGAGGTCGTCACCAACGAATGTGGCAACAAAAATCGGAGACGTGTGCTTAACGGTGCAAGATATGCGTTTCTTAAATCTTTTATCTGTTTAACTAATGCTAGTTTGCAGTTATCAGCGTTACAAGAATGGTTTAGTATTGCAAAATGTTCTGAATCTTTCTCCGTCCCTATCGCTACTTTGACTTTTTTTTCGAAACATGCGTTTCTCCAAACTTAGTCAAAGTGGGGGCTTTTGTAGACACCCAAATGTGTCTCCCAAAAAACCAAACATAGTGATGAATATGTTTCACGTCATTTGATTATCAAACGAAGTGAAAGTGTGAAAAGTATAGTGATGCGGGTTTTTTTATTAAAATATTTTTGAGAATATTTCTTTTATACTAAATTTATGAAAACGTCCAGTCATGTTTAGTTTGGTCCATGATATAGGTCCAATAATAGTTTAGTTGAATGGGGCTTGAAAAGACCTTTCCAACGATAATATTATAATCCTAATTCCGATGAATAATGAGGAAGTTATGGCTAAAATACTAAACTGGGCCCAAATCAGATTTTACCTAATGATCATGTGGAGGGTCCAAAGGTTTAATCCCATTCCTAAAATAATTAGGATTAATTAGAAATTCTATAAGTTTCTATATGATCTAAATTATCCTTTTTTGAAAAAATAAGATCAAAGAATTTGAAATTGAATAAAACTTCTCTTTTTGAGAGTCCTTGTTCTGTGCGAAATGGAAGATGGTCACATATTATTTTTGTGCCTCATATTTTTTATTTAAATCTTATATGGTTGGATATATCTTGAAATTATGTTTCCAATGATATATTATAATATTAACTCTGAGCTAAAACGAAAAAGATATGAAAGAAATACGAAACTATATCCAAAATTTACACCCTTCACTATTTTTTCCACATTTTTTTATCTACAAAAGATTTTTATCTGATTCAAATTTTTTTAAAAAGTAGACTTCAAGCAATTTCCAACGACATACTATATGACTTATTTAGACTTCTGGATCAAAAGATATGATAAAAATAAAATCCGCAAAAAACTGTCCCAACGCCAAACGACAGTGTTTGTCGCCTAGCGCTATTACCTGTCGCTTGGCGCTAATACCTGACATCTAGCGCTATCTCCTATCATTCGCGATAGGAGTTCTTTTATTCCGAATGGGACCCGAACACTTTTCTATCATTTTCGGACTATTTTTTTATAAATAGGGGTCGTATCTCCCCGTTTTAATTCATTCACAATCATTATTCACAACCATCATCTTTCTCTATTCTCTCTCTAAAAACTAGAAGCTTTATCTCTCTCTCTCTCTATTCTTTTTCTAAACCTTTCCCTAATACAAAATTCCACATTCACAAGTTCTAAACACACCTAGCCAAGTTCGAAGTTGCCTCCGCTCTAGACGTGAAAGGTTGATAATTTCTGAGTGTTTGGTCCCCAATCTCAATTTCACTTATTTAAATTTATTGTTTGATTTAATATTTTCCTTGAAGTTACTAAAACGTGTATTTTGTTATTAGAAAGAGATACGAGGAATCAAGTAAGTAATTTAATTATTATTCTTTTGATATAGAAATCATGCTTTGATTAATTTAATTCCTGATATCATGTTAGGAAGTCTTTATGATTCCTAGTATCATATTTAGAGTAATAACTAAAATCTCTAATATCATGTACGTTTCTATGATGCTTCCTATTCTCTCTTTCTATCAAGTTAGTATCATGTTAGGGATAAAGCTTTGATCTTTAATAGTTAGTGACATGCTAGGGTTTGTTATTAATCATGTTAGTATCATGCTTAGCATCTTGTTATAATTATTATGCTTTATTGAGATTATTATTTTGATGATGATTGTTATTGTTATGTTGCTTGGTATTATTTATTGTTATTGCTTGATCACGCCTTTTATGCATGTTTAAAGGGAATTTGTACTTGAAATCACGCTTAATAAGATAATTAATAATCTTTTTAGGTTAATATGATTATAATTAAGTGATCGATAATAATAGTTTTATTTGTGCATTAATATTCAACCAACATAGATTAAACAGGTTTAGGATTAATATATTTATTGTATGTTAGTCAAAAGCGCACATGAATATCAGAAGAATTAAGTAGAGGCCTACTATTAGGGCAGGTTCAATCTCTTTTAGGTTGGATTTGTACCTTCCTTTAATCCTCCCTGAATATCCAGTCATGGTTCTTGACCACTATGGAGTTAGCAATCTCGTGGATCGTGAAGGGGTCTCATCTTCACCCTGTGAACGGTTTACAATTTCCTAAAACTTATTGGCGACTCTTTTACTCTAGCTTCCTTCTCTTTGGAAGCCACCATGCTTAAGTGTATGATCACAGTGGGGCTCGAGTGTGGGATTCTTGAAATATTCCCTACAGCCAAATAATACGGCCGCAGCTTCTTTGACGCCATATACAATGCAAGACGAAAATTTGTCAATAGGGGGATAACTCAGCTCAGCATTATGTAAAACATGGCTGATGATATATACTGTAATCTTATGGTCGTCCCTTTCAGCAAGCGCGACTACGCTTAAAGAGTGTTCTGAAATAGCAAGGTTTATTTATAACTTCTCATTCTTAAGTGGACTGACGAGCCAAGGTAATGTATGCAAATGGATTTTCAGCTGAATGAAGGCTTCCTTGGCTTCCTTTGTCCACTCGAACATTGCTTTCTTCTTGATCGTAAAAAAAAATATCGGCACTTATCCCCTGATCTTGATAAGAAACGACCGAGGGCGGCTAAACAACCCGTCAATCTTTGTACCTCCTTAATTGTCCTTGGCGACTTGATGTCCGAGACGGCTTGATTTTCTCAGGGTTGGCCTCAATTCCTCGTTGATCAATAAAAAATCCGAGAAACTTGTTGGACTCAACACCAAAGACGATCCTCTTTGGATTTAGCATCATCTTATGCCGCTTGAGTTCGGTAAATGTTTCTCGCAAATCTTTTAGATGTTCTACCGCCTCCTTCGACTTAACGATCATGTCGTCAATGTATGCTTCCATATTCCAGTCAATCTGATCTCTAAAAACCGTATTCACAAGTCTTTGAAATGTAGCATGGACATTCTTAAGGGCGAATGACATGACTTTACAATAGTACAATCCCTACTCGGTTACAAATGTCGTTTTCTCTTGGTCGTCTTCCCACAATAGAATTTGGTGGACTCCGAAGTATGCGTCCATAAAGCTCATAAGAGCATGTCTGGCCATATAGTCAACCATTCGATCAATCTTAGGCAAAGGAAAGCTATTCTTCGGATACACCTTGTTGAGATCAGTGTAATCTACACACATTCTCCAGGTTCCATTCGGCTTCTTAACCAGTACAATGTTGGCTACCCAATCTGAATAGTAACATTGTCGAATGAAACCGGAGTCCAGAAGTTCTCTTACTTCGACTCCGGCCGCCTAATTCCTCTCTTCTCGGTGATTCTGCTTTTTTTGCCAGACGGGCTTAACAAGTGGATTTACAGCTAGCTTATGCACGACCAGGTCTGGACTGATACCCGACATTTCACTTACTTCAAATGCAAATACATCCTTAAATTCTCTCAATAACTTGATTAAGTCATGTCCAAGCAAACCCGCAGCTATAGTGCTGACCTTGACAATCCGATCAGGTTTATCGCGGTCCAGCACTACATCTTGATGATCACCCGCCGGCTGGGGTCTTAAGTCTTCTGACCGACTGACGGTCATTAACTTCTATGCCCGGTCGACCATGACCAGCTTGCGCTTTTGGCCAACCTGGTATGCTTGGAGTGGGGGTTCTTTCGCTTTTGGCAAGGACGATTTTCCCTGTCCGCAGGTTATTGGCTTCACCGCCAGCTGATTACATTCTTTTGCCATTTTTTAACTTCTGTGAATTGAACCAACCTTCCCGTCCGACCTCTCGAACTTTAATAACATCAGATGAGGGACAATCACAGCTTTTTCAACATTCAAGGTGAGACGGCCAAGTATGGCATTGTAGCTATTTAACCTTTTTACAATTAAAAAGCGGACGACCATGTCCCTTCCTTTCCCTTTCTGTCCAAATCGAACAGGCAATTCTATTTGTGCGACTTGGTGAATGATGTTTCCCCCAAAACCCACTAAAGGGTGAGTGATGTCTTTGAGAGCGTGTTTTCGGAACTTCAAATTTTTTCAAGGCGGCCAAGCTAATGATATTGGACGAGCTGCCCGTATTTATTAAAATCCAGCCAACTTTTAGGTCGGCTATCTTCATGATGAACAACATGGGATCGTTATGCAAGACCTTGACCTCCCCTCGGTCGGCCACACTAACCGTCACCTCTGGGAAGGGTTCAACTTTGACCCTCTTGGCATGCATTACTTTACCAAACTTCTAAGCATCCTGCTTGATACCCTTCATGGCAGGGTCGCCTGCACCAAAGCCACCAGATATCACGGCGACCAAACAAGAATCTGTAATGTTTACATCATCTGCTTTTTCAGTTTTCTTTTGCCTTTTCTTCTCGAATTTGTTGCATGTCCGAGTGTAAGTAAACTTTGACTTCAAAACGTACGAGTTCAGCATGCACTTCTCAGCCAACTTATCCAACTATTGCTTCAAATTAATGCAATCGTTCGTGTCATGTCCCACGTCCATGTGCTAATGAAAATATTTGTTCTTGTTGCAATACTGAGCCAAGCCTCTCATTGGCTTGGGCTTCTCGAACTCAAACTTATCCTTAATCTCCATCATGATTGTGTAACTGTCTTTTACGAACTCATACTGCGGCTCGTACGTCTTAACCTTCTTTGACTTTGGCTGCTGATCATACGCCACCCAAACTTCTTTTCGCTTGTTTCCTTCCTTTTTCTTCCTGGCCGAGTCTTGGTGAAAAGATTTTTTCATCTTAGCTCCCTTGGCCGGCTGCTCTATTTTTGTAAGCGAACAAAAATCAGCTGCCTCTATATAGGCCTCGACTTCCCGCAAAAAGCCTGCGTATGTCCATACCTTTTTTCTGACCAAATCAAACTTAAAACCATTATGCCTTAATCCCTGGAAGAGTTTGAGTAAGCCATTTTATCCGAAAGATTTTGAATTTGGCCTTTTTTTTGGTTAAATCTCTTGACGTACGAACGCCACCCCTCATTCTTTCCTTGGACAATTGTAGCTAATTAATGGGCTTAGGTTGGCCGGTCGATCTGCTCAAATACTGCACTTGGTCGAACGGCTGGGTAAATTTTCCATATTGTCTGAGGACGTTGGGTTATGCGGCAAAAAAGTATTAGAATTCTAGGGAATCTGATATCGGTCTGGTTGAATTGGTTGAACTAGAATGGGAGTTATAGTACGAGCAGCTTGGATCCTGCTAGTCCTGGCCGAGCTGGTATGTTGGGAAAGAGAGTGATTAATTAGAGAGTTCATCCAGCATTGTGGGAGTTGAGGCCGTGTTTGTCTTGGCTGCGCGTTCCCGTTGCTTGTGTCAGATATACTCCCTTTCGTCCCTCTAGCGTTGAGATGGCTCAAGATCCTCCCTTTGAGGCTGTCTGATCTGCCCCCAGCCGACTACGTTCTCTCAAGGAGCCTTGACCAATTCGTTCGTGGCACCCTAGGAGACATGCCATGCGTCCGGCGAAAAGGAGTATTCCCAGCATCTTCAGCGTTAGTTGCCTTGCTATGATTTCTTCTTTGAGTGCCATCCTCCATCCCTTTAGACGGCTGTCTGGAGGTCGATGGCCTATTTTCCTCCAACTCCTTTTGAAGCTTGTTTTAAGCAACCTTTAGGGAGGCAGCAATAACTGGTGGATCCTCGGCCTCATGGAATAGTGGATCAAAGGGTCACTTGATTGTTGTGGCTATATCCTCTACATGGTCGTCCTGACCAGGTCCAAGGCCGGCATTAGTTGTGTGGCTGTAGACACCCAAATGTGTCTCCCCAAAACCAAACCCAATTATAAATACCTTTCATGTCATTTCATTATCGAACAAAGCGAAAGTCTAAAAAGTCTAGTGATGAGGATGTTTTTAATAAAATATCTCTTCTTTATGTTGTAGAAAATATTTCTTTTCTTACCCTATTTATGAAAAACGTGCATTCCATCTTAGTTTGGTACATAATATGTGTCCAATAATAGTGTAGTTGGATGGGGCTTGAAAAAACCTTTCCAACGATTAAACTGGGCTCAAACTGGATTTTACCTACGTCCCAATGATCATGTGGAGGGTCCAAAGGTTTAATCCTATTCCTAAACTAATTAGGATATATTATAAACTTCCATATGTTTCTAAAAGATCTTAATTATCCTTTTTGAAAAGACAAAATCAAAGAGTTTGAAATTGAATTAAACTTTCCTTTTTTTTGTGCCTCATAATATTTATCAAAATTTTATACGGATGGATAGATCTTTAAATTATCTTTCCAATGATATATTATAATATTAAATCCGAGCTATAACGAAAAATGATATGAATGGAATATGAAACTCTATCCAAAATTGACACTCTTCCACTATTTCAGCTATATTTGTTTATCTAAAAAATATTTCAATATGAATCTAATTTAATTGGAATGTAGACTTCAAGAGCTTTCCAACGACTTATTATATGACTTTTTTGGACATTTGGATCAAAAGATATAATAAAAACAAAATCCACAAAAACTCTCTTGCACCCCCTGATGACATATTCGCGCCAAGCGAGAAGTTCGTCGCCTGCCGACTGTAGGGTGTTTTATTCCTTTTCAAACTCTAATTCTTTTCTATGAATTTCGGATTATTTTCTTATAAATCGGGTCCCTAGACCTCCGATTTTCAATAACCAGAATTCTCTTATTCTCTTCTCTCTCTCTAAGCTAAAGCTTATTCTCTTTCTCCCTCTTTCTAGCCTAGCCTTTTAAAAACACAATTCCTCATACATTAGCACAAGACCCACCTAGCCAAATTCTAAGTTGCCTTCACCCTAAACGTGAAAGGTTTGATATTTATGAGGGTTTGGTCCCAAACCTCTATTTCAATTATCTAATTTAATTCTTTAATTTTATTATTTTCCTTGAAGCTACTAACGTTATTATTTTGTTATTAGAAAGAGATACGAGGCATCGAAGTAAGTACTTTAATTGTTTTATTGATATTATGATATAGAAATCATGTTTAAATTGTTATTTTGATTCCCAGTATCATGTTAGGATGTTTTATTTCTTCTTACTATCATGATTAGGGTAATGAATAAGTTTCTTATATCAATTATGATTTCTATGATGCTTCCTATTTTCTTTCCTAATAGCATGTTAGTTTCATGTTAGGGTTAAAGCCTTGATTTTTATTGTTTAGTGACATGCTAGGATTTGTTATTAATCTTGTTAGTATCATGCCTAGGATCTTGCTATTATTATGCTTTAACATGATTATAATAATTATGATTATTATTTTGATGATGATTATTATGTTGCTTGGTATTATTTATTGTTATTGCTTTATCACGCCTTTTATACATGTTTAAAGGGAATTTTGTACTTGTAATCACGCTTAATAAGATAATTAATAATATTTTTTAGGATAATATGATTATACTTCAAGTGCGCCAATAATAGTTTTATTTGAGCATTAATATTCAACCAAAATAGATTAAACTGGTTTAGGGTTAACCTATTGATTGCATGTTAGTCAGAAAGCGCACATGAATACGAGAAAAATAAAGCAGAAGCCTATTATTAGGGCAGGTTCTTTTTCTTTTAGATTGGATTTATACCTTCATCCCCGAACTTCCAATCTTGGTTCTAGACCTTTGGATTTAACGATCTCCTGGATTGTTAAGGGGTGTAACCTTCACCCTGAGAACGGTTTACAAGCTCTTAAAACTTGTTGGCGACTCTTTTTCTCTAGCTTCCTTCCTTTTAGACGCCACCATGCTTAAGTGTATGTTCACAGTGGGGTTCAAGTTTTGGGTAATGTTTGAAATATTCCCTACACTCACCGTCTATTGCTATTACGGACGAGTATCCCCACAAATGGCGCCTAATGTTTCGGGTATTTTTTGGAATCCCTCAGGACACTGGTCACGCCTGAGCTGACAGCAAGACTCGGACACATGAAAAAAACGAATATTCCAGTGACGGAATATTCGCCTCCGACGGTCAAGTTAGTAACCGGAAATCAGAAAAGATAGAGAGAGAAAGTAGAGTGAAGTTGGAGCTATTTAGTGCTCTATTTAATGTTATTTCACAATCCCCCCTCCCATCATAAATGATTGGGGTATTTATAAGGGTGGGAATTTGGTTCCCTTTAGGTTTTATTCCCCAAATTTCCGTGTCCTTATTGGCTGCGCAATAAGGTGACGACACGTGTCAAATGGGGCCACCGTTTTGCGGCTTTCTACAGTAATTTCAGGATTTGGGCTCTGATGTAAGAAAAGCCCTTTTTCTCTCATTTCATGTGCTCTTTTGAGCTTTGACGCGTGTCATCTTCCGTAGGGACACGTATCACCCTCTAGTTGGGCCACGTGTTTCTACGGGATTGGAACATGAATAAAGGGGTATTTTTACCCTAAACAGAATTCACTTTTGAACGAAAATAGTTCAATCAACTTGCTGTACGTAATTTTAATCTACTCCTAATTTATTTGAATTACATTTATTTTAGTTTTAATAAAAAAAATTAGCCAAATTAATCATACCTAGGTCAAATTAGATAAACAAGAGGGTTAAGGTAAATAATATTCTACTAGGTTATTTGGTTTGACTATTGTGTATGCATGTCTTCGTTTAATTTCAAGTACTCTTCAAGATATTAAAGAAATATTCATTTGCTTTGCTTTGCTTGTTGATCATCTTGTGGGTGTCCTATAATGTTGGTTTTAATTATGTACTTCGTATAAGTGGCTTGATAACGTATCTTTGATAACACCTTTTATTAGTATATGTTAATGTTAATTCTGAGGAATATTTGCTACAAAATAAGGGAGAATTTTTTTTACTCGTGATAAGTAGAGTTTAGTTTTCCTTGGGATACGTCTTGGTCTGTAATCTATTTATTTTCATTATTTCTTTTTCCCCTGCTAGCTTCTATTGCCTTTCCCCTTCACTTGGATGTTTCTTCCTTAGTGTCTTTTCTCCTAGAATACACCCAAGTCCTTCCTTTTATGTCTAGTTACACTGTTCAAACCCTTTAATTATCACATAGAGGCAGTATCTATACTCCTTGTGTAAATTTGGTCAGAGATTATCTAGGCTTAGAAAATTGGTTATTAGATGAATATTATCTAGGCTTAAAATGAGATTAGTTTATCGAGGTTTGTGAGTTTTTATGGAGATTGTCTATTATTGGATTGACGCTGATCTCTTATGAGTTTCTAAGAGGCTTGAAAAAATGCATAACAAAACATGCAAGTGTACAAGTGCTCAAGGTAAACTTTATTTGCTTGTTTTGGGTACAGTCTTGTGGGTGAAAAAATCTCAACAAGAAAATCAATTTTAGATGTGGATTTTTTGTATTATGGGATTGTATCATAACCTTTACCGAGATACTTTTTGTTTTTAATTTATAATTTCATAACAAGGGTATAATTATAAAGCCAATGAATTAATGTTCGATTATCAATATTTGATAAGAGAGGGTTCATGCAATTAATACGTCTAACATTTAATCTTTTTTAGATCGTTATTGATGAGTAGAGGCTTGGCAGTTCACTCTTTGTTTGTTATATTGATGGTTAAGTGTTTGATGACAAGGTTTCTTAATCACACTATGATATTTGATGAGGCAAATTTTCCACATCAATTTGATTTTGTGCATTATAATGTGTTTGTGCTTGTAGCATATATAACATCCATTCTATTAGTCACAATCTTTGTTGGCATTTTATAGTCGAGTGGTGTCCTTGTTATAAAAACCCCTATTTCTCATTAACTATAGCTAGGCAAGAGTTTGGTTTAATACTCATATAAAGACAATCTCCTAGCAAGAATAATAATAATTGGTGAGAATTGAAAAACTGAAAATATGTAATTTTTAACTAGAGTTATTACAATTTTTTTCTTGAATGATATGTTTGGTTTTGATGCTTTGTTGGACAATTAAATACGAAAATAAAAATCTTAGGAGAGTGATGCTCTTGATGTGAGTAGTCCTACTATAGGTAAGAGTAGAGATAATTACCACTTTTTAAATTTGATGATTTGATCGTGTAGGTGGTCTAAACTCCCCTCCCTCTTATTAGGTTTCCCAAACTTGTTTCATTTTCTTTTAAGTTTATAACTTTCTTTGAGTTTGAATGTATTTAAGCATACAATGCACTTGATTTAATGCTGTAAATCAAAATTTTTAGCAAGTTGGCTCTGACTTTTGCTATATTAAGGAAGTGCAGGTTATAATATATAGTCTTGCTTACCTTATTTGGGTGTTACATATCCCAATAATCATATAATTTGTTGAGATTCTAATTGAGCCTTCGTAATTATTTATAAGTTGCTAAAATTTTTTTAAGAAAAATTCAATAAATATGGAGCAAGCTATCATCAACTTCAGTCTGAAGAAACAAGAATCCCACGTAGTGACTAAGGTATTCATTACTTTTCTCTCTTTTTTTTTTTTTTTTTGTTTTTTTTTTTGCAGCATTTGCGTTATATTTTGAAGTGTCATTGTTCGTCTAAATCAAACTACGAAATCACTCACGCCTTTGCAACTATTAGTTTTTAAGTACTTTTTTTAATGGTAGTTTTCAACATGTCATCTGATCAGTTTTGCATTTACATTTGTTTATTATTTCCATACATTAATTCTAGACATTACTTTTGTTTTACAGGGAGCGAGTGAATATTATGGTCGACAAGAAGTAGAAGATGAAGAAGAGAGTGAATATGAAGAAGAAGAATGATATGTGACGACCAATTCGAATTTGCTTTAACTCCTTCATTGCTACTCCTCATTTGGACTTTTTAATTTTTCTTTTATTAGCTAGACTAATATTGTATTATAATCTACAATGTACTCTTAAACGTGTTATTGAGATGATATTGCTTTTGATTCTTGTTTTCCTTTACTAATTTGAGATTATCTATTACATATTTTGATATTCAACAATTTTCTATTATAATTTCATAAGAATACGACATTTTTTGCTCAATCTTAATTTAGCAATATATGATTTACTTACAGTGGGTAAAAAATAGTGGTTGATGGATATTATGATATAAGGTGACAATTTTGAATTGTTGTCTAAGGTTGCAACACTTATCAATTGTTGCTCTTGTAAAAGTGTTGTCTTAGGTTTTACTTTACCTTGGATTCAAATTGTTGCCTTTGGATAAACGTGTGTTTCCTTAAAAATAGACAACGAGGGCATAAATTACACCTTATATTTGTTGCCTTAGCTACAAGGCAACACTTTTTTTGTAATAGGAAATGGTTTTTCACTGTTACATATGCTTTATTTTGTTGTAGTGATCATTTTCAATTTCCACTTCCTTAAAATCTTACCCCCTCTTTTTCTCCATCATCTCCTACTCCCTCTTCCTCCTCCTCCTCATCCCAACTCACTAACCCATCCTCACAAACATATCCATCATCCTTAATGGCTTCTCAAACATGATCTTCAATACCCACCTAGAACACATATACACCCACAACTCATTCCAATGGTTCTTTATAAACCTAAACAACAAATTAACAACACAATATAACCAATAAACACATTAGAATATGTATTATGCCTATTTTCAATGACAACACAAACTATTAATCCAATATTTGAACACAAACGCCATCACCAATTACACCCCATGTTGACCATTAATTGTCAGACTTCATTAATCGAGCATCAATTACAAACAAAAACAACAACGACTGTAAAGATAGAATTACCAACTTACCGTAAATCAATTACCTAAATAACCCAAAATTCGACCATTATACACAATAATTACTGAATTAAATACTATCATTTTACCCAACATCATTACTCAACTACAAGTTCTCAACATGTACTAATACTTACAACAATGTGTGCTCTATGTAATGCTTTAGTTCATTACCAATCGCCAAAGACGAAAAACCAGAGCGCAATAAATTACACAACTTACCATCTAAGAGTCGAATCGCAGCTCCCTTGTGCAACCATGCTCGTTTTCTCCATCTTCCCTAATTGCTTCCGCTAGATCGAATCCCAAAATGTGTACTAGCCGAATACTCATTCTACTACTCTACTTCTTCAGCAATTTATAGAATTATGAGTTTACAATTGATGAAAAACTTGATTTTCAGACCTACATTCTTCGTCACCATTGAAGATCTTCTTCAAGAATTTTTTAAAGACAATGTTGACAAATTACTTTTGATGGAGAAGTGAGAATTAATTTAGTTTTTCGCTTATCTTTTTCAATCTCCGTTATGCTTCACTGCACCGTTACACACATGCCAACTAAATGGCTCACATGCATGTTACAAAGTTCCAACTAATTGCAAAAATGTCATCCTATAGCTTTCGAAATCAATAGCTACGTACTATGCGCCGAGAGTTAACTTGAAAAAGATGAATACACAACGTAAGACTATTAAATTTTACAGAACTTTTAATTGTAATATGCTTATTTTTAATAATGATAATGATAATACTTCAGAATGTCGCACCTAGCTTCGAATTCTCTATGTTGGATTTCAATTTGGCGATAATGATCCTTGATGGTTACTTCAGTTTAGATCGGGTGGTTGGTTTTAGTCTTTGTCTTCTTGCTTCCTTTATTTGATTGTTTAGGTTTGTTTTTTGTTTTTCTGTTATATTTTGGAGTTAAATTCGTTTAAATGTATGTTTTGTATCTTCTTTGGTTCTTTTCCAAGAGGTTGTTCTTCTATGTTTTTGAAGTTGTTTTTATTTGGGTTATTTGCGTGTAATCTGATTTTACAAGATGTATGGGGGGGACTAGGCGGTGTGTAAAGCTCCTCTTTTGGTGGTTTAGTGTTGGAGTTTGTTCGTGTAGTTGTGGGTGCAGTCCTTTTCTGTGGTTTGTTTTGGTTTACAAGGTTAATCTCGGCATGTTGTTTGTCTGTTATTACTCCTTTTTAACCTTTAGGTCGAAAGAGTAGTAAGGAATTAGGTACTATATTGCAGAACTTCACAAATCATATTCGTTTGCACCTAATCAACATCAACATGCATAAAATACAAGAATCACATAATAGTATATTTGAAACTTAAATTCCACACTACGATTAGCTATGAATTTAGGGAGAAATAGAGTCCCAAACACGCTATTCCTCTACCTGGCACATGAGATATGATTAAACGTCCACCAATACTAAATTGGTCGAGTGAGAGAGGCAAACCACCACAACCACCAAACACATACATACACCATCACACAAAGGAGGATGAGGGGATGCAGAGAGTAAATTTCATGTTTGCTAATTCGGGTTTGTTGACTTATTAATTTTTTTTCCATCCCTAAGCACCTTATCTATTTTTAATAATATTATAACTAGACTAGGAGTAACCCCGAAAGCCCTAAAAAACTCCTCATGGCCAGCCGCCTAGAGGCAAGGTCCATTATAGGCCTTTCCTTTTGTGTTCAATCTAGGCTTCATAGTACGACATTATAGGATTTTTTCTAATGGGATTTGGCCTATTTTACTAGCCCAAAATATCGTTATGCCACTAGTTATGATATAACGACGATCCAAAAGAACGGACTTAATTATCTCCAAAGTTTGATCCATTTATATTTTTTAGTTGTATTTGACAAAGACACATTTTCTTCAAGAGTAATGGAAAATAAACTTCGTTTTAGCTTATCCATGAATTCTCAATCCATTGCTTTGAAAATCCTTTATCGTTGCACTGCTCTCCAACATGAGGGCCTCCTAAACGATCACTAAGGGTTTTTAGCATGTTAATTGTAAATTCTTAGGGTATTGAGTGATGTTTCTAATTTATATAGTATTTTACCCCCGTCCCTTGGTCATAATTAGTAGTGTTTTTGGCTCTTTAGAGCCACTTTTATTACTAATTGGTGTTTTCGTAGTTTTGGTTGAGTTTTGTACGATATTGCACTTTTGGAGCATTTTCCCAGGTTTTCATGGAGCAACTACAGACATTGGAGGAGCACGACCGTTTTTTAAGCCCAGGACCGGTTAGAGTCATCAAGCCGGTGATTAAGGGCTCGGTATATGTTATACCGGGGCATTTGGACCAAGTATTCAAGACCCGAAGAGGAAATCCGGATTGGGCCGAAGAATCGAAGCCCAATAAAAGTCTAAGCCTCGAGGTGGAATCGGGCCCGATCGGGAAAGTCTTCGCTCGATCGGGCGGGCGCGCAACTAAGGTGCTGCTAGCTAGGCCAAGGCGCGCCCGATCGGGTAAGCATTAGCTCGATCGAGCGGGGCTGCTTAGAAGAGAACGCGTAGAAAAAGGCGGGCCCAATCGGGCGGCCCTTCGCCCGATCGGGCGCGTGTTTTTGTAGCACCTAATTTGATGAGCACTTAGTTTCTAATTAGAAGTGTTTTTAGAGTCTGTTTTAAGTACGATTTAGTACTATATTTTTGGGTTTACTTCTTCTCTTAGACTTTCTCTCTCTACTTAGCTTTAGATTAGGTTTTCTCTCTACAACTTTGTTCTTTATTCAACTCCTTAATTCAGATTATTTTGGTAACGATTTCTTTTACTTTAATCTCAGTTATTTACTTTATTTCTTTCATCATGTCTCCTTTAATTGTTTTGTTTATTTTATATTTAATTATGTTTGAGTAGTTTCCTTTCTAGGGTTTATGGGAATCCATAAATAATAGGAAGGGGTAATTTATTGTTGTTGATTATCAATGCTAGATTAATTTCCTATTGATTGATTTAATACTCTGTGAATAGATTAGGCCTGATCTTTTATGCATGAGTTTGACAATATTGATTCGAGATTCATGAGATGAGAATTGATGTTTAGGTCTAGTTTCAATATGCAGGTTAATTTATAAATGGTTATGTCAAGATTCGAGAGATGAGATTTAATACCGGTAAATTAATTATGTGATTGTAATAAGTAGCGAAAGCCCTTTATGATTTGATTAATTTATGCATTGATGATTGATTGTTATGTTTTACCCTGTAATATTATTTATTGGTGAGCCTATGTCCTAAGTCTTTTATTCATTGATTTTCTCTATTTTTATTCTTCTCTACTTTTACTCTCCGTAGTTTAGTTTCCTTTCACCATAATATTTTTTTGTTACTTAATAATTTAGATTGCTTTAATTAATTAGGAATAGAAAAACCAGTTTCCCCGTGTATTCGACCCTATCTGCATTAGTTAGAGGATTTAGGAATTACTTTTGATTGGGTGATGCGACTTTAGCCTGTCAAATTTTGGCGCCGTTGCCGGGGAAACGGTTTTATTTTTATTTCTTATTGTATTATGTAGTCAAGGTTATTTCTTCTTATCTCAGAGAACGTTAGTTCTTTGAGGCAAGTCTCATATTTGCTTTTAGTTCTTTGTTTATGCCCAAGTGTTCCAGATCAGGCTATATCCTATTCGATCTTGAGATCGAACGATCCTTCCATAGACAAAAGAACTTTTACAGGTAAATCCTTGCGGGTTCTTGTGATAATTATAATCGCCGAGACCCTCCAACTGATTCTAGCGATTCAGAGATACCTTCAGATTCGGAATCAGAGATAGCGGTACCTAAGAAGCTCAGTTATTATTCATAGGCAAAGCTTACAGATTTTCCACAGCTTACTCTCGCTCTGGCTCTTGATGGGGTACTATAGGGAATATTTCAAGCATTACCCCTAGCTTGAACCCCATTGTGATCATACACTTAAGTACGGTGGCGTCCAAAGGGAAGGAAGATAGAGCAACAGAGTCGCCAAAAGTTTTAGGAACTTGTAAACCGTTCACAGGGTGAAGGTTACACCCCTTAACAATCCAGGAGATCGTCAACTCCAATAGGTCTGGAACCATGACTAGTAGTTCAGGGATGAAGGTACAAATCAAACCTAAAAGAGATTGATCCTGCCCTAATGATAGCTCTCTACTTTATTATGATCGTATTCATGTGCGCTTTCTGACTAACATGCAATCAATAGGTTTACCCTAAACCTTTTAAATCTATGTTGGTTAAATTTAATGCACAAATAAATCTATTATTGGCAATCACTTGAATTATAATCAAATTAACCCTAAACAAGATTGTCAATTATCTTATTAAGCGTGATTACAAGTACAAATTCCCTTTAAACATGCATAAAAGGTGTGATCAAGCAATAAAGACAAATATCAAGCAACATAATAATAATCATCATAAATAATAATCAAACTTATTATAACAATTATATAAAAAAAATCATAATTAAAATAATCATGTTAAAGCATAATAATATTAAGATCCTAGGCATGATACTAACAAGATTAATAACAAACTCTAGCATGTCACTAAACAATTAAAATAAAAGCTTTAGCCCTAACATGATACTAACAAAAATATTAGGAAAGTAAATAGGAAGCATCATAGAAATCATAATTGATATAAGCAAATCACCCTAAATATCATACTAAAAAACGCATCCTAACATGATACTAGAAACATCCTAAACATGATACTAGGAATCAAAATAATAACCTAAGCATGATTTCTATATCAAAATATCAATAAAACAATTAAAGCACTTACTTGGATGCCTCGTATCTCTTTCTAATAACAAAATACACGCGTTAGTAACTTCAAGGAAAATAATAAACAAACAATTAAATTAAATAATTGAAATAGAGATTTGGGACCAAACCCTCAGAAATATCAAACCTTTCACATCTAGGGTGAAGGCAACTTCGAATTATGCTAGGTCTGTATAGTGCTAATGTATGAGGAATTGTGTTTGTAAAAGGCTAGGCTGGAAAGAGAGAGAGAATCAAGAAATTCTTGATGAGATTTGGTGAGAGAGAAAGGGGAGATATGACCTCTATATATAGAGGAAAAACAGGGTCGAAGAATAAGAAAATAATCCGAATTCGAATCGAAATAAAACTCGATGGACAACAGTTTTTGCGGATTTTTTTTTTTTATCATATGTTTTGATCCAGAAGTCCAAATAAGACATATGATATGTCGTTGGAAAGCTCTTGAAGTCTAATTTCCAACCCAATTAAAATCAGATAAAAGATATGGCCGAAATAATGGAAGGGTGTCAGTTTTGGATAGAGTTTCATATCTCATTCATATCTTTTTTGTTATAGCTCAAAATTAATATTATAATATATCATTGGAAAGATAATTTCAAGATCTATACAACCATATAAAATTTGGATAAATATTATGGGGAACCAAAATAAAATGTGACTGTCTTTGAACATTTTTAAATTCGAATAGAATTAGGATTTAAAAAAAAAGGAAAGTTTTTATTTAACTCAAATTCTTTAATCTTATCTTTTCAAAAAGGATAATTAAGATCTTTTAGAAACTTATAGAAGCTTCTAATTAATCCTAACTATTTTAGGAATAGGATTAAACCTTTGGACCCTCCACATAATCATTGGGTCGTAGGTAAAATCCAGTTTGGGCCTAGTTTTGTATTTTGGCCATAACTTCCTCATTATTCATCGGAATTGGGCTTATAATATATCGTTGGAAAGGTCTTTTCAAGCCCCATCCAACTACACCATTATTGGTCCCATATCATGGACCAAACTAAATTGGAATGCACGTTTTTCAAAAATAGGGTTAGAAAAGAAATATTTTCAAAAATAGAAAGAAGAGATATTTTAATAAAAACATCCTCATCACTAGATTTTTCACACTTTCGCCTTGTTCAATAATCAAATGACGTGAAAGGTATTCATCACTAGGTTTGGTTTTGGGGAGACACATTTGGGTGTCTACAGGTACAACTCGAGATTAAACCCCAATTTATCACGATGATAGGAAGGAAGCAATTCAGTGGAGCTAAGGGTGAAGACTAAAATCTTCATATTGCAGATTATTGTCAGTATTGTAATACCATTAGGCAAGCTGGTGTCACACAAGACCAAATCAGGGAGATTCTCTTTCCTTTCTCTTTATGTGGAAAAGCCAAATTATGGTATAATTGATTGAAAAGAACTGCACTTGGTACAGTTTACCAGGAGACTCTTGTTTTACATTTTTATAATAATATTATCCTGCAGAGAGAGCAGCTGTACTAAGGAGTGCTATTCAGAACTTTGCCTAAAAGGTAGATGAAACTCTATATGAGGCTTGGGAGAGGTTCAAGGATCTACAGAGAGAATGACCCCACCATAATTTGAACAATGGCAGTTGATCCAAGCCTTTTACAATAGGATTGGGAATTCATCTAGAATAATATTGGATTTTGCAGCTAGTGGGAGGTTTATAAACCTTAATGTTGATGATGCAGGTCAAGTTATTGAAGATATGACAATACATAATTCCCAATATGGGAATCCCAGAGGGTTTGCTAACAAAGAGAAATATAGTGTCGACTCTGTATCCTTCTTACAGGCTCAATTAACCTCTATTTGAAAGATATTAGATAATATTAGTATTGTAAATGTAGCTAATGTTTCTGCAATTAATAATAATGCTAAATGAGGCTTTCTATGAAAATTGTGGAATTGTAGGTCATTGGGAGCAAGATTGTAGGAGTTCCGTGGAGCAAGTCATTGCCTTTCATGCTTATAGGCCGAATGACTCATACTCCAACACCTACAGTCCTGGGTACCGGAATCATCCATATCTTTCCTACCGGAGCACCAATGTTCAAAATTCGCCACCTCCACAAGAATCACAGGTGCCACAACAAACTCAGCAGAAATATTACCACCCCTATGCTGGCCTGAAGAACCAACCACAACAACCCTCCTCATATTCCGACCCTGATTTGGTAGAAATTAGAGCGATGCTGGCTAGTATGCAGAAGCACATGGAGAGTAGAGATGCCCAAATTGATTCGATCATAGCACATAATAAAATTGTAGATAATCAAATTGCGCAGATTTCTACTACTTTGCAAGCCCGTCAATAGGAAGCCCTGCCAGCACAGCCAACAAGGATTATGGATCAAGCTTATACAATTACTCTAAGGAGTGGTTCACACTATGAAGGGCCCCCTATGCCCAGAGATGATGAACATGTTTTAATAAATAATGCTAATCTTGATTCCATTAAACTTGACAATGTAGCTAATAGCCCTGCATGGCTAAAGAGTAGTACTAATTTTATTGATAATACATTGTAGGGTACAACTCTAGGGAAGGTAGCAGCTCCAAATAAGAGAAGTAATGCTCCAAAGCCAGTTATCAAAGTTCCATTCCCGAATCGTCACTTGAAAACAAATTTGGATAAGCAGTTTGGTAAGTTTCTAGAGATGGTTAAAGATTTGCAAGTACAGTTCCCTTCACTGAATTAATTACACAAATTCATGCATATGAAAAATTCATGAAGGAAGTATTAACTAGAAAAAGGTCTATTAGTCAGGTAGAGACAATAGCTTTCACTGCAGAATTTAGTGTTGTACTTCAAAATAAATCTCTACCTAAACTAAAAGATCCGGGTAGTTTTTCTATCCCTTGTCATATTGGCAACCTAATGATTGATAATGCATTATGTGATTAGGGTGCTAGCGTTAGTGTTATACCATTGTCTGTGTGTTCTAAGCTAAATATGGGTAAAATAGAAACTACTAATTTTACTCTACAAATGGTCGACCGTTCCTTTTAATACCCCTTAGGTGTTTTAGAGGATGTTCCTGTTAGAGTAGGTAAATTTTATATACCTATTGATTTTGTTGTTCTTGATATGGCTGAGTGTAGGCGTCGTTCGAAGTGCGCCTACGTTAAAGCATGTTGTGAATATGCTTGGCACTCATAGGAAGTGGGAATTGACATTATGATTAGGGACAACGATTAAGGACAAAGCAAAGTAGGGAGCCACCAACAAGTTTTTAAGGAACTTGTAAACCGTTCACGGATCATAAAAGGCAACCACGAGAAAGGGACAACGATAGGCAACGACGATTGACCCGTGAAGGTTACACCCCATTCATAATCCATGAGATTACTAACTCCATATGGTTCGGAACAACGAAAGGAGGATCGGGGATGATGGTACGAAGTGAGTAAAGAGTCACATTCGCCCGTATTGGCCTCTACTCGATTCTTATAGTGAAAAATGATTCTTGCGATCTCAAAGACATACAAACAAAATATACAATTTGCTCCAAACTATTATTAAGCTAAATTGGTTTAATATTAATGCAACACATTATTCTAAAATATTAATGATCACTTCGATTAATAACAAGATTAAAGGAACCTAAACCGGTTGTCTAAATTATCTTATTAAGCATGATTTTGAATTACATATTCCCTTTAACATGCAATATGGTGATCATAAAAAAATGTAATAGAATAAAAATTAATATTGGAAGCAATTTAACAATAAATCCAACAATATAAAATCTTTATAAAAATAATATAAATAAAAGGAACATAATTCTTACTTTTATTCTGTTTGCTTGCAACTATAAAATAATAAACGAGTTAGTAACTTCAAGGAAATAATAATAATACGATAATTAAATTAAATTAAATAGAGTTTATTTGGGGCCAAACCCTCAATCAATTCTACCTTTCACGCCTTAGCTTAAGGACAAAACCACGAGTAAAGTATGGACTCCTTGGAGTGCTTGAAGAAGGAATTTTGAAAGAAAAGGGGTAGGTTTGTGTTTAGGCTAGAGCATAAAAGAGAGAAAAAATTAGAAAATTAATTGAAGCCCCGTACATTAGAAATTAGGGGGTATTTATAGGAAAAATGTGTTGGGGGAACACACGGAACCCTAAAATGATAAATGCCCTAAAAAATTGCACCGCGACACGGCAAAGGGCACCATGACACGGTGCCTGGCACTGTCAGATGGGGCAGGTTCCCGTGTCACGGTGGACAGATGTATGACGCGGGAAATATTTAGGGTGAATAAAACGCGTGAAGGGTTTACGCGGAAATGACACAGAATTCCCCGTGTCACAGCAGGGGCATCGTGTCACGAGGAATCCCACCGTTAGACGGGGCAATTTCCCGTGACACGGTGGACAAATGCCTTGACGCGGGAGTTTGTATTCCATTTTTCCGTCTAAATTCATTTTTAACTCTAATTTCGTTCAGCATTTTTAAGTGTCGATCGATAATTTCGATCCATTTCTAATTTATTATTAATATTTGGGATAAAATAAATAAATAAATAAATAAAATGAATAAAAGGTTTGGGCCAAAATAAATAATAAAACAATGAAATAAAAAGGTTTGGACCAAAATTAAAAAATAACAACTATGCTTTGACTAAACATCAAGACTTATCCATGGACTATTAAAATTAAATACGATTTTTAAAGCACTCTCGGGATTAAATACTAAACCCGACCAATAATGGGGGTGAAAGGTTGTTCATCATTGAGTTTGGTTTTGGGGAGACATTTTTAGATGTCTACAAAAGCCCCCGCTTTGAATGAGTTTGTAGAAACGTCAGTTTCGAACACGATAGTCAAAGTAGTCGATAGGGACGGAGAATGATTTAACACGTTTTGGAATCCTGAATCACTCTGTATACGCTGATACCTGCAGAAAAATATTAGTTCCACAAATAAAAGAATAAAAGGATAGAGTACGTATCTGACACCAGTGTATCGGTGACAAATGAGTTTGTCAGCTTCTTATGCTTGACGGAATCCACCGTATGACGTTCGTTGAAATGCTTTCCTTGCCTGAGGAAAGCCGACTGATGAATTTGGTAGCTTTCTAAGCTTGAAGAAACCTACTGGATGATACTTTCCATGCCTGAGGAATAGTCGACGTACGGTTTTAGTGTCATTCTATGCTTGAAGAAATCCACTGATAATGCTTTCCATGCTTGAGGAAAGCCGACTTGGCGGCTTTCTATAATTGAAGAAATATTCACCGATAACACTTTCCATGCTTGAGGAAAGCCGACTTGGAGGTTTTCTATACTTGAAGAAAAATCCACCGATAATGTTTTCCATGCCCGAGGAAAACCGACAACTAATATAATCGCTGAAATTTGCAAGTGCATGATGGTTCGATTATCCCTGAACGTGGGCCGCAGATGATTTACCTTCAAGTCGACTATCCAACTATATTAGGCGCTTAAAGTGTCGAAAATACAACCCTAATGCTTGTTAGGAGTAAATCGGTAATTTTCATACTAATTAAAAAATTTTCGCGCAATTCCGGTAACAAAATAACTGACCAAAAGTTGCAAAAAATTGCTCTAACTTGGTAAAAGATGCCAGAGTATTTGCCAAAAGGTCGAAAGGAGTGTGTAGGACAAAAAAAAAAGGACACCGTGACATGTGGATGTACCTCGTGACACGGTGACTATCCCCGTCAGACGGTGGATATTGCCCGTGACGCGGGATTTTCTTTTTTTTTGGAAATCTTACCGTTACCAAGTAACGGGGTGCGTGAAATGGGAACGGAGGAGCGTAACATTATATTTTGCTTTAAATTTGCTGCTTCCTTCCCTATTTTCTCACTCCTTCACCATTTTCTCACTCTTTCTTCACCATTCGCTTCTCTCTTTCTCTTCTCAATTTATTTTTTTAAAAATTTCCACTGACCACCGTGCCACGCCCGGCGTCGCCGACGTGCGGGGATACCCACCGTGACACGGTGTCCGGCTACGCACAGGTTACCCCCTTTTACTTTTTATTTTTTTTTGAATTGTTGTCGCAGCTGCTGTCGCCGTCACCTGAGGTCGCCGTTGCTGCTTCCACAGCTCCGCCACCGTTCCAGATTCACCATGACATGGATGCAAGTCACCATGTCACGGAGTCAGCTGCCCGTGCCGCGATGGTTGCAGTTGTGGTGTTTCGGGTTTTCGAGCTTCTTTAGCTCAAATATTTACCAAATTTACTCCAATTTTTTGCTACTTTCTTCATTTTCAATTTCTCACAAGGATATATGTAAATTTCCTTTACTTTGTCTCAAATTTTATTGTAAATTCCATATTTGCTTGAAACCCTAAAAAAAAAAATCAAATTGGGGGTTTTTAATTTTGAGCTTCCATGTCAAAATTCTTGCTATGAATTGACTTGTATATGGATGTATGTATGTTTGTGAACAATTCGAGACCAAGTTTGTGTATTTTGGTGAGAAATTGTGCAAATCGCCATTTTTGGTACTACTTGCGTGAAATGGTGTTCTTGTTGTTGATGTTGTTATTTTGCACTTGACATTATGATATATTGGTTGTAGATCTTGAAACATGTTTGGCTTTGTATATGTACTATGTTTTCATGGAGAACATAGTATCATGCAATTAGGAGAATATAGTATTAGTTCGTCATGGAAAAACTATATACTAGGAATAATTCCATTATTTTGCTAATTTTTAGCCTTGAGGTAAAAATTTTGCGTACAATAGAAAATGCCACTTAAGGTAACTGTTAAGTCGCTTTTGAATAAATAACTAAATAACTCAGGCAATGATGCTAAGCATTTAGATTTTTATTTTTGTAATATCATGCCTAGACAACGGGATCGCGATCTTTCTACTCGTGGCCGGCGTTAGGCTTTTCGGGAGGACACTCCCACCATTCCTAAAGGCATGGATGACGATGCCCTAGAGATCGAGCCTCGCCCTTATTCGAGTAGGGGCAGGTGGGTTCCACCTCTGTGGTCGCCAGATGAATGGGTTTTCTACCGTGAGAACCACGTTTCTCACCGTCCACTTGCCGGCATAATCATTGGCACGCTTCGCCATCATGGATCCGGAGCTGGAGATTTGGTTCCTCGACTTTATGGGATTATCAAGAGGGATCCTGTTATGAACGCCTTTATGGAATTTGCTGGTTTATTAGATTTTTATTTGGCAGTCGTAGGGTTTTGCAGTCCTCGAGGTTGTGGCCCGACAGTCGTTCGCGCGTTATTGGAGTATTTTTGGGATACTACCAACACTTTTCAATTTGCTTGGGGGGAGATGACAGTGACCCCTCTAGATTTTATCATGATCAGCAGTCTACGCTTCACCAATCGGGTCGTTCGGCAATTTTCTAACCTTAGTTGGGAAGCGGCTGATGTAGCAGACTTGTTAGGTCCGGTCGTTCAGCACATTAGGACTCAGCCGGTGCCTTGAGGTGGTCCTAAGAGCGGGCGATCAGAGTTGGCTTCTGCTCAAGCCCATGTCATTGACATGGATGAGACATCACCTGAGTAGCGAGTGCAGATCTTCAATTTGATTCTCATTTCCATGACTCTTTCTTTCGATAAGAGTTCGCGTGCGCTCGTTTGCTATCTTCCTTCTTTGGTCAAGATCAGTGAGATATGATCCTTTAGTTGGGCCAGCCTTGGATATGCTGATCTTCTCTTGTCGCTACGTCATGGTTGTAGGCAGCTGAATGACCAGGCCCTTGTCACTGTCTACGGTTTATGCAGAGTCGTAGAGTTGACCATTTTTCCTCTTCTTGTTTTGTTTTAATCCGCTTGACTCATGTGCTTAGAGACTACTTTTCATTTTTGCTATGGTTCTATGAGAAATTTCCAGGATTGGCCCCTCGACAGCGTCGTGGAGCGGTGTATGACTTCTCTGTCGGAGCTAGCTGCGGTGACCGAGGCGAGTCACAAGTGTAGTCTGTCCCTACGCTACGCGGGCTGCTACGCCGAGGCACCTCTTCTATTGGTGTAAGAATTGATTTTGTAACCTGTTATTCTCTACCTTGACGTTATGTTCGGCATTTCATTGCAACTTTTTATAGTTTTCAGGTTGCTATTGATATCCAGTATCGGCCTTGGGCTTGGATGACTAATCATCCCGAGGCCTTGCAGCTTTGTGGTGTCCTTGCCTCCACCGGAGTCGATACTGGACTCTCGTTTGCTTAGGGAGTTGATAAACAGGGAAGAGCACTACATTTTTCCTTAGCAGGAGCTTGTGCGTATGGAGGGCGATTATTCGCATGACTTGCTTCTCTCTTTGGCTCCTCCCCCCCGTCTTCCTGAGGTATTATTTATTTTGAGAATTTTTTTGCTAGTCTCTTTTTAAACCGTCGAATAACCTGATTACTCAATCGTATTTTTAGACGACTGTTCGCCGTTTGGGTTAGATTGAGGTCCCGCCTCAATCCGTTCGCTACCTAGGGCCGATCGGTATTAATGAGGACCATATTGGTGACGCGCCAGAGGGTTTCAGACAAGCGTAGGAGTCTTTGCCTGATGTGTTTGAGCCGTTAAGCTTTTTGACACATTATTCATCCTTTTTTAATACCGCTTGTTACTGATTTTTCTTTGCTTTCTTCTCAGCCTACTCACTCGGAGATAATGGGATTCATGAAGCTGGTTGACGCTTTGAAGTACTACATCATCAAGCTTCGATGTGGTGCGAGTTGTCGGGCGGTTCTGGCGATGTTCTTGAGGTATGTTCACTTTTTTTTCATTTTTACCATTTGTTCTATCTTTCACCATTGACATCTTTTAATTTTGTGTCTTTCAGGAGCGACGGAGGTCCCGCTCGTGCTCGAGGCATAGAGGCTCGGATGAGGGGGAGCCTAGTCGTGGCAGACGATCTCTTGAGATTCGTCGGCATTCTCATTTTCAGTGGGATCCTCAGCTTTCTCAGCCGTTTCAGGAGGCTCAGTGGCAGCAGCCTCAGCCATCGCAGCCATTCCAGCACTTTCAAGGTCAGTGACTGCGACATTCATCTTCACACTCTTCACAGCCTGAGTTCAGGCCAGTCATTACTCCTGTGGATTAGGGTTTATACTCAGTTACATTGTCTAGGGCGCTTCTTCCACCATTTCCTGGCTTATTTTCAATTCCAGTGTATGGGACGATGCCTCCACCGATGCTTCCTACCTCTTGGTGTCAGTTTACGCCGTTTGCCAGTTGGACGGGTTCTGCTTTGCGCTTGACTGCTACTTGAGCTACAGGGACCAGCAGGAATACTACTCCTCGTACCCGGATGATGGAGGGACTCTTTGGTTCACCGCTCCCGTATTCACAGGCTGGAGATGAAACTGATCCTCACTCTTCTAGTTCTACAGATTTTTGACCGAGGGTCTTTATTTATACTTTGGTTGATGACACTTGACGTTGCTTATGCATCATGATTCACTTTGTACATTATTCACAGCTTATGCATTTATTAGTGTGTATTAGTTTGTGCTTGAGACTCATTGTGTGTGATTGTGTATTTATTAATGACGCGAAAAAAAAACGTAAGTGGAGGGTACTGACCTTCCCCAAAAGAAAAAGAAATAAACAGCAAGACAAGTTTTACATATCCTCCAAAAATAAGAAGGAAAAATAAAAATAAGCATGGAAATAGGACAAGTTTTACAACTTCCCCAAAAGAAAAAGGAAAATAAAAATAGAAAAATAAAATAAGAATGATAAAAATAAGAATAAAGTAATAATAAATAATAAAATAAAATAATAAATAATAAAGATAAATAGAAATAAGAATAAAGTAATAATAATAAAATTAAATTACAAAAATAAAATAAAAATAAAAAAATAGATGGAGAATTTTATTAGGAATGAAACTCTGGAAAAACAGAATTAAAAGATAAACGGTGAATACAAAACAATAAAAATCCAGATAAAAATAGGTGAAGGATAAAAAATGACAACGCGTGGGCACCGCAACACGGCACCGTACACCGTGTCACGGCATTGTCTGCCGTGTCGCGGCATAAATTCCAGTGTCACGGTGCGCGTATTCTGCAACGGTGTGGTTTGCGCGTATAGAAAGATAGATTTTGAGTATATTCGTGATATGCATAATTACGAAACATAAAATAATTAGAATTTCATATTTCAATAATAATGTCTCATAATTTTGATAATACATTGCGCGACAGGTCTTATTCTTTGACCAATGCTGACAAAAGAGAGTTGGAATTGTTTCATGTCAGAGGCTTACTAGCCTTGAGACATGTAGCGATTGAACATGGTTTTCTTAGGGCAGCTTTAGACTATTGGAGTCCAGAAACTTATTGTTTTAATTTGATTACGATGAAATCTGTCCCCTGCCGGAGGATCATTGCCATACCTACCCTACGTGAATATTATTACCAAGACTTTGAACGCCATCTGAATCTGACAGATCCAGATTTAAATAGAATTGTGTGCGGTAATGAAGTAGACTTAGAAAAACTTGAAAATTTGTATTTCAATCGCCTTGTCTCTGAGTCTTATCATGTATATTGTAGAAGGGCTTATATTTTTTGCATGTTTAGCAAGCTTTTATTTGCAAACGGTAGGGTAGGACATTGTCTAGCGTCTGTGCTTGAATATGTTGAATCTGGGAGATCTCCTATACCTACGCACCTTGGAGAAACTTTGCGCGGCCTTGACAAAGCAAAAGCTGACCAAAAGCCATCAGGAAGGGCTCTCTAGTATTGTTGCAGGTAAAAACACTCTCTGAGTAGCCCCCGTGACACAAAACAGGCACCGTGTCACGGTGCACTTCTGCTGTGTCATGGTGAGTTTCTGCAAAAAATAAAAGGCTCACTTGTCGCCGAACGTGGGATGTAGATGGCCTGCTTGTTCCCGGACTTGGGCTATAGATGATTCGCTTGTCCCCGGACGTGGGCAGTAGATGGTCCGTTTGTCTCCGGACATAGGTTGTAATTGAGACCTGCAAAATAAAATTTGCCAAGGGACTCGTATATACTATGATTGACTTGACCAACTAACTTAACCAAGCTTGACTTGACATGACCTGACATGTGTATAACTTGTGGTTGTGTGTGTATATGGTGTGTGTGTGCAAACACATGCAACAGAAAATGCAAAAGCAAAAATTTTTCATCATTTTTTGTCATGAGACGAGTGGAAGGTACTGACTTTCTCCCGAAAAAGAAACACGTCAAAAATGAAGTTTTGTTTTCGAACTTCCCTCAATAAACATTTCGAAAAAGTTTTTGAACTTCCCCAAAAGAAAATAATGAAAAAGGGAAGAAGTTTTGAACTTCCTCCTTGAAATGAATCGTATGGATTGAATTGCTTGTCTTGAAAAAAATGTATGCATGACACATGTTCTTAGGCCAGGAGGCTAAGGACAGTTACATCATGTGACACGATAGATGAATGAATTGAACTTAGGTCATGGAGCTAAGCATCATATATGGTGTAAAGAAGCGATCTTGAACGTCACTTAGGTATGGAAGCTAAGCGCGTATATAGATGAAATGATTGATGAGTATTGCATAATGAATGTTTCTTTGGTCAAGGAGCTAACCATGATATGCATTGTATTAAAATAAATATAAATGTGTTCAGCATATTATGCGATGCGTGAAACAATTTACATTGCTCACGTTAGGAAGCTAAGCAATTATACAATGTTTCTTCTAATGAATGTTGTCTTGAAAGATGATGAAACATGCACAGTGTTGAAACAAGATTTCATGAAAAATGGTTCCTAAGGGAAAGATGATATGGATGTGTGAGTGAAGTGTGTGAATGTGATACTAAGGCTGGCTCTAAGGGTTATGGTGATGGAAATATATGTGAGAAGATTCAAAGATGATGACTCTTTAGGCTAGGTAGGCTAAATGATGTGGGTTCAAGCCCAAGTCTAGCTCTAGATGAATAAGGTTATAGGGATATGCATTGGATATTCTTTGACTCGATCATGCATATGAATGTGGTCACACCTCAATGTGAGGTTGCCTACGTATCCGTTAGGAATCAGGCCGAACGTAGCTCTAACCGAACTTTGCACAAGTGTATGTACACCTCAAAGAGGTCTTTCGAGGGTTGTAATGAGGTTAAGCTGATGGTTTAAGGAAGAAAAGGGTAAAAAACTCAAGACCCGAGCTAAGCCGCCAAGATATGCAATTGTGTATTTGAAAATTTGAACTCTGCAAGTTTATTTTTCATATTTTTTATTTGATTCTTTTTTTTTGAATCAATGTAGGCAATCTCAAATCATGCGGTCCATCACTCACTAAGCAATCATGTTTCTCAGGCACGGTACCAAGCACTCGATGAGTGACGTAATTTGAGACGTGTTCATATCGAAGACATTGGAACACTTGCCTTTAGACATTTTGTTTTACTTATTCTTTTCTTTTTTATTTGAACTTATTTTCTGAATGTTACACAATTTGCACACCTTATCATCCCAGGGTTTGGTGAATGTGGGTTGAATAAATGAGGCCAACTGTTAGACGAGGCTCAAAGTAGTTGATGAAGAAATGGATATGTGATTGAAAATGGTTTAAGGGGAATGACAAGGTTGCAAAGGTGCCTCAAGTCATCGGTGTACCTTGCGTTTAGTTCGGTGATTAATATTTTTTTTTGAATGAGTGAATGAAAAATGCTATGATCGAGATGTACATGAAATAGGCTCATTTTATTAATGGAAAAACATGAAACATATAGAAATAATGAAAAACTTATGCTAGACATGAATGGGGAATGGGGATAGATGAAAAAAAAAATCATGAAATCTTGCATGAAGGATCTACTGTGCGCCTTCTGTTCATTACTTTTTGCTGCCTAGAGGGATAGGAAGTTTGTTTGCATCCACCAAGTCTTGAATGACGTCCTTTAAATTCCAACATAGCTCTGTAATGTGGCCCCTTCCTTGATGGTACTTGCAATGGGCATTGGTAATCCATTTGCGCTCCTTTCTTCAGGTTTTGGCTCTGAAAATGACCCAATATGTGTTATCAAGCCTTAACTGTAGAGGCGATTAAAGACTGCATCATAAGTCATTTCTAAAGGAGTGTAATTTCTTTTCTTCTTAGGCAATGGAGCATTAAGAGCTAACACTTCATTGAGATCAACTTGACTTATATTGTTGGTAGTATTTTTGTGCTTAGAAGACGAAGAAGAAGGGTGGTCGTTCTTCTTGTTTTTCCAAGCATCATTATTGTTACTACCAGCAGTCTTTATAAGCTCATCCTCGATATTGATGTCGATGTCATATACAGCTTCGAAAGTGTTCAGTGCAAGACATTTGAGATGTCCCCTATACTTGTGAGTCAGATTTTGAATAAAGAGGCGAACTTTCTCTCTTTCTTTGGGAGGATCTACAAAGAGTGAAGTCGTTTCCCTCGACCTGTTCAAAAAAGCGGTGAAGCCTTCATTCTCTTTCTGTTTGAGAATGGAGACTTTACGTTCAGAAGTTTTAGTTTGAATGTTACACTTGTAACGATTTATGAAACTGTCAGTGACATCTTGCCAAGTCGCAATACGCTTGGCATCTAGGGAATAAAATCATTGTTGGCAAGCATGCTCTAAGGAGAGAGGGAACACCGTAGGGAAGAGTGTTACGTCCAATCCCTTAAGAGCCATGGTTGCAGAAAACGCCTTCAAATGGAATATTGGATTGTCAGTAGGCTTGAACTTTGGAATATCAGCAAAGAAGAACTTTTCAGGGAACCCGTCTTTCACATCTAAAGGAGTGGGAGGCTGTTCCACATAAGTGAAATCCTCAGAAATCTTACTCATTTGTTCATTTGAAACAGTGACCTTGTTTTGTTACATGGTAGTGACCCTAGTGGTAAGGGTTTCCATCATGGCAGTACCTTGATGGATTTCTTGATGTTCTCAATATCTTCTTTAGTGGCCATTGAAAGGTGATAATTGATGTGGAGATGGCGAAGTTCTCTTTGAACGCCTATTGGATTTAAGAGATTGTTGCAGTAATGACTCGAACCGTATTAATCTATCCCTGCTCCTTTACCAAGTGCTGTGACACCGAAACAAACACACCTTTAATGATCAAACTTAACCTTAACCCATCCGAAAATTAAAAAAAAAAACATTTATTTTGAATTTTGAAATTTACTTTATTTTTATTAAAAAAAAGTATGGGAGGATACCATCCAACTTTCTCCGAAAAAAAAACGACACATAAAAGATGACACAAGACTACCCCAAAATACGGTCATGAAATAGTGCACGACCTACGGAAAAAGTGTGTGAACACGACATGTGAGTGATTAAGTGAAGGTTATGGACACGTGTTATGACCGTACAGCTAGACAGGACACCAAACTAGACATACGAACCACATAAGCATGCACGAAGACAAAAAAAGCTGATTGGACAAACCTCATGGGCACCGTGTCACAGTGCTGACTGTCGTGACACGGTACAGTGCACCGTCATATGGGGCAATGCACCGTGTCACGGCATTGCACACCGTGGTGCGGCAGACCTGTCGTGACACGGTGCGCAATTCCATGCCTAAAATTGTGTAATTTCCAGATTTTAATCAATTTTTAGTCCGTACTAATTACTATGTGGAAATAAAAACCCTCGGTCATGGGTTAAACAAAAAGAGCAAACACATGAGGGTTAGCACCAAATAAACGTGTAGCATTTAGTAACGATGTAAAAAGAGTTCGCAATCTAAGGTCAAGATCTATGTTTAACTATTGGTCAAGATTTGGGTGTCAAAGGGTACCATGGTTAAGAGTTTGGAGGCGTTATCAAGGTAGCCTCCCTTGAGGGTGTATGCCAACGGGCGGCTCTGCGAGTTTGTGATGAAATCAAATTCGACTCCATGGTTTAAGTAGATTTAAAAACTCGATTGAACCCTTATTGCCATGAGCGTTTTCGGGTTGATAGAGCATAAATCCCCTGGGCTAGCCACACACGTAGACAACGTACTATTATGGCAAAATAGGTAAGCTTAAATGCATATGCATATGTGACAATGCCAATTAAATCACAGGGATTTTTTTCAAGAATCTTTTAAGTCTCATCGACTCATCTCAATTAAATATCGATCACTTAAATAGATAACTAACCAAGAATCCTCCCCAGTGGAGTCGCCAAATCGTAAGCGCTGTTCGAAGTGCGCCTACATTAAAGCATGTTGTGAATATGCTTGGCACTCATAGGAAGTGGGGATTGACATTACGATTAGTGATAAAGCAAAGTAGAGAGCCACCAACAAGTTTTTAAGGAACTTGTAAACTGTTCATGGTTCATAAAACGCAACCACGAGAAAGGGACAACGATAGGCAACAACGATTGACCCGTGAAGGTTACACCCCAATCATAATCCATGAGATTACTAACTCCATATGGTCCGGAACCACGAAAGGAGGATCGGGGATGATGGTACGAAGTGAGTCATGGAGTCACATTCGCCCATATTGGCCTACACTCAATTCTTATAGTGAAAAACTATTCATGTGATCTCAAAGGCATACAAACAAAATATTCAATTTGCTCCAAACTATAATTAAGCTAAATTGGTTTAATATTAATGCAACACATTATTCTAAAATATTAATGATCACTTTGATTAATAACAAGATTAAAGGAACCTAAACCGGTAGTCCAAATTATCTTATTAGGCGTGATTTTCAATTACATTTTCCCTTTAACATGAAATATGGCGATCATAAAAAATATAATAGAATAAACATTAATACTAGAAGCAATTTAACAATAAATCCATCAATATAAAATCGTTAGAAAAATAATAGAAATAAAAGGAACATAATTCTTACTTTGATTCTGTTTGCTTGCAACTATAAAATAATAAACGAGTTAGTAACTTCAAGAAAATAATAATAATACGATAATTAAATTAAATTAAATTAAATAGAGTTAATTTGGGGCCAAACCCTCAATGAATTCTACCTTTCACGCCTTAGCTTAAGGACAGAACTACTAGTAAAGTATGGACTCCTTGAAGTGCTTGAGGAAGGAATTTTGAAAGAAGAAGAGTAGGCAAGTGTTTAGGTTAGAGCATAGAGGAAAGAAAAAATAGAGAATTAATTTATGCCCCATACATCAGAAATGAGGGGGTATTTATAGAAAAAATGTGTTGGGGGAACACACAGAACCCTAAAAAGATAAAAACCCAAAACAATTGCACCGCAACATGGCAAAGGGTACCGTTTGACGGGGCAGGTTCCCGTGTCACGATGGACAGATGTGTGACGCGGGAAATATTTAGGGTAATGGTGAATAAAACGCGTGAAGGGTTTACGCGGAAAGGACATGAAATTCCCCGTGTCACAGTAGGGGCACCGTGTCACGGGGAATCCCAGTGTCAGGCGGGGCAATTTCCCGTGACACGGTTGACAAATGCCATGACGCGGGAGTCTGTGGTCCATTTTTCCGTCTAAATTCATTTTTAACCCTAATTTCGTTTAGCATTTTTAAGTGCCGAGTGATAATTTCGGGCCATTTCTGATTTATTATTATTATTTAGGCTAAAATAAATAAATAAATAAAATGAATAAAAGGTTTGGGCCAAAATAAATAATAAAACAATAAAATAAAAAGGTTTGGGCTGAAATTAAAAAAAAAAAAGAACTATGCTTTGACTAAACATCAAGACTGATCTATGGACTATTCAAAAATTGAATTTAATTAAATACGATTTTTTAAGCACTCTCGGGATTAAATATTGAACCCGAACAATAATGGCGGTGAAAGGTTGTTTATCATCGGGTTTGGTTTTCGGGAGACATTTTTAGATGTCTACACTGAGGATATGCAAATCCCAATTATATTGGATAGACCATTTCTTAATACTGTAGGAGAAATTATAGATGTGAAATGTGGCAAATTGACACTATCAGTAGGGGACGATAAAATTACTTTTAATCTGAATAATACGCCTAAAAGACCCATGAAAGAGGAGAGGTGTTATAGTGTTAATGTGGTTCATAATTATTCTAACAAGCCCCAAGCTATTATAAAAGATCCCTTGGAGGTAGTATCTTGTGTTGCATCTTTTACAGATGAAATAGACAAATGGCAAAAGGAAGTTGATGCAATAGAAAGAGCCCTCTACACAGTCGGTCTTGGCTTTGAAGATGAGAAGGTTGAAATAGACAAGCAAGTAGTGGAAATTGAGCCTATAGTAAGTGTTCCACCAAATCGAGTTGCAATTGCTCAATATAGTGATAATTTTAAGCTACCTACGATCAAAAAGGGGTCTCTGGTGTGTAGTAGTAAAGAACCCCAAGTTCAAGACTAGGAGGATCCACTAGATAAAGTGAATTAGCGTCCCTCAAGGTATGTCAAGAAGCCGCGTCGTGGTCTAATAGCCGCTCGACCGGGTGAGAAACCACCCGACCAAGCGGTAGGCCACGGGTCCTAATTTTTAAACTTGGTAAGAAGGTCGTGCAGGACCTAGATAAACGAGTGCTTTACGGGAGGCAACCTGTATTTCTTGCTTTCTAGACTAGTTTTTCCTTTCCTTTTTTTCTTAGAGAGGTGAGGAGAGTGCAATTTTACCCTACCAAATTGTTTTTGTACAGGTATTGAATCAACAAGTAAGGAGATTTAAAGAGAAAAAAGTAGAAGAATTGCGTACTCTGAGCTAGGCACGGGCCCGATCGGGCGCACAAGTAAGGGCCGAAATCGAGCAAAAATACGTCCGATCGGGTAAGGAGTCCCGATCGGGCGCGTAAGTGAAGAAATTTCGGAGGTTTAACTCACCCGATCGGGCAAGGCGTGCCCGATTGGGTACGCAAGTGAGGAAGGAAATTCAAGGGAAATTCGCCCTATCAGGCAAAGGCGTCCGATCGGGCACATTTTTGGAGAAATTGAGTGAAGGAAAAAGATATGTCGGGCGAAGCTCGCCTGATCGGGCGAATTGGATGGCGAAAAACTACTTCGAGTTTGCGCCCGATCAGGCGGAGGTTGCTCGATCGGGCGCGCGAATACAATTTCTAGAAACAAGTTTTTCGCTCTATCGGGCGGAGCTCGCCTAATCGGGCGCGCCTAATCTAGGCCGTCCTACTTAATTTTTTTTTCTCCTCCCTTCTTTTCTTTTCCTTCTTATTCCATCTTCTTCATTCACTCTTTCTCTCTCTAAACTCCATTTTCATACCTTCAAACTCACCTTCTTTTCAAGATCCCCTCAAATTCTCCAATCAAAACCCATAAATTTTAACATAATTTTCATCCTCTCACCTTCATCTACATTGTCCATACAATTTTTCTTACTTTCTCTCAATATTTGTGCAAACCCTAAGAGAGAGAAGGCTTCAAATTCATCAATTTCCTACTAAAATGGCTTCCAAGAGATCTAGGCAACAAAGGGGGAAAAGTTTGAGACAACAAAAACAACCAATGGTTGACCCGGAACTCCAAATTCCGGGGATGGGGTGAGGTTGTGATCACTTCATCCGAACAACGCGCTAGGATGCTTAACCTTATTTAGAGGCAGGTGATTTCTACTCGCTTTTTACATCATCCTACATTGTATAGATTAGGAATTGATAAACCGGTAAAAAAATTATTCAAGGGTATTGGAATGAGTGACTTTTTTCAAATGCATTATGACACTTATGATTATTTGACTTTGGAATTTATTTCTAGTTTCAATGTGATTAAAACTAATGCTTTGATTACTCATGTTCAATTCCTATTTCTTAACAATGATGTGCGATTGACATTGAAAGAATTTGGTAAATTGTTTGAACTAAAATCAGATAAACCCATTGAACTTTCCAAAGACCATATTGTCATGGTCTATAGAAAACTCATAGGGGAGGGTTTAACTGACCTTCAACATGCCAAGGGAACGTGGATTCAACATCCCGTGCCAAAATTTTGGCAACGGTTTTTTGGCCTCACCATCTTTGGGAGGCATGAACCGGCTAACTTTAGGAGGGATGAGCTAGATTTTTTGGCCTCCTATATGATTCCTAGCGCCGAAAAACTAAACATCCCCCATAGGATAGCTCAACAGTTCCAATGGGCGGCCAATGCGGCCGAGAGTGGTAGGCATAGGGAGCCTTTTTACTTTGGTGGATTATTCACCCACATAGCAGTCAAGCACCTAAGATTTGTCCCTCACAACTTTAGGATACTATTCGGCCCAACCCTTATGGACTTGAAATACCTAGGTAGCCTTTATTGGATTAATGTCATTGGTGGCGAGACATGGTGGGTTATTCACCGAGAGTCGGGTAGGAGGGATAACGCCTTTACGTTACCTAACCCCACCTTAACTAAGTTTGAGAAGGGTAAGCCTTCTTACACATTCGAGTTAGGTAACCATGGGGAGGCTCATGAGGCTCACCAATCACCACCTCAACCACAACCTCAATATCACCCACAACCACCACCCCAACCCTACACTTATGACATCCCTACTTCTTTCGTAGAATATAACATTTACCCTAATGCCCCTTATGACTTCTTGGCTTTTAGGAGCCAACTTGATAGGATTAAGAGGGGGCAAGGAAGGGTAGAGGGTATGGTGTAAAACCTTGACACTAGAGTAGGGTCTATAGATAGAAGGGTTGGGCATGTGGAGCAGAACTTAGGGAGGGGTTTATACCCCATGTACGATGATTATGAAAAAAGAGGGGCTATTCCCCCCAAGGCTCTTGTTCCCTACTGGTTTCAATACCCCCAATGAGGGTATTCGACCCCCGGTGCCTGTGGTAGTTACATGGACTATTCTTCGGTCCATGGTTATGGGGCTGATGCTCCTTTTGGTGGGATTAGGAGGAATGTGGACCCTAACTACTTTGAAGGTCGTTCGGGTTATGGAGGTGTTGGTTCGAGCCATGGAGGTGTCGGCTCTAGCAATGGTGGAGGCTATTCGAGGATGAACGAGAATGAGGATGAGGAGTAGCTACTCCTAGCTATAATCCCAAGTCAATGAGGGCATTGCTTGGTTTGGCTTGGGGGGATTATCTTGTATATATGGTAACTCTCTCTCTTTTCTCTACTTATTGCTTTCTAGTATAGATTTATTTGCTTTCTAGTGTAGTTTTTTATTGCTTTCCTATATGAAAAATACAAAAAAATTGAAAAACAAAAAAAAAAAAAAAAACCAAAAATATGTTCCAATGAATTGTAGATCATGCTTCCCTGTGCCACATACTTGAAAAATATTATTTTGATTCTTTGTATATGATAATGAGCATTGTGAATTTGTTGACCATGATTTAAAGTTTAATTGTTCATGTTTTGGGTATTTTATACCAGGCCAAGTGGCCCAATTGGAGTATGACATGTGTCACTGGAAGGGGCGCCACCTTAGACCTTCCAGATAGTGACACGTATCAGGCAGATACCACCCTTGATTTGGGGTATTTGATGGTCCAAAGTAGACCAATAAGAGAGCGACACGTGTCGCCCTATGAGATACCAAAATGGCCTCTTAGGATGAGCGACACGTGTCACTCAGATATTGCTTCTGAAATGGCGGCCTTCAAAGACCCAAACTTTGAGGCGCCGTTTTGCGGCGTGCCCTAACCCCTGGGTCATCAAACCCTAGGAGGGTACACTTCCCCAAAAAAAACCCTATAAATAGGGACATTCCCTCATTTATGGGGAGAATCGAACAATTTTGCATTAATTACCGTAATTATTACCGAGTTGTTGTTCCCAAAGAACAAACAGCACATGAGCTTGGAATTTGAGCAGATACCTTTATTTCCGCACGTTTTACTTCGAACCCTATACTAATTTAATCTTCGGAGGTGGACACCCGACCATCTGGCGGTCCGTTTGTTTTGCAGGTACAGGCGACCTTGTGAATCTAGTCTTAATGAGCTATAACTCTCCTAAGGGAAACAAAAAACCCCGAAATATTTGGCACCATTTGTGGGGAGAGTACCTCTAAGTTGGCTTCTCAAGAAAATCCTGTGCTGCCTCTAGAGCCCACTCGGCCTTTGGAAGAAGTACATGTCCAGACGAACCATGAGTCAAGTGACGACGCTGATGTCGAAACCTATGTGGCCATTAATGGGTCACTCATCTCTAAGCGCCTCCGCCAAAAAGACAAGAGAGAGCGCAATGGTAACCAGGCGGGTGCTAATAGGCCTCTTGATCAAGTAAGCCCACGGGGCATGCGACTGATGCCTCCCATGCGGCAAGATCAGCCCCAGATGAGCTCTTGAAATTCATGAGTAGCCTCAGGGGTGATATTAAAAGACTAATCAATAAGTGGACAATTGCCCTTAGAAAGGAGCAGTCGACCACAAAGCGTGCCAAGCCTGGGTAGCAGAAGTCGGTCCGAGACCGACATCCGACTCCTCATCTGGAAAAGACTCGGCCTCCATTCGACCTATCAAGACTCCGTTTCCCTAAGACAGGGAAAAGGAAAGCCATCTGGCATGTTCAGCCGGATGGTAGCATATAGACATTTCCTGATGCTCTTCATTACATCGACCAACTAAGGAATCATCGGCTGTCAAGGTCGGCTTCAACATCGACTTACCATGACAGCTTCTAGAACACCTCGGTGAGGAGTTCTCCTTCCGGGCTGAGCACTCCTTCAAGCGGCCCCTTCGTATAGTCGGGGCCTCACATAATGAATTTGACTCAGTATGTGGCACAACTACCATACAGACCGCCTGCTTTACCTTACATCCATCCTACGTTCTTCGGAGGGCAGGCGACATACAGCTGCCAGCCCTTGGACTGGCAGCTTCGGCTACAAAACCTTGGGGGGCAGCCCTCTACGTTCTCTAGGGAAATAGCTGAGGCCAAGGGATTAGATGATGCCGCTTGGTGTTGATGCTTCCCAGCTACCCTGAAGGGCATAGCGCATTAGTGGTTTGGCAACCTTTCGGTTGGTTTCATAAATAACTTCAAGACACTTGCGTTCTTGTTTGCTTCTAATTTATCTATGAACATCCCTGCAAAGAAAACGAGCCTTGACTTAGGCCATGTGCGGCAAGGAGATAGCGAAGGGCTGCGTTCATAGATCAGGCGGTTCAATCTGGTGAGAATCCGGATACAAGGACTGTCTGATGAAGTGGCTTTCACTGAGTTTTTCAAAGGTCTGAAGGACGGGTCGACTTTCAAGTTCGAATTCGTTCGAAAGAAAATCTTCACCCTCCAAGGAGCCCTGATGGAGGCGGACGCTTATATACAGGCAACCGAGCTCTGCTCCTTTAATAAGCGATCGGACTCTAAGAACTCTTATCGACAGAAGGAGAACCGGCCTGCTCAGCCGTCTCTAAAACAAGAAGAGAGCAAAAAGAAAAAACAAATCTGGGCGGTTGATAACTCCGATCAACCAGCCCAGAAGAAAAAGAAAGAGTGGACAACTCCGATCGATGTTCCAAGGTACGAGTTCCACAAGGACAGTTACTTGTAGGCGTCGCTCGAAGTGCGCCTACATTAAAGCATGTGTGAATATGCTTGGCACTCATAGGAAGTGGGAATTGACATACGATTAGAAACACGATTAGGGGCAAGGAAAGTAGGGAGCCGCCAACAAGTTTTTAAGGAACATGTAAACCGTTCACGGATCATAAAAAGGCAACCACGATAAGGGACAACGAAGGCAACAACGATTGACCCGTGAAGGTTGTACCCCATTCATAATCCATGAGATTACTAACTCCATATGGTTCGGAACCACGAAAGGAGGATCGGGGATGATGGTACAAAGTGAGTCATGGAGTCACATTCGCCCGTATTGGCCTCTACTCGATTCTTATATTGAAAAGCATTCCTGTGATCTTAAAGGCATACAAACAAAATATTCAATTCGCTCCAAACTATTATTTAGCTAAATTGGTTGAATATTAATGCACACATTATTCTAAAATATTTGTGATCACTTCAATTAATAACAAGATTAAAAAGGATCCTAAACCGGTTGTCCAAATTATCTTATTAGGCGTTATTTTCAATTACATATTCCCCTTTAAACATGCAATATGGTGATCATAAAAATAATAGAACAAAATTAATATTGGAAGCAATTTAACCATATATCCAACAATATAAAATCGTTAGAAAAATAATAGAAATAAAAGGAACATAATTCTTCCTTTGATTCTGTTTGTTTGCAACTACAAAAATAATAAACGAGTTAGTAACTTCAAGGAAATAATAATACAACAACAATTAAATTAAATTAAATAAAGTAGTGTTGATTTGGGGCCAAACCCTCAAACAGTTCTACCTTTCACGCCTTGGCTTCAGGACAGAACCACGAGTAAAGTATGGACTCCTTTGAGCACTTGAAGAAGGAATTTTGAAATGAGAAGGGTAGGCTAGTGTTTAATCTAAAGCATAAAAGAGAGAAAAATAAACTAGAAAATTAATTGCAGCCCTGTACATAAGAAATGAGGGAGTATTAATAGGGAAAATGTGCTGAGGGAGCACACGGAACCCTAAAATGATAAAAAACCCTAAAAAAGTATCCCGCGACACGGCAAACTGTATCGTGACACGGGAAGCCCCACTGTCAGACGGCAAACATTCCCGTGACACATTGCATTTTTAGTGTGACGCAGGAAATTTTTAGTAAACGGGGAAGAAAACGCGTTAAGGGTTTACGCGGAAAAGACACGGAATGTCCCGTGTCACGGCAGATTTCCCGTGTCACGGTGGGTACTTGCCGTGGCGCGGGAATTCCCAGCCCACTTTTCCGTCTAAATACATTTTTAAACCTAATTTCATTCGGCATTTTAAGTGCCGATTGATAATTTTGGGCCTTTTCTGATTTATTTTTATTTGGGCTAAAATTAGAAAATAATTAAATAAAATAAATAAAAGGTTTGGGCCAAAAATAAATAATAAAATAAAAAAAGGTTTGGGCTAAAATTAAATAATAAGTTTGGGCTGAAATTAAAACTATGCTTTTACCAAACATCAAGACTAATCCATGAACTGCTCAAAAATATGAGTTTAATCAAATACGATTTTTTAAGCACTCTCGGGATTAAATACTGAATCCGACCAATAGTGGCGGTGAAAGGTTGTTCATCATCGGGTTTGGTTTTGGGGAGACATTTTTAGGTGTCTACAGAAGCCCCCACTTTGACTGAGTTTGTCGAAACGTCAGTTTCGAAAACGATAGTCAACGTAGCCGATAGGGACGGAGAATGAATAAAGACGTTCTGCGATCCTAAATCATTTTGTATATGCCGATACCTGCAGAAAATGTTAGTTCTACAGATAAAAGAGTAAATGGATAGAATACGTATCTGGCACCAGTGTATCGGTGACAAACGAATTTGGCAGCTTCCTATGCTTGAAGGAATCCACCGAGTGACATTTGTTGGAACGTTTCCCATGCTTGAGGAAAGCCGATTGAAGAGTTTGGTAGTTTTCTAAGCCTGAAGAAACCTACCGGATGATACTTTTCATACCTGAGGAAAGTCGACGTATGAATTTGGTGTCATTCTATGCTTGAAGAAATTCACCGATAATGCCTTTCATGCTTGAGGAAAGCCGACAAAGGAATTTGGCGGTTTTCTATACTTGAAGAAAAAACCACCGATAACGCTTTCCATACTTGAGGAAAGCCGATTGGGCGATTTTCTGTACTTGAAGAAAAATCCACCGATAACACTTTCCATGCCTGAGGAAAGCCGACTTGGCAGTTTTCTATACTTGAAGAAAAATCCACCGATAACGCTTTCCAAGCTTGAGGAAAGCCAACTTGGCTGTTTTCTATACTTGAAGAAAAATCCACCGATAACGCCTTCAAAGCTTGAGGAAAGTCGACTTGGCGGTTTACTATACTTGAAGAAAAATCCACCGGTAACGCTTTCCAAGCTAGAGGAAAGCCAACTTGGCGGTTTTCTATACTTGAAGAAAAATCCACCGATAACGCTTTCCAAGCTTGAGGAAAACCGACGATTGCTGAAATTTGCAAGTGTATGATGATTCGATTATCCCTGGACGTGGGCCGCAAATGATTCACACCTTCAAGTCGATTATCTGACGGTATTAGAAGTTTAAAATATCGACATAATGACTTTAATGCTTCTAAGGGCAAAATAGTAATTTTGGTACCCTCCAACCGTCTGTTAGATTTTTGCGCCGAAAATCGTGGAGCTTTGATAAAAAATACCAGAAATATTCGCAGCCAGCTTTGAAAAAAGTGCAAAAGAATATTCTTAACCCCGTGTCACGTGGAAGCATCCCGCGACACGGTATATATTTGCCGTCAGACGGGATCAACTCCCGTGTCACGGAGCAAACTCCCGTGACGCGGGAATCCTGTTATCTGAAAACCGGACAATTGGAATCTTTGACCAGTCAAAGCATGCGCACCACACAATATATGATTGTTACGTGGGAACGGGATCCGTTGCACGGGATTTTTTTGGCTTTAAATATCAACCATTTCTCCCATTTTGCTCATCCATCATTCCTCTTTCTAGTCCGGTTTTCACCCAAAGAAAAAAAAATCTTTTTGCTCGGATCGCCGTGTCTCGGCGGCCTCTCACCGGTGCTCGGAGCTTCTACTGTCAGCCGGCATAACCCACCGTGTCACGGCGGTTCTGCTCCCCCCTTATTTTTTATTTTAGTTTTCGCTGAAACTTGTTGTTGCTCGCAGCTGCTGTTGCTGCACATTTGGGCTCCGGCGACCTTTGCCATTCCCGTGACACGAGACTTAATCCCCGTAACACGTCACCCTTCCACCGAGCCACGGCGTAGCTCAACCGTGTCACGGCGGCTGCACTAATCTTCGAGGTTCTTCGAGCTTTTGGAGCTCAAATCTTCACTAATTATGCTCTAATTTCTTGCTACTTTCCTCATTTTTTGATTTTCTACAAGGATCCATGTAAGTTTCCTTTGATTTTTGTCTAGAATTTGCTTCAAATGAGTAATTTCATGTAAAAACCTTGGAAAAAAAATTCATTTGGGGACTTTTGATTTTGAGGTTTTATGTTGAAATTCTTGCCATGAATTTACTTGTATATGTATGTATGTGTGTTTGTGTGAAATTCGAGACAAAAATTGCATGATTTGATGAAGAATTGAGCAAATCACCATTTTTGGGTACTACTTTTTGTGAAATGATGTTCTTGTTGTTCATGTCACTTCTTTGCACTTGAAATAGTGAAATATTGGTGGTAGATCTTGTAAAATATGTCATGATGTGTTGATTCATTGATTTCAAAACATATTTCGTGTTTGTACTATATCATCATGGAGAACATAGTATCATGCGACTAGGAAAATTATAGTATTAGTTTGTCATGGAGAAACTAAATACTATAAATACTTCCATAATTTCGCCAATTTTTAGCCTTGAGGTAAAAATTTAGCGTATAATGCGATAAACAACTAAAATACTTAGGAAATGATTCTAAGCATTTAGATTAAAATGCAACTCGAATTAAATGTCTTAGGAAATGATGCTAAGCATTTAGATCTTTATTTTTATAATAGCATGCCTAGGCGACGGGATCGCGATCTTTCCACCCACGACCGGCGTTAGGCTTTTTAGGAGAACACTCCCACTATTCCCGAGGGCATGGATGACGATGCCTTAGAGTCCGAGCCTCGGCCTTCTAAGAGTAGAGGTAGATGGGTTCCACCTCTGTGGACTCCACACCAGTTGATTTTCTGCCGTGAAAACCATGTTTCTCATCGCCCATTCTCAGGCATAGTCGACGGCACGCTTCGCCACCACGGTTCTGGAGCCGGAGATTTGATTCCTCGACTTCACCAGATCATTACGAGGGATCTTGATACGAACGCCCTATAGGAATTGATTGGTTTAGTAGATTTCTATACGGCAGTCGTAGGGTTTCGCAGCCCCCGGGGTTGCGGTGCGATGGCCGTTCTCGTATTGTTGGAGTATTTTTGGGATACTACCAATACTTTTCATTTTACTTGGGGGGAGATGACAGTGACCCCTTTGGACTTCAATATGATTAGCGGGCTGCGCTTCACTGACCGGGCTGTAGCTCAGATGTCTGATCTGTCTTGGGGAGCGGCTGAGGCAGCCGAATTGGTAGGTCCGATCGTTCAGCATATCAAGACCCGACCCGTGTCTTGAGGTGGTCCTAGGAGCGGGCGATCGGAGCTGACTTCAGTTCTAGCTCGTGGTTTCGACATGGAAGAGACATCGGCTGAGCAGCGAGTGCGGATCTTCATTCTGATTCTGATCTCTATGACTCTTTCTCCTGATAGGAGTTCACGCGCACTCCTTTGCTACCTCCCTTCTTTGGTCTGGATCAGTGAGATAGGATCCTATAGCTGGGCCAGCCTCGGATACGCCGACCTTCTCTTATCGTTACGTCATGGCTGTCGGCAGCTGAACGACGAGTCTCCCATCACTGTCTATGGTCTGTGGAGAGTCGTAGAGGTGATGATCTTTTCCCCTTCTTGTTTTATTTTAATTTGTTCGACTCATGTGATCAAAGATTACTTTTCATTGCATCTATGGTTCTACGAGAACTTCCCAGGCTTGGCTCCTCGATGGCGTCATGGAGCAGTTCATTATTTCCCTGTCGGGGCCAGCTAGCGTGACAGAAGAGAGTCACGAGTGGAGTCCATCTCTGCGCTGCGCGGGCTGCTATGCCGAGGTACCTCTTCTATTGGCGTAAAAAATAGTTTTGTTGCCTGTCATTTTCTTTCTGATGTCATTTCCGGTGCTTCGTGCCAACTTTTCATGGTTTTCAGGTTGCCACTGATGTTCAGTATCGTCCTTGGGCCGGGATGACAGATCTTCTTGAGGCCTTGCGTCTTTCAGCGCACCGCACCATTTTGGTTGGTGCCGGACGCTTTGTCTGGTATTTGGGAGAGCGTGTCGTTCGTCAGCATAGCGGCGATCGCTTTGTGGTGCCCTCACCTCCACCAGAGTCGATGCTGGACTCGCGCTTGATTAGAGAGTTGATAAACAGGGGAGAGCGCTACACTTTTCCTTGGCAAGAGCTTGTGCACATGGAGGGTGATTATGCGCAAGACTTGCTTCCCTCTCTGGCTCCTCCACCCCGTCTTCCTGAGGTATGATTCCTTTTGAGGATCTTTGTTACTAGTCTCTGTTTTAAATAGTCGAATAACTTGGTTATTCGATCATATTTTCAGACGACTATTCGCCCTGTGGGGAGAATCGAGATTCCGCCTCAGTCTATCCACTACCCGGGGCCGATTGGTATTACCGAGGACCATATTGCTGACGCGCCAGAGGGTTACAGACAGGCGCAGGAGTCTCTGCCCGAGGTCTTTGAGCCAATAAGTTTTTTTGATGCATTATTCATCCTTTTAACAACGCTTGTTACTAAATTTTCTTTGTTTTATCCTCAGCCTAACCGCCCGGAGATGATGGGATTCATGAAGCTTGTTGACGCCCTGAAGTACTGCATCATCAAGCTTCGGCGTGGTGCGAGTTGTCGGAGCAGTTCTAGCGATGTTCTTGAGGTATCATTCATTTTTTTTCACTTCTACCATTTGTTTTATTTTGCATTGTTGACACCGTTTGATTTTGTATCTTTCAAGAACAATGGAGGTCCCGCTCGCGCTCGAGGCATAGAGGCTCGGACGAGGAGGAGCTTGGTCTTGGTAGACGATCTCCTGAGATTCACCGGCGTTCTCATTCTCAGCGAGAGCCTCAGATTACTCAGCCGTTTCAGGAGGCTTAGTGGCAACAGCCTCAGTCTTCCCAGCGCTTTCCGGGTAAGAGTCAGGGGCAGCGGCAGTCGTTTTCACAACCTTTATAGCCTGAGTTTGGGCCTGTTTTGACTCTCGTGGATCCTGGTTTATTTTCAGCTCCATCGTCTGGTATTCCTCCACCGGTGTCGGGCTTGTTCTCAGTTCCGATGTATGAGACGATGCCTTCACCGACGATTCCCGTGTCTTTGAGTCAGTCTACACCGTTTGCTGGTTGGACGGGTCCTTCCTTGAGTCTGACTACTGCTGGAGTCACAGGGACTAGTAGGGACACTACTCCCCGTACTCAGATGATGGCGGGACTCTTTGGCTCACCGTTCCCGTATTCACAAGGTGGAGATGATACTGATTCTAGTTCTAGAGACTTTTGACCGAGGGTTTTTATTTATACATACTATGATGACACTTGACGCTGTTTATTTATAATGACTCATTTTGTACATTATTCACAGTTTATGTATTTATTAGTGTGTGTTAGTGTGTGCTTGAGACTCATTGTGTGTGATCGTGTATTTATTAATGACGCGACAAAAAACGTAAGTAGAGTAAGTGGAGGGTACCGACCTTCCCCAAAAGAAAAAGAAATAAAAAGATAAGTAAAAATAAATAAAATAAATAAATAAAATGATAAAGAGAAATAAAAAAATAAAATTTTAAAGTGATGAATAAATAAATAAAATAAAATGAGATGATAAAGATAATAATAATAAAAATAAAAATAAAAAAGTTGAGAATTTTATTAGGAATAAAACTCTCATAACACTGAAAAATAAACGGTGAAGATAAAATACTAAAAAAAATCCGGACACGGCAAAAGATACGGGAAAGATGAAAAAAGAAAACGCGTGGGGTGCCGTGACACGGCACTGTACACCGTGTCACGGCAAAAACTGTTGTTTCGCGGCAAAAGTTCCCGTGACACGGTGGAATTTCTCGTGTCACGGTACGCGTATTCTTCAGCGGTGTGGTTCCGAGCGCTTTTACTATAAAATAGGACCAGTATATTCATGATATGCATAATTACGAAACACAAAATAATTAGAATTTCATATTTCAATAATCATGTCTCAGAATTTTGATAATACATTGCGCGACTGGTCTTATTCTTTGACCAATGCTGAGAAAAGAGAGTTAGAATTATTTCATGTTAGGGGTTTACTAGCCCTGCGACATGTAGCGATTGAACACGATTTTCTTAAGGCAGCATTAGATTATTGGAGTCCAGAAACACATTGTTTTAAATTTGATTACGATGAAATCTATCCCCTACCGCAGGAATTCGGTGCAATCTTTGGATTTCCATCTAGAAATCTTGTTGCCATGCCTACCCTGCGTGAATATTATTACCAAGATTTTGAACGCCATCTTAATCTAACAGATCCAGATTTAAATAGAATTATATGTGGTAATGAGGTAGACTTAGAAAAACTTGCAAATTTATATTTTAATCTCCCTATCTCTGAGTCTTATCATGTATATCATAGAAGGGCATATATTTTTTGCATGTTTAGCAAGCTTTTATTTGCAAACGGTAGGGTAGGACATGCTTGTCTAGCGTCTGTGCTTGAACATGTCGAATCTGGGAGATCTCCTATGCCTACGTGCCTTGGAGAAACATTTCGTGGCCTTGACGAAGCAAAAGATGACCGGAAAGCCATCAGGAAGGGCTCTCTGGTACTGCTGCAGGTAAAAATACGTTATGATTAGCCCCCGTGACACAAAACAAGTACCGTGTCACGGTGGGTGTCTGCCGTGACACGGTGAGATCTGCCGTGTCACGGGAATCTGCACTTTTTTTTTTATCAACGACTGATGTTTTTTTTTTTTTTTTTTTTTTTTTTTTTTGCATATTTGGTTGATGGAACGTTTAGAACTATTTGAAGCCCCCGACGATGTTGAAAAGTGTAGCCCTAACGATCTAGTCCGCAGGAAGAAGAATTACTCTGTGAACATGTCGTGTGAAGACTTGAAAAATTTATTTGCAAAGAGGGAGTTTTCCATTCGTTGGGTGGTGCCTTGGTGGAGGCTTACTAGGATGGTTGGCACGAATGATACTCCATATTGTCGTGTTCCTAGTATCTCAAAACTTACTTTTTATTGTCCTTCTCGACTGATGCGGCAGTATGGACTTGAACAAGTAGTTCCACGCTATAATGATAGTCCTCGTGAAGTATCGTTGCATGAAAGTAACGTTCACAAGTACGAGACTTACTGGATTGGAAGACCTTTGTGGACAGTTTCTGCAAGTGACCAAGCTCCTCCTCCTTTATCTAGTGCATCCAAGGCATGGCTGAACCCTAGAAGTAGGAGGGAACGATTCGGATCACGCAAGTCTGATGTGAAGAGTCGTCTTGGAAACAAGAAAGCACCTCCTAAAGATCGTCTAAGTCCAAGAACACAAGGGATTGAGTTTAAGACTCATATTATGCCGAAAAGGAAGAGTTATTCTAAAGGGAAGGGTAAAGAGAAGATGGTCTATAGAGAGAAACAACCGAAAAATTTTAAGAAAGGTGAAAGGGGTGAAAGTTCGACTAGGGGTGTGATGGTTCGGGCTACAAAAGAAACTTTAATGGTGAAAGTGGACCTAATTGAAAAAGAGAAGGAGGTTCCTAAAGTGAAGAGGGATTAGATCGATATTGCTTTGCTTTTATGATTTATAATTTTTTATTTAAAATAAGGCGTATGATGCCAATAATTGTAGTAACATTTATTTCAATAATAGCATATTTATTTCAGCCTTAAATAAAAAACTTACAATGACTTTTTTTTATTATTATTATTATTATTTATTTATCCGAGTCAAGGAGTCGGACGCAATGGAAGAATGAAAATAAAAACCTCGAACAAATAATGAAATCGCAAAGAATGCGTCACTAAAAAAAACTCGGAAAACCTGAAATCCCACCGTGTCACGGTGATAAATCTTGTGACACGTTACAAAATCCCGCGTCACGACAATTTTTTATTTTATTTATTTTTTTTTGGCGCTCAGGTCCACCGCGCCACAATGGGCTGTACCGTGACACGGTGGAATGTCCCGTGTCGCGGCAGATTTTTTTTTTTTTTTTGGTGCGCTCAGGTCCACCGCGCCACGGTGGACTGTACCCTGACACGGTGGAATGTCCCGTGTCGCGGCAGAAATCTTTTTTTTTTTTTTTTTTTGTCGTGACGCAATGTTGAACTGACGCGTATACTTGATCGACGGAGGGAGGATTTTTTTTTTATAGTGGCCGGGCCCCCTTGAGGGGTTGCCTACGTATCCTTGAAAAGGAATCAGGCAAAACGTAGCTCTATTGGGTCATGAACCCATGCGACTAGGTGTAGAATTTCTTGAGTTGATCTAAGTTGGTTAAATTGTGGAAACCGTTACCGTCCATGTCTACCAATTGCGCCGCTCCGCCAGACAAGATGGCTTTAACAATGTACGGGCCTGACCAATTCGGTCTGAATTTTCCTCTTGGATCTAACACATTTTTACGAAGTGCCTTAAGCACCAGGTCACCCTCTTTGATGTTCCTAGTCTTGACTTTTTTATCAAAATGTCGCGCCATACGCTGTTGGTAGGTTTGGACATGATGCAAAGCTGCCAAGCGTTTTTCATCAAATAAGACTAGTTCATCATATCTTGCTCTAATCCAGTCGACTTCATCTAGTTGGCTTTTCAATGCAATTCGAAGAGAAGGGATTTCGAGTTCTATTAGTTGTACAGCTTCAACTCCATAAACCAGAGAGAAAGGAGTAGCCCCCGTTGATGTAGGAACAGAGGTTCGATAACCCCAAAGGGCAAAATGTAGCTTACTTCGCCAATCCTTATAATTTTCTATCATCTTTTCGATGATAGTTTTCACATTTTTGTTGGCCGATTCGACCGCACCATTTGTTTGTGGTTTGTAAGGTGATGATCTGTGATGCTTGATATGATATTTCTGTAATAATTCCGCGCATTCGGCTTGGAAATGCGTTCCATTATTACTGATCATTTCATATGGTACCCCATATCGGCAAATGATATTTTTCTCAATGAATTGAGCTACGTGTTTCGTCGTCAGCTTAGCATATGAGGCAGCTTCGACCCATTTGGTGAAATAGTCGATTGCTACGAGAATGAATTCATGCCCCCCTTGTCCTGGTGGTATTATTTTTCCAATGATGTCGATGCCCCAAGTGGAGAAAGGCCATGGACAAGTATTTGTGTAGAGAAGCGAAGGTGGGACATGCTGTAAATTTGTATAGACTTGACACTTCATACATTTCTTGACGTATTCGTGAAAATCTCTCTCCATAGTAGTCCAATAATAACCTTGCCGTTGAATTTTTTGGACTAACATCTTTGCATTCATGTGCGTTCCACATATACCGGCATGGAGATTTTCCATGGTTCTGTGTGCTTCTTTCTTGGCTATGCATAAGAGATTTCTCCCCATTGCAGTCCTCTTATGGAGTTCTCCCCAGATGAGCACATATTATGAGGCCAGGAGCCTCAAAGCACGACGTGCCCTTTTATCAGTATTGGGAGGGTATTCTCCTCTTGTCACATAATTAAGGATATCTGTATACCATGGCTCTTCATCTTCTTCTCCTAGTTCTTGTTCATCATCGAGTGCGTGAACATAAGCCGGTTCATATCTTCTTTCTATGGTCAGTGGCATTCTAATTGTATCAGTTGGAATTCGTACCATTGATGCTAATTTAGCTAGTGCGTCGGTGAATTGGTTTTCTTCTCTCGGAAAATATGTGTATTCCACTTCATCTAGTTGCTCCGTGAGAGTTTCTAAATGAGCTTGATACGTAGCGAGACTTTCACTTCTCACTTTCCATCTCTTGGAGATTTGGTTAATGATTAGTGAAGAATCACCATAGATTATGAGCTTCTTAATTCCCAAGGCGACAGCTGTTTCTAACCCCAAGATACATGCTTCATATTCTGCGGCATTGTTGGTGACATGAAAGTCGAGCTTCATGGAAATTGGGATGTGCTCTTCATTGGGTGATACGAGCAAGACTCTTACACCACATCCCTTTTGGTTTGAAGATCCATCGAAATAGAGCGTCCAGCTATCATCTTCGGTCATGAGTAAATCTTCGTGAGGGAAATTGTACTCATCTTCTTCGCCAGGTACTCTTTGATTTTGTCGAAAGCTTTTTGGCAATCGTAATCCATGTGACTGGGACATTTTTCTTGAGCTTCTTGAATATTGGTTTACATATCGCTGTGAGCTTTGATATAAACCTACTTATATACTGCAACCTTCCAATGAAACCTCGAATCTCTTTCTCATTCTTGGGCGGTGTCATGGCCATGATCGCTTTTACTTTTGTAGGATCTATTTCAATCCCTCGAGAACTGATCACATATCCAAGTAATTTGCCTGACGTGACTCCGAATGCACATTTTGCTGGATTTAATCTCATGTTGTACTTGCGGAGCCTTTCAAAGAACTTGCGAAGTGCAATAATATGGCCTTGGCAATCTTTGGACTTAACGATCATATCATCGACATAGACCTCCACCTCTTTGTGCATCATGTCGTGTAACAATGCTGTAGCTGCTCTTTGGTAGGTGGCACCCTCGTTTTTCAACCCGAATGGCATTACCGTATAGCAATATGTACCCCATTGCGTGATGAATGTGGTTTTATCCATATCTTCTTCGGCCATTAATACTTGATTATATCCGGCGTAACTGTCCATGAATCGTAGGAGTGCATGGTTTGTTGTGTTATCGACCAGAATGTCAATGTGAGGTAGAGAGAACCCATCTTTCGGGCTTGCTTTATTGAGGTCCCTGTAATCAACACACATTCTGACCCTTCCATCTTTCTTTGGAATTGGAACCACATTTTCTATCCATTCTGGATACTTGGATACTTTGATGAAACCTGCGGCCAACTGCTTTCTAATTTCTTCTTTGATTTTGAGAGCCACATTTGGTTTCATACGACGCAGATTTTGCTTGACAAGCTTCATACCTGGAATGAGTGGTATCGTATGCTGAGCTATATCCCTGTCAATTCCTGGCATATCTTGGTATGACCAAGCAAATACATCAACAAATTCACTAAGCAAGTTAAGTAGCTCTTTGCGTTCATCTTGACTTAGTGTTAATCCAATTTTTACTTCTTTAACAGTCGTATCATCGGAAATGTTAACTATTTCTGTATCTTCGATAACTGCTGTTTTATTTTTGTGTTCTTCCATTGCTTTTATTATTTCTTTGTCATTTTTATCATTAGCAAAGCAATATTGATCAGGGCTAGGGGAATGACACGCATCGTAAGCAAAGGTACTCATTTTATTGAATTCATTGGCTAATACATCAAGAGGGGCAAGGTCGGCTGTGACCTCACCAGAATTATTTGGACTAGAAAGAGAGGACTCAACAAGGGACTCAGGTTTGAACTCTATAGCAGAAAGAGGGTCGGCCTCAGACTCTAAGGAATCGTCTACAGACTTAGACTCAGACTCGGACCCAGACAACTCAGACTCATCAAACAAAGGACCTTCGCCAGCGGTTATTTCCAACTTCTCTCCACTTGGCGTAGTGATCCTCAATGTCTTGCGCCATCCCCTTGAAATGTTGTCAGCTTGGACGATTAACTCGGAGGGGTCAAAATCCTTGTTTGCTATGACAGCTTGAACGAGCTCGGAGTTATCATTGCAGACGGGCTTAGACTCATTCTTTTCCATTCCAAAAAGCAGGTTAATGCCTAGATCATCAGAACTCGGGCTAGCTGGCTTATCGGTTGTGAAGAGCTCTTTGTCTTCATCAACAAAGTCACAATCGAGGAATATCTTGAATCCTGGTTCACTCTTCCCATCGTGGACGAATGACTTAGGGAATTCATAGTATGGGAAGTCTTCCCCTTCTTTAATATACTGGCCATTGAGGGTGAACGGATATGGATCCATGGCCATTTATGTCTTCGTGATTCGAGCATTATTGCGAGCCTTCATCTTCAATAGAGCTTATTTCACATCTTCTTTTGTTGGCTTGAATCCTAAGCCAAAAGTATCCTTCTTGAGTGCACCAGGATGGCCCCAAGATTCTGCCATTTTCTTTTTGAGTCCAAGGGTCATTCCAGGGAAACGCCCTTGGTTCCTCAGAATGGCATTAATATTGGTGTTTGAATAGGGATCGAAGTCAAGATGGCACTTTTCCTCCTCTTCAATCACGAGAACTTCATCTAGTGAAAACCTCCAAAGATCTTCATCTTCTTCGTCATGTTCGACATGGACGATAGGAGTGTCGATAACTTGAATGCGCATAAGAGAAGCATCAATAGTAATTGGAACCCCTCCAACTATGGATTTTACTTTCTAGTGCAGCGATGATGGAATCGCCTTTAGCTCATGAAGCCAAGGGCGTCCTAACAACAGATTGAAGGAGGCCTTAATGTCTACTACCTGAAACTAAGTGCGACGTTCAATGGCCCCAGTAGTTATGTTTAGTATGATAGTACCCACGGCTTGACGGCGAGTATTATCATAAGCGCGGATCCCTTGAGTGGAGAGAGTCAATTCTTCATTCTTTTTGCCTAACTTCTTTGCAGTACGGAGTGGGCACACATTGATTCCAGAGCCATTATCAACCAGGCTCATAGGAACATTCATCTGCCTACACACTACAGTGAGGTGTAAGGCCTTATTATGTTGGTCCCCTTTCGGTGGCAGATCCTTGTCAGAGAACGAAATCAGATTGCTAGTACTTAGCAATTTAATAGTGAGAAAGTTGACCAGTCCTTGAGGAGTCATGTCATCATCAACTCCTATTTTCACCAGAGCATTCATCACAGCCTTTCGATGCTCCTGGGAGATGGCTAAGAGCTTCCATACATTCATCTCCACCTTGGTTTTTTGCAATTGTTTGACCACATCGCTGTTCACAAGGTCGATGGGATCGATTATCGGATGTGATTGTGGTGGAGGTGGAGGTGGATTAGGTTGTTGCAATCGTCCACTTCTAGTGAGAACCTTGACCTCAAAGTCCCCCCAAACATCTTTACTTGTGCCAAGAGATGAACAGGCTATATCCTTGAGATAGACGTCTTCATCGTTGCTATCCCAAATTCCATTAACTTCTTCAGAACTCGAGACAAATACCACTTCCGGCAGAGGTTCATTCACAAGTTGAATGAGTATTGACGGATCAAAGGAGACTTCATCTCCCATGATAGCCAAAGCATCAGAAAGAGGACCTGTTTGAATGTTAGACTTCTTGCCCCCTGGAGGGATAAGAAGTTGATTAGCATCAATTAGGTCTTGGATTGCATCTTTCAACCTCCAACACTTCTCATTATTATGACCCTTACCTTGATGAAACTTGCAATATGCATTGGGGTCATAGCTAGCAGTCTTATTCTCTGGTCGAGGTTCTGGAAATGGTCCGATTGGCATAATCAGTCCTTGACCATGCAAACGGTCATAAGCAGCATCATAAGTCATTCCCAAAGGTGTGTAAACCCTCCTTTGCCTTCGGAATCTTTGAGGAGGAGCATTAAGGGCCAACACATCATTGATATTGATATTGTTGGTAGCATTATTGGGCTTAGAAGACAAAGAAGAAGGAGTGTCGTTCTTCTTGTTTTTCCAAGTGCTGTTATTATTGTTGCTACCAGCAGTCCTTATTAGTTCATCCTCGATATTGATTCTAATATCGTATACAGCTTCAAAGGTACTCAGAGGCAGAAACTTCAAGTGTTGCTTGTACTTATGAGTCAGATTAGCAATGAACAAGCGAACCATTTCTTTCTCCTTGGGGGGATCCACCAAGAGCGCAGCTGTTTCCCTCCACCTGCTTAAGCAAGTGGTGAAGCCTTCATTCTTTTTCTGTTTGAGAATGGAGAGTTCACGTTCAGAAGTCTTGGCCTGAATGTTACACTTGTAACGATTCATAAAGCCTTCAGCAACATCCTCCCAGGTCGCGACATGTTTGGATTCCAAAGAATAGAACCACTGTTGACAGGCGTGCTCCAAGGAAACAGGGAACACTGTAGGGAAGAGTGTCACATCTACTCCCTTAAGAGCCATAGTTGCCGAAAAAGCCTTCAAATGGAAAAGCAGATTATCAGTAGGCTTGAATTTTAGAATATCAGTAGTGGAAAACTTCTCAGGAAGCTTGTCCCTTATGGACGAAGAGGTGACAGGCTGTTCCACATAAGTGAATTCTTCGGAAATCTTGCTCATCTGTTCCTTAATCTTGTCCATTGCAGCGGTAGTGACATTGTTTTGACTGTCTTGTTCTACCGTGCTAACTCTAGTGGTGAGTGTTTGCATCATGTTAGACAACTTTTCAATTGTCTTGTTGAGGTTCTCGATGTCTTCCTTAGTAGCCATTGGTTGAAAGTAGACTGGAGATGGATCTTGTGGAGATGATTGAGGTGGTTTCCTTGTACGCCTCTTTGGTATAAGAGGTTGTTGAGGTATTGTCTCGAACCGTAATAATCTACCCCTTCTTCTTGACCAAGTGTTGTGACACCGAAACAAACACACCTTTAATGACCAAACTTAACCTTAACCCATCCGGATTTTTAAAAATAAAGGAATTTTTTTTTTCTTTTTTATTAAAAATCTATAATTTTGAAATTCTACTTGTTTATTTTTATTTTTAAAAAAAATATGGGAGGATACCGTCCGACTTACTCCGAAAAAAAAAAACGACACAAAAACAAGACTACCCTAAAATACGGTCAAAAAGTAGTGCACGACTTAAAGAAAAAAGTGTGTGAACACGATATGTAAGTGATTAAGTGAGGTTATGGACGCGTGTTTTGACCGTATAGCTAGACATGACACCAAACTGGACAGAGCATCCACATACGTACGCACAAAAATCGAAAAAAGACTGACAGGACACTTTTCCTGGGCACCGTGTCACAGTGCTGACTGTCGTGACACGGTGCAGTCTAGCGTCAGACGGTATAAAGCCCCGTGTCACGGCACTGTTCACCATGGCGCGGCAGAACATGCCGTGACACGGTGCGCAGTTCTAGTCAGTTTTGTGATTTTTCCGGATTTTAATCGATTTTAGGTCCGTACTAATTACTATAAGAGAATAAAAAATCCTCGGTTATGGGTTAAACACAAGAGTAAACACATGAAAGTTAGCACCAAAAAACCACATAGCATTTAGGAACGATGATGTAAAAAAAGTTCGCAACCTAGAGTTAAGATCTATGTTCAACTATTGGCCAAGCTTTGGGTGTTAAAAGGGTACCATGGTTAAGAGTTTGGACGCGTTAGCAAGGCAGCCTCCCTTGAGGGTGTATGCCAACGGGCGGCTCCGCGAGTTCGTGATAAAATCGAACTTGACTCCATGGTTTGGGTGAATTTAATAACTCGAATGAACCCTTATTTCCATGAGCGATTTTGGGTTGATAGAGCTTAAATCCCCCGGGGCTAAGACGCATGTACATTACATACGTTTTTTTAGAAAAATCGAAGGAGGTTGACTGTGCGAAGAGAAAATAAGCAACCGGACTGATTTTAGGACTGCCGTGACACGACAAAAATTCCCGTGCCACGGTACTGTGCACCGTCAAACGGTGCACTGTACCGTGACACGACAGATTTTGCCAAGGCACGGCAGTCAGAAGATCTGACTGGTGCCCTGTTTTCCTTCGTGCGAAACCAAGTTATTCAATTTTTCTTACGGGACTGACCTGAATGCGACGTTAAAACGTCTATGCAGATGCAAAAAATGCCAAATTAATCACAGGAATATTTTTTCAAGAATCTTTCAAGTCTCATCCACTCATCTTAATTAAATACCGATCACTCAAATCGATAAATAATCAAGAATCCTCCCCAGTGGAGTCGTCAAATTGTAGGCGTCGCTCGATGTGCGCCTACGTTAAAGCATGTGTGAATATGCTTGGCACTCATAGGAAGTGGGAATTGACATACAATTAGGGACACGATTAGGGGCAAGGAAAGTAGGGAGCCGCCAACAAGTTTTTAAGGAATTTGTAAACCGTTCACGGATCATAAAAAGGCAACCACGATAAGGGACAACGAAGGCAACAACGATTGACCCGTAAAGGTTACACCCCATTCATAATCCATGAGATTACTAACTCCATATGGTTCGGAACCACGAAAGGAGGATCGGGGATGATGGTACGAAGTGAGTCATGGAGTCACATTCGCCCATTTTGGCCTCTACTCGATTCTTATATTGAAAAGCATTCCTGTGATCTCAAAGGCATACAAAAAAAATATTCAATTCGCTCCAAACTATTATTTAGATAAATTGGTTGAATATTAATGCACACATAATTCTAAAATATTGGTGATCACTTCAATTAATAACAAGATTAAAAAGGATCCTAAACCGGTTATCCAAATTATCTTATTAGGCGTTATTTTCAATTACATATTCCCCTTTAAACATGAAATATGGTGATCATAAAAATAATAGAACAAACATTAATATTGGAAGCAATTTTACCTTAATTCCAACAATATAAAATCGTTAGAAAAATAATAGAAATAAAAGGAACATAATTCTTACTTTGATTCTGTTTGTTTGCTACTACAAAATAATAAACGAGTTAGTAACTTCAAGGAAAAAAATAATACAGCAACAATTAAATTAAATTAAGTGGTGTTGATTTGGGGCCAAACCCTCAAATAGTTCTACCTTTTCACGCCTTAACTTAAGGACAGAACCACGAGTAAAGTATGGACTCCTTTGAGCACTTGAAAAAGGAATTTTGAAATGAGAAGGGTAGGCTAGTGCTTAGGCTAAAGCATAGAAGAGAGAAAAATAAACTAGAGAATTAATTGCCTCCCCGTACATCAGAAATGAGGGGGTATTGTAGACATCCATTTGTGTCTCCCCAAAACCAAACCCGGTGATGAGTACCTTTCACGTCAAATCTTAATCGAATGAAACGAAAGTGTGGAAAAGTCTAGTGTTGCGGAAAGCTTTTATTTTCTTTTCTTTCTGTTTTCGAAAATCCACTCTATTTTATGAAAACGTCGATTCCAGTTTATTTTGGTCCATGATAAGGGTCCAATAATGGTTTAGTTGGATGGGGCTTAAAAAGACCTTTCTAACGATACATTATAAGCCCAATTCCGATGAATATTGAGGAAGTTATGGCCAAAATACTAAACTGGGCCCAAACCGGATTTTACCTACGACCCAATGATCATGAGAAGGGTCTAAAGGTTTAATCCTATTCCTAAACTAATTAGGATTGATTAGAATCTTCTATAAGTTTCTAAAATATCTTAATTTTCCTTTTTTGAAAAGATAAGATTAAGGAATTTGATTTAAATATAAACTTTCTTTTTTTATAAAACTTTCCTTTTTTAAAGTCCTAATTCTATTCGGATTTAAACATGTTCAAAGACAATCAGATATTATTTTCGTGCCTAATATTTTTTATCCAAATTTTATATGGTTGGATAGATCTTGAAATTATCTTTCCAATGATATATTATAATAATAATTCCGAGCTATAACAAAAAAAGATATGAATAAGATATCAAACTCTATCCAAAACTGACACCGTCTCACTATTTCGCTCATATCTTTTATTCTACAAAATATTTTAATCTGATTCTAATTGGGTTAGAAAGTAGAATTCAAGATCTTTCCAACGACATCTTATTTATCTTATTCCAATTTCTGGATCAAAAGATATGATAAAAACAAAATCCGCAAAAACTGCTGTCTACGAGTTTTATTTCGATTCGAATTTGGATTCTTTTCTTAATTCTTCGACTCTCTTTTTTCCTATAAATAGAGGTCATATCTCCTATTAATCAATCACCAACTCTCATCAAGATTTTCTTGATTATTCTCTCTCTCTCTCTCTTTTTCTAAACTAGCCTTTTCTCAAATAAATAATTCCGCATTCATTAGATCTAGAAACACCTAGCCATATTCAAAGTTGCCTTCACCCTATACGTGAAAGGTTTTAATTTCTGAGGGTTTGGTCCCAAATCTCTCTTTCAATTATTTAATTTAATTGTTTTGATTTATTATTTTCCTTAAAGTTACTAACGTGTGTATTTTGTTATTAGAAAGAGGTATGAGGCATCCAAGTAAGTACTTTAATGGTTTAATTGATATTATGATGTAGAAATCATGCTTAGATTGTTATTTTGATTCCTAGTATCATGTCTAGGGTAACTTTAATATCAAGTATGATTAAAAGTACGATGCTTCCTATATTCTTCCTAATATTTATTCATGTTAGTATCATGTTAGGGTTAAAGATTTGATTTTTATTGTTTAGTGACATGCTAGGGTTTGTTATTAATCTTGTTAGTATCATGCCTAGGATCTTGCTATGCTTTAACATGATTATAATTGTTATAATTTATAATTATTTAATTTATGATGATATTATTATTATTCATGATATTGATTATTTATTATGTTGCTTGATATGCTATTTATTATTTATTGCTTGATCACCTTTATTGCATGTTTAAAGGGAATTTGGTACTTGTAATCACGCTTAATAAAAATATTAATAATCGCATTTAGGGTTAACTTTGATTACAATTCAAGTGATCGTCAATAATAGTTTATATGTGCATTAAATTCAACCAACATAAATTAAACAGGTTTGAGGTTAATCCTATTGATTGCATGTTAATTAGAAAGCGCACATGAATACGAGCAGAATAAAGTAGAGGCATATTATTAGGGCAGGTTCAATCTCTTTTAGGTTGGATTTATACCTTTATCCCCGAACCCTTATTTGGTTCATGACCTTATGGAGTTGACGATCTCTTTGATCGTTAAGGGGTGTAACCTTCACCTCGTGATGGTTTACAAGTTCCTTAAAAACTTGTTGGCGACTCTTTTGCTCTATCTTCTTCCCTTTTGGACGCCACCGTACTTTAGTGTATGATTACAGTGGGGTTCAAGCTAGTGGGATTTTAAAGGCTTGAAATTATTCCCTACAGTTTTTGGCGAATCCGCTGGGGAGGATTTCTATTTTAATTCCTGAATTTTGTTTTGGCAATGATTTAGATTGAGTGGATGAGACTCGAAAAGTTCTAAGTATTTCATGTGCGTAATTTTGATTAACATTGTGTCATATGCATAAAAAGGTTCTCATTGGAAAGACCATCCGTAATGAGTCTAAAACATAAGGATTTTACATGTAGGAAATTTAAGAAATGTCTTTCACAACTAGGACTGAAATAACACCGCGCGAAACTGGATGATTTTATTGAGCACAGAAAGCTGCTGAGGCATGTGGGAAGTAACGTCAGGGGCCAGATCTTGGCGCCAACATTTTAGTCGTAGCGCCAGACGCCAGTATTGGCGCCAGGCGCTACAGCTAAAAGCTGGCGCCAGTCTCTGTTTGCTGGCGCCAATTTCCCCCAATACCGAGCCAGAAATATGCGTTCTAATTTCGACCGGTTTTTCGTATTGTTTGCTCGATCCTGCTTCCTGATTGAATTTTTTCTCACTTTTCTGAAACCCATATATGTTCTACATATGGACATAACCCTCTGGGAATTCATGCTCTATCTACCCGATTGAACGCTCCTGGCAACAAAGGGTACATCTGAGATGTTGAATTCACCAAACCATGGAAGTGAGTTTTTTCTAAAAATTCGCGGTGTCCCATCCACACGCATTAATCCTTCACGATTAGGCTTCTACGCGGTGCATCCGGACAATTAACCATGGACCCTATTTGACTAAACCATATCCCGAACTTTAGAGAACTAGAGCCATGTTTAGGTTGCAAACTCATTGCATCATATTGTGCCTACTTGACTAATTGTGCATTATTTGTTGTGCATACTCTATGTGATTTTTCCTAACCGTTTGTTTGACTTGTGTTAAGTCTAAATAAACTGATTAATGACAAAAGGACTTTGTTTAATTACTTAATTAATTAATTTGAGCTAATAAAGAAACATAAAATCAAGTCATAGTTCCTTTAAGTTAACCTGGATTTTTATTCCCGTATACTGCACAAACGTCAACTTGTTTTGGTCATATCTGGAGTTCTAGAAAGAACTACAAGTTGTAAAACCTATGGATCTGTAGCCCCAAGTTTTATCTTTAATTTGGCGTTGGTTTCATCTCAATCAGAGTCGCAGATAAAAAGTTATGACTAAAACACCACAGTCTCTCCAGTTTAATGCATATACGTGAAGTCTTAACTTAGTCTTTGTTTGAGGCTAGTCACATAATCTAGCCACATGGTCATGACACGAGTCTTAAAGTACCATCTACACTCACTAGTCTTAGCACACACTTTGAGCACATGTCACCATGGCCATGTCTTAGGTTCATGCATGAGTCGGTCTTTTCCGTCATTTGAGTTGGGGGGTACATTCGATCCCTAATTCTTCATATCCCTCCACCTCCATCATTTTTTTCTTTTTTCACTTTCTATTCCATCTTTCTTCACTCCTTCCATCCATATGTGTTGAATCGAGTTTGAGTCATATGATTGACAAACAAAAAATGAGGGTGATGATGAAACAACACAAGACAAGAGGTGAACTTCAACGAAAAGATTTCATGACCTCTTTTTCTATTTCTTTTTCATTTTTTCCTTTCCCCAATAAGTCTAGCATAGGCACCTTTTCTTTTCCTTTAGATTATGTTTGTAATTTTTCTTTTCTTTTCCCTTTTTAATAAAATGAGCATTTATTTCCATGCATATGATCATTTCATTACATTGCATTTAAAAAAAAAAAAAAAATCCATGTCGAATTAAGCACAAGTTTTACTAATGATTTGAGGCACCCCTTGTAGCCACATCATATCTCCTTTCGCCCTTCAATTATACAATCCTTTCTTTATAAACCACTTTGAGCCTCGTCTAATGATAGACCCTTCTTTTTTCAACCTACATCTACCTAACCTTGGGATGGGATGGCGTGCAACTAATGCAATTCTAAAGAAAGCTTGAGTAATTCAAAAGATAGTAAAAATAAGCAATAACAAAAAAATAAATAAAAGTGTACAAAAGGGTAAGTGTTCCAATGTCTTTGATGTGAATATATCTTCGATAAGAACACGTCTCAGATTGCGTCTCTTATCGAGTGCTCGGTACCGTGCCTGAGAAACATGAATGCCAAGTGAGTGATAGACCGCATGATCGAGATTGCCCACACTTATTAAAATAAAATAAATGCTAAAGCAAAAAAGAGAGCTAAAAAAAGAGTAGAAAACCTCAAGCATAAAAATACAAATATTTAAAAGCAAGGTTGCACACCTTGGGGGCTTATCTAGGGTCTTGAGCCTTTATCCCCTTCTTCTTCAAACCTTTAGCCTAACCACGTTACAACCCTTGAAAAGACCTTTTTGAGGTATACACACTTGTGCGAGGTTTGGCTAGAGCTACGTTCGGCTTGATTCCTCACGGATACGTAGGCAACCTCACATCGAGGTGCGGCCGTAATAAACATGCATTCAAATTCACATTCACACACTTACACCATGATCATATCAAGGTATCCCCTGTGCTCATCCCTATTCATTTAGAACTAGACTTGGGGGCTTGATCCCTACATTATTAGCTTACCTAGCCTAAGAGTCACCACCATTTGACTCTTTTCAATATATTTTTCCATACACTTAGCTCTTGCGGCCTAGCCTTAGTGTCACTTTCAGACACTGCACAGATACATGACAAAATATACTTCCCTTAGGAACCCTTTGTCATGAAATCTTAACGCTGAAGCATGCTTCGTCAAAATCACTCATAATTGTCATTGCATCACGAAGTATGAAGTACTTAGCCTCCGTGCCTAAGTTACCCAAATACTTTCATCATTGAGTCAACAGTTGAGATAGCCTTGGCTGAATTAATCCTTGAACCTTGAGAGATAGTATCAAACAACATTTGACTAAGCTCATTCAACATGCATCTTCAAACTTTTGATTTTCTTTTTCATGTCTTTCTTTTTCGGGAGAAAGTTGGTACCCTCCACAATTGACGGAAAATTTTTGCTTTTTTGCTTTTTTCGAGTTGTACGATCACATTAGAATGCACACACGAGTCATGTACACATTGAGTCATGTCGTGTCATATCATTTTGATTTGAGTCTAACACATGTGTCATTACACTTTGAGTCGAGTCAACCTCGAGTCAGTCAAACATATCGAGTCAAGTTTATACCTTGAGTCGTGTCAAGTCGATGAGTTAAGCAACATTAAGCCTTAGGTCAACCCTAAGATAATTAAAGAGATTGGAAAAGTTCTATAGTCAAAATAAATACAAGTGCAACAGAATAGGGAGGACCCTACTCCAGCGCCTGGCTTCAGAAATATCTCAGCAACGACAGAGCTCGAAGCCTCTCAGAAAGGTGATTTCGACCTCATACATCAATTTCGGGTTCCTTGGTACGCCAGTTAGCCCCTATAAGCAATTTGACATGATTAGTAGTCGGCTCGATTACAATCGTAGTAAGTGATTGACCTGACAAAAAATCGTCTCACTTAGCTTAAGAGCCTAAAACACTGGCTCATTACAATCGGTTTAAAAGCAAGCACTTAAACGACAAAGTTTTCCAAAAATTGGATTGTCATCCCCAACTGACAATATTTCCAAAAATGGATTGTCGTGCATCTTCTTCAAGGACAATTTTTCCAAGATTGGATTGTCATCTCTGGCAAAGTTTCCAAGCGTGGATTGTCGTGCTCCTTCTTTGTTTGGCAATTTTTTCCAATTTCGAATTGTCATCGCTGGCAATTTTTTCGAGATTGGATTGTCATACACCTACTTCCCTATAGCAAAATTTCCCAAAGGCTTGTTGTAGGTTTCTATTCATCATAAATATCGGCAAAAGTTCCTCAATGTGGATTGTCATTCATTTCAGTAAGTGGCAAATTTTCCCGAAGTGGATTGTCGGTCGACTCTTTTTTGCAAATGTTCCAAGACGCGGATTGTCAATAGTGGCAATATTTTCCAAAAAGATTGTCGCATAGCGTTGGCAAATTTCCAAGGTGGATTGCTTTCAAGAGTTATATTCCAAGATGTGGATTGTCGATCGTAGAAAAGTTCTTATGAAAGATTGTTACGAAGCATTGGCAACTTTTCCAAAAATTGGATTTTGGCAAATTTTCCGAGGTACGGATTGTCGCTTCATCGTGGCAACATTTCCAAGGGTGGATTGTTACGAAGCATTGACAACTTTCCCTAAATTGGATTGTCATACATTATACAAGAGTTGTGTTGGCAACTATTCCCAAAGAAAAGAGGATTGTCATCACAGAAAAGCACCGAAATACTTGTTCACAAGCAGCAAAGTACCAACGTACTGGCATAGCAAACATTAAGAAGCAGTGATCTTTTCGAAGACTATCACAGCGGAAATTGAACATATCAAAAAGAAGCTCTTTGTTCAGAGACGCGTGAACATATCAAAAAGAAGCTCTTTGTTCAGAGACGAGTGAACATCGAAACAGTAAGGTGGCGTTCCCTAGATTGTGGAGAGTTGTCACAAACAACTGAGGATTGTTTCAAGAGAAGCAATCTTCGATAGTATTCCCTTGGACGTGGAATATTGTCAATGCGGATGGAGATTGTTTCAAGAGAAGCAATCTTCGAAAGTATTCCCTTGGATGTGGAATATTATCATGGCGGAGAGGATAGTTTCAGGCGAAGCAATCTTCTAATTTGGAAGCAGTTACATGCGTAGCAATTTTCAAGCGGGATGGCATTCTCTAGCTTGCAAGAGGTCATCAAAGCAAATTCGTTACTTTCAGAGACGTGTGCTTGACGGTGCAAGATATGCGTTTCTTAACTCTTCTATTTGTTAAACTAATGCTAGTTTTGCAGGTATCAGAGTTACCAGATTGATTTAGAATCGCCAAACGTTCTGAATCATTCTCCATCCCTATCGCTACTTTAACTTTTGTTTTCGAAACTTGCGTTTCTCCAAACTCAGTCAAAGTGGGGGCTTTTGTAGACACCCATTTGTGTCTCCCCAAAACCAAACCCGGTGATGAGTACCTTTCACGTCGAATCATAATCGAATGAAACAACAGTGTGGAAAAGTCTAGTGTTGCAGAAAGCTTTTATTTTCTTTTCTTTCTGTTTTCGAAAATCCACTCTATTTTATGAAAACGTCTATTCCAGTTTAGTTTGTTCCATGATAAGGGTCCAATAATGATGTAGTTGGATGGGGCTTGAAAAGCACTTTCTAACGATATATTATAAGCCCAATTCCGATGAATATTGAGAAAGTTATGGCCAAAATACTAAACTAGGCCCAAACCGGATTTTACCTACGACCCAATGATCATGAGGAGGGTCTAAAGGTTTAATCCTATTCCTAAACTAATTAGGATTGATTAGAATCTTCTATTAGTTTCTAAAATATCTTAATTATTCTTTTTTGAAAAGATAAGATTAAGGAATTTGATTTAAATATAAACTTTCTTTTTTTATAAAACTTTCCTTTTTTAAAATCCTAATTCTATTCGGATTTAAACATGTTCAAAGACAGTCAAATATTATTTTCGTGCCTAATATTTTTTATCCAAATTTTATATGGTTGGATAGATCTTGAAATTATCTTTCCAATGATATATTATAATAATAATTCCGAGCTATAACAAAAAAGATATGAATAAGATATCAAACTCTATACAAAACGGACACCGTCTCACTATTTCGTTCATATATTTCATTCTACAATATATTTTAATCTGATTCTAATTGGGTTAGAAAGTAGGATTCAAGATCTTTCCAACGACATCATATTCATCTTATTCCAATTTCTGGATCAAAAGATATGATAAAAACAAAATCCGCAAAAACTGTTGTTTACGAGTTTTATTTCGATTCGAATTTGGATTCTTTTCTTAGTTCTTCGACTCTCTTTTTTCCTATAAATAGAGGTCATATCTCCTCTTAATCAATCACCAACTCTCATCAAGATTTTCTTGATTATTCTCTCTCTCTATCTTTTTCTAAACTAGCCTTTTCTCAAATAAATAATTCCGCATTCATTAGATCTAGAAACACCTAGCCATATTCGAAGTTGCCTTCACCCTAGAAGTGAAAGGTTTTAATTTCTGAGGGTTTGGTCCCAAATCTCTCTTTCAATTATTTAATTTAATTGTTTTGATTTATTAATTTCCTTGAAGTTACTAACGTGTGTATTTTGTTATTAGAAAGAGGTACGAGGCATCCAAGTAAGTACTTTAATGGTTTAATTGATATTATGATGTAGAAATCATGCTTAGATTGTTATTTTGATTCCTAGTATCATGTCTAGGGTAACTTTAATATCAAGTATGATTAAAAGTACGATGTTTCCTATATTCTTCCTAATATTTATTCATATTAGTATCATGTTAGGGTTAAAGATTTGATTTTTATTGTTTAGTGACATGCTAGGGTTTGTTATTAATCGTGTTAGTATCATGCCTAGGATCTTGGTATGCTTTAACATGATTATAATTGTTATAATTTATAATTATTTAATTAATGATGATATTATTATTATTATTATAATTATTATTCATGATATTGATTATTTATTATGTTGCTTGATATGCTATTTATTATTTATTGCTTGATCACCTTTATTGCATGTTTAAAGGAAATTTGGTACTTGTAATCACGCTTAATAAAATTATTAATAATCTTGTTTAGGGTTAACTTTGATTATAATTCAAGTGATCGTCAATAATAGTTTATATGTGCATTAAATTAAACCAACATAGATTAAACAGGTTTAGGGTTAATCCTATTGATTGCATGTTAATCAGAAAGCGCACATGAATACGAGCAGAATAAAGTAGAGGTCTATTATTAGGGCACGTTCAATCTCTTTTAGGTTGGATTTGTACCTTCATCCCCAAACCCTTATTTGGTTCATGACCTTATGGAGTTGACGATCTCTTGGATCGTTAAGGGGTGTAACCTTCACCTCGTGATGGTTTACAAGTTCCTTAAAAACTTGTTGGCGACTCTTTTGCTCTATCTTCTTCCCTTTTGGACGCCACCGTACTTTAGTGTATGATTACAGTGGGGTTCAAGCTAGTGGGATTTTAATGGCTTGAAATTATTCCCTACAGGTATTTATAGGGAAAATGTGCTGAGGGAGCACACGGAACCCTAAAATGATAAAATCCAAAAAAAGTATCCCGCGACACGGCAAACTGTACCGTGACACGGGAAGCCCCACCGTCAGACGGCAAACATTCCCGTGACACGGAGCATTTTTAGTGCGACGCGGAAAATTTTTAGTAAACAGGGAAGAAAACGCGCTAAGGGTTTATGCAAAAAAGACACGGAATGTCCCGTGTCACGGCAGATTTCCCGTGTCACGGGAAATTCCACCGTCAAACGGGAAGGATTCCCGTGACACGGTGGGTACCTGCCGTGGCGCGGGAATTCCCTGCCTACTTTTCCGCCTAAATACATTTTAAAACCTAATTTCATTCGGCATTTTAATTGCCGATTGATAATTTCGGGCCTTTTCTGATTTATTATTATTTGGGCTAAAATTAGAAAATAATTAAATAAAATAACTAAAAGGTTTGGGCCAAAAATAAATAATAAAATAAAAAAGGTTTGGGCTAAAATTAAATAATAAGTTTGGGCTGAAATTAAAACTATGCTTTTACCAAACATCAAGACTAATCCATGGACTGTTCAAAAATATGAATTTAATCAAATACGATTTTTTAAGCACTCTCGGGATTAAATACTGAACCCAACCAATAGTGGCGGTGAAAGGTTGTTCATCATCGGGTTTTGTTTTGGGGAGACATTTTTAGGTGTCTACACTACTCCATCCTCATGGAGATTAAGGATCGGCTGACTCTTTAGAAGCCGACTCCTATGAAAGGTTTTGCTGAAAATCAAAACAAAAACAAACGCTGCCACTACCATGAGGATGTCGGCCATGACGCCAACGACTACTTCAGCCTCAAGCGGGAGCTTGACCGACTGGCCGACAAAGGAGCCCTGAAATCCTATGTGAAGTCCAAAGTGGCTTCCAAACCAAATCCGGGGAAGTCAAGCGAAAAGGCTCCCCAATCTGCGATCAGCTCTGAAACGGATGAAGAACCCGTCTATACGATAGCAGGCGGATTCGCCGGTGGTGGTCCAACCATCCGAGAAAATAAGGGCCATCTTAGAAAGATGGTCCACTATATTGATGAGGGACAGGCGACCAGCATATTCGGCCATGTAGGTTCCTTGACTGGGTCGCAAATGATGTGCTTGTAAAGAAGCCGGATGGCACCCGGTGCATGTGTGTAGATTACACTGACTTGAACAGAGCATGTCCGAAGAATAGTCATCCACTTCCAAAGATCGACAGTCTGGTTGACTCCACAGCTGGACATGCCCTGATGATTTTTATGGATTCCTATTCAGGCTTTCATCAGATTCCCCTATGGAAAAAGAATAAAGAAAAGACGACATTCGTCACTGATCAGGGGTTATTCTGTTACAATGTGATGTCGTTTGGTTTGAAGAATGCGTCTGCTACCTTCCAACGAATGATTAATAAAGTCTTCATTAATCAGATTGGGAGGAATGTAGAGGCATACATTGATGATATGTTAGTCAAATCCAAACAACAGGCGGATCACCTGTCTGACCTCCGAGAAACATTCGCCACACTCAGGCGGCATAAGTTCATGCTTAATCCAAAAAAGTGTGTCTTTGGTGTTAAGTCTAGGAAGTTTCTCGAATTCGTGATTGACCAAAGAGGGATTGAGGCCAACCCTGAAAAAATACAGAAGGTAATCGACATGCAGTCGCCCCGTTCTATAAAGGAAGTTAAAAAACTAACTGGTTGTCTGGCAGCTTTGGGAAGATTTCTCAAACGGTCAAGTGATAAATGTCTCTATTTCTTCCAGGCGATCAGGAATAAGACTAGATTTGAATGGGGGGAGGATGCTGAAGCCGCCTTCCAAAAGCTAAAAACGCATTTGCACTCTTTGTCAAGGTTGGTCAGCCCCTTGCTTAAAGAAGTGCTCTATATGTATTTGGCAGTTTCAGATTATGCCCTCAGTGATGTACTCATAGCTGAAAGTGACGGCATCCAGATCTCGGTCTACTTCATTAGCCACGTTCTCAAAAACGCAGATCTTCAGTACCCCATGGTTGAAAATTTTGGTCTCGCCCTTTACATGGCTGTTAAGAAGTTGAAACCATACTTCTTGGCACATCCGATTATGGTCTATACAGACCAACCTGTAGGGAATATTTCAAGCGCTAACCCCTAGCTTGAACCCCCACTATGATCATACACTAAAGTACGGTGGCGTCCAAAGGGAAAGAAGATAGAGCAAAAGAGTCGCCAACAAGTTTTTTTTAGGAACTTGTAAACCGTTCACGAGGTGAAGGTTACACCCCTTAACGATCTAAGAGATCGTCAACTCCATAAGGTCTTGAACCAAATAGGGTTTGGGGATGAAGGTACAAATCCAACCTAAAAGAGATTGAACCTGCCCTAATAATAGGCCTCTACTTTATTCTAATCGTATTCATGTGCACTTTTTGACTAACATGCAATCAATAGTATTAACTCTAAACCTATTTATCTATGTTTGTTGAATATTAATGCACAAATAAATCTATTATTGACGATCACTTGAATTATTATCATATTAACCCTTACAAGATTATTAATTATCTCATTAAGCGTGATTACAAGTACCAATTTCCTTTAAACATGCATAAAAGGCGTGATGAAACAATAAATAATAAATAGCATCAAGCAACATAATAATAATCATCACAATTATTATAACAATTATTATCATAAAAAAAATCATGTTAATAATAAAGCATAATAATAATCGCAAGATCCTAGGCATGATACTAAAAAGATTAATAACAAACCCTAGCATGTCACTAAACAATAAAAATAAAAGCTTTAACCTTAACATGATACTATTAGGAAAGACAATAAAAGGCATCATAGAAATCACAATTGACATTATATTCTTTACCCTAAACATGATACTAGGAACTTATTGTTGTCAGTCTAAACATCAAATTAAGAAAAACATCCTAACATGATACTAAGAATTATAATAACAACCTAGACATGATTTCTATATCATAATAATATCAATCAAACCATTAAAGTACTTACTTGAATGCCTCGTACCTCTTTCTAATAACAAAATACACACGTTAGTTACTTCAAGGAAAATAATAAAAAAAACAATTAAATTAAATAATTGAAATAAAGATTAGGGACCAAATCCTCAGAAATTAAAACCTTTCACGTCTAGGGAGAAGGCAACTTTAAATTTGGTTAGGTGTGTCTAGTGCTAATAAATGAGGAATTGTGTTTGTAAAAGGCTAGGCTTAGAAAGAGAGAGAGAATCAAGAATTTCTTGATGAGAGTTAATGAGAATTAGAAAGAGAAAGAATAAGAATTGATGATTGAAAACAGAATTTTAAGAGGCTATTTATAGAGAAAATCAGTCGGATGGATAAAAAACGAATCAGAGTTTTGACGAGAATAAAACTCGATTGTAGCGTCAAACACGCGCGTGGCGCCAAACGCTGGACTCTAGCGTTAGACGCCAGGATTGGCGCCAGCTGCTACTCTTTGGCGCCAAACGCTAGGCGTGGCGCCAGGCCCTGGAAAACAGTTTTTGCGGATTTTGTTTTTATAATATCTTTTGATCCGGTAGTCTAAATAAGGCATATAATATGTCGTTGGAAAGATCTTGAAGTCTACTTTGCAACTCAATTAGAATCAGATAAAAAACTTTTGTAGATAAAAAGATATGGACGAAATAGTGGAAGGGTGTCAGTTTTTGATAGAGTTTCATGTCTCATTCATATCTTTTTTGTTATAACTCGGATTTAATATTATAATATATCATTGGAAAGATAATTTCAAGATATATCCAATCATATAAAATTTGGATAAAGATTATAAGGCACAAAAATAAAATCTGACTATCTTTGAACATCTTTAAATTCGAATAGAATTAGGATTAAAAAAAAAAAGGAAAATTTTTTAAAAAGGAAAGTTTTTATTTAACTAAAATTCTTTAATCTTATCTTTTCAAAAAGGATATTTAAGATCTTTTAAAAACTTATGCAAGGTTCTAATTAATCCTAATTAGTTTAGGAATAGGATTAAACCTTTGGACCCTCCATATTATCATTGGGCCGTAGGTAAGATCCGGTTCGAGCCCAGTTTAGTATTTTGGCCATAACTTCCTCATTATTCATCGGAATTGGGCTTATAATATATTGTTGGAAAGGTTTTTTCAATCCCTATCCAACAACACCATTTTTGACCCTTATCATGGACCAAACTAAACTGGAATTCATGTTTTTCATAAATAAGGTAAGAAAAGAAATATTTTCAAAAACAGAAAGAAGATATATTTTAATAAAAACATCCTCATCACTAGACTTTTCACACTTTCGCTTTGTTCGATAATCAAATTACATGAAAGGTATTCATCACTGGGTTTGGTTTTGGGGAGACACATTTGGGTGTCTACAGAAGCCCCCACTTTGACTAAGTTTGGTGAAACGCAAGTTTCGAAAACAAAAGTCAAAGTATCGATAGGGACGGAGAATGATTCAGAACGTTCTGCGATCCTAAGTCATTCTGGTAACACCGATACCTGCAAACTAGCATTAGTTAAACAGATAAGAGAGTTAAGAAACGCGTATCTTAAACCGTCGAGCACACGTCTCTATAGGAAACCGATTTGTTGTGACGATCTTCCGCAAGCTAGAGAATACCGCCTGAAGACGGGTACACCTGTAACTGCCTTCAATTTCCGATGTGATATTCTTCGAAATGATCACTGCTTGTTGATCCTTAATGTTGCTATGCCAGTACGTCGGCGCTTTGCTGCTTGTGAACCAATATTTCGGTGCATTTGCTGTGATGACAATCCTCTTTTATTTAGGAATAGTTGCCAACACAACTCTTGTATGATGTATGGCAATCCAATTTAGGGAAAGTTATCAGTGCTTCGTAACAATCCATCCTTGGAAATGTTGCCACGATGAAGCGACAATCCATATCTCGGAAAATTAGCCAAAATCCAATTTTTGGGAAAAGTTTCCAATGCTTCGTAACAATCTGTCATAAGAATTTTGCTACGATCGACAATCCACATCTTGGAATATAACTCTTGAAAGCAATCTACCTCTGAAATTTGCCAACGCTATGCGACAATCCTTTTAGAAAAATATTGCCACAATTGACAATCCGTGTCTTGGAACATTTGCAAAAAAGAGTCGACCGACAATCCACTTCGGGAAAATTTGCCACTTACTGAAATGAATGACAATCCACGTTGAGGAACCTTTGCCAAAATTTATGATGAATAGAAACCTATGACAATCCTTTGGGAAATTTTTCCATAGGGAACTGCGGTTTATGACAATCCAATCTTGGAAAACTTTCCAGCGATGACAATCCGAACTTGGAAAAAATTGCCTAACAGAGAAGGAGCACGACAATCCACGCTTGGAAACTTTGCCAGATATGACAGTCCAATCTTTGGAAAAATTGTCGTTGAAGAAGATGCACGACAATCCATATTTGGAAATATCGTCAGTTGGGGATGACAATCCAATTTTTGGAAAAATTGTCGTTTAAGAAGAATGCGCGACAATCCATATTTTGAAATATTGTCATTTAAGAAGAATGCGCGACAATCCGTATTTGGAAATATTGTCATTTAAGAAGAATGTGCGATAATCCATATTTGGAAATATTGTCGTTTAAGTGGTTGCTTTAAAACTGATACGTTGGTGCTTGTAATGAGCTAGTGTTTTAGGCGCTTAAGCTAAGTGAGACGATTTTTTGTCAGGTCAATCACTTATTACGATTGTAATCGAGCCGACTACTAATCATGTCAATATGCTTATAGGGGCTAACTGGCGTACCAAGGAACCCGAAATTGTTGTATAAGGTCGAAATAACCATTCTGAGAGATTTTGAGCTCTGTCACTGTTGAAATATCCCTGGCGTCAAGAATTGGCTCTGTTGCCAAAAGATGGGACCTAGCGCCAGGCGCTGAAATCTATTGCTAGACGCTAGAAGTTGTTGTCTGGCGCTGGAGTCGAGTCTTTGACTAGACGCTAGAAGTTGTCGTCTGGCAATTAAGTTAAGTGCTCTTTTTTCCGCTGGGATGCACCTGTATTTATCTTTTACTATAGGAATTTGCTAATCTCTTTAATTATTTTAGGGTTGAGCTAAGGTTTAGAGTTGCTTGACTCATAGACTTGACACGACTCAAGGTATGAACTCGACTTGCTGTGATTGACTCGAGGTTGACTCGACTCAAAGTGAAATGACACGTGTGACTCATGACCCGTGTGTGCATTGTATTGTGATCGTGCGACTCGAAAATGCAAAAAAGCAAAAATTTTCCGTCATTTTTGTGGAGGGTACCGACTTTATCCCGAAAAAGAAAGACGCGAAAAAAGAATTGAAGTTTTTAATAGTGCATGTTGAATGAGCTTAGTCAAATGTCATTTGATACTGTCTCTCAAGGTGAAAAGATTAATCCATCCTAGGCTATATCAATGGTTGACTCAATGACGAAAGTATTTGGGTAACTTAGGCACGGAAGCTAAGCACTTCATACATTGTGATGCAATGACAATTATGATTGATGAGTGATGTTGATAAGACAAGGCATGCTTCAGCGTTGTGTTAAGATTCCATGACAAAGGGTTCCTAATGGAAGGTATATTTGGTCATGTATCTGTGATGTGTGTGAAAGTGATTCTAAAGTTAGGCTGCAAGGGCTAAGTATGTGAAAAAAGATATTATTTCAAGAAGAGTAATGATGGTGACTCTTAGGCTAGGTAGGCTAATGATGTAGGGATCAAGCCCCCAAGTCTAGCTCTAAGTAGATAGCGATGAGCATTGGATATCCCTTGATATGATCATGGTGTGTGAATGTGAATATGAATGCATGTTTATTACGGCCGCACCTCGACGTGAGGTTGTCTACGTATCCGTTAGGAATCAGGCCGAACGTAGCTTTAGCCGAACCTCGCACAACTGTGTATACCTCAAAAAGGTCTTTTTAAGGGTTGTAACGTGGTTATGCTAAAGGCTGAAGAAGAAGGGGATAAAAGGCTCAAGACCCTAGATAAGCCCCCAAGGTGTGCAACCTTGCTTTTGAATCTTTATACTTTTATGCTTGGGGCTTTTAACTCTTTTTTAGCTCTCTTTTATCTTTTGCTTTAGCATCTATTTTATTTTTATAAGTGTGGGCAATCCCGATCATGTGGTCTATCACTCACTTGGCATTCATGTTTCTCATGCAAGATACCAAGCACTCGATAAGAGACGCAATCTGAGACATGTTCATATCAATGACATGTTCATATCAAACACATTGGAACACTTGCCCTTTTGTACACTTTTATTTTTTTATTTTTTTTTTTTTTTGCTTATTTTTGCTATTTTAATCTTTTGAATTAAGTCAAGCCTTTTTTAGATAAGTTGCACACTGTCCCATCCCAAGGTTAGGTAGATATGGGTTCAAAAATGAAAGGTCTATCGTTAGACAAGGCTCAAATTGGTTTATGAAGAAAGGATTGTAAATTAGAAGGGTGAAAGGAAATATGATGTGGCTACAAGGAGTGCCTTAAATCATTGATTTTTTTTTTTTTTTTTTTTTCAATGTAATGAAATTATTATATGCAAGAAAATAAATGCTCATTCTATTAAAGGAAAATAAATAATGATCCTACAAAATTTATCTAAGGGAAAAGAATAGAAAAAACGCATTAGGCAGCGGTTCAAACCCGGTCTAAGGCACCGGTTTGAACCGCTGCCTATTTGAGGGGTGCCAAAAACCCCATATTTGGCACCGTTTCAAAACCGGTGCCATAGGGATTAATAGGCATCGGTTAACCGGTGCCATAGGGTGGAATAGGCACCGGTTAACCGGTGCCTAATATTGCTCTCCCGCCATTTTTTTTTTGGGTGGTGGATAGTTTAGGCACCGGTTCCTACCTAACCGGTGCCTTTTGTATAAATATATATTTTTTTTTTTTTTTTTCCATCGTGCAATAATATTTTTTACAAAAAACCTGCAATAATAATACCCTGTAATTCTAGCAATTATATTAAATATAATAATTAATAATTTTATTATTAATAATAATATTATTAATTATTATATACAAAAATAATATTAGATACAAGAATTCAATTATATATATATATAGAAATAAATATTTCCCAAACGCAATACAAAAAAAAAAAGTTGCTTACATATATACAAATAATAGTAAGTACACATATATAATGAATAATAAATTATATATAGTTCAATTCAAAAGTTAACATAAATAATTTACAATTACAATGCATGCCATTTACATGTTGAAGGTGATGAAAGACGCCAACATGTCACGAACTTCATTAAGCTCTTTGATTGTCAACGGACCATCCTTTTGGACCTTGCAAAACTTGAAATACAAAAACATTATTTTAAAAATAATTAATTAGGCAAAAAATATGTATTTAATCAAATATTACCTATACGACTTCTATATAGCCCATTTTCTACATTAATTATCAAATGAACTATTTCTTTCTCATAACATGTCAATGTTGGGTATTTGTATGTGTGTAAGCCCTAAAATTGTATAGGAGAGCATTTTATTAAGGTTTATGACGGTTTTTACCCAAAATGGCCCGAATATGGCCTATTTGACCTTACTTTGCCCATTTCCTACATTTCTTATTAAATGAACTTTATTTATCTCATAACATGTCAATATTATCTAGTTATAGGTGTATAAGGAAAGAAATCACATCAAAAGAGCATATTAACACAAAATGGCCCTAATATGGCCCATATGACTTCTATTCAACCCATTTTCTACCTTTCTTGTGAAATAGCCTTTTTGTTTCTCATAACATGTCATTGTTGGATAATATTAGGTGTCTAAGGCTAGAAATCACATCAATATAGCATTTCAAGAAGTTCAACAACGCATTTTACTCAACATGGCCCAAATAGGGCTTATATGACTTCTATGTAGCCCATTTTCTACATTACTTATCAAATGAACTATTTCTTTCTCATAACATGTCAATGTTGGGTATTTGTATGTGTGTAAGCCCTAAAATTGTATAGGAGAGCATTTTATTAAGGTTTATGACGGTTTTTACCCAAAATGGCCCGAATATGGCCTATATGACCTTACTTTGCCCATTTCCTACATTTCTTATTAAATGAACTTTATTTATCTCATAACATGTCAATATTATCTAGTTATAGGTGTATAAGGAAAGAAAACACATCAAAAGAGCATATTAACACAAAATGGCCCTAATATGGCCCATATGACTTCTATTCAACCCATTTTCTACCTTTCTTGTGAAATAGCCTTTTTGTTTCTCATAACATGTCATTGTTGGATAATATTAGGTGTCTAAGGCTAGAAATCACATCAATATAGCATTTCAAGAAATTTTAGGACTTACCTCATCAAGCTGTTGAGTGTCCATACAATTAGTCACAATGTCAAGCATGAATCTCATCACATACAAAGCACAATCAAGTCCATTCTCTTGTTGTGCGCACTAGCATATGACAAACAAATCACATCAGTGAAACATGCAAAGGAAATGAGCAAATATTTACTACCATAGATTTTCAAGATAATCACAATAATATCATGTAAATTACCAACGGTGTCTTCCATGTTGGACCCTTTGGAGCACGACAATGTAGCTTCTTCATAACACTGTAGTATAAAAAATACAATCAAATTTGATTAGTCGTATGATTACTAAATTAGTTATTATTAGAAATAATCATCACTATAGGTTGCTATATATATTTACTTTTGCAATATAGACTTCACGAGCCACTTCTCCGATGATCGAGCTGAATCAAGGTGATAAATTGTGTTAGTGGAATTACAAATCACCATGAGGCTCCAATGCTCCCTACATAAGTTCACAATAGACAAGGTAATTAATATTTAGGAGTCAACATATAATGAGGCCAAATCGATTGAATTTGACATGGTTAAATTAGTCATACTCTCTATAACATGGGGCGAATATGAACTTGTCTCCCGCACGCGTTGATTCCCTTATACTCTGTTCAACATAGTACAACACGTCATGGGGGTTTCCTATGATTTTAGTAGTGGATAACTGCTCGGGGCATAACCACCCAACTTTACACGGAGAATCAGTGTCAGTTAAGTGCTCCTGTAGTGCTCTGCGTGCATGAACATTGATTAATTTATCAGATGTAGGATAATCACCATCAATTTGAATAACTTGAAAAAAGTATGAACTTTATGTAGGCATTGAAGTTACCTCATGAATGTTTGAATGAGGGAAATGTTAAGCTTTGCACCACGTAGAAATTCATTCACATCTTCTTTGCTGATCCATGCAATTGCATCCTCATCATAGTGGAACATTGCCTTAGGAAGTGCAACTTCCATGGGATCGACCAAATGACAAGCACGGTTGTGAAGAAAGGTCATGTCAGTAGAGAGCGATTGAAGAACAATGTCTTCAACAATTGGAGTAGGTGGCATGGGTGAACCTTTCGAAGAGTGCAACTTCGACGCTTGTTCACTCTTGGACTGTTGTTCACTAAGCTTCTTCTTAGGTTGATCAATTCTTTTAGGCTTCTCCACCCTCTTTCTCTTTGAAGTTTTGCTTCCATTGGAAATCTGAAATAGTTTGGGAAATAATAAGTTTCAACTCACAATCACTTATAATAGGCACTTGGCGATTTTTATGTAATTTGAAATGACAAACACTTATAAATATGTGATTATGAGTTGTTTTGAGATGCAAGGAGTTTATAAGTTGAGAAATGAAGAAAATAGGCAAGTGAGTAGCCATTTCGGCTCAAAATGGCTTTTTTTTATGAATTTGACCCAAAAACTTAGAACTTGGTGATTTTTATGTAATTTCAAATGACAAACACTTATAAATATGTGATTATGAGTTGTTTTGAGATGCAAGAAGTTTTTAAGTTGATAAATGAAGAAAAAAGGCAAGTAAGTAGCCATTTCGGCTCAAAATGGCTTTTTTTTATGAATTTGACCCAAAAACTTAGAACTTGGCGATTTTTATGTAATTTGAAATGACAAACACTTATAAATATGTGATTATGAGTTGTTTTGAGATTCAAGGAGTTTTTAAGTTGAGAAATGAAGAAAAAAGGCAAGTAAGTAGCCATTTCGGCTCAAAATGGCTTTTTTTTATGAATTTGACCCAAAAACTTAGAACTTGGCGATTTTTATGTAATTTCAAATGACAAACACTTATAAATATGTGATTATGAGTTGTTTTGAGATGAAAGGAGTTTTAAAGTTGAGAAATTAAGAAAAAAGGCAAGTAAGTAGCCATTTCGGCTCAAAATGGCTTTTTTTTTATGAATTTGACCCAAAAACTTAGAACTTGGCGATTTTTATGTAATTTGAAATGACAAAAACTTATAAATATGTGATTATGAGTTGTTTTCAGATGCAAGGAGTTTATAAGTTGAGAAATGAAGAAAATAGGCAAGTGAGTAGCCATTTCGGCTCAAAATGGCCTTTTTTTATGAATTTGACCCAAAAACTTAGAACTTGGCGATTATTATGTAATTTGAAATGACAAACACTTATAAATATGTGATTATGATTTGTTTTGAGATGCAAGGAGTTTATAAGTTGAGAAATGAAGAAAATAGGCAAGTGAGTAGCCATTTCGGCTCAAAATGGCTTTTTTTTATGAATTTGACCCAAAAACTTAGAACTTGGTGATTTTTATGTAATTTGAAATGACAAACACTTATAAATATGTGATTATGAGTTTTTTTGAGATGCAAGGAGTTTATAAGTTGAGAAATGAAGAAAATAGGCAAGTGAGTAGCCATTTCGGCTCAAAATGGCCTTTTTTTATGAATTTGACCCAAAAACTTAGAACTAGGCGATTTTTATGTAATTTGAAATGAAAAACACTTATAAATATGTGATTATGAGTTGTTTTGAGATGCAAGGAGTTTATAAGTTGAGAAATGAAGAAAATAGGCAAGTGAGTAGCCATTTCGGCTAAAAATGGCTTTTTTTTTATGAATTTGACCCAAAAACTTAGAACTTGGTGATTTTTATGTAATTTCAAATGACAAACACTTATAAATATGTTATTATGAGTTGTTTTGAGATGCAAGGAGTTTATAAGTTGAGAAATGAAGAAAATAGGCAAGTGAGTAGCCATTTCGGCTCAAAATGGCCTTTTTATATGAATTTGACCCAAAAACTTAGAACTTGGCGATTTTTATGTAATTTCAAATGACAAACACTTATAAATATGTGATTATGAGTTGTTTTGAGATGCAAGGAGTTTATTAGTTGAGAAATGAAGAAAATAGGCAAGTGAGTAGCCATTTCGGCTCAAAATGGCTTTTTTTTATGAATTTGACCTAAAAACTTAGAACTTGGTGATTTTTATGTAATTTCAAATGACAAACACTTATAAATATGTGATTATGAGTTGTTTTGAGATGCAAGGAGTTTATAAGTTGAGAAATGAAGAAAATAGGCAAGTGAGTAGCCATTTCGGCTCAAAATGGCCTTTTTATATGAATTTGACCCAAAAACTTAGAACTTGGCGATTTTTATGTAATATCAAATGACAAACACTTATAAATATGTGATTATGAGTTGTTTTGAGATTCAAGGAGTTTATTAGTTGAGAAATGAAGAAAATAGGCAAGTGAGTAGCCTTTTCGGCTCAAAATGGCTTTTTTTTATGAATTTGACCTAAAAACTTAGAACTTGGTGATTTTTATGTAATTTCAAATGACAAACACTTATAAATATGTGATTATGAGTTGTTTTGAGATGCAAGGAGTTTATAAGTTGAGAAATGAAGAAAATAGGCAAGTGAGTAGCCATTTCGGCTCAAAATGGCTTTTTTTTATGAATTTGACCCAAAAACTTAGAACTTGGTGATTTTTATGTAATTTGAAATGACAAACACTTATAAATATGTGATTATGAATTGTTTTGAGATGCAAGAAGTTTTTAAGTTGAGAAATGAAGAAAAAAGGCAAGTAAGTAGCCATTTCGGCTCAAAATGGCTGCGTTTTGATGAAATGATGAAATAGTCAAGTGAGTAGCTAATTTACCTCCTTATTAATCAACTTCACCCATGCACGTGGCCAATCAACGAAGCTACCTACAGCTTGCCAAAGTGCTGTTATCTCAACCTCCTCTATCGGTACGGGTAGTGGGATGTCTTCGAACCCCGCAACCACTGAATCGATCCCAACAGAGTAATGATGTGGCCCCGCCGTAGCACCCGTCGTCGGTTGGGCACTACCATACGCCACCAAACTCAACATGGTACTATTTGCATGCCCCGGGGCTAGAAGTGCACATCGGGTGTCTTCCTACACAAGTAAATATATAAAAAGAAGATAGTTAAGTAGGACTTTTACAACAACATAGATATAACAAATTTCATTAAGGTAGAGGGTTACAAATTACCTGTAACTCTGGAAATTCATGCGGTGTTGGATTTTCAAGCTCCCTCGAGTCCGCATGTGTAGGAGTAGGAACCTACAACAGTACATCAATCATTGCACCTAAAATCTCAATTAACTCGGTATTTTAAAACTTTTAATAACCCAGTTGATTTTACCTGAGGTGACACATCTTCACCACGTATCTCATCTCCTCTATGTCTTTCACCTTCTCCTTGTCCTTTTGGTTCAGAACATGAGTCAACCGGGGTACTCGTGAGGAACGGCAAAGTCGGTAAGTTCATCAGCTTCGCCCAAGCATTAAATTCACCAACTAACTCGTTGCGTACTTGTTCCTTAATTGATGCCACCTTGGCATCCAACTCCCCCGGTGAGTTAACACTGGCTCGAGATGTACCCGATTTTGTGTATTCGGGACCCATCACCTTATTCCATCCAAGCAATGACCCTCCCGAACCTACTACTCGTCCTGGATGGTATGGCCTTCCCAAAGCCATGGTGAAAGGGTCATTCTCAATACTTGGTTCAAATTTGCCCTCCACCATCTCTTGAGTGTGCTCAAGCTATAGCATAAGGAAAAATGAGGTCAGTAAAACAGTTAATGGTTAGATGCAAAAGTGACTTAATTTCAACAATTCATAGGTAACTTACTAGCTTATCCGCCAGTTTTTTAGCTTCCGGACCCTTGATGAACCATTTTCCGGTTTTCCTATCAAACGAATGGAGAGAACAAAAGAAATCACCGGCACGACTCACCAAGGTAGTGATCATGGAACTAGAGGGTTCCTTCTATGCCACTAGAAGCGCTTTAGGGTATAAACCCGAAGCGGCCCACTCAGGTCTCTTTTCAGCAAAAGTCTTAGGACCCATACGATGGACGTATTCCTTCTTTTCTGCATTCGCTTGATTTTGCTCTCGAAGTTCCTACAAAACAAAAAATGTTAGTCTCATTAATACAAAAAGTGTCAAGCTATTATTCAATTGACATCAGATTTACACAAACTTACAATGGCTTTCTTTTGACTCTTCATTCTAACGAACTCTTCCCAATCAGCTTTTGACACGGTCGGCCATATTTGCCACGGGAGACGGTTATCCTCTTTGGCATTCTTCTTCTTTGTTTGCACCTTCTTCTTCTTATGGATCCACCGATTAGTCAACTTGGTCTTAAAGCCTCTGAATCTTTCCGCTAATAAAGAGACAAACACCTTTTTCTTCTCGGGATCATTAGGAATAGAAAACTGCCTCTGCAAGCACAAATTAAAACCGATTATTGGTTTCTATTTAAAAACAATCATAAGGTTAAGGTATCTTAAATTGTCTAAATGTGCCAAAAACACACTTACCCTTGTATCATCCCAAAATGCTTGAATCAAACCCGGAGGTACTTGCCGCATTACAAGTGTAATGGGGATTTTCCGCGAACATAAGCCAACTTGATTAGCATATTGTCGACGCCATTTGGGCCCGGGTTGGCCTTTGTTGTCATACTCCAAGACCATGGGACCGTCCGGTTTCTTAAAGCTTCTCGTCGGACCCCTTGTTTTTCTTTCTGCCGGTGCCTTTTCCCCCCCTCCACCACCTATGTTGTTTTCATCTTGTCCTTGGCCTTGACTTTCAGGAGTCGGGTTCTCACCAACAATCTCACGTGCTGTATTTTCAATGGCCGGTGCACGTTCAGCTAACTTTTCAAAATCGTCAAGCCTACGCTCGAACTCATCTTGAGCCTGGTCCTCTGGCTCACCCAAGTCATCCTCCTTATTCACATCATAAGGAGCATCACTATCATCGGAGTCGTCATCCTCGTACTCGTCCTCATACTCATCATCGTCAATGTCCTCTACCGAACGAGGATCATGATCGTCCGCCATGAGATATAAGCACCTGTCAAAGCAATCATAAAACAATATTAGTGTATAGTAAAGTATATGCATGATAGTTATTATGGTTATGTATAAGCTATTTTAGCCATTTTCACCTACTTATTACGGTCCTATAACCTTGTATATGCATGATAATGAGTACAAAATGCCAATTTCAATCTACATATGGAAAATAGGTTGTTAGAATGAATAAATGTTAGTTCATACACAAAACAAAGGAGTTGGGTTAAGTAGAAGCTATTTATGCCAGTTTCACCTACTTATGGTTCTATAACCTTGTATATGCATGATAATGAGTACACTTAGGCAATTTCAAACTACAAATATATCATTTTCGCTTACTTATGCTCCTATATACATGATAACTAAACTATATTTGCAATGAAACCATTACTAACTTTTAATCAAACTACCTCATTCTGAAATTCCTTCGTTGTGGTCTGATCGCATATAACCTGCTTCGTTGTCTATGTCATTTAGTACTCCAGGTCTAGGAACAGTGAAAGGTGCTGAATCATCAAACGCATCATATTCTTCCTCATCCTCAACATCTCCAATGCCTAGGATTCTTCTTTTGCCAGCTAGCACTATAGACCATTTTGAATCCATTGGGTCAGTTACGTAGAACACTTGCTTAGCTTGAGATGCAAGGATAAATGGTTCCGCACTATCATTCAAGTGGCCAAGATCTACAAGAGTAAAGTCCTCATGTTTGACGTTTCGCCTGATATTATCAACCCACTTACACTTGAAAAGAGCAACCGTGAAGTCACAATAATCAAGCTCCCATATTTCTTGAATTCGACCATAGTATGACAACTCTGCATCGACAGGTGATTTATCCTTAGAACTTGCAAACTCCCTTGACGACGCCACAAGAGTTACACCACTGTTTTGGGTGGAGGAAGATTTCAAATCACGAGCCTCGGTCCAAAAAGTGTACCCATTGATGTCATATCCCTCAAATGAACGGACATCATCCCTAGGACCGTACGCAAGCCACCGTACTGTATCGGTCACATTAGTATCATTCAATCCACTCATTACTCGTTCACGAAACCAATCAACAAATTTCTTATTATGCAACTGCATAAGTGCCCTTTCACCTTTGGATGGAAATTCGGCACGCAAACAAGCCATGTGCTCGTCTAAATATGGGTGCACATCTGAAACATGGTGCAACACATAAAGGTGTGCTTGTAAGAACTGATCTCGGTCTGGTGACATTATACTTCCTTCAGGGTGAGCTCGGGCTATGTAGTCTACCTTCAAGTCTACCTTCATGTCGAGAAGTAGAAAGACCAATAGGTTGAGCAAGGGCTATGTAGTCCGCCACAAAGTTACCTATCTCCTCACCCACTGTCCCTTGCATTATACTTCCTTCAGGGTGAGCTCGGTTCCGTACTTTATCTTGTAATGTACCCATGTGTCTTTCAAAAGGGTAGCACCACCTCATGAACACTGGACCGCACAACTTAATCTCACGCACCAAATGAAGAACCAGATGAACCATTATGTCAAAAAATGAGGGTGGGAAATACATCTCAAATTTGCACAAAGTCACAACCACATCAGCTTGCAAAGCATCTAGTGTACAAGGATCAAGAACTTTGCTACAAATTGTATTGAAAAACGAACAAAGGCTTGTAATCGCTTCCCTCACGTGTTTCGGTAGAATTCCACGGATTGCAATCGGTAGGAATACTTGCATCATAATGTGACAATCATGGGATTTCATACTTGTCAGCTTCAATTCTCCATTTAAGGTTACAAATCTTTTCATGTTAGATGAGTACCCTGATGGAACCTTAATGCCGTACAAACATGCACAAAACATACGTTTCTCTACCCTTGACAATGTATAGCAAGCCGGGGGTAAATAATTCTTTTCATCCTTCCCTTTACCCTTATCTTTCTTCTTTGACGCATCTTTGGCCTTTCCCTTTCCCTTGTTCTTCTCCTTCCCTTTTTTCGAAACACTTTCATCTTCTATTCTCGGATCCTTTCCCTTTCTGACCTTTTCTTGAGGCCACAATTCTGGACGAATCCCCATCTCTTGCAAATCTAACCGAGCACCCTTTCCGTCCTTTGTTTTGCCTGGGATATTCATAAGCGTCCCCAAAAGAGCATCACACACATTCTTCTCTATATGCATCACATCAAGACAATGCCTAACGTCATGTTCTCTCCAGTACGGCAGCTTCCAAAAGATTGATTCTTTCTTAAACAGAGCAGCTGAGACCATAGTTTTTTCTGATTTTCCAAACACCGTTTGTATCCCTTTCACCCGAGCACTAATCTCAGCACCAGTCAATGGTCTAGGCGCAGTATCCTCTTCCACGGTTCCATCGAAAGCCTTTTTCTGCCTACGGTACAGATGATCACGCCTAAGGAACCTTCGAGTCCGTAGGTACACATCTTTGTGAGAATGAGTCAGGTATACGCTTGATGTGTCATCAATACATATGGGGCATGCTTTTTTCCTTTTGACCTTGTACCCACACAAGTTGCCATATGCAGGGAAGTCATTCATGGTCCACATAAGGGCTGCACGCAATGTAAACATCTCGTTCTGATGAGCATCGAAAACGGAAACCCCTTCGTCCCACATCTTTCTCAAGTCGTCAATAAGCGGCGCAAGGTAAACATCTATGTCGTTTCCAGGTTGCTTAGGACCAGTTATTAGCAATGAAAGCATTACATACTTACGTTTCATGCACAGCCAAGGAGGCAAATTATAAATCACTAAAAGTACCGGCCATGTGCTGTGTTGGGTACTAAGAGTGCCAAATGGATTCATCCCGTCCGTGCACAACCCAAGCCTTAAATTTCTGACTTCATTACCAAATTCCTCAAACTTCAAATCAATGTTCTTCCACTGTGGAGAGTCAGCTGGATGCTTCAGCATTCTGTTTTTCTTTCTTCCCTCTGCATGCCACCTCAAGTTTTTAGCGTCTTTTGGTATTGAGAACAGACGCTTAAACCTTGGAATAATGGGAAGATACCACAACACCTTAGCAGGAGGTCCCTCCGTGCCAGGATTGCAACTCATGCGCTTGTACCGCGACCGCTTGCATCGTGGACACTCCTGCAGTTTTTCATACTCATTTCGATACAAAATACAGTCATTAGGACATGCATGTATCTTCTTATACTCCAAACCAAAGGGACACATGAGCTTCTTTGCGTAATAATAAGACTTAGGAATTTCATTCCCATCAGGCAACATATCACTTAATGCGGTCAACAAAGAAGTAAAACTGATGTCCGTCCACCCATGCTTCGACTTAATGTTGAAAAGTGTTAGCACGGCCGATAGTTTGGAGTATTTTTTGCACCCGGGATACAAAGGCTTTTTGGAAGCCTCCGATAATAATTCAAACACTTCACCTTCAACACCTTGCAACATCTCATCCACTTGTTCATCCTCGACCTCATCCGCCTGATCTTCATCGGCTCCATCCTCACCATTATCAACAATATACTCATCATTCTCGTATTCCTCGTCCACATGAATCTCAGTGCTTCTAACACGCACATCATTCCGATCAAGATCCCCACTGTACTCTCCACTTTCTCCGTGCCAAATCCACACATGGTAAAATTTCCTAAACCCACGACATAATACATGATCTCTAATGATTTCAACACTATCGACCACATTCACACAATTACAATCAACACAAGGACAATAAAGGCCTTTGCCTCCCAGTGTGCGTTGATAAGCTAAAGCCCTCTCGCAAAACTCTTGAACCCCATTCCAAAATTCCAATGTATCGCGTCTACCATACATCCAACCACGATCCTTCTCCATTTAGTAAATTGTCTCTAAACATATATATAGCACCATATAATTATAATGTGTAAGTGCTACATATTTTATGTAAATCAAATTCAAGTACAAAACGTGAATATGCCATTCATATAGTGAAAAAATGCATGTTTCCAAAGGGTCCTTATCACTCCAACCTAACCCATCCTTGAATGTCTACTCTCACTAGTGAATGTATGTCAACTTTCCAATTTTAAGGAAAATCCGGCAGCATTTCCCCCTAGTTCTCCAAGTACACGATGTAGATAATTAATTACCCACATATGTACCCAGAGAACATAGTGAGGAAATGGTAAGCCGAGATGTTCCTTAAAATCGAAAAGAAAACATACATTCACCACCTAAGTGAGAGTACACATTCAAGAACAGTCCCAACCGGGGACTATTCAAGACTTTCTCCTAATGAGAAAGCCTTGAACGGGTATCTAGGCATATGATGATGCAATTCAAGTATTCTATATATTGTTGTATTTATTTGCAATTAAACAATACACAAGTTGCAATTTCATGAATAAACTTTTATTAAATGGATGAATAGAAAGAAATATAGCTAAGTAAAGTTTAGTAGTCATACCAATATAGCAACTACCTACTTGAGCTCAATATGTAGTCCTCAAGCTAATTAAACTCTTGCTTCAATTCACATATGAATCTATTTATTAAAAAAACAAAAAAACAAAAATTAGGTTAAATATTATGTATGTACTTCTCATAACATGTCAATTCACTAATTTATTTCTAAGCTAAAACACATCATTCATCGAACTAACAATTGCTAAACTATGTATTCACTACTTTAATTTGTTCAAAATTCATTTTTTTATTCAAAATTGCTAAACTAAAAAGGTTACTACTCTCTAATTTTTTTCATTTTAATTATTCAAAATTGCTAAACTAAAATGGTTACTAATCTCTAACCATTATACCAAACCAAAATTTAACTAATTAAGTAACAAGGCTAATATTCTCTACTTTATTCAAAATTACACATCAAAACAAATTAAATTAACCATTAAAACATACTAATATCCAACTAAATGAGTAACAAAGTTACTAATTTCTAATATTTTCACAATTTCCCAATAAAAAAACCAATTATTGAAACAAATTGAAGTTAAATTATATTCTAACCTAAATTTCAATTATCAAAAACCAAACTCCCCAAAACAAGGCATCATAAACAAATTTCATAGCCAGCAATGTAGCACAAACATACAATTTTAATCCCAACAATGTAGCACAATTTTTATCTAAAATAAGATGAACCCATTAATTTTCTTTGCATTTCATATACAATCTAAGCACAATTTTAATCTAAAATAAGATGAACCCATTAACTTGAAAAGATGAACTTACCCTAAATTAGTTGGAGGTGGAAGAAGCTAAGGGGATGAGAGAATGAAAAGACCCTCGCTGGTGGAGGAGGCGGTGCGCGCTGATGGAGGTGGAGGCGGTGCGCGCTGGTGGAGGTGGAAGCGGTGCACGCTGGTGGAGGTGGAGGCGGTGCGCGCTGCAGCTGTTGTTTGTTTCGCACAGAGAAAGGCGGTGGAGGGCAGGGTAGCGCAGGGAGATTCACGGCGGTGGTTTTCGACACTTGAAAGCGCCGGTGAAGGTGGCGGTTGTGGTGGAGGGAAAAGGTGGAGGCACGACTACTCTGTGTGAGAACGAAAGAAGCTAAGGGATGAACGAATGAAGGGAAGGGAAGGAAAGAGAAAGAGAGGAAGAAAAGAGGAATGAAAAGACGCGGGTTTTTATGTTTTGAATATGGCACCGGTTTGAAAGGCACCGGTTCAAACCGGTGCCTTTTTTGATTTTTGGCACCGGTTCAGGCTGAACCGGTGCCTTTTCTCTTTTGGTAAAAAGCCGCCCAAATTTAGACCGGTTTTTGGCACCGGTTTAGGCTGAACCGGTGCCATATGGGGGGTGCCTAATGCTTTTTTTCTACTAGTGCTTCATTCTCTTTTTGTCTTAGCATCTCAAGTTGTCTATAATCGGTTTCAACTTGAATATTGCACTTGTACCCATCAATGAAAGCGTTTACTATCGATTCCCAGGTAGAAGTTTTCTCTTTGTCAAGGGAGAAGAACCATTGTTGGCAAACAGTTTCAAGAGATAGAGAAAATATAGAGGGAAACACTTTCTTATCAATACCCTTAACACTCATTATTGTTTCAAAAGCTCTTAGATGAAAATAAGGGTTGTAAGTTGCCTTGAATTTTGGGATGTCGTTGGCATTGAACTTATGCAGAAGAAGTTTTTTATCCACCAAGAGCCCTAATGAAATAATGCCCTGAAATTTATAGTCACTAGATAGCTTGCTCAAGGTTTCTTGCATGAGGTTCATTTATTGTTGCTTCACAGGGTCATCAATTTTGAGGGTTAAAGCCTTTAACACCTCAGTCATGTCAGTCAATTGACTCCTAAGTTCATTAACTTCCTCTTGAGTTGCCATTATCTTTTTAGCCTTCCTCTTTTGACGAATCGGTTTATCAAAAAGTAAGACTTGAATAAAGAGGTTATCCTTGATTAATCGCCCTTCTCTCCTCGACCAAGTACTGTGGAGAAGGAATTTGAGGATATTCATTGTTAATGGTTTGACTCAAACTTTATTCAACATGCAATGGATAGAAGAAGGTAGAAAAATGAGGGTAGTGATATGGAGAAAGCATATAGATGGAGAGATGTGGAAAATTAGGAATAGAATGTACCCCCAACTCAAATGACGGAAAAAACCGACTCATGCATGAACCTAAGATATGGTCATGGTGTGAAAAGAGTATGTACAAAGTGTGTGCTAAGACTAGTGAATGTAGGTGATATGTTAAGACTTGTGTCATGACCATGTGGCTAGACTATGTGACTAGACCCAAGCAAGTACTAAGTTAAGACCTCATGTATATGCATTAAACTAAACAGGTTGTAATATTTTAGTCATAACTTTTAATCTGTGACTCTGATTGGAATGAAACCAGCGCCAAATTAAAGATAAAACTCGGGGCTACAGATACATAGGTTGTACCACTCGTAACTCTTCCTATAACTCCGGATATGACCAAAACAAGTTGACGCTTGTGCAGTATACGGGAATAAAAATACGAGTTGACTTAAAGGGACTATAACTCGATTTTAGACATATTTATTAGCTCTAATTAATTAATTTATTTATTAAACAAAGTCCTTTAGTCATTAGTTAGTTTATTAAGTCTTAACACAAGTCAAACAAACAGTTAGGAAAAAAACACATAGAGTATGCACAACAAATAATGCACAATTAGTCAAGTAGGCACAATATGATGCAATGAGTTTGCAACCTAACCATGGCTCTAGTTCTCTAAAGTTCGGGATATGGGCTAGTCAATAGAGGGTCCATGGTTAATTGTCCAGATGCACCGCGCGGAAGCCTAACCGTGAAGGGTCGGCGCGAGTGGATGGGACACCGCGAATTTAGAAAAAATTCGCTTACGTGGTTTGGTGAATTCGACATTCTCAGATGTACCCTTTGTTGCTCAGAGCATTCAATCAGGTAGATGGAGCATGAATTCCCAGAGGGTTATGTCCATATGTAGAACACATATGGGTTTCAGAAAAGTGGGAAAAACTCAATAAGGAAGTAGGATCGAGCGAACAATGCTAAAAACTGGTTGAAATTAGAACGCATATTTCTGGCTCGATATTGGAAGAATTTGACGCCAGCAAACAGAGGTTGGCGCCAGCATTTAGCTTTAGCGCCTAGCGGCAGAGCTGTCGTTTGGCGCTAAAGTCAAAAGACTGGTGCTAATTTTTGTTCGCTGACGCTAATTCCTACATGCCTCAGCAGCTTTCTGTGCTCGATAAAATTTTCTAGTTTCGCGCAGTGTTATTTCGATCCTAGTTGTGAAAGATATTTCTCAAATTTCCTACGTGTTAAAATCCTATGTTTTAACTCATTACGGATGGTCTTTTTAATGAGATCTTTTTTATGCATATGACAATAATGTTAATCAAAATTACGCACATGAAATACTTAGAGCTTTTCGAGTCTCATCCACTCATTCTAAGTCATTACCGAAATAAATTTCAGGAATTAAAATAGAAATCCTCCCCAGTGGAATCGCCAAAAAACTGTAGGGAATATTTCAAGCGCTAACCCCTAGCTTGAACCCACTGTGATCATACACTAAAGTACGGTGGCGTCCAAAGGGAAAGAAGATAGGGCAAAAGAGTCGCCAACAAGTTTTTTTTAGGAACTTGTAAACCGTTCACGAGGTGAAGGTTACACCCCTTAACGATCTAAGAGATAGTCAACTCCATAAGGTCTTAAACCAAATAGGGTTTGGGGATGAAGGTACAAATCCAACCTAAATGAGATTGAACCTGCCCTAATAATAGGCCTCTACTTTATTCTGATCGTGTTCATGTGCGCTTTCTGACTAACATGCAATCAATAGGATTAACCCTAAACCTGTTTATCTATGTTGGTTGAATATTAATGCACAAATAAATCTATTATTGGCGATCACTTGAATTATAATCATATTAACCCTAACAAGATTATTAATTATCTCATTAAGCGTGATTACAAGTACCAATTTCCTTTAAACATGCATAAAAGGCGTGATCAAGCAATAAATATTAAATAGCATCAAGCAACATAATAATAATCATCACAATTATTATAACAATTATAATCATAAAAATAATCATGTTAATAATAAAGCATAATAATAATAACAAGATCCTAGGCATGATACTAAAAAGATTAATAACAAACCCTACCATGTCACTAAACAATAAAAATCAAAGCTTTAACCCAAACATGATACTATTAGGAAAGACAATAAAGAGCATTATAGAAATCACAATTGACATTATATTCTTTACCCTAAACATGATACTAGGAACTTATTGTTGTCAGTCTAAACATCAAATTAAGAAAAACATCCTTACATGATACTAAGAATCATATAACAACCTAGACATGATTTCTATATCATAATATCAATTAAAACTTTGAAGTACTTACTTGGATGCCTCGTACCTCTTTCTAATAACAAAATACACACGTTAGTAACTTCAAGGAAAGTAATAAACAAAACAATTAAATTAAATAATTGAAATAAAGATTAGGGACCAAACCCTCAGAAATTAAAACCTTTCATGTCTAGGGTGAAGGCAACTTCGAATTTGGCTAGGTGTGTCTAGTGCTAATGTATGAGGAATTGTGTTTGTAAAAGGCTAGACTTAGAAAGAGAGAGAGAATCAAGAATTTCTTGATGAGAGTTGATGAGAATTAGAAACAGAAAGAATAAGAATTTATGAGAATTGATTATTGAAAACAAAATTTTAAGAGGCTATTTATAGCGAAAATCAGTCGGATGGATAAAAAAACGAATCAGAGTTTCGATGAGAATAAAACTCGATCGCAGCGTCAAACACGCGCGTGGCGCCAAACGCTGGACTCTAGAGCTTTCCAAACGTTGGACGCTACTCTTTGGCGCCAAACGCTAGGCGTGGCGCCAGGCGCTGGAAAAACAGTTTTTGCGGATTTTGTTTTTATCATATCTTTTGATCCGGAAGTCTAAAAAAGGCATATAATATGTTATTGGAAAGCTCTTGAAGTCTACTTTCCAACCCAATTAGAATCAGAAAATATTTTGTAGATAAAAAGATATGGACGAAATAGTGGAAGAGTGTCGGTTTTGGATAGAGTTTCATGTCTCATTCATATCTTTTTCATTATAACTCGGATTTAATATTATAATATATCATTGGAAAGATAATTTCAAGATATATCCAATCATATAAAATTTGGATAAAGATTATAAGGCACGAAAATAAAATCTGACTGTCTTTGAACTTCCTCATTATTCATCGGAATTGGGCTTATAATATATCGTTGGAAACATCTTTTCAAATCCTATCCAATTACACCATTATTGGACCCTTATCATGGACCAAACTAAACTGAAATTCACGTTTTCATAAATAAGGTAAGAAAAGAAATTTATTCAAAAACAGAAAGAAGAGATATTTTAATAAAAACATTCTCATCACTAGACTTTTCACACTTTCGCTTTGTTCAATAATCAAATGACATGAAAGGTATTCATCACAGGGTTTGGTTTTGGGGAGACACATTTGGGTGTCTACACAACCGATCAAGCGGCCAATGACAACCCTTGAGTCTTCTTTACGAATGCTCAAATGGGTTATTGAACTACAGGGACTGGAAATAGCTTTCGAACCAAGGAAGGCAATAAAGGGGCATGCATTCGCCGACTTTATTGTTGAAATGACAAGGCCGGCTGAGCCAGATCATATCAATAAGGTTTGGAAAGTGTATGTGGACGGAAGCTCCACGATGAACGGCTGTGGTGCAGGCGTAATTTTTCAGTCTCCTGAGGGGGAAAAATATGAATATGCACTACGGTTCAAGTTCCAAGCCTCAAATAATGAGGCCGAGTATGAAGCCCTGTTAGCCGGCATTCGGATGTGCAAGGCGGCAAGGGCAACAAGAATTAACGCCTACTCTGACTCTCAATTGGTAGTAAGCTAATACAATGGTGCCTATGAAGCCACCCATCCGACTATGATCAAATATTTGCTGGCGCTCAGGGCTGAAGCTGGGACACTTGAAGACTTTAAGTTAAGTAAAGTGCCCAGATCAAAGAATAATTAGGCGGATGCTCTGTCCAAGCTGGCTTCATCCGCCTCCTGTGAAACGCCTCGGTCTGTCTTCTAAGAAGTCATGGAAAAGAGAAGTATATCTGATGAAGACCCCATTGGAGTACTCGACAGAAGCTCCACCTGGTTAGATAATATCTGAGCGTATCTGACAGCCGGCACCCTCCCGAATTCACCCCAGGAGGCGGTCGTGCTGAAAAAACGCGCTGCAAAGTTTGAGATAAAGCAAGGAGAGCTCTTCAAAGCAGGCTTCATGAAACCTCTTTTGAAGTGTGTGACCCTAGAAAAGGGGCAAGAAATCCTCGAAGAATTGCATGCCGGATACTGCGCCTCTCATGTAGGCGGCAGGTCCTTAGCTGTCAGGGCTAGGCGGCATTACTTCTGGCCGAACCTAGAGTCGGATGCTATGGAGATGGTAAAAAAATGTGACAAGTGTCAAAAGTTTGGCAAGTTGATCCATCGTCTGGCCACTAACCTAACGACCATCCACAGTCCTGCGTCGTTTGCTAAATGGGGCATGTGAAGGAGTTATGTCCTCGATAAGTGCAATTACTAGATATATCAAGGATCACTATTATGGAGATAATAAGTTCATTCTATAGGGTCGTCAATGTTTGGTGCTAGATATGACAATTGATCTTTTGGATAGCTTAATAGTCCAAAGCCTTATAGAATGGATCCTATAAGGTCACACATAAGAGTATTGGGTTAAACAAGTTAGAGGCCCAATATTGGGCCGCATGATTTCATGACATACCACATTGATATTTGGGCTTGAATAATTAGAAGAGTCTAATGGGTTTTGGACATGACATGGTTTTATTTCTATATATTATCTATAAATATAAACCATGCCTAGGGTTGCATGATATACCAATTGACATTTAGTAAATTGTCACACAAGCAACCAAGAATCCCAAACCCTAACCCTCTCTCTACTCGGCCCTCTCTCTCTCTCCTCCGTGTCCGTACGACCCTCCCTTGTGGGCGGCGCGTGTGGTGGCGCGTGGGTGGTGTTGTGGTGTGTTCGTGGCTCGGATCTCCATTGAAGGTTGATTGAAGTGTTCGGTCACAACTAACTAGCATTAGTGGAGGTTTAATCCGTGCTCATGGACTAAGTAGAGGAATCACACGTGGGGTTCTTGTTCTCCTTATTGTTCTTGTTCGATCACTTGTGAAATCACACTTCAAAGGTATTATTCTTACTCTTTATGTGTTATGCATGAGATCCTTGGTTAGGTTCTATATGAATATGATTCATGATTATTTCCGCTGCGTAGTACCTATATTTCCCTACAACATGGACATCCTGGGTCCATATACGACTGCACCAGGCGGCAGGCACTACATTTAAGTGGCTGTGGATTACTTTACCAAATGGGTAGAGGCAGAGGCGGACAAAAATATCAAGACTAAGAACGTGATTTCCTTCATATGGAAGAATATCATCACTCGTTTTGGGGTGCCTATGTCTATGGTTTTTGACAATGGTCCTCAGTTTGAGACCCCTCACTTGAAGACTTGGTTAGGAGATCAGGGGGATCTCCAATTACTTTGCATCAATCGGCCGACCCGAAGCAAACGACTAATTTGAAGTCTTCAACAAATTAATCTCAGACGACATTAAAAAGAATGTCCAAAGAGCTGGTGGCTTATGGGCGGATGAATTACCACACGTCCTGTGGGCCATCAGAACAACCGCAAAAGGGGCGACTGGAGAGAACCCATTCCTCATGGCGTATGGGGCAGAAGTTATCTTTCTCATTGAACATTATGAGCCGACTCTTCGGATTATGTTTTATGATGAAGAGGCAAAATGGGAGGCCATGCGCCTCACATTGGATTCACTCCCAGAATGCAGGAGCAATGCTGCCCTGCGCCATGAAATCTACCGTCTGAGAATGACTCGAGCGTACAACAAAAGAGTACATAAGCGCCCTTTAAAAGTTGGGGACTTTGTGTTAGGGAAAATGGAGGCAGTTGGTAGGGCGAATGAACAAGGGAAACAAATTCCAAATTGGGAAGGCCCCTACCGAATCTATGAAGAAGTAAGAGGCGGCACCTACGGCCTGGAAACACCAGACGGTAGGAGGCTGCCCCGAACCTGGAATGTAGATAATCTAAAGACGTATTACTTCTGAAATTTTGTAAAGTTTTTTGACTTGTTAATGAAATTTTTCCTTCATTTTCATACTTGTCTTTATTTACTTTGAGTACCGGCTGCTCAAAGTGCAGAGAAACCGACTCATAACCATGAAGGATGCCGCCTGTGCTGGCGGATCCTACTTACCCATTATGTTACCAACTGCACAATGTGCAGGCGGACCAAAATCTTTAAAAAAAGTAACGATGGAGCACCGCCTGTACAATGTATAGACTTCCAATCTACGAGACACCGCCTGCCCAATGAACAGACGACTAAGCACATTGTTAATCTAAATATAATTTTGGGATCGTCTGCTCCAACAGCAGACGCCCAAAAGATAATCCGACTGCACCAAAGCAGTCGGCCTTAAACTTATGCTTAAGCTAAGTTAATAACTTAGTAGCTAACGTCTAAGTGACAAAGAGGCTAATGGCCGGATGAAAAACTAAGTTAATAATTTAGTCAATTTTTATTCTAAGCTAATTCAATGACTTAGTGGCTATTCATTATTAGTAGTGTTTAGTTTATATAGTGTTTTACCCCCGTCCCGTGGTCATTATTAGTAGTGTTTTTGGCTCTTTCAGGCCACTTTTATTACTAATTTGTGTGTTCTAGTGTTTTCGTAGTTTTAGTTGTATTTTACAGGAAATTGCACTCTTGGAGCATTTTCTTGGGCCTTATTGGATCGACTACGGAAGCTAGAAGGACACGACCACTTTTGGAGCCCAAGATCGGTGAGAGCCGGTGACTAAGGGCTCGGTAATTTGGATCACGAGGAATTTGGACCATGTATTCGAGACCCGAGAGGAAATATGGATTGGGCCGAGAAATCTAGCCTAATCGAAGTCCAAGCCTTGAAGAAGAAGACCGGGCCTGATCGGGCAAGCATACGCCCGATCGGGCAGATGCGCGCAAGGCACTCTCAAGGATGAGGCACGCCCGATCGGGTGAGCTAGGCTCGATCGGGCGCGGCACATCAGAAGGAGCATAGTAAAAAAGGCGGGCCCGATCGGGCGGCCTTTCGCCCGATCGGGAGCGTGTTTTTCCTAGAGTCTGATTAATTTTAGTTTAATTCTTATTTTAGGAGAAGTTTAAATACGATTTGTACGGAATAATTACATATCCTCTTTCTTAGACTTTCTCTCTCTACTTAGTTTTTTTTTCTGTCTCTTAATCTCTCTCTAAACTTTTGTTCTTAATTCTTTCATTAATTCCAGATTTATCTTGGTAACGATTTCTTCCCTTAATCTTATTTATTTATTTTATTTCTTTCATCATGATTTATTTTATTGCTTTGATTAGTTTAGTTTTTAATATGTGTGAGTAGTTTAATTTCTAGGGTTTATGGGGATCTAATAAATAATATGAAAGGGTAAATTATTGTTGTTGATTATCAATGCTAGATTAATTTCCTATTGATTGATTTAATGCTCTGTGACTAGATTAGGCCTATCTTTTATGCATGAGTTTGACAATATTGATTCAAGAATCGAGAGATGAGAATTAATGTTAGGTCTAGTTTCAATAGACAAGTTAATTTATAAATGGTTAAGTCAAGATTCGATAGATGAGATTTAATACCGATAAATTAATTGTGTGATTGTAATACGTAGCGAGAGCCCTTTATAATCTGGTTAATTGATGCATTGATGATTGACTATTATTAATTATTGGTATTTCATGATAATTTCTTATTGGATTGTTTTAATGTTTTACAATTGCGGCTTGTAAAAGTATAGCAATATTAAATTGATGAATCGAGCAGATGTTAATTTGATATTAAAGGCTATTTTCAATAAGAACTTATATCTAGTAAATTGCGAGAGCCTGTTAAATCTATGTTGATTAATAAATTGCGAGAGCCTGTTAATCATGTTATTTATGCAATGTCAATAATTGATTACTATGTTTTACCCTGGAGTATTTTTTATTGGTGAACCTATGCCCTAGATCCCTTTATATATTGTTTTCTTCCTACTCTTATTCTTTGTAGTTTAGTTTCTTACTTAATTATAAATATTGGTTACTTAAATAATTTAGATTTTAATAATTAATTAGGAGTAAAAAGACTATTTTCCCTATGGAGATCGACCCTACTTCTCTATCTACCTTAGTTAGTGATTTAGGTAATTATTTTTTATTAGGGGATACGACTTTACCCTGTCAAAATTTGGCGCCGTTGCCGGGGAAACGGTTTTATTTTTATTTCTAATTATTATTAGATTCTAGATTTTTTTATTTATTTTTTTATTATTATTATTATTATTTATTTTTTTAATTTTTAATTTTATTTTTTTTATGAGTTGAAAATATCCATGCTTATGTCACTACAAGAATTATATAATTTTTATGCAGCACCTAACTACTGTAGTTGTCAACGTCTTTGTCATGAAAATCCTGAATGCCCTTATAATGAGTTTTTTGTGCGTGCTCCGGATGATTTTAGAGTCTTTCCATATACATATGATCATATTCAGAAACGATTAGTTGCTAATGAAAGTTATTAGAAGGATCTTGATGAAAAAGTATAATATGAATGTTATTGAGGATGAAGAACCGCCGGTTATAGAATTTGTGGTTGAAAAATCATTGGTTGACGAATCGGTGATTGAAAAATCATTAGTTGTAGAAACGGTGGTTGATAATTCCTTTGTTGATGATGAGGTTATTTGTGAGGGTAAAATTTTAAAGTCATTATTGGATGATAAAGACAATGACTACCTCCATGTTCGTTCTATTAATTCTAAAATTTTAGCAGAGGAAGTGGAAGGTTGTGGTGTATTTTCATCTCCCTCTTTTGATTTTTCTTTCTACATTGAGTTCTCTTTGTGTGCTCCTAACTTTTTCTTTGTAGGGATAAATGTGCTTGTTATTAAGCCCTATATAGTGTTTAATAAATGTTTGCAGGAGCGTTTGATTAGTTAGTCAAGGTGTTGAATTCTTCCGATTGAGAGAAGGAGTATGGTCGAGCGGGACCTTAATAAATTAGCGCTTTGCGGGAGGTAACCCGTACTTTAATTTGCTTTTTAGTTTAGTTTTTTTTTTCTTATTTTTGTGTGTGTGTTTCATTTTATTTATTTATTTATTTTTTTTATAGAGAGGTAAGGAGAGTGCAACTTATGCTTGTGGGAGTTTATTTTTGTGCAGATTTTGAGCTAGAGAAGGCTTCATTCACGCTGGAACTGCACTCGTATTCGATCGGGCAGAGCTCGCCCGATCGGGCGCGCGTACGTGTCAGCAAATTTAGTCAACTTTGACAGGCCATAACTTTTGCGTTTCTTATCCGATTTTTGCTAGTGACCTGACGTTGGAAATCTCTTCAAGTCTAGTTTCTAATGCAATTAGAATCACTGTATTATAATTTATATATCTAAAGTTATGATCATAATAGTGCACCTGACTCAAATTTGAACTTTTTCCCACTAACACTTTGTTTCTTTCTTTCCCAATTTTGTTCCAAAGAGATGCATTGCAATCCTCGAGACTTTGGTGACATTGATGTGGTGATGATGAAGAGTAGTCACCTTGACTACTAGCTTCCCTTTAAGACAATGAGGACATTGTCTGATTTAGCTTGGGGGGAGGTTCTCGTGTTCGTATGGTACATCTTTCACTCTCTCTCTTCTCTTTTTACTTTTATTTTTCTTAGTACAGATTTTATTGCTTTCTTAGGTTAGTTTTATTCCAATGAATTATGAATCATGCTTTCCTGTGCCCCTTGATGAAAATTTTTCGAAATAGTTTTGATTCTTGGTTTTTGATGATAAATATTGTGGATTAGTTGATCATGATTTGAAGTTTGATTGCCTTGAAACCTTAACAAGCGTCAATTTTGTCCAACTATTTGTGAATATAGTGCTTGACTAGTTGATTTGGTAAGGAATGTGTGATAGTTCCATAGTTCCCGGTATGTCAATTTATTTGAGTATTGGTTTGCAACTATTAGTAATATTTATATGATTCATTATTATGCACATTGTGGAGGACAAAGGCATTTGTTCTTTTAGGTAGCCTCCAGACATTGTAGATACATTTGTTCCCTTCTTGTCACCCATGTTGTTGCTTATGCCCTTTTATTGTTTATAGCCACATCACAAGCCTTAATTGCCCCATTGGTTACTAGTCCCAAGCTTGGCTTAGAGGAGCTATTAGTGAGTGAGGTGAGGGAGTTTGTAGTGTGCACATTATTTGCACAATTTGGGTGGGTTTTGAGAAGTAATTTGTTCTTGATCATATTTTTGTTTTTTATGAGTTTGAAAGTTGTATATATTTGAGAAAAAAATAAAAGTGTGATGAAAAAAAAGAAGTTAAAAAAAATGAGAAATTTGAATAAAAGGAAGTGAACTTCTAAGAAAAAAAATGTTTGATGTCCAAATGTTCTAAGTGAAGGTTAATCAAAAGAAAAGAAGAAAAAAAAAGTTGAGTTTCAATGTAAATATTTCAAGTTATGAGTTCAAGGTTTGTTATTCACTCTTGTTCCATATTGTCGTATTTTTATGAGTGAAATTGTGAGTGTTGGGATTGTTTTTATTGTTTGGAGTATATTTGGTGGATTGTTGTTGGAGTTGGTTATGTTGGAGATGTGTATGATCATTATTTTTTATCATGGGTTTATTAGGATTTGGCTCCCTTAATGCATAGCTTTTCTCTCACATAATCCCAAATTTATCCTACCTTTACCCTAGCCTTACATTACAAGCTTAAAAGACCTTCCGACCTTGTGCATAGAAGTTATGTAAATGTGGAAGTGTTGTTTTTAAATGCAAGTTATGAGTTGGCATATTTCGAGTCGACTAGTAGGATGAGCGTTCAATGTTTTTATACACACGAGAGTGTGAGTTGGGAGGGCATTGTTCACATTAAAAGGGATGGGTGGAGAGCAATCGAGTACATTCTTTACTCGCCACATAAATGAGAGTCGAGTGTGTGAGAACTAGTCTTGAATTCTATATGCTCTTGTGGTTTGCTCTACTTAGGAATTGTTAGGGAGGAAGGGTGATTAGATGAATAAGATTGATTGATGTTGAAGCATGTTCATTTAATTTTACCTTTAATCGCTGGCTTTTGATTTGTTTATTGGGGTGAAGTATGTTTTATATGTTCATTGATGAGCTCTTTGCTTAAGGACATGCAAAGGTTTGGCTTAGGGGAGTTTGATATGTCTAGTTTATATAGTGTTTTACCCCCGTCCCGTGGTCATTATTAGTAGTGTTTTTGGCTCTTTCGGGCCACTTTTATTACTAATTTGTGTGTTCTAGTGTTTTCGTAGTTTTAGTTGTATTTTACAGGAAATTGCACACTTGGAGCATTTTCCCGGGCCTTATTGGATCGACTACGGAAGCTAGAAGGACACGACCACTTTTGGAGCCCAAGATCGGTGTGAGCCGGTGACTAAGGGCTCGGTAATTTGGATCACGAGGCATTTGGACCATGTATTCGAGACCCGAGAGGAAATATGGATTGGGCCGAGAAATCTAGCCTAATCGAAGTCCAAGCCTTGAAGAAGAAGACCGGGCCCGATCGGGAAAGCATACGCCCGATCGGGCGGATGCGCGCAAGGCACTCTCAAGGATGAGACGCGCCCGATCGGGTGAGCTAGGCTCGATCGGGCGCGACACATTAGAATGAACATAGTAAAAAAGGCAGGCCCGATCGGGCGGCCTTTCGCCCTATCGGGCGCATGTTTTTCCTAGAGTCTGATTAAGTTTAGTTTAATTCTTGTTCTAGGAGAAGTTTATATACGATTTGTGTTTTGGGTGTTTTTGTCCCTCGGGAGAGTTACGTCACGTAGTCTGATCCGGTCGATCTGTACCTGTAAAATAACGGAGACTCCGGGTGGTTGGAGCTCCGCCTCCGACGGTCAAGTTAGTAACTTGAAACGGTATAAAGAGTACGACAATTTAGGTGGGGATCTGCTCGGATTCCAAGCTCAGGTGTTTCTCTGATGTAAGAGAATGCAGGTGTAATAAATGGTAAAACGTCCTCTCAAAATGAGGGACATTTCCCTATTTATAGGGTCTTTCGGAATTGTGCCCCTGATTAGGTCACTAAGCCCTAATCATTGGTGGGCTGCGCCGTTTTGCGGCGTTCTTGGGATTTGGGCCTGAAGGCCTCCTTTTCCCTTAATTTCTGGAATGACACGTGTCGAGCAGGGATTGGTCCATTTTGGACTAATCTGGGCTGACACGTGTCACCCTCTGATTGGGTCACGTGGTAGGGTAAAATTACTTTAAACATTTGCCCCTCACAGATGTGACGTGGCACACCACGTGGCATCTGTGACACATGTACGCTCCGGTTGGCGTAATTTTACCGTTACAGAGTAACCGTTCACCTTCCGGGTAAATTACGGAAATTCCCCCATATTTACCCTCTATATATAGCCGTTTTACCCTCATAATTTTGTACGTTTACAAAAATTTTCTAGAGAGAAAAATTTTAAGAGAGCAGAAGTCATCCGTTTGAGTCAGACGTGAGCGAAAAAGTTTGTTCTTCAGCGACCCAGCCGGACCCGCCTCCTTTTAGATACCAAATCAAAAGGTACCGTCTCTATCTCTCTCAGCTCTTTTCTTTTTTCACCGCTTGTACATATTTCTTGCAATAAATGGATGCATCACCAACACACACGGCACAGCCTAGGTTAGAGTCCAGCCGGTCACCAAGGACGGCTGAGTCTAGGACTAGGAGTGCCGTCTCGGGGTGTTGGGACCACCCTTTGCCAAGGATTTTGACCAGTTATGTGTCTATGCAGGACATCATGGCTTGGACAATGCAAACGGCCACTGATCCAAATTATAGGAGCGAAGGCTCAGGCGGCCAAACGCCTGAGGGAGAAACGTCTGGTCAGGGAGACCAGACGGCTCTTGAGAGATCCCCTCCGCGTGCCCCTTCAACCCCTGCAGACTCTTTTATGGAGGAGTGTGACCAAGGCGGCGACGAGGCCGTCTCTGCCCCCTTGGACAAAAGTAAGGGGGAGATGGAGAGTGACAGCTCCGCCTCTACCTCTGAGAGCAGCGATGACACTCCCCCTCTTCCAGATAGCGAGAAGGAAGAATGGAAAAAGTGGAGTGAGAAGGACGATCCCTTCAGCATCCACGTCTCCTCCAAGGACCGGATCCAAATGGAGGAGAACTTAGAGAATTTTAGGAAAATGAACCCGCTAGGAGACGGGTATAAGATCCGGGTGCCGCCTGAGCTGGGCACTATCGCCTGGGGGGACGATCAAAAGAACGCCAACAGCTATTTTGGTTGTTATGAGGCGACGTTCAAAGCCGGCCTTCGCTTCCCCCTTCACCAGGCGGTGAAGGCAATTTTGAGAGGCTACGGGCTTGGGATTTGGCAACTTACCCCCAACATCTGGACCAACATTCTGGGGTATGTTGCCGCCTGCGAGTTCTAGGGGCTTAACCCCGGCTGGGAGGCTTTTGCAAGCATGCACTACCTCAGCAGGAGCCCAAGCGGCTGGAGGGCGTGGTACACTCTAACCACGCAGCCGCAATATATGATGACCTTGGACAAGGTCTCCAAGTTCGATGGTTGGAAACACAGGTTCTACCTAATGTCAGCCCCAACCAGACGGGAAAACTATGAATTGTTGGGCAGGAAGTGCGCTCTTCCCCGGATCCTAGAGGAAGACTTTGACAAAATAATTGAGGCAGACTTTTTCGGCCTCACATACGCAACTCTGTCAACCGGGGAAACAATAAAAGTCCCTAAGAACTGGATTCCCAAGAGCGCCTGGTTCAGGGATGAATGTTTCCTAGCCGCCTGTGGGCTAGGGCACATGTTTAATAAACGTATGCACCTGATTTCATACCGTCTGTAGTATTTTTCTATCGGTATTGATTTATGATGTTGACCAACTTCTTTCTTTTTGCAGAAGAAGCATTAAACATGTTGCAGTCGGAGAAAACTCCCAAGCGGTCTTATGCGGTCATCCGCAAAGATCTTGCGGAGAAAGCTGCGGCCGAGCTCAGGGCCAGGTATTGAGCGCCTGACCCTTTCTTTAGTTGCTTTAAAAACTATTTTTTCCGGATGCTAACTTTGACTTTGTTTATTTTTCGCAGGGAGGAGAAGTTGGGAAGTCGTTTGAGAAGAATCTCAAACGGGCTAGGGAGGAGGCCCCAGCAGTTCTCAACAAAATAAAGAAGGCCTCCTCCGCGTTGACTCCTGGCGCCTCAGCCAGGCATCAACTGACGCGGATAGCGGGGAGAAACGAGAAGATAGGCGACAGCTTGTGCCTTGACCTCGTTAACCTTGTTACAGTAACCGGGAGGTTCTCCACGCCTGCAAGCGGTACCCGCTTGGCCGGCTCTGAAGGTAAGAACCCTTTTGAATCCCCGCTTGAGCTGGGGTTGCTTTTGCGGGTGAAATCCCACTCCCAACAGACGTCATCCTCAGACGGCCGACTACAAATAGGTGCCGCCTTAGTTTCTCACTCATCACCTATTGATTGTGGTGCAGATCTATCTCCCCGCTAGCCAGACGTCTAGAAGCATGCCAAGGCCATGCTAGAGGCCGTCTAGAAGAGGGATAAGGACAATATCCCAGGGATAGAGACGTTCAACCTTGAACGCATTCTATCCCTTCTGGCTGAGGTAAGAAACTTGTCAATTCAACTTTATTTTTTCCAAGTATTTTATCCCGCCTGAGATACTGATACCGCCTGACTCTTTCCAGGCCATGCTGCGGGTGGACGGGCTCAAACGTCCTTATTCTCGCAAACGGGAAGAGGTAAAAAGGGCCAAGAATTCCGCCATAGACGCTGATAATATTGCTTTACACTCGACTATCGTAAATGAACTTGAAACTAAAGCAATAATTATGACACAGGCGTCTAAAATCCAGCAACTGGAGCTAGATCTAAAGGCGGCCAACCAGCGGGCTACGGATGCTGAGAAGGCCAAGAAGGGGGCGGAGGAGGCCCAGAAAAAGGCAGACGAGAGCGCCAAACAGGCTAATGAGGCGCTCAAGAAGACCCAGGCGGACCTTGGCAAACTGAAGACCAAGGTTGAGAGGCTGGAGAAGAACGTTGCGCAAGCTCAGAAAAACTTTGCAACAACCCTAGAGGGGGAGCAAAATCGCCTTGTTGCTAAGAGTGATGCTGACAACGACGCCCGTATGAAGATTGCTTGGGCTGCCTTGTACCCAGACGCGGATTACAACATCTAGGCAATGGCGCACAGCTATGCTGAGTACGTGGTGTACTTGAGAGAGCAAGGCGAGCCAGAGCCTGCCTCCTTTCAAGCCTGGGTGAACTCTACTGAGCCGTCCGCGCCTGAGATTCCTGGTCCTGGTGAAGCGCAGGAAATTCCCTCAGACGATGAGGAGAAGGGAGAGGACCAGGGGGCTCCGTTTGCAGGCCAGAAGTGACCCCTCAGCGGCAGTATGCCATCTTTGCTTTCTTTTAATTTTCTTTTTATTCAGCGGCTATATTCCAAAACTTGCTTTTTCCGGCCTGCGTGCCAAGTATCTGTGTATTTACCGGCTGTGGAGCCGGGTTAATTAACAATTTCTTTCTTCCGGACAGGGTCCGGTTAACATTTGATCCATTACAACCGTTTGGTTGGATGGACTTTTTTTAAATGCACCGACTGAGTCGGTTTTGATCATTTTACATTTGAATTTTTATTTTTTGCAAATTTTAATTTTTGCCTAACTTATCAAAAGCATGCGACGATTCCATGCCTTACTAGTCAATAGTCTGGCTGTCCTTGCCCCTGGACGGCTGTGTGATTGGTTTCAAGTGGAGTTGGTTGATTGACTTGAAAACGTCTGATGCTGCAAAGAGCATGATACGTTTGTAAGTCAATCAATCACAGTAGTGATTGCCCCAAACCAAGTGCACAGCCGTACACCAACAGGCGTTTCGGTCACTACACAGACGGTGTATGTCCGTCTTAGTAGAGATTTCATAGCCATTGAACAACTCCAATTGGGGGGAGGTGCAATTTTGGGATAAATAACCCAAGTGAGAACTTCATCCGGTTACCGACTGATGCCTATGGGCATCCGGTATCTGGGAACTTATTTGTTCTTCGTAGGTTATTTTGGTCAGACGGCTATGAGTTGACCAATTTGGTCGTTCAATTTTTGTCGTCTGCATGGATACGTAGAACCGACAAATAGTCCGTTCTCTGCGACGATTGCACCCGGAGGGGTGTCGCCGGACGCCTTTGTCCATGTTGGGACAGGCGATTTTGTAAAATGAGCAACCATCCGGCCATTTTAGCCTCTGGTCTTGTTTGAGACCGGCTGTGTAGCAACTAAACGTTTTCGTGCTTAGTTTTTAGTTATTGAATTTACACTAAGTATCGAACTTAGTTTTTTAAACAAATAGCTCCGTCTGAGTATTGCCCAGGCGGATTATCAAGCGGATTAATAAACAGTATCATACTTAAATAAACAAGGGATCCGAGTATTACCCATGCGGTCCAACAAATGTAACCTTTACTAAGTGTCAAACTTAGTTGAGTAAAGAGGGACCCGCCTGGGTATTACCCGGATGGATAATCAAAAAGTAACTCAATTTTGCAAACGTCTTATTTCATTAATTTGTTTATTAAAATTTACATTCTCAGAAGTAGTACTTTTTTAGATTATCTACATTCCAAGTTCTAGGCAGGCGCCTGCCGTCTAGGGGTTTCCAGGCGGTAAGTGTCGTCCATTACTTCTTCATAGATCCGGTAGGGGCCTTCCCAATTTGGTGTTAGCTTTCCCAGCTCATTGGCCCTACCGGTTGCCTCCATTTTTCGTAACACTAAGTCGTCAACTTTGAAAGGACGCTTGTGTACTTTTTTGTTGTAGGCTCTAGTCATTCTCAGACGGTAAATCTCATAACGCAAGGCGGCATTGCCCCTGTGTTTTGGGAGTGAATCCAATACCAGGCGCATTGCTTCCCAGTTTGCCTCTTCATCATACAGCATGACTCTAAGAGTCGGCTCGTAACGCTCGATGGGCAAGACGGCTTCAGCATCGTAAACCATTAGAAATGGGGTTTCACCGGTTGCCCCTTTTTCTGTTGTCCGGATGGCCCATAGGACATGGATTAACTCTTCTGCCCACAAGCCACCGGCCCTTTCTATTTTCTTCTTAATTCCGTCTGAGATGAGTTTGTTGAAGGCTTTAACTTGGCCGTTTGCTTGGGGCCGGCCAACAGATGCGAAACAGCTTGAGATCCCCTGATCTCCCAACCAATTTTTTAGCTGAGGCGTCTCAAATTGAGGACCATTATCAAACACCATAAACATAGGTACCCCGTACTGGGTGATAACATTCTTCCAGATGAAAGAAATTACGTCTGAGGTCTTGATGTTTATAACCGCCTCAGCCTCAACGTACTTGGTGAAATAATCCACAGCCACTAAGATGTAACGCTTTCCGCCTGGAGCAGGCGTGTAGGGACCTAGAATATCCATCCCCCATTTTGCAAACGGGATTAGGCTATTGATGGCCGTCAGATCAGTAGCCGGACGGTGAATAAGTTTCCAAAATTTTGGCACTTGTCACATTTCTTAACCAAATCCTTGGCGTCTGCCTCAAGAGTGGGCCAAAAATAATGTCGTCTGGCTCTGACGGATAGGGACCTGCCGCCTATGTGAGAGGCGCAGAATCCCGAGTGCAAGTCTTCGAGAACTTCCCTCCCCTTTTCTGGGGTGACACACTTCCATTTCTCAACTCGAAGCTTGTAACTCGCTTCTTCAGGACAACTGCTTCCTGTGGCGAATCAGGAAGTGTGCAGAATCCAGGTAGAGCTTCGGTCCAAAACTCCAATGGGATCTTCATAGATGCTTCTCTTTTCCGGAACTTCCCAAAAGACAGACCGAGGCGTATCATGGTAGGCGAAAGATGCCAGTTTTGACAACGCATCCGCCTGGTTGTTTTCAGACCTAGGCACTTGGTTCAGCCAGAATTCCTCAAGTGCCCCGGCCTCTTCTTTGACCGCCTGAAGATATTTGATCATAGCCGGATGGGTAGCCTCATAACTTCCCTCGTACTGGCTAACAACCAATTGAGAATCAGAGTAGGCGTCAATTTTCATGGCCCCTGCCGCTTTACACATGCGCATGCCAGCTAGCAGGGCTTCATATTCCGCCTCATTGTTAGAGGCCTGAATCTTGAAGCGTAGTGCATACTCAAATCTGTTTCCTTTAGGAGACTCATAAATTACGTCTGCACCACAGCCGTTCTTTGTAGAGCTCCCATCTACATACACTTTCCAAACCTGATCAAGATTATCCGGAGCCACCGGACGAGTCATTTCTACAATGAAGTCGACAAACGCCTGACCTTTCACTGCCTTTCTTGGTTCGTAAGTGATTTCAAGATTTTTCATTTCAATAGCCCATTTCAACATTCTCCCGGATGAGTCCAAGGTACACATCGACCGCTTGAGTGGCTGGTCCGTGTAAATCACCACAGGATGTGCCAAAAAGTAAGGCTTTAATTTTTTAAATGCCATATACAAAGCAAGGCCAAAATTTTCAACCATGGGGTACCAGAGTTCAGCATTTTTAGGAACATGGCTAATGAAGTAAACCGGGAGCTGCACGCCGTCTCGCTCAGTAAGGAGAACGGCACTGAGGGCATGGTCAGAGACGGCCAAGTACATGTACAACGTCTTCCTAGGCAAAGGACTGACCAACCTAGGCAGAGAGTGTAAATGTTCTTTCCACCTCTGGAACGCCGCCTCAGCATCATCCCCCCATTCAAATCTGGTCTTCTTCCTTATTACTTGGAAGAAGTAGAGGCATTTGTCACCTGACCGGCTGAGGAACCTCCCCAAGGCGGCCAGGCAACCGGTGAGTCTATGGACTTCCTTGACAGAACGGGGTGACTTCATGTCAATCACCGCCTGTATTTTTTCGAGGTTAGCCTCTATCCCCCTTTGATCAATCAGGAATCCGAGAAACTTCCCAGACTCAACACCAAAGACGCATTTCTTAGGATTTAACATAACCTTATGCTGCCTGAGTGTGGTGAAGGTTTCTCGGAGATCAGCAAGGTGATCCGCCTGCTGCTTGGATTTGACTATCATGTCATCAATGTACGCCTCCACATTCCTCCTAATCTGATTAATGAAGACCGTATTAATCATACGTTGGAAAGTGGCAGACGCATTTTTCAAGCCAAACGGCATCACAGTATAACAGAATAGCCCCTGATCAGTGACGAAGGCCGTCTTCTCTTGATCTTTCTTCCACAGGGGTATCTAATGGAAGCCGGAGTAGGCATCCATAAAGCTCATCAAGGCGTGACCGGCTGTAGAATCGACCAAACTGTCGATCTTTTGAAGCGGGTAACTGTCCTTTGGACACGCCTTGTTGAGGTCAGTGTAATCAACACACATGCGCCAGGTCCCATTCGGTTTCTTAACAAGGACCACATTGGCCACCCAGTCGGGAAAATTACAAGGCCGAATGAACCTGGCGTCTAGTAGCTTTTTGACTTCGGCAGCTGCCTCCTGACTTCTTTCCTCGCCGTGGTTTCTTTTCTTTTGCCGGATGGGCTTCTTTTTGGGGTCCACGGCGAGCTTGTGGAAAGCAAGATCCGGGCTGACTCCTGGCATCTCTTCCACTTCAAAGGCAAAAATGTCTTTGAATTCTTTCAGCAGAAAGTGCAAGCTTGCACCCAAGGTAGCATGTGCAACCGTCCTAACCTTAACAGTGCGTTCTAGACGGCTGTCATCCATAACGAGATCAATGCTTTCGCCAGCCGGTTGGGGACGGAGCTCATCTGACCGTTCACCGGTCAGTGATTGCTATTTTTTCTCTTTCTTCACCTCCACCAGCAGAGGTGCCTTTCTTTTCTTCCCAGCTGCTGGTGGGGCGGGAGCTGGGTCGGCATCCTTGACATTGTCAAGGTCTATTGGTTCCTGACCGCCTGGGGCCACGGTATCTCGGACGGCTGAGAGATAGCACTCTCGGCCCGTCTTCTGATCCCCATTCAAGGAACCAACAGAGCCGTCATCCCTCTCATACTTGATGAGCATGAGGGACGAGATGATTACTGCTTTGGCTACGTTGAGGGTTGGCCTGCCAAGGATGATATTGTAGGCGGTCAACTCTTCAACGACCAAGAATCTGACGACAATATGTCGTCCCTGGCCTTTTTCTCCCAGCCGGATGGGTAAGTCAATTCTCCCGGCTGGGTAGACCATCCCACCCCCAAAACCAACCAAGGGCTGGGTGACCGGATGCATACTGCTGACATTGTATTTCAGCTTTTGTAGGCACCGGAGGCTGATGATGTCTGATGAGTTGTCGGTGTCTATAAGGATCCGTCCAACCAACTGGTTTGCAACCTTACATTCAATGACCACCGGGTCATCATGCGAGCGGCGGACGCTGCCCCTGTCCTTCTCAATGATCAAGACGTCAGGGAAGGAGGAGATGGCTTTCGCCTGCTCATCGTCATCTTTGTCCATCTTTTGAAGATGGCTCTTGGTGCCCCGGATGGTAGGGCCACCACATGAGAACCCGTCTGCTATAGTGTAGACCGGCTCCTTGTCGGTATCCGAACTACTAGCAGGCTGGGGGCAGTCTAGGAGGACTGACCCTTGTTTTTCTTTTTTGCCCCGGCTGGGGACTTAGAAATGTAGGACTTTAGCAGCCCTTTGTCAGCCAGACGGTCCAACGCCCGCTGAAGACTAAAGCAGTCGTTGGTGTCATGGCCAACTTCTTCATGGAACTGACAAAATTTATTTTTTCTCCGTGACTGGACAGAACTCTTCATAGGATTCGGCTTCTCAATGGACAGCCGGTCCTTTACCTCCATGAGGATGAAGTTGTAGTCTTTGTTAAACTGGTACTTGAGGACGTACGGTTTAAACTCTTTCTTTTTCTTCTGGGACGGCTGGTCAGAGTCAGTAACCGCCCAAACTTCTTTTCTTTTCTTGCTCTCTTCTTTGTTTTTGGCTGGCTAAGCTGACCGGTTGTCTTTCTGCTTGTCGGACGTTTTGGAGTCCGACTGGTTACCAGGCGAGCAGAGGTCGGTAGCTTGGATATAGCTCTCCGCCTCCCTCAGGGCCGCCTGTAAGGTGAAAGCCCCTTTTCTGACGAGGTCGGACTTAAAAGTCGACCCGTCTCTCAGACCCTTGAAAAAGTCTGTAAAAGCTACCTCGTCAAACAGTCCTTGAATCTGAATTCTTATTAGATTGAACCGCCTGACATATGAGCGCAGCCCTTCTCTCTCTCCCTGCTTAACAGTGCTCAAATCAAGGCTTGTTTTCTTAGCAAGGATGTTCATTGAGAAGTTGGAAACAAACAAGAAGGCGAGCTTCCTGAAGCTATCGATGGACCCGGCTGGCAAATTGCCAAACCATTGTTGGGCAATGCCCTTCAATGTAGCCGGGAAACACCGACACCATGTGGCATCATCCAACCCCTGCAGGTACATGAGGTTGGTGTAAGCCATGAGGTGGTCTTCCGGATTGGAGGTACCATCATAGGTACCGACCAACACGTTCTTAACCTTGGCCGGCTGAGCCGCCTCGGTTATCTCCTGAGTGAACGCAGAAAGTTGTTCACCCAAGCACAGCAGACGAAGCTGCTAGTCCAGTGGCTGGACATTTGGGTATGCCGCCTGACCCCAAAAGAAGGCCGGCTGCATGAAGTGAGGAGGATACTGTCCGTAAGCCTAAGTAGGCACATACGGTACATTTCCAATCATATGAAGGCCAGAATGGATGGTATTACCGCCTGTCTGACTCTCATGCAAGGTGGGTGCACTCCCTGTAGAAATATTGTTGAAGCTGTCTAGAAAGTTCGACGTTGAAGCCGACTCAGACAGCGATTGATTTCTCTTCCGGTTGATGATCTCCCGGGCAGCAAGAGTTGATTTTTTACTTCTCACCGGCTGATGAGGCCGGCGAAAGTTATTGGTGTTGTTCCTAGGAAGGAGAATCTTTGACCAATCAATGGTCCCGGCTGCCTTCTCCTTTGGATGGGGAGTGGGCTGCCGGTTTCTGACTGACTTCCCCTTCTCTGGAGGAGTCTTCTTCGCCGACTGACTTTTACTTGGGCCAGCCCGGCTTTTGGTGATCAGCTCTATAATTTCACCCTTGAAACTTGTCATGAACCTCATGAGTTCGTCTCGGGTGACAAGGGCTGATCCAGCTGCCGTTTGGGTTTCCCATTCTGGCTGCCTAGAGGGTCGACTTGGACCTGCCTGGGAGGCACCCCGGTCCAGAGTGTCTCTGGGACGGATGCGCTTGGTTCTGAGAGAGTCGTCTTCGGCTGTAAAGGCTTCGACCTGGGGGTCTTCATCCTCCTCATAGTCGGTAAAAACTTCTGGGTCTTCACCCAGACGGTTAGGGGGTTGTACAGACTCTTGAACCATCTTCGAGGTACTCTCCCCACAAACGGCGCCAAATGTTTTGGGTGTTTTTGTCCCTCGGGAGATACGTCACGAAGTCTGATCCGGCCGATCTGTACCTGCAAAATAACAGAGACTCCGGGTGGTTGGAGCTCCGCCTCCAACGGTCAAGTAACTTGAAACGGTATAAAGAGTACGGAAATTTAGGTGGGGATCTGCTCGGATTCCAAGCTCAGGTGTTTCTCTGATGTAAGAGAATGCAGGTGTAATAAATGGTAAAACGTCCTCTCAAAATAAGGGACATCTCCCTATTTATAAGGTCTTTGGGAATTGTGCCCTTAATTAGGTCAGTGAGCCCTAATCATTGGTGGGCTGCGCCGTTTTGCGGCGTTCTTGGGATTTGGGCCTGAAGGCCGCCTTTTTCGTTGATTTCTGGAATGACACGTGTCAAGAAGGGATTGGTCCATTTTGGACCAATCTGAGGGCTGACACGTGTCACCCTCTGATTGGGCCACGTGGCAGGGTAAAATTACGCTAAACAATTTGTACGGAATAATTACGGATCCTTTTTCTTAGACTTTCTCTCTCTACTTAGTTTTTTTTTTCTCTTTCTTAATCTCTCTCTAAACTTTTGTTCTTAATTCTTTCATTAATTCCAGATTTATTTTGGTAACGATTTCTTCCCTTAATCTTATTTATTTATTCTATTCCTTTCATCATGATTTATTTTATTGCTTTGATTAGTTTAGTTTTTAATATGTGTGAACAGTTTAATTTCTAGGGTTTATGGGGATCTAATAAAAAATATGAAAGGGTAAATTATTGTTGTTGATTATCAATGCTAGATTAATTTCCTATTGATTGATTTAATGCTCTGTGACTAGATTAGGCCTATCTTTTATGCATGAGTTTGACAATATTGATTCAAGAATCGAGAGATGAGAATTCATGTTAGGTCTAGTTTCAATAGGCAAGTTAATTTATAAATGGTTAAGTCAAGATTCGAGAGATGAGATTTAATACCGATAAATTAATTGTGTGATTGTAATACGTAGCGAGAGCCCTTTACAATTTGGTTAATTGATGCATTGATGATTGACTATTATTAATTATTGGTATTGCATGATAATTTCTTATTGGATTGTTTTAATGTTTTACAATTGTGGCTTGTAAAAGTATAGCAATATTAAATTGATGAATCGAGCAGATGTTAATTTGATATTAAAGGCTATTTTCAATAAGAACTTAGATCTAGAAAATTGCAAGAGCCTGTTAGATCTATGTTGATTAATAAATTGCAAGAGCCTATTAATCATGTTATTTATGCAATGTCAATAATTGATTACTATGTTTTACCCTGGAGTATTATTTATTGGTGAACCTATGCCCTAGATCCCTTTATATATTGTTTTCTTCCTATTCTTATTCTTTGTAGTTTAGTGTCTTGCTTAATTATAAATATTGTTTACTTAAATAATTTAGATTATAATAATTAATTAAAAGTAAAAAGACTAGTTTCCCTGTGGAGATCGACCCTACTTCCCTTTCTACCTTAGTTAGTGATTTAGGTAATTATTTTTTATTAGGGGATACGACTTTACCCTGTCACCCTAGCTCGAACCCCACGGTGGCGTCCAAAGGGAAAGAAGATAGAGCAAAAGAGTCGCCAACAAGTTTTAGGTACTTGTAAACCGTTCACGAGGTGAAGGTTACACCCCTTAACGATCCAAGAGATTGTCAACTCCAATAGGTCTGGAACCATGACTGGTAGTTCGGGGATGAAGGTACAAATCCAACCTTAAAGAGATTGAACCTGCCCTAATAATAGGCCTCTACTTTATTCTGATCGTATTCATGTGCGCTTTCTGACTAAAATGCAATCAATAGGATTAACCCTAAACCTGTTTATCTATGTTGGTTGAATATTAATGCACAAATAAATCTATTATTGGCAATCACTTAAATTATAATCATATTAACCCTAAACAAGATTATTAATTATGTTATTAAGCGTGATTACAAGTACTAAATTCTCTTTAAGCATGTATAAAAGGCGTGATCAAGAAATAACTATAAATAATCAAGCAACATAATAATAATCAGGATAATCATAATCATAACAATAATAATTAAAATAATCATGATTATTATAACAATTATAATCATAATTAAAATAATCATATCAACGTTAAAGCATAATAATAGCAAGATCCTAGGCATGATACTAACAAGATTAATAAAAAACCCTAACATGTCACTAAACAATAAACATCAATGCTTTAGCCCTAACATGATACTAACAATCATGAATGTTAGGAAGAACATAAAAGGCATCATACTTTTAATCATATTTGATATTAAAGTTACCCTAGACATGATACTAGGAATTTATTGTTGTCACCCTAAACATCAAATTAAGGAAAACATCCTAACATGATACTAGGAATCATAATAACAACCTAAGCATGATTTCTACATAATGACATCAATAAAAACCATTAAAGCACTTACTTGGATGCCTCGTACCTCTTTCTAATAACAAAATACACACGTTAGTAAATTCAAGGAAAATAATAATTAAAACAATTAAATTAAATAATTGAAATAGAGATTTGGGACCAAACCCTCATAAATTAAAACCTTTCACGTCTAGGGTGAAGACAACTTCGAATAATGCTAGGTGTATCTAGGTCTTGTGAATGCAGAATTTTGTAAGAGAAAGAGTAGGTTTAGAAAAGAGAGAGAAAAGCTTTAGCTTAGAGAGAAAGTTAATGATTGCAGATTGGAGGTTCGAGATAAGAATTGATGAGAATTGGTCATTGAAAACGGAGTTTTTAGAAGACTATTTATAGAGAAAATCAGCCAAAAAGATAGAAAATCAAAACAGAGTTCTGACGCGCAAAAACAAGGTTAGCGCTAGACGCTGACATTAGCGCCAGGCACCAGGCTTAGTGCCATGCGCTAATGACGTACAGGCGGTGATTAAATTTCTGACGCATTTTTTGAAATCAGATAGAAATTAACCGTACAGGAGGATAAAATCGTATTTTCCGCAAAAACATTCTTTTATTCTGATTAAAACTCTAAAAAGTGAACAAAAGTCAATTTATCAATGCTAATTGAATTAGGAATGAAAAGAAGCTTCTAAAAGAATCTAGAAAACTAAAACCATTCCTAATTGCATTAAGAATGATAAATCCATATTAGGACCTTCCCTAGATCATTGGCAGCATATGAGGCTCAAACCGGGCCAAGTTTAGTAATTTGGCCATAACTTACTCAATATTCATCGGAATTGGGCTTATAATATATCGTTGGAAAGCTCTTTTCAAGCCCTATCAAACTACACTTCTATTGGACCCATATCATGGACCAACCAAACAAGATTGGCTGTTTTCTTAAAATAGGTTTTTAAAAAACAGAGAGAAGAGAAAAGAAATTAAAACTATCCGCAACACTAGACTTTCCACACTTTCACTTCATTCGATTACAATTTGACGTGAAAGGTACTCATTGTCGGATTTGGTTTAGGGGAGACACAAATGGGTGTCTACAGAAGCCCCCACTTTGATTGAGTTTGGAGAAACGCAAGTTTCGAAAAAAAAAGTCAAAGCATCGATAGGGATGGAAAATGATTCAAAACGTTCTGCGATCCTAAATCACTCTTGTAACACCGATACCTACAAACTAGCGTTAGTTAAACAGATAAAATATTTAAGAAACACGTATCTTGCACCGTCGAGCACACGTCTCTGAAGGTAACCGATTTGCTACTATATTCATGTATTTCTGTACTTTTGTATTTTTGACGACCTCCTACAAACTAGAGAATGCCGCCTGAAGACTGCTACGCTTGTAACTGCCTCCAGTTCTGCCATGATAGACTTCAGCAAGCTAGAGAACCCCATCGAAGATTGCTTCGCTTGAAACGACCTCCAGTTGTTTGTGACAACTCTCTGCAAGCTAGGGAACGCTGCAGAAGATATCCTCGCTTGAAGCTATCCTCATTTGTTGCGATAATATTCTAAAGGAAATTACCGAAGACCCACGCTTGTTGCTCACTTGAACTTTGTTTCCGCTATGCTTGTACGTCGGCGCTTCTGCTGCTTTTGAACCTGTATGTCGGTGCCTTTTGCTGAATGAACCAGTATGTCAGTGCCTTTTGCTGAATGAACCAGTATGTCAGTGCCTTTTGCTGAATGAACCAGTATGTCGGTGCCCTTCTGAATGAACCATTATGTCGGTGCCTTTTGCGATGAACCAATGCTTAGGCGCTTTAAACTAAGTGAGACGATCTTTCCTCAAGTCGATCACTTTATGTAATTGTAATCAAGCCGATTACTAAAAATCATGTCAAATTGCTTAGAGGGGCTAACTGGTGTACCAAGGAACCCAAAACATATTGCACAAGGTTGGAACAACCGTACTGAGTGGATGAGAAATCTAACGCCCCTGAAATAACGCTAGCGCCGCTTATTTGGCTGTAGCGCCAGACGCTGGTACTAGCGCCATGCGCTAAGCCTATTTGACTGACTCCAAGGTCTGACGCTTGGCGCTAGAGTTGGGTTTTCCTTAAATACCCTTCTCTTCTTCAATTCCGTTGCTGCTGCTCGTTTCTTGCTCGAGAATTCGCTCAGAACTTTAATTCACTCATTCTTGCTCATTTCTCAACCAAATTCGCTCAAATTTGTTGCAAATCAAAGCTTATTCCATCCATTTTCCCGATCTATGTAAGTTTCCTTCAAACTCACTCCGGTTTTAATGAATTTCGCATGCATTTGTTCACGAATTTCTTGAAAATTCGAAATTTAGATTGTTAAATTCTCTTTGTTTATCAAATTTTATGCCATGAAATTTCTTGATTATGTTTATATATTGCCTTAGGAGTATTTTGAGACTTGTTTGACTCAATTTGGTGAAGAAATGAACAAATCAACATTGTTGAACCTCTTAAGGTCGGGTAGACAATGTGGATTGTTCTTGATATTTTTGCTAACAATTCTTGTCCAATTTGTCACAATAATTACTATAGTATTTCAAGAAATTGTTTGATTTCTTGAAAATGCCGTGTATGCTCAATTTGAATTTGTGCTCTATTTTAGTACTATGTACTCTATTTGTTTTTTTTTTTTTTTTTGCGAACATAGTATCATGCGGCTAGGTGAACCTTAGATAACATAAAACCTTAATTTATAATGATTCTGCACAATGTAGCATGGCTAGACAGCGAGGCTCTTGTTCATGGTCTCGAGACGTTCGACGGGAGCATGAGCCTTTAGAGGATGACGCTGATCCGTCCACTTCGCTCGGCGACTCTTTGAGTGGGATGAGCGGACTTTGTACTTTTCTCCTGTCCATCATATCTCTAAGAGGGTGCAATGGGGCTTCACATTTGGGAGGACACGTTATCACGGTTCCGGTTGAAACGGTTTCGGCGACCTGTACAAGATGTACATCGCCAAAGACGACGAAACGAGAAATCTATGGGAGTCTTGCAGACTCACTTCACTGTTTTAGACCTCAGAGGCCATGATTGCCTCTAGTGGGGGTCACCATGTAGTCCTTGCTCTGGTGGAGTTCTTTTAGGACACCACCAACACTTTCCACTTCCCTTGGGGTGAGATGATGGTCACTCCGACCGACTTCAGTCTCATTACGGGACTGGAGTTTAGCTCTGTGGCGCTGCCGTTCGACAGCGAGATTAGTGTCTTTTCTCCCAAGGTCGATTTGCTGTTGGGTTCGATTGTTGTTCGGGCTCGAGCTGAGGTAGAGTCGACTCAGTTAAATGCTAGGGGAATTCGCCGCTCGACTCTAGCAGCTGCTTTTGATGATGGTGCGACTACCCGAGAGCAGCGAGTGCGCATCTTTGCACTTATCTTGCTGTCAGGGACGTTCTCTCCTGACAAGGATAGTAGGGCGCTGCTTTACTACCTTCCTGCTGTCCGTGATCTACACCGGATCGGGACTTACGACTGGGCCAGCTTGGCCTATGCTGATTTCATCCGAGCGTTGCAAGACTCGTGTCGACATCAAACCTTCACAGGGAACGTTTCTCTATCCGGTTTTTGGAGGTTCGTAGAGGTATACTTTATTTCCTGTAAAGTTTAGCTCTAAATTTTAGTTAGCACTTGCTGATAACTTTTGCTTCTTGTAAATCTGGTTCTACGAGTACTTTCCCTCAGCTGTGCCGGCGAGACCGTCGTCGCGCAGGTTTCTTGTAAATTCTTCCTGGGGCAGCCGCCGTGTGGGGATGTCCACTGCTTATGTCCGAGATTGGATCATCTCGATATGGTTTTTTTACATATTTGAACATTTTGTGATACCTTCGATAGATTCATGTCTGATAGGCGTTCTTTGCAGTAGTCTGATGTGTTGTACCAACCGTGGGTCGACTTTGCAGTCCCTGGGCTAGCCGCGCAGTATTCTGCTGAGCGTCGCTATTTCTTGGGGACTTATGGAGTGGTTGTGTATCTTGGAGAGAGGGTTGCTATTTAGTATTCCTCGGATACCTTTGTCGTTCCTGCTCCTCCACCACGTCATATGTTTAATGCCGCAAAGTTGGTGAGCATGTTAGAGGGAGCTAGTACCCCTTGGCGATCTTACACGATCCCTTGGCAGTGCTATGAGGAGGAGCTACTGTCGTTGTTAGCTCAAGTTCCTGTACCTGCTGAGGATGTGGCGGTACGATTTTCAGCTTTTACTTTAAGTAACCCCCAAGTAATACTTTACTGATTTTAATTTGCTTTGTCAGGGTGACCCTGCTGAGTTCGTGCCACCCCGTATGTCCATCCACTATCAGGGGACATATGGGCAGATTGAGGAGATGATTCCTCCGGCTCCTGAGGGCGAGCGCTTTGTGGAGCGGTCAATTCCTCGTCACCAGACTTGGGTAAGCTTGTTTATTTGCAACTTTTTGTCCATATATGTTATGCATGTTTACCGACTTTATTCTCCTGACAGTTTTCGCGCGAGGTGGTCACGGCGATGGCACGATGCATAGATGCCTTCCAGAGCCAGCTCGTCCGGATGAGGAACGTGGCTATATGCCGTTGAGACGACGCCGTTCAGGAGGTAGCTTCCCTTCTTATGTTTTTGTATTACCACTTCTATTTTGCATGTTTCTGATCTTATTTTGTTTTGCAGGGTCAGCCCATTCCTTCTCGTACCTGCACGAGACCTGAGGTGCGGAGAGAGCCGACGAGGTTTAGCTCGAGACGTCGCCGTAATGGTTCGGGTGGTCGGGGCGGTCGTTCTGAGGCTGCCCTTCCCGAGGCGGTAGAGGGCTCAAGCTCTTCATTTGAGGGTGCACATACTGCGCCGGTAGGCCAGGGATAGGCTACCTCGGCTCTTAGAGGTGGCGGGATGTACAAGGTCGGCTCGTCATCGCAGCAGCCTCCGCAGCCTCAGCCTCAGCCTCAGGTTGATCTTGGGTGGACGGGTCATGTGCTGATTTTCCTCCTCCCGAGGAGACCGAAGCTGGAGCTGGAGCTGGTGGAGAGGTTAATCCTCGTACGACACAATTTTATGAGATGATGGGTGTACATCCCCCGGCGTCGTAGTTTGTTCCTATGCTTTTTATTAGTTCATTTTGACTTTGTATAGAACTTTGCCTTTAATTAGACTCATTATTTAGACATCTTTGTATATACATACTATTATGAGTTTATTCATCATTTATCGTGGTTTTTCATTATTTATTATTGTTATGTGCATGTTTTTGTGTGCAAAGAAATTGTGAAAAATAATTTTGCGCAAAAATTACGTTATTTTTATTATTGGAGGGTATCCGACTTTCTCCCCAAAAAAGAAAAAATGAAAAAATAAATGTCACAATAAATATTGGATTTATAAAGACTTGGAAGTTAGTCTAAATAAAAATCCAAAAATTAATATAATAGTTATATTAATTAAGAGGAAGAAATAAATGAATTTTTAGAAAAAAGATATAAAAGAAGAATAAGGAAATCGTAAAATCATTGGCAGACTCAAATCAGGTCAAAAACGTGGTTTTTTGGAAAGCTCGTACGATAAGATACAATAGCGCCAGCTGGCGTCACGCGTTTTGGTGTAGCGCCAGGCGCTACACTTAGCGTTTTGGCGTCAGGCGCCAATATTTGACGTTTGGCGCTAATGAGCGCTGACTCCGAATCCTTCCTGGATTAAAATTGCGTCGATTTTGTGTATAAAAAGCCCCCTGCCCAACCGATTTTCTTCATAATTTCAGAAAATAAAATTTTTTCTTAGCTTTTAAAAAACTAACAACATGTCTCTAGTCTCCAAAAGTTTTACCAACTACACTCATGAATGGTGTCGGTCTCTTAATGCCAAGGAGAGAAAAGAGTTAGATGTGTTTCACTGGGGGGTATTTATGGTGTCAAAGGGGTAGATCTTGATTTAGATTTTCTTCATACCGCTCTAGAATATTGGGATGTAGATACTCATGGCTTTAGAATAGGGTATGATGAAATTAGCCCTTTGCCGGAAGAATTCGGTGCTATTTTAGGTTTCCCTGCACTAGATCTTGTAGTAATCCCTAGAATAAACGAATATTATACTAAGGATTTTGAACGCTTCTTCAATTTAAAAGACAAAGATCTATCAAAAATAGTAGATGGTAGCATAGTTAATTTGAAAGAATTTGCTCGCCATTATTTTGATGGACCTTATTCTGAATCTTTCCATGTTTACAGAAAAAGGGTTGTTCTCTTTTGCATGCTTAATCAATATTTTCTCACTAGTGGTAAAAATAAAGAGGGTCAATCAATTATATCCACTGTTTTAGAGTAGATTGAATCGAGGAGAAATCCAATGCCCTTAATAGTTGGAGAGACTATGCTTAGTCTTGATGATTTAAAGAAGAATCCAAAAGCACCTTTTCGGGGCTCTCCAATTTTATTACAAGTAGAAAATTAATATTTTTAATTACAGAAATCAAAAATATATTTTTGTATAATAATAATAATTTATTTGCATTGAATTTTTTTTGCAAATGTGGCTAATGGAAAGACTTGAATTAATTAGCCCTCCAGACAATATTGAGAAGTATACTCCAAATTGCTTCGTGAGAAGGAAGAAACGCTTCTCTAAGATGGGGCGCCATGAATGAAAGAAGGTCTTCGAGTCTTACAACTTTGCCATCAAATAGGTCATCCCTTGGTGGAAAATAGAAAAGATGGTTGGTGTCAACAAACAGCCTTTCTGCCGTCTTCCAAGCTTGTCCCGAATGAATTTTTATTATCCTTGCAGGGTAAAGAGACAGTATGACCTACTTCAGACTATTCCTTCCGGTGATCTTCGTCGTCCCTACGAGTTCCCTGTCTCTCAAGAAGTAGACAAATTTGATGCTTATTGGAGCGCTAGACCTTTTTGGGAAGTAATTACTCAAAAGGTTCCTCCTTCCTTGCCCAATGATGTGAAAAAGTGGCTTATGAAGAAACCTTCAAAGGAGGTGAAGAAAAATCAGAGTAAAACTGATGTGAAGAGTCGTCTAGGTGACAAAGTGATTCCTATTAAGGAACGCTTGGGTGAAAGAATTAAGTCACACCTGCCATGCCTAAGAAGAAGAGTACTGCAAAAGATAAAGGAAAAAGGAAAGCTGACACCACAGAAAAGAAAGCTTGTGTAGAAAAGAAACATGGGGTCCTAGCTGAGAGACTATTTACTCAAAGATTGAATGTAGGTCCTCTAAAGGATTCCTACTAGCTAAGGTTATGGATGAGGAAAAAGATGCAGACAAGAATTGGAAATGGCTAAGAAAGAGAAAAAAGATTAAGAGCATTGCTTACTTTTCAATTATTAGACTTAGTTTTTTTTTTAAATCAAAGTTAATTTATTTAAGCTTTATTTAAATTCCATCAATAATGTAATTCATTTTATTAATGAAATTGCAGCTTTTTAATTAAATTATTTACTTTAAATTTAATTTATTAAAGCAATGAAAACCGAAAAATTAATTTTCCAAAATCTTTTTCGAGTACGGAAGTCAAAAATTTTCTGAAAAACACCAAAATATTCTCAGATATTTTACAGTAAATTGGCGCCACTATTCTTTGACTGGCGCCAGTTGCGGCAGTCAAACGTCAAGAGACGGAGGCTGTCGTCTGGACTAATGTTCATCGATTGGCACCATAACTTTTTCTGTGGCGCCGATGTTTCGTCGATCTTCTGTTGAATTTTTATTAAGTCTGGGATGCGTGATTTGAAAAGAATAAAGTGGTCGCACCCGTAAAGGGTTGCCTACGTATCCTTTCTTAAGGAATCAGGCCAAACGTAGCTCTCTTGAGTATCCTACTCAAGTAATTATGGGTAGTATTTCTTAAGTTGGTCAAGATTTGTCATAATCGAGAACTCATTGCCATCCATGTCAGTTAATTTTGCTGCACCTCCTGACAGGATTGTTTTGACCATGTAGGGTCCAGACCAATTAGGTCTGAAGTTTCCCCTTGGATCTAAAACATTTTTCCTTAATGCTTTTAACACCAAGTCTTCTACTTTGATGTTTCATGTCTTGACCTTCTTATTAAAATGCCTAGCCATACGAGTTTGGTAACACTGAGTGTGATGTAGAGCTTCTAGTCGTTTTGCATCAAGTAGAATTAGCTCTTCATATCTTGCCCTAGTCCATTCAACTTCATCGAGTTTGCTTTCTAATGCGATGTGTAGAGATGGAATCTCTAGTTCGACAGGTTGTACGGCATCCATTCCACAAACCAATGAAAATGGCGTATTTCCTTTTGATGTGCGAATTGACGTGCGATAACCCCACAATGCGAAGTGAAGTTTGTCAGGCCAATCCTTGTAATTTTCCGTCATTTTCTCGATGATAGTCTTTAGATTTTTATTAGCTGTTTCGACTGCTCCATTTGCCTGAGGTCTATAAGGGGAAGAATGATGATGTTGAATGCCATATTTTTGTAGCAATTCTTCACATTCGGCTTGAAAGTGAGTTCCATTGTCACTTATCATTTCATATGGGACTCCGTATCGACAAATAATATTTCTTTCGATAAAGAGTGCTACATATTTTGCGGTGAGTTTAGCGTATGATTGTGCTTCGACCCACTTTGTGAAGTAATCAATTGCCACTAGGATATATTTGTGACCTCTTGTTTCTGGGGGCGTGATTTTGCCGATGATGTCAATTCCCCATGTAGAGAACGGCCATGGCGACGAGTAGGGGTAGAGCAAGGATGGAGGAACGTGTTGTAAATTAGCATAGATTTGGCACTTAGGGCATCTTTTTACGTATTGATGGAAATCCCTATTCATTTTAGTCCAATAGTATCCTTCTAGCATTATCTTTTGGACTAACATTTTGCCATTTACGTGAGTTCCACAAATTCCTTCGTGGACTATCCTCATTGCTCTTTGGGCATCCTTTTTTCCTACACACAAGAGAGCTCGACCCTTAGGTACCCTTTTATGTAGCTCATTGTCTATGAGTACGTATTGGGAAGCCAAGAGTCTTAATGCTCTTTTTTCTCTTTTGTCAGCATTGGGAGGGTATTTTCCATTGGTGACATAATTGAGTATATCTGTATACCACGGTTCTTCTTCTTCTTCGCTCTGAATTACTTCATCATCTTCTATAGCTTGAATATATGCTGGTTTGTGCCTTTTTTCTATAGTTAGAGGCATTTGCTCAATTTCCGTAGGAATCTTAACCATTGAGGCTAGTCTTGCCAAGGCATCAGCAAATTGATTTTCTTCTCTAGGTGGATATGTGTATTCTACCTTCTCTAACGGATTAGTTAGGGTTTCCAGATAGGTTTGGTAAGGGGCTAGACTTTTGCTCCTTACTTTCCACCTTTTGGAGAATTGATTAATGATTACTGAAGAGTCTCCGAATATCCGTAACTTTTTTACTCCCAATGCCAAAGATGTTTCAAGGCCTACCACGCATGCTTCATATTCAGCAGCGTTATTGGTAACGTCGAAATCAAGCTTTATGGAGATTAGAACATGCTCTTCTTTAGGTGATACTAGTAATACTCCAACGCCACATCCCTTTTAGTTTGAGGCTCCGTCGAAGAACAAGGTCCAAGTATCATCTTCAGTGACCATTAAGTCTTCATCTAGAAATTCATTGTCGTGTATTGGCGTCGAGTCTTCTATTGGAAAGTCCGCTAGAAAATCCGACACCACAAATCCTTTGATAGCTTTTTGTTGCATGAACCTTACATCAAACTGGACTAAATTGACTATCCATCTCGATATGCGCCCATTGAGTGTAGAATTCTTGAATAGATTCTTGAGTGGATCTAATCGGGAGTCTATGAAGACTGTATGCACGAACATGTAATGTCTTAACTTGGTTGTGGCCCACACCAAGGCGAGGCACAATTTCTCAAGTGGTGTATAGCGTGTTTTATATTTGAGCATTTTCTTGCTTAGATAGTAGATCACATTTTCTTTGCCTTCTATTTCTTGTGCTAGCATAGCTCCCATTGTCTCTTTGGTAACTCTAAGTACAGCCTAAGAGGTATTCCCGGAAGTGCTGGTGCTAATACGGGAGGATTTGCGAGATAGGCTTTGATCTTTTCAAAGGCTTTTTTACACTCGTCATCCCATATTATTGGTACATTCTTCTTAAGATTTTTAAAGATTGGTTTACATATTGTCGTCAATTTTGATATGAACCTTCTTATGTATTGCAACCGGCTAATAAATCCTCAAATCCGCTTCTCGGTTTTGGGCGGTGGCATTGACATAATTGCCTTGATCTTGGTTGGGTCTTGTAGGGAATAATTTCAAGCCTTTAAAATTCCACTAGCTTGAACCCCACTGTGATCATACACTAAAGTACGGTGGCGTCCAAAAGGGAAGAAGATAGAGCAAAAGAGTCGCCAACAAGTTTTTAGGAACTTGTAAACCGTTCATAGGATGAATATTACACCCCTTAACGATCCAAGAGATCGTCAACTCCATAAGGTCATGAACCAAATAAGGGTTCGGGGATGAAGGTACAAATCCAACCTAAAAGAGATTGAATCTGCCCTAATAATAGGCCTCTACTTTATTCTGATCGTATTCATGTGCGCTTTTTGATTAACATGCAATCAATTGGATTAACCCTAAACCTGTTTATCTATGTTGGTTGAATATAATGCACAAACAAATCTATTATTGGCGATCACTTGAATTTATAATCAAATTAACCCTAACAATATTATTAATTATCTTATTAAGCGTGATTACAAGTACCAATTCACTTTAACATGCATAAAAGGTGTAATCAAGCAATAAATAAAATATCAAGCAACACAATAAATAATCAATATAATAATAATCATGAATAAAATAATCATCAAAAATAATAATAATATTAATATTCATAACAATTATAACCATAATCATGTTCATGTTAATATTAAAGCATAATAAAAATAGCAAGATCCTAGGCATGATACTAACAAGATTAATAACAAACCCTAGCATGTCACTAAGCAATAAAAATCAAATCTTTAACCCTAACATGATACTAACAATCATAAATATTAGGAAGAGAATAAAAGGCATCATAACAATCTTATTTAATATTAAAATTACCCTAGACATGATACTAGGAATAATAATAACAATCTAAACATGATTTCTACATCATAATATCTATTAAAACCAATAAAGAACTTACTTTGATGCCTCGTACCTCTCTCTAATAACAAAATACACACGTTAGTAACTTCAAGGAAAATAATAATCAAAACAATTAAATTAAATAATGGAAATAGAGATTTAGGACCAAACCCTGAGAAATTAAAACATTTCACGTCTAGGGCGAAGGCAACTTCGAATATGGCTAGGTGTTTTTAGATCTTGCAAATGCGGAATTTTGTACGAAAAAAACAAAGTTTAGCAGAAAAAGAAAGAATTGAATGTTTTAAGAGAGAGGAATGCTAATTAAAACTGATTAATGATCTTGTGAATGAGGAGAATTGGATGATGAATGAATGTAGATGAGAATTGATGATGAATGGTGAATGAAAACGGAGTTTTTAACACGATATTTATAGAGAAAATCAGCCAAAAAAGATAAATTAACAAAACAGAGTCTAACGCTCAGAAAACAGAGCTGGCGCCAACCTTGGCTAGCTCGCGCCAGGCACAGGTACTAGCGCCAGGCGCCAAGGCCTAGGGTTAGGCGCCAAGCCTGATACCAATGCGTTTTCAAAAATTCGATAAGTTTACCGTACTGGAGTATAAAATAATATAATTTCTTCGAAAATTCTATTTGATTTTGATTAAAACTCTGAAAAGTAAACAAAAGTCAATTTATCAATGCTAATTGAATTAGGAATGAAAAGAACCTTCTAGAAGAATCTAGAATTCTAAAACCATTCCTAATTGCATTAGGAATGATAAATCATATTAGGCCCTCCCCTAGATCATTGGGTCGTACATAAAGCTCAAACCGGGCCCAGTTTGGTAAATTGGCCATAATTTCCTCAATATTCATCGGAATTGGGCTTATAATATATCGTTGGAAAGGTCTTTGCAAGCCCCATCCAACTACACTACTATTGTACCCATATCATGGACCAACCAAACTGGATTGGCTGTTTTCTTAAAATAAGTTTTCAAAAACTGAGATAAGAGAAAAGAAATAAAAACTTTCTGCAACACTAGACTTTCCACACTTTCACTTCATTCGATTATAATTCGACGTGAAAGGTACTCATCACTGGGTTTGGTTTTGGGAAGACACAAATGGGTGTCTACAGAAGCCCCCACTTTGACTGAATTTGGAGAAACGCAAGTTTTGAAAACAAAAGTCAAAGTATCGATAGGGACGGAGAATGATTCAGAATGTTCTGCGATCCTAAATCAATCTTGTAACGTGGATACCTGAAAACTAGCATTAGTTTAACAGATAAAAGAATTAAGAAACCCGTATCTTGCACCGTCGAGCACACGTCTCTAAAAGTAACCGATTTGCTGCCGCTTTTTTGTTGTTGTTTTGATGACCTTCACAAGCTAGAGAATGCCATCCCGCTTGAAAACCGCTACACCTGTAACTGCTTCCAATTTAGAAGATTGCTTCGCCTGAAACGATCCTCCTCCACATTGATAATATTCCACATCCTAGGGAATACCATCGAAGATTATTTCTCTTGAAACAATCCACATCCGCATTGATAATATTCCACATCCTAGGGAACACCATCGAAGATTATTTCTCTTGAAATTAGCTCCAGTTGTTTGAGACAGCTCTCCGCGAGCTAGGGAATGCTATCGAAGACATCTTCTCTTGAAGTCATCCTCATTTGATGCGAAAATTTTCCGAAGGAAATTACAGAAGATCCACGCCTGTCGATCTTTAAAAGTTCGCCTGAACTTTGCCTCCGCTATGCCTGTACATCGACGCTTCCGTTATTTTGAATCTGTACTTTGGTGCTCTTTTTCTCTTGAACCTATATGTCGGTGCTTTTTGCTAATGAGCCAATGCTTAGGCGCTTTAAGCTAAGTGAGACGATCTCATCAGGTCGATCACTTTATGTAATCAAACCGATTACTAAATCATGCCAAATTGCTTAGAGGGGCTATCTGGCGTACCAAGGAACCCAAAAATATGTTGCATAAGGCTAGCACAACCTCATCAGGTGGCTGGGTGCTTTGGCGTCGCTGAAAAACCATCAGCGCCACCTTATTAGCATTATCGCCAGGCGCTGATGTTGGCGCCAGGCGCCAAGCCTAATTTGTGACGCCAATGCATAGGGCTTGGCGCCAGCACAAGGACTTCCTTAAATACCCTTTTCCTCTTCATTACGCTGCTTTGTTTGTCGCGAAACTGCTCGAAGAAACCCGAAAGCTTCAATTGCTCATTACTTGCTCATTTCTCAACCGAATTCGCACAAATTTGTTGCAAATCAAAGCTCTTTCCATCTATTTTCCTGATCTATGTATGTTTCCTTCAAACTCACATCAGTTTTTACGAATTCTTGGCATGTTTATTCACGAATTTCATGAAAATTCAAAATTTATAATGCTCAGTTTGCTTTGTTTGTCAAGTTTTATGCCATGAAATTGCTTGATAATGTTTGTATATTGCCTTGGGAGTAATTTGAGACTTGTCTAACTCAATTTGGTGAAGAAATGAGCAATTTGCCATTTATGGACCTCTTAAGGTCGGGAAGAAAAATGTGACTTGTTCTTGGTGTTTTTGCTAGCAATTCTTGTTCAATTTGTCACAACAATCACTATAGTGTTGCAAGAAATTGTTTAACTGCTTGAAAAATGATGTTATGCTCAATTTGAATTTGTGCTCTTTTTTGTACTACGTACTCTGTTTTTTGCGAACATAGTATCATGCGGCTAGGCAAACCTTAGATACTATAGAACCTTAATTTATGATGATTCTACACAATGTAGCATGGCTAGACAACAAGGCTCAGGTTCACGGTCCCGAAACACTAGACGGGAGCATGAGCCCGTGGAGGACGACGCCACGCCTTCCACTTCACTTGGTCGGCTTCCGGAGTGGGATGAGCGGACCCTGTTCTTCGCCCCTGTCCACCACATTTCTGAGAGGGTGAGACAAGGCACCGAGCCCGGGAGGACACGGCATCAGGGCTCTGGCTGTGATGGTTTAGGCGATTTGTACAGGATGTACATCGCCAGGGATCCTGAGACGAGGCTCCTACGGGAGTCTTGCGGGCTAGCTACTTTGTTCGAGACCTCCGAGGCTATGATTGCCTCCAGCGGGGGTCATCACGTAGTGCGCGCTTTGGTGGAGTTCTTCTGGGACACCACCAACACCTTCCATTTCCCCTGGGGCGAGATGATGGTCACCCCTACAGATTTCAGTCTCATCACAGGACTGGAGTTCACTTCTGTGCCACTGCCGTTTGACAGTGGAATCGACGTCTTCTCTTCGGAGGTCAAGGAGTTGTTGGGGCCGATCGCTATTCGGGCCCGAGCTGAGGTCGAGACGACTCAGTTTAGTGCTAGGGGAATTCGCCGCTCGACGCTGGCAGCGGCTCTTGATGACGATGCGACCACCCGAGAGCAGCGGGTGCGCATCTTTGTGTTGATATTGTTGTTAAGGACATTCTCCCCTGACAAGGGTAGTAGGGCATTGCTTTACTACCTTCCTGCTGTCCGTGATCTCTACCGGATCGGGACTTATGACTGGGCCAGCTTGGCCTATGCTGACTTCGTTCGTGCGCTGAGGGACTCGTGTCGACACCGGTCCTTTGGGACGAACGTTGCTTTGTCTGCCTTTTGGAAGGTCGTAGAGGTAAACATTTATTCCCTATAAAGTTTAGCTCTGCATGTTAGTTAGCATTTGCTCACACTTTTAGCTCTTTGTAGATCTGGTTCTACGAGTACTTTCCTTCCATTGCGCCGGCGAGACCATCGCCGCTGGGATTTCCAGTGAGCGCCTCTAGGGGCGGTCACCATGTAGATATGTCTACTACATGTGTCCGGAGCTGGATCATCTCGGTACGACTTTTATTGTCTATTTTGCTTTTCCGCGGTGTTTTAGATGTATTCTTGCCTGATTGATGCTCTTTATAGGGACCTGAGGTGGTATACCGACCATGGGGTGGTTGGACAGTCCCAGGGTTAGCCACACAGTATTCAGCTGAGCGTCGCTATTTTCTGGGGACTTATGGAGCGATCGCGTACTTGGGAGAGAGGGTCACTAGACAGCACTCTTCTGATGTCTTCGTCGTCCCCGCTGCTCCACCACGTCATATGTTCGACGAGGCGCGGTTGTCGAGCATGTCTGAGGGAGCTGGTACCCCTTGGCGGTCCCATGTGATCCTCGGGCGGTGTTATGCTAAGGAGCTACTACCTTTATTAGCTCCAACCCCTGTACTGGCTGAGGATGTGAGGGTAAGATTCTTAGCTTTTATCTTTCGCTAAGTAGCTCCCAAGTAATACTTTACTGATTTTTCCTATTTTATCAGGACGGTGTTGCTGAGTTCGTGCCGCCCCGTATGTCCATCCACTACAAAGGAATGTACGAGCCGATCGAGGAGATGATTCCTCCGGCTCCCGAGGGCGACCGCTTCGTAGAGCGGTCGATTCCTCGCCACCAGAGTAGAGTAAGCCTAGTTTTTTCAGAAATTTTGTGTTCATGTATATCATGTACATTTGCTGACTTATTTTTCTGACAGTTTTCATGCGAGGTGGTTTCGGCGATGGCACAATGCATAGATGCCTTCCGGAGCCAGCTCGTCCGAATGAGGAATGCGGTCACTTGCCGTCGGGATGACGTCATCCGAGAGGTAGCCTTTTTTTACTCATTATTTTTGCATTGCTGCTTCAATTTCACCTTGTTTCTGATTTAATTCTTTTTGCAGGGCCAGCCCATTGCTTCTCACACTCGCACGAGACCTGAGGAGTGGAGGGATCCAACAAGCTCTAGCTCGAGACGTCGTCGCATTTCTTCAGGGGGTAGAGGCGGTCGTTCTGAGGCTGCTCGAGCCGACGTTGCTGAGGGCTCGGGATCTTCTTCTGAGGGTGCTCATGCTGCGCCGGTAGGAGAGGCTACCTCGGCTTTCAGAGGTGGTGGGATGTACGAGGTAGGCTCGTCATCGCAGCAGCCTCCGCGGCCTTAGCCTCAGGTTGATCCTGGCTGGAGTGGTCCCATGTTAAGTCTTCCTCCTCCTACGGAGACTGGAGCTGGAGCTGTTGGAGAGGTGACTCCTCGTACGGCGCAATTTTATGATATGATGGGCCTATGTCCTCCGGCGTCGTAGTTTGTTTCTGTGTATATTTTATTTTGACATTTTTTATAGAACTTTGCCTTAGACTCATTAGACACATTTGTATATTTATGTTATCATGAATTTATTTGATTATTTACTATTATGTGTATGTTAGTGTGTGCAAGAAAAGTGTGACAAACAATTTTGCACAAAAATTCCGTCATTTTTATTATTGATGGAGGGTATCCGACTCTCTCCCCCAAAAAGAAAAAATAAAAAAAGAAAAAATTCGAATAAAATGTCGGGTGTTTGTAAAAAGAATAATATAAATTAAAAATAATAGCTATATTTAATTAATTAAGAAAAAGGATAAAAAAGTATGTTTAGGAAAATTAAACGGAGCCATAAAGTCATTAACCGACTCGATTTTAATATTAAGAACGCAAGTTGAGCACGCGCGGCTGGTCTGGCAACTTGGCGTCTGCTGGCGCCACACTATGGCGCGTGGCGCCAGGCGCTACACTTAGCATGTGGCACCAAGCGCTGGCGGCTGGCGCCAATTGACGCTAATGCTGTATTTTAATCTGATTAAAATTCCTTGCAATTTCTGTATAAATAGCCCCCTGCCCAGCCGATTCTTCTCATAATTCCAGCGAATAAAATAATTCTCTACTTTAGAAAAAATAATAATCATGTCTTTAGTCACCAAAACCTTCAACCAATACACTCATGAATGGTGTCGATCTCTTAATGCTAGAGACAGAAAAGAATTAGATTTATTTCACTTGAGGGGAATTTATGGCATCAAAGGGGTAGATCTTGACCTAGACTTCATACATACCGCTTTAGAATTTTGGAATGTTGATACTCATTGTTTCATAATAGGGTATGATGAGATTAGCCCTTTGCTGGAGGAATTTGGTGCTATCTTAAGCTTCCCTGCAATAGACCTTATAGCAATCCCTAGAGTAGACGCATACTATTATAAGGATTTTTAGCGCTTCTTTAATTTGAAGGAAAGGGATTTATCATAAATAGTAGATGGCAATATAGTTAATTTGAAAGAATTTGCACGCCATTATTTTGATAAACCTCTTTCTGAATCTTTTCATATATATAGAAGAAGAGCGTTCCTATTTTGCATGCTTAATCAATTTTTTCTTAGTAGTGGTAAAAATAACAAGGGTCAATCAATTATAACCACTATACTAGAACAAATTGAATCAGGGAGAAATCCAATGCCATTAATAGTTGGAGAGTCTATGATTAGTCTAGATGAATTGAAAAGGGACCCAAAAGCGCCTCTTCGCGGTTCTCCAATTTTATTACAAGTAGAAAAATAATATTTTTAATTACAGAAATCAAAAATTATATTTTTGTATTGTAATAATAGTTTATTTGCATTGCATTTTTTTTACAGATGTGGCTAATGTAGAGGCTAGGATTAATTAGCCCTCCGGACGATATTGAGAAATATACTCCCAATTGCTTCGTGAAAGGAAGAAGCGTATCCCTAAAATTGGGCGCCATGGGTGGAGAAAAGTCTTTGAATCACGTGATTTTGCTATCAAGTGGGTCATCCCATGGTGGATAATAGAAAGGATGGTTGGTGTTAACAAGCAACCTTTCTGCCGTCTTCCAAGCTTGTCTCGTGTAACTTATTATTATCCCTGCAGGGTAAAAAGACAATACGGCTTGCTTCAGAATATTCCTTCCGGGGATCTTCGTCCTCCCTTTGAGTATCCTGTATCTCAAGAAGTAGATAGATTTGATGCTTACTGGAGCTCTAGACCTTTATGGGAAGTGATTACCCAAAAGGTTCCTCCTTCTTTGCCTAATGATGTAAAGAAGTGGTTGCTGAAGAAATCTTTGATTGATCAGGGTAGAACCGATGTAAAGAATCGTCTAGGTGACAGGGTGACTCTTACCAAAGAACGCTTAGGTGCAAGAATTGAATTCAAAACACCTACAATGCCTAGGAAGAAAAATACTACCAAAGACAAAGGAAAACGGAAAGCTAACACCACAGACAAAAAAGCTTGGGTGGAAAAGAAGCATGGAGTGCTAGCTGAAGGGGAGACTATTTACTCTAAAATTGAATGTAGGTCCTCTAAAGGATGTCTACTAGCTAAAGTCATGGATGAAGAGGAGGAAGCAGACAAGAATTGGAAAAGAGCTAGAAAGGAAAAGAAAGATTAAGAGCGTTGCTTAGCTTTAGGTTTATTAGACTTAGATTGTTATTTTATTTAAAGTTAATCTATTTCAGCTTTATTTAAATTCCATCAATAATGTAACTTTATTTTATTAATGAAATTTAGCTTTCAATTAAATTGTTTACTTTAAATTTATTTTATTAAAGCAATGAAAATCGAAAAAAAATAATTTTCCAGAAATTCTTCGAGTACGGAAGTCGAAAATTTTCCGAAAAACACCGAAATTACCTAGATTTTATTCCCGAATTGGCGCCAGTCATTGGCATTTGGCGCCTGCCATTGAAGTCTGGCGCCAGGCGCCAATTCCATCGGCTGGCACTGATGACTTCTGGCTGGCGCCAGGCTCTGTTCTGCGACGCCAATAATTTGCCGATTTTCTTGTGAATTTTTAATCAATTCTGGAACGCGGAGGTGTCGAAAAATAAAGTGGCCGCACCCGTAAAGGGTTGCCTACGTATCCTTTCTTAAGGAATCAGGCCGAACGTAGCTCTCTTGAGTATCCTACTCAAGTAATTTATGGGTATTATTTCTTAAGTTGGTCAAGAATGTTCATGTTTGAGAATTCATTGCCATCCATATCAGTTAGTTTTGCTGCACCTCCTGACAGGATTGTTTTGACAATGTAGGGTCCAGACCAATTAGGTCTAAATTTTCCCCTTGGGTCTAATACATTTTTCCGTAGTGCTTTTAATACCAGATCTCCTACTTTGATATTTCTTGTCTTGACCTTCTTATTAAAATGCCTAGCCATACGAGTTTGGTAACACTGAGTGTGATGTAGAGCTTCTAGTCGTTTTTTATCGAGTAGAATCAATTCTTCGTATCTTGCCCTAGTCCATTCGACTTCATCGAGTTTACTCTCTAACGCGATGCGTAGAGATGGTATTTCTAATTCGACAGGTTATACGGCATCCATTCCATATACCATGGAAAATGGCATATTTCCTGTTGATGTACGGATTGACGTGCGGTAACCCCACAATGCGAAGTGAAGTTTGTCAGGCCAATCTTTATAATTTTCAGTCATTTTCTCGATGATAGTCTTTAAATTTTTATTAGATTCCTCGATTGCTCCATTTGCTTGAGGTCTATAGGGGGAAGAATGATGATGTTGAATGCCATATTTTTGTAGCAATTCTTCACATTCGGCTTGAAAGTGAGTTCCATTGTAACTTATCATTTCATGTGAGACTCCATATCGACAAATAATATTTCTTTCGATAAATAGTGCTACATGTTTTGCAGTGATTTTAGCGTATGATTGCGCTTCGACCCACTTTGTAAAGTAATCGATCGCTACTAGAATAAATTCGTGGCCTCCTGTTCCTGGGGGAGTGATTTTGCCAATTATGTCAATTCCCCATGTAGAGAATGGCCATGGCGATGTGTAAGTACAGAGCAAAGATGGAGGGACATGTTGTAAATTGGCGTAAATTTGGCATTTAGGGCATCATTTTACATATTGATGGCAATCCCTATTCATTGTACTCCAATAATATCCTTCTCGTATTATTTTCTGGACTAACATTTTGCCATTTATATGTGTCCCATAGATTCTTTCGTGGACTATTCGCATTGCTCTTTGTGCATCCTTCTTTCCTACACATAAGAGAGCTCAACCTTTAGGTACCCTTTTATGTAGCTCGTTGTCTATGAGTACATATTGAGAAGCCAAAAGTCTTAATGCTCGTTTTGCTCTTTTATCAGCATGAGGAGGGTACTCCCCATTGGTGACATAATTGAGTATGTCCGTGTACCACGGTTCTTCTTCTTCTTCTTCTTCTTCTTCTTCTTGGACTAAGTCGTCGTCTTTTATAGCCTAGATGTATGCTGGTTTGTGCCTTTTTTCAATAGTTAGAGGCATTTGCTCGATCTCCGTGGGAATCCTAACCATTGAGGCTAATCTTGCAAAGGCATCAGCAAATTGGTTTTCCTCCCTAGTTAGATATGTATATTCTACCTTCTCTAACTGATCGGTAAGAGTTTCCAGATAGGTTTGGTAAGGGGATAGGCTTTCGCTCCTTACTTTCCACCTTTTAGATATCTCATTGATGATCAAAGAAGAGTCTCCGAATATCCTTAACTTCTTTACTCCCAATGCCAAAGCTGTTTCAAGGCCTACCACGCAAGCTTCATATTCAGCAGCGTTGTTGGTAACGTCGAAATCAAGCTTTATGGAGATTGGAACGTGTTCTTCTTTAGGTGATACCAGTAGCACTCCGACGCCACATCCCTTTTGATTTGAGGCTCCGTCGAAATACAAGGTCCAAGTATCATCTTAAGTGACCATTAAGTCTTCATCTGGAAATTCATTGTCTTATATCGGCGTCGAGTCTTCTATTGGAAAGTCTGCTAGAAAGTCTGACACCACGGATCCTTTAATAGCTTTTTGTGGCATAAACCGTACATCAAACTGGTCTAGATTGACTATCCATCTTGATATGTGTCCATTGAGTGTAGATTTCTCGAATAGATACTTGAGTGGATCTAATCGGGAGACTACGAAAACGGTATGCACTAACATGTAATGTCTTAGCTTAGTTCTGGCCCACACCAAGGCGAGGCACAATTTCTCGAGTGGTGTATAGCGTGTTTCGTATTCGAGCATATTTTACTTAGGTAATAGATTGCATTCTCTTTTCCTTCTACTTTTTGTGCTAGCATGACTCCCATTGTCTCTTTGGTAACCGTCAAATATAACCTAAGAGGTATTCCGGAAAATGCTGGCGCTAATACGGGAGGATTTGTGAGATAGGCTTTGATCTTTTCAAAGGCTTTTTTACACTCGTCATCCCATATTACTGGTACATTCTTCTTGAGCTTCTTGAAGATTGGTTCACATATCGTCGTCAGTTTTGATATGAACCTACTTATGTATTGCAACCGGCCAATAAATCCTCGAATCTGCTTCTCAGTCTTGGGCAATGGCATTGACATGATTGCTTTAATCTTGGTTGGATCTACCTCTATTCCTCTGGAGCTTATGACGTATCCCAAGAGCTTGCCTGAGGTGACTCCAAAAGCACATTTTGATGGATTCAACCTCATGTTATATTTTCTTAGCATTTCGAAAAATTTCCTTAAGGCTACTTAATGGCCTGGACGGTCTTTTGATTTTACAATCATGTCGTCGACATATACCTCGACGTCTTTATGCATCATGTCATGGAGTAAGGCAATTGCTGCACGTTGGTAAGTAGCACCCGCGTTTTACAACCCAAATGGCATTACCGTGTAGTAGTAAGTGCCCCATGGTGTTATAAAGGTTGTTTTCTCCATGTCTTCTTCTGCCATGAGAATCTGGTTGTAGCCTGCTTATCCATCCATGAATGAGAGAAGCGCGTGATTTGTCGTGTTATCTACCAGAATAACGATGTGTGGCAAAGGGAAGTCGTCCTTTGGACTTGCCTTATTTAGATCTCGATAGTCGACACACATCCTTACCCTTCCGTCTTTATTCGAAACTGGGATGACGTTGGCGACCCATTCGGGGTATTTGGATACCTTGATGAAACCTGCAGTTATTTGTTTTTGAACTTCTTCTTTTATTTTAAGTGCTACGTCGGGTTTCATTCGACGAAGCTTTTATTTTACAGGTTTCATTCCTGGAATTAGTGGTATAGTGTGTTGAGCTATTTCTCTGTTAATGCCTGGCATATCTTCGTATGACCAAGCAAACACATCGATGAATTCTTTGAGTAAGTTAATTAAATCGGTTCTTTCTTGTTTATTAAATGTTAGTCCGATTTTAACCTCTATCTTATGAGTTGAATCATTCGAGATGTCAACTGTTTCAGTTTCTTCAATTACCGATGTTTTCTTTTCGAGTGTTTCCATTGCTTTAATAATTTCTTTGTCTTTTTCATTGTTAGCTAAGCAATGCTCGTCATCTTGGATAAGAGAAGAACGCGAGAAGTAAGAAGAATGAGAAATATTATTATACTCTGAGATCATTACATCAAAGAGTGATATGTCCTCAGGGACTAGGTCTCTAACTATCCTAGGAGAAGAAATAGGAGGGGGAGTTGTTACTACTAAGGACTTAGAAGATTCTAAAGGGAAAGACTCTGACTAAGACTCTGACTCAGATGACTCTTCAAACATTGGTCCTTGCCATGTCGTGATTGATATCTTCCTTCCGCTTGGAGTAGTCACTTTGATAGTCTTGCGCCACCCTTGTTGTGAGCCTTCGGCTGGAGTAATTAGCTTCGAGGGGTCGAAGCTTTCACTTTGTAGGACCGTTTGAATGAGCGAGGAGTTATCTTCTTCGTAAGCTGGCTCATTCTTTTCTCGCCCAAACAGTAATCCCATGACATTAAAGTCAAAGCATGGGGGTGCTTTCTCCTTATGGACGAGAGTTGGGATTTCATCAGTGAAGTAGCAATCCAATAAAATCTCGAATCCCGGTTGTCTTATGCCGTTTAAAACAAATGGCTCGGGAAATTCATGGCATGGACAGTCCTCTCCTTCTTTTATGAACTGACCATTAAGCGTAAGAGGGTACTGATCCATTGGAATTGCTTTCTTTTGAATGCGAGCGTCCCTACGTGCTTTCAACTTGTCCTGGGCTCGCTTGAGATCTTTTCGAGTCGGTTCAAAACCAAGTCCGAAAGTATCTAATTTAGTGAGGTCAGGTAACTCCAGCGATTTTTCCATTCCTTTCTTCTTTCCTAAAGTCATCCCAGGAAAGTGTCCTTGTTTCTTAAACATGGCGTTGACAATCATGTTGGAATGGGGGTCATGGCAAAGAGATGTCCTTTCATCCTCCTAGATTAAGGAGATTTCTTCGTTAAAGCCCCATAGGTCTTCATCATCTTCGTCGTGCTCTACGTTAATGATTGGATTTTCTATGGATTTGATTCTTATTGGCGAAGCATCGATAGTGATTGGAATTCCTTCAACTATGGATTTTACTTGTTGGTGGAGAGATGAAGGGATGGCCTTTAGATCATGAAGCCAAGGGCGTCCCAGCAACAAGTTGAATGAGGCTTTGATGTCCACTACTTGGAAAGTAGTAGCATGATCTATTGCTCCTGCCGTTACATTTAGGGTAATTTTGCCAAGAGCTTGACGACGAGTATTATCGTAGGCTCTTATTCCTTGTGTGGACGGAGTTAAATCTTCGTCCCTTATGCCGAGCATCCTCGCAGTTCTAAGTGGACAGACATTGATAGTCGATCCATTGTCTACAAGAGTCATATGAACATTTATCCTTTTGCTGACTACCGTGAGGTTTAATTCCTTGTAATGTTTGTCACCTTCTGGAGGTAAATCTTTGTCAGAAAAGGTAACCAAATTAATCGGACTAGAAAGGTCACTTGTGAGGAAGTTAGCTAGTCCCTCAGGAGTAGTGTCAGAATCTATCCCGATTTTATCCAAGGCATTCATTACAGCCAACCTATGCTCTCGAGATGTTGCCAGAAGTTTCCACACATTCATCTCAACTTTTGTCTTCTTAAACTGTTTAACAATGTCATTGTCTTTGATGATAGGTATGGGAACTTGATGTATGGTGGGCATAGGTTGGGTTGAAACGAGAGGTTGCATTCTCCCAGATCTTGTGAGGACATCTATGGATGTATCTTCTTCAGCCCAAAAGTCATCTGTGGTGTATGACACAGAAGGTGAAGGTCCTACTATGTCCTTTACTTAGACATCTTCTTCATCACTGTCCCAAACTCCATTAATGGTTGTATCCTCTTCTTGTTGGACTTGGACTAGTTTCTTTTCATCAATCATCTTCTATACAAAATCCTTAAACTTGAAAAAAATTTCTATAGTGTGACCCCCTGATTGATGATATTGACAGTAATATCTATCTGTCCTTTTCAATGATTCGAATGGTCTCGGTTCGAGAGGTTTGACCTCGCCACTCTCGGAGAGCATTTCGAACATTTGCGCATATGGGATCCCAATTGGAGTGTAGATTCTATTGCTCTTCTTGGGTTTTTCAGTGACTTGTAAGGGAAAGTGCTTTGCCTCATAAGTCGTTCTCACTAGTGTGAATTCTCTTTTAAATTCTTCTTTTGGACGTGGAAGCTCATCATATTTCTTGTGGAGTTTGTCCATAACTTTGCAAGCTTCACGTAGTAATTGCGATGCCTCCTTCATAGACAGTGTGAGCAATTGTATATCTTCCTTATTCGCCGGTTCTGGAAGGCTATCCTTGACATCGAAAAAGATCTCCTCTTCTTTTTCTATGGTATTGATTTCTTTGACAGGTTTAATGAGAGAGGAAGGGTCAACCTCGTTTTCCTCATCGGAGATAGCCAAGGTATGAGCTAGAGGTGCATTGTCGATGCTTGGCTTCTTACTGGCATGGGGCAATGGCAGTTTGTTATTGTCGATTAGGTCTTGGATAGCTTCCTTAAGCTTCCAACAGCTTTCAGTGGAATGGCCCCTACCTTGGTGATACTTGCAGTGTGCATTGGGGTTCTAGTTAACCAACCTCTTCTCAACTGGTGGGTCCCCAAATGGTCCAATGGGAGTTATAAGACCTTTTTCATTTAATCGATCAAATGCGGTGTCATAACTCATGCTAATAGGAGTGAAGTTCCTCCTAAATGGTTTCTTCTGTCCTTGGTTGTTCATGGCAAGAACTTCTCCTAAATTAAAGGTGCTAACATTATTTGAGTGGGCAGTTTTGGAAGAAGAAGGATTGTCGTTCTTCTTTCCTTTCCAGCCACTGTTGGAGTTATTGTTGGCAGCTTTTGACTTAGCCAAGTCATCTTCAATATTGATCCCAATGTCATAAACGGCCTTGAAAGTATGGAGATTATTTTGGTATTTGAGATGCTTGGAATATTTTTCTTGGAGATTCTTGATAAACAGTTTCACAGACTCTTTTTCACTTGGCACCTCAATCATCTTAGCTGAGGTTTCTCTCCACTTGTTAAAGAAAGAGGTGAAGCCTTCATTCTCTTTCTGTTTGAGGATTTCAAGTTCTCTATGGTCAGTCTCGACTTGAATGTTGCACTTGTACCTATCAACGAAAGCGTTTGTTATAGACTCCTAGGTAGAGGTCTTTTCTTTCTCGAGAGAAAAGAACCATTGTTGGCAAACGGTCTCGAGAGATAGTGAGAACAGAGAAGGGAAGACCTTCTTATCGATACCCTTGATACTCATTATTGTTTCAAATGCTCTTAAATGGAAGTAAGGGTTGTCAATTGCTCTGAATTTTGGGATGTCGTTTGCGTTGAACTTCTTCGGAAGAAGATCTTTGTCCACCGAGACCCCTTGTGATGTAAGCTCTTGAAACTTGTAGTCGCTGGACAACTTGCTTAAACTCTCTTGCATGAGGTCCATTTGTTGTTGCTTCACGGGATCATCGATCCTAAGTGCGAGAAGCTTCAGTGTCTCAGTCACAGTAGGCAGTTGGTCCTTAAGATCATTGACTTCTTCTTGAGTTGCCATTATAACCCTAGCTTTCCTCTTGCGAGCTACAGGTTTGTCGAAAAGTTGGACTTGTACGAAGAGGTTATCTTTGATTAATCGTCCTTCCTTTCTTGACCACGCGCTGTAAATTAAACCATTTTGCGTTTTAATTACTTGACTCAAATCAACTTGACTTTATGGTTTATTTTAAGGGAAAAAAGAAAAAAGAAAAAAAAAAGAAGGGTGTATATTTTTGGAAAAAATAATGTACATATTTTTAGGGAACTTAGTATTATTATTTTTATATTGGAGGATTAATATCCGAATTACCCCCCTAAAAAAATGACGGAAAAACGCGCACACAAGACTCTCTTAATCATGGTCAAAGTATGTGTATTGGTGTGTGCGTTGAGTGTAAGTGACATGCTTGGACTCTTGTGTAAGACCATGGGACTTAGTGCCTAAACTTGATCATTGATTCAATTATTGTTGACAGCAAAATTAACAGAATTAAACAGAAAACTGATTAATTAGACCTTAGGTGATGACTCGACAAATAATCTGAACTGTCGGCCAAGCGACAGGACTGGCGTCACACTGTAGAGCTTGGCGCCAGACAACATAGCTGTCGTCAGGCGCTACACTCCATAGTGTGGCGCTACAGCTCGGACCTTGGCGCCAATAGTGGAGCTTCGGTCTGGGACTGTTTTCGGTGTTATTAGTCAACTGGGGTATGCCTAAAGTCGTACTAGGTCAATTCCGATTAAAATATTAGACTTTATTGATTCAAATTAAATAATTAATTAATTAGGCAAAGTTCTGTAAGTCATTAGTTTCTTTAGTCTCAACACAAGTCAACAAACGGTTAAGAGAAACATAGAACATATATGCACAACAAATAATGCACAATTAGTCAAGTAGGCACAATATGATACAATGCGTTTGCAACCTAACCATGGCTCTAGTTCTCTAAAGTGGGATATGGTTTAGTTAAAGAGGGTCCATGGTTAATTGTCCGGATGCACCGCGCGGAAGCCTAACCGTGAAGGGTTGGCGCGAGTGGATGGGACACCGCGAGTTTTAGAAAAAACTCGCTTCCATGGTTTGGTGAATTCAACATCTCGGATGTACCCTTTGTTGCACGGAGCGTTCAATCAGGTAGATGGAGCATGAATTCCCAGAGGGTTATGTCCATATGTAGAACACATATGGGTTTCAGAAAAGTGGGAAAAAATTCAATCAGGAAGTAGGATCGAGCAAACAATACGAAAAACCGGTCGAAATTAGAACGCATATTTCTGGCTCGGTATTTGGGGAAATTGGCGCCAGCAAACAGAGACTGGCGTCAGTTTTTAACTGTAACGCCTGGCGCCAATGCTGGCGTCTGGCGCTATGGCTAGAAGTCTGGCGCCAAGCTCTTGCCCCTGACGCTACTTCCCACATGCCTCAATAGCTTTCTGTGCTCGATAAAAATTTCCAGTTTCGCGCGGTGTTATTTCAGTCCTAGTTGTGAAAGACATTCCTCAAATTTCCTACGTGTAAAATCCTATGTTTTTAACTCATTACGGATGGTCTTTCCAATGAGATCTTTTTTATGCATATGACAATAATGTTAATCAAAATTATGCACATTAAATACTTAGAACTTTTCGAGTCTCATCCACTCATTCTAAATCATTGCCGAAACAAATTCAGGAATTAAAATAGAAATCCTCCCCAGTGGAGTCACCAAAAAACTGTAGGGAATAATTTCAAGCCTTTAAAATCCCACTAACTTGAACCCCACTATGATCGTACACTAAAGTACGGTGGCGTCCAAAAGGAAAGAAGATAGAGCAAAAGAGTCGCCAACAAGTTTTTAGGAACTTGTAAACCGTTCATAGGATGAAGATTACACCCCTTAACGATCCAAGAGATCGTCAACTCCATAAGGTCATGAACCAAATAAGGGTTCGTGGATGAAGGTACAAATCCAACCTAAAAGAGATTGAATTTGCCCTAATAATAGGCCTCTACTTTATTCTGATCGTATTCATGTGTGCTTTCTGATTAACATGCAATCAATAGGATTAACCCTAAACCTGTTTATCTATGTTGGTTGAATATAATGCACAAACAAATCTATTATTAGCGATCACTTGAATTTATAATCAAATTAACCCTAACAAGATTATTAATTAACTTATTAAGCGTGATTACAAGTACCAATTCACTTTAACATGCATAAAAGGTGTGATCAAGCAATAAATAAAATATCAAGAAACACAATAAATAATAAATATAATAATAATCATGAATAAAATAATCATCAAAAATAATAATAATATTAATATTCATAACAATTATAACCATAATAGTGTTCATGTTAATATTAAAGCATAATAAAAATAGCAAGATCCTAGGCATGATACTAACAAGATTAATAACAAACCCTAGCATGTCACTAAGCAATAAAAATCAAATCTTTAACCCTAACATTATACTCACAATCATAAATATTAGGAAGAGAATAAAAGGCATCATAACAATCATATTTAATATTAAAATTACCCTAGACATGATACTAGGAATAATAATAACAATCTAAACATGATTTCTACATCATAATATCAATTAAAACCAATAAAGTACTTACTTTGATGCCTCGTACCTCTTTCTAATAACAAAATACACACGTTAGTAACTTCAAGGAAAATAATAATCAAAACAATTAAATTAAATAATGGAAATAGAGATTTGGGACCAAACCCTGAGAAATTAAAACCTTTCACGTCTAGGGCGAAGGCAACTTCGAATATGGCTAGGTGTTTCTAGATCTTGCAAATGCGGAATTTTGTAGGAAAAAAACAAAGTTTAGCAGAAAAAGAAAGAATTGAATGTTTTAAGAGAGAGGAATGCTAATTAAAACTGATTATTGATCTTGTGAATGAGGAGAATTGGATGATGAATGAATGTAGATGAGAATTGATGATGAATGGTGAATGAAAACGGAGTTTTTAATATGATATTTATAGTGAAAATCAGCCAAAAAAGATAAATTAACAAAACAGAGTCTGACGCTCAGAAAACAAAGCTGCCGCCAACCCTGGTTAGCTGGCGCCAGGAACCAGCACTAGCGTCAGGCGCCAATGGCTAGCGCTAGGCGCCAGGCCTGGTTCCAGGCGCCAAGGCCTAGGGTTAGGCACCAAGCCTGATACCAATGCGTTTTCGAAAATTCGATAAGTTTACCGTATTGGAGGATAAAATAATATAATTTCTTCGAAAATGCTATTTGATTTTGATTTAAACTCTGAAAAGTCAACAAAAGTCAATTTAGCAATGCTAATTGAATTAGGAATGAAAAGAACCTTCTAGAAAAATCTAGAAGTCTAAAACCATTCCTAATTGCATTAGGAATGATAAATCATATTAGGCCCTCCCCTAGATCATTGGGCCGTACATAAAGCTCAAACCGGGCCCAGTTTGGTAAATTGGCCATAATTTTCTCAATATTTATCGGAATTGGGCTTATAATAATTCGTTGGAAAGGTCTTTGCAAGCCCCATCCAACTACACTAATATTGGACCCATATCATGGACCAACCAAACTGGATTGGCTGTTTTCTTCAAATAATTTTTCAAAAACAGAGAGAAGAGAAAAGAAATAAAAACTTTCCGCAACACTAGACTTTCCACACTATCACTTCATTTGATTATGATTCGACGTGAAAGGTACTCATCACTGGGTTTGGTTTTGGGGAGACACAAATGGGTGTCTACAGGTCTATCTCTATTCCTCTAGAGCTTATGACATAACCTAAAAGCTTGCCTGAGGTGACTCCAAAAGCACACTTAGATGGGTTCGACCTCATATTGTCTTTTCTTAGCCTTTCGAAAAATTTTCTTAAGGCTACTTGATGGCCTGGGCGATCTTTTGACTTTATAATCATGTCATCCACATATACTTCGACTTCTTTATGCATCATGTCATGGAGTAAGGCAGTCGCTGCACGTTGATAAGTAGCACCCGCGTTTTTCAACCTGAATGGCAATACCGTGTAGCAGTAAGTACCCCACGGTGTTGTGAAGGTTGTTTTCTCCATGTCTTCTTCTGCCATGAGAATCTGATTATAGCCTGCGTATCCATCCATGAATAAGAGAAGTGCGTGATTTCCTGTGTTATCCACCAGAATATCGTTGTGTGGTAAAGGGAAGTCGTCCTTTGGACTTGCCTTATTTAGATCTCGATAGTCGACACACATTCTTACCCTTCCATCCTTTTTCAGAACTGGGACGACGTTGGTGACCCATTCGGGGTATTTGGATACCTTGATGAAACCTGCAGTTATTTGTTTTTGAACTTCCTTTTTTATTTTAAGAGCTACGTCGGGTTTCATTCGGCGTAACTTTTGTTTTACAGGTTTCATTCCCGGAATTAGTGGTTTAGTGTGTTGAGCTATTTCTCTATTAATGCCTGGCATATCTTCGTATGACCAAGCAAATACGTTGATGAATTCTTTAAGCAAGTTAATTAAATCGGTTATTTCTTGTTCATTTAGTGTTAGTCCGATTTTAATTTCTCTTTTATTGGTTGAATCATTTGACATATCAACCGTCTCAGTTTCTTCAATTATCGGTGTCTTCTTTTCAAGTGTTTCCATTGCTTTAATAAGTTCTTTGTCTTTTTTATTGTTAGTTAAGCAATGCTCATCATCTTGGGTTAAAGCAGAACACAAGGAGTAAGGAGAAGAAGTCATATTATTATACTCTGAGATCATTACATCAAAGAGTGTTATGTCCTCAGGGACTTGATCTTCGTTCCACTTGGAGTAGTCACCTTGAAGGTCTTGCGCCACCCTTGCAGTGATCCTTCCACTGGAGTGATTAGCTTCGAGGGATCAAAGCTTTCGCTTTGTAGGACTGTCTGAATGAGCGAGAAGTTATCCCCTTTGTATGTCGGCTCATCCTTTTCTCGCAAAAATAATAATCCCATGACATTAAAGTCAAAGCATGGGGGTGATTTCTCCTTATGGACAGGAGTTGGGATTTTGTCTATGAAATAGCAATCTAAGAAAATTTCGAATCCCGGTTGCCTTATGCCATTTACGACAATTTGTTCGTGAATTCGTAGCATGGATAGTCCTCTCCTTCTTTTATGAATTGCTCATTAAGGGTAAGAGGGCACTGATCCATTGGGATTGCTTTCTTTTGAATGCGAGCGTCCCTACGTGCCTTTGACTTTTCCTGGGTGTAGGCGTCGCTCGAAGTGCGCCTACGTTAAAGCATGTGGTGAATATGTTTGGCACTCATAGGAAGTGGGAATTGACGTATGCGATTAAGGACAAGGAAAGTAGGGAGCCGCCAACAAGTTTTTAAGGAACTTGTAAACCGTTCACGGATCATAAAAAGGCAACCACGATTAAGGGACAACGATTGACCGGTGAAGGTTACACCCCATTCATAATCCATGAGATTACTAACTCCATATGGTTTGGAACAACGAAAGGAGGATCGGGGATGATGGTACTAAGTGAGTCATGGAGTCACATTTGCCCGTATTGGCCTCTACTCGATTCTTATAGTGTAAAGTGATTCCTGCGATCTCAAAGGCATACAAACAAACATTCAATTTTCTCCAAACTATGATTAAGCTAAATTGGTTGAATATTAATGCAACACATAATTCTAAAATATTTGTGATCACTTGAATTAAGCAACAATATTACAAAGGAACCTAAATCGGTTATCCAAATTATCTTATTAGGCGTGGTTTTCAATTACATATTCCCTTTAAACATGCAATATGGTGATCATTAACAACAATAGAATAACATTAATATTGGAAGCAATTTAACAATAATTCCAACAATACAAAATCGTTAGAAAAATAATAGAAATAAAAGGAACATAATTCTTACTTTGATTCTGTTTGCTTGCAACTACAAAATAATAAACGAGTTAGTAACTTCAAGGAAATAATAATAGAACAATAATTAAATTAAATAAAATTAAGTAGAGTTGATTTAGGGTCAAACCCTCAAACAGTTCTACCTTTCACGCCTTGGCTTAAGGACAGAACCACGAGTAAAGTATGGACTCCTGGGAGTGCTTGAAGAAGGAATTTTGAAAGAATAAGGGTAGGCTAGTGTTTAGGCTAGAGCATAGAAGAGAGAAAAAACTAGAGAATTAATTGATGCCCCGTACATCAGAAATGAGGGGGTATTTATAGAAAAAATGTGTTGAGGGAACACACGGAACCCTAAAATGATAAAAACCCTAAACAAGTATCCCGCGACACGACAAAATGTATCGTGACACGGGAAATCCCACCGTCAGACGGGAAACATTCCCGTGACATGGTGCACATTTTGTGTAACCCGGGAAATATTAAGTGAAGGGGGGAGAAAATGCGTTAAGGGTTTACGCAGAAAGGACACGGAAATTCCCGTGTCACAGCAGGTTTCCCGTGTCACGGGGAACCCCGCCGTCAGACAGGAAAGTTTCCTGTGACACGGTGGACTGTTGCCGTGATGCGGGAATTTTCTGTCCGCTTTTCCGTCTAAATTCATTTTTAACCCTAACTTCGTTCAGCATTTTAAATGTCGATTGATAATTTCGGGCCATTTTCTGATTTTATTATTATTTGGGCTAAAATAAATAAAAAATTTTGGCCAAAATAAATAATAAAACAGTAAAATAAAAAAAAAAGGTTTGGGCTAAAATTAAATAATAAGTTTGGGCTAAAATTAAAACTATGCTTTGACCAAACATCAAGACTAATCCATGGACTATTCAAAAATTGAATTTAATCAAATACGATTTTTTAAGCACTCTCGGGATTAAATACTGAACCCGACCAATTGTGGCATTGAAAGGTTGTTCGTCATCGGGTTTGATTTTGGGGATACATTTTTAGGTGTCTACAGAAGCCATCACTTTGACTAAGTTTGTAGAAACATCAGTTTTGAAAATGATAGTCAAAGTAGCCAATAGGGACGGAGAATGATTTAAGATGTTCTGCGATCTTAAACCACTCTGTATACGCCGATTCCTACATAAAAATGTTAATTCCACAGATAAAGGGGTAAAAGTATAGAATACGTATCTGGCACCAGTGTATCGGTGACAAATGAGTTTGGCAGCTTCCTATGCTTGAAGGAATCCACCGGATGACGTTTGTTGAAACGCTTTCCATGCCTGAGGAAAGCCGACTGATGAATTTGGTAACTTTCTAATCCTGAAGAAATCTACCAGATGATACTTTTCATGCTTGAGAAAAGCCGACATATGAATTTGGCGGTTTTCTATGCTTGAAGAAATCCACCAAATAATACTTTCCATGCTTGAGGAAAGTCGACAAATGATGAGTTTGCAAGTCTCTGTGTATCGAGAACCTTGCACCGTGAAATGATGGTGGTCCGCTTGTCCCCGGACGTGGGCTGTAGATGGTTCGCTTGTCCCCGAAAGTGGGCTGTAGATGGTCCGCATGTCCCCGGACGTGGGCTGTAAATAATCCGCTTGTCCTCGGACGTGGGCTGTAGATGGTCCGTTTGTCCTCGGACGTGGGCTGTAGATGGTCCGCTTGTTCCCGAACGTGGGCTGTAAATAGTCCGCTTGTCCCCAGACGTGGGTTGTAAATGGTCCGCTTGTCCCCGGACGTGGGTTGTAGATGGTCCGCTTGTCCCCGACGTGGGCTGTAGATGGTCCACTTGTCCCCGGACGTGGGTTGTAGTTGGTCCGCTTGTCCCCGGACGTGGGCTGTAAATAGTCCGCTTGTCCCCGGACGTGGGCTGTATATGGTCCGCTTGTCCCCGGACCTGGGCTGTAGATGGTCCGCTTGTCCCCGGACGTGGGCTGGTTGTAAATGGTCTGCCTGTCCCCGGATGTGGGTTGTAGATGGTCTGCTTGTCCCCAGCATGGGATGTAAATGAGACCTGCAAAATAAAATTTGCAAGGGGACTCGTATAGACTATGATTGACTTGACCAACTGACTTGACCAAGCTTGACTTAACACGACATGACATGACATGAGTATGACTTGTGATTGTGTGTGTGTATAGTTTGAGTGTGTGTGTTCAAACACAAGCAACCGAAAATGCAAAAGAAAAAATTTTCCATCATTTTTGTCATGAGACGAGTGGAGGGTACCGACTTTCTCCCGAAAAAGAAAGACATGAAAAATGAATTTTTATTTTCGAACTTCCCTCGATAAAAATTTTGAAAAAGTTTTTTAACTTCCCCAAAATAAAATTATGAAAAAGGGAAGAATTTTTGAACTTCCTCCTTGAGCAAGACGAAATGAATCGTATGGATTGAATTGCTTTTCTTGAAAGTAATGTATGCATGATGCATGTCCTTAGGCCATAAGGCTAAGGACAATTACATCATGTGACACGATGAATGAACTTAGGTCACGGAGCTAAGCATCATATATGGTGTAAAGAAACGATCATGAACGTCACTTAGGTCTGGAAGCTAAGCCCGTATATAGATGAAGTGATTATTTAATAATAACGTTGCTTAGCTCAAGGAGCTAAGAACGATATGCTTTGTATATAAATGTTGCTCAACATATTATGCAATACATGAAACAATGAACATTGCTCAGGTCAAGAAGCTAAGCAAGTATACAACGTTTCTTCTGATAAATGTTGTCTTGAAAGATGATGAAGCATGCGCGGTAGGGAAACAAGATTTCATGATAAAGGGTTCCTAAGGGAAAGATGATATGGATATGTATGTGTGAAAGAAGTGTGTGAAAGTGATACTAAGGTGAGGCTGCAAAGGTTATGGTGATGGAAATATATGTGTGAAGAGTCAAATATGATGACTCTTTAGGCTGGGTAAGCTAATGTGATGTGGGTTAAAGCCCCCAAGTCTAGGTCTAAATGGGTAGGGATATAGAAATAAGCATTGGATATTCTTTGATTCGATCATGCATAGATATGAATATGAATGTGGCCGCACCTCAATGTGAGGTTGCCTACGTATCCGTTAGGAATCAGGCCGAACGTAGCTCTAACCGAACTTTGCACAAGTGTATGTGCACCTCAAAGAGGTCCTTCAAGGTTTGTAATGTGGTTAAGTTGATGGTTGGAGGAAGAAAGGGATAAAAGGCTCAAGACCCGAGAGAAGCCCCCAAGATGTGTAATTGTGAATTTGAAAATTTTGAATTTTGCAAGTTTATTTTCAACATATTTTTTTTTTTTTTTTTTTTTTGCTTTGAATTTTTTTTTTTTATTCTTTTAAATCAATGTAGGCAATCTCAGATCATGCGGTCCATCACTCACTTAGCATTCATGTTTCTCAGGCACGGTACCGAGTACTCGATGAGAGACGCAATTCGAGACGTGTTCGTATCAAAGACATTGGAACACTTGCCTTTAGACATTGTTTTATTGTTGCTTTGCTGCTTTATTTTTTTTTTAACTTGCTTTTTGAATGTTATACAATTACACATCTTCCAATCCCAGGGTTAAGTGAATGTGGGTTGAACAAATGAAGGTCAAACGTTAGACGAGGCTCAAAATGGTTGATGAAGAAATGGAATGTGATTGAACGGTTAACAGGGAATGACAGGGTTGCAAAGGTGCCTCAAGTCATTGGTGTACCTTGGGTTTAGTTTAGTAATTGATTTTTATTTTTTTTAGAATGAATGAATGAAAAATTCTATGATCGAGATGTAAAGGAAATTTTCTCATTTTATTAATGGAAAAGGTGAACGAAACACATGAAACATATAAATTCAAAGTGGAAAACCTATGCTAGACATGAAAGGGGGAATGGAGATGAATGATAAAAAAAGAAATCATGAAATCTTGCACGAAGGATCTGCTGTGCGCCTTGTATTCATTACTTCTTGCCGCCTTCAGGGACAGGAAGTTTGTTTGCATCCATCAAGTCTTGAATGACGTCCTTCAAATTCCAACATTGCTCCGTAGTGTGGCCCCTTCCTTGATGGTACTTGCAATGGGCATTGGGATTCCATTTGGCGCTCCTTTCTTCAGGTTTTGGCTCTGGAAATGGCCCAATAGGTGTGATCAAGCCTTGACCGTAAAGGCGATCAAAGGTCGCATCATAAGTCATTCCTAAAGGGGTGTAAGTTCTTTTCTTCTTGGGCAATAGAGCATCAAGAACTAACACTTCATTGATATCAACTTGGCTTATATTGTTGGTACACTACTACAAAATTAGCCAAAGAGACCCGTCCAAATTAGCCAAAGAGACTACCTTAGAGGCGGTCTCTAGCTCAGCGGTCTCTTTGGCAAAGAGACTGCTTTATAAAGGCGGTCTTAAAATTGAGAAAACTGAGACCGCTTATCTAAGATAGGCAATCTCTTTTTTGTGAAAAAAAAAAGACCGCCTATTAAAGATAAGCATTCTCTTTTTTAAGAAAACTGAGACCGCCTATTTAATATAGGCAGTCTCTTTTTTGTGAAAGTTGAGACTGCCTATTTAACTTAACAGGTCTCTTATGTCGCATTTAAAATTAAAAAAAAAAAAAATTAGCATATTTAATTTGATTTATGCGATATTTAAATCAATAACACTAAAAGAGAATAACAATGCCACATTAATGTTTAACTATGATACAAAGAAATTTAACAAACTTTAATTAAATTCCACTAAAATTATAATACATCAAATCGTGTAATCTATACGTAAAATTATGTCAAACATGTCTCTTAAGTACTCCAATTTCTTCCTCTCTCCTTTGTTTCAAGATCTTGTGTGAAAACTAGCATATCTGTCAAAGATAAAAGCACACAATAAGCAATCATAATAATTGAGAATAACCACAAAATTAAACATTCATTTAGAAAACTTAACTGAAAAAATAAACTAATAAAATAAAAAGATAAACTCATTGATAAATAAAACAAAAAAAAACCTCCCCTGCCATTGAACAACCCCCTCCCCTAATCCCCCTGCCATCAGCCCCGCCGGCGACCCCGCTTGATCTAACCCCAGCAGTTCAAACCCATATCTCTTCAATTTCAATCTTCATCTTCTTCCCTCAAGACAATAGTCCAAACAGAAATTTATTTACTTGTTCACCATATCACATCAACTTAGAAATTAACAAGCCTAACATTCACTGAAATCCACAAAATCAATAATTCAAAAATTAACACAAACAAAACAATCCAAAAATCGAAAAAAAAAATTGATCAAACATTCGAATCCTCAGATCCGGCGATAAAAAATTCAATTTTCATACTCCATTCTAACATATAACAACCAAAACCATACAATACATTATCAACCAGACTCAATAATCAAATCAAAATTCTAGCAACGAAATTCTAAGTTAAAATTCTTAGTAACCAAATCATAACAAATAGTTCAATATTCAATTGACCTTAGAAGAACCCTAAATCAAACAAAATCATCGATTTAACACTAGATTGTAAAATTGGAATTTGACGATTAAAAAACCAAAACAAAAAAATAGAAATAAAATTTTCAAAATCAAACCTTAGAAGTTGCTTCAATGGAGGAGAGAAAGCTAAAAAGCCGCTTCAATGGAGAATTTCATAGCATACTAGATTCAAGAACACAATTAAGAGAAAACGTACATTTTTTCCCCTGTATTTTCTGTGTATTGCCTTAATTGCACTTTTAAGATCTTGAATTCGACAATTTGGGAAAGTTGAAGGTGAAAGAAATCCGTTTAAAGGAAAGGGATGGAGGAGAGAGAAGGAGAGGAAAAGGAAGATGAAGGAGATGGAGATTGAAAGTTGGAGGCGGAATTAGCATAGTGAAGTGTTAGGGTTCCATTTATTTAATTATTTTTTAGTAAGGGAGACTGGTTAACTCACGTACTGGTCTCTCCGATTTTTAATTTAAAAAAAAAAATAAAAAAAAAAACTAAGAGAGACCGGTTATGTTGCATAGAGGTCTCTCACTTTTCAATTTTAAAATGTAAATAGTTATGAGAGACCGGTTAAGTTACATATAGGTCTGACTTTCTCTCTTCTCTCTCTTCTCCATGGTTCTTCATCTTTGATCAGTTTTCTTCATCAATTTTGGATTTCGATGGCTAAGAAGAAGAAGCAGAATACTTTTACACCTCAAGTAGTACAACACAAGAATACTAATGAAGCTTTTGACACGATTTTGCAGAATTTGAGGAATTCAGGCACTTTGTTTATTCCTAGTCCGATTCAAGAGGTGGATGAATTGGTTACTCCAGCGCCGGCATTGGTGCATCCATCATGTGGAGCTATTCCTAGAAGCGATGCTGAGACCATTGCCATGTTTGTTAAAGCTACTGCTAGGCCAGATTCGAGGATTTCTAATGGAACAGTACCTAGGGTTTCTGGGTTTACTGTTCCATTGGTTGCTGGAGGATCTGAGCAACGATCTGAGCCAATAGTTCCTCCTCGTCATCCTACACCTTCTCTGGAGCAGAATGCGCATAACCATAGTGAGGATCGGGCTGCTTCTTTCTCTGGAAATTTGGCTGCCAAAGGAGCTTCTCTGTCCTTTGTTGCTCCGAAAGTTCAGGATGGGAAGCAAATTGTTGAATTACAGGAATCCGAGCTTGAAGCAGGTAATCAAAAGTGGGCTAATGCCTTAGTTTTCTATGTGGTTGGTTTTTACCCTACTATTGCTGTTGTTCTTCGTTTTTTTGCCCAACAATGGAGTGATATGCAAAAACCAGATGTTTATTGGCATGATGATGGGTACTTTATCATTAATCTGTGTTCTAGTGATGATGAAGATACTATACTCTGTTCTGGTCCTCATATGTTCCTTGGAAAACCAGCAATAGTTACGCCTTGGTGTCCTAAATTTGACTTTAATGCTGAAATTCTGAGAACTGTTCCTCTTTGGGTTAAGTTTCCTAATCTCCCACTTAATTTTTGGGGATCTGACACTCTTAGCCGTATTAGCAGTTTGCTTGGAGTGCCAATTTGTGCTGATGAGTGTACTACTAGAAAACTTAGAGTGTCTTTTGCTAGGGTCCTAATTGAAATTGATGTTACAAAGCCTATGCCTAACTTTGTCTTGGTTGAGAGTCCTTCAAAGTAGGGGTGAGCAAAAATTCAGGGTACCCTGAACCGGATCCAGAACCTGCTCGGAACCGCAGGTTCCAAAACCGGAACCTGTAGAGCAAGTTCCGGTTCCGGGTAATAAAACTAGGAACCTGTTGCAACAGGTTCCGGTTCCGGGTAATAAAATTTTGTACCCGAAACCTTTAGGGTACCATGTAGGGTACACAACTTTGAAACCTTTATATTACTCTACTTTTATTTTACTGCCAAAATTATTAACTGTAATAATATACTTAATTTGTTCTTATGCTATGTAGGTATTAAAAGTCTTACTTCCTAGGCTATCAAGATTCAAGATGCGAATATGAGATTGTGTAATAAAATTTGTATTTTTATCATATAAGTTAAGTATTTGTATTAAATATACTAGACAGTAGACAATTAGTGTTGGATTGTTATTTGTAAGCCATTAATTTATGGTAAACATCCTTTTTTTTATAACTTTGGAACAATTTAGTAATTTTGGAACAATTAAGCTTACTTTGAAAGACAGGGTACCCGGTTCCGAAACCGGAACCTGTAGGTTCCGGATCCGGGTAATAAAATTAGGAACCTGTTGTAACAGGTTCCGGTTCTGGGTAATAAAATTAGGAACCTGTTGCAACAGGTTCCGGTTCCGGTTCCAAGGATTTGTACAAGGTACCCTGCTACGCTCACCCCTACTTCAAAGGAGTTATTGGAGCTCAAGGTAGTGTATGAGTGGGCTCCACCTTTCTATTCTAAGTGCAACAAGGTTGGTCATGATTGCTCTATTGAACCTGCTCTTGCTAAGCCTAAGCAGGTTCATAAGCAGCCAGCTCTTGTTGCTCCTAAGCAAAAGCAGGCCTGGGTTCCTAAGCCTAGCAAAGCTCCTACTCCTGTTGTTGATGTTGGTGCTTCTGTTCATGGACAATCTGTCATTACTCCACAGGTTCATACTTCTCAAAATTCAGATGAGGGGTGGAGAATAGTTGGAAGGAAGACAAAAAGCCAGCAAACTAGAGTTCATCAGCCTGCCTCTACCTCTAATGCTTTTTTTGCTTTATTTGCAAATGAAATGGATGGTGCAGGTGGTTTCACTATAAATCCAAGCGGGGGTGAGGTTAATCCCCCTTTGGTGTCATGATTTACTCTATTTGGAATGTCAGGGGCCTGAATGACCCTGGCAAAGTTGCCTCTATAAAGAGGTTGCAGATGTTGTTGGCCTTCTTGAAACAAAAATCAAATCAAAAAATGTTCTCACTTATCAGAGGAAGTTTGGCTCTTCTTTGCTTTAGATGTGCAATTATGATCATTCTCCCAAAGGGAGGATCTGGCTTGGTTGGAATGCAGATAGAGTAGCTGTTAATGTCTTGAAGATTCATGAACAGTTCATTCACTGTAGTGTCTCTTCTAAGGATCTCTCTACTCAAATTCATCTCACTGTTGTCTATGGGCTTTACTCCATTCATGATAAGCTTCCTTTGTGGGAAGGAATTAGAAGCATCTCTATTCAACATTCTCTTTGGCTTTGTGCTGGTGACTTTAACTCTGTTCTTCATACTTCAGATAGGCTTCATGGTACTGATGTTACTGATTATGAGACTAGAGATTTCCAGAGTTTGGTTGATGATTTGGACCTCACTGAGGTCAAGAGCAAAGGAGCCTTCTACTCTTGGTCAAATAAGGCTCACACTGGTCCTAGAACTCTTTCTAGGATTGATAGAGTCTTTAGTAACAAAGCTTGGCTGGCCTCTCATGGGCATGTTGAGACTGTCTATCCCCCCCCTATTTATCTGATCATAGTCCAGTTCTGTTGGATATATGTTCTGCCCTTGCTGGGAGAGGTAGACCTTTCAGGTTTCTAAATTGTATTGCTGATCACCCTAATTTCCTTGATACTATTTCTCAGGCTTGGGGTTCTGGTAGTTCTGTTTGGCAGAAGCTTAATTCTGTGAAGTCTAGTATCAAGTCTCTTAATAGCAAGCAGTTTGGCAACATTGAGGAAAAGATTGATCAAGCTAATGTTGAGCTTTCTGGGATTCAGAACTTAATGGCTCAGAATCCTGATGATTTGGATTTATATGCTAAAGAATCTGATGCTATTAAGGTTGTCAAACACTGGAATGATATTCAGGAAAGCATCTTCAAACAAAAATCTAGGATCAACTTGATTAAGCTTGGAGATGGCAATTCTCATTATTTCTTCTCTGTGATGAAGAATAGACAAGCAAGGAATAGAATTGACTCCATCTTTGACTTTAATCAGGTGTTGCTCAAGGATCCGGATGCTATTTCTCATGAAATTATCTCCTTCTATAAGTCTCTTTTAGGGACTCAGGCTCCTTGGCTTCCTGCTGTTGACCTTGTTACTATGAGGAGGGGTAAACAGCTTAGCTCTGTTGCTCAAAGCTATCTCATTCAGCCTGTTTCTCATGCTGAAATTGATGCTTCCCTTAAGGGAATTGATAACACTAAAGCTCCTAGTATTAATGGCTTTAACTCCTTCTTCTTTAAGAGATCTTAGCATATTGTGAAAGATGATATTTATGCTAGTGTTATTGATTTCTTCACTAAAGGGACCTTGCCTAAGCAATGGAATTGCACAACTATCACTCTTGTTCCTAAAATCCCTAATGCTTCCCATATTTAGGATTTTAGACGTATAGCTTGTTGCACTGTGGTTTATAAGCTCATTTCTAAGGTCATAACTGCTAGACTTGCTGCTATCATTGGTGAGGTGATTGATGATGCTCAAGCAGGTTTCATTCCAGGCAAGCACATTAGTGACAATATCCTTCTTGCAATGGAATTGATCAAAGGTTATGATCACAAATTTATCTCACGTAGGTGCATGGTTAAGATGGATTTGAAGAAAGCCTATGATTCAGTTGAGTGGGGATTCTTGATCACTGTTATGAAGGAGCTTGGTTTCCCTCACAGATTTGTTAGCTGGAGCTGGACTAGTCTTACTTCTGTCTCTTATTTTATTCTTATTAATGGTTTTCCTTTCGCTCCTTTTGAAGCTCAGAAAGGTTTAAGACAAGGTGACCCTATGTCTCTCTTTCTTTTTGCTATTGGTATGGAATACCTCTCTAGATGCCTTGATGAGCTTAGGTTAACTCCTGATTTTAACTTCCATCCTAGATGTGAAAAGTGAAACCTAACTCACATAATGTTTGCTGATGATTTATTGATGTTTTCTAGAGCTGATAGTGTTTCTGTTAAGCTCCTCTTCCAAGCCTTCTTGAAATTCTCGGGTGCTTCTAGGCTTTCTGCTAATCTTGATAAAATTGAAGTCTATTTTGGAGGAGTTTCTGTTGATGTTCAGACAGTGCTGAGGGATCTTCTTGGTGTTTCTCAAGGTACTATCCCTTTTAGGTATCTTGGGGTCCCTCTCTCTTCCAAGAAGCTTACTATTGCTCAGTGTAGGCCTTTGGTGGAAAAGGTGACTGCTAGAATCCAAGGATGGATGGCTAAACACTTGTCTTATGCTGGGAGGCTTCAGTTGGTGAAGAGTGTGTTGTTTGGTATTCAGACATATTGGGCTCAAATTTTTATCTTGCCAAAGAAAATTCTGAAAGAGATTGAGGCTAGATTCAGGTGCTTTCTTTGGACTGGATCTTCTGCTCCTGCTAAGAAATCTCTGGTTGCTTAGAATTATGTATGTCTTCCTAAAGTTTGTGGTGGCTGGAACTTGCTTTCTCTTCCTGAGCGGAATAAAGCAGCTGTCACTAAGTTACTTAGGGATATTGCTCACAAGGCTGATAATCTTTGGGTTAAGTGGGTCCATATCTATTACTTCAAGCATAAAGATTGTTGGACCACCCCTACCCCTGCTAAATGCTCTTGGTTCTTGAAGAAGATTCTGAGTTGTAGAGATGTTGTGAATGATCAGGGGGGATGGGATGAGATGTTGTGAATGATCAAGGGGGATGGGATGGATTCAGAGGAATGCAGTCTTGTTTACTAGTTGTTGCAAACCTGTTGATGCTCTAGTTAGGGATATTGTCTTTCATTTAGCTTGTAGAATCCCAGCGGGAAGCAAATACTTGATTGTTTAGGAGCTGCTTCTGCTTTTCTGGTCCTCTGATGCTGTTGCTGTTTCTTGCTGATTTCTGATTCCTAACTTCTGAGTTCTAGTTTCTGGTTTTTGGGGTTGTTGCTGTTGTTGTTTTGTTTTTGTTGCTTTTGTGGATCTTTGTCTGCTGGTGGTTTCTGTTGTTGTTTTTGTTCTCCTGTTGTTGTTGAAATCAGCTTTTGGTGTTGTTTCTTTTGCTATTGCTGACTGCTCTGCTCTGCTGTCTGCTTTGGTGTTGTTCTAGTCAGCAGCTGGTATTGCTGGGTACTGTGCTGCTGCTGCTGATTTCAGCTGTTGCTGCTGATTTCTGTTACTGGCTGACTGCTCTGCTGTGCTGTTGCTTCCCTGCTGCTGTTGCTGATTGCTCTGCTATGCTGTCTGCTCTGCTGTTGTGCTGGTCAGCAGCTAGTTTTGCTAGGGATTGTGTTGTTGTTGCTGTTTTTAGCTGTTGTTGCCGTTTTTTGTTGTTAGCTGGCTGCTTTGCTGTAATGTTGCTGCTCTGTTGTTGTTCTGGTCAGCAGCTGCTGTTGCTGGTTTTGGTGTTGCTGAACTGTTGCTGTCTTGTTGCTGTTGCTGGTTTTTACTGCTGTTGCTGGTTTCAGATGCTGTTGCTGGCTGCTGTTCTGCTGGTTGCAATTGCTGCAAGTCAGTCTTTTTATTGCTGGAATCTGCTTCTTTTCTGTTGCCTCTTTTTTCTTTTGCTTTTTTGGTGTTTTGTTTGGTTTCTTTCCCTGAGGTGGTGATTACCTTCTTTTGTCTAGTCATGTTGCTTTTGCAACTAAGTCTAGGTGGAGGTTTGCTTTTTACAGTTTGCAGGCGTGTTGTTTCTTGTTGTTGGCTTATGCTTGTCTTTGTGTTCCTGGGCCTTGTTTCCAGAACCCTTCCTAGAAGGTGGCTGGAAGCTTGTGCTCAGGGTGTTCTTATCTCTTTCTCCTGATCCCTTCCTAGATAGTGGCAGGAGATTGAGCTTGAAATGTTTGGTTGTTTGGTTGGCCTGTCTTTCAGGTCTTGTGGGGTTTGGTGTTTGTTATAACTTAGCTCTTGTAAGTTGTAACTTTTCCTTTTGGTAATAAAATTTTCCTTATTTTCCAAAAAAAAAAAGTTACATATAGGTCTCACCCCTGTTATGTTTAAAATAAAAAAAAAAAATTATGAGAGACCTGTTATCTATAATAAATGGTCTCCGTTAAATTTTTATCTAATAACACAATATCAAAGAGACCGGTTATTTGTAATATTGGGTCTCTTAAAACAAAGAGACCGGTTATTTAATTAACGGGTCTCTTATTTCGGGTCTCTTTGAGCATTTTTGTAGTAGTGGTAGTATTTTCGTGCATAGAAGACGAAGAAGAAAGATGGTCGTTCTTCTTGTTTTTTCAAGTGTTATTATTTTTAGGAAAAATACACTTTAATAATCCCAACTATTGGTGATTTACTTACAATAATCCCAACTAAGGATTATTTTCTAACAGTCCCAACTTTGCCTCTTATTTTCTTCCAACGGTCCCAACCGGTCAACTACGGGTCAACAACCTGTTACAACAGGTCACATGCCACATGTCAACACACGATTGGTCCAAAATAAAAAAAAATTAAAAAATACAAAAAAAATCAGAAAATTGAAAAAAATAAAATAAAATATTTTAAAAAATAGAAAATTCAAAAAAAAAAAGAAATTCAAAAAAAAATTAAAAAAAAAATTAAAGAAACAAAAAAAAACACCCAAAACCCACCCAGCCACCCCTCCCACCACCCCGTAACCCTAGCCAACCACCCCCTCGCCATTCCACGCCGCGGTCAACTCCCATAAACTCCTAAAATGGTCGGCCGACATCCATCCAGCTCGAAAACCATCCGGTCGACCCAAAATCACCCCCGAAACCACCCCTATAACCACCACCTCCTCTTCCCCGACCCTCAAAACAACCCCCCTCCTTTCCCCCCACCATCAAAACCGCCCATTTCGGCGGTAGGGGAAAAGAGGAGGGGTTGTTTTAGGGGTCGGGGAAGAGGAAGGGGGTGGTTTTGTTGGTCGGGGAATAGTGAGGGGGTAGTTACGGGGGTTAGTTTTGGGCCAGCCGAGTGGTTTCCTGGATGAGTGGGTGTTGGCCGACCATTGTAGGGAGTTATGGGGGTTGGCCGCCAGCAGGGAAAGAGAAGGAGGGTGGTGGGAGGGTGGCTGGGTGGGTTTTGGGATTTATCTTTTTTCTTTACTTTTTAATTTTTTTTGATATTTTTTTTCTACTTTTCTGATTTTTTTTTTTTTTTTTGGTTTTTTTAATATTTTTTGATTTTTTATTCAATTTTTTGATTTTTTTAATGAATTTTCTGATTGTATTTTTATTTTCTGATTTTTTTTAATTTTTTAATTTTTCTTAATTTTTTAATTTTTTGATTTTTATTAAATTTTTGTTTTTTTTATTTTTAGATTCTTAATGAATTTTCTAAATTTTTTTTCTAATTTTTAAATTCTAAACTAATCACGTGTTGACACGTGGTATTTATAAAAAAAAAATTAATTTTTCAACAGGTTGCCGGTCAATGGGACCGCTGAAAGAAAATAAGAGGCAAAGTTGGGACTGTTAGAAAATAAACCTTAGTTGGGATTATTCTAGGTAAATCGTCAATAGTTGGGATTATTAAAGTGTACTTTTCCTTATTTTTACTACCAGCAATCTTTATTAGCTCATCCTCGATATTGATGCCGATGTCGTATACAACTTCGAAAGTGTTCAGTGGAAGAAATTTGAGATGTTCCCTATATTTATGAGTCAGATTTTTAATAAAGAGGCGAACCATCTCTCTTTCTTTGGGAGGATCTATCAAGAGTGAAGTTGTTACCCTACACCTGTTCAGGTAAGCGGTGAAGCCTTCATTCTCTTTCTGTTTGAGAATGGAGGGTTCACGTTCAAAAGTTTTAGTTTGAATGTTACACTTGTAACGATTCATGAAACTGTCGATGACATCTTGCCAAGTCGCAGTATGCTTGGCATCAAGGGAATAAAACCATTGTTGGCAAGCATGTTCTAAGGAGAGAGGGAACACCGTAGGGAAGAGTGTTACGTCTAATCCCTTAAGAGCCATGGTTGCAGAGAACGCCTTCAAATGGAATATTGGATTATCAGTAAGCTTGAACTTTGGAATATCAGCAGTGGAGAACTTTTCAAGGAGTATGTCCTTCACATCCAAAGGAGTGGGAGGCCGTTCCACATAAGTAAAATCCTTAGAAATCTTACTCATTTGTTCCTTCAATTTGTCAAGGGTGGAAACAGTGACCTTGTTTTGTTCCATGGTAGTGACCTTAGTGGTAAGGGTTTGCATCATGGCAGACAGTGCCTCGATGGATTTGTTGATGTTCTCAATATCATCTTTAGTGTCCATTGAAAGGTGATAAGTAATGTGGAGATGGCAAAGTTCTCTTTGAACGCCTATTAGATTTGAGAGATTGTTGCGGTAATGACTTGAACCGTATTAATATATCCCTGTTCCTTGACCAAGTACTGTGGAATAAAATAATTCACTTAATTGTTTGACTCATTGCTCAAGATAGGAAAGGAAGGAAAAAATAAACATTTGAAAACAGGTGAGAAAACTCCACTCATTTTTTTTATTATGAAAAAAGAGTGCATGAACCTAGTATACGATCATAAACGACCTGGTGTACGACTCGAGTCGGAACATAAAGAAAGTGTGTGGACAATACTTGACTCGTGAGTGACTAAGTGATGTTATAAGACTCGTGGTATGATCGTATGGCTAGACATGTGAACAATAACCAAAATGACTGACGCTATGACCAAATTAACACGGAAGACTTAAAAAAAGCTCACTGGACTTTTTTTAAGGGAACCGTGACACGGAAAACTGTACCGTGTCACGGTACAAGCTGCCGTGACACGGTGGTTTTTTTTTTTTTTGAAAATTCAGTATGCCACGGTGGAAATTGTTGTGACACGGTTATCTTTCCCATGCCACGGTGGATGTTGACGTGGCACGAGATTTTTTTTTTTTTTTGCGCTAATTACTAAGTGAGTACGGTCCATTGGCAATCGTTAGTCATAAAATAATCCACCATAGACAAAGAAAGATCGTTAGGATCAAAACGACCAAACATAAATACGTAGGCACAATGATGCAAAGAATAGTTCACAACCTAAGGTCAAGTTCTATGTTCGATTATGGTTAGGTTTATTTGGTGTCAATAGGGTACCATGGTTAAAAGTTTGGACGCGTTAGCAAGGCATCCTCCCTTGAGGGTGTATGCCAACGGGCGGCTCCGCGAGTTCATGATGAAATCGAACTCGACTCCATGGTTTGGGTGGATTTAATAACTCGGATGAACCCTTATTGCCATGAGCGTTTTTGGGTTGAAAGAGCTTAAATCCCCCGGGGCTAAGACGTATGTAGAATACACACGTTTTTTCAGAAAAATTGAAGGAAGTTGACTGTGAGAAGAGAAAACAAGCCACCAGACTGATTTTAGGACTGTCGTGACACGGTAGAGGTTCCCGTGCCATGGTATTGCACACCGTCAGACGGTGCACTGTACCATGACACGACAGAGTCTGTCGTGGCACGGTAGTCAGAAAATTTGCCCTGTTTTCCTTCGTACGCAATCAAGTTATTCAATTTCTCCTACGGGACAGACCTAAACGCGACGTTTAAACGTCTATGCTTATGCAAAAATGCCAAATTAATCACAGGAATATTTTTCAAGAATCTTTCAAGTCTCATCCACTCCTCTTAATTAAATATCGATCACTCAAATCGATAAATAACCAATAATCCTCCCCAGTGGAGTCGCCAAATTGAAGGCGTCGCTCGAAGTGCGCCTACGTTAAAGCATGTGGTGAATATGCTTGGCACTCATAGGAAGTGGGAATTGACGTATGCGATTAGGGACAAGGAAAGTAGGGAGCCGCCAACAAGTTTTTAAGGAACTTGTAAACCGTTCACGGATCATAAAAAGACAATCACAATTAAAGGACAACGATAGGCAACAACGATTGACCCGTGAAGGTTACACCCCATTCATAATCCATGAGATTACTAACTCCATATGATTCAGAACCACGAAAGGAGGATCGGGGATGATGGTACGAAGTGAGTCATGGAGTCACATTCGCCCGTATTGGCCTCTACTCGATTCTTATAGTGTAAAGTGATTCCTGCGATCTCAAAGGCATACAAACAGACATTCAATTTGCTCCAAACTATTATTAAGCTAAATTGGTTGAATATTAATGTAACACATAATTCTAAAATATTTGTGATCACTTGAAATAAGCAACAAGATTAAAAAGGAACCTAAACCGGTTGTCCAAATTATCTTATTAGGTGTGGTTTTCAATTACATATTCCCTTTAAACATGCAATATGGTGATCATTAAAAACAATAGAATAACATCAATATTGGAAGCAATTTAACAATAATTCCAACAATACAAAATCGTTAGAAAAATAATAGAAATAAAAGGAACATAATTCTAACTTTGATTCTGTTTGCTTGCAACTACAAAATAATAAACGAGTTAGTAACTTCGGAAATAATAATAGAACAATAATTAAATTAAATTAAATAAAGTAGAGTTGATTTAGGGCCAAACCCTCTAACAGTTCTACCTTTCACGCCTTGGCTTAAGGACAGAACCACGAGTAAAGTATGGACTCCTGAGAGTGCTTGATGAAGGAATTTTGAAAGAATAAGGGTAGGCTAGTGTTTAGGCTAAAGCATAGAAGAGAGAAAAAACTAGAGAATTAATTTATGCCCCGTACATCAGAAATGAGGGGGTATTTATAGAAAAAATATGTTGAGGGAACACACGAAACCTTAAAATGATAAAAACCCTAAAAAAGTATCCCGCGACACGACAAAATGTATCGTGACACGGGAAATCCCACCGTCAGACAAGAAACATTCCCGTGACACGGTGCACATTTTGTGTGACCTGGGAAATATTAAGTGAACGGGGGAGAAAACGCATTAAGGGTTTACGCAGAAAGGACACGGAAATTCTCGTGTCACAGCAGGTTTCGCGTGTCACGGGGAACCCCACCGTCAGACGGGAAAGTTTCCCGTGACACGGTGGACTGTTGCCGTGACGCGGGAATTTTCATTCCGCTTTTCCGTCTAAATTCATTTTTAACCCTAATTTCGTTCAGCATTTTAAGTGCCGATTGATAATTTCGGGCCATTTTCTTATTTTATTATTATTTGGGCTAAAATAAATAAAAATTTTGGGCCAAAATAAATAATAAAACAGTAAAATAAAAAAAAAGGTTTGGGCTAAAATTAAATAATAACTTTTGGCTGAAATTAAAACTATGCTTTGACCAAACATCAAGACTAATCCATGGACTATTCAAAAATTGAATTTTATCAAATACGATTTTTTAAGCACTCTCGGGATTAAATTCTGAACCCGACCAATAGTGGCGGTGAAAGGTTGTTCATCATCGGGTTTGGTTTTGGGGAGACATTTTTAGGTGTCTACACTGGGCTCTCTTGAGATCTTTCTGAGTCGGTTCGAAACCAAGTCCGAAAGTGTCTAATTTAGGGAGGCCAGGTGATTCCAATGGTATTGCTATTCCTTTCTTCTTTCCTAGGGTCATCCCACGAAAATGTCCTTGCTTCTTCAAAATAGCATTCACGATCATGTTGGAATGGGGGTCGTGGCAGAGAGGGGTCCTTTCATCCTCCTGAATTAAGGAGACCTCTTCATTAAAGCCCCTCAAATCTTCATCGTCTTCATCGTGCTCCACATTAATTATTGGATTCTCTATAGATTTAATTCTCATAGGCAAAGCATCGATGGTAATAGAAATTTCTCCAACTATAGCTTTTACTTGTTGGTGGAGAGATGAGGGGACGGCCTTTAGGTCATGAAGCGAAGGGCGTCCCAACAATAGATTGAATGAAGCTTTAATATCTACTACTTGGAAAGTAGTAGCGTGTTCTATCACTCCCGCCGTCACATTCATGGTAATTTTACCAATAGCTTGACGACGAGTGTTGTCATAGGCTCTTATTCCTTGCGTTGACGGGGTTAAGTCTTCATCCCTTATGCCTAACATCCTCGCAGTTCTAAGTGGACAAACATTAATGGTTGATCCATTGTCTGCAAGAGTCATAGGGACGTTCATTCTCTTGCAAACCCCTGTGAAGTTTAATGCCTTATAGTGTTTGTCACCTTCTGGGGGCAAATCCTAATCGGAAAAGGTGATCAAGTTGATGGGACTAGGGAGATCACTCGTGAGGAAATTAGCCAACCCCTCAGGAGTGGTGTCAGAATCTATCCCTATTTTATCCAGGGCATTTATTATGGCCAACCTATGTTCTCGAGACGTTGCCAGAAGCTTCCATACGTTCATTTCAACTTTGGTTTTCTTGAACTGTTTGACGATGTCATTATCTTCTATGATAGGTATGGGAACTTGCTGTGAGGTTTGCATGGTGACAGGGTAAAGTCGTATCCCCTAATCAAAAGTAATTCCTAAATCCTCTAACTAATGTAGATAGGGAAGTAGGGTCGTATCCACAGAGAAACGAGTCTTTCTATTCCTAATTAACTAAAGTAATCTAAATTATAAAGTAACCAATATGTGAATTTGAATAATAAACTAAACTACGGAGATTAAGAATAAAGAGAAAATAATATATAAAAGGATCTAGGGCATAGATTCACCAATAAATAATATTCCGGGGTAGAATATAATAATCATTCATCAATGCATAAATTAATCAGATTATAAAGAGCTTTCGCTACGTATTATAATCACACAATTAATTTACCGGTATTAAATCTCATCTTTCGAATCTCGACTTAACCATTTATAAATTAACCTGCCTATTGAAACTAGACCTAAACATCAATTCTCATCTGTCGAATCTCAAATCAATATTGTCAAACTCATGCATAAAAGATCAGGCATAATCTAGTCACAGAGCATTAAATCAATCAATAGGAAATTAATCTAGCATTGACAATCAACAACAATAAATTACCCCTTCATATTATTTATGATCCCCATAAACCCTAGAAATAAAACTACTCACACATAATAAAAACTAAACTAATCAAAGCAATAAAGTAAGACATGATCAAAGGAATAAAATAAACAACTAAGATTAAGAGAAGAGAAATAGTTACCAAAATAAATCTGGAATTAAGAATAGATTAAGAAAAAAAGTATATGAGAGAGAGAACTAATCTAAAAGCTAAGTAGAGAGAGAAAATCTAAGAATAATAATTAAGAGAGTAAAGAAGAGAGTCAAAAGAGATGCTAAAATTGTTTTACAGAGGAGTATTTACAGTCCGTACAAATCCTAAACTAAAACAAACTTAAACGACGTTAATCGTCTCCTAACAATAACACGTGCCCGATCGGGCAAGGCACCGCCTGATCGGGCGCGCCTTTTTGATCTGTACACTTCTCGCGCCCGACCGGGCGCGTCACCGGGCGCCAGCCTTTGCTTCTCTCGCCCGGCCGGGCGCGCCTCCGGGCGCCAGCCTTTTTGGCCGGGCAGCTGTCTTGGGCCACTAATTGGACTACAATTGGGCTCCAATTCTTCGGGCCAATCTGGGTTTCCTCTTCGGGTCTTGAATACTCGGTCCAAATGCCCCGGTATCACATATACCGAGCCCTTAATCACCAGTTCGATGGCTCTAACCGACCCTGGGCTATAAAAACTGGTCGTGCTTCTCCAATGCTCGTGATTGCTCCAAAATATCTCGGGAAAATACTCCGAAAGTGTAAATCCCTACAAAAGTCAACCAAATCTACGAAAACACTAGAAAACACCAATTAGTAATAAAAGTGGTTCTAAAGAGCCAAAAACACTACTAATTATGACCAAGGGACGGGGGTAAAATACTATATAAAATAGATACATCACATGGGTTGTGTCGAAACAGGAGGTTGCATTATCCCAGATCTTATGAGGACGTCTATTGATGAATCTTCTTCAACCTAAAAGTCATCCATGGTATATGACACCAAAGGTGGAGGTCCTACCATGTCTTTTAAATAGACTTCTTCTTCGTCGTTGTCCCAAACTCCATTAATATTTGCATCCTCTTCTTGTGGAACTTGGACTAGCATGGGTTTGTTGAAAAGTTGGACTTGTACAAAAAGATTGTCTTTGATTAACCGCCCTTCCTTTCTTGACCACGCGCTGTGATTTAAACCATTTTTGTTTTAACTATTTGACTCAAATCGACCTTGACTTTACGGTTTTAAAGAGGAAAAATAAAAATAGGTGCATATTTTTGGCAAAAATAAGGTTTATATTTTTAGAAATCAAGTATGGTATTTAATCAAGTGATTTAAATTGGAGGATTAATATCCGATTTACCCCTCTAAAAAAATGACGGAAAAAATGCGGATACAAGACTTTCTTAGACATGGTCAAAGTATGTATTGGTGTGTGCGTTATGTGGTGAGTGTAAGTGACATGCTTGGACTTTTGTGTAAGACCATGGACTTAGTCCCTAGACTCAATTAATGACTTAACAAGGCATTATTAATAGTAAAAATTAACCGAATTAATTAGCAAACTGTTTAATTGGACACAAAGTGATGACTCGAGCAATAAACCGAACTGTCGTCAAAACGACAGGACTGGCGCCTCTCTTTGCAGTGTAGCGCCGGACGACAGGATTGTCGCCAGGCGCTACAGTTCAAACTTTGGCTCCATTACTGGAGCGTCGTTCTGAAACTTTTTTCGGTATTATTACTCAACAGGGGTATACCTAAAGTCGTACTAAGTCAACTCTGATTAAAATATTAGACTTTATTTACTCAAATTAATTAATTAGGCAAAGTTCTTTTAGTAATTAATTTATTTAATCTTAGCACAAGTCAAACAAACAGTTAGGAAAAACACATAAAGTATGCACAACAAATAATGCACAATAAGTCAAGTAGGCACAATATGATGCAATGAGTTTGCAACCTAACCATGGCTCTAGTTCTCTAAAGTTCGGGATATAGATTAGTCAATAGAGGGTCCATGGTTAATTGTCCGGATGCACCGCGCGGAAGCCTAACCGTGAAGGGATAGCACGAGTGGATGGGACACCGCGAATTTAAAAACTCGCTTCCATGGTTTGGTGAATTCAACATTCTCGGATGTACCCTTTGTTGCTCAGAGCGTTCAATCAGAAAGATGGAGCATGAATTCCCAGAGGGTTATGTCCATATGTAGAACACATATGAGTTTCAGAAAAGTGAGAAAAACTCAATCAGGAAGTAGGATCGAGCAAACAATGTTAAAAACTGGTCGAAATTAGAACGCATATTTCTGGCTCGGTATTGGAAGAACTTGGCACCAGCAAACAGAGGCCAGCGCCACTTTTTGGCTTTACTGCCTGGCGACAGAGGTTGTCGTCTGCCGCTAAAGTCAAAATACTGGCGCTAATCTTTGTTCGCTGACGCTAGTTCCTACATGCCTCTGCAACTTTCTGTGCTTGATAAAATTATCCAGTTTCGCGCAGCATTATTTCGATCCTAGTTGTGAAAGATATTCCTCAAATTTCCTACGTGTAAAAATCCTATGTTTTAACTCATTACGGATGGTCTTTTCAATGAGATATTTTTTATGCATATGACAATAATGCTAATCAAAATTACGCACATGAAAAACTTAGAACTTTTCGAGTCTCATCCACTCATTCTAAATCATTGCCGAAATAAATTTCAGGAATTAAAATAGAAATCCTCCCCAGTGGAGTCGCCAAAAACTATAGGGAATATTTCAAGCATTACCCCTAGCTCGAACCCCATTATGATCATACACTAAAGTACGGTGGCGTCCAAAGGGAAAGAAGATAGAGAAAAAGAGTCGCCAACAAGTTTTAGGAACTTGTAAATCGTTCACGAGGTGAAGGTTACACCCCTTAACGATCCAAGAGATTGTCAAATCCAATAGGTTTAGAACCATGACTGGTAGTTCGGGGATAAAGGTACAAATCCAACCTAAAAGAGATTGAACCTGCCCTAATAATAGGCCTCTACTTTATTCTGATCGTATTCATATGCTCTTTCTGACTAACATGCAATCTATTGGATTAACCCTAAACTTGTTTATCTATGTTGGTTGAATATTAATGCACAAATAAAACTATTATTGGCGATCACTTGAATTATAATCATATTAACCCTAAACAAGTTTATTAATTATCTTATTAAGCGTGATTACAAGTACCAAATTCCCTTTAAACATGTATAAAAGGCATGATCAAGAAATAACAATAAATAATCAAGCAACATAATAATAATCATGATAATCATAATCATAACAATAATAATTAAAATAATCATCATTATTATAACAATTATAATCATAATTAAAATAATCATATCAACGTTAAAGCATAATAACAGCAAGATCCAAGGCATGATACTAACAAAATTAATAACAAACCCTAACATGTCACTAAACAATAAAGATCAAAGCTTTAGCTCTAAAACATTTTAGAAATAAAAATCTTTCACGTCTAGGGCAAAGACAACTTCGAATAATGCTAGGTGTATCTAGGTCTTGTGAATATGGAATTTTGTAAGAAAAAGAGTAGGTTTAGAAAAGAGAGATAGAAGCTTTAGCTTAGAGAGAAAGTTGATGATTGTAGATTGGAGGTTCTAGATGAGAATTGGTCATTGAAAACGGAGTTTTTAGAAGACTATTTATAGAGAAAATCAGCCAAAAAGATAGAAAATCGAAACAGAATTCTGAAGCGCAAAAACAAGGTTAGCGCCTGACGCCAGGCGCTAACGCTAGCGACAAGCTTAGCGCCAGGCGCTAATGACTGGCGTTTGGCGCTGATTAAATTTCTGACGCGTTTTCTGAAATCCAATAGAAATTAACCGTACAGGAGGATAAAATCGTATTTTCCTCAAAAACATTCTTTTATTCTGATTAAAACTCTAAAAAGTCAACAAAAGTCAATTTATCAATGCTAATTAAATTAGGAATGAAAAGAACCTTCTAGAAGAATCTAGAAAACTAAAACCATTCATAATTGCATTAGGAATGATAAATCCATATTAGGCCCTCCCCTAGATCATTGGGCCGCATATAAGGCTCAAACCGGGCCCAGTTTAGTAATTTGGCCATAACTTCCTCAATATTCATCGGAATTGGGCTTATAATATATCGTTGGAAAGCTCTTTTCAACCCCTATCCAACTACACTACTATTGGACCAATATCATGGACCAACCAAACTGGATTGGCTGTTTTCTTAAAATAGGTTTTCAAAAACAGAGAGAAGAGAAAAGAAATTAAAACTATCCGCAACACTAAACTTTCCACACTTTCACTTCATTCGATTACGATTCAACGTGAAAGGTACTCATCACCGGATTTGGTTTTGGGGAGACACAAATGGGTGTCTACAGGGTGGCACATTGCTCTACAAAAAAAAACAAACGGCCCTACCAATGTGCTAAGGCAGCGCTCGCAGTCGTTTGATTTAATCTAATCTAAAATCTAAAAAGCACCAAGTTGTTCGCCTGTTCTAATGTAGACGAATGACAGCTACTGTTTCAGGATTAGAGGCTATCAGATCGCCTATTTTTGCTATGGGGCAAGGCAGGCGGATCAATATGTTCTTAATTAAAATGTTAAGTTAAAAAACTTAGCAATTTTACCATATAACGTGAGGCTTTTGGCCGGATGAATTCTGCTCTATGTAGCCGTATGCCGCTTGGTTTGGGGCAATCACCATAGTGATTGATTGACTCAGAAACCATTCATACTATTTAAAGTATAAAAATTTCTAAGTCAATTAATCCATTCAACCGAAACCAAGCGACATCCGGCCAGGGGCAAGAATATTCGCATACTATACAGCCTAAAATACTTAGCTAAAATTCTATGCAAAAATTGGAAGCTTTGAAAATTTTTTAAAAGCATAAAACACCATTATAAATAAAACCGGTCAAACGACCGGATGCTTCAATAAAAAGGCAGCCACCCAAAACGGACGACTGCTAATGTTAGCCGGCATTGTCGGAAGATTGTTGAATTACCCGACCCCCTAGTCGGTAAAGAAACATAATTACTCGGCACGCAGGCCAGAATAGCAGAGTAATTGGCCATTCGGCCGAAGAAATAACAAACATAAAGCTTAAAGATTAGGGGAGCTTCTCAGGCATCCGCCTTGTCCTCCAACGCATGCTCCTTTGGTTCCCCATCTCCCTCCTGATCATCCTCCTCGTCCCCAGACGACGAGCTGCCAGACGAGTTGGACTCCTCAGAGGCATTCTTGGCAGCCGCCTCCTGAGCCTCCCTGAGTAGGCGGGCATTGAACTCGTCATTTGCCTTATCAAACTGGACCTTCCAGGTTTGATAATCGGCAGACGGCTAAGCAGCCGCCTAGGCCGCATGCATGATGACCTCATTGTCGTCCATCATTTGTTTGACCAGGGCTTGTTTCCCCTCCTCCATAAAGGACCTATACTTGGTCTGAAGTTGGGTCTCTTAGTTGCTCAGCCGCTCTCGGAGTCTTTTGACCGTCTCCCCAAGGCTAGCCGCCTTGGACTCCGCCTCCTTGAGAGTGTCCAACTTCTCTTCAAGGCCCTTGACTGGACTTAGAGCTCCCTCACTCGTTGCTTGGCCGCATCTAAGTTCTGCTGAACTTGCAGGTTGGCAGACGCTTAGGAATACAACATATCAAGTGTCGGCATCTCATTTTAAGCAATCTCAAACTAAGCTTTGTCCAGAGTAAAGGCGGCCCGAGCATTTGCTGCCTTTACCTCCCTGATCTTCTCATTGAGAGGCCCTTTAAGACCGCTCACACGCAGCATAGCCTGCAGGCGTCCAAACCAAAGCAACTCGTCAGAAACCATTCGACAAGAATATATATTAACCAAGTTATAAGAAATTGTACTTCGCAAAGAAGCGCCATAATGCCATCCAGGTCCAGGGTGCCGACCCCTCTAACGGCCGCCTTGTCCTCAGGATCAAGTTTCCTGAGCATCCGTCTGGCCATCTGGAGGACAGTTGGCCTCACTAGGGCATCTATCAATACAAATATAGCTAAGTCAAGACTTTAAGCAAGGTGACACTTTATGAAACGCATGGTCGAATGGTCGAATAGCTTACCTCATTCTCCTCCTGCGGCTTCGCTGCCGCTTGCTGTGCCACCAGCAGTGGTGAGTTGCTGTTTGCCACTCTTCGACACTCGATGTTGAGCGTCCGGCTTTGTTAGAGTTTGAGTAGGGAAGGAGGCGCCCGTTCCCTTCTTGGCAGGCTTGGTGGCGACGTGTTTCCTTCGGCTCTGGGAAACGTCGCCAGCCGACTGCTTGCGCAGCTTGGGGTCCGTTTGAGAAGAGGGGGCGGGCTTTGACGAGCCACTCTGAAAATACTTCTAAGTATGAGAAACATAATATGCTAAGCATTTCATTAAGAGAACTTTGAAAGCTCGTTACCTTAGGAGTGTCGCCTGGTGGCTGCTCATCCGCTTGCTTGAGGTTAGAGCGGTAGAAGGCGGCTGAGAGGGCTGTCTTTTTGTGAGCAGGGAGCTTGGCCATTGCCTTGTCTACAACAAATAACAAAGCGTTAGCAACGAAATAAGTAAACAAAAGCAAGCAAAGTTAATAAAATCATGTTGTTATCTACCTCTCGGCATCTCAGTACTAAGGCCGCAGGCGGCCAAGTACGTCCCGTCCGAGAGCCACTCAAATCGGGGAATATAGCTTTGAGGGGTGATTTCCTTAACCCCCGTCTCGGCGTTCATCCGGACGGCCATAGTAAAGAGGTCCCGATTAAAGATCTCCTCTTGTGCCCGCCTGGGAACAGGCGGAAGGGCCTTCTTCCCAGCCAAGAGGCGTGGATACTGGGTCCAGCGGTTGTACCACTTGTTTCTTTGGGCGTCTGGGGAAGTGACTATGTAAAATTTAGTCCTCTAGTCCTTCCACTTGTTCTCTTTCCCCAGCGTCATCATATACCGGGTGTGGCTGGTCAAAGTAAACCAGTCGATCCCGTTTGGATTAGGCGTCCTGCTCAGATAATGCATGTGAGCAAATGCCTCAAACCTGGAATCCACCTCCAGCATTTCGCAAGAGGCAACGTAGCCCAAAATATTGACCCAAGAGTTGGGGGCTAGTTGCCAGATACCTAGCTTGTATCCGTTGTGGAGAGGAAAGCAAAGTCCTGCCTGGATGGCTACTTCGTAGCAACCGAAGCACTAGTCACCATAGACGACCATCTCAAGCCAGGTGACCATTTTAATAGCATCCGGCACGGACAGAAGAAAACCATTTCCCATGACATGGTTAGAAAGAAACTTAGGAAGATCATCCTTCATGATCTTCCGCCTGCCTTTCGGGACGTGCAGATAATAAGGTGCACGTTCATGCCGCTTGGAAGCAGACGGCTCCTCCCAACCTTCTCCCTTCTCAACAAAGAGGGACTCTCTGGAAGCTTTAAGGTTTGACTGCGCCTCCTCCAAGTCAAGAGGGACGCAGTTAGAAGATGATGACGCAGAGTCATTGTCAGAGCTCTCTTCGGAGCTGGGGGCCTGCCGGCTGGTATCAGCAGTGTCCTCCCCAATCTCATCATCCGGCACCGATCCACTTGGCCCGAGGTTCTCAAATTCCTCGTCGCACTCCTCTAAAAATGAGTCATTTGGAGTGTTGACGGTGCTAGGCGGGTCTCTACTTATTTCACGGACAGGCACCCTAATGGAGCCGTCAGAAATGACAGTCTCACTGTCCGAATGGTACTAAGAACCATCTGCCCTATATCTCCTTATTGTTTGCTTTGTTCTGGTCATCGTGTCCTGTAGAGGCACAAACACTGTCGGATTTGGAGATGTACTTAAAGGAAAGTTCTCGATCAAGCATTTGGCACTCCTACTTCTAGATTCAGCCGTCCCCGGTGACCGGTTGATCGCTAACCTAGGCCATGTCGGGTGTGTTTGGGAAACCATTTTTGATAAAGAAAAAATGCAAAGAAATAAGTAAAAAAGAGATCAGGCGGTTACCTTGGAAGAAGGTAACGAGAGTCGTCGGTCTTAAGCGTATGTTGAGCAGGCAAACTAAGGGGGTCGACTGTCGGATGTTCCTGGAAAGTTAAAGTCTTTGAAAGTCAGAAGATTCAAAATTTTCTTAAAGATTCACGCAAGTGTGAATCCAAGGAGAAGTCAACCTCCTATTTATAGAGGGCGTGAAAACCTGAGGTTAAAACCCTAGATTCCCCAACAGTAAAAAGTAACAATTCGGCCAATCAGAGGCCGACACCTGTCACAGGCGTCATGTGCCACGCACGTGACCCCTGTGAGGGGCAAATGTTTTGGGTATTTTATACCCGGCCAAGTGGCCCAATCGGAGTCTGATATGTGTCACTGGAAGGGGCGCCACCTTGGACCTTCCAGATGGTGACACGTGTCAGGTAGATATCACCCTTGATTTGGGGTATTTGATGGTCCAAAGTAGACCAATAAGAGAGCGACATGTGTCAGCCTATGAGACGCCCAAATGGCCTCTTAGGATGAGCGACACGTGTCACTCAGATATTGTTTTTGAAATGGCGGCCTTCAAAGGCCCAAACTTTGAGGCGCCGTTTTGCGGCGTACCCTGATCCCTAGGTCATCAAACCCTAGGGAGGGCACACTTCCCCAAAAGACCCGAAAAAATAGGGACATTCCCTCATTTATGGGGAGAATCAAATAATTTTGCATCAATTACCGTAATTAATACCGAGTTGTCGTTACCAAAGAACATATAGCACTTGAGCTTGGAATCCGAGCAGATACCTTAATTTCCGCACGTTTTACTCCGAACCCTATACTAACTTAATCTTCGGAGGCGGACCACGGACCATCCGAAGGTCCGTTTGTTTTGCAGGTACACGCAACCTTGTGAGTCCAGTCTTGAGCTGTAACTCTCCCAAGGGACACAAAAAACCCCAAAACAGTTCGGATGCCTAAACATGCGTCAATTTTTCCAACTTTTTGTGAATATAGTGCTTGACTAGTTGATTTGATTAGGAATTGTGTGATAGTTCCTGATATGTCAAGGAATTTGAGTATTGGTTTGTAACTATGAGTAATGTTTGTATGGCTCAATATTATGCACATTGAGGAGGACGAAGACATTTGTTCTTTTAGGTAGCCTTCAGACGATATTAGATACATTTGTTCCCTTCTTGCTACCCATATTGTTGCTAGTGCCCTTTTATTGATTATTTAGCCACTTTACAAGCCTATATGAGCCCCATTGGTTACTAGTCCCAAGCTTGGCTGGGGGGAGCTATTAGTTGGTTAGGTGAGGGAGTTGTGATGTGCATATTATTTGCGCAATGTGGGAATAAAAGAAGAGTGTTTGTTCTTTTGATTTTGTGGTTGGAAATATTGTTGATGGTTTGTTGTTCAAGAATGAAAAAACAAAAAATCAATGTGACATAAAAGAAAAAAATAGAGCAAAAAAAAAAAATGTTTCAAATGTTCTATGTGAAGGTTGCTCAAAAAAAAAAAAAAAAAAAAAAAAAAAAAAAAAAAAAAAAATTATTTCACTCTAATTCTTTATTATCATATTTTTGTGAGTGAATGTGTAAGTGTTGGGATTGTTGTTATGTATGGGATTGTTTGGGGAACTTTTGTGGAGTTGAGTTATGATTGGAGATGATTTGGTCATTGTTATTTTGACCTTGGGTTTGTTAGGATATGGCTCCCTTAAGCATGGCTTTTCTCTCACATTTTCCTAAATTTATCCTACCCTTTACCCTAGCCTTACATTACAAGCTTAAAAGACCTTCCGACCGTTGTGCATAGAGTTGTATGGATGTGAAAGAGTTGTTTATCAATGCAAGTTATGATTTGACATATTTCGAGTCGACTAGTAGGTTGAGTGTATATCTTTTTAAACACACGAGATTGTGAGTTGGGAGGGCATTTTTCACATTAAAGGGGTTGGTTGGAGAGCGATCGAGTACATCTTTTACTCGCCACATAAATGAGAGTTGAGTGTGTGAGCACTAGTCTTGAATTCTATATGCTCATGTGGTTTGCTCTACTTGACAATTGTTGGGGAGGAAGAGTGATTAGGTGAATGAAATTGATTGACATTGAAGCATGTTTATTAGATTTGCCTTGAATCGTTTGTGCTTGATTTTGATTACTTGGGGTGAGGCGTGTTTTATATGTTCATTGATGAGCTCTTTGCTTAGGGACAAGCAAAGGTTTGGCTTGGGGGAGTTTGATGTTTCTAATTTATATAGTATTTTACCCCCGGCCCTTGGTCATAATTAGTACTGTTTTTGGCTCTTTAGAGCCACTTTTATTACTAATTGGTGTTTTCTAGTGTTTTCGTAGTTTTGGTTGAGTTTTGTAGGAAATTGCACTTTTGGAGCATTTTCCCGGGTTTTCATGGAGCAACTACGAACATTGGAGGAGCACGACCGTTTTTGAAGCCCAAGACCGGTTAGAGTCATCAAGCCGGTGATTAAGAGCTCGGTATATGTGTGTAGGGAATAATTCAAGCGTTAATCCCCTAGCTTGAACCCCACTGTGATCATACACTTAAGCATGGTGGCGTCCAAAAGGGAAGAAGATAGAGCAAAAGAATCGCCAACAAGTTTTAGGAACTTGTAAACCGTTCACAGGGTGAAGGTTACACCCCTTAACGATCCAAGAGATCGTCAACTCCATAAGGTCTTGAACCAAATAGGGGTTCGGGGATGAAGGTACAAATCCAACCTAAAAGAGATTGAACCTGCCCTAATAATAGGCCTCTACTTTATTCTGATCGTATTCATGTGCGCTTTCTGACTAACATGCAATCAATAGGATTAACCCTAAACCTGTTTATCTATGTTGGTTGAATCTAATGCACAAATAAAACTATTATTGGCGATCACTTGAATTATAATTAAATTAACTCTAAACAAGATTGTTTAATATCTTATATAAGCGTATTACAAGTACAAATTCCCCTTAAACATGCATAAAAGGCGTGATCAAACAATAATAATAAATAATCAAACAACATAAAAATAATCAAAATAATGAAATTATAATCATAACAATCATAATTAATAATAATCAATAATAATAATTATAACAATTATAATCATAAATCATAAAGTATAATCATAATAACAATCATCGTAATAACAATCATAATTAATAATAATAACAATCATGTAAAGCATAGCAAGATCCTAGGCATGATACTAACAAGATTAATAACAAACCCTATCATGTCACTGAGCAATAAAAATCAAATCTTTAACCCTAACATGATACTATCAATCATAAATATTAGGAAGAACATAGGAAGCATCATAATAATCATACTTGTTATTAAATTTACCCTACACATGATACTAGGAATCAAAATAACAATCTAAACATGATTTCTACATCATAACATCAACAAAAACCATTAAAACACTTACTTTGATGCCTCATACCTCTTTCTAATAACAAAATACACACGTTAGTAACTTCAAGGAAAATAATAAACAACAACTAAATTAAATAATGGAAAGAGAGATTTGGACCAAACCCTCAAAAATTAAACCTTTCACGTCTAGGGCGAAGGCAACTTCGAATATGGCTAGGTGTTTCTAGATCTAATGAATGCGGAATTTTGATATTTGAGAAAAGCTAGTTTAGAAAAAGAAAGAGAGAGAGTAATCAAGAGAATCTTGATGAGAGTTGGTGAATGATTATTGAAGAGAATGAGAGAGAATTGATGATTGTGAATGAAAATTGGTTGTAGGTGAATGAAAACGGAGTTTTTACGACGTTATTTATAAAGAAAATCGGCCAAAAAGATAAAATATCAAAACAGAGTTCTGGCGCACATAAAAATTAATTAGCGCCAACGCTGGCTATTGGCGCCAGACGCCAACATTAGTGCCAAGCGCTACAACTGGCGTTTGACGCTGAATCAGAAAATCACGCGTTTTCTTAAAATTAGATAGAAGTTGCCGTACAGGAGGATAAAATCGTATTTTTCCTCAAAAATGCTCTTTGATTTTAATTAAAACTCTAAAAAGTCAACGAAAGTCAATTTATCAATGCTAATTGAATAAGGAATTAAAAGAACCTTCTAGAAGAATCTAGAAGACTAAAACCATTCCTAATTGCTTTAGGAATGATAAATCTATATTAGGCCCTCCCCTAGACCATTGGGCCGCATATAAGGCTCAAACCGGGCCCAGTTTAGTAAATTGGTCATAACTTCCTGAATATTCATCGAAATTGGGCTTATAATATATCGTTGGAAAGCTCTTGTCAAGCCCCATCCAACTACACTACTATTGGACCCATATCATGAACCAACCAAACTGGATTTACTGTTTTCTTAAAATAAGTTTTCAAAAATAGAGAGAAGAGAAAAGAAATTAAAACTATCCGCAACACTAAACTTTCCACACTTTCACTTCATTCGATTATGATTCGACGTGAAAGGTACTCATCACCGGGTTTGGTTTTGGGGAGACACAAATGGGTGTCTACAATGTGATACCGGGGCATTTGGACCAAGTATTCAAGACCCAAAGAGGAAATCCGGATTGGGCCAAAGAATCGAAGCCCAATCGAAGTCCAAGCCTCGAGGTGGAATCGGGCCCGATCGGGCAAGCCTTCGCTCGATCGGGCGAGCGCGCAACTAAGGTGCTGCTAGCAAGGCCAAGGCGCGCCCAATCGGGTAAGCATTAGCTCGATCGGGCGCGGCTGATTAGAAGAGAACGTGAAGAAAAAGGCGGGCCCGATCGGGCGCGTGTTTCTGGAGCAGCTAATTTGACGAGCACTTAGTTTCTAATTAGGAGTGTTTTTAATGTTTGTTTTAAGTATGATTTAGTACTATATTTTTTGTTTAGGGTATTTTTACCCTGTCATGTGGCCCAATCAGAGGGTGACACGTGTCAGCCTCAGATTGGTCCAAAATGGACCAATCCCTGTTTGACACGTGTCATTCCAGAGATAAAAGGGAAAAGGCGGCCTTCAGGCCCAAATCCCGAGAAAGCCGGAATACGGCGCAGCCCACCAATGATTAGGGTTCAGTGACCTAATCAGGGGCAATTCCCAATGACCCTATAAATAGGGAGATGTCCCTCATTTTGAGGACACGTTTTGACGATTGATTACAACTGCATTCTCTTACATCAGAGAAACACCTGAGCTTGGAATCCGAGCAGATACTCACCTAAATTTCCATTCACTTTATCCCGTTTCAAGTTATTAACTTGTGCGTCGGAGGCGGAGCACCACCCAACAGGTGTTTCCGTTTGTTTTGCAGGTTCAACTCTTCCCGGATCAGTCTTCGTGTTGTAACTCTCCCGAGGGAAAAAAACACCCAAAACATTTGGCGCCGTCTGTGGGGAGAGTACCTCGAAGATGGTTCAAGAGTCTGCACCCCCAAACCGTCTGGGCGAAGACCCAGAAGTCTTTACAGACCAAAAGGAGGATGAGGATCCTCAGGTCGAAACCTCTACAGCCGAGGACGGCTCTCTAAGAGTTAAGCGCATCCGGCCCAGAGAGACTCTGGAGCGGGGTGCCACCCAGGCGGGTCCGAGCAGACCTACTGGGCAGCCGGAAGGGGCAACCCAAACGGCATCTGGATCAGCCCCAGTCACCCGAGACGAACTCATGAGGTTCATGACGAGTTTCAAGGGTGAAATTAAAGAGCTGATCACCAAAAGCAGGGCTGGCCCAAGTAAAGGTCAGTCGGTGAAGAAGACTCCTCCAGAGAAGGGGAAGTCAGTCAGAAACCGACAGCCTACTCCCCATCCAAAGGAGAAGGCAGCCGGGACCATTGATTGGTCAAAAATTCTCCTTCCTGGGGGAAACACTAATAACCCTCGCCGGCCTCATCAGCCGGTGAGAAGTAAAAAATCAACTCTCGATGCCCGGGAAATCATTAACCGGAAGAGAAATCAATCGCTGTCTGAGTCGGCTTCAACGTCGAACTTTCCGGACAGCTTCAACAATATTTCTGCAGGGAGTACACCCTCCTTGCATGAGAGTCAAACAGGCGGTAATACCGTCCATTCTGGCCCTCATATGATTGGAAATGTACCGTATGTGCCTACTCAGGCTTACGGACAGTATTCTCCTCACTTCATGCAGCCAGCCTTCTTTGGAGGTCAGGCGGCATATCCAAATGTCCAGCCATTGGACTGGCAGCTTCGACTGCTGCGCCTGGGTGAACAGCCTTCTGCGTTCACTCGGGAGATAACCGAGGCGGCTCAGCCGGCCAAGGTTAAGAATGTGTTGGTTGGTACCTATGATGGTACCACCAATCCAGAAGACCACCTCATGACTTACACCAACCTCATGTATCTGCAGGGGTTGGATGATGCCACTTGGTGTCGGTGCTTTCCGGCTACATTGAAGGGCATCGCCCAACAATGGTTTGGCAACCTGCCAGCCGGGTCTATAGACAGCTTCAGGAAGCTTGCCTTCCTGTTTGCTTCCAACTTCTCAATGAACATCCCTGCTAAAAAGACAAGCCTTGATTTGAGCACTGTTAAGCAGGGAGAGAGAGAAGGGTTGCGCTCATATGTCAGGCGGTTCAACCTGATCAGAATTCAGATTCAGGGACTGTCTGATGAGGTAGCTTTTACAGACTTTTTTAAAGGTCTAAGAGACGGGTCGACCTTTAAGTTCGACCTAGTCAGAAAAGGGGCTTTCACCCTACAGGCGGCCCTGAGGGAGGCGGAAAGCTACATTCAAGCTACCGACCTCTGCTCGCCTGGTAGCCAGTCAGACTCCAAGAAGTCTGACAAACAGAAAGACAGTCGGTCAGCTCAGCCGGCTAAAAACAAAGAAGAGAGCAAGAAAAGAAAAGAAGTCTGGGCGGTTACTAACTCTGACCAGCCGTCCCAGAAGAAAAAGAAAGAATTTAAACCGTACGTCCCCAAGTATGAGTTTAATAAAGACTGCAACTCCATCTTCATGGAGGTAAAGGACCGGTTGTCCATTGAGAAGCCGAATCCTATGAAGAGTTCTGTCCAGTCACGGAACAAGAATAAATTCTGTCAGTTCCATGAGGAGGTCGGCCATGACACCAACGACTGCTTCAGTCTTCAGCGTGCGTTGGACCGTCTGGCTGACAAAGGGTTGTTGAAGTCCTACATTTCTAAGTCCTCAGCCGGGGCAAAAAAGAAAAACAAGGGTCAGTCCTCCAAGACTACCCCCCAGCCTGCTAGTAGCTCGGATACCGATAAGGAGCCGGTCTACACTATAGCAGGCGGGTTCTCATGTGGTGGCCCTACCATCCGGGGCACCAAGAGCCATCTTCGAAAGATGGACAAAGATGATGATGAGCAGGCGGAAGCCAGCTTCTCCTTCCCAGACGTCTTGATCACTGAGAAGGATAGGGGCAGCGTCCGCCGCCCGCATGATGACCCGGTGGTCATTGAATGTAAGGTTGCCAACCAACTGGTTGGACGGATCCTTATTGACACCGGCAGCTAATCAGACATCATCAGCCTCCGCTGCCTGCAAAAGCTGAAATACAACGTCAGCAGCATGCATCCGGTCACCCACCCCTTGGTTGGTTTTGGGGGTGGGATGGTCTACCCAGCCGGGAGAATTGATTTACCCATCCGACTGGGAGAGAAAGGCCAAGGTCGACATATTGTCATCAGATTCCTGGTCGTTGAGGAGTTGACCTCCTATAACATCATTCTTGGCAGGCCAACCCTCAACATAGCCAAGGCAGTAATCATCCCTTCCCTGATGCTCATCAAGTATGAGAGGGATGACGGCTCTGTTGGTTCCTTAAATGGGGATCAGAAGACGGCCCGAGAATGTTATCTCTCAGCCGTCCGAGATACCGTGGCCCCAGGCGGTCAGGAACCTATAGACCTTGACAACGTCAAGGATGCTGACCCAGCTCCTGCCCCATCAGCAGCCGGAAAGAAAAGAAAGGCTCCTCTGCCGGTGGAGGTGAAAAAAGAGAAAAAATAGCAATCACTGGCCGGTGAACGGTCAGATGAGCTCCGTCCCCAACCGGCTGGCGAAAGTGTTGATCTCGTTCTGGATGACAACCGTCCAGAACGTACTGTTAAGGTTGGGATGGTTGCTCATGCTACCTTGGGTGCAAGCTTGCACCTTCTGTTGAAAGATTTCAAAGACATTTTTGCCTTTGAAGTGGAAGAGATGCCAGACGTCAGCCCGGATCTTGCTGTCCACAAACTCGTCGTAGACCCCAAAAAGAAGCCCATCCGGCAAAAGAAAAGAAACCATGGCGAGGAAAGAAGTCAGGCGGCAGCTGCCGAAGTCAAAAAGTTGTTGGATGCTGGGTTCATTCGGCCTTGTAATTTCCCCGACTGGGTGGCCAATGTAGTCCTTGTGAAGAAACCGAATGGGACCTGGCGCATGTGTGTTGATTACACAGACCTTAACAAGGCGTGTCCAAAGGACAGTTATCCGCTTCCAAAGATCGACAGTCTGGTCGATTCTACAGCCGGTCACGCCTTGATGAGCTTTATGGATGCCTACTCCGGCTTCCATTAGATACCCCTGTGGAAGAAAGACCAAGAGAAGACGGCCTTCGTCACTGATCAGGGGCTATTCTGTTATACTGTGATGCCGTTTGGCTTGAAAAATGCGCCTGCCACTTTCCAACGGATGATTAATACGGTCTTCATTAATCAGATTGGGAGGAATGTGGAGGCATACATTGATGACATGATAGTCAAATCCAAGCTACAGACGGATCACCTTGCTGATCTCCGAGAAACATTCACCACCCTCAGGCGGCATAAGGTTATGTTAAATCCTAAGAAATGCGTCTTTGGTGTTGAGTCTGGGAAGTTTCTCGGGTTCCTGATTGATCAAAGGGGGATAGAGGCTAACCCCGAAAAGATACAGGCGGTGATTGACATGAAGTTACCCCGCTCTGTCAGGGAAGTTCAGAGACTCACCGGTTGTCTGGCCGCCCTGGGAAGGTTCCTCAATCGGTCAGGTGACAGATGCCTTTACTTCTTCCAAGCAATCAGGAAGAAAACCAGATTTGAATGGGGGAATGACGCTGAGGCGACGTTCCAGAGGTTGAAAGAGCATTTACATTCTCTGCCTAGGTTGGTCAGTCCTTTGCCTAGGGAGACGTTGTACATGTACTTAGCCGTCTCAGACCATGCCCTCAGTGCCGTTCTCCTTGCTGAGCGAGACGGCGTGAAACTCCCGGTTTACTTCATTAGCCATGTTCTTAAAAATGCTGAACTCCGGTACCCCATGGTTGAAAAATTTGGTCTTGCTTTGTACATGGCATTCAAAAAATTGAAGCCTTACTTTTTGGCACATCCGGTGGTGATTTACACGGACCAGCCACTTAAGCGGCCAATGTCTACCTTGGACTCATCCGGGAGAATGTTGAAATGGGCTATTGAAATGCAGATCCTTGAAATCACTTACGAACCAAGAAAGGCAGTGAAAGGTCAGGCGTTTGCCGACTTCATTGTGGAAATGACTCGTCCGGTGGCTCCGGATAATCTTGATCAGGTTTGGAAAGTGTACGTAGACGGGAGCTCTACAAAGAACGGCTGTGGTACAGGTGTAATTTATGAATCTCCTGAAGGAGACAGATTTGAGTATGCACTACGCTTCAAGTTTCAGGCCTCTAACAATGAGGCGGAATATGAAGCCCTGCTAGCCGGAATTCGCATGTGTAAGGCGGCAGGGGCCATAAAAATTGACGCCTATTCTGATTCTCAATTGGTTGTTAGCCAGTATGAGGGAAGTTATGAAGCTACCCATCCGGCTATGATCAAATATCTTCAGGCAGTCAAAGAGGAGGCTGGGGCACTTGAGGAATTCCGGCTGAACCAAGTGCCTAGGTCTGAAAATAACCAGGCGGATGCGTTGTCAAAACTGGCATCTTCCGCCAGCCATGATACGCCTCGGTCTGTCTTTTGGGAAGTTCTGGAAAAGAGAAGCATCAATGAAGATCCCATTGGAGTTTTGGACCGAAGCTCTACCTGGATGGATGGCATCCGGACTTATCTCTCATACGGCACACTTCCTGATTCGCCACAGGAGGCAGCCGTCCTGAAGAAGCGAGCTGCAAGCTTTGAGTTGAGAAATGGAGAGCTCTTCAAGGCGGGGTTTCTTAAGCCTCTGTTGAAGTGTGTCACCCCAGAAAAAGGGAAAGAAGTTCTCGAAGACTTACACTCAGGGTTCTGCGCCTCCCACATAGGCGGCAGGTCCCTAGCTGTCAGAGCCAGACGACATTACATTTGGCCCACTCTTGAGGCAGACGCCAAGGAATTGGTGAAAAAATGTGACAAGTGCCAAAAGTTTGGAAAGCTTATTCATCGTCCAGCTACTGATCTGACGGCCATCCACAGCCCAATCCCGTTTGCAAAATGGGGCATGGACATTCTAGGTCCTTACACGCCTGCTCCAGGCGGAAAGCGATATATCTTAGTGGCTGTGGATTACTTCACCAAGTGGGTTGAGGCCGAGGCGGTTAAAAACATCAAGACCTCAGACGTAATTTCCTTCATCTGGAAGAACATTATCACCCGGTACGGGGTACCCATGTCTATGGTTTTTTATAATGGTCCTCAGTTTGAGACGCCTCAGCTAAAAACTTGGTTGGGAGATCAGGGGATCTCAAGCTATTTCGCATCTGTTGGCCGGCCCCAAGCAAACGGCCAAGTTGAAGCTTTCAACAAACTCATCTCAGACGGCATTAAAAAGAAAATAGAAAGAGCTGGTGGCTTATGGGCAGAAGAATTAATCCATGTCCTGTGGGCCATCCGGACAACAGCGAAAGGGGCAACCGGTGAAACCCCATTTCTCATGGTTTACGGCGCTGAAGCCGTCTTGCCCATCGAACTTTACGAGCCGACTCTCAGAGTCATGCTGTATGATGAAGAGGCAAACTGGGAAGCAATGCGACTGGCATTGGATTCACTCCCAGAACGCCGGGGCAATGCCGCCTTGCGTCATGAGATTTACCGTCTGAGAATGACGAGAGCCTACAACAAAAAAGTACACAAGCGTCCTTTGAAAGTTGACGACTTAGTGCTACGAAAAATGGAGGCAACCGGTAGGACCAATGAGCTGGGAAAGCTAACTCCAAATTGGGAAGGCCCCTACCGGATCTATGAAGAAGTAAGGGACGGCACCTACCGCCTGGAAACTCCGGACGGCAGGCGCCTGCCTAGAACTTGGAATGTAGACAATCTAAAAAAGTACTACTTCTGAGTTTGTAGTTTTTTGTAAACAATGAGTCAATTATTGAAGATTAAGTATTTGTTTGCAAAATTTGAGTTATCGTTTGATTATTCATCCGGGTAACATCCAGGCGGATTCCCCATCTACCTAACTAAGTTCGATACTTGGTAAAGGGTACATTTTTATTTTGTTTATCCGCCTGGGTAATGCTCGGATCCCTTGTTTACTTAAGTTGGATACTTTGTTTATTCAACTGCTTAACCATTTTTCTAACTAAGTTTGATACTTAGCATGGTCCGCCTGTGTAATACACAGACGGATTCTCCATTTTTCTAACTAAGTTTGATACTTAGCATGGTCCGCCTGTGTAATACACAGACGGATTCTCCATTTTTCTCAACTAAGTTTGATACTTAGCATAATCGCCTGGGTAATACCCAGACAGACTCGTTTGATTAAAAAGTTAAGTTCAATACTTGGTGTAAATTCAACACTAATTAAGAAACTAAGCACAAAAACGTTTAGTGGCTACACAACCGGTCTCAAACAAGACCAGAGGCTAAAATGGCCGGATGGTTGCTCTTTTTATTAAATCGCATGTCCCAGCATGGACAAAGGCGTCCGGCGACACCCCTCCGGGTGCAATCGTCGCAGAGAACAGACTACCTGTCGGTTCTACATATCCATACAGACGGCAAAAATTGAACGACCAAATTGGTCAACTCATAGCCGCCTGACCGAAATAACCTACGAAGAACGAATAAGTCCCTAAATACCGGATGCCCATAGGCATCAGACGGTCACCAGCTGAAGTTCTCACTTAGGTTATCCATTCCAAAATTGCACCTCACCCCAATTGGGGCAAGAGTTCAATGGTTATGAAATTTCTACCAGGACGGGCGTAACCCGTCTGGGTAGTAACCGAAATGCCTGTGGGTGTACGGCTGTGCACTTGGTTTGGGGCAATCACTACTGTGATTGATTGACTTACAAACATATCATGCTCTTTGCAGCATCAGACGTTTACAAGTCAATCAACCAGCTCCAACTGAAACCAATCACACAGCCGTCCAGGGGCAAGAACAGCCAGACTATTGACTAGTTGGGCAAAGAATCGCCGCAAGCTTTTAATAAGATAGGCAAAAATTAAAAATTCAAATGCAAAATAATCAAAACCGACTTAGTCGGTGCAATTCATAAAAGTCCATCCAACCAAACGGTTGTAATGGATCAAATGTTAACCGGACCTCGTCCGGGAGAGAGAAATTGTTAATTAACACGGCTCCACAGCCAGTAAATACAAGGATACTCGGCACGCAGCCGGAAAAATCAAGTTTTGGCATATAGCCGCTGAATAAAAAAGAATTAAAAGAAAGCAAAGATTGGCATACTGCCGCTGAAGGGTCACTTCTGGCCTGCAGACGGAGTCTCCTGGTCCTCTCCCTTCTCCTCATCGTCTGAGGGAATTTCCTGCGCTTCATCAGGACCAGGAAGCTCAGGCGCGGACGGCTCATTGTTGCTGAGCCAGGCTTCAAAGGAGGCAGGCTCTGGCTCGCCTTGCTCTCTCAAGTACACCACGTACTCAGCATAGCTGTGTGCCATTGCCCAGATGCTATAATCAGCTTCTGGGTACAAGGCAGCCCAAGCAATCTTCATACGGGCGTCGTTGTCAGCATCGCTTTCAGCAACGAGGCGGTTTTGCTCCGCCTCCAGGGTTGCTGCAAAGTTTTTCTGAGCTTGAGCAGCATCCTTCTCCAGCCTCTCAACCTTGGTTTTCAGTTTACCAAGGTCCGCTTGGGCCTTCTTGAGCGCCTCATCAGCCTGCTTGGCGCTCTCGTCTGCCTTCTTTTGGGCCTCCTCCGCCCCCTTCTTGGCCGTCTCAGCATCCGTCACCCGCTTGTCGGCCGCCTTCAGATCTAGCTCCAGCTGTTGGATTTTAGACGCCTGTGTCATAATTATTGCTTTAGTTTCAAGTTCATTTACGATAGTTGAGTGTAAAGCAATATTATCAGCGTCTATGGCAGACTTCTTGGCCCTTTTTACCTCTTCCCGTTTGCGGGAATAAGGACGTTTGAACCCGTCCACCCGCAGCATGGCCTGCAAAAAAGCAGGCGGTATAAGAATTACGGGCGGAGAAATTACTTGGAAAAAAAAAATAACATGGAATTGACAGGTTTCTTACCTCAGCCAGAAGGGATAGAATGCGTTCAAGGTTGAACGTCTCTATCCCAGGAATATTGTCCTTATCCTTCTTCCAGACGGCTTCCAGCATGGCTTTGGCGTGCTTCTGGACGTCTGGCCAGCGGGGAGATTGTGTTTGATCTGCACCACAATCAATAGGTGATGAGTGCGAAACTAAGGCGGCACCTATTTGTATCCGGCTGTCTGAGGATGACGTCTGTTGGGAGTGGGATTTCACCCGTAAAGGCCACCCCAGCTCAGGCGGGGATTCAAAAGGGTTCTTACCTTCAGAGCCGGCCAAGTGGGGAACGCTTGCAGGCGTGGTGAACCCCGCGGCTCCTGAGGGGTTGGCAAGGTCAAGGCACAGGCTGCCACCTACTTTCTCGAGCCGCCCCGCTATTCGCATCGTCTTTGTCCCGGCTGAGGCGCCAGGAGTTGATGCAGAGGCGGACTTTTTTATTTTATTGAGAACGGCTGGGGCCTCCTCCCTAGCCCGTTTGAGATTCTTCTCAAACGATTTCCCAACTTCTCCCCCCTGTGAAAATAAATAAGTTAAGGTTAGTATCCGGGCAAGACAATTTATAAAATGAGCTTAAGAAAGGGTTAGGCGCTCAATACCTTGGCTTTGACCTCAGCCGCCGCCTTCTCCGCAAGCGCCTTGCGGATGACAGCAGAGGATCGCTTTGGGGTTTTCTCCGTCTGCAACATGTTTAATGCTTCCTCTGCAAAAAGAAGGAAGTTGGTCAATATCATAAAACAATTTCGATAGAAAAATACTACAGACGGATATAAACTCAGACGGATATAAACTCAGGCGCATACGTTTGGAAAACATGTGCCCTAGCCCGCAGGCGGCTAGGAAGCACTCGTCCCTGAACCAGGCGCTCTTGGGGATCCAGTTCTTGGGGACTTTTATTGTTTCCCCGGTTGACAAGGTTGCGTCTGAGAGGCCAAAAAAGTCTGCCTCAATAATCTTGTCAAAGTCCTCCTCTGGGATCCAGGGAAGAGCGCACTTCCTGCCTAACAAGTCAGGCTTCTTATTGTACAGACGGAATTTATAATTCTCCCGTCTGGTTGGGGCTGACATCAGATAGAACCTGTGCTTCCAGCCATCGAACTTGGAGACCTTGTCCAAGGTCATCATATATTGCGGCTGTGTGGTTAGAGTATACCATGCTCTCCAGCCGCCTGGGCTCCTGCTGAGGTAATGCATGCTTGTAAAAGCCTCCCAGCCGGGGTTAAGCCCTTGGAACTCACAGGCGGCAACATACCCCAGAATGTTGGTCCAGGAGTTGGGGGTAAGTTGCCAGAGCCCCAGGCCGTAGCCCCTCAAAATAGCCTTCACCGCCTGGTGAAGGGGGAAGCGAAGGCCGGCTTTGAACGCCGCCTCGTAACAGCCAAAATAACTGTTGGCGTTCTGTTGATCATCCCCCCAGGCGATGGTGCAATGCCAAGTTCAGGCGGCACCCGGATCTTATACCCGTCTCCTAGCGGGTGCATTTTCTTAAAATTCTCTAAGTTCTCCCCCATCTGGATCCGGTCCTTGGAGGAGACGTGGATGCTGAAGGGATCGTCCTTCTCACTCCACTTTTTCCTTTCTTCCTCCTCGCTATCCGGAAGAGGGGGCAAGTCATCGCTGCTCTCGGAGGTAGAGGCGGAGCTGTCACTCTCCGTCTCCCCCTCACTTTGGTCCATGGGGGCAGAGGCGGCATCGTCGCCGCCTTGGTCACACTCCTCTAGGAAAGAGTCAGCGGGGGTCGAAGGGGCGCGCGGAGGGGATCTCTCCAGAGTCGTCTGATCTCCCTAATCAGACGTGTCTCCCTCAGGCGTTTGGCCGCCTGAGCCTTCGCCTCTGTAATTTGGATTATTGGTCGTCTGCATTGTCCGAGCCATGGTGTCCTGCACAGACACATAACTAGTCGGAATCCATGGCAAAGGGTGGTCCCAACACCCCGAGCCGGCACTCCCAGTCCTAGACTCAGCCGTCCCCGGTGACCGGCTGGACTCTAACCTAGGTTGTGCCGTGTGTGTTGGTGATGCATCCATTTATTGCAAGAAATATGTACAGGCGGTGAAAAAAGAAAAGAGCTGAGAGAGACAGAGACGGTACCTTTGTATGTGGTATCTGAAGGAGGGCGGGTCCGGCTGGGTTGCGGAAGAACAAAAGTTTCTTGCTTGCGCCTGATTCAAACGGATGACTTCTGCTCTCTCAAAGTTTTCCTCTCTAGAAAATTTTTGTAAAACGTACAAAATTATGAGGGTAAAACGGCTATATATATGGGGTAAATACGGGGGCATTTCCGTAATTTACCTGGAAGGTGAACGGTTACTCTGTAACTGTAAAATTACCGCCAACCGGAGAGTGGCATGTGTCACAGATGCCACGTGGCATGCCACGTCACATCTGTGAGGGGCAAATGTTTAGGGTATTTTTACCCTGCCACGTGGCCCAATCAAAGGGTGACACGTGTCAGCCTCAGATTGGTCCAAAATGGACCAATCCCTGTTTGACACGTGTCATTCCTGAGATAAAAGGGAAAAGGCGGCCTTCAGGCCCAAATCCCGAGAAAGCCGGAATACGGCGCAGCCCACCAATGATTAGGGTTCAGTGACCTAATCAGGGGCAATTCCCAATGACCCTATAAATAGGGAGATGTCCCTCATTTTGAGGACACGTTTTGACGATTGATTACAACTGCATTCTCTTACATCAGAGAAACACCTGAGCTTGGAATCCGAGCAGATACTCACCTAAATTTCCATTCACTTTATCCCGTTTCAAGTTATTAACTTGTGCGTCGGAGGCGGAGCACCACCCAACAGGTGTCTCTGTTTGTTTTGCAGGTTCAACTCTTCCCGGATCAGTCTTCGTGTTGTAACTCTCCCGAGGGACAAAAACACCCAAAACATTTTTGGGTTTACTTCTTTTCTTAGACTTTCTCTCTCTACTTAGCTTTAGATTAGTTTCTCTCTCTACAACTTTGTTCTTAATTCAACTCCTTAATTTAGATTATTTTGGTAACGATTTCTTTTACTTTAATCTCAGTTATTTACTTTATTTCTTTCATCATGTCTCCTTTAATTGTTTTGTTTAGTTTATATTTAATTATGTCTGAGTAGTTTCCTTTCTAGGGTTTATGGGAATCCATAAATAATATGAAGGGGTAATTAATTGTTGTTGATTATCAATGCTAGATTAATTTTCTATTGATTGATTTAATGCTCTGTGACTAGATTAGGCCTGATCTTTTATGCCTGAGTTTGACAATATTGATTCGAGATTCGAGAGATGAGAATCGATGTTTAGGTCTAGTTTCAATAGGCGAATTAATTTATAAATGGTTATGTCGAGATTCGAGATATGAGATTTAATACCGGTAAATTAATTATGTGATTGTAATACGTAGCGAAAGCCCTTTATGATCTGATTAATTTATGCATTGATGATTGATTGTTATGTTTTACCCTGGAATATTGTTTATTGGTGAACCTATGCCCTGGGTCTTTTATTCATTGATTTTCTCTATTCTTATTCTTTTCTATTTTTACTCTCCATAGTTTAGTTTCCTTTCACCATAATATTATTTTGTTACTTAATAATTTAGATTGCTTTAATTAATTAGGAATAGAAAGACCAGTTTCCCTGTGGATTCGACCCTTCTTCCCTATCTGCATTAGTTAGAGGATTTAGGAATTACTTTTGATTGGGTGATGCGACTTTAGCCTGTCATTGAGTCACTTTATTTGCTTCCCCTTTTACCTTTATGTGAGACATTAAGTTTCCTTTAAGCTCGAGTACTTGTGTATGATGTCAATATCTATGTGTTCTCTGATCTCTCATTCTTTCCCCTGACTCAACGAATATGGAGATTCAAAGTCAACAAAGGCTATACCTCCCAAAGCATGTTCAAAGGCAAGTATAAGGGTGAGCATAATAGAGTGTGCTGTTTAAATTCTTGGAACCCAAATCGAAACCTAAACCAGCCACCTGGCTGGTGACAAGACTAGCTAATAGTCTAATACTAATTGTCTAAGTATTATTAAAGCAGCCCAATATAAGACTGTCTCTAATGGTGAGACTCAAGTGAGTATTTTTAGGAGAGAGAGTATTTTTTACAATGTATACCAATAAGTTGGTATCTAAAATTAGCAACTTTAAAGTTTAGATACTCAACTTTGATTCTCATTTGACAAAGATGTGGGCCCATTGTCAATATTCTAATATATTTTGTAATTTATTTAAGTTTTACCTTTTTTTTTTAATCTTATAATATTTGATAATAAAAAAGAAATAGATTTGGTGAGCCATAAATTGATATTTGTATATTTTAGAGAGTCTCATCATTGGGAAATTAGACTTCACATGAGTTGCTAAATTGAGAAGTGAGTATGGTATCACCATTAGAGTTAAAAAAAAAAAAAAAAAAAAAAACAACTCATTTTGTATTTCAATAGTCAAATTTAACTCTCACCATTGGAGATGATCTAAAAAAATAGAGAAAATTGTGAAAAAGGACCTTTTAAATGGTCGACTTTTTAAAAAAGGAACTTTTAAGTTAAAACTTATGAAAAATGACCTTTTAAGTTGCATTTTGTTTGTATGGGGTATTTGGGAGACCTTTCGTGGTGGTCAATGTTGGAGCTCCGGCGTTGACTATCACGTGTTATTCACGCGATTTTTTATTTTAAACAAAAAAATCCCCAAATTTCCCTCCTTTCTCGACCTAACAATGAAAACAATGGAGAACAAATCGGGAAAGGAGGGAAATTTGGTTTTTTTTTTAAAAAAACAAAAAGTCACGTGACTAACACGTGATAGTCAACGTCGGAGCTTCGACATTGACCACCACGTAAGGTCGCAAGCTCGCCCAAGTACCCCATATAAACAAAATACAACTTCAAAGGTCATTTTTCACAAGTTTTCACTTAAAAGGTCTTTTTTCAAAGAGTCGACCACTTAGATCATTTTTCACAATTTTCTCAAAAAAAATATAACCCCCATTTAAAGCCTCTACAAAATGGGCTAACAATCTTGTCAAATTGGACTTTCCCGAAAAAAAAAAAAAAAAACCGATTCGTTCTCCATTGTTTTCATTGTTAGAGAGAGAAAGAAGTTGAAGGAAGAAGGTACAACAATGGCGACCTCTCTACAAAGAGCTGGTCTCAGACTAACTCATCTTAGCCGATCTGCGCTCATTTCAACTAAGTCCTTCTCATCTCAAGCCGATGCTTTAGTCGAATCTCGCCCTGGTGAGATCGGCGTCGTCGCTGGAATCCCCGAAGAACACCTTCGTCGTCGAGTATGATTTTTTGCGTTTTTATTTTATTTTATTAATTCGTCAATTATTATTCGTTTTGAACTGTTTTATGCTCGTATTGATTGTTATTTAAGGTTATGGTTAGAATTTGGTATTTTGTGACATTGTTAGAAGGTTGTCATATTGTTTTTTGGTTGAAAATTAGTGATTTTGGATTAAAATGATTAGAATCAATGGAGATGCATATTCTTTTGTCATTGATGATGAGAATTAAAGGAATGTTATCGGGTTTAGTATGTGGTTCCGAATGCTGAGTTTGCTGTTCAACGTGTATTGATTTTGATGGAAGGTTAGGTTAATTGATCATGATAAAACAGCAATTTGCTATTGAGGACTGAGCTATGGTTAAAGTTAGAGAAGTACGATTCCCATTATACACCATTGTAGGTACTCCTAAGGGCATCCGTGGAATCCCAACAGCCACCTTGACAGAGGTCAAATGGACACCACCTTGGGCATCACAATTCTGGAAGCTTTAACAGCGTTTAATTTTCGTTCATCTATCTCTTCAATTGATGACTCCAATTTGAGATCATTGCTATTGATTATTGTGGAACGGAAAGGCTTCTCAACTCCGTTGGCTTTGGCAGCCGCTGTATGTTTCCGTGGAGTAGTTGTGTTGTCGTCTAGCTTTTTCTGTTGAGAGGACGCGTATCGAGATGGTGGAAGTGAAACGTAGCAGGGAGAATGGAGGGTATAATAGAGAATTAGAGAGAAGAGAGTTATATTTGTGGGGGAATAATCACACTAGGGGGTATGTGGGTAACTATTAACCCTAGTTTTAAGGGAACAAGCTAACCCTAATAACCAGTTACTCCAAAAATTGACTAAAAAAAAGTCAAAATTATTTTTCCATTATATTTTCCCTTCCCTTTACACCTATTCCAGACCGGGAGTAATATTTTCTTTTCTATGGATTTGTAACAATCTTGGCTTAGGACAAACTACTTTCGATCTTTGTTACAAGACAACCAACTTTTGGCCATAAACATGCATCGCCCTTCTGGAAGGATCAGAAACCCTAAGCCCTGTACTTTCTTTCAAATAAAATCATCAATTAATGGATCCAGTTTCAGATCATTGTTTATATAAGCCCAAATCGGTCAGCTTGTCATTCCCATTGGATGCCTTTGGTAGCAGAAAATGCTTCTGTATTGGATATTGGGTGGGGGGAGCGAGAGATACGGAGGTGAAGGAAAAAGAAAAAAGTTGAAGAGAAGGGAGAGTATAGCAGAGATGAGAGCTAATATTCAAGGGAATAATTACTTTATTTGGGGGGGGAGGGGGGTATTGGTAACTATTACTAATACCCCACCAACTAGTTACTTAAATCCAATCTTTTAAAAAAGTTAAAATCATTTTATCATTACTCCCCCCCCCCCCTAAATACCCGTTCAAGGCATGCCCTAAGAGATTTTTCTAATTTGGAGTGCTCTAGTTAGCAATATTAAATCTCCTATTGAATAAATGAGTAGATAAACATACCTTTTTGTATAATGGTTGTGAAGTGAGGAATGTTTGGGGTTTTGACTTTTGGTATGTGGTTTTGAATTATGAAGTTTGCCATTTTAATGCTTGTCAAGGAGGTGTAAGGGTGCGTTTTATTCACTGGATTTTTACTTATCTGAACTTCTAATCTTATCTTAACTTATCCAAACTTATTTGAACTTATTAACCCTTATTAGAACTTATTTTAGTTATAAATTAAACTTGGATAGCTCTGGTTAACCTTTAGCACATCTTATCTGAACTTATATTTCCTGAACTTTTCTTATCTAACTTATCTGAACTTATTAACCCTTATCTGTACTTATCAAACCTGTAATAAGTGGAGATAAGGTGAACAGGGCCTAAGTTTGTTGTTCTTGAAGACCACAATTTAATGGTGACCCAAAATTATCATGGGATTGTGTTACTCTCATTTTTTGTACTTGGAAGAATTGGTTAACATTTATGGATTTCTTGAAAGCTACTATGGTCCTTTTACTTGGGCATGGTAAAAGTGGTGCCTTGTTTGAAGAAGCTTTTGACGTCTTAGGACTTTTTGGTTGGTTTGGGAATTAACTTTGCATAGGAATCTCCATTCCTAGGAATTACACTTATGTGTTTGGTTGTTATGTGGGAAATTGTAAGTCCTAGGAATAGTGAAATAGTGAATAATGACCAAGGGTGGGGTGGATGAATATGTTCCCATGAATTGTAACTTCCATTTCTGCCTTTTAGTGTCACTAGTGTTTGAAATAGCGGGCGCATGGCACTACGGGGTAAGCGTTTAACTTGGTCGGGGCGAGGCGTGTGTGGTTAGGTGCTAGTTAGGCGCATATGCGGCACACTTGAAGCAAATATCAGCCAAAATTCTTAATTGTTCATATAGTGCGCCTCACTTCAAAGAGGCGCACGTAGGCGCTGCAGGACCCATCTTTCTTTAGTGCGCCTTGAGCTTTTTTATACATTGATGTCAACAAACACAACATGGACAAAAAGAAATTCATGGGAAATTTGAGTGTCTATGGAACTTAAGGGCAACTAATTAGCACCTTATAGATAAAAAAGCTAAGGGATATGTTGTCTTTCGTCAATAGCAGATTGTTCATGTTATATCATACCTATACTAGTTTTATCTTCTAAGGTGTTGTTTGGTTGGCTTAATTTCTTATGGGCATTCAGAATTCCCATGAATTTCATTTTAGACTTGTTGACACAAAAAAAAAATAAAAAGTAAAAATGGGGGCAAAGATAATTCATGGGAATTTTGACTTACCTTTAAACATGGGAATTAACTTACCCGACCACCCCTTGGTAAGTTACAATTCCTATGGGAATTTACTTCCTCCATTTTCAACCTAACAAATTTGATGAATTCCCATGATTTTGACAAAGGAATTCAATTCCTACAAATTGAAATTTCATGGGAATTTTCACTTCCCTAATGAACTAAATGACCCCTAAGTACAATATGGATATATTCACTTAAGGTTGAATTTTGAAGAAAAGTGTGAGTCTAGATGAAGATGTTGTTTTCAACCTTAGATAAATCATATATGCTGCTGAGGCGTAAGTGGAGAAAGCATGGATTATTTGGATGTTTGCTACGACTCAGGTTCTGTTTTGGTTTTTTGTGATTATTTAGAAACTAATACCCTCATTAGGAAATTAAGACAGAAAACAAGATTATAAGGGTTGGCTTGGGCTGTAATCATAGGAATTAAGAAATTCAAGCTATTAATATCAGACTTTAAGGGTATGATTCCTCCGGATTGTGTTTCACTCAATACTTTCTCCAATTTTTACTTATTATTACAAGCCTTCCCCTATTAATACTCCTTCTCCTTGTTGCTTACTCTCCATCATCACAGAATCCCCTGAATTTTCGGTAACCACCTAACAACTGATTTAACAACTTGCGAGTTGTGGTTAATTATTGATTGTTGCTGGCTTCCTCCTCGAGTATGTGTGAATAATAGGGAGTCTGTTATAATTTTTTGCAATGTGTAATTTTGATGTGGCGCTGCTGTGTTTTTTTGTGTTAAAAGTTGCTTGGAAATGCACTGTACCTTACATCATTTCCTTTTTAAACATGTGTACTTTGTGTATTTACTATTTTAGCTGGTTTCAGCAGAATCTGCCATCAATTTTATCCTGCATGTTATATATGGATATGGGATGTGACTCATCTTTGTTGGACAATGCATTTGGCCCATGCTTGCAACTTATAGATCTCTATGTTCCAGCAATGCTGGTGATAGAGCAGGTTGACTAGATCTTGTTGCAGCTTAGCTGTTTAGGTGACAATTCTGCTCCTTTCTCATAACCTAAGCAAGAAATGGCTAGACACTATTAGTTTGTGATTTGTCATATATGTCATTAATTGATCAAAACCAAATTGAATTTCAGATTATGATTGTTGGTGTTAGCAGATACATATGGTATTTCATATATTACTATAGTTTGGCTTGTTATCTGATGAAACTAACTTAATTGTCGCTTTGCTATTTGATGATAAACCTTCTGTATTTCCAATATAGTATCTGCTCTTTGGCAGCTATCTAATATAATTAAAGCTCACTGGTGATTAGAAAGCAGCATGCTATTGGGTTTTGGTGCCTTTAGTTGCATCTGTCCATTTAATGGATTTGAACCTATATATTCTATTGCTTATCCTTAGTTATAATCTTGTTTTTCCCCATGTTGTGCTTGTTGTAACCACGGACTTGTTTGAAAGTTAACATTTTCCTCTGTGTTACGTTAATTCTTCCTTAATCATTGTAAATTATGAGCGCAGGTTGTGATTTACTCACCTGCTCGCGTTGCAACACAGCAAGGTGCTGGCAAAGTTGGGAAGTGGAAGATCAACTTCCTTTCGACACAAAAGTAGGTCACTAGGCTATAATTCTCTGATAAATAGTTATTCAGTAGTCAATTTTGAATTTTGCAGTGTCACAATGGGATTATAATTTACTTTTTTGATATGTTAAGCTTGTAAACAAAAGTCTAGTCAATCTAGTATACTGTGTATGTTCCAGAAAATATGGTACATAGTGTGAAAGAATCATAGTGATGGTATAACTTAAAAGGTTCTTTGCTACTGGGTTTTTTATTTCTAGTGACATTAAGCGTATAGTGTATAGTGTCTGGATACAACCTTAAAGGTCTTCTACGCCTGGTTTGGGTCTTAGAGAGTGAACTTCTGTGATATTGAGAGCCATGAGAGGTATTCATTCTAAAGTTAAGGATTTTTGCTGTATGTTGAATTATGATGATTTTTTAGGGACCCAAAGACTTTTTGCATGTACAGTCTGAGTTACTCTGATGGATGGTATTGTGTCTATTGTGTAGTTAGTTGCGTAGTTATCTTACTTCCTCGCATCTTTTTTATTGAACATTATCTTTGTCTTTGTAATATCCTTAAGGTGGGAGAATCCATTGATGGGATGGACATCCACTGGAGACCCTTATGCCAATGTTGGTGAATCAGCACTGACTTTCAACAGTGAAGAAGATGCAAAAGCCTTTGCTGAGAGACATGGATGGCAATATGAGGTGTGTTTTGTATTAATATATGTAAACTGTCTTTGTCCATCCATTTACTCATGCTTCTTTTTGCTTCTTTAAACATAAGTTGTACTTCACAATGGGTGAATCCCTCAAATAAAAAAAATCTCAGATGATGTGTGCTATTTATACAAGATAAATAAATTTCTCTGTAACGTATGTATGCTATTATTTGATTTTAAAATTGTGTTGTTATCCATGTCTCTTCTCTTGATGCTCTTTTATTTTAAGTTATACATGTAGGGTGTGCTCTTATCAATTTATTGAAACTGATTAGACCTTATTAGAACTTCTTTTAGTTCTAAATTAAACTTAGTTCTTATCAACCCTTATCACAACTTATTATGACTTATTTTTTCTAAATTTATCTTATTTAAACATTTCTTTTCTTGAAATTAGTGAAAATTAGGTGTACACATCAGGCCTGCAGTATGTATTAATTTAAATATGCCGTTATTTATTTCTCTTCTCTTCTCTTCTCTTGAGGTTCTTTTAGTTAAACTTATACATGTAGTATGTTAACCAAGTAGCTTCACACTAGGTTATAATCAGCAAAATTTGCTCTGACTTGCCAACTTTTGTAAGCTGTTATTTGAGAAAAGTGAGTAAGCAAATTTCCAAAAATGACTTAAACTTTCAGACCCGTGGTTTTAGTGGATTAGTTGATCTATTAAATGAAAGCAAGATAAATCATAACAGGAAGTAATGAAATGATGGGATTTATGAGGCTAAGGCAAGCTGAACTTTATGGTCATTGATCAGTCCACTTGGTTTACACATCATGACACAGTACTTATTTTAGGACTTCCAAGTCTTCAACAGACCATAATCATTCCCTAGGTGATGATGTCTCAATAGTTACACATGATAATTGGAGTTATTTATTTCATGTTTTTTTTTGGGAGCTTACATACATATTTAGTTTGTTGGAGGTAAAGCAAATGTTAAATGCATTGGACTTAAGGACTTAGTTTTAATTCTTATGATTAACTTCTCTTTTCATTAGCATTAGATATTCGATTTTAAGTCCCCTTAAATAAATGTTCTAGGGGGGCTAGGGTATTGGTGAAAGTCAACTGTTAATAATTGTGTTTATGGTTACTGCCTGTTGAATAGTTTTTGAAGTATGTATGAAACTTACTATTTTGGGGGGTGTACCTTTAAAACATGAGTTTCTTGGAAAGACAAGAAGTCAAGGAATATAAGATTGTCGCAGGAATGCTTGTATCTTTGGACAGGTAGAAACAATTAAATTTGTTTGGGAGAAGTATATGCTTTAGTCATAGTTTACAACACCATTTGATCAATTTTTTTTATAGAAATGTAGATTGAAATTTTCCTAGAGTCAATTATTTCATTTTGGTAAAGACTTTAAACCTTTAGGCATTTGTGTTTACTTCATTCTTATAAAGGCAAAAAGGAAAAATAAATTAAAAAAAAAAAGGTGAACTAAACACTATAAAGGACAATTCCCTATCCCTTTCTTGTGGACCTGCTTAAAAAGGTTAAATAACTAAATTCAGTCATCAATTAATTGGAAATTGTGATGTATACTTGGGGCTTTAGATCATGCTTATCGCATAGTGGAGTCTGTAACATAATTTGTAGAAGGATTGTAGTTATAGATTGAATTTGTTATAGGTCTTCTATTTCAGGTTATATTATTTGTGTTACTACATATATTATTTGTGCTCATGTACAATTTATGGATTTGGCTACGATATGTGATCCTCATTTCTGTTCAACTTTCTGAATCTTTTTTGCTGCCAAGGTGAAATTGACAAATTCTACTCTGCTGGAAAAGTTGTATGTTCATGCCATTGTTACATTAGAAATGTGTTATTGTTTTACTTCTTTGGGCTGGCTGAGATATTATTATATAGTCTATCAAATAGTGACATGTTTGGCATACTGTGTCCATCTTTGAATACAATATAGTTGGCCTTGAGGAGTGCATGTTCTTTTTATTTTTTCCCCCTCCCCTGTTTCAATTTTCCTTTTCTCTTAATCTTTCTCTGCCTCTGGGTAATACTGGTTGAACTTTTCTGTGCAGGTAAAAAAGCGTCACACACCACTTCTGAAGGTGAGCTTGTTAATCTCATTTACAGCTTTTTTAATTTCCAGAGTTTGCATTCCATTCTTTTCCTTGATAAAGTCTGTCTTTAACTAATCAATTTATCAACTAATCATATAATCAACCAAGATTTATGATTTTTACGTGAAGACTTTCTGAGAGTGCTGCGATTTCTATTCAAATATTGGAGCATCATGGAACTGGTTTTGAAATCTTTTTTACCTCTTTCTCTCATTTTAGGCCTACATATATGTCGTGAGGGGGGGGGGAGGGAATGGGGATTGAAAGACATGAAGGTTCTATAGTGAAACTAGAAATTACAAAGCACCCCTAGATCCTGGGAGTGCATGGGGAATTGGGGACAATGGGGCGTCCTACCAAAAATGATTTCGGCCATGTGATCTTGTATTCTTGTTGGAGGCAGATTCTTCTTTCCAGCTTAACCTTAATTATTGAATCATCTCTGTTTAATTTATTAACTGTTATTTTGACTCTGGAGGCAGATCTGCATCTTAAAGTTTGAAAAGTAGACCACAAATCTATGCCTTACCTTCTTTGTTAATGTTGCCTCTATTCTTCCCAGCTTCCCACGTGAATAGTAGATAGATAGGATGACAACATGGCGTGCTTTAGCTTCCTTTGGTCTTTAAATGCATTGGAATTCTTAAACTTGATTTAGATAGCCAATTATGGTATTTTGATTGAACCTTTCTCAAGTGTGGTGCTGATAGCTCAGTTTAACCCCTTCAAACTTCTATATAAGTTGTGATTGTATAGAGAATGAAATGGTCGGTATTTTTGTTAAATTTACTTCCATGTGTTTAGTGTTCATAACTACTGAAGGAATATATCATTCTTATTGAAATTTCCTGTCATCATTGGCATGAGTAGTCCTAATTTTGTTCTGCGCCCTTATTGCAGCCTAAAGCATACGCAGACAATTTCAAGTGGAAGGGTCCTCCGATCCAGGAAAGCTAGACTTCTTTCGTTGTTTTAAGGATGAAATGCTTTAATTCGTTGTTCGTCGATTGTGCATTTTCCTTTCTTTTGCTGGATAATAATTGTTATGCACCACCCATTGGCATTTGCATAGTGCTACGGCAGAAGAACACTGCCAATTTCTTGTACTGTTCAGTTGAAACTTCGTAGAATTTTCAAGAGCCATGAAATATACTTGTCTTTGAACTAGTTGTACAACTTATCACTTGTATGAGGCTAATAGTTTATTCATATCATATACAGTATTTATTAAGTTACGGAGTATTATGGTATTATCTGTGCTTTCTAATGTTCCTTTCCAATTGGCATTGATTTTCGAATAAAATAAGGAGTTGAAGCCGATGGTGGGACGGTATATACATTATAGGGTATCCATTGAAAACTTCTGGAGCTAAAAAAAAGAAGTGGAAGAATATTAACCTCATGCTTTCGCAATTATTTGGGTCGCGTCATTTCATGTTATGTTATTATGTTCGGGTTGGGTTGTGTCTAGTGTCTACCATCTAGTGTAATGTTATCTCTTAAATGAGTAGTTTATTTTTTCATTTTTATTTTTGAAATAAAAAAAAAAAATGAGTAGTTTATAGTATTCAATATTCTATTATTATTATTATTATTATTATTATTATTATTATTATTATTATTATTATTATTATTATTATTATTATTATTATTATTATCATAACATATCACTAAAATATAAAGTCGGTCTTGTAACCAAGTCACGAGACAATAAAGCTTAGCATTGCAGTTTTTCGCCAAGTGTTGAGCCAGATAGGTGAAAAATAGATATTGTTATGTAGGATGCTAAGTAGCGAATTTTGGACAATTTTTTTTAGATAAAAACGTTGTATAGTGTTTTATTATAGATATACTTCTAATATTTCATATAAACAAAATTAATCAGATTTTTTAATTAAAACTCTTATAACTCAGTACTATTTCCATCATAATATTCGTTTTAAAAATTTCTTTAAAATGAGATCCATTTATATATTTAAAAAAGAATAAAATATCGGTAAAAATAAGTTTTAATCAGTAAAAATAATTTAGTTTGGTAATAATACTTCAAATCATTACAAATAGTTTAAGTATAATAGAAAATTTTAAGTTAATAATAACATAAATATTTATTTACAAATAAAATTATAAAAAAAAGTAAACTATTATATAAATAAGCGATATGATATTGTATGTCTAAATATTTTACATTATCAAAAGGGATTATATCGTCGTATTTAACATTGAAGCTAAAACATTTAATTAGGTTAATTCAGCCATTCAGGCATCGCCTGGACACAAAACTAATAACTAATATATAAAGCTAAACTTTTAGCCAGACCTGAGACAATGACACTCTAATTTTCCGACAAGTGTCACTCCATAGATGAAGGAAATGTGTCCTTGTCTCTAGAGTGCAATTACTAAGTATAATTATGAATCGTATTATGGAGATAGTAGTTCGTTTATTTGGGTCGTTTATTCGTCTTGCTAGAGAATGCTATAGAACTTCGAGTTAGTAAGTAACAAACCCAAAGCCCGCCTTTATGGATCCTACAAGGTCACACATTAGGTTTGGATCAATAAAGGAACCCGAAGCCCAAAGTGGGCCTTAGGGTGACCGGCCAAGGAGGGAAAGGGGAGAGCAAAACCCTAACCTAATTAATGATAATGTGATTATATATTAATTAGTGTTTAGGGAAAATAAAAATACAGTATTTCGTTTTCTGAAAACAACGTAAGTTTTCATCTCCGTATTTTCTCTTTAAAATCGGCTCTCTACTCCAAGAAAGGTGAAAGGTTTTTCCTGTCCAACTAGCATTGGTGGAGTGTTGATTCAACCCGGTGGACCAAATAGAAGAGTCGCATTTGAGGCTCTTTATCTCCGCTAGAGAAGAAGATTGCTAAGAGGATTCACGCTTCAAAGGTTAATTCTAAACTATTATGTGATCCTTTATTTGTATATGCATGAGATCCTGTTTAGGTGCGTATGAATGAGATTCATGAAATTCCGCTTAGAGAACCTAAAATCCCTACAATGGTATCAGTTAGCCCCTTGCATATAATTTACTGGTCACGATAATATGATTATTTTAATGTGTGAATTAGACTAATTTTAATTCAATTAAGGGGAGGAATTGAATTATGGATTAAATAACCTTATTAAAATATGATTTTAATTGATTGGAATTGATTAAATTGTGAATTTAATTGCTCAAATAGCCTCTAACCCTAATTTTTTTAAGAACCCAAAAAGCCCTAATTTCGAATTTTAATGGTTATGAACCCTAATTTTCGTTTTTAATAGTTAAATTCATATAATATAATCTATTTTTCATATTTATAATTGGTTTAGATATGGTATTAATTCATGTAAAATTAGATTTATATGAATTGGGAATTATTCTATATGAATTGGGAATTATTCTATATGAAAAGTCTTAAATTAATTAAAATGGAGATTTTAGATTAATTTTTTTGAAATTAATCATAAAGGAGTTTATGTTTAAATGTAATTAGATCCCAAGTTAATTTTGCAAGAGTTGTAAAATTAATTTTACTAAAAAAAAAATGAAATTGATAGGTTGAGTGGGAGCAGCCACGTCTAGGTGGCAGAACCACCTAATGGTGGGCCACGATGGCTGCTCCGGTGGTCGTCAGGGGCGGAGGGCAGCAAGTGCGGGGTTCAGGGGAGAGGCAGTGGCTAAAACATGCAACTGTTGCACGGTTCCAACCACTGCACCTACTGGTTGGTGTGCTGGGCTGCTGCCTGGTGCGCCAGCCAGCGCTGCTGTGGCTGGGCGACTGCCTGGCTGCAGCGGTCAATTGCTGCAGTGGCTGGGCTCCGGCCTGGTTGTTGTGACGTGGCTGGGCAGAGTGTTCAGTCACGGTAGTCCTCTGTTTTTGTTTTTTTTAAAAAAAAATTGTTTTAATTAATTAATTCTGATTTTATTTTTGATAACATTGGAAAAACTGATTTAGGAGGATTTTGAGCAATTTCAATTAAGGTTGTTTGACTTGATTATAAGATAATTACATAATTTGATTTTTTAATCTAATTAAAATTAGTTGGTTAGCTTAATTTTTTGGATACGTTAGGATTTCAGTTTATTAAATATGATTTATATTCTAGGATTTCCTAATTAATTGATTTATCCACTTAACATAATTAAGAATATTTGATATTTTGATTATTGGCAAGTGTAGACACCCATTTGTGTCTCCCCAAAAACCAAACCCGGTGATGAGTACCTTTCGCGTCGAATCATAATCGAATGAAGTGAAAGTGTGGAAAGTCTAGTGTTGCGAATAGTTTTAATTTCTTTTCTTTTCTCACTGTTTTTAAAAACTTATTTTAAGAAAATAGTCAATCCAGTTTGGTTGGTCCATGATATGGGTCCAATAGTAGTGTAGTTGGATGGGGCTTGACAAGAGCTTTCCAACGATATATTATAAGCCCAATTCCGATGAATGTTGAGGAAGTTATGACCAATTTACTAAACTGGGCCCGGTTTGAGCCTTATATGCGGCCCAATGATCTAGGGGAGGGCCTAATATGGATTTATCATTCCTAATGCAATTAGGAATGGTTTTCGTCTTCTAGATTCTTCTAGAAGGTTCTTTTCATTCCTAATTCAATTAGCATTGATAAATTGACTTTTGTTGGCTGTTCATAGTTTTAATTAAAACCAAAGAGCATTTTTAAGGAAAAATACGATTTTATCCTCCTGTACGGCAATTTTTATCTGATTTTAAGAAAATGCGCGAATTTCCAGATCAGCGCCAAACGCCAGCTGTAGCGCATGGCGCTACGCTTGGCGCCTGGCGCTAATGTTAGCGTCTGGCGCCAATTGCCAGCGTTGGCGCCAATCCAGTTTTATGTGCGCCAGAACTCTGTTTTGATATTTTATCTTTTTGGCTGATTTTCTCTATAAATAACGTGTTAAAAACTCCGTTTTCGATAACCAGTTTTCATCAACAATAACCAATTATCATCAACAATCATCAATTCTCATCCATTCTTATTTTCACCAGGTTTCACCTACATTCACGAATTATCACCAATTCTAATCAACAATCATCAACTCTCATCAATTCTTTTTTTCTCTCTTTTTTTTTCTAAACTAGCTTTTCTCAAATACAAAATTCCGCATTCATTAGATCTAGATACACCTAGCCATATTTGAAGTTGCCTTCGCCCTAGACGTGAAAGGTTTAATTTATGAGGGTTTGGTCCCAAATCTCTATTTCAATTATTATTTAATTTAATTGTTTTGATTATTATTTTCCTTAAAGTTACTAACGTGTGTATTTTGTTATTAGAAAGAGGTACGAGGCATCAAAGTAAGTATTTTAATGGTTTTTATTGATGTTATCATGCTTAGATTGTTATTATGATTCCTAGTATCATGTCTAGGGTAACTTTAATATTAAGTATGATTGAAAGTACGATGCTTCCTATGTTCTTCCTAATATTTATGATTGTTAGTATCATGTTAGGGTTAAAGATATGATTATTATTATTATTGATTATTATTATTATGTTGCTTGATATTTATTGTTATTGCCTGATCACACCTTTATGTATGTTTAAAGGGAATTTGTACTTGTAATCATGCTTAATAAGATAATTTAATAATCTTGTTTAGGGTTAATTTGATTATAATTCAAGTGATCGCCAATAATAGATTTATTTGTGCATTAATATTCAACCAACATAGATAAATAGGTTTAGGGTCAAACCTATTGATTGTATGTTAGTCAGAAAGCGCACATGAATACGATCAGAATAAAGTAGAGGCCTATTATCAGGGAAGGTTCAATCTCTTTTAGGTTGGATTTGTACCTTCATCCCCGAACCCTATTTGGTTCAAGACCTTATGGAGTTGACGATCTCTTGGATCGTTAAGGGGTATAACATTCACCTCGTGAACGGTTTACAAGTTCCTAAAAATCTTGTTGGCGACTCTTTTGCTCTATCTTCTTTCCCTTTGGACGCCACCGTACTTTAGTGTATGATCACAGTGGGGTTCAAGCTAGGGGATTAACGCTTGAAATATTCCCTATAGTTTTTGGCGACTCCACTGGGGAGGAATTCTATTTTAATTCCTGAATTTGTTTCGGCAATGATTTAGAGTGAATGGATGAGACTCGAAACGTTCTAAGTATTTCATGTGCGTAATTTTGATTAACATTATTGTCATATGCATAAAAAAGATCTCATTGAAAAGACCATCCGTAATAAGTTAAAACATAGGATTTACACGTAGGAAATTTGAGAAATATCTTTCACAACTAGGACCGAAATAACACTGCGCGAAACTGGAAAATTTTATCGAGCACAGAAAGCTGCTGAGGCATGTAGGAATTAGTGTCAGCGACCAAAGCATTGACGCCAGACATTTAACTGCAGCGCCAGATGACAGGCTTGTCGCTAGGCGCTACAGCTAAAACCTGGCGCCAATCTCTGTTTGTTGGCGCCAAATTCTTCCAATACCAAGCCAGAAATATGCGTTCTAATTTCGACCAGTTTTTCGTATTGTTTGCTCGATCCTACTTCCTGATTGAATTTTTTCTCACTTTTCTGAAACCCATATGTGTTCTACATATGGACATAACCCTCTGGGAATTTATGCTCCATCTACCTGATTGAACGCTCTGAGCAACAAAGGGTACATCCGAGAATGTTGAATTCACCAAACCATGGAAGCGAGTTTTTTCTGAAACTCGCGGTGTCCTATCCACTCGCGCCAACCCTTCACGGTTAGGCTTTCGCGCGGTGCATCCGGACAATTAACCATGGACCCTCTATTGACTAAACCATATCCCGAACTTTAGAGAACTAGAGTCATGGTTAGGTTGCAAACTCATTGCATCATATTGTGCCTACTTGACTAATTGTGCATTATTTGTTGTGCATATATATGTTTTCTTAACCGTTTGTTTGACTTGTGTTGAGATTTAATAAATTAATGACTAAAAAAACTTTGCCTAATTAATTAATTAATTAATTAATTAATTAATTTGAGTCAATAAAGTCTAATTTTTTTAATCAGAATTGACCTAGCACGACTTTAGGCATACCCCTATTGATTGATAACACCGAACACAGTATGAGATTGAAGCTCCAGTAATGGCGCCAAAGTCTGGACTGTAGCGCCACTCTGTGGAGTGTGGCACCTGTTTTTCGTCTGGCGCTACACAACAAAGAGAGGCGCCAGTCCTGTTGTTTTGACGACAGTTCGGATTATTGGTTGAGTCATCACTTAGTGTCTAATTAACCAGTTTGCTAATTAATTCGGTTAAATTTTGTTGTCAATAACACTTTGTTAAGTCATTAATTTAGTCTAGTCACATATTCTAGCCACATGGTCATGACACGAGTCTTAATATGTCACCTACACTCACTAGTCATAGCCCACACTTTGAGTATATGTCACCATGACCATGTCTTAGGTTCATGCATGAGTCGGTTTTTTCCATCATTTAAGTTGGGGGTACATCCTATTCCTAATTGTTCATATCCCTCCATCTACATCATTTTTCTTCACATTCTATTCCAATCTTTCTTCACTTCCTCCATCCATTACATGTTGAATAAAGTTTGAGTCAAATAATTAACAACGAATATCCCCAAATTCCTTTTCCACAGTACTTGGTCGAGGAGAGAAGGGCGATTAATCATGGAAAACCTCTTTTTTCAAGTTTCACTTTTTGATAAACCAATTCGTCAAAAGAGGTAGGCTAAAAAGATAATGGCAAGTCAAGAAGAGGTTAATGAACTTAGGAATCAATTGAATGACGTGACTGAGGTGTTAAAGGCTTTAACCCTCAAAATTGATGACCTTGTGAAGCAACAACAAATGAACCTCATGCAAAAAAGTTTGAGAAAGCTATCTAGTGACTATAAATTTCAAGGCATGAGTTCACAAGGGGTCTCGCTGGACAAGGAACTTCTTCCGCATAAGTTCAACGCCACTGACATCCCGAAATTCAAAGCAACTGATAACCCTTATTTTCATTTAAGATCCTTCGAAACAATAATGAGTATTAAGGGTATCGATAAAAAGGTTTCCCCCTCTCTGTTCTCACTATCTCTCGAGACCGTTTGCCAGCAATGGTTCTTTTCTCTCGAGAAAGAAAAAACCTCCACCTGGGGGTCCATAGCAAACTCTTTCATAGATAGATATAAGTGCAACATCCAAGACGAAACAGACCATAGACAACTCGAGACGTTAAAACAAAAAGAAAACGAAGGGTTCACGTCTTTCTTCAATAAATTGAGGGAAACTTCCGCTAATATGATCAAGGCTCCTACCGAAAAAGAATCTATAAGGATTTTTATCAAGAATCTCCAAGGGAAGTATTCAAAGCACTTAAAGTACCAACACAACTTGAATACTTTCAAGGTTGTCTATAATATAGGCATTGACATTGAAGATGACCTTCTGAAAGATAATAATGCGAGAGGAAAGAAGAACGACCATCCTTCTTCTTCCTCACCCATTAATGAGGTACATACCACGAACGCCTCTAAATTACGAATCCAAAGGTCAAAAAGGGTGTTCATTCCACTTGGTATGAGTTATGAAACAACTTTCGAGAAGCTACACCACAAAGGACTAGTCATGCCCATAGGGCCTATCAAAGATCCAGTTCTAGAAGCCAGGTCACCCAAGTGGGTCCCCAATAAGCACTGCAAATATCACCAAGGAAAGGGTCACAACACTGAGGAGTGTTGGAAACTCAAAGAAGCTATTCAAGATCTGATCGATAACGATGGAACTTCCGAAATTCTAGCCATTAAAGAAGATCAAGCATCCTTCGATCCATCACTTCTTATCACACTTGTAGGTGAGCCCATGATCGAGACAACTTATATGACCTCTCTCGATGAAGTGGCCATGATTGAGGATGAAATTCTTTTCTTAGATAATACCAGGGAAGACTCGTCAAGTCTAAAAGAGGACGTTCGGAAATTGCAAGATGTCGTTTCCATGCTCTTGAACGTGGTAGAAGGATTAGCAAATCGGGTGATGGTCATTGAATAAAATTCTCACCAAGGGTTTAATGAAGAACTCAATGCTCCTAAGTCACAGGCAAAACGGACCATTGAAGAATACACACCAATAAAAATAACTTACAACGAAGCTTTCGACTGTCCCAGTCAAGACCTTCCACATGAAAAACGGTTTCCCAATTGGGATCCAAATTCCTATTGTCGATACCATAAAGGTCGCGGTCACACTACTGAAAAGTGTCTCGCCCTCAAGGATCGTGTTCAAGACTTCATTGATTCACATCTCCTTCATGATCCTCTGCGCGGCAAGAAGGCCAAGATTGATAAAGATAGTAACAGTTGCTGTAAAGGAAAGAAGAACGACTATCCTTCTTTCGAAAACACTTGCTCTAGTTATAGTGTTGGTACTTTCGACCGTAATGAGATCTCAGGATTTAGAAAGCAACAAAAAAGGGATTTTACCCCTATTGGAATTAGCTACGATGACGCTTTCGATCGACTCCATGCCAAGGAACTCATTACTCCTATTAGACCTCTTCAAGATTCCCCGCTTGAGAAGAGGTTGCTTAGCTGGAATCCAAATGTGCGCTGCAAATACCATCAAAGTAGGGGTCATGCCACTGAGAGATGTTGGAAGATAAAGGAGGCTATCCAACATTTGATTGACAATAACAAGCTTCCAATACCTCCAGTCGGCAAGAACACCAAGTGATGATGAACACAAGACAAGAGGCGAGCTTCAACAACGAGATTTCATGACATCTTTTTTTTCTTTTTCTCTATTTACCCTTTCCCAATAAGTCTAGCATAGGCACCTTTCTTTTCCCTTAGATTGATTTTGTAGAATCTTTCTTTTCTTTTAATAAAATGAGCATTTATTCTCTTACATATGATCATTTCTTATATTGCATAATAAAAAAAAATAAAAAATCCATGTCGAACTAAGCACAAGGTATACTAATGATTTGAGGCACCCCTTGTAGCCATATCATATCTCCTTTCACCTTTCGAATATGCAATCTTTTTTTGGTAAACCACTTTGAGCCTCGTCTAACGATAGACCTTTCTTTTTTCAAGCCACATCTACCTAACCTTGGGATGGGATGGTGTGTAACTTATGCAATCTCAAAAGCTTGAGTGATTCAAAAAAATTAAAATAGCAAAAATAAGCAAAAGCAAAAAATAAATAAAAATGTACAAAAGGACAAGTGTTCCAATGTCTTTGATATGAACACGTCTCAGATTGCGTCTCTTATCGAGTGCTCGGTATCGTGCCTGAGAAACAAGAATGCCAAGTGAGTGATAGACCGCATGATCGGGATTGCCCACACTTATAAAAATGAAATAAATGCTAAAGCAAAAGAAAGAGCTAAAAAAGAGTAGAAAACCTCAAGCATGAAAATACAAAGAATCAATAACAAGGTTGCACACCTTGGGGGCTTATCTAGGGTCTTGAGCCTTTTATTCCCTTCTTCTTCAACCTTTAGCCTAACCACGTTATAACCCTTAAAAAGACCTTTTTGAGGTATACACACACTTGTGCGAGGTTCGGCTAGAGCTACGTTCGGCCTGATTCCTTACGGATATGTAGGCAACCTCACATCGAGGTGCGGCCGTAATAAAAATGCATTCATATTCAAATTCACACACTTACACCATGATCATATCAAGGGATCTCCTATGCTCATCCCTATTCATGTAGAGTTAGACTTGGGGTCTTGATCCTTACATCATTAGCTTGCCTAGCCTAAGAGTCACAACCATTTGACTCTTTTCAATATATTTTCCCACACACTTAGCCTTTGCGGCCTAACTTTAGTGTCACTATCACGCACTGCACAGATACATGACCAAATAGTCTTTCCCTTAGGAACCCTTTGTCATGAAATCTTAACACAACGTTGAAGCATGCCTTGTCAAAATGCCCAACATCACTCATAATCATCATTGCATATCGAAGTATGAAGTGCTTAGCCTCCGTGCCTAAGTTACCTAAGTACTTTCATTATCAAGTCAACTAGAATAGTCTAAGATGTTACTATCCTTGTACTGCGAGAAACAACATTTGACTAAGCTCATTTAACATGCACCTTCAAAACCTTCGATTCTTTTTTTCGCGTCTTTCTTTTTTCGGGAGAAAGTCGGTACCCTCCACAAAAATGACGGAAATTTTTTGCTTTTTTGGCATTTTCGAGTCGCACAATCATAATACAATGCACACACGGGTCATGAGTCACACGTGTCATTTCACTTCGAGTCGAGTCGACCTCGAGTCAATCACGGAAAGTCAAGTTTATACCTTGAATCGTGTCAAGTCAATGAGTTAAGCGACGTTAAGCCTTAGGTCAACCCTAAGATAATTAAAGAGATTAGCAAAGTTCTATAGTCAAAAATAAATACAGGTGAGGAAAATAGGGAAGATCCTACTCCAGCGTCTGGCGGCAGAGTCAATTCTTGGCGCCAGAGATATTTCAACAGTGACAGAGCTCGAAGCCTCTCAGAAAGGTGATTTCTACCTCATACAGCAATTTCGGGTTCCTTGGTGCACCAGTTAGCCCCTATGAGCAATTTGACATGATTAAGTAGTCTGTTTGATTACAATCATAATAAGTGATCGACCTGATGAAAGATCGTCTCACTTAGCTTAAAGCGCTTAAGTATTGGCTCATCACAGAGACACCGACATACTGGTTTTAGCGGAAGAAAAGTTCAAGTGAGCTTCAGAGATCGGCAAGCGTTGGTCTTTGGAAGTTTTTTCTTCGAACATTTCCATCAAAGCTCTTTTGTTCAGAGACGCGTGGACATATCCTTTCAAAGGCTCTTTTGTTCAGAGACGCGTGGACATTTCTATCAAGCTCTTTTGTTCAGAGACGCGTGGACATATCATTCAAGCTCTATTGTTCAGAGACGCGTGGACATATCATCAAAGCTCTATTGTTCAGAGACGCGTGGACATATCATTCAAGATCTTTTGTTCAGAGACGCGTGGACATATCTTTCAAGCTCTTTTGTTCAGAGACGCGTGGACATATCATTCAAAGCTCTTTTGTTCAGAGACGCGTGGACATATCATTTAAGCTCTTTTGCTTCAGAGACGCGTGGAAATTTTCATCAAGCTCTTTTGCTCCAGAGACGCGTGAGCATCCTATTATTCAAAAGCTCTATCATCAAAAGCTCTTTGTTCAGAGACGCGTGGACATATCATTCAGAAGTTCATATTAAAAAAAAGGAGAAGCTCTATTGTTCTGAGACACGTGGACATATCCAAAAAAAGAAGCTCTTTATTTAGAGACGAGTTAACATCGAAACAGCAAGATGACGTTCCCTAGATTGTGGAGAATTGTCAAAAACAACTGAGGATTGTTTCAAGTGAAGCAATCTTTGATCATGTTCCCTTAGACGTGGAAGATGGTCATAAAGCGGATGAGGATTGTTTCAAGCGAAGCAATCTTCGATAGTATTCCCTTGGACGTGGAATATTATCAAAGGGGAAGAAGATTGTTACAAGTGAAGCAATCTTCGATAGTATTTCCTTGGACGTGGAATATTATCAAAGCGAAAGAGGATTGTTTCAAGTGAAGCGATCTTCGATAGTATTCCCTTGGACGTGGAATATTATCAAAGCAGGGGAGGGTCGTTTTAAGCGAAGCAATCTTCGATAGTGTTCCCTGGCTTGCAGAAGATTATAAAGGCGGAAATTAGAGGCAGTTGCAAGCGTAGCAGTCTTCAAGCGGGATGGCATTCTCTTGGCAGGAGGTCATCAAAACAACATTAATGCGGCAGCAAATCGATTACCTTCAGAGACGTGTGCTCGACGGTGCAAGATACGTGTTTCTTAACTCTTTTATCTGTCTAACTAACGCTAGTTTTGCAGGTATCATCGTTACAAGAGTGGTTTATGATCGCAGAACGTTCTGAATCATTCTCTGTCCCTATCGATACTTTGACTTTTGTTTTCGAAACTCGCGTTTCTCCAAACTCAGTCAAAGTGGGGGGCTTCTGTAGACACCCATTTGTGTCTCCCCAAAAACCAAACCCGGTGATGAGTACCTTTCGCGTCGAATCATTATCGAATGAAGTGAAAGTGTGGAAAGTCTAGTGTTGCGGATAGTTTTAATTTCTTTTCTTTTCTCACTGTTTTTGAAAACTTATTTTAAGAAAATAGTCAATCCAGTTTGGTTGGTCCATGATATGGGTCCAATAGTAGTGTAGTTGGATGGGGCTTGACATGAGCTTTCCAACGATATATTATAAGCCCAATTCCGATGAATGTTGAGGAAGTTATGGCCAATTTACTAAACTAGGCTCGGTTTGAGCCTTATATAAGGCCCAATGATATAGGGGAGGGCCTAATATGGATTTATCATTCCTAATGCAATTAGGAATGGTTTTCGTCTTCTAGATTCTTCTGAAAGGTTCTTTTCATTCCTAATTCAATTAGCATTGATAAATTGACTTTTGTTGGCTGTTCAGAGTTTTAATTAAAATCAAAGAGCATTTTTGAGGAAAAATACGATTTTATCCTCATGTACGGCAATTTTTATCTGATTTTAAGAAAACACGTGAATTTCCAGATTAGCGCCAAACGCCAGCTGTAGCGCATGGCGCTACGCTTGGCGCCTAGCGCTAATGTTAGCGTCTGGCGCCAATTGCCAGCGTTGGCGCCAATCCAGTTTTATGTGCGCCAGAACTCTGTTTTAATATTTTATCTTTTTGGCAGATTTTCTCTATAAATAACGTGCTAAAAACTTCGTTTTGGATAACCAGTTTTCATCAACAATAACCAATTATCATCAACAATAATCAATTCTCATCCATTCTTATGTTCACCAGGTTTCACCTACATTCACGACTTATCACCAATTCTAATCAACAATCATCAACTCTCATCAATTCTTTTTTTCTCTCTCTTTTTTTCTAAACTAACTTTTCTCAAATACAAAATTCCGCATTCATTAGATCTAGATACACCTAGCCATATTCGAAGTTGCCTTCGCCCTAGACGTGAAAGGTTTAATTTATGAGGGTTTGGTCCCAAATCTCTATTTCAATTATTATTTAATTTAATTGTTTTGATTATTATTTTCCTTGAAGTTACTAACGTGTGTATTTTGTTATTAGAAAGAGGTACGAGGCATCAAAGTAAGTATTTTAATGGTTTTTATTGATATTATCATGCTTAGATTGTTATTAAGATTCCTAGTATCGTGTCTAGGGTAACTTTAATATTAAGTATGATTGAAAGTACGATGCTTCCTATGTTCTTCCTAATATTTATAATTGTTAGTATCATGTTAGAGTTATTGATATGATTATTATTATTATTGATTATTATTATTATGTTGCTTGATATTTATTGTTATTGCCTGATCACACCTTTATGCATGTTTAAAGGGAATTTGTACTTGTAATCACGCTTAATAAGATAATTTAATAATCTTGTTTAGGGTTAATTTGATTATAATTCAAGTGATCGCCAATAATAGATTTATTTGTGCATTAATATTCAACCAACATAGATAAACAGGTTTAGGGTTAAACCTATTGATTGTATGTTAGTTAGAAAGCGCACATGAATACGATCAGAATAAAGTATAGGCCTATTATTAGGGCAGGTTCAATCTCTTTTAGGTTGGATTTGTACCTTCATCCCCGAACCCTATTTGGTTCAAGACCTTATGGAGATGACGATCTCTTGGATCGTTAAGGGGTGTAACCTTCATCTCGTGAATGGTTTACAAGTTCCTAAAAAACTTGTTGGCGACTCTTTTGCTCTATCTTCTTTCCCTTTGGACGCCACCGTACTTTAGTGTATGATCACAGTGGGGTTCAAGCTAGGGGATTAACGCTTGAAATATTCCCTACAACAAGTATAATATATGATATTATTATGTGGCATTTTTTTTTATATATGATTGACAAGGGAATAAACGCGTCGTCAATTGTCTATCCCTAGATCAAATACAATTTATACAACCTAAACAAACCTAATACGAGTATAAGGCAAGCATAGGGGTCGAACCACAGAGAACGGTAAACACCACCAAATGTTATCGACAATTAAGCTAGTCCGGAATAGGGGATAAATAAACTAAAGTCTAAAAATGCTAAAACAAGAAATAAAACATTAAGGCACCAAGGGAAATGGGTAGGTGAAGTTGACGCTTGACCATACAATAACAAAGTAGCATATCAATGGTAAATTAAACATACATGAATATCGAAGTAAAGGGTCCAATCTAGCCGCCTTCCGGGGTCAATTGGCTTCTCCTAGCATAGACTCTATGTTTCCACATTAGAACCATATACTAGGAGGTACTATTAAATAACAATCGATAGTAATGAATCTCAACTAAGTCAACTTCCGTTACTTGTTAGTAAAGACTCATCTTTGATCAACTAACAATGTGCACTTGCAAGAAAGACCAAAGAATATCAAGCATGCAAAGACTTTAATCACCATTAACATAACCCCAACATTAAAAGCATGAACAATTAGCAACTACACCATCCCCACACCCTTGGCTAGATGACTACTCACAAATCATGTTGAAAACAATATCAATCTTCAAATCAATAAGCATCAACATGATTAATAAGAAAAGAAGAAAAATAAAAGCAAATAAACAAAATCAAGAACAAAGGTAAAGAAAGAGAGTAAGAAATTGCTCATTAATTGAACATGAAGGTCTACAAAGGATTGAACAAGCTCCTTCTTCAAAATCCAAGTTCATTAATGAAGAAAACCTCACTTTCTCTCTCTACCAAAGAAGACTAATCCTAACCTAACCTAAAACTAATTAGAGAGAAGAATAGATAGTTATTGAATGTTTTTAATTACCCCCAAAAATTGGGTATTTATACTAAGCTAATAAAACTAGGAAAAATAGAAAACATTTAAGAAGGAAATAAGATAAAGAAAGAAAAGGAAATAAAAAGAAAATAAAAGAGAAAAGAAATAAAAGAGAAAAGAAAATAAGAAAAGGAAAAGCAAAGGAAATAAAAATAAAAGAAATAAGAAAAATAAATCCCAAAATCCCCCCAAAACATCAGCTACCCCGAGCTTCTTCTTCAAAATCAATTGGCTGCTCTAAACTCCATTGAAACGCACCACCATCACCACCGTTTATCAATTATCATCATCAAATCGAGGTCGTTCGACCCTCTTTAAAAACCATGTGCGAGTCTCGTGAAGCGGTTCGGTCAAACCATGGGTTGGTGCGGCCGAACTACGGGGTTGGTTCGGTCGAACCATGGGTATGTTCGACCACTCCTCTTCGAATAACAAAACCCACAAAGTCTCTTACTCGAAGTTCGATCGAACCACAAACGGTATGCTCGAACTTGATTGGTTTTCAATTTGTTCTGATTTGCTTAATTGAGGGCTGAATTGCTTGTGCGAAATGGTTGCTTAATTGTTGCTGGTTTAGGTGCGGCTGATTGCGGGTGTAAAGCAGGCTGTTGTGAGGTGAATTGTGGGCTGCTGTAATTGGTTGAGGGAGGTTGATTGCGGTGGCTGGGTTGCGTTGGTGTTGGTGGTGTTGATGTTGGTGGTGTTGCTGTTGGTGTTGTTGCGGGGTGAAGCAGGGGATGTGCGGTGCTAGGTGGCTGGTGCAGTGGGCGCGTGAATTGGTGGGTGATTGTGGTTGCTGTGGCGGTTAGGTGGTTGTTGGCTGGTGGTTGGAAGTTGGACTGGTGGTGAGTGGTGTGAGGGGTTGCAGCGGGTGAGTGAATTGGTGCTGGTGTGTGTGGTGTTTGCGGGGTTGCAGGCTGGTGATAGGTGGCTGCTGTGGTGTGTGGTGGAGGATAAGGGAGGTGGGGTGAAGGTTAAGGGGCAGCAGCAGGGGTTGGCTCAAGTTTGCGCCTCGAACCTTAAACTTCGAACTTGATTTGAACATGGAAATCGAGCGTCAACCCGAACACACCTACAAACACGAGCAAGATTGAGGAGAGAATTGGGACAAAGAATAAAATAAAATAAAATGAAAATAAACAAAGGACGAAATAAAACAAAACCACGACAAATAAAATAAAATAAATAAAATAGAAATAAATAAAATAAAATAGAAAATAAGAGACATAAAACTAAACTAATAAAAATAAAACAAAAACTATACAAGCAAATAAAGTAAAATAAAATACGAAAATAGACTAAAACTAATAAAATAAAGACACTAAACCAAAACACTCCAAAATTACCAAAATAAACTAGAAACTTTATTAAAGAGAAAATAAGAGAATAAAAGGAAAATAAGGGAAAATAAACACGAAAAGAACTCTAAAACTACTCCTTAGGAGTGACATAAATGTCACTCATCAATGATATATTAGTGCTTTAAATGACTAGTATGGCCCTAGATTTAAATTATAAATACGATCTGCGTATCATTATGTATTTTTGTAATTTATATACGATCTGCGTATCGTTAATTATTTTTATAATTTATTTAATTAGGAATTATTTTAATTATTTAAATACTTAATTAATCCAAAGAAGAGCCCAGTTGAGAAGGCCCATGACGAAGGTGGATCGGGATCCATGAAGAGTCCAAGAAGGTGTCCTATCAAGCTTAGTTCTTAAGATTAGGGGCCATACTAGCCCATATTTAATTTTGCATTTTATTATTATTCTTAAAATGCTTATAAGTTTATTGGATGCGCTAAAGTTCACTAATTAATAACGACATAATAAACTTAGGTCCCACTAATATTGAGGTTTGCTTTTCCAAATATAAAGTACTTATTAACCCTTAATTAATAGTAATCGTTCATGCCTCTGCAGGGTATTGTTATTAATTTTTGGAGGTGAGGTGAAATTGCGAATTTTCCACACTTAATTTGGTTAACCTCAACAAAATCATCAAAAGCGTTTTGGATTTTGAAGCAAATGGACAGTTACGCATGAGATGTTTTTCGGTCTAACCAAGAATTACAAATGTTGTAATTAGTAAAGAGTTTACTTACCTTGAAAATGTAATTTTAAGAAAAGGCCTCCGTCTGCTTAACGTTGCACGTTGATAGGATCTTGGAATCACTTATTCAAATTGGGACATTAAAATTGAATAGAGTGCTAAGTAACCTAGAAACCATTGCATGTTTTAGGTGCTTTTATAAACATAAATTGAACTTTGCCTTTTTCTGTCTGTAGATAACATGACTAATAACAACAACTCGGTTTTCAACATCCGTCCCTTCCTTGAGAAGGATAGGCTGAACGGAGAAAACTTCATCAATTGGGAAAGGACCCTAATACTTATTTTAAGGTCGGAGGGTAGAGAGGATGTCTTAGAAAACCCACTTCCAGTAGTGACTGATGAATCGTCTGATGCTGACAAACGTCGTGCTAGGCAGGCTAATGAAAGGTCTACTCCAATCACTTGCTTAATGGTGGTGGCTATGGAATTGGACCTCTAAAGGAGGTTTGAGACCAAAGATGCTTACACCATTATGCAAGAGCTTAAGGCCATGTTTCATAAACAAGCCAGGATTGAGAGATATGAGATTAATAAGGAGATTTTGGAATGTAAGATGGAAAATGGTGAATTAGTTCGCCAGCATTATTTCCAAATGATGGGTCTTTTTGAAAACATGAAACGTCTTGGATTCCCTTATAGCCAACGGTTGGCTACTGATATCATTATCCATTTATTGCCTAACAGCTTTAATCAGTTTAGGATGACTTTCAACATGAATGAGTCTAAAAAGACTTTGACTGAATTGCATGGGATGCTTGTCAATGCTGAAAGGAACATTCCCAAAGAACCAAATAAAGAAGTTTTGTTGGTTCAAAAGGGAAAGGGTTTCAAAAAGAAGAGGGCAGGCAACAAAAACAAAGGCAAGCAAGTTGTCAAAGTTTCTGAAAAGCCTAAGCAGACCGCTAAGCCAAAAGTTGCTGCAGAAAGCAAATGTTTCTACTGTGAGAAGATAGGTCATTGGAAGAGAAACTACCCCAAGTACTTGGAGGACAAGAAGTCAGGTGCTTCCACTTCAGGTATTTATTTTATAGAAATCAATTTGACTTCTACATCTTTATGGGAATTTGATATCGCCTGTGGTTCTCACATAGTTAATAATGTGCAGGGACTAAAAAGAAGTAGAAAACTAGCAAAGGGCGAGGTGGAGCTTCGCGTCGGAAATGGAGCAAGAGTTGCTGCACTTGCCGTCGAAAGTTATAGTCTACATTTACCGTCTGGATTGATTTTAGAACTTAATAATTGTTATTTCGTTCTGTCAATTACTAAGAACATTGTTTCTTTTTCTATTTTAGATAATGAAGGTTTTTGTTTTGAGATTAAGAAAAAATGTTGTTCCATTTCTTACAATAACATGTTCTATGCTAGTGCAAAATTGATTAATGGTTTATATGTACTTGATAGGACAATACAAATCTATAACATAGATAGCAAGAAACAAAAGTCGAATGATTTAAACCCAACATATCTATGGCATTGTCGGATGGGTCATATAAACCAAAAGCGCATCCAAAAGTTACAAAATGATGGGATCCTTACATCATTCGATTATGAATCATTTGATGTATGTGAATCATGCTTATTGGGCAAAATGACAAAATAACCTTTTACTGGAAAGGGTGAAAGAGCCAATGACCTCTTGGAACTCATACATATAGATGTTTGTGGGCTTATGAGTTCAAAGGCAAGAGGTGGGTTTAGTTACTTCATTACTTTTACTAATGATTTAAGTTGATATGGGTATGTCTACTTAATGAAGCATAAGTCGGAATCATTTTCAAAGTTCAAAGAATTCCAAAATGAAGTACAAAATCATTGGTAAAACAATAAAATCATTACGATCCGATCGTGGTGGCGAATATTTGACCCAAGAATTCGATAATCATCTAAAGGATTGTGGAATAGTTTCACAGTTGACTCCGCCAGGGACGCCACAGTTAAACGGTGTGTCTGAAAGGAGGAATCGAACTTTACTAGATATGGTTTGCTCAATGATGAGTCTTGTTGATCTTCCAATTTTTTTTTGGGGATATGCTCTAGAAACAACTGCACACACACTAAATAGAAGCATGTCAAAGGCTGTAGAAAAGACTCTATATGAGATGTGGAATGGAAAAGCTCAAAACTTATCTTTTCTTAAAATTTGGGGTTGTGAGGTCTATGTAAAACGTTTACTGTCAGATAAAATTGCACCCAAATCAGATAAACGTCTCTTTGTGGGATACCCAAAGGAGACAAGGGGTTCCTACTTCTATAACCGTCAACAGAACAAAGTGTTTGTTGCTCATGATGGTATCTTTCTTGAAAAGAGTTTATTTCCAGAAAGACAAGTGGGAGTAAAATAGTTCTCGAAGAAATTCAAGATGAGCAACAAATGTATGTGGATCAAACCACGTCAGAGGCGAGGGCGCATGACTCTGCTATGACAGGTCAGGTGTCGGAGCAAGCTAATTCATTAAGCAAAACTCCTATCGTCCCACTTGAATCTAATTCATGCAAAAATCTTCAAGATGTTGAAGAAAATATTTCTATTGATGCTCAAGCCCCACGTAGATTAAGTATGTAGAACAAGGATCCCAAACAAGCAGTTGGTTGATTTCTTGTTAACGGAAGACTCTAAAATATTAATTTTGGAAAATTCTTAACCTACTACCTACAAACAAGCTTTGACGAGCCCAGACTTTGAGAAATGGCTTGAGGCCATGAAATCCGAAATGGACTCCATGTCTGAGAACAAAGTTTGGACCCTAGTCGACTTGCCTGATGGGGTCAAACCTATTGGGTGCAAGTGGGTGTTCAAAATAAAAACAGACAAAAATGGAAATGTCTATATCTATAAAGCAAGACTGGTTGTAAAAGGATTCAAACAAATACATGGTATAGACTATGATGAAACCTTTTCTCTAGTGGCAAAGATTAAATCAATTCGGATACTTTTGGCGATTGCTGCACATTACAATTATGAAATTTGGCAGATGGATGTCAAAACCGCCTTCTTTAATGGGTTCTTGATGGAAGATGTGTACATGACACAACCTGAGGGTTTTGAGGATCCAAAAAATCCAAAAAGAGTTTGCAAGCTTCAGAGATCCATTTATGGATTGAAGCAAGCGTCTCGGGGCTGGAATCTTCGATTTGATGAGGCAATCAAACAGTTTGGTTTTCTCAAGAGTAAAGAAGAATCTTGTGTCTACAAGAAATTTAGTGGGACTAGCTTAGTCTTCTTGGTTTTGTATGTAGATGACATACTACTCATAGGAAATGACATACCAATGCTTGAGTCAGTCAAGGAATGGTTGAGAAGTTGTTTTTCCATGAAAGACCTTGGAGAAGCTGAGTACATTTTGGGAATCAAAATCCATAGAGATAGGTCTTGAAGGATGCTTGGACTGAGCCAAAAGACTTATATTGATAAGGTTCTTACAAGGTTCAACATGGAAAACTCTAATAGATGATTCATTCCCATGTCACATGGCATTTCGCTTAGCAAGAGTCAGTGCCCATCGGAGCATGATGAGTTAAAGCAGATGAGTAGCATACCTTACGCCTCGGCTATAGGTTCTATCATGTATGCCATGATATGCACTCGACCGGATGTTGCATTTGCTCTAAGCTTATGTAGCAGAGTCCAAGCAAATCCAAGTGAAGCACACTGTACTACGGCTAAGAACATCCTAAAGTACTTGAGAAGGACTAAAGGAATGTTTTTGGTCTATGAAGGAGTAGATAATTTGGTTGTTAAAGGTTATACTAATGCGAGTTTTCAGACCGACAGAGATGATTACCGCTCGCAATCAGGGTACACCTTTTGTCTAAATGGAGGAGCAGTGAGCTGGAAGAGTTCAAAGAAAGGCACTGTAGCAGACTCTATAACAGAATCAGAATATTTAGCGGCGGTAAAAGCAGCTAAGGAAGTTGTTTGGATAAAGAAGTTCCTAATAGAGCTAGGCATCGTACCTAGTGTTCTAGAAGGAATTGAGTTGTTTTATGATAATAATGGAGCTGTTGCACAAGCTAAAGAACCAAAGATCAAATGACAAATCCAAGCATGTAATGAGGAAATATTACCTCACTCGCGAGATTGTAGACAGGAATGATGTCAAGATCTGTAAAGTTCACACGGATGAGAATGTTGTTGATCCACTCACTAAACCTCTACCTCAACCCAAGCATGAATGTCACGCTAGGGCTGTAGAGTTGAAGCAAATGTTAGAATGGCTTTAGATCGTTTTTGTTTAGAGAAACTTGTTACAATTTAAAGACACGATTTTGGTATTTTATGTTTATATGGTATAAAATTTTTTCCTCTTATTTAATTTTGGTTTAGTATTAAATAAAATGTCCAATATATTTTATTGAATTCAATGGGCTTGTGATTTGATGAATGAAACCCCATAAGTGAACTAAATTCATAAAATATTTAAGCTCCTAATCTGAGTTGTTAATTTGGACATAAATGACTTAATAAAAGGATTAGCATATAAGATTGGTTGATAGTACCATTTCATGGGCTATGGAAACATGGAGATGTTTAGTCAATCATATGGATATGTATAGTCGATACATGATCGAACAGACCTACTTAGAAGTTCTAAAACTTCGCAAATTATATTAGTGGATTCCTTAGACATGAGAGGAACACTACTTAATTCAATGATTAGTGTAACTTTGATGTTGTCAAACGTCATGCCGTAAAAGGGGACTATAAAGGCAACACTCGGGTTATGCTAAAAGTTGAGTGGAAGTTTTGGTTGCCACAAGATTGAATATGTCCTCCTATGTTAGATAGGATGGGTATCTTGGCCTCTTGAAGAGTAAGAATTGAAAATGCATGGCCGTGCTCAAATGGATCATAAGATGATCATTTGCTTAGCAATTCAAACTCGGAATTCAAGAAATAATTTGAACGCTAGTATTGATAGCATAGAGATGTGATCATACTATCAAATTAGACACTAAGAGACTTAAGGAATTTGAAAATTGCATAATTGTCTCGGACAAGTGGGAGATTGAAGAAAATGTGTCCTCGAATCTAGAGTGCAATTACTAAGTATAATTATGGATCGTATTATGGAGATAGTAACTCGTTTATTTGGGTCGTGTATTCGTCTTGCTAGAGAATGCTATAGATCTTTGGGTTAGTAAGTAACAAACCTGAAGCTCGCCTAAACGAATCCTACAAGGTCACACATTAGGTTTAGATCAATAAAGGAACCCGAAGCCTAAAGTGGGCCTTAGGGTGCCCGACCAAGGAGGGAAAGGGGAGAGGAAAACCCTAACCTAATTAATGATAATGTGATTATATATTAATTAGAGTTTAGGGAAAATAAAAATACAGTATTCAGTTTTCTGAAAACAACGTAAGTTTTCCTCTCCATATTTCCTCTCTAAAATCGGCTCTCTACTCCAAGAAAGGTGAAAGGTTTTTCCCGTCCAACTAGCATTGGTGGAGTGTTGATTCAACCCGGTGGACCAAATAGAGGAGATGCATTTGAGGCTCTTTATCTCCGCTAGAGAAGAAGATTGCTAAGAGGATTCACGCTTTAAAGGTTAATTCTAAACTATTGTGTGATCATTTATTTGTATTTGCATGAGATCCCGTTTAGGTGTGTATGAATAAGATTCATGAAATTCTGCTTAGACTACCTAAAATCCCTACAATATAAGAAAAAATTAATTATAAGTATGACACATAGGATATACTCTCTCCGTCCCTATTTGATGATCACTTATTCCATTTTTTGTGCTCTAAAATGTTAGTGATATTTGCTTTTTTCAAGTAACATTAATATTAATTTTACTAAAATTCCCTCCAATTTGCAAAAAAATATTTGTGCAAATTTAACTTTCCCATGTAAATTTTGCTTTTCCATATACTTAATTTACTTTATCTCTCTACTTTTTTTTGCATACCTAATGTAAATTTACTTTTTCAATGTACTTTTGCTACTTCTTATTCATGTTTACTAATTCCAGTGAAAATTGCCCAAAATTGACTATCAAATAGGGACGTACGGAGTATTTGATTTTATTATTATTATTATTATTATTATTATTATTATTATTATTATTATTATTATTATTATTATTATTATTATTATTATTATTATAAGCAAAAAGTTGGATATATTTGTTGAGTAAAGCATAAATACGGTCCCTGAACTTTTATATTTGTGAACTTTTAGTCCCTCAACTTCCATTTGTGCACTTTTGGTCCCTCAACCACCACTCTTGGTGTTTCTGACCAAAAAGTTGAGGGACTTATCCTAGTCAGTAAAAGTTTAGGGACTATGAGTCATTAATTTTTTTTTTTTCTCTTTTATTTTGTAAGAATTTTAATTACAAAGGAATCTTTCTAACTGATTTGGCAAATAGTATGATGAGAAATAGTTTAGGGACTTAATCTCTTTCATGGCTTTCACTCTCCGTCTCCCTCATCTCTAATCCCCCACCCTCAGTTTTCTTTCTCCTCCCTTCTTCCATGAATTACGGTGGAAAACCATCAAACTCAAAGCCTAAAAAGACCATTTCAGAAACACAAATGACACACACAATAGGACAAATCAATAATTTCATACGTACATCTCAAAACAAAAAAAAATAAAAAAAATAAAAAAGAAAAACTCAATCCCTAAAAAAAAAAAAAAAATCCCAAAAACACCTCATATGGCTAATCCACCTCTGGTGGCGATTACCATCATCCACCTCCTATCACCACCATTAAAACCACTACTCACCACCCCACCAAAATTACCAAACCACCCTTCCACCTTAAATGCAAAATCAATCATGGCTCACTTGTACTTCCACAGTCCTACTGCTTTCACTACTTCTACTCGTAGTAAACTAGCACAAACTACTCATTCCTTAAAATCTCCACCATTTTCAGAATCAAAACCTAGAAAATTGACAAATTTAGGAGAGAAAAAATTGGATCGCAGTAGAATTAAAAGGACTTCCGAATCTGGGATTAAAATTGCTTCGGTTGATGAAACTTTTAGGTTTGTAATGACGGTGGTTGTAATGTAAAGAGAGGCTTCAACGGCAGAGGATCGGAGGTGGTGACAGAGGTGGTGGTGGAGAAAGAGGTTGAGTGGCGAAAGGAAAAGATGTTCTTCCTTACATTTGTTTTTCTAATTAGAAAAATTATGGAAGAATAAGCAATTTTTTTGGGTTAATATATGATTTCTTGGTATTTTTGATTTATTGGGTTTTCTTAATGAATTAGAAGAACAGTGAATAAGAATAAGGAATGAATTGAATTAATTGATTTTTCCTTTTTTTATTTAAAAAATAATAGAGTTTTTAATTGTGAAGAAAAAAAACTTTTTATAATTTTTTTAATTAATGTTGACCTAAAAAAAAATGACTCATGGTCCCTAAACTTTTGCTGACTAGGCTAAGTCCCTCAACTTTTTGGTCAGAAACACCAAATTGGTGGTTGAGGGATCAAAAGTGCACAAATAAAAGTTGAGCGACTAAAAGTGCGCAATTACAAATGTTTAGGGACCGTAATTATGCTTTACTCATATTTTGTTAGATAAAAAAAATAAAGTTAATTTAGAGTGTTATTTCAACAAAATTTAGATAAATGTTTAGGATAAAATTGTTATTTTAGAGTTTTAATTTCAAAAGAATACTACTCCGTAATTATTAGTTGATCATTAATTCATGGATAGATGGTTGAAATAATGTAGAAGTCATCATACTAATACTAATTAAACTATAAAACATACACCGTTGTTTTTCACATACGGAGTATATTTCTAGTATCTTATCTCAAAATATCCTAAATGGAAAAGTATTATGTTTCTTATAAAATATGATTTGTATCAAGTATATGTTTTTTTTCTTACAAGATTGCATCAAGTATATGTTAAGAGTTGGTAGTAGGAAAAAATATTTATCCTAAAATTCAATAAACTATCCGGACATTGTCAGGCACAACACTAGTTTACTAATATATAATCAAAGATAGTTTTTACTAAAGTAATACATTAGCAAACATATCCCTACCTTATAAAAAGTAGAAGATAACTCTTAGGAATAGTGTGCTAACAAATATACGCTCAAAAATATGTACAAAAATGTGTATTTACTTTTTTACCATCATGAATATATTTGCTCTCATTAATATATTTAATATTTTTTTATTAAATGTATCATCAATTAATTCAATTTTTTTTTCAACAAAAAACTTGTAATGTCCTTTGTTTTAATATAAAAATTATACTTCATATGTTATTATTATTATTTAAAAAGAATAAAAATTGTATTTACGAAGAGACTGTTTATTTTTACTCCTTCGTGGTTGTTCTTCTTATTTACAATCTTGTCGTTCTTTAATTGCAACACTATTGTTAAGGCTTATTAGCTTTTGAACTGTACATTGTTTGATGACACATAAATAACGTTATGAAATTTGAATGAGATTCATATTAAATAGTGATATTTAAGCAAATGTTATAGAGTGGTGTAAAGAACTAAAAGTTTTCTAAAATCAAGGGAAATCGATGGAAAAAAACTGGTACAGAGTATTAATTATGGATAGAATTTACGAGGAAAAATATGAAGTAACTAATTAAGTAGTTATTGATTTAGTATTAGATATAGATATTAGATGGTCATAGAACAATAAAGAACTTAGATTATTAAGTTTTTAGCTAAAATAAACATTTCATATATTATTACTCCGTATGACCAAAGCTCAAATAAATTCATTTGAAGAAAAACACAATAGGTATGATTGAATCATGCAAATCAGTTAAGAGTTCTAAACTAATCATAGTTTAAGAAATGAAGGGATGCAAATCAATTAACTATTATCTAATAATAATTTTGAAAGAACAGTGTCAAACTTTTAAGGGTTTTAAAAAATAACTGTCATAAAATATTTTGGTGACTTTTTTATACTTTTACAAAGTCACCACATAGGCACATAAACCAAATAGTATGTATTAAAACTAGCAGGTCTACAACCCAAATCAAAGGTGTAAATACACGCTAATATAACTTCTCTACAAGAGCTAACTCCTTCGTGCATTTTGCGTGCATAGGCCACCCTAGTAAAGTTAAAATAAGGAAAAAAAATGTAGGGATTGAGGGAATATCACATGGTAATTTTATAAAATCATCAACAAACATCATTACATACTATCAACACACTAATTTACCTAGGTGAGATTCTCTAGGCAAGGACGCCATAAAGTAATTTGATATTTTTCCTAAGTGCTGAATATAAACATAAAAAAATTTGTTATGCACTTATTAGGGGCATGTTCTCATTAACTGAACTAAACTCAGCTAAGCTGAACTGAATTGAAATAAACTAAACTGAACTTATTAGAGCTTAAATGAAATGAATATTTATGAGAGAAGGAAATTAAGAGCTGAATTGAAATGAACTGAACATATTAGAGATGAACTGAACTTGAGTGAAAAATATCTGATGAGAACAGGGCCTAGGTGTCCTACTAATTGAGGGTGTTGGGAGGTATGAATTTTTTTACCCTCTTGGCCACTTCTCTATTTCTAACTGCTTGACAAATAATACTAATCTAGTAAGAGTTGATCGAGGTCTGGTCATGATCCTCTTTACTATACAAAAATAATAAAATATATATATTTTTTAAAACCCCTTATGAGTTGTCATTGATTTATTTTAATTTAATTAACTAGTGTATGGTTCAGACGATGCCCTGGGTTACTAGTTTGTAATTCTTTAATTTGAAAATCATGTTTGACTGTTTGTATATAGTGTATGGTCCGGCGTTACCTTAGGTGTTACAGGAGTTTTTTTGTATGTATTTATTTTCTAATCTTGTGAAAAATAAATAAATAAATAAATTATACGAAGTATAACATTTAACTTGACAAGAATAATCCCAACTTTGTCTCATTCGCTCAAAATAATCCCAACTTTGGATTATTTTTTAATAATCCAAACTTTGATATGAATTTGCTCCTAATGGTCCCAACCGGTCATCTAACTTGTTATAACAAGTTATATGACACGTGTTGGTTCTTTATTGGTCAAAAAATAAAATAATTTCTTTTTAAAAAGCCATTAAAAAAATTATTAATTAAAAAAATTAAGAAAACCATCCCACCAAGCCACCAGCCCCAACCACCTTCTCCGCTGCCCAGCTCGAGTGCCCTACCCTTGCCCCCAACTCCGGCCACGCGCGTAACCCCTCCACGCTCGTCAGCGTCGCGCCGTCCCCCTCCCTCTCAACCACCAACCCTCCTCCCCTACGGAACCCTTTAAAATCAACGACCCACTATCAAGTCAGCTACTCAGCCGCCGTGTTTCTTCTCTACTCCCTCACTTTCTTACCTTGTTATCAACGACCCACTATCGTTGATGATGTTATGGCTCTTGTTATTCGCTTTTGCGATGGTGGCATGTGGTTTGGGCGCTGAAAATCGATCGGGTTTTGGTTACGGTGGTTGTGGTACAGTGGTAAAGGTGGGTGTTAAGTTGGGGAGATTAAGTGGTGGATCGGAGGTGGTTAGGTTGGTGTTGGTGGCTCAAGGAAGGCAGGGTAGTGGAGGGAAAGGAAGGGGCTGGGTCGTTTGTGAATGGTGATGGTGATTGGTGGCGTGATGGTTGGCATTCTATTTTTTTATTTTTTTATTTTTTATTTTTTTATTTTTTTGTAAGAAAGTGTTAATTGTTTTTAACAATAATGAAGTATTAGTTAGTGACAAATAATCATATTTTTAAACAAAATTAAAATTAAATCTTATTTCTAACCAATCACGTAGTGACATGTGTAAATTACAATTTGAAAAAAAAATTTACCTACTCAACAGCTTACCGGTCACTTGGGACCATTAGGAGCAAATTCATATCAAAGTTCGTATTATTAAAAAATAATCCAAAGTTGGGATTATTTTGAGCGAATGAAGCATAGTTGGGATTATTCAATATATAATGTTAGTTATGTAAAATTTAAAACATTAATAAAAGTTAGGTTAGATAGTAAATGTATGACATTTATGTGTTTAAGTTGCGGGTACAAATCTAGCTTAAAACATAATATTTATTTGTTAAATGAAATAGAAAGCTTACGTGGCACATATGCTTTTGGATAAAGACGTGGCATTGAGACATGGTGCATATGTTTTGAAGAGCGCCACGTGGCACCATACCTTTAAAAGCAACGTTTTTTAATATCACAAATGTTTAAAAAAAGGCGGATGTTCATTAAATTAATGAATGGAGGAAGTTGGGCATGTTAATAACTGCCAAAATTTGAATCATGCACGTGTCATTTGATTATTGCCAAAATAAAGAAAGCACTTTCTCTCTCTTCCTCATTCATTTACCAGTTTCTTTCTCTCTCCTCGTTTTTTCTCTCAACTACGATTTATCTCTCCATAACTGGCGATTTTGAGTTTTTTCTCTCTCCTCAATCGGCGATTTTTGAGCTTTTCTCTCACCTCAGTTCACTTGTGAAGTTGTTATTTGCTATATTCAGGTTCGTTTACTTGTTTATTTTGCGATTTTTGTTAGTTTTAAGTTGTTTTGAATCTTCGATTTTTAGGTTTTTTTATTTTGTTTTTGTTTTCGATTTTTTGTAGTGTTTTATTCTTCAATGGTTAAGAAGAAGATTACAAAGAAGTCTTCAGAAGTGAATTATGTACTTAACAGTTAACTTTTTACCTGAGCAGCATGTTTTAGCATTCCAGATAGTGGCAATGAAGTGAATGCTATTGACTTGCTATAGGTAAACTCATCATATTTCTCTGTGCTTCTCCAACGATTGATTGTTTTCTTAAATATGGTATAAAATTCTATCAAGGTAGTTGCTTTACTTGATCTGAATCCTATTGCATGATTAGTGCTTTCACTCCTTTGTGACGATAAGATTCCTGCTGAAAAGAAATCTCTACTAAGGGCAGGATACCATTTCTCTTTCAACTCGTACACTCTTTGATACCAAGAGTGTGCTGCCAACTCATATTTTTGCATCATTGCTTGCCATTTTGCTTCAAATTCTTGTTCTGTCACACACATCTTTAAACACTGGTTGAATGCATACTTGAATTCTTTGACTTTTTTAAGAGCTCCAAATCTGGTTATAGCATTTTGTTCCAAATGCCAGATACAAAGTCTATGCCTTGTATTAGGAAGCACCTACATTGAAAATAAAGGGGTCACTTTATGCTGTTAAAAGGGTCACTTTATGCTGTTAAAAGGGTCACTTTATGCTGTTAAAAGGGTTACTTTATGCAGTTAAAAGGGTAACTTTATGGGAAAAGGAAAACATTATTGTCAGAATTTAAAATCTGTAAAATGTAAATATAAATCTTTTACCTGCTCAATTGCATTTGCCATTGCTTGGTCCTGATCAGTGAATATTGAAGTTGGTTTTTTATTCTCCATAGCTTTCAAGAATGTTTCTAGTAGCCAAACGAATGAATCTGTTTTTTCATCCCCAATAAAAGCACATGCAAACATACAATTATGCCAGTGATTATTTATTCCAACAAATGGAGCACATATAAGATTATATATGTTGGTTCTGTATGTTGTATCAAAGACAAGCACATCTCCATATATCCTATAGTCTTCTAGAATCATTGAATCTCTCCAAAAGATATTGGAAATTCTTCCATCCTTGCCAAACTTAACTCTAAAAAAGAAGTTTGGATCCTTTGATTGTTCCTGATTTAAAATGTTCACTAAAGTTTGAGCATCTCCAGCCTCAATTTGTTCCATTCTTAACCTTGAGCAAAAATTCAGGTGATCTACAACACTATGACCTATATTCTGTTCTCCTCCAACCTCTGTAGCCATATAATTGTAAGTGTCCATTGTAGTTAGACTTGAAGATTTCATTGTTTTTATTGCTTCAGCTTTTTCTTCTGTCATTTTTCTTTCAGAATGATGCAAATAATGCCACGTACTGTGACCTTGTTAGCTCATGGTTATGCTGAATAACATGAGCCACTACCTCAAACTTTCCTTCTTTATTCATTTTTGCTCTTATGCATGCCTTGCAATTTAATCTTGTAATGACTACTTGTCTTGGCTTTCTTGTTTTCACATTCACATCCTCTTCATTAACCATTTCAACTAACTTTGTTTTCTTGTAACCTGAATTTCTCTTTCCTTCAGTAGAACACACATAATTTTTCTCAGTGACTATTTTTGTGTGTGTCTGGTATCTAGTTGTATGTTTTCGTATTGAAAACCCCAGTATAGCAGCATGTTTTTCATACAATTCCAAAATTTCTTCAAAAGTTTCTCTTACCACACCAAAAAATGAACCTCTAAGATCTAAACCAGAAGCATGAATTGGATTTGTATCTGTTATTTAATACATATATATCAGATTATAATCAGAGGCAGCATATAATTCAATTTTGAGGAAACAAAATGGTAACATTTGTTCGAAAATAGGGTCACTTTTATGAATGAAAAGGGTGACTTTATGCTGTTAAAAGAGTCACTGTATGTTGTTATATGAGTAACTTTTTCAGTTAAAAGGGTCACTTTTTGCATATAAAAGGGTCACTTTATGCATATAAAAAGGTCACTTTATGCTGTTAAAAGGGTCACTTTATGCATATAAAAGGGTCACTTTATGCTGTTAAAAGGGTCACTTTGTGCTGTTAAAAGGGTTACTTTTTGCATACAATCTGAAATGTTTATAGAAAATACCTTTAGTTGCATTTGATTTGGTTGTTTGTTCTGAATTTGAATCAATTGATTTGCCAGGAACCACTTGATTTTCTGCATTCTCAATTGGTTCTTTTGCATTCTCAATTGCTTCTTCTGCAATCTCAATTGGTTCTTCTGCATTCTCAATTGCTTCTTCTGCAATCTCAATTGCTTCTTCTGCATCGTCTACATTGTTTAGATTGTTGAATATTGGTACGAATTCATCTCCAAAACTCTTTGTTTCTTCTTCTTCTATAATCGATCGATTTAAATCGATTTCAAATTCAGTTTCAATTTGCCTCTGTTTTTGTAGCAATTCGTGGATGAGATTGCTACAATTTGTGGTATCGAAAGTCGAATTTTCCATTGATGATCGAATTCTCCAATGTTTGCGTTTATCGAATTCCTCAATTTGTAAGTTTTCTCTCTTTCTCTACTTTAATTGATGATCGAAATTTTTAATTTCAGCGTTTTTCACCTTTTTTCTTCTCAATTGATGATCGATTTCTACAATTTTAGCGTTTTCTCACTTTCTCTCTCCTCCATTGTTGTTCTGCGTTGTTTTGATTTTGAGGTATTAAATTTCGCGATTTTGCTTTTTTTTTTTTTTTTTTTTTTTTTTTTAAAAAAAAAACCTAGTAAATGAGTGGCACGTGCAAAAAGTCCGATGTACAGTAAAAATATTGTACACCGGGTGCATGCAAAATGGATTGTTTTAATATATAGTATAGATATAAATACAAAATACAAATCAATTCAAATTAGGTAAGTTTATTTATGCCATTGTATTCTTCAAAAAAAAAATTATTTATTTCAATTGCAACTAGTAATTGGCCCAAGAGATGCCCCTGATTAATTGAATGTGCCTCTAAAAAATATTTACCTTTAGTGTAAGAGATGAGAATATTTGAAACTTACTACCGTCATTGTATTAATGTGAAATGTAAATTGTAAGTAGTTATTCATAAAAGTAATTGAAACTCTATTACCTTTTAATGAATAAAAATTATAAATTATATGCACATACTAAAAACCCAATCCAATACAAAAAAATTAAGGAAAAAAGTACCAAAATGTAAACTTTTGGATACAATTTTTTTTAAAAAAAATACACTTTAATAATCCCAACTATGAGCGATTTATTTTTAATAATCCCAACGAATTTTTATTATCTAATAATCCTAACTATGCTATGTGTTTACCTCTAGTCCTAACCGGTCGACACTAAGTCTACGACTTATTATGACAGATTACCGTGACACGTGTAACACGTGATTGGTTCAAAATAAAAAAAAAAAATTAAAAAAACAAAACTTCTTCACTGCTGCCCTCCTTAACCTCCACCACTCTAACTCCTAACCTACACCGCACCAACTAACTAACTAACATCACCATCCCTTGGTCCACCAAATCCAAGCTGCAGCCCATCACGCTGCACTAACCAACAGAGCACAACCCTGCTCCTTACTCGCAGAGTGTAGCCACCATCACCCACAACAATAGCCGCTACACACATCAACTCACTACCACAATTCGCATTGTCATCACTCCTACCACCGAAAATGGTCGGCTGACCACTCTATACATCTGACCAATTCACGCAACTAGGCCACCAATCAGCTCCACCACATCATCACAGCAAAACAGAGTAGCGGCAGTCACAAATCCCCCCGATTGTGACCGACGGTGGAGAGACGACGATAAGTTCCGGCTTGCTGTAAAGTTGGAATTAGAGTCTTCGGCTTGGTTTGTTGTGGAGCCGTAACTCTAGCCGCAACTCTGATTGATGTTTGTCATTGTCATTGTTGATGAGGACAAAGAAATTGAGAGAGTTGAATTAGGGTTTGGGGTTGTGAGTGAATAACTTTGGTCAGGGATGGCTAGGTAGGTGATTTTGGAGATCGGGGAGGGCTGGGTGAATAGTTTCTGTGGTCGAGAATGGGTGGTAGAGGATGGCCGGCCGTTTTCACTGGTTATAGGGGGTTGGCCGGCCGGTTTCGGCGAGGTTAGGGTGTGGGGTTAGGGGGCCGGCGAGGTTGGAGGTAGCTGGAACTTTGGTTTTTTATTTAATTTTTAAATTTTTTTAAATTATGGACCATCAATGTGTTGACATGTGACAATTACAACAACAAAATAAAAAAAAGAATTTTTTTTTAATTACCACACAAAAAAAATGTAATCATTTTCAAACTAATCACCCATTTAATTTTTTATTTTAAATTAGCACCCCTTAAATTAAATAAAAATTCATATTACCACCTAATAAAAAAATTTGGTGGATTTTTCATCTGTGGACCCCACCTAACGCTTATTTAGACCCTTTTGACTGATTCCCCCCCCCCCTCCCCCGATTTTTCTCTTTAAAAACGCTCTCCTAACTTCAATTCACATTTTCTCTTTAAATCAGGAAAAAAAAAAGTCAAAAGGGTCAAAATAAGTGTTAGGTGGGATCTAAAGACGGAAAATCCACCAGGTTTTTGAAATGGGTGGTAATTTGAGCATTTATTTAATTTAAGGGGTGGTAATTTTAAATAAAAAATTAAATGGGTGGTTAGTTCGAAAATAGGGAGGTTATATAGATATGAACAATTTTATATTAAACTAAATATTATATTAGAAATCCTTCAAAAAAAGAAAAAAATTATATTAGAAAAGTTACGCATATGAAAAGTTTTTCAAATAGGTTAACATTATTAGCCTCCATGTCACGCCTTATATTTCATAAGAATGTTTAATGTGCGTCATGTCATGTTATTATAAGGATGTCACATGTTGTCATAGCATGTAATCCTTGGGTCTTAATAATATTATAGATAGAGATTTGACTAAATTTTTATTCGGATTTATTTTAGGTTGTGACGACTTCTGTTCGGCATTGATTATGTGTTTGGTTAACTTATGTCGTGATACAAGTTGAATTGATTTCGAGTTTGAACATTTTCGGCCCGGTTAATTCCGATTTTATGTTGATATTGAGATTTCTTTTCGATCAAAATCATGTCTCAAGTTAGGTCCTTCGAGTTAGGGGTTAGGCCTTTCGAGTTTGAGTTTGTTTTGGTTGGTGTAACCTTCTAACTAGAGATCTATGCACTAAAGTGACATGTGATTATTTTATTAGTTCCTTCAAATGAGCAAAATTATTGAGCAAAAATAAAAATAAATTGCTCTTTTTGTTCTATAACTCTTTTTCAAAATTCATATACTCTATCAGCCCTTTTTTTCATAGTTATTCATTTGTACTGTGTATGTTTGTCAATGCTATACTTTGACCATAAATATCGTCAGTTGATCATTAGCAAAAAAATATAAATAAAAACAAAAAATTTGTAGCCCGGACAATGCCCTGTATTTTGTTTGAATACAAAATAAAAAAAATATCTTAAGTTTAACAATATTTCAAAAACATTGCGTTATATTCAAAATAAAAATGAAAAAATGAAAAAAAAAATATTTGGGGATAGAAAAAGAGACATAGGAGTATACATGTAAATATAGCTCTTAACTGATATTAAATCTAGAAATTAGCATCCAAAGAAACAACAACCATTGGTATGTGTTTAATTCTTATTACAAATTAAATTGCAGTAAAATGTGCAATTAATTAGAAGTCACATTCTAGGGGAAAATTATTCACGTATGTAATACCCTAAATTTTTCTATTTTAAGTTTCAGGGACGAAACTTGTATTAAGTAGGGTAGATTGTAATATCCGAATATTTTCTAATTTTATAAAATATAATTTTTAAAATAAATTATTTATATTTCTAGTTATTAATTATATTAATAATCATTATTGTTTATTTTTATACCTAATTTATCTTAAACCCTAATATATATATATATATATATATATATATATATATATATATATATATATATATATATATATATATATATATATATATATGTATGTATATATATGTGTGTGTATATATATGTGTGTGTATATGTATGTATGTATATATATATGGCCGTATGGTGCAGTCATGGGCTGACCCACGTGAGGAAAAGGGGGACCATTGTCCCCCCATTTTAAAAAAAATCAGAGATTTGTTTTTAAAAGAAAAAGGGAAAGCAATCAACAATACTGAAGACAGCACGTGGGTTGAGAAAAGAAGGAAAGAGAAAAATTTTCAGAAAAAAGGGAGGAAAGAGAAAAGTTTTAAAATTGAAAAACCTACGAGAGAGAAAGTAGATTGCGCACCACCGACCATCGCACCACCGAGGCATCGACCGCCGGACATCTCACCACCACTGCGCCACTACAACCCAGCCTCGCAGTCCACACATCCATGTACGTTGTTAGTTTTTTTTCCTAATTTTTATCTTAGATTATAAAAAAAGTTAAAGAATTAGTTTATGGGTAATTGTGTTTATGTAATCATGTTTTTGAATTAATTTGTGATTTAGTTTATTTGTTATTAGTTTGTGAATTGAATTGTGAATTTGTGAATTATTTGGTGAATATGGTGAATGGAAGATTGAAACTTTGAAAGTAGACAAGTAGTTGTGAATTTAATTAATATGTAAATTAGTTTGTAACTTTGTGTATTGAATTAGTTTGTGATTTGGATTTTTATATTTTGGATGCTTATTGTTAAAAAAAGATTATTATTGAATATAGAAGCTTAATTTTTAAATGAATTAAGATATGTCAAGTTCTTCAAGCAAGTCTAGAACAATGGGAAAACAAGCGGATCTTCGTCAAATGTTGTTTAAAAAATTGAAATCATAAGATAATTCTTGTTCTTCACCCACACAAAGTGAGACACCTCCTAATCATAATATGCAAAATGAAACCATTAGTATTGAACCAATTGATGTGGATGAACCAGTTAATGTGAATGATATGGATGAACCAATTGATATGGATAAACCAATTGATATGAATGAACCAATTGATGTGAATGAATGACTGTTTGGTTACTTTCATTGAGAAAGAAGTGTTTTTACAAGTCCCCGATGAAGATATCATTGATCGATTTCAAAAAGTGAACACTCGGAGGATATTATAGTAGTATGTAACCGAATTGTATTATTTAATGGATTTTGGGATTGTACTTTTTAGTATTAAACAAGTAGTCAAGTATGTACCCAAATTATTTGTATTGTGTATCGGTTTTTTTAAAAAACATGTTGATGTTAGTTGAATTATCGAAATTGTCCCCCCATTGTCAAATTTCTAGGTCTGTCACTCGATGTAGTCGCGTTTTTCCTTTTCAAAAACTCTTAGAGTTGACCTCTGCAAACTTGTTTCAGCTAGTTTAATTGTTTTATGCTCAAACTTCATCAATATATATATATATATATATATATATATATATATATATATATATATATATATATATATATATATATATATATATTTTGAATAGCAAAAATATTTCATTAACTAAAAGTCATACGACATCTACAATAGAGATTCGACGTTAACAAATACATAAGATATAGAATCAAATAGAATTTTCCTTCATAAAAACTACGATCGTCGAGTAGATCTTGCACTGCGGAGCATCTCCCGCTTATATCGCTGAAAATTACAGCCTTGTTGGAGAGACAATCTAACGATCCTTTGTAGTCGTGAGGATGATTTCCTTCTGATTCATCTGTTCGTGTTCGAAAACTTGATGACTTTTTCACCAAAGAAATAATTTCACGAAAATCCATTAGATCTGCTACCATGGATTCAAAACTAAGAAATTTCTCCCTCGAAAAGAGGAGATAAACCTTGTCTTTCGAAGGAGGTCGAAAAACCCTTGTCTTTCGAAGGAGATCGGAAACCCTTTCTTTCGAGGGAGAAAAGTTCCTCCCAAAAGGAGGAAGTATTATTATAAACCTAAAAAACAATAAAGAAACAAGGATTGGGGCTTTCCACCGATTAAAATCGATGGAAGCCCCTTCAAAATTCTACAATGGAGGCTAGGGTTTTGGAGAGAGAACGGAGCCCTTCTATATACCATGTCAAGTGGCCCAATGATCATGTGACATGTGTCACTTTAAAAGGCGTCCAAATGGACTCCCCAAATGCTGACACGTGTCATGTAGAAATGGCACCAGAGAAATGGCGGCCTTCAAGGCTAAAATTCCAAGGTAGCCGTAAACGGCGCTGCCCTAACTCCTAGGTCATCAAACCCTATGAAAAGGCATGCTTTTCTAGGACCCTATAAATAGGGAGATTCCCCCAATGATTGGGGCAGCTAGAACTTTAACATCTTAATCATTAGGACATTTATTGCTCTTGAAAACAGAGAACACCCGATCTCGGAATCCGAGAAGATACTTACTTTTCGCACGTTTTACTCCGAATCCGTACTAACTTAATCTTCGGAGGCGGACCTCCGACGACCATCCGGAGCTCCGTTCATTTTGCAGGTACAGACGCCTTTGTCAGATCCAATCTTCGTGCCGTAACTCTCCCAAGGGACATAAAAGCACCCGAAACAAATTGTATTTCGTATTATTATGTGTAAATTTTATGATTTGTTATTTAATTTGTATGTTCAAGATTTATATATATGTGATTAAAGTGTTGTATTATATGATTTGATTGTTGTAGTACTTGATTGTTTTATTTATACTAGGGTTTTTAATGTTGTTGTTATACAGAGTACTAGGTTAGATCCCATGTCATGCACGATGATTGTTATATTAACAGATTAATATTATAATCATAAATTAGTCGAGGAATAATAAAAGTATGTGATATGTTAAATTTTAAATATAACTTCTAATACACAATTAAATAAAAGTAGGCAAAAGATCAGAGCAATATTTTTTTTGTTGTAAAATAGATCACAAAATATTTTTAAGAATATAATTTTTGGTTTATAATTGTCAAATTTTTTGTTTTAGAAATATTTGTGAAATATTTTTATTTTAAATATACTACATTAATATGAAATGTGTACAACAAATAATATTATTTTTTTAATTGATTTATTTCCTTAATTAATAGATTTTTTTTATATAAAAAAATAATAACTAAGGACACACCAAAAGATGACACGTGTCATTGCTGGTGTGCCTTTTAGTATATAGTATTGATTGATTGTTTTATCGAGGTTTTAGGGTTGTTAATGCAGAGTATTTATTCTTTTTGGGTTGTGAGTTAATTATATTTGAGTATTAGTTTTATATTCCTATAGGAGTTGATATATAATATTATTGAATGGAGTTCGAATTGTTATGTAATTTATTTGGGAACCTATGCCATTATTGAGATATTATCTATTAGTTTGTGAATGCTTATTTGATAGATGTATAAGATCAAAAGGTTGAGAATGATTAGTTTGTTCTTGGTTTGAGGCTCGGCGTTATATACCTTAGTCCTTGACATGTTGTTAAAGAGATAATGATCATGAGTTAAGAATGAGGTACAACCTTTATTATTTATTTTTCTATGGTCCCCTACAGTGGGAATTAGCCCGTATGTGGTCTGTTCAAGGTGTTTTCTGGTTATTGAGAGTATTCAAGTTGTTATACTTGTTGTTTGTAGTTCGAATTACCCATGTCCAAGACTAGGTATAAAATAAAGAGCATGTCACACTTATGAGATATATGAGTTAATTAAGTAAAGGATCGTATTATTATTTCGAGGTTGAGTTTGAAAAAAGTTATTTTTCAGAGTACAATGTGTAATGTAGTTTCAAACTACATTGATTAATTGATGAACTAGTAATATTTTATTCTATTTTTCTTTGTATTATGATATGTAGTGATTACTCAGTTTTTTGCTGACGTGTGTGTTGTTTTGTTGTGCTATTTGTGTTTGCGGCCATGTCTTTTTTTTTTATTATTTTTTTTTTAATTTTTTTTATGGTGGCCATACGATGATTTATTTTGGAATTTGTCCTTAATGGTAAGCATTCAAGATTTTCTAAGCAGGTTAAGCAAGTGATCGTAGCTAAAGGAGCTCAAGTGTTTCGATTAGTATGCTATAACGAGTCTATAAAGTTGTATAAATAGCCACTAGGTGAAAATAGTGCTTTGGCAGCGGTTCAAACCCGGTCTAAGGCACCGGTTTGAACCGCTGCCTATGTGGGGGGTGCCAAAAACCCAGTTTTTAGCATCGGTTCAAAACCGGTGCCATATGCCCAATTAGGCACCGGTTAACCGGTGCCATATGCTCAATTAGGCACCGGTTAACCGGTGCCTTTTACTGCTCTCCTGCCAATTTTTTTTTTGGTGGTAACTATTTTAGGCACCGGTTGGTGCCTAACCGGTGCCTATTCACCAAATAATTTTTTTTTGTTTTTTTTTTCCAATTTTCGTGCAATAATATTTAAAAAAAAATACCTGTTTCCAGCAATAATAATATCCTGTAATTCCAGCAATTATATTAAATATAATAATTAATAATATTATTATTATAATAACTAATAATAATAATATTATTAATTATTACAATAACATACAAAAATAATATTAAAAACAAGAATTCAATTATATATATAGGTATAAATATTCCCAAACGCAATACAAAAAAAAAAGTTGCTTACATATACAAATAATAGTAAGTAAATATATAATGAATAATAAGTTATATAGTTTAAAAGTTAACATAAATAATTTATAATTACAATGCCATTTACATGTTGAAGGTGATAAAAGACGCCAACATGTCACGAACTTTATTAAGCTCCTTGATTGTCAACGGACCATCCTTTTGGACCTTGCAAAACTTGAAATACAAAAACATTATGTTAAAATTAATTAATTAGGCAAAACAATATGTATTTTATCAAATATTACCTATATGACTTCTATGTAGCCCATTTCCTACATTACTTATCAAATGAACTATTTCTTTCTCATAACATGTCAATGTTGGGTATTTGTATGTGTGTAAGCCCTAAAATTGTATAGGAGAGCATTTTATCAAGGTTTATGACGCTTTTTACTCAAAATGGCCCGAATATGGCCTATATGACTTTACTTTGCCCATTTCCTACATTTCTTATTAAATGAACTTTATTTATCTCATAACATGTCAATATTATCTAGTTATAGGTGTTTAAGGAAAGAAATCACATCAAAAGAGCATATTAACACAAAATGACCCTAATATGGCCCATATGACTTCTATTCAGCCCATTTTCTACATTTCTTGTGAAATGGCCTTTTTATTTCTCATAACATGTCATTTTGGGGTAAAATTAGGTGTCTAAGGCTAGAAATCACACATCAATATAGCATTTCAATAAGTTTAACAACGCATTTTACTTAACATGGCCCAAATAGGGCCTATATGACTTCTATGTAGCCCATTTCCTACATTACTTATCAAATGAACTATTTCTTTCTCATAACATGTCAATGTTGGGTAGTTGTATGTGTGTAATCCCTAAAATTGTGATTATGAGTTCTTTCTCATTAAATGACTTTATTTTGATGAATTGGACCCAAAACCATAAAACTTGGCGATTTTTATGTAATTTCAAATGACAAACACTTATAAATATGTGATTATGAGTTGTTTTGAGATGCAAGGAGTTTATAAGTTGAGCAATGAAGAAAGTAGGCATGTGAGTAGCCATTTTAGGTCGAAATGGCTTTATTTTGATGAAATGCGCTAAAAAAATTAGAAACTTGCTTCTTTTATGCAATTTCAACTCACAATAACTTATAAATATGTAATTATGATATGTTTTGAGAATTTATAAGTTTATTAGTTGAGAAATGAAGAAAATAGGCAAGTGAGTAGCCATTTCGGCTCAAAATGGCCTTGATTATGATGAATTGGACCCAAAAACTTAGAACTTGGCGATTTTTATGTAATTTCAAATTACAAACACTTATAAATATGTTATTATGAGTTTTTTTGAGATGCAAGGAGTTTATAATTTAAGAAATGAAGAAAATAGGAAAGTAAGTAACCATTTCGGCTCGAATTGGCTTTATTTTGATGAAATGCGCCAAAAAAATTAGAACTTTGCTTCTTTTATGCAATTTCAACTCACAATCACTTATAAATATGTAATTATGATATGGTTTGAGAATTTTTAAGTTTATTAGTTGAGAAATGAAGAAAATAGGCAAGTGAGTAGTCAAAATGGCTTTATTTTGATGAATTGGACCCAAAACCTTAGAACTTGGCGATTTTTATGTAATTTCAAATGACAAAAAATTATAAATATGTGATTATGAGTTTTTTTTAGATGAAAGGAGTTTATAAGTTGAGAAATGAAGAAAATAGGCATGTGAGTAGCCATTTCGGCTCGAAATGGCTTTATTTTGATGAAATGCGCCAAAAAAATTAGAACTTTGCTTTTTTTAAGCAATTTCAACTCACAATCACTTATACATATGTAATTATGATATGGTTTTAGAATGTATAAGTTTATTAGTTGAGAAATGAAGAAAATAGGCAAGTGAGTAGCCATTTCGACTCAAAATGGCTTTATTTTGATGAATTGGACGCAAAACCTTAGAACTTGACGATTTTTATGTAATTTCAAATGACAACCACTTATGAATATGTGATTATGAGTTGTTTTGAGATGCAAGGAGTTTATAAGTTGAGAAATGAAGAAAATAGGCAAGTGAGTAGCCATTTCACAAATCTCTAAATGGCTTTATTTTGATGAATTGGACCCAAAACCTTAGAACTTGGCGATTTTTATGTAATTTCAAATGAAAAACACTTAAAAATATGTGATAATGAGTTGTTTTGAAATGCAAGGAGTTTATAAGTTGAGAAATGAAGAAAATAGGCATGTGAGTAGCCATTTCGCCTCGAAATGGCTTTATTTTGATAAAATGCGCCAAAAAAAATTAGAACTTTGCTTCTTTTATGAAATTTCAACTCACAATCACTTATTCATGTGTAATTATGATATGGTTTGAGAATGTATAAGTTTATTAGTTGAGAAATGAAGAAAATAGGCAAGTGAGTAGCCATTTCGGCTCAAAATGGCTTTATTTTGATGAATTGGACCCAAAACCTTAGAACTTGGCGATTTTTATGTAATTTCAAATGAAAAAAAATTATAAATATGTGATTATGAGTTTTTTTGAGATGAAAGGAGTTTATAAGTTGTGAAATAAAGAAAATAGGCATGTGAGTAGCCATTTCGGCTCGAAATGGATTTATTTTGATGAAATGCGCCACAAAAATTAGAACTTTGCTTATTTTATGCAATTTCAACTCACAATCACTTATACATATGTAATTATAATATGGTTTGAGAATTTTTAAGTTTATTAGTTGAGAAATGAAGAAAATAGGCAAGTGAGTATCCATTTCGGCTCAAAATGGCTTTATTTAGATGAATTGGACCCAAAACCTTAGAACTTGGCGATTTTTATGTAATTTCCAATGACAAACACTTATAAATATGTGATTATGAGTTTTTTTTGAGATGAAAGGAGTTTATAAGTTGAGAAATGAAGAAAATAGGCATGTGAGTAGCTATTTCGGCTCGAAATGGCTTTATTTTGATGAAATGCGCCAAAAAAATTAGAACTTTGCTTCTTTTATGCAATTTCAACTCACAATCACTTATACATATGTAATTATGATATGGTTTGAGAATTTATAAGTTTATTAGTTGAGAAATGAAGAAAATAGGCAAGTGAGTAGCCATTTCGGCTCAAAATGGCTTTATTTTGATGAATTGGACGCAAAAACTTAGAACTTGGCGATTTTTATGTAATTTCAAATGACAAACACTTATAAATATGTTATTATGAGTTTTTTTTTGAGATGCAAGGAGTTTATAAGTTGAGAAATGAAGAAAATAGGCAAGTGAGTAGCCATTTCGGCTCGAAATGGCTTTATTTTGATGAAATGCGCCAAAAAAAATTAGAACTTTGCTTCTTTTATGCAATTTCAACTCACAATCACTTATACATATGTAATTATGATATGGTTTTAGAATGTATAAGTTTATTAGTTGAGAAATGAAGAAAATAGGCAAGTGAGTAGCCATTTCGGCTCAAAATGGCTTTATTTTGATGAATTGGACCCAAAACCTTAGACCTTGGCGATTTTTATGTAATTTCAAATGACAAACACTTATAAATATGTGATTATTAGTTGTTTTGAGATGCAAGGATTTTATAAGTTGAGAAATGAAGAAAATAGGCAAGTGAGTAGCTACTTCGGCTCGAAATGGCTTTATTTTAATAAAATTGCTCAATTTTTTTTGTTAAAAAAATATGCAAGTTCCGCCAAACGAGAACACCCGAGGGAGCCGCCCCCGCTGCCGGAACAGCGAAGGCTACCCGTGCCGAGGCCACAGCAGCCCCGGCAGCCGCTGTTCCGGCAGCGGGGGCGACTCCCTCAGGTGTCCCGGTTTGGCGGACCTTGCATATTTTTTTTTTTAAAAAAATTTGATCAATCTTTAATCAACTTGGCGGACCTTGCATATTGTAAAAAAAAAAAATTATTTGGCGGTTTTATTTTTAGACTGCCTAACGGTTTAACACTTACAAAAATTGAGAAATAAATAATTTACCTCCTTATTAATCAACTTCACCCATGCACGTGGCCAATCAACGAAGCTACCTACAGCTTTCCAAAGCTTTGTTATCTCAACCTCCTCTATCGGTACAGGTAGTGGGATGTCTTCGAACCCCACAACCACTGAATCGATCCCAACCGAGTAATGATGTGGCCCCGCCGTATCACCCGTCGTCGGTTAGGCACTACCATACGCCACCCAACTCAACGCCGTACTATTTGCATGCCCCGGGGCTAGAAGTGCACACCGGGTGTCTTCCTACACAAGTATATATATAAAAAGAAGATAGTTAAATAGGACTTTTACAACAGCATAGATAATATAACAAATTTCCTTAAGGTAGAGGGTTACAAATCACCTGTAACTCTAGAAATTTATGCGGTGTTGGATTTTCAAGCTCCCTCGAGTCCGCATGTGTAGGAGTAGGAACCTGCAACAGTATATCAATCATTGCACCTCAAATCTCAATTAACTCAGTATTTTAAAACTTTTAATAACCCAATTGATTTTACCTCAGGTGGCACATCTTCACCACGTATCTCATCTCCTCCATGTCTATCACCTTCTCCTTGTCCTTTTGGTTCAGAACATGAGTCGACCGGGGTACTCGTGAGGAACGACAAAGTCAGTAAGTTCATCAGCTTCGCCCAAGCATTCAATTCACCAACTAACTCATTGCGTACTTGTTCCTTAATTGATGCCACCTTGGCATCCAACTCCCCAGGTGAGTTAACACTGGCTTGAGATCTACCCGATTTTGTGTATTCAGGACCCATCACCTTTTTCCATCCAAGCAATGACCCTCCCGAACCTACTACTCGTCCTGGATGGTATGGCCTTCCCAAAGCCATGGTGAAAGGGTCATTCTTCACACTTGGTTCAAATTTTCCCCCCACCATCTCTTGAGTGTGCTCAAGCCTCAACATAAGGAAAAATGAGGTCAGTAAAATAGTTAATGGTTTGTACAGTGATTTAGATGCAAAAGTGACTTAAATTCAACAATTCATAGGTAACTTACAAGCTTATCTGCCAGTTTTTTGGCTTCTGGACCCTTGATGACCCATTTTCCGGTTTCCTTATCAAACGTATGGAGAGAACAAAAGAAATCACCGGCACGACTCACCAATGTAGTGATCGTGGAACTAGAGGGTTCCTATGATGCCACTAGAAGCGATTTCGGGTATAAACCCGAACTGACCCACTGAGGTCTCTTTTCACCAAAAGTCTTAGGATCCATACGATGGACGTATTCCTTCTTTTCTGCATTCTTTTTATTTTGCTCTCGAAGTTCCTACAAAACTAAAAATGTTAGTATCATTGCTACAAAAAGTGTCAAGCTATTATTCAATTGAGATCAGATTTACACAAACTTACAATGGCTTTCTTTTGAGTCTTCATTCTAACAAACTCTTCCCAATCATATTTTGGCACGGTCGGCCATATTTGCCACGGGAGATGGTCATCCTCATCAACATTCTTCTTCTTTGATTTCTTCTTATTCTTGTAGATCCACCCATTAGTCAACTTGGTCTTAAAGCCTCTGAATCTTTCCGCTAATAAAGATTCAAACACCCTTCTCTTCTCAGGATCATTAGGAATAAAAAACAAACTCTGCAAGCACAAATTAAAACTGATTGTTAGTTTCTATTTAGTAACAACCATAAGATTAAGGTATCTTAAATTGTCTAAATGTGCCAAAAACACACTTACCCTTGTATCATCCCAAAATGTTTGAATCAAACCCGGAGGTACTTTCCGCATTACAAGTGTAATGGGGATTTTCCGCGCACATATGCCAACTTGATTAGCATATTGTCGACGCCATTTGGGCCCGGGTTGGCCGTTGTTGTCATACTCTATAACCATGGGACCGTCCGATTTCTTAAAGCTTCTCATCGGACCCCTTCTTTTTCTTTGAACCGGTGCCTTTTCCCCCCCTCCACCACCGGTTTTGTTTTCATCTTGTCCTTGGCCATGACTTTCAGGAGTCGGGTTCTCACCAACAATCTCACGTGCTGTATTTACAATAGGCGGTGCACGTTCAGCTGAAATTTCAAAATCGTCAAGCCTACGCTCGAACTCATCTTGAGCCTGATCCTCTAGCTCACCCAAGTCATCCTCCTTATTCACATCATAAGGCTCATCATCATCGTCCTCGTCCTCATCCTCGTACTCGTCCTCATACTCATCATCGTCAATGTCCTCTACACAATGAGGATCATGATCGTCTGCCATGAGATATAAGCACCTGTCAAAGCAATCATAAAACAATATTAGTGTATAGTAAAGTATATACATGATAGTTATTATGGTTAAGTAGAAGCTATTTAAGCCATTTTCACCTACTTATTATGGTCCTATAACCTTGTATATGCATGATAATGAGTACAAAATGGAAATTTCAAACTACAAACATGTTAAATATAATGAATATAGGTTGTTAGAATGAATAAATGTTAGTTCATACACAAAACAAAGGAGTTGGGTTAAGTAGAAGCTATTTAAGCCATTTTCACCTACTTATGGTCCTATAACCTTGTATATGCATGATAATGAGTACACTTAGGCAATTTCAAACTACAAACATGTTAAATATATTGAATATAGGTTGTTAGAATGAATAAATGTTAGTTCATACACAAAACAAAAGAATTGGGTTAAGTAGAAGCTATTTAAGCCATTTTCACCTACTTATGGTCCTATAACCTTGTATATGAATGATAATGAGTACACTTAGGCAATTTCAAACTACAAATATGTCATTTTCGCCTACTTATGCTCCTATATACATGATAAATAAACTATATTTGCAATGAAACCATTACTATCTTTTAATCAAACTACCTCAATCTGAAATTCCTTTGTTATGGTCTGATCGCATATAACCTGCTTCGTTGTCTATGTCATTTAGTACAACAGGTCTAGGAACAGTGAAAGGTGCTGAATCATCAAACGCATCATATTCTTCCTCATCCTCAACATCTCCAATGCCTAGGATTCTTCTTTTGCCAGCTAGCACTATAGACCATTTTGAATCCATTGGGTCAGTTACGTAGAACACTTGCTTAGCTTGAGATGCAAGGATAAATGGTTCCGCACTATCATTCAAGTGGCCAAGATCTACAAGAATAAAACCCTCATATTTGACGTTACGCCTGATATTATCAAACCACTTACACTTGAAAAGAGCAACCATGAAGTCACAATAATCAAGCTCCCATATTTCTTGAATTCGACCATAGTATGACAACTCTGCATCGACAGGTGATTTATCCTTAGAACTTGCAAACTCCCTTGACGATGACACAAGAGTTACACCACTGTTTTGGGTGGAGGAAGATTTCAAATCACAACCCTCGGTCCAAAAAGTGTACCCATTGATGTCATATCCCTCAAATGAACGTACATCATCCCTAGGACCGTACGCAAGCCACCGTACTGTATCGGTCACATTAGTATCATTCAATCCACTCATAACTCGATCACGAAACCAATCAACAAACCTCTTATTATGCAACTACATAAGTGCCTTTTCACCTTTCGATGGAAATTCGTCACGCAAACTAGCCATGTGCTTGTCTAAATATGGGTGCACATCTGAAACATGGTGCAACACATAAAGTTGTGCTTGTAAGAACTGATCTCGATCTGGTGACATTCGTTTTGACCCAATTGTGCCATGACCATCAAGTCTACCTTCATGTCGAGAAGTAGGAAGACCAATAGGTTGAGCAAGGGCTATGTAGTCTGCCACAAAGTTACCTATCTCCTCACCCACGATCCCTTGCATCATACTTCCTTTAGGGTGAGCCCGGTTCCGTACTTAATCTTGTAATGTACCCATGTGTCTTTCAAAAGGGTAGCACCACCTCATGAACACTGGACCGCACAACTTAATCTCACGCACTAAATGAAGAACCAGATGAACCATTATGTCAAAAAATGAGGGTGGGAAATACATCTCAAATTTGCACAAAGTCACAACCGCATCTGCTTGCAAAGCATCTAGTGTACAAGGATCAAGAACTTTGCTACAAATTGTATAGAAAAACTATCAAAGGCTTGTAATCGCTTCTCTCATGTGTTTCGGTAGAATACCACGGATTGCAATCGGTAGGAAACCTTGCATCATAATGTGACAATCATGGGATTTCATACTTGTCAGCTTCAATTCTGAATTTAAGGTTACAAATCTTTTAATGTTAGATGAGTACCCTGATGGAACCTTAATGCCGTACAGACATGCACAAAACATACGTTTCTCTACCCTTGACAATGTATAGCAAGCCGGGGGTAAATAATTCTTTTCATCCTTCCCTTTACCCTTAACTTTCTTCTTTGACGCATCTTTGGCCTTTCCCTTTCCCTTGCTCTTCTCCTTCCCTTTTTTCAAAACATTTTCATCTTCTATTCTCGGCTCCTTCCCCTTTCTAACCTTTTCTTGAGGCCACAATTCTGGACGAATCCTCATCTCTTTCAAATCTAACCGTGCACCCTTTCCGTCCTTTCTTTTGCCTGGGATATTCATAAGCGTCCGCAAAAGAGCATCACACACATTCTTCTCTATATGCATCACATCAAGACAATGCCTAACGTCATGTTCTCTCCAGTATGGAAACTTCCAAAAGATTGATTCTTTCTTAAAAAGAGCAGCTGAGACCACAGTTTTTTCTAGTTTTCCAAACATCGTTCGTATCCCTTTCACCCGAGCACTAATCTCAGCACCAGTCAATGGTCTAGGCGCAGTATCCTCTTCCACGGTTCCATCGAAAGCCTTTTTCTTCCTACGGTACGGGTGATCACGCCTAAGGAACCTTTGAGTCCGTAGGTAGATATCTTTGTGAGAATGAGTCAGGTATACGCTTGATGTGTCATCAATAAATACGGGGCATGCTTTTTTCCATTTGACCTTGTACCCACACAAGTTGCCATATGCAGGGAAGTCATTCATGGTCCACATAAGGGCTGCACGCAATGTGAACATCTCGTTCTGATGAGCATCGAAAACGGAAACCCCTTCGTCCCACATCTTTCTCAAGTCGTCAATAAGCGGCGCAAGGTAAACACCTATGTCGTTTCAAGGTTGCTTAGGACCAGTTATTAGCAATGAAAGCATTACATACTTATGTTTCATGCACAACCAAGGAGGCAAATTATAAATCACTAAAAGTACCGGCCATGTGCTGTGTTGGGTACTAAGAGTGCCAAATGGATTTATCCCGTCCGTGCACAACCCAAGCCTTAAATTTCTGACTTCATCACCAAATTCCTCAAACTTCAAATCAATGTTCTTCCATTGTGTAGAGTCAGCTGGATGCTTCAGCATTCTGTTTTTCTTTCTTCCCTCTGCATGCCACCTCAAGTTTTTAGCGTCTTTTGGTATTGAGAACAGACGCTTAAACCTTGGAATAATGGGAAGATACCACAACACCTTAGCAGGAGGTCCCTCCGTGCCAGGATTGCAACTCATGCGCTTGTACCGCGACCGCTTGCATCGTGGACACTCCTGTAGTTGTTCATACTCATTTCGATACAAAATACAGTCATTAGGACATGCATGTATCTTCTTATACTCCAAACCAAAGGGACACATGAGCTTCTTTGCGTAATAGTAAGACTTAGGAATTTCATTCCCATCAAGAAACATATCACTTAATGCGGTCAACAAAGAAGTAAAACTGATGTCCGTCCACCCATGCTTCGACTTAATGTTGAAAAGTGTTAGCACGACCGATAGTTTGGAGTATTTTTTGCACTCGGGATACAAAGGCTTTTTGGAAGCCTCCGATAATAACTCAAACACTTCACCTTCAACACCATGCAACATCTCATCCACTTGTTCATCCTCGACCTCATCCGCCTGATCATCATCGGCTCCATCCTCACCATTATCAACAATACGGTCATCATTCTCGTATTCCTCATCCACATGAATCTCATTGCTTCTAACACGCACATCATTCCGATAAAGATCCCCACTTTACTCTCCACTTTCTCCGTGCCAAATCCACACATGGTATAATTCCCTAAACCCACGACATAATACATGATCTCTAATGATTTCAACACTATCGACCACATTCACATTATTACAATCAACACAAGGACAATATAGGCTTTTGCCACCTAGTTTGCGTTGATAAGCTAAAGCCCTCTTGCAAAACTCTTGAACCCCATTCCAAAATTCCAATGTATCGCGTCTACCATACATCCAACCACGATCCTTCTCCATTTAGTAAATTGTCTCTAAACATATAGAGCAACATATAATTTATAATGTGTAAGTGCTACATATTTTATGTAAATCAAATTCAAGTACAAAACGTGAATATACCATTCATATAGTGAAAAAATGCATGTTTCCAAAGGGTCCTTGTCACTCCAACCTAACCCATCCTTGAATGTCTACTCTCACTAGTGAATGTATGTCAACTTTCCAATTTTAAGGAAAATCCGGCAGCATTTCCCCCTAGTTCTCCAAGTACACGATGTAGATAATTAATTACCCACATATGTACCCAGAGAACATAGTGAGGAAATGGTAAGCCAAGATGTTCCTTAAAATCGAAAAGAAAACATACATTCACCACCTAAGTGAGAGTACACTTTCAAGAACAGTCCCAACCGGGGACTATTCAAGACTTTCTCCTAATGAGAAAGCCTTGAACGGGTATCTAGGCATATGATGATGCAAGTATTCTATATATTGTTGTATTTATTTGCAATTAAACAATACACAAGTTGCAATTTCATGAATAAACTTTTATTAAACGGATAAATAGAAAGAAATATAGCTAAGTAAAGTTTATAAGTCATACCAATATAGCAACTACCCACTTGAGCTCAATATGTAGTCCTCAGATCAAGCTAATTAAACTCGTGCTTCAATTCACATATGAATCTATATATTAAAAAAACAAACATTAGCAACGTCACTAATTCTCTAATTAATATATTCACAATTCTCTAATATATTCACAATTCTCTAATTTATTCACAACTAATTAAGTGGCAATATCACTATTTCTCTAATTTATGCACAATTCTCTAATTTAATCACAATTCTCTAAATTATTCACAAATCTCTAATGTAATCACAATTCTCTAATTTATTCACAATTTTCTAATTTATTCACAACTAATTAGTAGCAAGGTCACTAATTCTTTAATATTTTCACAATTACCCATTAAAACAACCTAAAATTACACATTAAAACATACAAAAACTCAACTAATTAAGTAACATTCTTACTAATCTCTATTATATTCATAATTACTCATTAAATCAACCTCAAAATAACCCATTAAAACATACAAAATTTTCAACTAAGGAACAAGGTAATGCAAAATTACTCTAATCTATAATATGTATTCAAAATTACTCTAAACATACAAAATTACTCTAATGTATAATATGTATTCAAAATTTCTAAATAAACAACCAATGCAAAAATTAAAAAAAATTAGGGTAAAATTATATATATACATTCCTTGACTTTAATTTTCTTAACAATAATTGTTCAAAATGCTATTGAAAATAATAGAATTACATATTTCAAAATAATTGTTCAATTTTTAACAAAAAAATAAAAACTTACCCTAAATTAGTTGGAGGTGGAAGAAGCTAAGGGGATGAGAGATTGAGGACGACCCTCGCACTGGTGGAGGTAGCAGTGATGGTGCGCACTAGTGGAGGCAGCACGGAGGTGGAGGTGGTGCGCGTTGGTGGAGGGAACAACGCAGAGGTGGAGACGGTGCGCTGCTGTTTCAATTTGAACAATGCTGGTGGCTGGAGGCTGGTGAAAGACAGAGAAGGGCAGAGCAGGGAAAAGACAAGGGCAGGGGAGAATTAAGGGCGGTGGTTTTCGACAATTCGTACAATGCTGGTGGTGTTTCAATTCGTACAAGGGCGGTGTTTCAATTCGACAATTCGTACAAGGGCAGGGGAGAATTAAGGGCGGTGTTTCAATTCGAACAATGCTGGTGGCTGGAGGCCGGTGGTCGGTGAAGGTGGCGGCTGTGGTGGAGGGAAAAGGGGGAGGTTCGTTGTTCTTCAATTCGTATCTAATGAAAGAAGTCGGGTTAGGATGAAAGGAATGAAAAAGAAAAAGAGGAAGGAGAAGAAAGAAGTAGGAAGGCCGCGTTTTTTAATTTTTGAAAAAGACCCGGTTTAATTGGCACCGGTTCAAACCGGTGCCTATTTTATTTTTAGCACCGGTTTGAGTTGAACCGGTGCCTTTTGCCTTTGTTTAAAAACCCGCCCAACTTTGGGCTGATTTTTTGCACCGATTTTGCCTGAACCGGTGCCATATGGGGGGTGCCTAATGCTATTTTTCTACTAGTGAGCTCACCTAGTTTATTGGATTGTAATTATTTGGATTTTGTAAGCCTTAGCATTTGACAGGTTGTCGAGTGATGCCATAATACCTCCGATTTAGGTGTATGCTTCAGCAGTGTTATTCAAAGGTTGTTTTTTTTTTTTTTTTCCTTTACTTCTTATTTATTATTAATTAGTAAATTGGGGGTGTTACAACATATGTTAGACATATGATGAGTTTTAGAGTGATGACACATAGGATGAACATATATAAGGGTGACACATATAGCGATGATGTGGCGCTAAATCATATTGAGGGAACGGTGACACATGACTTCACCATGTTGTCCCTTTGTGTTTTATTAGTATTTGATAAGTGACTTTTATGTCACTTTTAGGGTGATTATTGAGTCGCTTTCCGGCTTATCTTACAATAATTTAGCCTATTTTGTTCTTTATTTCTATTATTTTATTATTCTCGTCTTTTATTCTTTATTTTGAGTATTTTTATAATTTTCTATAGTTTTTAGTTTATTTTCGTGTTTTATTTTATTTTTCTTTCTTTTAATGTTTGTAGTTTAAGTCGTTAGTTTTTATTTTTAATAATTTCTCTTTTTATCTCATTTTTCTTATTTATTTTAGTTTCGTATTTTTATTTTATTTCATTTCATTTAATTTTATTATTTCTTTAGTTTTAGCATTTTATTTTATTTTATTTTACTTTATTTATCTTATTTTATTTTACTTTATTTTATTTATTTTATTTTATTTTATTTTCCATTTCACCCTCGTGTTGTTTTTGGTTGTAGGCGTTCCGGGTTTCAAAGTCAAGCTTGTGTTCGGGGTCCAAGGTTCAAGCAAACTTCACAATGCCCCTAACCGACCTAGCTGCTGCCCACCTCTTAACCTACACCACACCATCCCTTAACCTCCACCACACCATCTCCATCACCAACTGCAACAGCAACAAACACACCACCTCCAATCACCTTCCCCTGCTTCCTCACGCAAACCCCAACAATCAATTAACCACCAGTCGCACACCACCATCTTCAGCCACAACCAACCCAACACCACCAAAACCGCAACCAATTCACCAATTACTCCAATCCATAGCCACGCAAAACCACCAATTCACGCACTAACCAATTCGCCACCCCTGCTCACTCACCCTCACAACAACCACCTCCAATCACCACCACGCATCACAACACCAACAACAACAGCAGCGACAACAACCGTCAACAACACCAACACCATCAGCCACCTCCAATCAACCTCCGCCAAAACCGCCAATCGCCTATCAATCACCAATTAAACCAAACTCCCTCGCAATCGCATCTCCCCTGTTTCACCTCGCAACACCACCATTACACCAGCCACCACAAAACCGCCTCCAATCGCACCTCCCCTGCTCCCTCAGCAACCTTCAACCACCACGCGATTCTCACACCACCAGCCACAACAATAACAACAACCCATATCATCGCGGCCGCGCACCCCCTGTCAGAAAGCGCACACGATTGGAGTCCAAATTCAGAGTCGAGGCAGAAGCTATGCGCGACCTCTGCGCGGTGTCTTTGCGGGCGCGCATTCGTGGGTCAATCACGAGCCTTTCGCGTGATTTTTAATGAGAATTGAACGGCTTTGATTGATGCTTGATTGATGACGATGAGGATTGACGGTGGTGATTGAGAGATGATTGATGATGCGTGATGGTGATGATGGATAGATAACCAGAGCAGCCAAAATCGAAAGGGGAAGGAAAGGGGGAAGCTGATTTTTGGTTTCGTGGGTTGGTTCTGTTTTGGGGAAATTGGGGGTTTTGTTTTCTTTTTCCTTTTTTCTTTTCATTTTCTTTTATTTTATTTTATTTTTAGTTTAGTTTTATTTTTGGTTTTTAAGTTTAGTTATTTTAATTATTTTAGTTTAGTTTTTATTTCTTTTTAGTTTTCTCTTTTACTTTATTTTATTTAGCCTTGCATTATAAATACCCCTTTGGGGTTATTTTCTCAAAACATTCACTTAACATTATTTTAGCCTTTATTTTCTCTTTCTTAGGGTTAGGAGTAGTTTAGAGAGAGAAAGATGGGATTTTTCATGGAGTTTTTGGGATTTTGAAGAAGCAAATTTGTGGATTTTTCCTCTCATAAATTCAATGAGTTTTCCTAACTTTCTCTCACCTTTATTGCTTTCATTTATTATTGTTTTTGCTTATTTATTTGTTGATTTGAGTAGTTTAATTAGTTTAGTTGTTGATTCTTGCCTTTATTATTATTTTATCTTGTTTTCCATATTTTTGTTCATTATGTTAGTTTAGGTTTTGTTCTAGGGAAATGGATGAAGGTTATGTTAATTAATTTGATGATTGATTGTGGTTAGTATGAAATTGTTTCTTGATTATTGTGTATGGATGATGCTTTTATGGATTAGAATCTTTCTAGCTAATTGATTCTATGCTTTTAATTGTGTTTTCAATCAATTGTGCGAAGGTGAGTTGTTTGAGAACCCTAAATTCCTCCATATCTTTGCTAGGCTAGTTGCACGAGAGTGAATTAGTTTAGTAGGATTATTAACATGTTTAATTGCGCGAGAGTGAGTTAAATGTGTAAATCGTCCTAATTGAGGTCATTTTCATCTAATTGTTTGATGTTGTTGAATGCATTGATGTAATTGGATTCCACTTTCCCTAGTTTTAGTTATTTGCTCTTAGTAGTGTTTAGTTGAACCGTTCTTTACCTCACAAGCTTTCCTAGTAGTCTAATTAGCATAGATTGATACACTTAGTCCTTTTGGGTTTGACCCTTTACTTACCCCTATACTCGTATTAGGGTAGTTTAGGTATTATAAATTGTTAATTTGATTAGGGTTAGTAGACTAACGACACTATCTAACCCCGATCAAATTTTGGCGCCGTTGCCGGGGACTAAGGCGTTCATTAGTTTGTGTTGATTAGATTAACTAGGTTCTTGTATATAATTTGATTTGTGTTTGCTTTTCTTTGTTCTTTGTATAAAAATGGCATGCTTATCTTTTCCTCAATTTGATGGTGAACCCTTTTATGCTTACTTTGAAAGACTAGATGGTTTTCTTAGTTACCATGGGTGTTCTCTTAATGATGCTTGTGATATAGCTTATTGGGGCATGAATGAGTATACTAGGGGAATGGTTGAGGACATGAATAATGGTAGATTTTGTCATTTGTCTATGCATGATGCGTGGGATTTCTTCACATGGCTTGCTAAGGATTCTTTAGATAGAGAATCTCATGTTTCTTACTTTGATTCTCAATGCCAAGATTCTTTTAATTTTTGCATGAATTCTCTTGATACTTCTTATGTGCCTAGTGATAATCCTAGTATGCAAATTGACACCTTTTCCCCTTATGCTCATTTTGATGAGATTTGTGCTAATTTTGATAATGTGCAATTTGACTTTGATCATGAACCTCGACCCAATAACATTGAAGCCCAAATTCTTTCTCAAATGCAATATCTTACCCAACAACTCCAAGAGCTTCAAGAGGAACAAAAATTGAGAGAAGTGAGGCTTGCCCAAGTGATGAGTGCTTTGGTTGATGTAAATGGATGTGAGGCACCTCATTTGGAGTGTGAGAGTGTTTTTGAGAATGATGTGGGCCAAGGGTGTGAGGTTGAGGGGAGATTTTCTTGTGATGAGGGGATTCTTGAGGATTTTGATCCTTTTCATTCCCCATTAGAGCTTGAATGCCATCCTTCCCCTTATTTACCCCATTTGAGAGCTTCCCTTGGTGAGGATGTGAGTGAGCCATCTTCAATTTTGAATGAGGGATTTCATGAGGATGATGATGATGAGTTTGAGCAATCAAGAGAGATTGAGAGTCCCTTGAGTGATGGTGGAAGAGTTGTGAATGAAGAAATTGTCGATTTCGAGGTTTCCAACCCCCTTCCCCATCTTGATGAGTCTACCTTGCATGTTTGTGACCCTTCTATCCATGAGTCTTTGGACTCATTTGAGGTTATGGCTAGTATGTTCATTGAAGGTGTAACAAATCATTATAGCCTCTTGAAAGAGTTCATTGGCAATGCTTCATGGGAAAGGGATGAATTTGAGAGAAACCTTTATCCTTTCATGCATGGTTTAGAGACTCTAGGCTTTGAGGATCTTGAGGGAGTTGTTGTTCATCGTTGTGATAAAAGGAGGATGAGGTTGTTTCTATTGGAGAGTTTTTGTTTGAGGGAGATGAGAGTCAAGAGTGTTCTTTTGAGGATTCTATGATTGATTTTCATGCCCTCATTGGTGATGTGAGGCTTTGTGAGTCCATTGTTTCTCCTCCCCTTCCTCATGTCCCTTTCTCAAGGAAATTTGACCACATCCCCTACTATCCTATGTTCCTCCCCTCTTTTGTCTTAGAGCCTATTGAGGACCCTCTCTTGTTTGATGAGACTTTTCCTTCTCATCCTCCCATCATTGAGGAAATGGGTGATTATGCCACCCAAAAAGATTTTGAGGAGGTTTTGCCTTTTTATTCTTTTCCTTTTTCTTCTTCTTCTTTCTCTTCTTATTTTCTCGATTTTTCTTTTGATTTTTCTTCTTTCTTTTGGCAACTTCCTCCTCATTTACGTGCAATAATCTTGTTGCACGTCCTCCTCCCTTCATTTGCCTACTTGTTATCATATGAGATGTGTAGTAGTGCATTTGATAAGCTCTTGCGTTCGTTGCAATATTATTTACTAGAGCGGTCTCGCTTGGACGTTAAACAAGCCTTTCTCGGGAAGTAACCCGAGGCTTTTATTGCTTTCATTTTCTTTTCTTTTTAGATTAGATTTTCTCTCATGGAAATGTTTGTGTGCCTTTTGCTAGGTACATGGCTTGATATACACTAATGCATTGGTTTGGATCAAGAACCAAGGAAGTTTGACGCCTATTTTTGCTAGCATAAGGAAATCGAGATTCAATTCAAGAGGAAATCGGCTTTGAAAGGTTAAATTGGTTCATTTGCGGGTATTTACACCCACCAATATCCGGTAATATCTTTCCTAGATCTTTCTCTAATGGTTGGTGACTCGTTGGACTTGTGTTGGTTTGTTGGATTGATTTCTTTCTTTTCCCCTCCCATGGATTATTTGGTTTATGTTTGAGTATATTGTCTCATTCAAGCTTGGGGGAGGGTATCCTATCATGTTTAGTGGGATGTTGATTCGTTTATGCCATGCACTTGAGTATATGCATTTTTATGTCTTTTCTTATATTTTGAAAAGTCCAAAAAGATTTTTGTTTATTTTCAAGGTAATTTTGGCAAAATGTGTTTTGTTTGTTCTTATTTTGGACATTTTGTTTTGGGACTTGAATCCTTGAATGTTTTTCTTCCTAAGTGGTAAATGTATGCACGGTTTGAGAGTGTCATTGGTTGACTCTAGGATACTATATGCTAAGGTTGCCGGTTTAAGAACTTTTAAGGGTCCATGAAGCCTTAGTTCACGAGAATGTGGTAAGATGGAGTTGCTCTCTATAGTGGATTTGAAACCCTTGGTTGGTATTTGTTTGGTTATAATCCCTTGTGAGTTTCATTTGTTCTAGCCTTCATCACCTTGTTGAGCGGCTGTTTAGGATCCTTAACTATGCATGTCTTAATCCTTGTTTTGACCTCTAGCTCCCAAGATCGTGACCGGGCCTCTCTAGGGGAGGAAAAGGGCACCTTTTCTCATTTTTCTTTATCTTCTTTTTATTTTGTTACAAATTTGATTTTCTATTTTGCATCAACCTACTTATTAACCAATTTGAGCCTAATGTTTCCCGCTCTTGTTTAAACCGCATTACAAACCCAATGGCCTATGTTTACCAACCCTTTTAGTTAGTGAGCATAGGCATGTGAGGTTTGAGTTTTGAGAGTGTTGATCATGAGCAAGAAAACTTTGTGAATTGGTTTAAGTACGGTATTTGAAAGTTGAGCTTGAAAAGAATATGCAAGAAAAGTTTGAAAAGAAAGATGCAATTCAAGAAAATCAAATGAAGTTTCAAGAAAAAAGCCGTCCATGGTTAGAAAAAGGCAAGGACACAAAAAAAAAAAAAAAAAAAAAAAAAAAAAAAGAATCAAACTAACACACAAATATATTTTTGTTTGGTTTCGTTTTCTACCCTAGTTTAAGCATTGAGGACAATGCTTCGTTCAAGCTTGGGGGGGGGGGGGAGCGTTCCTTCATTTTTTTTGTATATATTGTGTGTTAGTGTTGAGTAAGCTTGGGGGAGTTGGCATTATTGGTATTTTTGTTTGATATTTTGCGATTTCTTGAGTTTGTTTTTGAGAGTAGGCCACTCTTTTGCTTCACTTAGGAAATATCACCAAAATTTTCAAATTTTTACCCCGCCTTAACCCTTAGCCTTATGTTACAACCAAATAAAAGACCCTTAGACTTTAGTGGGGTTAAGTCAAAGAACGGTGGAGGGAGATAGATTTCAAACCTATGGAGAGAGTATGCATAGTTGAGATGTCGGGATTACCTTCTCAAAGTTTTTCATTTCTTTATCTTTTTCTGGTTCCTTCGAGGAATCATGAGAAGCTAGCTTAAGGGTTGATTTGAAGCTAGTGGAGAGAACGCGGCCCGATTGGTTGGGGCTAGGGTGGATTGAGTCCTCATTAGTTCTCTATGCTTAGCATATGTTATGTTTCAATCAACCATTGACATCCTGGAACGTGCATACATTTGTCTATTTAGAAAGGTTTACATTCATTGGTGTTTGTTCCTATCTCTTGTCCAAATATGAACTTGTGTTTTACTTCCTCGTTTTATGTTTCTTTTTCTTTTCTTTTTATTGCCGTGCCTTGGTTTTTACTTAGAGTTGTGGGTTAAACTCTTAGGACACCCTCACGAGAGCACACTCGTCCTCTAGGGCGATCTAGGGGTTTAAAGGGCTTGTCTTTAGTTGCTAAAATTGACCGTGATTCCTACGAAAGTGAGTTAGTGTACATTCTTGTCTCCTTTAGTGTCTTAGATTTTCTTGAATAAATCACTCTCCTTCTCTCGTGTTTCATGTTAATTTGCTCGAGGACGAACAAAAGTTTAGCTTGGGGGAGTTTGATAAGTGACTTTTATGTCACTTTTAGGGTGATTATTGAGTCGCTTTCCGGCTTATCTTACAATAATTTAGCCTATTTTGTTCTTTATTTCTATTATTTTATTATTCTCGTCTTTTATTCTTTATTTTGAGTATTTTTATAATTTTCTATAGTTTTTAGTTTATTTTCGTGTTTTATTTTATTTTTCTTTCTTTTAATGTTTGTAGTTTAAGTCGTTAGTTTTTATTTTTAATAATTTCTCTTTTTATCTCATTTTTCTTATTTATTTTAGTTTCGTATTTTTATTTTATTTCATTTCATTTAATTTTATTATTTCTTTAGTTTTAGCATTTTATTTTATTTTATTTTACTTTATTTATCTTATTTTATTTTACTTTATTTTATTTATTTTATTTTATTTTATTTTCCATTTCACCCTCGTATTGTTTTTGGTTGTAGGCGTTCCGGGTTTCAAAGTCAAGCTTGTGTTCGGGGTCCAAGGTTCAAGCAAACTTCACAATGCCCCTAACCGACCTAGCTGCTGCCCACCTCTTAACCTACACCACACCATCCCTTAACCTCCACCACACCATCTCCATCATCAACTGCAACAGCAACAAACACACCACCTCCAATCACCTTCCTCTGCTTCCTCACGCAAACCCCAACAATCAATTAACCACCAGCCGCACACCACCATCTTCAGCCACAACCAACCCAACACCACCAAAACCGCAACCAATTCACCAATTACTCCAATCCATAGCCACGCAAAACCACCAATTCACGCACCAACCAATTCGCCACCCCTGCTCACTCACCCTCACAACAACCACCTCCAATCACCACCACGCATCACAACACCAACAGCAACAACAGCGACAACAACCGTCAACAACACCAACACCATCAGCCACCTCCAATCAACCTCCGCCAAAACCGCCAATCGCCTATCAATCACCAATTAAACCAAACTCCCTCGCAATCGCATCTCCCCTGTTTCACCTCGCAACACCACCATTACACCAGCCACCACAAAACCGCCTCCAATCGCACCTCCCCTGCTCCCTCAGCAACCTTCAACCACCACGCGATTCTCACACCACCAGCCACAACAATAACAGCAACCCATATCATCGCGGCCGCGCACCCCCTGTCAGAAAGCGCACACGATTGGAGTCCAAATTCAGAGTCGAGGCAGAAGCTATGCGCGACCTCTGCGCGGTGTCTTTGCGGGCGCGCATTCGTGGGTCAATCACGAGCCTTTCGCGTGATTTTTAATGAGAATTGAACGGCTTTGATTGATGCTTGATTGATGACGATGAGGATTGACGGTGGTGATTGAGAGATGATTGATGATGCGTGATGGTGATGATGGATAGAAAACCAGAGCAGCCAAAATCGAAAGGGGAAGGAAAGGGGGAAGCTGATTTTTGGTTTCGTGGGTTGGTTCTGTTTTGGGGAAATTGGGGGTTTTGTTTTCTTTTTCCTTTTTTCTTTTCATTTTATTTTATTTTTAGTTTAGTTTTATTTTTGGTTTTTAAGTTTAGTTATTTTAATTATTTTAGTTTAGTTTTTATTTCTTTTTAGTTTTCTCTTTTACTTTATTTTATTTTGCCTTGCATTATAAATACCCCTTTGGGGTTATTTTCTCAAAACATACACTTAACATTATTTTAGCCTTTATTTTCTCTCTCTTAGGGTTAGGAGTAGTTTAGAGAGAGAAAGATGGGATTTTTCATGGAGTTTTTGGGATTTTGAAGAAGCAAATTTGTGGATTTTTCCTCTCATAAATTCAATGAGTTTTCCTAACTTTCTCTCACCTTTATTGCTTTCATTTATTATTGTTTTTGCTTATTTATTTGTTGATTTGAGTAGTTTAATTAGTTTAGTTGTTGATTCTTGCCTTTATTATTATTTTATCTTGTTTTCCATATTTTTGTTCATTATGTTAGTTTAGGTTTTGTTCTAGGGAAATGGATGAAGGTTATGTTAATTAATTTGATGATTGATTGTGGTTAGTATGAAATTGTTTCTTGATTATTGTGTATGGATGATGCTTTTATGGATTAGAATCTTTCTAGCTAATTGATTCTATGCTTTTAATTGTGTTTTCAATCAATTGTGCGAAGGTGAGTTGTTTGAGAACCCTAAATTCCTCCATATCTTTGCTAGGCTAGTTGCACGAGAGTGAATTAGTTTAGTAGGATTATTAACATGTTTAATTGCGCGAGAGTGAGTTAAATGTGTAAATCGTCCTAATTGAGGTCATTTTCATCTAATTGTTTGATGTTGTTGAATGCATTGATGTAATTGGATTCCACTTTCCCTAGTTTTAGTTATTTGCTCTTAGTAGTGTTTAGTTGAACCGTTCTTTACCTCACAAGCTTTCCTAGTAGTCTAATTAGCATAGATTGATACACTTAGTCCTTTTGGGTTTGACCCTTTACTTACCCCTATACTCGTATTAGGGTAGTTTAGGTATTATAAATTGTTAATTTAATTAGGGTTAGTAGACTAACGACACTATCTAACCCCGATCAGTATTATAGACATAACAATTGAATATCAATAATCTATTCAACGAAACGAGTCAAATAAGATTAAACATGACTATGTTATGTCTTATATATAAAGAGTAATTTAGAAGATTATATCACATTAGTGATTTCAAATTTAAACTATAAAAAGGAGCAGAGGGAGTATTAACTTTGAATACTGGTTTTTACTTAAACTTCTCATGTGAAATACTGAAAGTATATAGATACTCTTTTTTTCACTCTTCACCTAATCTACTTTGACTAGAACAATATAATCTTGCGGTTATTTACAGTTGTCTTAGTATCATTAAAAAAAAATAAAAAATGGAATTATTTTAATAAATAGTTTATTAATATTAAACGGTTTTGATTTTTTACTAATTGATACTATTCCGGGTGAGCTTCGATTTCGAGAGTTCTTGAGGGTTGGTAAAGGTTTACCGTTTAATTTCGCACCTGCACAGTCAACCCAGATCAGCTAACCCGGCGGGTTATCGGGGGATAACCGCTCCGATGCTAAAGTCAGTAATCTTAGGAGAGAAAGAATAAAGACAGAGAATATCTTTAGAGAGAGAGAGAGATTGTACCAATTTCTGAAAACATGCTTAGGTATTTATAGGAAGATAACCAAGCTGGTGCCACCTATCAGTGTAGGTGGAAAACCGACCTTGTAGGTAGCAGGTGCCTACGTGGTTCGAAACAGCTCTCTGTAGGCGTCGCTTGAAGTGCGCCTACGTTAAAGAATGTGTGAATATGCTTGGCACTCATAGGAAGTGGGAATTGACATACGATTAGGGACACGATTAGGGGCAAGGAAAGTAGGGAGCCGCCAACAAGTTTTTAAGGAAATTGTAAACCGTTCACGGATCATAAAAAGGCAACCACGATAAGGGACAACGAAGGCAACAACGATTGACCCGTGAAGGTTAAACCCCATTCATAATCCATGAGATTACTAACTCCATATGGTTTGGAACCACGAAAAAAGGATCGGGGATGATGGTACGAAGTGAGTCATGGAGTCACATTCGCCCGTATTGGCCTCTACTCGATTCTTATATTGAAAAGCATTCCTGTGATCTCAAAGGCATACAAACAAAATATTCAAGTCGCTCTAAATTATTATTTAGCTAAATTGGTTGAATATTAATGCACACATTATTCTAAAATATTGGTGATCACTTCAATTAATAACAAGATTAAAAAGGATCCTAAACCGGTTGTCCAAATTAGCTTATTAGGCATTATTTTCAATTACATATTCCCCTTTAAACATGCAATATAGTGATCATAAAAATAATAGAACAAACATTAATATTGGAAGTAATTTAACCATAGATCCAACAATATAAAATCGTTAGAAAAATAATAGAAATAAAAGGAACATAATTCTTACTTTGATTCCGTTTGTTTGCAACTACAAAATAATAAACGAGTTAGTAACTTCAAGTAAATAAAAACAATAATTAAATTAAATTAAATTAAATAAAGTAGTGTTGATTTGGGGCCAAACCCTCAAACAGTTCTACCTTTCACGCCTTGGCTTAAGGACAGAACCACGAGTAAAGTATGGACTCCTTTGAGCACTTGAAGAAGGAATTTTGAAATGAGAAGGGTAGGCTAGTCTTTAGGCTAAAGCATAGAAGAGATAAAAATAAACTAGAGAATTAATTGCTGCTCCGTACATCAAAAATGAGGGGGTATTTATAGGGAAAATGTGCTGAGGGAGCACACGGAACCCTCAAATGATAAAAACCCTAAAAAAGTATCCCGCGACACGGCAAACTATACCGTGACACGGGAAGCCCCATCGTCAGACGGCAAACATTCCCGTGACACGGTGCATTTTTAGTGTGACGCGGGAAATTTTCAGTAAACGGGGAAGAAAACGCGTTTAGGGTTTACGCGGAAAAGACACGGAATGTCCCGTGTCACGGCAGATTTCTCGTGTCACGGGAAATTCCACCGTCAAACGGGAAGGATTCCCATGACACGGTGGGTACCTGCCGTGGCCTGGGAATTCGCAGCCCACTTTTCCGTCTAAAAACAGTTTTAAACCTAATTTCATTCGGCATTTTAAGTGTCGATTGATAATTTCGGGCCTTTTCTGATTTATTATTATTTGGGCTAAAATTAGAAAATAATTAAATAAAATAAATAAAAGGTTTGGGCCAAAAATAAATAATAAAATAAAAAAGGTTTGGGCTAAAATTAAATAATAAGTTTGGGCTGAAATTAAAACTATGCTTTTACCAAACATCAAGACTAATCCGTGGACTGTTCAAAAATATGAATTTAATCAAATACGATTTTTTAAGCACTCTCGGGATTAAATACTGAACCCGACCAATAGTGGCGATGAAAGGTTGTTCATCATCGAATTTGGTTTTGGGGAGACATTTTTAGGTGTCTACAGAAGCCCCCACTTTGACTGAGTTTGTAGAAACGTCATTTCCGATAGGGACGGAGAATGATTAAAGACGTTTTGCGATCCTAAATCATTCTGTATACACCGATACCTGTAGAAAAATGTTAGTTCTACAGATAAAAGAGTAAAAGGATAGAATACGTATCTGGCACCAGTGTATCGGTGACAAACAAATTTGGAAGCTTCCTATGCTTGAAGGAATCCACCGAGTGACATTTGTTGGAACGCTTTCCATGCTTGAGGAAAGCCGACTGAAGAGTTTGGTAGTTTTCTAAGCCTAAAGAAACCTACTGGATGATACATTCCATGCCCGAGGAAAGTCGACGTATGAATTTGGTGTCATTCTATGCTTGAAGAAATTCACCGATAATGCCTTCCATGCTTGAGGAAAGCTGACAAAGGAATTTGGCGGTTTTCTATACTTGAAGAAAAATCCACCGATAACGCTTTCCATACTTGAGGAAAGCCGACTGGACGGTTTTCTATACTTGAAGAAAAATCCACCGATAACTCTTTTCATGCCTGAGGAAAGCCGACTTGGCGGTTTTCTATACTTGAAGAAAAATCCACCGATAACGCGTTCCAAGCTTGAGGAAAGCCGACGTGGCGGTTTTCTATACTTGAAGAAAATCCACCGATAACGCCTTCAAGCTTGAGGAAAGCCGACTTGGCGGTTTTCTATACTTGAAGAAAAATCCACCGATAACGCTTTTAAAGCTTGAGGGAAGCCGACTTGGCGATTTTCTATACTTGAAGAAAAATCCACCGATAACGCCTTCCAAGCTTGAGAAAAGCCGACGATTGCTGAAATTTGCAAGTGTATGATGATTCGATTACCCCTAGACGTGGGCCGCAGATGATTCACACCTTCAAGTCGATTATCTGACTGTCTTAGGTGTTTAAATTATCGACAAAATGACTTTAATGCTTCTAGGGGCAAAATAGTAATTTTGGTACCCTCCAACCGTCAGTTAGAATTTTCCGCATAATTTTACCAAAAAAATAACTTTCTAATTTGCGCGGAAAATCGTGCAGCTTTGATAAAAAAATACCAGAAATATTCGCAGCCAGCTTAGAAAAAGGTGCAAAAGAATATTCTTAACCCCGTGCCACATGGAAGCATCCCGCGACACGGTAAATATTTTCCGTCAGACGGGATCAACTCCCGTGTCACGGAGCAAACTCCCGTGACGCGGGAATCCTGTTGGCTGAAAACCGGTCAATTGGAATCTTTGACCAGTCAAAGCATGCGCACCACACAATATATGACCGTTACGTGGGAATGGGATCTGTTGCACGGGATTTTTTGGCTTTAAATATCAACCATTTCTCCCATTTTGCTCATCCATCATTCCTCTTTCTTGTCCGGTTTTCACCCAAAGAAAAAAAAATCTTTTTGCTCGGATTTCCGTGTCTCGGCGGCCTCTCACCAGTGCTTTGAGCTTCTACCGTCAGCCGACATAACCCACCGTGTCACGGCGGTTCTGCTCCCCCCTTTTTTTTTATTTTTGTTTTCGCTGAAACTTGCTGCTGTTGTTGCTGCACATCGGAGTTCCGGCGACCTTTGCTATTGCCGTGACACGGGACTTAGGGCCTGTTCCGTTTGACTGAACTCAGCTGAACTGAACTGAACTGAACTGAACTGAACTGAACTGAACTGAACTGAACCGAGCTGAACTGAACTGAACTGAACTGAACTGAACTGAACTAAGCTGAACTGAACTGAACTAAACTGAACTGAACTGAACTGAACTGAACTTATTAATTAGTGATTTTTAACTACGGATTAGTGATCTTTTATTATTTATTGATATTTATTACTATACATATGTGTATATACAAATGTACATATTAAAATATTTACGAAAAATATACTATATAATTATAATTATAAAATGTATGGAAAATATATTATAAAATGTATGGAAAATATATTAAAAACTTGAAACCTCTAAACATTTTAAACACATATACTATTTAATTCAAAAATAAAATAGTATTAGGACAAAAGAACACAAAACACTTACATGTATCTAACCCATTTAAACAAATTTTAAATAAAATAATATATATATATAAAAATAAAAATAAAAAAAAAAATAAAAAAAAAAAAATAAAAAATAAAACCAACAAAACACCCTAACTAACCCACGATGCTCTAACCCCAAATAAAGAGAAAGAAAATTAGTTGTGTAGTACTCTAACTGACTATGAAAATTAGTTTAAGTTGTGTAGTACTCTAATTTTCTCAATGAGATTAACATTAGAAATATGTTTCAAAAAAATAGAACCATTTGAACAATGAATTGTATCAATATTATTATTGTTATTATCGTTATTATTAATTATTGATAATTATTATTATTATTTATTGATTATTATTATTAGTATTATTAGTATTATTATTATTAATATTATTGTTATTATTATTATTATTATTATTATTATTATTATTATTATTATTATTATTATTATTATTATTATTATTATTATTATTATTATTATTATTATTTTTGATGTTGTTGTCGTTGAATAAGAGCTTAAAAGAATGAAATTTGGCTTTATATCATTAGCAATATCATTAGACATAAATTAAGAGCTGAGCTGAACTGAACTGAACTGAACTGAACTGAACTGAACTGAACTGAACTGAGCTGAACTGAACTGAACTGAACTGAACTGAACTGAACTGAACTGAACTGAACTGAACTGAACTGAACTGAGCTGAACTGAACTGAACTGAACTGAACTGAACTGAACTGAACTGAATTTCAACGGAACAGAACAGGCCCTTAATCCCCGTGACACGTCACCCTTCCACCGAGCCGCGGCGTAGCTCGACCGTGTCACGGCGGCTGCACTAATCTTCGAGGTTCTTCGAGCTTTAGGAGCTCAAATCTTCACCAATTTTGCTCTAATTTCTTTCTACTTTCCTCATTTTCGATTTTCTACAAGGATCCATGTATGTTTCCTTTGATTTTTGTCTAGAATTTGCTTCATATGAGTAATTTCATGTAAAAACCTTAAAAAAAAGGGACTTTTGATTTTGAGGTTTTATGTTGAAATTCTTGCCATGAATTTACTTGTATATGTATGTATGTGTGTTTGTGTGAAATTCGAGACAAAAATTGCATGGTTTGATGAAGAATTGAGCAAATTACCATTTTTGGGTACTACTTTTTGTGAAATGATGTTCTTGTTGTTCATGTCACTTCTTTGCACTTGAAATGGTGAAATATTGGTGGTAGATCTTGTAAAATATGTCATGATGTGTTGATTCATTGATTTCGAAACATATTTCGTGTTTGTACTATATTATCATGGAGAACATAGTATCATGTGGCTAGGAGAACTGTAGTATTAGTTTGTCATGGAAAAACTAAATACTATGAGTACTTCCATAATTTTGCCAATTTTTAGCCTTGATGTAAAAATTTAGCGTATAATGCGATAAACAACTAAATAACTTAGGAAATGATGCTTAGCATTTAGATTTTTTATTAAAATGCAACTCGAATTAAATGTCTTAGGAAATGATGCTAAGCATTTAGATCTTTATTTTTATAATAGCATGCCTAGGCGACGAGATCGCGATCTTTCCACCCACGGCCGGCGTCAGGCTTTTCGGGAGGACACTCCCACTATTCTTGGGGGAATGGATGACGATACCTTAGAGTCCAAGCCTCGGGCTTCTACGAGTAGAGGTAGATGGGTTCCACCTCTGTGGACTCAAGACCAGTTGGTTTTCTGCCGCGAAAACCATGTTTCTCATCGCCCACTCTCCGGCATAGTCGACGGCACGCTTCGCCACCACGGTTCTGGAGCCGGAGATTTGATTCCTCGACTTCACCAGATCATTACGAGGGATCCTGCTACGAACACCCTATGGGAATCGGCTGGTTTAGTAGATTTCTATATGGCAGTCGTAGGATTTCGCAGCCCCCGGGGTTGCGGTGCAACGGTCGTTCGCGCATTGTTGGAGTATTTTTGGGATACTACCAACACTTTTCATTTTGCTTGGGGGGAGATGACAGTGACCCCTCTGAACTTCAGTATGATTAGCGGGCTCCGCTTCACTGACCGGGCCGTAGCTTAAATGTCTGATCTGTCTTGAGGAGCGGCTGAGGCAGCCGATTTGTTAGGTCCGATCGTTCATCATATCAGGACTCGACTCGTATCTCGAGGTGGTCCTAGGATCGGGCGATCGGAGCTGGCTTCAGTTCTAGCTCATGGTTTCGACATGTAGGAGACATCGGCTGAGCAGCGAGTGCCGATCTTCATTCTGATTCTGATCTCTATGACTCTTTCTCTTGATAGGAGTTCACGCGCACTCCTTTGCTACCTCCCTTCTTTGGTCAGGATCAGTGTGATAGGATCCTATAGCTAGTCCAGCCTCGAATACGCCGACCTTTTATTATCGTTACATCATGACTGTCGGCAGCTGAATGACGAGTCCCCCATCACTGTCTATGGTATGTGGAGAGTCGTAGAGGTGATGATCTTTTCCCCTTCTTGTTTTATTTTAATTTGTTCGACTCATGTGCTCAAAGATTACTTTTCATTGCAGCTATGGTTCTACGAGTACTTCCCAGGCTTGGCTCCTCGCCGGCGTCGTGGAGCGGTTCATGATTTCCCTGTCGGGGCCAGCTGGCGTGACAGAGGAGAGTCACGAGTGGAGTCCGTCTCTGCGCTGCGCGGGCTGCTACGCCGAGGCACCTCTTCTGTTGGCATAAGAATTAGTTTTGTTGCCTATCACTTTCTTTCTGACGTCATTTCCGGTGCTTCATGCCAACTTTTCATGGTTTTTAGGTTGCCATTGATGTTCAGTATCGTCCTTGGGCCGGGATGGCTGATCTTCCTGAGGCCTTGCGTCTTTCAGCGCACCGCACCATTTTGGTTGGTACCGGACGCTTTGTCTGGTATTTGGGAGAGGGTGTCGTTCGTCAGCATAGCGGCGATCACTTTGTGGTGCCCTCACCTCCACCAGAGTCGATGCTGGACTCGCGCTTGATTAGAGAGTTTATAAACAGGGGAGAGCGCTACACTTTTCCTTGGCAGGAGCTTTTGCACATGGAGGGTGATTATGCGCAGGACTTGCTTCCCTTTCTGGCTCCTCCACCCCGTCTTCCTGAGGTATGATTCCTTTTGAGGATCTTTGTTACTAGTCTCTATAAGTTGAGAATTTTATTAGGAATAAAACTCTCAGAAAATTGAAAAATAAACGGTGAAGATAAAATACTAAAAAAAATCCGGATAGATACGGGAAAAGATGAAAAAAGAAAACGCGTGGGGTGCCGTGACACGACACTGTACACTGTGTCACGGCAAAAACTGCCGTTTCGCGGCAAAAGTTCCCGTAACACGGTGGAATTTCCCGTGTCACGGTACGCGTATTCTACAGCGGTGTGGTTTGCGCGTACAAAAATATAATTTCTGAGTAATTCCGAGCGCTTTTGCTATAAATTAGGACCAGTGTATTCATGATATGCATAATTACGAAACACCAAATAATTAGAATTTCATATTTCAATAATCATGTCTCAGAATTTTGATAATACATTGCGTGACTTGTCTTATTCTTTGACCAATGCTGACAAAAGAGAGTTAGAATTATTTCATGTAAGGGGTTTACTAGCCCTGCGACATGTAGCGATTGAACACGATTTTCTTAGGGCAGCATTAGATTATTGGAGTCTAGAAACACATTGTTTTAAATTTGATTACGATGAAATCTGTCCCCTGCCGGAGGAATTCGGTGCAATCTTTGGATTTCCTGCTAGAAATCTTGTTGCCATGCCTACCCTGCGTAAATATTATTACCAAGATTTTGAACGCCATCTGAATCTAACAGATCCAAATTTAAATAGAATTGTATGTGGTAATGAGGTAGACTTAGAAAAACTTGCAAATTTATATTTTAATCGCCCTATCTCTGAGTCTTATCATGTATATCGTAGAAGGGCATATATTTTTTGCATGTTTAGCTAGCTATTATTTGCAAACGGTAGGATAGGACATGCTTGTCTAGCGTCTGTGCTTGAACATGTCGAATCTGGGAGATCTCCTATGCCTACGTGCCTTGGAGAAACATTTCGTGGCCTTGACGAAGCAAAAGCTGACCAGAAAGCCATCAGGAAGGGCTCTCTGGTACTGCTACAGGTAAAAATACGTTCTGAGAGCCCCCGTGACACAAAACAAGTAACGTGTCACGGTGGGTGTCTGCCGTGACACGGTGAGATCTGCCGTGTCACGGGAATCTGCACCTTTTTTTTTTTTTTTTTTTTTTTTTTTTTTTTTGCAGATTTGGTTGATGGAACGTTTAGAACTATTTGAAGCCCCCGACGATGTTGAAAAGTATGGCCCTAACGATTTAGTCCGCAGGAAGAAGAATTACTCTGTGAACATGTCGTATGAAGACTGGAAAAATTTCTTTGCAAAGAGGGAGTTTTCCATTCGTTGGGTGGTGCCTTGGTGGAGGCTTACTAGGATGGTTGGCACGAATGATACTCCATATTTCCGTGTTTATAGTATCTCAAAACTGACTTTTTATTGTCCTTCTCGACTGATGCGGCAGTATGGACTTGAACAAGTAGTTCCACGCTATAATGATAGTCCTCATAAAGTATCGTTGCATGAAAGTAACGTTCACAAGTACGAGACTTACTGGATTGGAAGACCTTTGTGGTCCGTTTCTACAAGTGACCAAGCTCCTCCTCCTTTATCTAGTGCATACAAGGCATGGCTGAACCCTAGAAGTAGGAGGGAACGATTCGGATCACACAAGTCTGATGTGAAGAGTCGTCTTGGAAACAAGAAAGCACCTCCTAAAGATCGTCTAGGTCTAAGAACACAAGGGATTGAGTTTAAGACTCCTATAATGCTGAAAAGGAAGAGTTATGTGAAAGGGAAGGGTAAAGAGAAGATGGTCTATAGAGAGAAACAACCGAAGAATTTTAAGAAAGGTGAAAGGGGTGAAAGTTCGACTAGGGGTGTGACGGTTCGGGCTACAAAAGACACTTTAATGGTGAAAGCCGACCTAATTGAAAAAGAGAAGGAGGTTCCTAAAGTGAAGAGGGATTAGATCGATATTGCTTTGCTTTTATGATTTATAATTTTTTATTTAAAATAAGGCGTATGATGCCAATAATTGTAGTCACATTTATTTCAATAATAGCATATTTATTTCAGCCTTAAATAAAAAATTACAATGACTTTTTTTTTTATTATTATTTATTTATCCGAGTCAAGGAGTCGGACGCAATGGAAGAATGAAAATAAAAACCTTGAACAAATAATGAAATCGCAAAGAATGCGTCACTAAAAAAAACTCGGAAAACCTGAAATTCCACCGTGTCATGGTGAAAAATCCCGTGACACGTTACAGATTCCCGCGTCACGACAATTTTTTTTTTTTGCGCTCAGGTCCACTGCGCCACGGTGGACTGTACCTTGACACGGTGGAATGTCCCGTGTCGCGGCATAAATCTTTTTTTTTTTTGGTGCGCTCAGGTCCACCGCGCCACGGTGGACTGTACAGTGACACGGTGGAATGTCCCGTGTCGCGGCATAAATCTTTTTTTGTTTGTCGTGACGCAATGCTGAACTGACGCGTATACTTGATCGACGGAGGGAGGATTTTTTATTTTTTAAAGTGGCCGGGCCCCCTTGAGGGGTTGCCTACGTATCCTTAAAAAGGAATCAGGCCAAACGTAGCTCTATTAGGTCATGAACCCATGCGACTAGGCGTATAATTTCTTGAGTTGATCCAAGTTGGTTAAATTGTGGAAACCGTTACCGTCCATGTCTACCAATTGCGCCGCTCTGCCAGACAAGATGGCTTTAACAATGTACGGGACTGACCAATTCGGTCTGAATTTTCCTCTTGGATCTAACACATTTTTACGAAGTGCCTTAAGCACCAGGTCACCCTCTTTGATGTTCCTAGTCTTGACTTTTTTATTAAAATGTCGCGTCATACGCTGTTGGTAGGTTTGGACATGATGCAAAGCTGCCAAGTGTTTTTCATCAAGTAAGACTAGTTCATCATATATTGCTCTAATCCAGTCGACTTCATCTAGTTGGCTTTCTAATGCGATTCAAAGAGAAGGGATTTTGAGTTCTATTGGTTGTACAGCTTCAACTCCATAAACCAGAGAGAAAGGAGTAGCCCCCGTTGATGTACGAACAGAGGTTCGATAACCCCAAAGGGCGAAATGTAGCTTACTTGGCCAATCATTATAATTTTCTGTCATCTTTTCGATGATAGTTTTCACATTTTTGTTGGCCGATTCGACCGCACCATTTGTTTGTGGTCTGTAAGGTGATGATCTGTGATGCTTGATATGATATTTCTGTAATAATTCCGCGCATTCGGCTTGGAAATGCGTTCCATTATCACTGATCATTTCATGTGGTACCCCATATCGGCATATGATATTTTTCTCAATGAATTGAGCTACGTGTTTCGCCGTCAGCTTAGCATATAAGGTAGCTTCGACCCATTTGGTGAAATAGTCGATTGCTACGAGAATGAATTCATGCCCCCCTTGTCTTGGTGGTATTATTTTTCCCATGTTGTCGATGCCCCAAGTGGAGAAAGGCCATGGAGAAGTATATGTGTAGAGAAGCGAAGGTGGGACATGCTGTAAATTTGCGTAAACTTGACACTTCATACATTTCTTGACGTATTCGTGTTAATCTCTCTCCATAGTAGTCCAATAATAACCTTGCCGTTGAATTTTTTGGACTAACATCTTTGCATTCATGTGCGTTCCACATATACCGACATGGAGATTTTCCATGGTTCTGTGTGCTTCTTTCTTGGCTATGCATAAGAGATTTCTCCCCATTGCAGTCCTCTTATGGAGTTCTCCCCAGATGAGCACATATTGTGAGGCCAAGAGCCTCAAAGCACGACGTGACCTTTTATCAATATTGGGAGGGTATTCTCCTCTTGTCACATAACTAAGGATATCTGTATACCATGGCTCTTCATCTTCTTCTCCTAGTTCTTGTTCATCGTCGAGTGCGTGAACATAAGCTGGTTCATATCTTCTTTCTATGGTCAGTGGCATTTTGATTGAATAAGTTGGAATTCGTACCATTGATGCTAATTTAGCTAGTGCGTCGGTGAATTGGTTTTCTTCTCTCGGAAAATATGTGTATTCCACTTTATCTAGTTGCTCCGTGAGAGTTTCTAAATGAGCTTGATACGTAGCGAGATTTTCACTTCTCACTTTCCATCTCTTGGAGATTTGGTTAATGATTAGTGAAGAATCACCGTAGATTCTGAGCTTCTTAATTCCCAAGGCGACAGCTGTTTCTAACCCCAAGATACATGCTTCATATTCTGCGGCATTGTTGGTGACATCAAAGTCGAGCTTCATGGAAATTGGGATGTGCTCTTCATTGGGTGATACGAGCAAGACTCCTACACCACATCCCTTTTGGTTTGAAGCTCCATCGAAATAAAGCGTCCAGCTATCATCTTCGGTCATGAGTAAATCTACATCAGGGAAATTGTACTCATCTTCTTCTTTTTCAGTTTCTTCTAGCGGAAAGTCTGCTAAGAAGTCAAAAACTGCAGAACCTTTGATGGCTTTTTGTGGCACAAATCTCAAGTCAAATTGAGCCAGATTGACTATCCACCTTGATAATCTGCCGTTGAGTGTTGCTTTCTCGAACAAGTATTTGAGAGGATCCATCTTGGACATGACATGCACTGTATGAGTGAGCATGTAATGTCTTAGTTTCTGTGCGGCCCACACAAGTGCGAGACATAACTTTTCAAGTGGTGTGTATCGCGTCTCATATCCTTGAAGTTTCTTACTCAAGTAGTAGATTGCATTCTCCTTGCTTTCGATATCTTCTGCTAGCATTGCCCCCATCGTTTCTCTTGTGACCGTAAGGTAGAGTCGAAGAGGAAAGTCAGGTATTGCTGGTGCTAACACGGGTGGGTTTGCCAGGTACTCTTTGATTTTGTCGAAAGCTTTTTGGAAATTGTCATCCCATGTGACTGGGACATTTTTCTTGAGCTTCTTGAATATATGTTCACATATCGCTGTGAGCTTTGATATGAACCTACTTATATACTGCAACCTTCCAATGAAACCTCGAATCTTTTTCTCCTTCTTGGGAGGTGGCATGGCCATGATCGCTTTTACTTTTGTAGGATCTATTTCAATCCCTTGAGAACTGATCACATATCCAAGTAATTTGCCTGACGTGACTCCGAATGCACATTTTGCTGGATTTAATTTCATGTTGTACTTGCGGAGCCTTTCAAAGAACTTGCGAAGTGCAATAATATGGCCTGGGCAATCTTTGGACTTAACGATCATATCATCGACATAGACCTCCACCTCTTTGTGCATCATGTCGTGTAACAATGCTGTAGCTGCTCTTTGGTAGGTGGCACCCCTGTTTTTCAACCCGAATGGCATTACCGTATAGCAATATGTACCCCATTGCGTGATGAATGTGGTTTTCTCCGATCCATATCTTCTTCGGCCATCAATACTTGATTATATCCGGCGTAACCGTCCATGGATGATAAGAGTGCATGGTTTGCTGTGTTATCGACCAGAATGTCAATGTGAGGTAAAGGGAACCCATCTTTCGGGCTTGCTTTATTGAGGTCCCTGTAATCAACACACATTCTGACCCTTCCATCTATCTTTGGAACTGGAACCACATTTGTTGTCCCTTCTGGATACTTGGATACTTTGATGAAACCTGCGGCCAACTGCTTTCTGATTTCTTCTTTGATTTTGAGAGCCACATCTGGTTTCATACGGCGCAGCTTTTGCTTGACAAGCTTCATACCTGGAATGAGTGGTATCGTATGCTGAGCTATATCCCTGTTAATTCCTGGCATATCTTGGTATGACCAAGCAAATACATCAACAAATTCACTAAGCAAGTTAATTAGCTCTTTGCGTTCATCTTGACTTAGTGTTAATCCAATTTTTACTTCTTTAACAGTCGTACTTGGAAATGTTAACTGTTTCTGTATCTTCGATAACTGCTGTTTTATTTTCGTGTTCTTCCATTGCTTTTGTTATTTCTTTGTCATTTTTATCATTAGCAAACCAATATTGATCAGGGCTAGGGGAATGACACGCATCGTAAGCAAAGGTACTCATTTTATTGAATTCATTGGCTAATACATCAAGAGGGGCAAGGTCGGCTGCGACCTCACCGGAATTATTTGGACTAGAAAGAGAGGAATCAACAAGGGACTTAGGGTTGAACTGTATAGGAGAAAGAGGGTCGGCCTCAGACTCTAAGGACTCGTCTACAGACTTAGACTCAGACTCGGACTCGGACCCAGACGACTCAGACTCATCAAACATAGGACCTTCGCCAGCGGTTATTTCCAACTTCTCTCCACTTGGCGTAGTGATCCTCAATGTCTTGCGCCATCCCCTTGAAATGTTTTCAGCTTGGACGATTAACTCGGAGGGGTCAAAATCCTTGTTTGCTATGACAGCTTGAACGAGCTCGGAGTTATCATTGTAGACGGGCTTAGACTCATTCTTTTCCATTCCAAAAAGCAGGTTGATGCCTAGATCATCAGAACTCGGGCTAGCTGGCTTATCGGTTGTGAAGAGCTCTTCGTCTTCATCAACAAAGTCACAATCGAGGAATATCTCGAATCCTGGTTCACTCTTCCCATCGTGGACGAATGGCTCAGGGAATTCATAGCATGGGAAGTCTTCCCCTTCTTTGATGTACTTGCCATTGAGGGCGAACGGATATGGATCCATGGCCATTTCCGTCTTCGTGATTCGAGCATTATTGCGAGCCTTCATCTTCAATAGTGCTTGTTTCATATCTTCTTGAGTGCACCAGGATGGCCCCAAGATTCAACCATTTTCTTTTTGAGTCCAAGGGTCATTCCAGGGAAATGCCCTTGCTTCCTCAGAATGGCATTAATATTGGTGTTTGAATAGGGATCGAAGTTAAGATGGCAGTTTTCCTCCTCTTCAATCACGAGAACACCATCTAGTGAAAACCCCCAAAGATCTTCATCTTCTTCGTCATGTTCAACATGGACAATAGGAGTGTCGATAACTTGAATGCGCATAGGAGAAGCATCAATAGTAATTGGAACCCCTCCAACTATGGCTTTCACTTTCTGGTGCAGCGATGATGGAATCGCCTTTAGCTCATGAAGCCAAGGGCGTCCTAACAATAGATTGAAGGAGGACTTAATGTCTACTACCTGAAACTTAGTGCGACTTTCAATGGCCCCAGTAGTTATGTTCAGTATGATAGTACCCACGGCTTGACGGCGAGTATTATCATAAGCGCGGATCCCTTGAGTGGAGGGAGTCAATTCTTCATTCTTTATGCCCAACTTCTTTGCAGTACGGAGTGGGCACACATTGATTGCAGAGCCATTATTAACCAGGCTCATAGGAACATTCATCTGCCTACACACCACAGTGAGGTGTAAGGCCTTATTATGTTAGTCCCTTTCCGGGGGCAGATCCTTGTCAGAAAACGAAATCAGATTGCTAGTACTTGGCAATTCAGTAGTGAGAAAGTTCACCAATCCTTGAGGAGTCATGTCATCATCAACTCCTATTTTCACCAGAGCATTCGTCACAGCCTTTCGATGCTCGTAGGAGGTGGCCAAGAGCTTCCATACATTCATCTCCACCTTGGTTTTTTGCAATTGTTTGACCACATCGCTGTTCACAGGGTCGATGGGATCAATTATCGGATGTGATTGTGGTAGAGGTGGAGGTGGATTAGGTTGTTGCAACCGTTCACTTTTAGTGATAACCTTGACCTCAAAGTCCCCCCAAACATCTTCACTTGTGCCAAGAGATGAACAGGCTATATCCTTGAGATAGACGTCTTCATCGTCGCTATCCCAAATTCCATTAACTTCTTCAGAACTCGAGACAAATACCACTTCCGGCAGAGGTTCATTCACAGGTTGAATGAGTATTGACGGATCAAAGGAGACTTCATCTCCCATGATAGCCAAAGCATCAGAAAGAGGACATGTTTGAATGTTAGGCTTCTTGCCCCCCTGGAGGGAAAGGAAGTTGATTAACATCAATTAGGTCTTGGATTGAATCTTTCAACCTCCAACACTTCTCAGTATTATGACCCTTGCCTTGATGAAATTTGCAATAAGCATTGGGGTCATAGGTAGCGGTCCTATTCTTTGGTCGAGGTTCTAGAAATGGTCCGATTGGCATAATCAGTCCTTGACCATGCAAACAGTCATAAGCAGCATCATAAGTCATTCCAAAAGGCGTGTAAACCCTCCTTTGCCTTTGGAATCTTTGAGGAGGAGCATTAAAGGCCAGCACATCATTGATATTGATATTGTTGGTAGCATTATTGGGCTTAGAAGACGAAGAAGAAGGAGTGTCATTCTTCTTGTTTTACCAAGTGCTGTTATTTTTGTTGCTACCAGCAGTCTTCATTAGTTCGTCCTCGATATTGATTCCAATATCGTATACAACTTCAAAGGTACTCAGAGGCAGAAACTTTAACTGTAGCTTGTACTTATGAGTCAGATTGGCAATGAACAAGCGAACCATTTCTTTCTCCTTGAGGGGGATCCACCAAGAGCGCAGCTGTTTCCCTCCACCTGCTTAAGTAAGTTGTGAAGCCTTCATTCTCTTTCTATTTGAGAATGGAGAGTTCACGTTCAGAAGTCTTGGCCTGAATGTTACACTTGTAACGATTCATAAAGCTTTCAGCAACATCCTCCTAGGTCACGACATGTTTGGATTCTAAAGAATAGAACCACTGTTGACAGGCATGCTCCAAGGAAAGAGGGAACACTGTAGGGAAGAGTGTCACATCTACTTCCTTAAGAGCCATAGTTGCCGAAAAAGCCTTCAAATGGAAAAGCGGATTATCAGTAGGCTTGAATTTGGGAATATCAGCGGTAGAAAACTTCTCAGGAAGCTTGTCCCTTATGGACGAAGAGGTGACAGGCTGTTCCACATAAGTGAATTCTTCAGAAATCTTGCTCATTTGTTCCTTAATCTTGTCCATTGCAGCGGTAGTGACATTGTTTTGACTGTCTTGTTCTACCGTGCTGACTCTAGTGGTGAGTGTTTGCATCATGTTAGACAACTTTTCAATTGTCTTGTTGAGGTTCTCGATGTCTTCCTTAGTAGCCATTGGTTGAAAGTAGACTGGAGATGGATCTTGTGGAGATGATTGAGGTGGTTTCCTTGTATGCCTCTTTGGTATAAGAGGTTGTTGAGGTATTGACTCGAACCGTAACAATCTACCCCTTCTTCTTGACCAAGTGCTGTGACACCGAAACAAACACACCTTTAATGACCAAACTTAACCTTAACCCATCCAGATTTTTTAAATAAAAGGAATTTTTTTTTATTAAAAATCTATAATTTTGAAATCCTACTTGTTTATTTTTTTTAAAAAAAAATATGGGAGGATACCATCCGACTTACTCCGAAAATAAAAAACGACACAAAACAAGACTACCCTAAAATACGGTCAAAAAGTAGTGCACGACTTAAAGAAAAAAGTGTGTGAACACGATATGTGAGTGATTAAGTGAGGTTATGGACGCGTGTTTTGACCGTATAGCTAGACATGACACCAAACTGGACACAACATCTACATATGTACGCACAAAAATCGAAAAAAGACTGACAGGACACTTTTCCTGGGCACCGTGTCACGGTGCTGACTGTCGTGACACGGTGTAGTCTACTGTCAGACGGTAGAAAGCCCCGTGTCACATAACTGTTCACCGTGGCGCGACAGAACATGTCGTGACACGGTGCGCAGTTCCAGGTCAGTTTTGTGATTTTTCCGGATTTTAATCGATTTTAGGTCCGTACTAATTACTATGTGAGAATAAAAAACCCTCGGTCATGGGTTAAACACAAGAGTAAACAAATGAAAGTTAGCACCAAACAACCACATAGCATTTAGGCACGATGATGTAACAAAAGTTCGCAACCTAGAGTCAAGATCTATGTTCAACTATTGGTCAAGCTTTGGGTGTCAAAAGGGTACCATGGTTAAGAGTTTGGACGCGTTAGCAAGGCAGCTTCCCTTGAGGGTGTATGCCAACGGGCGGCTCCGCGAGTTCGTGATGAAATTGAACTCGACTCCATGGTTTGGGTGAATTTAATAACTCGGATGAACCCTTATTTTCATGAGCGTTTTTGGGTTGATAGAGCTTAAATCCCCCGGGGCTAAGACGCATGTAGAAAACATACGTTTTTTCAAAAAAATCTAAGGAAGTTGACTGTGCGAAGAGAAAATGAGCCACCGGACTGATTTTAGGACTGCAGTGACACGGCAAAAATTCCCGTGCCACGATACTGTTCACCGTCAAACGGTGCACTTTACCGTGACACGGCAGATTTTGCCGTGGCACGACAGTAAGAAGATCTGACTGGTGCCTTGTTTTCCTTCGTGCGCAACCAACTTATTCAATTTTTCCTACGAGACAGACCTGAATGCGACGTTAAAACGTCTCTGCAGATGCAAAAAATAGCAAATTAATCACAGGAATATTTTTTCAAGAATCTTTCAAGTCTCATCCACTCATCTTAATTAAATACCGATCACTCAAATCGATAAATAATCAAGAATCCTCCCTAGTGGAGTCGCCAAATTGTAGGCGTCGCTCGAAGTGCGCCTACGTTAAAGCATGTTGTGAATATGCTTGACACTCATAGGAAGTGGGAATTGACATACGATTAGGGACACGATTAGGGGCAAGGAAAGTAGGGAGCCGCCAACAAGTTTTTAAGGAACTTGTAAACCGTTCACGGATCATAAAAAGGCAACCACGATAAGGGACAACGAAGGCAACAACGATTGACCCGTGAAGGTTACACTCCATTCATAATCCATGAGATTACTAATTCCATATGGTTCGGAACCACGGAAGGAGGATCGGGGATGATGGTACGAAGTGAGTCATGGAGTCACATTCGCCCGTATTGGCCTCTACTCGATTCTTATATTGAAAAGCATTCCTGTGATCTCAAAGGCATACAAACAAAATATTCAATTCGCTCCAAACTATTATTTAGCTAAATTGGTTGAATATTAATGCACACATTATTCTAAAATATAGGTGATCACTTCAATTAATAACAAGATTAAAAAGGATCCTAAACCGGTTGTCCAAATTATATTATTAGGCGTTATTTTCAATTACATATTCCCCTTCAAACATGCAATATGGTGATCATAAAAATAATTGAACAAACAATAATATTAGAAGTAATTTAACCATAATTCCAACAATATAAAATCGTTAGAAAAATAATAGAAATAAAAGGAACATAATTCTTACTTTGATTCTGTTTGTTTGCAACTACAAAATAATAAACGAGTTAGTAACTTCAAGGAAATAAAAACAATAATTAAATTAAATTAAATAAATTAGTGTTGATTTGGGGCCAAACCCTCAAACAGTTCTACCTTTCACGCCTTGGCTTAAGGACAGAACCACGAGTAAAGTATGGACTCCTTTAAGCACTTGAAGAAGGAATTTTGAAATGATAAGGGTAGGCTAGTGTTTAGGCTAAAGCATAGAAGAGAGAAAAATAAACTAGAGAATTAATTGCTTCCCCGTACATCAGAAATGAGGGGGTATTTATAGGGAAAATGTGTTAAGGGAGCACACGGAACCCTAAAATGATAAAAACCCTAAAAAAGTATCCCGCGACACGGCAAACTGTACCGTGACACGGGAAGCCCCACCGTTAGACGACAAACATTCCCGTGACACGGTGCATTTTTAGTGTGACGCGGGAAATTTTCAGTAAACGGGGAAGAAAACGCGTTAAGGGTTTACGCGGAAAAGACACGGAATGTCCCGTGTCACGGCAGATTTCCCGTGTCACGGGAAATTCCACCGTCAAACAGGAAGGATTCCCGTGACACGGTGGATACCTGCCGTGGCGCGGGAATTCCTAGCTCACTTTTCCGTCTAAATACATTTTAAAACCTAATTTCATTCGACATTTTAAGTGCCGATTGATAATTTCGGGCCTTTTCTGATTTATTATTATTTAGGCTAAAATTAGAAAATTATTAAATAAAATAAATAAAAGGTTTGGGCCAAAAATAAATAATAAAATAAAAAAGGTTTGGGCTAAAATTAAATAATAAATTTGGGCTGAAATTAAAACTATGCTTTTACCAAACATCAAGACTAATCCATGGACTGTTAAAAAATATGGATTTAATCAAATACGATTTTTTAAGCACTCTCGGGATTAAATATTGAACCCGACCAATAGTGGCGGTGAAAGGTTGTTCATCATCGGGTTTGGTTTTGGGGGGACATTTTTAGGTGTCTACAATTTCCATGTGGCAAGAGTAAGGCCGTCAAGAGAGAGAAAGAGAGAATATCTTTAGAGAGAGAGAGAGATCGTCCATGTGACTAATTTAGCTCTTACTTTACCAGGTCCTAACAAGTTAGACAATGAGAGACTTGGGATCCATCTTGACGATAACATTAAGTATCAATGCCCGCCAAACCCGAAGAAGTCATTTAACACTCTTCCTGTTTTTGCTACCAGAGCTCGCAAGGGAAAGCAAAGAAGCAAACGCAACATGACTGTCCTCTCTCAAGCTAAGCCTACTGGATCCACGGTGCTCCCCCGACGAAGAGGCGAAGGTCCTGGCAAGTCCAAGAGAGCCATAGTTGGACGGGATGGTACCAACAACAACGCTAATTAGCTGATAACAACCTTCATTACATTGCTAATCATCTACTGATTAGCACACCTACTAAACACCCATGACGGTCTTACTCTTGGCCACGTGGAGAACTGTTTTGGACCACGTAGGCACCTGCTACCTACAAGGTCGGTTTGCCACCTACACTGATAAGTTGCACCAGCTTGGTTATCTTCCTTTAAATACCTAAGAATGTTTTAAAAAATAGGTACGATCTCTCTCTCTCTCTCTCTCTCTCTTTCTCTCTCTCTCTCTCTCTTTCTCTCTCTCTCTCTCTTTCTCTCTAAAGATATTCTATCTCTTTCTCTCTCTTCATTCTATCTTTCCTCAGATTACTGACTTTAGTATCGGAGCGGTTATCCCTGGATAACCCCCTGGGTTAGCTGATCTGTGTAGAATATGTAGGTGCAAAATTGGACGGTAAACCTTTACCAAACCCTCAAGAACTCTCGGAACTAGAGCTCACCCGAAATAATTGGTGCTAGAAGGAGGGGTTAGTAATAACTTCTATCGTCCAAAGAACCTTTGGCAGTCATGGAAGGAAACAATGAAATTACAACGCCGATATCAGAAACTGAAAACCGCCAGTATGAGAAAAACATTAAAAAAAAAACCAATGCAAGTAAAATCGTGAATATCATACTTGAAATTATGGTAGAGGATGAAACTCACCTTCTTCATAGGAATACTGCAAACACACCGATAACACCTGAGCGGAATCGAGCACTAATCCCAGATCCCCTTGAAGGGTTTACCCTAAAGGAACTGGAAATAACAGTAGGGTTATGCGGGCAATGTCCAGGAAAATAAAAGAAGCCAAGGTGGCAACTGGCGGGGCAAGGGGAAACTTGTCGACATTACCTATGGCCGTTAATCTTGAAAGCCATATTAAATAGGCAGGACCACAACCCCAACCTCAGCCCTAGCAGCAGCACCAAGGAGTGACAACACCAACTGAGCATCAGGCCACCCATGACACGCAGGTAAGAGACTCAGGGTCTTATCAGCATGAGGCCAGTAGTGGGCCGACAAGACGTGTAGCCAGAGCTGTAGTCAGGCCTACAGTATCCCCTTTTACCCAAGAAGTACTTGATCAGCAAATGGAGAAAATAAAAATGCCGTCATGCACGTTTTATGGCAAGGGAGACCTCAAGCGGTATGTGGCGACCTTTGAAAGCCACAAGTTGCTTTACACTGACACCGACGCGGTATTGTGCAAAGTCTTTCCAACAACCTTAATGGGAGCCGCTTCAGATTTGTTTTCCAATCTGGAACCAGGTTCCATTGACTGCTTCTAAACCTTGGTAGAGCTGTTCACCAGCCAATACATAAGCAATATCAAGACAGAGAACAATTGGGGAACTTATGGCAATCAAGCAGAGGAAATATGAGTCTCTTAGGGACTTCATCAGGCATTTCAATAATAAGGATAATACCATACCAAAATTTCTACAAGAAATAGCTGTAATGGCTTTAATGAATGGTCTGGGTGATAATGACTTTTAAAAGTACATGATGAGAAAATCTTTCCCAAACCTAAGTGTGGCGTTTAACAAAGCACATGAATACATAAAGAGCAAAGAAATCTTAAAAACCAGTAGTAAGATATCCTTGTTAGAGCCCTCTCGACGGCAGAATGATATTTCAACACCCAATAATCACGGTAACGAGATAAACAGGTTGCAACAACAGAGTTAATAGAGAGTCGGTAGGCCATAAAGAGGATTAGGTCGATATAGTAGCTATACATAGCTAAACACACCTAGGGCGGCGATATACTCGATGAACCAACATAGGGAAGACTGGAGTCGGCCAGCGCCAACGATAACCAAAGGCTGAGATGTCAAGAAGTATTGCATGTTTCATAAAGACGTCGGCCACTATATCGAAGTGTGCATTCAATTGAAAGAAAATATTAAAGACCTCACCAGAAAGGGGCACCTGTCCCAGTATTGAGCCTAGACAGGACCAAGTCGACAACAACCCACGCAGTCAAGACATACTGAATATCGAAAGCAGGGTGATTCGCCCATGCAGGACGATACCTACAGGAAAAACCGTACATATACTTACCTTTAGGGAATGTGCCACCTGGGCAAAAAATTACGATAGACATTATTACTGGCGGCCCTGTACATGGAGGTTTCGTGAGTGGGGCAAAAAAGAGCCTATCAGAATACAAGCATATAGTAAATGCGCCGGGATAGAAGATCGGCCCCGGCCCACCTCCATTCCAACTGTGTCTTATTCGGAAATTGATGCCAAGGGCATAGTTTTCTCGCATGATGATCCACTGGTATTAATTTTGACGGTCAATGGAGCTGACGTTAAACGAGCATTGGTTGACAGTGGAAGCTTCGCTAACATACTGTTTGCGAGGGCCTTCGATGCCATGAGGATAGGCCGAAGCTACCTAATGCCAGTGTCGTACCCAGTGATTGACATACTCAAGTCGTATTCACCTAATAAAAAATAAAACCTAAATCCACTAACTATGTAGATAGGGAAGAAGGGTTGAACCACAGGGAAATAGGTCAATTTATTCCTAATTAATTAGAAGCAATCTAAATTATCAAGTAACCAAATTTATTGTAGTAATTAAACTAGGGCTGGCAAAAGTTTACCCGCCCCGAAAACCCGACCCGAACCCGACCTGAAAATAGCAGATTAGGGTTGAAGTTTTCGACCCGAAAACTTAAATGGGTCGACACGAACCCGACATGAAAATTAAATGGGTTAGGTTAAGGTTGAAACTTTCAACCCGAAAATGACCCACATAACCCGAACACATTTAAGTTTTGAAAAATAAACCCTAAAGGAACCTTAGCCCAGCCCAAATTCTAAAAAAGCCTACCTTATAAACTCAAAAACCCTAAAATCATTCTATTTTTTTGTCATTTCTCCCAGCCGTTTTCAGTTTTCTGCCCTTCTCTCTCTCTCTCTCTCTTAAATTTTCTCTCTCTTTAATCCTTAAAATCTTCTCCATTGCTGTTTTTAATTTTGAAGCTACTCTAAATTGCACTTCCACATTATCGGTCTAACTTTAATTCATCATCGATCTAAAACCATTATGTTTCGTAATAGCGAATTATTTATTGATGTAATTTTGTTTGAGTTTGGTTTGTTTATTTGTTACAGAAATAATTTTGCTAAAATTGTGTTTGGGGAATAGTTTAGATTTTTGGAATTTTACACATTATGCTGCATATATGTATATATTTCGTTTTATTTTGTGATTTAATTGGATGATGCAAACACAAGATTCAGATCAATACTCATGCTTCTTGTGCTCAAAAAGTCAGAAGCCCAGCACTTTGGATGGAAATACACATGCAGTTGAAAAATAAACAACATACTTGTATTTTGTAATTTGTTATTTCTAATCCTATGTTATGAATTCCATTTTTGTGATTTTAGATACTCCGTATAGTGTTTGTAACCGTAAATATATATCTATATAAAACAAAAATCATCATCTTATAATTTTTTTTTAAATAAATAATAAAATTGGTGAAAAAATCAAGTTAAATCTGGTTGACCCGAAACTGACCCGAACCCGAACAGATCAGGTTCGGGTCAAGCATTTTGACCCGAAAAACTAATCAGGTCAGGTTCAGGTTGATGTTTTTTGATCAGAAACCGAATTGACCCGAACACGAAAGTGACCCGACCTGATCTGTTTGCCACCCCTAAATTAAACTACTAAAGGTAAAAGTAGGAAGGGAATAAAATAGGAGATAAATCAATGAAGGAAAAACCTAGGGCATAGGTTCACTAATAAACAATATTCCAGAGTAAATCATAATAAGTAATCATCAAGCATCAATTAATAAGATTATAAAGGGCTTTCGCTACATATTACAATCACAGAATTAATTTACCGGTATTAAATCTCATCTCTCGAATCTCGACTTAACCATTTATAAATTAGTTTGCCTATTGAAACTAAGCTTAAACATCAATTCTCATCTCTTGAATCTCGAATTAATATTGCTAAACTCATACAATTAAATCTGGCCAAACCTAATTGCATAGCATGAAATCAATCAACAGGAAATTAATCAAGCATTGATAATCAACAATCACAAATTACCCCTTCATATTATTTATTAGATCCCCATAAACCCTAGAAATAAAACTACTCAGGCATAATTAAATCTAAACTAATCAAAACAATAAAACAAGACATGATGAAAGAATTAAAGAAAATAACTGAAATTAAAAAAGAAGAAATTGTTACCAAAAGAAATCTGGATTAAGGAATGTAATTAAGAACAAAGTTGAGAGAGTTCAAGAGAGAGAAAATATTCTAAGTAGAGAGAGAAAGTCTAAAAGAGAAGGTAATAAAAAATTACGTACAAAAATTGTACTTAAACATCCCTAAAACAAATCCTAATTGAAAACTAAAACTTCAGCTCCAAAAACACGCGCCCGATCGAGCGAAGGGCCGCCCGATCGGGACCGCCTTTTTTTCTTCGCTCTTCCTGGGCAGCCGCGCCCGATCGAGCTTACGCTCACCCGATCGGGCGCGCCTTCTTGCTGATGCTTTCTTGTGCGCGCCCGCCTGATCGGGCGCAAGATTACCCAATCGTGCCCGTCTTCTTCTTCGAGGCTTGGACTTCGATTGGGCTGGATTCTTCGGCCCAATCCAGATTTCCTCTTTGGGTCTTGAATACTCGATCCAAATGCCCCGGTATCACATATCGAGCCCTTAGTCACCGGCTCCAAGCGGTCCAGGGCTTCAAAGACGGTCGTGTCCTCCTAATGCTCGTAGTTGCTTCATGAAAAAACCCGGAAAACGCTCCAAATGTGCAATTTCCTACAAAACTCAAGCAAAACTACAAATACACTAGAAAACACTAACTAGCAATAAAAGTAGCTCTAAAGAGCCGAAAACACTACTAATTATGACCAAGGGACGAGGGTAAAACACTATATAAATTGGATATATCAAACTCCCCCAAAACAAACCTTTGCTTGTCCCTAAGAAAAGAGCTCATCAATGAACATATAAAACATGCTTCATCCAAAATAAACAAAACCAAGCACAAACAATTCAAAGCAAATCTAATGAACATGCTTCAATGTCAATCAATCTCATTCATCTAATCATCCTTCCTCCCCAACAATTATCAAGTAGAGCAAACCACATGAGCATATAGAATTCAAGACTAGTGGTCACACACTCAACTCTCATTTATGTGGCGAGTAAAAGATGTACTGGATCGCTCTCCAACCAACCCCTTTATATGTGAACAATGCCCTCCCAACTCACACTCTCGTGTGTTTAAAACAATGTACGCTCAACCTACTAGTCGACTTGAAATATGTAAAATCATAACTTGCATTAATAAACAACACTTTCACATTCATACAACTCTTATGCTCAAAAGTAGGAAGGTCTTTAAAGCTTGTAATGTAAGGCTAGGGTAGAGGGTAGGATAAATTTAGGAAAATGTGAGAGTAAAGCCATGCTTAAGGGAGCCATATCCTAATAACCCAAGGTCAAAAATAAATAATTCCCAAAACATCTCCAATCACAAGTTAACTCCACAAAAATTCACCAAACAATCAATTAAACAACACAATCCCAATACTTACATAATCATTCACAAAGTATGATAATATGAAATAGAGTGAATTAAAACAAACTTTGAACTACTTATTCTTTTTTTCTTTCTTTTTTTTTTCATACTTTGAACTTTTTTTCTTTTTTTTTTTCCCTTGAGCAACCTTCAAATAGAACATTTGAACACTTGAAACAATTTTTTTCTTTGCTTTTTTTTTTCTTTTTACCTCATATTGGAAATTTTCAACTTTGAAACACAAAACATCAATATTTTCCAATCATAATATCAAAGAGCAATCACTCTTCTTTTATTCCCACATTGTGCAAATAATATGCACACCACAACTCCCTCACCTCAACAACTAAAAGTAATATTATCATCACCAACAGAAAGGGTTAGTTTACCATTTTTTACAACAATAATGGCTCATGCAGTGTGGAGGAAAGGCCTACCTAATATAATGGGTATTTGTGTATCCTCTGCCATGTCTAAAACAACAAAATCAACAGGGATAAAAAATTTACCAACTCTGACAAGGACATCCTCTAAAATACCTAGGGGGTATTTTACAGAACGATCTGCCATTTGCAAAGTTATATTAGTAACTTTTAATTCTCCCATATTAAGTTTAGCACAGACAGACGATGACATAATACTGACACTGGCACATAAATCACACAAAGCTTTATAAAAAAAACATTCCCTATATGAGAAGGGATAGAAAAACTACAAGGATCCTTTAATTTAGGAGGGGATTTTTTTTGCAATAAGGCATTACACTCCTATGTAAAGGCTACAGTTTCTACCTCATTAAAGGCCCTTTTCCTAGTCAGAATATCTTTCATTAATTTAGCATATGCAGGAACCTGAGTGATTAAATCAGTGAAAGGAACTGTTACCTGCAAGTTTTTCACAACCTCCAAGAACTTACCGAATTGTTTATCAAACTTACTCTTAAATTGTCTATTAGGGAACAGTATTTTGATAACCGGGCTCTGAACATCTCCTCCCTTATCCTGAGATTTACCCTGCAAAGAAATATTAGAAGGGTTAGTATCTGTTTGTATCCTTGCAGGGTTAGCAAGATTAGCGTTTGGTATAGAGGAATCTGGATCAGGAACTGGTCCATCTTCCTTTGTCATAGGAGGTCCATCATAATGTGAACCACTCCTTAGAGTGATTACATTGGCATGATCTATGGGATGGATATTGTTTTGGGTGTTTTTGTCCCTCGGGAGAGTTACAACACGAAGTCTGATCCGGTCGAGCTGTACCTGCAAAATAACGGAGACTCCGGGTGGTTGGAGCTTCGCCTCCGACGGTCAAGTTAGTAACTTGAAAAGGAATAAAGAGGACGAAAATTTAGGTGGGTATCTGCTCGGATTCCAAGCTCAGGTGTTTCTCTGATGTGAGAGAATGCTAGTGTAATAAATGGTACAATGTGCCCTCAAAATGAGGGACCTCTCCCTATTTATAGGGTCTTTGGGATTTGTGCCCTTGATTAGGTCACTGAACCCTTATCATTGGTGGGCTGCGCCGTTTTGCAACTTTCTCGGGATTTGGGCCTGAAGGCCGCCTTTTTCCCTTAGTTTTTGGAGTGACACGTGTCAAGCAGGGATTGGTCCACTTTGGGCCAACCTAAGGCTGACACGTGTCATCCGCTGATTGGACCACGTGGCGGGGTAAAATTACCCTAAACATTTGCCCCTCACAGATGTGACGTGGCATGCCACGTGGCATCTGTGACACTTGTCACGCTCCTATTGGCGATAATTTTACCATTAAAGAGTAACCGTTTGCCTTCCGAGTAAATTACGAGAATGTCCCCATATTTACCCTCTATATATAGGCGTTTACCCTCATAATTTTCTACGTTTACAAAAAATTTTCTTGAGAGAGAACTTTGAGAGAGCAGAAGTCATCCGTCTGAGTCAGGCGCAAGCAAGAGAGCTCGTTTTCCACTAACCCAGCCAGGTCCGCCTAGTTTCAGATTTCACTTCAAAAGGTACTGTCTCTACCTCTCTCAGCTCTTTTTCTTTTTTCACCGCTTGTACATATTTCTTGCAATAAATGGATGCATCACCAACACACACAGCACAACCTAGGTTAGAGTCCAGCCGGTCACCAGGGACGGCTGAGTCTAAGACTGGGAGTGCCGTCTCGGGGTGTTGGGACCACCCTTTGCCTTGGATTCCGACCAGTTATGTGTCTGTGCAGGACACCATGGCTCGGACAATGCAGACGGCAACTGATCCAAATTAAAAGAGCGAAGGCTCAGGCGGCCAAACGCTTGAGGGAGAAATGTCTTGTCAGGGAGACCAGACGGCTCTGGAGAGATCCCCTCTGCGCGCCCCTTCAACTCCTGCTGATTCCTTCTTGGAGGAATGCGACCAAGGCGGCGACGAGGCCGTCTCTGCCCCCTTGAGTCAAAGTGAGGAGGAGACGGAGAGCGACAGCTCCGACTCTACCTCTGAGAGCAGTGACAATTTACCCCTGCTTCTGAATAGCGAGGAGGAAGAAAGGAAAAAAGTGGAATGAGAAGGATGATCCCTTCAACATCCATGTCTCCTCCAAGGACCGGATTCAAATGGAGGAAAACTTAAAGAACTTTATTAAAATGCACCCGCTAGGTGACGGGTATAGGATCCGGGTGCCGCCTGAGAATGGCACCGTCGCCTAGGATGACGATCAAGAGAACGCCAACAGCTATTTTGGCTGTTATAAGGCGGCGTTCAAGGCTGGTCTCTGCTTTCCCCTTCACCAGGCGGTGAAGGCAATTTTGAGAGGCTACGGCCTCGGAGTCTGGAAACTTACCCCCAACTCTTGGACAAACATTCTGGGGTATGTTGCCGCCTGCGAGTTCTAGGGGCTTAACCCCGGCTGGGAGGCTTTTGCTAGTATGCATTATCTTAGCAGAAGCCCAGGCGGTTGGAGGGCGTGGTATACTCTAACCACGCAACCCCAATACATGATGACCTTGGACAAGGTCTCAAAATTCGACGGCTGGAAACACAGGTTCTACCTGATGTCAGCTCCAACCAGACGGGAGAATTACGAATTCCGTCTGTACAATAAGAAGCCCGACTTGATGGGCCGGAAGTGCGCTCTTCCCCGGATCCCAGAGGAAGATTTTGACAAGATCATTGAGGCAGACTTTTTTGGCCTCACAGACGCGACCTTGTCAACCGGGGAAACAATAAAAGTCCCCAAGAACTGGATCCTAAGAGCGCATGGTTCAGGGATAAGTGTTTTCTAGCCGCCTGCGGGCTAAGGCACATGTTTACCAAACGTATGCGCCTGAGTTTATATCCGTCTGTAGTATTTTTCTATCGAAATTGATTTATGATACTGACCAATTTCCTTCATTTTGCAGAAGAAGCATTAAACATATTGCAGACAGAGAAAACCCCCAAGCGATCCTCTGCAGTCATCCACAAGGAGCTTGCGGAAAAAGCTGCGGCTGAGGTCAAAGCCAAGGTAACAAACGCCTGACCCTTTCATAAGTTGATCTTTTAAAATTATTTTTCCCGGATGCTAACCTTAACTTGATTTTTTTTGCAGGGAGGAGAGGTTGGAAAGTCGTTTGAGAAACAACTCAAACGGGCTAGAGAGGAGACCCCCGCCGTTCTCAACAAAATCAAAAAAATCCACCTCCGCGTCAACTCCCGGCGCCTTAGCCGGGCATCAGCAGATGCGGATAGCGGGGCGAAACGAGAAGATAGGCGACATCTTGTGCCTTGATCTCGTCAACCCCTTATCAGCAGCCGCGGGGTTCAGCACGCCTGCAAGTGGTTCCCGCTTGGCCGGCTCTGAAGGTAAGAACCCTTTTGAATCCCCGCTTGAGCTGGGGTGGCCTTTGCGGGTGAAATCTCATTCTCAACAGACGTCATCTTCAGACGGTCGGCAACAAATAGGTGCTGCCTTAGTTTCGCATTCATCACGTATTGATTGTGGTGCAGATCAATCTCCCCGCTGGCCAGACGTCCAGAAGCATGCCAAGGCCATGCTGGAAGCCGTCCGGAAGAAGGATAAAGACAGTATCCCTGGGATAGAGATGTTCAATCTGGAACGCATTCTATCCCTTCTGGCTGAGGTAGGAAACTTGTCAATTCAATTTTATTTTTTCCAAGTGTTTTATCCCGCCTGCAATACTTATGGCGCCTGCTTTTTTGCAGGCCATGTTGCGGGTGGACGGGCTCAAACGTCCTTATTCCCGCAAACGGGAAGAGGTAAAAAGGGCCAAGAAGTCCGCCCTAAACGCTGACAATATTGCTTTACACTCCACTATCGTAAATGAACTTGAAACTAAAGAAATCATAATGACACAGGCGTCTAGAATCCAGCAGCTGGAGGCGGATCGGGAGACGGCCAAACAGCGGGCGGGTGATGCTGAGACGGCCCAGAAAAAGGCGGAGGAGGCCCAGAAAAAGGCGGATGAGAGCGCCAAAAAGGCTGATGAGGCGCTCAAGAAGGCCCAGACGGACCTTGGCACACTTCAGGGTGTTTCTGAAGAGAACACCAAACTGAAGGCCAAGGTTCAAAAACTGGAGAAGGAGGCTGCTCAGGCTCAGAAGAACTTTGCAGCGACCCTGGAGGCGGAGCAAAACTGCCTTGTTGCTGAGAGTGACGCTGACAATGACTCCCGTATGAAGATTGCCTGGGCTGCCTTGTACCCAGACACAGATTACAGCGTCTGGGCACCGGCGCACAGCTATGCCGAGTACGTGGTGTACTTGAGAGAGCAAGGTGAGCCAAAGCCTGATTCCTTCGAAGCCTAGGTCAACTCCAACAATGAGCCGTCCGTACCTCAACTACCTGGTCCGGGTGAAGCATAAGAGATTCCCTCAGATGATGAGGAAAAGGACCAGGAGGAGCCGCCTGTAGGCTAGAAATGACTTTTCAGCGACAGTATGCCAATCTCTATTTTTTTGTTTTTTCTTTTATTCAGCGGCAGTATGCTAAAACTTGTTTTTCCGACCTGTGTGCCGAGTATCTTTGTATTTACCAGCTGTGGAGCTGGGTTAATTAACAATTTCTCTTTCTCCCGGATGGGGTCCGGTTAACACTTTATTCCACCACAACCGTTTGGTAGGGTGGACTTTATGAAATGCACCGATTGAGTCGGTTTTGATCATTTTGCATCGGAATTTTATTTTTTTGCAAATTTTAATTTTTCATTTTTCCCTAACTTATCAAAAGCATGCGGCGATTTTTTGCCTAACTAATCAATAGTCTGGCTGTCCTTTGCCCCTGGACGGCTGTGTGATTGGTTTCAAGTTGAGTTGGTTGATTGATTTGAAAACGTCTGATGCTGCAAAGAGCATGATACGTTTGTAAGTCAATCAATCACAGTAGTGATTGCCCCAAACCAAGTGCAAACCCGTACACCAACAGACGCTTCAATCACTACCCAGACGGCGTTTGTCCGTCTTGGTAGAGATTTCATAGCCATTGAACAACTCTTTTGCCCCAATTGGGGTGGGAAGTGCAATTTTGAGAATAAATAACCAAAGTGAGAACTTCAGCCGGTGACCGAATGATGCCCTAGGGCATCCGGTATCCAGTAACTTGATCGTTCTTCACAAATCATTCTTGTCAGACGGCTATGAGTTGACCGATTCGGTCATTCAATTTTAGTCGTCTGCATAAGTACATAGAATCGACAACTAGTCTGTTCTCTGCGACGATTGCACCCAGAGGGGTGTCACCGGACGCCTTTGTCCATGTTGGGACAGGCGATTTTATAAAATGAGCAACCATCCGGCAATTTTAGCCTTTGGTCTTGTTTCGGACCGGTTGTATAGCCACTAAGCGTTTTTGTGCTTAGCTTTTAATCAGTTAATTTACATTAAGTGTCGAACTTAGTTGGTTAAACCAAAAAACCTGTCTGGGTGTTACCCATACGGACGGGTAATTATTAAATCATACCAAGTATCAAACTTAAGTAAATAAACAAAGGACCCATCTGAGTATTACCCAGGCGGTCAAGCAAACCAACTAAGTATCAAACTTAGTTAGGTAAGTGAAGAATCCGTGTGAGTATTACCCAGGCGGTCAAGCAAACCATCTAAGTATCAAACTTAGTTAGGTAAGTGAATAATTCGTCTGAGTATTACCCAGGCAGATAATAAAAAATCAACAAAACAATTTTGCAAACAAAGTCTGAATCTTTATTAATTGACTGACTGTTTACAAAAAACTTACATTCTCAGAAGTAGTACTTTTTCAAATTGTCTACATTCCAAGTTCTAGGAAGGCGCCTGCCATCTGGAGTTTCCAGGCGGTAGGTGCCGTCTCTCACTTCCTCATAGATCTGGTAGGGGCCTTCCCAATTTGGAGTTAGTTTTCCCAGCTCATCGGCCCTACCGGTTGCCTCCATTTTTCGTAACACTAAGTCGTCAACTTTCAACGGACGCTTGTGTAATTTCTTGTTGTAGGCTCTAGTCATTCTCGGACGGTAAATCTCATGACGCAAGGCGGCATTGCCCCTGCGTTCTGGGAGTGAATCCAATGCCAGGCGCATTGCTTCCCAGTTTGCCTCTTCATCATATAGCATGACTCTAAGAGTCGGCTCGTAATGTTCGATGGGCAAGACGGCTTCAGCACCGTAAACCATGAGAAATGGGGTTTCACCGGTTTTCCCTTTTGCTGTTGTCCGGATGGCCCATAGGACATGGATTAACTCTTCTGCCCATAAGCCACTGACTATTTCTATTTTCTTTTTAATGCCGGCTCTCTCCATATTCTGTTGCATGTTAGTAAGTATTGCTCTAATTTCTTTCATAGCAGGTTTAGAAGATGATGAGGGTCGCGCTTGGTTTTTCTGGCCAGAATTTGGATGGTAATATTTCTGCTGTGGTGGGGGTTGTTGTTGTGGTTGTTGTGGAGGTGGAGGGTTTTGTACATTGGTACTCCGGTATGAAAGATATGGATGGTTCCGGTAACCGGGATTATAAGAGTTGGAATATGGGTTATTTTGCCTATAGGTTTGGAAGGCATTAACTTGTTCCATGGAAATCCTACAATCTTGCTCCTGATGCCCTATAATTCCACAATTTTCACAAAAAGCTTCATTGTTAGCACCAACAGAAACATTAGCTATAGAGTTAGGAGTAGCAGTAAGATTGTCTAATTTTTGACAAATAGACGTTAATTGAGCTTGCAAAAAGGATACGTAATAGACATTATGTTTTCCTTTATTTGCAAACCCTCTCGGATTCCCGTATTGGGAATTGTGTATTGCCATATCTTTGATAACCTGTCTGGTGTCGTCCACATTCAAATTCATGAATCTCCCACTAGCTAAAGAATCTAGAACTGCTTTAGATGAATTTCAAAGTCCATTGTAAAAAGCTTGGATCAATTGCTATTGTGCTAGATTGTGGTGGGGGCATTCTCTCTGTAGATCCTTGAACCTCTCCCAAGCCTCATATAAAGTTTCATTGGCCTCTTGACACTACAAGAAAATAATCTTTTCGTAGTGATTATTTTAACCTTTAGTATCGATTGTAATTGCAATAAAAAGCTTTCCCAACGAATGGTCATTCGATACAATATCCCCCGTTTCCTTAGGATTTAGTAGTGATTTTCAATATCGCTGGGGTTGGCCTCAATAATCGATACAAAAAACTACATCCAATCGTGGTGATTATTGTAGCGATTACAATCGCTATAAATGTTTAACTCATTTTCTTCAAAAAAAAAAAAAACATGCGTATGATCTTTACAAGATTCGAACATGCGACCTCAAACTCTTATATTAAATGTTTCACCAATAAGCTATGACATATTTTATGTATTCTTTGTCAAACAATATTTATATATCTAGTGTTGAAAAGGCTTTTTGTATCAATTTTCGAATTTAGTGGCGATTGTAAATGATACGATTTCTTAAAATTATATAAATGTGTAAAAATAGTTAGGATATGTATTATTATGTTTTCCGTATCGATTTTATTGAGAAAACCATGGCGATTGTAAAAATGATACGATATCCTTCATTATTTCACAAACATACTTGCATACTGTAGTGAATGTACAATCGCTACGAAATAATCGCTACGAAAAGAGATTTTTCTTGTAGTGTGAGCGAAGTTCTAAATAGCACTCCTTAGTACAACTGTTCTCTCTACAGGGTAATATTTATTATAGAAATTCAAGGCAAGAGTTTCCCAGTCAGTAATACCAAGTGCAGTTCTATTCAAACCATTAAACCATAATTTAGCTTTACCAACTGTTCTCCCTGATTTGGTCCTGCGTGACCCCGGCTTGTCCAATGGTGTTACAATATTGGAAGAAATCTGCAATGTGAAGATTAGGATCTTCACCCTTAGCTCCACTAAATTGCTTCCGCTCTATCATAGTGATAAATTGGGGCTTAATTTCACATTGAACTCCATCAAGAGCCGGAGTGGGAGTAAGGTGCACAAAGTCTGTGAGCTTCGGCTGCGAGTAGTCACTGAGCTTCTTTTGGGCCGTCATCTCTAATTTTGAATCTAAACGAATATCTGTGTCGCTAGAATCAGATGGAGGGTCTCTTCGATTGTTATCTTCCTCAGAACACGCCAGAATTTGTCTATAAAGATTCCTTTGCCTATGAAACGAGCGCTCGATCTCATGATCGAATGGGATGTAACCTAATCTGGAACACCTGGGCATAAACAAGGAACTTAAATACAAATATGAGAATTGCCTTAAAGAACTAATGTTCTCTGAGACAAGAGGGGATAATCTAGACTACAAAAAATAATCAGAAAAAAAAAAAAAAAAAAAAAAACCGTTTCCCCGGCAACGGCGCCAAAATTTGACAGGCTCAAGTCGTATTCACCTAATCAAAAATAAAACCTAAATCCACTAACTATGTAGATAGGGAAGAAGGGTCAAACCACAGGGAAACAAGTCAATTTATTCATAATTAATTAGAAGCAATCTAAATTATCAAGTAATTAAATTTATTGTAAAGGAGTAATTAAACTACTAAAGGTAAAAGTAGGAAGGGAATAAAATAGGAGATAAATCAATGAAGGAAAAACCTAGGGCATAGATTCACTAATAAACAATATTCCAGGGTAAATCATAATAAGCAATCATCAAGCATCAATTAATCAGATTATAAATAGCTTTCGCTACGTATTACAATCATAGAGTTAATTTATCGGTATTAAATCTCATCACTCGAATCTCGACTTAACCATTTATAAATTAGTATGTCTATTGAAACAAAGCCTAAACATCAACTCTCATCTCTCAAATATCGAATTAATATTGCTAAACTCATACAATTAAATCTGGCTAAACCTAATTACATAGCATGAAATCAATCAACAGGAAATTAATCAAGCATTGATAATCAACAATCACAAATTACCCCTTCATATTATTTATTAGATACCCATAAACCCTAGAAATAAAACTACTCAGGCATAATTAAATCAAAACTAATCAAAACAATAAAACAAGACATGATGAAAGAATTAAAGAAAATAACTGAAATTAAAAGAGAAGAAATTGTTACCAAAAGAAATTTAGATTAAGCAATGTAATTAAGAACAAAGTTGAGAGAATTTAAGAGAGAGAAAATATTCTAAGTAGAGAGAGAGAGTCTAAAAGGGAAGGTAATATTAAATTACGTACAAAAATCGTACTTAAACATCCTTAAAACAAATCCTAATTGAAAACTAAAACTTCAGCTCCAAAAATACGCGCCCGATCGGGCCCGCCTTTTTTTCTTCGCTCTTCCTGGGAAGCCGCGCCCGATCGAGCTTACGCTCACCTGATCGAAAGCGCCTTTCTTGCTGATGCTTTCTTGTGCGCACCCTCCCGATCGGGCGCAAGCTTGCCCAATTGGGCCCGGTTTCTTCTTCGAGGCTTTGACTTCGATTGGGCTCGATTCTTTGGCCCAATGCGGATTTCCTCTTCGGCTCTTGAATACTCGATTCAAATGCCCCTGTATCACATACCGAGCCCTTAATCACCGGCACTAACCTGTTATGGGCTTCAAAGACGGTCGTGTCCTCCTAATGCTCATAGTTGCTTCATGAAAAACCTGAAAAACGCTCCAAATGTGCAATTTCCTACAAAACTCAAGCAAAACTACAAAAACACTAGAAAACACTAATTAGCGATAAAAGTGGCTCTAAAGAGCCAATAACACTACTAATTATGACCAAGGGACGGGGGTAAAACACTACATAAATTGGACATATCAGTGATCGGCTTTAATGGTTCCACAGTAAGACCAGAGGGCAGCATAACTTTGCAAGTCAGGATTGGCGAGAATGCAGCAGCTAGGGATGTCATGACATAATGTATAGTGATTGATATGCCTTCAGCATACAACGACATTATCGGCAGACCACTGATACATGATGTGCAGGCAGTAGTCTCTACGTACCATCTAACTATGGTATACGTATTAAATGTCGGTAGGGCTGAACGTGTTAGGGGAAGCAAGATCATGGCTAGAGAATGTAAGGTGTCGGCATTGAAGCAACCAGGTCGGCAACCCCTTGTTGAAATAGCAACTTAGAAAAGAGAACGACCCACTTCCACACACTACTTGAAAATGGAGAACTTTGATACTAGGTCGGTAACGGCTTCTCGCCCTTCTCCGAGAGGAGAAACTATCAAAGTGGAATTACAACCAGGGGTCTCGGGAAGGATGGAGCGAGTTGGGTCCGATATGGATGTTGATACGCGGTTCCACTTAGTGGAACTGATACGAGAAAACGCAGATGTATTTTCCTTCTCGGCAGATGAGATGCCGGGAATCCACCCACATGTTATGGTACACAAGTTAAACGTGGGTAGAAGGGCATGACCGGTTAGGCAAAAAAAAAACGAAACTTTTCAACGGAGAAAATCGAGGCTATACAGGAAGAAGTCAACAAGCTATTGGCGGCGGGGTTATTGAGCCCTGCACATACCCCAAATCGTTAGCAAATGTTGTCATAGTGAAAAAACCACCAGGCAAGTTGAGAATGTGTGTGGATTTTAAAGACTTAAAAAAAAGCTTGCCCGAAAGATTGCTACCCTGTATCCATGATAGATAGGCTAGTAGATTCAAATTCCGGCCACGCCCTGCTCAGCTTCATGGACGCCTTCTCTGGATACCATCAAGTTAGTTTGTACAAACCTGACAGAATTAAAGCAGATTTCATCACTGATGCTGGTGTATACTGTTATAGGGCAATGCCATTTGGCCTTTGAAATGCAGGGGCAACGTATCAAAAGCTAGTGGACAAAGTCTTTGCCAAACAAAAGGGAAGGAACGTTGAGCTGTATGTTGACGATTCTATTGTAAAAAGTCGATTGGCCACATATCATATAGCAGACTCCAGAGAAACCTTTGAAACTCTCCGGCACTATCGAATGAAGTTAAATCCGGAGAAGTGCGTATTTTGAGTGCGGTTGGGGAAATTTTTGGGGATCATAGTTAGTGAAAGGGGAATAGATGCAAATCGTGACAAATTCGAGTCTATCCTCAGTTTACCACAGCTGAAATCGATAAAAGACATACAAAAACTTATCGGTCGTATGGCAGCACTAACACGATTCATCTACAAATCAGCCGACAAGGCTTTGCCAATTTTCGTGGTATTACACCAAAACAAAACGTTTGTCTGGGGCAAGGAACAAACGAAGGCACTTGAGGTGGTAAAGAATCATTTAAGGTCTTTACCGACCATAGCTAGGCCTGAGCAAGGAGAGAGCTTACAGTTGTATATCTCGGCCTCCCCGTAAACGATAACGGCTGTCTTGTAAGTAGAACTGTAGGGAATATTTCAAGCATTACCCCAAACTTGAACCCCACTGTGATCATACACTTAAGCATGGTGGCGTCCAAAGGGAAGGAATCTAGAGCAAAAGAGTCGCTAACAAATTTTAGGAACTTGTAAACTGTTCACAAGGTGAAGGTTACAACCCTTAACGATCCAGGAAATCGTTAACTCCAATAGGTCTGGAACCATGACTGGAAATTCGGGGATGAAGGTACAAATCCAACCTAAAAGAGATTGAACCTGCCCTAATAATAGGCCTTTACTTTATTCTGATCATATTCATGTGCGCTTTCTGACTAACATGCAATCATTAGATTAACCCTAAACCCGTTAAATCTATGTTGGTTGAATATTAATGCACAGATAAAACTATTATTGGCGATCACTTGAATTATAATCATATTAACCCTAAACAAGATTATTAATTATCTTATTAAGCGTGATTACAAGTACCAAATACCTTTAAACATGCATAAAAGGTGTGATCAAGCAATAACAATAAATATAATCAAGGTACATAATAATAAAAATAATAATCATAATTAATAATAATCATGTTAAAGCGTTATAATAGCAAGATCCTAGGCATGATATTAACAAGATTAATAAAAACTCTAGCATGTCACTAAATATTAAAGATCAAATTTCTAGCCCTAACATGATAATAACATGCTATTAAGAAAGAAAATAGGAAGCATCGCAGGAATCATAATAAGCATATTTGACATTATAACCTTTTCCCTAAACATGATACCTAGGAATCATTTTTGTCATTTAAAAAATCAAATTAAGGAAAACATCCTAACATGATACTAAGAATCAAAATAGCAACCTAGACATGATTTTTATATCATAATAACAATGCAAACAATTAAAGCACTTACTTGGATGTTTTGTATCTCTTTCTAATAACAAAATACACACGTTGGTAACTTCAAGAAAAATATAAAATCAAAACAATATAATAATTGAAAGAGATATTTGGGACCAAACCCTCATAAATTAAACCTTTCACGTTTAGGTCTTGTAAATACGGAACTTTATTTGAGAAAAGCTAGTTTAGAAGAGAGAGAGAGAGAGAGTGAGTAATAAAGAATTCCTTGATGAGAGTTGGTGATTGAAGAGAGATGAGAAGAATTGATAGAGAATTAATGATTGAAAACGGAGATTTTAGGAGGCTATTTATAGAAAAAATCAGCCAGATATGATAAAAAAAGAATCATAGTTTCGAAAAGAATAAAACACGACGCTGTCGCCAAACACGCGCCTGTCGCCAGACGACAGGGCTGTTGCCAAACGCTGCACGTGTTGCCATACGCCAGGTCTGTCGCCAGGCGACATATGTGTCGTATGGCGCTGCAAATCAGTTTTCCACGCGTTTTCTTATTTTGATAAAATTTAAGCGTACGAGAGGGTAAAACTGTAATTTCCCTAAAAACTTCTTTTATTCTAATTAAAAATCTTAAATGTCAGTTTATCAATGCTAATCAAATTAGGATTCAAAAGAACCTTCTAGAAGACTATAATCAATCCTAATCGCATTAGGAATGATAACTCAATAATAGACCCACCTCCAGATCATTGGGCCGCATATAAAAATCAAACCGGGCCCAGTTTAGTAATTTGGCCATAACTTCCTCATTATTCATCGAAATTGGGCTTATAATATATCGTTGGAAAGCTCTTTTTGAACCCGACCCAACTACACCATTATTGGACCCTTTCCATGGACCAAACTAAACTGGATTGACTGTATTCTCAAAATAGGTTTTCAAAAACAGAGAGAAAGAAAAGAATTAAAAACTAACCGGAACACTAGACCTTCCACAATTTCACTTCATTCGATCATGATTCGACGTGAAAGGTACTCATCACTAGGTTTGATTTTGGGGAGACACAAATGGGTGTCTACAAGAACGAAAGAAATTTCAAATGCCGATCTATTTTGTGAATCACGTTTTGAATGTTGCGGAGTGACGAAACCCCATAATAGATTAAATTTCTTACACCGTCGTCATAGCCACGAGAAAGTAGCGACCATAATTTGATGAACACGCTATTGAGGTCCTAAATAATCAGCCGTTAGAAAAATCGTTGTAGAAGATCGATACCTCTGGACGTTTGCTTAAATGGGCGGTAGAATTGTCTGAGTACGTCATAGCTTACAAGCCGAGAATATCCATAAAAGATCAGGCCTTTTCTGATTTTATCGTTGAGACTTCCTATACTGAGAAAGAAGAAGACATCGGAGTGTGGAAAGTCTCTGTTGACGATTTATCAGTGTCGACGGGGTCTGGGACCGGAGTCATTATGATCTCCCCGCAAGGAGACGTGTTTGAAAATGCCATAAAATTCAATTTGAAAGCCTCGAACAACGAGGCCAAATACAAAGCGGCCTTAGAAGGGATACAATTGTTCATTGCAGCGGAAGCAAAACGAATCGAGTTGTCAGCTGACTCACAGTTAGTTGCAAGCCAATTTAGAGTTGAGTACGAGGCAAGAGAGCAAACAATGATCGCCTATCTGATGAAGTTAAAGGCCATAACGGAAAAATTGGAACGTTTTGAGATAAACCTAAGTCCGCATGCTCAGATTGTACAGGCAAACGCGTTTGCAAAATTGGCTAGTTTAATCTTCAAAGATTTGGAGCGAATTGTAATGGTAGAAATTTTGGAATGAATAAGTAACAAAGAGGAAGATCCGAAAGAGGTCAGTTGCATTCAGCAAAGCCGAGAGTGATATGATGATATACTGGCCTACAAGGTGCATAATGTTCTCCCTGCGGACAAAATTGAAGCGCAGAAGTTTAAAAAGGATAGTATTTAGTTTGTCATGTTCAGGGGCATGCTATTCAAACGGGGATTCTCGTTACCATTACGAAGGTGTACAACGGCCTATGAATCGGCCAAGCTAGTAGAAGAGATCCATGAAAGTGACAGCGGAAATCATGCAGGTGGATGGTCAATGTTCTTAGAAGCAATGAAAAGAGGTTATTATTGGCCAACAATGAATGCGGATTGTAGACACTCATTTGTGTCTCCCCAAAACCAAACCCAGTGATGAGTACCTTTCACGTCGAATCATAATAGAATGAAACGAAACTGTTGAAAGGTCTAGTATTGCGGAAAGTTTTATTTCTTTTTTCTTCTCTCTGTTTTTGAAAACTTTATTTTTAAGAAAAAAGCCAATCCAGTTTGGTTGGTCCATAATATGGGTCCAATAATGGTGTAGTCGGATGGGGCTTGCAAAGACCTTTCCAACGATATATTATAAGCCTAATTCCGATGAATATTGAGGAATTTATGGCCAATTTACTAAACTGGGCCCGGTTTGAGTTTTAAGTACGGCCCTATGATCTAGGGGAGGGCCTAATATAATTTATCATTCCTAATGTAATTCGGAATGGTTTTAGTCTTCTAGAACATTCTAGAAGGTCTTGTCATTCTTAATTCAATTAGGACTCTTCAGAGTTTTAAATCGGATCAAATAGCATTTTCGATTGAAATTATATTATTATATCTTCCAGTACGGTAAAATTATCAGATTTTTGAAAACGCGTTAAAATCCGGTTTGGCGTCCAACCCCAGGCCTTGGCGCCTGGAATCAGGATTAGCGCCAGACGCCAGCATTTGCGCCTGGCGCTAGCCACTGGTCCTGGCGCCAAGGTGTTTCTTTGGTCTTCAGACTCTGTTTTGATAAATTATCTTTTTTGGATGATTTTCTCCATAAATATCGTATTAAAAACTCCGTTTTCAAGGGATCTACTCTCTAAAACAACAACGATTCACCAAGAATCATTAATTCTTCATTCATCAACTCTTTTCATTCACAAATCAGTCAAATAATTCTTTTCATTCATCTCATTCATCTCTCTTTTCTTAATTCTCTTTCAAAATTCCGCATTCACAAGATCTTGATACACCTAGTCATATTCGAAGTTGCCTTCACCCTAGACGTGAAAGGTTTTAATTTCTGAGGGTTTGGTCCCAAATCTCTCTTTCAATTATTTAATTTAGTTGCTTTGTTTATTGTTTTCCTTGAAGTTACTAACGTGTGTATTTTGTAATTAGAAAGAGGTACGAGGCATCCACGTAAGTACTTTAATTGATTTATTGATATTATGATGTAGAAATCATGCTTAGGTTGTTATTATGATTCCTAATGTTATGTTAGGGCGTTTTGATCTTCCTAGTATCATGTCTAGGGTATTCTCAATATTAAGTATGATTAAAAGTAGGAAAAATTGGCCGCAACAACACCAACTATGACAAAGGTGCGTGTAGCAGCACAACCTTTTAAGGGTGCGGTTTACAGCACAAACTATGTAATTGGGTGCACATATTAGCATAAATGACACTAATGAACTAAGGTTGCATGGAAAAAAGTGGAATCTTTATTATTTTATATAATTGTTTAAACATTATTTAAACATATATGATTTTCCATCATGCGTAACTAAATTAGCCTTACCTTTTTTTTTTTTTCATTTAAGCATTTCTTGACCTCCACCATTATATTAAGCGGATTCCTTAAAAAAAAAATTGTGCTATTATTTTCCTTTGTTCGCTTCTCCAATTACTATTTCTAATATCGATCTCACATGATTGACTTAGTTTCCTATCCCTTTCCACCTAGTTAAATACTAAATTGATAAATAAAATAAAAAATAAAAAATAAAATCATTTAAATACCTTTATTCTACAAGATTTCAAGATACATAGGTAACTTTCTAAATACTAATATCAAAACCCACAAAGTGATTTCAAATACTTAATTCAAAAAATAATTTTAGAGTTGGATTTTAGGATATGTCAAATTGATTTTTTTGTTTTTGATGTACAACACTTAAATTGTGGAGGTTAAGAGAGAATTAATTTAAAGGGAAAAAATTAATTATAATGGAAGAGGAAACTAAGTCAATCATCACATGAGATGTAAAAAAAGTAATTGAAGAAACAAACGATAGAAAATAATGGCGAAAACTTTTTGAAATAATTCAATTTAATGGTTATTTAATTACATGTGATGGAAAATGGAAAATTAAGTAGAATGAAATTAATCAAAAATATTTTTAAACAAAAAGGCATTAAAAATATTTAAGATTTCACTTTTAGAAGAAATCTACATTTTGCCAATGTCATTTATGTTGTTATGTGCACCCAAGTGCATAGTTTGTGATGTTGAGTGCACCCTTGAAAGGTTGTGCTGCTACACGCACCTTTGTCATAGTTGGTGTTGTTGCGGCCAATTTTTCCTTAAAAGTATGATGCTTCCTATGTTCTTTCAAATAGTAATTCATGTTAGTATCATGTTAGGGCTAAAGATTTGATTTTTATTGCTTAGTGACATGCTAGGGTTTGTTATTAACCTTGTTAGTATCATGCCTAGGATCTTGCTATGCCTTAACATGATTATTATAATTATGATTGATGAATTATTATTATTATTATTGTTAATAATATTTATTATGTTGCTTGATATACATTATTTTATATTGTTATTGCTTGATCACCTTTATGCATGCTTAAAGGGAATTTGTACTTGTCATCACGCTTAATAAGATAATAAATAATCTTGTTTGGGTTAATATGATTATAAATTCAAGTGATCGCCAATAATAGGTTTTTTTGTGCATTAAATTCAACCATCATAGATTAAACAGGTTTAGGGTTAATCCTATTGATTGCATGTTAATCAGAAAGCGCACATGAATACGAGCATAATAAAGTAGAGGCCTATTATTAGGGCAGGTTCAATCTCTTTTACGTTGGATTTGTACCTTCATCCCCGAACTCTATTTTGGTTCATGACCTTATGGAGTTGACAATCTCTTGGATCGTTAAGGGGTGTAACCTTCACCTCGTGAACGGTTTACAACACTAGTAGAAAAAACGCATTAGGCAGCGGTTCAAACCCGGTCTAAGGCACCGGTTTGAACCGCTGCCTATTTGAGGGGTGCCAAAAACCCCATATTTGGCACCGGTTCAAAACCGGTGCCATAGGGATTAATAGGCACCGGTTAACCGGTGCCATAGGGTGGAATAGGCACCGGTTAACCGGTGCCTAATACTGCTCTCCCGCCATTTTTTTTTTGGGTGGTGGATAGTTTAGGCACCGGTTCCTGCCTAACCGGTGCCGTGGCTGCTACAGCCTTGGCAGCCACCTGTCGAGGCTGCTGTGGCCTCGTTGGGGCTGCCTTTGCTGTTCCGGCAGCGGGGGCGCATCCCTCGGGTTTCCCGGTGCGGCTGCCGTTGCATTTTAAAAAAAAATGAAAAACTAGGCGATTTTTATGTAATTTGAAATGACAAACACTTATAAATATGTGATTATGAGTTGTTTTGAGATGCAAGGAGTTTATAAGTTTAGAAATGAAGAAAATAGGCAAGTGAGTAGCCATTTCGGCTCAAAATGGCTTTTTTTTATGAATTTGACCCAAAAACTTAGAACTTGGCGATTTTTATGTAATTTCAAATGACAAACACTTATAAATATGTGATTATGAGTTGTTTTGAGATGCAAGAAGTTTTTAAGTTGAGAAATGAAGAAAAAAGGCAAGTAAGTAGCCATTTCGGCTCAAAATGGCTTTTTTTTATGAATTTGACCCAAAAACTTAGAACTTGGCGATTTTTATGTAATTTGAAATGACAAACACTTATAAATATGTGATTATGAGTTGTTTTGAGATGCAAGGAGTTTATAAGTTGAGAAATGAAGAAAATAGGCAAGTGAGTAGCCATTTCGGCTCAAAATGGCCTTTTTTTATGAATTTGACCCAAAAACTTAGAACTTGAGAAAAATTATATTCAAACCTAAATTTGAGAAAAATTATATTCAAACCTAAATTTTAATTTACTAACAATGGTTCAAAATGCAAAACAAATTAATATATATAATTATATAATTGGAAAATAATGTAAAAAAAAAAATTAAAAATGTACCTTGAGACAATTAGGGCAGCAACAAGGAGGAGACTCGGTGGTGACCCTCAGGCCGGTGGCGCGGCTCGGTGGTGGAGGAGCCTCAGGGGGGTGGCGCAGCTAGGTGGTGGAGGAGAAAATTAGGGCAGCAGCTAGCTGGCACTCACGGCTAATGGAGGAGGACACTCAGGCTGGTGGCGCGGCTCGGTGGTGGAGGAGCCTCAGGGGGGTGGCGCGGCTAAGTGGTGGAGCAACCTTAGGGCGGTGGTTTATTTTCGAAAGAGAAAGAAAGGGAAAACAGAGAGAGGAAAGATTGAAGGCGCGCGACCGATTTTCGAAACCCCTGGTGGCCGCCGGTGAAGGTGCGACTGTGGTGGAGGGAGAGAGAGGAAGGATTGAAGGTCGAATGAAACAGTTAGAAGGAATGAAAGAGAAAGAGAAAGAGAGGAAGGAGAAGAGGTATACCGCGTTTTTTTTTTTTTTGAATTGGGTCCGGTTCATTTGGCACCGGTTCAAACCGGTGCCATTGTACATTTAGGCACCGGTTCAGCCCAAACCGGTGCCTTTTCCCTTTTTTTAAAAACCCGCCCAATTTTGGGCCGATTTTTGGCACCGGTTTGGGCTGAACCGGTGCCATATGGGGGGTGCCAAATGTAATTTTTCTACTAGTGCAAGTTCCTTAAAAACTTGTTAGCGACTCTTTTGCTCTATCTTCTTTCCTTTTGGACGCCACCGTACTTTAGTGTATGATCACAGTGGGGTTCAAGCTAGTAGGATTTTAAAGGCTTGAAATTATTCCCTACAGTTTTTGGCGACTCCACTGGGGAGGATTTCTATTTTAATTCCTGAATTTGTTTCGGCAATGATTTAGAATGAGTGGATGAGACTCGAAAAGTTCTAAATATTTCATGTGCGTAATTTTGATTAACATTGTGTCATATGCATAAAAAGGTTCTCATTGGAAAGACCATCCGTAATGACTAAAAAACATAAGTATTTTAAACGTAGGAAATTTGAGAAAGGTCTTTCACAACTAGGACTGAAATAATACCGCGAGAAACTGGATGATTTTATTGAGCACAGAAAGCTGCTGAGGCATGTGAGAAGTAGCGTCAGGGGCCAGAGCTTGGCGCCAAACATTTAGCCGTAGCGCCAGACGCCAATATTGGCGCCAGGCGCTATAGTTAAAAGTTGGTGCCAGTCTCTGTTTGCTGGCGCCAATTTCCCCCAATACCGAGCCAGAAATATGCGTTTTAATTTCGACCGGTTTTTCGCGTTGTTTGCTCGATCCTGCTTCCTGATTGAATTTTTTCTCACTTTTCTAAAACCCATATGTGTTCTACATATAACCATAACCCTCTGGGAATTCATGCTCTATCAACCCGATTGAACGCTCCTGGCAACAAAGGGTACATCTGAGATGTTGAATTCACCAAACCATGGAAGCGAGTTTTTCTAAAAAATTCGCGGTGTTCTATCCACACGCGTAAACTCTTCACGGTTAGGCTTCTACGCGGTGCATCTGAACAATTAACCATGGACCCTGCTTGAATGAACCATATCCCGAACTTTAGAGAACTAGAGCCATGGTTAGGTTGCGAACTCATTGCATCATATTGTGCCTTCTTGACTAATTGTGCATTATTTGTTGTGCATCTTATGCTCCTTTTAACCGTTTGTTGATTTGTGTTGAGATTATAATTAGTGACTTAAAGAACTTTGCCTAATTAATTAATTAATTATTTAATTCGAGTTAATAAAGTCTTTTTTCTTTTCTTTTAATCGGAATTGACCTAGTACGACTTTAGGCATACCCCAGTTGACTAATAATATCGAAAACAGTCCCAGACCGAGGCTCCAATATTGGTGCCAAAATCTGAGCTGTAGCGCCACGGTATGGTGCGTAGCGCCAGACATTTACTAAAAAGTCTGGCGCCAATCACCATATTGTGACGCCAGTTCTGTCGCTTGGCCGACAGTTCGAATTATTTGTCGAGTCATCACCTACGGTCTATTTAGTCAATTTTCTGTTTAACTCGACTAATTTTGCTGTTATAATTCTCAATTAAACTAATATTCGAGTTTAGGCACTAAGTCCCATGGTCTTACGCAAGAGTCCAAGCATGTCACTTTCACTCAATACACACACCAATACACATGTTTTGACCATGATTAAGAGAGTCTTGTGTGAGCGCGTCATTTTGCGTCATTTTTTTTTAGGGGGGTAAGTCGGATATTAATCCTCCAATACTTAAGTTCCCTAAACACATATACATTATTGCTCCTTAAAACCCTAAACACATATACATTATTGCTCCCTAAAAATATGCATACTTTTTTTTAAATAAAAAAAAACCATAAAGTCAAATTGATTCGAGTCAAGTAATTAAAACGCAAATTGACTTAATTTACAGCGCGTGGTCAAGAAAAGAAGGACGATTAATCAAAGATAATCTCTTCGTACAAGTCCAACTTTTCGACAAACCTATAGCCCGCAAGAGGAAAGCAAGAGTCATAATGGCAACTCAGGAAGAAGTCAACGATCTCAAGAATCAACTGGCTACTGTAACTGAGACACTGAAGCTTCTCACACTTAAGATCGAGGATTCCGCGAAGCAACAACAAATGGACCTCATGCAAGAAAGCCTAAGCAAGTTGTCCAGCGACTACAAGTTTTAAGAACTCACATCCCAAGGGGTCTCGGTGGATAAAGATCTTCTTCCGCAGAAGTTCAGTGCCAACGACATCCCAAAGTTTAGAGCAATCGACAACCCATACATCCATCTAAGAGCATTTGAAACAATAATGAGTATCAAGGGTATCGATAAGAAAGTCTTCCCTTCTCTGTTCTCGCTATCTCTCGAGACCGTTTGCCAACAATGGTTCTTTTCTCTTGAAAAGGAAAAGACCTCTACCTAGGAATCCATAGCAAACGCTTTCGTTGATAGGTACAAATGCAACGTTCAAGTCGAAACTGACCATAGAGAACTTAAAATCCTCAAGCAGAAGGAGAATGAAGGCTTCACATCTTTCTTTAACAAGTGGAGAGAAACCTCAGCTAAAATGATTGAGGTACCAAGTAAAAAAGAGTCCGTGAAACTGTTCATTAAAAACCTCCAAGAAAAATATTCAAAACATCTTAAATATCAAAATAACCTTCATACCTTTAAGGCTATTTATGATATTGGGATTAATATTAAAGATGACTTGGCTAAATCCAAAGCTGCCAACAATAACTCCAACAGTGGCTGGAAAGGAAAGAAGAACGACAATCCTTCTTCTTCCAAAACCGCCCACTCAAATAATGTTAGCGCCTTCAACTTAGGAGAAGTCCTCGCCATGAACAATCAAGGACAAAAGAAACCGTTTAGGAGAAACTTCACTCCTATTGGCATGAGTTATAACACCGCGTTTGATCGACTAAACGCAAAAGGTCTTATAACTCCCATTGGACCATTTGGAGATCCACCAGTCGAGAAGAGGTCGCCTAATTGGAACCCCAATGCACATTGCAAATATCATCAAGGCAGGGGCCATTTTACTGAAAGTTGTTGGAAGCTTAAGGAAGCTATCCAAGACCTAATTGACAGTAACAAGCTGCCGTTGCCCCCTGCTAGTAAGAAACCGAGTATTGACAATGCACCTCTAGCCCACACATTGGCTATCTCCGATGAAGAAAGCGAAATTGACCCCTCATCTCTCATTAAGCCTGTCAAAGCAACCAATGTCGAAGAGGAAGAAGAAGAGACCTTTTTCGATGTCAAAGATAATCTTCCAGAACCAGCAAATGAGGTAGAGATGCGAGTGCTCGCACTGTATCCGAGGGAGACATCGCAACTGCTACGTGAAAATCTCAAAATTTTGAACAAACTTCACAAGCAATATGATGAAGAACCTAAGAGAGAATTCACGCCACCAAAAATGACTTATGAGGCAAAATACCGTCCCTTACAAGTCACCGAAAGACCTAAGAAGAGCAATAAAGTTTACACTCCAATTGGGATTCCGTATGCACAAATGTTTGAAATGCTCTCCGAGAGTGGCAAGGTCAAACCTCTCGAACCGAGACCATTTGAATCGTTAAAAAGGACGGATAGATATTACTATCAATACCATCAGTCAGGAGGACACACTCTAGAAAACTGCTTCAAGTTCAAGGACTTGGTGCAGAAAATGATTGATAGAAAATAATTAGTCCAAGTTCAACAAGAAGAGGACATAAATGTTAATGGAGTATTGGACAGTGATGAAGAAGATGTCTATCTACAAGAAATAGTGGGACCTTCACTTTCTGTATCATACACCACGGACGACATCTGGGCTGAAGAAGATTCATCAATAGATGTCCTCACAAGATCCGGGAGGATGCAACCTCCCGTTTCAACACAAGCTATGCCTACTGTACAGCAAGTTCCCATACCTATCATCGAAGACAATGACATCGTTAAACAATTCAAGAAGACAAAAGTTGAGATGAACGTATGGAAGCTTCTGGCAACATCTCGAGAACATAGGTTGGCCGTGATGAATACCTTGGATAAAATCGGGATAGATTCTGACACCACTCCTGAGGGACTAGCTAACTTCCTCACGAGCGACCTCCCTAGTCCGATTAACCTAATCACTTTCTCTGATAAAGATTTACCCCCGGAAGGTGATAAACATTATAAGGCATTAAACCTCACGGTAGTCTGCAAAAGGATGAATGTTCCCATGACTCTTGTAGACAATGGATCAGCTATTAATGTTTGTCCACTTAGGACTGCAAGGATGCTTGGCATAAAGGATGAGGATTTAACTCCGTCCGCACAAGGAATAAGAGCTTACGATAATACTCGACGTCAAGCTCTTGGCAAAATAACCCTAAATGTGACGGCAGGAGCAATAGAACATGCTACTACTTTTCAAGTGGTAGACATCAAAGCTTCAATTAATCTGTTGTTAGGACGCCCTTGGCTCCATGATCTAAAGGCCGTCCCTTCATCTCTCCACCAACAAGTGAAAGCCATAGTTGGAGGAATCCCCATCACTATTGATGCTTCGCCTATGAGGATCAAATCAATAAAGAATCCAATCATTAACGTAGAACACGACGAAGATGATGAAGACCTATGGAAATTTGACGAAGAAGTCTCCTTGATCCAAGAGGATGAAAGGACATCTCTTTGTCACGACCCCCATTCTAACATGATTATCAAAACTATGCTAAAGAAGCAAGGACACTTACCTTGGATGACCTTAGGAAAGAAGAAGGAGATAGCAAAATCAATAGAGTCACCTGGCCTCCCTAAACTAGATACTTTCGGACTTGGTTTCGAACCGACTGAGGAAGATCTCAAGCGAGCCCAGGACAAATTGAAAGCACGTAGGGACGCTCGCATTCAAAAGAAAGCAATTCCAATGGAACAGTACCCTCTTACACTTAATGGTCAATTCATAAAAGAAGGAGAAGACTATCCATGCCATGAACCTTTTGTTGTAAATGGCATACGACAACCAGGGTTCGTGATTTTCTTGGATTGCTACTTCACTGACGAAATCCCAACTCCCGTCCATAAGGAGAGAGCACCCCCATACTTTGACTTTAACGTCATGGGATTACTGTTTGGGCGAGAAAAGAATGAGTCAGTTTATGAGGAAGACAACTCTTCACTCATTCAAACGGTCCTATAAAGTGAAAACTTCGACCCCTCAAAGTTAATTACTCCAGCCGAAGGATCGCTGCAAGGGTGGCGCAAGACTATCAAAGTGACTACTCCGAGTGGAAGGAAGATATCGATCACGACGGGGCAAGGGCCGATGTTTGAAGAATCGTCAGAGTCAGAGTCAGAATCAGAATCTGAGTCAGAGTCTTTCCCCGTAGAATCTTCTAGGTCTTTAGCTATAATGTCTCCCCTTCCTGTTTCTTCTCCTAGGATAGTTAGTAATCCAGTCCTTGAGTACATATCACTCTTTGATGTAATGATCTCAGAGTATAATAATATTGCCCATTCTTCTTACTTTTCGTGTTCTTCCCTAACCCAAGATAATGAACATTACTTAGCTAACGATGAAAAAGATAAAGAAATTGTTAAAGCAATGGAAACACTGGAAAAGAAAACACCGATAATTGAAGAGACTGAAACAGTTGACATCTCAAACAATTCAACTCTTAAAAGAGAAGTTAAAATCGGACTAACATTGAATAAACAAGAAAGAACCGATTTAATTTACTTGCTTAAGGAATTTATCAATGTTTTTGCTTGGTCATATGAAGATATGCCAGGTATTAGCAGAAAAATAGCTCAACACACTATACCACTAATTCCAGGAATGAAACCTGTAAAACAAAAGTTAAGTCGAATGAAACCCGACGTAGCACTTAAAATAAAAGAAGAAGTTCAAAAACAAATAATTGCAGGTTTCATCAAGGTATCCAAATACCCCGAATGGATCGCCAACGTCGTCCCAGTTCCAAAGAAAGACGGAAGGGTAAGGATGTGTGTCGACTATCGAGATCTAAATAAGGCAAGTCCAAAGGACGACTTCCCTTTGCCACACATCGACATTCTGGTAGATAACACGGCAAATCACGCACTTGTTTCATTCATGGACGGATACGCAGGGTACAATCAGATTCTCATGGCGGAAGAAGACATGGATAAAACAACCTTCATTACACCATGGGGCACTTACTGTTACACGGTAATGCCATTTGGGTTGAAAAACGCGGGTGCTACTTACCAACGTGCAGCAACTGCCTTACTCCATGACATGATGCACCAAGAAGTTGAAGTATATGTCGACGACATGATTGTGAAATCAAAAGACCGTCCGGGCCATCAAATAGCCTTAAGGAAGTTTTTCGAAAGGTTAAGAAAGTACAATATGAGGTTGAATCCATCAAAATGTGCTTTTGGAGTCACCTCGGGCAAGCTCTTGGGGTACGTCATAAGCTCTAGAGAAATAGAGATAGATCCAACCAAGATTAAAGCAATCATGTCGATGCCACCGCCCAAGACCGAGAAACAGATTCGAGGATTCATCGGTCGGTTGCAATACATAAGTAGGTTCATATCCAAACTGACAACGATATGTGAACCAATATTCAAGAAGCTCAAGAAGAACGTACCAGTAATATGGGATGATGAGTGTCAAAAAGCCTTTGACCGGATCAAAGCCTATCTCGCAAATTCTCCCGTATTAGCGCCAGCACTTCCCGGAATACCCCTTAGGTTATATTTGACAGTTACCAAAGAGACAATGGGAGCCATGCTAGCACAAGAGGTGGAAAACAAAGAGAATGCAATCTATTACTTAAGTAAGAAGATGCTCGAATAAGAAACACGCTATACACCACTCGAGAAATTGTGCCTCGCTTTGGTGTGGGCCACAACTAAGTTGAGATACTATATGTTGGTGCATACCGTTTTCGTAGTATCCCAATTGGATCCACTCAAATATTTGTTCGAGAAATCAACGCTCAATGGACGTATTTCAAGATGGATAGTCAACTTAGCCCAATTCGATGTGCGGTTTATGCCACAAAAAGCCATTAAAGGATATGTGGTGTCAGACTTTCTGGCAGATTTTCCAATAGAAGACTCGACACCGATACAGGACAATGAATTTCCAGATGAAGATTTGATGGTCACCGAAGATGATACTTGGACCTTGTATTTCGACGGAGCCTCAAACCAAAAGGGATGTGGTGTCGGAGTGTTACTAGTATCACCTAAGGAAGAACATGTCCCAATCTCAATAAAGCTCGATTTCGACGTTACCAACAATGCTGCTGAATATGAAGCATGTGTGGTAGGCCTTGAAACAACTCTGGCATTGGGAGTTAAGAAGTTAAAGATATTCGGAGATTCCTCTCTAATTATCAATCAAATATCTAAAAGGTGGAAAGTAAGGAGCGAAAGCCTAGCCCCGTACCAAACTTATCTGGAAACTCTTACCGATCAGTTAGAGAAGGTGAAATATACATATCTACCTAGAGAAGAAAACCAATTTGCTGATGCCTTGGCAAGATTAGCCTCAATGGTTAGGATTCCCACAGATATCGAGCAAATTCCTCTAACTATTGAAAAAGGCACAAACCAGCATACATATAGGCTATAGAAGACAACGATCCAGTCGAAGACGAAGATGAAGGACAAGAAGAAGAACCATGGTACACAAACATTCTCAATTATGTCACCAATGGAGAATACCCTCCTCATGCTGATAAAAGAGCAAAACAAGCCTTGAGACTTTTGGCTTCTCAATATGTACTCATAGACAATGAGCTACATAAAAGGGTACCTAAAGGTCGAGCTCTCTTATGTGTAGGGAAGGTGGATGCACAAAAAATAATGAGAATGGTCCACGAAGGAATCTGTGGAACTCATGTAAATGGCAAAATGTTAGTCCAAAAAATAATGCGCGAAGGGTATTATTGGACCACCATGAATAGGGACTGCCATCAATATGTGAAAAGATGCCCTAAGTGTCAAATTTATGCTAATTTACAACACGTTCCTCCATCTTTACTCTACACCTACACATCACCTTGGCCATTCTCTACATGGGGAATTGACATAATTGGCAAGATCACTCCTCCAGGGACAGGAGGCCATGAATTTATTCTAGTGGAAATTGATTACTTTACAAAATGGGTTGAAGCGCAATCATACGCTAAACTCACCACAAAACATGTAGCACTCTTTATCGAGAGAAATATCATTAGTCGATATGGAGTCCCACATGAAATGATAAGTGACAATGGAACTCACTTTCAAGCCGAATGTGAAGATCTGTTACATAAATATGGTATCCAACATCATCATTTGTCCCCTTACAGACCTCAAGCAAACGGAGCAGTCGAGGCAGCTAATAAGAATTTGAAGACTATCATTGAGAAAATGACAGAAAATTATAAGGATTGGTCTGACAAGCTTCACTTTGCATTATGGGGTTATCGCACGTCAATCCGTACGTCAACAAGGCATACACCCTTTTCTTTGGTATATGGAATGGATGCCGTACAACCTGTCGAACTAGAAATACCCTCTCTACGTATTGCGCTAGAGAGTAAACTTGATGAAGTCGAATGGAATAGGGCACGATATGAAGAATTGATCCTACTCGACGAAAAGCGACTAGAAACTCTACACCACACTCAGTGCTATCAAACTCGTATGGCTAGACATTTTAATAAGAAGGTCAAGACAAGAAATATCAAAGTAGGGGATTTGGTATTAAAAGCGTTAAGAAAAAATGTTTTAGATATAAGGGGAAAGTTTAGACCTAATTGGTCTGGCCCCTACATTGTCAAAACAATCCTGTCAGGTGGTGCAGCAAAATTAACTGATATGGACGGCAATGAATTCTCAAACATGACCAATCTTACGTTCGGCCTGATTTCTTAGGAAAGGATACGTAGGCAACCCATCACGGGTGCGACCACTTTATTATTCGACATCTCCGCGTTACAGAATCAGTTAGAAGTCAACAAAAGTCGGAAAAGCTACTGGCGTCGCAAAATAGAGCCTGGCGCCAGCAATTGGTCTTTAGCGCCAGCCGATGATATTGGCGCCTGGCGTTAGACCTTAATAGCTGGCGCCAATCTGCAATTTCTGGCGCCAGCTCGGCATTAAAAATCTGGGCGAATTTCGGTGTTTTTCGGAAATTTTTCGACTTCCGTACTCGAAGAATTTCTGGAAAATTAATTTTTTTCGGTTTTTCATTGCTTTAATAAAATAAATTTAAAGTGACAATTTAATTGAAAGCTGAAATTTCATTAATGAAATAAAATTACATTGTTAATGGAATTCAAATAAAGCTGAAATAAATTGACTTTAAATAAAACTAAACAAATCTAATAAATCTAAAGCTAAGCAATGTTCTAATCTTTCTTTTCCTTCTTTACTCTTTTCCAATTCTTTTCTGCCTCTTCCTCTTCATCCATTACTTTAGCTAGTAGGCATCCTTTAGAGGACCTACATTCAATTTTAGAATAGATTGTTTCTCCCTCAGCTAGCACCCCATGCTTCTTTTCCACCCAAGTCTTTTTGTCTGTAGCTTTCCTTTTTCCCTTGTCTTTGGTAATACTCTTTTTCTTAGGCATTGTAGGTGTTTTGAACTCAATCCTTGCACCTAAGCATTCCTTGGCCGGTGTCACCCTGTCACCTAGACGATTCTTCACATCAGTTCTACCTTGATCAGTTGAAGACTTTTTCAGCAACCACATCTTTACATCATTAGGTAAAGAAGGGGGAACCTTTTGGGTAATTACTTCCCATAAAGGTCTAGCGCTCCAGTAAGTGTCAAATCTATCTACTTCTTGGGATATAGGATACTCATAGGGAGGACGAAGATCCCCGGAAGAAATATTTTGGAGCAAGCCATATTGTCTCTTTACCCTGCAGGGATAATAATATGTCACGCGAGACAAGCTTGGGAGACGGCAGAAAGGTTGCTTGTTGACACCAACCATCCTTTTTATTTTCCACCATGGGACGACCCACTTGATAGCAAAATCACGTGATTCAAAGACCTTCCTCCACCCATGGCGCCCAATTTTGGGAATGCGTTTCTTCCTCCTCACAAAGCAAGTGGGCGTATAATTTTCAATGTCGTCCGGAAGGCTAATTAATCCTAGCCTCTCCATTAACCACATCTGTAAAAAATTGATATGCAAATAAATTAATATTACAATACAAAAATATATTTTTTAATTTCTGTAATTAAAAATATTACTTTTCTACCTGTAATAAAATTGGAGAGCCGCGAAGAGGTGCTTTTGGGTCCCTTTTCAATTCATCTAGACTAAGCATAGTCTCTCCAACTATCAATGGCATTGGATTTCTCCCTGATTCTATCTGTTCTAGCACAGTGGTTATAATTGATTGTCCATCATTAATTTTACCACTACTAAGACAATATTGATTAAGCATACAGAATAAAAACGCTCTTCTTCTATATATGTGACAAGATTCAGAAAGCGGTTTATCAAAATAGTAGCGTGCGAATTCTTTCAAGTTCACTACATTGCCGTCCACTATCTTTGATAAATCCCTTTCCTTCAAGTTAAAAAAGCGCTCAAAATCCTTATAGTAATATGCATCTACTCTAGGGATTACTACTAGGTCTATTGCAGGGAAGCCTAAAATAGCACCAAATTCCTCTGGCAAAGGGCTAATTTCATCATACCCTATTCTAGAACAATGTGTTTCAATATTCCAATATTCTAAAGCGATATGTATGAAGTCTATGTCTAGATCTACCCCTTTAATGCCAAAAATTCCCCCCAAGTGAAATACATCTAATTCTTTTCTTTCTTTAGCATTAAGAGATCGACACCATTCATGAGAATATTGGGTGAAGGTTTTAGTAGCTAAAGACATGATGATATTAGTCTTTCTAAAAAGAAGAATTTTTTTCGATGAAATTATGAGAAGAATCGGCTGCGTAGGGGGCTATTTATGCACAAATTGCGAGGAATTTCAATCTGACTGGAATACGGAGTTAGCGTCAATTGGCGTCACTCACCAAGAATTGGCGTCACCCATCAGCCTTTGGCGCCACACGCTAGGTGCAGCGCCTGGCGCCACGCGCCACAGGCTGGCGCCAGCTGGCGCCAAATCAGCGGAAGCCGCGCGTGCTCATTTGCGTTTTGATATTAAAACTGGAGTCGGTTTAATGACTTTATGGCCCCGTTTTATTTTATTTTTTTACATATTTTTCTGTCCTTAATTAACTAATTAAGTATAACAATTATTTTTAGTTAATTTTATTTCTTTTTGAATTATATTAATTTTCAATTATCAGCTTTTTTCTCTTTTTATTTTTCCCCTTTTTATTTTCTTTTTAGGGGAGAGAGTCGGATAATACCCTCCATCAATAATAAAAATGACGGAATTTTTGCGCAAAATTAAATTGTTATCACACTTGCACACACTAACATACATAATAATAATGAATTTACAGTAACGTAAAGTACAAAGTGTCTGAATAATGAGTACAAAAGGCAAAGTTCTATAAAAAGTCAAAATAAAATACATATACAGAAGCAAACTACGGCGCCGGAGGACGTAGGCCCATCATGCCATAAAATTGCGCCGTCCGAGGAGTCATTTCTCCACCAGCTCCGGCCTCAACACCAGCTCCAGCCTCCATAGGAGGAGGGAAACTCAAGACAGGACCGCTCCAGCCAAGATCCATGTGAGGCTGAGACCGCGGAGGCTGCTGCGATGACGAGCCAACCTCGTACATCCCACCACCTCTGAAAGCCGAGGTAGCCTCTCCTATCGGTGTAGCAGGAGCACCCTCAGAAGAAGACCCTGAGCCCTCAGCAACATCGGCTCGAGCAGCCTTAGAACGACCACCTCTACCTCCAGACGAAGTGCGACGACGTCTAGAGCTAGACCTCGCCGGATCTCTCCGCCCCTCAGGCCTCGTACAGGTGTAAGAAGCGATCGGCTGACCCTGCAAAAAAAGAATTAAATCAGAAACAAGGTAAAACTGAAGCCATAATACATAAATAATAAGTGAAGATAAGTTACCTCTCGAACGGCGTCGTCTCGACGACAGGTAGCTGCGTTCCTCATCTGAACAAGTTGGCTCCGGAAGGCATCTATACATCGTGCCATAGCCGAAACCACCTCATGTGGGAACTGTCAAGAAAAATAAGTCAGTAAAAATGCATGATAACTGAATACAAGATTCTGAAATAAAGCTAGACTTACACTAGTCTGGTGACGAGGAATCGACCGCTCCACGAAGCGCTCACCCTCGGGAGCCGGAGAAATATCTCCTCGATCGGCCCATATGTCCCCTGGTAGTGGATGGACATACGGGGTGGCACAAACTCAGTGGGACCATCCTGATAAAACAGAAAAAGATCAGTAAGATATTACTTGGGGGGCTACTTAGCGAAAAATAAAAAGCTAAGGATCTTACCCTCACATCCTCAGCCGGTACAGGGGATGGAGCCAACAAAGGAAGTAGCTCCTCAGTATAGCTCCGTCCAAGGATCACATGGGACTGCCAGAGGGAACCAGACTCCTCATCCATGCTCGACAACTCTCTCTCGTCGAACATGTGACGTGGTGGAAGAGCAGGAACAACAAAAGCATCGGAAGAGTGCTGTCTAGCGACTCTCTCTCCTAAGTATACAACCGCTCCGTAGGTCCCCAGAAAGTAACAGCGCTCAGCAGAGTACTGAACGGCTAATCTAGGGACTGTCCAATCTCCCCATGGTCGGTATACTACCTCAGGTCCCTATAAAAATACCAATTGGGTAAGAACATGTCCAAAACATCGCAAAAAGCAAGATAAACACCTGTTGAGTCGTACCAAGATGATCCAACTCCGGACACGTGCGGTAGACAGGTCCACATGGTGGCCGCCCCAAGAGGCGCTCATCGGATACCCCCTCGGTGACGGTCTCGCCGGCGCAATGAAAGGAAAGTACTCGTAGAACCAGATCTACAAGAAATTAAACGCGTGAGTAAATGCTAACTAACATATAGGGCTAAACTTTATAGGGAATAATGTTTACCTCTATGAATTTCCAGAAAGCAGACAGAGCAATATTCGTCCTAAAGGATCGATGGCGACACGAGTCCCTCAGTGCGCGAACGAAGTCAGTATAGGCCAAGCTGGCCCAGTTATAAGTCCCGATCCGCTGGAGATCGCGAACAGTAGGGAGGTAGTAAAGCAATGCCCTACTACCCCTGTCAGGGGAAAGTGTCCCTGACAACAACATCAGTACGAAGATGCGCACCCGCTGCTCTCGGGTGGTCGCATCGTCATCAGGAGCCGCTGCCAGCGTCGAGCGGCGAATCCCTCTAGCACTGAACTGAGTCGTCTCGACCTCAGCTCGGGCCCGAACAACAATCGGCCCCAACAGCTCCTCGACCTGCGGAGAAAAGACGTCGATACTGCCGTCGAACGGCAGCGGCACAACAGAGAACTCCAGTCCTGTGATGAGACTAAAGTCTGTAGGAGTGACCATCATCTTACCCCAGGGAAAATGAAAGGTGTTGGTGGTGTCCCAAAAGAACTCCACCAAAGCACGTACTACGTGGTGACCCTCGCGGGAAGCAACCATAGCCTCGGAGGTCTCGAACAAGGCAACCAGTCCGCAAGACTCCCATAGGAGTCTCGTCTCTCGATCTCTGGCGATGTGCATCCTATACAAATCACCTAGACCATCACAGCCAGAGCCGTGATGCCGTGTCCTCCCGGGCTCGGTTCCCCGTCTCACCCTCTCGGAAATGTGGTGGACAGGGGCAAAGAATAAGGTCCGCTCATCCCACTCCGGGAACCGACCAAGCGAAGTGGACGGTGTAGTGTCATCCTCCATAGGCTCATGCTCCCGTCTAGTGTTTCGGGACCGTGAACCCGAGCCTCTTTGTCTAGCCATGCTACATTGTGAAAAATTATCATGAATTAAGGTTCTATAGTATCTAAAGGTTCGCCTAGCCGCATGATACTATGTTCGCAAAAAAAAAAAAAAAAAAAAGAGAGTACGTAGTACTAAAATAGAGCACAAATTTGAATTGAGCATGACGACATTTTTTCAAGCGATCAAACAATTTCTTGCAACATTATAGTGACTATTGTGACAAATTGAACAAGAATTGCTAGCAAAAACGTCAAGAACAAGCCACATTGTTCTTCACGACCTTAAGAGGTCCAATAATGGCAGATGGCTCATTTCTTCATCAAATTGAGTCAAACAAGTCTCAAATTACTTCCAAGGCAATATACAAACATAAACAAACAATTTCGTGGCATAAAACTTGATAAACAAAGCAAATTGAGCATTATAAGTTTCAAATTTTCATGAAATTTTTGAATAAAAATGCCAATAATTCATAAAAACCGATGTGAGTTGGAGGAAAACTTACATAGATCGGGAATATAGATGAAAAGAGCTTTGATTTGCAACAAATTTGAGCGAATTCGGTTGAAAAACGAGCAAGAACTAAGTAATTGAAGTTTTCGGACTTCTCTCGGACTGTTTCGCGACGAACAGATCAAGAAATGAACGGAAAATGGAATTTAAAGAAAATTCCCATGTTGGCGCCTGTCTCTAGGAATTGGCGTCATGTTCTGTTCTTGGCGCCAGACACCAATGCCAACGCCTGGCGCTAATGCCTTTAGGCTGGCGCTGACTGTTTTTCAGCGACGCCAAAGCAGCCATCCACCTTCGTCTGGGGTTATGCTATCTTTCTGCAACATATTTTGAGTTCCTTGGTACGCCAGTTAGCCCCTCTAAGTAATTTGACATGCTTAGGTAATCGGTTTGATTACGTAAAGTTATCGACTTGATGAAAAGATTGTCTCACTTAGCTTAAAGCGCCTAAGCATTGGCTCATTAGCAAAAGGCACCGACATATAGGTTCAAGAGAAAAAGGCACCGACATATAGGTTCATTAGCAAAAGGCACCGACATATAGGTTCAAGAGCAAAGAGCGCCGACGTACAGGCATAGCAAAAGCAGAGTTCAGACGAACTTTTTAAAGATCGACAGGCGTGGTCTTCGGTATTTTCCTTTGGGAAATTATCGCAACAAATGAGGATGACTTCAAGAGAAGATATCTTCGGCGGAAAGTTGTCATGGACAACTGAAGGTAATTTCAGGGCGAAATTGTCTTCGATCATAGTTCCTAAGGCATGGAAGATGATCATAATGCATATGAGAATTATTTCAAGAGAAATAGTTTTCGATGATATTCCCTTGGACGTGGAATATTATCACAGCGAAAGAGGATAGTTTCAGGCAAAGCGATCTTCTAATTTGGAAGCAGTTACAAGGCGTAGCAGTTTTCAAGCGGGATGGCATTCTCTAGCTTGCAGGAGGTCATAAAAAAACAACAGCAACAATCGGTTTCTTTCAGAGACGTGTGCTCGACGGTGCAAGATACGCGTTTCTCAACTCTTTTATCTGTTTAACTAATGCTAGTTTGCAGGTATCGGCGTTATAAGATTGATTAAGGATCGCAGAACGTCCTGAATCATTCTCCGTCCCTATCGTTACTTTGACTTTCGTTTTTCGAAACTTACGTTTCTCCAAACTCAGTCAAAGTGGGGGCTTCTTTAGACACCCATTTGTGTCTCCCCAAAACCAAACCCAGTGATGAGTACCTTTCACGTCGAATCATAATCAAATGAAACGAAAGTGTGGAAAGGTCTAGTATTGCGGAAAGTTTTATTTCTTTTTTCTTCTCTCTGTTTTTGAAAACTTTATTTTTAAGAAAACAGCCAATCCAGTTTGGTTGGTCCATAATATGGGTCCAATAATGGTGTAGTCGGATGGGGCTTGCAAAGACCTTTCCAACGATATATTATAAGCCCAATTCCGATGAATATTGAGGAATTTCTGGCCAATTTACTAAACTAGGCCCGGTTTGAGTTTTAAGTACGGCCCTATGATCTAGGGGAGGGCCTAATATAATTCATCATTCCTAATGTAATTAGGAATGGTTTTAGTCTTCTAGAACATTCTAGAAGGTCTTGTCATTCTTAATTCAATTAGGACTCTTCAGAGTTTTTAATCGGATCAAATAGCACTTTCGATTGAAATTATATTATTTTATCTTCCAGTACGGTAAAATTATCAGATTTTTGAAAACGCGTTAAAATCCGGTTTGGCGTCCAACCCCAGGCCTTGGCGCCTGGAATCAGGATTAGCGCCAGACGCCAGCATTGGCGCCTGGCGCTAGCCACTGGTCCTGGCGCTAATGAGCCAGGGCTGGCGCCAAGGTGTTTCTTTGGTCTTCAGACTCTATTTTGATAAATTATCTTTTTTGGATGATTTTCTCTATAAATATCGTATTAAAAACTCCGTTTTCAAGGAATCTACTCTCTAAAACAACAACGATTCACCAAGAATCATTAATTCTTCATTCATCAACTCTTTTCATTCACAAATCAGTCAAATAATTCTTTTCATTCATCTCATTCATCTCTCTTTTCTTAATTCTCTTTCAAAATTCCGCATTCACAAGATCTTGATACACCTAGCCATATTCGAAGTTGTCTTCTCCCTAGACGTGAAAGGTTTTAATTTCTGAGGGTTTGGTCCCAAATCTCTCTTTCAATTATTTAATTTAGTTGCTTTGTTTATTGTTTTCCTTGAAGTTACTAACGTGTGTATTTTGTAATTAGAAAGAGGTACGAGGCATCCACGTAAGTACTTTAATTGATTTATTGATATTATGATGTAGAAATCATGCTTAGGTTGTTATTATGATTCCTAATGTTATGTTAGGGCGTTTTGATCTTCCTAGTATCATGTCTAGGGTATTCTCAATATTAAGTATGATTAAAAGTATGATGCTTCCTATGTTCTTTCAAATAGTAATTCATGTTAGTATCATGTTAGGGCTAAAGATTTGATTTTTTTGCTTAATGACATGCTAGGGTTTGTTATTAACCTTGTTAGTATCATGCCTAGTATCTTGCTATGCCTTAACATGATTATTATAATTATGATTGATGAATTATTATTATTATTATTATTGTTAATAATATTTATTATGTTGCTTGATATACATTATTTCATATTGTTATTGCTTGATCACCTTTATGCATGCTTAAAGGGAATTTGTACTTGTCATCACGCTTAATAAGATAATAAATAATCTTGTTTGGGTTAATATGATTATAAATTCAAGTGATCGCCAATAATAGGTTTATTTGTGCATTAAATTCAACCAACATAGATTAAACAGGTTTAGAGTTAATCCTATTGATTGCATGTTAATCAGAAAGCGTACATGAATACGAGCAGAATAAAGTAGAGGCCTATTATTAGGGCAGGTTCAATCTCTTTTAGGTTGGATTTGTACCTTCATCCCCGAACCCTATTTTGGTTCATGACCTTATGGAGTTGACGATCTCTTGGATCGTTAAGGGGTGTAACCTTCACCTCGTGAACGGTTTACAAGTTCCTTAAAAACTTGTTGGCGACTGTTTTGCTCTATCTTCTTCCCTTTTGGACGCCACCGTACTTTAGTGTATGATCACAGTGGGGTTCAAGCTAGTAGGATTTTAAAGGCTTGAAATTATTCCCTACACGGATACTTTAGAGTATGCCAAGAAGTGTGATAAGTGTCAGAAGTTTGGGCCGACAATAAATCAACTGCCAAATGACTTGACACCTATCCTCAACCTAATTCTCTTTACACAATGGGGGATGGATATTTTCGGGCCTTTCACCTCAGCTACGGGAGGCCGAAAATTTCTGATAGCAGGGATAGATTACTTCACCAAGTGGATAGAGGCAGAACCTATAGAAAAGATAACGGTAAACGAAGTAAAGATTTTCATTTGGAAAAACATATTCACTCGTTTTGGATTGCCGGTAACAATGGTATTTTATCATGGCTCTTAATTCGACTACAGTCCAGTTAAAAATTTCTTGAGCATATACAAGGTAAAGTTCGCATATGCAGCAGTGTGTTACCCATAATCAAATGGGCAGGCTGAGGCCACTAACAAGCAGATTCTAGGTGCACTCAAGAAAAAATAGAGGACGCCAAGGGCTTGTGGGCAGACTTAGTGCTTGAAATATTGTGGGCAAATAGAACAACAACGAGAGAAACTACTGGAGAGTCCCCATTTAAACCTTGCGTTCGGCTCAGAAGCAATTGTTCCAGCTGAAGTCGGCCTTCCTACATTCCGCATTCAATATTTCTTTGAAGATCAAAATGACCTACTACTTAGGCAATAATTAGATTTTTTTTACCATAGATAAGATTGAAGGCCGCAATCAAATCCGCAGCATACAAAAACCGCATGAGTCAGGCATACAATAAACACGTCCATTATCAGTCCCTGAAGGATGGAGACTTGGTTTTACGAAGAACTGCCGCAACCGGTAAAGGAAATGCAGACGGCAAGCTCTCTGCCAATTGGGAAGGCCCATATCAGATATATGAAACTCTCCGACAAGGGTCCTACAGATTGATGACATTCGAAGGAGTTCAGTTGAAAAATGCGTGAAATGCAACCGTACTTAAAAAATATTATGTTTAATGGTACTTTGTTGTTTAGCTATTTAATATTTGTAGACGGAACGATGTAAGGTCATGCATTTTGTAATATTAATTTATTTTGGGAAGTAGCCGGTAATACAAGAACGCAATCTGTTTCTGAACATAAAGCCTACCACCCACTTTCGATATGACTACGCACACAGCCTAGCTAGCTGTTGCGCCCATTTAGGTGAGGGGGTGAGGTTGGATAACATATGCACCTAAAGGCGTGTTGAATAGATGGTCTGATCCACTATCGTTGCTCGGCCTGACAAAGGTCGCAAAATAATCAAAGTATAATGTCGGCCTACCAAATCAATACCATAGAATTGGTTGTGGCAAAAGGCAAATACAAGCATAAAGATAAAATACAAAAACATGGAAAATATAAATCGTTAACAAAATGAAACCAGTTTTTCAAATTATACATGAGTAGTAATTTGGAAAACTAGGGGGGCACTGGATGATACTATAAAATACAAGAGCATAAAAATAAAAAAAAATAAGACTGAAAGAAAAAGGCATGTTCAAAGCGGCATGCATAAGTTATATAATAATTGATATACGCAAAAAACAAAATTATAAATATCCGACAGCCATCACCCAAATAAGGTAAAGGATCATCTCGGCACAAAAAAGTATAGTTATACAAACCAAAATAAACGCGATTCTTAAAATTGTTAAGTTAAAGAAATCTAAAGGGACAGACAGGGAGGATAGGAAGAAGATCTGCATGATGAAGCTCGTGATGACAGCCAAGTGCTTTAATCCTTCTTCTCATCAGCAGCCTTCTCCAAAACCTCATTGTTAGAAGGAGAAGCAAAAATGGCGTCATCGAACTCTTCATCTAGAAGGTCGCGTGGATCAACGTTCATCATAGTGTTGAGGCCGGGAGGGTCAGAAAAATAGACGTCCTCATAGCTAGTGGAGGAGAGATGTTGGTCAGCGCCGTAAGCATCCTCGACAGACTGCCATTTCTCCTCAGCCCAATCCTCAACCTTGCATACGCACCGATGAGCCGCAACCCAACCAACAGTGTAACGGTCCACAAACTTGTTTATGTACAAGTCAGACTTTAGGAACTGATTGTATTGAAGCTTATAGGTTTTGATGATGATGAACTTAAACTAAAGCAAACTCAACTAAAGGTTTACAAGTGTTTAGTACAGAAGAAGTTGACCTTGGTGGTGGAAGAGTATCTTGTATTAGGAAGACTTGAAGAAACCTTAGTTAAAAAGTTAACCAATAGAAAAAGAGTTCTCTAACAAGAACTAAACTCCTTAACAGGAATGTTCCCTAACATGAACTTGAAGGTTGTAAGCTGAAGACAGTAAGTTCCACAAGGAACTTAGGCTGCGAAGTTCCAGTTGAGGACTGGAGATCAAGTGACAGCTGCGTGAAGCCCAAGTTATTCAGGATTACAGAAGCGCGGCATTGCGATATTAATTTAGTTAAGATTTTATATTCTAGATTTATTGTTAAATATGTTAATAAGTTATGCATGAAATCTATTAGAGACGTGATAAGATAATTTGGCAAATAGATAAAATCGGAAAAATATAAAAAATAAGATTTTGGAAAAAAATTTTGTTTTAATTTATTTTTCAAAAACTAGTGAAACGATATTATTCTTTCAACTATATCTTATTGTGTTTTTCGGAAAGGATTTTCTTCAATAAAAAGATTTACCAAAATCATATTTTGAGATAAGGAAAGTTAACTTCTTTATCTTTAGAAAACCTACTTTCTATACGAGTTACACTTGTATAAATAGTAGAGATAGAATTGCTTTAGGTTTTTTTTGTAAGTTTATGCGTGTAGAATATCTTGTGAGCTTTATTATCAAAGTGTAAGTTTGCCAAGCTTTATCTTGTCATATTAGTTTCGGGTTTTATGCATAGTTTGCCTAACATATTCTAGATATTGCGTTTTTGTAATTGGTTGGACTGTTGGTTGTAAGTGTATGAAATTTACAATTGCATACAGGAGAAACAACCTTGTGATAAAAGGTTGTATTTGTACTGTGAGAGTACAAGTGAGTTCAATTCAGGGGATTTAAATTGGGTAGGATTTAGTCTTACTGTGCTACAAGTTCTAGTTGGAACTTGTCTATAAAATTCTTAATTATAATAGGTTTGTAACTTTACTATTGCCCTATTATAGTGGATTGGTTTTGTGTTGAAATCCCTTAGAAGGGTTGAGGTTTTACTTCCAGTTAGGCCCTAGAAAGTTTCCTCGTAAAATTGTGTGTGCACTGTCAAGTTCCTTTTACATTCTGTTTTAAATTTGCGAAAGTAGTCACTTGGAACTTAACTACAATTCACCCCCCTTCTTGTTGTGTTCCTTTCAACTAACAATTGGTATCAGAGCAAGGTTCTCACGTATAAGCAGATAATTTTGCTGAGTAAGTTCCTGAGGAGAAATGAACTACAAAAAGAAACTTGAAGAAGGGTATTCAACCCAACGTCCACCTATGTTTGACGGTAAGTTTTACACCTACTGGAAGAAAAGAATGGAGATCTTTATTAAGGCTGAAAGTTACCAAGTTTGGCGCGTTATTGAAGCTGGTGATTTTGAGGTAACCGCAACCAATGACAAAAATGAGGTAGTTCCTAAACTTATTTCTGATTACGACAAAGAGGATTATCAGAAACTTGAAATGAATGCTTTAGCAACAAAGTATTTACATTGTGGTCTTGGACCTCATGAACATAATCGTATCATGGGGTGCAAGACTGCTAAACAGATTTGAGATCTTCTTGAGGTTACTCATGATGGTACAAACGAGGTAAAACGTTCTAAAATGGATTTGTTGATGTCTAGATATGAAAGGTTTGAAATGCAATCCAAAGAAACAAGCGAAGAAATGTTTACTAGATTCAATGACATAATTAATGAATTAAGCTCCCTTGGCAGGCATATTCCTACTGATGAACAGGCTAGAAAGATCTTGAGAAGTCTCCCACAAGATGAACGATGGAGATTCAAAGTTACTGCCATGCAGAAAGCAAAGGAATTCACTAAGTTTAATATGGAACAACTAGTAGGATCATTGATGACTCATGAATTGCACCTGAGCTCCAATAACAAAAGTTCCAAAAACAAGAGTCTTGCTCTAAAAGCACAAAACTCAGAGGAATCTGAAGTTGATGAAGAGGAAATGGCTATGTTAGTCAAACGATTCAAAAAGATGATAAATAACAAAAAGTTTGATAGAAACAAGAAGTACACTGGTTCCAGAGATACTACATGTTTCAAATGTGGAGCAAAAGATCACTTCATTAAAGATTGTCCACTCAAGGAAGGTAAGATCAAGACCAAGGAGCAATCCAAGGAATCCAGAGTGTATAAGCCTTACTTCACTAAAGACAATGTGAAGAAGGCAATGTTAGCTGCCTGGGGAGACACTGATACAGAAGATGAAGAAGATCAACCTCCTGAAGAAACAGCTCATTTGTGCCTAATGGCAAAATCAGATGAAAAGGCTAAGCTAAAGGAACTTGAGGCTGAGGTATGGTTTTCTCAAAAAGATTTAGAACATTTCTCTAAAAAGAATCTAATATGTGTTGTTTTAGATATTCAAGAAGAGCTCAAAGAATTGCATAAAGCTAAGCAGCAAAGTGATAAAGCTTTGATTACTTACCTAGAAAATAGTGAGTGGGTTGACAACATGAAATTTGACATTGAATACATATTCTTTAGTCTTTTTTATGACAATATTATTTTAAAAGAGACCTTAGAAAATTTAAAACATGATAACATACTCTTAAATGTTAAACTCTCTTTATTAAAATTAGGAATAGACTCTCCTAATTATGAAGTTCCTGCTCTAGCTCATTTCACCAATTTTGAAAAGCTAAAATCTGATTTAGAAAAGGCCAAGATGGAGAAAGATAGACTTGAGGGGGAACTTGAGAAGGCTAAGAAAGGTAAGAAACCTGTTGAGTATATAGTTCCTGACTGGATCACTAATACTCAGACTAAAAGAACAAAAGGACTAGGTTTCAAGAAGAAGTTCCAAAAGGAAAAGAAGTATGTTAATTTACCTAGCAGTATTGTTTGTCATTTCTGTGGAAAGACAGAACATAAGCAGATGAATTGTCCAAAGAGAGAAAGTAGTATACAAAAAATAAAAATTATGTTAAGCAAATATGGGTTATGAAAAATGATCCCACTCCTATTACACAGGAACCCAAGGAAACCAGGGTTCCTAATACTAACGTTTAATTCTTCATGCAGGTTCCAGTGAGGGGGAACAACACATGGTACGTACCTCAGCAGTGGTTGTTCAAAGCACATGACTGGAGACAAATCTAGATTTCTCTCACTAGATGCCTACTGTGGAGGAACTGTGACCTTTGGTGACAACGTGAAAGGAGATATAATTGCCATTGGCAAAGTAGGAAGGTCAAGTTCCCATGCTATTGATAATGTATTGTTGGTCGAGGGTCTCAAACACAACTTGTTAAGCATTTCACAATTTTGTGACAAAGGTAACTCAGTAAGTTTTACTTCCAATAAATGCAGAATCGTTCACAATGACACTGGGAACATCATTTTAGAAGGAACTTGTAAAGGGAACACATATATTGTTGATCTTAACGAAGTTCCTAATAGCAGTTTAACATGTATCAGTGTTATTGAGAATGATCCTTTATTATGGCATAAAAGATTTGGTCATGCAAGCTTTACTCTACTTGATAAGCTTAGATCTAAGGAACTAGTGGAAGAACATCCTTGCATTAAGTTCCTGTATGACAAAGTGTGTGATGCTTGTGTTAGAGGAAAACAGACTCGAATTTCCTTCAAGTCCAAGAAAATGGTAAGCACCAAAAGACCTTTGGAACTTATTCATATGGATCTTTGTGGTCCTATGATAATCCAAAGCAGAAGTGGTAAGAGATATGTAATGGTGATTGTTGATGATTTTTCAAGATTTACTTGGGTTTTCTATCTTGTCAGCAAAGATGAAACATTTGATGAATTTGTAGCCTTTATAAAGAAAGAACAAAGAAGAACAGATAATCAACTGATTCACCTTAGATCAAATCATGGAACGGAATTTGAAAACTCAAAATTTGATGAATTTTGCACTGAGCATGGTATGAATCACAACTTCTCCGCAGCAAGAACTCCACAACAAAATGGAGTGGTAGAACGCAAGAAAAGAAGTCTTGAAGATATGGCTAGAACAATGCTAATCTCAAGTGGACTGCCAAGAAACTTCTAGGCAGAAGCAGTGAATACAACATGCTACATTCTTAACAGAGTATCTGTTAGAGCCATCACCAACAAAACTCTTTATGAGCTAATCAAAGGGAGAAAACCTAATATTTCTCAATTAAGATCTTTTGGTTGTAAATGTTTTGTTCATAATAATGGAAAAAGAAACTTGGGAAAGTTTGATGAAAGAAGTGATGAAGATGTTTTCTTAGGATATGCCTCAAATAGTAAAGCTTATAAGGTCTATAATAAGAAAACAATGTGTGTTGAGGAATCTGTACATATTATATTTGATGAAACTGAATAATTGATTGATGTACAGGAATGTGATGATGATTTTGAAATAGGACTTGTTCGCAAGCTGGATCCAGATGAAGAATTGACATCATTGCAGAAGAAACAGGAAGAAAATGAGACAAATCCAGAAGAAAATGAAGATCCTACATTGGAAAATGCAACAGGAACTCCATAAGTTCCAGAACTGAATGAAGCTAATCTAGAAGTTCCAGAAGAAGTTCAAACTGAGAATCAAGTTGAAGTTCTTACAGTTGAACCAGTCATCAACAATGAATAAAGATTGTATCCAATTAAAGACTTTACACCAAAGCCTTGGAAACATCAAAAATCTCATCCAGTAGATGCAATCATGAGCGATATCACAAAAGGAACTCAGACCAGATCTCAGCTAAGAAACTTCTGTGCATTTTATGTCTTTCTATCTTCAATGGAACCTAAGAACCATGTTGAAGCTTTGACTGATGTTGACTGGATTAATGCAATGCAAGCTAAACTTAATGAATTTGAGAGTAACAAAGTCTAGCATCTAGAACCTAGACCTAAACAAAAGAAGACAATCGGATTAAAATGGGTGTTTAGGAACAAGCTAGATGAACGTGGTATTATTGTCAGGAACAAAGCTAGGCTTGTGGTACAAGGCTTCAATCAACAAGAAGGTATTGACTATGAAGAAACATTTGCCCCTGTAGCCAGGTTAGAAACTATACGCTTACTCATTGCTTTTGTTGCTTATATGGGATTTAGGCTGTACCAGATGGACGTTAAATGTGCATTTTTGAATGGATTTCTTGATGAAGAAGTCTATGTGGAACATCCTCCTGGATTTGAAAATCCAGAATTCCCAAACCATTTCTACAAGCTTGACAAAGCTCTTTATGGGTTAAAGCAAGCTCCTAGAGCATGGTATGAAAGACGGTCAAAGTTCCTGTTGAAAAATGGTTTTAAACGTGGTAAAATTGATACGTTGTTTTTAAAATGAAACGGAACTGATATATTAGTTGTACAAATTTATGTTGATGATATTTTATTTGGTGCAACTAATGAGTCTTTGTGCAAGTATTTTGCGGACCTAATGAGTGGAGAATTTGAAATGAGTATGATGGGGGAGTTAAATTTCTTTCTCGGTTTGCAAATGAAACAAACTGAAGCAGGAATCATGATCCATTCACAAGTATATCAAGGAACTAATGAAGAAATACAAGATGGATAACGTAAAAACCAATAAGACTCCTATGGGTATTGGAACTAAGTTGGATGAAGATCCAACTAGAACTTGCATAGATCAAACTATGTATAGAGGTATGATAGGTTCTTTACTCTACTTAACAACAAGTAGACCTAACATATCTTTTAGTGTAGGTCTAAGTGCCAGGTTTCAAACAAATCCAAAGGAATCTCACCTCGTAGCAGTAAAGAGAATTCTTCGTTACTTAAAAGGAACTGATGACTTGAGCCTCTTTTATCCTAGAAGTGATTCATTCAAATTAAATAGATTTAATGATGCTGACTATGCAGGTGACTTGGTTAGCAGAAAGAGTACTTCAGGTATGGTACAGTTCTTAGGACCTTATTTGGTTTCTTGGGGTTCCAAGAAGCAAAACACTGTTGCATTATCCACAGCTGAAGCTGAGTATGTGGCAGCAGCAGCATGTTGCTCACAAGTTTTATGGATAAAACAACAGGTTAGAGATTTTAGTATTATTTTTGAATGTGTTCCTATTTACTGTGATAATACTAGTGCTATTTGTATTTCTAAAGATTCAATTCAACACTCAAAGGTAAAGCACATCAACATTAGGCATCATTTTCTAAAGGACAATGTGGAACAAGGGAATATTAAGTTAGAATTTTGTCATACCGAAAGTCAAATTGCTGATATTCTAACCAAACCCTTGAACAGAGAAAGATTTGAGAAATTGAGATTGGAACTTGAAATGATCAAGCTAACTTGATTGCTTTTGAAGTTCCAAGATATGGCTGATTCAAAAATAGTGTAAATAAAGTGAAAAGAGCTTTTGGCGCAACTTTGGTGTGATAAACATAGCTGAAGTGTCACCGTTTTTAATTACTAAAGGTAAGTTCACTAAAACACTTATTTATGTAAGCAATAAATAATGTATTGTGCATATGTGTTAAAACCGTGTTCCATTATGTGTATTTTAAGAAAGAAAATATGACTTAAAAAATTAAATGAATTTGGAAAGAAAGTGAATTTTGAAAATACATCCTACCAAATTATTTTACAAATTAATTGAACTTGTTTCAATTAATAACTGAATAGTAAAAACATTCAATTCCTTTGCACCGCTTCAATAAATATAAAAGGCATCTTTCACCCACCTTTTCACTCCACTGTCAAATCACAATTCACCCTCTTCAGTAAAAATCTCAAGATCAAAATCACCATCAAACACCATGGTCATCATTGCAAAAATTGTTTGCTTTGAAAATTGTCAAAATACGGAAAACACCATTCAAGAAGAGACTTCACCTTTAGCAATGGTGAACTATAAAACCTCTCCTAAAACGACCAAAAGCACCCCTAATTCTCCTAAGCCTTCTGAGAACCCTAAACCTCTATCTTCAAACCCTAAGGAAGTAGAGAGCAAGAACGATAATGAGGAATACACCACTTCAAGTGTACTCGACAAATTGCGTGAATGGAAACAAAAGAAGGAGAAAGAAAAGTCACTTGAAAAGGAAATGCAGGAAGTTGATGAGTTCGAAAGGGGGCCAAATCAAGGAGAAGAAGAAAATCAAGGAGAAGGAGAAAATCAAGGAGAAGAAGAGAATTAGGGAGAAGAAGAAAATCAAGGGGAAAGTGAAGAGAATGCATCGGCAGAAGAAGAGGAAGAAGAGGTTGACGGAGATGATGATCAATTGGAACTTCTTGCGAGTGGTGGAAGGTATGTTGTTGGTCACAGACTAGATATTTCATGGTGTAAGAAATCTAGGTTTTTAGAATTTCTCGATTTAATAAAATTTCAAGGATAGGAGTACTTGTTGTCTAAAGCATCAAATAATGTGTTATATCCAGTAGCAATGGATGAATTCTGTGAAAAATTTCAAGTTAAGCAAGGGAAGATCTCTAGCTTAGTGAATAAAAAGAAAATTGAGTTTGATGTTGAAAAATTAGGAAAAAATTTGAAAGTACCTACTGTTGGATTTGAATTATATGTGAAGGGCAAGAACACTGTGAAGGTTGGAAATTATCTTAGTGGAGATATAGTTGAGTTTCTGGGAGGACAAAGGGGGAAGAATGTTATGAGTCTTAATGACCTTAGCCCTCTCAACAAGCTGTTGTTAAATTTGGTGAGAAAAACTATTCTACCTAGGACACAAAAGAGAAGCCAGGCATGTTTGATGGACTTGGCCGTCATATTCTGTCTTTCTAAGAAGATAAAAATCAATTTCCCATCTCTAATGTATCAACATCTAGCACACTGTATTCCAAGAAAGAACAAAGTGGGATATGGTGCAGTGTTGTCTATTGTGTTTGAGTTTCTAGGAGTGAAGCTCAAAGGAGTTTATGAGGGATTGGAGGAAAAACCAGAGAATGTAATCAATGGTGAGACACTTAAAGGAATAAATCTTGAAGTAGTGAGTGGAAAGGTCAGAAAAGTGGAAGAAAAGAAAATTGTGGGAGGAAAAAGAAAAGGGAAGGATGTTCCTGAAAAGGCTGTTAAGAAGAGCAGGAGGATCTCAGCTAGTAAGGCTCCTAAAACTTGTTTGGAGAAGCCTCTTGAGTTGGATGAGGACAAAGTTATTGCAGAGCAGGTGGCTGAACTGGTGGACAGGGCTGACATTGCTGAGAAGCAGTTGAGAACAACCACTGAACAATTGCAAAAGCTTGAGAAAAAGGTACAAGGTCTTGAGAGCAGTCTCAAACTGCAGAAGCTGGAGTTCCTGAAGGATCTCAAGAGTCTTCAAGACAAGTTGGAGGAGTATGTGAAGAAAAATGTTGAAGATAACAAGAAAATTCTTGAACTCCTTGAACCTTAATCAAGACCAGCCTCACCTACCTTAATTTGTCCAGCCTATATCTAGCCTCACTTTTTCTATGTTTTGCTAATTTAGTCATGAACTTGTTTCATTTCAATGTTTATTTCAGAACAATTTTTTTGGTACTGTAATATTTTAAATGGCTCAACAGGATGTTTATCTGTTTTTTTAATGAAAATCTTTTGGAACTTGGTGCAAACATGTGTGTATATGTATGTTGTGAAATCTTATTTAGGCAAGTCGAACTCACTGGAGGAAAGTTAGCAGCGCTGCCTTTAGTTTCCCACACTCGATGAATTTCTTGTGGGGCTGTAGTCAGAGGCTTAATAAACTTGAAAAAGCAGGACTTTTTGATGATGCCAAAAGGGGGAAAAGAGAAAGCAAACTTGAAGGCTATAGTTGTTCTGGGTTCTAGTTGAGAAAGTATCAAAACTTTCTTCTGATATAGATTTAGCTTAGCAAAATTCTTATTCTTATTTTATTTGTGAGTTTAATTCATGTTCTGTTTTCTGTTTTTCTTATTTTTGTTCTTTGAAAATTTAGTTATGTGTTTACTTTTGTCAAAAAATCAAAAAATACAAAAATACGTCCTTTTATGTGATTTAACTTTTCTCAAGATTTTGCTTAAGTTTGTTATCATCAAAAAGGGGGAAATTGTTGAAGCTTATAGGTTTTGATGATGATGAACTTAAACTAAAGCAAACTTAACTAAAGGTTTACAAGTGTTTAGTACAGGAGAAGTTGACCTTTGTGGTGGAAGAGTATCTTGTATTATGAAGACTTGAAGAAACCTTAGTTAAAAAGTTAATCAATAGAAGAAGAGTTCTCTAAGAAGAACTAAACTCCTTAACATGAATGTTCCCTAACAGGATCTTGAAGGTTGTAAGCTAAAGACAGTAAGTTCCACAAGGAACTTAGGCTGCAAAGTTCCAGTTGATGACTAGAGATCAAGTGACAGTTGCGTGAAGCCCAAGTTAATAAGGATTACAGAAGCGCGGCATTGTGATATTAATTTAGTTAAGATTCTATCTTCTAGATTTATTGTTAAATGTGTTAATAAGATATGCATGAAATCTATTAGAGACGTGACAAGATAATTTGGCAAATAGATAAAATCGGAAAAATATAAAAAGATAGATTTTGGAAAAAGATTTTGTTTTAATTTATTTTCCAAAAATTAGTGAAACGATATTATTCTTTTAACTATATCTTATTGTGTTTTTCGGAAAGGATTTTCTTCAATAAAAAGATTTACCAAAATCATATTTTGAGATAAGGAAAGTTAACTTCTTTATCTTTAGAAAACCTACTTTCTATACGAGTTACACTTGTATAAATAGTAGAGATAGAATTCCTTTAGGTTTTTTGTAAGTTTATGCGTGAAGAAAATCTTGTGAGCTTTATCAAAGTGTAAGTTTGCCAAGCTTTATCTTGTCATATTAGTTTCGGGTTTTATGCATAGCTTGACTAACATATTCTAGATATTGCGTTTTTGTAATTGGTTGGACTATTGGGTGTGAGTGTATGAAATTTACAATTGCGTACAGGAGAAACAACCTTGTGATAAAAGGTTTTATTTGTACTGTGAGAGTACGATTGAGTTCAAGTCAGGGGATTTGAATTGGGTAGGATTTAGTCTTACTGTGCTACAAGTTCTAGTTGGAACTTGTCTATAAAAGTCTGAATTATAATAGGTTTGTAACTTTACTATTGCCCTATTATAGTGGATTGGTTTTGTGTTGAAATCCCTTAGAAGGGTCAAGGTTTTACTTGCAGTTGGGCCCCGAAAGGTTTCCTCGTAAAATTGTGTGTGCACTGTCAAGTTCCTTTTACATTATGTTTTAAATTTGCGAAAGTAGTCACTAGGAACTTAACTACAATTCACCCCCCTCTTGTAGTGTTCATTTCAACTAACAGATTGACGGCTCGGCGCTTAACAGAGGGTCTCTTAAGGCAAATCAGCTCAAGATCTTTTCTCTCTTTTTCCCTCTCTGCCTTCTCGGCCTCCAAGTTTTTCTCTAGGTTGGAAATCTAAGCCTTTACTTGGGCCTGACCCTCCAACTTCTTTGTCAGCGCGTCATAATCAGCCACCTTGCTCTCCATCAGCTTTATTTTATTCTTATAAACATCAATTTCAGCTTTGTGGGCTTTGCGCTCCTCATCGGCCTTCTTTACAATAATCTCAGCCTTATCGGCCTGCCTCTTGTAATGCTTGTACATGTGAACAACCTCTATAGCAGAGTTAACGGTCTGTAGAAAGAGATCGTTTATTACTTATAAAGAAAATGATAATAAAATATAGTAAATAATAAATAAGAAAACAAACAACAACAAAAAAAAGGAAGAGAAGAGCAAACAATAAAGTATATCGGTTTGTTGACAAGTCATACCCTGAGCAGGTTGTGCATCATTTAACCGCAAGGAGCTGCGAGCCGACCGGTAGGCCTATAAGCTGGAGTGGCCAAGTCCTTAAACATTCTCCAGCCGAGACTACCCCCAGATGTTGAGTCATCAGCATAAACGGACTCCCCCCTATTCACTTTTAGCTTAGGGTTCCAGGGCTCGCTAGCAATATCGATAGGAAAGTTTGCAAGCTCGTCAGCAACCTCTTGAGGAATCTTCACATGAAGAACCTTAATGAATTCCTTCACTGATGTTGGAGTGAATACATTTACACCGCTAAAACCGGAACGATCGGTAGTAACAACAGAAATGTCTTTACTGACAGACACAGTTTTCTCAGCTTCAGAAAAAGGCTGTCTTGGAACAGAAAGAGTGCTGTCTCCGGTTTCCTTGTTGGGATCACCGATATCATCCTCGTTCAGATTGACGATGTTAAAGGAGTCAACAGTGGGTTCCTTCAACTAAGTTGCTTGTTAATCGGGAACAGGGGTAGATTTCTATCTCTTTGATTAATCTCGGTCACTTGCCGAGTTGACTCTCTTGGACCTACCAGGACCTCCGCCTCTTCGTAGGGGAGAACCGTGGATCCGGTAGGCTTAACTTGAGAGAGGGAAGTCATGTCGCGTTTGCTTCTTTTCTTTCCCTTGCAGGCTTTGGTAGCAAAAACAGGAAGAGTGTCAAATGACTTCTTTGGGTGCGCGGGCACTAATACTTAACGCTACTGTCAGGATGGAGACCAAGTCCCTTGTTGTCTAACTTGTTAGGACCTAGTAAAGTAAGAGCTAAATTAGTCACATGGACGATCTCAAGAGGTATATTATGAAATTATACAAGGTACATTAGCCACTGTAACATTAATTAAAAGGCCGTTACGGGACAATAAGAGTATTCTTACTGTAAATAATAAATAAATAAAAATAATAAACTAAAAAACACTTGTTTAAATCATACCATATGCGTCTGTATGGCAGAGACCGATATGAGATAGGGGAGCGTTGCCCAGGATATAAGTACAATTGGGCAGCCACTCCCTAGTAACCACTTTTATTTTCTTACCCTCGTTTACATACAGACAGTAAAAAAACTGAAAAGCTTTCATTTCGAGTTTGCCTAACTTCTTATCCCTAATAGAATCAAATCTACTATAGGGGAGATGAAAATTTCTCCGCACCAAGAAGTCATCAGGCACTTTTAGGAAATAAAATTGTTTTTTTCATTTCTTACAACTGGTCAGTTTTGGCCATACTGTAATCTTACTAGAAGCCGTATATTATGACCACCAGCCTGGTGACTGGCTATCCTTTTTGAGCCAGTGTAGTTTACGGATCAGATTCAGAGTTAACGGAATATCCATGTAAATCAACACCCATACGAGACACACAACGTTACGAATTGTTGTCGGCGTTAGTTATGCAATGCACACATTTCGAGCTTTAAAGATTTTTTCAACAAAAGGATGAAGCGGAAAACGCAGGCCGAATTCAAAGTGTTTTGCATGCACTGCAATATGACCTTCTGGGCAGTATAACACAGTGCTGTCCTTCGCTGGAAGGGTCAATTCATAGCCGTCAGGAAGCCTGTAAAATCTCTTGCCAACGCCACAATAATCCTTCTTGGTAGCCAACTTCAACCAATCATCGGCTACTATCATCTTCCTGACCTTTAAGTCGTCGGATACATTCAACGGCTGTCGGTATACTACGTCATCGTCCTCCAAAATATACTCCTGATCCAGCCTTTATTCTTGAATTACCTGCTCACTTTTTTTTAAGTCCTCTTCTATCTCTTCATCGGTCTCTTCCTCATCATCATTGGACCCTTGATCAGCTTCGTCTTCACTTTCGGCTTCATCTTCTTCTTCTTCTACTTCTTCTTCCATGTCGGCATCTTCCTCACTGGCAATGCTCCGTTCTACAGATTCTACACCTTCATTACGGACATCAGAACCTTGAGCCTCGCTCGGGTTCCTCTAAGGGTTCTTTGCCGGGACGCCTAAGGGAGCTTTCGGCCTGATTAGGATCGATGTTGGGTCGTTTAGATCTCGACATCTCTGCGCTTTTAACACATATTTTACCAAGATTAGAGCCGTACTCGTCGATGAGGATAACTGAGTCACCTTGATTGAAAACTCTAATAGACTCAACTTCAACAAAATCAATGTCTTCTAAAATACCATTACTAACACATCGAGAGGACTTTTCAACTTCCTTCTCTGGCGCTGAGGACAACTGCATAAACGGGTCCGTCACAATGGCTTTACCCGCAATATAGTTCTTCATAATTAACTTATAAACAAATACCACAAAACCCACTGTATACACATGCGACATACACCATAAAATCAAAATGTAAAAATAGGAGCCAAAGGTTCAAGTTTTTTACCTCTAAATGAAGGAAAATCAGGCCACCAACTGACCGGAGTGTGGAAGTGGTCATCGCTTCTGCAAAATCAGGATTGGGATTCCTTGTTGCGAAAGACGAAGAATCGCACTATGAGAATTCTTTTCGAATTTTTTTTTTTTTTTTGAAAACCTAAGTTGAACTTATAAAAAACCGTTCATTTCTTCTTTTTATACCTCAGTAAACAGTGACTTTTGATTTGACATGTGCTGCATGTAATCCGACGATTTAAAATATGACACATTATTAGTTGCTTCGCTAGTTTAGCGACACGTGCCCCATTACTCTCAAATATTTTCCCGCCCATTTCCAGTTGTATTCAACTTTCTAAATTGAGCAAAGTACTACCGATACTTAGCTCACTTTGGGGGAAAATCAGAGATTTTTTTAAATCTCACATCATTTTTATGTGACCAAAGTACTACCGGTACTTAGCTCACTTGGGGGAAAATCGGAGATTTTTAACTCTCACATCGTTCTTAAGTGACCAAAGTACTACCGGTACTTAGCTCACTTGGGGGGCAAATCGGAGATTTTTAAATCTCACATCATTTTTAAGTGACCAAAGTACTACCGATACTTCGCTTACTTGGGGGGGCAAATCGGAGATTTTTTTAAATCTATTCACATTATTTTAAATTGACCAAAGTACTACCGGTACTTAGCTCACTTGGGGGACAAATTGGAGATTTTTTTAGATCTATTCACGTCATAGCTAGCCTGGTTTGGGAAGTTCTTTTGGCTCAGCGTAATCGGTGTTATGACTTAATACACAAGTATATACGTAGGAATTTTGATTATTGATATAAAGTATCATAATATTAACTTTTTACTTTCTCTGTCCCGTAATACTTGGGACGTTGGGGTGAACACATAGATTAAAAAACTACAAGTGGGTCCATTTAAAACATTTGTTTATTGTTTAAATTCTCTTTTATTTATGGTTTTATATTGCAAGATTATAAAAAGTAGGGTGGAAGTGGGGTAGGTGAGGAGAGATAAATGTGGAAAAATATTTTTTAATTAGTGGTCACATTCCATATTTAATAACGTATCAAGTGTTCTGGACAGATGAAAATAAAAAATGTCTCAAGTAACGGAGGGATTACATAATTCTTACTAATTTAATTATTTATACGGAGTATTTTGAGTTAAAATAGTACATTGAAAATATATCAAATTTAGTTGCGACAATTGTTATCAAATGGAGAAAATTTATGAGATGAGCAGGACGACAGAGAGTCGTAGCCTGTATTAACGATAAAAATAAAGTCCAAACAAATGGTGAAAATAAAAAGATTTTAAAAAAATTATTTTAATGACGACAAGTAAAAGTAGCAAAAAAAAAATCATAGACTAAAATCTTTTGGACATGGATTTGAGATAATTGTCTATGATTGGCATTTGTCAATGAAAACATTATTTTAATAAATCATAAAAATAATTTTATCACCCATTGGCTTTGCATGTAGGTAATTAAGCCAATTTTTTTTTGAGCTAATTAAGCTAATTGTGAATCCGTTTGCATACAAAACCTACCGCCCTACCGTCTTCACATTTTGTTTCTTGGGATAATTCGACATCAATATCTTGGTACAAGAAAATTATTTGCAAGGTAAAAAAAACTTTAAAAAAAAAATAAATAAAAAAAATCAATAAATAAATGAAAAACCCATTTATATTAATTAATGGTTTATATTTTACTATCCTTCTCTAAGATTCTACTTAACTAGTCTATTACTCTATACTACTAACATTACATTTTTACATACATATAATTTGCCTAAGGATTGTTTAACTCCATCAATGTACACTATTAAAGAAGACGAGAAAAGAGTTTTGATACGTAAGCATCCTAAACTTTAGACCCGGATGGTGAGAACTCTTTAGTGTGGAACCTCCAATATAAAACATAATCCTTTGAAATACATACCATTTTAATGACATCACAATATGCATTCACCGATTTCTTCTTACCATCACTCTCCCACTCTATTTTTACCCAACACGAAAATCCCTTGCTCGAAACCGGCAACCCGGACTCTGATAACTGAAGCATTACCTCCCCACTAATTCTACCACCCGAACACATGGTATCAAGCCACGGGCATTCGGGTTGCCCGACAAGCTCCTTATAAGCCGAGTTCACCATCCGGACTTTGTTACTTCTATCTGATATGACAGCCGGCAATGCCTCTGCCTCCGCTTCTGCCTCTGCCTCATCTGGGGCCTTTGCGATAACCCGAGCTCCCGGGTAATCGCTGATTGGCCCCAGGATGCTAATGCACGACCCTACTGGTCGGATTGGCCGCGGCGATATGACACTAGTTTTATTGGTGCCGCTGCTCGGGACTTGTAATTGGAGCTGTAAGTCCCTCTCTTCGAGCATTGTCGTTTCCAATGCCGCCGTGTTCAAATCGATTGCCTTAGTGTAGTTTCCAAGGCTCAACATTGGACACGACAGAAGCGGAAGCTCAACAACATTGTTATGGTTATTTCTACTGTTATTGTTATGTTGATGATCGGTGTAAAGTCCAAATGCTTGGATCGACAAGTTTCTAGCAGAAGACGGTAAATGAGTAGGAGAGCATAAACCCATAAAAGTAGTTGTTGCTGCTCTCCTACCCAAATTCGATTGTTGTTGTTGTTGCGGCTCTTGTTCTTGCTGTTTCCTTAGCAAGGCGGCCGCAGCAGCAGGTGACATAGCCGACCCTCGACCCCGTTTACGGGTTCGAGTAGGGCGAGCTTGGAGATGAGACCACATGTTTCTCAAATACGGCGATTGCCGGAACTTCTCAGGGACTAATGGTGCATCATAGCTACTACTTGTACTACCATTAGTATTAGTAGAATTAGCAGGAGTCTCAGGTTTAGGTGCAATTGGTCTATACCTTGACATAATTTCATCAGTTTTTGATGAATATGGTATATTTAACGTTTGAATCATCTTATTAAAAAAACTTTGGATTATATTATTTTTGGAGAAGGATTATTTCTTGGGGGGTAGTGCAAATGTGCAAAGGGGCAGATGATGAAGGGTTTAGGGACATGGGTTGGTGGTTGTATATAAGAGAAAGAGTTAACCAATAGGAGAAAGGCAACATGAAGAGAGGAGAAAGGAAAGGTTGACACGTGGGAGTATATGGTGGGTACGTGTTAGTGTGGCTAAACAATAGGGACATGTGGGACTTTAAGCTCTAAGTGGGTCCATGCAGATTAACACCTATCAGCTTGTACAAATTTCTTCTCTCTATATTTGTCAGTAAATTTTATTTAATTTAATTTAAAATTCACATTTTACCTTTGAAGTTTTCAACTCAGAGTTTCTTCTTTATCAGAGGATTGTTGAATAAAACAATGGGTTCATTCAATATGAGTTGATGAAATAAAATTTTAAAAAATGTTTTGTTGTAGTTTTGACACCATAAGAAAATGGTAAATTTTAACTTATTTGGGTATCCAAAGTTTTCATGCATTTTGTTCAGTTGTTTATACTATAAATTCTTATTAAAGTAACACCATGTGTCTATCTTTCTTGTTTCCTTTGTCTAGTTTTATTTGACCAAACTTTCATTTTGATTTGTCTTTGATTTAGCCCTAGAATACTATTAAGAGCTAGTCTAGTAATATACTTTCAAACTAAGGTATGTTTGATGCAAATATTTTGTCTTATATTATCAGTTAAACGCTGCCAAAATAATGGAAGTAACATAACTGATGTTAATATGTTTAATAGTTTGTAAAGTGATATGCCTTTAATTTATTTGTTTATCAACACATAGCTCAAAAACTCACTAAGATGTCAAGTAATTTATTTGATTAAAGTATTATTGAATGTTGAAAGTAATTATCAAAACTTAGGATCAAATCTTGTCTACCTTATTTACTCATCAGTATTTTCTAACTTAGGGCGTATTCGGCGCTAGATTTTGAGAAGTTTTTAGGTAACTTTAGTGCCACTACTAAAAAAATGTGAGTGTTTGGTAAAGTAGTGGTTAAAATAGCTTCTAATGGTAGAGATAACTTTTATGAAAAGTAAGTTATTATTAGCTTTGGAAATTAGAGGTTACTTTTGAATTAACTACTGAAAATTTAATCTATAATTTTAAAAATAAAATATTAATTTTATATGTAACGGTTAGTTAACCGCTATTTTATCGACTCATACCTAAATTATCTATATTCCCAGCTTACAAGTTGACAACTAATTGCTATCTTCAAATCTAACAACTTAGTTTTATTCTAAATCTTATATTGACATGAAATCTAAAGAAAAATTACAACGATATATGATTAGCTAGTTTAAAATTTTTGTATAGTAGAAGATATATAGTTTAAAAAGTTAAATACAAGAACTAGCTACTCCGTAACTACGATGTCCATGCATGAATCAAATATAACTTTAATTCTATTAAAAAAAAAAAAAAAAAAAAAAAAAAAAAAAAAAAAAAAAAAAAACTTTAATTAACATACAATTATATAGTTATATTGTCTAATCATTCCATTTGATCAGATAAAATTAAAAGATTAACAACATAGTATTGCGGATAAAAATTGTTTAAGACGGTAAGAAAAATTATTGCTCATACCTCAGATAAATAGATCTCACTCCCAAATATTATACTGGAAAGGATTTTACCTAGTAATATCAAGATTATGTCCTATTTCTTTTAACTTTAGTGTAGTCAATAGAGCATATTAAGTCAACAAAGTAGATTTCAACCGAATGAAGCAAAACAAACCAGTAAAAAACAACTCATAAGAGCATGGCTTACACTTTGAATTTGAAGCCAATTATATAAAATAAGCTTAATAAACGTGTCCACTAAAATGACTTGATGCAAAAATAATAATTTGAAATAGAGGTGGAGTAGAATCGTAAGGGACAACAAAGTAAAAAAGGACCCATACAAAAAAAATGGCAAAATCTGGCGTAGGGATAAGTCTTATTTCGTTGAATATAAAAAATAGCAGTCACACCAAATGCACCAATAAGAGAAGATGGTGCAATAGTAGGCTGCCTTAAAACAATTGGGTGATACAAAAATCTCAGTGTTTGTTTCCGGAACTGTGGTTGGGTGTTGTGCATTGTTTTGTTTTACAAACAAATAAAAGAGAGGAATGAATTTTGGAAATGAGAGTAACGCGTGTGAAGTTGGGTGCCATGCGTGGCTACACCTATCACTATTGGTTTTCTAGTTAGGTTGGCTACTTTCCCATTTTCTCTTCTTCCGGGTCTCCTTCCTTTTTCCTTTTTTTTTTTTTTTTTTTTTTTTTTTTTTTTTTTTTTTTTTTAATGGATCACTTTATATTCCGCACTTCAATTTTAGGCAATTTTTAAAGTAAAGAGAGATGGAGAGAAAAAAATAAAAAGGGACAATTATAAAGAGATAGGAATAGCCCCGTTCTCTAGAGCTAATTTGTTATATTATGCTTAAATCTAATCTGCTTTGCTGACTCAATCTAATCTACTACACACCTATTGTGCTATATAGAATATGTTTTATCCTTTTCTGCTCAGAAGCTCAAAAGAATAGGGCATATAGTTTCTAAACAAAAATAAATAGTAATGCAAAATAGAAATTTATAGTTTTATAGTGATGTATCTAATAAAAAACAAAGAAATTATTTACCTGGTTTTTTTTTTTTTCAATCGTTGGATTTCAGCTAATGAGCTAAATATAGTTATGTGGTTTAGTTTTCTGTTGGACACATGTTGGAGTTGAAAGGTGACCTCCTATCCAACTATATTCTGTTTAATAATGATTTTAAAAAAAAAAGGTTTAATAATAGTATGTAAATACTTATGGTGTAAAGTATAATAGTAGTTGGAAATTAGTTTACAAAAGGTCATCTTCATATTTATCGTAAATTAACATATTATGAAGTGGTTTATGACGCAGGTTGAGACTAGGTCGTTGAAACTAAACTTCCCACGGTCAAAACTAAATTTGTACACACCTAACAAACTTATATACTAGTATAGAGGCAAGTCAAAGGTCGAACCCAAGGGAATGGGGGGAAGTTAACTATTGCTAAGGTTAAGCTATCTCGAAGCGTAAGAAGGAATGTAGGTTGTCTAAATCAACTAAACAAACAAGCAAACACAAAGTAAATCAATATATCAAACACTAGGAAATTGGGATCCACATATACTTGCAATGAATACACACTAATTGGGTTGGAGATTGATTAATTCGAGTATTGCGAGGGAAGATAGATATATATTGCAATCAAGAGAGCTCGACAAGCTATCTCCTAGAGGTTAAACTAGCGCCAACTACGAAAGACTCTATTAGGAACGTCACAAAACCAAACTCAATCGATAAATGTGAGCTACAAATCAATGGTCCGTATCAATGTAAACACACAATGCAATCTAACATGAAGAACAAGGTTGATCACTCCTTCCAATCCATACACATGTACAAAATCAATAAACCAATTTAATCACAATGCTAAATCAATAAAAAAAAAACCTCCAAATTAGCTAATGATCCACCACTTATACATGCTTCACCACATCCCTAGCAAGCAAACTACTCACAATCCATTAAAGAAATAAAAAAACAAAGCTATGCAATTCTACAAATTCATCAACATCATTTCAATTAAACTAATTCAATCAAACAATCAATAAACTTGAACAATCAACAAAGCAATTGAAATTAAAAGCTAAAGATTGAATTAAAGTAAAGATGATTATTACAAACTTGATCAAATCAAAGGAAATGTACTTGAATTCAAATTGCAACTATCATTAATCATCAAACTTCAATGTTTCTCTCTCTAAAAAATCTAAAATCTAGAGTTTCTCTCTCTAAGAAAATCAAACCTAATTGTAATTCTAAGCTATCTAATTCCTCCTTCTCTCTTTAAAATTCAATTTTTTTCTCAAAATAGAAGAAAAGTCTATATATAGTAAAACTTTTAAAGATAAATTAGTTAGATCGTCCAAAATAGACCTGTATAGGCGCGACCTTCTTCAAGAGAATGCGCGGTCGCGCAAAATTGGCTACGGAATAGGGATAGCAGCATGCGCGGCCGAGCCTGGGCCATGCGCGCCCGTGCCTCTAGGTTACGCGGCCGCACCTTGGTCGTGCGCGCCCGCGCTTGCACCTGGGAACAGGGCAGCCCCCTTCACCATCAACTCAAGGCTCCTCGTGCGCTCTACTCGATGCTCTTGATAAACACGAGACATGGCAGTTTCAAAATCACCCAACGGTTGGTTCAACACCTGAATAGGTGCCCTCACGACATGAATGTACGATCTAGGGTCAAATGGAATTTGCACTTCTCCATGCTTGAGCTTCAAATGGAGGACATTAGGCATCCTAATCAATGCAAAACTTGGGAAGGAGTCTCGGGAATCCTTGGACAACGATCTTAACCTGAAAAATGAAAGAAAACAAACAAATAAAAGGGAAAAAGACAAGAAAAACCAAGAAATGCATAAAAATAGAAAATCAACTAAGTAAAGTGCAAACTAAAGAAATAAAGAGAAAAACTAAGGAAAAAGGAAAGAAAAGAACTATAAAAGCAATCTAAATTCACCCTAAAAAAGAACAAATGAGTGACATAAATGACACTCATCAAATTCCCCCAAGCAAGCAAGAATAAGAATGAAAGACTTATTGAAAAATGACAAAGAAAGACATAAGAAGAGAATATACACTAAGACTCACTGTCGTAGGAATCACGATTGTTTTTAGCTACAACAAGCCCTTTAAACCCCTAGTTCGCTCTAGAGGACGAGTAATGGTCTCGTAAACGTTTCCTAAGAGGTTTAACCATAGATCTACGAAGTAAAATGAGGCAAGATCATTAAGAGAAAAGAAGGTAAATCAAAGATTCAAACAAATAGCTTTTGACAAGGACTTTTGCAAACGATCAAATGCAAGTGAATAAGCACTTTTCTACATGAAAGGGGTATGCATGCTCAAAGATATTTAAGGTGATTGAAGCATAAGGTATGTTAAGCGTAGAGAACTAATGAGGCGCAATCCACTTTCATCCCAACCAATCTAACCGCGTTCTCCCAATGGCTTCAAATCTTCCCTTAGAAAGCGTCTCTATGGTTCCTCGAAGGAACCGGAAAAGAACAAAGTTTGAGCTTTATCGACATCTCGGCTATTACATACCGCTCTACAAGCTTGCCTTACATCTCCCTCCACCGACTAGTTACTCAACCAAAAAGGTCAAAAGGTCTTGGAAAGGGTTGTAATGTAAAGGCGAGAAGGGTGAGGGTAGACTACAATTTGAAATTTGGTGGTATACCTAAATTGTGAAGCAAAGATTGGTCATATCTCAACACCAAAACAAAACAAACACCAAACAAAAAAAAAAACACCCCCAAGCTTATTCAAAGCTAAGAATCACAAATATATGTACAAAAAGCGTAAGACGCATCCCCCCCAAGCCAAAACAAAGCATTATCCTCATTGCATTAAATTGGGAGAAAGAAACTTACATCAAAATATTTTTCAAATTTTCACATGTTTCACTTTCTTTTTTCAATTTAGCCAAAGCATATGAATGTGCTTTGCTTTTCTCATATTGTCATGTGTACACTTTATTCATTGTCCTCACCTCTTTTGATTATGGACGACATTTACATTTATTGCATGTGGCTTGAAATGAAGGGTATATGGCTTGAAATGAAGGGTTAATGGCTCAAATGGTTAGTAAGAAAGAAAATGAAAACCCAAAATATAGAAATGAAAACTATCCTAGAAAACAAAAATATATAACCACCCCAAAAAGATGCCTTTGTCCTTCCTAAATGGTTCCGTCGCGACCTCGGGAGATGAAAGGCAAACTTAAGATAAAATACATAAAAGCCAAGGATCCATGAGCCAAACAAGCAAAATATGAAGAAGGCTTGAAAAGAAAGAAACCTCACATGGTTGAAGCAAAAGTTACCAAAGGCGTCAAATCCACCAAAGGAAGCAACTTCATCTTACCACAAACCAATAGATTCCGGCTTCAAGGCCCCAAAAGGACTAAACCGCTACCTGAGCATACCCTATCCTAGAGCCAACCAAGGATACTCTTAAATCAAGCACAGCGATAAAACATAGGAAGGCACACATTCAAATGCAAAATCTCGGATGGTAGTATGTCCTAATACAAGAGCTAAACAAGCAAAAAGAAAATATAGCCTTAAAATCTTTTTGTTTGTTTTTGTTTCATCAATGCAAAAAAAAAAAGTAAAAGAAAAGAAAGAAAAAGGAAAGAAAAGAAAGGAAAAGAGAAAAGCACAAGAGTGTAAGCAAAACAAGTAAAACCCAATTGTCAAACAAGCGGTCATTCGGCAACATCGCCAATAACCCCAAACACGCTAGGTGTTACAAGGCAAACATCCTCTAACAATCAGCTCATCCTAAACTAAACCTATTCTATGCAATCAACAAAGAAAAAGAAAGAAAAGAAATAGAAGGATCTTGTTTTGGGGTTTTTTGTGATCTCCTCAGATACTAGTCGCGCTCTTCAGGCAATGAGACACGGACACCTGCAAAATGAACGAACATTCCTTTACCGGAATATTCGCCTCCGATGATCAAGTTAGAGATAGAGAAACGGAAAGTTTAGAGAGAGAAAGTACTGAGAAGTTGGAGCTCTTTAATACTCTTTTTTTTAGGTTATGTCAGCATCCCCCCCTCCCATCATAAATTATTGGGGTATTTATAGGGATGGGAGTGTGTGCCCCTTTAGGGTTTGTACCCTAAAATTCCGTGACATGATTGGTTGCGCAATTAGAGAGTGCCACGTGTCGTATGGGGGCGCCGCTTTGCGACTTTCAATGACTTTCCTTGGGATTTAAGCCCTGATGAAATAAGGGCCCTTGCTCTTGCTGATTTTAGGTGCTCTTTAGGGCATCTAACACGCGTCATCTTCCCGTAGGGACACGTTTTGCCCTTTGACTGGGCCACGTGTTACTACGGGATTGGACAACGTTTTTGGGGTTGTTTTTACCCTAAACATTTGCCCCTCAGAGGGGGTAGCTCGGACGCTTACAGGCCGCCTCCTCTGATCCTCTACATCATCTTAATGTGTCCGAGTATGCAAAGATTTTGAGCTTGTGTGTAGGGGCGGACAGATCATGTCCGCCAATTGAAGGGGCAAACGCCTTGTAGACCAAAAGTCGTGTCTTGTCCGCATGAAATTTTTCCAAACTGATAAGATCTAGAAATTAGGCGGCCGGATCTTGCCACCTAGGCTTTTGGAAGAAGGTGTGGACGATAGGTTTTTTTAGATGGAAATTTTCATTCCGTTAACTCAGTCGTTTATTTGGACGCGTTGTTAGCCGTCCGTCTCTTTTTTCGTCCAAATTGACAGATCCCCTATGATGACCTTTGGAATTCTAGCTTAATCTTTTCGAAAAGTATCCGTTCAAATTCCTGGGCGGGAAAGATGGATTTACCATTTTGCCCCCATTAATTTTGCCTATTGTAGACACCCATTTGTGTCTCCCCAAAACCAAACCCGGTGATGAGTACCTTTCACGTCAAATCATAATCGAATGAAGTGAAAGTGTGAAAAGTCTAGTGTTGCAAATAGTTTTAATTTCTTTTCTCTTCTCTCTGTTTTTGAAAACTTATTTTAAGAAAAACAGCCAATCCAGTTTGGTTGGTCCATGATATGGGTCCAATAGTGGTGTAGTTGGATAGGGCTTGACAAGAGCTTTCCAACGATATATTATAAGTCCAATTCCGATGAATATTGAGGAAGTTATGGCCAATTTACTGAACTGGGCCCGGTTTGAGCCTTATATGCGGCCTAATGATCTAGAGGAGGGCTTAATATGGATTTATCATTCCTAATGCAATTAGGAATAGTTTTAGTCTTCTAGATTATTCTAGAAGGTTCTTTTCATTCCTAATTCAATTAGCATTGATAAATTGACTTTTGTTGACTTTTCAGAGTTTTAATTAAGATCAAAGAGCATTTTTGAGGAAAAATACGATTTTATCCTCCTGTACGGCAATTTCTATCTGATTTTAAGAAAATGTGTGAATTTCTTAATCAGTGCCAAATGCCAGCTGTAGCGTTGGCGCTACGCTTGGCGCCTGGCGCTAATGTTGGCGTCTGGCGCCAATAGCCAGCATTGGAGCTAATTAATTTTTATCTGCGCTAGAACTCTGTTTTTGATATTTTATCTTTTTGCTGATTTTCTTTATAAATAACGTCGTATAAACTCCGTTTTCATTAACAAATTTTCATTCATCTACAATCTACCAACTATCCTCAAGATTCTCTTGATTACTCTCTCTCTCTTTATTTTCTAAACTATTCTTTTACATACAAAATTTCGCATTCAAGATACACCTAGCCATATTCGAAGTTGCCTTCGCCCTAGACGTGAAAGTTTTAATTTCTGAGGGTTTGGTCCCAAATCTCTCTTTCCATTATTTAATTTAATTGTTTGATTATTATTTTCCTTGAAGTTACTAACGCGTGTATTTTGTTATTAGAAAGAGATACGAGGCATCAAAGTAAGTATTTTAATGATTTTTATTGACGTTATTATGTAGAAATCATGCTTAGGTTGTTATTACGATTCCTAGTATCGTGTCTAGGGTAACTTTAATATCAAGTATGATTAAAAGTATGATGCTTCCTATTTTCTTTCCTAATATTTATGATTGTTAGTATCATGTTAGGGTTAAAGCTTTGATTTTTATATGCTTAGTGACATGCTAGGGTTTGGTATTAATCTTGTTAGTATCATACCTAAGATCTTTCAATTATTATTATGCTTTAACATGATTATAATTATTGTTTTTATATTATGTTGCTTGATATTTATTTATTGCTTGATCACACCTTTTATGCATGTTTAAAGGGAATCTATACTTGTAATCACGCTTAATAAGATAATTAATAATCTTATTTAGGGTTAATATAATTATAATTCAAGTGATCGCCAATAATAGATTTACTTGTGCATTAAATTCAACCAACATAGATAAACAGGTTTAGGGTTAAACCTACTGATTGTATGTTAATCAGAAAGCACACATGAATATGATCTGAATAAAGTAGAGGCCTATTATTAGGGCAGGTTCAATCTCTTTTAGGTTGGACTTTTACCCTCATCCTCGAACCCTATTTGGTTCAAGACCTTATGGAGTTGATGATATCTTGGATCGTTAAGGGGTGTAACCTTTACCTCGTGAACGGTTTACAAGTTCCTACAAAAAAACTTGTTGGCGACTCTTTTGCTCTATCTTCTTTCCCTTTGGACGCCACCGTACTTTAGTGTATGATCATAGTGGGGGTTCAAGCTAGGGGATTAAAGCTTGAAATATTCCCTACAATTTTTGGCGACTCCACTGGGGAGGATTTCTATTTTAATTCCTGAATTTGTTTCGGCAATGATTTTGAATGAGTGGATAAGACTCGAAACTTTCTAAGTAATTCATCTGCGTAATTTTGATTAACATTATTGTCATATTATTAAAAAAGATCTCATTGGAAAGACCATCCGTAATGAGTTAAAAACATAGGATTTTACACGTAGGAAATTTGAGAAATATCTTTCACAAGTAGGACCGAAATAACACTGCGCGAAAATGGAAAATTTTATCGAGCACAGAAAGCTGCTGAGGCATGTAGGAATTAGCGTCAGCAAATAGAAGCTGGCGCCAGACATTTAACTGTAGCGCTAGACGATAGCCATGTCGCCAGGCGCTACAGCTAAATCCTGGCGCCAACCTTTGTTTGCTGGCGCCAAATTCTTCTAATACCGAGCCAAAAATATGCGTTCTAATTTCGACCAGTTTTTCGTATTGTTTGCTCGATCTTACTTCCTAATTGAGTTTTTCTCACTTTTCTGAAACCCTTATGTGTTCTACATATGGATATAATCCTCTGGGAATTCATGCTCCATCTACATGATTGAACGCTCTGAGCAACAAAGGGTACATCCGAGAATGTTGAATTCACCAAACCATGGAAGAGAGTTCTTCTAAACTCGCGGTGTCCCATCCACTCGCGCCAACCCTTCACGGTTAGGCTTCCGCGCGGTGCATCCGGACAATTAACCATGGACCCTATATTGACTAAACCATATCCCGAACTTTAGAGAACTAGAGCCATGGTTAGGTTACAAACTCATTGCATCATATTGTGCCTACTTGACTAATTGTGCATTAATTGTTGTGCATATATTTTATGTTTCTCTTAACCGTTTATTTGACTTGTGTTGAGATTAAATAAATTAATGACTTAAAGAACTTTGCCTAATTAATTAATTAATTAATTTGAGTCAATAAAGTCTAATTTTTTTAATCATAATTGACCTAGTTAAACTTTAGGCATACCCTTGTTGATTAATAACACCGAAAACAGTCTCAGATTGAAGCTCCAACATTGGCGCCAAAGTCTGAAGTGTAGCGCCACTCTGTGGAGTATGGCGCCTGGCGACAGCTCTGTCGTCTGGTGCTACACTGCACAGTGCGGCGCCAGTCCTGTCGTTTTGGCGACAGTTCGGTTTATTGCCCGAGTCATCACCTAGTGTCTAATTAACCAGTTTGCTAATTAATTTGGTTAATTTTCGATGTCAATAACACTTTGTTAAGTCATTAATTGAGTCTAGGCACTAAGTCCCATGTTCATAACAGGAGTCTTAACATGTCACCTACACTCACTAGTCTTAGCACGCACTTTGAGTATATGTCACCATGACCATGTCTTAGGTTCATGCATGAGTCGGTTTTTTTTCCGTCATTTAAGTTGGGGGTAAATCCTATTCCTTGTTCTTCATATCCCTCTATCTACATCATTTTTCTTTACATTCTATTCCAATCTTTCTTCACTTCCTCCATCCATTGCATGTTGAATAAAGTTTGAGTCAAACAATTAACAATAGATATCCCCAAATTCCTTTTCCACAATACTTAGCCGAGGAGAGAAGGGAGATTAATCAAGGATAACCTCTTTATTCAAGTTTCACTTTTTGATAAACCAGTTCGTCAAAAGAGGAAGGCTAAAAAGATAATGGCAAATCAAGAAGAAGTCAATGAACTTAGGAATCAATTGAATGACGTGACTGAGGTGTTAAAGGCTTTAACCCTCAAAATTGATGACCCTGTAAAGCAACAACAAATGAACCTCATGCAAGAAAGCTTGAGCAAGCTATCTAGTGACTATAAATTTCAGGGCATTAGTTCACAAGGGGTATCGCTGGACAAGGAACTTCTTCCGCATAAGTTCAACGTCACTGACATCCCTAAATTCAAGGCAACAGATAACCCTTACTTTCATATAAGGGCTTTTGAAACTATAATGAGCATTAAGGGTATCGATAAGAAGGTTTTACCCTCTCTGTTCCAACTATCTCTCGAGACCGTTTGCCAGCAATGGTTCTTTTCTCTCGAGAAAAAAAAACCTCCACCTTGGAGTCCATAGAAAACGCTTTCATAGATAGATATAAGTGCAACATCCAAGATAAAACAGACCTGTAGACACCCATTTGTGTCTCCCCAAAACCAAACCCAGTGATGAGTACCTTTCACGTCGAATCATAATCGAATGAAGTGAAAATGTGGAAAGCTTAGTGTTGCGGATAGTTTTAATTCTTTTCTCTTCTCTCAGTTTTTGAAAACTTATTTTAAGAAAATAGTCAATCCAGTTTGTTTGGTCCATGATAAGGATCCAATAATGGTGTAGTTGGATGGGGTTTGACAAGACCTTTCCAACGATATATTATAAGCCCGATTCCGATAATTATCGAGGAAGTTATGGCCAAAATACTAAACTGGGCCCTATTTGGTTTTTATATGTGGCCCAATGATCTAGAGGAGGGCCTATTATTAATTATCATTCCTAAAGCTATTAGGATTGATTATAGTCTTTTAGAATACTCTAGGAGGTTCTTTTAAATCCTAATGGAGTTAGGATTGATAATTATGTTTTAAAGAGTTTGAAATTGTATAAAACTACTCCTTTTGAGAATCCTTGTTTTGTACAAAGTGGAATATATTCAGATTTTATTTTTGTGCCTCATAATATTTATCTAAATTTTATATGGTTAGATAGATCTTGAAATTATCTTTCCAATGATATATTATAATATTAAATCTGAGTTATAACGAAAAAGATATGAATGAGACATGAAACTTTATCCAAAACCGACACCCTTCCACTATTTTAGCCATATCTTTTTATCTAGAAAATATTTTAATCTGATTCTAATTGGGTTAGAAATTAGACTTTAAGAGCTTTCCAACGACATATTACAGCCTTATTTAGACTTCTGGATCAATAGATATGATAAAAACAAAAACGCGTGAATTTCTGAAATCAGCGCCAAACGTCAGCCATTGGCGCCTGGTGCTAGCCATTGGCGCCTGGCGCCAACATCCTGGTGCTGGCGCCAGCTCTGTTATACGTGCGCCAATCTCGTTTTGCGTGCGCCAAGTGCTCTGTTTTGATATTTTATCTTTTTGGCTGATTTCTCTATAAATAACGTATTAAAAACTCCGTTTTCATTCACCAACTCTCATCAAGATTTTCTTGATTATTCTCTCTCTCTCTCTCTTTTTCTAAACTAGCCTTTTCTCAAATACAAAATTCCGCATTCGCAAGATTTAGATACACCTAGCCATATTCGAAGTTGCCTTCGCTCTAGACGTGAAAGGTTTAATTTCTGAGGGTTTGGTCCCAAATCTCTATTTCAATTATTTAATTTAATTGTTGTTTATTATTTTCCTTGAAGTTACTAACGTGTGTATTTTGTTATTAGAAAGAGGTACGAGGCATCAAAGTAAGTGCTTTAATGGTTTTAATTGATATTATGATGTAGAACTCATGTTTAAATTGTTATTATGATATTCCTAGTATCATGTGTAGGGTAATTTTAATATTAAATATGATTGTTACGATGCTTCCTATGTTCTTCCTAATATTTATTCATGTTAGTATCATGTTAGGGTTAAAGACTTTATTTTTATTGCTTAGTGACATGCTAGGGTTTGTTATTAATCTTGTTAGTATCATGCCTAGGATCTTGCTATTATTATGCTTTAATATTAACATGAACATGATTATGATTATAATTGTTATAATTTATGATAATTGGAAATATTATTATTATTATTATGATTATTACTATTATAATGATGATTATAATTTATTATGATTATTATATTGCTTGATATTTATTGTTATTGCTTGATCACACTTTTTATGCATGTTTAAAGGGAATTGGTACTTGTAATCACGCTTAATAAGATAATTAATAATCTTGTTAGGGTTAATGTGATTATAATTCAAGTGATCACCAATAATAGTTTATTTGTGCATTAAATTTAACCAACATAAATAAACAGGTTTAGGGTTAATCCTATTTATTGCATGTTAGTCAGAAAGCGCACATGAATACGATCAGAATAAAGTAGAGGCCTACTATTAGGGCAGGTTCAATCTCTTTTAGGTTGGATTTGTACCATCATCCACGAACCTTTATTTGGTTCTAGACCATATGGAGTTGACGATCTCTTGGATCGTTAAGGGGTGTAACCTTCACCCTGTGAACGGTTTACAAGTTCCTAAAACTTGTTGGCGACTCTTTTGCTCTATCTTAGCTTCTTCCCTTTTGGACGCCACCGTACTTTAGTGTATGATCACAGTGGGGTTCAAGCTAGGAGATTAACGCTTGAAATTATTCCCTACAAGACCGTAGACAACTCGAGATGTTAAAACAAAAAGAAAATGAAGGGTTCACTTCTATTTTCAATAAATGGAGGGAATCTTCTGCTAATATGGTCAAGTCTCCTACCGAAAAAGAATCTGTGAGGATGTTTATCAAGAATCTTCAAGGGAAGTATTCAAAGCACTTAAGATACCAACACAACTTGAATACTTTTAAGGCTGTCTAATATAGGCATTGACATTGAAGATGACCTTCGGAAAGATAATAGTGCGAGAGGAAAGAAGAACGACCATCCTTCTTCTTCCTCTCCCATTAATGAGGTACGTACCACGAACGCCTCTAAATCACGAATCCAAAGATCAAAAAGGGTGTTCACTCCACTTGGTATGAGTTATGAAACAACTTTTGAGAAGCTACATCACAAAGGACTAGTCATGCCCATAGGGGCTATCAAAGATCCAGTTCCAAAAGCCAGGCCACCTAAGTGGGACCCTAATAACCACTGCAAATATCACCAAGGAAAGGGTCATGACACTGAGGAGTGTTGGAAACTCAAATAAGCTATTCAAGATCTGATCGATAACAATGGAACTTCCGAGATTCTAGCCATCGAAGATGATCAAACATCCTTCGATCCATCACTTCTTATCACACCTGTAGGAGAGCCCATGATCAAGACAACTTATATAACCTCTCTCGATGAAGTAGCCATGATTGAGGAGGATGAAATTCTTTTCTTAGATAATACCAGGGAAGACTCGTCAAGTCTAAAGGAGGACGTTCGAAGATTGCAAGATGTCATTGTCATGCTATTGAACGTGGTAGAAGGATTAGCAAATCAGGTGATGGTCATCGAACAAAATCCTCGCCAAGGGCTTAATGAAGAACTCAATGCTCCTAAGCCACGAGCAAAATGGACCATTGAAGAATACACACCAATAGGAATGACTCACAACGAAGCTTTTGACTGTCTTCACAATCAAGGACATATTCACTCTATTGGTCCCAGTCAAGACCTTCCACATGAAAAACGTTTTCTCAATTGGGATCCAAATTCCTATTGTCGATACCATAAAGGTCACGGTCACACTAATGAAAAGTGTCTCGCCCTCAAGGATCGTGTTTAGGACTTCATTGATTCAAATCTCCTTCATGTTCCTCCGCGCGACAAGAAGGCTAAGATCAGTAACAATAACAACAATGGCTGTAAAGGGAAGAAGAACGACTATCCTTCTCCTTCCGAAAACACCTACTCTAGCAACAATGTTGGTACTTTCGACCTTAATGAGATCTTAGGATTTAGAAAGCAACAAAAAAGGGATTTTACCCCTATTGGAATTAGCTATGATGATGCTTTCGATCGACTCCATGACAAGGGACTCATCACTCCTATTGAACCTCTTCAAGATCCCCCACTTGAGAAGAGATTCCCTAGTTGGAATTTAAATATGCGCTGCAAGTACCATCAAGGTAGGGGCCATGCCACTGAGAGCTGTTGGAAGCTAAAGGAGGCTATCCAACATTTGATTGATAATAACAAGCTTCCCATACCTCCAGTTAATAAGAAGAGCGAGTGATGATAAAGCAAACAACACAAGACAAGAGGCGAGCTTCAACGACGAGATTTCATGAAATCATTTTTTCTTTTTCTCTATTTAACCTTTCCTCAATAAGTGTAGCATAGGCACCTTTCTTTTCCCTTAGATTAATTTTGTAGATTCATTCGTTTTCCCTTTTAATAAAATGAGCATTTATTTCCTTACATATGACCATTTCATTATATTGCATTAAAAAAAAAATCCATGTTGAATTAAGCACAAGGTATACCAATGATTTGAGGCACCTCTTGTAGCCACATCATATCTCCTTTCACCTTTCAAATATGCAATCCTTTTTTGATAAACCACTTTGAGCCTCGTCTAACGATAGACCTTTCATTTTTTCAACTCATATCTACCTAACCTTGGGATGGGATGGTGTGTAACTTGTAATTTCAAAAAGGTTTGAGTGAATTCAAAAAATTAAAATAGCAAAAATAAGCAAAAGCAAAAAATAAATACAAGTGTACAAAAGGGCAAGTGTTCCAATGTCATTGACATAAACATGTCCTTGATATGAACACGTCTCAGATTGCGTCTCTGTCAAGTGCTCGGTACTCGACTCCATTGTTTGGGTGGATTTAATAACTCGGATGAACCCTTATTGCCATGAGCGTTTTTGGGTCAATAGAGCTTAAATCCCCCGGGGCTAAGACGCATGTAGAACACATACGTTTTTTCAGAAAAATCGAAGGAAGTCGACTGTGAGGAAACAAAATAAGCCACCGGACTGATTTTAGGACTGCCGTGACACGGCAGAAAATCCCGTGTCACGATACTGTGCACCGTCAGACGGTGCACTGTACCGTGACACGACAGATTCTACCGTGGCACGGCAGTCAGAAAATCTGACTGGTGCCCTATTTTTCTTCGCGCGCAACCAAGTTATCCAATTTTTCCTACAGGACAAACTTGAACGCGACGTTAAAACGTTTATGTAGATGCAAAAATGCCAAATTAATCACAGGAATATTTTTTCAAGAATCTTTCAAGTCTCATCCACTCATCTTAATTAAATACCGATCACTCAAATCGATAAATAATTAAGAATCCTCCCTAGTGGAGTCGCCAAATTGTAGGCGTCGCTCGAAGTGCGCCTACGTTAAAAGCATGTGGTAAATATGCTTGGCACTCATAGGAAGTGGGAATTGACATTACGATTAGGGACAACGATTAGGGACAAATAAAGTAGGGATCCGCCAATAAGTTTATAAGGAACTTGTAAACCGTTCACGGATCATAAAAGGCAACCACGATAAGGGACAACGATAGGCAACAACGATTGACCCGTGAAGGTTACACCCCATTCATAATACATGTGATTACTAACTCCATATGGTTCGGAACCACGGAAGGAGGATCGGGGATGATGGTACGAAGTGAGTCATGGAGTCACATTCGCCCGTATTGGCCTATACTCGATTCTTATATTGAAAAGTGATTCCTGCGATCTCAAAGGCATACAAACAATAATTCAATTCGCTCCAAACTATTATTTAACTAAATTGGTTTAAGATTAATGCACACATAATTCTAAAATATTGGTGATCACTTCAATTAATAATAAGATTAAAAAGTATCCTAAACCGGTTGTCCAAATTATCTTATTAGGCGTGATTTTCAATTAAATATTCCCTTTAACATGCAATACGGTGATCATAAAAAATATAATAAAACAACATTAATATTAAAACCAATTTAATCACAATTCCAACAACATAAAATCGTTAGAAAAATAATAAAAATAAAAGGAGCATGATCCTTACTTTGATTATGTTTGTTTGCAATTACAAAATAATAAACGAGTTAGTAACTTCAAGGAAATAAATAAAACAATAACTAAATTAATTTAAATAAAATAAAATTGATTTTGGGACCAAACCCTCAAACAATTCTACCTTTCACGCCTTGGTTTAAGGACATAACCTCGAGTAAAATATGGACTCCTTTGAGAGCTTGAAGAAGGAATTTTGAAGTGAAAAGAGTAGGCTAGTGTTTAGGCTAATAGCATAGAAGAGAGAAAATAAGATAATAAAATTACTCCGTGCCCCGTACATCAGAAATAAGGGGGTATTTATAGGGAAAATGTGCTGAGGGAGCACACGGAACCCTAAAATGATAAAAACCCTAAAAAAGTATCCCGTGACACGGTCAAACTGTACCGTGACACGGGAAGCTCCATCGTCAGACGGTACACTTTCCCGTGACACGGTACATTTTTGATGTGACGCGGGAAATTTTCAGAAAACGAGATAAAAAACGCGTTAAGGGTTTACGCGGAAAAGACACGGAATGTCCCGTGTCACGGCAGACCTCCCGTGTCACGGGAAGTCCCACCGTCAGCAGGAAGGATTCCCGTGACACGGTGGCAGTCTGCCGTGGCGCGGGAATTTCCAGTCCATTTTCCGTCTAAATACATTTTTAACCCTAATTTCCTTCGGCTTTTTAAGTGCCGATTGATAATTTCGGGCCTTTTTTGGCTTTTATTATTCGGGCTAAAATAAGAAAATAATTAAATAAAAGGTTTGGGCCAAAAATAAATAATAAAACAATAAAATAAAAAAGGTTTGGGCTTAAAATTAATTAATAAGTTTGGGTTGAATTTAAAACTATGCTTTTACCAAACATCAAGACTAATCCATGGACTGTTCAAAAATATGAATTTAATAAAATACGATTTTTTAAGCACTCTCGAGATTAAATATTAAACCCGACCAATAGTTGCGGTGAAAGGTTGTTCATCATTGGGTTTGGTTTTGGGGAGACATTTTTAGGTGTCTACAAAAGCCCCCACTTTGACTGAGTTTGTAGAAACGTCAGTTTCGAAAACGATAGTCAAAGTAGCCGATAGGGACAGAGAATGATTTAAGACGTTCTGCGATCCTAAATCACTATGTATACGCCGATACCTGCAGAAAAATGTTTGTTCCACAGATAAAAGAATAAAGGGATAGGATACGTATCTGGCGCTAGTGTATCAGTGACAAACAAATTTGGCAGCTTCCTAAGCTTGAAGGAATCCACCGGATGACGTATGTTGAAATGCTTTCCATGCTTGAGGAAAGCCGACAGATGAGTTTGGTAGCTTTCTAAGCCTGAAGAAACCTACCGGATGACACTTTCTATGTTTGAGGAAAGTCGACGTATGAATTTTGTGTCATTCTATGCTTGAAGAATTCTACCGATAATTCCTTCCATGCTTGAGGAAAGCCGACTACTTGGCGGTTTTCTATACTTGAAGAAAAATCCACCGATAACGCTTTCCATGCTTGAGGAAAGCCAACTTGGCGGTTTTCTATACTTGAAGAAAAATCCACCGATAACGCTTTCCAAGCCTGAGGAAAGCCGACTTGGCGGTTTTCTATCCTCAAAGAAAAATCCATCGATAACGCTTTTCAAGCCTGAGGAAAGCCGACTTGGTGGTTTTCTATACTCGAAGAAAAATCCACCAATAACGCTTTCCAAGCCTGAGGAAAGCCGACTTGGCGGTTTTCTATACTTGAAGAAAAATCCACCGATAATGCTTTCAAAGCCTGAGGAAAGCCGACTTGGCGGTTTTCTTTACTTGAAGAAAAATCCACCGATAACGCTTTCCAAGCCTGAGAAAAGCCGAGGAATACTGAAATTTGTAAGTCTATGATGGTTCGATTATCCCCGAACGTGGGCCGCAGATGTTTCACAATTTTAAGCCGATTATCCGACCATATTAAGTGCTTAAAATGCCGAAAAATAGACTTTGATGTTTGCTAGGGGTAAAATGGTAACTTTAGTCCCCCTTAAATATCAGTTAGAATTTTCCGCGTAATTCTAGCGAAAAATAATCGCCTAATAAGCTCGAAAAATCATTCAAATTGGTCAAAAATGTCAGGAATATTCGCTGGCAATGCACAGAGTCTGCCGTGCCACATCACCTCTTTGCCGTGACACGGGAACTCCTCCCGTCAGACGGGATAAAATCCCGTGTCACGGGATTATTTTTTTCCCCCTTTTTTTTATTATTTTGCTGTTTGAATTGGTCAACGTGGATCAGCGCGCCACGTCAAATTGTACCGTTACACAATAACGGTAACCGTGGCACGGTGAACGGGGTGCGCAACGGTTACCTTTTTTTGCTTTAAATTTCCGCTTCTGCTTCACCATCGCCATTTCATTGTTCATCTCCTCTCTTTATCTTCTCTATTTTTACTTCCTTGCTCACACAAATCGCCGCGCCACGGTTAAGAGAATCCGGCGGACGTCCGGCGTCACCGTGACACGGCGGTTCCTTTTTTTTTTTCTTTCTTCTTTTTATTTTTGCTTCTGCTGCGAGCTGATGCTACTGTTGTTCGCTGCTGTTGCTCGTCGGTGCTGCTACTGCACAACGAGGCTCCGACGACGTCTGCTCTTCCCGTGACACGGGACTTGGTCCCCGTGATACGTCTGTTCTCCACCGAGCCGCGGCAAAATTCAGGCGTGTCACGATGGCCGCGCAGTTCTTTTCGAGCTTTTGGAGCTCAAATTTCCACCAATTTTGCTCTAATTTCTTGCTATCTTCCTCATTTTCGACCCTCTACAAGCATCCATGTAAGTTTCCTTTGATTTTTGTCTTGAATTTGCTTCAAATAAGTAATTTCATGAAAAAAAACCCTTAAAAATCAATTTGGGGATTTTTGATTTTGAGGTTTTATGTTGAAATTCTTGCCATGATTTTACTTGTATATGTATGTATGTATGTGTGTTTGTGAGAAATTTGAGACAAAAATTGCATGATTTGATGGAGAATCGAGTAAATCACCATTTTTGGGTACTACTTTGTGAAAGGATGTTCATGGTGAAAAAATGGTGGTGAACCTTGTGAAATGATGTATTGATTCATATTTTGCATATGTACTATATTGTCATGGAGAACATAGTATCATGCGGCTAGGAGAACTGTAGTATTAGTTTGTCATGACGAAACTAGATACCATAATTTTGCCAATTTTTAGCCTGGAGGTAAAGATTTAGCATATAATTCAATAAATAACGAACTGTAGTATTAGTTTGTCAAGAAGAAACTAAATACAATAATTTTGCCAATTTTTAGCCTGGAGGTAAAAATTTAGCATATAATTCAATAAATAACTAAATAACTTAGGAAATGATGCTAAGTATTTAGATTTTTATTTTTATAAATATGCAACTTGAATTAAATGTCTTAGGAAATGATGCTAAACATTTAGATTTTTTATAATAGCATGCCTAGACGACGAGATTGCGATCTTTCTACCCACGGTCGGCGTCGGGCTTTTCGGGAGGACACTCCCACCGTTCCAGAGGGCATGGACGACGATATCTTAGAGTCCGAGCCTCGGACTTCTACGAGTAGCGGTAGGTGGGTTCCACCTATGTGGACTCCAGACCAGTTGGTTTTCTGCCGTGAAAACCATGTCTCTCATCGCCCACTCTCCGGCATAGTTGATGGCACGCTTCGCCATCACGGTTCTGGAGTCGGCGATTTGATCCCTCGACTTCACCAGATCATTACGAGGGATCTTGCTACGAACGCCCTATGGGAGTCAGCTGGTTTAGTAGACTTCTATGCGGCGGTTGTAGGGTTTCGCAGCCCCCGGGGTTGTGGTGTGACGGTCGTTCGCGCATTGTTGGAGTATTTCTGGGATACTACCAACACTTTTCATTTTGTTTGGGGGGAGATGACGGTGACCCCTCTAGACTTCAGCATGATCATCGGGTTGCGCTTCACCGACCAGGCTGTAGGTCAGATGTCCGATCTATCTTGGGGATCGGCTGAGGCAGCTGATTTGTTGGTTCCGATCGTTCAGCACATCAGGACCCAACCAGTGTCTCGAGGTGGTCCTAGGAGTGGACGATCAGAGCTGGCTTTAGTTCTAGCACGCGGCTTCGAGATGGAGGATACGACGGCTGAGCAGCGGGTGCGGATCTTCTTCCTGATCCTGATCTCTATGACCCTCTCTCCTGATAGGAGTTCACGCGTACTCCTTTGATACCTCCCCTCTTTGGCCAGGATCCATTGACAAGGGAATAGTCGCGTCGTCTAACGACTACACCTAGATCAAATACAATTTATATAACCTAAGAAAACCTAATACGAGTATAAGGCAAGCAAAGGGGTCGAACCACAAGGAGACATGCATAAACACCGCATTCACTACTTAAGACTTAAGCTATCTCGGGGTAATAAGTGAATAACTAAGAGATTGAACTAAGGATTAACAATGATTAAAGATCAATTTAACTAAACACCAAGGGAAGTGGGTAGATGTAGATGTCACTTGATCATGCAATAACACGGAGGCAAAGCAATGGTAAACTAAGCATGCAAGAATATCGAAATAAAGCTCGATCTAACCTTCTCCGTGGTTAATCGATTTCTCCTAACATAGCCTCTATGATTCCACACTAGAACCATATATTAGAAGGTGCAATCAATGAACTATCGATAACAATGAACCTTAACTAAGTCAACTTTCGTTTCTTGTTAGCAAAGATTCACCTTTAATCAACCAACAATTTGGACTTGCAAGAAGATTAATGAATATCAAACATACAAAGACTTTAATCACCATTAACATAACCCCAACATCATAAGCATGAATCAATTAACAACTACACCATCCCCATACCCTTGGCTAGGTGACTACTCACAAATCATATTGAAGACAATACCAATCATAAAATCAATAAGCATCAACACGATCAATAAGCAAAGAAGGAAAATCAAAATAAGCAAACAAAACTAAATCAAAAAGTAAAGAAAGAGAGTAAGAGATTGCTCATTAATTGAAGATGAAGATCTAAAAAGATTCAATCAAGCTCCTCCTTCAATATCCAAGTTCATCAATGAAAATCCACACTTTCTCTCTCTACTAATGAAGTTTCTCTCTCTAGATTAAGCTAAAAATGTAGCAAATTAAAACTAAGTTAATCCCCCCACTAAAACGTTCTAAAATGGGACTTATATAGTCCGTACAGAGCCAGATGATAAAAGGAGAGGTCCGACCGAACAAAAGGGAAGGTTCGGCGGGACTACAGGGTAGGTTCGGCCGAACCATGGGTAGGTTCGGTCGAACCTCCCTGATCCTGATCTGGTCGAACTCCTGTGGTTCGGCCACTCCTGCAAAACTGCCAATTTTCATCTTGCCCCTGCCTCAAAGTTCGGCCAAACAACTGAGCAGGTTCGGCCACACCTTGGTTCGGCCACACCATCAGGAGGTTCGGCCGAACCTCTTCTGAATCATGCTTCCTCTAGCTTCCTTTGAGCTTAGCTTCCTCCTCTTGAAAATCTCGATGGTTCCTACAAAGCATAAGCATGAAACGCACAATAAGAACAAAGCGGGAAGACTAAGAAAAGGGAGGATAGAGGAGAAAGAAAAGAGAAAGCAAAGCTAAGTAAAAATGCTTAGAAAGAGGGCCAAACAAGTGCAAACGAGGGGAGAATCCTTAGAGAAAAAGGATAAAAGAGTGGCATATATGCCACTAATCAAAATCCCCCACACTTTCCTTTTGCTTGTCCTAAAGCAAGGAATACTAAAATAAAAAGACAACACACACAACAAGCATAATATGACAAGGGTTAAGAAAATCAATCAAGTTTCACGATGGGAAATGCTCCAAATGGACTCTTACATAGGGACATGAATCAAATAATGCTTACTTTTCTCAACTCAAAGAGGGGGAACACGTTCTAAGATGCTCATGGTTGAGGGAGACAAACCTAAGCTAAGCGTAGAGAACTAATGATTTCATCCTCTGCCCTAGCTCCAACAAAGACGATCCGCGTTCTCTCCACTAGCTTCAAGTCATCCCCAAGTTAGCTCCTCATGGTTCCTCGAGGGAACCGGAAAAAGAAATTTATTGTGGAGTCATAAGGTTATCCCAACATCTCAACTATGCACACTCTTTCCATAGGGTTGAAATCTATCTCCCTCCACCGTCCTTTGACCGCACTTCTCCAAGTCCAAGGGTCTTAACTTGGGTTGTAATGTCATGGCTAAGGGTTAAGGTTGGGAATTAATTTGAAAATTTTTGGTGGCAAATCCTAAGTGAAGAAAAAGAGTGGCCATCTCTCAAGAACCACCTAAGAATTGAACCTAAATTCAAATTACAACCTTCAATACAAAATTTCATAACATTACTTCATTTCTCTCATCATTTCCTCTTCCTTTTCCTTCCCCCCCCCCCCGTTTTTTTTATTTTTTTTTTTTTTGAACTTCATACGTTGCATACATCCTCACAAACTTTTTGCAAATATTTCCTTTCATGAACAACTTTCAAAATCTCACTTGAACCAATATTTACAACTTTCTTGCCCTAAAACCAACACTCTCGAATTCGAACCTCAAAAGCCAATGCTTCACTAACTACAAGGGTTGGTAGAACATAGGCTGATAGGTTTGTAATATGGCTAGATCAAGAAAGGGAAATGAGGCCCAAATTGGTTAGCAAGTGGGTGGATGTAAAAATGAAAACCAAATTTGTAACAAAACACAAAGAAAACAAAGAAAAATGAGAAGAAATGCCCTCTTCCTCCTTTAAAGTTGTTTGGTCACGATCTCGAAAGCTAAATACCAACACAAAGATTAAGACATGCATAGTTAAGGATCTAAAACGCCGCTCACAAGAGTGATGAAGGCTAGAACAAATGACACTCACACGGGATAAAAATAAGCAAATACCAACCAAGGGAATCCTATTCACTACGGAGAGCAACACCATCTTACCACTTTCCCGTGAACTAGGGGGTTCAAACGTCATCAAGAGTTCTAAACCGGGCTACCTTAGCTTATAATGTGTCTAATTCAACCTTAAGCATTCTTAAACCGTGTAAACCCTCATCAACTAGGAAGGTAAGCATTCAAAGCCATGTCATCAAAAAGGCACATAAATTCTTGAATCCAAATGAATGAGCAAATCCACATAAAAAATGTTTCAACTTGTCATAGTCATGCTCGTTACACAAAAGAGAACAAGAAAAACACACAAAAGGGAGGAAGAAATTAAAAAGGTTCATAATCGAGGCATGTAAATCAAATAAATCCCAATCGACATACAAGTGATCGTTGATATCAACATCAACGATTCCAGGTTCCTTGGAACCAAAATCAATCAACCTCGAACCATTCAACTCTTCCTAAACTAGACCTAAACTAAGCACTCAAAGAAAAAGAAAAAGAAAGAGAGGAAAGGTCTCACCGAATGCCGCTTGAAATATAAGACAAGGTAATATATCCAATCTCACCAAGGGAGCTAGTGTTGCTCCTTAACGTCCTACATCTTCGCTTCAAGCTTCAATAAAGGTGAGCCAAACAAAAGAAACTACAACAAAACAAGAAAAAGTTAGAAAACAAAGAAAAAGACTAAAGAAACAAACAAAAAGAAGAAAAATTAATAAAAAGCTATCTACAAAGTTTGGATTAAGGGGATTTGGAGTTTCGGGAAATTTGGATTTTTTTTCGGGAGAATCTCCATCTACAAAAACTCAGGGATCATCAAAGAAAATCATCATAAATCAGCAAAAATAACCATAAAACATCATCATCATCATCACATCAATAATCATAAAACATCACCATCTCATCACATCACCATCACAACATCACAACATCACCAACATCATCACCACTGCCACAACGCCACATCAATACCACAAAGCCACTATCCTCACTATCCTCCTTATGTGCAAGCAACTACCCTACCACTCTACCTTCCTATGTACACTTCAACCAACCAAAAGGACATCCTCCCCCACACTATTCTTTTGCTCGTCCCGAACAAAAGTGACAAGTGAGAAGATTGGGGGGGGGGGGGAGGGAAAAGTTCCCACATCATCACTGGTTATCATCTCCTCGCCCCCTAGGTTGAGGGGCGTTGTTAGGATTAAACCTAGGAGTGTCCATGAAAGGATGGAAGGGTAGGTTAAAGTGCTCATAGGGCCACCCTTGGGCGCCCCAACCACCATCAAAAGGAGCGGGGATGGATGTGGATGCCGGGTCATAAGCCGGATCACACCTTCTCGGACGATAGGGGTCGTATGGGGGGGTGCCAACGCGTTGGGTAAGGTCGATGGGACCTTCCCAATAGGCGCAACAAGTGGGGGTGGGGTGTTGAGGGTCATAGGGTCCCCAATGATTGACCGGACCCTCTTGAGGAGGGTGGTAAGGGTAGTTCACATAGGGCGCTTGAATGCCCGCTTGCACAAGATTGTCATAATTTGCCCTTGCATAGTACCCCCATTGCTCAATGGAAGCTTGATTGTCTCGACGGATATCATCGAGGGTACTACGAAGGGCATTGAAATAAAAAGGAGAAGTGGAAGAAGAAGAAGATGCCTCACCTCCCCCGCTAAGGGGGGGAATGATTTGCTCTTGATGGAGGACTGGTGGAGGTTGAGGAGCTCCACCCCGGGATCTAGTTCGCCTCAGCTCATTGGGGATGATTTGCTGAGGGATCTTCCATTTGAGAAGAGCGGAGTGGTCCACCGTAGTGAGGTCGGGGTCCGGGAGGACACACCATTCGATCTCCCTATCGACCAGGAGGATAAAACGGCGCTAGCTAGTAGTGTAATTGAGGAAGCGGCTGTGACGGAGGGCGCTTATGGATAGAGCATAGGGAGGGAACTCGTCGGTGAGCTCTTCTCGGGTTTGGTGCACGGGTGGGAGCAATTCAATTCGGTCTTTGTATGCTCCACCCTTCAAAGAGAGAGCAATGATGGTAATCATGCCACCCATAAATATCTCATCACCTAGATGGTTGTCCCTGGTATCCAAGAGCCGTTGGATAAAGGTGGAGGAGCATTGAAATTTTAGCCGCTGAAGATTGTCGGCCAAGAATAGGCAAGCAACCTCGTCTTTTACCATGGAGCCGAGGTTGGCTTTGAAGAACACGGCGTACTGGAGAAGCCGTACAAAATACCTCAAGGCTAAATGGATAATGTTGTTGACCTTTGAGGTATTAGTTTGGAACCTATCCTTGTTTGTGATGCTCCTCCACCACTCTTGCTCGTTGTAAGGAATGCGATGGGAGGAGGTCATTTCAGACGGGTGATCAAGGCCAGTGGCGTGCCAAAAGAATATCTCATTTAGATCACTCTTCGTTAGAGAGTTATCCTCGTTGAACATCCTGAAGTGTATCATGAGTTGAGGATCCTCATCGACATCTTCCGGCTCAAAAACTTCCTTGCGGAGGGAGGCAAGGAATTCCAAAGTCACACGCTCGTAAGTGTGAGCGTGGAGGTGGATGAAGTCGCCCCAACCAAAGTTTTGAGCCAACCTAGTCACCTCATCCAATGTTCCCAGCTTCCTCAAAGTTTGAGGGCAAAAGAACCTTGTAGACCTAATCGGACGCTTGATGAGTGATGCATATATAGGCCAAAATTGCTCGTCCGGAGCAATAATGCCATGATCGTTGATGCCGGGAGGAGGTGGGAATTGCGTTGCTGAGGATTCTCCCACCCTCTTCCTCTTTGACTTCCCTTTTCCCTTGCCGAACATCTTGATTCTACAAATTCACCAAGAGTATATCATTAGAACAAATTGATAGGAAATGACATAATAAGCCAAGTATATAACCAAGGTAAAAGTGTATGCTTGAGAGTATATAATTCAAGGCATGCATGAATACATTTGGACCAAGGTTTGAATAAGGATTCCTATGTCATTCCTAAATTAGTCTTAACAAGGTCTAGGTGAAATTTGGCATGATGTCCCCTAATTTTCATGATATCCATTCATCAAACCATCAAAATCAAGCCAAAACCATGAATAACAATCTCCAATAACATCCAACTCATGCATTTCTCAATCATAAAATGGTAACATGAATACCCTAGTATGAAATCAACACTCAAATACATTGAGATCAAAATAAAACCAAGGTACACATGCATAATCATCATAACAACATGTTCTACTATCAACAACCAATCAATTGCAACAAGTAAATTCAAAGAACCACGTGAAACAAACAAGTCATTACTAATAATTTCAAGAATACCATAATTCACACTTAAATATGTAAAACATGGTAAAACTATAAGAAATTAAAGAAATAAACTTGCAAAAGCTAGAACAAACATACCACAATTGATTGGGAAGAAGTAAAAACCCGAAAACACCCAAGCACTTAAACCCTTGAAATTGGGGAAAATGGAAAGATGGGTTTGTTTTGTGAGGAATTTTTTGTAGAGATTGTAGAAATTGAGTAAAGGATGGAAAATAAGTGAGAAAGGGTGAAGATTGGAGTGATTTTGATGGAGATTTGAGGTTGTAAGGGGAGGTGCAATGGAGGTTTAGAGTAAGAAAAAGAAGAAAGAAGTAGGTGACTAATATGGGAGTTATATTCACGAAAATGCAGCAAAAAAGAAAACATGGCAGCATTTTTTTTTGAATCTGAAGATAGGTTTGGCCGAACCAAGGGTATGTTCGGTCGAATCACAGTAGAAGTTCGGCCGAACTCCTCTATGGTTCGGTCGAACCATTGCCAAAACTCTACATTTTGAAATCCGGGCAGAAAGTTCCAGCAAAATCACAAAAAGAGAGGAGTGACCGAACCCAGGGAAGTTCGGCCGCACTACAAGTTAAGTTCGGTCGAACCATGCTAGGGTTTGGTCGAACCTGTGCTGGAAACGCAAATTTGCAAATTCTGGCAGAAAGTTGCTGGAAATGTCTAAAAATTAAGGAGTGACCAAACCAAGGGAAGTTCGGCCGCACTACAGTACAAGTTCGGTCGAACTTCCCATGGGTTCGGTCGAACCTTATGCCAGAATGAAAAATTTTTTTTTTTAGCAGAATGTTGCCATAAATCCTTGAAATTGATGCAGTGGCCGAACATGAAGTGGTTCGGCCAAACTCCCATGAAAAATCACGGAAGTAAAAATAGTCCTTTAACATTTATCTAAACACATCACAATCATGCTAGATGCAAAGTATATCGAAAATCCAAGCACAATCAAAACCCAAAAATCTAAACAATCCAAAGTCGTAGATGGAAAAATAGAAGCAACATGAAAAGAAAAAGTATAAAAGGGTTAGAAACTCGGGTTGCCTCCCGGAAGCGCTTTTGGTTAACGTCGTTAGCTCGACGTTCCTTGAGTTGATCAAGGAGGTTTGAATTGACGATGCACGTCAAGATGTGTCATAGAAACTGGTTCATCACTTGGGAACCCTTCATAATAGGGCTTGAGACGGTGACCGTTGACTTTGAAAGGAGAGTGGCCGTCTTGGGAAATTTCGTATGCTCCATAAGGAAACACTTCCGTGACAATGTACGGCCCACTCCATCTTGACCTAAGTTTGCCCGGGAAAAGCTTCAAGCTGGAGTTGAATAGGAGGACTTTTTGGCCTTTGACTAATTCCTTCTTGACAATTTGAGCATCGTGCCAAGCCTTAGTCCGCGCCTTATACATGCTTGCGCTATCGTAGGCATTCATCCTCAACTCCTCTAACTCATGTAGCTCTAGAAGCCTTTGCTCACCCGCACTATGGAGATCAAAGTTGATTCGCTTGATTTCCCAATGCGTTCGATGCTCCATCTCCACAGGCAAATGACAATTTTTCCCATAGACAAGCTTGTAGGGAGTGGTCCCTATCGGAGTTTTGAAGGCGGTCCTATAAGCCCATAGTGAATCAATAAGTTTGGAGGACCAATCCTTCCTTGTCCTGGCAACCGTCTTCTCCAAAAATCACCTTGAGCTCTCTATTGGTGACCTCCGCTTGACCATTCATTTGAGGATGGTATGCAAGCCCTCGCTTGTGAGAAACTCCATATTTATCAAGTAGTCGAACGAAGGTGTGGTGCTTGAAATGCGATCCCCCATCACTAATTATTGCTCTTGGAACACCAAATCTCGGGAAGATCACCTTTTTGAAAAGGTTGACCACCACCTTAGAGTCATTCGTTGGAGAAGCCACGGCCTCCGCCCACTTAGACACATAGTCAACGGCGACCAAAATATACTTGTTCCCATGTGAAGAAATGAAAGGGCCCATGAAGTCTATAGCCCACACATCAAAAACTTCAAGCTCAATGATGGAATTTTGCGGCATTTCATCCCTTCTAGAAATATTCCCCATCCGTTGACATCTATCACAAGTTTTGACAAATATCCACGCGTCCTTGAATAGAGAAGGCCAAAAGAGCATAGATTGAAGGACCTTTGAGGCAGTCTTTTGAGCACTCATATGCCCACCACAAGGAGAAGAGTGGCACATATGGAGAACACTTTGAACCTCGTCGTTGGGGACGCATCTCCTCAAGAAACCATCGACCCCTCTTTTCAATAAAATGGGATCATCCCAAATGTATCTCTTGGCCTCGTGCTTGAGCTTTCGACGTTGTTGTGAAGTGAAATCCGGTGGTATGGCACTATAAGCTAAGTAATTCACAATATCCGCATACCAAGGCTCCGATTTCACTTCAAGGACATAAAGCACATCATCTCTTAGAGCGTCCTCTATTGGCAAGCCATCATCTTCAAACCTTGCACCGCCCAACCTTGAGAGATGATCCGCCACCACATTCTCGACTCCCTTCTTGTCTCTCATCTCATAATCGAAGTCTTAGAGGACTAAAACCCATCTCAACAACCTTGGTTTAGCTTCCTTCTTCCCTATCAAATATTTGAGAGCCGAGTGGTCGGTATACACAATTGTCTTATAGCCAATGAGGTAGGTTCTAAACTTCTCGAATGAATGGATAACCGCTAGGAACTCCTTCTCGGTAGTTGTGTAGTTTTGTTGGGCATCATTGAGAGTTTTGGACAAATAATGTATGACATGGAGTTTCCCATTCTTTCGTTGTCCAAGAACTGATCCAATGGCCTCGTCGCTTGCATCGCACATGAGCTCAAATGAAAGAGACCAATCCGGACCTTGGACAATAGGAGCGGTGCAAAGGGCTTCTTTAAACCTACAAAAGGACTTATGACAAGCATCATCAAACACAAACTCCTTATCTTGTTGCAATAGGGATGTGAGAGGCTTGGCGATCATTGAAAAATCTTTAATAAAGCGCCGATAGAACCCAGCATGGCCAAGAAAAGACCTCACTTCCCTCACGTTGGTGGGGGGAGGAAGTTTTCGATGACCTCAACCTTGGCTCTATCAACCTCAATGCCGGCATGGGAAATTTTGTGCCCAAGAACAATCCCACTTTCAACCATAAAGTGGCACTTTTCCCAATTCAACACGAGGTTAGCCCTCTCACACCTTTCTAAGCAACGAGATAAATTAGATAGACAATCTTCATAGGTGGCTCCTCCAACGGAGAAGTCATCCATAAAGACTTCTATCTCATCCTCAATCATATCACTAAAAATGGACATCATGCAACGTTTGAATGTTGCGGGGGCATTACAAAGCCTGAAAGGCATCCTACGATACGCATAAGTACCGTAGGGGCATGTGAAAGTCGTCTTCTCTTGATCCTTAGGGTCAATTGGGATTTGGAAAAATCCCGAGTAACCATCAAGGAAACAATAGAAGGAATGCTTTGTAAGCCTTTCCAACATTTGATCAATGAACGGTAGTGGAAAATGATCTTTGCATGTACTTGTGTTAAGTTGGCGATAGTCAATACACATGCGCCAACCGGTAACAAGTCTAGTGGGTACTAGTTGATTATGATCATTTTTCACTACCGTCATGCCCCCTTTCTTAGGCACAACTTGCACGGGAGATACCCAATCACTATGAGCAATTGGGTAAATAATTCCCGCATCAAGAAGCTTAGCCACTTCCTTCCGCACAACCTCTTGCATGGAAGGGTTAAGCTTTCTTTGCCTTTGCCTGACGGGTTTGGCATCTCCCTCTAGATCAATTTTGTGCATACATAAAGATGGACTAATACACTTGATATCATCAATGGTATAACCCAAAGCTTTTTTGTGTTTCCTCAAAACATTGATCAAGAGGGAGGTTTGCTCCTCCGTTAGGTTAAAATTTACAATCACGGGGAAAGACTCATCGGGACCAAGAAATGCATACCTCAAGCCCAAAGGTAGGGGTTTCAAGTCTACCTTTGGTGCTCCCTTACCATTGGGGCTCTCTTCTCTTTCTTCAACTTGAAAGAGGTCATGAATGTAAGGAGCGTCTTCTTCCATGCTCGCGCCCTTGCACTCCTTGCTTTCCTCAAGCAAATCCTCATAGAATTGTATGTCTTCTTTGTGAGTACCTATCTTTGATTCATTCAACAACACACTTTCAAGAGGATCATTAGCAGCATGCAAGTGGGAGCGAGAAAATTCATCAAGAACCGTATCAAGAATATCTACCCTAAAGCATTCACCACTTGAGGAGGGTTGTTGCATGACATTGTTCAAATCAAACTCAATAAAATCATTGTCAATTTTCAAGGATATCTTCCCCTCCTTCACATCGATGATAGCTCTAGAAGTGGAAAGAAATGGCCTACCAAAAATTATAGGAATACTCTCATCCTCATCCATCTCTAGCACATAGAAATCCACGGGGAATGTGAACTTTCCTACCTTAAAGGGAATGTCCTCAACTTTGCCCATGGGGAACTTAACAGAACGGTCCGCTAGTTGGAGGGTAATGTTAGTGGGAGAGAGGGTTCCTACACTAAGCTTTAGGTAGACAAAATAGGGCATGAGACTCACACTTGCTCCTAAGTCACACAAGGCTTTATCAAATTCAATGCCATTTATAGAACAAGGGATGGAAAAGTTACCCGGATCTTTCAATTTGGTAGGTAGTTTGTTGGAAAGAATTGCACTACAATTGGCGGTTAAACTCATCGTCTCACACTCCCTTCTCCCACTCAAAAGATATTTCAAAAATTTGGAATAGTGGGGCATTTGCTTCATAGCATCAACAAAAGCGACGGAGATATGCAAATTCTTAATGACTTCCAAAAACTTCCCAAATTGGGCATCAAGTTTAGCTCTCACAAATCGTTGTGGAAAGGGTAGCTTCTCCTCTCTAGGTTGGCAATTTAGGGGCAAGGGGGTGGCTTTTTTTTCCTTGGGCACCTCAACATGTTTTTCCTTTTCAACACTCAATGGCTCATTGGGTTTTTCACCCTCATTCTCTAACTCCACCTCTTCTTGGGGTTCTTCCTCAATTAAAGGGTCACTCCCTACTACCTTTCCACTCCTTGTTGTCACGGCATACAAAGGTTTTGGGTTGACTCCTTGACTTGGGATGTGAGAAGAAGAAGGAGAAGAAGAGGAAGGGGATGAATTAGATGCAAGTTGAGCAATTTGAGTCTCAAGCATTTTCATATGAGCATTGGTTCGTTTTTGGGCCTCTTCATGTTTCTTTTGATCCTCCTCACGCATTTTTAAAAGAGCATCTGATTTAGCCATCACATAATCTATTGGAGGGGCTTCAAGTTGAAGAGGTTGTTGAGGTGGAGGAAGTTGGGGTTGATGGAAACCCGGAGGCCTATTAGTTTGGGCATAGTTAGAAACAAATTGGCCCTTATTGCCTCCGGTGCCTTGGTTAGGAACATTGATTTGTTGATTATTTCCCATGTTACCTTGGTCACCAAAATTTTGATTTTGATGGTCTTGGTATCGGGGATTAGGTTGTGGTTTTGATTACCATACCCTCTTTGGTTAGAGTAGCCTCTTCCATTGAAATTGGAAGGGCCTCCCCCACCATGGTATTGGTTATCATAACCACCACCACTTTGGTTCCAACCACGGTTTCCACCTTGATTCCAATTCCCCGTTTGATTAGAGTTTGGCCTCAAGTTTCCTACATTTCCCATTCTAGGAGCAAAATTCATAGCATTGACATTTTCCATATTACTATCATGTTCATGGGAAGGGGGTTGAACTTCACAAGCATAGACACAATGAGAGGTATCATGATCATAGGTTTCACAATTAGAAAAAAACATGCATCCTTGGGGCATTGTATTGTAAGAAGAGGGGGAGGAAGTATCCATACCATTGCCTCCCTTGGTTGAAGGGGAGGTATTACCATGAGGATTGGACCTTTCTTTCATCAATTCATCCATTTGCTTGGTCATTTTGGAGATTTGGGTAGAAAGGTTGTTGATTGCGTTGGCTTGCTCCAATGCATAAACGCCCTTGCTAGAAGTAGCATCCCTTTCTCCTTCGTACCAATCATCATAGTGCTTTGCGGCTTCCTCTATAATACACTCCACTTCATGCTCTCCTTTGTTCATGATTGGACCACCGGCCGCGGCGTCTAGGCTTGTTCTTCCTTGAGGTGTAAGACCTCCATAGAAAGTGTGAATGAGTTGATACTTGGGTATCCCATGGTGTGGGCATTGACGTTGAAGCTCTTTGTATTGTTCCCATGCCGCACTTAGAGACTCACCACTCTTTTGGCGAAAACCTTGAATCAAAGATCGAGCCTCGGCGGTCTTCCTATGGTTATAAAACCTCCTCAAGAAAGCCATAGTCACTTGGTCCCATGTCGTGAGAGAATTAGGGGGCACCTCCTTCTCTAGCCATTCTAGACCTCTCCCAATTAGCGAAAATGGAAACATTTTGAGGCGAATATATTCTTGAGTCACTCCATTGGCCTTTATTGTGTCACAATATTTCTCAAACTCTTTTTGATGCTCATGAGGACTCTCAAACTTTCCACCCGAGAATTGTTTCCTCTCAATCAAGGCAATCAAATTAGGCTTGATCTCAAAATTGTTGGCTTGAGTAGTAAGAGTTAGGATCCCACTTTGCGCTCTAAAAGCTTTGGGGGCCCCAAGACGACTCAAAGGCGTATTCTCTCCCATTTTAGAACCTTATGTACTCTCAAACTTATAGGTTGAGAAAAGGTTGATTTCTGAACTCGAAGATGATTTAGGGCTATCTAATTCTTCACTTAAGGGTGAAGAGGGTGGAGTATCTTCTAATTCTCTTACTCCTCTCCTTGGAGTGCGGGAATTTCTACTCCTTGCTCTTGATTCTCTTCGAAGTAGGGACAAAGACCTCTCTAGCTCTTGATCGATGGGAATTAAAGATCTTGAGCGGGTTCGTCCTCTGTTCATTTAACAAAGCTAAGAAGAACGTAAGCACTGAAAAGTAACAAAAGTAGCAAACACTAACAAATAAAGGTGAGATAGTCTTAAACAAGCAATGAAATAGCAATGGAAACCGTCTCCCCGGCAACGGCGCCAATTTAAAAAGGGAATAGTCGCGTCGTCTAACGACTACACCTAGATCAAATACAATTTATATAACCTAAGCAAACCTAATACGAGTATAAGGCAAGCAAAGGGGTCGAACCACAAGGAGACATGCATAAACACCGCATTCACTACTTAAGACTTAAGCTATCTCGGGGTAATAAGTGAATAACTAAGAGATTGAACTAAGGATTAACAATGATTAAAGATCAATTTAACTAAACACCAAGGGAAGTGGGTAGATGTAGATGTCACTTGATCATGCAATAACACGGAGGCAAAGCAATGGTAAACTAAGCATGCAAGAATATCGAAATAAAGCTCGATCTAACCTTCTCCGTGGTTAATCGATTTCTCCTAACATAGCCTCTATGATTCCACACTAGAACCATATATTAGAAGGTGCAATCAATGAACTATCGATAACAATGAACCTTAACTAAGTCAACTTTTGTTTCTTGTTAGCAAAGATTAACCTTTAATCAACCAACAATGTGCACTTGCAAGAAGACTAAAGAATATCAAACATACAAAGACTTTTATCACCATTAACATAACCCCAACATCATAAGCATGAATCAATTAACAACTACACCATCCCCATACCCTTGGCTAGGTGACTACTCACAAATCATATTGAAGACAATATCAATCATAAAATCAATAAGCATCAACATGATCAATAAGCAAAGAAGGAAAATCAAAATAAGCAAACAAAACTAAATCCAAAAGTAAAGAAAGAGAGTAAGAGATTGCTCATTAATTGAAGATGAAGATTTACAAAGATTCAATCAAGCTCCTCCTTCAATATCCAAGTTCATCAATGAAAATCCACACTTTCTCTCTCTACTAATGAAGTTTCTCTCTCTTGATTAAGGTAAAAATGTAGCAAATTAAAACTAAGTTAATCCACCCACCAAAACGTTCTAAAATGGGACTTATGTAGTCCGTGCAGAGCTAGCTGATAAAAGGAGAGGTCCAACCGAACAAAAGGGAAGGTTTGGCCGGAATACAGGGTAGGTTCGGCCGAACCATGGGTAGGTTCGGTCGAACCTCCCTGATCCTGGTCTAGTCGAACTCCTGTGGTTCGGGCACTCCTGCAAAACTGCCAATTTTCATCTTGCCCCTGCCTCGAAGTTCGGCCGAACCACTGAGCAGGTTCGGCCACACCTTGGTTCGGCCACACCATCAGGAGGTTCGGCCGAACCTCTTCTGAATCATGCTTCCTCTAGCTTCCTTTGAGCTTAGCTTCCTCCTCTTGAAAATCTCGATGGTTCCTACAAAGCATAAGCATGAAAAGCACAATAAGAACAAAGCGGGAAGACTAAGAAAAGGGAGGATAAAGGAGAAAGAAAAGAGAAAGCAAAGCTAAGTAAAAATGCTTAGAAAGAGGGTCAAACAAGTGCAAACGAGGGGAAAATCCTATACCTGGGCCAGTCTTGGGTACGCGGATCTCCTTTTGTCGCTACGTCACGGCTGTCGACAGCTGAATGACGAGTCTCCCATCACCGTCTATGGTATGTGGAGAGTTGTAGAGGTGATGATCTTTTCCCTTTTTGTTTTACTTTAGCTTGTTTGACTCATGTGCTAAAGATTACTTTTCATCGCAGCTGTGGTTCTACGAGTATTTCCCAGGCTTGGCTCCTCGCCGGCGTCGCATAGCGGTCCATGATTTCCCTGTCGGGGCCAGCTGGCGTGACCGAGGAGAGTGGCGGGTGGAGTCCGTCGCGGCACTGCGTGGGCTACTACGTCGAGGCACCTCTTTTGTTGGCGTAAGGACTAGTTTTGTTGTGTTTTTCCTCCTGACGTTGTTTCACGCCAACTTTTTATGGTTTCTAAGTTCCCATTGATGTCCAGTATCGTCCTTGGGCCGGGATGACTGATTTACCTGAGGCCTTGTGTCTTTCAGCGTACCATAACATTTTGGTTGGTACCAGACGCTTTGTCTGGTACTTGGGGGAGCGAGTCATTCGTCAGCATAGCGGCGATCGCTTTGTGGTGCCTTCATCCCCACCAGAGTCGATGCTGGACTCCCGCTTGATCAGAGAGTTGATCAACAGGGGAGAGCGCTATACTCTTCCACGGCAGGAGCTCGTTTACATGGAGAGTGACTATGCGCGGGACTTGCTTCCCTCTCTGGCTCCTCCACCCCGTCTTCCTGAGGTATGATTTCTTTTGAGGATCTTCTTTACTAGTCTCTGTTTTAAATAGTCGAATAACTTGATTATTCGATCATATTTTCAGACGACTATCCGCCCTGTGGGGAGGATCGAGATTCCTCCTCAGTCTGTCCGCTATCCGGAGCCGATTGGTATCACTGAGGAACATATTGCTGACGCGCCAGAGGGTTACAGACAGGCGCAGGGGTCTCTGCCCGAGGTCTTTGAGCCGGTGAGTTTTCTTTGATGCATTATTGACCCTTTTAACACTGCTTGTTACTGACTTTTCTTTGTTTTATCCTCAGCCTAACCGCCCGGAGATGATGGGATTCATGAAACTGTTGGACGCCCTGAATTATTGCATCATCAAGCTTCGGCGTGGTGCGAGATGTCGGAGCTCTAGCGACGTTCTTGAGGTATCATTCATTTTTTCACTTCTACCATTTGTTTTATTTTGCTTTGTTGACACCTTTTGATTTTGTATCTTTCAGGAGCGACGGAGGTCCCGCTCGCGCTCGAGGCCTAGAGGCTCGGACGAGGAGGAGCTTGGTCGTGGTAGACGATCTTCTGAGACTCACCGGCGTTCTCATTTTCATAGGGAGCCTCAGAATACTCGGCCATTTCAGGAGGCTCAGTGGCAGCAGCCTCAGTCTTCCCAGCGCTTTCCGGACCAGCGTCAGGGGCAGCGACAGTTGTTTTCACAGCCTCCGCAACCTGAGTTTGGGTCTGTTTTGACTCCCTTGGATCCTGGTTCGTTTTCAGCTCCATTGTCCGGAATTCCTTAACCGCTGTCGGGCTTGTTCTCGGTTCCGATGTATGGGACGATGCCTTCACCGACGATTCTAGTGTCTTTGGGCCAGTCTACACCGTTTTCCGGCTGGACGGGTCCTGCCTTGAGCTTTGCTACTGCTGGGGTTACGGGGACTAGTAGGGACACTACTCCCCGTACTCGGATGGTGGAATGACTCTTCGGCTCGCCGTTCCCATATGCACAGGGTGGATACGATACTGATTCTGGCTCTAGGGACTTTTGACCAAGGGTTTTTATTTGTACATACTAGACATTTGACATGTTTATTTATTACGACTCTTTGTACATTATTCACGGTTTATGTATTTATTATTGTGTGTTAGTGTGTGCTTGAAACTCCTTGTGTGTGATTGTGTATTTATTAACGACGCGACGAAAAAAAAAAACATACGTGGAGTAATGGAGGGTACCGACCTTCCCCAAAAGAAAAAGAAATAAAAAGACAAGCAAAATAAAATTACCTTCCCCAAAAGAAAAAGAAATAAAAAGAAAAGCGAAAATGAATAAAGAAATAAAAATACCTTCCCCACAAGAAAAAGAAATAAAAAGACAAGCGAAAATAAAAGAAATAAAATAAATAAATGAAATTACCTTCCCCAAAAGAAAAAGAAATAAAGTGATGAATAAGTAAATAAAATAAAGATAATAATAATAATAATAAGAAAATAGATAAAAAAAAAAGGTGAGAAGTTGATTAGAAATAAAACTCTCAAAAAACCGAATACTATAAAAAATCCGGATAAATACGGGAGAAGATGAAAAAAGAAGATGCGTGAAGTGCCGTGACACGGCACTGTACACCGTGTCACGGCAGAACTTGCCGTGTCACGGCAAAAGTTCCCGTGACACGGTGGAACTTCCCGTGTCACGGGACGCGTATTAGTCAGCGGTGTGTTTTACGCGTATGAAAAGATAAATTCTGGGCAGTTTCGAGCGCTTTTACTATAAAATAAGACTAGTTTATTCATGATATGCATAATTACGAAACACAAAATAATTTAGAATTTCATATTTCAATAATCATGTCTTAGAATTTTGATAATACATTGCGCGATTGGTCTTATTCTTTGACCAATGCTGAAAAAAGAGAGTTAGAATTATTTTATGTCAGGGGTTTGCTAGCCCCGCGACACATAGCTATTGAATATGATTTTCTTAGGGCAGCATTAGATTATTGAACATGATTTTCTTAGGGCATGGTTGAACCCTAGAAGTAGGAGCGAACGAGTCAGATCACGCAAATCTGATGTGAAGAGTCGTCTTGGAAATAAGAAAGCTCCTCCTAAAGATCGTTTAGGTCCGAGAGCACAAGGGATTGAGTTTAAGACTCCTATAATGCCAAGAAAGAAGAATTATGTGAAAGGGAAGGGTAAAAAAAAGATGATCTGTAGGGAGAAACAACCGAAAAAATTCAAGAAAGGTGAAAGGGGTGAAAGTTCGACTAGGGGTGTGACGGTTCGGGCTACGAAAGACACATTAATGGTGAAGGCCGACCTAATTGACCAAGAGAAGGATGTTCCTAAAGAGAAGAGAGATTAGATCAATAGTGCTTTGCTTTTTATGATTTAATTTTTATTTAAAATAAGGCATATGATGCAAATACTTGTAGTCGCATTTATTTTAATAATAATAGCACATTTATTTCAGCCTTAAAAATAAAAATTACAATGACTTTTATTTATTATTTATTTATCCGAGTCAAGGAGTCGGACGCAATGGAAGAACGAAAATAAAAACTCGAACAATGAATCCGCAACGAATGCACCACTATTCTAAAAATAAAACGAAAAAACTGAAATTCCACCGTGTCACGGTGAAAGGGTCCCGTGACACGGTATAAATTCCCGCGTCACGACAATTTTCCCTTTTGTTTTTTTTTTTTCCCCGGAAAAAGGTGACGTGGCACGAGAACTTCTCCCGTCAGACTGGATAAAATCCCATGTCACGGGAATTTCCCTTCCTTTTTTTTCGTTCAGGCCCACCGTGTCACGGTGAACAGTATCGTGACACAGTGGGATGTCCCGTGTCGCGGCAATTTTCCTTCTTTTTTTTTTTTTGGGCTGTGACGCAATGCTGAACTGACGCGCATATTTGATCAACAGAGGGAGGATTTTTTTATTTTAAAGTGGTCGGGCCCCCTTGAGGGGTTGCCTACGAATCCTAAAAAGAAATCAGGCCAAACGTAGCTCTATTGGGTCATGAACCCATGCGACTAGGCATAGAATTTCTTGAGTTGATCCAAGTTGGTTAAATTATGGAAGCCGTTACCGTCCATGTCTACCAATTGTGCCGCTCCGCCAGACAGGATGGCTTTAACAACGTACGGGCCTGACCAGTTTGGTCTGAATTTTCCTCTTGGATCTAACACATTTTTACGAAGTGCCTTAAGCACTAGGTCACCCTCTTTGATATTTCTAGTCTTGAATTTTTTATTAAAATGTCGTGCCATACGTTGTTGGTAGGTTTGGACATGATGCAAAGCTGCCAAGCGTTTTTCATCAAGCAAGACCATTTCGTCGTATCTTGCTCTAATCTAGTCGACTTCATCTAGTTGGCTTTCTAATGCGATTCGAAGAGAAGGGATTTCGAGCTCGATTGGTTGTACAACTTAAACTCCATAGACCAAAGAGAAAGGGGTAGCCCTTGTTGATGTACGAACAGAGGTTCGATAACTCCAAAGGGCGAAATGTAGCTTACTTGGCCAATCCTTGTAATTTTCTGTCATCTTTTCGATGATAGTTTTCACATTTTTGTTGGCCGATTTGACTGCTCCGTTTGTTTGTGGTCTGTAAGGTGATGATCGGTGATGCTTGATATGATATTTCTGTAATAATTCCGCGCATTCGACTTGGAAATGTGTTCTATTATCACTGATCATCTCATTTGGTACCCCATAGCGGCATATGATATTTTTCTCAATGAATTGAGCTACGTGTTTTGTCGTCAGCTTGGCATATGAGGCAGCCTCGACCCATTTGGTGAAGTAGTCGATTGCTACGAGAATGAATTCATGCCCCCCTTGTCCTGGTGGTGTTATTTTTCCAATCATGTTAATGCCCCAAGTGGAGAAAGGCCATGGAGAAGTATACGTGTAGAGAAGCGACGGTGGAACATGCTGTAAGTTTGCATAGACTTGACACTTCATACATTTCTTGACGTATTCGTGACAATCTCTCTCCATAGTAGTCCAATAGTAACCTTGTCGTTGAATCTTTTGGACTAACATCTTTGCATTCATATGTGTTCCACATATACCAGCATGAAGGTTTTCAATAGTTTTATGTGCTTCTTTCTTGGCTATGCATAAGAGATTTCTTCCCATTGTAGTTCTCTTGTGGAGTTCTCCCCTAATGAGCACATACTGTGAGGCCAGGAGCCTCAAAGCACGGCGTGCCCTTTTATCAGTATTAGGAGGGTATTCTCCTCTTGTCACATAATTAAGGATGTCCGTATACCATGGCTCTTCATCTTCTTCTTGTGGTTCTTGTTCATCGTCAAGTGCATGAACATAAGCCGGCTCATATCTTTTTTCTATGGTCAGTGGCATTCTGATTGTATAAGTTGGAATTCGCACCATTGATGCTAATTTAGCTAGTGCGTCGGCGAATTGGTTTTCTTCTCTTGGCAAATACGTATACTCCACTTCATCAAGTTGCTCTGTGAGAGTTTCTAAATGAGCTTGATACGTAGCGAGACTTTCACTTCTCACTTTCCATCTCTTGGAGATTTGGTTAATGATTAGTGAAGAATCACCGTAGATTATGAGTTTCTTAATTCCCAAGGCGACAGCTGTTTCTAACCCCAAAATGCATGCTTCATATTCTGCGGCATTGTTGGTGACATCAAAGTCGAGCTTCATGGAAATTGGGATGTGCTCTTCATTGGGTGATATGAGCAAAACTCCTACACCACATCCCTTTTGGTTTGAAGCTCCATCGAAATAGAGCGTCCAGCTATCATCTTCGGTCATGAGTAAATCTTCGTCAGGGAAATCGTACTCATCTTCTTCTTTTTCAGCTTTTTCTAGCGGAAAGTCTGCTAAGAAGTCATAAACTGCAGAACCTTTGATGGCTTTTTGTGGCACAAATCTTAAGTCAAATTGAGCCAGATTGACTATCCACCTTGATAATCTGCCGTTGAGTGTTGCTTTCTCGAACAAGTATTTGAGAGGATCCATCTTGGACACAACATGCACTGTATGAATGAGCATGTAATGTCTTAGTTTCTGTGCGGCCCATACAAGTGCGAGACACAACTTCTCAAGTGGTGTGTATCGCGTCTCATATCCTTGAAGTTTCTTGCTCAAGTAATAGATTGCATTCTCCTTGCTTTCGATTTCTTGTGCTAGCATTTCCCCCATCGTTTCTCTTGTGATCGTAAGGTAGAATCGAAGAGGAAAGTCAGGTATTGCTGGCGCTAGCATGGGTGGGTTTGCTAAATACTCTTTGATCTTGTCGAAAGCCTTTTGGCAGTCATCATCCCATGTGACTGGGACATTCTTCTTAAGCTTCTTGAATATAGGTTCACATATCGCTGTGAGCTTTAATATGAACCTACTTATATACTGCAACCTTCCAATGAAGCCTCGAATCTCCTTCTCATTTTTAGGTGGTGGCATGGCCATGATCGCTTTTACTTTTGTAGGATCTATTTCAATCCCTCGAGAACTGATCACGTATCCAAGTAATTTGCCTGACGTGACTCCGAATGCACATTTTGCTGGATTTAATCTCATGTTGTAATTGCGGAGTCTTTCAAAAAACTTGCGAAGGGCAATAATATGGCCTGGGCGATCTTTAGACTTAACGATCATATCATCGACATAGACCTCCACCTCTTTGTGCATCATGTCATGTAACAATGCTGTAGCTGCTCTTTGGTAGGTGGCACCCGCGTTTTTCAACCCGAATGGCATTACCGTATAGCAATATGTACCCCATTGCGTGATGAATGTGGTTTTCTCCATGTCTTCGTCGGCCATCAATACCTGATTATATCCGGTGTAACCATCCATGAATGACAGGAGTGCATGGTTTGCTATATTGTCGACCAGAATGTCAATGTGAGGTAGAGGGAACCCATCTTTTGGGCTTGCTTTATTGAGATCCCTGTAATCAACACACATTCTGACCCTTCCATCCTTCTTTGGAACTGGAACCACATTTGCTATCCATTCCGGATACTTGGATACTCTGATGAAACCTGCGGCCAATTGCTTCCTGATTTCTTCCTTGATTTTGAGAGCCACATTTGGTTTCATTCGGCGCAGCTTTTGTTTGACAGGCTTCATACCTGGAATGAGTGGTATCGTATGCTGAGCTATATCCCTGTCAATTACTGGCATATCTTGGTATGACCAAGCAAATACATAAACAAATTCACTAAGCAAGTGAATTAGCTCTTTACGTTCATCTTGACTTAGTGTTAATCCAATTTTTACTTCTTTAACAGTCGTATCATTGGAAATGTTAACTGTTTCTGTATCTTCAATTACTGCTATTTTATTTTCGTGTTCTTCAATTGCTTTTATTATTTCTTTGTCATTTTTATCATTAGCAAAACAATATTGATCAGGGCTAGGGGAATGGCACGCATCTTAAGCAAAGGTACTCATTTTATTGAATTCAGTGGCTAATACATCAAGAAAGGCAAGGTCGGCTGCGACCTCATTAGAATTATTAGGACTAGAAAGAGAGGACTCAACAAGAGACTTAGGGTTGAACTCTATAGCAGAAAGAGGGTCGGCCTTAGACTCCAAGGACTCGTCTACAAACTTAGACTCAGACTCGGACTCGGACCCAGACGACTCAGACTCATCAAACATAGGACCCTCGCCAGCGGTTATTTCCAACTTCTCTCCACTCGGCGTAGTGATCCTCAATGTCTTGCGCCATCCTCTTGAAATGTTGTCACCTTGGACGATTAACTCGGAGGGGTCAAAATCCTTGCTCTCTATGACAGCTTGAACGAGCTCGGAGTTATCATTGCGGACTGTCTTGGACTCATTTTTCTCCATTCCAAAAAGAAGGTTGATTCCTAGATCATCAGAGTTCAGGCTAGCTGGCTTCTCGGTTGTGAAGAGCTCTTCGTCTTCGTCAACGAAGTCACAATCGAGGAACACCTCGAATCCTGGTTCACGGATCCCAACATGGACGAATGGCTCAGGGAATTTATATCATGGGAAGTCTTCCCCTTCTTTGATGTACTGGCCATTGAGGGTGAACGGATACGGATCCATGGCCATTTCCGTCTTCGTGATTCGTGCTGTATTGCAAGCCTTCATCTTCAATGCAGCTCGTTTCAGATCTTCTTTTGTTGGCTTGATTCCCAAGCCGAAAGTATCCTTCTTGAGCGCACCAGGATGGCCCCAAGATTCAGCCATTTTCTTCTTGAGTCCAAGGGTCATTCCAGGGAAATGACCTTGCTTCTTCAGAATGGCATTGATACTGGTGTTTGAATAGGGATCGAAGTCGAGATGGCACTTTTCCTCCTCTTCGATCACGAGAACATCATCTAGTGAAAACCCCCAAAGATCTTCATCTTCATCGTCATGTTCAACATGGACGATAGGAGTATCAATAACTTGAATGCGCATATGAGAAGCATTGATAGTAACCGGAACCCCTCCAACTATGGCTTTCACTTTCTGGTGAAGCGATGACAGAATCGCCTTTAGCTCATAAAGCCAAGGGCGTCCTAACAACAGATTGAAAGAGGCCTTAATGTCCACCACCTGAAATTTGGTGCGACGTTCAATGGCCCCAGTAGTTATATTCATTATGATAGTACCCACGGCTTGACAACGAGTATTATCATAAGCTCGAATCCCTTGAGTGGAGGGAGTCAATTCTTCATTCTTTATACCCAACTTCTTTGCAGTACGGAGTGGGCACACATTGATTGCAGAGCCATTATCAACCAGGCTCATGGGAACATTCATCTGCCTACACACTACAGTGAGGTGTAAGGCCTTATTATGTTGGTCCCCTTCCGGGGGTAGATCCTTATCAGAAAAGGAAATCAGATTGCTAGTACTTGGCATCTAAGTAGTAAGAAAGTTGACCAATCCTTGAGGAGTCATGTCATCATCGACTCATATTTTCACCAGAGCATTCATCACAGCCTTTCGATGCTCGTGGGAAGTGGCGAAAATCTTCCATACATTCATCTCCACCTTCGTCTTTTGCAGTTGTTTGACCACATCGCTGTTCACAGGGTCGATGGGATCAACTATCGGATGTGATTGTGGTGGAGGTGGAGGTGAAAGTGGGTTAGGTTGTTGCAACCGTCCACTTCTGGTGAGAACTTTGACCTCAAAGTCCCCTCAAACATCTTCACTGGTGCCAAGAAATGAACAGGATATGTCTTTGAGATAGACGTCTTCATCATCACTATCCCAGATCCCATTCACTTCTTCAGTACTTGAGATAAATACAACTTCCGGCAGAGGTTCATTCACAGCTTGAATGAGTATTGACGGATCAAAGGAGACTTCATCTCCCATGATAGCCAAAGCATCAGAAAGAGGGCCTGTTTGAATGTTAGGCTTCTTGCCCCCTGGAGGGACAGGAAGTTGGTTAGCATCAATCAGGTCTTGGATTGCATATTTCAGCCTCCAACACTTCTCAGTGTTATGACCCTTGCCTTGATGAAACTTGCAATAAGCATTGGGGTCATAGCTAGCGGTCCTATTCTCAGGTCAAGGTTCTGGAAATGGTCCGATTGGCATAATCAATCCCTGACCATGCAAACGGTCATAAGCAGCATCATAAGTCATTCCCAAAGGCGTATAAACCCTCCTTTGCCTTTGGAATCTTTGAGGAGGAGCATTAAGGGCCAGCACATCATTGATGTTGATATTGTTGGTAGCATTATTGGGCTTAGAAGACGAAGAAGAAGAAGTGTCGTTCTTCTTGTTTTTCCAAGTGTTGTTGTTATTGTTGCTACCAAAAGACTTCATCAGTTCATCTTCGATATTGATTCCAATATCGTATACAGCTTCAAAGGTACTCAGGGGCAGAAACTTCAAGTGTTGCTTGTACTTATGAGTCAGATTGGCAATGAACAAGCGAACCATTTCCTTCTCCTTGGGAGGATCCACCAGGAGCGTAGTTGTTTCTCTCCACCTGCTTAAGTAAGTGGTGAAGCCTTCATTCTCTTTCTGTTTGAGAATGGAGAGTTCACGTTCAGAAGTCTTGGCTTGGATGTTACACTTGTAACGATTCATAAAGCTTTCAACAACATCCTCCCAGGTCGCGACATGTATGGATTCCAAAGAATAGAACCACTGTTGATAGGCATGTTCTAAGGAAAGAGGAAACACCGTAGGGAAGAGTGTCATAACTACTCCCTTAAGAGCCATAGTTGCAGAAAAAGCCTTCAAGTGGAAAAGCGGATTATCAGTAGGCTTGAATTTTGGAATGTCAGCCGTGGAAAACTTCTCAGGAAGCTTCTCTCTTATGGACCAAGAGGTGACAGGTTGTTCCACATAAGTGAACTCTTCAGAAATCTTGCTCATCTGTTCCTTAATTTTGTCCATTGCAGCAGTAGTGACATTGTTTTGATTGTCTTGTTCTACAGTGCTGACTCTAGTGGTGAGTGTTTGCATCATGTCAGACAATCTTTCGATTGTCCTGTTGAGGTTCTCAATATCTTCCTTAGTGGCCATTGGTTGAAAGTAGACTGGAGATGGATCTTGTGGAGATGATTGAGGTGGTTTCCTGGTACGCCTCTTTGGTATAAGAGGTGGTTGAGGTATTGACTCAAACCGTAACAATCTACCCCTGCTTCTTGTCCAAGTGCTGCGACACCAAAACAAACACACCTTTAATGACCAAACTTAACCTTAACCTATCCAGATTAAAAAGAAAGGCAAGAATTTTTTTTTTTTTTTTTTTTTTTTGAAAAAAAAATCTATAATTTTGAAACTCTACTTATTATTTTTTTTTAAAAAAACATGGGAGGATACCATCCGACTTACTCCGAAAAAAAACAACACAAAAACGAGACTTCCCTAAAATACGGTCAAAAAGTGGTGCACGACTAAAAGAAAAAGTGTGTGAACACGATATGTGAGTGATTAGGTGAGGTTATAGACGCGTGTTTTGACCGTATAGCTAGACATGACACAAAACTGGACACAGCATTTGCACAAAAATCGAGAAAAAGACTGTCAGGACACTTTCCTAAGCACCGTGTCACGGTGCAGACTGTCGTGACACGGTGCAGTCCACCGTCAGACGGTAAACTTCCCCGTGTCACGACACTGTTCACCGTGGCGCAGCAGAACATGCCGTGACACGGTGCGCAGTTCCAGGTCAGTTTTGTGATTTTTTAAGATTTTAATCGATTTTAGGTCCGTACTAATTACTATGTGAGAATAAAAACCCTCGGTCATGGGTTAAAGAAAAGAGCAAACACATGAGGGTTAGCACCAAACAACAACATAGCATTTAGGCACGATGATGTAAAAAAAAAAGTTCGCAACCTAGAGTCGAGATCTATGTTTAACTATTGGTCAAGCTTTGGGTGTCAAAAGGGTACCATGGTTAAGAGTTTAGACGCATTAGCAAGGCAGCTTCCCTTGACGGTGTATGCCAACGGGCGGCTCCGCGAGTTCGTGATGAAATCAAACTCGACTCCATGGTTTGGGTGGATTTAATAACTCGGATGAACCCTTATTGCCATGAGCGTGGTCGATAGAGCTTAAATCCCCCGGGGCTAAGACGCATGTAGAACACATACGTTTTTTCAGAAAAATCGAAGGAAGTCGACTGTGAGGAAAGAAAATAAGCCACCAGACTGATTTTAGGACTGCCGTGACACGGCAGAAATTCCCGTGTCACGGTACCGTGCACCGTCAGACGTTGCACTGTACCGTGACACGGCAGATTCTGCCGTGGCACGGCAGTCAGAAAATCTGACTAGTGCCCTGTTTTCCTTCGCGCGCAAAAAAGTTATCCAATTTTTCCTACGGGACAGACCTGAACGCGACGTTAAAACGTCTATGTAGATGCAAAAATGCCAAATTAATCACAGGAATATTTTTTCAAGAATCTTTCAAGTCTCATCCACTCATCTTAATTAAATACTAATCACTCAAATCGATAAATAATTAAGAATCCTACCCAGTGGAGTCGCCAAATTGTAGGCGTCGCTCGAAGTGCGCCTACGTTAAAAGCATGTGGTAAATATGCTTGGCACTCATAGGAAGTGGGAATTGACATTACGATTAGGTACAACGATTAGGGACAAATAAAGTAGGGAGCCGCCAACAAGTTTTTAAGGAACTTGTAAACCGTTCACGGATCATAAAAGGCAACCACGATAAGGGACAACGATAGGCAACAACGATTGACCCGTGAAGGTTACACCCCATTCATAATCCATGAAATTACTAACTCCATATGGTTCGGAACCACGAAAGGAGGATCGGGGATGATGGTACGAAGTGAGTCATGGAGTCACATTCGCCTGTATTGGCCTCTACTCGATCCTTATATTGAAAAGTGATTCCTGCGATCTCAAAGGCATACAAACAATAATTTAATTTGCTCCAAACTATTATTTAACTAAATTGGTTTAAGATTAATGCACACATAATTCTTAAATATTGGTGATCACTTCAATTAATAATAAGATTAAAAAGGATCCTAAACCGGTTGTCCAAATTATCTTATTAGGCGTGATTTTCAATTACATATTCCCTTTAACATGCAATATGGTGATCATAAAAAATATAATAAAACAACATTAATATTAAAACCAATTTAATCACAATTCCAACAACATAAAATCGTTAGAAAAATAATAAAAATAAAAGGAGCATGATCCTTACTTTGATTCTGTTTGTTTGCAACTACAAAATAATAAACGAGTTAGTAACTTTAAGGAAATAAAAAAAAAATAACTAAATTAATTTAAATAAAATAAAATTGATTTTGGGACCAAACCCTCAAACAATTCTACCTTTCACGCCTTGGTTTAAGGACAGAACCTCGAGTAAAATATGGACTCCTTTGAGAGCTTGAAGAAGGAATTTTGAAGTGAAAAGGGTAGGCTAGTGTTTAGGCTAGTAGCATTGAAGAGAGAAAATAAAATAATAAAATTACTCCGTGCCCCGTACATCAGAAATGAGGGGTTATTTATAGGAAAAATGTGCTGAGGGAGCACACGGAACCCTAAAATGATAAAAACCCTAAAAAAGTATCCCGTGACACGGTCAAACTGTACCGTGACACGGGAAGCTCCACCGTCAGATGGTACACTTTCCCGTGACACGGTACATTTTTGATGTGACGCAGGAAATTTTAAGAAAACGGGATAAAAAACGCGTTAAGGGTTTACGCGGAAAAGACACGGAATGTCCCGTGTCACGGCAGACCTCCCGTGTCACGGGAAGTCCCACCGTCAGCCGGGAAGGATTCTCGTGACACGGTGGCAGTCTGCCGTGGCGCGGGAATTTCTAGTCCATTTTTCGTCTAAATACATTTTTAACCCTAATATCCTTCGGCTTTTTAAGTGTCGATTGATAATTTCGGGCCTTTTCTGGCTTTTATTATTCGGGATAAAATAAGAAAATAATTAAATAAAAGGTTTGGGCCAAAAAAAAATAATAAAACAATAAAATAAAAAGGTTTAGGCTTAAAATTAATTAATAAGTTTGGGCTGAAATTAAAACTATGCTTTTACCAAACATCAAGACTAATCCATGGACTGTTCAAAAATATGAATTTAATAAAATACGATTTTTTAAGGACTCTCGGGATTAAATATTAAACCCGACCAATAGTGGCGGTGAAAGGTTGTTCATCATCGGGTTTTGTTTTGGGGAGACATTTTTAGGTGTCTACACTTAGGAACCCTTTGTTATGAAATCTTAACATAACACTGAAGCATGCCTTGTCATGTCAAAATGCCCAACACCACTCATCATTGCATCACGAGGTATGAAGTGCTTAGCCTCCGTGCCTAAGTTACCTGAATACTTTCATCATTGAGACAACCATTGAGATAGCCTAGGATGAATTAATCCTTGCACCTTCAGAGATAGTATCAAACAACATTTGACTAAGCTCATTTAACATGCACCTTCAACACTTCAAAACCTTCGATTCTTTTTTCGCGTCTTTCTTTTTCAGGAGAAAGTCGGTACTCTCCACAAAAATGACGGAAATTTTTCTGCTTTTTTGCATTTTCGAGTCGCACAGTCAACACTATGCACACACGGGTCATGAGTCACATGTGTCAAACACTACGAGTCGAGTCAACCTCGAGTCAATCACAGAGAGTCAAGTTTATACCTTGAGTCATGTCAAGTCGATGAGTCAAGTGACACTAAACCTTAGGTCAACCCTAAGATAATTAAAGAGAATAGCAAATTTCTATAGTAAAAAATAAATACAGGTGCAGCAGAATAGGGAAGACCCTACTCCGGCGCCAGACGACAACATCTAGCGTGTGGAAATAGATTTCAGCGCTTGGCGCTAGATCTCAGCGTTTGGCGGCAGAGTGAATTCTTGGCGCTAGAGATATTTCAGCAGCAACAGAGCTTGAAGCCTCACAGAATGCTGATTTCGACCTCATACAACAATTTCGGGTTCCTTAGTATGCCAGTTAGCCCCTATAAGAAATTTGACATGATTAAGTAGTCTGTTTGATTACAATCACAATAAGTGATCGACCTAATGAAAGATCGTCTCACTTAGCTTAAAGCGCCTTAGAATTGGCTCAACACGGAGACACCGACATACTGGTTTTAGCGGAAGCAAAGTTCAAGCGAGCTTTAGAGATCGACAAGCGTTGGTCTTCAAAAAAATTTCTTAGGAATATTATCATCGAAGCTCTTTGCTCCAGTGACGCGTGGGCATATTAATCAAGCTCCTTTGTTCAGAGATGCGTGGACATATCATCAAAGCTCTTTGCTCCAGAGACGCGTGGGCATATCATTCAAAGCTCTTTTGTTCAGAGACTTGTGGACATATCATCAAATCTCTTTGCTCTAGAGACGCGTGGGCATATTATCAAAGCTCTTTTGTTCAGAGATGCGTGGACATATCATCAAAGCACTTTTGTTCGGAGACGCGTGGACATTTCTTTCAAAGCTCTATTTGTTCAGAGACGCGTGGACATTTCTTTCATAAGCTCTTTTGTTCAGAGACGCGTGAACATTTCCATCAAGCTCTTTTGCTCAGAGACACGTGGGCATCCTATCATCAAAGCTCTTTTGTTCAGAGACGCGTGGACACATCATTCAGAAGTTCATATTAAAAAAGAATATAATAAAAAAGCTCTTTATGTAGAGGCGCGTGAACATATCCAAAAAAGAAGTTCTTTGTTTAGAGATGAGTGAACATCGAAACAGCAAGATGGCGTTCCCTAGATTGTGCAGAGCTGTCATAAACAATTGAAGAGGATTGTTTAAAGCGAAGCAATCTTTGATAATATTCCGTTAAACGTGGAGTGTTATCAAAGTGGAAGAGGATTGTTTCAAGTGAAGCAATCTTCGATTATATTCCCTTGGACGTGGAATGTTATCAAAGCGGAAGAGGATAGTTTCAAGCAAAGCAGTCTTCTATATCGTAAGCAGTTACAAGCGTAGCGGTTTTCAAGCGGGATGGCATTCTCTCGATAGGAGGTCATCAAAACAACAGAATACGACAACAAATCGGTTACTCTCAGAGACGTGTGCTCGACGGTGCAAGATACGCGTTTCTTAACTCTTTTATCTGTTTAACTAACGCTAGTTTGCAGGTATCGGCGTTGTAACAGTGATTTAGGATTGCGTAACGTTCTGAATAATTCTCCGTCCCCATCGATACTTTGACTTTTGTTTTCAAAACTTGCGTTTCTCAAAACTCAGTCAAAGTGGGGGCTTTTATAGACACCCATTTGTGTCTCCCCAAAAGCAAACCCGGTGATGAGTACCTTTCACGTCGAATCATTATCAAATGAAGTGAAATTGTGGAAAGTCTAGTGTTGCGGATAGTTTAAATTTCTTTTCTCTTCTCTCTGTTTTTTAAAACTTATTTTAAGAAAAACAGACAATCCAGTTTGGTTGGTCCATGATAAGGGTCCAATAGTGGTGTTGTTGGATAGGGCTTGACAAGAGCTTTCCAACGATATTTTATAAGCCCAATTCCAATGAATATTGAGAAAGTTATGGCCAATTTACTAAAATGGGCCCGGTTTGAGCCTTATATGCGGCCTAGTGATCTACAGGAGGGCCTAATATGGATTTATCATTCCTTATACAATTAGGAATGGTTTTAGTCTTCTAGATTCTTCTAGAAGGATCTTTCCATTCCTAATTAAATTAGCATTGATAAATTGACTTTTGTTGACTTTTCAGAGTTTTAATTAAGATCAAAGAGCATTTTTGAGGAAAAATACAATTTTATCCTCCTGTACGACAATTTTCATCTGATTTTAAGAAAACACGTGAATTTCTAAATCAGCGCCAAACGCCAGCTGTAGCGCCTAGCGCTACGCTTGGCGCCTGGCGCTAGCATTTGCACCTGGCGCTAATGTTGGCTTCTGGCGCCAATAGCCAGCGTTGGCGCTAATTAATTTTTATCTGCGCTAGAACTCTATTTTTGATATTTTATCTTTTTGGCTGATTTTTTTTATAAATAATGTCGTATAACTTCTGTTTTCATTAACCAATTTCCATTCATCTACAATCTACCAACTCTCGTCAAGATTTTCTTGATTACTCTCTCTCTCTTTATTTTCTAAACTAGCCTTTTATATACAAAATTCCGAATTCATTAGATCTAGATACACCTAGCCATATTCGAAGTTGCCTTCGCCCTTGACGTGAAAGGTTTAATTTCTGAGGGTTTTGTCCCAAATCTCTCTTTCCATTATTTAATTTAATTATTTGATTATTATTTTCCTTGAAGTTACTAATGCGTGTATTTTGTTATTAGAAAGAGATACGAGGCATCAAAGTAAGTATTTAAATGATTTTTATTGATGTTATTATGTAGAAATCATGCTTAGGTTGTTATTATGATTCCTAGTATCATGTCTAGGGTAACTTTAATATCAAGTATGATTAAAAGTATGATGCTTCCTATTTTCTTTCCTAATATATATTATTGTTAGTATCATGTTAGGGTTTAAGCTTTGATTTTTATATGCTTAGTGACATGCTAGGGTTTGTTATTAATCTTTTTAGTATCATGCCTAGGATCTTGCTATTATTATTATGCTTTAACATGATCATAATTATTATTTTTATATTCTGTTGCTTGATATTTATTTATTGCTTTATCACACCTTTTATGCATGTTTAAAGAGAATCTATACTTGTAATCACGCTTAATAAGATAATTAATAATCTTATTTTGGGTGAATATGATTATAATTCAAGTGATCGCCAATAATAGATTTACTTGTGCATTAAATTCAATCTATACTTGTCCATTTCTATTGCGTACCAACTCACCTCCACCTATTCTTCTCTGTCCCTGTAGTCAAACATGGCAAGAACCATGTAGACGCATGATTGTCAAGCGGCCAGAAATCTAGACGGTAGTCTGGTGAATCCTTGGGTCCCTTATGACCCAAATAGTACTGATATCGAGACCGAGTCTACTACCTGGAGAACCACCTCAACATGCACTAATCATTCGGCCGTGGAGGTTACTTCTTCTTTCGAGGAACGCCAAAGAACTCAAGGCGTTCCTTCAGCGGTGGGAGCGTCCGGGCAAACTCCGGAATTAATATTCCACCATTATGCCAACTCGGTCATGGATGAGGCCGAGTTGCTATCTCGTGAAGGACCTCCTTCCTCTTCTCGGGCGGACGCTGATCTGTCTGTCCCATTTCTTTCTCAACTCTATCTCCCATATAGCAGATCGGACAGACCAAGGACTGGGATTTCGATTAACGAATCGTCCGACCTGCCTCCTCGTAGTGCCCCTCCTTCTGGAAATCAGGCGGCCACTGCTAAAGACAAGGGAAAAGGCCCATTAATCCCTAAAGACTTTCCCTCGACCAGAGGCGACCATAGCTTTAGGGGCCGCAGCTCGGTCGAGGCAGCAGATATGGATAGTGTTGTCCTCTAAGTTTGGGAGTGCTCCTAACTAAGAGGGAGAGGAATAAGTTGAGAAGGAGGCCGAGGGTGAGACGATCGAGGGTGAGGCGGCGGCCGAGGAGGACGTCGCCAATATTGACAACTTCAAAGATCCGTACGCCTTAACGGTGGGTAGCACGACCTTGGGCTACTTAAGCGATGAACTTGAGAAATACTAGGCATTCCTCCACCTTGGGGAGGGATTTGAGATTTAGCCTCCGAGGAAGTCACATGCTGTGGCTGCCTCAGAGGAAGAGAGGCCGCGCAAAAGGGCTTTCAGTGTCTATAGGGTAGCCTTAGACGTTATACTGTGCTTCCTTCTCCACCCTTTTGTCCATACTATTTTGGATGAGTATGACATCGCCTACTTCCAGCTGATGTCGAACAGCTGGTTGAACGTATTTGGGTACTTGGTGACGTGGATCTGCAAGGGCTTTAGGCTGGGCTTTGCGGTCTTCTGTGAGATGCACTCAATGACCAAGCTGGACTCAGACATGGACAGATGGTTCATTCTGAGGTCTAATAGAGACTACATGGTAGTGGTTTACCGCGTCTCCAAATGGCGTGATTGGAAGCACCGATTCTACCGCATTAAAACCAAGGATGTCAAGTTCAATTTGAGGATGAATCGGTTAAATGCCGAGCCGATTCAGCTTGGACGCGGAAATCATAAGCCTGATAAACCACCCATCCACCCTAGCCAAGAGCATCTGCTTGAATATTTCAAAGCCAAGAGGGTGAAAAGGAACGACAAAACTGAGCGCGTTCCGAGTAACTGGGTCTCGCTATCTAGTTGGCTTCGGGACCCTACGTTCATGTAGGCCTACGACCTGTACAAAAACTTGCCCCAAGGTGGACGCTTGGACATATATATTTTTTGTACACACATAGTTTTTCTAGTTGAAATTTTTTTAACACTTCTCTTCAATTTCTTTTACATCCGAGGCTTTAAGGATGCTAGATTCGGAACAAAAGGGAGAGGTGAACATGTAAGACATTGACTTGGCTCGCTACAAAGCTCGTCAAAAGTTGTACGAGCAAACTAAGGAGGTAAAAAACATCACTTTCCTCCTTCATGTCTCTTTTTCGTCCGTGTTGGGGTATTGGGAGGAACATACTTCCTGACATTACGCGGACGTATCTTTTCGTCCGTGTTGGTATGTGGAGAAAGCCCTCCTTTCTAAATTCTCACGGACGTAATTTTGCGTCTATGTTGGCTTGATGGAAGGGACTTACTTCCCAGCTCCACACGGACACTGATGCATTTCTCTACTTATATTTTACTAACTTTTACATGCTCTTTTCAACTATCAACTCCAACCCCAAGGCTAAACGAAAGTAGTCGTCCCCACCTACAAAAATTGACAAGGACGGGAAGGCGTCCAAGCAAAGGAAGACGGTCGCTTCTAAGACCACTTCCACCATCGCGACCGTGACTACGTCGCGGACTGTCTCTAAGCAGTCCAAAGGAGAACAACCTCAATTGGGTGATAGCGGGCCTCCAAGTCCGTGGATCCGGCCGCCATTCCAGTCCATGATAAGTCCGAGAAATCGGACGATGGGGGTAAGTCGACCCCGGCAAAACCGACCAGGCCGGAAGTGACTCTACCCGTCCAAAGAGTCCAAAAATCTGATTGGCTTGAGACCTCTCAGTCAGCCGACTGCCAGCCTTGCTGGACAGGTAAGGAGGGTGACGAGCCTACGCTGCCCCCTCCATTCACCTTCAACCCTCTAACTCCTCCGAGCTTCTCAGACGGTTAGTCTAAATAACCTTTTGCATAAAATTTCACTTTGCACACAAGTCTTTTTACTCAATCTTACACCTTTGCGCGGTCGTTTACAGACATTGTGGAGGAGATGAATATGAAGCTGCCCGACCAAACTCTAACTGGAGCGGAAAGGTAGGCCATGCGGGAAGCCATGGCCAGGGCCGTCCCTAAAGCGTAGCGAGAGAAACTGCGGGGGATCAATGAGGGCTTCCTCGGCCCTATGATAAACTGTACGCCGAGGTAACTTGTCACAACTTGGACTATTTCATACTTAGAAAGTTTTCTCTTTTGTTGTACTGACTTCGTTTGCTCCTTTTCGCAGCTCTTCCTTCGCCTTAATGCCTTCCTCGAATAGAAGGAGAAAGAAAACGACGCTGAAGAAAGCTTGGATAGAGGTCCGTAAAGCTCAAAGATGGACGCTCAGATCTTCGCGCTATCCGATAAGGTGGCGCTGCAAACGGAAGACCTGGTCAAACTGGGCAAAGCTCTCGAACATGAGACTTTGGCCAGGGAGACCATGCGAGAAGAGCGGGACATGGTCGTCCTGAAAGGGGAGCGATGGAAGGTGGGCTTTGCGGCCTCTAAGAAGCTGAAGGGGGACTTAGCCTTGGCGCAGAAAAATCTTCAGACGACCTTGGGGGATGCAGACACTCTAAGGGCCGAGGTTGAAACCTTAAAGAATTATGTTTCGGACTTATTTGAAAAGCTAAAAGCACCTCGGCCTCCCAGCGCTGAAGACATTGTCCGCATTAAGCATAATACGAAGAGCGGTTAAAGGCCTACTTCTTCGATGTGTTCGAACTGATGGTGGACGCGGGCGGCGTCGCCAATTACCAGGAACGCTTCACCAAGCGTCTCGAGTACGTATGCCTCAGGGAAGAGGCAAAGAAGGCCGACCAACCTTCTCCTAAACTTGTGGTCACTTCCCCTGAGTCCGGATAGGACGAGGAGGAAGCTGAGAATGAGGAGAAGAAGAAAGCAGACAATGCCGATGAGAAGCCGAAGGAAGAGGCGTCTGTCATTGCCCCGGCCAATGGGGACCAATCGGCCATGGAGGAGCCTGCCAAGAATGATAATCCAGCTAACTAGAGCTCAGGTCCTCCCGCTGCAGCTGCCAAGCTTCACCATCTCATTTTCCAACCCTTAGCTTATTTTCTTGTATTTTTGTTAAACAATTTTTTTTTGGGTGCCGCCTATTTTGACCGGTCTTGTAAAATATTATGCTGCCTTTTGAGCGGTTTTATTTTAATGCTAATTTTTCCGCCTTTTGAGCGTTTTTTATATCTGTTTTATACTTAGCGATTTCTTGCAACTTTTCATATTTTATTGCTTTCGTACGAGCCTAGGGGTATGCCCCTTTATTTTGCATTCGCCTAGTCCATACTCTGATTGGTTTGATTGACTTGGTAGTACTTATGCCTTAAACGGTATGACTACTAGCAAGTTAATCAAATCATAGTAATGATTGCCCTTGGACTAGGTGATACGCCGAATCAACAGATTATTCGGCTGACTAATTGGCTTTATGTGAGTCGTTCGTTGAAACTATCAATCGGACGCACTCAAGAAATTTCAAGTATTATCTCATCTTAAAATTTCTCAGTTTGGCTAGGCCAGGATGCCTAGGTATGCCCTTTCCCCGATTGGGTTAACTTGGGATACCTTACCTTTGTCGTCCATCTAAGTGAGGGACAGACGTATATATGTGACTTAAAGTCAAGTGAGTTTTTTTTTTTAATTGCCTTAGCAACCGGGTTTCTATGTTGTAGGAAATCTAGTTACAGCTTTTACTCGGTGTTTCAGCTCAAACAATAAAAGTGCAAATGAGCATAAGTAAAATAGCAAAATAAGATAACAATGTTTGACTTTCATTAATTTGTCAAAATTACATTGATGTGGTCGTACGGCTTCTAATTACATTGCTCGGTCAATAGACCTAACTGTATATACAAATTTTTGGCTAAGTACTAAGAAAAGAATTAAACATAATACTTTTTCAAATTATCAGTGTTCCACGTTCGTGGGATCTGCCGGCCATCTATGGCTTCAAGACGACACATGCCATCTCTAACTTCTTCCCTGATTCGGTACGACCCTTCCCAGTTTAGGGTCAATTTGCCATCCTCATTGGCTCGACCAACAACTTCCATTTTTCTGAGCACAAGATCCCCCATCTTCAGCGGACACTTAGATACTCGGCGATTATATGCCTTTGTCATCCTTAAACGATAAATTTCGTGCATTAACGCCGCATTACCCCTGGCCTCAGGCAGAAAGTCCAGGGCGGTCTTTATAGCCTCCCAATTGGCCGACTCATCATATAACATTACCCGCATAGTAGGCTCGTACATCTCAATTGGGAGAACTGCTTCAGCCCCATAGACAAAAAAGAATGGAGTCTCTCTTGTGGAACTTTTTGTTGTTGTCTGTATGAACCATAATACATTAACCAACTCATCGCCCCATAGGCCGCTCGCCTTTTCAAGCTTGCGTTTGATTCCATTTGAGATCAACTTGTTATAGGCCTCAACTTGGTCGTTAGCTTGGGGTTGTCGACTAAAGCAAAACAATGAGTTATGCCCTAGTCTCCTAACCATTCCTTGAGCTAGCGCGTTTCGAACTGAGGTCCATTGTCGGACACCATTTACCGAGGTACTCCGTAACGAGTAATTATACTCTTCCAGATGAAGGCTGACACATCTGTCCACTTAATGCCCCGGATGACGTAAGCTTCAACCCATTTGTTGAAATAGTCCACGACCACTAGCACATAACGTCTTTGGCCGGACGCTGGAGTGTACGGCCCTAGAATGTACATACCCCATTTTGCAAAGAGGAGGGGACTACTTATGGCCGAAAAGCTGTTAGCCGACCGATGGATTAAGGTCGCAAACTTCTGGCACTTGTCTCATTTTTTCACCATTTTCATGGCGTCCGACTTTAAGCTCGGCCAGTAGTACCCCAAATGGGTGGCTTTTTCTGCCAAGGCTCGTCCTCCAATATAGGAACCACAATGCCCCTGATGGAGGTCATCCAACACATCATGCCCTCTCTCTAGGGTGATACACTTAAGATAAGGCTTCACAAAAGCCTTCTTGAACAACTCCCCGTTCTTCATCACGAACCAGACTGCTCTCCTCTTCATCAGCCAACTGTCTTTAGGATCGTCCGGAAGAATTCCATCCATTAAGTAGGAAATAATTCAATCCATCCAGGTTGAACTTCTATCTATGATCTTAACCGGCTAGGCATCAATACTCCGCTTCTCTTTTACTTCCTAAAATACCGATCTAGGAGTGTCACATGATGCCGAGGAAGCTAACTTGGAGAGCGCGTCCGCTTGATGATATTTTGAACGAGGAACCTGCCGTAAAGAAAAATATTCTAGGCCCTCGGCCTCTTCCTTAACCATCTGCATATATTTCATCATGGCCGGCTCCCTTGCTTCGAAACCACCATTGACTTGGCTGACTATTAGCAGAGAGTCCGAGAAAACTTCAACTTTGGTTGCCCCGACCGCCTTACACATTCTTTGGCCGACCAATAAGGCCTCATACTCAGCTTCATTGTTTGAAGCTTGAAACTGAAATCTCATTGCATATTCAAACTTATCTCTTTCAGAAGACTGACATATGATACCGGCACCACACCCGGTAGCTGTTGCACTACCATCCACGAACACTTTCATGATCTGGTCTCTGGCCGGCTGAAGATCAGGTCGAGTCATCTCAGCCAAAAAGTCCGCAAAAGCTTTCCCCTTGATTGATTTTCTTGGCTTGAACGTAATGTCAAGGCCTCTCAGCTCCAAGGCCTATTTAAGCATACAACCTCTGGCCTCTAAGGTTGTAAATGGCTTCTTCAGAGGTTGGTCTATGTAGACCACAAGTGAATGTGCCCAAAGGTACGGTCGTAACTTCTTTGATGCCATATACAATGCTAGGCAAAAATTTTCAACAGGGGGGTACTTAAGCTTGGCATTGTGAAGTACATGACTGATAAAATAGACTGGGATCTTGTGGCCGTCCCTTTCAGTAAGCAGGACAACACTTAGAGAGTGTTAGGAGATGGCGAGATAGATAAATAACTTCTCATTCGTGAGTGGGCTGACGAGCCGAGGCAATGTATGCAGATGGCTTTTGGCTGTACGAGCGCTTCCTCGGCCTCTTCTGTCCACTCAAACATGGCTTTCTTCTTGATGGTTTGAAAGAAATAACGGTACTTCTCTCTTGACCTTGACAAAAATCTACTAAGTGCTGCTAAACAGCCGGTCAAACTTTGCACTTCCTTGATTGTCCTTGGTGACTTCATTTCCAAGACGACTTGAATTTTTTCAGGGTTGGCCTCAATTCCACGTTGATCAATAAAAAATCCAAGAAATTTACCAAACTCAACCCCAAAGACACATTTCTTTGGATTTAACATCATCTTATGTCGCCTGAGTTTGATAAAATTTTCTCGCAGATCCTTTAAATGGTTGGCCGGCTCTTTCGACTTGACAATCATGTCATCGATGTACGCCTCCATATTTCGATCGAGCTGATCTCTAAAGACTGTGTTACCAAGTCGCTGAAAGGTGGCAGGGGCATTCTTGAGGCCGAATGGAATAACTTTGTAACAGTACATCCCCTGCTTAGTTACGAACGCTGTTTTCTCTTGATCTTCTTCCCACAAGGGAATTTGATGGAATCCGGAGTATGCGTCCATGAAACTCATTAGGGCATGCCCGGCCGTTGAATCAACCAAGCGATTGATTTTGAGCAAGTGAAAACTATCCTTAGGGAGTGCCTTGTTCAGATCTATGTAATCCACACACATTCTCCAAGTCCCATTCGGCTTCTTCAAGAGAACTACATTAGCTACCCAGTCAGGGTAATAATATTGCCGAATGAAACCGGCGTCCAGTAGCTTCTTCACCTTAGCCGCGGCTGCCTGATTCCTTTCCTCTCCATGATTTCTTTTCTTCTGTCAGACAGGTTTTATAAATGGATTCACGGTCAGCTTATGCACGGCCTAGTCAGTACTTATTCCTGGCATCTCACCAACTTTAAATGCAAATACATCTTTGAATTCTCTCAGTAGTTGAACTAACTCATCCCCAAGCATACCCAAATCTATAGTGCCTACACTAACCGTCCGACCTGGTAGATTGGGGTCAAGCACTATATCTTGGTGACTGCCGGCCAGTAGGGGCCTTAACTCTTTTGGCCAGCCGATAGTCATTAGCTGCTATACTTGCTCTATCTTGGCCGCCTTGCGTTTTTGGCCGACCTGGTATGTTGGGAGTGAGGTTCCTTCTTCTTTTGGCTTGGACGATTTTGGTCTATGGCGGTAGGCTTAACGGCCAACTGATTACATTCCTTAGCAATTTTCTGACTTCCTTAGATCGTTCCAATTTTATCGCCAGTCCTCTCAAACATTAGCAGCATTAGATGAGGAACAATGACTGTCTTAGCAGCGTTCAGCATGGATCGACCGAGTATGACGTTATATCCAGTCAGCTCTTTTACCACCAGGAAGCGGACAACCATATCTCTTCCATCCCCTTTTTGCCCAAAGCGGACGGGTAGGTCTATCCGCCCATCTAGGTGGATAAAATTCCCCCCAAATTCTACCAACGGGTGAGTGATGTCCTGAAGAGCATCCTCTGGGAAGCTTAGATTCTTCAGAGTGTCCAGGCTGATGATGTCGGCCGAGCTACCCGTATCAATCAATATTCATTCGACCTTCAAATTGGCTATCTTCATAATGAACACCACAGGATCATTGTGCAGGGCTTTGACCTCCCCCCGGTCAACCTCACTGATAGTTACTTCAAGAAAGGGTTCGGTCTTTACTGAATCGGTTTGCATTACCTTTCCCAAGTTTTAGTCGTCCTGCTTGATCCCTTTCATGGTTGGGCCGCTTGAGGGGAAGCCTCCTGATATCACGGCCACAAAGCCTGAATCAGTGCTATTCACATCATCTTCCTTGTCTTTGTTCTTATCATTTTTCTGTTTCTTCTCAAATATGTTGTATGTCCGTGTGTATGTTAAATTGGACTTCATCACATAAGAGTTCAGCATGCCCTTCTCGGCCAGCTTGTCAAACAACCTCTTCAGGTTGATGGAATCGTTCGTGTCATGACCCACATCTTTGTGGTAATGACAGTACTTATTCTTGTTCTTGTACTTAGCCAGGCCTCTTAGCGACTAGGGCTTTTTAATCTTGAACTTGTCTTTGATTTCCATAAGGATGGAGTAACAGTCTTTGTTGAATTCATACTAGGGCTCGTACGTCTTGACCTTCTTGGATTTCTGCTGCTGGCCGTCGGCCACCCAGACTTCTTTTCTTTTGTTTCCTTCCTTCTTTCGGTCGGCCGAGTCTTGCCGAGAAGGTTGTTTCTCAGCCATCTTCGCCGGCGCTTCTGATTTTGTGAGCGAACAAAAGTCTGCCGCCTCAATGTAGGCTTCGACTTCCTGCAAAACACCTGCGTATGACCAAATCTTTTTTCTTACCAAATCAAACTTAAAACCATTATGCCTTGATCCCCGAAGAAATTTAGAGTACGCCATTTCGTCCGGAAGATTATGAATTTGGGCCTTTTCTTGGTTACATCTTTGGACGTACGAGAGTAGTCCTTTATTCTTTCCTTGTACAATTGTTTCCAAGTTGAGACTTGTTTTTCTTGGTGGAATGTTATAAGAGAAATTCCCTACAAACAGCAAACTGAGGGTGGTAAAACAATTTATGCACCCGATCGGAAGGCTATTGAACCAATCCTGTGCCACTCCTTCTAAGGTGGTCAAGAAGCTTTTGCACCATGTAACATCATCTACACTTTGCGAGTACATCAAATTCCTATACGAAGTGATATGCTCCTCGGGGTTGCCTGTACCATCATAGGCACGCATGAGAATGCTCTAGACTTTTTCTAGATGAGGTCATGTTAAGATGTCTTGCAAAAACGGAGGCGGCTTATCTCCAAGGGTCAGCAAGCGCATCTACCTGTCAATTGGCTATGGCTGCGCGGACGATCCAGCTAGGTAGGGATCCTAACCGTAAGTCTGTCCGTATGGCCTGTATTATCCGACGACTTGGGGAGTCGGCTGCATCAAGCCATTGAAACCCTGAGGCGGCTGATATTGAAGTGATTGAACTGGAATAGGAGTTGGAGTCCGGACGGCTTGACTTCTGCTGGAGATGGTCGTGTTGGTATGCTGGGAGAAAGAATGATTGTAGAATTCATCCGGCATTGTTGGAGTCGAGGCCGTGACCGAGTAAGCGGCACGTTCCCGCTTCTTATGCCGGAGATATATAATCCCTTGCATCCTTCCACCGTCTAGACGGCTCAGGCTCTTCTCTTTGAGGCTGCCTACTCCTCCCCCTAGACGACTTGGTTTTCGCCAACAGATCAGAGAAATTTGTCTGTGGTACCCTTAGAGACCTTTCAGTCGGTCGGCGAAATGGGGTGTTCCCAACATCTATTGCATTAGTCGCTTTGTTTTTAGCTTTCTTTGGAGCTCTCTCCCCCTCCTTCCTGGGCGGCTGCCTAGAGGTAGAGTCTCTGTTTCTCTCAAACTCATTCCGGAGCTTATTGAGTGCGGCCTTCAGAGAGGCTGCGGTAACAAGAGGGTCATCGACCTCTTGAAATAAGGTGGTTAGCTGATCGCTGGTAAGGATTGTAAGGATTATATCCTCTACATGGCCGTCCTCGCCTGGATGAGGGTCGGGATTAGGTGTCTGACCATCTATTGTCATAACAGACGAGTATCCCCACATATGGTGCCAAATGTTTCGGGGTTATTTGTGACACGTGTCGTATGGGGGCGCCGCTTTGTGGCTTTCAATGACTTTCCTCGGGATTTGAACCCTGATGTAATAAGGGCCTTTTCTCTGGCTGATTTCAGGTGCTCTTTAGGGGATCTTACACGCGTCATCTTCCCGTAGGGACACGTGGCGCCCTTTAACTGGGCCACGTGTTACTATGGGATTGAACCATGTTTTTGGGGTTATTTTTACCCTAAAGAGATCTCACCGGGTAATCCAAGCAATGCTAATGAATATAAGTTAAAGGAAGCGTAAACCTTCACAATGCTCCAAATGCAAAAGCAAGGATAACATACCAAGTGAGAAATAAAAAGCTATATACAAAAAGAAAATGTTAGTAACTTCCAAATAAAAACACACAACATCTAAACTGAGGCAAAAATGATCAAAGAATAAGAGAAAGAGAATTATATAGCAGAGAGAAATCTCATCCATCTAGAAAACAATCAACCATCATGAAAACAACAGTCAAGCAATAGACCAACAACATATCATCATCATCAGAAATCATTAAATAGAGATCATCATCGTAAATCATCAGCAAAAAATAATCGCAGCAAACATAAATCAGCATAAATCATCATTAGAAAGAGACACCAACTCAAAGACAAATCCATAGTGAACCATAGAAGCAAGGGGGAAAGAAAAGAATAAAAAAAAACATTAGAATACTCCCCCAAGCCTAAAGTGAGCATATTAACAACAGAAAAGCAAATGAGTATAAAAGGGAGGGTAGCCAAAATGGCATCACTCGACACTGTGGTAATGAAAGGAATAGTGTACTTCAAACAAGTGTATTATTCTTATAGTGGGTTAAGAATTATTCAAAAGCTAATATATTTAGTAAGGTCAAGTGATCGGAATGCCTGGGTGGAGGCCGCTTCCGATCAGTAATATTAATGCATAATTAATATTACAGCTTAATCTTGACTTAACCCTTCAGGTCACACCCAAGCAGTCAACGAGCCGAAGCGACGAATTAATTAGGAAGGAATTAATGAGTTGACCGAGTAATATTTATCTAGAGCGTCGAAACCGAGCGTCTGAAGTTGAGTAAAAAATAATAAAAGACGAGATGTGCAAATAGTAATAAATCAACATAATTCCCAAAATACCCTTAGCATCGGAGTGCCCTGAGCAATCCGAGTGCTAGGGGCATAATGCATAGCATGGGGGCTAGCACGCGCACCATTGCTAGCAGCCACGACATCCAAGGGCAGCATGCTGCAGCAACCCGCACTCAGAGTCGGCGGCGTGCTAGCAGCGTGCAACAACACCCCGCACACAGAGGGCGCGGCTTGCTAACCGCAAGCAGCAGCAGCCCGCATCTCCGAGTGCGGGTAATTAGGTTGTGGCGTAAGTAGATGGGTCATGAGCAAGGAAGAGTAAGTGGGGGCTTAGGGAGGACATGTGGCACATGGAGAGGAAGAGAGTGGGGAGCAAGTTTGTTCCCCCATCTCCAAGTGGTCCTCACTTGCTTTCTCATGAATAGTTAACACTTGATGATTTATTACTAGCTTCCTTAAATAATTTTATTTTGCCTTTAAAATAAAATGTGAAAATCTCACTATCCCACATTGGTGGGAGAGACAATCATACACTCATCATTTCCTATAAATACCCATGTAAGGTCATTTGAAATGATGCTTGATTAAGAGTTGGAAAGGGGATCACAAGTAAGTGAAAACCCTTGAACTCAAGAGTTGGAAAATATCACATTTAGTGAAAGCCTTTAAACTCCATTACTCGGGTTTTATTGGTCGGGTCGTGCTAACCCCAAGACATTGGACCTTGTTTGTAATCATCGGTGCGGGTGGATCAACGTTGGAGGCTTCGTATTTTCAGAGCTGGCTTTCAAGTAAGAGCCCATTTTGTCAGACGAAGCACGCTCCAAAAGGTAATCGTTTTATCTTAATCTTGTGATTAATTTTATTATGTTTATGGTTTTATTTATTGCGAGTGTGGTCTTGTTTTTGGGTTTGTTTCCGCGGTGAGTCAGACACACCAAACCCCAACGGTGGTATTAGAGTCTCGTTCGTTTATTCTTGAAATCATAATATTTTTAAAGGTGTTTTTATGGCTTTATTTTTCTGGATTTAAGTTGCTAATTAGATTAGTAGCTCGTTTTATCCATTTTAACCTCGTATTAGAGCTGACTTCAGCTCCCGAACCCAGATTTCGACCCAAAAATAGTTAAGTTTGGGTGGAATAGGCGTTCTGAAAAATAGTTTTACCCTTCTAGAACTCGGTTTTTAGCCAAAAAACGACCAGAAATGCACTTTTCGAGGGGTTAATTGCATATTTATGGTGGTTATGTAATTGGTCCAATACATATTTTATATGCAATTTTAAACCTCTTTAGGCATGATTACTTGGTGGTAATTTGTGTTTGAAAGCTTGGTTTTATTTTTCACATAATTGCAAATTAATTGCATTAAGTGTGAAATTGTTGTTCTTTGAGGCTTCTAAGTACTAAAGACATCTTTAATTATGTTAAGTGATTGAAACTGTGAGTTACTAAATTCCATGAATTTTCGTTAAACTTTGTTGATTTAATCAAATTTTAGTTGATTGGAATCATAAAGTTTGAAACTTGTGATAGAAATTTGTTTATCTTCATATTGGAAGATATAATTTTTCAAGCATTCACAAGTATTAAAGTCGGAATCTTTATTTACCCCCTTTTATTTTGTCAAAAACTCAAGATTAATTTAAATTAATTAAATTAATAGTGAGTAATTTCCCTCCTATTTTTCTTGCACCATGTTAAACAATTTTATTAAAGAATGGTTCTTGGAATAATTTTGGCTTTGTGCACTTGGATATTTAAGTTGGACTAGTTATAATTTTCATTTTTCCTCAAAATTAATTAATTCTAAATTAATTTATTAATTGATTAAATATGTCACACATAGTTGGGATTTTTTCCGAAGCATGAGCATAAAATCGAGGCTTAAGAGCCCCAAGCATACTCTCGGCCAGCCGGGTTGCTCACACAACCCACATTGGGCTGCCTCGAAGTGGTGCACATGCTCGTGTTGGCTGCTGTACCTGAAGCTCTTGGCGTACCATGGCAGCCTTGTGGCTTGTCGTGGGTAAGTCGCCTAGGGTGCTTACATTTAAGCTTATTTGAGGGTTGTTTTTGTGCATAGCTTGGTTTATCATTAATGGGAATATGCGTAGACATTGCTTGCGTGCAATGAGCTCATGCAACATGGCCATAATGGGCCACGAATTGGTGTGTGAAAGTTCTCTGATGTGGGCGATGTAACGCCTAGCGACATCGTGACCCACTCCCACGCACTTTCCTTGAGCATCATTTGGTTGTTCGAGTTGTGAGCACTCCCAGTCTTAGTGCTAGGCACTTGGATATTTTTTACTACGTAAAATTTTGCTTCTTTTGCCTTTTTAATTATTTTATTAATCTAATTTGGTTTTAATTATTTTATTTTTAGTGGCTAGGCCTCGGTTTTAATGAGCGGCATTTACAAATTTTGTTTTGGAAAATAATTGGGTTTCACCGGCTTAATTAATGGGATTATTAAGATGGATGCGGAATTTAGTGGGAGCTTCAAATATTAATTCCGCTTATTTGCATAATCGGTTAAAACAACTTTGACTAGTTTTAATTAGGCGTGTTAATTGGATTAACCACCTACATTAGTAACTAGTTATCGCGTGTTTATGCATTGTTACTTGTTTATTGTTGTAAAATGCATGGGCTATTCACAAATAGTGAATGGATGACTGGAATGTATATTCTCTCACATGTTTTATAAAATAGCAACTAGTGGGGCCCGATTTGGATAGAAATTATGGACTGCGATCCGTGATGTACTTTTAAAAATCTAATTACGGTCTGTATACCGTTGAGTGTTTTTGTACCTTAATATTTAGATCAGTCCTAATCATATATACTAGTATTGCATAATTATGGTCAATTCTTGAAGACGGAGGTTCTTGGAAGACAAAGCCATGTAGTTGGAAAAGAAGTCCTTTTCAAGACTTGAAGAATTCAAGGGGTCATGCTAGTTGCCAATATGGAGAGGAATGCTTATGCTTTACATATTCATGATTATTTATATATGAATTATATGTTAGATGCATGTTTAGGATTTCAAATGTTGTGATGATTAATTAGGTTCACTTAAATCAACCAACATAGAAACTCTAGGTCCCTAAATATTGAGTAAAATTGCCATTCCAAAACAACACTTATCGACCTATTGAGAGTAGTGATGGGCTACGCCAAAGCGAGGCATCACTACTACTCCCTAGACTCATAAGGCATATCGGGTATGCAAGTTGGTTTTGGTTGTACTCAACTATATGAGTGATGGAGTCCTAACATGCCATGGCAAAGTGGATAAATTGGTGAGAGAGCATTAGATGCAACGATTTATTCAACCAAAAGTGGCTTAGAGCCATTAGCAAAGCGTTACTTCCCTTGGGAGATTGAGTGCTAAGACAAGCCAAAGCATGCTTAGCCACTCTTTGTTTCCTTGGATCTTGGAATAGACTTATTTTCACTAAAAGGGGACAATTTTTAGTGTAAATAAGACATTAAATAAGTTTGAAATATGCATGAATTAAATTCAATCTTATTTAATTATTATGAATGGTTTATAATTAAAATTCTTTCAATTGTAGAATCATGTCTTCAAGTAACTCAAACAACAAGTTTTCATTACGCTTAAACCGATGGGAATATGCCCTTGATGAGGAAATGCCCGATGCTCCTAATGAGGAAGTAACTCAGGTTGCCTTAAACCGATGGCAAATTGCCAATTGTGATGTCAAATGTATCATGTTGGCCACAATGTCTACCGAGCTTCAAAAGACTTTCTTTGAAAAACAGACATCTTTTGAGATCATTTCTGAGCTGCTGAATATGTTCCAAGAGCAGGCCCAAACCGAAAGGTTTGAAACCCACAGACAAATCCTTGAGAGCAAGCTCAAGAAAGGAGAGTCAGTCAGCCCACATGTACTCAAAATGGTAGGATTATTTGAGAACATGGGAAGTCTTGATGCGGGGTATTCAACCGAGATGGCTATTACATCATTCTCCACTCGTTGCACAAAGGCTATGATCAGATCAAGATGAACTATAATATGCACAGCATGGAGAAAACCCTCCCTGAGCTTTATGGTATGTTGAAGCAAGAGGAGAAAACACTCAAGGATGAGGGAAAACATGATATGCTCATGGTGAAAAAGGGCAAGCCGTTCAAGTGCATGGGCAAGAAGAAGAAAGAGATCAAGGGGAAAGGTAAGAAGAACTTTCCGCTTAAGTTGAAAGCTACCAAGGACAACAAGGAGAAGAAGGTAGCATCTTCTAAATCTGATTTCTAATGCTTATATTGTAAGAAGAAGGGACATTGGAAGAGAGATTGCCTCAAATTCAAGGAAGATAAGAAGAACGGAACTGTTGCTTTTAAATCAGGTATATTCGTTATAGACTTAAACTTCACTAGCTAAACATCATGGGTATTAAATACCAAATGTGGCTCACACCTTTGTTCCAATTCTCAGGGACTAAGGAACGTTCGGAAGCTAGAGAAGGGAGAGGTTGAACTCAGGGTCGGCAATGGAGCCAAAATTGCGGTTAGATCCGTCGGTTCTCTCAGTTTGTCTTTTCCCACTGGCCTTGTTTTGGAACTTGATAGTTGTTACTATGCTCCCAACATTACCAAAAACATCATTTCAATTTCATCACTGGACGCCAAAGGTTTTGAATTTCGAGTAAAAGACAATGAATGTTCATTTTATCTAGATAATGTTTTATATGGTATTGCACATTCTGAAAATGGTCTTTATGTGCTTTCCTTAGACAAACAATTTTATAATGTGAATTATGCTACGAAAAGATCTAAGACCATGTGTAGACACCCATTTGTGTCTCCCCAAAACCAAACCCAGTGATGAGTACCTTTCACGTCGAATCATAATCGAATGAAACGAAATTGTGGAAAGGTCTAGTGTTGCGGAAAGTTTTATTTCTTTTCTTTTCTCCCTGTTTTTGAAAACTTTATTTTAAGAAAACAGCTAATCCAGTTTGGTTGGTCCATGATATGGGTCCAATAATGGTGTAGTTAGATGGGGCTTGCAAAGACCTTTCCAACGATATATTATAAGCCCAATTCCGATGAATATTGAGGAAAATATGGCCAATTTACTAAACTGGGCCCGGTTTGAGTTTTATGTACGGCCCAATGATCTAGGGGAGGGCCTAATATGATTTATCATTCCTAATGCAATTAGGAATGGTTTTAGTCTTCTAGAATCTTCTAGAAAGTTCTTTTCATTCCTAATTCAATTAGGACTTTTCAGAGTTTTAATCAAGATAAAATAGCATTTTCGAAGAAATTATATTATTTTATCTTCCAGTACGGTAAACTTATGAGATTTTCGAAAACTCGTTGAAATCCAGTTTGGCGTCCAACCCCAGGCCTTGGCGCCTAGAACCAAGCTTGGCGCCTGGCGCTAGCCACTGGTGCCTAGCGCCAGTTAGCCAGGGTTGGCGCCAATACTGTTTTGCGATCTTCAGACTCTTTTTTGTTAAATTATCTTTTTTGGCTTATTTTCTCTATAAATATCGTATAAAAAACTCCGTTTTCAGAAACCGATAATCATCTACATCTATCAATCATCAACTCTCTTCATTCACAAGTTTTCATTCACCAATTCTCCTCATTCTTGAGTATTCATCTACAATTTATTCTCTCTCTTTTCTAAACTTTGGTTTTCATACAAAATTCCGCATTCACAAGATCTAGAAACACCTAGCCATATTCGAGGTTTCCTTCGCCCTAGACGTGAAAGGTTTTAATTTCTGAGGGTTTGGTCCCAAATCTATCTTTCAATTATTTAATTTAATTGCTTTGATTATTATTTTCCTTGAAGTTACTAACGTGTGTATTTTGTTATTAGAAAGAGGTATGAGGCATCCAAGTAAGTACTTTAATGGTTTAATTGATATTATGATCATGCTTAGATTGTTATTTTGATTCCTAGTATCATGTCTAGGGTAATTTTAATATCGAGTATGATTAAAAGTACGATGCTTCCTATATTCTTCCTAATATTTATGATTGTTAGTATCATGTTAGGGTTAAAGATTTGATTTTTATTGTTTAGTGACATGCTAGGGTTTGTTATTAATCTTGTTAGTATCATGCCTAGGATCTTGCAATTATTATGCCTTAATATTAACATGAACATGATAATTATTATGATTGTTATAATTTATGGTTATTATTATTTTGATGATGATTATTTTATTATGATGATTATAATTATTATTCATGATATTGATTATTTATTATGTTTCTTGATATGCGTATTATTTTATATTATTGCTTGATCACCTTTATTGCATGCTTAAAGGGAATTTGGTACTTGTAATCACGCTTAATAAGATAATTAATAATCTTGTTAGGTTAATTATGATTATAATTCAAGTGATCGTCAATAATAGTTTTTTTGTGCATTAATATTCAACTAACATAGATTAAACAGGTTTAGGGTTAACCTATTGATTGCATGTTAATCGGAAAGCGCACATGAATACGAGTAGAATAAAGTAGAGGCCTATTATTAGGGCAGGTTCAATCTCTTTTAGGTTGGATTTGTACCATCATCCCCGAACCCTATTTTGGTTCATGACCTTATGGAGTTGACGATCTCTTGGATCGTTAAGGGGTGTAACCTTCACCTCGTGAACGGTTTACAAGTTCCTTAAAACTTGTTGGCGACTCTTTTGCTCTATCTTCTTCCCTTTTGGACGCCACCGTACTTTAGTGTACGATCACAGTGGGGTTCGAGCTAGTGGGATTTTAAAGGCTCGAAATTATTCCCTACAGTTTTTGGCGACTCCACTGGGGAGGATTTCTATTTTAATTCCTGAATTTGTTTCGGCAATGATTTAGAATGAGTGGATGAGACTCGAAAAGTTCTAAGTATTTCATGTGCGTAATTTTGATTAACATTATTGTCATATGCATAAAAAGGTTCTCATTGGAAAGACCATCCGTAATGAGTCAAAAACATAGGATTTTACACATAGGAAATTTGAGAAATGTCTTTCACAACTAGGACTGAAATAACACTACGCAAAACTGGATGATTTTATTGAGCACAGAAAGCTGCTGAGGCATGTGGGAAGTAGCGTCAGGGGCCAGAGCTTGGCGCCATACTTTTAGCCGTAGCGCTAGATGCCAGTTTTGGCGCCAGGCGCTACAGATAAAAGTTGGTGCCAGTCGCTAACCCTTCACGGTTAAGCTTCTGCGCGGTGCATCCGGACAATTAACGATGGACCCTCTATTGACTAAACCATATCCCGAACTTTAGAGAAATAGAGCCATGGTTAGGTTGCGAACTAATTGCATCATATTTTTCCTACTTGACTAATTGTGCATTATTTGTTGTGCATATATATTCTATGTTTCTCCTAACCGTTTGTTGATTTGTGTTGAGACTAAAATTAATGACTAAGAGAACTTTTCCTAATTAATTAATTAATTAATTAATTAATTTGAGTCAATAAAATTTTTATTAATCGGAATTGACCTAGTACGACTTTAGGCATACCCCAGTTGACTAATAATACCGAAAACAGTCCCAGACCGAAGCTCCAATATTGGCGCCAAAGTCTGAGCTGTAGCGCCACAGTATAGTGTGTAGCGCCAGACATTAATTAAATTTTCTGGCGCCAATCACCATATTGTGACGCCAGTCCTGTCGCTTGGCCGACAGTTCGGATTATTTGTCGAGTCATCACCTAATGTCTAATTAATCGATTTTCGGTTAATTTTGCTGACAATAATGCTTAATTGAATCAATGATCGAGTTTAGGCACTAAGTCCCATGGTCTTACACAAGAGTCTTAACATGTCACCTACACTCACTAGTCTTAGCACACACTTTGAGTACACATCACCATGGCCATGTCTTAGGTTCATGCATGAGTCGGTCTTTTCCGTCGTTTAAGTTGGGGGTACATTTTCTTCCTAGTTCTTCATATCCCTACATCTAAATCTTTCTTCACATTCTTCCATCTTTCTTCACCTCCTCCATCCATTGTATGTTGAATAAAGTTTGAGTCAAATAATTAACAATGGGTTTCCCCAAATTCCTTTCCCACAGTACTTGGTCGAGGAGAGAAGGGCGATTAATCAAGGACAACCGCTTTATTCAAGTCTCGCTTTTTTGGATAAACCGATTTGTCAAAAGAGGAAGGCTAAGAAGATAATGGCAACTCAAGAAGAAGTCAATGATCTTAAGAACCAATTGGCAACTGTGACTGAGACACTAAAACTTCTCGCACTTAAGGTCGATGATCCCGTGAAGCAACAACAGATGGATCTCATGCAAGAGAGTCTAAACAAGCTATCTAGTGACTATAAATTTCAGGGCATGAGTTCGCAAGGGGTCTCGCTAGACAAGGAACTCCTTCTTCATAAGTTCAACGCCACTGACATCCCTAAATTCAAGGCAACAGATAACCCTTACTTCCATCTAAGAGCTTTTGAAACTATAATGAGCATTAAGGGTATTGATAAGAAGGTTTTCCCCTCTCTGTTCCCACTATCTCTCGAAACCGTTTGTCAACAATGGTTCTTTTCTCTCGAGAAAGAAAAAACCTCTTCTTGGGAGTCGATAACAAACACTTTCATAGATAGATATAAGTGCAACATCCAAGACGAAATAGACTACAGACAACTTGAGATGTTAAAACAAAAGGAAAATGAAGGGTTCACTTCTTTCTTCACTAAATGGAGGGAAACTTCTGCTAATATGGTCAAGGCTCCTACCGAAAAAGAATCTGTGAGGATGTTTATCAAGAATCTCCAAGGGAAGTATTCAAAGCACTTAAAGTACCATCACGACTTGAATACTTTCAAAGTTGTTTATAATATAGGCATTGACATTGAAGATGACCTTCTGAAAGATAATAGTGCGAAAGAAAAGAAGAGCGACCCTCCTTCTTTTTCCTCTAGTGAGGTACATGCTACAAACACCTCTAAACCACGAATCCAAAGAACAAAAAGGGTGTTCACTCCACTTGGTATAAGTTATGAAACGGCTTTCGAGAAGCTACATCACAAAGGACTGGTTATGCCCACAGGGCCCATCAAAGATCCGGTTCCAGAAGCAAGGCCACCTAAGTGGGACCCTAATAAGCACTGCAAATATCATCAAGGAAAGGGTCACGACACTGAAGAGTGTTGGAAACTCAAAGAAGCTATTCAAGATCTGATCGATAACAATGAAACTTCCGAGATTCTAGCCATCGAAGATGACCAAGCATCCTTTGATCCATCACTTCTTATCACACCTGTAGGAGAGCCTATGATCGAGACAGCTTATATGACCTCTCTCGATGAAGTGGCCATAATTGAGGAGGATGAAAGTCTTTTCTTAGATAATACTAAGGAAGACTTGTCAAGTCTAAAAGAGGAAATTCGAAAACTGCAAGATGTCATTGCCATGGTCTTGAATGTAGTAGAAGGATTAGCAAATCGGGTGATGGCCATCGAACAAAATTCTCGCCAAGAGTTTAATGAAGAACTCAATGCTCCTAAGCCACAAGCAAAACGGACCATTAAAGAATACACACCAATAAGAATGACTTACAATGAAGCTTTCGACTTTCTTCACAATCAAGGATCTAAAAGGAAACCTAGGCGAGAGTTCACACCCATTGGAATGACCTACGATGCTGCTTTCGATTGTTTCTACGATCGAGGATTAATCAAACCTATTGGCCCTACCGAGGATCCAACACCAGAAAATCGATCTTCAAGATGGAATCCAAATTCCTATTACAAGTACCATGGAGGAAACGGTCATACCACTGATGAATGCTACAGGTTTCAAAATCTCATTCAAGACCTCATAGAAGCAAACAAGGTCCCATTGCCTATAGCTAACGAGAAGACTGGGTGATGATGACGCAAACAACACAAGACAAGAGGCGAGCTTCAACGACAAAATTTCGTGACCTCGTTTTCTATTTCTTTTTCATTTTACCCCTTCCCCAATAAGTCTAGCATAGGCACCTTTTATTTTCTTTTAGATTAATTTTGTAGATTTTTCCTTTTTCCCTTTTTAATAAAATGAGCATTTATTTCCTTGCATATGATCATTTCATTACATTGCATTAAAAAAAAAAACATGTCGATTTAAGCACAAGGTATACTAATGATTTGAGGCACCCCTTGTAGCCACATCATATCTCCTTTTGCCCTTCAATTATACAATCCTTTCTTTATAAACCACTTTGAGCCTCGTCTAACGATATACCCTTCCTTTTTCAACCTACATCTACCTAACCTTGGGATGGGATGGCGTGCAACTTATGCAATTCTAAAGAAAGCTTGAGCAAATTCAAAAGAAAGCAATAGCAAAAAGAATAAATAAAAGTGTACAAAAGGGTAAGTGTTCCAATGTCTTTGATGTGAAAATATCTTTGATAAGAACACGTCTCAGATTGCGTCTCTTATCGAGTGCTCGGTACCGTGCCTAAGAAACATGAATGCCAAGTGAGTGATAGACCGCATGATCGGGATTGTCCACACTTATAAAAATAAAATAGATTCTAAAGCAAAAGAAAGAGCTAAAAAAGAGTTAAAATCCTCAAGCATAAATACAAAGATTCAAAAGCAAGATTGCACACCTTGGGGGCTTATCTAGGGTCTTAAGCCTTTATCCCCTTCTTCTTTAAACCTTTAGCCTAACCACGTTACAACCCTTAAAAAGACCTTTTTGAGGTATACACACTTGTGCGAGGTTCGGCTAGAGCTACGTTCGGCCTAATTCCTAACGGATACGTAGGCAACCTCACATCGAGGTGTGGCCGTAATAAAAATGCATTCATATTCACATTCACACACTTACACCATGATCATATCAAGGGATCCCCTGTGCTCATCTCTATTCATTTAGAGCTAGACTTGGGGGCTTGATCCCTACATCATTAGCTTACCTAGCTTTATATATTTTCAATAATATATTTTTCAACACGCTTAGCTCTTGCGGCCTAACTTTAGTTTCAATAATATATTTTTCAACACACTTAGCTCTTGCGGCCTAACTTTAGTTTCACTATTACACACATCACGCATACATGACTCTTTTCAATAATATATTTTTCAACACACTTAGCTCTTGCGGCCTAACTTTAGTTTCACTATCACACACATCACGCATACATGACCAAATATATTTCCCTTAGGAACCCTTTGTCATGAAATCTTAACGCTGAAGCATGCTTCGTCAAAATCACTCTTAATTGTTATTGCATCACGAAGTATGAAGTGCTTAGCCTCCGTGCCTAAGTTACCCAAATACTTTCATCATGGAGTCAATCATTGAGATAGCCTAGGATGAATTAATCCTTGAACCTTGAGAGATAGTATCAAACAACATTTGACTAAGCTCATTCAACATGAATCTTCAAACTTTTTATTTTCTTTTTCGCGTCTTTCTTTTTCGGGAGAAAGTCGGTACCCTCAACAAAAATGACGGAAAATTTTTGCTTTTTTGCATTTTCAAGTCGCATAATCAACACAACGCACACACGGGTCATGAGTCTAACACATGTGTCATTTCACTTTGAATCGAGTCAACCTCGAGTCAGTCAATCAGCGAGTCAAGTTTATACCTTAAGTCGTGTCAAGTCAATGAGTCAAGCAACATTAAACCTTAGGTCAACCCTAAGATAATTAAGGAAATTGGCAAAGTTCTATAGTCAAAAATAAATACAGGTGCAGCAGAACAGGGAAGACCCTACTCCAGCGCCTGGCGCCAGAAATATCTCAACAACAACAGAGCTCGAAGCCTCTCAGAAATGTGATTTTGACTTCATACAACAATTTCGGGTTCCTTGGTACGCAGTTAGCCCTTATAAGCAATTTGACATGATTAAGTAGTCAGTTTGATTACAATCACAATAAGTGGTCGACCTGATGAAAGATCGTCTCACTTAGCTTAAAGCGCCTAATCACGGAGACACCGACATTCTGGTTTTAGCGGAAATAAAGTTCAGACAAGCCTTAGAGATCGACAACGTTGGTCTTCGGAAATTTTTCTTCAGAACATTATCGCAACAAACGTTCAAGTACTGAAGCTCTATTGTTCAGAGACGCGTGAACATTTCCATCAAAAGCTCTTTTGCTCCAGAGACGCGTGGGCATTTCATCAAAGCTCTATTGTTCAGAGACGCGTGGACATTTCATTGAAGCTCTTTTGTTCAGAGACGCGTGGACATTTTCTATTTTCAAGCTCTTTTGTTCAGAGACGCGTGGACATTTCCTATTTTCAAGCTCTTTTGTTCAGAGACGCGTGGACATTCCCTAATTTCAAGCTCTTTTGTTCAGAGACGCGTGGACATTTCATTCAAGCTCTTTTGCTCAGAGACGCGTGGGCATCCTATTATCAAGCTCTTCGTTCAGAGACGAGTGAACATCGAAACAGCAAGGTGGCGTTCCCTGGATTATGGAGAGTTGTCACAAACAACTGAGGATTGTTTCAAGAGAAGCAATTTTTGATAGTATTCCCTTGGACGTGGAATGTTATCAATGTGGATGAGGTTTGTTTCAAGAGAAGCAATCTTCGATAGTATTCCCTTGAACGCGGAATATTATCATTGCGGAGGAGGATAGTTTCAGGCAAAGCGATCTTCTAATTTGGAAGCAGTTACAGGCGTAGCGGTTTTCAAGCGGGATGGCATTCTTTAGCTTGCAGGAGGTCATCAAAACGACAGTACAGCAGCAACAATCGGTTACATTCATAGATGTGTGCTCGACGATGCAAGATACGCGTTTCTTAACTCTTTTATCTGTTTAACTAACGCTAGTTTGTAGGTATCGGCGTTACAAGATTGATTTAGGATCGCAGAACGTTCTGAATCATTCTCCGTCCCTATCGATACTTTGAATTTTGTTTTCGAAACTCGTGTTTCTCCAAACTCAGTCAAAGTGGGGGCTTCTGTAGACACCCATTTGTGTCTCCCCAAAACCAAACCCAGTGATGAGTACCTTTCACGTCGAATCATAATCGAATGAAACGAAAGTGTGGAAAGGTCTAGTGTTGCGGAAAGTTTTATTTCTTTTCTTTTCTCACTGTTTTTGAAAACTTTATTTTAAGAAAACAGCTAATCCAGTTTGGTTGGTCCATGATATGGGTCCAATAATGGTGTAGTTGGATGGGGCTTGCAAAGACCTTTCCAACGATATCTTATAAGCCCAATTCCGATTAATATTGAGGAAGTTATGGCCAATTTACTAAACTGGGCCCGGTTTGAGTTTTATGTACGACTCAATGATCTAGGGGAGGGCCTAATATGATTTATCATTCCTAATGCAATAAGGAATGTTTTTAGTCTTCTAGAATCTTCTAGAAGGTTCTTTTCATTCCTAATTCAATTAGGACTTTTCAGAGTTTTAATCAAGATCAAATAGCATTTTCGAAGAAATTATATTATTTTATCATCCAGTACGGTAAGCTTATTAGATTTTCAAAAATGCGTTGAAATCCAGTTTGGCGTCCAACCCCAGGCCTTGGCGCTTGGAACTAGGCTTGGCGCCAGACGCTAGCCATTAGCGCCTGGCGCTAGCTACTGGTGCCTGGCGCCAATACTGTTTTGCGATCTTCAGACTCTGTTTTGTTAAATTATCTTTTTTGGCTGATTTTCTCTATAAATATCGTATAAAAAACTCCATTTTCAGAAACCGATAATCATCTACATCTATCAATCATCAACTCTCTTCATTCACAAATTTTCATTCACCAATTCTCCTCATTCTTGAGTATTCATCTACAATTTATTCTCTCTCTTTTCTAAACTTTGGTTTTCATACAAAATTCCGCATTCACAAGATCTAGAAACACCTAGCCATATTCGAGGTTGCCTTCGCCCTAGACGTGAAAGGTTTTAATTTCTGAGGGTTTGGTCCCAAATCTCTCTTTCAATTATTGAATTTAATTGCTTTGATTATTATTTTCCTTGAAGTTACTAACGTGTGTATTTTGTTATTAGAAAGAGGTACGAGGCATCCAAGTAAGTACTTTAATGGTTTAATTGATATTATGATCATGCTTAGATTGTTATTTTGATTCCTAGTATCATGTCTAGGGTAATTTTAATATCGAGTATGATTAAAAGTACGATGCTTCCTATATTCTTCCTAATATTTATGATTGTTAGTATCATGTTAGGGTTAAAGATTTGATTTTTATTGTTTAGTGACATGCTAGGGTTTGTTATTAATCTTGTTAGTATCATGCCTAGGATCTTGCAATTATTATGCCTTAATATTAACATGAACATGATAATTATTATAATTGTTATAATTTATGGTTATTATTATTTTGATGATGATTATTTTATTATGATGATTATAATTATTATACATGATATTGATTATTTATTATGTTGCTTGATATGCATATTATTTTATATTATTGCTTGATCACCTTTATTGCATGTTTAAAGGGAATTTGTTACTTGTAATCACGCTTAATAAGATAATTAATAATCTTGTTAGGTTAATTATGATTATAATTCTAGTGATCGCCAATAATAGTTTATTTGTGCATTCATATTCAACCAACATAGATTAAACAGGTTTAGGGTTAACCTATTGATTGCATGTTAAACAGAAAGCCCACATGAATACGAGCAGAATAAAGTAGAGGCCTATTATTAGGGCAGGTTCAATCTCTTTTAGGTTGGATTTGTACCATCATCCCCGAACCCTATTTTGGTTCATGACCTTATGGAGTTGACGATCTCTTGGATCGTTAAGGGGTGTAACCTTCACCTCGTGAACGGTTTACAAGTTCCTTAAAAACTTGTTGGCGACTCTTTTGCTCTATCTTCTTCCCTTTTGGACGCCACCGTACTTTAGTGTACGATCACAGTGGGGTTCAAGCTAATGGGATTTTAAAGGCTTGAAATTATTCCCTACACCATGGAATCAAATCAAACTTACTTGTGGCAATGTCGTCTTGGCCACATTAACATCAAACGCATTAAGAAGCTTCTTCAAGAAGGCGTTCTTGACTCGTTTTATTTAGAATCTTTTGATAATTGCAAAGGATGTTTATTAAGCAAGATTATAAAGCAGCCATTCTCCAAGTTGAGAGAAAGAGCAGGTGACTTATTATGTCTAATACATACCGATGTATGTGGACCAATAAGCTCCGCCACAAGAAACGGACATCGATATTTTTTGTCACTTTCACTAATGACTATAGTAGATATGGCTATGTCTACCTAATGTCGCACAAATCTGAATCGTTTGACAAGTTCAAAGAATTTCAGAGTGAAGTGGAAAATCAGCTTGGCAAGAAAATCAAAGCCCTTCGATCGGATCGAGGTGGTGAATACTTGAGCCAAGAATTCGATGACCATATGAAAGATCATGGTATACTTTCAAGACTGACACCTCTAGGAACTCCATAGTGGAAAGGAGTATCCGAACGGAGAAATCGAACCTTGTTAGAAATGGTACGATCAACCATGGGTCTTAGTGATCTTCCTATCTCTTTCTGGGGACACGCACTTTTAACTGCAGCACTAATACTGAATCATGCTCAATCGAAAGCTATAGAAAAGACTCCATACGAGTTAAGGACAAAGAAACCTCCTAGGTTGACTTTTCTAAAGATATGGGGATGCAAAGAATATGTAAAGAAATTAATTTATGACAAAATTCATCCTAAATCTGATAGGGTTTACTTTGTGGGCTACCCAAAAGAAACCAAAGGGTATTACCTTACTTTGTGGGCTACCCAAAAGAAACCAAAGATAGTTGGGTCGTGGCGCGGGTAGCTAGGGCGTGAGCAAGGAAGAGTAAGTGCGCGCTTAGGGAGGACATGTGGCACACGGAGAGGAAGAGAGTGGGGAGCAAGTTTGGTCCCATCCTCTCCAAGTGGTCCTCGCTTGCTCTCTCATGAATAGTTGACACTTGTTCATTTATCACTAGCTTGCTTAAATAATTTTATTTTACCTTTAAAATAAAATGTGAAAATCTCACTATCCCACAATGGTGGGAGAGACAATCATACTCTCATCATTTCCTATAAATACGCAAGTAAGGGCATTGAAAATGATGCTTGAGTAAGAGTTGGAAAGGGGATCACAAATAAGTGAAAACCCTTGAACTCAAGAGTTGGAAAAGGTAGCACATTTAGTGAAAGCCTTTGAACTCAATTACTCGGGTTTTATAGGTCGGGTCTTGCTAACCCCAATGGGGAGGCACATTGGGTCCCTCCTAACAGGGATAACAAGGTCTAGGACCGACGGATGGGTCAAAGGGTTCCCATTGAGGGATGGGTCCTTGTTGGATCGGGAGGTATGGATAGTTCAAGTAAGGGTCAATCTACCCCCTCCTCACATGGCAGTCCTACACTTGACTGGCATGGAACTCATAGCCAAGAAATATATTGCGCCCCAAAGGCATGGAATCTAAAACATTAGCAATGGAATCTATCTTGGCATGCAAAGTGGATAATTCAAGTGTAGTAGAAGAAATAGGAGAAGAGATAGGAGTACCTCCCCATTCAACTGGGGGCAAAGAGGGAGCGAGAGGGACATATGTATTGTGGCGAAGATTTGGCAAAGGAGCTTTCTTGAGAGCTTGGTTGACCGGCCACTTTTTTTGGTGTCCATGGAAGAGTGGTGCCTAAGCATATTGCCGTAGCCTCCGGGTAAGGGATGGGGCACCAATCTATTGTCCTTAAAACTTTCCAAACAAACAAGTCTTCTTGAGAAGTGTTCTCCAAAAATCTTTGATTTATCAAGGCATAGGTACTAAGTAGATGGGATGGAGTCTTCTCTCGCTTATCACAAATGGGTTCAAGGGGTTCAAGCATCTTCCCATATCTTTTATTAAGAGAGAGGATCAGTGATCATCCTCCCAATTGAATGCTTCCGGAGATAAAAACACCATCACGAATATCGATAAAAACGATCAAGCAAATGGGATGCAAAATCAAGGACCTCGACCTTATGCTCAAAAGGCTTATTAGCCAACCAAAGCCAACTTAGCTCTTCCTCAGAGATGGCTCCAAGAGACTCTTTAGAGAAAAATGCATAGGTGAGGAGCTCACTAAAGTATCTCAAGGCCGGGTGGATGATGAAAGCCGACTTGGAATATTGGGGATGATATCTATCTTCAACCGATATGTGCCTCCACCAACGACGTTCCTTATAATCATGATCTCTTTGCAAAACCTCAAAAGCCGGATAAATGTAGGAAGTACCCTCTATTGGAGAAGGAAACTTGAAGGCTTCATAGAAATAGGAAAGAGGAACTGAGTGGTCATTGTTGAATACTTGAAAAGTAAGCACTTGGGTAGAAACACCATCCAAATTCTCCTCATTCACTTCTAAAGATGAAAGAAACTCGAAGGTGATGCGAGCATAGGTCGGAGAATTAAGACCAATGAATTCTTCCAACCCCAAATTTTGAGCCAAGAGTCTCACATAATCATCAATTCTCAAAGATGTAGTTGTCGATGCATCATAGAATTGGGTTGATAGAAGCTTTCTAGATGAAATATGAATGAAATTTTCCCAATGCTCTTGCTTGGTAAATTCGATGCCATAAGTCTCTTTGACATTGGGCGAAGGTGGCACAACCTCCCTAGAAGTAGAACTCCGTGCCCTCTTGGCCTGACGAAGAGGTGCCATCTACACACAAGCAAACAAGAACAAGGCTCAAAATCATGAAAGGAATGATGTGAAAATATGGTGTATATCAAGAGCACACAAATTCAAGGCCACATTATCATGAAAATGAACAAATCATCACACCACAAGTGTAAAAATGCACTTGAACAATAATGCTAGCATGAATTTATGAACTACAAATGAGCACCAAGAGCAACAACACTCCAATCAGTCATCTAGAAACCATCAATAAGAACATTATTACTACAAATATCATAACAACATATCCAACAATGATGATACCAAAATAGTGGTTGTTCAGGCAAAATCAAGCATTACAAGTTCAATTATCCATCAATAAACATCATCAACACAAGTATTGGAGGTAAGAAACAAGTAATATGGAAGCACCATTAATGTAAGTACCAAAACAAATCAAATTACTCATGAAAAAACAAGGTAGAAAATTTATCAAGAAAACCAAAAGAAATGAAGAAATCATACCTTGAATTTATGAGAAATATCAATGGAATGGAACAAATAGCACAAACACACACTTTCAATCCAAAATTGCAAACTCAAAACCCCAATCAAATAGTACCCAAAATATCCCAACTTTTGGAGAGAGAAAATCACTAGGAAAGTGTAAAATTAGAGATTTTAGAGTAATAATCAACTAAATAAAGTGAAAAAATGATGATATTATGATAATAATATGGCAGCAAAAAAAGTGATTATGCTAGAACACAACAAGAGAAATGAAGTAAGAAAATGGAGGAAGAGAGAGAAATGAAGGATGGTGAGCTTAAAACAAGGGGCAGCAGTGGGGCGCGGCCGCGCGCCTGCGCCCTTCTAGGTCTTTTGCTCCTCCGAAACTTTCTTGTGCGCACATCGGTGGGCACACGTTATATGATCGTGATAAACACGTGACTAGGAAGTCCCTAAACGCCTTTACGGTAGGTTCAACACGACAATTTAATGAACCCACCATTTTGAACCCACAAAGATTCAATTCTTAAATATGCTTCCAAGCACTCAAATTGAACACTTCATCCTCAAATTTGGTACCAAAATTTTTGGAAACCTTACTTCCACCCAACCCAAATCACTCTAGAACACAATCAATAAAGAAAATCAATTCGATCAAAAACATCCAAAAAGGAAAAATAAAATCAAAGAAAGTAGACAAGAAAGTTAGAAATTTGGGTTGCCTTCCGAGAAGCGCTTGTTTAATGTCATTAGATTGACATTTTCCACCCTTCAAGGTAGTTCATAGAAGGTCATATTATGAATAAATCAGACAAAAACTCCATCATTGTAACGCTCAAGCATATGGCCATTGACCTGGAAAGACCTTGAGAAATCTAAAGGAGAGATTTCAACTGCACCATTGGGTAAGACCTCTTGAACCACAAAATGACCACTCCGACGAGACATTAACTTTCCGGGAAATAATCTCATCCTTGAATTGTAAATGAGCACCTTATCACCAACATTGAACTCCTTTTTCTCAATAAGCTTATCATGCACCTCCTTGGTACGAGTTTTGTACATGATTGCACAATCATATGCATCCAAACGAAGCTCTTCCAACTCATGGAGATCAAGCCAACGTTTCTCACCCGCACTTGCCTAGTAGAAATTGATTTTCCTAATAGCCCAATGAGTATGATGCTCAAGTTCGACCAGAAGATGACAAGACTTCCCATAAACCAAGCGGTAACGGGTGGTGCGAATAGGAGTCTTAAAGGCCGTTCTATATTCCCACAAAGCATCATCAAGCTACTTGTCCGACCAATCTTTCCTATTTCTTTCAATCGTCGTCTCAAGAATCAAATTTATTTGACGATAAGACACCTCAACTTGACCACTAGTTTGAGGATGATAGGGGAGTTTGAAACGTTGATTAACTCCATGCTTCTTCAACATCTTGCGAAACGCACTATGCACAAAATGAGATCCATTATACTTATGACCGCCTTTGGAATGCCAAATCTTGGGAAAATTATCTTTTGGAACATATCATTGCTACCTTATGATTGTTTGTTGGTGAAGCAATGGTTTCAACCCATTTTGACACATAATCAACGACAATAAGAATATATTAATTTCCATATGAAGAAGGAAAAGGACCCATGAAATCGATTCCCCATAAATAAAAAACTTTCACCTCAAGGATGGGTTGTTGGGGCATCTCATTTATTCTTGAAATATTTCCGATTTTTTGGCCTTGGTCACAACTCTTGATAAATTCCAAAGTATTCTTGAAGAGATTTGGCCACCATAATCCATATTGAAGCACATTAGAAGATGTCCTAGAAACACCCATGTGACCACCAATAGGATCCGAGTGTCACATCTTCAACATACTAGGTATCTCTTCATTTGGCACACATCGACGCGACAAACTATCAACACCTCTCTTGTACAAGATCGGTTCATCCCACACATAATGCCTAGCCTCCCTCTTAAACTTCTTTCTTTGATTCTTTGTAAATGAAGGAGGAAACTCTCCACAAGCAAGATAGTTAACCAAATCGGCAAACTATGGGAGTTCCTTCACATGTATAGAATACAAAGAATCATCTAAAATTATATGTTCTATAGGAGACCCGTCATCTTAAACATGAAAATCTTCAAGTCTAGATAAATGATCCGCAACCACATTTTCCGCTCCTTTTTAATTTCTAATTTCAAGATCAAAAGTTTGTAGCTCAAGCACCCAACGGATCAACCTTGGCTTCGATTCCTTATTAGAAAAGAGATATTTTAGGGTCGCATAATCGGTGAAGACAATCGTCTTGGACCCTAACAAATAGTAACGAATTTTTTCAAAGGAATAAACAACTTCCCAAAACTCTTTCTCCGTTGTTGTGTAGTTCCTTTGAGCACCATTAAGAGTCTTTGATATGTAATAAATAACATGGAGCTTCTTATCAACTCTTTGAGGCAACACACCCCCAATGGTCGTATCACTAGCATCACATCAAATCAAAAGGTAAATTCCATCTTGGGGCTTGGACAATGGGAGTAGAAATTAGAGCCTTCTTCAACTTATTGAATGCTTCAAAATACTTATCATCAAATACAAACTCGACATCCTTTTAAAGAAGATCATTGAGGGGATTTGCAATGAGTGAGAAATCCTTGATGAATCTTCTATAAAACCCGGCATATCCTAAGAAATATCTCACTCCTTTCACATTGATCGGAGGTGGAAGCTTTTCAATAACCTCAATTTTTTCTTTGTCCACCTCTATCCCCTTGTGATAAATCTTATGGCCAAAGACTATGCCTTCCTCCGCCATGAAGTGACACTTTTCCCATTTCAATACCAAGTTCACCTTCTCACACCTTGCCAAACATTTCTCAAGATATTCATGGCATGCCTCAAATCAAACACCGCCTACCAAGAATTAATCCATAAACTCTTCCATCTCCTCCACCAACATGTCCCCGAAGATACTCATCATACATTATTGTAATGTTACGGGAGCATTACAAAGTCAAAACGACATTCTCCTATAGGAAAATGTACCATATAGAAAAGTGAAGGTTGTTTTCTCTTGGTCATCCGGGTGGATAGGGATCTGAAAAATTTCTGAATAATTATTAAGAAAAAAATAGAACTTGTGCTTCGTTAATCTCTCAAGCATTTGATCTATGAAAGGAAGGGGAAAGCGATCTTTCTTGGTGGATATGTTTAGACGTCTATAGTCTATAAACATCCTCCATCCTGTGACCGTCCTCGTCGGAATAAGCTCACATCTCTCATTCTCAACGACGGTCATGCCTCCCTTCTTTGAGACAACATGAATGGGAGAGACCAACATAGAACTCGAGATGGGGAATATAATTCTCGCATCCAAAAGTTTGGTAATATCTTTCTTTACTACCTCCCCCATTTGGGTATGTAGTTGTCGTTGTTGCTCAATAGAAGGAAGAGCGCCCTCCTCAAGGGTTATGTGGTGTGTACATAAAGCGGGGCTTATACCCTTGATGCCATCAATGGTATATCCCAAAGCACCTTGGTGCATTCTCAAAACATTGCATAACTCTTGAGCTTGGCTCTTGCTCAAAGTTGCACTAACAATCACGGAATAAGTTGAATTTGGGTCTAAGAACTCATACACTAAGATGTGATGGTAGAGGTTTGAGCTCCACCGTCGGAACACCTTACCTTCTTTTGTTTAAGCCGCCTACAAAGCTTCTTAGCTTGAGATCTTCATGCACAATTGTTCATCACTTCCTCCCAAGCACTCATTAATGACTCTATTAAGGAAAGCTATTTCTTTGCCATTCTCACCTATCTTTTCTTTGTTCAACAAAACACACTCAAGAGGATCATGAGAGGCGAGAAAGTGCTCTTTCATGGAATTCACAATGTCATCTAAAATTTTGATTCTCATACAATCCTCTAAAGAAGAAGAAGGGTATTGCATACTATCATTTAAATCAAACTCAATCTCTTCTTCCTTTACCTTTAAAGAAATTTTAGTACTCTTTATATTAATCAAATCTCCCGATGTTGCAAGGAATGGTTTACCAAGAATGATGGGGATATTGGAATCTTCGTCCATATCAAGCACAGCAAAATCTACCGAGATCACAAATTTTCCAACCCTTAAGGGAACATCCTCAACCTTACCTTGTGGGATTTTAATGGACCTATCAGCTAATTGTAAGGTAATGTTGGTAGGTGAAAGTTCTCATAGCTCAAGTCTTTGATAGACCGAGTATGGCATAAGGCTAACACTAGCTCCTAAGTCACACAAGGCATTATCAATTTGTGTCTTTTTAATAGCACAAGGGATAGAAAAATTTTCGGGATCCTTCAACTTAGGCTTGTTCATTATGATAACACTACAATTTTCGGTTAAGCTAACCGTTTTTGCCATATAACATGTTCTCCTACCACTCAAGATTTTCTTAAGGAATTTTGCATAATTCGGCATTTGGTCAATGACATTGGTGAATGGGAGGGTAAGATAAAGTTACCTAAGCATCTCTATAAACTTGCCAAATTGTTCATCTAATTTGTGTCTATTAAACTTTTGAGGGTATGGGAGCTTAGGCTCGATAAATTATCTCACTTTCTCTTTCACTTTCTCAACTTGTTCCAAAGGAATCTCATCTCTCTCATGCTCAATAGGATCCTTGCTAGGGATCTCCTTCGCATCACTCTTCTTAAAAACCCCACTCTCGAGAATCCTACCACTGCTAGTCACAATTGCACTCATTAGACTCTTAGGATGTTGATCATAGAAACTATCACATTGGCCATGGGCCTTTGGAATAAATACGAGCGGGGTACCCTCTGGTTCTAAGGGTTATATGAGAATTCAACACCTTGTTTTGGTTCTCAATGACATCCTCTAACCAACTCCTAGATGAAGAATGTTGATCATAGAAACTATCACATTGGCCTTGGGCCTTTGGAACAAATGCGAGTGGGGTACCTCTTTAAGAATTGTTTTGAAAATTCCCCATTCTTTGATTACTCCAATTACCCCTACCTTGATTTTGGCCATGATTTTGATTATGGTTACCATAACCTTGGTTATGATCCCCATACCCTTGGCCATGACTTTGACCATTATAACCATGGTTGTTATAGTTACCATGAAATCCTTGGGTTCTTTGGTTCCCATAACCACTATTTTGGTTATAATTATCATAGTTCCCATGATTGTGATAATCCATAATCCCAACATTCCTATGAACAACAAATCTAGGTCCAAAATCATTATTATAGAAACATAATTCATATGCTCACTCCTATTTCCATCATATTCATCATTTTTATCACAAGAAACATTGAAGCAAAAAGAAGCATCATGATCACTCATTCCACATAGATCACAAAACCAATTTTCACTAATTATACAACAATAAGGGGGAAGAGTGTTAGGGTAAGAAGATGTACCTCTCCCCTTAATTTGGGAGGGAAGAATTGGTGCTTGTGAAGTTGCACTCTCAAGCTTAACCTTGATAGATACCACCTCTTTCCCTAAATTCGAAATTTGCGTGGACAAATTATTGATAGCATTGAGTTGATCAATTGAGCATCCCATAGTGGTACTCTTTTTTGTCAGCTCTTTCTCACCATCTTGCCAAACCATGTAGTTTCTAACTACATCCTCAATAATATCAACAACCTCTCCCTTGGTCTTGTTCATGATTGGGCCTCCGCCTTCGGCATCAAGACTTGAACTCCCTTGAGGAATCAAACCACCATAAATAATTTGAATGATTAGGTAAGTAAGGATTCCATGGTGAGGACGCTCGCGTTGATACTCCTTGTATCTCTCCCATGCTTCATAGAGGCTTTTACTAGTCCTTTGCTTGAAACCTTGAATCAAAGCTCTTGCCTCCGCCATTTTATTTTGAGGCAAGAAACGGGAAAGGAATTCTTTAGTGACTTCATCACAAGTTCTCCAGGAATTAGGCTTCACTTCCTTGTCTAGCCACTCTTGAGCTATTCCAATTAGAGAGAAAGGAAATAGATTGAGCCTCATGAATTCTTGTTCAACCCTGTTCACCTTAATCGTGTTGCAATATTTCTCGAACTCCTTAAGATGATTAAGGGGACTTTTATTTGTTCCACTACTATATTTTCGCCTTTCAATCAAAGTTGTCATTGCTGGCTTGATTCCAAAGTAAATTTCCGGAATTGAAGATGGAGCAATACCGCTCTCATACTTATATGCACCCGGAGTTCCCAACTCCTTCAATGTCACCCTTGGGATTTCTCCATGATTTCTTGCACAAACAATCTCAAAGGAAAATTTTAGTAGCACGGCTACAAATGTAGCCTAAAAGAGAAAAATCTTTTTGTATTTTTGGGATAAAGTAAAATAGACTAAACAACAATAGCAAACAACTACGCCATTCCCCGGCAACGGCGCCATTTTTTACGTGGGTTGAGACTAGGTTGTTGAAACTAATCCTCCCACAGTCAAAACTAAATTTGTAAACACTTAACAAACCTATATACTAGTATAGAGGCAAGTCAAGGAATGGGGGGAAGTTAAATATTGCTAAGGTTAAGCTATCTCGAAGCGTAAAAAGGAATGTAGGTTGTATAAATCAACTAAACAAATAAGCAAAAATAAAGTAAATCAATATATCAAACTCTAGGGAATTGGGATCCACATATACTTTCAATTAATACACACTAATTGGGTTGGATATTGATTAACTCAAGTATTACTAGGGAAGATAGATATTGCAATCAAATGAGCTCTACAAGCTATCTCCTAGAGGTCAAACTAGCGCTAACTACGAAAGACTCTACTAGGAACGTCATAAACCAAACTCAATCCATAAATGTGAGCTACAAATACATCGTCCGTATCAATGTAAACACACAGTGCAATCTAGCATGAAGACCACTCCTTCCAATCCATACACATGCACAAAATCAATCACAAATTTAATCACAATGCTAAATCAATCAAAAACCTCCGAATTAGCTAACGATCCATCACTAATACATGCTTCACCACATCCCTAGCAAGCAAATTACTCACAATCTATTAAAGAAATAAAAAACAAAGCTGTGCATTTCATCAAATTCATGAACATCATTCCTATTAAACTAATTCAATCAAACAATCAATAAACTTGAACAATCAACAATGCAATTGAAATCAAAAGCTAAAGATTGAATTAAAGTAAAGATGATTCTTACAAACTTTATCAAATAAGAGGAGATGTACTTGAATTCAAACTAATTGCAATTATCATGAATCATCAATCTTCAATGTTTCTCTCTCTACAAAATTCAAAGTCTAGAGGTCTCTCTCTAAGAAACTCAAAACTAATTCTAATTCTAAGCTATCTAATTCCTCCTTCTCTCTCTAAAATTCAATTCTCCCTCAAAATAGAAGAAAAAGTCTATATATAGTAAAACTAACAAAGAGAAATTAGTTAGATCGTCCAAAATAGACCCGTATAGGCGCGACCTTCTTCAAGAGAATGCATGGCCGCGCATAACTTGGTACGAAACAGGGATAGAAGCATGCGCGGCCGCGCCTGGGCCACGTGCGCCCACGCAATAAGGTCGCGCGGCCGCGCCTCTATCATACGCGCCCACGCCTAGGAACAGGGCATCCCCCTTCACCATCAACTTAAGTCTCCTCGTGCACTCCACTCAATGCTCTAAAAACACGGGACATGGAAGTTTCAAAATCACCCAACAGTGGGTTCAACAGCTTAATAGGTGCCCCCACGACATGAATGCAGGGTCTAGGGTTGTAAGGAATATTTTAAGTATTATCCCTAGTTTGAACCCCACTGTGATCATACACTAAAGTACGGTGGCGTCCAAAGAGAAAGAATATAGAGCAAAAGAGTCGCCAACAAGTTTTAGGAACTTGTAAACCGTTCACGAGGTGAAGGTTACACCCCTTAACGATCTAGGGGATCGTTAACTCTAATAGGTCTTGAACCATGGCTGGTAGTTCGGGGATGAAGGTAAAAATCCAACATAAAAGAGATTGAACCTGCCCTAATAATAGGGCTCTACTTTATTCTGATCGTATTCATGTGCGCTTTCTGACTAACATGCAATCATTAGGATTAACCCTAAACCTGTTTATCTATGTTGGTTGAATATTAATTCACAAACAATTCTATTATTGGCGATCACTTGAATTATAATCATATTAACCCTAAAAAAGATTATTAATTATCTTCTTAAGCCTGATTACAAGTACAAATTCCCTTTAAACATGCATAAAAGGCGTGATCAAGCAATAACAATAAGCAACATAGTAATAATCATCAAAATAATTGTAGTCATCATAATAATTAAATTAATCATGTTAACACATAAAAATAGCAAGATCCTAGTCATGATACTAATAAGATTAATAACAAACCCTAGCTTGTCACTAAACATCAAAGATTAAAGCTTTAGCCCTAACATGATATTAACATGAATATTAGGAAAGAAAATAGGAAGCATACTTTAAATCATACTTTATATTAGGAATTTTTAGTTGTTACCCTAAACATGATACTAGGAAGATCAAAACACCCTAACATGACACTTGGAATCATAATAACCTAGACATGATTTCTATATCACAATATCAATAAAACCATTAAAGCACTTACTTGATGTCTTTTCCCTCTTGCTAATAACAAAATACACACGTTAGTAACTTCAAGGAAAATAATAAATCAAAAAATTAAATTATATAATTGAAAGAGTGATTTGGGACCAAACTCTCAGAAATTAAACCTTTCACGTCTAGGGCGAAGACAACTTCGAATTTGGCTAGGTGTTTCTTGGTCTCGTGAATGCAGAATTTTGTATCGAAAATTAAAGAGAAAAGAAGAATTCTTAAAAACAATAAAACTAGAGAGAATTGATGACAATTCGTGATGAAAAACGGAGGTTTTAGGAGGCTATTTATAGAGAAAATCAGCCAAATGGATAGAAAAACAAATCAGAGTTTCAACGAGGATAAAACAGATTAGCGCCAGACGCTGAACATTAGCGCCAGGCGCCAAGCACTAGCGCCAGGCGCTTATGTCTGTTGTCAGGCGCTAATTATTATTTTTCACGCGTTTTCTTAATTCAGATAAAATTTAGCCGTACAGAAGGGCAAAATCGTATTTTCCTTAAAAACCCTCTTTTATTCTGATTAAAACTCTAAAAAGTCAACCAAAGTCAATTTATCAATGCTAATTGAATTAGGAATGAAAAGAACCTTCTAGAAGAATCTAGAAGACCAAAATCAATTCTAATTGCATTAGGAATAATAAATCCATATTAGGCCCTCTTCTAGATCATTGGGCCGCATATAAGTATCAAACCGGGCCTAAATTAGTAATTTGGCCATAACTTCCTCATTATTCATCGGAATTGGGCTTATAATATATCGTTGGAAAGCTCTTTTCAAACCCCATTTAACTACACCATTATTGGACCCTTGCCATGGACAAAACCAAACTGAATTGGCTGTTTTCTTAAAATAGGTTTAAAAAAATAGAGAGAAAGAAAAGAAATTAAAACTATCCGCAACACTAGACTTCCACACTTTCACTTCATTCGATTATGACTCGACGCAAAAGGTACTCATCACCGGGTTTGGTTTTGGGGACACACAAATAGGTGTATACAGAAGTCCCCACTTTCACTTAGTTTAGAGAAATGCAAGTTTTGAAAACAAAAGTCAAAGTATCGATAGGGACGGAGAATGACTCAGAATCCTAAATCATTCTTGTAACGCCGATACATGCATAGTAGCGTTAGTTAAATAGATAAAAGAGTTAAGAAACGCGTATCTTGCACCGTCGAGCACACGTCTCTGAAAGTAACTGACTTGGTGTTGCATTGTTGCATTGTTGTGTTTTTGACGACATCCTGCAAGCTAGAGAATGCCGCCTGAAGACTGCTACGCTTGTAACTGCCTCCAATTCTGCCGTGATAGACTTTTGCAAGCTAGAAACCCTTTCAAAGATTGCTTCGCTTGAAATGACCTTCTAGCACTTTCTTATCATCTTTTGCAAGCTAGGGAACACAATCGAAGACAACTTCGCTTGAAATCACCTCCGATTGTTTGTGACAACTCTCCACAAGCTAGGGAACACTGCCAAAGATATCCTCGCCTGAAGCTATCCTCATTTGTTGCGATAATATTCCGATTAAAATTACCGAAGACCCACGCTTGTCGATCTTTAAAAGCTCACTTGAACTTTGCTTCCGCTTTGCCAATACGTCGACGCTTTTAATGCTTTTGAACTTGTATGTCGGTGCCTTCTGTAAAATTTTGAACCAGTATGTCGGTGCTTTGCAATGAGCCAATGCTTAGGCGCTTTAAGCTAAGTGAGACGATCATTCATCAGGTTGATCACTTTATGTAATTATAATCGAGCCGATTACTAAATCATGTCAAATTTCTTAGAGTGGCTAACTGGCGTACCAAGGAACCCAAAATGTTGTAAGAGGTCGAAATAGCTGTACTGAGTGGCTGAACATTCTGTCGCCGCGGAAATATTGTCGGCGCCACATATATGGTTCTAGTGCAAGGCGCTGGCGTTAGCGCTAGGCGCTAGACCTTATCGTCTGGCGCAAAGCCTGTCGCTTGGTGCTAGAGTCGAGATTTCCATATATACCCCTTTCTTCTTCATTTTCGCTGCTGGTGTTCATTTTTGCTCGAGAAATTGTCCGCAAACTTCAATTCACTCGTTCTTGCTTGTTTCTCAACCGAATTCTCTCAAATTTTTTGCAAATCAAATCTTATTGCATCCATTTTCCCGATCTATGTAAGCTTTCTCTATAAATTAAGGTTCTTGCTCATGTTTGTTCACGAATTTCTTGAAAATTCAAAACTTGAATTGCTTAATTCATTTCATTCGTCAAATTTTATGCCATGAAATTGTGTGATTATGTTTATATAATTCCTTGGGAGTAAATTGAGACTTGTTTGACTCAATTTGGTTAAGAAACGAACAAATCACCATTATTGGACCTCTTAAGGTCGGGAAGACAATGTGGCTTGTTCTTGGTGTTCTTGCTAGTAATTCTTGTTCAATTTGCCACAATAATTACCATAGTATTGCAAGAAATTGTTTGGATGCTTGAAAAATGTCGTATGCGCTCAATTTGAAATTGTGCTCTGTTTTAGTACTACGTACTCTATTTTTTGCGAACAAAGTATCATGCGGCTAGGCAAACCTTAGATACTATAGAACCTTAATTTATGATGATTTTGCATAATGTAGCATGGCTACAGCGAGGTTCGGGTTCACGGTCCCGAGACGCACGACGGGAGCATAAGCCTTTAGAGGAGAACGCCTACCCGTCCACTTCTCTCGATCCCCTTCCTGAGTGGGATTAGCAGACTCTGTACTTCTCCCCCGTCCACCATATTTCTGAAAGGGTGCGACGTGGGATCACGGTTGGTAGGACGCGCTACCACGGTTCAGGTTGCGATACCTTGGGAGACATGTACAAGATGTACATCAGCATCAATGGAGAGGTGATACTTCTCTGGGAGTCTTGTGGGTTGACTGCGCTGTTTGAGACCTCGGAGGCTATGATTGCCCCTAGTGGGGGTCAGCACGTGGCTCGTGCTCTTGTGGAGTTCTTTTGGGACACCACCAACACTTTTGACTTCCCTTGGGGTAAGATGATGGTCACCCCAACCGACTTCAGTCTTATTACGGAACTGGAGTTTAGTTCTTTTGCTGTAGACACCTAAAAATGTCTCCCCAAAACCAAACCCGATGATGAACAACCTTTCACCACCATTATTGGCCAGGTTGAGTATTTAATCTTTAAAATGCTTAAATCCATATTTTCATTTCATAAACCAACCCAACTTCTAGCCCATTTCCCCAAACCATAACTTATTTTCCACTTTTCGTGCCTTTAAACCCAAAATAATTCATTTCGTGTGCTTTAAAATAATTCATTTCGTGTCCTTTTTATAAAAACGTTTATTTTTGTTTATTTTGGTCCATAATCTGGGTCTAATGATTGAATATTTGGATGGGGATTTAAAAGAGCTTTTCAACGATATATTATAAGCCCAAATCCAAGTTATAAGAATAAGTTATGGCCAAAATATTAAATTGAGCCCAAACCGAACATAAGCCCAACTTACTTACGACTCTATGATCATGTGGAGGGTCCAAATGATTTAATCCAATTCCTAAACCAATTAGGATTAATTAGAAGCTTCTATAAGTTTCTACAAGATCTTAATTATCCTTTTTGAAAAGGTAAGATTAAAGAGTTTGAAATTGAATAAAACTCCTTTTTTTTTATAGTCCTAAATTTATCCGAATTGAAAGACGTTCAAAGATATATATATATTATTTTCGTGACTCATATTTTTTATCCAAATTTTATATTGTTTGATAGACCTTGAAATTATCTTTCCAATGATATATTATAATATCAATTCCGAGCTATAACGTAAAAGATATGAATAAAATGTCAAACTCTATCAAAAACTGACACCGTCTCACTATTTCGGCTATATATTTTATTCTACAAAATATTTTTATTTGTCTTATTCCGATTTCTGTATCAAAATATTTTAAGTAGACTTGAAGATCGTTCCAACGATATCTTATTTGTCTTATTCCGATTTTTGTATCAAAAGATATGATAAAAACAAAAACCGCAAAAACTGCAGTCTATCGAGTTTTATTCCGATTTAATTCAGATCTTATCTTTTTCTTTCGGCCCTTCTTTTTTCTCTATACATAGAGGTCATATCTCCTCTTTTTCAATGATCAACAAGCTTGATCATCAAATCATTCTCTTCTCCCTCTTTAGCCTAAACACTAGCCTCCCTATTCTTCCATAATACTTCCCTTAAGCACCCCAAAGAGTTCATACTTAACCCGAGGTTCCGTCCTTAAACCAAGGCGTGAAATGTATAATTAACTGAGGGTTTAGAGCAAACCAACTCTACTTTTAATTTAATTTAATTTTCATTTGATTTATATTTTTATTGAAGTTACTAACAATTTATTCATGATGTAGCATTTTAAAGGAACGCGCGGAATGTGAGTAATTAATTAATTTAATTACTTATTTTATTTGTAACATTGCTAGCATCATGATTAGGTTATTATTATTATTTGATTTGACTAACAATTTACTGTTAAATTGCTTCCAATATTAATGTTTATTCTATTATTATTTATGATCACCATTTTGCATGTTTAAAGGGAATATGTAATTTAAAATCACGCCTAATAAGATAATTTGGACAACCGGTTTAGGTTCCTTTTTAATCTTTTTGTTTAATAAAAATATCACAATATTTTATAATGATGTGTTGTATTAATATTAAACCAATTTAGCTTAATAATATTTTGGAGTAAATTAAATATTTTATTTGCATGCCTTTGAGATCGCAGGAATCACTTTTCACTATAAGAATCGAGTAGAGGCCAATACGGGCGAATGTGACTCCATGACTCACTTCGTACCATCATCCCCGATCCTCCTTTCGTGGTTCCGAACCATATGGAGTTAGTAATCTCATGGATTATGAATGGGGTGTAACCTTCACAGGTCAATCGTTGTTGCCTATCGTTGTCCCTTATTCGTGGTTGCCGTTTATGATCCGTGAACGGTTTACAAGTTCCTTAAAAACTTGTTGGCGGCTCCCTACTTTCCTTGTTCCTAATCGTATATGTCAATTCCCTTTTCCTAAGAGTGCCAAGCATATTCACACATGCTTTTAACGTAGGCGCACTTACTGAAAGATTCTCTATCCTTAGAAAACTTCGCAGAATAAGTCTCGGATTTATTTCCTTGACTACTTTGATCATCGTCTATTCTAGACTCGATCGAAGTGAGGGCTAACTGTAGACACCTACTTTTGGCCTCTTGTCCCGAAAAGGAAGTGCGATGATGTTACACAAACCCGTTCTTCATGCTAGATCAAAGTTAAAGTGTTTATGGACTACAAAAAGCATTATGAAGTAACTTGAAACCCATTTTGAGACCAATTTGTCTTAGAGACTTTTCCGATTACTAATTAGGCCTAAAATGTGTTCATACATGTTTAAACTTGATTAATAACGGACCCAAATGCGTCAAATACAATGATTGGATCCAATGGAACCTACATTGTTGAAAAACCGAGCCAAATAAATGAACCAACCATCAAATTCTCGTGCAATGACTGTACAAATGAATAGCCCTTTCAAAGAGCTTTCCAATGGTATATTATAAGCCCAATTCCGAGCCAAAACAAAGAAGTTATGATCAAAACACTAAATTGGGCCCAAAATAAACACCCTTACACTCCAATGGCCATAACTTTTGATCCATAACAGATTTTAACCTAATTCTAACGTAATTGGAAATTAGACTTCTAGATCTTTCTAATGACATCTCACACACCTAAATCCAACTTCGCAATCAAAAGTTATGGAAGTTTTAAAAACGCGTTTTCGTATAAGGCAAACCACAAACCAGCGCAACTCAACCAGTTGCGAGCGACTGGCGCGCGCGACTCATTGAGATGCGCGCGGCACACCAGAGCGACTCAGAGTGTTGAGCGTGTATGATAGAACTCATTGGCAACTCCTACTTGTTCCTTACCAAAAAGCGTGTATGATAGAATCATTTCTAATTCAAGGTCCCCCAAACAGTCAGGAATTAAAGTCCTAATACACCCTAACAAGTGTAAAGTCCTAGGCTTTAAAGGGCCATGGGCATTTAAGGAGAGTACCCCTTACAATGGGATCACCCTCCTTACAGACGGTATACAGGTATATATAACATGAGCCAGAGGCCTAAGGTAACAACAAAGCTAAGAAGATAAGCAAGGAATTGGTGATACCGTAACACTTATCTTCAACAGAAACCATCAACAAGATAAATAACAATGCAAAATTTATCTAAGAGTTGTTCAGCATTTTATGCCTTTTCATTGGTTGACCTTTCAAGTCTATCTCCAAGGCCAAGTATATCTCATTAAAAAAAAAAGGAAGAAATTGAAATTCCAATGATGGACGTGAATGCTATTTAGTTGGATAATCATGATAAGCTCATTACTATCATAGATTAAAATAACTAAAGGCATTACATACATGCTTTTATTTTGTATAATTTGGGTATTATATATTAAAAAAGGATTTGGTCCCAATCACGATCAAACAATTTAAAGTCGTGTCTGTGATCGGTCTCGAAGGGGGCAATTTGTAGGCACAAAAATTTTAATTAAAGTGCCATGTTGGATATTATATGGGTCAAAAGTCAAAGTATTGACTCCTATTTATTTGACTATTAATTAAACTTATTATTTTGGGTGAAATAAATTAAATTAGCCCATTTTAATTATTTTTAATTAATTTATTTATTTAATATTGAAAACCTATTAAAATGGGTTAAATTATTATAAATGAGTTATATTACTTCAAAAGCCCAATACATATCAAACCCTAACCCTAGGGTGTCTCATTCTATAAATAGAGACTTTCTAATTCATTTGAGGGAGAAGAAAACCTAGAGAGAGAAAAAAGCTAGTGAGAAACAAAGAGAATTAAAATACAGGGAAAACCTTTCAAATACTCTAAACCTCTTCAGAGAAAACCTCTCATCAAATACTCTAAACTTCTCCAAAGAAATCCTCTCAAAACCTAGAGGAAGAATAACAAGCATTCGACGTGCCGTTTTACTCTAAAAGATCACCCGTGGAAGAGATCAAACCTCAACGGCCCTCGACGGCCCTCAACACGAAAGAAAAAGGAATTCAAATCATCAAAAACATCGTACCAGTTCAACCCAGGTCTACATCAACAAGTCAAAGGTCTACATCAACAAGTCAAAGGTCTACATCAATAATAAGTCAAAGTTCTGCATCAAATCTTCAATCGAGATCAAGCCTCGACGGCCCTCGTGAATTACGTCAAAATTAAAGTGGAGATCGAATCAGAGGAGAAAATTAGAGATTGTACCCAAAATCATCAAATTAATAAAATTAACATTTTGTTGCATTTATTTTGAATCTATATTTTGCAGATTTTTCACAAGGGATAAGGCTCTTGCAAGGCTCATTGAACTAAGCTATATTCCTACTGATCAGCAGTTAGCTGATGTTTTAACCAAACAGCTTTCTGTTCAACATCAGAAAGAGTTGCTTTGCAAACTTGGCATGGTTTCACCGGTCCCAAGTTTAAGGGGGGTGTTGGAGTATCATCTTCTCCACCTCAGCAAGACATGCCACATCAGCTATCAACAATTATGACAACCTTTACCTAGTCAGCAAATCTGTTACAATTGCAATAGTTTGTTATGCAAGTTGTTAGAATCATAACTAACTCGTGTATATATAGTCCTTCTTAGCTGATGTAATGATTGATTTAATCGTAATAAAATTCTCTCTTTCTCTCTCTATTTTCTCTCTCTATTCTTCATCTTCTTCCTTTCTCTCTATTTTCCTCTAGATAGTTCTGCCATTGTTGCAGAGTATGAAGTTCATATTCTGAACTTCTACAAACAGAAAGTAAAGACCTGGAAACATACAGATTTTCCATTTTGATTTGCATAGTTGCATACGGATCCTACAGGCATATGTACATGAGTCATGAAGTGAAAATTGGTGTGGAACTGCTGCATTAGCGGAAACCAAACATCTAATAACTTGCTATACAAACCATACAAATTCAATGCTCTTCTACGGTTTCTTCCTTTCTCCATGGCAATCTAGGAATTGAAACACCACTTTCATATCCACTACTGTCTCCTGCAAGTACTCGGTTATCCATCATCCTACCTCTTGCAGTACTGTGACTATATATTCCATGCTCTCTTGAAGTTCTACGGTCCTGTATCAAAAATATGAAGATTATACACCTAGATGATAACTATTATGTTAGGCTTAAGAGCTTAACAAGATAAAAAGTCCCTCTCTTGTATGCATTAAACAAAATGATGAAAATCTGAGAGCGTTATTTTGTATGAAAAATTGAAAATTAGAGGAAACATTGAAACTAACAACTATATCTATAGGCCTATAGCTATCGATTCGATAATTCAGGTAGGGTCTGATTCAGCTCAATCCAACCTCTAGGTCAGGTTCAGCTTAGTCAATTCATTTATTCTATGGGGGTTGGTTTGGTTTGATTTGGTTCAGTTCAAGTCATATTTGGGTAGGATTCAATTGGGATCCAGCTGTGTTGAATTGGGTTTGGGCAGAATTAGATTCAGGTTCGAGTTTAATTTTGGTTAGACACTCAAACAATTATCAGGTCATATAACTTCAAGTCGGGTCAAATTTGGGTACGATCAATATCACGTGTAGTCAGGTTCAGGTAGGATCGGTATCAGTTAGGATCAAGTTAAACCAAGTATGCAATCCATATGTCAACCAAGTATTATAAAGATGCTCTTAAACCTACATAATTTCGAACAAGAATTACAAGATTTAAACTAAACGCAATAATATATACGAAGAATGTTACTAATTAAATACAAACATACAAAAGCAATTAACAAAACTAAACTTAGTGAGTTACTATTCACAAAAAAAGAAGGGGGGGGGGGGGGGGGGGAGGGAAGGAAAAAAAAAAAAACCAGTTAAGGTAAATTTTACTTCAACTTGTTTCACTTGTTTGGGTTGGGTTAAAACTTAGAATAGGTCTTGTTGGTTCAAGACGGGTTAACAAAGGGTCAGAAGACAAATTTGTGTTACGACTTAAGAGTAAGCATGGTTCAATAATTAGCTATGTGGAGTTATAATCAGTTTTTACATTCTAATCGGGTCAGGACCCAATTCATGTTTAGAATGTTGTTGGATCAGGTAAAATTGGTTGTAGATTAAGAGGTTGGGTGCACGTTTGGGTTTGGATCATAGTATCAGATCAAATAGGTTGTCGGTTAGTATCAAGTTTGGTTTGGTGTCAATAGTTTTACCCATTAGTTTGGTACATATCAGACTCAGGGATAACTCTTTTAACAATATGACAAGGTAAGGTACTGCAAACTCACTTCACGGAAAGGAAGCTCTTCAGCTTCCAGCATGTGCACTATATGACCCATCTTAGGACGCTTTTGAGCGTTTGGGTCTACACAACGTAAAGACACTAGCAGGACACGCTTCAATGCTCTTGAAGAAGGCTTCTCAGGTAATTTTGAATCCAACACACCCTCTGCATTTCGGTTTGAAACCAACTGCTTGAGCCAATCAACTAAGTTCACCTATAAGTTCAGCCAAAAACTTAAAAGTGATTAATAAACAATTAAGCAGCTTGCTCTAAACCAACAGAGAGCATCTACACGTATGGAAGGTTATGAAAATACTACCTTCGTTCCCTCTTATTTAACAATTTAACATAAAGTGTGAGTAGAAAATGTATAATCATATCGTGCAATATGAAACACAGGTAGTAATCAATTTCATTAAGATCTGAAGAAAATGATGTGGACATCTTGAGGAATCCTAAAATTATTGCTAATGCAATCAGTTAAAGCATGTTTGAAAAAAAATATTGCTAACCTCTCCTGGCGGACGGCTGTAATCCACAGGGTTTCTCCCAGATATTATCTCCATTAAGAGAATGCCGAAGCTATACACATCACTTCTTTCATTCAACATACCCGTACTGGCGTATTCTGGAGCAACATAGCTACAGACAATATTGAAATTTGGTTACTCCTGATTTTTAATGAATTATCATGGATGCCTGAAGTGACTGACAAGTTTAATTCACACTTCCTTATATAAGAACTAACCCGAAAGTCCCCATCACACGCGTTGTCACATAATTGCGTTCCGATCCCAGAAGCTTTGCTAGGCCAAAATCAGAAACTTTCGGGTTCCATTGTTTATCAAGCAATATGTTACTTGACTTAATGTCCCGGTGAACAACTTTAGGCTCAAGGCCTTCATGTAAGTAAGTCAGTCTACAGTCATTCATTAGTTTCTGATCAAAATCAGCAGGAGACAAAAGTGCAGCTTTCTGAGCAATATTGACAGCGTCTTAGTTACTTACCCTTTAGCTGTTCCGATCAGAACATTCATGCGAGCTTCCCATGTAAGAGGACTAAAAGGTCCCACATCTCCATGAAGCCGTTGCTCCAAGTTTCCATTGTCGACATACTCGTATACGAGAATCCTATTTTTTTTATAAAAAAAAAATTTTAAAAAAAAATAAAATAAAAAAAAATAGCCACAAAATATTACATTAATCAACATAGTACTGGAATAAACTAAATTTTAAGGAAATGAAATCAGTGCATCAGCAATTGAAGCAAAAAGGCTCGACTAAACTATGCATTAGGATATTAGGTTCATAAAAATCTGATCTGAAGGTTTGTAACACACTACGTGACCATAATATATGCACCTATGAGCTCCTTCAGCACAATAACCCAGCAATCTGACTAAATTCTTGTGACGAACACGTCCAATTGCTTCCACCTCAACTTTGAATTCCCTCTCTGCTTGACCTCTGAAAGAAACGCCATTTGGGAAAGAATCTCAAGATTAAAAAGAACTGTAGTAATGTATAAAACAAAAATATTAGGAAAATAGTAGATACATGATTTAACATACATTATACTAGCTCTAAACTGTTAATTCACAAAAATTTTCAGAGTAACTACAAATCTATACGGAAATAAAGGGTGTACATTATACTCGTTTTAACTTATTTTATAATGATCTATATTCATTATCAGGTGGAATCTTGTGCAGTGTTCAGTAATATTAAAATAAAACATAGCATACCAGTATACCACTAAATTGTAATACAAAAACATTTGAGTGCAGCGGGTGTACATTAATTTTACTGTAGAATGTCTAGTTTTGGAATAACTTTTAATCAGTTTAGGTAAATATATAAGCTCCTTTGGGAATTTGGGTAGTCTTTATGCTTATTACCTTTTTTTTTTTTACATTAAAAGGTGAGGGCATTTGTATTTCAGGAGGAATACTCACTGGAAGAGTTGGGATTATCTCTGTTCACCGAAGTGATTAGGAGGGATGGGGTTCCGGGATATGGAGGTTTTCAATTTGGCTCTATTGGGAAGGCAGGCCTGGAGGCTTTTCTCAGCTCCTACTTCCTTGTTAGCTTGCGGTTTTCAGGCTAAGTACTATCACAGGTCTGATTTTTTAGAGTCATCCTTGGGGCCGGTTAGTAGTCATTTGTAACACACTACCTCACTGTGATTGTAAACAAAATTAAGAAAGCAATAAAGATGCAATTTTTTAGGGAAGAAGGCTGTTGATTAATTGATTCAAAGATGGAAGCTTGGACAAAAGGGTGGCTTGAGGCCACTACTCTCTAGAGAGTACCTTTAGGGTACAACTCTCCTAGCTCTAAGGATTACAAAATGACTGCCTACCAACACACTCCCTCTTCCCCTTTCTTATATTTACACAACAAGCCAAAAGTAAAAGAGACAAAAATGTGATATTGCAGCTGTCACACCCACAGAGGATGTTGCTACAACTTCTGAGCTGCTCCCTGATTTGGTGGCCTTCCCTGCTGTGCTTGTGGCTGTCCTTTCCCAATCCTTGTGCTTGCTCTTACCAGCAGTCGTTACATCTCCCTCCCCCCCCCCCCCCCCCCCTTCAAGAGTCACCTTGTCCTCAAGGTGAAATGACGGAAATCTCTCTTGAATGGTGGATGCTTCCTCCCAAGTAGCTTCAATTAAGGGCATCCCTTGCCACTTAATTAGCACCTCTCGAGCTTTGGGGTTACTCTTGGCAGCCCTGATGTCCATCACACTCTCTGGCTCAGCTTTAAGTTCCAGCTCCTCAAGTCAGCTGTTGAGGTATTGTAGGGCTTACCAAGTGATTACCTATTGCGCATTTGAGCTGAAAGTCATGGAACACGGGGTGAACTCTACAAGTTTGCGGCAGCTCCAGCTTGTATATTACCTTCCCAATGCGTTGAACCACCTTGAAGGGACCATAGAAGCGAGGTGCTAACTTCTCATTTGGTCTTCTTGCAAGAGACTTCTGTCTATATGGTTGTAACTTCAAATAGACTAAGTCATCAACCTGAAACTCCTCTTCCCTCCTTCGCCTATCCGCGTGAAACTTCATTTTGTGTTGAGCTCGAATCAGGTTCATGTGCAAGTCATCTAGCACCCAATCTCTCTCTTGAAGCCATTCCTCTAGCCTGTCAACTGGGGTCTGCCCACGACCCACTTTAATCAGCTTGGGTGGTTCCCTCCCATATACAACCTGGAATGGTGTGAACCCAGTAGAAGCATGATAGGAGGTATTATATGCATACTCCGCCCAATGCAGCCACTTTCCCCATGATTTGGGCTTACTATTCACAAAACAACGCAAGTATTTCTCTAAAGTTTTGTTGACGATCTCAGTTTGGCCGTCGGTTTGAGGGTGGTATGAAGTGCTTCGCTTGAGATCCGTCTCTTGTAGCCTAAATAATTCTTTCCAAAACACTCATGAAAATGCGATCCCTATCCGATACAATTGAGGTCGGCATTCCATGAAGCCTTACAATCTCCTTAGTGAACCCCTCTGCTACTGTCAAGGCACTATACGGATGCTTCAAACCAATAAAATGCACATACTTAGACAACCTGTCCACTACCACCAACACCGAGTCTATTCCTCTCGAGAGGGGAAGCCCTTCCACAAAATCCATCAAGATGTCTTCCTATATGGCCTCGGGAATGGGTAAAGGTTGGAGCAATCCAGATGGCTGCAATTGTGAGTGTTTAGCCTGCTCGCACACAGCACATTGCCTCACATACGCTCCTATTTCTATACCATTCCGCAGCAATCCTCAAGTAAGTCTTGGTTTCCCCTTGGTGTCCCCCAATCGGGCTGTCGTGATACTCTGCCAAGAGCTTGGTAATTAGGGGTGACCCCTTAGGAATTGCCACTCTTCCCTTGAATAATAACCTTTTCCCCACAAGCGTGAAGCCCACATGAGCCCCTGCATTTGCTGCTATTTCTGCTGCAGCCTTAACCTATTTTTCCAACTCATCCCAATGGATTCCAGTCATTGAAACCATGTTTGCTAATCCACCCTCGGCCTCTCCTTTCCTAGATAAGGCATCCACCACCCAATTGCTAGTCCCGGGTTTAAATTGTATCTCAAAATCAAACCCCAACAATTTTCGAACCCATTTTTGATATTCTCCACTTACTTCCCTTTGCTCCATAATGTACTTCAAACTTTGTTGATCGGTCCTCACAACAAAGTGGCGCCCAAGTAAATAATATCGCCATTTGACTACCGCCAAGCAAATTGCCATTAATTCTTTTTCATAAATGGCTTTAGCTTGCGATTTTGGCCCTAATAACTTGCTGTAAAATGCCACGGGCCGCGCCTCTTGCATTAAAACAGCTCCCAGCCCAAAGCCTGAAGCGTCAGCTTCAATTATAAAGCTCTTGCTGAAGTTGGGCATAATTAGAACAGGGACCGAAACCATAGCTGATTTCAGCCGTTCAAAGGCTGTTGTAGCTTCATCGCACCACCCAAAATTATCCTTTCGTAGTTGATCTGTCAGGGGCCTCGCAATCTGTGCATACCCTCTTATAACTTTCCGGTAGTAACCGTCAATCCGAGGAACCCGCGCAATTCTTTCATTGAGGAATTTGCCAATCCACCATAGCTCTTACTTTCTCAAAGTCGACAGCCATCCCATCCTTGGACACTACATGTCCCAAATAGGCTACCTTAGCTTGGCCAAACTCACACTTCTTGAAGTTGGCTACCAAGATAAGCTCCCTTAATTTGGACAACACCACTCTCATGTGTTCCAAGTGACTCTCTTTATCCGGACTATAGATTAGGATGTCATCGAAAAACACTAACACGAATTTCCGCAAATATGTCCGAAACACATCATTCATGAGTGCTTGAAAGGTGGCGAGTCTGAAAGGCATTACTAGAAATTCGTAATGCCCTTGGTCCGAAAGGCCGTCTTGTGCGTGTCTTCTTCCCTCACCAAAATTTGGTGATAGCCCGATTTGAGGTCTAACTTCGAAAACACGGCAGCCCCATGGAGTTCATCGAGTAATTCCTCTATGATAGGAATAGGGTATTTGTCGGGAATCGTTTCCCAATTCAAAGCCCGGTAGTCTACGCAGAACCGCCACGAACCGTCCTTTTTTTAACCAATAGAACCGAACTTGAAAAGGGGCTGACGGAAGGTTTAATTATCCCTGCCTCGAGCATCTCCCTAATCAACCGCTCAATTTCGTCTTTCTGAAATTGTGGATACCGGTAAGGCCGAACGCTCACGGGATTACTACCCTCCCTCAGCACTATGGCATGTTCATGTCCACGTTTAGGTGGTAGCCCGTTTGGAGGAGCAAACAGTCCCTGAAACTGCTCCAGAATTTCTGCAAACCACTCCGGCACCTCAGTTCTCTCTGTTTTTGCCCTCTGTTCCACCTTATCTACACATTTGACCTCCACCCAAAATCTTCCCCGTTCATGGCGCAAGTTCCTGATCATGGCCTTGAAGGTGACCCGAGTTCGAGTCAAAGCAGGGTTCCTCTACAGGGTCACCTTCTCTCCTCCCACTACGAAGCTCATGAGGTGTGTTTTCCAATTGTGTACAACCGGCCCAAGTTTTCCCACCCATTCAATTCCCAAAATTAAGTCCGCATTACCTAATTTTAGGGGTAAGAAATTTTCGACCACCACAAATCCACCATTAATAACGACCCGTACTCCTCTGCATCTCCCTTTGCCCACAATAATATCCTCATTCCCCAAAGAAACCCCAAATCTTGTGTACCTGACACCGGTATTCCCACCTCTGCCACCAGTCTGTCAGAGATGAAGTTATGGGTGGCTCCGGGATCCACGAGGATCACCACCAACCTTGGTCCCACTCTTCCTTCGAGCTTCATCGTTTTAGAGTTAGAGATTCCCACCTCGTCTGTTCCCCCTAATAGGAGAACGCGCATCTCTCGATTTTTACACCGATGGCCGACGCTCCAGCGCTCATCTCAGGGAAAACAAAGGCCTTTTTCCTTTCCCTCTTGATGCTCGGCATCGGACAACCTTCAGGGTTCACCGGTCTTGGCAGAAGACAAGCTGGTAGCTCTTTGAAAAATTAACTGAGGCTTGCGATTCCGTCGGAGCCTTAGGCCAGCCTTTGAAAGATGAGGCTTGCTGGGTCGGAGTGCCATAAGCTTGTATGAGGCCTGGCACCTGGCCCAATTGAGTTCTTTGACCCACTACTGCTAGCCACGGATCTACTTGGCCCAAAATAACCCGATCCTTACTTAAAGCCCACCGACTCTATTCCTTTCTTCGGCCCGTCCCGCTATTTCCATAGCTTGCTCCAGATTAAAAGGGTTCACTAATCTCACATCGGCTTTTATATCATCCTTTAATCCATTAATAAAATGCCCCATCATTATAGTCTCATGTATATCTTCCAAAGGAGCAGATAACTCGATGAATCTCTTTTGATATTCCGCCACCGTGGTCTCCTGAGTCGCCGCTAACCACTGTTCGTGGAAGCTACCTGCGTGAGTTGGCCGGAATGGGCGCAAGACACGGCTCTTCATACTCTCCTAATTTGGTATAGGTCTCCTCCGATTTTCCCATTGGAGCCACCTTGGAGCATCGCCTTCCATAAAGGAAACGGCGGCTTGCAATTTCTGGTCCTTCGTGAGATGGTAGTGTTGGAAATATTTCTCCCCTTTGAGTATCCACCCATCGGGGTCCGTGCCTTCAAAGAGCGGCATGTCTAGCTTCCTCGGCTCAACGGTGGTCGCCGCCGCCATTTAAATCATTCCAGTTACGCATCCCCTGCCCTGCTCGTGGTTCCTCTGATTCACCAAGTTTCGTAACTCCTCGAAAAACTGGGTTTGAGTGGTGGTGTTCACCGTCATTTGAGCCTCTTATTGTTGCCAGAACAACTCAAATCGATTGTCAAGCCGCTGAACAGCCTCCTCCATCGATTTCTTGAGGGACTCCTCCTGGGTCTTCATCGCCGTCTCTAAAGCCTATAGCTGGGTGTGAACTTCGACCATTTGCTCTTCCAAATAGTGACCTCTGAGTTGCAGAAGCAACCATTTTTTTTTAATAAGACAGAGTTGTTGGAGTGGTGTTTTCCGATGCCACTTCTAACACACTACCTCACTGTGATTGTAAACGAAATTAAGAAAGCAATAAAGATGCAATTTTTTAGGGAAGAAGGCTGTTGATTAATTGATTTAAAGATGGAAGCTTGGAAAAAAGGGTGGCTTGAGGCCACTACTCTCTAGTGAGTACCTTTAGGGTACAACTCTCCTAGCTCTAAGGATTACAAAATGACTGCCTACCAACACACTCCCTCTTCCCTTTTCTTATATTTACACAACAAGCCAAAAGTAAAAGTGACAAAAATGTGATAATGCAGTTGTCACACCCACAGAGGATGTTGCTACAAATTCTGAGCTGCTCCCTAATTGGTGCGCTAATTTGGTGGCCTTCCCTGCTGTGCTTGTGGCTGTCCTTTCTTCCCTCTGCACTCATAGGTGATCCAATCCTTGTGCAGTCGTTACATCATTCCTGGCGTGGGATATGGGCAGCAAAAGCACTGCTAAAAGAGGGCTTGATTTGGAGAGTGGGTACTGGTTACAACCCCCTGCGATCGTGAAGGTCAACTGTGATGCTGCAGTAGATGGAGGTGGGGTTGGATAAGGCTGGGTATAGTGGATAGGAATGAAAGGGGAGACGTGATTTTTGTTGCTGCAAGGCGACTCCGGGGCTAATTTGATCCCGGAATAGCTGAATGCAAGGCTTTGGTGTGGGTTGTTCAGTTGGCTTATAGGTTCAGGCTCAAAGTCATGCTCGAGACAGATTGCAAGTCAGTGGTTACTGAGCTCTCCAAAGGACTTCTTTCTCTCTGATTTATATTCTATTTAGAAGATGTTATGAGTAATGTATCTTGGTTCAATTTTGTTGCTTGGTCTCATGTAAAGATTTTGCTGTTCACCATCTAGCTAGGACTGTTCCATTCAGTGATGAGCAAGTATGGGTTAAATCATAGTCCAGGTGAGATTTCCCCATTCATTCTTACGGACAAAAGTTGGATCGATTAATATAAGCTCGCTTTTGTGGTTTCAATTAAAAAAAAAAAAACAAGTGGGTATTTTTTATTTATACAAGGTAAATTATATTCATTTTAGAGTAACTTCAGACCTCATGCACTATATTTAATGTACAGCTATTCATATTTAAAAGTTTGTCATTCCAAATTTATACTTCGTACGTATGTTATACATGCACCAAACCAAAATGTAGGGACTGACATTAAACCTATGCTTTACAGAATTACAGTGAAATAGATTCTAAGAAGACCCACAAGAAAGTATCAACATCACAATTCTGCTGCCGCACATCATACTGTTACCTGATATTGCAACCCAACAACATAACATAACAACATGTGTTGAATCCCACAAGCTGTTTGTATGTAATGAACAAGGAGGCCGTTTCTTAATAGTAAACCATGACCACAAACCAACAGAAGACAAATTAACAACAATATAAACGTATCAGTTGATGATATAATATTGTTTTTATTGTCTCCAATTCTTAAATTATACAAGGTGCTAGACGCGACTAGTCCGACTACCATAAATTTTGTGGGGTATTAAGAGAACTCGAACATGTGACTAACTAATTAAAAAGACCAACTCAAAATCCCTTATAAAATATTCGCAAATTATGATAATGTAGACGAGATTCAAACCCATAAGGTACCATCTTCAAGAGTTCAACCAACTAAATTATTTGCCATACATCATGTACAACAATTAATATTATATTAGGTTAAGTCCCGTGCCATGCACGGTAATAATTAAACTTTATAACAAAAATTATAAAGAATGATGTTAATTTAACAAAATTTACCAAAAAAAAAATTGTAACAAAATAATTGTATTTAATTAAGGATATTGATGGTTAAAGTTGTGTCTTACAAATGTGCAAATCCAATTATAACATATAAAATAATAAAATAATTTTGTTTGGTTGTTCTTATAAATGTTATGTATAATTTTAACATTTATACAAAGTATGCTACCAAAATATTTATTTTTTATTTTTAATTAATAATAAATTTTAAGTTGGATGAAAAAAATTGATAATATTATAATAATCTTGGATAATGATATACTAAGTATTTCAATACCTTAATTTTAATCTATGTTACTATATTTGTAACTAAAAGATTCCTATTATATAAAATATATGTTAAAAAAATAATAAAAAAAAAATTAATTGAGTATGATTGGATTAAATGAGTTGTCAGAATGGAAATAAGTATTATTGTAGGTTAAAAATTGGAAGTCATTTAAATTTGGAAAAAAAAATAAAGAAAGAAAAAAAAGGCGGAAATTTTTTTAATGACATCATGACAAGTTCACTTTAGGTTCGCTTTTAGCATAGGTTAATTGATACTCTTGGAGTACAATGGATCATGGTACTCTTTACAAATATGTTTGAGTTATTTTGCGTACACTTTTTGTTATTTTGCTTAAATGTTGTGTTATTTACTTATTTTGTTACAACAATATGTTATTTACTTATTTACTTCAACCTCCATTCATGCTATTTTTAATTTACAAAATAACAAGTACTTATTTATAAATAACATGTATATAAATTGAAATAATAATAAGTTTTACATCAAAATAACATTAGCAACTTTGAGTTTAAAGAGAATCGAACACTTCAAGAGGTACTAAATTTCTTGATATGAGCACATTTGAACCCTTAAATGACTTCAAATCAATTAATTTCTAAGAAACCCAGAAAATTAGAAGAAGATAAGAGGAGAGAGAAAGTGTCTTTGATTTAGAATTGGAGTAGCGAGAGGAAGAAAGAGGGTGAGAGGTTGATTTTTGGGAAACCCAGAAAATTGGATGAAGAAGGGAAGAGAATGTGTGTGATTTTGAGTTGGAGTAGCTGAGAGAGGAAGAGAGAGTATGGGAGGAAGATGACTGAGAAAAAAAAGGCAAAATAACATACATTTATTTAAAAATAACATATATATGTAAATTAAAATAATAAGAAGTTAATATCAAAATAACATGAATTTATAAAATCTGAAGTACCACCCAGGAGTAAGATAGAAATTGCGCATGTACAATCAAACTAACCAATTACTGCAACACTATCTCATGATAATTGATTGCGAAGCATGAATTAAATAATGTGAGATGTTGTTAGTTTGTTACCCAAGACTTATTTCCAAAGATTGTACTGTTCAAAATTTCTAACCATATGAGTCTCTTACTCCATATACATAAACAAAGACATCATAAAATGCCAAAAAAAAAGGACAAAAATAATTTATTGTTTCTTACACAAAATAGATAAATAAATGGGGGAGAAAAACCTGTTATTGAGCAAATTTTTGACAGCCACATGAGTATTATCATACAAAATACCATGATAAACAATACCATAACCACCTTCACCAATCACATTCTCATCAGCAAAACCATTAGTTGATTCCTCCAACTCTCTCAATGTATACCAATGACCCCAACCCAAATGCGAAACCTCCGGACCCGACAACCCGTTTTGCTCACTACTCCCATACATCGATGACCCGCCACCTCGATCCGGGTAAGATATCCTATGACCCTTTCCAATTTCAATGTGAATTCTTTGTTGCCCAATTGGACCCTCCTCAATCTGCGAACGCACCACCAACCTTTGGTTCGAGTTCGACCCACCAGACTCCGGTGTAGGGTCTGGCAATGCAGCTCGTGCCGGGTTTTCGACTCGAATTTCGGTTATCTCTTTTGATATGCTTGGAATTGTGGGTTTGTAATTGACATTTTTACTGTTGCTGTTGCTTCTACTACTGCTGATTACATAAATCTGGGCGTTTTTTAGTTTATTGCTGTTGCGCCTTGAGAAGAACCAAAGAGATACAAAGAAGAGAAAGAGGACAATTCCAGCTCCAACACAAATGCCTAACACAACCCATAATCTTAACCCGAAAATTGATGTTTTTTTGGAAAGTTCATTGTTTAGAAATGAACTCATTATTGTTTACAAAGCTTCAGAACTTTTTTTTTTTTTTTTTTTTTTGAAAACTCTTCACAACTTACTTACACTCTTTGAGTTTTTTTTTTTTTTGGTAATTTGGCATGTTTAATGGAGACTTTAAGTGTAGTAAGAAAGAGGACGGAGAATCATAGGAAGTTAAATGTAGTGAGAAAGCGGAGTGGAGAAATTCAGTAAACCAACAAAGAAGAGTGCAAAATTTGGGAATGAGGAGAGAGAGAGTGGGAGTAGTAGCTGGTTTGATGGGACAGATGAAATTAGAGATACCTTCACATTGTTTTTTTAGTGTTGTCCCACTAAAATTGCGCTCCTAGTACAGAAACGGGCTGACCACGGATTCATGTAGTGTCATGTGTACTCGTTAGGGGTGTCAATTCGGTTAAACAATTCGGGTTTTGGTTGGGTTTATCAGTTTCGGATTATAACGGGTCGGTTTATAACGGATTGAAATAATAAACGGGTCGGTTTGGGTCGGTTTTGAAAATTATCGGGTCAGTTCGGTTTGGTTTTTTTAATTGCAGTTTCTATTCGGATCGGGTTCTTATCGGGTCAGGTTCTAGTCGGTTCGGGTCGTAATCAATTTGGGTTGAACTGGGTCGGTTTGAAAACGGGTTCAGCCCATTTAATGTGGGTTTCGGTTAAAAACAGTTCGGGTCTTAATCAGGACGGGTCGTAATTGGTTCGGGTCATAATCAGTTTGGGTTTAACTGGGTCGGTTCGAAAATGGGTTTCGGTTCAAAATAGATCGGGTGAAATCGGGTCCAACCATTATCGTTTCGGTTATAATCGGTTTAGATTGAACTTGGTTGGTTTGAAAACGAGTTTACCCAATTTGAAACGGGTTTCTAATCAAATCATATCGGGTTAAAATTGAGTCGGATGATTATCGAGTCGAATTAGTCATATAATGGGTAGGAACGAGTCATGTTATAATCAAGTCAAGTCATAAATAAGTTGGGTTTATCGAGTAGTGGGTTGAAACAGATTAGATCATAAACATATTGGGTAACAAGTTGTAAATGACTCAGTCATAACGGGTTACGGGTTTTAAACGGTTTGGTCATAACGGGCTACGGGTCGTAAACGGTTCAGTCACAACGGGTTACGGATTATAACCGGTTCGGTCACAACGGGTTACGGGTTGGAACGATTTAGGTTTATCGGATTTTTATCGGGTTTTAACGGTTTTCGGTTTAAAACGGGTCGGGTTACTATCGGGTTTAAACGTAATCGGTTTGGGTTGCTTTCAGTTTCGGGTTGTAACGGTTTGGCTTGATAACGGGTCGGGTTAGTAACGGTTTGCACAAATTCGGTTTAGTTCAGTTTCGGTTTGGAAAAAATTGGGTCGGGTCAGTTTTCGGTTTCTAAAAAACGGGTTTTAAACAGTTCAGTTCCTTTTCGGATCGGTTCGAAACAGTCGGATTTAACGGTTCGGGTCAGAAACTGACAGCTCTAGTACTCATGCTAATAAATTTCTAATGAACCTGGAATTCTCGAAATGTGTACTCGTTGCTTATAAAGGAAAGATGATAAATGCACTCTTGTGTACTCTTTTAGTCTTTTTGTTTGAAATTAAATGAATTATTGACATCTGTTAGAATTTAGTTTTGTATTGGCAATTGGTTGTTTGATGTTATTAAGTGTTGGATTTATTACTTGGATGTCTTGACTAATTGTTAGCATTGGATATTTCTACACCCGCACTAGTGGTGTGGCTCACTATCGAAAAATAATCGCTGAAATCACAAAAAAAAAAAAAAAAAAAAAAAAAAAAAAAAAAAAAAACGTTTAGATAATTAAGCACTTTCTTGGAACGATTAACCTGGTTGTCCCATGGTTTAGGACTTATTGTCTTGAAAGCGAAATACATCATCACCGATACATGTTTTCTGGTGAGGTCAATGACCCCTAAGGTTTACACAACGAACTCTGTATCTAGGTACCTGAACTCAAATGTTAGAATTGGTCAAGAACTACTTAAATCTCAAAGAATATGTTTGTGTTTATGTTCAGGGTTCATGAGTAACAAAGAATAATAATGAGGAGGGTCATATATCAATGCATTGAAAAGAGAAGCTCAAAACACAAAAATCAAATGTCTCGAAACGATAGTGAGCCAGCACATTGTTTATTGATACGAGTATTAATTAATACTAATGATCACATTGAATATTACATGTAAAATGATAAATCACTTTTTGTCTCCACTATTTATAAGTTTTTTACCAAATTGGCATTGTGGGTTGAATAATAAGCCCCTGAAAAAGACATCGACGTCTTATAAGGAAACAAACTAAAGGTTTGTTTGGATTGAAGTAAATCTAAATGCCTCCACATTAATTCGTATTTTTTTTTTTCATCACCATACTATGTGGCACTTTTTCAAAAAAAAAAAATGGGCCTCTTTTTATTTTTGGCAAAAATCATTAAATTGATTTTTTATTATCACATATGTTTTTAAATAACAAAATGAATACAAATTTTTTTTTTTAACAAAAAAAAAATAAAAAAAAAAACCCAGTCAACCCTCTACCAACAACCTAGCTCCGCCGGCGAATACCAAACACCAACCCACCCACACTGGTGACCTTGTCCCCACTCTTATCGTCGGCATAGCCCAACTCCGTCCAGACCCTCTCCTTTCCCTCGATCGACAACACCCAAACTAAACCCTAACCACTAACCCGAAACCCCACCACCTTCATTTCCCCACCACGAAACCAACCCTTCCTCTTTTCCCCTGCAATACCCCGTATTTTTATATTGTTATATATATATATAAATTATATATTTTATTTATAAATTGAAATTATTTATTTTATATTAATGAAATTAATTATTTAATTATTAAATAAGTGTATAAAAAATAACATGAGGAATTAATTGTGGCAACTAAGGGTCTGTTCGGCAATAGTAGTTGTAGCTGCTAACTGTTAGCTTTTGAGCAGCTGTTAACTGTGAGCTGTCAGCTGCCAAGGTAGATGTTTATAATATGAATGTTTGGCAAAACTAGCTATTGAAATTATTATTATTATTATTATTATTATTATTATTATTATTATTATTATTATTATTATTATTATTATTATTATTATTATTATTATTATTATTATTATTAGTGGTAGTAGTAGTATGACATATCTTATTTTAATATTTTTAAAATATCATGGACTATAATATATAGATCTATTAAGCAATCAATTCATAAAATAAGATATGTACTAAAATCAGATACTTTTTATCATAATGAAAATTAACGTCAAAATCCTTTTTAAAATACTACATACTACAATAAATTAACTGCGTCGTCCAGCTAACCATAAAGAATCAGCTATACTATCACGAGTAGCCTTCATTGTTGTACAATTTGTTGTTGTAGCTTCACATTGTGAACAAGAGGTGACATCTGGAAGTTCGAATGAAGGTATAAAGTTAGGATACTCTTCAAACACTTGAAAAAGTGGATCATCTGGTGAATATATTCAAATATAATTATGAAGCGTAAAAGTCGCAACTATAATTTGTATTTGTGTCTCAACACTAAATTGCGGCATTCTAGTAAGTATCTTCCATCTTTGCTTCAAGACTCAAAACATCTCTCGATACAACTTCGAAGTGAGGAGTGCCACTGATTAAAAGTTTCTTGTTTATTTTGTGGAGGCGTGTGTTGAAATTGCGATGCATGATACCTTAACTTTGGATATGGTATTAGAAAACCATTTTGACCTAGATATCCTTTATCAGCCAGTAATACTTGCCTACGTAAATTTATTATTGAAAATTGTCAGATAAATAAATCATAACAACGACTTAAAAATGTATTATATTAAAAAAATAATAATAAAAAAAAACCTAAAATATTTTAAGGAATGTATAACATACACATACCTTCAGGTTGTTTAGGGAATTTTAATTCCGAAGTTCCAATAGCATGGAGAAAAACACGAGTATCATGTGTTGATCCTTCCCAACAGGCTGATACAAATGTAGAACACATATCAAAATCACATGCAGCCAATACATTTTTTTTTGGTAAATAAAGAATTTTATTACCAAAAGTAAAGAGTTACTACCCATAAAAGTAGCAACTACTAGAAATGAAAGTTCAGTACATGCCCTTTGGGCCAAAGAAGCAACAAAACCAAAGCCCGAAGGCAAAACAAAGACAACAACTACGGAACCTCTAACTAACAAAGGGAGAGGAAACCGAAGCTACAACCAAAAGTGGGTAACAGACCCAAACATCCAAAGATATCAAATAAGGTGAGTATAAAAAAGCATTAACTTAACTTGAAAGCAAACACCATCCGCCAGCATCATCAAAAAACGCAGCTTGATAACAACCCCACAGTCAGCCTACCAGGACAGAACAACAGCATGCATGCAGTACAATCCAGGACAAAAGATCGCAGCCATGAACCATCATCCAACAGCACAAACATAAGGAAGCTCAAGCAAGACAGAGAAGCACAAGATGCCACAATAAAGTAGATCGACAGCTACCACAACGGAAGAGGCAAGAGAAGGAGTCCTAGAAGAACCAGCAAACAAGGTAGCAATAGGAATATCACCCACCATACAATCCAGACCATCAACTAGCACCTCATACTAGAAGACAACACTAAAAATAGGGCCTCAACCTACTACACACCAAGCAAGCTAGAATAACCAAGACTCACCCATGACAACCAACTTCCACCACACCAAAACAACAACAGAGAATACACCACCACCAGCATCATCATAGAACAGCTTGATAACACTCCATAGTCATCCTGCCAGGAAAGAACAAAAGCATACATGCAGTACAAACCAGAACAAAAGATCGTAGCCATGAACCATCAGCCAGCAGCACAAACACAAGGAGGCTCAAGTAAAACATAAAAGCAGAAGATGCCTGGATAGAGATAGATCAACATCCACCACAACAAAAGAGGCAAAAGAAGGAGCCTGGACAAAAGCAAGAACCAAGGTAGAAAGAAGGATACCACCCACCATACAATCCAAGCCATCAACTAGCACCTCATGCTAGGAGACAACACTAAAAACGACTTCATCCCACTATATACCAGGCAAGCTAATAAGACCAAGACTCAACCATGACAACCAACCTCCACCAAATAAAACAAAGAAGAACACCTTCCACCAGCATCACCATAAAATTAGCTTGGTAATAATCCCGAATTCAGCATGCCACGACAGAACAATAGCATACATGCAATACAAACCAGGACAAAGGATCGCAGCCATGAACCATCAACCATCATCATAAACATAAGGGCTCAAGCAAAGCATAAAAGCATAAGATGCCGAGGAAAAGATAGGTCACCAACTACCACAAAAGAAGAGGCATAACAAGAAGTCCAGACAGAAGCAAACAAGGTAGTAAAAGGAGAAGCACCCACCATACAACCAGGCCATCAACTAGCACCTCATGCTAGGAGACAACACTAAAAACGGGCCTCATCCCACTACACACCAAGCAAGCTAACAAGACTTAGACTTAACCATGACAACCAACCTCCAAAAGAAAGAAACTATCCACCATCAATAGACATAATCATAATATCACAGCTAAATAACAACCTAGCTAGAAACCAGCCTGCTAGGACGACAGCACGACAAGCATACAATACAAAACAGGATAAAGGATCGCTACCATAAACCATCATCCAACAACACTAATCACTAGGAAGCCTAAGCTAAAAAAATAACACAATACATCTAGACAGTAGTTACAACCAAAGAAAACAATTCCCATTTTAATAATGATAGCAAAAGGGAGGCAAACAAGAAATATTCAACCTTCCTTTAACAATTGAAGAACATCAGGGAATACCTTAACATCTACGAATCTACAATTCAGGGGAGCTGCCACAAACCTCAAGTTCAACCTCCAAATATAGAGCAACACCCCAACAACCAAGGGAGCTGCCACCAGCCTAAGTAGCAACCCGCAAGCACCAGACCCCGGAGAACGAGAACCTAGAAAAGAACACCAAACAGGGGGAGAAATCAGAGCAAAGACGACCGACAAACCACTTGTCGATCACATCAAAGCGCACCCTGACCTGCTAAACAGCTCTGACACCAACAAAAGGGATAAAAAAGAAACCCAGCCACCAGCGAACTAGAGCAAAAATCCACAACAATCGTTGAACAAAACCTCACAGCCCAACGAAGAAAAATCAACACTTTCAATTCCGGCTGCTAGGAAATAGAATAGGCCGGAAACACCACCCAACAGCCAATTCAACCAAAACAGCCGCTGGAACAACAAAACTCAGACCCTTCTTCAATCTTGAGCGAGGAACCCAGAAAATCGAAGAAGGGATCCGATTAGACTCGCCGCACCTTCCGGCCGCCAATTCTCTACTAAACTAATTCGACACCAGCAAACTAGCCCAGAAACCGACATCAGCCAAATAACAAAAACCCAGAAAATCAAGGGTTTGATGAACAAAACCAAACGAAAGAAAAAACGACACTTTCAGATTCCGGCTGCTGGGATAGAATAACCTGAAACACCGCCCAGCCGTCGCGTCAACCAAAACAACCGCCGGAACACCGAACTCAGACCCTTATTCAATCTTGAGCGAGGAACCCAGAAAATCGAAGAAGGAACCGATTAGCCTCGCAGCACCTTCCAGCAGCCGATTTGCCCAACACAACCACCGGAACAACGAGCCCTTCTTCAATAGGATGAAGAGCAGACCGAGTTCCAACATCCCTTAGGGTTTGAATTTTGGGGAAATGAAGAACAAGAAACCTGCTTCCTGACCTAACCCTTTGAAGAACGAATCCGTTGAAGGCAACCACCGAATCCGTCACCAAAGGGTTAGAGAGAAGCAAGAGTTTCTCTCTCTAGAAACAAACCCTGATTCAGGATTCAAAAAGCTTTGCTTGAATGTGTTTTACATGCAGCCAATACATTAAATGTAGGAACTCCTTTCCTTCCTCTATAAGGCATTTGTTGGGCCTCGGGTATTGTAGCTCCAATACATTAAATGTAGGAACTCCTTTGACAGGGTAAAGTCGTATCCCCTAATCAAAAGTAATTCCTAAATCCTCTAACTAATGTAGATAGGGAAGTAGGGTCGAATCCACAGAGAAACGAGTCTTTCTATTCCTAATTAATTAATATAATCTTGATTATAAAGTAACCACAATATAATGATCGAAGGAAACTAAACTACAAAGATTAAGAATAAGGAGAAAACAATATATAAAAGGATCTAGGGCATAGGTTCACTAATAAATAATATTCCAGGGTAAAACATAATAATCAATCATCAATGCATACATTAATTAGATCATAAAGGGCTTTCGCTACGTATTACAATCACACAATTAATTTACCGGTATTAAATCTCATCTCTCAAATCTCGACTTAACCATTTATAAATTAACCTGCCTATTGAAACTAGATCTAAACATCAATTCTCTTCTGTCGAATCTCGAATCAATATCGTTAAACTAACTCATGCATAAAAGATCTGTGCAAATCTAGTCACAGAGCATTAAATCAATTAATAGGAAATTAATCTAGCATTGATAATCTACAACAATAAATTACCCCTTCATATTATTTATGGATCCCCACAAACCCTAGAAATAAAACTACTCACACATAATAAAAACTAAACTAATCAAAGCAATAAAACAAGACATGATCAAAGGAATAAAATAAATAACTAAGATTAAGAGGAGAAATTGTTACCAAAGAAATCTGGAATTAAGAATAGAGTTAAGAACAAAGTATATGAGAGAGAAACTAATCTAAAAGCTAAGTAGAGAAAGAAAATCTAAAAAAGAAGGTAAAAGAAGGTAAATAAAATTACGTACAAAAATCGTACTTAAACCTCCCTAATACAAATCCTAATTGAAAACTAATCAGATCCCCTAAAAACACGCGCCCGATCGGGCAAAGGGCCGCCCGATCAGGCCCGCCTTTTTCTCTGCGTACTCTTCTAAACAGTCGCGCCCGATCGAGCTAGCATCTCACCCGATCGGGCGCGTCTTTGGCCACGCACCAGCACACTCTCACGCACCACGCCCGATCGAGCTAAACTTGCCCGATCGGGCCCTTGCTTCACCTCGAGGCTTGGAACTTCGATTGGGCTTATCTCTTCGGCCCAATCCGGATATCCACTTAGGGTCTTGATCATTCGGTCCAAATACCTCGGTATCCCAATTACCGAGCCCTTAATCACCGACTTGATGACTTTAACCGGCCTTGGGCTTCAAAGATGGTCGTGTCCTCCTAACGCTCGTAGTTGCTTCGTGAAAAACCTGGAAAACGCTCCAAGTGTGCAATTTCCTACAAAACTCAAGCAAAACTACAAAAACACTAGAAAACACAAATTAGTAATAAAAGTGGCCCGAAAGAGCCAAAAACACTACTAATTATGACCAAGGAACGGGGGTAAAATACTATATAAAATAGACATATCAGTCTTCATCCATATCCGTAGTTATTGTTAAAAAAAATGTACATTATAAAAGCAATTAAGCAAGCCATGTCTAATTTATAATAGATATAAAATTTACACACATAGATAAACATATGAAATGATATGCATCTAAACATGTTAATAATAAATCAGAATAAAATAAATCATTAAGATTGAAAAATCCAATTAAAAAGTTTAAATCCTAGTTGCTGAAACAATAAAATAATACCATCCAAAACACAAAGCTCAAAATTTCCAAAAACAAATCTAAAATAAAATTAAGTCCTAATAGTAGCCAAATCTTTAGTTATCTATCTTATCATACAATATTGTAACCAAGTAATTCTGCTTTCATCAACTTCCAAATTACAGAAAATTTCTCTCTTATCTGCATCTTGGATCAAAGTATTAGCATAACACCCAAAATTACTATGCTTTGTTAAATACTGATTATCAGTCATACTTCTAATAATTTATATTGCTTGTGAAATGGTAGAAGAGATATTTGATGTACTACTTTGACTCGTGAGTTTGATACATTCTGACATTTCCCCAATTCCCTTGGCCAACATTGCAGATCCACTTGATTGCCTCTTTGTACGCTTGATTTGGACACTATTTTTTTTTTTTTAATTATAGGCTGCTTTTGAGCCTTTTTAGAAGCACCCATGCTGCTGGTTGGATTTTGTGCTAAATTGGTCACTTTTGAACTACTATTTTTTGCTTGTTCCACAAAATTTTCTATAAAATTATCTTCATCCAATAAAGCATCTGTAAATTGGTTACTTATATGACTCTCATTAACACCAACAATTTCTTCCTCACTATTTTCATTTTCCACATTAAGGTCTTCAATAGGATCCATTGTGGGAACATATACATGTTATCCGGTTGCAATAGAATCTTCGAATAATTTTATCCAATAGTCTTCAAGAGTAGAGGTGATGATACCCTTGTTTCGAAACTTTTTGTAATCAAATTGTTCCTACAAAATTTAAATGTTTTGATTCGTTTGAATTAGTATTATCCCATCATATTAAGTAGTAATTATTTTAATGAACAAAGTTATTGGGAAGAATGAAAATACACACCTTGATTTTTATTTGCCACCATTCATTGGATGCATCAATTTTTCATGTCTTTGGATCCCACCCTAAACCAGTTTCCGATTCTCTTAACCTTTTCCATATCCGATAATCTTTCCTCATTGTATCATATTTGTGTTTATAACTACTTGAATTACTAAATTTACATTCGATTTTTCTCTACTTCCATTTGAATGTCCCTCCACTTAAAAAATTGTGCCTTACCATTGTCCTCAACAAATTTCAAACAAACATCACATAAGATGCAACTATCCTCATTGCTCCACTTAAAAACCTCTTTATTTCCTTCTCTATTACTCGATGAAGCCATCTAACATGTCATAAAATACATTAAAACTTAAACACCACATAAAAATAACAAGATACTTTAGTATTTTAAAAACTAGAAGATAAAGTTATGAATTTTTTATATGCTAAAATAATATTAGATAATAAGCTAGGTTGCACTGATATAATTTTGTTACTTCATTAATCATCCAATTTAGTTTTAATATTTGTAAGTAACAAGGTTTAATGAGACGCGATGATTGATATGTTCATTTTATATAGTATTTTACCCCCGTCCCTTGGTCATAATTAGTATTGTTTTTGGCTCTTTAGAGCAACTTTTATTACTAATTGGTGTTTCCTAGTGTTTTCGTAGATTTGGTTGACTTTTGTAGGGATTTGCACTTTCGGAGCATTTTCCCGAGATTTTATGGAGCAACTACGAGCATTGGAGATGCACGACCATCCTTCATAGCCCAGGGCCGGTTAGAGCCATCGAACTGGTGATTAAGGGCTCGGTATATGTGATACCGGGGCATTTTGACCGAGTATTCAAGACTCGAAGAGGAAATCCGAAGGGCCCAAAGAATTGGAGCCCAATCGAAGTCCAAAGAGTAGCCCAAGAGTGTCGCCCGGCCAAAGGAGCTCCCACCTGAAGGCGCGCACGGCCGAGCGCGAGAGACATACCTGGAAGTAAAAAGGCGCGCTTGATCGGGCGTGTGTTATTATTAGGCGGTTTAATAGTCGTTTAAGTTTGTTTTAGTTTAGGATTCTTGCTTAATATAAATACTTCTCCGTAAGCGAGTTTAGTATCTTCTTTTTACTCTTTCTTAATTTGTCTCTTAGATTTTCTCTCTCTACTTAGCTTTTAGATTAGTTTCTCTCTCTAATACTTTGTTCTTAACTCTACTCTCAATTCCAGATTACTTTGGTAACGATTTCTTCTACTTTAATCTCAGTTATTTATTTTAATTCTTTCATCATGTCTTATTTTATTGCTTTGATTAGTTTAGATTTAATTATGTGTGAGTAGTTTTATTTCTAGGGTTTGTGGGTATCCATAAATAATATGAAGGGGTAATTTATTGTTGTTGATTGTCAATGCTAGATTAAATTCCTATTGATTGATTTAGCGCTCTGTGACTAGATTAGGCCTGATCTTTTATGCATGAGTTTGACAATATTGATTCGAGATTCGAGAGATGAGAATTGATGTTTAGGTCTAGTTTCAATAGGCAGGTTAATTTATAAATAGTTAAGTTGAGATTTGAGAGATGAGATTTAATACCGGTAGATTAATTATGTGATTTTAATACGTAGCGAAAGCCCTTTATGATCTGATTAATCGATGCATTGTTGTTTGATTATTATGCTTTACCCTGGAATGTTATTTATTGGTGAACCTATGCCTTAGGCCTTTTATTCATTGATTTCCTTTATTTTAATTCTTCCTTACTTGTACTCATAGTATTATTCTGTTGATCACAATATATTAATTACTTTATAATTTGGATTGCTCAAATTAATTAGGAATAGAAAGACCAGTTTTCCTGTGGATTCAACCCTACTTCCCTATTTGCATTAGTTAGAGGATTTAGGAATTACTTTTGATTAGGTGATACGACTTTAGCCTGTCAAAATTTGGCGTTGTTGCCGGGGAAACGATTTATTTTTATTTCTGATTATTTTTGTAGTCTAGGTTATTTCTTTTTGTCTCAGAGAACGTTAGTTCTTTGAGGCAAGCCTCATATTTGCTTTTAGTTCTTTGTTTATGCCCAGGTGTTCCAGATCAGGTTACATCCCATTCGATCTTGAGATCGAACGTTCCTTCCATAGACAAAAGAATTTCTACAAGCAAATTCTGGCGGGTTCTGGTGATAATAATAATCACTGAGACCCTCCAACTAATTCTAGCGATTCAGAGGTATGATGAGTGTCATTTATGGCACTCATTTGGCTTCTTTTAGGATGATTTTCATGATTTTTTTTTATCTCTTTTCTTTAGTTTTCCTTAGTTTTGTTCTTTATTTCTTTAGTTTGTGCTTTCCTTAGTTAGTTTTCTTTCTTTGTGCATTTTTTTGTTTATTTGGTCTTTTTCCCTCTTATTTGCTTGTTTTCATGTATTTTCAGGTTATGATCGTGTTCCAAGGAATCCCGAGCCTTCCTCTCATACTTTTCATCATTTTGGATGCCTCTTGCATGTCATTTGGAGCTCAAGTTTGAAGGAATGCAAGGAGAAAGTTCATGAAATCGGTGCATGCATGTGGTAGGGGCATCATATTTGGCATGAACCCACCAAAAGAGCCATTTCAAGATTGCCGACCTTAGTGTTCATTATCATCACCAAGACGAGCGCACGAGGATGAGCTAGGATGAAGAAAAGGGAGCTCCCCTGCTGCTAGGTGTGGGCGCACACCTGGGTGGCGCGGGCGCGCCTGCCAGGGCCCCTGTTCCGTACCTATTTTCTCGCGGCCCCTCTCCCTTGTTGCGACCACACATTCCGGGGTTTCTTTTGGACGATCTAACTAACTTTTCTCTTGTTAGTTTTACTATACATAGTTTTTCCTTCTATTTTTAGAGGAAGAATGATTAGAATAAAAATAGAATTAGTTTTAGATCAAATTAGAGAGAGAAACTCTAGGTTTTAGTGAGAGAATTTCATGGTGGATTGTTGATGATTGAAGATTTCTCCATTTCCTTTGATTTTTGATCAAGTTTGTAAGGATTCCTTTTCTTTAATTCAATCTTTAGTTTGATCTTTAGTTTGATTTCAATTGTTTTGTTGAATGTTCAAGTTTGATTAAAGTTTGATTGATTGTGATTTGATTTTAGTTTGTTTAATTTGATCATGATGAATTTGTTGTTTAGCTTTGTTTTGATCTTAATTTCTATGGATTGTGAGTAGTTTGATTATTTCTAGGGTAATGGTGAAGCATATATGAGTAATGGATTGATGTCAATTTGGGGAAATTGATGGAGTTGATGATGTGATTAAATTGGTTAATTGATTATGTGCATGTGTGTGTTTGATTTAGGCTTGATCACCCTAGTTATTCACACTAGATTACATTGTAGGTTCACATTGATACGGACCATTGATTTGTGGCTTGCATTTAATGATTGAGGTGTTTTGTGACATTCCTAGTTAGAGTTTATAGTAGTTGACGCTAGTTAGACCTCTAGAAAAATAGCTTGATATGCTCTTTTGGTTGCATGATTGGTTTTCCCTCGCATCACTCAACTTAGTCAACTCTTTCCTAATTAGCGGAATTCGTTACAAGTATATGTGGATCCCGAGCCCTAGTGTTTATTAAATTTGTCCCAACCTAGCTTGTTTAGTTATTTAGCATTCACAGCCTTACCTCACCTTTCCGGAATAGCTTGACTTGACAATAAAAGATCGCCCTCCATTCCTTAGTGGTTCGACCCGCGACTTACCATTATACTTGTATAAGGGTGTGTTAAGAGATTAAAAATTTTGTTTAGCCTAGGGTAGGGTTTGTTTCAACGACCTAGTCCGACCCTTGTCAAAATGGCGCCGTTGCCGGGGATTGGTGTTGTGATTTTGTATTGTTGTTGAGTCTATTCCATCTTATTCAAAAACACAAAAATATTTTCTTTTAGGCTACATTTGTAGTCGTGTTACTAATAATTTTGTTTGAGATTGTGTGTGCAAGTGAACATGGGAGAAGCTCATAGAGTGACATTGAAGGAGTTGGGCACTCCAGGTGCTTACAAGTATGAGAGTGGGATTGTTCCATTGTTGGTTCCGGATAACGATTTTGAAATTAAACCAGCTATGATTACCTTGATCGAGTGGAAACATTTTGGTGGTACAAAAAGTGAAAATCCTCTCAATCATCTCAAGGATTTTGAGAAGTATTGCAATACAATTGTGGTAGCCGGAGTTGCTTAAGAGTATATAAGGCTCAAGTTGTTCCCCTTCTCTCTCATTGGAAGAGCTTTAGAGTGGTTTGATAAGGAGGTCAAACCAAGGTCCCTAAGGACATGGGATGAAGTTACCAAGGCTTTCTTATCTCGCTTTTTCCCACCAAAGAAAACGGCGGAATCTAGGGCTTTGATCCAAAGTTTCAAGCAAGGGCCTAATGAGAGTCTCTATGAAGCATGGGAGAGGTATAAGGAGTATCAACTAGAGTGTCCACATCATGGGATTCCTACCTACCAAATTATACAAATCTTCTATGTTGGGTTGAGTTCTCAAGGAAGAGCAAGCTTAGATGCCGGAGCCGGAGGCCCGATAATGAACAAAACGGAATAAGAAGTGGTGGATGCAATAGATGAAGTGGTGAGACATTATATGAATTGGAAAGAGGTGGAGAAAGAGCCAATTAGCAAGGGGTGCTCGATCGAACAACTCAATGCCATCAACGATTTGACCACTCTAATTTTGGATTTAGGGAAAGAGGTTGTATCCCTCAAGGCCAAGCTTGAGAGTCCTCTTTCGCAAGCTCAAATTCTTCCCTCCCAAAATAAGGGGAGAGGTACACCTTCTTACCCTAACACTTTTCCTTCTTCTTGTTGCATGATTAGAGAATGTTGGCCTTGTGATTTATGTGGAATGAATGATCATGATGCTTTTATGTGCCCCAATGTTCCTTGTGATGAATGTGATGGAATTGAAAATGAGCATGTGAATTATGTTGATAATCATAATTTTGAACCTAGATTTGAGGTTCAAAGAAATGTTTAAAATAGGAATTATCACAACCAAGCAAACTATGATAATTATAATCAAAGTGGTGGTTGTAGAAATCATGGAGTCCAAGAGATTCGTGGTAGCTATAACAATCATGGTTATAATGGTAAAAGTCATGGCCGAGGGCATGGGGATCATAACCAAGGTTATGGTAACCATAGTCAACATCATGGCCAAAATCATGCTAGGGGTAATTGGAATAATCAAAGTAGGGGAAATTTTCAACCTAATGTTCAAAGAGGTACCCCACTTGGATCCATTCCAAATACTCAAGGCCCAAGTGATAATTTCTATGATCAACCATTTTCTTCTAGGAGTTTCTTAGAAGAGGTTTTTGAGAAACAAGCCAATTTGCTAAGATCCTACATGGCCGTGAATGATGAGAAGTTTAATGACATGTTGACTCAAAATAAGGAGTTAGGAAATCGACTTTCTCAATTGGCTAGTGATTTTAAGGAATTTAAGCATTCTTCTTCTTTTTTGACTTCATCGAGCTTAGATTCTAAGAACCCTATGGATGCAATTGTTACTAGGAGTGGTAGGGTCCTTGAGAATGGATTACCTAAAAAGAGTGATGCTAGAGAGAGTACTAGCAAGAGCTCGATTGAGATTAAGGGAGATGAGAGTCCCTTAATTGAGAAAATTGATGAGGAACAAGTAGAAAGAGTGAAAGAGAAAGAGAAAGAACTTTACAAGCCCAAGCTCCCTTATCCCCAAAAGTATAATAGGCACAAATTGAATGAGCAATTTGGGAAATTCATAGAGATGCTTAAGCAACTTCATCTTACTCTTCCTTTCACCGATGTGGTAGAATAAATGCTAAACTATGCTAAATTCCTTAAAGAAATTTTGAGTGGAAAGAGGACGTGTGATATGGCGGAAACGATTACCTTAACCGAGAATTGTAGTGCGATCATAATGAATAAGATGCCACCTAAGTTGAAGGATCCCGGAAATTTGTCTATCCCTTGTGCTATTAATAAGATTCAAATTGATAATGCCTTATGTGACTTAGGAACTAGTGTTAGCCTTATGCCATATTCGGTCTATCAAAGACTAGAGCTAGGGGAACTTTTACCTTCCAGGATTACATTGCAATTAGCCGATAGGTCGATCAAGATCCCAAAGGGTAAGGTAGAAGATGTTCCCTTGAGGGTGGGGAAATTTGTCTTTCTGGTAGATTTTGTAGTGTTGGATATGGATGAAGATGCTACTATCCCTATCATCTTAGGTAGACCATTCCTTGCTACATTGGGGGCTATGATTGACGTCAAGAGTGCTATGATATCTCTTAAGATAGGAGAGGAGGTAGTTGAGTTTGATTTGAATGAAAGTATGAAATATCCTTCTTCTTCTTTTGAAAATTGCATGAGTGTTGAATTTCTTAATAATATTGTGCAATCCATGCATGAGCACTTGATCACATCTAATGATCCTCTTGAGTGTGTTTTGTTGAACAAAGAAAAGATAGGTGCTCCTAGCAAAGAAGTGAAATTGTATGAATATTTGCTTGATGGAATCATTGACGGAAGTGATGAACAAATTTGCATGGGGATCTCAAGTCAAGATGCTTTGCAAGTGGCCTCAACCAAAGAAGGTAAAGGTGTGCCTATGGTAGAGCTCAAACCTCTACCATCACACCTTAGGTATGAATTCTTAGGCCCAAATTCTACTTATCCCGTAATTGTTAGTGCATCCTTGAGTGAGAGCCAAGCTCAAGCGCTATGTGATGTTTTGAGAAAGCACCAAGGTGCTTTGGGCTATACCATTGATGATCTCAAGGGTATAAGCCCCTCTTTGTGTACGCATCATATAACGCTTGAGGAAGGAACCCTTCCCTCTATTGAACGACAACGTAAGCTACATCCCCAAATGGGGGAGGTTGTGAAAAAAAAGATCACCAAGCTTTTGGATGCGGGAATCATATTCCCCATCTCAAGCTCTAGGTGGGTCTCTCCCATTCATGTCGTTCCAAAGAAGGGGGTATGACCGTAGTCAAGAATGAGAAAGGTGAGCTCATTCCATTCATTGATCAAATGCTCATTCCATTCATTCTCCTATAGGCAAAGGCCTCATAAGGGCATGTGAACGTTGTCTTTGCTTGATTGTCGGGGTGAATTGGGATTTAGAAAAATCCCGAGTAACCATCAAGGAAACAATAGAACTTGTGCCTTGTTAGTCTTTCAAGAATTTGATCAATGAATGGAAGGGGAAAGTGATCCTTCTTGGTGGATGTGTTTAGACGTCTATAGTTTTGGGAAATGAGAAATGTAAGCTCATTCCGATTAGGTGGAAAGTGATCCTTCTTGGTGGATGTGTTTAGACGTCTATAGTTTTGGGAATGAGAAAAGTCATCCACCGGCCTAATCAATGAATGGAAGGGATAAGTGATCCTTCTTGGTGGAAAGTGATCACAAGCATTCAAGCATTTTACTTCCACTCCCATTGTCCAAGCCCCTAGATGGGATTTTCCTTTAAAGCTTATGTGTGATGCTAGTGATACGGCTATTGGGGGTGTGTTGGGTCAAAGGGTTGATAAGAAGCTCCATGTCATCTATTACATGTCGAAGACCCTCAATGATGCTCAAAGGAATTACACAACAACGGAAAAGGAGTTCTTAGCAATTGTCATTCCTTTGAAAAGTTTCATTGTTACTTGTTGGGCTCCAAGACTATTGTGTTCACTGATCATGCGGCTTTGAAATACCTCTTTGGGAAAAAGGAATCTAAGTCAAGGTTAATTCGTTGGGTTCTTGAACTCCAATCTTTTGATCTTGAGATTCGAGACACGAAAGGAGCGAAAAATGTGGTTGCGGACCATTTATTTAGACTTGAGTAGTTATCATGGGTAGAACTTCTTAAACTGGTCAAGATTTGTCATATTTGAGAATTTGTTACCATCCATATCAGTTAGTTTTGCAGCACCACCTGATAGGATAGTTTTGCCAATGTATGGTGCGGACCAATATTTGCCTCTTGGATCTAAAACATTTTTCCTTAATGCCTTTAACAATAAGTCTCCCACTTTTATGTTTCTTGTCTTGACCTTTTTTTTAAAGTTTCTAGCCATGCAAATTTGATAGCATTGAGTATGATGTAGAGCTTCTAGTTGTTTTTCATAAAGTAGAATTAGCTTCTCATATCTTGCTCTAGTCCATTCAACTTCATCAAATTTACTTTCTAACACAATGCGTAGGGAAGGTATTTCTAGTTCTACAGGTTGTATGGCATCCATTCTGTAGACTAAGGAGAATGACGTATTTCCCGTGGATGAGCAAATTGACGTGCGATAACCTCAAAGTGCAAAATAGAGTTTGCCAGGCCAATCCTTGTAATTTTCAGTCATTTTTTTATGATAGTCTTTAAATTCTTATTGGCTGCTTCTACCACCCCATTTGCTTGAGGTCTATATGGGGAAGAATGATGATGTTGAATACCATTCTTTAGAAGCAATTCTTCACATTCCGCTTGAAAGTGAGTTCCATGGTCACTTATCATTTCATGTGGGACTCCATACCGATATATTATTTTTCTTTCGATAAAGAGTGCTACATGTTTTGCGGTGAGTTTTCATATGATGTTGCTTCAATCCATTTTGTGAAGTAATCAATTGCCATTAAGATATATTCATGATCTTCTATCCCGGGAGGAATGATTTTCCCAATAATGTCTATACCCCATGTTGAGAATGGCCATGGTGATGTATAGGTGTAATGGAGTGATGGAGGAACATGTTGCAAGTAAGCGTATATTTGGCATTTAGGGCATCTTTTTACATATTGATGGCAATCCCTATTCATGGTAGTCTAATGGTATCCTTGACGCATTACTTTTTGGGCTAGAATTTTGCCATTCATATGAGTTCCACATACTCCTTCGTGGATTATTCTAATTTCTCTTTGAGCTTCTTTTTTGCCTACACATAAGAGAGCTCTACCCTTAGGTACCCTTTTACGAAGCTCATTGTTTATAAGTACATATTAAGAAGCCAAAAGTCTTAGAGCTCGCTTTACTTTCTTGTTAGCGTGAGGTGGATATTGTCCTTTAGGACATTGTTGAGGATGTAAATATAACAAGGCTCTTCCTCTTCTTCCTGTTCTTGTAATACGTCATCATCTTCTATAGCTCGGATGTAAGCTGCTTTATGTCTTTTTTCTATTGTTAAAGGCATTTGCTCAATTTCCTTAGGAATTCTAACCATTGAGGCTTGTCTTGCCAAGGCATCAGCAAATTAATTGTCCTCTCTTTATAGATATGTGTCTTCTACCTTTTCGAGTTGATCAGTAAGAGTTTCCAAGTATGTTTTATAAGGAGCCAAGCAATCACTCCTTACTTTCCATATTTTGGAAATTCGATTGATGATTAAAGAAGAGTCTCCAAATATTCAAAGTTTTCTTACTCCTAATGCACAAGTAGTTTCGAGGCCTACCACACATGCTTCATATTCCACAGCATTGTTAGTAATGTCGAAGTCTAGCTTTATAGAGATTGGGACGTGTTCATCTTTAGGTGGTATTAATAATACCCCTACGCCACAACCCTTTTGGTTTGAACCTCCATCGAAGTATAATGTCCATGTATCATTTTCTATGAGCATTAAATCTTTCATCTAGAAAATCATTTTCATGCATAGGCGTTGAATCTTCTATTGGGAAATCTACTAAGAAGTCAGAAACCACTGATCCATTGATAGCCTTTTGTGGCATAAAACTTACATCAAATTAGGATAAGTTGACAATCCATCTTGATATTTTCTCGTTAAGTGTAGATATCTCAAAGAGATACTTTAGTGGGTCCATTTGATATACCACATAGACTATATGAATGAGCATGTAATGCTTAACTTGGTTGTGGCCTACACTAGTGCAAGGCACAATTCCTCAAGTGGTGTGTAGCGTACTTCATACTTGAGCATCTTCTTACTTAAGTAGTAGATGGCGTTTTCTGTACCTTCTACTTCTTGCGCAAGCATAACTCCCATTGTCTCTTTAGTGACTGTTAGGTACAATCAAAGAGGAATTTCTAGAAGTGCTGGTGCTAATACAAGAGGATTAGCGAGATAGACTTTGATCTTTTCAAAGGCTTTTTGGCGCTCATTGTCCCATATCACTGGTACAATTCTTTTTAAGTTTATTGAATATTGGTTCCCATATTGTGGTTAGCTTGGATATGAACCTACTTATGTATTGCAGCCTGCCAATGAATCATTGAATTTGTTTCTCGGTCTTGGGCGGTGACATTGACATAATTTCTTTAATTTTAGTTGGGTCTATCTCTATTCCACTAGAGCTAAGGACACAGCCCAAGAGTTTTCCTGAGGTGACTCCAAAAGCACACTTAGATGGGTTTTGCCTCATGTTGTATTTCCTTAGCCTTTCGAAGAATTTCCTTAAGGCTACTGGGTTTCCTGGACGATCTTTTGATTTTACGATCATATCATCCACATAGAATTCTACCTCTTTGTGCATCATGTCATGGAATAAGGCAGTTGCTAATCTTTGGTAAATGGCACCCTCGTTTTTCAACCCGAATGACATTACCGTGTAACAATAAGTGCCCCATGGTGTTATGAATGTAGTCTTTTCCATGTCTTCTTCTGCCACGAAAATTTGGTTATATCTTGTGTACCCATCCATAAATGAGAGAAGTGCATGGTTCGCTGTATTATCTACTAAAATATCGACGTGTGGTAAAGGGAAGTCGTCCTTTGGACTTGCCTTATTTGGATCTTTGTAGTTGACACACATTCTTACCCTTCCGTCTTTCTCGGGGACTGGTACCACATTTGCAACCCATTCGGGGTATGTAGATACCCTTATAAACATGTTGTTATTATTTTACTTCTTCTTTTATTTTAAGAGCTACGTTGGGTCTCATTCAACGTTACTTTTGTTTTACGGGTTTCATTCATCGGATTAGTGGTATTGTGTGTTGAGCTATTTCTGCATTTATTCTTGGCATATCTTCGTACTACCAAGCGAACACATCTATGAATTCTTTTAGTAGATTTATTAAATTTATTCTTTCTTCTTTACTAAGAGTTAGACGAATTTTAACTTCTCTCACTAGTAGAAAAATTGTCATTTATAACACCCTATTTGTAACGGGCATAACAAAATTCGTTACTAAAAGAGTAATTGTAACTAGCAAAATATATAACCGTTACGGAAAAAACTCATTTGTAACGGGCAACCAATTGCCTGTTACGAATAGCTAATAATTGTAACGGGCAAATAAATGCCTGTTACGAATAATTAATATTTGTATCGGCCAAATAAAAATCTCGTTACACCTAAATCAAGCATTAGGGTTTAAAACCTTCTTTTTTTTCCCAGCCGCTTTTCTTCCTCAAGCGGGCTCTCTCTCTCCTAATTTCTCTCTTCCTCTTATCTTTTCCCTCAAGCTCTTTCTCTCTCTACTCCTTTATCGCGTTCCTCTAACATCTTGCCGGCGCGTCGGTCAGTCTTAGTAAGACTAGCAACAGCGGCAGTGGCGCAAGGTCGGTCTTACAATGACGCCGTACTACCTTAATTTCACACTAATGCGTCGTCGTTTCACCATTTTCAAGTAGGTCACCTGCTTCCTTTTATCCTCCTATAAATCATCCTGTCCCAGGTATTTTTTCTCTAATTTACCCAATTTAATTTCCCAATTTTCATATACAATTTTAGCTCAGATCTAGTTCATGTATAATTAAACAAAAAAACCCTATTTTTTTAATTTCAAAATTTTGTTATATCTAACTGGAATTTTTCTAAATTAACTAGTAATTATTATGGGTTAGATCTAGCTGAAATTTTCAAAATTAACTAATGAAAAATCTTCAAAATAAAGAGTTCAAAAAGGTGTGCAAAGAGAGGGAGAATGAGTTGAAGGAAGAGATTCGGCAGCATTCGATTGCGAAGAGGAAAACTCTTAAGAAGATTGCTAAATCTAAGCAATGCAAGCACCTTAAGGTCGGTTCAGATGATCTTCTTAGGCACTGTTCTTTTGAGCGTCTCGGTAGAGCAGAGCAGAGCAAATTAAATTTCAGCAGAGCAGATTTTAGGAGAGCACAGTTGTGAAGAACCGAGCCGAGCCGAGCTGAGCAGAGCAGATAGCAGATTTCAACGTTATTATCATTATCATTATCATTATCATTATTATTATTATTTTTAAGTGCATATACGATTTAGGTGAGCGAAAACATAAATATATGTGTACCATATTTAACATATGTTTATAGTAGAAAGATAAAAGACAATAGTTTACTTATATTTATCTCACAAATTTTTTAATATAAAATGATTTAATGAGTACTAATGATTTTACTTATAATTTTATCTTTATCATATATTTTTTACTTTAAAAACAATAATAATATACAAAGTACTACTTGAAAACAACCTCTATATTTTAAAATCTTAAAATGTATCGAAAGATTTGAAAAATAATTCAACTCAATGAACTAACAATCAATACCCACATAAAATGTTTCTACACATTTTGATTCTAATATCAAATTGTAGACACCTAAAAATGTCTCCCCAAAACCAAGCCCGATGATAAATAACCTTTCACCGCCGCCATTGGTCGGGTTTAGTATTTAATCCCGAGAGTGCTTAAAATATCGTATTAAATTCATATTTTCGAAAGGTCTATGTCTTGGTGTTTGGTAAAAGCATAGTTTTAATTTTAAGCCCAAACCTTTTTTATTTTATTATTTTTGGCCCAAATATTTTAGTTATTTTTATTTATTATTTTCTTATTTTAGCCCGAATAATAAAAGTCAGAAAAAATCCCGAAATTATCAATCGGTACTTAAAAAGCCGAAAGAAATTAGGGTTAAAAATGAATTTAGACGGAAAAATGGACTGGAACTGAACGTGTCACGGTCAAGCTTGACCGTGTCATGGGAATTCTTCCCGTCTGACGGTGGGACTTCCCGTGACACGGGAGGTCTGCCGTGACACGGGAAGTTCCGTGTCCTTTCCGCGTAAACCCTTAACGCGTTTTCCGTTCCGTTTTCTGAAAATTTCCCGCGACACTCCAAAAACTGACCGTGTCACGGGAACTTGTACCGTCTGACGGTACAGTCTAACCGATTCACGGTACAGTCTGACCGTGTCACGGGATACTTTTTTAGGGTTTTTATCATTTTAGGGTTTCGTGTGCTCCCTCAGCACATTTCCCTATAAATACCCCCTCATTCCTGATGAACGGGCAAGGAGAATTCTATTATTCTTATTTTCTCTCTTCTATGCTCTTAACCTAAACACTAGCCTACCCTTTTCACTTCAAAATTCCTTCTTCAAGCACTCAAAGGAGTCCATATTTTACTCGAGGTTCTATCCTTAAACCAAGGCGTGAAAGGTAGAATCGTTTGAGGGTTTGGCCCCAAAATTAACCTTGTTTTTATTTAATTTAATTTAATTGTTGTTTTATTATTTCCTTGAAGTTACTAACTCGTTTATTATTTTGTAGTTGCAAGCAAACAGATTCAAAGTAAGAGTTATGCTCTTTTTATTATTATTTTTCTAACGATTTTTCTGTTGTTAGAATTATGATTAAATTGGTTCTTTTTATTGATTTTATTATATTTATTGATCACAATATTGCATGTTAATGGGAATATGTAATTGAACATCACGACTAATAAGATAATTTGGACAACCGGTTTAGGATCCCTTTTAATCTTGTTGTTTAATCAAGTGATCACCAAATATTTAGAATTATGTGTGCATTAATTTTGAACCAATTTAGTTAAATAATAGTTTGGAGCGAATTGAATTATTGTTTGTATGCCTTTGAGGTCACAAGAATGCTTTTCACTGTAAGAATCGAGTAGAGGCCAATACGGGCGAATGTGACTCCATGACTCACTTCGTACCATCATCCCCGATCCTCCTTTCGTGGTTCCGAACCATATGGAGTTAGTAATCTCATGGATTATGAATGGGGTGTAACCTTCACGGGTCAATTGTTGTTGCCTATCGTTGTCCCTTATCGTGGTTGCCTTTTTATGATCCGTGAACGGTTTACAAGTTCCTTAAAAACTTGTTGGCGGCTCCCTACTTTATTTGTCCCTAATCGTAATGTCAATTCCCACTTCCTATGAGTGCCAAGCATATTCACAACATGCTTTAACGTAGGCGCAATTCGAACGACGCCTACAATTTGGCGACTCCACTGGGGAGGATTCTTAATTATTTATCGATTTGAGTGATCGGTATTTAATTAAGATGAGTGGATGAGACTTGAAAGATTCTTGAAAAAATATTCCTGTGATTAATTTGGCATTTTTTCATCTGCATAGACGTTTTAACGTCGCATTCAGGTATGTCCCGTAGGAAAAATTGGATAACTCGGTTGCGCGCAAGAGCAAACAGGGCACCAGTCAGATTTTCTGACTGCCGTGTCACGGCAGCTTCTGCCGTGTCACGGTACAGTGTACCGTCTGACGGTAGACTGTACCGTGACACGGGAATTTCTGCCGTGTCACGGCAGTCCTAAAATCTGTCCGGTGACCTATTTTCTTTTTCCACAGTCGACTTCCTTCGATTTTTCTGAAAAAACGTATGTGTTCTACATGCGTCTTAGCCCCGGGGGATTTAAGCTCTATCAACCCAAAAATGCTCATGGCAATAAGGGTTCATCCGAGTTATTAAATCCACCCAAACCTTGGAGTCGAGTTCGATTTCATCACGAACTCGCGGAGCCGCCCGTTGGCATACACCCTCAAGGTAGGCTGCCTTGCTAACGCGTCCAAACTCTTAACCATGGTACCCTTTTGACACCCAAAGCTTGACCAATAGTTGAACATAGACCTTGACTTTAGGTTGCGAACTTTTTTTACATCATCGTGCCTACATGCTATGTATTTGTTCGGTGCTAACCCTAATGTGTTTGCTTTTTTGTTTGACCCATGACCGAGGGTTTTTATTCTCACATAGTAATTAGTACGGACTTAAAATCGATTAAAATCTTAAAAAAAAAAAAAATCACAAAACTGACCTGGAATTGCGCACCGTGTCACGGCATTTTATGCCGTGTCACGGTGAACAGTGCTGTGACACGGTAAAGGCTACCGTCTGACGGTAAGTCTTAACCGTGTCACGCCAGTCTGCACCGTGACACGGTGCCCAGGAAAGTGTCCCGTCAGTCTTTTTTCTCGATTTATGTGTCCAGTATTGAGTCGTGTTTAGTTATACGATCAAAACACGCGTCTATAATCTCGCTTAATCACTCACGTGTCGTGTTTACACACTTTTTCTCGATTTGAAACGTTGCTTGTTTATTTTTAAAGGGAGGATACCATCCGACTTTTAAAAAAAGACATAAAAACAAGACTTTAAAAAAAAAAAAAAAAAAAAAAAATATTGACCGTGACACGGGAACTTATCCCGTCTGACGGGAGAGGTGTCCCGTGCCACGTCACCCTTTTTCAAAAAAAAAAAACAAAATTAAAAAAAAAAAAAATTTTGATCGTGACACGGGAACTTATCCCGTCTGATGGGAGAAGTGTCCCGTGCCACGTCACCCTTTTTCAAAAAAAAAAAAAAAAAAAAAAAAAAATTTGACCGTGACACGGGAACTTATCCTGTCTGACGGGAGAAGTGTCCCGTGCCACGTCACCCTTTTCCAAAAAAAAAAAAAAAAAAAAAAAGAGCGTCAGTTTAGTCATTCGTTTTAATTTGGTCCTCGCGTCAGTCATTTTGGTTATTGTTCACATGTCTAGCCATACGATCATACCACGAGTCTTATAACATCACTTGATCACTCACGAGTCAAGTATAGTCCACACACTTTCTTTATGTCCGACTCGAGTCGTGCACCAGGTCGTTTATGATCGTATATTAGGTTCATGCACCTTTTTTTTTTCGTCATAATAAAAAAAATGAGTGGAGTTTTCTCACCTGTTTTCAAATGTCTATTTTTTCCTTCCTTTCCTATCTTGAGCAATGAGTCAAACAATTAAGTGAATTGTTCTATTTCACAGTACGTGTTCAAGGAACAAAGATAGATCAATACGGGTCGAGCCATTACCGCAACAATCTCTCAGATCTAATAGGCGTTCAAAGAGAACTTTGTCATCTCCGTTACTCATCACCTTTCAATGGCCACTAAAGAAGACATTGAGAACATCAACAAATCCATTGAGGCACTGTCTTCCATGATGCAAACCCTTACCACTAGGGTCACTACCATGGAACAAAACAAGGTCACTGTTTCCACCCTTGACAAACTGAAGGAACAAATGAGTAAGATTTCTGAGGATTTCACTTATGTGGAACGGCCTCCCACTCCTTTGAATGTGAAGGATAGACTCCCTGAAAAGTTCTCCACTGCTGATATTCCAAAGTTCAAGCCTACTGACAATCCAATATTCTATTTGAAGGCGTTCTCTGCAACCATGGCTCTTAAGGGATTGGACGTAACACTCTTCCCTACGGTGTTCCCTCTCTCCTTAGAACATGCTTGCCAACAATGGTTCTATTCCCTAGATGCCAAGCGTACTGCAACTTGGCAAGATGTCACCGACAATTTCATGAATCGTTACAAGTGTAACATTCAAACTAAAACTTCTGAACGTGAACTCTCCATTCTCAAACAGAAAGAGAATGAAGGCTTCACCGCTTACCTAAACAGGTGGAGGGAAACAGCTTCACTCTTGGTAGATCCTCCCAAAGAAAGAGAGATGGTTCGCCTCTTTATTCAAAATTTGACTCATAAATATAGGGAACATCTCAAATTTCTTCCATTAAACACTTTCGAAGCTGTATACGACATCGGCATCGATATCGAGGATGAGCTAATAAAGACTGCTGGTAGTAACAATAATAACACTTGGAAAAACAAGAAGAACGACCATCCTTCTTCTTCGTCTTCTAAGCACGAAAATACTACCAACAATATAAGCCAAGTTGATCTCAATGAAGTGTTAGCCCTTGATACTCCATTGCCCAAGAAGAAAAGAACGTACACTCATTTAGGAATGACTTATGATGCGGCCTTTGATTGCCTTTACGGTCAAGGCTTGATCACGCCTATTGGACCATTTCCAGAGCCAAAACCTGAATAAAGGAGCGCCAAATGGAATCCCAATGCCTATTGCAAATACCATCAAGGAAGGGGCCACACTACAGAGCAATGTTGGAATTTGAAGGACATCATTCAAGACTTGGTGGATACAAACAAACTTCCTGTCCCTCCAGGCGGCAAGAAGTAATAAATACAAGGCACGTAGATCCTTTGTGCAGGAATTCATGATTTCTTTCTTTATCATTCTTCTCCATTCCCCCATTCATGTCTAGCATAGGTTTTCCACTTCGAATTTTTTTTATATGTTTCATGTGTTTCGTTCACCTTTTCCATTAATAAAATGAGCAATTTTCCTTTACATCTCGATCATAGAATTTTTCATTCATTCATTCTAAAAAAAAAAAAAATAAAAAAAAAATGCCGAACTAAACACAAGGTACACCAAGGATTTGAGGCACCTTTGCAACCCTATCATTCCCCATTAATCACTCAATCACATATCCAGTTCTTCATCAACCACTTTGAGCCTCGTCTAACGTTTGGCCTTCATTTCTTCAACCCACATTCACTCAACCCTGGGATTTGAAGATGTGTAATTGTATAACATTCAAAAAGCAAGTAAAAAAAAAAAGTAGCAAAGCAAAAATAAAACAATGTCTAAAGGCAAGTGTTCCAATGTCTTTGATATGAACACGTCTCAAATTGCGTCTCTCATCGAGTGCTCGGTACCGTGCCTGAGAAACATGAATGCTAAGTGAGGGATAGACCGCATGATCTGAGATTGCCTACATTGATTCAAAAGATTGGAAAAAAAAAATGTGTTGAAAATAAACTTGCAAAATTCAAAATTTTCAAATTCACAATTACACATCTTGGGGACTTCTCTCGGGTCTTGAGCCTTTTACCTCTTTCTTCCTTAAACCATCAACTTAACCACATTACAACCCTTGAAAGACCTCTTTGAGGTGTACATACACTTGTGCAAAGTTCGGTTAGAGCTACGTTCGGCCTGATTCCTAACGGATACGTAGGTAACCTCACATCGAGGTGCGGCCACATTCATATTCATATCCATGCATGATCGAGTCAAAGAATATCCAATGCTTATCCCTACCCATTTATAGCTAGACTTGGGGACTTGAACCCAAATCACATTAGCTTACCCAGCCTGAGGAGTCATCATTTTTTACTCTTCTCACATCTATTCCCATCACTATAACCCTTGCAGCCAGCCTTAGTATCACATTCACACATCCATATCCATATCAATCATCCTTCCCTTTAAGAGCCCTTTATCATGAAATCTTGTTTCAACACTGTGCATGCTTCATCATATTTAAAGACAACATTCGGTAGAAGAAACATTGCATACTTGCTTAGCTTCCTGACCTGAGCAATGTTCATTGTTTCGCATAAGAAACATTTAAATATCAATGATTTTTAATCATACAAAGCATATAGTGCTTAGCTCCTTGACCTAAGCAACGTTCATTATGCAATAATCATTATACGTGCTTAGCTTCCAGACCTAAGTGACGTTCAAAATCGCTTCTTTACACCATATATGATGCTTAGCTCCATGACTTAAGTTCATTCATCTATCGTGTTATACGTGCTTAGCTTCCAGACCTAAGTGACGTTCAAAATCGCTTCTTTACACCATATATGATGCTTAGCTCCATGACTTAAGTTCATTCATCTATCGTGTCACATGATGTAATTGTCCTTAGCCTCCTGGCCTAAGAACATGCATCATGCATACATTATTTTCAGGACAAACAGTTCAATCCATACGAATCATTTCGTCTTGCTCAAGGAAGAAGTTCAAAACTTCTCTCCCTTTTCATTATTTTATTTTGGGGAAGTTCAAAAAAAACTTTTTCCAGAATTTTCATCGAAGGAAGTTCGAAAATAAAAGTTTAGTTTTTCACATCTTTCTTTTTCGGGAGAAAGTCGGTACCCTCCACTCATGACAAAAATTGACGGAAAATTTTTGCTTTTGCATCTTCGTTTGCTTGTGTTTGCATACACACACACACACACACACACTCACAAGTCATACACATGTCATGTCCCATCAAGTCAAACTTGGTCAAGTTAGTGGTCAAGTCAATCACAGTGTATACGAGTCCATTGACAAATTTATTTTTGCAGGTCTTATCTACAGCCCACGTCCGGGGACAAACGGACCATTTACAGCCCACGTCCGGGGACAAACGGACCATTTACAGCCCACGTCCGGGGACAAGCGGACCATCTACAGCCCACGTCCGGGGACAAGCGGACCACCATCATTTCATGACGCAAGGTTCTCAATACACAGAGACTTGCAATCTCATCATCTTCCGACTTTCCTCAAGCATGGAAAGTATTATCCGATGGATTTTTCTTCAAGTATAGAAAACCGCCAAGTCGGCTTTCCTCAGGCTTGGAAAGCGTTATCGGTGGATTTTTCTTCAAGTATAGAAAACCGCCAAGTCGGCTTTCCTCAGGCTTGGAAAACGTTATCGGTGGATTTTTTCTTCAAGTATAGAAAACCGCCAAGTCGGCTTTCCTCAGGCATGGAAAGCATCATCCGTGGATTTTTCTTCAAGTATAGAAAACCACGAAATTCCTTTGTCGGCTTTCCTCAGGTATGGAAGGCATTATCGGTGGAATTCTTCAAGCATAGAATGACACCAAATTCGTCTGTCGACTTTCCTCAGGCATGGAAAGTATTATCTGGTAGCTTTCTTCAGGCTTAGAAAGGTACCAAACTCTTCAGTCGGCTTTCCTCAAGCATGGAAAGCGATTCAACCAATGTCACTCGGTAGCTTCCTTCAAGTATAGGAAAATACCAAACTCGTTTGTCACTAACACACTGGTGCCAGATATGTATTCTATCCCTTTATTCTTTTATCTGTGGAATTAACATTTTTCTGCAGGTATCGGTGTATACAGAGTGATTTAGGATCGCAGAACGTCTTAAATCATTCTCCGTCCCTATCGACTACTTTGACTATCGTTTTCGAAACTGACGTTTCTACAAACTCAGTCAAAGTGGGGGCTTCTGTAGACATCTAAAAATGTCTCCCCAAAACCAAGCCCGATGATAAATAACCTTTCACCGCCGCCATTGGTCGGGTTTAGTATTTAATCCCGAGAGTGCTTAAAATATCGTATTAAATTCATATTTTCGAAAGGTCTATGTCTTGGTGTTTGGTAAAAGCATAGTTTTAATTTTAAGCCCAAACCTTTTTTATTTTATTATTTTTGGCCCAAATATTTTAGTTATTTTTATTTATTATTTTCTTATTTGAGCCCGAATAATAAAAGTCAGAAAAAAGCCCGAAATTATCAATCGGCACTTAAAAAGCCGAAAGAAATTAGGGTTAAAAATGAATTTAGACGGAAAAATGGACTGGAACTGACCGTGTCACGGTCAAGCTTGACCGTGTCACGGGAATTCTTCCCGTCTGACGGTGGGACTTCCCGTGACACGGGAAGTTCCGTGTCCTTTCCGTGTAAACCCTTAACGCGTTTTCCGTTCCGTTTTCTGAAAATTTCCCGCGACACTCCAAAAACTGACCGTGTCACGGGAACTTGTACCGTCTGACGGTACAGTCTAACCGTGTCACGGTACAGTCTGACCAGGTCACGGGATACTTTTTTAGGGTTTTTATCATTTTAGGGTTCCGTGTGCTCCCTCAGCACATTTCCCTATAAATACCCCCTCATTCCTGATGAACGGGCAAGGAGAATTCTATTATTCTTATTTTCTCTCTTCTATGCTCTTAACCTAAACACTAGCCTACCCTTTTCACTTCAAAATTCCTTCTTCAAGCACTCAAAGGAGTCCATATTTTACTCGAGGTTCTATCCTTAAACCAAGGCGTGAAAGGTAGAATCGTTTGAGGGTTTGGCCCCAAAATTAACCTTGTTTTTATTTAATTTAATTTAATTGTTGTTTTATTATTTCCTTGAAGTTACTAACTCGTTTATTATTTTGCAGTTGCAAGCAAACAGATTCAAAGTAAGAGTTATGCTCTTTTTATTATTATTTTTCTAACGATTTTTCTGTTGTTAGAATTATGATTAAATTGGTTCTTTTTATTGATTTTATTATATTTATTGATCACAATATTGCATGTTAATGGGAATATGTAATTGAACATCACGACTAATAAGATAATTTGGACAACCGGTTTAGGATCCCTTTTAATCTTGTTGTTTAATCAAGTGATCACCAAATATTTAGAATTATGTGTGCATTAATTTTGAACCAATTTAGTTAAATAATAGTTTGGAGCGAATTGAATTATTGTTTGTATGCCTTTGAGGTCACAAGAATGCTTTTCACTGTAAGAATCGAGTAGAGGCCAATACGGGCGAATGTGACTCCATGACTCACTTCGTACCATCATCCCCGATCCTCCTTTCGTGGTTCCGAACCATATGGAGTTAGTAATCTCATGGATTATGAATGGGGTGTAACCTTCACGGGTCAATTGTTGTTGCCTATCGTTGTCCCTTATCGTGGTTGCCTTTTTATGATCCGTGAACGGTTTACAAGTTCCTTAAAAACTTGTTGGCGGCCCCCTACTTTATTTGTCCTTAATCGTAATGTCAATTCCCACTTCCTATGAGTGCCAAGCATATTCACAACATGCTTTAACGTAGGCGCACTTCGAACGACGCCTACACAAATGTTTATAAAAGAAATAGTTATTAATTGTTATTATTATTATTATTATTATTTATTTTTTTGAAATAATTGTATAATTATTAGAAATTATTAATTAATAATATTATTAAATATTAATTCTTAATAGCTTGAATTATTAAATATTATTATTGATAATTATTATTAATAATTATTAGTATGATTAATAAATATTAATTATTATTGATTTGGGTATTTTTATACCAGGCCAAGTGGCCCAATCGGAAGCCGCCACGTGTCATAAGTAGAGGTGCCACCTGGACCTTTAAGATGGTGACACGTGGTAGGCAGCCATCTCTCCGTTTTGGGATGATTGATGATTCAAAATGAACCATTAGGAGGGCGACACGCGTCACCCTAAGAGGCGCCCAAAAGCCTTCTGGGATCAGTGACACGTGTCACCCAGATATTGCTTTTGGAATGGCGGCCTTCAAGGGCCCAAACCTTGAGGCGCCGTTTTGCGGCGTGACCTAATCCCTAGGTCACCAGATCCTAGGGAGGACACACTTTTCTATGAGACCCTATAAACAGGGACAATTCCCTCATTTATTACATAGAATACACTGAATACGAGACAACACGTCACATCCTTGTTTATTACAGAGCTGTCGTTTTTACGAACCTGACAGCACCTTACCTGAGCTTAGAATCCGAGCAGATAACTTTATTTCCGCACGTTTTACTCCAAAAACTTACTAACTTAATCTTCGGAGGCGGACCACCGACCATCCGGCGGTCCGTTTGCTTTGCAGGTACATGCGCCCTTTGCTGAATCCAGTCTTAGTGTTGTAACTCTCCTAAGGGACAAAAACCCTCAAAACATTTGGCGCAGTCTGTGGGGAGAGTACCTCTGAGATGGCTTCACAAGTCCTTGTACCGAATCCTGAGACCAATTGGCCTCCAGAAGACATAGTGGTCCAGACGGACCATGACTCAAGGGACGACGCTGATGTCGAAACCTATGTGGATCCTAACGGGTCCCTCATCTCTAGATGCATCCGCAGTAAGGAAAAGCGGGAGCGTCACACTGATCAGGCGGGGCCAAGCAAAATTGCTAGTCAGCCAAAGAAGCCCTCGGTACGGACGGGTGATCCTTCCCAGGCGGCAGGATCAACTCCCGTCACTCGAGATGAACTCATGAAACTCCTGAGCAGTCTCAGGGGTGAAATCAAACAACTTACCTCCAAGAAGTCGCCTACTCCTAGAAAGGAGCAGTCGGCCAAGAAGACAGCCCAAGCTGGCAAACAGAATTCAGTCAGGGACCGCCAGCCGACTCCTCATCCTGCTCCTATAGAGAAGGCTCGGCCCCAATTCGACCTCACCAGGCTCCGTTTCCCATAAACGGGCACAAGAAAAGCCATCCGGCACATACAGCCGGATGGTAGCAAGAAAACATTCTATGATGCTCGACATTACATTGAGTAGAAGAAAACCGAGCTATCAGAGTCGGCTTCAACATCGACTTACCACAATAGCTTTCGGAATACCTCTGCGAGGTATTCCCAGTCTATACATGAGACTCCAGCAAGCAGCCTACGGGTTCAGTCGGGCCCTCATGTGATCAAGTCGGCCCATTACATGGATCCGCCATTATACCAGTGGCCTGCTTTACCTTATATGCAGCCTTCCCTCTTTAGAGGCCAGGCGGCATACGACTATCAGCCGATGGACTGGCAGCTCAGGCTGCAACACCTTGGAGATCAACCCTCTGCGTTCTCTAGGAAAATAACCGAAACCGAACAGCCGGCTAAGGTTAAAAATGTTCTGGTTGGAACCTATGATGGGACCTATAATCCAGAAGACCACCTGCTAGAATACACCCACCTCATGTATTTATAAGGGTTGGATGATGCCGCATGGTGTCGTTGTTTTCCAGCAACCTTGAAGGGCATAGCCCAATAGTGGTTCGGTAATTTGCCGGCTGGTTGTATCAATAGCTTCAAGACGCTTGCGTTCTTGTTCGCTTCAAACTTCTCTATGAACATCCCTGCCAAAAAGTCAAGCCTTGATTTGGGCAATGTACAACAGGGAGATAGAGAAGGCATGCGTTCCTATGTCAGGCGGTTCAATCTGGTACGAATCCTGATTCATGGGCTGTCTGATGAGGTCGCCTTCACAGACTTCTTTAAGGGTCTGAAGGACGGGTCTACTTTTAAGTATGAACTCGTCCGCAAACAAATTTTCACTCTGTAGGGAGCCTTACGAGAGGCGGAAGCCTATATACAGGCGACCAAACTCTGCTCCTCTAATAAGCAGTCAGACCCTCAGAAGTCCGACTGACAGAAGGAGAGTCGGCCTGCTCAGCCGGCTCCTAAGCCAGAAGAGAGCAAAAAGAAAAAACAAATCTAGGCCATTGATAACTCTAATTAACCGGCCCAGAAGAAGAAAAAAGAGTGGAAACCGTACGTTCCGAGGTACGAGTTCCACAAGGACTGATGCTCCATCCTCTTGGAAATCAAGGATCGGCTGACTCTTGAGAAGTCGACCCCTATGAAAGGTTCCGCTGAAAATTGGAACAAAAACAAGCATTGCCATTTCCATGAGGATGTCGGCCATGACACGAACGACTGCTTCAGTCTCAAGAGGGAGCTCGATCGTCTGGCCGACAAGGGACAGCTGAAGTCCTATGTGAAGTCCAAAGTGACTTCGAAGGCAAATCCGGGGCAGTCCAAGAAGAAGACTCCCCAGCCTGCTGTGAGTGAAGAAACTGATGAAGATCCGGTATACAAAATAGCAGGCGGATTTTCCGGGGGTGGCCCGACCATTTGGGTAAATAAGGACCATTTGAGAAAGATAGTCAACTCTGTTGAAGAAGGAGAGGCGGCAGGAACATCCGCCTTCTCTAAAGTTGTCATCACTGAGCAGGACAAAGGCAAAGTCCGTCGGCCGCATGATGACCCTATGGTCATTGAATGCAAGGTGGCCAACCAACTGGTTGGTCAAATTTTGATCGACACAGGAAGCTCTTCGGACCTCATCAACCTCAAATGCTTATCCAATCTCAAATACAAACCGGATAGCATGATGGAGGTCTCTCACACCCTTGTTGGGTTTGGGGGAGGACTTGTGCACCTAGTCGGACAAATTGACTTAACCGTCCGCCTGGGGAACAGGGAGACGGTCGGCACATGACCATCCGTTTTCTAGTGGTTGAAAAGCTCATAGTTTACAACCTCATCTTTGGCCGACCCACTCTAAATGAGTGTAAGGCCGTCATCATCCCTGCTTTTATGCTACTCAAGTATGAGAAGGATGATGGAACAGTCAGTTCCCTCAATGGGGACCAGAAGACGGCTCGAGAGTGTTATCTCTTTGACGTCAAGCCCGCGGCCGCATCATCCGGCCAGGGCAAGCAGACAATCGACCTTGACGAGGTCAAGGAAGAACAGTTGGCCCCACTAGCCGGAAAGAAAAGAAAGACTGATCAGCTGGTGGTGGTAAAAAAAGAAAGACAATAGCAATCACTGACCGGGGAACGGTCAGATGATCTCCGTCCCCAGCCTGCTAGCAAACACATTGATATCCCTCTGGACAAAAGTTGCCCAGAGCGGACGATTAATGTGGGGATGGTTGCATTTGCTAAGCTGGGTGAGATCCTGCACCAGGTATTGAGAGAATTCAAAGACATCTTTGCTTTTGAAGTGTAAGAGATGCCAGGCATCAGCCCGGATCTCGCTGTCCACAAACTCGCCGTGGATCCTAAAAAGAAGCCCATCCGGCAAAAGAAAAGAAACCATGGCGAGGAAAGAAGTCAGACGGCAGCCACCGAAGTAAAAAAGCTTCTGGACGCCAAGTTCATTCGGCCGTGTAATTTCCCTGAGTGGGTAGCTAACGTTGTGTTAGTAAAAAAGCCGAATGGAACTTGGCGAATGTGTGTTGATTACAAAGACCTCAACAAGGCATGTCCAAAGGATAGATATCCACTGCCTAAGATCGACAGTCTGGTCGATTCAACAGCCAAACATGCCCTGATGAGTTTTATGGACGCCTATTCAGGTTTCCATCAGATACCCTTGTGGAAAAAAGATTAAGAAAAGATGGCATTCGTCACTGATCAGGAGTTGTTCTGTTATACGGTGATGCCGTTTGGTTTGGAGAATGCGCCTGCTACTTTCCAACGAATGATTAATACAGTCTTTATTAATCAAATCGGAAGGAATGTAGAGGCGTACATAGACGACATGATACTCAAATCCAAACAACAGGCGGATCATCTTGTTGATCTCCGAGAAACATTCGCCACACTCAAGCGGCACAAGGTCATGCTAAACCCAAAAAAGTGTGTCTTTAGTGTTGAGTCTGGGAAGTTTCTCAGATTTTTTATTGACTAAAGGGGAATAGAGGCCAACCCTGAAAAACAACAGGCGGTAATTGACATACAGTCGCCCCGTACTATGAAGGAAGTGAAAAAGTTAACAGGTTGCCTGGCGGCCTTGGGGAGATTCCTCAGTCGATCAGGTGACAAGTGTCTCTACTTCTTCCAGGCAATAAAAAAGAAGACCAACTTTGAATGGGGGGAAGATGCAAAGGCGGCATTTCAAAAGCTGAAAACTCATTTGCACTCTTTGCCGAGGCTTGTTAGCCCTTTGCCTAAAGAGAAGCTCTGTATGTATTTAGCCGTCTCTGATCATGCCCTTAGTGCCGTTCTCTTAGCTGAAAGAGACGACATCCAGCTCCCGGTATATTTCATTAGCCATGTTCTCAGGAACGCAGAGCTTCGGTACCCCATGGTTGAAAAATTTGGCCTTGCCCTTTACAGAGCTGTCAAGAAGCTGAAACCCTACTTCTTAGCGCATGCGGTAGAGGTCTATACTTACCAACCGATCAAGCGGCCACTTACAACCTTGGAGTCTTCTGGACGAATGCTTAAATGGGCAATTGAAATGCAAGGATTAGAAATCACTTACGATCCAAGGAAGGCAATAAAGGGGCAAGCATTCGCTGACTTTATTGTTGAAATGACAAGCCCGGTTGCACCAGACAATATTGACTAGGTTTGGAAAGTGTATGTGGACGGGAGCTCCACTGCGAACGGCTGTGGTGCAGGGATTATCTGTCAATCTCTTGAGGGAGATAAGTACGAATATGCATTTCGGTTCAAGTTCCAGGTCTTTAACAATGAGGCCGAATATGAGGCCTTGCTAGTCGGCATTCGGTATTGCAAGGCGGCAGGGGCAAAGAAAATTGACGCCTGCTCTGATTCTCAACTAGTCGTACTCCAGGTCAATGGAACGTACGAAGCCACTCATCCGACCATGATAAAATATTTTCAGGCGGTCAAAGATGAAGTCGGGACACTTGAGGAGTTCAATCTAACTCAAGTTTCCAGATCTTCAAACAATTAGGCGGATGCTCTGTCAAAACTGGCATCATCCGCCTCCTATGAAACGCCTCAGTTTTTTGGGAGGTCATGGAAAATAGAAGCATATCTAATGAAGACCCATTGGAATTCTTGATCGAAGCTCTACCTTGATGGATAACATCCGGGCCTATCTTGCAGACGGCACGCTCCCTTATTCACCTCAGGAGGCGGCCGTTCTGAAGAAGAAAGCGGCAAACTTCGAGCTGAGACAAGGAGAACTCTTCAAGACTGGTTTCTTGAAACCCTTGTTGAAGTGTGTTACCCCAGAGAAGGGTAAAGAAGTCCTTGAATATTTGCATGTGGGTTTCTGCACCTCCTATATAGGCGGCAGGTCCCTAGCTGCCAAGGCCAGGCGGCTCTATTGGCCTACTCTGGAGTCGAATGCAATGGAAATGGTCAAAAAATGTGACAAGAGCCAAAAGTTTGGCAAGCTCATCCATCGTCCGGCCACAGACCTGACGGCCATCCACAGCCCAAAATGGGGCATGGACATACTTGGGCCTTACACAGCAGCACCAGGCGGCAAGCGCTACATATTGGTAGCTCTGGATTACTTTACCAAGTGGGTAGAGGCGGAGGCGGTCAAAAACATCAAGACCAAAGATGTTATCTCCTTCATATGGAAGAATGTTATCACTCGTTTTGGGGTGCCTATATCTATGGTTTTTGACAATGGACCTCAGTTTGGGACGCCTCAGCTCAAGACTTGGTTGGGAGACCAAGGGATCTCAAACTTTTTTGCATCAGTCGGCCGACCCCAAGCAAACGGCCAAGTCGAAGCTTTCAACAAGTTAATCTCAGATGGGATTAAAAAGAAAATAGAAAGGGCTGGTGGCCTTTGAGCGGATGAATTACCACACGTCCTCTAGGCCATCAGAACAACCGCCAAAGGGGCAGCTAGAGAAACCCCATTCCTTATGGTGTATGGTGCAGAAGCTGTCCTGCCCATCGAACACTATGAGCCGACTCTTCGAGTCATGTTATATGACGAAGAGGTAAATTGGGAGGCCATGCGGCTGACATTGGACTCACTTCTAGAGCGCAGGGGCAATGCTGCCTTGCGCCATGAGATTTACCGTCTGAGAATAACTCGGGCCTATAACAAAAGAGTACACAAGCGTCCTCTCAAAGTGGGGGACTTTGTGCTATGAAAAATGGAGGCAGTTGGTAGGGCAAATGAGCAGGGAAAGCTAACCCCAAGTTGGGAAGGCCCTTACCGAATCTATGATGAAGTAAGAGACGGCACCTACTGACTGGAAGAACCAGACGGTAGGCGGCTGCCTAGAACTTGGAATGTAGACAACTTAAAAAAAGTACTACTTCTACGAATTTTTGTAGTTACTTCAAAGTTCTGATTAATGAGAATATGCTTTCATTTCCCAAACTTGTCTTCTTGCTAAATTTTGTAAATTATGCTAGCGTCGCCTGTACAAAGTACAGACGATCACCCTATTTTTTAGCATCTGTCCCAATAGCAGACGCCCCATTCCGTCTGAAGGAGCCGACTGCACCAAAGCAGTCGACCTTACTGATTTATTTTCAAGTTAAGTCCAACACTTAACAGCTATTTACCATTTTTATAGAGGCCAATGGCCGGATATTAATAAAATAATAGAGGCCGACGGCCACAGTCTGCTCCAACATGAGTATGACCGTCTGCTCCAACATGACTCAGATAACCGACGACGTCCATTTGGGCGAATTTGTCGAGGAGAAGCATCTCCCATTTGGGTGGCACATTGCTCTACTAATACATCAAATGGCCCTACCGAATGCTAAAAAAGCATCCGAAGTCGTTTGAATAAATCGAAAGTGAAATCTAAAAGGCCGAAAGTTTTTGAATTGTTCTAGTACAATTGAAAAGAGGTCACTGTTTCATGATTAGAGGCTATCGAGGCATAAGGCCGGAAATGCCTGTTTTTGCTCTGAGCAAGGCAAGCAGAGAACTCTTTCTTGAAAAAAAAAAAAAAAAGCTAAGTCCAAAAACTTAGCATTATGCGTATAAGGCTTATGGCCGAATGCGCCGATTCTGCTATTGGGGCAAACCGCGCGGAATATTTTCTCTAGACAAAAAGCTAAGTTAGAACGTAGCATTTAATTTTAACAAGGCCTATGGCCGAATGAAATTAAAGAATTGACTGCTCTGTATGGCCGTCTGTCGCTTGGTTTGGGGCAATCACCATAGTGATTGATTGACTTAGAAACCATGCATACTCTTCTAAGTATCAATAATTTCTAAGTTAATCAATCCAATCAACCGAAACCAATCGACATCCGCCCAGGGGCAAGAACATTCACATACCATATGAGCTAAAATACTTAGCTAAAATTCCATGCATAAAAATAAGCTTTGAATTTTTTTTTAAAGCATGCATAAACAACAATATAAATAAAATCGGCCAAATGATCGGATGCTTCATAAAATTAAACAGCCGTCAAAATTGACGACTGACAAATGTTAACTGGCCAAGCCAGGGAAATTGTTAAGTAACCCGACCCCTTGGTCGGTAAAGAAACATTCAAATACACGGCGCACAGGCCAGAAAGTTAAACATATGGTCATTCGGCCGCAGAAAGACAGGTAAAGCTTAAAGATCAGGGGAGCTTCTTAGCATCGCCATCCGCCTTGTCCTCCGGCGCATGCTCTCTATTTTCCTCACCCTCCTCCTGATCATCCTCCTCCTCGTCCCCAAACGACGAGCCGCTAGACGAGCTGGAATCCCCCGAGGCACTCTTGGCAGCCGTATCCTTCTCGGCCGCCTCTTGAGCTTCTTTGAGGAGACGGGACCTTCCAGGTTTGATAATCGGCAGAAGGCTGAGCAGCCTCCCAGGCCGCACGCATAATGACTTCGTTGTCGTCCATCATTTGTTTGACCAGTGCTTGTTTCTCCTCCTCCATCAAGGACCTATACTTGGTCCGGAGTTGGTTCTCCTGGTTGCTCAGCCGACCTCTATGTCTCTTGACCGTCGCCTCTAGTCTAGCCGCTTTGGATTCCGCCTCCTTGAGGTTTTCCAGCTTCTCGTTGAGGCCCTTTACCTGGTACTGGAGCTCCCTCACCTGCTGCTTGGTCGCGTCCAAGTTCTGCTGAACTTGTGGGTTGGCAGACGCCTGGGAATACAACATATCAAATGTCAGAATCTCATTTTGAGCAATCTCAAACTGAGCTTTGTCTAAAGTTGAGGCGGCCCGTGCATTCGCTGCCTTTACCTCCCTGGTCTTCTCGTTGAGGGGCCCTTTGAGACCACTAACGCGCAGCATACCCTACAAGCGCCCAAATCAAAGAAACTTGTCAGTAACCATTCGACAAAAGTATATACATAAATTAAGTTGTAGGGAATTGTACTTCGCAAAGAAGCGCCAGAATGTCGTCCAGGTCCAGGGTTCCGACTCCTCTGACGGCAGCCTTGTCCTTAGGATCAAGCGTCCTGAGCATCCGTCTGGCCATCTGGAGGACAGTTGGCCTCGCTGGGGCATATATCAAACAAATACAGCTAAGTCAAAAACTGAATATTTTGCCCTTTATGAAGTGCATAATCGAATGTTTGGACGGCTTAACTCCATCTCCCCCGGCAGCTTCGCTACCGCCTGCTGTGCCGCCAGCAGTGGTGAGTGGCGTTTTGACACTCTTCGACGCTCGTTGATGAGAGTCCGACTTTGATGGTGTTTTGATGGGGGAAGAGGCGCCTGTCCCCTTCTTGGCGCGCCTGTCCCCTTCTTGGCGGGCTTGGGGTCCGGCTGAGAAGAAGGGGTGGGCTTTGATGACGCACTCTGAAAAGTGGTCCAAGCGTGAGCCTCATAAACAGAGTATGTGAACACAATTCATTAAGAATAACCTTTGCAGACTCATTACCTTAAGAGTGCCGCCTGGCGGCTACTCATCCGCCTGTTTATGTTTAAGCGGTAGAAGGCGGCGGAGAGGTCTGGTTTCTTGTGGGCAGGAATCTTTGCCATTGCTTTATCTGCAACAAGAAACCAAGTGTTAGCAAAGAAACAAATAATCATAAATAAGCAAAGGTAATAAAATCATGCGGCCAGCTACCTCTCGGCATCTCAGTACTAAGCCCGCAGGCGGCTAAGTACGTCCCATCCAAGAGCCACTTAAATCGGGGAATATAGCTCTGGGGGGTGACCTCCTTAACCCCCGTCTCTTTGTTTGTCCGGACGACCACAGAAAAGAGACCCTGGTCAAAGATCTCCTCTTAGGCCCGCCAGGGAACAGGCGGAACAGTCTTTTTCCCATCCAAGAGGCGAGGATATTGAGTCCAGCGGTTGTACCGCCTGTTCTTTTGGGCATCTAGGGAAGAGACTGTACAAAACTTAGTCCGCCAGTCCTTCCATTTGTTCTCTTTCCCCAGCATCATCATGTACCGGGTATGGCTGGTCAGCGTAAACCAGCTGATACCACTTGGATTGGGCGTCCTGCTCAGATAGTGCATATGAGCAAACGCCTGAAAGCTGGGATCCACCTCCAGCATCTCGCAGGCGGCAACATAGCCCAAGATATTTATCTAAGAGTTAGGGGCTAGTTGCCAGATACCCAGTTGGTATCCGTCCAAGATCCTCTCCACGACCGGATGGAGAGGAAAGCGAAGTCCTGCCTTGATGGCCGCCTCATAGCAGCCGAAACACTGGTCACCATAAACAGCCATCTCAGGCCAGGTGACCGTGTCCTTAGCATCCGACACGGATAGAATAAAACCATGTCCCATGACATGGGTTGAGAGAAATTTAGGAAAATCATCCGCCATGATCTTCCGCATGCCTTTCGGAATGTGCAGATAGTAGGGCGCACGTTTATGCCGCCTGGAAGCAGACGACTCTGCCCAACCCTCTCCCTTCTCAACGGAGAGGGACTCTCTTGCAGCCTTTAAGTTTGACTACGCCTCCTCTGAGTCAAGGGGGACGCAGTTGGAAGAGGATGACGCCGAGTCATAAGAACTCTCATCGGAGCTAGGGGACTGCCGGCTGTTGCCAGTAGTGTTCTCCCCTAACTCATCACCCGACACCGATCCACTCGGCCCGGGGTTCTCAAACTCCTTGTCACACTCCTCTAAAAACGAGTCATTTGGAGTGCTGACGGTGTTAGGCGGGTCTCTGCTAACCTCAGAGACAGGCACCCTAATGGAGCCATCGGAATTGACAATCTCAATGTCCGAATGGTAAAAGGTACCATCCGCTCTATATCTCCTTTTCGTTTGCTTTGTTTTGGCCATCGTGTCCTGTAGAGGCACAGACACTGTCGGATTTGGAGATGTACTTAAAGGAAAGTTCTCGAACGAGCATTCGACACTCTTAGTTCTAGTTTCAGCCGTCCTCGGTGACCGGCTGATCGCTAACCTAGGCCGTGCCATGTGCGTTTGGGAAACCATTCCGATAAAGAAAAATGCAAAAAAAAAATAAGTGAAAAGGGATCAGGCGGTTACCTTAGAAGAAGGTAACGAGAGACGTCGATCTTGGGCGCTTGATGAGGCATGTGAACAAAAGGGGGCCGGCTGTCGGATGCTCTGGAAAGTCAAAGTTCTTGAAAGTCAGAAGATTCAAGATTCCTTGAAGATTCACGCAAATGTGAATCCAAAAGGAAGTCAAACCCTTCTATTTTTAGAAAGGGTAAACCCTAATTTTTTCCCTTCAAAAGATGATTTGAAAATCCGGCCAGTCGGATGTTGACACCTGTCACAGGTGTCATGTGCAATGCACGTGACCCCTGTGAGGGGCAAATGATTTGGGTATTTTTATACCCGGCCAAGTGGCCCAATCGCAAGCCGCCATGTGTCATAGGTAGAGGTGCCACCTGGACTTTTAAGATGGTGACACGTGGTAGGCAGCCATCCCTCCGTTCTAGGATGATTGATGATCCAAAATGGACCATTAGGAGGGCGACACGCGTCACCCTAAGAGGCGCTCAAAAGCCTTCTAGGATCAGTGACACGTGTCACCCATATATTGCTTCTGGAATGGCGGCTTTTAAGGGCCCAAACCTTGAGGCGCCGTTTTGCGGTGTGACCTAATCCCTAGGTCACCAGATCCTAGGGAGGGCACACTTTTCTATGAGACCCTATAAATAGGGACAATTCCCTCATTTATTATATAGAATACACGGAATACGAGACAACACATCACATCCACGTTTATTACAGAGCTGTCGTTTTCACGAAACTGACAACACCTTACCTGAGCTTGGAATCCGAGCAGATAACTTTATTTCCGCACGTTTTACTCCGAATACTTACTAATTTAATCTTTGGAGGCGGACCACCGACCATCCGGCGACCCGTTTGGTTTGCAGGTACATGCACCCTTTGCTGAATCCAGTCTTAGTGTTATAACTCTACCAAGGGACAAATACCCCCGAAACAATTATTAATATTAATAATTATTAAAATTATTTTTAATATTAATAATTATTATAATGATTCAAAATAAAATATTATTATCATCAATACAATATTAATTATTATTATTGTTGTTATTATTAATTATTATTTAAAAATAGAGCAGAGTAGAGCCGAGCAGAGCAGAGCAGAGCAGATTTCTTTTAAGCAGAGCAGAGCACCTCTAAAGAACGGGGCCTTAGATTGTCAGTAGTTTAATTGTTATTTGGTCGAGTTTTCGTGGTGTTTTTTTTACTTTGTTTATCAAATTTGGTTTGCGTTTACTGTGAATCTGAAATAGTTGGAGAAATGAAATTAAATTTTTGTTTGGATTTTCTTCAAAAATTTGTGTTAGTTTTTTTTTTTTTTTTTTTTTTTTTTTTTTTTTTTTTTTTTGACTTTTTTGCTGAATTTTGGTTGGTTTGATTTTACATCCAACAGAATGATGTTTGTGATTCAAAAGATGGTGTTGATCTTATTGACATGATTCTTCGCGAGGTAATTTCCTGTTTAATTTTCATTGAATTGATTTTTATTTATAATTAAATACTTTGTAATTTTGGTGATGTATATGGCATGATTTATCTTTTGTGATGATATTTACATAGTTTTGTATGAAGAAATGGTAGATTTTAATTGATTATGTTAAATTTTGAAGGTTGATTTGTTGAGGTCGCACGGTTGTAAAAAATGTTATCCTTTGCTTTGATTTGATATAAAGGGAATCAGGGATCTTCAAGGAAAGTTGTATTTCTTTTGTACAATAATCCTTCTACATATTTCTTTCAATTTGGGGTTTGACTAAATTTGCAGTGTTGTTCTATAGATGAAATGTTGAATTGGATGAATTTACGGAAGTATGAGTCTTTGAGATGTGATGAATTATGTATAATGACTCATTTCTTGATGGTCATCTCATCTACTGATGCACTAGACTGTGCTCTATAAAGAGACTTAGCTTTCCTATTAAACCTTTCACTCACATTGTCCATTGCAACCCCTTCTAACAGAAGAACTGTGAAACTATGAATTACATAGGCTTGTTTTTTCTTTTCCTCCTTATTATTCCATGAGTTCTTGCCATGAATTATATGGTTGATAAAGTCCAGATTATGTCGAAGCTCTAATATCAATACTTTAAATTATTTCATGATTTTTAATTTTGAGATTTCAAATTATATGTTGATTGATAATTTTTCTGTATTTTCAAGATAATCTGACCAAAATTTCATGAGCAGCTTGGTTTTTGCTTTTCTTTTCTAATTTTTTTATTTTTAATTGGAACCTTTTGTTGCCATGATATTCATGTCAATGTATATAACCCGTCAAAAGGTGAATTTGCAAGTTGGCAATAGCTTTTGAAATGTGTTTTACAAAATCGACATGTTGATTAGTTTATTTATTTTTATTTTGTTGCATGCACTTTGTTTCATGGATGTCATTATAATATTATAAAGAAGCTGGTGTTCTTTCATTTATGTTGCAATATACTTTCTCCATTCCTATTTGTTGTTGAATGAATTGTTCTGAAGCACTAGGCCATAACTTGGCCATAAATGGCATAAATTATTACCAATGCTGGGTATGATGAATATTATAATATTTTGTGAATTTATTAAATCTGTTCAATGTATTTTTTTATTTTAAGATACTAATTTTCATAAGCTTGTGAATGAATAGTTAATATAAAAAATTTAACACTCTAAAATAGCTACCAGGAAGAGCTAAAAGAAAAGGAAGGAGTACCTATGTGACTGTTACAGCTTTGTGATATGCTCGTTTTTTTTTTTTTTTTTTTTTTTTTTTTTTTTTTTTTTTTATTAAATTTGCACCATTTGCTTTTTTGGGAATTTGTATATTAATTGCATCATTTCTTTATTTAGTATGCTTTATTCACTATTTAATTTTGTTAAGAAACCAATTTCCCTAACTACCCTTACAAATATTTGTTAACATCCATTGTTAACCCCACCTTTTCTCTCTCTCATTAGATTGCATTACATGAGCAATTTTGGCATTCCCCACTGTTTACACTTTTTCTTAAATCTTGTGTGGAGTTTTAAAAAATGGAGGAAGTAAGTATTAATGTATTAATATAAATTGTCTAATCTTTCTATATTCCATGATTACAGGCGACAAGAAAACACTATTATGAAACTTGTTGTTGATGCTGAGACAGATAAAGTGCTTGGAGCATCAATGTGTGGCCCAGATGCACCTGAAATAAGCAGGTACATATATTATGTATGCTGTTTACATAAACTTGTAAGCAGTTTTATTCACAAAGTCCCCTTTTGCATAAGTTCTCCATTTTATTTGGTGTGATAAATATTAATCAGCCCATCATAAAAGCCCCACTAAATTATCCTTACGTATTTGGTGTGTTTATGCTGTTTTTGTGCTGCAATTTATGCATTTTATCCATCCCATATACGGGTCTTCTCCACTATCTTTACTTGGGACTTTGGGAGGGCTATTCTGACCAAAAAAAAAAAAAGTGTAAAAAAAAGAAATATTATCATTCAACTAGTAAGGATTACGTGAAGTATGATTATTTTTTTGTTTTATGTTTTTAAAGTTATAGAGGAGAATATTTATATCTCAGTGCTATGTAACAATGCTTTGGAGCAAAAACTCAGAAACCTATTACCTTTAGATAAATCTCTGACAAATAGCCTGAGTTTAGTACTCTAGTTCATTAATGAGGGTTACTTTGACTGTTTTAATGGCTTTTTTTTCTCTCTCTCTCTCCCTCATTTTTTTTTTTTTATTTTTTTATTTTTTTAATTTTTTTTCAATTTCTAAAGGAGAGGTTAATGTCAGGTTGTGTCATTTACCGAGTATGCTAAATGAAACAATTATGCAATGACTACTAAATAAGAAATGGTACCATCATGTAGAATGCTATTTTACTTATGAGGTGGAATTTTATTGACAAAATTATGCCATTATAACTTTAGGTATGGAATGTGTGGATGCATGCCATATGAGGAGAAGCATTGAATTATGCCTGTGAGTCTTTGACTATATATTGATGTTTAAATGGTTATAAACTGTACTAGAAATTTTGAATGATTCAATTTTTAAATGGTTATAAACATGCTTCTGATGATGAACACAAAACCCCAAGTAATAATCGATTTTATTTTAAAGCAAATGTCAAAGCAAGAGTCAAAGTTGGTGGTTGGTGTAAATGTCAATGCAACAAAGGGCATTATATTGATGCTTGCTCAATAGTATCATTGTCCAAACTATTAGGGCTTATGTAGTTTCTTGTCCAGCCAAGTAGAATAGTTTACACTCATCAATCACATCTTCAAGGCTCATCCCAATATGCTAATCCTTGATACTGCCAGCAGCTTGGATTTCTTTTGAATAGGTATGGTATAGATTATACTCGTTCTTCAATCTTAATCCCAATTATTTTTATGGCTACTCTACTAGAATCTTACAATTTCTTTTTTAATTATTTGATTGATTGATTTAAATTATGTTATTCTTCTAATTTCTTGTTGATTTCAAATTGCAGGAACCAAGAAGCTAGAATTTGGTTGCTAAGGCACCTTCGGAATTTGAGATCAATGTTCCACTAACTTGAAAAATTTGTGGAAGATATAAATGATTTAACTTTAATTTAGTGAAAAATCATTTAAATTTCTTATTGCCATTGAGATTTTCTTTTGCTGTGTTTTTTAGTTTTAGTTATTAGCTGATAATAAATGTATTTTTTTGCTGATTGTATAAATATGAAATACTGTTTTTATCTCAATTAATTAACAAAATAATTGTGCTATAATTATTATGCAAGCTAGCTAATCCAGCACATGTTGTGCTGGATTTTTTTTAAAAAAAATTGGGGTGCACACTATTTGTAACGGGAAGATATCATGCCCGTTACAAATAACCCCGTTATTTATAATGGGCAGTTGAAATGCTCGTTAAAAATAAGTCGTTATTTGTAACGAGCACTTGAAATGTTGTTACGAATAACGGGTTATTTATAACTGGCAGTTGAAATGCTTGTTCAACTGTCCGTTACGAATAACCCGTTATTCGTAACGAACACTGCCCGTTACAAATAACACTCGTTATCCGTAACAGTGGCATACGTAATGCCCGCTGCCCGTTACGGATAGGCCTTTTTTAACCGTTACAGATAGCTATTTTTCTACTAGTGTCTTTTAATGGTTGCATCTTTTGAGATATCAATCGTTTCAATAAATTTAATTACCGGTGTTTAATTATAAAGTGTTTCCATTGCCTTAATTATATTTTTGTCATTTTCATTGTTAGCTAAGCAATGCTCATCATCTTGAGTAAGGAAATGGCACTTGGAGTACGTAAGCGGAAGAAGACATGTTATTAAATTCGGAAATTATTACATATAATAAAGAGATGTTCGTTAGGACTTGACTACTAACTATACTAGGAGTAGACTTTAAAGTAGAAGGGACTGAAAGTGATGCTACTACAGAAGGTTTAAAGGACTCGACTACAGAAGACTTGAATTCAGACTCAGACTCTGACTCGGATTCATCGAACATTGGTCCTTCTCCTTTTGTTATGGAGATCTTTCTTCCACTTGGTGTGGTCACCTTCACATTCTTTCTTCATCCTTGAACTAATCCCTTTGTTGGCGTAATGACTTTGTGGGATCAAAGTCTTCGCTTTGTAAGGCCGTTTAAATAAGCGCAGAATTGTCCTCGATACGCTTAGGCTAATTTTTCTCATAGCCAAAGAGTAATCCCAAGACATTAAAGTCAAAGCATGGAGGTGCTTTCTCCTTATGGATAAGGTTTAGGATATCATCCAAGAAATTGAAATATAGGAAGATTTCGAACCCAGGTTATCTTGTCCCATCTTTGACAAAGGGTTCAAGAAATTCGTAACATGGGTAGTTCTCACTCTCTCTTATGAATTGACCATTTAGAGTGAGTGGAGACTAATGCATTGGGATTGCTTTCTTTTGACTACGAGCATTTCTCCGTGCATTAATATTTTCCCAGGCTTGCTTATAGTCTTGGAGTCGATTCAAAATCAAGTCCAAAAGTATCTAATTTAGGAAGGCTAGGCGATCCCGTTTGTGTTGTTACTCCTGTCTTCTTTCCTAGAGTCATTCCAGGAAAGTGTCCTTTTTTTCGGAGTATACCATTAAATATCATGTTCAAATGGAGGTTGTAGTGAAGAGAGGTCTTTTATTTTTCTTCGATAAAAGAGACCTCTTTTGCGTTAAAGCCCCATAACTCTTCATCACTTTCATCGTGCTCCACATTTATAATAGGTTGGTCGATTGCCTTAATTCTCATTGGAGAAGCATAGATTGTGACAAGAATTCCTCTAACTATGGCCTTCACTTAGTGATGAAGGGATGAAGGGACAACCTTAAGGTCATGAAGCCAAAGGCACCCTAACAACAAGTTGAAAGAAGCTTTGTTATCTACCGCTTGGAAAGTAGTAGCATGTTCAATGACTCCTACCGTGACATTCATAGTGATTGTCCCAAGAGCTTGGTGACGAGTGTTTTCATAAGACCTTATTCCTTGTGTAGATGAAGACAAATCTTCATCTCTTATTCCTAACATTCTCGCAGTTTGAAGTGGCCAAACATTGATTGTTGACCCATTATCTGCAAGAGTCATTAGGAAATTCATTCTCTTGTAGATTACTGCTATGTTTAAGGCTTTATTATGTTTATCATCGTATGGAGGTAGGTCCTGGTAAAAAAAAGTGATTAGATTAATGGGATTTGGAAGATCACCCGTGAGGAAATTAGCTAACCCCTCAGGAGCAGTTTCAGAATCTATCCCTACTTTAGCCAAAGCATCCATTACTGCAACTCTATGCTCACGGGATGTGGCTTGTAGTTTCCATATGTTCATCTCGACTTTAGTATTCTTAAGTTGTTTGACAACATTGTTGTCTTCTATGATGGGTATGGGAATTTGTTGGGTACTAGGAATAAGCTGTGTTGTAATGTAAGGTTGCATTCTCCCTGATCTTATGAGGACATCTATGGGTGAGTCTTCTTCATCCCAAATGTCATCTACTGGATAGATTGTGGAAAGTGAAGTTTCTTCCAAATATTTGAGGTGGACATCCTCATCATCACTTTCCCAAACTCCATTAATACTAGCATCTTTTTCCGGACCAACTTCTTGCTATCAATTAGTCCTTAGACTAGATCATTGAACTTGAAGCAATGTTCAATGGTGTGTCCCCCACATTGATGGTATGGACAATAGAATCTATATGTCCTTTTTAGTGATTCAAAAGGTCTTGGATCGAGAGGTTTAATCTTCCCATTCTCAAAGAGCTTTTGAAACATATTATCATAGGAGGTCCTAATTGGAGTATAAGGATTATTGCTCGTTTTGAGCTTTTTAACTACTTGGAGAGAAAAGGTTTTCCTCCCACTAGTCTTAGCAATTGTCATCTTTTCCACATCATGCTTATTTTGAACTATTTTTAGATGGTCGAGGGTTTCGCGACATATATCAATTGCCTCTCTCAGCGTGTTTATGAGGTGCCATACCTCTTCTTTACTGGCCTGCGACTTACCTATAGTGTGCTTCTTGGCATCGAAAGAGATTTCCTCCTCTTCTTTGATGGAATTAATCTCTTCAACTGGTTTAATGAGGGTTGTTGGATTGACATGATCTTCCTCATCAGAAATAGCCAAGGAATCTTAAAGTAGAGCATTATTAATACTTGACTTCTTGCTTGCAGAAGGAAATGGAAGATTGTTATTGTCGATGAGATCTTGAATGGTTTCCTTTCGCTTCTAGAAATTTTTAGTAAGATGGCCCCTACTTTGATGGTATTTTCAATGTGCATTAGGGTCCTAACTAGTTGTCCTCTTTCGACTAGTGGATCCCCAAATGGTCCAATGGGAGTTATAAGGCGTTTTGGATGAAGGCGATCAAATGCGGTGTCATAACTCATGCCAATAGGTGTGAAGTTTCTCCTAAATGGCTTCTTTTGTCCTTGATTGTTAATACTTAGGACCTCATTCAGATTAAAGGTGCTAACATTATTCGAGTGGGTAGTTTTGAAAGAAGAAGGATTGTCGTTCTTCTTTCCTTTATTCCAGCCACTGTTAGAGTTGTAGCAGCTTTTTGCTTTGCAAGGTCGTCTTCAATGTTAATTCCCACGTCATAGACGACCCTTAAAATTGTTCAAATTGCTTTGGTATTTGAAATGCTTAGAGTATTTTTCATGGATATTCTTAATAAACATCCTTGCGGATGCTTTCTCAGTGGGCACCCCAACCATTTTAGCGGAAATTTCCTTCTACTTATTAAAGAAAGAAGTAAAGCCTTCATTCTTTTTTTGTTTCAACATCTCAAGTTCTCTATGGTCAGTTTTAACTTGGACGTTGCATTTGTATATATCTGTGAAAGCGTTTAATATGCCATCCTAGGAAGAGGTTTTCTCCTTTTCAAGGCAAAAGAACCACTATTGGCAAACGGTTTCTAGAGATAGCGAGAACAAAGTATGGAAGACCTTTATGTCAATCCCCTTAATGTTCAGTATAGTTTCAAAGGCTCTTAGGTGAAAGTAGGGGTTGTCAGTTGGTTTGAACTTAGGGATGTCATTGGCATTGAACCTCTGTGGACTTCTGTTGATGAAGTTCCTTGTCCACTAAGATGCCTTTTGAGCTAATCCATTAGAACTTATAGTTATTGGAGAGCTTGCTCAAGCTTTCCTCCATTCGTTCCAATTGTTGTTGTTTCACAGGGTCATTGACTTGAAGAGCAAGGGTCTTCATCATCTCGGTCATATTAGCAAGGTTTTGCCTAAGCTTATCAACTTGCTGTTGGGTTGCCATTAGTATGAACTTTTTCCTGTGCCTGATAGGCTTATCGAAAAGTAAAATTTGAACAAAAGTGTTGTCCTTGATTAATCGTCCTTATCTTCTTAGCCAAGTACTTTAAATTAAACCATTTTGTTTTAATGACTTGATTCAAATTGACTTTGACTTTATTGGTTTTAAAGGCAAAAAATCAACAATAGGGTGCATATTTTTGGGAATCAAGTATAGGGTTCAAACAACATAGTTATGTTTGGAGGATTGATTTCCAACTTACCCCCCGCTAAAAAAATGACGGAAAACACGCAAACACATGACTCTCTAGACATGGTTAAGTTGTAACATATATACAAAGTGTGTGCTTTAGAAGTGAGTGAAAGTGGCATGATTTGAAACTTGTTTAAGACCACGGGATTATGTGCTTAGACTCAATAAAGGACTAAATACGGTTTTTGTCATTAATGAACTGATTAATTAGACTCAGCATGAAGACTGAAGTAGGAAACTGGACAATTCCGCAAACAGTGGGACTGCCGCGATGCGCCAGCACCGTCGTAGCGCGACATTGCTGTTGCGTCGCGTCGGACACTAGTGTGTCACGCTATAGGCTAAACTTTGACATCATTGCTGAATCGTCAGTCTGGGTTTGTTCCAGTGCTCTACTTTAGAGGGAAAAATCCTATAGGTGTACTCAGTCAAGTTTGATTAATTTATTTAGACTTTAATTACTCATATTAATTGGTAAATTAATTAAGAAAAGTCCATTAGTCATTAATTAATTTATTTAGACTCAAAAGAAAGTAAAAAATACGGTTAGTGTAAATATTCACAAGCAATAGATGCACAAGTAGTCAAGTAAGCACAATATGATGCAATGAGTTTGCAACCTAACCATGGCTCCAGATCTCTAGTTCAAGGATAAAGGTTAGTCAAAGAGGGTCCATGGTTATGAGTCTGGATGCATCGCGCGGAATCCTTACCCTTTGAAGGGTTGGTGCGTATGGATGGGACCCCGTAAATTAATCTTGCTTCCATGGTTTGGTGAATTCACAAACTCGGATGTACCCTTCGTTCCCATGAGCGTTTGATTGGGTAGATGGACCGTGAATTCCCAGAGGGTTATGGCCCTATATAGAACACATTGATAGGATAGGGAACAAGAGTCTTAGCAGCCGTATCACCTAATAAAAAATAATTCCTAAATTCCTTTAACTATGCAGATAGGGAAGAAGGGTCGAACCACATGGAATAACTCTCCATATTCCTAATTAATGAAAATAATCTAAATTATAAAGTAACTAAATTATAGATATAGTGAAATTAAACTAAGAGAGATAAAAGTAAGGAGAAATCAATAAATAAAAGCCTAGGGTATAGGTTCACTAACAAATAATATTCCAGGGTAAAACATAATAATCAATCATCAATTCATCAATTAATCAGATCATAAAAGGCTTTCGCTACATATTACAATCACAGATTTAATTTAGCGGTATTAAATCTCATCCCTCTAATCTCGACTTAACCATTTATAAATTAGTCTGCCTATTGAAACTAAGCATAAACATCAATTCCCATCTCTCGAATCTTGAATCAACATTGCTTAACTCATACAATTAAACCAGGCCTAATCTAATTGCATAGCATTAAATCAATCAATAGAAAATTAATCAAGCATTGACAATCAACAATAATAAATTACCCCTTCATATTATTTATGGATCCCCACAAACCTTATAACGAAAACTACTCACACATAATTAAATCAAAACTAATCAAAGCAAATAAACAAGACATGATGAAATAAAGAAATTAAATTATTGAAAACAATAAAGAAGAAATCGTTACCAAAGTTAACGGAAATAATAAACTGAATTAAGAACAAAGTTGTAGTGTTGTAGAGAGAGAAAAAACAATGAGAGAATTCTAATCTAAAAAATAAGTAGAGAGAGAAAAGCTAAGAGAAGGGGTCTAAGAAGTACTAAACTTGCTTAACAAAAACGTATTTATATTAAGCTAGAAAATAGTAAGCTTAAACAAATCGACGCTTAATCTTCCTCTAGAAACGCGCTTGGTCGGTCACGCCTTTTTCCTTCGTAGAGCATCTGGGGGCGAGATCGGGCGAAGACTTCTTTTCTTATTCCACCCCGCCCGGTCGGGCGCGCCTCAAGGCAAGGGCGGGTTGATCGGGCGAGGCTCTTGGGAGTTGGATTGGACACTTGATTGGGTTTTGATTCTTTATCCCAATCCGAATTTCCTCTTTTGGGGCTTTAATACTCGGTCTAAATGCCTCGGTAACTCATACGTCCAACCCTTAATCATCGGTTTGAAGACTCTAACCGACATTGGGCTACGAAAAGTGGTCGTGCTCCTCCAATGCTCGTAGTTGCTTCATAAAATCCCGGGAAAATGCTCCAAATGTGCAATTCCCTACAAAACTCAATAAAAACTACAAAAACACTAGATAACACCAATTAGTAATAAAAGTGGCTCTAAAGAGCTTAAAAAACTCTACCAATTATGAACAAGGGACGGGGGTAAAATACTATACAAAATAGACATATCAAACTCCCCCAAGCCAAACCTTTGTTAGTCCCTAAGTAAAGATCTCATCAATGAATACATAAAACATGCCTCACCCCAAATAATCAAAATCAAGTGCATCCAATTCAAGGCAAATTTAACAAGCATGCATCAACATCAACCAATCTCATCCATCCAATCATAAGAGAAAAAAATAATTAAAAAAAGTCAATAAAAATGCACATAAAAGCACATCGTCAAGCATGATGCAATGAAGTTTGCAACCTAAAGTCAAGATCTATGTTCAATTATGGTCAAGCTTTTGGGTGTCAAAGGGTACCATGGTCAAGAGTTTGGACGCGTTAGCAAGGCAGCCTCCCTTGAGAGTGTATGCCAACGGGGGGCTCCGCCAATTCCTGAAGAAATCGAACTCGACTCCATGGTTTGGGTGGATTTAAAAACTTGGATGAACCCTTATTGCCATGAGAATTTTCGAGTTGATAGAGTATAAATCCCCCAGGCTAGCCACATACGTTGAACACGTACTATTGTGGCAAAATAGGTAAGCTAAAATGCATATGCTTATGTGACAATGCCAATTAAAGCACAGGAATATAATTCAAGAATCTTTCAAAACTCATCCACTCATCTCAATTAAATATCGATTGCTCTAATCGATAAATAACCAAGAATCCTCCCAAGTGGAGTCGCCAAATTGTAGGCGTCGTTTAAAGTGCGCCTACGTTAAATCATATTGTGAATATTCTTGGCACTCATAGGAATTGGGAATCAACATAATACGATTAGGGACAAGGAAAGTAGGGAGTTGCCAACAAGTTTTTAAGGAATTGGTAAACCGTTCACGGATCATTTTAAGGCACCACGAATAAGGAACAACGAAAGCAACAACGATTGACCCGTGAAGGTTACACCCTAATAATAATCCATGAGATTACTAACTCCATATGGTTAGGAACCATGAAAGGAAGATTGGGGATGATGGTACGAAGTGATTCATTGAGTCACATTTGCCCGTATTGGCCTCTACTCGATTCTTACAGTGAAAAGTGATTCCTGCGATCTTAAAGGAATGCAAAACAAAGATTTAATTTGCTCCAAACTATTATTAAGGAATTAAGCTGAATAGGTTGAATATTAATGCAACATATAATTCTAAAATATTTGTGATCACTTCGATTTATAACAAGATTAAAAAGGAACCTAAACCGGTTGTCCAAATTATCTTATTAGGCGTGATTTTTAATTACATATTCCCTTTAATATGCAATATGGTGATCAATAAATAATAATGGAATAAACATTAATATTGGAAGCAATTTAATAATAAATTGTCATTCAAATCAAATAATAATTAACCTAATCATGATACTAGCAACAAGAATAAAAATATGAGTAATTAAGTGATTAATTTCTCACTTTTCCGTGTTTCCTTGAATTGCTACATCATTAATAAACTATTAGTAACTTCAATAAAAATAAATGAAATTGAAACAATTAATTTAAATAAAAATTAGAGTTGATTTGGTCCAAACCCTCAGTTAATTATACCTTTCACGCCTTGATTTAAGGACGGAAACTCGGGTAAAGTATGGACTTCTTAGAGTGCTTAGGAAAGTATTATTGAAGAATAAGGAGGCTAGTGTTTAGGCTAAAGAGAAAGAAGAAAATGATTTGCTGATCAAGATTGTTGATGATTGAAAAAAAGGGTGATATGACCTCTATTATAAGGACAAAGAAGGGTCGAAGAATTTAGAAAAGATAAGAATTCAAATTGGAATAATACTCTTGTGATAGACAACAGTTTTTGCGGTTTTTGTTTTTATCATATCTTTTGATCAAGAAATCGGAATAAGATAATTAATATGTCTTTGGAAAGCTGTTGAAGTCTACTTTTTAACCCAATTGAATTCGGATCAAAAAACTTTTGTCGAATAAAAGTTAAGGCCAAAATAGTTGGACGGTGTCAGGTTTGGATAGAGTTTTGTATTTCATTCATATCTTTTCCGTTATAGCTCGGAATTGATATTATAATATAGAATTGTATAGAAATTTCAAGGGCTATCCAACAGTATAAGATTTGGATAAATAAAAATGAGGCACAAAAAAATATCTGACTATCTTTGAGCGTCTTTCAATTTGATGAATAGAATTAGGAGTTCAAAAAACAGGAGTTTTATTCAATTTAAACTCTTTAATCTTATCTTTTCTTAGAAATTTATAAAAGATTCCAATTAATCCTAATTGGTAAGGAATGGGATTAAAGCTTTTGGACCCTGTACATGATCATTGGGTCGTAGGTAAGGTGGGCTTAGGTTCGGTTTAGGCTCAGTTTAGTATTTTGGCCATAATTTATTCGTTATAACTCGAATTTGGGCTTATAATATATCGTTGGAAAGCTCTTTTAAAACCACATCCAAATATTCCATAATTTGACCAAGATTATGGACTAAAATAAACTGGAATAAACATTTTTATAAAAAGGACACGAAATGAATGATTTTAAAGGACACAAAATGATTTATTTTGGGTTTATAGGCACGAAAAGAGGAAAATAAGTTATGGTTTGGGGAAATGGGCTAGGAATTGGGTTGGTTTACAAAATTTATTGGGATTGAATGTGGATTTAAGATTCCAAAGATTAAATACTCAACCCGACCAATAATGGCGGTGAAAGGTTGTTCATCATCGAGTTTGGTTTTAGGGAGACATTTTTATGACGAAGCTTTTGACTATTTTCACAGTCGAAACCTTATCCATCCCATTAATCTAATCCCAGATCCACCACCTGAGAAACGGCTTCCCAGCTGGGATCCAAACTCTTATTGCAAATATCATAGAGGCCATGGTTACACCACCGAAGAATGTTTTGCCCTCAAGGATCACGTTCAAGACTTCATTGATTCAAATTACCTACGTGTTCCTCTGAGCAACAAGGAGATCAAAATCTATAACAATGGTGGCAAGAGCATGAAGAACGACAACCCTTTTTATGTTTCTTCCTATCAGAATGGAAGTTGCATCGATAAAACGATTTTGAAGACAAAAGAACAGAAAGGAAGTTCACCCCTATTGGAATGAGCTATAATATCGCCTTTGATCGAATCCTTGCTAAGAGACTTATCACACCTATTGGACCTATACAAGATCCTCCTCTTGAAAGTAGAACATCCGAATGGAATCCAGACTCCTATTGCAAGTACCGTCAAAGCAACGGTCATACTATAAATCAATGTTACAATTTTCAAAATCTCATTCAAGAACTCATCGAGGCAAACAAGATTTCATTTCCCCCAGCAGGCAAGAAGAGAGTGTGATGATAAGGAACAAGACAAGAGGCAAGTTTTAATGACAAGATTTCGTGACTTCCTTTTCTATCTTTTTTTCATCCTTTCCCCTAATAAGTCTAGCATAAGCACCTTTTATTTTCCTTAGATCTTATTTTGTAGGTTTTTCCTTTTTACCTTTAATAAAATGAGCATTTCTTTTATTGCACATGATCATCGCATTGCATTACATAAAAAAAAAAAAAAAATCCAGGTGGAATTAAGCACGAGGTATACAAATGATTTGAGGCATCCCTTGTAGCCATATCATATTACCTTTCACCCTTCAAATATATAATCCTTTCTTGATAAATCACTTTGAGCCTCGTTTAACGACATACCTTTCTTTTTTCAACCAACATCTACCGAACCTTGGGATGGGATGGTGTGAAATCTATGCAATTTTAAAGAACAAAAGCTTGAGTGATTAAAAATAGCAAAAAAAAATAGAAATAATAAAAAGTGTACAAAAGGGCAAGTGTTCCAATGTCTTTGACATAAACATGTCTTTGATACGAACATGTCTCAGATTGCATCTCTTATTGAATGCTCGGTATCGTGCCTGAGAAACATGAATGCCAAGTGAGTGATAGACCGCATGATCGGGATTGCCCACACTTAAAAAAAATGCAAAAGCAAAAAAAGAAAAAGAAAAAATAGAGCAAATAATAAACAAAAAGAGTTCAAAGTGAGGAAATCTCAAGCATACAAACACAAAGTTTCAAAAGCAAGGTTGCACACCTTGTGGGCTTATCTAGGGTCTTGATCCTTTATCCCCTTCTTCTTCAAACTTTAGTTTAACCACGTTATAACCTTCAAAGACCTTTTTAACATATACACACACTTGTGCGAGGTTCGACTAGAACTATGTTCGACCTGATTCCTAACGGATACGTAGGCAACCTCACAATGAGGTGCGACCGTAATAAAAAATGCATTCATATTTACATTCATAATTGATCATATCAAGAGATCTCCGATGCTCTTATCTATCCATTTAGAGCTAGACTTGGGGGCATGATCCCTACATTATTAGCTTACCTAGCCTAAGAGTCATCACCATCATTTGACTCTTCTCAAAATACTTTTTCCACACCTTAGTCTTTGCGGTCTAACTTAGTGTCACTTTCACACATTGCATACACACATAAACCAAATAGCACTTCCTTTAGGAAACCTCTGTCATGAAATCTTAACATAATGTTGAAGCATATCTTAGCATATTAAGGTCATAATCATCATTGTGTCACAAAGTATGAAGTGCTTAGCCTCCGTGCCTAAGTTACCTAAATACTTTCTTCAAAAATCAACAATTGAGATAGCCTAGGTTGTTACAATATTCACACCCGAAGATACAACGTCGATGCATAAACTTGACTAAGCTCAGTCAACATACCATCCAACACTTCATTTTTTCCTTTTTGTGTCTTTCTTTTTCGGGAGAAAGTCGGTACCCTCCAAAAAATATGACGATTTTTGTTTTTTGCATTTTTCGAGTCGCATAATCATATTATAATGTACACACGAGTCATGTACGTACATTGAGTCATGTCACCTTGAATTGAGTCTAACGCATGTGTCAAAACACATTAAATCACAGAAGAGTTACACACGTGTCAAAGCACATTGAGTTAACCTCAAGTCAGTCAATCACCTTAGGTCAACCCTAAGAAAAACAGCAGCAAAGTCTTTTGGCAATCTTTTGATTTTTACAGGATACAATCATTCAGCAAAGCTCCTGTTCGCAGCCAACCGAACGATCTCAACAAACATTCAAGTATCATAAAGCTCTTTTGTTCAGAGACGCGTGGACATATCATAAATCTCTTTTGCTCAGAGGCGCGTGGGCATATCATTCAAAGCTCTTTGTTCAGGGACGCGTGGACATTTCTTTCAAGCTCTTTTGCTCAAAGACGCGTGGGCATCTTATCAAAGCTCTTTTTGTTCAGAGACGCGTGGACATTCCTTTCAAGCTCTTTTGCTAAGAGACGCCACTACAAAAAAAATCAATTATAGAGGCAAGACATATTTGCCTCTAAAAATTGATAAGTAGCCTCTAATGATATTTTGATGCAATAAATTGAGTGCCTCTAATAAGTATGTCGCTAATTAGTAGTTGCATCTAAAGCCTTTTTTGGAGGCAATGTCGTATGATGCTTCTAAAAGCACACATATTTAGAAGCAACCACATCAGTCTTGCCTCAAAATATATTTAGAGGCAACTACAATCTTGCCTTTCAATTCATTTAGAGGCCATTCTTATATTGTTACTAATAACATTTAGAAGCACCTTGAATCATTTAGAAGCACCTTGAAACTTTATTCTACAAGGTTTCAGGGGCACCCAAAATATAATCTCAATTGTTGCTTCCAAAAGTTATAGTGACAATTATTTTTATTTTTGTAAATGAAACATTTACGCTTTGATATATCATAAATAATGCAGTACAATAAAAACAATAATCATACTCGTACTAAATTTCATATAAAATTAATATTTGATTTTTCAAATGTATTATGTTAAAATATAAATACATGAATACAAGGTTAACATTAAAAAAAATTTAAAAACAAATGAAATTTATATCAACACCATTGGAGACTTCAGTAATGCCATTGTAAATTGATATATAAAGATCCATATGGGCACAATTCTCATCTGCTGCATGACCATTGTTTGCAACTGCTAATTCTTCAACTTCGGAAGCATCGCTAAATAACTTGGAAAATCATAGTCCTGTGTGCAACTCAAATTAACCAAGATTGATTAAGATCAAACTAAATTAATTGAACAACAAATCTTAACAACTTTTGCACACAAAAATAAAGTATAAAACTTCACTTGTGTTGCAAAATGAGAGGAAAAAGCAACAACTAACCTGATGTCCATTTTAGGCTTTTCTTGCATGAATTGGTTTAGGATAAGAAACTAAAAAATCAATAATACATTTTATATGAAAATATAGACTAAACTACTTATAATGTCACTTTGTATCGATTTATGTTAAATCTTTCATTAAGTTTAAGCCATTATAACCTTAACTCAGCTCTGTAACTCAACATGCAAGACTAAGATTGCTAATTCCCATAAATAGGCATTTGGTGCCCAAAGACAAGGTGACAAATGCTCAAAACAGATACAAGAGTGATAGCCATAATGCCCATTAATAGAGCGTCAAGATTGCTAATAAACAAAATATAATAAAATTATACCACCTATTTTAACTAATCATTGTAATTCTGAAATATAAACTTCACTATTTAACAAAGAACTACTCCGTAACATACAATCAAACTAGATATGTATGTTACTATCCAGGAATTTGCTTCATACTACCTATACTCTATGGAGTACAATAATTTACTCGCTCAAGAATGAATTTCTTACAGTCTTACATTACAATTCTCCAGCAAAACACAATAGCTCTAAGAAAGAGTTCCCTAAAATTGCAAAATGTGCATCAGTTAACTATGAAAAGCCAACATTAATATCCTCTTTTTTCAAGAAAATATAGTTCAGAAGTACTAAATGCAGAAAATAATTACCTAAATGCAGGTCTACTTACATAAATAGACTAAATATTTGTATTTGAGCTTATTACCCTGGTTTTAATTCCATACTTATGGCTTTCTTTCTCTTCACTAGTTATTTTCTCCCTCCCCTTCATCTTGCATCTGTTGATTAAACACAATTACCTCCTGTTGAAACTCAACTCTTTTAAAGATGTATCTTGCAGGTAGATCAATAAAAAATATTTCTTTTTGTATTTTATTTGTGCTTCTAGAAAAAATTCAAGAAATGATTGATGAAGTGTAATTTTATGTGAAGGGTGATAGAATAGTGGAGTAATATAATAACTGTTGTTGCTATTTATGATAAGCAAGTGATTAAGATTAAAGTAAACACATCAAAATTGAAGACACGTTTTTTCAGGAAATTAACCTAATCTTACAAATGATGGGAATTCAACACCAAAAATACCCAAACAAAAAAAAACTAAAATAATTAAAATTCAACTCCGCATAACACAGTTATAAAAATTGTAAAAATTACCAGAGCATTATTGAATCAACCTAAATTGTACTCTTAAACAACAAAGATTCAAATCTAAACAATCAGATTCAATAAATAGAACCTCAAATATAATAATAAAGAGAGAGCAAAATAGAGAGATAATCAAAGCAATTAACCTTATCGAGGGCAAAATTAGTAGTGAGAAGACGACCACAACAAGGGTAATCGTCAATTGGGGATTTGGAAAAAAGGAATGACGCAGAACCTGATCATCGCTCACCAGAGGTTCTGATATTTTTCTGATGCCTGTCAATACATCCTGGAGAAGAGGACCCAACAGATGTCAGAGTCGGCTTCAACGTCGACTTATCATGATAGCTTCTAGAATACCTCCGCGAGGAATTCTCCTTCTATACAAGGGACCCCATCAAGCGGCCCCCTCGTATAGTTTGGGCCTCATATGATCAACTCAGCGCAGTATATGGCACAACCATTATACCGACCACCTGCTTTACCCTAAATCCAGCCTGCCTTCTTTGAAGGGCAGGCGGCATACAACTACCATCCTTTGGGCTAGAAGCTTTGGCTACAAAACCTTAGGGAACAATCCTCTGCATTCTCCAAGGAAATAGTCGAGGCCGAACAGCCGACCAAGGTTAAAAATGTAATGCTGGGGACCTATAGTTGTACCTCCAACCTTGAAGACCACCTCTTGGCATACACCCACCTCATGTACCTACAAGGGTTGGATGATGCCGCCTGGTGTCAATGCTTTCCAGCCACCCTGAAGGGCATAACCCAGTAGTGGTTCGGCAATTTACCGGTAGGTTGCATTAATAGCTTCAAGACGCTTACGTTCTTGTTTGCTTTTAACTTCTCTATGAACATCCCTGCAAAGAAAACGAGCCTTGATCTAGGCCATGTGCAGCAGGGAGATAGAGTGGGGTTGCGATCATACGTAAGGCGGTTCAATCTGGTTAGAATCCAGATCCAAGGACTGTCTAACGAAGTGGCTTATACAAACTTTTTCAAGGGTCTAAAGGACGGGTCGACTTTCAAGTTTGAACTCGTCCGTAAGAAAATCTTCACCCTCCAAGGAGCCCTGATGGAGGCGGACGCCTACATACAGGTGACCGAGCTCTGCTTCTGCAATAAGCAGTCGAACTCCAAGAAGTCCGACCTACAGAAGGAGAGTCGGCCTGTTCAGACATCTCTAAAACCATAAGAGAGCAAAAATAAAAAACAGATATGGGCGGTTGATAACTCTGATCAGCCGACCTAGAAGAAAAAGAAAGAGTGGAAGCCGTACGTTCCAAGGTATGAGTTCCACAAGGACAACTACTCCATCCTCATGATGAAAAGGATTGGCGGACTTTAGAGAAGCCGACTCCTATGAAAGGTTTCGCTGAAAATCAAAACAAGAACAAGCGCTGCCACTATCATGAGGATGTCGGCCATGACACAAATGACTACTTCAGTCTCAAGCGGTGCTTGATCGTCTGGCCGACAAATGAGCACTGAAATCCTATGTGAAGTCCAAAGTGACTTCAAAATCAAATTCGCAACAGTCAAGCAAAAAGACTCCCCAGCTTGCTATCATCACTAAAACGGACAAAGAACCAGTCTATACAATGGCAGGAGGATTCGCCGGAGGTGGCCTGACTATTCGGGGCACCAAGGACCATCTGAGAAAGATGGTTCATTATGTTGATGAGGGACAGGCGGCCAGCACATCCGCCTTCCCCGAAGTCATCATCACCAAAAAGGACAGAGGCAAAGTTCGTTGGCCACATGATGACCTTGTTGTCATAGAATGCAAAGTGGCCAACTAGTTGGTTGGTCGCATCTTGATTGATACAGGAAGCTCCTCAGATATCATCAGCCTTAAATGTCTATCCAATCTAAAATACAAGCCGGTTAGCATGATGGATGTATCCCATCCCCTTGTGGGCTTTGGGGGAGGAGTTGTGCATCCAGTCGGTCGCATTGATCTGCCCATCCGACTGCGGAAAAAAGGAAGCGGTCGGCACATGACCATTTGATTCTTGGTGGTCGAAGAGCTGATCGCCTAAAATATTATCCTTGGCCGACCTACTCTTAATGAGTGCAAGGCCTTTATTATCCCTGCTCTCATGCTTGTTAAGTATGAGAAGGATGATGGAACAGTTGGCTCCTTAAACGGGGACAAGAACACGACTCGAGAATGCTACCTCTCAGACGTCAAGCCTGCGACAGCTGCAACCGGTCAGGGTAAAGAGCCAATAGACCTTGGTGATATCAAGGATGATCATCCGACCCCACCAGTCGCCAAGAAGAGTAAACATGACTAACTGTTGGCGGTAAAAAAAGAAAAGTAATAGCAATCACTGACTGGAGAACGGTCAGATGACCTCCGTCCCCAGCCGGCTGGATGGAGAAAACATTGATATTCCTCTAGAAACAGTCGACTAGAGCGAACTATTAAGGTTGGGATGACTACTTTTTCTAAGTTTGGTGCAATCTTGAACCAATTGCTGAAAGAATTTAAATACATTTTTGCCTTTAAAGTGGAAGAGATGTCAAGCATCAGCTCGGATCTTGCTGTCCACAAACTCAATGTGGATCCCAAAAAGAAGCCCATTCGATAAAAGAAAACAAACCATGGCGAGTAGAGAAGTCAGGCGGAAACCGTCAAAGTAAAAATGATATTAGACGCTGGGTTCATTCGCCCTTGTAACTTCCCTGATTGGATTGCAAATATTGTGCTTGTAAAGAAGCCGAATAGAACCTGGTGCATGTGTGTGGATTACACTAACTTAAACTGAGCATTTCCAAAGGACAGCTATCCACTCCCAAAGATCGACTATCTGGTCGACTCTACAGCCGGGCATGCCTTGATGAGCTTCATGGACGCCTATTCAGTCTTCCATAAGATTCCCTTGTGGAAAAAATATCAAGAAAAGACGGCATTCGTCACTGATCAGGGTTTGTTCTGTTATAATGTGATGTCGTTTAGTTTGAAGAATGCGCCTGCCACTTTCCAACGCATGATTAATACAGTCTTCATTAATTATATTGGGAGGAATGAAGAGGCGTATATTGATGACATGATAGTCAAATCCAAGCAGCAGGCGGATCACCTGGCTGACCTCCGAGAAACATTCGCCACACTCAGGCGACATAAGGTGATGGGTGTCATAAATGGCACCCATTTGATGACCATTTAGGTTGTTTTCACCTTCTTTTCATGGGTTTCATGCTTAATAAATGCTATGTTTTATGCTTTTGGTCTTAGTCTTACCTTTCCTCTCTAATTTTTGTAGCTTTTGTGCATTTCTATGGTTTTTCTTGTCTTTTCTCCTTTATTTTCTCTATTTTTGTGGTTGTAGGTATTGTAAAAGGTTCGGGTCTTGATATTGGTGATTTACTAAGGTGAAGGAAGCTTTTGGAGCAAGCTCATGGCAATTGGAAAGCTCAACATGCAAGGAAGTGGATTCTCCAAGTTTTAGCTCTTGCGCTCTCAAGCCGTGTTCTCATGAATATAGGGTGTTGAACCCACAATCATGGTGTTTAGGGACTTCCTACTTCAATGTTCATCATCATCATAATCGTGCGACCTTAGCGAATGCACGAAGCCGCAAGAAGATCCGAAGAAACCCAGAAGAACGCGGGCGCGCACTGTAGCTACGCGGGCGCACATTGTAGTTGCACGGGCGCTCCTCTGCTGGTTCCGGCTTTAAGCTTCTTCGTTTTGCGCCACTTTTAAATACCCTTTTGAACCCAATTTTTGCAAGAAAGTTTTATTTTAGATTTTGATCATATTCTTAGCTTAGTTGAGAGCTTCTCTCTCTAGTTTTAGGGTTAGTTTAGGAGTAGATTTTAGAGAGAGAAAGTGAGGAATTTCAATGGTGATTGAGAGATTGAAGATTCAATGTTGACAATTGTGTTGGAGATCTTCTCTATTATCAATGAGCTTTCTTAACTCTATCTCATTTTATTTCTTTGTTTAATATTCTAGTTTGTTTGGTTCGATTTTGATGTTTGATTGTTGATTAGTGTAGTTGTTCTTCATATATTGTTGGTTCTTGATTTCTTTAGTTGTTTGTTGGTTAGATGATGATGTTAGTGTAGTTGTTTGCCAGGGATTGGGTGAAACTTGTATGATTGATTAATTGTGCTTAATTTGGGGATTGTGTTGATTAATTGTTGAGATTAAAGTGATTAATGGAAGTTTGCATGTGTGTAATTCGATTAGGCCTTGATAATTATGCTAGATTGCATTGTGAGACTACATTGATACAGACCATTGATTTGTAGCTTACATTTGTCGATTGAGCTTGATTAGTGATGCTTCTAGTTAGAGTCTCTCATAGTTGGTGCTAGTTTGACCTCTAGGAGATAGCTTGTTGACTCTTTTGATTGAGCTTTCCATTAGTGCTCACAACCATTGATTTGCATATTGTTGACGAGTTGCTACAATTGTCATGATTACTTGTTGACCCCGTTCCTAGTGCTTTATTTGCTTGGTTTCTTTGTTTTTTAGCTGTTAGTGTTCTCTCTTTATCTTTGTCTTCGACCTACCTTGGGCACATAATTAAGGGTTCGACCTTAGACTTTCCTCTATACTTGTATATAGGTTTGTTAAGTATTTATAAGTTTTAGTTTGGTCGAGGGAGGATTAGTTTCAACGACCTAGTTCCACCCCTCGTCAAAATGGCAACGTTGCCGGGGAACGGTGTCTATGTTTGAGTGTTTTTAAATGCTTGAGTCTAGGTCTTTGTGTATATTTTTCTTTTATTTTATTTTTGTTGTGTTTTGTGAAAAAAAATATGGCATGTCTATCGTTTCCTAAATATGACAATGAGCCTTTTTGGGAATATTTCATTAGACTTGAAGGATTTTTGAACTATAATTGTTGTAGTCCTTGGGAGGCTTGTGAGATTTGTTATTTTAGTTTGAATGAACAAACTAGAAATGAAGTTGAATGCATGCATAATGGTGATTTTAGAGCATTGTTAATTGATGATGCTTGGGATTTTTATGTTTGGTTTTCTAGGGATGTCTATGATAGGAGTAATTATGTTTCTAATGTTGATGTGCAATGTGTTGGATCTTCTAATATTAGCATGAATTCACATGATTTGTTACGTGATCCCTTAATTAAACCTAGAACACATGATTTCAACTTTATTTCTTCTATTTTTCATGATGATGAAGTGCATGCTCAAGTTGATGCTAATGGTGTGTTTCAATTTTCTTTATTATTTGCCATGTCTTCTTGTGATGTAGGCCATTCCCTTAATAACGAATCTCATATGTTTGATTGTGCCCTCATTCCCCAATGTGATGTATTGCTCATGATTTCAATGTTGATACTTCCAATCTTGGTTGTACTTCTTTTTCTTCTCTTGTTGAGCCTCAACCTTCTACATATTTTGAATCTCTTGTTGATATATTTGAGTCTCAAATTAGGTGCATTGAGCTTGATAATGATTTTGGGCCTAATAAGGAATCAATTCTTAATGTTATGAGATGTCAATTAGAGGTGATGAAAAAGAGTGAGGAGCAACTTGAGGAGAGAATAAGGAGAGGTAAAGAGCTAGAAAGCCAATTGTCATCTTTGATGCTTGTGTGTGAAAATTACAATTCCAATGTGTGTGTTGAGGATGATGAAGGTGATTTTGAGCAACCATGAGAGTGTGAGGATACCATCGATGAGCATTTATGTTATGGTGAAGAAGTTGAGAATGAAGAGAGTATTAAATTTGAAAACTCCAACCCTCCCACCCATATTGATGAGTCTCTTGTGCATGACTGTGATTCTTCTATCCATGAGTATTTAGACTCGATTAAGGTTATGACCAATATTTTATTTGAGTGTCAAATGAAAACCCATAGCCTTTTGAATGAATTCATTAAGAATGCTTCATGGAGAAAGATGATTTTAAAATGAATTTACATCCATTCAGGCATGGTTATGAGACTTTAGGCTTTAAGGAAGTTGAGGGAGTTGTTGTTCATGAATGTAGTGGAGGAGATTATGTTGTTCCTCTTGGAAGTTGGATGTTTAAGGGAGATGATGATCATGAGTGTTCTTCTTTTTAAGGTTCCATGATTGATTTTTATGCCCTCATTGGCGATGTGAGACCTTGTGGTAAGGGAGTAGCTACCCCTTTTCCCTTTTCTCATACCCCTTTTTCAAAGAGATTCAACCATATCCCTTACACTCCTATTTCTCTCCCTTCTTTTGTCAATAAGCCTATTGGGAACCCCCTTGTCTATGAGGATTTTTATGTCCCTCATTTGTCTATTATTGAGGAAAAGGGTGATGTTGCCACCAAAAAATATTGTGAGGAGAGTTTGCCATCTTTTTCTTCTTATTTTGTTAAGTTTTCTTTTGATTCTTCTTCCTTCTTTTGGCATCTCTCTCCTCATAGGTGTGTGCTAAGCTTGTTGCATGCCTTATTTTTGTCATGTGCACACTTAGTTTCTTATGAAATGTGTAGTAGTGCATTTGAAAAGCTCTTGCGCTCGTTGCATTATTATTTTACTAGAGCGGTCAAGCTTGGACCTTAAGCAAGCCTTTCTCAGGAAGTAACCCGTGCTTTAGATTAGATTTTCATTTGCTTTTTAGAATATATTTTCTCTCATGGAAATGTTTGTGTGCCTTTTGCTAGGTACATGACTTGATATGCTTTGGTGCTTCGATTTAGATCATGAATCAAGGAAGGTTGACTCCTATTTTTGCTAGCATATGGAAACAAGGTTCAATTCTTGGAAAATTAGCTTTGAAAGGTTTAATTGGGTCATTTGCGGGTATTTACACCCACCTAATATCCAGTAATATCCTTCCTTGCTCTTTCTCAAGTGGATGATGACTTATTGGATATATGTTGGTTTGTTGGATTGATCTCCTTGTTTTCCCCTTCCATGGTTTCTATGATTTAAGTTTGAGTGTATTGTCTCATTCAAGCTTGGGGGAGGGTATTCTATTATGTTTGATGGGATGTTGATTTACCTATGCTACAAACCTTTGTATATGCTTTTCCATATTCTTATATTTTGAAAAACTCCAAAAAGATTTTTGTTTCTATCAAGGCAATTTTGCAATGTACCTTTGTTTCGTTTTGGACATAATACTTTTTGGACTTGTATAGTTGAATGCTTTTCTTCGTAAATGGTAACGGTGTGCAAGGTTTAAGAGTACGCTTGGTTGTTTCTAGGATAAAGCATGCTAAGGTAGTTGGTTAGAGCTAGTGGGATCATGATACCGGATTCTACTTGTTTGTGGCATGTTGGTAGTTGCTTCCTATGGTCGATTTGACACCTATAGTGAGTTTTTGCTACATCCATGTGAGGTTCATCATATTTCAAGCCTTCTACATATGAGTGGCATGGATCCTTGACTATTGTAGATCTAATCTTGAATCTTTACTCATAATTCTCAAACACGAGACCGAACCATCTAGGGAGGACAAAGGCATATTTTCGGGGTGGTAATTTTTTTTTTAAAGTTAATTTTCTTCTTTTAGTTCTTTGGGTTTACATTTGCCTTCTTGCTAACCATTTAAGCCTTTTCCCTTCTTTTCAAGCCACATCTTTAGAATTTTGAGCCTTTTGTTTCTTTTTGTTCCATTTTTGGTTTTTGTGAAGCAAATAGTCATGTTTTTGGAATTTGTGGTATATAAGTATGGATATTGGTTCTATTTGTAAGAAAGCTTGTCTTTTATATATATTGTGAATAATGGCAAATGAAAGTTGGAAAAAGCCATCCAAAGTCAAAAGAGGCAAGGACATAATAAATGCAAAATTGAAAAAGCCGTCCAAAGTTAAAGAGGCATGAAAAATTGCTTTGAAAGAAATGAAAATACAAAAAAAATAGTGAAAATTTTAAAAAAAAACAAAAGTAAAAATAAAAAATAAAAATAAAAAAACCAAAAATATTTTGATGTGATTTTTTTTCCCCTTTTCAAGCATTGAAGACAATGCTTCCTTCAAGCTTCGGGGAGAAGCGTTTACGCTTTTTGTATATATGATTGTGGTTATTGCTTTGAACAAGTTTGGGGGTGTTAGTTTGTTTTTGTTTGGTGTTCTCTTTGTTCTGGCATTGAGATTTGGTCAATCTTGCTTCACAACTTAGGTGTACCACTTTAAGCCTACCCTCACCCCTTTTTGCCCTTACGTTACAACCATTGGGAAAGACCTTTGGACCTAGAGGTTGAGTCATATACCGAGGGAGGGCATTATGACTAAAAGCCTAAGGAGAGGGGATGCATTGTCAAGATGTCGAGTAGCCCAAAATTATCTCTTTTTCTGGTTCCTTCGTGGAACTTTTGAGATGCTCCCTAGGGGAAGATATGAGACTAGTAGGGAGAACGCGGCAAGACCGTTTGGGATGAAAGTGGATTGTGTTTCTCTAGTTCCTATGCTTAGCATATTTATGTTTCAATCAACCTCGGGTATCTTGGAATGTGCACTCCCTTACCTGTTTAGAAAGATTTGCATTCATTTATGCTTGTACATTTGGAAAATTCTTTCATGAAGCTTTGTTAACTTTTCTTGTATTTTGGTTTATTTTTCATGCTTTGCATTGTTTGTATTATTACCAGAGTTATAGGTTAATCTCTTAGGAAACCTTTACGAGAGCATTACTCGTCCTCTAGGGCGATCTAGGGGTTTAAATGGCTTGTCTTTAGTAGCTAAAATTGACCGTGATTCCTACGAAAGTGAGTAGTGTATATTCTTGTCTCTTCTCTTCCTTTTATTTGTTTGAATAAGCTTATCATTTCTCCCTTAGTTTTGTTTTGCTTGAGGATGAGCAAAAGGTAAGCTTGGGGGTATTTGATGGGTGTCATAAATGACACCCATTTGATGAGCATTTAGGTTGTTTTCACCTTCTTTTCATGGCTTTCATGCATAATAAATGCTTAGTTTTATGCTTTCGGTCTTAGTCTTACCTTTCCTCTCTTATTTTGTAGCTTTTGTGCATTTCTATGGTATTTCTTGTCTTCTCTCCTTTATTTGCTCTATTTTCTTGGTTGTAGGTTTTGTACGAGGTTTGGGTTTTGATATTGGTGATTTACTAAGGTGAAGGAAGCTTTTAGAGCAAGCTCATGGCAATTGGAAAGCTCAACATGCAAGGAAGTGGATTCTCCAAGTTCTAGCTTTTGCGCTCTCAAGCCGTGCTCTCATGAATATGGAGTGTTGAACCCACAATCATGGTGTTTAGGGACTGCCTACTCTAGTGTTCATCATCATCATAATCGTGCGACCTTAGAGAACGCACGAAGCCGCGAGAAGATCTGAAGAAACTCAGAAGCGCGAATGCATAGGACTGATGCTCAGGCGCGCACTGTAGCGGCGCGAGCGCGCAATGTAGCTGTGCGCGCGCTCCTCTGCGGGTTTCGGCTTCGATCTTCTTTGTTTTGCACCACTTATAAATACCCTTTTGAACCCAATTTTTGCAAGCAAGTTTTATTTTAGATTTTGATCATATTCTTAGCTTAGTTGAGAGCTTCTCTCTCTAGTTTTAGGGTTAGTTTAGGAGTAGATTTTAGAGAGAGAAAGTGAGGAATTCCAATGGCGATTGAGAGATTGAAGATTCAGTGGTGACAATTGTGTTGGAGATCTTCTCTATTATCAATGAGTTTCTTAACTCTATCTCATTTTATTGCTTTATTTAATATTCTTGTTTGTTTGGTTCGATTTTGATGTTTGATTGTTGATTAGTGTAGTTTTTCTTCATATATTGTTGATTCTTGATTTCTTTAGTTGTTTGTTGGTTAGATGATGATTTTAGTGTTGTTGTTTGCCAGGAATTGGGTGAAACTTGTATGATTGATTAATTGTGCTTAATTTGGGGATTGTGTTGATTAATTGTTGAAATTAAAGTGATTAATGGAAGTTTGCATGTGTGTAATTCGATTAGGCCTTGAGAATTATGCTAGATTGCATTGGGAGACTACATTGATACGGACCATTGATTTATAGCTTACATTTGTCGATTGAGCTTGATTAGTGATGCTCCTAGTTAGAGTTTCTCGTAGTTGGCGCTAGTTTGACCTCTAGGAGATAGCTTGTTGACTCTTTTGATTGAGCTAGCCATTAATCTTCACAACCATTGATTTACATATTGTTGACCAGTTGCTACAATTGTCATGATTACTTGTTGACCCCGTTCCTAGTGCTTTTTTTTGTTTGGTTTCTTTGTTTATTAGTTGTTAGTGTTCTCTCTTTATCTTTGTCTTCAACCTAGCTTAGGCACATAATTGAGAGTGCTTGAACATTACCATTACTTTGGGTTCGACCCTTGACTTGCCTCTATACTTGTATATAGAATTGTTAAGTGTTTATAAATTTTAGTTTGATCGAGGGATCGGAGGATTAGTTTCAACGACATAGTTCCACCCCTCGTCACAAGGTCATGCTTAATCCAAAAAAGTGTGTCTTTGGTGTTGAGTCTGGCAAATCTCTCGGATTCCTGATTGACCAAAGTGGTTTAGAGGCCAACACTGAAAAAATACAGGCAGTGATCGACATGCAATCGCCCCGTACTGTGAACGAAGTCCAAAAATTAACCGGTTGTCTGGCAGCTCTAGGAATATTTCTCAGTCGGTCAGGCGACAAGTGCCTCTACTTCTTCAAGGCAATCCTGAAGAAGTCTAGATTTGAATGGGGGGATAATGCTGAGGCAGCCATCTGTAGACACCCAAATGTGTCTACCCAAAACCAAAACCCAGTGATGAATACCTTTCATGTCATTGGTTATTGAACAAAGCAAAAGTGTGAAAAGTCTAGTGATGAGGATGTTTTTATTAATGTAACTCTACTTTCTGTTTTTGAAAATATTTCTTTTCTTACCCTATTTTTGAAAAACGTGCATTCTTGTTTAGTTTGGTCCATGATATGGGTCCAATATTTGTGTAGTTGGATGGGGTTTGAAAAGACCTTTCCAAAGATATATTATAAGCCCAATTCCGATGAATAATAAGGAAGTTATGGCAAAAATACTAAACTGGCCCCGGTTTGGTTCTTACATACGGCCAAAGATCTAGAGGAGGGCCTATTATTAATTATCATTCCTAAATATATTAGGATTGATTATAGTCTTCTAGAATACTCTAGAAGGTTCTTTTGAATCCTAATGGAGTTAGGATTGATAATTATGTTTCAAAGAGTTTGAAAATGAATAAAACTACTCTTTATAAGAATCCTTATTTTGTACGAGATGGAATATGTTCAGATATTATTTTCGTGCCTCTTAATTTTTATCAAAATTTATATGGTTGGATAGATCTTAAAATTATCTTTCCAATGATATATTATAATATTAATTCCAAGCTATAACAAAAAAGATATGAATGAGACTCAAAACTATATCCAAAACTGACACCCTTCCACTATTTTGGCCATATATTTTTATATACATAATAATTTAATCTGATTCTGATTGGTTTAGAAAGTAGACATCAAGATCTTTCCAACAACATGTTTTATGACTATTTTGGACTTCTGGATCAAAGATATGATAAAAGCAAAATTCAAAAAAATGTCTTGCAGCGCTGTACGACAGGCCTGTCGCGCGGCGACAGAGGCTATTGCGGCAACAGACGCGTGTTTTATTCCTATTAAAATTTCGATTCTATTTTATCTAATCCAGACTGATTTCATTATAAATAGCAACCTTAGACCTCCGTTTTTATCATCAATTCTCACCAATTCCCATCTAATTCTCACCTACTCTCATCAATTCAAGAAAATCTTGATACTCTCTTTCCCTCTTTCTAAACCAACTTTTTACAAAAAAAATTCCGCATTCAAAAGATCTAGACACACCTAGCATAATTTGAAGTAGCCTTCGCCCTAGACGTGAAAGGTTTGGTATTTCTGAGGTTTTGGTCCCAAATCTCTATCATTTAATTTAATTGTTTGATTTTTTTTATTTTCCTTGAAGTTACTAACTAGGGAATAATTTCAAGCTTTAATCCCACTAGCTTGAACCCCACTGTGATCATACACTAAAGTACGGTTGCGTCCAAAAGGGAAGAAGATAGAGCAAAAGAGTCGCCAACAAGTTTTTCAGGAACTTGTAAACCGTTCATAGGATGAAGGTTACACCCCTTAACGATCCAAGAGATCGTCAACTCCATAAGGTCTAGAACCAAATAAGGGTTCGAGGATGAAGGTACAAATCCAACCTAAAAGAGATTGAACCTGCCCTAATAATAGGTCTCTACTTTATTCTGATCGTATTCATGTGCGCTTTCTGATTAACATGCAATCAATAGGACTAACCCTAAACTTGTTTATCTATGTTGGTTGAATTTAATGCACAAATAAACTATTATTGGCGATCACTTGAAATTATAATCATAATTAGCCCTAAACAAGATTATTAATTATCTTATTAAGCGTGATTACAAGTACCAATTCCCTTTAAACATGCAATAAAAGGTGTAACCAAGCAATAATAATAAATATCAAGCAACATAATAAATAGTAACGATGATAATAATAATATTCATAATAATAATAATATTCATAATCATCATAAATTATAACAATTATAATAATTATCATGTTCACGTTATATTGAAGCACAATAAACATAGCAAGATCCTAGGCATGATATTAACAAGGTTAATAACAAACCCTAGCATGTCACTAAGCAATAAAAATCAAATCTTTAACCCTAACATGATACTAACGACCATAAATATTAGGAAGAGAATAAAAGGCATCATAGCAATCATATTTAATATTAAAATTACCCTAGACATGATACTAGGAATATCATAATAACAATGTAAACATGAATTCTACATCATAATATCTATAAATCAATAAAGTACTACTTTGACGCTTGGTACCTCTTTCTAATAACAAAATACCCACGTTAGTAACTTCAAGGAAAATAATAATCAAACAATTATATAAAATAATTGAAATAGAGATTTGGGACCAAACCCTCAGAAATTAAAACCTTGCATGTCTAGGGCGAAGGCAACTTCGAATATGGCTAGGTATTTCTAGATCTTGCGAATGCGGAATTTTGTATTAAAACAAAGTAAAAAAGAATAAAAGAAAGAGATGAATGAATTAGAGAATGCTAAAGAATTAATGATTATTGATGAAAACTTGCGAATGAGGAGAATTGGTGAATGAAAGATGTAGATGATGAATGGTTAGAATTGGTGAATGAAACCGGAGTTTTTAATACGATATTTATAGAGAAAATCAGCCAAAAAGGATAAATCAACAAAACAGAGTATGACGCTCCAAAAACAGGGCTGGCGCCAACCCTGGCTAGCTGGCGCCAGGCACCAACACTAGCGCCAGGCGCCAATGGTTAGCGCCAAGCGCCAGACCTGGTTCCAGGCGCCAAGGCCTGGGGTTAGGCGCCAAGCCTGATACCAACGCGTTTTCAAAAATCCGATAAGTTTACCGTACTGGAGGATAAAATAATATAATTTCTTCGAAAATGTTGTTTGATTTTGATTAAAACTCTGAAAAGTCAACAAAAGTCAATTTATCAATGCTAATTGAATTAGGAATGAAAAGAACCTTCTAGAAGAATCTAGAAGACTAAAACCATTCCTAATTTCATTAGGAATGGTAAATCATATTAGGCCCTCCCCTAGATCATTGGGCCGCATATAAGGCTCAAATCGGGCCCAGTTTGGTAAATTGGCCATAACTTTCTCAATATTCATCAGAATTGGGCTTATAATATATCGTTGGAAAGCTCTTTTCAAACCCCATCCAACTACACTACTATTGGACCCATATCATGGACCAACCAAACTGGATTGGCTGTTTTCTTAAAAATAAGTTTTCAAAAACAGAGAGAAGAGAAAAGAAATAAAAAACTATCCGCAACACTAGACTTTCCACACTTTCACTTCATTCGATTATGATTCGACGTGAAAGGTACTCATCACCGGGTTTGGTTTTGGGGAGACACAAATGGGTGTCTATAGAAGCCCCCACTTTGACTGAGTTTGGAGAAATGCAAGTTTCGAAAACAAAAGTCAAAGTATCGATAGGGATGGAGAATGATTCAGAACGTTCTGCGATCCTAAATCAATCTTGTAACGCCGATACCTGCAAAACTAGCGTTAGTTAAACAGACAAAACAGTTAAGAAACGCGTATCTTGCACTGTGGAGCACACGTCTCTGAAAGTAACTGATTTGCCGCTTTTACTGCTGTTTTGATGACCTCTTGCAAGCTAGAGAATTCCATCCCGCTTGAAAACCGCTACGCCTGTAACTGCTTCCAAATTAGAAGACTGCTTCGCTTGAAATGATCCTCCCCGCAATGATAATATTCCACATCCTACGGAACACCATCAAAGATTATTTCTCTTAAAACAATCCTCATCCGCATTGATAATATTCCACATCCTAGGGAATACTATCGAAGATTATTTCTCTTGAAACAATCCTCATCCGCATTGATAATATTCCACATCTTAGGGAATACTATCGAAGATAACTTCGCCCGAAATTATCTCCAGTTGTTCGTGACAACTCTCTGCAAGCTAGGGAACGTTGTCGAAGATATCTTCTCTTGAAGTCATCCTCATTTGATGCGATAATTTCCCAAAGGAAATTACCGAAGATCCACGCCTGTCGATCTTTAAAAGTTCGCCTGAACTTTGCTTCCGCTATGCCTGTACGTCGGCGCTCTTTTGCTTTTGAACCTATATGTCGGTGCTCTTTGCTGTGATGACAATCCTCTTTTCTTTAGGAATAGTTGCCAACACAACTCTTGTATGATGTATGACAATCCGATTTAGGGAAAGTTGTCAATGCTTCGTAACAATCCATCCTTGGAAATGTTGCCACGATGAAGCGACAATCCGTATCTCCGAAAATTTGCCAAAATCCAATTTTTGGGAAAAAATGCCAATGCTTTGTAACAATCTTTCATAAGAACTTTGCTACGATCGACAATCCACATCTTGGAATATGACTCTTGAAAGCAATCCACCTTGGAAATTTTCCAACGCTATGCGACAATCTTTTTGGGAAAATATTACCACTATTGACAATCCGCGTTGGAACATTTGCAAAAAAAGAGTCGACCGACAATCCACTTTGGGAAAATTTGCCACTTGCTGAAATGAATGACAATCCACGTTGAGGAACCTATGCCGAAATCTATGATGAGTAGAGACCTATGACAATCCTTTGGGAAATTTTGCCATAGGGAACTGGGTGTATGACAATCCAATCTCGGAAAACTTGCCAACGAGCCGATGAATGTATGACAATCCGAACTTGGAAAAACTTGCCAATAAAGAAGGAGCACGGAAATCCACGCTTGGAAACTTTGCCAGAGATGACAATCCAATCTTGGAAAAATTGTCGTTGAAGAAGATGCACGACAATTCATTTTTGGAAATATTGTCAGTTGGGGATGATAATCCAATTTTTGGAAAAATTTGTCATTTAATAAGAATGCGCGACAATCCATATTTGGAAATATTGTCGTTTAAATGCTTACTTTTGAACCGATTGTAATGAGCCAGTGTTTTAGGTGCTTAAGCTAAGTGAGACAATTTTTTGTCAGGTCAATCACTTACTACCAAGGAACCCGAAATTGCTGCATGAGGTCGAAATCACCTTTCTGAGAGTCTTCGAGCTCTATCGTTGCTGAGATATCTCTGGAGCTAGGAATTGGAGTAGGGTCTTCCCTATTCTGCTGCATCTGTATTTATTTTTGACTATAGAACTTTGCCAATCTTTTCAATTATCTTAGGGTTGACCTAAGGTTTAATGTTGCTTGACTCAATAACTTGACACGACTCAAGGTATAAACTTGACTCGATGTGATTGACTCGAGGTTGACTCGACTCGAAGTGAAATGACACGTGTGACTCATGACTCGTGTGTGCATTGTAATGTGATCGTGCGACTCGAAAATGCAAAAAAAAAAAAAACAAAAAATTTCCGTCATTTTTGTGGAGGGTACCGACTTTCTCCCGAAAAAGAAAGACGCAGAAAAGAAAGAAACGAAGTTTTAAAGATGCATGTTGAATGAGCTTAGTCAATTGTCATTTGATACTATCACTCAAGGTGCAAGGATTAATCCATCCTAGGTTATCTCAACTGTTGACTCAATGATGAAAGCATTTAGGTAACTTAGGCATGGAGGCTAAGCACTTCATACTTCTATGTAATGACAATTATGATTGATGAGTGATGTTGATATGACAAAGCATGCTTCAACGTTGTGATTTAATGATAAAGGGTTCCTAGGGGAAGTATTTGGTCATGTATGTGTGTAGTGTGTGATAATGACACTTAATCTAGGTTGCAAAGGCTAAGTGTGTGGAGAATATTATTTGTTAAAAGAGTCAAATGGTGGTGACTCTTAGGCTAGGTAAGCTAATGATGTAGGGATCAAGCCCCCAAGTCTAGCTTTAAGTGAATAGGGATGAGCATTGGAGATCCCTTGATATGATCATGGTGTAAGTGTGTGAATGTGAATATGAATGCATGTTTATTACGGCCGCATCTCGATGTGAGATTGCCTACGTATCCGTTAGGAATCAGGCCGAACGTAGCTCTAGCGTAACCTCGCACAAGTGTGTATACCTCAAAAAGGTCTTTTTAAGGGTTGTAACGTGGTTAGGCTAAAGGTTTGAAGAAGGGGATAAAGGCTCAAGACCCTAGATAAGCCCCAGGGTGTGCAACCTCGCTTTTGAATCTTTATATTTTCATGCTTGAGGTTTTCTACTCTTTTTTTTTGGCTCTTTCTTTTGCTTTAGCATTTATTTCATTTTTATAAGTGTGAGCAATCTCGATCATGCGGTCTATCACTCACTTGACATTCATGTTTCTCAGGCACGGTACCGAGCACTCGATAAAAGACGCAATCTGAGACGTGTTCATATCAAAGATATTTTCATATCAAAGACATTGGAACACTTGCCCTTTTGTACACTTTTATTTATTTATTTTTTTGCTTTTGCTTTTTTTTGCTATTTTAATTTTTTGAATCACTCAGCCCTTTTTTAGAATTGCATAAGTTGCACACCATCCCATCCCAAGGTTAGGTAGATGTAGGTTGAAAAACGAAAGGTGTATCATTAGACAAGGCTCAAAGTGGTTTATGAAGAAAGGATTGCATATTTGAAAGGTGAAAGGAGATATGGTGTGGCTACAAGGGGTGCCTTAAATCATTGGTATACCTTGTGCTTAATTCGACATGGATTTTTTTATTTTTTTATTTTTTTTATTTTTTTTATTTTTTTTGATGAAATGCAATGCGATGATCATATGCAAGGAAATAAATGCTCATTTTATTAAAAGGGAAAAATAAATGGAGAACCTACAAAAGTAATCTTAAGGGAAAAGAAAGGTGCCTATGCTAGACTTATTGGGGAAAGGAAAAAATGAAAAAGAACTAGAAAAAAGAGGTCATGAAATCTTGTCATTGAAGCTCGCCTCTTGTCTTATGTCATTTGCTTCATCATCATCCAGTCTTCTCACTAGCTAGAGGCAATGGGATCTTGTTTGCTTCTATGAGATCTTGAATGAGATTTTGAAACCTGTAGCATTCATCAGTAGTATGTCCGCGCCCTCGATGATACTTGCAATAGGAGTTTTGATTCCATCTCGAAGACCGATTTTCTGGTGTTGGATCCTCGGTAGGGCCAATAGGTTTGATTAATCCTCGATCATAGAGACGATCGAAAGCAGCATCATAGGTCATTCTAATGGGCGTGAACTCTCGCCTGGGTTTCCTTTTAGATCTTTGATTGTCCATGGCTAAGACACCATTATGGTCAAAGGTACTAACATTATTACTAGAGTGGGCGTTTTCGGAAGAAGAAGGATTGTCGCTCTTCTTTCCTTTCCAGCCACCGTGGTTACTACTGTTAGTAGCTTTTTGCTTTGCGAGGTCGTCTTCGATTTCTATTCCGATTTCATAAACGGCCTTGAAAGTATTCAAGTTGTGTTGATATTTTAAGTGCTTTGAATACTTTTCTTGGAGATTCTTGATAAACATCCTCACAGACTCCTTTTCTGTGGGGACCTCAATCATCTTGGCTGAAGTTTCTCTCCATTTATTAAAGAAAGAAGTAAAACCTTCATTCTCTTTTTGTCTTAGCATCTCAAGTTGTCTATGGTCGGTTTCAACTTGGATATTGCACTTGTACCTATCAACGAAAGCGTTTACTATCGATTCCCAGGTAGAGGTTTTCTACTTGTCAAGGGAGAAGAACCATTGTTGGCAAACGGTTTCAAGAGATAGTGGGAACAGAGAGGGGAAAACCTTCTTATCGATACCCTTAATGTTCATTATGGTTTCAAAAGCTCTTAGATGGAAATAAGGGTTATCTGTTGCCTTGAATTTAGGGATGTCGTTGGCGTTGAACTTCTGCGGAAGAAGATCTTTGTCCACCGAGACCCCTTGTGATGTAAGCTCTTGAAACTTGTAGTCGCTAGACAACTTGCTTAGGCTCTCTTGCATGAGGTCCATCTGTTGTTGCTTCACGGGGTCATCGACCTTGAGTGCGAGAAGCTTCAGTGTCTCAGTCACGGTAGCCAATTGGTTCTTAAGATCATTGACTTCTTCTTGAGTTGCCATTATCTTCTTAGCCTTCCTCTTTTGACGAATCGGTTTATCAAAAAGCAAGACTTGAACAAAGAGGTTGTCCTTGATTAATCGCCCTTCTCTCCTCGACCAAGTACTGTGGGAAAGGAATTTGGGGATACTTATTGTTAATTATTTGACTCAAACTTTATTCAACATGTGATGGATGGAGGAAGTGAAGAAAAATAGAATGTGAAGAAAAGTGATGTAGATGGAGGGATATGAAGGATTAGGAGTAGAATGTACCCCAACTCAAATGACGGAAAGACCGATTCATGCATGAACCAAAGACATGGTCAAGGTGATGTGTGCTCAAAGTGTGTGCTAAGACTAGTGAGTGTAGGTGACATGTTGAGACTCTTGTCATGACCATGTGGCTAGACTATGTGACCGAGACTCGATTGATGATTCAATTAAATATTATTGACAGCAAAATTAACCAATTTAAACAGAAAACTAATTAAATAGACCATAAGTGATGACTCGACCAATAATCCGAACTATCGAACAAGCGACAGGACTGGCGTCACACTGTGGAGCTTGGCGCCAGACAACATAGCTGTCGTCAGGTGCTACACTCCATAATGTGGTGCTACAGCTCAGACCTTGGCGCCAATATTGGAGCTTCGGTCTGGGACTGTTTTCGGTGTTATTAGTCAACTGGGGTATGCCTAAAGTCGTACTAGGTCAATTCCGATTAAAACATTAGACTTTATTGACTCAAATTAATTAATTAGGCAAAGTTCTTTAAGTCATTATTTAGTCTCAACACAAGTCAACAAACGGTTAAGAGAAACATAAATATGCACAACAAATGATGCACAATTAGTCAAGTAGGCACAATATGATGTAATGCGTTCGCAACCTAACCATGGCTCTAGTTCTCTAAAGTTCGGGATATGGTTTAGTCAAAGAGGGTCCATGGTTAATTGTCTGGATGCACCGCGCGGAAGCCTAACCGTGAAGGGTTGGCGCGAGTGGATGGGACACTGCAAGTTTTAGAAAAAAAAAACTTGCTTCCATGGTTTGGTGAATTCAACATCTCGGATGTACCCTTTGTTGCACGGAGCGTTTAATCGGGTAGATGGAGCATGAATTCCTAGAGGGTTATGTCCATATGTAGAACACATATGGGTTTCAGAAAAGTGAGAAAAAATTCAATCAGGAAGTAGGATCGAGCAAACAATACGAAAAACCGGTCAAAATTAGAACTCATATTTCTGGCTCGGTATTAGGGGAAATTGGCGCCAGAAATCAGAGACTGGCGCCAGCTTTTAACTGTAGCGCCTGGCGCCAATACTGGCGTCTGGCGCTACGGCTAAAAGTCTAGCGCCAAGCTCTGGCTCCTGACGCTACTTCCCACATGCCTCAGCAGCTATCTGTGCTTGATAAAATTTTCCAGTTCTGCGCGGTGTTATTTCAGTCCTAGTTATGAAAGACATTCCTCAAATTTCCTACGTGTAAAATCCTATGTTTTTAACTAATTACGGATGGTCTTTCCAATGAGATCTTTTTTATGCATATGACAATAATGTTAATCAAATTTACGCACATGAAATACTTAGAACGTTTCGAGTCTCATCCACTCATTCTAAATCATTGCCGAAACAAATTCAGGAATTAAAATAGAAATCCTCCCCAGTGGAGTCGCCAAAAAACTGTAGGGAATAATTTCAAGCTTTAATCCCACTAGCTTGAACCCCACTGTGATCATACACTAAAGTACGGTAGCGTCCAAAAGGGAAGAAGATAGAGCAAAAGAGTCGCCAACAAGTTTTTCAGGAACTTGTAAACCGTTCATAGGATGAAGGTTACACCCCTTAACGATCCAAGAGATCGTCAACTCCATAAGGTCTAGAACCAAATAAGGGTTCGAGGATGAAGGTACAAATCCAACCTAAAAGAGATTGAACCTGCCCTAATAATAGGCCTCTACTTTATTCTGATCGTATTCATGTGCGCTTTCTGATTAACATGCAATCAATAGGACTAACCCTAAACTTGTTTATCTATGTTGGTTGAATTTAATGCACAAATAAACTATTATTGGCGATCACTTGAAATTATAATCATAATTAGCCCTAAACAAGATTATTAATTATCTTATTAAGCGTGATTACAAGTACCAATTCCCTTTAAACATGCAATAAAAGGTGTAACCAAGCAATAATAATAAATATCAAGCAACATAATAAATAGTAACGATGATAATAATAATATTCATAATAATAATAATATTCATAATCATCATAAATTATAACAATTATAATAATTATCATGTTCACGTTATATTGAAGCACAATAAACATAGCAAGATCCTAGGCATGATATTAACAAGATTAATAACAAACCCTAGCATGTCACTAAGCAATAAAAATCAAATCTTTAACCCTAACATGATACTAACGACCATAAATATTAGGAAGAGAATAAAAGGCATCATAGCAATCATATTTAATATTAAAATTACCCTAGACATGATACTAGGAATATCATAATAACAATGTAAACATGAATTCTACATCATAATATCTATAAATCAATAAAGTACTACTTTGACGCTTGGTACCTCTTTCTAATAACAAAATACCCACGTTAGTAACTTCAAGGAAAATAATAATCAAACAATTAAATAAAATAATTGAAATAGAGATTTGGGACCAAACCCTCAGAAATTAAAACCTTTCACGTCTAGGGCGAACGTAACTTCGAATATGGCTAGGTATTTCTAGATCTTGCGAATGCGGAATTTTTTATTAAAACAAAGTAAAAAAGAATGAAAGAAATAGATGAATGAATTAGAGAATGCTAAAGAATTAATGATTTTTGATGATAACTTGCAAATAAGGAGAATTAGTGAATGAAAGATGTAGATGATGAATGGTGAGAATTGTTGAATGAAACCGGAGTTTTTAATATGATAGTTATAGAGAAAATCAGCCAAAAAGGATAAATTAACAAAACAGAGTCTGACGCTCAGAAAACAGGGCTGGCGCCAACCCTGGCTAGCTGGCGCCTGGCACCAACACTAGCGCCAGGCGCCCAAACCTGGGGTTAGGCGCCAGGCCTGATACCAACGCGTTTTCAAAAATCCAATAAGTTTACCGTACTGGAGGATAAAATAATTTAATTTCTTCGAAAATGCTGTTTGGTTTTGATTAAAACTCTGAAAAGTCAACAAAAGTCAATTTATCAATGCTAATTGAATTAGGAATGAAAAGAACCTTCTAGAAGAATCTAGAAGTCTAAAACCATTCCTAATTGCATTAGGAATGATAAATCATATTATGCCCTCCCCTAGATCATTGGGCCGCATATAAGGCTCAAACCGGGCCCAGTTTGGTAAATTGGCCATAACTTCTTTAATATTTATCGGAATTGGGCTTATAATATATCGTTGGAAAGGTCTTTTCAAACCCCATCCAACTACACTACTATTGGACCCATATCATGGACCAACCAAACTGGATTGGCTGTTTTCTTAAAAATAAGTTTTCAAAAACAGAGAGAAGAGAAAAGAAATAAAAACTATCCGCAACACTAGACTTTCCACACTTTCACTTCATTCGATTATGATTCGACGCGAAAGGTACTCATCATCGGGTTTGGTTTTGGGGAGACACAAATGGGTGTCTACACTAACGTGTGTATTTTGTTATTAGAAATAGGTACGAGGCGTCCAAGTAAGTACTTTAATTGTTTAATTGATATTTTGATATAGAAATCATGCTTAGATTATTATTTTGATTCCTAGTATCATGTTAGGATATTTTATTGCTTTCCTTAGTATGATGTTTAGGGTAACAATAAGTTTATTATATCAATTATGATTCCTGTGTTGCTTCCTATTTTTCTTTCTTAAAGAGCATGCTAGTATCATGTTAGGGCTAAAGCTTTGATTTTTATTGTTTAGCGACATGCTAGGGTTTGTGATTAATCTTGTTAGTATCATGCCTAGGATCTTGCTATTATTATGCTTTAACATGACTATTGTGATTATTATATTTATAATTGTTATAATTATTATGATGATTAATATTATGTTGCTTGATTTATATTTATTGTTATTGCTTGATCACGCCTTTTATGCATGTTTAAAGGGAATTGGAACTTGTAATCACGCTTAATAAGATAATTAATAATCTTGTTTAGGGTTATTATGATTATAATTCAAGTGATCGCCAATAATAGTTTTGTTTGTGTATTAATACTCAACCAACATAGATTAAACAGGTTTAGGGTTAACCTATTGATTGCATGTTAGTTAGAAAGCGCACATGAATACGAGAAAAATAAGGTGGAGGCCTATTATTAAGGCAGGTTCTTTCTCTTTTAGATTGGATTTGTACCTTCATCCCCGAGCTTCCAGTCATGGTTTAAGACCTATTGGAGTTGATGATCTCTTGGATCGTTAAGGGGTGTAACCTTCACCCTGTGAATGGTTTACAAGTTCCTAAAACTTGTTGGCGACTCTTTTTCTCTAGCTTCCTTCCTTTTGGACACCACCATGCTTAAGTGTATGATCATAGTGGGGTTCCATTTTGGGGTACATAATGCTTGAAATATTCCATATAGTTTTTGGCGACTCCAATGGGGAGGATTTTTATTTTAATTCCTTAAATTTATTTCGGCAATGATTTAGAATTAGTGGATTAAACTCGAAAAGTTCTATGTATTTCATGTGCGTAATTTTGATTAACATTATTGTCATATGCATAAAAAAAGTTCTCATTGGAAAGACCATCCGTAATGAGTAAAAAACATAGGATTTTTTTACATGTAGGAACTTTGAGGAATATCTTTCACAACTAGAATCGAAATAATGCTACGAAAAACTGAAAAATTTTTAGAACACGGAAAGCTGTTGAGGCATGTAGGATCTGGCGTCGAGAAAACAGAGCTTGTCGTCAAAGATATGGCTCTGTCGCCAGGCGACAGGACTCATATCTCGGCGGCAGTCCTTGTTGGTTAGCGCTGTGTTCTTCTAATACTGAGCCAGAAATATGCGTTCTTGTGTCGACCAGTTCTAGTACTATTGACTGGATTCTACTTCCTGATTGAGTTTTTCTCACTTTTTTGAAACCCATAAGTGTATTACATATGGACATCCCTCTTGGAATTCATGCTCCAACTTCCTGTTTGAACGCTGTGAGCAACAAAGGGTACATCCGAGAATGTTGAGTTTGCCAAACTATGAAAGCGAGTTTTACTCGCGGGGTCCCATCCACTCGCGCCAACCCTTCCAAAGTTAAGGCTTCTACGTGGTGCATCCGGACTCATAACCATGGAACCTCTTTGACTAACCCATACCCCGAACTTTAGAGAACTAGAGCCTTGGTTAGGTTGCAAACTCATTGCATCATATTGTGCCTACTTTACTATTTGTGCATTATTTGTTATGCATACTCTGTGTGCTTTTCCTAACCGTTTGTTTGACTTGTTTTTAAGACTAAATAAACTAATTAATGACTAAAAGACTTTGCTTAATTAATTGATCAATTAATTTGAGCTAATAAATATGTCTAGAATCGAGTCATAGTCAACCCGGATTTTTATTCCCGTATACTGCAAAAGCGTCAGTTGTTTTTGTCATAGCCGTAGTTGTAGGAAGAATTATGAGTCTTACAGCATATGGCTCTGTAGCCCTGAGTTTTATCTTTAATTTAGCGTTGGTTTCATCCCAATCAGAGTCTTAGATTAAAAGTTATGACTAAAATACCACAGCATGTCCAGTTTAATGCATATACATGAAGTCTTCTGTAGCCCCGAGTTTTATCCTTAATTTGGCGTTGGTTTCATCCCAATCAGAGTCTTAGATCAAAAGTTATGCCTAAAATACCACAGCCTGTCCAGTTTAATGCATATACATGAAGTCTTAACTTAGTCTTTGCTTGAATCTAGTTACATAGTCTAGCCACATGGTCATGACACAAGTCTTAACATGTCACCTATACTCACTAGTCATAACACACACTTTGTGTATATGTCACCATGACCATGTCTTAGGTTCATGCATGAGTCGGTTTTTTCCGTCATTTGAGTTGGGGGTACATTCTATTCCTAATTTTTTCATATATCTCCATCTACATCGTCTTTCCATTCTCTACATGCTTTCTCCATATAACAACCTTCATTCTTCCTAGCTTCTTCCATCCATGCATGTTGAATCGAGTTTGAGTCATGTGATTGACGTACAAAAAAAATGAGGGTAATGATGAAATAAATGCACAAGGCAAGCTTCTCACAAAGATTTCATGCTTTCTTCTTTTTTTTTTTTTTCAAACCCTTTCCCCAATAAGTCTAGCATAGGCACCCTTCATCCTCCTTGAATTTATTTCTTAGAGTTTGATTTTTACCCTTCACTTTTTTAATATAATGAGCATTTATTTCCTTACATATGATCATTGCATTGCCAAAAAAAAAAAAAAAAAAAAAAATATCCATGTCCAACTAAGCACAAGGTATACCAATGATTTGAGGCACCCCTTGTACCCACATCATATCACCTTTCACCCTTCAAATATGCAATCCTTTTTTGATAAACCACTTTGAGCCTCGTCTAACGATAGACCTTTCATTTTTCTAACCATATTTACCTAACCTTGGAATGGGATGGTGTGCAACTTATGAAATTTTCAATTTCATATAAAGCTTGAGTGACTTCAAAAGATTAAAATAGCAAAAAAATAAATAAAAGTGTACAAAAGGGCAAGTGTTCCAATGTCTTTGACATAAACATGTCTTTGATGTGAACACGTCTCAGATTGCACCTCTTATCGAGTGCTTGGTACCGTGCCTGAGAAACATCAATGCCAAGTGAGTGACAGACTGCATGATTGGGATTGCCCACACTTATAAAAATAAAATAAATGCTAAATCAAAAGAGAGAGCAAAATATAAACAAAAAAAAAAGAGAAAAGAGAGTTAAAAAGAGTTAAAAGCCTCAAGCATAAAGATATAAAGATTCAAAAGCAAGGTTGCACACCATAGGGGCTTATCTAGGGTCTTGAGCTTTTATCCCTTTCTTCTTCAACCTTTATCCTTACCACGTTACAACCCTTCAAAAAACCTTTTGAGGTATACACACACTTGGGTGATGTTTGGCTAGAGCTACGTTCGGCCTAATTCCTAATGTATACGTAGGTAACCTCACATCGAGGTGTGGCCGTAATAAAAATTCATTCATTCATATCTACTTTCATAAATGATCATATCAAGGGATCCCCTATGCTCATCCCTATCTACTTGGAGCTAGACTTAGGGGCTTGATCCCTACATTGTTAGCCTACCTAGCCTATGAGTCACCATCTTTTGGCTCTTCTCAAAATAATATCTTTCCATAAACTTAGCCTTTGCGGCCTAACCTTAGTGTCACTTTCACACACTGCACAGATACATGATTAAATATACTTCCCTTAGGAACCCTTTGTCATGAAATCTTAACACAACATTGAAGCATGCCTTGTCATATCAAGATCAATCATCATTACATCACAAAGTATGAAGTACTTAGCCTCCGCGCCTAAGTTACCTAAATACTTTCATTATCCAGTCAATTAGGATAGTATAAGATGTTACAATCCTTGTATTGTGAGAGACAACGTTAATGGATTAAGCTCATTCAACATGCACCTTCAAAAAACTTCGCTTCTTTCTTTTTTCGCATCTTTCTTTTTCGGGAGAAAGTCAGTACCCTCCACAAAAATGATGGAAATTTTTTATTTTTTTGCATTTTGAGTCCTGTACATATCGAGCTTCATGAGTCAACACAGTGCAAACACGAGTCATGTTATGTCATATCACTGTGAATTGAGTCTAACACATGTGTCAAGCACTTTGAGTCGAGTCAGCCACGAGTCAGTCAATCACAGTGAGTCATCATTAAGTCAAGTTTATATCTTGAGTCATATCAAGTGAGTAAGTCAAGAATCATTAAGTCTTAGGTCAACCCTAAAGAAGGATAAGCAAAGTCCTATAGTCAAAATATAAATGCAGGTACATTCCAGTGAGCAAGAACATTCCGGATTTTTTTTAAAAAACCGCGAATATAAATCTGATTCCAGTGCTAGACGACAACGATGTCGCCTAGCGACAGAGAGAGAATGCAACGACAGAGTCTTCCAGCAAGCGCCGGAGCAGTGACGAGATGCATGGTCCCATATTGGATTATGCGGACCTCATACAGCAATTTCGGGTTCCTTGGTACGCTAGTTAGCCTCTATAAGCAAATTGACATGATTAGTAGTCGGCTCGATTACAATCGCAATAAGTGATTGACCTGACGACAATCATCTCACTTAGCTTAAGTGCCTAAGCATTGGTTCATTAGAAGCACCGAAGCATCGGATCAAAAGAAAGCACTTATACGACAATTTTTCAAAGATTAAATTGTCATCACCAACTGACAATATTTCCCAAAGTGGATTGTGGCTCATTCTTCTTGAACGATAATTTTTCCAAGATTGGATTGTCATCTTTTGCAAAGTTTCCAAGCGTGGATTGTCGTGCTCCTTCTCTGTTTGGCAATTTTTTTCCAAGTTCGGATTGTCATCTCTGGAAAGATTTTCGAGATTGGATTGTCATACACATAGTTCCCTATGGCAAAATTTTCCAAAGGATTGTCGTAGGTCTCTACTCATCATAAATTTTGGCAAAGGTTCCTCAACGTGGATTGTCATTCATTTAAAGTGGCAAATTTTCCCGTAGTGGATTGTCGATTGACTCTTTTTTGCAAATGTTCCAAGACGCGGATTGTCAATAGTGGCAAAAATTTCTTATAAGGATTGTGGCATATTGTAGGGAATATTTCAAGCATTAGCCCTAGCTTGAACCCCATTGTGATCATACATTAAAGTACGGTGGCGTCCAAAGGGAAGAAAGATAGAGCAAAAGAGTCGCCAACAAGTTTTAGGAACTTGTAAACTGTTCACGAGGTGAAGGTTACACCCTTTAACGATCCAGAAGATCGTTAACTCCAATAGGTCTAGAACCATGACTGTTAGTTCGAGGATGAAGGTACAAATCCAACCTAAAAGAATAATAGGCCTGTACTTTTTTCTTATAATATTCATGTGTGCTTTCTGACTAACATGCAATCAATATGATTAACCCTAAACCTGTTTATCTATGTTTGTTGAATATAATGCACAAATAAAACTATTATTGGCGATCACTTGAATTATAATCATATTAACCATAAACAAGATAATTAATTATCTTATTAAGCGTGATTACAAGTACAAATTCCCTTTAAACATGCATAACAGGTGTGATCAAGCAATAACAATAAATAAGAATCAAGCAACATAATAATAATCATAACAATTATTATAATAGTAATCGTAACAATTATTATAATAATAATGATGATGATAATAATAATAATAATAATAATAATAATAATAATAATAATAATAAATTATATTTAAGATATCTATCAATTAACAAATAACATTAAATAATTCGTAAATTAACAAATTACGTAAAATAATTCGCTAATTAAGATATTACGTGAAACAATTCGCTAATTAACAAATAATGTTAAATTATATAATTCAACACAACAATAACCATAATCATTATCATAATTATCAGAATCATAATAAAGCATAATATTAATAGCAAGATCCTAGACATCATACTAACAAGATTAATAACAAACCCTGGAATGTCATTAAGCAATAAAAATCAAATATATAGTTCTAACATGATACTAGCATGCTCTTAGGAAAAAACATAGAAAGCAACGCAGAAATCACAATTGTCATATTTGATATTAGAAATTATATTTATTACCCTAAACATGATACTAGGAAGATCAAAACCCCCTAACATGACACTATGAATCATAATAATAACCTAGACATAATTTCTATATCATAATATTAATAAATAAATTAAAGCACTTACTTGGATGCCTCGTATCTCTTTCTAATAACAAAATACACGCGTTAGTAACTTTAAGGAAAATAATAAAATCAAACAATTAAATTAAATAATTGAAATTGAGATTTGGGACCAAACCCTCAAAAATTAAAACCTTTCACGTCTAGGATGAAGGCAACTTCGAACTTAGCTAGGTGTGTCTAGTGCTAATGTATGAGGAATTGTGTTTGTAAAAGGGTTGATTTAGAAAGAGGGAGAGAATCAAGAAATTCTTAATGAGAGTTGGTGAAAGAGAGAATAAGAAGAATTGATGGAAATTGATGATTGATCATTGAAAACGGAGGTTTTAGGAGGCTTTTTAAAGAAAAAATCAGCCAAACGGATAGAAAAACAAATCAAAGTTTCGAAGATAATAAAACAGGTTAGCGTAAGACGCTGAACATTAGCGACAGGCGCTTTTCACGCGTTTTCAAAATTCTGATAAAATTTAGCCGTACAGAAGAGCAAAATCGTATTTTCTTCAAAAACACTCTTTTATTCTGATTAAAACTCCAAAAAGTCAACCAAAGTCAATTTATCAATGCTAATTGAATTAGGAATGAAAAGAACCTTCTAGAAGAATGTAGAAGACTAAAATTAATGCTAATTGCATTAGGAATGATAAATCCATATCAGGCCCTCATCTAGATCATTGGGCCGCATATAAAGATCAAACCAGGCCCAGTTTAGTAATTTGGCCATAACTTTCTCATTATTCATCGGAATTGGGCTTATAATATATCGTTGGAAAGTTCTTTTGAAGCCCCATCCAACTACACCATTATTGGACCCTTTCTATGGACCAAACCAAACTGGATTGGCTATTTTCTTAAAATAGGTTTTCAAAAACAGAGAGAAGAGAAAAGAATTAAAAACTATCCGCAACACTAGACCTTCCACACTTTCACTTCATTCGATTATGATTCGACGCGAAAGGAACTCATCACTGGGTTTGGTTTTGGGGAGACACAAATGGGTGTCTACACATAGCGTCGACAAATTTCCAAGGTGGATTTCTTTCAAGAGTTATATTCCCAGATTTGGATCGTCGATCGTAGCAAAGTTCTTATGAAAGATTGTTACGAAGCATTGACAACATTTCCCAAAGTTTGATTTTGGCAAATTTTCTAATATACGGATTGTCGATTTATCGTAGCAACATTTCCAAGGATGGATTGTTAGGTGGCATTCATAACTTTTCCTAAAGCGGATTGTCATACATCATACAAGAGTTGTGTTGGCAACTATTCCCAAAGAAAAGAGGATTGTCATCACCTAAAACATCAATAGCAAAATTCAAGCGAGCTTTAAGGATCGACATGCGTTGATCTTCGGTAATTTTCTTCAGAATATTATAGCAACAATTGAGGTTGGCTTCAGGTGAAGCAATCTTCGATCATATTCCCTGGCTTGCGGAAGATGGTCACAAGGCGGTAGAAGGTCATTTCAGGCGAAGCATTCTTCGATAGTGTTCTCTATCTTGCAAAAGACTATCACAGCGGAAAATGGAGGCAGTTACAAGCGTAGTAGTCCTCAGGCGGTATCCCCTAGCTTGAGGAAGATCGTCACAACAAATCGATTACCTTTAGAGAAGTGTGCTCGACGGTGCAAGATACGCGTTTTATAACTCTCTTATTTGTAAACTAATGGTAGTTTTCAGGTATCGGCGTTAGAAGAATGATTTAGGATCGCAGAACGTTTTGAATCATTCTCCGTCCCTATCGCTACTTTGACTTTTGTTTTCGAAACATAAGTTTCTCCAAACTCAGTCAAAGTGGGGGCTTCTGTAGACACCCAAATGTGTCTCCCCCAAACCAAACCCAGTGATGAATACATTTCATGTCATTTATTATCGAACAAAGTGAAAGTGTGAAAAATCTAGTGATGAGGATTTTTTTATTAAAATATCTCTTCTTTCTGTTTTTAAAAATATTTCTTTTCTTACCATATTTTTGAAAAACGTGCATTCCAATTTAGTATGGTCCGTGATATGGGTAAAATAGTTGTGTAGTTGGATGGGGCTTGAAAGTACCTTTCCAACAATATATTATAAGCCAAATTCCGATGAATAATGAGGAAGTTATGGCCAAAATACTAAACTGGGCTCGGTTTGGTTCTTACATACGACCCAATGATGTAGAGGAGGGCCTATTATTAATTATCATTCCTAAAGCTATTAGGATTGATTATATTCTTCAAGAATACTCTAGAAGGTTATTTTGAATCCTAATGGAGTTAGGATTGATAATTATGTTTCAAATAGTTTGAAATTGAATAAAACTACTCCTTTTAAGAATCCTTGTTTTGAATGAGATAGAATATGTTTGGATATTATTTTTGTGCTGCATAATATTTATCCAAATTTTATATAGTTGGATAGATCTTGGCATTATCTTTCCAATGATATATTATCCTTTTAATTTCGAGCTATAACGAAAAGGATATGAATGAGATACGAAACTCTATCAAAAACTGACACCCTTCCACTATTTTGGTAATATCCTTTTGTATAAAAAATATTTTAAAATGATTCTAATTTTTTTGGAAATTAGACTTCAAGAGATTTCCAACGATATATTATATGACTCATTTGGACTTCTAGATCAAAATATATGATAAAAACAAAATCTGCAAAAACTGTCTTGCAGCGCCGGAAGACAGGCCTGTCGCGCGGCGACAAAGGCTTTTGCAGCGAGAGAGGCGTGTTTTATTCCTATTAAAATTCTGATTCTTTTTTATCTGGTCCGGTCTGTTTTCATTATAAACAGCGTCCTTAGACCTCTATTTTTAATCATTAATTCTCACCAATTCCCATCTAATTTTCACCAACTCTCATCAAAAAAATCTTGATACTCTCTCTCCCTCTATCTAAACCAACTTTTTACAAATAAAATTCCGCATTCACAAGATTTTGACACACCTAGCATAATTTGAAGTAGCCTTTGCCCCAAACGTGAAAGGTTTGGTATTTCTAAGGGTTTGGTCCCAAATCTTTATCAATTAATTTAATTGTTTGATTTTATATTTTCCTTGAAGTTAATAACGTGTGTATTTTGTTATTAGAAATAGGTATGAGGCATCCAACTAAGTACTTTAATTGTATAATTGATATTTTGACATAGAAATCATGCTTAGAGTATTATTTTGATTCCTAGTATCATGTTAGGATATTTTATTGCTTTCCTTAGTATGATGTTTAGGGTAACAATAAGTTTATTATATCAATTATGATTCATCTAATGCTTCCTATTTTTCTTTCTTAATAGCATGTTAGTATCATGTTTGGGCTTAAGCTTTGGTTTTTATTGTTTAGTGACATGCTAGGGTTTGTTATCAATCTTGTAAGTATCATGCCTAGGATCTTGCTATTATTATGCTTTAACATGATTATTGTGATTATTATTTTTATAATTGTTGTATTTATTATGATGATTAATATTATGTTGCTTGATTTATATTTATTGTTATTGTTTGATCACGCCTTTTATGCATGTTTAAAGGAAATTGGTACTTGTAATCACGCTTAATTAGATAATTAATAATCTTGTTTAGGGTTCATATGATTATAATTCAAGTGATCGCCAATAATATTTTTATTTGTTCATTAATATTCAACCAACATATATTAAACAGGTTTAGGGTTAACCTATTTATTGCATGTTAGTTAGAAAGCGCACATGAATACGAGAAGAATAAAGTAGAGGCCTATTATTAGGGCAGGTTCTTTCTCTTTTAGATTGGATTTGTACCTTCATCCCCGAACTTCCAGTCATGGTTCTAGACCTATTGGAGTTGACGATCTCTTGGATCGTTAAGGGGTGTAACCTTCACCCTGTGAACGGTTTACAAGTTCCTAAAACTTGTTGGCGACTCTTTTGCTCTGACTTCCTTCCTTTTGGACGCCACCATGCTTAAGTGTATGATCACAGTGGGGTTCAAGTTGGGGGTAATGCGTGATATATTCCCTACACGTTCCAAAAGTTGAAAACGCATATGCACTTTTTGCCAAGGTTGGTCAGCCCCTTGCCGAAGGAGGCGCTCTATATGTATCTGGTTGTTTCAGATCATGCCCTCAATGTCGTTCTCTTAGCTGAAAGAGACGACATCCAGCTCCCGGTCTACTTCATTAGACACATTCTTTGAAACGCGAAACTTTGGTACCCTATGGTCGAAAATTTTGGCCATGCCCTTTACATGGCGGTCAAGAAGTTGAAGCCTTACTTCTTGGCACATCCGGTTGTGGTTTACACTGACCAACCGATAAAGCGGCCAATGACTACCCTGGAATCCTCTATTAGAATGCTCAAATGGGTTATTGAGTTGCAGGGAATTGAAATCACTTTTGAATTAAGGACGGCAATAAAGGGGCAGGCATTCGCCGACTTTATTGTCGAAATGACAAGGCCGGCTGAGCCGGACAACATTAATCAGGTTTTGAAAGTGTATGTGGATGGGAGTTCCATGATGAACGGTTGTGGTGCAGGCGTAATTTGTTAGTTTCCTTAGAGGGACAAATATGAATATGCACTAGGGTTCAAGTTCCAGGCCCCGAATAATGAGGCCGAGTATGAAGCCCTACTAGCCGACATCTAAATGTGCAAGGCGGAAGGGGTAACAAAGATTAACGTCTGCTCTGACTCCCAATTGGTCGTTAGCAAGTACAATGGTGTTTATGAGGCCACCAATCCGGCTATCATCAAATACTTGAAGGCGGTAAAATATGAAGTTAGGACACTTGAAGACTTCAATCTAAGTTAGGTGCCAAGATCAACAAACTATCAGGCGGATGCTCTGTTAAAATATTCGGCTCTAGTGAAACGCCTCCGTTAGTCTTCTGGGAAATTATGAAAAAAAGAAGTATACCTCATGAAGAGTGTTTTAGGTGTTTTTGTCCCTCGGGAGAGTTACAGCTTAAAGACTGGTTGCGCTCGGTTCGTACCTGCAAAACAACAGAGACTCCGGGTGGTTGGAGATTAGCCTCTGACGTTCAAGTTAGTACTTGAAGAATAATGGGAGAAAATGAGGAAAAAGAGGTAAAATCTTCTCGGATTCCGAGATCAGGGGATTCTCTGATGTAAGAGAACGTAGGGTATGCTATAATAAAATGTAGATGTCCCAAATTTGGGGGAAATCTCCCTATTTATAAGGTCTTTGGTAAATGTGCCCCTGATTAGGTCATTCTGACCTAATTAATATGGGCCGCGCCGCATTGCGGCTTTCTCGGGATTTATGCCGATGAAGGCCGCCTTTTCTTCCCTAGTTCAAGGAGAGACACGTGTCAAAAGGATATTGGCCCAATTTGGACCAACCAAAGTATGACACGTGTCAAGGCCTGATTGGGCAACGTGGCATGGGTAAAATGACCCATAACATTTGCTCCTCACAAATGTGAAGTGGCACGCCACATGGCACCTGTGACACATGTTACTCTTCCATAGGTGGCGATTCAAAACGTTTTTTTTTTTGTGAAAATTTTAACTTTTCACATTATGTGGAAATTACCCTCAAATTTACCCCTCTATAAATACTCACTTTACCCCTCTAAATTTTGACGTTTTCAAAATATTCTAGAGAGATAAAGTCAAAGAGTTTCTAGAGAGAGAGAGTCTGGCTACCGTTTGTGTGTGAACACAAACCTTGCATTTCTCCCGCCTGCGTTAGCCGGTTATCGACCGCCTGTGCCTCAAGCAAGCAGGATCTTCTTTTGCAGCAACTCAATTGGAACTCGTTGTTTACCCCCCTTTTAGAGATAGGCGTAAGGTACCGCCTCTACCCCTCTCAACTCAATTCCATTATTTAAAATCATTCAATAAATGGACTTATCACCAACACACGCAACACATCCTAGGTTAGTAGTCAGCCAGTTACACAGGACGGCTAAGTCTAGGACTGGGAGTGCCGACTCTAGGTGCTTGGAGCAATATTATACTCCCCAATCGACTGTCTATGTGTCTTTGTAGGACACGATGGCCAAAACTAAACAGACGCCTACCAGACAGCGTTGAGGAGACGGTACTTTGGAAGTATCGCCTAGAGAGGTAACCTCGGTTGAGGGGTCTCAGGGTAACAAAGGTTCTAGGGAGTATTCTCCATCTGGCATCCTAAGAACCCCCAGGGATACAATTTTTCATGAGGGTAGAGAAGATGAAGAAACCGTTTCCCAGATGGAAATTGATCAAGCTGACCTTGTACACCGAAACGGGGAAGAGTCCACTTCTAGGTCAGCCGGTGACCAAGGAGATGATGAAGATTCACCTAAGGGTCGAGCTCTGAGGATGACAGTTACACTCCCCTCCCTCTGCTTGAGGATAGTGAGGTTGAAGAGAGAAAAAAGTGGGAGGATAAGGACGATCCTTTCAAAATTCATGTCTCTGTTAAGGACAAAGAAATCATGATAAATGATAAAGGAATAAACACGTCGTCAATTGTCTATCCCTAGATCTATTACAATTTATACAACCTAAACAAACCTAATACGAGTATAAGGCAAGCATAGGGGTTGAACCACAGAGTAAGGATAAACACCACCAATTGTTATCGACAATTAAGCTAGTCCGGATTAAGAGATAAATAAACTAAAGTCTAAAGATGCTAAAACAAGAAATAAAACATTAAGGGAAATGGTTTAGGTATAGCATTCACTTGAACATAAAAAAAGGCATAGAAATTGAATTAATTATGAACTAAACATGCTCGAATATCAAAGTAAAGGATCCAATCTAGCCGCCTTCCGGGGTCAATTGGCTTCTCCTAACATAGCCTCTATGTTTCCACATTAGAACAATATACTAGGAGGTACTATTGAATAACAATCGATAGTAATGAACCTTAACTAAGTCAACTTCCGTTCCTTGTTAGCAAAGATTCACCTTTAATCAACCAACAATGTGCACTTGCAAGAAGATTAAAGAATATCAAGCATATAAAGACTTTCATCACAAATAAATTAATTCTAAAACCTAGAACATGCTCAAGATCCAACTACACCACAACCATCCCCCTTAATGGGGAAATTACTCACTAATCATGCTAAAAACAAGATTAATTAACAAATAATCAAGAATAAACATGATTAATAAGCAATACCAACAACTAAAATAATAATCAAATAAAGCAAAAAAAAATAGAGGAGAGAGAGATAGAGATTCTCATTGATTGAATGTTAAAATCTACAAGCAAGAAGATCAATCTTCCTCTTCAATATCCAAGCTCAACAATGGTGAAACCCTTACTTTCTCTCTCTAAACTACTCTAATCCTACCCTAAACCTAGAGAGAGAAGCTCTCCTAAAACTAATTAGAGAGTAGAATAAAATGATAATTCTTTTCCTCCCCCTTTTCTTACCCCAAAAATGGGTTTTTATACCAAACTAATAAAATACTAAGTAAGTAAAAGAAAAGAAAGTAAAAAGGAAAGATAAAATAAGAAAACTAATTATAAAAATAAAAGAAAGAAATAAGGAAAGGGAAAAGAAAAGGAAAGAAATAAAAATAAAAGAAAAAGGAAAGGAAATAAAAAAAACCCACAAATCCCCAACAAAAATATCATACCCCTCCTTCCTCTTCTTCTTTCGAATTAAGTTGCTCTAAAATGGGGTTGTAATCCCATGCTTTGCATCTCACTAAAGAAAACTAACAACCATCATCATCAAATCACTACCGCTCATCATCATTGAAAATCGGCATCAAGCAAACACCACCGTTCGATCCTCATTACAAGCCATGTGCATAGATCGTGAAATGGTTCGGTCGAACCATGGGTTGGTGCGGCCAAACTACGGGGTTGGTTCGGTCGAATCATGGGTGTGTTTGACCACACCTCTTTAATTTACATAACTTTGAAAGTTTATGACTCGTACTTCGACCGAACTCTTATTAGTTTGCTCGAACTTGATTAATTTTCCATTTGCTCTTATTTTTGGGTGAAAATAGCGGAATCGAGGTGAGTAATTGCGGTGGACTGGTGGCAGCAGGGGGTTCTAGTTGTTGGGTGCGTGAATTGGCGGGTGATAGTGGTTGTTGTTGATGTGCACGAAGGGTGGACGGAGGAGGTTAATTGGTGTGAGTTTTGGTGGTTTATGAATTGGTTGTAGGTGGTGGTGCTGTTGCGAATTGGTGGTGGGTATGGAGGTGAGGTGATGTTAGAGATGATTAAGGGCAGTAGGGGCTGCTCCTAAATTCTGATTGGTGGTGTTAGTGTTGGTTGATGCGGTTAATTGGTGGGCTAATTTGGTTGGTGGTTGCGGCTGCTTGCGGGGTGTTAGTTGCGTGGGAGCTGGAGTGGAATTTGAGGGTGATGATGGCTTCCAGGTGCGTGGCTGTGACTATTAATTGGGTTGGAATTTGAGCTGGTGGGGGTCTGGTTGTAGTTGTTAGAGGTGGCTGTTGTTATTGCTGGAGCAAGGGAGTTGTTAGTTGGGTGAAATTGGTGGGTGATGGTGGTGGTGCGGCTGATGGTTTGTGTGGTGAAGGGGGCAGCAGTGGTGGAGGGTGATAGGAGGCGGCTGCGGTGGTGTTGGCGGCTTGTGCAGTCGGCAATTAACTTTTGACATGAATTCGGAAACCAAACTCACATGACTTAACCCGAACACCTACACACAAAACCGAGGAAAGGGATTAAGAAAAATAAAATAGAAATAAGTAATAAAATAAAACTAAAAAAAAACTAAAATAGGAAATGAGAGAATTAAAACTAAAACTAACAAAATTAAATAAAACACAAACAAATAAAATATGAAAAACACTCCAAACTCATTAAAATAAATAAAAGTAAAATAGAAATAAGAGAAATAAAACTAAAACTAATAAAGACATAAAACTATACAAGTAAATAAAATAAACTTAAAACTAATAAACATTATGAAAGTAATAAAGAAAAGGAACGAAATAAAATAAATTGAAAGCAATAAAAATATGAAAATAAACTAGAAACTAATTAAATAAAGAAATTAAATTAAAACATACTAAAACTAAGAAATAAACTAGAAAATTTATTAAAAAGAAAACAAGAGAATAAAAGGGAAAATAAACACGAAAATAACTAAAAAACTACTCCCTAAGAGTGACATAAATGTCACTCATCAATAAACGGCATAGAGGGTTTTGTAAAGAAGCGGCCCTTAGGTAAAGGGTATACTATCCGGGCACCGCCTACGCTGGGAACTATAGCTTGGGTGGATGACCAACCGAACGCCGACACCTATTTTGGATGTTATGAGGCGGCGTTTTTGATAGGTCTCTACTTCCCTCTTCACCATGAGGTGAGAGCTATTCTTAAGGCTTATGGCCTAGGAGTCTAGCAACTCCCACCAAACTCACGGGCCACCATTCTAGGGTATGTTGCCGCCCTTGAGATGCAAAACTTGAACCCCAGTTGGCAGGCATTTATCTACATTCATTACTTGAGTCGCAACCCAAGCGGCTGGAGGGCGTGGTACACTCTAACCACCCTTTTAAATACCAGATGACATTGGAAAAGGTGTCCAAGTACGACGATTGGAAGATGCGGTTTTATTTGTTGTCTGCCCCAACCCATAAAGAGAACCGGGAGATGCGCTCTCCCCAAAATACCGGGAGATGACTATGTCGCAATCATTGAGACAAAGTTTTTTGAGCTCCATCCAAAGACTCTCTTTACCCAGGACGTAATCAAAGTCCCTAATAACTAGATTCCCATGTGTGCATGGTTCAAGAACGAGGCGTTCTTGTCCCCCTGCGGCCTCAGCACCATGTTTCCAAAACGTATGTTTGATTGGCATCCGGCTAAACGCCGCTTGTATTTATGCTACTTAATCACAATTTGTTTAATGTTTTTGTTATCTTTTTGCAAAAGAAGCTCTAAACATGGTGGCTGAAGAGAAGACCCCCAAACGGTCCTTCGCTCAGATAAGAAGGTACCTGGCGGAGGCCAAATCTGCTAAGCTAAGGGTAGAGGTAAATTCCCTTTACATCTCTTCATTTTATCAGGCGCTACTGGATGCTAAGCTTTGTCATTGATGTTGTAGGGTGGAGAACCTCACAAGTCCTTTACCAAGAACCTCCTCAAGCGGGGCCTGGAAGATGCAACTACCCCAACCAAACTTGCTAAGTCTGCGAAAGCGACTTCAGGTAAGACAGGCCTAGATGGGTCTTCTGGAAAGAACCGCCTCCGTAACGGGGGGAAGAATGTAATCGTGGGAGGCTTCGGAGTGGGCTTTGATATGGTCCCATCTGGCCTCACTACGCTTGTGGGTGGAGCAATCCCACAAGTTTCTGAAGGTAAATTCAATCTCTTCGAATCCCCTTTGAGCTTGGCTGGCCGTTGCGAGTGAAATCACACTCGTAACAAATTTCTTCATCAAACAGCCGGTATTAATCTGGTGACGCCTATATGGCTCACTCACCTTTAACGCCCGGTGCAGATCAATCCCCCCGATGGCCGGATGTCCAAGCGCATGCCTGGTCCATGCTGGCGGCTCTACATAAGAGAGGGAAGGATGTTAATCCTGGCATTGAGATGTTCAGTGTCGAACGAATCTTGGCACTGCTGTATAAGGTACACTTAAATCTTTTTTCTGCAATTAAGCATAAAATATCCCGCATGATTGACACCGCTTGCTTTTGCAGACCATGCACAGGGTTGAGGGGCTCAAGCGGCCTTACGCCCGGAAGAGGGAGGAGGTAAAAAGAGCCATTAAATCGGCTAGGGATTCTCAAGATGTTATTGAATATGAGTGTACAATTAGTTAACTTGAAACTAAAGCCATCTTTATTAAATAGGCGGAGGAGGTTAAGGGTCTCAAGCAAGCTCTGGAGGAGGTTTAAGAAAAAACTAGCACGGTTGAGACCAAATTGAAGAAGGCGGAGGAAGACCTCCTGACCTTGCAGGGAGTCTCCAAAGAGAATGCTGACCTCAAGGCGAAGATTGAGAGGCTAAAGCAGGACGCGGAGCAGGTCCAGAAAAACCTCAAGGCAACCATTGAGGCGGCAGAGGAGCGGGTGATCGCCGAGAACGAGGAGGATGCTTACACCCGGATGAAAATCGCCTGGCTTGCCCTTTATCCCAACAAAGACTACCGCCTGTGGTCTCTAGCTTTTCAGTATACCAAGACTATAGTATATTTATGGGTGAAGGGTGAGCCGGAGCCTGAATCCTTCTCCGCTTGGATGAACAAAGAGTTCGCCGAGCCACCCTGAGACCAGCCTAGGGAAGTGGAAGCCATCGATGTCCCTTCTGACGGGGAGAACCCCAAGGAGGACCAGACGGCTACCAACGAAGGGGATCAGCATCTAGAAAACAAGGTGGACCTTCCTCAGCCATGAACCAGGCGGACCTGTGAACCGAGTATTTGTGTTCGTTGTCGACTATGGAGTCGGTTAACAATTTAATTTCTCTTCTCCCGGATGTGATCCAGTAACAATATTTATACGACTTTTGTCGGTTTTTAATGAAAGTGCCAACTAAGTTGTCTTTATGATATTTATTTTGTCTCGATTTATGCATATATATATTCTGCATTTTGAAATTTTTTTCCTATCTTCTTAAAGCATGTGGCAAATTCAGACAGTCTACTAGCCATTCTTACCCCTGACGGTTATGTGATTGGTTTCGGTACTTGTATGATTGATTGACTTTAGAATGTTAGATACTTTAAAGACTATGGAATGTTCCTAAGTTAATCAATCACAGTAGTGATTACCCCAAACTAAGTGCACAATCGACTACTAGACGCCGTTATACCCAATCCGAGTATCCACATAGGATTCTCTGCTCGCCAAACGGACGACTACCGTTTGCTAGACATTAACACAAGGGACATTGTCCGTCTATTTGATAGCCTTTAGACGGCGTAAAGGCCATCCGGTGTACCTTCAATCACCTGCCTCATTGGGGCAATTGGTATTTCATTGTTACCCAAGCAAGATGCTTCCGCCTGGCCGTTTATGAAATAGGAGACACATTGTTCGCCTGTTTGTCGAGTTTCAGACAACATAGAGGCCGTCTGGGACATTCTCAATCCATTGCACCTTAATCTCTTGCCCCATTATAGCATATGACCTAACTTCAATAGTCTAACAGAGAACTTCGGTATTTGTCGGCAGACATCTCTTGAAATCAGGCTCCTAAACTAGATCATTCTTTTAGACTATTTTTGTCAGACAGCTATGAGTTGACCAATTTGGTCGTTCAATCTTTGCCGTCTGCATATTTTTTTATAGCAGACAATAGAATTCCCTCTGCGATGATAACACCCGGAGGGGCGTCGCTGATTGCCTTACTCAAATCGGAGCAGACGAATTTATAAAAACAATTTTGCATCCGGCTATTGACCTCAATCTTAATTCTAATTTTAGCCACTATGTCTTTTGATCTTAATTAAGTTGTTGTCCGCCTGTGTTTTTCACAGACAGTAACTCAATTTTCGCATGCATACATACAAAGAAATTAAATTGATATTGAAATAAAAAGAAGCTTTTCATTGATAGGCTTTTTATTTACAAAAATTTACAGGCCTCAAAAGTAGTAATTTTTCAAGTTATCTACATTCCAAGTTCTAGGCAGCCAAGCTGTAAGTGCCGATTCTTACTTCCTCATAAATCTGGTAGGGGCCTTCCCAATTGGGAGTTAGCTTCCCTTTCTCATTGGCCCTACCGGTTGCCTCCATCTTTTGATGCACAAAGTCCAAAACTTTCAGGGGCCGTTTATGCACTCTCTTGTTGTAGGTGCGAGTCATCCTCAGATGGTAAATCTTGACGCCCTTTACCGCCTGTGCTTCCACCCACTTGGTAAAATAGTCCACGGCCACAAGTATATAGCTTTTCCTGCCTGGTGCAGGCGTATACGGTCCTAACATGTCCATGCCCCATTTAGCAAACGGGAGCGGGCTGTGGATTGCCATTAGATCAGTAGCCGGGCGATGGATAAGCTTGCCAAATCGTTGGCACTTGTCACATTTTCTAACAAATTCCATGGCATCTAACTCCCGAGTGGGCCAGAAATAATGCCGCCTGGCTCTAACGACTAGGGATCTGCCGCCTGAGTGGGAGGCGCAGAATCCAGCATGCAACTTTTCGAGAACTTCTCTCCCCTTTTCTGGTGTAACACATTTCAATAAGGGCTTCAAAAACTCCACCTTAAAGAGTTCTCCGTCTCTAATCTCAAAGTTTGCTACATTCTTTTTCAGCACGGCTGCCTCCTGGGGTGAATAAGGGAGCGTGCCGTCTGTGAGATACGCCCGGATGCCATCCATCCAAGTTGAACTTCGGTCTAGAATTCCAATGGGTTCATTATCTGATATGCTTCGTTTTTCCATTATCTCCCAAAAGACGGACTGAGGCGCATCACATGAGGCAGAGGATGCTAGTTTTGACAGAGCATCCGCCTGATTGTTCATCGACCAGGGAACTTAACTTAGATGAAATTCTTCAAGTGTCCTCGCTTCAGCTTTGACCGCTTGTAGATACTTGATCATCGCCAAAAGGGTGGTTTCGAATTCACCATGGTATAGGCTAACGACCAACCGAGATTCTGAGAAGACGTCAATTTTTGTTGCCCCTGCCACCTTACATATGCGGATACCGGCTAACAGGGCTTTGTATTCCGCCTCATTGTTTGAGGCACGGAACATGAACCGCAGTGCATATTCGTATTTGTGCCCTTCAGGGGATTCACAGATTATGCCTGCACCACAGCCGTTCATAGTAGAGCTCTCGTCTACATGCACCTTCCAAACCTGATAAAGGTTATTTGGAACAACCAGCCTTGTCATTTCGACAATGAAGTCGGCAAACGCCTGACCCTTCACTGCTTTTCTTGGTTCGTAGGACATTTCAAGGCTTTGCATTTCAATAACACATTTAAGCATTCTTCCGAATGAGTCCAGATTTCTCATTGGCCGCTTGAGGGGCTAATCAGTATAGATCACCACCGGATGTGCCAAGAAGTATGGTTTTAACTTCTTAACAGCCATGTAAAGTGCGATGCCAAAATTTTCAACCATGGGGTACCGAAGTTCAGCATTTTTGAGCACATGGCTAATGAAATAGACCGAGAGCTAATTTTCGTCTCTTTCAGCAAGGAGAACAGCACCGAGGGCATGATCTGAGACGGCTAGGTACATAAAGAGCATCTTTTTTGGTAGAGGGCTAACAAGCTTTGGCAAAGAGTGCAAATGTTCTTTCAGTTTTTGAAAGGCTGCCTTAGCATCATCCCCCCATTCAAATCTAGTCTTTTTCTTGATTGCCTGGGAGAAATAAAGGCACTTGCCACCTGAGCGGCTAAGGAATCTCCCAAGCGCAGCCAAACAACCGGTAAGCCTATGAGCTTCTTTAACACTGCGGGGTGACTTCATGTCAATTAGCGCTTGTATCTTCTTGGGGTAAGCCTATGTCCCCCTTTGATCAATTAGGAATTCGAGAAACTTTCAACACTCAACACCAAAAACACATTTTTTGGGATTTAACATGACCTTATGTCGCCTGAGTGTGGTGAAGGTTTCTCGGAGATCAGCAAGGTGATCCGTCTGTAGCTTGGATGTAACTATCATGTCATCAATGTACGCCTCTACATTCCTTCCAATCTGATTAATGGAGACTGTATCAATCATCCGTTAGAAAGTAACTGGCGCATTCTTCAAGCCAAACGACATCATAGTATAACAGAATAACCCCTGATCAGTGACGAAGGTCTTCTTCTCTTGATCTTTTTTCCACAAGGGTATCTGATGGAAGCAAGGATAGGCATAAAAAAAACTCATCAAGGCATGGCCGACTGTAGAATCGACCAGATTGTTGATCTTTGGAAGTAGAAAACTGTCTTTCGCACATGCCTTGTTGAGGTCTATGTAGTCAACGCACATACGTCGGGTGTCATTCGTCTTTTTTTACCAGAACAACATTTGCAACCTAGTGAGGGAAGTTACATGGCCGAATGAACCCAACGTTAAGCATCTTTTTTTACTTTAGCAGCTACCACCTGACTTCTCCCTTCGCCGTGATTTCTTTAGAATCCACGATGAGTTTGTGGATAGCAAGATCCGGGTTAATGTCTGGCATCTCTTCCACTTCAATGGCAAATATGTCTTTGAATTCTTTTAGCAGAAGGTGCAGATCTGCATTAAGCCTTTTAAAGGCAGTTGTCCCCACCTTAACCGTCCGCTCTGGATGGCTGTCATCCAGAAGGATATCAATATGCTCACAAGCCGGCTAGGGACAGAAATCATCTAACCATTCCCCCATTAGTGATTGATATTTCTTTTCCTTCTTCACCTCCACCAGCTTTACTGTTTTCCTTTTCTTTGCGGCAACTAGAGGGGGTGAATCGGGATCCTTGACGTCATCAAGGTCTATAGGCTCACTCAGCTGACTGGTTGAAGAAGCAGTCGGCTTAACATCTAAGAGATAACACTCTCTTGCCCTCTTCTGATCCCCGTTAAGGGAGCCAATAGTGCGATCATCCCTTTCATATTTGAGGAGCATGAGAGCTGGGATGATGACGGCCTTACACTCGTTCAGAGTGGGTCGGCCAAGGATGATGTTGTAGGCGGTTAACTCCTTAACCACCAAGAACCAGACGACCATGTGCCGTCCTTGCCCCTTCTCCCCCAGCCGAATTGGTATGTCAATCTGTCCAACTGGGTGCACAACTCCTCCCCAAAGCCAACTAATGGGTGGGAGACGTCGCGCAGGCCGTCCCGCTTGTAATTAAGTTGGAATAGACACTTGTAGCTGATGAGATCAGAAGAGCTACTTGTGTATATGAGAATCCGGCCAACTAGCTGGTTGGCGACCTTGCATTCAATGACGACTGGGTCGTCATGCGTTCGGCGAACCTTGCCCCGATCCTTCTCCGTGATGAGGACATCTGGGAATGTCGCGCTTAAGGACGATTGTCCATCATCGACTAAATGGATCACCCTTTTCAGATGATCCTTGGTGCCCCGGATTGCCGGGCCACCGCTTGCGAATCCGCCTGCTATGGTGTAGACTGGATCCTTATCAGTATCCAAACTAGTAGTAGGCTGGACAGTTTTTGATGAATGCCCCGGATTCGTCTTAGAATCAGCTTAGGACTTCAAGACATATGACTTCACAAGCCCTTGTCAGCCAGATGGTCCAACGTCCGATTGAGACTGTAGCAGTTGTTGGTGTCATGACCCACTTCTTGATGGAAATGGCAGAATTTATTCTTGTTCCCAACTTAACAAAACTTTTCAGAGGATTCGGCTTTTCAATACTCTGCAAGTCCCTCACCTCTGTAAAGATAGTGTAGCAGTCTTTATTAAATTCATACCGCAAAACATATGGTTTCAATTCTTTCTTTTTCTTTTTAGACGACTAATCAGGTTGCTTTCAACACCCAAACTTCTTTTCTCTTTTTACTCTCTTCTGCTTTCTGAGCCGGCTGAGCAGACCGACTCTCTTTTTGCTTGTCGGACTTCTTTGAGTCCAACTGGTGGCTGGACGAGCAGAGGTCGGTAGCTTGAATAAAGCTTTTTGCCTCTATCACTGCCTCTAGAAGGGTGAAAACCCTCTTTCAAACGAGGTCGAACTTAAAGGTCGACCCGTCCATCAGAGCCTTGAAGAAGTCTGTATAGGCTACCTCGTCAGACAGCCCCTGGATTTTAATTCTCTCCAGGTAGAACCGCCTGATATAGGAGCGGAGCCCTATTCTATCTCCCAGCCGGATAGTGCTCAAGTCGAGACTTGTTTTCTTGGCAAGGATGTTCATCGAGAAGTTGGAGGCAAACAGGAAAGCAAGCTTCCTTAAACTGTCGATGTAATCGGCTTGCAGGTTACCAAACCATTGTTAGGCGATGCCCTTCAATGTAGCCGGGAAACACCGGCACCACATAGCCTCTTCCAGCTCCTGCATATGCATGAGGTTGGAGTAGGCCATAAGGTGGTTCTCTAGGTTGGTGGTACCAGCATAAGCACCTACCAACACATTCTTAACCTTTGCCGGTTATGTGGCTTCGGTTATTTCCTTGGTGAACGCAGAAATTTGTTCACCAAGTTTGACCAGTCTAAGATGCCACTCCAAAGGCTTGACCTTATATGTCGCCTGGCCCCCAAAGAGGGTCGACTGCATGAAGTGAGGGGAGTATGGACCGTAGACTATAGGAGGGACATACGGTGCATTCCCGATCATCTAAGGGCCAGAGTGGACGGTATTACCGCCTGTATGACTCTCATGTAAGGATTGAGTTTTCCCCGCTGATATGTTCTTGAAGCTGTCTGGAAAGCTCGATGTAGAGGCGGACTCAGCCAACTTTTAACCTCTTCTGCGAGTAATAATTTCCCGAGTGTCAGGAGTTGATTTTTTGTTTCCCTCTGATTGTTCAAACTATCGAAGGTTTTTGTGTTCGTCAGGGGCAAAACAATCTTGGACCAGTCGAGGGTCCCAACTGCCTTGTCCTTTGGATGCAGAGTCGGCTACCTGTCCCGGATTGGCTTTTTCCTCCCTTGAGGAGTCTTCTTTGCGGACTGACCCTTGCTTGGGCCAGCCTTACTCTTGGTAATCAGATCCTTGATTTCACTCATGAAACTAGTTATGAATTTCATGAATTCATCCCAGATGACTGAGGCAGATCCACCTATCGTACGGGTTTCATCTTTCGGTTGACCAGGGGGTCGGCTTGTATCCGCCTGGCTCTCGCCTCGCTCCATAGTGTTCCTTGGACGGATGCGTTTAGTGATCAGGGAGCCATCTTTGGCAATGTAAGTTTTAACTTTAGGATTATCATCCTCTTGGTTAGTAACGGCCTCCGGGTGATCAACCAGACGGTCACGAGGTGGTACAAACTCTTGAACCATCCTTGAGTTACTCTACCCACAGACGGCGCCAAATATTTTGGGTGTTTTTGTCCCTCGGGAGAGTTACTGCTCAGAGACTAGCTGCGCACGGTCCGTACCTGCAAAACAACGAAGACTCCGGGTGGTTGGAACTCCGCCTTTGACGGTCAAGTGAGTACTTGAAGAATAATGGGAGTAAATGTGGAAACAGAGGTAAGATCTTCTCCGATTCCAAGATTAGGGGATTTTCTGATGTAAAAGAATGTAGGTTATACTGTAATAAAATGTAGTTGTCCCAATTTTGGGGGAAATCTCCCTATTTATAGGGTCTTTGGTAAATGTGCCCCTAATTAGGTCATTCTGACCTAATTATTATGAGCTGCGCCGCATTGCGGCTTTCTCAGGATTTGGGCCGATGAAGTCTGCCTTTTCTTCCAAAGTTCAAGGAGAGACTCGTGTCGAAAGGAGATTAGCCCAATTTGGACCAACCAAAGTATTACACGTGTCAAGGCCTGATTGCGCCATGTGGCATGGGTAAAATTACCCAAAACAAAGAGCCCATTGGAGTACTTGACCGAAGCTCTACCTGGATGGATAGCATCCGGGCATATCTTATAGACGGCACACTCCCTGACTCACCTTAGGAGGCGGCCGTGCTGAAGAAACGGGTTGCAAGCTTTGAGATGAGACAAGGAGAGCTTTTCAAAACAGGTTGCCTAAAGCGTCTTTTAAAATGTTAGACCCTAGAGAAGGGGCAAGAAGTTCTCGTAGAATTGCATGCCGGATATTGTTCCTCTCACAAAGGCGATAGATCTTTAGCTATTAGGGCCAGGCGGCATTACTTTTAGCCTACCCGTGACGAGGATGCTATGGAAATGGATAAAAAATGCGACAAGTGTCAAAAGTTTGGCAAGCTAATCCATCGTCTGGCCACCGACCTGACGGTAATCCACAGTCTAGTGTCATTTTCTAAATGGGGCATGGATATCCTAGGCCCATATACGGCTGCTCCAGGCAGCAAGCGCTACAGTCTAGTTGCTATGGAATACTTTTCCAAATGGGTAGAGGCGGAGGCGGTCAAAAACATCAAGATAAAGGACGTCAATTTCTTTATCTTGAAGAATATCATCACCCGTTTTGGGGTGCCTATGTTCATGGTTTTTGACATGGTCCTCAGTTTAAGACCCCTCAATTAAAGACTTGGTTGGGAGATCAGGGGATCTTTAATTATTTGCATCAGTCGGTCGACCCCATGCAAACGGCCAGGTCGAAGCCTTCAACAAGTTAATCTTAGACGACATAAAAAAGAAAATTGAAAGAGCTGGCGGCCTATGGGAGGATGAATTACCACACGTCCTATGGGCCATCAGAACAACAGCAAAAGGGGCAACTGGAGAAACCCCATTTCTCATGGTAAATGGGGCAGAGGCCATCTTGCCCATTAAACATTATGAGCCGACTCTTCGGATTCTTCTATATGATGAAGAGGAAAACTGTGAGGCCATACGCTTGACATTGGACTCACTCCAAGAACGCACGGGCAATGCCTCCTTGCGCCATGAGATCTACTGGCTGAGAATGACTCAAGCCTACAAAAAAAGAGTACTTAAGCGGCCTTTATCAGTTGGGGAATTTGTGTTAAGGAAAATGGAGGCAGTTGGTAGGGCGAATGAGCATAGGAAGCTAACCCCAAATTGGGAAGGCCCTACCGAATCTATGAAGAAGTAAGAGGTGGCACCTACCTCCTGGAAACACCAGACGATAAGAAGCTACCTAGAACTTGGAATGTCGATAACTTAAAGAGGTACTACTTCTGAAATTTTGTTAATCTTTTTGACTTGTTAATGAAAATCTCCCTTCATTTCTAGACTTGTCGTTATTTGCTTTATTTTGAGTATCGATTGCACAAAGTGCAGACGGTTCATGCTCACAATTTTAAAGGATGCCGCCTGCACAATGTGCCGACAAATTCTACTCACCTCTTTATTGATCCAACTGCACAATATGCAGGCGGACCAATCTTTATTTTGTTGACAATGCTTAAACATCGCCTACACAATGCGTAGACGCACAACGTCAAGATTTTATGAGCCACCGCCTGCACAATGTGCAGACGACCTTGTATGTTCTCTAACTTGTTAAATTTGTAAAAGGGATCGTCTATCCCAACAACAAACACCCAGGATTTTTACTAAGGGATTCGACTGCATCAAAGAAGTCGTCCCAACCTTTATTCAATTTTTAAGCTTAGTAAATAACTTAGTGGTTGTTTACTCCTTAAAAGAGGCCAATGGCCGGATGAACATTGTTTAAACAACCGTCTGCTCCAACATGAGTACGACTATCTACTCTAACATGAGTCAAACAACCGACAACGTCCATTTGGGCGAATTTGTCGAAGTGAAGCATCTCCCATTTGGGTGGTACATTGCTCTATGAATTAAAATAGCGGCCCTACTAAATGTGTTAAGACAACGCTCGCAGTCGTTTTATGATCTAAATTAAAATCTAAAAAGCATTAAATTTTTTGAGTTGTTCTAGTACAGGCGGAAAAAGGCTACTATTTCATGTTAGAGGCTATACAGTCGCTTGTCCTTGCCCTTGGGCAGGGAAGGTGACGATTATCTTCTTAAAAAATAAGCTAAGTAAAAAAAAACTTAGCGGCTTAACTACCTTTTATGAGGCCTTCTGCTGTATGCATTGAGTTACTAAAAATCGCCTATTCAATATGGTCGTCTGTCGCTTGGTTTGGGGAAATCACCATAGTGATTGATTGAATTAGAAACCATGCATGCTCTTTAAAGTATCAATAATTTCTAAGTCAATCAATTCCATTTTTGAAACCAACCGACATCCGTCTAGGGGCAAGGACATTCACATAGTATACATGTTAAAAATACTTAGCCAAAAATTCTATGCATTAAATATCGAAAGCAATAAAATTTTAAAGCACAAGCATCAAAATGAATAAAACCGGTTAAACAATCGGATGCTTCATAAAAACAAACATCCATCAAAATTGACGACTGCAAAAGTTAGCTGGAAAAGCCAGAAATTGTTGAATTACCCGACCCCTTGGTCGGTAAAGATACACATATACTCGGCACGCAGGCCAAAAAAGCAAATATTTAGCCATTCGGCTGCAGAAAAATATGATCGAAAGCTGAAAAATCAGGGGAGTTTCTCAGCATTGGCATTCGCCTTGTCCTCCGGCGTCTGCTTCTTTGTCTATTTATCCTCCCCTTAATCCTCCTCGTCCTCAGATGACGAGTCATCTGACGAGTCGGACCTCTCCTTGGCCTCTTTGGCAGTCGGCTCCTCAGCTTCCCTCAAGCATTGAACTTGTCATTTGCCTTATCAAACTGAACCTTCCAAGTTTGATAGTCAGCTAACGACTGCACTACTGCCCAGGCCCCACGTATGATGGTTTTCTTGTCATTCATCATTTTTTTGACCAGGGCATGCTTTTCCTCCTCCATAAGAGACCTATACTTGGTTCTGAGTTGGGTTTCTTTATTCTAAAACCACCCTCCGAGTCTTTTGATCGTTCCCTCGAGGTCCTCAACCTTCTTTTGCGCTTCTTGGAGGGGCTCCAGCTTCTCCGTAAGGCTCTTGACCTCATCATGGAGCTTTCTGACTCGCTTCTTCGTTGTGTCTAGATTCTACTGGACTTGCAGATTTGCCGACGCCTGGGAATACATTATATCAAGTATCAAAATCTCATATTGGGCAATCTCAAACTAAAATTTGTCCAATGAAGAGGCAGCCCAAGCATTCACTGCCTTTACCTCTCTGGTTTTGTCGTTGAGTGGCTTTTTAAGACCACTCACGCACAGCACAACCTGCCGTCGGCCAAAATAAAAGAACACATCAAAAATCATTCAGTCAAATCATCAATCAAGTTGAAAGACACAATTCTTACCTCGTAGAGAAGTGCCAATATGGCATCAAGGTCAAAAGTGTCGACTCATTTGACAGACGCGTTGTCATCAAGATCAAGCGTCTTGAGCATTTGCTTGGTCGTCTGAAGGATAGTCGGCTACGCTGGAGCATCTATCATTACGAGCAAAATAAGCTAAGTAAGAACTTTGAAGAGACAGTTGCATTTATAATCATTGAAGAGTATGGCAAGATGTATTACCTTCCTCCCTCCCTACGGCATCGCTGTTGCCTGTTGAGCCGAGAGTAGTAGTGAGTGGCTTGCAACTCTTCGTTGCTCTTTGATGAGCATCCGGCTTTGATGGAGTTTGAGGAAGGAATAGGCGCCCGTTCCCTTTTTCGGCTTGTGCGCAATGTGTTTCTAGCGGCTCTGAGAGAAATCGCCAACCGACTACTTCCGCAGCTTGGGATTCGGTTGTGGGGTGGGGGCAGGCTTTGATGAGCCACCCTGCAAAAAGAGGTTGCATGTAAGACCTTATGGAAAATTCCAAAAAGTGGAACTCTATTGGAAAATTCTAACTTAAACAAATCGTTACCTACGGATTGCCGCTGTTCATCCATTCCATTGACGTTTAAACGGTAGAAGACAACAGAGACAACCGACCTCATGTGACCAGGAAGCTTCGACATTACTATGTCTGCATAAAACAATAATAAGAGTTGGAAACTTAGACAAGTAAAAATCAATATGGGTAGCAAATCAAGTAAATTCAAGCAGCCAGCTACCTCTCAACTTCTCAGTACTTAGGCCACAAACGGCGAGAGCCCCTCGAATTGGGGAATGTAACTTTGGGGGGTTACCTCCTTGACCCCCATTTCCTTGTTTGTTCGAACGGCCGCTGAAAACAGGCCCCGATCGAAAATCTCCTCCTGCGCTCGCTTGGGTACAGGTGGCAGGGATTTCTTCCCAGCCATGATGAGGGGTGGTTACTGGGTCCAACGGTTGTACCGCATGTTCCATTGGAAACGTGGAAAAGAAATTATGTAAAACTTTGACCTCCATTCATTCCATTTGTTCTCCTTCCCTAGAGCAAACATATAACGTGTGTGGCTTGTCAGAGTGAACCAGTCAACCCCACTTACGTGTGGAGTCTTGCTCATATAGTGCATATGTGCAAACGCCTCGAAGATGGGGTCCATCTCCAGCATCTCACAAGCGACAAGGTAGCCCAGAATGTTAACCCAAGAATTAGGGGCTAGTTTCCAGACACCCAGTTGGTATCCGTCCAAAATCCTCTCCACATCCTAATGGAGAGGGAAATGTAGTCCTGCCTGGATGGACGCTTCATAGCATAAGAAGCACTGGTCACCATAGCTAGCCATTTCTGGCCAATTGACCGTGTCCTCAGCATCCGGCACGAACAGCTAGAAGCCATGTCCCATGAGATGGGCGGAAATAAACTTTCCAAAACCTTTTGTCATTTTTTCCCGCCTGCTTTCTTCGACGTGCAAGTAATAGGGCGCACGTTCCTGTCGCCGTGAAGCAGACGACTCTTCCCAACCCTCTCCCTTCTCAACAAAGATGGACTCTTGGGCAGCTTTAAGATTTGACTACTCCTCCTCCGAGTCAATGGAGGCACTGTTAGAGGATGATGACACAGAGTCATCATCAGAATTTTCCTCAATGTTGGGGATCTGCCGGCTGGTGCTAGTAGTGTCCTCCCCCATCTCAACATCCGGTACTGATCCATTCGGCCCAGGGGTTTGATAATCATCATCACACTCCTCTAAAAATGAGTCACTTAGGGTGCTGATGTTGCTAGGAGGGTCTATGCTAATCTCGGAGATGGGAGCCCTAATGGAGCCATCCGAGTACACCGTCTCGCTTTCCGAATGGTACCAAGAACCATCTGTCCTACATCTCTGAGTCGTTTGCTTTGTTCTGGCCATCGTGTCCTGTATGGGTACTGTAGACACCTTAAAATGTCTCTCCAAAACCAAACCCTCAGTCAATTATTCCTTTCACGCCTTGGTTTAAGTATAGAACTTTGGGTATTGTATGGACTCCTTGGAGTGCTTAAAGGAAGGAGTAGTGAAAGATTGAGGAGGCTAGTGTTTAGGCTAAAGAGGGAGAAGAGAATTATTTGATGATCAAGCTTGTTGATGATTGAAAAAGGGATAATTTGACCTCTTTTAATAGAGAAAAAAGAAGGGTCGAAAAAACAAGATAACATCCGAATTAAATCGGAATAAAACTCGATAGGCTGCTGTTTTTACGGTTTTTTTTTTTATCATATATTTTGATTCAAAAATTGGAATAAGATAAAAAAGATATCGTTAGAAAGATCTTGAAGACTACTTTCTAACCTAATTATAATCAGACTAAAATATTTTATAGAATAAAATATATGGTCGAAATAGTGAGATGGTGTCAGTTTTGGATATATTTTGATATTTTATTCATATCTTTTCCGTTATAGCTTGGAATTGAAATTAAAATATTTCATTGGAAAGATAATTTTAAGGGATATCCAACCATATAATATTTGGATTAAAAATATGAGGCACGAAAAGAATATCTGTCTATCATTGAATGTCTTTCAATTCGAATAGAAATAGGACTTTGAAAAAGAAAAGTTTTATTCGATTTCAAACTCTTTAATCTTATCTTTTCAAAAAAAATAATTAAGATCTTTTTGAAACTTATAGAATCTTACAATTAATCCTAATTGTTTAGGAATGAGATTAAAGCTTTTGGACCCTTCACAAGATCATTGGGTCATAGGTAAGGTGGGCTTAGGTTCTGTTTGGGCTAGTTTAATACTTTGGTCATAATTAACTTATCAATTATAACTCGGATTTGGGATTATAATATATTGTTGGAAAGGTCTTTGCAAGCCCCATCAAACTATTAAATATTTAGGCCAATATTATGGATCAAAATAAACTGGACTAAACGTTTTTATAAAAAGGACATGAAATGAATTATTTTTAAAGGACATGAAATGAATTATTTTGGGTTTACAGGCACGAAAAGAGGAAAATAAGTTATGGTTTTGGGAAATGGGCTAGGAATTAGGTTGTTTAAGAAATGGAAATATGGATTGAAGCACTCCAAGATTAAACACTCAACCAGACCAATAACGGCGGTGAAAGGTTGTTCATCATCGGGTTTGGTTTTGGGGGGGAATTTTTAGGTGTCTATAAAAGCCCCCACTTTGACAGAGTTTGTAGAGACGTCAGTTTCAAAAATGATAGTCAAAGTAGTTGATAGGGACGGAGAATGATTTAAGACGTTCTGCCATCCTAAATCCCTCTGTATTCACCGATACCTGTAGAAAAATGTAGATTATACAGATAAAAGAATAAAAAGATATAATGCTTATCTAACACCAGTGTATCAGTGACAAATGAGTTTGGTAACTTCCTAGTCTTGAAGGAATCCACCAGATTATATTTTGTTGAGATACTTTCCATGCCTGAGGAAAGTCAACTAATGAGTTTGGTAGCTTTCTAAGCTTGAAGAAATCTACCGGATAATACTCTCCATGCTTGAGGAAAGTCGGCATATGAATTTGGTGGTTTTCTATGCTTGAAGAAATCAACCGAATAATACTTTCCATGCTTCAGGAAAGTCGATAAATGATTTTGGCAGTTTTATATGCTTGAATAAACCCACCGGTTAAGATACTTTCCATGCTTGAGGAAAGTCGACATATGATGTAATCGCTGACTTCTTTGCCTTGATGGATGACAACGACCTACAATTTTCCATGCTTGAGGAAAAACTTGTCTAATAAGATTTCAAGTCTATGTGAATCGTGAACCTTGCTCCATGAAATGATGGTGGTTCAATTGTCCCCGGACGTAGGCTGTAAATGGTTCGTTTGTCCCCGAATGTGGGCTGTAGATGGTCCGCTTGTCCCTGAACGTGGGCTGTAGATGTTTCGCTTATCCCCAAACTTAGGCTGTAAATGGTTCGCTTATCCCCAAACGTGGGCTATAATTAGTTCACTTGTCCCCAAATGTGGGCTGTAGATGGTCCGCTTGTCCCCGAACGTAGGTTGTAGTTGGTTCACTTGTCCCCAAATGTGGGCTGTAAAAGGTTCACTTGTCCTCAAACGTGGAATGTAATTGGTTTGCTTGTCCCAGAACGTGGGTTGTATATGGTCCACTTGTCCCCGGACGTGGGCTGTAATTGAAACCTACAAAATAAAATTTGCCAAGAAACTCGTATAGACTATGATTGAGTTGACAAAATGACTTGACCAAGTTTGACTTGACACGACATGACATGTATATAACTTGGGGTTGTGTGTGTATATAGTGTGTGTGTGTGCAAAAAATTTCTGAACGCAAGCAACCGAAAACGCAAAAGCAAAAATTTTCCGTCATTTTTAAAATGAGATGAGTGGAGGGTACTAACTTTCTCCTGAAAATGAAAAACGTGAAAACTGAACTTTATTTTTGAACTTCCCTCGATGAGAAAATTTTGAAAAAGTTTTTGAACTTCTCCAAAAGAAAATGAAAGAAGTTTTAATTTGAACTTCCTCGTTGAGCAAGACAAGATGAATCACATGGATTAAATTGCTTATCTTGAGAATAATGTATGCATGATACATGTCCTTAGGCCAGGAGGCTAAGGACAATTACATCATGTGACATGATAGATGAATGAACTTAGGTTATGGAGCTAAGCATCATGTATGGTGTAAAGAAACGATCTTGAACGTCACTTAGGTCAGGAAGCTAAGCACGTATATAGATGAAGTTATTATTGCATAATGAACGTTGCTTAGGTCAAAGAGCTAGGCACGATATGCTTTTATGATTACAAATCAAGATGATATGCTTTGTATGATTACAAATCATCACATATAAATGTTTTTAGCACATTATGCGATGCATGAAATAATGAATATTTCTCAGGTCAGGAAGCTAAGCAAGTATGTAATGTGTCATTTGATGAATGTTGTCTTGAAAGATGGTGAAACATGAACAGTGTTGAAACAAGATTTCATGAAAAAGGGTTCTTAAAGGGAAGGATGATATGGATATGGATGTGTGAGTGAAGTGTGTGAATGTGATACTAAGGCTGGCTGCAAGATTTAAAGGTTGTTCATCATCGGGTTTGGTTTTGGGGAGACATTTTTAGGTGTCTACAGGCACAGACACTGTCGGATTTGGAGATACACTCAAAGGGTAGTTCTCGAACGAGCATTCAACACTCCTAGTTCTAGATTCTGCCGTCCCCGGTGGCCAGATGATCGCTAATCTAGGTCGTGCCGGGTGTGTTTAGGAAACCAATGAGAGAGCGACACGTGTCCCTCTAGGAGACGTCCAAATGGACTCTAGATGCGAGATACGTGTCACTCAGATACGCCCCCTTGAAATGGCGGCCTTCAAGGCCCGAATTCCAAGGGCTCCGTAAAATGGCGCTGCCTTAATCCCTAATGTAAGGCACGCTTTCCTAGGACCCTATAAATAGGGAGATTCCCCCAATTATTGGGACAATCTTTTGACACCTCGAATTTTACGTCTTAATCATTTAGGCATTTATTGCTCTCAAAAACAGAGAACACCTGAGCTTGAAATCTAAGCAGATAACCTACTTTCCGCACGTTTTACTCCGATTTTGTACTAATTTAATCTTCGGAGGTGGACCTCCGACCAGTCGGAGCTCCGTTTGTTTTGCAGGTCAGACGTCCTTTTTGAATCAAGTCTTGAGCTGTAACTCTCCCAAGGGACACAAAAAACCCAAAAACAAATTTTATTTCGAATAAAATATGTGATTTGTCACAAATATGATTTTAATCTACTTAACGCGGAATTAGCTGCTTAATCGTATTGAGAAGATGATTCCGCGTACAAAGCGCGTTTTAATTATGACTTAGCACGAGACGACAAGGCTGTCGCCTGGCGCTAACAGTGTCGCCTAGCGCTAATAGCTATCGCCTGGCGCTGCTCCTATCATCTGGCGCTAACTCCTGCGTTGACGATAGGAGGTTTTTTTATTTTGAATATGTCTTGATTTGATTCCGAGCTATTTTTTTCTATAAATAGGGCTCGTATCTTCCCGTTTTTATTCATTCACAACCATCATCTCTATCTATTCTCTCTCTAAAAAGCTAGAATCTTTTTATCTCTCTATTATTTTTGTAAACTTTCCCTCTCACAAAATTCCTCATTCATTAGTTCTAGACACACCTACCCAAGTTTAAAGTTGTCTTCGCCTTAGACGTGAAAGGTTGATAATTTCTAAGGGTTTGGTCCCAAATCCCTATTTCAATTATTTAATTTAATTGTTTGATTTATTATTTTCCTTAAGTTACTAACGTGTGTATTTTGTTATTAGAAAGAGATACGAGGTATCAAAATAAGTAATTAATTGTTAATTTTTTTTAATATAGTAATAATGCTTTGATTATTTTGATTTCTAGTACCATGTTAGGATGTCTTTATGATTCCATGTATCATGTTTAGGGTAATAACTAAAATTTCTAATATCATGTATGTTTCTATGATGCTTCCTATTTTTTCCTTCTATCATGTTAGTATCATGTTAGGGTTAAAGCTTTAATCTTTAATGTTTAGTGACTTGCTAGGGTTTGTTATTAATCTTGTTAGTATCATGCCTAGGATCTTGCTAATATTATTTTGCTTTATTGAGGATATTATTATTATGATAATGATTTATCATGTTGCTTGTTATATATTATTGTTATTGTTTGATCACACCTTTTATGGATGTTTAAAGGGAATTTTGACTTGTAATCACGCTTAATAAGACAATTAATAATCTTATTTAGGCTTATATGATTATAATTCAAGTTATCGCCAATAATAGATTTGTTTGTGCATTAATATTCAACCAACATCGATTGAACATGTTTAGGGTTAACCTAATGATTGCATGTCAGTCAGAAAGCGCACATGAATACGAGAAAAATAAAGTAGAGGCCTATGCAATTCAAATATCATTTAGGTTGATTTGTACCTTCATCCCCGAACATCTAGTCATGGTTCTAGACCTATTGGAGTTAACGATCTCATGGATCGTTAAGGGGTAGAACCTTCACCCTGTGAACGGTTTATAAGTTCTGAAAATTTGTTGGCGACTCTTTTACTATAGCTTCTTTCCCTTTAAACTCCACCATGCTTAAGTGTATGATTATAGTGTGGCTCCAGTGTGGGATGCTTGAAATATTCCCTACAATAATACTGGAGGATATATTAATTATCTAACTCGTCAAATAATACTCATTTGGTTCACAGAGGGTTAAGTGGTTATAAAATGCCATCATTTGGCATGTAATATCCTTATCATTAGGTCTTTATGTCTTTGTCTTTTATGGATTTCGAGAATAAATTTATTTGATTTTTTAGATAATTTGATTGTCAATGGAGTGACTGTTTCATTTGTATGATCTGCCATTTTACATGATCTAAGGAATATAGGTGGGTGGTAGCTATGGCTTAGATTTGTTGAGTAGGACCATCTTTGGAATGCGCCTGTGCTCATATTCCCCTCTTTCGCCTACCACCCCTTCCTCGGTCCCCTTTTTAAGAAAAGGGAAGCTTGAAAGCAAAAGAAATATATGGATTTTAGAGCATGCATCAAATTTTTCCATTAAAATGGTGGAATTAATGTATGTAATCCTAGGCCAAAATATAGTTTTAAAATTTTATTGTCCATAATCATTTTAAATTTTAATGTTATTAAGCCTGCTTATATTTAACTTGGTGATCCATTAATTGGATTACATTTTCTTCCTAATAGAGTTTGCAAATGTGTCATATATTATTATTTAATGCAAAATAGCTTTATTGTTAGTAACTGTAGGACATGATAGCAAATTGTTTTTGGAATATTTCCATGCATAAAGTTTGCATAAATGTGAAAAAAGCATAGAAGTGACCAACCTACACCAAGGAGAACAACCTGCAACACATCATTGTTGAAAAAACTAATTGTAGCTTCACATTTTGAATCAAGCTAGAAGGTTTAAACTGCAAGGATCACACTAGAGACTTCACGGGCTTGGTTGAGGAAGTCTTTCCGTATCTTCTCATAAAAGCTTGTAAGCTGACTCTCTCCTGTAAGTAATTCTGCTAGCATGGCATTTGTCACATGCTTCCACAAGGCCCTTCCAGCTACAGTTTGACATGTTATACATTGTAGGGGATTCCAGTCATTCTCAATGGCTGCATGAAGTTTCTGAACTCTATCGATGGAGAGCTAGCTCTAAAGCTTGAGCTCTGAATAGAATGGCGAGGCTTCAGGATATCCATAAATTTCAATGGGCATGGTTCTAAACCCCAGATGTTTCTCTAAGATAACAAGACAAATGTACTTACTGAAAACCATTTCCATTTTTATTGTTAAGGTAAGAGATGGATGGGTGTACTTTGCCCATTGTAGGTGGGGATAAGATCAAAAGAAAACCACACACTGGTTTGAAATCTTTTAAATAAATTTGGTACATAAGTAAATGGAACATTTGAGCAGAGTCCACAACTACTACAAAGTAATTGGCCTTAGTGTTAAGCATTCTACTTGTTATTTAGGAGTGTTATTTTATGCTCCATAAGAGGGATAATAGAACAAATGAAGGGGTTTTTTTTATTGTTCAGTTTTGTGATTGGGTGCGGAAAATTGATCATTTTGTCCCATAGTGATTTCTATTATCACTCTCTCAATTTTTTATTATGTTGTTTTTCATAAGAATTGAAAAAAAAAAAACAAAGGTCATTAATTAAGTATAAGGGGTAATTAAGGAATGAAACAAAAATTGAGATATGTAATCGAAAATTAAATAAATGGTGGTATAGTTTTCTATCAAAAAATGAGGGTTATAGAAAGGATTTTGCTAACGAACACCCCTAGGGCGTTAGATAAGCATTTAAAATGTTTATTACAATAGTATTAATTTGAACGACATCACGCGTCGATCGGTGTAATTAATATTAATTTTAATTTTGTATTTCTTCTTTTAGTTAACTTATCCAACGCCTCCGGGATGTTCGTTAATGTAGGGAATATTTCAAGCATCCCACACTTAAGCCCCACTGTGATCATACATGTAAGTATGGTGGCGACCAAAGGGAAGGAAGCTAGAGCAAAAGAGTCTCTTACAAGTTTTAAGAGCTAGTAAACCATTCATAGGGTGAAGGTCACACCCTTTCACGATCCATGAGATCGCTAGCTCCATTGTGGTCAGGAACCATTACTGGATATTCGAGGATTAAGATACAAATCCAACCTAAAAGAGATTGAACCTACCCTAAAAAAAGGCCACAACTTTATTCTTCTCATATTCATGTGCACTTTCTTATGAACATACAATCAATATTTTAATCCTTAACCTGTTTAATCTATGTTGGTTGATTATTAATGCACAAATAAAACAATTATTGGGGATCACTTGAATTATAATCATATTAGCCTAAACAAGATTATTAATTACCTTATTAAGCGTGATTACAAGTATAAATTCCCTTTAATCCTGCAAGAGAGGGCGTGATCAAGCAATGACGGTTTAATCCTGCAAGATACTTACTTTCGCAACCACGATAGTTTGCGTCGCCAGTGGGAGTCTTGTGGCTTGATTCCTATGTTCCAAGCCTCTCGGGCTTTGTATTCTTTCAGGTCAAGCTGTTAAGTGGTTTGAGCTTTAGTGGAGTTCTTCTGGGACACCACCAACACTTTCCATTTCCCCTAGGTTTTTATGGTTGTTACCCCTACTGACTTCAGTCGTCTCATCATGGGGTTGGAGTTTCGTTCGGTCACGCTTCCGTTCGATAGCAAGATTACAGTCTTTTCTGTAATGGTACTGGAGTTGTTGGGCCCTATTGCTTTTTGGGCTCTATTGCTTTTTGGGCTCGTAGCGAGGCCGAGCCGACGTACCTCAACTCTTAGTGTATCCGCTAGTCCACACTCGCAGCGGCCTTTCAAGATGGTGTGACCACCTTAGAGCAGCTGGTGCACATCTTTGCTCTTATCTTATTGTTGGGGACCTATTCTCCTGACAGAGGTAATCGATTCTTACTCTACTACCTGCCTCCTCTTTGCTACCTTGAAATGGTCTGATCATATGATTGGGCCAGCCAGGCTTATGCGGACTTCTTAGTTGGATTGCGACTTTCTAGTCATCACAGTTCCTTCGAGGGAGATATCACGCTCTCCATCTTTAAGAGACTCGTAGAGGTATTCTTTATTTCCTTTATTAAAGTTATCTCTATATCTGCATTAACATTTATTGAAACTTCTTTATATTCGTAGATTTTATTCTACAAGTATTTCCCGTCTCTTGCGCCGGCGAGACCTTCACCTCACGAGCTCCCTGTTGCTTCTTGTTGGGGAGGGTGCCTCAATGACCAGTTCACTACTGCTCGCGTTAGAGAGTTGATCCTCTAGGTATGTTCCTCGAATACTTGTCTTTAATTACCTTTTAGTAGGATTTTATCTCATGCATAGTGTTTTGTAGGAGCCTGCTGTAGAGTTTCTGCCATGGGCCAATTTGGACATTCTTGTGCTTGCTACGCAGTACATTGCTCAGCATCGGCATTTTTAGGGGACGTACGACGCTGTGGCAAGAAAGTGGCTATTCATCACTCGTCGAAAACTTTTGTTGTTCCTTGTCGCCTTCCCTGGCACATGTTTAACCAGACAAGGTTGAGTACCTTGGCGAGTAGGTCACTAGAGGGCACACATTGGCGGACCCATGCCCATGTGGAGCAATGCTATGGGGAGATGCTGCTGCCGCTTTTTGCTCCACCACCTGTTTTGCTAGAGGGGGAGGAGGTATTCCTCATTTCTTGTGTTTTTCTTTTAGGTAGCCCCCAAGTAGATACTAATTACTTGGACTTCTTTTGCCAAGATACGCGTGCAGAGTTCGTTTCTCCACTTGTCTCTTTCACCTACTAGGGAATGTATGGCCCGGTTGAAGAGATGATTCCCCTGGCTTCTCCAGATCACTACTTAATAGAGCAATTGATACCTCGGCATCAGACCTGGGTGAGTCATTTATTTACTGTTTAACTCATACATATATCTTTATTTGTTACTAACTTTGTCTCTTGATAGTTTTCTCGCGAGGTGGTAACGAGGATGACGAGGGGTATGGATGCCTTTCGTTACGAGCTGGTGAGACTAAGAGATCGGGCCTCCTATCGTCGTGACGACACTGGTGTAGAGGTATTTATCGTATCCTAATTACATGTTTTATTTGTCTTTTTTTGCATATGACATGATTTATTTCTTACAGGGACAATCTATTCCTCTGCCACATACTCGGACGAGACTTGAGGCTAGGAGAGAGAGATCTGGTTCTGGCTCGAGACCTCTTCGTACTTCTTTTGGGGGTCAGGAAGCAGGTCAGATATGGCTCCTACTAAGAGATCGAAGGGTTCAGGTTGTTCGTCTGAGGGTGCACATGTTAGACCGACAGGCCAAGAACGCATGAAATCGGCTCCTTTAGGGGGTGGTAGGATGTACGAGGTTGGCTCGTCGTCGTAGTAGCCGTAGCAGCCTCTATCGTTGGCGATTCAGCATCATGGGGAGCTTTGATGGGCTGGCCCTACTATGTCGATCTCGACTTTTGATGATTCTGAAGCTAGTGAGGGGCATACTCCACGGACTACGCTGTTCTATGACACGTTGGGAGTTCCGCCCCATTTGCATCCTCCAGCACTGTAGTTGTACTTGTATTTATTTTTATTCGACTTTGTAGGACTTTGCTAGTTTGTATTATATGACTTCTATGTTTAGACACACTGTATATACAAACTTTTTATGCTTATGTATCTCTACATTTTTTTTCATTTATGTGCATATGAGTGTGTCAAAAATTGCGACTAATTTTGCACAAAAATTTCCATCATTTTTATTATCAGTGGAGGGTATCTAACTTTCTCGCCCAAAAGAAAAAATTAAAAATAAAATAAACTTTGACTAAAATGAGCCTAAACTTAAATAAGTTCAAATTAATCGAAAAAAGTGTTTGACGTAATGTTGGACAAGGCTTTGAGACAAGAGGTCAAAATCGTAAAGTCAATGTACAAAATCGAGTCATAGTTGGAAAAACGTGGTTTACATAGCGCGCAAAGCAGGCGTCGTACCGACTTTCTGTCGCCAGCCGTTGGTCTCTGTCGTAAGGCGACATGCCTTGTTGCCAAGTGTTGTGCCTGTCGCCTAACGCTAATTTTTTTCTCCGAATCTTTTCGAGATTCCAACTGTACCAGTTTTGTGCATAAATAGACCCCAAATGTGCTGATTTTTGTATATTTCGAACAGATTAAAAATAAAAGTTATAGATTTAATTCTCATCAAGCAATCATGTCTAAGAGTTTTAGTGATTTTACTCGTGAGTGGTGTTGGTCTTTGACTGCTAAGGAGAGAAAAGAGCTTGACTTTTTTCAATTGGGAGGTATTTATTGTATTAAAGGGGTAGACATAGATATAGATTTTATTCATACCACCTTAGAAAATGGGGATCCAGACACCCATTGAATTAGACTAAGCTATGATGAAATTAGTCCTTTACCGGAAGAATTTGGTGTCATTCTAGGCTTCTCTACTTTAGATCTTGCGGTAATTCCCAATGTGAGTGAATATTATTATAAAGACTTTGTGCATTTCTTTAATCTTAAGGATAGGGATCTAACAAATATGTACATGGGAATGTAGTTAATTTGAAAGAATTTGCACGCCATTATTTTGATAGACCCCCATTTTGAATCTTTTCATGATTATAGGAGGAGAGATTTCCAATTTTGCATGTTTAGCAAATACTTCCTCACTAGTGGTAATATTCGTGATGGCCAAGCAATTTTAGTATCTATTAGGGAAAAAATTGAATTAGGGAGGAATCCAATGCCATTAATTGTTGGAGAAACTATGCTTAGATTAGATGAATTAAAGAAATCTCCAAAAGCACCTCTTCGAGGCTATCCAATTTTATTATAAGTAGAAAATAATATTTTTAATTACGGAAATAAAAAAACATATATTTTTGTATAGTAATACTAATTATTTGCATTGAATTTTTGTAGATGTGGCTAATGGAGAGGCTAGAATTAATTAGTCCTTCTGACAATTTAGACAAATATACACCAAATTCTTTTGTAAGGCGAAAGAAACATTTCTCCATAAAGATGGGCTGCCGGGAGTGGAGTAAGATTTTTGAATCTTGTAATTTTTCCATCAAGTGGGTCATTCCTTGGTGGAAAATTAAGAAGATGGTTGGTGTAAAAAAACAACCCTTTTTCCGTCTTCCTAACTTATCAAAGTTGACCTTTTATTACCCCTGTAGGGTAAAAAGACAATATGGCCTTGTTCAAACTATTCCTTCTGGTGATCTCCGTCGCCCTTATGAATTTCCTGTTTTACAATTTGATAGGTATAAAACGATTCTATTGTTTTAAAGACGATTTGTGTTCCATCGTATCAATATCGATGTATAAAGTAATACTGGGTGATTCCGTCAACTTGATTATCAAATTGGTATTGTTTATAAACTATTATTTAATTTATATTTATAAAACTCATTGTAATGTCCATTTATTAATTAGGTCTTTATGAATGAATAATATTATTGGTTTTGCATATCGCCTCTTTATATTGCTTTTCTTTAAAATATGAACTTTATATGTATTTTTATTTTGTGATTTAAATTATTGTAATTACTATTTATATTATTATTGAGTTATCAATAATATAATCTATATTATTTTATTTTTTAAACATACTTTCAAATCGCCTCTCGTTACATCCTTTTCCTAGTCTAGTTTCGCGCCAACTAGACTTTGTTTATTAGTCAGGTTTCGCCATAACACTTTCATGACTAAATAGATTAATATAGGGTTTTTTATTAGCTTCCTTAATCCCATTCTTAATCCTAGTGTAATAATTCAATCAAGCCCAAAAGAAGAGCCTTGAACTGATGTGTTATGAGGCTTGTTTGTGAACTTCGTTTAAGCCTATTTTAGGCTGATTTACACAACAGCTTTGAGGGATTAGTGGCTGATCATTTTACCCTAAGTAACCTCCTCTAATCAAGGGTAATAACACCTAATTATGGCTGCCCAAAGTCTCCACTTTTCCTTCCTTTTTTACGTGTACATTATATGCTAGCTTCATCAGTTTGTCTTCACCATAAACGCTGCATATACTCTCCTCTCTCTTCATCTTTTTTGTGAGTTTCAAAGGAAAATCAAGGGGGAAATATGAGCCTAATTTTCTGCTTAATAAAACTCCAATTCGTGGCCAAATTTCCTCCTCTTTTAAAGTGTCAAAACCAAAGAACTTTGAGGTCTCCAACAGAGCTGCTTGGGTGGGTGTTTGTGCGGGTTGTTATTGCTGTTTGTGCTTGGTTTTACTGTCCTTTTCTTCTTGTTTTGGTGGTTTATACATAAAGGTAACTAGCCTTTCTTCCCTTAGATTAGAAATGATAGGTTTTAGGGTTGAATTGATAGGTAGAAATCATGTTAGGGTTGAAAGATGATGTGAATTATTGATCCGAAAATCAACAAAACACAAGGGATATGTTTATGTCTAATTCTATACAGGAAATCCACCAAGAATTAAACAAAAACTAAGATTAATCAATTAAGAATCCACCTAATTAATCAATCCAAACGAATGTTTTAACTAAAACAAGCAAAACAGCAATTGATCACAATCAACAAAAAACTCAAGTATGCAACTTAAGAAATAAATCTGAATATTAATCTCTGTATATTTATTCATGTGTTTACAGCCCTATTTATAGACTTAGTTTTCCTAGGAAGATTAGGACAAGTCCCTAATTCAATCCTAATTAAACTAGAATTCTAACTTGCTTGAAGAGCAAGCACCTTGGCGCACAAGCATACACCAAACTCCTTGGAGAACAAGCACACGCCTAAACTGATTTATTTTGGTAACTAAATAAATAAATAAAAATTAAAGAACTAAATAAAGATTAAAGATCTTAATGCTTGAACCAAGAAAAACCCTTTCAAGTGAAAGGTAAAAACTTGTAAGCAAAAATCTAAGTAAAGAAAATTCAAGAAAGTTCAAGAAAGTGAACTAGACTCCAAGAAAAACCACTAAGCAAACCGTGGCTTTGCTTTGATATCCAAGAAAGTGTCCATGCAATGCTTGGCTTGAATCAATGTTTAGGGACAAGCTATCTTGATGCATGATAAGCAAATCTTCGAAGTTCTCCATGCTTAGACTTGCATCATCCTCCTCTTCTTCGAAAGAATTTGTCCTCAAATCTCGAAGTTCTTCATGAGGAATATACTTAGCCAAATCGCCAACATTGAATGTAGCACTAACTCCATATTCTCCCGGAAGTTCTAACTTATAAGCATTGTCATTGATCTTCTCAACAATCTTGAAAGGACCTTCTCTTCTAGGCATCAACTTATTCTTGCGTTTTCCTGGAAATCTTTCCTTTCTCAAATGTAACCATACCAAGTCTCCAACATTGTAACCTTGTTGCTTTCTATGTTTGTTTGCTCTAGCTTTGTACATGTCATTTACTTTCTCTATTCTTGTGCGAACTTGAGCATGTAATTTCAGCATACTCTTCAACTTAGACTCGGCATCTTTGTGAATTAATTCACCCTTAGGCAATGGAACAAGATCAATTGGAAGTTTCGGATTGACTCCATAGACTACCTCAAAATGACTATGTTTGGTGGCAAACTCCGCATGAGGTAACTTGATGTCCCAATCCTTTTGTGTCTTACTCACTAACCCACGCAGAAGCGCACCAAGAGTACGATTAGTATCCTCGGTTTGTCCATCAGTTTGTGGATGTTACGATGTACTAAAGAGCAATTTAGTTCCCACAAGCTTCCATAAAGACTTCCAAAAGAAACTCATGAACTTTTTATCTCGATCACTCACAATAGTTGTTGGAATTCCATGCAACCTAACAATCTCTTTGAAGTATAATTCCGCCACTTTCATAGCATCATCCACTTTGTGACAAGGAACAAAATGAGCCATCTTAGAGAACCTATCCACAACAACCATAATAGAGTCTTTCCCCCGTTGTGTTCTCGGCAATCCCACAATAAAATCCATAGAAATATCTTCCCAAGGTGAATCTAGAACAGGTAAAGGAGTATACAAGCCTTGATGAAAAGTAGCCTTCGCTTTTTGACAAGTTGAACACCTAGAAATAACTAGATGCACATCCGTGAGCATCCTAGGCCAATAGAAGTGTTCTTGTAACATACTCAAGGTCTTTGTAATGCCAAAGTGACAAGCAATTCCTCCCCCATGAGCTTCTCTAACAACTAGCTCTCTAATAGAATACTTAGGAAGACAAAGTCGATTTCCTTTGAAAAGAAAACCATCTTGCAGCAAATAAGAACCCACGGCTCCTTTAGAACACTCTTCAATCAATGTAGAAAAATCATCATCACCTTTGTAGTATTCTTTGATCAATTCAAAACCAAGTAGCTTGCTATTTAGAATTCCAATCAAAGTGTATCTTCTAGATAATGCATCAGCCACAACATTCGATTTCCCTTCTTTGTACCTTGAAGAAAAATTAAATGATTGTAAAAATTCAACCCACGTAGCATGTCTAGGATTGAGCTTTTGTTGTCCATGTATGTACTTCAATGCTTCATGATCAGAATGCAACACAAAGTGATTAGGTTGGAGATAATGGCTCCAATGATCTAAAGCTCTAACAATGGCATAGAACTCTTTATCATAAGTAGAATAGTTCAATCGAGCTCCTCCCAATTTCTCACTGAAATATGCAATAGGCCTCTTCTTTTGGAGTAAAACTGCTCCAATTCCAACTCCACTAGCATCGGTTTCAACTTCAAAAGGACTTGAGAAATCTGGTAACGCAAGTATAGGTGCTTCACATAGCTTCTTTTTAACCAACTCAAATGCACTTTGAGCTTCTTTAGTCCATTCGAATTTACCCTTGTCCTTCTTCAAACATTCGGTCATAGGCGCCACAATACTTGAGAAATTCTTGACAAATCTTCTATAGAATGAAGCTAGACCATGAAAAGACCTTACTTCACTCATATTAGTAGGAATAGGCCAAGTTTTGATAGCCTCTACTTTCGAATGATCAACTGAAACTCCATCTTTTGATACAACATAACCAAGAAAAGTAACACTAGGTACTAAGAAGTAGCATTTTTCAAGCTTAGCATAGAGTTTCTTCTCTCTTAACACTTCAAACACACTTGTTAGATGATTTAAATGATCATGCAAATTTTTAGAGTATATCAGAATATCATCTAAATAAACAACAACAAACTTGCCAAGGAAAGGTTTAAGTACCTCATGCATCAACCTCATGAAAGTGCTAGGTGCATTAGTGAGTCCAAACGGCATCACCAACCATTCATACAACCCTAACTTAGTCTTGAATGCTTTTTTCCACTTATCTCCTTCTCTCATTCGAATTTGATGATAACCACTCATAAGATCAATCTTAGAAAACAACTTTGAACCATATAGTTCATCAAGTAGATCATCTAATCTTGGAATGGGAAATCGGTATTTGATAGTGATGTTATTCACACTCCTACTATCAATACACATGCGCCAACTCCCATCTTTCTTTGGGACAAGTAAAGTAGGCAGGGCACAAGGGCTCATACTTTCCCTCACGTATCCTCTAGCCATAAGCTCTTCAATTTGCCTTTGCATCTCCTTTGTTTCTTCCGGATTACTTCTATAGGCTGCCTTATTAGGTAATGATGCTCCCGGAATCAAGTCAATTTGATGCTCTATCCCACGAATAGGAGGTAGTCCCGGAGGTAATTCCTTAGGAAAGACATCCTTGAATTCTTCTAAAACAGATTCCAATTCATACGGGCTCTTTGCTTGTTTATCTTGATCAATTCGAATCTCATTAGAAACAAGTATATATACCACATTGTTGCTGCAAATTTTTTTTTTCTAATTCCCTCTCACTAATCAAATAAGAACTCTTCGAATTAGAGGTAACATTAGAAGACTTGTTGCTTATCAAAGGTTTTAAAGCAATCGGTCTCTCTTTTTCTCCTTTTCCCACAACATACACATTAGTCCTTCCATCAAACTTCACAAATCTATCATATTGCCAAGGACGGCCTAATAGTATATGACAAGCATCCATAGGACAAACATCACACAAAACTTTATCATGAAATTTGCCAATTGAAAAGGAGATTAAGGCTTGTTTAGTTACCTTAAAATCACTCGAATTATTAAGCCAATGAAGCTTATAAGGGCTTGGATGTTCAGTAGTTGGCCACTTCAATTTGTCTACCAAAGTAGTAGATACCACATGAGTGCAACTCCCCGTGTCTATGATCATATCACACAACCTATCTTCTACCTTGCACCTTGTAAGAAAGATTTTCTCCCTTTGATTGTTTTCCATAGGTACGGTTTTAGAGTGTAGTGCCCTTCTTAGAACCAAACTTTGACCATGAGTCTCGGAATCAATTTCGTCAATATGCCCCTCCTTTTCTTCAAAGTTTTCCTCTTCGTTCTTTTCTTCATAGTCACTACCTTGCTCACACTTAGCTTGTTCTTGTTCCCACTCTTGAGCAGTCATTACTCTTTTTGATGGACAATTAGTTGCAATGTGACCAACACTACCACACTTGAAGCACTTCCTATCTTCAACAAGCTTTTTAGGAGGTTCAAACTTTGATTTAGTCTCCTTGTAGTTCGAACTAGAACCACTTTTCTGCAAGATGTTCTTCTCAAAAGGTTTAGTGAAACCTTTTACAAAGGGCTTAGTGTACGTCCCTTTCTTCCCCTTTATCTGTTTTTCAACTTTCAAAGCTACCTTGCAAACATCCTCAAAGGACCAATAATGTTGCAATTCAACTTTTTCAGCAATATTATCATTCAACCCCGAAATAAATCTAGCAATCTTATGCTCAACAATCTCTTCTAAGCCACATAGCTTGCATAACTTTTCAAATTCACCAATACAATTCTCAACAGTCATAGAATTTTGTTTAAAAAGTTGCATCTTAAGATAAACATATTGAATATAATCACTAGGTATGAACCTTTTTTTCATGTGCTTCTTGAGTTGTTCTCAAGTTGAGATTCTTGCACGCCCCTCCTTATGCCTTTTCTTCTTTAGATTATCATACCAAAGACTAGCATAACCGGTCAGTTTTAATTCAGCCAATTTGCATCTTTTCCTTTCATCATACTCCTTGTAATCAAAAAGTGTCTCGGCCCTTCTAATCCACTCAAAGTATTTTTCAGGTTCATTCATACTCCCATTGAATTCAGGAAGATCTAATCTAAGGTTCCTATCATCATCCTTTGGTCTATCTCTTCTCCTAGGCCTTGGTGATTCATCACTTGACGAATAATTATTTCGTGGCCTCCTTGGATTCCTCCTTTGTTGTTCTTCCTCACTTGAACCAGAATTAGGTTTAGAATTCCCTTTCCTTGAAGAATCTCCAGCAAGAGTATCAAGCCTTTTTAATATCTCATCCATCCTTGCTGCCAACTCGTCAATTCGCCTATCTCTTCTAAGATTTTGAGCCTGTTCTAAGGTTAATCCCCTTGGAACCTGTGGAACCTCCTCGTCACTCATGATTCCTACACAAACCAAGTCAGTTCATGCAAAAATCTTGATTAAAAGATCGAATCTTGAAGGAAAACTAGGCAACACAAAAACCGGACTCTCAACCGCAAATCAGTGCACAAACACCAAACGTTTGAGGCTGTGTAGAACGCGTTACTCAACTAAAAATTATGAAATTTTATATGGTCGTAGATGGACGTTTTTAGAGTTCAATGCAAAAATAATCACGTAAACATTCCCAGCCAATTGATCCCAGTTTAATTTTTACCAAAGTTGCGCAAACCTGGCTCTGATACCAAAGATGATGTGAATTATTGATCCGAAAATCAACAAAACACAAGGGATATGTTTAAGTCTAATTCTATACAGGAAATCCACCAAGAATTAAAAAAAAACTAAGATTAATCAATTAAGAATCCACCTAATTAATCAATCCAAACGAATGTTTTAACTAAAACAAGCAAAACAGCAATTAATCACAATCAACAAAAAACTCAAGTATGCAACTTAAGAAATAAATCTGAATATTAATCTCTGTATATTTATTCGTGTGTTTACAGCCCTATTTATAGACTTAGTTTTCCTAGGAAGATTAGGACAAGTCCCTAATTCAATCCTAATTAAACTAGAATCCTAACTTGCTTGAAGAGCAAGCACCTTGGCGCACAAGCATACACCAAACTCCTTGGAGAACAAGCACACGCCTAAACTGATTTATTTTGCTAACTAAATAAATAAATAAAAATTAAAGAACTAAATAAAGATTAAAGATCCTATGCTTGAACCAAGAAAAACCCTTTCAAGTGAAAGGTAAAAACTTGTAAGCAAAATCTAAGTAAAGAAAATTCAAGAAAGTTCAAGAAACTGAACTAGACTCCAAGAAAAACCACTAAGCAAACAGTGGCTTAGCTTTGATATCCAAGAAAGTGTCCATGCAATGCTTGGCTTGAATCAATGTTTAGGGACAAGCTATCTTGATGCATGATAAGCAAATCTTCGAAGTTCACCATGCTTAGACTTGCATCGGGAATGGTGTCCTTCGAACAAGTGATCGGAATGCCTGGGTCAAGGCCGCTTCTGATCAGTAATATTAATGTATAATTAATATTACAACTTAATCTTGACTGAACACCTCGGGTCACACCCAAGAAAATATACGAACCGACTCGACAAATTTATTTGGAAAAAATTAATTCGTCGCCCGAGTGTTAAATATTTAGACGTCGGAAATTCGAGCTTGGAGCGTCGAAACCGAGCGCTGGAGAATCTCAAATGTTGAGCCAAAATTTAGGATTTGGAGAGACGGGAAAATGCTTTAAGTAACAAGTAAAATCCTAGATACGCGAAAGGCTACGAAATCGGGCCCAATAGGTGCGTGCCACATGGCAGCACACATGGCAAAACTCTATGTGGCAGCACACGTGGCAGCCACGTTGGTAGCCGCCAAGTGGCAGCCGCCACGTTAGCAACCACCTAGTGGCAGCTGCCAAGTGGCAGTGTGCCACGTTGGCAGCGTGCCACGTAGTAATGCGCCATGGTGGCGGCACGTTTGGCAAGAGGTCATGGAACCGGGTGACGGATCAACGACACGGGCCAAAAAAAAAAAAAAAGCTCAACCGAACCCAACTTGGGGCTCAAGGTTGGGTGACACATGGTTAGTTCACATTGCATGTGAAATGCCTTGGGGACCAAGTGGGAAAGTGGTCCTCACCTAACCATTTGACAGTTGTTACTTGTTCCTTGGTTTATTTTGACTAACGGTTGCATTCATCAATCTTTCCATGTGGGATCTTTTTTTGAAAAGTCCCACATTGAAAGATGAGTGGAATTCACAAGCTATCCTTCCTTATAAATAGCCAAAGCATGGCTTGAGAATTCTATGCTTGAGTGAGAGTTAGATAGAGCATTGCATTTTGGCAAAAGCTCTTAAACTCCATTAAGATTTGAGTTTTGGTCGGACCTTGCTAACTCCAAGGTAGTGGACCTAAAAAGTCGGTGTTCGTTCTTTGTCGGTGGATACCGTTGGAGGCTCGGTATTTTTGGAGCTAAAGCTTTCAAGTAAGAGCCCATTTGGTCGGGCGAAGCACGCGTCAAAGGCAAATTCCGATTTTATCCTTTTATGTTTATTTGTTATGCTTTATGGTTTTATTAATTGCAATGGGTCGGGGTCGTTTCCGCGGTAAGTTAGACTTACCAAACCCCAACAGCGGTATCGGAGCCACGCTCGTTTTTTTTTAAAATCATTATATTTTTCAAGGTGATTTTTGTGGCTTAATTTTTCTGGTTTAAGTTGCTAATTAGATTAGTAGCTCGTATTATCTATTTTAACCTCGTATTTAAGCTATCTTTAGCCCCAAACCCAGATTCAGACCCAAAAATAGTGAATTTTGGGTTGAAAAGGCGTTCTGAAAATGGTTTTACCCTTGTAGGACTCGGTTTTTAGCCAAAAAACGACAAGAAATGTTATTTTTGAGGGTTTTTTCCGTTTTTTTACGAAAAATTTTAAGTCTTTCTAACCTTGAAAATTAATTGCATATTTATGGTGGTTATGTAATTGGTTCAATACATATTTTATATGCAATTTTAAATCTTTTAGGCATGATTACTTTGTAGTAATTTGTGTCTGAAAGCTTGGTTTTATTTTTCACATAATTGCAAACTAATTGCATTAAGTGTGAAATTGTTGTTCTTTGAGGCTTCCAAGTACTAAAGATTCAATCTTTAATTATGTTAAGTGATTGAAACTTTATATTACTAAATTCCATGAATTTTTGTTAAACATTGTTAATTTAATCAGTTTTTAGTTGCTTGGAATCATAAAGTTTGAAACTTTGTGATAGAAAAATTGTTTATCTTCATATTGGAAGATATAATTTTTCAAGGATTCACAAGTATTAAAGTTGGAATCTTTATTGAACTTATGTTCATTTTTTCCGACTCCCATTTATTTTGTCGAAAACTCAAGATTAATTTCAACTATTTAAATTAATAGTGAGTAATTTCCCTCTTATTGTATTTGTTGCACCAAATTAAACCAATTTAATTAAAGAATGGGTCTTGGGAATTATTTTGGTTAGATGCACTTTGAAAATTTTATTTTAAGTTAAACTTGTTTAAATTTTCATTTTTTCTCAATGAATTAATTCTAAAATTAATTTAGAATTGATTAGAGATGTCACACAAAATTGGGAATTAATCCCGTGGCACAAGCACGCAAACCAAGGTACAATAGCCATGTGCATCCCTCGGCCAGCTGGGCTGCTCGCACAGCCCGCATGTGGCTGCCGAGGAACGAGGCTGCTGCGCTTGGTGCATTTGGTGCTAGGTGTGTGCGAGGAGCCTTGTGTTGACTTGGTGCATGAGGAGCGTGCGAGACGATGTAAGGCGTAGCAGCAGTGCTAGGCAGCTGCAGCTAGACGTGCATCGAGTTGCGTGCGTGTGAGTGCTCAAGGGTGCTAGCCTTGGGTAGTCAATGCACTTTTCTCTCGGTTTTAATTTTGCTTTTAGCCGCTTTGTTTATTTTAATTTATTTTAATTATTTTATTAATCTAATTTGTTTTAATTTTTTTAATAAATTTTGGAGGATAGGCCCCAGTTTTGAGCGGCATTAGCAAAATTTATTTTGACAAATTTTGGGTTTTACCGGCTTAATTAATTGGATTAATTAAGTTTGATGCGGAATTTAGTGGGAGCTTCAAATTTTAATTGCGCTAATTTACATAACCAGTTAAAACAACTTCGACTAGTTTTAATTAGGCGTGTTAATTGGATTAACCACCTAGATTAGTTACTAGTTCACTCGTGTTTATGCATTGTTTCTTGTTTATCGTTGTAAAATGCATAGGCCATTCACAAATAGTGAATGGATGAATGGAATGTATATTCTCTCATAGGTTTTATGAAATGGCAACTAGTGGGGCTCGATTAAGATAGAAAATACGGACTGCAATCCGTGATGTATTTTTGTAAATCTAAATACGATCTGCATACCGTTGAGTGTTTTTTGTACCTTAATATTTAGATTAATCCTAATCGTAGATATTAGTAGTTGCATTTAATTATGGTCAAGTCTTCAAAATGGAGGTTATTGGAAGACGTGGCCATGAAAGTTGCAATGAAGACCTTTTGATGATTTGAAGATCTCAAGGGGTCATGCTAGTTGCCAAATGCATCTATATTTATGTTTTTCGATATATATATATATATATATATATATATATATATATATATATATATATATATATATATATATATATATATATATATATATATATATATATATATACATGGATATGTATATGAATTATATGTTATATGCATGTTTAGGATTTCGAATGTTGTGATGATTAATTAAGTTCACTTAAATCAACCAACATGGAAACCCTAGGTCCCTAAATATTGAGTAAAAACTTCCCATTCCAGAACAACAATTACCGGCCGAACGAGGGTAGTGGTGGGCTACGCCAAAGCGAGGCATCACTACCTCTCCTAGGAAGTAAGGCATACCGGGTATGTAAGTTGGTTTTGGTTCTACTCAACGATATGAGTGATGGAGTCCTAACAAGTCGTGGAAAAATGAATAAATTGTTAATAGAGCATTATATGCGGCGATTTATTCAACCAAGAGCGGCTTGGAGCCATTGGCAAAGCGTTCCTTACTTTAGGAGATTGAGTGTTAAGACAAGCCAAAGCATGCTTAACCGTTCTTTTTTTCTTTGGATCTTGGAATCGGCTTGTTCTCGCCAAATGGGGACAATTTTAATGCGTGGATAAGACGTTTAATAAGATTGAAGTTTTGCATGAATACCTTTTAATTTTTAAACTTATTATGTTATTTACTTGATAAATGGATATACTTTGCACTTATATTTGTAGAATTCCAAATCAAACTGTATTGCTTTCCGTGATTGGTAAAGGAAATCTTTGAGAATGTTTCTGAAAGAAAAGTAAAGCATTTCTAAAATACAATTCTCATAAATGACTTTTATAACAAAGTCCGAAAGGACGGTTGGACATTACGTATTCAAAGTACTAGGTAGTTTTGATAAACCATGAAGTATTGAGTTGCAAACTCAAATTGTCAATACTGGCAACCAACATATCTTTTCGCTTAATACATAGATGAGTAGGACTCATTGATGTAGTAATTCAAGCGTGAATTAAAGGAAAAGATGGAACTTTTTTTTAGGGCGCATTAGATGCTTAATTATTCCTAACAAAGTATAAAAGTCAAAGACTCTTAAAGAAATGGTTCTTAAAAGATTATGAGATAAAGTATGATAAGAATTATAGGAAACGAGGAACAAAGAAAAGGAATAAGATTCCATTTCAACCCTTGAGTTCATATTATTGTAGTTAACTTAGAAATTTGTTATCTTCACAAGTATTGGATACTGCTTGAGTATTCCACTTTGAAAGTGACCTCAAACTATTGAAGATAAGCTAAGTTATCGACTTACAAGCTAAGAATGAAGCAAGTGGTGCTACATCAGTTGTAAGGATATACGCTTTGTTTAAATACCTTTAAGCTAAGGCTGGAACAAATAAATGGTTATTGTGTTCCATAATCAGCAATTGATCCGTTTACATACGGAAAGACTCACATTCAAAGCAATGAGCAATAGTTGCAAATTTATTTGAATGGCATGTTTGTCTAAACCATGAGTCAAGAATGCTTGATTATAAACAAACATTAACTTAACATGATAAACTAGCAAAAGCTCGAATTCATGGGCATGATTTGCGTTCCAAACATCTTTCGCAATGTCACATCGACAAGAACGTACTCAAGGCTTTATTAGATAGGCTCTTGATAGTTGATTGATTCATAATCGTTCTAAGACAAGCAAGTCTTACTTGTTGAAACCGACAAAGTAAAGAGCTATTGTTCTTGGTATAGACAATTAACTCCGAAAGCTAAAGAGGATTCATTTACTTCAACGTCTCATAAATAATTTAAAAGAATATGGATATATTCATCAAATGTGAACAAACTTAACCTTGAATAGTTCAAGAGTTCAGTGAAGTACAGAATCGACTTGACAAGATATCAAAACGTCTAGATTAGATCGAGCGATGTTTGCTTGAGCCAAGCGTGACCATCACAAAGTTATGAAATTGAAATATTCATAAAAAACTCCACAAAGAACACAGTGTGTCTTCACGGAGACCTCGATGCCATTTTAAAATGACTCGAACAATGATGGATCACATCCCTTCCTATAAAGTTTTTAAGATTTTCACGAAGGACTAATGTTACACTAAACAAAATGTCAATAAGAAAGGACGCCATAATCAGTTATGGATAGAATTATCTTCTAAATGTCTTTTCGTGTATATGTCTAAAACTCTTAGCCACAGTGGGAGTACATTGGCTAAATGGGAGCTAAGTGACTTAGTGGGAGCTCACCTGCTTAGCAACAGCTAGGTGGTTGAGTGGGAGCTTAATGGCTCATTAAAGGCTAAGATAGCTCAAGTAGGAGCTAACTGTTTGTTTCATCACAACGAACTTTTACCCAAAGACAATATACATGTCTCTTTGTAAGCATTAAAGTGATACCATGGGCATTATCTCCACAACCTAATTGAGAACATAGTGTTTGTTGCTCTAAGTGGTGTCTTTCTGGAAATTAACACGTTTCCAAAACGACAAGTGGGAGGAAAAATGAACTCGATGACCATCAAGCTTAGCAACAAACTAGAATTGAGAATCTCGGAAGACCTTAAAAGGGCTTCATGAGAATGCTTGATCAAGAATACTCAAAAGTACTTTACAAGTGCCATAAAAGAGAATTCATTACTCACAAAACATCAGAAATGTTGGAGTAAGATTAACATAATAAAAGGGCTTTGGAAGTGCCTTGAAACTTAGTGGTTGATGCAATTTCCCTATATAGGTATAGAATTCACCAAAGGCTTGGATTGAATCCTATAAATTTCTATTAAATTAAAAATAATTAAACTTAAGACTTACAAGTATACTATTTACTATTAGATAATGTCTTGTAAGATAGCTACGACAAATCCGAGATAGACTCCATGTTTGATAATCATGTTTGAAACTTGATTAATTTGCATAAAGGGTGAAAGACCCATTGATTGCAAATAAGTTTTCAAGTAGAAAACTAACAAATGTGGAAATGGTTAAGCATACATAGCTAGATTGGATGAAAAGGATACAATTAAATTCACGGAGTTGATTTTAATAAAAACATGTTCACCAATTAGAATGCTTAAGTCTTTTGTGATTGATCTAGCGAAATTACACATATGAAATATGGTAAAATAGATACCAAAACCGCCTTCCCAAATAGGATTTTGGAAGTGACTATGGAATAGCCTAAGGGTTTTGAAAATCTAAATAATGCTATATTTGAAAGCAAGCTCAAGGAATCCATCATGAGATTAAAGGAAGCATTGCATATGGGAATTGGAACGTGTTTTCTCATAAAGTTAATAAGAGGATTGGCTTATAGAGAAACATAGAAATTCTGATAAAAAAGATGTTTAGTGGGAGCAAAAGTAAGGGTCCAACGAGAAGTTTACAAACTCTATTGTAAAACAACTATCAAATGCTAAATGTTTAGATTTGAAAGTATTTCGAAAATGGACCAAGCAAAAGACGATACTTAGTACGTATTGGGTATTAAGTTCTATTGTATAGACCTGATAAAATGTTTGAATGTGGAAAGGAGTTTACTGTGTTAAACATGAATTGAAGGACTTTTGACCCATATGTATAAAACTAAGTAAATGTTTGAACTATGTATAAGGTAGGCTAAATACTAAGTCAAACATGAAAGACTCTAACAGAGACTTTCAACCATATCACACAGAAAATTATTTAGCAAAGACTCGGTGAAACTGAATGAGATAAATTGACAAGTTGATGGAATAAGATTGAGAATTACTCTGCAATTTAATCCATCATGTACTATGTGATATGAAATCGTCGCAGGACTTACTTTCTTAGAGCATCTGAAGTTTGTATGAAGCACCAATCAACCTGAATTTGTGTATTAGATCGTTAGATTATGATCAAGAACATCCAAAGTACTTGGATAAGTAACAGGATGAGTTCTTCACTTGTGGAAACAAATACAATTTGAGAATTGATGTTTCAAGCAAAAGACTTAACGAGGATTAGATACTTAACAAGGAAGCCGTTTATAAGCACGAGCTAACAATAAGTCGTGGCTTGAGAATGGTAACATGAACGTGGATCCATGTGTAATGTGCAGGAATTTAAGGAAAATTTCCATGATCACAAGTGATTAGGTTATCCCAAATCATTGTGAGCCATTTGGAATGAAACCCAATCAAAGCATCATCAGGAAGTCTACTAAAATACATGTTGAGAATATTGTTGCCTTAATGGCGATAATAAAGAAGATGTTCTATAGAAAGTTCGTTGATGAACGTTAATGATTATAGGATGTCAAGTTGAAGGACTCAATCATGAAAATGAGTAGGAGCCATCACTTGGACAATAAATCCTAAATCACATATAATCCATGACAATCTCAAATTTTATCATCTTATTATAAAAGTGATCAGTAATGAAGATGCTAAGATTTGCAAAGTAGTTATAACTAAACCTATGCAATAAGTGAATGACAACATTCACAATTGCATGAAAGAAATCAAGCATATTAGATATGGGTGTGATTTCTATAGATGTTTTATAAAGAGTGATACTCTTAAAACATTCGAAAAAACCATTTATCATACGATGAACCATTCAGGTTTTGGAGTAATTTAAAATTTCATGCAATTTTATCACTCCGTTTGCTATTGAATTGTGGTTTAGAATTAAATAATGAGTCCATTTGATTCTTGGAATATTCAAAATAGGGTATCAAGACCAGTCTTGGAAAGGAAACACCTATTAAGTGAACGTTAAATATTATAATAAAAAATTATCCCTAATCGAGGTCATTTAAACGATGGACGATTAATGACCAATTGAGATTAGTGTGTAGTCTAATTTATAGCACTGTTTCTTGTGCTACGAGGACATGAATGTCGTAAATCATTTGCACAGGTATTGGTTTAGAACCATACTGGATCGACCAATGAGAATACTTTAAGAGATTAAAAATCATCATAAGTATACTTCTCATTATGGCTATCGGAACCTATTTCCTCGACCATGAGTATTGTGAGTTCTCTTGTCTGAGTACTAGTCCGCTTTGATGTTGTCAAACGTCTGCCGTAAAAGAGGATTATAACGGCAACACTCGGGCGGCTAGGTCCTCTCAATAAGAGGAGCTACATTACAAGATTGGGAATGTCCCCCTACTAAAATAGGGAAGATGTCTTTGTTATATACAAGGCCTCTCGTAGAGCGAGACTGTAAAAATGCAAGGCCGTGCTCGAATGGATTTTAGAAATCATCTGTTTATTGACAGTCAGACTCAGAATCGAGAAACACTTCTGGACGTAATAAGGATGACGTAATAATCTTACCTTATTGTAGGGAATATTTCAAGCATTATCCCTATCTTGAAACCCACTGTGATCATACACTAAAGTACGGTGGCGTCCAAAGGGAAAGAAGATAGAGCAAAAGAGTCGCCAATAAGTTTTAGGAACTTATAAACCGTTCACAGGGTGAAGGTTACACCACTCAACGATCCAGGAGATTGTCAACTCCAATAGGTCTGGAACCATGACTGTTAGTTCGGGGATGAAGGTAAAAATCCAACCTAAAAGAGATTGAACCTGCCCTAATAATAGGCATCTACTTTATTCTGATCGTATTCATGTGCGCTTTCTAACTAACATGAAATCAAAAGGTTTACCCTAAACCTGTTTATCTATGTTTGTTGAATATTAATGCACAAATAAATCTATTATTGGCGATCACTTGAATTATAATCAAATTAACCCTAACAAGATTATTAATTATCTTATTAAGCGTGATTACAAGTACAAATTCCATTTAAACATGCATAAAAGGTGTGATCAAGGAATAACAATAATATATATTAAGCAACATAATAATCATCATCATAATAATAAAAATATTCATGTTAAAGCATAATAATAGCAAGATCCAAGGCATGATACTAACAAGATTAATAACAAACCCTATCATGTCACTAAGCAATAAAAATCAAAGCTTTAACCTTAACACGATACAAACAATCATAAATATTAGGAAGAACATAGGAAGCATCGTACTTTTAGTCATACTTGATATTAAAGTTACCCTAGACATGATACTAGGAATCCAAATAACAATCTAAGCATGATTTCTATATAATAAGATTAATAAAAACCATTAAAGCACTTAATTGGATGCATGGTACCTCTTTCTATTAACAAAATACACACGTTAGTAACTTCAAGGAAAATAATAAACCAAAACAATTAAATTAAATAATTGAAAGAGACATTTGGGACCAAACCCTCAAAAATTAAAACCTTTCACGTCTAGGGCGAAGGCAAGTTTGAATATGGCTAGGTGTATCTAAGTCTTGCAAATGCGGAATTTTGCATTTTGAAAAAAGGCTAGTTTAGAAGAGAGAGATCGAAAGTAATCAAGAATTTCTTGATGAGAGTTGTTGAAAATTGGTGATTGAAAACGGAGTTTTTAGAAGGCTATTTATAAAGAAAATCATCCTAAAAGATAAAAAAATCAAAACAGAGTTCTGACGTGTGAAACAAGGTTAGCGCCAGACGCTGACATTAGCGCAAGGCGCTAACGCTAGCGCCAGCCGCCAAGCTTAGCGTCAAGCGCTAATGCTGGCGTTTGGCACTTACTAAAATATTGACGCGTTTTCTAAAAATCAGATAGAAAGTGTCGTACAGGAAGATAAAATCGTATTTTCCTCAAAAACATTCTTTTATTCTGATTAAATCTCTAAAAATTCAACAAAAGTCAATTTATTAATGCTAATTTAATTAGGAATGAAAAGAACCTTCTAGAAGAATCTAGAAGACTAAAACCATTCCTAATTGAATTAGAAATGATAAATCTATACTAGGCTCTCCTCTAGATCACTGGGCCGCATATGAGGCTCAAATTGGGCCCAGTTCAGTAATTTGGCCATAACTTCCTCAATATTCATCAGAATTGGGCCTACAATATATCGTTGGAAGCTCTTTTCAAGCCGTATCCAACTACACTACTATTGGACCCATATCATGGACAAACCAAACTGGATCGGCTGTTTTCTTAAAATATGTTTTCAAAAACACAGAGAAAAGAAAAGAAATTAAAACTATCCGCAACACTAGACTTTCCACAATTTCACTTTATTCGATTATGATTCGACGTGAAAGGTACTCATCACCGGGTTTGGTTTTGGGGAGACACAAATGGGTGTCTACAGAAGCCCCCACTTTGAATGAGTTTGGAGAAACGCAAGTTTCGAAAACAAAAGTCAAAGTAGCGATAGGGACGGAGATAGATTCAGAACGTTCTGCAATCCTAAATCACTCTTGTAACGCCGATACCTTCAAACTAGCATTAGTTAAAACAGATAAGAGAGTTAAGAAACGCGTATCTTGCACCATCGAGCACACGTCGCTGAAAGTAACCCATTTACTGCTGTATTACTGTTTTGATGACCTCTTGCATGCTAGAGAATGCCATCCTACTTGAAGACTGCTACGCTTGTAACTGCCTACAATTTTGCCATGATAATCTTCCGCAAGCCAGGGAACACTATCGAAGTTTGCTTTGCTTGAAACGATCCTCTTCCGCTTGGTGACCATCTTTTACCTCTTAGGGAACACGATCGAAGACTACTTCGCTTGAAATTACCTTCAGTTGTTTGTGACAACTCTCCACAAGCTAGGGAATGCTGCCGAAGATATCCTCGCTTCAAGCTACCCTCATTTATCGCGATAATATTCCAAAGAAAATTATCGAAGACCTCCGCTTGTCGATCTTTTTAAAAGTTCGCTTGAACTTTGGTTCTGCTATACTTGTATGTCGGCGCTTCTGCTGCTTTTGAACCTGTATGTCGGTGCCTTTTGCTAAATTATGAACCAGTATGTTGGTGCCTTTTGCGATGAGCCAATGCTTAGGCGCTTTAAGCTAAGTGAGACGATCTTTCATCAGGTCGATCACTTTATGTAAATCAAGCCGATTACTAAAAATCGTGTCAAATTGCTTAGAGGGGCTAACTGGCGTACCAAGGAACCCAAAATATATTGCATAAGATTGGAACAACCATACTGAGTGGTTGAACGTTCAAGCGCCGCTGAAATAACATCAGCGCCACTTATCTGGTTGTAGCACAAGACGCTGAAGCTAGCGCCATGCGCTAAAGCTTATCGACTGACGCCAAGGTCTGACGCTTGGCGCTAGAGTCGGGTTTTCCTTAAATACCCTTCTCTTCCTCATTTCTGCTGCTGTTGTTCACGTATCTTGCCCGAGAATTCTCAGAACTTCATTTAATTCGTTCTTGCTCGTTTCTCAACCAAATTTGCTCAACTTTGTTGCAAATCAAAGATTATTCCATCAATTTTCCCGATCTATGAAATTTTCTTCCAAACTCACACCGGTTTTAATGAATTTTGCATGCATTTATCCACGAATTTCTTGAAATTTCGAAATTAGAATTGCTTAATTTTCTTTGTTTATCAATTTTATGCCATGAAACTGCTTGATTATGCTTATATATTGCCTTGGGAGTAATTTGAGACTTTTTTGACTCAATTTGGTGAAGAAATGAACAAATCACCATTGTTAAACCTTTTAAGGTCGGGAAAACAATGTGGCTTGTTCTTGATGTTTTTGCTAGCAATTCTTGTCCGATTTTTCACAATAATTACTATAGTATTGCAAGAAATTGTTTGATTGCTTGAAATGTCGTATATGCTTAATTTGAATTTGTGCTATGTTTTAGTACTACCTACTCTATTTTTCGCGAACATAGTATCATGCGGCTAGGCGAATCTTAGATACAATAGAACCTTAATTTATGATAATTCTGCACAATGTAGCATGGCTAGACAGCGAGGCTCTGGTCGAGACGTTCGACGGGAGTACGAGCCCGTAGAGGACGATGCTGAATCGTCCACTTCGCTCGGCCGACTCCCTGAGTGGGATGAGCGGACCTTGTACTTTTCTCCTGACCACCATATCTCTGAGAGGGTGAGACGGGGCATCACAGTTTGGAGGACACGCCGTCATGGTTTCGGTTGTGACGGCTTAGGAGATCTGTACAAGATGTACATCGCCAAAGACGATCAGACGAGACTTCTATGGGAGTCTTGCGGGCTTACTACACTATTCGAGACATTTGAGGCCATGATTGCCTGTACCGGGGGTCACCATGTAGTCCGTGCTCTGGTGGAGTTCTTTTGGGACACCACCAACACTTTCAACTTCCCCTAGGGTGAGATTATGGTCACTCCTACCGACTTCAGTCTCATCACGGGACTGGAGTTTAGCTTTGTGGCACTATCGTTCGATAGCGAGATTGACGTCTTTTCTCCTAAGATCGAGGAGCTGTTAGGTCCGATTGCTATTTGGGCTCGAGCTAAGGTAGAGTCGACTCAGTTCAATGTTAGGGGGATTCGCCGCTCGACTCTAGCAGCAGCTTTCGACGATGGTGCGACTACTCGAGAGCAGCGGGTGCGCATCTTTGCACTTATCTTGCTGTCAGGGACGTTCTCCCCTGACAAGGGTAGTAGGGCGCCTCTTTACTACCTTCCTGCCGTCCGTGATCTACACCGGATTGGGAATTACGACTGAGCCATCTTGGCCTATGCTGATTTCATCCGAGCGTTACGAGACTCGTGTCGACATCGGTATTTCGCGGGGAACGTAGCTCTGTCCGGCTTTTAGGGGGTCGTAGAGGTATACTTTATTCCCTATAAAGTTTAGCTCTACATTTTAGTTAGCTCTTGATGATAAGTTTGCCTTTTTGTGGATCTGGTTCTACGAGTACTTCAGCTCAACTGTGCCGGCAAGACCGTCGCCGCACAGGCTTTAAATTAGTGCTTCCTGGGGCAGCCTCCGTGTGGGGATGTCCACTGCCTATGTCCGAGATTGGATCATCTCGGTATGATTCTTTTCTTATTTGAACATTTTGTGATGCTTTAGATAGATTTTTGTCTGATAGACGCTCTTTGTAGGAGCCTATGGTGTTGTACCGACCGTGGGTCGACTTGGCAGTTCCTAGGCTAGCTGCGCAATATTCGGCTGAGCGTCGTTATTTCTTGGGGACCTACGGAGCGGCCGCGTATATTTGAGAGAGGGTTGCTATTCAGCATTCCTCCGATACCTTTTTCGTTTCTGCTCCTCCACCACGTCACATGTTTAACGCCACGAGGCTGGTGAGCATGTCGGAGGGAGCTGGTACCCCTTGGCGATCTTACACGATCCCTGGGCGATGCTATGGGGAGGAGCTACTGCCGTTGTTAGCTCCAGTTCCTGTACCTGCTGAGGATGTGGCGATACGATTATCAACTTTTACCTTCCGTTAAGTAGCTCCCAAGTGATGTTTTACTGATTTTGTTTTGCTTCGTCAAGATGATCCTGCTGAGTTCGCGCCACCCTGTATGTCTATCCACTATCAGGGGACATATGGGCCGATTGAGGAGATGATTCCTCCGGCTCCTGAGGGCGAGCGCTTTATGGAGCGGTCGATTCCTCGTCACCAGACTCGGGTAAGCTTGTTTATTTGTAACTTTTTGTCCATATATACTTACTTATTTCTTTGACAGTTCTCACGCGAGGTGGTTTCGGTGATGGAACGATGCATAGATGCCTTTCGTAGCCAGCTCGTCCAGATGAGGAACGTGGCTACCTGTCGTCGAGACGACGCAGTTCAGGAGGTAGCTTCCCTTCTTATGTTTTGCATTACTGCTTCTATTTTGCATTTTTCTGATCTTAGTTTCTTTTTCAGGGTCAGCCTATTCCTTCTCGTACCCGCACGAGACCTGAGGTGCGGAGGGATCCGGCGAGGTCTAGCTCGAGACGTCGCCGCACTGGTTCTGGAGGTCGGGGCGATCGTTCAGAGGCTGCTTGAGGCTCTTCATTTGAGGGTGCACATGTTGCGCCGGTAGGCCAGGGAGAGGCTACCTCGGTTGTTAGAGGTGGTTGGATGTACGAGGCTCATCGCAGCAGCCTCTACAGCCTTAGCCTTAGGTTGATGTTGGATGGACGGGTCCTGTGTTGAGCTTTCCTCCTCCCGAGGAGACTGGAGCTGGAACTGGTGGAGAGGTTACTCCTCGTATGGCGCAGTTTTATGAGATGATGGGTGTAAGTCCCCCGGCGCCGTAGTTTGTTCATGTGCTTTTTATTATTTTATTTTGACTTTGTATAGAACTTTGCCTTTTAATTAGACTCATTATTTAGACATATTTTGTATATACATACTATTATGATTTTATTCTTTATTTATCATGTTTTTCATTTTTTTATTATTAGTATGTGCATGTTTGTGTGTGCAAGGAAATGTGAAAAAAAAATTGGCGCAAAAATTCCGTCATTTTTATTATTGATGGAGGGTATCCGACTTTCTCCCCCAAAAAAGAAAAAATGAAAAATAAAAGTCAAATAAAATATTACATTTATAAAAATTTGGAAGTTAGTTTAAATAAAATCAGAAAAATAATATAATTAATATAATAGCTATATTAATTAGGAGGGAGGAACAGATGAATTTTTAGAAAAAAGATAAGGGAACCGTAAAGTAATTAGCAGACTCGAATCAGGTCAAAAACGTGGTTTTTTAGAAAGCGCGTACGTTGAGGCATATTAGCGCCAGCTGGCGCCATACGTTTTGGTGTAGCGTCAGGCGCTACACTTAGCATTTGGCGCCAGGCTCTGGCGTCAGGCACCAATAGTTGGCGTCTATCGCTAATGAGCGCTGACTTCGAATCCTTCCTGGATTAAAACTGCTCTGATTTTGTGTATAAATAGCCCCCTGCTTAGTCGATTTTCTTCATAATTTCAACAAATAAAATTTTTCTTAGCTTTTAGAAAAAAAAACATCATGTCTCTAGTCTCCAAAAGTTTTACCAACTACACTCATGAATGGTGTCGGTTTCTAAATGCCAAGGAGTGAAAAGAATTAGTTGTGTTTCACTTGGGGGGTATTTATCGTGTCAAAGGGGTAGATCTTGATTCAGATTTTATTCATACCGCACTAGAATATTGGGATGCAGATACTCATTGTTTTATAATAGGGTATGATGAAATTAGCCCTTTGCCGGAAGAATTTGGTGCTATTTTAGGCTTCCCTGCGCTAGATCTTGTATTAATCCCTAGAATAAATGAATATTATTATAAGGATTTTGAACGCTTCTTCAAGTTAAAAGACAGGGATCTATCAAAAATAGTAGATGGTAGCATGGTTAATTTGAAAGAATTTTCTCGCCATTATTTTGATAGGCCTTATTCTAAATATTTCCATGTTTATAGAAGAAGGGCTTTCCTCTTTTTCATGCTTAATCAATTTTTTCTTACTAGTGGTAAAAATAATGAGGGTCAATCAATTACATCCACTGTTTTAAAACAAATTGGGTCTGGGAGAAATCCAATGCCTTTAATAGTCGGATAGACTATGCTTAGTCTTGATGAATTAAGGAAAAATCCAAAAGCACTTTTTCGGGCTCTCCAATTTTATTACAGGTAGAAAAATAATATTTTTAATTACAGAAATCAAAATATATATTTTTTATAGTAATTATAATTTATTTGCATTGCAATTTTTACAGATGTGGCTAATGGAAAGACTGGAATTAATTAGCCCCCCAGACAACATTGAGAAGTATACTCCAAATTGCTTCGTGAGAAGGAAGAAATGCTTCTCTAAGATGGGGCGCCATGAATGGAAGAAGGTCTTCGATCGAGTCTTGTAATTTTGCCATCAAGTGGGTCATCCCTTGGTGGAAAATAGAAAAGATGGTTGGTGTGAACAAGCAACCTTTCCGCCGTCTTCCAAGCTTGTCCCGCATGACCTTTTATTAACCCTGCAGGGTAAAAAGACAGTACGACCTACTTAAGACTATTCCTTCCGGTGATCTTCGTCGTCCCTACGAGTTCCCTTTCTCTCAGGAAGTAGACAAATTTGATGCTTATTGGAGCGCTAGACCTTTATGGGAAGTAATTACCCAAAAGGTTTCTCCTTCTTTGCCCAATGATGTAAAAAAATGGCTTTTGAAGAAACCCTCAAATGACGTGAAGAAAAATCAAAGTAAAACTGATGTGAAGAGCTGTCTAGGTGACAAGGTGATTCCTGTTAAGGAACGCTTGGGTGAAAGGATCGAGTTCAAAACATCTACAATGTCTAAGAAGAAGAGTACTGCAAAAGATAAAGGAAAAAGGAAAGCTGACACTACAGAAAAGAAAGTTTTGGTAGAAAAGAAGCATGGGGTCCTAGCCGAAGGGGAAACTATTTACTCCAAGATTGAACGTAGATCCACTAAAGGATGCCTACTAGCTAAGGTTAAGGATGAGGAAGAAGATGTAGACAAGAATTGGAAATGGGATAAGAAAGAGAATGAAGATTAAGAGAATTGCTTAATTTCCAATTATTAGACTTAAATTTTTTTTATTTAAAGTTAATTTATTTCAGCTTTTATTTAAATTCCATCAATAATGTAATTTATTTTATTAATGAAATTCCATTTTTTTAATTAAATTATTTACTTTAAATTTATTTTATTAAAGCAATGAAGAAAATCGAAGAATTAATTTTTCAAAAAAAATTTGGAGTACGGAAGTCGAAAATTTTCCAAAAAACACCGAAATATTCCCTGACATTTAACAGTAAATTGGCTCCACAATTCTACGACTGGCGCCAGCTGCGGCAGTCTAGCGTCAGGCGACGATTGCCATCGTCTTGCGCTAACGTTCATCTGCTGGTGCCAGAATCTTTTCCGTGACACCGATGTTTCATCGATCTTCTGTCGAATTTTTTATTAATTCTGGGATGCGAGATTTGATAAAAATAAAGTGCCCGCACCCGTAAAGGGTTGCCTACGTATCCTTTCTTAAGGAATCAGGCCAAACGTAGCTCTCCTGAGTATTCTACTCAAGTAATTATGGGTAGTATTTCTTAAACTGGTCAAGATTTGTCATGTTCGAGAACTCATTGCCATCCATATTAGTTAATTTTGCTGCACCTCCTGACAGGATTGTTTTGACAATGTAGCATCAAGACCAATAAGGTCTGAATTTTCCCCTTGGATATAAAACATTTTTTCTTAATGATTTTAACACCAAGTCTCCTACTTTGATGTTTCGTGTCTTGACCTTCTTATTAAAATGCCTAGCCATACGAGTTTGGTAACATTGAGTGTGATGAAGAGCTTCTAGTCGTTTTTCATTGAGTAGAATTAGCTCTTCATATCTTGCCCTGGTCCAATCAACTTCATCGAGTTTACTTTCTAATGCGATACGTAGAGATGGAATCTCTGGTTCGACAGGTTGTACGACATCCATTCCATAAACCAAGGAAAATGGCGTATTTCCTGTTGATGTGCGAATTGACGTGCGGTAACCCCACAATGCAAAGTGAAGTTTGCCAGGCCAATCCTTGTAATTTTCCGTCATTGTTTTGATGATAGTCTTTAGATTCTTATTAGCTGCTTCGACTGCTCCATTTGCATGAGGCCTACAAGGGGAAGGATGATGATGTTGAATGCCATATTTTTGTAGCAATTCTTCACATTGGGCTTGAAAGTGAGTTCCATTGTCAGGTATCATTTCATGTGGGGCTCCGTATCGACAAATAATATTTCTCTCGATGAAGAGTGCTACATGTTTGCAGTGAGTTTAGCGTATGATTGTGCTTCGACCCACTTTGTAAAGTAATCAATTGCCACTAGGATATATTCGTGGCCTCCTATTCTTGGGGGAGTGATTTTGCCGATGATGTCAATTCCCCATGTAGAGAATGGCCATGGCGACGTGTAGGTGTAGAGCAAGGATGGAGGAACATATTGTAAATTGGCATAGATTTGGCACTTAGGGCATCTTTTTACGTATTGATGGAAATCCCTATTCATTGTAGTCCAATAGTACCCTTTTTGCATTATCTTTTGAACTAACATTTTCCCATTTATGTGAGCTCCACAAATTCCTTTGTGGACTATCCTCATTGCTCTTTGGGAATCCTTTTTTCCTACACATAAGAGAGCTCGACCCTTAGGTACCCTTTTATGTATCTCGTTGTCTATGAGTAAGTATTGGGAAGCCAAGAGTCTTAATGCTCGTTTTGCTCGTTTGTCAGCATGGGGAGGGTATTCTCTTTTGATGACACAATTGAGTATATCCGTATACCACGGTTGTTCTTTTTCTTCTTCTTCTTCTTCTTGGATTATTTCATCATCTTCTATAACTTGAATATATACTGGTTTGTGCCTTTTTTCTATAGTTAGAGGCATTTGCTCGGTATCCGTAGGAATCCTAACCATTGAGGCTAGTCTTGCCAAGGCATCAGCAAATTGATTTTCTTCTCTGGGTAGATATGTGTATTCTACCTTCTGTAACTGATTAGTAAGAGTTTCTAGATAGGATTGGTAAGGGGCTAGACTTTCGCTCCTTACTTTCCACATTTTGGAGATTTGATTGATGATCAATGAAGAGTCCTCGAATATCCGTAACTTTTTTACTCCCAATGCCAAAGATATTTCAAGGCCTACCACGCATGTTTCGTATTCAGCAGCGTTGTTGGTAACGTCGAAATCAAGCTTTATGGTGATTGGAACATGCTCTTCTTTAGGTGATACTAGTAATACTCCAACGCCACATCCCTTTTGGTTTGAGGCTCCGTCAAAGTATAAAGTCCAAGTATCATCTTTAGTGACCATTAAGTCTTCATCCATAAATTCATTGTCTTGTATCGGCGTTGAGTCTTCTATTGGAAAAACCGCTAGAAAGTCTGACACCCCAGATCCTTTGATAGCTTTTTGCGGCATAAACCTTACATCAAACTGGAGTGAATTGACTATCCATCTCGATATGTGTCAATTGAGTGTAGATTTCTCGAATAAATACTTGAGTGGATCTAATCGGGAGACTACAAAGACTGTATGCACTAGCATGTAATGTCTTAACTTGGTTGTGGCCCACAACAAGGCGAGGCACACTTTCTTAAGTGGTGTATAACGTGCTTCATATTCGAGCATTTTAATGATTAGATAGTAGATTGCGTTTTCTTTGCCTTCTACTTCTTGTGCTAGCATAGCTCCCATTGTCTCTTTGGTAACTGTTAAATATAGCCTAAGATGTATTCCCGGATGTGCTGGTGCTAATACGCGAGGATTTGCGATATAGGATTTGATCTTTTCAAAGGATTTTTGATACTCGTCATCCCATATTACTGGTACATTCTTCTTAAGCTTTTTAAAGATTGGTTCGCATATCGTTGTCAATTTTGATATGAACCTACTTATGTATTACAACCGACCAATAAATCCTCGAATCTGTTTCTCAATTTTAGGCGGTGGCATTGATATGATTGCTTTGACTTTGGTTGGGTCTATCTCTATTCCTCTAGAGTTTATGACATAACCCAAAAGCTTGCCTGAGGTGACTCCAAAAGCACACTTAGATGGGTTCAACCACATATTGTATTTTCTTAGCCTTTCGAAAAATTTTCTTAAGGCTACTTGGTGGCCTAAGCGGTATTTTGATTTTACAATCATGTCGTCCACATACACTTCCACTTCTTTATGCATCATGTCATGGAGTAAGGAAGTCGCTGCACATTGTTAAGTAGCACACGCGTTTTTCAACCCGAATGGCATTACCGTGTAGCAGTAAGTACCCCATGGTGTTATGAAGGTTGTTTTCTCCATGTCTTCTTCTACCATGAGAATCTGATTTTAACCTGCGTATCCATCCATGAACGAGAGAAGTGCGTGATTTGATGTGTTATCCACCAGAATATCGATGTGTGGTAAAGGGAAGTCGTCCTTTGGACTTGCCTCATTTAGATCTCCATAGTCGACACAAATTCTTACCCTTTCGTCTTTTTTCGGAACTGGGATGACGTTGGCGACCCATTCAGGGCATTTGGATACCTTGATGAAACCTGCAGTTATTTGTTTTTGAACTTCTTCTTTTATCTTAAGAGCTACGTTGGTTTTCATTCGACGTCACTAGTGGAAAAAACCTCATCCGTAACGGGCAAAAAGGGGCCATCCGTAACGGGCAGCGTCCGTTACGTATGCGGCCGTTACGGATGGCCACTGTTATTCGTAACGGGCAATGTCCGTTACGAATAACCCATTATTCGTAACTGACATTTCAGATGTCCGTTACGAATAACCCATTATTCGTAACGAACATTTTAAATGTTGGTTACGAATAAGGGGTTATTCGTAACGGACATCTGAAATGTCTGTTACGAATAAATTTTTTAGTATTAAAATAAGTCCTTATTCGTAACGGGCACATAAAACGCCCGTTACGAATAAGTGATTATTCGTAACTAACATATTAAATGTCCGTTACGAATAGAGGTTTATGCTATATAATTTAACACTTATTTGTAACGGGCAACAAAAATGCCCGTTACGAATAACTGGTTATTTGTAACTGACAATTTTGCTGCCCGTTACAAATAATTATTAAATTAAATTTTCATTTTATTTAATTTCGACAGCATGTATTTATATATAATTAATATATATTAATTAAAACCTGTAATAATATACATGTTCCTGTAAAAAGCAATTATACTGAACAATCTTTCGTAAAAATTAATACGACGTAATATAAAAACTGAAGTAGTAACACATTACAAATAAAAACCTGTATAAATTTATCCAACATATACAACAACACTAAAAATATTACGTTGTTCTACCTAAGCTAATAGTTAAGCATTCAATAAATATTTACTTCTAAAGTATTGCGCCCATTGTTTCCGTACCACCTTCAACTCGTCAACATCATACGGGGCGGTCCTTGGACAAAAATCCTATTGAAAAAAAAAACATATGAAAGAGGTTACAAAATAAAAACAATCCATAATAAAAACAATCATTAGAATAAATGTGATGAACCAAATTATAGAAATAAAACTCATAATATAGAAACAAAACACATAACATCCTTAATTGACTTATATTTTGATTTCTACGAGTTGAAATCAATAAAAAGTTAACATTTACTCACTTTTGGGAGCGTATAGAGCCAAAAAGGCTTCAAAATTGTGCTAAAGGACTTCTATCTTTCCCATATTTCAAGTATTGGTTCAAATTAACACAATGTAACACATAACATCCTTAATTATATTATTTTTTGGTATCTATGAATTGAAATCAATGAAAATTGACCACTATCTCACTCTTGGGAGCGTATAGAGCCAAAAACGCTTCAAAATTACCTAAGGGCTTTCTACCTTTCCCATCTTTCAAGTATTTGTTCAAATTAACAAAATATAATACTAAACATCCTTAATTACCTTATATTTTGGTTTTTATGAATTGAAATCAATGAAAAGTAACCATTTACTCACTTCTAGGAGCGTATAGAGCCAAAAAGGCTTCAAAATTGCCTAAGGGACTTCTACCTTTCCCATCTTTCATGCATTGGTTCAAATTAACACAATATAATACTAAACATCCTTAATTACCTTATATTTTGGTTTCTATGAATTGAAATCAATGAAAAGTAACCATTTACTCACTTCTAGGAGCGTATTGAGCCTAAAAGGCTCCAAAATTGCCTAAGGGACTTCTACCTTTCCCATCTTTCATGTATTGGTTCAAATTAACACAATATAATACTAAACATCCTTAATTACCTTATATTTTGGTTTTTATGAATTGATATCAATGAAAAGTAACCATTTACTCACTTCTAGGAGCGTATAGAGCCAAAAAGGCTTCAAAATTGCCTAAGGGACTTCTACCTTTCCCATCTTTCATGTATTGGTTCAAATTAACACAATATAATACTAAACATCCTTAATTACCTTATATTTTGGTTTTTATAAATTGAAATCAATAACAATTGACCATTATCTTACTCTTGGGAGCGTATAGAGCTAAAAAGGTTTCAAAATTTGCAAAAAAAAACTACTAACCTCTTCTAAGACACCTTTGCACTCCAAGTGAGTAGTAACAATCTCATACATGTATCTCATAATGTAGTAGCCACATTCAACGCCTCCTTATTGTTGAGCACACTAGTATATATAACAAATATTTAAAAATTTTGTTTTCAAAGTGAACAATGTATAACAATATGGGGTGAGTAATGTATTTACCTCCATTTGTATGAATTGCAATTTTTGCCTTTGTGATTTCAGTTCACTCCCTGTGAGATTCGCCCGATATACATTATAAGCCCTACAAAAATAATATATATTCTAACACTTATAACAAAATAATCTACAACACCACATACAAATATGATATAGAAACTAGGGCATAATTTCAAGGTTGAGGCTCACGTCATCATAATCTCGACAATTTTCAATTTTCGGGGATTTTCTTTAGGTAGCTTTATAGAGTCAAACTCATAAGCTAAACCTAATTGTAGATCGACCACCACAAGAACCCAATGACCACTACATCATTTAAGAGAAAAACGCAAGTTAGAGTATTGGAAAATTGGTGAAAAACATGTCATTTATATGATTAAGTTTAGTGACAATATAAAAAACATATTTCGAACCTTGCGACATATGGAGCCACGATGAATTTGTAACGTTTACCCGTCTTTATTACTTCATTTAAAAATGTATTCTTCACATATGTATAAGTTTCTAGGTAATTATTCTCAATTGAAGATTCAGAAATGAGTTGAGGACAAAAGAATGTGATCTCAGTCCTGTTGAAAAGGTCGATGAAGTTGTCTACTAAATACCTACATGATAAAGACATAGAAAACAAAAAAATCAGCATTATAGCATTAAAAATATTACTATAGTGAATATAAGAACCAAAGTAAAGGAAGATTAAGTAACCTACATGATATAAACATGAATCAATGAAACATTAGCCCACGATCCTCTTAGAAATTCACGTACATCGGTAGCGGTTACCCAAATCTCTTTGTCGCTATCAAAATTAAACATTGAGGCCTTTAAAAGTACCGATGTTGTATCATACTTTGCATCATCAGAATTCATTAACCAATACAACAACTCACACCCCTCGCCAAAAGTATCGACAATTTTATCTTCAAGTGGTAGGAATTTTGTGGGTTTGATGGTAGATTGCCTTGATTTCACACCACAACTATCGTCCCCTTCTTTGCTTTGGCGCTTCTTTTTGGGCGATGGTGAAACCTTTACAAATAGGTGAATAATAGTCTAGATAAAGTATACAAAAATGATGGAATTTAATGTTAATAGTGGAGAATATACCTCTTCTTCAAAAAAAACCATGTCTATGGGCCATAGTACAAAGGAAGACTTGGCTTTTCCCAACTTAGTCACACCATCGGGAGACGGTACCGGTATATCGAGGAGGGCACAGTCGGGATAAGGGTTGTCCACACTAACCCTGTAATGATCAGGTAACATCTTCAGGTTGTGCGTAACATCACCGGTAACAGGATATACCGTTCCATCTGCCACAACCACTAAATTTCGATTCTACTCATCTTTCAATGCTAGGAGACATTTAGTGGCTACCTACATATTACAAAAAACTCGATCAATATTATACATGTTAACCATGTAAAGTCATATCTTTAGTATTAGTTAAAGACATATACCTCTATTACACGAGGGCTTTGTGTTGCCTCCATGTTCGTCATCACTTGCATTCCTTGAAATGCCTCCACGTCACCGGTCATCTGTGGTAGTAAATTGGCGAGACAAGCTTTCACCTCCATTGCCACCCGTTGTTCCAACCTCTCTTTGATCCTCTCTTCGATCCTCTCTTGAAGCTTCTCTTCAACCTTTTCTTCTAGCCTCGCCTCAAATTCTTGAGTTAGGGTAGCTTTCATTGATTCTAACTCTTCTAATGAGCATCCACCTTGGCCGGATGATTTACCCTTTTTGTATCCCTTCCCAAATACTTGTGTGTGACTAACTCCAACCCCACACCTTCCTAGTGCTTTTACATGCCCGCGGTGATCCCTTTTTCCTAAAGCCTTGTCGAGGGCATCCATACCAATAACATCACTTGAATTGTATCCTTCATCATTCTTTTGCAAGTTTTCCAACTATTAAAAATAAAAACATATATAAGATATGGCAGAACAAGAACCTGAATTGAAAAAAAATGATATCCATAAATAGACCAAAATCAAAACACACCTAATATAGGATGAAACTGAAATTTCAGAACTGATCAGAACTGAAATTTCAGAACTGATCAGAACTGAAATTTCAGAACTGATCGGAACTGAAATTTCAGAACTGATCAGAAATGAAATTTCAGAACTGATCGAAACCTCAATTTCAGAACTGATCGGAATTTATCAGAACTAAAATTTCAGAACTGATCGGAACTAAAATTTCAGTGATCGGAACTGGATCAGAACTGAAATTTCAAAACTGATCGGAACTGAAATTTCAGAACTGATTGAAAGTCATTGGAACTGAAATTTCAGAACTGATCGGAAGTGATCAGAACTGAAATTTCAGAACTGATCGGAACTGAAATTTCAGTGATCGGAACTGATCAGAATTGAAATTTCAGAACTGATCGGAACTGAAATTTCAGAACTGATCGAAAGTCATCGGAACACATTCATTGGATATAAAGTCCAAATAGGTTTTAAACAAAATGGATAAAAACCAATATGGACCCTGCCATCGTTAGGGTCTGCAAGGGTCACAATCCAAATTAAACTAGCAGAGAATTATTTCGAAATTGGATTTTCAGTCAAAAATAAATGGAGAAAATATTTGTTATCCTGATGAAGTTCAGATGTTTCTCATGGCACTGAAATTTTAGAACTAATCGGAATTGATCAAACTACTTTAGTCGATTCTTATGATTTCAATCACTATTCTAAGGCAACTAATTGAGATGGTGAAGGGGTCACAACGGTCACAGCACAACTAATCAGAACTGAAATTTCAGAACTGATCGGAACTGTTCAGAACTGTTCAGAACTGATTATAACTGAAATTTCATAACTGATTAGAACTGAAATTTCAGAACTGATCGGAACTAATCAGAACTGTCAGAACTGAAATTTCAGAAATGATCAGAACTGAAATTTCAGAACTGATCGGAACTGATCAAAACTGATCGGAACTGATCAAAACTGATCGGAACTGATCAGAACTGTAATTTCAGCTCAAAAGTATAAACAAGTAACTGAAAAAAAAAACTATACTTGGTTACTTAGAACAACACTTACAATAGCATTGGCTATTTGCTGGGTTTCGGCATTCTTCGGGTCTATAGCCCACGATCCATCTGCATTACGAGTTTGACGGGCCAAAATCTAATAAAGAGACCGATTTTTAAGCTTTTCACTCATTACACAGCTTGTTGTGGACTCTGTGGTGCTTGAAGATTCTGCTGGAATTCTATTGGTCTTACTCCAATCAACTCGAGCCCTCTCATAACTCTTGCAGCCTAGATGGTGGCGATGCTTATTATTCTTTGCATTTTCCTTGCCTTTTTCACTCAGAGCCTATTACAAAATGGAAAGCTATTGTAAGTAGTATTGTAGTTGAAATAAAGTATATATGTGAAAAATACTTTCATAATATCTTACACACCTTAAATTCATCTGTATTGCAATATGTCTCAAACTCTTTCCATTGCTCTTCTGTGATGTAACCTTCATAAAGCTCCCAGGGTTTAATGTTTGCACTTGGTGAGTCAGGCAAAGGTGCAGTTTCCTTAGTAATGAATCGTGAAACTAACCAAGACTTGTGCTTCCTAAATCTAGCACCAACAGCTTCGTGGAACTTCTTCTCTTTACTACCCTTGGGATCATCAATGTGGAACTTCCGCTACAAAATTAGAGAATGTTAATATTCATAATTATTTATAAGTATCGTTAAATTTAGAAAAATAAACCATATTTATATTGTAATTACCTTACTCTCCTCCCACAAGTTTTGCTTTTGAACTTTATCATACTTCGGATATCCCTTCACATTAATGTTAACTCTTTGAGCACAATTACCAATTTGCCTCCCATAAGCAGATTCCCACTTTCCAATAGGCATGTTAAACTCATCAAATTCGAGGAACATGGGTGTAATTGTTTGGACTGATTTGGACGGGCCTCGTCCCTTTTTTGTAGAAGATTTTACTTGGGAAGTGAAGGCATCCATGTCACCAGATTGTTCCTGTCCATCATGATCGTCTCTGTTTTCTTCCATTGTAGTATGCCTACACCTACATAAAGAATGAAATTAACAAGAATAGAATCAAAATCATACCAAAAAAATCATATTAATGTAAATACTATACAATAAAGAAATTAATGATTTAGATATATACCAATTTAATAAATTCAATATTAATTGCAAAAAAATACTATTGTTAAAGGAATACAATAACACAAACCTTGGTTGTAGATATAGGAACCACTAACCCTTCCTCACGATCGTACTCTACATCACCAACAATATCTTCCCCTTCTTGTAAAGGTTGCACTCCCATTGTTATTAGCGGGATGTCATCAAATTGGTCATACTCTTCTTCATCCACAACATCTTCCACACCCACAATTTTTCTCTTGCCTTCAACTACAACACGCCATTGCGGATCTATATTATCCTTGATGTAGAATACTTGTTTCGATTGTGAGGCTAATACAAAAGGCTCTTCACCATCAGTATAACGACTAGAGTCAACCAAGGTGAATCCAAATAACTCATCGGTTTTCATACCACGACGGTTATCAGCCCATGTGCAACGAAATAAAGGAATTGTGAAATCAACATAATCCAACTCCCAGATTTCTTGAATGACACCGTAATTTGCCTGTGTAGCTTCAACTGGCCTTGTATCCCTAGAACTTGAGTATTCAGTAGAAGATGCAACCACGACAACACCACTATTTTGTTGCACACTTTTTTCATCTTGACGACAAGTGGCAAAAGTAAATCCATTGATATCGTAACCCTCATAAGTATACCGAAGTGGTTGTGGACCTTGTGAAAGCCACTTGATCGTTTCAGAAACATTCTCATCTCTACTCAATTCAAGCTTCACTTGGCCTTCAAACCACTCAACAAAGTGGCGATTATGCTCCTGCATCAACGCATAAGAGCTGATCCTGGGATTGTGAATTTTCAACTCACGAAGATGTTTTTCCATATATGGATGAACTGCGGATAGGTTTTGTAGCACAAATCGGTGAGCTTTCTTATATCGATCAAGTGGAGGTTTAACCAATTTTCGACCTACTGTACCCTTTCCTTGAAGTCTTCCCTCGTGACGAGAAGTCGGAATCCCAATTTCTTTAGCCTTAGCTAAAAACACTGAACAATAGTTCCCTGCTTCCTCTGATATGAACCCTTTCACGATGCTCCTTTCAGGATTTGCTCTGTTCTTTGCCTTATCTGCCAAAGTACCCATTTGCTTCTCATAAGGGTACATCCAACGCATAAATACAGGACCGCACTCATTTATCTCATGAGGCAAGTGCATAACAAGGTGAGTCATTATGTCAAAAAAGGAAGGAGGAAAATACATCTCGAATTTGCATAATGTTTCAACAATATCATATTCCATATCGTCAAGTGTTTTTGGATCTATCACCTTACTGCAAATTGCATTGAAAAACAAGCAAAGCTTCACAATAGCATGCCTAACATGTTTTGGCAAAAGGCCTCGGAGTGCAATTGGCATGAACACTTGCATCATCACATGACAATCATGGGACTTCATACCAACAACTTTCTTATCAGTAGTAGAAACAAAACGCCTTATGTTCGACGATTACCCTGTCGGCACCTTGATTCCTTTCAAACACTCACAAAAGATCCTTTTTTCTTCTCTAGACAATGTATAACACGCATGGGGCAAAAATGCTTTTTTCGTTGCTTCATTTTCCTCAGCCCATAACTTAGGTCGAATTTTGGCTTCCTTCATGTCTCTACGCACATTAACATCATCCTTTGTCTTTCCTTTGATATTCAACAAAGTCCCAATTAGTGCCTCACAAACATTTTTTTAAATGTGCATAACATCAAGACAATGTCGAACCGACAAGTGCTTCCAATAAGGCAGATCCCACAACTTAGACACTTTTTTCCACAACACACCCTTCTTCGGTATCTCTCTATGCATCTTACCGAAGATTGTCTTAACATTTTTAATTTTCTCATACACTTCAATTCCTGTCAATGGCTCACGACTCACTCCCTTCTCAACATGCCCGTCGAATTGTTGTCTCATCTTCCTGTATGGGTGATTTCGACGAAGTGATCGTCTGGTATGCATGTACACATTCTTCCCCCAATGCTTCAAGCGTGTAATTTGCATGTCATCCTCACAAATAGGGCATGGTTTTTTTCCTCTGACTTTGTACCCTGAAAAATTTCCATATGCAGGAAAGTCATTAATAGTACAAAACACCATGGCTCTTAATCTGAAATTTGTACCCGAAAGAGCATCAAATGTCATAACACCTTCATCCCACAACAGTTTCAAATCATCAATTAGAGGCTCCAAATAAACATCTATCTCATGGCCAGGTTGTTTAGGACATGGGATTAGAAGTGATAACATGATGTACTTGCGCTTCATGCATAACCAAGGAGGTAGATTATATATTGACAGAAGAACAGGCCATGTACTATGTTGACTACTAAGAGTGCTAAATGGATTCATCCCATCCGTACTTAATACCAGTCTTATGTTCCTCGGCTCCTTCCCGAATTCCGGAAATGTCTTGTCAATGTGTTTCCATTGCAACGAATCAGCTGGGTGTCTGATCATTCCATCCTTCTTCCTCTCATTTTCATGCCAAACCAACTTCTTTGCTTCATCCTTAATTGAGAATAGGCGCTTCAACCTTGGTATTATAGGAAGATACCATACTACCTTAGCTGGTGGCCACTTCAAGGGATCCTTATTTAAGCCCTCTCGCTTGTATCGTGACACACCACACTTTGGGCAAGCATCCAATTTTGCATTCTCCTTTCGATATAGCACACAATCATTAGGACATGCATGGATCTTGGTGTACTCTAAACCCAATGGACACATCAACTTCTTTGCATAGTAAGTCGACTTAGGAATGTCATTTCCTTCTGGAAACATATCAGAGAGGGTTTCCAACAACAAAGTGAAACTAGTGTTGGTCCACCCGCTCTTTGCTTTCAAGTTATATAAAGTTAAAATCCCAGAAAGCTTGGAATACTTAGAACAACCAGGATACAACGGTGTCTCAGCTGCTTTCGACACATTCTCATATATATGAGAATCTTCATTAACATGATCGCCTAACCCGTCTATCATCTCTTCTATCCTGTCTTCCTCAATATCATCATTAAAACCCACTTCATTATCATCAAAACCATTCGGCTCTCTCTCATCAGCTTCATTGTCGTTAATAGAAGAATTATCCGCGGGAGGAAATTTTTCACCATGCCAATACCAAATACTGTAGTCTGGCATAAACCCACGAATAATCAAATGGTCCTCTATTTTCTTAATGTCTTCCCACCTCTTCACATTGTTACAATCACGACAAGGGTAGAAAATAGGTCTTGCTTTGGTTAGCCTTTGTTCAACGAGTGTACTCCATTGGTGTTGCACTGCGATTCTACAGAACTCTTTGACCCCGGCTAAGTATTCAGGTGTGGTTCGAGAACCACTATACATCCAACGACGGTCCATTTCTAAAAATGTATGATTAAAACCCAAGAAACAAATTATATTCAACATCACATATCAACACATTCCAAATGCATGATTCCAAAGGTCCTTATCGCTCCAACCTAACCCATCCTTGGAAGTGTATTCTCACTAGCAAATGGTTGACCATTTTTCGGCCCTAAGGAAATTTCGGCAGCATTTCCCTATGGTTCTCAAAGTACACGATGTAATTAATTTCTTAATTACATATGTACCCCGAGAACACATTAGGGAATGCTAACACAAAATTACCTTTACTTCCGAAAAACAAGCAACCATTTACATCCTAAATGAGAATACAATTCCAAGAACAGTCCCAAACGGGGACTATTCAAGATTTACTCCTACTGAGTAAATCTTGAACGGGTATCTAGGCATATGAAAATATAATGCATAATAAATATTAACACATTTGAATTGGCAGAAAATTGGAAGAAAACTAAACAAAAATCATAAGACAGAAACTCTCAATGCAATGTACTAATTAAACAAAAAAAACAAGCTACAAAACAATTAATTATTCATACCAAATTGTCAGATTTAAGCCAAATCAAAACACCATCTTGAAATGAGGACGGAGCTGCTTTAATGGAGTTGAGGGAGCTAAGGACCGAGCTGCTTCGCCTGAAACATCAGATTCAAGTCACTCCCATTTCCCACCAAAATCAAAATATCAAATTAAATAGAAGTAAGTTTCCATTTCCAAACAAATGGCCAGGAATATCACTGTAGTAAGACTTTTAAACTTAGGGTCAGATAACAATTTTGTAAAGGTTTTTATTTTGATAACATTCAAAAGTCATTTGAAATATGTGTAGCGAGAATCTTTTTGTGCCCAGTGGTAATCACATCCAAAGCTTATCATGCTTAGTTCAAAATTCAAAATTAATTCATACTTAGCTCAAAATCCAAAGAAGCTAAGTATCACATCCAAAGCTTATCATGCGATTCTACAGACTTTAAAAGAAGGACAGTTGAGACATGGGTAAGAAGAAATTGGAAGATTATGGGCCTAATATGTGCAGAATAAAAAGCCATCTTTTCACAGGAATCATAGCAGATTAGCAGGAAAGGCGCTTGCAATATAAGAAGCTACTTAGCCTTGGCCTCCTACCAAGCAAGCAAGGATTGTGGTGACATAAAAGCAGAAACTTCAAAAGACTCTACATACCCAACCACAAGACATAACCTCAACAGACTGTCCAATCAACAAAGAATCTTCGCACTTTGATCAATCATACAACAATATAAGCAAGTGCTTCAATCTAAAGATGACGAGAATAAATCTACAAACCCCTAAAACAAGCTTATTTCAAAACATTAACTTACCCTACCAACAAAAGATACACCCAACTTTCTCTTTATTTCTTCTGCTTCATGCCATCCATGTGCTCCTTTAACTATACCATTATACGGTTATACCTACTGACGTTACTACTTGCTTCCCACCTTTCTCATCACAGAAAACCTTGTTCTTAAGCTCTATACAGTGCGATTTACATCCAAAAGAACAATCCTTTGGACTTTGGTGAGTTAATTCAACTCATTCTACTAAATATTAAAGCACACAATAATTACCACCACCCTATCTCAAACAAGAACTTATACTACTTCAAAAATCTACTTAAAGCAGGAGGATCATGAAAACAGGAAAACAAACAGTACAAGAAAGTTAATACTTGTATACATAGATCATACATATAACAATGTATATGGTTTCGAAACACAAAGATGCCAATGCTTCTTTTTGTGCCCAGTGGTAATCACATCCAAAGTGTCCTTCTTTTAAAGTATCAATTAATTCATACTTAGCTCAAAATTCAAAGGCTTTTAAACTAAAACATAATAAAACCCAAAACAAATGGAAAATAGTAAAATCAATCAATTAATTTGGGGGAAAAAAACCTATAATTCAGTAATTGCAATTAAGCAAACTGAAACAAGGGTTACGAAATTGGGGGAGGACAGAGAAAGAGTACGCTTTAATGGAGAACTATGAGCGCTTTAATGGAGAACTCAGACAACGCTTCAATGGAGAACTCATACAGCGCTTCAATGGAGAACTCAGAGTGCGCTTCACTAATGGAGAACTCGGAGTGCGCTTCAATGGAGAACTCGGAGTGCGCTTCAATGGAGAACTTGGAGTGCGCTTCAATGGAGAACTCGGAGTGCGCTTCAAAGGAGAACTCGGAGTGCGCTTCAATAATGGAGAACTCGGAGTGCGCTTCAATAATGGAGAACTCAAAGTGCGCTTCAATGGAGGAGAAGAGTGAGAATGAGAGGAGCAAAACGCGCGGGAGCTGCTTCAATAATGGAGAGAGAAAGAGGAATTTTTTTGACAGAGGGAGTGAGAAAGGGGAAAGTGAAAATCTAGGGCTTACTTTAAAACTTTATTCGTAACGGACACCCTATGTTAGTTACAAATAATAAGGTCAAAATTCTGTTGACTTTTCTATTTGTAACGGGCAGTCTTTGTTGGTTACGATTAGTTACTTAATCGTAACGGGCAGAATAATGCCTGTTACAAATAAGTCCTTATTCGTAACGGGCATAAATATGTCCGTTACGAATAACAACTTTTTCGTAACGGGCACCAATTTGTCCGTTACGAATAACCCTTTTCCTGCCCATTTCACAACTTTTTTGTAACGGACATTGAATTTGCCCGTTACGAATGACTTAATTGTAACGGAAAATCATATGTCCGTCGACGTAACTTTTGTTTTACAGGTTTCATTCCTGGAATTAGTGGTATAGTGTGTTGAGCTATTTCTCTATTAATGCCTGGCATATCTTCGTATGACCAAGCAAATACATCGATGAATTCTTTAAGCAAGTTAATTAAATCGGTTCTTTCTTGTTCATTAAGTGTTAGTCCGATTTTAACTTCTCTTTTATTGGTTGAATCATTTGAGAAATCAACCGTCTCAGTTTATTCAATTATCGGTGTTTTCTTTTCAAGTGTTTCCATTGCTATAATAAGTCCTTTGTCTTTTTCATTGTTAGTTAAGCAATGCTCGTCATCTTGGGTTAAAAAAGAACACAAGAAGTAAGGGGAATAAGTCATATTATTATAATCTGACATTCAAGTCAAAGCATGGGGGTGCTTTCTCTTTATGAACAGGAGTTGGGATTTTGTCTATGAAATAACAATCCAAGAAAATTTCAAATTCCGGTTGCCTTATGACGTTTACGACAAAAGGTTCAGGAAATTCGTAGCATGGATAATCCTCTCCTTCTTTTATAAATTGACCATTAAGTGTAAGAGGGTACTGATCCATTGGGATTACTTTCTTTTGAATGCGAGCGTCTCTACGTGCCTTCGACTTTTCCTTGGCTTGCTTAAGATCTTTCTAAGTCGATTCAAAACCAAGTCCGAAAGTGTCTAACTTAGGGAGGCCAGGTGACTCCAGCGGTTTCGCTATTCCTTTCTTATTTCCTAGGGTCATCCTAGGAAAATGTCCTTGCTTTTTCAAAATAGCATTCACGGTCATGTTGGAATGGGGGTCATGGCAGAGAGGGGTCCTTTCATCCTCCTGGATTAAGGAGACCTCTTCATCAAAGCCCCACAAATCTTCATCATCTTCATCGTGCTCCACATTAATTATTGGATTTTCTATAGACTTGATGCTCATAGGCGAAGCATCGATGGTGATAGTAATTCCCCCAACTATGGCTTTTACTTGTTGGTGGAGAGATGAGGGGGCAGCCTTTAGGTCATGAAGCCAAGGGCGTCCCAACAATAAATTGAATGAAGCTTTAATATCTACTACTTGGAAAGTAGTAGCATGTTCTATCGCCCCCGCCGTTACATTCATAGTAATTTTACCAAGAGCTTGACGACGAGTGTTGTCGTAGGCTCTTATTCCTTATGTTGACAAGGTTAAGTCTTCATCCCTTATGCCTAGCATCCTTGCAGTTCTAAGTGGACAGACATTAATGGCTGTTCCATTGTCTACAAGAGTCATAAGGACGTTCATTCTCTTGCAAACTACTGATAGGTTTAATGCCTTGTAGTGTTTGTCACCTTCTAGGGGTAAATCCTTGTCAGAAAAGGTGATCAAATTGATGGGACTAGGTAGATCACTCGTGAGAAAGTTAGCCAACCCCTCAGGAGTGGTGTCAAAATCTATCCCTATTTTGTCCAAGGCATTCATTACAGCCAACCTATGTTCTCGAGATGTTGCCAGAAGCTTCCATACATTCATTTCAACTTTTGTTTTCTAGAATTGTTTGACGATGTCATTATATTCAATGATAGGTATGAGAACTTGCTGTGTGGTTGGCATGGGTTGTGTCGAAACGGGAGGTTGCATTCTCGTGGATCTTGTGAGGACGTCTATTTATGAATCTTTTCATCCCAAAAGTCATTCATGGCATATGACACCGAAGGTGGAGGTCCTACCATGTCTTTTAAGTAGACGTCTTCTTCGTCACTGTCTTAAACTCCATTAATATTTACATCCTCTTCTTGTGGAACTTGGACTAGCTTCTTATCATCAATCATTTTCTAAATTAAATCCTTGAATTTAAAACAGTTTTCGATAGTATGACCCCCTGATTGATGATATTGACAGTAATATCTATCTGTCCTTTTCAATGATTCAAATGGTCTTGGTTCGAGAGGTTTGATCTCGCCACTCTTAGAGAGCCTTTTGAACATTTGTATATATGGGATCCCAATTGGAGTGTAGAGTCTATTACTCTTCTTGCGTTTTTCGGTAACTTGTAAAGTAAAACATTTCGCCTCATAAGTCGTTCCCGTGGGTGTGAGCTCTCTCTTAGGTTCACTTTTCGGGAGTGGAACCTCGTCATATTTCTCCTGAAGTTCTTTTATAGCCTTGAGAGTTTCACGTAGCAAGTGCGATCCTTCGATCATAGACAGTGTAAGCGATTGTATGTCCTCTTTACTTGCTAATTCCGGAATATTACCCATAGCGCCGAAAAAGATCTTGTTCTCTTCTTCGATGGAATGGATTTCTTTAACAGGTTTGATGAGAGACGAGGGGTCAACCTAGTTTTCCTCATCAGAGATAGCCAAGGAATGAGCGAGAGGCGCATTATCAATACTTGAATTCTTACTGGCAGGGGGCAATGGCAGCTTGTTGTTGTCGATTAAGTCTTGGATAGCTTCTTTAAGCTTCCAACAGTTCTCGGTGAGATGGCCCCTACCTTGGTGATACTTGCAATGTGCATTAGGGTTCTTGTTAGCCGACCTCTTTTCGACTGGTGGGTCCCCAAATGGTCCAATAGGAGTTATAAGACCTTTTGCATTTAATCGGTCAAATGCGGTGTCATAACTCATGCCAATAGGAGTAAAGTTCCTCCTAAATGGTTTCTTTTGTCCTTGATTATTCATAGCAAGGACTTCACTTAGGTTAAAGTGCTAACATTTTTTGAGTGGGTGGTTTTTGAAGAAGAAGGATTGTCGTTCTTCTTGCCTTTCCAGCCACTGTTGGAGTTATTGTTGGCAGCTATCAACTTAACCAGGTCGTCTTTAATAGTAACTCCAATGTCGTAGACGGCCTTGAAGATATGGAGATTATTCTGATATTTGAGATGCTTGGAGTATTTTTCTTGAAGGTTTTTGATGAATGACCTTACGGACTCTTTTTCACTTGGCACCTCATTCATCTTAGCTAAGGTTTATCTCCATTTGTTAAAGAAGGAGGTGAAGCCTTCATTCTCCTTCTGCTTGAGGATTTCAAGTTCCCTATGGTCAGTCTCAACTTGAATGTTGCATTTGTATCTATCAACAAAAGCGTTTGCTATGGACTCCCAGGTGGAGATTTTTTCTTTCTCGAGAGAAAAGAACCATTGCTGGCAAACGTTCTCGAGTGATAGTTAAAACAGAGAGCGGAACACCTTCTTGTCGATACCCTTAATACTCATTATTGTCTCGAAGGTTCTTAAATGAAAATTAGGGTTATCGGTTTCTTTGAGTTTTGGGATGTCGTTGGCATTGAACTTATGCGAAAGAAGATCTTTGTCCACCGAGACCCTTTATAAGCTAATCCCTTGAAACTTGTTGTCGCTTGATAGCTTGCTCAGACTCTCTTGCATGAGGTCCATATGTTGTTGTTTCACGGGATCATCGATCTTGAGGGTTAGGATCTTTAGTGCCTCAGTCACGGTAACCAGTTGGTTCCTGAGCTCATTGACTTCTTCTGGCGTTGCCATTACTGTCCTAGCTTTCCTCTTACGAGCAATGGGTTTGTTGAAAAGTTGGACTTGTACGAAAATATTGTCTTTGATTAACCGCCCTTCCTTTCTTGCCCACGCGCTGTAATTTAAATCGTTTTTGTTTTAATTACTTGACTCAAATCGACCTTGACTTTACGGTTTTAAAGAGGAAAAAATAAATGCAAAAAATTAATATCCGACTTACCCCCCTAAAAAAATGACGGAAAAAACGCGTATACAAGACTTTCTTAGACATGGTCAAAGTATGTGTATTTGTGTGTGCGTTGAGTGTAAGTGACATGCTTTGACTTATGTATAAGACCATGGGACTTGGTGCCTTGACTTAATAAATGACTTAACAAGGTATTATTAACAGTAAAATTTAACCGAATTACTTAGCAAACTGGATAATTCGACGCAAAGTGATGACTCGATCAATAATCCAAACTGTTGTCAAAACGACAGGACCGGCGCCTCTCTTTGCAGTGTAGCGCCAGAAGACTGAACTGTCGCCAGACGCCACACTCCACAGAACGGCGCTACAGTTCAAACTTTGGCGCCATTGCTGGAGCGTCGATCAGAAACTGTTTTCGGTTTTTATTGATCAACAGAGGTATGCCTAAAGTTGTACTAAGTCAATTCTGGTTAAAATAGTAGACTTTATTTTACTCAAATCAATTAATTAATTAATTAATTAGGCAAAGTTCTTTTAGTCATTAATTTATTTAATCTTAGCACAAGTCAAACAAACGGTTAGGAAAAACACATAGAGTATGCACAACAATAATGTACAATTAGTCAAGTAGGCACAATATGATGCAATGAGTTTGCAACCTAACCATGGCTCTAGTTCTCTAAAGTTCGGGATATGGGTTAGTCAAAGAGGGTCCATGGTTAATTGTCCGGATGCACCGCGCGGAAGCCTAACCATGAAGGGTTGGCGCGAGTGGATGGGACACCACGAGTTTTAGAAAAACTCGCTTCCATGGTTTGGTGAATTCAACATTCTCGGATGTACCCTTTGTTGCTCAGAGCGTTCAATCAGGTAGATGGAGTATGAATTACCAGAGGGTTATGTCCATATGTAGAACACATATGGGTTTCAGAAAAGTGAGAAAAACTCAATCAGGAAGTAGGATCGAGCAAACAATGCTAACAACTGGTCGAAATTAGAACGCATATTTCTCGCTCGGTATTAGAAGAAGTTGGCACCAGCAAACAGAGATTGGCGCCAACTTTTGGCTTTTGCGCCTGGCGACAAAGCTGTCGTCTGGCGCTAAAGTTAAAATGCTGGCGCTAACTTCTTTTTGCTGACGCTAATTCCTACATGCCTCAGCAGCTTTCTGTGCTCGATAAAATTTTCCAGTTTCGCGCAGTGTTTTTTCGGTCTTAGTTGTGAAAGATATTACTCAAATTTCCTACGTGTAAAAATCCTATGTTTTAACTCATTACGGATGGTCTTTCCAATGAGATCTTTTTTATGCATATGTTAATAATGTTAATCAAAATTACGCACATGAAACACTTAGAACGTTTCGAGTCTCATCCACTCATTTAAAATCATTGCCGAAATAAATTTTAGAAATTAAAATAGAAATCCTCCCCAACGGAGTCGCCAAAAATTGTAGGGAATGTTTCAAGCATTATCCCTAAGTTGAATCCCACTGTGATCAAACACTAAAGTACGGTGGGGCATAAAGGGAAAGAAGATAAAGCAAAAGAGTCGCCAACAAGTTTTAGGAACTTGTAAACCATTCACAGGGTGAAGGTTACACCCCTTAACAATCCATGAGATCGTCAACTCTAATACGTCTTGAACCATGACTGGTAGTTTGGGGATGAAGGTACGAATCCAACATAAAAGAGATTGAACCTGCCCTAATAACAGGCCTTTACTTTATTCTAATTTTATTCATGTGCGCTTTCTGATTAACATACAATCAATATGTTTACCCTAAACCTGTTTATCTATGTTGGTTGAATATTAATGCACAAATAAATCTATTATTGGTGATCACTTGAATTATAATCAAATTATCCCTAACAAGATTATTAATTATCTTATTAAGCGTGATTACAAGTACAAATTTCCTTTAAACATGCATAAAAGGTGTGCTCAAGCAATAACAATAATGTATATCAAGCAACATAATAATAATCATCATAATAATCATCATCATATTAATAATAATATTCATGTTAAAGCATAATAATAGCAAGATCCTAGGCATGATACTAACAAGATTAATAACAAACCCTAGCATGTCACTAAGCAATAAAAATCAAAGCTTTAACCCTAACATGATACAAACAATCATAAATATTAGGAAGAACATAGGAAGCATCGTACTTTTAGTCATACTTGATATTAAAGTTACCCTAGACATGATACTAGGAATCAAAATAACAATTTAAGCATGATTTCTATATAATAACATCAATAAAAACCATTAAAGCACTTACTTGAATGTTTCGTACCTCTTTCTATTAACAAAATACACACGTTAGTAACTTCAAGGAAAATAATAAATCAAAACAATTAAATTAAATAATTGAAAGAGAGATTTGGGACCAAACCCTCTGAAATTAAAACCTTTCACGTCTAGGGCGAAGGCAACTTCGAATATGGCTAAGTGTATCTAAGTCTTGCAAATGCGGAATTTTGTATTTTGAGAAAAGGCTAGTTTAGAAGAGAGAGAGAAAGTAATCAAGAATTTCTTGATGAAAGTTGGTGAAATTTAGTGATTGAAAACGGAGTTTTTAGAAGGCTATTTATAGAGAAAATCAGCCAAAAGATAACAAATCAAAACAGAGTTCGGACGCGTAAAACAAGGTTAGCGCTAGACGCTGACATTAGCGCTAAGCGCTAACGCTAGCGCCAAGCGCCAAACTCAGCGTCAGGCGCTAATGCTGGTGTTTGGCGCTGACAAAATATTGACGCGTTTTCTAAAAATAAGATAGAAATTTCCGTACAGGAGGATAAAATCGTATTTTGCTCAAAAACATTCTTTTATTATGATTAAATCTCTAAAAAGTCAACAAAAGTCAATTTATCAATGCTAATTGAATTAGGAATGAAAAGAACCTTCTAGAAGAATCTAGAAGACTAAAACCCTTCCTAATTGCATTAGAAATGATAAATCTATATTAGGTCCTTCTCTAGATCACTGGGCCGTATATGAGGCTCAAACTGGGCCCATTTCAGTAATTTGGCCATAACTTCCTTAATATTCGTCGGAATTGGGCCTATTATATATCATTGGAAAGCTCTTTTCAAGACCTATCCAACTACACTACTATTGGATCCATATCATGGACCAACCAAACTGGATTGACTGTTTTCTTAAAATAGGTTTTAAAAACAGAGAGAAGAAAGAAGAAATTAAAACTATCCGCTACACTAACTTTCCACACTTTCACTTCATTTGATTATGATTCGACGTGAAAGGTACTCATCACCGGGTTTGGTTTTGGGGAGACAGAAATGGCTGTCTACAGTTATAGTTCATGAAGAGACATGAAGAGACGTAGGAAAAGAGGTATACACTAAATGCTCACTTGTCCGGAAGGATAAGTGGGAGATTGAAAGAAATGGTGTCCTTCGAACAAGTTTATTATTATTATAGCGGGTTCAGAATTATTAGAAAGATAATATATTCAATAAGGTCAAGTGATCATAATGCCTGGGTGGAGGCCGCTTCCGATCAGTAATATTTATGTATAATTAATATTACAGCTTAATCTTGACTGAACCCTTCGGGTCACACCCAAGCAAATATATGAACCGACTCGACGAATTAATTCGGAAGAAATTAATTCGTCGCTCGAGTGTTAAATATTTAGTCGTCGGAAATTCGAGCTTGAAGCGTCGAAACCGAGCGGCGGAGAATCTCAAATGTCGAGCCAAAATTTAGGATTTGGCGAGACGGGAAAATGGTTCAAGTAACAAGTAAAATCCTAGCAACTCGAAAGGCTAGGAAAGCGCGCCTAATAGGTGCGTACCACGTGGCGCACACATGGAAAAACTCCATGTGGCAGCACACGTGGCAGCCACCTAGTGGCAGCCGCCAAGTGGCAGCGTGCCACGTGTGGCAAGAGGCCGTGGACCCAGGTGACGGGTCATGGACACGGGCCAAAATAATATAGCCCAACCGAACCCAACTAGGGGCTCAAGGTTGGGTGACACATGGTTAGTTCACATTGCATGTGAAATGCCTTTGGGACCAAGTGGGAAAGTGGTCCTCACCTAACCATGTGACACTTGTTACTTGTTCCTTAGTTTATTTAACTAAGTGTTAAATTCATTAATCTTTCCATGTGGGATCTTTTTGTGAAAAGTCCCACATTGAAAGATGAGTAGAATTTACAAGCTATCCTACCTTATAAATAGCCAAAGCATGACTTGAGAATTCTTTACTTGAGTGGGAGTTAGAAAGAGCATTCCACTTTGGTAAAAACACTTAAACTCCATTAACACTTGGTGTAGATACCCATTTGTGTCTCCCCAAAACCAAACCCAGTGATGAGTACTTTTCACGTCGAATCATAATTGAATGAAGTGAAAGTGTGGAAAGCTTAGAAATACGGATAGTTTTAATTTCTTTTTTCTTCTCTCTGTTTTTTGAAAAATTATTTTAAGAAAATGGCCAACCCAGTTTGGTTTGTCCATGATATGGGTCCAATAGTAGGGCTTGACAAGAGCTTTCCAACGATATATTATAAGCTCAATTCCGATGAATATTGAGGAAGTTATGGCTAATTTACCAAACTTGGCCCGTTTTGAGCCTTATATGCTGCCCAATGATCTAGGGGAGGGCCTAATATGAATTTATCATTCCTAATTGCAATGGTTTTAGTCTTCTAGATTCTTCAAGAAGGTTCTTTTCATTCCTAATTCAATTAGCATTGATAAATTGACTTTTGTTGACTTTTTAGAGTTTTAATTCAAATCAAAGAGCATTTTTGAGGGAAATACGATTTTATCCTCCTGTACAGCAATTTTTATCGGATATTAAGAAAACGCATAAATTTATGAAATCAGCGCCAAACGCCAGCTGTAGCGCCTAGCGCTACGCTTGGCGCCTGACGCTAGTGTTGGCACCTGGCGCCAACAGCCAACAGCCAACGTTGGCGCTGGTCTAGTTTTTTGTGCGCCAGACTCTGTTTTGATATTTTATCTTTTTGGCTGATTTTTTCTATAAAAAACGTGCTAAAAACTCTGTTTTTGATAACCAGATTTCACCTACAACTAGTTTTTCATTCCCAATCATCAATTCTCTCTAATTCTTTTCAATAATCATCTACCAACTCTCATCAAGATTCTCTTGATCTCTTTCTCTTTCTTTTGTAAACTAGCTTTTCTCAAATACAAAATTCTGCATTCATTAGATCTAGACACACCTAGCCATATTTGAAGTTGCCTTCGCCCTAGACGTGAAAGGCTTAATTTGTGAGGGTTTGGTCCCAAATCTCCATTTCCATTATTTAATTTAATTGTTGTTTATTATTTTCCTTTAAGTTACTAACGTGTGTATTTTGTTATTAGAAAGAGGTACGAGGCATCAAAGTAAGTGCTTTAATGGTTTTTATTGATGTTATGATATAGAAAGAGGTACGAGGCATCAAAGTAAGGCATCAAAGAGGTACGAGGCATCAAAGTAAGTCCTTGAATTTACTAACGTGTGTTATGATTGTTATTATAATTCCTAGTATCATGTCTAGGGTAACTTTAATATTAAATATGGTTAAAATTATGATGCTTCCTATGTTCTTCCTAATATTTATGATTGTTAGTATCATGTTAGGGTTAAAGATTTGATTTTTATTGCTTAGTGACATGTTAGGGTTTGTTATTAATCTTGTTAGTATCATGCCTAGGATCTTGCTATGCTTTAACATGGTTATTATTATTATTATTAATTATGATTGTTATTATGATGATTATTATTATGATTATACTCTATGATTTATGATTATAATTGTTATAATTATGATTGTTATGATTATAATTTTATTATTATGATTATTATTATGTTGCTTGATGCTATATTTATATTGTTATTGCTTGATTACACCTTTTATGCATGTTTAAAGGGAATTGGTACTTGTAATCACGCTTAATAAAATAATTAATAATCTTGTTTAGTGTTAATATGATTATAATTCAAGTGATCGCCAATAATAGTCTTATTTGTGCATTAATATTCAACCAACATAGGATAAACAGGTTTAGGGTAAACCTATTGATTGTATGTTAGTCAAAAAGCGCACATGAACACGATCTGAATAAAGTAGAGGCCTATTATTAGGGCAGGTTCAATCTCTTTTAGGTTGGATTTATAGCTTCATCCCCGAACCCTTATTTTGTTCAAGACCTTATGGAGTTGACGATCTCTGGGATCGTTAAGGGGTGTAACCTTCACCTTGTGAACGATTTACAAGTTCCTAAAACTTGTTGGCGATTCTTTTGCTCTATCTTCTTCCCTTTTGGACGCCACCGTACTTTAGTGTATGACCACAATGGGGTTCAAGCTAGGGGGTTAACGCTTGAAATTATTCCCTACAGTTTTTTGGCGACTCCACTGGGGAGGATTTCTATTTTAATTACTGAATTTGTTTCGGCAATGATTTAGAATGAGTGGATGAGACTCGAAACGTTCTAAGTATTTCATGTGCGTAATTTTGATTAACATTATTGTCATATGCATAAAAAAGATCTTATTGGAAAGACCATTCGTAATGAGTTAAAAACATAGGATTTTACACGTAGTAAATTTGAGAAATATCTTTCACAACTAAGACCGAAATAACACCGTGCGAAACTGAAAAATTTTATCGAGCACAGAAAGCTGCTGAGGCATGTAGGAATTAGCGCCTGGGGCCAGAGCATTGGCACAAGAATTTTAACTGTAGCGCCAGACGCCAGCATTGGCGCCAGGCGCTACAGCTAAAACCTGGCGCCAAGCTCTGTTTGCTGGCGCCAAATTCTTCCAATACCAAGCCAGAAATATGTGTTCTAATTTCGACCAGTTTTTTGTATTGTTTGCTTGATCCTACTTCCTGATTGAATTTTTTCTCACTTTTCTGAAACCTATATGTGTTCTATTTATGGACATAACCCTCTGGGAATTCATGCTCCATCTACCTGATTGAACGCTCTGAGCAACAAAGGGTACATCCAAGATTGTTGAATTCAGCAAACCATGGAAGCAAGTTTTTTCTAAAACTCGCGGTGTCCCATCCACTCGCGCTAACCCTTCACGGTCAGGCTTTCGCGCGTTGCATCCGAAAAATTAACCAGGGCCCCTTTATTGATTAAACCATATCACGAACTTTAGAGAACTAGATCCATAGTTAGGTTGCAAACTCATTGCATTATATTGTGCCTACTTAACTAATTGTGCATTATTTGTTGTGCATATATTATATGTTTTCTTAACCGTTTGTTTGACTTGTGTTGAGATTAAATAAATTAATGACTTAAAAAACTTTGCCTAATTAAGTAATTAACTAATTAATTTGAGTCAATAAAGTCTAATATTTTAATCAGAATTGACCTAGTACGACTTTAGGCATACCCCTGTTGATTAATAACACCGAAAACAGTCCCAAATTGAAGCTCCAGCATTGGCGCCAAAATCTGGACTGTAGCGCCACTCTGTGGAGTATGGCGCCTGGCGACAGCTCTGTCGTCTGGCGCTACGCTACACAGTGTGACGCCAGTCCTGTCATTTTGCCGACAGTTTGGATTATTAGTCGAGTCATCACCTAGTGTCTAATTAACCAGTTTGCTAATTAATTCGGTTAATTTTCGCTGACAATAATACTTGGTTGAGTCATTAATCGAGTTTAGGCACTAAGTTCCATGGTCTTAAACACGAGTCTCAACATATCACCTACACTCACTAGTCTTAGCACGCACTTCGAGTATATGTCACCATGCCCATGTCTTAGGCTCATGCATGAGTCGGTCTTTTCCGTCATTTGAGTTGGGGGTACATTCTATTCCTAATTCTTCATATCCCTCTATCCACATCATTTTTCTTCACTCTTTCTTCACTTCCTCCATCCATTGCATGTTGAATAAAGTTTGAGTTAAACAATTAACAATGAATATCCCCAAATTCCTTTTCCACAGTACTTGGTCGAGGAGAGAAGGGCGATTAATCAAGGACAACCTCTTTATTCAAGTTTCACTTTTTGATAAACCGATTCGTCAAAAGAGGAAGGCTAAAAAGGTAATGGCAAGTCAAGAGGAGGTCAATGAACTTAGGAATCAATTGAATGACGTGACTGATGTGTTAAAGGCCTTAACCCTAAAAATTGATGACCCTGTGAAGCAACAACAAATGAATCTTATGCAAGAAAGCTTGAGAAAGCTATCTAGTAACTATAAATTTCAGGGCATGAGTTCACAAGGGGTCTCGCTGGACAAGGAACTTCTTCCGCATAAGTTCAACGCCACTGACATCCCAAAATTCAAGGCAACAGATAACCCTTATTTTCATCAAAGAGCTTTCGAAACTATAATGAACATTAAAGGAATCAATAAGAAGGTTTTCCCCTCGCTGTTTTCACTATCTCTTGAAACCGTTTGCAACAATGGTTCTTCTCCCTTTACAAAGAGAAAACCTCTTCCTGGGAATTGATAGTAAACGCTTTCGTTGATAGGTACAAGTGCAATATTCAAGTTGAAACCGACCATAGACAATTTGAGATGCTAAGACAAAAAGAGAATGAAGGTTTTACTTCTTTCTTTAATAAATGAGAGAAATTTCCGCTAAAATGATTGAAGCGCCCACTGAAAAAGAATATGTGAGGATGTTTATCAAGAATCTCCAAGAGAAGTATTCGAAGCATTTAAAATATCAACACAATTTGAATACTTTCAAGGCCGTTTATGACATCAGAATTGAAATCGAAGATGACCTCGCAAAGCAAAAAGCTACTTACAATAGCAATCACTGTGGTTGGAAAGGAAAGAAGAACGACAATCCTTCTTCTTCCGAAAACGCCCACTCTAGTAATAATGTTAGTACCTTTGACCATAATGGTGTCTTAGCCCTGGACAATCAAGGATCTACAAGGAAACCCAGGAGAGAATTCACACCCATTGGAATGACCTACGATGCTGCTTTCGATCATCTCTATGATAGAGGATTATTTAAACTTATTGGCCCTACCGAAGATCCAACGCCGGAAAATCGATCTTCGAGATGGAATCCCAACTCTTATTGCAAGTACCATCTAGGAAACGGTCATACCACTGATGAATGCTACAGGTTTCAAAATCTCATTCAAGATCTCATAGAAGCAAACAAGATCCCATTGCCTCTAGCTAGCGAAAAGACTGGGTGATGATGGAGCAAATGACACAAGACAAGAGGCGAGCTTCAACAACAAGATTTCATGACCACTTTTTTCTTTTTCTTTTTCTTTTTTTCCTTTTCCCAATAAATCTAGCATAGGCACCTTTCTTTTCCCTTAGATTACTTTTGTAGATTCTCTATTTATTTTCCTTTAATAAAATGAGCATTTATTTCCTTATATATGATCATTTCATTACATTGGAAAAAAAAAATCCATGTCGAACTAAGAACAAGGTATACCAATGATTTGAGGCACCCCTTGTAGCCACATCATATCATTTTCACCTTTCAAACTTACAATCCTTTCTTGATAAACCACTTTGAGTCTCGTCTAACGATAGACCTTTCTTTTTTCAACCTACATCTATCTAACCTTGGGATGGGACAGTGTGCAACTTATGTAAATCTCAAAAGCTTGAGTGAATTCAAAAGATTAAAATAGCCAAAAATAGCAATAAATAAAAATAAATCAAAAAGTGTACAAAAGGGCAAGTGTTCCAATGTCTTTGACATGAACATGTCTTTGATATGAACACGTCTCAGATTGCGTCTCTGTCGAGTCCTCGGTACCGTGCCTGAGAAACATGAATGTCAAGTGAGTGATAGACCGCATGATCGGGATTGGCCACACTTATAAAAATGAAATAAATGCTAAAGCAAAAGAAAGAGCTAAAAAAGAGTAGAAACTCAAGTATAAAAACAAATAATCAAAAGCAAGGTTGCACACCTTGGGGGCTTATCGAGGGTCTTGAGCCTTTATCCCCTTCTTCTATAAACTTTATCATAACCACGTCACAACCCTTAAAAGGCCTTTTTTGAGGTATACACACACTTGTGCGAGGTTCGGCTAGAGCTACGTTTGGCTTGATTCCTAACGGATACGTAGGCAACCTCACATCGAGGTGCAACCGTAATAAAAATGCATTCATATTCAAATTCACACACTCACACATCATGATCATATCAAGTGATCCCCTATGCTCTTCTCTATTCACTTAGAGCTATACTTAGGGTCTTGATCCTTACATTATTAGCTTACCTAGCTTAAGAGTCACCACCATTTGACTCTTTTCAATATCTTTCCACACACTTAGCCCATGCAGCCTAACTTTAGTGTCACTTTCACACACATCACAGATACATGAACAAATATACTTCCCTTAGGAACCCTTTGTCATGAAATCTTAACACAACGCTGAAGCACACCTTGTCATATCAACATCACTCATCAGTCATAAATTGTCATTGCATCACGAAGTACGACAATACAAAAGTCATAAATCATGCTTAGATTGTTATTATGATTCCTAGTATCATGTCTAGGGTAACTTTAATATTAAATATAGTTTAAAGTATGATGCTTCCTATGTTCTTCCTAATATTTATGATTGTTAGTATCATGTTAGGGTTAAAGATTTGATTTTTATTGCTTAGTGACATGCTAAGGTTTGTTAATAATCTTGTTAGTATCATGCCTAGGATCTTGCTATGCTTTAACATGATTATTATTATTATTAATTATGATTGTTATTATGATGATTATTATTATGATTATACTTTATGATTTATGATTATAATTGTTATAATTATGATTGTTATGATTATAATTTTATTATTATGATTATTATTATGTTGCTTGATGCTATATTTATATTGTTATTGCTTGATTACACCTTTTATGCATGTTTAAAGGGAATTGGTACTTGTAATCACGTTTAATAAAAAAATTAATAATCTTGTTTAGGGTTAATATGATTATAATTCAAGTGATCTCCAATAATAGTTTTATTTGTGCATTATATTCAACCAACATAGATAAACAGATTTAGGGCTAATCCTATTGATTGCATGTTAGTCAAAAAGCGCACATGAATATGATCTGAATAAAGTAGAGGCCTATTATTAGGGCAGGTTCCATCTCTTTTAGGTTAGATTTTTACCTTCATTCGCTAACCCTTATTTGGTTCAAGACCTTATGGAGTTGACCATCTCTTGGATCGTTAAGGGGTGTAACCTTCACCTTGTGAACGGTTTACAAGTTCCTAAAACTTGTTGGCCACTATTTTGCTCTATCTTCTTCCCTTTTGGACGCCACCGTACTTTAGTGTATGACCACAGTGGGGTTCAATCTAGGGGATTAACGCTTGAAATTATTCCCTACACTTATGTTTTGGTCGGACCTTGCTAACTCCAAGGTAGCGGACCTTAAAAGTCGGTGTTCGTATTTTGTGGGTGGATACCGTTGGAGGCTCGGTATTTTGGTAGCTAAAGCTTTCAAGTAAGAGCCCATTTGGTCGAGCGAAGCATGCGTCAAAGGTAAATTCCGATTTTATCCTTTTAAGTTTATTTGTTATGCTTTATTGTTCTATTGATTGCGAGAAGTCCTTTGGGTCGGGGTTGTTTCCGCGGTAAGTTGGACTTACCAAACCCCAACAAGGGTTAGATTGATTTATTAATTTTCGTTCTTGAAATGTATGTCAGAAGTTCGTGTACAATTAAGGATATTTTGGGTGTTTGAATCACATTTTTATGCTTGAATTATCCTACAATCAATCCCTAATAGGTTTATGATACTTTGTTATAATTATATTAGGTTTTGTGATGATTTTTGGTACTTAAAACTGATTATGTGCGTATAAGACTGCAGTTTATGCTGTGGTTATTGGTCATGAATGAGCCATGAATTTAATGATTTTATTTTATATTATTGTAGATGATTGTTTTACGATCAATTTGATATATTATGGGTAAAAGTAGAAGGTGTTTAAGGCCTCCAAATGACTGATTCTGTTAGACAAGTTGTGCTTCCAACGTGAATTAGGACGTGATATTAGATAGAGTTTATATGCTTGTAAATATCTTATTTTTGTGACCAATTGAATATATCATCTAGATTATCATGTTAGTATTATATAGGAGCTTGTATCTAAGTCAAAATATGTGTGTTGAGGCAAAATTCTATCTTTGGTATGCATGTACTTTAGAGTTAGTGTGCTGTAATGACAGCTTGTGTTTCACCTATTCCTAGGCTTTTGATTAATTATTTGTGTCAATTTTATTGCCTAAATTAATTAGTATCATGTTAGGCTATCATCTAATTAATTATGGCATGATTCTAAGTAGGTTTGGTTTGATTTAATAGCATATAACTAAGTATAGGACCTGTTGCCATCTACTGAGAAAGGAGTGTGATTAGAGAGTTTTCAAGAGGTGTTTTGCCAAATTTCTAAGCTTAACTGCATGATTAAAATGACCTATTGTGTTTTTAGAGTGTGTACTAAAATGGTCTAAGCTTAGTTTCATGTTTAATGTGGGTTTTTGGGTGATTTGGTATGATTAAAATTGTTGTATATTAGTGTAGGGGCTGCTGTAAGTATGATATTATTTTTGCATGTTCTCTCTTGAATTTTAAGTCTTAAATTGTGTTATATGATTCCTTATGAGTGTATGTATATGCCCTAATTTTTATTTTGCATTTGAAGTATGTTTGGTTGGGTTTTTATGATGATTATTGGACTTGTATGTTGTTGTCCTTTTATGGTTGTTTTATGAAATATTAATTTGGATTTTTGGTTTAATTAAATGATTTTATGTAATTTATATTGTAAGTATTATATATTATTTAAAATTATATTTTAAATAGGTGATGAATGAATTTTTGGGTATTATAAACCCCTAAAAAGAAATATTTCGATGTGTGTTTGAATATGTGGGGGTTGTAATTGTATCGTCGACGTTGTAATGCTTTAGAGAAGGATAACCCTTACTTTAGCATCACTTCTCCAAGAGTTGTGAATGCACTTAATTGTTGAATTTTGATAATTAATTATATTCCCAAATTCAGACGATACCTTTTGTGTTTAATTAAGATAAAGTGTGTTTTTAAATGGAGTTTCAATTGAATTTAAGAAATATGATTTTCTTATGAAGTTTGAATTGAGTGTAAGACCATTTTAGGCTTCTCTGCAGATTTTTGAGTGAAATATATTATATTAAGTATTTTAGGTGATTTTTGAATTGTGTGTGGGGCCATAGTCGGGTGTGAGGCCGAGTTCCTTCCCTATGATCAATGAACATGCTAACTACCTAGATTGCGAGTCTTAGGTAGCTCAACCTGGGTTAATTGTTGTCCTCCGGGGGTGTGTATGACCTTATAGGCGTCTACTTATAACCGAGATTTGGCCAATTTTAGACATGGTCTCTGCGAGATGACCGAAGGTTGGTCTTGACAAACCTTAGGAAGTAGATTGCAAGGCCACTAGCGTTCCCTCCTTGCCAGTTCTACCGTTTTGAAGGTTTTGAGTTTGAAATATTTATAATATTAAATTAATAATTTTTTGAATTTTAGGAAAATTTGCCAATTACTACAGCAAGTTAATACGACTTTGTAAATTATTACCGCAAATTAAAAATTTGTGAATTAATAACGCAAAAATTTTTAAGATGTTGTGATTACTACCAAACCCCCATTAAACCCAGCTATGACGTCGTTATATCACTTTAACGGGGGTTTAATGGGGGTTAAAGAGCTATAATGACGTCATAGTTGGGTTTAATGGGGGTTTGGTAGTAATCGCAACATCTTAAAAAAATTTGCCGTAGTAATTCACAACTTTTTTTAATTTGCGGTACTAATTTACAAAGTGGTATTAACTTGCGGTAGTAATTGGAAAATATTTCTGAAGTTTATATATTATGATTGAAATTGAGTGATTTAATGCCGACATTCTTGTTTTAAGTTTATTTTGAAATATTTCATTGTTTGTATGGTTTAAAGTGATTTCATTTAAGTTTTTAAGTTGTTTGTTGTTGTGGTTTCTTTTTGTTAATTTTAGTCTAAAATCTTCTATTTCTGATTTGAGGGAGAACAGCTAGTTGCTCCCCAGTGATTGTGGAACATTGTTATTATTTGCAAGTTTCATTTATTTATATGATCTATGTGATGATGGGTTGGGGATCGAGAGTTGAGAACCTAACTTTAAGGCTTGTATGCTTTAGATGTTAGTTGTTTGTTTAAGTGCTTTGAATTTGGTCTAGTTAAATTTTAGTTTGGCCGATAAGGGTTGTTCTGTCCTTGGCTTTTGGATGTAATTGTTTTGCTTATGTTCAAGTTCATTTGTTATTGTCTTTTTTTGTTCACTTAGTTTGCTCTTAGCTTAAACAACTTAATTTGGATGTATGAATGAGTTAAACTTAACCTTTAGACCTAGGTTAAGCTTGACTTTGCCAAATGAAGCTAAGTAGCTTCTCGTTCAAGCGTAGTTCCGCTATCTCTTCCAGTTCAAAAAGAACGGGGTTTTACACCTGTAATAGCCATTTGTGGCATGAATCTTACATCAAATTGGGCTAAGTTGACCATCCATCTTGATATTCGCCCATTTAGTGTAGATTTCTCAAAAAGATACTTAAGTGGATCCATCTGAGATACTAAAAAGACTGTGTGAACGAGCATGTAATGTCTTAACTTGGTTGTGGACAACACTAATACGAGACACAATTTCTCAAGTGGTGTATAGCGTATTTCATACTCGAGCATCTTTTTACTTTAATAGTAGATGGCATTCTCTTTTCCTTTTACTTCTTGTGCGAGTATAGCCCCCATTGTCTCTTTTGTGACTATTAGATAAAACCTAAGAGGGATTCCTGGGAGTGCTTCTGCTAATACAGGAGGATTAGCAAGATATGCTTTGATCTTTTCAAAGGCCTTTTAGCACTCGTCGTCCCATATTACTAATACATTCTTTTTTAGCCTCTTGAATATTGGTTAACATATTGTTGTTAACTTGGATATGAACCTACTTATGGATTGCAACCGGAAAATGAATCCCCGAATTGCTTTTCGGTTTTTGGTGGTGGCATTGACATGATTGCCTTGATCTTTGTTGGGTCTATCTCTATTCCTTTATAGCTAATGATGTATCCTAAGAGTTTTCCTGAGGTGACTCCAAAGGCACACTTCGATGGGTTTAACCTCACGTTGTATTTTCTTAGCCACTCAAAGAATTTTCTTAAGGCTACCAAATGCCCTGGGTGATCCTTTGATTTTACAATCATTTCATCTACATAGACTTCAACTTCCTTGTACATCATGTCATGGAGAAAGTCAGTCGCTGCTTGATCGAGGGGGGAGACTAGGTCGTTTAAAACTAATCTACCCTCAGTCAAACAAGATTTGTAATCACTCAACACACACTTATTCCTAGCATAGGAGTAAATCGAGGGTCGAACCACTAGGAATGGGAGATGAATGCTAATGCTAAAGCTAAGCTACCTCAAAGTAATGAAGTAAGGTGTGCAAATTCCAAAGCAATCAAACAATCAAGAAGAAATAACATAATATCAAGCACTATGGTTAGTATCCACATATACTCGGAATGGATATAGCTAATTGGGATTGGAGATGACTAAGTCGAGTGTTGAAAGGGAAAATCAATTAAGCAATCAAGAGAGTATGGTAGGCTTATCTTCTAGAGCTCAAGCTAGAGTCAACTATGAGAGACTTTAACTAGGAACCTTGCAAACCTATTCAATCGACAAAAGCAAGCCACAAATCAATTTTCCATATCCATGTGAGCTTACAATAATGCATTCTAGTGTAACAATCAAAGTTAGCTACTCTTCAATTAATCACACACATGCACTTAATAAATCAACATATTTAATCACAGCATCAACTCCAATAATTTCCCCCAATAAGCATCAATCCATTACTCATATATGCTTCACCGTTCCCCTAGCAAGGAAACTACTCACAATCCATAGAAATCAAGATCAAAACTAATCTAAACAACAATTTCATCATCATCATATCAATAAAACTAATTCAATCACGTATTGAATCCAAGCATGAAAAATAAACAAAACAATTGAAATCATAAGCTAAAGATTGCATTAAAGTATAAGAAGTCATTACAAACTTGCTTCAATTCAATGGAGAAAATGCTAGAATCATCAATCTTCAATCATTAATCAAGAACTTCTCTCTCTACAATCTAGAGTTTCTCTCTCTACAAAAATGATCTAAAATTCCTATTATAATTCTCAAAATATCCACTCTCACTTTCTTCTCCGTTTAAAAATAGATTGAAAATCTATTCATAGTAAAACTAACAAAGAGAAATTAGTTAGATCGTCCCAAATAAACCCGTACAAGCGCGACCAACTATAAGAAAGAGTGCGACCGCGCAAATCAGGGTACAACACGGAGACCAAGACATGCGCGTCTGCTCCACCAGGTCGTGCGCCCGCGCCTGGGAATAGGGCAGCCCTCTTCACCATCATGTCGATGCTCCTCGTGCGTTCCACTCAATGCTCTTGATAAACACGGGACCTTGCAATTTCCAAACTCCATGATTGTGGGTTCAACACGAGAAATCATGCCCCCACGGCTTGAATGCACGGCCGAAGGTCTTTAGGAACTTGCACTTCTCCATGCTTGATCATTAAATGGAGAAGATTTGGCAACCTAATCAATGCAAAACTTGGGATGGGGCATTGGGAATCATTTGATAACGACCTTAACCTGAAAATGAAAAAAAAAAAAAAAAACAAGCAAATAAAAGAGAAAATAACAAAATAAACCAAGAAATGCATAAAAATAGAAATTCAACTACGAGAATGCTAACTAAAGAAAAAAAAAGAGTAAAATTAAGGAAAAGATAAGGAAAAGAGCTATAGAATAGCATGAAAATAACCCTAAATAGAACCAAATGAGTGCCATAAATGACACTCATCAAATTCCCCCACGCTAAACTTTTGCTCGTCCTTGAGCAAAATAAAGCAAGAAAGAATAAGATGAAAGACTTATTTAAAAAGAAAAAGAAAGACATAAGAAGGGAATATACATTAAGAATCACTAACGTAAGAATAACGGTTGTTTTTAGCTACAACAAGACCTTTAAACCCCAAAATCGCCAATGAGGACGAGTGAGGTCTCGTTGAGGTTTCCTAAGAGCTTAACCTATAACTCTCCACCAACGTACATGAGGCAAACAGCAAAAAGAAAAGTAATAGAAAGAAAAACAAAATTAAAACCTTGACGAATTGGACTTTACAAAATGACTACATTTCAAATGAGTAAACATCTTTCTTAAAAAATAGGGGTATACACGTTTTAAGATATCCGAGGTTGATTGAAACATAGAATATGCTAAGCGTAGAGAACTAGCTATCACAATTACCCTTCATCCCATTCGATCTTACCTATAATGAGCATCTCAATAGCTCATCGGAGAAGCTGAAAAAGAACACACTTTTGGGCTACTCGACGTCTTAACTATGTATCCCCTCTCTTTAGGCTTTAACTCATAATGCCCTCCCTCGATATGTGACTCAACCTCTAGGTTGAAAGGTCTTTCCCAATGGTTGTAACGTAAGGGCAAAAAGGGTGAGGGTAGGCATAAAATTTTAAAATTTAGCGGTATTCCTAATTAGTGAAGCAAAGGGTGATCAAACCTTCTCCTCATAAACAAGCAATCGCCAAACAAAAACAAACTAATTCTCCCAAGGTTATTCAATGTTATAACCACAAGCATATATAAAAAAAGCATAAACGCTTCTCCCCCAAGCTTAAAAGAAGTATTTTCCTCAATGCTTGAAAAGGGAAAAGAATCACATCCAAATATTTATTTGATTTTCTCATTTTTAACTTTTTTTTACTTTTTCTTTGTTTGTTGTATTATTCATGTATTTAAAGCAAATTTCCTCGCTTCTTAAGACTTTGGACGGCTTTTCCAAAATGCATTTATTATGTCCATGCCTTTTTTAACTTTGGACGACTTTTTCCAAACATTCATATGCCATTATACACAATATATCCAACCTTATACACCACAAACTCCAAAAACATGACAATTTGCTTGATAAAAACCAAAAATGGAAAAAAAAAGAAACAAAAGGCTCAAAGTTCTAAAGATGTGGCTTGAAAAGAAGGGAAAAAGGGTCAAATGATTAGCAAGAAGGCAAATGTAAACCGAATGAACTAAAAAGAAAGAAACTTAATCCTAGAAAAGAAAAACTACCACCCCGAAAATATGCCTTTGTTTTCACTAGATGGTTCGGTCTCGTGTTTGAGAATTATGAGTTAAGATTCAAGATTAGGTCCGCAATAGTCAAGGATCCATGCCACTCATGCAAAATATGTAGAAGGCTTGAAAAATGATGAACCTCACATGGATGTCGCAAAAACTCACTATAGGTGTCAAATCGACTATAGGAAGCAACTACCAACATGCCACAAACAAGTATAATCAGGTTTCACGATCCTCCTAGTTCTTAGACATGCTACCTTAGCATACTCCTATCCTAGAGTCAACCAAGCATATTCTCAAACCGTGCATACCCATATCACTTAGGAAGATATTTATTTAAAAGCAAAAATCGGTTGTATATAGTCCAATTCAAAAGAAAAACAAAAAGAAAATGACAAATAAAGCCTCAAAATATACCAAAAACCAAAATCAGGAAAAAAGAAAAATAAAATAAAAGAAAGGAGAAAAAGAAAAACATAGATAAAGGAAAAGTAGGAAAACAAAGAAAGGAATGAAAATGCAAGTAGAACACATAATTGCCAATCAACAAACAAGTGATCAAATGACAACATCTCCAATTATCCCAAACACTCTAGGTGTTATAAGCATTCGTCCTCGAACCATTCAACTTCTCCTAAAACAAATCCTAAACTATGCATCCAAGAAAATAAAAGAGATAAAGAAAAATAAGAAAGATCTCACCGGCTTTTGAGCAATGCTAAAATAGTAAGGTGAAGAATCAACCACCTCATTAAGCTCCAAGAAACAAAGCATCATCATCAAAGCCATGCAAGAACAAAAATAAAAAAGAGAACTATAGACAAAGAAAACGGTTAGTAACTTCAAAACAAAATAAAAGAAAGGAAAGTGAAAAGGAAAGAAACTAATAAACAAAAATAAGCTAAACTAAACTATCAAAAAAGCAAGATAAGAAAATAAATACTTAATAACCAACTAAACATCTAACTTATCAACAACGTACTAAGCTATAAAATTTGGATTCAAGGGTTTGGATTCATGGGATTTGGATATTAGGGGGGTTGGATTCTAGGGAGAAACACATGCATCATCATCAATGAAAAATCATCACAACAACAAGATCAAGAATGAGAAAACACCATCGAAGAGAGATCAAGAAAGAGACCATCATACAAAGAGGCAAAAGAAACAAGGCAAGTTTCAACAACAAATTGGCCACTGATACAAACCCCTAAGAAAAGTAAAGTTCCCCAAGCTAATCATTGATACATCTCAACATCCCATCAATACAATGCAAGCACACGTAAGATAAGGGATGGAGGCAAACGACACAAAAATGAGGGAACTAGATACCACTACCACTCGGCCCGGAGCCGTCATCGTCATCCCCGACATAGGAAAACCCGAATAGGGGACCATAAGGATCCCATCCCCTGGTGTAACCGGGTGGCCAACCATAGTGCCCCCTAAAGTTATCTTGTTGCCAAGGGGCAAGGGGAGTGAATTGCTCGGGCAAGGCGAGCGGTAGTGGGTTCTCGGGGTGTACATAGGGGTAGTTAGGATCACCCCTACAGTCGCTCCCACGGGGAACACGGTAATCATAGTTACCGTGCTCATCAGGGAATGAACGAGTGTCGGTGTTGGACCCTGGGGGTTCTTGCCAATATGGGTATGTGGGTACCCCATCACCCCCAAAAGATGGTATAGGACCATGTTGGGGTTGAAAGTAAGGGTAGTTAACCGGGGGAGTGATGTCTCCCCGGTTAACACCTGCATTATATAAATGTTGTTGTTGGAGAAACATACCTTATTGCATCTCCGAAATTCTCGTCATTTGAGAGTAGAGGGCCTCAAAGTCTTGATCGAACATGTCCTCGAACCGGATTTTCATGCCCTTCATTTGAGCACTAAGGGCATCCAAGTTGGAGTTAGCAAGTTGTTGTTGTTGTTGTTGTTCCTATTGTTGTTGTTGTTGGTGCGACGACTCTTCTTCTTCTTCTTCTTCTTCTTCTTCTTCTTCTTCTTCTTCTTCTTCTTCTTCTTCTTCTTCTTCTTCTTCTTCACCCATCTCTTCATCATCATCAAAGTAGGGAGGGCGGTGACTTTTGGGTTTATGCCAAATGTTTGCCACATTCTCGCGGTGGAGAGAAGTCAAGGAAGGGTTAGGGAGATAGCACCAATGCGTGTTCTCCCGAAGCCAATCAAACACCTCGTCGTCCTCATTTTTTTACTAAGAACTGAATAAACATCCCCCACCGGAGTGCAAGACAACAAATAGTGCCCCAGCTCAAGGTTGGTCACTAGCCTTGTGACCATGCTCCCAAAAGGAGTCTCGTCGGATTCCTTATCTTGCAATCCTTGGCAATACTTGACAAATGTGTACCCCAAATTTAGACGACCTTGGTACTCCTCACGAGTAGCCACCCAAAGAATCCGAAGCTCCTACTGAATCATTTTACCCAACTCTTGCTTCGGAAATACCGAATACCCCAAAAAAAGATGGAGAACTCAGAGACATGGTTGGTACACCTTACTAATCTTATCATACCGGGTCACAAAGTCACCACACCCTGAAATGGAATCCCACCATGAGTTTTTATCATACTCATCACTAAAAAGAAGCTCGGGATCCAAGCAGCATTAATTACCCACGAAAATCCCTTTGTTTTAGCCTTGATATTATACCAAAATATTGAGGGAAAGAAGGAGAGAAACAGATGAGATGCGAGCATCGAAAAGAACGCTCAATCATCTTGTTTTGTACGTTCAAAAGAGACAAAGAAGAAGGGTCTTGGACATCCACTTAAAGAGGAATAAAGGGGGGGTGTTATTAAATGAATAATTAGGGAGTATAAGACTTTAGAAACTGATCAGTAATCATCTTTAAGGCTGCCGTGAGAGGGGAGAGAAAATGGGCTTCAAATGAGCTTCATATAAACCCTAACTTAAGCTACACTTTGGGTGTGATTGAATGATTAATTTAGGCTTAAGAACAGAATTAAGAAAGCTAATAAACAAGTCTATATTAATCTTTTTAGTCACTAAAGTGTTAAGGCAAAACCCGTCTAATAAACAAAGTCTAGTTGGCCCGAAACTAGACTAGGAAAGGGATGTAACGAGAGGCGATTTGAAAGTATGTTTCAAAAAAACAATAATATAGATTATATTATTGATGACTCAATAATAATATAAATAGTAATTACAATAGTAATAATGAAAACAATAATTAAATAACTAAATAAAAAAATACATAAAGTTCATATTTTACAGAAAAACAATATAAAGAGGCGATATGCGAAACCAATAATATTATTCATTTATATGACCTAATTAATTAAAGGAAACTACAATTAGTTTTATAAAAATCATGGAATATACATATAATCTATAGGAATCATATAAAACCATTTCAGACTTAAAATTCAAGAGAGAACATGCCAAATATAATAATAAACACAACAACCCCAATTTAGGTTCCAACAGTACCACTCACACAAAACACCCCAAAAACAAACCTTAAACATGAAACGAAGCTTAGCCCATTTTATTAAACACTCTTAAAACATAATAGGTCATGTCAAAATGCATTCAGGATTAGAAATCAGGTAAAACATATCACAAAAACTCTCGAATCACACAACCTTCACAATGGATGACAACAACTCCTATACTTACTTTTAGGCCATTAAAACAAATCACTCTTTCTTAGAATCATGCCAAATTAATTAGGGAATATACTAACATGATACTAAATCAAATTAGGCAAGAAATCAATCAATAAAATCAGATTTAATATCTTAAACACACGCCCAACATGCTGTAATTCTAGTCGCGGATTTCAGCTTTCCTTGGCCAAAAACAAGTACAAAAGATGCCCAAAATCAAAGTTTAACACATGTAACTTATTCCTTATTATCCCTAATATTCTAATACACATTAATCAGCAAGAATAAGCCCAATAAAATAGGTTAAACATGCCTCACAGCCGCAACAAAACTCATGACAGGTGTATAACATTTCAGCAGTACCTATGGTGCATTTTGTGCCTCAAAACCATGTATAAACTTATTGAAAACATCATAAAAAGATCATACAACATCAAAGATTTGATGTCAATCAAGTTTGGGCACAAAAACAAGGATCAATATCACTAATTCACGTTCTACGTCACACAAATTACAGCAGCCACATAGTGAACGAAAATTACAAATAAACCTAATCCTAGCCATGTTTCTACTTATCAATTCAACTCTAAAATCCAATAGTTATAACCTAAGGGAGTAAATCTAGTTACCTCTGAAATGAAGGCCATAAAAGTTAGATTAAATTGCAGCAAGGGTTGCCCACCAAAACGCCCCATACGAAGCTCCATTCACCCTAACTTAATATAAACCCTAACTTAAGCTACACTTATGGGTTTATATTGGATGATTAATTTAGGCTTAAGAATAGAATTAGGAAAGCTAATAAACAAGTCTATATTAATATATTTGGTCACTAAAGTGTTAAGGCGAAACCCGTCTAATAAACAAAGTCTAGTTGGCCCGAAACTAGACTAGGAAAAGGATGTAACGAGAGGCGATTTGAAAGAATGTTTTAAAAAAACAATAATATAGATTATATTATTGATGAATCAATAATAATATAAATAGTAATTACAATAATATTAATGCAAATATTAATTTAAATCACTAAACAAAAATATATATAAAGTTCATAGAATGAGTTTTATAACTATAAATGAAAGAATAGTTAGTAAACAATATCAATTTGATAATCAAGTTGACGGAATCACCCAATACCACTTTATACATCGATATTGATACGATTGAATGTAAAACATCTTTAAAACCCTAGAATCATTTTATATCTATCAAATTGGCACTTCACTCAAGGAATCACCCATGATAACCCGTATCAATTGTGATACGTTAAATATTGAAACTCCATATAATTTATAAACACTTAATGAATTGACGCTTAAGCTTAAGGAATCACCCTTTAAAGCTAATACAATTCAGTCATGTCATATATAGTTGAAATACTTAAAAGTCAAGTGTAAAACCTTTTAAATTAAAATTTTCAATCGTTTTTCAAATCATTAGAAGTCAAAAGCTTGAGATAACCCTTAAACCAAAATAAAGATTTGAATAATTAAATTATCATTTGATTTGAAAATTGAGATTTAAATTAGAAATTAGGTTTAATAGGTTTAAATGCACATTAAATAGTGGTTCTAAAATACGGAGTGTTACACAAGAACTTCTCTCTCTACAATCTAGAGTTTCTCTCTCATAAAAAATGATCTAAAATTCCTATTCTAATTCTCAAAATATCCACTCTCTCCTTCTTCTCCGTCTAAAAATTGAATGAAAATCTATATATAGTAAAACTAACAAAGAGAAATTAGTTAGATCGTCCCAAATAAACTCATACAGACGCGACCAACTATAAGGAAGAGCACGGCCGCGTAAATCTTGGTACGGAATAGAGACCCAGACAGGCGCGCCCGCGCTCGAGAGAGGCGCGCCCGCGTCATAATCACGCGCGCCTGGGAACAGGGTAGCCTTCTTCACCATCATGTCGACGCTCCTCGTGCGTTCCACTCAATGCTCTTCATAAACACGGGACCTTACAGTTTCCAAACTCCATGATTGTGGGTTCAACACGAGAAATCATGCCCTCACGACTTGGATGCACGGCCAAAGGTTTTTAGGAACTAGCACTTCTTAATGCTTAAGCTTCAAATGGAGAATATTGGGCATCCTAATCAATGCCAAACTTGGGAAGGGGCCTCCGGAATCATTGGATAACGACCTGAACCTAAAAATGAAAGAAAAACAAGCAAAAAAAAATAACAAAATAAACCAAGAAATGCATAAAAATAGAAATTCAACTAAGAGGATGCAAACTAAAGAAATAAAGAGTAAAATTAAGAAAAAACTAAGGAAAAGAGCTATAGAATAGCATGAAATTCACCCTAAAGAGAACTAAATGAGTGCCATAAATGACACTCATCACTGCTCGTTGGTAAGTGGCACCCGTGTTTTTCAACTCGAATGGCATCATCGTGTAATAGTAAGTGCCCCATGTGTTATGAATGTCGTCTTCTCCATATCTTATTCTGCCATGAGAATCTGGTTATACCCCGCGTATCCATCCATAAATGAGAGAAGTACGTGATTCGTTGTATTATGTACTAGAATATCAATGTGTGGCAAAGGGAAGTCCTCTTTTGGACTTGCCATATATAGATCTCGATAGTCGACACACATTCTTACTCTTCCATCCTTCTTTGGAATTGGGACCACATTTGCTACCCATTCGGGGTATTTGGATACCCTGACAAAACCTGCAGTAATCTTTTTTTGTACTTCTTCTTTTATTTTAAGAGATACGTCGGGTTTCATTCAAAATAACTTTTGTTTTACATGTATCATTCCTGGATTAGTGGTATTGTGTGTTGATCTATTTCTCTATTTATTCCTGACATATCTTCCAAGAAAATACATCGATAAAACTCTTTTAGTAGATTAATTAAATTGGTTCTTTCATCTTTACTAAGTGTTAGTCCGATTTTAAATTCTCTTTTAATGGTTGGATCTTTTGAGATATCAACCGTTTCAATATATTCAATTACCGGTGTTGTATTTTAAAATGTTTCTATTGCTTTAATAATTTCTTTGTCATTTTCTTTGTTAATTAAACAATGATCGTCATCTTGGGTTAAAGAGTGACACGAGGAGTAAGCAAATGAAAACATATTACTAAACTTAAAACCATTACATCAAATAGAGATATGTCCGTTGGGACTTGACTACTAACTATTCTAGGGGAAGGTGCTAAAACAGAAGAATTGGGAAAAGGTCCTATGACTAGAGATTTAGAATACTCGATAAGGGAAGACTCTTACTCGGACTCTGACTCAAACGATTCTTCAAACATTGGTCCTTGTCCTATTGTTATAGAGATCATTCTTCCACTTGGAGTAGTCACCTTCACGGTTTTTCGCTATCCTTGAACTAACCCCTCTACTGGAGTGATAAGTTTAGAAGGATCAAAGGTATCACTTTGTAGTACCGTTTGGATTATCAAGGAATTATCCTCAATGCATGTTGGCTCATTTTTCTCGTGCCTAAAGAGAAGTCCCATGACATTAAAGTCAAAGCATGAAGGTGCTTTCTCTTTATGGATAGAAGTTGGGATATCATCTAGAAAGTTGCAATCCAAAAAGATTTCGAACCCAGGTTGTGTTATCCCATTTTTTACAAAGGGTTCGGGAAATTCATGGCATAGATAATCCTCTACCTCTCTTATAAATTGTCCATTCAGAGTGAGGGGATAACAATCCATTGGGATTGCTTTATTTTTAGTACGAGTGTTCCTACGTGCGTTGGCTTTTTTCCTGGGCTTACTTAAGGTCTTCTAGCGTCGGTTCAAAACCAAGTCCAAAAGTGTACTATTTAGGAGGCCAGGTAGTCCCATTTGCTTTGCTATCCTTTTCTTCTTTCCAAGTGTCATTCTGGGAAAGTGTCCCTGTTTTATGAGGATAGCATTTACTGTCATGTTAGAGTTGAGGTCGTAGTGAAGAAGGGTCCTTTTATCCTCCTCAATTAAGGAGACCTCTTCGTTAAATCCCCATAAATATTTGTCATCTTCATCGTGCTCTTCATTTATGATTGGATTCTCGATGGCCTTGATTCTCATTGGTGAAGCATCAATTGTAATAAGGATTCTTCCAACTATAGCCTTCACTTGTTGACAAAGGGATGAAGGGACGACCTATAGGTCATGAAGCCAAGGGCGTCCCCACATAAGTTAAAAGATGCTTTAATGTCTACTACTTAAAAAGTAGTTGCATGTTTAATGACTCCTATCATTACATTCATGGTGATGGTTCCAAGGGATTGACAGCGAGTCTTGTCATAGGCTCTTATTCCTTGTGTAGATAGAGACAAGTCTTCACCTTTATTCCTAACATTCTCACAGTTCAAAGTGGACAAACATTAATTACTGATCCATTATCTACAAGAGTCATAGGGATGTTCATTCTCTTGTAGATTACTGTAAGATTTTAGGCTTTGTTATGTTTGTCACCTTCTAGAGAGGTAGATAACTCGTGACAAAGTTAGCCAACCCCTAAGGAGTGGTTTTATAATTTATTCATATCTTAGCTAGAGCATCCATTACTGCCACCCATGTTGATGGGATGTAGCTAATAGTTTCCATACATTCATCTTGACCTTAGTCTTTTTCTGTTGTTTGACAATATCGTTGTCTTCTATGATAGGTATGGGAACTTATTGAGTAGTAGTAATAGGTTGTTTTGCGGTAATGGGAGGTTGCATTCTCCTAGATATGGTAAGAACGTCTATGGGTGAATCTTCTTCGTCCCAAATATCGTCCACTAGATATATATAGTGGAGAGCGAAGTTTCCTCCATATCCTTGAGGTAGACGTCCTCATCATCACTTTCCCAAACTCCATTGATGGTAGCATCTTTCACTTGTGGAATTTAGACTAACTTTTTATTATCAATCAATTTTTTAATTAAATCCTTGAATTTTAAAAAAAATATTCTATAGTGTGTCCCCCGATTCATGATATGGACAGTAGAATCTGTCTGTCCTCTTTAGTGATTAAAATGGTCTTGGTTCGAGAGGTTTGATCTTGCAACTCTGAGAGAGCTTTTTGAACATATTTGCATATGTGGTCCCAATTAGAGTGTAGGACGTATTGCTCCTTTAGGGTGTTTTGACTACTTGAATAGAAAATGGCTTCCTCTTAGTAGTGTCAATAGGTGTCACCTCTTTATTGACATGCTTACTTTGTTCTAACTTTGTGCGTTCAAGATCTATTCTACACATGGCTTTTATTTTCCCCATTGTATATATGAAGAGCAAAACGTCTTCTTTAGTGGCGGTTGTTTATTTGGGGCCAAATCACTGGTGGCATCGAAAAAAATTTCTTCTTCTTCTTCAATGGAAGGAATTTCTTTGATTGGATTAATTAAAGATGAGGGGTCATGTAGACACCCTTTTATGTCTCCCCAAAACCAAACCCAGTGATGAGTACCTTTCACGTCGAATCATAATCGAATGAAGCGAAAGTGTGGAAAGTCTAGTGTTGCGGATAGTTTTAATTTCTTTTCTCTTCTCTCTGTTTTTAAAAACTTATTTTAAGAAAACAGCCAATCCAGTTTTGTTGGTCCATGATATGGGTCCAATAGTAGTGTAGTTGGATGGGGCTTGACAAGAGATTTCCAACGATATATTATAAGCCCAATTTACTGAACTGGACCCGATTTGGTTTTTATATGCGGCCCAATGATCTAGAGGAGGGCCTATTATTAATTATCATTCCTAAAGCTATTAGGATTGATTATAGTCTTCTAGAATACTCTAGGAGGTTCTTTTAAATCCTAATGGAGTTAGGATTGATAATTATGCTTTAAAGAGTTTGAAATTGAATAAAACTACTCCTTTTAAGAATCCTTGTTTTGTACGAAGTGGAATGTATTCAGATTTTATTTTCGTGCCTCATAATATTTATCCAAATTTTATATGGTTGTATAGATCTTGAAATTATCTTCCAATGATATATTATAATATTAAATCCGAGTTATAACGAAAAAGATATGAGACATGAAACTTTATCCAAAACTGACACCCTTCCACTACTTTGGCCATATCTTTTAATCTAAAAAATATTTTAATCTGATTCTAATTTAGATGGAAATTAGACTTTAAGAGCTTTCCAAACGACATATTATATGCCTTATTTGGACTTTCGGATCAAAAGATATGATAAAAACAAAAACACGTTAAAAACAGGCTTGGCGCCTAATTCAAGGCACTGGCGCCAGCCATTGGCACCTGGTGCTAGCCATTGGCGCCAGGCGCCAATGGCCAATGCCTGACGCCAACCTTGTTTTACATGCGTCAGACTCTGTTTTGTTAATTTTATCTTTTTGGCTGATTTTCTCTATAAATAACGTATTAAAACTCTGTTTTCGGAAACGAGATTTCATTAATTCTTATTTCAATTCACCAACTCTCATCAAGATTTTCTTGATTATTCTCTCTCCTTCTTTCTCTTTTCAAAACTTTGTTTTCACATACAAAATTCCGCATTCCCAAGATCTAGACACACCTAGCCATATTCGAAGTTGCTTTCGCCCTAGACGTGAAAGGTTTAATTTCTGAGGGTTTGGTCCCAAATCTCTATTTCAATTATTTAATTTGATTGTTTTGATTATTATTTTCTTTGAAGTTACTAACGTGTGTATTTTGTTATTAGAAAGAGGTACAAGGCATCAAAGTAAGTGCTTTAATGGTTTTTATTGATATTATGATGTAGAAATCATGTTTATATTGTTATTATGATTCCTAGTATCATGTCTAGGTTAATTTTAATATTAAATATGTTTGTTATGATGTTTTCTATGTTCTTCCTAATGTTTATTTATGTTAGTATCATGTTAGGGTTAAAGATTTGATTTTTATTGCTTAGTGACATGCTAGGGTTTGTTATTAATCTTGTTAGTATCATGCCTAGGATCTTGCTATTATTATGCTTTAATATTATCATGAACATGATTATGATTATAGTTGTTATAATTATTTTGATGATGATTATTTTTATTTATGATGATTATGATTATTATTATGATATGATTATTAATTATTATTCATGATATTGATTATTTATTATTTTGCTTGATATTTTATATTTATTGCTTGATCACACCATTGATGCATGTTTAAAGGGAATTGGTACTTGTCATCACGCATAATAAGATAATAAATAATCTTGTTAGGGTTAATTGAGATTATAATTCAAGTGATCGCCAATAATAGATTTATTTGTGCATTAATATTCAACCAACATAGATAAACAGGTTTAGGGGTTAATCCTATTGATTGTATGTTAATAAAAAAGCGCACATGAATACGATCAGAATAAAGTAGAGGCCTATTATTAGGGCAGATTCAATCTCTTTTAGGTTGGATTTGTACCTTCATCCCCGAACCATTATTTGGTTCATGACCTTATGGAGTTGACGATCTCTTGGATCGTTAAGGGGTGTAACCATCACCTCGTGAACGGTTTACAAGTTCCTTAAAAACTTGTTGGCGACTCTTTTGCTCTATCTTCTTCCCTTTTAGATGCCACCGTACTTTAGTGTATGATCACAGTAGGGTTCAAGCTAGTGGGATTTAAATGCTTTAAATTATTCCCTACAGTTTTTTGGCGACTCCACTGGGGAGGATTTCTATTTTAATTCCTGAATTTGTTTCGGCAATGATTTAGAATGAGTGGATGAGGCTCGAAAAGTTCTAAGTATTTCATGTGCGTAATTTTGATTAACATTATTGTCATATGCATAAAAAAGATCTCATTGGAAAGACCATCCGTAATGAGTTAAAAACATAGGATTTTTCACGTAGGAAATTTGAGAAATATCTTTCACAACTAGGATTATTGTCTCTGTTTGCTGGCGCCAATTTCCCCCAATACCGAGCCAGAAATATGCGTTCTAATTTCGATCGGTTTTTCGTATTAATTGATCGATCCTAATTCCTGATTGAATTTTTTCTCACTTTTTTGAAACCCATATGTGTTCTACATATGGACATAACCCTCTGGGATTTCATGCTCCATCTACCCGATTGAACGCTCTGTGCAACAAAGGGTACATCCGAGATGTTGAATTCACCAAACCATGGAAGCGAGTTTTTTCTAAAACTCGCGGTGCCCCATCCACTCGCGCCAACCCTTCATGGTTAGGCTTCCGCGCAGTGCATCGGGACAATTAACCATGGACCCTCTATTGACTAACCTATATCCTGAACTTTAGAAAATTAGAGTCATGGTTAGGTTGCAAACTCATTGCATCATATTGTGCCTACTTGACTAATTGTGCATTATTTGTTGTGCATACTCTATGTGATTTTTTCCTAACCGTTTGTTTGACTTGTGTTAAGACTAAATAAATTGATTAATGACCAAAGGAATTTGTTTAATTAATTAATTAATTAATTTGAGCTAATAAGTAAACTTAAAATCGAGTCGTAGTTCCTTTAAGTCAACCCGGATTTTTATTCCCGTTTACTGCACAAACGTCAACTTGTTTTGGTCATAGATGGAGTTATAAAAAGAGCTACGAGTCGTACAACCTATGGATCTGTAGCCCCGAGTTTTATCATTAATTTGGCGTTGGTTTCATCTAAATCAGAGTCACAGATAAAAGTTATGACTAAAATACCACAGTCTGTCAAGTTTAATGCATATACGTCAAGTCTTGACTTAGTCTTTGCTTGAGTCTAGTCACATAGTCTAGCCACATGGTCATGACACAAGTCTTAACGTACCATCTACACTCACTAGTCTTAGCACACACTTTGAGTACACATCACCATGACCATGTCTTAGGTTCAAGCATGAGTCGGTTTTTTCCGTCATTTGAGTTGGGGGGTACATTCTATTCCTAATTCTTCCATATTTCTCCCTCTACATCATCTTTCCATTCTCTACATGCTTTCTCCATATCACAACCTTTATTCTTCCTACCTTCTTTCATCCATGCATGTTGAATCGAGTTTGAATCATGTGATTGACAAACAAAAAAAATGAGGGTCATGATGAAACAAATGCACAAGGCAAGCTTCTCACCAAGATTTCATGCATTCTTCTTCTTTTTTCAAACCTTTCCCCAATAATTCTAACATAGGCACCTTTCTTTTCCCTTAGATTATTTTTGTAGATTCTTTATTTATTTTCTTTTAATAAAATGAGCATTTATTTCCTTATATATGATCATTTCATTATATTGCATTAAAAAATATTAAAAAATAAAAAAATAAAAAAATTCATGTCGAGTTAAGCACAAGGTATACCAATGATTTGAGGCACCCCTTGTAGCCACATCATATTACATTTCACCCTTCAAATTTACAATCCTTTCTTCTTTTTTCAACCTACATCTACCTAACCTTGGGATGGGATGGTGTGCAATTCTAAAGAAAGCTTGAGAAAATTCAAAAGAAAGCAATAGCAAAAAATAACCAATAATAAAAAAACGAAAACAAGTGTACAAAAGGGTAAGTGTTCCAATGTCTTTGATATGAAAGTAACTTCGATAAGAACACATCTCAGATTGCGTCTCTTATCGAGTGCTCGGTACCGTGCCTAAGAAACATGAATGCCAAGTGAGTGATAGACCGCATGATCGGGATTGCCCACGCTTATAAAAATAAAATAAATGCTAAAGCAAAAGAAAGAGCTAAAAAAAAAGAGTAGAAACTCAAGCATAAAAATACAAAGATTCAAAATCAAGGTTGCACACCCTGAGGGCTTATCTAGGGTCTTGAGCCTTTATCCCCTTCTTCTATAACCTTTATCCTAACCACGTTACAACCCTTAAAAAGACCTTTTTGAGGTATACACACTTGTGCGAGGTTCGGCTAGAGCTACGTTCGGCCTGATTCCTAACGGATACGTATGCAACCTTACATCAAGGTGCGGCCGTAATAAACATGCATTCAAATTCATATTCACATTCACACACTTGCACCATGATCATATCAAGGGATCTCCAATGCTCATCCCTATTCATGTAGAGCTAGACTTGGGGGCTTGATCCCTACATCATAGCTTACCTAGCCTAAGAGTCACCACCATTTGACTCTTTTAACAAATACATCTTTCCACACACTTAGCTCTTGTGGCCTAACTTTAGTGTCACTATCACACACATCACAGATACATGACCAAATACTTCCCTTAGAAACCCTTTGTCATGGAATCTTAACACAACGCTGAAGCATGTCTTGTCATATCAACATCACTCATCAATCATAATCATCATTGCATCACGAAGTATGAAGTGCTTAGCCTCCGTGCTTAAGTTACCTAAATGCTTTCGTCATTGAGTCAACAGTTGAGATAGCCTAGGATGGATTAATCCTTGCACCTTGAGAGATAGTATCAAACAACATTTGACTAAGCTCATTATATTCAACATGCACCTTCAAAACATTCGATTCTTTTTCGCGTCTTTCTTTTTCGGGAAAAGTCGGTACCCTCCACAAAAATGACGGAAAATTTTTGCTTTTTTGCATTTTCGAGTCACACGATCACATTACAATGCACACACGTGTCATGAGTCACATGCGTTATTTCACTTCGAGTCGAGTCAACCTCGAGTCAATCACAGATAGTCAAGTTTATACCTCGAGTCTTGTCAAACCAATGAGTCAAGCGACGTTAAGCCTTAGGTCAACCCTAAGATAATTAAAAAGATTGGCAAAGTTCTATAGTCAAAATAAATATAGATGCAGCAGAATACGAAGGACCTTACTCCAATTCCTGGCGCCAGAAATATCTCAGCAACGACAGAGCTCGAAACCTCTCAGAAAGGTGATTTCGACCTCATGCAGCAATTTTGGGTTCCTTGGTACGCCAGTTAGCCCCTATAAGCAGTTTGACATGATTATTAGTCGGCTCGATTACAATCGTAGCAAGTGATTGACCTGACAAAAAATCGTCTCGCTTAGCTTAAGCGCCTAAAACACTGGCTCATTACAATCGGTTTAAAAGCAAGCGCATTCTTATTAAACGACAAAGTTTTCCAAAAATTTGATTGTCATCCCCAACTGACAATATTTCTAAAAATGGATTGTCGTGCATCTTCTTCAACGACAATTTTTCCAAAATTGGATTGTCATCTCTGGCAAAGTTTCTAAGTGTGGATTTTCGTGCTCCTTCTTTGTTTGGCAAGTTTTTCCAAGTTCAGATTGTCATACATTCATAGAGCGCTGGCAAGTTTTCCGAGATTAGATTGTCAAACACCCAGTTCCCTATGGCAAAATTTCTCAAAGGATTGTTGTAGGTTTCTATTCATCATAAATAACGGCAAAAGTACCTCAACGTGGATTGTCTTCAGCAAGTGGCAAATTTTCCCGAAGTGGATTGTCGGTTGACTCTTTTTTGCAAATGTTCCAAGACGCGGATTGTCAATAGTGGCAATATTTTCCTAAAAGGATTGTCGCATAGCGTTGGCAAATTTCCAAGGTGGATTGCTTTTAAGAGTTATATTCCAAGATGTGGACTGTCGATCGTAGCAAAGTTCTTATGAAAGATTGTTACAAAGCATTGGCAACTTTTCCGAAAATTGGATTTTGGCAAATTTTCCGAGATACAGATTGTCGCTTCATCGTGACAACATTTCCAAGGATGGATTGTTACATGGCATTGACAACTTTCCCTAAATCGGATTGTCATACATCATACAAGAGTTGTGTTGGCAACTATTCCCAAAGAAAAGAGGATTGTCATCACAGAAAAAGGCACCGATGTACAGATTCAAAGCAACAGAAGCGCCGACATACAATCATAGCGGAAGCAAAGTTCAGGCAAACTTTTAAAAATCGACAGGTGTGGGTCTTCGGTAATTTCCTTAGAAAAATTATCGCATTAAATGAAGATGACGTCAAGTAAGGATATCTTCGACGACATTCCCTAGCTTGCGGAGAGTTGTCACAAACAACTGGAGGTAATTTCGGGCAAAATTGTCTTTGATCATATTTCCTTAGGCATGGAAGATGGTCATAATGCGGATGGAGATTGTTTCAAGAGAAATAATCTTCGATAGTATTCCCTTGGACGTGGAATATTATCAATGCGGATGAGGATTTGTTTTAAGAGAAGCAATCTTCGATGATATTCCCTTGGACGTAGAATATTATCAATGCGGAGGAGGATCGTTTCAGGCGAAGCAATCTTCTAATTTGGAAGCAGTTACGGGCGTAGCAGTTTTCACGCGAGATGGCATTAAGAGACGTGTGCTCAACAGTGCAAGATACGCGTTTCTTAACTCTTTTATCTGTTTAACTAACGCTAGTTTTGCAGGTATCGGCGTTACAAGAGTGATTTAGGATCGCAGAACTTTCAGAATCATTCTCCGTCCATATCGATACATTGACTTTTGTTTTCGAAACTTGCGTTTCTCCAAATTCAGTCAAAGTGGGGGCTTTTGTAGACACCCATTTGTGTCCCCAAAACCAAACCCAGTGATGAGTACCTTTCACGTCGAATCATAATCAAATGAAGCGAAAGAGTGGAAAGTCTAGTGTTGCGGATAGTTTTAATTTCTTTTCTCTTCTCTCTGTTTTTGAAAACTAATTTTAAGAAAAAAGCCAATCTAGTTTGGTTGTTCAATGATATAGGTCCAAGAGTAGTGTAGTTAGATGGGGCTTGACAAGAGATTTCCAACGATATATTATAAGCCCAATTCCGATGAATATTGAGGAAGTTATGGCCTATTTACTGAACTGGGCCTGATTTGGTTTTTATATGCGGCCCAATGATCTAGAGGAGGGCCTATTATTAATTATCATTCCTAAAGATATTAGGATTGATTATAGTCTTCTAGAATACTTTTGGAGGTTCTTTTAAATCCTAATGGAGTTAGGATTGATAATTATGTTTTAAAAAGTTTGAAATTGAATAAAACTACTCCTTTTAAGAATCCTTGTTTTGTACGAAGTGAAATATATTCAGATTTTATTTTCGTGCCTCAAAATATTTATCAAAATTTTATATGGTTGGATAGATCTTGAAATTATCTTTCCAATGATATATGATAATATTAAATCCGAGTTATAACGAAAAAGATATGAATGAGACATTAAACTTTATCCAAAACTGACATCCTTCCACTATTTTGGCCATATCTTTTAATCTAAAAATTATTTTAATCTTATTCTAATTGGGTTGGAAATTAGGCTTTAAGATCTTTCCAACGACATATTATACGCCTTATTTAGACTTCCGGATCAAAAGATATGATAAAAACAAAAACGCGTTAAAAACAGGCTTGGCGCCTGATTCCAGGCATTGGCGCCTGGAACCAGGCCTGGCGCCAGCCATTGGCGCCTGGTGCTAGCCATTGGTGCCTAGCCCTAATGGCTAATGCCTGGCGCCAACCTAGTTTTGCGTGCGCCAGACTCTGTTTTGTTAATTTTATCTTTTTGGCTGATTTTCTCTATAAATAACGTATTAAAACTCCGTTTTCGGAAACGAGATTTCATCAATTCTTATTTCAATTCAGCAACTCTCATCAAGATTTTCTTGATTATTCTCTCTCTTTCTTTCTCTTTTCAAAACTTTGTTTTCACATACAAAATTCCGCATTCCCAAGATCTAGACACACCTAGCCATATTCGAAGTTGCCTTCGCCCTAGACGTGAAAGGTTTAATTTATGAGGGTTTGGTCCCAAATCTCTATTTCAATTATTTAATTTTATTGTTTAGATTATTATTTTCCTTGAAGTTACTAACGTGTGTATTTTGTTATTAGAAAGCGGTACGAGGCATCAAAGTAAGTGCTTTAATGGTTTTTATTGATATTATGATGTAGAAATCATGTTTATATTGTTATTATGATTCCTAGTATCATGTCTAGGTTAATTTTAATATTAAATATGATTGTTATGATGCTTTCTATGTTCTTCCTAATGTTTGTTTATGTTAGTATCATGTTAGGGTTAAAGATTTGATTTTTATTGCTTAGTGACATGCTAGGGTTTGTTATTAATCTTGTTAGTATCATGCCTAGTATCTTGCTATTATTATGATTTAATATTAACATGAACATGATTATGATTATAATTGTTATAATTATTTTGATGATTGTAGACACCCATTGGTGTCTCCCCAAAACCAAACCCAGTGATGAGTACCTTTCACGTCAAATCATAATCGAATGAAACGAAAGTGTGGAAGGCCTAGTGTTGCGAAAAGTTTTTATTTCTTTTTTCTTGTCTCTATTTTTGAAAACTTTATTTTAAGAAAACAGTCAATCCAGTTTGGTTGGTCCATGATATGGGTCCAATAGTTGTGTAGTTGGATGGGGCTTGCAAAGACCTTTCCAACGATATATTATAAGCCCAATTCCGATCAATACTGAGGAAGTTATGGCCAATTTACTAAACTGGGTCCGGTTTGAGCTTTATGTACGGCCCAATGATCTTGGGGAGGGCCTAATATGATTTATCATTCCTAATGCAATTAGGAATGGTTTTAGTCTTCTAGAATCTTCTAGAAGGTTCGTTTCATTCCTCATTCAATTAGCATTGATAAGTTGACTTTGTTGACTTTTCAGAGTTTTAATCAAAATCAAATAGCATTTTCGAAGAAATTATATTATTTTATTCTCCAGTACGGTAAATTTATCAGATTTTCGAAAACGCGTCGAAATCAAGCTTGGCGTCCAACCCCAGGCCTTGGAGCCTGGAACGAGTCTTGGCGCCAGGGGCTAGCCATTAGTGCCTGGTGCCTGGCGCCAGCTAACCAGGGTTGGCGCCAGCTCTGTTTCCTGAGCGTCAAACTCTGTTTTGTTGATTTATCTTTTTTAGTTGATTTTCTCAATAAAGATTGTATTAAAAACTCCGTTTTCATTCACCAATTCTCACCAATTCTCCTCATTCATGAGTTCTCATGTACAATCAGTTTTTAATTAGCTTTCTTTAACCTTTCATCTCTCTCTTTATTCTTCTACACCTTATTTTCATACAAAATTCCACATTGGCAAGATTTAGAAACACCTAGCCATATTCGAAGTTGCCTTCGCCCTAGACATGAAAGGTTTAATTTCTGAGGGTTTGGTCCCAAATCTCTCTTTCAATTATTTAATTTAATTGTTTGATTTATTATTTTCCTTAAAGTTACTAACGTGTGTATTTTGTTATTAGAAAGAGGTACGAGGCATCAAAGTAAGTAATTTAATTTATTTATTGATGTTATGATGTAGAAATCATGTTTATATTATTATTATGATATTCCTAGTATCATGTCTAGGGTAATTTTAATATTAAGTATGATTAGTACGATGCTTCCTATATTCTTCCTAATATTTATGATTGTTAGTATCATGTTAGGGTTAAAGATTTGATTTTTATTGTTTAGTGACATGCTAGGGTTTGTTATTAACCTTGTTAGTATCATGCCTAGGATCTTGCTTTTGTTATGCTTTAATATTAACATGAACATGATTATGATTATAATTGTTATAATTTATGATGATTAAGAATATTATTATTTTGATAAAGATTATAATTATTGTTATGATTATTTATTATGTTGCTTGATATTTATTGCTTGATCACACCTTTATTGTATGTTTAAAGGGAATTTGGTACTTGTAATCGCGCTTAATAACATAATTAATAATCTTGTTTAGGTTTACTGTGATTATAATTCAAGTGATCGCCAATAATAGTTTTTTAGTGCATTAATGTTCAACTAACATAGATTAAACAGGTTTAGGGTTAATCCTATTGATTGCATGTTAGTCCGAAAGCGCACATGAATACGAGCAGAATAAAGTAGAGGCCTATTATTAAGGCAGGTTCAATCTCTTTTAGGTTGGATTTGTACCTTCATCCTCAAACCCTTATTTGGTTCATGACCTTATGGAGTTGACGATCTCTTGGGTCGTTAAGGGGTGTAACCTTTATCCTATGAACGGTTTACAAGTTCCTTAAAAACTTGTTGGCGACTCTTTTGCTCTATCTTCTTCCCTTTTGGACGCCACCGTACTTTAGTGAATGATCACAGTGGGGTTCAAGTTAGTGGGATTTTAAGGCTTGAAATTATTCCCTATAGTTTTTGGCGACTCCGCTAGGGAGGATTTCTATTTTAATTCCTGAATTTGTTTCGGCAATGATTTAGAATGAGTGGATGAGACTCGAAAAGTTCTAAGTATTTTATGTGCGTAATTTTGATTAACATTATTGTCATATGCATAAAAAAGATCTCATTGGAAAGACCATCCGTAATGAGTTAAAAACATAGGATTTTACAGATAGGAAATTTGAGGAATGTCTTTCATAACTAGGACTGAAATAACACCGCGCGAAACTTGAAGATTTTATCGAGCACAGAAAGCTGCTGAGGCATGTGCAAAGTAGTGTCAGGGGCAAGAGCTTGGTGCCACACTTTTAGCCGTAGATCTAGTCACCAGTATTGGCGCCAGACACTACAGTTAATAGTTGGCGCAAGTCTCTGTTTGCTGGCGCCAATTTCCCCCAATACCGAGCCAAAAATATGCGTTCTAATTTCGACCGGTTTTTCGTATTGTTTGCTCGATCCTGCTTCCTGATTGAATTTTTTCTCATTTTTCTGAAACACATATGTGTTCTACATATGGACATAACCCTCTGGGAATTCATGCTCCATCTACCCGATTGAACGCTCCGTGCAACAAAGGGTACATCCGAGATTTTGAATTGACCAAACCATGGAAGCGAGTTTTTTCTAAAGCTCGCGGTGTCCCATCCACTCGCGCCAACCCTTCACGGTTAGGCTTCCGCGCGGTGCATCTGGAAAATTAACTATGCACCCTCTATTGACTAAACCATATCCCGAACTTTAGAGAACTAGACCCATGGTTAGGTTGCAAACTCATTGCATCATATTGTGCCTACTTGACTAATGGTGCATTATTTGTTGTGCATATACATTCTATGTTTCTCTTAACCGTTTGTTGACTTGTGTTGAAATTAAATAAATTAATGACTTAAAAAACTTTGCCTAATTAATTAATTATTTAGTTTGAGTCAATAAAGTCTAATATTTTAATCGGAATTGACCTAGTACGACTTTAGGCATACCTTAGTTGACTAATAACACCAAAAACAGTCCCAGACCGAAGTTCCAATATTGGCGCCAAGGTCTGAGCTGTAGCGCCACACGGTGGAATGTAGCGCCTGACGATTGCTATGTTGTCTGGCGCCAAGCTCCTCAGTGTGACGCCAGTCCTGTCGCTTGGCCGACAGTTCGGATTATTGGTCGAGTCATCACCTAGGGTCTAATTAATCAGTCCTCTATTTAATTCAGTTAATTTTCGTTGTCAATAACACCTTGTCAAGTCGTTAATCGAGTCTTAGTCACATAGTCTAGCCACATGGTCATGACACGAGTCTTAACGTACCATCTACACTCACTAGAATTAGAACACACGTTGAGTACATCACAATGGCCATGTCTTAGGTCCATGCATGAGTCGGTCTTTCCGTCATTTGAGTAGGGGGAGTACATTCTATTCCTAATTCTTCATATCCCTCCACCTAAATCTTCTTCACATTCTTCCATCTTTCTTCACTTCCTCCATCCATTGCATGTTGAATAAAGTTTGAGTCAAATAATTAACAATCAGTACCCCCAAATTCCTTTTCCACAGTACTTGGTCGAGGAGAGAAGGGCGATTAATCAAGGACAACCTCTTTATTGAAGTCTCGCTTGTTGATAAACCGATTCGTCAAAAGAGGAAGGCTAAGAAGATAATGGCAACTCAAGAAGAAGTCAATGATCTTAAGAACCAACTAGCTACCGTGACTGAAACATTGAAGCTTCTCGCACTCAAGGTTGATGATCGCGTGAAGCAACAACAGATGAAACTCATGCAAGAGAGTCTAAGCAAGCTATCTAGTCATTATAAATTTCAGGGCATGAGTTCACAAGGGGTCTCGCTTGACAAGGAACTTCTTCCACATAAGTTCAACGCCGCTGACATCCCAAAATTCAAGGCAACAGATAATCCTTATTTTAATCTAAGAGCTTTCGAAACTAGAATACACATTAAGGGCATCGATAAGAAGGTCTTCCCTTCTTTGTTCTCACTATCTCTTGAAACCGTTTGCCAACAATGCTACTTCTCCCTCGACAAGGAGAAAACCTCTACCTGGGAATTGATAGTAAACGCTTTTGTTGATAGATATAAGTGCAACATCCAAGACGAAACTGACCACACACAACTTGAGATGTTAAAACAAAAGGAAAACGAAGGGTTCACTTCTTTCTTCAATAAATGAAGGGAAACTTCCGCTAATATGGTCAAGGCTCCTACCGAAAAAGAATCTGTGAGGATGTTTGTCAAGAATCTCCAAGGGAAGTATTCAAAACACTTAAAGTATCAACACAATTTTGATACTTTCAAAGTTGTCTATAATATAGGCATTGACATTGAAGATGACCTTCTGAAAGACAATGGTGCGAGAGGAAAGAAGAACGACCATCCTTCTTCTTCCTCTCCTATTAATGAAGTACATGCCACGAACGCCTCTAAACCACGAATCCAGAGATCAAAAAGAGTGTTCACTCCACTTGGTATGAGTTATGAAACGGCTTTCGAGAAGCTACATCACAAAGGACTTGTCATGCCCATAGGGCCCATCAAAGATCCAGTTCCAGAAGCTAGGCCACCTAAGTGGGACCCTTATAAGCACTGCAAATATCATCAAGGAAAGGGTCACGACACTGAAGAGTGTTGGAAACTCAAAGAAGCAATTCAAGATCTGATCGATAACAATAAAACTTCCGAGATTCTAGCCATCGAAGATGACCGAGCATCCTTTGATCCATCACTTCTTATCAAACCTGTTGGAGAGCCTATGATCGAGACAGCTTATGTGACCTCTCTCGATGAAGTGGCCATAATTGAGGAGGATGAAAGTCTTTTCTTAGATAATACCAAGGAAGACTCATCTAGTCTAAAAGAGGAAATTCGAAAACTACAAGATGTCATTGCCATGCTCTTGAATGTGGTAGAAGGATTAGCAAATCGGGTGATGGCCATTAAACAAAATTCTCTCCAAGGGTTTAATGAAGAACTCAATACTCCTAAGCCACAAGCAAAACAAACCATTGAAGAATACACACCAATAAGAATGACTTACAATGAAGCTTTCGACTTTCTTCACAATTAAGATCTTATCCACCCCATTGGTCCCAGTCAAGACCCTCCACCTGAAAAGCGGTTTCCCAATTGGGATCCAAATTCTTATTGTCGATACCATAGAGTTTGTGGTCACACCACCGAAGTATGTCTCGCCCTCAAAGATCGTGTTCCATATCTCATTGATTCAAATCTCCTTCATGTTCCTCCGCGTGACAAGAAGGCGAAGATTATTAACAATAGTATCAGTGGCTGTAAAGGGAAGAAGAATGACTATCTTTCTTCTTCCAAAAACACCTACTCTAGTAATAGTGTTGGTACTTTCGACCTTAGTGAGATCCTAGCCATGGGTAATCGAAAGCAACCGAAAAGGGAATATACCCCTATTGGAATTAGCTACGATGATGCTTTCGATCGACTCCATGCTAAGGGAATCATTACTCCCATTGGACCTATTAAAGATCCCCCACTCAAGAAAAGATTGCCTAGTTGGAATCCAAACGAACACTCTAAGTACCATTAAGGTAAGGGTCATGTTACTGAGAGCTGTTGGAAGCTAAAGGAGGATATCCAACATTTGATTCATAACAACAAGTTTCCCATACCTCCAGTTAACAAGAAGAGCGAGTGATGATAAAGGAAACAACACAAGACAAGAGGCGAGCTTCAACGACAAGATTTTGTGACCTCTTTTTTCTATTTCTTTTTTATCTACCCTTTCCTCAATAAGTCTATCATAGGCACCTTTTCTTTTCCTTTAGATTTTTTTTGTAGTCTTTTTTCCTTTTCCTTTAATAAAATGAGCATTTTTTTCCTTACATATGATTATTTCATTATATTGCATAAAAAAAAATAAAAAAATAAAATAAAATAATGTCGAATTAAACACAAGGTATACCAATGATTTAAGGCAACCCTTGTAGCCACATCATATCTCCTTTCACCTTTCAAATATACAATCCTTTCTTCATAAACTACTTTGAGCCTTGTCTAACGATAGACCCTTCTTCTTTCAACCTACATCTATCTAATCTTGGGATGAGACAGTGCGCAACTTATGCAATTCTAAACAAAAGTTTGAGTATTTCAAAAGATAGCAAAAATAAATAAAAGTGTACAAAAGGGCAAGTGTTCCAATGTCTTTGATATGAGCACGTCTCATATTGCGTCTCTTATCGAGCGCTCGGTATTATGCATGAGAAACATGAATGCCAAGTGAGTGATAGACCGCATGATCGGGATTTCCCACACTTGCAAAAATAAAATAAATGCTAAAGCAAAAGATAAAAGAGAGCTAAAAAAGAGTAGAAACTCAAGCAGAAAAATATAAAGATTCGAAAGCGAGGTTGCACACCTTGGGAGCTTATCTAGGGTCTTGAGCCTTTATCCCTTTTTTCTATAACCTTTAGCCTAACCACGTTATAACCCTTAAAAAGACCTTTTTGAGGTATACACACTTGTACGAGGTTCGGCTAGAGCTACGTTTGGCCTGATTCCTAACGGATACGTAGGCAACCTCACATCGAGGTGCGGCCGTAATAAATATGCATTCATATTCACATTCACACACTTACACCATGATCGTATCAAGGGATCTGCAATGCTCATCCCTATTCATGTAGAGCTAGACTTGGGGGCTTGATTCCTATATCATTAGCTTACCTAGCCTAAGAGTCACCACCATTTGACCCTTTTAACAAATAATATTTTTTCCACACACTTAGCTCTTGTGGCTTAGCTTTAGAAACACTATCACACATTGCACAAATACATGACAAAATATACTTCCCCTAGGAACCCTTTGTCATGAAATCTTAATGCTGAAGCATGCCTTTTCATATCAAAATTCACTCATCAATCATAATTATCATTGCATCACGAAGTATGAAGTGCTTAGCCTCCATGCCTAAGTTACCCAAATACTTTCATCATTGGGTCAACCATTGAGATAGCTTAGGATTGATTAATCCTTGCACCTTGAGAGACAGTATAAAATGACATTTGACTATGCTCATTCAACATGCTTCTTCAACACTTCAATTCTTTTTTCGCGTCTTTCTTTTCGGGAGAAAGTCGGTACCCTCCAAAAAAGTGACGGAAATTTTTGCTTTTTGCTTTTTTGCATTTTCGAGTCGCACGATCACATTACAATGCACACACGATTCATGTACACAATGAGTCATGTCGTTTCATATCACATTGATTTGAGTCTAACACACGTGTCATTTTACTTTGAGTCGAGTCAACCTCGAGTCAGTCAATCACAGCGAGTCAAGTTTATACCTTGAGTCGTGTCAAGTTATTGAGTCAAGCAACGCTAAACCTTAGGTCAACCCTAAGATAATTAAAAAGATTAGCAAAATTCAATAGTCAAAATAAATACAGGTGTAGCAGAATAGGGAAGACCCTATCACAGCGTTCGGCGACAGAATCAATTCTTGGCGCTAGAGATATTTCAACAGCGACAGAGCTCGAAGCCTCTTAGAAAGGTGATTTCGACTTCATACAACAATTTTGGGTTCCTTGGTGCGCCAGTTAGCCCCTATAAGCAATTTGACAAGATTAAGTAGTCAGTTTGATTACAATCACAACAAGTGGTCGACTTGATGAAAGACCGTCTCACTTAGCTTGAAGCGCCTATGAATTGGCTCATCACGGAAACACCGGCATACTGGTTTTAGCAGAAATAAAATTCAGACAAGATTTAGACATCGACAAATGTCAGTCTTCGAAAATTTTTCTTCAGAACATTATCGCAACAAACATTCAAGTACCGAAGCTCTATTGTTCAGAGACGCGTAAACATTTCCACCAAAGCTCTTTGCTCCAGAGATGCGTGGGCATATTATTCAAGCTCTATTGTTCAGAGACGCGTGAACATTTCCATCAAGCTCTTTTTCTCTAGAGACGCGTGGACATATCATCAAAGGCATCCTATTATTAAACTCTTCGTTCAGAGACGCGCGGACACCTCAATCAGAAGATCATATAAAAAAAAGGATGCTCTTTGTTCAGAGGCACGTGAACATATCAAAAGGAAGCTCATTGTTCAGAGACGAGTGAACATCGAAACAACAAGGTGGCGTTCCCTAGATTATGGAGAGTTGTCACAAACAACTGAGGATTGTTTCAAGAGAAGCAATCTTCGATAGTATTCCCTTGGACGCGGAATATTATTAATGCGGATGGAGATTGTTTCAAGAGAAGCAATCTTCAATAGTATTCCCTAGGATGTGGAATATTATCATTGCGGAGGAGGATAGTTTCAGGCGAAGCAATCTTTTAATTTGGAAGCAGTTACGGGCATAGCGGTTTTCAAGCAGGATGGCATTCTCTAGCTTGCAGGAGGTCATCAAAACAGTAAAGCAGCAACAATCGGTTACTTTCAGAGACGTGTGCTCGACGGTGCAAGATACGCGTTTCTTGACTCTTTTATCTGTTTAACTAATGTTAGTTTTGCAGGTATCGGCGTTACAAGATTGATTTAGGATCGCAGAACGTTCTGAATCATTCTCCGTCCCTATCGATACTTTGACTTTTGTTTTCGAAACTTGCGTTTCTCCAAACTCAGTAAAAGTGGGGGCTTCTGTAGACACCCATTTGTGTCTCCCCAAAACCAAACCCAGTGATGAGTAACTTTCAAGTCAAATCATAATCGAATGAAACAAAAGTGTGGAAGGCCTAGTGTTGCGGAAAGTTTTTATTTCTTTTCTCTTCTCTCTGTTTTTGAAAACTTTTTTTTAAGAAAACAGTCAATCCAGTTTGGTTGGTCCATGATATGGGTCCAATAGTGGTGTAGTTGGATGGGGCTTGCAAAGACCATTCCAAAGATATATTATAAGCCCAATTCCGATGAATATTGAGGAAGTTATGGCCAATTTACTAAATTGGGCCCGGTTTGAGCTTTATGTACGGCCCAATGATCTTTGGGAGGGCCTAATATGATTTATCATTCCTAATGCAATTAGGAATGGTTTTAGTCTTCTGGAATCTTCTAGAAGGTTCTTTTCATTCCTAATTCAATTAGCATTGATAAGTTGACTTTGTTGACTTTTCAGAGTTTTAATCAAAATCAAATAGCATTTTTGAAGAAATTATATTATTTTATCCTCCAGTACGGTAAATTTATCAGATTTTTGAAAACGCGTCGAAATCAAGCTTGGCGTTTAACCCCAGGCCTTGGCGCTTGGAACCAGGCTTGGCGCCAGGCGCTAGCCATTAGTGCCTGGCGCCAGCTAGCCAGGGTTGGCGCCAGCTCTGTTTCCTGAGCGTTAAATTCTGTTTTGTTAATTTATCTTTTTTGGCTAATTTTCTCTATAAAGATTGTATTAAAAACTCCGTTTTCACTCACCAATTCTCCTCATTCATGAGTTCTCATCTACAATCAGTTTTTAATTAGTATTCTTTAATCTTTCATCTCTCTCTTTCTTCTTCTAAACCTTGTTTTCATACAAAATTCCGCATTTGCAAGATCTAGAAACACCTAGCCATATTCGAAGTTGTCTTCGCCCTAAACGTGAAAGGTTTAATTTCTGAGGGTTTGGTCCCAAATCTCTCTTTCAATTATTTAATTTAATTGTTTGATTTATTATTTTCCTTGAAGTTACTAACGTGTGTATTTTGTTATTAGAAAGAGGTATGAGGCATCAAAGTAAGTACTTTAATTGATTTATTGATGTTATGATGTAGAATTCATGTTAATATTATTATTATGATATTCCTATTATCATGTCTAGGGTAATTTTAATATTAAGTATGATTAGTACGATGCTTCCTATATTCTTCCTAATATTTATGATTGTTAGTATCATGTTAGGGTTAAAGATTTGATTTTTATTGTTTAGTGACATGCTAGGGTTTTTTATTAACCTTGTTAGTATCATGCCTAGGATCTTGCTTTTGTTATGCTTTAATATTAACATGAACATGATTATGATTATAATTGTTATAATTTATGATGATTATGAATATTATTTTTTTGATAACGATTATAATTATGGTTATGATTATTTATTATGTTGCTTGATATTTATTGCTTGATCACACCTTTATTGCATGTTTAAAGGGAATTTGGTACTTGTAATCGCGCTTAATAAGATAATTAATAATCTTGTTTAGGTTAACTGTGATTATAATTCAAGTGATCGCCAATAATAGTTTATTTGTGCATTAATGTTCAACCAACACAGATTAAACAGGTTTAGGGTTAATCCTATTGATTGCATGTTAGTCAGAAAGCGCACATGAAATACGAGCAGAATAAAGTAGAGGCCTATTATTAGGGCAGGTTCAATCTCTTTTAGGTAGGATTTGTACCTTCATCCCTGAACTCTTATTTGGTTCATGACCTTATGGAGTTGATGATCTCTTGGATCGTTAAGGGGTGTAACATTTATTCTATGAACGGTTTACAAGTTCCTTAAAAACTTATTAGCGACTCTTTTGCTCTATCTTCTTCCCTTTTGGACGCCACCGTACTTTAGTGTATGATCACAGTGGGGTTCAAGCTAGTGTGATTTTAAAGGCTTGAAATTATTCCCTACAATGATGATTATGTTATTTATGATTATTATGATTATTATTATGATATGATTATTAATTATTATTCATGATATTGATTACTTATTATTTTGCTTGATATTTTATATTTATTGCTTGATCACACCTTTTATGCATGTTTAAAGGGAATTGGTACTTGTCATCACGCTTAATAAGATAATTAATAATCTTGTTAGGGTTAATTGTGATTATAATTCAAGTGATCGCCAATAATAGATTTATTTGTGCATTAATATTCAACCAACATAGATAAACATGTTTAGGGTTAATCTTATTGATTGTATGTTAATCAAAAAGAGCACATGAATACGATCAAATTAAAGTAGAGGCCTATTATTAGGTCAGATTCAATCTCTTTTAGGTTGGATTTGTACCTTCATCCCCGAACCCTTACTTGGTTCATGACCTTATGGAGTTGACGATCTCTTGGATAGTTAAGGGGTGTAACCTTCACCTCGTGAATGGTTTACAAGTTCCTTAAAAACTTGTTGGCGACTCTTTTGCTCTATCTTATTCCGTTTTGGACGCCACTGTACTTTAGTGTATGATCACAGCGGGGTTCAAGCAAGTGGGATTTAAAGGCTTGAAATTATTCCCTACAGGTCAACACAATTTTCCTCATAAGAAATAGCTAAGGAGTCAGAAAGTGGTGCACTGTTGATACTTGGCTTCTTTCTTGCAGGAGGTACCGAGAGTTTATTGTTATTAATCATGTCTTGGATAGCTTCTTTAATTTTAGCTTCCAACAATTCTCAATAAGATGGCCCCTACCTTGATCGTATTTGCAGTGTGCATTGGGATTCCAATTAGTCGTTCTCTTTTCGACTTGTGGATCCCCAAATGGCCTAGTAAGAGTTATAAGACTTTTGTCATGAAGACGATCAACTGCGGTGTCATAACTCATACAAATAAGAGTAAAGTTTCTCCTAAATGATTTCTTTTGTACTTGATTTTTCATGGTAAGGACTTCTTTTAGATTAAAGGTGCTAACATTATTTGAGTGGGTGGTTTTAGAAGAATAAGGATTCTCGTTCTTCTTTCCTTTCCAGCCACTGTTGTAGTTATTGTTAACAGCTTTTTGCTTTGCAAGATCATCATCAATATTGATTCCAATGTCATAAACAGCCATGAAATTATTCAACTTACTTTGGTACTTGAGATGTTTAGAATACTTTTCTTGGAGAATTCCTTATGAATAATCTCATAGACTCTTTTTCAGTAGGCACCTCATTTATCTTACCAGAGGTTTCCCTCCACTTATTAAAGAAAGAAGTAAAACCTTCATTCTCTTTTTGTTTAAGTATCGCAAGTTCCCTATGATCGGTTTCAACTTGAATATTACATTTGTATCTATCAATGAAAGCATTTACAATAGCATCCCAATAAGAGGTTTTCTCTTTGGTAAGGGGAAAGAACCATTGTTGACAAACGATGTTAAGAGATAGAGAAAATAGTGAATGGAAGACTTTCCTATCAATCCCCTTGATATTCAATATGGTCTCGAGAGCCCTTAGGTGGAAATAAGGATTGTCTGTTGCCTTAATCTAGGGATGTCGTTGGCAATGAACTTCTGTGGAAGAAGCTCCTTGTCCACCGAGACCCCTTGGGAGCTAATGCCCTGGAATATATAGTAATTGAAGAGTTTGATTAAGCTTTTGTGCATGAGCTCCATTTGGTATTGCTTCATAGGGTTATTAATTTGAAAGGCCATAGCCTTTATCAATTCAGTTATGTTGGCCACGTCCTTCCTAAGTTCATTGACTTCTTCTTGAGTTGCAATTATCTTCTTAGCTTTTCTTATATGACTAATTGGTTTTTCAAAGAGTAGTACTTGAACAAAGGTGTTGCCCTTGATTAAACGCCCTTCCTTTCTTGACCAAGCGCTGTAAATTAAACCATTTATTTGTTTTAATGACTAGACTAAAATTGACTTTGACTTAATTGTTTTTTTTGAAAAAAAAACAAAAATAGGTTGTATATTTTGGGAATCAAGTAAGGGTTCAAACAAGTATTGTTTAATGGGAGGATTAATATCCAACTTACCCCCCCTAATAAAATGACGAAAAACACGCGCATACAAGACTTTCTACACATGGTCAAAGTGTAACATACATATTGGGTGTGTGCTTTAATAGTGAGTGTGAGTGACATGCTTTGACTCTTGTGTGAAACCATGGGAATATGTGCTTAGACTTAATTAAAAACACGAATATTGTCATTAACAAACTGATTAAACCGATTAAGCAAATTGATTTATTAGACTCGTCGTGAGGACACGAGCAAAAAATGGACTATCGCCGAGCAACAAGATAGTAGCCAAACACTAAGGATCAGCGCCAGACAACAACATTGTCGCCTGGCGCTAATCACTAGCGTGTGGCGCTACAACCCAAACTCTTGCACCATTGGTGGAACATTGGTCTTGGACTGTTTCCAATATTTTACTCTAAAGAGACAAGCCTAAAGTCGTACTAAGTTAAGTTCGATCAATTTATTTTATATTGATTAATTAATTTAGCGAAGTCCTCTAGTCATTAATTAATTCATTTAGACTCATTCACAAGTCAAACAAACGGTTAGTTGAATCACATATAAGTTATGTACAAACAAATAATGCAGAAGTAGTCAAATAGTCACAATATGATGCAATGAGTTTGCAACCTAACCATGGCTATAGTTCTCTAAATTTTAGGATATGTGTTAGTCAAAGAGGATCCATGGTTATTAGTCCAGATGCACCGCGCGGAAGCCTTACCTTTGGATGGGTTGGCGCGAGTGGATGGGACCCCACGAGTTAAACTCGCTTCACTAGATGAAAATATCAATTGGCCACCGATTCAAAACCCCCCTATGCCACCGGTTTTGAACTGGTGGTCATTTGGGGGGTGGCAATAAACTGAAGCAAAGCCATCGGTTCAAAACCGATGGCAAAATCAAGTATTGTCACCGGTTAACCGGTGGCAATAATGCCCCAAAAAAACAAAAAAAAAGAAAAATTTTGGAATTTTTTTCACTTAAAATGTACCAGAAACATATTTACATGCATAATATACATCAAACACGTACATATTCATCAATATTTAAGTAATTATACACTTTTTAAGAGTGAAAAACTAAATTTATAACTACAAATAAATTACTCGTACAACAATTCCAATTTAAAAGAACTAAATTAATCAAATTACACAAAACTAAAATCGATTAAAAATAAAAAATAAATTACAATATAAATAATAAAAAAACAATATTCTTCATCTTGATTCTTCGATTCGATTTAAGATCTAAATCAATAATATTCCTGCATCAATCAAAACAAAAAAAATAATCGATTAAAATAAGCTGCGCAAGAAGGAGATGAAGGTGAAGAGAAAGAGAATTACAACTGAAATGCAAAACCCCAGAAAAAGAAACCCACAAAAATAAAAACAAAAACAACTGAAAACCCAGAAAATCAATAACTAGTAATTAAACAAAAACCCAGAAAAAAAAAAGTTAAACAAAAATAAAAACAAAATCCCAAAAATAAGTAAAAAACCGAGGAAAAAAAACCAAGAAATTGATTCACGAACTCAAAAAACAAAAACCCAGAATTAAAATTGATTAAAATCGATTAAAAATCAAATTAAAATAGATTAAGAAACTCAAACAATTCCAAAAATGATTAATTAAACCCAGAAAAATCAATCAATTAAACCCAACAAAATCCGATTAATTAACCAAGAAAAATCGATTAATTAAATACAAACCTCGTGCATGTCTTCGTGGTTTATTGTTGCGGTGGTGGTCTTGGTGATGGTGGAAATGAAATAGAAGGAGACGAGGAGATCGAAGGAGAATTATTAAGCAAAGATTGAAGAAGGAGATCGAAGAAGAAGGAGATGAGAACAGAGAAGAGGATCGAATTGAAAGAGAAAGAAAAGAGGAGGAGAACAGGAGAGAGAGAGAGAGGAGAGGGGAGAGCAGGAGAGAGAGAGCGGCTGAGAGGAGTCAGAGGACGTGAGGTAGGGTTTGGGGTTTATAAGGGGGGCATTTTTTTTAATTGATTATTGCCACGGGTTCAAACCAGTGGCCTTTACCATTTATGCCACCGGTTCGGTTTGAACCGGTGGCAATGTGAATTAGCCTATTCCGCCTATTTTGTAAGCCACTGGTTTTCGAAAATCGTTGGCCATAGAGCGGTGCCTTTTTGTATTTTTCTACTACTGCTTCCATGGTTTGGTGAATTCTACAAACTCGAATGTTACCTTCGTTGCCAAGAGCTTTCAATTGGGTAGATGGAGCGTGAATCCCCAAAGGTTTATGGACATATGTAGAACACATATGGGTTTTAGAAAAAAAGGAAACACTGAATAAGGAAGTAAAACCGAGCAAACAGTACTAAAAACTAGTCGAAATAAGAAGGTAGATTTTTGGTTCGATATTGGAAGAATTCAGCGCTAGACAACATTGCCTATCGCCACAGGATGGCATTGTCGCCAAACGACAATTTCATCCGGCGACAGAGCCATTGCTTAGCGATGGTGCTGGTTTCTCAGCGCTAATTCCTACATGCCTCGGTTACTTTCTGTTCTTGAATTTTCCATTTTTTGTAGCGTTATTTCAATTTTAGTTGTGATAGACATTTCCCTAATTTCCTACGCGTAAAAATCCTATGTTTTTTATGCACTATGGACGGTCTTTCCAATGCAAACCTTTTTATGCTTATGCCAATAATGTTAATCAAAATTACGCACATGAAATACTTAGAATTTTCGTGTCTTATCCACTCATTCTAAATTGCCAAAATAAATTTTAGGAATTAAAATAGAAATCCACCCAAGTGGATTCGACAAAAAACTGCAGGGAATATTTCAAGCATCCCACACTTGATCCCCACCGTGATCATACACTTAAGCATGGAGGCGTCCAAAGGAAAGGAATCTAGAGTAAAACAATTGCCAACAAGTTTTAGGAACTTGTAAACCGTTCATAGGATGAAGGTTACACCCCTTCACGATCCGTGAGATCGCCAACTCCATAGTGGTCTGGAACCATGACTGGATATTCGAGGATGAAGGTACAAATCCAACCTAAAAGAGATTGAACCTGCCCTAATAATATGACTCTACTTTATTGTTCTCATATTCATATGCCCTGTCTGACTAACATACAACCATTAGGTTAACCCTAAACCTGTTTAAGCTATGTTTGTTGAATATTAATGCACAAACAAACCTATTATTGGCGATCACTTGAATTATAGACATATTAGCCTAAACAAGATTATTAATTATCTTATTAAGTGTGATTATAGGTACAAATTCCCTTTAAACATGCATAAAAGGCGTAATCGAGCAATAACAGTAATATAATAATAATAAACAAGCAACAAAACAACAATAATCATCAAAATAATAATCTCAATCTCAAAGCATAATAATAATAGCAAAATCCTAGGCATGATACTAACAAGATAAATAACAAATCCTAGCATGTCCCTTAAACAATAAAGAATAAATCTTTAGCCCTAACATGATTTTAGAAAGAATAGGAAGCAACCAAAACAAGATACTAGAATCATGCATGATATTATAAATATTAGTTATTACCCTAAACATGATACTAGGAATCATAAAGACATCCTAACATGATACTATGAATTCAAATAATTAAAACATGATTTTTATATCAAATGAGTAACAAAGTAATTACTTACTTGGATGCCTCGTATCTCTTTCTAATAATAAAATACACGCGTTAGTAACTTCAAGGAAAATAATAAACAATTAAATTAAATAATTGATATAGGGGATTGGGACCAAACCCTCAGAAATTATAAACCTTTAACGTTTGGGGAAAAGGCAACTTCGAACTTGGCTAGGTGTGTCTAGAACTACTGTATGTGGAATTTTGTGAAAGGGGAGGCTTAGTAAAAAGAATAGAGAGAGAGAAAGCTTCTAGCTTTTAGAGAGTGAGTAAAGAGAGATGATGGTTGTGAATGATCATTGTGATTGATCATTGTGAATGAATGTAAACAGGGAGATACGACCCCTATTTATAGAAAAAATAGTCTGAAAACAAATTAAGTCCTATTCGGAATAAAATACCTCTCGTCGCCAACGACAATGGTTAGCGCCAGGCGACAAACTTGTCGTATCGCGCTAAGTAAGAAATCAAACGCACTTTGTAAGGAAAATCCTCTTCTTAATACGATTAAGTAGCCAATTCTGCGTTGATTAGATTAAAATCAGGTTTGTGACAAATCACTTATTTTATTCAAAATAATACTCTTTAAAATATAATTATTAATCTTAATCTCATTAGAATTTAAAAGAACCTCCTAGATTATTCTAGAAGATTAAAATCAATCCTAATAAATTTAGGAATAATAATTAATAGGCCCTCCTCTAGATCATTGGGCCACATATAAAACTCATTTCGGGCCAAAGTTAAATTAATCCATAACTTCCTCATTATTCATCTGAATTGGGCTTATAATATATTGATGGAAATCTCTTTTCGAGCCCAATCCAACTACACTATTATTTGACCCTTATCATGGACTAAACTAAATTGGACTAGCTATTTTCATAAATAAAGTGTAAAAAAGAAACATTTTCAAAAATAGAATGAATATATTTAAATAAAAACGACCACATCACTAGACTTTTCACCCTTTCACTTCGTTTGATAATCAAATGACGTGAAAGATATTCATCAATGGGTTTGTTTTGGGGAGACACATTTGGGTGTCTACACACTACAAGATCTACAGGACATGGGTCGTGGTTTCAAAGAGAAATACCTTTCGATTTTACTTCGAGATTACGTAACTCACACAGTTTTTGCTAAAAGTTCATCTCAGCCATCCAATTAGTCTTCAGATACTCCATGTCCCCTAGTACACTATATACATTGGGATAATTTTTCTGTGAATTATCGCAAATTTATTTCATTAGTTGTTATAAGTAAAGATCCAAAAACTTTCAGAGAGGCGATGAAATTTGATGGATGGCGCAAGTTTATGCAGGAAGAAATTCAGGCTTTGGAAGATAATGGTACTTGGATAATGCAACATCTTCCATAAAGAAAAAGAGCTCTATGCAGTCAATGGGTCTACAAGACCAAGTTTTGTCAAATGGAGACGTAGAGCGTCTCAAATCTCGTTTGTTAGTGTTTGACAATCATTAGAAAGCAGTGGTAGTGTAGACACCAATTTGTGTCTCCCAAAGACCAAGCTCGGTGATGAATACCTTTCGCTTCGAATCATAATCGAATGTAGTGAAACTGTGTGATGTCTAGTGTTGCTGTTAGTTTTTATTAAAATTCTCTGTTTCTGTTTTCGAAAATCTACTCTATTTTATGAAAATAGCCAATAAAGTTTATTTTGGTCCATAATAAGGATACAATAATAGTGTAGTTGGATAGGGCTCGAAAAGAGCTTTCCAACGATATATTATAAGCCCAATTCCGATGAATAATGAAGAAGTTATGGCCAAATTACTAAATTGAGCCCGGTTTGGTTCTTATATGCGGCCCAATAGTCTAGAGGAGGGCCTATTATGAATTATCATTCCTAATGCAATTAGGATTGATTATAGTCTTCTAGAATCTTTTAGAAAGTTCTTTTGAATCCTAATGCAATTAGGATTGATAATTATGTTTTATGAGTTTTATTTGGAATAAAAGAAGTGTTTTATGCAAAATTACAATTTTACCCCTCGTACAGACTTTTACGACTTTAATTTTATCAAAAATCGAGAACGCGTGGAAAAAACTTCTGCAGCGCCAAACATTAGGTTGTCGCCTAGCGACAGAGGCGTGTTTTATTCCTTTTCAAACTCTGATTCTTTTTATCAATTCCGGACTATTTCATTATAAATAGCGTTCTTAGACCTATGTTTTCAATCAGCAATTCTCATCAAAAAATAACTAGGATTCTCCTAATTCTCTTCTTTCTCTCTAAGCTAAAGCTTATTATTTCTCTCTCTCTTTCTAAACCAACCCTTTTCAAACAAAATTCCTGATTCACAAGATCTAGACACACCTAGCCAAGTTTGTAGTTGCTTTTTCCCTAGACGTGAAATGTTTGAAATTTCTGAGGGTTTGGTCCCTAATCTCTATTTCAATTATTTATTTAATTGTTTGATTTTATTATTTTCCTTAGTTATTAACGTGTGTATTTTGTTATTAGAAAGAGGTACAAGGCATCCAAGTAAGTGCTTTAATTGCTTTATTGATATTATGATATAGAAATCATGTTTAGATTATTATTTTGCTTCCTAGTATCATGTTAGGAAGTTTTATTGCTTCCCAGTATCACGTGTAGGGATGATTAAATTTCTAATATCAATTATGATTTCTATGATGCTTCCTATTTTCTTTCTTATTGGCATGTTAGTATCATGTTAGGGCTAAAGCTTTGATTTTTATTGCTTAGTGACACGCTAGGGTTTGTTATTAGTCTTGTTAGTATCATGCCTAGGATCTTGCTATTATTATGCTTTAACATGACTATGATTATTTTTATGATTTATGATCATAATTGTTATTATTAATGTTATGATGATTTTTTTAGTTATTATGATTATTTTGATTATTATAATGCTTGATTATATATTCTTGCTATTGCTTGATCACACCTTTGATACATGTTTAAAGGGAATTTGTACTTGTAATTACGCTTAATAAGATAATTAATAATCTTGTTAGGGTTAATTTGATTATAATTCAAGTGATCGCCAATAATAGGTTTATCTGTGCATTAATATTCAACCAACATAGATAAAACAGGTTTAGGGTTAACCTATTTATTGCATGCATGTTAGTTAGAAAGAGCACATGAATACGAGTAGAATAAAGAAGAAACCTATTACTAGGGCAGGTTCTTTCTCTTTTATATTGGATTTGTACATTCATCCCCTAACTTCTAGTCTTGGTTTCGGACCTATTGAAGTTAACGATCTCTTGGATCGTTAAGAGGTGTAACTTTCACCCTATGAACGATTTACAAGTTCGTAAAATTTGTTGGCGACTCTTTTGCTCTAGCTTCCTTCCCTTTGGACGCCACCTTGCTTAAGTGTATGATCATAGTGGGGCTCAAGTTTGGGGTAATTCTTGAAATATTCCCTATTGTTTTTGGCAACTCCACTGGGGAGGATTTCTATTTAATTCCTGAAATTTATTTCGGCAATATTTAGAATGAGTGGGTGAGACTCGAAAAGTTCTAAGTATTTCATGTGTGTAATTTTGAATAACATTATTGTCATATGCATAAGAAAGGTTCTCATTGGAAAGACCATCCTTAATGAGTAAAAAACATAGGATTTTTACACGTACGAAATTTGAGGAATATCTTTCACAACTAGAATCGAAATAATACTACGAAAACTAGAAAATTCTAAGAACACAGAAAGTTGCTGAGGCATGTAGGAATTAGCGTCTAGAAAATAGAGCTTGTCGCCAATGATATGGCTCTTTCGCCTGTCGACAGAGCTTATATCATGGCGACGGACCCTGTTGTCTGGCGCCGTGTTCTTCCAATACCAAGCAAGAAATCTGCTTTCTTGGTTCGACTAGTTCTAGCACTGTTGGCTCGATTCTACTTCCTGATTGTGTTTTTCTCTCTTTTCTAAAACCCATATGTGTTCTACATATGGACATCACCCTTTGGGAATTCATGTTCCATCTACCCGATTGAACGCTATGAGCAACAAAGGGTACATCCGAGAATGTTGAATTCACCAAACCATGGAAGCGAGTTTAACTCGCGGGATCCCATACACACGCGCCTTCCATTCCAAAGGTAAGGCTTTCGCGTGGTGCATCCGGACTCATAACCATGGACCCTCTTTGACTAACCCATATCTTTTTACTAACCCATATCCCGAACATTAGAGAACTAGAGCCATGGTTAGGTTGCAAACTCATTGCATCATATGGTGCCTACTTGACTACTTGTGCATTATTTGTTGTGGATACTCTATGTGTTTTTCCTAACCGTTTGTTTAACTTGTGTTTAATCCTAAAAAAAACGATTAATTACTAAAAGTACTTTGCCTCATTAATTAATTAATTTGAATAACTAAAATTTAATAAAGTAATCAAAACTGACATAGTACGACTTTAGGCATGTCCCCGTAGAGTAAAAATACTGAAACCAGTCCCAGATTAATGTCCCATTAACGGCACAAAAATCTTGACTGCAGCGCCAAACGCTGTTGTGCAACGCCGTTCGACAACTCTATCATTTGGCACTGCACTGCAGAGCGCTACGACAGTCCTATCGCTTTAGCGATAATTCAGTTTTTTACTCAGGTCATCACAACGAGTCTAATTAAACATTTTATTAATCAGTTTGGTTATTTTGTTAATGGAAGTAACCTTATTTAGTCCTTAATTGAGTCTAAACACTTAGTCCCATGGTCATTCACAAGACTCAAAGCATGTCACTTGCACTCACAAATAAAGCACATACTAATATGAATGTACACTTTGACCATGTCTTTAGAGTCTCGTATGCGCGTGTTTTCCGTCATTTTTTAGGGGGTAAGTCGGATAATAATCCTCCAATTAAACCACTTGTTTGAACCCATATACTTGATTCCCAAAAATATGCACCCTATTTTTGCTTTTTCTTTTTCTTTGTAAACTAGTAAAGTCAAAGTCAATTTGAGTCAAGTCATTAAAACAAATAAAATGGTATAATTTACAACGCGTGGTCAAGAAAGGAAGGGTGTTTAATCAAGGACAACATTTTCATTCAAGTACAACTTTTTGATAAACCAGTCAGTCGAAAAAGAAAAGCTAAGAAGACAATGGCAAGTCCAAAAGAAGTCAATGAGCTCAAGAAGCAAATGGCTAGCGTTACTAAAGTATTGAAGACCTTAACCATCCAAGTCAATGACCTTTTGAAGCAACAACGAATGGAGCTCATGCAAGAGAGTTTGAGCAAGATATACATCGACTACAGGTTTCAGGGCATTAGGTCGCAAGGGGTCTTGGTTGACAAGGAGCTTCTTCTGCAGAAGTTCAATGCCAATGACATCCCAAAGTTCAAAGCAATAGACAACCCTTATTTCAATTTAAGAGCCTTTGAGACTATAATGAGAATTCAGGGGATTGATAGGAAGGTCTTTCATTCTTTATTTTCTTTATCTCTTGAAATCGTTTGTCAACAATGGTTCTTTTCCCTTGACAAAGAGAAAACCTCTACTTTGGAATCTATTTTAAACACTTTCATTGATAGATATAAATGCAATATTCAAGTTGAAACTGATCATAGATAATTTAAAATACTTAAACAGAAAGAGAATGAAGGTTTCACTTCTTTCTTCAATAAATGGAGAGAAACTTTTGCTAGGATGATTGAAGTACCAAGTGAAAAAGAATCTGTGGGGATGTTCATTAATAACCTCCAAGAAAAGTACTCCAAGCATCTTAAGTACCATAACAACTTGCATACTTTCAAGGCCGTCTATGACATTGGAATTAACATTAAAGATGACCTGGCTAAACAAAAAGCTGCTAAGAATAATAACTCCAACAGTGGCTTTAAAGGTAAGAAGAACGACAATTCGTCTTCTTCCAAAACCACCCACTCAAATAATGTTAGCACCTTTAGTTTGAGTGAAGTCCTTGCTATAAACGACCAAGGACAAAAGACACCATTTAGGAGGAACTTTACTCCTATTGGTATGAGTTATGACACCGCATTTGATCGACTACATGCAAAAGTTCTTATAACTCCCATTGGACCATTCGAGGATCCACCTGTTGAAAAGAGGACATCTAATTGGAATCCCAACGCACATTGTAAGTATCACCAAGGCAGGGGCCATCTCACTAAAAATTGTTGGAAGCTTAAGGAAGCTATCCAAGATTTAATTGACATCAATAAGCTTCCATTGCCCCCTGCAATCAAGAAGCCAAGTATAAATAATGCACCCCTTTTTGATTCTTTGGCTATCTCTGATGAGGAAGACCATGTTGATCCTTCATCCCTCATTAAACCAGTTAAAGAAATTCATGCTATCGAAGAAGAAAAGGAAATCTTTTTTGATGTCATTAGTGATTTCCCTCCTAGATAAGAACCTGCAGCTAGAAGTGCGGATTCTCAGACGATCAATGCATGTGGGAAGGAATAGACTTGTTACGTGAAGCCATTGAATTTGCAAAGAAACAAGAAAAGGTGGTTCAAAATAAGAATGTCAAAGTTCCACCCACGGTGAAGAAAGAATTTCTCTGCAAGTAATTGTTATTCCCAGGAAGAGTAAAAAACCCTACACTCCAATTGAGACTTCCTATGCTAATAGGTTCATGATGCTCTCCAAGGGTGGCAAGGTTAAACCTCTCGAACCGAGACCATTTGAGTCGTTAAAGAGGACAGATAGATTCTACTGTTCATATCATCAATCAGGGGGACATACCATCGAGAATTATTTTAAATTTAAAGATTTAATCCAAAAGCTGATTGATAACAAGAGGCTAGTCCAAATTCCACAACAATAAGATATTAGCATCAATGGGGTTTGGGGTAGTGATGATGAAAACGTCTATCTTAAGGATATGGAAGAACCTCCACTTTCAGTCATATATCTAGTAAGTGATTTTTGGGATGAAGAAGATTCACCCATAGACGTCCTTAAAATATTTGGGAGAATGCAACCTCCCGTCACCACACAACCTATTCCTATAATGCAACAAGTTCCCATACCGATTATAGAGGACAACGATGTTGTTAAGCAATTCAAAAAGACCAAGGTCGAGATGAAAATATGGAAACTTCTAGCTACATCCCGAGAACATAGGTTGGCGGTAATGAATGCCTTGGAAAAAATAGGGATAGACTCTAAAACCACTGTTGAGGGGTTGGCTAACTTTTCCACGAATGATCTCCCTAGACCCATAAACTTGATCACCTTTTCTAACAAGGATTTACCTCTAGAAGGTGAGAAACATTACAAGGCTTTTAACATCATAGTAGTCTGCAAGAGGATGAATGTCCCAATGACTCTTGTAGATAATGGATCGGCAATCAATATTTGTCAACTTAGAACTGCGAGGATGTTAAGAATAAAGAATGAAGATTTTACCCCGTCAACACAAGGAATAAGAGCCTCAACAATACTCGTCACCAAGCTCTTGGAAAGATTACCATGAACGTAACGGCGGGAGCTGTAGACACCCAATTGTGTCTCCCCAAAACAAAACCCAGTGATGAGTACCTTTCACGTTGAATCATAATCGAATGAAACGAAAGTGTGGAAAAGTCTAGTGTTGCGAAAAGTTTTTATTTTCTTTTCTCTTCTCTCTGTTTTTGAAAACTTTATTTTAAGAAAACAGTCAATCCAGTTTGGTTGGTCCATGATATGGGTCCAATAATGGTGTAGTTGGATGGGGCTTGAAAAGACTTTTCCAATGATATATTATAAGCCCAATTCCGATGAATATTGAGGAAGTTATTAGCCAATTTACTAAACTGGGCCCGGTTTGAACTTTATGTGCGGCCCAATGATCTTGGGGAGGGCCTAATATGATTTATCATTCCTAATGCAATTATGAATGGTTTTAGTCTTCTAGAATCTTCTAGAAGGTTCTTTTCATTCCTAATTCAATTAGCATTGATAAGTTGACTTTGTTGACTTTTCAGAGTTTTAATCAAAATCAAATAGCATTTTCGAAGGAATTATATTATTTTATCCTCCAGTAGGGTAAATTTATCATATTTTCAAAAATGCGTCGAAATCAAGCTTGGCGTCCAACCCCAGGCCTAGCGCCAGCTAGCTAAGGTTGGCGCCAGCTCTGTTTCCTGAGCGTCAGACTCTGTTTTGTTAATTTATCTTTTTTGGCTGATTTTCTCTATAAATATCGTATTAAAAACTCCGTTTTCATTCATCAACAATCAATATTCTTTAGCATTCTCTAAATCATTCATCTCTCTCTTAATCTTTCAATTCTTTCTCTAAACTTGGTTTTTCTCATACAAAATTCCGCATTCACAAGACCTAGAAACACCTAGCCATATTCTAAGTTGCCTTCGCCCTAGACGTGAAAGGTTTAATTTCTAAGGGTTTGGTCCTAAATCTCTATTTCAATTATTTAATTTAATTGTTTGTTTATTATTTTCCTTGAAGTTACTAACGTGTGTATTTTGTTATTAGAAAGAGGTACGAAGCATCAAAGTAAGTGCTTTAATGGTTTTTATTGATGTTATGATGTAGAAATAATGTTTATATCGTTGTATGATATTCCTAGTATCATTTCTAGGTTATTTTTAATATTAAATATGATTGCTATGATGTCTTTTATTCTCTTCCTAATATTTATGATTGTTAGTATCATGTTAGGGTTAAAGATTTGATTTTTATTGCTTAGTGACATGCTAGGGTTTGTTATTAATCTTATTAGTATCATGCCTAGGATCTTGCTATTATTATACTTTAATATTAACATGAACATGATTATGATTATAATCGTTATAATTTATGATTATGAATATTATTATTATTATTATTTTGATTATTTTATTGTTATGATTATAATTATTATTCATGATATTATTTGTTATGTTGCTTGATATTCATTGTTATTGCTTGATCACGCCTTTTATGCATGTTAAAGGGAATTGGTACTTGTAATCATGCTTAATAAGATAATTAGTAATCTTGTTAGGGTTAATTTTGATTATAATTCAAGTGATCGCCAATAACAGTTTATTTGTGCATTAAATTCAATCAACATAGATTAAACAGGTTTAGGGTTAATCCTATTGATTGTATGTTCGTCAGAAAGCGCACATGAATACGAGCAGAATAAAGTAGAGGCCTATTTTTAGGGCAGATTCAATCTCTTTTAGGTTGGATTTGTACCATCATCCCCGAACCCTTATTTGGTTCTAGACCTTATGTAGTTGACGATCTCTTGGATCGTTAAGGGGTGTAAACTTCACCTCGTGAACGGTTTACAAGTTCCTTAAAAACTTGTTGGCGACTCTTTTGCTCTATCTTCTTCCCTTTTGGACGCCACCGTACTTAAGTGTATGATCACAGTGGGGTTCAAGCTAGTGGGATTTAAAGCTTGAAATTATTCCCTACAGTTTTTGGCGACTCCGCTGGGGAGGATTTCTGTTTTAATTCCAGAATTTGTTTCGGCAATGATTTAGAATGAGTGGATGAGACTGAAAAAGTTCTAAGTATTTCATGTGCGTAATTTTGATTAACATTATTGTTATATGCATAAAAAAGATCTCATTGGAAAGACCATTTGTAATGAGTTAAAAACATAGGATATTACACGTAGGAAATTGGAGGAATGTCTTTCACAACTAGGACTGAAATAAAACCGCGCGAAACTGGAAGATTTTATCGAGCACAGAAGTTGTTGAGGCATGTGGGAAGTAGCGCAAGAGGCCAGAGCTTGGCGCCAAACTTTTAGCCGTAGCGCCAGATGCCAGCATTGGCGCTAGGCGCTACAGTTAAAAACTGGCGCCAGTCTTTGTTTGCTGGCGCCAATTTCCCCCAATACCGAGCCAGAAATATGCGTTCTAATTTTCACCGGTTTTTCGTATTTCTTGCTCGATCCTACTTCCTGATTGAATTTTTTCTAACTTCTCTGAAACCCATATGTGTTCTACATATGGACATAACCCTCTAGAAATTCATGCTCCATCTACCCGATTAAACGCTCCGTGCAACAAAGGGTACATCCGAGATTGTTGAATTCACCAAACCATGGAAGCGAGTTTTTTCTAAAACTCGCGGTGTCCCATCCACTCGTGCCAACCCTTCATGGTTAGGCTTCCGCGCGGTGCATCCGGACAATTAACCATGGACCCTCTTTGACTAAACCATATCTCGAACTTTAGAGAACTAGAGCCATGGTTAGGTTGCGAACGCATTGCATCATATTGTGCCTACTTGACTAATTGTGCATTATTTGTTGTGCATATATATTCTATGTTTCTCTTAACCGTCTGTTGATTTTTGTTGAGAATAAATAAATTAATGACTTAAAGAACTTTGCCTAATTAATTAATTAATTAATTGATCATTTAATTTGAGTCAATAAAGTCTAATTTTTTCAATCGGAATTGACCTAGTACGACTTTAGGCTAACCCCAGTTGACTAATAATACCGAAAACAGTCCCAGACCGAAGCTCCACTATTGGTGCCAAGGTCTAAGCTGTAGCGCCACACTATGGTGTGTAGCGCCTGACGACAGCTAAGTTGTCTGGCGCCAAGCTCCTCAGTGTGACGCCAGTCCTGTCGCTTGGCCGACAGTTTGGATTATTGGTCGAGTCATCAACTAGGGTCTAATTAATTAGTCCTCTGTTTAATTCGGTTAATTTTCATTGTTAATAACACCTTGTCAAATCATTATTAATCGAGTCTTAGTCACATAGTCTAGCCACATGGTCATGACACGAGTCTTAACGCACCATCTACACTCACTAGTCTTAGCACACACTTTGAGTACATTACCATGACCATGTCTTAGGTTCATGCATAAGTCGGTTTTCCGTCATTTGAGTTGAGGGTACATTCTATTCCTAATTCTTCATATCCCTCCATCTACATCACTTTTCTTCACATTCTATTCTAATTTTTCTTCACCTCCTCCATCCATTGCATGTTGAATAAAGTTTGAGTCAAATAATTAACAATGAATATCCCCAAATTCCTTTTCCACAGTACTTGGTCGAGGAGAGAAGGGCGATTAATCAAGGACAACCTCTTTATTCAGGTCTCGCTTTTTGATAAACCGATTCGTCAAAAGAGGAAGGCTAAGAAGATAATGGCAACTCAAGAAGAAGTCAATGATCTTAAGAACCAACTGGCTACTGTGACTGAGACACTGAAACTTCTCGCACTTAGGGTCGATGACCCCGTGAAGCAACAACAGATAAACCTCATGCAAGAAAGTCTAAGAAAGCTATCTAGTGACTATAAATTTCAGGGCATGAGTTCACAAGGGGTCTTGCTGGACAAGGAACTCCTTTCGCATAAGTTCAACGCCAACGACATCCCAAAATTCAGAGCAACTGATAACCCATACTTTCATTTTAGAGCATTCAAAACTATCATGAGCATTAAGGGTATCGATAAGAAAGTCTTCCCCTCTCTGTTCCCACTATCTCTCGAAACCGTTTGTCAACAATGGTTCTTTTCCCTCGAGAAAGAAAAAACCTCTTCTTGGGAGTCGATAACAAACGCTTTCATAGATATATATAAATGCAACATCCAAGACAAAACAGACCACAGACAACTTGAAATGTTAAATTAAAAGGAAAACGAAGGGTTCACTTCTTTCTTCAATAAATGGAGGGAAACTTCCGCTAATATGGTCAAGGCTCCTACCGAAAAAGAATATGTGAGGATGTTTATCAAGAATCTCCAAGGGAAGTATTCAAAACACTTAAAGTATCAACACAATTTAGATACTTTCAAAGTTGTCTATAATATAGGCATTGACATTGAAGATGACCTTCCGAAAGACAATGGTGCAAGAGGAAAGAAGAACGACCATCCTTCTTCTTCCTCTCCCATTAATGAAGTACATGCCACGAACGCCTCTAAACCACGAATCCAGAGATCAAAAAGAGTGTTCACTCCACTTGGTATGAGTTATGAAACGGCTTTCGAGAAGCTACATCACAAAGGACTAGTCATGCCCATAGGGCCCATCAAAGATCTAGTTCCAGAAGCTAGGCCACCTAAGTGGGACCCTAATAAGCACTGCAAATATCATCAAGGAAAGAGTCACGACACTGAAGAGTGTTGGAAACTCAAAGAAGCTATTCAAGATCTGATCGATAACAATGAAACTTCCGAGATTCTAGCCATCGAAGATGTCCAAGCATCCTTTGATCCATCACTTCTTATCACACCTGTAGGAGAGCCTATGATCGAGACAGCTTATATGACCTCTCTCGATGAAGTGGCCATAATTGAGGAGGATGAAAGTCTTTTCTTAGATAATACCAAGGAAGACTCGTCAAGTCTAAAAGAGGAAATTCGAAAACTGCAAGATGTCATTGCCATGTTCTTGAATGTGGTAGAAGGATTAGCAAATCGTGTGATGGCCATTGAACAAAATTCTCGCCAAGGGTTTAATGAAGAACTCAATGCTCCTAAGCCACAAGCAAAACGGACCATTGAAGATCACACCAATAAGAATGACTTACAATGAAGCTTTCGACTATCTTCACAATCAAGATCTTATCCACCCCATTGGTCCCAATCAAGACCCTCCACCTGAAAAGCGGTTTCCCAATTGGGATCCAAATTCATATTGTCGATACCATAGAGGTCGTGGTCACACCACCGAAGTATGTCTCGCCCTCAAAGATTGTGTTCAAGATCTCATTGATTCAAATCTCCTTCATGTTCCTCCGTGCGACAAGAAGGCAAAGATTAGTAACAATAGTATCAGTGGCTGTAAAGGGAAGAAGAACGACTATCCTTCTTCTTCCGAAAACACCTACTCTAGTAATAGTGTTGGTACTTTCGACCTTAGTGAGATCCTAGCCATGGGTAATCGAAAGCAACCGAAAAGGGAATTTACCCCTATTGGAATTAGCTACGATGATGCTTTCGATCGACTCCATGCCAAGGGAATCATTACTCCCATTGGACCTATTAAAGATCCCCCACTCAAGAAAAGATTGCCTAGTTGGAATCCAAACGAACACTGCAAGTACCACCAAGGTAAGGGTCATGCTACTGAGAGCTGTTGGAAGCTAAAGGAGGATATCCAACATTTGATTGATAACAACAAGCTTCCCATACCTCCAGTTAATAAGAAGAGCGAGTGATGATAAAGGAAACAACACAAGACAAGAGGCGAGCTTCAACGACAAGATTTTGTGACCTCTTTTTTCTATTTCTTTTTTATCTACCCTTTCCTCAATAAGTCTAACATAGGCACCTTTTATTTTCGTTTAGATTATTTTTGTAGTCTTTTTTCCTTTTCCTTTAATAAAAATGAGCATTTATTTCCTTATATATGATACTTTCATTATGTTGCATTAAAAAAAAAATTAAAATAAAAAAATCCATGTCAAACTAAGCACAAGGTATACCAATGATTTGAGGCAAACCTTGTAGCTACATCATTCTCCTTTCACCCCTCAATCATACATCCTTTCTTCATAAACCACTTTGAGCCTCATCTAACGATAGACCTTCCTTTTTTCAACCTACATCTACCTAACCTTGGGATGGGATGGTGTGCAACTTATGCAATTTTAAAAAGCATGAGTTAATTCAAAAGATTAAAAAAGCAAAAAATAAATAAAAGTGTACAAATGGGCAAGTGTTCCAATGTCTTTGATATGAAAATATCTTTGATAAGAACACGTCTCATATTGCGTCTCTTATCGAGTGCTCGGTATCGTGGCTGAGAAACATGAATGCCAAGTGAGTGATAGACCGCAAGATCAGGGATTGCCCACACTTATAAAAATAAAATGGATGCTAAAGCAAAAGAAAAGAAAGAGCTAAAAAAGAGTAGAAACCTCAAGCATAAAAATACAAAGATTCAAAAGCAAGGTTGCACACCTTGGGGGCTTATCTAGGGTCTTGAGCCTTTATCCCCTTCTTCTTTAAACCTTTAGCCTAACCACGTTACAACCCTTAAAAAGCCCTTTTTGAGGTATACACACTTATGCGAGGTTCGGCTAGAGCTACGTTCGGCCTGATTCCTAACGGATACGTAGGCAACCTCACATCAAGGTGCGGCCGCAATAAACATACATTCATATTCACATTCACACACTTGCACCATGACCATATCAAGGGATCTCCCTTGCTCATCCCCATCCATTTAGAGCTAGACTTGGGGGCTTGATCCTTATATCATTAGCTTACCTAGCCTAAGAGTCACCATCATTTGACTCTTCTAAAAATAATATTTTCCCACACACTTAGCCCTTGTGGCCTAGCTTTAGTGTCACTATCACACACATCACAGATACATGACCAAATATACTTCCCTTAGGAACCCTTTGTCATGAAATCTTAACATAACGATGAAGCATGCCTTGTCACATGACTCATCACTTATAATTGTCATTACACAGAAGTATGAAGTGCTTAGCCTCCGTGCCTAAGTTACCCAAATACTTTCATCATAGAGTCAACCATTGAGATAGCCTAGGATGAATTAATCCTTGCACCTTGAGAGACAGTATCAAATGACATTTGACTAAGCTCATTCAACAAGCATCTTCAACACTTCCATTCTTTTTTCGCGTCTTTCTTTTTCGGGAGAAAGTCGGTACCCTCCATAAAAATGACGGAAATTTTTGCTTTTTGCATTTTCGAGTCGCACGATCACATTACAATGCACACACGAGTCATGTACACACTGAGTCATGTCGTTTCATATCACTTTGATTTGAGTCTAACACACGTGTCATTTTACTTTGAGTCGAGTCAACCTCGAGTCAGTCAATCACAACGAGTCAAGTTTATACCTTGAGTCGTGTCAAGTTATTGAGTTAAGCAACGCTAAACCTTATGTCAACCCTAAGATAATTAAAGAGATTGGAAAAGTTCTATAGCCAAAATAAATACAGGTGTAGCAGATCAGGGAAGACCCTATCACAACGTTCGACGACAGAATTAATTCTTGGCGCCAGAGATATTTCGGCAGCGACAGAGCTCGAAGCCTCTCAATAAGGTGATTTCGACTTCATACAACAATTTTGGGTTCCTTGGTGCGCCAGTTAGCCCCTATAAGCAATTTGACATGATTAAGTAGTCAGTTTTATTACAATCACAATAAGTGGTCGACCTGATGAAAGATCGTCTCACTTAGCTTGAAGTGCCTAAGAATTGGCTCATCACGGAAACACCGGCATACTGGTTTTAGCGAAAGCAAAGTTCAGGAGAGCTTTAGAGATCGAAAAACGTTGGTCTTCGGAAATTTTTCTTCAGAACATTATCGTAACAAACATTCAAGCACCAAAGCTCTTTTGCTCCAGAGACGCGTGGACATTTCATTCAAGCTCTTTTGTTCAAAGACGCGTGGGCATATCAATCGATCTCTTTTGTTCAGAGACGCGTGGACAATCCTTTTCAAGCTCTTTTGTTCAGAGACGTATGGACATTCCCTATTTTCAAGCTCTTTTGTCCAGAGACGCGTGGACATTTCCTATTTTCAAGCTCTTTTTCTCAGAGACGCGTGGGCATCCTATTATTAAACTCTTTGTCAAGAGACGCGTGGACACATCATTTAGAAGATCATATCAAAAAAAAAAAGCTCTTTGTTCAGAGGCGCGTGAACATATCAAAAGGAAGCTCTTTGTTCAGAGACGAGTGAACATCGAAACAGCAAGGTGGCGTTCCTTGGATTATAGAGAGTTGTCACAAACAACTAAGGATTGTTTCAAGAGAAGCAATCTTCAATAGTATTCCCTTGGACGTGGAATATTATCAGTGCGGATGGAGATTGTTTCAAGAGAAGCAATCTTCGATAGCCTCCCTTGGACGCGGAATATTATCAATGCGGATGAGGATTGTTTCAAGAGAAATAATCTTCGATAATGTTCCCTAGGATGTGGAATATTATCATTACAGAGAAGATAGTTTCAGGCAAAGTTATCTTCTAATTTGGAAGCAGTTACGGGCGTAGCGGTTTTCAAGCGGGATGGCATTCTCTAGCTTGCAGGAGGTCATTAAAATAGTAAAGCAGCAACAATCGGTCACTTTCAGAGACTTGTGCTCGACGGTGCAAGATACGCGTTTCTTAACTTTTTTATCTTTTTAACTAACGCTAGTTTTGCAGATATCGGCGTTACAAGAGTGATTTAGGATCGTAGAACATTCTGAATCATTCTCCGTCCCTATCGATACTTTGACTTTTGCTTTCGCAACTTGCGTTTCTCCAAACTCAGTCAAAGTGGGGGCTTCTGTAGACACCCATTTGTGTTTCCCCAAAACCAAACCCAGTGATGAGTACCTTTCACGTCGAATCATAATCGAATGAAACGAAAGTGTGGAAAAGTCTAGTGTTGCGGAAAGTTTTTATTTTCTTTTCTCTTCTCTCTGTTTTAGAATACTTTATTTTAAAAAAACAGCCAATCCAGTTTAATTGGTCCATGATATGGGTCCAATAATGGTGTAGTTGGATGGGTCTTGCAAAGACCTTTCCAATGATATATTATAAGCCCAATTCCGATGAATATTGAGGAAGTTATGGCCTATTTACTAAACTGGGCCCGGTTTGAGCTTTATGTGTGGCCCAATGATCTTGGGGAGGGCCTAACATGATTTATCATTCCTAATTCAATTAGGAATGGTTTTAGTCTTCTAGAATCTTCTAGAAGGTTCTTTTCATTCTTAATTCAATTAGCATTGATAAGTTGACTTTGTTGACTTTTCAGAGTTTTAATCAAAATCAAATAGCATTTTCGAAGGAATTATATTATTTTATCCTCCAGTAAGGTAAATTTATCAGATTTTCGAAAACGCGTCGAAATCAAGCTTGGCGTCCAACCCCAGGCCTTGGCGTCTGGAACCGGGCTTGGCGCCAAGCGCTAGCCAGGGTTGGCGCCAGCTCTGTTTCCTGAGTGTCAGACTCTGTTTTGTTAATTTATCTTTTTTTGGCTGATTTTCTCTATAAATATCGTATTAAAAACTCCATTTTCATTCATCAACAATCATTATTCTTTAGCATTCTCTAAATCATTCATCTCTCTCTTAATCTTTCAATCATTCACAAGACCTAGAAACACCTAGCCATATTCGAAGTTGCCTTCGCCCTAGACGTGAAAAGTTTAATTTCTTAGGGTTTGGTCCCAAATCTCTATTTCAATTATTTAATTTAATTGTTTGTTTATTATTTTCCTTGAAGTTACTAACGTGTGTATTTTGTTATTAGAAAGAGGTACGAAGCATCAAAATAAGTGCTTTAATGGTTTTTATTGATGTTATGATGTAGAAATCATGTTTATATTGTTGTATGATATTCCTAGTATCATGTCTAGGTTATTTTTAATATTAAATATGATTGCTATGATGTCTTTTATTCTCTTCCTAATATTTATGATTGTTAGTTTCATGTTAGGGTTAAAGATTTGATTTTTATTGCTTAGTGACATGCTAGGGTTTGTTATTAATCTTGTTAGTATCATGCCTAGGATCTTGCTATTATTATGCTTTAATATTTACATGAACATGATTATGATTATAATCGTTATAATTTATGATTATGAATATTATTATTATTATTTTGATTATTTTATTGTTATGATTATAATTATTATTCATGATATTATTTGTTATGTTGCTTGATATTCATTATTATTGCTTGATCACGCCTTTTATGCATGTTAAAGGGAATTGGTACTTGTAATCATGCTTAATAAGATAATTAATAATCTTGTTAGGGTAAATTTTGATTATAATTCAAGTGATCGCCAATAACAGTTTATTTGTGCATTAAATTCAATCAACATCGATTAAACAGGTTTAGGGTTAATCCTATTGACTGTATGTTAGTCAGAAAGCGCACATGAATACGAGCAGAATAAAGTAGAGGCGTATTATTAGGGCAGATTCAATCTCTTATAGGTTGGATTTGTACCATCATCCCCGAACCCTTATTTGGTTCTAGACCTTATGGAGTTGTCGATCTCTTGGATCGTTAAGGGGTGTAACCTTCACCTCATGAACGGTTTACAAGTTCCTTAAAAACATGTTGGCGACTCTTTTGCTCTATCTTCTTCCTTTTTGGATGCCACCGTACTTTAGTGTATGATCACAGTGGGGTTCAAGCTAGTGGGATTTAAAGCTTGAAATTATTCCCTACAGGAGCAATAGAACATGCCACTACTTTCCAAGTAGTGGATATTAAAGCTTCCTTCAAATTATTGTTAGGACGCCCTTGGCTTCATGACCTTAAGGTCGTCCCTTCATCCCTTTATCAATAAGTAAAGGCTATAGTGGAAGGGATCCCTATTACAATCGATGCTTCACCTATAAGGATTAAAGATGTTGAAAATCCAATTATTAATGTGGAGCATGATGAGAATAATGAATATTTATGGGGCTTAAATAAAGAGGTCTCCTTAATCGAGGAAGATGAAAGGACCCCTCTTTAACATGATGTTAATTTCAAAAAACAGGGACACTTTGCCGGAATGACTCTAGGAAAGAAAAAGGAGATAGAAAAGAAAATGGAATTACCTAGCCTCCCTAAATTAGATACTTTTGGATTTGGTTTTGAACCGACTCTAGAAGAACTAAAGCGAGCCCAAGAAAAGTCTAAGGTGCGTAGGAACAGTCGCACCCAAAAGAAAGCAATCCCAATGGACCAACATCCTCTTACTCTCAATGGACAATTTATAAACGAAGGAGAGGATTATCCATGCTATGAATTTCCTGAGCCCTTTGTTGTAAATGGCATAAGGAAAACTAGGTTCGAAATCTTTCTGGATTGCTACTTTGTAGATGAGATCTCAACTCCTATTTACAAGGATAAGGCACCCCCATGCTTTGACTTCAATGTCATAGGATTCCTCTTTGGGCGCGAGAAGGATGAACCAAGGTATATTGAGGAAACTTCCTCGCTCATTTAAACGGTCTTACAAAGCAAGAATTTCGACCCTTAGAAGCTCATCACTCCAGCAAAGGGCTTACCACAAGGATGGCGCAAGACAGTCAAGGTGACAACTCCGAGTGGAAGAATGATCTCAATAACAATAGGACAAGGACCAATGTTTGAAGAGTCATATGAGTCAGCGTCAGAGTCAGAGTCAGAGTCTTTTCTTGTAGAGTCTTCCAAGTCCTTAGCTGTAGCACCTTCTTTTTCTAATTTTTCTAGTTTAGCATCTACTCCTAGGATAGTTAGAAATCAAATCTAGAGGACATTTCTTTGTTTGATATAATGAAATCTGAGTTTAATAACATGTCTTCTTCCTCTTACTCCTCGTGTTATTCTTTAACCTAAGATGACGAGCATTGCTTAACTAAAAATGAAAATGATAAAGAAATTATTAAAGCAATGGAAACACTTGAAAAGAAAACACTGGTAATTGAGGATACTGAAATGGTTGATATCTCAAATGATCTAACCATTAAAGGTGAAGTTAAAATCGGACTAACACTTAATGAAGATGAAAGAACCGATTTAATTAATCTACTTAAAAAATTTATCGATGTATTTTCTTGGTCATATGAAGATATGCGAGGTATTAATAGAGAAATAGCTCAACATACTATACCACTAATTCAAGGAATGAAACATGTAAAACAAAAGTTGCATTGAATGAAACCCGACGTAGCTCTTAAAATAAAAGAAGAAGTTCAAAAGCAAATAATTGCAGGTTTTATCAGGCTATCCAAACACCGCGAATGGGTAGCAAATGTGGTCCGAGTTCCAAAGAAGGATGGAACGGTAAGAATATGTGTCGATTATCAAAATATAAATAAGGCAAGTCCAAAGGACGACTTTCCTTTACCACACATCGACATCTTAGTTGATAATACAGCAAATCACGCGCTTCTCTCGTATATGGATGGATATGCAGGGTAAAACGAGATTCTCATGGCGGAAGAAGACATGGAAAAAACGACATTTATAACACCATGGGTTACTTACTGTTACACGGTAATACCATTCGGTTGAAAAACGTGGGTGCTACTTACCAAAAAGCAGCAACTGCCATACTCCATGATATGATGCACAAAGAGGTTGAAGTATATGTGAATGATATGATCGTGAAATCGAAGGTTCTCCAAGTACATCAAGTAGCCTTAAGAAAGTTCTTCGAAAGGCTAAGGAAATACAATATGAGGTTGAATCCATCCAAATGTGCTTTCGGACTCACCTCAGGCAAACTCTTGGGATATGTCATAAGCTCTAGAGTAATAGAGATAGACCTAATCAAGATCAAGGAGATTATGTCAATGCCACCGCTCAAAACCGAGAAATAAATTCGAGGATTTATTGGCTGGTTGCAATATATAAGTAGGTTCATATTAAAGCTAACAACGATATGTGAACTAATATTCAAGATACTAAAAAAGAATGTGCCAGTAATATGGGACGATGAGTGTCAAAAATCCTTTGAAAAGATCAAAGCTTATCTCGCAAATCCTCACGTATTAGCACCAACACTTCCAGGGATACCTCTTTGGTTGTACTTAACAGTCACTAACGAGATAATGGGGGCTATGCTTGCACAAGAAGTAGAAGGAAAATGCTCGACTATGAAGTACGCTACACACCACTTGAGAAATTGTGCCTCGCATTAGTGTGGGTCTGTCGACACCCATTTGTGTCTCCCCAAAACCAAACCAGGCGAAGAGTACATTTCACGTTGAATCATGATCAAATGAAGTGAAAGTATGGAAGGTCTAGTGTTGCGGTTAGTTTTTAATTCTTTTCTTTCTCTCTGTTTTTTAAAACCTATTTTTAAGAAAATAGCCAATCCAGTTTAGTTTGGTCCATGGCAAGGGTTCAATAATGGTGTAGTTGGGTCGGGTTGGAAAAGAGTTTTCCAACGATATATTGTAAGCCTAATTTCAATGAATAATGAGGAAGTTATGGCCAAATTACTAATTGGGCCTGCTTTGATATTTATATGCCGCCCAATCATCTAGAGGAGGGCCTATTATTGATTTATCATTCCTAATGCGATTAGGATTGATTATATTCTTCTAGAATCTTCTAGAAGGTTCTTTTAAATCCTAATTTGATTAGCATTGATAAATTGACTTTTAAGAGTTTTAATGAGAATAAAAGAAGTGTTTTAAGGAAATTACATTTTTACCCTCTCGTACATTTAAATTTTATCAAAAAATAAAACGCGTGGAAAACTGATTGCAGCGCCGTACGACACGTCTGTCGCCTGGCGACAGACACGTGTTTGGCGACAGCGTCGTGTTTTATTCTTTTCGAAACTCTGATTTGTTTTTTATCATATCCGGCTGATTTTCTCTATAAATAGCCTTTTAAAACCTCTGTTTTCAATCTCCAACTCTCATTAAGAAATTCTTGATATTATTACTTTCTCTCTCTTTTCTAAACTAGTCTTTTACATACAAAATTCCGCATTCACTACATCTAGATACATCTAGCATTGTTCGAATTTACCTTCGCCCTAGACGTGAAAGGTTTAATTTTTGAGGGTTTGGTCCCAAATATCTATTTCAATTAATTAATTTAATTGTTTGTTTCATATTTTCCTTGAAATTACTAAAGCGTGTATTTTGTTAATAGAAAGAAGTACGAGGCATCCAAGTAAGTGCTTTAATTGATTTATTGATATTATGATATAGAAATCATGTCTAGGTTGTTATTCTGATTCCTAGTACCATGTTAGGATGCTTGATGTTTTGAATGACAACAATGATTCCTTGTATCATGTTTAAGGAAAAGGTTATAATATCAAATATGCTTATTATTCCTGCGATGCTTCCTATTGTCTTTCTTAATATTCATGTTAGTATCATGTAAGGGCTAAATATTTGATCTTTGTTGCTTACTGACATGCTAGGGTTTGTTATTAATCTTGTTAGTATCATCCCTAGGATCTTGCTATTATAATGCTTTAACATGATTATGAATATGATTATTATTATTATGGTCATTATGTTACTTGATATATATTGTTATTGCTTGATCACGCATTTTATGCATGTTTAAAGGGAATTAGTACTTGTAATCACGCTTAATAAGATAATTAATAATCTTGTTTAGGGTTAATTTGATTATAATTCAAGTGATCACCAATAGTAGTTTTTTTGTGCTTCCAACATAGGATAAACAGGTTTAGGGTAAACCTATTGATTGTATGTTAGTCAGAAAGCGCACATGAATACGATCAGAATAAAGTAGAGGCCTATTATTAGGGTAGGTTCAATCTCTTTTAGGTTTGATTTGTACATTCATCCCCTAATTTCCAGTCATGGTTCCAGACCTATTGGAATTAACGATCTTCTGGATCGTTAAGGGGTGTAACCTTCACCCTGTGAACGGTTTACAAGTTCCTATAACTTTGGCGACTTGATAAGTGACTTTTATGTCAATTTTAGGGTGTTTATTTAGTCGTTTTCCGGCTTATTTTCCAATAATTTAACCCTATTTATCCTTTATTTCTATTTTTTTGCTTATTCTTGTCTTTTATCTTTTTATTTGAGTATTTTGTAGTTTTTAGTTTAATTTAGATTAACTTAGTTTTATTAATTCCTAGTTTCTCTCTTTTAATTTATTTTTCTTTTAGTTTCTAGTTTGTTTGTTTTATTTATTTTATATTATTTCATTTAATTTTATAATTTATTTAGTCTTAACATTTTATTTTACTTTATTTATCTTATTTTATTTAACTTTATTTATCTTATTTTATTTTATTTTATCTTTTGATAATCCCCTCGTGTTTGATTTTTGGTTGTAGGTGTGTTCGGGTTGACGGTCGATTTTCTTATTCAAATCAAGTTTGAAATTCCGGATTTGGGTCAAATGTGTCCAAGCCAAGTCATGGGCTCATGGCTGTTGCCACGCAACCCCAACTGCGAACAGCCACCACAACTACAACCACCAGCACCTCACCTCCAATACACCAACACCCAGCAACCCCTTCTCCCTCAAGCAACAGCCGCACACCACCAACACCCAGCTCCCTCACTTCACTCAACTCAGCACACCCAAACCACCGTCTACCAAAACCCGTATCAACCAACACCAACACCACCAATCCGCCAGCAATAACCACCAATTTCCCTCTCTTTCACCAACCATCTCAAGCCTCAAACGCGGGCGCACGGCCGTGTCAGAAGGCGCACACAATTGAAGTCCAAAAAAGAATGATACAGTAGCTTTGCGTGACTTGCTGTGCGACTTCGGTGCGGGCGCGCAATTGTGGGTCAATCATGAGCTTTTCACGTGATTTTAATGAAAATTGGACGACCACGATTTAATGCTAGACGATGATAGTGTTGATGAACGGTGAGAATGATTGTTTGTTGTTGATATGGTGAATCGAAGCAGCGAAATTCGAAAGGGAGAAGATGAGGGTGGTCTGGTGGAAATCGCGGGTTTGGGTGGGAATTTCGAGGGTTTTGGGGTTTGTTTTCTCTTTTTCTTTTCATTTTCTTTTATTTTATTTTATGGTAGGTTTGTTTTTATAGGTTTTTTGGTTTAGTTTTTTTTAATTGTTTTATTTAGTTTTATTTAACTTGTATTATAAATACCCCCTTGGGGGTTATTTTAAAGCAACTTTTCAATCAACATTTTATTTAGATAGTTTAGATTAGTTTAGCCTTTATTTTCTCTCTTTTAGGGTTAGTTTTAGGAGTAGTGTAGAGAGAGAAAGCTTGGATTTCCATGGAGTTTTTGAGAGGTTGAAGAAGCAACTTTGTGGAACTTCTTCTCATCTATTAGATGAGAATTTTCTAACTTTCTCTCATCTTTATTTCTTGCTTAATTCTTAGTTTTTGCTTTTTGTTTATTGATTTGAGTAGATTATTTAGTTTATTTGTTTAATCTTGTTTTATTCTTAAATTACCTTATTTTACCTGTCTTTCTTCATTATGTTAGCTTAGATTTTGTTCTAGGAAAATGGATGAAGGTTATGTTAATAAATTGAATAATTGATTGTGATTAGTATGGAATTGTCTCTTGATTATTGTGTATGGATGATGCTTTTATGGATTAGAATCTTTCTAGCTAATTGATTCTATGTTCTTAATTGTGCTTTCAATTAATTGTGCGAGAGTGAGTTGGTTGAGAGCTCTAAATTCTTCCATACCTTTTCTAGGCTAGTTGCACGAGAGTGAATTAGTTTAGTAGGATAATTAACATGCTTAATTGTGCGAGAGTGAGTTAAATGTGTTGATGTTCCTAATTGAGGTCATTTTCATCTATTTGTATGATGTTGTTTAATACATTAATGTGATTGGATTCCACTTTCCCTAGTTTTATTTGTTTGTTCTTAGTCGTGTTTAGTTTAAGCTCTCTCTATCTCACGACCTTTCCTACTAGTCTAATTTTCACAAATTGATACACTTAGTCCTTTTGGGTTTCGACCCTTTACTTGCCACTAACTAGTTTAGTGTAAGTTTAGGTATTATATATTTCTAATTTGGTTAGGGTTAGTAGTCCCAACGACCTACTTCAAACCTCGATCAAATTTTAGCGTCGTTGCCGGGGACTAAGGCGTTCATTAGTTTGTGTTGATTAGATTAGCTAGGTTCTTGTATATTATTTGATTTTATTTGTTTTTCTTGGTTCTTTGTATAAAAATGGCATGCTTATCTTTTCCTCAATTTGATGGTGAACCCTTCTATACTTACTTTGAAATACTAGATGGTTTCCTTAGTTACCATGGGTGTTCTCTTAGTGATGCTTGTGGTATAGCTTATTGGGGCATGAATGAGTATACTAGGGGAATGGTTGAGGACATGAATAATGGTAGATTTTGTCATTTGTCTATGCATGATGCTTTGGATTTCTTCACATGGCTTGCTAGGGACTCTTTAGATAGAGAATCGCATGTTTCTTGCTTTAATTCTCAATGCCAAGATTCTTTTAATTTTTGCATGAATTCTCTTGATACTTCTTATGTGCCTTGTGATGATCCAAGTATGCAAATTGACACCTTTCCCCCTTATTCTCATCTTGATGAGGTTTGTGCTAATTTTGATGATGTGCAATTTGACTTTGATCATGAACCTCAACCCAATAACATTGATGCCCAAATTCTCTCTCAAATGCGATATCTCACCCAACAACTCCAAGAGCTTCATGAGGAACAAACATTGAGAGAAGTGAGGCTTGCCCAAGTGATGAGTGCTATGTTTGATTTAGATGGACGTGAGGCACCTCACTTGGAGTGTGAGAGTATTGTTGAGGATGATGTAGGGAAAGGGTGTCAAGGTGAGGGGAGATTTTTTTGTGATGAGAGGATTTTTGAGGATTTTGATCCTTTTCATTCCCCATTTGAGCTTGATTGCCATCCTTCCCCTTATTCAACCCCTTTGAGAGCTTCCCTTAGTGAGGATGTGAGTGAGCCATCTTCATGTTTGAATGAGGGAGTTCATGAGGATGATGATGATGAGTTTGAGCAATCAAGAGAGATTGAGAGTCCCTTGAGTGATGGTGGGAGAGTTGCGAATGAAGAAAATGTCGATTTTTAGGTTTCCAACCCCCTTCCCCATCTTGATGAGTATACCTTGCATGTTGGTGACCCTTCTATCCATGAGTCTTTGGACTCATTTGAGGTTATGGCTAGTATGTTCATTGAAGGTGTAATAAATCATCATAGCCTCTTGGGAGAGTTCATTGGCAATGCTTCATGGGAAAGGGATGAGTTTGAGAGAAACCTTTATCTTTTCATACATGGTTTAGAGACTCTAGGCTTTGAGGATCTTGAGGGAATGGTTGTTCATCGTTGTGATAGAGAGGAGGATGAGGTTGTTTCTATTGGAGAGTTTTTGTTTAAGGGAGATGTGACTCATGTGTGTTCTTTTGAGGATTTTATGATTGATTTTCATGCCCTCATTGGTGATGAGAGGCCATGTGAAACCTTTGTTTCTCCTCCCCTTCCTCATGTCCCTTTCTCAAGGAAATTTGACCACATTTCCTACTATCCCATGTTCTTCCGTTCTTTTGTCAAAAAGCCTATTGAGGACCATCTCTTGTTTGATGAGACTTTTCCTTTTCATCCTCCTATTATTGAGGAAATGGGTGATTGTGCCACCCAAAAATATTTTGAGGATGTTTTGCCATTTTATTCTTTTCCTTATTTTTCTTCTTCTTTCTCTTTTTATTTTCTTGATTTTTCTTCTTTCTTTTGGCATCTTCCTCCTCACTTACGTGTATTAATCTTGATTCACGTCCTCCTTCCTTCATTTGCCTACTTGTTATCATATGAATTGTGTAGTAGTGCATTTGATAAGCTCTTGCGTTCGTTGCAATATTATTTACTAGAGCGGTCTCGCTTGGACGTTAAACAAGCCTTTCTCGGGAAGTAACCCGAGGTTTTTATTGCTTTCATTTTCTTTTCTTTTTAGATTAGATTTTATCTCATGGAAATGTTTGTGTGCTTTTTTTTCTAGGTACATGACTTGATATACACTTATGCATTGGTTTGGATCAAGAATCAAGGAAGTTTGACGCCTATTTTTTCTAGCGTATGGAAATCGAGATTCAATTCAAAAGGAAATCGGCTTTGAAAGGTTAAATTGGTTCATTTGCGGGTAATTACACCCACCAATATCCGGTAATATCTTTCCTAGCTCTTTCTCTCATGGTTGGTGACTCGTTGGACTTGTGTTGGTTTGTTGGATTGATTTCTTTCTTTTCCCCTCCCATGGTTTATTTTGTTTATATTTGAGTATATTGTCTCACTACAGCTTGGGGGGAGGGTATTCTATCATGTTTGGTGGGATGTTGATTCATTTATGCCATGCACTTGAGTATATGCATTTCCATGTCTTTTATTTTATTTTGAAAAATCCAAAAAGTTTTTTGTTTACTTTCAAGGTAATTTTGGCATAATGTGTTTTGTTTGTTCTTATTTTGGAGATTCTATTTTGGGAAATGCATTCTTGAATATTTTTCTTCCTAAGTGGTAAATGTGTGCACGGTTTGAGAGTGTCATTGGTTGAGTCTAGGATACTATATGCTAAGGTAGTCGGGTTAAGAACTTTTAGGGGTCCATGAAGCCTTAGTTCACGGGAATGTGGTAAGATAGAGTTGCTCTCTATAGTGGATTTGAAACCCTTGGTTGGTATTTGTTTGGTTATAATCCCTTGTGAGCTTCATTTGTTCTAGCCTTCATCACCTTGTTGAGCGGCTATTTAGGACCCTTGACTATGCATGTCTTAATCCTTGTTTTGACCTCTAATCGTGACTGAGCCACTCTAGTGGAGGAAAAGGGCACCTTTTCTCATTTTTCTTTATCTTCTTTTTATTTTGTTACAAATTTGATTTTCTATTTTGCATCGACCTACTTGCTAACCAATTTGAGCCTAAATTTTCCCTTTCTTGTCTTAACCACATTAGAAACCCAATGGCCCATGTTTACCAACCCTTTTAGTTAGTGAAGCATTGGCATGTGAGGTTTGAGTGTTGAGAGTGTTGATCATGAGCAAGAAAACTTAGTTAATTGGTTTAAGTAAGGTATTGAAAATTGAGCTTGAAAAGAAAATGCAAAAAAACTTTGAGAAGAAAGATGCAATTCAAGAAAATCAAAGGAAGTTTCAAGAAAAAGCCGTCCATAGTTAAAAAAAAAAAAAAAAAAAAAAAAAAAAAAAAAAAAAAGGCAAGGACATCAAATAAGAGCTAAAAAAATAATAAAAAAATAAAATTTAAAAAGAAACATAAAACACAAAATTATTTTAGTTTGGTTTCGTTTTCTTCCCTAGTTCAAACATTAAGGACAATGCTTCGTTCAAGCTTGGGGGGGGGGGGGGGAGCGTTACTTCGTTTTTGGTATATATTGTGTTAGTGTTGAATAAGCTTGGGGGAGATGGCATTATTGGTATTGTTGTTTGATATTTTGTGACTTCTTGAGTTTATTTTTGAGAGTAGGCCACTCTTTTGCTTCACTTAGGAAATATTACCAAAATTTTTAAATTTTTATCCCGCCTTAACCCTTAGCCTTACGTTATAACCAATAAAAGACCCTTAGACTTTAGTGGGGTTGGGTCAAAGAATGGGGGAGGGAGATAGACTTCAAACCTATGGAGAGAGTATACATAGTTGAGATGTCGGGATTACCTTCTCAAAGTTTTTCATTTCTCTATCTTTTTCCGGTTCCTTCGTGAAATCATGAGAAGCTAGCTTAAGAGTTGATTTGAAACTAGTGGAGAGAACGCGGCCCGATTGGTTGGGGCTAGGGTGGATTAAGTCCTCATTAGTTCTCTATGCTTAGCATATGTTATATTTCAATCAACCATTGACATCTTGGAACGGGCATACATTTGTCTATTTAGAAAGGTTTGCATTCATTGGTGCTTGTTCCTATCCCTTGTCCAAATATGAACTTTGTGTGTTTCTTTCTCTTTTTATGTTTCTTTTTCTTTTCTTTTTATTGCCTTGTCTTGGTTTTTTTTAGAGTTGTGGGTTAAACACTTAGGACACCCTCACGAGAGCACACTCGTCCTCTAAGGCGATCTAGGGGTTTAAAGGGCTTGTCTTTAGTTGCTAAAATTGACCGTGATTCCTACGAAAGTAAGTTAGTGTACATTCTTGTCTCCTTTAGTGTTCTAGCTTTGCTTGAATAAATCATTCTTCTTCTCCCGTGTTTCATGTTAATTTGCTCGAGGACTAGCAAAAGGTTAGCTTGGGGGAGTTTGATAAGTGATTATTATGTCACATTTAGGGTGTTTATTTAGTCGTTTTCTGGCATATTTTCCAATAATTTAACCCTATTTATCCTTTATTTCTATTATTTTGCTTATTCTCGTCTTTTATCTTTTTATTTGAGTATTTTGTAGTTTTTAGTTTCATTTAGATTAACTTAGTTTTATTAATTCCTAGTTTCTCTCTTTTTATTTATTTTTCTTTTAGTTTCTAGTTTGTTTTCTTTATTTTATGTTATTTCATTTAAATTTATTAATTATTTAGTCTTAACATTTTATTTTCCTTTATTTATTTTATTTTATTTTACTTTATTTACCTCATTTTATTTTATTTTATCTTTTGATAATCCCCTCGTGTTTGATTTTTGGTTGTAGGTGTGTTCGAGTTGACGGTCGATTTCCTTGTTCAAATCAAGTTTGAAATTCCCGGTTTGAGTATAATGTGTCCAAGCCAAGTCATGGGCTCATGGCTGCTGCCACGCAACCCCAACTGCGAACAGCCACCACAACTACAACCACCAGCACCTCACCTCCAATACACCAACACCTAGCAACCTCTGCTCTCTCTAGCAACAGCCGCACACCACCACCTTCAGCCACCCAAACCACCAGCTCCAACACTGCTTTCCCCCAATTCACTAACTGCAACAGCAACAAACACACCACCTCCAATCACCTTCCCATGCTTACTCACGCAAACCCCAACACTACCACCACCGCGCAAACCACCAGCCTCCTACAGCAGCCTTGCTGCCAGCCGCAACTCATACCAGCACCACCTACACCCAGCCACATCGCTCTGAACCACCAACAACAACCAACTCTCTGTTCCCTCACAACAACCCAGCCACAACTCCAATTTCGCCAGCAATTACCACCATCAATTCGATTCCACCAGCCACAAAATCACCACCAACACCCCGCAACTTCACTCAACTCAATGCATCCCAAACCACCTAAACCACCAATTCCCCTGCTCCCTCAGTTCACTCAACCCAGCGCACCTAAACAACTGTCCACCAAAACCCGTATCAACCAACACCAACACCACCAATCCGCCAGCAATAACCACCAATTTCCCCCTCTTTCACCAACCATCTCAAGCCTCAAACGCGGACGCACAGCCCTGTCAGAAGGCGCAAACAATTGGAGTCCAAAACAAAGTGATACAGTAGCTTTGCGCGACTTGTTGCGCGACTTCTCTGCGGGCACGCAATTGTGGGTCAATCACGAGCTTTTCACGTGATTTTAATGAAAATCGGACGGCCACGATTTGATGCTAGATGATGATAGTGTTGATGAACGGTGAGGATGATTGTTTGCTGTTGATATGGTGAATGGAAGCAGCTAAATTCGAAAAGGAGAAGATGAGGGTAGTCTGGTGGAAATCGTGGGTTTGGGTGGGAATTTTGGGGGTTTTGAGGTTTGTTTTCTTTTTTCTTTTCATTTTCTTTTATTTTATTTTAGGGTAGGTTTGTTTTTATTGGTTTTTAAGTTTAGTTTTTTTAATTGTTTTATTTAGTTTTATTTCTTTTTAGTTTCTTTCTTTTATTTTAGTTTTATTTAACTTGTATTATAAATATCCCCTTGGGGGTTATTTTAAAGGAACTTTTCAATCAACATTTTATTTTAGATAGTTTAGATTAGTTTAGCCTTTATTTTCTCTCTTTTAGGGTTAGTTTTAGGAGTAGTGTAGAGAGAGAAAGCTTGGATTTCCATAGAGTTTTTGAGAGGTTGAAGAAGCAACTTTGTGGAGAGTGAGAGTGAGTTAAATGTGTTGATGTTCCTAATCGAGGTCATTTTCATCTGTTTGTATGATGTTTTTTAATACATTGATGTGATTGGATTCCACTTTCCCTAGTTTTAGTTGTTTGTTCTTAGTCGTGTTTAGTTTAACCTCTCACTATCTCACGACCTTTCCTTCTAGTCTAAATTGCACAAATTGATACACTTAGTCCTTTTGGGTTCGACCCTTTATTTGCCACTAACCAGTTTAGTGTAAGTTTAGGTATTATAAATTTCTAATTTGGTTAGGGTTAGTAGCCCCAACGACCTACATCAACCCTCGATCATGACTCTTTTATTCTAGCTTCCTTCCCTTTGGACGCCACCATGTTTAAGTGTTTGATCACGGTGAGGTTCAAGTTTGGGGTAATGCTAGAAATATTCCCTACAGTTTTTGGCGACTCTGCTGGGGAGGATTTCTATTTTCATTCTTTAAATTTATTTCGGCTATGATCTAGAATGTGTGGATGAGTCTCGAAAAATTCTAAGTATTTCATGTGCGTAATTTTGATTATCATTATTGTCATATTCATATAAAAGATCTTATTGGAAAGTCCATCCGTAATGAGTTAAAAACATAGGATTTTTACACGTAGGAAATTTGAGGAATATCTTTCATATTTAGGATCGAAATAATGCTGCGACAAATTGGAAAATTTTATCGAACACAGAAAGCTGCTGAGGCATGTAGGAACTCGCATCTATAAAACAGAGTATGTCGCCGATGATATGACTCTGTCGCCAGGCGACACTCCTGTCGCTAGGCGACAGAGCTATATTTTTGCAAGAACCTCTGTTCGTGATGTGGCATTGGAGTATTATTAGTATCACCTAAAGAAGAGCACGTTCCAATCTCTATAAAGCTAGATTTTGACGTTACCAACAACGCTGTTGAATACGAAGCATGCGTGGTAGGCCTTGAAACAACTTTGGCATTGGGAATAAAGAAATTACGAATATTCAAAGACTCTTCGTTGATCATCAATCATATTTCTAAAAAATGGAAAGTAAGGAGTGAAAGTCTAGCCCCTTAAACTTATCTGGAAACTCTCACCAATCAGTTGGAAAAGGTAGAATATACTTATCTACCTAGAGAGGAAAACCAATTTGCTAACGCTTTTGCAAGACTTGCCTCGATGGTTAGGATTCCTACGGAAATTGAGCAAATGCCTCTAAATATAGGGAAAAGGCACAAACCGGCTTATATTCAAGCCATAGAAGACGATGAGGTGATCCAAGATGAAGAAGAAGAAGAAGAACCGTGGTATACAGATATACTTAATTACATCACCAAAGGAGAATATCCTCCTCATGCTGACAAAAGAGCAAAACGAGCATTAAGACTCTTAGTTTCCCAATACGTACTCATAGACAACGAGTTACATAAAAGAGTACCTAAGGGTCGAGCTCTCTTATGTGTAGGGAAAAAGGATTCCCAAAGAGCTATGAGGATAGTCCACGAAGGCATTTGTGGAACCCATGTTAATGGCAAAATGCTAGTCTAAAAGATAATGCGAGAAGGGTACTATTGGACTACCATAAATAGGGATTGTCATCAATATGTAAAAAGATGCCCTAAATGCCAAATTTATGCTAATGTACAACATCACTAGTGGAAAAAAGGTCATCCGTAACGGGCAAAAAGGGTTCATCCGTAACGGGCAGCGTCCGTTACGTATACAGCCGTTACGGATGGCCATTATTATTCGTAATGGGCATTTACAATGTCCGTTACGAATAAGTAGTTATTCGTAACGGGCGTTTCAAGTGCCCGTTACGAATAACCCGTTATTCGTAACGGGCGTTTCAGGTGCCCGTTATGAATAACCCATTATTCGTAACGGACATTGTAAGTGCCCGTTATGAATAACCCATTAATCGTAACGGGCACTTGAAACGCCCGTTACGAATAACAACTTATTCGTAACGGACATTGTAAGCGCCCGTTACAAATAAGTAGTTATTCGTAACGGGCAATTATAATGTCCGTTACGAATAAGTTGTTATTCGTAACGAGAAATTACAAAGTCCATTACGAATGATCTCCGAATAAGACAAAAAATTAGGGGCATTTGTAACTAGCACTTTTCAGGTGCTAGTTACAAATGCCCCTATTCTTCTTTCCATTTACCACCCAAATTATTATAATAATTTATAACAAATCAAAATATTTCATGCCACAAACATATTATCAAACATAACATATACACCAAATTGGATTTCAGATAAAATTCTTCTTGATTGAACCAAGAGACATAGCTACATAGATTAAAGGAAAATTTCAGAAAAAAAGTTAGAGCCTCATAGTAATAAATCTTCTGGTACATTAATGTCTCGGACATTTCTCTATCTCTATCCTCAACATTAAAAGGATTAACATTGTCATTCTTGATTTCTTCGTCACCAATGTCTCTGTCTTCAGTAGCGTCAATAGAACTTTCTTGCCTCCTAAAACATCAGAAAAAAAAAATAGATTAGCAAATTAAGAACCCTTACCCAAAAACTAAGTTAGCAACTAAAACACAAACACAAGACAAGCAATCAATTTGAAAGATTTGCAAAGTTTTAGAGAACCCAATGCCCAGAAAAATTAATAAAATTGAGGGGCTAACTCAAGGAGCCAGCCATACAAGTATCACACTTGCATGGGCCACATTAGACATTATCAGCAAAAGTAAAATTTGGTTCAATCAATCTATAATTTTAGTTGATATGTAGCAGAACATAGCAAAAAAGGTTCAATCAATCTATAATTTCAATTAATATGTAGCAGCACAGAGCAGAAAAGGCAGTATAATGCACTAGAAATGCATAATCCAATGTTGACCAATATCCTACTTTGCATCCTTTGACCACTATCCTATCAAGGGACCTTCCTCAAATCAGCAATTATAACATAAGTAGCAATTAAACCAAACTTCATTTCCCAGTTAAGCCAGCTACAGACTAAAATCAATTTATGACCAAAAATCTTCTTAAAAACTCTAAGAGAGTAAGAATACATTAAATTTTAATCAGGCAGTAACTGATCAACAACTCAAATGCTTATTTTAATTAAGCAGTAATTGATCCGCAACTCAAATGCTAAAAGGGGGTGGGCGGAATAAGAATAAAATATTACCCACAAAAAACAATTTTTTAGGACCAAAAACTTCAAGAAAAAGGGGAAGACAATGGATTCCTTACTTCTCTTTTCTTTAAAAATCTCTTTAATTACTCAACATAGATAAGGCAATACATTGCAACCAAGGTAAAATCTTTCCCAAAAAAAACAGAAGGATAACCACAATGACATTCATACTTTACATATTCCTATCGAAAACAATGACTATCAAGTACCTGAACTTCAAGAAAGGTATGATCCCACCACCAAATTCATTAGCAACATAGACAGGTACAACTCCTCTCCATCCAAAAGCTTGGATAAGGTCACTGATGGGTTGTACTTGGCAGGAATCATCCTGTGTTGCTCGAATGAAATACGAGTTTTGCGTGGAAGAAAGTGAAGGGCCTGTAGTAGAGTAGGAAACAATTGGATCTCAAGCTTTCTCCCTAAGATTGACAACAAATTGAGCCTCAGGAGATGTTTCTGGACCTATGATTGCAACCACTTGATCATTCTTCAGTAAATCCAAAACTGCATTCTCTAAACAGGACTATTGGTATCAAAATTTAAGCTTTAACATCTAAACAATGGCTAATGTTACTTGTAAGTTCATTCATTCATGCCTTGTTGGCTATGATAGGATATCACATACTTCGTATGATACATACTAGTCATGTATGTCACACTGTCATGTATCACTAAGTTATGTATTCGTATTCAAAGAAAAATTACAAGTAGAATAAACTTGCTTTATTGAAGGTGCATGTAATAGACTAATAGATGAGATTAAGCGTCTATACCTATACAACAACAGTTAAAATTCGTGACAATTTCTTTAATATGTTATATGTATTAATTCTTTGATTGAAGTTGCAAATCACCTTAACTATTAAGATAGTTATTGTACTGTAAGACTACACAACGTCAAACTTAAATTATCAAACTTAAATTAATTTTGTTTGTTTACTTGAATTAATTTGTTTGTTTCGTCAACAAAATTAGACCAAATGGCGTAAAATTCTAGCTTTAATATGTGGCTCAACAATCATTCAAGAATTTTCTTCTAGCTAATTCCTAAGGTACTACGAAGGTATGTTTTATGTATCTACACATCAATACAACCACAACTCTTAGCACGCAATGCGTGATTGCGAAATATCGAATTAAACACACCCTTTGGCATTATAAACCTCGTCAATTCATACTATATAATACTCTATCACACATTATTGGAAGTTAGCAATTATGATATGGTGAACTTTTTCATTTAAAAAAAAATTAAAATAAAAAATGGAAAATCGAGTCAACTCTATTAAACATTGTTAGATAGATTGTTCCTCCTCCATCCATTATTGAATGTTAAACTATTGAAACACGGAGATAATTCTAGAAAGATTAATGGAAAAATATAATGAAATTGATGTATAACCTAACGACAGTATGTAATAAACTTATAATTTTGCTGTACAATCTTAAGTTAAAATTGTAGGTACTTCTATAATTTACAGGATTAATTATAGCAATTCAACCTTACAAATAAACTACAGTATTTCTCAAACAGCAAACTCACAAAATCAAACAAATGCAGATAATTTAAGATTAAAATACGCAATTGAAACCAAAATTCATTTCCAACACTATTACTTCATCCAAATCAACATGCAAACAAAAAACAACATCAAACACAGAAAACAAAATTCAATTATGAAATTCATAAAAATGGAAATTCAAACGCAAACAAGATCTAAAATCATAGCAGAAAATGTAGAATCAATAGAAAAGAGAAAACGCATACAAAGATCCACAATTGTAGAGGTCGATAAAAACGGAGATACGTAGACGCCATTGCTGAGCTTTGTAAGGGTAGCCTTCTCGTGAGCTACAATAAAAGCTGATTCCAAATCCCCCACTGCTAAGATTGAACATGAAACAAGAATCATAGCGAAAATTACAAACCTTAATTGATTGTTTGAAGCCGCCATTGTTGAATTCTCTGAAGTTGCTGATTGAGAATTGAAAGGGGAGAATTTTCGAAATATGAAGAACGAAAGAGAAGCGGAAAAATTCCCAAAACTAAGTTATTTCAATCGATTTTCCAAGAAATAAAAACAAAATTACCAAAAATAATTTTAAAAATCCAGAAAAATCATAGTACTTGAAAAAATAAGGGTAACAAGTAACAAAAAATTAAAAGAAATAAGATTCAAAATAAATAAATAAAAATAAAAGAAATAAGATCCTTGTAAGTGGTTGTTTCCAACGATCTAACCATTGATTTCTCCGTCGCCGTTAGTGCCTTCTTCCTCTTTTTCGCCTCTTATTTCACTTCCTCCTCTTGGTTTTCAACAATAAACTAGCAAAAATCATTCAAATGAAAATCAGATTAAAATCTAATTATAAAACCCAAAAATTCTACTAATTTGAATCTAATTGCTACAGATCTAGTAGCAAAAACAAAACATAAATTTTAAAAAAAAACGCATAATCAAGAGGAAAGAGAATATCGAGGTAAGGAGAGGTAGTAAAGAGAGTGAAAGAGAATGAATCCTCAGGAAAGAGAAAGACAATGTGTTCTAGAGAGGAGAGAGAAAGAGAGTGAGTGAAGAAGTAAGTTAGAGAATGATTTCTAAGGAGAGAGAAAGAGAGTGAGCGAAATAACTAATGGGCTCATCTCATCAGCTGGACGCCTGGACCAATCATTTGTAACGGGCCCATGATGTCCGTTATAAATAGTATACTATTTGTAACGTGCGGTATTTTGCCCGTTACAAATAATATAGTATTCGTAACAGGTACTATTTTGCCCGTTACGAATAAATAGGTATTCGTAACGGACACTATTTTGCCCGCTACGAATAAATAGGTATTTGTGACGAACACTATTTTTCCCGTTACAAATATCTTAATTGTAACGGGCAAAGCTTTGCCCGTTACAAATAGCCTGTTACGAATGAGATTTTTTCCACTAGTGCATGTTCCTCCCTCTCTACTTTACACCTACACTTCACCATGGCCATTCTCTACATGGGGAATTAATATCATTGGTAAAATTACCCCTCCTAGGACAGGTGGTCACGAATACAACCTAGGAGCAATTGATTACTTCACAAAGTGGGTTGAAGCACAATCATATGCTAAACTCACTGCAAAACTTGTAGCACTCTTTATCGAAAGGAATATCATTTGTCTATACGAAGTCCCACATGAAATGATAAGTGACAATGGAACTCACTTCCAAGCTGAGTGTGAAGAATTGTTACAAAAATATGGCATTCAACACCATCATTCTTCCCCTTACAGACCTCAAGCGAATGGAGCAGTTGAGGCAGCTAATAAAAATCTAAACACTTTTATCGAGAAAATGAAAGAAAATTACAAGGATTGGCCTCACAAATCCATTTCGCACTTTGGGGTTATCGCACGTCAATTCGCACATTAACAGGAAATACGCCATTCTCCTTAGTTTATGGAATGGATGTCGTACAACCTGTAGAGCTAGAGATACCATCTCTACCCATTGCATTATAATGTAAACTCGATGAAGTTTAATGGACTAGAGCAAGGTATGAAGAGCTAATTCTACTTGGTGAAAAGCGACTAGAAGCTCTACATCATACCCAATGCTATAAAACTCGTATGGCTAGAGATTTTAATAAGAAGGTGAAGACAAGAAACATCAATGTAAGAGACTTGGTGTTAAAAGCATTAAGGAAAAATGCTTTATATCCAAGAGGCAAATTTAGACCTAATTTGTCCGAACCCTATATTGTAAAAACAATCCTATCAGGAGGTGCAGCAAAACTAACTGACATGGATTGCAATGTGTTCTTGAACATGACGAATCTTGACCAACTTAAAAAGTACTACCCATAATCACTTTAAGAGGACACTCAAGAGACCTACGTTAAGCCTAATTCCTTGGTAAAATATATGTATGCAACCCTTTACAAGGTGCGACCACTTTAATTTTCGCAAACCTCGCATCCTAGAAATAAAAGAAATTCGATAGAATAGCAGTGTCACAGAAAGAACTTTGTCGCCGGCCGACAGACTGCAGTGCAAGGCGACAACGCCTATCGCCGGCCGACATACGGCAACGTCTGGCGAAAGCGACAAAACGGCGCCGCCGCTCTTCTGGGAGTACCTAGGAAAATTTCAGTGTTTTTTGGAAAATTTTCGACTTCCGTACTCGAAAGAGTTCCTGGAAAATAAAATATTTTGTTTTCATTGCTTTAATAAATTCAATTTAAAGAGGATGATTTAATTAAAAAGCTAAAATTTCATTAATAAAATAAAATAAAATTACATTATTGATAGAATTTTAATGAAAGCTTAATAAAACAAATTACCTTTAAATTTAAATCTAAGTTTAATAAATTGGAAGTTTAGCAATGCTTCAATCTTTCTTCTCTTTCTTTGCTCTTTTCCAATTTTTATCTTAGTCCTCTTCATCATCCATGATTTTAGCTAGTAGGCATCCTTTAGAGGACTTACATTCAATTTTAGAGTAAATAGTTTCTCCCTTAGCTAGGACTCCATGTTTCTTTTCTACCCAAACTTTCTTCTCTGAAGTGTCAGCTTTTCTTTTCCCTCTATCCTTTGTAGAGTCTTTCTTCTTAGGCATCATAGGTGTTTTGAACTCAATCTTTTCATCCAAGCGTTCCTTAACATGAATCACTTTGTCACCTAGACGATTCTTCACATTGGATTTACTCTGATTTTTCTTCATGTCCTTTAAAGGTTTCTTAAGAATCCACCTCTTTACATTATTGGGCAAAGAAAGAGGAACCTTTTAGGTAATCACTTCCCATAAAGGTCTAGCGCTCCAATATGCGCCAAATTTCTCTACTTCTTGTGAAACAGGGAATTCATTGGGACGATGAAGATCCCCAGAATCAATTGTTTGAAGTAGGTCGTACTGTCTTTTTACCCTGCAGGGATAATAAAAAGTCATCTTGGTTAAACTTGGAAGACGGTAGAAAGGTTGCTTATTAACACTAACCATCCTCTCTATTTTCCACCAAGGGATGACCCACTTGATAGCAAAGTTGCAAGAGGCAAAAACTTTATTCCACTCATGGCGCCCCATCTTAGAGAAGCGTTTCTTTCGCCTCACAAAGCAATTTGGAGTTTATTTTTCAATATTGTCATGAGGACTAATTAATTCTAGTCTCTCCATTAGCCATATCTGCAAAAAAAAATTCAATGCAAATAAATTAGGATTACTATACAAAATTATGTTTTGATTTCTGTAATTAAAAATATTTTTTTCTACCTGTAATAAAATTGGAGAACCCCGAAAAGACGCTTTTGGATTTCTCTTCAATTCATCAAGACTAAGCATAGTCTCTCCTACAATTAATGGCATTGGATTTCTTCCAGACTTAATCTGCTCCAAAACAGTTAATATAATTGCTTTGCCCTCATTAGTTTTACCACTAGTGAGAAGATATTGGTTAAGCATGCAAAGGAGAAAAGCCTTTCTTCTATAAACATGAAAAGATTCAGAATAACGTCTATCAAAGTAATGGAGTGCAAATTCTTTTAAATTAACTACACTACTATCTACAATATTTGTTAGATCTCTGTCTCTTAAATTAAAGAAGCGCTCAAAATCTTTACAATAATATTCATTTATTCTAGGGATTACTGCAAGATCTAATGAAGGGAAGCCTAAGATGTCACGAAATTCTTCCGGTAAAGGGCTAATTGCATCACACCCTAGTCTAAAACAATGAGCATCTGTGTCCCAATATTCTTAGGCGGTATGAATGAAATTTATATCAAGATCTACCCCCTTAACACCATAAATACCTCCTATGTGAAAAGTCAAGTTCTTTTCTCTTTTTAGCAGTTAAAGACCGACACCATCAACGAGTGAAATTGGTAAAACTCTGAGTAACTAAAGACATGATTATTTCTTGAGAAACTAAGATTATGATTAATAATTCTGCAGATTAGGGGCTATTTATGCACAAAATTGATGCAGTTTTATTCTGGAAAGGATTCGAAGTCAGTGCACTACAGCGCCAAACGATAACTCTGTCGCCTGGCGACAGCAGCAGTGCTTGGCGACAGTGCAAACCGCGTGGCGACACGTGGCGCTACAATGTTTTGTCAACGAGCTATACAAACCGCGTTTTTCTGGCTATGATTCGAACTCGTACAATGACTTTACGATTTTATCCCTTTCTAGAAACACCAATACACATTAATTTCATATATTTTCCTTCTATTTTCCTTTTAGATTTATTCAGACTTAATTATTTAAGTTTTTTTTTCAAGTCCATTCATTTTTTCTTTTTGGGGGAGAAAGTCGGATACCATCCATTAATAATAAAAATGACGGAAATTTTTGCGCAAAATTAATTTTATCATAATTTTTTGCACACACACATATGCACATAAAAATGAAAAATAAATGCAAAAATAAATGCAGTCATAATAGATAACAATATGTATATACAAATATGTCTAACGAGTCAATCAGGCAAAGTCCTACAAAAGTCAAAATAAATAAACAACACAGGTACAACTACGACGCTGGAGGACGCAGATGATGAGGGATGTTCATCATATCAAAGAACTGCGCAGAACGAGGAGTATGCTCCCCACCAACTCCAGCTCCAGTCTCTCTAGGAGGAGGAAAACTCAGCTCAGGACCTGTCCACCCAAGGTCGCCCTAGTGATGAATCAACAGAGGTTGAGGCTGTGAAGGCTGCTCCAACGATGAGCCAACCTCGTACGTCCCATTGAAGGAGTTCTGTCTTCGATACGTGCAATTACTAGATATATCAAGGATCACTATTATGTAGATAATAAGTTCGTTCTCTTGGGGCGTCATTATATGTTGCTAGACTACGAGAGATGATCTTTGAACAAGTCAAATAGTCCAAAGCCTGCTAGAATGGATCCTACAAGGTCACACACAAGGGTATTGGGTTAAGCAAGTTAGAGGCCCATTAATGGGCCTCATGAGGATTTAACTAATCATGAAATGAATTGCGCTAGAATAGTTAGATTGGAATTAGGTTTTAGGCTTTTGACATGGGCTCTTATTTAGAGATGAGATCTATAAATAAGATCCATACCTAGGGTTGCAAGCAAGTAGTCATAATATACACACAGTGTATTTTAACATCAAGGCAACCAATCCCAAAAACCCTAATTCCTCTCTCTAACTCACGGCTATCTCTCTCCTTCCCTCGTCCGTACGACCGTCCATCCTTAGTGGCGCGTGTGGTGGTTTGTGGTGGTTCATGGTGGTTCGTTGCTCTTCTTCTCCGTAGAAGGGCAATTAAAGGGTTCAATTGCAACTAACTAGCATTCGTGGAGGTCTTAATCTGTGCCCGTGGACCAAGTAGAGGAATCACGCTTGATGTTCTTTATCTCCCATTGTTCTTGCTCGATCGCACGTGGAATCACGCTTCAAAGGTACAATTATATGGTATTTATGTGTTATGCATTAGATCTTGGGATTAAGTACTGTATGAATATGACTCATGTTTATTTCCGCAATTAGTACCTATAAACTTGTACAGTGGTATCAGTTAGCCTATTGCATTTACGCATATTGATAATAACTCTTTGAAAATCCAAGAGGGAGAAAATTTAATTATGGGTTAATTATTATATTAAATGTGATTTAAATCTTGGAATTGTTTAAATGTGATTTAATAATGTTCAAAATATCCAAGAAGAGGACCGAATTAAGCCCTAGATCATTCAAAATTTTGAACCCTATAACCCTAGTTTCGGATTTTCAAAAACCCTAACCCTAATTTTGAATTATTTCGAAAATTCCTAGCCCTAAAATGTGAATTTTGTGCTTCGATTTGTTTTATGTTTCATAATTATAATCGGATTGATTTATGCATAAAGATGTTCTGTGTATGATCACCGATTTGATTTTAAAAGTTAAAATTAAATTGGGATTAATTTTATGATGAACCCTAATTTTAAGATTGAATGTTGATTTAATTTTAATTGTTGGACTGATTTGATTTAATTTTAATAAATGTTATTTTAATTAAATTAAAAACAACAAAAAAAATAGTTTTGAAGCTGGCAGCCGTGGCTGGGTGGCGCAGCTGCGGCTGCTGCCGACCTGGTGGCAGTCCAAGAGGGAGGGAGGGGAGGGCGACGGTCCAAGGTGGCTGTGGGCAGCAACGTGCAAGCGTTGCACGGCTACTGCTACAGCTGCCAATGCTGCTTCCACGCTGCTGCCCTTGCGGTAGTGGCTCCTATTGGCTGCCAGCCACCGTGGCTAGCTTCGGCTGGCCGACCACGGTGGCCGATGTGGTGGTGCACGTTTTGTTTTTAAAAAAAAAATTTATTTTTATTATTATTTTAAAATTATTTCAAGATAAATATTATTTATTTTGGATAAGATAAAATATTTTGAAAATATGATCTTTTATTTTGAAAGATAACATCAGTTTTATTTGGATAAAATCTTTTATTTTAGGATAAAATCAAATATTCAAAAGTTGTTACATTTGATATTATCCATATTTAAAGTTGTTATTTTGGTAATTATCCATAATTAAAGTGCTTATTATTGCATAAGATTGATTAGGATATTCTGAGCGTATTCCAAAAGGATAATAATTGATTTAAATAATTTGATTATCCCATAATTATTTTAGGATATAAATTGATTTAAAATTTTGTGATTGGCTAGTATTTAGGATAGAATTTCCTAATTATTTAGGATAATCTTACAGGATAAATATGATTCATAATTTAAGATTTAAATAAGATTTGATTCCATCTCATGACTAATTTAAAATATATGATATTTTATTGATGATCATGAATAATATATGATATTATCTAATTACATTATTAAAATATGAGATATTTTGGTGCCATGTTTCCTTAATTGTGAACATTCGTTGTTGTAGTTTAGGAAAGCATGATGAGTGATTTATTATGTGTCAATGTTGTTTATTGCTATATAATGACTAGTATGGCCCAGTAGATTACTAAATACGATCTGCGCACCGTGATGTATTTTTGTAATCTTAGAACGGTCGACGTACCGATAAAGTATGTTTGTAATTTTATTTCATTTTTTTTAAGTAGTAGATTGAATAGAGTAAAATTACAAGTTGCAGTTCATCCAAAAAGCCTATGAAGTGAAGGCCCAAAGGAGCAAGGTGGATGAGATCTATGATGATTCAAGTAGGAGCATTTACTTTATTAGTTTTCTTAGGATTAGGGGTCATGATATGTCTTGTTTTTGCATTCAGTTTATTATGCATGTTAGATTTTATTGATGTTTTGTGATGATGCACTTGAGTTCACTAAATAATCACAACATAATAAATCTAGATCCTAGTAGTATTGAGGTAGCTTTTCCAATTAAAAACCCGATGAAACCTTTGATATTTATGATGGGTCATGCCAAAGATGGGTGTCATATTATATGTTTGGGGAGTGGGGGTAAATCAAATTTTACAATTTTAATTGGTTATACTCAACGACGTTACCTAAAGAGTTTAGAACCTTGAAGCTAAGGGTAATAATTAAACATATGATGGGTAATTATTCAACCATGAGTTACAAGAGTTGTAATCAGTAAAGAGTTTACTCACCTTTAAAATGTAATTGTTGATGGTAGGGCCAAAGTTCGGTCAATTATTGAACAAATAAAGAATCTTGGAATCATTATTCAATAGGGATCAATTAAAATTGAATAAATGTTTTAAAGTTGCCAATTTAATTCGCTTATGGCACTTTAAATTTTTTATTAAACATAATTGAATTTTGCGTTTACTTATAAGTAACATGTCGTTCTAATTTAATTTTATACTACCTCCGTCCCCGAAAGAACGACCCATTTGGCCTTATTTTAGTCCCAAAAAGAATGACTCATTTGCATTAAAACACCCACCAATTTGCAACAATATTTGTGCAATATTAGCTTCCCAATATAAAAATTTGATTTTCTATGTAATTTTATTACTTTCTCTCTCTATTTTTTACAAACCCCATGAAAATTTATCTTTTCAATATACTTTTACTTCTTTTTAGTTAACTTTCTTAATAGCCGCGTAATCAACCCAAATGGGTCGTTCTTTCGGGGACGGAGGGAGTATATATAATCTCCTCGATTGAAAATAAAGTAGAGAAACGTTCTCAAAAGGTTAGAAGATAATCCATAAACCAATATTCCAATTTTTCTAAGATGGTTCTAGAAGGCAAGTTTTAGGAAACCAAGTCACATATCTAAGGTTGGTTCTATTCAAAATGTTTGAGTAAAATGCCAACACATCTTCATTTGGAAAAGTGTTTCAAGGGATATAATGAGATGGGAAGTACAAACCCTCTAAAAGACAAGTATAAAAGTCCAATAAAATCTCTTATCTTCAATATGATTGAATATAAGAAAGTGATTGGAAATCTCTATGATCAAAAGTTAATCAAATGACGCTATTCTTCATCCACTTTATATAAGAGTTAAATAGTTGATTAAACTCAAATATGAATAATGATTAAATAGACTTAGCAAAATCATGAAACGTGCTTAAAGAAGTTAAGCAAAGCATAATTTTGAACCTAAGAGAAATTTTCTAAGTGGCTCAAATTGAAAAGGTTTAGGAATATATGAGGAATGCATTAAGAAGTTATAGGCCAAGAAATGCAAACAAGTTGCTACTTCTCAAATCTAGAATTACTTACATGCTAAAATTTGTTATAAACGACAAATGTTTCCAATTAAATGGACCAATTCCAATTGGTTAGAAACTACCTCATATAGTTGGAAGGTAAAAGAAAGGAAGTTTTCTAAATTTAAGAAGTATATTTAGAAATTGATTAATTTAGCATATTGCTACTTTTTTAACATATGATGTCTTGTTTAGATCACTCATTGCAAAATGTGGTTGAACTAAAGGAAGAAGTTATGGCTAAAGGAGAAAAAAATCTGCAACTTTAGAAGCAAATGTTGCTACTTCACTAGTATAATCTACAAGTCTGGAAGCAAAAGTTGCAACTTTACAAGTAGAACCTATATTTCACCTTACCTAGTTATTGGCTAGAATTAAATAAATGTTATTCATTCTTGCCATTATCAAAACACCATTCAATGTTAGTAATGACTAAGCATCGAAGATTCAAAAATTTGGAATAAATGTTATTCTATGATTCATTGAGTTATAATGTGTTTTGAATTGCTAAATAGGTTTAAAGTTATATATGATAGAAATAATTAAATCATTTCTATATATATAAAATTGTCTCTTAAATGTCAATTAATTCGAATGAAAATGAACATTGCATGCGAAAGATCCAAAGGGATAGACTTTCATTATCATTGGATTATGAATCCATTGATATAGGTAAATATCATTCTAATTTGAAAGTATTGACAAAGTCACCATTTAGAGAAATGATGATGCGAACTCTAGGTCAAACATATATCAATGTAAGAAAAACAAAGGTTCAAAGGCTAGAGACGTAACTTCAGTTGTGATACGATCACTACTTGTGCTAAGTTGAAGCATAAGAATGAAGATTTTGAAAAGTTAAAATGTTCAGTATGAAGTTCAGTATCAACTTGACAAGATAATTATTACATTACAATATGATTGAAATTGTGAAAATTTGAGTGAAGACATGTACTTGGAAACACATTCAAAGTATTGTGATATGATCATAATAATGAGAATTTAAGCCAAGACCTTGATAAACATCCAAGAGTTGTGAAATCATTTTTAAAAAAAATCCGAAAGAAAACCTTATGAAGTGTTCATAAAAAGGAGCTATCAATCTATATGAGATATATTTTGATAATGGATGTAAATTACCTATCTTCCAACCATTATTCAGGGATATACTTTTAAGATAAGCTACAAAAACTAAACAAAAACTTCATACATCAAATCAAAATGTAGCAAAGGCTTTATATGTGATATGGATAAGAAAAATTCGTATTAAGTCTTTCTACAAAGCAAGGAATAAAAGTTGTATTAAACCGTTTGATGCACGTTCGATTTCTATATAGATCACGGGGTACAACTACATAAATCATACTTAGCAAAAAATGTTTGTTGCTCAAGTAGGTGCCCTTATGGAAATTGTTCCAAAAGGTCAAGTGGGAGTAGTATAAATCTCGAAACAGTTCGAGAAAAGCAACAAACAAACGTGATTCAAATCATGGTTGGTTCACCCTATGCTAAATGTGCCTCCTCAAAAGGCAAGTGGGAGTATAAAAATCTTGAAGAGTTCGAGATCCTTGAAAAGTTCGAGACCCTTGAAAAGTTAAAGAAAAGTGAATTCGAAAATCTTAAAGAAATTCGAGAAGTATTCGAATAAAAGCAACAATGTGAGCATGATTCACCTCATGTTACAAATGACAACGCGTGGTCTCATTAAGTGTAATGGGAATAATAACCATGTGTCAAAGGTAGTACATTCCAAGTGCACGTCCTCTATTGTCGTTGCTCATTGAAAACTAAAAAAGTTGTTGTATAAGTTTCAATTGTTGCATAAAACCCACAATGAAGACTAGCATACGTAAAACTTAGTCAAAGAATTATGATTTCATATTGACTAAAAGTTCTAAAATATTTATTTTGGAACATGATGATTATCCAAGTAATAATGATGATTTGACAAGTTATAACTACAAGTGGTTTAAAAACAAGAAAATCTGAAATAGATTCTAAGTCTGTAAGCAAGTGTATGACACTTGAATAATTTGCCTAATTGGGTGAGACCCATTTTAAGAAAAACAGGCAAGAAAGAAAAATGTTTTCTAATTAAAGCAAAAACTTGTTAGAGAATTCAACATATTCATAGTATGACCATGATTACAATGAAACCTTTACATTAGTCACGTTGCAAAGCTCTAATAAAGATATTTTAGTGATTTCTACCTGATGAGATTTGGTAGATGGATTTCAAAACACTTTCTTGAAATTTTTCATGAAAGAAGATTTGTATATGATACAATCAAAAGTTTAAAGATCCAATAATCCTAGGGATGCATAGCATCATGGAGTTATTGTTCTTAATTTCTTGAGTTAATCAAATTGTTTAATGTTCTCGTAAAATGAAGAAAAGGTCTTGTGTATACAAGATGTTGAGTGGGAGCTATACAGTCTTCTTGGTCTAGTATAAAGAGTGATAATTCATTTCTTGAACAACCAAGTGATGGTTAATGCATTTTGTATGAAAATCTGGAAGAGGAAGATGAGTAAAGTTGGGATTCAAGATCTATAGAGATAGGTTTTGAAGTATGTTTGTGCTTGGTTAAGAAACTTATATTGATAAGATTCTTATAGGGTTCAACATTATATTGAAAGGAGTTTCAATCCCATATAACATGGCACATTGGTTAATGATTCAATGCTTTGAGAAAGGTTGATGAAATTAAGGTTTTGAGTGATGCTCCTTATGCATTTTGCAAAGGATGCATCATGCATGTCATGGACTATACTCGTCTATTTGATTCACATGTTTTAAAGAACCAGTGATGATAGATTTCAATCGAAATCCAATGTCACGTTGGAATACAAATTAGAAATTTCTAAGTTCCTAGCGAAAGGGTGAAGGAAAATTCTTATTGCATTGAGATTAATATTATTATAAAGTTTAGAAATTGCAAAATTCATGTTTATGAGAATGTCTCGTGAAATCTACTTAATAAACCCCTTTCATGATCAAGGTATGAGGGTCATACTAAGGATTCTTAGATTGTAGCAAGTTATGTAATTTAAGTTTAATATGTTTTAAGAAAGCATATTACATAAGTAATACATCAACTTGCAGAATTATGTTTATCAATTGAAAAAAAATTCAATCTTATTTAATTATGGTTTTTGATATTCAATAAAATGTCCAAAATAATTATAGATTGATGGGATCATCAGGTTGATGACCTGGTGAATGAAACCCCACAGGAGAACTAAATTCATACATTATTAAGTTCCTAGTTCAGAATCATTAAACTGGCCATAAATGATTTCAATAAATAGACTAGCATGTAAGATTGATCAGATATCGCAGTTTCATGGGCTATAGGAGCGTAGTGAAGCTCGGTCAATCTCATGGGTATGCATGAATGATGCATGATCGAACTATAGACCTACTTTGAAGTTCAAGTATAGAGCTTCCGAATATATTAGTGGATTCGTTAGACATGAGTGGAGCACTGATTCCATTCAATGGCTGATTTGATTGTGGTACATTCAAACGTCTTCCCGTAACTGGAGATTATAAAGGATGTTTCCCGGTTACTTCAAAAGTTGAGTGGAAGCTTTGGTTGCCACGAGATTGGATTGATTCTACCTATTTAATTAGGAATGTGTCTTGGCCCCTCGAAGAGGGAGAATTCAGAAAATGTATGGTCGTGCTAAAGTGCATGACATAGTAATCATTTGTTCTGTGAATCTAACTCAGTTTTTCAAGAAAAGATTTGTAGACTAATATGATCACGACATGAGATGCATTCATATTATCAAATCGACACACATTGACTTACGAAATTTGAATATTGCGCACTTGTCTAAGACAAGTGGGAGATTGAAGGAGTTGTTTCTTCAATAAGTGCAATTACCAGATATTTCAAGGATCACTGTTATGGAGATAATAAGTTTGTTCTCTTCGGGCGTCATCATCTGTTGCTAGACTATGAGAGATGATATTTGGACTAGTCAAATAGTCCAAAGCTCGCTAGAATGGATCCTATGAGGTCCCACACAGGGGTATTGGTTTAAGCAAGTTAAAGGCCCATTAATGGGCCTTATGAGCATTTAACAAATCATGAAATGGATTGGGCTAGAATAGTTAGATTGGAATTAGGATTTAGGCTTTTGACATGGGATTTTATTTAGAGATGAGATCTATAAATAAGATCCATGCCTAGGGTTGCAAGAAAGTAGTCATAATTCACACATAGTGTATTTTGACATCAAGGCAACCAATCCCATAAACCCTAATTCCTCTCTCTAACTCACGGCTATCTCTCTCCTTCCCTCGTCCATACGGCCGACCATCCTTGGTGGCACATGTGGTGGTTTGTGGTGGTTCATGGCGGTTCGTTGCTCGTTCTTCTATGTAGAAGGTGAATTGAATGGTTCAATTGCAACTAACTAGTATTAATGGAGGTCTTAATCTGTGCCCGTGGACCAAGTGGAGGAATCACGCTTGAGGTTCTTTATCTCCCATTTTTTTTGCTCGATCGCACGTGGAATCACGCTTCGAAGGTACAATTATATGTTCTTTATGCGTTATGCATTAGATTTTTGGATTAGGTAATGTATGAATATGACTCATGTTTATTTACGCAATTAGTACCTATAAACTCCTACACCCACCACCTCTCGGAGCCAAAGTCGCCTCTCCCTGGCCTAGCGGCCCATCATGTGCACCCTCATATGAATAGCCTAAGCCCTCCACCGCCTCGGTCCGGGCAGCGTTAGATCGACCACCCCGAATGCAAGAAGTAGTGCGGCGACTCCTCGAGCTAGACCTAGCCGACTCTCTCCAAACCTCAGGTGTCGTCCGGGTACGGGAAGAAATAGGCTGTCCCTGCAAGAAGAAACCAAGTCGGAAGCAATCAAAAAAGAAATATATACAATGCAGAAATAAAGAGAAAAAGCTACCTCCTGAACAGTGTCATCACGACCATAAGAAGCCACATTCCTCATCCGCCCGAGCTGGCTTCGAAAGGCGTCTATGCACCTCGCCATCGCCGTAACCACCTCGCGCGAGAACTGTCAAGGAAATAAAATTAGTAACAATACAAGACATATATGAACAAATAGCGAGTAAACAACTCACCCGAGTCTGGAGGCGAGAAATAGATCGCTCCACAAAGCGCTGATCCTCGAGAGCCGGAGGAATCATCTCCTCGATAAGCCCGTATGTCCTCTGGTAGTGGATGGACATACGAGGGGGAAAAAACTCAGTAGGCTCGGTTTGTAAAAAAAGAAAATCAAAGTGAATAAAATATCACTTGGGGGCTACTTAGCAAAAGGTAAAAGATAAAAACAATGCCGCCGCCTTCGCAGACAGAACAGGGGCCGGATCTAACAATGGCAGCAACTCCTTCTCGTAGCACCGCCTTGGGATCGCATGAGATTGCCAAGGGGTACCAGCAGGAGACCTCTCCGACATGCTGAGAAGCCTCACGTCATTGAACATGAAACGTGGCGGAAGAGTAGGGATGACAAGAATTTCCGAGGAATGCTGAATAGCAACTCTCTCTCCTAGGTACGCCGCCGCCCCATATGTCCCTAGGAAGTAGCGACGCTAAGAAGTGTACTGCGCAGCAAGCCTAGGAATAACCAAACTGCCCCATGGCCGGTATAACACCTTAGGCTCATGCAAGGAATGCCTATGAGATAAAAATCTACCAAAAAGCGATGTAAAGATGATAACTAGTCAAAATATCTTACCGAAAGGATCATCCCTTGAATATGGGCGGTATTCGTCCAGCTATAACGGCCTCCCCAGGAGGCGACAACAGGAAATCCGCGTGGTGATGTCCCCGCCGGCGCAAGTGAAGGAAAGTACTCGTAGAACCAAATCTACAAAAGATAAAAGTTATCAGCAAATGCTAACAAGAGCTTAGAGATAACTTTGTAAGAGACAAAGTATACCTCTACGACTCTCAAGAAGCCAGAAAGGGAGATGTCTCCCGTATAAGACCGTTGTCGGTAGGATTCTCGCAATGCGCGTAGAAAGTAGGCATAGGCCATGCTGGCCCAGTCGTAATTCCCGATCAGGTGAAGATCGCGGACAGTAGGAAGGTAATAAAGCAGCACCCTACTACCCTTGTTAGAGGAAAACATCACTGACAGCAAAATAAGCGCAAAGATGCGCATCCGCTGCTCTCGAGTGGTCGCATCATCCTCAAAAGCTGCCGCCAGAGTAGACCGCTGAATACACTTAAAGCTAAATCGTGATGGCTCCACCTCAGCATGGGCTCGAATAGCAATCGGACCCAACAACTCATCAACCTCATGAGAGTAGACGCTGATGGTGCTGTCGAATGGCAGCGGTAGAAATAAACTCCAGTCCCGAGAGGAGACTGAAGTCTTCTGGGGTGACCATCATCTCATCCTAAGGAAAGTGAAAAGTGTTGGTGGTGTCCCAAAAGAACTACACCAGAGCACGAACCACGCGGTGACCCCCGTCAAAAGAGCTCATGGCCTACGTGGCCTAAAACGGGGTAGTCAGCCCACAAGACTCCCAAAGATGCTGCAAACCCTCGTCGACGCTGAAGTACGTCCTGTACAGCTTCCCCAGGGAGTCGTTACCTTAGCCGGGGCAACGCGTCCTACCAACAGTAATCTTGCAATGCACCCTCTTAGAAATGTGGTGGTCAGGAGCAAAGTACAATGTCCGCTCATCCCACTCAGGAAAGGGACCAAGAGAAGTGGACGGGTTGGCGTCCTCCTCAATGGGCTCATGCTCCTATCGCGTTTCTCTGGACCATGAACCCAAACCTCGCTATCAAGCCATACTACATTGTGTAAAATTTACAAAAATTAAGGTTCTATAGTATCTAAGTGTAGACACCCATTTGTGTCTCCCCAAAACCAAACTCGGTGATGAGTACCTTTCACGTCGAATCATAATCGAATGAAGTGAAAGTGTGGAAAGTTTAGTATTGCGGATAGTTTTAATTTCTTTTCTCTTTTCTCTGTTTTTGAAAACCTATTTTAAGAAAACAGCCAATATAGTTTGGTTGGTCCATGATTTGGATCCAATAGTAGTGTAGTTGGATAGGTCTTGAAAAGAGCTTTCCAACGATATATTATAAGCCCAATTCCGATGAATATTGAGAAAGTTATGGCCAAATTACTGAACTAGGCCCGGTTTGAGCCTTATATGCGGCCCAATGATCTAGATGAGGGCCTAATATGGATTTATCATTCCTAATGCAATTAGGAATGGTTTTAGTATTCTAGATTATTCTAAAAGGTTCTTTTCATTCCTAATTCAATTACCATTGGTAAATTGACTTTTGTTGACTTTATAGAGTTTTAATCAGAATAAAAGAATGTTTTTGAGGAAAATACGATTTTATCCTCTTGTACGGCAATTTCTATCTGATTTTAGAAAATGCGTCAATAACTAAGTTAGCGCCAAACGCCAGCATTAGCGCCTGACGCTAAGCTTGGCGCGTTTTGCGCATCAGAACTGTGTTTCGATTTTTTTATCTTTTTGGCTGATTTTCTTTATAAATAGCATTCTAAAATCTCCGTTTTGATTCACCAAATCTTATCAAGAAATTCTTGATTACTCTCTCTTTTTTTTCTAAACTAGCCTTTTCTCAAATACAAAATTCCGCACTCGCAAGACCTAGATACACCTAGCCATATTCGAAGTTGCCTTCGCCCTAGACGTGAAAGGTTTAAGTTATGAGGGTTTGGTCTCAAATCTCTCTTTCAATTATTTAATTTAATAATTGTTTTATATTTTCCTTGAAGTTACTAACGTGTGTATTTTGTTATTAGAAAGTGGTACGAGGCATCCAAGTAAGTACTTTAATGGTTTATATTGATGTTATTATGTAGAAATCATGCTTAGGTTATTATTATGATTTCTAATGTTATGTTAGGGCGTTTTGATCTTCCTACTATCATGTCAAGGGTAACTTTAATATCAAGTATGATTAAAAGTATAATGCCTTTTATTTTCTTCTTAATATTTATGATTGTTAGTATCATGTTAGGGTTAAAAATTTGATTTTTATTGTTTAGTGACATGTTGTTATTAATCTTATTAGTATCATGCCTAGGATCTTGCTATTATTATGCTTTAACATGAATATTATGATGATTTTTATAATTATTATGATTATCATTGTGTTGCTTGATATTTTATTGTTATTGCTTGATCACACCTTTTATGCATGTTTAAAGGGAATCGATACTTGTAATCGCGCTTAATAAGATAATTAATAATCTTGTTTAGACTTAATTTGATTATAATTCAAGTGATCGCCAATAATAGTTTATTTGTGCATTAATATTCAACCAAAATAGATAAACAAGTATAGGGTTAATCCTATTGATTGCATGTTAGTCAGAAAGCGCACATGAATACGATCAGGATAAAGTAGATGCCTATTATTAGGGCGAGTTCAATCTCTTTTAGGATGGATTTGAACCTTCATCCCTGAACTACCAGTCATGATTTAAGACCTATTGAAGTTGCCTATCTCTTGGATCGTTAAGGGGTGTAACCTTCACCTCGTGAACGGTTTACAAGCTCCTAAAACTTATTGGCGACTCTTTTGCTCTAGCTTCTTTCCCTTTGGACGCCACCGTACTTTAGTGTATGATCACAGTGGGGTTCAAGCTAGGGGTTAATGCTTGAAATATTCCATACAGTTTTTGGCGACTCCACTGAGGAGGATTTCTATTAAAATTCCTGAAATTTATTTCGGCAATGATTTAGAATGAGTGGATGAGAATCGAAAAGTTCTAAGTATTTCATGTTCGTGATTTTGATTAACATTATTGCATATGCATAAAAAAGATCTCATTGGAAAGACCATCCGTAATGAGTTAAAACATAGGATTTTTACACGTAGGAAATTTGATAAATATCTTTCACAACTAGGATCGAAATCACACTGAGCGAAACTGGAAAATTTTATTAAGCATAGAAAGCTGTTGAGGCATGTAGGAACTAACGTCATCGAACAAAGATGAGCGCCAATATTTTGACTTTAGTACCAGACAACAGCCTCTGTGGCCAGGCGCTACAGCCAAAAGCTAGCGCCAGCCTCTGTTTGCTGGCGCCAACAAGCCAGAAATATGCGTTCTAATTTTGACCAGTATTTAGCATTGTTCGCTCGATCCTACTTCCTCATTGAGTTTTTCTCACTTTTCTGAAACCCATATGTGTTCTACATATGGACATAACCCTTTGGAAATTCATGCTACATCTACCTGATTGAACGCTCTGAGGAACAAAGGGTACATCCGAGAATGTTGAATTCACCAAACCATGAAAGCGAGTTTTCTGAATTCGCGGTGTCCCATCCACTCGCGCCAACCCTTCACGGTTAGGCTTCCACGTGGTGCATCTGTACAATTAACCATGGACCCTCTTTGACTAACCCATATCCCAAACTTTAGAGAACTAGAGCCATGGTTAGGTTGCAAACTCATTGCATCATATCGTGCTTACTTGACTAATTGTGCATTATTTGTTGTGCATATGGTATGTGTTTTTCTTAACCGTTTGTTTGACTTGTGCTAAGATTAAATAAATTAATGACTAAAAGAACTTTGCCTAATTAATTAATTAATTAATTAATTTGAGTAAATAAAGTCTAATATTTTAACCAAAGCTGACTTAGTATTACTTTAGGCATACCCCTCTTGATCAATAATACCGAAAACAGTTTCAGATCGACGCTCCAGCAATGGCGCAAAAGTTTAAACAGTAGTGCCACTCTGTGGATTGTGGCTACTGGCGACAGTTTTGTCGTCTCGTGCTACACTGCAAAGAGAGGCGCCAGTCCTGTTTTTTTGACGACAGTTCGATTTATTGCTCGAGTCATCACTTTGTGTCTAATTAACCAGTTTGCTAAGTCATTCGGTTAAATTTTACTGTTAATAATACCTTGTTAAGTCATTAATTGAGTCTAGGCACCAAGTCCCATGGTCTTACACATAAATCCTAGCATGTCACTTACACTCAACGCACACACAAATTCACACTTTTGACCATGTCTAAGAAAGTCTTGTATGCGCGTTTTTTCCGTCATTTTTTTTAGTGGGGTAAGTCGGATATTAATCCTCCAATTTAAATCACTTGATTAAATACCATACTTGATCCCTAAAAATATATACCTTATTTTTGCCAAAAATATGCAATTTTATTTTTATTTTTTCCTCTTTAAAACCGTAAAGTCAAGGTCAATTTGAGTCAAATAATTAAAACGGTTTAAATTACAGCGCGTGGGCAAGAAAGGAAGGGTGGTTAATCAAAGACAATCTTTTTGTACAAGTCCAACTTTTTGATAAACCCATCACTAGTAAGAGGAAAGCTAGGATAGCAATGGCAACCCAAGAAGAAGTCAATGAGCTTAGGAACCAACTGGTTACCGTGACTAAGGAACTAAAGATCCTAACCCTTAAGATCGATGATCCCGTGAAACTACAATAGATGGACCTCATGCAAGAGAGTATGAGAAAGCTATCTAGCGACTACAAGTTTCAAGGGATTAGCTCACAAGGGGTCTCGGTGGACAAAGATCTTCTTCCGCAGAAGTTCATTGCCAACAACATCCCCAAATTCAAAGCAACCGATAACCCTTATTTTTATTTAAGAGCCTTCGAAACAATAATGAGTATTAAGGGTATTAACAAGAAGGTGTTCCCCTCTCTGTTTTCACTATCTCTCGAAACCGTTTGCCAGCAATGGTTCTTTTCTCTCGAGAAAGAAAAAACCTCCACCTGGGAGTCCATAGCAAATGCTTTCGTTGATAGATACAAATGCAACATTCAAGTTGAGACTGACTATAGAGAACTTGAAATCCTCAAGCAGAAGGAGAATGAAGGCTTCACCTCTTTCTTTAACAAATGGAGAGAAACCTCAGCAAAGATGATTGAGGTGCCCAGTGAAAAAGAGTCCGTAAGGTTATTCATCAAAAACCTTCAAGAAAAGTACTCCAAGCATCTCAAATATCAAAATAACCTCCATACCTTCAAGGCAGTCTATGACATTGGAATCAATATTGAAGACGACCTGGCTAAGTTGAAAGCTGCCAACAATAACTCCAACAGTGGATGGAAAGGCAAGAAGAACGACAATCCTTCTTCTTCAAAAACCACCCACTCAAACAATTTTAGCACTTTTAACCTAGGTGAAGTCCTTGCTATGAATAATCAAGGACAAAAGAAACCATTTAGGAGAAACTTTACTCCTATTGGCATGAGTTATGACACCGCATTTGACCGATTAAATGCAAAAGGTCTTATAAATCCTATTGGACCATTTAGGGACCCACCAGTCGAAAAAAGGACGGCTAATTGGAACCCTAATGAACATTGCAAGTATCACCAAGGTAGGGGCCATCTTACCGAGAATTGTTAGAAGCTTAAAGAAGTTATCTAAGACATAATCGACAACAACAAGCTACCATTGCCCCCTGCCAGTAAGAAGCCAAGTATTGATAACGCGCCTCTCGCTCACTCCTTGGCCATCTCTAATAAGGAAAACAAGGTTGATCCTTCATCTCTCATCAAACCTGTTAAAGAAATCCATGCCATCGAAGAAGAGGAGGAGATCTTTCTCGACGCCATGGATAACTTCCAAGAACTAGCAAGTAAAGAGGACTTACAATTGCTTACACTGACTATGATGGAAGGATCACACTTGCTACGTGAATCCCTGAAGGTTATAAAAGAACTTTAAAAGAAATATGACGAGGTTCCACTCCCAAAAAATGAACCTTAGAGAGAGCTCACACCCATGGGAAAGACTTATGAGGCGAAGCGTTTTCCTTTGCAAGTCACCGATAAACCCAAGAAGAGTAATAGACTCTACACTCCAATTGGGATCCCCTACGTACAAATGTTCGAAACGCTCTTCGGGAGTGGCGAGATCAAATCTCTCGAACCGAGACCATTTGAATCATTGAAAAGGACAGATAGGTATTAATGTCAATATCATCAATCAAGGGGTCATACTATCGAAAATTGTTTTAAATCCAAAGATTTAATTCAGAAAATGATTGATGATAAAGAGCTAGTCCAAGTTCCACAAGAAGAGGATGTAAATATTAATGGAGTTTGGGACAGCGACGAAGAAGACGTCTACTTAATAGACATGGTAGGACCTTCACCTTCGGTCTCATATGTCATGGATGACTTTTGGGTTGAAGAAGATTCATCAATAGACGTCCTCACAAGATCTGGGAGAATACAACCTCCTATTTCAACACAACCCATGCCAACCACACAACAAGTTCCCATACCTCTAATTGAAGATAATGACATCGACAAACAGTTCAAGAAAACAAAAGTTGAAATGAACCTATGGAAACTTCTGGCCACGTCTCGAGAACATAGGTTGGTTGTAATGAATGCCTTTGACAAAATAGGGATAGATTCTGACACCACTCCTGAGGGGTTGGCTAACTTCCTCACGAGTGATCTCCCTAGTCCCATCAATTTGATCACCTTTTCCGACAAGGATCTACCCCCAAAAGGTGACAAACACTATAAGGCATTAAACCTCACAGTGGTTTGCAAGAGAATGAACGTCCCTATGACTCTTTTAGACAATGGATCATCCATTAACGTCTGTCCACTTAGAACTGCGAGGATGCTAGGCATAAGGGATGAAGACTTAACCCCATCAACGCAAGGAATAAGAGCCTACGATAACACTCATCGTCAAGCTCTTGGTAAAATTACTATGAATGTAACGGCGGGAGCGATTGAACATTCTACTACTTTCCAAGTAGTAGATATTAAAGCTTCATTCAATCTATTGTTAGGACGCCCTTGGCTTTATCACCCAAAGGCCATCCCCTCATCTCTCCACCAACAAGTAAAAGCTATAGTTGGAGGAATTCCTATTACCATCGATGCTTCGCCTATGAGAATCAAGTCCATAGAGAATCCAATAATTAATGTGGAGCACGATGAAGACGATGAAGATTTGTGGGGCTTTAATGAAGAGGTCTCCTTAATCCAGGAGGATGAAAGGACCCCTCTCTACCACGACCCCCATTCCAACATGATCCTGAATGTTATTTTGAAAAAGCAAGGACATTTTCCTGGGATGACCCTAGGACAGAAGAAAGGAATAGAAAAACCGCTGGAGTCACCTGGCCTCCTTAAATTAGATACTTTTGGACTTGGTTTCGAACCAACTCGGAAAGATCTTAAGCGAGCCCGGGAGAAGTTGAAGGCGCATAAGGACGCTCGCATTCAAAATAAAGCAATCCCAACGGATCAGTACCCTCTTACACTTAATGGTCAGTTCATAAAAAAAGGAGAGGACTATCCTTGCTACAAATTTCCTAAACCATTTGTCGTAAACGGCATAAGGCAACCGGGATTCGAAATTTTCTTAGATTGTTATTTCATGGACGAAATCCCAACTCCTGTCCGTAAGGAGAAAGCACCCTAATGCTTTGACTTTAACGTCATGGGATTATTATTTGGGCGAGAAAAGGATGAGCCGACATACAAAGAGGATAACTCCTCGCTCACTCAAACAGTCCTACAAAGTGAAAACTTTGATCCCTCGAAGCTAATCACTCCAGTAGAAGGATCACTACAAGGGTGGCGCAAGACCGTCAAGGTGACTACTCCAAGTGGAAGGGAGATCTCCATCACAACAGGGCAAGGACCGATGTTCGAAGAGTCGTCTGAGTCAGAGTCAGAGTCAGAGTCTCTCCCTATAGAGTCATCTAGGTGTTTAGTTGTAGCACCTTCCCCTTCTATCTCTTCTCCTAGAATAGTTAGTGATCAAGTCCCTGAGGACATATCACTCTTTGATGTAATGATCTCAGAGTATAATAATATGACTTCTTCCCCTTACTCCTTGTGTTCTTTTTTAACCCAAGATGACGAGCATTGCTTAACTAACAATGAAAAAGACAAAGAACATATTATAGCAATGGAAACACTTGAAAAGAAAACACCGATAATTGAAGAAACTGAGACGGTTGATTTCTCAAATGATTCAACCAATAAAAGAGAAGTTAAAATCGGACTAACACTTAATGAACAAGAAAGAACCGATTTAATTAACTTGCTTAAAGAATTCATCGATGTATTTGCTTGGCCATACGAAGATATGCCAGCCATTAATAGAGAAATAGCTCAACACACTATACCACTAATTCCGGGAATGAAACCTGTAAAACAAAAGTTACGTCGAATGAAACCCGACGTAGCTCTTAAAATAAAAGAAGAAGTTCGAAAACAAATAACTGCAGGTTTCATCAAGGTATCAAAATACCCCGAATGGGTCGCCAACGTCGTCCCTGTTCCGAAAAAGGATGGAAGGGTAAGAATGTGTGTCGACGATCGAGATCTAAATAAGGTAAGTCCAAAGGACGACTTCCCTTTACCACACATCGATATTCTGGTGGATAACACAGCAAATCACGCACTTCTCTCGTTCATGGATGGATACGCAGGTTATAATCAGATTCTCATGGCAGAAGAAGACATGGAGAAAACAACCTTCATAACATCATGGGGTACTTACTGCTACACGATAATGCCATTCGGGTTGAAAAACGCGGGTGCTTCTTACCAACGTGCAACGACTGCCTTACTCCATGATATGATGCATAAAGAAGTCGAAGTATATGTGGACGACATGATTGTAATATCAAAGGATCGCACAGGCCATCAAGTAGCCTTATGAAAATTTTTCGAAAGGCTAAGAAAATACAATATGAGGTTGAACCCGTCTAAGTGTGGTTTTGGAGTCACCTCAGGCAGCTTTTGGGTTATGTCATAAGCTCTAGAGGAATAGAGATAGACCCAACCAAGATTAAAGCAATCTTGTCAATGCCACTGCCCAAAACCGAGAAGCAAAATCGAGGATTTACTGGCCGGTTGCAATATATAAGTAGGTTCATATCAAAACTGACGACAATATGTGAACCAATCTTTAAAAATCTTAAGAAGAATGTACCAGTAATATGGGATGACGAGTGTCAAAAAGCCTTTGAAAAGATCAAGGCATATCTCGCAAATCCTCCCGTATTAGCACCAGCACTTCCGGGAATACCTCTTAGGCTATATTTAACAGTTACAAAAGAGACAATAGGAGCTATGCTAGCACAAGAAGTAGAAGGCAAAGAAAATGCATTATACTATCTAAGCAAGAAAATGCTCGAATATGAAGCACGTTATACACCACTTGAGAAATTGTGCTTCGCCTTGGTGTGGGCCACAACCAAGTTAAGACATTACATGCTAGTACATACAGTCTTTGTAGTCTCCCGATTAGATCCACTCAAGTATCTATTCGAGAAATCTACACTCAATGGGCGCATATCAAGATGGATAGTCAATTTAGCCCAATTTAATGTAAGGTTCATGCCATAAAAAGCCATCAAAGGATCTGTGGTGTCAGATTTTCTTGCAGACTTTCCAATAGAAGACTCAACGCCAATACAAGACAATGAATTTCCAGATGAAGACTTAATGGTCACTGAAGATGATACCTGGACCTTGTACTTTGACGGAGCCTCAAACCAAAAGGGATGTGGCATTGGAGTATTGCTAGTATCACCTAAAGAAGAGCATGTTCCAATCTCCATAAAGCTTGATTTCGACGTTACCAACAACGCTGCCGAATATGAAGCATGCGTGGTAGGCCTTGAAACAGCTTTGGCATTGGGAGTAAAAAAGCTACGGATACTCGGAGACTCTTCATTGATCATCAATCAAACATCAAAAAGGTGGAAAGTAAGGAGCGAAAGTCTGGCCCCTTACCAAACTTATCAAGAAACCCTTACTAATCAGTTAGAGATAGTAGAATACACAAATCTACCTAGAGAAGAAAATCAATTTGCTGATGCCTTGGCAAGACTAGCCTCAATGGTTAGGATTCATATAGAAAAAAGGCACAAACCATCATATATTCAAGCTATAGAAGATGATGAAATAATCCAAGATGAAAGAGAAGAAGAAGAAGAAGAAGAAGAAGAAGAAGAAGAAGAAGAAGAAGAAGAAGAAGAAGAAGAAGAAGAAGAAGAAGAAGAAGAAGAACCATGGTGTACGGATATACTCAATTATGTCACCAAAGGAGAATACCCTCCCCATGCTGACAAAAGAGCAGAACGAGCATTGAGACTCTTGGCTTCCCAATACGTGCTTATAGACAACGAGCTACATAAAAGGGTAAATAAGGGTCGAGCTCTCTTATGTGTAGGAAAAAAGGTTGCCCAAAGATAGTCCACGAAGGAATTTGCGGAACTCACGTAAATGGCAAAATGTTAGTCCAAAAGATAATGCGAGAAGGATACTATTGGACTACAATGAATAGGGATTGCCATCAATACATAAAAAGATGCCCTAAGTGTCAAATCTATGTTAATTTACAACATGTTCCTCCATCCTCGCCTTACACCTACACGTCGCCATGGTCGTTCTCTACATGGGGAATTGACATCATCGGCAAAATCACTCCCCCAGGAATAGGAGGTCACAAATATATCCTAGTGGCAATTGATTACTTCACAAAGTGGGTCGAAGCACAACTATACGCTAAACTCAGTGCAAAACATGTAGCACTCTTAATCAAAAGAAATATTATTTGTCGATACGGAGTCCCACATGAAATGATAAGTGACAATGGAACTCACTTTCAAGCCGAATGTGAAGAATTGCTACAAAAATATGGCATTCAACATCATCATTCTTCCCCCTTATAGACCCCAAGCAAATGGAGCAGTCGAAGCAGCTAATAAAAATCTAAAAACTATTATCGATAAAATGACGGAAAATTACAAGGATTGGCCTGACAAACTTCACTTCGCATTGTGGGATTATGACATGTCAATTCACACATCAACAGGAAATACGCCATTTTCCTTGGTTTATGGAATGGATGCCGTACAACCTGTCGAACTAGAGATTCCATCTCTACGCATCGCATTAGAAAGAAAACTCGATGAAGTTGAATGGACTAGGGCAAGATATGAAGAGCTAATTCTACTTGATGAAAAACGACTAGAAGTTTTACATCACACCCAATGTTACCAAACTAGTATAGCTAGGCATTTTAATAAGAAGGTCAAGACACGAAACATCAAATTAGGAGACTTGGTGTTAAAAGCATTAAGGAAAAATGTTTTAGATCCAAAAGGAAAATTCAGACCTAATTGGTCTGGACCCTACATTGTCAAAACAATCCTGTCAGGAGGTGCAGCAAAATTAACTGACATGGATGGCAATGAGTTCTCGAACATGACAAATCTTGACCAACTTAAGAAATACTACCCATAATTACTTGAGTAGGATACTCAAGAGAGCTACGTTTGGCCTGATTCCTTAAGAAAGGATACGTAGGCAACCCTTTACGGGTGCGGCCACTTTATTTTTTCAAATCTCGCATCCCAGACTTAATAAAAAATTCAACAGAAGATCGACGAAACATCGGCGTCACAGAAAACATTTTGTCGCCAGCCGATGAACATCAGCGCCCGACGATAGCTTCCGTCGCCTGACGCCAAACTACCGTAGCTGGCGCCAGTCGCAGAATTGTTGTGCCAATTTATTGAAAAATGTCTAGGAATATTTCGGTGTTTTTCTGAAAATTTTCGACTTCCGTACTCGAAAAGTTTCTGGAAAATTAATTCTTCGGTTTTCATTGCTTTAATAAAATAAATTTAATGTAAATAATTTAATTAAAAAGCTGGAATTTGATTAATTATTGATGGAATTTTAATAAAGCTTAAATAAATTAGCTTTAAATTTAAAAACTAAGTCTAATAATTGGAAATTAAGCAATGCTCTTAATCTTTTTTTTTTCTCTTTCTTAGCCCTTTTCCAATTCTTGTCTGCATCTTCTTCCTCATCCATAACCTTAGCTAGTAGACATCCTTTAGAGGACCTACATTCAATCTTGGAGTAAATAGTTTCCCCCTTAGCTAGGACCCTATGCTTCTTTTCTACCCAAGCTTTCTTTTCTGTGGTGTCAGCTTTCCTTTTTCCTTTATCTTTTGCAGTACTCTTCTTCCTAGGCATTATAGGTGTTTTGAACTCAATCCTTTCACCCAATCGTTCCTTAAGATGAATCACTTTGTCACCTAGACGACTCTTCACATCAGTTTTACTCTGATTTTTTTCACGTCCTTTGAGGGTTTCTTCAGAAGCCACTTTTTCACATCATTGGGAAAAGGAGGAACCTTTTAGGTAATTACTTCCCATAAAGGTCTAGCGCTCCAATAAGCATCAAATTTGCCTACTTCCTTGGAGACAGGGAACTCGTAGGGACGACGAAGATCACTAGAAGGAATAGTCTGAAGTAGGTCGTATTGTCTTTTTACCCTGTAGGGATAATAAAAGGTCATGCGAGACAAGCTTGGAAGACGGCAGAAAGGCTGCTTGTTGACACCAACCATCTATTCTATTTTCCACCAAGGGATGACCCACTTGATGGCAAAATTTCAAGACTCAAAGACCTTATTCCATTTATGGCGCCCCATCTTAAAGAAGCGTTTCTTCCTTCTCACGAAGCAATTTGGAGTATACTTCTCAATGTTGTTCGGAGGGCTAATTAATTCCAGTCTTTCCATTAGCCACATCTGTAAAAATTACAATGCAAATAAATTATTATTACTATACAAAAATATATTTTTGATTTCTGTAATTAAAAATGTTATTTTTCTACATGTAATAAAATTGGAGAACCCCGAAAAGGTGCTTTCGGATTCTTCTTTAATTCATCAAGACTAAGCATAGTCTCTCCAACTATTATTAAAGGCATTGGATTTCTCCCAGATTCAATTGGTTATTTAAGAACAGTGGATATAATTGATTGACCCTCATTATTTTTACCAGTAGTAAGAAAAAATTGATTAAGCATGCAAAACAAGAAAGCCCTTTTTCTATAAACATGGAAAGATTCAGAATAAGGTCTATCAAAATAATGGCGAGCAAATTCTTTCAAATTAACTATGCTACCGTCTACTATTTTTGATAGATCTCTGTCTTTTAAATTAAAGAAGCGTTCAAAATCCTTATAATAATATTCATTTATTCTAGGGATTACTTCAAGATCTAGCGCAGGGAAGCCTAAAATAGCACCGAATTCTTCCGGCAAAGGGCTAATTTCATCATACCCTATTCTAAAGCAATGAGTATCTGCATCCCAATATTCTAGTGCGGTATGAATAAAATCTTTATCAAGATCTACCCCTTTGACACCATAAATACCCCCCAAGTGAAACACATCTAACTCTTTTCTCTCCTTGGCATTAAGAGACCGACACCATTCATGAGTGTAGTTGGTAAAACTTTTGGAGACTAGACACATGATGTTATTTTTCTAAAAGCTAAGGAAAAAAATTTATTTGCTGAAATTATGAGGAAAATCGGGTGGGCAGGAGGCTATTTATACACAAAATCGGAGCAGTTTTAATCAAGAAGGATTCGGAGTCAGTGCTCGTCAGCGCCAGACGCCAAATATTGGCGCCTGACGCCAGAGCCTGGCGCCAAACGCTAAGTGTAGCGCCTGGCGCTGCACCAAGACGCGTCGCGCCAGTTGGCGCTAATATGTCTCATCGTACGAGCTTTTCAAAAAACTGCGTTTTTGACCTAATTCGAGTCTGCCACTGACTTTACGGTTTCCTTATTTTATATTTTTTTCTAAAAATTCATTTATTCCTTCCTCTTAATTAATATAGCTATTATATTAATTATATTGTTTTTCTGTTTTTATTTAGACTATCTTTCAGGTTTTTATAAATCCAAAATTTTATTTGACTTTTAATTTTCATTTTTTCTTTTTTTGGGGAGAAAGTCGGATACCCTCCATCAATAATAAAAATGACGGAATTTTTGCGCAAAATTATTTTTCACAATTCTTTGCACACACAAACGTGCACATAATAATAATAATAATAATAATAATAATAATAATAATAATAATAATAATAATAATAATAATAATAATAAAACACGATAAATAAAGAATAAACTCATAATAGTATGTATATACAAACATGTCTAAATAATGATTCTAATAAAAGGCAAAGTTCTATACAAAGTCAAAATAAAATAATAAAAGGACAGGAACAACTACGGCGCCGAAGGACGTATACCCATTGTTTCGGGGGTTTTTGTCCCTTGGGAGAGTTACAACACTGAGACTGGATTCAACGAAGGACGCCTGTACCTGCAAAGCAAACGGACCGCCGGATGGTCGGTGGTCCACCTCCGAAGATTAAGTTAGTAAGCGTTCGGTAATAAAACGTGCAGAAATAATGTTATCTGTTTGGATTCCAAGCTCAGGTAAGTGTTGTATGTTCCTTGAAAACGACAGCTCTGTAATAAGTGACGTGTTGTCTCGTATTGCGTGTATATTCTTTGTCTTGTCATAAATGTAAGAATGTCCCTATTTATAGGGTCCTTTTGGAAAGTGTGCCCTCCCTAGGATCTGGTGACCTAAGGATTAGGGCACGCCGCTTTTTAAGGGCCCCTTGGGATTTAGGCCTTGAAAGCCGCCATTCTTAGGGGGCAATATCTGCTCGACACGTGTCACCATCTGGAAGGTACAACTAAGTGCCCCTTCCAGTGGCACATGTCATGCTCTGATTGGGCCACTTTGCAGGGTATAAAATACCCAATTCATTTGCCCCTCTCAGGGGTCACGCGTATTGCACGTGGCACCTGTGACAGATGTCTTCCTCTGAATGGCTGAATTTTCAAATTACATTTTGGGGGGAAAAATTAGGGTTTCCCATTTCTATAAATAGGAAGGTTTGACTTCATTTTTGTTTTCACACCTTTGCGAATCTTGGAGAATTTCTGGACTTTTGACTCTCAAAGACTCTTAAAACCCTGAATTTTGTCAAGAATCCGACACTCGGCCTTTCCTACCGACTGCTCAGCCAACCAGGCGTCTCAAATACCTTCTTCTAAGGTAACCGCATGCTCATTTCTTTTATTTTTTCTTGTGTTTTTTGTTTATTCAAATGGTTTCCCAAACGTACACGGTACGGCCTAGGTTAGCGATCAGCCGGTCACCGAGGACGGCTGAATCTAGAACTAGGAGTGTTGAATGCTCGTTCGAGAACTTTCCTTTAAGTACAACTCCAAATCCGACAGTGTATGTGCATCTACAGGACACGATGGCTCAAACAAAGCAGACAACAAGGAGATATAGGCCGGGTGGTACCTTTTACCATTCAGACAGTGAGACTCCAAATTCAGATGGCTCCATTAGGGTGCCAGCTAGTGAGATTTTAGAGCAACCCCCAAATCCCTCTTCTAACCTTCCCCCAACTTCAACTTATTATTCTTCCTCTTCTTCAAGCGGCACCCCCAAAGATACTATACTGAGGGAGGCCGACAGTCAGTACCAGGCCGAGTCTTCAGGACAGGCGCCTGAGGAGAGTCTAAGGGAGGACCCTGCTGGCCCTAGTCGGCAGTTCCTTAGCTCTTGGGAAAGCTCTGATGACGATTCGGCCTCGTCATCTTCTGAAAGCACCTTTGTTGAGTCAGAGGAGGTCCGAGCAAAAATAGACACTGCAAGGGAGTCCTTGTCCGTAGAAAAGGGGGAAGGCAGGGCGGAGTCGAGTGCTTCCAGGCGCTTGGAGCGCGCCCCCTATTTTCACCATGTCCCTCAAAGCAAGCGGGCCTCCATGACATCCAGCCTTGCCAATTACAGGCGCAAGGTCGTAATGGGGCATGGCTTCTCCTTGGCCGTCCCCAACAAGGAGGATACTATAACCTGGCCCTCCCTGGCCAGCTATAAGGACAAAGCCTTCGGCTGTTATGAGGCGATCCTTCAGGCTGGCTTACGCTTCCTTCTCCATCTGACTGTGGAGAGGATACTAGATGGATACCAACTGGGTATCTGGCAACTCGTCCAAAATTCATGGATAAATATAATCGGGTATGTTGCCGCATGTGAAATGCTGGAGGTGGATCCCAGCTTTGAGGCATTCGCCCACATGCACTATCTCAGTCGAGCGCCTTTCAAGGGCGGCGAAGGCTGGTACACCTTGACCACCTATAAGGGGTACATGATGGCAGTCGGCAAAGAGAACAAATTGAAGGACTGGAAAACTAAGTTCTACATTGTCCATTCACCTGAAGGCCGACTGAACCAAAAGTACAATCGGTGGAACAAGGATCCGCCCCTCCTAGCTGGCAAGAGTGCCTTGCCCCCTCTCCCTAGGCGGCGGGCCCAGGAGGAAATTTTTTACCAGGGGCTGTTTACAGTGTCCGTTCGGACAAACGAGCATGGGGAGAAAATAGTCGTCCCCCAGAGCTACATTCCCCTTTACAAGTGGCTAGAAGATGGGGTGTTCTTGGCCACTTGTGGTCTAAGTTATGAGATGCCGAGAGGTAGTCGGCCGTCTATCTTTAAGTAAAATTAAAATTGTTTTCAGTGTATGCTTATAAAGTCTAACTTCCTCTTTTTGGTGCAGAAAAAGCAATGGAAAAGCTCTCGGCAACGAAGAAGTCGGCTGCTGTCTCTGCAGCTAAGTACCGTACCAACGTCCTCAACAGGGCGAGTGACGAGCAAAAGACAGCCGGTACCCCCATGGTAGTAATTTCATGACACTTGGTATATTTTTTCAATAGAGGTTACATTTTGCCAGCCTGCTTTTCTGACGCTTTTCCTTTAACTCATGCAGAACATTTCTACCAAGCCTTCTCCCTCCAAAAAACCCCAAACCAAAATCCAAAAAACAGGGGCAGGTGATGTGAGTGCATCCGGTAAGAACCGAAAACACATCGCTCACAAGCCCAAAAGAGGGGACGACTCTAATCTCGAAGCTGACAGGGAGGTCAGCAAACCGGATGCCACTCAGGCATCAAAGGGTGTCTTTAAGAAACCCAACACTGCTGTCGGCTCAGCAGGAGAGAAGAGACGTCAGGGGAAGGAGAAGGAGGAGGAGGCCCAGCCGCACGGTATGGATTGCATCTTTATTAAACTTCAATGCTTAATTTGGCTTCTTGGAACTTGACTAACTCATAATTTTGCAGCCCCCCCCACAAAGGCCGACTGTCATCCAGATGACCAAGGAGATGCTGCGGTCGCTTGATCTTGAGGATAAGGCGTCTTTCAGGGGAGTCGGCACCCACAACTTGGATGCCATCTTGGGGAACCTCTGCGAGGTAAAAGAGTTAGCTAATTTTTCCTTCACTTTTAATACATATCCGACTGGTTTTGACCATTCGGTCCGTTCTTTTTTCCAGGCCATGCTGCGCGTCCAAGGGCTCAGACGGCCAATCCAGGAGAAATCCAAAGAGGTAACAGCCGCTAAAGCTCGAGCCGAGTCCGCCTTAGACCAAGCTCAATTTGAAATTGCTCAGAATGAGCTTCTAACCCTTGATATGATGTATTCCCAAGCGGACGCCAACCTGCAGGTGAAGAAGAACCTGGATTCGGCCCGCTCCAGAATCAATGACCTTAAGGCCGAGGTTAAATGCCTTAAGGAAAAGCTTGAGCCTCTTCAAGAGGCCAAGGAAGAGGCCAGGAGGGCCAAGGAACGGGTTAGCAGCCTAGAGGGGCGTCTGGCAAACCAACAGGAGCAGTTAAGGGCCAAGTTCCAGTCTCGAGCTGAGGAGGAGAAGCAGGCCCTTGTCAAACAAATGATGGAAGACTATGAATCCATCATGCGGGCGACATGGGAGGCGGTACATCCGGGTGCTGATTTTGGCACCTGGAAATCCAAGTTTGATAAGGCAAACGAGGATTACAATGCTGAACTCCTTCGCCAGGCTGAAGAAGAGGATGCAGATGATGAAGAGGCCGACTCCTCTTTAGGCTCCTCTGGGGACAAAGACGGGGAAGAGGATGGTGACGACAAGGAAGAGCAGCCGGCAACTGATGATGCGGCTGCCTATGCTGAGAATCCCTCTGCCCCTTAAAGCTTTTAGTAATTATATTTGCGGCCGAATGGCCATTCATTTCATCTTCCGGCCTGTGTGTCGTGTATCCATGTATCTTTACCGACCGAGGGGTCAGGTGATTTGACAATTCCTTCTGGCTTTGCCAGCTAACAATCTTACCCAATCGTCTGATGGCGATTGGGCCTTTTAATTTAAAATCATTCGGCCGTTTGGCAGAAGTTATTCATATTGTTGTTCTCTAAATTTTTTCATTGCATGTTTTTGGCTAAGTATTATAACCTGTATAGCATGCGAATATTCTTGCCCCTGGACGGATGTCGAGTGGTTTCGGTTGAGTGGATTGATTGACTTAGACATTATTGATACTTAGAAGAGTATACATGGTTTCTAAGTCAATCAATCACTATGGTGATTGCCCCAAACCACGCGACAAACGGCCATCAGGAGCGAATGAACTAAAAGCACGCGCATTCGGCCTTAGGCTTTGACGAGAAGAGGTGCTAAGTTTTAACTTAGTCTTAATTTTACTTTAGAAGAATCCGCCTGTCTTGCCCCAAGAGCAAAGAACTGGCGCATTCGACCCACAAATCTCTTTAATCTGCTAAGTATTTTAGCTCATTTTCTTAATAAGTAATAGTCCGCCTGTCCTACATTTAGGCAAAAACAGGCACATCCGGCCTAATGCCTCAATAGCCTCTACTTATGAAACAGTGACCCTTTTCCGACTGTGCTAGAACAGTTAGAAAATTTCTGGCCTTTTAGATTTCACTTTGGTTTAAACCAAACGACTGCGAATGCTGCTTTAGCATTCGGTAGGGCCGCTTATTGTATTTGTAGAGCAATGTGCCACCCAAATGGGAGATGCTTCTCCTCGACGAATTCGCCCGAATGGACGTCGTCGGTTATCTTACTCATGTTGGAGTAGACGGTCATACTCATGTTGGAGCAGACTGTGACCATTCGGCCTCTATTGTGACTATGTTTTTCCTAATATCCGGCTATTGGCCTCAAAATGGTCTTCTCTGGCCTTAGGCCTTTTAAAGAATTAAGCAAATATTAATTAAGTGTTGGCGTAAATTTAAAGAATTTCGTAGAAACAACTGTTTTAAAGCAGTCGGCTTCTTCAGAGGGATTGGGACGTCTGCTGTTGGGACAGACGTCATCCAAATGCATTGGTTGTCTGTATTTTGTACAGACGCTACTTATAATAAGAAAAGACAAGCTGGAAATGAAGGCATATTCTCATTAAACAAATTTTTAAATGACAAAATTTTAGGTATTTACATTCGTACTTAGAAGTAGAACTTTTTCAAGTTATCTACATTCCAAGTCCTAGGCAGCTTCCTGCCGTCTGGTTCTTCTAGGCGGTAGGTGCTGTCTCTTACTTCCTCATATATTCGGTAAGGGCCTTCCCAATTTAGGGTTAACTTTCCCTCCTCATTCGCCCTATCGACTGCCTCCATTTTCCGTAGCACAAAGTCCCCCACTTTGAGAGGAAGCTTGTGTACTCTTTTGTTGTAAGCTCGTGTCATTCTCAGACGGTAAATCTCATGCCGTAAGTCAACATTGCCCCTACGCTCTGGAAGTGAGTCCAATGCCAGCCGCATGGCCTCCTAGTTAGCTTCCTCGTCATATAACATGACTCAAAGAGTCGGCTCATAGTGTTCAATGGGCAGGACAGCTTCTGCACCATACACCATGAGAAACGGGGTTTCTCCAGTTCCCCCTTTAGAAGTCGTTCTGATGTACCAGAGGACGTGTGGTAATTCATCTGCCCAAAGACCACCAGCCCGTTCAATTTTCTTTTTAATCCCGTCTGAGATTAACTTGTTGAAGGCATCGACTAGGCCGTTTGCTTGAGGTCGGCCGACTGATGCAAAGAAGCTTGAGACCCCTTGCTCTCCTAGCCAAGTATTGAGTTGAGGCGTCTCAAATTGAGGACCATTGTCAAAAACCAAAGACATGGGCACCCCAAAGCGAGTGATAATGTTCCTCCAGATGAAGGAAATAACGTCTTTTGTCTTGATGTTTTTTACCGCCTCCGCCTCTACCCACTTGGTAAAGTAATCCACATCTACCAATATGTAGCGCTTGCCGCCTGGAGCCGCGGTGTAAGGCCCAAGTATGTCCATGCCCCATTTGGCAAAGGGAATTGGGCTGTGGATGGCCGTCAAGTCAGTGGCCGGACGATGGATGAGCTTGCCAACCTTTGACACTTGTCACATTTTTTGACCATTTCCATAGCGTCCGACTCTAGAGTTGGCCAGAAATAGAGCCGCCTGGCCTTGGCAGCTAAAGACCTGCCGCCTATATGAGAGGCGCAGAAACCCGCATGCAAATCTTCGAGGACTTCTCTACCCTTTTCTGGGGTAACACACTTCAATAGGGGTTTCAAAAAACCAGCTTAGAAGATTTCTCCTTGTCTCAGCTCGAAGTTTGCCGCTTTCTTTTTTAGAGCAGCTGCCTCCTAAGGTGAATCAAGGAGCGTGATGTCTGCAAGATAAGCCTGGATGCTGTCCATCCAGGTAGAGCTTCGGTCGAGAATTCCAATGGGATCTTCATTAGATATACTTCTTTTTTCCATGACCTCCCAGAAGACCGACCGAGGCGTTTCGCAAGAGGCGGATGATGCTAGTTTTGACAGAGCATCCGCCTGATTATTTGAAGACCTGGGCACTTGAGTTAGATGGAATTCTTCAAGTGTCCCAACTTCACTCTTGACCGCCTGCAAATATTTTATCATGGCCGGATGAGTGGCCTCGTACGTTCCATTAACCTGGAGTACGACCAGTTTAGAATCAAAGCAGGCGGCTATCTTCTTTGCCCTTGCCGCCTTGCAGTACCGAATGCCGGCCAGCAGGGCCTCATAATCGGCCTCATTGTTAGAGACTTGGAACTTGAACCGTAGTGCGTATTCGTACTTATCTCCCTCAGGAGACTGATAGATAATCCCTGCACCACAACCGTTCACAGTGGAGCTCCCATCCACATACACTTTCCAAACATGGTCTGTATTGTCCGGTACAACCGGTCTTGTCATTTCGACAATAAAGTCAGCGAATGCTTGCTCCTTTATTGCCTTCCTTGGTTCGTAAGTGATTTCTAATCCTTGCATTTCAATAGCCCATTTAAGCATTCGTCCAGAAGACTCCAGGGTTGTGAGTGGCCGTTTCATCGGTTGGTCAGTATAGACTTCTACCGCATGCGCCAAGAAGTAGGGTTTTAGCTTCTTGATAGCAATGTAAAGGGCAAGGCCGAATTTCTCAACCATGGGGCACTGAAGCTCCGCGTTTCTCAAAACATGGCTAATGAAATACACCGGGAGCTGGATGCCGTCTCTTTCAGCTAAGAGAACGACACTAAGGGCATGATCAGAGACGGGTAAGTACATGAAGAGCTTCTCTTTGGGCAAAGGGCTGACAAGCCTCGGCAAAGAGTGCAGATGAGTTTTCAGCTTTTGAAAGGCCGCCTCTGCATCATCCCCCCATTCAAAGTTTGTCTTCTTTTTGATTGCCTGGAAAAAGTAGAGGCACTTGTCGCCTGACCGACTGAGGAATCTCCCCAAGGCTGCCAGACAACCTGTTAGTTTTTGCACTTCCTTCACAGTACGGGGCGACTGCATGTCAATTACCGCCCGTATTTTCTCAGGGTTGGCCTCTATTCCCCTTTGGTCAATCAAAAATCCGAGAAACTTCCCAGACTCATCACCAAAGACACACTTTTTTAGGTTTAGCATGACCTTGTGCCGCCTGAGAGTGGCGAATGTTTCTCGGAGATCAGCAAGATGATTCGCCTGTTTTTTGGATTTAGCTATCATGTCATCAATGTACGCCTCTACATTCCTTCCAATTTGATTAATGAAGACCGTATTAATCATTCGTTTGAAAGTAGCAGGCGCATTCTTCAAACCAAACGGCATCACTGTATAACAGAACAACCCCTGATCAGTGACGAATGCCGTCTTTTCTTGATCTTTTTTCCACAGGAGGATCTGATGGAAACCTGAATAGGCGTCCATAAAACTCATCAAGGCATGTCCGGCTGTTGAGTCGACCAGAATGTCGATCTTAGGCAATGGATAATTATCCTTTGGACATGCCTTGTTGAGGTCTATGTAGTCAACACACATCCGCCAAGTTCCATTCGGCTTTTTTACTAACATAACGTTAGCTACCCACTCAGGGAAATTGCACGGCCAAATGAACTTGGCATCCAGCAGCTTTTTTACTTCGGCAGCTGCCGCCTGACTTCTTTCTTCGCCGTGGTTTCTTTTCTTTTACCGGTTGGGCTTCTTTTTAGGATCCACGGCAAGTTTGTGGACAGCGAGATCCAGGCTGATGCCTGGCATCTCCTCCACTTCAAAGGCAAAAATGTCTTTGAATTCTCTGAGTAGCTGGTGAAGGTTTTCACCCAGCTTTGCAAATGCAACCGTCCCCACCTTAATCGTCCGTTCTGGACGACTGTCGTCCAGAGGGATATCGATGTGCTCACCAGCAGGCTGGGAACGGAGATCATCTGACCGTTCCCCGGTCAGTGATTGCTATTGTTTTTCTTTTTTGACCACCACCAGCTGATCAGTTTTTCTTTTCTTTCCGGCTGGTGGGGTCGGCTGCTCTTCCTCGACATCGTCGAGGTCGATTGTTTGCTTGCCCCGACCGGATGCTACGGCCTCGGGCTTGACGTTTGAGAGGTAACACTCTTGGGCCGTCTTTTGGTCCCCATTAAGGGAACCGACTTTCCATCATCCTTCTCATACTTAAGTAGCATGAGTGCAGGGATGATGACGGCCTTACACTCATTAAGAGTGGGACGACCAAAGATGAGGTTGTAAGCTGTGAGCTCTTCAACCACTAGGAAACGGATTGTCATGTGTCGACCATCTCCCCTGCTTCCCAGGCGGACAGGTAAGTCAATTCGTCCGACTGGGTGCACAAGTCCTCCCCCAAACCCAACAAGGGTGTGGGAGACCTTCATCATGCTATCCGGTTTGTACTTGATATTGGATAAGCATTTGAGGCTGATGAGGTCAGAGGAGCTTCCTGTGTCAATCAGAATTCGGCCAACCAGCTGGTTGGCGACCTTGCATTCTATGACAACAGGAACATCATGCGGCCGACGGACTTTGCTTCTGTCCTGCTCAGTGATGACAACTTTAGGGAAGGTGGATGTGCCTGCTGCATCCCCTTCCTCAACAGAGTTGACCATCTTTCTCAGATGGTCCTTGGTGCCTCGAATGGTCGGGCCACCACCGGCAAATCCGCCTGCTATGGTGTACACCAGATCTTCATCAATTTCGGCACTCACAGCAGGCTAGGGAGTCTTTTTCTTAGACTGTCCCGGATTTTCCTTTGAAGTCACTTTGGACTTCACATAGGACTTCAGCTGTCCTTTGTCGGCCAGACGGTCGAGCTCCCGCTTGAGACTAAAGCAGTCGTTCGTATCATGGCCAACATCCTCATGGAAATGTCAATGCTTGTTCTTGTTCCGATTTTCAGCGGAACCTATCATAGGAGTCGGCTTTTCAAGAGTCAGCCGATCCTTAATTTCCAAGAGGATGGAGCAGCAGTCCTTGTGGAATTCGTACCTTAGGATGTACGGTTTCCACTCTTTTTTCTTCTTCTAGGCCGGTTGATAAGAGTTATCAATGGCCCAGACTTGCTTTTTCTTTTTGCTCTCTTCTGGCTTAGGAGCCGGCTGAGCACAATTTTAATTCAAGAATATATGGCATTTTTCAAGAAACCAAACAATTTCTTGCAATACTATGATAATTATTGTGACAAATTGGACAAGAATTGCTAGCAAAAACATCAAGAACAAGCCACATTGTTTTCCCGACCTTAAGAGGTTCAACAATGCTGAATTGTTCGTTTCTTCACCAAATTGAGTCAAACAAGTCTCAAAATACTCCCAAGGCAATATACAAACATAATCTAGAAATTTCATGGCATAAAATTTGACAAAAAAAGCAAATTAAGCAATACAAGTTTTAAATTTTCAAGAAATTCGTGAGCAAACATGTATGAAATTCGTCAAAATTCGATTGAGTTTGGAAAAAACTTACATAGATACGGAAACTAGATGAATAAAGCTTTGATTTTGCAACAAATTTGACCAAATTTGGTTCAGAAACGAGCAAGAACAAGCAAATTGAACTATCGCGGCAAATTTCGAAGAAAGAAGAGAAGTAGCAGCTAAATGACGAAGAAAAGGGGATTTATACGGAAATCCTAATTCTGGCGCCAAACGCAGGCGACAAAAAAAAATCATGGCGCCAGCAGTTTTGTAGCGGCGACAAAGCTCGAAGCCACTCAGAATGGTTATTTCGACCTCGTACATCAATTTTAGGTTCCTTGGTACGCCTGTTAGCCCCTATAAGCAATTTGACATGATTTACTAATCAGCTCGGTTACAATCACATTAAGTGATCGACCTGATAAATGATCGTCTCACTTATCTTAAAGCGCCTAAACATTGACTCATTGTAAAGACACCGACATAATGGTTATAAACAGCAAAGGCACCAACATAATGGTTCACAATACAGCAAAGGAACCGACACACTGGTTCACAATTCAGAAGCACCAACGTTGTGGTTCACAAGCAGCAAAAGCGCCGACGCACTGGCATTGCAAAAGCAAAGGATTTACAGGCGTTGGTCTTCGGTGATACTCTTCAGGGTATTGTCACAATAAATGAGGATAGTTTCAGGCGAAGCAATCGTTGACGTGTTCCCTGGCTTGCGGAAGATGGTCACAAAGCGCTAGAAGTTTGTTTTAGGCGAAGCAATCTTTGATGGGGTTCTCTAGCTTGTAGAAGTCTATCACGGCAGAAATTGGAGGTAGTTATTTGGGTAGCAGTCTTGAGGCGGTATTCTCTGGCTTGCGGAAGATCGTCGAAATAAACATCAGGATGGCGTTCCCTAGCTTGCGGAAGGTTGTCACAACAACAATGCAATACAAATCAGTTACCTTCAGAGACGTGTGCTTGACGGTGCAAGATACGCGTTTCTTAACTCTCTTATCTGTTTAAACTAACGCTAGTTTGCAGGTATCGACGTTACAAGAATGATTTAGGATCGCAGAACGTTCTGAATCATTGTCCGTCCCTATCGATACTTTGACTTTTATTTTCGATACTTGCGTTTCTTCAAACTCAGTCAAAGTAGGGGCTTCTGTGGACACCCATTTGTGTCTCCCCAAAACCAAACTCGGTGATGAGTACCTTTCACGTCGAATCATGATCGAATGAAGTGAAAGTGTGGAAGGTCTAGTGTTGCAGTTAGTTTTTAATTCTTTTCTTTTTCTTTGTTTTTAAAAACCTGTTTTTAAGAAAATAGTCAATACAATTTTGTTTGGTCCATGGCATGGGTACAATAATGGTGTAGTTGGGTCGGGTTCGAAAAGATCTTTCCAACGATATACTAGAAGCCCAATTTCGATGAATAATGAGGAAGTTATGGCCAAATTACTAAACTGGGCCCGGTTTGATATTTATATGTGGCCCAATGATCTAGAGGAGGACCTATTATTGTTTTATCATTCTTAATGCTATAAGGATTAATTATAGTCTTCTGGAATCTTCTAGAAGGTTCTTTTAAATTCTAATTTTATTAGCAGTGATAAATTGACTTTTAAGAGTTTTAATTAGAATAAAAGAAGTGTTTTAAGGAAATTACAGTTTTACCCTCTTGTACGCTTAAGTTTTATCAAAATAAAAAAACACGTGGAAACCTCATTGCAGCGCCGTATGTCACGTCTATCGCCTGGCAACAGACCTGGCATCTGCGACACCCACGTGGGCGACAGCGTCGTGTTTTATTCTTTTCGAAACTCTAATTCCTTTTTTATCGTATCCAACTGATTTTCTCTATAAATAGCCTCCTAAAACCTCTATTTTAAATCACCAACTCCCATCAAGAAATTCTTGATATTATTACTCTCTCTCTCTCTTTTCTAAACAAGCCTTTTACATACAAAATTCCGCATTCACAAGATCTAGACACACCTAGCATTGTTCGAAGTTGCCTTCGCCCTAGACGTGAAAGGTTTAATTTATGAGGGTTTGGTCCCAAATCTCTATTTCAATTATTTAATTTAATTGTTTGTTTTATATTTTCCTTGAAGTTACTAACGCGTGTATTTTCTTATTAAAAAGAGGTACCACTAGATGAAAAAAGGGCTTTGTCAGTGGTTCAAACCCGGTCTAAGGCACCGATTTGAACCGCATTCTATGTGGGGGGTGCCAAATACCCCCATTTTTAGCACCGGTTCAAAACCGGCCTATACCCAATTTGGCACCGGTTAACTGGTGCTTTAACTGTTTTGGGCACTGGTTAACCGGTGCCTAAAATAGTCTCCCGCCATTTTTTTCTTGGTGGTAGCTAGTTTTGGCACTGGTTAACCGTTGCCTTTTTACTCAAAATTTTATTATTTTTTTTTCCTTTTTTCGTGCAATAATATTTAAAAAAAAAAAATAAACCTGTTTCCAGCAATAATAATAACCTGTTATTCCAGCAATTATATTAAATAAAATAATTAATAATATTATTATTATAATTACTAATAATAATAATATTATTAAATATTATAATAAGATACAAAAATAATATTAAAAACAAGAATTAATATATATATATATATAGAGATATAAATATTCCCAAACGCAATACATTAAAAAAGCAAGTGTTATATATATATATACAAATGATAGTAAGTAAATATATAATGAATAATAATATATATAGTTCAAACGTTAACATAAATAATTTACAATTAAAATGTCAGTTACATGTTGAAGGTGATAAAAGACGCCAACATGTCACGAACTTCATTAAGCTCCTTGATTGTCAACGGACTATCCTTTTGGACCTTGCAAAACTTGAAATACAAAAACATTATGTTAGAATTAATTAATTAGGCAAAACAATATGTATTTTATCAAATATGGCCTATATGACTTTTATGTAGCCTATTTCCTACATTAATTATCAAATGAACTATTTCTTTCTCATAACATGTCAATGACACCTAGTTTTATGTGTCTAAGCCCTAAAATTGAATCAAAAGAGCATTTTATTAAGGTTTAAGACGTTTTGTACTCAAAATGGCCCGAATATGGCCTATATGACTTTACTTTGTCCATTTCCTACATTTTTTATTAAGTTAACTTTATTTATCTCATAACATGTGAATATTATCTAGTTATAGGTGTATAAGGAAAGAAATCACATCAAAAGAGCATATTAACACAAAATGGCCCAAATATGACCCATATGACTTCTATTCAGCCCATTTTCTACCTTTCTTGTCAAATCACCTTTTTAATTCTCATAACATGTCAATGTTGGGTAATATTAGGTGTCTAAGGCTAAAAATCACATCAATATATAATTTCAATAAGTTTAACAACGCATTTTACTCAAAATGGCCCAAATATGGCCTATATGACTTTTATGTAGCCCAATTTCTACATTACTTATCAAATGAACTATTTCTTTCTCATAACATATCAATGAAACCTAGTTTTATGTGTCTAAGCCCTAAAATTGAATCAAAAGAGCATTTTATTAAGGTTTAAGACGCTTTTTACTCAAAATGGCCCGAATATGGCCTATATGACTTTACTTTGCCCATTTCCTAGATTTCTTATTAAGTGAACTTTATTTATCTCATAACATATCAATAAGTTATAGGTGTACAAGGAAAGAAATCACATCAAAAGAGCATATAATGACTTCTATTCAGCCCATTTTCTACCTTTCTTGTCAAATCACCTTTTTATTTCTCACAACATGTCAATGTTGGGTAATATTAGGTGTCTAAGGCTAGAAATCACATCAATATAGCATTTCATTAAGTTTTAGGACTTACCTCATCAAGTTGTTGAGTGTCCGTACAATGAGTCACAATGTCAAGCATGAATCTCATCACATACAAAAGCACAATCAAGTCCACTTTCTTGTTGTGCGCACTAGCATATGACAAAAAAATCACATCAGTGAAACATGAAAAAGGAAATTAGCAAATATTTACTAACATAGATTTTGAAGATAATCACAATATTATGTAAATTACCAACGATGACTTCCATGTTGGACCCTTTGGAGCACGACAATGTAGCTTCTTCATAACACTGTAGTTAATAAAGTACATTCAAATTTGATTAGTTGTATGACTACTAAATTAGTTATTATTAGCAATAATCATCACTAGGTAGCTATATATATTTACTTTTGCAATATAGACTTCATGAGCCACTTCTCCGATGATCGAGCTGAATCAAGGTGATAAATTGTGTTATTGGAATTACAAATCACCATGAGGCTCCAATGCTCCCTACATAAGTCACAATAGACAAGCAAATTAATATTTAGGAGTCAACATATAATGAGGCCAAATCGATTGAATTTGACATGGTTAGACTTACTCTTTATAACATAGGGCGAATATGAACTCGTCTCCTGCACGCGCTGATTCCCTGATACTTTGCTCAACATAGTACAACACGTCATGGGGGTTGCCTATGATTCTAGTAGTGGATAACTGCTCAGGGCATAACCACCCAAGTTTACAAGGAGAATCAGTTTCAGTTAATTGCTCCTGTAGTGCTCTGCGTGCATGAACATTGAATAATTAATCACATGTAGGATAATCACCATAAATTTGAATAACTTGAAAAAAGTGTAGATTATGTGGGCATTGATGTACCTCATGAATGTTTGGATGAGGGAAATGTTAAGCTTTACACCACGTAGAAATTCCTTCGCATCTTCTTTGCTGATCCATTCAACTGCATCCTCATCATAATGGAACATTGCCTTAGGAAGTGCAACTTCCATACGATCGACCAAATGAAAAGCACAGTTGTGAAGAAAGGTCATGTCAGCAGAGAGCGATTGAAGAACAATGTCTTCAACTAGTGGTGTAGGTTGCATGGGTGAACCTTTCGAAGAGTGCAACTTCAACGCTTGTTCACTCCAGGACCTTTGTTCACTTAGCTTCTACATAGGTTGATCAATGCTTTTAGGCTTGTCCACCCTCTTTCTCTTTGAATTTTTTCTTCCATGCGAAATCTGAAATAGTTTGAAAAAGAATAAGTTTATAAGTTGAGAAATGAAGAAAATACACATATTATAAGTTATTTCGGCTCAAAATGGCTTTATTTTGATGAAATGGGCCCAAAAACTTTAGAACTCTACTTCTTTTATGTAATTTCAACTCACAATCACTTATAAATATGTAATTATGATATGGTATGAAAATGAATAAGTTTATAAGTTGAGAAATGAAGAAAATAGGCAAATGAGAAGCCATTTTGGCTCAGAATGGATTTATTTTAATATAATGGGCCAAAAAACTTCGAACTTTGCTTCTTTTATACAATTTCAACTCACAATCACTTATACATATGTAATTAAGATTTGGTTTGAGAATGAATAAGTTTATAAGTTGAGAAATGAAGAAAATAGGCAAGTGAGAAGCTTTTTTGGCTCAAAATGGCTTTATTTTGATGAATTGGACCCAAAACCTTAGAAGTTAGCTTCTTTTATGTAATTTCAACAGACAACCACTTATAAATAAGTAATCATAATATGGTTTGAGAATGAATAAGTTTATAAGTTTCTTATTGAAGAAATTAGGCAAGTGAGTAGCCATTTTGGCTCAAAATGGCTTTATTTTTATGAAATGGGCCAACAAACTTAGAACTTTGCTTCTTTTATGCAATTTCAAGTCACAATAACTTATACATATGTAATTATGATATGGTTTTAGAATTAATAAGTTTATAAGTTGAGATATGAAGAAAATAGGCAAGTGAGAAGCCTTTTTGGCTCAAAATGGCTTTATTTTGATGAATTAGACCCAATACCTTAGAACTTAGCTTCTTATATGTAATTTTAACTGAAAAACACTTATAAATATGTAACTATGAGATGGTTTGAGGATGAATAAGTTTATAAGTTTCTTATTGAAGAAATCAGGCAAGTGAGTAGCAATTTCGGCTCAAAATGGCTTTATTTTGATGAAATGGGCCAAAAAACTTAGAACTTTGCTTCTTTTATGAAATTTCAACTCACAATATCTTATACATATGTAATTATGATATGGTTAAAGAATGAATAAGTTTATAAATTGAGAAATAATGAAAATAGGCAAGTGAGAAGCTATTTTGGCTAAAAATAACTTTATTTTGATGAATTGGACCCAAAACCTTATAACTTAGCTTCTTTTATGTAATTTCGACTTAAAACCACTTATAAATATGTAATTATGAGATGGGTTTATAATGAATAAGTTTATAAGTTGATAAATGAAGAAAATAGGCAAGTGAATAGCCATTTCGGCTCAAAATGACTTTATTTTGATGAAATAGGCCAAAAAACTTAGAAATTTTCTTCTTTTATGCATTTTCAACTCAAATCAATCACTTATAAATATGTAATTAAGATATGGTTTGAGAATGAATAAGTTTATAAGTTGAGAAATGAAGAAAATGGGCAAGTGAGAAGCCTTTTTTGTTCAAAATGGCTTTATTTTGATGAATTGTACCCAAAACCTTCGAACATAGCTTCTTTTATGTAATTTCAACTGAAAACCACTTATAAATATGTAATTATGAGATGGTTTGAGAATGAATAAGTTTATAAGATGAGAAATGAGGAGAATAGGCAAGTGAGAAGCCGTTTTGGCTCAAACTGGCTTTGTTTTGATGAATTGGACCAAAAACCTTAGAACTTAGTTTCTTTTATGTAATTTAAACTTAAAACAACTTATATATATGTAATTATGATATAGTTTGAGAATGAAAAAGTTTATAAGTTGAGAAATGAAGAAATAGGCAAGTGAGTAGCCATTTCGGCTCAAAATGGATTTATTTTGATGAAATGGACAAAAAAATTTGAACTTTGCTTCTTTTATGCAATTTCAACTCACAATCACTTATACATATGTAATTGAGATATGGTTTGAGAATGAATAAGTTTATAAGTTTAGAACTGAAGAAAATAGGCAAGTGAGAAGCTTTTTTGACTCAAAATGGCTTTATTTTAATGAATTGGACCCAAAAACTTAGAACTTAGCTTCTTTTTTGTAATTTCAAATGACAACCACTTATAAATATGTAATTATGAGATAGTTTGAGAATGAATAACTTTATAAGTTGAGAAATGAAGAAAATAAGCAAGTGAGTAGCAATTTCGGCTCAAAATGGGTTTATTTTAATGAAATGGGCAAAAAAACTTAGAAGTTTGCTTCTTTTATGAAATTTCAACTCACAATCACTTATAAATATGTAATTCCTATATGGGTTGAGAATGATAAGTTTATAAGTTGAGAAATGAAGAAAATAGGCAAGTGAGAAGCCTTTTTGGCTCAAAATGGCTTTATTTTGATGAATTGGATTCAAAACCTTAGATCTTAGCTGCTTTTATGTAATTTCAACTGACAACCACTTATAAATATGTAATTATGAGATGGTTTGAGAATGATAAAAGTTTATAAGTCTATAAATGAAGAAAATAGGCAAGTGAGTAGCCTTTTTGGCTCAAAATGGCTTTATTTTGATGAATTGGACCTAAACCTTAGAACTTAGCTTCTTTTTTTAAAATTCAAATGAAAACGACTTATAAATATGTAATTATAAGATGGTTTAGAACAAATAATTTTATAAGTTGAGAAATGAAGAAATTAGCCAAGTGAGTAGCCATTTCGGCTCAAAATGGCTTTATTTTGATAAAATGGGCCAAAATTCTGAAATTTGCTTCTTTTATGCTATTTCAAATCACAATCACTTATATATATGTAATTATTATATGGTTTGAGAATGAATAAGTTTATAAGTTGAGAAATGAAAAAAATAGGAAAGTAAGATGCCTTTTTAGCTCAAAATGGTTTTATTTTGATGAATTGGACCCAAAACTTTGGAACTAAGATTTTTTTATGTAATTTAAACTGACAATTACTTATAAATATGTAATTATGTGATGGTTTTAGAATTAATAAGTTTATAAATTGAGAAATGATGAAAATAGGCAAGTGAGTAGCCATTTCGGCTTAAAATGGCTATTTTGATAAATTGGACCCAAAACCTTCAAACTTAGCTTCTTTTATGTAATTTCAACTGAAAACCACTTATAAATATGTAATTATGAGATGGTTTTAGAATGAATAAGTTTATAAGTTGAGAAATGAAGAAAATAGGCAAGTGAGAAACCTTTTTGGTTCAAAATGGCATTATTTTGATGAATTGCACCCAAAACCTTAAAACTTAGCTTCTTTTATGTAATTTCAACTGAAAACCACTTATAAATATGTAATTATGAGATGGTTTGATAATAAATAAGTTTATGAGTTGAGAAATGAAGAAAATAGGCAAGTGACTAGTCATTTCGGCTCAAAATGGATTTATTTAGATGAAATGGGCAAAAGAACTTAGAAATTTCTTATTTTATGAAATTTCAACTTACATTCACTTATACATATGTCAATAAGATATGGTTTGAGAATGAATAAGTTTATAAGTTGAGAAATGAAGAAAATAGGCAAGTGAGAAGCTTTTTTTGCTCAAAATGGCTTTATTTTGATGAATTTGACCTAAAACCTAAGAACTTAGCTTCTTTTATGTAATTTCAACTGACAACCACTTATAATTATGTAATTATGAGATGGTTTGAGAATAAATAAGTTTATGAGTTGAGAAATGAAAAAATAGGCAAGTGATTACCAATTTTGGCTCAAAATGGCTTTATTTTTATGAAATGGGCCAAAAAACTTAGAACTTTTCTTCTTTTATGCAATTTCAACTCACAGTCACTTATACATATGTAATTAAGATATGGTTTAAGAATGAATAAGTTTATAAGTTGAGAAATGAAGAAAATAGGCAAGTGAGGAGCTTTTTTTGCTCATAATGGCTTTATTTTGATGAATTTGACCGAAAACCTTAGAACTTAGCTTCTTTTATGTAATTTAAACTAACAACCACTTATAAATATGTAATTATAAGATGGTTTGAGAATGAAAAATTTTATAAGTTGCTTATAGAAGAAATTAGGCAAGTGAGTAGCCATTTCGGCTCAAAATGGCTTTATTTTGATAAAATGGGCCAAAAAAACTCAGAACATTGCTTCTTTTATACAATTTCAACTCATAATCACTTATACATATGTAATTAAGATATGTTTTGAGAATGAATAAGTTTATAAATTGAGAAATGAAGAAAATAGGCAAGTGAGAAGCCTTTTTGAGTGAAAATGGCTTTATTTTGAAGAATTGGACCCAAAACCTTAGAACTTAGCTTCTTTTTTGTAATTTCAAATGACAACCACTTATAAATATTTAATTATGAGATAGTTTGAGAATGAATAACTTTATAAGTTGAGAAATGAAGAAAATAGGCAAGCGAGTAGCCATTTCGGCTCAAAATGGGTTTATTTTAATGAAATGGGCCAAAAAACTTAGAAATTTGCTTCTTTTATGCAATTTCTACTCACACTCACTTATACTTATGTAATTAAGATATGGTTTAAGAATGAATAAAATTGTAAGTTGAGAAATGAAGAAAATAGGCAAGTGAGAAGTTTTTTTGCTCAAAATTGCTTTATTTTGATGAATTATACCCAAAACCTTAGAACTTAGCTTCTTTTATGTATTTTCAAATGAAAACCACCTATAAATATGTAATTATGAGATGGTTTGAGAATAAATAATTTATGAGTTGAGAAATGAAGAAAATAGGCAAGTGACTAGCCATTTCGGCTCAAAATGGCTTTATTTTGATGAAATGGGCCAAAAAACTTAGAACTTTTCTTATTTTAAGCAATTTCAACTCACAGTCACTTATACATATGTAAATAAGATATGGATTGAGAATGAAAAAGTTTATAAGTTGAGAAATGAAGAAACTAGGCAAGTGAGAAGCTTTTTTTGATCAAAATGGACTTATTTTGATGAATTTGACCCAAAACCTTAGAACTTAGCTTCTTTTATGCAATTTCAACTGACAACCACTTATAAATATGTAATTATGAGATGGTTTGAAAATGAAAAAAGTTTATAAGTTGCTTATAGAAGAAATAAGGCAAGTGAGTAGCCATTTCGGCTCTAAATGGCTTTATTTTGATGAAATAGGCCAAAAAACTTAGAACTTTTCTTCTTTTATGCAATTTCAACTAACAGTCACTTATACATATGTAATTCAGATATGGTTTGAGAATGTATAAGTTTATAAGTTGAGAAATGAAGAAAATAGGTAGGTGAGAAGCTTTTGTTGCTCATAATGGCTTTATTTTGATGAATTTGACCCAAAACCTTAGAACTTAGCTTCTTTTATGTAATTTCCGCTGACAACCACTTATAAATATGTAATTATGAGATGGTTTGAGAATGAAAAAGTTTATAAGTTGCTTATAGAAGAAATTAGGCAAGTGAGTAGCCATTTCGGCTCAAAATGGCTTTATTTTGATGAAATGGGCCAAAAAAACTTAGAACTTTGCTTCTTTTATACAATTTCAACTCACAATCACTTATACATATGTAATTATGATATGGTTTGAGAATGAATAACTTTATAAGTTGAGAAATGAAGAAAATAGGCAAGTGACTAGCCATTTCGGCTCAAAATGGGTTTATTTTAATGAAATGGGCAAAAAAACTTAGAAATTTGCTTCTTTTATGCAATTTCAACTCACACTAACTTATACATATGTAATTATGATATGGTTTGAGAAGGAATAAGTTTGTCAGTTGAGAAATGAAGAAAATAGGCAAGTGAGAAGTTTTTTTGCTCAAAATGGCTTTATTTTGATGAATTGGACCCAAAACCTTAGAACTTAGCTTCTTTTTTGTAATTTCAAATGATAACCAATTATAAATATGTAATTATGCAATAGTTTGAGAATGAATAACTTAATAAGTTGAGAAATGAAGAAAATAGGCAAGTGAGTAGCTATTTCGGCTCAAAATGGGTTTATTTTAATGAAATGGGAAAAAAAACTTAAAAATTTGCTTCTTTTATGCAATTTCAACTCACAATCACTTTTAAATATTTAATTCTGATATGGGTTGAGAATGATAAGTTTATAAGCGGAGAAATGAAAAAAATAGGCAAGTGAGAAGCCTTTTTGGCTCAAAATGGCTTTATTTTAATGAATTGGATCCAAAACCTTAGAACTTAGCTTCTTTTATGTAATTTCAACTGACAACCACTTATAAATATGTAATTATGAGATTTTTTAAGAATGAAAAAGTTTATAAGTCTATAAATGAAGAAAATAGGCAAGTGAGTAGCCTTTTTTGCTCAAAATGGCTTTATTTTCATGAATTGGACCCAAACCTTAGAACTTAGCTTCTTTTTTGTAATTTCAACTGAAAACGACTTATAAATATGTAATTATGATATGGTTTAGAATAAATAAGTTTATAAGTTGCTTATTGAAGAAATTAGCCTAGTGAGTAGCCATTTCGGCTCAAAATGGCTTTAATTTGATAAATTGGGCCAAAAAACTCTGAAATTTGCTTCTTTTATGCAATTTCAAATCATAATCACTTAAACATATGTAATTATGAAATGGTTTGAGAATGAATAAGTTTATAAGTTAAGAAATGAAGAAAATAGGCAAGTAAGAAGCCTTTTTAGCTCAAAATGGCTTTATTTTGATGAATTGGACCCAAAACCTTAGAACTAAGCTTCTTTTTTGTAATTTGAACTGACAACCACATATAAATATGTATTTATGTGATGGTTTTAGAATTAATAAGTTTATAAGTTAAGAAATGATGAAAATAGGCAAGTGAGTAGCCATTTCGGATCAAAATGGCTTTATTTTGATGAAATGGCCCAAAAAACTTAGAATTTTTCTTCTTTTATGCAATTAAAATCCACAATCACTTATAAATATGTAATTATGATATGCTTTTTGAATGAATAAGTTTATAAGTTGAGAAATGAAGAAAATAGGGAAGTGAGAAGCCTTTTTGGCTTAAAATGGCTTTATTTTGATAAATTGGACCCAAAACCTTCAAACTTAGCTTCTTTTATGTAATTTCAAATGAAAAACACTTATAAATATGTAATTATGATATTATTTGAGAATTAATAAGTTTATAAGTTGAAAAATGAAGAAAATAGGCAAGTGAGAAGCCTTTTTGACTCAAAATGGCTTTATTTTGATGAATTGTACCCAAAACCTTAGAACTTAGCTTCTTTTTTGTAATTTCAAATGATAACCAATTATAAATATGTAATTATGCAATAGTTTGAGAATGAATAACTTAATAAGTTGAGAAATGAAGAAAATAGGCAAGTGAGTAGCTATTTCGGCTCAAAATGGGTTTATTTTAATGAAATGGGAAAAGAAACTTAAAAATTTGCTTCTTTTATGCAATTTCAACTCACAATCACTTTTAAATATTTAATTCTGATATGGGTTGAGAATGATAAGTTTATAAGCGGAGAAATGAAAAAAATAGGCAAGTGAGAAGCCTTTTTGGCTCAAAATGGCTTTATTTTAATGAATTGGATCCAAAACCTTAGAACTTAGCTTCTTTTATGTAATTTCAACTGACAACCACTTATAAATATGTAATTATGAGATTTTTTAAGAATGAAAAAGTTTATAAGTCTATAAATGAAGAAAATAGGCAAGTGAGTAGCCTTTTTTGCTCAAAATGGCTTTATTTTCATGAATTGGACCCAAACCTTAGAACTTAGCTTCTTTTTTGTAATTTCAACTGAAAACGACTTATAAATATGTAATTATGATATGGTTTAGAATAAATAAGTTTATAAGTTGCTTATTGAAGAAATTAGCCTAGTGAGTAGCCATTTCGGCTCAAAATGGCTTTAATTTGATAAATTGGGCCAAAAAACTCTGAAATTTGCTTCTTTTATGCAATTTCAAATCATAATCACTTAAACATATGTAATTATGAAATGGTTTGAGAATGAATAAGTTTATAAGTTAAGAAATGAAGAAAATAGGCAAGTAAGAAGCCTTTTTAGCTCAAAATGGCTTTATTTTGATGAATTGGACCCAAAACCTTAGAACTAAGCTTCTTTTTTGTAATTTGAACTGACAACCACATATAAATATGTATTTATGTGATGGTTTTAGAATTAATAAGTTTATAAGTTAAGAAATGATGAAAATAGGCAAGTGAGTAGCCATTTCGGATCAAAATGGCTTTATTTTGATGAAATGGCCCAAAAAACATAGAATTTTTCTTCTTTTATGCAATTAAAATCCACAATCACTTATAAATATGTAATTATGATATGCTTTTTGAATGAATAAGTTTATAAGTTGAGAAATGAAGAAAATAGGGAAGTGAGAAGCCTTTTTGGCTTAAAATGGCTTTATTTTGATAAATTGGACCCAAAACCTTCAAACTTAGCTTCTTTTATGTAATTTCAAATGAAAAACACTTATAAATATGTAATTATGATATTATTTGAGAATTAATAAGTTTATAAGTTGAAAAATGAAGAAAATAGGCAAGTGAGAAGCCTTTTTGACTCAAAATGGCTTTATTTTGATGAATTGTACCCAAAACCTTAGAACTTAGCTTCTTTTTTGTAATTTCAAATGATAACCAATTATAAATATGTAATTATGCAATAGTTTGAGAATGAATAACTTAATAAGTTGAGAAATGAAGAAAATAGGCAAGTGAGTAGCTATTTCGGCTCAAAATGGGTTTATTTTAATGAAATGGGAAAAAAAACTTAAAAATTTGCTTCTTTTATGCAATTTCAACTCACAATCACTTTTAAATATTTAATTCTGATATGGGTTGAGAATGATAAGTTTATAAGCGGAGAAATGAAAAAAATAGGCAAGTGAGAAGCCTTTTTGGCTCAAAATGGCTTTATTTTAATGAATTGGATCCAAAACCTTAGAACTTAGCTTCTTTTATGTAATTTCAACTGACAACCACTTATAAATATGTAATTATGAGATTTTTTAAGAATGAAAAAGTTTATAAGTCTATAAATGAAGAAAATAGGCAAGTGAGTAGCCTTTTTTGCTCAAAATGGCTTTATTTTCATGAATTGGACCCAAACCTTAGAACTTAGCTTCTTTTTTGTAATTTCAACTGAAAACGACTTATAAATATGTAATTATGATATGGTTTAGAATAAATAAGTTTATAAGTTGCTTATTGAAGAAATTAGCCTAGTGAGTAGCCATTTCGGCTCAAAATGGCTTTAATTTGATAAATTGGGCCAAAAAACTCTGAAATTTGCTTCTTTTATGAATAAGTTTATAAGTTAAGAAATGAAGAAAATAGGCAAGTAAGAAGCCTTTTTAGCTCAAAATGGCTTTATTTTGATGAATTGGACCCAAAACCTTAGAACTAAGCTTCTTTTTTGTAATTTGAACTGACAACCACATATAAATATGTATTTATGTGATGGTTTTAGAATTAATAAGTTTATAAGTTAAGAAATGATGAAAATAGGCAAGTGAGTAGCCATTTTGACTCAAAATGGCTTTATTTTGATGAATTGTACCCAAAACCTTAGAACTTAGCTTCTTTTTTGTAATTTCAAATGACATCCACTTATAAACATGTAATTATGAGATAGTTTGAGAATGAATAACTTTATAAGTTGAGAAATGAAGAAAATCGGCAAGTGAGTAGCCATTTCGGCTCAAAATGGGTTTATTTTAATGAAATGGGCCCAAAAACGTAGAAATTTTTTTCTTTTATGGAATTTCAACTCACAATAACTTATAATTATATAATTCTGATATGGGTTGAGAATGATAAGTTTTTAAATTGAGAATAGATGAAAATAGGCTAGTGAGAAGCCTTTTTGGCTCAAAATGAATTGGACCCAAAACCTTAGAACTTAGCTTCTTTTACGTAATTTGAACTGACAACCACTTTTAAATATGTAATTATGAGATGGTTTGAGAATTAAAAAGTTTATAAGTTGATAAATGAAGAAAATAGGCAAGTGAGTAGCCTTTTTGGCTCAAAATGGCTTTATTTTGATGAATTGGACCCAAACCTTAGAACTTAGCTTCTTTTTTGTAATTTCAACGGAAAATGACTTATAAATGTGTAATTATTAGATGGTTTAAGAATGAATAAGTTTTTAAGTTGAAAAATGATGAAAATAGGCAAGTGAGTAGCCATTTCGGCTCAAAATGGCTTTATTTTGATGAAATGGCCCAAAAAACTTAGAATTTTTCTTCTTTTATGCAATTAAAACCCACAATAACTTATAAATATGTAATTATGATATGCTTTGAGAATGAATAAGTTTATAAGTTGAAAAATGAAGAAAATAGGCAAGTGACTACCATTTCGGCTTAAAATGGCTTTATTTTGATGAAATGGGCCAAAAAATTTAGAACTTTTTTTTATTTTATGCAATTTCAACTTACAGTCACTTATACATATGTAATTATGATATGGTTTGAGAATGAATAAGTTTATAAGTTGAGAAATGAAGAAATAGGCAAGTGAGAAGCTTTTTTTTGCTCAAAATGGCTTTATTTTGATGAATTTGACCCAAAACCTTAGAACATAGCTTCTTCTATGTAATTTTAAATTAAAACCACTTATAATTATGTAATTATGAGATGTTTTGAGAATAAAAAAGTTTATAAGTTGCTTATAGAAGAAATTAGGCAAGTGAGTAGCCATTTCGGCTCAAAATTGCTTTATTTTGATGAAATGAGCCAAAAAACTTTGAACATTTCTTCTTTTATGCAATTTCAACTCACAGTCCCTTATACATATGTAATTAAGATATGGTTTGAGAATGAATAAGTTTGTAAGTTGAAAAATGAAGAAAATAGGCAAGTGAGAAGTTTTTTTTGCTCAAAATGGCTTTATTTTGATGAATTATACCCAAAACCTTAGAACTTAGCTTCTTTTATGTAATTTCAACTGAAAACCACTTATAAATATGTAATTATGAGATTTTTTGAGAATAATTAAGTTTATGAGTTGAGAAATGAAGAAAATAGGCAAGTGACTAGCCATTTCGGCTCAAAATAGCTTTATTTCGATGAAATGGGCCAAAAAAGTTATAACTTTTCTTATTTTATGCAATTTCAACTTACAGTCACTTATACATATGTAATTATGAGATGGTTTGAGAATGAAAAAGTTTATAAGTCTATAAATGAAGAAAATAGGCAAGTGAGTAGCCTTTTTGGCTCAAAATGGCTTTATTTTGATGAATTGGACCTAAACCTTAGAACTTAGCTTCTTTTTTGTAAATTCAAATGAAAACGACTTATAAATATTTAATTATAAGATGGTTTAGGACAAAAAATTTAATAAGTTGAAAAATGAAGAAATTAGCCAAGTGAGTAGCCATTTCGGCTCAAAATGGCTTTATTTTGATAAAATGGGCCAAAAAACTCTGAAATTAGCTTTTTTTATGCAATTTCAAATCACAATCACTTATATATATGTAATTATGATATGGTTTGAGAATGAATAAATTTATGAGTTGAGAAATGAAGAAAATAGGAAAGTAAGATGCCTTTTTAGCTCAAAATGGTTTTATTTTGATGAATTGGACCCAAAACCTTGGAACTAAGCTTTTTTTATGTAATTTAAACTGAAAATTACTTATAAATATGTAATTATGTGATGGTTTTAGAATTAATAAGTTTATAAGTTGTGAAATGATGAAAATAGGCAAGTGAGTAGCCATTTCGGATCAAAATGGCTTTATTTTGATGAAATGGCCCAAAAAACTTAGAATTTTTCTTCTTTTATGCTATTTAAACCCACAATCACTTATAAATATGTAATTATGATATGATTTGAGAATGAATAAGTTTATAAGTTGAGAAATGAAGAAAATAGGCTATTGAGAAGTCTTTTTGGCTTAAAATGGTTATTTTGATAAATTGGACCCAAAACCTTCAAACTTAGCTTCTTTTATGTAATTTCAACTGAAAACCACTTATAAATATGTAATTATGAGATGGTGTTTTAAATGAATAAGTTTATAAGTTGAGAAATGAAGAAAATAGGCAAGTGAGAAACCTTTTTGGTTCAAAATGGCATTATTTTGATGAATTGCACCCAAAACCTTAGAACTTAGCTTCTTTTATGTAATTTCAACTGACAACCACTTATAAATATGTAATTATGAGATGGTTTGATAATAAATAAGTTTATGAGTTGAGAAATGAAGAAAATAGGCAAGTGACTAGTCATTTCGGCTCAAAATGGATTTATTTTGATGAAATGGGCAAAAAAAAACTTAGAACTTTTCTTATTTTATGAAATTTCAACTTAAATTCACTTATACATATGTAAATAAGATATGTTTTGAGAATGAATAAGTTTATAAGTTGAGAAATGAAGAAAATAAGCAAGTGAGAAGCTTTTTTTGCTCAAAATAGCTTTATTTTGATGAATTTGACCTAAAACCTTAGAACTTAGCTTCTTTTATGTAATTTCAACTGACAAACACTTATAATTATGTAATTATGAGATGATTTGAGAATGAATAAGTTTATAAGTTGAGAAATGAAGAAAATAGGCTATTGAGAAGTCTTTTTGGCTTAAAATGGTTATTTTGATAAATTGGACCCAAAACCTTCAAACTTAGCTTCTTTTATGTAATTTCAACTGAAAACCACTTATAAATATGTAATTATGAGATGGTGTTTTAAATGAATAAGTTTATAAGTTGAGAAATGAAGAAAATAGGCAAGTGAGAAACCTTTTTGGTTCAAAATGGCATTATTTTGATGAATTGCACCCAAAACCTTAGAACTTAGCTTCTTTTATGTAATTTCAACTGACAACCACTTATAAATATGTAATTATGAGATGGTTTGATAATAAATAAGTTTATGAGTTGAGAAATGAAGAAAATAGGCAAGTGACTAGTCATTTCGGCTCAAAATGGATTTATTTTGATGAAATGGGCAAAAAAAAACTTAGAACTTTTCTTATTTTATGAAATTTCAACTTAAATTCACTTATACATATGTAAATAAGATATGTTTTGAGAATGAATAAGTTTATAAGTTGAGAAATGAAGAAAATAAGCAAGTGAGAAGTTTTTTTTGCTCAAAATGGCTTTATTTTGATGAATTATACCCAAAACCTTAGAACTTAGCTTCTTTTATGTAATTTCAACTGAAAACCACTTATAAATATGTAATTATGAGATTTTTTGAGAATAATTAAGTTTATGAGTTGAGAAATGAAGAAAATAGGCAAGTGACTAGCCATTTCGGCTCAAAATAGCTTTATTTCGATGAAATGGGCCAAAAAAGTTATAACTTTTCTTATTTTATGCAATTTCAACTTACAGTCACTTATACATATGTAATTATGAGATGGTTTGAGAATGAAAAAGTTTATAAGTCTATAAATGAAGAAAATAGGCAAGTGAGTAGCCTTTTTGGCTCAAAATGGCTTTATTTTGATGAATTGGACCTAAACCTTAGAACTTAGCTTCTTTTTTGTAAATTCAAATGAAAACGACTTATAAATATTTAATTATAAGATGGTTTAGGACAAAAAATTTAATAAGTTGAAAAATGAAGAAATTAGCCAAGTGAGTAGCCATTTCGGCTCAAAATGGCTTTATTTTGATAAAATGGGCCAAAAAACTCTGAAATTAGCTTTTTTTATGCAATTTCAAATCACAATCACTTATATATATGTAATTATGATATGGTTTGAGAATGAATAAATTTATGAGTTGAGAAATGAAGAAAATAGGAAAGTAAGATGCCTTTTTAGCTCAAAATGGTTTTATTTTGATGAATTGGACCCAAAACCTTGGAACTAAGCTTTTTTTATGTAATTTAAACTGAAAATTACTTATAAATATGTAATTATGTGATGGTTTTAGAATTAATAAGTTTATAAGTTGTGAAATGATGAAAATAGGCAAGTGAGTAGCCATTTCGGATCAAAATGGCTTTATTTTGATGAAATGGCCCAAAAAACTTAGAATTTTTCTTCTTTTATGCTATTTAAACCCACAATCACTTATAAATATGTAATTATGATATGATTTGAGAATGAATAAGTTTATAAGTTGAGAAATGAAGAAAATAGGCTATTGAGAAGTCTTTTTGGCTTAAAATGGTTATTTTGATAAATTGGACCCAAAACCTTCAAACTTAGCTTCTTTTATGTAATTTCAACTGAAAACCACTTATAAATATGTAATTATGAGATGGTGTTTTAAATGAATAAGTTTATAAGTTGAGAAATGAAGAAAATAGGCAAGTGAGAAACCTTTTTGGTTCAAAATGGCATTATTTTGATGAATTGCACCCAAAACCTTAGAACTTAGCTTCTTTTATGTAATTTCAACTGACAACCACTTATAAATATGTAATTATGAGATGGTTTGATAATAAATAAGTTTATGAGTTGAGAAATGAAGAAAATAGGCAAGTGACTAGTCATTTCGGCTCAAAATGGATTTATTTTGATGAAATGGGCAAAAAAAAACTTAGAACTTTTCTTATTTTATGAAATTTCAACTTAAATTCACTTATACATATGTAAATAAGATATGTTTTGAGAATGAATAAGTTTATAAGTTGAGAAATGAAGAAAATAAGCAAGTGAGAAGCTTTTTTTGCTCAAAATAGCTTTATTTTGATGAATTTGACCTAAAACCTTAGAACTTAGCTTCTTTTATGTAATTTCAACTGACAAACACTTATAATTATGTAATTATGAGATGGTTTGAGAATAAATAAGTTTTTAAGTTGAGAAATGAAGAAAATAGGCAAGTGACTACCAATTTTGGCTCAAAATGGCTTTATTTTTATGAAATGGGGCAAAAAACTTAGAACTTTTCTTCTTTTATGCAATTTCAACTCACAGTCACTTATACATATGTAATTAAGATATGGTTTGAGAATGAATAAGTTTATAAGTTGAGAAATGAAAAAAATAGGCAAGTGAGAAGCTTTTTTTGCTCATAATGGCTTTATTTTGATGAATTTGACCAAAAACCTTATAACTTAGCTTCTTTTATGTAATTTAAACTATCAACCACTTATAAATATGTAATTATAAGATGGGTTGAGAATGAAAAATTTTATAAGTTGCTTATAGAAGAAATTAGGCAAGTGAGTAGCCATTTCGGCTCAAAATGGTTTTATTTTGAAGAAATGGGCCAAAAAAACTTAGAACATTACTTCTTTTATACAATTTCAACTCAGAATCACTTATACATATGTAATTATGATATGTTTTGAGAATGAATAAGTTTATAAGTTGAGAAATGAAGAAAATAGGCAAGTGAGAAGCCTTTTTGAATGAAAATGGCTATATTTTGAAGAATTGGACCCAAAACCTTAGAACTTAGCTTCTTTTTTGTAATTTCAAATGACAACCACTTATAAATATGTAATTATGAGATAGTTTGAGAATGAATAACTTTATAAGTTGAGAAATGAAGAAAATAGGCAAGTGAGTAGCCATTTCGGCTCAAAATGGGTTTATTTTAATGAAATGGGCCAAAAAACTTTAGAAATTTGATTCTTTTATGCAATTTCTACTCACACTCACTTATACTTATGTAATTAAGATATGGTTTAAGAATGAATAAAATTGTAAGTTGAGAAATGAAGAAAATAGGCAAGTGAGAAGTTTTTTTGCTCAAAATGGCTTTATTTTGATGAATTATACCCAAAACCTTAGAACTTAGCTTCTTTTATGTATTTTCAACTGAAAACCACTTATAAATATGTAATTATGAGATGGTTTGAGAATAAATAATTTATGAGTTGAGAAATGAAGAAAATAGGCAAGTGACTAGCCATTTCGGCTCAAAATGGCTTTATTTTGATTAAATGGGCCAAAAAACTTAGAACTTTTCTTATTTTAAGCAATTTCAACTCACAGTTACTTATACATATGTAAATAAGATATGGTTTGAGAATGAAAAAGTTTATAAGTTGAGAAATGAAGAAACTAGGCAAGTGAGAAGCTTTTTTTTTTTTATCAAAATGGCTTTATTTTGATGAATTTGACCCAAAACCTTAGAACTTAGCTTCATTTATGCAATTTCAACTGACAACCACTTATAAATATGTAATTATGAGATGGTTTGAAAATGAAAAAGTTTATAAGTTGCTTATAGAAGAAATTAGGCAAGAGAGTAGCCAATTCGGCTCAAAATGGCTTTATTTTGATGAAATAGGCCAAAAAACTTAGAACTTTTCTTCTTTTATGCAATTTCAACTAACAGTCACTTATACATATGTAATTCAGATATGGTTTGAGAATGTATAAGTTTATAAGTTGAGAAATGAAGAAAATAGGCAGGTGAGAAGCTTTTGTTGCTCATAATGGCTTTATTTTGATGAATTTGACCCAAAACCTTAGAACTTAGCTTCTTTTATGTAATTTCAGCTGACAACCACTTATAAATATGTAATTATGAGATGGTTTGAGAATGAAAAAGTTTATAAGTTGCTTATAGAAGAAATTAGGCAAGTGAGTAGCCATTTCGGCTCAAAATGGCTTTATTTTGATGAAATGGGCCAAAAAAACTTAGAACTTTGCTTCTTTTGTACAATTTCAACTCACAATCACTTATACATATGTAATAATGATATGGTTTGAAAATGAATAACTTTATAAAATGAGAAATGAAGAAAATAGGCAAGTGAGTAGCCATTTCGGCTCAAAATGGGTTTATTTTAATAAAATGGGCCAAAAAACTTAGAAATTTGCTTCTTTTATGCAATTTCAACTCACACTCACTTATACATATGTAATTAAGATATGGTTTGAGAAGGAATAAGTTTGTCAGTTGAGAAATGAAGAAAATAGGCAAGTGAGAAGTTTTTTTGCTCAAAATGGCTTTATTTTGATGAATTGGACCCAAAACCTTAGAACTTAGCTTCTTTTTTGTAATTTCAAATGACAACCAATTATAAATATGTAATTATGCGATAGTTTGAGAATGAATAACTTAATAAGTTGAGAAATGAAGAAAATAGGCTAGTGAGTAGCCATTTCGGCTCAAAATGGGTTTATTTTAATGAAACGGGAAAAAAAACTTAAAAAATTGCTTCTTTTATGCAATTTCAACTCACAATCACTTTTAAATATTTAATTCTGATATGGGTTGAGAATGATAAGTTTATAAGTGGAGAAATGAAAAAAATAGGCAAGTGAGAAGCCTTTTTGGCTCAAAATGGCTTTATTTTAATGAATTGGACCCAAAACCTTAGAACTTAGCTTCTTTTATGTAATTTCAACTGACAACCACTTATAAATATGTAATTATGAGATTTTTTAAGAATGAAAAAGTTTATAAGTCTAAAAATGAAGAAAATAGGCAAGTGAGTAGCCTTTTTTTGCTCAAAATGGCTTTATTTTCATGAATTGGACCCAAACCTTAGAACTTAGCTTCTTTTTTGTAATTTCAACTGAAAACGACTTATAAATATGTATTTATGAGATGGTTTAGAATAAATAAGTTTATAAGTTGCTTATTGAAGAAATTAGCCAAGTGAGTAGCCATTTCGGCTCAAAATGGCTTTAATTTGATAAATTGGGCCAAAAAACTCTGAAATTTGCTTATTTTATGCAACTTCAAATCATAATCACTTATACATATGTAATTATGATATGGTTTGAGAATGAATAAGTTTATAAGTTGAGAAATGAAGAAAATAGGCAAGTAAGAAGCCTTTTTAGCTCAAAATGGCTTTATTTTGATGAATTGGACCCAAAACCTAAGAACTAAGATTCTCTTTTGTAATTTCAACTGACAACTACATATAAATATGTAATTATTTGATGGTTTTAGAATTAATAAGTTTATAAGTTGAGAAATGATGAAAATAGGCAAGTGTGTAGCCATTTCGGATCAAAATGGCTTTATTTTGATGAAATGGCCCAAAAAACTTAGAATTTTTCTTCTTTTATGCAATTAAAATCCACAATCATTTTAAAATATGTAATTATGATATGCTTTGAGAATGAATAAGTTTATAAGTTGAGAAATGAAGAAAATAGGCAAGTGAGAAGCCTTTTTGGCTTAAAATGGCTTTATTTTGATAAATTGGACCCAAAACCTTCAAACTTAGCTTCTTTTATGTAATTTCAACTGAAAACCACTTATAAATATGTAATTATGATATGATTTGAGAATGAATAAGTTTATAAGTTGAAAAATGAAGAAAATAGGCAAGTGAGAAGCCTTTTTGACTCAAAATGGCTTTATTTTGATGAATTGTACCCAAAACCTTAGAACTTAGCTTATTTTTTGTAATTTCAAATGACATCCACTTATAAATATGTAATTATGAGATAGTTTGAGAATGAATAACTTTATAAGTTGAGAAATGAAGAAAATAGGCAAGTGAGTAGCCATTTCGGCTCAAAATGGGTTTATTTTAATGAAATGGGCCCAAAAACTTAGAAATTAGTTTCTTGTATGCAATTTCAACTCACAATAACTTATAATTATATAATTCTGATATGGGTTGAGAATGATAAGTTTTTAAGTTGAGAAATGAAGAAAATAGGCAAGTGAGAAGCCTTTTTGGCTCAAAATGAATTGGACCCAAAACCTTAGAACTTAGCTTCTTTTATGTAATTTGAACTGACAACCACTTTTAAATATGTAATTATGAGATGGTTTGAGAATTAAAAAGTTTATAAGTTGATAAATGAAGAAAATAGGCAAGTGAGTAGCCTTTTTGGCTCAAAATGGCTTTATTTTAATGAATTGGACCCAAACCTTAGAACTTAGCTTCTTTTTTGTAATTTCAACTGAAAATGACTTATAAATGTGTAATTATTAGATGGTTTTAGAATGAATAATTTTATAAGTTGAAAAATGATGAAAATAGGCAAGTGAGGAGCCATTTCGGCTCAAAATGGCTTTATTTTGATGATATGGCTCAAAAAACTTAGAATTTATCTTCTTTTATGCAATTAAAACCCACAATAACTTATAAATATGTAATTATGATATGCTTTGAGAATGAATAAGGTTATAAGTTGAAAAATGAAGAAAATAGGCAAGTTAGAAGCCTTTTTGGCTCAAAATGGCTTTATTTTGATAAATTGGACCCAAAACCTTCAAACATAGCTTCTTTTATGTAATTTCAACTAAAAACGAATTATAAATATATAATTATGACATGGTTTGAGAATGAATAAGTTTATAAGTTATGAAATAAATAAAATAGGCAAGTGAGAAGCCTTTTTGGCTCAAAATGGCTTTATTTTGATGAATTGGACCCAAAACATTAGAACTTAGTTTCTTTTATGTAATTTAAATTTACAACCACTTATAAATATGTAATTATGATATGGTTTGAGAATAAATCAGTTAATGAGTTGAGAAATGAAGAAAATAGGCAAGTGACTACCATTTCGGCTTAAAATGGCTTTATTTTGATGAAATGGGCCAAAAAACTTAGAACCTTTTTTATTTTATGCAATTTCAACTTACAGTCACTTATACATATATTTAATTATGATATGGTTTGAGAATGAATAAGTTTATAAGTTGAGAAATGAAGAAAATAGGCAAGTGAGAAGCTTTTTTTGCTCAAAATGACTTTATTTTGATGAATTTGACCCAAAACCTTAGAACTTAGCTTCTTTTATGTAATTTCAAATGAGAAACACTTATAATTATGTAATTATGAGATGGTTTGAGAATAAAAAAGTTTATAAGTTGCTTATAGAAGAAATTAGGCAAGTGAGTAGTCATTTTGGCTCAAAATGGCTTTATTTTGATGAAATGGGCAGAAAAACTTTGAACATTTCTTCTTTTATGCAATTTCAACTCACATTCACTTATACATATGTAATTAAGATATGGTTTGAGAATGAATAAGTTTATAAGTTTAGAAATGAAGAAAATAGACAAGTGAGAAACTTTTTTTGCTCATAATGGCTTTATTTTGATAAATTTGACCCAAAACCTTAGAACTTAGCTTCTTTTATGTAATTTCATTTTACAACCACTTACTAATATGTAATTATGAGATATTTTGAGGATAAAAAAGTTTATAAGTTGCTTATAGAATAAATTAGGCAAGTGAGTAGCCATTTCGGCTCAAAATGGCTTTCTTTTGATGAAACGGGCCAAAAAAAACTTAGCACTTTGCTTCTTTTATACAATTTCAACTCACAATAACTTATATATATGTAATTATGTTATGTCTTTAGAATGAATAAGTTTATAAGTTGAGAAATGAAGAAAATAGGCAAGTGAAAAGCCTTTATGGCTAAAAATAGCTTTATTTTGATGAATTGGACCCAAAACCTTAGAACTTAGCTTATTTTATGTAATTTCAACTTATAACCACTTATAAATATGTAATTATGAGATGGTTTTAGAATGAATAAGTTTATAAGTTGAGAAATGAAGAAAATAGGCAAGTGAGTAGCCATTTCGGCTCAAAATGGCTTTATTTTGATGAAATGGGCCAAAAAACTTAGAACTTTTCTTCTTTTACGCAATTAAAATGCACAATTACTTATAAATATGTAATTATGATATGATTTGAGAATGAATAAGTTTATAAGTTGAGAAATGAAGAAAATAGGCAAGTGAGAAGCCTTTTTGGTTTAAAATGGATTTATTTTGATAAATTGGACCCAAAACCTTCAAACTTAGCTTCTTTTATGTAATTTCAACTGAAAACCACTTATAAATATGTAATTATGAGATGGTTTGAGAATGAATAAGTTTATAAGTTGAGAAATGAAGAAAATAGGCAAGTGAAAAGCCTTTTTGGCTCAAAATGACTTTATTTTGATGATTTGTACCCTAAACCTTATTACTTAGCTTCTTTTAAGTAATTTCAACTGAAAAACACTTATAAATATGTAATTATGATTTTGTTTGAGAATAAATAAGTTTATGAGTTGAGAAATGAAGAAAATAGGCAAGTGACTAGCCATTTCGGCTCAAAATGGCTTTATTTGAATGAAATGGGCCAAAAAACTTGGAACTCTTCTTATTTTATGCAATTTGAACTTACAGTCACTTTTACATATGTAATTAAGATATTATTTGAGAATGAATAAGCTTATAAGTTGAGAAATGAAGAAAATAGGCAAGTGAGAAGCCTTTTTGACTTAAAATGGCTTTATTTTGATGAAATGGACCCAAAACCTTAGAACTTAGCTTCTTTATTGTAATTTCAAATGACATCCACTTATTAATATGTATTTATGAGATAGTTTGAGAATGAATAACTTTATAAGTTGAAAAATGAAGAAAATAAGCAAGTGAGTAGCCATTTCGGCTCAAAATGGGTTTATTTTAATGAAATGGGCCAAAAAACTTAGAAATTTGCTTATTTTATGCAATTTCAACTCACAATCACTTATAATTATGTAATTATTGTATGGGTTGAGAATGATAAGTTGAGAAACGAAGAAAATAGGCAAGTGAGTAGCCTTTTTGGCTCAAAATGGCTATATTATGATGAATTGGACCCAAACCTTAGAACTTAGCTTCTTTTTTGTAATTTCAACTGAAAACAACTTATAAATTTGTAATTATTAGATGGTTTTAGAATGAATAATTTTATAAGTTGAGAAATGATGAAAATAGGCAAGTGAGTAGCCATTTCGGCTGAAAATGGCTTTATTTTGATGAAATGGCCCAAAAAAGTTAGAATTTCTCTTCTTTTATGCATTTAAAACCCACAATGACTTATAAATATGTAATTATGATATGCTTTGAGAATGAATAAGTTTATAAGTTGAGAAATGAAGAAAATAGGCAAGTGAGAAGCCTTTTTGGCTTAAAATGGCTTTATTTTGATAAATTGGACCCAAAACCTTCAAACTTAGCTTCTTTTATGTAATTTCAACTAAAACCCACTTATAAATATGTAATTATAAGATGGTTTGAGAATGAATAAGTTTATAAGTTGAGAAATGAAGAAAATAGGCAAGTGAGAAGCCTTTTTAGCTCAAAATGGCTTTATTTTGATGAATTGGACCCAAAACCTTAGAACTTTTCTTATTTTATGCAATTTCAACTTACAGTCACTTATACATATGTAAATAAGATATGGTTTGAGAATGAATAAGTTTATAAGTTGAGAAATAAAGAAAATAGGCAAGTGAGAACTTTTTTTGCTCAAAATGGCTTTATTTTGATGAATTTGACCCAAAACCTTAGAACTTAGCTTCTTTTATGTAATTTCAACTGAAAACCACTTATAAATATGTAATTATGAGATGGTTTGAGAATGTAAAAGTTTATAAGTTGCTTATAGAAGAAATTAGGCAAGTGAGTAGCTATTTCGGCTCAAAATGGCTTTATTTTGATGAAATGGGCTAAAAAAACTTAGAACTTTGCTTTATTTTTTTTATTTTTTATTTTTATTTTTTTTTTCTATGTATTTTCAACTCAGAATCATTTATAAATATGTAATTATGATACGGTTTGTGAATGAATAAGTTCATAAGTTGAGAAATGAAGAAAATAGGCATGTGAAAAGCCATTTTCATCGAGTATGAACCTGCAATAGTACATCAATCATGCCACCTCAGATCTCAATTTACTTAGTATTTTAAAACTTTTAATAACACAATTGATTTTACCTCAGGAAGCACTTCTTCACCACGTATATCATCTCCTCCATGTCTATCACCTTCTCCTTGTCCTTTTGGCTGAGAACATGAGTCGACTGGGGTACTCGCGAGGAACGGCAAAGTCGGTAAGTTCATCTGCTTCGCCCAAGCATTGAATTCACCTACTAACTCGTTGCGTACTTGTTCCTTAATTAATGCCACCTTGGCATCCAACTCCCCCGGTGAGTTAACATTAGCTTGAGATTTATTCGATTTCGTGTATTCTAGACCCATCACCTTTTTCCATCCAAGCAATGACCCTCCCGAACCTACTTCTCGTCCTGGATGGTATGGTCTTCCCAAAGCCATGGTGAAAGGGTCATTCTCCACACTTGTTTCAAATTTTCCCTCCAACAGCTCTTGAGTGTGCTCAAGCTATAGCAAAAGGAAAAATGAGGTCAGTAAGACAGTTAATGGGTTGTATAGTAATTTTGATGCAAAAGTGACTTAAAATTCAACAGTTCATAGGTAACTTACAAGCTTATCTGCCATTTTTTTGGTTTCCGGACCCTTGATGACCCAGTTTTCGGTTTCCTTATCAAATGTATGGAGAGAACTAAAGAAAACACCAGCGCGACTCACCAAAGTAGTGATCGTGGAACTAGAGGGTTCCTTCGATGCCACTAGAAGCGATTTAGGGTATAAACCCTTATCGACCCACTCCGGTCTCTTTTCACCAAATCTCTTAGGCCCCATACAATGGACGTATTCCTTCATCTCTGCATTCTTTTTATTTTTCTCTCGAAGTTCCTACAAAACTAAAAATGTTAGTATCATTGCTACAAAAAGAGTCAAGCTATTATTCAATTGAGATCGGATTTACAAAAACTTACAATGCCTTTCTTTTGAGTCTTCATTCTAACGAACTCTTCCCAGTCATATTTTGACACTGTCGACCATATTTTCCACGGGAGAAGGTCATCCTCATTAGCTTTCTTCTTCTTTGATTTCTTCTTCTTCTTGTAGATCCACCCATTAGTCAAGTGGGTCTTAAAGCCTCTGAATTTTTCCGCTAATAAAGATTCAAACACCCTTCTCTTCTCGGGATCATTAGGAATAGAAAATAGCCTCTGCAAGCACAAATTAAAACCGATTATTAGTTTCTATTCAATAATAACCATAAGGTTAAGGTTTCTTAAATTGTCTAAATGTGCCAAAAACACACTTACCCTTGTATCATCCCAAAATGTTTGAATCAAACCCGGAGGTACTTGCCGCATTACAAGTGTAATGGAGATTTTCCGCGCACACATGCTAACCTGATTAGCATATTGTCGACATCATTTGGGCCCGGGTTGGCCGTTGTTGTCATACTCCAAGACCATGGGACTGTCGGGTTTCTTAAAACTTCTCGTCGGACCCCTTCTTTTTCTTTGAGCCGGTGCCTTTACCCCCCTTCCACCACCTGTGTTGTTTTTATCTTGTCCTTTGCCATGAGTTTCAGGAGTCGGGTTCTCACCAACAATCTCACGTGTTGTATTTTCAATAGGCGATACACGTTCAGCTGAAATTTCAAAATCTTGAAGCCTACGCTCAAACTCATCTTGAGCCTGATCCTCTGGCTCACCCAAGTCATCCTCCTTATTCACATCTTAAGGCTCATCATCGTCCTCGTCCTCATCCTCGTACTCTTCCTCATACTCATCATCATCAATGTCCTCTACACAATGAGGGTCATGATCGTCCGCCATGAGATATAAGCACCTCTCAAAGCAATCGTAAAACAATATTAGTGTATAGTAAAGTATATGCATGATAGTTCATACACAAAACAAAGGAGTTGGGTTAAGTAGAAGCTATTTAAGCCATTTTCACCTACTTATGGTCCTATAACCTTGTATATGCAAGATAATGAGTACACTTAGGAAATTTTAAACTACAAACATGTTAAATATAATGAATATAGGTTGTTAGAATGAACAAATGTTAGTTCATACACAAAACAAGGGAATTGGGTTAAGTAGAAGCTATTTAAGCAATTTTCACCTACTTATGGTCCTATAACCTTGTATATGCATGATAATGAGTACACTTAGGTAATTTAAAACTACAAACATGTTAAATATAATGAATATAGGTTGTTAGAATGAATAAATGTTAGTTCATACACAAAACAAAGGAATTGGATTGAGTAAAAGCTATTTAAGCCATTTTCACCTACTTATGGTCCTTTAACCTTTGTATATGCATGATAATGAGTACACTTAGGCAATTTCAAACTACAAACATGTTAGTTTATGGTCATTTTAGCCTACTTATGCTCCTGTATACATGATAACTAAACTATATTTGCAATGAAACCATTACTAACTTTTAATCAAACTACCTCAATCTGAAATTCCTTCGTTGTGGTCTAATCGCCTATAACTTGCTTCGTTGTCTATGTCATTTAGTACAACAGGTCTAGGAACAGTGAAAGGTGCTGAATCATCAAACACATCATATTCTTCCTCATCCTCAACATCTCCAATGCCTAGGATTCTTCTTTTGCCAGCTAGCACTATAGACCATTTTGAATCCATTGGGTCAGTAACGTAGAACACTTGCTTAGCTTGAGATGCAAGGATAAATGATTCCATACTATCATTCAAGTGGCCAATATCTACAAGAGTAAAGTCCTCATATTTGATTTTACGCCTGATATTATCAACCCACTTACACTTCAAAAGAGCAACCGTGAAGTCACAATAACCAAGCTCCCATATTTCTTGAATTCGACCATAGTATGACAACTCTGCATCGACAGGTGATTTATCCTTAGAACTTGCAAACTCCCTTGACGATGCCACAAGCGTTATACCACTGTTTTGGGTGGAGGAAGAGTTCAAATCACGATCCTCGGTCCAAAAAGTGTACCCATTGATGTCATATCCCTCAAATGAACGGACATCATCCTTAGGACCGTACGCAAGCCACCGTACTGTATATGTCACATTAGTATCATCCAATCCACTCATTACTCGATCACAAAACCAATTAACAAACCTCTTATTTATAAGTGCCCTTTCACCTTTCGATGGAAATTCGTCACGTAAACTAGCCATGTGCTCGTCTAAATATGGATGCACATCTGAAACATGGTGCAACACATAAAGGTGTGCTTGTAAGAACTGATCTCGGTCTAGTGACATTCGTTTCGACCTAATTGTGCCATGACCATCAAGTCTACCTTCATGTCGAGAAGTAGGAAAACCAATAGGTTGAGCAAGGGCTATGTAGTCAGCCACAAAGTTACCTATCTCCTCACACACGACCCCTTGCATCATACTTCCTTCAGGGTGAGCCATGTTTCTTTCAAAAGGGTAGCACCACCTCATGAACACTGGACCGCACAACTTAATCTCACGCACCAAATGAAGAACCAGATGAACCATTATGTCAAAAAATGAGGGTGGGAAATACATCTCAAATTTGCACAAAGTCACAACCACATCTTCTTGCAAAGCATCTAGTGTACAAGGATCAAGAACTTTGCTACAAATTGTATTAAAAAACAAACAAGGCTTGTAATCGCTTCCCTCACGTGTTTCGGTAGAATACCACAGATTGCAATCGGTAGGAATACTTGCATCATAATGTGACAATTATGGGATTTCATACTTTTCAGATTCAATTCTCCATTTAAGGTTACAAATCTTTTCATGTTAGATGAGTACCCTGATGGAACCTTAATGCCGTACAGACATGCATAAAACATACGTTTTTCTACCCTTGACAATGTATAGAAAGCCGGGGGTAAATAATTCTTTTCATCCTTCCATTTACCCTCAACTTTCTTCTTTGACGCATCTTTGGCCTTTCCCTTTCCCTTTCCCTTGCTCTTCTCCTTCCCTTTTTTCGAAACATTTTCATCTTCTTTTCTCGGTTCCTTCCCCTTTCTAACCTTTTCTTGAGGCCACAATTCTGGACGAATCCCCATCTCTTTCAAATCTAACCGTTCACCCTTTCCGTCCTTTGTTTTGCCTTGGATATTCATAAGCGTTCCCAAAAGAGCATCACACACATTCTTCTCTATATGCATCACATCAAGACAATGCCTAACGTCATGTTCTCTCCAGTACGGAAGCTTCCAAAAGATTGATTCTTTCTTAAACAGAGCAGCTGAGACCACAGTTTTTTATGATTTTCCAAACACCGTTCGTATCCCTTTCACCCAAGAACAAATCTCAGCACCAATCAATGGTCTAGGCGCAGTGTCCTCTTCTACGGTTCCATCGAAAGCCTTTTTCTGCCTATGGTACGGGTGATCACGCCTAAGAAACCTTCGAGTCCGTAGGTAGACATCTTTGTGAGAATGAGTAAGGTATACGCTTGATGTGTCATCAATACATATGGGGCATGCTTTTTTCCCTTTGACCTTGTACCCACACAAGTTGCCATAAGCAGGGAAGTCATTCATGGTCCACATAAGGGCTGCATGCAATGTGAACATCTCGTTCTGATGAGCATCGAAAACGGAAACCCCTTCGTCCCACATCTTTCTCAAGTCGTCAATAAGCGGCGCAAGGTAAACACCTATGTCGTTTCCAGGTTGCTTAGGACCAGTTATTAGCAATGAAAGCATTACATACTTATGTTTCATGCACAGCCAAGGAGGCAAATTATAAATCACTAAAAGTACCGGCCATGTGCTGTGTTGGGTACTAAGAGTGCCAAATGGATTTATCCCGTCCGTGCACAACCCAAGCCTTAAATTTCTGACTTCATCACCAAATTCCTCAAACTTCAAATCAATGTTCTTCCATTGTGTAGAGTCAGTTGGATGCTTCAGCATTCTGTTTTTCTTTCTTCCCTCTGCATGCCACCTCAAGTTTTTAGCGTCTTTTGGTATTGAGAACAGACGCTTAAACCTTGGAATAATGGGAAGATACCACAACACCTTAGCAAGAGGTCCCTCCGTGCCAGGATTGCAACTCATGCACTTGTAGCACGACCGCTTGCATCGTGGACACTCCTGCACTTGTTCATACTCATTTCGATACAGAATATATTCATTAGGACATGCATGTATTTTCTTATACTCCAAACCAAAGGGACACATGAGCTTCTTTGCGCAATAGTAAGACTTAGGAATTTCATTACCATCAGGCAACATATCATTTAATGCAGTAAACAAAGAAGTAAAACTAATGTCCGTCCACCCATGCTTCGACTTAATGTTGAAAAGTGTTAGCACGGCCGATAGTTTGGAGTATTTTTTGCACCCGGGATACAAAGGCTTTTTGGAAGCCTCCGATAATAACTCAAACACTCCACCTTCAACACCATGCAACATCTCATCCACTTGTTCATCCTCGACCTCATCCTCCTGATCATCATCGGCTCCATCCTCACCATTATCAACAATATAGTCATCATTCTCGTATTCCTCGTCCACATGAATCTCATTGCTTCTAACACGCACATCATTCCGATCAAGATCCCTACTGTACTCTCCACTTTCTTCGTGACAAATCCACACATGGTATAAATTCCTAAACCCACGACATAATACATGATCTCTAATGATTTCAACACTATCAACCACATTCACATTATTACAATCAACACAAGGAGAATAAAGGCCTTTGCCACCCAGTTTACGTTGATAAGCTAAAGCCCTCTCGCAAAACTCTTGAACCCCATTCTAAAATTCCAATGTATCGCGTCTACCATACATCCAACAACGATCCTTCTCCATTTTAGTAAATTGTCTCTAAACATTTATAGCAACATATAATGAATAATTTGTAATTGCTACATATTTTATGTAAATCAAATTCAAGTGCAAAACGTGAATATACCATTCATATAGTGAAAAATTGCATGTTTCCAAAGGGTCCTTATCACTCCAACCTAACCAATCCTTGAATGTCTAATCTCACTAGTTAATGTATGTCAATTTTCCAATTTTAAGGAAAATCCGGCAGTATTTCCCTCTAGTTCTCCAAGTACACGATGTAGATAATTAATTACCCACATATGTACCCAGAGAACATAGTGAGGAAATGGTAAGCCAAGATGTTCCTTAAAATCGAAAAGAAAACATACATTCACCACCTAAGTGAGAGTGCACATTCAAGAACAGTCCCAACCGGGGACTATTCAAGACTTTCTCCTAATGAGAAAGCCTAAAATGGGTATCTAGGCATATGATGATGCAAGTATTCTGTATATTGTTTTATTTATTTGCAATTAAACAATACACAAGTTGCAATTTCATGAATAAACTTTTATTAAATGGATAAATAGTAATAAATATAGCTAAGTAAAGTTTATAAGTCATACCAATATAACAACTACCCACTTGAGCTCAATATGTAGTCCTCAAGCTAAACTCGTGCTTCAATTCACATATGAATCCATATATTAAAAAAAAAAAACAAAAAAGAAAAATTAGGTTAAATATTAAGTATGTACTTCTCATAACATGTCAATTCACTAATTTATTTCTAAGTTAAAACATATCATTCATCGAACTAACAATTGCTAAACTATGTATTCACTACTTTGTTCGAAATTCATTTTATTTATTCAAAATTGCTAAACTAAAAAGGTTACTAATCTCTAATTTTTTCATTTATTTATTCAAAATTGGTAAACTAAAAAGGTTACTAATCTCTAACCATTATAACAAACCAAATTTTAACTAATTAAGTAACAAGACTAATATTCTCTACTTTATTTAAAATTACACATAAAAACAAATTAAATTAACCATTAAAACATACTAATATCCAACTAAATGAGTAACAAGGTTACTAATTTCTAATATTTTCACAATTTCCTAATAAAAAAACCAATAATTGAAACAAATTGAAGTAAAATTACATTCTAACCTAAATTTTAATTTGCCTAATAATTCTTCAACATGCAAAACAAATTAATATAAGTACATATATGGAAAATTATTGTGAATAAGGAAAAAAAATTATACCTAAAACACTCAAATTTATTATTGTAATTTAATGTTGAAGAGAGGAGAGATAGAGTAGCTTCTGTGGTCAGTGGTGCGGCGGCAACCTTAAGGGCGGTGGTGCGGCGGCGACCTTCAGGGCGGTGGTGCAGGAAACGAAGAGATGAGGTCGGTGGAGGGGGTTGATCTAAGGGGAGAAACAGTACAGTAGGGGAGAAACAACACGACAGGGGAGAAAGAGAAGGCCAGGGGAGAAAGAGAAGGGCAGGGGTGGCGGCGGTGATGGTGGCTAGCGACGGTGGCGGTAAGAGTGTAGGTGAGGTGAGGGGTTTCGCAGGTGAGGGCTTGCGGGAATCGAACAGAGAAGATAGAAGAGAACAGTGAAGCAGCCAAAATGAATGAAAGAGAAAGAGAAGGAAGAAGGAAAGAGGCGGGGTTTTTTTTTTTTAAAAAAAAATGGCACCGGTTCAAACCGGTGCCCTTTGCATTTTTGGCACCGGTTTTGGCTGAACCGGTGCCTTTTCTATTTGTAGAAAATTGCGCCCAATTTTAGGCCAGTTTTTGATACCGGTTTGGCATGAACCGGTGCCTTTATGGGGATGCCTTTTTGTATTTTTCTACTAGTTTACGAGGCATCCAAGTAAGTGTTTTTTTTATTGATTTATTGATATTATGATATAGAAATCATGTCTAGATTGTTATTATGATTCCTAGTATCATGTTATGATGCTTGATGTTTTGAATGACAACAATGATTCTTAGTATCATATTTAAGGAAAAGGTTATAATATCAAATATGCTTATTATGATTCCTGCGATGCTTCCTGTTGTCTTTCTTAATATTCTTAGTATCATGTTAGGAAAAGGTTATAAATATTTGATCTTTGTTGCTTAGTGACATGCTAGGGTTTGTTATTAATCTTGTTAGTATCATGCCTAGGATCTTGCTATTATTATGCTTTAACATGATTATGAATATGATTATTATTATGATCATTATATTGCTTGATATATATTGTTATTGCTTGATTTTGCCTTTTATGCATGTTTAAAGGGAATTGGTACTTGTAATCACGCTTAATAAGATAATTAATAATCTTGTTTAGGGTTAATTTGATTATAATTCTAGTGATCGCCAATAGATTTGTTTTTTGCATTAATATTCAACCAACATAGGATAAACAGGTTTAGGGTAAACCTATTGATTGTATGTTAGTCAGAAAGCGCACATGAATACGATCAGAATAAAGTAGAGGCATATTATTAGGGTAGGTTCAATTTCTTTTAGGTTGGATTTGTACCTTCATCCCCGAACTTCCAGTTATGGTTCCAGACCTATTGGAGTTAACGAGATCCTAGATCGTTGAGGGGTGTAACCTTCACCCCGTGAACGGTTTACAAGTTCCTAAAACTTATTGGAGACACTTTTCCTCTAGCTTCCTTCCCATTGGACGCCACCATGCTTAAGTGTATGATCACAGTGGGGTTCAAGTTTGGGGTAATGCCTGAAATATTCCCTACAGGGCCATAACCAAGTGAAGACATTACATGCTCGTTCATAAAATCTTTGTAGTTTCTCGAATGGATCCACTCAAGCACCTATTTTAAAAATCTACACTTAATGGGCGCATATAAAGGTGGATAGTCAACTTAGCCCAATTTGACGTGAGATTCATGCCTCAAAAGGATACTAAAGGATCCGTGGTCTTGGACTTCTTAGCAGATTTCCCAATAGAAGATTCGACGCCAATACATGACAACGAATTTCCAGATGAAGACTTGATGATCACAGAAGATGATACTTGGACTTTATACTTTAAAGGAGCCTCAGACCAAAAGGGATGTGGCTTTTGATTACTATTAGTATCACCCAAAGAAGAGCATGTTCCAATCTCCATAAAGTTAGATTTCGACCTTACCAACAACGCTGCTGAATACGAAGCATGCGTGGTAAGCCTCGAAACAGCTTTGGCATTGGGAGTAAAGAAACTCCAAATATTCGAAGAATCTTCCTTGATCAACAAAATCAAATATCTAAAGAGATGGAAAGTAAGGAGTGATAGTTTATCCCCTTACCAAACTTACCTGGAGACTCTCACCAACCAGTTGGAAAAAGTAGAATACACGTATCTACCTAGAGAGGAATACCAATTTGCCGATGCTTTGGAAAGACAAGCCTCAATGGTTAGGATTCCTACGAAAATTGAGCAAATGCCTTTAACCATAAAAAATAGGCATAAAATGTCTTACATTCAAGCCATAGAAGATAATGAAGTGGTCCAAGAAGAAGAAGAAGAAGAAGAAGAACCATGGTATACGTATATACTCAACTATGTCACCAATGGAGAATATCCTTCTCATGTTGAAAAAAGAGCAAAACGAGCATTAAGACCCTTGGCTTCCCAATATGTACTCATAGACAACGAGTTACACAAAAGGGTACCTAAGGGTCAAGCTCTCTTATGTGTAGGAAAAAAGAAGCCCAAATAGCTATGAGGATAGTCCACGAAGGCGTTTATGGAACTCATGTTAATGGCAAAATGCTAGTCCAAAAGATAGTGCGAGAAGGGTATTATTGGACTCCCATGAATAGGGACTATCATCAATATGTAAAAAGATGTCCTAAATGCCAAATATACGCTAACTTGTAGCATGTTCCTGCATCTCTACTCTACACCTACACTTTATCATGGCCATTTTCAACATGGAGAATTGATATTATTGGAAAAATTACCCCTCCTGGGACAGGACGAATACATTATAGTAGCAATTGATTACTTCACGAAGTGGGTCGAAGCACAGTCATATGCTAAACTCACTGCAAAACATGTAGCACTCTTTATCGAAAGGAACATTATTTGTCGATATTGAGTCCCATGAATAGGGACTATCATCAATATTGGACTATCATCAATAGGAACATTATTGGACTCCCATGAATAGGGACTATCATCAATATGTAAAAAGATGTCCTAAATGCCAAATATACGCTAACTTGTAGCATGTTCCTGCATCTCTACTCTACACCTACACTTTATCATGGCCATTTTCAACATGGAGAATTGATATTATTGGAAAAATTACCCCTCCTGGGACAGGACGAATACATTATAGTAGCAATTGATTACTTCACGAAGTGGGTCGAAGCACAGTCATATGCTAAACTCACTGCAAAACATGTAGCACTCTTTATCGAAAGGAACATTATTTGTCGATATTGAGTCCCACATGAGATGATAAGTGACAATGGAACTCACTTTCAACAAGAATGCGAAGAATTGTTACAAAAATATGGTATACAACACCATTACTCTTCCCCTAATAAACCTCAAGCAAATGGAGCAGTTGAGGCGGCTAACAAAAACATAAAGACTATTATCGAGAAAATGACAGAAAATTTCAAGGATTGGCCTAACAAACTCCATTTTGCACTTTGGGGTTGTCGCGCATCAATTCGCTTATCAACAGAAAATACGCCATTCTCCTTGGTTTATAGAATGGATGTCGTACAACCTATAGTGTTAGAGATACCTTCTCTGCGTATTGCATTAGAAAGTATACTGGATGAAGTCGAATGGACTAGGGAAACATATGAAGAGTTAATTCTACTCGATAAAAAGCGACTAGAATCTCTACATCATACTCAAGGCTACCTAAACCGTATGGCTAGAAACTTTAATAAGAAGGTCAAGACAAGAAACATTAAAGTAGGGGACTTGGTGTTAAAAGCATTAAGGAAAAATGTTTTTGATCTGAGAGGCAAATTTAGGCCTAATTGGTCCGGAGCATATATTTTCAAAACCATCCTGTTAGGAGGTGTAGCAAAACTAACTGCTATGGATAACAACGAGTTCTCAAACATGACGAACCTTGACCAACTTAAAAAGTACTACCCATAATTACTTGAGTAGGATACTCAGGAGAGCTACGTTTGGCCTGATTCTTTAGGAAAGTATATGTAGGGAACCCCTTACAGGATGCGGCCAACATAATTTTAAAATTTTAAAATTTTGTGGTACACCTAGGTGATGAAGCAAAGATTGGCCAAATCTCAACACCAAAACCGAGAAGTTACCAAACAAAAACAACCTAACACCCCTAAGCTTATTCAAAGTTATATCCAATAGCATATATACAAAAAGCGTAAACGCTTCTCCCCCAAGCTACAAGGAAGCATTGTCCTCAATGCTTGAAGAGGAAAAGAGTCACATCAAAATATTTTTGGAATTTTCTCATTTTCAATTCTTTTTCATCATTTATTTTCAAATTTTTCAAAGCAAATGTCCATGCCTCTTTAACTTTGGACGACTTTAACAATTTTGCATTTATTAAGTCCTTGCCTTTTTACACTAAGGATGGCTTTCTCCATCAATCATTTGCCATTGTTCACGAAATATTCACAAAACACAAGCTTGCTTACAAAAGGAACCAATATCCATACTTATACACCACAAACTAGAAAAACATGGCCATTTGCTTCACAAAAACTAAAAATGGAACAAAAAGAAACAAAAGGCTAAAAATTCTAAATATGTGGCTTGAAAAGAAGGGAAAAGGCTCAAATGGTTAGCAAGAAGGGAAATGGAAACCCAATGAACTAAAAGAAGAAAATTATCCTAGAAAAGAAAAATTACCACCCCGAAAAGATGCCTTTGTCATCCCTAGATGGTTCGGTCTCGTGTTTGAGATTTATGAGTCAAGATACAAGATTAGATCCGCAATAGTCAAGGATCCATGCCACTCATGCAAAATATGTAGAAGGCTTGAAAAATGATGAATCTCACATGGATGTAGCAAAAACTCACTATATGTGTCAAATCGATCATAGGAAGCAACTACCAACATGCCACAAACAAGTAGAATCCGGTTTCATGATCCTCCTAGTTCTAAAACATGCTACCTTAATTAGTATACACCTATCCTAAACTTAACCAAGAATATTCTCAAATCGTGCATACCCATACCATTTAGGAAGATATTCATTCAATAGAAAAATTCGGTTGTATATAGTCCAATTCAAAAGAAAAACAAAAAGTGACAAATAAAGCCTCGAAACATACCAAAATCCAAAAACAAGAAGAAAGAAAAATAAAAGATAAGAAAGGAGAAAAAGATAAACATAGATAAAGGAAAAGAAGGAAAATAAAGAATGGAACGAATATGCAAGTTAAACATGTAATTCCCAATCAACAAACAAGTGATCAAATGAGAACATCGCTAATGATCCCAAACACTCTAGGTGTTAAAATCATCCATCCTCGAACCATTCAACTTTTCCTAAATTTAATCCTAAACAATGCATCCAAGAAAATAACAGAGTACAAAGAAAAATAAGAAAGATCTCACCGGGTATTCTAAGCAATGCGAAAGACTAAGAAAGAAAGCAAACGCAAACCGTCAGGATATTCCAAGAGCAGTTGCAAGGAAAACATACCAAGAGAGAAAAATAAAGCTATATACAAAAACAAAATTGTTAGTAACTTCCATACAAAATCAAACAGCATCATAGGTGACAGAAATGATCAGAGCAGCAGAGATAGAGAATCATAGAGCAAAGAGAAAAATCAGCCAATTAGAGAGAAATCAATCATCAAGAAGACAGAAATCAAGAACTAAATCATCAATAATTCATTAGCAGCAGAAATCAACAGACAGATAACAAAACCAAGAAGCATCAGCAGAATACTATCGCAGGGAACAGATAGCAGCATAAATCATCAGCAGAGAAAAACACCTGGTGTGAGATAAAGCCAAAGTGAACCATAGAATCAAGGGGAAGACAAAAGAAGTGCAACAGACATAAGAACATTCCCCCAAGCTAAAAATGAGCTAACCCCCGAAGCTAAAACCAAGCTACAAGCTGGAAAAGAAACAAAAGAAAAACACATAAATATAAAAGGGAGGGTAGCTAATATTGTATCACTCGACACTATGGTAAGGGGTAGAATGAGCACTCCCGTCACCAACATCACTAGAAACTTGACTAGGAACATCATCCATGAGCATAAGTCCCTTACCCTTATACCTCCTCGCCTTCTTAGCTCCATCCCTAGCAAAAAGGTGGGACCAATCATCAAGGACCGGCTCGCCCGATAACCCCTAACGGCCTAAAGTCTCAGGAGAGGGAAAAAGGGCAAGGTTCGCCGGATCGTAAGTAAAATCACACCCTCCCGACCTCTTATAATCGTAAGAGGTCGGGGAGGTCCCTCTAGTAGAATGAGGAGGTACATTAGGCCCCTCCTAATAAGGATAACACAACCTAAGGCCGACGGTCTCATCAAATGGCTCCCACTAAGGTATGGGTCCCTATTGGACCAATAGGTATGGGTAGTTAAGATATGGTTGGATATCCCCCCTCATGACATGAAAATCGTAGACTTGCCTAGCATGAAAGTCATAGCCTAATAAAAAATCATACCCTAAAGGTGAACAATTTAGAACATTCGCTATGGAATAAATTTTTGCATGCAAAACAGACAAGTCAATAGTAGAAATAGTAGAAGAAGAGGGAGGAGCCAAGGATGTACCTCCTCGGGATGAAGAGGGAGCAAGAGGAAGATAAGGATTGTGGCGGAGGTTAGGCAATGGAGATCTCTTGAGGGCTTGATCAATTGGCACCTTGTTAGGTCTCCATGGAAGAGGGGTGTCCACACATCTAACCATAGCCTCGAGGTGAGGAATGGGGCACCAATCTGTAGTCATGGTAACCTTCCAAATGAACAAGTTTGATTTAGTGGTGTGCTCCAAAAAAGGTTGATTTATTATGGCATAGATGCTTAAGAAATGGTAAAGACCTTTCTCCCTTTTATCATGGATTGGGACAAGCGACTCGAGCATTGTTTCATATTTCTTATTGAGAGAAATAATCAAAATGGTTATCATACCCCCTAATTGGATACTTCCGGAGATGGACACCATCTCTTATATCAATAAAACGGTCGAGCAAATGCGAAGCGAAGTCAATGACCGCTACCCCCTCTTCAAATGGCTTATCTGCTAGCCATAACCAACTCAACTCCTCTCGACAAATAGCACCAAGGGACTCCTTGGAGAAGAAAGCATATGTAAGAAGTCGGCTAATATACCTCAAGGCCGCATGAATAATGTAAGAAGTCGGCTAATATACCTCATGGCCGCATGAATAATTGACGCTGCTTTAGAATATTGACGTCTATATGAGTCCTCGACAGAAATATGCCTCCACTTGAACTCACAATAATTGTTATCACGTTGCAAAGCATCAAATGCCGAATACACAAGTGGGACATCCTCACTGGGAGTTAGAAACTTGAAAACCTCATTAAAATAGGAAAAAAGCACCGAATGATCATTGTTGAAAACTTGAAAATAAATTCTTTGAGAAGTTTCACCTTTTAAATCCTCCTCAAGGACCTCAAGTGAAGAGAGGAATTCGAAAGTAATCCGAGAGTAGGTGGGAGCATGAAGGCTTAAGAATTCCTCTAACCCAAAGTTTCGAGCAAAAAATCTCACATTATTGTCGATACCCAACGAAGTAGTTGCCCACTAATCATAGAATCTAGTAGAAAAAAGTGTCCGAGTTGAAAGATTAGCAAATCTTTCCCAATGCTCTTCCTTTCTGAACTCAATTCCATAAGTCTCTGAGATATGGGAAGGAGGAGGAACCACCTCCCTATAGGTTGAGCATCTAGCCCTCTTAGCTCAACGGAGAGGAACCATTCTACACACATAATTGAAAAATGCTCATGTGAGTAAGGACCATGAGCCACAAGTATGCATCATGAGGTACAACACTCCAAATCATCATCAAAAACAAAATATGCACATTAACATTTCCATATCAATATAATCAAACTATAATTCCAACAACGGTGTTACAAAAATTATATTATTGTCAAGCAAAATCATCAAACACATGTTCATACAATCACCAAAATTTCATCATTAACACAACAAATGAAGGAGATAATAAGCATTATGGATACAATAATGAGGCTATAACCAAATCAATCTAAACACTCATAAACAACCAAGGTAGAAAATTTATCATTTTTATCAATAGAAATGAAGAAATCATACCTTAGATTGATGAGAATTTACAAAGAAATGAAACACAAAGCACTAACAAACATAATTATGCCAAATTGCAAGCAACAAACCCCAAACCAAAGGGGTACCCAAAAATTCTAACTTGAGGAAAGAGAAAATCACAATGAAAGTGTTAGAGTAGGGATTAAGAGTAATATACAACTAGATAAAGTGAAAAATGGTGAAATTTCAGTAGTAAAATAATGAAGGAAAATGGTGATGATGCTTGAACAAAAACCAAGTGAAAATGAAATGAAAAGAAGATAGAGGAAATGAGAGAAGGTGAGTGTGTTTAAGGAGCAACAGTAGGGAGTGCGCTGTGCGCGGCCGCACCATAGTGCCGCGCGCCCGCGTCATAGGGCTGCGCTGCTGCGCCATAGTCGCGCGCACCCTTCTAGTATGTGATCTTCTGAATCCCTTCTCGTAAGCACATCGGTGAGTACAAGGGAATTGATTATGATGAAGGTTGAGGCAAGCAGTTTCTAAACCTCAAGAATGTGGGTTCAACACTAGATTTTCATGAACCCCCCATTTGAACCCATTAAACTTCAATTTTGTAAGCATACTTCCAATTCATCAACTTGAGCACTCTCTCTTCAAAATAGGCACCAAAATTGTTGGAAATCCAATCAAAACCACCTAAAAACACAATCAAGAAAAGAAATCAAAGAAGAATAGAAACAACAAAAAGAAAACTAAAATCAAGGAAAATAGAGAAAATGGTTAGAAACTCGGGTTGCCTCCCGAAAAGCGCTTGTTTAATGTCAGTAGCTTGTCGTTCTCCACCCATCAAGGTAGATCAAAAAGAGTCATATCATGAAAAACCCCAACAAAAACTCCATCACAGTAGCTCTTGAGCCTATGACCATTGACTTTGAAAGTTCTTGAAAAATCCAAAGGAGATATTTCAACCGCACCACTAGGAAAAACCTCTTGAACAACAAAAGGACAACTCCAACAAGACATTAGCTTCCCGGGAAATAATCTCATCCTAGAATTGTTAAGGAGGACATTGTCACCAACATTGAACTCCTTCTTCTCAATAAGTTTATCATGCACTTCATTAGTGTGAGTCTTGTACATGCTTGCACAATGTCCAAGAGTTATATTCTTTATAATAATACTCACTCACTCTAGGAATTACCGCAAGATCTAATGAAGGGAAGCCTAGGATGGCACCAAATTCTTCCGGTAAAGGGCTAATTTCATTACAACCTAGTCTAAAGCAATGTGTGTCTGTATCCCAATATTCTAAGGCGGCATGAATAAAATCTATGTCAAGATCTACCCCCTTAATACCATAAATACCTCCCATGTGAAAAAAGTCGAGTTCTTTTTTTCTCTTTAGCAGTTAAAGACCGACACCATTTACGAGTAAAATCGCTAAAACTCTTAGTGACTAAAGACATGATTATTTGTTGAGAAGCTAAGATTATAATTAATCTATTTGAATTATATAGAAAATGGGCAGATTAGGGGGCTATTTATGTACAAAATTGATGCAGCCTGACTCCTAAAAGGATTCGGAGGCAACGCATTGTAACGCCTGACGACAAATATGTCGCTTGGCGATAGGGTCTATCGCATTAGACCGCCAAGGGGTACCGGTAGGCGACCTTTCCTCCAAGTTTATTAGCATTGCATCATGGAACATGTGTCAAGGCGGAGGAGCAGGGATGACAAAAATCTCCGAAGTGTGCTGAATAGCCACTCTCTCACCGAGATACACCGCCGCCTCGTACGTCCCCTGAAAGTGCGACGCTCGGTGGTGTACTGCGCAGCCAGCGTAGGATTTCCAGACCGGCCCATAGCCGATACAATACATCAGGCTCTGCAAAATATCTGTAAGGTAAAATTCTATCAAAAGGCAATACAAAGACGATAACTTCTCAAAAGGAACATACCGAGAGGATCAACTCTCGAACATGGGTTGAGTTGATCAAAGACTATGATCACAAATTTATTTCACCTAGATGCATAGTTAAGGTGGATTTGAAGAAAGCCTATGATTCAGTGGAATGGGGATTCTTGATTACTGTTATGTAGGAGCTTGGTTTTCCTCAGAGATTTATTAGCTGGATCTGGACTTGTCTTACTTCTGTCTCTTATTCTATTCTTATCAATGGTTTTCCTGCCCCTCCTTTTGAAGCTAAGAAAGGTTTAAGACAAGGTGACCTTATGTCTCCCTTTCTTTTTGCTATTGGTATGGAATAAATTTCAAGATGCCTTGATGAGCTTAGGTTAACTCCTGATTTTAACTTTCATCCTAGATGTGAGAAGTTAAACCTAACTTACATGATGTTTGCTGATGATCTAATGATGTTTTCTAGAGCTGATAGTGTTTTTGTTAAGCTTCTCTTCCAAGATTTCTTGAAATTCTCTAGTGCTTCAGGGCTTTCTGCTAATCTTGATAAAAGTAAAGTCTACTTTGGAGGAGTTTCTGTTGATGTGCAGTCAGAGCTGAAAGAGCTTCTTGGTGTTTTTCAAGGTTCAATTCCTTTTAGATATCTTGGGGTCCCTCTCTCTTCTAAGAAGCTTACTATTGCTCAGTGTAGGCCTTTGGTGGAGAAGGTGACTGCTAGAATCCAAGGGTGAATGGCTAAACACTTATCCTATGCTGGGAGGGTTCAGCTGGTGAAGAGTGTGTTGTTTGGTATTTAGACATATTGGGTTCAAATCTTTATCTTACCAAAGAAAATTCTGAAAGAGATTTAGGTTAGATTCACGTGCTTTCTTTGGACTGGATCCTCTGCCCCTTCTAAGTAATCTTTGGTTGTTTGGAATTATGTCTGTCTTCCTAAAGTCTGTGGTGGCTGGAACTTGCTTTCTCTTCCTGAGTGGAATAAAGAAGCTGTCACTAAGTTACTTTTGGATATTGCTCACAAGGCTAATAATCTTTGGGTTAAGTGGGTCCATATCTATTATTTCAAGTATAAAGATTGTAGGACCACTCCTACCCTTGCTAAATGCTCTTTGTTTTTGAAGAAGATTATGAGTTGTAGAGATATTGTGAATGATCAAGGGGGGTGGGATGGTTTTATACAGGGCAACAAGATGAAAATCAAGAAGCTTTATGCTGCTATTAGGCCTCAAGTTCCTAAGGTTCCTTGGAAGAGGGTCATTTGTCATAACTTAGCAACCCCTAAAAGTGTATTTATCTTGTGGCTAGCTTTGTGGGATAGGCTTGTCACTAAGGATAGGCTTGTCATTTATCCTAGGTGTTTCTTTTGCTTTAATAGCAATGAAAGTGTTCAACACTTATTCTTTGATTGTGAGTACTCTAGACAGGTTTGGAACAAGGTGTTGAGTATCTTACATGTTTCCAAGCCTGTTCAGCAGTTAGGTGATGAGATTGAATGGTTGAAGAAAATCTGCAGAAGTTCCAGATTGAAAAACAAAGTGGTCCAAGTTGCCTTCACTAAAACAGTCTATGGTATTTGGATACAGAGGAATGCAATTTTGTTCACTAGTTGTTGCAAACCTGTTGATGTCCTAGTTAGGGATATTATATTTCATTAAGCCTGTAGAATCCCAACGGAAGCAAATACTTGATTGCTTAGTTGGTTTATAAGGGAGCTGCTTCTGCTGTTCTGTTTTACTGTTGCTGTTGCTGGTTTTATTGCTGCCGTTGCTGAATTCTGCTACTGTTGCTGTCTGTTTTCTGTTGCTGTTGCTGAATTATGCTGCTGTTGTTTATTTTTGTTGTTGTTGCTGGTTTCTATTGCTGCTGCTTATTTCTGCTTCTATTGTTGTTTCCTGTTGCTGCTGCTGTTTTCTGTAGAAATTTCTGTTTTCTGTAGCTGTTGCTGAATTCTACTGCTGTTGTTGGTTTTTGTTGCTGCTGCTGAATTCTGTTACTGTTGCTGGTTTCTGTTGCTGCTGCTATTTCCTATTGCTGTTGCTGAATTTTGCTGCTGCTGTTGGTTTCTGTTGATGTTGCTGACTTCTGATCTGCTGTTGCTGTTTTCTAATGCCGAGCTATTGCTGTTTTTTGTTAGCAAGTCAGCTATTGCTGGGTTTTGTTGCTGTTTCTGCAGTTATTTTTTGCTGGGTGGCTGCTGAAGTTTGGTTTAGGTGGCTGCTGCTGCTGTTTTTGTTTTGCTTTTCTGCTGGTTTTCTTAGGCAGCGTTTAGCCTTTTGTTTTGCTTTTCTAGTGTTTAGCCTGGTTTCTTTCTTTGAGATGATGTATTACCTTGTTTTGTCTAGTCCTATTGCTTTTGCAGCTGACTCTAGGTGGAGGTTTGCTTTTATACAGTTTGCAGGGGTGGTGCTTCTTGTTTGATGCTCTATGCTTGTTTTTGTGTTCCTGGGCCTTGTTTCGAGAACCCTTCCTAGAAGGTGGCTGGAAGCTTGTGCTCAGGTTGTTCTTGTCTCTTTCTCCTGAACCCTTCCAAGAAGGTGGCAAGAGATTGAGCTTGAACTGTTTGGTGGTTGGTTGGCTTGTTTTCCAGGTCTTGTGGGGTTTGGTGTTTGTTATAACTTAGCTTTTGTAAGTTGTAACTTTTCCTTTTGGTAATAATTTTCTCATATTTTCCAAAAAAAAAACTCTCGGACATGGGCAGTAGTCGCCTAATCACTAATGCGACCTCCTTAACAGGCGCCAACAGGCAACTCGAGAGGGGATGGTCTCACCAGCGTTTGGAATGGAAAGTGCTTGTAGAATCAAATATACAAAGACAGAAGAAGATTAGCGAACGCTAGTAGGAATCTAGAGCTAACTTTAAAAAGAGATAAAGTACATCTACGATTCTCCAGAAGCTGGAGAGTGCGATATTTCCTGTGAAAACTCTGTGACGACAGGAGCCTTGCAAGCCCCGCAAGAAATCACCGTATGTCCTGCTGGCCCAGTTATAGGTCCTGACCAGCTGAAGGTCGCAGAGAGTAGAAAGGTAGTAGAGAAGTACCCGACTACCCATGTTAGGGGAAAAAGTCCCTGAAAGCAAGATAAGAACAAAGATAAGCACCTGTAGACACCCATTTGTGTCTCCCCAAAACCAAATTTGGTAATGAATACATTTCACGTCGAATCATAAACGAATGAAGTGAAAGTGTGGAAAGTCTAGTGTTGCGGTTAGTTTTTATTAAAATTCTCTTCTTTCTTTCTATTTTCGAAAACCTATTTTATGAAAATAGCCAATCGAGTTTATTTTGGTCCATGAAAAGGGTACAATAATGGTGTATTTGGATTTGGATCGAAAAGAGCTTTCCAACGATATATTATAAGCTCAATTCCGATGAATAATGAGGAAGTTATGGCCAAATTACTAAACAGGGCCCGATTTGCTCTTTATATGCGGCCCAATGATTTAGAGGAGGGCCTAATGTCTTCAAGAATCTTCTAGAAGGTTCTTTTGAATCCTTATGTGATTAGGATTGATAGTTAAGTTTTATGAGTTTTATTTGGAATAAAAGAAGTGTTTTAAATGAAATGATGATTTTACCCCTCATACGGACTTTTACGCTTAATTTTATCAAAAAACTAGAAAATGTGTGGAAAATTGCCTGTAGCACCGAATGTTAGGCTGTCGCTTAGAGACAGGCCTGTCGCGTGACAATAGAGGCAGTTGCGGCGACAGAGGCGTGTTTTATTCCTCTTAAAACTCTGATTATTTTTTATCGTATCCGGACTATTTTCATTATAAATAGCGTCCTTAGACCTCCGTTTTTAATTACCAACTCTCATCAAGAAATTCTTGGTACTCTCTCTCTCTCTTTCTAAACCAACTTTTCACAAACAAAATTCTGCATTCACAAGATCTAGATACACCTAACCTAATTCAAAGTTGTCTTCGCTCTAGACGTGAAAGGTTTGATATTTCTGAGGGTTTGGTCCCAAATCTCTCTTTCAATTATTTAATTTAATTCTTTGGTTATATTATTTTCCTTGAAGTTACTAACGTGTGTAATTTTTTATTAGAAAGAGGTACAAGTCATCCATGTAAGTGCTTTAATTGTTTTATGATATAGAAATCATGCTTAGATTGTTATTTTTATTCCTAGTATCATGTTAGGATTCTTTTCTTAGTATGATGTTTAGGGTAAAGGATAAGTTTCTTAAATCAATTATGACTTCTATGATGCTTCCTATTTCTTTCCTAATAGCATGTTAGTGTCATGTTAGGGCTAATTGATCTTTAATGTTTAGTGACATGGTAGGGTTTGTTAATAATCTTGTTAGTATCCTGCCTAGGATCCTGCTATTATTATGCTTTAACATGATGATGATTATTTTTATGATTACTATTATGTTACTTGATGTATATTATTGTTATTGTTTGATCAGCCTTTTACGCGTGTTTAAAGGGAATTGGTACTTGTAATCACGCTTAATAAGATAATTAATAATCTTGTTTAGAGATAATATGATTATAATTCAAGTGATCGCCAATAATAGTTTTGTTTGTGTATTAATATTAAACCAACATAGATAAACAGGTTTAGGGTAAACCTAATGATTGCATGTTAGTCAGAAAGCGCACATGAATACGAGAAGAATAAAGTAGAGGCCTATTAATAGGGTTGGTTCACTTTCTTTTAGATTGGATTTGTACCTTCATCTCCGAACTTCCAGTCTTGGTTCCAGACCTATTGGAGTTAACGATCTCTTAGATCGTTAAGGGGTGTAACCTTCACCCTATGAACGGTTTACAAGTTCCTAAAACCTTTTGGCAACTCTTTTGCTCTAGCTTCCTTCCCTTTGGACGCCACCGTATTTTAGTGTATGATCACAGTGGGGTTCAAGTTTGGGGTAATGCTTGAAATATTCCCTACAGTTTTTGGCGACTCTGCTGGGGAGGATTTCTATTTTAATTCCTAAAATTTATTTTGGCAATTATTTAGAATGAGTGGATGAGACTCGAAAAGTTCTTAGTATTTCATGTGCGTAATTTTGATTAACATTATTGTCTGTCTATGAAAAAAAAAGGATCTCATTGGAAAGACCATCCGTAATGAGTAAAAAAAATATGATTTTCACACGTAGGAAATTTGAGGAATATCTTTCACAACTAGAATCGAAATAATGCTGCAAAAAACTGGAACATTTAAGAACACAGACAGATGCTGAGGCATGTAGGAACTGATGTCTAGAAAAAAGAGCCTTTCGCCAAAGATATGGATATGTCGTCGAGCGACAATTTTGTCGCAAGGCGACAAGGCTCATATCTCAGCGACAGCCCTGTTGGCTGGCACTGCGTTCTTCCAATACCGAGCTTGAAATATGCAATCTTTTTCGACCAGTTCTAGCACTGTTAGCTCGATTCTACTTCTTGATTGAGTTTTTCTCACTTTTCTAAAACCCATATGTGTTCTACATCTAGACATAACCCTCTGGGAATTCATGCTCCATCTACCTGATTGAACGCTTTGAGAAATAAAGGGTACATCAGAGAATGTTGAATTCACCAAACCATGGAAGCGAGTTTAACTCGTGGGGTCCTATCCACTCGAGGGATCCCATCCACTCGCGCCAACCCTTCCAAAGGTAAGGCTTCCGCGAGGTGTATTCGGACTCATAACCATGGACCCTCTTTCACTAACCCATATCCCGAACTTTAGAGAACTAGAGTCATGGTTAGGTTGCAAACTCATTGCATCATATTGTGCCTACTTGACTACCTGTGCATTATTTGTTGTGCATACTTTATATGTTTTTCCTAGCCGTTTGTTTGACTTGTGTGTTAAGCTGACAAGGCAATAATCGTGTCGTTGAGCGACTACACCTAAATCAAATAAATGTATAACGCTTTACTGACCTAATACGTGTATAGGGTAAATAGAGGGGTCGAACCACAGGGAGTAATGCTTAAGCACTGCATTCATTACCTAGGGTCTAAGCTATCTCGGAACAAGAAGTGTGAAAACTAAAAGGTTAAACTAAGAATGAAGTGGATTAAAATTAATATAGCTAGGCACCAAGGGAAATGGGTAGGTGAAGTTGACGCTTGATCATGCAATAACAAAGTAGCATATTAATGGTAAACTAAACATACATGAATACCGAAGTAAAGGGGTCCAATCTAACCACCTTCCGGGGTTAATTGGCTTCTGCTAACATAGCCTCTATGTTTCCACATTAGAACCATATATTAAAAGGTGCAAACAAAGAATTATCGATAGTAATGAATCTCAACTAAGTCAACTTTCGTTACTTGTTAGCAAAGACTTATCTTTGATCAACTAACAATGTGCACTTGCAAGAAAGACCAAAGAATATCAAGCATGCAAAGACTTTAATCACCATTAACATAACCCCAACATTATAAGCATGAACAATTAGCAACTACACCATCCCCACACCCTTGGCTAGGTGACTACTCACAAATCATATTGAAAACAATATTAATCATCAAATCAATAAGCATCAACATGATTAATAAGCAAAGAAGAAAAATCAAAGCAAATAAGCAAAATAAAAAACAAAGGTAAAGATAAAGAGTAAGAGATTGCTCATTAATTGAAGATGAAGGTCTACAAAGGATTGAACAAACTCCTTCTTCAAAATCCAAGTTCATCAATGAAGAAAACCACACTTTCTCTCTCTACCAATGATGACTAATAATGTTTCTCTCTCTAGATTAAGCTAAAATGTAGAAAAATTAAAACTAAGTTAATCTAATCTTTCAAAACGTTCTAAGATGGGACTTATATAGACCGTACAAAGCCAGCTGATAAAAGGAGAGATCTGACCGAACAATGGAAAGGTTCGGCCGGACTACAGGATAGGTTCGGCCGGACTACAAGGTAGGTTCGGCCGAACCATGGGTAGGTTCGGTCGAACCTCCCTGATCCTGGTCTAGTCAAACTCCTGTGGTTCGGCCACTCCTGCAAAACTGCCAAATTTCATCTTGTCCCTGCCTTGACGTTCGGCCGAACCACTGAGTAGGTTCGGCCACACCTTGGTTCAGCCACACCTTCAGGAGGTTCGGCCGAACCTCTTCTGAATCATGCTTCCTCCAGCTTCCCTTGAGCTTAGCTTCCTCCTCTTGAAAATCCCGATTGTTCCAACAAAGAATAAGCATGAAAATCACAATAAGAACAAAGCGAGAAGACTAAGAAAAGGGAAGATAAAGGAGAAAGAAAAGAGGAAGCAAAACTAAGTAAAAATGCTTAGAAAAAGGGCCAAACAAGTGCAAATGAGGGGAGAATCCTTAGAGAAAAAGGATAAAAGAGTGGCATAAATGCCACTCATCAAAATCCCCCACACTTGCCTTTTGCTTGTCCTCAAGCAAGGAATACTAAAACAAAAAGACAACACACACAACAAGCATAATATGACAAGGGTTAAGAAAATCAATCAAGCTTCACGATGGGAAATGCTCCAAATGGACTCTAACATAGGGACATGAATCAAAGAATGCTTACTTTTCTCAACTAAAAGAGGGGGAACACGTTCTAAGATGCTCATGGTTGAAGGCGACAAACCTAAGCTAAGCGTAGAGAACTAATGATTTCATCCTCTGCCCTAGCCCCAACTTAGACGGTCCGCGTTCTCTCCACTAGCTTCAAATCATCCCCAAGTTAGCTCCTCATGATTCCTCGAGGGAACTGGAAAAAGAAATTTTATGTGGAGTCATAAGGTTATCCCGACATCTCAACTATGCACACTCTTTCCATAGGGTTGAAATCTATCTCCCTCCACCGTTCTTTGACCGCACTCCTCCAAGTCCAAGGGTCTTAACTCGGGTTGTAATGTCATGGCTACGGGTTAAGGTTGGGAATTAATTTGAAAATTTTGATGGCAAATCCTGAGTGAAGCAAAAGAGTGGCCATCTCTCAAGAACAACCTAAGAACTGAACCTAAATTCAAATTGCAACCTTCAATACAAAATTTCACAACATTACTTCATTTCTCTCATCATTTTCTCTTTCTTTTCTTTTTTTCAACTTTTCTTTTTTTTTTTTATTCTTTTTTTTTCTCTTCTTTTTTTTTTCTTTTGGTCTTCATACGTTGCATCCTCCCTCACAAACTTTTTACAAATATTTTCTTTCATGAACAACTTTCAAAATCTCACTTGAACCAATATTCACAACTTTCTTGCCCTAAAACCAACACTCTCGAATTCGAACCTCAAAAGCCAATGCTTCACTAACTACAAGAGTTGGTAGAACATAATATGGCTAGATCAAGAAAGGGGAATGAGGTCCAAATTGGTTAGCAAGTGGGTGGATGTAAAAATGAAAACCAAATTTGTAACAAAACACAAAGAAAACAAAGAAAAATGAGAAGAAATGCCCTCTTCCTCCTTTAAAGTTGTTTGGTCACGATCCCGGGAGCTAAATACCAACACAAAGATTAAGACATGCATAATTAAGGATCCAAAGCGCCGCTCACAAGAATGATGAAGGCTAGAACAAATGACGCTCACACGGGATAAAAATAAGCAAATACCAACCAAGGGAATCCTATTCACGATGGAGAGCAACACCATCTTACCACTTTCCCATGAAGTAGGGGGTTTAAACGTCATCAAAAGTTCTAAACCGGGCTACCTTAGCTTATAATGTGTCTAATTCAACCTTAAGCATTCTTAAACCGTGTAAACCCTCATAAACTAGGAAGGTAAGCATTCAAAGTCATGTCATAAAAAAGGCACACAAATTCTCGAATCCAAATGAATGAGCAAATCCACATAAAAAATATTTCAACTTGCTATAGTCATGCTTGTTACACAAAAGAGAACAAGAAGAAAAAAAAACACACAAAAAGGAGGAAGAAATTAAAAAGGTTCATTATCGAGGCATGTAAATCAAATAAATCCCAATCGACATACAAGTGATCGTTGATATCAACATCAACTTTCCCAGGTTCCTTGGAACCAAAATCAATCAACCTCGAACCATTCAACTCTTCCTAAACTAGACCAAAACTAAGCACTCAAAGAAAAAGAAAAATAAAGAGAGGAAAGGTCTCACCGAATGCCTCTTGAAATATAAGACAAGGTAATATATCCAATCTCACCAAGGGAGCTAGTGTTTCTCCTTAACGTCCTACATCTCCGCTTCAAGCTTCAATAAAGATGAGCCAAACAAAAGAAACTACAACAAAACAAGAAAAGGTTAGAAAACAAAGAAAAAGACTAAAGAAATAAACAAAAAGAAGAATAAAATAAATAAAAAGCTATCTACAAAGTTTGGATTAAGGGGATTTGGATTTTCGGAAAATTTCAATTTTTTTTTCTCGGGAGCATCTCCACCTACAAAAACTCAAGAATCATCAAAGAAAATCATCAGAAATCAGCAAAAATAATCATAAAACATCATCATCATCATCACATCACCACATCAATATCATCACAACATCACCATCTCATCACATCACCATCACAACATCACCAACATCATCACCACCATCACAACGCCACATCAATACCACAAGGCCACTATCCTCACTATCCTCCTTATGTGCAAGCAACTACCCTACTACTCTACCTTCCTATGTACACTTCAACCAACCAAAAGGACATCCTCCCACACACTATTCTTTTGCTCGTCCCGAGCAAAAGTTACAAGCGAGAAGATCGGGGGGGGGGGGGGGGGGGAGGGGAGGGAAAAGAACCCTCATCACTGGTTATCATCTCCTCGCCCCCTAGGTTAAGAGGGGTTATCAAGATCAAACCCAGGAGTGTCCATGAAAGGGTTGAAGGGTTGGTTAAAGTGCTCATAGGGCCACCCTTGGGCACCCCAACCACCATCAAAAGGAGCGGGGGTGGATGTGGATGTCGGGTCATAAGTTGGATCACACCCACCCGGACGATAGGGGTCGTATGGGGGGATGCCAACGCATTGGGTAGGGTCAATGGGACCTTCCCAATAGGCGTAGCAAGGGGGGTGGGGTGTTGAGGGTCATAGGGTCCCCAATGATTGACCGGACCCTCTTGAGGAGGGTGGTAAGGGTAGTTCACATAGGGCGCTTGAATGCCCGCTTGCACAAGATTGTCATAATATGCCCTCGCGTAGTACCCCCATTGCTCAATGGAAGCTTGATTGTCTCGACGGATATCATCGAGGGTACTACGAAGGGAATTGAAATTAAAAGGAGGAATGGAAGAAGAAGAAGATGCCTCACCTCCCCTGCTAAGGGGGGGAATGATTTGCTCCTGATGGAGGACCGGCGGAAGTTGAGGAACTCCACCCCGGGCTCTAGTTTGCCTCAGCTCATTGGGGATGTTTTGCTGAGGGATCTTCCATTTGAGAGGAGCGAAATGGTCCACCGTAGTGAGGTCAAGGTCCGGGAGGACACACCATTTGATCTCCCTATCGACCAAGAGGATGAATCGGCGCTTGCTATTAGTGTATAGTTGAGGAAGCGGCTATGACGGAGGGCGCTAATGGAAAGAGCATAGGGAGGGAACTCGTCGGTGAGCTCTTCTCAGGTTTGGTGCATGGGTGGGAGCAATTCAATTTGATCTTTGTATGCTCCATTCTTCAAAGAAAGAGCAATGATAATAATCATGCCACCCATAAAGATCTCATCACCGAGACCGTTATCCCTAGTATCCAAGAGCCGTTGGATGAAGGTGAAGGAGCATTGAAATTTGAGCCGTTAAGGATTATCAGCCAAGAATAGGCAAGCAACCTAGTCTTTTACCATGGAGCCGAGGTTAGCTTTGAAGAGCACGACATATTGGAGAAGCCGTACAAAATACCTCAAGGCTATATGAATGATATTGTTGACCTTTAAGGTATTGGTTTGAAACCTATCCTTGTTGGTGATACTCCTCCACCACTCTTGCTCGTTGTAAGGAATGCGATGAGAGGAGGTCATTTCGGACGGGTGATTAAGGCCGATGGCATGCCAAAAGAAGATCTCATTTAGATCACTTTTCGTTAAAGAGTGATCCTTGTTGAACATTCTGAAATGAATCATGAGTTGATAATCCTCATCGACATCTTCCGGCTCAAAAACTTCCTTGCGAAGAGAGGCAAGGAATTCCAAATTCACACGCTCGTAAGTGTGAGCGTGGAGGTTAATGAAGTCACCCCATCCAAAGTTTTGAGCCAACCTTACCACCTCATCCAATATTCCCAGCTTCCTCAAAGTTAGGGAGCAAAAGAATCTTGTAGACCGAATCGGACGCTTGACGAGTGACTCATAGATGGGCCAAAACTGCTCGTCCGAAGCAATAATGCCATGATCATTGATGCCGGAAGGAGGTGGGAATTGTGGTCCTGAAGATTCTCCCACTCTCTTCCTCTTTGACTTTCCTTTTCCCTTGCCGAACATTTTGATTCTATAAATTCACCAAGAGCATATCATTAGAACAAATGGATAATAAATGACATAAGAAGCCAAGTAGCTAGCCAAGGTAAAAGTGTATGCATGAGAGTATATAATTCAAGGCATGCATGAATAAATTTGAACCAAGGTTTGAATAAGAATTCCTATGTCATTCCTATATTAGTCCTAACAAAGTCTAGGTGAAATTTGGAATGATGTCCCCTAATTTTCATGATATCCATTCATCAAACCATCAAAATTAAACCAAAACAATGAATAACAATGTCCAACAACATCCAACTCATGCATTTCTCAATCATAAAATGGTAACATGAACACCCTAGTATGAAATCAACAATCTTAAGCAAAGACATGGAGATCAAAATAAAACCAAGGCAAACATGCATAATCATCATAACAACATGTTCTACTATCAACAACCAATAAATTGCAACATGTCAATCCAAAGAACCACATGAACCAAACAAGTTATTACTAACAATTTTAAGAATACCACAATTCATACTTAAATATGTAAAACATGGTAAAACTATGAGAAATTGAAGAAATAAACTTGCAAAAGCTAGGAAAAACATACCACAATTGATTGGAATCAAGTAAAAACCCAAAAAGACCAAAGCACTTAAACCCTTGGAATTGGGGAAAATGAAAAGATGGGTTTTTTATGAGGAATTTTTGGTGGAGATTGTAGAAATTGACTAGAGGATGGAAAATAAGTGAGAAAGGGTGAAGATTGAAGTGATTTTGATGGGGATTTGAGGTTGTAAGGGGAGGTGTAAAAGAGGTTTAGAGTGAGAAGGAGGAGAAAGGGGTAGGTGACGAAAATGGGAATGCGGGTCACGAAAATACAGCAGCATAAAACTTATGGCAGCAGCATTTTTTTTTCAAATCTGAAGAATGATTAGGTCGAACCAAGGGTATGTTCGGTCGAACCACAGCGAAATTTCGGTCGAACTCCCCTTTGGTTCGGTCGAACCATGGCCAAAACTTAATTTTCTAAAATCCGGGCAGAAAGTTCCATCAAATTCGCAAAAATAGTGGAGTGACCGAACCTGGAAAGAGTTCGGTCGAACTACAAAGCATGTTTGGTCGAACCTCCCAGGGGTTCGGTCGAACCTATGCTGAAACTTCATTTTTGCAAATTTTGGCAGAATGTTGCTGAAATTTTCTAAAAATTGAGGAGTGACCGAACCCAGGAAAGTTCGGCCGCACTAAAGTAAAAGTTCGGTCGAACCATCCTTAGGTTCAGTCGAACCTTCTGCCAGAATGCAAACTTTTTTGTTCTTGGCAGAATGTTTCCATAAATCCTTGAAAATGCTGCAGTGGCCGAACATAAAGTGGTTCGGCCAAACTCCCATAAAGAATCACACAAGTAAAAATAGTCCTTAACACTCATCTAAACACCATACAATCACGCTAGATGCAAAGCATATCAAAAACCCAAACACAATCAACACTCAAAAATCCCAAAAATCCATAGTTGTAGATGGAAAAATAGAAGCAACATGAAAAGAAAAAGTAGAAAGGGGTTAGAAACTCGGGTTGCCTCCCGGAAGTGCTTTTGGTTAACATCGTTAGTTCGACGTTCCTTGAGTTGATCAAGGAGGGTCGAATTGACGATGCACATCAAGAAGTGTCACAGAAATCGGTTCATCACTTGGGAATCCTTCATAATAGGGCTTGAGATGGTGACCGTTGACTTTGAAAGGAGAGTGGCCGTCTTGGGAGATTTCGTAGGCTCCATATGGAAACACTTCCGTGAGAATGTACGGCCCACTCCACCTTGACCTAAGTTTGCCCGGGAAAAGCTTCAAGCGGGAGTTGAATAGGAGGACTTTTTGGCCTTTGACGAATTCCTTCTTGACAATTTGAGCATCGTGCCAAGCCTTAGTCCGCGCCTTATACATGCTTGCGCTATCGTAGGCATTCATCCTCAACTCCTCTAACTCATGTAGCTCTAGAAGCCTTTGCTCACCCGCACTATGGAGATCAAAGTTAATTTGCTTGATTTCCCAATGCATTCGATGCTCCATCTCCACGGGCAAATGACAACTTTTCCCATAGATAAGCTTGTAGGGAGTGGTCCCTATTGGAGTTTTGAAGGCGGTGCTATAAGCCCATAGTGAATCAATGAGTTTGGAGGACCAATCCTTCCTTGTCCTAGCAACCGTCTTCTCCAAAATCACCTTGAGCTCTCTATTGGCGACCTCCGCTTGACCACTCGTTTGAGGGTGGTAAGCAAGCCCTCGCTTGTGAGACACCCCATACTTATCAAGTAGTCGAACGAAGGTGTGGTGCTTGAAATGCGATCCCCCATCACTAATTATTGCTCTTGGAACACCAAATCTCGGGAAGATCACTTTCTTGAAAAGATTAACCACCACCTTAGAGTCATTCGTAGGAGAAGCCACGGCCTCCGCCCACTTAGACACATAGTTAACGACAACCAAAATATACTTGTTCCCATGTGAAGAAATGAAAGGGCCCATGAAGTCTATTGCCCACACATCAAAAACTTCAAGCTCAAGGATGGGGTTTTGCGGCATTTCATCCCTTCTAGAAATATTCCCCATCCGTTGACATCTATCACAAGTCTTGACAAATATCCAAGCATCCTTGAATAGAGAAGACCAAAAGAGCATAGATTGAAGGACCTTTGAGGCGGTCTTTTGAGCACTCATATGCCCACCACAAGGAGAAGAGTGGCAAATATGGAGAACACTTTGAACCTCGTCGTTGGGGATGTATCTCCTCAACAAACCATCGACCCCTCTTTTCAATAAAATGGGATCATCCCAAATGTATCTCTTGGCCTCGTGCTTGAGTTTTCAATGTTGTTGCGAAGTGAAATCCGGCGGTATGGCACTACAAGCTAAGTAATTCACAATATCCGCATACCACGGCTTCGATTTCACTTCAAGGACATATAGCACATCATCTCTTAGAGCGTCCTCTATTGGCAAGCCATCATCTTAAAACCTTGCACCGCGCAACCTTGAGAGGTGATCCGCCACCACATTCTCGGCTCCCTTCTTGTCTCTCATCTCATAATCGAAGTCTTGGAGGACTAAAACCCATCTCAACAACCTTGGTTTAGCTTCCTTCTTCCCTATCAAATATTTGAGAGCCGAGTGGTCTGTATACACAATTGTCTTAGAACCAATGAGGTAGGTTCTAAACTTCTTGAATGAATGGATAGCCGCTAGGAACTCCTTCTCGGTAGTTGTGTAGTTTCGTTGGGCATCATTGAGAGTTTTAGACAAATAATGTATGACATGAAGTTTCCAATCCTTTCGTTGTCCAAGAACCGATCCAATGGCCTCGTCGCTTGCATCGCACATGAGCTCAAATGAAAGAGACCAATCCGGACCTTGGACAATAGGAGCGGTGCAAAGGGATTCTTTCAATTAAAAAAGGACTTATGACAAGCATCATTAAATACAAACTCCTTATCTTGTTGCAATAGGGATGTGAGAGGCTTAGCGATCATTGAAAAATCTTTTATAAAGCGCCGATAGAACCCGGCATGGCCAAGAAAAGACCTCACTTCCCTCACGTTGGTGGGAGGAGGAAGTTTTTAAATGACCTCAACCTTGGCTCTATCAACCTCAATGCCGGCATGGGAATTTTTGTGCCCAAGAACAATCTCACTTTCCACCATAAAGTGGCACTTTTCCCAATTCAACACGAGGTTAGCCCTTCCACACCTTTCTAAGCATCGAGATAAATTAGATAGACAATCTTTATAGGTGGCTCCTCTAACGGAGAAGTCATCCATAAAGACTTCTATCTCATCCTCAATCATATCACTAAAATGGACATCATGCAACGTTGGAATGTTGCGGGGGATTATAAAGCCCAAAAGGCATCCTACAATACGCATAAGTACCATAGGGGCATGTGAAAGTCGTCTTCTCTTGATCCTTGGGGTCAATCGGGATTTGGAAAAATCCCGAGTAACCATAAAGGAAAAAATAGAAGGAATGCTTTGTAAGCCTTTCCAACATTTGATCGATGAATGGTAGTGGAAAATGATCTTTGCATGTACTTGTGTTAAGTTGGGGATAGTCAATACACATGCGCCAACTGGCAACAAGTCTAGTGGGTAGTAGTTGATCATGATCATTTTTCATTACCGTCATGCCCGATTTCTTAGGCACAACTTGCACGGGAGATACCCAATCACTATGAGCAATTGGGTAAATAATTCTCGCATCAAGAAGCTTAGCCACTTCCTTCCGCACAACCTCTTGCATGGGAGGGTTAAGCTTTCTTTGCCTTTGCCTAACCGGTTTGGCATCTCCCTCTAGATCAATTTTGTGCATACATAAAGATGGACTAATACCTTTGATATCATCAGTGGTATAACCCAAATCTTTTTTGTGTTTTCTCAAAATATTGATCAAGAGGGAGGTTTGCTCCTCCGTTAGGTTAGAATTTACAATCATGGGGAAAGACTCATCGGGACCAAGAAATGCATACCTCAAGCCCAAAGGTAGAGGTTTCAAGTCTACCTTTGGTGCTCCCTTACCATTGGGGCTCTCTTCTCTTTCTTCAACTTGAAAGAGGTCATGAATGTAAGGAGCCTCTTCTTCCATGCTCGCGCCCTTGCACTCCTTCTTGCTTTCCTCAAGCAAATCCTCATAGAATTGTATGTCTTCTTTGTGAGTACCTATCTTTGATTCATTAAACAACACACTTTCAAGAAAATCATTAGTAGCATGCAAGTGGGAGCGAGAAAATTCATTAAGAACGGTATCAAGAACATCTACCCAAAGCATTCACCACTTGAGGAGGGTTGTTGCATGACATTATTCAAATCAAACTCAATAGAATCATTGTCAATTTTCAAGGATATCTTCCCCTCCTTCACATCGATGATAGCTCTAGAAGTAGCTAGAAATGGCCTACCAAAAATTATAAGAATCCTCTCATCCTCATCCATATCTAGCACATAGAAATCCACGGGGAATGTGAACTTTCCTACCCTAAGGGGAATGTCCTCAACTTTTCCCATGGGGAACTTAATGAAACGGTCCGCTAGTTGGAGCGTAATGTTAGTGGGAGAGAGGGTTCCTACACTAAGCTTTTGGTAGACGGAATAGGGCATGAGACTCACACTTGCTCCTAAATCACACAAGGCTTTATCAATTTCAATGCCATTGATAGAACAAGGGATGGAAAAGTTACCCGGATCTTTCAATTTGATAGGTAGTTTGTTGGAAAGAATTGCACTGCAATTGGCGGTCAAACTCACCGTCTCACACTCCCTTCTCCCACTCAAAAGGTCTTTCAAAAATTTGGAATAGTGGGGCATTTTCTTCATAGCATCAACAAAAGGGACGGAAATATGCAAATTCTAAAAGACTTCCAAAAACTTCCCAAATTGGGCATCAAGTTTAGCTCTCACAAATCGTTGTGGAAAGGGTAGCTTCTCCTCTCTAGGTTGGCGATTTAGGGGCAAGGGGGTGGCTTCTTTTTCCTTGGGCACCTCAACATGTTTTTCCTTTTCAACTCTCAATGGCTCATTGGGTTTTTCACCCTCATTCTCTAACTCCACCTCTTCTTGGGGTTCTTCCTCAATTAAAGGGTCACTCCATACTACCTTCCCACTCCTAGTTGTCATGGCATACAAAGGTTTTGGGTTGACTCCTTGACTTGGGATGTGAGAAGAAGAAGAAGAAGAAGAAGAAGAAGAAGAAGAAGAAGAAGAAGAAGAAGAAGAAGAAGAAGAAGAGGATGAATTAGATGCAAGTTGAGCAATTTGGGTCTCAAGCATTTTCATATGAGCATTAGTTTGTTTTAGGGCCTCTTCATGTTTCTTTTGATCCTCCTCACGCATTTTCAAAAGAGCATCTAATTTAGCCATCATTAAATCGATTAGAAGGGCTTCAAGTTGAAGAGGTTGTTGAGGTGGAGGAAGTTGGGGTTAATGGAAACCCGGAGGCCTATTAGATTGGGCATAGTTAGAAACAAATTGGCCCCTATTACCTCCGGCGCCTTGGTTAGGAACATTTCTTTGTTGATTATTTCCCATGTTACCTTGGTCACCAAAATTTTTATTTTGATGGTCATGGTATCGGGAATTAGGTTGTTGGTTTTGATTACCATACCCCCTTTGGTTAGAGTAGCCTCTTCCATTGAAATTAGAAGGGCCTCCCCCACCATGGTATTGGTTATCATAACCACCACCACTTTGGTTCCAACCACGGTTTCCACCTTGATTCCAATTCCCCATTGGATTGGAGTTTGGCCTCAAGTTTCCTGCATTTCCCATTCTAGGAGCGAAATTCATAGCATTGACATTTTCCATATTACCATCATGTTCATGGGAAGGGGGTTGAACTTCACAAGCATATACACAATGAAAGGTATCATGATCATAGGTTTCACAATTAGAACAAAACATGCATCCTTGGGGCATTGTATTGTAAGAAGAGGGGGAGGAAGTATCCATACCATTGCCTCCCTTGGTTGAAGGCGAGGTATTACCATGAGGGTTGGACCTTTCTTTCATCAATTCATCCATTTGCTTGGTCATTTTGGAGATTTGGGTAGAAAGGTTGTTGATTGCATTGGCTTGCTCCAATGCATAAACACCCTTGCTAGAAGTAGCATCTCTTTCTCCTTCGTACCAATCATCATAGTGCTTTGCGGCCTCCTCTATAATACACTCCACTTCATGCTCTCCTTTGTTCATGATTGGACCACCGGCCGCGGCGTCTAGGCTTGTTCTTCCTTGAGGTGTAAGACCTCCATAGAAAGTGTGAATGAGTTGATACTTGGGTATCCCATGGTGTGGGCATTGACGTTGAAGCTCTTTGTATCGTTCCCATGCCGCACTTAGAGACTCACCACTCTTTTGGTGAAAACCTTGAATCAAAGACTGAGCCTCGGCGGTCTTCCTATGGTTATAAAACCTCCTTAAGAAAGACGTAGTCACTTGGTCCCATGTTGTGAGAGAATTAGGGGGGCACCTCCTTCTCTAGCCATTCTAGACCTCTCCCAATTAGCGAAAATGGAAACATTTTGAGGCGAATATATTCTTGAGTCACTCCATTGGCCTTTATTGTGTCACAATATTTCTCAAACTCTTATAGGTGCTCATGAGGACTCTCAAACTTTCCACCCGAGAATTGTTTCCTCTCAATCAAGGCAATCAAATTAGGCTTAATCTCGAAATTGTTGGCTTGAGTAGTAGGAGTTAGGATCCCACTTTGCGCTCTAAAAGCTTCGGGGGCCCCAAGACGACTCAAAGGCGTATTCTCTCCCATTTTAGAACCGTCTTCACTCTCAAACTTATAGGTTGAGAAAGGGTTGATTTCTGAACTCGAAGATGATTTAGGGCTATCTAATTCTTCACTTGAGGGTGAAGAGGGTGGAGTATCTTCTAATTCTCTTACTCCTCACGTTGGAGTGTGGGAATTTCTACTCCTTGCTCTTGCTTCTCTTCGAAGTAGGGACAAAGACCTCTCTAGCTCTAGATCGATGGGAATCAAAGATCTTGAGCGGGTTCGTCCTCTGTTCATACAACAAAGCTAAGAAGAACGTAAGCACTGACAAGTAACAAAAGTAGCACACACTAACAAATAAAGATGAGATAGTCACAAACAAGCAATGAAATAGCAATGGAAGCCGTCTCCCCGGCAACGGCGCCAATTTGACAAGGCAATAATCGTGTCGTTGAGCGACTACACCTAAATCAAATGAATTTATAAGGCTCTACTGACCTAATACGTGTATAGGGTAAATAGAGGGGTCGAACCACAAGGAGAAATGCTTAAGCACTGCATTCATTACCTATGGTCTAAGCCATCTCGGAACAAGAAGTGTGAATAACTAAAAGGTTAAACTAAGAACGAAATGGATTAAAATTAATATAGCTAGGCACCAAGGGAAATGGGTGGGTGAAGTTGCCACTTGATCATGCAATAACAAAGTAGCATATCAATGGTAAACTAAACATGCATGAATACCGAAGTAAAGGGGTCCAATCTAACCGCCTTCCGGGGTTAATTGGCCTCTCCTAACATAGCCTCTATGTTTCCACATTAGAACCATATATTAAAAGGTGCAAACAAAGAATTATCGATAGTAATGAATCTCAACTAAGTCAACTTCCGTTACTTGTTAGCAAAGACTCATCTTTGATCAACTAACAATGTGCACTTGCAAGAAAGACCAAAGAATATCAAGCATGCAAAGACTTTAATCACCATTAACGTAACCCCAACATTATAAGCATGAACAATTAGCAACTACACCATCCCCACACCCTTGGCTAGGTGACTACTCACAAATCATATTGAAAACAATATCAATCATCAAATCAATAAGCATCAACATGATTAATAAGCAAAGACGAAAAATCAAAGCAAATAAGGGAATTGATAGGAAAGTATTTCATTCTTTATTTTCTCTATCACTTGAAACCGTTTGCCAACAATGGGTTTTTTTCCCTTGACAAAGAGAAAACCTCTACTTGGGATTCAATTGTAAATGCTTTCATTGATAGGTATAAATGCAATATTCAAGTAGAAACTGATCATAGAGAACTTGAAATACTTAAACAAAAAGAGAATTAAGGTTTCACTTCTTTGTTTAATAAATGGAGAGAAACTTCTGCTAGGATGATTGAAGTACCGAGTTAAAAAGAATCTGTGAGGATGTTCATTAAGAACCTCAAAGAAAAGTACTCCAAACATTTTAATTACCAAACAATTGACATACTTTCAAGGTCGTCTATGACATTGGGATTAACATTGATGATGACCTTGCTAAACAAAAAGCTGCTAATAATAATAACTCCAACAGTGGCTGGAAAGGTAAGAAGAACGACAATCCTTCTTCTTCCAAAACCACCCACTCAAATAATGTTAGCACCTTTAATTTGAGTGAAGTCCTTTCTATGAACAACCAAGGACAAAAGAAACCATTTAGGAGGAACTTTACCCCTATTTCTATGAGTTATGACACCGCATTCGACCGACTGAATGCAAAAGGTATTATAACTCGTATTAGACCATTTGGGGATCCACATGTTGAAAAGAGGACAATAAATGGAACCCCAACGCACATTCCAAGTATCACCAAGGCAGGGGCCATCTCAATAAGAACTGTTGGAAGCTTAAGGAAGCTATCCAAGACTTGATTGACAACAATAAACTTCCATTGCCCCCTCCAAGTAAGAAGCCAGGTATCAACAATGCACCTCTCTCTGATTCTTTGGCTATCTTTGATGAGAAAAACCATGTTGATCCATCATCCCTCATCAAGCCCGTTGAAGAAATTCATGCTATCGAAGAAGAGGAGGAAACCTTTTTCGATGCCATGGATGATTTCCCTTCTGCACAAGAAATTGCAACTAAGGAAGAAGTATGGATTCTCATATGATCAATATGGGAGGGAATAGACTTGTTACGTGAAGCTATTGAATTCGCGAAGAAGCAAGAAAAGGTGGTTCAAAGCAAGAATGTCAAAATCCCACCTATGGAGAAGAAGCCATTTTCTCTCCAAGTAATTGACACACCCAAGAGGAGCAATAAGCCCTACACTCCAATTGGGATTTCCTATGCTAATATGTTCAAAATGCTCCCCGAGAGTGGTAAAGTCAAACCTCTTGAACCGAGACCATTTAAGTCACTAAAGAGGACAAATAGGTTCTACTGTCTATATCATCAATCAGGAGGACATACCATTGAGAATTGTTTTAAATTTAACGATTTAATTCAAAATCTGATTGATAACAAAAAGGTAGTTTAAATCCCACAAAAACAAGATATTAGTACTAATGGGGTTTGCAACAGTGATGATGAAGACGTCTATCTCAAGGATATGGAAAAACCTCCACTTTCATTCATATATCCAATAAGCGATTTTTGGGATGAAGAAGATTCACCCATAGACGTCCTCACAAGATCTGGGAGAATGCAAGCTCCCATCTCTACACAACCTATTCCTACCGTGCAACAAGTTCCCATACCAGATATAGAGGACAACAATGTTGTCAAACAATTCAAGAAGACCAAGGTCGAAATGAAAGAGACTTCTAGCTACATCCCGAGAACATAGGTTGGCAGCAATGAACGCCTTGGAGAAGATAGGGATAGACTCCGAAACCACTCCTGAGGGGTTGGCTAACTTCCGTACGAGTGATCTGCCTAGTCCTATCAATCTAATCACCTTTTCCGACAAGGATTTACCTCCTTAAGGTGACAAGCATTACAATGCTTTAAACCTTACAGTAGTCTACAAGAGGATGAATGTCTCAATGACTCGTGTAGATAATGGATCGGCAATCAATGTATGTCCACTTCGAACTTCGAGAATGTTAGGAATAAGGGATGAAGATTTAACCCCGTCAACACAAGAAATAAGAGCCTACGACAATACTCGTCGCCAAGCTCTTGGGAAAATCACCATGAATGTAACGACGGGAGCAATAGAACTTGCCACTACCTTCAAAGTGGTAGATATTAAGGCTTCCTTCAACCTATTGTTGGGACGCCCTTGGCTTCATGACCTAAAGGCCGTCCCTTTATCCCTTCATCAACAAGTAAAGGCCATAGTTGGAGGAATCCCTATCACAATCGATGCTTCACCGATAAGAATTAAAGATGTCGAAATTCGATTATTAATGTGGAGCACAATGAGAATGATGAAGACTTGTGGGGCTTTAATGAAGAGGTCTCCTTAATTAAAGAAGATGAAAGGACCCATCTTTGTCACGACCCCCACTCTAAGATGATGGTAAATGTTATTCTCAAGAAAAAAGGACACTTTCCCGGATTGACTCTAGGAAAGAAAAAGGAGATAGCAAAACAAATGGAATTACCTGGCTTCCCTAAGTTAGATACTTTCAGACTTTGTTTTGAATTGACTAAAGAAGATCTAAAGCGAGTCCAGGGAAAGTCTAGAGCGCGTAGGAACGCTCGCACCCAAAAAAAAGCAATCCCAATGGACCAATATCCTCTTACTCTCAATGGACAGTTTATATGAGAAGGTGAGGACTATCCATGCTACGAATTTCCCGAACCTTTCGTTGTAAATGGCATAAGGCAACCTGGGTTCAAAATCTTTCTAGATTGTTACTTTCTAGATGAGATCCCAACTCTTATTCATAAGGAGAAATCACCCCATTCTTTGACTTTAATGGCATAGGACTCCTCTTTGGGCGTGAGAAGGATGAGCCAAATTACATAGAGGATAACTCTCGCTCATTCAAACGGTCCTACAAAGCGAGAATTTTGACCCTTCGAAGCTCGTCACTCGAGTAGAGGGTTTAGTTCAAGGATGGCACAAGATGGTTAAGGTGACTACTCCGAGGGGTAGAAAAATATCAATGACAACAGGGCAAGGACCAATATTTGAAGATTTGTCTGAGTAAGAGTCAGAGTCAGAGTCATAGTCTTTCCCTATGGAGTCTTCTAAGTCATTAGTCGTAACTCTTTTTTCTTCTTTTAATTCTTTAGCATCTACTCCTAGGATAGTTAGCAATCAAGTCCTGGGGACATTTCTTTATTCGATGTAATGATTTCAAAATTTAATAACATGTCTTCTTCCCCTTACTTCTCGTGTTATTAATTAACCCAAGATGACGAGCAATGCTTAACTAACAATGAAAATGACAAAAAAATTATTAAAGCAATGGAAACACTTCAAAAAAAAAACACTGGTAATTGAGGATACTGAAACGGTTGATATCTCAAATGATTCAACCATTAAAAGAGAAGTTAAAATCGGATTAACGCTAAATAAAGAAGAAAGTACCGATTTAATTAATCTACTTAAAGAATTTATCGATTTATTTGCTTGATCATATGAAGATATGACATGCATTAATAGAGAACTAGCTCAACACACCATACCACTAATTCCGAGCATGAAACCTGTAAAATAAAAGTAGCGTCGAATGAAACCCGACGTGGCTCTTAAAATAAAAGAAGAAGTTGAAAAACAAATAACTGCAGGTTTTATCAAGGTATCCAAATACCCCGAATGGGTAGAAAATGTGGTCCCAGTTACGAAGAAGGATGGAAGGGTAAGAATGTGTGTGGACTATCAAAATTTGTATAAGGCAAGTCCAAAGGACGATTTCCCTTCACCACACATCGATATTTTAGTAGATAATACAACAAATCATGCGCTTCTCTTATTTATGGATGGATACGCGGGGTACAACCAGATTCTCATGGCAGAAGAAGACATGGAGAAAACGACATTGATAACACCGTCGGGTACTTACTATTACACGGTAATGCCATTCGAGCTGAAAAACACGGGTGCTATTTACCAACGAGTAGCAAATGCCCTACTCCATGATATGATGCACAAAGAGGTTGAGGTATATGTTGACGATATGATTGTGAAATCAATAGATCACCCAGGACATCAAGTAGCCTTAAGAAACGTTTTCGAAAGGCTAAGAAAATACAACATGAGGTTGAATCCATCAAAGTGTGCTTTTGTAGTCGCCTCAGGAAAGCTTTTGGGATATGTCATAAGCTCTAGAAGAATAGAGATAGACCTAACAAAGATCAAGGCGATTATGTCAATGCCATCGCCCAAAACTGGGAAACAAATTCGAGGATTTATTGGCCAGTTGCAATATATAAGTAGGTTCATACCGAAACTAACAACCATATGTGAACCAATATTCAAGAAGCTAAAAAAGAATGTGCCAATAATATGGGACGGCGAGTGTCAAAAAGCCTTTAAAAAGATCAAAGCCTATCTCGCAAATCCACCCGTATTAGCACCAGCGCTTCTAGGGATCCCTCTTAAGCTGTACTTAACAGTCACCTAGGAGACAATGGGGGCTATGCTAGCACAAGAAGTAGAAGGAAAAGAAAATGAAATCTACTCTCTAAGCAAGAAAATGCTCGAGTATGAAGTACGCTACACACCGCTTGAGAAATTGTGCCTCGCATTAGTGTGGGCCAAAACCAAGCTAAGACATTACATGCTCGTGCATACAGTCTTTGTAGTTTCTCGAATGAATCCACTTAAGTATATATTCAGAAAGTCTACACTCAATGGGCACATATCAAGATGGATAGTCAACTTAGCCCAATTTAATGTAAGATTCATGCCTCAAAAGGATATCAAAGGATCTGTGGTCTCGAACTTCCTAGCGGATTTCCCAATAGAAGATTCGACGCCAGTACATGACAACGAGTTTGCAGATGAAGACTTGATGGTCACAGAAGATGATACTTGGACTTTATACTTCGATGGAGCCTCAAACCAAAAGGGATGTAGCGTTGGAGTACTATTAGTATCACCTAAAGAAGAGCACGTTCCAATCTCCATAAAGTTAGATTTCGTCGTTACCAACAATGATGATGAATACAAAGCATGCGTGGTAGGCCTCGAAACAGCTTTGGCCTTGGGAGTAAAGAAATTACGAATATTCGGAGACTCTTTCTTGATCATCAACCAAATTTCCAAAAGATGGAAAGTAAGGAGTGAAAGTTTAGCCCCTTACCAAACCTATCTGGAGACCCTCACCAACCAGTTGAAAAAGGTATAATACACCTATGTACCTAGAGAGGAAAACCAATTTGCTGATGCCTTAGCAAGACTAGCCTCAATGGTTAGGATTCCTAAGAAAATCGAGCAAATGTCATAATATATAGAAAAAAAGGGATAAACCAACTTACATTCAAGCCATAGAAGATGATGAAGTGGTCCAAGGGGAAGAAGAAAAACCATGGTATACGGATATACTCAATTACGTCACCAAAGGAGAATTTTCTCCTCATGCAGTCAAAAGAGAAAAACGTGCATTAAGACTCTTGGCTTCCCAATATGTACTCATAAACAATGAGTTACACAAAAGGGTACCTAAGGATCGAGCTCTCTTATGTGTAGGGAAAAAGGAAGCCCAAAGAGCTATGAGGATAGTCTACGAAGGCATTTGTGGAACTCATGTTAATGACAAAATGCTAGTACAAAAGATAATGCAAGAAGGGTATTATTGGACTACCATGAATAGGAATTGTCATCAATATGTCAAAAGATGCCCTAAGTGCCAAATTTACGCTAAATTACAACATGTTCCTCCGTCTCTACTCTACACCTACACTTCACCATGGCCATTCTCTACATGTGGAATTGATATTATTGGTAAAATCACCCCTCCCGGAACAGGAGGTCACGAATACATTCTAGTAGCAATTGATTACTTCACAAAGTGGGTTGAAGAACAGTCATATGCTAAACTAACTGCTAACCATGTAGCACTCTTTATCGAAAGGAATATTATTTGTTGATGTGGAGTCCCACATGAGAAGATAAGTGATAATGGAACTCACTTTCAAGAAGAATGTGAAGAATTGTTACAAAAATATGGTATTCAAAACCATCACTTTTCCCCTTATAGACCTCAAGCAAATGGAGTAGTTGAGGAGGCTAACAAAAACTTAAAGACTATTATCGAGAAAATGACAAAAAATTACAAGGATTGGCTCGACAAACTCCATTTCTCACTTTGGGGTTATCGCAAGTCAATTCACACATCAACAGGAAATACGCCATTCTCCTTGGTTTATGGAATGGATGTCGTACAACTTGTAGAGCTAGAGATACCGTCTCTACGCATTGCATTAGAAAGTAAACTCAATGAAGTCGAATGGACTAGGGCAAGATATGAAGATCTAGTTCTACTCGATGAAAAGCGACTAGAGGCTCTACATCATACCCAATGCTATCAAACCCGTATGGCTAGGCACTTTAATAAGAAGTTCAATACAAGAAACATCAAAGTAGGAGATTGGTGTTAAAAGCTTTAAGAAAAAATGTTTTGGATCGAAGAGGCAAATTTAGGCCTAATTGGTGCGGACCATATATCGTCAAAACAATTTTGTCAGGTGGTGCGGCAAAACTAACTGATATGGATGGCAACTAGTTTTCAAACATGATGAACCTTGACCAACTTGAAAAGTACTACCCATAATTACTTGAGTAGGACACTCAAGAGAGCTACGTTTGGCCTGATTCCTTAGGAAAGGATAGGCAACCCTTTACAGGGTGCAGCCACTTCAATATTCACAAACCTCGCATCCCAAAAGCAATAAAAATTCGACGCAATAGTAGCGCCACAAAAAGGAGTCTGTCGCCAGACGACAGACTGCAGCACAAGGCGACAAATCCTGTCGCTCGGGGACAGGCAGCAACGTCTTGCGATAGACACAAAATAGCGGTGCCGATTTTCTGCGAATATCTGGGCAAATTTCGGTGTATTACGGAAAATTTTTTACTTCCGTCTTCGAGAAAGTTTCTTGAAAATAATTTAATTTGTTTTCATTGCTTTAATAAATTAAATTTAAAAGTTGATTTCATTAAAAAAAGCTGAAATTCCATTAATAAAATAAAGTAAAAATTACATTATTGATAAAATTTAAATAAAAGCTTAATTAAATAAATTGTCTTAAAATTTAAACTAGTCTAATAAATTGGAAATTAAGCAATGCTTTAATGTTTCTTCTCTTTCTTTGCCCTCTTCCAATTTTTTTCTGCACCCTCTTCATCATCCATGACTTTAGCAAGTAGGCATCCTTTAGAGGACCTACATTCAATTTTAGAGTGAATGGTTTATCCCTTAGCTAGGACTCCATGCTTCTTTTCTAAGCAAACCTTGTTTTCTGAAGTGTCAACTTTACTTTTCCCTTTATCCTTAGTAGTGTCTTTCATTTTAGGCATCACAGGTGTTTTAAATTAAACTTTCTCACCCAAGCGTTCCTTAACAAGAATCACTTTGTCACCTAGACGGTTCTTCACATTGGTTGTACTCTGATTTATCTCCATGTCCTTTGTAGGCTTATTAAGAAGCCATTTCTTCACATCATTGGGCAAGGAAAAAGGAACCTTCTGGGTAATCATTTCCCATAAAGGCCTAGCACTCCAATATGTGTCAAATGTCTCTACTTCTTGTGAAACATGGAATTCATAAGGATGACAGAGATCCCCGGATGTAATTGTTTGAAGCAGACCGTACTGCCTTTTTACCCTGCAGGGATAATAAAAAGTCATCTTGGTTAAGCTTGGAAGACGGCAGAAGGGTTGCTTGTTGACACCAACCATCTTCTCAATTTTCCACCATAGGGCGACCCACTTGATAGCAAATTTGAAAGAGGCAAAAACTTTACTCCACTCATGGCGATCCATCTTAGAGAAACATTTTTTTCGCATCACAAAGAAATTTTGAGTGTATTTTCAATGTTGTCAGGAGGACTAATTAATTCTAGTCTCTCAATTAGCCGTATCTGCAAAAAAAAAAAAAAAAAAAAAAAAGAAAAAAAAATAAATCTATGCAAATAATTAGTATTACTTTACAAAAATAAGTTTTTGATTTATATAATTAAAACTATTATTTTTCTACCTGTAATAAAATTGGAGATCCCCAAAAAGGTGCTTTTGGATTCTTCTTTAATTCATCTAGACTAAGCATAGTCTCTCCAACAATTAATGGCATTGGATTCCTTCCGGATTCAATTTGCTCCAAGACAGTTAATATAATTGCTTGGTCCTCATTAGTTCTACCAATAGTGAGAAGATATTGGTTAAGCATACAAAAGAGAAAAGCCCTTCTTCTATAAACATGAAAAGACTCAGAATACGGTCTATCAAAATAGTGGCGTGCAAATACTTTTAGATTAACTACGCTCCCATGTACAATATTTGTTAGATCTATGTCTTTTAAATTAAAGAAGCGCTTAAAATCATTATAATAATATTCATTCACTCTAGGGATTACCGCAAGATCTAATGAAGGGAAGCTTAGGAAGGCACCAAATTCTTCCGGTAAAGCACTTTTCATCGCACCCTAGTCTAAAGAAATGTGTATCTGTATCCCAATATTGTAAGGCGGTATGAATAAAATCTATGTCAAGATCTACCCCCTTAATACCATAAATACCTCCCATGTGAAAAAAGTCGAGTTCTTTTCTCTCTTTAGGAGTTAAAGACCGGCACCATTCACGAGTAAAATTCCAAAAACTCTTAGTGACTAAAGACATGATTATTTGTTGAGATATTAAGAATATAATTAATCGTTTGAATTATACTGAAAATTGGTAGATTAGGGGTCTATTTATTTACAAAATTGATGCAATTTGACTCCGGAAAGGATTCGAAGGCAACGCACTGCAGTGCCAGACGACAAGCATGTTGCCTTGCGCCAGAGTTTGTCGCCTGGCGACAACGCAAAACACATGGCGACAAGTGGCGCTGCAGCGCTTCCTCAGTGTGCTATGCAAACCGTGTTTTTCTGGATATGACTCAAATTCGTACAATGACTTTACAATTTTTCCCTTTGTTCAATTACCCCATACATATTAATTTATTATATTTTCCTTCCTTTTATTGGATTTATTCAAGTTTTATTAAATTTAGGTTTGTTTCAAGTCCGATTTATTTTTCTTTTTTCCTTTTTGGGGGAGAAAGTCGGATACCCTCCATTAGTAATGACGGAAAATTTTGCGCAAAATTATTCACTAATTTTTTGCACACACACATATGCACAAAAAAATGAAAAATAAAATGCAAATATTAAATATTCGTAATAGATAATAGTTTGTATATACAAATATGTCTAATAAATAAGTCAGCCGACAAAGTCCTACAAAAGTCAAAATAAAATAACCACAGGAACAACTACGGTGCTGGAGGGCGCAGATGATGAGGGATGTTCATCATGTCGAAGAAAATTGTAGACTAAGGAGTATGCTCCTCACCAACTCCGGACTCACCAAGAGTCGAAAACCTCAACTCAAGACTAGTCCACCTAGGGTCGCCCTGGTGATGAATCAACAAAGGTTGAGGCTGCGGAGGCTGCTGCTCGTACTTCGTACATCCCACCACCTACTGGAGCAGATGTGACCTCTCCTTGGCCCATTGGCCTAGTCCGTGCACCCTCAGAAAAAGAACCCGAGCCCTCCACTGCCTCGGTCCTAGCAACGTCAGATCGGCCTCCCCGGCCACAAGAAATAGTGCGGCGACGCCTCGAGCCAGACCTGGACGGCTCCCTCCTAGCCTCGAGTCTCGTCCGAGTACGTGAAGGGATAGGTTGTCCCCACAAAAGTAAATCAAGTCAGATACAAAGAAAATAGAAAAATAAACAATACAAAATAAGAGGAAAAAGAAATACCTCCTGAGCAGTGTCGTCACGAAGATAGGAAGTCACGTTCCTCATCCGCACCAGCTGGCTCCGGAAGGCGTCTATGCACCTCGCCATCGCCGTTACCACCTCGCGCGAGAACTGTCTAGAAACAAAGTCAGTAACAATACAAGACAAATATAAAAAAAATAGCAAGCAAGTAACTCACCCGAGTCTGGTGACGAGGGATGGATCGCTTTATGATGCGCTGATCCTCAAGAACCGGAGGAATCAACTCCTCAATAGGGTCGTATGTCCCCTGATAGTTGATGGACATCCGAGGAGGAACAAATATAGTAGGCTTAGCCTGGAAAAAACAAAACCAAAGTGAATAAAACACCACTTGGGGGCTACCTAGCAAATAACTAAAAAGACAAAAAGCATACTGCCTCCTCCTCAGACAAAACAAGGGCTGAAGCTAACAACGACAACAAGTCCACCTCATAGCATCGCCCTGAGCTAGCATGAGATCGCCAGAGTCGACTAGCGAATGCTCTCTGGTGGTCGCATCATCCTCAAAAGCCATCGCTAGAGTCGACCGGTAAATGCACCGAGTGCTAAGTCGTGCTGGCTCCACCTCGGCACGGGCCTTAACAGCGATCGGACCCAACAACTGCTCGACTATCGGAGAAAAAGCAGAAATTGTATTGTCAAATGGCAACGCGTCAGCGAAACTCCAGTCCTGAGATGAGACAGAAGTCGACTGGGGTGACAGTAATCTCACTGTCTAGCCATACTACATTGTGCAAAATTGACAAAAATTAAGGCTCTATAGTATCTAAGGTTCTCCTAGCCGCATGATACTATGTTCGCAAAAAAAAAAAAAAAACAGAATACGTAGTACTAAAACAGAGCACGATTTCAATTCAAGCATGTATGGAATTTTTCATATAATTAAACAATTTCTTACAATATTATGATATTTATTGTAACAAATTGGACAAGAATTGCTAGCAAAAACACGAAGAACAACCCACATTATTCTCACGACCTTAAGGGGTTCAACAATGGTGAATTGCTCATTTCTTCACCAAATTGAGTCAAACAAGTCTAAAAATACTTCTAAGGAAATATACAAACATAATCAAGCAATTTCATGACATAAAATTCGACAAAAAAGAAAATTAAGCGATTTAAATTTTGAATTTTCAAGAAATTCGTGAATAAACATGTGCAAAATTCAGCAAAAATCGAGTGACTTTGAAGAAAACTTACATAGATTAGCAAACTAGATGAATTAAGATTCGATTTGCAAAACGCTAGAGCGAATTCGGTTGAGAAACGAGCAAGAACGAATAGATTGAAGTTTTGAGGCGAAACAAGCGAAAAACAGCAGCAATAGTGAAATGAGGAAGAAAGGGGTTTTATTCAGAAAACCCGAGTGCAGTGCCATGCGACAAATTTTTTGCCGCGTGACAGAGGCTGTCGCCAAGCGACAAGAAGAAAAAGCGGCGACAACAGTTTCTGGCAGCCGCTGCAGTAATGAAAAAAATGTGAGGCCTCATAGGATAATATTTGGATCTCGTACAGCAGTTTGGGTTCCTTGGTACGCTAGTTAGCCACTTGAAGAATCTTGACATGATTTAGTAATTGACTCGGTTACAATCACATTAAGTGATTGACTTGATAAATGATCGTCTCACTTAGCTTAAAGCGTCTAAAAATTGGCTAATCGCAAAGCCACCGACATAATGGTTCATAAGCAGCAAAGGCACCGACACAATGGTTCATAAACAATAGAAGCACCGACATACTGGTTCACAAGCATCAAAAGCGTCGACGCACTGGCATAGAAAAAGCAAGGTCCAAGCGAGCTTTAAAGGATCGACAAGAATTGGTCTTCGGTGATATTCTTCAAAATATTATCGCAGAAAATGAGGATGGCTTCAGGCGAAGCAATCTTTGATCATGATCCCTGGCTTGCGAAAGATGGTCACAAAGCGGTAGAAGATCGTTTCAGGCGAAGCAATCTTCGATAGTATTCTCTGGCTTGCAGAAGAATATCATAGTGGAAATTGGAGGCAGTTACAGGCGTAGCAGTCTTCAGGCGGTATCCCCTAGCTTGAGGAAGATTGTCAAAGGTATTTGTTTAGAGACGCATGGACATATCAAATAGGCTCCATTATTGAGAGATGAGTGAACATCAAAACAGCAAGATAACGTTCCCTAGCTTGTGGAAAGTTGTCCCCACAGCAAACACAACAAATCGGTTACCTTCAGAGACATGTGCTCGACGGTGCAAGATACGCGTTTCTTAACTCTTTTATTTGTTTTAACTAACGCTAGTTTGTAGGTATCGGCGTTACAAGAATGATTTAGGATCGCAAAACGTTCTAAATCATTCTCCGTCCCTATCGGTACGTACTTTAACTTTGGTTTTTGAAACTTGCGTTTCTCCAAACACAGTCAAAGTAAGGGGCTTCTGTAGACACCCATTTGTGTCTCCCCAAAACCAAACTCGGTGATGAATACCTTCATGTCAAATCATAATCGAATGAAGTGAAAGTGTGGAAAGTCTAGTGTTGCGGTTAGTTTTTATTAAAATTCTCTTTTTTCTCTCTGTTTTTGAAAAACTATTTTATGAAAATAGCCAATCTAGTTTATTTTGGTCCATGAAAATGGTACAATAATGGTGTAGTTGGTTTGGGCTCGAAAAGAGCTTTCCAACGATATATTATAAGCCCAATTGCGATGAATAATAAGGAAGTTATGGGAAAATTACTAAAGAGGGCCCAGTTTGATCTTTATATGCGGCCTAATGATCTAGAGGTGGGCCTATTATTAATTATCATTCCTAATGAAATTAGGATTGATTATAGTCTTCAAGAATCTTTTAGAAGTTTCTTTTGAATTCTAATGTGATTAGAATTGATAATTAAGTTTTGTGAGTTTTATTTGGAATAAAAGAAGTGTTTTAAATGAATGACGATTTTACCCCTCGTACGGACTTTTATGCTTAACTTTATCAAATAAATAGAAAACATGTGGAAAATTGCCTGCAGCGCTGAACGCCTGGCAGTTGCCTACAGACAGGCCTATTTGTCGCACGGCGACAATCCCTGTCGGGTGGCAACAGAGGCAATTGTGGCGACAGAGGCGTGTTTAATTCCTCTTAAAACTCCGATTCTTTTTTATCGGATCCGGACAGTTTTTATTATAAAAAGCGTCCTTAGACCTCTGTTTTTAATCACTAACTCCCATCAAGAAATTCTTGATACTCTTTCTATCTCTTTCTAAAGCAACTTTTCACAAACAAAATTCCGCAATCACAAGATCTAGATACACCTAACATAATTCAAAGTTGCCTTCGCCCTAGACGTGAAATGTTTGATATTTCTATGGGTTTGGTCCTAAATATCTCTTTCAATTATTTAATTTAAATCTTTGATTTTAATATTTTCCTTGAAGTTACTAACATGTGTATTTTGTTATTAGAAAGACGTACGAGGAATCTAAGTAAGTGCTTTAATTGTTTTATTAATTTAGAAATCATGCTTAGATTGTTGTTTTGATTCCTAGTATCATGTTAGGATGCTTTTCTTAGTACAATGTTTAGGGTAAAGGATAAGTTTCTTAAATCAATTATGACTTCTATGATGCTTCATATTTCTTTCCTAATAGCATGTTAGTTTCATGTTAGGGCTAATAGATCTTTAATGTTTACTGACATGCTAGAGTTTGTTATTAATCTTGTTAGTATGATGCGTAGGATCATGCTATTATTATGCTTTAACATGATGATGATTATTTTTATGATTCATGATTATTTTTTTATGATTATGTTTATGTTGCTTGATGTATATTATTGTTATTTCTTGATCACGTCTTTTATGCATTTTTAAAGGGAATTGGTACTTGTAATCACGCTTAATAAGATTATTAATAATCTTGTTTAGGGCTAATATGATTATAATTCAAGTGATCGCCAATAATAGTTTTGTTTGTGCATTAATATTCAACCAACATAGATAAAAAAAGGTTTAGGATAAACCTAATGATTGCATGTTAGTCAGATTGCGCACATGAATACGAAAAAATAAAGTAGAGGCCTTCAGGTTCAGTCTCTTTTAGATTTGATTTGTACCTTCATCCCCGAACTTCCATTCTTGGTTCCAGACCTATTGGAGTTAACTATCTCTTGTATCGTTAAGGGGTGTAACCTCCACCCTGTGAACGGTTTACAAGTTCCTAAAACTTGTTGGCGACTCTTTTTCTCTAACTTCATTCCCCTTGGACGCCATTGTACATTAGTGTATGATCACATTGGGGTTCAAGTTTGGGGTAATGCTTGAAATATTCTCTACAGCACTCGCTGCTCACTAGTTGTCGCATCATCCTCGAAAGCCAGCGCCATATTAGACCGGCAGATGCACCGAGCGCTAAGTCGAGACGGCTCAACCTTGGCACAGGCCTGAACAATAATCGGACCCAACAGCTCCTCGACTATAACAGAAAAGATAAAAATCGTACTGTCGAATGGCAGCAGAATCGAGCGGAACTCCACTCTCTAGATGAGGCTGAAGTCTGCAGGGGTGACAATCATCTCACCCCAGGGAAAGTGAAAGGTGTTGGTGGTGTCCCATAAGAACTCCACCAAAGCTCAAACCACGTGGTGGCTCGCGTCAAACGAGCACATGGCCTGAGTAGCCCGAAGCAAGGCAGTCATCCCACAAGACTCCCAAAGACGTCGCAACTCCTCATCGTTGTTAAAATACTTGTCGTACAAGTAGCCGATGGACTCGCTGCCAGAGTCGTGGCTACGCGTCCTCCCGCTAGTCATCCCGCGACGCAATCGCTCAGAAATGTGGTGCTCGGGAGCGAAGAACAAGGTCTGCTCATCCCACTCAAGGAAGGGACAAAAAGAGGTAGACGACTCCTCGTCCTCACCCACGGGCCTGTGCTCCCGTCGAGTGTCTCGACAATGGGAAACAGATTCGCATTGTCTAGCCATACTGTATTATGCAAATTAGCAAAAATTAAGGATCTATAGTATCTAAGGATCGCCTAGCCGCATGATACTATGTTTGCAAAAAACAGAGTACGGTAGTACTAAAATAGAGCACGATTTCAATGCAAGCATATATGGCATTTTCAAGCAATCAAACAAATTCTAGCAATACGATGACAATTTTTGTGACAAATTGAACAAGAATAGCTAGCAAAAATGCGAAGAACAAGCCACATTGTTCTCACGACCTTAAAGTGTTCAACAATAGTGAATTGTTCATTTCTCCACAAAATTGAGTCAAACAAGTCTCAAAATACTCCCAAGGCAATATACAAGCATAATCAAGCAATTTTTATGGCATAAAATTCTACAAACAAAGCAAATTAAGCAAAGTATAATTTGAATATTTGGAAAATTTGTGAATTAACATGTAAAAATTTCAGTAAAATTCGAGTGAGTTTGAAGAAAACTTACATAGATCAGCAAACTAGATGAACTAAGATTCAATTCGCAAAAAGTTTGAGCGAATTTGGTTGAGAAATGAGCGAAATCGAGTAAATTAAAGTTTTAAAGCGAATTGTGAACAAGAACAGCAATAGACGCTAAAATGAGGAAGAAAGGGGATTTATTCGGAAAACCCGAGTGCGGCATCATACGAAAAATCTGTCGCCGAACGATAGGAAGAATTCGCGGTGACAGCACCTTCCAGCAGCCTCTGGAGCGGCGATAGAGTATGATGCCTCGTAGAATGAATATGTGGACCTTGTACAGCAGTTTGGGTTCCTTAGTACACCAGTTAGCCCCTTTAAGTAACTTGACATGATTTAGTAATCGGCTCGATTACAATCACATTAAGTGATTGACCTATTAAACGATCGTCTCACTTAGCTTAAAGCGCTAAAACATTGGCTCATTGAAAAAGCATCGACATAATGGTTCATAAATAGCAAAGGCACTGACTTAATGGTTCATAAATAGCAGAAGCACCGACATACTGGTTCACAAGCAACAAAATCGCCGACGTACTGGCATAACAAAGGCAAAAGTTTAAACGAACTTTTAAAGGATCGACAAGCGTTGATCTTCGGTGATATTCTTTTGAGTATTATCGCAACAAATAAGGATGACTTCAAGTGAAGATGTCTTCAACAGCGTTCCCTAGATTGCGGAGGGTTGTCACAGACAACTGGAGATGATTTCAAGCGAGGTAATCTTCGATCATGTTCCCTAGCTTGCGGAAGATGGTCACAAGGCGGTAGAAGATTGTTTTAAGAGAAGCAATCTTTTAAAGGATTCTCTGGCTTGTAGAAGACAATCACATTGGAAATTGGAGGCAGTTACAAGCGTAGCAGTCTTTGGGTGGTATCCCCTAGCTTGAGGAAGATCGTCAAAGCAGCAGGATGACATTCCCTAGCTTGTGAAAGGTTGTTACAATAGCAAATACAACACAAATCAGTTACCTACAAAAACGTGTGCGCGACGGTGCAATATACGCGTTTCTAAACTCTCTTATATATTTTAACTAATGCTAGTTTGCAGGTATCGGCGTTACAAGTATGATTTAGGATCGAAGAACGTCTGAATCATTCTCCGTCCCTATCGCTACTTTGACTTTGTTTTCGAAACTTGCATTTCTCCAAACTCAGTTAAAGTGAGGACTTCTTTAGACACTCAGTTGTGTCTCCCCAAAATAAATCCAGGTAATGAATACCTTTCGCGTCGATTCATAATCGAATGAAGTGAAAGTGTGGAAAGTTTAGTGTTGCGGTTAGTTTTTATTAAAATTCTCTCTTTCTGTTTTCAAAAATCTACTCTATTTTATGAAAATAGCAATTCTAGTATATTTTTTACCATAACAAGGGTCCAATAATAGTTTGGTTTGATAGGGCTCAAAAAGAGCTTTCCAACGATATATTATAAGCTCAATTGCGATGAATAATGAGAAAGTTATGGCCAAATTACTAAACTGGGCCCGTTTTAATTCTTATATGCTGGCCAATGATCTAGAGGAGGACCTTTTATGAATCATCATTCCTAATGCAATTAGGATTGATAATAGTCTTCTAGAATCTTATAGAAGGTTCTTTTGAATCCTAATGCGATTAGGATTGATAATTATGTTTTAAGAGTTTTATTTGGAATAAAAGAAGTGTTTTATGTGAAATTACGATTTTACTCTTTGTACGGACTTTAACAACTTTAATTTTATCAAAAATAGAAAACGCGTGGTAAAACCTTCTGCAGCTCCACACGTCAGGTTGTTGCCTGGCGACAGAGGCGTGTTTTATTCCTTTTCAAACTCTGATTCTTTTTTATCAATTCCACACTATTTCATTATAAATAGCGTTCTTAGACCTCCGTTTCCAATCACCAATTCTCATAAAAAAATAACTAGAATTCTCTAATTCTCTTCTCTCTCTCTAAGCTAAAGCATATTCTTTCTCTCTCTCTTTCTCAACCAACCCTTTCAAACAAAATTCCGCATTCACAAGATCTAGACACACCTAGCCAAGTTCAAATTTGCCTTCGCCATTGACATTAAAGGTTGATATTTATGAGGGTTTAGACCCTAATCTCTATTTTAATTATTTAATTTAATTATTGGAAAATTTGCCAAGAATAATACGACCTTTCAGCGGTATTCCAAGAATGGTATGACCTTTAAATTATTTTAAAATGGAACGATCTTTGATATACATTTGTCGAAAAAAGACCAAAAAACCTGTAACTTGTTTTACAGGTTACTTTGGACACGTGTCACATTTGTGATTGATTAAAACTTTATTTATTTTATTTTAACATTTTTCTTTTAATTTTATGATATAGTAATAAAAATTAAATTAAATTTTTTTAAAAATATTCAAAACAAAAAAAAAAATAAAAAAAATAAAATAAAAAAATTGGAAAAAAACAAATCCCTCCCCCTTTCCGGCAGCCACCCACCACCACCTGCTATCCCCATCCCTAAACCCGCCGGTGGCCAGAGCCTATATTTGGTGTCGGCGATACCCTCCTGACCCAGACCCCGACTCCGACTACCCATCCACTCCCCTTGAACCACCACCCGAAAATTCAATGAGCCTAAAATCACCACTCGATTTTAAGGTTTTCGAGTGGTGGTTCAGGGGAGGAATGGATTGGAGATGGACGCCGGAGGGGCGTGATAAATTCGCCGGCAAAGGGGAAAGGGTTGGGGCGCCAGTCGGCCGCGTAGTGAGGAGAGGTGGGTTTTCAAGAGGAGGGAGGGGGTTATAAAGTGGAGGGAAGGTGGTTTATTAAGGGAAGGGGAGGGGCGTGTAGGCTCGAGATCTAGGTCAGCAGGGGTGCGCCATCGCCGGGTAAATGGATCAGGCCGCCAGCCGGGGGTGGAGAGGGGGAGAGCAGATGGTGGTCTAGTGGCTGCTGCGTGGCTGCAAGGGAGAGGGTTTTTTTTTTTTTTTAAAAAAAAAAAAAAAATAAATTTCAGTTTTCTTATTTAATTTTTTAGAATTTTTTTATTTTAAATTTTTAAAAAAATTGCTAAACAAATTGACCAACAACATTGTGACACGTTTCACTAGTAACCTTCTAGACAGGTTACCAACAAGTCACGTTCTATTTATGGCAAATGTGTATCAAAGGTCGTTCCATTTTGAAATAATCCAAAGGTCGTTCTATTTATGGAAGACCGCTGAAAGGTCATATTATTCTTGGCAAATTTTCCTTATTATTTGATTTTATTATTTTCCTTGATGTTACTAATGTGTGTATTTTGTTATTAGAAAGAGGTACAACGCATCCAAGTAAGTGCTTTAATTGCTTAATTGATATTATGATATAGAAATCATGTTTAGATTATTATTTTTCTTCCTAGTATAATGTTAGGATTTTTTATTGCATCCAAGTCTCATGTTTAGGGATGATTAAATTTCTAATATCAATTATGATTTCTATGATGCTTCCTATTTTCTTTATTATTGGCATGTTAGTATCATGTAAGGGCTAAAGCTTTGATTTTTATTGCTTAGTGACATGCTAGGGTTTGTTATTAATCTTGTTAGTATCATGCCTAGGATCTTGCTATTATTATGCTTTAACATGATTATGATTATTATTATGATTTATGATCATAATTGTTATGTTGATTATTTTAGTTATTATGATTATTATGTTGCTTGATTATATATTCTTGCTATTGCTTTATTACACCTTTTATGCATGTTTAAAGGGAATTTGTACTTGTAATCACGCTTAATAAGATAATTAATAATCTTGTTAGGGTTAATTTGATTATAATCAAGTGATCGCCAATAATAGGTTTATTTGTGCATTAACATTCAACTAACATAGATTAAACAGGTTTAGGGTTAACCTATTGATTGCATGTTAGTCAGAAAGCGCACATGAATACAAGAAGAAAATAAAGGAAATGAAAGAAAAAGCCACTCAAAGTTAAAAGAGGCGAGAGCAAAGAATAAAAAGAAATGAAAAAAAAAGAAAAAAAAACAGAAAAAAAATATTGACAAAATACAAAAATATTTATTGTTTGGTTGAAAAAGAATAAGCTTGGGGGAGGAGTTGCTAGAATTTTTTATTTGAAAGTTGGTAGTTTATTGAGTTTAAATTGAGGAATGATCAACCTTGCTTCACTTCTAAGTTTACCACCAATTTCCAAATTTATTTCAACGCCCTTTACCCTAGCCTAAACGTTTCAACCCTTTTAAGACCTTTTTACCTTAGTGAGGTTTATTTACTACCAGTGGAGGGTAATCAAGCCAAGCCTATTGAGTGCGCTATCCATACCAAGATGTCGGGTAGCCTAAATGTTTTTCATTGTTTTTTTCTTCCAGTTCCTTCGAGGAATCACGAGATATCACCTTAAAAGTGGATGCAAAACTAGAGAGGACGCGGAAGTTTGGTTGGAGATAAGGAGGAGTGTAAGTCCTTATAAGTTCTCTACCCTTTGCATGCTTTATGTGTGTACCATCCTTAGCTATTCAATTTCTTGGCTACCTTTAATGTCTAGAAAGGATTGTATTCTTGTGCACTTAGCCCGTTGTTTGTGTTTGGTTTGAAATATCAAAACTCGAGTTTTCTTGATTTCACCTTTGCCTTGAATGTTATGTGTTGCCAAGAGTTGTGGGTTAAACCCTTTTAGGAAATCCTCGCGAGAGCTTACTCGCCCTCTTTGGCGACATGGAGGTTTAAAGGGCTTGATGCATACGCTAAATGCATCCGTGATTCCTACGGCAGTGAGTTAGTGTACATTCTTTCTCTTTATTTCTATTTTGTTTCTTTTGCTTCCAATAATTCCATCTTGTTCTCTTTTGCCTTAGCTTTGCTCCAGGACGAGCAAATGTTTAGCTTGGGGGAATTTTATGAGTGACATTTATGTCACTCTTAGGAAGTATTTTTAGAGTCATTTTTGTGTTTACTTTACCTTATTTTCCCTTTTATTCTCTAGTTTTTTTTTTTAATAAAGTTTCTAGTTTATTTCTTAGTTTTAGTATGTTTTAATTTAATTTCTTTATTTAATTGGTTTCTAGTTTATTTTTGTATTTTATTTGCTTTTTGTTTATTTTATTTCGTTCCTTTTCTTTGTTACTTTCATAGTTTTTATTAGTTTTAAGTTTATTTTGTTGTTTTATTTACTTGTATAGTTTTATATTTTTATTAGTTTTAGTTTAATTTCTCTTATTTCTATTTTACTTTTATTTATTTTAATTAGTTTGGAGTGTTTTTCATATTTTATTTGTTTGTGTTTTATTTAATTTTGTTAGTTTTAGTTTTAATTTTCTAATTTTCTATTTAGTTTATTTAGTTTTATTTTATTACTTAGTTATATTTTTTTTTTAATCCCTTTCCTCGGTTTTTTGTGTAGGTGTTTGGGTTTTAAGTCAAGTGAGTTCGGTTTCCGAATTCATGTCAAAAGTCAATTGCCGACTACACAAGCCACTAACACCACCGCAGCCACTTCCTCAAATATCCTACGCCACACACTCCCTCTCTATTTCCCCTTATCCTACACCACATTAAAACAACCTCCCCTGCTCCAACTCTTCTTCACCTTTGTTGCACCAACCTCCACCAACAACCAACAATTCCCTTGCTCCATCGTCACTCCCATCACCACCAGCACCCACAAACCGCATCTAGCAGTCCTGACTGTAGACACCAATTTGTGTCTCCCCAAAACCAAACCCAGTGATGAGTGCCTTTCACGTCGAATCATAATCGAATAAAGTTAAAGTGTGGAAAGTCTAGTGTTGCGGATAGTTATCATTTCTTATCACTTATCTCTGTTTTTGTAAACTTATTTTTAGAAAATAGCCAATACAGTTTGGTTGGTCCATGATATGGGTCCAATATTAGTGTAGTTGGATAGGGCTTGAAAAGAGCTTTCCAACGATATATTAGAAGCCCAATTCTGATGAATATTGAGTAAGTTATGCCCAAATTACTAGACTGAGCCCGGTTTGAGCCTCTTATGCGGCCTAATGATCTAGAGGAGGGCCTAATATGGAGTTATCATACCTAATGCAATTAGGAATGGTTTTAGTCTTCTAGATTCTTCTAGATGATTCTTTTCATTCCTAATTCAATTAGCATTAATAAATTGACTTTTGTTGACTTTTTAGAGTTTTAATTAGAATAAAAGAATGTTTTTGAGGAAAATACGATTTTATCCTCCTGTACGATTAATTTCTATCTAACACGTGTCATCTCATAAAATTGCGCCGTACGAGTAGTAACCTCTCCACCAGCTCCATCTCCAGCTCCGGTCTCCTCGGGAGGAGGAAAACTCAGCACAAGACCCGTCCACCCAAGATCAACCTGAGACTGAGGCTGCGGAGGCTGCTGCGATGACGAGCCGACCTCGTACATCCCACCACCTCTAAGAGCCGAGGTAGCCTCTCCCTGGCCTACCGGCGTAGCATGTGCACCCTCAGATGACGAGCCTGAGCCCTTTATCGCCTCGGTACGGGCAGCCTTAGAACGACCGTCCCGACCACCCAAACCAGTAAGGCGACGTCTCGAGCTAGACCTTCTTTGCAGGAGTCCACCTCAGCACAGGACCCGTCCACCCAAGATCAACCTGAGACTGAGGCTGCGGAGGCTGCTGTGATGACGAGCCGACCTCGTACATCCCACCACCTCTAAGAGCCAAGGTAGCCTCTCCCTTGCCTACCGGCGTAGCATGTGCACCCTCAGATGACGAGCCTGAGCCCTTTATCGCCTCGGTACAAGCAGCCTTAGAACGACCGTCCCGACCACCCAAACCAGTAAGGCGACGTCTTGAGCTAGACCTTCTTTGCAGGACTCCACCTCAGCACGAGACCGAATGGCAATCGGACCCAGCAGCTACTTGACCTCATGAAAAAGGACACTAATCTCGCCATCAAGCGGCAGTGCCACAGAGCTAAACTCTAGTCTCGTAATGAGACTGAATTCGGTCAGGGTGACTATCATCTCACCCTAAGGGAAGTGGAAAGTGTTGGTGGTGTCCCAAAAGAACTCCACCAGAGTACGGACTACATGGTGACCCCCACTAGAGGCATTCTTGGCCTCTGAGGTCTCAAATAGTGCAGTCAGTCCGCAAGACTCCCATAGAAGTCTCGTCTCATCGTCTTTGGCGATGTACATCTTGTTCAGGTCGCCCAAACCATCACAACCGGAACCGTGAAAACGTGTCCTCCCAACTATGATGCCCTGTCTCACCCTCTCAAAGATATGATGGACGGGAGAGAAGTACAAAGTCCGCTCATCCCACTTAGGGAGTCGGCAGAACGAAGTGGACGGATCAGCGTCGTCCTCTACAGGCTCTTACTCCCGTCAAACGTCTCGGGACCGTGAACTAGAGCCTCGTTGTCTAGCCATGCTACATTGTGTAGAATCATTATAAATTAAGGTTCAGCGCGAAGGGGATTCGCCGCTCGACTCTAGCAATGACTTTTTATGATGGTGCGACTACCCGAGAGCAGCGGGTGCACATCTTTGCACTTATCTTGCTGTTAGGACATTTTCTCTTGGCAAGGGTAGTAGGGAGCTGCTTTACTACCTTCCTGCTGTCCGTGATCTACACCGGATTGGGACTTACGACTAGGCCGACTTGGCCTATGCTGACCTCATCTGAGCGTTGCGGGACTCGTGTCGACATTGGTCCTTCACAGGGAATGTTGCTTTATCCGGTTTTTGGAGGGTCGTAGAGGTATACTTTATTTCCTGTAAATTTTAGCTCTAAATTTTAGTTAGCACTTGCTTATAATTTTTGCCATTTGTAGATCTGGTTCTACGAGTACTTTCCCTTAGCTGCGCCGGCGAGACCGTTGCCACGCAGGTTTCCAGTAAGTACTTCCTAGGGCAGCCTCCATGTGGGGGTGTCCCTTACTTACTTCCGAGATTGGATCATCTCGGTATGGCTCTTTACATATTTGAACATTTTATGATACCTTCGATAGATTCATGTCTGATAGACGTTCTTTGCAGGAGTCTGATGTGCTGTATAGACCGTGGGTCAACTTGACAGTCCCTGGGCTAGCCGAGCAGTATTCTGTTGAGCGTCGCTGGGACCGTGAACCAGAGCCTCATTGTCTAGCCATGCTACATTGTGTAGAATCATTATAAATTAAGGTTCTATGATATCTAAGGTTCGCCTAGCCGCATGATACTATGTTCGCAAAAAACAGAGTACCCACCCTTAGTACTAAAACAGAGCACAAATTCATATTGAGCATACACGGAATTTTTCAAGAAATCAAACAATTTCTTGCAATACTATTGTAATTATTGTGACAAATTGGACAAGAATTGCTAGCAAAAACATCAAGAACAAGCCACATTGTCTTCCGGACCTTAAGAGGTTCAACAATGGCGATTTGTTCATTTCTTTAACAAATTGAGTCAAACAAGTCTCAAGTTACTCCCAAAGCAATATATAAAAATAATCAACCAATTTCATGGCATAAAATTTAATAAACAAAGAGAATTTAGCAATTTAAATTTTGAATTTTCAAGAAATTTGGGATAAATGCATGCGAAATTCATTAAAACCAGAGTGAGATTGGAGGAAACTTACATAGATCGGGAAAATGGATGGAATAAGCTTTGATTTGCAACAAATTGTGCGAATTAGGTTGAGAAATGAGCAAGAACGAATCTAATGAAGTTTTGAGAGTTTCTCGACGCGAGCAGAAACGCGAGCAGCAGCAGCGGAAATGAAAAAGAGAAGGGTATTTAAGGAAAACCCGACTCTAGCGCCAACCGTTAGACCTTGGCGTCAGTCATTAAGGCTTAGCACCTGGCGCTAGTACCAGCGTCTAGCGCTACAACCAAATAAGCGGCGCTAGCGTTATTTCAGCGGCGTCAGACTTCTCAGCCACTCAGTTAGTTGTTCCAACCTCGTGCAATATATTTTGGGTTCCTTGGTACGCCAATTAGCCCCTCTAAGCAATTTGGCACGATTTTAGTAATCGGCTTGATTACAATTACATAAAGTGATCGACCTGATGAAAGATCGTCTTACGTAGCTTAAAGGGCCTAAGCATTGGCTCATCGCAAAAGGCACCGACATACTGGTTCATATCGCAAAAGGCACCGACATGCTGGTTTACAAGCAGCAAAAGCGCCGACGTACAGGCATAGCGGAAACAAGTTCAAGCGAGCTTTTAAAGATCGACAAGCGTAGGTCTTCGGTAATTTTCTTTGGAATATTATCGCAACAAATAAGGATAGCTTCAAGCAAGGATATCTTCGGCAGCGTTCCCTAGCTTGCGAAAGTTGTCACAAACAACTGGAGGTCGTTTCAAGCGAAGCAATCTTCGATGGGGGTTCTCTAGCTTGCAAAAGTCTATCATAGCGGAATTGAAGGCAGTTACAAGCGTAGCTGTCTTCAGGCGGCATTCTCTAGCTTGTAGGAGGTCGTTAAAAAATTACAAAAATACAAGAATACGTCAACAAATCGGTTACCTTCAGAGACGTGTACTCAACGGTGCAAGATACGCGTTTCTTAACTCTTTTTTCTGTTTAACTAACGCTAGTTTGCAGGTATCGGTGTTACAAGAATGATTTAGGATCGCAAAACGTTTTGAACTATTCTCCGTCCCTATCGCTACTTTGACTTTTGTTTTCGAAACTTGCGTTTCTCCAAACTCAGTCAAAGTGGGGGCTTCTGTAGACGCCCATTTGTATCTTCCCAAAACCAAACCTTGTGATGAATACCTTTCACGTCGAATCATAATCGAATGAAGTAAAAGTGTTGAAAGTCTAGTGTTGCGGATAGTTTTAGTTTCTTTTCTCTTCTCTCTGTTTTTAAAAACCTATTTTATGAAAATAGCCAATCCAGTTTGGTTGGTACATGATATGGGTCCAATAGTAGTGTAGTTGGATAGGGCTTGAAAAGAGCATTCCAACGATACATTATAAGCCCAATTCCGATGAATATTGATGAAGTTATGGCCAAATTACTAGACTGGGCCCGGTTTGAGCGTTATATGCGGCTCAATGATCTAGAGGAGGGCCTAATATGGATTTATCATTCCTAATGCAATTAGGAATGGTTTTAGTCGTCTAGATTCTTCTAGAAGGTTCTTTTCATTTCTAATTTAATTAGCATTGATAAATTGACTTTTGTTGACTTTTTAGAGTTTTAATCAGAATAAAAGAATGTTTTTGAGGAAAATCTGATTTTATCCTCCTGTACGGTTAATTTCTATCTGAGTTCAGAAAACGTGGGAGAAATTTAATCTGCACCAAACGCCAGTCATTAGTGCTTGGCGCTAGCATTAGCGCCTGGCGCTAATGTCAGCGTCTGGCGCTAACCTCGTTTTTCGATTTTCTATCTTTTTGGCTGATTTTCTCTATAAATAGCCTTCTAAAAACTCCGTTTTTGTTCATCAATTCTCATCTACAACCTCTAATCTAAAATCATTAAATTTCTCTCTAAGCTAAAGCTTCTCTCTCTCTTTTCTAAACCTACCCTTCTTTCTTACAAAATTCCGCGTTCACAAGACCTAGAGACACCTAGCATTATTCGAAGTTGCCTTCGCCCTAGACGTGAAAGGTATTAATTTCTGAGGGTTTGGTCCCAAATCTCTCTTTCAATTATTTAATTGTTTTAATTATTATTTTCCTTGAAGTTACTAACCTGTGTATTTTGTTATTAGAAAGAGGTACGAGGCATCCAAGTAAGTAATTTAATGGTTTAATTATTATTATTATGTAGAAATCATGCTTAGGTTGTTATTATGATTCCTAATGTTATGTTAGGGCGTTTTGATCTTCCTAGTATCATGTCTAAGTAACTTTAATATAAAGTATGATTAAAAGTATGATGCCTTTTATGTTCTTCCTAATATTTATCATGTTAGTATCATGTTAGGGTTAAAGCTTTGACTTTTATGGCTTAGTGACATGCTAGGGTTTGTTATTAATCTTGTTAGTATCATGCCTAGGATCTTGCTCTTATTATGCTTTAGCGTTGATATGATTATTTTAATTATGATTGTTATTATGATTATTATTATTATTATTATTATTATTATTATTATTATTATTATTATTATTATTATTATTATTATTATTATTATTATTATTATTATTATTATTATCTTCCTTGATATTTATTGTTATTGCTTGATCACACCTTTTATGCATGCTTAAAGGGAATTGGTACTTGTAATCACGCCTAATAAGATAATTAATAATCTTGTTTAGGGTTAATTTGATTATAATTCAAGTGATAGCCAATAATAGATTTGTTTGTGCATTAATATTCAACCAACATAGATAAACAGGTTTAGGGTTATCCTATTAATTGCATGTTAATCAGAAAGCGCACATGAATACGATCAGAATAAAGTAGAGGCCTATTATTAGGGAAGGTTCAATCTCTTTTAGGTTGGATTTGTACCTTCATCCCCGAACTACCAGTCATGGTTCCAGACCTGTTGGAGTTGACGATATCCTGGATCTTTAAGAGGTGTAACCTTCACCCTGTGAACGGTTTACAAGTTCCTAAAACTTGTTAGCGACTCGTTTTCTCTATCTTCTTTCCCTTTGGACGCCACCGTAATTTAATGTATGATCACAGTGGGGTTCAAGCTAGAGGTAACGCTTGAAATATTCCCTACACTAAACAACCTTCAATTACCACCACAATAAACCACTTTTAGCCACCCAAATCGACACCAACAGCAGCGACCAACACCACCGCAACTCAAAGCAGCAGCCACCGCAATCAATTGGCCTAAATTCGCAATTGCAGCTACCAAGGCCGCAGCAGGCGCGTCTTCTTCTGCCACGGGCGCGACACTGTCCTTCCACCCCTTATCCAATTTTCGGTAGATGTCGAGGTGATGTATAGGAGATGGCGCGGCTCAGACCACCGCGGGCGCGGCCTAGTCTTTTGCGGACGCGGTCTTCTGGGTTCATTTTTGAACCGTAGCACGAGCTTCTCACGTGGTTGTTAATGATGATCGAACGGTGGTGTTTGCTTGATGCCGATTTTCAATGATGATGAGCGGTGGTGATTTGATGATGATGGTTGTTGGTTTGATTTGGTGAGATGCAAAGTATGGGATTAAAATCCCATTTTAGTGAAGCTTAATTCGAAAAGAAGAAGAGGAAGTAGGGGTCTAATGTTTTAGGGGGATTTGTGGGTTTATTTTTATTTCCTTTTCTTTTATTTTATTTTCTTTTCATTATTTCTTTCCCTTTTCTTATTTCTTTATTTATTTTATTTTTCCCCTTTTATTTTTCCTATTTTTCCTAAGTTAGTATAAATACCCATTTTTAGGGTAATTAGGGAGGAGAACAATTACCAATTATTCTACTCTCTATTTAATTTTTAGAAGATCTTCTCTCTCTAGGTTTAGGTTAGGATTAAAGTAGTTTAGAGAGAGAAAGTGAGGGTTTTACCATTGTTGAGCTTGAATATTGAAGAAGAAGATTGATCATCTTGTTTGTAGATTTTCACATTCAATCAATGAGAATCTCTAACTCTCTCTTCTCTATTTTTATTGCTTTCGTTTGATTATTATTTTAGTTGTTGGTATTGCTGATTAATCATGTTTATTTTTAATTATTTGTTAATTAATCTTGTTATTAGCATGATTAGTGAGTAATTTCCCCATTAAGGGGATGGTTGTGGTGTAGTTGGATCTTGAGCATGTTCTAGGGTTTAGAATTGATTTATTTGTGATTAAAGTCTTTATATGCTTGATATTCTTTAATCTTCTTGCAAGTGCACATTGTTGGTTGATTAAAGGTGAACCTTTGCTAACAAGGAACAGAAGTTGACTTAGTTAAGGTTCATTACTATCAATTGTTCTTTGATTGCACCTCCCAATATATGGTTCTAGTGTGGAAACATAGAGGCTATGTTAGGAGAATCCAATTGACCACGGAAGGCGGCTAGAATGGATCTTTTACTTCGAAATTCGAGCATGTTTAGTTCATAATTAATTCAATTTCTATGCCTTTGTTTATGTTCAAGTAAATGCTATACCTAAACCATTTCTCTTAATGTTTTATTTCTTGTTTTAGCATCTTTAGAATTTAGTTTATTTATCTCTTTTTCCGGACTAGCTTAATTGTCGATAACATTTTGTGGTGTTTATTCGTTCCCTGTGGTTCAACCCCTATTTCTCGTATTAGGTTTGTTTAGGTTATATAAATCGTATTAGGTTTGTTTAGGTTATATAAATATTCGTTCCCTTTGTGCCTTATACTCGTATTAGGTTTGTTTAGGTTATATAAATTGTATTTGATCTAGGGATAGTCATTTAACGACGCGATTATTTCCTCTGTTAAATTGGCGCCGTTGCCAGGAAATGGCTTCCATTACCATTGTGTTATATTATTGAGACTAGTCCATTGTTTATGATTTTCATTCTATTTGTTGGTTTTTATTTGTGTTGCTTTATTTGGAAAAATGGCTTATATTTCTATTCCTCAATTTGATAATGAACCGTTTTGGGTATATTTCAATAGACTTGAGGATTTCCTAGATGGTGTTAAAGGTTTTACTAAGGGTGATTATTGTGAAATCATCAATTTAAGATTAAATGAGCATTTTATTGGAGTAGTTGACAATATGTTAAATGGTAGATTTCAAGACATGTTTTCGGATGAAGCTTGGGATTTCTATTCATAGTAAGCTAGGGATAATTATGATTGGGAGAGGGCTAATCATGAGACTTATGTTCGGGATTCTCATTCTTTTAATGTTGATGCTAATTGTCATGATTTGTCTAATATGAATTCCCATGATGTGCTTGATACTCCCCAGAGTGACCATGTAATGCATGATTTAACCCCCCTCCCTTTATAGCTCAATGTAATGAGGTACATTCTAATGATGATGAAGTGCATGTTCTTTCTCATATTACATCTGATTTTTGCTTGAATTCTAAAGGTGTTCCCTATAGTCCCCTTGATGATTCCAATGAGCAAGCTTTTGACTCGTCTATCCATGATGATTTGGACTCATCTGAGATTATGGCCTAAACATTTCTTGAGTTTCAAATGGTAGCCCATAACCGTATAAGTGAGTTCATTGATAAGGCTTCATTAGAAAGAGCTGAGTTTGAGAGAAATTTGCCCCCATTCACTCTTGATTTTGAGATGGTAGTCCTTGAGAAATTTAAGGGAGATGTTGTTCAAGGTTGTGAAGAGGAGATTGAGGTTGAATCGCTTGGAGTTTTTGAGCTTGAGGGAGATGTAGAACGTGGGAGTTCTTCATTTGAGGGTTCCATGATTGATTTTCATTACCTCATTAGTGATGTGAGATCTTGTGATGAGGGATTAGCTACCCCTTTTTCCCTTTCTCATACACCTTTCTCCCAAAGGTTTAACCACATCTCCTACTATACTATGTTCCTCCCTTCTTTTCTTAAAGAACCTCTTAGGGATCCTTTTCCTATTCATGCTTCCGAAGCCCCCAACTTTTTCATTATTGATGAGGAAAAGAGTTATAATGCCAACCAAAAAGATTTTTGTGAGGAGAGTTTGCCTCCCTATTTTTCTTTTTATTCTTCTACCTTTTCTTCTTATTTTCTCTATTTTTCTTTTGATTCTTTTACTTTTTCTTTTCTCCCTTCTCTCAAGCATAAAGTCTCCTTGTACTTTATGTTTGTTTGTCATATGAGCATCGCGTATGCTCTATTTCTTAAAATGTTTGCCGGTTCATATGACAAGCTTTTGCGTTCTTTGTCGGGTTATTTACTAGATTGGTCATGCTTGGACGTTAAGCAAGCCTTTCTCGGGAAGTAACCCGTGTTTTCTTGCTTTCTTTTTCTTTCTTTTATGCTTCTCATTTTTGTTTACTCTCTTGTCTATGTGTATAGGTACTCGATGCATATACTCATGTGCAAGGATTTTTGATTGAGCTCCTTCAGAAGAAGCACACTAATGATTGCTTGCATTTGGAAAAGCAACAAAGACGAGGAATTAAATGAAAATGTGCTCAATTGCGGGTTTCAACATCCACCTCACATTTGGTTTACTCTTTCCTTCTTCCCTCATCTTGGATTTGCTTTCTTATATGCATTTGGATTGAATGAATATGATTTATTGTGTGGATATGGTTTCTTTCTTCCCCTCCCTCCCCCCCCCCTTTGTGCCATTATTTTTAGCATTGAGGAAAATGCTCCATTCTAGCTTGGGGGAGTAGCTATTCGCTAGCTTGGGGGGTTATCTATATCTCTTGGTGGTTTCTTAATCCATAGTCTCATGATTGCTTGATTTATTTCTCCCATACTTGCCAAAGTCTATTATTGAGATTGGTTTTCTATGTTTGGATGGCCATGAGCGCCTTATTGAGTTTACTTTTGGTATATGTAGTTTTCATTGATCACGCTTTCATATTGCACAATTGTATATGCATTCTTGAGTATTGTTGGTTTTGTGAATATTCGGTTGTATAGTGTCTTTCTATGGCATTCAAGTCAAGGTTTCAAAATGTTTTGTTTCAATATTGGACATATTTGGGCTTTAGCACCTACAATACTCTATTTCCTAGTTGTTAGAGGTTTTCGTGCACTTCGATGTCGGGGTTGGTTCACACATATATCATTGCCAAGGGAGTAGAACTTAAGGGCTATGAGACCTTAGCTCACTCAATTTTGTGGTAAGATGGTTGTCGCTCTCTAGCTAGTTGAAGCTTTAAAGGTGATTTTTGCTATTCCACTACCATCATTCTTGTGAGGATGTGTCTATATTGTTCTAGCCTTCTACATTTCTTGCATGTGTGGCGTTTGGATCCTTGGCATTGCTATCTTATATCGAGAATTTGGCTTGATTCTACCCGAGATCGAGACCGAACCAACCTAGGGGAAGACGAAGGCAATTAAGATTTTGTTTTGTTTTATTATTTTCTATTCTTTTATTTTTCTTTTGCATTTTCTCATTTAGTAACCCAATTTGAGCCTTTTTTTTCCCTTCTTTGGCATAACCACATTACAAACCAATGGACCTTTGGTTTATTTTCACCTTTATTAGTTTTTGTGAAGCATTCTTGGAACTTGATTTGTATTTTTGGATAATGAAAGTGAGAAAAAGAATGAAAAAGAAGTGAAAAACTCAAATTTTAGTACTTGTGATTATCTTTGTTATGTTGAATGATTGAGAAAATGTGAAGAAAATAAAGGAAATGAAAGAGAAAGTCGTTCAAAGTTAAAAGAGGCGAGAGCAAAGAATAAAAAGAAATGAAAAAAAAAAAAGAGAGAGAAAAAAAAAATTGACAAAATACAAAATATTTGTTGTTTGGTTGAAAAAGAATAAGCTTGGGGGAGGAGTTGCTAGAATTTTTTATTTGAAAGTTGGTAGTTTATTGAGTTTGAATTGAGGAATGATTAACCTTGCTTCACTTCTCAGTTTACCACCAATTTCCAAATTTATTTCCACGCCCTTTACCCTAGCCTAAACGTTTCAACCCTTTTAAGACATTTTGACCTTAGTGAGGTTTAGTTACTACCGGTGGAGGGTAATCAAGTCAAGACTATTGAGCGAGCTATCGATGCCAAGATGTCGGGTAGCATAAATGTTTTTCATTGTTTTTTCTTCCGGTTCCTTCGAGGAATCTTGAGATATCACCTTAAAAGTGGATGCAAAACTAGAGAGGACGCGGAAGTTTGGTTGGAGATAAGGAGGAGTGTAAGTCCCTCTAAGTTCTCTACCCTTTGCATGCTTTATGTGTGTACCAACCTTAGCTATTCTTTTGCTTTTCTACCTTTAATGTCTAGAAAGGATTGTATTCTTATGCACTTAGCCCGTTGTTTGTGTTTAGTTTGAAATGTCAAAATTTGAGTTTTCTTGATTTCACCTTTGCCTTGAATGTTCTGTGTTGCCAAGAGTTGTGGGTTAAACCTCTTAGGAAACCCTCGCAAGAGCTTACTCGCCCTCTTTGGCGACATGGAGGTTTAAAGGGCTTGATGCATACGCTAAATGCATCAGTGATTCCTACGGCAGTGAGTTAGTGTACATTCTTTCTCTTTGTTTCTATTTTATTTCTTTTGCATTCAATAATTCCATCTTGTTCTCTTTTGCCTTAGCTTTGCTCGAGGACGAGCAAAGGTTTAGCTTGGGGGAATTTGATGAGTGACATTTATGTCACTCTTAGGAAGTTTTTTTAGAGGCATTTTCGTGTTTATTTTACTTTATTTTCCCTTTTATTCTCTTGATTTCTTTTTAATAAAGTTTCTAGTTTATTTCTTAGTTTTAGTATGTTTTAATTTAATTTCTTTATTTAATTGGTTTCTAGTTTATTTTCGTATTTTATTTGCTTTCGATTTATTTTATTTCGTTCCTTTTCTTTGTTACTTTCATAGTTTTTATTAGTTTTAAGTTTATTTTGTTATTTTATTTTATTTTATTTACTTGTATAGTTTTATATTTTTATTAGTTTTAGTTTTATTTCTCTTATTTCTATTTTACTTTTATTTATTTTAATTAGGTTGGAGTGTTTTTCATATTTTATTTGTTTGTGTTTTATTTAATTTTGTTAGTTTTAGTTTTAATTCTCTCATTTTCTATTTAGTTTATTTTATTACTTAGTTCTATTTTATTTTTCTTAATCCCTTTCCTCGGTTTTGTGTGTAGGTGTTCGGGTTTTAAGTGAAGTGAGTTCGGTTTCCGAATTCATGTCAAAAGTCAATTGCCGACTGCACAAGCCACCAACACCACCGCAGCCACTTCCTCACTATCCTACACCACACACTCCCTCTCTATTTCCCCTTATCCTACACCACATTAAAACATCCTCCCCTGCTCCAACTCTTCTTCACCTTTGCTGCACCAACCTCCACCATCAACCAACAATTCTCCTGCTCCATCGTCACTCCCATCACAACTAGCACCCACAAACCGCATCTAGCAGTCCTGACCGACCTTCAATTACCACCACAATCAACCACTTTCAGCCACCCAAATCGACACCAGCAGCAGCTCCTCATAACCACCCCACAACTCCAAAGCAGCCCGCAATATTATCACCACCGTAATAACCAACTACTCTCATCCCTTCAATCTCCCACGCAATTCACCTGACCATCGCAGCAGCGCACCAACACCACCGCAACTCAGAGCAGCAGCCACCGCAATCAATTGGCCCAAATTAGCAATTGCAACTACCTAGGCCGCCGCGGGCGCCTTTTCTTCTGCCACGGGCACGACACTGTCCTTCCACCCCTTATCCGATTTTTGGTAGATGCCGAGGAGATGTCTAGGAGATGGCGCGACTAAGACCACCGCGGGCGCGGCCTAGTCTTTCGCGAGCGCTGTCTTCTGGGTTCATTTTGAACCGTAGCACGAACTTCTCACGTGGTTGTTAATGATGATCGAACGATGGTGTTTGCTTGATGCCGATTTTCAATGATATTGAGCGGTGGTGATTTGATGATGATGGTTGTTAGTTTGATTTGGTGAGATGCAAAGTATGGGATTAAAAACCCACTTTAGAGCAGCTTAATTCGAAAAGAAGAAGAGGAAGTAGGGGTCTAATGTTTTAGGGGGATTTGTGGGTTTATTTTTATTTCCTTTTCTTTTATTTCCTTTTCTTTTCTTTATTTCTTTCCCTTTTCTTATTTCTTTATTTATTTTATTTTTCCCGTTTTATTTTTCCCATTTTTGGGGTAATTAGGGGGGAGAACAATTACCAATTATTCTACTCTCTAATTAGTTTTTAGAAGAGCTTATCTATCTAGGTTTAGGTTAGGATTAGAGTAGTTCAGAGAGAGAAAGTGAGGGCTTGAATATTGAAGAAGAAGATTGATCATCTTGTTTGTAGATTTTCACATACAATCAATGAGAATCTCTAACTCTCTCTCCTCTATTTTTATTGCTTTCTTTTGATTATTATTTTAGTTGTTGGTATTGCTTTTTAATCATGTTTATTCTTGTTTTTTTGTTAATTAATCTTGTTATTAGCATTATTAGTGAGTAATTTCCCCATTAAGGGGATGTTTGTGGTTTAGTTGGATCTTGAGCATGTTCTAAGGTTTAGAATTGATTTATTTGTGATTAAAGTCTTTATATGCTTGATATTCTTTAATCTTCTTGCAAGTGCACATTGTTGGTTGATTAAAGGTGAACCTTTGCTAACAAGGAACGGAAGTTGACTAAGTTAAGGTTCATTACTATCGATTGTTCTTTTATTGCACCTCCCAATATATGGTTCTAGTGTGGAAACATAGAGGCTATGTTAGGAGAATCCAATATACCACGGAAGGCGGCTAGAATGGATCTTTTACATCGAAATTCGAGCATGTTTTGTTCATAATTAATTCAATTTCTATGTCTTTGTTTATGTTCAAGTAAATGTTATACCTAAACCATTTCTCTTAATGTTTTATTTCTTGTTTTAGCATCTTTAGAATTTAGTTTATTTATCTCTTATTCCGGACTAGCTTAATTGTCGATAACATTTGGTGGTGTTTATTCATTCCCTGTGGTTCGACCCCTATGCTTGCCTTATACTCATAGTAGGTTTTTTTAGGTTGTATAAATTTTATTTGATCTAGGGATAGTCGTTTAACGACACGATTATTTCCTCTGTCATGGCTTTCCTATGAAGCAGAACCAGAAGTTCAGTCTTGCTACTTGTGTTCTTCTCTCTAATCCGGAGGCATATCAACGACTACTAGGTCGTTTGATTTATCTTGCTGTTACTCGTTCATATTTAGCATACTCAATTCATATTTTGTCTCATTTTTTGCAAGAACCTCATAGTGAGCATTGGGATGCAACATTAAGGGTGGTTTATTTATTTGAAAGGCACTTCAAGACAAGGTATTTTATTGAGCTTTGAGTGTGACTTGAATCTGCAGGGTTGGTGTGACTCAGATTGGGCTGCTTGTCCTCTCACTCGTCGTTCTTTATCTGGTTGGCTAGTGTTTCTTGGCGAGTTTCCCATTTCAAGGAAAACCAAGAAGCAACCCACAGTGTCAACATCATCTACGAAAGCTTAATACAGGTCCATGTCGCCCGTTACTTATGAGCTAAAATGGCTCAAATCATTGTTATTGAGTCTCGATGTACAACATCCAAAGGCAATAAAATTGTTTTATGACAATGAGTCATCTCAGCATCTTGCTAAGAATCCAGTGTTTCATGAACAAACAAAGCACATTGAGGTTGATTGTCACTTAATTCGTGATACAATTTGATAAGTCTATTTTATATATATATATATATATATATATATATATATATATATATATATATATATATATTCCCCGTTCTATGGTCATATTTATGCTTATTTGAGCTTTGCAGAGCTATTTTTATTACTAATATACGATTTCTAGTGCTTTTGTAAAGTTAGTATTATTTTGCAGAAATTTGAAGAATTATGTCGATTCCCGAACTTATTTAATAACTACAAAAATATTAGAGTCGGATCGCATTTATGACCGAGTATTTAAAGTTGAAGGTCGGTCTTAATTGGTGAAGAAGTCCAAGTAATGAACAAGTTAGTACCACGGATAAAGCAAGTTAGAGATTTGGGCTTAATTAAGAAGCCCAATCCCAAGAGGATGCTGCTGAGCTAGTAAAAACACCAGGCCCGATCGAGCTGATCGTGGCTCGGTCGGGTGCGCTTCTTTGTTGTGAAATATAGGTCCATTAGTTGGTTATAATGGGAAATTATAAATACCCAATTACTAGGTTGTGAGGAGTTACATAAGTTTTTCTTTAGTTTTAGTTTAAGGGGGATTTCACAGTTTTATTCTTTAGAGTTGACTTTAGTTTTTTTTTTAGTTTTCATGTTTTTACGCAACTTCTTGATTAGCTTTCATATTTTAGCTTTAGTCAGTTTTTCTTCCAATTCATTAGTTTTCAATAGCTTTAAATTTTATTCTTTTAGTTTTAATTAAACTTTGCCTTTTATTTTCTAGTTCTCTTTGTTGTTATTAGTTTTAATATTATTATTCTCTTTATTTTAAATCTTGTTTTTATATGTTTAATTTAATGGCTTTGGTTAGTTTAGTTTTAATTATGCACGAGTAGTTTTATTTTAAGGTTGTGGGGATCCACGAAAAATATGAAGGGGTAATTTATTATTGTTGATTGACAATGTTTGATTAATTTCCTATTGATTGATTTAATGCTATGCAATTAGATTTGTCCAGATTTAATTTATATGAGTTAAGCAATATTGATTCGTGATTCGAGAGATGAGAATTGATGTTTAAGTTTAGTTTCAATAGGCGGACTAATTTATAAATGGTTAAGTCGAGATTCGAGAGATGAGATTTAATAACGGTAAATTAATTATTATGTTTTACCCTTTAATATTATTTATTCGTGAACTTATACCCTAGGCTTTTATTAATTGATTTCTCCCTACTTTTATTTCTCCCTATTCTTAATCTTCTTAGTTTAATTCCTTTAATAACAACAACTTGGTTACTTGATAATTTAGATTATAATAATTTATTAGGAATAAAAGAATATTGTTTCCCTGTGGATTCGACCTTACTTCCCTATCTATTTTATTTAGTGGTTTTAGGAATTACTTATGACTAGGTGATACGACTTTAGCCTGTCAAAATTTGAAGTCGTTGTCGGGGAAACGATTTTATTTTTATCTATGATTAAATTTTTTAGTCTAGATTATTATTATTATTATTATTATTATTATTATTATTATTATTATTATTATTATTATTATTATTATTATTATTATTATTACTATTACTATTATTATTATTATTATTATTATTATTATTACTATTATTATTATTATTTTCGTCTCATAGAACGTAAGTTCTTTGGGACAGTTTCTCATATTTATTTGTGTAGAACAGATCAAGAATCAGAGATAACTGCACCACCACCACCTCATCCTGTTCGCAAGCTTAGCGATTATTCGCAGCCATCCCTGACAGATTTTCCACATCTTGCTCCTACACCTAATCTCGATGGAGTGCAATTCAAGATCAAGCCCCAGTTTGTCACGATCATCGAAAGAAAGCAATTTAGTGGAGATAGGGGTGAAGACCCTAATCTTCACATTGCAAATGTTTGTCAGTATTGCAATACTATTAGGCAAGCTGGGTCACACAAGACCAAATCAGGGAGTTTCTTTTTCCTTTTCTTTATGTGGTAAAGCTAAATTGTGGTATAATGGATTGAATAGAACTGCACTTGGTATTACTGACTGAAAAACTCTTGCTTTGAATTTCTATAATAAATATTACCCTGTAGTGGGCTTGGGTAATCCAAACCTTCAATAATGGGCTTGGATATAATTTAAGAATGATTTTGGACTCTGCAGCTAATGGAAGATTTATGAATTTGGATGAGAATATAGCGAGCAATGTTGTCGAAGAGATGGCTATTCATAATACCCAATATGGGAATCCAAGAGGATTTGCAAATAAGGGAAAACACCAAGTCGATTCTATATCCTTTTTGCATACACAATTGACTTCTATTAGCCAGAAACTAGACAGTATTAATAATTCTAATTCATCTTCTGTTGCTAATGTTTCTTCTTTTTGTACTAACTATATAATATTTTGTGAAAATTGTGGTCTTGTAGGTCATTGGGCACGTGACTGTAGGAGTTCAATTGAGAAGATTAATGCTTTTCAAACCTATAAGCAAATTATTCCATACTCTAACACGTACAATACAGGGTTGAAAAATAACCAAAATATGTCGTAAAATAGTACGAATGTGCTTAACCCTCCACCATGGGTACAACAACCACAACAGAGGTACTACCAACCTCCACATCAAAGACCACAACAGGTTGTTACTCCTCCATTTGATTGTGGCCTATCAGAAATCAAAACGATGTTAGCCAATATGCAGAAGCAGATGCAGAGTAGAGATGCTCAAATTGACTCATTAATAGCACATAAAATAATAATAGATACTCAGAATGCGAAACTTTCCTCTACTCTGCAAACTCACCAGTAGGGAGCCCTACCATCACAGCTGGTATAAACAACAAAATACGCAAATGCAATTACTCTAAGGAGTGGTTCAAACTATGATGGGCCTTCTATGCCCAAACATGATGACCTGCTACAACAAAAAATTGCTAATCTTGATTCTGTTAAACCAAACAATGTTGTTACTATCCCTACAGGCTACAAAGTAAAACTAACTTTTCTGATAATACTTTGCAGGGTAAACCCCAGGATAAGAGTGGAGATGTGCAGGATCTTGCTATCAAACTTCCATTCCCTCATAGACATTTAAAGAGTAGGTTGGATAAGCAATTTGGTAAGTTTCTGGAGGTTGAGAAGAATTTGCAGGTAACAGTTCCTTTCACATATTTAATTACTCTAGTTCCTGCATATTCTAAATTTATGAAAGAAATTTTGACTAGAAAAAGATCTATTCGTGAGGTAGAGACGATTGCTTTTACTGCAGAATGTAGTGCTATATTACAAAATAAATCTCCACCTAAACTAAAAGATCCGGGTAGTTTTTCTATTCTTTGTCATATTAGTAATCTGATGATTGAAAAAGCTTTATGTGATTTGGGTTCTAGTGTAAGTGTTATGCCATTATCTGTGAGCTCGAAAGTAAATATGGGTAAATTAAAAGCTACCAATATTACTCTGCAAATGGCCGATCGTTGTGTGAAATACCCTTTAGGTGTTTTAGAGGATGTTCCTGTTAGAGTAAGTAAATTTTATATACCTGTTAAATTTATTGTTCTTGATACGGAGGAAGAATTGCGAATTCCGATTATTTTGGGTAGACCATTCCTTCATAATGTAGGCGAAATAATAGATGTCAAAAGTTATAAACTTACATTATGTGTAGGGGATGATAACATCACTTTTAATTTAAATAATATCCCTAAAATCCCCATGTTAGAGGAAAAGTGTTTTAGTATTGGTGTGGTTGATGTAAATAATTTTTCTAATAAGCCCCAAGCTCCCGTTAATGATTCCTTGGAGGCGGTATCTTGTGTTGCATCTTCTGTAGGAAAAAATAATACTTGGAAAGATGAAGTGGATGCTATAGAAAGAGCTCTAAATTGTGTAAGACTCAGGTTTGAAGATGAAGAAATGGAGATTGAGAAACAAGTTGTACAGTTTGTGCCTGTAGTGAAAGTTCCACCCGATCGAGTGATATTTACTCAATCAAGGGCAAAAACGAAGAAAATCGAGTGTAGGAAAAAATTTCGTGCATCAGATGGTGAAAAACCACCTGACCGTACCTTGGAGTCGGGCCCGATCGGGCCACGCTCGCCCGGTCGGACGCGAGATTGCGGCAGCAAAATTGGTCGACTTCAAAACGCTATAACTTTTGCGTTTCTTAACGAAATTTTGCATGTGACCTATAATTGGAAATCTCTTCAAGTTTACTTTCTAATGCAATTAGAATCACTGAATTATCATTTTTATATAAAATGTTATCAGCAAAATAGTGAACATGACTCGTTTTTTCCTCTACTCTTACTAACACTTCGTTTCCTTTTTGTCCAAAATTGTATCAAGGTGATGTATTGCAATGTTTGGGATGGTGGTGGATACGAGTTTGATGATGAGGGGTAGTCACTTGGGTTACTAACTTCCCTTGAAGTCAATGAGGACATTGTCTAATTTAGCTTGGGGGGAATTTCTTGTATATTTAGGTAATCTTTCTTTCCCTTTTCTTTTCATTTTCTTTGTTTGCTTAGTTTAGTTTTAATGTTTTCATAGTCTAGTTTTTATTGATTTTTTTAGTATAGATTTTATTGCTTTTTAGGTTAGATTTACTGCTTTCAAAAAAAAAAAAAAAAAAAAAAAAAAAAAACAAAAAACAAAAATATGTTGTAATGAATAATAAATCATGCTTCCCTGTGCCCCTTGATGAAAAATTTTCAAAATTGTTTTGACTCTTAGTAATGATGATAAATATTGTGAATTAGTTGATCATGATTTGATGTTTGATTGCCTTGAAACCTTAATATGCGTCAACTTTGCCCAACTACTTGTGAATATAGTGCTTGACTAACTGATTTGGTAAGGTATGTGTGTTAGTTCATGGTTGTCAATGAATTTGAGTATTGGTTTGAAACTTTGAGTAGTGTTTGTATGACTCATTATTATGCACATTGAGGAGGACGAAAGCGTTTATTCTTTTAGGAGGCCTTCAGATGATATTAGATACGTTTGTTCCCTTCTTGCTACCCATGTTGTTGCTTGTGCCTTTTATTTTTTATTTAACCACATTACAAGCCTATTTAATCCCCATTGGTTACTAGTCCCAAGCTTGGCTTGGGGGAGCTAATAGTTAGTGAGGTGAGGGAGTTGTAGTATGCACATGATTTGCACAATTTCGGTGAATTTGAGAAGTTATTTATTTGTTCTTATTTTTGTTGATTAGAAAAAATTGAAAGTTGTTCAAAGTTTAAAAAATTTCCAATGTGAGATAAAAAGAAAAAAAAAAGAGAAAAAGAAAAAAAAATTGCTTCAATATTCAAGTGTTCTAATTGAAGGTTATTTAAGGAAAAAGTTATTAGTTTCAAAGAAAAAAATATTTTAGTTTGATGAAATATAGTTCAAAGTTTGTTTTTCACTCAAGTTCTATAATATTATATTTTTATGAGTGAAGTTGTAAGTGTTGAAAATATTGTTAATATTGGTTGGTTGTTTGGTGAATTTTTGGTGGAGTTGAGTATGCTGGAGATGTTTGGTCATTATTTATTTTTTACCTTGGGTTTTATTAGGTTTTGTATCCCTTTAAGCATTGCTTTTCTCTCACATTTTCCCAAATTTATCCTATCCTTTACCCTAGCCTTACATTACAAGCTTTAAAGACCTTCTGACCTTTGTGCATAGAGTTGTATGAATGTGAAATTAGTTGTTTATCGATGCGAAGAATGATTTGACATATTCCTAGTCGACTACTAGGTTGAGTGTATGTCTTTTAAACACACGAGTGTTGTGAGTTTGGGAGGGCATTTTTCACATTAAAAGGGGTTGGTTGGAGAGCGATCGAGTACATCTTTTACTCGCCACATAAATTAGAATTGAGTGTGTGAGCACTAGTCTTGAATTCTATATGCTCTTGTGGTTTGCTCTACTTGGAAATTGTTAGGGCAGATTAGTAGTTGGATGGATTTGATTGATTGACTTTGATACATGTTTGTCAGATTTACCATGAATTATATTTATTTATTTTAATTGTATTTGGGGTGAAGTGTTGATTTATTTATTCATTGCTTTTCTTAGAGACAAGCAAAGGATTGGCTTGGGGGAGTTTGATAAGTCTATTTTATATATATATATATTTATTCCTCGTTCTATGGTCATATTTATGCTTATTTGAGCTCTGTAGAGCTATTTTTATTATTAATATACGATTTTTAGTGTTTTTGTAGAGTTGGTATTATTTTGTAGACAAAAGGTTTTGTGTGAGACCGGACTTATGTGAGACCGGACTCAATAACAAAAGGCCAACAAAATGGCATGGGTAAACTAAACCCGATCGCGAGGCCCGCGACACCAACTCTGCCTTTGTACTGCTTCTTCCTCCATTTTCTTGGATTGTTTCTCGTCATTGTTGATAATCCGAAGAAGAAGGTTGAGCTTTGAAGATCGGCTTCCGAGTCTAGATCGAGAAACTACCGATTCTTTGATACTTCAACCTTTCTCTCTCCTACAACAACTAAAAATGATGTTATAGGGGAGAGAAAATCGAATCAATAATTTGGTTTTTCATTTGATTTCTGAACTATTTACTTCATTATGATTTCACCATTCGAATTTATTGATTTTAGAAAACTTGTTTTGTAAATAAATGTTAATTGTTATCTAATATAGTTATGAAGAAATTGCATGCCTAGTAAATCTTTAGCTTTCTTGTTAATTCAGAAGATAATGTCGGTGGGTACTCACATAATCATCAACTTCTCCCCCTTTTTGCTAAAGCTAAAAACAAATGATGAATGAGGCTGTAAATGTCCTTCACATGTGTTAATATTCAAATACATGACACTAATATTTTAATATCTGACAATAATATTATAATACATGACACTAATATTCTTATACATGACACTAATATTTTAATATACGACAATTATATTCTAATATATGACACTAATATATATACTTATACTTGACAATAATATTATTATACATAACATTAATATTTTAATATTAGACAATAATATTCTAATACATGACACTAATATACTTATACCTGACAATAATATTCTTATACATGACACTAATATTTTAATATCTGAAAATAATATTCTAATACATGACACTAATATACTTATACCTGACAATAATATTCTTATACATGACACTAATATTTTATTATATGAAAATAATATTCTAATACATGACGCTAATATACTTATACCTGACAATAATATTTTTATACATGACACTAATATTTTAATATCTGACAATAATATTCTATTACATGACACTAATAAACTTATACATGACAATAATATTCTTATACATGACAATAATATTCTAATACATGACACTAATATAATTATACCTGACAATAATATTCTTATACATGACACTAATATTTTAATATCTGACAATAATATTCTAATACATGACACTAATATTCCTAGCTAACACCTAACCATACTAATCTATTACCAAACAAAAGATTCCTAACACCTAACCATACTAATTTTTTACCAATCAAAATAAACCTAATACCTAACTATAATAACCAAATATCTGACATTAATTACTTAATATCTGACATTTAAAATATGTCTAACAATAATATTATAATATCCGACAACGATATTCAAATATATGACAATAATATTCTAATATCAAACCTTACAAGCTTACTATCATGCAAACACTAAAAGTTTAATGTCTGACATCAAAAGTTTTATATTTGACATTATAAGTTTTATATCAAACATTAAAAGGTTAATATATGACATTTCTTGTAAAATATGTTACTCCGATACTACATACTCTAAAAAGCTTGATCAGATAATGAAGTTTTACTGCACATAATGCAATTCAAGTTGTATGAATGCTTTTTAATGGACTATTCTTGTAAAATACAGCTATATATGTATGGGATGACTCAGAGTATATTTCGCTTCATATTACCATTAAAGCAGCCAAGCTTCTATTTGGGAACATCAGTGCAGAAAATTAGTACAAGTCATATAAGTTCTTGACGAAGAATAGAATTTGAGAAGGTCGCCGCCATTGTTGAGAGTCCTTTCATGGTTGAAGGTTTGCAGAAGAAAGCAATGGAGATGAAGAAGAAGAATAAGAATTGAAGAAGAATATAAAATCGGGCCGCACGCGGGACTAATAATGGAACGGACTCACGTATATTTTTCCTTTTGTAGAAATTTGAAGAATTATGTCAATTCCCGAACTTCATGAATCACTACAAAAATATAAGACTCATATCGCATTTTTGACCGAGTATTTAAAGTTGAAGGTCGTACTGATAGGTCTTGATTGGTGAAGAAGTCCAAGTAATGAACAAGCTAGTACCACGAATCAAGCAAGTTAAAGATTTGGGCTTAAATAAGAAGCCCAATCCAAAGAGTATGCTGCTGGGCTAGTAAAAACACAAGGCCCGATCGAGCTGATCGTGGCGCGGTAGGGCGCGCTTCCTTGTGAAATATAGGTTGGTTAGTGGGTTATAATGGGAAATTATAAATACCCAATTACTGGGTTGTGAGGAGTTACATAAATTTCTCTTTAGTTTTAGTTTAAGGGGGATTTCATAGTTTTATTCTTTAGAGTTGACTTTAGTTTTTTTTTTTTTTTTTTTTTTTTTTTTTTTTTTTTTTTTTTTTTGACAAAAGATAAAAAACCGAACTACAAATTATTACTAAAGCAAATAAAATTAACCGCCGCCTCTCTAGCAATTTGATGAGCCCGAAGAACGCGCTGACGCTCTGCCTTGTGAACACAACAATAAAGAAAGGTTGAGCCTAACCGCTTAATTTTAGAAATGAGCCAGAGGTAATCAATGTTACCTTGACCATCCCCCCGAAGAAGAGAAACAAGGTTATGGGAGTCAGTAAAGAGAATGAGGGACTGTGACCCACAGTGCGAGGCCCACTGTAAAGCATACCAGCACGCCAGAGCCTCAGCATGTAAGGCTGAAGAGCAAACACCAAAGTTACTTCCTCCTAAGATCCGGTCGTCTAACGGGTCCGCATTATCCAAGCACCATCCCATACCTGCATGGTGAGAATCTTTGAACCAAGAACCATCAATTTGCACTGATGTTAAACCAGTCCCTTGGTTGAGCAGACCAAGCTGAGCTGCGAAGAACCCAGGCAGGGGGCGAAGTATCAGCTGTACCCCCAAGAAGAGAATGGGGAACATCAGAAGCTTGGTGGTCAAGGAAAATTGTATGAGAATCCATGACCTCTGCAAATTGAGAAGAAAAAGAGCGAGTAGTAGACGAGTCATTGAAAATTCTTGAATTCCTACATAACCAAAGAATCCACAGGGTACCAACAAAGGTATCCAAGCGAGTACTGAAGAGTCCATCTTGACTAATGAAAAGTCAGATATAATCTTGGATCCAATCTGAGAGAGAAAGGTCTCCATTAAGTTGTGAGTGAATATGAAGGTATCCACCCCTCCAAGCCGATTTTGCATTACTGCACATCCGAAAGAGATATTGAAGATCTTCCGGATCAGTTCGACAAAGATCAAAAAACACATCCTGAACCGGAACCCCTCTATGATGGAGTTCCGCCTTAACTGCGAGGGCACGACGCAACAACTTCCACAAAAACAGTTTCCATTTGGGCTGTATTCGCAACGACCAAAGAGTTTTCCAAAAATAGCCAACACCCGACGACGCAAGAGCTCCAGGAAGATGTTGATTGAGCATAGCATACCCGGTCTTCACCGAGTACTTCCCTGAGAGGGTACTAGACCAGTACCGAAAGTCTTCCTGTGATGTAGTTTTCATGTTTTTATGCAACTTCTTGATTAGCTTTCATAATTTAACTTTATTTAGTATTCTTCCGATTCATTAGTTTTCAATAGCTTTAAATTTTGTTCTTTTAGTTTTAATCAAACTTTGCTTTTATTTTCTAGTTCTCTTTGCTGTTATTAGTTTTAATATTATTATTCTCTTTATTTTAATTCTTATTTATATATGTTTAATTTAATTGCTTTGGTTAGTTTAGTTTTATTTATGCACGAGTAGTTTTATTCTAGTGTTGCGGGGATCCATGAAAAATATGAAGGGGTAATTTATTATTGTTGATTGTCAATGTTTGATTAATTTCCTATTGATTGATTTAATGCTATGCAATAATTAGATTTGGCCAGATTTAATTTGTATGAGTTAAGCAATATGGATTCTAGATTCGAGAGATGAGAATTGATGTTTAGGCTTAGTTTCAATAGGCAAACTAATTTATAAATGGTTAAGTCGAGATTCGAGAGATGAGATTTAATACCGGTAAATTAATTCTGTGATTGTAATACGTTGCAAAATCCCTTTATTATCTGATTAATTGATTTATTGACGATTGATTATTATGTTTTACCCTTGAATAATATTATTTATTGATGAAGTTATACACTAGACTTTTATTAATTGATTTCTTCCTACTTTTATTTCTCCCTATTTTTAATCTCATTAGTTTAATTCCTTTAATAACAACAACTTGGTTACTTTATAATTTAGATTATAATAATTTATTAGGAATAAAAAAACATTGTTTCCCTGTGGATTCTACCCTACTTCGCTATCTATTTTAGTTAGTGGTTTTAGGAATTACTTTTGATTAGGTGATACGACTTTCGCCTGTCACAATTACAGAAGGGTTGATTACTCCACATGTTTCGACGTCTTCTTAGCTTGTAGACATTTTTACGAAGGCTCTCGGAAAAGCACAATTTGATAATCTTCGGTCCAAGTTGGCCATTCATGACCCATATTGTTTTGAGGGTTTTTTGGATTCCCACGGGACACCGGTCACGTACTGTTGGCAACGAGAATTGACAACTGCAAAACAACGACGGTTAAGTTATTAACCGGGAACGGAAAAGCTAGAGAGAGAAAGTAGAGAGAAGATGGAGCTATTTTGATGCTCTATTAAATGTTATGTCATAATCCCCCCCTGCAATCATAAATGATTGGGGTATTTATAGAGGTGGGAATTTGTGCCCTAAATTTCCGTGTCCTAATTGGCTGCACAATCAGTTATTCACACGTGTCACCTCGGGGCGCCGTTTTGCGGCTTTCTACAGGAATCTCTGGATTTGGGCTCTGATGTAAGAAAGGACCTTTTTCACTCATTTCAGGTGCTCTCTATGAGCTTATTACACGTGTTATCTTCTCATTGGGACATGTGTTACCCTTTGATTGGGCCACGTGTCACTATGGGATTGGACCACGTATAAGGGGTATTTTTACCCTAAACATTTTCCCCACAGAGGGGGTGGCGCGTACACTAATAGCCACCTCCTCTTATCCTTACCTTTCCTCTCTCGTCCTTGGAGGAAGATCTAAGGCATATGGTAGAACAGGCGGATAGATCCGTTTGCCTATGTTAATGGACGACTGTCCTTAGGCCTAAAGCCTATGCAGTCTGCCTATTATTCCTCAATTGGACGGCTGAGTCTGGGAATTAAGCGGACATAATCTGGCTCGTCATCTTCTTATAGAGGAGATCGGACACCCAGCTTTTTAGGATGGTAATATACGCTTTGCGGACGTGGCCTTCTATTTGGTCATGCCTTTTGGACGTTCGTCTCTTTTTCCGTCTTAGTTAACGGAGGTTCTTTTTTTACCTTTTTTAATTCTAGATTAAAATTTTCAAAAAATAATCGTTTGAACTTGCAGGCAGGAAAGATAAATTTACCATTCTGCCCCCATAAATTTTTCCTATAAATAGAGAAGGTTTTACCTCATTTTGGCACTTAAAATAATTTCCTTTGAATCTTCAAGAGCTCCGCCGTTTGCTTGAGTTTTCCGGCCAGAGTTTGAGGTTTTCAACCACCATCCAGAACTTTCTACATAGACAGAGGTAGGCCGGCTACTTTCAATCTTTTATTCGTCTTTTCTTTTCTCTTTTTTTTAAATAAAAAAAAAATGGCCCTCTACACTCGGCTTCGTTCGTTTCTCCTCATGAGGCCGGCCATTCGCCTGGGACTGAGTAGTCTAGATTGGACGGAGACGAGTTTTCTCCTTTTCGGAGTGGGTCCATCTCTAATGAGTACCATCTCTTATCCACCTCTTCTTCTCTGTCCCTGTAGTCGAAGATGGCCCGTACAATGCAAACGTACGATAAAGACGCAAAGAGGAATCCAGAAGGTAGTTTGGTCCATCCTAGGGTCCCCTATGACCCGTACAATGTTAACTCCCAAGCTGACATTACTACTAATACCGCCTCTACTGGAGGTACTGAATGCTCGGTGATTGAAGTGACCGCCTCCTTCGAAGAGCGCCAAAGGACTCAGGGCGACTTCTCTCCTAAGGATGCGTCCGGGCAAACCCCAGAGCTAAGGTATCCCCAATATGTCAACATGGTCATGGATCCGGGCGAGTTGCTATCTCGAGAGAGACCTCTTTTTTCTTTAGGGGTGGACATGGCTTGATCGTCCGCCCCATTTTCTTAACCATTCCATCTCCAACATAGCAAGTCAGACAAGCCTAGGACTGGGGTTATTATCAATGAATCATCCGACCTGCTACCTCGAAGCAACCCTACTGTGGGAAATCAAGCGGCCGCTGCAAAGGATAAGGGCAAGGGTCCCTTAGTTCCAAAGGAGGCGGCTATCTCTAGAGGCGGCCATGGCTCTAGAAGCGGAGCTCGGCTGAGGCTGCTGATTTGGATAGAGTTATTCCCTCTGAATTTGGAAGCGGAGGCAGAGAACATGGACGAGGTGAAAGGAATGGTGTCCTTCGAACAAGTGTATATTCTGATAGCGGGTTAAGAATTATTAGAAAGCTAATATATTCAGTAAGGTCAAGTGATCGGAATGCCTGGGTGGAGGCCGCTTCCAATCATTAATATTAATATAATAAATATTACAGCTTAATCATGACTGAACCATTCGGGTCACACCCAAGCAAAATATACGAACCGACTCGACGAATTAATTCGGAAAAAATTAATTCGTCGCCCGAGTGTTAAATATTTAGACATTGGTAATTCGAGCTTGGACCGTCGAAACCAATCGTCGTAAGTCGAGTAAAAAATAATAAAAAGATGAGACGCGCAAAATAATAATAAATCGACCATATTCCCAAAATACCCCTAGCATCAGAGTGCCCCGAGCATCCGAATGCTAGGGGCAAAAATGTCCAAGCATAGGTGGCTAACAAGTGCACCAAGCCGAGCCTAGCATGTTGGCTAGGTGCGTGCTAGCAGCCACGCACAACAACAGCTAGCAGCCGCGTGCATGTGGTGCGTGCAGCAGCTAGTCGTCGCAAGCTAGGCGTGCTAGCAGCGCACGCACTAGCAGCCACACACAGCAGCAAGCCCGCACCAAGTGCGTGGCTTGCGCGCACAGCAGCAGCCCGCATCTTGGTGCGGGGCTGGGCTTGGGCTGGGCTCGTGGCTGGGCTCGTGGTTGGGCCATAGGGCCGATCACTATGGGGAAGCTTGAGGAATATGGGAGAAAGTGGGTAAGGACATGTGGCACAAGGAGAGTATTTGAGTGGGGAGCAAGTATGGTCCCCTACTCTCCATGTGGTCCGCACTAACCCATTTCACATGGTAATGCCACTTGTAGATTTATTGTTAGTTTGCAATTTTAATTTAATTTAGCTTTAAATTAATTTGTGGAATTTCATGATCCCACATTGATGGGATATAAATTTCCACTCATACTTTCCTCTATAAATACCAACCTTGGGATTTGAAGTAAAGTGCTTTAGTGGGAGTTAGAAAGAGCATTCCATATTTTGGAAAAACTCTTAAAATCCATTAACACTTGGGTTTTGGTCGGACCTTGCTAACTCCAAGGTAGCGGACCTAAAAAGTGATGTTCTTCCTTTGTGGGTGGATACCGTTAGAGGCACGGCATTTGCGGTGCTCAAGGCTTTCAAGTAAGAGCCCGTTTTGAGAGGGCGAAGCTCGCTTCAAGGGTATGATTCGTTCTTCCTTTTCTTGTGCTTATTTATTTGGAAAAATACACTTTAATAATCCCAACTATTGACGATTTACTTAAAATAATCCCAACTAAGGATTATTTTCTAACAGTCCCAACTTTGCCTCTTATTTTCTTCCAACGGTCCCAACCGGTCAACTACGGATCAACAACCTGTTACAACAGGTCACATGCCACATGTCAACACAAGATTGGTCCAAAATAAAAAAATAAAAAAATAAAAAAAATCAAAAAATTAGAAAATACAAAAAAAAAACAGAAAATTGAAAAAAAATAAAATAAAATATTTTTAAAAATAGAAAAAAAAATAGAAAATTCAAAAAAAAAAGAAAATAAAAATTCAAAAAAAAAAAATTTAAAAAAAATCTGAAAATTACAAAAAAAAAAAATCAGACAATTAGAAAAATTTTCAAAAAATTAATTTTTCTACTTTTCTGATTTTTTTTTTAATTTTCTGGTTTTTTTAATATTTTTTGATTTTTTTTTCAATTTTCTGTTTTTTTTAATGAATTTTCTGATTGTATTTTTATTTTCTGATTTTTTTTTAATTTTTTAATTTTTCTTATTTTTTTTAATTTTTTAATTTTTTGATTTTTATAAAATTTTTGTTTTTTTTATTTTTAGATTCTTAATGAATTTTCTAAATTTTTTTCTAATTTTTTAAATTCTAAACTAATCACGTGTTGACACGTGGTATTTATAAAAAAAATAAAAAAAAATTTACCTTTTCAACAGGTTACCGGTCAATGGGACCGCTGAAAGAAACCAAGAGGCAAAGTTGGGACTGTTAGAAAATAAACCTTAGTTGGGATTATTCTAGGTAAATCGCCAATAGTTGGGATTATTAAAGTGTATTTTTCCTATTTATTTATGCTTTATGGTTTTATTAATTACGAGTGGTTCCTTGGGTCGGGGTTGTTTCCGCGGTGAGTCGGACTCACCAAACCCCAACATTTTGGCTTTATTTTTATAATCATGTTTTTCAAGGTTTATTTTGGCTTATTTTTCTGGTTTAAGTTGCTAATTAGATTAGTAGCTCGGTTTTATTTATTTTAATCCCGTTGTTAATGTCGAATTTGGCCCAAAACCCAGATTTTCGCCCAAAAATAGTGAATTTTTGGTGGAAAAGGTGTTCTGGAAAGGTTTTTATCCCAAAGGACTGTGATTTTAGCCAAATTTTGACCAGAAATGCCTTTTTTGAGGGATTTTTTTTATTTTGACGAAAAGTTTTAAGTCTTTTATAACCTTGAAATTAATGGCATAACTTGTTGATTATGTGGTTGATTATTTGCATTATTTTTCTGCATTTTTAACTCCCCTTAAAGCACACCTACTTGGTAGTATTTGATGCTTAAAGGTTGATTTATTTTCACATAATTGCAAACTAATTGCTTTTTAGTGTGAAATTTTTTGTTTTGAGGCTTCCTAAGTGTTAAAGATTCAATCTTTATTTGTGATAAGTGATTGAAACTTTAAAAACCACTAAATTCCATGTTATTTTGTGTTAAACTTTGTTGTTTTAATCATTTAGAGTTGATTGGAAACATAAAGTTTCAATTTTTGTGATAGAAATTTGGTTATCTTCATGTTGGAAGATATAATTTTTAAGGATTCACAAAAGTTAGATGTTGGAATTTTCATTTGAACATTAAAGCTCATATTTTTCCAACTTCCCCTTACTTTGTCAAGTTCTCAAGTTTAATTTAAATTGATTAAATTAAAAGTGATAAATTGTCTCAACTATGTTATTGCACCAAGCTAAACCAATTTAATTAAGAATGGTTCTTGGATTTATTTTTGTTATTTGCACTTTGAAATTTTATTAAGTTAGACTTGTTTAAAATTTTAATTTTTTGCTCATTAAGTTAGTTCTAAAATTAATTTAGAATTAATTAATTATGTCTCGCGAAAGGGGATCAAATCCCGAGGCCATGACACACAAAACGAGGCAAAGAACCACCCTTGGCTAGTCGGGCTGCAGCACACGGCCGCAGCAGCCACGCACTAGTAGCCATGGCTGTGCGTGCACGTGCGCGTGCGTGCGGCAGTGGCAGCAGCCCATGGCTGCTTGCCGCTGGCCGTGTGTGCGGAGTTTTTTGTGTGTGCATATTCTTGGTGCGGTGAGGTGAATAGCCGTAGTATGCTTGATTTGCATGAGCCGCGATTATTCGAGTTTGCTTAGCAAAACGCTTAAATCGAAAGCCACTTGAAATGCGGTTGGCTTAATATTGCTTATTTTACCGTTTTATTTATTTTAATTAATTTTGTTTATTTTAATTAAAATTTTGGGAGGCTAGACCTCGGTTTTGAGCGGCATTGGCAAAATTTTATTTTGACAAGTTTGGGTGCTACCGACTTAATTAATTGGATTAATTAAGGTAAATGCGGAATTTAGTGGGAGCTTCAATTAATTATTGACGTCAAATTACATAATCGGTTAAACAACTTTGACTAGTTTTAATTAGGCGTGTTAATCGGATTAACCACCTAGACTAGTTAATAGTGCGCGCGTTGTTTAAATGCATTTTACTTGTTTGATATTTTAAATTGCATGGGCCATTCACAAATAATGAATGGATGAATGGAATATATATTCTCACTCACAGGTTTTATGAAATGGCAACTAGTGGGACCTGATTAGGATAGAAAATACGGACTACGTGCCGTTATGTATTTTTGTAAATCTAAATACGGCCTATGCACTGTTAAGTATTTTTGTATCTTAATATTTAGATTATTCCTAGTCGTAGACACTAGTATTTGCATAGTTTGGTTAAGTCTAGAAGACGGCGTATCTTGGAAGACAAAGCCTTGAATTGCAAATGAAGACCTTTTGAAGATTTGAAGAATTCAAGGGGTCATGCTAGTTGCCAATATGCATCTATAATTTCGCTTTATATTTATATATATATGTATGAATTATTCGTTAGATGCATGTTTAGGTTTTCTTGATGTTGTGATGATTAGTTAAGTTAACTTAAATCAACCAACATAGAAATCCTAGGTCCCTAATAATATTGAGTCAAACTTGCCTTTCCAAAACAACACTTACTAACCGAACGAGAGTGATGGTAGGCTACGCCAAAGCAAGGTGCCATTACTTCTCCAAGGGACATAAGGCACACTGGGTGTGCACGTTGGTTTTGGTTTAACTCATTGGTATGAGTGAGGAGTCCTCACATACCGTGGAAAAAGAGATACATCGTCAAAGATGCATTAGATGCGACGATTATCTAACCAAGAGTGGCTTAGAGCCATTAGCAAGGCAATGCTTACCATAGAAGATTGAGTGTTTAAGACAAGCCAAATCATGCTTAACCACTCTTTGTTTCTTCGGATCTTGGAATCGCCTTATTTTCGCAAAATAGGGACAATTTTACGTGTAAATAAGACGTTAAATAAGTATTGAAAATTTGCATGAATAAAATTCAATCTTATTTAAGTAATTTTGAATGGTTATTCATTAAAATTCTTTCAATTGTAGAATCATGTCTTCAACTAATGACAACGACCTTATGTACCCGGAACTTCCCAAAAAGTTACCATTTTTGCTCAACTTGGTGAACTTTAAAGAATGGGAAGATGAACTCCGAAAGACACTCAGAAATTGCTACCTAGAGCATATCTTGGACACTCCGATCCCCAATTTCTACTCGAAATGGATCATGAGTGATGAAGCTCATGAAGAATGGAGCATGGATTGCAAGAGATTTTCGAAACTCATGGAAAACTCCATCCCGGTTCAATGGAAGGAGATTTTCTCCGGCTATTTTCCGGACATGATGCTCAGAGCTCTTGAGGATGTAGTCAATTTGAGGGTCACCAAAAGTGCTATGGCAATTATGATGGTCACGTGGAGGATGTGACTAGGTCATTCTCCAAAATGAGGATCAAGCCACCACAAGATGGTTGTCTCTAGAAAGAAAGACAGGAGGTGTGGGGAAAAGTCTATAATGCGAGACTTAGGCCCGGAATGCCACTTCAAGCTCATGTAATTAACATGACAAGGCTCTTCAACCATCTGGAGCTAATTGGCAAACCAGTGGAAGACGAGCAAGTGGCTCACATGCTTCTTAGCTCTCTTCACTTGGGATATGTGGGGCTTAAAATGCGTCTCACCGCCAATAGGGATACACTGTCCTTAAGGGAAGTCATCCAAGAGCTCCAAAAGACCTATTCTTGCAAGAAGGCTAACTTTGCCCTTAGACCAAGGAAGAAGGAGTTCAAAGACAAGAGGAAGATGCGCTGCTTCTATTGTGGTAACCCCGGACACTACAAAAGAGAATGCAGCAAGTATCTGGATGATGAGGAAAAAGGAAAAGTAACCTCAACCTCAGGTATCATCTTAAACACTTGAATATAAGCAATTTTAAAAGGTATTAGATACCGAAAAATTGACTCACAATACACTCCTTTTTCAGGAACCAAGTGAGCGGTGCTTTTTCATGTGGAAATGAGTACACAAGTAGGATGAAGGTGATCTATCCATGAAAACTTTTAATCTCATGTTTTGTCTAAAGAAGTAGAACTTATTTAGTTTTATGCACCATACTTTTGATGTATTTTCGACGTTGGACGTCGTTTTAATCAACCAAGACTTTTGTTTTGAAGTCTTGAATATATTTATGGAATGACACTTTCACGTGTTTTTAGACAAAATGTTTGATACCAATGCAAAGAAAGCTAAGACTATACCGTCTAGTCAAACTTACTTGTGGCACTGTCGTCTTGGCCACATTAACATCAAACGCATCAAGAAGCTTCTTCAAGAAGGTATTCTTGACTCATTTGATTTAGAATCCTTTGAGAATTGCGAAGGATGTTTATTAGGCAAGATGATAAAGTAACCATTCTCCAAGTTGGGAGAAAGGACCGGTGACTTGTTGGGACTAATACACACCGATGTTTGTGGGCCAATGAGTACACCCGCAAGGAGTGGTTATCGGTGTTTCATAACCTTCAAGGATGACTATAGTAGATATGGTTATGTCTATCTAATGTCACACAAATCTAAATCGTTTGATAAATTCAAGGAATTTCATAACGAAGTTGAAAACCAACTCGGCAAGAAAATCAAAGCGCTTCGATTGGATCGAGGTGGCGAATATTTGAGCAAAGAATTCGATGACCATCTAAAAGAACATGGAATACTTTCAGAGTTGACACCTCCGGGAACTCCTCAATGGAATAAAGTATCTGAAAGGAGGAATCGAACCCTATTAGACATGGTCCGATCGACTATGGGTCTTAGTGAACTTCCAATCTCTTTCTGGGGATATGCACTTTTAACTGCGGCACTTACACTGAATCGTGCTTCGTCAAAGGCAGTGGAAAAGACTCCATATGAATTATGGACAAATAAACCTCCAAGGTTGTCTTTTCTCAAGATTTGGGGATGCGAAGCATATGTCAAGAAACTCATCCAAAATCTAACAAGGTTTACTTTGTGGGTTATCCAAAAGAAACCAAAGGGTATTACTTCTACAACAAATCCGAGAACAAAGTGTTTTTTTTCTCATGATGGTGTCTTTTTGGAGAAGGAGCATCTCTTCAAAATGACAAGTGGGAGGAAAATCGAACTCGACGAAGTTCGAGAGGACGAGCAACAAGGACAAGTTGACAATTAAAGTGCTCACGAAGCATCTGTTTACATTGGTCAAAGTCAAAATATGCAAAGTCAAACCGACAATGCAAATGCTCAGTCCATTACCCTACGTAGGTCAACTCGGCCATGATCTCAACCTGACAGATGAGCCGACAACCTACAAGCAAGCTATGACGAGCCCCGACTCTGCAAAATGGCAAGAGGCCATGAAATCCGAAATAGACTCCATGTTTGAAAATCAAGTATGGGACTTGGTTGATTTACCCGTACGTTACACACCTATCGGATGTAAATGGATTTTCAATATGAAAACCGACAAAGATGGAAATGTATTCATTTACAAAGCAAGGCTGGTAGCAAAAGGTTACAGGCAAATTCACGGCGTTGATTATGATGAAACCTTTTCTCCAGTAGTTATGCTTAAGTCCGTTCAAATTCTTCTAGCGATTGCTGCATATTACAATTATGAAATATGGCAGATGGACTTCAAAACCGCCTTCCTTAATGGAATTTTGGAAGAAACTGTGTACATGACACAGCCTGAAGGTTTTGTCGACCAGAACAATCCTAAGAAGGTATGCAAGCTTAAGAAGTCCATTTATAGAGTAAAGCAAGCAAGTTGAAGTTGGAATCTGCAATTTGATGAAGCCATCAGTAAGTTTGGTTTTATCAAGAATCCAGATGAGTCTTGTGTTTACAAGAAGGTCAGTGGGAGTGACATCGCCTTCCTAGTCTTATATGTCGATGACATGTTGCTCATTGGAAATAGCATTCCGTTGTTAGAGTCAATAAAGGCTTGGCTCGGGAAATGTTTTTTAATGAAAGACTTGGGAGAGGCTCAGTACATACTAGGAATCAAGATCTATAGGTATAGATCAAAGAGGATGATAGGAATGAGTCAAAGTACTTACATCGATAAGGTACTAGCTCAATTCCAAGTGGAAGTAGCCAAGAGAGGGCACCTACCCATGTCACATGGCATAACCTTAAGCAAGAAGCAGTGTCCAAAGACACCTGATGAGCGAGAAAGGATGAGTCGTGTTCCATATGCTTCGCTTATTGGATCGATCATGTATGCCATGATATGTACTAGGCCGGATGTATCGTATGCCTTGAGTCTACGAGCCGATACAAATCAGACCTAGGAGAGGCACATTGGACTGCGGCTAAGAATATTCTGAAGTACCTGAAAAGGAACAAGGATAAATTCCTGGTCTATGGCGGTAAAGATGAATTGGTTGTTGAGGGATATACCGACACAAGCTTCTAAACAGACAGAGACGACTCCAAGTCACAATCCGGATACATATTCTATCTCAATGTAGGAGCGTTTAGTTGGAAGAGTGCAAAGCAAAGCACAACCGCAGATTCTACAACTGAAGCCGAGTACTTGGCAGCGTCTAAGGCGGCCAAGGAGGGAGTTTAGATTCGCAAGTTCATTGATGAACTTGGCGTTGTACCCTCCATCAAGGGTCCAATAGACCTCCATTGTGACAACAATGGAGCTATTGCTCAGGCTAGAGAGCCACGAGAACATCAGAAGGTCAAACATGTCAAGAGGCGATTTCACATGATTCGAGAATGGAAGACAAAGGGTGAAATCAGAATTTGCAAAGTGGGAACGGATGACAATGTAGCCGATCCACGTACTAAACCCTTGTCTCAAGTGAAGCACAATAAACACATGGAGACAATGGGAATCAAGCATGTCGCGAACTGGCTTTGATTTCCATATTATATTGTTTTTATTAATTTTTGGACAATGTTAATGTAAAGCACTATGATGAACCATTCAGTTTTTGGAGTAATTAAAATTTTTCATGCAATTTAATTCACTCCGTCTCTATTTAATTGTGGTTTAGATTAAATAATGAGTCCATTCGATTTTAATAAATATTCAAAATAGGGTATCAAGTCAATGGCTTGGATAAAGAAACACCTATTAAGTGAACATTGAATATTTTAATCGAAAATTATCCCTAATCAAGGTCATATTTTTTGTGGTCGATTAATGACCATTAGAGATTAGTGCGTAGTATGATTTATAGCACCGTTTCTTGTGCTATGAGGATATAAATCATATGCACAGGTATTGGTTTAGAACCATACTGGATCGACCTATGAGAATACTTTAAGAGATTTAAAATCGTCATAAGTATTTTTATCATTATTATTATCGGAAATCTTTTCCTTGACCATGAGTAGTGGGAGGTCTCTTGTTTGAGTACTAGTCCGCTTTGGTATCCGCCAAACGTCTACCGTAACTGGGGATTATAATGACAGATATCGAGCGGCTAGGTCCTCTTAGTAAGAGAAGCTACATTACAAGACTGGAAATGTCCCCCTACTAACAATAAGGGAACATGTCTTGTTGTTTACAAGGCCTCTCAAAGAGCGAGACTGTGAAAATGCATGGACGTGCTCAGATGGATTTTAGAAATCATCTGCTTATTAACAGTCAAACTTGGATTTCGAGAAACACTTCAGAACGTAACAGAGATGACGAGTTATCTTACTCTGTAGTTCATGAAGACACATAGGAAAGGGGCTATACACTAAATGCACAGTTGTCCGGGAAGACAAGTGGGAGATTGAAAGAAATGGTGTCCTTCGAACAAGTGTATTATTATTATAGCGGGTTTAGAATTATTAAAAAGCTAATATATTCAGTAAGGTCAAGTGATCGGAATGCCTGGGTGGAGGCCGCTTCCGATCAGTAATATTAATATAATTAATATTACGGCTTAATCTTGACTGAACCCTTCGGGTCACACCCAAGCAAATTATACGAACCGACTCGACGAATTAATTCGGAAGAAATTAATTCGTCGCCCGAGTGTTAAATATTTAGACGTCGGTATTTAAAGCTTGGAGCGTCGAAACCGATCGTCGGAAGTCGAGTAAAAAATAATAAAAAGACGAAATGCGGAAAATAATAATAAATCGACCATATTCTCAAAATACCCCTAGCATCGGAGTGCCCCGATCATCCGAATGCTAGGGGAAAAAATTTCCAAGCATAGGTGGCTAGCAAGTGCACCAAGCCGAGCCTAGCATGCTGGCTAAGTGTATGCTAGCGCACCGTGCTAGCAGCCACGCACAGCAGCAGCTAGCAGCCGCGTGCACGTGGTGCGTGCAGCAGCTAGCTGCAGCAAGCTAGGCGTGCTGCAGCGCACGCACTAGCAGCCACGCACAACAGCAAGCCCGCACCAAGTGCGTGGCTTGCGCGCACAACAGCAGCTCACATCTTAGTGCGGGGCTTGGCTTGGGCTGGGCTCGTGGATGGGCTCGTAGTTGGACCATAGATCCGGTCACTATGGGGAAGCTTGTGAAATATGGGAGCAAGTGGGTAAGGACATGTGGCACAAGGAGAGTATAGAGTGGGGAGCAAGTATGGTCCCCTACTCTCCAAGTGGTCCTCACCAACCCATTTCACATGGTAATGCCACTTGAAGATTTCTTATTAGTTTGCAATTTTAATTTAATTTAGCTTTAAATTAATTTGTGGAATTTTATGATCCCACATTGATGGGATAGAAATTCCCACTCATACTTTCCTCTGTAAATACCAACCTTGGGATTTGAAGTAAAGTGCTTGAGTGGGAGTTAGAAAGAGCATTCCATATTTTGGAAAAATTCTTAAACTCCATTAACACTTGGGTTTTGGTCGGACCTTGCTAACTCCAAGGTAGCGAACCTAAAAAGTCGTGTTCGTCCTTTGTGGGTGGATACCGTTGGAGGCACGGCATTTGCGGTGCTCAAGGCTTTCATGTAAGAGACCGTTTTGAGAGGGCGAAGCTCGCTTCAAGGGTATGATCGTTCTTCCTTTTCTTGTGCTTATTTATTTATGCTTTATGGTTTTATTAATTACGAGTGGTTCCTTGGGTCGGGGTTGTTTCCGCGGTGAGTCGGACTCACCTAACCCCAACACGAGGGTGAGAATGCGGCCGATGGCGAGGCAGCAGCTGAGGAGGTCGTTACTAATTTTGATACATTCAAGGATTCGTACGCCTGTACGGTGGGTAGCACGGCCTTGGGCTACATTAATGAAGGCCTTGATGAGTACAAGGAATTTCTCCATCTGGGAGAATAATTTGAACTTGTGGCCCTAAAAAGGTCTCTTTTGGTGGCCGCCTAAGAATATGAGCGGTCGCGCCGCATATCATTCAGCGTCTACCGAGCCACCCTAGACGTTGGACTCCGTTTCCCCATTCACCCCTTTATTCGTACATTCTTGGACGAGTACGATATTAATCTTTTCCTGATCGTGCCAAACAGCTGGGAAAACATATTTAGGTACTTGGTGACGTGCATTTGGAAGGGATTCAATCCGGACTTTCTGGTTTTCTGCGAAATGCACGCAATGATCCGCCTAGAGAAGCACACGAACGGCTGGTTCATGATTAGCTCCACCAAGGATTATATGGTGGTGATGGACTGTGTGTCAAAGTGACGAGATAGGAAGAACCGATTCTACCGCATAAAAACAAAGGACACAGAATTCAATCTTTGAATGAATTGGTTCAATGCCAAGTCAATCCAACTCGGACGAGGGGATCATAAACCATAAAAACCACCTGTCCACCCAGACCAAGCTAACAAACTTGAATACTTTAAGGTCAAGAAAGTTAGGCGGGATGGCAAATTGGTGGTCGTGCCCGAGAACTCGATTCCCTTGGCCGGCTGGCTTTGGGACCCAATTTTTATGTCTGCATGCGGCCTGTACACGAACCTTCCCAAAGGTAGTGCTTTAGTTCTTTCTGACGTCTGAATTCTTTTCTCTTTGGAAATTATTCTAACTGTTGATCAATTTTTGTTTTTGTAGAGGAAGTGTACGCCATGCTAGACAAGGAGCAGAAGGGGGAGATTGACATGTCCGAGATTGATATTACTCGGTACAAGGCTCGACAACGAGCGTACGAGCAGACCAAGGAGGTATGAACTTTTCTCTTTTTATATCATTTGTCGTATTGGTATATAATTGGGGGAGACTCCTTCACTTTTTGGCGCGGACGTCTTTTTCCATCCGTGATGATATAATTAGAAGAGTCTCCTTCTCTTTTTGAGCGGGCGTTTCTTTGCGTCCGTGCTGCTATGTTTGGAATAAAACTCCTTCCCCTTTTGGCACGACCATTAACTTGTTTTAATAACCTCTTGCACTAATTTTTTCTTTCTTTTATAGCTGGCTACTCCCACGACAAGGGAAAAACGAAAGGCGCCGACCACCTCTTCTAAGGACAAGGCGTCCAAACAGAGGAAGTCGGTCGCTTCCAAGACCCCCTCGGATTCTGCAGCCAAGACGACGACGCGTATCGCCTCAAAGAAATCCAAAGGAGACCAACCTTAGCTAACAACAAGTGGGGGCTCCAAATCCGTGGACCCAAAAACAAGTTCGGTCCACGATTTGTCCTTGGGTGAGGACAGCGGCCCTGTTCAAAGGGTCAAAAAGGCAGACTAGAAAACGGCTGCCAGTCTTACGACTAAAGATATATCCGGTCGCAGAGGTCAAGAGGAGGAAGAACCTTAGCCTCCTCCTTCCTTCAACTTCAACTTCCCATCTCCTCCTAGCTTCTCAACTGGTTAGTTATAAATTCTACATTTGTGTTTTCTTGCAAACATTTCATTAATTTAAACATTTTTACGGCCGTGTGCAAATATTGGGGAGGAGATGATCATGAAACTGCCCAGCCAGTCATTGAGTGGTGCGAACAGGAAAGCGATGAGCTGGAGGCCACGGCTAGGGCCGTCCCTCGGGAGCAGAGGGACAAGCTATAAGGGATCAACGAGGGCTTCCTCGGTCCCATGATAAATTGCAGTGCCAAGGTAACTGTCTCGCATCTGTTTGTCATTTTAGCTTTTTATACTTAGACAATATTTCTTAATTTTCTTCTACTAGCAACTCACTGTCCACGTTCATTTCTTTCTCAGGCTCACTGCCTTCATGGAATGGAAAGAGAGATAGAACGAGCGGTTGAAGGAGGCCTAGGTCCCAGTAAAAAAGGTCCGGGATGAGGTGACGGGGACGACTGAAATCCAAAGGGTCAATCTGGAGACTCAAATAGCCGCGCTGACAGATAAAGCGGCGCGGTAGGCTGAGGATCTAGTTAAGTTTGGCAAGGCTCTTGAACAAGAGTCTTTAGTAAGGGATACTATAAGCATCGCTAGAAGTGCGCCTACGTTAAAGCATGTGTGAATATGCTTGGCACTCATAGGAAGTGGGAATTGACATAATACGATTAGGGACAAGCAAAGTAGGGAGCCGCCAACAAGTTTTTAAGGAACTTGTAAACCGTTAACTGATCATTTAAGGCAACCATGATTAAGGGACAACGAAAGGCAACAACGATTGACCCGTGAAGGTTACACCCCATTTATAATCCTTGAGATTAATAACTCCATATGGTTCGGAACCACAAAAGCAGGATTGGGGATAATGGTACGAAGTGAGTCATGGAGTCACATTCGCCTGTATTGGCCTCTACTCGATTCTTATAGTGAAAAGTGGATCCTGGGATCTCAAAGGCATACAAATAGAGATTCCATTTGCTCAAAACTCTTATTAATCTAAATTGGTTGAATATTAATGCAACATATAATTCTAAAATATTAGTTATTACTTGAATTAATAACAAGATTAAAAAGGATCCTAAAAATCGGTTGTCCAAATTATCTTATTAGGCGTGATTTTCAATTACATATTCCCTTTATCATGAAATATGGTGATCAATAAATATAATAAAATAAGCATTAATATTGGAAGCAATTTAACAATAAATTGTTATTCAAATCAAATATAAATAAACCTAATCATGATACTAGCAACAAGAATAAAAATATGAGTAATTAAGTGATTAATTACTCACTTTCTGTGTTTCCTTGAATTGCTACATCATTAATAAACTGTTAGTAACTTCAATAAAAAAAATATATAAATTAAATTGAAACAATTAAATTAAATAAAAATTTATTTGATTTTGTCCAAACCCTAAGGTAATTATACCTTTCATGCCTTGGTTTAAGTATAGAACTTTGGGTATTATATGAACTCTTTGGAGTGCTTAAGGAAAGAATGATGTAGTTAGGAATGGGAAGGCCAGTGTTTAGGCTAAAGAGGGAGAAGAGAATTATTTGATGATCAAGCTTGTTGATAATTGAAAAAGGGGTGATATGACCTCTATTTATAAGGAAAAAAGAAGGGTCGAAGAATTAAGAAAAGATAAGAATTCGAATTGGAATAATACTTTTGCGATAAACAACAATTTTTGCGTTTTTTGTTTATATCATATCTTTTGATCCAGACGTCGGAATAAGATAAATATATGGCATTGGAAAGATGTTGAAGTCTACTTTTTAACCTAATTAAAATAATATAAAAACATTTTGTAAAAATAAACGATATGGCCGAAATAGTGAGACGGTGTCGGTTTTGGATAGAGTTTGGTATTTTAATCATATGTTTTTCGTTATAGCTTGGAATTGATATTATAATATGTCGTTAGAAGGATAATTTCAAGGGATATACAATCATCTAATATTTATATAAAAACTATGAGGCACAAATATAATATCTGACTATCTTTGAACGTCTTTTAATTCAAATAGAATTAGGACTTTCAAAAAGAAAAGTTTTATTCAATTTCAAAATCTTTAATCTGATCTTTTCAAAAAGAATGATTAAGATATTTTAGAAAATTATAGAAGCTTTCAATTAATCCTAATTGGTTTAGGAATGGTATTAAATAATTTGGACCCTCCACATGATCATTGTGTCGTTGGTAAGGTGGGCTTAGGTTCGATTTGGGCTCAGTTTAATATTTTGGTCATTGCTTATTCGTTATAACTCGGATTTGGGCTTATAATATATCGTTGGAAAGCTCTTTTCAAACCCCATCCAACTATTCAATCATTGGACTCAGATTATGAACAAAAATAAACTGAATTAAACGTTTTTTATAAAAAGGACACAAAATGAATGATTTTAAAGGATACGAAATGAATTATTTTGGGTTTAAAGGCACAAAAAGAGGAAAACAAACTATTGTTTTGGGAAATGGACTAGGATTTGGGTTGTTTTATGAAATGGATTTATGGATTTTAGCACTCCAAGATTAAATATTCAACCTGACCAATAATGGCGGTGAAAGGTTGTTCATCATCAGGTTTGGTTTTGGGGAGGCATTGTTAAGTGTCTACAGAAGCCCCTACTTTGACTGAGTTTGTAGAAAATTTTGTTTCAAAAATGATAGTCATATTAGTCGATAGGGACACAGAATGATTCAAGACGTTCTGCGATCGTAAATCACTCTGTATACGCCGATACCTGCAGAAAAATGTTAGTTCTACAGTTACAAGAGTAAAGGGGTCGAATGTTTAACTGACACCAGTGTATCGGTGACAAATGTGTTTGGTAGCTTCCTATGCTTGAAAGAATCTGCCGGATGATATTCTGATAAGACACTTTCCATGCTTGAGGAAAGTTAAGTGATGAGTTTGGTGGCTTTTTATCCTTGATGAAATCTACTGGATGGTACTTTCCATGCTTGAGGACAGTCGACATATGAATTTTTCGGCTTTCTATGCTTGAAGTAATCCACCGGATAATACTTTCCATGCTTGAGGAAAGTCGACAAAAGAATTTGGTAGCTTTCTATGCTTAAAGAAACCCACAAGTAATACTTTCCATGCTTAAGGAAAGTTGACAGATGATTTTGGTAGCTTCCTATGCTTGAAGAAACCCACCGGTTGAGATACTTTCCACACTTGAGGAAAGTCGACAGATGATTTTGGTCGCTTTCTATGCTTGAAGAAACCCACCGGTTGAGATACTTTCCTTGCTTGAGGAAAGTCGACATATGATGTGATCGCTGACTTCTTTGCGTTGAGAAATGACAACGACTAACAATTTTCCATGCTTGAGGAAACACTTGTCTAATAAGATTTCAATTCTCTATGTATCGAGAACCTTACGCCATGAAATGATGGTGGTTTGATTGTCCCGGAACGTGGGCTATAGTTGGTTCGCTTGTCCCCGAACATAGGCTGTAAATGGCTCGCTTGTCCCCGAACGTGGGTTGTAGATGGTTTGTTTGTCCCCGAATGTGGGTTGTAGATGGTCTGCTTGTCCCCGGACGTAGGCTGTAGATGATCCGCTTGTCCCCGGACTTGGGCTATAGATTGTCCGCTTGTCCCCAGACGTGGGCTGTAATTGAGACTTGCAAAATAAAATTTGCCAAAGGACTCGTATAGACTATGATTGAGTTGACCAAGTTTGAATTGACACGACATGACATGTGTATAACTTATGGTTTTGTGTGTATATGGTGTGTGTGTGAAATCACAAGCAACAGAAAATGAAAAAGCAAAATTTTTCGTCATTTTTGTCATGAGACGAGTGGAAGGTACTAACTTTCTCCCGAAAAAGAAAGATGTGAAAAATGAAGTTTTGTTTTCGAATTTCCCTCGATAAAAAATTTTGAAAAAGTTTTTAAACTTCCCCAAAAGAAAATAATGAAAAAGGTAAGAAGTTTTGAACTTCTTTCTTGAGCAAGACGAAATGAATCGTATGGATTGAATTGCCTGCCTTGAAAATAATGTATTCATGATGCATGTTCTTAGTCCAGGAGGCTAAGGACAAATACATCATGTGACATGATAGATGAATGAACTTAGGTCATGGAGCTAAGCATCATATATGCTGTAAGGAAGTGATCTTGAATGTCACTTAGGTCTAGAAGCTAAGCACGTATATAGATGAAGTGATTGATGAGTATTGCATAATGAATGTTTCTTAGATCAAGGAGCTAAGCACGATATGCGATGCATGAAACAATGAATATTGCTTAGGTCAGGAAGCTAAGCAAGTATATAATGTTCCTTCTAATGAATGTTGTCTTGAAAGATGATGAAACATGCACAGTGGGGAAACAAGATTTCACGATAAAGGGTTCCTAAAGGAAAGTTGATATGGCTATGTATGTGTGAAAGTGATACTAAGGTGAGGCTACAAAGGCTATGGTGATGGAAGGAGATGTGAGAAGAGTCGAAATGGTGACCCTTTAAGCTGCTAAATAATGTGGGTTCAAGCCCCCAAGTCTAGCTCTAGATGGATAGGGTCATAGGGGTAAGCATTGGATATTCTTCAATTCGATCATGCATATGAATGTGAATGAGGCCGCACCTCAATGTGAGGTTGCCTACGTATCTGTTAGGAATCAGGCCGAACGTAGCTCTAACCGAACTTTGCAAAAGCGTATGTACACCTCAAAGAGGTCTTTCAAGGGTTGTAATGGTTAAGCTGACGGTTTAAAGAAGAAAAGGGTACAAGGCTCAAGACCCGAGAGAATCCCAAAGATGTGTAATTGTTAATTTGAAAATTTTGAATTTTGCAAGTTTATTTTCATTTTTTTCGGCTTTTTGTTTTTTTTCATTCTTTTGAATCAATTTAGACAATCTCATATCATGCAGTCCATCACTCACTTATCATTCATGTTACTCCGGCACGATACCAAGCACTCGATAAGAGACACTTGCCTTTAGATATTGTTTTATTGTTATTTTGTTGCTTTTTTTTGGGGGGGGGGGTTTCTACATTATAACCATGTAAATTTCCATTTTCTACGTTGTGCCCCCCTGTAGACACCCAAATATATCTCCCCAAAACCAAACCCAATGATGAATACCTTTCATGTCATTTGATTATCGAACAAAACGAAAGTGTGAAAAGTCTAGTGATGAGGATGTTTTTATAAAAATATCTCTTCTTTCTGTTTTTGAAAATATTTTTTTTCTTACCCTATTTTTGAGAAACGTGCATTCCAATTTAGTTTGGTCCATGATATGGGTCCAATAATATTGTAGTTGGATGGGGCTTAAAAAGACCTTTACAACGATATAATATAAAGCCCAATTTCGATGAATAATGAGGAAGTTATGGCCAAAATACTAAAATGGGCTCAAACCGGATTTTACCTACAACCCAATGATCATGTGGAGGGTCCAAAGGTCTAATTCTATTCCTAAACTAATTAGGATTAGTTAGAAGATTCTATAAGTTTCTAAAAGATCTTAATTATCCTTTTTGAAAAGATAAGATTAAAGAATTTAAGTTAAATAAAAACTTTCCTTTTTTAAAACTTTCCTTTTTTTAAATCCTAATTCTATTCGAATTTAAAGATATTCAAAGACAATCAGATTTTATTTTTGTGCCTCTTAATCTTTATCCAAATTTTATATGGTTGGATAGATCTTGAAATTATCTTTCCGATGATAGATTATAATATTAAATTCGAGATATAACGAAAAAGATATGAAATAGATATGAAACTCTATCCAAAACTAACACCGTCCTACTATTTATGTCATATCCTTTTATATACATAATATTTTAATCTGATTCTAATTGGGTTGGAAAGTAGACTTTTAGAGATTTCCAAAGACATATTATTTTCCTTATTTGGACTTCTGAATCAAACGATATGATAAAAACAAAATCCGCAAAAACTGCTGCCCAACGAGTTCTATTTAGATTCGAATTCGGATTCTTTTCTTATTCTTCGACTCTCTTTTTTCTCTATAAATAGAGGTCATATCTCCCCTTTTTCAATTACCAACTCTCATCAAGAATTTCTTGATTCTCTCTCTCTTTCTAAGCCTAGCCTTTTACGAACACAATTCCTCATACATTAGCACTAGACATACCTAGCATAATTCGAAGTTGCCTTCGCCCTAGACGTGAAAGGTTTTAATTTATGAGGGTTTGGTCCCAAATCTCTCTTTCAATTATATAATTTAATTGTTTGATTGTTATTTTCCTTGAAGTTACTAGCACGTGTATTTTGTTATTAGAAAGAGGTACGAGGCATCCAAGTAAGTGCTTTCATTGTTTACATTGTTATTATGATGTAGAAATCATGCTTAGGTTGCTATTATGATTCCTAGCGTCATGTCAGGGTGTTTTGATCTTCCTAGTATCATGTCTAGGGTAACTTTAATATCAAGTATGATTAAAACTATGATGCCTTTTATGTTATTCCTTATATTTATGATTGTTAATATCATGTTAGGGCTACATATTTGATCTTTATTGTTCAGTGAAATACTAGGGTTTGTTATTAATCTTGTTAGTATCATGCCTAGGTTCTTGCTATTGTTATTATGCTTTAACGTGATTATGTTAATTATGATTATAATTGTTATAATTTATGATCATGATTATTTTTATTTATTATGTTGCTTGATTATATATATTGTTATTTCTTGATCACGCCTTTTATGCATGTTTAAAGGGAATTTGTACTTGTAATCACGCTTAATAAGATAATAAATAATCTTTTTTAGGGTTAATTTGATTATAATTCAATTGATCGCCAATAATAGTTTTTTTGTTGTGCATTAAATTCAACCAACATAGATAAACAGGTTTAGGGTTAAACATATTGATTGTATGTTAGTAAAAAAGCGCACATGAATACGATTAGAATAAAATAGAGGCCTATTATTAGGGCAGGTTCAATCTCTTTTAGGTTGTATTTGTACTTTCATCCCAGAACTACTAGTCATGGTTCCAGACCTATTGGTGTTAACGATCTCCTGGATCGTTAAGGGGTGTAACCTTCACCTCGTGAACTGTTTACAAGTTCCTAAAACTTGTGGGCGACTCTTTTGCTCTATCTTCTTTCCATTTGGACGCCACCGTACTTTAGTGTTTGATCACAAAGGGGTTCAAGGTAGGGATAATGCTTGAAATATTCCCTACAATTTTTGACAACTCCACTGGGGAGGATTTCTATTTTAATTCCTGAAATTTATTTCGGCAATGATTTAGAATGAGTGGATGAGACTCGAAAAGTTTTAAGTATTTCATGTGTGTAATTTTGATTAACATTATTGTCATATGCATAAAAAAGATCTCATTGGAAAGACCATCAATAATGAGTTAAAACATAGGATTTTTACACGTAAGAAATTTGAGGAATATCTTTCACAACTAGAATCGAAATAACACTGCACAAAACTGGAAAATTTAATTGAGCCAGAAAGTGGCGCTGGCCTCTGTTTTCTGGCGCCAAGTTCTTCCAATACCGAGCCAGAAATATGCGTTCTAATTTCGACCATTTTTTAGCACTGTTTGCTTGATCCTACTTCCTGATTGAGTTTTTCTCACTTTTCTGAAACCCATATGTGTTCTACATATGGACATAACCCTCTGGGAATTCATGCTCCATCTACCTGATTGAACGCTTTGAGCAACTAAGGGTACATCTGAGAATGTTGAATTCACTAAACCATGGAAGCAAGTTTTTCTTAACTCGCGGTGTCCCATCCACTCGCACCAACCCTTCACGGTTAGGCTTCCGCGCGGTGCATCCGAACAATTAACCATAGACCCTCTTTGACTAATTCATATCCCAAACTTTAGAGAACTAGAGCCATGGTTAGGTTGCAAACTCATTGCATCATATCGTGCCTACTTGACTAATTGTGTATTATTGGTTGTGCATACTCTATGTGTTTTTCCTAACCGCTTGTTTTAATTTTGTTAAGACTAAATAAACTGATTAACGACTAAAGGAATTTGTTTAATTAATTAATTAATTAATTGATTTGAGCTAATAAATATGTCTAAAATCGAGTTATAGTTCCTTTAAGTCAACCCGGATTTTTATTCCCGTATACTGCACAAGCGTCAACTTGTTTTGGTCATAGCCGGAGTTATAGGAAGAACTACGAGTCGATCAACTTATGGATCTGTAGCCCCGAACTTTATATTTAATTTGGCGTAGGTTTCATCCCTATCAGAGTCACAGATCAAAAGTTATGACTAAAATACCACAGCCTATCCAACTTAATGCATATACATGAAGTCTTAGCTTAGTTTTTGCTTGAGTCTAGTCACATAGTCTAGCCACATGGTCATGACACGAGTCTTAACATGTCACCTACATTCATTACACTTATTAGTCCTAGCACACACTTTGAGTATATGTCACCAACTGAGTTTGGGGTACAGTCTATTCCTAATTTCTTCATATCACTCCATATACATCATCTTTCTCTATATCACAATATTCATTCTTCCTACCTTCTTCCATCCATGCATGTTGAATCGAGTTTGAGTCATGTGATTGACAAACAAAAAAAAATGAGGGTAATGATGAAACAAATTCACAAGGCAAGCTTCTCCCTAAGATTTCATGCTTTCTTCTTTTAAAACCCTTTCCCTAACATGTCTAGCATAGACACCTTTCTTTTCCCTTAGATTACTTTTGTAGATTCTTTCTTTTCCCTAGTAATAAAATGAGCATTAATTTTCTTGCATATGATCATTAAATTGCAAAAAAAAAAAAAAAAAAAAAAAAAAAAAAAAAAAAAAAACAAAAACAAAAAATCCATGTCAAACTATACACAAGGTATACCAATGATTTGAGGCACCCCTTGTAGCCACATTATATTACCTTTCACCCTTCAAATATGCAATCTTTTTTTGATAAACCACTTTGAGCCTCGTCTAACCATAGACCTTTCATTTTTCAACCCATATCTACCTAACCTCGGCATGGGATGGTGTGCAACTTACGCAATTTTCAATTTCATAAAAAGCTTGAGTGATTCAAAAGAATAAAATAAGCAAATAATAATAATAAAAGTGTACAAAAGGGTAAGTGTTCCAATGTCTTTGATATGAAAATGTCTTTGATAAGAACACGTCTCAGATTGCGTCTCTTATCGAGTGCTCGGTACCGTGCCTGAGAAACATGAATGCCAAGTGAGTCATAGACCGCATGATCGGGATTGCCCACACTTATAAAAAGAAAATAAATGCTAAAGAAAAAAAAAAAGAGAAAAGAGAGCTAAAAAAGAGTAGAAAACCTCAAGCATAAAAATACAAAGATTCAAAAGCAAGGTCGCACACCTTGGGGGCTTATCTAGGGTCTTGAGCATTTATCCTTGTTCTTCAACCTTTAGCCTAACCACGTTACAACCCTTCAAAAGACCTTTTTGAGGTATACACACTTGTGTGTGAGGTTCGGCTAGAGCTACGTTCGGCCTGATTCCTAACGGATACGTATGCAACCTCATATTGGGGTGCGGCTGTAATAAACATGCATTCACATTCACATTCACACACCATGATCATATCAAGGGATCTCCTATGCTCATCTCTATTTACTTAGAGATAGACTTGGGGTCTTGATCCCTACATCATTAGCTTACCTAGCCTAAAAGTCACAACTATTTGACTCTTTTAAAAAAATAATATATTTCCACACACTTAGCCCTTGCGGCCTAACTTTAGTGTCACTTTCACACACTGCACAGATACATGACCAAATATACTTTCTCTGAGGAACCCTTTGTCATGAAATCTTAACACAACGTTAAAGCATGTATTGTCATATTAAAATCACTCATCAATCATAATCATCATTGCATCGAAGTATGAAGTGCTTAGCCTCCGTGCCTAAGTTACCCAAATACTTTCATCATGGAGTCAACAATTGAGATAGCCTAGGATGAATTAATCCTTGCACAACATTTGACTAAGCTCATTCAACATGCACCTTCAAAAACTTCACTTCGATTCTTTTTCGTGTCTTTCTTTTTCGGGAGAAAGTCGGTACCCTCCACAAAAATGGCAGAAAATTTTTGCTTTTTTGTATTCTCGAGTCGTGCTTTTTTACATTTTCGAGTAGCACAATCACAATACAATGCACACACGGATCATGAGTCACACGTGTCATTTCACTTCGAGTCGAGTCAACCTCGAGTCAGTCAATCACAACGAGTCAAGTTTATACCTTGAGTCGTGTCAAGTCAATGAGTCAAGCAACACTAAACCTTAGGTCAACCCTAAAGAAATATAAGCAAAGTCCTATAGTCAAAAATTAAATGCAGGTGCATCCCAACAAGCAAGGACATTCCCGGATTTTTTCGAAAAAACCGCGAATATGATACAGAAGATTCTTCTAAGATGAGAGGAGTTTGAGCAAAATTACATAGATCAATAAATTAGAGATTAAGAGCTTTAATTTACAAAATATTTGAGCGGATTTTGTTGAAAGGAAACGACCAAGGTCAAATTTTGAAGCGAAACCGAGCAACAGCGGCAGCAAGAGCAAAATAGGGAAGACCCGACTCCAGCGCCAGACAACAACATCTGGCGTTTAGCAACAGATTTTAGCGCCTAGCACTAGATCTCAGCGTCTGGCGATAGAGCCAATTCTTGGCGCCAGCGATATTTAAGCAGGGACAGAGCTCGAAGCCTCTCAGAACGGTTATTTCGACTTCATACAGCAATTTCGGGTTCCTTGGTACGCTAGTTAGCCCCTATAAGCAAATTCACATGATTAGTAGTCGGCTAGATTACATTTGTAGTAAGTGATTGACCTGACAAAAAATTGTCTCACTTAGTTTAAGCGCTTAAAACACTGGCTCATTACAAGCACCAACATATTGATTTTAAAACAAGCACTTAAACGACAATATTTCCAAATATGGATTGTCGCGCATTCTTCTTAAACTACAATATTTCCATATATGGATTGTCGCACATTCTTCTTAAACGACAATTTTTCAAAATATTGGATTGTCATCCCCAACTGACAATATTTCCAAATATGGATTGTCGCGCATCTTCTTCAAACGACAATAATTTTTCCAAGATTGGATTGTCATCTCTGGCAAAGTTTCCAAGAGTGGATTGTCGTGCTCCTTCTCTATTTGGAAATTTTTTCCAAGTTTGGATTGTCATCGCTGGCATGTTTTTCGAGATTGGATTGTCATACACCCGGTTCCCTATGGCAAAATTTCCCAAAGGATTGTCGTAGGTCTCTACTCATTATAAATTTCGACAAAAGTTCATCAACATGGATGGTCATTCATTTCAGCAAGTGACAAATTTTTCCGGTGGATTGTCGGTCGACTCTTTTTTGCAAATGTTCCAAGACACGGATTGTCAATTGTGGAATTATTTTCCTAAAAGGATTGTCGCATAGCGTTGGCAAATTTCCAAGGTGGATTGCTTTCAAGAGTTATATTCCAAGATGTGGATTGTCGATCGTAGCAAAGTTCTTATGACAGATTGTTACGAAGCATTGGCAACTTTTCCAAAAAATTTGATTTTGGCAAATTTTCCGAGATACGGATTGTCGCTTCATCGTGGCAACATTTCCAAGGATGGATTGTTACGAAGCATTGACAACTTTACCTAAATCGGATACTCATACATCATACAAGAGTTGTATTGGCAACTATTCCCAAAGAAAAGAAGATTTTCATCACAGTAAAAGCACCGACATACTAGTTCACAAGCAGCAAAGCGCCGACGTACTAGCATAGCAGCATTAAGGATCAACAAGCAGTGATCTTTTTGAAGATTATCAGAGCGGAAATTGGAGGCAGTTACAGGCGTAGCAGTCTTTAGGCGGTATTCTCTAGCTTGCGGAAGATCGTCACAACAAATCAGTTACCTTCAGAGACGTGTGCTCGACGGTGCAAGATACGCATTTCTTAACTCTTTTATCTGTTTAACTAGCGCTAGTTTGCAGGTATCGGCGTTACAAGAGTTATATAGGATAGCAGAACGTTTTGAATCATTCTCCGTCCCTATCGCTACATTGACTTTTGTTTTCGAAGCTTGCGTTTCTCCAAACTCAGTCAAAGTGGGGGCTTCTGTAGACACCCAAATGTGTCTCCCCAAAACCAAACCCAATGATGAATACCTTTCATGTCATTTGATTATCGAACAAAGCGAAAGTGTGAAAAGTCTAGTGATGAGGATGTTTTTATTAAAATATCTCTTCTTTCTGTTTTTGAAAATATTTCTTTTTTTACCCTATTTTTGAAAAACATGCATTCCAATTTAGTTTGGTCCATGATATGGTTCCAATAGTGTTGTAGTTGGATGGGGCTTGAAAAGTCCTTTACAACGATATATTATAAGCCCAATTCTGATGAATAATGAGGAAGTTATGGCCAAAATACTAAACTGAGCTCAAACCGGATTTTACCTACGACCCAATGATCATGTGGAGGGTCCAAAGGTCTAATACTATTCCTAAACTAATTAGGATTAATTAGAAGCTTATATAAGTCTATAAAAGATCTTAACTATCCTTTTTGAAAAGATAAGATTAAAGAATTTGAGTTAAATAAAAACTTTCCTTTTTTAAAACTTTCCTTTTTTTAAATCCTAATTATATTCGAATTTAAAGATGTTCAAAGACAGTCAGATTTTATTTTCGTGCCTCATAATATTTATCAAAATTTTATATGGTTGGATAGATCTTGAAATTATCTTTCCAATGATATATTATAATATTAAATTCGAGCTATAACGAAAAAGATATGAATTAGATATAAGACTCTATCCAAAACTGACACCATAATACTATTTCGGCCATATGTTTTTATCTACAAATTTATTTTAATCTGATTCTGATTGGGTTGGAAATTAGACTTTAAGAGTTTTCCAAAGACATATTATATTCCTTATTTGGACTTCTGAATCAAAAGATATGATAAAAACAAATTTCGTAAAAACTAATGTCCATCGAGTTCTATTTCGATTCGAATTCGGATTCTTTTCTTATTCTTCGACTCTCTTTTTTCTCTATAAATAGAGGTCACATCTCCCCTTTTTCAATCACCATTTCTTAAATAGAATTTCTTTATTCTCTCTCTCTTTCTATGCCTAGCCTTTTACAAACACAATTCCTCATACATTAGTACTAGACATACCTAGCATAGACGTGAAAGGTTTTAATTTATGAGGCTTTGGTCCCAAATCTCTCTTTCCATTTTTTAATTTAATTATTTGATTGTTATTTTATTGAAGTCACTAAAGTGTGTATTTTGTTATTAAAAATAGGTACGAGGCATCAAAGTAAGTGCTTTAATTGTTATTATGATGTAGAAATCATGCTTAGGTTGCTATTATGATTCCTAGCGTCATGTTAGGGTGTTTTGATATTCCTAGTATCATGTCTAAGGTAACTTAAATATCAAGTATGATTAAAAGTATGATGCCTTTTATGTTCTTCCTAATATTTATGATTGTTAGTATCATGTTGGGGCTACATATTTGATCTTTATTGTTTAGTGAAATACTAGGGTTTGTTATTAATCTTGTTAGTATCATGCCTAGGATCTTGATATTGTTATTATGCTTTAACATGATTATGTTAATTATGATTATAATTGTTATAATTTCTGATCATGATTATTTTAATTATTATTTTAATTTATTATGTTGCTTGATTATATTTATTGTTATTGTTTGATCACGCCTTTTATGCATGTTTAAAGGGAATTTGTACTTGTAATCACGCTTAATAAGATAATTAATAATCTTGTTTAGGGTTAATTTGGTTATAATTCAAGTGATCGCCAATAATTGGTTTATTTGTGCATTAAATTCAACCAACATAGATAAATAGGTTTAGGGTTAAACCTATTGATTGCATGATAGTCAGAAAGCGTACATGAATACAATAAGAATAAAGTAGAGGCCTATTATTAGGGCAGGTTCAATCTCTTTTAGGTTGGATTTGCACCTTCATCCCCGAACTACCAGTCATGGTTCCAGACCTATTGGAGTTAACGATCTCCTGGATCGTTAAGGGGTGTAACCTTCACCTCGTGAACGGTTTACAAGTTTCTAAAACTTGTTGGCAACTCTTTTTCTCTATCTTCTTTCCCTTTGGACGCCACCGTAATTTAGTGTATGATCACAATGGGGTTCAAGCTAGGGGTAATGGTTGAAATATTCCCTACACCCCCCCCCTTTTAGGAAATCTACATTTTAACCCCAAATTTCGTATTACATCTACAAAGTAACCTCGCCGTTTGTCTACCGTTACTTGGGTCCCGTTAATTTAAATGAGGGAGTGTAGTTTTGGGATAATCACTCGTTTTTGGTGGAAATTTTCCCCCCAAAAGAATAGTTGCCCCTCTCCCCTCTTCTTTCTCCCCCTGTTATATATAACCCCTGTTTATTTCTTGGTAGGAATTTTAAGCAAGCCATGTCTACTTCTTCACAAAGGTCATTCCCTCTCAACTCAACCTGTTCGTTGCAATTTTGCAGCCCATGATGTTTTTGCAACCCTCATAAACTAGCGGAGTTGAAGATCTCAACAACAAATTGCAATCCTAGGAAAGCGTTCTTTAAGTGTGACGATTGCGGGTTCTTCAAGTGGTTGGACAAAGGCGATTTACAAGGCCTTGAAGCATTGAGGAGAGATGAAAGTGAAATTGCGACTTTGAAGGAGAAATTAATAGAGCTCAATTTTTACATTTGGGAAGTAGTTAAAATAGGTGTCATTATGTATGTGGTGTTAGTAATAATTGTGATGTTAAAACTTGTAGGGTGAAGAGATTGTGACTTGAACATTGTAACTAATCTATTGTTGTTTTTCTCTTGGTGTTGTAGTTAATATTGTGTTAATGAAATGAGTACTATTTTCTAATGAGCTATTAGCATTGGCATTTTTTTCAGTTATGAAATAAAAGCAAACATATAATTGAGTACATAGCTGTTAATAAAGAAACAACAACAATAAGTTATAATCTCCTTACATAGATAATTGATGTATATAAACATAATATTCAATGTTGTAAAACCATAAGTGTTTGACACCAAATAATATAAAAGTATGATACCCAAAAACAAACTACATCCAAATCATTCTTTCATCACATGTGGCCCTGAATTAACATAATTACAGAAATTTTCAACCCCAAAAATATCAACACCCAAACAAATCCTGCAATTCATCATGTTATCCCCACAAAAACAAAAAAAAAAAAAAAAAAAAAAAAAAAAAAACAATGTGACACTATGTTATTCCAAAGTGGAACTCTTAACATAGCAAGCCTGTTCATGATCTTCTGCCTCTTTTGGCTAAGCTTGTTATGCAAAATTGTAGATGTTGGGATAGGCTATTGTAGACACGCATTTGTATCTCCCCAAAACCAAACTCGGTGATGAATACTTTTCACGTCGAATCATAATCGAATGAAGTGAAAAAGTGGAAAGTCTAGTGTTGCGGTTAGTTTTTAATTCTCTTCTTATCTCTGCTTTTTAAAAACCTATTTGATGAAAATAGCCAATCCAGTTTAGTTTTGTACATGGCAAGGGTCCAATAATGGTGTAGTTGGATTGGGCCCAAAAAGAGCTTTCCAACGATATATTTTAAGCCCAATTCCGATGAATAATGAGGAACTCATTGCCAAATTACTAAACTTGGTTTGATTTAATTCTTTATATGCGGCCCAATGATCTAGAGGAGGGCCTATTATGAATTATCATTCCAAATGCAATTAGGATTGATTATAATCTTTTAGAATCTTCTAGAAGGTTCTTTTGAATCCTAATGTGATTAGCATTGATAATTGAGTTTTATGAGTTTTATTTAGAATAAAAGCAGTGTTTTAAATGAAATTACAGTTTTACCCATCGTACTCTTAATTTTATCAAAATTATGAAAACGTGTGAAAAAACTGCCTGCAGCGCCGCACCCCAGGCTGTCCCTAACGACAGGCTTGTCGCGCGGCGATAGAGGCATGTGCGGCGCCAGTGTCGTGTTTTATTCTTCTTGAAACTAATTCTTTTTTATCATATTCCGGCTGATTTTCATTATAAATAGCCTCCTTAAACCTCCGTTTTTAATCACCAATTCTCATCAACTCTCATCAAGAAATTCTTGATACTTTCTCTCTCTCTTATTCTAAACAAACTTTTTTAAAAAAAAAATCAGCATTGACAAGATCTAGACACACCTAGCCAAATTCGAAGTTGCCTGCGCCCTTGACATGAAAGGTTTGGTATTTCTTAGGGTTTGGTCCCAAATCTCTGTTTTAATTATTTAATTTAATTGTTTTAATTTTATTATTTTCCTTGAAGTTACTAACATGTGTATTTTGTTATTAGAAAGAGATACGAGGCATCCAAGTAAGTACATTAGTTGTTTAATTGATATTATGATATAGAAATCATGCTTAGGTTGTTATTTCGATTACTAGTATCATGTTAGGATGCTCTTCCTAGTATCATGTTAGGATGCTTTTCTTAGTATGATGTTTAGGGTGACAACAATAAGTTCCTAATATCAATTATGATTTATATGATGCTTCCTTTTTTCTTTCCTAATAACATGTTAGTATCATGTTAGGGCTAAACCTTTGATTTTTATTATGTAGTGACATGCTATGGTTTGTTATTAATCTTGTTAGTATCATGCCTAGGATCTTGCTATTATTATGCTTAACATGATTGTGATTGTTATGATATTAGTTATGATTATGTTTATGATGATTATTATGTTTCTTGATATTATATTTATTTTTCTTTCTTGATCACGTCTTTTATGCATGTTTAAAGGGAATTTGTACTTGTAATCACGCTTAATAAGATAACTAATAATCTTTTTTACGGTTAATATGATTATAATTCAAGTGATCGCCAATAATAGTATTATTTGTGCATTAATATTTAACCAACATAGATAAACAAGTTTAAGATAAACTTATTGATTGCTTGTTAGTTAGGAAGCGCACATCAATACAAAAAGAATAAAAATAAAGGCTTATTATTAGGGCAGGTTCAATTTCTTTTTGGTTGGATTTGTACCTTCATTCCCAAACTTCAAGTCTTGGTTCTAGACCTATTGAAGTTAACGATCTCTTGGATCGTTAAGGGGCGTAACCTTCACCTTGTGAACGGTTTACAAGTTCCTAAAACTTGTTGGAGACTCTTTTGCTCTAGCTTTCTTCCCTTTGGACGCCACCGTACTTTAGCATATGATCACAGTGGGGTTCAAGTTTGGGGTGATGCTTGAAATATTCCCTATAGCTGTGTGAAAGGTCCTTCAGTGTGTGTTGGTTGTCTGACTGCTTGCCTTGGCAATGGTTGGCTTGAAGACTCTGCAGCTACATTAGATGAACTGTTCCCAATCATGAGATCAATTAAGTTAACCTCAATGCTTTTGTTGACTTGTGTGTTGCCTTGTCTACCTCTGCAGCTACCCCTTGTTGTTGAAGAAGTTCTTTCTTAGTGGCTCCACCTTTGCAAGTGGCTGAATTATGCCCAGACTGTTTGCAATTCTTGCATTGCACTGTTGCCTTCCTCTTCCCTTTTCTCTTCTCCCCCTCCCCTCTTCTCCTATTTCTAGAAGGTCTGCCCACACTTCTTTTCATGGGGAGGGACTAGCTTGGGAACATCTAAGTCAGGCCATTGGTCAGGATCAGGGATATGCAATATATTCCCATTGTAGGCTAACTTATACTTAGCTATAGAATACCATTCACTAACATAATCAAGTGGATCTTTGCCAGCATCTAGTATAGCCCTAATTCCATGCCTACATGGAGTGCCACTTATTTTCCACTTACCATACACACATGTCTTGTTGTTAAGTAAAACAGGGAGCATACTCTTTCAATCAAAAATTTCATACTCTCCCCTGCCAGATGTATTTGCATGGCATAACCTAGATTCCCTGGTTATAACTCTGACCTTTTCTTTAATGTTAAGGAATATTCCCTCGTCAACCCATTGGTTAGCCAGTTGTTGTCTTGTTGCATGCCTTACCATAGCAATCCTCTTAAGAACTATTATAAATTAAGACATTTTTAGTCAGCAACACTATGTAAATACAGTGAACTAGAAAGTATAGGGGACTATGTATACCTTCAAGTAGATTTAGTATAGGGTAAGTCCTATCAACACCAATTCTATTGTTGAAACTCTCAACAAAGTTGTTTGTATTCTCATCTAAAGCAGTTTCATAGTCAAACTTCCATCTAGCCCATGTTTCTAGAGGCCCTAAATCTTTGAACCATTTCACAGCTCCAAGTTCAGCAGCTTGTTGAACTTTGAAGAGTGTCTTTTTGCTTGTGCATTAGAATGCCAGGGTACTAAGTCTTGAAATTTTTGCATAAATGCCTAGAACAGTATCTCCTTCCAACCTTTGGCCATATTTGATCCAGTGAGGGGTCAATTCCCTTACAGACATTAAAACACTATATTAGAAATTACCCTAGTTAATAATGCAAGATATGAAAATAAGTACAAAAGTAATGATGACAAACCTTCTGCCCATCAGATATTATTGTCCAAGCTTCCCTTCTAGTCTCAGTGAGTATGTTTTTCAAATGATGAAAAAACCAAGACCAGCTGGACTTGTTCTTATAATCAACAACAGCTACTACTACTGGGAAAATTTCATTATTCCCATCTAAAGAAACTGCAGATAAGAGAATCCCTCCATAGTTGCCTAATGAGTGGCATTTATGCCACTCTTTTATCCTTTTTCTCTAAAGGATTCTCCCCTCATTTGCACTTGTTTGGACCTTTTCTTAGCATTTCTACCATAGTCTTGTTTTCTCTTTTCCCTTCTAGTGTTTTCTTTCCTTTTTCCCCTTTTCCTTTGGTTTTCTTAGTGTTTCTTCGTTGTTTTGTAGGTTATTAGCCCTTTTGGATGAACCTTTAGATGCATGTTGAGCTATGGAAGGTAAATGGGATGTTCAAGGAGGGTTTTAAGGCCAAGCTGAAGCTGCGGGCGCAAAGCAAAGGGCCGCGGGTACGACGATTTTTTGCTGAGACCAGGAACTCGGAGATGTCGTGCCGCGCTCTAGAAGAGGCCTCTCCTCCTTGGCCCCGGGCGCAGCACCAGGAGCCACGGGCGCGACATATTGTGGTAGCTTCTTTTCCCCAGCTCCCAGACCGCGGCCTCTCCTCACTAGAAGAGGCCTCTCCTATTTTAAGCCGCGGGCACGGGCCTTGAAGCCGCGGGTGCCGGTTGCTGGGTTAAGCAACTCCGTACCCAGATTAGAGAGGGCGCGATTGCGTGTTAGAGGGCTCTCCTTGGTGTTTTATTTCTGTCTTTTATGATGCATATAAATAACCACTTATTCAAGTTTGTAATCATCTTTTATTTTATCAACATTTAGCCCTAATCTTAGAGAGAGAAAGTGGATTATTACTCAAGTTTCCTTTATTGTATTCAACTTTGGACAAGTTAAATCTTCAATCAAGCAACATTTCAAGTCTTCATCTTTCATTAATCCCCTCTTTAGTAGTCTTTAATCCTTTATTTTAGCTTTATTTATTTGCGTTATTGTTGCTTATTTTCATTAATCTTATTAGTTCATCAAGTTATTATTGATTTCATTTTTTTTAATCATGTTTTGTTTTGTGTTTCTTGAGTTTAATTCTAGTTTTGATATTATGTTTAATCTCCCTTCTCTAGGCTAATTTCTTAGCCAGGGGAAGGGGGTGGAAAATATGTGTTGATATTGGATGAATGATAATGGTTGGATTTAAATCATGCCATAAATTGATGATAGATATGATTTTTGATAGCTTGAGATTATTGTAGCACTTGATTTGACGTTTTCTAGTTTAAATGCATGAAAGTGATTTGAACTAGATTAAGATCATCTCCATTTTAATGATTGCATGAGAATGAGTTATTAAAGTGGAGCTTTATGGATTGTGCTTCTTTATTCTCTTGATTTGATTGTAACTAATAGGATGCATGAGAATGATCCTTATTAGTATAGACCTTTTTCATTCATTTGCCTAGACTATTGCATGAGAATGAATTGTTTAGGTAGAATCTTGTGTTCTTTTGCATGTTCTTCATGATAGTCATTATTAATCTCCTCTTTCTAATCATATTTGACACCCTCGTATCCCTAGCGTCGTTCTCTCTTGATTTTAATCATCATTTTCTTTGCTTATATGTAGTTTTAGTGCTCTTTATTCAAAAACCAACAAAATCGATCCCCTTTTTACTCTTGCATTGGTGAAAATTGATGTTGAAGTAGTGAGCTTCCTTAGTGGTTCGACCCTTTACTTGCCACTAACTAGTTTGGTGTAAGTTTAGGTATTATAAATGATTAATTTGATTAGGGTAGTTGTTTAATGACCTATCTAACCCTCGATCGTTGCCTTTCAAATGGCAACCATCAACACCAACAAGCCCTCTGCACCCTTGTATTAGACCTTGGAACTAGGCTGCAAAGCTTATTAAAATTGATCTAAATTGGAGAGGCTTCTCTGGTTGTTGTAGTTCCTTTCATGTGCAAAAAGCAATAGAACCTCGATTTCTCTCTTTTACCATATGGCAGTATACATTGAGGTTAAAATATGACTGATCATGACCTCTCTGAATCATCTCCATTGCAATGGCCTTCATTTTGTACAATGTTGATGTGGCCATGCTAACCCCATATCTCTCCTAAAGTAAATGGTTCAAAGCCTTACCTTTGATGTCTAGACTAGCTCTGATATCTTCTAGGAGCTTTGTTGCAGCCCATTTGCAATTGCACATGGGATTGTTCATCATGTTCAAGTAAGACGTGTGCTTGTTCTTAATGCTTTTTATGGCCCAGGTAAACCCATCTAGTAATACTCTTGCATGAATTCTCCAAGAGCACCTGATATCAGCACACTCAACTGTGTATCTATCATGCTCTGCTTTCCTAATAACTAAACTGAAGCCCTCCTAGATGAAGTAGTCTCTCAATGCTTCCTTGAAATGATCCCTATCAACAAATAGTTGCCAAGCCCTTAAACTAATCTTACCTATTTCAGCATCATCATACACCTTACCAACATTGGCTTTTAATCCTAACTAACCTCCATCTCCATCATAATGTTTCCAGTGACCACTAAAATGCTCCCATCAACTATTAACAAAATTCTGGTTCAACAAGTCCGCCACATTCTCCTCATATTCATCTAGATCACCCTCCTCACACTCACTGTTATTCTCTTCATCAACTTCAGGTATATACTCGCCATAACTCTTAGATTGACTATCATCATCAATCTCTGTCATCTTCATTAACAACCCTAGTAGCACCCTATTTCCTAGTCCTAACACTTTCTTTTACCTCACTATGTATGTTTTGGGAAAACTGACTAAAAGGAACAAACAAACCCTTTGCCCTAGCAGTGGAATTAACCATTTTTCCCCATGAGGAAAGAGCTGCACTTTGCTTAAGCATGACCTGTTTCTGTTAGAAGTTTATGGAATTGGTTCAAGATGAGGTGGTTCAAGGGGGGCCTTCCTAAGATTTCGGCTAGGATCACCTTGTACGAGCCTAGGGCTTATTCTGGGTACAGGGGATGCATGTTGGGAGGAGTGGTTGGTGAAAACGTAATCATCAGCAGAAAGTATGACATGAGGAGGGGAATGTGGAGATATTTCTTCTAATAACCTAGGTAACCTCATACCATGAGTGGGTGGAGAAGAAATATGTGGAGGTGAACTAGGTAGGGTCAACCTTGGGCTCCTCCTAACAGGTTCTAATTTACTCAATGAAGCAACTGATTCAGTAGCAATTTTTTTATGTTGCCTTTTATTATTGTTTTGCCTGGAGGGTAATTTTGGTGTGAAAGGCTTGGGTGGGCCTGGTTTAACTGTATTACATGGGCCTAGTTCAGAATTAGTTGGGCTGGTAGGAACATGTGGACTAACCTCACCAATTGAGCCAGTAACAGAAATGGAGTCATGTGGCTTAGGATGAACTTGTTGGGGTTTCACTATTCTTGCTAGTTTCAGTATAAAACTTGGCTCGCTCAAACAATGTACCCACAAATCAATCTCTTTACTTTCAATATTTTGAAACATCTTCATAATTGTTCTATCATCAACTAAACACATGAGCTTTCTCCTTACAACAATAATTCAACCCAGGGAACTCAGGCAACTCAAACCCTCTTGTTGCAAAACCCTCAAACATATCATTTATCAAATCTATTAATACACACTTATCAATATCATCTACTTTGAGTCAACACAATTAGCACCATAGTGGATTTTTAAAATCCTCTTTTCATCCATCAGCAAATCATTACCAATAAATCAATAAAAACAAACAATTGCCAACAAAGACCCAAACCTTATTAAGGTTCATGCAAAACAAACCCAGCAACCAAGTTTCTACCCCAAGAAAGACACAAACTTTGGCAACATACACAAATAAAATAACACAAATTCACCAATTTCATCCACTAACCATCTCAATCGTATAACAATTCATCAAAAATACAAAAAATTTAACCAACCAATGCATTACCAAAATAAGAAAACAATTACATACCTTCGTTAATAGGGCTACTCCAGTGTCAGATTGTTCTTCGCAAATGTCGCACGAATGAACCCTAAATTCTAAGCAAGAAATTATCTCTCTCAGTCTCTATATTTTTGGTTTAGGGTTTTTTTATCAAAAAATGAAACAGAGGGCAGTGATGTCATTGAATAGGAGGGAATTTTGAAGGAGAGAGAATGGTTTGTGAACAGTATCAGGTAGGTGACAGAATTAATGCCAACTACCAAAGTCCGTCATAAATGCTCCATGACGTGGGCTACTTTATAGATGTCATACGTAATTAAGGGTTACACTGTAGATTTCCCAAAAAAAAATGGGGCACAACGTAGAAAATGAAAATTTATAGGGTTATAATGTAGAAAAACCCCATTTTTTTTTCACTTGCTTCTTGAATGTTATACAGTTACACATTTTCCAACCCAGGGTTAAGTGAATGTGGGTTGAAAATAAGGCCAATTGTTAGACGAGGATGTAGACACCCATTTGTGTATCCCCAAAACCAAACCCGGTGATGAGTACCTTTCACGTCGAATCATAATCGAATGAAACGAAAGTGTGGAAAGGTCTAGTGTTGCGGAAAGTTTTTATCTTCTTTTCTCTTCTCTTTGTTTTTGAAAACTTTATTTTAAGAAAACAGTCAATCTAGTTTGGTTGGTCCATAATATGGGTCCAATAGTAGTGTAGTTGGATGGGGCTTGCAAAGACCTTTCCAACGATATATTATAAGCCCAATTCCGATGAATATTGAGGAAGTTATGGCCAATTTACCAAACTGGGCTCAGTTTGAGCCTAATATGCGGCCCAATGATCTAGAAGAGGGCCTATTATTAATTATCATTCCTAATTCTATTAGGATTGATTATAGTCTTCTAGAATACTCTAAAAGGTTCTTTTAAATCCTAATGGAGTTATGATTGATAATTATGTTTTAAAGAGTTTGAAATTGAATAAAACTACTCCTTTTAAGAATCCTTGTTTTGTACGAAGTGGAATATATTCAGATTTTATTTTCGTGCCTCATAATATTTATCCAAATTTTATATGGTTGGATAGATATTGAAATTATCTTTCCAATGATATATTATAATATTAAATCCGAGTTATAACGAAAAAGATATGAATGAGACATGAAACTTTATCCAAAATTGACACCCTTCCACTATTTTTGCCATATCTTTTTATCTACAAAATATTTTAAGCTCATTCTAATTGGGCTAGAAATAAGACTTTAAGAGCTTTCCAAAGAACTATTATGTGCCTTATTTAGACTTTTGGATCAAAAGATATGATAAAAAACAAAAACGTGTTTAAAACGGCCTTGTCGCCTGACTCCAGGCATTGGCGCCTGGAACCAATGCCTGGCGCCAACCTCGTTTTTCGTGCGCCAGACTCTGTTTTGTTAATTTTATCTTTTTGGCTGATTTTCTCTATAAATAACGTATGAAAACTCCGTTTTCGATGACCATATTTCATCAATTCTTATTTCAATTCACCAACTCTCATCAAGATTTTCTTGATTATTCTCTCTTTCTTTCTCTTTTCGAAAATTTGTTTTCACATACAAAATTCTGCATACACAAGATCTAGAAACACCTAGCCATATTCGAGTTTACCTTCGCCCTAGACGTGAAAGGTTTAATTTCTGAGGGTTTGGTCCCAAATCTCTCTTTCAATTATTTAATTTAATTGTTTGATTATTATTTTCCTTGAAGTTACTAACGCGTGTATTTTGTTATTAGAAAGAGGTACGAGGCATCAAAGTAAGTAATTTTTATGGTTTTAATTGATGTTATGATGTAGAAATCATGTTTATATTGTTATTATGATATTCCTAGTATCATGTCTAGGGTAATTTTAATATTAAATATGATTGCTATGATGCTTCCTATGTTCTTCCTAATATTTATGATTGTTAGTATCATGTTAGGGTTAAAGATTTGATTTTTATTGTTAGCGACATGCTAGGGTTTGTTATAAATCTTGTTAGTATCATGTCTAGGATCTTGCTATGTTTATTATGCTTTAAAACATTAATATGATTATGATTATAATTGTTATGATTTATGATGATTATGAATATTATTTTTATTATGATTATTATAGTTATTATTCATGATTATAATTATTATTTTTTATTATTTATTATGTTGCTTGATGCGTTTTTAATTGCTTGATCACACCTTTTATGCATGTTTAAAGGGAATTGGTACTTGTAATCACGCTTAATAAGATAATTAATAATCTTGTTTAGGGTTAATTGTGATTATAATTCAAGTGATCGCCAATAATAGATTTATTTGTGCATTAAATTCAACCAACATAGATTAAACAGGTTTAGGGTTAACCTATTGATTGCATGTTAATCAGAAAGCGCACATGAATACGAGCAGAATAAAGTAGAGGCCTATTATTAGGGCAGGTTCAATCTCTTTTAGGTTGGATTTGTACCTTCATCCCCGAACGCTTATTTGGTTCATGACCTTATGGAGTTGACGATCTCTTGGATCGTTAAGGGGTGTAACCTTCACCTCGTGAAGGGTTTACAAGTTCCTAAAAAAACTTGTTGGCGACTCTTTTGCTCTGTCTTTTTCCCTTTTGGACGCCACCGTACTTTAGTGTATGATCACAGTGGGGTTCAAGCTAGTGGGATTTTTTAAGGCTTGAAACTATTCCCTACAGAGGCTCAAAGTGGTTAATGAAGAAATGGATAAGTGATTAAATGATTAATAGAATATGATAGGATTGCAAAGGTTCCTTAAGTCATTGGTGTACCTTATGTTTAGTACGGTAATTGAATTATATATATATATATATATATATATATATATATATATATATATTGTGCGAATGACATGATCGAATGCAAAGGAAAAAATGCTCATTGATTGAACTTGGCATACAAACATAAGGATAAGGAGAACCTATTCTAGACTTATTAGAGGAAAAGGGTTGAAACGAACGAAGAAAAAAAAGCATGAAATCTTGTATGGAAACTTGTCTTGTGCTTCGTCTTCATGGCTGCTTGTGAGTTACTTGTTACCGCAAATAGGGACAAGAAGTTTTTAATTGCTGATGCTTTGATTTGAAGAAAAGAAGGAAGGAATGACGTTCACTCTTTACTAGTGATTCTTGAACTCGAGTACTATGGAACAAAATGAGCTCACTTAGTGCATTGGCTCAATACTCGGATTGGAAGGTAGAGTGTATGAAAATATTTTGAAAACCAATGGGAAATACTCCATTCATTCTTATTACGACGGAAAATGACGACGCATACATGGTCCTAGTATACGATCATAAACAATATAGTCCATTACTCGAATACAAAGTGTGTGAAACGACTCAACATGTGTGACTAGGTGAGTTTATAAGACTCGTGGTATGATCGCATGGCTATACATGAGGACGTTATGAAAAACAAAGGACCCAAGGACGAAATAGCACAGAGGACTAAAAGACTAACTAACTTGATTAATTTTGTCCAATTTTAATGTTTATGATATTTAATAGGTGAAAATGGACCATTGGCAATCGTTAGTCATAAATAAGATCAACCACAATCAAAGTCAAATAACACATGTTAAGGTTAGCACAAAAATCGCAAGAGACTAGGAAGAGGACTAGAATTCTAGAAGATTTAGAACTCAAGGGTATAAAAAAATAAATAAAAATAAAAATCTATAATCCTATGTTATAAGAGTTGACACGGATTAAATGACTTGTCTACAACTAGCTCGACAGAAAAAGATATAAAAAAAATTGAATAAAAAAGAAAGTTGACGCTAAAAAGATACCTAAACTGGACAGGCTGTAGTATATCTATTATAACTTTTTATCTATGACTTTGATTGGGACGAAACCAACTCCAAATGAAAGATAAAACTCGAGGATACAAATCTTAGTTGCACAACACGTTACTCTCTCTAGAACTTTGGCTATGACCAAAACAAGTTGACTCTTGTGTAGGATACATGAATAAAATTCCGGGTTGACTCATAAATAAATAAATAAAAAGACCGTGACTCGACTTAAATAAAAAAAAAGGATATGACAAGAGAAAAACTAAAAAAAATAATAAAAATTCAATAAAAATGCAAATATAAGCACATTGTCACACATGATGCAATGAAGTTCGCAACCTAAAGTTAAGTTCTATGTTCGACTATAGTCAAGCTTATTTGGGTGTCAAAGAGTACCATGGTTAAGAGTTTGGACGCGTTAGCAAGGCAGCCTCCCTTGAGAGTGTATGCCAACGGGAGGCTCCGCGAGTTCATGATGAAATCAAACTCAACTCCATGGTTTGGGTGGATTTAAAAACTCGGATGAACCCTTATTGCCATGAGCGTTTTCGGGTTCATAGAGCTTAAATCCCTAGGCTAGCCACATACATAGAACATGTACTATTGTTGCAAAATAGGAAAGCTAAAATGCATTTGCATATGTGATAATGCCAATAAAATCGCAGGAATATAATTCAAAAATCTTTCAAGTCTCATGCACTCATCTTAATTAAATACCAATCAGTCAAATCGATAAATAACCAAGAATCATCCTTAGTGGAGTTGCCAAATTGTAGGCGTCGCTAGAAGTGCACCTACGTTAAAGCATGTGTGAATATTCTTGGCACTCATAGGAAGTGGGAATTGACATAATATGATTAGGGACAAGCAAAGTAGGGAGCCGCCAACAAGTATTTAAGGAACTTGTAAACCGTTCACGGATCATTTAAGGCAACCACGATTAAGGGACAACGAAAGGCAACAATGATTGACCCGTGAAGGTTACACCCCATTCATAATCCATGAGATTACTACCTCTATATGTTTCAGAACCATGAAAGGAGGATCGAGGATGATGGTACGAAGTGAGTCATGGAGTCACATTTGCCCGTATTGGCCTCTACTCAATTCTTATAGTGAAAAGTGATTTAAAAGCGATCACAAAGACATGTAACCAAATATTCAATTTGATCCAAACTATTATTATGCTAAATTGGTTTAATATTAATGCAACATATAATTCTAAAACATTTGTGATCACTTGATTAAATACCAAGATTAAAAAGAAACCTAAACTGGTTGTCCAAATTATTTTATAAGGCGTGATTTTCAGTTACATATTCCCTTTAAACACGCAATATGGTGATCATAAAAAAATATAAGAATAAACATTAATATTGGAATCAATTTAACAATAAATTTTTATTCAAATCAAATATAAATAAACCTAATAATACTAGCAACAATAATAAAAATAAGAGTAATTAAGTGATTAATTACTCACTTTCTGCATTTCCTTGAATTGCTACATCATTAATAAATTGTTAGTAACTTCAATAAAAAAAATATAAATTAAATTGAAACAATTAAGTTAAATACAAATTAGAGTTTATTTGGTCCAAACCCTCAGTTAATTATACCCTTCACGCCTTGGTTTAAGTATAGAACTTTGGGTATTGTATGAACTCCTTGGAGTGCTTAAGGAAAGAATGATGTAGTTAGGAATGAGAAGGCCAGTGTGAAGGCTAAAGAGGGAGAAGAGAATTATTTGATGATAAAGCTTGTTAATAATTGAAAAAGGGGTGATATGACCTCTTTTTATAAGGAAAAAAGAAGGGTCGAAGACTTAAGAAAAGATAAGAATTCGAATTGGAATAATACTCTTTCGATAAACAACAGTTTTGGCAGTTTTTGTTTTTATCATATCTTTTGATCCAGATGTCAGAATAAGATTAATATATGGCGTTGGAAAGCTTTTAAATTCTACTTTTTAACCCAATTAAAATCAGATTAAAATATTTTGTAGAATAAATTATATGGCCGAAATAGTGAGACTGTTAGTTTTGGATAATGTTTGGTATTTCAATCATATCTTTTCCGTTATAGCTCGGAATTGATATTATAATATGTCGTTGGAAAGATGCTTTCAAGGGATATCTAATCATCTAATATTTGGATAAAATCTATGAGGCACGAAAATAAAATCTGACTATCTTTTAACATCTTTCAATTCGGATAGAATTAGGACTTTTCAAAAAGAAAAGTTTTATTTAATCTTATCTTTTCAAAAAGAATAATTAAGATATTTTAGAAACTTATAGAAGCTTGCAATTAATTCTAATTGGTTTAGGAATGGGATTAAATAATTTGGACCCTCCACATGATCATTGGGTCGTAGGTAAGGTGGGCTTAGGTTCGATTTGGGCTCAGTTTAATATTTTGGTCATAACTTATTCGTTACAACTCGGATTTGGGCTTATAATATATCGTTGGAAATCTCTTTTCAAGCCCCTTCCAAATATTCAATCATTGGAGCCATATTATGTACCAAAATAAACTGAACTAAACGTTTTTATAAAAAGGACACAAAATGAATGATTTTAAAGGATATGAATTATTTTGGTTTAAAGGCACGAAAAGAGGAAAAACAAGTTATGGTTTGGGAAAATGGGATAGGAATTGGGTTGGTTTATGAAATGGAAATATGGATTTAAGCACTCCAAAATTAAATATTCAACCCGACCAATAATGGCGGTGAAAGGTTGTTCATCATTGGGTTTGGTTTCGGGGGGATATTTTTAGGTGTCTACAGATACCCTTCAGCAGGAGAGGGATGTGGTGCTCCTTGACTCCCAACAATAGAAGGAGGCTTTGAAGCCTTCGAAAAGTTGAAGGGATACCTGGCCCTTGCCCAACGAAACCTGGAGATGGCCCTCCAGGAGGCGAAGGCCCTCAAGGCTAATGTGGAAACGTTGAAAAAGGTTATCTTAGACTTAATTGTGAAGCTACAAGCACCCTGGCTGCCCAGCCCCACCTTAATTGTCCGTATTGAACATAACACCGAGGAAAGGCTGAAAAGCCACTTCTTTGAGGCATTTGATCTAATGGTGGCGGAAGGGGAGGCCGACTACTATAAAGAGCGCTTCACTAAACACCTCAATTTTTTCTGCCTTAAAGACGAGACCAATAAGGCCAGACAACATTCTCTCGAACTGGACGTTACTCCGACCGGGTCGGACGAGGAGGAGGATGATGAAGAAGAGGCAGACGAGGTGGAGGGCGAAGAGTAAAAGGATGTAAGAAGGCTATTCATGATGCGTCCACTCTCGCTTCGGAGGCTCCTGCCAAAGAAAAAAACTTGGCTAAATAGAGCTCAGGTCCTCCATCGGTCGTTGCCCAACTCAAGCCCTCTAGTACTTAGCTTTTGTTTGCTTATTTTTAACAATTTCAATACCGCTTGTTTTGAACGGTTTATACAGATATTTTGCTTCCTACTAAGCGGGTTTGTTTTAATTTACATTTTGCCGCCTGTTGAGCGGTTTTCTATGATTCTTTTTTATACTTGGTGCAATTTTTATGATTTTATTTGCTTTCGTACAAGTATTGGGGGGTATGCCCCTTTAATCCGCAGTCTCCTAGTCCAGATTTTAAAATGGTTTGATTAACTTAGTAGATTGATGATAAGTGGCATTTATGCCACTCCTTTATCCTTTTTTTCTAAGGATTCTCCCCTCATTTGCACTTGTTGGCCTTTTTCTAAACATTTTTACTTAGTTTTGTTTTCTCCTTTCCCTTCTCTTTTATCTTCTTTTTTCTTAGTCTTTTTGCCTTCTCTTTATTTTGATTTCCATGCATGTGTTTTGTAGGTATCATGTGCCGAAAGAAGGAGGACATCAAGGAGCCAAGTAAGCTATTCTGCGTGGGATACTGCGTGGCTATTGCGCGAGCACACATCCTTAGTTGTGCGGGAGTGCAGCCCTGTCAGAACCCGCGCAGCCAAGCCGATGAAACAGAGCCAAACAAGAGAGTTTGTACGACCTACAATGCGGTCTCCGTGCGAGTGCGCAACATTACTGTGCGGGCGTGCCTCATTTCCCCGTACCCTCAAAGTTGCGGCCGCAAAATATTGTTAGAGGGCGCACATTACTACTGCGCGGGCGCGCACCGCTAGGTTTCTGATTTCTTTGCGCCTTGTTGCTCAAGTTTCTTTCTTTTAGGGGAGCCACATATATATAGTCCGAACACTTTGTAATGAAAACACTTAGTTATAATTCCATAGAATATTAGCTTAATCTAGAGAGAGAAAGTAGATTGTTACTCAAGTTTCCTTATTGTATTCAACTTTGGTCAAGTTTAATCTTCAATCAAGCAAGACTTTAAGTTTTCATCTTTCATTAATCCTTTCTTTAGTAATCTCTAATCCTTCCTTTTAGCTTTTTTTATTTGCTTTATTGTTGCTTATTTTTGTTAATCTTATTAATTCATCTAGTTATTATTGATTTCATTATTCTTAATCATGTTCTGTTTTGAGTTTCTTGAGTTTGTTTCTAGTATTGATATTATGTTTAATCTCCCTTCTCTAGGATAATCTCTTAGCTAGGGGAAGAGGGTGGAAAATATGTGTTCATATTGGATGAATGATGATGATTGGATTGAACTCATGCCATAAATTGATGAAAGACATGATTTTTGATAGCTTAAGATTATTGTTGCACTCTATTTGATGTTTTCTAGTTTAAATGCATGAAAATAATTTGAATTAGATTAAGATTATCTCTATTTTAATGATTGCATGAGAATGAGTTATTAAAGTGGAGTTTTTATAGATTGTGCTTCTGTATTCTCTTGGTTTGATTGTAACTAATAGGATGCATGAGAATGATCCTTATTAGTATAAACCTCTTTCATTGATTTGCCTAGACTATTGCATGAGAATGAATTGTGTAGGTAGAATCTTGTGTTATTTAGCATGTGTTTCATGATAATCATTATTATTCCCCTCTTTCTAATCATATTTGACACCCCCGTATCCCTAGAGTCTTTTTCCTTTGATTTTAATCATCATTTTCTTGCTTATTTGCTGTTTTAGTGCTCTTTACTCAACAAAACCAACAAAAACAATCCCCTTTTTACTCTTTCATTAGTGAATATTGATGTTGAATTAGTGTGCTTCCCTAGTGGTTCGACCCTTTACTTGCCACTAACTTGTTTGGTGTAAGTTTTGGTAATATAAATGGTTAATTTAATTAGGGTAGTAGCTTAACGACCTATTTAATCCGTGATCAAATTTTGGCGCCGTTGCCAGGGAAGCGGCTTGTTTAGCGTCTACTATTGCTTTTGTTAGTCATTTTACTTGCTTTTCTTTTTGTTTTGTTTATTTTATCATCCTTGTCATTGCTAATTTTTTGCTTGGCTTTGGTGAACGCTTAAAAGGTCTCAAGGAGCATTCTCACATCAAATTAACCACGAGATCAACCGTACCTTGAGATAAGTCCGTAGGCTTTATCAAGACGAGGGAAGAGGTTTTGGTGATATAATTGATAGTGAAAGTGATTCTTACTCTTCAAGTTCACAAAGCAGATCAATGGCGGGACAAGAAGATGATGTTTTGTTTTGTGAGTTCGAATATTCGGAGGATTATGAGCTCACAGGAGGGATTTTACTACCCGTCACGGAAGCCAACTTCTCAATCCATCCTCAATATACTAGAATGGTCCAATCGGAGCAATTTTCCGAAAGTGCAAATGAGGACCCTATTGAACATTTGGACTGATTCCTTGAATTGTGCGCAATGATGCAAACCAATGAAGTGACCCAAGACTACATTCATATGCATATTTTCCGGCGATCTCTCACCGGACGAGCAAAGAAATGGCTAAAGCAAGTAAAGCCTAACACTCTCACAACATGGAGGGAGGTGGTAAAGGCGTTCTTGAAGCGATTTATCTACGAGGAGAAGACCGCTGAAATGAGAAGGAAAATCGCTTCATTTGAGCAAGAAGCCGACGAAAGTTTTGGTGAAACTTAGGAGAGATTCAAAGAGTTGGTACAAGCGTGTCCCCACAATGTGTACAATCAAGGGTTGCTCATGCAGTTTTTCTACGACGGATTGGAGCCCATGTCAAGAGCCAATTTAGATGCGGGGTGTAGGGAATAATTTGAAGCCTTTAAAATCCCACTAGCTTGAACCCCACTATGATCATACACTAAAGTACGGTGGCGTCCAAAAGGGAAGAAGATAGAGCAAAAGAGTCGCCAACAAGTTTTTAAGGAACTTGTAAACCGTTCATGAGGTGAAGGTTACACCCCTTAACGATCCAAGAGATCGTCAACTCCATAAGGTCATGAACCATATAAGGGTTCGGGGATGAAGGTACAAATCCAACCTAAAAGAGATTGAATCTGCCCTAATAATAAGCCTCTACTTTATTCTGCTCGTATTCATGTGCGCTTTCTGACTAACATGCAATCAATAGGATTAACCCTAAACCTGTTTATCTATGTTGGTTGAATTTAATGCACACATAAACTATTATTGGCGATCACTTGAATTATAATCACAATTAACCCTAACAAGATTATTAATTATCTTATTAAGCGTGATTACAAGTACAAATTCCCTTTAACACATGCATAAAAGGTGATGAAGCAATAAAGAATAAATAATCAAGCAACATAATAATAACCATGAATAATAATCATAAATAAAATAATAATCATAAAAAATCATCATTAAAATAATAATAATAATATTCATAATCATTCATGTTAACATTAAAGCATAATAATAGCAAGATCCTAAACATGATACTAACAAGATTAATTACAAACCCTAGCATGTCACTAAGCAATAAAAATCAAATCTTTAACCCTAACATGATACTAAAAATCATAAATATTAGGAAGAAAACAAAAGGCATCATAACAATCATATTTAATATTAAAAATACCCTAGACATGATACTAGGAATATCATAATAACAATCTAAACATGATATCTACATCATAAATCAATAAATCAATAAAAAGAACTTACTTTGATGCTTCGTACCTCTTTCTAATAACAAAATACACACGTTAGTAACTTAAAGGAAAATAATAATCAAAACAATTAAATTAAATAATAGAAAGAGAGATTTGGGACCAAACCCTCAGAAATTAAAACCATTCACCCCTAGGGCGAAGGCAACTTCGAATATGGCTAGGTGTTTCTAGATCTTGTGAATGCGGAATTTTGTATGAAAAAGCAAGAAAGAATTGAATGCTAAAGAATACTTGAGAAAGAGAGAATTGGTGAATGTAGATAGATGTAGAATTCGTGAAAAATGGTGAATGAAAACGGAGTTTTTAATACGATATTTATGGAGAAAATCATCCAATAAAGATAATTTAACAAAATAGAGTTTGACGATTGCAAAACAGGATTGGCGCCAACCCTTGCTAGCTGGCGCCAGGGGCCAGTGACTAGCGTCAGGCGCCAGTGGCTAGCGCCTGGCGCCAAGGCCTGGGGTTGGACGCCAAACTGGGATTTCAACGCGTTTTCGAAAATTTGATATATTTCCCGTACTGGAAGATAAAATAATATAATTCCTTCGAAAATGCTATTTGATGTTGATTAAAACTCTGTAAAGTCAACAAAGTCAACTTATCAATGGTAATTAAATTAGGAATGAAAAGAAACTTCTAGAAGATTCTAGAAGACTAAAACCATTCCTAATTGCATTAGGATTAATAAATCATATTAGGTCCTCCCCTAGATCATTGGGCCGTACATAAAGCTCAAACCGGGCCCAGTTTAGTAAATTGGCCATAACTTTCTCAATATTCATCGGAATTGGGCTTATAATATATCGTTGGAAAGGTCTTTGCAAGCCCCATACAACTACACCACTATTGGACCCATATCATGGACCAATCAAACTGGATTGGCTGTTTTCTTAAAATAAAGTTTTTCAAAACAGGGAGAAGAGAATATAATTAAAACTTTCTGCAACACTAGACCTTTCCACACTTTTGTTTCATTTGATTATGATTCGACGTGAAAGGTACTCATCACTGGGTTTTGTTTAAGGGAGACACAAATGGGTGTCTACAGAAGCCCCCACTTTGACCGAATTTGGAGAAACGCGAGTTTCAAAAATGAAAGTCAAAGTAACGACAGGGACGGAGAATGATTCAGAACGTTTTGCGATCCTAAATCAATCTTGTAACGCCGATACCTGCAAAACTAGCATTAGTTAAACAGATAAAAGAGTTAAGAAACGCGTATCTTGCACCGTTGAGCACACGTCTCTGAAAGTAACTGATTTGCCGCTTCACTGTTGTTTTGATGACCTCCTGCAAGCTAGAGAATGCCATCCCGCTTGAAAATCGCTATGCCTGTAACTGATTCCAAATTAGAAGATTGCTTCGCCTGAAACTATCCTCCCTGCTATGATAACATTCCACGTCCAAGGGAACATCATTGAAGATTATTTCTCTCTAAACAATCTTCATCCGCATTGACAATATTGCACGTCCAAGTGAACACTATCGAAAATTATTTCTCTTGAAATAATTCTCAGCTGCATCGATACGATAATTTTCTAAAGGAAATTACCGAGGATCCACGCCTGTCGATCTTTAAAAGTTCGCCTGAACTTTGCCTTCGCTATGCCTGTACGTCGGCGCTCTTTTGCTTTGAACCTGTATGTTGGTGCCTTTTGCTCTTGAACCTATATGTCGGTGCTCTTTGCTAAAGAGCCAATGCTTAGGCGCTTTAAGCTAAGTGAGACGATCTTTTATCAGGTCGATCACTTTACGTAATCAAGCCGATTACTTAATCATGTCAAATTGATTATAGGGGCTAACTAGCTTACCAAGGAACCGAAAATATATTGCAGAAAGTCAACACAACCCCAACAAGTGGCTGGGTGCTTTGGCGTCGCTGAAAATCCATCAACGCCAGCCAAATAGCATTAGCGCCAGGCGCTGATGTTGGCGCCAGGCGCCAAGCCCAGATAATGACGCCAATGCCTAGGGACTGGCGCTAGCACGGGATTCTCTTTAAATTCCCATTTTCGTTCATTTCTTGGCTCTGTTCGTCGCGAAAGCTGCTCGAAGAAACCGAAATTTGCTTCTCAACCGAATTTGCTTAAATTTGTTGCAAATCAAATCTCTTTTCATCTATTTTCCCGATCTATGTAAGTTTTCCTCAAACTCACACCGGCTTTTATGAATTCTTGGCATGTTTATTCACGAATTTTATGGAAATTCGAATTCTATGATGCTCCATTTGCTTTGTTTGTCAAGTTTCATGCCATGAAATTGCTTGTTTATGTTTATATATTGCCTTCGGAGTAATTTGAGACTTGGTTGACTCAATTTGGTGAAGAAATGAACAATATGCCATTGTTGGACCTCTTAAGGTCGTGAAGAACAATGTGGTTTGTTCTTGACGTTTTTGCTAGCAATTCTTGTTCAATTTGTCACAATAATCACTATAGTGTTGCAAGAAATTGTTTGATTGCTTGAAAAAATACTATCATGCTCAATTTGAATTTGTGCTCTGTTTTAGTACTACGTACTCTGTTTTTGCGAACATAGTATCATGCGGCTAGGCGAACCTTAGATACCTTAGAACCCTAATTTATGATGATTCTGCAGAATGTATCATATCTAGACAACCATGCTCAGGTTCACGGTCCCGAAACACTAGACGGGGGCATGAGCCCGTGGAGGACGACGCCACGCCGTCCACTTCGCTTGGTCGGCTCCCGGAGTGGGATGAGCAGACTTTTTTCTTTGCCCTTGTCAACCACATTTCTAAGAGGGCGAGACAGGGAACCGAGCCTGGGAGGACACGGCATCACGGCTCTGGCTGTGATGGTCTAGGCGATTTGTACAGGATGCACATCGCTAGAGATCGTGAGACGAGACTCCTATGGGAGTCCTGCGGGCTAGTTACTATGTTCGAGACCTCCGAGGCTATGGTCGCCTCCAGCGGGGGTCACCACGTAGTACGCGCTTTGGTGGAGTTATTCTAGGACACCACCAACACCTTTCATTTTCCCTGGGGCGAGATGATGGTCACCCCTACATACTTCAGTCTCATCACAGGACTGGAGTTCACTTTTGTGTCGCTGCCGTTTGACGGTGGGATCGACGTCTTTTCTTCAGAGGTCGAGGAGTTGTTGGGGCCGATTGCTATTCGGGCCCGAGCTGAGGTCGAAGCGACTCAGTTCAGTGCTAGAAGGATTCACCGCTCGATGCTGGCCGCGGCTCTTAATGATGATGCGACCACCCGAGAGCGGCGGGTGCGCATCTTTGTGCTGATGTTATTGTCAGGGACATTCTCCCCTGACAAGGGTAGTAGGGCATTGCTTTACTACCTCCCTGCTGTCCGTGATCTCCAGCTGATCAGGACTTATGACTTGGCCAGTTTGGCCTACGCTGATTTCGTTCGTGCGCTGAGGGACTCGTGTCGTCATTGGTCCTTTAGGACGAATGTCGCTTTGTCTGCTTTCTGGAAGGTCGTAGAGGTAAACATTATTCCCTATAAAGTTTAGCCCTATATATTAGTTAGCATTTACTCACGCTTTTAACTTTTTGTAGATCTGGTTCTACGAGTATTTTCCTTCCGTTGCTCCGGCAAGACCATCGCCGAGGGGATATCCGGTGAGCGCCTCTTGGGGCGGCCACCATGTGGACATGTCTACTACACGTGTCCGGAGCCGGATCATCTCGGTACGACTCTTAGCATTTATCTTGCTCTTTTGTGGGATTTTAGACATATTCTTGCCTGATTTGTGTTTTTAATAGGGACCTGAGGTAGTATACCGACCGTGGGGCGGTTGGACAGTCCCTGGATTAGCCGCACAGTACTCTGCTGAGCGTCGCTATTTTCTGGGGACCTACGGAGCGGTTGTGTATTTAGGAGAGAGAGTTGCTAGATAGCACTCTTCTGATGTTTTCATGGTTCCTGTTCCTCCGCCACGTCATATGTTCGACGAGAGACAGTTGTCGAGCATGGCCGAGGGATCTGGTTCTCTCTGGCGGTCCCATGTGATCCTTGGGCGGTGTTATGCTGAGGAGCTACTACCTTTATTAGCTCCAGCCCCTGTACTGGCTGAGGATGTGAGGTTAAGATCCTTAGATTTTTATTTTTCGCTAAGTAGCCCCCAAGTAATTTCTTACCGATTTCTTTCCGTTTTTATCAGGATGGTCCCACTGAGTTTGTGCCGCCTAGTATGTCCATTCACTACTAGGGGATATACAGGCCGATCGAGGAGATGATTTCTCCGGCTCCCGAGGGCGAGCGCTTCGTGGAGCGGTCGATTCCTCGCCACCAGACTAGTGTAAGCCTAGTTTTAATTCAGAATTTTGTATTCATTTATCATGTATTTTCACTGACTTATTTTTCTGACAGTTCTCACGCGAAGTGGTTTCGGCTATGGCACGATGTATAGATGCCTTCCGAAGCTAGCTCATCCGGATGAGGAACGCGGCTACCTGTCGTCAGGACGATGTTGTCCGAGAGGTAACCTTTCTTCACTTGTTATTTTTGTATTATGGCTTCAGTTTTACCATGTTTCTGATTTAATTCTTTTTTGTTTGCAGGGTCAGCCCATCGCTTCTCACACCCGTACAAGACCTGAGGGGCGGAGAGATCCGGCGAGGTCTAGCTCGAGACGTCGTCGTACTTCGTCAGGAGGTAGAGGTGGTGGGATGTACGAGGTTCCGAGGCTGCTCGAGCCGACATTGCTGAGGGCTCAGGATCTTCTTCTGAGGGTGCTCCTGCTGTACCCGTAGGAGAGGCTACCTCAGTTTTCAGAGGTGGTGGGATGTACGAGGTTGGCTCGTCATCGCAGCAGCCTCCGCGGTCTCAGCCTCAGGTTGATCTTGGCTGGAGCGGTCCTGTCTTGAGTCTTCCTCCTCCTACAGAGACTAGAGCTGGTGCTGAGGCTGGAGAAGGTGGAGAGGTGACTCCTCGTACGACGCAGTTTTATGGCATGATGGGCCTACGTCCCCCGGCGCCGTAGTCTGTTTCTGTATATGAATTTTATGTTGACTTTTTTATAGAACTTTTGCCTTTGACTCATTATTTAGACACTTTTGTATTTTTATGTTATTGTAAATTCATTTGATTGTTTATTATTATGTTAGTGCATGTTAGTGTGTGTAAGGGAAGTGTGATAACAATTTTGCGCAAAAATTCCGTCATTTTTATTATTGATAGAGGATATTATCCGACTCTCTCCACCTAAAGGAAAAAATAAAACGACAAAGAAAACAAAACAAATGCTGGTTTTTTAGAAAAAATCAAACGGGGCCATAAAGTCATTAACTGACTCAAGTTTAATACCAAAAACGCAAACTGAGCACGCGCGGTTGCCCAAATGACTTGGCGCCAGCTGGCGCCATAGTATGGCGCGTGGCGCCAGGCGCTACGTGTAGCGTGTGGCGCCAGGCTCTGGAGGGTGGCGCCAATGTCGGGGTTTTGACGCCAATTGACGCCGACTCCGTATTTCATTAAGATTAAAATTCTTCGCAATTTGTACATAAATGGCCCCCTGCTCAGCCGATTCTTCTCATAATTCCAGAGAAAAAATTATTCTCCTCATTAGAAAAAATAATAATCATGTCTTTAGCCACTAAAAACTTCACCCAATACACTCATGATTGGTGTCGATCTCTTAATGTTAGAGAAAGAAAAGAATTAGATTTATTTCACTTGGGGGGGATTTATGGCATCAAAGGGGTAGATTTAGACATAGACTTCATACATACCGTTTTAGAATTTTGGAATATTGATACACATTGTTTTAGAATAGGGTATGATGAAATTAGCCTTTTGCCAGAGGAATTTGGTGCTATCTTAGGCTTCTCTACAATAGACCTCGTAGTAATACCTAGAGTAGATGCATACTATTATAAGGATTTTGAGCGCTTCTTTAATTTGAAGGAAAGGGATTTATCAAAAGTAGTAGATGGCAACATAGTTAATTTGAAATAATTTGTGCGCCATTATTTTGATAAACCTCTTTCTGAATCCTTTCATATGTATAGAAGAAGGGCATTCTTATTTTGCATGCTCAATCAATTTCTTCTTAGTAGTGGTTAAAATAACCAGGGTCAATCAATTATCGCCACTGTACTAGAGCAAATTGAATCAGGGAGAAATCCAATGCTATTGACAGTTAGAGAGACTATGATTAGTCTAGATGAATTGAAAAGGGACCCAAAAGCGCCTCTTCGCGGCTCTCCAATTTTATTACAGGTAGAAAAATAATATTTTTAATTACAGAATTAAAAAAATATATTTTTGTATTGTAATAATAATTTATTTGCATTACAATTTTTTTATAGATGTGGCTAATGGAGAGGCTAGGATTAATTAGCCCCTCGTACGACATTGAAAAATATACTCCCAATTGTTTCGTGAGAAGGAAGAAGCGCATCCCTAAAATTGGGCACCATGGGTGGAGAAAAGTCTTTGAACCACGTGATTTTGTTATCAAGTGGTTCATCCCATGGTGGAAAATAGAAAGGATGGTTGGTGTTAACAAGCAACCTTTCTGCCGTCTCCCAAGCTTGTCTCGTGTAACATATTATTATCCCTGCAGGGTAAAAAGACAATACGACTTGCTTCAAAATATTCCTTCCGGGGATCTTCGCCCTCCCTATGAGTACCCCGTATCTCAAGAAGTAGATAGATTCGACACTTACTGGAGCGCTAGACCTTTATGGGAAGTGATTACCTAAAAGGTTCCCCCTTCTTTACCTAATGATGTAAAGAAGTGGTTGCTGAAGAAATCTTCAATTGATCAGGGTAGAACTGATGTGAAGAATCGTCTAGGTGACAGGGTGACACCGGCCAAAGAACGCTTAGGTGCAAGAATTGAATTCAAAACACCTACAATGCCTACGAAGAAGAATACTACTAAAGACAAAGGAAAAAGGAAGGCTAACACCACGGACAAAAAGGCTTGGGTAGAAAAGAAGCACGGGGTGCTAGCTGAAGGGGAAACAATCTATTCCAAAATTGAATATAGGTCTTTTAAAGAATGCCTACTAGCTAAAGTAATGGATGAAGAGGAGGAAACAAAAAAGAATTGGAAAAGGGCTAAAAAGGAAAAGAAAGATTAAAAAGATTGCTTACCTTTAGATTTATTAGATTGTTAATTTTTATTTAAAGTTAATTTATTTCAGCCTTATCTAAATTCCATTAACAATGTAATTTATTTTATTAATGAAATTTCAGCTTTCAATTAAATTGTTACTTTAAATTTATTTTATTAAAGCAATGAAAATCGAAAAAAATTAATTTTCCAGAAATTCTTCGAGTACGGAAGTCGAAATTTTTCCGAAAAACACCGAAATTCGCCCAGATTGTATTGCTGAACTGGCACCAGTAATTGTAGTTTGGCGCCAGCTATTGAGGTCTGGCGCCAGGCCCCAATACCATCGGCTGGCGCTAATGGCTTCTTGGTGGCGCCAGACTCTGTTATGCGACGCCAATAATTTGCCGACTTTGTGTTGTATTTTAGTTGATTCTGGAACGCGGAGATGTCAAAAAAAAGTGGCCACAACCGTAAAGGGTTGTCTACGTATCCTTTCCAAAGGAACCAGGACGAACGTAGCTCTCTTGAGTATCCTACTCAAGTAATCATGGGTAGTATTTTTTTAGTTGGTCAAGATTGGTCATGTTTGAGAATTCATTGCCATCCATATCAGTTAATTTTGCTGCACCACTTGACGAGATTGTTTTGACAATGTAAGGGCCAGACCAATTAGGTCTAAACTTACCCCTTGGATCTAAAACATTTTTCCTTAGTGCTTTTAATACCAAATCTCCTACTTTGATATTTCTTGTCTTGACCTTCTTATTAAAATGTCTAGCCATGCGAGTTTGATAGCACTGAGTGTGATGTAGAGCTTCTAATCGTTTTTCGTCGAGTCGGATCAATTCTTCATATCGTGCCCTAGTCCATTCAACTTCATCAAGTTTACTCTCTAGCGCAATGCGTAGAGATGGTATTTATAGTTCGACAGGTTGTACGGCATCCATTCCGTATACCAACGAAAATGGTGTATTTCCCGTTGATGTACGGATTTACGTGCGATAACCCCACAATGTGAAGTGGAGCTTGTCAGGCCAATCCTTATAATTTTCTGTCATTTTCTCGATGATAGTCTTTAAATTCTTATTAGCTGCCTCAAATGCTCCATTTTCTTGAGGTCTATAAGGGGACGAATGATGGTGTTGGATACCATATTTATGTAGCAATTCTTCACATTCGTCTTGAAAGTGAGTTACATTGTCACTTATCATTTCATGTGGGACTCTATATCGACAAATGATATTTCTCTCGATAAAGAGTGCTACATGTTTTGCAGTGAGTTTAACGTATGATTGCGCTTCGACCCACTTTGTAAAGTAATCAATTGCTACTAGAATAAATTCGTGGCCTCCTGTCCCTAGGGGAGTGATTTTGCCAATTATGTCAATTCCCCATGTACAGAATGGCCATGGTGATGTGTAGGTGTAGAGCAAAGATGGAGGAACATGTTGTAAATTGGCATAAATTTGACACTTAGGGCATCTTTTCACGTATTGATGGCAGTCCCTATTCATCGTAGTCCAATAATACCCTTCTCGCATTATTTTCTGGACTAACATTTTGCCATTTACATGAGTTTCATAGATTCCTTTGTGAACTATTCTCATTATTCTTTGTGCATCCATCTTTCCTACGCATAGGAAAGCTCGACCTTTAGGTACCCTTTTATGTAGCTCGTTGTCTATGAGTACATGTTGAGAAGCCAAAAGTCTCAAAGCTCGCTTTGCTCTTTTGTTAGCATGAGGAGGGTATTCTCCATTGGTGACATAGTTGAGTGTATCTGTGTACCATGGTTCTTCTTCTTCGTCTTGAACTGAGTCGTCATCTTCTATAGCCTGTATATATGCTGGTTTGTGCCTTGTTTCGATAGTTAGAGGTATTTGCTCGATTTCCGTGGGAATCAAACCATTGAGGCTAATCTTGCCAAGGCATCAGCAAATTGGTTTTCTTCTCTAGGTAGATATGTGTATTCTACCTTCTCTAACTAATCGGTAAGAGTTTCCAAATAAGTTTGGTAAGGGGCTAGGCTTTCGCTCCTTACTTTCCACCTTTTAGATATCTGATTGATAATCAAAGAAGAATCTCCGAATATCCTTAGCTTCTTTACTCCCAATGCCAGGGCTATTTCAAGACCTACCACGCATGCTTCATATTCAGCAGCGTTGTTGGTAACGTCGAAATCAAGCTTTATTGAGATTGGGATGTGTTCTTGTTTAGGTGATACTAGTAGCACTCCGACGCCACATCCCTTTTGGTTTGAGGCTCCGTCTCAATACAAGGTCCAAGTATCATCTTCGGTGACCATCAAATCTTCATCTGGAAATTCATTGTCATGTATTGGTGTCGAGTCTTCTATTGGAAAGTCTGCCAGAAAGTCTGACACCACAGATCCTTTAATAGCTTTTTGTGGCATAAACCGCACATCAAACTGGGCTAAGTTGACTATCCATCTTGAAATACGTCCATTGAGTGTTGATTTCTCGAACAAATATTTGAGTGGATCCAATTGGGACACTACAAAAACGGTATGTACCAATATGTAATGTCTCAACTTTGTTGTGGCCCACACCAAAGCGAGGCACAATTTCTCGAGCGGTGTATAGCGTGTTTCGTATTCGAGCATCTTCTTACTTAGGTAATAGATTGCATTCTCTTTGCTTTCTACCTCTTGTGCTAGCATGGCTCCCATTGTCTCTTTGGTAACCGTCAAGTATAACCTAAGAGGTATTCCGGGAAGTGCTGGCGCTAATACGAAAGGATTTGCGAGATAGGCTTTGATCCTGTCAAAGGCTTTTTGACACTCATCATCCCATATTACTGGTACATTCTTCTTGAGCTTTTTGAAGATTGGTTCACATATCGTTGGCAGTTTTGATATGAACCTACTTATGTATTGCAACGGGCAATAAATCCTCGAATCTGTTTCTCGGTCTTGGGCGGTGGCATTGACATGATTGTTTTAATCTTGGTTGGATCTACCTCTATTCCTCTAGAGCTTATGACGTATCCCAAGAGATTGCCCGAGGTGACTCCAAAAGCACATTTTCATGGATTTTACCTCATATTATATTTTCTTAGCCTTTCGAAAAAATTCCTATAGGCTACTTGATGGCCTGGACAATCCTTTTATTTCACAATCATGTCGTAGAATTATACTTCAACTTCTTTGTGCATCATGTCATGGAGTAAGGTAGTTGCTGCACGTTGGTAAGTAGCACCTGCGTTTTTCAACCCAAATGGCATTACTGTGTAACAGTAAGTGCCCCACGGTGTGATAAATGTTGTTTTCTCCATGTCTTCTTCTGCCATGAGAATCTGATTGTACCCTGCATATCCGTCCAAGAATGAGAGAAGCGCGTGATTTGTCGTGTTGTCTACCAGAATATCGATGTGTGGCAAAGGGAAGTCGTCCTTTGGACTTGCCTTATTTAGATCTCGATAGTCGACACATATCCTTACCCTTCCGTCTTTCTTTGGAACTAGGACGACGTTGGCGACCTATTCGGGGTATTTGGATACCTTTATGAAACCTGCAGTTTTTTGTTTTTGAACTTTTTCTTTTATTTTAAGTGCTACGTCGGGTTTCATTCGACGCAACTTTTGTTTCACAGGTTTCATTCGTGGGTTTAATGGTATAGTGTGTTTAGCTATTTCTCTGTTAATGCCCGACATATCTTCATATGACCAAGCAAATACATCGATAAATTCTTTAAGTAAGTTAATTAAATCGGTTCTTTCTTGTTTATTCAACGTTTGTCTGATTTTAACTTCTCTTTTAGGAGTTGAGTCATTTGAGATGTCGACTGTTTCAGTCTCTTCAATTACTGGTGTTTTCTTTTCAAGTGTTTCCATTGCTTTAATAATTTCTTTATCTTTTTCATCGTTAGCTAAGCAATGCTTGTCATCTTGGGTTAGGGAAGAACACGAGAAGTAAGGAGAACGAGAAGTATTATTATACTCTGAGATCATTACATCAAAGAGTGATATGTCCTCAAGGCCTGGATCACTAACTATCCTAGGAGAAGAAATAGGAAGGGGAGGTATTATTGCTAAAGACTTAGAAGATTCTAAAGGGAAAGACTCTGACTCGGACTCTGACTCCGACGACTCTTCGAACATCGGCCCTTGCCCTGCCTTTCCACTCGCAGTAGTCACCTTGATAGTCTTGCGCCACCCTTGCAATGATCCTTCGGCTGGAGTAATTAGCTTCGAGGGGTCGAAGTTTTCGCTTTGTAGGACCGTTTGAATGAGTGAGGAGTTATCTTCCTCATAAGCTGATTCAATCATTTCTCGCCCAAACAATAATCCCATGACGTTAAAATCAAAGCATGGGGGTGCTTTTTCCTTACGGACGGGAGTTGAAATTTCGTCAGTGAAGTAGCAATCCAAGAAAATCTCGAATCCTGGTTGTTGTATGCCATTTACAACAAATGGCTCGGGAAATTCATAGCATGGATAGTCCTCTCCTTCCTTTATAGACTGACCATTAAGCGTAAGAGGGTACTGATTCATTGGAATTGCTTTCTTTTGAATGCGAGCGTCCCTACGTGCTTTCAACTTGTCCTGGGCTCGCTTGAGATCTTTCCGAGTCGGTTCGAAACCAAGTCCGAAAGTATCTAGTTTAGGGTGGCCAGGTGACTCTATCGATTTTGCTATCTCCTTCTTCTTACTTAAGGTCATCCCAGGGAAGTGTCCTTGTTTCTTCAGCATGGTGTTGATAATCATGTTGGAATGGGGGTCGTGGCAAAGAGATGTCCTTTCATCCTCTTGGATGAAGGAGACTTCTTTGTTAAAGCCCCATAGGTCTTCATCATCTTCGTCGTGCTCCGTATTGATGATTGGATTTTCTATTGATTTGATTCTCAGCGGCGAAGCGTCAATAGTTATTGGAATTCCTCCAACTATGGCTTTCACTTGTTGGTGGAGAGATGAAGGGACGGCCTTTAGATCATGGAGCCAATGGCGTCCTAACAATAGATTGAATGAGGCTTTGATGTCTACCACTTGAAAAGTAGTAGCACGTTCTATTGCTCCTGCCGTCACATTTAGGGTTATTTTTCCAAGAGCTTGGCGACGAGTATTATCGTAAGATCTTATTCCTTGTGTGGACGGAGTTAAATCCTCATCCCTTATGTCGAGCATCCTCGAAGTCCTAAGTGGACAGACATTGATAGCTGATCCATTGTCTACAAGAGTCATGGGAACATTCATCCTTTTGCAGACTACCGTGAGGTTTAACGCCTTATAGTGTTTGTCACCTTCTGGGGGTAAATCTTTATCAGAGAAAGTGATTAGATTAATCGAACTAGGGAGGTCACTTGTGAGGAAGTTAGCTAGTCCCTTAGGAGTGGTGTCAGAATCTATCCCTATTTTATCCAACGCATTCATTACAGCCAACCTATGTTCTCGAGATGTTGCCAGGAGCTTCCATACATTCATCTCAACTTTTGCCTTCTTAAACTGTTTAACAATGTCGTTGTCGAAGATGATAGGTATGGGAACTTGTTGTACAGTAGGCATAGGTTGTGTTGAAACGGGAGGTTACATTCTCCCGGATCTTGTGAGGACGTCTATTGATGAATCTTCTTCAGCCCAAATGTTGTCTGTGGTGTATGATACAGAAGGAGAAGGTCGCACTATGTCCTTTAGAAGGAAATCTTCTTCATCACTGTCCCATACTCCATTAACAGTTATGTCCTCTTCTTGTTGAACTTGGATTAATTCCTTTTCATCAATCATTTTCTGCACCAAATCCTTGAATTTGAAGCAGTTTTCTATGGTGTGCCCCCCTAACTGATGGTACTGACAGTTATATCTATCCATCCTTTTTAATGATTTAAATGGTCTCAGTTCGAGAGGTTTGACCTTGCCACTCTCGGAGAGCATTTCGAACATTTGTGCATATGGGATCCCAATTGGAGTGTAAACTCTATTGCCCTGCTTGGGTTTTTCGGTGACTTGTAAAGGGAAAATACTTTGCCTCATAAGATCTTATTAGCTTCCACAAGATCTTGAATGAGGTTTTGAAACCTGTAGCATTCATTTGTGGTATGACCGTTTCCTTGATGGTACTTGCAGTAGGATTTGGGATCCCATCTTGGAGATCGCTTTTCTGGTGTTGGATCCTCTGTTGGACCAATAGGTTTGATTAGTCCTTGATCATAGAGGCGATCAAAAGTAGCATCGTAGGTCATTCCTATGGGTGTGAATTCTCTTTTTGGTTTATCCTTTGCACATGGAAATTCATCATATTTCTTGTGAAGTTCGTTCACAACTTTGAGAGTTTCACGTAATAGTTGCGATGTCTCCGTCATAAACAGTGTGACAAATTGTATGTCTTCCTTATTTGCTGGTTTTGGAAGGTTATCTCTGACATCGAAAAAGACCACTTCTTCTCCTTCTTAGACATTGGTTGCTTTGACAAGCTTAATGAGAGATGAGGGGTCAACTTCGCTTTCTTTATCGGAGATAGCCAAAGTATGAGCTAGAGGTGCATTGTCAATACTTCGCTTCTTACTGGCAGGGGGCAACGGCAGCTTGTTACTGTCAATTAGGTCTTGGATAGCTTCCTTAAGCTTCCAACAGCTTTCAGTAGAATGGCCTCTACCTTGGTGATATTTGCAATGTGCGTTGGGGTTCCAATTAGGCGACCTCTTCTAAACTGGTGGATCCCTAAATGGTCCAATCGGAGTTATAAGCCTTTTGCATTTAATCGATCAAATGCGGTGTCATAACTCATGCCAATATGAGTGAAGTTCCTCCTAAATGGTTTCTTTTGTCCTTGGTTGTTCATGGCGAGGACTTCTCCTAGATTAAAGGTGCTAACATTATTTGAGTGGGCAGTTTTTGAAGAAGAAGGATTGTCGTTCTTCTTTCCTTTCCAGCCACTGTTGGAGCTATTGTTGGCAGCTTTAGATTTAGCCAAGTCATCTTCAATATTGATCCCAATATCATAAACAGCCTTAAAGGTATGAAGGTTATTTTGATATTTAAGATGTTTGGAATATTTTTCTTGAAGATTTTTAATGAATAGTCTGACGTACTCTTTTTCACTTAGTACCTCGATCATTTTAGGTGAGGTTTCTCTCCACTTGTTAAAGAAAGCAGTGAAGCCTTCATTCTCTTTCTGTTTGAGGATTTCAAGTTCTCTATGGTCAGTTTCGACTTGAATGTTGCATTTGTACCTATCAACGAAAACGTTTGCTATGGATTCCCAAGACCATGTGTATTGGTGTGTGCATTGAGTGTGGTGACATGCTTGGACTCTTGTGTAAGACCATGGGACTTAGTGCCTAAACTCGAACATTAATTCAATTAAGCATTCTTGTCAGCAAAATAACCGAATTAAACAGAAAACTGATGAATTAGACATTAGGTGATGACTCGACAAATAATCCGAACTGTCGGCCAAGCGACAGGACTGGCGTCGCAATATGGTGATTAGCGCCAGGCAATTTATTAAATATTTGGCGCTACACACTATAATGTGGCGCTACAGCTCAGACTTTGGAGCCAATATTGGAGCTTCGGTCTGGGACTGTTTTCGGTATTATTAGTCAACTGGGGTATGCCTAAAGTCGTACTAGGTCAATTCCGATAAAAAAAAAAAACTTTATTGACTCAAATTAATTAATTAATTGATTAATTAGGCAAAGTTCTTTAAGTCATTAATTTTAGTCTCAACACAAATTAACAAACGGTTAAGAGAAACATAGGATATATATGCACAACAAATAATGCACAATTAGTCAAGTAGGCACAATATGATGCAATGAGTTTGCAACCTAACCATGGCTCTAGTTCTCTAAAGTTCGGGATATGGTATAGTAAATAGAGGGTCCATGGTTAATTGTCCGGATGCACCGCGCGGAAGCCTAACCTTGAAGGGTTGGCGCGAGTGGATGGGACACCGCGAGTTTTAGAAAAACTCGCTTCCATGGTTTGGTGAATTCAACATTCTCGGATGTACCCTTTGTTGCTAGGAGCGTTCAATCGGGTAAATGGAGCATGAATTCCCAGAGGGTTATGTCCATATGTAGAACACATATGAGTTTCAGAAAAGTGAGAAAAAATTCAATCAGGAAGTAGGATCGAGCAAACAATACGAAAAATCGATCGAAATTAGAACACATATTTTTGGCTCGGTATTGGGGGAAATTGGCGCCAGCAAACAGAGACTGGCGCCAACTTTTAACTGTAGCGCCTGGCGCTAATACTGGCATCTGGCGCTACGGATAAAAGTGTGGCGCCAAGCTCTGGCCCTTGACGCTACTTCCCACATGCCTCAGCAACTTTCTGTGCTCGATAAAATCTTCCAGTTTCGCGCGGTGTTATTTCAGTCCTAGTTGTGAAAGACATTTCTCAAATTTCTTACGTGTAAAATCCTATATTTTTGACTCATTACGGATGGTATTTCCAATGAGAACCTTTTTATACATATGACAATAATGTTAATCAAAATTACGCACATGAAATACTTAGAACTTTTCGAGTCTCATCCACTCATTATAGATCATTGCCGAAACAAATTCAGGAATTAAAATAGAAATCCTTCCCAGTGGAGTCGCCAAAAACTGTAGGGAATAATTTCAAGCCTTTAAAATCCCACTAGCTTGAGCCCCACTGTGATCATACACTAAAGTACGGTGGCGTAAAAAAGGGAAGAAGATAGAACAAAAGAGTCGCCAACAAGTTTTTAAGGAACTTGTAAACCGTTCACGAGGTGAAGGTTACACCCCTTAACGATCCAAGAGATCGTCAACTCCATTAGGTCATGAACCAAATAAGGGTTCGGGGAAGAAGGTACAAATCCAACCTAAAAGAGATTGAACCCGCCCTAATAATAGGCCTCCACTTTATTCTGCTCGTATTCATGTGCGCTTTCTGACTAACATGCAATCAATAGGATTAACCCTAAACTTGTTTATCTATGTTGGTTGAATTTAATGCATACATAAACTATTATTCGCGATCACTTGAATTATAATCACAATTAACCCTAACAAGATTATTAAATATTTTATTAAGCGTGATTACAAGTACAAATTCCCTTCAACACATGCATAAAAGGTGATCAAGCAATAAAGAATAAATAATCAAGCAACATAATAATAACCATGAATAATAATCATAAATAAAATAATAATCATAAAATAATCATCCTTAAAATAATAATAATAATATTTATAATCATTCATGCTAACATTAAAGCATAATAATAGCAAGATCCTAGGCATGATACTAACAAGATTAATTACAAACCCTAGCATGTCACTAAGCAATAAAAATCAAATCTTTAACCCTAACATGATACTAACAATCATAAATATTAGGAAGAAAACAAAAGGCATCATAGAAATCATAATTAATATTAAAAATACCCTATACATGATAATAGGAATATCATAATAACAATCTAAAAATGATATCTACATCATAAATCAATAAATCAATAAAAGAACTTACTTTGATGCTTCGTACCTCTTTCTAATAACAAAATACACACGTTAGTAACTTCAAGGAAAATAATAATCAAAACAATTAAATTAAATAATTGAAAGAGAGATTTGGGACCAAACCCTCAAAAATTAAAATATTTCACGCCTAGGGCGAAGGCAACTTCGAATATGGATAGGTGTTTCTAGATCTTGTGAATGCGGAATTTTGTATGAAAAAGCAAGAAAGAATTGAATGCTAAAGAATACTTGAGAAAGAGAGAATTGGTGAATGTAGAAAGATGTAAAATTTGTGAAAAATGGTGAATGAAAATGGAGTTTTTAATACTATATTTATAGAGAAAATCATCTAATAAAGAAAATTTAAAAAACAGAGTCTGACGATCTAAAAACTGGATTGGCGCCAACTATGGCTAGCTGGCGCCAGGCACCAGTGACTAGCGCTAGGCGGCAGTGGCTTGCGCCTGGCGCCAAGCTTGGTTCCAGGCGCCAAGGCCTGGGGTTGGACGCCAAACTGGATTTCAACGCATTTTCGAAAATCTGATAAATTTCCCGTAATGGAAGATAAAATAATATAATTCCTTCGAAAATGCTATTTGGTGTTGATTAAAACTCTGAAAAGTCAACAAAGTCAACTTATCAATGGTAATTAAATTAGGAATGAAAAGAACCTTCTAGAAGATTCTAGAAGACTAAAACCATTCCTGATTGCATTAGGAATGATAAATCATATTAGGCCCTCCCCTAGATCATTGGGTCGTACATAAAGCTCAAACCGGGCCTAGTTTAGTAAATTGGCCATAACTTCCTCAATATTCATCGGAATTGGGCTTATAATATATCGTTGGAGAGGTCTTTGCAAGCCCCATCCAACTACACTACTATTGGACCCATATCATGGACCAATCAAACTGGATTAGTTGTTTTCTTAAAATATAGTTTTTCAAAACAGGGAGAAGAGAAAAGAAATAAAACTTTCCGCAACACTAGACCTTTCCATACTTTCGTTTCCTTCGATTATGATTCAACGTGAAAGGTACTCATCACTGGGTTTAGTTTTGGGAAGACACAAATGGGTGTCTACAGAAGCCCCCACTTTGATCGAGTTTGGAGAAACGCGAGTTTCGAAAACGAAAGTCAAAGTAACGATAAGGACGGAGAATGATTCAGAACGTTCTACGATCCTAAATCAATCTTGTAACGCCGATACCTGCAAAACTAGCATTAGTTAAACAGATAAAAGAGTTAAGAAACGCGTATCTTGCACCGTCGAGTACACGTCTCTGAAAGTAACCGATTTTCCGCTTCACTGTTGTTTTGATGACCTCCTGCAAGCTAGAGAATGCCATCCCGCTTTAAAACAGCTACGTCTGTAACTGATTCCAAATTAGAAGATTGCTTCGCCTGAAACTATCCTCCCCGCTATGATAACATTCCACGTCCAAGGGAACATCATCGAAGATTATTTCTCTCGAAACAATCTTCATCCGCATTGATAATATTCCACGTCCAAGGGAACACTATCGAAAATTATTTCTCTTGAAATAATTCTCAGTTGCATTGATACGATAATTTTCCAAAGGAAATTACCGAAGATCCACGCCTGTCGATCTTTAAAAGTTCGCCTGAACTTTGCCTCCGCTATGTCTGTACGTCGGCGCTCTTTTGCTTTGAACCTGTATGTCGGTGCCTTTTGCTCTTGAACCTATATGTCGGTGCTCTTTGCTAATGAGCCAATGCTTAGGCGCTTTAAGCTAAATGAGACGATCTTTTATCAGGTCGATCACTTTACGTAATAAGGCCGATTACTTAATCATGTCAAATTGCTTAGAGGGGTTAACTGGAGTACCAAGGAACCCAAAATGTATTGCAGAAAGTCAGCACAACCCCAACAAGTGGCTAGGTGCTTTGGCATCGCTGAAAATCCATCAGCGTCAGCCTAATAGCATTAGCGCCAGGCGCTGATGTTGGCGCCAGGCGCCAAGCCCAGATAATGACGCTAATGCCTAGGGTCTGGCGCCAGCACGGGATTCTCTTTAAATTCCCATTTTCGTTCATTTCTTGGCTCTGTTCGTCGCGAAAGCTGCTCGAAGAAATCGAAAGCTTCAATTGCTCATTGCTCACTCGTTTCTCAACCGAATTCGCTCAAATTTGTTGCAAATCAAATCTCTTTTCATCTATTTTCTCGATCTATGAAGTTTTCCTCAAACTCACACTGGTTTTAATGAATTCTTGGCATGTTTATTCACGAATTTTATAGAAATTCGAATTCTATGATGCTCAATTTTCTTTGTTTGTCAAGTTTCATGCCATGAAATTGCTTGTTTATGTTTATATATTGCCTTGGGAGTAATTTGAGACTTGTTTGACTCAATTTGGTGAAGAAATGAGCAATCTGCCATTGTTGGACCTCTTAAGGTCGTGAAGAACAATGTGGTTTGTTCTTGACGTTTTTGCTAGCAATTCTTGATCAATTTTTCACAATAATCACTATAGTGTTGCAAGAAATTGTTTGATTGCTTGAAAAAATACTGTCATGCTCAATTTGAATTTGTGCTCTATTTTAGTACTACGTACTCTGTTTTTGCGAACATAGTATCATGCGCCTAGGCGAACCTTAGATACCTTAGAACCCTAATTTATGATGATTCTGCAGAATGTAGCATGGCTAGACAACCAGGCTCAGGGTCACGGTCCCAAAACAATAGACGGGGGCATGAGCCCGTGGAGGACGACGCCACGCCGTCCACTTTGCTTGGTCGGCTCCCGGAGTGGGATGAGCAGACTTTGTTCTTTGCCCTTGTCAACCACATTTCTGAGAGGGCGAGACGGGGAACCGAGATTGGGAGGACATGGCATCACGGCTTTGGCTGTGATGGTCTAGGAAATTTGTACAGGATGCACATCGCTAGAGATCGTAAGACGAGACTCCTATGGGAGTCCTGCGGGCTAGTTACTTTGTTCGAGACCTCCGAGGCTATGGTCGCCTCCAGCGGGGGTCACCACGTAGTACGCGCTTTGGTGGAGTTCTTCTGGGACACCACCAACACCTTTCATTTTCCGTGGGGCGAGATGATGGTCACCCCTACAGACTTCAGTCTCATCACAAGACTGGAGTTCACTTTTGTGTCGCTGCCGTTTGACGGTGGGATCGACGTCTTTTCTTTAGAGGTCAAGGAGTTGTTGGGGCCGATTGCTATTCGGGCCCGAGCTGAGGTCGAACGACTCAGTTTAGTGCTAGAGGGATTCGCCGCTCGACGCTGGCAGCGGCTCTTGATGATGATGCGACCACTCGAGAGAGACGGGTGCGCATCTTTGTGCTGATGTTATTGTCAGGGACATTCTCCCCTGACAAGGGTAGTAGGGCATTGCTTTACTACCTCCCTGTTGTCCGTGATCTCCAGCGGATCGGGAATTATGACTGGGCTAGCTTGGCCTACGCTGATTTCGTTCGTGCGCTGAGGGACTCGTGTCGTCATCGGTCCTTTAGGACGAATGTCGCTTTGTCTGCTTTCTGGAAGGTCGTAGAGGTAAACATTATTCCCTATAAAGTTTAGCCCTATATATTAGTTAACATTTACTCACGCTTTTAACTTTTTGTAGATCTGGTTCTACGAGTATTTTCCTTCCGTTGTGCCGGCGAGACCATCGCCGAGGGGATATCCGGTGAGCACCTCTTGGGGCGGCCACCATGTGGACATGTCTACTGCACGTGTCCGGAGCCGGATCATCTCGGTACGACTTTTAGCGTTTATCTTGCTCTTCTGTGGGATTTTAGACATATTCTTGCCTGATTTGTGTTTTTTATAGGGACCTGAGGTAGTATACCGACCGTGGGGCGGTTAGACAGTCCCTGGATTAGTCGCACAGTACTCTGCTGAGCGTCGCTATTTTCTGGGGAACTACGGAGCGGTTGTGTATTTAGGAGAGAGAGTTGTTAGACAACACTCTTATGATGTTTTCATTGTTCCTATTTCTCCGCCACGTCATATGTTCGACGAGAGACAGTTGTCGAGCATGGCCGAGGGATTAGGTTCTCTCTGGCGGTCCCATGTGATCCTTGGGCAGTGTTACGCTGAGGAGCTACTACCTTTATTAGCTCTTGCCCCTGTACCGGCTGAGGATGTGAGGGTAAGATCCTTAGCTTTTTATTTTTCGCTAAGTAGCCCCCAAGTAATACCTTACTGATTTCTTTCCGTTTTATCAGGATGGTCCCACTGAGTTTGTGCCGCCCCGTATGTCCATTCACTACCAGGGGATATACGGGCCGATCGAGGAGATGATTTCTCCGGCTCCTGAGGGCGAGCGCTTCGTGGAGCGGTCGATTCCTCGCCACCAGACTAGTGTAAGCCTAGTTTTAATTCAGAATTTTGTATTCATTTATCATGTATTTTCACTTACTTATTTTTCTGACAGTTCTCACGCGAGGTGGTTTAGGCTATGGCACGATGTATAGATGCCTTTCGGAGCCAGCTCATCTGGATGAGGAACACGGCAACCTGTTGTCGGGACGATGTTGTCCGAGAGGTAACCTTTCTTCACTTGTTATTTTTGTATTATGGCTTCAGTTTTACCTTGTTTCTGATTTAATTCTTTTTTGTTTGCAGGGTCAGCCCATCGCTTCTCACACCCGTACGAAACCTGAGGGGCAGAGAGATCCGGCGAGGTCTAGCTCGAGACGTCGTCGTACTTCGTCAAGAGGTAAAAGTGGTCGTTCCGAGGCTGCTCGAGCCGACGTTGCTGAGGGCTCAGGATCTTCTTCTGAGGGTGCTCCTGCTGCACCCGTAGGAGAGGCTACCACAGCTTTCAGAGGTGGTGGAATGTACGAGGTTGGCTCGTCATCTCATCAGCCTCCGCGGTCTCAGCCTCAGGTTGATCTTGGCTGGAGCGGTCCTGTCTTGAGTCTTCCTCCTCCTACGGAGACTGGAGCTAGTGCTGAGGCTGGACCTGGTGGAGAGGTGACTCCTCGTATGGCATAGTTTATGGCATGATGGGCCTACGTCCCCCGGCGCCGTAGTCTGTTTCTGTATATGAATTTTATTTTGACTTTTTTATAGAACTTTTGCCTTTGACTCATTATTTAGACACTTTTGTATTTTTATGTTACTATAAATTCATTTCATTGTTTATTATTATGTTAGTGCATGTTAGTGTGTGCAAGGGAAGTGTGATAACAATTTTGCGCAAAAATTCCGTCATTTTTATTATTGATGGAGGATATTATCTGACTCTCTCCCCCAAAAGGAAAAAATAAAAAGGCAAAGAAAACGGAAAAAATGCTGGGTTTTTTTGAAAATTAAAAATAATTGCGATATTTAATTAATTAAGGAAAAAGATAGAAAACATATAAAGAAAAAATCAAACGGGGCCATAAAGTCATTAACTGACTCAAGTTTAATATCAAAAACGTAAACTGAGCATGCGCGGCTGCCCTGATGACTTGGCGCCAAGCGCTACGCGTAGCGTGTGGCGCCAGGCTCTGGAGGGTGGTGCAATGTCGGGGTTTTGACGCCAATTGACGCTGACTCCGTATTTCGTTCAGATTAAAATTTCTTCGCAATTTGTACATAAATAGCCCCCTGCTCAGCCGATTCTTCTCATAATTCTAGTGAAAAAATTATTCTCCTCATTAGAAAAAATAATAATCATGTCTTTAGCCACTAAAAACTTCACCCAATACACTCATGATTGGTGTCGATCTCTTAATGTTAGAGAAAGAAAAGAATTAGATTTATTTCCCTTGGGGGGGATTTATGGCATCAAAAGGGTAGATTTAGACATAGAATTCATACATACCGCTTTAGAATTTTGGAATATTGATACACATTGTTTTAGAATAGGGTATGATGAAATTAGCCTTTTGCCAGAGGAATTTGGTGCTATCTTAGGCTTCTCTACAATAGACCTCGTAGTAATACCTAGAGTAGATGCATACTATTATAAGGATTTTGAGCGCTTCTTTAATTTGAAGGAAAGGGATTTATCAAAAGTAGTAGATGGCAACATAGTTAATTTGAAATAATTTGCGCGCCATTATTTTGATAAACCTCTTTCTGAATCCTTTCATATGTATAGAAGAAGGGCATTCTTATTTTGCATGCTCAATCAATTTCTTCTTAGTAGTGGTTAAAATAACCAGGGTCAATCAATTATCTCCACTGTACTAGAGCAAATTGAATCAGGGAGAAATCCAATGCTATTGACAGTTAGAGAGACTATGATTAGTCTAGATGAATTGAAAAGGGACCCAAAAGCGCCTCTTCGCGGCTCTCCAATTTTATTACAGGTAGAAAAATAATAATTTTAATTACAGAAATCAAAAAATATATTTTTGTATTGTAATAATAATTTATTTTCATTGCAATTTTTTTTACAGATGTGGCTAATGGAGAGGCTAGGATTAATTAGCCCCCCGGACGACATTGAAAAATATACTCCCAATTGCTTCGTGAGAAGGAAGAAGCGCATCCCTAAAATTGGGCGCCATGGGTGGAGAAAAGTCTTTGAACCACGTGATTTTGATATCAAGTGGGTCATCCCATGGTGGAAAATAGAAAGGATGGTTGGTATTAACAAGCAACCTTTCTGCCGTCTCCCAAGCATGTCTCATGTAACATATTATTATACCTGCAGGGTAAAAAGACAATACGACTTGCTTCAAAATATTCCTTCCGGGGATCTTCGCCCTCTCTATGAGTACCCCGTATCTCAAGAAGTAGATAGATTCGACACTTAATGGAGCGCTAGACCTTTATGGGAAGTGATTACCCAAAAGGTTCCCCCTTCTTTACTTAATGATGTAAGGAAGTGGTTGCTGAAGAAATCTTCAATTGATCAGGGTAGAACTGATGTGAAGAATCGTCTAGGTGACAGGGTGACACCGGCCAAAGAACGCTTAGGTGCAAGAATTGAATTCAAAACACCTACAATGCCTAGGAAGAAGAATACTACTAAAGACAAAGGCCGGGAAAAGGAAGGCTAACACCATGGACAAAAAGGCTTGGGTGGAAAAGAAGCACGGGGTGCTAGCTGAATGGGAAACAATCTATTCCAAAATTGAATGTAGGTCGTCTAAAGGATGCCTACTAGCTAAAGTAATGGATGAAGAGGAGGAAACAGAAAAGAATTGGAAAAGGGCTAAAAAGGAAAAGAAACATTAAAAACATTGCTTAGCTTTAGATTTATTAGATTGTTAATTTTTATTTTAAGTTAATTTATTTCAACCTTATTTAAATTCCATTAACAATGTAATTTATTTTATTAATGAAATTTCAGCTTTCAATTCAATTGTTAATTTAAATTATTTTATTAAAGCAATGAAAATCGAAAAAAATTAATTTTCCAGAAATTCTTCGAGTACGGAAGTCAAAATTTTTCCGAAAAACACCAAAATTCGCCCAGATTTTATTGTTGAACTGGCGCCAGTAATTGTAGTTTGGCGCCAGCTATTGAGGTATGGCGCCAGGCGCCAATACCATCGGATGGCGCTAATGGCTTATGGCTGGCGTCAGACTCTGTTCTGCGACGCCAATAATTTGCCGACTTTGTGTTGTATTTTAGTTGATTCTAGAACGCGGAGATGTCAAAAAATAAAGTGGCTGCACCCGTAAAGGGTTGCCTACGTGTCCTTTCCTAAGGAATCAGGCCGAACGTAGCTGTCTTGAGTATCCTACTCAAGTAATCATGGGTAGTATTTTTTTAGTAGGTCAAGATTGGTCATGTTTGAGAATTCACTGCCATCCATATCAGTTAATTTTGCTGCACCACCTGAAAGGATTGTTTTGACAACGTAAGGGCCAGACCAATTAGGTCTAAACTTTCCCCATGGATCTAAAACATTTTTCCTTAGTGCTTTTAATACCAAATCTCCTACTTTGTTATTTCTTGTCTTGACCTTATTATTAAAATGTCTAGCCATACGAGTTTGATAGCACTGAGTGTGATGTAGAGCTTCTAATCGTTTTTCGTCGAGTAGGATCAATTCTTCATATCGTGCCCTAGTCCATTCAACTTCATCAAGTTTACTCTCTAGCGCAATGCGTAGAGATGGTATTTCTAGTTCGACAGGTTGTACGACATTCATTCCGTATACCAAAGAAAATGGTGTATTTCCCGTTGATGTACGGATTGACGTGCGATAACCCCACAGTGCGAAGTGGAGCTTGTCAGGCCAATCCTTATAATTTTCAGTCATTTTCTCGATGATAGTCTTTAAATTCTTATTAGCTGCCTCAACTGCTCCGTTTGCTTGAGGTCTATAAGGGGACGAATGATGGTGTTGGATACCATATTTATGTAGCAATTCTTCACATTCGGTTTGAAAGTGAGTTCCATTGTCACTTATCATTTCATGTGGGACTCCATATCGACAAATGATATTTCTCTCGATAAAGAGTGCTACATGTTTTGTAGTGAGTTTAGCGTATGATTGCGCTTCGACCCACTTTGTAAACTAATCAATTGCTACTAGAATAAATTCGTGGCCTCCTGTCCCTGGGGGGAGTGATTTTTCCAATTATGTCAATTCCCCATGTAGAGAATGGCCGTGATGATGTGTAGGTGTAGAGCAAAGATGGAGGAACATGTTGTAAATTGGCATAAATTTGACACTTAGGGCATCTTTTCACATATTGATGGCAGTCCCTATTCATCGTAGTCCAATAATACCCTTCTCGCATTATTTTCTGGACTAACATTTTGCCATTTACATGACTTCCATAGATTCCTTCGTGAACTATTCTCATTATTCTTTGTGCATCCTTTTTTCCTACGCATAGGAGAGCTCGACCTTTAGGTACCCTTTTAAGTAGCTCGTTGTCTATGAGTACATATTGAGAAGACAAAAGTCTTAATGCTCGCTTTGCTCTTTTGTCAGCAGGAGGAGGGTATTCTTTATAGGTGACATAGTTGAGTATGTCTGCGTACCATGGTTCTTCTTCTTGTTCTTCTTCTTCGTCTTGAACTGAGTCGTCATCTTCTATAGCCTGTATATATGCTGGTTTGTGCCTTGTTTCGATAGTTAGAGGTATTTGCTCGATTTCTGTGGGAATCCTAACCATTGAGGCTAATCTTGCCAAGGCATCAGCAAATTAGTTTTCTTCTCTAGGTAGATATGTGTATTCTACCTTCTCTAACTGATCGGTAAGAGTTTCCAGATAAGTTTGGTAAGGGGCTAGGCTTTCGCTCCTTACTTTCCACCTTTTAGATATCTGATTGATAATCAAAGAAGAATCTCTGAATATCCTTAACTTCTTTACTCCCAATGCCAGGGCTGTTTCAAGGCCTACCACGCATGCTTCATATTCAGAAGCGTTGTTGGTAACGTCAAAATCAAGCTTTATTGAGATTGGGATGTGTTCTTCTTTAGGTGATACTAGTAGCACTCCGACGCCACATCCCTTTTGGTTTGAGGCTTTGTCGTAATACAAGGTCCAAGTATCATCTTCGGTTACCATCAAATCTTCATCTGGAAATTCATTGTCCGTTATTGGTGTCGAGTCTTCTATTGGAATGTCTGCCAGAGAGTCTGACACCACAGATCCTTTAATAGCTTTTTGTGGCATAAACCGCACATCAAACTGGGCTAAGTTGACTATCCATCTTGAAATACGTCCATTGAGTGTTGATTTCTCGAACAAATATTTGAGTGGATCCAATCGGGACACTACGAAAACGGTATGTACCAACATGTAATGTCTCAACTTAGTTGTGGCCCACACCAAAGCGAGGCACAATTACTCGAGCGGTGTATAGCGTGTTTCGTATTCGAGCATCTTCTTACTTAGGTAATAGATTGCATTCTCTTTGCTTTCTACCTCTTGTGCTAGCATGGCTCCCATTGTCTCTTTGGTCACCGTCAAGTATAACCTAAGAGTATTCCGGGAAGTGCTGGCGCTAATACGGGAGGATTTGCGAGATAGGCTTTGATCCCGTCAAAGGCTTTTTGACACTCATCATCCCATATTACTGGTACATTCTTCTTGAACTTTTTGAATATTGGTTCACATATCGTTGTCAATTTTGATATGAACCTACTTATGTTTTGCAACCGGCTAATAAATCCTCATATCTGTTTCTCGGTCTTTGGCGGAGGCATCAACATGATTGCTTTAATCTTTGTTGGATCTACCTCTATTCCTCTAAAGCTTATGACGTATCCCAAGAGCTTGCCCGAGGTGACTCCAAAAGCACATTTTGATGGATTCAACCTCATATTATATTTTCTTAGCCTTTCGAAAACTTTCCTTAAGGCTACTTGATGGCCTGGACGATCCTTTAATTTCACAATCATGTTGTCGACATATACTTCAACTTCTTTGTGCATCATGTCATGGAGTAAGGCAGTTGCTACACGTTGGTAAGTAGCACCTGCGTTTTTCAACCCAAATGGCATTACCGTGTAGCAGTAAGTGCCCCATGGTGTGATAAAGGTTATTTTCTCCATGTCTTCTTCTGCCATGAGAATCTGATTGTACCCTGCATATCCGTCCATGAATGAGAGAAGCGTGTGATTTGCCGTGTTGTCTACCAGAATATCGATGTGTGTCAAAGGAAAGTCGTCCTTTGGACTTGCCTTATTTAGATCTTGATAGTCGACACACATCCTTACCCTTCCGTCTTTCTTTGGAACTGGGACGACGTTGGCGACCCATTCGAGGTATTTGGATACCTTGATGAAACCTGCAGTTATTTGTTTTTGAACTTCTTCTTTTATTTTAAGTGCTACGTCGGGTTTCATTCGACGCAACTTTTGTTTCACAGGTTTCATTCCTGGGATTAATGGTATAGTGTGTTGAGCTAATTCTCTGTTAATGCCCGACATATCTTCATATGACCAAGCAAATACATCGATAAATTCTTTAAGTAAGTTAATTAAATTGGTTATTTCTTGTTTATTCAACGTTAGTCCGATTTTAACTTCTCTTTTATGAGTTGAGTCATTTGAGATGTCGACTGTTTCAGTCTCTTGAATTACTGGTATTTTCTTTTCAAGTGTTTCCATTTCTTTAATAATTTCTTTATCTTTTTCATCGTTAGCTAAGCAATGCTTGTCATCTAAGGTTAGGGAAGAACACGAGAAGTAAGGAGAACGAGAAGTATTATTATACTCTGAGATCATTACATCAAAGAGTGATATGTCCTCAGGGACTGGATCACTAACTATCCTAGGAGAAGAAAGTGGAAGGGTAGGTATTATTGCTAAAGACTTAGAAGATTCTAAAGGGAAAGACTCTGACTCGGACTCTAACTCCGACGACTCTTCGAACATCGTCCCTTGCCCTGTCGTGATTGATATCTTCTTTCCACTCGAAGTAGTCACCTTGATAGTCTTGCGCCACCCTTGCAATGATCCTTCGGCTGGAGTAATTAGCTTTGAAGGGTCGAAGTTTTCGCTTTGTAGGACCGTTTGAATGAGTTAGGAGTTATCTTCCTCATAAGCTGACTCATTCTTTTCTCGCCCAAACAATAATCCCATGACGTTAAAATCAAAGCATGGGGGTGCTTTTTCCTTATGGACGGGAGTTGGAATTTCGTCAGTGAAGTAGCAATCCAAGAAAATCTCGAATCCTGGTTGTTGTATGCCATTTACAACAAATGGCTCGGGAAATTCATAGCATGGATAGTCCTCTCCTTCCTTTATAAACTGACCATTAAGCGTAAGAGGGTACTGATCCATTGGAATTGCTTTCTTTTGAATGCGAGCAACCCTACGTGCTTTTAACTTGTCCAGGGCTCGCTTGAGATCTTTCCGAGTCGGTTCGAAACCAAGTCCGAAAGTATCTAGTTTAGGGAGGCCAGGTGACTCTATCGATTTTGCTATCTCCTTCTTCTTTCCTAAGGTCATCCCAGGGAAGTGTCCTTGTTTCTTCAGCATGGTGTTGTTAATCATGTTGGAATGGGGGTCGTGGCAAAGAGATGTCCTTTCATCCTCTTGGATTACGGAGACTTCTTTGTTAAAGCCCCATAGGTCTTCGTCATCTTCGTCGTTCTCCACATTGATGATTAGATTTTCTATTGATTTGATTCTCATCGGCGAAGCGTCAATAGTGATTGGAATTCCTCCAACTATGTCTTTCACTTGTTGGTGGAGAGATGAAGGGACGGCCTTTAGATGATGGAGCCAAGGGCGTCCTAACAACAGATTGAATGAGGCTTTGATGTCTACCACTTGAAAAGTAGTAGCATGTTCTATTGCTCCTGCCGTCACATTTAGGGTTATTTTGCCAAGAGCTTGGCGACGAGTATTATCGTAAGCTTTTATTCCTTGTGTGGACGGAGTTAAATCCTCATCCCTTATGCCGAGCATCCTTGCAGTCCTAAGTGGACATACATTGATAGCTGATCCATTATCTACAAGAATCATGGGAACATTCATCCTTTTCCAGACTACCGTGAGGTTTAACGCCTTATAGTGTTTGTCACCTTCTGGGGGGTAAATCTTTATCAGAGAAAGTGATTAGATTAATCGGACTAGGGAGGTCACTTGTGAGGAAGTTAGCTAGTCCCTCAGGAGTGGTGTCAGAATCTATCTCGATTTTATCCAAGGCATTCATTATAGCCAACCTATGTTCTCGAGATGTTGCCAGGAGCTTCCATACATTTATCTCAACTTTTGTCTTTTTAAACTGTTTAATGATGTCGTTGTCTTCAATGATAGGTATGGGAACTTGTTGTACAGTAGGCATAGGTTGTGTTGAAACGGGAGGTTGCATTCTCCCGGATCTTGTAAGGACGTCTATTGATGAATCTTCTTCAGCACAAATGTCGTCTGTGGTGTATGATACAGAAGGAGAAGGTCGCACTATGTCCTTTAGGTAGACATCTTCTTCATCACTGTCCCATACTCCATTAATAGTTATGTCCTATTCTTGTTGAACTTGGATTAATTCCTTTTAATCAATCATTTTCTGCACCAAATCCTTGAATCTGAAGCAGTTTTCTATGGTTTGCCCCCCTGACTGATAGTACTGACAGTAATATCTATCCGTCCTTTTTAATTATTCAAATGGTCTCGGTTCAAGAGGTTTGACCTTGCCACTCTCGAAGAGCATTTCGAACATTTCTGCATATGGGATCCCAATTGGAGTATAAACTTTATTGCTCTTCTTGGGTTTTTCGGTGACTTGTAAGGGAAAATACTTTGCCTCATAAGTCGTTCCCTTGCTAGCTAGAGTTAAAGAGATCTTATTAGCTTCCACAAGATCTTGAATGAGGTTTTAAAACCTGTAGCATTCATTTGTGGTATGACCGTTTCCTTGATGGTACTTGCAGTAGGATTTGGGATCCCATCTTGGAGATCGCTTTTCTGGTGTTGGATCCTCTGTTGGACCAATAGGTTTGATTAGTCCTTGATCATAGAGGCGATCAAAAGTAGCATCGTAGATCATTCCTATGGGTGTGAATTCTCTTTTAGGTTTATCCTTTGGACATGGAAATTCATCATATTTCTTGTGAAGTTAGTTCACAACTTTAAGAGTTTCACGTAATAGTTGCAATGTCTCCCTCATAAACAGTGTGAGAAATTGTATGTCTTCCTTGTTTGCGGGTTCTGGAAGGTTATCTCTGACATCGAAAAAGACATCTTCTTCTCCTTCTTCGACATTGGTTGCTTTGACAGGCATAATGAGAGATGAGGGGTCAACTTCGCTTTCTTTATCGGAGATAGCCAAAGTACGAGCTAGAGGTGCATTGTCAATACTTGGCTTCTTACTGGCAGGGGGAAACGGCCGCTTGTTACTCTCAATTAGGTCTTGGATAGCTTCCTTAACTTCCAACAGCTTTCAGTAGAATGGCCTCTACCTTGGTGATATTTGCAATGGCCTCAACTGGTGGATCCCCAAATGGTCCAATGGGAGTTAAAAGACCTTTTGCATTTAATCGATCAAATGCGGTGTCATAACTCATGCCAATAGGAGTGAAGTTCCTCCTAAATGGTTTCTTTTGTCCTTGGTTGTTCATAGCGAGGACTTCCCCTAGATTAAAGGTGCTAACATTATTTGAGTGGGCAGTTTTGGAAGAAGAAGGATTGTCGTTCTTCTTTCCTTTCCAGCAACTGTTGGAGCTATTGTTGGCAGCTTTAGATTTAGCCAAGTCATCTTCAATATTGATCTCAATATCATAAAAAGCCTTAAAGGTATGAAGGTTATTTTGATATTTAAGATATTTGGAATATTTTTCTTGAAGATTTTTAATGAATAGTCTCACGGACTCTTTTTCACTTGGTACCTCGATCATTTTAGATGAGGTTTCGCTCCACTTGTTAAAGAAAGCAGTGAAGCCTTCATTCTCTTTCTGTTTGAGGATTTCAAGTTCACTATGGTCAGTTTTGACTTGAATGTTGCATTTGTACCTATCAACGTAAGCGTTTGCTATGGATTCCCAAGTAGAGGTCTCTTCCTTTTCGAGAGAATAGAACCATTATTGGCAAACGGTCTCGAGAGATAGTGAGAACAGGGAAGGGAAGACTTTCTTATCGATACCCTTGATACTCATTATTGTTTCAAATGCTCTTAAATGGAAGTAACGATTGTCAATTGCCCTAAATTTTAGGATATCGTTGGCGCTGAACTTCAGCGGAAGAAGATCTTTATCCACCGAGACCCCTTGGGATGTGAGTTCTTGAAACTTGTAGTCACTGGACAACTTGCTTAGGCTCTCTTGCATGAGGTCCATTTGTTGTTGTTTCACGGGATCATCGATCTTAAGTGCGAGAAGCTTCAGTGTCTCAGTTACAGTAGCCAGTTGGTTCTTGAGGTCATTGACTTCTTCTTGAGTTGCCATTATAACTCTTGTTTTCCTCTTGCGGGCTATAGGTTTGTCGAAAAGTTGGACTTGTACGAAGAGGTTATCTTTGATTAATCGTCCTTCCTTTCTTGACCACGCGCTGTAAATTAAGCCAATTTGTGTTTTAATTACTTGACTCGAATCAACTTGACTTTATGTTTTTTTTTTTTTTTAAAGAAAACGTACATATTTTTAGGGAACTAAGTATTAATATTTATTGGAGGATTAATATCCGACTCACCCCCTTAAAAAAATGACAAAAAAAGCGCGCACACAAGACTCTCTTAATCATGGTCAAAACATGTGTATTGGTGTGTGCATTGAGTGTGGTGACATGCTTGGACTCTTGTGTAAGACCATGGGACTTAGTGCCTAAACTCGAACATTAATTCAATTAAGCATTCTTGTCAGCAAAATTAACCGAATTAAACAGAAAACTGATTAATTAGACATTAGGTGATGACTCGACAAATAATCCGAACAGTCGGCCAAGCGACAAGACTGGCGCCGCATTATGGTGATTGGCGCCAGGCAATTTAGTAAATGTCTGGCGCTACACACTATAATGTGGCGCTACAGCTCAGACTTTGGTGCCAATATTGGAGATTCGGTCTGGGATTGTTTTCGGTATTATTAGTCAACTAGGGTATGCCTAAAGTCGTACTAGGTCAATTCCCATAAAAAAAAAAAACTTTATTGACTCAAATTAATTAATTAATTGATTAATTAGGCAAAGTTCTTTAAGTCATTAATTTTAGTCTCAACACAAATCAACAAACGATTAAGAGAAACATAGGATATATATGCACAACAAATAATGCACAATTAGTCAAGTAGGCACAATATGATGCAATGAGTTTGCAACCTAACAATGGCTCTAGTTCTCTAAAGTTCGGGATATGGTTTAGTCAATAGAGGGTCCATGGTTAATTTTCCGGATGCACCGCGCGGAAGCCTAACCGTGAAGGGTTGGCGCGAGTGGATGGGACACCGCGAGTTTTAGAAAAACTCGCTTCCATGATTTGGTGAATTCAACATTCTCGGATGTACCCTTTGTTGCCAGGAGCGTTCAATCGGGTAGATGGAGCATGAATTCCCAGAGGGTTATGTCCATATGTAGAACACATATGGGTTTCAGAAAAGTGAAAAAAAATTCAATCAGGAAGTAGGATCGAGCAAACAATACGTAAAACCGGTCGAAATTAGAACGCATATTTCTGGCTCGGTATTGGGGGAAATTGGCGCCAACAAACAGAGACTGGCGCCATCTTTTAACTGTAGCGCCTGGCGCCAATACGGGCGTCTGGCGCTACGGCTAAAAGTGTGGTGCCAAGCTCTGGCCCCTGACGCTACTTCCCACATGCCTCAGCAGCTTTCTGTGCTCGATAAAATCTTCCAGTTTCGCGCGGTGTTATTTCAGTCCTAGTTGTGAAAGACATTTCTCAAATTTCCTACGTTTAAAATCCTATATTTTTGACTCATTACGGATGGTCTTTCCAATGAGAACCTTTTTATGCATATGACAATAATGTTAATCAAAATTACGCACATGAAATACTTAGAACTTTTTGAGTCTCATCCACTCATTCTAGATCATTGCCGAAACAAATTCAGGAATTAAAATAGAAATCCTCTCCAGTGGAGTCGCCAAAAACTGTAGGGAATAATTTCAAGCCTTTAAAATCCCACTAGCTTGAACCCCACTGTGATCATACACTAAAGTACGGTGGCGTCCAAAAGGGAAGAAGATAGAGCAAAAGAGTCGCCAACAAGTTTTTAAGGAACTTGTAAACCACTCACGAGGTGAAGGTTACACCCCTTAACGATCCAAGAGATTGTCAACTCCATAAGGTCATGAACCAAATAAGGTTTCGGGGATAAAGGTACAAATCCAACCTAAAAGAGATTGAACCTGCCCTAATAATAGGTCTCTACTTTATTCTGCTCGTATTCATGTGCGCTTTCTGACTAACATGCAATCAATAGGATTAACCCTAAACCTGTTTATCTATGTTGGTTGAATTTAATACACACATAAACTATTATTGGCGATCACTTGAATTATAATCACAATTAACCCTAACAAGATTATTAATTATCTTATTAAGCGTGATTACAAGTACAAATTCCCTTTAACACATGCATAAAAGGTGATGAAGCAATAAAGAATAAATAATCAAGCAACATAATAATAACCATGAATAATAATCATAAATAAAATAATAATCATAAAAAATCATCATTAAAATAATAATAATAATATTCATAATCATTCATGTTAACATTAAAGCATAATAATAGCAAGATCCTAGGCATGATACTAACAAGATTAATTACAAACCCTAGCATGTCACTAAGCAATAAAAATCAAATCTTTAACCCTAACATGATACTAACAATCATAAATATTAGGAAGAAAACAACAGGCATCATAGCAATCATATTTAATATTAAAAATACCCTAGACATGATACTAAGAATATCATAATAAAAATCTAAACATTATATCTACATCATAAATCAATAAATCAATAAAAGAACTTACTTTGATGCTTCGTACCTCTTTCTAATAACAAAATACACACGTTAGTAACTTCAAGGAAAATAATAATCAAAACAATTAAATTAAATAATTGAAAGAGAGATTTGGGACCAAACCCTTAGAAATTAAAACTTTTCACGCCTAGGGCGAAGGCAACTTCGAATATGGCTAGGTGTTTCTAGATCTTGTGAATGCGGAATTTTGTATGAAAAAGCAAGAAAGAATTGAATGCTAAAGAATACTTGAGAAAGAGAGAATTGGTGAATGTAGATAGATGTAGAATTCGTGAAAAATGGTGAATGAAAACGGAGTTTTTAATACGATATTTATAGAGAAAATCATCCAAAAAAGATAATTTAACAAAACAGAGTCTGACGATCGCAAAACAGGATTGGCGCCAACCCTGGCTAGCTGGCTCCAGGCACTAGTGACTAGCGCCAGGCGCCAAGGCCTAGGGTTGGACGCCAAACTGGATTTCAACGCGTTTTTGAAAATCTGATAAATTTCCCGTACTTGAAGATAAAATAATATAATTTCTTCGAAAATGCTATTTGATGTTGATTAAAACTCTGAAAAGTCAACAAAGTCAACTTATCAATGCTAATTAAATTAGGAATGAAAAGAACCTTCTAGAAGATTCTAGAAGACTAAAACCATTCCTAATTGCATTAGGAATGATAAATCATATTAGACCCTCCCCTAGATCATTGGGCCGTACATAAAGCTCAAACCGGGCCCAGTTTAGTAAATTGGCCATAACTTCTTCAATATTCATCGGAATTGGGCTTATAATATATCGTTGGGAAGGTCTTTGCAAGCCCCATCCAACTACACCACTATTGGACCCATATCATGGACCAATCAAACTGGATTGACTATTTTATTAAAATAAAGTTTTTCAAAACAGGGAGAAGAGAAAAGAAACAAAACTTTCCGCAACACTAGACCTTTCCACACTTTCATTTCATTCGATTATGATTCAACATGAAAGGTACTCATCACAGGGTTTGGTTTTGGGGAGACACAAATGGGTGTCTACATGGGGGCGGGTGGTCAGTTAATCAAAAACCCTCAAAATCAAGTTGAAGCCACAATAGAAGAGGTAGCAAAGAATTAATCTTGGGGGGCTGAAGAAGAAATTCTCCAAAGAAAGGTGGTATTTACGAATTGGAGAAAGTTGTTCAATTGCAACATCAAATTGATCAACTAACAAAAGGGCTTTCCAAGTTGAACACGAGTGTGAGTGCAAGTTCAAGTGGTGGAGCAAGCTCCTCTCAAGTTAACTCTTTCTCTTGTCAAAATTATGGAGGAACGAACCATGATACATCTTATTGTGGAGGTTTGAGCCCTTAGCATGTAGCGGCATACAACACAAGGCAAGGGGGATTTAGAGGAAGCGGCGGTGGAGTAGCTTGGAGACAACCACCACCCGGGTTTGCACCTCAACCTCAACAATGGAACCAACAAGCTCAACCTTCCTACAACTCCAACCGTCAATATCAAAATCCACCTCCATCTCAACCCCAAAACCCAATAGGAAGCTATCCAAGGAACAACCAATACAACAATCAAACCCAAGCACCTCAAAGAAATCAAGAACAAGCACCTCAATCGGAGCTAACACAAACTCAACTCCTTCAAGCCATGCATGCACAAATGCAAACCTTTGGGAAACAAATGCAAGAGATAAAGAGCACACAACAAGATGGTTGATGCACAACTAACTCAATTGGCTGAAAGAACTCCTTTCAATTCACCATCTATTATACCCGGACAATCACAACCTAACCCTTCTCACGACTCAAAACCCGATACATGCAAGGCAATCACATTGAGGTCGGGAACTTCCTATGAAGAACCAAATGAGGAGGATAGTAAGGAAAATAAGGGAGAAAGGAGAGTGTGAATTAAAACAAGGGAGGTGAGAAAGAAAAAGTTGATGAGATAGAAGGAGGTTCGGAGAAGAAGAAGCTTAACAATCAAAAGACAACTTCAATTCCTATTGAGGCTAGTAACCTTGATGTACCGGTTTCTTTTCCCGGTCGGCTTGCGGAGAGGAAGTTGAATGACAAGTTTGGATATTCCTTAGTGTCAGGAAGAATTTGCACATCAACTTTCCTTTCCTTGAAGATGTGACACAAATGCTATCTTACTCCAAGTTCCTCAAAGATATTCTCTCCAACAAGAGGAAGCTCAATGATGAGCTTATCACCCTTCCTCAGCAAGTGAGTGATCTTGTCCAACATAAGATGCCTAATAAGGAAAAAGACCAGAGAAGTTTCAGTTTGCCGGTGAAAATTGGGAACATGGAAGCTAGGGGCGCCTTTTTCGATCTTGGAGCAAGTGTTAGTTTAATCCCTCTATCCATTGCTGAAAAACTCAATATAGAGATGATCCCTACAAGGAATACAATCCAATTGGCCGATTAGTCGCTGAAATTACCTTGTGGAGAGCTTGAGGATGTTCCAATTCAAGTGGGACACATCTACGTGCCTTGTGACTTTGTAGAGATGGATATGGAGGAAGATGTTAACACTCCTTTGATTTTGGGACGTGAAGCTCTTAAAACTTTGGGGGCGGTCATCAATTGCAAGAACAACACCATCACATGTGAGTTGGCCGATGAGAAGATTGTCTTTGAGTTTTCTAAGTTGCTCAAGACCCCTATGGTTAAAAAATGTTATAGAGTTGATGTTGTGAATGAGCAGCTAGGTAGCTTAGGGAGGGTCATGATGACGCCTCAAGATCCAATTATAGAAGCTCTAACGTGCAAAGAAGAGTTCCACTCTCAAGAGGCTAAAGAGTTTGTCTTGGCAATGGAGGAATCCTCAAAGGAGGAGGTTGAATAACAAGTTGAGATCGAGCTTGAGTCCAAGGAGGAGAAATTGGAGGAGAGTTCTAAGCTTCCTCCCAAGGTAGAACTCTAGCCCCTTCCCCCTTCCCCCTTCTTTGAAACACGCTTATCATGATAAAGAGGCAAAATACCCTATTATTGTAAATGCTACCCTAGATGGTCTTAATTTGGAAAAAGTACTTGATGTTTTGAGAAAATATAAGGATGTGATAGGGTATAATATTGATGATATCAAAGGTATTAGCCCTTCTTTATGCATGCATTGTATTCATCTTGAAGATAATCATTCCACCTCCATTGAACCTCAAAGGAGGTTGAACCCCAACCTCCAGGAGGTTATGAAGAAAGAAATTTTGAAACTACGTGAGGCGGGCATCATCTATGCTATCTCCGATAGCAAGTGGGTTAGCCCGGTTCATGTAGTACCAAAAAAGGGTGGGATGACCATAATCAAGGGTGAAGGAGGAGAGGAAATCTCCACCCGGACGGTGACTTGGTGGAGAATGTGTATTGTTTATAGGAGGTTGAACAAAACCACCAAGAAAAATCATTTCCCTCTCCCATTCATGGATCAAATGCTTGAGAGGCTCTCTCAACATGCTTTTTTTTTCTTTGATGGGTATTCCGAATTCTTCCAAATCCCTATCCATCCAAGCGATCAAGAGAAAACTACTTTCACATGTCCATAAGGGACATTTGCATACTGAAGAATGCCATTCGGTTTATGCAATGCTCCTTCTACCTTTCAAAGATACATGACCTCCATTTTCTTCGAGATATTAAAAAAATAAATTGAAGTTATCATGGATGATTTTAGTGTTAATGGCTCATCTTTTGACACTTGTCTTTTTAACCTTCAAAAAATTTTGAAAAAGTGTCAAGAGACGAGTTTGGTTTTGAATTGGGAAAAATGTCATTTCATGGTCGAGGAGGGCATTGTCCTCGGCCATAAAGTTTCAAAAAATGGCATTGAGGTTGATCGGGCCAAATTTTTGGTCATTGAGAAATTGCTCCCTCCTACTTCTATCACGGGGGTATGAGCTTATCTTGGGCATGCCGGTTTCTACTAGAGATTTATCAAAGATTTTTCGTCAATCGCCAAACCTTTGACCGAATTACTCAAAAAGGATGTTGCTTTTACCTTCTATGAGTCTTGCCTTGAATTATTTCGTAAGCTCAAGGAAGATCTCATTTCCTCTCCCGTTGTGCAAGCTCCGGATTGGAGCTTGCCTTTTGAGCTAATGTGCGATGCGAGTGATTTTGCAGTGGGTGCCGTGCTTGGACAAAAGAAAGAAGGAAAATAATGTGTCATCTACTATGCAAGTAGGACTATTGATGAAGCTCAAACGAACTATACAACGACGGAGAAGGAAATGCTAGCGGTTGTCTTTGCCTTTGATAAGTTTAGGTCCTATCTTATTTGCTCTAAGGTGATTATGTACACGGATCATATTGCGGTGCGATATCTCATGACTAAGAAGGAAGCAATGCCTCGCTTAATCTGTTAGGTTCTTTCTCTTTAAGATTTTCACATGGAAATGAGGGATAAAAAGGGAGCGGAGAACTACGTTGCGGATCATTTGTCTAGGCTACCTTTTGAGAATAAAAGTGATGTACCAATCAATGAAGAGATAGGATTTGAAACTCTCATGGCTGTGGCTACAACATGTAGCCCTTGGTATGCAGACATCGCCAATCATCTTTCTTATGGAGTAATTCCCCCGGAGTTTTCTTCTCAACAAAAGAAGAGGTTTTTCAAGGAAGTGAGGAGGTACTTTTGGAACGACCCATACTTGTTCAAACAATGTGGAGATGGCCTTTTTCGAAAATATGTTCCGGATCATGAAATTAAAGGAGTTCTTCAGCATTGCCACTCACTACCATGTGGAGGACATGGGGGTGTTGTTAAAACGGTGGCAAAAATTTCTGTATCTCTATTATGGTGGCCAATGATGCATAAGGATGCTCACAAGTTTGTTTCACAATGTGATAGGTGTCAAAGGAGTGGTGGCATAACAAAAACAGATGAAATGCCTCAACAAAATGTCTTAGAAGTTGGTCCCTTTGATGTATGGGGGGTGGACTTTATAGGGCCTTTCGTTTCTTCTTGTGGAAATCAATATATCTAGGTAGCGGTTGATTATGTGACAAAATATATTGAAGCCATACCCTCTCCTACCAATGATCACAAGATTGTGCTTAAGCTTCTTAAGAAGATCATTTTACCTAGGTTTGGGGTTCCAAGAGTGATAATTAGTGATGGAGGCTCCCATTTCGCCAAAAAGCAATTTGAAGCTCTTCTCAATAGGTATGGCGTTGATCACAAGGTTGGATTATCTTACCACCCTCAAACTCAAGGACAAGTGGAGGTCTCAAATCGTGAAATCAAGAATCTACTTGAAAGGATGGTGAACAAATCAAGGAAAGATTGGTCTCTCAAGATTTATGACACGCTATGGGCTCTTAGGATGGCATACAAGGCTCCGATCGGCACGACCCCCTATAGGTTGGTCTATGGAAAGGCTTGTCACTTGCCGGTTGAGTTAGAATACAAGGCTTGGTGGGCCATCAAAGAACTCAATATGGATTTATCGTTGGCCGGTGAGAAGATATTGCTTAAGCTCAATGAACTTGAAGAGCTTAGAGATGATGCTTATGAGAGCTCGAGATTGTATAAGGAGAAGACCAAAAAGTGGCATGACCAACATATTCTAAACAAGAGCTTTAATGTTGGATACAAGGTTTTCCTTTTCAACTCAAGGCTTTGTTTGTTTCTAAGTAAACTCAAGTCCAAGTGGTCGGGTCCTTTTGTGATATTGAAGACTACTCCTTATGGTTCTTTTGATTTAGATGCTGATGGTAACAAGTTCATGGTCAATGGTCATCGTTTAAAGCATTACTTTTGCAAGGATGAAGTTGGTCTCATTTGATGTATAATGCTTGATCCTTTGGATCCAAAGCCTCCCCCTTGATGAATTTTCCTCATGGTCAAGCTAGTGACCTCATAAAGAAGCGCTTCTCGGGAGGCAACCCGAGTTTCTAACTCTTTACTACTTTTTTTTATATTCCGATTTCTCTTTTCTTTTTTGCATTTGAATTTTATTTTACCTTTTTCGTTGATAGGTGTTTGGATTATGAGGGGGTAAAGGCTTTTCCATGTCGAATAAAGAGAATAAAGAAATTCAAGTCTGCTCTACGCGACCTAGTGCACGGCCAGTGTGCGGGTGCGCAGGGGCAGTGTGCGCGGGCGCGCAGCCCTGTCAGATTTCGCACACACTTGGTCTAAATTTAAGATTTGAGGCAGGAGGTTTACGCGACCTAGTGCGCGACCAGTGTGCGAGCGCGCAAGGAAATGTGTGCGGGCGCGCAGCCTTGTCAGAACCCGCACACTTTTGGTCGAAATTTAAAAATTAAGGCAGAGTGTTTGTGCAACCCATGTGCGGGCGCTCATGTATCTGTGCGGGCACGTAGATTGCGTGTGCAGGCGCTCAAAGCTGGGTAAATCGGGGTTTAAGTTTCTCTTCCCCATTTCACCCTCACATTTTCGTGAACCCCTCTTTCATGCTCTTTTCTCTCTCCTCACAAACTCAAACCCTAACCCTTCAATTTCACCCATAACTCATAAATTCCTTTGATTTTCCTTCAAATCCATCAAACTTTCTCACTTTACTCACAAATTTACACACTTTCTCTCTCCAAAATACCCAAATTTCCTCCATTTTCATGGTTGTGCAAGCTTGGTTAAAGGTGGTGGTCTTGGGGGTTCTTGGTGGTGTTCAAGCTTCTCCTTTGTGGTATAACTCTAAATTTTGCTACTTTATTGCTTATTTTCACTTATTTATGCAAAATTTTTAGTTATTAAGCATGGTTTAACTTAAGTGAGTTTTATGTGATTTTGGATTTCTTTGCTAAGGATTTGTTGGTTTTTAGTGTGAAATTAGTGATTGTGGAACATTGTTGTTCGCATTATTGATTTTGAAGCTATTTTCATGGAATTTTTTGAGTAATTTTGTGTTATTGTTAGTATTGATGATAATGCAACTATTTACATGAAAATTGCTTGTTATCATAATGTGTTGTGATTATGGGCATTGTTGTTGATCCTAGTTGTTCTTGGAGCTATATTTGTGTGGTTAGTTGTTGGTACTAACCTTTTGCAGATTGTTAAAGCTTGGTTTGTTGTTGTTGTGGTTCAAATTTGGTTGAGTTCGAAGTGAGTTCCCACTTGGTTTGGTTGTCGGTGTGTTCTTTGAGTAATTTGTATTGATTGAGGCCGCAATGAACAAAAGAAAGAGTAGAAAGGAGCCCTGATTGAGGGTCTAGGAGCCCAGTGCTCAAGCTCAAACTCAAGCACCCAATAATCCCCCTCGATAGAAATTATAAAACAAGCTCCATTCTACCTTCTACAATGACCTTCAAGGCTGAAAGCTTAATCCCACAAGGCACTATGATCGACGCTCTATGAGAGCTTTGGGGATAGATGATGACATAAGGTCACTCCTTGACAACCTAGGGATGAGTGAGTTCATTAAACACCAACATCGAACACACAAAGAACCCACTTTTGAATTCCTAGCCTCCTTTGAAAAAGAACCATATGGAAACAACGACTTCCAAATTTTCTTCCAATTATTCAACAACCAACATACCATGGTTCTTAGTGATCTCAATGCCTTGTTGGACTTCAACCCCGATGCAGATCTCCTTGCCCCATCCTTGAGCCTTTTCCCCGATTATGATGCATTCCGTTGATGGCAAACAATTACCGATTTTGACGAGTTCAATACAAGGTATTCGGTGGCAAACCAAATCATCAACCCTATTCTCCGTATCCTTCACCGCATCTTAGGGTATGCGGTGTTTAGTAAGGAAGATTTGAGCAAGCTCTCACATGAAGAGCTCTTTACTTTATGGGTTGGTACTAGAGAGGAGTTGAGAGGGCGGCTAAACATGGGGGTATTGGTTTGTCCTGTGCTGCGAGGCAACAAAGTCGGGGAATAAGACGGGTGAAATCGCCCTTAGTGGGATGATTACTAGGATTGCTAAGAAGATTAACTATGAACGCTTCTTTCCCGCATGCACTCAAGTTGGGTCCGATAAGGATCTATTAATTGATATCCAACAAATGAGAAGGTAAGGGTTCATCCAAGGAACTGCCGATGCCAACAATTTTCATGCTTGGTATGTTGAGCGCGAGCACCATTGCATCTTGCCTTACCTTAACCGCACATCTTTGGAGCGAAATGCTAGGAATGTATGGAAAATTCCGCAAGACAATGGTGTGTTACCCACCGCTTTGGGTGGCATAAGGAATTTGGTAGTCGAACAACAACAACAACAACATCATCATCATCATTATCATCAACAACAAAAACAACATCAAGGCATGAGTAGCCTTGAGCAGCAAATGATAAGCATGCAACTTGGCATGCAAAGCTTGATGGAGAACAAGCAAGGTATGTTCATGCAAACTCAAGCTCTCTTTGGCGCGGCCGTTGATAGAGGTGAGATCACTCCCTCAGTCAATTACCCTTATTGGCCGCCTCAGCAACGCTCGATCCCTCAATGGCAGGGATCGCAACCTACTTGGCCCTATTGGCTAGGGCCCTCCTCCCAAGGCGTTCCCCGGGTAGACTACCCGACGGAAACCGGGTACGATTATCGTGCCCCGAGAGGGTGTGATTTTAGGGGTGACCCCAATTATCCTTATGTCGACCCTTTCCACCCTTCCCCTCTTCAACTTCCCGCCCCATTCAACCTGTTGCCTCAATGGCAACAAGACCTCTATCGAGGTCACTATGGTTGGCCCCCAGGTTTCACTGGTGGTTGGGACCCTCATGGCATTCCTCCGAAAGGGTTTTCTTATGACCCCGAGGATGATGGGGATGATGACGAAGCCGGCTCTAGTGGCCACTAGCCTCCCTCGTTTTTTTTTTATTTCTCCCCTTTGCCCCCTCCCATTGTTTTAATTTGGCGCACCGCGGACGGTGCATTGTTTTAGTGTGGGGGGGTGTATGAAGCAAAGGGATGTTATTTTTGGTAGTACGTGGGAAGGTTTAGCATCATGCTAGTGTGGGGGGGGGGACTCCATTGTAGGTTGTAGAGCTTGCATGGTTCGGTTGGTTCTAACATGTTTTGATGTTGACTGATTTTCTTGATGATGATGTTTCAGGGTGATTTTGATGAGCTTTTGCTAATGAATTTTCAATGAAAATTTGAGTATTTGTGTAGGTGATGGCGCTCCTAAGAAGGAAAATCCAAACTCCCGATAATCCAAATTTCCCTTGATCCAAACTTTGTAGATAGTTTTTTATTTTTATTTCTTCCTTTTGTTTAAAGTCTTAGTCTCCTTCTTTGATATTTAACTTTTTTTTATTTATTTTTGTTTTATCTTAGTAGTTTCTTTGTTTTGATTCGCTTTTCAATCTTGGAAATGGATATGAAGGAAGTTAAGGGGCAGCTGGAGCTGCCTCAGTGAGATTGTATAATTTATATTGTCTTCATTTCAAACGGCGTTTGGTGAGACCTTTCCTCTCTTTTATTTTTTTTTCTTTGGGTGTTTAGTTTAGGTTAATCTTAGGAAGAATTTGAATGGTTCGAGGATGTTTGCTTTTGGTTCTATGGAACCTGGGATCGTTAATGTTGTTATCGAACGATCACTTGTATAACAATTGGGATTTAATTGGATTATATTATTTCTCCCTCTTTCTTTTGTTTTGTTTTCCCCTTTTGTGTTACAAGCATAACTATGACAAGTTGAAATGATTTTTGATTTGTAATTTGCTCATTCTTTTGGATTGGTTTGCCTCTCTTGACGATGTGTCTTTGAATGCTTATCTTCCTAGTTGATGAGGGTTTTCACGGTGTGAGAATGCTTGGAGTTGAGCTAGACACATTTTAAGCTAAGGTAGCACGACTAAGAACTTTTGAGGACGTTTGAACCCCTGACTCACGGGAAAGTGGTAAGATGGTGTTGCTCTCTATAGTGGATAGGATTACCTTTAGTTAGTATTTGCTCACTTCCCACCCCTTATGAGGTCTAATATTGTTCAAGCCTTCATCATTCTTGTTGAGCGGAGTTTAGGATCCTTGACTATGCCTATCTTAATCCTTGTGTTGGCCTCTAGCTCCCGAGATCGTGACCAAGCAACTCTAGAGGAGGAAAATGGCGTTTTTCATTTTTCTTTGTTTTCCTTGTGTTTTGATACAAATTTGGTTTTCATTTTTGCATCAACTTACTTGCTAACCGATTTGAGCCTTATTTCCCTTTCTTGACTTAACCATATTACAAACCTATCGGCCTATGTCTTACCTACCCTTGTAGTTAGTGAAGCATTGGCTTGTGAGGTTTGAGGTTTGTGATTGTTAGATATAAGCAAGAAAAATGTGTAAATTGGTTCAAGTATAATTTTGAAAGTTGCACATGAAAAGAATATGTAAAGGCTTGAGAAGAAAGATGCAATTCAAGAAAACCAAGTTTTCAAAAAAAAAATGGTGATGAAAAATGAATAAATGATGAAAATGGATGAAGTAATGTTGTGAGGTTTTTATTGAAGGTTGTAGTTTGAGTTTAGGTTCAATTCTTAGGTTGTTCATGAGGGATGGCCACTCCTTTTCTTCACTTAGGATTTGCCACCAAAATTTTCAAATTGATTCCCAACCTTAACCCTTAGCCATGACATTACAACCCTAGTTAAGACCCTTGGACTTTGGAGGAGCGAGGTCAAAGACCGGTGGAGGGAGATAGATTTCAACCCTATGGAGAGAGTATGCATAGTTGAGATGTCGGGATGACCTTATGATTCCACATAAAATTTCTTTTTACGTTTCCCTCGAGGAATCATGAGGAGCTAACTAAGGAATGAATTGAAGCTAGTGGAGAGAACGTGGACCGTCTTGGATGGGTATAGGGCGGAGAATGAAATCATTAGTTCTCTATGCTTAGCTTGGGTTTATCTCTTTCAACCTTGAGCATCTTAGAACGTGTTTTCCCTATTTGAATTGAGAAAGATAAGTATTTTTTGGTGCATTTATTTGCTTGTGAGTCCAAATGGATCATTTCATTACCTTGAGGCTTGATTGGTTTTTCTAAAACCTTGTCATGTTATGTTTGTTGTGTTTGTCTCTTTGTTCTAGTTTTCCTTGCTTGAGGACAAGCAAGAGGCAAGTGTGGGGGATTTTGATGAGTGTCATACTCCTTTATCCTTTATTCTCTAAGGATTCTCCCCTCATTTGCACTTGTTTAGCCTTTTTCTAAGCATTTTTACTTAGTTTTGTTTTCTCTTTTTCCTTCTCTTTTATCTTCCTTTTTCTTAGTCTTTTTGCCTTCTCTTTATTTTGATTTCCATGCTTGTGTTTTGTAAGTATGTGCCAAAAGAAGGAGGACTTCAAGGATCAAAATAAGCTATTCTGCGCGGGATACTGTGCGGCAACTGTGCGGGTGCGCATCCTTAGCTATGCAGGCGCGCAGCCCAGTCAGAACCCGCGCAGCCAAGCTGATGAGACATAGCCAAACCAGAGAGTTCGTGCGACCTACTGTGCATTCCTCGTGCAAGCGCGCGACCTGCTGCGCGGGCGCACAGCTTTATTGTGCGGGCGCGACTTATTTCCCCGTACCCCCAAAGTTGCGGCCGCGCAATATTGTGAGAGCGCGCACATTAGTACTACGCGGGCGCGCATACCTCGTGTGCGGGCACGCACCGCTGGGTTTTTTTTTTCTTTGCGCTGTGTTGCTCAAGTTTCTTTCTATTGGGGGAGCCTGATATATATAGTTCAGACACTTTGTATTGAAAAACACTTAGTTCTAATTCCATAGAATATTTGCTTAATCTAGAGAGAGAAAGTAGATTGTTACTCAAGTTTCCTTATTGTATTCAACTTTGGTCAAGTTTAATCTTCAATCAAGCAAGACTTCAAGTTTTCTTCTTTCATTAATCCTTTCTTTAGTAATCTCTAATCCTTCCTTTTAGCTTTATTTATTTTCTTTATTGTTGCTTATTTTTGTTAATCTTATAAGTTCATCTAGTTATTATTGATTTCATTGTTCTTAATCATGTTTTGTTTTGAGTTTCTTGAGTTTGTTTCTAGTTTTGATATTATGTTTAATCTCCCTTCTCTAGGCTAATCTCTTAGCTAGGGGAAGGGGCTGGAAAATATGTGTTAATATTGGATGAATGATGATGGTTAGATTGAACTCATGCCATAAATTAATGAAAGACATGATTTTTGATAGCTTAAGATTATTGTTGCACTTTATTTGATGTTTTCTAGTTTAAATGCATGAAAATGATTTGAATTAGATTAAGATCATCTCTATTTTAATGATTGCATGGGAATGAGTTATTACAGTGGAGTTTTTATGGACTATGCTTCTTTATTCTCTTGATTTGATTTTAACAAATAGGATGCATGAGAATTATCCTTATTAGAATAGACCTCTTTCATTGATTTGCCTAGACTATTGCATGAGAATGAATTGTTTAGGTAGAATCTTGTGTTCTTTGGCATGTGTTTCATGATAATCATTATTATTCCCCTCTTTCTAATCATATTTGACACCCCCGTATCCCTAGCGCCTTTTCCCCTTGACTTTAATCATTATTTTCTTGCTTATTTGTAGTTTTAGTGCTCTTTACTCAACAAAACCAACAAAAATAATCCCATTTTTACTCTTACATTAGTGAATATTGATGTTGAATTAGTGTGCTTCCCTAGTGGTTTGACCCTTTACTTTCCACAAACTAGTTTGGTGTAACTTTTGGTAATATAAATGATTAATTTTATTAGGGTAGTAGTTTAACGACCTATTTAATCTGTGATCAATTGATGCCTTAAAGGGTATAGATTTAACAAGTTAATCAAATCATTTATCATAATTGCCCTTTGACTTGGTGAGCGCCATATCAATATAACATATTTGACCATTCTATTGGCTTTGTAGGGCCGTCAATTAAAGCTATCGTTCAGGCCCCGAAAAGTTTAGGTAATATCTCAACCTGAAAAATTTCTAAGTCTTTGTTGGGCTTGGGTGCCTTGGCATGCCCTTACTCTCTTTTGGGGCATAAAAAGCTTTAGAGAAATTTTTGGCAACTTTTGTGCCTTACCGTCCGTCCCAACTTCTGTGTCGGACGGTATCTTTGTTAGGATTCCCTTGCCTAGATAATAAACGGCCGTTGGGTTATACCTTTTACAGCCGAACTTCTATATTTTCACCATTTTATAAATTATTTTATTTGGCCTTTTTACTTAGCCTTTTTAGGCCAAGCTGCTATGTTGCAAGCAACATCGATATCTTTTTAACTCGGCATTTCTGCTAAACATGGAAAAATGTAGACGTAGACACCCATTTGTGTCTCCCCAAAACCAAACCCGATGATGAATACTTTTCGCGTCGAATCATAATCGAATGAAGTGAAAGTGTGGAAAGTCTAATGTTGTGGTTAGTTTTTATTAAAAATCTCTCTTTCTGTTTTCAAAAACCTACTCTATTTTATGAAAATAGTCAATCCAGTTTAGTTTGGTCAATAGCAAGGGTCCAATAATGGTGTAGTTTGATGGGGCTTGAAAAGAACTTTCCAACAATATATTAAAAGCTTAATTCCGATGAATAATGAGGAAGTTATGGCCAAAGTACTAAACTGGGCCCAGTTTGGTTCTTATATGCGGCCCAATGATCTAGAGGAAGGCCTATTATTAATTATCATTCCTAAAGATATTAGAATGGATTATAGTTTTCTAGAATACTCTAGAAAGTTCTTTTGAATCCTAATGGAGTTAGGATTGATAATTATGTCTCAAAGAGTTTGAAATTGAATAAAACTACTCCTTTTGAGAATCCTTGTTTTGTACGAAATGAAATATATTAAGATATTATTTTCGTGCCTCATAATCTTTATTCAAATCTTATATGGTTGGATAGATCCTGAAATTATCTTTCCAACGATATATTATAATAATAATTCCGAGCTATAACGAAAAAGATTTGAATGAGATAAGAAACTTTATCAAAAACTGACACCCTTCCATTATTTTGGCCAAAATTTTTTATCTACAAAATATTTTAACCGGATTCAAATTGGATTGGAAATTAGATTTCAAGATCCTTCCAATGACATATTATATGACTTATTTGGACTTCTGGATCAAAAGATATGATAAAATCAAAATCCGCAAAAACTGTCTTGCAGCGCCGAACGACAGGTTTGTCGCCTGGCGACAGATCTCGTCGTTGGCGACAGAGGCGTGTTTTATTCCTTTTTGAACTCTAATACATATTATCAATTTCGGACTATTTTCAAAGCTTTTTGAATCAAAATCAAGAGGTTTGACTTTCGTTGACTTTCTCTCTTCTCTCTCTTCTTCATGGTTCTTCATTTTTGATTGGTTTTCTTCATCAAATCTGGATTTCAATGGCGAAGAAGAAGAAGCAAGCTATTTCTACACCTCAAATTGCACAACAAAAGGCTGCTCATGAAGTTGTTGGCTCGGTTTTGAAGAATTTGGGGATTTCAAATACCCCTTTTGTTCCTAGCCCGATTCAAGAGGGGGATGAACTGCTTACTCCGGCGCCGGCGGTAGTTCAGTCAGCTGGTGGTGCTATTTCCGGCGTTCCTGTGGATGTTGAAGCTACTTTAGTTGCTAAAGTTTCTGCCAAATCGAAGCAATCCAATGGAACAGTACCTAGGGTTTCGGGGGTTACTGTTCCATTGGATGCTGGTGGATCTGGGCTTGGTGGTGCAACAGGACATGCTGTATTTCCTTCCTCAACCTCTGTTGAGCATATTGCGCATGACATTAATGAAGATCGAGCTGCTCCTCTTTCTGCCTTGGAGCTGAGCTCGCGCGATTCTTCTGGAAACCGTGTTGCTTCCCCTGTTCTGGAGCAGAAGGGGACTCGTGCTTCATCTTTTGCTGGGAAATTGGCTGCTAAAGGAGCTACACTATCCTTTGTTGCTCCGAAAGTGCAGGATGGGAAACTAATTGTTGAGCTACAAGCAGCCGAGCTTGAGGAAGGTAATCGAAAATGGGCTAATGCTCTTGTTTTTTATGTGGTTGGCTTTTATCCTACTATTGTTGCTGTTCTTCGTTTCTTTGCTCAACAATGGAATGATATGCAAAAACCAGATGTGTATTGGCATGATGATGGGTACTTTATTATCAATATGTGTTCTAGTGATGATGGAGATACTATTCTTTGTTCTGGTCCTCATATGTTCTTTGGAAAGCTTGCAATAGTGAAGCCTTGGTGTCCTGATTTTGATTTTCATGCTGAAATACTTAGAACTATTCCTCTTTGGGTTAAATTCCCTAATCTTCCACTTAATTGTTGGGGATCTCACACTCTTAGCCGCCTTGGTAGTTTGCTTGGAGTGCCAATTTGTGCTGATGAGTGTACTACTAGACAGCTTAGAGTGTCTTTTGCTAGGGTTCTGATTGAGATTGATGTTACAAATCCTTTGCCATCCTCTGTGTGGGTTGAGAGTCCTTTGAAGGAATTATTGGAGATTAAGGTGGTGTATGAGTGGGCTCCTTCCTTTTGCTCTAAGTGTAACAAGATTGGTCATGATTGCTCTGTTAAGCCTCCTTTGCCTAAGCAGGCTTCTAAGAAACCGGCTCCTATTCCTCCTAAGCAAAAGCAAGTTTGGGCTCCTAAGCCTACCCATGATCCTGCTCCTTCTACTGCTGTTGATGTTGGGGTTTCTGTTCATGGTCAATCTATTATTACTCCACAGGTTCATACATCTAAGAATTCAGATGAGGGTTGGAGAATAGTAAGGAGGAAAACAAAAAGCCAGCAAACTAGAGTTCATCAGCCTGCTTCTACTTCTAATGCATTTGTTGCTTTGTTTGCAAATGAAATGGATGGTGCAGGTGGTTTCACTATTAATCCAAGCGGGGGTGAGGTTAATCCCCCTTTGGTGTCATGATTTACTCTGTTTGGAATGTCAGGGGCTTGAATGACCCTGGAAAAGTTGCCTCTGTAAGGAGGTTGCTTCACTCTAATTCAGTTGATGTTGTTGGTTTGCTTTAAACAAAAATCAAGTTGAAAAATGTTCTCACTTATCAGATGAAGTTTGGCCCTTCTTGGCTCTGGTTGTGTAATTATGATCATTCTCCCAAAGGGAGGATTTGGTTTGGTTGGAATGTGGATAGAGTAACTGTTAATGTTTTGAAGATTCATGAACAATTCATTCATTGTACTGTTTCTTCTAAGGATCTCTCTACTCAGATTTTTTTCACTGTTGTCTATGGTCTTCACTCCATTCATGATAGGCTTTCTTTGTGGGAGGGACTCAGAAGCATCTCTATCCAGCATTCTCCTTGGCTTTGTGTTGGTGATTATAACTCTATTCTTCATGCTTCTGATAGGCTCCATGGTGCTGATGTTACTGATTATGAGACTAGAGACTTTCAGAATTTGGTTGATGATTTGGACCTCACTGAGCTCAAAAGCAAAGGGTCCTTCTACTCTTGGTCTAATAAGGCTCGTACTGGCCCTAGAACGCTCTCCAGACTTGATAGAGCCTTTGGTAATCAAGCTTGGTTAGCTTCTCATGGGCATGTGGAGACTGTTTATCTCCTTCCTTCTTTATCTGATCATAGTCCTGTTTTGCTGGATATTTGCTCTGGCCCTGTGGGGAAAGGTAGACCTTTCCGGCTTCTAAACTGTATTGTGGATCGATACTGTTTCGCAGGCTTGGGGCTCTGGTAATTCTATTTGGCAGAAGCTTAATTCTGTAAAGTCTAGTATCAAATCTCTTACTAGCAAGCAGTTGGGCAACATTGAGGAAAAGATTGACCAGGCTAATGATGAGCTTTCTAGAATTCAAACCTTAATGGCTCAGAACCCTGATGATTTGGATTTATATGCTAAAGAATCTGATGCTATTAAAGTTGTTAAGCATTGGAATGATATTCAGGAAAGCATCTTCAAGCAAAAATCTAGGATTAATTGGGTTAAGCTTGGAGATGGCAATTCCCACTACTTCTTTTCTGTGATGAAGACTAGGCAAGCAAGGAATAGAATTGATTCTATTTTTTATTCTAATCAGGTGTTGCTTAAGGATCCAGATGCTATCTCTCATGAAATTATCTCTTTCTATAAGTCTCTTTTAGGGACTCAGGCTCCTTGGCTCCCTGCTGTTGACCTTGTTACTATGCGGAGGGGTAAGCAGCTTAGTTCTGCTGCTCAGAGCTACCTCATTAGGCTTATCTCTCATGATGAAATTGATGCTGGCCTTAAGGGAATTGATAACACTAAAGCTCCTGGTATTGATGGCTTTAACTCCTATTTTTTTAAGAGAGCTTGGCATATTGTGAAAGATGATATTTATGCTAGTGTTATTGATTTCTTTAATAATGGGTTTTTACCTAGGCAATGGAATTGTACAACTATTACTTTGGTCCCTAAAGTCCTTTCTGCTTCTCATGTTAAGGATTTTAGACCTATAGCCTGTTGTACAGTGGTCTATAAGCTCATTTCTAAAGTCATAACTGCTAGGCTTGCTGCTGTCATTGGTGAGGTGATTGATGATGCTCAGGCAGGGTTCATTCCTGGCAAGCATATTGGTGACAATATTCTTCTTGCAACTGAATTGATCAAAGGCTATGATCACAAATTTATCTCTCCTAGGTGTATGGTTAAGGTGGATTTGAAGAAAGCCTATGATTCGGTTGAGTGGGGTTTCTTGATCACTATCATGCAAGAGCTTGGTTTCCCTCAGAGATTTGTTGATTGGATCTGGAATTGTCTTACTTCTATCTCTTATTCTATTCTTATTAATGGTTTTCCCGCTCCCCCCTTTGAAGCTAAGAAAGGGTTGAGGCAAGGTGATCCTATGTCTCCCTTTCTCTTTGCTATTGGTATGGAATACCTCTCCAGATGCCTTGATGAGCTTAGGTTGTCTCCTGACTTTAACTTTCACCCTAGATGTGAAAAGTTAAACCTAACTCACATGATGTTTGCTGATGACTTATTGATGTTTTCTCGAGCTGATAGTATTTCTGTTAAGCTTCTCTTCCAAGCCTTCTCGAAATTCTCGGGTGCCTCTAGGCTTTCTGCTAATCTTGATAAAAGTGAAGTCTACTTTGGAGGTGTCTCTGTTGAGGTTCAGAATGAGTTGAGGGAGCTTCTTGGTGTTTCTCAAGGCTCCATTCCTTTTAGGTATCTTGGAGTCTCTCTCTCTTCAAAGAAGCTTACTATTGCTCAATGTAGGCCTTTGGTGGAGAGAGTCACTGCTAGGATTCAAGGGTGGATGGCTAAACACTTGTCCTACGCTGGGAGGCTTCAATTAGTGAAGAGTGTGTTGTTTGGTATTCAGACTTATTGGGCTCAAATTTTTATTCTTCCGAAGAAAATTCTGAAAGAGATTGAGGCTAGGTTCATATGCTTTCTTTGGACGGGATCCTCTGCTCCTGCTAAGAAGTCTTTGGTTGCTTGGAATAATGTTTGTCTTCCTAAAGTTTGTGGTGGCTGGAATCTACTTTCTCTTCCTGAGTGGAATAAAGCAGCTGTCACTAAGTTACTTTGGGATATTGCTCACAAGGCTGATAATCTTTGGGTTAAGTGGGTTCATATCTACTATTTCAAGCACAAGGATTGTTGGACCACTCCTACCCCTGCTAGATGCTCCTGGTTCTTGAAGAAGATTTTGAGTTGTAGAGATATTGTGAATGATCAAGGATGGGATGGTTTCGTTCAAAGCAACAAGTTGAAAATCAAGAAGCTTTATGCTGCTATTAGGCCTCAAGTGCCTAAAGTTCCTTGGAAGAGAGTTACTTGTCGTAACTTAGCAACTCCCAAGAGTGTTTTCATATTGTGGCTAGCTTTATGGAATAGGCTTGTCACTAAGGATAGGTTGCTTCAATGGCACATCTCTTGTGACCCAAAGTGTTTCCTTTGTCTGAATGGCAATGAAAGTGTTCAGCATCTTTTCTTTGATTGTGATTTCTCTAGGAAGGTTTGGAGTAAGGTTTTGGGGATCTTACGTGTTTCCAAGCCTGTTCAGCAGTTTAGTGATGAGATTGATTGGATGAAGAAAATCTGCAGAAGTTCCAGATTGAAGAATAAAGTGATCCAGGTGGCCTTCACTGAAACAGTTTATGGTATTTGGATTCAAAGGAATGCAGTTCTCTTTACTGGTTGTTGCAAATCAGTTGATACTCTTGTTCGGGATATTGTCTTTCACTCAGTTTGTAGAATCCCGGCGGGAAGCAAATATTTGATCGTTTAGGGCTTTTCTCGGGCTCTTTGGGTTTTTGTTCTGGTTTCCTTGGTTTGGGTTCTGATTCTGGGTTTCCCGTTGTTTCTTTTTGTATTAGTTTCCTTTTCTACAGGCTGTTTCTAGTTGCTGTCTGCTAGTAGCTCTGCTGGTTTTGTGTTGCTGTGCTCTGCTGCTGTGTTGCTGCTGCCTGCTTTCTGTGCTGCTGCACTGCTGGTGTGTTGCAGTCTGTTTGCTGGTTTTGCTGTTGTTTGTATGCTGCTGCACTGTTGTATGCTATTGCTGATCTGCTGGATTGCTGGATTGCTGTGTTGCTGTTGCTGCTGCATTGCTGTCTGTTGTTGCTGCACTGATGTATGCTGTTGCTGTTGCACTGCTGTATGTTGTTGCTGATCTGATATGTTGTATGATGTGCCTGCTGTCTACTGCAGTCTGCTGATGGTGTTGCTGGGTTGCTGTTGCTGTGCCTACTGCTTGCTGATGCTACTGGTCTGCAGTTCCAGCTGTTGTTCTGGTTTGCTGCTCCTGCTGCGCTGCTGTTCTGTTGTCTATGTTGCTGGTTTGCTCTCCTGATGCTGCTGCGTTTGTGTTGGTCTAGTGAGATGCTGCTTGCTGGCTATGCTTGTTGTTGCTGCTAAGTAGCTGTTTTTGCCGGTCTGTGCACCTCTTTTTGCTGTCCTTTGCTCTTTGCCCTGCCATTTGCAGTTTGGTGCAAGCCTTGTTGCTCTTTTTGTTGCCTAATTTTGTTTATTGGTGTTTTGGTCAGTTTGTAGGCTTGTCTGCTTCTGATTGTTGTTTTGTTGGCTTTTAGGTGTGTGGTTTTGTTGTTTTCAGGTTTTTTTTGTTGTCTGGTCCTGGTTTCCGGAACCCTTCCTAGAAGGTGGCCGGAAATCTGAGTCCAGTTGTTCTAGGCCCTTCCTAGAACCCTTCCTAGAAGGTGGCTAGGTTTGGGTATAGAACTGGTTGTGGGGTTGGCCTGTTGTTTTCAGGTCTTTTGGTGTTCTGGTGGTAGTTATAACTTAGCTTTTGTAAGTTGTAACTTTCTTTCTTTCGTAATAAAATCATATTTTCCAAAAAAAAAAAAAAAAAAAAAAAAAAAAAAAAAAAAAAAATCGGACTACTTCATTATAAATAGCGTCCCTGGACCTCAGTTTTTTATCATCAACTCTCGACCAGAATTCTCTATTATTCTCTCTCTCTCTCTCTAAGTTAAAGCTTATTCTCTCTCTCTCTTTCTAGCCTAGCCTTTTACAAACAAAATTCCGCATACATTTTCACTAGACACACCTAGCCAAGTTCGAAGTTGCTTTCGCCCTAGACGTGAAAGGTTTGATATTTCGAAGGGTTTGGTCCCAAATCTCTATTTCAATTATTTGATTTAATTGTTTGTTTTATTATTTTCCTTGAAGTTACTAACGTGTATATTTTGTTTTTAGAAAAAGGTACGAGGCATCCAAGTAAGTGCTTTAATTGTTTAATTGATATTTTGATATAGAAATCATGTTTAAGGTGTTATTTTGATTCCTAGTATCATGTTAGGATGCTTTTCTTAGTATGATGTTTAGGGTAAAGAATAAGTTTCTTAATTATATCCATTGTGATGCGTCCTATTGTCTTTCTTAATAGCATGTAAGTATCATGCTAGGGCTAAAGCTTTGATCTTTGATGTTTAGTGACATGCTAGGGTTTGTTATTAATCTTGTTAGTATCATGCCTAGGATCTTGCTATTATTATGCTTTATTTTTAACATGAACATAATTATGATAATTATAATTATTATTATTTTGAGGAAGATTAAAGTTATTATAATTATTTTTTTTAATATTATGTTGCTTGATATATTATTATTGTTATTGCTTGATCACACCTTTTATGCATGTTTAAAGGGAATTAATACTTATAATCACGCTTAATAAGATAATTAATAATCTTGTTTGAGTTAATTTGATTATAATTCAACTGATCGCCAATAATAGTTTTATTTTTGCATTAATATTCAACCAAAATAGATTTAATAGGTTTAGGATAAACCTAATGATTACATGTTAGTAAGAAAGCGCACATGAATACGAGAAGAATAAAGTAAAGGTCTATTATTAGGGCATGTTCTTTCTCTTTTAGATTAAATTTGTACCTTTATCCCCAAACTTCCAGTCTTGATTCCAAACCTATTGGAGTTGTCGATCTCTTGGATCGTTAAGGTTGTAACCTTCACCTTGTGAACGGTTTACAAGTTTCTAACACTTGTTGGCGACTCTTTTGCTCTTGCTTCCTTCCCTTTGGACGCCAGCATGCTTAAGTGTATGATCATAGTGGGGTTCATGTTTGGTGTAATGCTTGAAATATTCCCTACAGTTTTTGGCGACTCCACTGGGGAGGAATTCTATTTTTATTCCCGAAATTTATTTTGGCAATGATTTAGAATGAGTGGATGAGACTTGGAAAGATCTAAATATTTCATGTGCGTAATTTTGATTAACATTATTGTCATATGCATAAAAAAAGGTTCTCATTGGAAAGACCATCCGTAATGAGTCAAAAACATAGGATTATTACACGTAGGAAATTTGAGGAATATTTTTCATAACTAGAATCGAAACAATACTGCCAAAACTTGAAAATTCAAAGAACACAGAAAGCTGGTGAGGCATGTAGGAACTAGCATCTAGAAAACAGATCCTGCCGCCAATGATATGGCTTTGTCGCCTGGCGACAGACTCTGTTTTCTGGCGCCGTGTTCTTCCAATACCGAGCTTGAAATCTGCCTTCTTGTTTTGACTAGTTTTAGCACTGTTAGCTCGATTCTACTTCCTGATTGAGTTTTTCTCACTTTTCTGAAACTCATATGTGTTCTACATATGGACATAACCCTCTAAGAATTCATGCTCCATCTACCTGATTGAACGCTCTGAGTAACAAAGGGTACATCCGAGAATGTTGAATTCACCAAACCATGGAAGCGAGTTAAACTCGCGGGGTCTCATCCACATTGCGCCAACCCTTCTAAAGGTAAGGCTTCCGTGTGGTGCATTCGGACTCATAACCATGGACCCTTTTTGACTAACACATATCCTGAACTTTAGAGAACTAGAGCCATGGTTAGGCTGCAAACTCATTGCATCATATTGTGACTACTTGACTACTTGTGCATCTCTTACTTGTGCATACTTATTATGTGACTAAACTAACCGTTTTGTTTGACTTGTGTTTGTAAATAAGTCTTAATAAACTAAAAAAGGACTAAAATATTTTGCTTAATTAATTGATTAATTAATTTGAACTAATGAATAAACTTAAAATCGAGTCATAGTTTCTTTAAGTCAACCCGGATTTTTATTACCGTATACAGTACAAGTGTCGACTTGTTTTGGTCATAACTGGAGTTCTATAAAGAGTTACAAGTCATACAACCAAACGATCTGTAGCCCCGAGTTTTATCTTTAATTTGGCGTTTGTTTCATCCCAACCAGAGTCACAGATCAAAAGTAATGACTATAATACCACAGCCTGTCCAGTTTAATGCATATACATGAAGTCTAAACTTAGTTTAGTCACATAGTCTAGCCACATGGTCATGACACGACTCTTAACATGTCACCTACACTCACTAGTCTTAGTACACACTTTGTATATGTCACCATGACCATGTCTTAGGTTCATGCATGAGTTATTTTTCCGTCATTTGAGTTGAGGGTCCATTCCATTTATTTTCTCTTCCATATCCTCTTTCAATCTATTACATGTTCAATTGAGCTTGAGCCAAAAATAATAAAAAGCTTATCCCTAATTTCCCTTTCCATAGTACTTGATCAAGGAGAGAAGTGCGATTAATCAAAGACAACACCTTTATTCAAGTTCGACTTTTTGATAAATCGATTCGTCAAAAGAGAAAAGCTAAGAAGACAATGGCAAGTCAAGAAGAAGTCAATGAGCTTAAGAAGCAAATGGCAGACGTGACTGAGGTGTTGAAGGCTTTAACCCTTAAAATCAATGACCCTGTGAAACAAAAACAAATGAAGCTCATGCAAGAAAGCTTGTGCAAAATATCCAATGACTACAGATTCCAGGGCATAAGGTCACAAGGGGTCCTAGTGGACAAGGAGCTTCTTCTGAAGAAATTCAATGCCAATGAGATCCCTAAGTTTAAGCCAACTGACAATCCTTACTTTCATTTAAGGACCTTTGAAACTGTAATGAACATTAAAGGGATTGATAAGAATATTTTCACTCTTTGTTCTCGCTATCTCTTGAAACCATTTGTCAACATTGGTTCTTCTCCCTTGATAAAGAGAAGACCTCTACCTAGGATGGAATAAAAAAAATGCTTTCATTAATAGATATAAGTGTAATATTCAAATTGAAAGTAACCATAGACAACTTGAGATGCTAAAACAAAAAGGAAACGAAGGGTTCACATCCTTCTTCAATAAGTGGAGGGTAATTTTTGCTAACATGATCGAAGTCCCTACTGAAAAAGAATCTGTGAGGATGTTCATCAAAAATTTACAAGAAAAGTATTCAAAGCACTTAAAATATCAACACAACTTGAATACTTTCAAGACCGTCTATGACATAGGCATCGCGATCGAAGATGACCTCGCAAAGCAAAAAGCTACTAACAATAGTAACCACATTGGCTGGAAAGGAAAGAAGAACGACAATCCTTCTTCTTCCAAAAACACCCACTTTAGTAACAATGTTAGTACCTTTGATCTCATTGAAGTCTCAGTCATGGATAACCAAGGATCTAAGAAACAACTAAGGAAAGACTTCACCCCCATTGGGATGAGCTATGATGTTGTCTTCGATCGACTCCATACTAAGGGATTCATTACTCCCATCAAGATCTCGCACTTGAAAAAAGATTGCCTAGTTGGAATCCAGATGCACATTGCAAGTACCATCAAGGTAGGGGTCATACTACTGAGAGTTGTTGGAAGCGAAAGGAGGTCATCCAATATTTGATCGACAATAACAAGCTTCCTATACCTCCAATTGGAAAGAAGACCGAGTGATGATAAAACACAAGACACAAAGCAAGCTTCAACGACAAGATTTCGTGACCTCTTTTTTCTATTACTTTTATTTATTCCTTCCCCAATAAGTCTAGCATAGACACCTTTTATTTTCCCTTAGATTTATTTTGTAGAATTATTCTTTCTTTCCCTTTAAAAAAATAAGCATTTATTTTCTTGCATATGATCATTTCATTACATCGCATTAAAAAAAATAAATAAATAAATAAAAAAAAACCATGTTGAACTGAGCACAAGGTATATCAATGATTTAAGGCACCTCTTGTAGCCATATCATATCATCTTTTACCCTTCAAATATGCAATCCTTTCTTGATAAACCACTTTGAGTCTCATCTAACGATTGACCTTTCTTTCTTCAACCCACATCTACCTAACCTTGGGATGGGATGGTGTGTAACTTATGTAATTTTCAAAGAACAAAGGCTTGAGTGATTCAAAAGACTAAAATAGAAAAATAGAAATAATAAAGTGTACAAAAGGGAAGTGTTCCAATGTCTTTGACATGAACATGTATTTGATATGAACATGTCTCATATTGCGTCTCTTATCGAGTGCTTGGTACCGTGCCTGAGAAACATGAATACCAAGTGAGTGATAGACCGCATGATCGGGATTGCCCACACTTTTAAAAATAAAATAAATGGAAAACCAAAAGAGAGCTAAAAAAGAGTTAAAAGCCTCAAGCATAAAAATATAAAGATTCAAAAGCAAGGTTGCACACCTTGGGGCTTATCGAGGGTCTAGAGCCTTTATCCCTTTCTTCTTCAAACCTTTAGCCTAACCACGTTACAACCCTTCAAAAGACCTTTTTGAGGTATACACACTTGTACGAGGTTCGGCTAGAGCTACGTTCGGCCTTATTCCTAACGGATACGTAGGCAACCTCACGTCGTGGTGCGGCCGTAATAAAAATGCATTCATATTCACATTCACACACTCACACCATGATCATATAGGGATCCCCTATGCTCATCCCTATCTACTTAGAGCTAGACTTTGGGGCTTGATCCCTACATCATTAGCTTACCTCGCCTAAGAGTCACCATTATTTGACTCTCCTCAAAATAATATTTTTCCATACACTTAGCCTTTGCAGCTTAACCTTAGTGTCACTTTCACTCACTGCACAGATACATGACCAAATAGTCCTTCCCTTAGGAACCCTGTGTCATGAAATCTTAACACAACGTTGAAGCATACTTTGTCATAACAAAATCACTCATCACTCATCATTGCATCAAAAAGTATGAAGTGCTTAGCCTCAGCGCCTAAGTTACCCAAATACTTTCATTATTGAGTCAACAATCGAGATAGCCTAGGATAAATTAATCCTTGCACCTTGAGAGATAGTATAAAACAACATTTGACTAAGCTCATTCAACCATGCACCCTCAAACATTTAGATTCTTTTTTCGCGTCTTTCTTTTTCGGGAGAAAGTCGGTACCATCCACAAAAAATGACGGAAATTTTTGTTTTTCTGCATTTTGAGTCTTGTACATATCTAGTTTCATGAGTCAACACTACGCACACACGAGTCACATCAAGTCGAGTTAACCTCAAGTTAGTCAATCACAGTGAGTCAAGTTTATACCTTGAGTCATGTCAAGTCAATGAGTCAAGCAACACTAAGCCTTAGGTCAACCCTAAGATAATTAAAGAGATGAGCAAAGTCATATAGTAAAAAATATAAATGCAGGTGCATCCCAACAAGCAAGAACATTCCCAGAATTTTTTCGTAAAAATTGCGAATATAGATGCATGAGACTCTTCTAGGGATAAGAAGAGGTTAAGCAAAACTTGCAAATTAGAGATGAAAAGATTTAATTTGAGCGGGTTTGGTTGAAAGGAAACGACGAAGTTCAAAGTTCGAAAGCAAAACCAATCAACGAACAGCAGCAGCAAGAGCAAAATAAGGAAGACCCGACTCCAGCGCCAGATAACAAGGCTATCGCCTGGCGACAACATCTGTCACCTGGCGACAAAAGCAAAGTGTGGCGACACATTCTCCCGAGAGACACAAAACACCCCGAAACTTGGTCCATCTGCCTGACACGTGTCACCATTTGGAAGGTCCAAGCTGGCGCCCCTTCCAGTGACACCCTAGGGAGGGCACACTTCCTCAAAAGACCCTATAAATAGGGACATTTCCCTAATTAATGACAGGACATCAAATCAACATTAATTATAGAGCTGTCTTTCTCAAAAAACAAAAAACACCTTAGCTTGGAATCCAAGCTGATAACTTTATTTCCGCACGTTTTACTCCGAATACCGTACTAAATTAATCTTCAGAGGCGGACCACCGACCATTCGGTGTTCCGTTTCCTTTGCAAGTACAGGCGACCTTACAGCATCTAATCTTGAGCTGTAACTCTCCCGAGGGACACAAAAAACCCCGAAAATCTTGTGCTGCCTCTAGAGACCGATCGGCCTCTTGAAGAAATACAGGCGGGTACTAGTAGGCCCCCTAGACCCTCAAGTAAGCCCACAGGGCAGCCGACTGATGCCTCACAGGCGGTAGGATCAGCCCCAATCACCCGTGATGAGCTCATGAAGTTCATGAGTAGCCTCAAGGATGAAATTAAGGGACTAATCAACAAGCGAACAACTGCCCTTAGAAAGGAGTAGTCTGCCACAAGGCCAGCCAAACCTGGACAGCAAAAGTCGGTCAGGGACCGACAGCCGACTCCTTACCCTACTCCGAAGGAGAAGGCTCAATAGAAGTTTGATTTGCCGAGACTCTGTTTTCCCTGAAACGGTGACAAGAAAAGTCATCCAACATGTGCAGCCGGATGGTAGCAAACAAACTTTTCTTGATGCTCGTCTGTACATCGACCAGCTAAGGAATTAGCAGCTGTCGGAGTCGGCTTCAACGTCGACTTATCACGACAGTTTACAAAACACCTCGGTGAGGAATTCCCCTTCAGTACTTGGGACTCCCTCAAGCGGCCCCCTCATACAGTCGGGGCCTCACCTGATCAATTTGGCCCAATATGTGGCACAGCCACCATACAGACCGCCTGTTTTGCCTTACATCCAGCCTGCCTTCTTCAGAGGAAAGGCAGCATATAACTATCAGCCTTTAGACTGGCAGCTTCGGCTACAAAACCTTGGGGAGCAGCCCTCTGTGTTCTCCAGGGAAATAGCCGAGGCCGAACAGCCCGCCAAGGTTAAAAATGTCATGGTTGGAACCTATGATGGTACCTCCAACCCTGGAGACCACCTCTTGGCATACACCCACCTCATGGGGTTGGATGACGTCGCCTGGTGTCGATGCTTCCCAGCCACCCTGAAGGGCATAGCCCAACAGTGGTTTGGCAATGTGCCGGCTGGTTGCATAAAACCTTAAAGACGCTTGCGTTCTTATTTGCTTCTAACTTCTCTATGAACATCCCTGCAAAGAAAACGAGCCTTGATCTTGGTCATGTGCAGTAGAGAGATAGAGAAGAGCTGCGATCATATGTCAGGCGGTTCAAACTGGTAAGAATCCAGATCCAAGGACTGTCTAATGAAGTGGCTTTTACAGACTTTTTCAAAGGTATGAAGGACGGGTCGATTTTCAAGTTTGAACTCGTCCGCAAGAAAATCTTTACCCTCCAAGGAGCCCTGATGGAGGCGGACGCTTATATACAGGCGATAGAGCTCTGCTCCTCTAATAAGTAGTCGGACTCTAAGAACTCTAACCAATAGAAGGAGAGTCGGCTAACTAAGTCGTCTCTTAAACTTGAAGAGAGCAAAAAGAAAAAACAGATATGGGCGGTTGATAACTCCGATCAGCCGGCCTAGAAGAAAAAGAAAGAGTGGAAGCCGTACGTCCTAAGGTACGAGTTCCACAAGGACAGCTACTCCATCCTCATGGAGATTAAGGATCAGCTAACTCTTGAGCAGCCGACTCCTATGAAAGGTTCCGCTCAAAATCGGAACAAAAATAAGCATTGTCACTACCATGAGGATGTCGTCCATGACACAAACGACTGCTTAAGCCTCAAGCAGGGGCTTAACCGTCTGGCCGACAAAGGAGCACTGAAATCCTATATGAAGTCCAAAGTGGCTTCAAAATCGAATCTTGGGAAGTCGAGCAAAAAGACTCCCTAGCCTGCTATAAGCTCTGAAACGGAAGAGGAACTGGTTTATACTATAGTAGGCGGATTCGTCGGTGGTGGTCTAACCATCCGGGGCAACAAGGATCTTCTGAGAAAGATGGTCCATTCTGTTGATGAAAGACAGGCGGCCAACACATCTGCCATCCCTAAAGTCGTCATCACCGAAAACGACAGAGGCAAAGTCCGTCGGCCGTATGATGACCCTGTGGTCATAGAATGCAAAGTGGCCAACCAATTGGTTGGTTGCATCTTAATTGACACGGGATGCTCCTCCGACATCATTAGCTACAAATATCTATCCAACCTAAAATACAGGTCGTATAGTATGATGGATGTCTCGCAACCCCTTGTGGTTTTTTGGGGAGGAGTTGTGCATCAAGTCGGACGCATTGATTTTCCCATCCGACTGGGGGAAAAAGGTAGTGGTCGGCACATGACCATTCGGTTCCTGGTGGTTGAGGAGCTGACCGCCTACAATCTCATCCTTGGACGACCCACTCTTAACGAGTGCAAGGCAGTCATCCATCCTGCTCTCATGCTTGTCAAGTATGACAGGGATAACGGGGATCAGAAGAAGCTCGAGAATGCTATCTCTCGGACGTCAAGCCTACGGCTACTGAAGCCGCTCAGGGCAAAGAGCTAATAGACTTTGATGAAATCAAGGATGACCATCCGGCCCTACAGCCGTTAAGAAACGGAAGCCTAATCCGATGGTGGTGGTCAAAAAAGAAAAGCAATAGCAATCACTGATCGGGGAGCGGTCAGACGACCTCTGGCTCCAGCCGGCTGGTGAGCACATTGATATTCCTATGGACGACAGTCGCCCAAAGTGAACTGTTAAGGTGGGGACGGCTACTTTTGTTAAGTTGGGCGCAAACTTTCACCAACTGCTGAAAGAATTCAAAGACATTTTTGCCTTTGAAGTGGAAGAGATGTCAGGCATCAGCCCGGATCTTGTTTTCCAAAAACTCGTTGTGGATCCTAAAAAGAAGCCCATTCGGCAAAAGAAAAGAAACCATGGCGAGGAAAGAAGTCAGGCGGCAGCCACGCCCCATACGACTAGTTGGGGGGGCTGTTCGCAAGTTAAAAAGTTGTTAGACGCTGTAGGCGTCGTTCGAAGTGCGCCTACATTAAAGCATGTGGTGAACATGCTTGGCACTCATAGGAAGTAGGAATTGACATAATATAATTACGGACAAGGAAAGTAGGGAGCCGCCAACAAGTTTTTAAGGAACTTGTAAACCGTTCACGGATCATAAAAGGCAACCACGAATAAGGGACAACGAAGGCAACAACGATTGACCCGTGAAGGTTACACCCCATTCATAATCCATGAGATTACTAACTCAATATGGTTCGGAACCACGAAAGGAGGATCGGGGATGATGGTACGAAGTGAGTCATGGAGTCACATTCGCCCGTATTGGCCTTTACTCGAATCTTATATTGAAAAGCATTCCTGTGATCTTAAAGGCATACAAACAATAATTCAATTCGCTCCAAACTATTATTTAACTAAATTGGTTTAAGATTAATGCACACATAATTCTAAAATATTGGTGATCACTTCAATTAATAATAAGATTAAAAAGGTTCCTAAACTGGTTGTCCAAATTATCTTATTAGTCGTGATTTTCAATTACATATTCCCTTTAAACATGCAATATGGTGATCATAAATATAATAAAACAACATTAATATTAAAATCAATTTAATCACAATTCCAACAACATAAAATTGTTAGAAAAATAATAAAAATAAAAGGAGCATGACTCTTACTTTGATTATGTTTGTTTGCAACTACAAAATAATAAACGAGGTAGTAACTTCAAGGAAATAAATAAAACAATAACTAAATTAATTTAAATAAAATAAAGTTGATTTTGGGACAAAACCCTCAAACAATTCTACCATTCACGCCTTGGTTTAAGGACAGAACCTCGAGTAAAATATGGACTCCTTTGAGAGCTTGAAGAAGAAATTTTAAAGTGAAAAGGGTAGGCTAGTGTTTAGGCTAATAGCATAGAAGAGAGAAAATAAAATAATAAAATTACTCGGTGCCCCGTACATCAGAAATGAGGGGGTATTTATAGGGAAAATAAGCCGAGGGAGCACACGGAACCCTAAAATGATAAAAACCCTAAAAAAGTATCTCGTGACACGATCAACCTGTACCGTGACACGGGAAGCTCCACCGTCAGACAGTACACTTTCCCGTGACACGGTACATAATTGATGTGACGTGGGAAATTTTCAGAAAACGGGATAAAAAACGCGTTAAGGGTTTACGCGGAAAAGACAGGGACTATCCCGTGTCACGGTAGACCTCCCGTGTCATGGGAAATCCCACCATCATACGGGAAGGATTCCCGTGACACGGTAGGTACCTGCCGTGGCGCGAGAAATTCCAGCCCGTTTTTCCGTCTAAATACATTTTTAACCCTAATTTCCTTCGGCTTTTTAAGTGCCGATTGATAATTTCGGGCCTTTTCTGACCTTTTTTATTATTCGGGCTAAAATAAGAAAATAAATAAATAAAAATAAATAAAGGGTTTGGGCCAAAAATAAATAATAAAACAATAAAATAAAAAAGGCTTGGGCTAAAAATTAATTAATAAGCTTAGGCTTAAATAAAAACTATGCTTTTACCAGACATCAAGACTAATCCATGGACTGTTCAAAAATATGAAATTAATAAAATACGATTTTTAAGCACTCTCGAGATTAAATATTAAACCCGACCAATAGTGGCGGGTAAAGGTTGTTCATCATCGGGTTTGGTTTTAGGGAGACATTTTTAGGTGTCTACAGAAGCCCCCACTTTGACTGAGTTTGTAGAAACGTCAGTTTCGAAAACGATAGTCAAAGTAGCCGATAGGGACGGAGAATGATTTAAGACGTTCTGCGATCCTAAATCACTCTGTATACGCCGATACCTGCAGAAAAATGTTAGTTCCACAAATAAAAGAATAAAGGGATAGAATACGTATCTGGCACCAGTGTATCGGTGACAAACGAATTTTGCAGCTTCCTAAGCTTGAAGGAATCCACTAGATGACGTATGTTGAAATGCTTTCCATGCTTGAGGAAAGCCGACAGATGAGTTTGGTAGCTTTCTAAGCCTGAAGAAACCTACCGGATGACACTTTCCATGCTTGAGGAAAGCCGACTACTTGGCGGTTTTCTATACTTGAAGAAAAATCCACCGATAACGCTTTCCATGCTTGAGGAAAGCCGACTTGGCGATTTTCTATACTTGAAGAAAAGTCCACCGATAACGCTTTCCAAGCCTGAGGAAAGTCGACTTAGCGGTTTTCTATACTTGAAGAAAAATCCACCGATAACGCTTTCCAAGCCCGAGGAAAGCCGACGATTGCTGAAATTTGTAAGTGTATGATGGTTCGATTATCCCCGAACGTGGGCCGCAAATGATTCACAATTTTAAGCCGATTATCCGACCATATTAAGTGCTTAAAATGCCGAAAAATAGACTTTGATGTTTGCTAGGGGTAAAATGGTAATTTTAGTCCCCCTTAAATATCTGTTAGAATTTTCCGCATAATTCTAGCGAAAAATAATCGCCCAATAAGCTCGAAAAATCATTCAAACTGGTCAAAAACGTCAGGAATATTCGCTGACAATGTGTAGAGCTACCGTGCCACGTCACTACTTTGCCGTGACACGGGAACTCCTCTCGTCAGACGGGATAAAATCCCGTGTCACGGGAATACTTTTTCCCTTTTTTATTTTGCTGTTTGAATTGGTCAACGCGTGAATCAACGCGCCACGTCAAATTGTACCGTTACACAACAACGGTAACCGTGGCACGGTGAACGGCGTTTGCAACGGTTACTTTTTTTGCTTTAAATTCATATTTCTGCTTCACCATTTTGCCATTTCTCATCTCCTCTCTTTATACTTCTCCATTTTCATCTTCTTGCTTCACACAAATGCCGCGCCACGTCTAAGAGAAACCGGTGGCCGTCCGAGCTTACCGTGGCACGGGAACGGCAACCGTGCCACGGCGGTTTTGCATTCCCCTTTTTTTTATTTTTTTCTTCTGCTGCGAGCTGCTGCTACTGTTGTTCGCTGTTGTTTCTCGTCGGTGTTGTTGTTGCACAACGAGGCTCCGGTAACGTCTGCTCTTCCCGTGACACGTTTGTTCTCCACCAAGCCGCGGCGAAACTCAGTCGTGTCACGGCGGCCGCGCAGTTCTTCAAGGTTTTTCGAGCTTTTGGAGCTCAAATTTCCACCAAATTTGCTCTAATTTCTTGCTATCTTCCTCATTTTTGACCCTTTACAAGCATCCATGTAAGTTTCCTTTGGTTTTTGTCTTGAATTTGAAGTAATTTCATGAAAAAACCCTTAAAAATCAATTTGGGGATTTTTGAGTTTGAGGTTTTATGTTGAAGTTCTTGCCATGATTTTACTTGTATATGTATGTATGTGTGTTTCTGAGAAATTTGAGACAAAAATTACATGATTTGATGGAGAATTGAGCAAATCACCATTTTTGGGTACTACTTTGTGAAATAATGTTCATGTTACTCCTTTGTCCTTGAAATGGTGAAAAAATGGTGGTGAATCTTGTGAAATGATGTATTGATTCATATTTTCCATATGTACTATATTGTCATGGAGAACATAGTATCATGCGGCTAGGAGAACTGTAGTATTAGTTTGTCATGGAGAAACTAAATACCATAATTTTGCCAATTTTTAGCCTTGAGGTAAAATTTAGCATATAATTCAATAAACAACTAAATAACTTAGGAAATGATGCTAAGTATTTAGAATTTTATTTTTATAAATATGCAACTTGAATTTAATGTCTTAGGAAATGATGCTAAACATTTAGATTTTTATAATAGTATGCCTAGACGACGAGATTGCAATCTTTCTACCCACGGCCGGCGTCGAGCTTTTCGGGAGGACACTCCCACTGTCCCTGAGGGCATGAACGACGATGTCTTAGAGTCCGAGCCTCGAACTTCTACAAGTAGGGGTAGGTGGGTTCCACCTCCGTGGACTCCAGACCAGTGGGTTTTCTGCCGTGAAAACCATGTCTCTCATCGCCCACTCTCCGGCATAGTCGATGGTACGCTTCGCCAACATGGTTTCGGAGCCGGCGATTTGATCCCTCGACTTCACCTGATCATTACGAGGGATCCTGCTACGAACGCCCTATGGGAATCGGCTGGCTTAGTAGATTTCTACATGGCGGTTGTAGGGTTTCGCAGCCCCCGGGGTTGCGGCGCGATGGTCGTTCGCGCATTGTTGGAGTATTTCTGGGATACTACCAACACTTTTCATTTTGCTTGCGGGGAGATGACGGTGACCCCTCTAGACTTCAGCATGATTAGCGGGCTGAGCTTCACCAACTGAGCTGTAGGTCAGATGTCCGATCTATCTTGGGGATCGGCTGAGGCAGCTGATTTGTTGGGTCCGATCGTTCAGCAGATCAGGACCCGACCAGTGTCTCAAGGTGGTCCTAGGAGTGGACGATCGGAGCTGGCTTCAGTTTTAGCTCGTGGCTTCGACATGGAGGGTACGACGGCTGAGCAGCGAGTGCGGATCTTCGTCCTGACCCTGATCTCTATGACCCTCTCTCCTGACAGGAGTTCATGCGTGCTCCTTTGCTACCTCCCCTCTTTGGCCAGGATCCACGAGATAGGATCCTATAGCTGGGCCAGTCTTGGGTACGTGGATCTTCTTTTGTCGCTACGTCATGGCTGTCGGCAGCTGAATGACGAGTCCCCTATCACCGTCTATGGTCTGTGGAGAGTCGTAGAGGTGATGATCTTTTCCCTTTTTGTTTAACTTTAGCTTGTTCGACTCATGTGCTAAATATTACTTTTATCGCAGCTATGGTTCTACGAGTACTTCCCAGGCTTGGCTCCTCGCCGGCGTCGCGGAGCAGTCCATGATTTCCCTGTGGGGGCCAGCTGGCGTGACCGAGGAGAATCGCAGGTGGAGTCCGTCCCGGCACTGCGTGGGCTACTACGCCGAGGCACCACTTCTTTTGGCGTAAGGACTAGTTTTGTTGTGTTTTTCCTCCTGACGTTGTTTCCTTTGTTTCACGACAACTTTTTATGGTTTCCAGGTTCCCATTGATGTCCAATATCGTCCTTGGGCTGGGATGACTAATTTACCTAAGGCCTTGCGTCTTTCAGCGTACCGTACCATTTTGGTTGGTACCGGACGCTTTGTCTGGTATTTAGGGGAGCGAGTCGTTCGTCAGCATAGCGGCGATCGTTTTGTGGTGCCCTCATCTCCACCAGAGTCGATGCTGGACTCCCGCTTGATCAGAGAGTTGATCAACAGGGGAGAGCGCTATACTCTTCCATGGCAGGAGCTCGTTCACATGGAGAGTGACTATGTGCGGGACTTGCTTCCCTCTCTGGCTCCTCCACCCCGTCTTCCTGAGGTATGATTTCTTTTGAGGATCTTCTTTACTAGTCTCTGTTTTAAATAGTCGAATAACCTGATTATTCGATCATATTTTCAGACGACCATCCGCCATGTGGGGAGGATCGAGATTCCTCCTTAGTATGTCCGCTATCCAGGGCCAATTGGTATTACCGAGGACCATATTGCTGACGCGCCAGAGGGTTACAGACAGGCGCAGGAGTCTCTGGCGAGGTCTTTGAGCCGGTGAGTTTTCTTTGACTTATTATTGACCCTTTTAACACTGCTTAATACTAACTTTTCTTTGTTTTATCGTCAGCCTAACCGGCTGGAGATGATGGAATTCATGAAGCTGGTGGACGCCCCGAAGTATTGCATCATCAAGCTTCGGCGTGGTGCGAGTTGTCGGAGCTCTAGCGACGTTCTTGAGGTATCATTCATTTTTTCACTTCTACCATTTGTTTTATTTTGCATTGTTGACACCTTTTGATTTTATATCTTTCAGAAGCGACAGAGGTCCTGCTCGCGCTCGAGGCCTAGAGGCTCGGACGAGGAGGAGCTTGGTCGTGGTAGACGATCTCCTGAGGTTCACCGGTGTTCTCATTCTCAGCGAGAGCCTCAAACTACTCAGTTGTTTCAGGAGGCTCAGTGGCAGCAGCCTCAGTCTTCCCAGCGTTTTCCGGGCCAGAGTCAGGGGCAGCGACAGTCGTTTTCACAGCCTCCGCAGCCTGAGTTTGGGTCTGTTTTGACTCCCTTGGATCTTGGTTTATTTTCAGCTCCATTGTCCGGGATTCCTCCACCGCTGTCGGGCTTGTTCTCGGGTCCGATGTATGGGACGATGCCTACACTGACGATTCCAATGTCTTTGGGCCAGTCTACACCGTTTTCCGGCTGGACGGGTCCTGCCTTGAGCTTGACTACTGCTGGGGTTACAGGGACTAGTAGAGACACTACTCCCCGTACTTGGATGGTAGAGGGACTCTTCGGCTCATCGTTCCCATATGAGCAGGGTGGAGATGATACTTATTCTGGCTGTAGGGACTTTTGACCGAGGGTTTTTATTTGTACATACTATGATGACACTTGACATGTTTATTTATTACGATTCTTTTGTACATTATTCACGGTTTATGTATTTATTATGTGTTAGTGTGTGCTTGAGACTCATTGTGTGTGATCGTGTATTTGTTAATGACGCGACAAAAAAAAAAAAAAAAAAAAAAAAAAAAAAAAAGTGGAGTAATGGAGGGTACCGACCTTCCCCAAAAGAAAAAGGAATAAAAAGACAAGCAAAAATAAAAAGCTAAAGAAATAAAATCACCTTCCCAAAAAGACAAGCAAAATAGATAAAAAAAAATGAATAAATAAAATTACCTTCCCCAAAAAAAATAAAAGGACAAGCAAAAATAAATAAAATGATAAGGAAATAAAATATTAAAGTGAGGAATAAATAAATAAATACCTTCCCTAAAATGATAAAGAAATAAAAATATTAAAGTGATGAATAAAATAAATAATAAAAGAAATGATAATAATAGAGATAAAAAAGTTGAGAATTTTATTAGAAATAAAACTCTTAGAAAACTGAAAAATAAACGGTGAAGATAAAATTCTATAAAAAATCCGGATAGATACGGGAAAAGATGAAAAAAAGAAAACGCGTGGGGTGCCGTGACACGGCACTGTTCACCGTGTCACGGCAGAACTTGTCGTGTCGCAGCAAAAGTTCCCGTGACACAGTAGGACTTGCCGTGTCACGGTACGCGTATTACTCAGCGGTGTGTTTTACGCGTATAAAAAGATAAATTTTGGACAGTGTCGAGCGCTTTTGCTATAAAATAAGACTAGTTTATTCATTATATGCATAATTACGAGCCACAAAATAATTTAGAATTTCATATTTCAATAATCATATCTCAGAATTTTGATAATACATTGCGCGACTGGTCTTGTTCTTTGACCAATGCTGAAAAAAGAGAGTTAGAATTATTTCATGTCAGGGGTTTGCTAGCCCTGCGACATGTAGCTATTGAACATGATTTTCTTAGGGCAGCATTAGATTATTGGAGTCCAGAAACACACTGTTTCAAATTTGATTATGATGAAATTTGTCCCTTGCCGGAGGAATTCGGCGCAATCTTTGGATTTCCTGCTAGAAATCTTATTGCCATGCCTACCCTACGCGAATATTATTACCAAGATTTTGAACGCCATCTGAATCTAACAGATCCAGATTTAAATAGAATTGTTTGTGGTAATGAAGTAGACTTAGAAAAACTTGCTAATTTATATTTTAATCGCCCTATCTCTGAGTCTTATCATGTATATCGTAGAAGGGCATATATTTTTTGCATGTTTAGCAAGCTCTTATTTGCAAACGGTAGGGAAGGACATGCTTGTCCAGCGTCTGTGCTTGAGCATGTCGAATCCAGAAGATCTCCTATGCCGACGTGCCTTGGAGAAACATTTCATGGTTTTGATGAGGCAAAAGCTGACCGGAAAGCCATCAGGAAGGGCTCTCTGGTACTACTGCAGGTAAAAACATGCTCTGAATAGCCCCCGTGACACAAAACAGGCACCGTGTCACAGTGGGTGTTTGCCGTGACACGGTTAACCCTGCCGTGTCACGAGAATCTGCAAATTTTTTTTTTTTTTTCGACTAATTATTTTTTTCCCAGATTTGGTTGATGGAGCGTTTGGAATTATTTGAAGCCCCCGACGATATTGAAAAATATGGCCCTAACGACCTAGTCCGCAGGAAAAAGAAATACTCTGCGAACATGTCATATGAAGATTGGAAAAATTTCTTTGCAAAGAGAGAATTTTCCATTCGTTGGGTGGTGCCTTGGTGGAGGCTTACTAGGATGGTTGGCACGAATGAAACTCCATATTGCCGTGTTCCTAGTATCTCCAAACTAACCTTTTATTGTCCTTCTCGACTGATGCGGCAGTATGGACTTGAACAAGTAATTCCACGCTATAACGATAGTCCTCGTGAAGTATCGTTGCATGAAAGTAACGTTCACAAGTACGAGGCTTATTGGATTGGAAGACCTTTGTGGACCATTTCTGCAAGTGACCAAGCTCCTCCTCCTTTATCTAGTGCATACAAGGCATAGTTGAACCCTAGAAGTAGGAGGGAACGATTCGGATCACGCAAGTCTGATGTGAAGAGTCGTCTTGGAAATAAGAAAGCTCCTCCTAAAGATCGTCTAGGTCCGAGAACACAAGGGATTGAGTTTAAGACTCCTATAATGCCAATAAAGAAGAATTATGTGAAAGGGAAGGGTAAAGAAAAGATGGTCTATAGGGAGAAACAACTGAAAAAATTCAAGAAAGGTGAAAGGGGTGAAAGTTCGACTAGGGGTGTGACAGTTCGGGCTACGAAAGACACATTAATGGTGAAGGCCGACCTAATTGACCAAGAGAAGGATGTTCCTAAAGAGAAGAGAGATTAGATCAATAGTGCTTTGTTTTTTATGATTTAATTTTTATTTAAAATAATTCATATGATGCCAATACTTGTAGTCGCATTTATTTTAATAATAATAGCACATTTATTTCAGCCTTAAAAATAAAAATTACAATGACTTTAATTTATTATTTATTTATCCGAGTCAAGGATTCGGACGCAATGGAAGAACGAAAATAAAAACTCGAACAATGAATCCGCAACGAATGCGCCACTATTCTAAAAATAAAACGGAAAAACTGAAATTCCACCGTGTCACGGTGAAAGGGTCCCGTGACACGGTACAAATTCCCGCGTCACAGCAATTTTCCCTTTTTTTTTTTTTTTTTTTTTGTTGGCCGACAAAAGGTGACGTGGCACGGGAACTTCTCCCGTCAGACAAGATAAAATCCCGTGTCACGGGAATTTCCCTTCCTTTTTTTTTCTTTCAGGCCCACCGTGTCACGGTGAACAGTACCATGACACGGTGGGATGTCCCGTGTCGCGGCAATTTTCCTTCTCTTTTTTTTTTTTTTTTTTTTTTTTGGCCGTGACGTAATGCTGAACTGACGCGCATATTTGATCAACAGAGGGAGGAATTTTTTTTTTAAAGTGGTCGGGCCCCCTTGAGGGGTTGCCTACGTATCCTAAAAAGGAATCAGGCCAAAAGTAGCTTTATTGGGTCATGAACCCATGCGACTAGGCGTAGAATTTCTTGAGTTGATCCAAGTTGGTTAAATTGTGAAAGCCGTTACCGTCCATGTCTACTAATTGTGCTGCTTTGCCAGACAGGATGGCTTTAACAATGTACGGGCCTGACCAGTTCGGTCTGAATTTTCCTCTTGGATCTAACACATTTTTACGAAGTCCCTTAAGCACTAGGTCACCCTCTTTGATATTTCTGGTCTTGACTTTTTTATTAAAATGTCATGCCATACGCTGTTGGTAGGTTTGGACATGATGCAAAGCTGCCAAGCGTTTTTCATCAAGCAAGACCAATTCGTCGTATCTTGCTTTAATCCAGTCGACTTCATCTAGTTGGCTTTACAATGCGATTCGAAGAGAAGGGATTTCGAGCTCGATTGGTTGTACAGCTTCAACTCCATAGACCAAAGAGAAAGGGGTAGCCCCTATTGATGTACAAACAGAGGTTCGATAACCCCAAAGGGCGAAATGTAGCTTACTTGGCCAATCCTTGTAATTTTCTATCATCTTTTCGATGATAGTTTTCACATTTTTGTTGGCCGATTCGACTGCTTTGTTTGTTTGTGGTCTGTAAGGTGATGATCGGTGATGCTTGATATGATATTTCTGTAATAATTTCGCGCATTCGGCTTGGAAATGTGTTCCATTATCACTGATCATCTCATGTGGTACCCCATAGCGGCATATGATATTTTTCTCAATGAATTGAGCTACGTGTTTTGCCGTCAGCTTGGCATATGAGGCAGCCTTGACCCATTTGGTGAAGTAGTTGATTGCTACGAGAATGAATTCATGCCCCCCTTGTCCTGGTGGTGTTATTTTTGCAATGATGTCAATGCCCCAAGTGGAGAAAGGCCATGGAGAAGTATACGTGTAGAGAAGCGAAGGTGGAACATGCTGTAAGTTTGCATAGACTTGACACTTCATACATTTCTTGACGTATTCGTGACAATCTCTCTCCATAGTAGTCCAATACTAACCTTGTCGCTGAATCTTTTGGACTAACATCTTTGCATTCATGTGTGTTCCACATATACCAGCATGACGGTTTCCCATGTTTTTATGTGCTTCTTTCTTGGCTATACATAAGAGATTTCTTCCCATTGAAGTTCTCTCTTGGTGTTCTCCTCTGATGAGCACATACTGTGAGGCTAGGAGCCTCAAAGCACGGCGTGCCCTTTTATCCGTATTAGGAGGGTATTCTCCTCTTGTCACATAATTAAGGATGTACGTATACCATGGCTCTTCATCTTCTTCTTGTGGTTCTTGTTCATCGTCAAGTGCATGAACATAAGCCGGCTCATATCTTCTTTCTATGGTCAGTGGCATTCTGATTGTATCAGTTGGAATTCGCACCATTGATGCTAATTTAGCTAGTGCGTCGGCGAATTGGTTTTCTTCTCTTGGCAAATACGTATACTCCACTTCATCTAGTTGCTCCGTGAGAGTTTCTAAATGAGCTTGATACGTAGCGAGACTTTCACTTCTCACTTTCCATCTCTTGGAGATTTGGTTAATGATTAGTGAAGAATCACCGTAGATTCTGAGTTTCTTAATTCCCAAAGCGACAGTTGTTTCTAACCCCAAAATGCATGCTTCATATTCTGCGGCATTGTTGGTGACATCAAAGTCGAGCTTCATGGAAATTGGGATGTGCTCTTCATTGGGTGATACGAGCAAGACTCCTACACCACATCCCTTTTGGTTTGAAGCTCCATCGAAATAGAGCGTCCAGCTATCATCTTCGGTCATAAGTAAATCTTCGTCAGGGAAATCGTACTCATCTTCTTCTTTTTCAGCTTCTTCTAGCAGAAAGTCTGCTAAGAAGTCAGAAACTGCAGAACCTTTGATGGCTTTTTGTGGCACAAATCTCAAGTCTAATTGAGCCAGATTGACTATCCACCTTGATAATCTGCCATTGAGTGTTGCTTTCTCGAACAAGTATTTGAAAGGATCCATCTTGGACACGACATGCACTGTATGAGTGAGTATGTAATGTCTTAGTTTCTGTGCGGCCCATACAAGTGCGAGACACAACTTCTCAAGTGGTGTGTATCGCGTCTCATATCCTTAAAGTTTCTTGCTCAAGTAATAGATTGCATTCTCCTTGCTTTCGATTTCTTGTGCTAGCATTGCCCCCTTCGTTTCTCTTGTGACCGTAAGGTAGAGTCGAAGAGGAAAGTCAGGTATTGTTGGCTCTAGCACGGGTGGGTTTACTAAATACTCGTTGATCTTGTCGAAAGCCTTTTGGCAGTCATCATCCCATGTGACTGGGACATTCTTCTTAAGCTTCTTGAATATAGGTTCACATATCGCTGTGAGCTTTGATATGAACCTACTTATATACTGCAACCTTCCAATGAAGCCTCGAATCTCCTTCTCATTTTTAGGTGGTGGCATGGCCATGATCGCTTTTACTTTTGTAGGATCTATTTCAATCCCTCGAGAACTGATCACGTATCCAAGTAATTTTCCTGACGTGACTCCGAATGCACATTTTGCTGGATTTAATCTCATGTTGTACTTGCGGAGTCTTTATAAAAACTTGCGAAGGGCAATAATATGGCCTGGGCGATCTTTAGACTTAACGATCATATCATCGACATAGACCTCCACCTCTTTGTGCATCATGTCATGTAACAATGTTGTAGCTGCTCTTTGGTAGGTGGCACCCGCGTTTTTCAACCCGAATAGCATTACCGTATAACAATATGTACCCCATTGCGTGATGAATGTGGTTTTCTCCATGTCTTCTTCGACCATAAATACCTGATTATATCCGGCGTAACCATCCATGAATGACAGGAGTGCATGGTTTGCTGTATTATCGACCAGAATGTCAATGTGAGGTAGAGGGAACCCATCTTTTGGGCTTCCTTTATTGAGATCCCTGTAATCAACACACATTCTAACCCTTCCATCCTTCTTTGGAACTGGAACCACATTTTCTATCCATTCCGGATACTCTGATACTCTGATGAAACCTGCGGCTAATTGCTTCCTGATTATTAAAAAAGGCTTGGGCTAAAAATTAATTAATAAGCTTGGGCTTAAATAAAAACTATGCTTTTACCAAACATCAAGACTAATCCATGGACTGTTCAAAAATATGAATTTATTAAAATACGATTTTTTAATCACTCTCGGGATTAAATATTAAACCTGACCAATAGTGGCGGTGAAAGGTTGTTCATCATCGGGTTTAGTTTTGGGGAGACATTTTTAGGTGTCTACCGACGCTGGGTTCATTCGGCCATGTAACTTCCCTGAATGGGTTGCAAATGTTGTGCTTGTAAAGAAGTCGAATGGTACCCGGTAACTTAAACAGAGCATGTCCAAAGGATAGTTATCCACATCCAAAGATCGATAGTCTGGTCGACTCTACAGCCGGACATGCCCTGATGAGCTTTATGAACGCCTATACAGGCCTTCATTAGTTTCCCCTGTGGTAAAAAATCATGAAAAGACGGCATTCATCAATGATCAGGGGTTCATCTGTTATAATGTGATGTTGTTTGGTTTCAAGAATGTGTGTGCTAATTTCCAACGCATGATTAATACAGTCTTCATTAATCAAATTAGGAGGAATGTAGAGGCGTACATTAACGATATGATAGTCAAATCCAAACAGCAGGGGGATCACCTGTCTGACCTCCGAGAAACATTCGCCACACTCAGGCGGCACAAGGTCATGCTTAATCCAAAAAAGTGTATCTTAGATGTTGAGTCCGGGAAGTTTCTTGGATTCTTGATTATCCAAAGGGGGATATAGGCCAAGCCTGAAAAAATACAGGCGATAATCGACATGCAGTCGCCCTGTACCGTGAAGGAAGTCCAAAAATTAACCGGTTGTCTGGCAGCTCTAGGAATATTTCTCAGTCGGTCAGGAAACAAGTGCCACTACTTTTTCTAGGTGATCCGGAAGAAGACTAGATTTGAATGGGGGGATGATGCTAAGGCCGCCTTCCAAAGGCTGAAAACACATCTGCACTCTTTTCCAAGGTTGGTCAGTCCCTTTCCCAAAGAGGTGCTCTATATGTATCATGCCGTTTCAAATCATGCCCTCAATGCTGTCTTCATAGCTGAAAGAGACGACATCCAGCTCCCGGTCTACTTTATTAGCCACGTTCTTAGAAACGCAAAGCTTCGGTACCCCATGGTTGAAAATTTTGGTCTCGCTCTTTACATGACTGTCATAAAGTTGAAACCTTACTTCATGGCACATCCGGTCACGGTCTACACTGACCAACCGATCAAGTGGCCATTGACAACTCTAGAGTCTTTTGGTTGAATGCTCAAATGGGCTATTGAGTTGCAGGGATTGGAAATCACTTTCGAACCAAGGAAGGCAATAAAGGGGCAAGCATTTACCGACTTTATTGTTGAAATGACAAGGCCGACTGAGCCGGAATATATCAATAAGGTTTGGAAAGTGTATGTGGACGGAAGATTCACGTTGAACGGCTGTGGTGCAGGCGTAATTTGTCAGTCTCCTAAGGGGGTCAAATATGAATATGCACTACAGTTCAAGTTATAGGCCTCAAACAATGAGGTCAAGTATGAAGCCCTGCTAGCCGGCATCCGGATGTGCAACGCGACAGGGGCAACGAGAATTGACGCCTACTTTGACTCACAATTGGTCGTAGGCCAGTACAATGGTGTCTATGAAGCTGGGATACTTGAAGATTTCAATTTAAGCAAAGTGCCCTGATAAAAAAATAATTAGGCGGATGCTCTGTCCAAACTGGCCTCATCCGCCTCTTGTGAAACGCCTCGGTCAGTCTTCTAGGAAGTCATGGAAAAAAGAAGTATATCTGATGAAGACCCCATTGGAGTACTTGACTAAAGCTCCACCTGGATGTATGGCATCTGGGCATACCTAACAGACGGCACCCTCCCAGATTCACCTTAGGAGGCGGCCGTGCTAAAGAAACGGGCTGCAAGCTTTGAGATAAGGCAAGGAGACCTCTTCAAAGCAGGTTTCATGAAGCCTCTTTTGAAGTGTGTGACCCCAGAAAAGGGGCAAAAAATCCTCGAAGAATTGCATGCCGGAAACTATGCGGCACATCCTTAGCTGTCAGGGCTAGGCGGCATTACTTTTAGCCTACCCTACAGTCGGATGCTATGGAGATGGTTAATAAATGTGACAAGTGTCAAAAATTTGGCAAGCTAATCCATTGTCCGACCACTGACCTGACGGCCATCCATAGTCCTGTGCTGGTTGCTAAATGGGGCATGGACATTTTGGGCCCATATACGACTTCTCCAGGCGGCAGGCGTTAAATATTAGTGGTTGTGGATTACTTTACCAAATGGGTAGAGGCAAAGGCGATCAAAAACATCAAGACAAAGGATGTCATTTCCTTCATCTTGAAGAATATCATCACCCGTTTCTGGGTGCCTATGTCTATGGTTTTTTACTATGGTCCTTAGTTTGAGCCCCCTCACTTGTAAACTTGGTTGGGAGATCAAGGGATCTTCAATTATTATGCGTCAGTCGGCCAACCCCAAGCAAACGGCCAAGTTGAAGCCTTCAAAAAGTTAATCTCAGACGACATAAAAAAGAAAATTGAGAGAGCTGGCGGCCTATTGGCGGATGAATTACCACACGCCCTATGGGCCATCAAAACAACATCAAAAGGGGCGACTGGAGAAAACTCGTTCCAATGGTGTATGGGGCAGAAGCTGTCTTGCTTATTTAACACTATAAGCCGACTCTTCGGATTATGCTATATGAGGAAGAGGCAAACTGGAGGCCATGCGCCTGGCATTGGACTCACTCCGAGAGCGCAGGGGCAATGTTGCCTTGCACCATGAGATCTACCGTCTGAGAATGACTCGATCTTACAACAAAAGAGTACACAAGCGCCCTTTAAAAGTTGGGGACTTTGTGTTTCGGAAAATGGAGGCAGTCGGTAGGGCGAATGAACAAGGAAGTTAACCCCAAATTGGGAAGGCCCCCACCGAATCTATGAAGAAGTAAGAGGCGACACCTACCGCCTAGAAACACCAGACGGCAAGAGGCTACCCAGAACTTGGAATGTAGATAACCTGAAGAAGTATTACTTATGAAATTTTGTAAAGTTTTTTTTACTTGTTGATGAAATTTTGCCTTCATTTCATACTTGTCTCTATTTTCTTTATTTTGAGCACTTACTGCACAAAGTGCAGAAGGACCAGACTCTTAGCAATGAAGGATGCCACTTGCACTATGTGTTGGCAGATCCTACTTACCCTCTATGGTACCGCCTGTACAACATGCAGGCGGAATAAATTTTTACTAATGACGACGTTGGAGTATCGCCTGCACAATGTGCAGACGGCCAACATCGAGATTCTACGAGATACAGTCTGCAAAATATGCAGACTGCTAAGCACACTCTTAAACCTAATATAATTTAGGGACCGTCTACCCCAATAGCAGACGCCCAAGAAAGGACCCGACTGCACCAAAACAGTCGTCCTAAAACCTATCCTTAAGCCAAGTTAATAACTTAGCAGCTAATTATTCTTTATTTAACGCTAATTCAATGACTTAGTGGCTATTTAATTCTTTAAACGAGGCCAATGGCCAGATGAACATTATTTAAAATACCGTCTGTTCCAACAGGAGTACGACTGTCTGCTCCATCATGAGTTAGACAACTGGCGACGTCCATTTGGGCGAATTCGTCGAGAAGAAGCATCTCCCATTTGGGTGGCACATTGCTCTACGAATACAACAAGCAGCCCTACTGAATGCGCTAAGGCAACGCTCGCAGTCGTTTGCTTTAATCTAACTTGAAATCTAAAAAGCACCGAGTTTTTCGGCTTTTCTAGGACAGACGGATACTATTTCAGGATTAGAGGCTACCTTATCGCCTGTCCTTGTTATGGGGCAAGGCAGGCGGACCAATTCATTTATAATAAAAATGTTAAGATAAAAAACTTAGCAATTTTTCTATACTACTCGAGGCCTTTGGCCGGATGCATTTAAAAAACTATCTGCTCTATATGGCCGTTTGTCGCTTGGTTTGGGACAATAACCATAGTGATTGATTGACTAAGAAACCATTCATACTCTTTAAAGTATAAATATTTCTAAGTCAATCAATTCATGCAACTAAAACCAAACGGCATCCGACCAGGGGCTAGAACATTCGCATACTATACAGGTTAAAATACTTAGCCAAAAATCCTATGCATAAAAACTAAAAGCTTTGAAGATTTTTAAAGCACAAACACCAACATGAATAAAACCGGTCAAACGACCGAATGTTGCTTAACTAAATAAAATAGCCTTCAAAATAGACGACTGTGATTGTCAGCTGGCAAAAGCCAAAAATTGGTAAATTACCCAACCCCTTGGTCGGTAAAAACACAAGATTACTCGGCACGCAGGCAGAAAAAGAAATATAAAATCTTAAGTATCAGGGGAGAGGTTCTCATTGTTGGCAGCCGCCTCTTTGTTCCGACCAGTCGGCTGCTCATCATTTTCTTTATCCTCCTCATCCTCCTGCTCATCCCTAGAGGACTTTCTAGAGGAGCTGGATGCCTCAGTAGCGGCCTTGGCTGCCTCTTCCTCCGCCTGCCGAAGGAGCTAGGCGTTGAAATCAGTGCTGGCTTGATCAAACTTGGATTTCCAAGTATCATAGTCAGCACCCGGCTGAGCCGCTTTCCATGCCATCCGCATGATGGCCTCGTTGTCATCCATCATCTGCTTGAAAAGGGCCTCCTTCTCCTCCTCGTTCCGAGCCTTATACTTGGCACGGAGCTGCTTCTCCTGGTTGGCCAGACGCTGCTCCAGGTGGTTCACCCTCTGCCTGGCCCTCTTGGCCTCGTCCAAGGGCTCAAATATTTCCTTAAGGCCCTTAATTTCGGCCTTAGCTCGTTGATCCTCGTCCGAGCCACCTCCATGTCCTGTTTCATCTGTAGGATTGCATCCGCCTGGGAATACATCATATCAAGTGTCAATAACTCATTTTGAGCAATTTCAAATTGAGCTCTGTCTAAAGTAGAGGCAGCCCAGGCATTAGCAACCGTTATCTCTTTGGACTTCTCCAGGATCGGGTTCTAAAGCCCTTGAACGCGCAGCATGGCCTGCATCCTGTTAAAGGGGTAAATGGTTAGCACCAGGCGGATACAACTGTCACTTGTAAAAAAAAATTACCAAGTCGTTACCATGTATAGGATCCCTAAGATTCCATCCAAGTTCAGGGTGCCAACTCCTCGGACTTACTCCTTATCCTATGGGTCGAGTGCCTATAGCATATCCTTGGCCATCTGAACGATAGTCGGCCTCTGGGCAGGAGCTGCAGAGCTAAAAAATATAAGTTAATAATAGGTCGAATGGTCTACATCTTCGCAAAAATATCAAGGGGAAGTAGCCTCACCATCCGGCTGCTCCTCATCCTCCGTGACGGGCTTCTTCCCGTCTCCTGCTGAATCGACAGCAGATTTGAGTGGCTTGCCACTCTTCGATACCCGTTGGGCATCCGGCTTGCTGATCCCCCTATCAGCTTTGATACGGGAGTCGTCAGCTCCATTCTTTGGCTTATGGGCGATATGTTTCCTCGTCTTGCCAGAGGCGCCCACGTCTCCAACCCCAAGTTTCTACACCTTAGGGTCGGATGGTTCGGAGGGAGAAGGCTTGGTGGAACCACCCTACATCAATAAAGAATAGTCATAAACCATGCGAACTAATACAAAATATTGCCCAAGTCAAGTAAGATGGACTTTTACCTTGGGAGTTCCGCCTGCTTTTTGTTCTTCGTTCGTCCGTTTAAAAGCGTTCGAACAATACATTGCTGCAGAGGCTGCGGCTGGCTTCTTGGAGGCCGAGAGCTTCTCCATAGCTTTGTCTGCACAAAGAAACATGAGTTAGAAATCTGCAAGCAAACTTTGAAAATAGCTAAGGCATTACAAAATTTCAAACGGCCGACTACCTCTCGACATCTCTGTACTCAGCCGGCAAGCAGCCAAGTACACCCCATCCGAAAGCCATTCATAACGGGGAATGTAACTTTGGGGGGTAACTTCTTTCTCCCCCGTCTGTTCGTTTGTCTGGACGGACAACTAGAAAAGACCTTTGTCAAAGATCTCCTCCTAGGCTCGCCTAAGGAGAGGCGGCAGGGCTTTCTTTCCAGCCAGAAGGGGCGGATCCTTATTCCACCTATTATATTTATCGTTCAGGCGGCATTTAGGGGAGTCGAAAATGTAAAACTTAGTCCTCCAGTTCTTCCACTTGGACTCCTTCCCGATTGCCATCATGTACCCCTTGCAGGTGGTCAAGGTGTACTAGCCTTCGCTGCCTGCTTTCGGCGCTCGGTTTAAGTAGTGCATGTGGGCGAACGCCTCAAAGCTGGGATCCACCTCCAGCATATCACATGCAGCAACATACCCGATAATGTTAATCTAGGAGTTCGGGACGAGTTGCCAGATACCTAGTTGGTATCCATCAAGAATTCTCTCTACTACCGGATGGAGAAGGAAGCGTAGACCCGCCTAAATGGTTGCCTTATAGCAACCAAAGCATTTATCATGGTAGCTGACCAGTTTTGGCTAGGTGAATGTATCTACGGCATACGGCACAGAGAGAAGAAAGCCATGCCCCATGACATGCTTAAGTCTGAACTTGGGCAATTCAGTTTTCATTGTGTCCCGCATGCCCTCAGGAATGTGATGATAATGGAGCACGCTCCCGGCGGTGAGTAGCATGCAGCTCGACCCAACCCCCACCCCTTTCCACGGACAAAGACTCCCTTGTCGTGCTTATTTTAACTCGTGCCTCCTCCGAGTTATCGGAGGCACTAACAGAAGATAACGAGGCCGAGTCGCCATTAGAGCTCTCAGAAGAGCTGAGGGACTGCCAGCTGGTGCCAGCAGGGTCCTCTCTTAGCCCCTCCTCCAGCGCCTGTCCAGAAGGCCCGAGTGCCAACTAATTTTCAGCCGCCCATAAAATAGAATCGCTAGGGGTACCACTTGAGGTTTGGGAGTGGTAATAAGTAGGAGTTTGAGGGGGTCAGAAGATGGGCTTGGAGGATGATCTCAAAGCTTACTAGCAGGCGCCCTAATGGAGCCGTCTGAATATACTGTGGACCCGTCCGAATGGTAGAAAGAACCATCCGAGTTATACTATATGGTCGTTCTTTTGGTTTTGTCCATGGTGTCCTGCACAGACACAGAAACGGTCGGATTCGGGGAAGTCGTAAAGAAGGGTCCACGAGCAAGCATGCGACACTGCTAGTTCTAGACTCAGCCGTCCCCGGTGACCAGATGGTCACTATCCTATGTCGTGCCGTGTGCATTTGGGAAACCATTTTCGAAAAACAAAAAAAGAAAATAAAAAAGAGAGAAGGAAACAGGCGGTTACCTTTAGAAAGTAATGGGAGACGGTTAAAAAAGCTTGGACGTCTGTTCACAGACGGACTAGCGGAAGGCTGTCGGATGCTTGAAAGGAACGAGTCATGAGTTCAGAAGTCAAAAGCTTTGGATTCTCTCAAAGATTCACAAAGTGTGAAAAAATGAAGGGTGGTGAACCCCTATTTATAGAAAGGGTAAACGAATCTAGGGTATAATCCTTAAATTCACCCATGGTAAATTGTTTAACAATCAACCATTCATAGCTTGACACCTGTCACAGGCGTCATGTGCCAAGCACGTGACCCCTGTGAGAGGAAAATGTTTTGGGTATTTTATACCCGGCCAAGTGGCCCAACTAGAGTCTGACATGTGTCACTGGAAGGGGCGCCAGCTTGGACTTCCCAGATGGTGACACGTGTCAGGCAGATACAACCCCTGATTTGGGGTATTTAATGATCCAAAGTGGACCAATAATATAGCAACACGTGTCGCCCTGCGAGATACCCAAATGGCCTCTCAGGATGTGCGACACGTGTCACTTAGATATCATTTCTAAAATGGCGGCCTTCAAAGGCCCAAACTTTGAGGCGCCACAAAACGGCGTGCCCTAATCCCTAGGTCATCAAACCCTAGGGATGTCACACTTCCCCTAAAGACCCTATAAATAGGGACATTTCCCTCATTCATGACAGGACATCACATCGACATTAATTACAGAGTTGTCGTTCTCAAGAAACAGACAGCACCTGAGCTTGGAATCCAAGGTGATAACTTTATTTCCCACGTTTTACTCCAAATACCGTACTAACTCAATCTTCGAAGGCGGACCACCAACCATTCGGTGTTTCGTTTGCTTTTCAGGTACAGGCGACCTTGCGAAATCCAGTCTTGAGCTGTAACTTTCCCTAGGGACACAAAAAACCCCGAAACAGAGCTGGTGCAGCGACACAATGCGTGGCCCCCGTATTAGATTATGTGGACCTAGTGCAGAAATATCTGGGTTCCTTGGTACGCTAGTTAGCCCTTCTAAGTAATTTGACATGATTTAGTAATTGGCTCGATTACAATCACATAAAGTGATCAACTTGATAAAAGATCGTCTCACTTAGCTTAAAGCGCCTAAACAATGGCTCACAGCAAAGGCACCGACATAATGGTTCACAAGAAGTAAAAGCACCGACATAATGGTTCACAAGTAGTAAAAAGCACTGACATAAAGGTTCACAAACAGAAAAAATGCGCCGACGTATTGGCACCGCGGAAATTACAGCAAAAAATTGCAACATCAAAGTTCAAGCGAGCTTTAAAGATCGACAAGCGTTGGTCTTTGGTAACTTTCATTTGGAACATTATCATAACAACTGAGGATGACTTCAAGTGAATTTATCTTCAATAACGTTCCCTAGGATATGAAGGTTATCATAAAGCTGAGATGGCTTCAAGAGAAGTTATCTTCCACGACGTTCGCTAAGATTGTGGAGGTTGTCATTAAGATTTGAGAAGATAGCACGAGATGGGCAGTCTTCGATTGCATTCGCTAAGATTGTGGAGGTTGTCACCAAGATTTGAGAAGATAGCACGAGATGGGCGGTCTTCGACGACATTCACTAAGATTGTGGAGGTTGTCACCAAGATTTGAGAAGAGTGGTTCGTGATGAGGGGGTCTTCGACGACTTTTGCTATGATTGGGAAGGTCGTCACTATGATTCAAGAAAAAGGTTCGAGATGTAGAAGCATTGATCGAAGGCGTTCCCTAGCTTGTGGAGGGTTGTCACAAATAGCTAGAGGTGATTTCAGGCGAAGTTATCTTCGATCATATTCCCTAGCTTGCGGAAGATGGTCATAAGGTGGTAGAAGAACGTTTCATCTTTGAAAGTATTCTCTGGCTTGCAGAAGACTATCATAGCGGAAATTGGAGGCGGTTACAAGCGTAACAGTCTTCAGGCGGTATCCCCTACCTTGAGGAAGATCGTCACAACAAATCGGTTACCTTTAGAGACGTGTAATCGACGGTGCAAGATATGCGTTTCTTAACACTCTTATATTTTTTAACTAACGCTATTTTGCAGGTATTGGCGTTACAAGAATGATTTAGGATCGCAGAACGTTCTGAATCATTCTCCGTCCCTATCGATACTTTGACTTTTGTTTTCGAAACTTGCGTTTCTCCAAACTCAGTCTAAGTGGGGGCTTCTGTAGACACCCATTTGTGTCTCCCCAAAACCAAGCCCGGTGATGAATATTTTTTGCGTCGAATCATAATCAAATGAAGTGAAAATGTAGAAAGTCTAATGCTGTGGTTAGTTTTTATTAAAAATCTCTCTTTGTGTTTTCAAAAACCTACTCTATTTTATAAAAATAGTCAATCCTGTTTAGTTTGGTCCTTATCAAGGGTCCAAAAATGGTTTATTTGGATGGGTCTTGAAAAGACCTTTCCAACGATATATTATAAGCACAATTCCGATGAATAATGAGGAAGTTATGGCCAAAATACTAAACTGGGCCCGGTTTGGTTCTTATATGCGGCCCAATGATCTAGACGAGGGCCTATTATTAATTATAATTCCTAAATCTATTTGAATTGATTATAGTATTCTAGAATACTCTAGAAGGTTCTTTTGAATCCTAATGGAATTAGGATTGATAATTATGTTTCAAAGAGTTTGAAATTGAATAAAACTACTCCTTTTGAGAATCTTTTTTTGTACGAAATGGAATATATTCAGATATTACTTTCGTGCCTCATAATATTTTTCCAAATATTATATTGTTAGATAGATCTTGAAATTATCTTTCCAATGATATATTATAATAATAATTCTGAGCTATAACGAAAAAGATATGAATGAAATACGAAACTCTATCCAAAACTGAACCCCTTCCACTATTTCGGCCATTACTTTTTATCTGCAAAATATTTTAATCTGACTCTAATTGTGTTGGAAACTAGACTTCAAGATCTTTCCAACGACATATTATATGACGTATTTGAACTTTTGGAACAAAAGATTTGATAAAAACAAAATCCGCAAAAACTGTCTTGCAGCGCCGGACGACAGGTTTGTCGCCTGGCGACAGAGGCGTGTTTATTCCTTTTCTAACTCTAATTTGTATTATCAATTTAGGACTATTTCATTATAAATAGCGTCCCTAGAACTCCGTTTTTAATCATCAACTCTCGACCAGAATTCTCTAATTCTTCTCTCTCTCTCTCTCTAAGCTAAAGCTTATTCTCTCTCTCTCTCTCTCTTTCTAGCCTAGCCTTTTACAAACAAAATTCCGCATACATTAGCACTAAACACACCTAGCCAAGTTCAAAGTTGCCTTCTCCCTAGATGTGAAAGGTTTGATATTTCTGAGGGTTTGGTCCCAAATCTCTATTTCAATTATTTAATTTAATTGTTTGTTTTATTATTTTCCTTGAAGTTACTAACATGTGTATTTTGTTATTAGAAAGAGGTACGAGGCATCCAAGTAAGTGCTTTAATTGTTTAATTGATATTTTGATATATAAACCATGTTTAGGGTGTTGTTTTGATTCCTAGTATAATGTTAGGATACTTTTCTTAGTATGATGTTTAGGGTAAAGAATAAGTTTCTTAAGTATATCAATTCTGATGCTTCCTATTGTCTTTCTTAATAGCAGGTTAGTGTCATGTTAGGGCCAAAGCTTTGATCTTTGATGTTTAGTGACATGCCAGGGTTTGTTATTAATCTTTTTATTATCATGCCTAGGATCTTGCTATTATTATGCTTTATTTTTAACATGAACATGATTATGATAATTATGATTATTATTATTTTGGTGATGATTAAATTTATTATAATTATTATATGTTAATATTATGTTGCTTGATATATTATTATTGTTATTGCTTTATCACACCTTTTATGCATGTTTAAAGGGAATTTGTACTTGTAATCACGCTTAATAAGATAATTAATAATCTTGTTTAGGTTTATTGATTATAATTCAAGTGATCGCCAACAATAGTTTTATTTTTGCATTAATATTCAACCAACATAGATTAAACAGGTTTAGGAAAAACCTAATGATTGCATGTTAGTCAGAAAGCGCACATGAATACAAGAAGAATAAAGTAGAGTCCTATTATTAGGACAGGTTCTTTCTCTTTTAAATTGAATTTGTACCTTCATCCCCGAACTTCTAGTTTTGGTTCCAGACCTATTGGAGTTGACGATCTCTTGGATCGTTTAGGGGTGTAACCTTCACCCAGTGAACGCTTTACAAGTTTCTAAAACTTATTAGTGACTCTTTTGCTCTAGCTTCCTTCCCTTTGGACACCACCATGCTTAAGTGTATGATCACAGTGGGGTTTAAGTTTGGGGTAATGCTTGAAATATTCCCTACAGTAGATATGTCAACAATGCTTGACTTTTTCATTAAATTTGTCAAAATTACATTGTTGGGGCCATACGGCCTTAATTACATTGCTCGGTCATCAAGACCTAGATGCATCTAATATTGAATTTTGCCTCGTTTTGTTTTTGTTTGTAGATGAATAACTTGTACGACAACACAATTTTACCAATGAAACTTAACTTAAGGCTGAATCTCAAAAACTTCAGGGAATGGGAAAAGGAGTTGAGAAATGTTCTCACAAGCCATGGGCTTGAATCTCGTTTATACATTCCTGTTGAGAGCAAATATACAGAAAAGTATGGAGCTGAAAGGCATGCTGAAATTGTATCAGCTGCAGAGAAAATCAGAGAGCTCATTTTAGAATCTATTCCAACTTGTTGGAAAAGAAGATTCAGGCAGTATGAGCTAACCATATTGTACAAATGTCTTCGTGCTATCTGTCGAGGTGGCATAGGAGCACTGGGTAGTGGAGGCATAAATGATCAAAATGTAAGAGAGGTCGTTAACTCGATCCCTCAGATTTACTATTCCTGGACTGACAGTGTAAGGTATGAGGCTTACAATGTCCATTGTAAAATAATGGCTAAAAGACTCATGTCTGGTCAGTCAGTAAAGGCCCATGTAAGGGAATTGATTGAAATGTTCAATCAAATGGATGTCCTTGGAAAACCGATCGATAATGACTCTGCTCATGATATTATTTTGTTCTCACTCCATGATGGTTTTGACATTGTCAAGCTCACTCATAATGATGAGGGATCTTCGGTGACATTGATCAATCTGTTGCTTAACCATGCTGAGGAGTTCCTGAAGAGGAGAGGAAGCGAATGCTTCTTTTGCGGTAGTTGGCCATGCCATACACCAGGGTGTCCCCACTATACACCAGTGAAAACTGAAGGTAAAGAGTTACTTGATGTTTTTCGTTGTAGAAATTAATCTTACTTCATCTTCCACTTGGGTATTTGATACCGGATGTGGTGCTCATATCGTTAATAACGTGCAGGGCTTGAAAGAAAGTAAGAAGTTGGCAAAAGGGGAAGTAATGCTTCGAGTAGGAAATGGAGCAAAAGTTGTTGCACTTGCTATTGGAAGCTATCATTTAAGACTTCCCTCTGGACTTATTTTGGTGCTTAATAACTGTTATTATGTACCAACAATAACTAAAAACATTATTTCAGTTCCTGCTTTAGATTATGAAGGATTTTCATTTGAAATAAGAGACAAGTGTTGTTTTATTTCGAAAGAAAATATGTTATATGCCAACGCCAAATTAATTAATGGTTTGTATGTATTAGAATATACAACCCATGTCTACAATATTGATCATAAAAGGCAGAAAATAGATGGTTCAAACCCAACTTACCGATGGCATTGTAGGCTTGGTCACATAAACCAAAAGCGCATCCAGAAATTACACAAGGATGGACTTCTTTCTTCATTTGATTATGAATCATTTTAAAATTGTGAGTCATGCTTGCTTGGAAAAATGACTAAGTCACCCTTCACGGGTATAGGTGAAAGAGCTAGTGATCTTTTGGGACTCATACATACGGATGTGTGTGGACCAATGAGTTCAAAAGCAAGGGGTGGTTTTACCTACTTCATTACTTTTACTGATGATTTAAGTAGATATGTTATGTCTACTTAATGAGGAACAAATCGGAATCCTTTGAAAAGTTCAAAGAATTCCAGAATGAGGTACAAAACCAACTTGGGAAGACGATTAAAGCATTACGATCAGATTGTGGTGGTGAATATTTAACCCAAGAATTTGATGAACATCTGATTAATTGTGGAATACTTTCACAGTTAACTCCTCCAGGAACGCCACAGTTGAATGGTGTGTCAGAAAGGAGGAACAGGACTTTACTTGATATGGTAAGGTCCATGATGAGCTTTACTGATCTTCGCATATCATTTTGGGGATATGCATTAGAAGCAGCTGCTGCTAGAATACTAAACAGAAGCCCGTCCAAAGCAGTTGAAAAGACTCCATATGAGATATGGAATGGAAGAGCTCCAAAGTTGTATTTTCTCAAGATTTGGGGATGTAAAGCCTATGTAAAACGTTTACAAGGTGATAAACTACAACCTAAATCATACAAGTGTTTCTTTGTGGGCTATCCAAAAGAAACAAAAGGGTATTACTTCTACAATTGCGAAGATAACAAAGTGTTTGTTGCTCGCGATGGTGTCTTTCTAGAAAAGGAATTCCTGTCTAGAAAGCCAAGTGGGAGTAAAGTGGTTCTCGAAGAAACTCGAGATGAGCAACAAATGGATGTGGATAACACCACATCAGAGGCGAGGGCGCATGAGTCGATTAATCATGTGTCGGAGCAAGCTAATTCGACTAGCGAGACTCCTATCGTCCCACTTGAACCTAGTTCTTGCGAAAATCTTCAAAGAGTAGGAGAGAATATTTCTATTATTGCTCCTACCCCACGTAGGTCTGCCAGAATCAGAAACAAACAGTTTGTTGAGGTTCTGATAACTGAGGATTCTGAAATCTTCTTATTGTAGAATGAAGAACCTACAACCTACAAGCAAGCTTTGGCGAGCCCCAACTCAGATAAATGGCTTGAGGCCATGAAGTCCGAAATGGAATCAATGTCTGAAAATGAAGTGTGGACCCTAGTTGACTTGCCTGATGAGGTAAAACCTATTGGTTGCAAATGGGTTTACAAAATTAAAATAGACAAGGATGGAAATGCCTACATCCATAAAGCAAGACTGGTTGCAAAAGGTTACAGACAGATTCATGGTATTGACTATGATGAGACCTTTTCCCCAGTAGCTATGCTTAAGTCCAATTGGATTCTTCTAGCGATTGTTGCATTTTTCGATTACGAAATTTGGCAGATGGATGTCAAAACCGCCTTCTTGAATGGGTTCTTGACAGAGGAAGTCTATATGATACAACCTGAGGGTTTTAAAGATCCAGAAAATCCAAGAAAGGTATGCAAACTTCAGAAATCCATTTATGGATTGAAGCAAGCATCCAGAAGTTGGAATCTTCGTTTTTATAAAGCAATCAAACAGTTTGATTTTATCAAAAGTGAAGAGGAACCTTGTGTATACAAGAAGTCTAGTGGGAGCAGCATTGTCTTCCTAGTCTTGTATGTAGATGACATACTACTCATGGGAAATGACATACCAATGCTTGAGTCAGTCAAGGAATGGTTGAAGAGTTATTTTTCCATGAAGGACTTAAGAGAGGTTGAATACATATTGGGGATCAAGATACATCGAGACAGATCTCGAAGGATGATTGGATTAAGTCAAGAAACTTATATTGATAAGGTTCTTGATAGGTATTCCATGAAAGACTCTAAGAGAGGATTTCTCCCCATGTCTCATGGCATTACGCTCAGTAAATCTCAATGCCCTAACGCGCCAGAAGAGATGAGACGTGTTGTTGATAAACCTTATGCTTCGGCAATAGGGTCAATAATGTATGCCATGATATGTACGAGGCCGGATGTTGCATATGCTCTGAGTATGTGTAGCAGGTTTCAGGCAAATCCAGGAGAAGCACACTGGACAGCTGCCAAGAACATCCTTAAGTACTTGAGATGGACTAAAGGAATGTTTCTAGTATATGGTGGCGAAAATGAGTTGGTTGTCAAAGGCTATACTGATGCGAGTTTCCAAACAGATAGAGATGATTTCATATCACAATCTGGATACATTTTCTGTCTAAATGGAGGAGCAGTGAGCTGGAAGAGTTCGAAGCAAAGCACTGTCACAGACTCTACAACAGAATCAGAATATTTAGCTGCTGTTGAAGCAGCTAAGGAAGCAGTTTGGATTAAGAAGTTCCTAACTGAGCTGGATATCATACCAAGTGCTCAAAAAGGAATCGAGTTGTATTGTGATAATAATGGCGTCATTGCTCAGTCAAAGGAGCCTAGGTCACACTTTAAATCCAAACATGTAGAGAGGAAATATTACCTCATTCGAGAGATCGTTGACAAAGGAGATGTCAAGATGTGCAAAATTCATACGGATGAGAACATTGCTGATCCACTTACTAAACCCCTTCCACTTCCAAAGCATGAGAAACATGCTAGTGAATCTGGATTGAGGCAGATGATGTAATTAGAAGTTGTATTTATTTTTAGAGAAAAATAAGTCACATATGTAATACATTCATTTGCAGAATTATGTTTAATTAGAAATTTTATTATTTCTCTTATTTAATGATGGTTTTCAATATTAAATAAAATGTCCAAAATAATTATGGATTGATGGGCTCATCAGGTTGGTGACCTGGTGAATGAAACCCCACAGGTGAACAAAATCCATATATTATTTAAAGTTCCTAGTTCAGAATCATTAAATTGGACATAAATGATTTCTAATAATGGACTAGCATGTAAGATTGATTGGATAGCGCAGTTTCATGGGCTATAGGAGCATAGTGAGGCTCGGTCAATCACATGGATATGCATGAATGATGCATGATCGAACTATAGACCTACTTTGAAGTTCAAGTATAGAACTTCCGGATATATTAGTGGATTCCTTTGACATGAGTGGAACATTGATTTCATTCAATGGATGTCATAGCTATAGTACACTCAAACGTCTGCCCGTAACTGGAGATTATAAAGGGTGTTTCCCGGCTATTTCAGAAATTGAGTGGGAGCCTTGGTTGCCACAAGATTGAATTGAGTCTACCTGTTTAATTAGGAATGTGTCTTGGCCTCTTGAAGAAGGAGAATTCAGAAAAATGCATGGCCGTGCTCAAAGGGATTACATAGTAATCATTTCTTTTGTAATTCTCACTCAGTTTTCAAGAAAAGATTTGTAGACTAATATGATCACGACATGAGATGCAATCATATTATCAAATCGACACACATTAACTTAAGGAATTTGAATATTGCGCACTTGTCTCAGACAAGTGGGAGATTGAAGGAGTTATGTCTTCGACTAGTGCAATTACTAGATATATCAAGGATCACTATTATGGAGATAATAAGTTCATTCTATAGGGTCGTCAATGTTTGGTGCTAGATATGACAATTGATCTTTGGGCTAGCTTAATAGCCCAAAGCCTTATAGAATGGATCCTACAAGGTCACACATAAGAGTATTGGGTTAAACAAGTTAGAGGCCCATTATTGGGCCTCATGAGTTCATGACATACCATATTGATATTTGGGCTTGGATAATTAGAAGAGTCTAACGGGTTTTGGACTTGACATGGTTTTATTTCTAGATATGATCTATAAATATAAACCATGCCTAGGATTGCTAGATAGAACGATTGACATACAGTAAATTGTCACACAAGCAACCAAGCATTCCAAAACCCTAATTCTCTCTCTTTCTATTCGGCCCTCACTCTTTCTCCTCCCTGTCCGTACGGCTCTCCCTTGTGGGCGGCGCGTGTGGTGACGCGTGGGTGGTGGTGTGGTGTGTTTGTGACTCGGATCTCCGTTGAAGGTTGATTGAAGCGTTCAGTCACAACTAACTAGCATTAGTAGAGGTTTAATCCGTGCTCGTGGACTAAGTAGAGGAATCACACGTGGGGTTCTTGTTCTCCTTATTGTTCTTGCTCGATCACTTGTGGAATCACGCTTCAAAGGTATTATTCTTACTCTTTATGTGTTGTGCATGAGATCCTTGGTTAGGTGCTATATGAATATGATTCATGATTGTTTCCGCTGCGTAGTACCTATAATCCCCTACAATTTTAACATTAAAATATGATTGTTACGATGCTTCCTATGTTCTTCCTAATATTTATGATTGTTAGTATCATGTTAGGGTTAAAGACTTGATTTTTATTGTTTAGTGACATACTAGGGTTTGTTATTAATCTTGTTAGTATCATGTCTAGGATCTTGCTATTTTTTATGCTTTAATATTAACATGAACATGATAATTATTATAATTGTTATAAGTTATGATGATTATGAATATTATTGTTATTATTATTCTGATGATGATTATTTTATCTATGATGATATTATTATAATTATTATTCATAATTATTGATTATGATTATTATGTTGCTTGATATTTATTTATCGCTTGATCACACATTTTTATGCATGTTTAAAAGGGAATTGGTACTTGTAATCACGCTTAATAAGATATTTAATAATCTAGTTTAGGGTTAATTGTGATTATAATTCAAGTGATCACCAATAATAGATTTATTTGTGCATTAATATTCAACCAACATAGATAAACAGGTTTAGGGTTAATCTTATTGATTGCATGTTAATTAAAAAGCGCACATGAATACGATCACAATAAAGTAGTGGCCTATTATTAGGACAGGTTCAATCTCTTTTAGGTTGAATTTATACCTTCATCCCCGAACCCTTATTTGGTTCTAGACCTTATGGATTTAACGAACTCTTGGATCGTTAAGGGGTGTAACCTTCACCTCGTGAACGGTTTACAAGTTCCTAAAAAACTTGTTGGCGACTCTTTTGCTCTATCTTCTTCCCTTTTGGATGCCACCGTACTTTAGTGTATGATCACAGTGGGGTTCAAGCTAGGGGTTTAACGCTTGAAATTATTCCCCACAGTTTTTTGGCGACTCCACTGGGAGGATTTCTATTTTAATTCCTGAATTTGTTTTGGCAATGATTTAGAATGAGTGGATGAGAGTCGAAAAGTTCTAAGTATTTCATGTGCGTAATTTTGATTAACATTACTGTCATGTGCATAAAAAAGATCTCATTGGAAAGACCATCCGACCATCCGTAATGAGTTAAAAACATAGGATTTTACACGTAGGAAATTTGAGGAATATCTTTCACAACTAGGACTGAAATAACACCGCGCGAAACTGGAAAATTTTATCGAGTACAGAAAGCTGCTGAGACATGTGGGAAGTAGCGTCAGGGGCCAGAGCTTGGAGCCAGCATTTTAGTCGTAGCGCCAGACGCCAATATTGGCGCCAGGCGCTACAGTTAAAAGCTGGCGCCAGTCTCTATTTGTTGGCGCCAATTTCCCCCAATACCGAGCCAGTAAAATGCGTTCTAATTTTGACCAGTTTTTCGTATTGTTTGCTCGATCCTACTTCCTGATTGAATTTTTTCTCACTTTTCTAAAACCCATATGTGTTCTACATATGGACATAACCCTCTGGGAATTCATGCTCCATCTACCCGATTGAACGCTCCATGCAACAAAGAGTACATCCGAGATGTTGAATTCACCAAACCATGGAAGCGAGTTTTTTCTAAAACTCGCGGTGTCCCATCCACTCGCGCCAACCCTTCACGGTTAGGCTTCCACGCTGTGCATCCGGACAATTAACCATGGACCCTCTATTGACTAACCCATATCCCAAACTTTAGAGAACTAGAGCCATGGTTAGGTTGCAAACTCATTGCATCATATTGTGCCTACTTGACTACTTGTGCATTATTTGTTGTGCATACTCTATGTGATTTTTCCTAACCGTTTGTTTGACTAGTGTTAAGACTAAATAAACCGATTAATGACTAAAGGACTTTGTTTAATTAATTAATTAATTAATTAGAGCTAATAAATATACCTAAAATCGAGTCATAGTTCCTTTAAGTCAACTCGGATTTTTATTCCCGTATACTGCACAAGCGTCAACTTGTTTTGGTTATATCTGGAGTTCTAGAAAGAAATACGAGTCGTACAACCTATGGATCTGTAGCCCCGAGTTTTACCTTTAATTTGGCGTTAGTTTCATACAAATCAGTGTCACAGATCAAAAGTTATGACTAAAATACCACAGTCTGTCCAGTTTAATGCATATACGTGAAGTCTTAACTTAGTCTTTGCTTGAGTCTAGTCACATAGTCTAGCCACATGGTCATGACAAGAGTCTCAACATGTCACCTACACTCACTAGTCTTATCACACACTTTGAGTACACATCACCATGGCCATGTCTTAGGTTCATGCATGAGTCGGTCTTTTCCGTCGTTTAAGTTGGGGGTACATTTTATTCCTAGTTCTTCATATCCCTCCATCTACATCATTTTTCCTCCATATTCTATTCTATTTTTTTTTTCTTCACTTCCTCCATCCATTGCATGTTGAATAAATTTTGAGTCAAATAATTAACAATAAGTATACCCAAATTCCTGTTCCACACTACTTGGTCGAGGAGAGAAGGGCGATTAATCAATGACAACCTCTTTGTTCAAGTCTCATGTTTTGATAAACCGATTTGTCAAAAGAGGAAGGCTAAGAAGATAATGGCAACTCAAGAGAAAGTTAATGAACTTAGGAGTCAATTGACTAACGTGACTGAGACACTGAAGATACTCACACTCAAGATCGATGATCCCGTGAAGCAACAACAAATGGACCTCATGCAAGAGTGTTTAAGCAAGTTGTCTAGCGACTACAAGTTTCAAGAGCTTATATCACAAGGGGTCTCGGTGGACAAAGATCTTCTTCCGCAGAAGTTCAACGCCAACGACATCCCAAAATTAAGAGCAATATATAACCCTTATTTTCATCTAAGAGCTTTCAAAACTATAATGAACATTAAGGGTATCGATAAGAAGGTGTTCCCCTCTCTGTTCCCACTATCTCTTGAAACCATTTTCCAACAATGGTTCTTCTCCCTTGACAAAGAGAAAACCTCTACCTGGGAATCGATAGTAAACGCTTTCGTTGATAGGTAAAAGTGCAATATCCAAGTTGAAACCGACCATAGACAACTTGACATGCTAAGACAAAAAGATAATGAAGGCTTTACTTCTTTCTTTAATAAATGGAGGGAAACTTTCGCTAAGATGATTGAGGTCCCCACCGAAAAGGAGTCTGTGAGGATGTTTATAAAGAATCTCCAAGAAAAGTGTTCAAAGCACTTAAAATATCAACACAACTTGAATACTTTCAAGGCCGTTTATTACATCGGAATTGAAATCGAAGACGACCTCGCAAAGCAAAAAGCTACTAACAATAGTAACCACGGTGGCTGGAAAGGAAAGAAGAACGACAATCCTTCTTCTTCCGAAAACGCCCATTCTAGTAATAATGTTAGTACCTTTGACCATAATGGTGTCTTAGCCATGGACAATCAAGGATCTAAAAGGAAACCCAGGCGAGAGTTCACACCCATTGGAATGACCTACGATGCTGCTTTTGATCGTCTCTATGATCGAGGATTAATCAAACCTATTGGCCCTACCAAGGATCCAACACCAGAAAATCGATCTTCGAGATGGAATCCAAACTCCTATTGCAAGTACCATCGAGGGCGCAATCATACCACTGATGAATGCTACAGGTTTCAAAACCTCATTCAAGATCTCATAGAGGCAAATAAGATCCCATTGCCTCTAGCTAGCGAGAAGACTGGATGATGACGAAGCGAACAACACAAGACAAGACGCGAGCTGCAACGACAAGATTTCACGACCTCTTTTTCTATTTCTTTTTCATTTTTTCCTTTCCCTAATAAGTCTAGCATAGACACTTTTTTTCTCCTTAGATTTATTTTGTAGGATCATTATATATTTCCTTTTAATGAAAATGAGCATTTATTCTCTTATATATGATCATTTCATTACATTGCATTAAAAAAAAAAAAAAAAAAAAAAAAAAAAAAAATCATTGTCGAATTAAGCACAAGGTATACCGATGATTTGAGGCACCCCTTTGTAGCCACATCATATCTCTTTTCACCTTTCAAATATACATCCTTTTCTCATAAGCCACTTTGAGCCTCGTCTAACGATAGACCTTTCTTTTTCAACCTACATCTACCTAACCGTGGGATGGGATGGTGTGAACTTATGCAGTTCTAAAAAAAGCTTGAATGATTTCAAAAGATCAAAATAAAAATAAAAGCAAATATAAATAAAAGTGTATAAAAGGGCAAGTGTTCCAATGTCTTTGATATGAAAATATCTTTGTTATGAACACGTCTCAGATTGCGTCTCTTATCGAGTGCTCGGTATCGTGCCTGAGAAACATGAATGCCGAGTGAGTGATAGACCGCATGATCGGGATTGTCCACACTTATAAAAATAAAATAAATGCTAAAGCAAAAGAAAGAGCTAAAAAAAAGAGTAGAAACTCAAGCATGAAAATACAAAGATTTAGAAGCAAGGTTGCACACCTTGGGGGCTTATCTAGGGTCTTGATCCTTTATCCCCTTCTTCTTCAAACCTTTAGCCTAACCATGTTACAACCCTTAAAAAGACCTTTTTGAGGTTTACACACTTGTGCGAGGTTCGGCTAGAGCTACGTTCGGCCTGATTCCTAACGGATACGTAGGCAACCTCACATCGAGGTGCGGCCGTAATATAAATGCATTCATATTCAAATTCACACACTTACACCATGATCATATCAAGGGATCTCCAATGCTCATCCCTATTCACTTAGAGCTAGACTTGGGGGCTTGATCCCTACATCATTAGCTTACCTAGCCTAAGAGTCACTACCATTTGACTCTTTTAATTAATATCTTTCCACACACTTAGGTCTTGCGGCCTAACTTTAGTGTCACTTTCACACACATCACAAATACATGACCAAAAATACTTCCCTTAGGAACCCTTTGTCATGGAATCTTAACACAACGTTGAAGCATGCCTTGTCATATCAACATCACTCATCACTAATAATTGTCATTACATAGAAATATGAAGTGCTTAGCCTCCGTGCCTAAGTTACCCAAATACTTTCATCATGGAGTCAACAATTGAGATAGCCTAGGATGGATTAATCCTTGCACCTTGAGAGATAGTATCAAATGACATTTGACTAAGCTCATTCAACATGCACCTTCAAACACTTCGATTCCTTTTCACGTCTTTCTTTTTCGGGAGAAAGTCGGTACTCTCCACAAAAATGAAGGAAAATTTTTGCTTTTTTGGCATTTTTGAGTCGCACGATCACATTACAATGCACACATGAGTCATGTACACATTGAGTCATGTCATGTCATATCACTTTGATTTGAGTCACTCATGTCAAACACTTTGAGTCGAGTCAACCTCGAGTCAGTCAATCAGCGAATCAAGTTTATACCTTGAGTCGTGTCAAGTCAATGAGTCAAGAAATGCTAAGCCTTAGGTCAACCCTAAGATAATTAAAAAGATTGGCAAAGTTCTATAGTCAAAATAAATACAGGTGCAGCAGAATAGGGAAGACCCTATCACAGCGTTCGGCGATAGAGTCAATTCTTGGCGCCGGAGATATTTCAGCAGCGATAGAGCTTGAAGCCTCTCAAAAAGGTGATTTCGACCTCATGCAACAACTTTGGGTTCCTTGGTACGCCAGTTAGCCCCTATAAGCAATTTGACATGATTAGTAGTCGGCTCGATTACAATCATAGTAAGTGATTGACCTGACAAAAAATCGTCTCACTTATCTTAAGCGCCTGAAACACTGGCTCATTACAATCGGTTTAAAAGCAAGCACTTAAACGACAATATTTCCAAATATGGATTGTCGCGCATTCTTCTTAAACGACAATTTTTCCAAGATTGGATTGTCATCTCTGGCAATATTTCCAAAAATGAATTGTCGTGCACCTTCTTTAAACGTCAATTTTTCCAAGATTGGATTGTCATCTCTGGCAAGGTTTCCAAGCGTGGATTGTCGTGCTCCTTCTCTGTTTGGCAAGTTTTTCCAAGTTCGGATTGTCATACATTCATAGATCTTTGGCAGATTTTCCAAGATTGAATTGTCATACACCTAGTTCCCTATGGAAAAATTTCCTAAAAGGATTGTTGTAGGCCTCTACTCATCATAAATTTTGGCAAAGGTTCCTCAACGTGGATTGTCATTTAGTGGCAAATTTACCGAAGGGGATTGTCGGTCGACTCTTTTTTGCAAATGTTCCAAGACGCAGATTGTCAATTGTGGAAATATTTTCCTAAAAGGATTGTCGCATAGCGTTGGCAAATTTCCAAGGTGGATTGCCTTCAAGAGTTATATTCCAAGATGTGGATTGTCGATCGTTGCAAAATTCTTATGAAAGATTGTTACGAAGCATTGGCAACTTTTCCTAAAAATTGGATTTTGGCAAATTTCCCTAAATCAGATTGTCATACATCATACAAGAGTTGTGATGGCAACTATTCCCAAAGAAAAGAGGATTGTCATCACAGCAAAAGCACCAACATACTGGTTCACAAGCAACAAAGCGCCGACGTACTAGCATAGCAGCATTAAGGATAAAAGCAGTGATCTTTTCGAAGACTATCACAGCGGAAATTGGAGTCATATAAAAAAGAAGCTCTTTGTTCAGAGACGCGTGAACATATCAAAAAGAAGCTCTTTGTTCAGAGACGAGTGAACATCAAAACAGCAAGGTGGCGTTCCCTATATTGTGGAAAGTTGTCACAAACAGCTGAGGATTGTTTCAAGAGAAGCAATCTTCGATGGTATTCCCTTGGATGTGGAATACTATCATAGCGGAGGAGGATAGTTTTAGGCGAAGCAGTCTTCTATATTGGAAGCAGTTACGGGCGTAGCAGTTTTCAAGCGGGATGGAATTCTCTAGCTTGCAGGAGGTCATCAAAACAACAGTAAAGCGGCAGCAAATCGGTTACTTTCAGAGACGTGTGCTCGACGGTGCAAGATACGCGTTTCTTAACTCTTTTATCTGTTTAACTAATGCTAGTTTTGCAGGTATCGACGTTACAAGAGTGGTTTAGGATCGCAGAACGTTCTGAATCATTCTCCGTCCCTATTGATTCTTTGACTTTTGTTTTCGAAACTTGTTAGTAACTCTTTTGCTCTAGCTAGCTTCCTTCCCTTTGGACACCACCATGCTTAAGTGTATGATCATAGTGGGGTTTAAGTTTGGGGTAATGCTTGAAATATTCCCAACAGTAGATATGTCAACAATGCTTGACTTTTTCATTAAATTTGTCAAAATTACATTGTTGGGGCCATACGGCCTTAATTACATTGTTCGGTCATCAAGACCTAGATGCATATAAAGCTTTTTGGCTAAGTAAGAAAAAAACTTTAAACATAATATTTCTTCAGATTATCCACGTTCCAAGTTCGAGGAATTGGACGCCTGTGTAGGGCTTTAAGACGATAAGTGTCATCTCGGACTTCTTCTATAATTTGGTACGGCCCTTCCCATTTTGAGGTTAACTTCCCGTCTTCATTTTCTCGGTCGACCGCTTCCATAATCCTTAAGACCAAATCACCCATCTTCATTGGCCGCTTAGACACTCGGTGATTGTAAGCTCTCATCATTCTTAATCGATAAAATTCATGTCTAAGCGCCGTATTGCCCCTTGCCTCTGGAAGAAATTCCAAAGCGGTTTTCATTGCCTCCCAATTTGCATTCTCATCATACAACATCACTCAAAGAGTAGGCTCATACATCTCAATAAGGAGCATAGCTTCAGCACCATAAACTAAGAAGAATGGGGTTTCACCAATCGAACACTTTGCTGTGGTATGTATGGACCCCAAAACATTAACCAACTCATCTGCCCACATACCTCCTGCTTTTTCAAGCTTCCACTTGATGTCGTTGGAAATCATCTTATTATAGGCCTCCCTTGACAATTAGCTTGTGGACGGCCGACCGAGGCAAAACAGTGAGTGATGCCCTGGTCACTTAGCCATTCTTTGAGTTGGCGAGTTTCAAACTGAGGTTCGTTATCAAAGACCATAGACTGAGGCACTCCAGAACGAGTAATAACATTCTTCAAAATGAAGGTTGATACGTCCGTCCATTTAATGCCTCAAACAGCCTCGGCCTCTACCCACTTTTTAAAGTAGTCAACAGCTACAAGCACATATCGCCGACCGGATGTTGGTGTATACGGCCCTAAGATGTCCATGTCCCATTTTGCAAAAGGGAGGGGGCTACTTATGGCTGATAGGCTGTCGGTTGGAAGTTGGATCAGGGTTGCAAATCTCTGGCACTTGTCACACTATTTTCATGGTGTCAGAATTGATGCTCGGCTAGTAATACCCCATGTGGGTAGCTTTTTCAGCTAAGGCACGTCCGCCAATATGAGATCCACAATGCCCTTGGTGGAGGTCGTCCTGCACATCATGCCCTCTTTCTGGAGTAATGCACTTCAAGTATGGTTTCACAAAAGCTTTTTTGAATAATTCCCCTCTCTTCATTTTGAACTAGGCCGCCCACTTCTTCATCAGCCATCTCTCTTTCAGATCGTCCGGGAGTATCCCATCCTCAAGTATAAGATAACTCTGTCCATCCATGAGGAGCTTTCATCTATGATTTGCACAGGCTCGGCATTGATACTTGACGAGTGGAAAACTAAGTCGTTATCTTATCTTCCCTCGGTCAAACTAAATTTATAAACACTGAACAAACCTAAATACGAGTATAGAGGCAAGTCAAGGGTCGAACCTAAAGGAACAGTAATGTTCAAGCACTTTCAATTATGTGCCTAAGCTAGGTCAAAGTCTATAGACACCCATTTGTGTCTCCCCAAAACCAAACCCAGTGATGAGTACCTTTCACGTCGAATCATAATCGAATGAAGCGAAAGTGTGGAAAGTCTAGTATTGCGGATAGTTTTAATTGCTTTTCTCTTCTCTCTGTTTTTAAAAACTTATTTTAAGAAAATAGCCAATCCAGTTTGGTTGGTCCATGATATGGGTCCAATAATAGTGTAGTTGGATGGGGCTTGCAAAGACCTTTCCAACAATATATTATAAGCCCAATTCCGATGAATATTGAGGAAATTATGGCCAATTTACTAAACTGGGCCCGGTTTGAGCCTTATATGCGGCCCAATGATCTAGGGGAGGGCCTAATATGATTTATCATTCCTAATGCAATTAGGAATGGTTTTAGTCTTCTAGAATTTTCTAGAATGTTCTTTTCATTCCTAATTCAATTAGCATTGATAAATTGACTTTTGACTTTTCAGAGTTTTAATTAAAATCAAATAGCATTTTTGAGGGAATTATATGATTTTATCCTCCAGTACGGAAAACTTATCTGATTTTCGAAAACGCGTTGAAAATAGGCTTGGCGCCTGGAACCAGGCCTGCCGCCTGGCGCTAGCCCTTGGCGCCTGGTGCCAGTGTTGGTGTCTGGCGCCAGTTAGCCAGGGTTGGCGCCAACTCTGTTTTTTGTGCGTCAGACTCTGTTTTGTTTATTTTATCTTTTTGGCTAATTTTCTCTATAAATATTGTATTGAAAACTCCGTTTTCAGGGACCAATCTTCACCAATATTCACCAATTCTCACCTACAATCAGTTTTCATTGGCAATCATTAATTCTCTAATTCTCTCTTAATCATTCACCAACTCTCATCAAGATTTTCTTGATTATTCTCTCTCTCTCTCTTTCTCTAAACCTTTTTTTCAAATACAAAATTCCGCATTCGCAAGATCTAGAAACACCTAGCCATATTCGAAGTTGTCTTCTCCCTAGACGTGAAAGGTTTAATTTCTAAGGGTTTGGTCCCAAATCCCTATTTCAATTATTTAATTTGATTGTTTTGATTATTATTTTCCTTGAAGTTACTAACGTGTGTATTTTGTTATTAGAAAGAGGTACGAAGCATCAAAGTAAGTACTTTAATGATTTTAATTGATATTATGATTTAGAAATCATGTTTACATTATTATTATGATATTCCTAGTATCATGTCTAGGGTAATTTTAACATTAAATATGATTGTTACGATGCTTCCTATGTTCTTCCTAATATTTATGATTGTTAGTATCATGTTAGGGTTAAAGACTTGATTTTTATTGCTTAGTGACATGCTAGGGTTTGTTATTAATCTTGTTAGTATCATGCCTAGGATCTTGCTATTTTTTATGCTTTAATATTAACATGACCATGATAATTATTATAATTGTTATAATTTATGATGATTATTATTCTGATGATGATTATTTTATCTATGATGATATTATTATAATTATTATTCATAATTATTGATTATGATTATTATGTTGCATGGTATTTATTTATTGCTTGATCACACATTTTTATGCATGTTTAAAAAGGAATTGGTACTTGTAATCACGCTTAATAAGATATTTAATAATCTAGTTTAGGGTTAATTGTGATTATAATTCAAGTGATCACCAATAATAGATTTATTTGTGCATTAATATTCAACCAACATAGATAAACAGGTTTAGGGTTAATCCTATTGATTGCATGTTAATTAAAAAGCACACATGAATACGATCAGAATAAAGTAGAGGCCTATTATTAGGGCAGGTTCAATCTCTTTTAGGTTGGATTCGTACCTTCATCCCCGAACCCTTATTTGGTTCTAGAGCTTATGGAGTTGACGATCTCTTGGATCGTTAAGGGGTGTAACCTTCACCTCGTGAACGGTTTACAAGTTCCTAAAAAACTTGTTGGCGACTCTTTTGCTCTATCTTCTTCCCTTTTGGATGCCACCGTACTTTAGTGTATGATCACAGTGGGGTTCAAGCTAGGGGTTTAACGCTTGAAATTATTCCCCACAAAGTCGAAGGTAAGATATAACACTAACAACTAACAAAACAAGCAACTAAACAAATTAAACACTAGGAACGGAGATCAACAAGTAATCATGTCAATAGCAACAACTTGGGAAGATCATGCTAATCAAAGGTTGTGAAGACTAATGATAACAGCAATCAATTAGAATCAAAGAGCTATATCCTAATTGTTAAGCTACGGTTCACAATGAATAACAAAATAAGATAATCACAATCCAAACCAATCAATAATTGCAATTCCTAAATCAATTGGTCTTGTCATTAGCAATTACAATGCAATCTAGGATAATTCTCAAGGCCTAATCGAATTACATACATGCAAACCTTCATTAATCACTTTAATCTCAAGAATCAACCAACACAATTCCCAAATTAATCACAATCAATCAATCATACAAGTTTCACCCAATTCCTAGCCAAACAACTATTCAAGAATCATCATCTATCAACTAACAACTATGGAAATCAAGAATCAACAATATATCAAGAGCAATTACACTATCAAGAATCAAACATCGAAATTAAACCAAACAAACGTGAAATTAAACAAAGCAATAAGGTGAGATAGAGTTAAGAATGCTCATTGATAATAGAGAAGATCTTCAACACAATTGTCACCCTTGTATCTTTATTCTCTCAATCACCATTGAAATCCCTCACTTTCTCTCTCTAAAACTACTCCTAATCTAGCAAAAAGACTCCTAAACTAATCTAATCCTCCATAGAGGAGAGAGAAACTATTCTAAAACTAAAGAATTACTTGTGTGAAGAATAAAGAAAGCCATACAATATATAAACAAACGGAGAAAAGAAATGAAATCGCAAAGAAAACCTAGAAAGTCGCGCCCGCGGAGAAGTCGGTCGCGCCTACGGAGGAGAACACCCCAAAGCCCGCGCCCGCGCCCGCAGCCAGCCTGCGGCTACTTACTACTCAAAAGTGGCAGTTTTTTGCTGCAACCACCAGCGCCCGCGGTTGCTGGCTGGACTGTCGTGCACTGGCTGCTTGGTGGCTCGGCTGCTCAGGCAGCTTCTTGGTGCTTGCGGAGCTCGCTTGGTTTCTTGATTTGCATGCTTAGCTTCTCGAACTCGGCTCCGTTGAATTCCTTGAATGCGCTTGAGCTCCCTCCTTGATGGTTAAATTCGGGAAACTTGACAAACCTAAAAAACAAGTCAAATGAACGGAGAAGCGAGAGAGATAGCCGAGAAATGAATAAAATAATAAGAAAATCATTAAAAGAACGTATATCTCTAAACTTACACACAAACACGCAATTCAAGCATTATTACTTAAAAATACGACATAAAAGACTAAACACGAGCATAAAAATAAGAAGAAAACCTAGCCTAAGAGTGCCATAAATGGCACGCATCAATACTCCCCTTTTCCTTTACTTCCTAAAACATCGATGTGGGAGTATCACATGATGCCGAGGACCCTAATTTTGAGGCTTGATGATTTTCTGATCGGGGGACTTGTTGAAGGGTAAAATGTTTTAGGCCCTCGACCTCTTCTTTGACCATCTGCAAATATTTCATCATGGCCGGCTCCTTGGGTTCATAGTCACCATTCACTTGGTTGACTATCAGCTGAGAGTCCGAACTTACATCAACTTTTGTTGCCCCGGCCGCCTTACACATTCTAAGGCCGGCCAGCTAGACTTCATACTCAGCCTCATTATTGGAGGCTTAGAACTGAAATCTCATTGCATATTCAAACTTATCTCCCTCAGGAGATTGACAAATAATCCCAACGCCGCATCCGGTCACTGTTCCACTACCATCCACACATACTTTCCAAATTCGGTCTTTAGCCGGCTGCAAGTTCGACCGAGTCATTTCGGCTACAAAGTTAGTAAAGGCTTGCCTCTTGATTGCCCTTCTGGGTTCAAACTTGATGTCAAAACCTCTAAACTCTAAGGCCCATTTTAGCATACGGCCACTGCCCGCTAGAGTTGTAAACGGATTCTTGAGTTGTTGGTCCGCATAGACCACAATTAAGCGCGCTAGAAAATATGGTCGAAGCTTCTTCGACGCCATATACAATGCAAGGCCAAATTTTTCAATGGGGGATACCTAAGCTCGGCAATATGCAACACATGGCTGATAAAATATACTGGAATTTGATGGTCGTCCCTTTCAGCAAGCAAGACGGCGTTTAAGGAATGTTCTTAAATAGCAAGGTACATGTAAAGTTTTTCATTCTTGATTGGGCTCACGAGCCGAGGCAATGTATGCAGACGGCTTTTTAGCTGGACGAAGGCTTCTTCAGCCTCTTCTGTCCACTCAAACATAGCTTTCTTCTTAATCGTCTGAAAAAAGTATCGGCACTTATCCCCTAATCTTGACAAGAATCGACCGAGTGCAGCTAAACAGCAGGGCAATCTTTGCACTTCCCTAATTGTCCTCGTCGACTTCATGTCCAAGACGGCTTGAATTTTCTCGGGGTTGGCCTCTGTACCGCGCTGGTCAATAAAAAATCCAAGAAATTTGCCAAACTCAACACCAAAGACACACTTCTTTGGATTTAACATCATCTTATATGTCGCCTGAGTTTGGCAAAGGTTTCTCGCAGATCCTTTAGATGGTTGGCCGGCTCTTTTGACTTGACAATCATGTCATCGATGTATGCCTCCGTATTCAGGCCGATCTAATCTCGAAATACAGTGTTTACCAGTCTTTGAAATGTAGTAGGGGCATTCTTGAAGCCGAATGGCATAACTTCGTAACAGTACAGCCCCTGCTCGGTCACAAATGTCGTTTTCTCTTGGTCTTCTTCCCATAACGAGATCTGGTGGAATCCGAAGTATGCGTCCATAAAACTCATAAGGGCATGTCCGGCCGTAGAGTCGACCAGTCGGTCAATCTTAGGCAAGGAAAAGCTATACTTCGGACATGCCTTGTTAAGATCAGTATAGTCCATGCACATCCTCCAGGTTCCATTCGGCTTTCTTACCATCACCACATTGGTCACTCTATCGGGATAAAAGAATTGCCGAATGAAACCAGCGTCCAGCAGCTTCTTCACCTCTGTTGCGGCCGCCTTATTTCTCTCTTCCTTGTGATTTCTCTTCTTTTGTCGGACAGGCTTTACAAGTGGATTAACAGTAAGCTTGTGTACGGCCAGGTCTGGGTTGATACCCGGTATTTCACTCACTTCAAATGCAAACACATCCTTGAATTCTCTCACACAAGTAGAAAAAAATCTAAAAGGCACCCCCTAATTGCCACCGGTTCAGTCCAAACTGGTGGCAAAAATGGCGGCCTAATGAACCAAGACATATGGCACCGGTTCACTTGAAATCGGTGGCAAAAAATAAAGCCCACCTTTGAACCGGTGCCTTTATTTAATAAAAAAAAACCTGGCCCTTTATAACCCCCCTAACCCTGATTACTCTCACATCTGTTTCTCTCTCCTCCCCTCCTCTTTCTCTCTTCTCTCCTCCTGCTATTTCTCTTTCTCAATCTCCTTCTCCCTCCTGCTATTTCTCTTTCTCGATCTCCTTCTCCCTAATCTCCTTCTCCTTTCTTTCTTTCTTCCTTTAATTCGAAGACCACCAACATGCAACACCAAGACCGTTCTCCTTCGATTTCAATTTCTGGGTTTTTTGTTTTTCGAGTTCTGGGTTTGAAATTTGTGTTTTTTTTCAATTTTGATTTTTTTTTTCGATTTTAATTTTTATTTTTTTTTCGATTTTAATTGTGTTTTTTTTTTCGATTTTAATTTTTGTTTATCGACTTTGATTTTTGTTTTTTGATTTTTATTTTTTATTTTTGTTTTCCGATTTTAATTTTGTTTTTCAATTTTGATTTTTGTTTTTCGATTTTAATTTTTTTTTTATCGATTTTGATTATTTTTCAAGGTTTTTTCTGGGTTTTTTTCGATTTCAATTTTTTTCAATATTGTTTTTATTTTAATCGATTTCTGGGTTTTTTATTTTTTCGATTTTGTTTTTATTTTTTTAATTTCTTGGTTTTTCAATTTTTTTTTATTTTGTATTTATTTTTTCGATTTCTGGGTTTTTTTATTTTTTTCTGGGATTTTGTTTTAATTTTTTCGATTTCTAGGTTTTTCAATTTTTTTTCAATTTTGTTTTTATTTTTTTCGATTTGTGGGTTTTTTCGATTTTGTTTTTAATTTAATCAATTTTTTTTTCTTTAAATCGATTTTAATTCGCATTTTTTTTTTATTTTCTGGGTTATTTTTATTTTTTTCACAGCTAATTCATTTTTTATCGATTTATTTTGGATGTTTTAATTGGCGCAGGTATACTATTGCTTTGCAACCCAAAATAGTGCACATAATCAAAGAATCAAGAATATGGGGATTTTTAGATTGTGATGTTGTAATTTTTTTTTTATTTATATTGTAGTTTTTTTTTTATTAATTTGTTGTAATTGATCAATTTTATAGATCTAGATTGTAATTTTTTTTTATTATATACTGTAAATTTTCGATTATATTGAATGATATTCGATTTATATTTTTTTGTTCTTATTTATTTTAGTCAATTTAATTTTTAAGTGAAATTGATTTTTTTGGCTTTTTTGGCACCGATTAACCGGTGCCAAAAACTTAGAATTAATTTTTTGTGGGCTTTTATGGCACCGGTGAACCAGTGTCAATTTCGAGTTTTGCCACTGGTTCAAACCGGTGGCTTTTCCATCCCCTAATTGGCACCCCCCACATTGCCACCGGTTCAAAATTGGTGGCATTGAGGGGTTTTGAACCGGTGCCAATTTTGTTTTTCCACCTAGTGTCAATAAACTGACTAAGTCTTCTCCAAGCAAACCCGCAGCTATAGTGTCGACCTTGACTATCCGTTTTGGTTGGTCAGGGTCCAACACTACATCCTGGTGATCACGGGGGTATCAGTTCTTCAGGCCGGCCGATGGTCATTAATTGTTATGTCTTGTCGGCCACAGCCTGCTTTCGCTTTTGGCCGGCCTGGTATGTTTGGAGTAGGGGTTCTTCCCCTTTTGACTCGGACGGCTTTCCCTGTCCGCGAGTTGTTAGCTTCACAGCCAGCTGATTACATTCCTTTACCATTTTCTAACTTCCTTGAATCGATCCAATCTTTCCGCCTGATCGTTCAAACTTTAATAACATCAGATGGGGGACGATCACAACCTTTGCAGCATTTAGGGTGGGACGGGCGAGTATGACATTATAGCCAGTCAATTCTTTCACCACTAAGAATTGGATGACCATGTCCCTTCCTTCTCCTTATCTGTCCGACTGGGTGAATAATGCTCCCCCCAAATCCCACCAAAGGGTGAGCGATGTCTTGTAGAGCGTCATCTGGGAACATCAAATTTTTCATTGCGGCCAAGCTAATAATATAGGACGAGCTTCCCATATTTACTAGGATCCAGCCGACTTTCAGATTAGCTATCCTCATGATAAACACCACGGGGTCGTTATGCAAGACCTTGACCTCCCCTCGATCGGACTCACTGGCCGTTACCTTTGGGAAGGGTTCAACTTTGACCCCCTCAGCATGCATCACCTTGTCGAGCTTCCAAGCATCCTGCTTAATTCCTTTCATGGTAGGGTCGCCTGCAGCAAAGCCGCCTGATATCACGACAACCATACAAAAATTTGTACTGTTACCATCATCTTTTTCAGTTTGCTTTTGCTTTTTTTTTTTTCTCGGAGTTGTTGTATGTCCGAGTGTAAGTGAATTTTGACTACAAAACATATGAGCTCAGCATGCCCTTCTCGGCCAGCTTATCCATTAATCACTTCAGTTTAATGCAATCATTCGTGTCATGTCCCACGTCCTTGTGGTAATGACAATATTTGTTCTTGTTGCGGTACTGAACCGAGCCTCTCATCAGCTAGGGCTTCTCGAACTCAAATTTGTCCTTAATCTCCATTAGGATTGAATAACAATCTTTGGTGAACTCATACTCAGGCTTGTACTTCTTTGATTTTGGTTGCTGATCATCCGCCACCCAGACTTTTTTTCGTTTCTTTCCTTCCTTTTTCTTTCCGGCCGAGTCTTACTGAGAAGATGGCTTCTTCTTAACCCCCTTGGTTTGCTGCTCTGCTTTGGTGAGTGAACAAAAATCAGCTGCCTCTATATATGGGTTTCGGCTTCTCGCTGAACGCCTGTATACATCCGAATCTTTTTTCTGACCAAATCAAACTTAAAACCATTATGCCTTAATCCCCGAAATTCTGAGTACGCCATTTTATCCGGAAGATTCTAAATCTGGGCTTTTTCTTGGTTGAGCCTCTTGACGTACGAGCGCAAGCCCTCATTCTTTCCTTGGACAATTGTGGGCAAGTTAATGCTGGTCTTTCTTGGGGGAATGTTATATGAAAATTTTCCAACGAATAGCATACTTAGAGTAGTGAAGCAGTTTATGCACCCGGCCGGCAGGCTGTTTAACCATTCCTGCGCCACACCCTTAAGGGTGGCAGGGAAGCACCTACACCAGGTGGCGTCATCAACACTTTGCAGTTACATCAAGTTTCTATACGAGGTTACATGCTCCTTCGGGTTTCCCGAACCATCGTAAGCACCCACGAGTACGCTCTTCACCTTCGCAGGTTAGGGAGAGCTAAGAATCTCCTGAGAGAACGGAGGTTACTTGTCCCCAAGATTAAGCAAGTGCATTTTCCAATCAATAGGATGAGGCTGTCCAACCAATCCGCCCGGGTAAGGGGCTTGGTAGAACGGCTAGGTGAATTGTCCATATTTTCCGAGGAAATTAGGATTGTGTGGAAAAAATGCATTCAAATTCTAAGGAATCTGATACTGAACGGGTTGAATTGGTTGAACAATAATGGGAGTTAAAGTATGCGCAGTCTGACTTATGCTGGTCCTGGCCGTGCTAGTATGTTGGGAAAGAGAGTGGTTATAGAATTCATCCGGCATTGTGGAAGTGGAAGCCGTGTCCGACTGAGCAGCCTGCTCCCGCCAGTTGTGCATGTAATCCTTGGCATCCTTCCAGCATTGAGACGGCTCAGGATCCTCCCTTCGAGGTTGTCTGGTCTGCCCCCCAAACCGACTGGGTTCTCTCAGGGAGCCTTGACAAATTAGTTCGTGGCACCCGGGCAGACCTTCCATGCGGTCGACGAAAGGGAGTGTTCCCAGCATCTTCGGCGTCAGTTGCCTTGCTCTGATTTCTTCTCTAAGAGTCGTCCTCTACCCTTCTGGAGGCTGTCTAGAAGTGGACGACCTCTTTTCCTCCAACTCCTTTCGAAGCTTACTTAGAGCAGCCTTTAGAGAAGCAGTAGTAACTGTTAGATCCTAGACCTCATGAAATGCGGTGATCAGAGGATCATTAGAATTGATTGTTGTGGTTATATCCTCTATATTGTTGTGGTTATATCCTCTATATGGCCGTCATGACCAGGGCCAGGGCTGGCATTAGGTGTCTGACTATCTATTGCCATTACGGACGAGTATCCCCACAGACGGCGCCAAATATTTTGGGGTTTTTTTTTTATTCCCTCGGGACACTAATCACGTACTGCTGGCAATGAGACTTGACACCTGCAAAACAACAAATATTCCGTTACCGGAATATTCGCCTCTGACGGTCTAGTTAGTAACCGGAAACGGAAAAGCTAGAGAGAGAAAGTAGAGAGAAACTGTAGCTGTTTTGATACTCTATTAAATGTTATGTCATAATCCCCCTCCCATCATAAATGATTAGGGTATTATAGGGGTGGGAATTTGTGTCCCTTTAGGGTTTGTGCCCTAAGTTTCCGTATCATAATTGGCTGCGCAATCAGGGATTGACACGTGTCACCTTAGGGCGCCGTTTTGCTGCTTTCTACAAGAATATCGGGATTTGGGCTCTGATGTAGGAAATGCCCTTTTTCTCTCATTTTAGGTGCTCTTTGTTAGCTTATTACACGTGTCATCTTCCCATTGGGTCACGTGTCACCCTTTTGATTGGACCACGTGTCACTATGAGATTGGACCACGTATAAGGGGTATTTTTACCCTAAACACACATGCTCCAACTTGAGGAGGGCATTGAGATATTATGGGATATTATTTGATATGGTAGAATATTATCTTGTATATTTTAGTTAACTTTCTATTTTCCTAGGATTATCTTTTTATTCTAGGGTTAGAAGTTGTAACTCTATATATTATTCATGAGAATTAATGAGAGACAAATTTTTTAAAAAAGCCGGTGTTCATTAATTTAATGAATGGCGAAATTTTCGTGCTAGCAATGTAGTGAGTATGCACGTGCGGTGTAATGATTGCTAAAATTGAATAAAGAAATAAAAGTTTCTCTCTCCTCGTTTTTCTCTTGCTTTCTCTCTCCTCGTTTTTCTCTCTCTAAAACCAGTGAACTTGCGATTGCGATCGTTTTCTCTCTCCTCCGTTGTTGCTTTTCGAGCTTTTTCTCTCTTTTCTTTCACTTGTGAAGTTGTTTATCGCTTAATTCTGGTTAGTTTACTTATTTTTTTGAGATTTTTGTTAGTTTAAATTGTTTTGGTTCTTCGATTTTTAGGTTTTTTGATTTTGATTTTGTTTTCGTTTTTTGTAGTGTTAGTTTCAGCAATGGTGAAGAAGAAGATTTCAAAGAAGGCTGTAGATGCTGAAGAAGGTGTGTTTATTTAAATTTTTCATCATTTTTTCGAATTTTCAATTGAATTTTCGCTTATATATGTCGAATTAGTAGTGTATGTTATTTTTTATTGTTTTCTGTTGATTTATTATGCATATTATGATAATTGAATTTCAATTTTGAAGTTATTATGTTTAATTTTGCTTTATTTTATTGTTCATTGTGATAATTGGTTCAAAATTTGATATATATGTGTTGTGGTGTTGTTACATGTTAAACAAATTTTGCATGTTTGTTTTCAGAAGTTTTATTCATTATTCTTCAAATTTTGATGTTAGGTTTTAGTTAGATTATGAGAATAGTATGCATATCTGCATTGTGTTTGTGTATATGTGTTTGAGTACCAGTAATATGTGCATTGTGCATTGTGTGTGAGTAATATGTACATATATATGTTATTTATATGCATGACAAAGGTTATTTTATGCTTTGAAAAGGGTCACTTTATGCTGTGAAAAGGGTCACTTTATTCTGTCAAAAGGGTCACGTTTGTATTTAAAAGGGTTACTTGTTGTAGTTTAAAGGGTGACTTTATGCAGTGAAAAGGGTCACTTTATATAGTTAAAAGGGTCACTTTATGCTTGTTAAAGGGTTACTTTTTAGTTAAAAGGGTTACTTGTTGTATTTTAAGGGTGACTTTATGCAGTAAAAAGGGTCACTTTATTCTTTTAAAAGGGTCACTTTTTGCATTTAAAAGGATTTTTATGCATATATTCTAAATTTTCCCATGAGTAATTTGTGGATTTGTAATTTATGGTTATCCTCTGTATTAATTAGATATTGGTGGTTCAATAGGTGGATATCGTTATAAATTGCCTTCAAGGGGAAAAGGAATGGGTAAAGAGCCTGCTAAAAAGAACATGACAGCTCCTGAGAAGGACAAACCAGAGTCTAAAACTGTGAAGGCTAAAACTGTGAAGGCTAAAACTGTTCCTAAGAAGGCCAAAGTAGAGCCTCAGAAGGTTAAAGCAGCTCCTAAGAAGTCTAAAATTGTATCTAAGAAGGCCAAAACAGATGCTGAATTGCAAGTAGTTTCTGATTCTGATACTGTTGTGTAAGTATAAATGTTTTTTGTTTTTTTTTTAATCATATATATCATGATTCTGATTCTGATTCTGATATTGTTTTACTTATATTATTATTATTTAGGGAAAAAAGACCCTTGATTGCAAGGTGCAGACCACACACATTGGAATTAATGATGAGTACTTTTAGTCCTAATCAACAAAAAGCTGTTGAAGAAATAGGTTTTGGTGGTTTATTACATCTGAAATTGAAAACTTTGAATCGTCAAATGCTACATTGGCTGGTTGAACACTTTAATGGTGGTAGCTGCATGTTCACTATTGCTGCTGGTAAAGAGTTTGTAGTTACTAAAAATGATATATGTGATGTCTTTGGCTTGCCTATGAGTGAGATTGCTGTTCCTGAACTTCAGAAGACTCCTGAAGAAGGTAGTGTAGATAAACGTATCATTCAGTCATGGAGACTTGATTATGGTCTTACTGAGAAACAACCTCTGCATTTGTCAAAAGTGGAGTCTAGGATGGTTGATTTGGATGATGGTGGTGAAGAATTCAAGAGATGTTTTGTGCTACATGCTATGTCTAGCTTCTTAGCTCCTACTACTAATAGGACTGTTTCATTGAAGTTGTTGAAGGCTGTGGAAAATGTTGATGAAATCAAAACATTTGATTGGTGTTCATATGTTTTGAAAAAATTAAAGAAGGCTGTTGTGAAGTATAAGAATGATGAAAATGCTCAAAATGTAAGTGGTTGTTTGCTAGCTTTGCAAATTATGTATTTTCATCGATTAAATTTCCAAGGAGAAAAGGAAAGTAGTACCCTTCCTTTGATTCAACATTGGACTGATGCGAAGATTAAGAAGCGGATCAATTTGGAGATTAAAGCTGGTGATTTTGGGCAGGGACCATTGGATACCCTTACATATCCTGTTTCACTGCCTGAAGTTAGGGATCCTGTAACTCCTGTTGTTAAGCAAACTTGTGGTCAAGGGGCTTCTACAAGTGGTAGAAGTGGCCGCATTCTTGCATTTGATCTTCCAGAAAGTGTGATGACTGATGATGAAATTAAAGAAATTTCAACTGATGTAAGTGTTCTTTTTTTTTTTATTTAGTTATTATCTCTTTATATGCACTAAAGTTACCCTTTTTGTGCACTAAAGTTACCCTAAATATTCAGTTATAAGGGTTACTTTATGCATTTTAAAGGGTAACTTTATGCATAATAAAGGGTAACTTTATGCATTTAAAAGGGTAACTTTATGCATATATCATGAATTTTCATTTGTTTTTTATTTTTATTTTTTACATTTGTATAGTTTCTTATTGGTTCATATGTTTGCAGGCTGTTCATGAAACATTTCTTTTGGTCAAAAGAAATATGGATGTATTATTGTTGGTTCAGTCACAGGGTTTTCAAACCTTGAGTGATATGATTGCTTCTCGCAGAACTGAATCATTATCCTCTGATGATCCTGTTGTATTTTCTCAAACACAACAGCTACTTACTGATCCTCATTACCTGAAGCTTTTAGATGGTTTAATTGAGGAGTGTAACAAGATGAAGTCTATTCATGAAATGTTTCATGATTTTTATGAACCTGAAGGTCATAACAATGATGTTCCTGATAATGAACCTGAAGGTCATAACAATGATGTTCCTGATAATGAACCTGCAGAAGATTTGAATTTGAATAGGTCTGAGGATGATGTCAATGGTAAAGGAAAAAATGTTTTGATGAATAGGTCTGAGGATGATGTTGGGCCTTCTGTAGCAAATGCTTCTAGACGTATCGTCAGAGGCAATAAATCTTTTTGCTCACTCGACTGTGGGCCAGTAGGTGTGGATGTTCCTTTTCTTACTCTGTTTTTGAGGGCTAATGCTCGGATTTTCAAGAATTTGCCCAAGTTACATCAAGAAATTCTTGATTATTGTTTACTGAAGGATGATTCAATGATGAGGAAGTTAAGTGTCATTTTTTATGATAATTATATTTTATATGTTTTTTTTCCTTTATTTTTTTTAATGCTTGTCTTATTTTTTATTGTTGCAGTGAGAATCTTGTTACTATTGGTATGAATTTTTTAATTCCAAGAGAAGACATGGTATCCCTGGTAGCTCCACTTAGAATTAGATGGTGCATCATTGATTGCTACTGTCTGTATTTGAACGAGAAGGCATGTTTTGATTCTGGTCCTCGAAAATTCTTCTTTGGTGTGAGGCAAAGTGTAAGTAATTTGATTTTTTTTTTTTTATATGCACTAAAGTTACCCTTTATGTGCACTAAATTTACCCTTTATATGCACTAAAGTTACCCTTTATGTGCACTAAAGTTACCCTTTATGTGCACTAAAGTTATTATCTTTTTCTATAAACAAGTTCTCATACTTTTAATAGTTTGCATTCTTGCATGTTTGTGAAAACATTGGCAAAGGTGAAGTTTCACAAGCTGTTAATGATTTGCACGGTTTATGGGAAGGTTGGGTGAGCTATGAGAATCCTGAATGTGATATTATGGATGCTGAACTGGTATATTTCATGATAAATTACTATCAAAACTTTAAAAAAGTTTTGTTTTGTGTTAATCTGTCTAAATCAGTGTTTTAATTTTTTCTGTTTCAGATATATTTTCCTGTTCTTCTTGAGAATCACTACATTTTGTTTGTTATTGATCATACAAAAGAGGTGGTATATTATCTTGACAATATCATCTGGCGTGATGATGCTCTTGAATATACCAAAGAATTGTCTTCACACTTGGTATGTTTATGTTGATTCATTGTTATGTTTCTGTTTACTTATTGTTTCCATTTAAATTTTTTTTTTCTTTTTTCTTGTTTTATTTTATTCTAAACTTTTATATTTTATGTCAGTGTGATCAAATGGGTGTTTTTCTCGGAAAAAGAAATCATCCAAAGAGTTCTCAGCTACCTTTTTTCTCCTTGATTGATGATCGATTTCTACAATTTTTGCGTTTTCTAACCTTCTTTCTCCTCGATTGATGATCGTTTTTTGCAATTTTTGCGATTTCTCACTTTCTCTCTCCTCAATGGATGATCGAGAGCTGCGTTTTCTCACTTTCTCTCTCCTCCATTGTTCTGCGTTTTTTTGAATTTTAGGTATAAAATTCCGCTATTTTAAATTCCGCGATTTAAAAAAAAAAAAAAAAACAATAAATAAGTTGCACGTGAGCAAAACCCGATGTACAGTAAAAATACTGTACACCGGGTACATGCAAATGGAATTGTTAATGAGAAGGCCACACAATTATATTTTCTCTCTAATTTAGCACAATTAGTGTAACAATGAGGACACGAAAGAGGGGCTACAAAATTGGGATAGTTTAAAGAGAAACTTATCAATTAATTAACGGGTTAAAATTTGAAAGTAACTTCGAAACATATGAATAATAAATTTGTTGCAAATAATCTTAAATGGAGACGAGGTTATAGCCTCCTCAGTAACACTTGGTCTTGAACAAGTATTGACTGAAATATATTGAACCACACTTTGAAAAAAAAAAAAAAACGAGAAAGAAAGAAAGAAAGAAGGAAGCTTTACACGTTGAAATCATCTAAAAAATCAATAGATGATCAATTAATATAATCTTCCAAATATACCTGTGTTTCTGTGTTTTATGATACAAATTATATATCATAAAAATACAATTTCTAGTACAATTTTTCAAAGAACGTATCTACAATAAGAGATTACCCATTCATACTTGCATTACATTCTCTTCAGTAACTTTCGGAGCACCATTTTCATATAAACATGCAGCGACAAAAAGAAACTTAATCACCAAATACATCTCACTAGTTTACACATCCGCCTCACAAGTTTTACTCATCGTAGTCCTATAAGCCAGTCATTACTGTTCGCAAGTAGTAGATGAGGTATCTCAAAAAGGTTGTTCAGAATTTATGCCAGGAAGCTGCTCATGCGATGCATTCATGTTGACTTTGATCCTGTTATTACAGGGAGAAACTAACACATTGATACTTGATACCAATGATCTAATTCAACACAACTGGCATACTTCAATCTTCATTGAGATGTTCAATTTTATAGGCATTTAAGGACTAAGGCTTTGCTGTTGATGTTGTATAAGGCCTTTGGTTCTAACATTATTTTGTTTATTGTACAAAATAGGTTACACTAAATTGAGATATGGATGTAAAACTGGAAAGAGAGCCAAAATTGTAATTTCCAGTCAGCTATGTAGTGTTTATTGCAGAAAAAACAAAGAATAGTAAGTTAATGTAGAAGTAAGGTAATGTTATGATATACCTGTTGTGGATGTTTACATATTCATCAGTTTCATCCAAAATTTCCTCCTGTAGTAAAGCAATGAGAGATTAAATTAGAAACGGGGGATAAAAGCTGAACAATTGGGGCTGACAGATAAAGATGCTTGAAGGGAGCTACAAAATTAACAGCTCATTTAAAAAGACCGGTCTATTCAATGCACCCACAGAATTAAGACAGCATCAATCGGCCATTCTTAGGGTCAAGAGACTCAAGACCCCTAAAGAAATTATCTATTTTTTGCTCCGGCTTCTTTGACATATCACACATCCAGCACAACTGGTTCTGACTATTACATACACCTTTAAGCTCAATTGTTCCCTGCATTATACTAGGACTTCAATGCAGAGATTTTTGATCAAAGTCATTAGTAAGGAAATACTTGTTTAAATACTTCTAAATGTCTCCCATAACTTAATCTTGGATATATTCAGTTCTTTTTTTGCTTCAGTCTTATACGATAATAGGAGCTTAACTCCTGAATAATTTCATTGTCATAGCCTTCAAGTTAAAGACCCTTTCAAATTCAATGGACCTAAGTCAATCTAGTTCCTTCTAGCTCAGATTCAATCTTGAGAACCGAGATTATGACATATGTAGGACTTGTTATTTCATCCTCCCCCAGCATGTTCAATTGCAAAATCACCGGCACCACTAGCCTTCTCTTTATGGAATTCATCACTATTATGTTACATATACCTTCCTCATACCTTAGGCTTTAAAGATAGTCAACGAACAAATTAGCTGGCCCAATTGATTATGAATTACTCATGTATAGCCTTAAAGCACGAATTTAATTGTTTGGCCAATCAAGCATAACTTAATCTATGATTCTATGCCATGTTCTTCCAGTGGATTTTCCAAACAACTCATTTCTGCCTCCATTCTAAAGTTTAAAAAGATGTTTGTCTTGGGAACGAAAGTTGGTTCTTTCAGCTAAAATTTATGTTTCAGCTCTTAGAGTGCATTGTAGGCTAAGGCCATGTTCTCTTTACCTTAAAACAAGTTTCAATCAGTTAAAAAATCAGCTTTAAATCAGTAAATAATAGTGAATCAGTAAAATGAATCTATAATCAGTAAAGAAAACATAAAGTTTAACACCACTGACATCAGAATAGTAAAATCAGTGTTTATATATATAAATATATATATATATATATATATACAAGAAATGGCATTAGTCAACCAAGATAGTTTTAGAGATGAAGACAAAATATCCTCACAGAGTAACCAAAAGAAAATTTACAAACTAGTCCACTTTATGAAGCAGAAATCAATTATAATCAGCGTTTTATACCGATGAAATTGTTCTTTGAAAAAAAATTAGGTGATTAGAGTCTTCATGTTCTTTGGGGGCCTTGACAAAGTGGTGACAGATTAGTAGGGAGGACAATTGAGCAGCCACCTAACATTTAATGACTTTATTTACAGATTGCTTGTTGCTACAAATATGTGGTGACTATCCATGTTCCATACTAGAGCTTGGTTTACATAATGCCTGGATTTTTAGAGTGCATACAAATAAATAAAGCAACAGGATCAAATAACACTGTTAAAATCAACAGATAAAATCTTCTTTCTGCCATTGGATTCCTTTACTAAAGCAGGTTCCATAAGTGATTCTATGTTATTACTAGATCATGTAGCTCACAAAGGTATGCCTTACAGACATAGATCTATGTTAATACATACCTTGAGCAGTTCTTCAATTACATCTTCCATGGAAATCACACCAACCGCGGCTTGATTAGGAGGAAATTCTGGAATAGGCACGTTCTCAACATCCAAAACACAGAAGGAGCAACCTTTATGTCGTTTGAGGGTTGTAGTAACAGGAATTTTTTGCACTTTCTGGCCTCCACCATCATTAGTAAGTGCATAAACATCTGTCGCCTTTGGCTGAATTACATCACTACCTGAACTATCATGCTCTGAGAATTACCAGAATTATCACAAGATTTTAGACTTTGTTCTCTTCGATTCAAAACAGCTTATTTCAGGAAAAAAGAATTTTAAAACGTTAGTTTTACAGCTAACAGCTAACAAGTTAAAACAAATTAATACCAGGTCAATTAGTAGTAGTTGGATCAAAATTTGTTTTAATTGGCTGATTAACTATAGTTTAAAAATTGATTTAAATATAAAAAAGAACACAGTTGTAGTAATATTGAATATAAAGACCTTCGGAGGCTCATCAACTCTAATTCAAAAATTTTTGCAATATAACATGAGGGTCCCCGGCATGAGAATATCCAAATTTTGAAAAATTTATTTATTTCGTTTAAAATTAATTGTAATGCATCCAATAAGATCGTTTTTCTATAATTATTATCAATTAACATGAACTAGGGTCTGAATACAGCCAGTGACAAGAACTTGTCAGTACATATATATATAACCTTAATTTAGCCCCTATAGATATGTTCACTTCACCTAATCTGATCTGAAATTAATATATTCTGATCTAATCTGGTCTGGTTTTACACTCAGTGGCATAAACTGGTCAACATAGACACATTGGTGTAAACTTTGTCACTTAAAACCCATTCCAATTGACAATGTTTGCTATACAATTATCAAGATTGTGTCACTGAATGTATTTAGTGACCATTTTTCATGTTAATTTCATTATTTAGACAAGTTCATATCAATGGTTGTAGTTGGACCACATTTCATGTCAATGAGTAAATTACTATATAGTGGTAACTGGTAGATTAAGGAGAGTTCATGACCAAAGCTAAATATGATCAACCTGTGCATAAGTATATTGCCATAGCTTCACAGTAGCACAGATTTATGCATTTATCAAACTTGGGGATGTATGAGAAATTACCAGCTAAACAGTGAGCTCGTGATAAGAACTTTGGGGTTCTTCAGTAACATAAGCTTTTGTGGTATTACTGAGATTTTAAAATCAAAAAAACAAAAAAAAAAACACACACACTAATACCCTTCTCAGCATTTCTCATTCAATCCCCTTATTACATAGTCAATGCTCCTGAACTTACCATCCAGAGGCTTTACATTTGTCTGATTTAAATCCTTGTAAACAACGGCAATGTGACTGTGGCCCTTCTGAAACTGGTTCAGGATGTCATACAGTGGCATATTTTCAGGAACCCTGTAGTACCAAAGAAAGCAAGATAAGTGACTACAAATTAAGACATTGGACATATATGAATCAATTAGACACCAAATAAAAAAGGAATGTAAGTTTTTTAAGGAGAAGGAAAAGGAGATTTTAAAGAAAGGGGTAAAAGATAAACAATAATTAAAGTAAAAACATACAGTGTACATAACATCACTTCATCTACACCCATTTTAACTTATACTTTCCTGTCCAAGAGTAAAGACAATTTATAAAAAGCTTGCATTTTTTAGGGCCAATATGAATTGTCAAATGTCCATATTGATTATCTATGTCGAAACATCATGTCCAACATAATAACTTTTAACATAACCAAGAACACAGTACATGGGCACCAAAGATTCATAATTCCAACAAAAATTTGTACACGTTTTTAATCATTTTTCTACCTCCAATATTTTTGATAACCTATCATATTTTATCATTTTTCTTTCATTTTGCAGAAATGGAAACAGCTTTGTCATCGTCATCATCAAAAAAATGACAGTTTAACTCAGGAACTTTTAGATATCAGGAGTCCTCTGACAAACCTCTAATGAAACAAGCAGAACACCAACAGACTGCAGATAGAAAAAACACTTAAAGTATGTAAGTATGTTAGTAAGTAAGAAATGCATTTTTTTTTTCTCCGCTCTTCTTTTTAGCTTTCAGTTCCTGCTTATGGTCAAAATATACTTTTTTGCTTTCCTAACCTCTTAACCTGTTTGGTGAAAGTTGCATTAAGTGGCCAATATTGGTCATTCCAGTACTTGGTTCTGAAGGATATCTTCCAGCTCAAGCAGTAAGCACTAAGAAGTCAACTATATGCTTATTATACAGCTCAAACTAAATTACCAAGCTTTATTCTATAAAATTAGCACAAGCATGAAAAGCAAAACAATTCGTAGATAAAACTTGTGAAGTAGCACTGTATTGCAAAAAAACCTCCTCTCAGAAGCTCTATTCATTAGTTCATTGTGTTTCTAACAATTCAGAAACACCCAAGCATGCAGCCTTGCTAGATATTGTGCAACATATGTTAAGGAAATTAAAAATCATAATTAATTTGTAAGAACTAATGATGCTGAAACTCTCATACTACATATGCAATTCACCCCCCCAAAAAAAAAAAAAAAAAAAAAAACACTACCACCATGATGATAACCTTGTCCATCTTCTCAAAATGGATTCTAAACATTTGATTAGGGTGGCCTTCTAAAGTTATTTGCTATTCCAAACAACCTAATACAATGACTAGTAAACAACTAATATTTGCCAACTGAGTACTCTAATATCAAGTTTAACATAATCTAACCTTTTGGATAGCATTTCTTTTTAGGAGACTCAGTCAAATGTTTGAATTCACATAGCTTTACAGAAAGAAGAAAAAAAATATATCAAGAAAGTCCTATTACCTGGGAATTTTTCTAATGGTTATCTTTCTTAGAGGCACTCCTTCATCAGGGTCAACACCTAAAAGATTTTTAACCTGTACATGACCGAAAAATGAAACATATAAAGGCAACACAGAGAAAATTGCATACATACAGATGTATTGTTCTAAGAATACAAAAGGCACTTCCATATGAGCAAAAAAAACCCAGGGAAGACACCTGCAACATGTATCAATCACATCATGCCAGTGTGAGACAGAATTCTGCTAGAAAGGATCCCAGATTAAAGGCAATTATACAGCTTGAAAAACAAGGACTTTACTACCACAACCCTCTCACAAAGTGCAATCACTCCACTCAGATGCAGTTGCGATTTTGAAATGGTAACAGAACTACTTTTGCAGGCAATGTGGATAGTTTGTGGTTGTTGCAAGCTTGCAACCTAACATCTCCGTCATAGTAAGTTAAAAAACTAATACAGTGCAGCCAATTTATAATACCATGATCGCCACAACACTTTAGGCTCCTTACTTCAATGATGAATACATAGTCCAACGCCCCAACATCATAATGCTCAATGGTTGAGTTTAGCTAAGGAAATTGGCAATCTCACAATTCACAAAATTTCTGTCCCAAAAATGTTCTCGCATTTAAGAATAACCCACACACATTGTATCCTATACAATAGGAAAACAGCTTGAAGCCATGGTTCAGTTAACAATGATACCTATCCTTGGGATGTACTAAATCAGTCAAAAGGACAACATGAAGAAAGAATACCATCAACATTCCTGACGAGGAAGCTCACAATAACTATTCCCAACCTCCCTTTCTTAGACCATTTGAAACAGAAAAACTATAAGAGCATATGCATTCTTAGTGAAAGAGTCTAAGATTAGGCATTACTATATTAATTTCTTCTTAGCTAAGGAGTAAAATCTATCAAAGGGAAAAAAATCGTCATAGCCAAACAATTAAATTGAAGAAAAAGGCTTACAAATCAGGCTACCACACTTTACATCATGTAAGGAAATGCCTAAGGAAAATCCCTATAGAGTGGCAACAAAAGAAAGCAAGCTAAATCACTTTATCCAATACATATGCTGCTGTCAACCCTAGCACTTTGGTTTAAGCTCAAAGTGCAGCTAGGCAGGTTGATTCCACAAGGAAACTCCTCCGTTACTTTCAAAACAAAAACAAGAAAACATGATATGTTCCAAAGTAGAAGGTAAAAAGACCCATTGAACATCCATCACTTCAGATAATTTATCCTTAGAATCATAGGATTAAAACCATATAGTATGCCATATTAAAGGGAATGCCCTATTTGTCCATTAAGATTGCATATCAAAATTACCTAAAGCAAACTTTAGGAAAAAGAATGCATATATATCTTAAAGATACAACTTTAATGGATATTCCGCCAAAGAGTGCCACATAAGTAAGGTAAAAGGAGGACTATGTATATCCTGGGAGATGTCTCCGACAGGGAATTTGTCGCATTCATTATTAAGTTTGAGAGGAATGATGTGTTCGGTCCATTATAATGTGTTAGTAATTGAATTTGTCACGTTAGGCCCATTTGACGGCCAAGAACATGTTCGACTATTAAAAACTCAGATGGTGTGCTAGTAAAAGTTTACAAAACCAATATTTTGAAAATATATATTCAAACAAATCTAAAAAGATCCCACATAACTATATTTTTTTTCTTATATATCAATAAGAATTTACAATCAAAGTTGATGAACTTTGACTACAATAAGAAGGAAATGGAGCAAACAATTAAGAATGTAGGAAGTACTAGAAAGAAATTCCTTAAACACATTGACTTAAATGATTGAAGAGCAGTCGCATAATTATCACAGCATTTTAGCAGATCATACTACTTTCCAAAAGTTAGATATTCCTAGGCCCACTCCTACAAATGGGTAAGGACTGTTAGAGGTCTTAGGGAACTTTTAGGAATAAATAATAAAATAAAAAAATTAAAACAGTAAATGAGGATGTGTAATAAGGAAACAAAAAATATGCCAGTACCAACTTGATCTACATCTATCAGGCCCTGTTTGGTTCAGCACTATGTGTCATTGTAGATTTCAATATCAAACCCTTGAATTTGAGATATTTGATTCCAGAAAATCTACACTTAATACCTAGTGTTAGGTTCAAATCCACCATTTTGCAATTGGATAAAAGACTTTGAAAAATGTATATAAAATCTCTATTTTTCCTAGAGCCCATCACAGATATAAATTAAAAATAAATAAATAAAAGCAAACAAATAAAAAAACAGATTAAAAAAGTTATGTAGTCTGGACTCCGGCAACCCTTCTTTCTTCTTATCCTTTTTCTTCTCACGTCAAGCTAAGGCCACCATATCAACCAACCAAGACAGCCACAAGCAAGCTCCAACACCAGTCCACAATTTATCCTAATTGTTCAAACATAACCAAGGAAAGAAGGCCTGCTAGATACTCCTATATTATCACCATTAGTAGGCATGCAGAAGATAGTGGCAGCTGTTTTGGTTTCTGTGGTGGTGGCATCAGCATTTGATTGTGCAAGAAGAAAGTCTGACAAGTGACAATGATGTAGCAATGGAAGAGAGCAGGCTATGGAATTTGCTTGTTGGGGTTTGAACATCCAGTATATTTGAGTTTCATTCATTATAAGGTTAATCAGAGGTGGGGGTTTGGCTGAACCCCACCCCCCCTTTAAGAATGGAAACCCTGCACCTAGTGGGTGTAGAGTGTGAGCTCTACTGGTTTCAGTTTTTTGTATAGTTGTGAATTGAACAATATGCTTGAATTTAGTTGATTCCAAACCCATATATGATACCTAAAATTTACAAACTAACACCCACAAAGAACAATACCCATACTCCCATAGGACCTAGGATAACAATCTAATATCAATATATATATTAAAACTCATGGCAAGACATGATGTTTTGCCATGTGTCAACAATTTTGCCATTTGACATATGATGTGTCGTCGCCAAATCATACCATAACATTAATACTCTATGCATTAACTTTCATGTATTAATGTTAAGTTTAATTGATAAACTCTTCTTATGCATGACAATTTCCCTTGTACTGTAACTTCTTAACAATTACATAATAATAAAGTTAGTAAGAAATTAAACATTTACTCCATTTTTATTTTGTGCATTAACATAACTCATAAAATTGTAATCATAGTGTAAAAGATTTTTGTGCATTATGGAGAAGTATATATTTTGACATCAAATCTATAAAGATTTGATTTATAATATTTTTATGATTTTAATGTAAAAAAATGATTCTTATAATCAAACCAACTCATACAAGCAACAAACTACTTAAGCTATCATATTAAATAAATAAATAAATAAAACCACCACTTAAGCTCTCAATGAGAACAAGCCAAAATATATATAGTTCGATTAAAGTAATAAATTTATAATGACCCGGGACATTGCCCGAGCCAATAACTAGTTTACTTTTTATAACATATGAGAGTATGCAGAGTAGTCTTCTTAATACAAGAGAATCAAAAGCTATCTTTCAATTTTGAAACATCTAATGCAGGTGATATGTGACAGATACTATGCAAGCAACCAAAGTACAGATAATAATGAGAACTTGTCAGCAAATAAGCAATCTAGAAAAAATGGAAGTTGATATTTATGTAAGTTGCAACTCTAGGTGAAGCATAACATGATATAGAAAAGGAAATACCAGGACTAATCCGATTATGTTCAATGGGTTTTGATAATAAACAGGAACTCTACTGTGTCCCATTGCCATAATAGCATTAAGTGTTTCCCTGCAGAGGAAAAATGATATTAGAGATATGAAGGCTGTGTGAGACACTATGTAAGACTCAAAATCAGCAATAGACCCACAAATTAAGAGTTGCATCCAGATCAAGGGAAAATGCCTTCGATATCAAGGTCATGGCATCCTTTGCAGTCTTCTCAGTCATTTCAAGGGCACCTGTTATGATAGTAGTCTCATCATGTGTTAAATCCCCACCTTTCCCAGCCTATTTAACAAACATTTAGAGCAATGTAAGGCCAACTGTTAGCAAAATGTCATCAAGTTCCACCAAAATTGGCAAGAAGAGGTAAATCAGAGATGACTCTTTTGCAAGGGAGTTCCAACAAGTATACCTCATTCCCATGAAAATTAACAAAAGTTTTAAGCTCAGCTCTTCGTAAGAGTGCAGTCTGTCCCTTGCCCAACATCCAGTCTAGAACCTAATTTCAACAAGGAAGCTAATATTAATATAAGAAAAGAGTACCTGCTGATTCAGACAAGATTTACAACTTACGGTTCATCCTCAAATATGGAACTCTAGCTAAGAATGAAAAGTAATTTTATTAAGTAGGGAAAGACATTATGATCTAAATTCGGCAATGCCAATGCCACTTTCATAGCTTGTCTAGAGCAGTTATTAGTAGTCTAATAAAAGGCTTGTGTTCACGAAAGATGTTTACACTTGGATAAGAAATTTTTTTCATAAAAAAAATTAAAGAATAAAAAATTAAAGAAGCTGAAACAGAGGGAAAGCTATCGTATATAGAAAAAGAACAAAAGAAATCTGAAAGTAAATTTTTAGTAGAAGCACACAATGCCACATGACACAGAGGCTAAAACACCAAATGATCCCAAAAGTCCGTAACACCTTCACCAAATTAATTTAAATACTTAATCATGAAAGATAAAATCATCACTTCAGCCAAAAGCACCCAAATTACTGTCAGAAAAAAAACATATCATGAAAGAAACCAACCCATCTCGCTTGTGGCCGATCATAAAGGCAGAGCAGAACCAGAATTCTCCTTTTAATGCTTCATCTGATGCTTATCACTTCCAAAAAGTACCAGCTATCTTGCAGCAAATGAAGAGATAAGCATCAGATTCTGCATATACATAAATGTGATCACAAACACAGCTTCAGAAGGGCTTAAGAGAATGATTTAATTTTTTCTTTCCTTAGGTCTCTTTTTGTACATGGGTGGACCCCCTCTGTATCTTTCTAATTTATTCCCTCCGTCCCCTTTTGATAGTCCCTTATGGGCAAATTTTAGTCCCAAAATGCTCACCCCATTTGCTTTTTCCAAATATTAATTTTTTACCAAAATTCCATCCAACTAAAAACAATAGTTGTGCAAATTTAAATTTTCCATGTAAATTTTGCTTTCCCATGTACTTTTATTACTTTCTCTCTCTACTTTTTTGCATACCCAATGTCAATTTACTTTTTCAATGTATTTTAACTATTCTTGTTTGTGTTTATTAATTCTCGTGAAAAATGCCCATAAGGGACTATCAAAAGGGGACAGAGGGAGTATATCTTTATTTCTAAATCAACAACCAAAAAAAGTGTTACATAAACTAGGAGATAAGGCTCTTGTAGAATACTGCAGAAGCAAATAATTATGCCTACATCTTGTTTTGAGAATGAAAGCCTTGAATTTTATTGGAACCTTTTAGCTTCCAAACATTCAGTGATTTTACGTTTTTTCACAAGGACTTGAAAGCAAAAATACAAAACGTGACCTGATGATTGAGCAAGCCAAATTCTTTGATCAAGATGACCAAAGAAAACATAAAATCTTCGAATCTTTATAGGCAAGACACATCACCCAATTTCCTTACATATAAATTTTCATAGAAAATGAAGAATCCAAAACAAATGTAGACCTGTAAAGATCAGTTACAGATAAATTTTTCCAGGACTGTAGGCAGCAAATTTCAACAAGTGCATGGACATTCTTGGACACCACATTCCCTACAAATAAACTCAAACCTCCCAACCCTTTTTCCCTTGACCAATTGATTAGATCTCAAATTACAAGATGATCCCCTTTCTTAAGTGTTAGAATCCACCTGATCTACCTTATGCATACTAAGGCCGAAGGGGGACCTTCCACCGAAGCCATTTGGGGCCCGGCCTCTGGTACATTATTGCAATTAATTAGCTATTGAACTTAGTGATGTTCTTTTATTTATAAAAATTTGGAATATAGTGATTAGTTTTGAGCAACTGGTAAAATATTCATATCCCGGTCCCTTTAATATTTTTTACCAAGATCCGCCACTGACTAAGGCTACATTCTTTTCTGCTTTTGCTGGAAAAAATATTTAAAAAGTAGCAAAAAATTAAAGAAAAAAAATATATATTTCCTTGTTTTTAGCTAAACTTATTTTTGCTACACTTGATTTTGTTATAATTATTTAGATAAGCTAAGTACAAAAGAGCCTAACACATGCTTGTCAAGTATTTTGCTCTTGTTTACCCTTCTTGTGATCCAATGATCTAGTTAAAGTAATCTAAAGGTGCAACAATCATTCACTAGAAAGCATTGTTATAGACAATTTAAAGCCGTATTGCGAATGTACTTAAATTAAAAACCTACAAATCATACTTGCCCTCATCATATGCATTAGTTTTTCCAAACAGAATCTTACCTTACTAATTGGATAAGAAATGGGGAAAAATAACCAAAGTAATACACGAACAAAGGGTGCCAATGTAGCTCCAACCACTAGCCCATAGCGTGTGCAAACTGCCTGTGGCAATATCTACAAGGAAAGAGGCAAATAAAAACAATAAAGCATTGTATGCAAACTAAAGGTCTTTTTATACGAAGTATAAAAAGTGAGAAAAATCTCTCACCTCACCAAACATAAGAATCAGAGTTACTGATATCACAATTGCGGCCCATGGGGGGACAAGTTTATCCAAAAATATGGGAAGAGCCTGCAAAAATAAGGAAAATACAAGTCAATATAATCAAAGCTAGATAGCTAGAGGCTAGAATCAACACTGGTTCAAATTATCGTCCCATACCTCCATTGCCAAAGAGTTCCCAATAAGAAGAGTACAGAGAAGGAGATGCTGATTCTTTACCACTGGAAATATTTTTGCTGCCAAAGAAAGATGGGTCGTAGCAAGTCAGTGGGATGATAGCAAAAAAACACAACCATCCATCACTCAACCAAATAAGCCCTCCTTTCTTATTATAACAATCATCTCAAATATATTGTTCTGGTTAAGACTCGCTTTGTAAGAATAAGGGGACGGTCCAATTTCGAAACGTTCCAATGATTAATTATCTAATAAAAATGACCATCTATTTGCCAAAACTAGAGCATGGTACCAAATTGAACCTTTTCAATCAGAGTAAAGGAAAACTATCCTGTCAAATCATATAAACCCAAAAAAAACCTCTGAAAAAATCCTATCTTTCTTGATTAAATAGTTTACTCCATAATCCACATACATACAGTAGCAAACTACGCAAAAGTTGGTACCAATTCAATATTCAGCATCAGCAGTCAAAGATGTCTGATCATTCAACTAATAAACAAATAAATTATTGTCCCCAAAAGGATAATTAATTCCTCTAGGAACATAACACAACATAAACCCAATTCAAATAAACCCACCAAAAAAAACCTCAAAAATTGAAAAACTGTTTGATCATTTGTTTAAATAAATAAATGAAAGTACTGGTCATCAGGAAAATGATTAATTCCTCGAAAAACTGTCGCATCAATAATATAATTTGAACTAGTAAAGCAACAAATAAAACTCGATGAAGAGGGTAACTAAGTATTGCTAAATCCAATCCAAATAAACCCAACAAGAAAAACCCAAAAACACGGTTGAATTTAGCATAAAATAAACAACTGCAAAATCAACAAGAACAACAATAATAATGAAATATGATGAATTAAAGAAAGAGAGAGAGAAAGTGGGGACCAGCGTGGATACGATCCTGAGGACGACCAGCCTTGATGAGGACTTCAAGGTCAACAAGAGCGAGAGACATGAGACCGAGGGTCAGACCAGCCATCAGACCAGCAAATATAACTAAGCTTACTATTATCACTAGATTTTCTACATATACTGATAACGTTATACCACCAGCTTCATCGCCATGATTGCTCATCTTTATTTCTCTCTCTCTTCCTTGCTAATTCAACTCCTTACTCACTCCTCACTTTTCCCTTTTTGTCTTTGTTTGGTGATTTGATGATCCCTTTTTGCTTAAATTTCCGAAAGATACACGCGTTAATACACGGCATAGGTTAAAATGTTACGAAGTAAATAGGACTGCACTAGCTTAAGTCTCGAACTCCTTTTTTTTTTTTTTTTTGACAGCAAGTCTCGAACTCTCGACATGCACGATTTTATGAGTTTTTTTTTTTTTTTTTTTTTTTTTTTTTTTTTTAACGAGAAGAAAAAGGATTTTATTAATGAAAGATAGTCAAACGATATTTACAAACAACTCCTAAGAAGTTTAAAATTTCAATATAAGTACAAATCACCTCAGAACTAGTTACATGCAGATTCGATCGACGATCGCCTTAATAAAAAACTTCATCTGTAGCAATACAATATGTGAGTTAGCTCTAATTCGGCTTGAGATCCACGGATGAGTAGTTGTTTGAGTGAAGAAACTCATATGGCCTTCTATATACTTTCGGAGACGATGAAACCCTAAATCTTCGATCTTTAGCACACAAACAAACAAAAAAAGAATAAGCCTAATTCAATAAACCCCATCATAAATATGGGATCCTTTTATTGAAATCAATTAAAAAGTTTTTTGGGCCTTATCACCGGTAAAACCACTAGTGAAAGCCCCTACAAAAATTTACAATTGAGATCAGAAGAAAATAGATGGATGAGAAGAGGAGAAAGGAGAAGAGTAAGGAAAAAAAATCTAGCAATGGAGGCTAGATAAACCCTTCCAAGGGAAAACCCTAGAGGGAACCAAAAAAACCCTCCCAAGGAGAAAACCTAGAGGGAACCAATAAGATGTACTACTAAATTTTATATATTTCAACAATTATGTATAAAAAAAAAAGGAAAATTAACAATGGTACACCCAAGGTTTGAGCGTTTATCAATAATACACCTACTTAACTTTTGTTTATCAACGGTACACCCATGGTTTCATACACTCATCTACAGTAACCCTAACATTAAACAAACGTTAATCATAGGTTAATTTTGGCATTTTTCTATATTTTTTAGCTTACAAAACTCCCTCCTTTTTTCCGTCTTCACTTTCCTTCATTTATTTAAACTTACCCTCCCTCCTTTTTTTTCCCTCTTCACCCTTCTCTTGCTTCACTAGAATTTCCCTCTTTTACTTTTTTTTTTTTTTTTTTTTTTTTGAATTTTTGAATCTGAATGGCTTCTTTTGGCAATGGCTAGCAACAGGAATGGTAGGGGTTTGTGGTTCAAATTAGTGAATTGCAATTGTGACCCCTCAAGATATGCTGATATCAGATTCTCAAGCACTGTTTCAAACCCGGGAAGACCCTACTACAAGTGCAAGTTGTGTGAATTCTTCATGTGGGTCAAGGAGGACCATATTGTTACTGACTAGTAGATAGGATTGCTAATACAATTGAAGCTACATGTGTTCAACTTTCGAGGAGAGAATTCAATGAGTGCATGCACAAAATAGATGAATTTGCTGATTTTTTCATTTGGCGGTCAAAGTTGCCATTGTTATGTATTTGGTGTTATTAGTGGTAGCTCTAAAATAATTGTAATTTGCTATTTGATATCAATAAAAGCTAAGTCATTGCTGACTTTTAATTTCAATATTACTGAACTTAATTTCAATAAAAGATCTGAAACAAATTGTAATTTGCTGACTTTTATTTTCAATATTGTTGAACTTTATTACAGGACAAATGTAGAGCAAATCCAAATGCATAATGATGCTCATAAATACTGACCAAATTAATCAGCATTTGCCATTCATTGCATATGTCCAAAGCTTACAGTACCAAATTCATTGTCAAAAGCATAATTCAAAAGGCTAAAATTAAAACTGATTGTCAAAACCTACTACAGACAAAAACCAATCCAAAGTATCAATACACAAAATTCTGAGAAATCTAAGCATCAAGCACTATGAAGCATCTATGTTTGGGATTGTGACTGGTTGAGAGGGGTTTGACTCTGCATTTGTGAAGCATCAAACGCTGTTGCCATCTGTTGTACAACATCTTTGTTGGTGGGACCTCCCTTACATGTCCTAGAATTATGGCTGAAAGATCCATATTGTTTTGGGTGTTTTTGTCCCTCGGGAGAGTTGCAGCTCGAAGACTGGTTGCACGCGGCATGTACCTACAACGGAGACTCCGAGTATTTAGAGCTCCGCCTCCGACGATCAAGTTAGTACTTGAATATGAGTAGGAGAAGGTGCAAAAATTTAAATGAGATCTCCTCGAATTCCGAGATCAGGTGTTCTCTGATGTGAGAGAATGTAGGGTAGGTGTAATGAATTATTGAATCTGTCCCAAAATTGGGGGATATCTCCCTATTTATAGGGTCACTGGGGAACGTGCCCTCTCTTAGGTCATTTGACCTAGATTTGGTGGGCTGCGCCGTTTTGCGGTGCCCTTGAGAATTGGGCCTTGAAGGCCGCAATTCTGGAAAGCATATGAGGCTAACACGTGTGAGCTGGCAATTGGCTCAAATGGACCTGCCTATGCTTGACACGTGTCCCTCTCTGATTGGTCCACATGGACAGGGTATTTTTACCCAAAACATTTGCCCCTCACAGGTGTCACGTGGTTGGCCACGTGGCGCCTGTGACACGGGGCATTCAAGGAATGGTGAACAGTATAAACCATTCACCTTCTAGGGTATGACAAGGACGCCCCCATTATTACCCTTCTATAAATAGAAGGTTTACCTTCTCTCTCCTCATTTCATACCAAAGCATTTGACTTTTTAGAGAGAGAAAATCTGCATCTGTCTACTATGAATTTGCGTTTTTTCCGTCTGCGTTTTGAGGAGAACATCCGGTCACCGCGTGTAGTAATTTTTAGATTTCCAGAGAAAGTTTACAGGTAACCGCCTCTACTCCCTTCAAGCTTTTTATACTTTTCCACTTATGTAGTTAGGCTTCAAAAATAAAATGGACTCTTCATCAACCCACATGGCACCGCCTAGGTCATTTAGCCAGCCTCCTGGTATGGCTGAATCTAGAACCGGGGGTGCCTATTTTGGATATTCGGACCTGCTTTGCTCATCCCCGAACACCTCCGTCTATGTGTCTATGCAGGACACAATGCCTAGAGTTAAACAGGCGACTAGGAGGCGGCCTACTAAAAGAGTGCCGACTAATGAAGTTATTCTTGATGAGGAATACATAAGAGGAGCAGACGGGTTCTTCTCCGGATGGAACCCCTTTAATCCCTAGTGACACAATCTTAGAAGAGGTGGACGACAAGGAGGATTCTTCTTCCTCAGGGTGTTATGAAGATGGGTAAGGCGACGAGGGAGCCAGCGAGATATCCGGCTTAGAGGCGTCGGGCTCTGGCCAAGAAAATATGGCGGTTGACTACTAGCAGCCACCTAAAGGACCAAATTAGCCCAATCCCTTGGAAACTAAAATGCTTCGTAGGGACTTAGCTATTATGCAAAGCATCTTTAGGGACTTTGAGGAGACGCAGTCGGTAGGAGAAGGCTGGAGAATTGAGGTTCCGCCACTTGAGGCAATGATTGCCTGGGAGGATGATATTGATAATGTCGGCAGTTGTTTCGGCTTCTATGAAGCCATGATCAAAGCCGGCCTCCGCTTTTCCCTTCACAAAGGGATTATGAAGATTTTGAAGGGGTATGACTTGGGCGTCTAGCACCTTACCCCCAATTCGGGGATAAACATTCTAAGTTGTATCGCCGCCTGCGATTTTAGAACATAGAGCCTAGTTTCTTGGCGTTTGCTCATATGCATTATATTAGTCGGGCCCTAGGGGAGTATCGGGCGTGGTACACTCTTACCACACACCCGTAGTATCTGATGTCCTTGGACAAGCCGTCCAAGTGGTCCGGCTGGAAGGAGAGATTCTACTTGGTCTCTTCCCTAGCATTGGGACACAACCAGTTTATACGCCGATAAAATCAAGATCCGGCGCTGCTCGGGAAAAAGTGCGCCCTTCCTTGGATGTCATCCAGGACATATAAGCAGATAATGGAGTCAGGCTTTTTTGAGACAAGGACCGAGCCCTTGGAGGATGGGACTCAAATAATCGTTCCAAAGAACTAGATACCCCATTTGAATTTTTTAAAGAATGAGGCCTTCCTCTCTGCCTGTGGGCTTTGCACCATGTTCCCACAGGGTAGACTTACTACACATCCGACAATTTTCCGTCTGTATTGATGCTTTTATTGTTTTTGGTAATCTTTTTAACCAACTGTTTCCTTTCTTATTGTAGATGAAGCAAAGAATATTGTTTCTCCTGAGATGACACTTGCTAAATTGGTTGCCCTTCTGAGGAAGGAGCAGCTCCTTGAGAAAAAGGCCGCCTTAGAAGTCAAAAAAGGAGGGGTAAGCCCGCCTGCTATACTTTTCCAGCTTTTATAACAACTTAGTTAATTACCGGTTCTACCCCTTTCCTTTAACTTACAAATTTTTCGTCTATAATTCCTTATTTTGTTATTTGTAGAGCGGAAGAAAATCAATTCCCCACTCAATAACCAAATTATTCAAGTGGCTGAGGAATGAGCTGAGCAAAACCCCAGCTAAGACGGGAAGGAAGAATCCTCCCCACTCCTCATCTTCAGCCAACCCTGATAGACCGTTAACTAAGGGAAAAAGTTCGGCTGTTATGAGAGCTCTGAGCGAAAGCTCAGAGCAAGGGTAAAAAAACGGATGCTTCTACAACATCGAAGAGTGGCGAGCCACTCACAACTGCAATCGGTTCTGAAGCGGCTGAAGCAGAGTCTCCTTAGCTTCGCGTCCAAGGTAAGACACGAGTAGAATTCCCCTAGCCGATTGACTATATGCGAGTCAAGACTCGGGTCAATCCGCCTGAAGGTTCGATGAGCAGCTGGCATGAGTCAGGTGCCGCCTATAATGCTTTCTCACCTAGTACTTCTTTTGATGTAGATACTCCCTCAACACCGCCTGACATGCAGGTGTTTGCTAAGAGGATGGTGCAGACCCTCACTCGGACAAAGAAACACTCTGTGTCGGATGTGCAAATGGTGGATTTTGACCGGATCCAGGGCCTGCTTGCTTAGGTAACTTTTTACTTAGGACCACACTCTTAATAGTTTTTAACTCACTTTGCTAACCATCTAACCCCACCTTTTTAGGCGATGCTAAGGGTAGACGGGCTTAAGGTCCCCTTCAGACAAAAGGAGAAGAGGTAAATGACGCTAAACAGAGGGTCGTTCAAGCTCTCAACTCTGATGAATACAGTAAAATACAATGTGATGTTGAAATTAAAGCAGTAAAGTTGAAATAGGAGGAGCTGATAAGGAACTTGACAGCTGCTAATGACGCCGCTAACGAGCGGATAGCCAAGCTTGAGTAGGATCTGAAGACTGCCCAGTTAGACCTCAAGGATTTGGAGGGATCTGACAAGGAGAATCCCCAGCTGAGAGCACACGTCAGCCGCCAGGGTGTCGAGCTTGTTAATGCGTGACATTTATGTCACTCTTAGGAAGTATTTTTAGAGTCATTTTCCCGTTTATTTTATCCTATTTTCCCTTTCTTTCTCTTGTTTTCTCTTAATAACATTTCTTGTTTATTTTGGTAATTTTGTCGTGTTTTAGTTCTTTTCGTAGTTTTTAGTTTATTTTCGTATTTTATTTGCTTTTGATTTGTTATTTTTCGTTCTTTATTTTTCCTTGAAAGTTTTCTAGTTTACTTTTATTTATTTTAATTAGTTTTGAGTCTATTTTATTTCACTTTCTTTACTTGTATAGTTTTATTTAATTTTTATTAGTTTAGTGTTATTTATCTTATTTTATTTTACTTTATTTTACCTTTATTTTATTTTATTTTATTTTATCTCTTAGTAATACCCTCGTGTTTTTGGTGTTTAGGTTGATGCTCGATTTTCAAGTCCAAATCAGGTTCAAGGTCCGAGGAACCATCGGGATTATCAAGAGGAGGAAGCTAAGCTCAAGGGAAGCTAGAGGAAGCATGATTCAGAAGAGGTTCGGCCGAACCTCCTAATGGTGTGGCCGAACCTGCTCAGTGGTTCGGCCGAACGTTGAGGCAGGGGCAAGATGAAAATTGGCAGTTTTGCAGGAGTGGCCGAACCACATGAGTTCGACCAGACCAGGATCAGGGAGGTTCGACCGAACCTACCCATGGTTCGGCCAAACGTACCTTGTAGTCCGGCCGAACCTACCCTGTAGTCCGGCCAAACGTACCCTGTAGTCCGGGAGAACCTTCCCATTTGTTCGGTCGGACCTCTCCTTTTATCAGCTGGCTCTGTACGGACTATATAAGTCCCATCTTAAAACATTCAATAAATATCATCTATTCTTCTCTCTAATTAGTTTTAGTTTTAGGTTAGGTTAGGGTTAGTCTTCATTGGTAGAGAGAGAAAGTGAGGTTTTCTTCATTAATGAACTTGGATTTTGAAGAAGGAGCTTGTTCAATCCTTTGTAGACCTTCATCTTCAATTAATGAGCAATTTCTTACTCTTTCTCTTTACCTTTGTTCTTGATTTTGTTTATTTGCTTTTATTTTTCTTCTTTGCTTATTAATCATGTTGATGGTTATTGATTTGATGATTGATATTGTTTTCAACATGATTTGTGAGTAGTCATCTAGCCAAGGGTGTGGGGATGGTGTAGTTGCTAATTGTTCATGCTTTTAATGTTGGGGTTATGTTAATGGTGATTAAAGTCTTTGCATGCTTGATATTCTTTGGTCTTTCTTGCAAGAGCACATTGTTAGTTGATCAAAGATGAGTCTTTACTAACAAGTAACGGAAGTTGACTTAGTTGAGATTCATTACTATCGATTGTTATTTAATAGTACCTCCTAGTATATGGTTCTAATGTGGAAACATAGAGGCTATGTTAGGAGAAGCCAATTGACCCCGGAAGGCGGCTAGATTGGACCCTTTACTTTGGTATTCATGCATGTTTAGTTTACCATTGATATGCTACTTTGTTATTGTATGGTCAAGCGTCAACTTCACCTACCCATTTCCCTTGGTGCCTTAATGTTTTATTTCTTGTTTTAGCATCTTTAGACTTTAGTTTATTTATCTCCTATTCCGGACTAGCTTAATTGTCGATAACATTTGGTGGTGTTTACCGTTCTCTGTGGTTCGATCCCTATGCTTGCCTTATACTCGTATTAGGTTTGTTTAGGTTGTATAAATTGTATTTGATCTAGGGATAGACAATTGACGACGCGTTTATTCCCTTGCCACTTGTCCAAGAAAGGAACCGGCATAAGGATGAGATTGCCCAAGAGCAAAAGCGGCTGGTTGCTGAGAATGAGCGGGATACTAAAGCCCGACAGCGCATTGCATGGGGTCTGCTCCACCCTAATATTGAGTTTGATGTGCTCAAACTGCGATATGATTATGCCACTGAGGTGTATGACGCACAGCAACTCAATGAGCAGGCCCCTCCTCCCTTCAAGGCATGGGCCCTTGAACAAGGCTTTGAGGTCTCTAATAATAAGGAAGAGCTGGTTGCTAACCAAGTTAATCAGGTTCAGGCTAATGATGCTCAAACTAATCAAGTCTAAGATGGCTATATCTCGGATGGGCAAAAAGAAGCAAGCCTCCCAGCAAGTCAGAACCAGCCGGAGCAGGTCAAGCAGCCTTGATTCAGCCTCCCTTCTTCTGCGGCAGTATGCTAGTGTAATCTTTCCGGCCTGTGAGCCGAGTAGTTCTGTGTTTTTACTAACTAAGGAGTCGGGTGACAATTTACATTTTCTTTTTGTCCCGGATGTTATCCAGTTAACACTACTATCTGGTTTTTACCGATTTGAATGAAATTTTCCGACTGAGTCGGCTTAATGAATTTGCTGATTTTGTTTCAATTTTTGCACTTAAATTCTGCAATTTTAATTTTTGATTTTTGCCTAACTTTTTAGAGCATGCGGCAATTTAAATAGTATACCGGCTACTCTTTCCCCTGGCGACTGTGTGGTTAGTGTAATCTTTCCGGCCTGTGAGCCGAGTATTTCTGTGTTTTTACCGACTAAGGAGTTGGGTGACAATTTTTATTTTCTTTTTGTTTTGGATGTTATTTGGTTAACACTACTATTTGGTTTTTACCCTTTGAATGAAATTTTCCAATTGAGTTGGCTTGATGAAATTGTGATTTTGTTTCAATTTTTGCACTTAAATTCTGCCATTTTAATTTTTGATTTTTGCTTAGAGCATGTGGCAATTCAAATAGTATACCGGCTACTCTTGCCCCTGGCGGTTGTGTGGTTGGTTTCAATACTTCTTTGATTGATTGAATTTTGAATGTTTGATACTTTAAAGAGTATGGAATGTTACTAAGTCAATCAATCACAGTAGTGATTGCCCCAAACCAAGTACACAACCGTCCACATAACTAATAAGTAGCCGTTTTACCTAACTGGGGAGTAGGCTAGATCATAGCCATTTTTCCCTTTTTGTGTATTCGCATTTCATAACTCTTAGTGAGCCAGGCGAGAACTTGCCGCCTGGAATTTAATAGAATAGGGAACATATTTTTCGCCTGCCTAATGGTCCTTAGACGACTTAGAGCCCTTCTGGGGTGCCTGCAATTCATTGCACCTATTTCGTCTTCCCCATTAGGGTGACTGGTACAATTTCGTCGAATAGCCTAATAGAGAACTTTAGTTATTAATCGGCTGATGTCTTTTGACATCCGGTCTCTACACTTAGCCGTTCTATTAGGCTATTTTGGTCAGATAACTATGAGTTAACCAATTAGGCCGTTCAATCTTTGTCGTCTGCATATGCTAGTAGAGAAAACGATAGAATGCCCTCTAAGACGATAACACCCGGAGGGGCGTCGCCGGACACCATACTCATATGGGAGCAGACAAATTTATAAAATAAGTTTTGCATCCGGCCTTTGGCCTCTTAAATTAAATATCATTTTCGCCACCAAGTTTATTAACTTAGTTTTATTCATTGTATTGACCGTTGTAGGGAGGGTAATCCCATCGTAAAAGGTACTCTCCTTAAATGCCCTTGGCCACTTAAAAGCCTAGGACTTTACACTTGTTAGGGTGTAGTAGGATTTGAATTCCTAATTGTTTGGGAGACCTTGAATTAGAAATGATACTCTCATCACGCTTTTTTGTAAGAAAGAAGTAGGAGTCGCCAATGAGTTTTAGGAAACTCATAAACCTCGTTCATGCCTTTCTTCCATGTGGAGTTCATGGAATAATTAGCACGAATCATAAGTTTATTCATGCCCAAATTGGTCTACATAAACCAGAAATGAGTTCGGGAGCGAGGGTACTAAAATAACGTTCCTTTTAGGAAGGAATCAATATTCTAGCCCTAGTACGACCTCTACTAGCTCTTCCTTTTTCACAATTTCATTACCAAACAATATATGTAACGTGATACCTAAAACTACGTTTGTTGATTTTATTTACAAGCATTAATCACATAGGAATTACATTGCAAAAGTCGTTATTCTTATTTAATAATATTCGTGAAAGAACAATAAATAAACAAGATTTACCTTGTCTTAAGTGATAAAACAACAATTAATTATTCAAATTCTAGTCTTGATTAACGAAAGAGTACTATGTGAGTTAATTAATTTATAGTATGTTTAAGTGATCAAACAACACTAATTAATCAATTAAAATTATTTAAACAATAAAAGAAAAGTGATTTATCTAAGTGCTCAGGAAACTAAACGTTCTTCTTTTATGTTCAATCTCCGTTTAATGTGTTTATGGACTTTCTTTCTTCTTTGTACCTCAATGGATTTCAATGGATTCAATTAGGGTTGGAAAGTATTTGGGAAGAGAGAAGAAACAGTAGTATGATAGTAAGAGAAGTTGAGAGATTAGGGTTGTGAGAATATTAGGGTTTTAATTCTGAATTTTTCGGTCCCCGTAATGCTGAATAAAGACCCCTATTTATAGGCGTAGGGATCTAGGTTTAGGGTTTTAGAGCCGCGTCGTCATGTGGCGCGCGCAACTCTTAGAGTCGCGTTGGGGTTCTGCGTGCATCTCATATGAGTCGCGCGCGCAACTGATTGAGTTGCGCTGGTTTGCGGTTTGCCTTATACAAAAACGCGTTTTTAAAACTTCCATAACTTTTGATTGCGGAGTCGGATTAAGGCGTGTGAGATATCATTGGAAATATCTGAATGTATAATTTCCAATTCCGTTTGAATTAAGTTAAAATATGTTATGGATCAAAAGTTATGGCCGTTGGAGTGCAAGGATGTCGGTTTTAGGGCCCGGTTTAGTGTTTTGATCATAACTTCTTCGTTTTGGCTCGAAATTGGGCTTATAATATACCGTTGGAAATCTATTTGAAAGGGATATCCATCTGTATAGGCCTTGCATGGAAATTTAATGGTTGGTCTATCTTTTTTGCTGGATTTTCAACAATGTAGGTTCCATTGGATCCAATCATTGCATTTGCCGCATTTGGGTCCGTTATTAATCAAGTTTAAACATGTATGAACATGTTTTCGGTCTAATTAGTAATCGAACAAGGCTGTAAGATAACTTGGTCTCAAATATGGGTTTCAACTTACTTCATAATTCTTTTCATAGTCCATAAACATTTTAACTTTGATCTAACATGAAGAACGGATTTTTGTAACATCATCGCACTTCCTTTCGGGACAAGAGGCCAAAAGTAGGTGTCTACAGTTAGCCCTCACTTTGATCAAGTCTAGAATAGACAATGATCAAAGTAGTAAAGGAAATAACTCCGAGACTCATTCTGCGAAGTTCTCTAAGGATAAAGAATCTTTCAGTAATGTTTAAGGATGTCGAAACAATCCTTGGTTCGCTAGGTGTTTGAAACAAGTAGCTATTAAGGCTAGAAAAAGTTTTTCCTAGTCTTAACGCGCTAAAGAATCTAGATTGATCCTTTGTAATTGTAGAACGCTTTTACAAGTAAAGGTGTTCTAGGTGATGTCAAGTCATGAGAAGAGATCGGTTTTAAAAGGATAAAAGGGGATGATTTCTTCTCAATCGTGTCATCGTTGGTCTAAAGTCCCTCGATATGTCATTGAAACTTTAGCTTGACTTTAACAAAGTAAAACGATGAAAAAGGGGTTTTCGGTATTCGAGCCGAAATGGTCTGGTATTCGAGTCGGGTCCGGTATTCGAGCCGGAAGTCCACAAGATAGAAATACATGTCTTAGGACTAGAGGCATATATCCAAATTCAGTGAGAAGGAAGAAAGTCAGCAACTTAGTTAACAACACTGTGGCGCCACCCCCCCCCCCCCCACCACCACCATCACAAACCTCAAAACCCCCACAACTTGACAACCAACATATAACTCTACCCCATCCCAACCACGAACAATCCCCATCCACGACCCTACAATCAGACCCCCAAAATATTCAAATCCCCCTCCCCCCTTTGACCTCCCATTTCCTTCCTTTATGGCTGCTTTCATAGGGGCTTTAATTCCAAGCTTCCCATACTTCTTTCATCATCATCAATCAGCATCACAATAATATAATCTACCCATTGAATTAGGATGAAACAAATTAAGCCATCCAAAATCATCAATTCCATACATATGGTATGGTCAGTGCCGATACAGAGATGTGGGTGCGTTACGGTGCTTTAGATTGGTGGTCCGTAGGTGGGTGGTGGGCAATACATGTGCTGCTGTAGTGGTGTGATTAGGTGGTGGTTTCAGGTTCTAGGTAAGTGGGGTTAGAATTTTGAGGTCTAAGTACTTGGGGATGGGGTTTTTGGTGGTTACGGGGTCTAAGTGAATGGAATTGGTGGTTTCGATTTGGTGAGGTGAGTGGTTTCGAGACTGGGTAGCTAGGGGTGGTGGTGGGGTAAGTGATGGCTGAGGTGGTGGTGGCAATGGCGAAAGGTTCAAGGATGTGATGGAGTTGGAGAGAGAAGGAAGGAGGGAAAAAGAATTAAGAAAAAAAAAAGTTACCTGAAGTTCAGGTAACCAGTCAAAAAGGTTCGCTAGAAGATAATAAGTATTAAACTTAGGATTATTCTAGGTTAATCAAAAGGTTGGATTATTGTGGGAGAATAAAGCAAAGGTTGGATTATTCTTGTTAAATTTTCCTATCTCATTTTTTTTATTTTTTTTTTGTTGATATTGGAGCCCCCATGTGTCGGGTTATGCGCATTCTTACTATTTCGCAAGTCTTGGAGCCCCCAATTGGTGGCAAATTCTAATGACTTGCTAATGTTTAGGCCATTCATATGATATTGAGATGGACCTGTGTATATATCCTATTTTTGTTTTTGAAATATTTAGGACAGTGATATGGCTTTCACATTTTAGTTAAAGTTATTTTCAAGAAAACAAGTTAGTTTTTTGCTTGTTTATAGACCAAAAACAATTAAGGTTTAGTAATCTTACTTAATGTCTTAACGTTTGTAAAAAAATTGCGGTGATTTTATTCTTCAAAGTATTCAGAAATCAAATATTTTCTTTGTTCTTGTCAATATTTGATTTTGGTCTTGTAGGTGGTTCGTTTACCATCCCTTAGTCAATAAGCGAGAACAAGTTCGGGTCAAGAAGAAGTCGAATCTTAATTCATTCCTTTTGGAAATATAAATGTACATACACGTATCATCCAAACGGTTATTGATAATCTGAAAATTTATTTATTTGAGGGAATGAAACAAAGATTCAGAATGGAAATTTTTGAATACTATTTTTTATTAGAGACAAGTTATTTTGAACTAGAATTCAAAATTTGGCAAGGGTCCAATAATTTAAATAAAAGTTTGTTTTGAAAAGCAACTTTTGTAGTTGGCAAAATACATAATATTTTTTTTCAAAATTGAACCCAGAATGGAAAGAGAAGTTTAGCTCGTAATAGAGTGTGACTTTTTTTGTCAAGATTGATGAAGTTAAGTTGTAATTTGCAACTTATTTCAACAAAGATATGAAAATGTGAACAAACTTCATATATTTGATTTTGTTTATGTTTTTCTACTTGTCATCATTGTCATATTTTTCTAATTAAAAGTGAAGTTCTTTCAATTAAATAAGTACCGTAGTTTGAAAATGAATGTTTATCAAACCTAGGTTTGGTGAAGTGTTAGAATAATTTATAAAATCATTCGAATCACTTTCTAAAATATGGTCTCATTTTAATATAAAAGTTAAGGTGAGACCTATATTTTTAATTTGAAGCCCCCAAGCGTAGACTTTAGGTGGCTTTTGGAATTCATGTATACATATGCTAGGGGATGTTTCTCATGTTTATTTAAAGCCCCAAGGTTTGTATTTTTAATTTGTGGAATATTGCATATGTTTATCATGAATTGTTTGATCAAGTAACATAATTAATTATCTTGGTCAAATAATAGGAAGTGGTATTCTTCCCTTTGTCATTTAAAGTTAATAAGATGGTTCGTAATAAGCTTTGCATGACATTGATTTCGCACCAAAAATAGCGTGTTCAAATCTGTAAATAGAGAGAAGTGGGGATGTCCTGGCTTTTTTAAGCCCCCAATTTGAGGCAAAGAGCGGAAAAATTATACTATTTTCGAGTATTTTAGTTGCCAAATGGGTGGGATCATCCCGACTTATCCCCCTAAAAAAGAAATGAACAAAAAAGACAAATTTATATAAAAAGGAAGGGGAATCCAACTTTCTTATAGAAGAATAAAGAAATAAAATTAGACATGTTTTCGAAAAGCAAGGATTATTGACTTAATATTTGAATCATCGTGATGACTTGACAGTGAGGTATACGTGTGATAGCGATAACGATCATTTTTTTCATGTAGCGATCATGTTTAATCATTATTCCTCGCTTAGAGAAGATAGAGATATCCCACGTAGGCAGACATTTTAGTTGCTCATGACAAGTCAAAAGACCAATTCTCAAGAGTTGTAAAAGACATCTAAAGTTGATGTTGAGGCTGTCGATATATCAAATCAATTTATTGTGTTAATTCTTTTTCTTTCTAGGCATTGTATATAAAACCTGAATTACCTTGGTAATAAATGGCCCTATTATTAAAAGAAAATAAGATGATTGTTTGTTTTTTTAAAGTGATAATCATCTCATTTTTCTTTGGCCAAAGATATGGAAAACATCAAATTTAGTTTGATTCTATTGTTTTACTAACATGATGTAATCAAGCCAATGGCTATCAAATCATCCAAATTTTTTTTATATATGATCTTGTAATCATAACTCAACACTTCATGTATTTTATATATGGGCATGACTACTTAATAGTAGGTCCATATGTGCAAAGGCCTAAGATTGGCCATATTTTCATAGAATGATGATTTTGGTATATGGTTATGGTCTACCTCAAGGAAGGCCTTTCCAAGGTCGTAACATGGCTAGGCTTGGGGTTATGAAAAATGGACAGGCTCAAGTATACTCCCAAAATCCCTTACTTTTGGTGCTTCTCAAATTTAAACATTTCTTCTTTATGTGGCAACTTCCTACATTAGGTGCCTTTTCCTTGTCATATCTCCTTTCTTTCTTTTTTTTTTTTTTTTTTTTTTTTGACAAGTTTTATTTTGGGTTTAAAACGCTTTCTTTCTTTCTTTTGCATTGGATCTTTCCTTTTGGGTTTAGACTAACTTTGTGTCCCCCTCTTATGTTTTGTTCCCCCAATTTCCTATTTGTATCTTTGAACCATTCCCATCCCAAAGTATGGAATAATGTAGGTTGAATAACTAAGGCTCAATTGACGAGGATCAAAAGGGCTGCCAAAATGATGGATTTTCTCTAAGGTTAAGAACATGGGATTATATTTATGGAGTTTCAAGTTGCCTCCTGTGTTGGTGAAATCATTATATCCTTTCTTTTGGGCCAAAGATGGGCCTCTTTTCGTTCGATAAATCTAGTAATCCAAAGCTTATCAAGATTCTTAAGGTGTTGAGTATGTATGCCTTTTGATATTGTCTGTTTGTATGTATATGTTTTATTTAATTCAAGTCAATAACAATAAAGAGATTAAAAATAGAACAAGATAGACGTACTTGAAAATATATTTTTTATTCATTAATTAATGAGTGTACAAAATAAGTAGATTCGACAACATGAATCTCTTAGTCTATCATTAAAAAAACAAAGGAAAGGAACAAAACAAGACCTAGGGTGCTACATCTTGAATTGTTGATAACTTCTTGAGATTGCGTCTTCGAGCTTTGTCCGTTTCTGACGTAGGTGAAATCCTCTCTAAAAATCAAGTCCATCTATATGATTCATGGTTTCATTTATCAAGTCCCTTTCAATTAATGTTCCCACGGTATAGACTTTTTTAAATGTGTCTAAACCAAGGTATTGTAAATGGGACTTGTATGGTGGAGACATATTGTCTATGAACTTTGGGACAAGTTCATGATCCGGAGGTCTTTGTGGAATAAGAGCAACCTTTGATCACCACTTGGAAAAGAAGTCAATGAAGGTGACAGGGTAAAGTCGTATCACCTAATCAAAAGTAACTAACTAATAATAGATAGGGAAGTAGGGTTGAATCCACAGGGAAACAAGTCTTTTTATTCCTAATTAACTAATATAATCTAGATTATGAAGTAACCAAAATATTATAATCAAAAGGAACTAAACTACGAAGATTAAGAATAAGGAGAAAACAATGGATAAAAGGTCTAGGGCATAGGTGATCGAGATAAGATAGGTCGTTAGGACTACTAACCCTAACCAAATTAGAAATTTATAATACCTAAACTTACACTAAACTAGTTAGTGGCAAGTAAAGGGTCGACCCAAAAGGACTAAATGTATCAATTTGTGCTAATTAGACTACTAGGAAAGCTTGTGAGATAGAGAGAGGTACAACTAAACACAACTAAGAACAAATAACTAAAACTAGGGAAAGTGGAATCCAATTACATTAATACATTCAATAACATCATACAATTATATGAAAATGACCTTGATTAGGAACAATCAACACATTTAACTCACTCTTGCATAATTAAGCATGTTAATTATCCTACTAAACTAATTCACTCTCGTGCAACTAGCCTAGCAAAGGTATGGAAGAAATTAGGGCTCTCAACCAACTCACTCTCGCACAATCGATTGAAAGCACAATTAAGAACATAGAATCAATTAGCTATAAAGATTCTAATCCATAACAACATCATCCATACACAATAATCAAGAAATAATTCCATACTAATCACAATCAATCATTCAATTTATTGACATAACCTTCATCCATTTCCCTAGAACAAAATCTAAGCTAACATAATGTATAAAGACATGGAAAACAAGGTAAAATAAGAATAAAAACAAGATTAAACAAATAAACTAATTAATCTGCTCAAATCAGTAAACAAAAAGCAAAAAACTAAGAATTAAGCAAGAAATAAAGATGAGAGAAAGTTAGAAAATGCTCATTGAATAGATGAGAAGAAGTTCCACAAAGTTGCTTCTTAAACCTCTCAAAAACTCCATGGAAATCCAAGCTTTCTCTCTCTAAACTACTCCTAACCCTAAGAGAGAGAAAATAAAGTCTAAACTAAAACTAATCTATCTAAAAATAAAATGTTGATTGATTCCCTTTAGAAAATAACCCAAAGAGGGTATTTATAATACAAGCTAAAATAATATAAAAGAAATTAAAAAGAAATAAAAACTAAACTAAAACAATTAAAATACTAAACTAAAAACCAAAAAAAAAAAAAAACAAAACTAAAAGTAAAATAAAATAAAAAGGAAAATGAAAATGAAAATGAAAAGGAAAAAGAAAAAACCAAATCCCACTAATTTCCCCCTAGAACCACGAAACAATCAGACCCCCCAAACCCCTTCACTTTCTCATTTCTTGGGATGTAATCCCCTACTTCACGCCACACCAAACTCCATCATCAATCATCACGCAACCATCATCACCACCATCGCAAGCATCCATCATCATCTAGCATCAAATCGTGGCCGTCCAATTCTCATTAAAAATCACATGAAAAGCTCGTGATTAACCCACGTTTGCGCGCCCGCGAAGAAGACGCACACAGGTTGCGAAAAGCTTCTGCCTCGAATCTGATTTTGGACTCCATTTTGTGCGCTTTTTGACAGGGCTGCGTGGCCGCGAATTGGTTGCTCTATAAGTTTGGGTGTTAAGCGAAATGCGGCTGTAATTGGTGAGTAATTGGGTGGTGATTTGGGTGGTTAATTGTGGGTGAAAGGCTGGTGGTTTAATTGGTGTTGCGGGGGTCGAATTGAGGTGGTAATTGCTGGCGGTTTGGTGGAGAAATGGGAGGTGACGGTGGTGTTGGTGGTTTAATTGGTGCGAATTGGTGAAGGAGGCATGTTGGGGTTTGCGTGGTAGTGGTAGTGGCTGCTGTTACAGTTGGTGAATTGTGGCGGCTGTGAGTGGTTTCGGTGTTGGGTGAATTGCGGTTATTGGTGGGTGGTGATTGGAGGTGTTTTGGTGGTTCTTGGTGTGAGGTGAGCAGGGGCGCTGTGGGTGGTGATTTTGGTGGCGAAATGGGAGGTGAGGCTGGGTATGAGTGGCGCTGCTGGTTGTTGTGTGTGAGTGTAGTGGAGGTTGTAGGTGGATGCGGGTTGGTTGCGGTGGGATAGAGGTGAGGACTAGGTGACAAAGGGAATAAACGCGTCGTCAATTGTCTATCCCTAGATCAAATACAATTTATACAACCTAAACAAACTTAATACGAGTATAAGGCAAGCATAGGGGTCGAACCACAGAGAACGGTAAACACCACCAAATGTTATCGACAATTAAGCTAGTCCGGAATAGGGGATAAATAAACTAAAGTCTAAAAAATGCTAAAACAAGAAATAAAACATTAAGGCACCAAGGGAAATGGGTAGGTGAAGTTGACGCTTGACCATACAATAACAAAGTAGCATATCAATGGTAAACTAAACATACATGAATATCGAAGTAAAGGGTCCAATCTAGCCGCCTTCCGGGGTCAATTGGCTTCTCCTAACATAGCCTCTATGTTTCCACATTAGAACCATATACTAGGAGGTACTATTAAATAACAATCGATAGTAATGAATCTCAACTAAGTCAACTTTCGTTACTTGTTAGTAAAGACTCATCTTTGATCAACTAACAATGTGCACTTGCAAGAAAGACCAAAGAATATCAAGCATGCAAAGACTTTAATCACCATTAACATAACCCCAACATTAAAAGCATGAACAATTAGCAACTACACCATCCCCACACCCTTGGCTAGATGACTACTCACAAATCATGTTGAAAACAATATCAATCATCAAATCAATAAGCATCAACATGATTAATAAGCAAAGAAGAAAAATGAAAGCAAATAAACAAAATCAAGAACAAAGGTAAAGAAACAGAGTAAGAAATTGCTCATTAATTGAAGATGAAGGTCTACAAAGGATTGAACAAGCTCCTTCTTCAAAATCCAAGTTCATTAATGAAGAAAACCTCACTTTCTTTCTCTACCAATGAAGACTAACCCTAACCTAACCTAAAACTAAAACTTATTAGAGAGAAGAATAGATAGTTATTGAATTCTCTTTCTAATTACCCCAAAATTGGGTATTTATACTAAGCTAATAAAACTAGGAAAAAAAAAAGAGAAATAAAAGAAGGAAATAAAATAAAGAAAGAAAAGGAAATAAAAAGAAAATAAAATAAATGAAAAAAAAACAAAAGAGAAAAGAAATAAGAAAAGATAAAGGAAAGGAAATAAAAATAAAAGAAAAAGAAAATGAAAAATAAAAACCAAATCAATTCCCACCCAAAACCATCAGCACCACGATTTCCTTCTTCTTCTCCTTCACATCGGCTGCTCTATCTCCATTGAAGCTCATCTTATCACCACCGTTCATCAACCATCATCATCAAATCGAGGCCGTTCGATCCTCATTAAAAGCCATGTGCATAGCTCGTGAAATGGTTCGATCGAACCGTGGGTTAGTGTGGCCAAACTACGGGGTTGGTTCGGTCGAACCATGGGTATGTTCGTCCACTCCTCTTTGATTAACGAAACCCAAAAAGTCTCTGACTCGAACTTTGACCGAACCACCAACGGTTTGCCCGAACCCGATTGAAATCGAATTTGCTCTGATTTGGGGCTGTTGCTGTGCGAATTGGTGATGATATGGCGCAATTGCTGCTGTAATTGATGCTGGGTGCTTGCGGTTGGTGGTTTGTGATGGCTGGTGGTTGTTGTGGGGTTGCGCGAGGTGGATGAAGGTGGGTTGAGTAGTGCGGCTGCTGCAATTGGTTGGAGGTTGGTTGGTGGCAGCAGGGGAGTGGTGTTGCGGGGTGCGCGTTGGTGTTGTGAGGGTGAGTGGAATTGATGGTTGATTGCGGTTGTTGTTGCTGATTGGTGGTTGGTACGGAGGTGATTGAGGGAGGCAGCTGTGGCTGTTGTTGGTGGTTGAGAACGGTGGTGCGGCTGGTGGTAATTGGTGGTTGATTGTGGGCGGTGCAGTGGGTTGTTAGTGCTTGCGGAGTTGCAGGCTGGTTTTGGGGTTGGGGCTGCACGTGAAGGTGGTGTGTGGTGGTTTTGGGAGGTTGCAATTGGTGGCGGTGGCTGGTTTTGTAGGTAGATTGGGTGATTGTTACGGGGGTGATTGGTGGCTGCTGTGTGCGGCGGCATTGATTGGTGGCTGCGGTGCTGTGAGTGTGGGGAGCTAGGAGCAGGGGAGATAATTATGTGCTTGGTGTGGTGGAGGATAGGTGTGGTGGGGTGAAGGATAGGTGTGGTGGGGTGAAGGATAGGTATGGTGGCAGCAAGGGCAGCAGCTTGACTTGATTGACTCGGGTCTCGAACATCCAATGCAAACCACTTGACTTTGAAATCCGTGCTTGAACCCAAAAACATACCTACACAACCAAAAATACACATTGGAGAATCGGGACATAAAATAAGATAAATAAAATAGAAATAAATAAAATGAAAATAGATAATGGACGAAATAAAACAAAACCACGACAAATAGAATAAAATAAATAAAATAGAAATAGATAAAATGAAATAGAAAATAAGAGACATAAAACTAAACTATTAAAAATAAACAAAAACTATACAAGCAAATAAAGTAAAATAAAATACGAAAATAAACTAAAGCTAAAAAAATAAAGAAAATAAACTAAAACGCTCCAACACTACTAAATAAACAAGAAACTTTATTAAAGAGAAAACAAGAGAAAGAAAGGGAAAATAAGAGAAAATAAACACGAAAATGACTCTAAAACTACTCCCTAAGAGTGACATAAATGTCACTCATCAAATTCCCCCAAGCTAAACCTTTTCTCGTCCTCGAGCAAAGCTAAGGCAAAAGAGAACAAGATGGAATTGTTTAATGCAAAAGAAACAAAAAATAGAAACAAAGGGAAAGAATGTACACTAACTCACTGCCGTAGGAATCACGGATGCATTTAGCGTATGCATCAAGCCCTTTAAACCCCTATGTCGCCAAAGAGGACGAGTACGCTCTCGTGAGGGTTTCCTAAGAAGTTTAACCCACAACTCTTGGCAACACATAACATTCAAGGCAAAGGTGAAATCAAGAAAACTCGAATTTTGGAATTTCAAACCAAACACAAACAATGGGCTAAATGCACAAGAATACAGTCCTTTCTAGACATTAAAGGTATCCAAGCAAAAGAATAGCTAAGGTTGATGCACACATAAAGCATGCAAATGGTAGAGAACTTAGAGGGACTTACACTCCTCCTTATCTCCAACCAAACTTCCGCATCCTCACTAGTTTTGCATCCACTTTTAAGGTGATATCTCGAGATTCCTAGAAGGAATCGGAAGAAATAATCAATGAAAAACATTTAGGCTACCTGACATCTTGGCATTGATAGCTCGCTCAATAGGCTTGGCTTGATAACCCTCCATCGGTAGTAACTAAACCTCACTAAGGTCAAAAGGTCTCAAAAGGGTTGAAACGTTTAGGCTAGGGTAAAGGGTGTGGAAATAAATTTGGAAATTGGTGGTTAACTTAGAAGTGAAGCAAGGTTTATCATTCCTCAATTCAAACTCAATAAACTACCAACTTTCAAATAAAAAATTCTAGCAACTCCTCCCCCAAGCTTATTCTTTTTCAACCAAACAACAAATATTTTTGTATTTTCTCAATATTTTCTTCTTTTTTTTTCATTTCTTTTTATTCTTTGCTCTCGCCTCTTTTAACTTTGAGCGGCTTTTTCTTTCATTCCCTTTATTTTCTTCTCATTTACTCAAACCATTCAACATAACAAATATAATCACAAGTACCAAAATTTGAGTTTTTCACTTCTTTTTCATTCTTTTTCTCACTTTCATTAATCCAAAAATCCAAATCAAGTCCCAAGAATGCTTCACAAAAACTAATAAAGGTGAAAATAAAGCAAAGGTCCATTGGTTTGTAATGTGGTTATGCCAAAGAAGGGAAAATGGCTCAAATTGGGTTACTAAATGAGCAAATGCAAAAGAAAAATAAAAGAAAAGAAAATAATAAAACAAAACAAAAATCCTAATTGCCTTCGTCTTCCCCTAGGTTGGTTCGGTCTCGATCTTGGTTAGATTAAGCCAAATTCTCGATATAAGCTAGCAATGCCAAGGATCCAAACGCCACACATGCAAGAAATGTAGAAGGCTAGAACAAAATAGACACATCCTCACAAAAATGACGGTAGTGGAGTAGCAAAAATCACCTTTAAACCTTCAACTAGTTAGAGAGCGACAACCATCTTACCACAAACCAAGTGAGCTAAGGTCTCATAGCCCTTAAGTTCTACTACCTTGGCAATGTTATATGTGTGAACCAACCTCGACATTCAAGTGCACGAAAACCTCTAACAATTAGCAAAGAGGGTATTCTAGGTGTTAAAGCCCAATTATGTCTAAGTTTAAAACAAAAAATTTTGAATCTTGCCTTGAATGCCATGCAAAGACACTATACACACAAATATTCACAAAACCAACAATACTCAAGAATGCATATACAATAGTGCAATATGAAAGCATGATCAATCAAAATTACATATACCAAAAGTCAACTCAATAAGGCGCTCATGGCCATCCAAACATAAAAACCAATCTCAATAATAGACTTTGGCAAGTACGAGAGAAATAAATCAAGCAATCATGAGACTATGGATTAAGAAACCACCAAGAGATATAGATAACCCCCCCCCCCCCCCAAGCTAGCAAATAGCTACTCCCCCAAGCTAGAATGGAGCATTGTCCTCAATGCTCAAATTAAAGGCACAAAGGGTGGGTGGGAGGGGAAGAAAGAAAACACATTCACACAACAATTCATATTCATTCAATCCAAATGCAATTAAGAAAGCAAATCCAAGATGAGGGAAGAAGGAAAGAGTAAACCAAATGTGAGGTGGGTGTTAAAACCCGCAATTGAGCACATTGTCCACAATTTCATCTAATTCCTCTTCTTTGTTGCTTTTCCAAATGCAAGCAATCATTGGTGTGCTTCTTCTCAAGGAGCTCAATCCAAAATCCTTGCGCATGAGAATATGCATCGAGTACCTATACACATAGACAAGAGAGTAAACAAGAATGAGAAACACAAAAGAAAGAAAAAGAAAGCAGTAAAACACGGGTTACTTCCCGCAAAGGCTTGCTTAACGTCCAAGCATGACCAATCTAGTAAATAACCCGACAAAGAACGCAATAGCTTGTCATATGCACCAGCAAACATATCAAGATAGAGCATACGCGATGCTCATATGACAAGCAAACATAAAGTACAAGGAGACTTTATGCTTGAGAGAAGGGAGAAAAGAAAAAGTAAAAGAATCAAAAGAAAAATCAAGAAAATAAGAAGAAAAAGAAAAATCCTCACAAAAATCTTTTTGGTTGGCATTATAACTCTGTTCCTCATCAACAATGAAAGAGTTAGGGATTCGGAAGCTTGAATAGGAAGAGGATCCCTAAGAGGTTCTTTGAGAAAAGAAGGGAGGAACAAAGGATAGTAGGAGATATGGTTAAACCTTTGCGAAAAAGGTGTATGAGAAAGGCAAAAAGGGGTAGCTAATCCCTCATCACAAGATCTCACATCACTAATGAGGGAATGAAAATCATTCATGGAATCCTCAAATGAAGAACCCTCATGTTCTACATCTCCCTCAAGCTCAAAAACTCCAAATGATTCAATCTCAACCTCCTCTTCACATCCTTGAACATCTCCCTTAAATTTCTCAAGGCCTACCATCTCAAAATCAAGAGTGTATGGGGGCAAATTTCTCTCAAACTCATCTCTTTCTAATGAAGCCTTATCAATGAACTCACTCATAAGGTTATTGGCTACCGTTTGAAACTCAAGAAATATTTGGGCCATAATCTCAAATGAGTCCAAATCATCATGGATAGACGAGTCAAAAGCTTGCTTATTGGAATCATCTAGGGGACTATGGGGCACACCTTTAGAATTCATGCAAAAATCGGATGCAATATGAGAAAGAGCATGCACTTCATCATCATTAGAATGTACCTCATTACATTGAGCTATAGAGGGAGGGGAGTTGAAATCATGCATTACATGGTCACTATGGGGAGCATCAAGCACATCATGGGAATTCATATTAGACAAATCATGACAATTAACATCAACATTAAAAGCATGAGAATCCCGAACATAAGTCTCATGATTGGCCCTCTCCCAATCATAATTATCCCTAGCTAACCATGAATAGAAATCCCAAGCTTCATCCAAAGACATGTCTTGAAATTTACCATTTAACATATTATCAACTACTCCTCTAAAATTCTCATTTAATCCCAAATTGATGATTTCACAATAATCACCCTTGGTTAATCCTTTAACACCATCTAGGAAATCCTCAGTCTATTGAAATACACCCAAAACGGTTCATTATCAAATTGAGGAATAGAAATATAAGCCATTTTTCAAACAAAACAAAGAGAACAAAAACAAATTAAAAGAAAATATATACAATGGACTAGTCTCAATAAGATAACATAACGGTAATGGAAGCCGTTCCCCGGCAACGGCGCCAATTTGACAAAGGGAATAAACGCGTCGTCAATTGTCTATCCCTAGATCAAATACAATTTATACAACCTAAACAAACCTAATACGAGTATAAGGCAAGCATAGGGGTTGAACCACAGAGAACGGTAAACACCACCAAATGTTATCGACAATTAAGCTAGTCCGGAATAGGGGATAAATAAACTAAAGTCTAAAAAATGCTAAAACAAGAAATAAAACATTAAGGCACCAAGGGAAATGGGTAGGTGAAGTTGACTCTTAACCATACAATAACAAAGTAGCATATCAATGGTAAACTAAACATACATGAATATCGAAGTAAAGGGTCCAATCTAGCCGCCTTCCGGGGTCAATTGGATTCTCCTAACATAGCCTCTATGTTTCCACATTAGAACCATATACTAGGAGGTACTATTAAATAACAATCGATAGTAATGAATCTCAACTAAGTCAACTTTCGTTACTTGTTAGTAAAGACTCATCTTTGATCAACTAACAATGTGCACTTGCAAGAAAGACCAAAGAATATCAAGCATGCAAAGACTTTAATCACCATTAACATAACCCCAACATTAAAAGCATGAACAATTAGCAACTACATCATCCCCACACCCTTGGCTAGATGACTACTCACAAATCATGTTGAAAACAATATCAATCATCAAATCAATAAGCATCAACATGATTAATAAGCAAAGAAAAAAAATGAAAGCAAATAAACAAAATCAAGAACAAAGGTAAAGAAAGAGAGTAAGAAATTGCTCATTAATTGAAGATGAAGGTCTACAAAGGATTGAACAAGCTCCTTCTTCAAAATCCAAGTTCATTAATGAAGAAAACCTCACTTTCTCTCTCTACCAATGAAGACTAACCCTAACCTAACCTAAAACTAAAACTAATTAGAGAGAAGAATAGATAGTTATTGAATTCTCTTTCTAATTACCCCAAAATTGGGTATTTATACTAAGCTAATAAAACTAGGAAAAAAAAAAGAGAAAAAAAGAAGGAAATAAAATAAAGAAAGAAAAGGAAATAAAAAGAAAAAAAAAATGAAAAAAAAACAAAAGAGAAAAGAAATAAGAAAAGATAAAGGAAAGGAAATAAAAATAAAAGAAAAAGAAAAAGAAAAATAAAAACCAAATCAATTCCCACCCAAAACCATCAGCACCACGATTTCCTTCTTCTTCTCCTTCACATCGGCTGCTCTATCTCCATTGAAGCTCATCTTATCACCACCGTTCATCAACCATCATCATCAAATCGAGGCCGTTCGATCCTCATTAAAAGCCATGTGCATAGCTCGTGAAATGGTTTGATCGAACCGCGGGTTGGTGCGGCTGAACTACGGGGTTGGTTCGGTCAAACCATGGGTATGTTCGTCCACTCCTCTTCGATTAACGAAACCCAAATAGTCTCTGACTCGAACTTCGACCGAACCACCAACGGTTTGCCCGAACTCGATTGAAATCGAATTTTCTCTGATTTGGGGTTGTTGCTGTGCGAATTGGTGATGATATGGCGCAATTGCTGCTGTAATTGATGCTGGGTGCTTGCGGTTGGTGGTTTGTGATGGCTGGTGGTTGTTGTGGGGTTGCGCAAGGTGGATGAAGGTGGGTTGAGTAGTGCGGCTGCTGCAATTGGTTGGAGGTTCGTTGGTGGCAGCAGGGGAGTGGTGTTGCGGGGTGCGCGTTGGTGTTGTGAGGGTGAGTGGAATTGATGGTTGATGGCGGTTGTTGTTGCTGATTGGTGGTGGGTACGGAGGTGATTGAGGGAGGCAGCTGTTGCTGTTGTTGGTGGTTGAGAACGGTGGTGCGGCTGGTGGTAATTGGTGGTTGATTGTGGGCAGTGCAGTGGGTTGTTGGTGCTTGCGGAGTTGCAGGCTGGTTTTGGGGTTGGGGCTGCACGTGAAGGTGGTGTGTGGTGGTTTTGGGAGGTTGCAATTGGTGGCGGTGGCTGGTTTTGTAGGTAGATTGGGTGATTGTTACGGGGGTGATTGGTGGCTGCTGTGTGCGGCGGCATTGATTGGTGGCTGCGGTGCTGTGAGTGTGGGGAGCTAGGAGCAGGGGAGATAATTATGTGCTTGGTGTGGTGGAGGATAGGTGTGGTGAGGTGAAGGATAGGTGTGGTGGGGTGAAGGATAGGTGTGGTGGCAGCAAGGGCAGCAGCTTGTCTTGATTGACTCGTGTCTCGAACATCCAATGCAAACCACTTGACTTTGAAATCCGTGCTTGAACCCAAAAACATACCTACACAACCAAAAATACACATTGGAGAATCGGGACATAAAATAAGATAAATAAAATAGAAATAAATAAAATGAAAATAGATAAAGGACGAAATAAAACAAAACCACGACAAATAGAATAAAATAAATAAAATAGAAATAGATAAAATGAAATAGAAAATAAGAGACATAAAACTAAACTAATAAAAATAAACAAAAACTATACAAGCAAATAAAGTAAAATAAAATACGAAAATAAACTAAAGCTAAAAAAATAAAGAAAATAAACTAAAACGCTCCAACACTACCAAATAAACAAGAAACTTTATTAAAGAGAAAACAAGAGAAAGAAAGGGAAAATAAGAGAAAATAAACACGAAAATGACTCTAAAACTACTCCTTAAGAGTGAAATAAATGTCACTCATCACTAGGGGGTTAGTTGTTGGGTGCGAAATGGGCTAAGGAGATGGAGCAGGGGAGATGATGAGGAGTGTGTGGTGTAGGATAGACAATTGGAGTGGTGAAGGTTAAGCTGGCAACAGGGGTTGGCTCAAATTTTGTGCCTCGAACCTTGGACCTCCGAACACGAATATGACTTTGAAACCCGGATCACCAACAACCAAAAACACGAGGGTATTACTAAGAGATAAAATAAAATAAAATAAAGGTAAAATAAAGTAAAATAAAATAAGATAAATAAAGTAAAATAAAATGCTAAAACTAAAGAAATAATAAAATAAAATGAAATAAAATAAAATAAAATAAAACAAACTAAAAACGAAAAGAAAATAAATAAAATGAGAGAAGAGGGAAATTATTAACTAAAACTAGAAAAATAAACTAAAAACTAATAAAAACTACTAAAATACTCAAAATAAAGATAAAAGACGAGAATAAGCAAATAAAAGAAATAAAGGACAAATAGGGTTAAATTATTGGAAAATAAGCCAGAAAACGACTCAATAAACACCCTAAAAGTGACATAAAAGTCACTTATCAGTTTTAGGCCTAATTAGTAATCGGACAAGGCTCTAAGAAAACTTGGTCTCAAATATAGGTTTAAACTTACTTCATAATTGTAGGCGTCGCTCGATGTGCGCCTACGTAAAAGCATGTGGTGAATATGCTTGGCACTCATAGGAAGTGGGAATCAACATATTACGATTAGGGACAAGGAAAGTAGGGAGCCGCCAACAAGTTTTTAAGGAACTTGTAAACCGTTCACGGATCATTTTAGGCAACCACGATAAAGGGACAACGATAGGCAACAATGATTGACCCGTGAAGGTTACACCCCATTCATAATCCATGAGATAACTAACTCCATATGGTTCGGAACCACGAAAGGAGGACCGAGGATGATGGTACGAAGTGAGTCATGGAATCACATTCAACCGTATTGGCCTCTACTCGATTCTTATAGTGAAAAGTGATTCCTGCGATCTCAAAGGCATACAAATAAAATATTCAATTCGTTCCAAACTATTATTATGTCAAATTGGTTGAATATTAATGCAACACATAATTTTAAAATATTGTGATCACTTGATTAAACAATAAGATTAAAAAGGAACCCTAAACCGGTTGTCCAAATTATCTTATTAGGCGTGATTTTCAATTACATATTCCCTTTAAACATGCAATATGGTGATCATAAAAATAATAGAATTATCATTAATATTGGAAGCAATTCAACAATAAATTGTTAATAAAATCATATATAAAATAACCTAATCATGATGCTAGCAATATTAGAATAAAATAAGAGTAATTAAATTAATTAATTACTTACATTACGCGCGTTCCTTTAAATTGCTACATCATGAATAAATTGTTAGTAACTTCAATAAAAATATAAATCAAATGAAAACAATTAGACTAAATAAAAGTAGAGTTAATTTGGTCCAAACCCTCAGTCAATTATACCTTTCACGCCTTGGTTTAAGTATTGAACTTTGGGTATTGTATGGAATCCTTGGAGTGCTTAGGGGAAGTGTTATGAAAAAAATAGGGAGGCTAGTGTTTAGGCTAAAGAGGGAGAAGAGAATTATTTTATGATCAAGCTTGTTGATGATTGGAAAAGGGGAGATATAACCTCTATTTATAGAGAAAAAAAGAGGGTCGAATCAAGAAAAGATAAGAATTCGAATCGGATAAAATCCTTGCGATAGACAGAGTTTTTGCGGTTTTTGTTTTTATCATATCTTTTGATCCAGAAATTGGAATAAGATAAATAAGATATTGTTGAAAAGATATTTAAGTCTAATTTCTAACCCAATTATAATCAGATTAAAATATTTTGTAGAAAAAAAGATATGGCCGAAATAGTGAGACGGTGTCAGTTTTGGATAGAGTTTGACATTTTATTCATATCTTTTCCGTTATAGCTCGGAATTGATATTATAATATATCATTGGAAAGATAATTTAAAGGGCTATCCAACAATATAAAATTTGGATAAAAAATATGAGGAACGAAAATAATATCTGTCTATCTTTGAATGTCATTCAATTTGAATAAAATTAGGACTTTTAAAAAAAGGAGTTTTATTCAATTTCAAATTCTTTAATGTTATCTTTTCAAAAAGGATAATTAAGATCTTTTAGAAACTTATAGAATTTTCCAATTAATCCTAATTGGTTTAAGAGTGGGATTAAATAATTTGGACCCTCCACATGATCATTGGGTCGTAGGTAAGGTGGGCTTAGGTTCAGTTTGTGCTCAGTTTAATATTTTGGCCATAACTTATTCGTTATAACTCAGATTTGGGCTTATAATATATCGTTGGAAAGATCTTTTAAAGCCCCAACCAAATACTAAATCATAAGACCCAGATTATGGACCAAAATAAACTGGATTCAACGTTTTATAAAAAGGACACGAAATGAATGATTTTAAAGGACACGAAATGAATTATTTTGGGTTTAAAGGCACGAAAAGAGGAAAATAAGTGAAGGTTTGGGAAAATGGGCTAGGAATTGGGTTGGTTTATGAAATTAAAATATGGATTTGAATATGGATTTAAGCACTCCAAAGATTAAATACTAAACCTGACCAATAATGGTGCTGAAAGGTTGTTCATCATCGAGTTTGGTTTTGGGCAGACATTTTTAGGTGTCTACAGAAGCCCACACTTTGACTGAGTTTGTAGAAACGTCAGTTTCAAAAACGATAGTCAAAGTAGTTGATAGGGACGGAGAATGATTTAAGACGTTCTGCGATCCTAAATCACTCTGTATACGCCGATACCTGCAAAAAAATATTAGTTCCACAGATAAAAGAGTAAAGGGATAAAATACGTATCTGACACCAGTGTGTCAGTGACAAATGAGTTTGGTAGCTTCCTATGCTTGAAGGAATCCACCGGATGACGTATGTTGAAATGCTTTCCATGCTTGAGGAAAGCCAACAAATGAGTTTGGTAGCTTTCTAAGCCTGAAGAAACCTACCGGATGACACTTTTTATGCTTGAGGAAAGTCGACATATGATTTTGGTGTTTTTCTATGCTTGAAGAAATCCACCGATAATGCTTTTTATGCTTGAGGAAAGTCGACAAAGGAATTTGGCGGTTTTCCATGCTTGAAGAAATCCACCGGATAATACTTTTCATGCTCGAGGAAAGTCGACAGATGATGAGATTGCAAGTCTCTGTGTATCGAGAACCTTGTGTTTCGGGGGTTTTTGTCCCTTGGGAGAGTTACAACACTAAGATTAGATTCAGCTAAGGACGCCTGTACCTGCAAAGCAAACGGACCGCCGGATGGTCGGTGGTCCGCCTCCAAAGATTAAGTTAGTAAGCGTTCGGTAATAAAACGTGCGGAAGTAAAGTTATCTGCTCGGATTCCAAGCTCAGGTCAAGTGTTGTCTGTTCTTTGAAAATGACAGCTCTATATTAAGTGACGTGTTGTCTCGTATTGCGTGTATATCTGTATTTCTGTCTTGTCATAAATGTAAGAATGTTCCTATTTATAGGGTCCTTTTGGAAAGTGTGCCCTCCCTAGGATCTGGTGACCTAGGGATTAGGTCATGCCGCAAAACGACGCCTCAAGGTTTGGGCGCTTGAAGGCCGCCATTCCAGAGGCAATGCCTGAGTGACACGTGTCATTGATCCCAAAAGGCCTTTGGGCATCTTTTAGGGTGACACGCGCTGCCCTCTGAATGGTCCATGCTGGATCATTAATCTATTTAGGGCAGAAGAATTTCCGCCCTCCACGTGTCATCATCTCATAGGTCCAAATGGCACCTTTACTGAGGACACATGGCAATCTCTGATTGGGCCACCTGGCCGGGTAAAAATACCCAAATCATTTTCCCCTCACAGGGGTCACGTGCATTGCACATGGCACCTGTGACAGGTGTCTTCATCTAACTGGTTGGATTTTCAAATTGTATTTTTGGGAGGAAAAATTAGGGTTTCCCCTTTCTATAAATAGGAGGGTTTGACTTCATTTTCGTTTTCACACCTTTGCGAATCTTGGAGAATCTCTGGACTTATGACTTTCAAAGACTCTCAAAGACCCTAACTTTGTCAAGCATCCGACGCTCGGCTTTTCTATAAGACTGCTTCAGCCAACCAGGCGTCTCATAATACCTTCTTCTAAGGTAACCGCCTGCTCTTTTCTTTTATTTTTTCTTGCATTTTTCATTTATTCAAATGGTTTCCCAAACATACACGGCACGACCTAGGTTAGCGATCAGCCGGTCACCGGGGATGGCTGAATCTAGAACTAGGAGTGCCGAATGCTCGTTCGAGAACTTTCCTTTAAGTACATCTCCAAATCTGACAGTGTCTGTGCATTTGCAGGACACGATGGCTCGAACAAAGCAGACAACAAGGAGATATAGGCCGGATGGTTCCTTTTACCATTCGGACAGTGAGACTCCAAATTCAGACGGCTCCATTAGGGTGCCAGTTAGCGAAATCTCTGAGCACCCCCCAAACCCTTCTTCTGACCTTCCCCAAACTCTAACTTACTACTCTCCCCCTTCTTCAAGCGGCACCCCCAGTGATACTATACTGCGGGAAGCCGACAGTCAGTACCAGGCCGAGTCTTCAGAACAGGCGTCAGAGGAGAGTCTAGGGGAGGACCCTACTTGCCCTAGCCGGCAGTCCCCTAGCTCTGGTGAAAGTTCTGATGACGATTCGGCCTCGTCATCTTCTGATAGTGCCTCTGTTAACTCAGAGGAGGCTCGAGCAAAAATAGACACTACAAGGGAATCCTTGTCAGTAAAAAAGGGGGAAGGCTGGGCGGAGCTGAGTGCTTCCAGGCGCTTGGAACGCGCCCCCTACTATCACCATGTTCCGCAAAGCAAGCGCACCTCTATGACATCCGGTCTTGCTAATTTCAAGTGCAAGATCGTAATGGGGCATGGCCTTTCCTTGTCCGTCCTCAACAAGGATGATACTATAATCTGGCCCTCCCTGGCCAGTTATAAGGACCAAGCCTTCGGCTGCTACGAGGCGGTCCTTCAGGCTGGTTTACGCTTCCCTCTCCATCCGGCCGTGGAGAGGATACTGGACGGATACCAGCTAGGTATCTGGCAACTTGTCCCGAATTCATGGATCAATATCATCGGGTACGTTGCCGCATGTGAAATGCTGGAGGTGGATCCCAGCTTTGAGGCATTCGCCCACATGCACTATCTCAGCCGAGCGCCTGCCAAGGGCGGCGAAGGCTGGTACACCTTGTCCACCTGCAAGGGGTACATGATGGCAGTCGGCAAGGAGAACAAATGGAAGGACTGGAGAACAAAGTCCTACATTTTCCATTCCTTTGAAAGCCGACTGAACCAAAAATACAATAGGTGGAACAAGGATCCACCCCTTCTGGCTGATAAGAGCGCCTTGCCCCCTCTCCCTAGGCGGGCCCAGGAGGAAATTTTTGACCGAGGTCTGTTCAAAGTGTCCGTTCGGACAAATGAGCATGGGGAGAAAATAGTCGTCCCCCAGAGCTACATTCCCCTTTACAAGTGGCTGGAAGATGGGGTGTTCTTGGCCGCTTGTGGGCTAAGCTCTAAGATGCCGAGAGGTAGTCGGCCGTCTGATTTTATGCAACCTTTAAATTGTTTTTCAATGTATGTTTATAAAGCCTAACTCCTTCTTTTGGTGCAGACAAAGCAATGGAAAATCTCTCGGCAACAAGGAAGCCGGCTGCCGTCTCTGCAGCAAAGTACCGCACCAACGTCCTTAATCGGGCGAGTGACGAGCAGAAAATAGCCGGGACTCCCAAGGTAGTTGTTTATGACACTTGGTATATTTTTCAACAAAGGTTAAATTTTGCCCGCCTGCTTTTTTGACGCCTTTCTTTTTGCTCATGCAGAGCGGTTCCACCAGGCCTTCTCCCTTCAAGCAATCCCAACCCAAGATTCAAAAAACTTGGGCGAGTTATGTGAGTGCATCTGGCAAGAGCCGGAAGCACATTGCTCACAAGCCCAAGAGAGGGGACGGCTCTACTCTTGAAGCTGACAGGGAGGTCAGCAAACCGGATGCTACTCAAAGCATTGAAGGGTGGCTTTAAGCAACCCAGCACTTCTGTCGGCTCAGCAGGAGAGAAGAGGCGTCATGGGAAGGAGGAGGAGTTTCAGTCAGACGATATAAACCGCGCCTTTACTGAGTTTCTATGTCAAGATAGTTTCTTAGAACTTTGTCTAACTTTTAATTTTGCAGCTCCTATGCAAAGGCCGACCGTCGTCCAGATGGCCAAGGAGATGCTGATGGCGCTTGATCCAGAGGACAAGGCGTCCGTGAGAGGAGTTGGCACCCTTAACTTGGATGCCATCTTGGGGAACCTCTGTGAGGTAAAAAGTTAGCTTAATTTTCCTTAATATTTAAGCACATATCCGACAGGTCTTGACCATTCGGCTCTTTTCTCATTTCCAGGCCATGCTGCGCGTCCAGGGGCTAAGAAGGCCAATCTAGGAGAAGTCTAAAGAGGTAACAGCCGCTAAAGCTCGAGCCGAGTCCGCCTTAGACCGAGCTCAATTTGAAATTGCTCAGAATGAGCTTCTGACCCTTGATATGATGTATTCCCAGGTGGACGCCAACCTGCAGGTGAAAAAGGACTTGGATTCAGCTTGCTCCAAAATTAATGACCTTAAGGCCGAAATTAAAGGCCTTAAGGAAAAGCTTGAGCCTCTTCAAGAGGCCAAGAAAGAGGCCGAGAGGGCCAAGTAGCGGGTTGGCCGCCTAGAGGTGCGCCTGTCGAACCAGGAGACGCAGCTGAAGGCCAAGTTCCAGTCCCGGGCTGAGGAGGAGAAGCAGGCCCTTGTCAAGCAAATGATGGAAGACTAAGAAACCATCATGCGGACGGCATGGGAGGCGGTACAGCCAGGTGCTGATTTTGGCATTTGGAAATCCAGGTTTGATCAAGCAAACGAGGATTTCAATGCTAAACTCCTTCGCCAGGCTGAAGAGGAGGCAAACAAGGCTGAAGCTGATGGTGAAGAGGCCGACTCCTCTTTAGGCTCCTCTGGGGACGAGGACGGGGAAGAGGAGAATGATGAAAATGAAGAGCAGCCGGAAGCTGATGATGCGGCTGCCAATGTTGATAATCCCTCTGCCCCTTGAAGCTTTTTATTAGTTATTTTTGCAGCCGAATGGCCATTTATTTCAACTTCCGGCCTATGTGCGGAGTATCTATGTATCTTTACTGACCGAGGGGTCGGATAATTTGACAATTTCTCTGGCTTTGCCAGCAAACAATCTTACCCAGTCGTTTGGTGGCGATTGGGCCTTTTAATTTAAAATCATTCGGCCGTTTGGCTGAAGTTATTCATATTGTTATTCTTTAATTTTTTTCATTGCATGTTTTTTGGCTAAGTATTATAACCAGTATACCATGCAAATGTTCTTTCCCCTGGACGGATGTCGAGTGCTTTCGGTTGAGTGGATTGATTGACTTAGAAATTATTGATACATAAAAGAGTATACATGGTTTCTAAGTCAATCAATCACTATGGTGATTGCCCCAAACCACGCGACAGACGGCCATCCGGAGCTGATGAATAATTGTTTTCATTCGGCCATTGGCTCAAACGAAATACAAAATTCTTACCTTAGCAAATTTGAAAAGAAATCCTTCGCCTGTTTTGCCCCAAGAGCTAAAAACAGGCGCATCCGGCCAAAGGCCTCGTGGAGATAAGATGCAAAGTTTTAACTTAGTCTTAATTTTACTCTAAGGATAATCCGCCTGTCTTGCCCCAAGAGCAAAGAGCAGGCGCATCCGACCCACAGTTCTCTTTTTTAATCCGCTAAGTACTTTAGCTTGATTTCTTCGTAAGTAATAGTCTACCTGTCCTGCGTTTGGGCAGAAACAGGCGTATTTGGCCAAGGGCCTCATTAGTTAACTTTCACTTGTAAATCAGAAAAATTTTCCGCCTGTCTTGCTCCAGAGCAAAAACAAGCGTATCCGGCCTAATGCCTCAATAGCCTCTACTTATGAAACAGTGACTCTTTTCCGACTGTGCTAGAATAGTTAGAAAATTTTGGCCTTTTAGATTTCACTTTCGATTAAATCAAACGACTGCGAATGCTGCCTTAGCATTCGGTAGGGCCGTTTGATGTATTTGTAGAGCAATGTGACACCCAAATGGGATGCTTGAATGGGCGTCGCCGGTTATCTGACTCATGTTGGAGCAGATGGTCACACTCATGTTGGAGCAGACTGTGACCATACAACCTCTATCTATTTTTCTTAATATCCGGCCATTGGCCTCAAGATGATTTTATCCGGCCTTAGGCCTCATAAAGATTTAAGCAAATATTCGTTAAGTGTTAGCATAATACTTAAAGAATTTTGTAGAAACGACTGCTCTAAAGCAGTTGACTCCTTTAGAGGGGTTAATGTTTAGGGTATTTTTACCCTGCCGCGTGGCCCAATCAGAGGGTGACACGTGTCAGCCTCAGATTGGTCCAAAATGGACCAATCCCTGTTTGACACGTGTCATTCCAGAGATAAAGGGGAAAAGGCGGCCTTCAGGCCCAAATCCCGAGAAAGCCGGAATACGGCGCAGCCCACCAATGATTAGGGTTCAGTGACCTAATCAGGGGCAATTCCCAATGACCCTATAAATAGGGAGATGTCCCTCATTTTGAGGGCACGTTTTTTACCATTTATTACAACTGCATTCTCTTACATCAGAAAAACACCTGAGCTTGGAATCCGAGCAGATACCCACCTAAATTTCCGTTCTCTTTATTCCGTTTCAAGTTATTAACTTGTGCGTCGGAGGCGGAGCACCACCCAACAGGTGTCTCCGTTTGTTTTGCAGGTTCAGCTCATCCCGGATCAGTCTTCGTGTTGTAACTCTCCCGAGGGACAAAAACACCCAAAACATTTGGCGCCGTCTGTGGGGAGAGTACCTCGAAGATGGTTCAAGAGTCTGTACCACCCCCAAACCGCCTTGGCGAAGACCCAGAAGTCTTTACAGACCATGAGGAGGATGAGGATCTTCAGGTCAAAACCTCTACAGCCGAGGACGGCTCTCTAAGAGTTAAGCGCATCCGGCCCAGAGAGACTCTGGAGCGGGGTGCCACCCAGGCGGGTCCGAGCAGACCTACTGGGCAGCCGGAAGGGGCAACCAAAAAGGCAGCTGGATCAGCCCCAGTCACCCGAGACGAACTCATGAGGTTCATGACGAGTTTCAAGGGTGAAATTAAAGAGCTCATCACCAAAAGCAAGGCTGGCCCAAGTAAAGGTCATTCGGTGAAGAAGACTCCTCCAGAGAAGGGGAAGTCAGTCAGAAACCGGCAGCCCACTCCCCATCCAAAGGAGAAGGCAGCCGGGACCATTGATTGGTAAAAAATTCTCCTTCCTGGAGGAAACACCAATAACCCTCGCCGGCCTCATCAGCCGGTGAGAAGTAAAAAATCAACTCTCGATGCCCGGGAAATCATTAATCGGAAGAGAATTCAATCGTTGTCTGAGTCGGCTTCAACTTCGAACTTTCCAGACAGCTTCAACAATATTTCTGCAGGGAGTGCACCCTCCTTGCATGAGAGTCAAACAGGCGGTAATACCGTCCATTCTGGCCCTCATATGATTGGAAATGTACCGTATATGCCTACTCAGGCTTACGAACAGTATTCTCCTCACTTCATGCAGCCGGCCTTCTTTGGAGGTCAGGCGGCATATCCAAATGTCCAGCCATTGGACTGGCAGCTTCGACTGCTGCGCCTGGGTGAACAGCCTTCTGCGTTCACTCGGGAGATAACCGAGGCGGCTCAGCCGGCCAAGATTAAGAATGTGTTGGTTGGTACCTATGATGGTACCACCAATCCAGAAGACCACCTCATGGCTTACACCAACCTCATGTATCTGCAGGGGTTGGATGATGCCACTTGGTGTCGATGCTTTCCGGATACATTGAAGGGCATCGCCCAACAATGGTTTGGCAACCTGCCCGCCGGGTCTATAGACAGCTTCAGGAAGCTTGCCTTCCTGTTTGCTTCCAACTTCTCAATGAACATCCCTGCTAAGAAAACAAGCCTTGATTTGAGCACTGTTAAGCAGGGAGAGAGAGAAGGGTTGCGCTCATATGTCAGGCGGTTCAATCTGATCAGAATTCAGATTCAGGGATTGTCTGATGAGGTAGCTTTTACAGACTTTTTTAAAGGTCTGAGAGACGGGTCGACCTTTAAGTTCGACCTAGTCAGAAAAGGGGCTTTCACCCTACAGGCAGCTTTGAGGGAGGCAGAAAGCTACATTCAAGCTACTGACCTCTGCTCGCCTGGTAGCCAGTCAGACTCCAAGAAGTCTGACAAACAGAGAGACAGCCGGTCAGCTCAGCCGGCTAAAAACAAAGAAGAGAGCAAGAAAAGAAAAGAAGTCTGGGCGGTTACTGACTCTGACCAGCCGTCCCAGAAGAAAAAGAAAGAATTTAAACCGTACGTCCCCAAGTACGAGTTTAATAAAGACTGCAACTCCATCTTCATGGAGGTAAAGGACCGAATCCTATGAAAAGTTCTGTCCAGTCACGGAACAAGAATAAATTCTGTCAGTTCCATGAGGAGGTCGGCCATGACACCAACGACTGCTTCAGTCTTCAGCGTGCGTTGGACCGTCTGGCTGACAAAGGGCTGTTGAAGTCCTATATTTCTAAGTCCCCAGCCGAGGCAAAAAAGAAAAACAAGGGTCAGTCCTCCAAGACTACCCCCAGCCTGCTAGTAGCTCGGATACCGATAAGGAGCCGGTTTACACTATAGCAGGCGGGTTCTCATGTGGTGGCCCTACCATCCGGGGCACCAAGAGCCATCTTCGAAAGATGGACAAAGATGATGATGAGCAGGCGGAAGCCAGCTCCTCCTTCCCAGACGTCTTGATCACTGAGAAGGATAGGGGCAGCGTCCGCCGCCCGCATGATGACCCGGTGGTCATTGAATGTAAGGTTGCCAACCAACTGGTTGGACGGATCCTTATTAACACCGGCAGCTCATCAGATATCATCAGCCTCCGGTGCCTGCAAAAGCTGAAATACAATGTCAGCAGCATGCATCCAGTCACTCACCCCTTGGTTGGTTTTGGGGGTGGGATGGTCTACCCAGCCGGGAGAATTGATTTACCCATCCGGCTGGGAGAGAAGGGCCAAGGACGACATGTTGTCGTCAGATTCTTGGTCGTTGAGGAGTTGACCGCCTATAACATCATTCTTGGCAGGCCAACCCTCAACGTAGCCAAGGCAGTAATCATCCCTTCCTTGATGCTCATCAAGTATGAGAAGGATGACGGCTCTGTTGGTTCCTTGAATGGGGATCAGAAGACGGCCCGAGAATGTTATCTCTCAGCCGTCCGAGATACTGTGGCCCTAGGCGGTCTGGAACCAATAGACCTTGACAATGTCAAGGATGCCGACCCAGCTCCTGCCCCATCAGCAGCCGGAAAGAAAAGAAAGGCTCCTCTTTTGGTGGAGGTGAAAAAAGAGAAAAAATAGCAATCACTGACCGGTGAGCGGTCAGATGAGCTCCGTCCCCAACCGGCTGGCGAAAGCATTGATCTTGTTCTGGATGACAGCCGTCCAGAACGTACTGTTAAGGTTGGGACGGTTGCTCATGCTACCTTAGGTGCAAGCTTGCACCTCCTGTTGAAAGAATTCAAAGACATTTTTGCCTTTGAAGTGGAAGAGATGTCAGGCGTCAGCCCGGATCTTGTTGTCCACAAACTCGCCGTGGACCCCAAAAAGAAGCCCATCCGGCAAAAGAAAAGAAACCATGGCAAGGAAAGAAGTCAGGCGGCAGCTGCCGAAGTCAAAAAGCTGCTAGACGCCAGGTTCATTCGGCCTTGTAATTTCCCCGACTGGGTGGCCAATGTGGTCCTTGTGAAGAAACTGAATGGGACCTGGCGCATGTGTGTTGATTACACAGACCTCAACAAGGCGTGTCCGAAGGACAGTTATCCGCTTCCAAAGATCGACAGTCTGGTCGATTCTACAGCCGGTCATGCCTTGATGAGCTTTATGGATGCCTACTCCGGCTTCCATCAGATACCTCTGTGGAAGAAAGATCAAGAGAAGACAGCCTTCGTCACTGATTGGGGGCTATTCTGTTATACTGTGATGCCGTTTGGCTTGAAAAATGCGCCTGCCACTTTCCAACGGATGATTAATACGGTCTTTATTAATCAGGTTGGGAGAAATGTGGAGGCGTACATTGATGACATGATAGTCAAATCCAAGCTACAGACGGATCACCTTGCTGATCTCCGAGAAACATTCACCACCCTCAGGCAGCATAAGGTTATGTTAAATCCTAAGAAATGCGTCTTTGGTGTTGAGTCTGGGAAGTTTCTCAGGTTCCTGATTGATCAAAGGGGGATAGAGGCTAACCCCGAAAAGATACAGGCGGTGATTGACATGAAGTCACCCCGCTCTGTCAGGGAATTTCAGAGACTCACCGGTTGTCTGGCCGCCCTGGGAAGGTTCCTCAGTCGGTCAGGTGACAAATGCCTCTACTTCTTCCAAGCAATCAGGAAGAAGGCCAGATTTGAATGGGGGGATGACGCTGAGGCGGCGTTCCAGAGGTTGAAAGAGCATTTACATTCTCTGCCTAGGTTGGTCAGTCCTTTGCCTAGGGAGACGTTGTACATGTATTTAGCTGTCTTAGACCATGCCCTCAGTGCCGTTCTCCTTGCTGAGCGAGATGGCGTCCAGCTCCCGGTTTACTTCATTAGCCATGTTCTTAAAAATGCTGAGCTCCGGTACCCCATGGTTGAAAAATTTGGTCTTGCTTTGTACATGGCATTCAAAAAATTGAAGCCTTACTTTTTGGCACATCCAGTGGTGATTTACACGGACCAGCCACTCAAGCGGCCAATGTCTACCTTGGACTCATCCGGGAGAATGTTGAAATGGGCTATTGAAATGCAGAGCCTTGAAATAACTTACGAACCAAGAAAGGCAGTGAAAGGTCAGGCGTTCGCCGACTTTATTGTTGAAATGACCCGTCCGGTGGCTCTGGATAATCTTGATCAGGTTTGGAAAGTGTATGTAGACGGGAGCTCTACAAAGAACGACTGTGGTGCAGGTTTAATTTATGAATCTCCTGAAGGAGACAGATTTAAGTATGCACTACGCTTCAAGTTTCAGGCCTCTAACAATGAGGCGGAATATGAAGCCCTGCTAGCCGGAATTCGCATGTGTAAGGCGGCAGGGGCCATGAAAATTGACGCCTACTCTGATTCTCAATTGGTTGTTAGCCAGTATGAGGGAAGCTACGAGGATACTCATCCGGCTATGATCAAATATCTTCAGGCAGTCAAAGAGGAGGTCGGGGCACTTGAGGAATTCCGGTTGAACCAAGTGCCTAGGTCTGAAAATAACCAGGCGGATGCGTTGTCAAAACTGGCATCTTCCGCCTGCCATGATACGCCTCGGTCTGTCTTTTGGGAAGTTCTGGAAAAGAGAAGCATCAATGAAGATCCCATTGGAGTTTTGGACCGAAGCTCTACCTGGATGGATGGCATCCGGGCTTATCTCTCAGAAGGCACACTTCCTGATTCGCCACAGGAAGCAGCCGTCCTGAAAAAGCGAGCTGCAAGCTTCGAGTTGAGGAATGGAGAGCTCTTCAAGGCGGGGTTTCTTAAGCCTCTGTTGAAGTGTGTCACCCCAGAAAAAGGGAAAGAAGTTCTCAAAGACTTGCACTCGGGATTCTGCGCCTCCCACATAGGCGGCAGGTCCCTAGCTGTCAGAGCTAGACGACATTACTTTTGGCCCACTCTTGAGTCAGACGCCAAGGAGTTGGTGAAGAAATGTGACAAGTGCTAAAAGTTTGGCAAGCTTATTCACCGTCCGGCTACTGATCTGACGGCCATCCACAGCCCAATCCCGTTTGCAAAATGGGGCATGGACATTCTAGGTCCTTACACGCTTGCTCCAGGCGGAAAGCGCTATATCTTAGTGGCTGTGGATTACTTCACCAAGTGGGTTGAGGCTGAGGCGGTTAAAAACATCAAGACATCAGACGTAATTTCCTTCATCTGGAAGAACATTATCACCCGGTACGGGGTACCCATGTCTATGGTTTTTGATAATGGTCCTCAGTTTGAGACGCCTTAGCTAAAAACTTGGTTGGGAGATCAGGGGATCTCAAGCTATTTCGCATCTGTTGGACGGCCCCAAGCAAACGGCCAAGTTGAAGCTTTCAACAAACTCATCTCAGACGACATTAAAAAGAAAATAGAAAGAGCTGGTGGCTTATGGGCAGAAGAATTAATCCATGTCCTGTGGGCCATCCGGACAACAGTGAAAGGGGCAACCGGTGAAACCCCATTTCTCATGGTTTACGGTGCCGAAGCCGTCTTGCCCATCGAACATTACGAGCCGACTCTCAGAGTCATGCTGTATGATGAAGAGGCAAACTGGGAAGCAATGCGACTGGCATTGGATTCACTCCCAGAACGCCGGGGCAATGCCGCCTTCCGTCATGAGATTTACTGTCTGAGAATGACGAGAGCCTACAACAAAAAAGTTCACAAGCGTCCTTTGAAAGTTGACGACTTAGTGTTACGAAAAATGGAGGCAACCGACAGGGCCAATGAGCTGGGAAAGCTAACTCCAAATTGGGAAGGCCCCTACCGGATCTATGAAGAAGTAAGGGACGGCACCTACCGCCTGGAAACTCCGGATGGCAGGCGCCTGCCTAGAACTTGGAATGTAGACAATCTAAAAAAGTACTACTTCTGAGTTTGTAGTTTTTTTGTAAACAATTGAGTCAATTATTGAAGATTAAGTATTTGTTTGCAAAATTTGAGTTATCGTTTGATTATTCATCCGGGTAACATCCAGGAGGATTCCCCATCTACCTAACTAAGTTCGATACTTGGTAAAGGGTACATTTTTATTCCGTTTATCCGCCTGGGTAATGCTCGGATCCCTTGTTTACTTAAGTTGGATACTTTGTTTATTCAACTGCTTAACTATTTTTCTAACTAAGTTTGATACTTAGCATGGTCCGCCTGTGTAATACACAGACGGATTCTCCATTTTTCTCAACTAAGTTTGATACTTAGCATAATCGCCTGGGTAATACCCAGACAAACTCGTTTGATTAAAAAATTAAGTTCGATACTTGGTGTAAATTCAACACTAATTAAGAAACTAAGCACAAAAACGTTTAGTGGCTACACAACCGGTCTCAAACAAGGCCAGAGGCTAAAATGGCCGGATGGTTGCTCTTTTTATAAAATCGCATGTCCCAACATGGACAAAGGCGTCCGGCGACACCCCTCCGGGTGCAATCGTCGCAGAGAACAGACTACCTGTCGGTTCTACGTATCCATGCAGACGACAAAAATTGAACGACCAAATTGGTCAACTCATAGCCGCCTGACCGAAATAATCTACGAAGAACGAATAAGTCCCTAAATAACGGATGTCCATAAGCATCAGTCGGTCACCAGCTGAAGTTCTCACTTAGGTTATCCATTCCAAAATTGTACCTCACCCCAATTGGGGCAAGAGTTCAATGGCTATGAAATTTCTACCAGGGCGGGCGTAACCCGTCTGGGTGGTAACCAAAATGCCTGTGGATGTACGGCTGTGCACTTGGCTTGGGGCAATAACTACTGTGATTGATTGACCTACAAACATATCATGCTCTTTGCAGCATCAGACGTTTACAAGTCAATCAACCAGTTCCAACTGAAACCAATCACACAGCCGTCCAGGGGCAAGGACAACCAGATTATTGACTAGTTGGGCAAAGAATCGCCGCATGCTTTTAATAAGATAGGCAAAAATTAAAAATTCAAATGCAAAATAATCAAAACCGACTTAGTCGGTGCAATTCATAAAAGTTCATCCAACCAAACGGTTGTAATGGATCAAATGTTAACCGGACCTCGTCCGGGAGAGAGAAATTGTTAATTAACACGGCTCCACAACCGGTAAATACAAGGATACTCGGCACGCAGGCCGGAAAAATCAAGTTTTTGCATACAGCCGCTGAATAAAAAGAATTAAAAGAAAGCAAAGATTGGCATACTGCCGCTGAAGGGTCACTTCTGGCCTGCAGACGGAGCCTCCTGGACCTCTTCCTTCTCCTCATCGTCTGAGGGAATTTCCTGCGCTTCATCAGGACCAGGAAGCTCAGGCGCAGACGGCTCATTGTTGCTGAGCCAGGCTTCAAAGGAGGCAGGCTCTTGCTCGCCTTGCTCTCTCAAGTACACCACGTACTCTGCATAGCTGTGTGCCATTGCCCAGATGCTATAATCAGCTTCTGGGTACAAGGCAGCCCAAGCAATCTTCATACGGGCGTCGTTGTCAGCATCACTTTCAGCAACAAGGCGGTTTTGCTCCGCCTTCAGGGTTGCTGCAAAGTTTTTCTGAGCTTGAGCAGCATCCTTCTCCAGCCTCTCAACCTTGGCTTTTAGTTTGCCAAGGTCCGCCTAGGCCTTCTTGAGCGCCTCATCAGCCTGCTTGGCGCTCTCGTCTGCCTTCTTCTGGGCCTCCTCCGCCCCCTTCTTGGCCGTCTCAGCATCCGTTACCCACTGGTCGGCCGCCTTCAGATCTAGCTCCAGCTGCTGGATTTTAGACGCTTGTGTCATAATTATTGCTTTAGTTTCAAGTTCATTTACGATAGTTGAGTGTAAAGCAATATTATCAGCGTCTATGGCAGACTTCTTGGCCCTTTTTACCTCTTCCCGTTTGCGGGAATAAGGACGTTTGAGCCCGTCCACCCGCAGCATGGCCTGCAAAAAGGGAAAAATAATATGGAATTGACAGGTTTCTTACCTCAGCAAGAAGGGATAGAATGCGTTCAAGATTGAACGTCTCTATCCCAGGGATATTGTCCTTATCCTTCTTCCGGACGGCGTCCAACATGGCTTTGGCATGCTTCTTGACGTCTGGCCAGCGGGGAGATTGTGTTTGATCTGCACCACAATCAATTGGTGATGAGTGCGAAACTAAGGCGGCACCTATTTGTATCCGGCTATCTGAGGATGACGTCTGTTGGGAGTGGGATTTCACCCGTAAAGGCCACCCTAGCTCAGGCGGGGATTCAAAAGGGTTCTTACCTTCAGAGCCGGCCAAGTGGGGAACGCTTGCAGGTGTGGTGAACCCCGCGGCTCCTGAGGGGTTGGCAAGGTCTAGGCACAGGCTGCCGCCTACTTTCTCGAGCCGCCCCGCTATTCGCATCGTCTTTGTCCCGGCTGAGGCGCCAGGAGTTGATGCAGAGGCGGACTTTTTTATTTTATTGAGAACGGCTGGGGCCTCCTCCCTAGCCCGTTTAAGATTCTTCTCAAACGATTTCCCAACTTCTCCCCCCTGTGAAAATAAACAAGGTTAGTATCCGGGCAAGACAGTTTATAAAATGAACTTAAGAAAGGGTCAGGCGCTCAATACCTTGGCCCTGACCTCGGCCGCAGCTTTCTCCGCAAGCTCTTTGCGGATGGTCGCAGAGGACCGCTTGGGAGTTTTCTCCTTCTGCAGCATGTTCAATGCTTCTTCTGCAAAAAGAAAGAAATTAGTCATCATAAATCAATACCGATAGAAAAGTACTACAGACGGTATGAACTCAGGTGCGTACGTTTATTAAACATGTGCCCTAGCCCACAGGCGGCTAGGAAACATTCATCCCTGAACCAGGCGCTCTTGGGAATCCAGTTCTTAGGAACTTTTATTGTTTCCCCGGTTGACAGAGTTTCGTCTGTGAGGCCGAAAAAGTCTGCCTCAATTATTTTGTCAAAGTCATTCTCTGGGATCCGGGGAAGAGCGCACTTCCTGCCTAACAAGTCAGGCTTCTTATTGTACAGACGGAATTCATAATTCTCCCGTCTGGTTGGGGCTGACATCAGGTAGAACCTGTGCTTCCAGCCATCGAACTTGGAGACCTTGTCCAAGGTCATCATATATTGCGGCTGTGTGGTTAGACTATACCACGCTCTCCAGCCGCCTGGGCTCCTGCTGAGGTAATGCATGCTTGCAAAAGCCTCCCAGCCGGGGTTAAGCCCTTGGAACTCGCAGGCGGCAACATACCCCAGAATGTTGGTCCAGGAGTTGGGGGTAAGTTGCCAGATCCCCAGACCGTAGCCCCTCAAAATTGCCTTCACCGCCTGGTGAAGGGGGAAGCGAAGGCCAGCTTTGAACGCCGCCTCGTAGCAGCCAAAATAACTGTTGGCGTTCTGTTGATCATCCCCCCAGACGATGGTGCCAAGTTCAGGCGGCACCCGGATCTTATACCCGTCTCCTAGCGGGTGCATTTTCTTAAAATTCTCTAAGTTCTCCCCCATCTGGATCCGGTCCTTGGAGGAGACGTGGATGCTGAAGGGATCGTCCTTCTCACTCCACTTTTTCCTTTCTTCCTCCTCGCTATCCGGAAGAGGGGGCAAGTCATCGCTGCTCTCGGAGGTAGAGGCGGAGCTGTCACTCTCCGTCTCCCCCTCACTTTGGTCCATGGGGGCAGAGGCGGCATCGTCGCCGCCTTGGTCACACTCCTCTAGGAAAGAGTCAGCGGGGGTTGAAGGGGCGCGCGGAGGGGATCTCTCTAGAGTCGTCTGATCTCCCTGACCAGACGTGTCTCCCTCAGGCGTTTGGCCGCCTGAGCCTTCGCCTCTGTAATTTGGATCATTGGCCGTCTGCATTGTCCGAGCCATGGTGTCCTGCACAGACACATAACTAGTCGGAATCCATGGCAAAGGGTGGTCCCAACACCCCGAGCCGGCACTCCCAGTCCTAGACTCAGCCGTCCCCGGTGACCGGCTGGACTCTAACCTAGGCTGTGCCGTGTGTGTTGGTGATGCATCCATTTATTGCAAGAAATATGTACAGGCGGTGAAAAAAGAAAAGAGCTGAGAGAGACAGAGACGATACCTTTGTATGTGGTATCTGAAGGAGGGCGGGTCCGGCTGGGTTGCGGAAGAACAAAAGTTTCTTGCTGGCGCCTAACTCAAACGGATGACTTCTGCTCTCTCAAAGTTTTCCTCTCTAGAAAATTTTTGTAAAACGTACAAAATTATGAGGGTAAAACGGCTATATATAAGGGGTAAATACGGGGGCATTTCCGTAATTTACCTGGAAGGTGAACGGTTACTGTGTAACTGTAAAATTACCGCCAACCGGAGAGTGGCATGTGTCACAGATGCCACGTGGCATGCCACGTCACATCTGTGAGGGACAAATGTGTAGGGTATTTTTACCCTGCCGCGTGGCCCAATCAGAGGGTGACACGTGTCAGCCTCAGATTGGTCCAAAATGGACCAATCCCTGTTTGACACGTGTCATTCCAGAGATAAAGGGGAAAAGGCGGCCTTCAGGCCCAAATCCCGAGAAAGCCGGAATACGGCGCAGCCCACCAATGATTAGGGTTCAGTGACCTAATCAGGGGCAATTCCCAATGACCCTATAAATAGGGAGATGTCCCTCATTTTGAGGGCACGTTTTTTACCATTTATTACAACTGCATTCTCTTACATCAGAAAAACACCTGAGCTTGGAATCCGAGCAGATACCCACCTAAATTTCCGTTCTCTTTATTCCGTTTCAAGTTATTAACTTGTGCGTCGGAGGCGGAGCACCACCCAACAGGTGTCTCCGTTTGTTTTGCAGGTTCAGCTCATCCCGGATCAGTCTTCGTGTTGTAACTCTCCCGAGGGACAAAAACACCCAAAACAGTTAAGGCGTCTGTTATTAGGACATACGCTATCCAAATACATTGGCCGTCTGTATTTTTTAGAGGCGACGCTAGTAATAAAAAAGACAAATTGGAAATGAAGGCATATTCTCATTAGCAAAGTTTGAAATGACAAAATTTGAGGTATTTACATTCGTACTTAGAAATAGTACTTTTTCAAGTTATCTACATTCCAAGTTCTAGGCAGCTTCCTGCCGTATGGTTCTTCCAGGCGGTAGGTGCCGTCTCTTACTTCCTCATATATTCGGTAGGGGCCTTCCCATTTTGGGGTTAACTTTCTCTGCTCATTCGCCCTACCTACTGCCTCAATTTTCCGTAGCACAAAGTCCCCCACTTTGAGAGGACGCTTGTGTACTCTTTTGTTGTAAGCCCGTGTCATTCTCAGACGGTAAATCTCATGGCGCAAGGCAGCATTGCCCCTGCACTCTGGAAGTGAGTCCAATGACAGCCGCATGACCTCCCAGTTAGCTTCTTCGTCATATAACATGACTCAAAGAGTCGGCTCATAGTGTTCAATGGGCAGAACAGCTTCTGCACCATACACCATGAGGAACGGGGTTTCTCCAGTTGCCCCTTTAGTAGTCGTTCTGATGGACCAGAGGACGTGTGGTAATTCATTCGCCCAAAGACCACCAGCCCGTTCAATTTTCTTTTTAATCCCGTCTGAGATCAGCTTGTTGAAGGCTTCAACCTGGCCGTTTGCTTGGGGCCGGCCGACTGATGCAAAGAAGCTTGAGACCCCTTATTCTCCCAGCCAAGTCTTGAGTTGAGGCGTCTGAAATTGAGGACCATTGTCAAAAACCATAGACATGGGCACCCCAAAGCGAGTGATAATATTCCTCCAGATGAAGGAAATGACGTCTTTTGTCTTAATGTTTTTGACCGCCTCCGCCTCTACCCACTTGGTAAAGTAATCCACAGCTACCAATATGTAGCGCTTGCCGCCTGGTGCCGTGGTGTAAGGCCCAAGTATGTCCATGCCCCATTTGGCAAAGGGTATTGGGCTGTGGATGGCCGTCAGGGCTGTGGCCCGACGATGGATGAGCTTGCCAAACTTTTGACACTTGTCACACTTTTTGACCATCTCCATGGCATCCGACTCCAGAGTTGGCCAAAAATAGAGTCGCCTGGCCTTGGCAGCTAAAGACCTGTCGCCTATATGGGAGGCGCAGAAACCCGCATGCAACTCTTCGAGGACCTCTTTACCCTTTTCTGGGGTAACACACTTCAATAGAGGTTTCAAGAAACCAACTTTGAAGAGTTCTCCTTGTCTTAACTCGAAGTTTGCCGCTTTCTTTTTCAGAACAGCCGCCTCATGGGGTGAATCAGGGAGCGTGCCATCTGCAAGATAAGCCCGGATGCTGTCCATCCAGGTAGAGCTTCGGTCGAGAATTCCAATGGGGTCTTCTTTAGATATACTTCTCTTTTCCATGACCTCCCAGAAGACCGACCGAGGTGTTTCACAGGAGGCGGATGATGCTAGTTTTGACAGAGCATCCGCTTGATTATTTAAAGATCTGGGCACCTGAGTTAGATGGAACTCCTCAAGTGTCCCAACTTCACTCTTGACCGCCTGCAAATATTTTATCATGGCCAGATGGGTGGCCTCGTACGTTCCATTGACTTGGAGTACGACTAGTTGAGAGTCAGAGCAGGCGTTAATCTTCTTTGCCCCTGCCGCCTTGTAATACCGAATGCTGGCCAGCAGGGCCTCATACTCGGCCTCATTGTTAGAGACCAGGAGCTTGAACCGAAGTGCATATTCGTACTTATCTCCCTCAGGAGACTGACTAGATAATCCCTGCACCACAACCATTCACAGTGGAGCTCCCATCCACATACACTTTCCAAACCTGGTCAGTATTGTCCGGTACAACCGGCCTTGTCATTTTGACAATAAAGTCGGCGAATGCTTGCCCCTTTATTGCCTTCCTTGGTTCATAAGTGATTTCTAATCCTTGCATTTCAATCGCCCATTTAAGCATTCGTCTAGAAGACTCCAAGGTCGTGAGTGGCCGCTTAATCGGTTGGTCAGTATAAACCTATACCGCATGCGCCAAGAAGTAGGGTTTTAGCTTCTTGATGGCCATGTAAAGGGCAAGGCCAAATTTCTCAACCATGGGGTACCGAAGCTCTGCGTTCCTCAGAACATGGCTAATGAAATACACCGGGAGCTGGATGCCGTCTCTTTTAGCTAAGAGAACGGCACTGAGGGCATGATCAGAGACGGCTAAGTACATGAAGAGCTTCTCTTTGGGAAAAGGGCTGGCTAGCCTTGGCAAAGAGTGCAGATGAGTTTTCAGCTTTTAAAAGGCCGCCTCTACATCATCCCCCCATTCAAAGTTGGTCTTCTTTTTGATTGCCTGGAAGAAGTAGAGACACTTGTCGCCTGACCGACTGAGGAATCTTTCCAAGGCCACCAGGCAACCTGTTAATTTTTGCACTTCCTTCACAGTACGGGGCGATTGCATGTCGATTACCGCATGTATTTTCTCAGGGTTGGCCTCTATTCCCCTTTGGTCAATCAAAAATCCGAGAAACTTCCCAGAGTCAACGCCAAAGACACACTTTTTGGGGTTTAGCATGACCTTGTGTCGCCTGAGTGTGGCAAATGTTTCTCGGAGATCAGCAAGATGATCCGCCTGTTGTTTGGATTTGACTATCATGTCATCAATGTACGCCTCTACATTCCTTCCGATTTGATTAATGAAGACCGTATTAATCATTCGTTGGAAAGTAGCAGGCGCATTGTTTAAATCAAACGACATCACCGTATAACAGAATAACCCCTGGTCAGTGACAAATGCCGTCTTTTCTTAATCTTTTTTCCACAGGGGGATCTGATGAAAACCTGAATAGGCGTCCATAAAACTCATCAGGGCATGTCCGGCTGTTGAATCGACCAAACTGTCGACCTTAGGCAATGGATAACTATCCTTTGGACATGCCTTGTTGAGGTCTGTGTAGTCGACACACATCCGCCAAGTTCCATTTGGCTTCTTTACCAACACAACGTTAGCTACCCACTCAGGGAAATTGCACAGCCGAATGAACTTGGCGTCCAACAACTTTTTAACTTCGGCGGCTGCCGCCTGACTTCTTTCCTTGCCATGGTTTCTTTTCTTTTGCCGGATGGGCTTCTTTTTGGGATCCACGACGAGTTTGTGGACAGCGAGATCTGGGCTGATGCCTGGCATCTCCTCCACTTCAAAGGCAAAGATGTCTTTGAATTCTCTCAGTAGCTGGTGAAGGCTTTCACCCAACTTTACAAATGCAACTGTCCCCACCATAACCGTCCGCTCTGGGCGGCTGTCGTCCAGAGGGATATCAATGTGTTCGCTAGCAGGCTGGGGACGAAGATCATCCGACCGTTCCTCGGTCAGTGATTGCTATTGCTTTTCTTTTTTGACCACCATTAGCTGATCATTCTTTCTTTTCTTTCCGGCTGGTGGGGCCGACTATTTTTCCTCGACATCATCGAGGTCGATCGTTTGCTTGCCCCGGCCGGATGCTACGGCCGCAGGCTTGACGTCCGAGAGGTAACACTCTTGAGCCGTCTTTTGGTCCCCATTGAGGGAACCGAATGTTCCATTATCCTTCTCATACTTGAGCAGCATGAGAGTAGGGATGATGACGGCCTTACACTCATTAAGAGTGGGACGGCCGAAGATGAGGTTTTAAGCTGTGAGCTCTTCAACCACTAGGAAACGGATGGTCATGTGTCAGACGGACTAGTAAGTCAATGCGTCCGACTGGGTGCACAAGTCCTCCCCCAAACCCAACAAGGGTGTGGGAAACCTTCATCATGCTATCCGGTTTGTACTTGAGATTGGATAAGAATTTGAGGCTGATGAGGTCAGAGGAGCTTCCTGTGTCAATCAGAATTCGACCAACCAGCTGGTTGGCCACCTTGCATTCAATGACCACAGGGTCATCACGCGGCCGGCGGACTTTGCCTTTGTCCTGCTCGATGATGACAACTTTAGGTAAGGCGGATGTTCCTGCCGCCTCTCCTTCCTCAACAGAGTTGACCATCTTCCTCAGATGGTCCATGGTTCCCCGAACGGTCGGGCCACCACCGGCAAAGCCGCCTGCTATGGTGTATACCGGATCTTCATCAGTTTCGGCACTCACAGCACGCTGGGGAGTCTTTTTCTTGGACTGCTCCGGATTTGCTTTTGAAGTCACTTTGGACTTCACATAGGACTTCAGCTGTCCTTTGTCGGCTAGACGGTCGAGCTCCCGCTTGAGGCTGAAGCAGTCGTTCGTGTCATGGCCAACATCCTCATGGAAATGGAAATGCTTGTTCTTGTTCTGATTTTCAGCGGAACTTTTAATAGGAGTCGGCTTCTCAAGAATCAGCCGATCCTTAATTTCTAATAGGATGAAGCAGCAGTCCTTGTGGAATTCGTACCTTGGGATGTACGGTTTTCAATTTTTTTTTTTCTTCTTCTGGGCCGGTTGATCAGAGTTATCAATGACCCAGATTATTTTTTCTTTTTGCTGTCTTCTGGCTTAGGAGCCGGCTAAGCAGGCCGACTCTCTTTCTGTCGGTCAGACTTCTTATGGTCTGACTGCTTATTGGAGGAGCAGAGTTCGGTCGCCTGTATATAGGCTTCCGCCTCTCGCAAGGTTCCTTGCAGAGTAAAGACTTGTTTGCGGACGAGTTCGTACTTAAAAGTAGACCCGTCCTTCAGACCCTTAAAGAAGTCTGTGAAAGCGACCTCATTAGACAGCCCATGAATCTAGATTCGTACCAGATTGAATCGCCTGACATAGGAACGCAAGCCTTCTCTATCTCCCTGCTGTACATTGCCCAAGTCAAGACTTGTCTTTTTGGCAGGGATGTTCATAGAGAAGTTTGAAGCGAACAAGAACGCAAGCGTCTTGAAGCTATTTATGCAACCAGCCGACAAATTACTAAACCACTGTTGAGTTATGCCCTTGTGGGTGGCTAGAAAGCAACGACACCATGCGGCATCATCCAACCCCTGTAAATACATGAGGTGGGTGTATGCTAGCAGGTGGTCTTCTGGGTTGGAGGTCCCATCATAGGCTCCAACTAGAACATTTTTAACTTTAGCCGGCTGTACGGCCTCAGTTATTTCCCTAGAGAAGGCAGAGGGTTGATCTCCAAGGTGTTGCAGCCTAAGCTGCCAATTCATTGGCTGATAGCCGTATGCCGCCTGTCCTCCAAAGAGGGCAGGCTGCATGTAAGGTAAAACAGGCGCCTGGTACAATGGTTGAGCCATGTACTGGGCCGACTGAATCATATGAGGGCCAGACTGAACCCGTGGGCTGCTTGCTGGGGTCTCATGTACAGACTAGGAACACCTTAGAGAGGTATTCCGAAAGCTATCATGATAAGTCGACGTTGAAGTCGACTCTGATAGCTGGGTCTTCTTCTGCTTAATGTATTGCCGAGCATCAGAGAATGTTTTCTTGCTACCATCCGGCTGTATATGCCGGATGGCTTTTCTTGTGCCCGTTTCTGGGAAACGGAGCCTGGTAAGGTCAAATTGGGGCCGAGCCTTCTCCGTAGGGGCAAGATGATGAGTCGGCTGTCGGTCCCTCACTGACTTCTGTTTGCCTGCTTGGGCTGGCTTCTTGGCCGACTGCTCATTTCTAGGAGTAGGCGACTTCTTGGAGGCGAGTTGTTTGATTTCACCCCTGAGACTGCTCAGAAGTCTCATGAGTTCATCTCGAGTGACGGGAGTCGATCCTGCCGCCTGGGAAGGATCACCTGGCCGTCCCGAGGGCTTCTTTGGCTGACCAACAGTTTTGCTTGGCCCTGCCTTATCAGGGTGACGCTCCCGCTTTTCCTTATTGCGGATGCGTCTAGAGATGAGGGATCCGTTAGGATCCACATAAGTTTCGACGTCAGCGTCGTCACCTAAGTCATGGTCCGTATGGACCACTATGTCTTCTGGAGGCCGATTGGCCTATGGATTCGGTACAGGGACTTGTGAAGCCATTTCAAAGGTACTCTCCCCACAAACGGCGCCAAATGTTTTGGGGGTTTTTGTCCCTTGGGAGAGTTACAACACTGAGACTGGATTCATCTAAGGACTCCTGTACCTGCAAAGCAAATGGACCGCTGGATGGTCGGTGGTCCGCCTCCGAAGATTAAGTTAGTAAGCGTTCGGTAATAAAATGTGCGGAAGTAAAGTTATCTACTCGGATTCCAAGCTCAGGTCAAGTGCTGTATGTTCTTTGAAAATGACAGCTTTGTAGTAAGTGACGTGTTGTCTCGTATTGCGTGTATATCTGTATTTCTGTCTTGTCATAAATGAAATAATGTCCCTATTTATAGGGTCCTTTTGGAAAGTGTGCCCTCCCTAGGATTTGGTGACCTAGGGATTAGGTCACGCCGCAAAACGGCGCCTCAAGGTTTGGGCCCTTGAAGGCCATCATTCTAGAGGCAATGCCTGAGTGACACGTGTCACTGAGCCCAAAAGGCCTTTGGGCATCTTTTAGGGTGACACGCGTCGCCCTCTGAATGGTCCATGCTGGATCATCAATCTGTTTAGGGCAGAAGAATGTCCGCCCTCCACGTGTCATCATCTCATAGGTCCAAATGGCACCTTTACTGAGGACACATGGCAATCTCTGATTGGGCCACCTGGCCGGGTTAAAATACCCAAATCACCTTGCATCATGAAATGATGGTGGTTCGATTGTCCCCGAACGTGGGCTGTAGATGGTCCGCTTGTCCCCAGACGTGGGCAGTAGTTGGTTCGCTTGTCCCAGAACGTGGGCTGTAAATGGTTCGCTTGTCCCCGAACGTGGGCTGTAGATGGTCCGCTTGTCCCCGAACGTGGGCTGCAGATGAGACCTGCAAAAATAAATTTGCCAATGGACTCTTATATATTGTGATTGACTTGACCACTAACTTGACCAAGTTTGACTTAATGTTACATGACATGTGTATGACTTGTGAGTGTGTGTGTGTGTGCAGACACAAGCAAACGAAGATGCAAAAGCAAAAAATTTTCGTCAATTTTTGTCATGAGTAGAGGGTAGCGACTTTCTCTCGAAATAGAAAGACGTGAAAAATGAAGTTTTGTTTTCGAACTTCCCTCGATGAAAAAATTTTGAAAAAGTTTTTTTTAAAAACTTCCCCAAAAGAAAAGACGCGAAAAAAAAAGAAGTTTTGAACTTCCTCGTTGAGCAAGACAAAATGAATCGCATGGATTGAATTGCTTTTCTTGAAAGTAATGTATACATGATGCATGTCCTTAGGCCAGGAGGCTAAGGACAATTACATCATGTGACACGATGAATGAACTTAGGTAATGGAGCTAAGCATCATATATGGTGTAAAGAAACGATCTTGAACGTCACTTAGGTTTGGAAGCTAAGAACGTATACAGATGAAGTGATTATTGCATAATGAATGTTGCTTTGGTCAAGGAGCTAAGCACGATATGTTTTGTATGATTAAAAATCATTGATATATAAATGTTTCTCAGCACATTATGCGATGCATGAAACAATGAATATTGCTCAGGTCAGGAAGCTAAGCAAGTATACAATGTTTCTTCTAATGAATGTTGTCTTTAAATATGATGAAACATGCACAGTTTTGAAACAAGATTTCATGATAAAGGGCTCTTAAAAGGAAGGATGATTGATATGGATATGGATGTGTAAGTGAAGTGTGTGAATGTGATACTAAGGCTGGCTGCAAGGGTTATGGCGATGGAAAGAGATGTGAGAATAGTCAAAGATGATGACTCTTTAGTCTAGGTAGGCTAAATGATGTGAGTTCAAGCCCCAAAGTCTAGCTCTAGATGGGTAGGGGTAAGCATTGGATATTCTTTGACTCGATCATGCATGGATATGAATATGAATGAGGCCGCACATCGATGTGAGGTTGCCTACGTATCCATTAGGAATCAGGACGAACATAGCTCTAACCGAACTTTGCACAAGTGTGTGTACACCTCAAAGAGGTCTTTCAAGGGTAGTAATGTGGTTTAGCGGAAGGTTTAAGGAAGAGAGGGGTAAAAGGCTCAAGACCCGAGAGAAGCCCCCAAGATATGCAATTGTGTATTAGACTTTGCAAGTTTTATTTTTCATATATTTTTTTTTTTGAATTTTGCAATTTTATTTTCATTTTTTCTTCTTTTTTTTGCTTGTTTTTTTTTTTCTTTTGAATCAATGTGGGCAATCTCAGATCATGCGATCCATCACTCACTTAGCATTCATGTTTCTCAGGCACGGTATCAAGCACTCGATGAGAGACGCAATTTGAGACGTGTTCATATCAAAGACATTGGAGCATTTGCCCTTAGACATTGTTTTATTGTTGCTTTTCTACTTTTTTTTTACTTGCTTTTTGAATGTTATACAATTACACATCTTCCAATCCCATGGTTAAGTGAATGTGGGTTGAATAAATGAGGCCAACCGTTAGACGAGGCTCAAAGTGGTTGATGAAGAAATGGATATTTGATTGAAAATGGTTTAAGGGGAATGACAGGGTTGCAAAGGTGCCTCAAGTCATCGGTGTACCTTGCGTTTAGTTTGGTAATTGATTTTTTTTTTTTTTTTTTTTTTTTTTTTTTTTTTTTTTTTTTTTTGAGAATGAGTGAATGAAAAATGCTATAATTGAGATGTAAAGGAAATTTTCTCATTTTATTAATGAAATACATGAGATGTATAAAAATTTGAAATGGAAAACCTATGCTAGACATGAATGGGGGAATGGAGATGAATGACAAAAAAGAAATCATGAAATCTTGCACAAAGGATCTGCTGTGCGCCTTGTGTTCATTACTTCTTGCCGCCTGGAGGGACAGGAAGTTTGTTTGCATCCACCAAGTCTTGAATGACGTCCTTCAAATTCCAACATTGCTCAGTAGTGTGGCCCCTTCCTTGATGGTACTTGCAATGGGCATTGGGATTCCATTTGGCGCTCCTTTCTTCAGGTTTTGGCTCTGAAAATGGCCCAATAGGTGTGATCAAGCCTTGACGGTAGAGGCGATCAAAGGCCGCATCATAAGTCATTCCTAAAGGAGTGTAAGTTTTCTTCTTGGGCAATGGAGCATTAAGAGCTAACACTTCATTGAGATTAACTTGGCTTATATTGTTGGTAGTATTTCCGTGCTTAGAAGACGAAGAAGAAGGATGATCGTTCTTCTTGTTTTTCCAAGTGTTATTATTGTTACTGCCAGCAGTCTTTATAAGCTCATCCTCGACCTTGATGCCGATGTCGTATACAACTTCGAAAGTGTTCAGTGGAAGAAATTTGAGATGTTCCCTATACTTGTGAGTAAGATTTTGAATAAAGAGGCGAACCATCTCTCTTTCTTTGGGAGGATCTACCAAGAGTGAAGTCGTTTCCCTCCACTTGTTCAGATAAGCGGTGAAGCCTTCATTCTCTTTCTGTTTGAGAATGGAGAGTTCACGTTCAGAAGTTTTAGTTTGAATGTTACACTTGTAATGATTCATGAACTTTCAGTGACATCTTGCCAAGTCGCAGTACGCTTGGAATCTAGGGAATAAAACCATTGTTGGCAAGCATGTTCTAAGGAGAGAGGGAACACCGTAGGGAAGAGTGTTACGCCCAATCCCTTAAGAGCCATGGTAGCAAAGAACGCCATCAAATGGAATATTGGATTGTTAGTAGGCTTGAACTTTGGAATATCAGCAGTGGAGAACTTTTCAGGTAGTTTGTCCTTCACATCCAAAGGAGTGGGAGGGCGTTCCACATAGGTGAAATCCTCAGAAATCTTGCTCATTTGCTCTTTCAATTTGTCAAGAGTGGAAACAATGACCTTGTTTTGTTCCATGGTAGTGACCCTAGTGGTAAGGGTTTGCATCATGGCATACAGTGCCTCGATGGATTTGTTAATGTTCTCAATATCTTCTTTAGTGGCCATTGAAAGGTGATAAGTAATGTGGAGATGGCAAAGTTCTCTTTGAATGCCTATTAGATTTGAGAGATTGCTGCGGTAATGACTCGAACCGTATTAATCTATCCCTGCTCCTTGACCAAGTACTGTGAAATAAAATAATTCACTTAATTGTTCGACTCATTGCTCAAGATAGGAAAGGAAGGAAAAAAATAGACATTTGAAAACAAGTGAGAAAAATCTTCACTCATTTTTACTACGACAGAAAACGATGCATGCATGGTCCTAGTATACGATCATAAACAATATAGTGCATGACTCGGAGACAAAGTGTGTGCAATCACTCAACATGTGTGATTAGGTGAGTTTATTAAGACTCATGGTATGATCGCTTGACTAGACATGAGGACGTTGTGAAAAACAAAGGACCCAATGACCAAATAGCACGGAAGACTAAAAGACAAACTAACTTGATTAATTTTGTCCAATTTTAATGTTTATGCTATTTACTAGGTGAAAACGGTCCATTGGCAATCATTATTCATAAATAAGAACAACCACAATCAAAGACAAAGAACACATGTTAAGGTTAGCACAAATAATCACAAGAAACTAGGAAGAGGACTAGAATTCTAGAAGAGTTATGACTCATGGGTATAAAAAATTAAATAAATAAAATAAAAATCTATAAATCTATGTTATACGAGTTGACACAAATTAAAGGACTTGGCTAAGAATAGCTTGACACGAAAATATATATAAAAAAAATATTAAAAAAAAGAAGAAAGTTGACGCTAATAAAAAGACACCTACACTGGACAGGCTGTATTATATCAGTTATAACTTTTGATCTGTGACTTTGATGTGGACGAAACCAATTTCAAATGAAAGATAAAACTCGGAGCTACAGATCCATAGGTGGTACGACATGTAACTCTTTCTAGAACTCCAAATATGACCAAAACAAGTTGACTCTTGTGCAGTATACGGGAATAAAATTCCGGGTGACTCAAAAATTAAAAAAAATCTATGGCTTGACTCTAATAATAAAAAAAAGTTTGATAAGAGAAAAATAAATAAATAAAAAAGTAAAAAAATGCACATATAAGCACATTGTCACGAATAATGCAATGAAGTTCGCAACCTAAAGTCAAGTTCTATGTTCGACTATGGTCAAGCTTTTGGGTATCAAAGGGTACCATGGTTAAGAGTTTGGACACGTTAGCAAGGCAGCCTCCCTTGAGGGTGTATGTCAACGGGCGGCTCCGCAAGTTCGTGATGAAATCAAACTCGACTCCATGGTTTGGGTGGATTTAAAAACTCGGATGAACCCTTATTGCCATGAGTGTTTTCGGGTTGATAGAGCATAAATCCCCCGGGCTAGCCACATACGTAGAACACGTACTATTGTGGCAAAATAGGTAACCTAAAAAAAATCATATGCATATGTGACCATGCCAATTAAATCGCAGGAATACAATTCAAGAATCTTTCAAGTCTCATCCACTCAACTTAATCAAATACCGATCACTCAAATCGATAAATAACCAAGAATCCTCCCCAGTGGAGTCGCCAAATTGTAGGCGTCGCTCGATGTGCGCCTACGTAAAAGCATGTGGTGAATATGCTTGGCACTCATAGGAAGTGGGAATTGACATATTACGATTAGGGACAAGGAAAGTAGGGAGCCGTCAACAAGTTTTTAAGGAACTTGTAAACCGTTCACGGATCATTTTAGGCAACCACGATAAAGGGACAACGATAGGCAACAACGATTGACCCGTGAAGGTTACACCCCATTCATAATCCATGAGATTACTAACTCCATATGGTTCGGAACCACGAAAGGAGGACCGGGGATGATGGTACGAAGTGAGTCATGGAATCACATTCAACCGTATTGGCCTCTACTCGATTCTTATAGTGAAAAGTGATTCCTGCGATCTCAAAGGCATACAAATAAAATATTCAATTCGCTCCAAACTATTATTATGTCAAATTGGTTGAATATTAATGCAACACATAATTTTAAAATATTGTGATCACTTGATTAAACAATAAGATTAAAAAGGAACCCTAAACCGGTTGTCCAAATTATCTTATTAGACGTGATTTTCAATTACATATTCCCTTTAAACATGCAATATGGTGATCATAAAAATAATAGAATTATCATTAATATTGGAAGCAATTCAACAATAAATTGTTAATAAAATCATATATAAAATAACCTAATCATGATGCTAGCAATATTAGAATAAAATAAGAGTAATTAAATTAATTAATTACTTACATTACGCGCGTTCCTTTAAATTGCTACATCATGAATAAATTGTTAGTAACTTCAATAAAAATATAAATCAAATGAAAACAATTAGACTAAATAAAAGTAGAGTTAATTTGGTCCAAACCCTCAGTCAATTATACCTTTCACGCCTTGGTTTAAGTATAGAACTTTGGGTATTGTATGGAATCATTGGAGTCCTTAGGGGAAGTGTTATGAAAAAAATAGGGAGGCTAGTGTTTAGGCTAAAGAGGGAGAAGAGAATTATTTTATGATCAAGCTTGTTGATGATTGGAAAAGGGGAGATATGACCTCTATTTATAGAGAAAAAAAGAGGGTCGAATCAAGAAAAGATAAGAATTCGAATCGGATAAAATCCTTGCGATAGACAGAGTTTTTGCGGTTTTTGTTTTTATCATATCTTTTGATCCAAAAATTGGAATAAGATAAATAAGATATTGTTGAAAAGATATTTAAGTCTAATTTCTAACCCAATTATAATCAGATTAAAATATTTTGTAGAAAAAAAGATATGGCCGAAATAGTGAGACGGTGTCAGTTTTGGATAGAGTTTGACATTTTATTCATATCTTTTCCGTTATAGCTCGGAATTGATATTATAATATATCATTGGAAAGATAATTTAAAGGGCTATCCAACAATATAAAATTTGGATAAAAAATATGAGGAACGAAAATAATATCTGTCTATCTTTGAATGTCATTCAATTCGAATAAAATTAGGACTTTTAAAAAAAGGAGTTTTATTCAATTTCAAATTCTTTAATGTTATCTTTTCAAAAAGGATAATTAAGATCTTTTAGAAACTTATAGAATTTTCCAATTAATCCTAATTGGTTTAAGAATGGGATTAAATAATTTGGACCCTCCACATGATCATTGGGTCGTAGGTAAGGTGGGCTTAGGTTCAGTTTGTGCTCAGTTTAATATTTTGGCCATAACTTATTCGTTATAACTCAGATTTGGGCTTATAATATATTGTTTGAAAGATCTTTTAAATTCCCATACAAATATTAAATCAGTAGACCCAGATTATGGACCAAAATAAATTGGATTAAACGTTTTATAAAAAGGACACGAAATGAATGATTTTAAAGGACACGAAATGAATTATTTTGGGTTTAAAGGCACGAAAATAGGAAAATAAGTGAAGGTTCGGGGAAATAGGCTAGGAATTGAGTTGGTTTATGAAATGAAAATATGGATTTGAATATGGATTTAAGCACTCCAAATATTAAATACTAAACCCGACCAATAATGGCGCTGAAAGGTTGTTCATCATCGAGTTTGGTTTTGGGGAGACATTTTTAGGTGTCTACAATAATTCTTTTCATAGTCTATAAACATTTCAACTTTGATATAACATGAAGAACGGATTTTTGTAACATCATCGCACTTCCTGTCGGGACAAGAGGCCAAAAGTAGGTGTCTACAACCGTCTGTACATTGCACAGGTGATGGTCCACCATTACCCATGTATACATGTATGAAAAGTAAGTAATTAAAGCAATTTTGAAAAAAAAAGCAACTTTTTCATTGATAGGATTTTTATTTACAACTATCAAAAGTAGTACTTTTTCAAGTTGTCTACATTCCAAGTTCTAGGCAGCCGCCCACCGTCTGGAGTTTCCAGGCGATAAGTGTCGTTTCTCACTTCTTTATAGATCTGGTAGGGACCTTCCCAATTAGGAGTTAGTTTTCCTTGCTCATTGGCCCTACCGGTTCCCTCCATCTTACATAACAGAAAGTCCCCAAATTTTATGGGTCATTTGTGCACTCTCTTGTTATAGGCACGATTCATTATCAGACGGTAAATCTCATGATGCAAGGCGGCATTGCCCCTGCGCTCTTGGAGTGACTCTAATGCTAGCCGCATGGCTTGTCAGTATGCCTTTTTATAGTACAGCATGACTGAGTCAGCTCATAATGCTCAATGGGTAAGACGACTTCAACAACATAAACCATGAGAAATGGGGTTTCACTGGTTTCCCCCTTTTTAGTGGTCTAGATGGCCCATTAGACATGAATTAACTCTTCAGCCCATAAACCACCGACTCTTTCAATTTTCTTTTTGATACCATTTAAGATGAGTTTGTTGAAGGCTTCAACTTGGCCATTTGCTTGGGGTCGGCCGACTGATGCAAAACAATGTGAGATCCCTTGATCTCCCAACCAAGTTTTAAGCCGAGGCGTCTCAAATTGAGGTCCATTGTCAAACACCATAGACATGGGTACCCCGAACCGGGTGATAATGTTCTTCCAGATGAAGGAGATGGAATCCTTTGTCTTGATGCCTTTGACTGCCTCTGCTTCCACCCACTTGGTGAAATATTCCATAGCCACAAGAATATAGCGCTTTCCGCCAGGCGCAGGCGTATAAGGACCTAGAATGTCCATGCCCCATTTTGCAAACGAGACTGGGCTGTGGATTGCCGTCATGTCAATAGTCGGGCGATGGATTAGCTTGCCAAATCTTTGACACTTATGACATTTTTTTTTAACAAACTCCATGGCAGCTGACTCAAAAGTGGGCCAGAAATAATGCCGCTTAGCCTTGACGGCTAAGGACCTGCCGCCTGCGTGAGAGGCGCAGTATCCCGCATGCAATTCTTCGAGAACTTCTCTCCCCTTTTCTAGGGAACACACTTACATAGAGGCGTCAGCAACCCTGCCTTGAAGAGCTTTCCTTCTCTCATCTCAAAGTTTGCAACACGCTTCTTTAGTACGACCGCCTCCTGGGGTGAATTAGGGAGCGTGCCATCTATCTGATACGCCCGGAAGCCATCCATCCAAGTAGAACTTCGGTCCAGTACTCCAATGGGCTTGCCATTATATATGCTTTGTTTTTCCATCACTTCCCAGAAGACTAACCAAGGCGTATCACATGAGGCGGAGGATGCCAATTTTGAAAGGGCATCCGCCTGGTTGTTTTCAGACCTGGGCACTTGACTTAGATGAAATTGTTTAAGTGTCCCAACTTCATCTTTGACCGCTTACAGATATTTAATCATAGCCGGATGGGTGGCTTCATACTCACCATGGTATTGGCTAACGACCAATTGAGAATCAGAGCAGGCGTCAATTTTTGTTACCCGTGCCGCCTTACACATGTAGATACCAGCTAGAAGGGCTTCATATTCTGCCTCATTATTTGAGGCTTGGAACTAAAACCGCAGTGCATATTCATATTTATCTCCTTCTAGAGATTAATAGATAATACCTGCACCACATTCACTCATAGTAGAGTTCCCTTCTACATGCACCTTCCAAACTTGATTAAGGTTGCCTGGAGCAACCGGCCTTGTTATTTTGACAATGAACTTGGCAAACACCTGACCCTTCACTGCCTTTCTTGGTTTGTAGGTGATTTCAAGACTTTGCATTTCAATATCCCATTTGAGCATTCTATCGGATGAGTCTAGGGTCGTCATTAGCCACATGAGGGGTTGATCTGTATAGATCACCACCGGATGAGCCAAGAAGTATGGTTTCAACTTCTTAACAGCCATGTAAATGGCAAGGCCAAAATTTTCAACCATGGGGTACCGAAGTTCAGCATTTCTTTGTACATGGCTAATGAAGTAGACTGGGAGTTGAATACCGTCTCTCTCAGCAAGAAGAATAACATTGAGGGCATGATCTGAGACGGCTAGGTACATGTAAAGCGTCTCCTTTGGCAGAGGGTTAATAAGCCTTGGCAAGGAGTTCAAATGTTCTTTCAGCTGATTGCTTGGAAGAAATAAAGGCATTTGTCACCTGACCGGTTGAGGAATCTCCCAAGCGCAGCCAAGCAACTAGTAAGCCTCTGAGCTTCCCTAACAGTGCGGGGTGACTTCATGTCGATCACCGCCTGTATATTCTTAAGGTTAGCCTCTATCCCCTCTGATCAATTAGGAATCCGAGAAACTTCCCAGGTTCAACACCAAAAACACATTTTTTGGGATTTAACATGAAATTATGCCGCCTGAGTGTGGAGAAAGTTTCTCGGATATTAGTAACAAGATCCGGCTGTAGCTTGGATTTGACTATCATATCATCAATGTACGCCTCTACATTCCTCCCCATTCGATTAATTAAGATTGTATTAATCATCCGTTGGAAAGTAGCCGGCGCATTCTTCAAGCCAAACGACATTATTCTATAACAAAATAACCCCTGATCAGTGACAAAGGCTGTCTTCTCTTGATCTTTTTTCCACAGGGGTATCTGATGGAAGCCAAAGTAGGCCTCCATAAAACTCATCAAGGCATGCCCGGCTGTAGAGTTGACAAGGCTGTCGATGTTTGGAAGCGGGTAACTATCCTTTGGACATGCCTTGTTCAAGTCAGTGTAATCAACACACATGCGCCAAGTGCCATCCGGCTTCTTTACAAGCACCACGTTCACAACCCAATCAGGGAAGATTCATGGCCAAATGAACCCGGCGTCTGTAGGGAATAAATTCAAGCATTAAACCCCTAGCTTGAACCCCACTGTGATTATACACTAAAGTACGGTGGCGTCCAAAAGGGAAGAAGATAGGTCAAAAGAGTCGCCAACAAGTTTTTTAGGAACTTATAAACCGTTCACGAGGTGAAGGTTACACCCGTTAATGATCCAAGAGATCGTCAACTCCATAAGGTCTTGAACCAAATAAGGGTTCGGGGATGAAGGTACAAATCCAACCTAAAAGAGATTGAACCTGCCCTAATAATAGGCCTCTACTTTATTCAGATCGTATTCATGTGGGCTTTCTGATTAACATGCAATCAATAAGATTAACCCTAAACCTGTTTATCTATGTTGGTTGAATATTAATGCACAAACAAACTATTATTGGCGATCACTTGAAATTATAATCAAATTAACCCTAAACAAGATTATTAATTATCTTATTAAGCGTGATTACAAGTACAAAATCCCTTTAAACATGCAATAAAGGCGTGATCAAGCAATAAATATAAAACATCAAGCAACATAATAAATAATCACAATAATAATCATGGACAATAATCATAATAATAACCATAATCATCATTATAAAATTATAATCATAACAATAATAATCATAAATAAAATAATCATCATCAAAATAATAATAATAATAATAATAATAATATTCATAATCATAAATTATAACAATTATTATCATAATCATGTTCATGTTAATCATAATAATTATAAAATTATAATCAGAATCAAAACAATTATAAAAATAATCATAAATCATGTTAAAGCATAATAAAAAAAGCAAGATCCCAGGCATGATACTAACAAGATTAATAACAAACCCTAGCATGTCACTAAGCAATAAAAATCAAGTCTTTAGCCCTAACATGATACTAACAATCGTAAATATTAGGAAGAACATAGGAAGCATCGCAGGAATCATATTTAATATTAAATTTACCTTAGACATGATACTAGGAATATCATAATAACAATTTAAACATGATTTCTACATCATAATATCAATAAGTCAATTAAAGCACTTACTTTGATGCTTCGTACCTCTTTCTAATAACAAAATACACACGTTAGTAACTTCAAGGAAAATAATAAACAAACAATCAAATTAAATAATTGAAATAGAGATTTGGGACCAAACCCTCAGAAATTAAAACCTTTCACGTCTAGGGCGAAGGCAACTTTGAATATGGCTTGGTGTTTCTAGATCTTGCGAATGCGGAATTTTGTATTTAAAAACAAAGTTTAAAAGAAAGAAAGAAAGAATTGAATGATTTAACAGAGAATTAAAAAATTAATGATTGCGAATGAAAACTGATTGTTGATGAATGAAAACGGAGTTTTTAAAACGTTATTTATAGAGAAGTCAGCCAAAAAGATAAAAGATCACAACAGAGCACTTGGCACACGTAAAACAGAGTTGGCGCACCTAAAATAGAGCTGGCGCTAATTGGTGCCAGGCGCCAATGGCTGGCGCCAGGCGCCAGGCCTGGTTCCAGGCGTTGATTTCAGAAATTCACGCGTTTTTGTTTTTATCATATCTTTTGATCCGGAAGTCCAAATAAGGCTTATAATATGTCATTGGAAAGCTCTTAAAGTCTACTTTTCAACCCAATTAGAATCAGATTAAAATATTTTGTAGATAAAAGATATGGCCAAAATAGTGGAAGGGTGTCAGTTTTGGATAAAGTTTCACATGTCATTCATATCTTTTTCGTTATAACTCGGATTTAATATTATAATATATCATTGGAAAGATAATTTCAAGATCTATCTAACCATATAAAATTTGGATAAATATTATGAGGCTCGAAAATAAAATCTGACTATATTCCACTTCGTACAAAACAAGGATTCTTAAAAGGAGTAGTTTTATTCAATTTCAAACTCTTTAAAACATAATTATCAATCCTAACTCCATTAGGATTTAAAAGAACCTTCTAGAGTATTCTAAAAGACTATAATCAATCCTAATATCTTTAGGAATGATAATTAATAATAGGCCCTCCTCTAGATCATTGGGCCGCATATAAAAACCAAATCGGGCCCAGTTTAGTATTTTGGCCATAACTTCCTCGATATTCATCGGAATTGGGCTTATAATATATCATTGGAAAGGTCTTTTCAAAACCCATCCAACTACACCATTATTGGACCCATATCATGGACCAACCAAACTGGATTGACTGTTTTCTTGAAATAAGTTTTCAAAAACAGAGAGAAGAGAAAAGAAATTAAAACTTTCCGCAATACTAGACTTTCCACACTTTTGCTTCATTTGATTATGGTTTGATGCGAAAGGTACTCATCACCGGGTTTGGTTTTTGGGAGACACAAATGGGTGTCTACAGCGTCTAACAACTTTTTTACCTCGGCAGCTACTGCCTGACTTCTTTCCTCGCCGTGATTTCTTTTCTTATGCCGAACGGGCTTCTTTTTTGGGTCCACGGCGATTTTGTGGACAACGAGATTCGGGCTGATGCTTGGTATCTCTTCCACTTGAAAAGCAAAGATGACTTTGAATTCTTTTAGCAGAAGGTGCAAGTCTGCATCGAGCCTTTCAAAGGCAGTCGTCCCCACCTTAATAGTTCGCTTTGGACGGCTGTCGTCCAGAGGAATATCAATGTGCTCACCAGCCGGCTGGGGACGGAGATCATCTGACCGTTCCCCGGTCAGTGATTGCTATTTCTTCTCCTTCTTTACCTCCACCTACTGTTCAATTTTTCTTTTCTTTGCGGCTGCCAGAGGGGGTGAATCAGGGTCCTTAACATCGTTAAGGTCTATTGGCTCCTTCGGCAAACCGGCTGAAATAGCAGTCGACATGACGTCTGAGAGATAACACTCCCTTGCCGTCTTCTGATCCCTGTTGAGGGAGCCAACAAAGCCATCATCTTTTTCATACTTGAGAAGCATGACGGCTGGGATGATGATGGCGTTGCACCCGTTCAGAGTGGGTCGACCAAGAATAATGTTGTAGGCGGTCAGCTCTTTAACCACCAAGAACCGGATGACCATGTGTCGCCCTTTTCCCCTAGCCGGATGGGTATATCGATTTATCCGACTGGGTGCACGACTCTTCCACCAAAGCCAACTAATGGATGGGAGACATTACGCAGTCCGTCTCGCTTGTTATTAAGCTTGGAAAGACACTTGTAGTTGATGAGATCAGAGGAGCTACCCGTGTCTATAAGGATCCGACCAACCAGCTGTTTAGGTCGTCATGCGGTCGGCGCACTTTGCCCCGGTCCTTCTCAGTGATGAGTACGTATGGGAATGTTCCGCTGGAGGACGCCTGTCCATCATCAACTGAATGGATTATCTTCTTCAGATAATCCTTAGTGCCCTGGATGGGTGAGCCACCGTCTGCGAATCCGCCTGCTATAGTGTAGACCGGATCCTAGTCGGTATCCAAACTACTAGTAGGCAGGACAATTTTTTACGACTGCCCCGGATTCGTCTTAGAAGTTGCTTTGGACTTCAAGATATAGGACTTCAGCAAGCCCTTTCAGCTAGGCAGTCCAACATCAGCTTGAGGTTATAACAGTCGTCGGTGTCATGGCCCACTTCCTGATGGAAGTGGCAGAATTTATTCTTGTTCCGCGATAAAAAATAACTCTTCATAGGGTTCGACTTCTCAATGGTCAGCCTGTTATTCACTTATGTAAAGATGGTGTAATAGTCTTTATTGAATTCATACCGTGAGACGTACGGTTTGAATTCTTTCTTTTTCTTTTTGGACGGCTGAACGGGTTCCTTTACCGCCTAAACTTCTTTTCTCTTTTTGCTCTCTTTAGCTTTTTGAGCCGGCTGAGCAGACCGACTCTCTTTATGCTTGTCGGACTTCTTAGAGTCCGACTGATGGCTAGACGAGCAGAGTTCGGTGGCTTGAATAAAGCTCTCTACCTCTATCAACGCCTCTTGAAGGGTGAATACCCTCTTCCAGACAAGGTCGAATTTAAAGGTCGACCCGTCCTTCAGACCCTTGAAGAAGTCTGTATAGGCTACCTCGTCAGACAATCCCTGGATTTGAATTCTCACCAGGTTAAACCGCTTGACATAGGAGCGAAGTCCTTCTCTATCTCCCTGCAAGATGGTGCTCAAGTCGAGACTTGTTTTCTTAGTAGGGATGTTCATCGAGAAGTTAGAGGCAAACAGGAAGGTAAGCTTCCTGAAGCTATCAATGCATTTGGCTGGCAGGTTGCCAAACCATTATTGGGAAATGCCCTTCAATGTAGCCAGGAAGCATCGACACCACAGAGCATCCTCCAACCTCTACATGTGCATGAGGTTGGAGTAGACCATGAGGTGGTCCTCCGGGTTGGTGGTACCATCATAGGCACCCACCAACACATTTTTAACCATGGCCGGCTATGTTGCCTCGGTTATCTCCTTGGTGAAGGCAGAAGTTTGTTCACCAAGTTTGAGCAGATGGAGCATCTAGTCCAGAGGTTGGACATTGTATGTCGCCTGACCCCTAAAGAGGGTCGGCTGCATGAAATGAGGAGAATACGGAACGTAGACCATGGGGGGTACATACAGGGCAATCCCAATCATCTGAGGGCCATAATGGACGATATTACCGCCTGTATAGCTCTCATGCAAGGATTGAATATTCCTTACATATGTATTTTTGAAGCTGTCTGGAAAGCTCAAAGTAGAGGCTGACTCAAATAACTGTGGACTTCTCCTACGCATAATGATTTCCCGAGCGTCAAGGGTAGATTTTTTGTTACCCACCGGTTGATCCTCTTAGCAGGGCTTTCTTAGACCCTTTTGAGGCAGAAGGATTTGATGATTATCATTTAAGGCACTCATTTTATCCTTTTAGGGTGAAATTCGTGCTATTTTATAGCTCTTTTCATTAGTTTTTCTTTTGGTTTACTCTTTATTTCCTTAGTTTGCATTTGCTTAGTTAATTTTCTATTTTCATACATATCTTGGTTTTTCTTGTCTTTTTCCCTTTTTTTGTTTGTTTTCTTTCATTTTTCAGGTTAAGGTCGTTATCCAATGATTCTCAAGATCCCCTCCTGAGTTTGGCATTGATTAGGATGCCTAGTGTTCTTTATTTGAAGCTCAAGCATGGAGAAGTGCAAGTTCCATTTGAATTTAGGCCGTGCAATCAAGCCGTGGGGACACGAATTCTCGTGTTGAACCCACCATCGTGGTGATTTTGGGTCAGCCATGTCCCGTGTACAGCACGAGGAGCGGGCGCGCACGACCATGGCGCAGGCGCACGGCCTTCTGGCGCGGGCGCGCGTGGCCCTGGTGTGGGCGCGCCGCCTGCTCTCCCTGTTCCGTACCCATTTTGCGAGGCCGCGCTCCTTCTTGAAGATGGTCGTTCCTGTACGGGTCTATTTTGGATGATTTAACTAATTTCTCTTTGTTAGTTTTACTATATATAGACTTTCCTTCTATTTTTAGAAAGAGAATTCAATTAGAGAAGATTAGAGATAGTTTTAGAGAGAGAAACTCTAGGTTGTTGAGAGAGAAGTTCATGGTAGATGATTGATGATTCTAAGTATAATTTCTATTGATTTCCCCAAAGTTTGTAAGGATTTATTTTACTTTAATGCAATCTTTAGCTTTTGTTTTTAATTGTTTTGTTGATTGTTCAAGTTTGATTGATTTGTGATTGATTTAGTTTGATTAATATGATGATGATGAATTTGTTGTTTAGCTTAGTTTTGATCTTGATTTCCATGGATTGTGAGTAGTTTTCTTGCTAGGGGAATGGTGAAGCATATATGAGTAATGAATTGATGCTAATTAGGGGAAATTTATGGAGTTGATGTTGTGATTAAATTGGTTGATTGATTTTGTGCATGTGTGTGATAGATTGAAGAGTAACTAACTTTGATTGTTGCACTAGATTGCATTGTAAGTTTACATTGATACGTACAATTGATTTGTGACTTGCATTTGTCGATTGAGTTGATTTGTGAAGTTCCTAGATAGAGTCTCTCGTAGTTGATGATAGTTTGACATCTAGGAGAATAGCTTATCATACTCTTTTTATTGCATTATTGATTTTCCATTGCAATACTCTACTTAGTCAATTCTAATCCTGATTAGTTGTATCCATTGCAAGTATATGTGGATCCTAAACCCTAGTGTTCGATATATTTGAATTCATCTAGTTTGTTTAGTTGTTTTAGAATACACACACCTCTATTTCACCTTTTCGAAGTAGCTTAACTCTAGCAATAGTAACCACCTCCCAATCCTAGTGGTCCGACCCTTGACTTACTCCTATACTAGTTATAAGGGTGTGTTGAGTGATATAAATTTTTTTTTGCCTAAAGAAGATTAGTTCAACGACCTAGTCTCACCCCTCGTCAAAATGGCGCTGTTGCCGGGGACTGGCGTTGTTGTTTGCTATTGTTGTTGATTTTATTTCACTTTATTTCGAAAAATACAAAAAGATTTTTCTCTTTTAGGCTACATTTGTAGCCGTGCTATTGATATTTGCTTTGAGTTTTTGTATGCGTAGGATAAGAGGAAGGACTCTAGTGCCATTTGATTCGGAAATTGAGAGAACCATAACAAGGATAAGGGTTGCTAATCGTTCTTCAAGTCCAAGCTTTCTAAGAGAGAAAATTCATCAAGAAAGAGAAGAGGTGGATCGAGGAAGCATGTGAGCTAATCCAAGAGTTTCTTTGATGGAGTTAGGAACTCCCAATGCTTATAGATTCGAGAGTGGCATAGCTCCACCAACAAATCCTGCTATTGACTTTGAGATAAGGCCGACAATGATAATAATGATTGAATGAAGTCAATTTAGTGGTGCCAAGCATGAAAGCCCACTAAATCATCTCAAAGAGTTTGAGAAGTATTGGAATACAATCAAGGTCAATGGGGTCTCTCAAGAATTCATAAGGCTCAAGCTATTTCCATTCTTTCTAATCGGAAGAGCTTTGGAGTGGTTATACAAGGAAGTGAAACCTAATTCCTTGAGAACTTGGGATGAGGTCACTAAGGAGTTTCTTTCCCGTTTCTACCCTCAAAAGAAGACCGCCGAGGGAAGAACTCTAATCCAAAGTTTCAAGCAAAATCCTAGTGAGAGTTTGTATGAGGCTGGGAAAGATACAAGGAGTACCAACGAGAATGTCCTCACCATGGAATCCCGACTTACCAAATCATACAAATTTTCTATGGAGGATTGAGCCCTCAAGGGAAGTTGTGTCTCGATGCCAGAGCCGAAGGCCCGATCATGAACAAGACCGAGGAAGAGGTTGTAGACATAATTGAGGATGTAGTTTGTCAGTACATGGATTGGCAAGAGGGAGAGAGAGAGCCTACAAGCAAGAGTCGTTCAATGGTTTCAATGCAATCAATAATTTGTCTCCTAAAATCTCAAACTTGGGGAAGGATATGATATTGTTCAAGGCCAAGCTAGAGAGTGAAAGGAATGGTGTCCTTCAAACAAGTGTATTATTCTGATAGCGGGTTCAGAATTATTAGAAATCTAATATATTTAGTAAGGTCAAGTGATCGGAATGCCTGGGTGGAGGCCGCTTCCGATCAGTAATATTAATATAATTAATATTACAGCTTAATCTTGACTGAACCCTTCGGGTCACACCCAAGCAAAATATAGGAACCGACTCGACGAATTAATTCGGAAGAAATTAATTTGTCGCCCGAGTGTTAAATATTTAGACGGCGGTAATTCGAGCTTGGAGCGTCGAAACCGATCGTCGGAAGTCGAGTCAAAAATAATAAAAAGACGAGACGCGCAAAACAATAATAAATCGACCATATTCCCAAAATACCCCTAGCATCGGACTGCCCCGAGCATCCGAATGCTAAGGGATAAAATGTCCAAGCATAAGTGACTAGCAAGCGCACCAAGCAGATCCTAGCATGGCTAGCTAGGTGCGTGCTAGCGCACCGTGCTAGCAGCCACGCACAGCAGCAGCTAGCAGCCGTGTGCACGTGGTGCAAGCAGCAGCTAGCTGCCGCAAGCTAGGCGTGCTAGCAGCGCACACACTAGCAGCCACGCACAACAGCAAGCCCGCACCAAGTGCGTGGCTTTCGCGCACAGCAGCAGCTCGCATCTTGGTGCGGGGCTGGGCTTAGGCTGGGCTCGTGGCTGTGCTCGTGGCTGGGCCATAGGGCCGGTCACTATGGGGAAGCTTGAGGAATATGAGAGCAAGTGGGTAAGGACATGTGGCACAAGGAGAGTATTGAGTGGGGAGCAAGTATGGTCCCTTACTCTCCATGTGGTCCTCACCAACCCATTTCACATGGTAATGCCACTTCTTGATTTATTATTAGTTTGTAATTTAATTTAATTTAGCTTTAAATTAATTTGTGGAATTTCATGATCCCACATTGATGGGATAGAAATTCCCACTCATACTTTCCTCTATAAATACCAACCTTGGGATTTGGAGTAAAGTGCTTGAGTGGGAGTTAGAAAGAGAATTCCATATTTTGGAAAAACTCTTAAACTCCATTAACTCTTGGGTTTTTGTTGGACCTTGCTAACTCCAAGGTAGCGGACCTAAAAAGTAGTGTTCGTCCTTTGTGGGTGGATACCGTTGGAGGCACGACATTTGCGGTGCTCAAGGCTTTCAAGTAAGAGCCCGTTTTGAGAGGGCGAAGCTCGCTTCAAGGGTATGATTCGTTCTTCCTTTTCTTGTGTTTATTTATTTATGCTTTATGGTTTTATTAATTACGAGTGGTTCCTTGGGTCGGGGTTGTTTCCGCGGTGAGTCGGACTCACCAAACCCCCACAGCGGTATCGGAGCCCCGCTCGTTTATTTTTATAATCATGTTTTTCAAGGTTTATTTTGGCTTATTTTTCTTGTTTAAGTTGCTAATTAGATTAGTAGCTCGGTTTTATTTATTTTTATCCCGTTTTAATGTCGAATTTGGCCCAGAACCTAGATTTTCGCCCAAAAATAGTAAATTTTGGATGGAAAAGGTTTTCTGGAAAGGTTTTATTCCTAAGGGACTGTGATTTTAGCCAAATTCTGACCAGAAATGCCTTTTTTGAGGGATTTTTCATTTTTGACGAAAAGTTTTAAGTCTTTTCTAACCTTGAAATTAATGGCATAACTTGTTGATTATGTGGTTGATTATTTGCATTATTTTCTGAATTTTTAAATCCCCTTAAAGCACACTTGGTAGTATTTGATGCTTAAAGGTTGATTTATTTTCACATAATTGCAAACTAATTGCTTTTTAGTGTGAAATTTTTTGTTTTGAGGCTTCCTAAGTGTTAAAGATTCAATCTTTATTTGTGATAAGTGATTGAAACTTTAAAAACCACTAAATTCCATGTTATTTTGTGTTAAACTTTGTTGTTTTAATCATTTTGAGTTGATTGGAAACATAAAGTTTCAATTTTTGTGATAGAAATTTGGTTATCTTCATGTTGGAAGATATAATTTTCAAGGATTCACAAAATTTAGATGTTGGAATTTTCATTTGAACATTAAAGTTCATATTTTTCAAACTTCCCCTTACTTTGTCAAATTCTCAAGTTTAATTTAAATTGATTAAATTAAAAGTGAGAAATTGCCTCAACTTTGTTATTGCACCAAGCTAAACCAATTTAATTAAGAATGGTTCTTGGAATTATTTTGGTTATTTGCACTTTGAAATTTTATTAAGTTAGACTTGTTTAAAATTTTAATTTTTTTGCTCATTCAGTTAGTTCTAAAATTAATTTAGAAGTAATTAATTATGTCTCGCGAAATGGGATCAAACCCCAAGGCCATGGCACGCAAAACGAGGCAAAGAACCACCCTTGGCTAGCCGGGCTGCATAGCAGCCTGCATGTGGCTGCCAAGGTGGCTGCCCCGCCTTGCATGGGGCCACACGCGCGGCAGCAGCACACGGCCGCAGCAGCCACGCACCAGCAGCCATGGCTGTGCGCGTGCGTGCGTGCGGTAGTGGCAGCAGCCTATGGCTGCTTGCCGCGGGCCGTGTGTGCGGAGTTTTTTTGTGTGTGCATATGCTTGGTGCGGTGAGGTGAATAGTCGTAGTATGCTTGGTTTGCATGAGCCGCGATTATTCAAGTTTCCTTGGCAAAACGCTTAAAGCGAAAGCCACTTGAAATGAGGTTGGCTTAATATTTCTTATTTTGTCATTTTATTTATTTTAATTAATTTTGTTTATTTTAATTAAAATTTTGGGAGGCTAGGCCTCGGTTTTGAGCGGCATTGGCAAAATTTTATTTTGACAAGTTTGGGTGCTACCGACTTAATTAATTGGGTTAATTAAGGGAAATGCGGAATTTACTGGGATCTTCAATTATTAATGACGTCAATTACATAATTTGTTAAACAACTTTGACTAGTTTTAATTAGGCGTGTTAATCGGATTAACCACCTAGATTAGTTACTAGTGCGCGCGTTGTTTAAATGCATTTTACTTGTTTGATATTGTAAATTGCATGTGCCATTCACAAATAGTGAATGGATGAATGGAATATATATTCTCTCTCACAGGTTTTATGAAATGGCAACTAGTGGGACCCGATTAGGATAGAAAATACGGACTACGTGCCGTTGTGTATTTTTGTAAATCTAAATACGGTCTACGCACCGTTAAGTATTTTTGTACCTTAATATTTAGATTATTCCTAGTCGTAAACACTAGTATTTGCATAGTTTGGTTAAGTCTTTAAGATGGCGTATCTTGGAAGACAAAGCCTTGAATTGCAAATGAAGACCTTTTGAAGATTTGAAGAATTCAAGGGGTCATGCTAGTTGCCAATATGCATCTATAATTTTGCTTTATATTTTATGCTTATATATACATGTGAATTATTCGTTAGATGCATGTTTAGGTTTTCTTTATGTTGCGATGATCAGTTAAGTTCACTTAAATCAACCAACATAGAATTCCTAGGTCCCTAATAATATTGAGTCAAACTTGCCTTTCCAAAACAACACTTACCAACCGAAAGAGGGTGATGGTAGGCTACGCCAAAGCGAGGTGCCATCACTTCTCCAAGGCTCATAAGGCACACAGGGTGTGCACGTTGGTTTTGGTTTAACTCATCGGTATGAGTGAGGAGTCCTCACATACCGTGGCAAAAGAGATACATCGTCAAAGATGCATTAGATGCGACGATTGTCTAACCAAGAGTGGCTTAGAGCCATTAGCAAGGCAATGCTTACCCTAGAAGATTGAGTGTTAAGACAAGCCAAAGCATGCTTAACCACTCTTTGTTTCTTCGGATCTTGGAATCGCCTTATTTTCACAAAATAGGGACAATTTTACGTGTAAATAAGACGCTAAATAAGTATTGAAAATTTGCATGAATAAAATTCAATCTTATTTAAGTAATTTTGAATGGTTTTTCATTAAAATTCTTTCAATTGTAGAATCATGTCTTCACTAATGACAACGACGTTATGTACCCGGAACTTCCCGAAAAGTTACCATTTTTGCTCAATTTGGTGAACTTTAAGGAATGGGAAGATGAACTCCAAAAGACACTTAGAAATTGCTACCTAGAGCATATCTTGGACACTTCGATCCCCAGTTTCTACTCGAAAGGGATCATGAGTGATGAAGCTCATGAAGAATGGAGCATGGATTGCAAGAGAGTTTCGAAACTCATGGCAAACTCCATCCCGGTTCAATGGAAAGAGATTTTCTCCGGCTATTTTCCGGACATGATGCTCAAAGCTCTTGAGGATGTAGTCAATTTGAGGGTCACCAAAAGTGCTAGGGGCAATTATGATGGTCACGTGGAGGATGTGACTAGGTCACTCTCCAAAATGAGGATCAAGCCACCGCAAGATGGTTGTCTCTCAAAAGAAAGACAAGAGGTGTGGGGAAAAGTCTACAATGCGAGACTTAGGCCCGGAATGCCACTTCAAGCTCATGTAATTAACATGACAAGGCTATTCAACCATCTGGAGCTAATTGGCAAACCAGTGGAAGACGAGCAAGCGGCTCACATGCTTCTTAGCTCTCTTCACTCGGGATATGTGGGGCTTAAAATGCGTCTCACCGTCAATAGGGATACACTGTCCTTAAGGGAAGTCATCCAAGAGCTCCAAAAGACCTATTCTTGCAAGAAGGCTAACTTTGCCCTTAGACCAAGGAAGAAGGAGTTCAAAGACAAGAGGAAGATGCGCTGCTTCTATTGTGGTAACCCCGGACACTACAAAAGAGAATGCAGCAAGTATCTGGATGATGAGGCGAAAGGAAAATTAACCCAACCTCAGGTATCATCTTAAACACTTGAATATAAGCAATTTTAAAAGGTATTAGATACCGGAAAATTGACTCACAATACACTCCTTTTTCAGGAACCAAGTGAGCGGTGTTTTATCATGTGGAAATAAGTACACAAGTAGGATGAAGGTGATCTATCCAAGAAAACTTGTAATCTCATGTTTTTTCTAAAGAAGTAAAACTTATTTAGTTTTATGCACCATACTTTTGATGTATTTTCGACGTTGGACGTCGTTTTCATCAACCAAGACTTTTGTTTTGATGTCTTGAATATATTTATGGAATGACACTTTCACGTGTTTTTTGACAAAATGTTTGATACCAATGCAAAGAAAGCTAAGACTACACCGTCTAGTCAAACTTACTTGTGGCATTGTCGTCTTGGCTACATTAACATCAAACACATCAAGAAGCTTCTTCAAGAAGGTATTCTTGACTCATTTAATTTAGAATCCTTTGAGAATTGCGAAGGATGTTTATTAGGCAAGATGATAAAGCAACCATTCTCCAAGTTGGGAGAAAGGGCCAGTGGCTTGTTGGGACTAATACACACCAATGTATGTGGGCCAATGAGTACACCCGAAAGGAGCGGTTATCGGTATTTCATAACCTTCATGGACGACTATAGTAGATATGGTTATGTCTATCTAATGTCGCACAAATCTGAATCGTTTGATAAATTCAAGGAATTTCAAAACGAAGTTGAAAACCAACTCGGCAAGAAAATCAAAGCGCTTCGATCGGATCGAGGTGGCGAATATTTGAGCCAAGAATTCGATGACCATCTGAAAGAACATGGAATACTTTCAGAGTTGACACCTCCGGGAACTCCTCAATGGAATGGAGTATCTGAAAGGAGGAATCGAACCCTGTTAGACATGGTCCGATCAACTATGGGTCTTAGTGAACTTCCAATCTCTTTCTGGGGACATGCACTTTTAACTGCGACACTTACACTGAATCGTGCTCCGTCAAAGGCAGTGGAAAAGACTACATATGAATTATGGACAAATAAACCTCCAAGGTTGTCTTTTCTCAAGATTTGGGGATGCGAAGCATATGTCAATAAACTCATCCGAAATCTGACAAGGTTTACTTTGTGGGTTATCCAAAAGAATCCAAAGGGTATTACTTCTACAACAAATCCGAGAACAAAGTGTTTGTTGCTCGTGATGGTGTCTTTTTGGAGAAGGAGCATCTCTCTAAAATGACAAGTGGGAGGAAAATCGAACTCGACAAAGTTCGAGAGGACAAGCAACAAGGACAAGTTGACAATCAAAGTGCTCACGAAGCATCTGTTGACATTGGTCAAAGTCAAAATATGCAAAGTCAAACCGACAATGCAAATGCTCAGTCCATTACCCTACGTAGGTCAACTCGGCCAAGATCTCAACCTGACAGATATCTCGATGTTGTATTAACCGAAGATCAGGACATCCTAGTAGTGGATGGAGATGAGCCGACAACCTACAAGCAAGCTATGACGAGCCCCGACTCTGCAAAATGGCATGAGGGCATGAAAACCGAAATGGACTCCATGTTTGAAAATCAAGTATGGGAGTTGGTTGATTTACCCGTAGGTTACACACCTATCGGATGTAAATGGATTTTCAAGATGAAAACCGACAAAGACGGAAATGTATTCATTTACAAAGCATGGTTGGTAGCAAAAGGTTACAGGCAAATTCACGGCGTTGATTATAATGAAACCTTTTCTCCAGTAGCTATGCTTAAGTCCGTTTGAATTCTTCTAGCGATTGCTGCATATTATAATTATGAAATATGGCAGATGGACGTCAAAACCGCCTTCCTCAATGGAATTTGGAAGAAACTGTGTACATGACACAACCTGAAGGTTTTGTCAACCAGAATAATCCTAAGAAGATATGCAAGCTTAAGAAGTCCATTTATGGATTAAAGCAAGCAAGCAGAAGTTGGAATCTGCGATTTGATGAAGCCATCATTAAGTTTGGTTTTATCAAGAATCCAGATGAGTCCTGTGTTTACAAGAAGGTCAGTGGGAATGACATCGTCTTCCTAGTCTTATATGTCGATGACATTTTGCTCATTGGAAATAGCATTCCGTTGTTAGAGTCTGTAAAGGCTTGGCTCGGGAAATGTTTTTCAATGAAAGACTTGGGAGAGGCTCAGTACATACTAGGCATCAAGGTCTATAGGGATAGATCAAAGAGGATGATAGGAATGAGTCAAAGTACTTACATCGATAAGGTACTAGCTCAATTCCAAATGGAAGGAGCCAAGAGAGGGCACCTACCCATATCACATGCATAACCTTAAGCAAGAAGCAGTGTCCAAAGACACCTGATGAGCGAGAAAGGATGAGTCGTATTCCATATGCTTCGCTTATTGGATCAATCATGTATGCCATGATATGTACTAGGTCAGATGTATTGTAAGCCTTGAGTGCTACGAGCCGATACCAATCAGACCCAGGAGAGGCGCATTGGACTGCGGCCAAGAATATTTTGAAGTACCTGAAAAAGGAACAAGGATAAATTTCTGGTCTATGACGGTAAAGATGAATTGGTTGTTGAGGGATATACCGACGCAAGCTTCCAAACAGGCGGAGAAGACTCCAAGTCACAATCCAGATACATATTCTGTCTCAATGGAGGAGCGTTTAGTTGGAAGATTGCAAAGCAATGCACAACCGCTGATTCTACAACTGAAGCCGAGTACTTGGCAGCGTCTAAGGCAGCCAAGGAGGCAGTTTGGATTCGCAAGTTCATTGATGAACTTGGTGTTGTACCCTCCATCAAGGGTCCAATAGACCTCCATTGTGACAACAATGGAGCTATTGCTCAGGCTAGAGAGCCACGAGAACATCAGAAGGTAAAAAATGTCAAGAGGCGATTTCACATGATTCGAGAACGGAAGACAGAGGGTGAAATCAGAATTTACAAAGTGGGAACGGATGACAATGTAGCCGATCCACTTACTAAACCCTTGTCTCAAGTGAAGCACAACAAACACATTGAGGCAATGGGAATCAAGCATGTCGCAAACTGGCTTTGATTTCCATATTATAGTGTTTTAATTAAATTTTGGACAATGTTAATGTAAAGCACTATGATGAACCATTCAGTTTTTGGAGTAATTAAAATTTTTCATGCAATTTAATTCACTCCGTCTCTATTTAATTGTGGTTTAGAATTAAATAATGATTCCATTCAATTTTAATAAATATTCAAAATAGGGTATCAAGTCAATGGCTTGGATAAACAAACACCTATTAAGTGAACATTGAATATTTTAATCGAAAATTATCCCTAATCAAGGTCATATTTTTGTGGACGATTAATGACCATTAGAGATTAGTGTGTAGTATGATTTATAGCACCGTTTCTTGTGCTATGAGGATATAAATCATTTGCACAGGTATTGGTTTAGAACCATACTGGATCGACCTATGAGAATACTTTAAGAGATTTAAAATCATCATAAGTATTTTTCTCATTATTACTATCGAAACTCTTTTCCTTGACCATGTGTAGTGGGAGGTCTCTTGTTTGAGTACTAGTTTGCTTTGGTATCCGCCAAACGTCTGCCGTAACTGGGGATTATAACGACAGATATCGGGCGGCTAGGTCCTCTTAGTAAGAGAAGCTACATTACAAGACTGGAAATGTCCCCCTACTAACAATAGGGAGCTTATCTTGTTGTTTAGGCCTCTCGAAGAGCGAGACTGTGAAAATGCATGGCCATGCTCAGATGGATTTTACAAATCATCTGCTTATTAACAGTCAAACTCAGATTTCGAGAAACACTTCTGGACGTAACAGAGATGACGAGTAATCTTACTCTGTAGTTCATGAAGAGACATGAAGAGACATAGGAAAGGGGATATACACTAAATACACACTTGTCCGGAAGGACAAGTGGGAGATTGAAAGGAATGGTGTCCTTCGAACAAGTGTATTATTCTGATAGCGGGTTCAGAATTATTAGAAAGCTAATATATACAGTAAGGTCAAGTGATCGAAATGCCTGGGTGGAGGCCGCTTCCGATCAGTAATATTAATATAATTAATATTGCAGTTTAACCTTGACTGAACCCTTTGGATCACACCCAAGCAAAATATACGAACCGACTCGACGAATTAATTCGGAAGAAATTAATTCGTCGCCCGAGTGTTAAATATTTAGACGGCGGTAATTCGAGCTTGGAGCGTCGAAACCGATCGTCGGAAGTCGAGTCAAAAATAATAAAAAAGACGAGACGCGCAAAATAATAATAAATTGACTATATTCCCAAAATACCCCTAGCATTGGAATGCCCCGAGCATCTGAATGCTAGGGGCAAAAATGTCCAAGCATAGGTGACTAGCAAGCACACCAAGCCGAGCCTAGCATGGCTGGCTAGGTGCGTGCTAGGGCACCGTGCTAGCAGCCACGCACAGCAGCAGCTAGCACCCGCGTGCACGTGGTGCGTGCAGCAGCTAGCTGCCGCAAGCTAGGCGTGCTAGCAGCGCACGCACTAGCAGCCACGCACAGCAGCAAGCCCACACCAAGTGCGTGGCTTGCGCGCACAGCAGCAGCCCGCATCTTGGTGCGGGGCTGGGCTCGAGCTGGGCTCGTGGCTGGGCCATAGGGCCGGTCACTATGGGGAAGCTTGAGGAATATGGGAGCAAATGGGTAAGGACATGTGGCACAAGGAGAGTATTGAGTGGGGAGCAAGTATGGTCCCCTACTCTCCATGTGGTCCTCACCAACCTATTTCACATGGTAATGCCACTTGTAAATTTATTATTAGTTTGAATTTAATTTAGCTTTAAATTAATTTGTGGAATTTCATGATCCCACATTGATGGGATAGAAATTCCCACTCATACTTTCCTCTATAAATACCAACCTTGGGATTTGGAGTAAAGTGCTTAAGTGGGAGTTAGAAAGAGCATTCCATATTTTGGAAAAAACTTTAAAACTCCATTAACACTTGGGTTTTTGTCGGACCTTGCTAACTCCAAGGTAGAGGACCTAAAAAGTCGTGTTCGGCCTTTGTGGGTGGATACCGTTGGAGGCACGACATTTGCGGTGCTCAAGGCTTTCAAGTAAGAGCCCGTTTTGAGAGGGCGAAGCTCGCTTCAAGGGTATGATTCGTTCTTCCTTTTCTTGTGTTTATTTATTTATGCTTTATGGTTTTATTAATTACGAGTGGTTCCTTGGGTCAGGGTTGTTTCCGCGGTGAGTCGGACTCACCAAACCCCAACAGAGAGTGCCTCTTCGATTGTACCATGTCTTCCCTCCCAGATTAAGGAGAGAGGCACACCTTCTAACTCTACTCCTCCTTATACTTCAAGTAATATGCCAAATGGTTGTTTCTTTTGTGATGTTTGTGGGTCTTATGACCATGACTCTTCTAATTGTCCAAATGCTTTTGAAAGTTGTGATGATGTTGAAAACAATGATTGTGAGCAAATGAACTTTGTTTCCAACAAAAATAATGGACAAAGATTTGATGGTCCAAGGAATTTTGGGAATAGGAATACTCACCAACAAGGTAGTTTTGATAACTAAAACAATGGTGGTTATAGGAACCAAGGATATCAAGGTTTCCGAGATAACTATAACAATCAAAGTTATAATAATCAAAACCAAAGCCAAGGGTATGAAAATCAAGGCCAATCTCATGGTTTTGGTGGCCAACACCAAAATTTTGGCAACAACTAAGGCCGAGGTAATTGGAACAATTAAAATAGGGGCAATTTTTAAAACAACAACCAAAGGGGACCCTCACCCGGATTTGCTCCGAGACCTCAAGGCAATGGTTATAATTCTTATGCTTAACCCTTTTCTTCCAAGACTACCTTAGATCAAATCATTGAGAACCAAACCAAGATTTTAAACACTTACATGTCAGTAAGTGATAAAAAGTTTAATGAGATAATGACACACAACAAGATGCTTGAAACCCAAATCACTCAACTAGCCAATACCTTGAAAGATTGTGCTAGCCCTTATTCATTACCCTCTTAAGGAGTTGATCCTAAGAAACCCGTTTATTCCATCACCCCAAGGAGTGGGAAAGTGCTATAAGAGTGAGTTTCTAGGATGAGTGAGGAGGATGAGAAGAAGAGTGACTCAAGGGAGGAAAATGAGAATGAGGTGTCAAGAGGTGTGAGCAAGGAGGAAGTTTAAGAGAAAAAGATGAGTGATAGCTCTAATTAGAAGAATGTTGAGAAAGAGAGGAAGCAAGATGAGGATTTTAAATCGAGACTTCCTTATCCCCAAAAGTTGGATGAAAAATTTGGGAGATTTATCAAGATGCTAAGAAAAATCCATCTTTCTATTCCTTTCACCGATGTTTTGAGATAAATGCCTAACTATTCTAAATTCCTTAAGGAAATCTTGAGCGGTAACAGAGATTGCAATGTAGTTGAACTGGTGAGTTTGAGGGAGTGTTGTAGTGCCTTTATCCATAATGACTTGCCCTTAAAGATGAAATATCCTGGAAATTTCTCCATTCCTTGTAATATTAATGGGAAATTGTTTCAAAATGCCCTTTGTGACCTTGGTGCTAGTGTTAGCACCATGCCTTACACGTTTTCAAGAAACTCAAGTTAGGTGAGCTCCTTTCAACTAACATGACCCTTCAATTAGCCGATCGTTCTATTAAGTTCCCAAAGGGTAGAATTGAGGATGTGCCCCTCAAAATAGGAAAATTCACTATTCCCGTTGATTTCATTGTGCTAGATATTGCGGAAGATGAAAACATTCTTATCATCCTAGGGAGGCCATTCTTAGCAACATCGGGTGCTTTAATAGATGTGAAAGGTGGCATGATTACCTTGTGTGTTGGTGATAGTAAGGCAAATTTTAAGCTCAAGTCGATGTATGAGTCTTTATCTTATGTGCAAGGAATTATGTGCATAAACTCATTGTCTTCGAATGTGAATGATTCCATGTTTGTGTCTTCCACTAAAGATATGCTTGTGGCTTGTGATAATGTTCCTAAAAGTGTTGAAAGCAAGGTAGTTAGTGAAGAAGAAAGGATCATTAAAATCTTAAAAATGAGTTTGAGATGCCCTTTTAGTTTGATATTTCTCTAAAGGAAGATGAAAATAGTTTTTCAAGAGGTGAACTTGAGGATATCAAGAATCCAAGGAAGAAGAAATCAAGGAATAGAAAGAGAGTTTCCAAGAAATACAAGAAGAAGATGAAGTCTAAAGAGTTTGAATCGGTTTCCACAATTCAAGATGACGTGGTTCGTGATGTGATTTTGCACAAGCTTTGTAATGATTTTTCCCTCTCCACCACTTTTGATAAGGTGGTGCTTTTTGAACCTCCATGATTTGGAAGAAGGGTCGAGCTTAGGACCTTAAGCAAGAGCTTCCCGGGAGGTAACCCGGTTTTCTAACTCTTTTTCTTTTGATTTCTATTTTCTTAATTTTCTTTCTTTTATTTTCCTTTCTTTCACTTGTTTTTCTTTTGGATTTATAGGGTGAATTCATGGAATTGGATTAATTCAAATGAGCATGAACAATGAAAAGGTGTTTTGCGGTTTTAGATGTAATTATGTTAGATTTTATCGAATTTTGAGGTAAAAGGGTTAGAAATTTTAGTGAGGTAAGACAAGAAAAATTTTAAAAAAATTGAAGAAAGTTTGAACTTAGTGGGTTCATTGTGGTGCTATCATTATTTTGGGATGTTGAACCCACTGTAAACATGTTTTGAAACTGTCATATTTGGTGGGTTCAATAGCCCCGGGATGATATTGAACGAAGAGCCCACAGGTAAACGCACCAAAGAAGCAAACAAAGTGGAATGCCGAGTGGCGCAGGCGCACCAGGGAGGGGCGCGGGCGCGCTGCCAGGCCGCGCGGCCGCGAACCCCTATGCCATGACCCTTTTTCTTCTTCTTTTTCCTAATTTCTCCTTCTTCCCTATCAATTGGAACACACCCTCCTTGCTGAAAACCGCACAAACCCTAACCATACTCTCATAAAATTTCATTATCAAATCTTCCAAATTATATCAAAAATCATAAAAATCTACCTACATTTTCATCATTTTAAACAAAAATTACACTAATTTCTTACATATCAATCTCCAATCTCCCTCCTCCATTGTTGAAGCAATTTGGGGTTTTTCGTTCTTGAGGGAATTGGTGGCCAAAAATTGTTCAATCTTGCTCCTTGTATGGTATAATCATCTTCCTTTACTCCTAATTGCATTATTATATCATTTGTTGCAAGAATTAGATTACTTTTGGTTGTGAATTGTAGTAGTATATGTTTTGATAATTTTGTTGATTGATATGGATTTTTGGTTGAATATTTGTGTTGTTTGTTGATTGTTATTGTCTCACATTGTATTGTTGATTGTTTTTGTAGCAAAATTAGGCGAAATTGTTGTGAATTTGAGAAGTTGAAATTTTCGGAATTTGGTAGTAAAGTGCTTAGTGTGTCATTGGTGATTTTGGTTAAGGGGTGTAAATTTGGCAATTAAAAGTGTTTGTTGGTGCTATTGTGATGCTTGTGGTGTTTCTTGATTGAATTTTGAGTTGGTATTTTTGAAGAATCATCATGTCTAAGCATGTGAAGAACCTCCTTAAGAAGCGCAAAACCAACATAACAATTGAAGAACCCACTCCTCACTCCTCACTCCTCTACCTCACAACCTCGACAACCCACTCCTAAACCCAAAACAAAAATCATCGATCCAATTCAAAGAGCTCGGTATCTCAAGTAAAAAAAAACCGTTCCCTCAAACCCTTTAGACACTATTTTCAACTATATATAGTAAAATTGGGCATTGATGAGGATTTAAAGGAATCGTTTGCTAATATTCGAATGAGCTCATTCATAAACCAATCCTATCGTACCTATTTTGAGCCTACATTGGAATTCTTGGCCACGGTTTCGCATTGGGTGGTAGAAGGTGGTCACTACCTGTAAGGAGGGGGTTCCCATCGTAAGGGGTCCTCTCCTTAAATGCCCATGGCCCTTTAAAGCCTAGGACTTTACACTTGTTAGGGTGTAGTAGGATTTGAATTCCAGACTGTTTGGGGGACCTTGAATTAGAATTGATTCTATCATTACGCTTTTTTGTAAGAAACAAGTACGGAGTTGCCAATGAGTTTTAGGAAAAACTCATAAACCTCGTTCATGCCTTTCTTCCATGTGGAGTTCATGGAAAAATTAGCACGAATCATAAGTTTACCAATGCCCAAATTGGTCTATAAACCAGAAATGAGTTCGGGAGCGAGGGTACTAAAATAACTTTCCCTTTAGAGGGATATCGTTATCCTAGCCCTAGTGCGGCCTCTACTAGCTCTTTCCTTTTTTACAATTTCATCACCAAACGATATATGCAATGCGATACCTAAAACTATGTTAGTTGATTTTATTTACAAGCATTAATCACTTAGGAATTACATCGTAATGCCGTTATTCTTTAGTTAATCAAATTTGTTAAAAGGACAAGAAAATAAACAATATTCGCCTTGGCTTAAGTGATCAACCAACAATTATTTAATTCAATTCTAATCTTTATTTAACGCAAGATACTATGTTGAATTGATTAATTAATTATTTTAAAGGTGATTAAACAACACTAATTAATTAATTAGGGTTTGTTTAAACAAGAAAATAAAGAAGATTTAACTAAGTGCTCGGGAATTTACCACTTCTCTTTGCTAGATCTCCGTTTAGAATACTTATGAACTCCTTATTGTTGGGGAACCTCCACGGTAGTAACAAAATATCGAAGGGGTAAGTGTTTAGGACAAGAGGGGCTAGTTTGCACATGTTCATAAGTATTTCGCAAGAGTTTTAGGTTATTTTTTTCTCTGTCTAAGCCTTGTTTTAAGCTCTTATTTATAGGGAATGATTAGGTTTAGGGTTACGAGCGTTCTGCCGCAGCAGGTGTCGCACGCAACAGGATGAGTTGCGCGCGGCATCCCAGCGCAAGTGATAAGGTTAATTGTCTTGCGCGCGACTTTATGGTAAGATTCGATTTTATATTATCCGTATAATTTTGAATCTTCTACAGGGTACCTCTGGAGGTCGCGTTGGGTGTCGCGTGCAACAGAATTAGATGCGCGCGGCAGCCCAGCGCGACTGTTTGAGATGCGCGCGGCTTTTTCTGTTGCAACACTAAAATTTAACCTAGGCGCTCCTAAACCCGTCATTATTGGGTTTTAAGCACTAGCTTAAGCCTAATTATGACCGGGTTTAGTTAATTGGACCTTGGTTTTGGCTTTTATCTTTAATTTGGGCTAGTCTTTTGTGTTTTGTGGCTTAACTAGTTCTCCATAAGTATTCTTCACTTTGATCCTGCACGAAGATGGTTTTATTCATCGTCATCGCACTTCCTGTAGTACAAGTGTTTTGGGTGATGTCAAGTTATGAGAAGAGATCGGTTTTAAAAGGATAAAAGGGGATGATTTCCTCTCAATCGTGTCATCGTTGGTCTAAAGTCCCTCGAAATGTCATTGAAGCTTTAGCCTGACTTTAACAAAGTAAAAAAAAAAAGATGAAAAGGGGTTTTCGGTATTCGAGCCAAAATGGTCTGGTATTCGAGCCGGATGTCCACAAGATAGAAATACATGTCTCAGGACTTGCAGCATATATCCAAATCCAGTGAGAGGAAAGAAAGTCTGCAACTCTCTCAACAGTTTTGTCCACAAGATGAGTACACGTGTCTCAGGACTGGGGGCACGTGACTGCATAGGCACGACATCATCACGTCTCTTATTTATACAGAGGGTGATTCCACACCCTAATTTTCCGGTAAGTTAGTAAGCGCACTAACTATTGTATTTGCTCCATTTCAAGAAGTGCATGTTCCTGATGGTTCGTCGCGCCTGTCGACTCGTGAGCTAACGCCTACAGTAATTCTCTACCTTTTAGTTCTGAGAAGTAGATCTCGCAAAGCTTGGCCTGAAGTAAAATTTTACGCAACACCTATGCCGTACAATTTTGCGCCATACGATACACCATTTGCATTTTTACGCTGCATGAAAACGCCTTCCTTTAATCTTCGGACGTGAAAAAAAAAAAAAGAAAACCCGGACACTTGTAACGTCAGTACAGTAAAATGACAAACCCGTCTATGGGTGCTTTTACGTAAAGCACCATTAGGGAACGTCTTAAGGCACTCTTACGAAAAACGTTCAAAACGTATGCTTAGGGAAGGCACAAAGCACGGTGTACATGAAAGAATGATGCAAAAAATTAACAAAGAACAAAAAAAACTACAATATGCAAAGCAAGTTAAAAATATTTTGATAATTTGCGCGCCATTACGTCTAATAACAAGCAAAAACCGTTAAAAAATGATCAAACGGATCAAAATCAAGATTCTCGTCATTTTAGTGACTAGTATCCGCGCGCAACTCTGTGGGTCGCGCTGGCTATAGACAGATACTTTTGGCCTCCTGTCCCGATAGGAAGTGTAATGACGATAAATAAAACCATCTTCGTGTTGGATCAAAGTGAAGAATACTTATGGAGAACTAGTTAAGCCACAAAACACAAAAGAGTAGCCTAAATTAAAGATAAAAACCAAAACAAAGGTCCAATTAACTAAACCCGATCATAATTAGGATTAAGCCCGTGCTTAAAGCCCAATAATGACGGATTTAAGGGCGCTTAGGTTAAATCTTAGTGCTGATGTAGAAAAAGATGCGCGCATCTCAAACAATCGCGCTGGGCTGCCGCGCATCTAATTCAGTTGTGCGCGACACCCACCGCAACCTCCAGAGTTGCGCTACGGAAGATTCAGAATTATACGAAAAAAATAAACTCGAATCTTACCATAAAGCCGCACACAAGACAATTAGTTGCGCTGCCCATAGCAGAGCAACCTAATCACTTATGCTTGGATGCCACGCGCAACTCATTTTATTGCGCACGATATCTGTTGCGGCGGAATGCTCGTAACCCTAAACCTAATCATTCCCTATAAATAAGAGCTTAAACCGAGGCTTAAATAGACAGAAAATAACCTAAAAATTTCCTGGGATGCTTGACCCATATTCCACTCGGATAGTAAAAAACATCTTACTCAAGAGTAGTTACTTTCCTGGGATGCCTTTGGGAATAGGAATGAAGAAATCTCTCTTACTTCCTATCCCAAAGAAAAGCTTCTCCTTTGGATTGGGATATAAACCAACCAAAGAAGAGTTGGAGTCTCACGATGAAAAAAACAAAGCACGTAGAGACAATAATAAGAAAGGGATAATCACTTTACTCCCATCCTATCAACAAACCCTTAATCGGTAATTCATTAGGGAGGGAGAAGATTACCCATGCTACGACTTTCCAGAACCCTTAGTTTTGGAAGGAATCAAGAAGCCTGGATTTAATATATTTCATGATTGCTACTTCATGGATGACGATCTTAGTATCGTTAAATCAAAACACCCAACTCCAGGGTGCTATGATGGGCAAGCATTTAACTTGCTATTTGGACTAGAGTAAAATCATGTCGCTACAATCACCAATCAAAGCGCCATTCAAGATGAAGCTTTTGACCCAACCTCGTTGATCACTCTTTCAAATGAAACTTTTGAGCATGGATGGAGGAAATCTTTCAAATGGACCAATCACAAAGGCGATAAGATGAAAGTCGTCACAGGCAAATGAAAGATGTTTGAAGAATCGGACGATGAATCTATTATAGACTCTAGGGAAGCTGAAAATCTAGACCTTGGGGCCATTACTTAGTCTTTATTTTCTAGTTCTAAGGTCAAAGATCCCAAAAAGGATTTTTCTCTTGATGTACTCTCTTTTGATTTTAATAATATGAGATTTATTTCCGAGTATATGCCATCTCTTGAATCTTTTGAATGCTATAACAATCAATCTAATGAAGATGATAACATTAATAAATTGGTTGAACTAATGAATGAACGAGAACAAAAGAACCCTATCGTTGAAGAAACTGAAATATTTAATATAGGAACTAACGAAAATAAAAGAGAAGTAAAAACTGGCTTAACTTAAAATCCGAAAGAGCGATCGACCCTCATATCGACGCTCAAAGAATTCGAAGACGTGTTTGCTTGGTTAGACAAGGACATGCCTGGAATAGATAGGGAAATTGCGGAACATACCATGCCCTTGAACTCTACCTCTAAACCAGTAAAACAAAAACTTCAACGAATGAAACCTGATGTCGCGTTAAAAATAAAAGAAGAAGTACAAAAATAGGTGGACACAGGTTTTATTTGCGTATGTAATTACCCAGGAATGGGTAGCGAACATCGTCCCAGTCCCTAAAAAAGATGGACAAGTTCGAATGAATGTCGACTTTAGGGACCTTAATAAAGCTAGCCCTAAAGACGATTTTCCTCTACCACATATTGATATATTGGTAGATAACACGGCTGAACATGCGATGTTATCCTTTATGGATGGATACGCAGGTTACAACCAAATTTTAAAGGCAAAAGAAGACCAAGAAAAGACATGCTTTAATACCCCTTGGGGTACGTATTGCTACACAGTCATGCCATTTGGTTTAAAAAATGCAGGAGCTACGTACCAAAGAACGGCTACGACTCTCTTGCATGATATGATGCATAAAGAAATAGAAGTGTATGTGGATGATATGATCGTAAAGTCCAAAGATAGAATGGGACATATAAAAGCTTTACGCAAATTTTTCACTCGCATAAAAGAATACAAAATGCGATTGAATCCACAAAAATGCGCCTTCGGAGTAACTTCTGGCAAGTTACTCGGATACGTAGTAAGCACACGTGGCATCGAGATCGATTCCTCTAAAATAAAGGCAATTGTAGACATGCCTCCCCCTCAAACAAAAAAAAGAAATTAGGGGATTCCTTGACAAACTACAATACATTAGTCGGTTTATAAAAAATTTGACTATGACTTGTGAGCCAATATTTAAAAAATTGAAAAAAAGAGGAGAAACATGAATGGGACGATCAATGCCAAAAGGCCTTTGAGAAAATCAAAGATTATCTCAAAAGTCCACCAATTTTAGCACCACCAGTACCCAAACTAACTCTTAGGCTATACATTACAGTTACAGACACAGCCACAGGTGCCATGTTAGCACAAGAGGTAAAAAAAGTCGAGCGTGTAATATAATACATAAGTAAAAAATTCATCCAATATGAAACAAAATATAGCACCTTGGAAAAGACAAGCCTAGCATTAGTGTGGACAACAAAAAAATTACGACATTATATGTTACCACACACTACTCATTTGATTTCTCAACAAAATTCGATAAAGTATTTGTTTGAACAACCACCCATACAAGGAAGGATATCTAAGTGGTTGGTGATGTTGGCCAAATTTGAGTTAAAATATAATCCTGAAAAATCAATGAAAGGAAAAGTAACTTCCGACTTTCTGGCACAACATCCAATTCAAACAAGTCGTGCAGAAACTACTCATCTTCCGAATGAAGAGATTCTCATGACACAAGATGACAAATGGGTAATGTACTTCCACGGTGCGTCTGATCAAAAAGGATATAGCGTAGGACTGTTACTCATAAGTCCAGAGGGAGCACATACTCCAATCTCTGTTAAACTAGACTTTGAGGTTACTAATAATGCCGCAGAATGTGAAGCGTGCATTATTAGATTAGAAGCAGCGGCTAGCATAGGTGTGCAAAAATTAGAGGTTTATGGAGACTCCAAGTTGATTATAAATCATATACTAAAAAAATGGAAAATAAAGAACTCCACAATGATATTATACCAAGCACACCTAGAGCAACTCATCGAGCATTTTGAACATATTGATTTTAAATATCTCCCAAGGGATGACAATCAATTTGCCGATGCGCTAGCAAAATTAGCCTCAATGATCAACATTCCAAGGTACTTAAATATGATGCCAATATGCGTTGATAGAAGAGAAAAACCAGCGTATTGCAACGCAATAAAGGAAATAAATGACATCGAAGGAGACAGTCCCTGGTATGATCATATCCTCCAATATATTACCCATGTCACATATCCCAAAAATACTTCATTGAAAGAACAACGAGCCTTACGAACACTTGCGGCCCAATATGGTCTATTAAATGGTCAATTATGCAAAAAAGGACCTAATGGTCAAATTTTATTATGTATAGACCAACCGGAAGCGACATGCCTTATGGGAAATACTCAAAATGGTGTTTGTGGATATCACATGAATGGTAAAATGCTTTCAAAAATAATTTCACAACAAGGGTACTATTGATCCACTATGGAACATGATTGCATACAATATGTTAAAAAATGTCCAAAGTGCCAAATGTTCGCTAATTTACAACACCTTCCACCATCCGAACTATACAATCTCACTTCCCCTTGGCCTTTTTCAACTTGGGGAATTGACATAATTGGAAAAATTTCCCTAACAGGAGCAGGAGGGCACGAGTACGTATTAGTAGCCATCGATTACTTCATCTATGTTGATTGAGGTTGCTTCTTACGTTAATATCACTTCTAAACATGTCGCAAAGTTTCTCGAACGAAACACATTTTGTAGATATGGAGTTCCACATGAACTAATTAGTGATCAGGGATCTCAATTCAAAGCTGAAGTCGAGACCGTCTTAACTCATTATAAAGCAAAACATCATCACTCATCCCCATACAGACCTCAAATGAATGGAGCTGTAGAGTCGGCAAATAAAAATATAACAGTCATCATTAAGAAAATGGCAGAAAATTATAAAGACTAGCCGAATAAACTACTCTTCGCATTATGGGGTTATAAAATTTCTATACAAACATCAATAGGAGTAACTCCATACTCCTTAGTTTTTGGAATGGACGCAGTTCAACTGGAAATACCATCCCTACGCATCGTACTTGAAAGTATGCTACCGGAAGCTGAATGAGTAAGAGCGTGGTATGAAGAGCTTTTATTCCTCGATGAGCAACGATTAAGAGCTTTGCATCATGTACAAGTCTACCAAAGGCGCATTGCGCGTCATTTCAATAAAAAAGTCAAAACCAGAAATGTAAAAGAAGGTGACTTTGTACAAAAGGAGGTTAGGGGTCCACCAACAAATCCAAGAGGGAAATTCAAACCTAATTGGATAGGTCCCTACCGTGTAATTGAAATCCTATCAGGAGGAGCCGTCAGATTAATGGATATCAAAGTAGATGAAATTCGCCAATTAATAAACATTGATCGACTTAAGAAATATTATATATGAAATCCGGATTAACTCGTTCACTCATACAACCAGTTTTAATTAGTATTCAATTGAAAGATTCTAAGTGTTATGCATTTTACCGAATAACACGGTAAAATACAAAACACTTGGGGGGGGTAATTTAGAAATAATAAACCGTTATAAGTGTTCAAATTTTTTCGAACATAACAAAAAAAATTTCACACTTGGGGGGGTAATAATACAAAATTAAAAAAAAATCTCGAGACATTTGTAGCACAGGTGTCGCACGCAATTGGAATAGTAGCACGCATATGTCACGCGCAACAGATTCCGTTGCGCGTGACAATCTCGCGCAACTACTGATGTTGCGCGCGCCACCTGATGATGAACTACGAACCTGAATTTTTACGTTTGAATGAAGTTGCGATTTCTACTTGTGGCAAAAAGAGGGTGTTTCTTAAATATAACATATACTTGAAAAATAAAATTAAACTTTGATTTAATTCTTGTAAACAAGGTTTGATTAATTTTTCATTTAATTTCTACCTAAGAGATTAAAGAAAAATAAAAAAAGTTATAATACATAATTAAAAAAAAAACGTTAGAACTACGCAAAGATCTGATTTGGTAATGCGAATACGTAGGCAATCTTTATGATTCAATCATATCAAAATATAAAAATATAAAGGTCATTTTATTTCATTTGAATTTCAAAGAAAAGAGAGACATTGTTGAACTAGATTGTAAACGAAAAAAAAACATAGGAGTGATTACACTTTATTCAATTTAAAACTAATGACGAAACTGTGTAACACTCTAAAGTTTTACTATGTCCTCAATTGTTACAGACTATGGAGGAGTAGTTTCCATCGCAGTATTTTTAGAAACCTTAGAGCTTTCTCCTACGCTCTTCTTCTTGACCCATACATTGTTCTTCAATTTGGGAATTGGGGTCTTTTCAACCTTTTTTCCCTTTTCCAAAGATTTCGTTAGAGTCCTTTTTCGAGTTTGTTGCGAAGGTTCCTTGATTATCACACCTCGTTGTGCGGGTTTTGACGGAGCTTTCCTTTTTGTTTCCTTCGAACGCACCTTAGGAGATGAGAAGTCTAATTTTCTTCTCACCCTTTTGTTTTGGCCATTAGGAAGAGTAGTGGTGGCCGAATGCATCAAGGGCTTAGGTTGATTGTAAGCCGTGACGGCTTGATATTGAGATCGAGCCTTGTTTAATTCTCCCTTATCCGCCGCATTCATCCAAGCTTTGTAAAAGGAACATAATGCAATACTCGTAGTAGGATTATGTACTACCCATCTAGGAATGCATGACCAATACTCCATCCAACGAAAAATTCGCTCGGGTTTAAAGATCACATCTCTAGGGGCATCACAATCTTGCGAGGGAATAATTTGTTTCATTATTACGTATTGTCTCATTACCCTGCAAGGAAAAATATAAGTAGTACTAGATATGCCTAAAAGCCTAATGTAAGGGCAATTGAGACTATTCCCAATCATACAAATTATGTTCCATCAAGGAATCACAAAGCGTATGTTAGGAACCCCATGAAAGAAAAACGACGTCCATTTCTCATCGTTCTTATGCTTATAAAGGATTCGACGTCCAAGGAATGTCCTTACTCCATTAGCCTCGAGGTTTTGTGGCTGATCAATAATTCGCAAACGCTCCATGAGCCAAATCTACAAAAAAAAAAAAAAAAAAAAAAAAAAAAAATCAGTTTGCGATTTTTTACACAAGCAGGTGGAGCGCGCAACAAAACCAGTTGCACGCGCCATCCGCGTGCAGCGAAGAAGATTGCGCTGGTCATGCCAGCGCAACTTTGTAATTTGCGCTGATAAACGACGGAAAAAAAACGTACGTGTAATAGGAGTGGACTTCCCGTGAAACCGTTTTTATAAGGGTCTGCTCTAAGGTGATTCAAACATATAACGGGTTCCGCCAAAGCCAAAGAAGCGGGTGAATGATATCCCTCTATTTTCTCTACTATGGACACCATGGAATAATCTCCGCATTCTTTGCCTGTTCTAAGTAAACAATTAACAACAAACAATAACATAAAGCATGAATTTTAAAGCGGTTTTTAGTCATGTTGTCACGAGGGACGACAAAATTTTTAATAAATTGAATCAAGTTCACTCCTTCTTCAGTTTTAATGTTGGTCATATCATTATCGGACAAGCCAAAAAATCTTTGGAATATAGGTTTGGGATCCAACAAGGTAGGCGAATAAGTCACAGGGAAACCTAGCAAGGCCTCAAACTCACCGGGAAGGGGGACAATTTTGTCCCCTTTAAACAAGAAAAGATGGTGGTTAGAGTCCCAATGGTTGATTGCGGCATGAAGAAAATCAAAGTTAACCACTAGTTGCATATAATTCAATAGAGGGTCTAGGTGGTAAATTTTGAAAGCTAGTTTGTCCTCGATTGAAAGGGAAGTGACCCATTGCTTCAAACGTTGTTCAAAGGTCTTCACCATTGTTCAAAAAAAAAAAAAAAAAAAAAGAGAGAGAATGAAAATTTTGAGAGATTAATTCTTTTTAGTTTCTTATATTACTAAGCGAATGAATGCAAAATGATCAAAAGCCTACATGAAACCACCAAGAAGGGCAAATTTCCGGCAAATTCGGCTAAAAGGAAAGTTCACCAACAAGTGGCGCGCGCAACTCAAGAGTTGCACGCGACATCCGCGCACAACTAATTCACATGCGCGTGACAGCCACGCGTAACTCACGCAGTTGTGCGCGTCTTCCCATTCGCAGCATGAGAGTTGGATTTATTTCCGAATTTTGACTCACATAATGACGGAATATGCATGAAATCTTAAGATGAATCATACGCTTGCCTTTTAACCCTTTGTGTCCCTTTTTCTTGCCTGCTTTCTTATTTCCTTTTTATTTTCTTTTCTTATTATTTTCTTACTTTCTTTTTATTTTCTTTTTTATTATTATTTTCCTACTTTCTTATTTCCTTTTTATTTTCTTTTTTATTATTTTTCTACTTCCTTAATTTCTTTTTTATTATTTTTTTTTCTTTTTTTTTTCCTCTTTTTTCTTCTTTCTTGTTTTCTTTTGGCCTTCCTTTTTTCGAGTTTTGGTTACTTTTTTGAGGGGGGTAAGTCGGGAACCCTTTCCCTCCCTCAAAATTTTTTTGCTTTTAATAATAAAAATAATAAATAATGTACACACGGAAACAAAAAAATATAATAATGATGACATACATACAAATATGTCATATGTACAACAATGCAAAAAAAAATATATACAACTATTTCCTAAAATAAATAACAATATGTGTACAAAAGGAATCAGGGTGCTCGACGACTACTAGACGGTTGCTGCACATCCTGCAAAATCCAAAACGAAGATTAATACATGAAATGTAATAAATTCGTTGAAAAGAAAAGAAATAAAACTTACCGCGATCAGCCGATGATCACGGCATGATAAGGTCACGAGGGCTCTCCGATAAGTAGCTCGAAAAGCACGTAAAGTCCTCACCATGTCGTTCACGATTTCCCGCGGAACTTGTTCCAAGAATACAAGGACAGTTAGTAAACAAATGTATATGAAACAAAAAATAAATATTTAAGTTCATATACTCAAAAGACATACCGATCCAACCGTCTCAGGTACAAACGGTATCCCCTCATCATCCTCCGCTGCTGGAAGGGTCTCACGAATTACCGATCCGACAAACATCGGTATATGTGATCTCCGCTGTAGGAGGCACCCAACCTCCTAGCTCAACCCACTAAAATATATATGACAAAAAACGATTAAAGGGTCAAAGTTCTGAAAAATAAATATAAATAAGGAAAAGAGACAGTTAGAGTACTAACCGGAACAAAAGCTGGAAAAGGAGTCAGCCTGGCTGCTATAAAAGCTGGATAAGAAACCTCCGGCAGCAACAGCTGCTCCGCTAGATAACCAAGGATCGCCTGAGCTCGATCCTTGGTAGACAGCAAGTCCGGACGTAACATCCGGATCGGAGGATCCAAAGGAACCAAAGGCTCCTCGGAAGAAAGCTTCCAGAGAACAAGCTCGCCTAAAAACCAAGCTTCTGTCCTCTGGAGCACCGAGAGTCCCGGATTGAGGGCCCAGAAACGGCAAAAAATCATGCCAGACCGGATAACCTCAGGGACTTCGACGATCAAACTCCAAAGACGAAGATCGATCTATAAAACACAACCACATGAAAAATCGTTAGAAAATAAATAAAATCAAAAAATGCACATGTAGTTGGAATACTCAGCGACGCACGAGTCGCCGAAAGGATCCTCTAGAGAAAGTCGCCGACAGAAGTGGCTTATCTCTTCTTAATCGCGACCATTCGATGGCCGATAGGAAAACGAGCAGCTCCAAGCACCCTGGGGGCTAAGAAAGGCATGTAAGAGTATCCCCAAGCCTGAAACCGGGAAAAGATAAGCTTAAAGGAAAAAGCGAAAGTAATAACCGAAAAAAGCTTAAAACACGTACCTTAAGGATACGACCATGCCACGTAAAGGAGATCCGAGGCACCTTAGTAGCTGCCGCGGAATCCATCACCCGGGTCGCCTTACCCATTGTTGTAAGCATACGGGCATACGACACATCCGCCCAACTCAGGTCATCGACTTGCCCAAATCATTGAGGCAAATAAGTAACCCAATGGCGAAACACTCTCCTCGATCACTCAAGATAGTGACGGAAAGAACGTGAATGTATATCTGAGACAGCTGCTCAGGTGTACACTGCCGATCAAGCTCGTTAGCCGACAACTCGTCGACAAGAACCGAGTACGGACAAGACTGCGCGTACACGTGAAGGGCCGACACAAGACGGTGCCCCACAGGGTCGCGCAGTGTCTCGTCTGACCCCTTAACGAACTCTTTGACTACGGGATTGACTCCCAACTGAGCTTACCTGAGCTTGGAATTTGAGCAGATAACTTATGTGGATCCTAATGGGTCCCTCATCTCAAGACGCATTCGGAATAGGGAAAAGCGGGAGCGTCACACTGATCAGGAGGGGCCAAGAAAAACTGCTGGTCAGCCAAAAAAGACCTCAGTGCGGACGGGTGATCCTTCCCAGGCGGCAGGATCAACTCCCGTCACTCGAGATGAACTCATGAAACTCCCGAGCAGTCTCAGGGGTGAAATCAAACGACTCGCCTCCAAGAAGTCGCCTACTCCTAGAAGGGAGCAGTCGGCCAAGAAGCCAGCCCAAGCTGGCAAAAAGAAGTCGGTCAGGGACCGCTAGCCGACTCCTCATCCTGCCCCTACGGAGAAGGCTCGGGCTCAATTTGACCTCACCAGGCTCCGTTTTCCCAAAACGGGCACAAGAAAGGCCATCTGGCACATACAGTCGGATGGTAGCAAGAAAGCATTCTCTGATGCTCGACAATACATTGAGCAGAAGAAGACCCAGCTATCAGAGTCGGCTTCAACGTCGACCTACCATGATAGCTTTCGGAATACCTCTTTGAGGTATTTCCAGTCTGTACATGAGACCCCAGCAAGCAGCCCACGGGTTCAGTCTGGTCCTCATGTGATCCAGTCGGCCCAGTACATGGCTCCGCCATTGTACCAGTCGCCGGCTTTACCTTACTTACAACCTGCCCTCTTTGGAGGCCAAGCGGCATACGGCTATCAGCCGATGGACTGGCAGCTCAGGCTGCAACACCTTGGAGATCAACCCTCTGCCTTCTTCAGGGAAATAACCAAAGCCGAACAGCCGGCCAAGGTTAAAAATATTCTGGTTGGAACCTATGATGGGTCCTCCAACCCAGAAGACCACCTGCTAGCATACACCCATCTCATGTATTTACAGGGGTCGTTGCTTTCCAGCCACCCTGAAGGGCATAGCTCAACAGTGGTTCGGCAATCTGTCGGCTGGTTGTATTAATAGCTTCAAGACGCTTGCGTTCTTGTTCACTTCAAACTTCTCTATGAACATCCCTGCCAAAAAGAAAAGCCTTGATTTGGGCAACGTACAGCAGGGAGATAGAGAAGGCCTGCATTCCTATGTTAGGCGGTTCAATCTGGTACGAATCCAGATTCATGGGCTATTTGATGAGGTTGCCTTCACTGACTTATTTAAGGGTCTGAAGGACGGGTCTACTTTTGAGTATGAACTCGTCCGCAAACAAATTTTCACTCTGCAAGGAGCCTTACGAGAGGCGGAAGCCTATATACAGGTGACCGAACTCTGCTCCTCCAATAAGCAGTCGAACCATAAGAAGTCCGACCGTCAGAAAGAGAGTCGGCCTGCTCAGCCGGCTCCAAAGCAAGAAGAGAGCAAAAAGAAAAAGCAAGTCTGGGCCATTGATAACTCTGATCAACCGGCCCAGAAGAAGAAAAAAGAGTGGAAACCGTACATCCCAATGTACGAATTCCACAAGGACTGCTGCTCCATCCTCTTGGAAATTAAGGATCGGCTGACTCTTGAGAAGCTGACTCCTATGAAAGGTTCCGCTGAAAATCGGAACAAAAACAAGCATTGCCATTTCCATGAGGATGTCGGCCATGACACGAACGACTGCTTCAGTTTCAAGCGGGAGCTTGACCGTCTGGCCGACAAAGGACAGCTGAAGTCCTATGTGAAGTCTTAAGTGGCTTCAAAGGTAAATTCGGGGCAGTCCAAGAAAAAGTCTCCCCAGCCTACTGTGAGTGCCGAAACTGATGAAGATCCGGTATACACCATAGCAAACGGATTTGCCGGAGGTGGCCCGACCATTCAGGGCACCAAGGACCATCTGAGAAAGATGGTTAATTTTGCTGAAGAAGGAGAGGCGGCTGGTACATCCGCCTTCCCTAAAGTTGTCATCACCGAGCAGGACAGAGGCAAAGTCCGTCGGCCGCATGATGACCCTGTGGTCATTGAATGCAAGGTGGCCAACCAGCTAGTTGGTCAAATTTTGATTGACACAGGAAGCTCCTCGGACCTCATCAGCCTTAAATGCTTATCCAGTCTCAAGTACAAACCGGATAGCATGATGGAGGTCTCCCACACCCTTGTTGGGTTTGGGGGAGGACTTGTGCACCCAGTCGGACGAATTAACTTACCTGTCCGTTTCCTAGTGGTTGAAGAGCTCACAACTTACAACCTCATCTTTGGCCGACCCACTCTAAATAAGTGCAAGGTCGTCATCATCCTTGCTCTCATGCTGCTCAAGTATGAGAAGGATGATGGAACAGTCGGTTCCCTCAATGGGGACCAAAAGACAGCTCGAGAGTGTTATCTATCAGACGTCAAGCCCGCGGCCGTAGCTTCCGGCCAGGGCAAGCAAATGATCGACCTCGACGATGTCAAGGAAGAACAGTCGGCCCCACCGGCCGAAAAGAAAAGAAAGAATGATCAGCTGGTGGTGGTCAATAAAGAAAAATAACAATCACTGACCAAGGAACGGTTGGATGATCTTCGTCCCCAGCCTGCTGGCGAGCACATTGATATCCCTCTAGACGACAGCCGCCTAGAGCAGACGGTTAAGGTGGGGACGGTTGCATTTGCAAAGCTGGGTGAGAGCCTGCACCAGCTGTTAAGAGAATTCAAAGACATCTTTGCCTTTGAAGTGGAAGAGATGTCAGGCATCAGCCCGTATCTCGCTGTCCACAAACTCGTCGTGGATCCTAAAAAGAAGCCCATCCAGCAAAAGAAAAGAAACCATGGCGAGGAAAGAAGTCAGGCGGCAGCCGCCAAAGTTAAAAAGTTGTTGGACGCCAAGTTCATTCGGCCATGCAATTTCCCTGAGCGGGTAGCTAACGTTGTGTTAGTGAAAAAGTCGAATGGAACTTGGTGCATGTGTGTTGATTACATAGACCTCAACAAGGCATGTCCAAAAGATAGCTATCCACTGCCTAAGATCGACAGTCTGGTCGATTCAATAGCCGGACATGCCCTGATGAGTTTTATGGACGCCTATTCAGGTTTCCATCAGATCCCCCTGTGGAAAAAAGATCAAGAAAAGACGACATTCGTCACTGATCAGGGGTTGTTCTGTTATACGGTGATGCCGTTTGGTTTGAAGAATGCGCCGGCTACTTTCCAACGAATGATTAATACGGTCTTCATTAATCAAATTGGAAGGAATGTAGAGGCGTACATTGATGACATGATAGTCAAATCCAAACAACATGTGGATCATCTTGCTGATCTCCGAGAAACATTCGCCACACTCAGGCGGCACAAGGTCATGCTAAAGCCAAAAAAGTGTGTCTTTGGTGTTGAGTCCGGGAAGTTTCTCGGATTATTTATTGACCAAAGGGGAATAGAGGTCAACCCTGAGAAAATACAGGCGGTAATTGACATGCAGTCGCCCCAACTGTGAAGGAAGTGCAAAAGTTAATAGGTTGCCTTGCGGCCTTGGGGAGATTCCTCAGTCGGTCAGGCGACAAGTGTCTCTACTTATTCCAGGCAATTAAAAAGAAGACCAACTTTGAATGGGGGGACGATGCAGAGGCGGCTTTTCAAAAGCTGAAAAATCATCTGCACTCTTTGCCGAGGCTTGTTAGGCCTTTGCCCAAAGAGAAGCTATTAATGTATTTAGCCGTCTCTGATCATGCCCTCAGCGTCGTTCTCTTAGCTGAAAGAGACGGCATCCAGCTCCCGGTGTATTTCATTAGCCATGTTCTCTGAAACGTAGAGCTTCGGTACCCCATGGTTGAAAATTTTGGCCTTGCCCTTTACATGGCCGTCAAGAAGCTAAAACCCTACTTCTTGGCGCATGCGGTAGAGGTCTATACTGACCAACCGATCAAGCGGCCACTCACAACCTTGGAGTCTTCTGGACGAATGCTTAAATGGGAGATTGAAATGCAAGGATTAAAAATCACTTACGAACCAAGGAAGGCAATAAAGGGGCAAGCATTCGCCGACATTATTGTTGAAATGACAAGGTCGGTTGCACCGGACAATACTGACCAGGTTTGGAAAGTGTATGTGGACGGGAGCTCCACTACGATTGGCTGTGGTGCAGGGATTATCTGTCAATCTCCTGAGGGAGAGAAGTACGAATATGCACTACGTTTCAAGTTCCAGGTCTCTAACAATGAGGCCGAGTATGAGGCCCTGCTAGCTGGCATTCGGTATTTCAAGGCGGCAGGGGCAAAGAAAATTGACGCCTGCTCTGATTCTCAACTAGTCGTACTCCAGGTCAATGGAACGTACGAGGCCACTCATCCGGCCATGATAAAATATTTGCAGGCGGTCAAAAGTGAAGTTGGGACACTTGAGGAGTTCCATCTAACTCAGGTGCCCAGATCTTCAAACAATCAGGCGGATGCTCTGTCAAAACTAGCATCATCCGTGTAATCCTCCGTATTTTTAAAATATTTTATAAATGAAATTTTATTTTATTTATAATATTTATTTGTTATTTTCCGGAATTTAATTTCAAAAGTTTCAAATTATTAATCTGGGTCGAAAATTATTTGAACAAATTAATCAAACAAGCCTAACCCATTTGTTTACTTAATTGACCCATTATTTTTATGAGGCCCAATCTTTCTTTTTACCCTGCAATGATTCTCTCCTATAAATACCCCATGAATCTCCAAAAATTTCCCACACAAAAAGGTTAGTCTTATTTTCATCCTCCTTTGTTTCATTATTTTGCTTAATGTTAGTTTAATTGTTTTGGGTTTTGATTTTAGTATAAAGATTATATTTTTAGTATCAAATTATATTTTGATGGTATAAAGATTATAAATTTCAGATTATATTTATGTTATAAATTTTCAAATTTTATGAATTATAAACCTAGGGTTTCAATTTATTGAAAATCATGATTTTAGGGTTTTTAAGAACAATTAATTTAGGGCTTTTATAGTAATGATGTTTTGAAATTTTGGTGATTATAACTACTGATTAGTTTAACTTAATTCCAGATTATTTTAAACACTTAAATTCGTGTTTTAATTTTAAGATTTTTGTTCATTAATATTAATCCCGTTTTAATCCCAATTAGGTTCTGAACTCATCCGATTTTGATGAAAAAGTAGTGTTTTTCATGTAGAAACAACGTTTTAAGAAATACTCACTACATTAGTAGTGAGCACCACCCTCTTGTGGCAAAATTCAGCCTTCAAATATGATTTTCGGGCAGTTTTTGATTTTAACGAAGTTTTTTTTTTATGCTTAAAATATTATCCTTGAGTTTGATTAATAAAATTAATTATGTTTAAAGTTAATTAAGCATAAATATATGTTTTTATTGAATTTTTAAGTGCTGGAAATAGTTTTTAATTACTACTTTTGATGTTTTATAAAGTGGGTTTAATCACCCATTAAAAAGGGAGATTATTAGGGGTTTTTATATAATTTTCAGATTTTTATTAGACTTTGAACTTGCTGTAATTTCATGTATAAGAGTGTATTTTAAGGTTTTTATGAAGAAAATTTAAAGAACTATATATAAGCTTTTAATTTTAACTAAAGGGAAGGTTTTAAAGTGTTGTTTGATTTGGATTTTAAAAGTTTTAAAGTAAGTTAGTGTTGCTGTAAATTTGATTGATTGTGTATTGATTGAGATGTTATTATTTGGTTTAGGAGAGGAGTTTATTGAAGGTGATTTCTAGTTAGTAAAGCGGCATACCAATTCGTTTGCTCAAGGTACGTACAATTTACGAAATCTTTCTTTTAGGTGCATGCTTAAGGACGACGGATCGAGAACTTAGTATCATGTATAGGGATGACTGAGTTAAATTGTTTGGTTATACATTGTGAATTTCGTATGACGTGCACTATTTTATATTGCAAGTATTATTTGTGCTCTAATTATGCAAGGTGCGCTTATAGGCAAAGGTATACGATTGGTGTAATGATTAATTTATTACTCATTCATGATTATACAAGCAGGATGAGTAAAGGAAGAATTTAAGTCTTCTAAGACGAGGTTAAGGTTTTGGGGTGCCTTATGCACTCAAGGTGTTTATACACCGAGGTAGTAAAGGAATAAATAATAAATGTTGCTTGCCATTAATAAATCAAGAATTGAAATTGAAAAGTTGTTTTACTTGATTGAATTGATATTGGATTGATTGTATTGTTATGCATATGAGTCATCACCAAGTCTAAACCTGTAAATCACGTAAAGTGCAAGATGGATGAACAATAAAACTCTATATTGGTGCACTTCTGGAGTAATGACAATCAGGGGTTGGGGTACATGGGGTATTAGCCGTGTACTTTTCTCGAGGCCGTCTGATCTACGAGTCTCTTATTTCAAATATTTTTCAAAACTAGGAGTTAGGTGAGATCTCATACTAACTACGGTCACGGAGTCGCGCCCGTGGTCGTTGGATGTTTATTGATGTTTCCGAAAGGAGGCATGGGGTTTTTCTTTTATTGATGTTCCAAATGGAGCATGGGTTGGACAACCTTGTCTATTGCGTAATCCAATGAATAAAAATAATGATTTACCTATTATTAATTAATGGAGTCTTAGTAATATAAATAGTTGAGTCATGTGTTGTGTCTATAATTTAATGATGCATGATGATTGATTATTAGTAGCATGTTATGGATTTCTTAATTTATTTCGCAGCTTGTATGTACTCAGCTTTGCTGATTGCATGCTTTGTGTGTCTTTCTTTGGTCATGGCCTTCACCTTTCAATGACCCTGTGACGATCCAATTTCTACACTTGTAATATTGGGGAGCAGAATTACCACAGGTTCTTACACATGCAGCATTCATCAGGGTTGTGGGATCTTGAGTAGATAGTTGGTTGTTTGCATTTTATTTCTTTTGCAAGTTTGAATTTCTTTTAATTCAATTTTATTCGACACTATTTCTTTTGGGTTTGAATTTATTTGAACACTGAATTTAATCACTTACTACTTTTATTGGGTTTTGAATAAGGGCCTTAATGGCTCCAAGTTGTATGACTTAATTTGGTTTCATTCGTTGGTTTTGAAACTTATTTATAACTGATTTAGTTTTTCCGCTGCTATTTTCTGATAAAGCCTAAACGTTTGAACACGTGGCGGTAGCACACCAGTAATTCTCTTGAATATTGTTCAGGGTCCTCACAGGTTTAAAGAAAGAATCATTGGGGTGTTACAATCCGCCTCCTGTGAAACACCTCGGTCGGTTTTCTGGGAGGTCATGGAAAAGAGAAGTATATCTAATGAAGACCCCATTGGAATTCTCGACAGAAGCTCTACCTGGATGGACAACATCCGGGCTTATCTTGCAGACGACACGCTCCCTGATTCACCCCAGGAGGCGGCTGTTCTGAAGAAGAAAGCGGCAAACTTCGAGCTAAGACAAGGAGAGCTCTTCAAAACTGGTTTCTTGAAACCCCTGTTGAAGTGTGTTACCCCAGAGAAGGGTAAAGAGGTCCTCGAAGATTTGGATGCGGGTTTCTGCGCCTCCCATATAGGTGGCAGGTCTTTAGCTTCCAAGGCCAGGCGGCTCTATTTCTGGCCTACTCTGGAGTTGGATGTCATGGAAATGGTCAAAAAATGTGACAAGTGTCAAAAGTTTGGCAAGCTCATCCATCGTCCGGCCACAGACCTGACGGCCATCCACAGCCCAATACCTTTTGCCAAATGGGGCATGGACATACTTGGGCCTTACACACCAGCACCAGGCGGCAAGCGTTACATATTGGTAGATGTGGATTACTTTACCAAGTGGGTAGATGCGGAGGCGGTCAAAAACATCAAGACAAAAGATGTCATTTCCTTCATCTGGAGGAATATTATCACTCGTTTTGGGGTGCCCATGTCTATGGTTTTTTACAATGGTCCTCAATTTGAGACGCCTCAACTCAAGACTTGGCTGGGAGACCAAGGGGTCTCAAGCTTCTTTGCATCAGTCGGCCGGCCTCAAGCAAACGGCCAGGTTGAAGCCTTCAATAAATTAATCTCAGACGGGATCAAAAAGAAAATAGAAAGGGTTGGTGGCCTTTGGGCGGATGAATTACCACACGTCCTCTGGTACATCAGAACGACTGCTAAAGGGGCGACTGGAGAAACCCCATTCCTCATGGTGTATGGTGCAGAAGTTGTCCTGCCCATTGAACACTATGAAGCTACTCTTTGAGTCATGTTATATGACGAAGAAGTAAACTGGGAGGACATGCGGCTGGCATTGGACTCACTTCCAGAGCGCAGGGGCAATGCTGCCTTGCGCCATGAGATTTACCGTTTGAGAATGACGCGGGCTTACAAAAAAAGAGTACACAAGCGTCCTCTCAAAGTGGGGGACTTTATGCTACAGAAAATGGAGGCAGCCGGTAGGGCGAATGAGCAGGGAAAGCTAACCCCAAATTGGGGAGGCCCTGACCAAATATACGAGGAAGTAAGAGACGACACCTATCACCTGGAAGAACCAGATGGTAGGCAGCTGCCTAGAACTTGGAATGTAGATAACTTAAAAAAGTACTATTTCTAAGTACGAATGTAAATACCTCAAATTTTGTCATTTCAAATTTTGTTAATGAGAATATGCCTTCATTTCCCAACTTGTCTGTTTTATTAGCACCGCCTGTACAAAATACAGACGGCCAATGTATTTGGAAAGCGTTTGTCCCAACAGCTGACGCCCCAATCTCTCTGAAGGAGCCGACTGCTTTAAAGCAGTCGTTCCTACGAAATTCTTTAAGTTTATGACAACACTTAACGAATATTTGCTTAATTCTTTAAAAAGACCTAAGGCTAGATAAAATCATTTTGAGGCCAATGGTCGGATATTAATAAACAAATAGAGGCCGAACGGTCACAGTCTGCTCCAACATGAGCATGACCGTCTGCTCCAACATGAGTCAGATAACCGACGACGTCCATTCGGGCGAATTCGTCGAGGAGAAGCATCTCCCATTTGGGTGGCACATTGCTCTACGAACACATCAAGCGGCCCTACCGAATGCTAAGGCAGCATTCGCAGTCGTTTGATTTAATCGAAAGTGAAATCTAAAAGGCCAGAATTTTCTAACTGTTCCGGCACAGTCGGAAAAGAATCAATGTTTCATAAGTAGAGGCTATTAAGGCATTAAGCCGAATGTGCCTGTTTTTGCTCTGGGGCAAGACAGGCGGAAATTTTTTGCTAATCTATAAGTTAAGATAACTTATGAGGCCTTTGGCCAAATACACCTGTTTCTGCTCAAACGCAGGACAAGCGGACTATTACTTACGAAGAAAACAAGCTAAAATACTTAGCAGATTAAAAAAGAGACATGTGGGTCAGATGCGCCTGTTCTTTGTTCTTGGGGCAAGACAGGCGGATTACTCTTCTAACCTGTGGCTCGGATGCGCCTGTTCTTTGCTCTTGGGGGCAAGACAGGCAGATTATTCTTCTTAAAGAAAAATTAAGCTAAGTTAAAACTTAGCATCTTATCTCGACGAGGCCTATGGCCGGGTGCGCTTGTTTTTAGATTTTGGGGCAAAACAGGCGGAGGTTATCTTTTTTGCAAATTTGCTAAGTCAAGAATTTTGTATTTCGTTTGTGCCAATGGCCGAATGAAAACAATTATTCATTAGCTCTGGATGACTGTCTGTCGCGTGGTTTGGGGCAATCACCATAGTGATTGATTGACTTAGAAACCATGCATACTCTTCCAAGTATCAATAATTTCTAAGTCAATCAATCCAATCAACCGAAACCACTCGACATCCGTCCAAGGGCAAGAACATTCGCATGGTATACAGGTTATAATACTTAGCCAAAAAACATGCAATGAAAATTTTTTTAAGGAAAACAATATGAATTAACTTCAGCCAAACGACCGAAAGTCCTTGAATTAAAAAACCCAATCGCCACCAGACGACTGGGTAAGATTGTTTGCTGGCAAAGCCAGAGAAATTGTTAATTTACCCGACCCCTCGGTCGGTAAAGATACACATATACTCGGCATGCAGGCGGGAAGATGAGATAAATGGCCATTTGGCCGCAGAAAGAACTTATAAAAAGCTTAAGGGGTAGGGAAGTTATCAACATTGGCAGCCGCATCATCACCTGCTGGCTGCTCCGCATTTTCATCATTCCCCTCGTCCCCCTCCTCTTCCCTAGAAGATCCTGATAAGGAACCGGCCTATTCGCCCTCAGCATCAGACTTGTTCGCCTCCTCTTGAGATTGGCGAAGAAGTTCAGCATTGAAATCCTCGTTTGCTTGATCAAACTTGGATTTCCAGGTGCTATAGTCAGCACCCGGCTGTACCGCCTCCCATGCCATCCGCATGATGGCCTCATAGTCCTCCATCATTTGTTTGACAAGGGCCTCCTTCTCCTCCTCAGCTCAGAACTTGAACTTGGACTTCAGCTGCTTCTCCTAGTACGCCAGGCGCACCTCCAGGCTGCCAACCCACTCTTTGGCTCTCTCGGCCTCTTTCTTGGCCTCTTAAAGAGGTTGAAGCTTTTCCTTAAGACCTTTAATTTTGGCCTTAAGGTCAATGATTTTGGAGCTAGCCGAATCCAGGTCCTTATTTACCTGCAGGTTGGCATCCGCTTGGGAATACATCATATCAAGGGTTAGAAGCTCATTTTGAGCAATTTCAAATTGAGCTAGGTCTAAGGCGGACTCGGCTGGAGCTTTAGCGGTTGTTACCTCTTTAGACTTCTCCTGGATTGGCCTTCTTAGCCCCTAGATGCGCAACATAGCCTGAAAATGAGAAAAGAGCTGAATGGTCAAGACCAGTCGGACATGTGCTTAAATAATAAGAAAATTAAGTTAACTTTTTACCTCACAGAGGTTCCCCAAGATGGCATCCAAGTTAAGGGTGCCGACTCCTCTTACGGACGCCTTGTCCTTTGGGTCAAGTGCCCTCAGCATCTCCTTGGCCATCTGGACGACAAGCGGCCTTTGCACAGGAGCTGCAAAATTAAAGTTAGTTAAAGAAGTTCTAAGAAACTATCTTGATGTAGAAATTCAATAAAGACGCGGTTTATATCGTCCAGCTAAACCTCCTCCTCCTTCTCGTGACGCCTCTTCTCTCCTGCTGAGCCGACAGCAGTACTAGGTTGCTTAAAGCCACCCTTCAATGCCTGAGTAGCATCCGGTTTGCTGACCTCCCTGTCAGCTTCGAGAGTAGAGTCGTCCCCTTTCTTGGGCTTGTGAGCAATGTGCTTCCGGTTCTTGCCGGATGCACTCACATCACCAGCCCTAGTTTTTTGTATTTTGGGTTGGGATTGCTTGGAGGGCAAAATTAACCTTTGTTGAAAAATATACCAAGTGTTATAAACAGCTACCTTGGGAGTCCCGACTGTTTTCTGCTCGTCACTCGCTCGATTAAGGACGTTCGAGCGATATTTTGCTACAGAGACAGCAGCCGGCTTCCTTGTTGTCGAGACCTTTTCCATAGCTTTGTCTGCACCAAAAGCAGGAGTTAGACTTTATAAACAAACATTGAAAAGCAATTTAAAGGTTGCATAAAATCAGACGACCGACTACCTCTCGACATCTCAGAGCTTAGCCCACAAGCGGCCAAGAACACCCCATCTTCCAGCCACTTGTAATGGGGTATGTAGCTCTGGGGGATGACTATTTTCTCCCCCTGCTCATTTGTGCGAACGGACACTTTGAACAAACCCCGGTCAAAAATTTCCTCCTGGGCCCGTCTAGGGAAAGGGGGCAAGGCACTCTTGCTAGCCAAGAGGGGCGGACCCTTGTTCCACCTATTGTATTTCTGGTTCAGTCAGCTATCAGAGGAATGGACTATGTAGAACTTTGTTCTCCAGTCCTTCCACTTGTTCTCCTTGCCGACTACCATCATGTACCCCTTGCGGGTGGACAAGGTGTACCAGCCTTCGCCGCCCTTAGTAGGCGCTCGGCTGAGATAATGCATGTGGGAGAATGCCTCAAAGCTGGGATCCACCTCCAGCATTTCACATGCAGCAATTTACCCGATGATATTAATCCATGAACTTGGGACAAGTTGCCAGATACCCAGTTGGTATCCGTCCAGTATTCTCTCCACGGCCGGATGGAGAGGGAAGCGTAGACCAGCCTGGAGGACCGCCTCGTAGCAGCCGAATGCTTGGTCCTTAAAACTGGCCAAGGTCGGCCAGGTTATCGTATCATCCTTGTTGGGAAGGGGCAAGGAAAAACCATGACCCATTACGGTCTTGCTCTTGAAATTGGCAAGACCGGATGTCATAGAAGTCTGCTTTCTTTGCGGGACGTGGTGATAGTAGGGGGTGCGTTCCAAGCGCCTAGAAACACTCGGCTCCGCCCAGCCTTCACCTTTTTCCACTGACAAGGATTCCCTTGCAGTGCTTATCTTTGCTCGGGCCTCCTCTGAAGTAACGGAGGAATTTTCAGAAGATGACGAGGTCGAATCGTCATCAGAGCTCTCCCTAGATCTAGGGGACTGCCGGCTGGGGCCAGCAGGGTCCTCCCCTAGACTCTCCTCCGACGCCTGTTCCAAAGGCTCGGCCTGGTATTGACTGTCGGCTTCCCGCAGTATAGTATCACTGGGGGTGCCGCTTGAAGAAGGGGAAGAGTGATAGGTTGGAGTTTGGGGAAGGTTAGAAGAAGGGTTTGGTAGGTGCTCAGAAATTTTACTAGCAGGCACCCTAATGGAGCCATTAGAGTTAACAGTCTCACTGTCCGAATGGTAAAAGGATCCATCAGCCCTATATCTCCTCGTTGTCTGCTTTGTTCTTGCCATCGTGTCCTGCAGATGCCCACACACTGTCGGATTTGGAGATGTACTTAAAGGAAAGTTCTCGAACGAGCATTCGACACTCCTAGTTCTAGATTCAACCGTCCTCGGTGACCGGCTGATTGCTAACCTAGGTCGTGCCGTGCGCGTTTGGGAAACCATTTGATAAAGAAAAAATGCAAGAAAGAATAAGTAAAAGAAGAGAGCAGGCGGTTACCTTAGAAGAAGGTATTACGAGACGCCTGGTTTGCTGAAACAGACGGACAGAAAGCCGAGCGTCGGATGCTTAACAAGTTTAGGTCTTTGAGAGTCTTTGAAAGTCAAAAGTCTAGAGATTCTCCCAGATTCGCAAATGAGTGAAAACAAAAGGGGAGTCAAACCCTCCTATTTATAGAAAGGGTAAACCCTAACTTTACCCCCCAAAATGTAATTTGAAAATCCGGGCAGTCGGATGATGACACCTGTCACAGGTGTCATGTGCAATGCACGTGACCTCTATGAGGGGCAAATGATTTGGGTATTTTTACCTGGCCAGGTGGCCCAAAAAAAACCGCCACGTAACATTGGTAAAGGTGCCATCTGGACCTTTGAGATGGAGACACGTGGTAGGCGGACATTCTTCCGTTCTGAGATGATTGTTGATCCAGCATGGACCATTAAGAGGGCGACACGTGTCACCCTAAGAGATGCCCAAAAGCCTTTTGGGCTCAGTGACACACGTCACTCAGGCATTGCTTATGGAATGGCGGCCTTCAAGGGCCCAAACCTTGAGGCGCCGTTTTACGGCGTGACCTAATTCCTAGGTCACCAGATCCTAGGGAGGGCACACTTTTCAAAAAGACCCTATAAATAGGGACAGTTCCTACATTTATGGCAGGAATACACGCAATACGAGACAATACGCCACTTTCACATTTATTACAGATCTGTCGTTTTCAAGAAACAGACAGCACCTTACCTAAGCTTGGAATCTGAGCAGATAACTTTATTTCCGATGTTTTACTCCGAATACTTACTAACTTAATCTTCGGAGGCGGACCACCGACCATCCGGCGGTCCGTTTGCTTTGCAGGTACAAGCGCCCTTTGCTGAATCCAGTCTCAGTGTTGTAACTCTCCCAAGGGATAAAAACCCCCGAAACAGGCGTGAACTTGATTCAATTTATTGAACATTTTGTCGCCCCTCATGACAACATTATTAAACAACGCTTTAAAATTCGTACTTTATGTTATTGTCTTGTTGTTAATTGTTTACTTAGGACATGCAAAGAATACGGAGATTATTCCATGGTGTCCATAGTAAAGCAAATAGAGGGATGTCATTCACCCACTCCTTTGGCTTTGGAGTAAAGCGTTCTATGTTTGAATCGCCTTAGAGGAGACCCTAACGAAAACGGTTTCACGGGAAGTCCACTCCTATTACACGTACATTTTTTTCGTCGTTTATCAGCGCAAGTTACGAAGTTGTGCTGGCCTTACCATCACAATCTTCTGTGTTGCGTGCGAATGGCGCGCACAACTGGTTTTGATGCATGCGCCACCTGCTTGTGCAAAAATCGCACAATGATTTTTTTTTTTTTTTTTTTTTTTTTTTTTTGTAGATTTGGCTCATGGAGCACTTGCGAATTGTTGATCAACCACAAAACCTTGAGGCTAATGGAGTAAGGACATTCCCTGGAAATCGAATTCTTTATAAGCATAAGAACGAAGAGGAATGGACGTCGTTTTTCTGTCATGGGGTTCCTAACATACGTTTTATGATTCCTTGGTGGAACATAAATAGTATGGTTGGGAATAGTATGAATTGCCCTTATATTAGGCTTTTAGGCCTATCTAGTACTACTTATAGTTTTCCTTGCAGGGTAATGAGACAATACAGGATGAAACAAATTATTCCACCGCAAGATTGTGATGCCCTTAAGATGTGATTTTTATACCCGAGCGAATTTTTCGTTGGATGGAGTATTGGTTAAGTCTTCCTAGCTAGATGGGTAGTACAAAATCCTACTGCAAGTGTTACACTATCTTCCTTTTACAAAGCTTGGATGAATGCGGCGGATAAGGACGAATTAAACAAGGCTCGATCTCAATATCAAGCCGTTACGGCTCGCAATCAACCTATGCCCTTGATGCATTCGACAACCATTACTCCTCCTAGTGGAAAAAACAAAGGGGTGAGAAGAAAATTAGACTTCTCATCTCCTAAGGCGTGTTCGAAGGAAACAAAAAGGAAATCTCCCTCAAAACCCGCACAACGAGGTGTGATAATCAAGGAACCTTTGCAACAAACTCGAAAAAAGGACTCTAACGAAATCTTCGGAAAAGCGAAAAAATGTTGAAAAGACCCCAATTCCCAAATTGAAGAACAATGTATGGGTCAAGAAGAAGAGCGTAGGAGAAAGCTCTAAGGTTTCTGAAAATACTGCTATGGAAACTCCTCCTCCATCGTCTGTGACAATTGAGGACATAGTAAAACCTTAGAGTGTCACATAGTTTCGCTATTAGTTTTAAATTGAATAAAGTGTAATCACTACTATGTTTTTTTTTTCATTTACAATCTAATTAAACAATGTCTCTCTTTTCTTTGAAATTTGAATGAAATAAAATGAGCTTTATAATTTTATATTTTGATATGACTGATGAGTGACATTTATGTCACTCCTAAGGAGTAGTTTTAGAGTCCTTTCCGTGTTTATTTTCCCTTATTTTTCCTTTTATTCTCTTGTTTTCTCTTTAATAAAGTTTCTTGTTTATTTGGTAGTGTTGGAGCATTTTAGTTTATTTTCTTTATTTTATTAGCTTTAGTTTATTTTCATATTTTATTTTACTTTATTTGCTTGTATAGTTTTTGTTTATTTTTATTAGTTTAGTTTTATGTCTCTTATTTTCTATTTGATTTTATCCATTTCTATTTTATTTATTTTATTCTATTTGTCGTGGTTTTGTTTTATTTCGTCCTTTGTTTATTTTCATTTTATTTTATTTTATCTTTGTCCCGATTCTCCCTTGTTTTTATTTGGTTGTGTAGGATCGTGCTCGGAGGTCGGAGGCTCGGGTCAAAGGTGTCAGTCCAAGAAGCTTTCAAGCCCCAAAGCTGCTGCCCAACCTTATCCATCACCGCACCCTTCATTATCCTACACCACCCCAAGCTACAGCCCCTGCTTCATCCCTGCTCCACCAGCCGCAACAGCAAACACCACACACACTAGCCAATTCACTCACCTGCTGCCACCCTCACACCACTCACCACCAGCCAACAACCACCTGACCACCAATTGCAGCAGCCAAGCTACAGCCCCTGCTCCATTTCGCAACCCCCTTCTCTCACCACCTCACATGACCACAACCAAACACCACCACACAGCTGCCGCAATAACCCCTCACTTCCAGTCGCCAACAACAACAGTAATCACCACCAGCTACCGCAACCTACCACAACCCAGACCACCGCAATAAACCCCGCATCACAACCACCAATTACCAATTCACGCACCCAACAACCAGAACCACCACAACCGCACCTTTCTTCACCTTTGCTACATCAACCTCACAAAACCAGAACCACCCGACCACCGCAGCCGCTCAATTCCGGCCATCACCCTACCAATTCGCGCAAGAAATAGAGCAAAATCAGAACAATTAGCAATTTAATCAAGTTCGGGAAAACCGTTGGTGGTTCAGTCGAAGTTCGAGTCAGAGAATTTGTGGGTTTTGTTAATAGAAGAGGAGTGGTCAAACATACCCATGGTTCGACCGAACCAACCCCGTAGTTCGGCCGCACCAACCCGTGGTTCGACCGAACCACTTCACGAGCTTCTCACGCGAGTTTTAATGAAAATTGGACGGCCACGATCTTGGATGCTTGATGAAGATGATGATGATGATAAGCGGTGATGATTGATTATTTTGATGCGTGGTGATGGTGATGAATAAAAATCAGGGAGCCACGAAGAGAAGAGAATGAAGGTCTGATGATTCGTGTTTTTGGGGAATTTGTGGGTTCATTTTTCTTTTTCTTTTATTTTTATTTCTTTTCCTTTTCCTTTTCTTATTTTCTTTTCTCTTTTATTTCTTTTCTCTTTTATTTTCTTTTTATTTCTTTTTCTTTCTTTATTTATTTTCTTCTTTTATTTTTCTATTTTTCCTAGTTTTATTAAGTGAGTATAAATACCCATTTTTGGGATAATTAAAAGGGTAGACATAGAATAACTATCATCTATTCTTCTCTCTAATTAGTTTTAGGTTAGGTTAGGATTAGTCTTCTTTGGTAGAGATAGAAAGTGAGGTTTTCTTCATTAATGAACTTGGATTTTGAAGAAGGAGCTTGTTCAATCCTTTGTAGACCTTCATCTTCAATTAATGAGCAATTTCTTACTCTCTTTCTTTACCTTTGTTCTTGATTTTGTTTATTTGCTTTTATTTTTTTCTTCTTTGCTTATTAATCATGTTGATGCTTATTGATTTGATGATTGATATTGTTTTCAACATAATTTGTGAGTAGTCATCTAGCCAAGGGTGTGGGGATGGTGTAGTTGCTAATTGTTCATGCTTTTAATGTTGGGGTTATGTTAATGGTGATTAAAGTCTTTGCATGCATGATATTCTTTGGTCTTCCTTGCAAGTGCACATTGTTAGTTGATCAAAGATGAGTCTTTACTAACAAGTAACGGAAGTTGAATTAGTTGATATTCATTACTATCGATTGTTATTTAATAATACCTCCTAGTATATGGTTCTAATGTGGAAACATAGAGGCTATGTTAGGAGAAGCCAATTGACCCCGGAAGGCGGCTAGATTGGACCCTTTACTTCGATATTCATGTATGTTTAGTTTACCATTGATATGCTACTTTGTTATTGTATGGTCAAGCATCAACTTCACCTACCCATTTCCCTTGGTGCCTTAATGTTTTATTTCTTGTTTTAGCATTTTTAGACTTTAGTTTATTTATCCCCTATTCCGGGCTAGCTTAATTGTTGATAAGATTTGGTGGTGTTTACCGTTCTCTGTGGTTCGACCCCTATGCTTGCCTTATACTCGTATTAGGTTTGTTTAGGTTGTATAAATTGTATTTGATCTAGGAATAGACAATTGACGACGCGTTTATTCCCTTGTCAATGACCGAATCATAAAGATTGCCTACGTATTCGCATTACGAAATCAGGTGTTTGCGTAGTTCTAATGTGTTTTTTTTTAGGAAAAATTAGAAAAAATAATCCCAACTTTCATCAATTTAGGTAGAATAATCCCAACTTTGGATTATACTAGAATAATCCGAACTTTTGGGGGTCTTGAATTTCTTCAATCCCTAACCGGTCAACAAAAGTCAATGACCTATTATTTCAGGTCACTTGACACGTGTCAAGTTATGATTGGCCTTAAAATTAAAAAAAAACCAAAATAAAAATAAAAAAAAAACAAAAACAAAAACAAATTTTTTTTTAAAAAAAAACACCCAGCCAGCCTCGTCAGACCCCCACGCAACCACCATTCTAGTTTTCGCCAGCTAGCCACCAGCCTCGTCGTACCACTACGCAACCACCACCATAGTCGCCGCTCCGGCCGCTACCAATCTAAAGCACCATTCCCCCTCCCCAAAACAATATACTAACCCACAACTCACTTGCTCCCTGCTACACACCCCTAAATTACCAACCTCCACCTCCACCTCCCAACAGTTCTACACCACGCAATCCTCCTTTCTACAACCCGCACAACCACCACAATAATATCAACTCCCAACAACCACCACCTTCCCCTACATCCTCACGCAAACAACAACCACCACACCAAATCCTAACCACTTCACCTCTCACCAAACACAAAACCCGCATAGCAAGCCACACCTCCAACAATAACCACCACAGCCTGAAGATGTACTCGCCACCAATTCTAGCCACAAAATAGACCCTCGCACCACCGCCTGCTTTGCAACCAGCAATCGAGCAATTCATCCTCTAATTTCAGCTCAATCCCCCCCCCCCCCGCGTTGCTAATTCCCCCTCCCCCTGCATTGCTAATTCCCCTCCTCCTGCGCCGCTAATTCCCCCTCCCCACGCGCTGTTAATTAACGAATTGAACAATGTAATTGCTTGAAAATCATTGCGAAATTGGGGTTGCAACTTTGGTTGATGTATATTTTTCGATTGAAATAGAGATTATTTGGTAGCTTTGAGGTTAGTGTTTGCGGTTGAGGTGGCTGCGGCTGGGGTGGTTGTGGTGTTTGGCGAGGTTGTGGTGCTGCGGTGTTTGGCGAGGCAAGAAGGAAAGCCAACAACGGTTTGGGATGGGGTCAGGGGTTTCGGGATGAGGGAGGTCAGATAGGGGGGTGGAGGTGGTGTTTTCCGGGGTAGGGGAAGGTCGGGGTTTGGTTACGGTCGGAGACGTCGTTCTCCGATGAAAGAGGGAGAGGGCAGTGGTGGATATGGGGGCTTCGGTGAGCAGGAGGGTTGGGTGATTTATGGTGTTTTTTTTTTTTAATTTTGCTTTTTTTTAAATATTTTTTAACCAAATACTTTGTGACACGTGTCACTTTATCCAAAAAAAAAAATTAACCCATTCAACCGGTAACCGGTATTTGGGATTGAAGAAAAAGAAATCCCCCCAAAGTTCGGATTATTCTAGTATAATCGAAAGTTGGGATTATTCTACAAAAATTGATGAAAGTTGGGATTATTATTTCTAATTTTTCCTTTTTTTTATTATGTTTTTTTTTTTTATTTTTCTTTAATCTCTTAGGTAGAAATTAAATGAAAAATTGATCAAACCTTGTTTAAAAAGAATTAAATCAAATTTTAAATTTTTTTTCCGAGTATATGTTATATTTAAGAAACACCCTCTTTTTGCCGCAAGTAGAAGTCGCAACTTCATTCAGACGTAAAAAAAATTCGGGTTTGCAGTTCGTCCTCAGGTGGCGCACGCAACATCTATAGTTGCGTAAGCCTACCGCGCGCGACATCTATAGTTACGCAAGCCTGCCGCGTGCAACAAAATCTGTTGCGCGTGACATCCACGCTCAACTAGTTTAGTTACGTGCGACACCTGTGCTACGAATGTCTCGAAATTTTTTTTTATAAAATTCTGTATTATTACCCCCCAAGTTAGAAGATTTTTTCGTGATGTTCGAAAATCATTTGAACACTTAGAGCGGTTTATTATTTCTAAATTACCCCCCAATTGTTATGTATTTTACCGTGTTATTCGGTAAAATGCATAACACTTAGAATCTTTCAATTGAATGCTAATTAAAATTGGTTGTATGAGTGAACGAGTTTATCCGGATTTCATATGTAATATTTCTTAAGTCGATCAATGTTTATTAATTGGCGAATTTCATCTCCTTTGATATCCCTTAATCTAACGGCTACTCCTGATAGGATTTCAATTACACGGTAGGGACCTATCCAATTAGGTTTGAATTTCCCTCTTGGATCAGTTGGTGGACCCCTAACCTCCTTTAGTACAAATTCACCTTCTTTTATATTTCTAGGTTTGACTCTTTAATTGAAATGACGCGTAATGCGCCTTTGGTAGACTTGTACATGATGCAAATTAAAGCTCTTAATCGTCGTTCATTGAGGAATAAAAGTTCTTCATACCTCGCTCTTACCCATTCAGATTCTGGTAGCTTACTTTCAAGTACGATGCGTAGGGATGGTATTTCCAGTTTGACTTGTTAAACTGCGTCCATTCCGAAAACTAAGGAGTATGGAGTTACTCCTATTGATGTTCGTATAGACGTTCTATAACCCCATAATGCGAAGTGTAGTTTATTCGACCAGTCTTTATAATTTTTTGCCATTTTCTTAATGATGACTGTTATATTTTTGTTTAACGACTCTACAGCTCCATTCATTCGAGGTCTGTATGGGATTAATGATGATGTTTTACTTTATAACGAGTTAAGAGGGTCTCGACTTCAGCTTTGAATTGAGATCCCTGATCACTAATTAGTTCATGTGGAACTCCATATCTACAAAATATGTTTCGTTCGAGAAACTTTGCGACATGTTTAGAAGTGATGTTCACCTAAGAAGGAGCCTCAATCCACTTAGGAAAGTAGTCGATGGGTACTAATACGTACTCGTGCCCTCCTGCTCCTGTTTGGGAAATTTTTCCAATTATGTCAATTCCCCAAGTTGAAAAAGGCCAAGGGGAAGTGAGATTGTATAGTTTGGATGGTGGAAGGTATTGTAAATTAGCGAACATTTGGCACTCTGGACATTTTTTAATATATTGTAAGCAATCATGTTCCATAGTGGACCAATAGTACCCTTGTCGTGAAATTATTTTTGAAAGCATTTTACCATTCATGTGAGGTCCACAAATACCATTTTGAGTATTTTCCATAAGGTGTGTGGCTTCAGGTTGGTCTATACAAAGTAAACTTTGACCATTAGGTCCTTTTTTGCATAATTGACCATTTAATAGACCATATTGGGCGCAAGTGTTCGTAAGGCTCGTTGGTCTTTCGATGAAGTATTTTCGGGATATGTGCCATGGGTAATATATTGGAGGATATGATCATACGAAGGACTGTCTCCTTCGATGTCATTTATTTCCTCTATTGCGTTGCAATATGCTAGTTCTTCTCTTCTATCAACGCATATTGGCATCATATTTAAGTACCTTGGAATGTTGATCATTGAGGCTAATTTTGCTAGCGCATCGGCAAATTGATTGTCATCCCTTGGGAGATATTTAAAATCAATATGTTCAAAATGTTCGACGAGTTGCTCTAGGTGTTCTTAGTATAATATCATTGTGGAGTTCTTTATTTTCCATTTTTTTAGTATATGATTTATAATCAAAATAGAATCTCCATATACCTCTAATTTTTGCACACCTATGCTAGTTGCTGCTTCTAATTTAATAATGCACGCTTCACATTCTGCGGCATTATTGGTAACCTCAAAGTCTAGTTTAACAGAGATTGGAGTATGTGCTCCTTCTGGACTTATGAGTAACACTCTTACGCCACATCCTTTTTTATTGGACGCACCATCGAAGTACATTACCTATTTTTTATCTTTTGTCCTGAGAATTTCTTCATCCGGAAGATGAGTAGTTTCTGAACGACTTGTTTGAATTGGATGTTGTGCCAGAAAGTCGGAAATTACTTTTCCTTTCATAGATTTTTAAAGAATATATTTTAACTCAAATTCGGCCAACATCACCAACCACTTAGATATCCTTCCTTGTATAGGTGGTTGTTCAAACAAATACTTTATCGGGTTTTGTTGAGAAATCACATGAGTAGTGTGTGGTAGCATATAATGTCGTAATTTCTTAGTTGCCCACACTAATGTTAGGCTTGTCTTTTCCAAGGTGTTGTATTTCGTTTCATATTTAATGAATTTTTTTCTTATGTAATATATTGCACGCTCGACTTTTTATACCTCTTGTGCTAACATGGCACCTGTGGCTGTGTCTGTGACTGTAATGTATAGCCTAAGAGGTAGTTTGGGTACTGGTGGTGTTAAAATTAGTGGACTTTTGAGATAATCTTTGATTTTCTCAAAGGCCTTTTGGCATTGATCGTCCCATTCATGTTTCTCCTCTTTTTTCAAATTTTTAAATATTGGCTCACAAGTCATAGTCAATTTGTTGATAAATCGACTAATGTATTGTAGTTTGCCAAGGAATCCCCTAATTTATTATTCTATTTGAGGGGGGAGGCATGTCAACAATTGCCTTTATTTTAGAGGGATTGATATCGATGCCACATATGCTTACTACGTATCCGAGTAACTTGCAAGAAGTTACTCCAAAAGCTCATTTTTGTAGATACAATCGTATTTTGTATACTTTTATGCGAGTGAAAAATTTGCGAAAAGCTTTTATATGTCCCATTCTATATTTGGACTTCACGATCATATCATCTACATACACTTTTATTTCTTTATGCATCATATCATGCAAGAGAGTTGTAGCCGTTCTTTAGTACGTAGCTCCTGCATTTTTTAAACCGAATGGCATGACTGTGTAGCAATACGTACCCTAATGGGTAATAAAGCATGTCTTTTCTTCGTCTTCTTTTGCCATTAAAATTTGGTTGTAACATTCATATCCATCCATAAAGGATAACATCGCATGTTCAGCTGTGTTATCTACCAATATATCAATATGTAGTAGAGGAAAATCGTCTAGCTTTATTAAGGTCCCTAAAGTCGACACACATGCAAACTCGTCCATCCTTTTTAGGGACTGGGACGATGTTCGCTACCCATTCTAGGTATTTACATACACGTATAAAACCTGCGTCCAACTGTTTTTGTACTTCTTCTTTTATTTTTAATGTGACATCAGGTTTCATTCGTCGAAGTTTTTGTTTTACTGGTTTAGAGGTAAGGTTCAAGGGAATGGTATGTTCCGCAATTTCCCTATCTATTCCAGGCATGTCCTTGTATGACCAAGAAAACACGTCTTCGAATTCTTTGAGCGTCAATATGAGGGTCGATCGCTCTTCCGGATTTAGAGTTAAGCCAATTTTGACTTCTCTTTTATTTTCGTTAGTTGTTATATTAACTATTTCAGTTTCTTCAACGATTCATTAGTTCAACCAATTTATTAATGCTATCATCTTCATTAGATTGATTGTTATAGCATTCAAAAGATTCAAGAGAAGGCATATACTCGGAAATAGAGTTCATATTATTAAAATCAAAAGAGAATACATCAAGAGAAGAATCCTTTTTGGGATCTTTGTCCTTAGAACTAGAAAATAAAGACTCAATAATAGCCACAAGGCCTAGATTTTCAGCTTCCCTAGAGTCTATAATAGATTCATTGTCTGATTCTTCAAACATCTTCCCTTCGCATGTGACGATTTTCAGCTTATCACCTTTGTGATTGGTCCATTTAAAAGATTTCCTCCATCCATGCTCAAAAGTTTCATTTTAAAGGGTGATCAACGAGGTTAGGTCAAAAGCTTCATCTTGAATGACATTTTGATTAGTCATTGTAGCGACATGATTTTGCTCTAGTCCAAATAGCAAGATAAATGCTTGCCCATCATAGCACCCTAGAGTTGGGGGTTTTGATTTAACGATACTAAGATCGTCATCCAAGAAGTAGCAATCGTGAAATATTTCAAATCCAAGCTTCTTGATTCCTTCTAGAACTAAGGGTTCTGGAAAGTCGTAGCATGGGTAATCTTCTCCCTCCCCTATGAATTGCCCATTAAGGGTTTGTTGATAGGATATAATGGGAGTAAAGTGATTATCCCTTTCTTATTATTGTCTCAACGTGCTTTGTTTTTTGCATCGTGAGACTCCAATTCTTCTTTGGTTGGTTTATATCCCAATCCAAAGGAGAAGCTTTTCTTTGGGATAGGAAGTAAGAGAGATTTCTTCATTCCTATTCCCAAAGGCATCCCAGGAAAGGAACTACTCTTGATTAAGTTGTTGTTTACTATCCGAGTGGAATATGGATCAAGCTTCAATGGTTCTTTAAAGTCTTCTTCCATTTCAATTGTGAAGATTGGCTCCGTGGTGAATCCCCACATGTCCTCTTCATCATTATCATGGTTTATTTCTAAGAGTGATTGAGCATTTATTGCTATTTTGAGTGGAGAAGCATGTATAGTCATAGAAAGCCCTTGATAGTTCAACCTAATAATTTGATGAAGTGAGGATGGTATTGCACCAAGCTTATGTATCCAAAGACTTCCAAGTAAAAGGTTGAATGTAGGTTTTATGTCCATAACATGGAATTCAACCATCTTTTGAATTGGGCCTGTAGTAATTTGTAGCTTAACAGTTCCACTCACCGATCTTCTCGAATTTTCATAGGCCCTAATGCTTTGTGTTGATTGAAAATATTTTTTTGGATTTAGGCCTAAGTATTTTGCCATTCGTAATGGGCATACGTTTACAGCTGACTCATTGTCCACCAAAGTTAGTGGGATATTGTATCTCTTGCATCCCACAGTTAATTATAATGCATAGTTGTGGGTAGTGCCTTAAGAAGGCAAATCATCATTAGTGAAAATGATTGATTTGTCGGATTTCTCGCTTATAAGCAAGCTAACGAGATCCTGAGGGGTAGTGTCTGTGCTTACAGAATAAGCCGTTAGAGCGTTCATGAGAGAATTCATATGTTCTTTAGAAGTACTTAGGAGTTCCTAAATGCTAACATTTGCCTTGGATTGGCGAAGTTGTTTGACCAATGGATCTTTTACCTCAAGTGAAGGTGGTATTGGATTTTGTACTTGACCTTGAGTTTGATTTTGCGTGGTTGAAGATCCATTTGGTGGTGGTGCTTGGTAGACTCGCCTAGAACGAGTTAAATGATCTATCTCGTTTGGGTTAGTTGTAGGACTCACAAACCAGCTTTCTTCTAGAGGCTTTGGATGTGCCTCTTTTTCAAGATGTTCCATGAGTTGTGCTTGATGCCATTGTTCATCCAAGGAGAAATTTGATAAATCTTGTGATTTCCCTAAGAAATGATCCCAATCATGCGCTTCATTTGTTTCATTTTGTAAACAAGTTGGAGGTGGGACGGCGACATACTTAGAGACATATAAGTCTTGAAAGTCGTCGTCCCATAGTCCACATACTTCATTAGTTGCCCCTATGAGTATTGTGGATAGAGTTTCTCCTATAGGTGTGATATAGTCCAAAGGATTGAACATATCACTTCCCATATGGTCCTCATCAATGTGAAACACCCCTAAGGGGGATGTTTTATTGTTAGGTTTTGGCGTGGGAATTCTCCCATCGTCTACTTAATCTTGTATTTTGTGCTATAAGACATAGAAACGTCCAGTATCATGTCCAACGCCTCTCTGATAAGCACAATAAGCATTACCATCCCATTAAGGAAATCTTCTTCTGGTGGAGTGGGTGGTGTTGGCCCTGTTGGCGCAAGTAAGCCTTTTTCATTTAATTTTTCTAACAACTCTTTATAGATTACAGAAAATGGAGTATATTTTCTTTCTATTGTCCATCTTTTTCTAGGATCATCATATCGATTTGTGTTATTGTATTGCGTGGAAGTCGCAAATACGTTAATAAAGGATGATGCATTATCATTCCCCTTCTTGTAGTTATTCTTAGGTTGATGATGATGATGAGGTTTGTTTGCTTTTTCTTTTGCAAGATCATCATCAATCCTAGTAGCCATAGAATAGACCTTTTGAAAAGTGTCTAAACCAAGGTAACGTAGATGTTTGTTGTATTTTTCATGACAGTTGTCGATGAATTTTTGTACTAACTCGAGTTCAGGTGGCCTTTGGGCAAGGTGGGCCGCCTTTTCTCGCCATCTACAATAGAAAGCAAGGAAACCTTCATCGTCACCTTGCTTAAGCATCTCGAGCTCACGTAAAGTTGACTTAAACTCTACGTTACTCTCATATTGGGTATGAAAGCCAAAACTACATCTTCCCATGTTGCCTTGAATTTTGGATCTAGCCTATAGTACTACTCTCTCGCGGTTGGGTCTAGGGATAAAGGGAACGTCAAAGCATAAAGCTTAGGATCAACTCCCTTTAATGCCATAGTACTAGTAAAACACATTAAATGATTTTGTGGATTATTGGTCACCTTAAATATTGGCAAATTCGTAGCTACGAACTTTTCCGGTAAAGCAAGTCCTAGGGGAAGAGCAAAAATTTCATGCATCAAAGTACTTGTTGACCATTGTAGAACGAAGAACTAGCTTCTCCAACGACTTTTCTTTGATGGATAATTGCTCCATCTTTTCTTGCAAGGATAAGGTTTCAACATTTTTCTTTTCTGCCTTTTCCATTTTCATAATACTTCTCTCCTCGACCTCTTGAGCCTTTTCCTCTCTCAAACGAAGAATCTCATGTTGAATTTCTTCGATGGTTGGCATTGTTGTTGGACTAGGATTAGTTGTCAAAGAAAAGTGGTTTGAAAGGGGTTGATCTTTGGGTGGTAAACGTAGAATGCGAGTGCCCGAGAGTCTTCTTTCCCAAGCTTGGAAACTAGCCCTAAAGGAGTAAGAAAGGATAAGTAAATCGATACGCTTATTTAAAAAGGGAGAAAAAAAAGAAAAGACGCAAAATATATTCAAACGGATAACATCACCCTTTACAATTCTTCAATGAAGATAATGTTTGGACTAGTCAATTTGTTTTATGAGAAATCAAAATTATATTGACTCATTCAGTGGGCGCGCGCAAGTGACTCAGTTGCGCGCAACAGAATCTCTTGCGTTGGGAGGGGTCGCGCAACTCACTGAGTTGCGCGCGCCACCTCCTTGTAGGATTTTTTTTAATTCGAGAGATTTTTTTTGTCATTGTTTTTTTTATTTGTTTTTTTTTGCTATCCTTTGAATATGACTCTAAATCACAAAGAGACAACTTCTTAATTGGGAACCTAGACCAAAATAATAAGAAAGAAAAAGACTATCCTAACACGTTGCATATAGTCACATAATCACATAAGCATGCCATAAGTCAAGATTCACGCATTTTCATTCTAAGGTCAAAAAAGGATTGGGTGTCCAAAGGTACCATATCTTAAGAAACGACGCACAAATCAATCACTCAACGTGTTAACTCATGGCATCGCCCTCCCAACATTTGTTGGCAATATGGATGGGATGATTGTTATTGATTTCGGGATAGAAGCCTAGTGTTGGCGGCTATGCTTATGCATAATGCAATGTTGCTTGTTTGGTTTTTACTCTTGTGCAAAAGGAAGATATTATGCGTTCAAGTCTCGCTTTCTAGCTAGAGATTAACCAATTTAATTCTAGTTACAACCCATAGGCAACCTGGTGTTGGAAACCTTTGATCATAACTACAAATTAATCATATAACCTCTAAGTCCCCAGTGGAGTCGCCACTGTAAGGAAGGGGTTCCCATCGTAAGGGGTCCTCTCCTTAAATGCCCATGGCCCTTTAAAGCCTAGGACTTTACACTTGTTAGGGTGTTGCAGGATTTGAATTCATGACTGTTTGGGGGACCTTGAATTAGAATTGATTCTATCATTATGCTTTTTTGTAAGAAACAAGTAGGGAGTTGCCAATGAGTTTTAGGAAAACTCATAAACCTAGTTCATGCCTTTCTTCCATGTGGAGTTCATGGAATAATTAGCACGAATCATAAGTTTACCCATGCCCAAATTAGTCTATAAACCAAAAATGAGTTCGGGAGCGAGGGTTTTAAAATAACGTTCCCTTTAGAGGGGAATCATTATCCTAACCCTAGTGCGGCCTCCACTAGCTCTTCCTTTTTTACAATTTCATCACCAAACAATATATGCAATGTGATACCTAAAACTATGTTAGTTGATTTTATTTACAAGCATTAATCACGTAGGAATTAAATTGTAATGTTGTTATTCTTTATTTAATCAAATTCGTGAAAAGGACAAGAAAATAAACAATATTCGCCTTGGCTTAAGTGATCAGCCAACAATTGTTTAATTCAATTCTAATCTTTATTTAATGCAAGATACTATGTGGAATTGATTAATTAATTATTTTAAAGGTGATCAAACAACACTAATTAATTAATTAGGGTTCTTTTAAACAAGAAAATATTTATGATTTAACTAAGTGCTCGGGAATTTACCCTTCTCTTTGCTAGATCTCCGTTTAGAATACTTATGGACTCCTTCTTGTTGGGGAACCTCCACCGTAGTAACAAAATATCAAAGGGGTGAGTGTTTAGGACAAGAGGGGCTAGGTTGCACAAGTTCACAAGTATTTCGCCAGAGTTTAAGGTTATTTTTTTCTCTATCTAAGCCTCGGTTTAAGCTCTTATTTATAGGGAATGATTAGGTTTAGGGTTACGAGCGTTCTGCCGTAGCAGGTGTCGCGCGCAACAGGATGATTTGCGCCCGACATCCCATCGCAAGTGATAAGGTTGCACTGCTATGGGCAGCACAAATAATTATCATGCGCGCGGCTTTATGGTAAGACTCGATTTTATATTTTCCGTAAAATTTTTAATCTTCCGCAGCGCAAATCTGGAGGTTGTGCTGGGTCTTGCGCGCAACAGAATTAGTTGCGCGTGGCAGCCCATCGCGACTGTTTGAGATGCGCGCGGCTTTTTTTGCGGCAACACTAAAATTTAACCAAGGCGCTCCTTAATCCGTCATTATTGGGTTTTAAGCACGGACTTAAGCTTAATTTTGATCAGGTTTAGTTAATTGGACCTTGGTTTTGGCTTTTATCTTTAATTTGGGCTAGTCTTTTATGTTTTGTGGCTTAACCAGTTCTCCATAAGTATTCTTCACTTTGATCCAACACGAAGATGGTTTTATTTATCATCATCACACTTCCTGTTGGGACAGGAGGCCAAAAGTAGATGTCTACCCTACCGAGTCTCTTTTCAACTCTTCAACATTCATCATGATATTTCTCCTGAAGAGTTCAATGCGGCTCTTGATCTTGATCCGGGGGCGAATATTTTTGACCTCGAATTCTTCTTCAATGATGTTTATAACCAACACTCATGGTGGGATGATATTTCTGGGGGTGGTGACTTTGAGACTCGGTATGCTTCGATTAGTCAGGTATTCTAACCATGTCTTCGAGTTCTTCATCGGCTTTTGGGGTACTCGGTAATCCCGAAGCAAGAATTGGGAAAAATGAGTCAATTAGAGCTCCACTCGGGAGGAATATCGTGGTCGCTTGAACTTGGGGTTCATATTTTTGAAGTATTGCAAGAGTTTGCAAGATAAAAAGTCCGGTGAGATTCCTTGTGGAAGTATAGTCTCGTAGCTTGCCTCCAACCTTAATCTTGGCCACTACTTTCCCTCTTGTACTCCGATGGGTAGCCCGAACACTCTCTACCTTGATATTGTGTAATTGAAGCAAGTGCAATTTTTAGCAAAGAAGGATGATGATGAGGAGTTCGAGTGGCTTAGGGAGAACGAGCATTGGTGTTATCTCCCTAACCCTTCCTTGACTTCTATCCACCGTGAGAATGTGGCTAATATATGGCATGTTCCCTTAAGTCACCGTCTTCCCTATGATGATGATGATGAAGAAATGGGTGAAGGTGAAGAAGAAGAAGAGAAACAACAACAACAACAACAAATTCCGCATCAACAACAACCTCAACAACAACATCAAGATCAACAAGGTTACGAGTTTGCTAATCCCTACTTGGATGCTCTTAGAAGGAAAATGAAGGGGATGCAAATTAATTTAGAAGTTATGTATAATCAAGATTTATTGGCAATTTATAATCAAATGAGAGGCATTTCGAAGATGCAACAAGGTATGTTTCTCTAACAACAACAATTTTATGATGCGGGTGTTAACTGGGGAGATATTACTCCCCCGATAAACTACCCATACTTTCCACCCTAACATGGTCCTATACCATCTTATGGGGGTGATGGGGTACCTACGTACCCATATTGGCAAGGACCCTCGGGGTCCAACACCGAGACTTGCTCATTCCCCGATGAGCACGGTAACTATGATTACCGTGTTCCCGGTGGGAGCGACTATAGGGGTGATCCTAACTAACCTTATGTGCACCCCGAATACCCACTACCAATCGCTTTGCCCGAGCAATTTACTCCCCTTGCCCCTTGGCAGCAAGATAACTTCAAGGGGCACTACGGTAGGCCACTCGGTTACACCGGGATATGGGATCCTCATTGTCCCCCATCCGAATTTTCCTATGATAGGGATGACCAAGATGGCGCCGGACCGAGTGGTAGTGGTAGTGGTAGCTAGTTCCCTCTTTTTTGTGTCGTTTGCCTCCATCCCTTATTTTATGTGTGCTTTCTTTGTATTGAAGGGATGTTGAGATGTATTCATGTTTAGCTTGGGGGAACTTCATCTTTCTTAAGGGTTTGTCTTGGTGGCCAATATTGTTGTTGAGCTTGCCTTGTTTTTCTTTTCCTCTTAGTTTGATAGTCTCATATCTTGATCTCTTTTTTATGGTGTTTGTTTGTTACTTTTATGAGCTTTCCATGCCTATTCTTTCTATCTTATTCTTGTTGTTGTTGTGATGATTCTTCTTTGATGATGATGCATGTGTTGCTCCCATAAATCCAAAGCCCTAATCTCCAAATCCCATTGAATCACTAGTAAATAATTGAGTTTATGTAACACACTTTAGTAACACTTTTTGAAATGCAAAGTTAATAGATGTAGAAGTAACACTTTGGTAACATATTTTTAGAATGTAACACTTTTATCATAAGTAACATTATAAAGTAACACTTTAAAAAAAGGTAACATTTTATAGTAACACTTGGGTCAGTTACACTAACCCTTTTTTTTTTTTTTGGAAATTTATCAAATATAGAAACAGTAACCTTTTTTCTATATCACCCGGTCACCCCTTCTCCCCTAGTAACCCTTAAAATATCAAATGACATTTTTGCCCCCCTTTTTCTTTTTTCTTTATTTTGGTTTCATTTTCCCTTTCTTACTTTATGTCTTCTTCTCTCTCCTCTGAGGTGAGGCAAAACAAGCTGCGGAGGAAGAGGGTGAAGCAACCAGAGGACTCGCGTGACAGTCATGAGCACCGGCAAAATGGACCTAAAAAAGAGCGACGTCAACTATTACAGAAAGCACGCTACTTTTAACAAAGGGGGTGTTAAATACCGCCAACATTTAAGGTAAACTGACATCAATACCCTTACTAAACCCCCCACCACATCTTCCTCTTTCTCTTTTATTTTTTTTCTCTATCATCACACATAAGGACCATGACCACCACTTCCCAACCACCATCAACCACAGCAGTCAATCAGGGGCAAAGAGAAGCAGCAGTCGTACATTGGCGGCGGAAGGACAACGACAAAGAGGAATGGAGGTGATGACCGGCATCACGGTGGTCGGGAAAACCAATTCGTCACCTCGATTTGATTTTTTTTCCAATAATTTCTGGTGTAAATCACTAGAACACGAAACCGATTGAACATCATGGTAACCGGTTTTTGACACCGATCAACCGTGGACAATCGGCGTGAAAAACCGGTCACCTGGGACGGTAACCAGTTTAGGACGCACGGTTACCATGGTCAATCGAGGCTAAAAAACGATTGCCGTCCCGAGTGACTGATTTTATGTGTCGGTTGTGCTGGTTATCGGATTTAAAAGAAAACCACCACCTCCCCGGAAGGTGGTGGGTCATTTTTCCGATGGTTGTTGATTGTATGTTGTTGGTTCTTTCGAGATTTCGGCAACAAAAAATATATATGTTACTTCTTAATTGGTGGTTGTGGGTAGTGATGTTGGGTGGTTGTGGGCAGTGATGGTGGGTGTTGGTGGGCGTGGCTGTGGCTGTGGTGGTGTGAGTGGTGGTTGCAATGGTGGTTGCTTTAATTTTGTAGTGGTTGACAGTTGATATGAGGCTTGCTGCACTTAGGATAGAAAGCAACGTGAGGATGAGTGAGGGCAATATTGTCCATTTATTAATTTTGTTGGCGGTTTGATAAAAAACGTTGGCGGTATTTAGCAATCTATTTTAACAATCGAAAGTTGTGAGTTTTCTTTGATATTTGATTTCGCATTGTTAAAATTTTGGATCGAGGGTTTATTTTTGGTGCTTATTGAATCCAAGGAGTAATTTTAGGGTTTTAAAGATTAAGAAATTTTGATTATTTATTGATTAAAGTTTTGTTATTCATTCTGATTTCCACTATTACTTGAATTTCACCCTTTTTTCTTCGATTTTTCTTCTTTATATTACAATTTTGTGAATTTTTGTTCTATTCTTTGGTATATGATAGTTTTGATGAAAATAGTTGTTGTAAATAGGCATTTGATTGAGTTAATTAACTCCAAATTGTGGTGATTTGTTTCTCTTATACGTTTATTTCTTCTCTAAGGCGAAGCTTCTTGGGTTTTTATTGTTTTGTTAGTGACGGCCATAGCAATGGGCCTGTTAATCGAAGTAGAGATGCTCGTATTTTGAGCAGAAATCAACCAACATCTTAAGGGGAATGTTATAGGGTTTTTTTTTTTAAAAAAAAAAAAGGTTCTGTTCCTGCTGAATTCTGCTTCCGTTAATGTCCGAGGGCTGGTAATGGTTTACCGTCCAATTGCTCACCTACACAGCCAATACAAATTAGCTAGCCCGGGGGTTATCCGGGAATAACCACTCCGATGCTAAAGTCAGTACCTTTGTGAGAAGAAAGTGAAAGAAGAGAGAGAAAGTGTTTTAGAGAGAGAGAGAGATTCTACCTTTGAAATGGGGATTTGCTTGGGTATTTATAGAAACACAACCAAGAAGGTGCCACCTATACAGATAGGTGGCACACCGACCTTGTAAATAGCAGGTGCCTACGCGGCACCAAGCAACTCTCCACGTGCCAGAGGGACATGCCACGTACCGAGAAGCAGCTCTCCACGTGGCAGAGACCGATGCGGTAAGGACATGGTTTATTCAATGATTAACGAGGGCTTAAACTGCACAGCACTCTTTTACCGGCTTATGATTGATGCTACCGGTATATCCCGTACAACTAGCCCCCCAAGTGAGGACGTTAGTAAAACTAACGTGCTCACTTGTGATGGAACACGGTGCTGGTATGCGTAATATACCATACAAGAATGATGAGAAAACGAAAAAATCTAAGATTTGCCCCCCAAGTGAGCAAATTGCCGATAGGATTTTGCTCAATTTAAGACGAAAAAAATCTACGATTTGCCCCCCAAGTGAGCAAATTGTCGATAGGATTTTGCTCAATTTAAGACGAAAAAATCTAAGATTTGCCCCCCAAGTGAGCAAATTGCCGATAGGATTTTGCTCAATTTAAGACCAGAATTGAAAATAGGAGTGAATACGATTTCACACTTATTTGAAATTTTTCCCAAGGATTTGGCGGGAAAATGTAATAGAGTAATGGGGCATGTGTCAGTCATCAAAGTAGGGTGTTTTTGAAAAGGCGTTTTATTACAGCCGTTGGATTGCATGCAGTAAATGTCACATCAACTGCTTCATTTGGACAGTATAAATAGCAAATTTCGTACTTTTAACCCTTCATCTTCTTTGCGGAAAAATTTCAAAAAATCTCCACTTCATTTCGCTCGTAGTTAGCACATATTTCTGCGATTCAGGAGTCGATTTGTCAAAAGTTTGTTCAGTTGTGTTTTGACCGGTGTTTGTAAACGGTGGACATTTAATTCTTGAGTTACGCTTTCAAGAGTTGAGTTCAAAAGAGGTAAAAACCCTAACTTTCTTTTCGATTTCTCACTGGTTTGTGGTTAAGTAGATTTTGCGTTTATTTCATTATTTGTAAATGTCTGGTTCTGGAATGCATGCGAATACGTGTAAAGCCAATGAGGCTGAACTCTGTACACCCTTAACTTTTGTAGAAGAAAGAGAAGCTTATTACCATCATAAGTTTCTGGCTGACGCCGAGAAGGCTTTGCGTCCTACCAACCCCGATATCCCAAAGGACACAGAGAATGCCGACGTTGAGCCTATTAGCGTTCGTTATCATTTAAGGTCAAATTTGGATTTATTTAATCAATACGGCACTAATATTGACAGGATGCCGAGAACAAAACACATCAGTTACCAATCTGAGGTTGGTGAGAGCAGTAGACGCTCTGGTGGGGAAGAAGATGTTGACCCTGGGCATGAAGCTTCGGATATCGGAGAAGAAGATATCCTGTCAGTCGAGGATAGCCTGGAACGGCAAGAAAGTAGGGGTGAAAGCATCGGTGATGAGGGCGATGAGGAGCAATCGAAAAGGCTTGGGGAGGGAGAAGATGATGACGAAGAAGGAGACGAGACCGACGAGGATGTTCGGGCCGACTTCAATCTTGCTGCTCAGATTGCAGAAGAGGAGCGACTCGACGAGGAATACGACTCAGATCAAGATGATCCGAAATATCTAGAATTCCAAGAAATTCCTAGCATCTATGAGATAACTAAGTCAGTTGTGGATCCAGTATGGTTGCAGACAGCCACCGAGAAAGACTATTGTCAACATGGTAAACGCTTATACCGTCTATCTGACGGCTATGAACTGAGACTACCAAGCGAAGGTCAAACGACTTTGGACTGCCCTGCCGGCCACATTGTTGTGTACGCAAAACATTTCGAATTTGGTTTACGGTTTCCACTCCATCATTATATTGAAAAAATATTCAGGGCTTGGAATGTATCAATTGCACAGTTAACGCCTCCAACCATCCGAAATATAGTGTCTCTTGTCTGGGTTATGATATTTATGGACTTTCCCCTTACCTTGAACTTATTTCGGAGATTACACTAGATAAAGAGAGATAGCCAGTCACCCGGATGGTGGTCCCTTTTTACCGCTCCCGGGAAATGCACTGTGTGGCCAAAATTGACCAGTTGCAAGAACTGGAAGAAAGAATTTTATTTTATGAGTGTTCCCGATGATTTTACCGTCCGTAGGACATTTCACCACCCACACAGTATGTTCGAGACCATACGGTCGAGAGCGTTAGGAAAGTTGGAGAAAAAAGCCTTTAAGTGGTTTAACTGTACATATGTTAGTGCTGGTAAGAAGAATAAAGTTGTTCCGGGGGTGTGGTTGCTCCATTGTAATTATATACTGGGCAACGCCCCTCTATCTCATGTCGGTCTCTGCCATACCGATGCATTTGGTATGGAAACGTTTATAAATTATATACATTTACTTATATTTATCTTTATTGTACTTGCGCTTTGCATTTGGAGTTAATTTTGATAAGTGTTTTTTCCTACTTATTCTCTTACCTGCCTGCGTATATTTTACTTATACCTGTTTTAACGCCTATGTTTACCTTTATGATGTCGGTTTATTGATGTTTACTATCGGGTGTTTCTACCACCAGGTATTGACAAACTCGACTACAGCCGACTAGGGTTGCATCCTGTCGAGAGAGTGAAGCAACAGTGCCCAGATAGGCCAAAAAAGCCATACGACACCCTTCCTATTTTCGCCACCAGAGCCTCGAAAAGAAAAAGAAGAAGACAACAAGATATGGCTCCTACCGAACGCGTTACCAAACCCCGTACCCTAGCTATGAAAAGGGGTGGCGGGAATGCGTCTAAGAGGACGTCTGAGTCCTCCGACCGAGAGCCACAAAAGAAGTAGAAAAAACAAGATGGAGATGCGGCCCCTCTCCATCAGCAGGCACAAGAGACATGGCCGGAAGGGGTCGTCAATCTGGAGGACGAGACCGATCCCAATCCTCCGAAAAAGTTGACAGTCACCTTAAGGGATCCAACTGGTCTTGGGGTCAGCAGCGAGGCCAGAACCGACCAGATGGCCAACATCGAAAAGCCTCCGATCAAGGAGACAACGGTCATCTCGGCGCGCACTGGCGGCCCCAGCAAAAATTCTTTCGTCCCGGCTCTTGTCGGTGACTTCATCGAGATTCCGCGGAAGTTGCTGACGAGTTGGTTGTACCCTTTGGTGCTGCCGGTGATCCATGGCATCCCCAGATCAATGTTAATCGTGGCGAGTATGTTCTCTCCAACGATCCTAGCACCGGCGGGAGCATGGGTTGGAGGGTGCTAAAGGATCTGGCGACGCCAGCCGACAGGCCTATCAAACGCGTTGCCGCCCCTTGCGGCCAGCTAATGAACAACATGCTCCGGGTAAGACAACAAAGAAATCTTGTTATTTTGTTATGTTTATTTACATATGTACTATTTATGTGACTAACGGCCAATTTAATCATTATCTCCAGACCGTCAACTCTGCCGTGGAGGTGGTACATATGTACCAGCACTACCAGCGTGCTGCGGATCAAGCCGAGATGAAGCTGAAGAAGGCTAACGATGCTTGCAAAGCCGTTATCAAGGAGCGTGAAAAGGTGAAGACCGACATGAAACTTTTGCAGAAGCAGGTGTCGGACTTAAACAAAAAGCTTTAGAACCAAGAGCAGTTGCAGAAGAAGGTAGCAAGCCTTGAGCAAAGTCTAAAGGATGAAAAATAGGCTAAGGCGGCGCGACCGACGGAGTGGAAGAGATGGAGCGTGAAAAACCAAGGATCAGACGCCGAGCCGTTAATCGGTTCCTACAGACTGATCTTTATGCTAACCTGCTGGTTGACCGGTATACTGCCGGTTGAGTCTCCGTGCATCGCTGTGTGTGCAAAGCTGAGGGGTGGGACTCGGCAAAATGGCAGGCCGTCGAAAAGGCCTTTAATGAAGAAATGAACCACTCTCCTACCAGCTATGAGAGTGAATATTTTGACGAGCTTCCTCCGCATTCTGTGATAACAAACTTAGACCCACGTGAACTGCCAGAAGTGGAGTTTGATGATGCCCTTATTAGTAGCCCTGTTACCACTCATGGTGGTAAAGATGGGTCTGTCGGTCCCTCCAACAATGAAGTTGTCAAAGAGCTCGGTAAGGCAACTGAAACAGCAGGGGAGGCCAACAAGAATTGACCAGGAGGGCAATCATCATTGGGTTTATGTGGGCTATCTTTTATGTAACCGTTCTCTGTATTAAAAAAAAATTACCTCTGTCTGTATCGTACAATATTTTTTCTTTTAATGTTAGGTACAATATCTTTGTCCGTCTGTACTTAAAACAATTACCCCTGAGTGATTGGTTTATTTGTTTCTTTACCATAATTCTTGCTATCGTGCGTTTCCTGTTTATACTATGGTCGTTATTTATTTTTTATCTAATACTTGATGCTTGTATATCTTGAATCATTTTTATAATCATTTTCTCGGTTTCTAATACGACTTCTCGGCTTTTAACACAAATTCCTTTTAAACTCTACTCTCGGTATTTTTAAGTTACGATTTTCGGCAAGATTTATTTGTAAATAAAATTTGGAGAAAATCTTTAATGCGTGTAATCATCTCTGTTTTCGGTATATTTGAGTTACCCCTTACTTATACTCCCCGAGTTTTTCGGCAAAATTTATTCGTAAATAAAATTTGGGAAAACTCTGTAGTGCCTGTGAAGCATACCGAGTTTACATATCCAACCTTTATCAGGCCGAGCAAAGGCAGTGGATCAGACCGCACTTTCAATTCCCCTTGAGGTCCATTATTATTCCATTTCATTCTTTTTTCCTCACTTGAACGACCGAGTCAGCTAGCTAGGCTGTGATCGGATCGTATCAAAAGTAGGTAGAGTGATTGTATTTCATGGGTACTAAAACAATTTACAATGCTAGTAAATACCATAAACGTACGTATGACAACATGTCATCTAAATTTATACTACACAAAATAGAACACATTAAACTTTACATGAAATACTTCTTTAACACACTAGCGTTCCAAACATTCTTCAAGGGTATTCCTTCTAGGGTCATTAGCCGATAAGACCCTTGCCGAAGTGTTTCATATATTTGATAAGGCCTCTCCCAATTTGCAATAAATTTACCCTCTGCGTTCCCTTTGCCGGTTGCGGCCGTTCTACGCAAAACTAAATCTCCATCTTCCATGGGCCGATAATTGACGCGCCGATTATAAGCATGGCTCATCCGGTTTTTGTATGCAGCAGATTTTATGGCGGTCGTCAGCCTTACTTCCGGTAGAAAATCCAATTGTTGTCGAAGCAGCAAATCATTTTGATTTTCACAGAAGTGTTGTACGCGGAAAGTAGGTAAACCCACTTCCGCCGGAACCACTGCTTCCGAGCCGAAAGCAAGGTTTAAAGGTGATTCCCCCGTAGTTTCTCTCGTTGTCGTACGATTTGCCCATAAAATCTCAGGTATCAGATCCGCCCATAAGCCTTTGGCGTCCTCCACCTTTTTCTTGACTGCCCCCAGTATTTGTTTGTTAGCGGCCTTGGCTTGCCCATTTGATTGCGGGTGACACACCGCCGCATACGCAAATTTTACCTTATAGATGCTGAGAAAATTTTTTAGCGGACCACAATCAAATTGAGATCCGTGATCAAACACCATTGAAGTCGGCAATCCGAATCGGGTGAAGATGCTCTTCCAGATGAACTTCTTCACCTCGCTCACCGTGATCTTTGCAACCGGTTCCGCTTCTATCCACTTGGTGAAGTATTCTATCCCTACAATCAAAACTTTCGGCCACCCGTTGCTGACGTGAACGGCCCGATAATGTCCATTCCCCATTAAGCGAACGAAATTGGGTTAAGAATGGGTGTTAAATCATTCGGAGGTTGATTAATCACTGGCCCATACTTCTGGCATTTATCACATTTTTTAACGTACTCCATGGTGTCTGCATTCATTGTCGGCCAATAGTATCCCCGTTTCATTGCCTCCAAGGACATTGACCAACCCCTCGCATGATTACCGCAATCACCCTCGTGTATTTCTTCTATCAACCTTGCCTATTCATATGCTTTTATACACCTTCGCAACGGTAGCAAAAACCCTTGTTTATACAATGTGCCCCGAAACATAATAAACCAGACACTGTCTTTCTTAATCTTTCTTGCTTCCATCTTATCGGCAGGAAGGACGTTATGTACCTTGTAAGCTAAGATTTTGTCATACCATTCTCGACCTTCACTTGTACAACATACATTCTTAGGAGGTTGTTCATCAATACTCCTTTCTTTCAAAACTTCTACCATAACCGTCCTCTCTAAGTCGTTGAAGCTTGAACTTGCAAGTTTAGCCAGTGCGTCTGCCTGTGTGTTTATTGCTCGAGGAACCAATTTTATTTCGAAGTATTCCAGACCAGATGTAACACTCTTGAGTTTTGCCATATATGTCGTCATGCTCGGCTCTCGAGTTTCGTAAGTGCCATTGAACTGATTTGCTACCAGTTGCGAGTCAGTTGTCATCTCAATACGCTTTGCTTCCGCAGATATGCATAGTTGTATCCCTGCCAATGCTGCTTCATATTCTGCCTCATTATTCGAGGCTTTGAACTTGAACTTGACAACATATTCGAACACATCTCCCTGGGGAGAGATCATAATTACTCCAGCCCCTGAGCCGGTTGAAGCAGACGAGCCCTCAACTGATACCTTCCATGCGCCGGTACCATCCTCCTCTTCATAATAAGACGTTTCTAAAATGAATTCAGACAAGTCTTGGGCTTTGATTGATACCCTTGGTTTATACATAATAACGTATTCAGACAATTCAATCGCCCATTTAAGCAGGCGGCCGGAAGTTTCCATCTTCTGCAAAGACTTCTCTAACGGCTGATTCGTTAGAATATCAATTGCATGTGCATCAAAGTAAGGTCGTAACTTTCGTGCGGCCACAACTACCACGTATGCCATTTTCTCTACTAACGGGTACCGTCTCTCGGCAGCATTTAAAACGTGGCTCACAAAGTAAATCGGCAGTTGGGTTTTTTGTCATTCTACTAGGAGCACCGCTGCTACCGTCTTTGTTGATGCGGAGATGTAAAGTTGTAATGTTTCTCCCTGTTCCGGTCTTGCAACAGTGGGTAAGGATCTCAAGTGATTTTTCACGGCCTGGAACGCCTTGGATTGCTCCTTCCCCCATACAAACAGTTTATTCTGGCGCAAGATCACGAAGAACGGTAAGGCTTTGTCAGCTGACTTACTGATGAATCTCGTCAATGCAGCCATTCGACCAGTGAGCTTTTGTACATCTTTTATGCACTTTGGTTCTGGTAAACTAAGAATTGCTTCGATCTTATCAGGTTTAGTGTCTATCCCCCTTTCGCTCACCATGAATCCGAGAAACTTTCCTGACCGAATGCCGAACACACACTTTTCCGGATTCAACTTCATCCGGTAGCGCCGAAGAGTTTCAAAAGTCTCTCTCAAATGGGCAACGTGATTTGTGGCCAAGCGGCTTTTCACAATTGAATCATCCACATAGACTTCTTTGTTCCTTCCTTTCTGGTTCGCGAATACCTTGTCGACCAGCTTCTGATACGTAGCCCCTGCATTTCTTAACCCAAACGGCATAGCCCTGTAATAGAAAACCCCAGAATCGGTAATGAATGTCGCCTTGGTTCGATCTGGCTCATATAAGCTGACCAGATGATATCCAGAGAAAGCGTCCATGAAACTCAATAGCACGTGACCGGAAGTTGAATCTACCAATCTGTCTATCCTCGGCAAGGGATAGCAATCTTTCGTGCAGGCTCTGTTCAAGTCCGTAAAATCCACGCATATTCTCCACTTCCCTGACGGCTTCTTAACCATAACCACATTTGCTAACCATTCGGGATATGTGCAGGGTTCGATAAACCCTGCCGCTAGCAATTTATTTACCTCCGACTAAATAGCCTCTATTTTCTCTGTTGAGAAGTTCCTTTTCTTTTGTCGAACAGGTCTTGCTCTCCTGTCGACATTTAACTTATGCACTATGACATTGGGATGTATCCCGGGCATCTCGTCTGCCGAGAAAGCAAACACGTCAGCACTTTCTCGTAACAATTCCACCAAATGGCAGCGCGTGTCGACATCCATATCGGATCAAACACGCACTACCCTCCCGGGGACCCCGGGCTGCAATTCGATCTCTACAGTTTTGCCTCCTGGGGAAGGACGTGGCGCAGTTACCGGCCGAGTATTGAAATTTTCCATAGCCAAATCATGTGTGGAGGGAACTCGTTCTCGCTTGGATGGTGTCTGTTCGCAAGTTGGCTGTCGGCTTGACTGCTTTAGTGCTGAAAACATAACACTCTCTTGCCATAGTTTGACTCCCCCGTACACGCTCTGTCGTTCCCGTTTTGGATATATATACCATCGTTAAGTGGTACATCGAGACCACAACTTGCATGTCATGAATTAAAGGCCTACCGACAATAGCGTTTTAGGCGGATGGCACATCAATCACCAAAAACTCCGCCATAACATCTCTTACTACCGGACCTTCTCCCATTCAAACCTGAAGAACTATACTACCCTCAGGTCTTACCGTTGATCCGTTGAAACCTATCACAGGATAAGACACTGGCGTTAAGTATTTTCGGCCAATTCTCATGGCATCAAAAGCTCTAGCAAATAGAATATTGGCGGAACTCCCGCCATCAACGAGTGCCCGCTTGATATCTGCTCCATTTATAGTCAATATCAGTACCAATGGATCATCATGAGGGAAGACTATTCCCTTAGCATCTTCCTCCGAAAAAGATATCGAAAGCATGGGAGAAGGTCGAGGTCGTTCCTCTACGCTCAATGCGTTCACTAGGTGCCGGTATTCGGACAAACTTTTCTTCGCTCCGCTTACGGAGCCCCCGTATACTGGTCCTCCGGTAATAACATCAATTGTTATTTTGCGCCCTGTCGGAATACCTCCCTGTCTGGATGTTTTCGCATGATTCTGTCTATAGGTGTCATCTTGCATTGATGAATCTCCCTGCTTTCAGCACTCGGTTTGCCTAGGCTGTGCACTTTGCTGCCGGTTGGGACCTGCTTGAGTACGATACTGAGACAACCGCCCTTTCCTTATGAGATCGTCAATGTTCTCTTTTAATTGAACACATTCTTCGGTGTAATGACTGACGTCTCTATGAAACATGCAGTATTTCTTCACGTCCCGGCCTTTCGTTATCATCGGCGCCGACCGACTCCAATCTTCTTTATTCTGCTTTATTAAACAAATTGCCGCTCTCGGGGTGTTTAACTGCGTATAGCTGCTATAACGGCCTAATCCCCTTGCCGGCCTTCCAGATCTCTGCTGGCCTTGTGGATGTAACCTGCTTACCCCACCCGTCTGGGCATTTGGGCTGTTATCATTCTGCCTCCTGTAGGGCTCTGCTGACGATATCTGACGGCTTGTTTTCAGCAGTTCCTCACTTTTTATGTATTTGTGAGCCTTGGCAAATGTTACTCCTAAGTTCGGGAAAGACTTTCGCGACATGTATTTTTTGAAATCATTGTCACCCAGCCCATTCATCAATGCCATCACGGCAATTTCTTGTTGTAACTTTGGTATGGTATTAGCCTCGTTATTGAAGCGCCTAATGAAATCTCTTAGCGATTCCTCTTTTCGTTGCTGAATAGCCATGAGCTCGCCAGATGTCCTTTGTCTTGCACTATTACTTATGTATTGACCCGTGAACAACTCCACTAGGGTCTCAAAGCAGTCAATTGACCCCGGCTCTAAATTGGAGAACCAATCCGAAGCTGCCCCGGTAAGGGTCGTAGGGAAAACTTTACACCACACAGCATCGGTGTCGGTATATAGCAACATGTGACTCTCAAAAGCAGCTACGTACCGCTTAGGGTCCCCCTTACCGTCATAAGTATAGGACGACATCTTTATTTTCTCCATTTGTTGGTCAAGTACCTCTTGTGTGAACGGAGATATCCTAGGTCTGATGATCGCCCTGGCTGTCCGCCTTTCCAATCCACTGGAAACCTCATGCCGATAAGAACCTGAATCCCCCACTTGGACGCCTCGTGTGATTTGGCGCTCAGCCGGTATGGTCTCTCGGCCCCGGCTCCTTGACGGTTGTTGCTGTCCCGCCTGATTGAACTGACTCTCCAGGTTCACTATTAGCGGCTTTGTCGGTACATCACCCAATACCTCCGCTGCCGTTAACTCGGTTTCCTTTCTTTTCTTAGACATAGCCCGCATGACCTTAGCCGTTATCTCTAGCTCCTCCAGGGTAAACCCTTCCAAAGGATCTGGGGTTACTGCTCTATTGCGGTCAGGCGTTACGGGCATGTTTGTTGTGTTGCCGTGAAGGAGATGAGTTTCATCCTCGACCATGATTTATGGTAGGCTGTTTACAGTCTTATTCGCGTTAGCATTAAAGATACTGTTATCATATTGCCGGTTTTCAACTTCTGGTACTGATACTGTAGTTTCCTTACTTCCTTCCATGACTTTGAGAGGTCCTGTTGCCCGAGGGTTATCCGGGAATAATCACTCCGATGCTAAAGTCAGTGCCTTTGTGAGAAGAAAGTGAAAGAAGAGAGAGAAAGTGTTTTAGAGAGAGAGAGATTCTACCTTTGAAATGGGGATTTGTTTGGGTATTTATAGAAACAAAACCAAGCAGGTGCCACCTATACAGATAGGTGGCACGCCGACCTTGTAAATAGCAGGTGCCTACGCGGCACCAAGCAACACTCCACGTGCCAAAGGGACATGCCACGTACCGAGAAGCAGCTCTCCACGTGGCAGAGACTGATGCCGGTAAGGACATGATTTATTCAATGATTAACGAGGGCTTAAAGTGCACAACACTCTTTTACCGGCTTATGATTGATGCTACCGGTATATCCCGTACAGGTTCATCCATGGCGGACATAACCATGGGTGGGGCAGAGACGTTCGCATTTGAGGTGGAAATGTATTATCTTTTTAGTCTCGTTATTAGTTCTTTTTATATCAAACAAAGAGTTCGTCAATAGCTCACCTCCAACTCCTCTGATTTATGTTAGTACCTTTATCTCTGATATATAAAGATTTATTTTAATGAAACCTGAATTTTAATCATATTATGTTGATTTATTCTTCTTATTATACGAAGTATGATTTTTTTGTTTGTTCTGATCAATAAACTTTGAAAGTCATTCATCACCCCCTCCCCCTAATGTGGGTGATCTTGATTTGTATTAGTGAGATTTTGGGGAGACAATTATTCAAAGTTTTAATTATAATTATTAGATAAATTTGGTTGGACATTTTGTTAGGTTCAAATTCAATTTTGGATTTTTTTTTTACTGAAGTTGTTTTTGGTTGGATACAAGTAGTGAAGTTGACCATGACAACTGTAATGTTAGACTGTCTTGATACAAATTGTGTAGAATTCTCTAATCTAAATGTAATTTCTTTTTTAGAATATAATTAGAACAAGCTAAGTCAAGTGAAAATGTTTTCTGGTGAAAGGTCTTTAAGGGAAATTTAAATTAATCATCTGAATGCATTAGTATATCTCATAGGATGTTCGTTTATAGGTGACTGGACACTGATGTTTCTTCCACCACGTAGAATTTCAAAAAATGTCATAGATGTTGGGAGTGACTTACTAAAAAGCCAAAGACAAACAAGTTACATATGCTAGATATCATAGAAATAAATAACAGTTATCTCATATTCTCATGAAATTCTAAAACCACAAAAAAGAAACTTGAAAATAGATAACATCAGGAGAGTGTAGCTGAATAAGCTTAGCGTTAGCTTGCATCCTCTTATGCACCTCTAAGTATTTTCTGAACCACACATTGTATATAAGGATCTTTATCACTCCTGAATCTTCCTCCAGTTCAGAACTTTGAACAATTTCCTTGGAATTGAATGGCCTATTTTAGCCTTTCCAAGCCATTTCAAAATCTAATAAGCAAGATAGAGTAGATCCCAAAAAGAATTACATTTTGTGAAGGACTTGATTTATAAGAACCATAGAGAGCCTGAATCTTACAACAATGAATTGGAACAGCAAGTAAGTGACTGGTAAATAAAATAACTTTAGAATAGAAGACATTAAAATTTTAGCACTTTTAAATGAATCAATAATGTCCATGGGAGTACTTGGTAATCTAAATTGTGTTGTTTCAGAATTAGATTGAAAAAAACTGATCGTGGACATTAAAAATTTTAATGAAGAAATTTATACGAGTTTCAAAGCATCCTACAAACTCACATTAACCTTCAATTGCGTGTTACTTAAGGTTAATTATGTACTAGTGTCTTTTCTTTTTAGTTTACATTTGATTTTTTTATATTTCGTTCTCTTTTGAATTCTCAGATTTTATGATGTGAGTGCCCCGTGCTTTTTAGTTGATTAGAAGGTCTAAACTATCAGCAAACCGTTTGAGTGATGCTTGTGGAATTTACTTGTCAACCATATTGTATAACTGCAAAGGTGAAAATTTTCTTTTTTATATGTTTGGATTTGGTTTTAGTAATTCCATAAAATATTCAAATCAATTCTCTTGGTCTTACTATGTAGGACTGTATAGTCTGAACTCTAAATATTAAACAATGTTCGAACAAGTCCAGAACAATTCAAATAGTTGCTGGTACTACATCATCTATCATGCTCAAGGGATTGACAACTCAATATATAGTCCGTAGCAGTTTCAAAGTACACGGCATTCTTCTCTTTGCGATTATTGACTAAAAGCCTGGTAAATTGTAAACAATGACCTTATTTCTGGTAATGAACTTCAGACTAGTACTTGGTTTAATACTCTCCCTTATTTCTGGTTTGTATGTATAAATGAAGTTATGCTTGCCCATGACAATGACCTAGTTGTATGTCTAAGTATGCTATTCAACATTTAATTTGATGACACGTATTAGCATAGCACACATGTTAGTTATCATTGGCAATTCTTTTTACTTGCTTTATAGGTCATAAGTAGCTTGCATATGAAAACATCAAAACATATACCTTAAGAACCACTTATGAAGTCTACATCTAGTGAACATGTATAGAAAGTATCATCTCAATCTGTTTCTATTAAAGGCACAAATGTATTTTTAAGAAGAGATTTTTTTTCTTCGCATTATTCAGATCCAAATTTTAGAATGATCAGAGGCTAGGGTTGTTATAAGCTGTAATATTTTCTATTCTTTCAACTTCTAAGCTGTAATATTAAGATGTTACTTATAGCTGAATTAATGCAGACAGAAGTAAATTCTTGCCCACTTCTTCATAGCAAGTATATGTCCTTTGGTTTTGATGCTTGCTTGATGCTACTGCTACTGGTGTTGCCTGTTGCTGCTGTTCTGCTGATGTGTTGTTGATGTTCAGCTTCCAAGCTACTCTTGTTCTATTTCCAAGCTGTTGATGTTCTGTTTCCGAGCTGCTATTGTTTCGCACATTGTGATTTTTTTTTGTTCGAAATTTTAATATTACACGTATTTATTAATAAATTATCCGAGTTTTATATGTATAAATAATGGTTTGTCTATCAATATTACTTTTTTTTTTCTTTCGGCATAAAGGGCACCAGTTCAAGGACAAACTTGTGCCCTTTATTGACGTTGAGGGGAGCAGTTTGGCCCTTGAACCGGTGCCCATAACCTCTGTCATAGGCAACTCCCAAAAAGGCACTGGTTCAAAACCGAAGCTCGAAGCCGGTTTTAAACTAGTGCCCATTACACTTTCTAAATAATGTTACCAATAAATTAACAAGGTGTTATATTACTTTGCAAAAAGTGATACATAATGTCGAATATAGTGATACTATACATCAAAAGATGATTGAAAAGTGTTACCTAATAATCAACAAGGTGTTACATTAGTTCATAAAAGTGATACACAATGTCAAATAAAGTGCTACTACGTGATTGAAAATGTTACTAAAGATACATAAGTGTTACATAAGAAATAAAAAGTAACACTTTAAAAATGATACTTATAATATTAAAAAGTGTTACATAAGAGGGTTTATAGTAACACTTTAAAAAGTGTTACCATACGTTACCCAAAGTGTTAAATAAGGCCTTAGGTAACATTGGCGGATGTATCACTCACTAAAGTGTTACCTATTGTCTATAATAACACTTTTAACACTTTGGGTAACACATTTTGGGTGTACTTAAGGTTAGTTATGTACTAGTGAATCCAAATTTTGTAATTTAGTGTTAGTTGTTAGATTAGTGTGTAGTTCCTTTAGTTTAATTGCTTTGTGGTTTACTTCTTGATAGTTTACTCTTTCTTATTTCTTGTTAGTTTAGTTTAGCTTAATTTTTTTTTTTTTTTTTTTTTTTTTGAAGTTACTAACAGTTTTCTTTGTCTATAGTCCCTTTATCTACTTTTCTTCTCACATGGCTTTGATGATGATGCTATTGTCTTTGAAGCTCAATGAAGGTGGTTGATTTTACCGCTTATTTTTATTAGCATTGCTTGGACGCTGGTGATATGTTTCTTATTTTCTTTTATCTCTTTATTTTTCTTCACTACAACAATTCACCACTTATACCACGAATTATGCCACGGGAATTATAAATTCGTGGCATAATTTGATCTTGCCACGGGAAAAATTAAATTCAATAATAAACTTGATATGACAACAAATATTATGCCACGGGAAAAATGATGTTCGTTGCTAACTGAAACTAGTGCCACAACTATATTTTTTTCCAGTGGCAAATAAACACTTATGCCACACGTATTTATATTCCCGTGGCAAATAGACAGTAATGCCACGACAGTATTATTCTCGTGGCAAACAAACACTTGTGTCACAGGTATTTTATTCAATGTGACAATCATTATAACACTTGTGCCACATCAAAATTTATTTATGTGGCAAACATAGGTTAATATAAACCGACCATATTTCTTTAAAGAAAATAAACTTAGTCTAATGATAGGAATCTTACAACAAAATTTCTTTTATTATGGTTAAATTTACAATTAGTTTCAAACATGAAATACAAATTAATATGTAAAAAAAAAATTAAAAATTCTTTTAAATAAAATTGCTGGTTATGCACTATTATAAATTTATAACCATATGACATTTACCCAAATAATATTCAAATAAATTTGTTTAAAAAATGTGGTATCTTATAATTATTGATTATTTAAAAAAAAAAAAAAACAATGTAGTGTAAAATGGCACAAAAAAAATATTTTCTTTTGCATTTTATTATTATTAATTTTTGTTTTTTTTTTTTTTTTTAATTTGCATTTTTTTAGAACATTAGCTTAGTCTTGTCAAATTGATGAATATATTTGACATTAAAAGTCATACGTTACAATAATTCTGAACAAGTAGAGCAGTACCAATGCAAAATACACTAGTACACTTGCTACGGTTTTATTCAAGTCTTTTGCTCTGATTTTGAACCGCAAAACTAGGAGTAACACATAGGAACATGTATTTGCTACAATTCAAAATCATACCATTTTTGACCTAATTGCTACGGTTTTAAGAAAAAAACATAGCCTTTTGCTTCACACGACTTTTGCTTCATCCACCCTCACATCCCACTGCCCTACTGGACCCCTGAAGCCATAACAACACCAAAACCATCCCTGATCACTACCCCAAACCACACCCAAAGTCACCTACAAAGGCAGCATCAACATTAACCTTTAAGAGTCCTGCATATGTTGTCCAATCGGCAGCAGCCTTCCCTTAACCAACAGCAACAGCACAGCAGAAACCAGGCTTGGAATTTCCGGTCTTTATAGCATAGCTCAGCACTTCCCCATAGTCCCTACACTCCCCCTCCATGATCTGAGAGTTCCTAGCACCACAAATAGCCCAGCAAAAGGCTATAAAGTTTGCTACATCACACTCATCCATCTTTAAAAAAAAAGGGATTCCTTAATCCTTCTTCCCTGCTCACCTAATACAATCAATCAAAATAACAAAATCAGAAACAAAGAATTGAAAAAATCGAATCCAAAACACAAAAGGGGTAAATTACGAAGAAGATTATGGATATAAGTAGCCCTAATGATGATCTACGTGCACATAGGAGTAACCCTAACTTTTCCACCAGAGTAGCTATCTTCAGTGAGTTCTCTCCTGAAAACTTTATTTAGTTCGGCGTAAATGACACCATCAGCACCGAACTTTCGGTTCTTGCTCATCTAAGTAGCCATTGTAGCAGAAACCAACTTGTTTTCGTAAAAGACCCAACAATATAGCACTCCTGAAATGAACCAACCATGAAATTTAGAATTGAATATCAGAACTAATTTCAAATCACAATCTCTCAACTGATTTCAGAACACCGTCTCAGATCTGAATTAGAAATAATTATCAGGACTTATTTCAGAGCTGAATTTCAAAACTGATTTCAGAACTGAAATTTAGTACTGATTTCATAACTAAAAAACAAAACTGATATCTTGAAATGAATTTCAGAACTATAATTTAGATCTGATTTCAGAGCTGACAATCAGAACTGATGTTTAAAATTGATAGGCTACAGAATTCTGAAACATATAAAACTACATCTTAGGCTGAATTAAAATACCAATGTTCCAGCTTATTGCCTCATAATGTCCTGATGAATTAATCATATTTCTCCTTCTCCGGGAATAATTTCTTCACTGCCTTCAGGTAAGCTAGGGCATTGTTGGTCATTTATCTCTATGGTGTAGGTGCACCAGCCCTATCACCTCCAGCCATTTGAGGCTGCCCCATGATTCAACTGCCAAAATTCTATAAAGTGAAAAATAGGGGCCAGATTCATATATGATCTACAAAAGAACTAAGATTTTAGGAAAGGAATCGAAGGATAACACATGTGAATAAAAAGAACCCAATGGTAGTTCAGAAACACCAGCAGTAGGATACAAAAACTCATATATAAAGCAATGCCATCATATCGTCTTTAGTCTTAACCTCATCCCTTTTTATCAACCCATTCCCACTTTTAATTAAAGAAAATATATACAAATTTAGAATGGTAAGTGAAAATAAATCAGATTAAAAAATGATTTTGGCAGCATACAATAAAACTTTCAACCTAACCTTAGCATATATGAGTTGTGGTTGTCACAGAAAGCCCCTCTCTAGAATTCCAATTTTAAGCATACCTTTGAAAAGAAGACTAACGTTCTTAGTTTCTTACTTCCCACAATAATTTATCCTTATATGACTCCTTCATAAGAGTTGAACTACCTTTATTGTAAACTATTTTAGAAATCAAAATTAACATAGAAAAGAATAGCTCAAATTATGATTGCATTATGATTTTTTGAGACAAGCAACAAAGCATAAAGGTCCGGTATCCAACCAAATCATACTAGTCTGAGTAATACTAACAGCAGCTAATTTAATACATGTCATAGTTATTAAACTATGCAAAAGGATGACTAAATGGAGAAAAATGTGGACACGAATTAAGGATCAAAGGTAGAAAAAGTAACAAGAGATAAGAACTCACAATGAACAGCTACATGCTGCAGTGTTGGTAGCAGTTGTAGCTACTGTGGTTGTGGCTTTAACAGCCTCAAACGCAACGCCGAGGCATCATCTGGAGTTCGGAAAAACTAAAAGCACCAAGACCAACTACTACCATTGCATTCCTCTGTCCTTGCATCTGCTGCGAGTCTCTACTCTGGACAACACAAAAGCTATGTAAGATGGTATTTATTTGTATTTAAATCCAGTTTTAACAATAAAACAAGAAACCATAGGCAATTTTCTAAATATTCATAACATTGGTGTCATGATAGTGAGTCTTGTCAATATCAGCAAGACATTCGCAATACTGAATCCACAACTACTAATGGCTCTATATATGGACTGGTTTATAGCATCAATTTTAGGACTAAATAATCTGCTTCTACCTCTACCAATATAATCCATGATTATGGTGTAACAAACACCAAACATAACAAAATTGGTAAAAAATAAAATGAGAGAAACAAACACTCAGATAATCTACTACAAGAAAATGCCAAAAATTAGAACCAACCATCCAAAACAATCTGATCGTTGAAACCATTAATTCAATATGATCATTTTCAAGATTTATCATACAATGAAAAAAATAGGAGAGAGGAAGAAGATTAATTTGTTTTACTGCTTTGAATAGATTGAAAAACAAATTGGAAAAGAAAGAGCCTATTGGTAAATTTGCTCTTAATTCGTGTATTGATTGAATATCAATAAAATCAATTTCAAAATATCCAATTACAAACAATCTCATTTGTGCTATTTGATTGAATTGACTCAATTTCATTCGTGGTTTTGTACTGAAAAATTATATTTAAAGTATGGGCAAAATTTGAAATTAACTCAGTTGAAACTTAGGAGAATATATAAGGATGAATAATTTTAAGAGACAAACCCTAGATTGTGAAATTTTTAGCATCAAATTAACAAGATAGGAACCCTAAATTTCAGATTATTATCATCAAATTAGCGAGATTAACCCTATATTGTGAAAATTGATGTAGGATGAATAGATAAAGAAGCAATATCTTACCTTAAAAGTTGTTTCAATGGAGGAAATCAAGAGAGGAAGCCACCCGAATGGAGACCGTGGAAAGCTGATGGAGAAAACGCTTGAAATCGGTAAACAATAGAGAATGGAGAATGGAGAATGGAGAATGCAGTAGAGAACCGAAGAACAGGAGGGAGTAGGATTTTATTATATTTTTTTTTACGATCTTTATTTACTTATTGTTGGAGGGAATTTTTCACTAGTTGATAAATTTTTGGAGGTAATTTTCCCACAAATTTTGTTGGAGGTAATTTTCCCACAAATTTTTTTTATCAAATTATATGCTTTATCAAATTAAGGAGGTAAGTTTCCCTCCTAATTTTCACTTGTATCTTTGTAAAATTAAAATAAATTTTTGTATTTTAAGATTAGCAATTCTAGGTATTTACAAATCCAAACAACTCCATTTGTAAAATTATAATTCTATATTAGAATTATTAAGAAATAAACATAAGAATTGAATTGCTAATAAATTTATTACATTAGTTTTGTGGTCTTATAATATATAAATGATATAATTTAATAGTATATAAAACCCTAAAATTAACATCGCAGAATTGATTGATAATAGCCTTAACAAAAAACTTCATCCGAAGCAATACGATCTGTGAGTTCGCTCTAATTCGGCATAAAATCTGCAAATGCATAATTTTTTGGATGAATATCCTTCCGTGGTCTTTTAAACTCCGGTAGAAATTGCAAAATCTTCGATCTTCATTCTTCAATAAACAAGTAATCAAAATCCCTACCATGAACACCATCTTAAGGATGGTATCTTTTTATTGAAAGCAATTAAAGAGATTTTGGGGATTTTCACCGGTAAAAACCAGCGGAAGCCCCTACAAAATTCACAAATAAAAATCAAGAATGAAGGAGTTGAAGAAAAGTAGGAAAGAATTGAAGAAAAAACAAAGAAAAAACCCTAGCAAAAGATGCTAGGAAAAACCCTCCCAAGGGAAAACCCTAGAGGGAACTATCTCTCTCTAAAAACTAGAGAGAGAGAAAAAGAACATCAAGATTGTGTTAGTATATATATATATATATATATATATATATATATATATATATATATATATATATATATATATATATATATATATATATATATATATGTGAGCATAGTTGCAAAACTGCACATCAAGTGAGCTATACGAAAGATTAAACTATTACATAGCAGATAGCTCGATTAGTTTTAAACTATTACATAGCTCGATTAGTTTTACTTTAATCGTATTAAATTTGAATTCTAGTAGCTTATCTTGAATTGAATACCCTTATTATGAGTTTGGCATGATAAAAAATAATTGAAATTGGGTTGTTAAAACATGCTTTTAAAATAAGATAAAATTACTCTAATAATCTTATTTGTTATTCAACTTTAACGGGATTGTTATGACAATCCCATTCAAATTTTATGACTTGAACTGATGATAATGACCCGATAATTTTTAACCGACCAGAACCAACCCATTTGTTATTTGAACCCATTATAACTCGAAATTGATAAACCTAATCCAAAACAGAACCGTTTACCGTATTGGCTGAACTAAACTGAACTAAATTGATTGGAGCTGAGATGAACTGAATTGAAATTAAGCTAAAATGATATTCACACAATATATTTTTTTTAAAAATTTGATTATTAATTATGTAAGAAAACATTATTAAACATCAATTCTTAATGTTCTAATACATATGGTTCTTGTTGGTCTCAACTATCAAGATCAAGTGATATCAAACAAACGTTTCTAATGTAATTAACATGCTGGTCTTACATCAATTACTTGTAACCCACAATAACTAGATCTAAAATTGACCCAAACACTCGTGTTGTCCACTCTAGTTACATGATAATGTAATAGTAAGTATTTATATACTCCGTAGTACGTACTTTTATATTTCGAGAATACTTATTGTGGGGTTATTTATTCAAGGGTTATCTGGTCAGTTAGGGGTTAGTTATTCATGGGTTACTCGGTTGGTTATAAGTAACCTATAATAGTAACCTTTGACCGACCAAGTAACTCTTTAAATAAGTAACCCCTGAATAAGTAATTTCGTTTTTTTTAATTTTTTTTATTAATAAGCACCTTTATAATATATATATATATATATACTACCTCCGATCCAAGTTAGTTGCAACTTTGGAATATTATAATCGAAGGTAGTATAATTAATGAGTTATTACATTATGAATAATCATACATGTATAATAAAAAAATAGAATTAAGCACTTAAAATTAAATTAAAAATAAAACAAACACATATCAACAAAACAAAAAAAAATTAAAAAGGACATAAGCTCATTATGTTATACACTTATACTGATACTTATATAAAGTATCACTTAATCTTAATTAAAAAATAATGTAATTAGACTGTATTAAAAAAAAAAAAAAAAAAAAGGTAGTTCACAGATTAGGTATCTAATTACCCCAAACAAAAACAACTCACAAACACTAATCCCAAAATTGATTAGGCGCCACTTTTTTTTTTTTTTAATTAGCTGCCTCTTAATAAACTATGCAACAAAACCACGAAATTCTCCTAAAAAATCAGAAACCTTCGCACTAACAAAAATTTCAGAAACCTTTGTTTGCTTAAGAATCAAAACCGTTCTTTCGAAACACCCTCATTCGAAGATTCGTCAAACGCTCAGAAGATCAATTCTTTGACAAAATTTCAAGGTTAGATCAATTCGTTGAACAGATTTGTTCTCGAATTTTGTTTTTATTTTTACAATTTCTGCTACAATTTGGTGTGGCTTAAGATTTTTGATCTTTAATTTTCATAATTCGTATGGCAATTTTCCTGATTTCATTTAATTTATTTATTTTTTTTTTTTTTTGTGTGAAAAGTAATTACTTTGTATCTTTGATTATATTTTTTTGTATAATCTGTTTTTTCTGATAATTTGTGTGCATGTGCTACTTAAATTAGTCTAATTTATGATATTAGTAAAATTAAATTAGCTAATATATGATATATTTGGTACTTTAATTTAATTTTTCTAATACATATGTGGAAGAAATTGAATTACGTTGGATTCTAGTTTGCTATGGTTGAACAGATTTGTTCTCGAATTTTGATTTTATTTTTACAATTTCTGCTACAATTTGGTGTGGCTTAAGATTTTTTATCTTTAATTTTCATAATTTCGTATGGCAATTTTCCTGATTTCATTTAATTTATTCTTTTTTTTTTTTTTGTGTGAAAAGTAATTACTTTGTATCTTTGATTATATTTTTTTGTATAATCTGTTTTTTCTGATAATTTGTGTGCATGTGCTACTTAAATTAGTCTAATTTATGATATTAGTAAAATTAAATTAGCTAATATATGATATATTTGGTACTTGAGTTCAAATGCATTGCAACTATGCTATAGATCTTGACCAACATCTTCAGTTTATGAACTCAATCCTCCAATATACATCGGACTTACAGTCCATAATGACAATATATGAGGGGAAAAGAAATAATCAAATTTCATAATCACATCATGTTAAAATCTGAAGTTGATGTTTCCAATGACGTCTTTATGTTGCTAGATATTTCATATTACCTCATTGTATGCCATATCATGTAGCTTGAAAAACAATAAACTATGATAGTTGACATTAAAGGCCAATTTTTGTAGAAGGCTGAACCATGAATTTGAAGCTCCCTCTTTGGAATGTTGCAATTTTTCAGTGTCAGCAATATAAAAGTATGAGTGGTCAGAATAGGTTGTTTTCTTAAATAATGATAACCCTTCTTAACAAACACATCCTTAAAGAAGTAAGACACAAAATATTACTAATTTTTTTTATTATTATTATCACTTTTCAATTAACTAGCTCTCTTTGCATTCATAGCTTTTATTGTCACATGGATACTCCGGAGGTTCAAAAGAGGTTAGAGTGGATGAGGTGTGCTAATAGGACAGACAATTTATATATAAGTGGAGTTAATTTATTTCTTCAATTTGCTTTTGGTGACTTAGAAATGAATAGTGATTTAGGAGAGGAGGAAAAGAAGGTATCTTGCCCTTGTAATCGATGCAACAATGGTCCACATAAAACAAGGGACGAAATTTACACCGACTTTATAGTGAATGAAATCGTGCAAGGTTATGTTCGTTGGATCTATCATGGAGAATTCAAACCCCCACAAAAGAAAAGTAGAAATGATTTGGGAGATAGTGCTCATGATGATATATATAGAATGATCCATGACAGGTTTAGTCCCAGAGTTTCTAATAATGATGACATAGATGACATGTTAGATGCTGAGCAACAACCTAAGGAGTTTGATCAACCTAGATATAAAAAGGATACAAAAGAGGCAAAAATGTTTGAAAATTTGATGAGAGATGCTCAACAAACTTACCCCGGGTGTAATGAATTTTCTAAATTGTCATTCATTTTGAAGTCATTCCAAATCAAATGTATGGATGGCATGACTAATAAAGCTTTTACTAGTATGCTTCATATGTTCAAAAATGCTTTGCCTAAAGGAGCTGATTTGCCATCAAATTATTATGAAGCACGTAAGATGATTACTAATCTTGGTTTCGATTATGAAAAAATAGAAGCATGTGAAAATGATTGTATGCTATTTTGGAAAGAGAATGCTAACCTTGAAAAGTATTCCATATGCGATACTAAGCGTGATAAAGCTTCTCCTAAAGTGTTACGCTATTTCCCACTAACTTCGAGGTTGCAAAGGCTATTCATGTCGTCCAAAACAGCAAATGAGATGAGGTGGCACTCTGATAAACGAGAAGATGACGGAGTACTTAGACACCCAGATAGTGAAGCTTGGAAGCATTTAGATAAAGAATATCCTACTTTATTTGCAGAGACTTGTAACGTTAGGTTGGGTTTAGCAAGTGATGGATTCAATCCATTTGGCGGGCTTAGAAGTGACTATAGTATATGGCCAGTAGTGGTTGTTGTGTACAATCTCCCTCCATGGATGTGTATGAAACAACCTTACACAATACTATCTTTGTTAATTCCAGGGAAAAGTGGACCCGGAAATAACATTGATGTGTATTTGCAACCATTAATCGAGGAGTTAAAAGAATTGTGGGAAACTGGAGCTCAGACTTATGATGCTTCAAGGAATGAGTACTTTCAAATGCGTGCTTCATTGTTATGGACCATAAATGATTTTCCTGCGTATGCAAACTTATCTGGGTGGTCTACCAAAGGCTATAAAGCATGTCCTCATTGTATGAAAGAAACTAGCTCTGCTCGGCTACCAAATCAGGGGAAATGTTGTTACATGGACAATCGTCAATTTCTACCTACCGATCATAAATGGAGAGATAATAAATCCTTTAACGGGAAAGTAGAAAAAAGAGGTCCTCCTAGGAAATTATCTTCCAATGAGATTTTAGAACAACTAAAGGACCTTGAAGGCATGAAATTTGGTAAAACAATGAAATTGCCAAAGAGGGATGATAATTGGAAGAAGAAAAGCATTTTTTTGAATTGCCGTATTGGAGTAACCTCTTACTTCGTCACAATCTTGATGTCATGCATATTGAAAAAAATGTGCTTGACAATATTCTTGGTACATTGCTAGATATTGATGGGAAGGCAAAAGACAATTTAAAGGCTAGACATGATTTAAAGCATTTGAAGGTTATGAAACATCTTGCTCCTACATTAAGAGATGGAAAGTCAAATGTCACTCTCTCATTGGCTTATCTTAAGTATTAAATATATCTATATAATTACTGTTTACATATTCAAGCATTATTATTTTTGTTAAACTTCAAACAATAAAAGCAAATTCTATACATGCATAAGATTTTCATGATTTCCTAACATAAATATTGATTTAATTTTTTTTATAATAAATATATACTTTCCAATACTACAAATAATCCATAAAGTCTTTCCAATCTTTATTTATAGTCAAGTTAAAGAATAATAATTAATTTGAAGCAATATGATTAAAGTGGCATAGTTAAGGAAACAAATATTTCGTATTTTGAAAGGCTAAAATATTTTATTTTTTTTTGAAAATTAAATAAAATCGATAAGAATTTAGTTTGACGTCAATTATGAAATCAATACAAACATTTAAAAAAAAATCAGATGAACAATAAAATATTGTGCACTTATTATAAAAGCTACCATGTAATGAATGAAAGTTATTTATGCTTTATTGATAAAAGTTACCAAAAATAGTCTACAAATTATCCTAAATTCAATTCAAGTAATCGGATGAATACAAAAGTTTTTGATAAAGATACAAAATAGTGTAAAAATTACTTTTATCGTTTGTTGTGCTCCTTGACAAATACTGAATGCTGAGCCGAAATGTTGTCTTGGAAAAAAATACATAATCTTGAACATAAATTTAATTTTAATCGGCCTTTCATTTTCTGTACAATGTCTTTTACAATAACCTTTTGTTTTTCTTGCATATAAAAAAAAAAAAAAAAAAAAAAAAAAAAAAAAAAAAAAAAAAAAAAACCAATAACCAATCAAAACAAGAAGATTTAAAGTTAAATTGAATTAGACATTTGACGGAAAAGGGATATATATAAAATGCATTATAACTATTACTCGTGTTTTAAATTGTAATATTCGTGTTAACAATGCTATTACTTATGAATTATTTTTAGAAAAACTAACATTTTGATTTAAAAATCGTGCATTGCTCATGTACTATACTAGATATACAACAATCATGTGCAATAATTTATGTTGTTTTATACATAATAATACTTTTAACTATAATAGTATGTGTATATAATATAATATTTTTTATAATATAAAAAAGTATATGTATATAATATAATATTTTATAACACGTGTCCTCCATACAAAGTGTTTGGTTGTTGGTGTAGTGGTGATTGCGATTACACTTGGTAGGGAGGACCTATGTTCGCTCATCTGCAACAACAATCAGAAGGGGAGTGGAACCTAATAGCCTAGAACAGATCCTCAAATCTGGATTAGCCCAAAGGGTGAATCGGATAGATTACCCAAAACTCAATGCATATATGACGGGAATTAACTTATCCTTTATCTATCTTATACAAAATTCCAAAGTCTAGTTTTTTTTTTCAAAATATAATTATAACATTTGTAAATTTTTGTTAATATGAAAGATATAAACCTATCAAAATGTATATATAGTTAAATTGTTTAATAACTTATATCGAATGCGTAGTTTTATTAAAATTATTTGCATGTAATCATTAAATGTGTTGGATGTTGTGTAGCTATGCAATGTCTAAAATACACAACATACAACACTTTAGTTGAGCGACTTTGATTTAATGATTGTACGGTAAAAAGATATTGACTTCGATCTTGAAACCTAATAGTCTAATAAATTCTAAATAGAAAAATTAAAACAAAAGGAAAGGAAAATAGTAAATGGCTTTAAATATTGAAATAAACATAACCTTTTAAATCAATTTAGCGAATTCAAGAGACAATTTTAAGGCTTTTAAAATTAAATGGGGGAAAATATATTTAAAAATAACATTTTTAAATATATAAATGTCTATGCGCTATTATAAGAGTTTTGTTAACCATTTTATAATTAAGGTAGGGATAAATCTTAGTAATATATACTCTGTATATTTTATTTATATAAAATTATCAGTATCCATACCTATATACGAAGTATTTGTGTTGTATACTATATTTAATCAGCTGTTGGTTATATATATGACTATTATATAATATATAACTTTTGGCACAATGCTTAACTTAGGAAAATATATGTTCTGGTAGGTCAAATAAAAGGTTATTATTGTGTCTATAGATTTAATGAGTGCAACGGGTAAATAAAACATGTATATATTAGATTGATTGTAGCTACTGATGTGAATGGTATGATAAGAAAATTTTAGTTTTTTCTCAACGGGAGATATAAATAAATTAGTTCACTTCTTATATAGCTATGTGGAGTATTATTCAATTATTTTTCAATTAATAAAATAACATTATAAAAAATTAAAAGAAATTCAAATAACGTTCCTTTAATTTTTTTATTGACCATTAGTAACCAAGTCCTTTAATAGTAAATGAATTACCTTTGTTTTTATTTTTATTTTTCCTACGGGTTTATTAGTTTGATTTATAAACCGTGCATCGCACGAGCACTCCTGCTGAAATTTTGCAAGGATATAGCTTTTTCTTCTTGAAAATCTTGTTGTTTTTTGAAACATTTGATTATCCTGCTTGCTAAAAAGTTCTGATTTTCGCTGGAAACTTCGATTTTCTTGCTGAAACTCTGACTGACTTGGTGAAAAATCTGGTTTCTCTTGCTGAGAAATATTACTGCTTTGCCAAAATCTTTAATTATCTTCTGAGAAGCTTTCTTCCTTGCTGAAATTCATATTTTCCATCGAAAAAACTGAAACTACTGCTTACATTTTGTGAGAATATCTATTTTTCTTCAGAAAAATCTTACTGTCTTGCTGAAAATTCTGATTTCTTTTGCTGACAAACCTTGCTGCTTTGCAAACATTCTGAATTTTCTTTCAAGGAAGCTTAATATCTAGTTGAAAATTCTTACTTCTTCCTTGAATATTTTGATTTCCTACTGAGAGTTTTGATGTTTCTACTGAAAATTCTTACTACTCCGCTGAAATTTAATTTTCTTGCTGCTGAAAATCTGATTATCCTGCTGAAAATTCCGATTTTCCACTGCAAAATCTGACTGACTTGCTGAAAATCTTGATTTTCTGCTGAAAAGTCTGAAATCCTTTTCTGAAAAACTTGCACACCAGGGTTGTAGGCTATATTATCCAACAAAACTTGCACACCAAAACTTGCACACCAGCTGAATTTTTTTATTTTTTATTTTTATTTTTATTAGCTGAATTCTGGACACCATAACTGAGCAGTAGCTTGTAGGCTTCAGGGTCTGTAGGCCTTATTATCCAACAAAACTTGCACACCAGCTGAATTTTTTTTTTATTTTTTATTAGCTGAATTCTGGACACATGGAAATTTAAATTCTGTTGGACATAACTAAATGTCATTAGCTTCTAAACCACTAAAAATTTTACGAAGTAATTCTCGCACTTATTCAAAATATGCAAACGTACAATAATTAGGAGTGTAATTTGATTCTAAAAACTCTGTAATGTTTGTAGAAGAAGAAGAATGGCGGGAAGTGTTCTCGAGTTGATGTATTGGTTGCAACTCGTACAAGAAAATCTGAGAAGGCTTTGAATGTAATCAATTTGGCAAATAACACTCATGCAGTAGTAAGTTTATAAGTTTTATGTTTGTTATTTTCTATTTAACATTTACCATCTTATCTTCTAACTTAATATTGTTTATTCATAGGATGAGATAAACAAATTAAAGGAACAAAGAGAGCAAGGTCTTAATGAGAAAACAGATGAGCAAATTATTCAGGATGTGCTTGGCAAAGATACACATGGGTATTTGAAAGCTCATGAACCTGGTAGAAGTATAACGCAACATTTTAAAGTAAAGCCCTCTCGAATTGATCTTACTCATGAGGTGAATGAAGTTAAAAAGAAAGCAGATCAAGCAATTGAAGATGCAAGAAAAGAAGCTGAAACTGCTAGAACAGAAGCAAAACAGGCTAAATTAGAAGCTGAACAAGCCAAAAAAGAGGCGAAAGCTGTTAAGAATGACGTGGACATAAAAATTGCTGATAATAATGCAGTTTGGGAGAAGAAGTTTAGTCAACTTCTGGATTTTCTTGGAGCAGGAAGTTCATCAGATTCTGATGATTTAGGAAGTCAAGGTTCAAAGGAATGAAGTAAGTAATGCTATCTTCACCTGTTATACATTATTCATTGGTGCATGATTCATCTTAGATATAAGTTTATGAGCTTAAAGTAGTTATACATTATTCACCTGTTATACATTATTCACCTGTTATAGCAGCAGTAGTTAGACATTAAAGAATTTTGCCTTGTGCGAGTTGTTATAATTTATGAGCTTAAAGTAAATTGTTCTATATTTTGTGTCAATTTGACTTTTTCATTTTGAAAACATATCCTTTTTTTGGTGCTCTTTTTGAAAAAATATTAACTTGATCATTTATCTATTTATTTATTGTAGGTAACAAGGAGCGAAGCACAAACATATTGTCACATTGTACATATATATAGAGTATATACTGTTCTTCAGCAAAACGATTTGAGTGTTTTATTTTTTATTTATTTTAGTAAGAGTGAGCTAGTGATGAGACAATGAGACAATTGATTTCTAGTATGTTTGTATGTATGGATATCGAACTCAAGTATGTTTGAATGAATGGGATTCCAAGACATAATATCACCTTTTTAATGTTCTATATCAATTTCAAGAATGACAAATATGACATATTTGAGAAAAACTCCATCTTTAATATTCAGTTACGCGTATACCATAAATGCTGCAACAAATTAAAGCTTATGCCCATTGAAATTATTAGCCACGATAGTCATTAGTGTAAAATGATATTATTTGTCACGATAGTAATGTGGCAATGGATTTATTTTCCACGGTATTATTTGTGGCAAATAAATAATTAGCTACAGTATATTGCGGCGACAAAGTTTATTAGCCACGTAATATTTGTGGCAAAGAAGATTACTGGTCACGGTAATGTTTGTGGCAACTAAGTTTATTAGCCACGGTAGAATTTGTGGCAAAGAACTTGTTAGCCACATTTATATTCGTGGCAAGTGAATTTGTTTTCCACGTTACATACCCGTGGCATAAAATTCGAAATTTGCCACGACATCCATTTTCCCGTGGCAAATTTCCTAGCCACGGCCTCTTGTGTCACAGGAGTAAATTTAAAAATTCCCGTGGCTACACTACATTGCCACGAGAATTTTAAACTTGTGCCACGATTTTACTCGTGGCACAAAGGTGAATTTGTTGTAGTGCTTGGATGCATAGATTAGGATTAGTTTTAGGGGAAGTTGAATGGTTCGAGGATGGAAGCTTGTAACACCTAGAGTGTTTGGGATCATTGGCGATGTTTTCAATTGATCACTTGTTTGTCGATTGGGAATTATGTGTTTTACTTGCATCTTTGTTCCTTTCTTTCTTTTCCTATTCGTCCTTTATCTATGGTTTTCGTTTACTCTCTTCTTTTCCTTTCTTTTCTTTTATTTTCTTTCTTTTTTGTTTTGGTTTGTGGCAAGTTTTGAGGCTTTATTTTTCAATTTTTGCCTTTCTTGTGAATTGGACTATGTACGACCGACTTTTGCTCTTGAATGAACATCTTCCTAAGTGGTAATGGTATGCACGGTTTGAGAATATGCTTGGTTGATTCTAGGATAGCGTATGCTAAGGTAGCATGTCTAAGAACTAGGGGGATCATGAAACCCGATTCTACTTGTTTGTGGCATGCTTGGTAGTTGCTTTCTATGGTCGATTTGACACCTTTAGTGAGTTTTTGCTGCTTCCATGTGAGTTTTACATATTTTTCTAGCATTCTACACTTACTTGCATGAGCGGCATGGGTCCTTGACTATTGTAAACCTTATCTTGAATCTTGACTCATAATTCTTAAACACGAGACCGAACCATCTAGGGAAAACAAAGGCATCTTTTCGGGGTGGTAATTTTTCTTTTTCTAGGATTAATCTTCTTTATTTTCAGATATTGGGTTCAATTTGCCTACTTGCTACCATTTGAGCCTTTTCCCTTCTTTTCAAGTCGCATCAATAGAACTTTGAGCCTTTCATCTCTTTTTGTTCAATTTTTGGTTTTTGTGAAGCAAATGATCATGTTCTTGGAGTTTGTGGTATTTGAGTTTGGAAGTTGGTTCTGTTTGTAAGCAAGCTTGTCTTGTGTATATATTGTGAGTAATGGCAACTGAATAAATGAAAACATCCGTCCAAAGTAAAAAAGGCAAGGACATTCAAATGCAAAGTTGTAAAAGTCGCCCATAGTTAAAAGAGGCAAGGACAACGAATAACGTATACAAATGAAAATTTGTTAAAATAATAAAAAGCAAAGCAATTCAAACGCTTAGGCAAAAATGTCATAAAAAGTGAAAAAAAAAATTTGAGAAAATTTCAAAAATATTTTGATGTGATCCTTTTCCCCTTTTCAAGCATTGAGGACAATGCTTCCTTTATGCTTAGGGGAGAAAGCGTTTACACTTTTTGTATGTATATGATTGTGGTTATAGCATTAAATAAGCTTGGGGGTGTTAGTTTGTTTTTGTTTGGCGATTGCTTAGTTATGAGGAGAAGGTTTGATCACCCTTTTGCTTCACTAATTAGGAATACCGCCAAACTCTAAATTTTAAGCCTACCCTCACCCTTTTTGCCCTAACGTTACAACATTGGGAAAGACCTTTTGACCTAGAGGTTGAGACACATATCGAGGGAGGGCATTATGAGGTAAAGCCTAAAGAGAGGGGATGCAAAGTCAAGACGTCGAGTAGCCTAAAATATGTTCTTTTCCGGCTCCTTCGAGGAGTTATAGAGATGCTCACTAGATGAAGATTTGAGACTATAGGGAAAACGCGGTAAGATCAAATGGGATGAAGGTGGATTGTAATAACTAGTTCTCTACGGTTAGCATATTCTATGTTTCAATCAACCTCGTACCTCTATTTGCTTAAGAAAGTTGTTTATTCATTTGAAGTGTAGTCATTTTGTAAAGTTCAATTTGTAAAGGTTTTGAATTTGCTTTTCTTTCTTTTTCTTTTACTTTTTGTGGTTTGCCTCATGTATGTTGGTGGAGAGTTATAGGTTAAGCTCTTAGGAAACTTTTACGAGACCTCACTCGTCCTCATAGGTGAACTTGGGGTTAAAAGGGCTTGTTGTAGCTAAAAACAACTTTGATTCCTACGTTAGTGAGTCTTAGTGTATATTCCCATCTTATGTTTTTCTTTTTCCCATTTGAATAAGTCTTTCATCCTTATTTTTGTTTGCTTGGTTTTGCTCGAGGACGAGCAAAACTTTAGCTTGGGGGAATTTGATGATTGTCATTTATAGCTAATGTATGCCATTTATGGCACTCTTAGGCTAGCTTTTCTTCATATTTTTATGCTCTATTTTAGTCTTTTATGTCATGTTTTTAGGTGATAATGCTTTAATTGCATGTTTGTGTGTAAGTTTAGGGAAATGCGTGCTTTTAATGGTTTTCTTATTATTTTATTCATCTCTCGCCTTTTTCTCTCGCTTCTTCGTTCCTTTAACTTGTTTTGTAGGTGTGTTAAGTTTCCCGGATTCAATCATCAAGGAGGGAGCTCAAGCGCATTCAAGGAATTCAACGAAGTTGAGTTCGAGAAGCCAAGCATGCAAGTCAAGCAACCAAGCAAGCTCCGCGACCCCAAGCAACAAAGCAGCAGCCCCGAGTAACCGCGCAACGCAGCAGCACACTCGAGCACCCATGCAGCCTAGCAGCGCTACCGCGCAACCAGCAGCCGTTGACGCGGACTACGCAGCTGCAGGCGTGGGTCTCCTGGCCGCGAGCGCGGGTGGCTGTACCTCAAATCTGCCACTTTTGATTAGTAAGCAGCCGCGATCTAGCCTCGGGCTGCTCTGTTCCAGCTTTTCTCCTCTGAGGGCGCGGTCGATTTCTCCGTGGGCGCGTCTTTTTGGGTTTTATTCGCAATTTAGCTTCTTTTCTTCGTTTGTATATATATTGTACTGCTTTCTTTAGTCCGGATGGAAGTAATTCTTTAGTTTAGAATAGTTTCTCTCTCCTCTAGGGAGGATTAGGGTAGATTAGGACTTCCTCTATCTAGCTTAGGAGTAGGTTTAGAGAGAGAAAGTAAGGGATTTCAATGGTGATTGATAGATTGAAGATACAAGGGTGACAATTGTGTTGAAGATCTTCTCTACTATCAATGAGCATTCCTAACTCTATCTCACCTTATTGCTTTGTTTAATTTCATGTTTGTTTGATTTGATTTTGATGTTTGATTCTTGATTAGTGTAATTTCTCTAGATATATTATTAACTCTTGATTTCCATAGTTGTTAATTGAATAGATGATGATTCTTGAATAGGTGTTTGGCTAGGAATTGGGTGAAACTTGTATGATTAATTAATTGTGATTAATTTAGGATTTGTCTTGATAGATTGTTGAAATTAAAGTGATTAATGAAGGTTTGCATGTGTGTAATTTGATTAGGCCTTGTCAATTATGCTAGATTGCATTGTAATTACGAATGACACGACCAATTGATTTAGGAATCACAATTATTAATTGGTTTTGATTGTTGATTCTCTTAGTTTGTTATTCATAGTGAACCCTAGCTTAACAATTAGGAGATAGCTCTTGATTCCAATTGATTTCACTTATCATTAGTCTTCACAACCTTTGATTGGCATGATCTTCCCAAGTTGTTGCAATTGACATGATTACTTGTTGATCCCCGTTCCTAGTGTTTTATTTCCTTGGTTACTTGTTTTGTTAGTTGTTAGTGTTACATCTTACCTTCGATTTTGACCTAGCTTAGGCACATAATTGAGAGTGCTTGAACATTATTGTTCCTTTGGGTTCGACCCTTGATTTTCCTCTATACTCGTATTTAGGTTTGTTAAGTGTTTATAAATTTAGTCTGACCGAGGGAAGATTAGATAACGAACTAGTTTTCCTCCTGTCAAAATGGCGCCGTTACCGTGGAACGGTGTCTATGTTTGAGTGTTTTTTATTGCTTGAGTTTAGGTCTGTGTTTATACTTTTCTTTTATTTGATTTTTGTTTGTTTTGTATAAAAATGGCATATCTCTCGTTACCACAATTTGACAATGAGCCTTTTTGTGAATATTTCAATAGACTTGAGGGATTTTTGGACTATAATTGTTGTAGTCTTTAGGAGGCTTGTGAGATTTGTTATTTTGGTTTGAATGAGCAAACTAGGGATGAAGTTGAATGCATGCATAATGGTGAATTTAGAGCATTGTCAATTGATGATGCTTGGGATTTTTATATTTGGTTTGCTAGGGATGTTTATGATAGGGGTAATCATGAGTCTAATAATGATATGCAATGTCTCGATTCTTCTAATGTTAGCATTATTTCTCATGATTTGTTACATGATCCCTTAAGTGAACCTAGAACACATGATTTCAACTCTATTTCCCCTTTTGTTCTTGATGATGAGGTGCATGCTCAAGTTGATGCTAATGGTGTGTTTCAATATTCTTCATTATTTACCATGCCTTCTTGTGATGTGCTTCGTTCCCTTAATGATGAATCTCATGTGTTTGATTGTGCCCCCACTCCCCAATGTGATGTATATGCTCATGATCTTAATGTTGATTCTTCCAATCTTGGTAGTACTTCTTCTTCTCTTGTTGAGCCTCAACCTTCTACACCGTTTGAATCTCTTATTGCTACTTTTGAATCTCAAATTAGGTTCATTGAGCTTGATAATGAGCTTGGGCCTAGTATGGAGATGATTCTTAATTTTATGAGAGGTCAATTAGATATAATGAAAAAGAATAAGGAGCGTCTTGAGAAAGGAAGGAGAAGAAAAGAAGATTTAGAAAGCCAATTGTCATCTTTGATGCTTGTTTGTGAAAAATCTCAATTTAATGAGTGTGTTGTGGATGATGATGATGATTTTGAGTAGCCAAGAGGGTGTGAGGATCCCATTGGTGAGCATTTGAGTGATGGTGAAGGAGTTGAGAATGAAGAGAGTGTTGATTTTGATAACCTCAACCCTACTACCCATCTTGATGAGTCTCTTATGCATGATTGTGATTCTTCTATCCATGAGTATTTGGACTCGATTGAGATTATGAACAATGTGTTCTTTGAGTGTAAAATGAAAACCCATAGCCTTTTGAGTGAGTTCATTAAGAATGCTTCATGGGAGAGAGATGAGTTTGAAATGAATTTGCATCCATTCATGCATGACTTTGAGACTTTAGGCTTTAAGGAAGTTGAGGGAGTTGTTGTTCACGATTGTAGTGAAGGGGATTATGTAGTTCCTCTTGGAAGTTTGATGCTTGAGGGAGATGATGATAATGAGTGTTCTTCTTTTGAGGATTCTATGATTGATTTTGTGCTCTTATTGGTGATTTGAGGCATGGTAGTGAGGAAGAGTTCATTTGTACTACTACAAAAATGGGAATACAGAACGCCTAAAACAAGCAATATAGAACGCCTCTGAGGCGTTCTTCTAGTGGGGTGCCTTATAAAGTCTACATACAAAACGCCTCCTTGAGGCGTTCTATATCTAACAGTATATAGATTGCCTCTCTAAGATAGGCGCTTCATATTCTAGGTATAAATTAAATAAAAAACTAGGAAAAAAGAGCGGTCATATGAAGTTAGGCGCTCAATAATTATTAAAATAGAGAACGCCTAACATAGATAGGCGCTTTCTTTTCCTTTTTTTTTTTTAAAAAAAAATAATATTATTATTACTATTAATATTAATAATAGTAATAATAATAATTCGACATCAATTTTTTGAAGATAGAACTACGAAGAACAATATTAGTACAATACAATGAATTTACCCACTACTCCCACCCAGATTCACAACCCACGGCCATCAACGACCACCCACGACAACTTACAAAATCAACATAAAAAAAAAATTATACCGTATAATTAAACATATAGTTATAATCCAAACTTACAAATAAACAATTATCTCAACACTATAAATTAAAAGTATTATATTAAAAATTACAATTGAATCAAAATAATACTAACTATAATGAATTTTAAATTTTAACTTAAATTTTTTTTAAGAAAAATCAGATCTACAAATGAAAAACCTTGTACAATTAATATAATGCTTATGGGCTTGAGGTGGTGGCTCGATGATGACTTGCGGCCTTGCGACATAACCACTACATTGGGGTGGACGTGCGACGGGTTGTGGCTCGACGGTGGAGATTAGGTGGCTCGGTGGTGAGTTGGTGACATGGTCTTGGGAAACAGGTCGGCGGTAACACGGGCTTGCGAAGTGGCTCAGTGATGACATGGCCTGGGCTTGCAAATTGAATTAGCTCGACATTGGAGTTTTAAAAAAGAGAAAGACAGAAACACTTATACATGGAAGAAGATAGAGAAGAAGATGAACAAAGAACAGATAAAGGGATATGAAGCTAAGGGGAAGAGGAGAAAGAGAATAGAGAAGATATGGAGAATAAGGGGGGTGGCTCGCATTCAGTAGTTATAATATTTAGGGTTATGTATGGGTGAGCTGTTATATGGGCTTCAATTGAGTTTTTTTTTTTTTTTTTTTTTTTTTTTTTTTTTTTTTTTTTTTAATACTTATAGAATGCCTAAGTTAGAAGAGCGATCTATATAATATGGTGTAAATTTTGATATATCCAATAGAAAGGTTAACTTAGACAGGCGATCTGTAAGTTTCAACATATATAACGCTTATCATACATAGGCATTCTGTATAATTCTAGAGATCGCCCATGTAACTTGACCGTTGTGTATTGTGTGTGCTTATTCCACATTTTGTGGTAGTGGTGAGACCATAGCCCCTATTCCCTTTTCTCATGTCCCTTTTTCAAGGAGGTTCAATCACATCCCCTACACTCCTATATCCCGCCCTTCCTTTGTTAATGAGCCTATTGGGGACCCCCTTTTCTATGATGATCTTATTATCCCTAATTCATCTATTGTTGAGGAAAAAGGTGATGTTGCCACCCAAAATATATTAGTGAGGAGGATTTTCCTTTTTCTCTTTCTTTCCATTCTTTTATTCCCCCTTCTTATTTTCTTCTTTTTCCTTTTGATCCCTTTTCTTCTTTCTTTTTGCATCTCCCTTCTCACTTGCATGCAATAATCTTGTTGCACGTTCTTATCTCGTCATTTGCCTACCGTTTATCTTACGAAATGTGTAGTAGTGTATTTGACAAGCTTTTGCGTGTGTTGAATTATTATTTTCTAGAGCGGTCAATCTTGGACCTTAAGCAAGCCTTTCTCGGGAAGTAACCCGTGTTTTATTACTTTCATTTTCTTTTCTTTTTAGAATAGATTTTCTATCATGGAAATGTTTGTGTGCCTTTTGCTAGGTACATGACTTGATATACTTTTGTGCATTGGTTTGGATCAAGAATCAAGGAAGATTGGCACCCACAATTGCTAGCACATAGAAAACAAGTTTCAATTCTTGAGAAAATTATCTTTGAAAGGTTAAATTAGGTCATTTGCGAGTATTTAAACCCACCAAAAATCCGGTAATATCTTTCCTTGTTCTTTCTCCATTGGTTGATCACTTGTTGGACATATGTTGGTTTGATTGGATTGATCTCCTTGTTTTCCCCTCCCATGGATTTTTTTTTTATTTTATTTATGTTTGAGTGTAATGTCTCATTCAATCTTGGGGGAGGGTATTCTATCATGTTTGATGGGATTTTGATTCATATATGTCATGCACCTTTGTATATGCTTTTCCATGTTCCTTTATTTTCCAAAAAGATTTTTGTTTCTATCAATGCAAATTTGCATTGTGTTATGTTTTGTTGTTGCTTTGGACATAATAACATTTGGACTTGTATAATTGAATGCTTTTCTTCCTAAGTAGTAACGGTGTGCACAGTTTGAGAGTATGCTTGGTTGATTCTAGGATAGCATGCTAAGGTAGTTGGTTAGAACTAGTGGGACCATGAACCGGATTCTACTTGTTTGTGGCACGATGGTAGTTTCTTCCTATAGTCAATTTGACACCAATAGTGAGTTTTTGCTACATCCATGTGAGGTTCGTTATTTTTCAAGCCTTCAACATATATCTATTTGCATGAGGGTCATGGATCCTTGACTATTGCGGACCTAATCTAGAAACTTAACTTATGGTTCTCAAGACCGAGACCGAACCATCTAGGGAGGACAAAGGCATCTTTTCGGGGTGGTAATTTTTCTTTTCTAGGATAGTTTTATTAATTTTTGTTTTTGGGTTTACATTTGCCTACTTGCTAATCATTTGAGCCTTTTCCCTTATTTTCAAGCCACATCTTTAGAATTTTGAGCCTTTGTTTCATATTTTTTCCATTTTTTGTTTTTGTGAAGCAAATGATCATTTTATTGGAGTTTGTGGTATACGAGTTTGGATATTGGTTCATATTTGTAAGCAAGCTTGTGTTTTGTATATTTGTGTGAATAATGACAAATGAATAAATGAAAAAGCCGTCCAAAGTTAAAAAAAAAACAAAAAAAAAGAGGCAAGGACAAAGCAAGTGCAAAGTTGAAAAAGTCGTCCAAAGTAAAAAGAGGCGAGGACAAATCACTAATAAAGAAAAAAAAAGGTGAAAATGAAAAAATGCAAAAATATTTTAATGAGAATATCCTTCTCCCTATTTAGAGCATTGAGGACAATGCTCCATTTAAGCTTGGGGGGAAACGTTCTCACGCTTTTTGTGTATACGTTTGTGAGTATAGCTTTGAATAAGCTTGGGGGTGCTGGTCTCTTTTGTTTGGTGCTTACTTGATTATGGTGTTGAGGATTGATCACCCTTTGCTTCACTTACTAGGAAAATCACTAAATTTTAGCCTACCCTTTACCCTTTTTGCCTTACGTTACAACCTCTGAAAGTCCTTTTGACCTAGAGGTTGAGTCACCTATCGGGGAAGGGACTTATGAGTCATAGCCTAAGGAGAGGGGATGCATAGTCAAGACGTCGAGTAGCCCAAAGTTATCTCTTTTTTCGATTCCTTCGTGGAACTTTTGAGATGCTCACTAGGGGAAGATGCGAGACTAGTAGGGAGAACGCGGTAAGACCGTTTGGGATGAAAATGTATTGCGAAAACTAGTTCCTATGCTTAGCATATTTATGTTTCAATCAACCTCGGGTATCTTGGAGCGTGCAATCCCTTACTTGTTTAGAAAGATTTGCATTCATTTGTGCTTGTACATTTGGAAAAGTTCTTTCATGAACATGTGTTTGCTTTTCTTTTCTTTTGATTTCCTTCTCATGTTTTGCCTTGTTTGTATTATTACTAGAGTTATAGGTTAATCTCTTAGGAAACCTTTACAAGAGCATTACTCGTCCTCTAGGGCGATCTAGGGGGTTTAAATGGCTTGTTTTTAGTTGCTAAAATTGTTCATGATTCCTATGAAAGTGAGTTACTGTATATTTCCATCCTCTCCTTTTCTTGTTTCTTTCGTTGCTTGAATAATTTCATCATTTTTCCCTTAGGTTTGATTTTGTTTTACTCGAGGACAAGAAAAATTTTAGCTTGGGGGAATTTGATGCGTCCATTTATGGAACTCTTAGACTAGGTTTTCTTCATATTGTTATGCTCGTTTTTAGTCTTTTATGTCGTGTTTTTAGGTAACAATGCTTGAATTGCGTGTTTGTGTGTAAGTTTAGGGAAATGCGTGCTTTTAATGGTTTTCTTATGATTTTATTCATTTCTCGGCGTTTTCGCTCGCTACTCCGTTCCTTTGACTTGTTTTGTAGGCGTGTCGAGTTTCCCGAATTTAATCATCAAGGAGGGAGCTCAAGCGCATTCAAGGAATTCAACGGAGTTGAGTTCGAGAAGCCAAGCATGCAAGTCAAGCAACCAAGCAAGCTCCGCGACCCCAAGCAACAAAGTAGTATCCCCGTGTAACCCCGCAACGCATCAGCACACCCGAGCAGCCACGCAGCCCAGCAGCGCTGCCGCGCACCCAGCAGCCGCTTGCGCTGGCCAAGCAGCTGCGGGCGCGGGTAGCTGCACCTCAAATCTGCCACTTTCGAGCAGTAAGCAGCCGCGGGCGCAGGTTTCAGCCGTGGGCGCGGCCTGGGGCTGCTCTGTTCAAGCTTTTCTCCAATGCGGGCGCGGTCGATTTCTCCACGGGCGCGACTTTCATGGTTTTATTCGCGATTTAGCTTCTTTTCTTCGTTTTTAGTGTGAATGGAAATAATTCTTTAATTTAGAATAGTTTCTCTCTCTTTTGGGGAGGCTTAGGGTAGATTAGGAGTTCCTCTCTCTAGCTTAGGAGTAGTGTAGACACCCATTTGTGTCTCCCCAAAACCAAACCCTGTGATGAGTACCTTTCACGTCAAACCATAATCGAATGAAGTGAAGGTGTGGAAAGTCTAGTGTTACGGATAGTTTTAATTTATTTTCTCTGATCTTTTCTCTATTTTTGAAAACTTATTTTAAGAAAACAGCCAATCCGGTTTGGTTGGTCCATGATATGGGTCCAATAATAGTGTAGTTGGATAGGCTTGACAAGAGCTTTCCAACGATATATTATAAGCCCAATTCCGATGAATATTGAGGAAGTTATGACCAATTTACTAAACTGGGCCCGGATTGAGCCTTATATGCGGCCCAATGATCTAGGGGAGGGCCTAATATGGATTTATAATTCCTAATGCAATTAGGAATGGTTTAAGTCTTCTAGATTCTTCTAGAAGGTTCTTTTTATTCCTAATTCAATTAGCATTGATAAATTGACTTTTTGTTGACTTTTCAGAGTTTTAATTAAAATCAAAGAGCTTTTTTGAGGGAAATACGATTTTATCCTCCTGTACGGCAATTTTTATCTGATTTTAAGAAAACGCGTGAATTTCTAAAATCAGCGCCAAACGCCAGCTATAGCGCCTGGCGCTACGCTTGGCGCCTGGTGCTAGCATTGGCGCCTGGCGCTAGTGTTATTATGATAAACTTCATGGTTTGGTTCGTTTTTTTGTGCGCCAGACTCTGTTTTAAGATTTTATCTTTTTGGCTGATTTTCTCTATAAATAACGTATTAAAAACTCCGTTTTCGACAACCAGTTTTCATCAATATTCACCTACAACCAAATTCACCTACAACCGGTTTTCATTCTCGATTATCAATTCTCTCTCATTCACCATCTCTCTCTCTTTTTCGAAACTAGTCTTTCTCTCATACAAAATTCCGCATTCATTAGATCTAGAAACACCTAGCCATATTCGAAGTTGCCTTCACCCTAGACGTGAAAGGTTTAATTTCTGAGGGTTTGGTCCCAAATCTCTATTTCAATTATTTAATTTAATTGTTGATTTTATTATTTTCCTTGAAGTTACTAACGTGTGTATTTTGTTATTAGAAAGAGGTACGAGGCATCAAAGTAAGTGCTTTAATGGTTTTTGTTTGATGTTATGATGTAGATATCATGTTTAGATTGTTATTATGATATTCCTAGTATCATGTCTAGGGTATTTTTAATATTAAATATGCTTATTATGATTCCTAAGATGCTTCCTATGTTCTTCCTAATATTTATGATTTTTAGTATCATGTTAGGGTTAAAGATTTGATTTTGATTGTTTAGTGACATGCTAGGGTTTGTTATTAATCTTGTTAGTATCATGCCTAGGATCTTCCTATGCTTTAACATGATTATCATTATTATTGTTATAATTATTATTTTGATGATTATTATGTTGCTTGATATTTATCATTTATTGCTTGATCACGCCTTTATGCATGTTTAAAGGGAATTGGTACTTGTAATCACGCTTAATAAGATAATTAATAATCTTGTTTAGGGTTAATTTGATTATAATACAAGTGATCGCCAATAATAGATTTATTTGTGCATTAAAGTCAACCAACATAGATTAAACAGGTTTAAGGTTAGTCCTATTGATTGCATGTTAGTCAAAAAGCGCACATGAATACGATCAGAGTAAAGTAGAGGCCTATTATTAGGGCAGGTTCAATCTCTTAGGTTGGATTTGTACCTTCATCCCCGAACCCTATTTGGTTCAAGACCTTATGGAGTTGACGATCTCTTGGATCGTTAAGGGGTTTAATCTTCACCCTGTGAACGGTTTACAAGTTCCTAAAACTTGTTGGCGACTCTTTTACTCTATCTTCTTCCCTTTTGGACGCCACCGTACTTTAGTGTATGATCACAGTGGGGTTCAAGCTAGGGGTTAACGCTTGAAATTATTCCCTACAAGTAGGTTTAGAGAGAGAAAGTGAGGGATTATAATGATGATTAAGAGATTGAAGATACAAGGGTAACAATTGTGTTGAAGATCTTCTCTATTATCAATGAGCATTCCTAACTCTATCTCACCTTATTGATTTGTTTAATTTCATGTTTGTTTGATTTTATTTTGATGTTTGATTCTTGATTAGTGTAATTGCTCTTGATATATTGTTGATTCTTGAATAGTTGTTTGGCTAGGAATTGGGTGAAACTTGTATGATTGATTTATTGTGATTAATTTGGGAATTGTGTTGATTGATTGTTGAGATTAAAGTGATTGATGAAGGTTTGCATGTGTGTAATTCGATTAGGCCTTGAGAATTATGCTAGATTGCATTATAATTACTAATGACTCAACTAATTGATTTAGTACTTGCAATTATTGATTGGTTTTGATTGTGATTCTCTTAGTTTGTTATTCATAGTTAACCCTAGCTTAACAATTAGGAGATAGCTCTTTGATTCCAATTGATTGCTCTTATCATTAGTCTTCACAACCTTTGATTGGCATGATCTTACCAAGTTCTTTCAGTTGACATGATTACTTGTTGATCCCCGTTCCTAGTGTTTTATTTCCTAAAATACTTTTTTTGTTAGTTGTTAGTGTTACATCTTACCTTTGATTTTGACCTAGCTTAGGTACATAATTAAGAGTGCTTGAACATTACCGTTCCTTTGGGTTCGACCCTTGACTTGCCTCTATACTCGTATTTAGGTTTGTTAAGTGTTTATAAATTTAGTTTGACCGAGGGAAGATTAGATAACGACCTAGTATTCCCCTTGTCAATGACACTCATTTGATCTTTTTAGGGTGAAATTCATGCTATTTTATATCTCTTTTCATTAGTTTTTCCTTAGTTATACTCTTTATTTCCTTTGTTTGCATTTTCTTAGTTGATTTTCTATTTTCATGCATTTCTTGGTTTTTCTTGTCTTTTTCTCTTTTATTTGTTTGTTTTCTTTCATTTTTAAGGTTAAGGTTGTTATACAATGATTCTCGAGACACCTTCCCAAGTTTGGCATTGATTAAGATGATTAGTGTTCTATATTTGAAGCTCAAGCAGGGAGAAGTGCAAGTTCCATTTGACTTTAAGTCGTGCATTCAAGCCGTGGGGGCACGAATTCTCGTATTGAACCCTACATCATGGTGATTTTGGGTCTGCCATGTCCCGTGTTTATCAAGAGCATCGAGTGGAGCGCACGAGGAGCATTAAAGTGAGAGTGAAGGGGGGCTGCCCTATGCCTAGGCCCGGGCGCGCCGCCTGCTCTCCCTGTTCCGTACCCATTTTTACGCTGTCTCTCTCCTTCTTGAAGATGTTCGGGCCTGTACGGGTCTATTTTGGACGATCTAACTAATTTCTCTTTGTTAATTTTACTATATATAGACTTTCCTTCTATTTTTAGAAAGAGAATTTAATTAGAGAAAATTAGAGATAGTTTTAGAGAGAGAAACTCTAAGTTGTTGAGAGAGAAGTTCATGGTTGATGATTGATGATTCTAAGTACAATTTCTATTAATTTCACCAAAGTTTGTAAGGATTTCGCTTACTTTAATGTAATCTTTAGCTTTTGATTTCAATTGTTTGTTGATTGTTCAAGTTTGATTGATTTGTGATTGATTTGTTTTTATTAATATGATGATGATGAATTTATTGTTTAGCTTAGTTTTAATCTTGATTTCCATGGATTGTGAGTAGTTTTCTTGCTAGGGGGATGGTGAAGCATATATGAGTAATGGATTGATGTTAATTGGGGGAAATTGATAGAGTTGATGTTGTGATTAAATTGGTTGATTGATTTTGTGAATGTGTGTGATAGATTGAAGAGTAGCTAACTTTGATTTTTGCACTAGATTACATTGTAAGTTCACATTGATACGGACAATTGATTTGTGACTTGCATTTGTCGATTGGGTTGATTTGTGAAGTTCCTAGCAAGAGTCTCTCGTAGTTGATGCTAGTTTGACCTTTCCCTCGAAATACTCGACTTAGTCAATTACAATCTTGATTAGTTGTATCCATTGCAAGTATATGTGGATCCTAAACCCTAGTGTTTGATATATTTGAATTCATCTAGTTTGTTTAGTCGTCTTAGAATACACACACCTCTATTTCACCTTTTTGAAATAGCTTAACTCTAGCAATAGTAACCACCTCCCATTCTTAGTGGTTTGACCCTTAACTTACTCCTATACTAGTTATAAGGGTTTGTTGAGTGATATAAATTTTGTTTGGCCTAGGGAAGATCAGTCCAACGACCTAGTCTCACCCCTCGTCAGGATCTTGGACCAGTCAAGCGTTGCGACTGCCTTGTCCTTTGGATGCGGAGTTCGCTGCCTGTCCCTATTGAATTCTTCCTTCCCTGAGGAGTCTTCCTTGCCAACTGACCCTTGCTATAGCCTTCCTTAATTTTGGTGATCAAATCCTTGATTTCACCGTTGAAAGTAGTCATGAATTTAATGAGTTCGTCCTTGGTGACAGGGGCGGATCCACTTGCCAGTTGGGTTTCCCCTGCCGGTTGACCAGAGGGCCTACTTGTACCCACCTGGCTTTCACCCCGTTCCAGAGTGTCTTTGGGACGGATGCGCTTAGTGATGAGTGAGCCATCTTTGGCAATGTATGTTTCAACCTTAGGATCATCATCCTCATGGTTTGTAAAGACCTCCAGCTGGTTAGCCTTAGGGTCAGGAGGCGGTACAAACTCTTAGATCGTCCTTGAGGTACTCTCCCAATAGACGACGCCAAATGTTTTGGGTTTTTTTATCCCTCAGGAGAGTTATAGCTCGAAGACTGGTTGCATGCAGCCTGTTCCTGCAAAATAACAGAGACTCCGGGTATTTAGAGCTCCGCCTCCGACGATCAAGTTAGTACTTGATTATGAGTAGGATAAGGTGTGGAAATTGAAATGAGATCTTCTCGAATTCCGAGATCAAGTGTTCTTTGATGTGAAAAAATGTAGGGTAGGTGTAATAAATGATTAAATCTTTCCCAAAATTGGTGGATATCTCTGTAGGGAATAATTTCAAGCCTTTAAAATCCCACTAGCTTGAACCCCACCGTGATCATACACTAAAGTACGGTGACGTCCAAAAGGGAAGAAGATAGAGCAAAAGAGTCGCCAACAAGTTTTTAAGGAACTTGTAAACCGTTCACGAGGTGAAGGTTACACTCCTTAACGATCCAAGAGATCGTCAACTCCATAAGGTTTAGAACCAAATAAGGGTTCGGGGATGAAGGTACAAATCCAACCTAAAAGAGATTGAACCTACCCTAATAATAGGCCTCTACTTTATTTTGATCGTATTCATGTGCGCTTTCTAATTAACATGCAATCAATATAATTAACCCTAAACCTGTTTATCTATGTTGGTTGAATATAATGCACACGTAAACTATTATTGGCGATCACTTGAAATTATAATCTCAATTAACCCTAACAAGATTATTAATTATCTTATTAAGCGTGATTACAAGTACAAATTCCCTTTAAACATGCAATAAAAGGCGTGACCAAGCAATAAATAATATCAAGCAACAATAATAATCATAAATAATAATCATGAACAATTATGAATATCAAATTATAATTAATAATAACCATGAACAATAACGAATATCATAATCATAGCAATCATAATTAATAATAATCATAACTATAATAATATTCATGTTAAAGCATAAAAGCAAGATCCTAGGCATGATACTAACAAAATTAATAACAAACCCTAGCATGTCACTAAGCAATAAAAATCAAACCTTTAGCCCTAACATGATACTAACAATCATAAATATTAGGAAGAACATAGGAAGCATCTTAGGAATCATAATAAGCATATTTAATATTAAAAATACCCTAGACATGATACTAGGAATATCATAATAACAATCTAAACATGATATCTACATCATAACATCAATTAATCAACTAAAGTACTTACTTTGATGCCTCGTACCTCTTTCTAATAACAAAATACATACGTTAGTAACTTTAAGGAAAATAATAATCAAAACAATTAAATTAAATAATTGAAAGGGAGATTTGGGACCAAGCCCTCAGAAATTAAACCTTTCACGTCTAGGGCAAAGGCAACTTCGAATATGGCTAGGTGTTTCTAGATCTTGCGGATACGGAATTTTGTATGAAAACATAGTAAGAAAGAATTGAAAGAAAGAATGCTAAAGAATTAATGATTGTTGATGAAAGCTTGAGAATGGAGAGAATTGGTCCATGAAAACGGAGTTTTTAATACGATATTTATAGAGAAAATTAACCAAAAAAGATAATTTAACAAAACAGAGTCTGACGCTCAGGAAACAAGGTTGGCGCCAACCCTGGCTAGCTGGCGCTAGGCACCAGTGGCTAGCGCTTGGCGCCAATGGCTAGCGCCTGGCGCCAAGTCTGGTTCCAGGCGCCAAGGCCTGGGGTTGGACGCCAGTCTTGATTTTAATGCGTTTTCGAAAATCCGATAAGTTTACCGTACTGGAGGATAAAATAATATAATTTCTTCGAAAATGCTATTTGATTTTGATTAAAACTCTGAAAAGTCAACTTATCAATGCTAATTGAATTAGGAACGAAAATAACCTTCTAGAAGATTCTAGAAGACTAAAACCATTCCTAATTGCATTAGGAATGATAAATCATATTAGGCCCTCCCCTAGATCATTGGGCCGCACATAAAGCTCACTCCGGGCCCAGTTTGGTAAATTGGCCATAACTTCCTCAATATTCATCGGAATTGGGCTTGTAATATATCATTGGAAAGGTCTTTGCAAGCCCCATCCAACTACACCACTATTGGACCCATATCATGGACCAACCAAACTGTATTGGCTGTTTTATTAAAATAAAGTTTTCAAAAACAGAGAGAAGAGAAAAGAAATAAAAAACTTTCCGCAACACTAGACCTTTCCACACTTTTGTTTCATTCGATTATGATTCGACGTGAAAGACACTCATCACTGGGTTTGGTTTTGGGGAGACACAAATGGGTGTCTACAGAAGCCCCCACTTTGACTGAGTTTGGAGAAACGCAAGTTTTGAAAACAAACGTCAAAGTATCGAGAGGGACGGAGAATGATTCAGAACGTTCTGCGATCCTAAATCAATCTTGTAACGCCGATACCTGCAAAACTAGCGTTAGTTAAACATATAAAAGAGTTAAGAAACGCATATCTTGCACCGTCGAGCACACGTCTCTGAAAGTAACCGATTGTTTTGATGACCTCATGCAATCTAGAGAATGCCATCCCGCTTGAAAACCGCTAAGCCTGTAACTGCTTCCAATTTGGAAGATTGCTTCACCTGAAACGATCTTCCTCCGCTATGATAATATTCCACGTCCAAGGGAATATCATCAAAGATTGCTTCTCTTGAAACAATCTCCATCCGCATTGATAATATTCCACGTCCAAGGGAATACTATCGAAGATTGCTTCTCTTGAAACAATCCTCAGTTGCTTGTGACAACTCTCCGCAAGCTAGGGAATGATGTCTTGCTGCTTCGATGTTCACTCGTCTCTTGAACAAAGAGCTTCTTTTTCCGCTGTGATAGTCTTCGAAAAGATCACTGCTTTTGTAATGCCAGTACATCCGCGCTTTGTTGCTTGTGAACCAGTATGTCGGTGCTTTTGCTGTGATGACAATCCTCTTTTCTTTGGGAATAGTTGCCAACACAACTCTTGTATGATGTATGACAATCCGATTTAGGGAAAGTTGTCAATGCCACGTAACAATCCATCCTTGGAAATGTTGTCACGATGAAGCGACAATCCGTACCTCTAAAAATTTGCCAAAATCCAATTTTTGGAAAAGTTGCCAATGCTTTTTAACAATCTTTCATAATAACTTTGCTACGATCGACAATCCACATCTTGGAATATAACTCTTGAAAGCAATCCACCTTGGAAATTTGCCAACGCTATGCGACAATCCTTTTGGGAAAATATTGCCACTATTGACGATCCGCGTCTTGGAACATTTGCAAAAAAGAGTCGACCGACAATCCACTTCGGGAAAATTTGCCACTTACTGAAATGAATGACAATCCACATTGAGGAACTTTTGCCGATATTTATAATGAATAGAAACCTACAACAATCCTTTGGGAAATTTTGCTATAGGGAACTGGGTGTATGACAATCCAATTTCGGAAAACTTGCCAGCGATTTGTGAATATATGACAATCCGAACTTGGAAAAAATTGCCAAACAAAGAAGGAGCACGACATTCCACGCTTGGAAACTTTGCCAGAGATGACAATCCAATCTTGGAAAAATTGTCGTTGAAGAAGATGCACGACAATCCATTTTTGGAAATATTCTCAGTTGGGGATGACAATCCAGTTTTTGGAAAACTTTGTCGTCTAATAGGAATGCGCGACAATCCATATTTGGAAATATTGTCGTTTAAGTGCTTGCTTTTGAATCGATTGTAATGAGCCAGTGTTTTAGGCGCTTAAGCTAAGTGAGACGATTTTTTGTCAGGTCAATCACTTACTACGATTGTAATCGAGCCGACTACTAATCATGTCAAATTGCTTATAGGGGCTAACTGGCATACCAAGGAACCCGAAATTGCTGCATGAGGTCGAAATCACCTTTCTGGGAGGCTTCGAGCTCTGTCGTTGCTGAGATATCTCTGGCGCCAAGAATTGGAGTAGGGTCTTCCCTATTATGCTGCACCTGTATTTATTTTTTACTATAGAACTTTGCCAATTTCTTTAATTATCTTAGGGTTGACCTAAGGCTAAATGTTGCTTGACTCATCGACTTGACACGACTCAAGGTATAAACTTGACTCTCTGTGATTGACTGACTCGAGGTTGACTCGACTCAAACTGTTTGACACATGTGTTAGACTCAAATCAAGGTGATGTGACACGACATGACTCAATGTGTACATGACTTGTGTGTGCATTATATTGTGATTGTGCGACTCAAAAATGCAAAAAGGCAAAAATTTTCTGTCATTTTTGTGGACGGTACCGACTTTCTCCTGAAAAAGAAAGACGCGAAAAAAGAATCGAAAGTGAAGATGCATGTTAAATGAGCTTAGTCAAATGTTATTTGATACTATCTCTCAAGGTGCAAGGATTAATTCATCCTAGGCTATCTCAATGGTTTACTCAATGATGAAAGTATTTGGGTAACTTAGGCACGGAGGCTAAGCACTTCATACTTCGTGATGCAATGACAATTATGAGTGATTTTGACGAAGCATGCTTCAGCGTTAAGATTTCATGACAAAGGGTTCCTAAGGGAAATATATTTGGTCATGTATGCGTGATGTGTGTGATAGTGACACTAAAGTTAGGCCGCAAGAGCTAAGTGTGTGGAAAAATATATTATTGAAAAGAGTCAAATGTTGGTGACTCTTAGGCTAGGTAAGCTAATGATGTAGGGATCAAGCCCCCAAGTCTAGCTCTAAATGAATAGGGATGAGCACAGGGAATCCCTTGATATGATCATGGTGTAAGTGTGTGAATGTGAATATGAATGCATTTTTATTACGGCCGCACCTCGATGTGAGGTTGCCTACGTATCTGTTAGGAATCAAGCCGAACGTAGCTCTAGCCGAACCTCTCACAAGTGTGTATACCTCAAAAAAGGTCTTTTTAAGGGTTGTAACTTGGTTAGGCTAAAGGTTTGAAGAAGAAGGGGATAAAGGCTCAAGACCCCAGATACGCCCCCAAGGTGTGCAACCTTGCTTTTGAATATTTGTATTTTTATGCTTGAGGTTTTCTACTCTCTTTTTTTAGCTATTTCTTTTACTTTAGCATATATTTAATTTTTATAAGTGTGGACAATCCCGATCATGCGTTCTATCACTCACTTGGCATTCATGTTTCTCAAGCACGGTACCGAGCACTCGATAAGAGACGCAATCTGAGACGTGTTCTTATCGAAGATACTTTCATATCAAAGACATTGGAACACTTGCCCTTTTGTACACTTTTATTTTTTTGCTATTTTAATTTTTTGAAATCACTCAAGCTCTTTTTTAGAATTGCATAAGTTGCACACCATCCCATCCCAAGGTTAGGTAGATGTAGGTTGAAAAAATGAAGGGTCTATCGTTAGACGAGGCTCAAAGTGGTTTATGAAGAAAGGATTGTATATTTGAAAGGTGAAAGGAGATATGTTGTGGCTACAAGGAGTGCCTCAAATCATTGGTATACCTTGTGCTTAATTCGACATGGATTTTTTTTCTTTTTTATTTATTTTTATTTATTTTTATTTTTTGTTTTTATTTTTTTTTTTTATTATTTTTTTTTATGCAATGCAATGTGATGATCTTGTGCAAGGAAATAGATGCTCATTTTATTAGAAGAAAATAAAGAATCTACAAAATTAATCTAAGGAAAGGAAAAGGTGCCTATGCTAGACTTATTGGGGAAAGAAAAGATGAAAAAGAAATAGAAAAAGAGGCCATAAAATCTTGTCATTGAAGCTCGCCTCTTGTCTTGTGTCATTCGCTTCATCATCACCCAATCTTCTCGCTAGCTAGAGGCAATGGGACCTTGTTTGCTTCTATGAGGTCTTGAATGAGATTTTGAAACCTGTAGCATTCATCAGTGGTATGACCGTTTCCTCGATGGTACTTGCAATAGGAATTTGGATTCCATCTCGAAGATCGATTTTCTGGTGTTGGATCCTCGGTAGGGCCAATAGGTTTGATTAATCCTCGATCATAGAGACGATTAAAAGCAGCATCGTAGGTCATTCCAATGGGTGTGAACTCTCGCCTGGGTTTCCTTTTAGATCCTTGATTGTCCATGGCTAAGACATCATTATGGTCAAAGTTACTAACATTATTACTAGAGTGGGCATTTTCAGAAGAAGAAGTACTGTCGCTCTTCTTTCCTTTCCAGCCACCGTGGTTACTATTGTTAGTAGCTTTTTGCTTTGCGAGGTCATCTTCGATTTCAATTCCGATGTCATAAACGGCCTTGAAAGTATTCAAGTTGTGTTGATATTTTAAATGCTTCGAATACTTCTCTTGGAGATTCTTGACAAACATCCTTACAGACTCCTTTTTGGTGGGGACCTCAATCATCTTGGCGGAAGTTTCCCTCCATTTATTAAAGAAAGAAGTAAAGCCTTCTTTCTCTTTTTGTCTTAGCATCTTAAGTTGTCTATGGTCAGTTTCAACTTGAATATTGCACTTGTACCTATCAACGAAAGTGTTTACTATCGATTCCCAGGTAGAGGTTTTCTCCTTGTCAAGGGAGAAGAACCATTGTTGGCAAACTGTTTCAAGAGATAGTGGGAACAGAGAGGGGAAAACCTTCTTATCGATACCCTTAATACTCATTATGGTTTCAAAAGCTCTTAGATGAAAGTAAGGGTTATCTGTTGCCTTGAATTTAGGGATGTCAGTGGCGTTGAACTTATGCGGAAGAAGTTCCTTGTCCATCGAGACCCCTTGTGAACTCATGCTCTGAAATTTATAGTCACTAGATAGCTTGCTTAGACTCTCTTGCATGAGATTCATCTGTTGTTGCTTCACGGGATCATCAACCTTGAGTGCGAGAAGCTTCAGTGTTTCAGTCACGGTAGCCAGTTGGTTCTTAAGATCATTGACTTCTTCTTGAGTTGCCATTATCTTCTTAGCCTTCCTCTTTTGACGAATCAGTTTATCAAAAAACGAGACTTGAATAAAGAGGTTATCCTTGATTAATCGCCCTTCTCTCCTCGACCAAGTACTGTGGAAAAGGAATTTGGGGATACTTATTGTTAATTATTGACTCAAACTTTATTCAACATGCAATGGATGGAAGAAATGAAGAAAAATTGGAATAAAATGTGAAAGAAGATTTAGATGGAGGGATATGAAGAATTAGGAATAGAATGTACCCCCCAACTCAAATGACGGAAAGACCGACTCATGCATGGACCTACGACATGGTCATGGTGTTGTGTACTCAAAGTGTGTGCTAAGATTAGTGAGTGTAGGTGAAATATTAAGACTCATGTCATGACCATGTGGCTAGACTATGTGACCAAGACTCGATTAATGACTTGACAAGGTGTTATTGACAGCGAAAATTAACCGAATTAATTAGCAAACTGGTTAATTAGACCCTAGGTGATGACTCGACCAATAATCCGAACTGTCGACCAAGCGACAGGACTGGCGTCACACTGTGGAGCTTGGCACCAGACAACATAGCTGTCGCCAGGCGCTACACACCATAGTGTGGCGCTACAGCTCAGACCTTGGCGCCAATAGTGGAGCTTCGGTCTGGGACTGTTTTCGGTATTATTAGTCAACTGGGGTATGCCTAAAGTCGTACTAGGTCAATTCCGATTGAAAAATTAGACTTTATTGACTCAAATTAAATAATTAATTAATTAATTAATTAATTAGGCAAAGTTCTTTAAGTCATTAATTGATTTATACTCAACACAAATCAACAAACGGTTAAGAGAAACATAGAATATACATACACAATAAATAATGCACAATTAATCAAGTAGGAACAATTTGATGCAATGCGTTCGCAACCTAACCATGGCTCTAGTTCTCTAAAGTTCGGGATATGGTTTAGTCAAAGAGGGTCCGGTTAATTGTCCGGATGCACCGCACGGAAGCCTAACCGTGAAGGGTTGGCGCGAGTGGATGGGACACCGCGAGTTTTAGAAAAAACTCGCTTCCATGGTTTGGTGAATTCAACATCTCGGATGTACCCTTTGTTGCACGGAGCGTTCAATCGGGTAGATGAAGCATGAATTCCCAGAGGTTTATGTCCATATGTAGAACACATATGGGTTTCAGAAAAGTGAGGAAAAATTCAATCAGGAAGTAGTATCGAGCAAACAATACGAAAAACCGATCGAAATTAGAACGCATATTTCTGGCTCGGTATTGGGGGAAATTGGCGCCAGCAATCAGAGACTGGCGCTAGATTTTAGCTGTAGCGCCTGGCGCCAATGCTGGCGTCTGGCACTACGGCTAAAAGTCTGGCGCCAAGCTCTGGCCCCTGACGCTACTTCCCACATGCCTCAACAGCTTTCTGTGCTCGATAAAATCTTCCTGTTTCGCGCTGTGTTATTTCAGTCTTAGTTGTGAAAAACATTCCTCAAATTTCCTACGTGTAAAATCCTATGTTTTTAACTCATTACGGATGGTCTTTCCAATGAGATCTTTTTTATGCATATGATAATAATGTTAACCAAAATTACGCACATGAAATACTTAGAACTTTTCGAGTCTTATCCACTCATTCTAAATCATTGCCGAAATAAATTAAGGAATTAAAATAGAAATCCTCCCCAGTGGAGTCGCCAAAAACTGTAGGGAATAATTTCAAGCCTTTAAAATCCCACTAGCTTGAACCCCACTGTGATCATACACTAAAGTACGGTGGCGTCCAAAAGGGAAGAAGATAGAGCAAAAGAGTCGCCAACAAATTTTTAAGGAACTTGTAAACCGTTCACGAGGTGAAGGTTACACCGCTTAACGATCCAAGAGATCGTCAACTCCATAAGGTCTAGAACCAAATAAGGGTTCGAGGATGAAGGTACAAATCCAACCTAAAAGAGATTGAACCTGCCCTAATAATAGGCCTCTACTTTATTCTGATCGTATTCATGTGCGCTTTCTAATTAACAAGCAATCAATAGAATTAACCCTAAACCTGTTTATCTATGTTGGTTGAATATAATGCACACGTAAACTATTATTGGCGATCACTTGAAATTATAATCTCAATTAACCCTAACAAGATTATTAATTATCTTATTAAGCATGATTACAAGTACAAATTCCCTTGAAACATGCAATAAAAGGCGTGACCAAGCAATAAATAATATCAAGCAACAATAATAATCATAAATAATAATCATGAACAATTATGAATATCAAATTATAATTAATAATAACCATGAACAATAATGAATATCATAATCATAGCAATCATAATTAATAATAATCATAAGAATCATAACTATAATAATATTCATGTTAAAGCATAAAAGCAAGATCCTAGGCATGATACTTACAAGATTAATAACAAACCCTAGCATGTCACTAAGCAATAAAAATCAAACCTGTAGCCCTAACATGATACTAACAATCATAAATATTAGGAAGAACATAGGAAGCATCTTAGGAATCATAATAAGCATATTTAATATTAAAAATACCCTAGACATGATACTAGGAATATCATAATAACAATCTAAACATGATATCTACATCATAACATCAATTAATCAACTAAAGTACTTACTTTGATGCCTCGTACCTCTTTCTAATAACAAAATACACATGTTAGTAACTTCAAGGAAAATAATAATCAAAACAATTAAATTAAATAATTGAAAGAGAGATTTGGGACCAAGCCCTCAGAAATTAAACCTTTCACGTCTAGGGCAAAGGCAACTTCGAATATGGCTAGGTGTTTCTAGATCTTGCGAATACGGAATTTTGTATGAAAACAAAGTAAGAAAGAATTGAAAGAAAGAATGCTAAAGAATTAATGACTGTTGATGAAAGCTTGAGAATGGAGAGAATTGGTCCATGAAAACGGAGTTTTTGATACGATATTTATAGAGAAAATTAACCAAAAAAGATAATTTAACAAAACAGAGTCTGACGCTCAGGAAACAAGGTTGGCGCCAACCTTGGCTAGCTGGCGCCAGGCACCAGTGGCTAGCGCTTGGCGCCAATGGCTAGCGCCTGGCGCCAAGCCTGGTTCCAGGCGCCAAGGCCTGGGGTTGGACGCCAGTCTTGATTTTAACGCGTTTTCGAAAATCCGATAAGTTTACCGTACTGGAGGATAAAATAATATAATTTCTTCGAAAATGCTATTTGATTTTGATTAAAACTCTGAAAAGTCAACTTATCAATGCTAATTGAATTAGAAATGAAAAGAACCTTCTAGAAGATTCTAGAAGACTAAAACCATTCCTAATTGCATTAGGAATGATAAATCATATTAGGCCCTCCCCTAGATCATAGGGCCGCACATAAAGCTCAAACCAGGCCCAGTTTGGTAAATTGGCCATAACTTCCTCAATATTCATCGGAATTGGGCATATAATATATCATTGGAAAGGTCTTTGCAAGCCCCATCCAACTACACCACTATTGGAACCATATCATGGACCAACCAAACTGGATTGTCTGTTTTCTTAAAATAAAGTTTTCAAAAACAGAGAGAAGAGAAAAGAAATAAAAAACTTTCCGCAACACTAGACCTTTCCACACTTTCGTTTCATTCGATTATTATTCGACGTGAAAGACACTCATCACTGGGTTTGGTTTTGGGGAGACACAAATGGGTGTCTACAATCTCCCTAGATTTGGTGGGCATTAGGGAACGTGCCCTCTCTTAGGGCACTTGACCTAGATTGGTGGGTTGTGCCATTTTGCGGCGCTCTTGGGAAATGGGCCTTAAAGGCCCCAATTATGGAAAGCATCTGAGGCTGACACGTATTAGTTGGCAATTAGCCCAAATAGACATGCATATGCTTGACACATGGGCCTCTTTAATTGGTTCGCATGGACAGGATGGTTTTACCCAAAACACATATAGTCCACACTTGACTTCCCTAGAACAAACCTAAACTAACATGGTGAACAAAAACAAGGAAAACAAGGTAAAATAATAATAAAAGCAAGAATCAACCACTAAACTAATTAATCTACTCAAATAAAAAAAAAAATTTAGCAAAAACAATAATAAATGAAAGCAATAAAGGTGAGAGAAAGTTAGGAAGACTCATTGAATTTATGAGAGGAAAAATCCACAAATTTGCTTCTTCAAAATCCCAAAAACTCCATGAAAAATCCAAGCTTTCTCTCTCTAAACTACTCCTAAACTAGAGAGAGAAACTCCTAATCTAACCCTAAGAGAGAGAAGCTCTCATAAACTAACTAAGAAAATAGCATAATAGATCCCCCCTTTTTTACAAGGAGTCCCGTATATATATATGTGGCTCCACACAAAAGAAAGAGACTTGGACAACAAGGCGCAAATAAATCGTAAACCCAGTCGTGCGCGCCCGCACATAAGTCCTGTGCGCCCGCACACAATGTGTGTGCGCCCTCTCATCGTAGTGTACGGCCGCAACTTTGTGGGTACGGGGAAAATGAGCGCGCCCGCACATGAGTCATGCGCGCGCGCGCAAAGGTGTTTGCGCCCGCACAACGGTCGCGCATAGGGTCGCGCAAACTCTCTGGTTTTGCTTTGTTTCTTCAGTCTGGCTGTGCGGGTTCTGACAGGGCTGCGCGCCCGCACAGCCTCACATGTGCGCCCGCGCATAAGCCGCACAACACCCCGCGCACAACAGATAACTTGGCTTCTTGATATCCTCTTTCTTTCGGCGCATAATTCCTACAAAACCAAAGCATGGAGATCAAAATAAAAACAAAGAAAATAAGATAAATTAAATAAATTAAGAAAATAAGCTAAAAACTATTAAAAACCACTTAAATACTCGAAATCAAGATAAAAGACGAGAATAAGTAAATAAAGAAATAAAGGACAAAAAGGGTTAAATTATTGGAAAAATAAGCCGAAAAACGACTCAATAAACACCCTAAAAAGTGGCATAAAAGTCACTTATCAAACTCCCCCAAGCTAACCTTTTGCTCGTCCTCGAGCAAATTAACATGAAACACGAAAGAAGGAGAATGATTTATTCAAGCAAAGCTAGAACACTTAAGGAGACAAGAATGTACACTAACTCACTTTCGTAGGAATCATGGTCACTTTTAGCAACTAATGACAAGCCCTTTAAACCCCTAGATCGCCCTAGAGGACGAGTGTGCTCTCATGAGGGTGTCCTAAGGGTTTAACCCACAACTCTAAATAAAAACCAAGGCACGGAAATAAAAAAGAAAAGAAAAAGAAACATAAAAAAAAAGAAAGAAAACACAATTTCATATTTGGACAAGAGATAGGAACAAACACCAATGAATGCGAACCTTTCTAAATAGACAAATGTATGCACGTTCCAAGATGTCAATGGTTGATTGAAACATAACATATGCTAAGCATAGAGAACTAATGAGGACTCAATCCACCCTAGCCCCAACCAATCGGGCCGTGTTCTCTCCACTAGCTTCAAATCAACCCTTAAGCTAGCTTCTCATGATTCCTCGAAGGAACCGGAAAAAGATAAAGAAATGAAAAACTTTGAGAAGGTAATCCCGACATCTCAACTATGCATACTCTCTCCATAGGTTTGAAGTCTATCTCCCTCCACCGTTCTTTGACTTAACCCCACTAAAGTCTAAGGGTCTTTTATTTGGTTGTAACATAAGGCTAAGGGTTAAGGCGGGGTACAAATTTGAAAATTTTGGTGATATTTCCTAAGTGAAGCAAAAGAGTGGCCTACTCTCAAAAACAAACTCAAGAATTCACAAAATATCAAACAAAAATACCAATAATGCCATCTCCCACAAGCTTACTCAACACTAACACACAATATATACAAAAAAAAAAAAATGAAGGAACGCTCCCCCCCCCCCCCCCAAGCTTGAACGAAGCATTGTCCTCAATGCTTAAACAAGGGAAGAAAACGAAACCAAACTAAAATATATTATTTTTGTTTATTTGTTTCTTTTTATTTTTTTATTTTAATTTTTTTTTATGTGTCCTTGCCTTTTTCTTACCATGGACGGCTTTTTCTTGAAACTTCATTTGATTTTCTTGAATTGCATCTTTCTTCTCGAACTTTTTGCATATTCTTTTCAAGCTCAACTTTCAAATACCGTACTTAAACCAATTCACAAAGTTTTCTTGCTCATGATCAACACTCTCAAAACTCAAACCTCACAAGCCTATGCTTCACTAACTAAAAGGGTTGGTAAACATAGGCCATTGGGTTTGTAATGCGGTTTAAACAAGAGCGGGAAACATTAGGCTCAAATTGGTTAATAAGTAGGTTGATGCAAAATAGAAAATCAAATTTGTAACAAAATAAAAAGAAGATAAAGAAAAAAAGAGAGAAAAGGTGCCCTTTTCCTCCCCTAGAGAGGCCCGGTCGCGATATTGGGAGCTAGAGGTCAAAACAAGGATTAAGACATGCATAGTCAGGGATCCTAAATAGCCGCTCAACAAGGTGATGAAGGCTAGAACAAATGAAGCTCACAAGGGATTATAACCAAACAAATACCAACCAAGGGTTTCAAATCCACTATAGAGAGCAACTCCATCTTACCACATTCCCGTGAACTAAGGCTTCATGGACCCCTAAAAATTCTTAAACCGGCTACCTTAGCATATAGTATCCTAAAGTCAACCAATGACACTCTCAAACCGTGCATACATTCACCACTTAGGAAGAAAAACATTCAAGAATGCAATTCCAAAACAAAATGTCCAAAATAAGAACAAACAAAACACATTTTGCCAAAATTACCTTGAAAATAAACCAAAATCTTTTTGGAATTTTCAAAATATAAGAAAAGACATGAAAATGCATATACTCAAGTGCAAGGCATAAACGAATCAACATCCCACCAAACATGATAGGATACCCTCCCCCAAGCTTGAATGAGACAATATACTCAAACATAAACCAAATAATCCATGGGAGGGGAAAAGAAAGAAATCAATCCAACAAACCAACACAAGTCCAACGAGTCACCAACCATTAGAGAAAGAGCTAGGAAAGATGTTACCGGATATTGGTGGGTGTAAATACCCGCAAATGAACCAATTTAACCTTTCAAAGCCGATTTCCTTTTGAATTGAAATCTCGATTTCCATATGCTAGCAAAAATAGGCATCAAACTTCCTTGATTCTTGATACAAACAATGCATTAGTGTATATCAAGTCATATACCTAGCAAAAGGCACACAAACATTTCCATGAGAGAAAATCTAATCTTAAAAGAAAAGAAAATGAAAGCAATAAAAACCTCGGGTTACTTCCCGAGAAAGGCTTGTTTAACGTCCAAGCGAGACCGCTCTAGTAAATAATATTGCAACGAACGCAAGAGCTTATCAAATGCACTACTACACATTTCATATGATAACAAGTAGGCAAATGACGGGAGGAGGACGTGCAACAAGATTATTGCACGTAAATGAGGAGGAAGATGCCAAAAGAAAGAAGAAAAATCAAAAGAAAAATCAAAAAAAGAAGAAGAGAAAGAAGAAGAAAAATAAGGAAAAGAATAAAAAGGCAAAACCTCCTCAAAATCTTTTTGGGTGGCATAATCACCCATTTCCTCAATAATGGGAGGATGAAAAGGAAAAGTCTCATCAAAGAAGAGAGGGTCCTCAATAGGATTTAAGACAAAAGAGGGGAGGAACATAGGATAGTAGGGGATGTGGTCAAATTTCCTTGAGAAAGGGACATGAGGAAGGGGAGGAGAAACAATGGTCTCACAAAGCCTCACATCACCAATGAGGGCATGAAAATCAATCATAGAATCCTCAAAAGAACACTCATGACTCACATCTCCCTCAAACAAAAACTCTCCAATAGAAACAACCTCATCCTCCTCTCTATCACAATGATGAACAACTCCCTCAAGATCCTCAAAGCCTAGAGTCTCTAAACCATGCATGAAAGGATAAAGGTTTCTCTTAAATTCATCCCTTTCCCATGAAGCATTGCCAATGAACTCTTTCAAGAGGCTATAATGATTTGTTACACCTTCAATGAACATACTAGCCATAACCTCAAATGAGTCCAAAGACTCATGGATAGAAGGGTCACCAACATGCAAGGTAGACTCATCAAGATGGGGAAAGGGGTTGGAAACCTCAAAATTGATATTTTCTTCATTAGAAACTCTTCCACCATCACTCAAGGGACTTTCAATCTCTCTTGATTGCTCAAACTCATCATCATCATGCTCATGAAATCCCTCATTCAAAATTGAAGATGGCTCACTCACATCCTCACCAAGGGAAGCTCTCAAAGGGGGTAAATAAGGGGAAGGATGGCATTCAAGCTCAAATGGGGAATGAAAAGGATCAAAATCCTCAAAAATCCCCTCATCACGAGAAAATCTCCCCTCAACTTCACACCCTTGGCCCACATCATTCTCAAAAACACTCTCACACTCCAAGTGTGGTGCCTCACATCCATTTACATCAACCAAAGCACTCATCACTTGAGCAAGTCTCACTTCTCTCAATTTTTGTTCCTCTTGAAGCTCTTGGAGTTGTTGGGTGAGATATTGCATTTGAGAAAGAATTTGGGCTTCAATGTTATTGGGTTGAGGTTCATGATCAAAGTCAAATTGCACATCATCAAAATTAGCACAAACCTCATCAAAATGAGCATAAGGGGGAAAGGTGTCAATTTGCATACTTGGATTATCACTAGGCACATAAGAAGTATCAAGAGAATTCATGCAAAAATTAAAAGAATCTTGGCATTGAGAATCAAAGTAAGAAACATGGGATTCTCTATCTAAAGAATCCTTAGCAAGCCATGTGAAGAAATCCCACGCATCATGCATAGACAAATGACAAAATCTACCATTATTCATGTCCTCAACCATTCCCCTAGTATACTCATTCATGCCCCAATAAGCTATATCACAAGCATCATTAAGAGAACACCCATGGTAACTAAGAAAACCATCTAGTCTTTCAAAGTAAGCATAAAAGGGGTCACCATCAAATTGAGGAATAGATAAGCATGCCATTTTTATACAAAGATTGAACAAAGAAATGCAAACAAAAATCAAAATATATACAAGAACCTAGTTAATCTAATCAATACAAACTAATGAACGCCTTAGTCCCCGACAACGGCGCCAAAATTTGATCGAAGGATTAGATAGTGTCGTTAGTCTACTAACCCTAATCAATTTAACAATTTATAATACCTAAACTACCCTAATACGAGTATAGGGGTAAGTAAAGGGTCGAACCCAAAAGGACTAAGTGTATTAATCTATGCTAATTAGACTACTAGGAAAGCTTGTGGGGTAAAGAGAGATTCAACTAAACACTACTAAGAGCAAATAACTAAAACTAGGGAAAGTGGAATCCAATTACATCAGTGCATTCAACAACATCAAACAATTAGATGAAAATGACCTCAATTAGGACGATTAACACATTTAACTCACTCTCTCGCAATTAAGCATGTTAATAATCCTACTAAACAAATTCACTCTCGTGCAACTAGCCTAGCAAAGATATGGAGGAATTTAGGGCTCTCAAACAACTCACTTTCGCGCAATTGATTGAAAACACAATTAAAAGCATAAAATCAATTAGCTAGAAAGATTCTAATCCATAAAAGCATCATCCATACACAATAATCAAGAAACAATTTCATACTAACCACAATCAATCATTAAATTAATTAACATAACCTTCATCCATTTCCCTAGAACAAACCTAAACTAACATGGTGAACAAAAACAAGGAAAACAAGGTAAAATAATAATAAAAGCAAGAATCAACCACTAAACTAATTAATCTACTCAAATAAACAAAAAAATTTAGCAAAAACAATAATAAATGAAAGCAATAAAGGTGAGAGAAAGTTAGGAAGACTCATTGAATTTATGAGAGGAAAAATCCACAAATTTGCTTCTTCAAAATCCCAAAAACTCCATGAAAAATCCAAGCTTTCTCTCTCTAAACTACTCCTAAACTAGAGAGAGAAACTCCTAATCTAACCCTAAGAGAGAGAAGCTCTCCTAAACTAACTAAGAAAATATCATAATAGATCCCCCCTTTTTTACAAGGAGTCCCGTCTATATATATGTGGCTCCACACAAAAGAAAGAGACTTGGACAACAAGGCGCAAATAAATCGTAAACCCAGTCGTGCGCGCTCGCACATATGTCCTGTGCGCCCGCACACAATGTGTGTGCGCCCTCTCATCGTAGTGTACGGCCGCAACTTTGTGGGTACGGGGAAAATGAGCGCGCCCGCACATGAGTCATGCGCGCGCGCGCAAAGGTGTTTGCGCCCGCACAGCGGTCGCGCATAGGGTCGCGCAAACTCTCTGGTTTTGCTTTGTTTCTTCAGTCTGGCTGTGCGGGTTCTGACAGGGCTGCGCGCCCGCACAACCTCACATGTGCGCCCGCGCATAAGCCGCACAACACCCCGCGCACAACAGATAACTTGGCTTCTTGATATCCTCTTTCTTTCGGCGCATAATTCCTACAAAACCAAAGCATGGAGATCAAAATAAAAACAAAGAAAATAAGATAAATTAAATAAATTAAGAAAATAAGCTAAAAACTGTTAAAAACCACTTAAATACTCGAAATCAAGATAAAAGACGAGAATAAGTAAATAAAGAAATAAAGGACAAAAAGGGTTAAATTATTGGAAAAATAAGCCGAAAAACGACTCAATAAACACCCTAAAAAGTGGCATAAAAGTCACTTATCAAACGTGCCCTCTTTTAGGGCATTTGACCTAGATTTGGTGGGTTGTGCCATTTTGCGGCGCTCTTGGGAAATGGGCCTTAAAGGCCCCAATTATGGAAAACATCTGAGGCTGACACGTGTTAGTTGGCAATTAGCCCAAATCTGCATGCATATGCTTGACACATGGGCCTCTTTAATTGGTTCGCATGGACAGGGTGGTTTTACCCAAAACACATATAGTCCACACTTGACTTCCGTTGATCTTTTCCTAGGTTTTACATCCCTTTCTTCCATTCTTCTTATCCTGTTGGGCCTACAAATCCATTTTTCATTTTTGGAGGATCAATGTGAGGGAATGCATTGATGCTTGGCCACTACTCATATATCAGGAACTGGATTTATGCAGTGGTTGTAGAGTTGCTTGCATGATTTCACATAATACCAAGAGCTGATGTAGTTATATGGATTAACCATTTCATGGATCGTTGCCCTGATCTCAGATAGCTGCCAATTACCACAAGAGAATATCTTGTTGTTCAAGCTCAATGGGAATTGAGATTTTCCCTTATGTATCTCATACTCTATGGACTGGATGGGCATGCTTTGAAAATGGCGGTTTCCTTGCTGATGTCCTTCACCTTCTTAGCTATCTTTAGACATGCATCATCATCATTCCAAGACTTTGATTTCTCATGCCTAGTTGACTTCCTGACCATACACACCCTTCTAATTCTTATGATAAGAAACAAGATCAATTTAGCTTATATTTGCATTTATAAGTCAAAATGAATAAAAAGTTTTAGATTATACCTTCTAGCAGATTTAAGACAGGTCTACACCTGTCAACCCCAAGGTTTGAGTTCAAACTCTACACAAAGTTTGATGTGTTTGAGTAATTACAAACATTTGGATCAAACTTGTGTTTGCTCCATCTAGATTGATCACCAATGTCAGCAAACCACTGCATCACCTCTTCACCCCGTTCCTTTTGAAGCTTCTCCATGGCTTTTCTAAAATTGAATTTGTTGGTTGCATTAAAGGCCCTCCAAAACAGGATATGCATCAATGGACCTAGGAAGAGCTTTTTTAAATTTTGCTAAGGTGTTTGCAGCAATATTTTCTCCTAGCTGCAAGCCAAACTTGCTTCAAATCTATGTCAACACCTTGCAAGAACAAGTTCAAATTAGTTATTCAAAGTCTAAGTATGTTTGCAACTGTTTAATAGAAAACAGACTAACAAGTACCTTTTGTCTATCAGATATTATATTCCAATTTGTCCTGTTTGAGTCTTTAACAAGGTTGTTAAGATGCCAAAGGAAGTGTGACCAGCTTTCCTTGTCTTCAGCACTCACTATTACATATGGCACAAGGAAAATTTCATTGTTTCCATTAATTGCAATAGCAGACAACAAGATACCCCCATAGTTGCCTTTCAAATGTGCCCTGTCAACACTAATTAGTGACCTGTAACTACTTAGGAGACCCTTCCACTGCCTAGCAAAATAGATGAAGATGTTGATAAGTAAGTTCACCCTTTGGATGCTCTCACTCTCATGCCATGCTACAAATGCTACGAATTCTAGGTTAGTACTCTTGATCACCTCATCACTGAAAGGAATAGTGTCCTTCGAACAAGTGTATTATTCTGATAGCGGGTTCAGAATTATTAGAAAGCTAATATATTCAGTAAGGTCAAGTGATCGGAATGCCTGGGTGGAGGCCGCTTCCGATCAGTAATATTAATATAATTAATATTACAGCTTAATCTTGATTGAACCCTTTGGGTCACACCCAAGCAAAATATACGAACCAACTCGACGAATTAATTCGAAAGAAATTAATTCGTCGCCCGAGTGTTAAACATTTAGTCGTCGGAATTTTGAGCTTGGAGCGTCGAAACCGAGCGTCAGAGAATCTCAAATGTCAAGCCAAAATTTAGGATTTGGCGAGACGGGAAAATGCATCAAGTAACAAGTAAAATCCTAGCCACGCAAAAGGCTAAGAATACATGCCCAATAGGAGCATGCCACGTGGCAGCACACATGGAAAAACACCATGTGGCAGCACACGTGGCAGCCACATTAGCAGCCGCCAAGTGGCAGTAGCCACGTTGGCAGCCGCCACATTGGCAGCCACCAAGTGGCAGCATGCCACGTTGGCAGCGTGCCGCGTGGCAGCGCCATGGTGGCGGCGTGCCACGGTGGCGACACATGTGGCTATGGCTGTGGACCCAGTTTGATGGGTCATGGACACGGGCCAAAATAAAATGGGCCAACCGAACCCAACTTGGGGCTCAAGGTTGGGTGACACATGGTTAGTTCACATTGCATGTGAAATGCCTTGGGGACCAAGTGAGAAAGTGGTCTACACCTAACCATGTGACACTTGTCACTTGTTCCTTTGTTTATTTAACTAAGGGTTGAATTCACCAATCTTTCCACGTGGGATCTTTTTGTGAAAAGTCCCACATTGAAAGATGAGTGAAATTCACAAGGCATACTTCCTTATAAATAGTCATGGAATGACTTGAGAATTCTTTGCTTGAGTGGGAGTTAAATAGAGCATTCCATAATATTGGAAAAACTCTTAAGCTCTTATAACACTCGGGTTTTGGTCGGACCTCGCTAACCCCCAGGTAGTAGACCTTAAAGTTGTGTTTGCCTTTTTGTGGGTGGATACCGTTGGAGGCGCGGCGTTTGATGTGCTCGTAGCTTTCAAGTAAGAGCCCCGGTTTTTGGGCGAAGCTCGCTTCAAGGGTAAGATTCGTTATCTTTTCTTAGTGATTATTCATTTTTGCTTTATGATTTTAATTATTGCGAGTGGTTCCTTGGGTCGGGGTTTGTTTCCGCGGTGAGTCGGACTCACCAAACCCCAACAGCGGTATCGGAGCCCCGCTCGTTTATTTTTATAATCATATTTTTCAAGGTTTATTTTGGCTTAATTTTCTAATATAAGTTGCTAATTAGATTAGTAGCTCGGTTTTATTTATTTTAATCCCGTTTTTAATGTCGATTTTGGTCCAGAACCCAGATTTTCGCCCAAGACTAGTGAATTTTGGGTGGAAAACGTATTCTGGAAAGGTTTTTATCCCAGAGGGAACTGTGATTTTAGCCAAATTCTGACCAGAAATGCCTTTTTCGAGGGGTTTTTCGTTTTTGACGAAAAATTTTAAGTCTTTTCTAACCTTGAAATTAATGGCATAAATTGTTGATTATATGGTTGATTATTTGCATTATTTTCTCCAATTTTATGTCCCCTTAAAGCACACTTACTTGGTAGTATTTGATGCTTAAAGGTTGATTTATTTTCACATAATTGCAAACTAATTGCTTTTTAGTGTGAAAGTTTTAATTTTGAGGCTTCCATAAGTGTTAAATATTCAATCTTTATTTGTGATAAGTGATTGAAACTTTAAAAACCACTAAATTCCATGTTATTTTGTGTTAAACTTTGATGTTTTAATCATTTTGAGTTGATTGGAAACATAAAGTTTCGATTTTGAGATAGAAATTTGGTTATCTTAATGTTGGAAGATATAATTTTCAAGGATTCACAAAATTTAGATGTTGGAATTTTCATTTGAACATTAAAGTTCATATTTTTCCAACTTCCCTTTACTTTGTCAAATTCTCAAGTTTAATTTAAATTGATTAAATTGAAAGTGAGAAATTGCCTCAATTTTATGTTGCACCAAGCTAAACCAATTTAATTAAGAATGGTTCTTGGAATTATTTTGGTTATTTGCACTTTGAAAATTTTATTAAGTTAGACTTGTTTAAAATTTTATTTTGCTCTCTAAATTAGTTCTAAAATTAATTTAGAATTATTTATTGTTGTCTCGCAAAAAAGGGATCAAATCCCGAGGTCGTGGCACGCAAAACGAGGCATTGCATCACCTTGGCGAGCCGGGCTGCATAGCAGCCCATATGTGGCTGCCAAGGTGGCAGCACCGCCTTACTTGCGGCCACACGCGCGGCAGTAGCCACGCAAGGCAGCAGCACACGCGCGGCAGCAGGTGCGGGCTGCAGCAGCCACGCGCGGCTGTGCCGTGGCAGCAGCTCGCGGCCGTGTGCCGTGGGCCGTGTGTTCGTGGTCTTGGCGTGTGTGTATGCTTGGTGCGGTGAGGTGGCTAGCCATAGTAGGCTTGATGTTGCTTATTTTTCCGTTTTACTTATTTTAATTAAAATTTTGGGAGGCTAGGCCTCGGTTTTGAGCGGCATTGGCAAAATTTCATTTTGACAAGTTTGGGTGCTACCGACTTAATTAATTAGATTAATTAAGGAAATGCAGAATTTAGTGGGAGCTTCAATTATTAATGACGTAATTTATATAATCGGTTAAACAACTTTGACTAGTTTTAATTAGGCGTGTTAATCGGATTAACCACCTAGATTAGTTACTAGAGCGCGCGTTGTTTAAAATGCATTTTATTTTGTTTTAATTTGTAAATTGCATGGGCCATTCACAAATAGTTAATGGATGAATGGAATATATATATATATATATATTCTCTCTCACAGGTTTTATGAAATGGCAACTAGTGGGACCCGACTAGGATAGAAAATACGGACTACGTGCCGTTATGTATTTTTGTAAATCTAAATTCGGTCTACGCACCGTTAAGTATTTTTGTACTTTAATATTTAGATCTTTCCTAGTTGTAGACACTAGTTTTTGCATAGTTTGGTAAAGTCTTGAAGACGGCGTATCTTGGAAGACAAAGCCTTGAATTGCAAATGAAGACCTTTTGAAGATATGAAGATCTCAAGGGGTCATGCTAGTTGCCAATATGCATCTATAATTTCGCTTTATATTTTATGCCTATATATATATGCGTGAATTATTCATTAGATGCATGTTTAGGTTTTCTTGATGTTGCGATGATTAGTTAAGTTCACTTAAATCAACCAACATAGAAATCCTAGGTCCCTAAAAAAAATATTGAGTCAAACTTGCCTTTCCAAAACAACACTTACTAACCGAACGAGAGTAATGGTAGGCTACGCCAAAGCGAGGTGCCATCACTTCTTCAAGGGGCATAAGGCACACCGGGTGTGCACGTTGGTTTTGGTTTAACTCATCGGTATGAGTGAGGAGTCCTCACATACCGTGGCAAAAGAGATACATCGTCAAAGATGCATTAGATGCGACGATTGTCTAACCAAGAGTGGCTTAGAGCCATTAGCAAGGCAATGCTTACCATAGAAGATTGAGTTTTTAAGACAAGCCAAAGCATGCTTAACCACTCTCTGTTTCTTCGGATCTTGGAATCGCCTTATTTTCGCCAAATAGGGACAATAATTATGCGTAAATAAGACGTTTAATAAGATTGAAGTTTGCATGAATGCTATTAAATTTCAAACTTATTATGTTCTTGATAAATGGTTATACTTAGCACTTATATTTATAGTATTCCAAATCAAATAATATTGTTTCCATGATTGGTAGAGGAAATCCTTGAGAATAGTTCTCAAAGAAAGGAAAAGCATTTCTAAAATATAATTCTCATAAATGACTTTTATAATTAAGTCCGAAAGGACGGTTGGACATCATGTATTCAAAATACTAGGTAGTTTTGATAAAACATGAGGTATTGAGTTGCAAACTCAAGATTGTCAATGTTTGACAACCAACGTATCTTTTCGCATCACAATTGAGTAGGACTCATTGATGTAGTAATTCGAGTAAGAATTAATGGAAAAGATGGAACTTTGTTTTACGGCGCACTAGGTGCTTGATTATGCCTAACAAAGTATAAGAGTCAAGGTACTTAAAGAAATGATTCTTAAAGTAAGATTATGAGATATTGTATGATAAGAAATATAGGAAAGAAGGAACGAAGAAAAGGAATTAGATTTCATTTCAACTCATGAGTTCATGTTATTGTATTTTACTTAGCAATTCGTTATCTTCACAAGTATAGGATATTGCTTGAGTGTTCCACTATGAGAGTGACCTCAAACTATTGAAGTTAAGCTAAGTTAACGACTTACAAGCTTAGAATGAAGCAAGAAGAGCTACATCAGTTGTAAGATCGTATGTTTTGTTTAAAGACCTTTTAAGCCAAAGGCTGGAACAAGTAATGGCTATTATGTTCCATAATCAGCAACTGATCCGTTTACACACGGAAAGACTCACATTCAAAGTAATGAGCAATAGTTGCGAGATTTATTCGAATGGGATGGTTATCCAAGCGTTGAGTTAAGAATGCTTGATTATAAACAAACATTTCTCTAACATGATAAACTCACTAAGTTCAAGTCATGGGATTGATTTGCGTTCCAAACATCTTTAGCAATGTCACATCGACAAGAACGTACTCAAGGCTCTATTAAATAGGCTCTTGATAGTTGCTTGAATTGGAATCATTCTAAGACAAGAAAGTCTTACTTGTTGAAACCGACAAAGCAGAGAGCTATTGTTCTTGGTATAGACAATTGACTCCGAAGGCTAAAGAGGATTCAATTACTTCAACGTTTCACAAAGAATTTGAAAGGATATGGCTTTATTCATCAAATGTGAACAAACTTGACTTGAGTAGCTCAAGAGTTCGGTGAAGTACATAATCGACTTGGCAAGATATCAAAACGTCTAGATTAGATCGAGCGATGTTTACTTGAGCCAAGCGTAACTATCTCAAAGTTATGAATGGAAATTTTCATAAATAACTCCACAAAGAACATAGTGTGTCATCATGGAGACCTCGGTGTCATTTGAAAATGACTCGAACAATGATGGTTCACAACCCTTCCTATAAAGTTCTTAAAGATTTGCACAAATGACTAATGTTACACTAAACAATGTGTCGAAGCTAAGAAAGGACGCCATATTCAGTTATGGATAGAAATAACTTCTAAAAGTCTTTTCAAGTATATGTCTAAGGCTCTTAGTCTCAGTAGGAGTTCACTAGCTTAGTGGGAGCAAAGTGGCTCAGTGGGAGCTAGGTGACTCAGTGGGAGCTGAATGGCTCAATAAAGACTAAGATAGCTCAAGTAGGAGCTAACTGTTTGTTTCACAACGAACTTTTACCCAAAGACAATATACATGTCTCTTTGTAAGCATTCAAGTGAGACTACGGGTAAACCTCCACATCCTAATTGAGAACAAAAATTGTTTGTTGCTCTAAGTAGTGTCTTTTTGGAAAGTAACACGTTTCCAAAACGACAAGTGGGAGAAAAATGAACTCGATGACCATCGATCTTAGCAACAAACTAGAACTGAGAATCTCGGAAGACCTTAAAGGATTTCGTGATAATGCTTGATCAAGAATACTCAAAAAGGACTTTACAAGTGCCTTAAAAGAGAATTCATTACTCACAAAACATTAAAGATGTTGGAGTAAGATCAACATAATAAAAGGGCTCTGAAAGCGCCTTAAAACTCAGTGTTTGATGCCCCGTATAGGTATAGAATTCACCAAAGGCTTGGATTGAATCCTATAAATTTTCTATTAAGTTAGAAACAAACCTAAGACTTACAAGCATACTATTTACTATTAGATAGTAAAGGAATAATGTCTTGTAAGATAGCTACGACAAATCCAAATTCCGAATAATGGTTAAAAGCCATGAAAATCCGAAATAGATTCCATGTTTGAAAATCATGTTTGAAACTTGATTAATTTGCATGAAAGGTGAAAGACCCATCGATTGCAAATAAGTTTTCAAGGAGAAAACTAACAAATGTGGAAATGTATATGCATGCATAGCTAGATTGGTTGTAAAGGATATAATTAATTTCAAGGAGTTGATTTTAGTAAAATCCCATTCACCAATCGGAATGCTCAAGTCTTTTCGTGATTGATCTAGCAAAATTGCGCATATGAAATATGGAAGAATAGATACAAAAACCGCCTACCCAAAATAGGATTTTGGAAGTGACTATGGAATAGTCTAAGGGTTTTGAAAATCTAAATAATGCTAGATTTGAAAGCAAGCACATGGAATCCGTCATAGGATTAAAGGAAGCATTGCATGAAGGAATTGGAACGTGTTTTCTCATAAAGTTAATAAGAGGATTGACTTATGGAGAAACATAGAAATTCTGATGAACAAGAAGTTTAGTGGGAGCAAAAGTAATGGTCCAACAAGAAGTTTACGAACTCTATTGTGAAACAACCATCAAATGCTAAATGTTTAGATTTGAAAGTATTTTCGACAATGGACCGAGCTAAAGACGATACTTAGTACATGTTGGGAATTAAGTTCTATGGTATAGACTTAATTAAATGTTTAAATGAGTAAAAGAAATTACCATGTTAAACATGAAAGACTTTGAAAGGCTTTCGACCCATATGTATGAAGCTAAGTAAATGTTTGACCTATGTATAAGCTAGGCTAAGTACTAAGTCAAACGAAAGGACTCTAGTAGAAGACTTTCAACCACATCATATAGCGAACAATTTGGCAAGACTCAGTGTAACTGTATGAGCTAAATGTTACATGGATGGAATAAAATTGAGAATAATTCTAGAATTAAATCCATCATGTAAAGCTATAATATGGAATCGTCAGATGACTTAAATGCTTAGAGCATGTGAAGTACGTATATAATACCAATCGACATTAATCTAAGTATTAGATCATTAGATTATAGTCAAGAACATCCAAAGAACTTAGATAAGTAGTTGGATGAGTTCTTGACGCATGGAAACAAATATAATTTGAGTTTTGATGTTGCAAGCACAAACCTTAACAAGGATTAGATCCTTAGCAAGGAAGCCATTTATAAGCACGAGGCAAGAAGTGTCGTGGCTTGAGAATGGTAACATGGATATGCATCCATGTATAATGTGCGGGAATTTAAGGAAAATTTCCATGATCACAAGTGATTAGGGTATCCCAAATTGTTGTGAGTCGCTTGGAGTAAAACCCAAGCAAGACATCATCGGGGAGTCTACTAAAATATATGTTGCCTTAAAGGCAATAATAAGATAGATGTTAAATGGAAAGGTTCGTTGTTGAACATTAATGATTGTAGGTTGTCAAGTAGAAGGTCTCAAATCATGAAAATGAGTGGGAGCCATTGCTTGGACAATAAATCCTGAATCACATGTAATCCATTAACACTCTCAAAATTTTATCATCTTATTATGGAAATGGTGGATAATGAAGATGCTAAGGTTTGCAAAGTAATTATAACTAAACCTATGCAATAAGTGAACGACAACATTCATAATTGCATGAAAGAAATCAAGCATATCAAATATGGGTGTGATTTCTATGAATGTTTTATGAAGAGTATTACTCTTTAAACATTTGGGAAAAACCATTTATCATAAGATGAAACATTGTGAAGTTTCATAGTGGAATAAAATATTTCTAAATATTCCACAAAACTATTTAATTATGGTTTAGAATTAAATAATGAGTCCATTCGATTTTAATAAATATTCAAAATAGGGTATCAAGTCAATGGCTTGGATAAAGAAACACCTATTAAGTGAACATTGAATATTTTAATCCAAAATTATCCCTAATCAAGGTCATATTTTGTGGACGATTGATGACCATCAGAGATTAGTCTGTAGTATGATTTGTAGCACCGTTTCTTGTGCTATGAGGATATAAATCATTTGCACAGGTATTGGTTTAGAACCATACTGGATCGACCTATGAGGATACTTTAAGAGATTTAAAAATCGTCATAAGTATTTTCTCATTATTACTATCGGAACTCTTTTCCTTTGACCATGAGTAGTGGGAGATCTCTTGTTTGAGTACTGGTCCGCTTTGGTATCCGCCAAACGTTCGCCGTAACTGGGGATTATAAAGAGAGATATTGGGCGGGTGAGTCCTCTTAGTAAGAGAAGCTACATTACAAGACTGGAAATGTCCCCCTACTAACAATAGGGAACATGTCTTATTGTTTACAAGGCCTCTCGAAGAGCGAGACTGTGAAAAATGCATGGCCGTGCTCAGATGGATTTTAGAAATCATCTGCTTATTAACAGTCAAACTCGGATTTCGAGAAACACTTCTAGACGTAACAGAGATGACTAGTAATCTTACTCTGTAGTTCATGAAGAGACATGAAGAGACATAGGATAAGGGCTATACACTAAATGCACACTTGTCCGGAAGGACAAGTGGGAGATTGAAAGGAATAGTGTCTTTCGAACAAGTGTATTATTCTGATAGCGGGTTCAAAATTATTATAAAGCTAATATATTTAGTAAGGTCAAGTGATCGGAATGCCTGGGTGGAGGCCGCTTCCGATCAGTAATATTAATATAATTAATATTACAGCTTAATCTTGACTGAACCCTTCAGGTCACACCCAAGCAAAATATACGAACCAACTCGAAGAATTAATTCGGAAGAAATTAATTCGTCGCCCGAGTGTTAAACATTTAGACGTCGGAATTTCGAGCTTGGAGCGTCGAAACTGAGCGTCGGAGAATCTCAAATGTCAAGCCAAAATTTAGGATTTGGCGAGACAAAAAAATGCATCAAGTAATAAGTAAAATCCTAGCCACGCAAAAGGCTAAGAATACATGCCCAATAGGAGCATGCCACGTGGCAGCACACATGGCAAAACGCCATGTGGCAGCACACGTGGCAGCCACGTTGGCAGCCACCAAGTGGCAGCATGCCACGTTGGCAGCGTGCCACGTTGTAGCGCCATGGTGGCGGCGCGCCACGGTGGCGACACATGTGGCTATGGCCGTGGACCCGGGTTGATGGGTCATGGACACGGGCCAAAATAAAATGGGCCAACCGAACCCAACTTGGGGCTCAAGGTTGGGTGACACATGGTTAGTTCACATTGCATGTGAAATGCCTTGGGGACCAAGTGAGAAAGTGGTCCACACCTAACCATGTGACACTTGTCACTTGTTCCTTTGTTTATTTAACTAAGGGTTGAATTCACCAATCTTTCCATGTGGGATCTTTTTGTGAAAAGTCCCACATTGAAAGATGAGTGAAATTCACAAGGCATACTTCCTTATAAATAGTCATGGAATGACTTGAGAATTCTTTGCTTGAGTGGGAGTTAAATAGAGCATTCCATAATATTGGAAAAACTCTTAAACTCATATAACACTCGGGTTTTGGTCGGACCTCGCTAACCCCTAGGTAGTAGACCTTAAAGTTGTGTTCGCCTTTTTGTGGGTGGATACCGTTGGAGGCGCGGCGTTTGATGTGCTCGTAGCTTTCAAGTAAGAGCCCCGGTTTTTGGGCGAAGCTCGCTTTGAGAGTAAGATTTGTTATCTTTTCTTAGTGATTATTCATTTATGCTTTATGATTTTAATTATTGCGAGTGGTTCCTTGGGTCGGGGTTTGTTTCCGCGGTGAGTCGGACTCACCAAACCCCAACAATCACATGTAAGGTAAGTGAGTGTAAGACTCATCGTGCCCTCCAAATAGGACATCTCTCACATACCTCTTTAATTTGTAGAGAGAAGATTGCCTCATGTATATGCTATACGTTTTAAACAACAGCTCCTTCAAAGGTTTCTAAGGAATATCTAGATTAGCCTTGATGTCCTCCATCACTTTATATGCATCCCACTTGACAGTGCACATTAGGTTGTATGTCTCCAAACCCCAACATGTGTGCACATCAGGACATATCTTCTTTATAGCCTATGTTCCGCCTTTTGGGAACTTTCTTGCATGTAATCTTCAGTCACAACATTTGAACATAGTAGGTGACTGTGTACCTCCTATTTTCTGCAAACACAACATTCAAGGCAAACCCTTCTTGAACATCATAGTTCTTCAATGTTTTTCTCAAATGACCTTTATCAATGAAAAGCATCCAAGGTTACTGAATTTTCCCAAAATCTTTTTCTTCTTACATTTCTCCATTTTTGTATAGCTTGTTGAAGTAGTTGTCTTCATCATCAGAATCAATAAAGCCATGCCAATTTTCAGGCTCCTAATTTTCTTCAACATGTGGAACTCTCCTTAGTTCTTCTATTTCATTAAGTTCAATGTCATCAGTAATGATGAGTTCATTGTTAGAATCTTCATTTTCAGACCCTCCATCAGCAGAACCCTCAGCATTATCACTACTAGAACCCTTACTAGAATCATCAAAGATCACTTTTTTCCTCACAACACTAACACTCCTTCCCTCCTCAAGCTTCCCCTTTTTGGTAGGTTTTTCCCAAATACCCTTCCTCAAAGCTGTGGGTCTTAGGCATCTTCCTATCAAACAAGGTGGTTTGAGGTAAAGAAATGGTTTGTTTAGATTTTAGGACTTTGAATCTGGGATTCCTTCTCACAGCTAGAGTTTTAAATATGGTGTGTGATGATTGTGGAGAGGGTGGAATTTTTTTACCAAGAGCATTGCTAACAACTGCACTAGAATTCTCACCTTTGCCCTTATCCCTGCCCTTACCCTTTCCCTTACCTGCAGCAGAAGTCTTACCCTTCCCCTTGCCCTTGTCATTACCCTTAGGTGCAATAGAAGTATCTTTACCTTACCCTTGCCTTTTCCCTTAGATGCTGCACTTTTTGCACATGCCTTCTCAAATGCCTTCCTACCCTTAGTGTATTTCTTACTAGACATGTCAACACCAATATCCCTGATTCTCTTACATATCAGCAGCAGTAACAATTGGATCATAATTAAACTCTCTAGGGAACATCTCGTCTATAAAGGGGTCAATAGCAATATCTCTATAGCATTAACATCATTGGTGGACTGATATTTCAATCTCAATATCATCTTAAGTTTGAGTTTGGTCATTGGTTCATTTACAGGCTTGTCAGGATGTGGTTCATTCAGAGGTTGTTCATTTAGAGAATCTCGTTGTGTTCATTTAGAGGTGAAGGTGTTCTGGTTCATTTAGAGGAGGTACTTGATTAGCTTGTTTAGTAGCTATATTGTTCCTCCTAAACTCATAGACTAAGTCATTCATATAGGTTGAGTCTAAGGTAGTGTCAACATAAATCTCATAAAAGTTAGCATCAGGGAAGGTTATAAACATCCTAAACATACCACCATCATCATCAATAGGCAGCGTTTATTTCCCTCTATATGCATAAGCAAAGTTAGGGTTCAACATAACTATACCTTATTTCTATAACCTATCTTAAAACTCAACCATTAAATCTATGAGATTGTAAAGATCAGGATCTACTTCAATATCAACATTATGAGCCTTATACTTAAATCTATCTAATCACAATCGTGTCATCCATTCTGCAAATTTAGGTCAACAAACTACATTCAATTCAAGTTTCAATTTAACATAGCATGCAACGCTACATAACAAATAATCTGACCTAGGGTGATATATCACTAACAAACTTAGAAATATCAACTCAAACACACCCAAATCGAATTATGCATGCAATCAATACAAAATATCAACAAATCATAATCATAGGCATAATGTGCATAATTTAAACCATAATCGGCTAACGATTGTACATGGAAACCATATTTCAACCCTTTAGACAAAAGTTCATATACTACCAAAAACCAAACAATTTTAAGCGAAATTCAGAAATTTAAAGGCTAAGATCAACACTTACCTTTAACGATCAACAATGAAGTGCAGAATTCTCAACAATTTTGTTCCAAATGTGCGTCAATTTGGGAACCTCACAGAAGAATAAACAGGGCAGAGAGTGAGAAGGAAGAAGAAGATGAATGATCTTCTAAATTAGGGTATTTTTAAATTAGGTAGTTAGAGTTTGGAGGGAGATATTTAATGTGTGTGGGGTAGGGGAAAATTTAGTCATTCCATTTTAATTAAACTACACTAAAATTAACCTAGGATTAACGTTGGTTTAACGTTAGGGTTACTGCAAATGAGTGTGTGAAACCATGGGTGTACCGCTAATAAACAAAAGTTAAGTAGGTGTACCCCTTGATAAATGCCCGAACCTTGGGTGTAACATTGATAATTTCCCGAAAACAAAATATACCTATGATTTTAAAGGAAACAATATAGCTCATGTAAAAAATATATATATAGCCCGGATTTTAATTTAGACGTCAAGATTATTAATGCAAAAGTCTTAACAAATAAAATGAAATGAAATACATTTATGGACTATGTGCTTTTCTTCTGCCCTTATAAAAAAGGAAAATTTGGTTTAAATAATCCAACCTTTAACATATCTACTTTTTAATTTCTTTTTCAGTAGTTGTGTAATTTAATTGAGCATCACTAAGCATTTTACTAGCATAATTAATTACATGCAGCTTTTTATCTTTTCTCTGCCCTAAAACAGCACTAAGAGCATGATCACTTGCATCACACATTAATTCAAAAGGAAAATTCCAATATGGAGCTATCACAATAGGTGCTGAAATTAACTCTTGCTTTAATTTGTTAAATGCATGCAAACATTCAGAATTAAAATCAAAGGGAGCATCTTTATTTAACAAATCACATAAGGGTTTATAAATCTTAGAAAAATCCTTAATGAAACGTCTATAAAAACCCGCATGGCCTAAGAAACTTCTAATTCCCTTAACATTAATTGGAGGTGGGAGTTTTTCAATTACTTCTATTTTCGCACAATCTACCTCAATTCCTTTTGCAAAAATTTTATGCCCAAACACTATACCTTCTTGTACCATGAAATGGTACTTTTCCCAATTTAAAACTAAATTAGTCTCTTCACAACGTTGCAAAATCAGAGAAAGGTTAGCTAGACAATTATCAAAAGATGAAAACACGTCGTCAATTGTCTATCCCTAGATCAAATAAAATTTATACAACCTAAACATACCTAATTCGAGTATAAGGCAAGCATAGGGGTTGAACCACAGGGAACGAATAAACACCACCAAATGTTATCGACAATTAAGCTAGTCTGGAATAGGAGATAACTAAAATAAAGTCTAAATAAAACACTAAGAGAAATGGTTTAGGTATAGTATTCACTTGAACATAAACAAAGGCATATAAATTGAATTAATTATGAACTAAACATGCTCGAATATCGAAGTAAAGGATCCAATCTAGCCGCCTTCCGGGGTCAATTGGCTTCTCCTAACATAGCCTCTATGCTTCCACATTATAACCATATACTAGGAGGTAGTATTAAATAAAAATCGATAATAATGAACCCTAGATAAGTCAACTTCTGTTCCTTGTTGAGTCTATTTCATTTTAATTCAAAAACACAAAAAGATTTTTATCTTTTAGGATACATTTGTAGCCGTGCTACTAAAAATTTCATTTGAGATTGTGTGTGCAAGTGAACATGGGAGAAGTCCCAAGAATTACATTAAAGGAGTTGGGCACTCCGAGTGCATACAAGTATGAGAGCGGAATTGCTCCATTAATAATCCCGGAAAGTGACTTTGAAATCAAGTCGGTAATGATAACTTTGATTGAAAGGCGACAATATAGTGGAGGCACAAATGAAAGTCTCCTCAATCATCTTATGGAGTTCGAGAAATGTTACAACTCAATTAAGGTGAACGAGGTTGCTCAAGAATTCATAAAGCTTAAACTATTTCCCTTTTCTCTAATTGGAAGAGCTCAAGAGTGGCTAGAAAAGGAAGTGAAGCCTAGTTCCTTAAGAACCTGGGACGAAGTTACAAAAGAATTTCTTTCGCATTTCTTCCCTCAAAAGAAAACGGCGGAGATGAGAGCTTTGATTCAAGGTTTAAATCAAAGGTCTAGTGAAAGCCTCTATGAAGAATGGGAGAGATACAAAGAATATCAAAGAGAATGTCCTCACCATGGAATCCCGACTTACCAAATCATTCAAAATTTTTATGGTGGTTTGAGTCCTCAAGGGAGGTCAAGTCTTGATGCCGGGGCCAGAGGCCGAATCATGAACAAGACGGTAGAAGAAGTTGTGAATGTGATAGATGATGTAGTGAGACACTACATGAATTGGCAAGAGGGTGAGAAAGAGTCAACAAGAAAAAGTGGCTCGATCGATCAAATCAATACCATTAACAATTTGTCCACACTACTTTCGAACTTAGGGAAGGAGGTGGTTTCTATCAAGGCTAAGCTTGAGAATGCTTCTTCACAAGCACAAAATCTTCCATCCTAGTTTAAAGGGAGAGTTACATATTCTTACTCTAACCCTCTTTTTGCTTCTTGTTACATGATTAGAGAATGTTTGGTTTGTGATTATGTGGAAAGAATGATCATGATGCTTCTAATTGCCCCAATGTTCCTTTTTATGGATGTGATGAATATGATGGAAATGAGAATGAGCATGTGAATTATGTTGATAATAATGATTTTTGACCTAGATTTAATGTTCAAAAGGATGTTGGGAATAGGAATTATCACAACCATGGGAGCTATGATAGTTATAACCAAAATAGTAGTTATAGGAACCAAGTAACCCAAGAATTTCATGGTAACCATAACAACTATGGTTATAATGATCAAATTCGCGGCCAAGGATATAGGGATCATAACCAAGGTTATGTAACCATAATCGAAATTTCGGCCAAAATCATGGTAAGGGCAATTGGAGTAATCAAATTAGGGGAAATTTTCAAAACAATAATGCTTCCTTTAAGCTTGGAGGAGAAAACATTTACGCTTTTTGTTTATATGATTGTGATTATAACTTTGAATAAGCTTTGGGGTGTTAGTTTGTTTTTGTTTGGTGATTACTTGATTGTGATTCTAAGAAAGGCGCCTTCTTTGCTTCACTATTAGGGATACCACCAAATTTTTAAATTTTAGCCTACCCTCACCCTTTTTCCCATCCATTACAACCATTGGGAAAGACCTTTCAACCTAGAGGCTGAGTCACATATCGAGGGAGGGCATTATGAGTTAAAGCCTAAAGAGAGGGGATGCAAAGTCAAGACTTCGAGTAGCCTAAAATTGTATGAATCATATTCATACAGTACCTAATCCCAAGATCTAATGCATAACACATAAAGAACATATAATCTTACCTTTGAAGCGTGACTCCACGTGCGATCGAGCAAAAACAATGGGAGATAAAGAACCCCACGTGTGATTCCTCTACTTAGTCCACGAGCACGGATTAAACCTCCACTAATGCTAGTTAGTTGCAATTGAACCCTTAAATTGACCTTCTACGGAGAAGAATGAGCAACGAACCAACCACGAACCACCACACGAGCCACCAAGGGTGGCAGGCCGTGAGTCCAAAGAGGGAGGAGAGGGAGCCGTGAATTAGAGAGGGAATTAGGGTTTTGGGATTGGTTGCCTTGATGTCAAAATTCACTATGTGTGAATTATGACTACTTGCATGCAACCCTAGGCTTGGATCTTATTTATAGATCTCATCTCTAAATAAGAGCCCATGTCAAAAGCTGAAAACCTAATTCAAATCTAACTATGCTAACCCAATCCATTTCATGATTAGTTAATTGCTCATGAGGCCCATTAATGGGCCTCTAACTTGCTTAACCCAATACCCTTGTGTGTGACCTTATAGGATCAATTCTAGCAGGCTTTGGACTATTTGACTAGTCTAAAGATCATCTCTCATAGTCTAGCAATAGATGATGACGCCCCAAGAGAACGAACTTATTATCTCCATAATAGTGATCCTTAATATATCTAGTAATTGCACTTATCGAAGACAGAACTCCTTCAATCTCCCACTTGTCTGAGACAAGTGCACAATATTCAAATTCCTTAAGTCAATGTGTGTCGATTTGATAATATGATTACATCTCATGTCCTGATCATATTAGTCTACAAATCTTTTCTTGAAAAACTGAGTGAGATTCACAGAACAAATGATTACTATGTAATGCATTTGAGCACGACCATGCATTTTTCTGAATTCTCCCTTTTCAAGGGGCCAAGACACATTCCTATTTAATAGGTATACTCAATTCAATCTTGTGGCAACCAAAGCTCCCACTCAACTTTTGAAGTAACTGGTAAACATCCTTTATAATCTCCAGTTACGGGCAGACGTTTGAATGTACCACAATCAAATAAGCCATTGAATAGAATCAGTGTTCCACTAATGTCAAAGGAATCCACTAATATATCCGGAAGCTCTATACTTGAACTTCAAAGTAGGTCTATAGTTCGATCATGCATCATTCATGCATATCCATGTTATTGACCAAGCATCACTACGCTCCTATAGCCCATGAAACTACGCTATCCAATCAATCTTAACATGCTAGTCCATTAATTGAAATCATTTATGTCCAATTTAATGATTTCGAACTAGGAACTTAATTAATATATGAATTTAGTTCACCTGTGGGGTATCATTCAACAGGTCATCAACCTGATGAGCCCATCAATTCATAATTATTTTGAACATTTTATTTAATCTTGAAACCACGATTAAATAAGATTGAAACTTTGTTCAATTGATAAACATAATTCTGCAAAAAAATGTATTACATATGTAACTTGTTTTTCTCCAAAAACAACTACAACTTCTAATTACATCATTTGCCTAAATAAATTTTCATTAGCATGTTTCTCATTCTTTGAAAATGGAAGGGGTTTACTAAGTAGAGTTCATGAGACATTCTCATAAACATGAATTTTGCAAATTCTAAATCTTATAATCATTTTCATCTCCATACACTAAGAATTTTCCTTCGTCCTTTCACAAGGAACTTAGAAATTTCTAATTTGTATTCCAACGTTACATTGAATTTGACTGAAATCTATCATCACTTGTTCTTAAAACACGTGAATCAAATAGATGAGTATAGTCCATGGAATGCACGATGCATCCTTTGCGAATTGCATAAGGATCAGCACTTAAAACCTTAGTTTCATCAACCTTTCTCAAAGTATTGAATCATTAAGAAATGTGCCATGTTACATGGGATTGAAACTCCTTTCAATATAATGTTGAACCTTATAAGAATCTTATCAATATAAGCTTCTTAACCAAACTCAAACATCCATCAAAAGCTATCTCTATAGATTTTGAATCCCAAATGTACTCATCATTCTCTTCAAGGTTTTTCATACAAAATGCATCAGCCATTACTTGACCCTTCAAGCAATGAATAATTTCTCTTTATACTAGACCAAGAAGACTTCATAGCTCCCACTAAACATCTTGTATACACAAAGACCTTTTCTTAATTTTACAAGAACATCAAACGATTTGATTAACTCACAAAATTAAGAACATCAATCAACTCCATGATGCTATGCATCCCTAGGATTATTGGATCTTCGAACTTTTGATTGTATCATATACAAATCTTCTTTCATAAACAATTTTGACAGGGAAAAGTCGTATCCCCTAATAAAAAATAATTACCTAATTCCTCTAACTAAAGTAGATAGGGAAGTAGGGTTGAACTCCACAGGGAAACAAGTCTTTCTATTCCTAATTAATTATTATAGTCTAAATTATCTAAGTAACCAATATTTTTGTGAATAAAATCTAAACTACGGAGAATAAGGTCGAAAGAAATAAAGTAGGGGGAAAGTAAAATATTAAAAGGCCTAGGGCATAGGTTCACTAATAAACAATATTCCAGGGCAAATCATAATAAGCAATCATCAAGCATTGGTTAATCAGATTATAAAGGACTTTCGCTACGTATTATAATCACAGAGTTAATTTACCGGTATTAAATCTCATCTGTCGAATCTCGACTTAACCATTTATAAATTAATCCGCCTATTGAAACTAAGCCTAAACATCAATTCTCATCTATCGAATCTCGAATTAATATTGCTAAACTCATACAATTAAATCTGGCCAAACCTAATTGCATAGCATTAAATCAATCAATAGGAAATCAACCAAGTATTGATAATTAACAATCACAAAATTACCCCTTCATATCATTTATTAGATCCCCATAAACCCTAGAAATAAAACTACTCACGCATCATCATAACTAAACTAATCAAATAAATAAATAAAAGCATAATCAAAGAAGTAAGTAAAATAGCTGAAATTAAAAGAGAAGAAATTGTTACCAAAAAGAAATCTGGATTAATGAAAATAATTAAGAACAAAAGTTGAAAGAGAATTTAGGAGAAAGAAATATTCTAAATAGAGAGAGAAAGTCTAAGAAAGAAGGTAAACAAAATTACGTACAAATCTCGTACTTAAACATTCCCTACAACAAAAATTAAAACTAAACTAATCAGGTCCCTTAAAACGCGCGCCCGATAGGGCCCGCCTTTTTCTTTGCGCTCCTTCTCAGCAGCATCGCCCGATCGTGCTAGACGCTCGCATGATCGGGCGCGCTATAAGCCACGCACAGCACCAAGCATGCCGCGCCCGATCGTGCTAGACCTTGCCCGATCGGGCCCTTGCTTCACTTTGAGGCTCGGACTTCAATTGGGCTTGATATCTCGGCCCAATCCGGATTTCCTCTTCGGGTCTTGAATACTCGATCCAAATACCTCGGGATCCCAATTACCGAGCCCTTAATCACCGGCTCGATGACTCTAACCGGCCTTGGGCTTCAAAGATGGTCGTGCACTTCTAATTCCCGTAGTCGCTTCATGAAAAACCCGAGAAAATGCTCTAAAGGCGCAATTTCCTACAAAACTCAACAAAGACTACGAAAACACTAGAAAACACAAATTAGTAATAAAAGTGGCTCGAAAGAGCTAAAAACACTACTAATTATGACCAAGGGACGGGGGTAAATTACTATATAAAATGGACATATCAAACTCCCCCAAGCCAAACCTTTGCTTGTCCCTAAGCAAAGAGCTCATCAATGAACATATAAAACATACTTCACCCCAATAATCAACTCAAGCACGAACGATTCAAGGAAAATCTAATGAACATGCTTCAACATCAATCAATCTTATTCATCTAATCACCCTTCCTCCCCAACAATTGTCAAGTAGAGCAAACCACAAGAGCATATAGAATTCAAGACTAGTGCTCACACACTCAACTCTCATTTATGTGGCGAGTAAACGATGTACTGGAACGCTCTCCAACCAACCCCTTTAATGTGAACAATGCCCTCCCAACTTACACTCTCGTGTGTATAAAAACAATGTACGCTCAACCTACTAGTCGACTCGAAATATGCCAAGTCATAACTTGCATTGATAAACAACACTTTCACATTTACATAACTTCTATGCACAAGGTCAGAAGGTCTTTAAAGCTTGTAATATAAGGCTAGGGTAAAGGGTAGGATAAATTTGGGATTATGTGAGATAAAAGCTATGCATTAAGGGAGCCAAATCCTAATAAACCCATGATCAAAATAAATGATGATAATACATCTCCATCAACATAACCAACTCCAACAAAAACCACCAAATACAACTCCAATCATCATAAACAATCCCAACACTTACAATAATCACTCATAAAAATATGATAATGTAGAACTTTGAGTGAAAAACAAACTTTGAACTCATTCTTTTTTTTTCTTTTTCAACTTGAAATTTTTTTCTTTTTTTTTTTCTTGAACAACCTTCAAATAGAACATTTGAGCATTAATTTTTTTTTTTTTTTTTTTGCTCCTTTTTTTCTTTTTAACTCATATTGGAAATTTCAACTTTGAAACACAATATCAATATTTTCCAATCAAAAATCAAAGAACAATAACTCTTCTTTTATTCCCACATTGTGCAAATAATGTGCACACCACAACTCCCTCACCTCACCAACTAATAGCTCCCCCAAGCCAAGTTTGGGACTAGTAACCAATGGGGCTCATATAGGCTTGTAATGTGGCTAAATAAACAATAAAAGGGCACAAGCAACAACATGGGTAACAAGAAGGGAACAAATGTATCTAATACTCTAAAGGCTACCTAAAAGAATGAACACCTTCGTTCTCCTCATGTGCATAATAATAAGTCATGAAACACTACTCGTAGTTGCAAATCAATACTCAAATTCGTTGACATACCAGGAACTATGGAACTATCACACATTTCCTAACCAAATCAACTAGTCAAGCACTATATTCACAAGTAGTTGAGCAAAATTGACTCATGTTTAGGAATCCAAGCAATTAAACTTCAAATCATGACCAATAAATCCACAATGCTCATTATCAATAACCAAGAATCAAAATAAATTTTCTCAAGTAAGGGGCACAGAGAAGCATGATTTACAATTCATTGGAACGTATTTTTGAAACTTTTCATTTTTAATTAATTTTTTGTATTTTTTTCATATATAAGAAAGCAATAAAAACTACACTAGGAAAGAAATAAAACTATACTAGAAAGCAAATAAAAAGAGAAAAGGAAGAGAATTACCAAGCGAAAGATCACCCCCCAAGCCAAATCAAGCAATGCCCTCATTGCCTTGGGAGTGTAGCCTACTCCTTATCCTCTTCCATCCTTGAATAGCCCCTTCCGTGGCTAGAACCGGCTCCTCCATGGCCAGAGCCACCACCTTCATAGCCCAAACCACCTGCAAAGTAGTTAGGGTCCACACTCCCCCCAAGCCCACCAAAAGGTACATCGGTCCCATGACCATGGAACGATGAGTAGTCGACATAGGTACCGTAGGCACTTGGGTTCGTATATCCACCTTGCGGATATTGGAACCAATCGGGAACAAGTGAATCGGGGGGAATAGCCCCCCGACGGGCATAATCATCATACATGGGGTACAAACCCCTCCCTAGGTTCCTCTCCACATACCCCACCCGTCTATCTAGAGACCCTACTCTAGTGTCCAAGTCCCTAACCATACCCTCAACTCTCCCTTGCCCCATCTCAATCCTATCTAATTGGCTTCTAAAAGCCAAAAAGTCATAAGGGGCGTTGGGGTCAATGTTGTTGTTATTTGAGGAAGTGGGAATATCATATGTAAAGGGTGGAGGTGGTGGGTAGTGTGGTGAATGGTGATGAGGTGAGTGGTCTATGGGATATTGGTGGGGTTGAGGTGAAGGGTGAGGTGGTTGAAGCTCACCTTGAACGTTAATCTCGAAAGTGTAAGAAGGCTTCCCCTTATCAAATTTGGTCAAGGTGGGGTTGGGTAAAGTGAAAGCATTATCCCTCCTACCCGATTCCCGTTGAATTACCCACCAAGTCTAACCTCCCATGACATTAATCTAATTAAGGCCACCTAAATGAGGTAGGTCCATAATAGTTGGGCCGGCTACCTTACCGTCATTGTTAGGGACAAAGTTAAGGTGTTTGACCGCTATGTGTGTTACTAGGCCACCAAAATAAATGGGTACCCTAGACCTACCCGCCTCGGCCGCATTGGCCACCCGTTGGAAGTGGTTGGCCATTTTGTGGACTATGTTGAGCTTTTCACTCCTAGGAATCATGTATGACCCTAACAATTCAAGCTCATCCCGCCTAACATTAGCGGGTTCATGCCTTCCAAAAATGGTAAGGCCAACAAACGATTGCCAATACTTTGGCACGAGATGTTATATCCAAGTGCCCTTGGCATGTTGGAGGTTCAAATTAGCATCCCCCTAAGGGATTGATAGACAACGACAATGTTGTCTTGGGGAGGTTCAATTGGCCTATCCGATTTTAACTCAAAAATTTTGCCAAATTCTTTCAATGTCAATCTAACATCATTATTAAGTAATCTAAATTGAACATGAGAAATTAAAGCATCAGATTTTATGACATTAAATCTAGAAACGAATTCTAAGGTTAAGTAATCATAAGTATCGTAACGCATGTTAAAGAAACCACTCATGCCAATTCCCTTGAACAACTTTTTCTACATGCTTATCAATTCCTAATCTAATAAGGGTGGGGTGATGAACAAAATGAGTAGGAATTACCTGCCTGGAAGTGAGGTTGATCATCCTTTGTTTTTGCTCTTGGGTGGTGATGACCACCCTCTCCCATCCCGAAACTTGCAATTCCGGGTCAATTCTAGCCTCTTGTTGCCTTTAGCTTTCCCCCCTTACAGTTCTTGATCTCTTGAGATCCATTTGTGGTTAGAAAAGGTAGGAATTGAATACTTTCTCTCGCTTAGGGTTTAGAGAAAATTGAGAGAAAGTGGTAGAAATTAGGTGTAGATTGTAGAGAAAGATGAAAGGATTAAAAATATGCAAAAAATTTTGAGTTTTGATGGAAGGATTGGAGAAGATCTTGAAAATAAGGGAGTTTGAAGGTGTAAAAATGGAGGTTTTAGAGAGAGAAAGTAATGGTGAAGAAGATGAAAGAAGAAGAAAGTGAGGAAAAAAAGAAGGGGAAAAGAATTAAAAGGTCGGCCAAAATAAGGCGCGCCCGATCGGGCGAATTGTGTTGATTCCCAGAAGCTTGGTTGCGCGCCCGATCGGGCGAGCTTCACTTGATCGGGCGCGAATACGAACAAAAATTCCGCCCTTTCACTCGCCCGGTCGGGCGAGCTTCGCCCGACATTTCTTTTCCTTCACTCGATTTGCGCCCGATCGGGCGAAATAAGCTCGAGTTTTCTACTTCACTTGCGCGCCCGATCGGGCTAATTTAGCTCAAATTTCCAACTCTATTTGCGCGCCCGATCGGGCGAAATAAAAGCTGAAAATTATCCTTGCTTGCGCGCCCGATCGGGCGAGCTCCGCCCGATCGGGCCCATGCCCAGTCAGATGTCCTTAGCTTTTCTTTGATTTCTTTTTGTTTTCAAATTTTTCTAAGTCTCTTGACCTCTCAAGCCTATACCTGTAAAAAAACCACTTATAAATGGTAAAATTTCACTCTCCTCGCCTCTCTAAAATAAAAATAAAAATAAAGAAAAAGGAAAACTAGTCTAGAAAGCAAGAAATATACGGGTTGCCTCCCGCAAAGCGCTGGTTTATCTAGGTCCCGCACGACCCTCTTACCACAGTGAAACTCAGAGTGAATTAGAACCACTTAGGTGAAGTATATCAACCGCACCAATTGTAGCCTCCTCATGATATAGCTTGAGTCTTTGGCCATTAACCTTAAACTCGTTACCATGTTCGTCGAAACCTCCACAGAACCGAATTTGTTGGCCTTTTTTACGATAAAAGGACCCGACCACCTTGACCTTAACTTTCCTGGGAAAAGTTTAAGTCGTGAGTTGAATAGTAACACTTTATCACCCTCTTTGAATTCTCTCGGAAGGATCATCTTATCGTGCCACTTCTTCGTCTTCTCTTTGTAGACTCGAGCACTATCATAAGCCGTCAACCTAAACTCATCGAGTTGATTAAGTTGAAGTAACCTGTTTTCTCCCGCTAGTTTGGCATCTAGATTGAGCTCCTTAATAGCCCAATATGCCTTATATTCCAATTCGAACGGGGAGATGACATTCTTTTCCGTACACGAGTCTATACGGAGTAGTACCTATAGGGGTATTGAATGCAGTTCTGTACGCCCAATGAGTGTCGTCCAACTTGTCGCTCCAATCTTTCCTTGACTTTGCTACCACCTTCTCTAGAATGGCCTTGATCTCACGGTTAGAAACCTCAACTTGGCCACTTGTTTGGGGGTGGTAGGCTAAACCTTTCCTATGGTAAACACCATACTTTTTGAGGAGGGTGTCCAACTTCCGTTCATGAAAGTGAGATCCTCCGTCACTTATTATAGCTCTGGGTACACCAAATCTTGGAAAGATGGTCTTCTTAAAAAGTTTGTGGACGACCTTGGCGTCATTGGTAGGGGTGGCGATGGCCTCAACCCACTTGGATACATAGTCTACGGCGACAAGAATATAACGGTTCCCTTTTGAAGAGGGGAACGGTCCAATGTAATCAACACCCCAAACGTCAAAAATTTCAACTTCTAAAATTCTTATTTGGGGCATCTCATGCCTCCGCGAGATGTTGCCAGTCCTCTGGCAAGAGTCACAAGCCTTCACAAAAATGTTAGCATCCTTAAACATCGTAGGCCAATAAAAACCTAACTCATTAATCTTGGCCACCGTTTTAGTGGGGCCATGATGTCCTCCATATGGTGAGGTGTGGCAACTAGTAAGCACACCGTGGACTTCCCATTCGAGAACACACCTGCGAAATAATCCATCTGCACACTCACGAAACAAAAAAGGACCATCCCAGAAATAATGTTTTAACATCAGAAAGGAATTTCTTTTTTTGTTGGTAGGACAAGTCAAGAGGTAGAGTACCACCCACTAAATAATTAGCAAAATCCGCATACCATGCGTGTTTCTCTACAACTGCATAAAGGTTGTCATCAGGGAAGGAATCATCTATAGGTAGAGAATCCTTACCCTCATCATACATGATACGTGACAAGCGGTCTGCCACAACGTTCTCTGCTCCCTTTTTATCTTTTATTTCTATGTTGAAGTCTTGGAGAAAAAGAACCCATCGGAGTAGCCTTGGATTTGATTCTGCCTTAGCTATCAAGTACTTCAATGCTGCATGGTCAGTAAAAACAATGACTTGAGAACCAATAAGATATGATCTAAATTTTTCTAAAGCATAAATAACAGCAAGAAACTTCTTTTCCGTAGTGGCATAGTTGACTTGGGCTTCATCCAAAGTTTTGCTAGCATAGTAAATAGCATGAAAAACCTTGTTCTTTCTCTGTCCGAGCACGGCTTCTAGCGCAAAGTCACTTGCATTACACATGATCTCGAAAGGAAGGTTCCAATTGGGAGCACATATGATGGGTGCCGATATCAAAGCTTGCTTAATCCTATTGAAAGCCTCAAGACACTCGTCAGTAAAAATAAAAGGGGCATCCTTGAGCAAAAGTTGCGTCAGTGGTTTGGCAATTTTAGAAAAATCTTTGATAAAGCGGCGATAAAACCCCGTATGACCCAAGAAACTTCTAACTCCCTTAACATTAACTAGGGGAGGTAATTGCTCAGTCACTGATATTTTAGCTTTGTCTACTTGTATGCCCTTATCAGATACAATGTGACCTAGGACTACTCCCTCTGTCACCATGAAGTGACATTTTTCCCAATTAAGAACTAAGTTGCACTCTTCACATCTTTTCAAAATTTTAGCGAGATTAATTAAGCATGAATCAAATGAAGAACCATATACGCTAAAATCATCCATAAAGACCTCCATAATAGACTCTATGAAATAAGAAAAAATGCTCATCATACAACGTTGAAATGTAGCGGGTGCATTACATAAACCAAAGGGCATTCTACGATATGCAAAAGTGCCATAAGGGCATGTAAAAGTAGTCTTTTCCTGATCTTTAGGGTGAATCGGAATTTGGAAAAATCCTGAATACCCATCCAAATAGAAAAAGAATTTATGATTGGATAACCTCTCAAGAATTTGATCTATAAAGGGAAGAGGGAAGTGGTCCTTTTTAGTGGCGATATTTAATCTACGATAGTCAATGCACATACGCCACCCTGTTACAGTTCTAGTGGGAATTAATTCATTCTTTTCATTTGTTATCACAGTCATCCCACCCTTCTTTGGCACTACCTGCACAGGACTTACCCATTTGAAGTAAAAAATAGGATAGATAATACTTGCATCATGTAATTTCATAACCTCCTTCTTGACTACTTCCTGCATGTTGGGATTTAATATTCGTTGGGGTTTAATGCAGGGCTTGTAATTTTCCGCTAGATGTATCCTGTGCATACAAAAGTCAGGGCTAATACCCTTGAGATCATCAATAATGTACCCAATAGCTTTCTTATGGGTTTTGAGAACCCCTAGAAGTTGGGAAGTTTGTAGGTCAGTAAGTGCAATACTGATGATCACGGGGTGTAGTTCCTGTTCATCCAAAAAAATATATTTTAAATGAGAAGGGAGAGGTTTTAGCTCAGGTTTCTTGACCTCTACAGGTTTTGATTCATGAACTAAATTTAATACCTTCATTGTTTTCTTGGGGCTTAACTCTTTTAATGAAAGAGCCTTTTCAATATCTTGTACCTCATTACCCCAAACGCTTGCATTGTCTCTAGATAAATTCCCGCAAAGAACTTCCTCTAGGGGATCTTTCACAAGAACCTGTGGCAAGCTATCATCACAAATATCATCCATTATATCAATTATATCAATGTAGCAACAATTTTCCTCTAACATAGGCCCTTTCAAAACCTTCCCTAAATTAAAAGTAACATTGTCGTCACCTAGAGAAAGGGTTAGTTTACCATTTTTAACATCAATAATCGCTCCTGCAGTATGGAGAAAAGGCCTACCTAATATAATGGGTATTTGTGTATCCTCTACCATGTCTAAAACAACAAAATCAACAGGAATAAAAAAATTTACCAACTCTGACAGGTACGTCCTCTAAAATACCTAAGAGGTATTTTACCGAACGATCTTCCATTTGCAAAGTTATATTAGTAACTTTTAATTCTCCCATATTAAGTTTAGCACAGATAGACGATGGCATGACACTGACACTAGCACCCAAATCACACAAAGATTTATCAATAAAAACATTCCCAATATGACAAGGGATAGAAAAACTACCGGGATCCTTTAATTTAGGAGGAGATTTGTTTTGCAATAAAGCGCTACACTCCTCTGTGAAAGCTACAGTTTCTACTTCATTAAAGGCCCTTTTCCTAGTCAGAATGTCTTTCATAAATTTAGCATAAGAAGGAACTTGAGTGATTAAGTCAGTAAAAGGAACTGTTACCTGCAGGTTTTTCACAACCTCTAAAAACTTACCGAATTGTTTATCAAACTTACTCTTCAGTTGTCTATTAGGGAATGGAAGTTTGATAACTTGGCTCTACACATCTCCTCCCTTATCCTGCAATTTACCCTGAACAGAAACATTAGTAGAGTTAGTATATATTTGTATCCCTGCAGGGCTAGCAGGATTAGCGTTTGGTATAGAGGAATCTAGATCAGGAACTGGTCTATCTTCCTTTGGCATAGGAGGTCGATCATAATGTGAACCACTCCTTAGAGTGATTGCATTGGCATGATCTGTAGAATGGATAGGTTGTGATGGTAGAGCTCCCTACTGACTGGATTGTAGGGTAGATGAAAGTTGTGCAATTTGATTGTACATGATTTTATTATGGGCTAGGATAGAATCAATTTGCGCATCCCTACTCTCCATATGCTTTTGCATATTGGCAAGTATTGCTCTAATTTCTGTCATGGCAGGGTCAGAAGATGATGAGGGTGATGCTTGGCTTTTCTGGCCAGGAATTAGGATGATAATATTTTTGCTGTGGTGGGGTTTGCTGTTGTGATTGCTGTGGAGGTGGAGGATTTTGTACATTGGTGCTCCGGTATGAAAGATATGGATGATTTTTATAACCGGCATTGTAAGAATTGGAATAGGGGTTATTCTGCCTATAGGTTTGAAAGGCATTAACTTGTTCCATAGAGCTCCTACAATCTTGCTCCCAATGACCTACAATTCCACAAGTTTTACAAAAAGCTTCATTGTTAGCAACAGCAGAAATATTAGCTACAGAGTTAGGAGCAGCAGTAAGATTATCTAATTTTTGACAAATAGACGTTAATTGAGCTTGCAAAAAGGATACAGAATCGACATTATGTTTTCCTTTATTTGCAAACCCTCTCGAATTCCCATATTGGGAATTATGTATTGCCATGTCTTCGATAACCCGTCCTACATCGTCCACATTTAAATTCATGAACCTCCCACTAGCTGCAAAATCTAGCACTAATCTAGAAGAATTTCCAAGTCCATTATAGAATGCTTGGATCAATTGCCATTGTGCTAGATTGTGGTGGGGGGACTCTCTCTGTAGATCATTGAACCTCTCCCAAGCCTCATATAACGTTTCGTCGGCCTCTTGAGCGATGTTCTGAATAGCACTCCTTAGCACCGTTGTTCTCTCTGTAGGATAGTATTTATTATAGAAATTCAAAGAAAGAGTTTCCCAGTCAGTAATACCAAGTGCAGTTCTATTCAAACCATTAAACCATAATTTAGCTTTGCCACATAATGAAAAAGGAAAAAGAATCTCCCTGATTTGGTCTTGTGTGACCCCGACTTGTCTAATGGTGTTACAATATTGGCAAAAATCTGCGATGTAAAGATTTGGATCTTCACCCTTAGCTCCACTGAATTGCTTCCTCTCTATCATAGTGATAAATTGGGGCTTGATCTCAAATTGAACTCCATCTAGAGCCGGAGTGGGAGTAAGGTGCGGGAAATCTGTGAGCTTCGGTTGCAAGTAGTCACTGAGTTTCTTCTGGGCCGTCATCTCTGATTCTGAATCTGAAGGAATATCTATGTCACTAGAATCAGAGGGAGGATCTCTTCGACTGTTGTCCTTCTCAGAACCCGCCAGAATTTGTCTATAGAGTTTCCTTTGCCTATGAAAAGAGCGCTCGATCTCAAGGTCGAATGGGATGTAACCTTATCTGGAACACCTGGACATAAACAAAGAACTAAAAGACAAATATGAGAATTGCCTCAAAGAACTAACGCTCTCTGAGGAAAAAGGGGATAATCTAGCTACAAAAATATAATCAGAAAACAAAAATAAAACTGTTTCCCCGGCAACGACGCCAAATTTTGACAGGGAAAAGTCGTATCCCCTAATCAAAAATAATTACCTAAGTCCTCTAACTAAAGTAGATAGGGAAGTAGGGTCGAACTCCACAGGGCCTAATTAATTATTATAGTCTAAATTATCTAAGTAACCAATATTTTTGTGAATAAAATCTAAACTACGGAGAATAAGGTCGAAAGAAATAAAGTAGAGGGAAAGTCAATTATTAAAAGGCCTAGGGCATAGGTTCACTAATAAACAATATTCCATGGCAAATCATAATAAGCAATCATCAAGCATTGGTTAATAAGATTATAAAGGGCTTTCGCTACGTATTATAATCACAGAGTTAATTTACCGGTATTAAATCTCATCTGTCGAATCTCGACTTAACCATTTATAAATTAATCCGCCTATTGAAACTAAGCCTAAACATCAATTCTCATCTGTCGAATCTCGAATTAATATTGCTAAACTCATACAATTAAATCTGGCCAAACCTAATTGCATAGCATTAAATCAATCAATAGAAAATCAACCAAGCATTGATAATTAACAATCACAAAATTACCCGTTCATATAATTTATTAGATCCCCATAAACCCTAGAAATAAAACTACTCACGCATCATCATAACTAAACTAATCAAATAAATAAATAAAAGCATAATCAAAGAAGTAAGTAAAATAGCTGAAATTAAAAGAGAAGAAATTGTTACTAAAAAGAAATCTGGATTAATGGAAATAATTAAGAACAAAGTTGAGAGAGAATTTAGGAGAAAGAAATATTCTAAGTAGAGAGAGAAAGTCTAAGAAAGAAGGTAAACAAAATTATGTACAAATCTCGTACTTAAACATTCCCTAAAATAAAAATTAAAACTAAACTAATCAGGTCCCTTAAAAACACGCACCCGATCGGGCCTGCCTTTTTCTTTGCGCTCCTTCTCAGCAGCATTGCTCGATCGCGCTAGACGCTCGCACGATCGGGCGCGCTATAAGCCACGCACAACACCAAGCATGTGGCGCCCGATCGTGCTAGACCTTGCCCGATCGGGACCTTGCTTCACTTTGAGGCTCGGACTTCGATTGGGCTTGATTTCTCGGCCAAATCCGGATTTCCTCTTCGGGTCTTGAATACTCGGTCCAAATACCTCGGGATCCCAATTACCGAGCCCTTAATCATCGGCTCGATGACTCTAACCGGCCTTGGGCTTCAAAGATGGTCGTGCACTTCTAATTCCCGTAGTCTCTTCATGAAAAACCCGAGAAAATGCTCCAAAGGCGCAATTTCCTACAAAACTTAACAAAGACTACGAAAACACTAGAAAACACAAATTAGTTATAAAAGTGGCTCGAAAGAGCCAAAAACACTACTAATTATGACCAAGGGACGGGGGTAAATTACTATATAAAATGGACATATCAAATTTCAAGAAAGTATTTTGAAATCCATCTACCAAATCTTATAAGGTAGAAATCACTAAAATATCTTTAATAGATCTTTGCAACGTGACTAATGTAAAGGTTTCATCGTAATCATAGTCATACTATGAATTTGTTGAATCCATTAACAAGTCTTTGCTTAGTTAGAAAACATTTTTCTTTCTTTTCTGCTTTTCTTATAATGGGTCTTACCCAATTAGGCAAATTATTCAAGTGTCATACACTTGCTTACAAACTTAGAATCTATTTTAGGTTTCCTGGTTTTTAAACCACTTGGAGTTATAACTTGTCAAATCATCTTTGTTACTTGCATATTCATCATGTTCCAAAATGAATATTTTAGAACTCTTAGTCAATATGAAATCATATTTCTTTGGCTAAGTTTTACATATGCTAGTCATCATTGTGGGTTTTTATGCAACAATTGAAACTCATACAACAACTTTGTTTAGTTTTCAATGAGAAACGACAATAGAGGATGTGCACTTGGAATGTACTACCTTTGACACATGGTTATTATTCCCATTACACTTAATGAGACCACGCGTTGTCATTTGTAAGATGAGGTGAATCATGCTCATATTGTTGCTTTGATTCGATTACTTCTCAAATTTCTTCAAGATTTTCGAAATCATTTTTCTTGAACTCTTTCAAGGCTCTCGAACTTTTCGAGATTCTTATACTCTCACTTGCCTTTTTGAGCGGGCACTTTTAGCATTGGGTGAACCAACCATGGTTTGAACCATGTTTGTTTGTTGCTTTTCTCGAACTCTTTCAAGATTTACACTACTCCCACTTGACCTTTTGGAACAATTTCCATAAGGGCACCAACTTGAGCAACAAACATTTTGTGCTAAGTATGATTTGTGTAGTAGTACCCCGTGCTCTGTATAGGAATTGATTGTGCATTAAACGATTTAATACAACATTTATTCCTTGCTTTGTAGAAAGACTTAATAAGAACTTTTCTTATCCATATCACATATGAAGCCTTTCCTATAATTTGATTTGATCTATGTAGTTTGTTTAGTTTTGTAGCTTATCTTTAAAGTATATCCCTTGCATGAACAATGGTTAGAAGATAGGTAATTTCATCCATTATCAAAATATATCTTATATAGATTAATAGCTCCCTTCATAAACACTTCACAAGGTTTTCTTTCGGAGTTTGTCGTAAAACGATTTCACAACTCTTTGATGTTTATCAAGGTCTTGGCTTAATTCTCATTATTACAATCATATCGCAATATTTTGAATGTGTTGCCAAGTACATGTATTGACTTAAATTTTCACAATTACAATCATATTGTAATGTAATCATTATCTTGTCAAGTTGATACTGAACTTCATACTGAACATTTTGAACTTTTTCAAAATTTTTACTCTTATTCTTCAACTACGCACAAGTAGTGATCGCATCACAGATGAAGTTTCATTGTCCGTCTCTAGCCTTTGAACCTTTGGTTCTCTTACATCGATATGTATTCGACCTTGAGTTCTCATCATCATTTTTCTAAATGGTGACTTAGTCAAAATTTCAAATTAGAATGATAATTACATATATCAATGGATTCATAATCCAATGATATTAAAAGTCCATCCCTTTGGATCTTTCGCATGCAATGTTCATTTTCATTCGAATTAATTGACATTTTAGAGACAATTTATATATATAGAAATGGTTTAATTATTTCTATCATATAAAACTTTGAACCTATTTAGCAATCTCAAAAACACATTATGACTCAATGAAGCATAGAATAACATTTATTCCACGTTTTTTTTAATATTCGATGCTTAGTCATTACTAACATTGAATGGTGTTTTGATAATGGCAAGAATGAAAAACATTTATTTAATTCTAGCCAATAACAAGGTAAGGTGAAATATAGGTTCTACTTGTAAAGTTGCAACTTTTGCTTCCAGACTCGTCGATTCTACTTGTGGAGTTGCAACTTTTGCTTCCAGACTCGTAGATTTTACTTGTGGAGTAGCAACATTTGCTTCTAGACTTGTAGATTTATTTCTCCCTTAGCTATAACTTCTTCCTTTAGTTATACCTCATTCTCAATGAGAGAGAACTAAACACGACATCATATGTCCAAGAAGAAGCAATGTGCTAAATCAATTTCTATAATATACTTCTTATATTGGAACATTTCCATTCTTTTACCTTCCAACTATATGAGGTAGTTTTTAATTAATTGGAACTGGTCCATTTAATTGAAAACATTTGTTGTTCATAACAACTTTTAGCATGTAAGTAGTTCTAGGTTTGAGAAGTAGCAACTTGTTTGCATTTCTTGGCCCATAACTTCTTAATGCAATCCTCATATATTCCTAAACCTTTCCCATTTGAGCCACTTAGAACACTTCTCTTAGGTTCAAAATGATTCTTTGCTTAACTACTTTAAGCACTTTTCATGACTTTGCTAAGTCTATTCAATCATTATTTATAATAGAGTTTAATCAACTATTTAACTCTTATATAAACTGGATGAAGAATAGCGTCATTTGATCAACTTTTGATCATAGAGATTTTTAATCACTTTCTTATATTCAATCATATTGAAGATAAGTGGTTTTATTGGACTTCTATACTTGTCTTTTAGAGGGTTTGTACCTCCCATCTCATTATATCCCTTGAAACACTTTTCAAAATGAAGATGTGTTGGCATTTTACTCAAACATTTTGAATAAAGCCAACTTCAAACATATGACATGGGTTTCTAAAACTTGCTTTTTAGAACTATCTTAGCAAAATTGGAATATAGGTTTATGGATTATCTTTTAACCTTTTAAGAACGTTTCTCAAATTTATTTTTCAATCGAGGAGATTATATATAACAATAAAATTGGAACGACATGTTACTTGTAAGTAAACGCAAAATTCAATTATGTTTAATAAAATTTTAAGTACCATAAGCGAATTAAATATTGGTAACTTTAAAACCTTTATTCAATTTTAATTTGATCCCTATTGATTAAATGATTCCAATATCCTTTATTTGTGCAATAATTGACCGGACTGAGGCCCTACCATCAAGTATTGCATTTTCAAGGTGAGTAAACTCTTTACTGATTACAACTCTTTGTAATTCTTGGTTGAATAATGTAGGGAATATTTCAAGCATTAATCCCCCTAGCTTGAACCCCACTTTGATCATACACAGAAGTACGGTGGCGTCCAAAAGGGAAGAAGATAGAGCAAAAGAGTCGCCAACAAGTTTTAGGAACTTGTAAACCGTTCACAGGGTGAAGGTTACACCCGTTAATGATCCAAGAGATCGTCAACTCCATAAGGTCTAGAACCAAATAAGGGTTCGGGGATGAAGGTACAAATCCAACCTAAAAGAGATTGAACCTGCCCTAATAATAGGCCTCTACTTTATTCTGATCGTATTCATGTGCGCTTTCTGACTAACATACAATCAATAGGATTAATCCTAAACCTATTTTTCTATGTTGGTTGAATTTAATGCACAAATAAATCTATTATTGGCGATCACTTGAAATTATAATAACATTATCCCTAAACAAGATTATTAATTATCTTATTAAGCGTGATTACAAGTACAAATTCTCTTTAAACATGCATAAAAGGTGTGATCAAGCAATAACAATAAATATCAAGCAACATAATCAATCATCAAAATAATAATTATAATCATCATGACAATCATAATTATAAATTATAATAAATAATAATAATAATCATCATAATAACAATCATATTAATAATAATAATAATAATAACCATGATTGTAATAATAATAATAATAATCAAAATAACAATCATAATAATTATCATAATAATCATAATTAAAATAATCATGTTAAAGCAAGATAATAGCAAGATCATAGGCATAATACTAACAAGATTAATAAAAAAACCCTAGCATGTCACTAACAAATAAAAATCATATCTTTAACCCTAACATGATACTAGCAATCATAAATATTAGGAAGAGAATAAAAGGCATCGTAGCAATCATATTTAATATTAAAATTACCCTAAACATGATACTAGAAATATCATAAAAACAATTTAAACATGATTTCTACATCATAACATCAATTAAAACCATTAAAGTACTTACTTTGATGCCTCGTACCTCTTTCTAATAACAAAATACACACGTTAGTAACTTCAAGGAAAATAATAAATCAAACAATTAAATTAAATAATTGAAATAGAGATTTAGGACCAAACCCTCATAAATTAAACCTTTCACGTCTAGGGAGAAGGCAACTTTGAATATGGCTAGGTGTTTCTAGATCTAATGAATGCGGAATTTTGTATATAAAAGACTAGTTTAGAAAAGAGAAAGACAGAGAGTGATGGTGAATGATTAAAGAAATCTTGATTAGAATTAGCGAATGATTAAAGAGAATGAAAGAGAATTGAAAACTGGTTGTAGGTGAATATAGATGAATGTTGATGAGAATTGGTCAATGAAAACGGAGTTTTTAATACGTTATTTATAGAGAAAATCAGCCAAAAAGATAAAATTAACAAAACAGAGCATTGGCGCACGTAAAACAGAGTTGGCGCCAACGCCAGCTATTGGCGCCAGGCGCCAATGCCTGGCGTTTGGCACTAACCCTGTTTTTGACGCGTTTTCTCAAATCAGATAAATTTTGCCGTACAGGAGGATAAAATCGTATCTTTTCCTCAAAAATGTTCTTTGATTTTAATTAAAACTCTGAAAAGTCAGCAAAAGTCAATTTATCAATGCTAATTAAACTAGGAATGAAAAGAACCTTCTAGAAGAATCTAGAAGACTAAAACCATTCCTAATTGCATTAGAAATGATAAATCGTATTAGGCCCTCCTCTAGATCATTGGGCCGCATATAAGGCTCAAACCGGGCCCAGTTTAGTAAATTGGCCATAACTTCCTCAATATTCATCGGAATTGGGCTTATAATATATCGTTGGAAAGCTCTTGTCAAGCCCCATACAACTACACTACTATTGGACCCATATCATGGATCAACCAAAGTGGATTGGCTGTTTTCTTAAAATAAATTTTCAAAAACAGAGAGAAGAGAAAAAGAAATTAAAACTATCCGTAACACTAAACTTTCCACACTTTCGCTTCATTCGATTATGATTCGACGTGAAAGGTACTCATCACTGGGTTTGGTTTTAGGGAGACACATTTGGGTGTCCACTTTGACTGAGTTTGGAGAAACGCAAGTTTCGAAAACGAAATTCAAAGTAGCGATAGGGACGGAGGATGATTCAGAACGTTCTGCGATCCTAAATCATTCTTGTAACGTCGATACCTGCAAACTAGCATTAGTTAAAACAGATAAAAGAGTTAAGAAACGTATATCTTGCACCGTCGAGCACATGTCTCTGAAAGTAACCGATTTGCTGCCGTTTTTCCGTTGTTTTGATGACCTCCTGCAAGCTTGAGAATGCCATCCCGCTTGAAAACCGCTACGCCTGTAACTGCTTCCAAATTAGAAGACTGCTTCGCCTGAAACGATCCTCCTCCGCTATGATAATATTCCACGTCCAAGGGAATACTATCGAAGATTGCTTCACTTGAAACAATCCTCAGTTGTTTGTGACAACTTTCCACAATCTAGGGAACGCCACCTTTCTGTTTCGATGTTCACTCGTCTCTGAACAAAGAGCTTCTTTTTGATATGATCTTCTGAATGATGTGTCCACGCGTCTCTGAACGAAGAGCTTGATAATAGGATGTCCACGCGTCTCTGAGAAAAAGAGTTTGTAGGAAATGTCCACGCGTCTCTAAACAAAAGAGTTTGTAGGAAATGTCCACGCGTCTCTGAACAAAGAGCTTGAAAAGAATTGTCCACGCGTCTTTGAATAAAAGAGCTTGGTTGATATGCCCACGCATCTCTGGACAATAGAGCTTGAATGAAATGTCCACGCGTCTCTGAACAAAAGAGCTTTGATGGAGATGTTCACGCGTTTCTGAACAAAAGAGCTTCGATACTTGATCGTTTGTTGCGATAATATTCTGAAGAAGAAATTTCCGAAGATCAACGTTTGTCAATCTCTAAAGCTCGCCTGAACTTTGCTTCCGCTAAAACCAGTATGTCGGTGTTTCCGTGATGAGCCAATTCTTAGGCGCTTTAAGCTAAGTGAGACGATCTTTCATCAGGTCGACCACTTATTGTGATTGTAGTCAAACCGACTACTTAATCATGTCAAATTGCTTATAGGGGCTAACTGGCGTACCAAGGAACCCGAAATTGCTGTATGAGGTCGAAATCACCTTTCTGAGAGGCTTCGATCTCTGTCGTTGCTGAGATATTTCTGGCGCCAGGAATTGGAGTAGAGTCTTCCCTGTCCTGCTGCACCTGTATTTATTTTGAATATAGAACCTTGCCAATTTTTTTAACCATCTTAGGGTTGACCTAAGGCTTTAGTTTATCTTAAGGTTGACCTAAGGTTTAATGTTGCTTGACTCATTTACTTGACATGACTCAAGGCATAAACTTGACTCGATGTGATTGATTGACTCGAAATTGACTCGACTCGAACTGTTTGACACGTGTGACTCATGACCCGTGTGTGCATAGTGTTGATTCAATGTGACTCGATATGTATCTGACTTGAAATGCAAAAAAATAAAAATTTCCGTCATTTTTGTGGAGGGTACCGACTTTCTCCTAAAAAAGAAAGACGCGAAAAAGAATCGAAAGTTTGAAGATGCATGTTGAATGAGCTTAGTCAAATGTTGTTTGATACTATCTCTCAAGGTGCAAGGATTAATCCATCCTAGGCTATCTCAATTGTTGACTTAATGATGAAAGTATTTAGGTAACTTAGGCACGGAGGCGAAGCACTTCATACTTCGTGATGCAATGACAATTATGATTGATGAGTGATGTTGATAAGACAAGGCATGCTTTAGCGTTGTGTTAAGATTTCATGACAAAGGGTTCCTAAGGGAAGTATATTTGGTCATGTATCTGTGCAGTGTGTGAAATTGACACTAAAGCTAGGCCACAAGGGCTAAGTGTGTGGAAAGATATTATTTGTTAAAAGAGTCAAATGGTGGTGACTCTAAGGCTAGGTAAGCTAATGATATAAGGATAAAGCCCCCAAGTCTAGCTCTAAGTGAATAGGGATGAGAACAGGAGATCCTCTGATATGATCATGATGTGAGAGTGTGAATGTGAATATGAATGCATGTTTATTACAGCCGCACCTCGATGTGAGGTTGCCAACGTATTCGTTAGGAATCAAGCCGAACGTAGCTCTAGCCAAACCTCGCACAAGTGTGTATACCTCAAAAAGGTCTTTTTAAAGGTTGTAACGTGGTTAGGCTAAAGGATATAGAGGGAGGGGATAAAGGCTCAAGACCCTAGATAATCCCCCAAGGTGTGCAACCTCGCTTTTGAATCTTTATAATTTTATGCTTGAGTTTCTACTCTTTTTTTAGCTCTTTTTGCTTTAGCATTTATTTTATTTTCACAAGTGTGGGCAATCCTGATCATGCGGTCTATCACTCACTTGGCATTCATGTTTCCGAGCACTCGATAAGAGACGCAATCTGAGACGTGTTCATATCGAAGACATTTTCATATCAAAGACATTGGAACACTTGCCCTTTTGTACACTTTTATTTTTTTTTGTGCTATTTTAATCTTTTGAAATCACTCAATCTTTGTTTTTTTTTTTTTAGAGTTGCATAAGTTACACACCATCCCATCCCAAGGTTAGGTAGATGTAGGTTGAAAAAAAAAGGTCGATCGTTAGACGAGGCTCAAAGTGGTTTATGAAGAAAGGATTGTAAATTTGAAAGGTGAAAAGAGATATGATGTGGCTACAAGGGGTGCCTCAAATCATTGGTATACCTTGTGCTCAATGTGACATGGATTTTTTTTTTTTTTTATGCAATGTAATGAAATGATCATATATAAGGAAATGAATGCTCATTTTTATTAAAGGAAAATATATAATGATTCTACAAAATAAATCTAAGGAGAATAAAAAGGTGCCTATGCTAGACTTATTGGGGAAAGGAAAAAATAAAAAAGGAATAGAAAAAAGAGGTCACAAAATCTTGTCGTTGAAGCTCGCCTCTTTTCTTGTGTTGTTTACTTTATCATCACTCGCTCTTCTTGTAAACTGGAGGTATGGGAAGCTTGTTATTATCAATCAAATGTTGGATATCCTCATTTAGCTTCTAACAGCTCTCAGTAGCATGACCCCTACCTTGGTGGTACTTGTAGTGTTTGTTTGGATTCCAACTAGGCAATCTTTTCTTAAGTGGGGGATCTTGAATAGGTCCAATGGGAGTAATGATTCCCTTGTCATGGAGTCGATCAAAAGCATCATCGTAGCTAATTCCAATAGGGGTAAATTCTCTTTTCGATTGCTTTCGATTACCCATGGCTAGGATCTCACTAAGGTCGAAAGTACCAACACCATTACTAGAGTAGGTGTTTTCGGAAGAAGAAGGGTAGTCGTTCATCTTCCCTTTACAACCATTGTTACTATTGTTACTAATCTTGTCCTTCTTGTCGCGCGGAGGAACATGAAGGAGATTTGAATCAATGAAGTCTTGAACACGATCCTTGAGGGCGAGGCACTTTTCGATAGTGTGACCGCGACCTCTATGGTATCAACGATAGGAATTTGGATCCCCATTGGGAAAACATTTTTCAGATGGAGGGTCTTGATTGGGACCAATGGAGTGAATATGACCTTGATCATGTAGACAATCAAAAGCTTCATTGTAAGTCATTCCTATTGGTGTGTATTCTTCAATGGTCCGTTTTGCCTGTGGCTTAGGAGCATTGAGTTCTTCATTAAACCCTTGGCGAGAATTTTGTTTGATGGCCATTACCCAATTTGCTAATCCTTCTACCACATTCAAGAGCACGGCAACGACATCTTGTAATTTTCGAACGTCTTCTTTTAGACTTGACGAGTCTTCTCTGGTATTATCTAAGAAAAGACTTTCATCCTCCTCACTTATGGCCACTTCATCAAGAGAGGTCATATAAGCTGTCTCGATCATGGACTCTCCTACAGGTGTGATAAGAAGTGATGGGTCGAAGGATGCTTGGTCAGCTTCGATGGCTAGAATCTCGGAAATTTCATTGTTATCGATCACATCTTGAATAGCTTCTTTGAGTTTCCAACACTCCTCAGTGTCGTGACCCTTTCCTTGGTGATATTTGCAGTGCTTATTAGGGTCCCACTTAGGTGGCCTGGCTTCTGGAATTTTATCTTTGATAGGCCCTATGGGCATGACTAGTCCTTTGTGGTGTAGCTTCTCAAAAGTCGTTTCATAACTCATACCAAGTGGAGTGAACACCCTTTTTGATCTTTGGATTCGTGGTTTAGAGGCGTTTGTGGCATGTACTTCATTACTGGGAGATGAAGAAGAAGGATGGTCGTTCTTCTTTCCTCTCGCACCATTATCTTTCAGAAGGTCATCTTCAATGTCAATGCCTATATTATACACAGCCTTGAAAGTATTCAAGTTATGTTAGTACTTTAAGTGCTTTGAATACTTCCCTGGGAGATTCTTGATAAACATCCTCACAGATTCTTTTTTGGTAGGGACCTCAATCATCTTGGCAGAAGTTTCCCTCCATTTGTTAAAGAAAGAAGTAAAGCCTTCATTCTCTTTTTGTCTTAGCATCTCAAGTTGTCTATGATCGGTTTCAACTTGAATATTGCACTTGTACCTATCAATGAAAGCGTTTACTATCGATTCCCAAGTAGAGGTTTTCTCTTTGTCAAGGGATAAGTACTATTATTGGCAAACGGTCTCAAGAGATAGTGAGAACAGAGAGGGGAAAACTTTCTTATCGATACCCTTAATGTTCATTATAGTTTCGAAAGCTCTTAGATGAAAATAAGGGTTATCAGTTGCCTTGAATTTAGGGATGTCAGTGGCGTTGAACTTATGCGGAAGAAGTTCCTTGTCCAGCGAGACCCCTTGTGAACTCACGCCCTGAAATTTATAGTCACTAGATAGCTTGCTCAAACTTTCTTGCATGAGGTTCATTTGTTGTTACTTCACGGGATCATCGATCTTGAGTGTGAGTAGCTTCAGTGTCTAAGTCACGGTAACCAATTGGTTCCTAAGCTCATTGACTTTTTCTTGACTTGCCATTATCTTTTTAGCCTTCCTCTTTTGAGGAATCAGTTTATCAAAATGTGAAACTTGAATAAAGAAGTTGTCCTTGATTAATCGCCCTTCTCTCCTCAACCAAGTACTGTGGAAAAGGAATTTGGGGATATTTATTGTTAATTATTTGACTCGAACTTTATTCAACATGCAATGGATGAAGGAAGTGAAGAATGGTTGGAATAGAATGTGAAGGAATATGATGTAGTTGGAGGGATATGAAGAATTAGGAATAGAATGTACCCCCCAACTCAAATGATAGAAAAGACCGACTCATGCATGGACCTAAGATATGGTCATGGTGATGTATACTCAAAGTGTGTGCCAAGACTAGTGAGTATAGGTGACATGTTAAGACACGTGTCATAACCATGTGGCTAGACTATGTGACTTAGTGTCTAGACTCGATTAATGACTCGACAAGGTGTTATTGACAGTAAAAATTAACCAAATTATTTAACAAACTGGTTAATTAGACACTAGGTGATGACTCGATCAATAATCCGAACTGTCGGCAAAATGACAAAACTAGCGTCACACTGTGTAGCTTGGCGCCAGACGACAGAGCTGTCGCCAGGCGTCACACTCCACAGAGTGGCGCTACAGCTCAGATTTTGGCGCCAATGCTGGAGCTTCAATCTAAGACTATTTTCGGTGTTATTAATCAACAAGGGTGTGCCTAAAGTCGTACTAGGTCAATTCTGATTAAAATATTAGACTTTATTGACTAAAATTAATTAATTAGGCAAAGTTCTTTAAGTCATTAATTTAATTAATCTCGACACAAGTCAAACAAACAGTTAAGAAATCATAGATCATATGCACAACAAATAATGCACAATTAGTCAAGTAGGCACAATATGATGCAATGAGTTTGCAACCTAACCATGGCTCTAGTTCTCTAAAGTTCGGGTTATGGTTTAGTCAATAGAGGGTCCATGGTTAATTGTCCGGATGCACCACGCGGAAGCCTAACCGTGAAGGGTTGGCGCGAGTGGATGGGACACCGCGAGTTTTAGAAAAAAAAAACTCGCTTCCATGGTTTGGTGAATTCAACAATCTCGGATGTACCCTTTGTTGCACAGAGCGTTCAATCGAGAAGATGGAGCATGAATTCCCAGAGGGTTATGTCCATATGTAGAACACATATGGGTTTCAGAAAAGAGAGAAAAAAATCAATCAGGAAGTAGTATCGAGCAAACAATACGAAAAACCGGTCGAAATTAGAACGCATATTTCTTGCTGGGCATTGGGGGAAATTGGCGCCAGCAAACAGAGACTTGCGCCAGCTTTTAGCTGTAGCGCCTGGCGCCAATGCTGGCGTCTGGCGCTACGGTTAAAATGCTGGCGCCAATGCTCTGGCCCCTGGCGCTACTTCCCACATGCCTCAGCAGCTTTCTGTGCTCGATAAAATTTTACAGTTTCGCGCGGTGTTATTTCGGTCCTAGTTGTGAAAGATATTTCTCAAATTTCCTACGTGAAAAATCCTATGTTTTTAACTCATTACGGATGGTCTTTCCAATGAGATCTTTTTTATGCATATGACAATAATGTTAATCGAAATTACGCACAAGAAATACTTAGAACGTTTCGAGTCTCATCCACTAATTAAATCATTGCTGAAACAAATTCAGGAATTAAAATAGAAATCATCCCCAGTGGAGTTACCAAAAACTGTAGGGAATATTTCAAGTGTTAATCCCCCTAGCTTGAACCCCACTTTGATCATACACCGAAGTACGGTGGCGTCCAAAAGGGAAGAAGATAGAGCAAAAGAGTCGCCAACAAGTTTTAGGAACTTGTAAACCGTTCACAGGATGAAGGTTACACCCCTTAACGATCCAAGAGATCATCAACTCTATAAGGTCTAGAACCAAATAAGAATTCGGGGATGAAGGTACAAATCCAACCTAAAAGAGATTGAACCTGCCCTAATAATATGCCTCTACTTTATTCTGATCGTATTCATGTGCGCTTTCTGACTAACATACAATCAATAGGATTAATCCTAAACCTGTTTATCTATTTTGGTAGAATTTAATGCACAAATAAATCTATTATTGGCGATCACTTGAAATTATAATCACATTAACCCGAAACAAGATTATTAATTATCTTATTGAGCGTGATTACAAGTAAAAATTCCCTTTAAACATGCATAAAAGGTGTGATCAAGCAATAACAATAAAAATCAAGCAACATAATCAATCATCAAAATAATAATTATAATCATCATGACAATTATAATTATAAATTATAATCAAAAATAATAATAATCATCATAATAACAATCATATTATTAATAATAATAATAATCATGATCATAATAATAATAATAATAATAATAATAATAATAATAATAATAATAATAATAATAATAATAACAATAACAATAATAATAATCGAAATAACAATCATAATAATTATCATAATAATCATAATTAAAATAATCATGTTAAAGCATGATAATAGCAAGATCATAGGCATGATACTAACAAGATTAATAACAAACCCTAGCATGTCACTAACCAATAAAAATCATATCTTTAACACTAACATGATAATAACAATCATAAATATTAGGAAGAGAATAAAAGGCATCGTAACAATCATATTTAATATTAAAATTACCCTAGACATGATACTAGGAATATCATAATAACAATTTAAACATGATTTCTACATCATAACATCAATTAAAACCATTAAAGTACTTACTTTGATGCCTCGTACCTCTTTCTAATAACAAAATACACACGTTAGTAACTTCAAGGAAAATAATAAATCAAACAAATAAATTAAATAATTGAAATAGAGATTTGGGACCAAACCCTCAGAAATTAAACCTTTCACGTCTAGGGCGAAGGCAACTTCGAATATGGCTAGGTGTTTCTTGTTCTAATGAATGCGGAATTTTGTATATAAAAGACTAGTTTAGAAAAGAGAAAGAAAGAGAGAGATGGTGAATGATTAAAGAAATCTTGATGAGAATTAGCGAATGATTAAAGAGATGAAAGAGAATTGAAAACTGGTTGTAGGTGAATATAGATGAATGTTGATGAGAATTGGTCAATGAAAACGGAGTTTTTAATACGTTATTTATAGAGAAAATCAGCCAAAAAGATAAAATTAACAAAACAGAGCATTGGCGCACGAAAAACAGAGCTGGCGCCAACGCCAGCTATTGGCGCCAGGCGCCAATGCCTGGCGTTTGGCGCTAACCCCATTTTTTACGCGTTTTCTCAAATCAGATAAATTTTGCCGTATAGGAGGATAAAATTGTATCTTTTCCTCAAAAATGTTCTTTGATTTTAATTAAAACTCTGAAAAGTCAACAAAACTCAATTTATCAATGCTAATTGAATTAGGAATGAAAAGAACCTTCTAGAAGAATCTAGAAGACTAAAACCATTCCTAATTCAACTCGTCTTGTGTGCGGCCGGCCACACCGTGTGACCACTTAAAGTAACCCCTATAACATGATTAAGTAACCCCTGTAATACCAATCAAGTAACCCCTATAATACTGACTGAGTAACTTTATAACAATGATGAAGTAACCCCTTTAACACTGATCAAGTAACCCCCATTACACTAGCAAAGTAACCTCTATAGTGGTTGGCCACACGGTGTGGCCAACCACATATAAGACTTTGTGTTCCTAATTGCATTAGGAATGAAAAATCGTATTAGGCCCTCCTCTAGATCATTGGGCCGCATATAAGGCTCAAACCGGGCCCAGTTTAGTAAATAGGCCATAACTTCCTCAATATTCATCGGAATTGGGCTTATAATATATCGTTGGAAAGCTCTTGTCAAGCCCTATCTAAATACACTACTATTGGACCCATTCATGGACCAACCAAACTGGATTGGATGTTTTCTTAAAATAAATTTTCAAAAACAGAGAGAAGAGAAAAAGAAATTAAAACTATCCGCAACACTAAACTTTCCACACTTTCGCTTCATTCGATTATGATTCGACGTGAAAGGTACTCATCACTGGGTTTGGTTTTGGGGAGACACATTTGGGTGTCTACAAATAATTACACATCACATGTTTAATTATTACCCTTAGCTTGAAGGTTCTAAACGCTTTAGGTAACCTTGTTGAGTATAACCAATTAAAATTGTAAAACGTGATTTACCCCCACTCCCCTAAGATATAATATGACACCCAGTGAGGCATGACCTATCATAAATATCGAAGGTTTCATCGGGTTTTTAATTGGAAAAGGTACCTCAATATTACTGGGACCTAGATTCATTATGTTGTGATTATTTAGTGAATTCTAGCGCATCATCAAACAACATAAATAAAATCTAACATGCATAACCTACTAATGCATAAATAAAACATGACATAGTATGGCCCCTTAATCCTAAGAAAATTAACAAAGCAAAAGGCTCCCACTTGAACCTTCATGGATCTCATCCATCTTGCTCCTTTGGGCCTTTACTCCATGGATTCCTTGGATTAACTGCAACCTGTAATACTATTCTATTCTATCTACTACTTAAATACAAAAATACTTTATCGGTACGTAGACCGTACTAAGATTACAAAAATACATCACGATGCGCAGATCGTATTTAGTAATCTACTGGGCCATACTAGTCATTATATAGCAAATAACATCATATATTATAAAATTGCCACATAATAAATCACTCATCATGCTTTCCTAAACTACAACATCGAATGATCACAATTAAGGAAACATGGCATCTAAATATCTCATATTTTAATTAATGCAATTAGATAATATCATATATTATTCATGACCATCAATAAAATATCATATATTTTAAATTAGTCATGAGATAGAATCAAATATTATTTTAATCTTAAAAGATAAATCATATTTATCCTCAAAGATTATCCTAACAAAGTTAAGAAATTCTATCCTAATTACTAGTCAATCACAAAATTTAAAATCAATTATATCCAAAATAAATTATGGGATAATCACACTATTTAAATCAATCATTATCCTTTTGGAATATGCTCAGAATATCCTAATCAATCTTATCCAAAATTAACCACTTTAATTATGGATAATTATCAATTTAACAACTTTAAATATGGATAATATCAAATATAACAACTTTGAAAGATTTGATTTTATCCTAAAATAAAAGATTTTATCCAAATAAAACCGAATTTATCTTTCAAAATAAAAGATTATATTTTCAAAATATTTTATCCTATCCAAAATAAATCATATTTATCTTGAAATTTTTTTAAAATAAAATAATTTTTTTAAAAACCGTGCACCAGCCACCGTGGTGTGGCCGGCCAAAGCCGGCCACAGTGGTCGTACACCGTGAGGTGTACGCTGCACTGCAGCGGTGCACAGCAGCAGCAGCAGTGCCGCGCAACCCTTGCACGGTGCTGCTGTTGCTGCCTTTGCTAACGCGTGCTTATGCCCCACCCCGCCCCTCCCTCCGGACCACATGCAGCGGCAGCCGCCGTGGCTGCGCCATCTAGCCGCGGTTGCCGTTACTAAAACCCCCTTTTTTTAATTAAATAAAACAAAACGTATTTTGTAAATATAAATTAATGCTAATGTGGTCTAATTAATTTCAAAATTAAATCACATTCAATCTTGAAATTAGGGTTCTTCATGAAATTAATCCCTAATTTAATTTAACACTTAAATTAAATAATTTGATCATGAAAAATTCATAATTTATCATGAAATCAAATAGATTAAAATCATTAATTACATAGTAAACAAATTAAATCAAAACCAAAACAAAAAATTCATAATTTAGGGTTAGGGTTTCGAAATTTTCGAAAAAATAGGGTGGGGGGTTCAAAATTTTCGAGTGATTAGGGGCAAAACTTGGATCTCTTCATGGCTATTTTGAGCATTATTAAATCACATTTAATCAATTCTAAGAGTTAAATCACATTTAATATAATAATTGACCCATAATTAAATTATTCTCCCTCCTAATTGAGTTAAAATTGTGGACTATCAAAGAATTATAGTCAATATGCATAAATGCAATAGGCTAACTGATACCACTGTAGGAGATTATAGGTACTACACAGCGGAAATAAACATGAATCATTTTCATACAGTACCTAATCCCAAGAGCTAATGCATAACACATAAAGAACATATAATCGTACCTTTGAAGCGTGATTCCACGTGCGATCGAGCAAAAACAATGGGAGATAAAGAACCCCACGTGTGATTCCTCTACTTAGTCCACGAGCACAGATTAAACCTCCACTAATGCTAGTTAGTTGCAATTGAACCCTTCAATTGACCTTCTACGGAGAAGAACGAGCAACGAACCAACCACGAACCACCACACGCGCCACCAAGGGTGGCAAGCCGTGAGTCCAAAGGGGGAGGAGAAGGAGCCATGAATTAGAGAGGGAATTAGGGTTTTGGGATTGGTTTTCTTGATGTCAAAATTCACTTTGTGTGAATTATGACTGCTTGCATGCAACCCTAGGCCTGGATCTTATTTATAGATCTCATCTCTAAATAAGAGCCCATGTCAAAAGCTCAAAACCTAATTCAAATCTAACTATTCTAACCCAATCCATTTCATGATTAGTTAATTTCTCATGAGGCCCATTAATGGGCCTCTAACTTGCTTAACCCAATACCCTTGTGTGTGACCTTATAGGATCCATTCTAGCGGGCTTTGGACTATTTGACTAGTCCAAAGATCATCTCTCATAGTCTAGCAACAGATGATGACTCCCCAAGAGAACGAACTTATTATCTCCATAATAGTGATCCTTGATATATCTAGTAATTGCACTTATCGAAGACACAACTCCTTCAAAAATATGTTCTTTTCCGGCTCCTTCGAGGAGCTATTGAGATGCTCACAAGAGGAAGATTTGACACTATAGGGAGAACGCTGTAAGATCAAATGAGATGAAGGTGGATTGTGATAATTAGTTCTCTACACTTAGAATATTCTATGTTTCAATCAACCTCGGATATCATGGAATGTGCATACCCCTATTTTCTTAAGAAAGTTGTTTATTCATTTGAAGTGTAGTCATTTTGTAAAGTTCAATTCATAAAGGTTTTGATTTTTCTTTTCTTTCTTTTTCTTTTACTTTTTGTGGTTGCCTCATGTATGTTGGTGGGAGTTATAGATTAAGCTCTTAGGAAACCTTTACGAGACCTCACTCGTCCTCATAGGCGACTTTGGGGTTTAAAGGGCTTGTTGTAGCTAAAAACAACCGTGATTCCTACGTTAGTGAGTCTTAGTGTATATTCCCATCTTATGTCTTTCTTTTTCCTTTTTGAATAAGTCTTTCATCCTTATTCTTGCTTGCTTGGTTTTTCTCGAGGACGAGCAAAAGTTTAGCTTGGGGGAATTCGATGAGTGTCATTTATGGCACTCATTTGATCCTTTTTAGGGTTAAATTCATGCTATTTTATAGCTCTTTTTATTAGTTTTTCCTTAGTTTTACTCTTTATTTCCTTAGTTTGCATTTTCTTAGTTAATTTTCTATTTTGATGCATTTCTTGGTTTATTTTGTTATTTTCTCTTTTATTTGCTTGTTTTCGTTCATTTTTCAGGTTATGATCATAATCCGAGGATTCCCGAGTCTCCTTCCCAAGTTTTACATTGTTTGAGATGTCTTGTGCCTACCATTTGAAGCTCAAGACCGAAGGAGTGCAAGTTCCAAGTCTTCTAGCTCGTGCATGCAAGCGGTGGGTGCACCATTCTTGGTGTTGAACCCACCGTAGAGGCTCTTTGGAGACTGCCACATTCCATGTTCATCAACATCTCCAAGTGAAGCGCACGAGGAAGAGCACAGTCGAGGGTGAAGGAGGTTGCCCTGCTCCCGGGCGCGGGCGACACTAGCGCGGCCACGCAGCCTGGTAGCGCGGGCGCGTTTCATGTTCCGTACCCTCTAATGCACGGTCGCGCATGTACGGGTCTTTTTGGATGATCTAGCTAATTTTCCCTTGGTTAGTTTTACTTTATATATAATTTCCTTCTATTTTTGAGAGGATAGGGATTCAAGAGGATTAATTAGGAAGAATTAGAGATATTTATTAGAGAGAGAAACACATGGTTGATGATTAAAGATTGATGATTCTAAGCATTTTTCTATTTATTTGAAGTAAGTTTGTAAGGATTTCTTTTATTTTAATGCAATCTTTAGCTTTTGATTTCAATTGTTTGTTGATTGTTCAAGTTTAGTTGATTGTTCAAGTTTAATTGATTTGTGATTGATTTAGTTTGATTAATAAGATGATGATGAATTTGTTGTTTAGCTTAGTTTTGATCTTGATTTCCATGGATTGTGAGTAGTTTATTTGTTAGGGTGATGGTGAAACATATATGAGTAGTGGATTGATGCTAATTGAGGGAAATTGATGGAGTTGATGTTGTGATTAAATTGGTTGATTGATTATGTGCATGTGTGTGATAGATTGAAGAGTAGCTAACTTTGATTGTTGCACTAGATTGCATTGTAAGTTCACATTGATATGGACAGTTGATTTGTGGCTTGCATTTGTCGATTGAGTTGGTTTGTGAAGTTCCTAGCTAGAGTCTCTCGTAGTTGACGCTAGTTTGACCTCTAGGAGAATAGCTTATCATACTGTTTTGATTGCTCTTACCATTAGTCTTCGCAACCATTGATTTGCTTGTTGTTCCCGAGTTCCTACAATTGTCATGATTACTTGTTGATCCCCATTCCCTAGTGCTTTATTTGTTTGGTTTCTTTGTTTGTTAATTGTTAGTGTTCTCTCTTTATCTTTGTCTTCGACCTAGCTTAGGTGCATAATTGAGAGCGCTTGAACATCACCGTTCCTTTGGGCTCGACCTTTGACTTGCCTCTATACTTGTATTTAGGTTGGTGAAGTGTTTATAAATTTAGTTTGACCGAGGGAGGATTAGTTTTAATGACCTAGTTCCACCCCTCGTCAAAACTGTAGTGTCTGTTGGTCGGTTTTGTTTATCTATTATCCTCTTTCTTTTTAAGAGTCATTCCTCGTGGCGTGAGACATCATTTACCTTTTGTTTTTTGGAAGGTACTTCATCGTTTGATGGCCTTTTTCGTTCATTTTGAAAATCCTGTCAAGTACATTATGTAAAAACCAGAGTCAATGTGTGTCCACACACATTTTAAAAGAGTAACATTCATGTGTCTTCACTACAATAACTGTACAATTTTTTTGACGGAACAATAACTCTACAATTAATTTAATGACAATAACCAGAATAAGGGAAAAATATAAATGATAAATAATTTTTTTTTTAAAAAAAAAGAAAAAGAAAAATAAAATAGATGATAAGTTAAAAATAAAAATAAGTACTTAATAATTTAAGACATGATCATATGATCTCCTCTTACATATGCTCTAATAAATGAATCAATTATAGGAAATGCATTAATTTCGAACTTTATTGAATAAATGATGTTGTATAGAAATTTTTGTAACAATATCATTTATTTAGTATAGTATTTAATAGGTTTTAAAAAAAAGTAAAGTAATTAATAATAAATAACAAACACATACAATTTCTTGATCATCCTCTATATTGTGTGGATTACTCTCTTCAAACTCCATTTCCAAAGGTGATTAATTATACTAGAATTATGCGAAAATAAATTAAAAAAGGGTGATGCTCAATGTAATGCTTTATATATAAGTTAATTGTAACCGTTTTTCTTTTTTTTATTATTATTATTTTTTCTTTTTTTTAATAAATTTTAATTTGATTGTATTGTTGTGTAACTGTTTTTTACCACACTATAAAATGAAAGTGTACAATTATTTATTTTTTTTTTGGATAAGGGGATAAGGGAAGTTATAATTTTTTCCTTTTTCTAAAAATAGAAAATCAAAATAACTTCCCTCAACCAAAAAAAAAAAAATATAATAACTGTAAACTTTTTTGGTCTATTAATTTTTTTTTATAAATGTTTATATATAATAAAAATATATATATATTATTTTAATAAAAGGTTGTAACCCAACATATAATTAATAAAACCTTGTTTCATAGAAGCTACTGAATATTGGAACCTTAGTGAATAATGGCAAGTACGCTATATATTAATGTAAACAATTTATACCCTGACATATATTAAATAAAAGTAACTAATTCATTAACGAAAATGGTAATTTTAAATATTATAGTGATTGACATTGTTTTATAGAAAGTACTCAACATTGAAAGTGTAGAATAATAATGGCATGTATTTTATACAAGATATTGCATAATGGCAGGTATCCAGTATAAGATATTGCCTCAGGTTGTTAATAATGGGGATTGATTACTTATAGTAAAAATGATGTCATTACAAATACTAACAACTTTTTTAGTTTGGATATAAATCTTCATAATTAATTGCATAAGTTCTTTTTTTAAAAATCCATGTAATCAAATTTATTGTTAAATCAATGTATAGCTAAGTATAACACAAAACACATTAATAGATGAAAATATGTACAATTAACATAAAACAATGACATGACCACTCATATGCTACATCTGTCACACTCAACTAACTATTAAATGCTTTGTACTCCATGTAACATATACTTTGTATATACTACGACGAGTATTAAATTACTTTGCTATAGTAGTATAAAATTGCTCGTGTTTTCAAATATTTGCAAAAAAAAATTAAAAAACAAAAGTAAATTTAAATTTAGATTTAAGAACACCTAATTTAGATTACCAACTTTATTAATGTGTGATCGGTAGGTATTAACCTATAGAATAATTACCAATTACACAAAACATTGAGTTCATTTAACTTAGGCAAGTCCGAGCACGATCCCGAGCTTTCAAGCGAGCTCAAAAATATGTTCAAGCTCGGCTCATTTAGTATAATGTATGTTCACGAACAGTTCATGAACAACTCGTTTATTAAACGAGTTGATAAATGAGTGATTCATGAACGAGCTTAATAATAAACGAGCTTCGTACTTTTGAGATTTGAAAATCTCAAAAGTAGCATAATAATTAAATCTTAATTACACCGTATAAACTTAATAATTAAATTAGCAAATGTGAATAAATAAAAAATTTATGAACATAAATAAACGACTAGTTTGTGAAAATAAATAAACGAGTTGTTTGTGAAAATAAATAAATGAATCGGACTGCAGTGTAAAGGTGTTTGACACAAATTGTAGTAGGATATTACCAGTTAACAGTGCAAAATATAGGGAATACAATTTAGCACTGTCACATTTTTTTTTTTTTTTAAGAAAGCATTGTCACATTATTACAACCTCAATTAGATTTTTGTTACATCTTCTACACATATAATTATATGTAAAATTTTATAAACATATAAATTTTGCATGTCATCATTATCACATCCACCTAAACACTCAATCTTACCCCAACCAAATACACACACCTCGGTTAGAGGGAAAATTTAAAAAAAAAATCAAAAAATAATAAAATCAAAAGAAAACCTTCATAATTTTAAAACAAAAGGTAAAAAAGTATTCCTCTCATAAACCGCCATTCACAATCTCTAATTTTCCAAAACCACTCTTCTCAACTAAAACCTCTCCAACTTCACCATTTACATTTAACTTTCTTCAAACTCGAGCACAAGGTATGTAAATTCTTTTTTTAGTTTAGTTTAATCTATTTATGTTTTAATGTTGTTAATTATTGCATTTACAAAATTTATGGCAGGATTATACCTAAAAAAGAAAAATTATGTACAAAATTTTGTCAAAAAATTTGTATTACAACATTCCTGTGAAATTTATTATAGGTTTAATAGAATGCCGTCATCGATCTGCTGTATATTTTGTGCATAAATTGTGTATTTAGATTTCATTTCAATTTAGAATTCAATTCCATAGTTTTACAGTGAATGAATTAACTCTATTTTTTTTTTAATTTCCAATTTTTTTTTCGGTTCCGATTATAGGTTACTTTTATAGTTCATATTTTTAATTGCGTTAGTATAATTTTATCAAGTGGATTAAAAAAGTATAATGTCCAAATTTACCCCTTTTAACATAATTAAACTGATTATTGTCATGTCCAAATTTGCATTTTTTAATTTTGTTATGGTATATGATTTTCAATTTAGAAAAAAAGGATTCATATGTTGTTGATTTTGCTGTGTTTCCAACATAATGTATATTCTATTGTCTTACTCATGACAATAGTTTTACTCTAATTGTTTGGAAAATCAAAACTGTAGTTTGTTGACTTGAAACTTTATATCTTTGGGTATATACATCTTATGTTTATGTAGGAAATGACCTTTTGGTATTTTGGTGAATACACTTCATTCATGTTTTTGTTGGCATTGACCATTTAGAATCATGGTGACTACCAATATACCTTAGACAGTCACATTGTATTTTTTTTTTTTTTTTTTTGGCAATGACTTAAAATTTTTGTATCTTTGGGTATATACATCTTATGTTTTTGTTAGCAATGACCTTTAGGTATGTTGGTGAATACCTTTAATTCTTTAAAAGTAATGTCAGGGTATATACCTCTTATGTTTGTGTTGGCAATGAGCTTTAAGTATGTTGGTAAATACCTGTCATTATTTAAAATTAATGTCAGGATATATACATCTTATGTTTGTGTTCACAATGACCTTTGGGTATGTTGGTGAATACGTGTCATTCTTTAAAAGTAATGTCAACATGGTACTTCTTGTTGGCAATAACCTATTAATTTTATGGTTAATACTCCCTCTGTTTTTAAATACTTGCCCCATTTCTCTTGGACACACATGCCGATGCTAATCTTTAATCACTAACATCTTTAATTACCAAAAGGTATAAATTCTAACATTTGATTAATAATCTATTCATTGAGATGATTCCAGCAAGTACCCACAAGACTATATTTTTTCTTATGTATAAATCACAAACATTAGTCTAAGTAGGACAAATGAATAGTGCAAAAAATAGAAATGGAGCAAGTATTTAAAAACGGAGGGAGTACAAAAATCAACTCTTGATGCCCGGGAGATTATCAACCGGAAGAGAAATCAATCGATGTCTGAGTCGGCTTCAACGTCGAACTTTCCAGACAGTTTCAACAATAATTCAGCAGGGAGTGCACCCTCCTTGCATGAAAGTTAGACAAGCGGTAATACCGTCCATTCTGGCCCTCATATGATTGGAGCTGTACCGTATGTGTCTACTCAGGCTTACGGACAGTATCCTCCTCACTTCATGCAGCCGGCCTTCTTTGGGGGTCAGGCGACATACCCAAATGTCTAGCCACTGGACTGGCAGCTTCGTCTGCTGCGCCTGGGTGAACAACCTTCTGCGTTCACTTGGGAGATAACTGAGGCGGCTCAGCCGGCCAAGGTTAAGAACGTGTTGGTTGGTACCTATGATGGTACCACCAATCCGGAAGACCACCTCATGGCTTACACCAACCTCATGTACCTGCAGGGGTTCGATGATGCCACTTGGTGTCGGTGTTTCCCGGCTACATTGAAGGGCATTGCCCAACAATGGTTTGGAAATTTGCCAGCCGGGTCCATTGATAGCTTCAGGAAGCTCGCCTTTCTGTTGGCTTCCAACTTCTCAATGAACATCCCTGCTAAGAAAACAAGCCTTAATTTGAGCACTGTTAAGCAAGGAGAGAGAGAAGGGTTGCGCTCATATGTCAGACGCTTCAATCTGATAAGAATTCAGATTCAAGGACTGTCTGACGAGGTAGCTTTTACAAACTTTTTCAAGGGTCTGAGAGACGGGTCGACTTTTAAGCTCGACCTCGTCAGAAAAGGGGCTTTCACCTTACAGGCGGCCCTGAGGGAGGCGGAGAGCTACATCCAAGCTACCGACCTCTGCTCGCCTGGTAGCCAGTCGGACTCCAAAAGTCCGACAAGCAGAAAAACAGCCGGTCAGCTCAGCCGGCCAAAAACAAAGAAGAGAGCAAGAAAAGAAAAGAAGTCTGGGCGGTTACTGACTCTGACCAGCCGTCCTAGAAGAAAAAGAAAGAGTTTAAACCGTACGTCCCCAAGTACAAGTTTAACAAAGACTGCAACTCCATCCTCATGGAGGTAAAGGACCGGCTGTCCATTGAGAAGCCGAATCCTATGAAGAGTTATGTCCAGTCACGGAACAAAAATAAATTCTGTCAGTTCCATGAAGAAGTTGGCCATGACACCAACGACTGCTTTAGTCTTCAGCGGGCGTTGGATCGTCTGGCTGACAAAGGGCTGCTGAAGTCCTACATTTCTAAGTCCCCAGCCGGGGCAAAAAAGAAAAACAAGGGTCAGTCCTCCAAGACTACCCCCCAGCCTGCTAGTAGTTTGGATACCGACAAGGAGCCGGTCTACACTATAGCAGGCGGGTTCTCTTGTGGTGGCCCTACCATCCGGGGCACCAAGAGCCATCTTCGAAAGATGGAAAAAGATGATGATGAGCAGGCGGAAGCCAGCTCCTCCTTCCCAGACGTCTTGATCACTGAGAAGGACAGGGGCAGCGTCCGCCGCCCGCATGATGACCCGATGGTCATTGAATGTAAGGTTGCCAACCAGCTGGTTGGACGGATCCTTATTGACACCGGCAGCTCATCAGAAGTCATCAGTCTCCGGTGCCTGCAAAAGCTGAAATACAATGTCAGCATCATGCATCCGGTCACCCACCCCTTGGTTGGTTTAGGGGGTGGGATGGTCTACCCAGCCGGGAGAATTGACTTACCCATCTGGCTGGGAGAGAAAGGCCAGGGACGACATATTGTCGTCAGATTCTTGGTCGTTGAAGAGTTGACCACCTACAACATCATCCTTGGCAGGCCAACCCTCAACGTAGCCAAGGCAGTAATCATCCCGTCCCTCATGCTCATCAAGTATGAGAGGGATGACGGCTCTGTTGGTTCCTTGAATGGGGATCAGAAGACGGCCCGAGAGTGCTATCTCTCAGCCGTCTGAGATACCATGGCCCCAGGCGGTCAGGAACCAATAAATCTTGACAATGTCAAGGATGCCGACCCAGCTCGCGCCCCACCAGCAGCCGGGAAGAAAAGAAAGGCACCTCTGCTGGTGGAGGTGAAGAAAGAGAAAAAATAGCAATCACTGACCGGTGAACGGTCAGATGAGCTCCGTCCCCAACCGGCTGGCGAAAGCATTGATCTCGTTCTGGATGACGGCCGTCCAGAACGCACTGTTAAGGTTGGGACGGTTGCTCATGCTACCTTGGGTGCAAGCTTGCACCTTCTGCTGAAAAAATTCAAAGACATTTTTGCCTTTGAAGTGGAAGAGATGTCAGACGTCAGCCCGGATCTTGCTGTCCACAAACTCGCCGTGGACCCCAAAAAGAAGCCCATTAGGCAAAAGAAAAGAAACCACGGCGAGGAAAGAAGTCAGGCGGCAGCTGCCGAAGTCAAAAAGCTGCTAGACGCCAGGTTCATTCGGCCATGTAATTTTCCTGACTGGGTGGCCAATGTGGTCCTTGTTAAGAAACCGAATGGGACCTGGCGCATGTGTGTTGATTACACAGACCTCAACAAGGCGTGTCCAAAGGACAGTTACCCGCTTCCAAAGATCGACAGTCTGGTCGATTCTACAGCTGGTCATGCCTTGATGAGCTTTATGGATGCCTACTCCGGCTTCCATCAGATACCCCTGTGGAAGAAAGATCAAGAGAAGACGACCTTCGTCACTAATCAGGGGCTATTCTGTTATACTATGATGTCGTTTGGCTTGAAAAATACGCCTGCCACTTTCCAACGGATGATTAACACGGTCTTCATTAATCAGATTGGGAGGAATGTGGAGGCGTACATTGATGACATGATAGTCAAATCCAAGCAGCAAGCGGATCACCTTGCTGATCTCCGAGAAACCTTCACCACACTCAGGCGGCATAAGGTTATGTTAAATCCTAAGAAATGCGTCTTTGGTGTTGAGTCTGGGAAGTTTCTCGGATTCCTAATTGATCAAAGGGGGATAGAGGCTAACCCCGAAAAGATACAGGCGGTGATTGACATGAAGTCACCCCGTTCTGTCAAGGAAGTCCAGAGACTCACCGGTTGTCTGGCCACCTTGGGGAGGTTCCTCAGCCGGTCAGGTGAAAAATGCCTCTACTTCTTCCAAGCAATCAGGAAGAAGACCAAATTTGAATGGGGGGATGATGCTGAGGCGGCGTTCCAGAGATTGAAAGAGCATTTACATTCTCTGCCTAGGTTGGTCAGTCCTTTGCCTAGGGAGATGTTTTACATGTACTTAGTCGTCTCAGACCATGCCCTCAGTGCCGTTCTCCTTGCTGAGCGAGACGGAATGCAGCTCCCGGTTTACTTCATTAGCCATGTTCTCAAAAATGCTGAACTCCGGTACCCCATGGTTGAAAAATTTGGCCTTGCTTTGTATATGGCATTCAAAAAATTGAAGCCTTACTTTTTGGCACATCCGGTGGTGATCTACACGGACCAGCCACTCAAGCGGCCAATGTCTACCTTGGACTCATCTGGGAGAAGGTTGAAATGGGCTATTGAAATGCAGAGTCTTGAAATCACTTACGAACCAAGAAAGGCAGTGAAAGGTCAGGCGTTTGCCGACTTCACTGTCGAAATGACTCGTCCGGTGGCTCCAGATAATCTTGATCAGGTTTGGAAAGTGTACGTAGATGGGAGCTCTACAAAGAACGGCTGTGGTGCAGGCGTAATTTATGAGTCTCCTGAGGGAGACAGATTTGAATATGCACTACGCTTCAAGTTTCAGGCCTCTAACAATGAGGCGGAATATGAAGCCCTGCTAGCTGGTATACGCATGTGTAAGGCGGCGGGGGCCATGAAAATTGACGCCTACTCTGATTCTCAATTGGTTGTTAGCCAATACGAGGGAAGTTATGAGGCTACCCATCCGGCTATGATCAAATATCTTCAGGCAGTCAAAGAGGAGGTCGGGGCACTTGAGGAATTCCGACTAAATCAAGTGCCTAGGTCTGAAAACAACCAGGCAGATGCATTGTCAAAACTGGCATCTTCCGCCTGCCATGATACGCCTCGGTCTGTCTTTTGGGAAGTTCTAGAAAAGAGAAGCATCAATGAGGATCCCATTAGAGTTCTGGACCAAAGCTCTACCTGGATGGATGGCATCCGGGCTTATCTTTCAGACGGCACACTTCCTGATTCGCCACAGGAAGCAGCCGTCCCGAAGAAGCGAGTTGCAAGCTTCGAGTTGAGAAATGGAGAACTCTTCAAGGCGGGGTTTCTTAAACCCCTGTTGAAGTGTGTCACCCCAGAAAAGGGGAGGGAAGTTCTCGAGGACTTGCACTCGGGATTCTGCGCCTTTCACATAGGCAGCAGGTCCTTAGCCGTCAGAGCCAGACGACATTATTTTTGGCCCACTCTTGAGGCAGACGCCAAGGAGTTGGTTAAGAAATGTGACAAGTGCCAAAAGTTTGGCAAACTTATTCATCGTCCGGCAACTGATCTAACAGCCATCCACAGCCCAATCCCGTTTGCAAAATGGGGCATGGATATTCTAGGCCCCTACACGCCTGCTCCAGGCGGAAAGCATTACATCTTAGTGGCAGTGGATTATTTCACCAAGTGGGTTCAGGCTGAGGCGGTTAAAAACATCAAGACCTCAGACGTAATTTCTTTCATCTGGAAGAATGTTATCACCCGGTACGGGGTACCTATGTCTATGGTGTTTGATAATGGTCCTCAGTTTGAGACGCCTCAGCTAAAAACTTGGTTGGGAGATCAGGGGATCTCAAGCTGTTTTGCATCTGTTGGCTGGCCCCAAGCAAACGGCCAAGTTGAAGCCTTCAACAAACTCATCTCAGACGGAATGAAGAAGAAAATAGAAAGAGTCGGTGGCTTGTGGGCAGAAGAGTCAATCCATGTCCTATGGGCCATCCAGACAACAGAAAAAGGGGCAACCGGTGAAACCCCATTTCTCATGGTTTACAGTGCTGAAGCCGTCTTGCCCATCGAACGTTACGAGCCGACTCTTAGAGTCATGCTGTATGATGAAGAGGCAAACTGGGAAGCAATGCGCCTGGCATTGGATTCACTCCCAGAGCGCAAGGGCAATGCCGCCTTGCGTCATGAGATTTACCGTCTGAGAATGACTAGAGCCTATAACAAAATAGTACACAAGCGTCCTTTGAAAGTTGACGACTTAGTGTTACGAAAAATGGAAGCAACCAGTAGGGCCAATGAGCTGGGAAAGCTAACACCAAATTGGGAAGGCCCCTATCGGATCTATGAAGAAGTAAAGGACGGCACTTACCGCCTGGAAACCCCGGACGACACTTACCGCCTGGAAACCCCAGACGGCAGGCGCCTGCCTAGAACTTGGAATGTAGATAATCTGAAAAAGTACTACTTCTGAGAATGTAAATTTTTGTAAACAAATGAACTAATCAATGAAATCAGACGTTTGCAAAATTGAGTTATTTTTTATTATCCATCCGGGTAATACCCAGGCGGGTCTTTCTTTAATCAACTAAGTTTGACACTTAGTAAAGGTTACATTTGTTGGACCGCCTGGGTAATACTCGGACCCCTTGTTTATTTAAGTTTGATACTTTGTTTATTCAACCGCCTGATAATCCGCCTGGGTAATACCCAGACGGACCCGTTTGTTTAAAAAACTAAGCACGAAAATGTTTAGTGGCTACACAACCGGTCTCAAACAAGACTAGAGGCTAAAATGGCCGGATGGTTGTTCATTTTATAAAATCGTCTGTCCCAACATGGACAAAGGCGTCCGGCGACACCCCTCCGGGTGCAATCGTCGCAGAGAACGGACTATTTGTCGGTTCTACGTATCCATGCAGATGGCAAAAATTGAACGACCAAATTGGTCAACTCATAGCCGTCTGACCAAAATAATCTACGAAGAACGAATGAGTTCCCAGATACCGGATGCCCATAGGCATCAGTCGGTCAACGGCTGAAGTTCTCACTTAGGTTATTTATTCCAAAATTGCACCTCCCCGCAATTGGGGCAAAGGAGTTGTTCAATGACTATGAAATCTCTACTAAGACGGACATACGCCGTCTATGTAGTGACTAAAACGCCTGTTGGTGTACGGCTGTGCACTTGGTTTGGGGCAATCACTACTGTGGTTGATTGACTTACAAACATATCATGCTCTTTGCAGCATCAGATGTTTTCAAGTCAATCAACCAACTCCACTTGAAACCAATCACACAGCCATCCAGGGGCAAGGACAGCCAGACTATTGACTAGTTAGGCAAGAAATCGCCGCATGCTTTTGATAAGTTAGGCAAAAATTAAAATTTGCAAAAAATAAAAATTCAAATGTAAAATGATCAAAACCGACTCAGTCGGTGCATTTCATAAAAGTTCATCCAACCAAACGGTTGTAATGGATCAAATGTTAACCGGACCCCGTCCGGGAGAAAAAAATTGTTAATTAAAAGCAAGTTTTGGCATATAACTGCTGAATAAAAAGAAAATTAAAAGAAAGTAAAGATTGGCATACTGCCGCTGAGGGGTCACTTCTGGCCTGCAGACGGAGCCTCCTAGTCCTCTCCCTTCTCCTCATCGTCTGAGGGAATTTCCTGCGCTTCACCAGGACCAGGAAGCTCAGGCGCGGATGGCTCATTGGAGTTGACCCAGGCTTTAAAGGAGGCAGGCTCTGGCTCACCTTGCTCTCTCAAGTACACCACGTACTCGGCATAGCTGTGCGCCATTGCCCAGATGATGTAATCCGCGTCTGGGTACAAGGCAGCCCAAGCAATCTTCATACGGGCGTCGTTATCAGCATCACTCTCAGCAACAAGGCGGTTTTGCTCCGCCTCCTGGGTTGCTGCAAAGTTTTTCTGAGCTTGAGCAGCATCCTTCTCCAGCCTCTCAACCTTGGTCTTCAGTTTGCCAAGGTCCGTCTGGGCCTTCTGGAGCGCCTCATCAGCCTTTTTGGTGCTCTTCTCCGCCTTTTTCTGGGCCTTCTCCACCCCCTTCTTGGCCGTCTCAGCATCCGTAGCCCGCTGGTTGGCCGCCTTCAGATCTAGCTCCAGCTGCTGGATTTTAGACGCTTGTGTCATAATTATTGCTTTAGTTTCAAGTTCATTTACGATAGTTGAGTATAAAGCAACATTATCTGCGTCTGTGGCGGACTTCTTGGCCTTTTTTACCTCTTCCCGTTTGCGGGAATAAGGACGCTTGAGCCCGTCTACCCGCAGCATAGCCTGCAAAGAGTCAGGCGGTATCAGTATCTCAGGCGGGATAAAATACTTGGAAAAAATAAAATTGAATTGACAAGTTTCTTACCTCAGCTAGAAGGGATAGAATGCGTTCAAGGTTGAACGTCTCTATCCCAGGGATATTGTCCTTATCCCTCTTCCGGACGGCCTCCAGCATGGCCTTGGCATGCTTCTAGACGTCTGGCCAGCGGGGAGATTGATCTGCACCACAATCAATAGGTGATGAGTGCGAAACTAAGGCAGCACCTATTTGTAGCCGCCCGTCTGAGGATGACGTCTGTTGGGAGTGGGATTTCACCCGCAAAGGCCACCCCAGCTCAAGCGGGGATTCAAAAGGGTTCTTACCTTCAGAGCCGGGCAAGCGGGCACCGCTTGCAAGCGTGGAGAACCTCCCGGTTGCTGTAACGGGGTTAACGAGGTCAAGGCACAAGCTGCCGCCTATCTTCTCGTTTCGCCCCGCTATCCGCATCTGTTGATGCCCGGCTGAGGCGCCAGGAGTCGACGCGGAGGCAGACTTCTTTATTTTATTGAGAACGGCTGGGGCCTCCTCCCTAGCCCGTTTGAGATTCTTCTCAAACAATTTCCCAACTTCTCCTCCCTGCGAAAAATAAACAAGTCAAAGTTAGCATCAGGAAAAGATAGTTTTTAAAATCAACTTAAGAAAGGGTCAGGCGCTCAATACCTTGGCCCTGAGCTTGGCCGTAGATTTCTCCGCAAGATCTTTGCGGATGGTCGCAGAAGACCGCTTAGGAGTTTTCTCCGACTGCAACATGTTTAATGCTTCTTCTGCAAAAAGAAAGAAATTGGTCAATATCATAAATCAATACCGATAGAAAAATACTACAAACGGTATGAACTCAGGCGCATACGTTTGGTAAACATGTGCCCTAGCCCGCAGGCGACTAGGAAACATGCATCCCTGAACCAGGCGCTCTTGGGGATCCAATTCTTAGGGACTTTTATTGTTTCCCCGGTTGACAGAGTTGCGTCTGTGAGGCCGAAAAAATCTGCCTCAATTATTTTGTCTAAGTCTTCCTCTGGGATCCGGGGAAGAGCGTACTTCCTGCCCAACAAGTCAGGCTTCTTATTGTACAGACGGAATTCATAATTTTCCCGTCAAGTTGGGGCTGACATCAGGTAGAACCTGTGCTTCCAACCATCGAACTTTGAGACCTTGTCCAAGGTCATCATGTATTGCGGCTGTGTGGTTAGAGTATACCACGCCCTCCAGCCGCCTGGGCTTCTGCTTAGGTAATGCATGCTTGAAAAAGCCTCCCAGTCGGGGTTAAGCCCTTGGAACTCGCAGGCGGCAACTAGAATGTTGGTCCAAGAGTTGGGGGTAAGTTGCCAGACCCCAAGGCCGTAGCCTCTCAAAATTGCCTTCACCGCCTGGTGAAGGGGGAACCGAAGGCCGGCTTTGAACGCCGCCTCATAACAGCCGAAGTAGCTGTTGGCGTTCTGTTGATCGTCCCCCCAGGCGATGGTGCCCAGCTCAGGCGGCACCCGGATCTTATACCCGTCTCCTAACGGGTGCATTTTCTTAAAATTTTCCAAGTTCTCCCCCATTTGGATCCGGTCCTTGGAGGAGACGTGGATGCTGAAGGGATCGTCCTTCTCGCTCTATTTTTTCCTTTCTTCCTCCTCGCTTTCCGGAAGAGGGGGTATGTCATCGCTGCTCTCAGAGATAGAGGCGGAGCTGTCACTCTCCGTCTCCTCCTCATTTTGATCCAAGGGGGCAGAGACGGCCTCGTTGCCGCCTTGGTCACACTCCTCCAGAAAAGAGTCTGCAGGGGTTGAAGGGGCACGCGGAGGGGATCTCTCCAGAGCCGTCTGGTCTCCCTGACCAGACGTTTCTCCCACAGGCGTTTGGCCGCCATAGCCTTCGCTCCTATAATTTGGATCAGTGGTCGTCTACATTGTCCGAGCCATGGTGTCCTGCACAGACACATAACTTGTCGGAATCCTTGGCAAAGGGTGGTCCCAACACCCCGAGACGGCACTCCCAGTCCTAGACTCAGCCGTCCCTGGTGACCGGCTGGACTCTAACCTAGGCTGTGCCGTGTGTGTTGGTGATGCATCCATTTATTGCAAGAAATATGTACAAGCGGTGAAAAAAGAAAAGAGCTGAGAGAGATAGAGACGGTACCTTTGGATTTGATATCTGAAGGAAGGAAGGTTCGGCTGGGTCGCTGAAGAACAAAGTTTCTTGCTCGCGCCTGACTCAAACGGATGACTTCTGCTCTCTCAAAGTTTTTCTCTCTTGAAAATTTTTGTAAACGTACAAAATTATGAGGGTAAAACGGCTATATAGATGGTAAATATGGGGGCATTTCCGTAATTTACCCGGAAGGTGAACGGTTACTCTGTAACGGTAAAATTACCGCCAACCGGAGCATGACATGTGTCACAGATGCCACGTGGCGTGCCACGTCACATATGTGAGGGGCAAATGTTTAGGGTAATTTTACCCTACCACGTGGCCCAATCAGAAGGTGACACGTGTCAGCCCCAGATTGGTCTAAAATGGACCAATCCCTGCTTGACACGTGTCATTCCAGAAATCAAGGGAAAAGGCGGCCTTCAGGCCCAAATCCCGATAATGCCGCAAAACGGCGCAGCCCACCAATGATTAGGGTTCAGTGACCTAATCAGGGGCACAATTCCCAAAGAGCCTATAAATAGGGAGATGTCCCTCATTTTGAGGGCACGTTTTTACCATTTATTACATCAGCATTCTCTTACATCAGAGAAACACCTGAGCTTGGAATCCAAGCAGATACCCACCTAAGTTTCCGTTCTCTTTATTCCGTTTCAAGTTACTAACTTGACCGTCGGAGGCGGAGCTCCAACCACCCGAAGTCTCCGTTATTTTGCAGGTACAGACCGGCCGGATCAAACTTCATGACGTAACTCTCCCGAGGGACAAAAACACCCAAAACAGTTATGACTTTGGAAAAAAAGACGGATAATGAATTGGTGTAAACCAAAGAGAAAGTTGATAGTTGTGGACCTATCAACTCAGAGCATTCAACTATTAAAGGCAAAGGCATAACTATTCCGAAAAATATTGTTGAGAGTCTAGGTGAGCAGTGTTCTATGTTGTATTATTGCATGACTTCAGGAAGTGGTGATTATGATACTACGACAATTCCATTGAAGGCTCCATTGTTTTATCAAAAGGAAGACGCATAAATTTATGTTACTAGTGATGATGTCTCTTAATTACTACGAGGAGCATGGGCTAATATTTCATTAATCCATGTCTACATATTGTAAATACTAACATTCATTTAAGTTATTTGAATTTGTTTTACTATGAAATATATTTTATTAGATCCATTTATTATACTAATTATTTATTTTTTTTGTAAAATGCAGGTACTTAATTGAAGAGCGTATCTCATTATTTCAGAAGACTAAAATCAAATTCTTGTTGCCCCAAAAAATTTCTGCAGCTGAAATCAAAAAAGATTTCCTTGAAGTCCAAATGTATTTGAAAAATGCTTTTCTTATAGAATTAAGGAAAAAGGATGCACAATGCAAATTCATTTTGGCTCCATATATGGAAGCGTATGTACTACTGATCCTTGAAATCTTTACTTTTTCATAATTTTATTATTTTAATTATGTGAATAATACAAACAAGTTTATTGAAATGTAGGAATCATTAAGTACTCTATGTGATTGATTTGCATATGAGTCTTGTGTATGAGTTTGATTCTGTTATTCAATCACCTCCGAACGCTCGAAACTCAGAGTTGTCCAAAGTAATGAAGATGTTAGTACACAACATTCCTAGTACTACGTATTCATATGCATGTGATTAAAATTTATTTTTCATTCGTTTAATCTAATAATGATTTTTATGATTGTTTTTAGACCTTACAATGTATATAAGTCACACCTTAAAGGAAATGCTTTCAAAACGAGTAAGCCACGATTACTACACATAAGAATGGAGATAAGCGTATAATTTTTGCTTTTTCGTTTTATTAGTAATGAAAGTATTATTTAATATATTAAATAATTGTACGTACTATGTTCATTTGAATTAGTGTGCTCAACAATGAGGTGGTACCGAATGTGCTTATTATGTGATGAGATATATGTATGAGATAGTATCTTTCTAAAGCGATAGCAAGGGTAATTTGAAAGAGGTTAGATGAAATATATTACGAGTTTTGGTTGATGTTTTATTTTTATAAAGTATAATATATATACACGTATTTTTTTTTCCAGGAGTATTTGGCAAGACTTGCAGCCTACAACGATGTAGAATTGGATGAGATCCGAGAACAATGGGCTAAGTTTTTTAGGCTTAATTTTTTGTTGAAAGACTAGTTATCTTATTAATCGATGTTATGAATTATTGCATTTAGCTTAATAAAATCATATAACACATTTTTATATATCTACTTTAATTTTATTTAGCCTATTGGTTATTGTTATTACATTTCTAAATTATAAATCAATGCTTTTTTAATTCAAGTTTAATTGTTTTTTGGAAATTAAAGTATAATTAATTTTTTTTATATTGTATGGTTATGGATGAATAATTCGAGTTGTGCGGAACTATTTAAAGTTTTTGTATTGTATGGAAGTATTCGTAGTACGTGTTTTGTTGGTTGAATTGTAACAGGTTATAATCCATCTGACGATGGGTCATTTGGTAGCATATACTACCATTTTTGTATTCGAATCAAATATTTGAAAATATATATATATATATATATATATATATATATATATATATATATATATATATATATATATATATATATATATATATATATATATATATTAGTAACTGGCGTAATCCAGTGCTAGTTACTAATAGTATTTTTTTTAAAAAAAAAATAAAAAATATATTCGTAACCGGCGTTATGATTTGCCAGTTATTGATAATACCCTTATTGTAACCGACGTAACTTAATGCCAGTTACAAATAGTGTATTTTTTTACTTGGAAAATAGACTTTTTGTAACTGGCGTTGGGTTATGCTAGTTAGGAATAATACCCTTATTGTAACCGACGTAACTTAATGCTGACAGGGGAATAATCGCGTCGTCAAACGACTATCCCTCGATCAAATACAATTTATACACCTAAACAAACCTAATACGAGTATAAGGCAAGCATAGGGGTCGAACCACAGAGAACGGTTAAACACCACCAAATGTTATCGACAATTAAGCTAGTCCGGAATAAAGGAAGGTAAACTAAAGGTCTAAACAAACTAAAACTAGAGATAAAACATTAAGGGAAATGGTTTAGGTGTAGCATTCACTTGAACATAAACAAAAGCATAGAAGTTGAATTAATTATGAACTAAACATGCTCAAATATCGAAATAAAAGATCCAATCTAGCCGCCTTCCGGGGTCAATTGGCTTCTCCTAACATAGCCTCTATGTTTCCACATTAGAACCATATACTAGGAGGTACTATCAAATAACAATCGATATAAATGAACTTAGCTAAGTCAACTTCCGTTTCATGTTAGCAAATATTCACTCCCAATCAACTAACAACATGCATTTTGCAAGTAGATTGAAGAACATCAAGCATATAAAGACTTTAATCACAATAAATCAATTCCAAACCCTTGAACATTCTCAAGATCCAACTACACCACAACCATCCCCTTAATGGGGAAATTACTCACTAATCATGATAATAACAAGATTAATCAACAAATAATCAAGAATCAACATGATCAACAAGCAATACCAACAACAAAAATAATAATCAAAATAAAACAATAAAAATAGAGGAGAGAGAGTTAGAGATTCTCATTGATTGAAGATGAAAGTCTACAAACAAGATGATCAATCTTCTTCTTCAAAATCCAAGCTCAACAATGGTGAAACCCTCACTTTCTCTCTCTAAACTACTCTAATCCTAAGCTAAACCTAGAGAGAGAAGCTCTCCTAAAACTAGGGAAAAAGATCTAAAAGAATGAAGTTCCCTTTTACAAAACAAGCCCCGCAATATATAAAGAATCGCGCAAAAACGCTAAACAGGACCCGCTGTGCGCCCGCGCAAGGATCTGTGCGCCCGCGCATGGTAGCTGTGCGCCCTCGCAGCGGTCTGTGCGCCCTCGCAGCGGCCTGCGCTCCCTCGCAGCAGCCTGCGCGCCCGCGCAAAGTATCTGCGCGCCCGCGCATTTGTGGGTTGCGCGGCTTGTGCTTGGGTGTGCGCGCCCGCACGGTGTGGGTGTGCGCCCGCGCACATGTCGCGCACAGGTCGCGCAAAACTTTCTGCCTCGATTCTGCAATTTCGCCAATTTTGCGCGGGTTCTCACAGGGCTGCGCGCCCGCACATTATTTGCGCCCTTGCACCTTGCTTTCTTCGATTCTTCTCTCATGTTTCCTTGGCTTCTTCTTTGCAATCCAGGACTTCAAATACCTAAGCACAAACACCAAGGGAAGCAATAAGGTATAGGGAACGGTGCAAACACGCAATGAAGGCAAGCATACAACAATATACGCGATTTCATTAAAATCACATCGAGACATGTATGCATGCATTATTTGAACAAAACAACTACAAAACACCCTAAGACAAGCTAAAACAAGGCATAAACACTATCCTAGGAGTGACATAAATGTCACTCATCAAATTCCCCCAAGCTAAACCTTTGCTCGTCCTCGAGCAAAGCTAAGGCAAAAGAGAACAAGAGGAAATTATGGAAAGCAAAAGAAACAAAATAGAAACAAGGAGAAAGAATGTACACTAACTCACTGTCGTAGGAATCACGGTTGTTTTTAGCTACAACAAGCCCTTAAAACCCCAAAGTTGCCTATGAGGACGAGTGAGGTCTCGTGAGGGTTTCCTAAGAGCTTACCCCACAACTCTCGACAAAAGCCAAGGCAAGGCAACAAAAGGAAAAGGAAAAGAAACACGAAGAGAAAAAGCAAAACACAAGCTCATATATGGACAAGAGATGAGGACAAGTACTAATGAATGCAAACCTTTCTAAATGGACAAATGTATGCACGTTCCAAGATGTCAATGGTTGATTGAAACATAACACATGCTAAGCATAGAGAACTACTTAGGTTTCAATCCACCCTAGCCCCAACCAAATGGGCCACGTTCTCTCCACTAGCTTCAAATCAACCCTTAAGCTAGCTTCTCAAGATTCCGTGAAGGAACCGGAAAAAGATAAATAAATGAGAAATTTGAGAAGGTAATCCCGACGTCTCAACTATGCATACTCTTTCCATAGGTTTGAAGTCTATCTCCCTCCACCGTTCTTTTGACCTAACCCACTAGAGTCTAAGGGTCTTTTTATTGGTTATAACGTAAGGCTAAGGGTTAAGGCGAGGTAAAAATTTAAAATTTGGTGATATTTCCTAAGTGAAGCAAAAAGTGCGGCCGACACTCAAAAATAACTCAAGAATTCACTAAATATCAAGCAAAAATACCACTAATGCCATTCCCCAAAGCTTATTCAACACAAACACACAATATTCCCCCCAAGCTTGAACAAAGCATTGTCCTCAATGCTTAAACTAAGGAAGAAAATGAAACCAACTAAAATATTTTTGCTTTTTTTTTTTTTGTTTTTTTTTTTGTTTTTTTTTTTTGTTTTTTTTTTTTTTTTTTTTTTTAACTTTATTTATTGTCCTTGCCTTTTTAAACTTTGGACGGCTTTTTCTTGAAACTTCACTTGATTTTCATAAATTTGCATATTTCTTTACAAGCTCAACTCTAACCAAATCTCAAAATGCATCTTGTCTATGATCAACAACTCAAAACTCAAACCTCACATGCCAATGCTTCACTAACTAAAAGGTTGGTAAACATAGGCCATTAGGTTTGTAATGTGGTTTAAACAAGAGCGGGAAACATAAGGCTCAAATTGGTTAGCAAGTAGGTTTATGCAAAATAGAAAATCAAATTTGTAACAAAATAAAAAGAAGATAAAGAAAAATGAGAAAGAAATGCCCTTTTCCTCCCCTAGAGTGCTTCGGTCACGATCTTGGGAACTATAAGTCAAAACAAGGATCAAGACATGCATAGCTAAGGATCCAAATGCGCCACACAACAAAGTGATGAAGGCTAGAACAATGTTACCTCACACGGGATTATAACTAAGCAAATACCAACCAAGGGTGCCAAATCCACTATAGAGAGCAACACCATCTTACCACATACCCGCGAACTAGGGCTTCATGGCGCCCTAAAAGTTCTTAACCCGGCTACCTTAGCATGTAATATCCTAGAGTCAACCAATGACACTCTCAAACCGTGCACACATTAACCACTTAGGAATAAAGGCATTCAAGAGTAAACAAATCCAAAAGATATAATGTCCAAAATAAGTACAAACAAAACACATTTTGCTAAACTTTCCTTGAAGTAAACAAAAATCTTTTTGGATTTTCCAAAAGCATGAAAAACATGGAAATGCATAAACTCAAGTGCATGACATGTATGAATCAAAATCCCACCAAACATGATAGAATACCCTCCCCCAAGCTTGAATGAAACCAAGCTCTGAAATCATAAACGATGAAACCAAGGAGGGGAAAAACAAGGAAAAATTAATCCAACATTACCAACACATGATCTTCAAGTCACAATAAGTAAGAGAGAGAGAGGGAAAAGAAGGATATTACCGGATATGGGATAAATGCAAAATCACACAAAAAACCCGAAATAACCTCATATGAGCCACAATCTCTACAAATAAGGCTTGAATTCCACATGATAGGTAAGTTGAGGCACATTTCCTTGATTCTTGATCATCACCAATGCGCAAGAGTATATCAAGTTGTGTACCTAGCAAGGAACACAAACACGTCCATGAGAGAAAATCTAATCTAAAAACAAAAGAAAATGAAAGCAATAAAACACGGGTTACTCCCCGGCAACGGCGCCAATTTGACAGGGGAATAATCGCGTCGTCAAACGACTATCCCTCGATCAAATACAATTTATACACCTAAACAAACCTAATACGAGTATAAGGCAAGCATAGGGGTCGAACCACAGAGAACGGTTAAACACCACCAAATGTTATCGACAATTAAGCTAGTCCGGAATAAAGGAAGGTAAACTAAAGGTCTAAACAAACTAAAACTAGAGATAAAACATTAAGGGAAATGGTTTAGGTGTAGCATTCACTTGAACATAAACAAAAGCATAGAAGTTGAATTAATTATGAACTAAACATGCTCAAATATCGAAATAAAAGATCCAATCTAGCCGCCTTCCGGGGTCAATTGGCTTCTCCTAACATAGCCTCTATGTTTCCACATTAGAACCATATACTAGGAGGTACTATCAAATAACAATCGATATAAATGAACTTAGCTAAGTCAACTTCCGTTTCATGTTAGCAAATATTCACTCCCAATCAACTAACAACATGCATTTTGCAAGTAGATTGAAGAACATCAAGCATATAAAGACTTTAATCACAATAAATCAATTCCAAACCCTTGAACATTCTCAAGATCCAACTACACCACAACCATCCCCTTAATGGGGAAATTACTCACTAATCATGATAATAACAAGATTAATCAACAAATAATCAAGAATCAACATGATCAACAAGCAATACCAACAACAAAAATAATAATCAAAATAAAACAATAAAAATAGAGGAGAGAGAGTTAGAGATTCTCATTGATTGAAGATGAAAGTCTACAAACAAGATGATCAATCTTCTTCTTCAAAATCCAAGCTCAACAATGGTGAAACCCTCACTTTCTCTCTCTAAACTACTCTAATCCTAAGCTAAACCTAGAGAGAGAAGCTCTCCTAAAACTAGGGAAAAAGATCTAAAAGAATGAAGTTCCCTTTTACAAAACAAGCCCCGCAATATATAAAGAATCGCGCAAAAACGCTAAACAGGACCCGCTGTGCGCCCGCGCAAGGATCTGTGCGCCCGCGCATGGTAGCTGTGCGCCCTCGCAGCGGTCTGTGCGCCCTCGCAGCGGCCTGCGCTCCCTCGCAGCAGCCTGCGCGCCCGCGCAAAGTATCTGCGCGCCCGCGCATTTGTGGGTTGCGCGGCTTGTGCTTGGGTGTGCGCGCCCGCACGGTGTGGGTGTGCGCCCGCGCACATGTCGCGCACAGGTCGCGCAAAACTTTCTGCCTCGATTCTGCAATTTCGCCAATTTTGCGCGGGTTCTCACAGGGCTGCGCGCCCGCACATTATTTGCGCCCTTGCACCTTGCTTTCTTCGATTCTTCTCTCATGTTTCCTTGGCTTCTTCTTTGCAATCCAGGACTTCAAATACCTAAGCACAAACACCAAGGGAAGCAATAAGGTATAGGGAACGGTGCAAACACGCAATGAAGGCAAGCATACAACAATATACGCGATTTCATTAAAATCACATCGAGACATGTATGCATGCATTATTTGAACAAAACAACTACAAAACACCCTAAGACAAGCTAAAACAAGGCATAAACACTATCCTAGGAGTGACATAAATGTCACTCATCAAATGCCAGTTACAAATAGTGTGATTTCTTACTTGGAAAATAGACTTTTTGTAACTGGCGTTGGGTTATGCTAGTTACGAATAATACATTATTTGTAACTAAGATGAGACGGTTACGAAAAATTTTCACTAGTTGTAACAGTGGCATTCGCAACCAACAATGCCAGTTACAAAAAGTCAATTTCGCCAGTTACAAATAGCACTTTTTCTACTAGTGATGGATACAACTAATTGGGATTGGAATTGACTACGTCGAGTGTTTCGAGGAAAATCAATTAAGCAATCACGAGAGTATGGTAGGCTAATCTCCTAGAGGTCAAACTAGCGCCAACAAGGAGAGACTCTAGCTAGGAACTTCACAAACCAACTCAATCGACAAATGCAAGCCACAAATCAATTGTCCGTATCAATGTGAAGTTACAATGCAATCTAGTGCAACAATCAAAGTTAGCTACTCTTCAATTAATCACACACATGCACTTAATCAATCAATCAATTTAATCACTACATCAACTCCATCAATTTTCCCCAATTAGCATCAAACCATTACTCATATATGCTTCACCATTACCCTAGCAAGAAAACAATTGAAATCATAAGCTAAAGATTGATTGATGATTGAAGTTTAATCTTTAGCTTATGATTTCAATTGTTTTGTTGATTGGTGAAGTTTGATTGATGATTGTAATCACTCAACACACCCTTATAACTAGCATAGGAGTAAGTCGAGGCTCGACCACTAGGAATTGGAGGTGAATGCTAATGCTAAAGCTAAGCTATCTCGAAGAAATGAAGTAAGGTGTGTAAATTCTAAAACAATCAAACAATTAAAATGGAATCAAATATATCAAACACTAGGGTTTAGGATCCACATATACTTGCAATTGATGCAACTAATTGGGATTGGAATTGACTAAGTCGAGTATTGTGAGGGAAAATTAATTAATCAATCAAGAGAGCATGGTAGGCTAATCTCCTAGAGGTCAAACTAGCGCCAACTACGAGAGACTCTAGCTAGGAACTAAACAAACCAACTCAATCGACATATGCAATTGTTTTTTTGTTTATCTGGAAAGTTACAAAGACTGAAGATTAGTCCAAGGACCTAGTCTCAACCCTTGTTCAAAATTTTGTTTGGCTTAGGGAAGATTAGTCCAACAACCTAGTCTCAACTAACCCTAGGATATAGGAACTTCACAAATCAACTCAATCTACAACTTAGCGACGGTGCGCACCCACACAGCAAGCCTGCGCGCCCGCGCTCTTTTGGGTTTCTTCGGATCTTCTCGCGACTTCGTGCGTTCGCAAAAGTCTTCGAGTGAACAAGCAATATGATGATGATGATGAACACTTAGAGTGGCGGTCCCAAAAAGCATTTGACAGTGAGTTCAACACCCCATCTTCATGAGAGCACGGCTTAAGATTGCAAGAGCTAGAACTTGGAGAATCCACTTCCTTACATCTTGAGCTTTCCAATTGCCATGAGCTTGCTTCAAAAGCATCTTCCACCTTATTAAATCACCAATATCAAGACCCGGACCTCGTACAATACCTATAACCACGAAAATAGAGCAAATAAAGGAGAAAAATGTAGAAAAACCAACAAAATGCACAAAAGCTACAAAATAAGAGAGGAAAGGTAAAACGAAGATCAAATGCATAAAACTAGGCATTTATTGAGCATGAAAGCTATGAAAAGAAGAATAAAACAACCTAAATGCTCATCAAATGGGTGCCATTTATGACACCCATCATTATGGTTTGAGAGTCATCACCAAATTGAATAATATGTAAAACAACGTAAAGTCAAAGAGATTATGCACCAAAACTCTTAGATCGTATATACCTCAAGTATGAAAATATGGGAGGGAGTTATGGGGTTTTATATCTGACCATAACTTTTAATGGGAATATAGGACGTTGTATTATTATTATTATTATTATTATTATTATTATTATTATTATTATTATTATTATTATTATTATTATTATTATTATTATTATTATTATTATTATTATTATTATTATTATTATTATTATTATTATTATTATTATTATTATTATTATTATTATTATTATTATTATTATTATTATTATTATTATTATTATTATTATTATTATTATTATTATTATTATTATTATTATTATTATTATTATTATTATTATTATTATTATTATTATTATTATTATTATTATTATTATTATTATTATTATTATTATTATTATTATTATTATTATTATTATTATTATTATTATTATTATTATTATTATTATTATTATTATTATTATTATTATTATTATTATTATTATTATTATTATTATTATTATTATTATTATTATTATTATTATTATTATTATTATTATTATTATTATTATTATTATTATTATTATTATTATTATTATTATTATTATTATTATTATTATTATTATTATTATTATTATTATTATTATTATTATTATTATTATTATTATTATTATTATTATTATTATTATTATTATTATTATTATTATTATTATTATTATTATTATTATTATTATTATTATTATTATTATTATTATTATTATTATTATTATTATTATTATTATTATTATTATTATTATTATTATTATTATTATTATTATTATTATTATTATTATTATTATTATTATTATTATTATTATTATTATTATTATTATTATTATTATTATTATTATTATTATTATTATTATTATTATTATTATTATTATTATTATTATTATTATTATTATTATTATTATTATTATTATTATTATTATTATTATTATTATTATTATTATTATTATTATTATTATTATTATTATTATTATTATTATTATTATTATTATTATTATTATTATTATTATTATTATTATTATTATTATTATTATTATTATTATTATTATTATTATTATTATTATTATTATTATTATTATTATTATTATTATTATTATTATTATTATTATTATTATTATTATTATTATTATTATTATTATTATTATTATTATTATTATTATTATTATTATTATTATTATTATTATTATTATTATTATTATTATTATTATTATTATTATTATTATTATTATTATTATTATTATTATTATTATTATTATTATTATTATTATTATTATTATTATGCGCAGGACGTCCGCCACTTCATGTGACATTTGCCTACCTAGATAGCTCGCGGTGTAGTTTACCTCAATTTATTTGGGGCAGGGATTTGATTGGAAACCTGTTCGATGCGTAATCAAATTAAATGGACATTGGTATTTGTCTAGCTAAATGTTGATTATTATTATTATTATTATTATTATTATTATTATTATTATTATTATTATTATTATTATTATTATTATTATTATGCGCAGGACGTCCGCCACTTCATGTGACATTTGCCTACCTAGATAGCTCGCGGTGTAGTTTACCTCAATTTATTTGGGGCAGGGATTTGATTGGAAACCTGTTCGATGCGTAATCAAATTAAATGGACATTGGTATTTGTCTAGCTAAATGTTGAATGTCTTGAATGCTTGGTTACAGGTGCAACAAGCTAAGGTAAGTTGTGTGGTCGATAAAATAAAAACATGTTAGTGTGTTTTATTACGCTTACGTACTTAGCTTTGTTAATTGTGTGTTTGTATGTTTGTTTGGCCTTGTCTTTACCTTGGCCCTATGATGACCCATTTCTAATGGCAAGTAGTGGGGACAAGTAGAGAGAAGCTTTTTAGGTGATAAAACATATTCATGATGGGCATGAGTGAAGGAGTATGATGTGTTTTATTGCTTTATTATTATTTTATTTATTAAGCTTGCAGACTCACGAAAAGTTTTTGGTATCACTCGGGTTTTAATAAGGGCCTTCAACTGTTCCAAGTTGTAGGTTGATTTTGATTGACTTCATTTGACTTTGGTTTGACTTTAATTCCGTTGGGTTTGACTTTAAAGTTGACTTATTTTGAATGGTTTTAAAAAGTCTTTTAATGTGTGTCTTTGATAAATGCCTTAGTTGTTTTCACGGTGGCGGTAATGTCTTAGATTTTCCTACTTCGTATTTTTAAAAGGGCAAAACATGTATTTTAAAGGAAAGAAATTTCTAAGGTGTTACAGAGAAACTCGATTAAACCCTTGCAACTTGAGTCACCCTGTAGGGAATATTTCAAGCATTACTCCAAACTTGAACCCCACTGTGATCATACACTAAAGTATGGTGGCGTCCAAAGGGAAGGAAGCTAGAGCAAAAGAGTCTCCAACAAGTTTTAGAAACTTGTAAACCGTTCAAGAGGTGAAGGTTACACCCCTTAACGATCCATGAGATCGTCAACTCCAATAGGTCTAGAACAATGACTGGTAGTTCGGGGATGAAGTTACAAATCCAATCTAAAAGAGATTTAACCTGCCCTAATAATAGGCCTCTATTTTATTATGATCGTATTCATGTGCGCTTTTTGACTAACATGCAATCATTAGGATTAACCCTAAACCTGTTTAATCTATGTTGGTTGAATATTAAATGCACAGATAAATCTATTATTGGCGATCACTTGAATTATAATCATATTAACCCTAAACAAGATTATTAATTATCTTATTAAGCGTGATTACAAGTACAAATTCCCTTTAAACATGCACAAAAGGTGTGATCAAGCAATAACAATAAATATCAAGCGACAAAATAATAATCATAAATAATAATAATTATAATTAAAATAATAAAATTAATTATAATTAACATAATCATGTTAAAGCATAATAATACTAGCAAAATCCTAGGCATGATACTAACAAGATTAATAACAAACCCTAGCATGTCACTAAACAATAAAAATCAAAGCTTTAACTATAACATGATATTATCATGAATATTAGGAAAAGAAAATAGGAAGCATCGCAGGAATCACAATTGTCAGATTTGATATTAGAAATTATAGTTATTACCCTAAACATGATACTAGAAATCATTGTTGTTATTCAAAACATCAAGCATCCTAACATGATACTAGGAATCAAAATAACAACCTAGACATGATTTCTATATCATAATATCAATAAAACAATTAAAGTATTTACTTGGATGTCTCGTACCTCTTTCTAATAACAAATACACGCTTTAGTAACTTCAAGGAAAATATAAATCAAACAATTAAATTAAATAATTGAAATAGAGACTATGAAAGTTTAGACTAGATTTGGGACCAAACCCTCAGAAATATAAAACCTTTCACGTCTAAGGCGAAAGACAACTTCGAATTATGCTAGGTGTGTCTAGTGCTAATGTATGAGGAATTGTGTTTGTAAAAGGCTAGTTTAGAAAAGAGATAGAGAGATTAAGAGAATCTTGAATAGAGTATTAGAATTGAAAACTAGATAGTTGATGATTGAAAACGGAGGTTTTAGGAGGCTATTTATAGGGAAAATCAGCCAGATGGATAAAAAAACGAATCAGAGTTTCGAAAAGAATAAAACAAATTGGCGCAAAATGCTAGACTCTAGCGCCAGGCGCCAGGGCTAGCGTCAGACGCCAATCCTAGCGCCAGGCGCTGGTCCTGTCGTCAGAAGCTAGAAAACATTTTCCACGCGTTTTCTTAATTTGATAAATTTTAGCCGTACAGGAGGGCAAAACCGTATTTTTCTTAAAAACACTTCTTTTATTCTGAATAAAATTCTAAAAAGTCAACTAAAGTCAATTTATCAATGCTAATTAAATTAGGAATGAAAAGAACCTTCTAAAAGAATCTAGAAGACCATAATGAATTCTAATTGCATTAAGAATGATAAATCAATGTTAGGCCCTCCTCTAGATCATTGGGCCACATATAAATATCAAACCGAGCCCAGTTTAGTAATTTGGTCATAACTCCCTCATTATTCATAGGAATTGGGCTTATAATATATCGTTGGAAAGCTCTTTTCGAACCCGACCCAACTACACTATTATTGGACCCTTGCCATGGACCAAACCAAACTAGATTGGCTGTTTTCTTAAAATAGGTTTTCAAAAACAGAGAGAAAGAAAAGAAATAAAAACTAACCACAACACTAGACTTTCCACACTTTCACTTCATTTGATTATGATTCGACGCGAAAAGTACTCATCACTGGGTTTGGTTTTGGGGAGACACAAATGGGTGTCTACACACCCCGGACTGAGAAACTCGAGTAACCCCTGACCGAGAAACTCAAGTGACCTTGGAAACTAAAGTAACCCATGACTGAGAAACTCGGGTAACCCCTGCCGCACGGTATAGCAAGCTGCATACAAAAATTTGTGATGAAATGAAATTACAATTAAATGCAAGATACTCAAACTCTAAAATTCTGCCAACCATATGAACAATATTTTCATTGACTTTAGACTCACATCACTATTCCTTTCATATTTGACAAGTTTCTTCTTTTTAATAGGTAGGGATAGGGATTCATTAACAATTTGTAAGTTTTTTAAAAACTTGTTGGGGACCCCTTACTCTGTCCCTTGTCTCTTTCATTTCAATACCAGTTCCAAATTTTTATACCATTGCCAAACACATTCACATGTACTAAAAGTAGGTTGATGCTTACGACACCTACATGATTGATTAATTTCATGAAATAAATATTTCATAATCCATATTGTCTTCAGTCTGTACAATAGTTTTTCTAAGATATTATTCCTGTTTTGGTCAAAAAACTGATTACCAGGTTCGACCTGGGTTACGTCAACTACAGCTAGATTAAAGTAACGAGGCCTGCTAAATTTGGATCCGCAAGAATGAAACAGGGGAAAAGGGGAAGAAGACACAGAGGTGATGACGCAGAAAACCCCAAGAACAAGGGTAAAAACTACGGGTGGCCCTCTCTCTCTTATATACTCAGAAAGCTTTCCCAAAGATCTTTAACGGAACTTTCCCTCAACTCCTCTAATTTCGGGATTGAGGGCCAAATTTGTTCCTCCTTTTTCTCCGCACGTCCTGGTCAAGGGCTTCCTAGTTTGAACCAGTCTTCTTCAACGGCCAAATTGTAGAAAGTGGCTCCTATTTCCACGGATAGAGGTTTGACTCGAAGATTCTGGAGAATATTCCTTGCATCTCTGCTCAGCTTGCTTGGTTCCTGGACATCAGCTTCGCTGTTACCTTCAACCTGTACATTGCCAACCTATAACCTATAACCTGACTACCTGTAAAACATAAGAATTCCGAGGTGAAAATTTTAGCATAACAGTTTGCCCCCAGCTTGTCTCTTAGATGTTCTAGTGACTTCTACGAGGCAAGCTTTAGAAATTCCGTTAAAAAAGATAAGTATGTCAAAAAAAATATAATTCTTTATAGATAAATTCGAATTTGCTGCTAAGATAAACATTCTAGAAAAGATAACTTTTGGCCGTTAGAAATAATTAAATGCGGTATAAATAGATAAGCAGCAAACCCCTTCAACTACTTCCCCTCTTTTGCGATAAACATTGTTCTAGAAAATCTAGGGTTTTTCGATCCGCGAAAATTGGGGAAACCAGATTGACGAAGACAAGACGCAACTTAAACTGGGATTTCGCTGTTGTGGAGTCAAGCTTTGCTAATTCTCTTTACTCTGGTAAGTAATTTGTTTTTCATCTTTCAATTTCGTTGTTTCCTTTGCTTAAATTTGCGAAAATTGCTTTTAATTATGGTAAAAATCAAACATGTTGCTAAGAAGAAGTGCCATAGACATATAACTAAGAACTTGAGAGTGAGCCAAAGTAAGATGGGGAGAGCAGATGAAGACAAGGTTAGCAAGATTACAGAGGCTGACTTGGCAGAGCTGAAAGCATCGGCTGGGTTCCCTTAATCTGTTGTGCTGATTGTGCCTGGACCAGATGACAAGCCACAGCTCTGCAGCAACGATAACATTGTGTTCTATGAGTACCCCTTTAAGCATGGTTTTACTTACCCCTTCTCTCACTTGGCTAGGCAAATTCTAGAAACTTTTGACTTGAGTCCAGGGCAGCTTATGCCTGCTGTCTGGAATCTGATTAGAATTGTTAATGAGGCTACGGCCAATTGGGAGACAAAAGTAAGTGCAGCTGACTTTGTTAGGTGTTACGAGCTGAGGAAAAAGGACCTTGATAGGGTTACGATTTATAGGAGGGCTTCTTACAACCCTCCCCCTTTCCTAGGATATGAGACCCCTGACCGGTCGTGGAATTCGAGGTTCTTTTTTGTGTTGAAGGATTCCTTGGGGGAACCTGGAAGGTGGATTAGGAGTGGCTGGCATAAAGGTAAAGATTTGCTCTTTGGTGTGATAGGTTTTGGAATGAGGTATATTAACTAAGTGTTTTGAACTTTGTGTGCCTTTTGCAGAACTGCGTTTGGAAGCTCTTAAGCCAGAGGACAGATCAGAATTGGCTGTGAAGGCATTGTATCAAATTCCGGGGAAAGTTACGGGCGATCTTCCTACTCCTTCTGCTACTACGGCTAGTGCTACTATGTCTTAAGGTATAATTTCTGTGTTTACTGGTTTGCTTGGAATATAGTTTTTGTGTACTGTGTTTATGGGGTGGCGTTTGTTTGGTGGTATCAGGGAAAAGTGTTATCATGTCTCGGGAAGAGGCACTATAGCGTCTCAAAAGGAAGAGGGGTGACAGCTCGGCAGGTGGTTCGATTGATACTACTACTCATCGAGCTGAAAATAGCCCTTCTAGGACTCTTTCCAACAGGGAAGAGGTTAGGGTTCCTTGCACTAGGTCTAGTGTTCCTGTTGATGCTGTGGTTATCCCGGATACCCACGATATCAGCTTCTCTCCTGACTTTCTAGCTGGGGAAGGCACGAGTAATGGGATCTGGCCGGAGGCTCACAAGCTCCTGTTCCCAGCAGCTGCTAAGCGCTTGGCAAGTTTGGATGGTTCTCTGGCTCTAGCAGATGGGGCATAACTGATTCTACAGGTATGGTTCCCGAACTAGCTCTGCCTAATCAGTTTCTAAATATGTATCTATTGACTAAATGCTTGGTTAGTGTAACAGGGTTTCCAGAATATTTTGTATTCTAAGTCCTATCTTGATGGCTTGGAGAGGAAGCTTCTAGATTCTAATAAAGCTAAAAAGATGCTGCAACTTCAGGTAGAGGTGGCTAAGAAGAAGGTGGAGGATGCCAACCTGCAACTGGAAAGTAAGCAGAAACATTTTAAGGATGAGATGAGGAAGAAAGAAGAAGCTTTACAAGCTAAGGGTGAGGAGCTGAGCCAGAAGGACAAGGAAGCGGCAGATCTCTATAAGAAGTTAGTTGATCTGGAGAATGAGAATAAGAATATTGAGGCTGAGGATACTCTAAGGATCAAGGCTTATATGGCAAATAGCTTTTTGCTGAAGAAGTTTGATGGGGACGCGGGTGTGAAAAGGCTTCGCCAGCTTGTTGATGACTATCTGACAGTTGGCTATATCAGGGATCTGGCATCCGGCGAAGCTGACCCTATAGAACCTGAGGCCACGAAGTCTAGTGCTGAGTCCTCTCCAGGTCACCAGCTCGAGTCCCCACCTAGGAGGGTTGAGGAAGATGTGCAACCACCTGATGCCTGATCTATGATGTTTTTATTTTTTTAGTCCTTTGATATCGGTTGTTAGAATAATGTGTTGCTTTTTCTAGACTTTGTTTTACCTCGCTTGTGGGAGCGAGGGTTTGAACTTTGCACTTTCTACTGTTTGAACATTGCATATGAATTTCTTTTGAGTGACCATTTAATACCTTAGATTTCTTTGTCTTGCAGAAACGCTTGGTACTTGCTTGGTCTTTGTGAATACGTGGTGTCTGGCGCTGAGGCCCATAATTGCTTTGTTCATTGTGCTCGTGCTCTTGCTTTCTGTGTTGCCTTGGTAATTCTCAGATTGTCTTCAGTTACCTGCTCGCGTTCCTTTGGTTCTGCACAACAACAGGTTAGAGCTGATCGTTGGTGTTGCCACCAACGGCCCTCCGATGCTTAAGTTAGTACTGATCATTTTTTCGGAGCTAAGAAAAGAAATATATACAAGTGCTGCTTCTTCTTTTTTTTTTTTTTTTTTTTTTTTTTTTGCATGAACAAAAACTCTAGAAGTGATAAAGTTTCAGATGTGCTGCGTTCAAGCTTCTGGGTACCAGCTTACCATTCGTTGCAGCTAACCTGTAGGCCCCTTTGCCGATGACCTCCACGATTTGGTATGGGCCTTCCCAGGTTGCCCCCAGCTTACCTGCGTTGAGCTCTTGGGTATTTTGAAAGACTTTCCTTAGGACCCAATCTCCTACTTTGAACATCCTAGCTTTAACATTCTTGTTGAAGCTTCTAGCTACGATCTGCTGATAGGTGGCCATCCTTATGTATGCTAGGTCTCTTCGTTCCTCCACGGTATCTAGGTCGTGTGATAGCTCTTCGTTGTTGCGCTCTGCTGTCATTAGGCCGTATCTGGCTGTTGGGGTGGTGATTTCTGTAGGTAATACAGCTTCACATCCATATACTAACGAGAAAGGTGTTTGACCTGTAGCGGTTCTAGGTGTGGTTTTGTTGGCCCAAAGGATTCTCGGCAGCTCTTCTGCCCATTTACCTTTCTTGTCTTTCAGCTTCTTTTTTAAGGACCCGATGATGACTTTGTTGCTGGATTCAGCTTGTCCGTTTGCTTGAGGGTACCTAGGCGTCGAGGTCACCAACGTGATATTCCATTTGTCGCAAAAATTCCTGGTTGGGGCACTTATGAACTGGGATCCGTTGTCACATACTATTTCAGATGGTACTCCGAACCTGCAAATTATGTTAATCCAGATAAAATTGATAACTTCTTTGTCTCTAACCTGCTGGAACGCATCTGCTTCAATCCACTTAGAAAAATAATCTGTTAGAGCTAACATATATACCTTTTGGCCTGGTGCAGCAGGTAGTTTACCTACTATGTCCATGCCCCACCTCATGAAAGGCCAGGGTGTTAGAGTAGGATGCAGAGGCATAGAGGGTTTGTGGGTGATACCTGAATGTCGTTGACAGCTATCGCACTTGCGTTCATACCTGTGAGCATCTTCTCGCAGAGTTGGCCAATAGTATCCAAATGTAAGTATCCTGTTAGCTAAGGTCCGTCCAGCTGAATGGGCTCCACATTCCCCATCGTGGAAATCTTTAAGGATTTGCTCGTAGCCATCTTCTTTTATGCAGCGCTGTAAGACGTCTCTGGTAGATTTTTTTGAATAGGACACCTTGTATAACCGTGTATCTGCTGGCTTTAAACCTTAGTGCCCTTGCTTCCGCTTTATGCTCTGGTTGTACGCCGTGCTCCAGATAATCAAATATGAGCTGCATCCAGCTGGCGGGATTGGTGACAGGTGCGACGAAGTTGGGTTCTTTAGGTTCGATCTTAACGGTTTGGCTTTGGGCAGGGATGGATGTTTCCAGGTCATCTGGGTCCGGTTTTACGGGTTCTGGAGTGTTAGGTTTAGGTGGTGGGTTGGTTGTGTCTACGGCAGGAGCTAGCAGATGGATCAAAGGGATGGATGAGAATTTGGATTTCCTTAAGGCTGATCCCAGGTTGGCTAGAGCATCTGCTTGTGTGTTTTTGTCCCTAGGTATTTGCTTTATGGTAAAAGTTGGAAATTTGGTTGCTAGGGATTTGGCAAAGTTTAGGTACAAAACCATTTTGGAGTCTTTGGCTGTGAACTTGCCATTCATCTGGCTTGCTACTAGGAGGGAATCGCAGAATACCTGCAGGTTAGTAACACCTAGGTCTTTCGCAAGATTCATACCTGCAATTAAAGCTTCAAATTCTACTTCATTGTTAGTAGCTTTAAAATCACAACAAATAGCTTGTACCATCATGTCCCCCTGTGGTGACTTCAGCACTATGCCAAGACCTGCACCTCGAAAGTTAGATGAGCCGTCCACATAAAGAGTCCAGGTACCTGGGTTAAGGACTTGGTTGATTTTCTCGGATTCCAAAGCTGTCTGCTGCTCAAGATCAGGGCTGAAGTCGGCCACAAAGTCGGCTAGTGCTTGTGATTTGATAGTTGTTCTTGGTTCGTATGTGATGCCGAATCCGCTAAGCTCGATTGCCCATTTACTCATTCGACCTGTTAATTCTGGTCTGCGCAGAACAATCTTCACAGGATAATTAGTTCTCACCACTATGGGGTGAGTTTCAAAATAGTGGCGAAGCTTCCTGCTAGCAACAATCAGTGCTAATACCAGTTTTCAAGAGAGGAGTACCTGGTTTCAGCACTGAGGAGAGTTTTGCTTACGTAATAAACAGGTAACAACTGGCTTTCAGCTTCCCTTGCTAGGACAGCACTAACGGCTTGGGTGCTGACTGCAAGGTAAAGCTGCAAGGACTCTCCATCAGCAGGTTTAGACAACAATGGTGGCGTCATTAAATAGTTTTTAAGGTCCTAAAGGGCCTTTTCGTGATCAATACTTCTCTCTCTCTAAGCTAAAGCTTATTCTCTAGCTCTCTCCTTTTTTCTAGCCTAGCCTTTTACAAACACAATTCCTCATACATTAGCACTAGACACACCTAGCCAAGTTCGAAGTTGCCTTCGCCTAGACCTGGCAATCCTGACCCAAACCCGATGACCCGACTCGAATGACTCGACCCATGACCAGAAATTGACCCGAAACCAGTGACCCGAAATTGACCCAAAACCCAAATTAACTCGACCTGACCCATACCCGACCCGAAGTGAAACTGACCCGACCTTGACCCAAACCCGAAATGACCCAACCCGAAACCACCCGACCCAAGATGACCCGATCCAAAGTTGACCCGATACCCGAAATAACCTGACCCGAAGTTGACCCGAGACCCGAAGTTGACCCGACCTGAAAATGACCCGACCTTTAACTTCTTTTTGTAAATAATTATATAAGTTATAAAAAGTTTATATTAGGAAATTATACAATAAAATAGACCCAACAACATCTTACATGACTACATTGACTTTCATATAATAGCTAAAAAAGATGGTCAAAGTGAGATGTGTGAATAGCGCAAAATGTCAAATCGTTAAGAGTAATTTGGGACGGAGGGAGTATAAGAATAATTCAAAGAAATTATTACAACAATGACAATGATAATAAGAGTACGTATTAAAACTAAGATCAATAAGAGAGTGAGGTATAACTCAATTAGTTAGAGCATCCCACTTAGTTTCAGGAGATCCTGAAAGTAATTCTCAGTCTAAAGTTCTAACCAAAAAAAAAAAAAAGGTTAATAAAAGTCAAACAATTACTATAATCCATGAAAAAATAGGCTTAATAAATATAGTGAGTTTTTCGTCAAAAAAATAAATAAATATATATACAAAGTTGAATATAACCCAATGAATCACCTGAATATGACTCAACTAGAAGTTGACCCGACCCAAAGTTGACCCGAACTGACCCGACCCGAAAATTGACCTGACCTAAACTAACCCGACCCAAACTTGACCCGACCCGAACTCGACCCGAAGTGTTGACCCGAGACCCGACCCGACCCGATTATCAGTCGACCCGAAATCAACCCGAAACCCTAAATAACCCGACCCAACCCGAACTTGACCCGATAATCTTTTGACCCGAACTTGACCCGACCCGAAATGACCCAACCCATACCCGACCCGAATGACCCATTTGCCAGGTCTATTCGCCCTAGACGTGAAAGGTTTGATATTTCTGAGGGTTTGGTCTCAAAACTCTAACTCTATTTTATTTAATTTAATTGTTTGTTTTATATTTTCCTTGAAGTTACTAACGCGTGTATTTTGTTATTAGAAAGAGATACGAGGCATCCAAGTAAGGGCTTTAATTGTTTAATTGATATTATGATATAGAAATCGTGTTTAGGTTGTTATTCCTAGTATCATGTTAGGATGATTTTCCTAATATCATGTTAGGATGCTTTTCTTAGTATGATGTTTAGGGTAAAGAATAAGTTCCTTATATCAATTATGATTTCTATGATGCTTCTTATTTTCTTTCCCAATATCATGTTAGTATCATGTTAGGGCTTAAGCTTTGATTCTTTATTGTTTAGTGACATGCTAGGGTTTGTTATTAATCTTGTTACTATCATGCCTAGGATCTTGCTATTAATATTATGCTTTAACATGATTATTTTAATTATGATTATTATTATTATTATTATTATTATTATTATTATTATTATTATTTATATTATTATTATTATTATTTTGCTTGATTATTGCTTATTATTGTTATTGCTTGACCATCATGCCTTTTATGCATGTTTAAAGGAGATTTGTACTTGTAATCATGCTTCATAAGATAATTAATAATCTTATTTATGGTTAATTTGATTATAATTTAAGTGATCGCCAATAATAGATTTATTTGTGTATTAATATTCAACCAACATAGATAAACAGGTTTAGGGCAAACCTAATGATTGCATGTTAGTCAGAAAGCGCACATGAATACGAGAAGAATAAAGTAGAGGCATATTATTAGGACAGGTTATTTCTCTTTTAGATTGAATTTGTACCTTCATCCCCGAACTTCTAGTCTTGGTTCCAGACCTATTGGAGTTAATGATCTCTTGGCTCATTCAGGGGTGTAACCTTCACCCTGTGAACGGTTTACAAGTTCCTAAAACTTGTTAGCGACTCTTTTGCTCTAGCTTCCTTCCCTTTTGATGCCACCATGCTTAAGTGTATGATCACAGTGGGCTTCAAGTTTAGGGTAATGCTTGAAATATTCCCTACAGCATCACTCGGGCGGCTAGGTCCTCTTAGTAAGAGAAGCTACATTACAAGATTGGAAATGTGCCCCTACTAAAAAATAGGGAAGATGTCTTTGTTGTTTACAAGGCCTCTCTTAGAGCGAGACTGTAAAATGCATGGTCGTGCTCGGATGGATTTTAGAAATCATCTGTTTATTGTCAGTCAGACTCGAAATCACTTTTGGTCGTAATAAGGATGACAAATAAATCTTACCTTATAGTTCATGAAGAGGCATTAAGCGACATAGGAAAAGGGCTATACACTAAAAGCACACTTGTCCAGAAGGACAAGTGGGAGATTGAAAGGAATAGTGTCCTTCAAACAAGTGTATTATTCCGATATGGGGTTCGGAATTATTAGAAAGCTAATTTTTAAATGAGGTCAAGTGATCGGAATGTCTGGGTGGAGGCCGCTTTCGATCAGTAATATTAATGCATAATTAATATTACAGCTTAATTTTGATTGAACCCTTCGGGTCACAGTACACCCAAGCAACTAACGAGCTGAAGCGACAAATTAATTATAAATTAATTTATAAGTCGACCGAGTAATTAATATTTAGACGTCAAAAATTTGAGCTCAGAGCGTCGAAACTGAGCGTCGGAAGTCGAGTCAAAAATAATAAATGACGAGACGTGAAAAATAATAATAAATCAACAATGACCAAAATACCCCAAGCATCGGTAAAACCGAGTGCTAAGGGCGCGGCAAAAAGCTAGCAACCCGCACCAAGTGTGCGTGGCAATGCTAGCATGCGGCAGCTAGCAGCCCGCACACTTGGTGCGTGGCTTGCTAGGTCGTGGCAGGTAGCAGCCTATGGTTTTGGGCGCAAGTGAGGTGGGCCGAAGCCTCACAACCGCACCATGGCGCCCACAAGGCAACCAAGGGTGCCCAAGTGAGCTGCCATGTGGCCGAACTCAATTGGAGGAGAAGAAAAGGAGGTGGCCGGTTATGGGAGCAAGAGTGGGGGGCAAGTTTGGTCCCCCCCCCCCCCCTCCTCCAAATATTCCTCACCTACTCCTCCTTGTATGTTGCCACTTGTTGATTTATTACTAGTTTGATTATTAATTTTATTTTAGCTTTAAAATAAAATGGAAAAATCAAATTCTCCAACATTGATGGGAGAGCTTTTCACACTCATGCATTTCCCTATAAATACCCAAATTGGGGTATTGGGAAAAGCACTTGAGTAAGAGTTGAAAAAGGCATCACTAGTAGTGAAAACCTTTAAACTCAAGAGTTGAAAAAGGCATCACCTTTGTGAAAACCTTTAAACTCAATTACTCGGGTTTCGGTTGGGCCTTGCTAACTCCAAGGCATTGGACCTAGTCGGTGTTCGAGTTGTGGCTGGACTTCCGTTGTAGGTCGTCGTAATTCGAGGCTAGCTTACGAAGTAAGAACCCCTCGAGGTCGGGAAAAGCATGCGTCAAAGGTATATTTATTATCTTAATCTTGTCATTAAGTTAATTACATTTATGGTTGTATATATTGCAAGTGCGGTCTTATTTTTGGGTTTGTTTCCGCGGTGAGTCGGACTCACCAAACCCCAACACTATCCAATTCGAAAATTTTGGATCGGATTCGAATCGCAATTTCTCGCATCTAAAAATTTCAGATATCCGAATTTTTGGATCGGATCGGATCGAATATCCGAAATTGAACAGCCCTAGCAGTAGCTAGCTGCAGGGCCTTGGTAGCAGCCCAACCGGCTGCCATTGGTTCCCAATTTGGGGTGCCACGTGGCAGGCGCCTATTGGGGCTTGGAGGGTGTAGGTGGCAGACCATATGGAGCTCCTTGGGGATCAAATTTAGTCCCCTCCCCTCCTTTTGGTCCTCACCTAACTCTTCTCCTAAATGTGTCACTTGTTGAATTATTAGTTGTTTGATAATTAATTTTATTTTTTATTTAAAAATAAAAGGAATAATCAATTCTCCCACATTGATGGAAGAGAAATTCTCACTCATGATTTTCTCTATAAATACCCAAGTTGGGGTATGGGAAAAATCACTTGAGTAAGGTGTTAGAAAAAGCGTCTCCATTGAGAAAACCTTTAAACACATGTAATTACTCGAGTATTAGGTTAGGCTTAGCTAACCTCTAAGCATTGGACCTTGTGGAGGACGAGTTGCGGGTGGATTTTCGTAGGAGGTCTTCGCGCGTGCGAGACTAAAAGCTTTCCCAAGTAAGAGCTCAAGTTACGAGCGAAGAACGCGTCAAAGGTATTAATCTTTCCTTAATTCTTGTTGTTTAAGTTAATTATGTCTTGTGATTATATTAATTGTGAGTGTGGTCTTGGTTTGGGTTTTTTTTCCGCAGTGAGTTGGACTCATCGAAACCCAACATCAGCTATACCAGGAGACCGGCTACTACTGACCTAGCTCGTGCCGTGTGTATTGGTGATGAGTCCATTTATTGAATGAAAGTATACAAACAAAAAAAGTAAGAATGAACTTAAGGGGCACTACTACAAACCCCTTAGTTTCTAGACGTTGTTTGCTCGACGCCAGGTAACAAGAGTTAGCATAAAATTTAGTTTCCGTGCTTTTTGGACGCTTTTCTACGTCACAACTGGGTCTTGACACAGAAAATCATCACAAATTAACATGTCATACTGCACATGACTATAATCCATCACGGAACTTCAAAATTTTTAGGGAAAAAGTAAGCGGGCTACATAAAAAAATTAAAAAAAAAAAAAGAAAGAAAGGAAAACCACCCACAATTCTACAGTATACCAAAATGATAAATTGAAGAAATAAAAAAAAAAAAAAAAAAAAAAAAGCCTTTTGTTCTCATCAGCACTCCTCACACAACTAAACCCTAACTCTTTCTATGCTTATACGCTCTCATATGATCTGCTAAACCACTTGCAATTGTTGAATTTTTGTTCCTCTCTTCAGTATTATCTTCAATTTTTGGTAATCCCCTTGCTCTTGTCATCAATTTTCCCTAATCTCTTTGTTATAGGCATCAATTTCGTAGTTTTTGGTTGATATATCACTCAAATTAGGTTGCTTATGCTGATATCTTATCAAAATTTTCTTTGTTTATTCATTGCATGTTCTGGGAATTCATCTTGATAACGGGATTTCGAAACGGTGGACGCAGAGAACTCAAGAATATATATCACAGGTTAGTGTCTAATTAATTAGATACTTATTTTATAATACTTTTTATTTTTGATTGGTATTTGTTTTACTTGATTATGTTTATTGAATTGTTGAGTTTTTTGTGATAATTTTGTGAAATTTTGTTTTTTTTTTTTTTTTTTGGGGGGTGGGGGTTTGTGGGTTAAAATTTTAATTTTTTTATGGAGAGATAAATTACCACTCTGTTTATCATATGACAAGGTTTACATTTTTGTTGATATTCTTTAATTTTAACCTGATCATCATAAAATTCTCCTAAAAGATGTTTCAGTTTCAGAGCTAAGTTTATAGCTCATGAATAGGCAGTTGAATATGAACTGTTATAATTTGTGATAAAAAAAAATGAGTTTGCAAAACAAATTAGTCTTCTAGTTTTCTGTTTTTAAATCCTTAAATGTACATTGTCTTTGTTTAACTTTTAAAATATGAAAATGAAATTAATCCAGTGTTGTATATATATACCTACTTATAATCCTAACAACTATAATTGATTTTCTAATCTGAAGCAAAATAAGTTAAAAAAAAGGCATCAGGTTATAATATATCTACAATTTTTTGTTCTTGTTGATTGCTCCTTGTGGAAATTCTATATGGTAAAGTATGATATGATATATTAAAAACAAATCATCATATTATGAATAAAAAGGACATATATTCTTATGCAATCAAATTTTATATAGCACAAAAAACGACTCTTTATTTAAACATGTTGTCTGGACTCTTGAGAAACATATATACTCTTGGTCTTCTTAGCTCGTTAACATTGAAATTCCTAATCAAACATGTTTATGTTGAGAATGATGACCAAATGTGAACAAGTATATTACTAAAAGTTGTACAATTTTGACTTATGTATAATGTATACATAAATCTCAAGCCAATAGACTAATATTTAGGACATATCTTAAAATTTGAATTTGTGTTTTTGTGCTTAATAGGTGACACAGGAGGAGCTTGTCTCAAAATTGTTCTAGGTTGTGATAGTTGCTGCACTTAGTGAGTTGGCCGAGGTAACTATCCAAATTCTCAAATTATTTAATATGTCAGATAATTGCATATTATAATTTCGTGTCATATGTCTGGTACATAGCCCCCCCCCCCCCCCCCCCACCACAAAATAGTTGTACATAATTTATGTTATTGATCATATATGAAAAATGTAAGTAATTAATTTGTAGATTTGTAGTGAGGTAGTATATTTTAATAATTCATTATGTCTTATCTCTATGCTTATTGATTATATTACATTATCACATGTTTGTATCTATTTTTTTTGTGAATGCTGCCATGTATTATTATGTTTGATCATTATTTTCCTTTTGTCTCAACCTCATTCATAACATCATATCATATAAAAGCTATAAAAGGGGAAACTTTGGTAAAGTAGTTACTAACCGGCTAAAAATCAACGAAGTGATGGAATATGTTGTTACACTCTTTTTAATTATAACATTTATATTATCTGATACCAAACTGTTGATGGCATTATTGATACTCATTAATAATTATTAAATATTAAATTTTATTATACATTTCATTGTAGATATGGATACTAGTTTGATTGATTTACCAAAAGGCAAATCTGCCTATTATGAGGGTTGCATGAAATTCTTAAAGATTGCTAAGGAGACTCTTAAAGATGGAAAAACTAAATGCCCATGTAATAAGTGCAAGTTAAATAAATGGAATCTTTTAGAAGAAGTAGGAGGTCACATTTTATTTTACGGTTTTTATAAGAATTATAGAAACTGGATTTTCCATTGTGAGGGATAAGGGAGTAATACCTTAAAGACCCCTAGTGATCATGGGAAGGAAGTAGATCAAGATGATATGGATGGGCTACTAAGAGCGACTTTTGGGGTTCACAGTCCACAATCCAGTAATGAACTCCAAGCCCCATCATCAAATGAAATGAATTTTGACGAGGAAGGTTCATATGACATGCATGAAGAGTTTGATTTTCATTGTGAGGTAGAGGAAGAAATTCCTTCAACTAACACTAATGAAGAAGTGGAAAAGTATAAACGTCTCATGGAAGCTTCTAACGAGGGTCTATATGAGGGATGTACTACTTTCTCAAAGTTATCATTTCTCTTACATCTGTTTCACCTTAAGTGTATGTTTCATTGGTCTACCGAGTCATTTAATAAATTGATTGAACTTATAAATGATGCATTCCCTCACATCAAAGAGTTTCCATCATCTTACTATGAAGGGATGAAGATAATCAAAGACTTGGGATTGGGATATGAAAAAATCCATGCATGTCCAAATGATTGCATGTTATATTGGGAGGAATTTGCCAATGAAATTGAGTGTCATATTTACCATACATCAAGGTGGAAAACTATGAAAGGGAATGAGGGTGACACAATTGAGAAAGGGAATGAATCAGTTAAGAAAGGTGAGCCAGCTAAAGTTATGCGATATTTTCCTCTCATACCTAGACTAAAGAGGATTTACATGTCTTTTAAAACAGCAGAAGACATGAGATGGCATTTTAACCGCATGGATGACAAGATCCTAAGGCACCCTGCAGATGGTGTTGCTTGGAAAAAGTTTGATGAAAAATATAAGAAATTTTCCGCCGACCCTCGCAGTGTTAGATTGGGATTAACTAGTGATGGTTTTAATCCATATCATCTAATGAATACTAATTATAGTACATGGCCGGTGGTTTTAATTCCTTATAATCTTCCACCATGGATCTGCATGAAGTCATCATCTTTCATTTTGTCCTTGATTATTCCAGGTAAATATGGTCCTGGTATTGATATTGATGTGTACTTGCAACCATTAATCCATAAGTTGAAATTGTTGTGGAAAGGTGTAAATGCTTTTGATGCTTACAGTGGAAAATCCTTCAACATACGAGCGGCCTTACACTCCACAATAAATGACTTCCCAGCATATGCTATGTTATCGGGTTGGAGTACCAAAGGTTATAAAGCTTGCCCTTCTTGTGCCGATTATATTTATTCTTATAGATTTGGTGGTAAAATTGTCTTTCTTGGACATCGAAAATGGTTGCTAATTGATCATCCTTATCGACGCGAAGCTCAATTATTTGATGGGAAAAAAGAGTATGGTCTTGCTCCAATTCCTTTAAGTGGGACCGATGTTTTTAAGCAGCAAGAAAAGGTTAAGTATGTTTATGGAACCTCGAAAAAAGCTTCTAAGAAAAGGAAAAACAGAGGTACAATAAATATTGATGATTATCAAGCTGATATTGATGATGTTATATGGCGGAAGCAAAGTGCACTTTTTGAATTGGAATATTGGGAACATAATCTTCTTAGACATAGTTTAAATGTAATGCACATTGAGAAGAATGTGTGTGACAATCTATTAGGAACTCTATTAGATATGGATAAAAGCAGAGATGATCCAGAATCTAGAAAGGCTCTTGAGACGGAAAAAATAAAACCTCATCTTTGGCTTCAACCTCATCCTAATCGGGCTCAAAAATATATGCCTCCGGCTGCATACACCATGTCTAATGAAGAGAAGGAACGATTTCTAAGAGTGTTAAAAAAACTTAAAGTTCCTGATGGATATGGGTCTAATTTACAAAGATGTGTCAATTTGAAGCAGCGAAAACTTATTAATTTGAAAAGTCGTGACAACCATATCCTTATGCAAGATATTCTTCCAGTTGCTTTTGTGCAGATACTAATGGTAACATTGTATACTTGAGTGGTTTTATTCAGCCTATTGATGTTTGGAGTAATAACGGTGTCAAATTCTATGTTGAATTCAATGACTTGTACCAGCCCATTCGAAAAGGTGGACATATTTTGATCCATTTTCTTGGTAACATTGCAAAGATAGAGACGTATTGTCCACTTGGAGAAGAGGATTGGCATGTTGTTGATGGGCATTTTAAAAAGAAGATAATTCTTGAGATGAGTGTATGTATCACCTTTTTTCGATTACTTGTCATAAGAAACTACTTTTTTATTCAAGAATTTATTTATTTTTACTAACCTATAAATACGCTTACTTAAATTACTTGTTTTTCATGTATAAGGATCTCTTTGTGATTCCCAAAGGTGAGCTATATGACAAAGCAGCCCTCATGCGTGTTAATAAAAGTTGGAGGCAATATAAGTTTAAACTTAAGAAGGATTACTACAAACCAACAGAGAAAACTTTAGAAGAGATGTGTAGTGGGCCGCCGCCACATGGGATTAGTAGTCAAAATTGGATAAAGCTACTTAAGTATTGGGATTCAGAGAAAGGAAAAGTAAGTACTGTTATTTAGATGAAATACTACAAGAGGGGGGGTGAATTGTAGTATGGAGATTGCTAGTTACTTTTTGCGGAATTAAAAGAAACTTAACGCAATAGAGAAATAGAGCAAGAGAGATTTTACGAGGAAAACTTCCTAGGCCAAATAGGAAGTGAAAAACCTCGACCCAAAGGGATTTTGACTCGAAACATTCCACTAAAATAGGCCAACGACTCTGTTACAACCTATGAGGAACTTGAGCCTCTACCGAGTTCCTCAACGAACTCATATCCCCAACAACTATTCCCTCTAATAGTTGCAGCTCGAAATCTTCCTTCAAAGACCTCTCTTCTCACTCAAGACTTCACTCAAAAACTTTACTCTTTCTCTTTCTCTCAAGCTTCACTCAAAGCTTTCTCTACATACGAAGAACTCACTCAAGTTCTCACCCCAATATAAGAGTCCACTCAAACCCTTATTAATTCCCCATTACAAGAGTTCACTCAAACCCTTAAACAACTCTCAAATACATATAAAAGATATAATGTATAAAACTAATATGTTGGACACTTTAAGATATGTAAGGAACTTGGAACCTAAAGGAACTGACTCACCAACGTGGAAGACATAATATATTTCTCATGAAAAACTATTCCACTTAAGTGAGACACTATATGGAATGACTCTCTAAAGTCAGACAGTTTTGAAAGAATTAAAAACGTTATATTTATAGAAGATTAGAAAACCCACTAATTGTCCATGTTCCTTATGATCAGAAGTGGTCCGAATCTTTAGGCCCACGAATAGAAAACTAATTCTGATTATAAGCAACAATAGTGGGTCAATTAGTTGCTCCACAACTTGCTCAATAACTTCCTTTTTGTTAGGAAAGCAATCAGCACGTTTTGCAAATACCAGCCACAAGTTCCTTGGGGACCAAGTCCTTGTGCTAAAAAATAGGAGTTTAAAACTGACTTCTTTAAGAAGATAAGTTAAAATAACACACTCGTTCTTTAATTTAACTTCACATATAGACCAGATTCATTTTGTTCCTTAACAAACAAAATCTCAACTGAACTCCTACTTTTAAGGTAACCACTTTGAAAATCTTTTTTCCCACGAATTTGACTACAATAAAATCAGATTTTGATTATAAAACTTTGTTTTATAAAATAAAATCATTTTATAAATTAGTTTATTTGAAAACTAAATCCCTAGAAATTAGGAAAATAAGTTATCTTTTTTACTAAGAGAAAATCAGATTTTATTTTCAAAAACTTATCTTTTATAAAATAAAATCTAATAATAAATATTAATACCAAGTCAAAACTAACTTCCTATAAAGAAGGCAAACTTAATGCAATGACTATTTAACGTGGAAAACTGACTACTAGTGCTGTGCAAACTCGTGTTCCTTCTATAAACTAATTCTAGACTGACTAGTAAGGAACTTACTGGTCATCAACACTAAGTTCCTTACCGACTGAAGTTCCAATGTATTTCCTTAGGCTTGTTCCAGACAATTTCTCTTGTCCAACATACTTACATGATTCCTAGAAAAATATACTCCTATTTTTCTGTCTTCATGTTTCTCTGATGAAGCTTCTACTCCGATGCTTCTGTTCCTGCAAAGGAACTTCTCTTCTCTAATGAAACTTCTACTCTGAAGCTTCTACTCCCGTGAAGGAACTTCTCTTTACTTGTTCCCCCTGAGGAACTGCTGCTCATTCCTAGCAAAGAACATCTTCTCATTCTTCTTAGGAACTGCATGTAAAGTCTAACAATACATTTGTACTTTTAGACTTCTTCTCTTTATGTTCCCCTTGAGGAACTCAAGCACGATCCATACATTGTATGTAGGGAACCATCTTCAATGATGATCTAACCTGTACTCAATCATCTTCATGCTTCATGACTTGTTCATGCACATCTCAATACACATATTAGTTAGATAATCATCATTTGTTCACAATCATCAAAACCTTACAACAATTTCCCCCTTTTTGATGATGACAAACAAATGATGCTTATCACAAGATAGATAACAGAAGATGTGTATATATTCCCCCTTAATCATGCAAATTAGGAGCTATTGAACAATTCATGCATGTACGATAAGGAACTACTCATAAAAGGACAATAACATGTTTAAAGCACATTATATGGATGTTCATCAATATGACTTAGCTTAACTATATAAATAAATATTCAATACGCATCACTCGTGAATAAATATTCAATAAGCATTTCAATTAGCACATCACATAATAAGCATCAAACACACATATTCTTCCCCCTTTTGTCATTATCGAAAAGGGTATTCTTGCACACAATTATTAATTCAATTCAATCAGTTATGCATACATACATAAGGGCAAATGTCACACATACCACCATAAAAATGGTGAAACACTTGGTATTCCTAAAAGTTTAAGAGACTCAATTTTCAAACTAGGATGCTGCTACACAAATTTCCAATTCACAATCCAAAGACCCAACTTCAAAACCAATGAAGGAACTTGACATATAAGATACAAAATCAAGCGAAGATCGATTTTGAAAGTTTGTTAGAGAAAAGGATAATGAATATTTGACTCAAAAGATACGAAAGAAGATAATGGAAATATTTTGGGTAGAAGGAACTTGAGACGAATGTTGTGCTCTTAGTTTAGAAAGTTTGAGATAAGGTTCTTAACAATCATAAGAGTTTAATTACCTTCATCTCACACTCTTGAATGTTCAACGAAACACAACATACACATATAATTACGTTGGTATATATGTACTTACCAAGTTCCCTTCACTTCAACCACCAACCTTCCTTAAGGAACATGTTCATAAGTGAAACTTGAATATTCATGATCAAGTTCTTTCAATATCTCCTTCTGTTCCTTAGCTTTCTCAAGCTTCATGAATAAAATCCTTCATCATCTAAAGATTCAATAATCACCTTTTTTTTTTTTTTTTTTTTTGATGACTTTAAATTTTTCTTTTACAGTAATGAAGATAGAACTTACTCATATACTATTGAGTTCCAACACCAAATATATGAACCACTTTAATTGGTTCCTCCCTTATTTCACCTTAGTTCCTTATCCTTCTTTTTCATCTTGGGATTTATTTTATCCTCAAGCTGATTCTTCCTCCAAGACATCAAATGATAAATCTCACACACTTCAATCCTTTCACAACTTCCCCTTCAACATGTATATATTCATCCAACTCTTCATGTATCATTGAACCATAAAAAGGGATGAATTTAACTTAGAGCACATGGGTCGTTGTGTGAAAATAGAGTGGGAGGATATGAATGACCTGAGGAAAACATAATGAATAAGGATCTTCAAAGTTATGTATATGTAAGATATGAAAATGAGAAACACAAACCATAACACAACACAGACACACAATAATGTTGTAGAATAATGTTGTTTTCGAAGATGAATGGTGTGGATAATTTGAAAGTTGGCAAAAAGATAGGTTCGTTCCGTCTAGAATATATGACAATATAAGATAGAATAGTTTGGGAATGTACCTGTCTTGTTCCATCAAAGTTTCTTCCATTGTTCCTTTGGCAACTTAGGATTTTTTGTTTTGACAACATCCATAATTCTCAACGAGACCTTGACACTTTTAGGCAAGTGAGTATGTCTTTTACAACACATTAATTAAGTGTGACACAATACACTTAAATGTATGTACTTCACTTCATTTATAATGTGCACAAGAAACCACACTTGACAATTATTAAGGAACAGAATACGTATATATGATCATGCCATACTTCAACAAATCTTATTCCTTAACACAGTTGATACTTTACTAATTAGGCAAAATCATAAGAAAGAGGTTCCACATATTCAAACAACATATTACAAGTTCCATATAGTAAAAACAATACTCAATTTAAGCATCAACTATACAATATCGTGAATATTAAAGGATGTACCTCAAGCTATATTTCACCATGTATCATAGTCAATTTGTAATGGACTGAAATTTGATGGCTATGATACAAGTTCCTTAAGGATCCGTTCCATCCTCTTGATGTCCTTTCATCCGATGCAAACAATCACTTTTGTCTTGAAACTCATTAAGTGACTTTGATGTCATTGGCCATCTTTCTTTGGAAGTTCCTTGTCGTATTTTTGTCGATTAGACCACCATGCCTTTCTCTTATTTTGGATGCAGATCCAAAGAGAAACTGAGTTCCCCATCATGCTTTTACAAGGTTAGAGAGCCCTTGCAGAAAGATTTGTTAGTTGCACCAAAGATATAAACAATATAAGTATGTACAACTAATAAATCAATAAGTTCCTCTAGAAAATAAAACAATTAATTTTCACATTAGATTCAAGAGGGAACTTGAATTATCTCCTATGCCATTGAGTATGAACCTGCTTCAACACTTAAAGAGCTTTGTTAGGTTCATTAATATGGCAAAAAGATTTAGGATTTTCAAATCCTAAAGGTTGTTCCTCATAGACATCCTTAATTAGAATATTTAGAAAATTCATATTAGACATCTATTACAAACAACTTGATTCCCATGTAAGCAGCAAAATAAATGATATGCAATCAACTCATTATCTAGCTATAAAAATACGAACCTGACAAAGTTCCTTGACGTAGGAACTATGCTCATATCTATTCATAAACACTTATCAAATGATTTTTGGTATTCCTGAATAAGTTCATAGTTCTGCACCTTAGCTAATTCATTTACACCTCGTTGGAAGGCTTCATGTGTTCCTTGTTGGAGCTTAAGGAACTACAGGACAATGTAGCTAATTGATGCTGCTTTATAGAGTGACATACTTCTGTAGAAATTCCACTAGTTTCAAAGGAACTAATGAGTTCTACACTAAATTCTCTTAAACCTGCATGCTGGGAATAAACATGTTAGATTCATAAAATTTATCGTCACTCAATGCACATTAATACCTTGTTGTAACATGTACATGTTTCACACGTGGATGTGCACCATAAGAACACCACCTTACTACTTCTGTTATCAAACTTCCCTTTTCAAATGAAGGGTGTCTTGTTTCTCAAAGATCTAACCATTTCCTTGTATATGATGCAGCAAGTAGCATTGATAACTTTGTAGTGATTTCAACATTGAGAGCTTGTAATCAACACTTTATTCCTGCACAAATCATTAAACTTCAAAGGAATTTGGTTCCATGGTTAGATCTTTAATATAACATTTGATTACTGCTTAATCACTTAATCCCTCATAGAAAGGATAACAAGAATATAATCTTTGTTACATTCTAAGGTAAGTGATTGAATAACAATTATCAAATATAACCAAGACATATCTCTTTTAATCTCAACTTTAAATACTCAAGGGTTTAAACAAATCCAATTGAATGAGCTCCAATAGGTTTGTGTTCCTTATCATTATTATTTAGTTTTGAAAGAAGATAAATTAGACAGAATTACTAACTTTTCATACTTCACAAACTTATGGTAAGGAACTTGATATAAGATAAGCTAACAACCAAGTTCCTTGATGTTTATCAAGTATGGAAAACCAGCATGTCAAATATGTTTGAAACACAGAAGAATTCATCTTCAATAAATCCTTGAAATGTCCGGTTATTGTAAGGAATCAAATTGTGACCCTCATACATAGTATGAGTTCCTTATTTGATTCCCTTTCAATATGACATTCCTAGTTTTATAGATGATGAACTATTATTGGTAAAACAAATAAAGTTACAAAACATTGAAAATATCATAATGTGCTTCATGATCTCGAAAGAATGTTCACAATGGAGTAGGAACTTAACTTACCAACCTTTTAAGTTAATACCAAAAGTTTAATTGAAGTTCCTCCATCGTGAGCCACTAGTGAGAAACTTTTGTCAAGCCTTCTATCACATGTAAGAGCACCCGTTTTCGAGATACCACGAGTTGTTCCCCCTCACTAGATATCACCTTCTTTTACATGTTCCTCTTGATTTCAAACTGGAACATGTTCCTTTGGTCCTTTTGGACCATTCCACATTCTCTTGGGCTCTTCTAATATGAGAAACTGAATGTGTTGATTTGATCTTCAATGTTTCAACATCATATCAATCATGGATCCTCATATCTTTCTCATAAGCATATGACCTGAAATTCAAGAACCCAATTAAATGATCTTGTGCAATATTCAAGGTTAGTAGGTTAGTGAATAGAGATATGACATAAAAAGCTCAAATCATAAAGCTCCAACGTATACTCCCTTAAGAATGTCATCCCATATTTAAGTCTAGCAGTAGACTTTTGTACTTCCAATACTTTGCTTAGAAGTCATCATATAGTTACCAACATCCTTTGTAGAGAATTGAAAAAGGAATTTATGATTTATTTTTGGGAACCAAAATCAGCAGGAACTTGAACCGAAACTTGTATATTATATATCGTGACAACTTAATGTAAAGTTGTGTTACTTCCTTGTTGGCTCCTTCCTGCATTCTTAGATTCACCAAGTTCCTTCATATCAACGTCCAAAGTTCCTTGATCCAAAAACTTTCTTTTTATCATTTATTCACATACCTATAAGATAATCATTATTAATCTGCACAAAACTTAAAGAGAAGTTATATTCCATCATGAAAACGATGTAAGTCAACTTTTCTACTATAATCTTTTACAATTATGCATTTATGATAAAGAACATTGGTTAGCACAATTAAGTAAAAGATAAAATAAAATAAAAAGGTAAACAAATGCAGATCTAGACTTATAAGAAGACGTAAGAGCAACTTACCAAATATCACCTACAAAAAGTTTCATCTTCACATACTTCTTATGAAGAACTATTGTGAGAGGAACTTGTACATGTGTCCTAATATACAAGAAACCAAATCATCTCAATGATTATAGCCTTCTTCCTCTCATATACCTTCTGCAAATAAGATTACCTCTAGGTCTTTGGAACCTAAAATAAATTCAAGTTCCTTCTTGTTAGTAATAGTAGTCAAAATCAATATAACTACTTCTACAACCAAGAAACAACATGTATCTATATAATATATATTCAAATAATTCAAGATACATGGAAAAACTATTTCTCTGACATATAATCAAAATTTTCGTGTACTAACAAGTCAGAAAAATAAAGTTCCTTTTGATAAATCCAAGTTTGTTGTTCTACAAGATGTGTTCCTTGAACTACTTTTAATCAATCAATTCGTTATGAATAAATAATCAAACATGAAATCTAACATACTGACTTTTAAACACAGTAAAAATCAGAATAGACATTATCCAAATTTGATGAAAAAAATTCAAAAAAAAATTAAAATCATATTAACAAAAATACTACAAGGAACAAGGTTATTCCAATGTATGCATATAATGAAGAACTCAAAAACAGAATACTTACCTCAAAGTATGAGTCTTTGAATACCTTTCACTTCTCCAGTAAACATTAATCTCCACATGATGCTTGGAACAACGACGGGTTGAGTTCCTTTCTTCAATTTTCTTGTACGTACTCATCTTAGCCAAGAACTTGCTCGTCAGGGTTTCCTACTTCATCAAGAGCTCTGGCTCTGATACCAATTGTTATTTAGATGAAATACTACAAGAGGGGGGGTGAATTGTAGTATGGAGATTGCTAGTTACTTTTTGCGGAATTAAAAGAAACTTAACGCAATAGAGAAATAGAGCAAGAGAGATTTTACGAGGAAAACTTCCTAGGCCAAATAGGAAGTGAAAAACCTCGACCCAAAGGGATTTTGACTCGAAACATTCCACTAAAATAGGCCAACGACTCTGTTACAACCTATGAGGAACTTGAGCCTCTACCGAGTTCCTCAACGAACTCATATCCCCAACAACTATTCCCTCTAATAGTTGCAGCTCGAAATCTTCCTTCAAAGACCTCTCTTCTTACTCAAGACTTCACTCAAAAACTTTACTCTTTCTCTTTCTCTCAAGCTTCACTCAAAGCTTTCTCTACATACGAAGAACTCACTCAAGTTCTCACCCCAATATAAGAGTTCACTCAAACCCTTATTAATTCCCCATTACAAGAGTTCACTCAAACCCTTAAACAACTCTCAAATACATATAAAAGATATAATGTATAAAACTAATATGTTGGACACTTTAAGATATGTAAGGAACTTGGAACCTAAAGGAACTGACTCACCAACGTGGAAGACATAATATATTTCTCATGAAAAACTATTCCACTTAAGTGAGACACTATATGGAATGACTCTCTAAAGTCAGACAGTTTTGAAAGAATTAAAAACGTTATATTTATAGAAGATTAGAAAACCCACTAATTGTCCATGTTCCTTATGATCAGAAGTGGTCCGAATCTTTAGGCCCACGAATAGAAAACTAATTCTGATTATAAGCAACAATAGTGGGTCAATTAGTTGCTCCACAACTTGCTCAATAACTTCCTTTTTGTTAGGAAAGCAATCAGCACGTTTTGCAAATACCAGCCACAAGTTCCTTGGGGACCAAGTCCTTGTGCTAAAAAATAGGAGTTTAAAACTGACTTCTTTAAGAAGATAAGTTAAAATAACACACTCGTTCTTTAATTTAACTTCACATATAGACCAGATTCATTTTGTTCCTTAACAAACAAAATCTCAACTGAACTCCTACTTTTAAGGTAACCACTTTGAAAATCTTTTTTCCCACGAATTTGACTACAATAAAATCAGATTTTGATTATAAAACTTTGTTTTATAAAATAAAATCATTTTATAAATTAGTTTATTTGAAAACTAAATCCCTAGAAATTAGGAAAATAAGTTATCTTTTTTACTAAGAGAAAATCAGATTTTATTTTCAAAAACTTATCTTTTATAAAATAAAATCTAATAATAAATATTAATACCAAGTCAAAACTAACTTCCTATAAAGAAGGCAAACTTAATGCAATGACTATTTAACGTGGAAAACTGACTACTAGTGCTGTGCAAACTCGTGTTCCTTCTATAAACTAATTCTAGACTGACTAGTAAGGAACTTACTGGTCATCAACACTAAGTTCCTTACCGACTGAAGTTCCAATGTAGTTCCTTAGGCTTGTTCCAGACAATTTCTCTTGTCCAACATACTTACATGATTCCTAGAAAAATATACTCCTATTTTTCTGTCTTCATGTTTCTCTGATGAAGCTTCTACTCCGATGCTTCTGTTCCTGCAAAGGAACTTCTCTTCACTAATGAAACTTCTACTCTGAAGCTTCTACTCCCGTGAAGGAACTTCTCTTTACTTGTTCCCCCTGAGGAACTGCTGCTCATTCCTAGCAAAGAACATCTTCTCATTCTTCTTAGGAACTGCATGTAAAGTCTAACAATACATTTGTACTTTTAGACTTCTTCTCTTTATGTTCCCCTTGAGGAACTCAAGCACGATCCATACATTGTATGTAGGGAACCATCTTCAATGATGATCTAACCTGTACTCAATCATCTTCATGCTTCATGACTTGTTCATGCACATCTCAATACACATATTAGTTAGATAATCATCATTTGTTCACAATCATCAAAACCTTACAACAAGTACATTTCTTCCTATTGAGATATCAGACATCTTGCTTTCTAACTATAGTTAATTTTGGTCTTAATGCAAATTACATAGTAAAAATTAAAATTCTCTCCTAACTTCTCAGATTGCAACTTTGATAGTAACATAGCACTCATATAGTATTAACTCTGGTTGTTTGGCATAAATGTATGTCCTTAATTGTATTGAAGAATGCTAATTATTTGCAGTCATGTATCAAATCCTGACCATTTTCATTAAAATCTGTTAGATAATAAATATGCGATATTAGACGTCATACTTTTAATTAGTTATATAACAAAACAGAATAGTGCAAGTTTTCAATTCTCTGTCTTTATTTGATTAACTATTACATGTCTATTGTTGTGGAATACATCGAATAAGTTTTAATCTAATTTAGTACGATTAATTTATTTTAATTATGCCTTTGAATACGAGTGCAGTCACTATTAGCATGTGGTAAAGCAGCACGGGCCTCTCTAAATCAATTACATAGATGCGGTTCTAACAGTTTCGCAAACAAACAAGCTGACCATGTATGAACAATTCGTATAAACGACCATCATATGAATCTTGTTCAAATTCTCATTTATATATACTTCTTACATTACTAATATATAGGAAGATGAGCATGGAGAAAATATGACCACTCCTATCCCTGCTAAATGCTCTTGGTTTTTGAAGAAAATTCTGAGTTGTAGAGATATTGTGAATGATCAAGGGGGATGGGATGGTTTCATACAGGGCAATAAGATGAAAATCAAGAAGCTTTATGCTGCTATTAGGCCTCAAGTCCCTAAGGTTCCTTGGAAGAGGGTCATTTGTCATAACTTGGCAACTCCTAAAAGTATGTTTATCTTGTGGCTAGCTTTGTGGGATAGGCTTGTCACTAAGGATAGGTTGCTACAATGGCACATCTTTTGTGATCCAAGGTGTTTCTTTTGCTTGAATAGTAATGAAAGTGTTCAACACTTATTCTTTGATTGTGAGTACTCTAGACAGGTTTGGAACAAGGTTTTGAGTATTTTACATGTCTCCAAGCCTGTTCAGCAATTTGATGTTGAGATTGAATGGTTGAAGAAAATCTGCAGAAGTTCCAGAATGAAAAACAAAGTGATCCAAGTTGCCTTCACTAAAACAGTCTATGGTATTTGGATATAGAGGAAGAATGCAGTTTTGTTTACTGGTTGTTGCAAGCCTGTTGATGTTCTAGTTAAGGATATTATCTTTCATTCAGCTTGTAGAATTCTAGCTGGAAGCAAGTACTTGATTGTGTAATTTTCTGCTTAGTTGGTTTTGACAGGGAGCTGCAGGTTTGTTGTTGTTCTGTTCTGGTTTCAGGTTGTTGTTGCTGTTCTGAAGTCTGTAGCAACTTGGGTTTCTGTTTGCTGCATCTTGGTTTGCATGGAGCTGCTCTTGATCTGCAGCTGCTCTGTTCTGGTAGATTGTTCTGATGCAGCAACTGATGTTCTGTTCTGCTGCTGCTGTTTCTGGTCTATTGCTGCTGCTGCTCTGGTCTGCTGTTGCTGTTGCTGGTTTGCTGCTGTTTTTGCTGGTTTGCTGCTACTGCTGTTGTTTCTTTCTGTTCAGCTTGTCTATCTGCAAATCTGCTGCAGCTTGGGTGCTGTTTTTGGTTTCTTGTCTTGGCAGCTGGTGGTTTAGTGTCTTTCTTCTTTTTAGCTGCTTTAGCTTCTTTATTTGCTTGTATAGGCTGGTTTTGGTGCTTTAAGCTGCTTTTTTGCCTATTTTTGTGTGCTGCTTTTGTCTTAGGTGTTCTTGTCTGGTCCTGGCTCTCAGAACCCTTCCTAGAAGGTGGCTGTGAGCTTGAGTTCAGTAGTTGTCCTTGTTTCTCTCAAGCATTCTTCCTAGAAGGTGGTTTGGGTAGATTCTTGGACTTTTGGTGTTGGTTTGGCCTTTTTGGTCTGTGGTGTTTGGTGTTGTTATGGCTTAGCTTCTTGTAAGTTTGTAACTTTCTTATTTTGGCAATAAAATTCTTATTTTCCAAAAAAAAAAAAATGAGCTTATTAGCTCTCTGGATAAAAGCACATATTGGCAAGGATGGAAGTTTTCTACCAAGCACAGTGACCGAAGATTTTGTGGTAAAAATTTTAAATGTGTTTTAAAGCTTGTTTTTTTAATGTGGAAATGATATTCTTATATTATATTATTATTTGACGTCTTTTGTAGGATGATGCGAAAGCTAAAGTTGAAGAGTTGAGATTGACAAACCCTTCTAAGTTCCAACAGGAACTTGAAGATGAAGCCTTTGAGCTGACCATGCATGGTGGAGAGATCCCTAATCGTCCTACAGGTTACGGACTTGGGGTTCGAAAGAGCAACATTTACGGGGTGCATGCTTTGCTAAAGAAGGAAGGGCCTAGAAAAATTTATCAAAGGACTGTGGTAATGGATAATAATGTGAAAGAAGACATGTCTGTTTTGCACAAAAAAAATGAAGTACTTGAGATGGAAAATGAAAAGCTAAAAGACCATGTACAAGAGAATAATATTCTTCTTAAAACCCTTATCGGACAGTTTTCTCACATTGTTGGTGGAGTTCATGATGGAAAGAGTTCAATAGAACTTCTAACCAGTGCAAAATCAGTCTTGGGAGTGACAAACGAACAGGTAATTATCTATTCTAATAAAATTCAAGAACTTTTTTTTAGTAGCATACAGGCGATGGCGTGATTAAAGAAAGATATCATATAATGGAAGATCATGTTGTACTGTTGTTTGGACTAATTAAGGATCTAACATATGTGTGGGAGTGTGGGTTGTGTATATTGTGCTATGAGGCTACTATAGTGTTTATATTTGTTGGTAGTTTTCTATGTAGGTGTAATTGTACTTACAATCGTGAAAATGATGTGGTTGGTTCATGATAAACAATTACCCCTTTATTTCTTCTTGCAATTAAATATTATATCCTTATTATTTTTTATTTTTTTTGAAGGTTATGGATGCAACAGAAAGACAAAGGAAACCTACTGAAGCTGGAAATTAGCCTACTATGCACCTTCATTTGTTTATAGTTACTTAGATAGTAGTTAGCTTATGTAGGTTTTAATCTAACTTTTTAATTTAGTTGGCATGCTGTTGATATATGTAACAATAATGATGATATTTTGGACATCGATCGATAGGTTTTTTTTTAACATCCATCGGTGAAAGTATGTAGTAGGGATTGGATTTCAAATTTTCAACTGTTTGTTAATTTTGATAGCAATATATATGTTTTATCATTCCTTTTATGTATGTTTTATTTATATATATTTTTATTTATATATATAAACATATATTATATTTGAAAAAAAAATTATTTAAACTAATATAAAAAAATAGTCAAAAAATGTCAAGACGCTTTTTCTTGTCAAGAAATTTTGCTTAAATCAATTTCAAAATTTCCCGCCATTATTTTTGTGTGGACAACAAAAGGTGTCTCAATTGATTTTATGACTAAAAACACCGTCGATAATATGGACGGGAAAACGCGTACAGAAATTTGGTGGTGTCGCTTGAATATCGATATTTTCGATGTTTAGTACATTTTATTAGACATTAATAAGCGTCGATATTGAAGACATATAAAGGCGTCGCGAAATATTGGGACAGAAAATGGTGTCGAGATTTGTTACACGAAAAAGTGTCGCGAATTTCTCGACTCACTTTTTCTCGACGCTTTTAAACAGCGTCGAGAAAAAAATAGCAATGCTTTTCAATGTCGATAATAATGCAAAAAAGCGTCTCAAAAGGACGGGACTTGTAGTAGTGGGTAGAGACGGTACCTTTAAAATCTGGCTCTAGAAGGGGTTAACCGTTGACCGGCTGCAGTAGGCTGGTTGAAGGTAATCTTGCTTGTATATAGCACAAGCGGTTTCTCAACCGGCTGGGGAAGGCGGGGAAAAAGAAGTTTGTATTTTAACACCGACAGTGGTCAGAGCTTCTCTCTCTAGAACTCTCTGACTTTCTCTCTCTAAGAAATTTTTGAAAACGTCCAAAAAGAGAGGGGTAAACCCTGTATTTATAGAGGGGTAAATACATGGGTATTATCGTAATTTCCCCATAATGTGAAAAGTTAAAAATTCACAATAAAAAGGGTGGTTGAGTGACACGTGTCATAGATGCCACGTGGCGTGCCATGCCACATCTGTGGGGGGGAAATGTTTTGGGTAATTTTTACCCAAGCCACGTGGGCCAACCAGGTAGTGACACGTGTTAGATCCAGCTTAGTCCAAATTGGACCAATCTCCATTTGACACGTGTCATTCCAATAATTTGGGAAAAAAGGCGGCCTTCGGGGAATAAATCTCGAGAAAGCTGTAATTCAGTGTCGCAGCCCATCAGAATTAGGTCAGAGTGATTTAATCAGGGGCACATTTACCAATGACCCCTATAAATAGGGAGATTCCCCCCATTTTGGGGACATCTACAACTTATTACAGCATACCCTACATTCTCTCACATAAGAGAAAACACTTGATCTCGGAATCCAAGAATATCTTACCTTTATTTTTCCGCACTTTTTACTTTCTCCAACGTGTTCTAACTTGATCGTCGGAGGCGGAGCTCCAACCAACCGGAGTCTCCGTGAGTACAGACCGCGTCGGACCAGTCTTCGAGCCGTAACTCTCCCGAGGGACAAAAACATCCAAAACAATTATTACTATTATTATCACCACTATTATTATTATTATTATTATTATTATTATTATTATTATTATTATTATTATTATCATCATCATCATCATCATCATCATCATCATCATCATCATCATCATTATTATTATTCAATATTAGTTATTTATTGTTATTATTATTAAATATTAATTTTTACTAATATTATTATTATTAAATATTTATTATTTTTTTATTTATTATTATTATTATTAAATATTAATATTTAATAATAGTATTATTATTAAATGTTAATTTTTATTATTGTTATTATTATTATTATTAAATATTTCTTATTTATTATTTTAATTAAATATTAATTATTATTATTATTATTATAAATATTATTTATTTATTATTATTATTAAATATTAATTATCATATAACTAATATATAAAGCTAAACTTTTAGCCAGGTCACCACATTGCAACACCTGACATTCTAACTTTTTGCCAAGTGTCGCGCCACGGTAGATAGATTTAAATAGATTTTATAGGATAAAAAAGTTGGTATATAATTCTATTTGGATAGAATTTTAAGATATAAAGATACACTTTTAGCCAGGTCACGACATTGCGACACTTGGCGTTTTAACTTTTTGCCAAGTGTCGCGCCACGTTAGATAAATTTAAATAGATTTTATACGATAAAAAAGTTGGTATAGAATTCTATTTGGATAGAATTTTAGGATAAAATTGTTAGTTTAAAGTTTTATTATCGTTAAATATCAACATTTACATATTGAATTATAATTTTATCCAAAAAAACTATTAGATTATATTTTTAAAAAATTATCATATAAATTTAATTTTTATTTCATAATTTTTTTTTTGAGCAAAGGAAGTAGTTTAAAGAGTAAAACATCTATTTATAATATTTGCTAATCGGTTAAAATTATATACTTTACAATCTAATAGAACAGATATCTGTCAATTAGGGTTGGGTCATGAAACATCTCTGATTGGGTCACTTTAGGTTATGAGTCAAGAAATGTTCATCCCCTGCCCAAAGTTTTGGTTTTAGGTCAATCTGACGTGCTTTGAACATTTATTTTATTTAGCTTATTGTTTGCTAATTTTTTTAATTATTTTTTTAATGTATAAAAGCGAACATTTTCACCAACATTATTATTAGTCATTACATGCTTACTAGATAGCAAATCGCCAGAAAAGCACATAAACTCCTAACTAATTTTGTATCAATGATATACTTTAAATTTTGACATATAGATTATAAATTTATCCTAAAATTCAATAAACAACTGGGGCATCACACGGAGCACAAAACTAGTATTATAATAATTCAGTATTCTTTAAGCAGAGTAGAGAAAATTTCAGCGGAGCTAACCAAAGCAAATTTCAGCCGAGCATAATAGGGATAAATACAAGTTAATCTCTGATATTCAGAGTTAAGTATAAAACAGGGGACTCAATTGTTGCAAAATATGGGGAAAGGGGACTCAATTTATTTTATAGAGGAAAAGAGGACTGGGCTAGAATGGGCTTGGGTTATCGGTGGGTTTTAATTAATTAAGGGAAAGAATTGAGTCCCCTTGGTTAAATAATTGAGTCCCCTTAGTTAACCAATAATAAAAAAGTATATTTTTATTTTTTTTTTATAATATTTTACCTTACAAAGAATTGAGTCCTTGCCTCTTTTTGGGAACAAAAGCAGAGCATCGTCACTTTCATTGCTCTCCTTTTGTCCTTAATGGTTTGGATGAAAGCCAAATTTGGAAATTTTGCAACGAAATTGCGGCAAAGAGCATCAAAAGGTACGTATTTCTTCTAATTAATTGTTTTATTTGTTTGGATTTACATAATTGAGGTATATTTTTAGGTTGTTCGTTTGCCAGCATAATTGGTAGGGTTTATGTACTTAGTGAAATTCATGCATTAGTACTCTTTAAAACATTGATTATGCCTTAAATGGGGATGAATTATGGTTTTTGTTTTGTAATTCTTGTTATGTACGATTTGGTGATGTATCTTTTGCTTGTTTTGGGGTTTTAAATTTTTTAATTTTATTTTTTTATCATTGTTATCAGAAACATTGGTTATCTTTCCGAAAAAAAAAATAAGCAGAATCATTGAGTGATAATGTTTGGGGATGGAAATGGATGCAAGTAGGATGCTCATGATTATTTTTTGTTTTTGTTTTTTTTTTTTTTGCTATAATGGGCTAATATGCTAATGTTTGTTGCTGTATATATCAACTTATTTTGTACTTATAATGTCAATGTTTATAATGACAAAGTGGTTTTGAAGTATTTGTAACACTCTGCCATTGTTTTGACATGCCAATATAATGTAATTATTTATTGATTATTAATGGAATGACTTAATGATATTCATTGGAAATTTGTTTTGAGTTGGATGTGTTTTATTATTGATTGTATTTTTCTTGTTTGATCTTATAGATAATGGAAGTCATCCCTATGACAATTGTAGTTCACTATGGTGGTGATTGGAAGCATAATCAAGGATTGGAATATTTTGGGGGGAAATTTAGAATATTTGATGAAATACCTATTGGTTTCAATGCAAATGAAATGAGAAAAATAATAGATAGCTTAGGTTATGATGACATAATTAAGGTGCATTACAGTGATTCAAGTAAACCAATGAGCACAGGAGTGAGATTTATGAGTTATGATGATGCAAACTTCACAAAGTTTGTTAGTTTGTTGACACAATATAGGATAATGGACGTGTACACAGAGCATGAAGACAATAGTGAGACCGATGAGGGTGAGGGTTCTGGACAGGTTGATGGTACTAATTGTAGTGCGGGGGCCGAGGCTACAGTGCATGTTAGTAGTGAATATGAAGCTGACTATGATGAAGAGGGTAGTGATGCCGATGATGAAGAGGGTAGGGAGGCAAGGGAGGAACTCAGAAAGCATAATAAAAAAGAGAGAGAGGTTCAGATTGAGCTAGAAAGTATAAGAAACTCTCAGGGTATGACAGGAGATGATGCAAATCCATTTGAAGACACATCTTGGTAAAAGTGATGACTGCCCGGACAGTCCAACAAAGTCTGAAGATGAGGCGGATTTTGGAATTTAATAGCAGACACCCCTCCAAAAAAAAAGTAAGAAGCCTTTGACACACTCATCTCACATGCAAACCCTTAGGATTGATGATGGAAAACATTTCTTTATTGGACAGCAGTTTGAGGATGCAGTAGAGTTCAGAAAAGGACTTACTCATTACTGTGTAACTCAGGGAAGGGATTTGATTTTCACAAAAAACTCTAAGCAGAGGATTGGGGCCAAATGCAAAGCTTTTGATAGAGCATGTCCTTGGTATATTTGGGCATCTGTTTGCAAAGACAAGAGCACGATGATTTTCAAGACATTAATACTAAAGCACACTTGTGGGAGAGTGCCTAATGTACGCAAACTGAGGTCTAAATGGATTGCAGAACACTACCATAAGAAGTTTAGAATCAACCCATATGTAAAATGTCAGGAGATAGTAGACACGATATGGTCTGAGTATGGAATTCAGATTAGTCTTTACATTGCCATGAGAGCTAGAAACATAGCCAAAGAACTTATTATTGGTGAGTACAAACATCAGTACTCCATGTTATATAGGTATGCTGCTGAAATAATGAAATCTAACCCAAACAACACTGTCAAGTTTGGGCTGAATCAAGGACAATTCAAAAGGATGTACATCTGTTTTGACTCTATAAAAAAAGGCTTTCTTGCTGGTTGTAGACCTTTCGTTGGTGTGGATGGGTGCTTTCTAAAAGGACCATTTGGTGGTTAACTTCTTGTAGCCGTAGGAAGGGATGGAAACAACCAAATGTTTCCCCTAGCTTGGGCATGTGTGGAGGTTGAGGACACAGACACGTGGGAGTGGTTTTTAGAGCTTCTTGCAGTGGACCTAGGGACAATGGATGGGTATGGTTATACAGTGATGTCTGATCAACAAAAGGGCCTATTAAAGGCAATATCTAATGTATTACCACAAGCGGAAACTAGAGTTTGTGCAAGACATGTGTACTGTAATTTCAGGACCAAGTTTGGGGGTGGACTAAAGTATAGAAGGGCATTGTGGAAAGTGGCAAAGAATTCCACAGAGAATGAGTTTAATGCCAACATGGAGCTCTTCTCTTCCATTAATGATGAAGCTGCTGCTGATTTGCTAAATAGGAATTACAAGAAATGGGTGAGGGCATTCCAAAGCCCTCGGTCAAAATGTGATTGCATTGACAATAATATGAATGAGGTTTTCAATGCCTACATCCTTTCATCAAGGCATAAACGCTTGAGGATATAAGGGAAGGATTGATGGTGAAAATGCAGAAGAAAAGAGACTACCTTGCTAAACAAGAGGTCTTACTATGTCCTAGAATACAAAAGGGACTTGAATATTCAAAGGTTGCTGCCCGGGGATGGATTGCATATTGGGATGGGAACTTCAAGTATGGTGTAAGGGAAGGGGGAACACAAGTCAGGTATGTTGCGAGCCTACTAGATAGGACATGTAGCTGCAATGTGTGGCAATTGAGGGGTTATCCATGTAGACATGCAGTGACAGCAATATGGAAGGCTATGGAACACCCCAAACACTATGTTCATGAGTGGCTCACCAAGGATAAGTACTTACAAGCATATCAATTTCCATTAGAGTCGTTAAATGACCCTAATGAATGGCCAGAATGCTCCCATAACCTACAAATATTTGCCCCTCCTGTAAAAATTGTCAAGCACAGGAGAACTTATAAGAGGAAGGCTTCTGCTAGCGAGCTCACAGGAGGGATCAAGATGTCAAAGAAGGGGATGCAACATAAGTGCAGCAATTGTAAACAAGTAGGCTATAAAAAGACTACCTGCCCCATGCTTCCTACCCAGCAAAATCAACCTGAAGTTGCCACTCAACAATCTCAGACATCGATACCCATGCACAATCGAGGATTCGGGGTCTATACTTATCCTAATGGCTATCAAAGACAGGCAGTGGTATGTACATTTATACAATTAGATCGAGTACTACATTTATATAATATTAAACTAACTCCCTTTTATTCATAATATTTCTTAGCAAATTAACACAAGAGGAAATCAATCATTAGCTTCATCACAACACAACGGAAACCTCTACTCAGGTACATCACTTAAACACAATTAGAAATCTTAAGATAAAAATATATAAGCTGTAAGATTACAGTTCATAACTTTTTTTTTTTTAATTTTTTTTATATATAATTTCATGACTCTGCAAGCCTTCATTAATAGTACTGATATGTGCTTCTGCTACAAATGAAAGACAAATAAGCTGCAAACCATGAAGATGAAGAACATGCTTTGTTTTTTTTTTTTTTTTTTTTTTTTTTTTTTTTTTAATTATTATTGAAAGAATTATTTTTTTGGATAACAAATATTAAAAAAAAAAAAAAAAAAAAAACAAACAAACAAACAAAGCTTTTGTTGTTTTGTTGTTACACTCTCTTAATTTCAAACAATTATACTTTTGAGACAATCAACAAGAATGATTAATGAAGGGATTAAATTCATTTGGTTTAATCAAGACAATAATGAGGAGACTTAATTCTTTACAAGGGACTTAATTCTTCTTGAGTTAAAGGTGAGTTAAGTCACCTGAAAACACCCTCTTTAATCGGAAATTTAACCCCAATCCTCTTTTCCTCTATAAAATAAATTGAGTCCCCTTTCCCCGTATTTTGCAACAATTGAGTCCCCTGTTTTATACTTAACTCCTGATATTCATAAAATTTGTTTATCACATGGCAATTTTGTAAATAAATTAACAACTTTTTCCATAAAAGTGGGTCCTACATTGATGATGATTGTATAAAATTGTTCATTTATTTACCAAAATGCCATGTGATAACAAATTTTGTTTATCCCATAGATTAACCGGGCTTCCTCGCATAATAGAGCACAATAGCTATAAAGAACGGGGAATAAATGGGGTTGTTCTCCTCTCTTCTATTTCTACTCTCCCACTTCAGATTTTATTGTATAAATCACTTAATTTTCTCTCCTCTATGACTCCCTGGATTTTCTACTCTCAAAGTTTGGATTTTCATATTCAACCTTGATTCAAATGGCAAATTCAAAATGTCGTTGAATTTTGATACCAAGAAATCCACCCTAAACTCCATTAAACTCACTCAATGGGTTTCCCGCGTCAAGCGAAGTCGGCGCTGTCGACAATTAGCCGGCGCACAATACTCCCAGTTGGATTGTGCGCGAAGCTGACTGCAGTAGTGATTCTTGGCCTGCTATTCATACTTATTTGGTCATTTTTCTCACCAACCCCAGATGCTCTTACAGCTCAAAGAGAGAGTTTTAGTGAGATTGCTGAACCAGCAGCAAGATCATCACCTTCGAAATCAAGCACATCCAAAGCTGGTCATTCAAAACCCGAATCGAAATCGAATAAAAATGGACATTTGCAGCAGTCGGGTAGTAATTCGAGGAAGAAAAAACATGGAATTGTTAGTAATGTGACTGTTAGTGGGCAGAATTTGAAGGAATTTAATAGGACTAATTTTGGGGATGAATTGGATTTAGGAGGGAACGAAGGATCTGAGAGATCTGAGGTTGTTGATGGAGATGATCAAACTGTGGTTGATGGTAAGGAAGAGGGGTTTCGAGGCGAAAGCGAAGGCGAGGATGAAGGGGAAAAGAATGGGGATGAAGATCCTGATTTGGAAGGGGGGGTTGATATTAAAATGTCGGAAACTGAGGAAGAGGATGAAGATGGTGATACTCGGTCGAAGGGTAAAGGGAAGATGAAGAAGAATTTGGGTCCATTGTTTGATTCTAAAGCACATTATAGTTGGAAATTATGTGATGTAAGGAGTAAACACAATTACATTCCTTGTATTGATATTGAGAGTCCTAAAGGAAAGTTTCAGAGATACCGACATCTCGAAAGGAGTTGTCCTTCAGTACCTCCAGTGTGTCTTGTTCCTCTTCCTCCTGATGGGTATGGAAGTAGTGGGACTACTTTGCATTGGCCTGAAAGTAGAACAAAGGTACGAAATCGAACAAGCTCATCATTATCTTACTTCAATTTTGTTTGGGATTGTCTTTCTAATAGTATATTGTTATTGGAATTGTTTTCAGATATTGTACAAGAATGTTGAACATCCTAAACTTGCTGCTTATCTGAAGACTATCACTTGGGCCTTGGTTTCTGGAGATTATCTTGTGTTTCCACAAAATCAGTCTAATATTATTGGAGGTGTTGGTCACTACCTTGAATCAATTGAAGAGGTACTGATTAATTCCTCGTATTGTCTGTGTTACTTGGTTACCTTTTATGTAAATCATCGCCATTTCTAATTTGCTAATTAACTCTAGTTGAAACTCATTTTCAAGTCTAAACTCCCATTATCTGATAAGTTAGTGAGCTGATTATAATAATTGGAGGGATGCTTTATGGCTTATAGCCTTATGCTTAGGCCTTATTCTTTTTTACACCGATAATTCACTGGACTTAAATTTTGTATTTACTGAAATTAAGTTGTTATCAATGTACTTGAAATTTTCAATTTTTACTTAATCAAATTATTATGTTTGAACTAAAATTATATTACTACTAAAACATGTTTACCAATTCTCAATTATATTTGTTCTTTGAGTGACATAATCATTTTTATTATTTGGTTAAGGTGAAGAGAACATAGCCTTATTATATGTGGATTGTGGAGACATTAAGATTCAAGTGGGTAAATGAACATTTTTTTTTACTTATTACTGGCTTTTGTAAACTTTATGTTTCTGTTAGATGGTACCAGATATTGAATGGGGAAAGAATGTCCGGGTGGTGCTAGACATTGGAGTCACCGACTCAAGCTTTACTGCATCTCTCTTTGGTAAGGGTGTGCTTACTTTATCACTAGGATTGAAGGATGACCTGTTGGACTTGGCACAAGTTGCACTTGAGCGTGGATTTCCTGCAATTGTTAGCCCATTTGCAAATAGAAGACTTCCATTTCCCAGTAGTGCTTTTGATGCCATTCACTGTAGTGGATGCAAAATACATTGGCATGCTCATGGTACCTTGGATTTTTTTTCACTTGCCCCTTTCTATTTCCTTACGTTAATGTTTTTATTATATGCTTCTTGTTTAAAATTTTCAGGGGGCAAGAGGCTTCTTGAATTAAATAGAATTTTGCGACCAGGTGGATACTTTGTTTTGTCACACAAACATAACAGCATTGAAGAAGAAGAAGGTTTGACCTGGTCTATTTTGATCTCTTCTTACTTGTTAATGATTGATGAAAGAAACCTTTTTTTTGTTGTGAACAAGTCAAAGAACTGGAAATATTTGCTAGCTTTTCTTATAGTTCCAATTCTGTAGCAAATAATTTTGCTGCTAGGAGAATTGAGATACTGATTTGCTGTATATCTGGTCAGGTTAGTCACAGTCACAAGTAATCAGAAATTAGATGAACATTTGTAGTGATGAGGAAGAAATATAAGGGAGGAAAACAGAGGTTATGACCAATGTATTAAAAAGCTCAAAGCGCACCGTGGCACTATGGAATTCCTAGCACCTAAGGCGTACCTCAGTGCGCTTTGGTGCACCTTGTTGAAATGAGGTACATATTAAAAATAAATAAATTAAAAAAAAAAACTTTGTGAAAAAACTGTTGTGGTGTGCAATACGCCTCATCAAAATCACTTTGTCTAGATGACAAAAAGCGCTGGTTTTAATGGTAATCAAGGTGATTAGACACCAACACAGCCTAGCCAACTTTTGAGAGGCTAGTTCTCTCCTATAACAAATAGTACTGTTCACTTTTCTCAATGCTTCTTACATTCAGTGCCTCTCTTATTATTACATCAGCTTTATTTTCTTGCTCTTTAATTTACTAATTGCTACAATAGCAAACGCACTTAGAATTATTGCAATGACCCCTGTGGCCTGCTAACCGATTTTGCCATGCTTAAGTGCCAAAAACCTTTCTACCCTTCACACCCTTTTAGAATAAGTCACTAGCACAGCAGCACAGGTGGCTCTTGTTGATTCTCTGCATGATTATCTTTTGATTGTTATCAACCTAAAGTGAAAAGATTACACAAAAGTGGTAGGCTGGATGCCCTTATCACTTTGCTTATTTTTCGGGGACCAATATTTGTTTTTCTAAACGTTGGGCTTTTAACTTTTGATTGTTTGTCTATCCATACCTCCAACTATTGTCAAGAGTGTGGAATGTAAGTTTTTAGTAACTTGACTTTATAAGACCCTGTGTAGGATCCATTTGAGCTTAGCTTGTCCCAGAGGTGATTTAGTTGAAGTGTTTTTAGTCCAAACTCTTTCTCATTGCTGATGTGGTTTTCCTTTAAAGTCAATATGATGGTCTAATTCTATTGGTTTGCATTTTTTTTTTTTTTGAAAAGCATATTGGCTTGCATTATTGTTTTATCTAGCTTAGTGCAGTCATGATTGCTATTTTATCACAAGTAACAATGCAAAGAGTACTGAAGATATTGTCCTTTAATTTTTTTTTGCCAGCTATGACTTTATTGATTGCAGCCATTTGTTGGAATGTTCTGGCTGATAAAACGGATGAAGTTGCTGAAGTTAGTGTCAAAATATATCAGAAGCCGGAATCAAATTCCATTTATGAACTACGTAGGAAAAGGAATCCTCCTATATGCAAGGATAACGAGAATGCGGATGCAGCCTGGTACGCCTACTGTTGTTTGCTAACTTATTTGGGCCAACTGTCCATCTATTTACTGCACATTGACATAACAGTACCCAAATGCCTTTAAAGAGGCTACCATGTAGGCAGCTCATGTGGGTTTGTTGGGTTGGGGGGGGGGGGGGGGTTATCTGAATTGCTTTATTCTTGCAATAAAAGAGAGATTGCTAGTGATCATATTCTGATGGCAAAGAACAAAGAATGTTTAGGCACTATCAAAATGGTATAGAGTACTCGCTACCATGATATGTTGCCTTGATATAAGATTATATGATAATTTAATTGAATTTTCTAGTATTCTCTTCCTATCTTATTGTCCTCAATTTTACTTTTCAAGCTTGAACAATATCTTACCCTTAAAGCATGTTCTACGGGATTGAAATAGATCCTTGAGCTTGTAGTTGAGCAAGCATCTACTCTTATCACACAAGCACACATAAGTAGATATTAGTGTGTATGAGGCAATCACTTGTTTCACTGTGAAAATGCTTTTACTCAAACTTTTGTTGCTTAGAGTACTTAAATGGATATTTTTGAAATAGCTTCTCTCCCACCATTGCCAAGAGTGTGGAATGTAAGTTTTTTTAGTAACTTGACTTTATTAGAACCTAGGTAGGATCCATTTGGGCCTAGCTGGTCCTAGAGGTGATATTGTTGAAGTGTTTTTAGTCCAAACTCTTTGTCAACGTCGACAAGGTAGGAGTGGCGTTGTTGAAAATAAAGGCTATGTGCACTTGGCTATCGATTTTTCATTATTTGTTTTTTACATTTCTGGTATTCCTTTTTCCTGTTTTTGTTTCATTGACCTACTAAACTACTCTAGGTAGAGCTACAAGTGCAAGTTGAACTCAAATCTATCCGGACATGATGGATAAAACTATAAAAGTGTATTGTAAAACGGGTGTCAAATGTCAGCCTTCTCATCTACCCGTATTTATTTTTCATCAATATAAATGGGAGCTTTAGTATGTGTTTCTAACTAGTAAACTAAGGGCTTAGAAGTTTTATAGCTATAGATTTGAAATAGCTTCATTTTATAGTTATTTTCGTTATTAGATGTTTTGCATCCTTAGAAGAGATCTTAATAAGATATCTACAATGATTGAACGATATCTATGTTAAGGGGAAAATTTGTCGACTTTAAATATTGTGAGGGTTTGAGTGTTGGGTTTTGATGTAAATATATTTTGTAGTAACATCAAAATAAAGATCTATAACATATTATGTTGAAATTCACTTTAATTTAGAATAGTAAAATTAGAATTTAGTTAGCAAAACAGAAATTATATACGTATGATTGACCTTAACACATATTTCAAAATTTAAAATGCAATCACAAGCAAAGAAACTTGAGATACTCTTTGCAACAAATTTTAAAAGAGTTGAGAGGGTTCGAAATTTTTTTATACAAGCTTTACGAGGTGAATTCTAGGAAATGTAAGTGACAGTTATTGAGTTGATTTCTGATTAATTTTCTCATCTTTTACAAATGTTAACCCAACATAAACAAAATGCTAAAAGATCAAAGATTCTAGATAATTGAGAAGGTACTTTGATCATGCAATAAGAATTTTATTAATTTTATCATGTAATGGCCTAAGTAATCTGATTTGTAAATTGTATGAAAAAAAAAATAAGAAGGAAGCTTGATGCTTTGATTAAGTTTGCTAATGGTTTCTGACAAATCTGGTAGCTTTAGCCTACCAATCTCCAAGTTAGTACCTTTAGGGTACAAATCTCTTATGGGAGTAACTTGAGGTTACGAATCTCAAATAAAAAAAATCTCTTCATTTTACTGAATATCCTATCTCCTATTTTTTTTTTTTTTGAAGAGATGTTAGAGATCCTATCTCCTATTTATACTCAAGCATTCTACAAAAGATAGCAAAAGTCAAAAGTTAAGCTAGCCTTAATTAACTTTGTCACTATTCTACAAAATATCAAATCAGCAGTCTTTTGTTACTACTCCCCTTAATGTTTCATTGATGGCTTTGTCCGCTAGCGCCTTTCTGTCCTCTGCTTCCCTTGAGTGCTGCTGCTTGTCCCCTCTCACTTGGACATGTGCCTCTTGCTTCTCTTCCTTCGGTGCAGGTCCATATTGGTGTTTTGGGTGCAAGAACCGGGTCCATTACAGAGTACTTGTTCAGTTATTCACTCAACATATTATTATTTGTTCTAATACATGAAAAATACTTCTTGGATTGGAGTTTCAACAGAAGAATATTATGAATGGTGCATCACAGTCGACCAATTTTGTTCATACAACTTCTTTCGAGTCTCTGCACCACAAACAAGGGAATATTGTTTTCGGCTTCTCTTAGTCTGTGCATTTTTGTTCCCAGTGTTGAAATTTGAAAAGCGATTTATTCCAGTATCTCTTAATCCATATGTTCCTTTTGTCTTCTCTCTTTGAAAGGCAAGTTCATGTCCATGTGTTTGAAAAGCAATTTATTCCAGTATCTCTTTATTACGTGATTGGGTTTGCAGAGTTGTTTGTGGCTGATTAATGTGACATCTTACTAGGCAGACTTTTACCTTTACTGGAGTAAATTATATAACATTGAACAATTTTCCTTCTGACCCCCCCCCCCCCCCCAAAACCCCTCAAATTCTCTGCCTCAATTTTGTGACCTAAAATATTATGAGTCTTATATACCAAGACGGGCAACTCTGTCAGTAGGATTGAGTAACCAGCTTTCTAAATGCAGAAGCATTTTATCAGTAGATTCTTAATCCATAAAGTGGATCAGGTATAGTCTTTATCATGCATTTAGATATAGTTTTAACTCTGTCATAGTATCATAAACTATATATTAATACTCCAGGAGGCTTCTTTATGTTTATGAGCTGCATGCAGTAAATATAGAATACAAGCCAATAAGATATCTTAATCGAATAAATAGAAATTTAACTATGGTGAACTCTTAAACTTGCACTAACTTCATAGTATGGTATTTAGCAAGTTAGGAGGGACTTTATCTCTAATATGTTGGATAGAAGTTCATATCACTTCTATTAAATGGCATTCAGGAGATTCAGCTGCTTTTATATGCTAGGTTTGAACAGTTATACTCTCTCACAAAGCACGATGTTGTGGCCAAGCAATTCTTGTCCAAGAATTGCCACACTACTTCCTCCCTTCTGTATGAGATAAATTATGACGCCTGACTTCTCTTCTTCCTCCCCTTGAGTTATTGTTATTCTGGTTTTTTATCTTATTTATTGTAGTCATAATTGAATCAGGTATATTGCAGTCGGACATTGCTTGCACCCTATCCCTACTGCAATTGAGCAGCATGGAACTGAGTGGCCTGCAGAATGGCCCAAAAGGCTTGAAAGTTATCCCGACTGGCTGAGTGAGAAGGAGAAAGTGAAGGCTGACACAAAGCATTGGAAAGCTACAGTCGACAAGTCATACCTAAATGGAATGGGTATTAATTGGACAAATATCCGAAATGTGATGGATATGAAAGCCATCTATGGGGGGTATGCTTTTAAAAGCTAATCTATGTCATCTTTTTCTGGGACTCGCTATATAATATTTTACAAATTTTCTTTTTCAGTTGCTCGGTTTTTTTTTTTTTTTTTTTTTTTTTTTTTTTTTTTTTTTTGTATATTTATTATTTATTTTTTAAAAATGTAATCAAATGCCAATTTATGGTTTTTTGAATACTATACCATAGGTTTGCGGCTGCTCTTTCAGAACAAGAGGTCTGGGTCATGAATGTAGTACCTGTTCATGCTTCAAATACACTTCCATACATATATGAACGTGGTCTCTTTGGAGTTTATCATGACTGGTGTGAATCTTTTGGTTCTTACCCAAGGTCATATGATCTATTGCATGCAGATCATTTGTTCTCACGGCTTAAGAATAGGTAATTCTGATCATTCTGTCTCTCCTCTGTTTTATACTCTCAACATTATGCGCAAGTATTGCAGCAACGCATATACTTCAGTAACCTACTAATACCATCTTATATCAAAGCAATCCTTTTTTTCATGTAAATCCACCAAAAAATTTGTTGCCTTGCTGTCTAACTATGTGTAATCTGCTTCAGATGTAACCAACCAGTGGCAATAGTAGTTGAGATGGATCGCTTATTACGGCCAGGAGGTTGGGTAATAGTGCGCGATAAGGTGGTGGTATTAGAACCCCTGGAAGGAATTTTTAGAAGCTTGAACTGGGATATTCACATGACATTTTTTCAGGATAAAGAGGGTATACTTGTTGCTCAGAAAACAGGGAGGCCTTGAGATCAAGAGAGAATTCCACACTTGTCTTTTTTCCTCCTTTGTTGTTTCCATAAGAGAAGTATATGAATACCAGTCCACGAATTTTCTGACATATCCAGAATATCAGGTTGGTTCAAATTTTCTAGCAAACCCTGCAGAATCCTAACATACTGTGATCTCTTAAACTAAATCTTCTTTCTTCTGTATATTATACCCCACACATTACCTACATGCAATGAGGATAATGCATAGGTTTTCTCCAGTTCTTGCAGAGGGAGAAATATTCCTTTGTCTTCAAATTTGACAGAAGCATCAGACTTGACATCATGTGAGTAGAAGATGAGCAGCATAAGATTTGGTGAGTTGAGTCTAAGGCGATTTCGGAAATTTGTGTATGGACTCTCATTGTTCAAGGTTGTAGAATGCCTTGATTTGTGGTAGCGTGTATCAAATTACAGATGGAAAATATTTTGTATGTTCAGAGCCCAGTGTATTAAAAGAAAGATATACAGCAGTATAGAACCTACCATTGTGAATCATACATTGTTGTTCAAGGTTGTAGAATGCCGTGATTTGTGGCAGCGTGTATCAAATTACAGATGGAAAATCTCTTGTTGTTCAGAGCCCAGTGTATTAAAAGAAAAGATATACATCAGTAGTTCAGTACAGAACTATCATTGTGAATTTATGATGCTGCTTGACTTGTATTCAATGGATGATACAAAACTATTCCATTCAGACGTCTAAAAATTCTAATGTGGTCACTCTTCTCTATGGCCATCACTTTTCTTAAATTTGATTGGCTAATCTTATCTCTCCTAAAATAGTTGGTCAAACCCTTTTTTTTTTTTTTTTTTTTTTTTTCCTATTTTAAATTCTTTTATATTTTCTGAAAATTACATTTTCATTTTTCGAAATTCTATTTTATATTTTCGAAATTATTTTACAAAAATCATATTTAATTAAATCCAAAAATTAAATTACATTAAAAAAAAAAAATTTCTTCTTCATTGTTCTTCAGGCTTATTCAATGTCCTTCATCAATGGTTGAATTTAACATCTAATTAATGTTATGTGTCCTTTAGTCTCAATTGCGCAACGGTTGAAATCAAAGACATGGCCAGATTCAAACACCATACTCGAAATTTATATTTATTTGAATTTCGATATTGAACGCAAATGGGATTGATTTTTAATCGTTGAACAATTAGTTTTTATTGTACAAAGTCCATCAATTAATGCGAAATCACCGGTTTTGTACAATCGGAATCAAAATTTTTAAATTTAACAAGATTCTAGGTTTGACCGGAAATTATAAGAATAAACCGTTTGAAACCTGTTTGATAAAAAAAAAACGCTTATGTTAATCTAAATTTTGTTTGTGTATACGTAAGTAACACAAATACATATTGGGCATTACCTGTATGAAACGTCTTTATAATATATTTTGTTACGATCAAACGTAATATTGGACATTACCAAATTCAGTTTTTTAATTCATTAATATTTTGCTATATTATTAATTGATAGTGAATATGACTTTGGTCTTCACTAGACAATTTTTTTTTTTTTTATTATTATTATTTTTTTTTTTTTATTATTTTTTAACACAAACAACATATTGGACATTACTTGTATGAAACATATCTATAATCTATTGGTTACGACCAAACATAACATTGGACATTACAAAATACTGCTTTTTAATTCATATATATTTTGTTATATTATTAATTGATAGTGAATATGACTATGGTCTTCACTAGACAAATCACATTTTATGTGTTAACAAACTGAGGTTCGATATAAATGGTAACTTATACATCTACTTTTGCGGTTTTAATTTTGTAAGCATATACTTTAATATAAGCAATTAAAACATCCACCTATCTTCAACATAAGAAATTAAAATATTAACCTTTAGAAAATTCAATTCCATGGGCATAATCATTTTAGAACTATAAATAAGAATTTAGTCATACTTTATGCGATGTAACACTATGTGTTACATTGATATATTTTCTACATATGATTTATACCTAATGCTAATTATATGTTGTTTAAGACCCGAAGCCTAAGTACTAAATTGTTATTCACATAGACCTTAGCTGTAGAAAAATAGTTTTTATACACACGGGTAATGACTCAAACTAGTTTAGGACAAAGCATATTACATGTACATCAAAAGATAATAGTGATGCGGTATCCTTTTCAATTAAATTATGCGTTGAATTTTTCAAATTAATTTCAAAATTTTCAATTGACCGCCCTTTATTTTCAGAGGTTAGTTTTAAAAGCTCAATTATATCCTTGACCAACTCTCAACCTTGTACTTAACACAACTACACACACACACACACACACACAAAAGGGGGATTCACAAAAGTCCATTTCTTGAGGTTAATGATTAATCTTCTAGATTTGGAGGGAAATGTGGATGTGGAGTTTTCTCTAAGATTCGAACTGTGAACAAGCCTAACCATAATAAGGGAAGGAAATTTGGAGGTTGTGGTAAATATCTGGTATTTTTTTCTAAACCCATTTGTAATTTCATTACAATTTTAATGGATGTGAGTAAATATAATAATCTTTCATTAGGGTTCCAAGTAACATTTAGGGTTTATTTATTTTATAAATTGTAGGAGGCTGATTGTGGATTTTTCAAATGGTTGTATGATGGTGTCGGTGGATGCGTCGAGTGTGATATGATGTCAAAGAGATTGGATGCATTTGAGAAAGAAGTTGAAAACTCTAACTATGAAGCTAAACAAAGTGAAGATTAAAAAGTCATAGTTTCAGGAACATATATGTGACTTGAAAAGCCAAATATGTCAATCAACCATGGAGAAGAACAGATATAATGCATACACATCTATGACTTTGTTTCCACTGGTTGTTTCATGGGCTATGTTTGTGGTAAATTATTAGAATATAATTGAATAAAATGCATTGCAGAATCACTTGTTGAGGATTTGGTTAATTCTAAATATCATATGTTTTTTAATTTTAATTTACATTATAATATAAAAAAAAATATCATTTGATACATCAATTCAAATTCACTTTTGATAATTACAAACTTTTTTGAATTCAAAAGAATGTTTTATCATTTAATTGGAATTTTAAACAATCATTTGCTTTGTCAATTCATGACAATTTTTTAAAAATATGCCTTCAATGCATTGAGTTATCATAGGAAAATAACTTATTATCAGTACTTGTATTATTACTATCCTAATATAGTTTTAAATATAATGGAATATTTACATAGCCTAACTAAGTTCATATAAAATGGGGAAATCAATTGATATGTTTCCAATTGTAACACATGTTAATTAACTTTAATTGCTAACTAATTTAACCTTTCAAATTTAACTTTTTAAAAAAATTTACAAGGAATACTAAATTCATGTACATATAGAGACTCTTTAATACTTAGATTAATCCCCTTAACAAATATAGACCTTTTAATATTGTAAAGGTTGTGAAAATAGAGTCCTTTCTAATTTAAAATTGAAGGTATGAACATAAAGTAATTAAACATAAAGTGAAATTAGTTACGTAGAAAGTCAAGGTTCAAACAGACCATAAATTACAAATACTAAATATGTGACATGCCACCATTACAGTTTCGCCATATTGGGCAAAAATACATGCCAGTACCCACAAAACAATTTACTACTTAAAATGTCTTAAGATCACAAATGAGAAACAGAAACACAACAATTAAAGTATATAACTCCATGACATACATAGATACATAGACGAAGCCTAAGTATCAAAGAAGTTTTCATTTCCAGAATCATAATCTGGTTCAACAAAAGCCTTTTGTTCTTTCTTAGAGTTGTCGCCCTCACCTTCATCTTCTTCTTCATCTTCCCAACAAAAAACAAATATAATTCGGTTAATTGTCTGTAATTGATAATGTAAACTGTTTTGGGTGTTTTTGTCCCTCGGGAGAGTTACGTCACGAAGTCTGATCTGGCTGGTCTGTACCTGCAAAATAACGGAGACTCCGGGTGGTTGGAGCTCCGCCTCCGACGGTCAAGTTAGTAACTTGAAACGGAATAAAGAGAACGGAAACTTAGGTGGGTATCTGCTTGGATTCCAAGCTCAGGTGTTTCTCTGATGTAAGAGAATGCTGGTGTAATAAATGGTAAAAACGTGCCCTCAAAATGAGGGACATCTCCCTATTTATAGGATCTTTGGGAATTGTGCCCCTGATTAGGTCACTGAACCCTAATCATTGGTGGGCTGCTCTGTTTTGCGGCATTCTCGGGATTTGGGCATGAAGGCCGCCTTTTCCCTTGATTTCTGGAATGACACGTGTCAAGCAGGGATTGGTCCATTTTAGACCAATCTGGGGCTAACACGTGTCACCTTCTGATTGGGCCACGTGGCAGGGTAAAATTACCCTAAACATTTTCCCCTCACATATGTGACGTGGCACGCCACGTGGCATCTGTGACACATGTCACGCTCCGGTTGGCGGTAATTTTACCGTTATAGAGTAACCGTTCACCTTCCGGGTAAATTACGGAAATGCCCCCATATTTACCCTCTATATATAGCCGTTTTACCCTCATAATTTTGTACGTTTATAAAAATTTTCTAGAGAGAAAAACTTTGAGAGAGAAGAAGTCATCCGTTTGAGTCAGGCGCGAGCAAGAAACTTTGTTCTTCAGCGACCCAGCCAGACCTGCCTTCCTTCAGATATCAAATCCAAAGGTACCGTCTCTGTCTCTCTCAGCTCTTTTCTTTTTTCACCGCTTGTACATATTTCTTGCAATAAATGGATGCATCACCAACACATACGGCACAGCCTAGGTTAGAGTCTAGCCGGTCACCAGGGACGGCTGAGTCTAGGACTGGGAGTGCCGTCTCGGGGTGTTGGGACCACCCTTTGCCAAGGATTCCGACCAGTTATGTGTCTGTGCAGGACACAATGGCTCGGACAATGCAGACGGCCACTGATCCAAATTATAGGAGCGAAGGCTCAGGCGGCCAAACGCCTGAGGGAGAAACGTCTGGTCAGGGAGACCAGACGGCTCTAGAGAGATCCCCTCCGCGTGCCCCTTCAACCCCTACAGACTCTTTTGTGGAAGAGTGTGACCAAGGCGGCGACGAGGCTGTCTCTGCCCCCTTGGATCAAAATGAGGAGGAGACGGAGAGTGACAGCTCCGCCTCTACCTCTAAGAGCAGCGATGACTTACCCCCTCTTCCGGAAAGCGAGGAGGAAGAAAGGAAAAAATGGAGCGAGAAGGACGATCCCTTCAGCATCCACGTCTTCTCCAAGGACCGGATACAAATTGGGGAGAACTTGGAAAATTTTAAGAAAATGCACCCGTTAGGAGACGGATATAAGATCCGGGTGCCGCCTGAGCTGGGCACCATCGCCTGGGGGGACGATCAACAGAACACCAACAGCTATTTCGGCTGTTATGAGGCGGCGTTCAAAGCCGGCCTTCGCTTCCCCCTTCACCAGGCAACTTACCCCCAACTCTTGGACCAACATTCTGGGGTATGTTGCCGCCTGTGAGTTCCAAGGGCTTAACCCCGGCTGGGAGGATTTTGCAAGCATGCATTACCTCAGCAGAAGCCCAGGCGGCTGGAGGGCGTGGTATACTCTAACCACACAGCCGCAATACATGATGACCTTGGACAAGGTCTCAAAGTTCGATGGCTGGAAGCACAGGTTCTACCTAATGTCAGCCCCAACCAGACGGGAAAATTATGAATTCCGTCTGTACAATAAGAAGCCTGACTTGTTGGGCAGGAAGTGCACTCTTCCCCGGATCTTAGAGGAAGACTTTGACAAAATAATTGAGGCAGATTTTTTCGGCCTCACAGACGCAACTCTGTCAACCGGGGAAACAATAAAAGTCCCTAAGAATTGGATCCCCAAGAGCGCCTAGTTCAGGGATGAATGTTTCCTAGCCGCCTGCGGGCTAGGGCACATGTTTACCAAACGTATGCGCCTGAGTTCATACCGTCTGTAGTATTTTTCTATCGGTATTGATTTATGATATTGACCAATTTCTTTCTTTTTACAGAAGAAACATTAAACATGTTGCAGTCGGAGAAAACTCCCAAGCGGTCTTCTGCGACCATCCGCAAAGATCTTGCGGAGAAAGCTGTGGCCGAGCTCAGGGCCAAGGTATTGAGCGCCTGACCCTTTCTTAAGTTGATTTTAAAAACTATCTTTTCCTGATGCTAACTTTGACTTGTTTATTTTTCGCAGGGAGGAGAAGTTGGGAAATCGTTTGAGAAGAATCTCAAACGGGCTAGGGAGGAGGCCCCAGCCGTTCTCAACAAAATAAAGAAGTCCGCCTCCGCGTCGACTCCTGGCGCCTCAGCCGGGCATCAACAGATGCGGATAGCGGGGCAAAACGAGAAGATAGGCGGCAGCTTGTGTCTTGACCTTGTTAACCCCGTTACAGCAACCGGGGGGGTTCTCCAAGCCTGCAAGCGGTGCCCGCTTGGCCGGCTCTGAAGGTAAGAACCCTTTTGAATCCTCGCTTGAGCTGGGGTGGCCTTTGCGGGTGAAATCCTACTCCCAACAGATGTCATCCTCAGACGGCCGACTACAAATAGGTGCTGCCTTAGTTTCGCACTCATCACCCATTGATTGTGGTGCAGATCAATCTCCCCGTTGGCCAGACGTCTAGAAGCATGCCAAGGCCATGCTGGAGGCCGTCCGGAAGAGGGATAAGGACAATATCCCTGGGATAGAGACGTTTAACCTTGAACGCATTCTATCCCTTCTGGCTGAGGTAAGAAACTTGTCAATTCAATTTTATTTTTTCCAAGTATTTTATCCCGCCTGAGATACTGATACCGCCTGACTCTTTGCAGGCTATGCTGCGGGTAGATGGGTTCAAGCATCCTTATTCCCGCAAACGGGAAGAGGTAAAAAGGGCCAAGAAGTCCGCCACAGACGCAGATAATGTTGCTTTATACTCAACTATCATAAATGAACTTGAAACTAAAACAATAATTATGACACAAGCGTCTAAAATCCAGCAGCTGGAGCTAGATCTGAAGGCGGCCAACCAGCGGGCTACAAATGCTGAGACGGCCAAGAAGGGGGCGGAGGAGGCCCAGAAAAAGGCGGACGAGAGCACCAAAAAGGCTGATGAGGCGCTCAAGAAGGCCCAGACAAACCTTGGCAAACTGAAGACCAAGGTTGAGAGGCTGGAGAAGGATGCTGCTCAAGCTCAAAAAAACTTTGCAGCAACCCTGGAGGCGGAGCAAAACCGCCTTGTTGCTGAGAGTGATGCTGATAACGACGCCCGTATGAAGATTGCTTGGGCTGCCTTGTACCCAGACGCGGATTACAGCATCTAGGCAATGGCGCACAGCTATGCCGAGTACGTGGTGTACTTGAGAGAGCAAGGTGAGCCAGAGCCTGCCTCCTTTGAAGCCTGGGTCAACTCCAATGAGCCATCCGCGCCTGAGCTTCCTAGTCCTGGTGAAGCGCAAGAAATTCCCTCAAACGATGAGGAGAAGGGAGAGGACCAGGAGGCTCCGTCTGCAGGCCAGAAGTGACCCCTCAGCGGCAGTATGCCAATCTTTACTTTCTTTTAATTTTCTTTTTATTCAGCGGCTATATGCCAAAACTTGCTTTTTCCGGCCTACGTGCCGAGTATCTGTGTATTTACCGGCTGTGGAGCCGGGTTAATTAACAATTTCTTTCTCCCGGACGAGGTCCGGTTAACATTTGATCCATTACAACCGTTTGGTTGGATGGACTTTTATGAAATGCACCGACTGAGTCAGTTTTGATCATTTTACATTTGAATTTTTATTTTTTGCAAATTTTAATTTTTGCTTAACTTATCAAAAGCATGCAGCGATTTCTTGCCTAACTAGTCAATAGTTTGGCTGTCCTTGCCCCTGGACGGCTATGTGATTGGTTTCAAGTGGAGTTGGTTGATTGACTTGAAAATGTCTGATGCTGTAAAGAGCATGATACGTTTGTAAGTCAATCAATCACAGTAGTGATTGCCCCAAACCAAGTGCACATCCGTACACCAACAGGCGTTTCGGTCACTACACAGACGGCGTATGTCCGTCTTAGTAGAGATTTCATAGTCATTGAACAACTCCTTTGCCCCAATTGCGGGGAGGTGCAATTTTGGAATAAATAACCTAAGTGAGAACTTCAGCCGGTGACCGACTGATGCCTATGGGAATCCGGTATCTGGGAACTTATTCGTTCTTTGTAGGTTATTTTGGTCAGACGGCTATGAGTTGACCAATTTGGTCGTTCAATTTTTGCCGTCTGCATGGATACGTAGAACCGACAAATAGTCCGTTCTCTGCGATGATTGCACCCGGAGGGGTGTCGCCGGACGCCTTTGTCCATGTTGGGACAGGCGATTTTATAAAATGAACAACCATCCGGCCATTTTAGCCTCTGGTCTTGTTTGAGACCGGTTGTGTAGCCACTAAACGTTTTCGTGCTTAGTTTTTTTAAACAAACGGGTCCGTCTGGGTATTACCCAGGCGGATTATCAGGCGGTTAAATAAACAAAGTATCAAAGTTAAATAAACAAGGGGTCCGAGTATTACCCAGGCAGTCCAACAAATGTAACCTTTACTAAGTGTCAAACTTAGTTGAGTAAAGAAAGACCCGCCTAGGTATTACCCGGATGGATAATAAAAAAATAACTCAATTTTGCAAACGTTTGATTTCATTGATTAGTTCATTTGTTTACAAAAATTTACATTCTCAGAAGTAGTACTTTTTCAGATTATCTACATTCCAAGTTCTAGGCAGGCGCCTGCCGTCTGGGGTTTCCAGGCGGTAAGTGCCGTCCGGGATTTCCAAGCGGTAAGTGTCGTCCCTTACTTCTTCATAGATCCGGTAGGGGCCTTCCCAATTTGGTGTTAGCTTTCCCAGCTTATTGGCCCTACCGGTTGCCTCCATTTTTTGTAATACTAAGTGGTCAACTTTCAAAGGACGCTTGTGTACTTTTTTGTTATAGGCTCTAGTCATTCTCAGACGGTAAATCTCATGACGCAAGGCGGCATTGCCCCTGCGCTCTGGGAGTGAATCCAATGCCAGGCGCATTGCTTCCCAGTTTGCCTCTTCATCATACAGCATGACTCTAAGAGTCGGCTCGTAACGTTCGACGGGCAAGACGACTTCAGCACCGTAAACCATGAGAAATGGGGTTTCACCGGTTGCCCCTTTTTCTGTTGTCCGGATGGCCCATAGGACATGGATTAACTCTTCTGCCCACAAGCCACCGGCTCTTTCTATTTTCTTCTTAATTCCGTCTGAGATGAGTTTGTTAAAGGCTTCAACTTGGCCGTTTGCTTGGGGCCGGCCAACAGATGCAAAACAGCTTGAGATCCCCTGATCTCCCAACCAAGTTTTTAGCTGAGGCGTCTCAAATTAAGGACCATTATCAAACACCATAGACATAGGTACCCCGTACCGGGTGATAACATTCTTCCAGATGAAAGAAATTACGTCTGAGGTCTTGATGTTTTTAACCGCCTCAGCCTCAACCCACTTGGTGAAATAATCCACTGCCACTAAGATGTAACTCTTTTCGCCTGGAGCAGGCGTGTAGGGGCCTAGAATATCCATGCCCCATTTTTTAAACGAGATTGGGCTGTGGATGGCCGTCAGATCAGTAGCCGGACGATGAATAAGTTTGCCAAACTTTTGGCACTTGTCACATTTCTTAACCAACTCCTTGGCGTCTGCCTCAAGAGTGGGCCAAAAATAATGTCGTCTGGCTCTGACGGCTAAGGACCTGCCGCCTATGTGAGAGGCGCAGAATCCCGAGTGCAAGTCCTCGAGAACTTCCCTCCCCTTTTCTGAGGTGACACACTTCAACAGGGGTTTAAGAAACCCTGCCTTGAAGAGTTCTCCATTTCTCAACTCGAAGCTTGCAGCTCACTTCTTCAGGACGACTGCTTCCTGTGGCGAATGCATTCGCCTGGTTGTTTTCAGACCTAGGCACTTGATTTAGTCGGAATTCCTCAAGTGCCCCGGCCTCCTCTTTGACTGCCTGAAGATATTTGATCATAGTCGGATGGGTAGCCTCATAACTTCCCACGTACTGGCTAACAACCAATTGAGAATCAGAGAAGGCGTCAATTTTCATGGCCCCCGCCGCCTTACACATGCGTATACCGGCTAGCAGGGCTTCATATTCCGCCTCATTGTTAGAGGCCTGAAACCTGAAGCGTAGTGCACATTCAAATCTGTCTCCCTCAGGAGACTCATAAATTACGCCTGCACCACAGCCGTTCTTTGTAGAGCTCCCGTCTACGTACACTTTCCAAACCTGATCAAGATTATCCGGAGCCACCGGACGAGTCATTTCGACAATTTAGTCGGCAAACGCCTGACCTTTATTGATTTCAAGACTCTGCATTTCAATAGCCCATTTCAACATTCTCCCCGATGAGTCCAAGGTAGACATTGGCCGCTTGAGTGGCTGGTCCATGTAGATCACCACCGGATGTGCCAAAAAGTAAGGCTTCAATTTTTTGAATGCCATATACAAAGCAAGGCCAAATTTTTCAACCATGGGGTACCGGAGTTCAGCATTTTTGAGAACATGGCTAATGAAGTAAACCGGGAGCTGCACGCCGTCTCGCTCAGCAAGGAGAACGACACTGAGGGCATGGTCTGAGACGGCTAAGTACATGTACAACGTCTCCCTAGGCAAAGGACTGACCAACATAGGCAGAGAATGTAAATGCTCTTTCAATCTCTGGAACGCCGCCTCAGCATCATCCCCCCATTCAAATTTGGTCTTCTTCCTGATTGCTTGGAAGAAGTAGAGGCATTTGTCACCTGACCGGTTGAGGAACCTCCCCAAGGCGGCCAGACAACTGGTGAGTCTCTGGACTTCCTTGATAGAACGGGGTGACTTCATGTCAATCACCGCCTGTATCTTTTCGGGGTTAGCCTCTATCCCCCTTTGATCAATTAGGAATCCGAGAATCTTCCCAGACTCAACACCAAAGACGCATTTCTTAGGATTTAACATAACCTTATGCCGCCTGAGTGTGGTGAAGGTTTCTCGGAGATCAGCAAGGTGATCCGCCTGCTGCTTGGATTTGACTATCATGTCATCAATGTACGCCTCTACATTCCTCCCAATCTGATTGATGAAGACCGTATTAATCATCCGTTGGAAAGTGGCAGGCGCATTTTTCAAGCCAAACGGCATCACAGTATAATAGAATAGCCCTTGATCAGTGACGAAGGCCGTCTTCTCTTGATCTTTCTTCCACAGGGGTATTTGATGGAAGCCGGAGTAGGCATCCATAAAGCTCATCAAGGCGAGACCGGCTGTAGAATCGACCAGACTGTCGATCTTTGGAAGCGGGTAACTGTCCTTTGGACACTTCTTGTTGAGGTCTGTGTAATCAACACACATGTGCCAGGTCCCATTCGGTTTCTTAACAAGGACCACATTGGCCACCCAGTCGGGAAAATTACATGGCCGAATGAACCTGGCGTCTAGCAGCTTTTTGACTTTGGCAGCTGCCGCCTGACTTCTTTCCTCGCCGTGGTTTCTTTTCTTTTGCCGAATGGGCTTCTTTTTGGGGTCCATGGCGAGTTTGTGGACAGCAAGATCCGGGCTGACGCCTGGCATCTCTTCCACTTCAAAGGCAAAAATGTCTTTGAATTCTTTCAGCAGAAAGTGCAAGCTTGCACCCAAGGTAGCATGAGCAACCGTCCCAACCTTAACAGTGCGTTCTGGACGGCCGTCATCCAGAACGAGATCAATGCTTTCGCCAGCCGGTTGGGGACGGAGCTCATCTGACCGTTCACCGGTCAGTGATTGCTATTTTTTCTCTTTCTTCACCTCCACCAGCAGAGGTGCCTTTCTTTTCTTCCCGGCCACGATATCTCGGACGGCTGAGAGATAGCACTCTCGGGCCGTCTTCTGATCCCCATTCAAGGAACCAACAGAGCCGTCATCCCTCTCATACTTGATGAGCATGAGGGACGGGATGATTACTGCCTTTGCTTCGTTGAGGGTTGACCTGCCAAGGATGATGTTGTAGGCGGTCAACTCTTCAACGAGCAAGATTCTGACGACAATATGTCGTCCCTGACCTTTCTCTCCCAGCCGGATGGGTAAGTCAATTCTCCCGGCTGGGTAGACCATCCCACCCCCAAAACCAACCAAGGGGTGGGTGACCGGATGCATGCTGCTGACATTGTATTTCAGCTTTTGCTGGCACCGGAGGCTGATGATGTCTGATGAGCTGCTGGTGTCAATAAGGATCCGCCCAACCAGCTGGTTGGCAACCTTACATACAATGACCACCGGGTCATCATGCGGGCGGCGGACGCTGCCCCTGTCCTTCTCAGTGATCAAGACGTCTGGGAAGGAGGAGCTGGCTTCCGCCTGCTCATCATCATCTTTGTCCATCTTTCGAAGATGGCTCTTGGTGCCCCGGATGGTAGGGCCACCACATGAGAACCCGCCTGCTATAGTGTAGATCGGCTCCTTGTCAGTATCCGAACTACTAGCAGGCTGGGGGGTAGTCTTGGAGGACTGACCCTTGTTTTTCTTTTTTGCCCTGGCTGGGGACTTAGAAATGTAGGACTTCAGCAGCCCTTTGTCAGCCAGACGGTCCAACGCCCGCTGAAGACTAAAGCAGTCGTTGGTGTCATGGCCAACTTCCTCATGGAACTGACAGAATTTATTTTTGTTCCGTGACTGGACAGAACTTTTCATAGGATTCGGCTTCTCAATGGACAGCCGGTCCTTTACCTCCATGAGGATGGAGTTGCAGTCTTTGTTAAACTTGTACTTGGGGACGTACGGTTTAAACTCTTTCTTTTTCTTCTGGGACGGCTGGTCAGAGTCAGTAACCGCCCAGACTTCTTTTCTTTTCTTGCTCTCTTCTATGTTTTTGGCCGGCTGAGCTGACTGGCTGTTTTTCTGCTTGTCGGACTTTTTGGAGTCCGACTGGCTACCAGGCGAGCAGAGGTCGATAGCTTGGATGTAGCTCTCCGCCTCCCTCAGTGCCGCCTGTAAGGTGAAAGCCCCTTTTCTGACGAGGTCAAACTTAAAAGTCGACCCGTCTCTCAGACCCTTGAAAAAGTCTGTAAAAGCTACCTCGTCAGACAGTCCTTGAATCTGAATTCTTATCAGATTGAACCGTCTGACATATGAGCGCAACCCTTCTCTCTCTTCCTGCTTAACAGTGCTCAAATCAAGGCTTGTTTTCTTAGCAGGGATGTTCATTGAGAAGTTGGAAACAAACAGGAAGGCGAGCTTCCTGAAGCTATCAATGGACCCGGCTGGCAAATTGCCAAACCATCGTTAGGAAATGCCCTTCAATGTAGCCGGGAAACACTGACACCAAGTGGCATCATCCAACCCCTACAGGTACATGAGGTTGGTGTAAGCCATGAGGTGGTCTTCCGGATTGGTGGTACCATCATAGGTACCAACCAACACGTTCTTAACCTTGGCCGGCTGAGCCGCCTCAGTTATTTCCCGAGTGAACGCAGAAGGTTGTTCACCCAGGCGCAGCAGACGAAGCTGCCAGTCCAGTGGCTGGACATTTAGGTATGCCGCCTGACCCCCAAAGAAGGCCGGCTGCATGAAGTGAGGAGGGTAGTGTCCGTAAGCCTGAGTAGGCACACACGGTACAACTCCAATCATATGAGGGCCAGAATGGACGGTATTACCGCCTTTCTGACTTTCATGCAAGGAGGGTGCACTCCCTGCAGAATTATTGTTGAAACTGTCTGGAAAGTTCGACGTTGAAGCCGACTCAGACAGCGATTGATTTCTCTTCCGGTTGATAATCTCCCGGGCATCAAGAGTTGATTTTTTTACTTCTCACTGGCTGCTGAGTCCGGCGAGTGTTGTTGGTGTTCTTCCAAGGAAGGAGAATCTTTGACAAATCAATGGTCCCGGCTGCCTTCTCCTTTGGATGGGGAGTGGGCTGCAGGTTTCTGACTGACTTCCCCTTCTCTAGAGGAGTCTTCTTCGCCGGCTGACCTTTATTTGGGCCAGCCCGGCTTTTGGTGATCAGCTCTGTAATTTCACCCTTGAAACTTGTCATGAACCTCATGAGTTCGTCTCGGGTGACAGGGGCTGATCCAGCTGCCGTTTGGGTTTCCCCTTCCGGCTGTCCAGAGGGTCGACTTGGACCCGCCTGGGAGGCACCCCGCTCCAGAGTGTCTCTGGGCCGGATGCGCTTGGTTTTGAGAGAGCAGTCTTCGGCTGTAAAGGCTTCGACCTGAGGGTCTTCATCTTCCTCATGGTCGGTAAAAACTTCTGGGTCTTCACCCAGACGGTTAGGGGGTGGTACAGACTCTTGAACTATCTTCGAGGTACTCTCCCCACAGACGGCGCCAAATGTTTTGGGTGTTTTTGTCCCTCGGGAGAGTTACGTCACGAAGTCTGATCCGGCCGGTCTGTACCTGCAAAATAACGGAGACTCCGGGTGGTTGGAGCTCCGCCTCCGACGGTCAAGTTAGTAACTTGAAATGGAATAAAGAGAACAGAAACTTAGGTGGGTATCTGCTTGGATTCCAAGCTCAGGTGTTTCTCTGATGTAAGAGAATGCTGGTGTAATAAATGGTAAGAACGTGCCCTCAAAATGAGGGACATCTCCCTATTTATAGGGTCTTTGGAAATTGTGCCCCTGATTAGGTCACTGAACCCTAATCATTGGTGGGCTGCGCCGTTATGCGGCATTCTCGGGATTTGGGCCTGAAGGCCGCCTTTTCCCTTGATTTCTGGAATGACACGTGTCAAGCAGGGATTGGTCCATTTTAGACCAATCTGGGGCTGACACGTGTCACTTCTGGTTGGGCCACGTGGCAGGGTAAAATTACCCTAAACAATAACCTTCAAAAAAAGATAAATATTAATATAATTCAGTTACAAATATTTTAGATCATTATATAGCATATCAATGAATTACCTCATCAGTAAAGAAGACTAAATCTGCCGGCCACCCCAAAAAATAACCTTTCGCCTCACCCAACTTGGTGATACTGTCATCAGTCTCTTCTAGGAGATTTAGGTGAGAATAATCACTGTAAACATGGTCAACACTAACTTTATAGATGTCACGGTTCATTTTCTTGTTATGAATCACTCCACTAGGACAAGGTTCTGCCGCTCCATCGGCCACAATCACTGAGTTCCCACTAAACTCATCAACTAAAGCAAGACGACATTTAGTTGGGACCTACATAATTGATCATGTCATAAACATGAAAGCATAATCTAGAGTTAACAACTAATAAGTATGAGAAATAAAAGAAGGTAAGATTCTTTGTACAAAAACTAATTTTTTGTTAAATCGACCTCTGGAAAATGGGTTTTGGGAGGAACATATGGGTCTGGCAGGGGGGAAGAGGGCAGGGGTACTTAATGGACAACCTCCGCAAAATTCACAGTATGATGTATTTGCAAGAGGAACGAATGAAGAAAATCAACACATTTTCAAGGATATCAGTATTTCACATATACTTCCCCTATATAAAATCAAAACCCATGTGTTTATATGTTGGAATGTGAATACAAAGATATGCCAGCCAAAACTCACACTCAAACAACCCATATCAATTAGTGAAAGTACCTCTAATTTAAACTTTGAAATCAAAGTAACACAATACAATCTCCTATTGTCACAAACCAGATATGTAACAGGCTAATTTACATCTACATTGATAGACAAAAAGAGATTATTAATTGTCACTCATATGATCAGAATTTGTGATCATCTAGAGAGCACGTCTAACATACACCTGGCTAATATCATGCCAAACTTAAAATAAATTATTTTGGGAAAACAAAATAATTTAGGTCTATTTTAGACAGAACAGTTGCTACAACAGGTACCACCAGTACACCACAACTTGCAACAAACTGCAACTTACAGGTTTGAACTTTAAACTAAGGAAAAAAAGAATCTAAGCTGGCTAATATCATGCCAAAATTAAAATTCCCTCAGCATGAAATGGCAAACCAGCATAACATGGAAAAATACAGAGTATAAATATTTCATGGAAAAAAAACCCATTTCCCAGCTTATTCTACAACATTAAAGTGAGGATTCTCTTTAGTTACACTATCCTTTAGGCTTTAAATAAAAAAGTATGAACAAAACAACACTAAAATCATACTTGCACAACATTCACATACATAATTATGTACAATATAAAGGTAATATGATCTAAAATGAACAAAACAACACCAGAGGATGTGCTTGAGGTCAGACAGAAGAGAGAAGGGGATACTACAGGGGTGGAGGTCCTGCTTAAGTGGAAAGAGCTCCCTAATTTTGAAGCAACTTGGGAAGACTATGTAATGGAACGAGTCAACGAGGTCAATGGTCCAAGAAACCAAGTCAGCCACCCCTTTTGGTGTATAGCAGGCGCACAAAACAGAGACAGCAAAGGGTCAATTGTGAGAAGCAACAATGAGCAATAGGACAAGGTTAATTAAAGAGAAGTGTGGGAAAGTTAGAAGATGCCTTTAATCATAGATGTTGTGGGTTTCCATTTTAGTTAATCATTGTCACATGTATTATCTAAGTCTTGAGTATAAGTAGTGTAATTTAGCTGTTGGTGAGATTATCCAGAAATTAGAGAAAACACATGAGAGACTTGTAGTCTAAAGCTACTGTGAGATTCATAACCTCAAGTTATGCTTATCCTTTTTGTAATTCAACCATCAGTAAATTAAATACTCAAGCTTTCAGCCTTAATTTTCTTATTTACAATTAAATTACAATTTTAATAAATTAATCCATTACAAACTCGGTTCCCTCATTTCCACCTCCAACAGCAAATTCCAGCAACAAAAGACACTCCAGTATCTAAAAAAAAAATACAGTAATTAATTAATTAATCAAACCACAGCATGTCAATATAATAAAAAAAACACTCCAATATCTAAAAAAATAATACAGTAACCTATGAGTTAAAGTACTGATAAACAAGCATAAATCAAAATCAGAGCAGCAAAAAAATCAAAATCAGAGCAAAATTACAAATGTGAAATGCAAAAAATTAACAATTTTAAATATACAACACCAGAATTACATAACAAAAACATTAAAAATAAGAGAAATTAAGAAAAATAATATCGAATACCTTAGGGAGGAGCAACACCTCATTGTATACGATAAAACTTCTTATATCAAACTCAAGGTAAATAATCAAGAACTCCATAGTTTCCATTGTAAGAGATTCTATTTTGAGGTATGAGAAAGATGCTTCTTTGAAGCAACAAAGGATTGTAAAGGGGCATTGCCATTTTTGAGCAGCAACCACCTCGTTTACTCCGCCTTCTCCCTCGCTGAAACCCTAAGTAGCCAAATCAATGGAGAGAAAGTGAATACTACTTTGATGAAGAATTGAGGAGAAAGGGTGATGTTTTGAAGAAAGCTTGATTAATGAGGGTTTGATGAGGAGAGAGAAATAGCTTCATATCCATAGAGGGAGGCGGAGAAAACGAAGGAGGGTTTGAAGTCTGAGAACTACTTTTAACTTTGAATAATAAAAACAATAAAATGAAATAAAAAATAAGGTAGAGAGTAGTTTTTAGCAGCTGGCGTTTTAAGGCTGGATACAATTATTTTGGTCACTAAAATTTCTACTTTTTACTTGACATTTATTAGCAACGTGCATTTTTGTGTCAGCTGCAAATGCCACGGAATTTGCAACTGGCATTAAATAGGCCAGCTGCTAATATCAGTTTTAACTTTTACCCACCTATTATTAGCAACTTTCATATTTATGTTAGTTGCTAATGATATTGTATTTGTAACTTACAATATTTTAGCTAGTTGCAATTAGTGTTTTAGTAGCTAGCATATTTAACGTCAGTTGCTAATAGGGTGCTGCTAATAGCAATTTTTCCACTAGTGACGGTGGAAGAGGTTGAGGATTTGATAGATGATGTAGTGAGGAACTACATGGATTGGCAAGAAGTTGAGATAGAGTCGACAAGCGAAATGGATCGATTGATCAACTCAACGCCATCAACAATTCGTCCACACTACTTTCGGACTTAGGAAAAGAGGTGGTTTCTATCAAGACTAAGCTTGAGAATGCTCCTTCACAAACACAAACTCTTCCCTCCCAATTTTCGGGGAAGGGTACATCTGCTTAGTCTAACCCTCTTTTCGCTTCTTGTTGCATGATTAGAGAATGTTTGGTTTGTGATTTGTGTGGAAAGAATGATCACGATGCTTCTTTTTGCCCCAATGTTCCTTGTTATGGATTTGATGAATATGATGGAAATAACAATGAGCATGTGAATTATGTTGATAATAATGATTTTGGACCTAGATTCAATGTTCAAAAGAATGTTGGGAATAGGAATTATCACAACCATGGGAACTATGATAGTTATAATCAAAATAGTGGTTATAGGAACCAAGTAACCCAACGGTTTCGTGGTAACCATAACAACTATGGTTATAATGATCAATGTCACGGCCAAGTATATGGGGATCATAACCAAGGTTATGGTAACAATAATCAAAATTCCGGCCAAAATCAAGATATGGGTAATTGGAGTAACCAAATTAAGGGAAATTATCAAAACAATTAAAGAGGTCCCTCACCCGAATTTGGTTCAAAGATCCAAGGGCAGAGTGATAATTCGTATGATCAACTATCTCATTCTATGAGTGGGTTAGAGGATGTCATGGTAGATCAAGCCGAAAAATTGAATGATTACATATCATCTAGTAACAAAATGTTTCATGACATGTTTACTCATGGAAAGATGCTTGAAACCCAAATCATTAAACTAGCCAACACCTCGAAAGAACATGCTACCCTTTCTTCTTTACCTTCACAAGGAATTGATCCTAAGGAACCGGTTTGTTCTATAACCACTAGGAGTGGTAGGGTCCTTGAGAGTGAGGTGTCTAAAAAAATTGGTGCGAAAGAGAGTCCAATTGAGAATGAGGGAGATGAGAGCCCTTTGGTTGAGGAAGTTGCTAAAAAACAAGTTGAGAAGGTGAAAGAGAAAGAAAAAGAAGTCTACAAACCCTAAATTCCTTAGCCCCTAAAGTTCAATAAGCACAAATTGGATGAACAATTTGGGCAATTCATCGAGATGCTTAAGAAAATTCATCTTTCTATTCCTTTCACCGAAGTCTTGGAACAAATGCCAAACTATTCTAAGTTTCTTAAGGAAATTTTGAGCAGCAAGAGAGATTGCAATGTGGTTGAGCGGATGAGTTTGGGGGAGTGTTGTAGTGCCTTTATCCATAATGACTTGCCCCTAAAGATGAAAGTTCTCAGAAATTTCTCCATCCCTTGCAATATTAATGGGAAATTGTTCCAAAATGCCCTTTGTGATCTTGGTGCTAGTGATAGCATCATGCCTTATTTCGTCTTCAAGAGACTTAAGAAAGGTGAGCTCTTTCAAACCTAAATGACCCTTCAATTGGCCGATCGTTCTATTAAGTTTCCTAAAGGAAGAGTTGAGGATGTCCCCCTCAAGATAGGACAATTCACTATCCCCGTTGATTTCATTCTGTTAGAGATTGCGGAAGACGACGATATTCCTATCATTTTAGGGAGACCCTTTTTAGCTACTTCGGGAGCTTTGATAGATGTTAAGGGAGGTCAAATTACTTCGAGGATTGGTAACAATGAGGAAAGTTTTGAGTTAAAATTGATGCATGAGTCTTTGTCTCTTGTGAAAGGAATCATGTGTGTTAATTCTCCTCGCTCCATTGATAATGTTTGTGTGATTAATTCTTCAATTAACGATGTTCATGAGATTTTTGGTGATGTGCTTGTGAGTTTTGATTGCATGAAAGTTAGGGAAGAGAAAAAGGAGTTTTCAAAGGCTATGGATGAAGAGGTAATTGACATTCCGCATTAGTTTGAGCTTCGCCCTCAAGAGGAGGAGGTTGATTCCAAGGATGTGGATGGTGTGAAACCGTCTACAAAAAGGAACAAGGTAAACAAGAAAGCAAGAACTTCTAAGAAAAAGAGAATGAGAATTCCTTTAGAAATCCAATCAAACGAAGTTTTATCAAGCAACAATGAGAATTTTTGAAGAGGAATTTTTGCCTTCCACCACTTTAAAGAAGGTGGTGTTCTTTGACCCTCCATGATTTGGAGGAAGGGTCAATCTTAGGACCATAAGCAAGCGCTTCCCGGGAGGCAACCCGGAGATTTCTAACCTTTTCTTTTGATTTCTTTTTCTTAATGTTTTTCTTTTATTTTCCTTTCTTTCACTTGTTTTTCTTTTGGATTTATAAGGTGAATTCATGGAGTTGGATTAATTCAAGTGAGCATGAGCAATGGAAAGGTGTTTTGTGGTTTAAGTTGTGATTGTGTTCAATTTTACCGAATTTTGAGGTAAAAGGGTAAGAAATGTTTGTGAGGTAAGATAGGGAAAATTATAACTATAATTGAAGAAAGTTTGAACTTAGTGGGTTCATTGCGGTGTTATCATTATTTTGAGATGTTGAACCCACTGTCAACATGTTTTGAAACTACCATATTTGGTGGGTTTAATAATCGCGGGTGATATCGGTCTATGAACCCACATTAGAACGCACCGAGCAATAATTTTAAGAAGAGAAGGCAAGCCACGCAGGGGCTCGGGCGCGCCAGGCACCAGCGTGAGCGCGCTATTGTCAGGCGCGGGCGCGCCATGGGGCAGCATGGCCCCGAACCCCATCTGTCGAGCTTCTTCTTTCTTTCTTTCTCTTTTCTATCCCTCATTCCCTATCACTCTGCTCGCACCGTCTTTCCTCTTTATCACTCTAAACCTCACGAAACCCTTACTCCTTGCTCATCAAATTCATCACAAATTTATTAAATTTCATCCAAAATCGTCAAAATCCTCCTACATTTTTAACAAATATTACATTACTTTCATCCATATCAATCTCCAATCTCTCTCCTTCATTGTTGAAGGAATTTGAGGTTTTTCGTTCTTAAGGGAATTTGTGGCCAAAAATTGCTTAATCTTGCTCCTTGTATGGTATAATCATCTTCTTTTACTCTTAATTGAATTATTATATCATATAGTTGCAAGTATTAGATTGTTCATGGTTGTGAATGGTAGTAGTATGAATTTTGGTGATTTTGATGATTGATATTAAATTTTGGATGATTATTTATGTTTTTTGTTGATTGTATTACCTCACATTATGTTGTTTGATGTTTTTGTAGCAAATTTGTGCAAATTTGTTGTGAATTGTGGAAGTTGGTTTTTGGTAGTTTGGTTGTAATTGAAGTTGGTCGGTTGAACCAAGGTGGTTATTGAATTGTGATTGGTGATTTGGAGTGTTTGAGAAGTTGAATTTGTGATTTGGTTGTGATTGTTTGGTAAATCATCATGTCTAAATACTTGAAAGTGATCACCTCCAAAACCAAGAAAAGAAAAACAAACATTTCCATAGAAGAACCATCACCCTCAACACACATCTTCCCCTCAATCACAAAACCTTGAACCCCTTCCCATTCCTAAAACTCGTTTCGTTGACAAAGCCAACAAGCCTATTTGGCAAAGCTTCCAACAGAGAACCTATAGGCCCTCTCGGCATTACCATAAATTTAGCATGATAAAGTTTGGGATCGATGATGATTTATAGGTTCTATTTAATAATCTTGGCTTTGGAACGCATGCTACTAAGAGCTACCGGAACTACCTTGAGCCTACTTGGGAGTTCTTGGCCTCTTTGGGTGTGACTCCTAATGGTGATAAAGAATATGAGATAATCTTCCATCATTTCAATGATGTTCATGTCATGTCCTTGGCCAAGTTCAATGTGGCCTTGGATTTCTATCCGAATGCGGATCTTTTCTACTCTAATTGCGAGCATGAGTATTTAGATGGTTTCTCTCCAGATGCCTTTTGGCATACCATCTCGGGTTTTAACAAGTTTGGTGCTCATATTTCTCTTGCAAGCGACATTTTTCAACCATGTATGAGAGTGCTCCACAGGCTATTAGGGTACTCGGTGTTCCCTAAACAAAATTTGGGAAAGTTGTCGCTCCCCGAGTTGCGAGCTTTGTGGATAGCAACTTCAGAAGAATATAGGGGTCAGTTAAACCTTGGGCGGATTTTCTTGAGGAATTGTTTGGACATGAGGGGTATCCGGTCGGGTGAAATTCCTTATGGTAGCATGATCACAAGGTTGACTACGAAGCTTAAGTATGAGAGGTATCTTCGTTCATGCACGTCGGTAGGGGATCTTGATACCCTTTACCTTGATATCAAGCAATTAAAGCAAGTACAATTCCTATCCAAGAATGAAGATGATGAGGTCTTTGATTGGCTCCGTAGGGGTACCCATTGGTTCCATCTTCCAAACTCCTCTCTTACGTCTCTTCACCGCCATGCCCCGAATGTATGGTTTATGCCCTCTAGCAATCGCATCCCCAGGGAGGATGAAGATATGGAAGATATTCTCAATGAGGAAAGGCAATGCCAAGAGCATCAACAACAACAAGTTCAACATCAGCAACAACAACATCATCAACAACATCGAGAACAATAACACCAATATGCGAGCCTCGACTTGGATGACATTAGTGCTCAACTGAAGGGTATGCAAATCCGATTGGAGGGTATGTATGATTAAGATTTTGAGGCCCTTTACACCCAAATGAGGTGAATTTTGGAGATGTCATTTTGGCCCTAAATGGCTTTATTTTGATGATATGGACCCATAAACATAGAAAATGACTTCTTTTATGTGATTTCAAATCATATTCACTTATAACTATGTAATTATTAGATGATTTGAGAAAGAATGAGTTCATAAGTTATGAAATGAAGAAAATAGGCATGTTAGAAGCCATTTTGGGTTTAAATGGCTTTATTTGGATGATATGGATCCATAAACTTAATAAAATAGCTTCTTTTATGTGATTTAAAGTCATATTCAGTGATAACTATGTAATTATGAGATGGTTTGAGAAAGAATGAGTTCATAAGTTAAGAAATGAAGAAAATAGGCATGTTAGAAGCCCTTTTGGCTTTAAATGGCTTTATTTTGATGATATGGACCATAAACTTAGAAAATAGCTTCTTTTATGTGATTTCAAGTCATAGTCACTTATAACTATGTAATTATGAGATGGTTTGAGAAAGAATAAGTTCATAAGTTAAGAAATGAAGAAAATAGGCATGTTAGAAGCCATTTTGGCTTTAAATGGCTTTATTTTGATGATATGGACCCATAAACTTAGAAATTAGCTTTTTAATGTCATTTTAAGACATATTCACTTATAAATATGTAATAATGAGATGGTTTGAGAAATATTGAGTTTATAAATGACGAGTGACATTTATGTCACTCTTAGGGAGTAGTTTTAGAGTCATTTTCGGGCTCGATTTCTCTTTTTTTCCCTTTTATTCTATTATTTTCCTTTTAATAAAGTTTCTTTTTATTTTCATTATTTTGGCATGTTATAGTTGTTTTCATGGATTTAATTAGTTTGTGGTTTATTTCTTATTTATTCTATTTTATTTACTTGTATAGTTTTATTTAATTTTGCTAGTTTTAGTTTTATTTCACTTATTTTCTATTTTATTTTAGTTTTTTTCATTTTTTTATTTTATTTTATGGAAATTCTCTTTGGTAGACCTCTAATTATTAAAATTCTCAGTGGTAAAATGCAAAAAAACTTATTATCACTGGTAAACTATGTTTTAAAAAGTTTAATCAGTGGTAACCTTAAGCAATGTAGTTAGGCAACGGTTAACCATGGTTAATCATTCTAATTAAAATAAAAGGTGATGTTTTGGGTGTTTTTGTCCCTTGGGAGAGTTACGTCACAAAGTCTGATCCAGATGAGATGTACATGCAAAATAACGGAGACTTCGGGTGGTTAGAGCTCCGCCTCCGACGGTCAAGTTAGTAACTTGAAACGGAATAAAGAGAACGAAAATTTAGGTGGGTATCTGCTTGGATTCCAAGCTCAGGTCTTTCTCTGATGTAAGAGAATAAAGGTGTAATAAATGATTGAATGTGTCCCCAAAATGGGGGAATATCTCCCTATTTATAGGGTCGTTGGAGAATGTGCTCCTATCTAGGTCACTTGACCTAGACTTTAGTGGGCTGCGCTGTTTTACGACGCTCCTAGGGATTTGGGCCCTTGAAGGCCGCCATTTCAGAGGCATATCTGAGGGCGCCTAGTGTCAAGAGGATGTTGAGCCACATGGGCCATCCTGAGCTTGACACGTGGCGACCTATCAATGGTCCACGTGTCTAGGGTAAAAATACCCTAAACATTTGCCCCTCACAGGTCGCACGTGCATATCACGTGGGGCCTGTGACATGTGTCCACCCTTCACAGGTGAACAGTAACAGGTAAAATTTTTGAATTTCAAATCAAAAATTTTCCCCCCACTTTCACTTTCTATAAATAGAAAGTTACCCCCTCCTTTTCACACCTTACGTTCACATTGACTTTTTAGAGAGAGAAAAAGAGAGATTCTAGAGAGAGATTTCTCTGCTCCCGCCTGCATCGCTGCAAGTTTCAAGTTTCCGAGTGCTAGCAGTACATCACCCGGTTCACCGGCTGTAGCGGTTTTCAGATTTCCAGAGTAAAAGCAAGGTAACCGCCTGTACCATTTTAGCTTTTCTCCCTTTCAATTTGTATACCATTTTTTCCGCCTGTATACCCGGCTTTTTTAAGAGAATATAAATGAATTCCCAATCCACCCACTCGGCACTGCCTAGGACACTCAGCCGATCCCCCGGAACGGCTGAGTCTAGAACAGGGGGTGCCTCTTCTGGACTGTCGGAACCAATATGCTCATCTCCGAATTCCTCCCTCTCTGTGTCTGTGTAGGACACAATGGCCAGAACGAAATAGACGGCCAGGCGGTCTAAAATCCGGCGCACTATGAGAGTGCCAGTCGATGAGGTTTTCCCGGAAGGGGAACAGAGGGATAGGGAGGAGAGCGGATCTGACGAAGAGGCTCCCTCTACCTCCGGGAGCTCTGGAATAAGAGAGGTAGACGGCGAGGGAGCCGCCTCCTCTAATGAAGCCGGTGGTGCTGAGGCCGGCCAAGGATCAAGAGCCGAATCTTCCGGCTCCGACCAGGGTGATTTTGCGGCTGACTATCAGCAGCCGCCCAAGGTTGCTTACAATTCCAACCCCAAGAAGACCCGGATGCTGCCCAGTAACATTGCCCTTCTTAATAGCGGGTTCAGGGCCTTTAAAGAGAAGCATCCCTTTGGAAGGGGTTGGGAGGTTATTGTCCCTCCGGCTGATGCTGTGATGGCCTTGAGTGACGACATTGATCACGCAGATGATTACTTCATCTGCTACGAGGCGGTTATCAAAGCCGGCCTCCAGTTCCCCCTCCACCCTGGGATTAGGAAAATCCTCAAGGGGTACGATCTGGTGGTTTGGCAGCTCACCCCTAACTCGTGGGTGAACATTCTAAGTTACGTCGCCGCCTGCGAGTTTCAAAATTTAAACCCCAGCTTTTCCGCCTTCGGTGATATACACTACTTGAGGAAGGCCCCAGGGGGCCATGGGGCATGGTATACTTTGACTACCTTGCCCCAATATTTGATGACTTTGGACAAAGTGTCCAAATGGTCCGGGTGGAAGGACAAATTTTACTTGATTTCTTCCCCCACTTTAAGACACAACCAGACACTGCGCCGGTACAACACCGAGCCGGCTCTTCTAGGCCAAAAATGCCCTCTCTCGGTGCTATCTACTAAGGCCCGGGAGCAAATAATAGAGCCGGGCTTTTTTGAGACAACAACTGAGCCCATGGGGGATGGGACTCACATCATAGTTCCCAAGAACTTGATCCCCCATCCGGACTTCTTCAAGGACGAGTGCTTCTTGTCCGCCTGCGGGCTGAGTACAATGTTTCCCAGGGGTAGAATACTTCTCATCTGGAATGATTGTTATTTCATTTTTATTTCCAACTTGCCTTAATTTTCTCTAACTTAAAATTCTTGTTAAGACCGCCCAATGTTTCCCAGGACTCGAAGAAAGGCGGGGTAAGACCGCCTGACTTAATGTGTTTGCATTTTTTTTAAATATATATACCGGTTGGGTATACTTACATTTTGCTTCTCTCTCAGGAGTCCGTCAAGAGAATTCCACGATCATTCTCCAAGATGCTCAAAAGGCAAGGAGATGAACTGGAAAAGACTCCGGCTGCGAAAGCCGCCAGGAAGGATCCCCCCCAAAAACAAACATCTGCCCAATCCGGACGTCCAACGACTGGGGGAAAATCCCCTGTTGTTCTGAAAAAACTAAGCGAAAGCTCAGAACAACAGAAAGCGCCGGATGTCTCTACGACATCAAAGGGTGGCGAGCCACCTGAGGTTGCAGGCGGTGCGGCAACCACTGGGGAGGAGAGTAAGCCGGAGACCCATCCGGAAGCTCAAGGTAAGGAACAAACTTTAATACCTTGGCCACTTGATTTTATGAGAGTCAAGACCAAGGTTGATCCTTTAAAGGGGTCAGTCAGCAGCCGACAACGGATGAATGCTGACTACGCTGCTTCTATCTCACAAAGCACTACTTTTGATGCAGATCTAACTTCTGACCAGCCGGATCTTGTAAGCTTCGCAAAGCGGATGGTGAGGACCCTCACCCGGTCTGAGAAGAACTCCATACCTGATCTGCAGGTCGTGGACTTCGACCGGATAATGGGTTCTCTAGCTGAGGTTAAAAATCCCTTTACCCTGATATCTTTTGTCTTTAATTTGGCTAAGTAACTCACAAACCGGCTGTTATTGTCTCAGGCTATGGTGAGAGTGGACAGTCTCCGGGGCCCCTTTAGGCGGAAGCAAGAAGAGGTAAATGACGCCAAACGGAGGGCCCTAGAAAACCTCAACTTTGCTGAACATTCTGATTATATGTGTAATTTAAAGATTAAAGTAGTAGAGTTGAAACAGGAGGAGATGATCCGGAGTTTGACGGCTGCAAACGATGAAGCTAACAGCCGGGCTGATGACCTTGACAAGAAGCTGAAAGATGCCAAATCAGATCTCAAGGCATTGGAGGATGCTGACAAGGAAAATGCCCAACTCCGGATAGACAATGACCGCCTGAAGGTCGAGATCATGAATCTGCGCAACAAGTAGTCGGATGAGCTGGCCCAGGAGCAGACCCGACTGAATGAGGAGAATGAACGGGACAACTTGGCCCGGCTGAAGATCACCTGGGGCCTCATTTACCCAGAAATAGACTTTGAGGTCTATAAGCTGAGGTATGATTACGCCACTGAGGTGTATGATGCCCAGCAACTGGGTGATGCTCCACCGCCTCGCTTCAAAGACTGGGCTACTGAGCAGGGATATGAAGTCTCTGATGATGAGGAGCCGGCGAATGATCATCTCGAGGGCCAAGCCAGCCAGACTCAGCCGGTGAAGACTCCACCTCAACCTTAGGCGAGCCTCCCCACTTTCTGCGACAGTATGCCATTCTGTTTCTTTACCGGCTTGTATGTCGTGTATTGTTGTATCTTCACCAACTAAGGAGTTGGGTTAACATTTTATCTCTTTCTTTCTACACCTGATGTGTCCGGTTAACACTTATTCTGGCCTTTGTGCCATTTAAAATATTAATGAAGTATTCCGACTCAGTCGGTGTTTATATATGTTTGTGTTTCAAGTTTTTGATTTTGAATTTTGCATTATGTTTGCAATTCATTAATATTTTGCCTAACTTAAAAAAGCATGCGGCAGGTTGCAGTTCGGGTGCTCTTGCCCCTGGACGGCTGTGTGGTTGGTTTTATGTCAAGCTGATTGATTGGCTTGAAAACACTTGATACTAAGAGAAGTATGGAGTGTTTTTAGGTCAATCAATCACAATGGTGATTGCCCCAAACCAAGTGCACAGCCGGCCATAATAGCGGGTGCTTTGAGCTTCTTACTCAGGCGGTCAATTCCGTCTGGGGTTAACGCGTAGCCATTACACAACCTTTTGCCCCAATAGGGGAAGTTAGTGCAACTTTGGAATAAATAACCTAAGTAAGAATTTCAGCCGATAACCGACTGATGCCTTAGGGCATCCGGTACTCAGTTAATCGTTCTTCCTAGATTATTCTAGTCAGACGACTATGAGTTGACCAATTTGGTCGTTCAATTTTTGCAGTCTGCGTGGATACGTAGAATCGACAAATAGTATGTTCTCTGCGATGATTGCACCCGGAGGGGTGTCGCCGGACGCCCTTGTCCATGTTGGGACAGGAGGTTTTATAAAATAAGCAACCATCTAGCCATATTAGCCTTTGGCCTTGTTTGAGACCGGTTGTATAGCTACTAAGCGTTTTTGTGCTTAGTTTTTAATTGGATCATTGGCCGAGCATAATTACAACATTGAATTTACACTAAGTATCGAACTTAGTTTGTTGAACGAATAGTCCGTCTGAGTATTACCCAGGCGGTCCAACAATTATTAAATTACACTATCAAACGTAATTAAATAAAGAGTCTGTCTGGGCTTTACCCAGGCGGACAGGCAGTTATAATATTCAACCAAACTAAGTATCAAACTTAGCAGGTTAAACACAGGGTCCGTCTGGGTATTGCCCAGGCGGACGAACAATAAAAATGGCAAAATGTTTTGCAAACAAAGCCTAAGTTTTCATTAATTGACTTACTGTTTACAAAAATTATACATTCTCAGAAGTAGTACTTTTTTAGATTGTCTACATTCCAAGTTCTAGGCAGGCGGCGACCGTCCAGAGTTTCCATACGGTAGGTGCCGTTCCTGACTTCTTCACAAATCCGGTAGGGGCCTTCCCAATTAGGGGTTAGCTTCCCATCCTCATTGACCCTACCGGTTGCCTCCATTTTTCGTAACACGAAGTCATCCACTTTCAGGGGACTCTTGTGCACTCTTTTGTTATAAGCTCTGATCATTCTCAGACGATATATCTCATGGCGCAGGGCAGCGTTGCCCCTGCGTTCAGGGAGGGAGTCCAATGCCAGCTGCATGGCCTCCCAATTTGCCTCTTCATCATAGAGCATAACTCTGAGAGTCGGCTCATAATGCTCAATGGGCAAGACGGCTTCAGCATCGTATACCATAAGAAATGGGGTTTCTCCTGTTGCCCCTTTAGCAGTGGTCCGGATGGCCCACAAGACATTAATTAATTCCTTTGCCCATAAACCACCAACTCTTTCAATTTTCTTTTTTATGCCGTCTGAGATGATTTTGTTGAAGGCTTCAACTTGGCCGTTTTCTTGGGGTCGGCCGACTGATGCAAAACAATGTGAGATACCCTGATCTCCCAACCAAGTCTTGAGCTGGGGGGGTCTCAAACTGAGGGCCATTGTCAAACACCATAGACATAGGTACCCCAAACCGGGTGATGATGTTCTTCTAGATGAAGGAGATGACATCCTTTCTCTTGATGTTCTTAACCGGCTCAGCTTCTACCCATTTGGTGAAATAATCCACAGCCACCAAAATATAGCGCTTTCCGCCTGGTGCAGGCGTATATGGACCCAAGATATCCATGCCCCATTTGGCAAATGGGACTGGGCTGTGGATTTCCGTCAGATCAGTAGCCGGGCCGCGAATCAGTGGGCCAAACCTTTGGCACTTGTCGCATCTTTTGACTAACTCTTTGGCGTCTGCTTCAAGAGTAGGCCAAAAGTATTGCCGCTTGGCTCTGACGGCTAAAGACCTGCTGCCTATATGAGAGGCGCAGTATCCGGCATGCAATTCTTCGAGAATTTCTTTCCCCTTTTCTGGGGTAACACACTTCAATAAAGTTTTGAGGAAACTTTCCTTGAAGAGTTCTTCATATCTCAACTCGAAGTTTGCTGCTCGCTTTTTCAGGACGGCTGCCTCTTGTGATGAATCAGGAAGCGTGCCGTCTGCTAAATATGCCCGGATGCCATCCATCCAGGTAGAGCTTCGGTCTAAGGTTCCAATGGGCTCTTCATGTATGCTTCTCTTTTCAAGAACTTCCCAAAAGACCGACCGAGGAGTATCACAGCAGGCGGATGAAGCCAATTTGGACAATGCATCCGCCTGGTTGTTATCTAACCTGGGCACTTGATTCAGACGGAATTCCTCAAGTGCCCTAGTCTCTTCTTTGACTGCCTGAAGATATTTGATCATAGCCGGATGAGTTGCCTCATATGCTCCCTCATACTGGCTAACGACCAACTGTGAATCAGAATAGGCGTCAATTTTAGTTGCCCCTGCTGCCTTACACATGCGGATTCTGGCTAGCAGGGCTTCATATTCCGCCACATTATTTGAGGCTTGAAACTTAAACCGCAGTGCATATTCAAATTTGTCCCCCTCAGGGGACTCATATATAATTCCTGCACCGCAGCCGTTCTTTGTTGAGCTTCCATCTACATATACTTTCCAAACTTTGTCAAGATTATCCGGTTGCACCGGTCGTGTCATTTCAACAATGAAGTCGGCAAACGCCTGACCTTTCACTGCCTTTCTAGGTTCAAAAATGATTTCAAGACTTTGCATTTCAATAACCCATTTCAACATTCTGCTGGATGACTCCAAAGTAGACATTGGCCGCTTGAGGGGCTGGTTGGTGTAGATTACCACCGGATGAGCCAGGAAGTAAGGTTTCAATTTCTTGAAAGCCATATAAAGGGCAAGGCCAAATTTTTCTACCATGGGGTACCGGAGCTCAGTATTTTTTAAGACATGGCTAATTTAATAGACCGGAAGCTGAAAACCGTCTCTCTCAGCAAGGAGAACGACACTGAGGGCATGATGTGAGACGGCTAAGTACATGTATAACACCTCCCTAGGCAATGGACTCACAAGTCTTGGCAAAGAGTGGAGGTGTTCTTTTAGCCGTTGAAAGGCCGCCTCAGCCTCATCCCCCCATTCAAATCTGGTCTTCTTCCTGATTGCTTGGAAGAAGTAAAAGCATTTATCACCTAACCGGCTGAGGAATCTCCCCAGGGCAGCCAGGCAACCGGTTAGTCTCTGTGCTTCCTTGACAGTACGGGTAGACTTCATGTCAATCACCGCCTGTATCTTCTCAAGGTTAGCCTCGATCCCCCTTTGATCAATCAGGAATCCGAGAAACTTCCCAGACTTAACACCAAAGACGCATTTCTTAGGATTCAACATGACCTTATGCCGCCTGAGTGTGGTGAAGGTTTCTCGGAGATCAGCAAGGTGATCCGCCTGCGGTTTGGATTTGACTATCATGTCATCAATGTATGCCTCTACATTCCTCCCAATCTGATTAATAAAGACAGTATTAATCATCCGTTGGAACGTAGCCGGCGCATTTTTCAAACCAAACGGCATCACCGTGTAATAGAATAGCCCCTGATCAGTGACGAAGGTTGTCTTTTCTTGATCTTTTTTCCACATGGGTATCTGATGGAAGCCAGAATAGGCATCCATAAAACTCATCAACGCATGCCCGGCTGTTGAATCGACCAGATTGTCGATCTTAGGAAGCGGATAACTGTCCTTGGGACATGCCTGGTTGAGATCTGTGTAATCAACACACATCCGCCAGGTACCATTCGGCTTCTTTACAAGCACAACATTTGCCACCTAGTCGAGGAAATTACATGGCCGAATGAACCCAGCATCCAACAGCTTTTTTACTTCGGCAGCTGCCGCCTGACTTCTTTCCTTGCCGTGATTTCTTTTCATTTGCCGGATGGGCTTCTTTTTAGGGTCCACGACGAGTTTGTGGACTGCAAGATCCGGGCTGACGCCTGGCATCTCTTCCACTTCAAAGGCATAAATGTCTTTGAATTCTTTCAGCAGAAGGTGCAAGTCTGCACCTAACTTAGCAAAGGCAACTGTCCCAACCTTCACGGTATGCTCTGGATGGCTGTTGTCCAGAGGTATGTCAATATGCTCACCAGCCAGTTGGGGACGAAGCTCATCTGACCGTTCACCGGTCAGTGATTGCTATTTTTTCTCCTTCTTCACCTCCACCAGCATAGGTGCCTTTCTTTTCTTTCCGGCGGCTGGTGGGGTAGGCGCTGGGTCAGCATCCTTGACAGTGTCAAGGTCTATTGGTTCCTGGCCGCCGGGGTTACAGTGTCTCTGACGGCTGAGAGATAGCACTCTCGGGCCGTATTCTGATCCCCATTCAGGGAACCAACAGTGTCATCATCTCTCTCATACTTGATGAGCATGAGATATGGGATGATTACTGCCTTGGCTACGTTGAGGGTTGGCCTGCCAAGGATAATGTTGTAGGAGGTCAACTCCTCAACGACCAAGAATCTGACGACAATATGTCGTCCTTTGCCCTTCTCTCCCAGCCGGATGGGTAAGTCAATTCTTCTGGTTGGGTAGACCATCCCACCCCCAAAACCAACCAAGGGGTGGGTGACCAGATGCATGCTACTGACATTGTATTTCAGCTTTTGCAAGCACCGGAGGCTGATGATGTCTGATGAGCTGCCGGTGTCAATAAGGATTCTTCCAACCAGTTGGTTGGCAACCTTACATTCAATGACGATCGGGTCATCATGAGGATGGCGGACGCTGCCCCTGTCCTTCTCAGTGATCAAGACGTCTGGGAAGGAGGTGCTTGTAGACGCTTGCTCCTTATCATCCTTGTCCATCTTTCGAAGATGGCTCTTGGTGCCCCGGATGGTAGGGCCACCACAGGAAAACCCGCCTGCTATTGTGTAGACCGGTTCTTTGTCGGTATCCGAGCTACTAGCAGGCTGGGGGGTAGTCTTAGAGGACTGACCCTTATTCTTCTTCTTTGCCCCGACTGGGGACTTAGAAATATAGGACTTCAGCATTCCTTTGTCAGCCAGACGGTATAACGCCCTTTGAAGGCTGAAACAGTCGTTGGTGTCATGGCTAACTTCCTCATGGTATTGGCAAATTTATTTTTGTTCCTTGATTGAATGGAAATTTTCATTGGATTCGGCTTCTCTAGGGACAGCCGGTCCTTAATTTCCATGAGGATGGAATTGCAGTCCTTGTTAAACTCGTACTTGGGGACGTACGGTTTAAACTCTTTCTTCTTCTTTTGGGACGGCTGGTCAGAATCACTAACCGCCCAGATTTCTTTTCTCTTTTTTCTCTCTTCTTTCTTTTTAGCCGGCTGAGCAGCCCGGTTGTCTTTCTGCTTGTCGGACTTCTTAGAGTCCGATTGGCTACCAGGCGAGCAGAGGTCGGTAGCTTGAATGTAGCTTTCTGCCTCCCTTAGGGCTGCCTGTAGGGTGAAAGCCCCTTTTCTGACTAGGTCGAACTTAAAGGTCGACCCATCTCTCAGACCTTTGAAAAGTCTATAAAAGCTACCTCATCAGACAGTCCCTGAATCTGAATTCTGATCAAATTGAACCGCCTGACATATGAGCGCAGCCCTTCTCTCTCTCCCTGCTTAACAGTGCTCAAATCAAGGCTTGTTTTCTTAGCAGGGATGTTCATTGAGAAGTTGGAAGCAAACAGGAAGGCTAGCTTCCTGAAGCTATCAATGGACCCGGTTAACAGATTACCAAACCATTGTTAGGCAATGCCCTTCAATGTAGCAGGGAAACATCGACACCAAGTGGCATCATCCAACCCCTGTAGATACATGAGGTTGGTGTAAGCCATGAGGTGGTCTTCCGGATTGGTGGTACCATCATAGGTACCAACCAATACATTCTTAACCTTGGCCGGCTGGGCCGCCTCGGTTATCTCCCGGGTGAACGCAGAAGGCTGTTCACCCAGGCGCAGCAGACGAAGCTGCCAGTCCAATGGCTGGACATTTGGATATGCCGCCTGACCTCCAAAGAAGGCCGGCTGCATGAAGTGAGGGGGACACTGTCCGTAAGCCTGAGTAGGCACATACGGTACAACTCCAATCATGTGAGGGCCATAATGGACAGTATTACCGCATGTCTGGCTCTCATGCAAGGAGGGTGCACTCCCAGCAGAAATGTTGTTGAAGCTGTCTGGAAAGTTCGACGTTGAAGCCGACTCAGACAGCGATTGGTTTCTCTTCCGGTTTATGATCTCTCGGGCATCAAGAGTTGATTTTTTACTTCTCACCGGCTGCTGAGTCCGGCGAGTGTTATTGGTGTCCTTCCTAGGAAGGAGAATTTTTTACCAATCAATGGTCCCGGCTGCCTTCTCCTTTGGATGAGGAGTGGGCTGCCGGTCTCTAACTGACTTCCCCTTCTCTGGAGGAGTCTTCTTCGCCGACTGACCTTTACTTGGGCCAGCCCGGCTTTTGGTGATCAGCTCTTTAATTTCACCCTTGAAACTTGTCATGAATCACATGAGTTCGTCTCGGGTGACAGGGGCTGATCCAGCGGCCGTTTGGGTTTCCCCATCCGGCTGCCTAGTGGGTCGGCTTGGACTCGCCTGGGAGGCACCCCGCTCCAGAATATCTCTAGGCCGGATGCTCTTAATTCTGAGCGAGCCATCATCGACTGTAAAGGTTTCGACCTGAGCATCCTCATCCTCCTAGTCTGTAAAGACTTCTGGGTCATCGCCTAGACGGTTAGGGGGTGGTACAGACTCTTGAACCATCTTCGCGGTACTCTCCCCACAGACGGCTCCAAATGTTTTGGGTGTTTTTGTCCCTTGGGAGAGTTACGTCACGAAGTCTGATCCGGCTGAGCTGTACTTGCAAAATAACGAAGACTCTGGGTGGTTGGAGCTCCGCCTCCGACGGTCAAGTTAGTAACTTGAAATGGAATAAAGAGAACGGGAATTTAGTTGGGTATCTGCTCGGATTCCAAGCTCAGGTCTTTCTCTGATGTAAGAGAATAAAGGTGTAATAAATGATTGAATGTGTCCCCAAAATGGGGGAATATCTCCCTATTTATAGGGTTGTTGGAGAATGTGCCCCTATCTAGGTCACTTGACCTACACTTTAGTGGGCTGCGCCGTTTTACGGCGCTTTTAGGGATTTGGGCCCTTGAAGGCTGCCATTTCAGAGGCATATCTGAGGGGGCCAAGTGTCAAGAGGATGTTGAGCCACATGGGCCATCCTGAGCTTGACACGTGGCGACCTCTCACTGGTCCACGTGTCTAGGGTAAAAATACCCTAAACAGGTGTGACGCCTAAAATACCCCCATTTAATTACCCCCAACCACAAATGTCAAATCATTTCCTTCCTTGACTTTAAACCTTCAGCCTTCTTCATCACTCTACATTCGACATTGATGAGGTGCGTCATTTCTCTTGAAGCATTCTGAATTTTTTCCTTTAAAAGTTTAGGCATTTTTAAAACAATTGTTTAGGGTTTGTATTTGTAGTTGGTAGTGGTGATTTAACACATTTTAAGGGAAAATTCAAGACGGTTTGAGGGGTTTTGTCCGTGAATTGTGTGTAGTGGAATTCGATTTTGTGCAAGACGATCTGCATCAAAGTTCGAATTTTTTGAGAAAATCCACAATTTGCCCTTAATTAAAGCAAGGTATGTGTTTTTTTGCATATAAGGGTTATGTATGCTCTGTTTTTTTGGTTAATAGGGTTGGATATGAAATGTGGTTGATGGCATTGGTTAAATTTGTTTGCTTACTTATGTTAATTGTTAAAGTTAACTTTTTTATTTGTTTAGGGTTCTGATTATGTGGTAATATGTTGTTTATTGTTGGATTGGCATGTAATTTAGGGCAGATTCTTATACAATTGTTTTTTGGATGTTGTTTGGTTTGATTGATTCAGAATGGTTGATAAAATTGTGCTACAATTTCAGTATAGGGGTGTTGATGTGTCTGTTGTGGTTGATGATGTTGATAAGGTGAACCTGATAGATCTGATTGTAGAGTATTGGGAAAAGCTAAGGAGAGTAAAATTGAAACACCAAAAAACCCCATTTTTCAGTATGTTTATAAAATGAAGCATGTAGCTCTTCTAACTAATGCTGATTTGATGAAGATGTATGGTAATTTGCCTGAAAAAAGTGAGATATACATATGGGTTGGGGATGGTCTTAAAGATAGTAAGGTTGTTGCAGCTGCAAGATCATTAATGAGTGGAAAGGGAAAGCAACAAGCAGCTGAACCAGTAGCTAACCTAGTAGTTGAACCAGTAGCTAGCCTAGTAGTTGAACCAGTAGCTAAGGTAGTGGCTGATCCATCAAATAAAAGTAACAAAAAAGTCACACCTAGGAAGAATAAGCAACCTAAGAATGTGGAAGCTTTAGTAGTTAGCAAGGCTGACTTTGATAGACATGTGAAGGCTATAGGACAGTCAAATAAGGTGAGTGGTCCTGTGATTTTAAATTATGCTCCAGATAAAACATGGGTTAAGTTAGAAGCTGAGTTGGAAGCAGAGAGGGAAGAAAACCCTCAACCTAAGGGTAGTGGGAGAGGAGGGAATGAAAGAGGGAGAGGGAGAGGGGGATCATCTGAGAGAGGGAGAGGGAGAGGCAGAGGTAGGAGTAGAGGGAGAGGTAGATCTTCTGACAGAGGGATGGGAAGAGGGAATTCCTTGGAGAATTGGTTCAACATTTTCCCAACACCATGGCAAACTGACCAACAAAATCAACCTCATGAAGATGATCAAACTGCTGACCCAAATGAAAATCAATACCAAGTGCCCCATGATATCATCACACAAAATACCCAAGCCCAACCATCTACACAATCATTGATACCTTCTGCCTTTTTTCAAAAGATAGTGCCTAGAACTACTGCTAAAAGAAAAGGGATTGTGATTAGCACAAGTACAAGTGGGGGGGGGGGGGTGGGGGAAAGTGAACAAGAAAATGGGGATCAAAATAGGAGAAGGGAGGTTACTGTTAGCTTAGGTGAAGACAATGATACTACTAGTCTGGCTTTAGTTGGTGATGAGGGTGACAGTGAAGATGATGGCTATAGTCCTATAGCTAGTGGAGGGGTTTCTGATGAAGACATGAGTGATAAGTCAGAAAATGTGAGTTTAGATGATGAAGATGACTTGCCTAGGGATGAATATGGGCCAATTATTGAAGACAGTTATTATCCCTTTGAGGATGAAATATTTGAGTGTGAGAATGAACTGGACAACTACTTAACAAAGTTATATAATAATGGAGAGGTGTATAAGAATGAGGGGTTTGGGAAAATAGTTCTCAAGCCATGGTAGCTGTTCATGGACAAGCAACATCTCAGGGATGTTGTGAGGGATTACTGCATCCAGTGTGGATTTGCAGTTGTTGTTGAGTGGGCTAGCAACAAGAGATATTGTTGTAGATGCTCTGATGTGAACTGTTGCCGGAGCTTACATGCTTTTGTTCTTCTAGATGAGTGCACTTGGGCAATCAAAAGTATTCAAAACCCAGAGCATACATGTGCAGGACTGGAGACAAGGAATAGTATGGTTACTGTCAAGTGGGCTATGAGAGTCTTACTTGAAGATATAAGAGCAAACAATGATTCTCCTGCCAAGGTCTTGAATGAGTTGCTTTGGAAAAGGTATGGAGTGACAATGGCACAAAGCACATTGTACAGGGTGAGGACAAAGGCCTTAGTTGAAATTCATGGTGGGCATGATGTCTCTTACAAGGCACTGCCTATGTACTGTGATGTGATCAAGCAGCTTAATCAAGGTTCATTAGCACACTGTGCATGGAAGAATGTAGGTCCTGACAGGCCCATGGTATTCAGTAGCATATTCATTGCCTTTAAGGCTTCAATAGATGGGTTGAATGTTGGATACAGAAGCTTAATTGGAGTGGATGGAGCTCATCTCAAGGGAAACTATGGTGGGGTGTTATTGTATGCAATTGCCCTTAATGGAAATAATGAGATATTTCCTGTAGCATGGGCAATAGTGGGAGTTGAAGATGCTGACAACTGGAAGTACTTTCTATATCACTTGAAGAATACTCTACAACCAAGTGGGAGGGGTGATAATTAGTGAATAATCAGTGGCAGACAAAAGGTATTGATCCTAATTCATTTGTTTGGCTCTAATTCATTGATAATTGGTGCATAATAAGTGCAAAAGTGGTAGATAATTTAGACACTAATTACTTTGTTTGGATCTAAAGGGTTTTGATCCTGCCATTATTGAAATATGGCCAAAAGTAGGCAGAAGATACTACTGCAAGCACTTGGTGAAGAACTTCAAAAAGGAATTTCCTGGTTTGCTGATGTTCCAATTGTTTTGGAAGGCTGCTGGAGCATTCAATCCATTCACCTTTAAAAAAGCAATGAAAGCATTGCAGAAGGCTAATCCTTTAGCTCTTGTTTGGCTGTCAGAGCTTGAACCACAATCAAGATGGTTAAAGCATGCTTTCAATCCAGATGTGAAGTGTGATACAAACAAATCAAACTTTGTAGAAAGCTTTAACTCTACCTTAGGCATTGATAGATGCAGACCAGTCTTTACTCTGCTTGAAGGTACTCTCACATTCCTTACCTTATTTATTTGATTTGGTGTTAATTTAATAGTAGTAATTGCTTATCTATTTACATTTGAAATTGTTTCAGATATTAGAAGAGTCACCATGGTTAGAATGGCCACCAGAAGAGAGGCATGTGAGAATTAGAGAGATGATGTGTATCCTAATATCATGAAAAGGATGCAAGTTATTAGCCATGAATCAAGGACATGCAAAAGTTTGAAGTCTGGAGATGGTGAATTTGAAATACTTGATGGAAAATATGTGCTTCCAATGAACCTAAGACAGAAGACATGTGTATGTAATGCTTGACAACTTACTAGTTTGCCTTGCAAACATGCCATGAGGGCCATTTTGCACTTAAATGAAGACCCTAGGTTCTATATTAGTGAGTGGTATTTTGTCAAAAGGTATAAAATGGCTTATGGAAACTCTATCAAGGCCATACCAGATGTGGAGCAATGGCCTGACAGTCCTTATCCAGAGATTGATCCACCAATTATGAAAAGAGGGATATGGAATCCTGCAAGGAATAGGAGGAGGGAAGAGGTTGAGCAAGCTAAAGGGAAGAGGTCCAGAACTGTCAAGTGCAGCAAATGCCAACAATTTGGGCATAATGCACAAACCTTCCAAGGTGGCTTGACTGGTAAACAAAAGGTGGCCCTAGGTGAAAGCTCTGTAGGTCAGACCAACAAAAGGAAAACAAACAAGAAGGGAAAAGGGGAATCTATGAGCCAACTTGAACCAGCAACAGTGGCATCACAGCCATTAAGAGTCTCACCAAGGAACTAGAGAGCAAAGGGACCTATCTCAGCATCACAGCCAATAAGAGTGTCACCAAGGTCAAAGAGAGCTAAAGGAGGGATCTCAGTATCACAGCCTGCATTATTTGTGTCTTAGGAGTAGTTGGTAAAAAAAGTGCAGGGTTTTTTTTTTTTTTTTTTTTTTTTTTGCTTCTTAATTGACTGTATGTGTCAAACTTCAGTATTATGTGTTTCAAGATGTCAAATGCTGTTTTTTTTTTTTGGACAAAACATTTAAATTATGGGTTGATGTAATGTTTTTCTTTTGGCTAATCGATGACATATCAGCATTGTTATGATATACAGAAATTGCTCACAAAAATTGACAAAAGTAGTTTCAATTTTATTCATTCATCATTAAGCAAACCAAAGTACATCAGTTCCATACCTAATACATCAACATTCTAATTCATACTACTGCACCTAATTAATCACTTAGAAACAACAAATAACATAATAAAATACATTATCAAAGCCATCTTCACAATTAGTTTGATGAAAATCACCAAATCATCCAGCCTTGAAGTAACTCCAGCAATACCACCATGTTCAACTTACAATTCATCCCCAACCCTTATTATATCCTCCTCCTTCAACCACGCAAAATAATCGCATCCTCTGCACTTGAAAAATAGTCTTCTAGGGTTCTTCTTGGTTTTTGAAATCTTCACTGCAGCCACTTGGGGGGAACACAGTTGCAGCGCATAAGCTTAACCCATGCAATCCTATCATGTATGGTGATTGGCTTCACCGAAGAAGATGAACGATTGTTCTTCATTGCCTCTACAGAGAGAATTTGGGGAAATCGTGAAATTAGGGTTCATAAGAAAGGGGGAATTCGATTTTATAAATATAATAAGGGGAAATTAATTTAGAGGGGAAATCGATTTGGAGGGAAAATCAGGTCTTCCATTAGGGTCAAATTAGTCATTACAACATTAGTTAACCATAGTAAAGCTTAAATTGCCTAATTACATTGCTTAAGGTTACCACTGATTAAACTTTTTAAAACATAGTTTACTAGGAATAATAAGTTTTTTTGCATTTTTCCAGTGAGAATTTTAATAATTAGAAGTTTAACAAAGAGAATTTCTTTTTATTTTATTTTTCTCGATATCTTCTCGATTTTGTGTGTAGATTTGAGTTCAAGTCAAGGAGTTCGGTTTCGAGGTCTCAAGTCAGACCATCATAGCCGCACTGCATCACCTCTCCAAACACAGCAAGCTGCTACTTCCTAGCCTTCACCCCACTAAAACTTATCCTCCACCATATTAAACAACTCCATCAACCAATTCACACACACCTGCTTCCACCCTCGCCGCACCACTAACCGCAACAACAAACACCAGCCACACCAGCTTCAATTAGCGCACCACCTTTGTCCTGCTACTTACCAGCAACCTTGTGCAACTCCCTTACCACTACCGAGCCACCTGCTATATCAATCTACATTCTTCCCAATTCAATTCACCACCAACTCGCAAAACCCACACTCCAACCACCTGTTCACCGAGCCGCATCGCAACCTAGAACCGTAACACCAATTACCACTAAACGCTGCCCAATCATCTCAATTTGCCATCCTCAATCGTAGCAGCTCTTTAATCTTCTCACCCCTCACGCACCAAACAGAGCTGCCCGCATCTCCTCCGCTGCTTCTCACCTCAGAAAACCCTCCATTTAACACCAAATTTGATTAGAGCTTTACGCGGGCCCGCAGCCCTGTGTGAAGGCACACGCAATTAGAGTCCAAAAACAGAATTGATACAGTAGCATTTGCGCGACGTCATCGCGAGCGCGCAAATGTGGGTTCAATCACGAGCTTCTCACGTGATTTTAGCTGTTGAGGATGACGGTGCGGATTCGATGATGAAGCTTGCTGATGATGTTTGATGGTGAGTGAAGTAGGGGATTAAAACCTCATTTTGGGAGCTTCTTAATTCAAATTAGAAGAAGAAAGGGAGTCTGATGTTTTGGAGGGAATCGATGGTTTCTTTATTTGATTATTTCTTTTTCTTTTATTTATATTTCTCTTCTTAATTTATTTTCCTTTCTTACTTTATTTTCCTTTATTTCCCCTTTTTAATTTCTATTTTCCTAGCTTTATATAAATACCCATTTTATTTTTGGGGTAATTAGCAATCATCATTTATTCTATTTTCTTATTTTAGTTTTATTAGAGCTTCTCTCTCTAGGGTTAGCTTAGGATTAGAGTAGTTTAGAGAAAGAAAGTGAGGGTTTCACCATTGTTGAGCTTGGATTTTGAAGAAGAAGATTGATCATCTTGTTTGTAGACTTTTATCTTTAATCAATGAGAATCTCTAACTCTCTCTCCTCTATTTTATTTGCTTTCTTTTGATTATTGTTTTAGTTGTTAGTGTTGCTTGTTAATCATGTTGATTCTTGGTTATTTGTTAATTAATCTTGTTATTATCGTGATTAGCGAGTAATTTCCCCATTAAGGGGATGGTTGTGGTGTAGTTAGATCTTGAGCATGTTTTAAGTTTTGGAATTGTTTTATTTGTGATTAAAGCCTTTATATTCTTCGATCTACTTGCAAAATGCATGTTGTTAGTTGATTGGGAGTGAATTATTGTTAGAAGATGCGATAGCGGACCTAGTAAGATTCATTTGTATAGATTGTTATTTGATAACACCTCCTAGTATATGGTTCTAATGTGGAAGCATAGAGGTTATGTTAAGAGAAGCCAATGAACCCCGACAGGTGGCTAGATTGGACCTCTTATATCGATATTCATGCATGTTTAGTTCATGATTAATTCAACTTCTATGCCTTTGTTTATGTTCAAATGAATGTTATACCTAAACCATTTCCTTTAGTGTTTTATTTCTTGTCTAAGCATATTTAGACTATAGTTTATTTATCTCCTATTTCGGACTAGCTTAATTATTCATAACATTTGGTGGTGTTTATTCGTTCCATGTGGTTTGACCCCTATGCTTGCCTTATACTCGTATTAGGTTTGTTTAGGTTGTATAAACTGTATTTGATCTAGGGATAGACATTTGATGACGTGTTTATTTCCTTAGTCAATAAGTTAAGAAATGAAGAAACTAAGCATGTTAGAAGCCATTTTGGGTTTAAATGGCTTTATTTTGAAATTATTGACCCATAAACTTAGAAAATAGATTCTTTTATGTGATTTCAAGTCATATTCACTTATATCTATGTAATTATGAGATGGTTTGAGAAAGAATAAGTTCATAAGTTAATAAATGAAGAAAATAGGCATGTTAGAAGCCATTTTTGCTTTATGGCTTTATTTTGATGATATGGACCCATAATCTAAGAAATTAGCTTTTTTATGTCATTTCAAGTCATATTCATTTATAACTATGTAATTATGAGATGGTTTGATAAAGAATGAGTTCATAAGTTAAGAAATAAAGAAAATAGGCATATTAGAAGCCGTTTTGGCTTTACATGGCTTTATTTTGATGATATAGACCCATAAGCTTAGAAAAGTACTTCTTCTATGTGATTTCCAGTGATAATCACTTAGATGTTTATTTGATTTACTTGTAACTTATGTTGTTGGTAAATTGTTTAAACTATATATAATTGTATAATGTATTTCTTATAGGAGAACTACCAGAAGAAGGTTGAAGAAGCCACCATTCACTAGTAGAAAAATGCTCATTTGCGTTGCCTTATTTGCGTCACTCATAGAAACAAATGACGCAAATGAGATATTTTGACAACATTATCAGTAATTTGCGTTGGACATTTGTTACAAAAGAGAAGCAAACGTCTGACATATTTCAACTTACTTATATATACGTCGCTTTTATAAATAGGAGTGACGCAAATAACATTGTCATTTGCATCACTTGTTTATTAACAAGCGACGCAAATAACCTTTGTGAGTCATTTGCGTCACTCGTTTATTGACAAGAGACGCAAATGACCATTACAGCTTATATAAATTGTCGCTGCCTTCTGATGTTCGAACTTCAATACTTCAAAGTTCAAACCCTAGAAAATTCAACCCCAAAATTCCCAGAAATTCAACATCAAAACCCCAAAACATTACAAAAATTTGACCACTAATCAATAATCCCAGCAAATGTGAGGCAAAACCCCTTATATTCGAGCAAATCTGAGCCAAAATCCCATACTTTTGAGCAAAAAACAACCCAAAGCCCCCACGAAATTCAATTGCAGATAATCGAGCAAATTACCTTAAATTTGAGCAAAATAGCAATTGAAAACTCAAATCAAAAGCTAGTTGATATTGTCCTAATAAAAACCCTAGAATTTTATACAAAAACACCAAGCATAATTATGAGAAAACATAAGTTTGAGTTTTGAATTTTGGGTTTTTTTTGGTTCTACGATTGCAACAGAGTTTACACACAGATCTAAGGAAGTTGGTTGGATTTTCGTTCAAATTAGGAGCAATTTGTTACGATTCTCTGAAAGTTAGGGTTTGTACCCAATAATATGGAATTTTGGCTCTATTGTTGCTGAAGTTGCATATGCAAAATCGATTTCAAGCAAGGTAAGACCTCTTCATCTATTTTCTTTTTTATCATGCACTTCAATCCACATAGATATTTGAAGTTCAATTGTAAATTAACTTAGTTTAATCTACTATTTTGTTGCTGTTTTTTGCACGAATTCTAGATTTACAAGCATGTTTATATATAACAGCTTTTTGGGGTTTCATATTCGAATTTAGGGTTCATCAAATGCAATATATATTTCCCACAAATCAAAGAAATTTAGGATTTATACTCGATTCTAAGGAATTTTGGTTCTATTTTGGTGAATTTATGTAGTTGATTTCAACCAAGGTAAGATATGTTATGTGTTCTTACTATTTTATGATTCGAATTTATTCTAGTTATAAAGCCATCTAGTCACCACGTTTTGTTTTCTGATTTGAAATGCCTATGCAACAACAGTAACAATGCAGGACAGTCTCTGATGTTTTACTAACTCTAGTGTATAACTTAATATGGACAATTGTTTGTGGTGGTCAGATCAGTTCCTTTTTATAATTCATATTATTTACACAAAAATTCCAAGTTATGTAAAAAATTATAGTAAAATCAGCCTATCAGGACAAACCACCTAAGATAAACAGAAATATGAGCAGATCAAGATCAAGTATTTTCCAAGATATAAATACCTTAAGAAACTTGCAGACCGGAATAGAGTCATTATAGATAGATAGAGACTTTAGGCACGGTGCAAGCCAAAGAAGAGCCTGAACAAGTTTGACTCGAGTATACTTTAGTAATGATGAACGAAGCTGCACCACGAAGCTGCACCACCAAGTTTTCAATTTTGGATGAACTTAGTTTAATTTTACTATTTTGTTGATTATGTTGTTATCTTGAGGTCTGTCATAATTCATGTGGCTGTTTGAGTTGGAAGAATGGTCATTCAAGTTCGTGTGAATCTACATGGTTTTTTTAAGGAGAGTGGAGCCTTTCCCATGTAGCTTTATGCTGTTAGCTAAACTGTGATGTGTGATGCTGTGATCTTCATATTATAGTGTCCAACTAGCTATATTATTGAAAACTTTTAACCACAACTGTGAAGCGCAGTTCTTCCTCAATCGGTCCATCATGTTATCTATTTGGCGATAACACGTCCTTTCAAATTTAAAATTATGGTTTTTCTGGAAAGATACTTATGTAGAAAGGTTTTTGCTAATTTTTTCATCTCTATTTTGAGTAGCTATATCTGAGGTTGAATGATGCTTGTAACATTGTCTATTTGTTTCACTTTTATGGGCATCATCTGATGCCTTAATTTGCCATGTGTCTTTGCTTATGAAATCTGATGCCTTAATTTGTGCACTAAACAAAGAAAAAAAGAAATCTGATGCCTTAATCTGTGCACTAAACAAAAACAAAAAGAAAACCCATTCTTGAAGTTCGATTAGTGTAAGGAAAATCCTGGGATTTCACGAACAGTCCTGGGATTCAAGAACCGGAATCAAGAACAGTCCCCCTAGAACAACAACAATAATTGAAGTTCGATTAGTGTAGCAGTTCGACCAGTGTTCGCCCCCCTCATATTACTGCATTTAGGCTCGACATTGTTGAATTTGTGAAGTCGATTTCACCTAAGGTAAGATTGCTTCTATTTATGTTCAATCTTTTCATGGTAGATAGAATGTAGCATCTAACTTGAACAATGACTTAGTTTAATTTCAGGTTTAGTGTTAGTTCATTAATTAGAAAATATATGGCAGATTTAGTTGAATATATATAATTTCAGTTATTGAATATATGGCAGATCGATTAAGTTGAATCAACTATGTTGGTTTAATATATGTATTTTTTTATGGCAGATTCTTAATTATGCGGAAGTGAATTCCACAAGTTGCTCGAGGTTCTGGTTGTGAACAAACGATTAAGGCGGTAGTACACATACGAGATTGTCTTCACTTGTGGTATATATATTTAAACCATTTAAGGTATGAGTTGTCAAATATTTCATTTTTGTTTGATAAATACAATTTGATGTTAGCTACAATCTTGAATTAAAACTTTCCTCTTGTATACTTGTTGTGTTGATAGGATTTTTTAAGAACTACACCGTATACCGAGAAGGAGATAAGTGAGATTCGAGATATTTGGGCAGAGTACTTTATATGTAATGTTGAACTTTAGATTTACACTTAGCGCATGTTGGACTCTTGTTTTGGATTATAGGCTTGACATGAATGATTTTGGTTAATTGGTGTTGGGATGATGAGTATAATGTCTATGATATTGAGATGTAAATTATTGGACAGGTTGTTAATATAATGCCGTCATTCCCAATTTTATGGGTAGGCCAAAATACAAAGGAAACTCTGTCGAACTTTACATTTGCATTCATTATTATTGCATTTTAATTTCAATTATTGGCGTTAGCATATTACTTTATACCACTAGCAAGGAAAACAGGTACTACAAACATATACAAGCAATTATTGTAATTTAAAAAAAAAACCACATCATTTGCGTCACTCATTAAACAAACAAGTGACGCAAATAAAGAAATTTTGTATTGTGTAGTCAGTCATTTGCGTCACTCCTATATGAACAAGTGACACAAATAACAAACAAGAAGTTGCTCAAAACAGCTATTTGCGTCACTCCTTTATAAAGGAGTGACGCAAATAACTCTTATTTGCGTCACTTGTTTATAAAGGACTGACGCAAATGACTCTTATTTACGTCACGCCTAGAAGTGACGCAAATGACTTTTAAACCATTTGCGTCGCGAGAAGTTAATACACTATAAATGAGCGACGCAAATGAGCCTTTTCCTACTAGTGATTCAAGGGATTAAAAGGAGTACTAATGAGTTGTATTGGGAGAGGGTGGGTGGTCGCAACAAGAAGGGTCGGATGAAGGGACTCGGCTAAAGTGCAGAGCTGTACTATGGCAACTGGACTGGCCGAGTTTCCAGGTCTTCACAACAGTACACATCGTCAGTTGTTTTCTCAGACGCAGGATCAGATGGAGCATAGGGTGGAGACTCTTCGTAGTGAAATCTGGAGTGAACTCCCAAGTGAAATTTGGAGTGAACTTCGAAGTGAAATGGAAGTTGAGATGCTAACCCGAATTCAAGCTGAGGTGGCCGAAATGGAGAGCAGAGCCGAGGAGAGGTGGAATGAGTTCATGAGTCGATTCGCCAACAACGACACATGTTCCACCTTTCAGCCTCAGCGTCGAGACCCCAGGGATGACCTGGGTAGTGGAGGAGCAAGCCGGGGTACCCCAGCAATTGTATAGCATAGCTTTGGTTTATGTAGTATGGACATGTACTTAATTTGAATTTATGTAGCGTTTGATTATGTTCCCGCCTTTGTAGAACTTACTATATATATATATATATATATATATATATATATATATATATATATATATATATATATATATATATATATATATATATATATATATATATATATATATATTAAAATTTTCGTAATTCGATTATGATTTTAACTCACATGTATTAGGTGCAGGAATATAGGTTATTAATGATCTTTTAAAAAAAATTATTAGAATTTTTTGACATGAATAGTTTTTTGCATCGGAAAAAATAAATATAAAATTCGTCGAAAAAAACTTCTGCGGCGGCAAAAAGGGAGAAAAATCCATCGCAAAGCCAACAAGTTGCAACAAATTAAATATCGTCGGTAGCTAGCGAAAGACTTTTCTGTCGTAAACTAGCGACAAAATTTAATTCCGTCGCAACATATTAGCTTTGCGACGGATTTTTTCCGTCGTTGAGGTTCCTTCAGCTACAGATTTTTCCGTCGTAATGTTGCAACGGATTATACTAGAAAGTCAAATTACTTTACTACGGAACAGGATCGGTCGGAAAATCCGTTGTAAAACCCCTTTCTGACTGAATTTTCCTCAGAAAATCAACTTTTTCCTATGAAAGGTTTTCCGACAGAATGTTACGACGGAACTCCGTTGTAAAGGTGATTTGCGACAGAAATTCGACTTTCAACGACGGAACTTTTCTATCGGAAACAGGCCTTTTTCTTGTGATAGTGACGAGGATGAATCGATGTGTTTTTAGATGACAGTAGTGATGATACCAGTATTGATAGTAGCGATGAAAGTAACGACTTGGAGAATGTGCTTGTTATAGTAAATGAATAGGAGAATTTGCTTGTAGTTGTGTAATTGTCGGTTGAATTTGATTGTTATTGTAAAATCAATTAAAGAGTTTGTCGTTCTATTGTTAATTTTGTTACATCTCATTATACTTGTAATTTTTGTAATGTTAACAATATCATGGCATGTTACTAACATCTTTTTCAGGTGGTAATGGCGAGAGGGAAAAAAGGAGAAACGACGAAGAGAAAAAAGGAAAGGAGAAAAGGCAAGTTTTGATATATGATGATGACAAGGAAATGGTGGACGCGGAGGACGCAGAAGATTTGGGTCACAATGAGGATCCTCAAACACAGATGCAGATACAGCATCATGGGCAACAGCTTCAGGGGCAACAAGCCTCACAGTCTTTTCATGTTGTGGTATTAGTCCCTGTCATGCGCTTGTATGTATATAGTTGTGATTTCCTTCCTTTTGTATCCATATTTCCTATCACTGACCTATGTATTATTCTAACATGAACTATTTATTTACTTTTTGTTCATGATGCACGTTAAAATAGGTTTGATGATAAACCTGTTGTTAAGGCCATCTCCGGCACCCTAACAGGCTACTATCAAAAGCCTTGGAGGAATTACAGAGAGGTTGACGCTAAAACGAAGGAGCATTGGTGGAACTTGTTTTGCGTATGACATTTTCTACTTATAACTATGTATTACTAAATGTATTGATGGAGTTGTGGTTGATAAATTTAAATGTTTGTCATATACAGAAACAAAGCGTATGGACACCTGAGTTGGACGACCATGTGAAGAGAACCTTCGAATTCAAGTACGCAGATCGGCTGAGGGACATGTTTCACACAATCACACACAAGCAAATGATGCATATTGTAGCTAATGATGTACAAGAAGCGGTCCGAACAAAACAAGAAGAACAAAAGAGGCGGATCCATGGACAATGTTGTTGAACCAATCCATTACCAGAATTCAATTTCATCTATACATCATGCAAAAAGGATGGTGAGTTTGTTTTTTAGTCAAGTGAAATAGATAACAATTGTGGTTTAAAAAGAAATGACAAGTTTAATTTGTTTTGGTGCATGTACATTCAAAGGCGGCACAAAACGAAGGCCAGTTACCAACTACACATGACCTTTTCATGAAGACACACTTCAAGGAGGTCCCTGGGAAAGGAATGGTGCCTAAAAATGTGAAAGTCAAGAACATTGCGGTAACAACTTTAATATAATTTAGTATTTAAACTTATTATTTTGCCTTAAAATGGCTTTATTTTGACGATATGACCCCATAAACTTAGAAATTAGCTTCTTTTATGTTATTTCAATTCATAATCACTTATTACTATGTAATTATGAGATGTTTTGAGAAATAGTAAGTTCATAAGTTAAGAAATAAAGAAAGTAGGCATGTTAGAAGCCATTTTGGATTTAAATAGCTTTATTTTAATGATATGGACCCATAAACATAGAAATTAGCTTCTTTTATGTTATTTCATGTCATATTCACTTATAACTATGTAATTATGAGATGGTTTGAGAAAGAATGAGTTCATAAGTTAAGAAATGAAGAAAATAGGCATCTTAGAAGACATTTTTGGTTAAAATGGCTTTATTTTGATGATATGGACCCATAAACTTATAAAAGAGATTCTTTTATGTTATTTCAAGTCATTTTAACTTGTAACTATTTAATTTTGAGATGGTTTGAGAAAGAATTAGTTCATAAGTTAAGAAATGAAGAAAATAGGCATGTTAGAAGCCAATTTTGTTTTAAATGGCTTTATTTTGATGATATGGACCCATAAACTTAAAAATTATCTTTTTTATGTCATTTCAAGTCATATTCACTTCTAACTATGTAATTATGAGATGGTTTGAGAAATAATGAGTTCATAAGTTAAGAAATGAAGAAAATCGGCATGTTAGAAGTCATTTTTGCTTTACTTGGCTTTATTTTGATGATATGGACCCATAAACCTAGAAAATGACTTATTTTATGTGATTTCAAGTAATAATCACTTATATTTTTATTTGCTTTACTCGTAACTTATGTTTTTGGTAAATTGCTTAAACTATATATTATTGTATAATGTATTTCTTGTAGGAGAACTACCAGAAGATGGTTGAAGAAGCCACCACTCAAGAGATTAAAAAGAGTCCTAATGAGTTGTATTGGGAGAGGGTGGGTGGTCGCAACAAGACGGGTCGGTTTAGGGGACTCGGCCAAAATGCAGAGTATTATTATGGCAATCGGATGGGTTGAGTTTCCAGCTCTTCACAGCAGTACACACTGCGGGATGAGCATAGGGTGGACGCTCTTCGCTGTGAAATCTAGAGTTAACTCTGGAGTGAAATTCGGAGTGAACTTTGGAGTGAAATGGAAATTGAGATGCAAACCTGAATTCAAGCTGAGGTGGCCGAAATGGAGAGGAGAGCTGAGGAGATGTGGAATGAGTTTATTAGTCGATTCTCCAAAAACGACACATGTTCCACCTTTCAGCCTTAGCGTCGAGACCCCAGGGATGATCCGGGCAGTGGAGGAAAAAGCCAAGGTTCCCCGGTAATAGTATAGCATAGCTTTGATTTATGTAGTATGGACATGTACTTAATTTGAATTTATGTAGCGTTTGATTATGTTCCCGCTGTTTCGGGGGTTTTTGTCCCTTGGGAGAGTTACAACACTAAGACTGGATTCAGCAAAGGGCGCATGTACCTGCAAAACAAACGGACCGCCGGATGGTCGGTGGTCCGACTCCGAAGATTAAGTTAGTAAAGTATTCGGAGTTAAACGTATGGAAATAAAGTTATCTGCTCGGATTCTAAGCTCAGGTAAGGTGCTGTCTGTTTCATGAAAACGACAGCTCTGTAATAAATGAGAATGTGACGTATTGTCTCGTGTTCTGTCATAAATGAGGGAATTGTCCCTATTTATAGGGTCTTTAGGAAAAGTGTGCCCTCCCTAGGATCTGGTGACCTAGGGATTAGGTCACGCCGTAAAACGACGCCTTAAGGTTTGGGCCCTTAAAGGCCGCCATTCCAGAAGCAATATCTGGGTGACACGTGACACTGATCCCAAAAGGCTTTTGGGCGCATTTTAGGGTGACACGTGTCGCCCACCTAATGGTCCATTCTGGATTATCAGTGATCCCAGAACAGAGGGATGGCTGCCTACCACGTGTCACCATCTCAAAGGTCCAGGTGGCAGCTCTTCCTATGACACGTGGCAGCTTCCGATTGGGCCACTTGGCCGGGTATAAAAATACCCAAATCATTTGCCTGTCACAGGGGTCACATGCATTGCACATGACACCTGTGACAGGTGTCAACATTTGGCTGGCTGGTTTTCAAATGAACTTTAGGAGGGAAAAATTAGGGTTTTACCTTTCTATAAATAGAAGGGTTTGACCCCCCCCCCCTTTTACACCTTTGCGAATCTTGGAGAATCTATGGAATTTTGACTCTCAAAGACTCTCAAAGACTTAGACTTATCAAGCATCCGACGCTCGGCTTTCTGTCCGTCTGTTTCAGCAAACCAGGCGTCTCCTTGTACCTTCTTCTAAGGTAACCGCCTGCTCTCTTCTTTTACTTATTTTTTCTTGCATTTTTTCTTTATCAAATGGTTTCCCAAACGCACCCGGCACGACCTAGATTAGCGATCAGTCGGTCACCGGGGACAGCTGAATCTAGAACAAGGAGTGTTGAATGCTCATACGAGAACTTTGCTTTAAGTACATCTCCAAATCCGACAGTGTCTGTGCATCTACAAGACACGATGGCCAGAACAAAGCAGACAACGAGGAGATATAGGGCAGATGGTTCCTTTTACCATTCGGACAGTGAGACTGTCAACTCTGATGGCTCCATTAGGGTGCCTGCTAGTGAAATTTCTGAGAGCCCTCCAAACCCTTCTTCTAACCTTCCCCAAACTCCAACTTATTATTCTTCCCCCTCTTCAAGCGGCACCCCCAGTGACACCATACTGCGGGAAGCCGACAGTCAATACCAGGTCGAGCCTTCAGAACAGGCATCGGAGGAGAGTCTAGGGGAGGACCCTGCTGGCCCCACCCGGCAGTCCCCTAGCTCTGGGGAAAGCTCTAATGACGATTCAGCCTCGTCATCTTCTGAAAATTCCTCCGTTACTTCAGAGGAGGCCCGAGCAAAGATAAGCACTGCAAGGGAATCCTTGTCAGTGGAGAAGGGAGAAGGCTGGGCAGAACCGAGTGCTTCTAAGCGCCTAGAACGCGCCCCCTACTATCACCATGTCCCGCAAAGTAAGCGGACTTCTACGACATCCGGTCTTGCCAGTTTCAAGCGCAAGATAATAATGGGTCATGGCTTTTTCTTGTCCGTTCCCAACAAAGATGATACAATAACCTGGCCGACCTTAGCCAGCTACAAGGACCAAGCATTCGGCTGCTACGAGGCGGTCCTCCAGGCTGGTCTACGCTTCCCTCTCCATCTGGTCGTGGAGAGAATACTGGACGGATACCAACTGGGTATCTGGCAACTTGTCCCGAATTCATGGATTAATATCATCGGATATGTTGCCGCATGTGAAATGCTGGAGGTGGATCCCATCTTTGAGGCATTCGCCCACATGCACTATCTCAGCCGAGTGCCTGCCAAGGGCGGCGAAGGCTGGTACACCTTGTCCACCTGCAAGGGGTACATGATGGCAGTCGGCAAGGAAAACAAGTGGAAGGACTGGAGAACAAAGTTTTACATAGTCCATTCCTCTGATAGCCGACTGAACCAGAAATACAATAGGTGGAACAAGGATCCGCCCCTCCTGGCTGGCAAGAGTGCCTTGCCCCCTCTCCCTAGGCGGGCCCAGGAGGAAATTTTTGACCGGGGTTTGTTTAAAGTGTCCGTTTGGACAAATGAGCTGGGGGAGAAAATAGTCTTCCCCCAGATCTACATTCCCCTTTACAAGTGGCTAGAGGATGGGGTGTTCTTGGCCGCTTGTAGGCTAAGCTCTGAGATGCCTAGAGGTAGTCGGTCGTCTGTTTTTATGCAATTTTCAAATTTCTTTTCAATACTTCTTTATAAATTCTAACTCCTGCTTTTGGTGCAGACAAAGCTATGGAAAAGATCTCGGCAACAAGGAAGCTGGCAGCTGTCTCTGCGAAAAAATATCGCTCGAACATCCTTAATCGAGCGAGTGACGAGCAGAAAACAGTCGGGACCCCCAAGGTAGTTTTTTTATAAAACTTGGTATATTTTTCAGCAAAAGTCAATTTTAACCCGCCTGTGTTTCTGACACCTTTCCTTTTGCTAATGCAGAGTGGCTCCACCAGACCCTCTCCCTCCAAGCAATCCCAATCCAAAATCCAGAAGACTGGGACTGGTGATGTGAGTGCATCCGGTAAGAACCAGAAGCACATTGCTCACAAGCCCAAAAAAGGAGACGAATCTATTCTCGAAGCTGACTGGGAGCTTATCAAACCGGATGCTACTCAGGCATCGAAGGGTGGCTTTAAGCAACCCACTACTGTTGTCGGCTCAGCAGGAGAGAAGAGGCGTCATGGGAAGGAGGAGGAGGTTCAGCCGGACGGTATAAGCCGTATCTTCATTGAATTTCAACATCAAGATAGTTTCTTAGAATTTTCTTAACTAACTTTAATTTTGCAGCTCCTGTGCAAAGGCCGGCCGTCGTCCAGATGGCCAAGGAGATGCTGAGGGCGCTTGATCTAGAGGACAAGGCGTCCATGAGAGGAGTCGGCACCCTTAACTTGGATGTCATCTTGGGGAACCTCTGTGAGGTAAAGAGTTAGCTTAATTTTCTTATTGTTTAAGCACATATCCGACTGGTCTTGACCATTCGGCTCTTTTCTCATCTTCAGGCTATGCTGCGCATCCAGGTTCTAAGGAGGCCAATCCAGGAAAAGTCCAAAGAGGTAACAGCCGCTAAAGCTCGAGCCGAGTCCGCCTTAGACCTAGCTCAATTTGAAATTGCTCAGAATGAGCTACTGACCCTTGATATGATGTATTCCCAGGCGGATGCCAACCTGCAGGTAAAGAAGGAACTGGATTCGGCTCGCTCCAAAATCATTGACCTTAAGGCCAAAATTAAAGGTCTTAAGGAAAAGCTTGAGCCTCTGCAAGAGGCCAAGAAAGAGGCTGAGAGGGCCAAGGAGCGGGTTGGCCGCCTGGAGGTTCGCCAGGCGATCCAGGAGAAGCAGCTGAAGGCCAAGTTCAAGTCCCGATCTGAGGAGGAGAAGGAGGCCCTTGTCAAACAAATGATGGAGGACTATGAGGCCATCATGCGGATGGCATAGGAGGCGGTACAGCCGGGTGCTGACTATAGCACTTGGAAATCCAAGAGTCAGACTCCTCATCAGGCTCTTTCGGGGACGAGCAGGGAGACGAGAAGGGTGATGAAAATGCTGAGCAGCCGGCGGGTGATGGTGCGGCTGCCAATGTTGATAACTCCCCTGCCCCTTAAGCTTTTTATAATTTCTTTCTGCGTCTGAATGGCCATTTATCTGATCTTCCAGCCTGCGTGCCGAGTAAAAATGTATCTTTACCGACCGAGGGGTCGAGTTATTTAACAATTCTCCTGGCTTTGCTAGTTAACTCTTTGCAGTCGTCAATTTTGACGATTGTTTAATTTTTATGAAGCATCCGGTCATTCGGCCGATTTTATTTATATTGGTGTTTATGCATGCTTTAAAAATTTTCAAAGCTTATTTTTATGCATAGAATTTTAGCTAGGTATTTTAGCCCGTACAGTATGCGAATGTTCTTGCCCCTAGGCAGATGTCGATTGGTTTCGGTTGATTGGATTGATTAAATTAGAAATTATTGATACTTAGAAGAGTATGCATGGTTTCTAAGTCAATCAATCACTATGGTGATTGCCCCAAACCAAGCGACAGACGGCCATGCAGAGCAGACGATTCTTTAATTTCATTCGGCCATAGGCCTTTTTAAAATTAGATGCTAAGTTTTAACTTAGCTTATTTGTTTAGAGAAAGTATCCCGCCTGGTTTGCCCCAAGGCAGAACAGACGCATTCGGCCATAAGCCTTGTATACGCATAATGCTAAGTTTTTGGACTTAGCTTTTTTTTTTTTTTTGAGAAATAGTTCTCCGCCTGCCTTGCCCCAGAGCAAAAACAAGCGCATCCGACCTTATGCCTCGATAGCCTCTAATCATGAAACAGTGACATCTTTTCAATTGTACTATAACAATTCAAAAGACTTTCGTCCTTTTAGATTTCACTTTCTATTTATTCAAACGGCTGCGGTTGCGTTTTTAGCATTTGGTAAGGCCGTTTGATGTATTAGTAGAGCAATGTGCCACCCAAATGGGAGATGCTTCTCCTCGACGAATTCGCCCAAATGGACGTCGTCGGTTATCTGACTCATGTTGGAGCAGACGGTCATACTCATGTTGGAGTAGACTGTGGCTGTCGGCCTCTATTGTTTTATTTATATCCGGCCATTGGCCTCTATAAAAACTGTAAATAGTCGTTAAGTGTTGGACTTAACTTGAAAATAAATCAGTAGGGTCGACTGCTTTAGTGCAGTCGGCTCCTTCAGACGGAATGGGGCGTCTGCTGTTGGGACATACGCTAAAAAATAGGGTGGTCGTCTGTACTTTGTACAGGCGATGTTAGCATAATTTACAAAATTTAGCAAGAAGATAAGTTTGGGAAATGAAGGCATATTCTCATTAATCAGAACTTTGAAGTAATTACAAAAATTCTTAAAAGTAGTTGACAAGGTAAAGTTGTATCCCCAAATCAAAAATAATTACCTAAGTCCTCTAACTAAAGTAGCTAGGGAAGTAGGGTCGAACTCCACAGGGAAACAAGTCTTTCTATTCCTAATTAACTAATATAATCTAGATTATTAGGTAACCAATTATGTGAAGTTAAATAATAAACTAAACTACGGAGATTGAGAATAGGGAGAAAACAAAATATAAAAGGATCTAGGGCGTAGGTTCACCAATAAATAATATTCCAGGGTAAAATATAATAATCATTCATCAATGCATACATTAATCAGATTATAAAGAGCTTTCGTTACGTATTATAATCACACAATTAATTTACCGGTATTAAATCTCATCTTTCGAATCTCGACTTAACCATTTATAAATTAACCTGCCTATTGAAACTAGACCTAAACATTAATTCTCATCTGTCGAATCTTAAATCAATATTGTTAAACTCATGCATAAAAGATCTGCGCAAATCTAGTCACAGAGCATTAAATCAATCAATAGGAAATTAATCTAGCATTGACAATTAACAACAATAAATTACCCCTTCATATTATTTATGGATCCCCACAAACCCTAGAAAGAAAACTACTCACACATAATAGAAACTAAACTAATCAAAGCAATAAAGCAAGACATGATTAAAGGAATAAAATAAACAACTAAGATTAAGAGAAGAGAAATCGTTACCAAACAAATCTGGAATCAAGAGTAGATTAAGAACAAAGGTTTAGAGAGAGAGAAAATCTAAGAAAAATAATTAAGAGAGAAAAGAAAGTGTAAAAGAGAGAGAAGAGAGAGTTAAAATTGTATTACGGAGGAGTATTTATACTCCGTATAAATCCTAAACTAAAACAAACTAAAACGACGCTAATCGTCCCTTAATAAATATTAGCACCCGATCGGGCGAGGCACCGCCCGATCGGGGGCGCCTTTTTGCTTCTTAACACTAATCTCGCGCGTCACCGGGCGCTTCACCGGGCGCCAACCTTAGCTTCTCCTACCCGGCCGGGCGCGTCACCGGGCGCCAGCCTCTTTTGCCGGGAGGCTCACTTGGGCCACTATTTGGACTACGATTGGGCCCCAATTCTTCGGGCCAATCTGGGTTTCCTCTTCCGGTCTTGAATTATCGGTCCAAATGCCTCGGTATCACCTATACCGAGCCCTTAATCACTGGTTCAATGGCTCTAACCAGCCCTCGGCTATAGAATCTGGTCGTGCTTCTCCGATGTTTGGATTACTCCAAAATATCTCGAGAAAATACTCCAAAAGCATAAATCCCTGCAAAAGTCAACCAAATCTACGAAAACACTAGAAAACACCAATTAGTAATAAAAGTGGCTCTAAAGAGCCAAAAACACTACTAATTACGACCAAGGGACTGGGGTAAAATACTATATAAAATAGACACATTAAACTCCCCTAAGCCAAACCTTTGCTTGTCCCTAAGCAAAGATCTCATCAATGAATGAATAAATATGCTTCACCCCAAAAGTAAAAATCAAGCACAAGCGATCCATGGTAAATCAAATAAACATGCTTCAAAATCAGCCAATCAAATCCATCTAATTACCAATCTTCCCTAACAATTGTCAAACAGAGCAAACCACAAGAGCATATAGAATTCAAGACTAGTGCTCACGCACTCAACTCTCATTTTTGTGGCGAGTAAAAGATGTACTCGATCGCTCTCCACCCAACCCCTTTATGTGAACAATGCCCATCCATCTCACACTCTCGTGTGTATAAAACAATGAACGCTCAATCCTACTAGTCGACTCGAAATATGCCAAATCATAACTTGCATTGATAAACAACACTTTCACATTCATACAATTCTATGCACAAAGGTAGGAAGGTCTTTAAAGCTTGTAATGTAAGGCTTGGGTAAAGGGTAGGATAAATTTGGGAATAAGTGAGAGAAAAGCTATGCTTAAAGGAGCCATATCCTAATAAAACCCATGATCAAAATAAATAATGATCATACATCTCCAACAACATAACTAACTCCAACAAAAACCAAATATACTCCAATCATAATAAACAATCCCAACTCTTACATATCACTCATAAAATATAATAATGAAGAATTAGAGTGAATAAACAAACTTTATTTCTAAACTTGAATTTTTCATTGAAGATCTTATTATTTTTCTTTTGATCAACCTTAAACTAGAACATTTGAACATTGAACAATTTTTTTTTCTTTTCTTTTGAAGTTCACTTATTTTTTTGGTTATTTTAGATTTTAACACCTACTAAAAACCCGAAAATGGTTTTTAACACCTCCAAAAAAAAAATGATTTTAACACCACCCAAATTTCAAAAAATTGGGTATTACCACCACGTAACTGATTCCGTTTACAAATCCGTTAAGTAGGGCCATATAGACACGTGTCGCTTTGTTATTGGCCAAAAAAATAAAAAAAATAATAAAAAATTAAAAAACAAAAAATAAAAATTTTTAAAAAAATTTAAAAAAAAATAAAAAAACCTAAACCTACCCCAGCCACCCCAGCCCCACCCACCGCGCCACCACCGGCGACCCCACCCCCACCACCCTTTCCTCCACCTACGCACCCCACCCCTTCCCTTTCCCCATTTTCATTTCCCGACCCACCACCCCGAAACCACCCTAAACGCCCCCTCCCCCGGAAAACGCCCCTCCTCCCCCCGAAACGCCCTCCCTCTCCTTTCCCCCTCCCTTAATCGATTCCCTACCACCCCAAACGAAACCCTAAAACCCGTTTAGGGTGGTTTCGGGGTTGTGGGTCAGGAACGAAAATGGGGAAAAGGAAGGGGTGGGGTGCGTAGGTGGAGGAAAGGGTGGTGGGGGTGGGGTCACCGGCGCCGGGCGATTCACTGGGACGCCGGACGCCGGAAGGGGGTGGGTTTGGGGACGCCGGTGGTGGCGCGGTGGGTGGGGCTGGGGTAGTTTTAGGTTTTTAATTTTTTTTAAACAAATAAAATAGTGACACGTGTCACTGTGGACCACATTTAACGGAATTTTTTAACGGAAACCGTTAAGTGGTTGTAATACCAATTTTTTGAAAATTTGTATGGTGTTAATACCCATTTTTTTTTTTGGAGGTGTTAAAAACCATTTTCGTGTTTTTAGCAGGTGTTAAAATCTAAAAAAACCTATTTTTTTCAACATATTTTTTTTCTTGAACTTCTCTTTTTTTTTTCATAACATCATGCTTTTTTTTTTTAAGAAAATATAACTCCCAAACTCATCAAAAATAAACATGATCATCAACAAAACAACTTCTCAAAAACCCACCCAAGCTGTGCAGATAATAAGCACACTACAAGCTCCCTCACCTCACTCACTAATAGCTCCCCCAAGCCAATCTTTGGACAAGTAACCAATGGGGCAAAATAAGCTTGTAATATGGCTAATAAAACAACAAAAAGTCAAGGCAACAACATGGGTAGCTAAATGTAACTACAATATCTGGAGGCTACCTAAAAGAACAAATGCCTTCGTCCTCCACAATGTGCATAATAATGAATCATATGAATATTACTAATAGTTGCAAACCAATACTCAAATTCATTGGCATACCAAGAACTATGGAACTATCACACATTCATAACCAAATCAACTAGTCAAGCACTATATTCACAAGTAGTTGGACAAAATTGACGCATGTTAAGGTTTCAAGGCAATCAAACATCAAATCATGATTAACTAATCCACCATGCCCATCATCAAATACCAAGAATCAAAACAATTTTCTCAAGTAAGGGGCACAGGGAAGCATAATTTACAAACACACCAAAAATAAAAGAAAAGAGGAAAAAGAAAGATACCAAACCAAAATCTCCCCCAAGCCAGAATCAGACAATGTCCTCATTGGCTCGGGAACTAGCCCAGCATAGCTAGTCCAGATCATCCTCATCAATCGAGCCGAAACCCGCATCTCCACTGCCACCTGCACCACCTGCACCAGAAGAGCTACCACCAAAATAATCAGCATGAAAACTCCCCCCCCGCCGATCCCCCAAAAGGAATGTCCTGGTCGTACCCGTAGAAGGAAGAATAGTCAGTGTAAATACCACGGGCAGTAAGATCCCTATCGTATCCCTGGGGTGGAGGCTGAAACCAGTCAGGGTGAATAGCATCGTCAGGAATGTTGCCCTGACGAGCATAGTCATCATACATAGGGTAGAGAGCTCTACCCTAGTTCCTCTCTAGGTACCCTAACCTATGGTCTATGGAGCCCACCATCCTCCTAAGGTCAATATGGGAATGCTCGATACGTCCTAAGGCCTGACCTATACTCAGAAGGTCCCAAACTGGATCAGAGTCAACATGAGGGACGGAGTGGGACATATGAGGTGGAGAGAAAGCCACCTCGGGCTGAGGCTGGGGTGGTGGTGCCTTCCCCCTAGCGTTGGCAACTAAAACATCATATGTGTAAGAAGGTTTCCTTGGGAGAAAGGCCGTCAAGTCAGGACTGGGTAAGGGAAAAATGGGTAAAGGTTGCTCGCTCTCAGTCCTAATACACCAAAAGGGTGTCTGCTCACTATCAGGTCGAACCCACCCCAACTCCTCAAAATACCTAGCAGTCATATAGGTATCTGGTCCACAGTTGGTCAGCTGGTGGGGTCCGTCCACAACAAAACCGACCTTTTTCACTGTTATCCGAGTGATAAGGCCTCCTAAACGGATGAGGGTTTTTGAAGTGGTGCTAGCCGTGGCATGCCTACTCAAATGGTGAACAATAAACCTACCTATGTTCAATTTCCCGTACCCATATACATAGTGTCCTATGACTGCTAATTCGTTAGATTGGGCATTGTGGGGTTTGTACCTACCTAAAAAACACAAACCCGCAAATCTTTGCCAGATTTTTGAGACAGGGTGGTGAATGGGTTTGGTACTAGCATGTTGGGGGTCAGGGGTAGGCAAACCTGTCAAAGCATGATATATATCACCCATTTTATAGTCCGCATGCCATTGGTAAGATAGTTCAGAATTTAATTCAAATAATTTACAAAATTCTACAAAAGTTAAACTAATATTCTTATTGTTCAACCTGAAAAATAAATTTGGCCCATTTCTACTACTAACAACATGTAAAGAAGATAGGAATTCACAAGTAAGTTCTCGGAAAGTAGGATAGTGCATATCAACAAATTTTCTCATGCCAATGTCATTTAAATATCGTTTTACAAAATCAAACAAACCAAATGATTCTAGAGTAGGGCGGTGTAACCACCGAGAAGGAATTACCTCACGACCAATTAAGTGTTCTAGCTGCTCCGTTTGCTCATGGCTAGCGATACGGATCGTCGGCCAGTACGGAAGCTGCAAATCCGGGTCGTATTCCTCCCTCGAACTGAAGCTCCTACCGAAAATGGACCTAGCCCTCTTTGAAGCCATGTTAGAAAATGGGTTTGAAAATTTATTGAATTAAATCTAAAAAAATTTTATATGGAAATGTAGAGGATGAAGAGAGGATTACAAATATGTAAAAAGTTCTGAATTTGGGTGAGAAATGGAGGAGAAATCTTAGAGAGAAGGTAGAGAGAATTTGAGTTTTAGAGAGAGAAAGTAATGGAGAAAAGAAGAAATGGAGGAAGGAAGAAGGAAATAAAGAAGAAAGGGGCAGACGGACGCGCGCCCGGTCGGGCGGTGGGTCACCCGGTCGGGCGATCTGGAGTATTTTTACGTAGAGGTTCTCGCGCCCGGTCGGGCGATCTATCGGTCCAATTTTATCCAACTCTCGCACCCGGTCGGGTGATCTAATGTTCAAATTTTTGCCTCTTCTCGCGCCCGGTCGGGCGAGAGTCGCCTGATTGGGCGGACAATTTTGTCCGTATACGACGAGTTTCGCGCCCGGTTGGGCGCCCTTCGCCTGGTCGGGCGAAAATACTTAATTTTTGGACCCTTGCTCTCGCGTCCGGTCGGGCGAGCTTCGCTCGATCGGGCCGGAGGCTAAATCGTCTAATTATTATTCTTCTTCTTTTCTCCAAAATTTGGCTAACTCTTTTCCTTCAAACCTGTACAAACACTCATAAAACTCATTAAATTCCCTCATCTCTCCTCTCATAAGAAAAAGGAAAATAAAAACTAGTCTATAAAGCATTAAAAATACGGGTTGGCTCCCGCAAAGCGCTGGTTTATCTAGGTCCCGCACGACCTTCTTACCAAGTACAATAACTAGGACCTTTGGCCTAACACTTGATCGGGTGGTTTCTCACCCGGTCTAACGGTGTTTAGGCTGCGATGAGGCTTCCTGACATACCTTGTGGGACGCCAAATCACCTTATCTGGTGGATTCTCCTTGACTTGGAATGGGGGATCTTCAATGTTACGCATTAAAGATCCTTCTTCGATCGAAGGTTGCTTCATATTGTCATTGCATTCAACACTTGCAACTCGATCTGGCGGAACACTTACCGTAGGCTCAATTCGCACAATTTTCTTAACCGGTTCCACCTTTTCATCCTCGAAACCAATACCAACAGTGTAAAGTGCTCTTTCTATTGCATCGATTTCCTTCTGCCATTTGTCTTTCTCATCTGAAATGGATGCAACACAAGTTACTGCCTCCAAGGGATCTTTTTCAAGAGCTTGCGGTTTGTTAGAATAATTCTCAACCACATTAACACTGAAATATTTCTCCTAAGTCATGGAGCTTTTGGGGGCATTATTCAGATTAAAGACAACTTTATCATCCCCTACTGATAGTGTTAACTTGCCACTTCTCGCATCTATGATTGCTCCTGCAGTGTTAAGGAATGGTCTACCCAAAATAATTGGGGTTTGCACATCCTCATCCATATCAAGAACAACAAAATCTACAGCTATATAAAATTTACCTACTCTAACGGGGACATCTTCTAAAACACCTAAGGGGTATTTGAAAGAACGGTCGACCATTTGTAGAGTTATATTGGTAGCTTTTAATTTACCCATATTCAACTTAGAACACACAGATAATGGCATGACGCTAACACTTGCACCCAAATCACATAATGCATTATCAATCAAGAGATTGCCAATATGAAAAGGGATAGAAAAACTACCCGGATCTTTTAATTTAGGTGGAGACTTATTTTGAAGTACGACACTAAACTCTACAGTGAAAGCTACTTTCTCTACCTCAATAGACCTTTTCCTAATCAATATTTCTTTCATAAATTTTGCATACGAGGGGATTTGTGTGATTAATTCAGTGAAGGGAACTGTTACCTTCAAATCTTTTACCACCTCCAGGAACTTACCAAACTGCTTATCCAAATTTATCTTCAATTGACGATTGGGGAATGGAAGTTTGATAGTTGTCTTAGGAGCATTATTGCTCTTGTCTAGAGTAGCCACCTTCTCTGGAGTCGTACCCTGCAATGTAGAAATAGATATGTTAGTATTATCCTTTAGCCCTGCAAGGCTATTAACTACATTGTTTGGTTTAACGGAATCAAGATTAGCATTATTTAATAAATCAGGTTCATCAACTCTGGGCTTAGAGGGCCCTTCATAGTTTGAACCACTCCTTAGAGTAATTGCAAAAGCTTGATCCGTAGGCCGGGTCGGCTGTGCCGGTAGAGCTCCCTATTGGCGGGCTTGTAGAGTAGCGGAAAGTTGCGCAATTTGATTATCTACAATTTTATTATGTGCTAGAATTTGATCAATTGTCGCATATCTACTCTCCATGTGCTTTTGCATATTGTAGACACCCATTTGTGTCTCCCCAAAACCAAAACCAGTGCAGAGTACCTTTTGCGTCAAACCATAATCGAATGAAGTGAAAGTGTGGAAAGTCTAGTGTTGCGGATAGTTTTAATTTCTTTTCTCTTCTCTCTGTTTTTGAAAACTTATTTTAAGAAAATAGCCAATCCAATTTGGTTGGTCCATGATATGGGTCCAATAATAGTGTAGTTGGATGGGGCTTGCCAAGACCTTTCCAACGATATATTATAAGCCCAATTCCGATGAATATTGAGGAAATTATGGCCAATTTACTAAACTGGGCCCGATTTGAGCCTTATATGCGGCCCAATGATCTAGGAGAGGGCTTAATATGATTTATCATTCCTAATGCAATTAGGAATGGTTTTAGTCTTCTAGATTCTTCCAGAAAGTTCATTCCTAATTCAATTAGCATTGATAAATTGACTTTTGTTGACTTTTCAGAGTTTTTATTAAAATCAAATAGCATTTTCGAGGAAATTATATGATTTTATCCTCCACTACGGCAAACTTATCTGATTTTCGAAAACGCGTTAAAAACAGGCTTGACGCCTGACTCCAGGCATTGGCGCCTGGAATCAGGCCTGGCGCCTTGCGCCAGCCATTGGCGCCTGGTGCTAGCCATTGGCGTCTGGCGCCAATAAGCTGGTGCTGGCGCCAGCTCTGTTTTGCGTGCGCCAACCTCGTTTTGCGTGTGCCAAGTGCTCTATTTTGATATTTTATCTTTTTGGCTGATTTCTCTATAAATAACGTATTAAAAACTCGAATTTCATTCATCAATTCTCATCATTCATGAGTTCTCACCTACAATCAGTTTTCATTCGCAATCATTAATTCTCTAATTCTCTCTTAATCATTCACCAACTCTCATCCAGATTTTCTTGATTATTCTCTCTTTCTCTCTCTTTTTCTAAACTAGCCTTTTCTCAAATACAAAATTCTGTATTCGCAAGACTTAGATACACCTAGCTATATTCGAAGTTGCCTTCGCCCTAGACGTGAAAGGTTTAATTTCTGAGGGTTTGGTCCCAAATCTTTATTTCAATTATTTAATTTAATTGTTTTGTTTATTATTTTCCTTGAAGTTACTAACGTGTGTATTTTTTTATTAGAAAGAGGTACGAGGCATCAAAGTAAGTGCTTTAATGATTTTAATTGATATTATGATGTAGAAATCATGTTTACATTGTTATTATGATATTCCTAGTATCATGTCTAGGGTAATTTTAATATCAAATATGCTTATTATGATTGTTGCGATGCTTCCTATGTTTTTCCTAATATTTATTCTTGTTAGTATCATGTTAGGGCTAAAGATTTGATTTTTATTGCTTAGTGACATGCTAGGGTTTGTTATTAATCTTGTTAGTATCATGCCTAGGATCGTGCTATTATTATGCCTTAATATTAACATGAATATGATAATTATTATAATTGTTATAATTCACGATGATTATGAACATCATTATTATTGTTATTATTCTAATGATGATTATTTTATCTATGATGATATTATTATTATTATGATTATTATAATTATTCATGATTATTATTGTTGCTTGATACATTATTTATTTTTATTGCTTGATCACCTTTATTGCATGTTTAAAGGGAATTGGTACTTGTAATCACGCTTAATAAGATAATTAATAATCTTGTTAGGGTTAATTGTGATTATAATTTCAAGTGATCGCCAATAATAGTTTTGTTTGTGCATTAAATTCAACCAACATAGATAAACAGGTTTAGGGTTAATCCTATTGATTGCATGTTAGTCAGAAAGTACACATGAATACGATCAGAATAAAGTAGAGGCCTATTATTAGGGCAGGTTCAATCTCTTTTAGGTTCGATTTGTTCCTTCATCCCCGAACCCTTATTTGGTTCTAGACCTTATGGAGTTGACGATCTCTTAGATCATTAAGGGGTGTAACCTTCATCCTTTGAACGGTTTACAAGTTCCTAAAAAAACTTGTTGGCGACTCTTTTGCTCTATCTTCTTCCCTTTTGGACGCCACCGCACTTTAGTGTATGATCACAATGGGGTTCAAGCTAGTGGGATTAAGGCTTGAAATTATTCCCTACAGTGTTTGGCGACTCCATTGGGGAGGATCGAAATAACACCGCGCGAAACTGGAAAATTTTATCGAGCACAGAAAGCTGCTGAGGCATGTGGGAAGTAGCGCCAGAGGCCAGAGTTTGGCGCCAGACTTTTAGCCGTAGCGCCTGACGCCAGCATTGGCGCCAGGCGGTACAGTTAAAAACTGGCGCTAGTCTCTGATTGCTGGTGCCAATTTCCCCCAATACCGAGCCAGAAATATGCGTTCTAACTTCGACAAGTTTTTCGTATTGTTTGCTCGATCCTACTTCCTGATTGAATTTTTTTCTCACTTTTTTGAAACTCATATGTGTTCTACATATGGACATAACCCTCTGGGAATTCATGCTCCATCTACCTAATTGAACGCTCCGTGCAACAAAGGGTACATCCGAGAATGTTGAATTCACCAAACCATGGAAGCGATTTTTTTCTAAAACTCGCGGTGTCCCATCCACTCGCGCCAACCCTTCACGGTTAGGCTTTCGCACAGTGCATCCGGACAATTATTCATGGACCCTATATTGACTAAATCATATCCCGAACTTTAGAGAACTAGAGCCATGGTTAGGTTGCAAACTCATTGCATCATATTGTGGCTACTTGACTAATTGTGCAAACTCTATGTGATTTTTCCTAACCGTTTGTTTGACTTGTGTTAAGACTAAATAAATTGATTAATGAATAAAGGACTTTGTTTAATTAATTAATTAATTAATTTGAGCTAATAAATAAACATAAAATCGAGTCATAGTTCCTTTAAGTCAACCCGGATTTTTATTCCCGTATACTGCACAAGAGTCAACTTGTTTTGGTCATAGCCGGAGTTCTAGAAAGAACTACGAGTTCTATAACCTATGGATCTGTAGCCCCGAGTTTTATCTTTAATTTGGCGTTAGTTTCGTCCCAATCAGAGTCACAGATAAAAAGTTATGATTAAAATACCACAGCTTGTCCAGTTTAATATATATACGTGAAGTCTTAACTTAGTCTTTGCTTGAGTCTAGTCACATAGTCTAACCACATGGTCATGACACGAGTCTTAACATGTCACCTACACTCACTAGTCTTAGCACACACTTTGAGTATATATCACCATGGCCATGTCTTAGGTTCATGCATGAGTCGGTCTTTTCCGTCGTTTAAGTTGGGGGTACATTTTATTCCTAATTCTTCATATCCCTCCATTATTCTTCTTCACATTCTATTCCATTTTTCTTCACTTCCTCCATCCATTGCATGTTGAATGAAGTTTGAGTCAAATAATTAACAATGAGTATCCCCAAATTCCATTACCACAGTACTTGGTCGAGGAGAGAAGGACGATTAATCAAGGACAACCTCTTTATTCAAGTTTCACTTTTTGATAAACCGATTCGTCAAAATAGGAAGGCTAAGAAGATAATGGCAACTCAATAGGAAGTCAATGAGCTTAGGAACCAATTGGTTATCGTGACTGAGACACTGAGGCTACTCACACTCAAGATCGATGATCCCGTGAAGCAACAACAAATGAACCTAATCCAAGAAAGTTTGAGAAAGCTATCTAGTGACTATAAATTTTAGGGCATGATTTCACAAGGGGTCTCGCTGAACAAGGAACTTCTTCCGCATAAGTTCAACGCCACTGACATCCCTAAATTCAAGGCAATAGATAACCTTTACTTCCATCTAAGAGCTTTCGAAACTATAATGAACATTAAGGGTATCGATAAGAAGGTTTTCCCCTCTCTGTTCTCACTATCTCTTGAAACCGTTTGCCAACAATGGTACTTCTCCCTTGACAAGGAGAAAACCTCTACCTGGGAATCGATAGTAAACGCTTTCATTGATAGGTACAAGTGCAATATCCAAGTTGAAACCGACCATAGACAACTTGAGATGCTAAGACAAAAAGAGAATGAAGGCTTTACTTCTTTCTTTAATAAATGGAGGGAAACTTCCGCCAAGATGATTAAGGTCCCCACCGAAAAGGAGTCTGTGAGGATGTTTATCAAGAATCTCCAAGAAAAGTATTCGAAGCATTTAAAATATCAACACAACTTGAATACTTTCAAGGCCGTTTATGACATAGGTATCGAGATCGAAGACGACCTCACAAAGCAAAAAGCTACTAACAATAGTAACCACGGTGGCTGGAAAGGAAAGAAGAACAACAATCCTTCTTCTTCCGAAAACGCCCACTCTAGTAATAATGTTAGTGCCTTTGACCATAATGGTGTCTTAGCCATAGACAATCAAGGATCTAAAAGGAAACCCAGGCGAGAGTTCACACCCATTGGAATGACCTACGATGCTGCTATCGATCGTCTCTATTATCGACGATTAATCAAGCCTATTAGCCCTACCGAGGATCCAACACCATAAAATCGATCTTCGAGGTGGAATCCAAACTCCTATTGTAAGTACCATCGAGGGCGCGGTCATACTACTGATGAATGCTACAGGTTTCAAAACCTCATTCAAGATCTCATAGAAGCAAACAAGATCCCATTGCCTCTAGCTAGCGAGAAGACTGGGTGATGATGAAGCGAACGACACAAGACAGAGGTGAGCTTCAACGACAAGGTTTCATGACCTCTTTTTTTCTATTTCTTTTTCATTTTTTCCTTTCCCCAATAAGTATAGCATAGGCACCTTTTCTTTTCCTATAGATTAATTTTGTAGTTTTTTTTCCTTTTTTCCTTTTTAATAAAATGAGCATTTATTTCCTTACATATGATCATTTCATTATATTGCATTAAAAAAAAAAAAAAAAATCCATATCGAATTAAGCACAAGGTATACCAATGATTTGAGGCACCTCTTGTAGCCACATCATATCACATTTCACCCTTCAATTATACATCCTTTCTTCATAAACCACTTTGAGCCTCATCTAACGATAGACCCTTCATTTTTTTAACCTACATCTATCTATCCTTGGGATGGGATGGTGTGCAACTTTTGCAATTCTAAAGAAAGCTTGAGCAAATTCAAAAGATTAAAATAGCAAGAATAGAAAAAAATAAATAAAAGTGTACAAAAGGGCAAGTGTTCCAATGTCTTTGATATGAAAATATCTTCGATAAGAAAACGTCTCAGATTGCGTCTCTTATCGAGTGCTCGATACCGTGCCTGAGAAACATGAATGCCAAGTGAGTGATAGACCGCATGATCGAGATTGCTCACACTTATAAAAATGAAATAAATGCTAAAGCAAAAGAAAGAGCTAAAAAAAAGTAGAAAACCTCAAGCATGAAAATACAAAGATTCAAAAGCAAGGTTGCACACCTTGGGGGCTTATCGAGGGTCTTGAGCCTTTATCCCCTTCTTCTATAGCCTTTAGCCTAACCACGTTACAATCCTTAAAAAGACCTTTTGAGGTATACACACTTGTGCGAGGTTCGGCTAGAGATACGTTCGGCCTGATTCCTAACGGATACGTAGGCAACCTCACATTGAGGTGCGACCGTAATAAACATGCATTCATATTAATATTCACATTCACACACTTGCACCATGATCATATCAAGGGATCTCCAATGCTCATCCCTATTCATGTAGAGCTAGACTTAGGGGCTTGATCCCTACATCATTAGCTTACTTAGCCTAAGAGTCACCACCATTTGACTCTTTTAACAAATAACATCTTCCAACACACTTAGCTCTTGTGTCCTAGATTTAGTGTCACTATCACACACTGCACAGATACATGACCAAATATACCTTCCCTTAGGAACCCTTTGTCATAAAATCTTAACGCTGAAGCATGCTTCGTCAAAATCAATCATAATTGTCATTGCATCACGAAGTATGAAATGCTTAGCCTCCGTGCCTAAGTTACCCAAATACTTTCTTCATTGAGTTACCCATTGAGATAGCCTAGGATGGATTAATCCTTGCACCTTGAAAGATAGTATCAAACAACATTTGACTAAGCTCATTCAACATGCACCTTCAAAAACTTCGATTCTTTCTTTTTCGCGTCTTTCTTTTTCGGGAGAAAGTCGGTACCCTCCACAAAAATGACGGAAATTTTTGCATTATTTTGAGTCGCATGATCACATTACAATGCACACATGAGTCATGTACACACTGATTCATGTCGTGTCATATCACTTTGATTTGAGTCTTACACATGTGTCAAACAGTTTGAGTCGAGTCAACCTCGAGTCAGTCAATCATATCGAGTCAAGTTTATACCTTGAGTCGTGTCAAGTCGATGAGTCAAGAAATGCTAAACCTTTGGTCAATCCTAAGATAATTAAAAAGATTGGCAAAGTTCTACAGTCAAAATAAGTACAGGTGCAGCAGAACAGGGAAGACCCTACTCCAGCGTCTGGCGCTAAATCTTTTCAGCAACAACAGAGCTCGAAGCCTCTCAAAAAGGTGATTATGACTTCATGCTGCAATTTCGGGTTCCTTGGTACGCTAGTTAGCCCCTATAAGCAATTTGACATGATTAGTAGTCGGCTCGATTACAATCGTAGTAAGTGGTCGACCTGACAAAAGATCGTCTCACTTAGCTTAAGCGCCTAAAGCACTGGCTCATTACAGTTGGTTCAAAAGCAAGCAGTTAAACGACAATATTTCCAAATATGGATTGTCGCGCATTCTTCTTAAACGAAAATTTTTCCAAAAATTGGATTGTCATTCCCAACTGACAATATTTCTAAAAATGGATTGTCGTGCATCTTCTTCAACGACAATTTTTCCAAGATTAGATTGTCATCTCTGGCAAAGTTTTCAAGCGTGGATTGTCGTGCTCCTTCTTTGTTTGGCAAGTTTTTCTAAGTTCGGATTGTCATACATTCATAGATCACTGGCAAGTTTTCCGAGATTGGATTGTCATACATCGAGCTCCCTATGGCAAAATTTCCCAAAGGATTGTCGTAGGTCTCTACTCATCATAAATTTCGGCAAAAGTTCCTCAACATGGATTGTCTTCAGCAAGTGGCAAATTTTCCCGAAGTGGATTGTTGGTCGACTCTTTTTTTTTGCAAATGTTCTAAAACGCGGATTGTCAATCGTGGCAATATTTTCCTAAAAGGATTGTCGCATAGCGTTGGCAAATTTCCAAGATGGATTTCTTTCAAGAGTTATATTCCAAGATGTGGATTGTCGATCGTAGCAAAGTTCTTATGAAAGATTGTTATGAAGCATTGGCAACTTTTCCAAAAATTGGATTTTGGCAAATTTTCCGAGATACGGATTGTCGCTTCATCGTGGCAACATTCCAAGGATGGATTGTTACGTGGCATTGACAACTTTCCCTAAATCAGATTGTCATACATCATACAAGAGTTGTGTTGGCAACTATTCCCAAATACAAGAGGATTGTTGACATACTGGTTCACAAGCAGCAAAGCGCCGACGTACTGGCATAGCAGCATTAAGGATTAAAAAGCAGTGATCTTTTCGAGGACTATCACAGCGGAAATTGGAGTTATATCAAAAGAAGCTCCTTGTTCAGAGACGAGTGAATATCGAAACAGCAAGGTGGCGTTCCCTAGATTGTGGAGAGTTGTCACAAACAACTGAGGATTATTTCAAGTGAAACAATCTTCGATGGTATTCCCTTGGACGTGGAATATTATCAATACGGATGAGGATCGTTTCAGGCAAAGCAGTCTTCTAATTTGGAAGCAGTTACGGGTGTAACAGTTTTCAGGCGGGATGGCGTTCTCTAGCTTGCAGGAGGTCATCAAAACAACAGAAGCGGCAGCAAATCGGTTACTTTCAGAGACGTGTGCTCGACGGTTCAAGATACGCGTTTCTAAACTCTTTTATCTGTTAAACTAACGCTAGTTTTGCAGGTATCGGCGTTACAAGAATGATTTAGGATCGCAGAACGTTATGAATCATTCTCCGTCTCTATCGATACTTTGACTTTTGTTTTCGAAACTTGCGTTTCTCCAAACTCAGTCAAAGTGGGGGCTTCTGTAGACACCCATTTATGTCTCCCTAAAACCAAACCCAGTGATGAGTACCTTTCGCGTCGAACCATAATCGAATGAAGTGAAAGTGTGGAAAGTCTAGTGTTGCGGACAGTTTTAATTTCTTTTCTCTTCTCTCTGTTTTTGAAAACTTATTTTAAGAAAACAACTAATACAGTTTGGTTGGTCCATGATATGGGTACAATAATAGTGTAGTTGGATGGGGCTTGCCAAGACCTTTCCAACGATATATTATAAGCCCAATTCCGATGAATATTGAGGAAATTATGGCCAATTTACTAAACTTGACCCGGTTTGAGCCTTATACGCGGCCCAATGATCTAGGGGAGGGCCTAATATGATTTATCATTCCTAATGCAATTAGGAATGGTTTTAGTCTTCTAGATTCTTCTAGAAGGTTCTTTTCATTCCTAATTCAATTAGCATTGATAAATTGACTTTTGTTGACTTTTCAGAGTTTTAATTAAAATCAAATAGCATTTTCGAGGAAATTATATGATTTTATCATCCAGTACGGCAAACTAATCTGATTTTCGAAAACGCGTTAAAAACAGGCTTGGCGCCTAACTCCAGGCAATGGCGCCTGGAATCAGGCCTGGCGCTTGGTGCTAGCCATTGGCGTCTGGCGCCAATAAGCTGGTGCTGGCGCCAGCTCTGTTTTGCGTGCGCCAACCTCGTTTTGCGTGCGCCAAGTGCTCTATTTTAATATTTTATCTTTTTGGCTGATTTCTCTATAAATAACGTATTAAAAACTCTGTTTTCATTCATCAATTCTCATCATTCACGAGTTCTCACCTACAATCAGTTTTCATTCGCAATCATTAATTCTCTAATTCTCTCTTAATCATTCACCAACTCTCATCGAGATTTTCTTGATTATTCTCTCTCTCTCTCTCTCTTTTTCTAAACTAGCCTTTTCTCAAATACAAAATTCCGCATTCGCAAGACTTAGATACACCTAGCCATATTCGAAGTTGCCTTCGCCCTAGACGTGAAAGGTTTAATTTCTAAGGATTTGGTCCCAAATCTCTATTTCAATTATTTAATTTAATTGTTTTGTTTATTATTTTCTTTGAAGTTACTAACGTGTGTATTTTGTTATTAGAAAGAGGTACGAGGCATCAAAGTAAGTGCTTTAATGGTTTTAATTGATATTATGATGTAGAAATAATGTTTACATTGTTATTATGATATTCCTAGTATTATGTCTAGGGTAATTTTAATATCAAATATGCTTATTATGATTGTTGCGATGTTTCCTATGTTTTTGCTAATATTTATTCTTGTTAGTATCATGTTAGGGCTAAAGAATTGATTTTTATTTCTTAGTGACATGCTAGGGTTTGTTATTAATCTTGTTAGTATCATGCCTAGGATCTTGCTATTATTATGCCTTAATATTAACATGAATATGATAATTATTATAATTGTTATAATTCACGATGATTATGAACATCATTATTATTGTTATTATTCTGATGATGATTATTTTATCTATGATGATATTATTATTATTATGATTATTATAATTATTCATGATTATTATTATGATTATTATTGTTGCTTGATACATTATTTATTTTTATTGCTTGATCACCTTTATTGCATGTTTAAAGGGAATTGGTACTTGTAATCACGCTTAATAAGATAATTAATAATCTTGTTAGGGTTAATTGTGATTATAATTTCAAGTGATCGCCAATAATAGTTTTGTTTGTGCATTTAATTCAACCAACATAGATAAACAGGTTTAGGGTTAATCCTATTGATTGCATGTCAGTCAGAAAGCGCACATGAATACGATCAGAATAAAGTAGAGGCCTATTATTAGGGCAGGTTCAATCTCTTTTAGGTTGGATTTGTACCTTCATCCCCAAACCCTTATTTGGTTCTAGACCTTATGGAGTTGACGATCTCTTGGACCTTTATCCTATGAACGGTTTACAAGTTCCTAAAAAAACTTTTTAGCGACTCTTTTGCTCTATCTTCTTCCCTTTTGGACGCCACCGTACTTTAGTGTATGATCACAGTGGGGTTCAAGCTAGTGGGATTAAGGATTGAAATTATTCCCTACACATATTAGCCAACATTGCTCTAATTTGCACCGGAGAAGGGTCAAAAGATGAGGAGGGTTGTTGTGGTTGGTTCTTTTGGCCAACATTGGGATGGTAATATTTCTGCTGTTGTTGTTGTAACGCCTGTGGTTCTTGTGGAGATGGATTTTGAACATTAGTACTCCGGTAGGAAAGGTACAAATGATTCCGATATCAAGGATTGTAGGTGTTGGAGTATGAGTTATTCTGCCTATAGGCTTGAAAGGCATTAACTTGCTCCAGGGAACTCCTGCAATCTTGTTCCCAATGACCTATAATACCACAATTTTCACAGAAAGTCTCATTAGAATTATTATTAATCGAAGAAACATTAGCTACATTAGCAGTGCTCAGATTATCTAATTTTTGGCATATAGAGGTCAGTTGAGCTTGCAAAAAGGATACAGAGTCAACACTATGCTTCCCCTTGTTAGAAAATCCTCTAGGATTCCCATATTGGGAATTGTGTATCGCCATGTCTTCAATAACCTGACCTGCATCTTCAACATCAAGATTCATAAATCTCCCACTAGCTGCAGAATCTAAAATTATTCGAGAAGAATTTCCAAGGCCATTATAAAAGGCTTGGTTTAACTGCCATTGTGCTAAATTATGGTGAGGGCAATCTCTTTGTAAATCCTTGAACCTCTCAAGCCTCATATAAAGATTCATCGGCTTCTTGGGCAAGTTCTGAATCGCACTCCGTAGTACGGCTGTTATCTCTGCAGGATAATACTTGTTATAGAAATTCAAAACAAGAGTTTCCCAGTCATTTATACTAAGTGCAGTTCTATTTAAGCCATTAAACCACAATTTTTCTTTTCCAGTAAAAGAGAAGGGAAAGAGAATCTCCCTGATATGGTCTTGAGTGACCCCGGCTTGCCTGATGGTATTACAATATTGACAATAGTCGGCAATGTGAAGATTTGGATCTTCACCCTTGGCTCCACTAAATTGCTTCCTCTCTATTATCGTTATAAATTGAGGTTTAATTTCGAATTGAACCACATCAAGAGCCGGAGTAGGGGTGAGATGTGGAAAATCTGTAAGCTTTGGTTGTGAGTAATCACTAAGCTTCTTTGGTACCGCCATCTCTGATTTTGCGTCTGATGATGCCTCCAAATCGCTAGAACCAGTTGGAGGATCGTGGTGATTACTATTATTATCACCAGAATCCGCCAGGATTTGCTTGTAGAAATTTTTCTGTCTATGGAAGGAACGTTCGATCTCAGGATCGAATGGGATGTACCTTGATCTGGAACACCTGGGCATAAACAAAAACTAGAAGCAAATGTGAGATTTGCCTCAGAGAACTAACGCTCTCTGAGACAAAAGGAAAATAATCTAGACTACAAAAACAATCAAAAATAAAAATAAAACCGTTTCCCCGGCAATCCCCAAATTTTTACAAGGTTAAGTCGTATCCCCAAATAAAAAATAATTAACTAAGTCCTCTAACTTAAGTAGATAGGGAAGTAGGGTCGAACTCCACAGGGAAACAAGTCTTTCTATTCCTAATTAACTAATATAATCTAGATTATTAGGTAACCAATTATGTGAAGTTGAATAATAAACTAAACTACGGAGATTGAGAACAGGAAAAAACAATATATAAAAGGATCTAGGGCGTAGGTTCACCAATAAATAATATTCCAGGGTAGAATATAATAATCATTCATCAATGCATACATTAATCAGAATATAAAGGGCTTTCTCTACGTATTATAATCACACAATTAATTTACCGGTATTAAATCTCATCTTTCGAATCTCGACTTAACCATTTATAAATTAACCTGCCTATTAAAACTAGACCTAAACATTAATTCTCATATGTCGAATCTCGAATCAATATTGTTAAACTCATGCATAAAAGATCTGCGCAAATCTAGTCACAGAGCATTAAATCAATCAATAGGAAATTAATCTAGCATTGACAATTAACAACAATAAATTACCCCTTCATATTATTTATGGATCCCCACAAACCCTAGAAAGAAAAATACTCACACATAATAGAAACTAAACTAATCAAAGTAATAAAGCAAAACATGATTAAAGGAATAAAATAAACAACTAAGATTAAGAGAAGAGAAATCGTTACCAAACAAATCTGGAATCAAGAGTAGATTACGAACAAAGGTTTAGAGAGAGAAAAAATCTAAGAAAAACAATTAAGAGAGAAAAGAAAGTGCAAAAGAGAGAGAAGAGAGAGTTAAAATCGTACTACGGAGGAGTATTTATACTCCGTACAAATCCTAAACTAAAACAAACTAAAACAACGCTAATCGTCCCTTAATAAATACACACACCCGATCAGGCGAGGCCCCGCCCGATCGGGCGCGCCTTTTTGCTTCCTAACACTAATCTCGCGCCCAACCGGGCACGTCACCGGGCGCCAACCTTAGCTTCTCCCGCCCGGCCGGGCGTGCCACCGGGTGCCAGGCCATTTGGCCGGGCAGCTCACTTGGGCCACTATTTGGACTACGATTGGGCCCCAATTCTTCGGGTCAATCTGGGTTTCCTCTTCCGGTCTTGAATACTCGATCCAAATGCCCCAGTATCACCTATATCGAGCCCTTAATCACCGGTTCGATGGCTCTAACCGGCCCTGGGCTATAGAATCTAGTCGTGCTTCTCCGATGTTCGTGATTGCTCCAAAATATCTCGGGAAAATACCCCAAAAGCATAAAGCCCTGCAAAAGTCAACCAAATCTACGAAAACACTAGAAAACACCAATTAGTAATAAAAGTGGCTCTAAAGAGCCAAAACACTACTAATTACGACCAAGGGACGGGGATAAAATACTATATAAAATAGACACATCAGTAGTACTTTTTTAAGTTGTCTACATTCCAAGTTCTAGGCAGCCGCCTACCGTCTGGTTCTTCCAGTCGGTAGGTGTCGTCTCTTACTTCATCATAGATTCGGTAGGGGCCCTCCCAATTAGGGGTTAGCTTTCTCTGCTCATTCGCCCTACCGACTGCCTCCATTTTTCGTAGCACAAAGTCCCCCACTTTGAGAGGACGCTTGTGTACTCTTTTGTTGTAGGCCCGAGTCATTCTCAGACGGTAAATCTCATGGCGCAAGGCAGCATTGCCCCTGCGCTCTGGAAGTGAGTCCAATGCTAGCCGCATGGCCTCCAAGTTTACCTCTTCGTCATATAACATGACTCGAAAAGTCGGCTCATAGTGTTCAATGGGCAGGACAGCTTCTTTACCATACACCATGAGGAATGGGGTTTCTCCAGTTGCCCTTTTGGCGGTTGTTCTGATGGCCCAGAGTACGTGTGGTAATTCATCCGCCCAAAGGCCACCAGCCCTTTCTATTTTCTTTTTGATCCCGTCTGAGATTAACTTGTTGAAGGCTTCGACCTGGCCGTTTGCTTGGGGCCGGCCGACTGATGCAAAGAAGCTTGAGACCCCTTGGTCTCCCAACCAAGTCTTGAGCTGAGGCGTCTCAAACTGAGGTTCGTTGTCAAAAACCATAGACATAGGCACCCCAAAACGAGTGATAACATTCCTCCATATGAAGGAGATGACATCTTTGGTCTTGATGTTTTTGACTGCCTCCGCCTCTACCCACTTGGTAAAGTAATCCACAGCTACTAATATGTAGCGCTTGCCGCCTGGTGCTGCTGTGTAAGGCCCAAGTATGTCCATGCCCCATTTGGCAAAGGGTATTGGGTTGTGGATGGCCGTCAGGTCTGTGGCCGGACAATGGATGAGCTTGCCAAAATTTTGGCACTTGTCACATTTTCTGACCATTTCCATGGCATACGACTCCAGAGTAGGCCAGAAATAAATTCGCCTGGCCTTGGCAGCTAGGGACCTGCCGCCTATATGGGAGGCGCAGAAATCCACATGCATATCTTCGAGGACTTCCTTACCCTTCTCCGGGGTAACACACTTCAACAGGGGTTTCAAAAAACCAGTTTTGAAGAGTTCTCCTTGTCTTAGCTCAAAGTTTGCCGCTTTCTTCTTCAGAACAGCCGCCTCCTGAGGTGAATCAGGGAGCGTGCCGTCTGCAAGATAGGCCCGGATGTTATCCATCCAGATTGAGCTTCGGTCAAGAATTCCAATGGGGTCTTCATTAGATATACTTCTCTTTTCCATGACCTCCCAGAAAACTGACCGAGGCGTTTCACAGGAGGCGGATGATGCCAGTTTTGACAAAGCATCCGCATGATTATTTGAAGATCTGGGCCCTTGAGTTAGATGGAACTCCTTAAGTGTACTAACTTCATTTTTGACCGCCTGCAAATATTTTATCATGGCCGGATGAGTGGCCTCGTACGTTCCATTGACCTGGAGTACGACCAGCTGAGAATCAGAGCAGGCGTCAATTTTCTTTGCCCCTGCCACCTTGCAATACCGAATGCCGGCTAGCAGGGCCTCATATTCGACCTCATTGTAAGAGACCTGGAACTTAAACCGTAATGCATATTCGTACTTATCTCCCTTAGGAGATTGACAGATAATCCCTGCACCACAGCCGTTCATAGTGGAGCTCCCGTCCACATACACTTTCCAAACCTGGTCAGTATTGTCCGGTGCAACCGGCCTTGTCATTTCAACAATAAAGTCGGCAAATGCTTGCCCCTTTATTGTATTCCTTGGTTCGTAAGTGATTTCTAATCCTTGCATTTCAATCGCCCATTTAAGCATTCGTCTAGAAGACACTAAGGTTGTAAGTGGCCACTTGATCGATTGGTCAGTATAGACCTCTACCGCATGCGCCAAGAAGTAGGGTTTTAGCTTCTTGACAGCCATGTAAAGGGAAAGGCCAAATTTTTCAACCATGGGGTACCGAAGCTCTGCATTCCTGAGAACATGGCTAATGAAATACACCGGGAGCTGGATGTCGTCTCTTTTTTTTTTTTTTTTGGAAAATAAGAGAAATTTTATTATTAAAAGGAAAAGTTACAACTTACAAAAGCTAAGTTATAACAAACACCAAACCCCACAAGACCAAGAAACAAACCAACCAACACAAAACACTTCAAGCTCAATCTCCTGCCACCTTCTAGGAAGGGTTCAGGAGAAAGAGACAAGAACACCCTGAGCACAAGCTTCCAGCCACCTTCTAGGAAGGGAACGGAAAGATGCCGTCTCTTTCAGTTAAGAGAACGACACTGAGGGCATGATCAGAGACAGCTAAATACATGAAGAGCTTCTCTTTGGGCAAAGGGCTAACAAGCCTCGGCAAAGAGTGTAGATGAGTTTTCAGCTTTTGAAAGGCCGCCTCTGCATCGTCCCCCCATTCAAAGTTGGTCTTCTTTTTTATTGCCTGCAAGAAGTAGAGACACTTGTCACCTGACCGACTGAGGAATCTCCCCAAGGCCGCCAGGTAACCTGTTAATTTTTGCACTTCCTTCACAGTATGGGGCGACTGCATGTTGATTACCGCCTGTATTTTCTTAGGGTTGGCCTCTATTTCCCTTTGGTCAATCAAAAATCCGAGAAACTTCCCAAACTCAACACCAAAGACACACTTTTTTGCGTTTAGCATGACCTTGTGCCGCCTGAGTATGGTGAATGTTTCTCGGAGATCAGCAAGATGATCCGCCTGGTGTTTGGATTTGACTATCATGTCGTCTATGTACGCCTCTACATTCCTTCCGATTTGATTAATGAAGACCGTATTAATCATTCGTTGGAAAGTAGCAAGCGCATTCTTAAAACCAAACGGCATCACCGTATAACAGAACAACCCTTGATCAGTGACGAATGCCGTCTTTTCTTGATCTTTTTTCCACAGGGGTATCTGATGGAAACCTGAATAGGCGTCCATAAAACTCATCAGGGCATGTCCGGCTGTTGAATCGACCAGACTGTTGATCTTAGGCAGTGGATAACTATCCTTTGGACATGCCTTGTTGAGGTCTGTGTAATCAACACACATGCGCCAAGTTCCATTCGGCTTTTTTACTAACACAACGATAGCTACCCACTCAGGGAAATTGCACGGCCAAATGAACTTGGCATCCAGCAGCTTTTTAACTTCGGCGGCTGCCACCTGACTTCTTTCCTCGCCATGGTTTCTTTTCTTTTGCCGGATGGGCTTCTTTTTAGGATCCACGGCAAGTTTGTGGACAGCGAGATCCGAGCTGATGCCTGGCATCTCTTCCACTTCAAAGGCAAAGATGTCTTTGAATTCTCTCAACAGCTGGTGCAGGCTCTCACCTAGCTTAGCAAATGCAACCATCCCCACCTTAACCGTCCGCTTTGGCCGACTGTCGTCCAGAGGAATATCAATGTGTTCGCCATCAGGCTGGGGACGGAGATCATTTGACCGTTCCCCGGTCAGTGATTGCTATTGTTTTTCTTTTTTGACCACCACCAGCTGATCAGTCTTTCTTTTCTTTCCGGTTGGTGGGGCCGACTGTTCTTCCTCGACATCGACGAAGTCGATTGTCTGCTTGCCCCGGCCGGATGCTGCGGCCGCGGGCTTGACATCCGAGAGATAACACTCTCGAGCCGTCTTTTGGTCCCCATTGAGGGAACCGACTGTTCCATCATCCTTCTCATACTTGATCAGCATGAGAGCAGGGATAATGACGGCCTTACACTCAGTTAGAGTGGGTTGGCCAAATATGAGGTTGTAAGCTATGAGCTCTTCAACCACTAGGAAACAGATGGTCATGTGTCGACCGTCTCCCCTGTTGATGAGTGACATTTATGTCACTCTTAGGGAGTAGTTTTAGAGTCATTTTCGTGTTTATTTTATCTTATTTTCATTTCTTTCTCTTGTTTTCTCTTTAATAAAGCTTCTTGTTTATTTTGGTAATTTTGTCGTGTTTTAGTTCTTTTCGTAGTTTTTATTAGAATTAGTCTATTTTCGTATTTTATTTGCTTTTGATTTGTTATATTTCGTTCTTTATTTTGATGAGTGGCATTTATGCCACTCTTTTATCCTTTTTCTCTAAGGATTCTCCCCTCGTTTGCACTTGTTTGGCTTTCTTTCTTAGCATTTTTACTTAGCTTTGCTTTCTCTTTTCTTTCTCCTTTATCCTCCCTTTTCTTAGTCTTCTCGCTTTGTTCTTATTGTGCTTTTCATGCTTATGCTTTGTAGGAGCCATCGAGATTTTCAAGAGGAGGAAGCTAAGCTCAAAGGAAGCTAGAGGAAGCATGATTCAGAAGAGGTTCGGCCAAACCTCCTGATGGTGTGGCCGAACCAAAGTGTGTTCGAACCTGCTCAGTGGTTCGGCCGAACTTCGAGGCAGGGGCAAGATGAAAATTGGCAGTTTTGCAGGAGTGGCCGAACCACAGGAGTTCGACCAGACCAGGATCAGGGAGGTTCGACCGAACCTACCCATGGTTCGGCCGAACCTACCCATGGTTCGACCGAACCTACCCATGGTCCGGCCGAACCTACCCTGTAGTCCGGCCGAACCTTCCCATTTGTTCGGTCGGACCTCTCCTTTTCTCAGCTGACTCTGTACGGACTATATAAGTCCCTTTTTTAGAACGTTTTGGGGAGAGAATTCAATAACTATCTATTCCACTCTCTAATTAGTTTTAGGAGAGCTTCTCTCTCTAGGTTAGGTTAGGATTAGTCTTCTTTGGTAGAGAGAGAAAGTGAGGTTTTCTTCATTAATGAACTTGGATTTTGAAGAAGGAGCTTGTTTAATCCTTTGTAGACCTTCATCTTCAATTAATGAGCAATTTCTTACTCTCTCTCCTCTATTTTTATTTGTTTATTTTGATTATTATTTTAGTTGTTGGTATTGCTTGTTGATCATGTTGATTCTTGATTATTTGTTGATTAATCTTGTTATTATCATGATTAGTGAGTAATTTCCCCATTAAGGGGATGGTTGTGGTGTAGTTGGACCTAGAGCATGTTCTAGGGTTTAGAATTGATTTATTTGTGATTAAAGTCTTTATATGCTTGATATTCTTTAATCTTCTTGCAAGTGCACATTGTTGGTTGATTAAAGGTGAATCTTTGCTAACAAGAAACGGAAGTTGACTTGGTTAAGGTTCATTACTATCGATTGTTATTTAATAGTACCTCCTAGTATATGGTTCTAATGTTGAAACATAGAGGCTATGTTAGGAGAAGCCAATTGACCCCGGAAGGCGGCTAGATTGGATTCTTAATTTCGATATTCGAGCATGTTTAGTTCATAATTAATTCAATTTCTATGCCTTTGTTTATGTTCAAGTGAATGCTATACTTAAACCATTTCCCTTAATGTTTTATTTCTTGTTTTAGCATTTTTAGACTTTAGTTTATTTATCCCCTATTCCGGACTAGCTTAATTGTTGATAACATTTGGTGGTGTTTACCGTTCTCTGTGGTTCGACCCCTATGCTTGCCTTATACTCGTATTAGGTTTGTTTAGGTTGTATAAATTGTATTTGATCTAGGGATAGACAATTGACGACGCGTTTATTCCCCTGTCACCTGTTCCCCAGGCGGATGGGTAAGTCAATTCATCTGACTGGGTGCTCAAGTCCCCCCCCCAAACCTAACAAGGGTGTAAGAGACCTCCATCATGCTATCCGGTTTGTATTTGAGATTGGATAAGCATTTGAGGCTGATCAGGTCCGAGGAGCTTCCTGTGTCAAGCAAAATTCGACCAACCAGTTAATTGGCCACCTTGCATTCAATGACCACAAGGTCATCATGCGGCTGACGGACTTTGCCTCTGTCTTGCTCGGTGATGACAACTTTAGGGAAGGCGGATGTGCCTGCCGCCTCTCCTTCCTCAACAGAGTTAACTATCTTTCTCAGATGGTCCTTGGTGCCCCGAATGGTCGGACCACCCCCGGCAAATCCGCCTGCTATTGTGTATACCGGATCTTCATTAGTTTCGGCACTCACAGCAGGCTGGGGAGTCTTCTTCTTGGACTGCCCCGGATTTGCCTTGGAAGTTACTTTGGACTTCACATAGGACTTCAGTTGTCCCTTGTCGGCCAGACGGTTAAGCTCCCGCTTGAGAATGAAGCAGTCGTTTGTGTCATGGCCGACATCCTCATGGAAATGGCAATGCTTGTTTTTGTTCCGATTTTCAGCGGAACCTTTCATAGGGGTCGGCTTCTTAAGAGTCAGCCGATCCTTGATTTCCAAGAGGATGGAGCAGCAGTCCTTGTGGAACTCGTACCTTGGAACGTACGGTTTCCACTCTTTATTCTTCTTCTGGGTCGGTTGATTAGAGTTATCAATGGCTCAGATTTGTTTTTTCTTTTTGCTCTCATCTGGCTTAGGAGTCGGCTGAGCAGGCCGACTCTCCTTCTGTCGGTCGGACTTCTTAGAGTCCGACTGCTTATTAGAGGAGCAGAGTTCGGTCGCCTGTATGTAGGCTTCCGCCTCTTGTAAGGCTCCCTGCAGAGTTAAAATTTGTTTGCGGACGAGTTCATACTTAAAAGTAGACCTGTTCTTCAGACCCTTAAAGAAGTCTGTGAAGGCGACCTCATCAGACAGCCCATGAATCTGGATTCGTACCAGATTGAACCGCCTGACATAGGAACGCAGGCCTTCTCTATATCCCTGTTGTACATTGCCCAAGTCAAGGCTTGTCTTTTTGGCAGGGATGTTCATAGAGAAGTTTGAAGCAAACAAGAATGCAAGCGTCTTGAAGCTATTAATACAACCAGTCGGCAGATTGCCGAACCACTGTTGGGCTATGCCCTTTGGGGTGGCTGAAAAACAACAACACCATGCGGCATCATCCAACCCTTGTAAATACATGAGGTGGGTGTATGCTAGCAGGTGGTCTTCTGGGTTGGAGGTCCCATCATAGGTTCCAACCAGAACATTTTTAACCTTGGACGGTTGTTCGGCTTCAATTATTTCCCTAGAGAAGGTAGAGGGTTGATCTCCAAGGTGTTGCAGCCTGAGCTGCCAGTCCATCGGCTGATAGCCGTATGCCGCCTGGCCTCCAAAAAGAGCAGGTTGCATGTAAAGTAAAACAGGCGACTGGTACAATGGCGGAGCCATGTACAGGGCCGACTGGATCACACGAGGGCCAGACTGAACCCGTGGGCTGCTTGCTGGGGTCTCATGTACAGACTGGGAATACCTCGCAGAGGTATTCCGAAAGCTATCATGGTAGGTCGACGTTGAAGCCGACTCTGATAGCTGGGTTTTCTTCTGCTCAATGTAATGTCGAGCATCAGAGAATGTTTTCTTGCTACCATCCGGCTGTATGTGCCGGATGGCTTTTCTTGTACCCGTTTCTGGGAAACGGAGCCTGGTGAGATCAAATTGGGGCCGAGCCTTCTCCGTAGGGGCAGGATAAGGAGTCGGCTGGCGGTCCCTGATCGACTTCTGTTTGCCAGCTTGAGCTGGCTTCTTGGCCGACTGCTCCTTTCTAGGAGTAGGCGACCTCTTGGAGGCAAGCTGTTTGATTTCACCCCTGAGACTGCTCAGGAGTTTCATGAGTTCATCTCGAGTAACGGGGTTTGATCCTGCTGCCTGAGAAGGATCACCCGTCCGCCCCGAGCGCTTCTTTGGCTGACCAGCAGTTTTGCTTGGTCTTGCCTGGTCAGGGTGACGCTCCCGCTTTTCCTTACTGTGGATGCTTCTAGAGATGAGGGATCCATTAGGATCCACATAGGTTTCGACGTCAGCATCGTCCCCTGAGTCATGGTCCGTCTTACCACTATGTTTTCTGGAGGCCGATGTCTCAGGATTCGGTGTAGGGACTTGTGAAGCCATCTCAGAGGTACTCTCCCCACAGACGGCGCCAAATGTTTCAGGGGTTTTTGTCCCTTGGGAGAGTTACAACACTAAGACTGGATTCAGCAAAGGACGCATGTACCTGCAAAGCAAACGAACCGCCTGGTGGTCGGTGGTCTGCCTCCGAAGATAAAGTTAGTAAAGTATTCAGAGTTAAACGTGTGGAAATAAAGTTATCTGCTCGGATTCCAAGCTTAGGTAAGGTGCTGTCTGTTTCTTGAAAATGACAACTCTGTAATAAATGAGAATGTGACGTATTGTCTCGTGTTCTGTCATAAATGAGGGAATTGTCCCTATTTATAGGGTCTTCAGGAAAAGTGTGCCCTCCCTAAGATCTGGTGACCTAGGGATTAGGTCACGCCGCAAAACGGCGCCTCAAGGTTTGGACCCTTGAAGGCCGCCATTCCAGAAGCAATATCTGGGTGACACGTGTCACTTATCCCAAAAGGCTTTTGGGCGCCTCTTAGGGTGACGCGTGTCTCCCTCCTAATAGTCCATTCTGGATCATCAGTCATCCAAAAACGGAGGGATAGCTGCCTACCACGTGTCACCATCTCAAAGGTCCAAGTGGCACCTCTTCCTATGACACGTGGCGACTTCCGATTGGGCCACTTGGCCGAGTATAAAAATACCCAAATCACCCGCTTTTGTAGAACTTATTATATATTATGTAGCTTTTGGATATGTTCTAGTTAAGCATAGCTTTTGTGGAAATATATATATTAATATTTTCGTAATTCGATTATGATTTTAATTCACAGGTATTAGGTGCAGGAATATAGGTTATTAATGATTTTTTTAAAAAACAAATTACCAAAATTTTTTGAAATGAATAGTTTTTTGCGACTGAAAAAATAAATTTAAAATTCTTCAAAAAAATCTTTTGCGACGGAAAAAAGGGACAAAAATCCGTCGCAAATCCAATAGGTTGCAACGGAATTAAATTCCGCCGGTAGCTAGCGACAGACTTTTCCGTCGTAAACTAGCGACGGAATTTAATTCCATCGCAATATATTAGCTTTGCTACAGATTTTTACGTCGTTGAGGTTCCTTCAGCGACGGATTTATCCGTCGTAATGTGGTGATGGATTATACTATAAAGTCAAATTACTTTACGACAGAACGGGATCGGTCGGAAAATCAGCCGTAAAACCTCTTTCCGACGGAATTTTCCTCGGAAAATTAACTTTTTCCTACGGAACGTTACGACGGAATTCCGTCGTAAAGATGATTTGCGATGGAAATTTGACTTTCAGCTACAGAACTTTTCTGTCGAAAATAGGCCTTTTTCTTGTGATAGTGACGAGGATGATGACATCGATGTTTTTTTTTTGTAATAGTAGTGATGATACCAGTAGTGATAGTAGCGGTGTAAGTCACGACTTGGAAAATGTGCTTGTTATTGTAAAATGAATAGAAGAATTTTCTTATAGTTGTGTAATTGTCAATTGAATTTGATTGTTATTGTAAAATCAATTAAAGAGTTTGTCGTTCTATTGTTAATTTTGTTACATCTCATTATGCTTGTAATTTTTGTAATGTTAATAATATCATGGCATGCTACTAACATCTTTTTCAGGTGGTAATGGCGGGAGGGAAAAAAGAAGAAACGTCGAAGAGAAAAAAGGGAAAGGAGAAAAGGCAAGTTTTGATATATGATGAAGACGGGGAAATGGTGGATGCGGAGGACGTGGAATATTTGGGTGACAATGAGGATCCTCAAACACAGATGTAGATACAGCATCATGGGCAACAACTTCAGGGGCAACAAGCCTCACAGTCTTTTCAAGTTGTGGTATTAGTCCCTGCCATATGCTGGTATGCATATAGTTGTGATTTCCTTCCCTTTGTATCCATAAATCCTATCACTGACCTATGTATGTATTACTCTAACATGAACTATTTATTTACTTTTTGTTCATGATGCACGTTAAAATAGGTTTGATGATAAACCTATGGTAAAGGCCATCTCCGGCACCCTAACAGGCTACTATCAAAAGCCTTGGAGGAATTACAGAGAGGTTGATGCTAAAGCGAAGGAGCATTGGTGGAACTTGTTTTGCGTATGACATTTTCTACTTATAACTATGTATTACTAAATGTATTGATGGAGTTGTGGTTGATAAATTTAAATGTTTGTCATATACAGAAACAATGCGCATGGCACCTGAGTTGAACGACCATGTGAAGAGAACCTTCGAATTCAAGTACCCAGATCGGCTGAGGGACATGTTTCACACAATTACACACAAGATGAACGGTGATAAGCCAGACTGGCTGATCGAGGATGTCCACAAGCAAATGATGCACATTGGAATGATGATACGTACAAGAAGCGGTTCGAAAAAAACAAGAAGAACAAAAGAGGCGGATCCATGGACAATGTGGTTGAACCAACCCACTACCAGAATTCAATTTCATCTATATAGCATGCAAAAAGGATGGTGAGTTTGTTTTTTAGGCATATGAAATAGATAACAATTGTGGTTTACAAAGAAATGACAAGTTTAATTTGTTTTGGTGCATGTACATTCAAAGGCGGCGAAAAACTAAGGCCACTTACCAACTGCATATGAACTTTTCATGAAGACACACTTCAAGGAGGTCCCTGGAAAAGGAATGGTGCCTAAAAATGTGAAAGTCAAGAACATTGCGGTAACAACTTTAATATAATTTAGTATTTAAACTTATTATTTTTCCTTGAAATGGCTTTATTTTGATGATATAACCCCATAAACTTAGAAATTAGCTTCTTTTATGTTATTTCAATTCATAATCACTTATAACTATGTAATTATGTGATTGTTTGAGAAAGAATGAGTTCATAAGTTAATAAATGAAGAAAATAGGCATGTTAGAAGCCATTTTGGCTTTTAATGACTTTATTTTGATGATAAGGACCCATAAACTTAGAAATTTTCTTCTTTATCTCATTTCAAGTCATACCAACTTATAACTATGTAATTATGAGACGGTTTTTGAAACAATGAGTACATAAGTTAAGAAATGAAGAAAATAGGCGTGTTAGAAGCCATTTTGGTTTGAAATGGCTTTATTTTGATGATATGGACCCATAAACTTAAAAAATGACTTCTTTTATGTGATTTCAAGTCACATTCACTTATAACTATGTAAATATGAGTTGGTTTGAGAAAGTATGAATTCATAAGTTCAGAAATGAAGAAAATAGGCATGTTAGAAGCCATTTTGGGTTTAAATGGCTTTATTTTGATGATATGGACCCATAAACTTAGAAAATAGCATCTTTTATGTGATTTCAAGTCATATTCACTTTAACTATGTAATTATGAGATGGTTTGTGAAAGAAAAAGTTTATAAGATACGAAATGAAGAAAATAGGCATGTTAGAAGCTATTTTGGCTTTAAATGGCTTTATTTTGATGATATGGACCCATAAACTTAGAAAATAGCTTCCTTTATTTGATTTCAAGTGATATGCACTTATAACTATGTAATTATGAGATGGTTTGAGAAAAAAGAAGTTTGTAAGTTAAGAAATGAAGAAAATAGGCATGTTGAAGCCATTTTGGGTTTAAATGGCTTTATTTTGATGATATGGACACATAAACTTAGAAATTAGCTTCTTTTAAGTGATTTCAAGTCATAATCACTTATAAATATTTAATTGTGAGATGGTTTGAGAAAGAATGAGTTCATAAGTTAATAAATGAAGAAAATAGGCATGTTAGAAGCCATGTTTGCTTTAAATGGCTTTATTTTGATGATATGGACCCATAAACTTTGAAATTAGCTTTTTTATGTCATTTCAAGTTATATTCACTTATAACTATGTAATTATGAGATGGTTTGAGAAAGAATGAGTTCATAAGTTAAGAAAGGAAAATTTGATAATTACCACCATCTATTGTAGCCAAAATTGAAAATACCACCTCAAGTTTTTTTTTTTTTTATTTTATTTTATTTTTGAATTTAAACACTTAGTTTTTTCCAAAAGTTTTGAAAATCCCACCACTTTGTGAGATGACGTCATTGTGGGACCCACAATTTCGTTTTCCTTCTCTTTCCCACGGTTTCCCCTATTCTTCTACTCCCTTCTTTCAATTTTATCTCTCAAATTTGATTTCAATTAAACAAATTTCGCAAATTAGGTTATAATCTCTACAATCTAACCTACAACGAACTGAATTGATTAGTTTAATTAGAGTTTGGGGTAATCGATGTGGGGGTTTTGATAAATTTGATAAATCATGGTAATCAATTTGGGGGTTTTATGCTAAATTCAACAAATTAGGGGTTTATTCGTGCTAAATACTTGTTTAATTGTCCACTTATTCATTCAATTTTAACTTCATAAACCCTAATTTGTCCAATTTAGCAAAACCCCCAATTTAATTACCCAAACCCTAATTAATCTAATCAATTCACTTCGTTTTAGGTTAGATTATAGAAATTATAACCTAATTTGCAAAATTTTCGTAAATGACATCAAATTTCAGAGATGAAATTGAATTAGGGGAGTAGAAAAACAGGGGAAATCAAGGGAAGAATGAGGGAAAGAGAGGGAAAATGAAATTATGGGTCCCACAATGACGTCATCTCAAAAAGTGGTGGGATTTTCAAAACTTTTGGAAAAAACTAGGTGGGATGTTTATTTGCTTTACTTGTAACTTATGTTGTTGGTAAATTCTTTAAACTATATATTATTTTATAATGTATTTCTTGTAGGAGAACTACCAGAAGATGGTTGAAGAAGCCACCACTCAAGGGATTAAAAAGTCCTAATGAGTTGTATTGGGAGAGTGTGGGTGGTAACAACAAGAAGGGTCGGGTGAGGGGACTTGGCCAAAGTGCAGAATTGTACTACGGAAACCGGATGGGTCGAGTTTCTAGGTCTTCACAGCAGTACACACCGTTCGTTGTTTCTCAAATGCAGGAACAAATGGAGCATAGGGTGGAGGCTTCCGGAGTGAACTTCGGAGTGAAATAGAAGTTGAGATTCAAACCCGAATTCAAGCTAAAGTGGCCGAAATGGAGAGGAGAGCCGAGGAGAGGTGGAATGAGTTCATGAGTCGATTCGCCAACAACGACACATGTTCCACCTTTCAACCTCAGCGTCGAGACCCCAGGGATGACCCGAGTAGTGGAGGAGCAAGATAGGGTACCCCGCTAATTGTATAGAATAGCTTTGGTTTATGTAGTATGGACATGTACTTAATTTGAATTTATGTAGCGTTTGATTATGTTCCCGCTTTTGTAGAACTTACTATATATTATGTAGCTTTTGGGTATGTTCTACTTAAACATAGATTTTGTGGAAATATATATATTAATATTTCCGTAATTCGATTATGATTTTGATTTTCACAGGTATTAGGTGCAGGAATATAGGTTTAATGATTTTTTTTTTTTAAAAAAAAACCAGAATTTTTTGAAATGAATAGTTTTTTGCGACGGAAAAAATAAATATAAAATTCGTCGGAAAAAACTTTGGCGATGGATAAAAGGGAGAAAAATCTGTCGCAAAGCCAATAGGTTGCGACGGAATTAATTTCCGTCGGTAGCTAGCGACAAACTTTTCTGTCGGAATTTAATTCCGTCGCAACATATTAGCTATGCGACGGATTTTTCTGTTGTTGAGGTTCCTTCAACGACGGATTTTTCCGTCGTTAGGTTCCTTCATCGACGGATTTTTCTGTCGTAATATTGCGACGGATTATACTAGAAAGTCAAATTACTTTACGACAGAGCAGGTCGGAAAATCCATCGTAAAACCCCTTTCTGACGGAATTTTCCTCGGAAAATCAACTTTTTCCTACGAAAGGTTTTCCATCGGAACGTTACAAAGGAATTCCGTCATAAAGGTGACTTGCGACGGAAATTCGACTTTTAGCGACGGAACTTTTATGTCGGAAAAGGCTTTTTTCTTGTAGTGTAATATTCAACTAGTAATTCCGGGAAACAGATCCAAACCGCCATATTTTCAAAACATGAAATATTTGGTCTAAAATTCGGTATTCATTTACAAAGAACTAAGTAGTGATCATAGATGAACCAATGACCCCCGTAAAGAGCTCGATCATAATCATCTTAGGATGAAAATCAGAAAAGATAGATATTACCACCCATATCAATGATTTCTAATCCACCCTTAATCTTCCACATAACTCTTGCCTTTGGCATCCATGAAAGATGTTCGGATATTAATACCTAAACACTTGCCCATGAGGGATAGTTTCCAGGGTGAACGTAACTTTGTTAGCACCTCCTTAGGGAAAGTTATAGCCAGCTCTGGATTGGGAGGAGTTATCTGAAGGTCCTCCCATTCCAAAGACATATTTGCTAATTCCTGGGGTTGATTAAACCATTGACTGGAGCCAGCTACCGCTTCTCTAAAAGACAAGGGCTTTGCACTCAAAATACCTTTCTGTCCTTCGTCACAACATCATCTTGAGTTTTAGTTGATATGTGAGTTACAATAAGTTTGGTTGTGTCAACACTACGTTGGACATCTTCCATTAGTAAATCTGGATCATCCGATTTGGTATCCTCCATTTACACACAATTAAAAACTACTAAAATTGAGAATAAAGAAAAGAAAGCACAATCCCTAAACTTAGTTAGCTCCAAGGGACTCCACACTCCAAGGTGTGAAGTTGATCCCTAATTACTAAAAAAGAAAAAGATAGAGCAAAGATTTGAGAGAGAAAACTGAAGTTACATTAGCATCAGCCCGTATCTGGTGCGGCAGGTCGTACGGTGCGGCAAGGTCTCATATCATTAACCCTTCTAGTAACCCTTTAAGTAACCCCATTTAAGTAACCCTTCTAGTAACTCCCCAGACAAAGTAACCCCTGACTGACCTGGTAGCCCCTGACCGACCTAGTAGCCCCAAGTAACCCCTAACCTAGTAACCCCAAGTAACCCCTAACCGACCTAGTAACCCCTGACCAAGTAACCCCTAATAACCCCCTACCTAGTAACCCCAAGTAACCCCTAACCTAGTAACCCCAAGTAACCCCTAACCGACCTAGTAACCCCAAGTAACCCCTAACCGACCTAGTAACTCCTAACCGACCTAGTAACCCCTAACCTAGGTAACCCCAAGTAACCCCTAACCGACCTAGTAACCCCTAACCTAGTAACCCCTAACCGACCTAGTAACCCTTAGTTATCCCCTACCTAGTAACCCCTAACCGACCTAGTAACCCCTGACCAAGCTAGCAACCCCAAGTAGCCGACCTAGTAATCATTAACCCACACCCAAACCCACCGTAACCACCAACAACACCAACCTTTCTCAACCAACGTCCTCAAAACCTTAAACTCCACCACACCACCACCAATTCCCGTACCATTAAAAACCATTAAAATTGTTAAATAAAAAATTAAATCGAACAAATACCTCAAAATAAATATTGGCTTCGAATATGGCTAAAAAGCCAAATTCAGCCTTAAAAACTCTAGATCTACAGTTTCATTGCTAAATTTGGCCTTAAAACCTCTAGCTTGTTTTTCGGCGACGGAGTACGAGGAGCTTCCTTACCCCCTACTACCGCTGCTCCATTTAACTTATTTAATTTGAGTGGGCTAACTAGAGGGAAGATGAAAATAGGAGAAAGAAAGAGGAGAGATAGAAGAGAGTTCATGAAAGGAGTGTTTTAGGTGGGAAAAAGAAAATAGGAAAAAGAATGGGAGATAGAGAAAAAAAATTAAAAAAAAAATATTATATTGCGGCTGGCCATACGGTGCGGCCAGCCGTATATGAAACTTTGTGCATTAGCATATATTAATATTCAAATAATATAATCAAACAGTACAAACAAGATTAGTCTATAAAACTTCAAGTGTTGGAATAAAAAAATAATTATAATAGACAAATATTTTTGTAACAATAACATTAAGATTGATAACAATTTTAGCTATGACATAATAAAAAAAATAAAAAAAAAAATAAAAAAAGTACTAAGTCCAATTTTTATTACTCGCAACAAAAGATTATTTTATGTCTCACAATCAATTCTTCTTTATGGCGAGTAATAAGAACTGGAGATAGTAATTAATAATCTCTACTCCCAAATGCCAATCTCTATGAACCCATCTTCGGTTGCACTACCTCTAAACATACCATTAGTATTAAAACCATACGCCACTTCCCCATTATTGGACACAGCAATAAGCCCAGCTTTGCCTCCATCATCAAGCCTCTCCTTAATCACAAAGTTCACTGCCTCTTGAAGCCTCAAATCTTTATACTCCATGACAGCCGCTACGTCGCGAGCCAACGTTCCTCGTAGGATAGCCTCCCCTTCTCCGGTACAAGATATTGCACAAAGTTTACACGCGTATGTCCCTGACCCAATGATAGGGGAGTCCCCTATCCTCCCAACCATCTTATTGATCAGACCTCCTGTCGATGTGGCGGCTGCGCATCGCCCTTCCGTGTCCACTACTACGCATCCTACTGTCTCAGGCGCGTACACGCTCATTGGTAGACCGTTCATCATTGTTGGATTGTCTGCTTCCACGGCACAACAATTTTCCAATCCCATAGTTGGTATTCTATAATCAAACTGCCCAATTTTTACATTTAACATTTCAGTTGCATTAAATAATTACATGTAACCTTTCAGTTGCATTAAATAATTACAATAATTACATTAGAAATATTTGTATTTTAAATATTTATCTAACACCCTAGAGACGTTCATCAGCAATATTTTTTTTATTGATAAGGCATGGAGGAAAAAAAAAATTAAAAATAATAATAATAAATAAATAAAATATTTTTTTAAAAAAAAAAAAAAAAAAAAAAAAAAAAAAAAAAATCTACATTAATTGTCATTACATCACTAAATTATTATTGATTGTGTTAAATAGAAACAACTATCGATTTGTATAAACAAATAATGAGTAAAACGTACCAGAAAAGGGTGATGCTATATGTGTCAACTTGAATTTTCACTATTATTTCACAAATTCATTGTTGCCACTTAAGTTATGCATGATGACTCGTCATTTTTTTAAGCAATGATTCACAAGTTTACATTAGTGTAATAATATTAAACAAAATAAAGATAAAAGATTTCTTCAAAACAAAAAAAAAAAAAAAAAAAAAAAAAAAAAAAAAGATAAAAGATAAAAGAAATTAATGAATGTGAATTAAAAATGATACTAAAATAATGGTCTACTTAAATGGAAAGAGTAAATAAAGTCACATAATTTAATACATACTAATCGTTACACGTACATACCAGGATGGCATTAGCTTCCTTAGCCTGCTTTAACATTCCCACATTGTCTTGTGTGATGAAGTACTCATTCTCCATCATTTCCACGCCCTAATTAAGATCTTATCATAGTTAGGACGACTATCCCTGATTTTCAATAGATAAGTATGATAAAAGAGTAAGTCTTGTATGTGGTTAGTCACACGGTGTGGCCACATTGATTTTTAAGAGTAATCTTCATTTATATGTATGGGTAACCTCATTTTTTTTATAAGAGTAAATCCATATTATTTATAAAAGTTGTTTTGGGTGTTTTTGTCCCTCGGGAGAGTTACAACACGAAGACTGATCCGGGAAGAGTTGAACCTGCAAAACCAACGGAGACACCTGTTGGGTGGTGCTCCGCCTCCGACGCACAAGTTAGTAACTTGAAACGGGATAAAGAGAACGGAAATTTAGGTGGGTATCTGCTCGGATTCCAAGCTCAGGTGTTTCTCTGGTGTCAGAGAATACAGTTGTAATAAATGGTAAAAAAGTCTCCTCAAAGTGAGGGACATCTCCCTATTTATAGGGTCATTGGGAATTGCCCCTGATTAGGTCACTGTACCCTAATCATTGGTGGGCTGCGCCGTATTCCGGCTTTCTCGGGATTTGGGCCTGAAGGCCGCCTTTTTCCTTTTTTCTCTGGAATGACACGTGTCAAACAGGGATTGGTCCATTTTGGACCAATCTGAGGCTGACACGTGTCACCCTCTGATTGGGCCACGTGGCAGGGTAAAAATACCCTAAACATTTGCCCCTCACAGATGTGACGTGGCATGCCACGTGGCATCTGTGACACATGCCACTCTTCGGTTGGCGGTAATTTTACAGTTACAGAGTAACCGTTCACCTTCCAGGTAAATTACGGAAATGCCCCCGTATTTACCCCATATATATAGCCGTTTTACCCTCATAATTTTGTACGTTTTACAAAAATTTTCTAGAGAGGAAAACTTCGAGAGAGCAGAAGCCATCCGTTTGAGTCAGGCGCAAGCAAGAAACTTTTGTTCTTCCGCAACCCAGCCGGACCCGCCCTTCTTCAGATACCACATACAAAGGTACCGTCTCTGTCTCTCTCAGCTCTTTTCTTTTTTCACCGCCTGTACATATTTCTTGCAATAAATGGATGCATCACCAACACACACGGCACAGCCCAGGTTAGAGTCCAGCCGGTCACCGGGGACGACTGAGTCTAGGACTGGGAGTGCCGGCTCGGGGTGTTGGGACCACCCTTTGCCATGGATTCCGACTAGTTATGTGTCTGTGCAGGACACCATGGCTCGGACAATGCAGACGGCCACTGATCCAAATTACAGAGGCGAAGGCTCAGGCGGCCAAACGCCTGAGGGAGACACGTCTGATCAGGGAGATCAGACGACTCTGGAGAGATCCCCTCTGCGCGCCCCTTCGACCCCCGCTGACTCTTTCCTAGAGGAGTGTGACCAAGGCGGCGACGATGCCGCCTCTGCCCCCATGGACCAAAGCGAGGGGGAGACGGAGAGTGACAGCTCCGCCTCTACCTCCGAGAGCAGCGATGACTTGCCCCCTCTTCCGGATAGCGAGGAGGAAGAAAGGAAAAAGTGGAGTGAGAAGGACGATCCCTTCAGCATCCACGTCTCCTCCAAGGACCGGATCCAGATGGGGGAGAACTTAGAGAATTTTAAGAAAATGCACCCGCTAGGAGACGGGTATAAGATCCGGGTGCCGCCTGAACTTGGCACCATCGCCTGGGGGGATGATCAACAGAACGCCAACAGTTATTTTGGCTGTTACGAGGCGGCGTTCAAAGCCGGCCTTCGCTTCCCCCTTCACCAGGCGGTGAGGGCTATTTTGAAGGGCTACGGCCTGGGACTCTGGCAACTTACCCCCAACTCCTGGACCAACATTCTGGGGTATGTTGCCGCCTGTGAGTTCCAAGGGCTTAACCCCGGCTGGGAGGCTTTTTCAAGCATGCATTACCTCAGCAGGAGCCCAGGCGGCTGGAGGGCGTGGTACACTCTAACCACGCAGCCGCAATATATGATGACCTTGGACAAGGTCTCCAAGTTCGATGGCTGGAAACACAGGTTCTACCTGATGTCAGCCCCAACCAGACGGGAGAATTATGAATTCCGTCTGTACAATAAGAAGCCTGACTTGTTAGGCAGGAAGTGCGCTCTTCCCCGGATCCTAGAGGAGGACTTTGACAAGATTATTGAGGCAGACTTTTTTGGCCTCACAGACGCAACCTTGTCAACCGGGGAAACAATAAAAGTCCCCAAGAACTGGATCCCCAAGAGCGCCTGGTTCAGGGACGAGTGCTTCCTAGCCGCCTGCGGACTAGGGCACATGTTTTCCAAACGTATGCGCCTGAGTTTATATCCGTCTGTAGTATTTTTCTATCAAAATTGTATTATGATATTAACCAACTTCCTTCTTTTTGCAGAGGAAGCATTAAGCATGTTGCAGACGGAGAAAACCCCAAAGCGATCCTCTGCTGCCATCCGCAAGGCGCTTGCGGAGAAGGCCGCGGCTGAGGTCAAAGCCAAGGTATTGAGCGCCTGACCCTTTCTTAAGCTCATTTTATAAACTGTCTTGCCCAGATACTAACCTTAACTTATTTATTTTCACAGGGGGGAGAAGTTGGGAAATCGTTTGAGAAGAATCTCAAACGGGCTAGGGAGGAAGCCCCAGCCGTTCTCAACAAGCTAAAAAATTCCGCCTCTGCATCAACTCCTGGCGCCTCAGCCGGGACAAAGACGATGCGAATAGGGGGACGGCTCGAGAAAATAGGAGTCAGCCTGTGCCTTAACCTTGCCAACCCCTCAGCAGCCGCGGGGTTCACCACGCCTGCAAGCGTTTCCCGCTTGGCCGGCTCTGAAGGTAAGAATCCTTTTGAATCCCCGCCTGAGTTGGGGTGGCCTTTACGGGTGAAATCCCACTCCCAACAGACATCATCCTCAGACAGCCGGATACAAATAGGTGCCGCCTTAGTTTCGCACTCATCACCTATTGATTGTGGTGCAGATCAAACACAATCTCCCCGCTGGCCAGACGTCCAGAAGCACGCCAAAGCCATGCTGGACGCCGTCCGGAAGAAGGATAAGGACAATATCCCTGGGATAGAGACGTTCAACCTTGAACGCATTCTATCCCTTCTGGCTGAGGTGAGAAACCTGTCAATTCCATGTTATTTTTTCCAAGTAATTTCTCCGCCTGTAATTCTTATACCGCCTGCTTTTTTGCAGGCCATGCTGCGGGTGGACGGGCTCAAACATCCTTATTCCCGCAAACGGGAAGAGGTAAAAAGGGCCAAGAAGTCTGCCATAGATGCTGATAATATTGCTTTACACTCAACTATCGTAAATGAACTTGAAACTAAAGCAATAATTATGACACAGGCGTCTAAAATCCAACAGCTGGAGCTAGATCTGAAGGCGGCCGACAAGCGGGTGACGGATGCTGAGACGGCCAAGAAGGGGGCGGAGGAGGCCCAAAAGAAGGCAGACGAGAGCGCCAAGCAGGCTGATGAGGCGCTCAAGAAGGCCCAAGCGGACCTTGGTAAACTGAAAACCAAGGTTGAGAGGCTGGAGAAGGATGCTGCTCAAGCTCAGAAAAACTTTGCAGCAACCCTGGAGGCGGAGCAAAACCGCCTCGTTGCTGAAAGCGATGCTGACAACGACGCCCGTATGAAGATTGCTTGGGCTGCCTTGTACCCAGAAGCTGATTATAGCATCTGGGCAATGGCACACAGCTATGCTGAGTACGTGGTGTACTTGAGAGAGCAAGGCGAGCCAGAGCCTGCCTCCTTTGAAGCCTGGCTTAGCAACAATGAGCCGTCCGCGCCTGAGCTTCCTGGTCCTGATGAAGCGCAGGAAATTCCCTCAGACGATGAGGAGAAGGGGGAGGACCAGGAGGCTCCGTCTGCAGGCCAGAAGTGACTCTTCAGCGGCAGTATGCCAATTTATCTTTTCTTTTAATTCTTTTTATTCAGCGGCTATATGCCAAAACTTGATTTTTCCGGCCTGCGTGCCGAGTATCCCTGTATTTACCGGCTGTGGAGCCGTGTTAATTAACAATTTCTCTCCCGGACGAGGTCCGGTTAACATTTGATCCATTACAACCGTTTGGTTGGATGGACTTTAATGAATTGCACCGACTAAGTCGATTTTGATTATTTTGCATTTGAATTTTTAATTTTTGCCTATCTTATTAAAAGCATGCGGAGATTTCTTGCCTAACTAATCAGTAGTCTGGCTGTCTTTGCCCCTGGACGGCTGTGTGATTGGTTTCAGTTGGAGCTGGTTGATTGACTTGAAAACGTCTGATGCTGCAAAGAGCATGATATGTTTGTAAGTCAATCAATCACAATAATGATTGCCCCAAACCAAGTGCACAGCCGTGCATCACAGGCGTTCAGTCACTACCCAGACGGTTTTTTGCCCGTCTTGGTAGAGATTTCATAGCCATTGAACTCTTGCCCCAATTGGGGTGAGGTGCAATTTTAAAATAAATAACCAAGCGAGAACTTCAGCCGGTTACCGACTGATGCATATGGGCATCCGGTATTTAGGAAATTCGTCCTTCGTAAGTTATTTAGTCAGACGGCTATGTGTTGACCAATTTGGTCGTTCAATTTTTGCCGTCTGTATGGATACATAGAACCGACAGATAATCCGTTCTCTGCGATGATTGCACCCGGAGGGGTGTCGCCGGACGCCTTTGTCCATGTTGGGACAGGCGATTTTATAAAAATAGCAACCATCCGGCCATTTTAGCCTCTGGTCCTTTTTAAGACCGGTTGTGTAGCCACTAAACGTTTTTGTGCTTAGTTTCTTAATCAGTGTTGAATTTACACTAAGTATCGAACTTAGTTTGGTAAGCATACGAGTCTATCTGGATAATATCCAGACGGACAGACAAATATTTGATCATACTAAGTATCAAACTTAGTTAGATAAATGGAGAATCCGTCTGAGTATTACCCAGGCGGATAGAATCATACTAAGTATCAAACTTAGTTAGGTAAATGGAGAATCCGTCTGAGTATTACCCAGGCGGATAGTCAAGCAATTAAATAAACAAAATCAAACTTAAATAAACAAGTGATCCGAGTATTACCCAGGCGGACTAACAAACGAAACCTTCATTAAGTATCGAACTTAGTTAGATAAATGGGGAATCCGCCTGGATATTACCCGGATGAATAATCAAATGATAATTTTGCAAACAAAGTCTGAACCTTCATTAACTGACATTGTTTACAAAAAGTTTACATTCTCAGAAGTAGTACTTTTTTAGATTGTCTACATTCCAAGTTCTAGGCAGGCGCCTTCCGTCTGGAGTTTCCAGGCGGTAGGTGCCGTCCCTTACTTCCTCATAGATCCGGTAGGGGCCTTCCCAATTTGGGGTTAGCTTTCCCAACTCATTTGCCCTACCGGTTGCTTCCATTTTTCGTAACACTAAGTCGTCAACCCTCAAGGGACGCTTGTGTACTTTTTTGTTGTAGGCTCTCGTCATTCTCAGACGGTAAATCTCATGACGCAAGGCGGCATTGCCCCTGCGTTCTGGGAGTGAATCCAATGCCAAGCGCATTGCTTCCCAGTTTGCCTCTTCATCATACAGCATGACTCTGAGAGTCGGCTCGTAATGCTCGATGGGCAAGACGGCTTCAGCACCGTAAACCATGAGAAATGGGGTTTCCCCGGTTGCCCCTTTTGCTGTTGTCCGGATGGCCCACAGGACATGGATTAACTCTTCTGCCCATAAACCACCGGCTCTTTCTATTTTCTTTTTAATGTCGTCTGAGATGAGTTTGTTGAAAGCTTCAACTTGGCCGTTTGCTTGGGGCCGGCCAACAGATGCGAAATAGCTTGAGACCCCCTGATCTCCCAACCAAGTTTTTAACTGAGGCATCTCAAACTGAGGACCATTATCAAAAACCATAGACATGGGTACCCCGTACCGGGTGACGATGTTCTTCCAGATGAAGGAAATTACGTCTGAGGTCTTGATGTTTTTAACCGCCTCAGCCTCAACCCACTTGGTGAAGTAATCCACAGCCACTAAGATATAGCGCTTTCCGCCTGGAGCAGGCGTGTAAGGACCTAGAATGTCCATGCCCCATTTTGCAAACGGGATTGGGCTGTGGATGGCCGTCAGATCAGTAGCCAGACGGTGAATGAGTTTGCCAAATTTTTGGCACTTGTCACATTTCTTCACCAACTCCTTGGCATCCGCCTCAAGAGTGGGCCAAAAGTAATGTCGTCTGGCTCTGATGGCTAGGGACCTGCCGCCTATGTGAGAGGCGCGAAACCCCGAGTGTAAGTCTTCGAGAACTTCTTTCCCCTTTTCTGGGGTGACACACTTCAATAAAGGCTTCAGAAAGCCCGCCTTGAAGAGTTCTCCATTTTTCAACTCGAATCTTGCAACTCGCTTTTTCAGGACGGTTGCTTCCTGTGGCGAATCAGGAAGTGTACCGTCTGAGAGATAGGCCCGGATGTTATCCATCCAGGTAGAGCTTCGGTCCAGAATTCCAACGGGATCCTCATAGATGCTTCTTTTCTCAAGAACTTCCCAGAAGACTGACCGAGGCGTATCATGGCAGGCGGAAGATGCCAGTTTTGACAATGCATCCGCCTGGTTGTTTTCCGACCTAGGCACCTGATTCAGCCGAAATTCCTCAAGCGCCTTGGTCTCCTCTTTGACTGCCTGAAGATATTTAACCATAGCCGGATGGGTAGCCTCGTAGCTTCCCTCATACTGGCTAACAACCAATTGAGAATCAGAGTAGGCGTCAATTTTCATGGCCCCTGCCGCCTTACTCATGCGAATGCCAGCTAGCAGGGCTTCATATTCCGCCTCATTGTTAGAGGCCTGAAATTTGAAGCGAAGTGCATACTCAAATCTGTCTCCTTTAGGAGACTCATAAATTACACCTGCACCACAGCCGTTCTTTGTAGAGCTCCCGTCTACGTACACTTTCCAAACCTGATCAAGATTATCCGGAGCCACCGGACGAGTCATTTCCACAATGAAGTCGGCAAACGCCTGACCTTTCACTGCCTTTCTTGGTTCGTAAGTGATTTCAAGGCTCTGCATTTCAATAGCCCATTTCAACATTCTCCCGGATGAGTCCAAGGTAGACATTGGCCGCTTGAGTGGCTGGTCCGTGTAAATCACCACCGGATGTGCAAAAAAGTAAGGCTTCAATTTTTTGAATGTCATATACAAAGCGAGGCCAAATTTTTCAACCATGGGATACCGGAGTTCAGCATTTTTAAGAACATGGCTAATGAAGTAAACCGGGAACTGAACGCCGTCTCGCTCAGCAAGGAGAACGGCGCTGAGGGCATGGTCTGAGACGGCTAAGTACATGTACAACGTCTCCCTAGGCAAAGGACTGACCAACCTAGGCAGAGAATGTAAATGCTCTTTCAACCTCTGGAACACCGCCTCAGCATCATCCCCCCATTCAAATCTAGTCTTCTTCCTGATTGCTTGGAAGAAGTAGAGGCATTTGTCACCTGACCGGCTGAGGAACCTCCCCAGGGCGGCCAGACAACCGGTGAGTCTCTGAACTTCCTTAACAGAGCGGGGTGACTTCATGTCAATCACCGCCTGTATCTTTTCGGGGTTAGCCTCTATCCCCCTTTGATCAATCAGGAATCCGAGAAACTTCCCAGACTCAACACCAAAGACGCATTTCTTAGGATTTAACATAACCTTATGCCGCCTGAGGGTGGTGAATGTTTCTCGGAGATCAGCAAGGTGATCCGTCTGTAGCTTGGATTTGACTATCATGTCATCAATGTACGCCTCCACATTCCTCCCAATCTGATTAATGAAGACCGTATTAATCATCCGTTGGAAAGTGGCAGGCGCATTTTTCAAACCAAACGGCATCATAGTATAACAGAATAGCCCCTGATCAGTGACGAAGGCCGTCTTCTCTTGATCTTTCTTCCACAGGGGTATCTGATGGAAGCCGGAGTAGGCATCCATAAAGCTCATCAAGGCGTGACCGGCTGTAGAGTCGACCAGACTGTCGATCTTTGGAAGTGGATAACTATCCTTTGGACACGCCTTGTTGAGGTCTGTGTAATCAACACACATGCGCCAGGTCTCATTCGGTTTTTTTTAACAAGGACCACATTGGCCACCTAGTCGGGGAAATTACAAGGCCGAATGAACCTGGCGTCTAGCAGCTTTTTGACTTCGGCAGCTGCCGCCTGACTTCTTTCCTCGCCGTGATTTCTTTTCTTTTGTCGGATGGGCTTCTTTTTGGGGTCAACGGCGAGTTTGTGGACAGCAAGATCCGGGCTGATGCCTGGCATCTCTTCCACTTCAAAGGCAAAAATGTCTTTGAATTCTTTCAGCAGAAGGTGCAAGCTTGCACCCAAGGTAGCATGAGCAACCGTCCCCACCTTAACAGTGCGTTCTGGACGGCTGTCGTCCAGTACGAGGTCAATACTTTCGCCAGCCGGTTGGGGACGGAGCTCATCTGACCGTTCACCGGTCAGTGATTGCTATTTTTTCTCTTTTTTCACCTCCACCAGCAGTGGAGCCTTTCTTTTCTTTCCGGCTGCTGATGGGGCAGGAGCTGGGTCGGCATCCTTGACGTTGTCAAGGTCTATTGGTTCCTGACCGCCTGGGGCCACGGTATCTCGGACGGCTGAGAGATAACATTCTCGGGCCGTCTTCTGATCCCCATTCAAGGAACCAACAGAGCCATCATCCCTTTCATACTTGATGAGCATGAGGGAAGGGATGATTACCGCCTTGGCTACGTTGAGGGTTGGCCTGCCAAGAATGATGTTATAGGCGGTCAACTCCTCAACGACCAAGAATCTGACGACAATATGTCGTCCCTGGCCTTTCTCCCCCAGCCGGATGGGTAAATCAATTCTTCCGGCTGGGTAGACCATCCCACCCCCAAAACCAACCAAGGGGTGGGTGACCGGGTGCATGCTGCTGATATTGTATTTCAGCTTTTGCAAGCACCGGAGGCTGATGATGTCTGATGAGCTGCCGGTGTCTATAAGGATCTGTCCAACCAGCTGATTGGCAACCTTACATTCAATGACCACCGGGTCATCATGCGGGCGGCGAACGCTGCCCCTATCCTTCTCCGTAATCAAGACGTCTGGGAAGGAGGAGCTGGCTTCCGCCTGCTCATCATCATCTTTGTCCATCTTTCGAAGATGGCTCCTGGTACCCCGGATGGTAGGGCCACCACATGAGAATCCGCCTGCTATAGTGTAGACCGGCTCCTTATCGGTATCCGAGCTACTAGCAGGCTGGGGGGTAGTCTTGGAGGACTGACCCTTGTTTTTCTTTTTTGCCCCGGCTGGGGACTTGGAAATGTAGGACTTCAACAGCCCTTTGTCAGCCAGACGGTCCAACGCACGCTGGAGACTGAAGCAGTCGTTGGTGTCATGGTCGACCTCCTCATGGAACTGACAGAATTTATTCTTGTTCCGTGACTGGACAGAACTCTTCATAGGATTCGGCTTCTCAATGGACAGCCGGTCCTTTACCTCCATGAAGATGGAGTTGCAGTCTTTATTAAACTCGTACTTTGGGACGTACGGTTTAAATTCTTTCTTTTTCTTCTGGGACGGCTGGTCAGAGTCAGTAACCGCCCAGACTTCTTTTCTTTTCTTGCTCTCTTCTTTGTTTTTAGCCGGCTGAGCTGTCCGACTGTCTTTCTGTTTGTCAGACTTCTTGGAGTCCGACTGGCTACCAGGCGAGCAGAGGTCGGTAGCTTGAATGTAGCTTTCCGCCTCCCTCAGGGCCGCCTGTAGGGTGAAAGCCCCTTTTCTGACTAGGTCGAACTTAAAGGTCGACCCGTCTCTCAGACCTTTAAAAAAGTCTGTAAAAGCTACCTCATCAGACAGTCCCTGAATCTGAATTCTGATCAGGTTGAACCGCCTGACATATGAGCGCAGCCCTTCTCTCTCTCCCTGCTAAACAGTGCTCAAATCAAGGCTTGTCTTTTTAGCAGGGATGTTCATTGAGAAGTTGGAAGCAAACAAGAAGGCAAGCTTCCTGAAGCTGTCTATAGACCCGGCTGGCAGGTTGCCAAACCATTGTTGGGCGATGCCCTTCAATGTAGCCGGAAAGCATCGACACCAAGTGGCATCATCCAACCCCTGCAAATACATGAGGTTGGTGTAAGCCATGAGGTGATCTTCTGGATTGGTGGTACCATCATAGGTACCAACCAACACATTCTTAACCTTGGCCGGCTGAGCCGCCTCGGTTATCTCCCGAGTGAACGCAGAAGGCTGTTCACCCAGGCGCAGCAGTCGAAGCTGCCAGTCCAGTGGCTGGACATTTGGATATGCCTCCTGACCTCCAAAGAAGGCTGGCTGCATGAAGTGAGGAGAATACTGTCCGTAAGCCTGAGTAGGCACATACGGTACATTTCCAATCATATGAGGGCCAGAATGGACGGTATTACCGCCTGTTTGACTCTCATGCAAGGAGGGTGTACTCCTTGCAGAAATATTGTTGAAGCTGTCCGGAAAGTTCGACGTTGAAGCCGACTCAGACAGCGATTGATTTCTCTTCCGGTTGATGATTTCCCGGGCATCGAGAGTTAATTTTTTACTTCTCACCGGCTGATGAGGCCGACGAGGGTTATTAGTGTTTCCCCCAGGAAGGAGAATTTTTTACCAATCAATGGTCCCGGCTGCCTTCTCCTTTGGATGGGGAGTAGGCTGTCGGTTTCTGACTGACTTCCCCTTCTCTGGAGGAGTCTTCTTCGCTGGCTGACCTTTACTTGGGCCAGCCTGGCTTTTGGTGATCAGCTTTGTGATTTCACCCTTGAAACTCGTCATGAACCTCATGAGTTCGTCTCGGGTGACAGGGGCCGATCCAGCTGCCGTTTGGGTTGCCCCTTCCGGCTGCCCAGTAGGTCTGCTTGGACCCGCCTGGGAGGCGCCCCGTTCCAGAGTCTCTCTGGGCCGGATGCGCTTGACTCTGAGGAATCCGTCCTCAGCTGTAGAGGTTTCGACCTGAGGATCCTCATCCTCCTCATGGTCTGTAAAGACTTCTGGGTCTTCGCCCAGGCGGTTAGGAGGTGGTACAGACTCTTGAACCATCTTCGAGGTACTCTCCCCACAGACGGCGCCAAATGTTTTGGGTGTTTTTGTCCCTCGGGAGAGTTACAACACGAAGACTGATCCGGGAAGAGTTGAACCTACAAAACCAACGGAGACACCTGTTGGGTGGTGCTCCGCCTCCGACGCACAAGTTAGTAACTTGAAACGGGATAAAGAGAACGGAAATTTAGGTGGGTATCTGCTCGGATTCCAAGCTCAGGTGTTTCTCTGGTGTCAGAGAATACAGTTGTAATAAATGGTAAAAAACGTCTCCTCAAAGTGAGGGACATCTCCCTATTTATAGGGTCATTGGGAATTGCCCCTGATTAGGTCACTGTACCCTAATCATTGGTGGGCTGCGCCGTATTCCGGCTTTCTCGGGATTTGGGCCTGAAGGCCGCCTTTTTCCTTTTTTCTCTGGAATGACACGTGTCAAACAGGGATTGGTCCATTTTGGACCAATCTGAGGCTGACACATGTCACCCTTTGATTGGGCCACGTGGCAGGGTAAAAATACCCTAAACAAAAGTAACCTAAATTCATTATACGAGTGAAATCAAAAAATTTAAAAATAAATAACCCCATTTGTTCATTCGAGTAACCCCTATTATTTCTTTTTAAAAAATGAAAGAATAATTCCACTTATTTAAGAGAGTAATCCCTTTTTCCCATTTAAGTAACCTACATACGTTAAAGTAATCTCATTTGCTCATCACCGTAACCCTCTATTATTTATTTGATTGCATTGTATGTGATTATGTGAAGTGGTCACCCCATATGACTAACCACGTATAAGACTTTGTGGTGATAAAATAAATAAATAAATAAAAGCATAAATAAGAATGATTGTGCTTATGTTATCCCTAATACAATCCCCCCATTCCTTATAGTTATAAACATAGATAAGCATGAATTTCTTGTTTGAATTGGTATTATAAGTGGGTGTAAACAAATAAACGTGATTTATAAAATTATAAATCGGTGTAAGAAAATGAGACACAAAGTTAGAGACATTAAAAGAATAAGTGAGTATAAAAATAAATAAATGAAGTAATTAAGAGAGGGTGAGTGAAAAAATATATACTTTCTCTGTTAAATATTAGTTGCAATAAAAGAAATATATTTTATGTCTCATAAATAAGGTCCCGTTCTATTCATCCTATTTTTGCAGAAATAAAATTATTTTTATTGAATTGAAATTATTTTTGATGAACTTATATTATTTTTACTGAATTGAAATTATTTTTATTGATTTTCTAGTATATTTTTATTAAAGTTACTGAATTTTATTCAAATGAAATTTATTTTGCTGAACTGAATTTATTTTTACTGAACTAAAAATATTTTATTAATATTTTTTTTTTTAAGATAAAGTGAACAGGGCATAATACAGTAATACCCTTTTGGGGCTGTACAAACTCTTAAATAGACCCGGTTCACATTAATCTATTGTGGACCACTTATAGTAGAGTTACTATTGTCGTTTTATTAATTAAAAAAAAAAAGTCACTATGTTAAAATAATGGTTATTTTGTTAAAATAAAAGTGATTGTGTTTTTATAGATTAATTTTTTTAATGAAAATTTTAAAATAGCGGTCAATATAAATAATATAGGTCACTAGGTTAAAATTAGGATCATAACGTCATACTTCAGGTTTGCAACAATATTAAAAATCACACAAATTTTATTGAAGGTTACTATGTTAAAATTAAAGTTACTATATTTAATATAGGTCACTATATTTGATACCAAAGCCAGTTGCTAACATGAAGAACTTCGGATTCACAATAATATTACTGTGAACTAGGTTCACATAAGTTTTTCTATTGTGGCAATTAATAGTTAAGAGAGGAGGTATATCCGAATGAAGCGAACATGGGAGTGCTTGGTTTAGGAGACAATGCTGAGTAGTTAGAGACTTTTAATTATGGACGATGGAAGTTGAGCAAGCTGATTGCATATGGTTGTTTGATACTGATTATCATATTATGTCGATTGCCAAGGAAGTAGAGACATTTCATGTCTTTCACTTATTTTTACAAACAAGCACTTAAGTAATTAAATATTTACATTCCTCAAGCAATGATAACAGATTTTTTTTGATTAATTGTAATTATTTAATTTGTTCACCTTGTTTTCACTTATTTTATCTCTAATATATTCAAATAAATTTGACTAAATTCAATAGAGTTTATGTATGTTCAGGTCAAGAAAAGTAAATTTGGATAAAATTACCCAATTCCAAATAATAACTTTTGATAAGATAAATTTAGATAAATGAAAATCATGTGAATAGATCACACCCTAAAACGACAAGGGAAATAGATTACCGAAAAATCTTCAAGCAACTAATAAATTAATTCAGAAATCAAAACCTGTTGGCGGGCAAACTCTTCAGCTCCTGAGAAAGCAAGATAAGAGTGAGGAGACTTCTCCATAACAAGTCGCGCTAGTGAAATCGGATTCTTCACTGTGCTCAAACCCGATACGGCGCCAAATCTTCGTTTCAGGCCATCCATTATACTTGCCTCCATCTCCACCGTCCCTTTCTTGGTTAACACTGATCCTTGACCTGAGTTAAATACCGGATCCGTCTCTAATTCTCTCACCTTTTAACAATTCAAAACATAATAATAGAATTAAATTAGATTATTATATTAATTACATTAATACCATAGTATAATACTTCCTCTGATTATTTTACATGACATGCTTTGACTTGAATTACAATATTCATAAACTATACTTGATAGTTACGATAAAATAGAGTCATGGGACTTGATCTTAATGTTATCAATGTAAATATTATTAATATATACTTTATATAATATTACATAGTTGATAATTAGAAATATTAATCGTTAAAATTAGGGGGGGGGGAAAGGCCAATAAACCCTATTGTTTTCTTACATGATGAAGGATATAAATAAAGATGTTTTTTCTCCTTTACGGCACCTTCTTGGGAAGTAATATGGGACTTGATCTGAATTTTATCAATGTAAATTTTATAAATATATACCTTATATATTATTACATAGTTGATAATTAGAAATATTAATCGTTCAGATTAGGGAAAAAAAAAAAAAAATAGGCCAATGAACCCTATTGTTTTCTTACATAATGAAGGGTATAAATAAAGTTGTTTTTTCTCCTTTACGACATGTTCTTTATTTAGGGAAGTGATGCACTTACATAAAAGTGAGAGAGCAAGACTATATATAGTTATTCCAAAAATATTATCAATACTTATTTCACTACTCCCTTCGTACCTTAATACAAAGCCTCTTTTGATTTTTATGCGTGGAATTGAGAGAGTTGTAAAATAGAGAGAGAAACTATTGAAAATTGATGTTAAAAGTGCAAAAAAAAGTAAAGGAATAAAGATGACAACTCATTAAAAAGAGGATAATAATGTAAAAAAAAATACAACGTTTAAATAGAAAGAAGCATAATATTTTGATTTACCCAAAAAGGAAATGAAGATTTATATTAAGGGAAGAATGAAGTATTAAATAAAAAGGCACACTATTCCTCTCAAAAAAAAAAAAAAAAAAGGCACAGTATCTTTTCATATGCTAGCTCCATCCATTTCTTTATTTTTTTCCAAATTAATCATGCATTTGCTCTCTAAAAAAAAAAAAAAAAAAAAAAAAAAAAAGCATGCATTTGCAAATATACAAAAATCATGCATTTTCTAATATACAAAAATCATGCATTTGATATAGTTAGTTGTTCCAAGACCCAAATGTTGCGTTGCTGAAACGGATTCATCAGAAGTTTTACGACTCAGGACATCGGGCCTCGTGTTGTTGTTCATATTTTTACAAGGATAGTCTTTTGTATAGGTAGAAGAGTGGGGGCCCAAATTGTATCTCAGCTTTCCATTAATTTTTTATAGGTTGTATGAGTTTATCTATTTTTGAGATATATTATTATTATTATTATTATTATTATTATTATTATTATTATTATTATTATTATTATTATTATTATTATTATTATTAATACCTATAAAAAAATATCACAATTTTCAAAATCAACATTTTAAAAGTTACCAAGCTCTCAAAACCTTCACACCCCCAACCCAGATGAACCCTCCCCCTCCCTTTCCCGCAATGGCTTCGCCCCCAAAAACGACCAAACCCAAAATCTCCTTCCCCAATACGGTCGCGATTCCGGCCACAATTGGACGAAATCGGCCGGTTTTGGGGTTGAGTTGCCTTAATCGGCCGATTTTTTGGCCAGAATCGTGACCATATTAGGGAAGGAGGGTTTTGGGTTACGTGGTTTTTAGGGGCGAAGTGGTTGCGGGAAAGGGAGGGGGAGGTTTCAGCTAGGTTGGGTGAGCGAAGGCGGCGTTGGTGGTGGTTTTTGGGAGGGCAGGGGTGGGTGGGTGGTTAGGTGGTGGTGGCGCGGCGGCAAGGCTGGGGTGGCCGGGTAGTTTTAGGTCTTTTTATTTTTTTTTATTTTTTTGCCCAATAAGAAAGCGACACGTGGCACTTAACTGATTCCGTTTAGGAATCCGTAAAGTGGTGGTAATACCCATTTTTTGTTAGTTTGTGTGGTGTTAAAATCATTTTTTTTTTTTTTTTATGGAGGTGTTAAAAACCATTTTCGGGTTTTTATATGGTGTTAAAATCTAAAATTTCCTTCTTATAATGTTGACCACAAAATCCTCCATTTACATGTCCAAATAAACAAAGAGTTAATTTCACTTATGAATTTGGCAATATAATTAATAACGATTAATAGTAACAGAAATTCAGGAAAAAAAAAAAAAAAAAAAACATATGCAACATAGTAATACAATTTAATAAAGTTTTTAAAAACAAAAGTTGTTTTAAGAGAGAAAAGAAAGTACATACAACAAGTTCAACGACATCAAGGGCAGAAAGATTATTAGTATGAAGAGCAGAAGCACCAAGGTTAACACAACGAGCAAGAAGGTGTTTGGCTTTCTCTTGTCTCTCCAAAGGCAGTTTCGGATCGATGCCGGCGCCGCCGTGCACCGCTATCGCCCATCTTCCCATTTTATGAATGAAGTCTTCCTCTCAATGAATCACCTAAAATATATTTTAGAATTTGGATTGAATTGTAATTCTACTCTTTCGTACTTTGCCTCCTTAAATATTGGAGGAGAAACGCAAGGAGGGTTAGTTGTTTACGGAATCCAACTAATTAATTAAACGTGAATTAAGTTTCTTTAATTACAATATTAATATTAATCCGAATTTTCAACATGCGTTTTTATTGCTTGTGTGTCTATGATGTGTCAAGGTTTATTGATATCTTATGTTTACACAAATGGAATTAATGTCAAATATATTGTCCTTCTATAGCATATGTTACTAATTGTTGAGTGGTTTTAGAAAACACCTCTAAGAAGCATGTACTATAAAAAGATTATCAATTAAATTAAGATCATTAGTTAGGGTTACATATAAGCATAAAATATATTTCTCCTAAAAAAAACAGCTGAAAATTTAGGAAAAATTGATATAAATAATCTCAACTTTTGCTCGTTCACCCAAAATAATCCCAATTTTAGATTATTTTAAAATAATCCGAACTCTATAGCTCATTCGCTCAAAATGATCTCAAGTAACCTGTAACCTAATAAAAAGTTAATTTAAAAAAAATATTAAGTGACACATGTCAGCATATGATTGATTAAAAATAAATTTTTTTTAAAAAAAAAAAAAAAAATCCCTCCCAGCCACCCAATCCCGCCAGCATACCAAACCCCTCCTAAAAGCCCAATCCTGGTCGACTGGTCCCCGCCTCCCACCGTCGACGGCGACCCGAACCTATCTCCTTCGCGCCGCCCATCCCCTACCTCCTGCACGACCCCATTTCTATTCTATATTGTTGATTGGTGAAGGTCGAATTGATGATTAATGTTGTTGGGTTGCGGCCGAGAAGTTCAACAGTTGTAGGTTGTGCTGTGAGCTGAGGTAGTTTCGGGGTGGTTGAACTGTTGATTGCATGTGGCGAATGGGTGATTGGGGGTGGCGAATTGGTGATTACGAGGGCTGCGAAGCTTAAATTGGGCGAAAACGGCAGTGCGGTGGAAATGGGTGTTGCGGGCTTGCGGCTGATGGTTTAAGCTAATAGGCTCGGTGGTGATGGTGTTAAAAAGTGTTGCGGGCAGTGCAATATTACGGGGCTGCTGAAGTGCTGAATGGTGGTTTTGTGGTGGTTGTGGTTGATGTGTGTTTGTAAGGGTGCTGGTCGTGGCGGAGGTGGCGGTGTATTGCAGGGGTGTTCAAGGGATAGAAGAGAGGCGTCGCCGGCGCCGTCCCAGCCTCGCAGGAGAGGTGTGTTTGGGTATTGGAGGTGGTCGTGGCTGGTGGTAGGAAGGGTGGTAGTGGGTGGAACTGTTATTTATTTATTTATTATTTCTTCTTTGTTTTTTTTTTATTTAAATTTTTTCAACCAATTGCGTGGTGACATGTGTCATCTTAACCTATTATAACAGGTTAAGTGACCGGTTGGGATCATTTTGAGCGAATGACCTATAAAGTTTAGATTATTTAATTAAATAATCCAAAATTGGGATTATTTTCAGTGAACGAGCAAAAGTTGGGATTATTTATATCAATTTTTCCGAAAATTTATGACAAATTATGTGGAAATTATGTAATCAATGCTTTTTATCTTTAATATTTCTTTATAGGCTACTTAGACAAATTCGTGTAAAGCTAATTAGCAAATTAGCTTGTTATGTTACATGAGATTTTAAACTAATCTCTTAAATAGCTAGTTTGTGTCCTAATAGTTAGCTACGAGTTTGTGATCTAAATGATGAGTGTCAACATTTAATTAGCATTTTAAATTTAATAATTTTATTAATATATCACGCCCTATTTCTAAGCAAATTAGCATGGCCAAGTTACTTTCATTTTTTAGCTCCGATGGTTAAGCTAGTAGGTATTGAATTTTCTAAATTGTAAAACAAGTCTCTAAACTACAACCATTAGAGATGCTCTTAGGGATATATCTGTCATTTTTTCCAAAAAAAAAAATATCGAGCATTACATATTTATATTGATCAATTGATGGGTATTGGTTGAAACAAAGTATTCAGAAAATTACTAGATTAGATATACCATGTCATACACGAAAATTTTTAATAGTTATTTTATATTAACACTGTATATATAAGTAAATTTACATGGAAAAAAGTGGATTAATTACATATATTTTAAAATACGCATTTTGAATATAAAGTACCGTGAAAAGACGCATCAAAATTTTTATTTATGTTAGTAAGAAATCTTGTTTTATACTTAATTTTATAGTTGGCATATACTTTAAGGATAAAGTTTGAATTCTACATGGAAATTTAAAAAGCTAGAAATCTTGTTTTATACTTAATTTTATAGTTGGCATATACTTTAAGGATAAAGTTTGAATTCTACATGGAAATTTAAAAAGCTAGAAATCTTGTTTTATACTTAATTTTATAGTTGGCATATACTTTAAGGATAAAGTTTGAATTCTACATGGAAATTTAAAAAGCTATATATATATATATATATATATATATATATATATATATATATATATATATATATATATATGAGTTCATGTTATGGAAATCTTTTATTTATGTTTATAAGAAATCTTGTTTTATACTCAAGTTTATAATAGTTGGCAATAAATATATACTTTATGTATAAGGATACATCAAATCTTTTATTTACACATAATTTTTTTATATGGAATGTTTTACAGAAATTAGAAAAATATAATGTACACACTAGAAAATGACACCTGTCATTGTTGGTGTGTATTTTGTTATATAGTTATTAAGTATTGATTATTTTAAATGAACATTGTATAAGTAAATTTACATAAATCTGTTATTTATGTTAATAACAAAAATTGGATTTTTAAACGTGTGTTCATGAGCACACGTTAAGAAAACAGATTCTCTATAATTATTTGATCACGAGAAATATCTACATGCTTAAAAAGGATAGGTTTGAAAAATTATATGGAAAATAATAAAATCTTCATTATTTCCTATATTACAAGATTTACCATACTTTTCCAAATATTTTACGCAGTATATAGTCAGTTATTTCCTAATACAACTATTCACACAAAAAAAAAAAAAAAAAAAAAAAAAAAAAAAAAAAATCGCTAGCCTCATAAACGTTCACTACTCTAATGACACAGTCATAATTCATCCACCATACTTGGTTTTCTGTCTCCTCATAAACGTACACTACTACACCATCCCCCCCTTTTTTTTTTAATTCTATTGAATGCAAGAAGAAATATAAACTGTTGTAAAATGGAGAGGTATCTCAAGGCTACAATAAAAAGTAAACATCAATAAGATCGAAAATTTGATCTTATGACAATAAAAATAGTACGGTGTATTCTGAAGCAAATTCATTGACTTGAAAACGAAAGAAAACAAAATTCTGGCGCAACCTAGGTGTACAATTGTATTCGCTGGCACGTTTCCTAAGATTAACACACCACTTCCACTCAAAGTCACTTTTGGGTGGAAGGTTAAATCCAAGTAACTTATACCCAATATAGAGTATGTGTTTAAGCTTGTGTTTGAAGGTTATGGTCAAGCTGCAAAAGTATAAAATGAGACCCACCAACAGTTGCTATAACAAACTCTCGAGTTGGTGCAGTAGCATTGTCGGGGGCTCGCAACGGTAACACAGTGATGCACGGATAGTAGCTCGTTGGTGTCTGTCCAATGCCATAACAAATCACGGTTGCATTGTATAAGGTAGCAATTACGTACAAATCATGAAAGGCTACCATCCAATGTCTTTCCCCACATGGGCCACCGCTCCAACGAATACGTTGTATCTCAAAATCCAAACCATCTGCCTCGTAATAAATCCTCCTATATAAGTGCGGATAACCAGTAATCTCATTAGCCATGAATTGTCGAGCTAACCTCCATTGATCTTGATCACCCATGAAGAAGGCGGCAACACAACGAAAGCCGCAATTACCATCACCAATGACATCATTCCACCCGGTTATATAAGGCAATATAGGTCCGGGAAGCAAGTGAGCGTACCTACATTGTTCGATGTTGAATCCATTTCCTCCTGAAAAAAATACACATTCGTAATGGGTAGAAAATAAATTAATATAAAATTCATAATTGGTATAAAAATATATATCAAAAAAAAAAAAAATACCGGATTCAGTTTGACGGTTTTGCCTTGAACTATGTTGGCCCGGCCTTCTCCCACTACGACCCCTACTGTTATGCTCAACATTCTCAAAATGGCTACGGTTACGCCTAGTTGAATGATCCCGTGGACGAGCCCGTGTTGAGTGATTCACTTCTGGCTCTTCAAGATTTGAATGATTCGGATGCATTTCATCTTCAATTATGCGAGAAACATTTTGAACTATAACAGGGTCACTAGCTAAAACCTCGTCGACAAGTGAACAAAAATGTACTGCTTCTTCTGCCGACTCGTCGACGAATTCCGGAATATCAACACCATCACCAATGACAAGGCTCTGCCAATACAACCCCTTCTTATCACGCATTGAATCATGAATCTGGCAAGCATATGGTATCCCATGGGTGATCCGTAGAGCACAACCGCAACGCTCATGCACCTCATAACTTAACCCTCTCATTCTTTCTATCTCATCGTAAAGAACAGACAAACAATGATGAGAAACCTTTTGATTCAGCCGCTGCAACGACATGTGCCTGTACTTCTCACCTACTTTAGATCTACTAGCCTCTAAAGCGTTACGTATTCCAACAATCTGATTTCCAATCTGGCAATGTACTCGAGCCCATACCGTATCCAAAGAACCAGTTGATGATTCCATCCAACTCTTGACTGCCGAGTGCTGACTCTCAACCCTACATGTACAAACATTACCAAAGTGCAGAACTCTGTTCGTCCAACACGTCACAAATTTCTCTTTATGAGGGAGCCAGGTAGTCTCAACGTATTCCACAACTTTCGGATACCGAGCCCAACTTGTTTTCAATCTCTGCAAGGCTAACTCATATTCCGGCTCAGATGTAGCATTCATGACTCGATTCCATCTACCATTTTTGAACTTTGCACCCACCGTCTTGTCCTTGAACAATCCAGTCACATAAGCTTCGACGTCCTTATTAATGTGCCACCTACAAAGTAAATGCGTAGTGTGAGGAAACTCAGCTTTCAATGCTGCACAAAGTCCAAGCTCACGGTCAGTTAAGAACACTGATGGCTCCCGTTGGTATCCGATCAAATCCCTCAATCTCTGAAGCACCCATCGATAACTAGCCTGTGTCTCGTTTCTCATGAAGACATATCCAATAAGAAAATTTTGATTTGTCGGTGTAACCCCAACTATCTCAAAGAATGACATGTTGTATCTGTTTGTCTTGTATGTAGAGTCCATACCAATCACGTACGAATATGTGTGTAACAAGTTGCACGTGATCGGATGCACCATGAATGCATGCTGTAAAACGCCGATGTCATCAACCATAACCCAGTAAATGTAGCGACTCTCTCTAGCCAAATGCAGAAATTGTTGAACCACTCCTCTTCCTTCAGACTCCTCCATTCTAATGTCACTTCTACAATTGTAGATATGCCTGATGTTTGGATTATCTTCAGGAAATTGCTCAATAATGGTTGCCATGATATTACGAGGCGCAACCTTTGACCTCTTTAAGTTACGCACAACCTATTTTGCACCTACACTAAGACCGCTGATTTGTCGATGACCTTCAGGATACACAATGAATGGATGATTATGGGTGCCGGTTACATCATTTTTAGCACGGATCCTCCAACCATCAGTGCTTCTCTCATAATAAATCTTGATGTAGAAAGGACACCCAACGGACTTAGTTTTAGTGTCCTTGCGTATCACATTCTCCAAATCTCTTGGCCTTTTCTTTCGACTGCGATCGCAAGCCAAATATCGATACGGCCGACCATCGGTGGTTTTTTTGTAAGACGATGAGACGAATAAAAATCCGATTGTTCGCGAAATATCTTTCGCCCATTCAACAGCAGCATCAAAAGTAGGAAACACAGTGTCGGTTTGAAAAATGGCCACTGTAATTCACACCATCACCGCCATTTTCTAATTCTGAATCCTATAACCATAAAACAAACTACTTAAGAACCCATGAAACCATATAATAATATTGATATAATAATATTTAAATAACATAATAATAATAAAATCAAAACAGATAGGAAACGCCTGAAAAATTTGAATGTACCACGGAAGAAACGCCTAATATTTTAGAATCTTCCGTGGTACATTCTAAAATTTCAGGCGTTCCTACCATTGTTCGTCTGATAATTTAGTATGTCCCATGGATGAGACTACATTTCTAAGCGTTTCTTATATGAAGCCATTGGAACGCCTGAAATTTTAGAATCTACCGTGGAACATTCTAAAATACCAGGCGAACACAGGTAGGAACGCCTGAAATTTTAGAATGTTCCGAGGTAGATTCTAAAATATCAGGCGTTCCTCTGGCAATTACGAAAAAAAAATAGGTCTAAAAATTCACCGATTCGTACGCACAGGTGACCTCTCCGGCGGCGACTGCAATTCTGTAAACTCGTCCATTCACCCCTTGTGCAAATTGTTGTTGACAAAAGTTTTTTCTTTAAAAAAAAAAAATTTCAATTCGTGGATGGTGGATGGCGGTTGGTGGTGGTGGCTGTTTGGTGGCTGATGGGGTGAAAATAAAATAGGGTAAATTTATAAGGGATAGAAGTAAATTAGGGTAATAGTAAATTAGGGTAAAATTAAAAGGGGGCATGTTTGTAAGATCGTGTTAAAATACGGACGTTACCTGGTAAATATCAGACGCGATTTAGCAATTCACTTACCATAATCATCTCCTTAAATGTGGGGGTTACAAGAAATCAACCAAGAAAACAAGAAGGAGAATCCAAGAAGAGTCGTTGAAATCCAACGAAAAAGCTCGCGCCCGGTCGGGCGAGCACTCAACTAAAACTGGGTTGCTTTCGCACCTGGTCATGCGGAGCTCGCTCGGCAGGGCGAATGTCTCTCAGCATTTCCAAACACCTTCTTGACCCCTTAGATTCCCTTTGTTTATTCCAACAATCCCCAACTAAAGGAAGGGAAGAAAAACCAACAAAGGAAGAGGATAAGAAACACATTAGGCATAAGAGGAGATCGATACATAACACTTGTATATTACATAAGTAATTTGAAATCTAGTGCTTAGTGAGATGAGACAATGAATTACAAGTATAAGGGTGGACAAACCATGAAACCCTTAGACTCTTGATCAAGGAGTGGACTAACCTTGAAACTCCAAGATTTAATTCAGAATCCCCACATCACATACCTTTCTCCAAAATTTACTTGAACTTGGCAAAGAGATATGCTCTTTTATAGCCAAGCATATTCACCTTAGGTCTAGTGGAAGCTTTAGGAAATTAAATCCACCCAAGTTTTCCAAAGAAAATGGCTATTCTTCACAATCACATAGGTGAATCACAAGCACTTAGTAAATGGGGTTAAAACATGTTCTTAAGAACTCAACAAATGCTACATTGTAGCCATTAACCCCCATAAGACTATGGATTCATTAAGAGCTTAATGCTCAACCTCACAACAATCATAAACAACAGTGATTCCAAAATTTTAGTGCGTCCACTCAATAATTGGATTCATTAAGAGTCAAATGACTCAACCTCAAACGTTGGATCAATCAAGTGCGTCTCAAGTAGCACCAATCTAAAAGATTCAATGTTCCCTTAAGAACTCAAAAGTGCTTAACCTCAATCAAGCATTACAACACATGTCATATTAAAAGCATTACTTTCCTTGAATTCCCTTTCTTTATTCCAACATAAAATAGTATGATTCACTATATAACAGGAGGGAAATGAAATTTTAGGGCCATAGTACACTGTAAAACAAAAATGGTAGCCAAATCATTCAAGTTTATAATGTAATGTATAAGTTGTGGTTTCATACAATTTTACAGTGTAATGTAGAAGTTGCAGTTTTGTATAAAATTTAAAAAAATTATATATAGTGGAATATATTGTATAGAGTACGTAGTAGTGTACGTATGTATATTTTTATATTGAGGATAGTAGTGTACGTTTATGAGGCTAGCTTTTATATATATATATATATTAAGATATTATTTTCCAAATAATTTTTCAAATCTACCTTTTCTAAATATTTCTCATTATCAAATATTTATAGAGAATCTATTTTCTTAATGTGTGCCCATTGAGTATATCAAATCTTTTATTTATATATAACATTTGTTTTCTATATGGAATTTTAAAATATATGTATATATGGCACATGCCTAAAATAGAATATATGACATTTCTAAAACAGAATATGTGACATTTGTTACCCTTTTAAACTCTATAAATGTGTCAATTCATTAATATATTGGCCCTGTTTGGGAGAAAGCTGAAAACTGAAGCTGATTGAGTTAGCTGATTTTGACTAACTGATTTTATTAACTGATTTGACTAACTTATTGTATTAACTGATTATATAAAAGTGTTTGGTAAATAGCTGATATCTTAAAGGTGATTGAGTATGTGAAATGACCAATAAGCTAATTGTGGGGTAGGTAGTTTAGATAGGATTTTAAATTAAATGAGGTTATAAGTGTCATTTCACAATAACTAATGAATAAGCTAATTGAAAAAGCTCCTAAAATGAGCTTTTTTCAAAAAGAGCTTATTTAGTGGAATAAGCTCTTTCAATAAGCTTACTACCAAACACTTGTATTAGCTTGTTTGACTAGTCAATCAGCTAGAGTTAGTCAAATAAGCTAATATACCCCCAATAAGCTTACTACCAAACAGGGCCATTATATGACACGTGTCACATCTATCTATAAATATAACTAAAGTAATTACTACTGATGTCATTACTTTCCACATGTCAACTTCTTGTAAAAAAATTTCTCTCCAAAACTTATAATGACATCATTAATTTTTTTATCAACATAAATAAAAATTTAAAAATGCTAAATTAATTATATATTTTTCTAATAGATTTTATATTTGAATTGACTAATTATGCAATTTTCATTGGAGAATTAAAGGAAGGTCGGACTATTTCATTTTCTTATAAACATTACGGAGTATTTTTTTCTCCTACTCCATATATTTTATATAGATTATATGAATTGGGGTGTCCACTCTTTATTAATTTATCAATTTATTAAATTTTCTTAAAATATTTGTATTACGTACATATTACACACAAATAAGTTAAAAGATATTGTTAAAATCATAAATTATTGTTAAACTCGTGCATCGCACGAGCCTAATCCAGTAAACATTATTATAATTATGCCACACCACCTCTATAACATGAATTAGACTTGACATCTAAATAATGCTTATAGCAAGACTTGAACGGGTGTACACAAATTCAGCTATACTAGTCCAGATGCTTTCTCGGCCACCACAGAGAAGGATGAAAAGAGATCTGGAAATTGAACTTCCAGGTTTGCGTTATATGAACGGTGGAGAGGGACTAGGTGAACAAGGGTAATCACCTGGCTAATGTTTGTAGACTTAGTTGTACTGCTTTTTCTACTTTATTTCCCTGAATTGCTTTTATCCAAAAAAATAAAATATAATAAACTTGAAATTAAGGTCAACAAGTATTACAATACAAATCTTATTACCTTAAGAGCACCTCCAACAGCAAGCTAATTGCCAAATTAGCTTGCCATGCCACATAGGATTGCAAAGCTATCCTTCCTTCTAGCTAATTTATGCCACAATGGTTAAGCTAATTAACATAAACTAGCCTTTTGGCCCGTTCGATGCACGGTTGTTACTTGGTTATTTCATATGTAAGTATGCTTTTCAATAGTTGAAATTTTTGATATGAAATACGAAGTAATTGTTTCATTGTTAAAAGTTAAAAGGAAAAAAAAAAAAAAGAGTGAGGGTAGAACTGTGGAAGAAGATGAAGGAATTTAGTTAGTTATATATACATAAAGATCGTGGGATATGAAATGACATATTAGTTTAAGTTATATTTTAAGTCTAGGAGTTGAAAAGACATTTCTTTTTTATTATTATTATAATTTATATGTTTACGTGATGTGTATTAATTGGATCAACTTAATTTTATTATGGCGGAAATAAAACACTTTATTTTCTTTATTGAATTTACAAGTTATAGAATGCATAAAAGACTTAAACAAAAAGATGTAGAAAGGTGACACGTGTCATACAGGGGTAATGGGTGAGTAGTGACTTGTGATGACATGTGTCATATAAAAATTTGTGGTTTGTGCTTTTAAATACTAAGTATAGATATAGATTAGATTTTTCATTTTTATTTTTTAAATAATTAGTATTTTATTAGAGACAATTAATTTTTAAGCTAATTAGCTTAGCTAAGCTAATTTGCTTGGCATTAGCTTGGCCAAGCTAATTATTAAACTATTCTCCAATGGTTTGGCTATTAGCTTGAAAATTATTAAAATTGCAAGCTAGTCCCTAAAAGCAACCATTGGAGTTGCTCTTACCTTCCCTATTCATATATTGTGTGAATTTACCCAACCAACTTTTTATTAACTTGGATATAATGATTTTAGTCCTTAATTAGGATAATTAAACAACTTTAATTTTGAAGTTCGAAAAATTGCACTATCTTTGTTTATTTTTTGTTGACACGTTTTGACTTTAGCACTAATTACATACCCATTCTTTGACGTGTTTTGTAATTTTTATGTATTGAAAAATATAATCATGTGATGTCTTGTTAGATTTGTCGCGGGATATATTTTCAAAATATCAACTTTTTATAATTTTTGTTTTTCGGTAATAAAAGATATTAACGATTGAAGTTAAGCATGGACAAACGTGACTAAAGAAACGTGTTAACTAAAAGGAAACGGAGGAAGTATTCATTTTCAATTTGATGAAAAATAAGATTTTTTTTGTTGTATAGTTTATAGTTGAATGTCTTTGAATCGTTAAGGATAAGATACAAAATAATTAATATGAATCTCCTAATGCAAATCATTTCTTAAAATATTAAAATTTCAAGATGATTATAAATAAATTAAGAAAAAACAATCATATGTGATTTCAAACTAACCACTCGAGACGTTACTCAAGCCACACACCACTTAATATATCAAACACTAAAAGTAGTGAAACCCATTCACTTACCTTTTATATATATATATATATATATATATATATATATATATATATATATATATATATATATATATATATATTATATATATATCCAACTACACATATAGGTAGGTGTATAGTTTTATTTTTATTTTATTATTTTAATAGAATAAATTTTTGCCCTTTGATATGTATTTTTGTCTATTTTATGATTTTAAAATGTGCATAAAATATTAAATGAGGAAAAATTACCTGATTGCACTCTATATCATGGTGTATATAACTTCTTTATATCTTACGGCTTTTTAAAAAATTTCATTGGCCATTATCACTTATTGTTGATGATATATAAACTCCAAATTACATAAAATCAAAATTCTAATATGTACATTAATTGCATCAGGGAAAAATGATTCTGTTCAATACATTCACAAATTACATTTTTCCTACATGTGGTTCCAGAAAACTTGAAAACTACATGAAGTCTGATGACTTTCAGTTTCATAACTGTGCAGAATCCCATCATATTCTGTCTGAACTATTACATCATTACCCATTGCCAATCAAAAATTATCTGCCTTCACAATGGCTACTTGTAGTCCGAATTACCAGCGATACTATGGCGACTGGCCCAAGGACCAAAAGAAAGCATTAGCCTGGTGCCTTTCACGTCACAGCAAAAATAGCTGACGCCCAGATGTCTTCAAATGCTAACCACTGCTGCGTTTAAAATGTTCCCGTATAAACCTTTCAGCGTAAAAGGGGTATTTATTTCGAATATACTGCCGTAAACATTTCTGGTATGAGAAGTCGATCCATCCACCATCTGTTCTTACAACAAAAAGGCATCTTGAATGTCGAAATTGAGGATGGCGGTCAACCTTTTGTCAAAAGAAATGAACATTAGCCAAAGCCAGCATGCTGAGCATCATCCATTATATATCAATCTTAATAGGTTAGCATAGACTTACTGTGAATGAAAATTTTTCATGCACAACATTACAATGCCTTTCATGATAACTTTTTTTTTTTTTTTAAGTGAATCATACCTTAAAGCCAGAATACAACCTAATCTTAAATAATCACCATACATCCCTTTAACGAAAGCTAAGAATAGCAACATCAAAATTTCACCCTTAACAAAATGATGAACAATTGAAGATCAAATTAGGTCCCTCTCTTTACTATAACAACTTATATGAAAGAAGCCAGTAAAGTTCTGTAATTCTATTCCATAAATCGATAGTTTCAACAGGTACTATTTATGGAGTATTGTGTACAACAAACTGTCTTTCCATATAAATAAATGCTGCAAATAGGTAACACAAGGAAGGGGAGGGGGAAGGGGAAGGGGAAGGGGAGGGAGGGACAAACCCCCGTTCAGTAGAAGAATAACACTTACAATTACTGTGCTACATATAAAAAAGATCCACATAGGAAACCAGCACAAAATATTGAATGTATCAAACAACTATCAAAGTTTCCGGCAATATCTCAGATCCAAAAGTATGCAACATAATTTCTTAACTAATGAAAAGTATACATTGTTTGAACAGCCACATATAACATGTGCTACAAAGGAAACAGTTTTAAATTTGCTTACCTAGTAATGGATATACTAATGAGAATTATAATTAAATGAAAATCTAACATTAGAAAGAACAGAGATATGCATAGCAGGTTCTTGTCATATTCAAAGTAGTCACATTTGAAGGAACTATTTCTGCATAAAATGCAAAGAGACTTCAAAATTCCTCAAAGTTGCTAAGATTTACAAAAAAATTCAATCTACCATCCACATCAACAAAGATTCTAGCCTTTATATTTGTTTATTTAATGAGTCAATAAAAAACTAACATTATCAGTTGAACCACTGATTGAATTGGCAGCTTTAGATTAAATAAAATTACTGCTTTGTCTATCTTAAGGGAAAATTAGAACTTAAAATAAATAAATAAAAAAAGAGCAGCTTCCTCCACCTGCCTGTATTCTGTTCCACCACCACCCCCTGCAGCACATCAATGCCTACATCCCTTGTCAGCTGTCACTGATCTTTGCCAAGACCTGGTTCTTTGCATCAACAACCACCATATGTTTTTATTTCTTTAGGAGGAAATTTAGGAAAATCTGCCATAAACAACCTTTTTAACAATGTTTTTGCAAGAAACCACCTTTTACAAAAAACTTGTAAGAACAAACCTGTTTTTCAGGCACCTCATGCCAGATTTTGGCATCGACTTGTATTTTCAAGCATTGACCACCCACTTGCAGACCACCAAAAACCCCGTTCCGACCACATCACCACTATGATACCTGGCAGTGCTCCACCTTACTCCTCCAAAACCTACCCATACTCCCTTGAGATAAACCACCCAACAACCTTCAAAAACCCACCAAACCTACTTAAAACCGCCTAGTTAGCTCCAATACCACCTAAACACTTCAAGTCCACCCATCTACCACAAATATATATTATATACACACTAACTCTTTGTCAACCACCTACCCACCACCAAAAATCCATCCCAAACCCCTCGAGGCCTCGACATCACCCACCCACCACAAAAATCCACCCAACTACCTTCGAAAATCATCCTAATGATTGATGAGAAAATACCCAAACCTTTACAAACACCCAAGCCACCCCAAATTGAGTTGAAAGAAAAAAAAAGAGGGGGGGGGGGGGGAAGGAAGGAGATTTGGCGCTGAGCCGCTGATAAAGGAGGGAAAAGAGAAGGTGGTTACGACAGATCAATCATGGCAATGAGAGAATAGAGGTTAATAGAATCCAATGTCAGAATTTGTAAGTCGAAGGCTAAAATCCACCTTAATGCTCTTCCTCTAAGATATTAAAATCATGTCTATTTTTACGAGATTCTCTTAAAAAGGTGATTTATCATAGACAAATTTTCCAAAATTTTCTTTTTATATAGATAAAAAAAAACATTTATAATAAATCTAAGGTGAAGGAAGACTAGTTGTTGTACATTGCACACCACTGCCCATAACTCCTGTGTGCCAATGCAACCCCTAGCTATTGCGTTCAGATCTCTTGATACCGTATCACTATCATGAGGGGAAAACCACATAAAACAAGCTTTTTTTTTTTTTTTTTTTTTTAAATGATGCATAATTAAAGTATGATATTGATTATTTAATCAAAGAAATGTTAATGGGTTTGTTTGATATTGTTTTGATCAAATTCCTATGGAATTGTAATTTTTTGGATTTTATTATGCTAATAAGAAACCCAATTCGTTTGGCATTGCTATGGTTTTCAGTTTTTTAGTTTTTTGTTTTTCAAAACCATTGATATACTTCCTCCGTTTCTATTTAGTTGACGCGTTTGATTTAGGCACATATATTAAGAAGAGCAGAGAGAGTAAGAGAGAATGAAAAAACAAGTGGGGTAGCTTGTAAATGCAAGGTAAAAAAGTTACCCCAAAAGGACATGTGGCAACTAAAAAAAAACTTCCTAAAAAGGAATAACGTGTCACCCAAAAAAAGGGAGGTAGTATGTTATATAATGAATAAAAATTTCGTTAAACTTATTAAAATCATGGTATTTATGAAATCTGATAACAGAAGTGGAATTACTTTTTTCTTGTTCCCTGTTTTTTGTTTTAATTTTTTTTTTTTTAAAAAAAAAAAAAACAAAAAAAGGATGTCAAACAAACCAAAAATTTTGTTAAAACCTACTAACATAAAAAGAGGGTTAGGAATTTTGTTTAAATAAAACATCATCAAGGAATTTTTTATCCTTTTAGCATTTTCTACATAAATCCATAAAAGAAAACACTAGCTAAATTAGTTTTATAAATAGCAAAGATTGGTAAATATATAACAAATGCGAAAGTTGTGCATATTAGAAACATCAAAATTGTCAAATTCTTTATAAGTATGCAACAAAAATATGGAAAACTATTGTATTATTCCAATCATATGAAAAGGATGACGCCTAAACACTATCGTATATATTCTAGGATGTATGTGGACTATGGTAAAGGAATACAGAGGATGAATGTTTAAACAAAGGTAGCACCTAAACAAAATAACGGTAGAATATCAAGAAAATCAGGTCTTGTAGTAATAACCTTAATAAAATACTCCCTTTAGCCTTAAAAAATCTTTTTTTTTTTTCTAGGTTTGGAGACACATATTAAGGGATTTAAACTACGGCGTGTAGATTTTTTTGTATATGGTGAGGATTTTTTTTTTTTTTATTTTTTTTAAGTTAGTGGGTCAAAGGACCCAAATGACATAGAAAATAGAGTATGAGCGTGAGAAAAAAGATTAGTCAAACAGTGCACATCACATGGGTTTAATAAATAAATGTTCATTTTAAGTATTAATAAACGTCCCATTTCACCCAAATACATTTTCCCTTGATAAAAGTCACTTTTCGAAAATGACTTGGTTGGAAAGAGTTAAGAAGGATATGAAGTATAAGGATTTACATGAGGATGTGGTATTAGATCGTAAGGAATGGAGGAGGAAGATTTTTGTCAATGACTACACGTAATAATCACTTTTGGTTCAAATAGCCGACCCCACTTATGGGATTAAGACTTTGATTGATTGATTAATCACATTTAACCAACCTAACCCCACTATTTCTTCGTATTCCTTTTTAATCAAATCCTACTATCTTGTTTTTTACATTCAACTTTAATAAAGAAAATTTTACTTATTCATTTATGTATCATCCTAAAAACATGACAAGGCAAATGAGACTTTATTTAGGGATGGAAAGAGTAACTAGATAATTTTGTGGACACCATAAACAAGATCTAAGAAGATTATAGCAAATAAACAAATAACACCCTACTCCCCCCCCCCCCCACCCAAATTTAGTTTTTCTTCTTACATTTTATGCGTGTGTCCAATCATACTTAGCAATTTAAAGAGGATGGATTTTAGATGCTAAATTTTTTATCCAAGGGTCACGGGCTAAGCAAAAAAACCTAGTTCAATTTAAATCAAGCACTTGCATATTGAATTAGTGGTGATGCTTAGCCCATGACCCTTGAATACCAAATCAACAAATTTAGCAGTTAAAGTATGGCTTCATCACTTGTTTTATGCACGTCAAGCAATGAGCGCCTGTAGCAGCAAAGAAAGATGGTTATTGACAGTGGGTGCACATCCTACATAACAATCAATTCAAGCTTATCTTGCAAATTTAACACTTCCATCAAGGTTCCAGTTCGTATGGGAAATGGTGCTATTGTACAGTCCGCTGGTGTTCAAACCAAAAAAGGTATGATGTCCTCCTTGTTCTAGATTTGAATGAGAGTTTGCTTACTGTTGCTCAGATGGTTAACAATGGTTTTTCACTTATCTTTGAGAATAACCATTGAACTATCATTGACTCGAATAAGAAAGAGATTGTAAAAGTCTCGATGGAAAACAAAAGCTTTCTATTGAAGTGCAGTAGAGAATGTGAATGCAGCAAACTCAAGAGACACATGGCTATAGCATAGGAGGTATAGACACTTTAATTGCTCTCAATGAACATCACAAGAATGCAATTTGCATATCTAATGATCTTTGTGAGTCTTGTCAATTTGGCAAGCAACATAAGTTGCCTTTCCCGAAGGAGAATGTGTGGAGAGCATAAAAAAATTGCAAACGTTTGTGGACCTCATCGAACTTTATCTCTTGGTGAAAACAAGTACTTTATCCTTTTAATCGATGATTTCACCTGCATGACGTGGGTGTATTTCATGAGAGAAAAGTTTTCAAAAAAATTAAAGCACCGGCAAAAGCTCAAAGTGGCTGTAAACTAAAAAAAAAAAAAAATCAGATCAAATCGAGGCAAGGAATATACTACCTCTGAATTTGGACTTTTCTGTGAAGATTAAGGAATTGAACATGATGCTTACAGTACGGAAAAATAGAACCATGATGGAAATGGCTCGCAGTTTGTTAACCGAGAAAAATCTGCCAAAAAACAATCTGGCAGAAGCAATTCACACAACCATATATTTGCTAAACAGGCTGCGCACGAAAGCGGTTCAAGGCAAAATTCCAATTGAAGCATGGAGTGGGAGAAAGCCAACAGCAAAACACTGAAGAGTATTTGGATCAGTTTGCTATGCTCAAATTCCATCTCAAAAGAGAAGCAAACTAGATGCAAAAGCCGAAAGAGGAATCTTCCTTGGCTATGATTCACAAGCCAAAGGATATCGACTTTTCAATCTTAGTAATAAAAAGATCATGATCAGCCGAGATGTTGAATTCAATGAAGATGCAAGTTGGAATGGGGAAGAAGAGGTGGAGAAGAATTTTTTCAAGTTGGCAGTGAAGTGCATGATGAACTTAGAGAGAATATCGAAGAAGCTCCTTCCACTTCTATACAAGATGGAAATGGCACTGATGAAACTAGTGATGACGACAACGCCACGGGTCCAAGAGATAGAAAGTCTCTATCAGATTTGTACGAGGAATGTTCAAGCTTTCACCTAGACCCGGAGGAATGTGAAATATGCTACCTTGGTGTTGAAGAGCCCCAAACATATGAGCAGGCTTTTGAAGACAAAAGGTGGCAGCAAGCAATGGAAAAATGAAATCAATTTGATCAAGAAAAATCAGACTTGGGAGTTGGTTGATAGACTAAGTGATCGCAAAGTGATTGGCGTCAAGTGGCCTAATGGGACCATAAGCAAGTTCAAGGCTAGATTGGTCGTCAAAGGATACTCCCAACAAGCAGAAATTGTTTATGGAGATACATTTGCTCCGGTGGCAAGGCTTGATGGAAGATTTATCAACTCAATGTCAAGTCTTCCTTTCTCAATGATGAACTCGAGGAGCAGCAAATTTACATTGAGCAAACTCCCGGAATTGCTATTAAAGGGCAAGAAAAAAAAAAAGGTGTGCAAGATGGAAAAAGGCTCTTTATGGGCTAAAACAAGAGCCACGAGCATGGTACATCAAGATTGACTCATATCTACTTGCACAAGGGTTCAACAAAAGTAAAAATAAGCACTCTCTATGTGAAGTATAAAGGAGAAAATGATTTGCTCATTGTTTCACTCTATGCTGATGATCTTGTCATGGGAAAAAATTTAAAGATGATCCTCTAGTTCAAGGATGAGATGAAAAGGAAGTTCGAAATGACAGACTTAGGCTTAATGAATTATTTCCTAGGGATGGAAAGATGGAATCTTCCTCTCTCAAAGGTGCAAGTGATGTTCTTAAGAAGTTTCATATGCAAAACTGGAAGCCACTCAGTACACCTCTTGTAGTGAATGAGAAGCTGCCTAGAGATGATGGTCAAAGGAAAGTTGACACTAGCAATACAAGAGCTTAGTTGGAAGTCTACTTTACCTCACAGCAACAAGGCCAGATGCGATGTTAACAACTAGTTTGCTTTCAAGGTTCATGAGTAAACCAAGTGATGTTCATATGGGTGCTATCACCTCAAATATATAAGAGGAACCTCAGATTTTGGTGTTATGTTTAACGCAAGTGCAAACTCCAAATTGTTTGCATATTCAGACAGGTGGTTCAAACAATGACATGAAAAGTACTCTGGGCTATGCTTTTACACTTGGACTTGGAGTGTTTTCATGGATTTTGAAGAAGAAAGAAGTAGTAGCTCAATGAGTACATTGCAGCATCGGTAACCGTTAATCAAGCGGTTATACTTGCTGACTTGAGACACAAACAGGAAGAAGCTACTGAAGTTCTAGTAGACAACAAATCAGCACATGAAGATTGAGCATTATAAACTTCGAGAAGCTGAGCAAGAGAAAGAAGTGAAGCTGATTCATTGTCCTAATGAGGGACATTTTGACCAAGGCTTTACCAAAAAGCAGATTTGAGTTCCTTATACTCAAGCTTGGTAAATGAGACTTTTAGTGTTGAGAAGTCAGTGAAGCAATCAGTGAATTAACTTGAATGTACTATATAAAGTACTCATGTACATATCAAAATAATATAAGAAATCTTCCTACTTTTTTTCCACATACCCTGCTAGCTTTGCTCTAACATTATAATAGTGTTCAGGAGATTTTATTGTTTAGTTAATAAATGATATCTTAATAAAAAGGTGGAGTTAATAGGATATTGTACAATGTATATATTATTGATAAGTGTTGGACCCTAACTTTAATAGTGGCGAATTGAGATATAAATTATATTATTGTGAGTCATTGCCGATTGTAGTTAGCTAATCTAATATCTATTACGAAGTATATTTTTAATAGAAAAGTATATTTGATGAGAAATAGTAATAGAACTTTTTAATTGAATGAAAGGGAGTGTAAAACCCTATGTTTTGGTCACTAGAAAGAATAGTAATAAAATATTAGTGGGTCCATACTATAAAAAGACTTGTGTCAACTAAATTGAGATACACGCAGATAGAAAGTGAGACAATGATATCGAGATATAAGTAGGATGAAAAAAAAAAAAGAAAAAATAAATAAAAACTACAACAATATAGTGGGGAGATTGAGTCATACCATAATTGAATCTAGTCCACATCCAATTTTATCTTCAGAACGAGGATGATAAGCAAGCAACCTCTCTATGACAACTTTTTCGTCATCAGATGTAAGACGTTCCCCATCCATGTACCTGCCAATACAAAATGTCAACCAGGGTACAACAACCTTAGAGTCTGTGAGGATCATATAGGTTCATGCAAGTTCTAAGAGCTAGATTACGAAGCATGTCAAAGAGCTCCACCCAGTCACCCACAGCTATAATTCGTGATACATGTTTGGGATTAAGTTTGTGATAATTACAAAAAGAACACTTTAATTCCATGATTTGAATAACTATAATGAAGCCTTAAGAAAAAGGGTAGAAAATAAGTAAGAAAACCCAGCATTATCCTCTGGCAGGAAGTTATGGTGCTCAAGGTTAATGTCAAATCGCTATATTTAAGAATTCTGTTTTATATTTCAGCACGTATCATCTTTGTGTAAATATTAGTTTCGATAAGAATTAACCAACAGCGAAAATCCACTTCTTTTTTACTTAAAGCTAAAATCTCCTCTTCGAGAATGTAGCTTGTGTAGGTCTGTGTCACTCTAGAATTTTTGCATCTCACTTAGACACGAGGGAATATAATTCTAGAATTCCTCTTATAATGTATCATGTTTCTCCCTTTAATGAATTTTTAGTTTTCAATCAAATATGGATTATAATATACAGCCCGTATGGTCAGTATTAATAGCAATTAGTAAATAATTTACAAGAAATTTTGCCATAAAAGTCTCGAGCCTCTGTTAATGAAGTCTAGACATTTTCATGAGGGCCGTTTCTGCTTTGAATCAGTCTATGCCAAAGAGAAACACACTTTGGTAGAGACATCCAATTATTAATACCTAGGCCACCTCCCCATCAGCTATACAGACACAATCCCATCTAACAAAATGATATTCCTCTACTTTGGATGTACCCCGGACCACTTAAAATCTCTCATCACCTTCCAATTCTTAGCTACTCCTATTGAATATTTAAAGAGGCAAAATATATAAAAATGTAAATAGATAAGACAATTCCGCACAAAACTCATACAACCACATAAAGAAAAAACTACTTAGAAACCCTGTGTACAAGTAGGTTCCAAAACTACTACTAAAAAGATTTCAAGGCAAGTCTAAAGGAAAGTCATATAACCACATAAGAAATATAAGCTCTCTGCAACGAGCCAAAAAGCTGCATTGCCACGTGGACTAATTACGTATGAGAGGAGGCGCAAAAGAAACCATTAGGGGTTGTGTGAGGAGCGGCGAAATTCAGAAGAAATAGACAAAGTATGGCAGGGGGCTGTCAGGATATTTTGTTCACTTTTTGCTGATTATGTACATATAAAAAGGGGAAGAACGGTTGTGCTTAGGTAGCTGGTTTTTGGTATTTTGAACTGAGAGAGTAGTGACCTAAAGTCAAGTTGAGATATTGGTGGCCTCAAGCCACTGTTTGCAAGAAAGTTCCTAATTTTATTAATCATCAAGCCTCATTATTTCCTCAATCAGATTTTCTCTTATTTTGCTTATTTATAAATGTGCTTAGTAGAAGTAGTTTATTACACACTTACATCCAATTTTTTAGATACCTTCTACTCCTACTCTACAACAGGGCCTTAAATTCTATCCCTTAGGTTTTTCCCCCTAAAAAAGAAATCAAGGAAAGCAAGAGGCGAGTCAAGAAATTCTATCCAAGACAATAGAAGACATAATAATCTTACACCACACATGGATAAACCATTCGCTTTTGGTCACACTTAGGATGAACTTTACTACATGATTTTGTACACTCATGCTAAATCGACGTTTGTTGAACGACAAAAGGACATTAATCCTTATAAGAGATTATTCACAAGATACCCTCTGATATATCATTTTTGATCTTATATGAGTTAAAAAGTTATTCTTCTTTCAAGAAATGAGCCAAAAACAAGTATAATAAAATACAAAATTGATTCTATCATCCCAAGTTTGATCCATCTTCTCTTAACAATCCCACTCTTCATTTGAACTACGTATAATCTAACCTTTGTATGACAGCTTGAGTTGGGTCAAGGGAAAGGGTAATTTCAGGCGGCACAATGTGGGCGACCCGACCGCGACCAATCAGGGTCCCCATATTTGGATATTTCAAATATGTGTAGATTGTTAGCCAAAGTCTAAGGGCTTTAAAAGTGAGCAATGTAGTTCGAAATTTCGAATCCTAACGGAAACCTTTTTAAGAGTAATTAACCTCCATTAAGACAGTTGGAGTGCACTTTCACTCTCTCACATTTTCTTTTTTGTGGAGGGGGGGGGGGGGGGGGGGATTGATTTTTTACCTCCTTTAGTCTACACACTTCACCCTTGTTTATCCCTACACTTCCATCTCCAAAATAAATCTTTCCTTTTTTTTTCTTTTTTTTTTTTTTGACATTGGGAAAAGCTTATTAATACATATTGATAGAAGAACTAGAACAATACGAAATTAGATAGGTAGCTGCATCTTTAGCTAATCTGTGTGCTTCTTCCACTTTAGCTCTATTTTCCTTGCGAACAATGCAGCACCAGTTAAACCTCTTACCCTTTTCCTTGATTTCAGCTATAGGTCCAATCAATTGTCTTATCTCAAGTTCTCCCCTCTTGTACTACATCAACCAAATTTGCAGCATCTGTGATAAAATCATACTAATAAACCCTTCCTGAAAACACCATTTCATTGCATTTAGGCATGCCATAGCTTCAGCAAAGCTTGCCATCCCAAAATCACAGCCATACCTTCCTGTCAAGACTCTACCATCCACTAGTGTCCAACCTATACCCATTCTTTTTAGTTTCTTATTCCAAGCTCCATCCACTTGTATCGAGAAATGAGAAGAACCCTAATCAAACTTACGTAGACTGGCTGTTGAAGCCAGGAGGGTGAATTGGATCTAATTCAGGAGGATGCAACACTTCTAGTCCATTTGAATCTTGACTTGCAAAAGTCTCATGTTCTTCCATACACTTGTCAATCTTCCCTAGAATCTCCTCTGCAGTCACAATATTTCCACTAAAAGTGAATTCATTCCTTGCTAGCCATATCTCCCACAAGGTAGCTAAGAAAATTGGGACCCTATCACTTGCGGGTCCATCCTGACTATAAAAGAGTCAAATATAAGAAATTATCCAATTTTGAATGGTAAACTCCACATTTTCTTGAGATCTAATATTAAGGGTACCACCAAACCATACCCTCCTTGGATTACCACACTGTCTCAGAAGGTGATTAATGCTTTCTTCTTCCATATTACAAATCTCACATAAACTTGATTCACTCAAGCCTCTGTAATACAAATTGCTCTTAACCGGTAATTCTTTATAAAACACTTTCCAGAAGAAAATTTTCCACTTTGGAAGCAACTTTTGTTTCTACATAAAGTTTAGGAATTTTACCTCATCGGGCGGAATTTTTTCATTCTGAACTTGTTTACCTAGCAAGAAAGCATACCCCGATTTTGTGCTAAAGTCGCCTGACTTGGTAAAGTTCCAGCAAAACACATCCTTCCTATCCACATCGGGTAATTCCATAGCCCCTATTTCCCTGACCTTTGCAAATGAGAAAGATTCTCGTAGTTTCCTCCCATCCCACGATCGAGTGTCCCTATTAATAAAATATTTTACTTTCCATCTAAAGGCTTGTCCAATAGTTACACTTGACTTGGCTTCTGAAATTTTCCCATTTACCCAAAGATCACGTAAAGCACTTATGTTATTCCCATTCCCCACCTTCCATCCATGTACTTTAAATTTCACCTCACTTATTCTAATACCCCTCATTCCCCAAGAAATTCTTTTATTCTTTACCAAAGGCCTTTTTGCCTTCACTAGCATAGACGGGCATCTCATAGAATAGATTCTAGATACCAATAATTGTGGGTTGTAATGTATAAGCCATGCTTGCTTCATCAGCAAAATAAATCTTAAAGTCCCATTAAAACATTAATATTATAAATTAAAATTCTATAAAATTAACCACCTACCACAAGATGAGGGGAAGAGATTGCTTATTTTACTCTTCATTATAATCAATAAGTATTCAATTTTATCATAAATTCAAAAGCTAAACAATCCAAACAAGGATAGAGTACATAGAGATACTATATATCTCCCAAATTTCTCCAACTATGGTCTTCAATTTATAGAACCAAAATACAGCCTTAATAGTTAACACATCTACTTTTCTCCAAGCAAAAAAATAAGAATGATTACAAATCTCACACGTATGGAAGTTGAGTAGAGTAGCAATGATGCCTCCCAAACAATTATTTTATTTATTTTTACAAAATTTCAATGATATCATACTTTCACTTATTGTCTCAATAAAGTAAAGGTTATTGAAATGATGAAACTCTAATTTTTATGGAATGTATTTTTTTGGAGTATAGAGGTTGAAAGAGGTTGATTATTTAAATATATATTGAACCCTTCCCTTCTATCTCTAATCATCTTCTTCTTTCACTTTGAATTCACCCCTCCTTCTCTCCCCTTCTCTCTCGGTCTTGATTTATCTTCCTATTGCACTCTCAATGTCAATGTCATCCATGGCTGGAAATGATTAATTTAATATCAATTATATCTTCAAATATAAATGCAAAAAAAAAATAAAAAAATAAAAAAAAATAAGGAAAGGTTCTTTGTTTTCTTTTCTGTAATAATCTCGTCTGATTGCCTAAAAAACACAAGGAAATAAACTCATACTTGAATAACTGTTTAATCTATCTCTCCTTTACAAAGTGGATGTATTTTACACGGCAAATTTTTTTGTTTAATTTGTTTTGTACGTCCCTTTTCTTGTTGAAGATTACCCAGTAAGAAATAACAAGCACTTGCACAACAAATCAATGATAGATATTCCATTTTTTATATTTGTGTTTTTTCTAGAATTGCTCATGAGTTGCCTTAATTCTCCGCTAGTTATTTAGGAGCCAAAATTAAAGAGATGATACTTATTTCAAATCAAGGAAGCCTGCTTTGCCTAAGGAAAACAAATCTCCTGCACATTGCTTCACATGATCACTTTTAACCAGAATGTTTGTCAGTATAACATAATACCCAGCTCTTGTCCCCTCCTCATGTATCAAAAATTCTTCCAGTCCATTTACTTTCACTAAAAAACCTTCGAAAGAGCAGTAACATCAGGCAACTCAGCAACTGTCAGTTGTTCCTTTAGTACCTTCATTATAGAGTGTATGTGTGTTTACAAGCAAGAGTGAGGAATTACACTGCCAAACCACTATCAAACATATACAACCTAGCCAAAACTTGGAAAAGAGCAAACCTTTAACCCCACACTTCCCCCCCCCCCCTTCCCTATGCCCCTTAGCAGACAAACTAGTAGTAACAATGCAAATCCGTAACTCAACCAATGTTTTACAAAACCAGTATCCAAACTATACTTTTAGTATCGCTTAATGATCTAAAGGTTATTCAAGCCTATAACTTTTTGTTCCCTGTAAGCCTCATCACCGGTTTTCCACACACAGATAGTAAACAATGTTATCCATATTGAGGTGTACGAAGTTTACAAATTCCATTGAAACAACCAGGAAAATAACCATCAAGAGTAATAACTAATACCCCTTTCACACTTTTTATTTCTATCACAAGAAAAACCCTTTTCACGTTTATTGTCGAGAATTAAAGGCGAGTTCAGGTTTAACAAGGTTTAAACCAAAATCCACATTTTGATTAAAGAGATTCATGTTTGGATAGCAACTTGGAATTGAAAGAAAGAGAAGAGAAATGAAATGAAGGGAGAAGACCTAACTTCATTTCCCTCCAAATCTCTCCATTTTGGGAGAGGGATTGTAGTTGAAGAGGGAGGGAAAATGGATCGCTCCTTCCTCCCTTCCTTGCTAAAATTCTTTAACCAAACAAAAGAATTTGTTCCCCTTCATTTCCCATCCCTCCTTTTCTCTCCTTTTCCTTCTATCCAAATAATAATATGTTTAAAGATAAGGAGAGCAAAACCCTTCCTCTCAAAACAAATATGCAGGTCAAATGGTATTCCATGATACTCATATACACACTTATATAGGACCTATGTTCTTCCGACTCTCCATTTCACCTCAAATACCCGTGAGGCCATGCCAAATGAACCCAAATACGACTTCGACCATCACTAAAACTTCTAGCAAAGTCTTAATAATATAGATTATAAGAAATATTGGCTCAAAATTAAATTCATCAAATGTGTAAACACAAACAGAGGAATCGACCGAAAACAAACCATAATTTGGACAGAATATATAAATAATACCTATTAGAGTGGATAATATCTTTGGCAAGAAAAGTTACAGGCTCAATATCCCGAAGAATCTCATCTTCTTTATCTTTCCATTTTCTGTAATTAAGCTCATCTATTCCGTCGAATAATTTGGGAGGCTCTTTAACCCTCAACAATTCATTCGCCGACGAGTATACATCCTCTTCCGAGCGAGTGGACTCAGAAGAGGCCGCTGAGCAGAAGCGACGCCGGACAGGAATGATGAAGACGGCGGTGAGTTTATGGTGGCTGTGAAGGAAAAGGCGAAGGCGGAGAAGGGGCAGGCCTCGCAGAAGAGGAGGCGCAGCCATGGAAAAGGGAAGTGTAGTGCAATGCAGTGTAGAGAAGGAGGATAGAGAACAGGGAATGAGGAGTTTATGGTGGTGAAGGAAAAGCCGAGTGGCGGGGATTACCCTCTTTGATAAGAGTAGAGATGGAAATATCTGGTGGATCACCCACTCACCCGGTCCACCCGCCTTATTGGATGGGTGAAAAACCCGATTTAAACAGATAATAGGTGGGTGATAGATTAACGGATGCGGGTGACGGATCAGATTCAGTGGACAAATTTCACCCATCACCCGATCCGTTAATCCATCCATCACCCGAATATTAAAAAAACAATATATAAAACAAAAAGAAAGAAAAGAATATTGATTATTAAATTGCAAAAAAACAAAGAAACCAAATGTATTCATTACTCAGTACTCAGCAGACATGCCTCCTCCCCTCCTTTTCTCTCTCCTCCATTAAAGAATACTATGAGTTCTCCATTGAAGCGGTTTCACAAATTTCTCTCCTTCGAGAGTCACGAAGGGTCTTCTTCGCAATTTACTCTCGAACCCTCAAATACACCCAGAATTTCCAAAACCCCATTTATTTATTTATATCTTAATTTTCCCCTAAATTGATTTCAATTTCTGGGTTTATTGAGAATGCAAAATCAAAAAATTCAATATAGTAACTCCTAAGCTAAAACGTTTGAAACCCTCTGCCTCTCTCTGCTGAGTTTGCTCTCTCGGACTATTAGACAGAGTGACAAACTCACGGCGGCGCCACTGAAGCAAGGTAAACGGTGGTTGAAGCAAGGCAAACTACGGTGGCCTCCATTCTTAAGATATGTTCTTCACTTCTTGTAAATTTGTAATTGTTGTTGCTAATTTTGCCTTGTTCATTCGAATTTAATGCAAATTTTTTGCTTGTTCTTAGGTTTAATTTCATGAATTTGCTGCTTGTTTTTATGGATTTATGTAGTTTCTTGAATTTCTTCCCTTTTTTCACGAATTTTCCATAAGTCTTTTTTATTAATTTATGGTTTTTTAGGGTTCATATATATATATATATATATATATATATATATATATATATATATATATATATGTGTGTGTGTGTGTGTGTGTGTGTGTGTGTGTGTGTGTGTGTGTGTGTGTGTGTGTGTGTGTGTGTGTGTGTGTGTGAATTTCTTGGAAAGAACTAAGTGTAATTTATTTTTTTAATTTTATTAAATATCTGATTACCACCCGATCCATCCGTTTCACCCGTGGGTGATGGATGGATGGATTCGGGTGGATATATTGGCGGGTAGTGGATGGATCGGGTGGGGTGGATGGAGGCGGGTGACGGCTCCACCCGCCCTGAACCCAATTTATTTCCATGTCTAGATAAGAGAGGGAGGATAGAGAACATACAAAATTTTGCCTACACCCAAATGCAGGCAGCACTAGCTGCACCCCCTCTCGTTCTAATGACGTCATTTAAATTTATTAGTTTCATATCACTTGAACAATGTTCATTTTTATATATGTAAATGTTCAATTTTGCATCACTAAATGTTCAATTGTTAATATGACATACTATATTCAAATTGTTTTTTTTTTTAAAAATAATTGTTTTATTAATTTACCTTATTATTTAATTAATTTAATAGATTTCATTTGAAAAATATCTTTCAAATAAAAGTAATTTAATTACAATCAAAATATTATTTTAAATTAATATATACTCATTGTTTCTTAAGCATAAAAGGGAACTTTTTTTTAAAACTTTTTTAATGTAGATATACTTATTTTAATAATTAAAAATAAAAACTACAAGGGAAAAAAAAAAATTAAACTTAAATAATGTACGTATTACATATGTGCTTTACAAATTAAACATCGTCCTTTGATTTAATACATTTAGTATGAATAAAAGATACTACTATATAGAATCATCCTCCTTGTTGTATGATGTTTTTGTGCTTTTCTTAATACATATTTTTTTTCTCAATATATTCATTATCATCTTCAACCTTTTATTTCATTATCCATCCTATGTAAATAAGCGATTTTTTTTAAGAGAATACGTTAGTAATAATAAATACACACTATAAACAAAACAGGATAATATAATAAGCATTTACAAATGCAAATTTGAACACATTGCTAGAAAAAACATGATTTAGTATAAGAATGAACAAATGTTAAAATCTAAATGAACATCTTTCAACATAAAAATGAACCAAGTATGAAAAGTCAAACAACTTTTAATACAAGAATGAACAAATATTAGAATTTAATTGAGCTTTTTTTTTTATAACAAACAAGTATTAAAATAAAAACAAATACTCCGTATCTTTTAATGTGAGAATGAACAAGTATTAAATTAAATGAACATGTTTAGGTACGAGAATGAACAAGCACTAAATTGCAAATGAACATCTTTTAATATGAAAATGAACATGTATTAGATTTCAAATGAATATCCTTTAATACATATATATATGAGAATAAACATGTATCAAGTTTAATTAAAATTATATTAATATGAAAATGACCATAAATAAAAATAACTTCATCTACAATGAATAATTACAATCGATTTAATTTACTAGCCAAAATTCACCAAATAAGAGTTTTAATTAAAGTATTTAGTTATAACAATTAATAATTGACGATTCAATTCCACTAATAAATTGATAATTTGTCTTTATATTTGAATATTATTCCTTCTACATATGAACATGAATTTCGTTTAAATGTACTATAGCTTAAATTTACCATGTAAAATTCTCCAATAACCATTTTAATTAAGAATTAAGTAATATTACTTGATGATTAACGTTTTAATTCCATAAATCAAATTCATATATCTTTAATTTTAGTGATTTATACTTTGAATATTATTCCTTCTACAATTGAACATTAATTCATCCTAAAATGAACATATATTATAGATTACATTTCATGTATAGTCATAATTCACTAAATAACAATTTTAATTAATGAATTGAAATAAGCAATATTAAATGATAATTGACGTTTCGACTCTATAATAAAATTGATAATTCATCTTTAGTTTTAAATATTTAATTATTATATTTTGAACATTAATCATTCTACAAATAAACATGAAGTCCATCTAAAATGAACATTTATAATAGATTAAATTTACACAAAATTTATATGAGCACTATTAAAATGTGATTGACCATATATTTACATGAGAAAATGTATATAATGAATTACAAAATTAAAATAACTAACTGACAATATTTTTGTGATCATGTATCCATATAAGTATGAGTATGTATCAAAATTCAATTAAGATTCTATGTAACAAATATGAATGTTTCACGATACTGAAATTTCGTAGAATTAAAGAAAAAATTAAAGAATCTATTAACTATTACTAAAACAGAAGTTTGCTGACATCATACACCCCCTCACTATCCTACGTGTCACTTCCACATTAAAAAATTTCCCGCCATTTTGTTGTATGATGTCATTATTTAAAAAAAATTATAAATATTGTATTAGATAATAGATGCATACTATAAATACAGTTGTATCAAATTGCATAACAAATTGCATTTTAGATAAAGTTAGTTGGTTGCCTATAATTACGGAGCTATCAAATTGTATATTGTTCCAAATTCAAGTATTGTACAGTATTAGATAAAATCCATTAGTTAAAGTTTGTGAGGATAAGTGTAAAACAAAACAAAAAATAAAAAATAAAAAAAATAAAAAATAAAATAATAATAATAATAATAATATTTATCCTATGAATACCAAACTTTATCTAATGCACGGTTATCATGTGGAGCATTTTTTAATATATATTTATATGTTGCAACTTTTTCAATTAACAATTTAGTTTTACTTATATTGACGTCAATTATTATGAGTATTCGGTATTAACTTTTTTAATCATGCAGGATATATGAAAATGTCTGCACAACAATATGAGTTCATTGAAGATATAACTCCAATGAAGGAAAATTGATACGAATAATACGCTTATGGAAGCCACCAAGCTTAGATAATCCAAATGACTATAATAGCAGTGAAATGGTATTTCACGATGAAAAGATATTGATAATATATTCAAAATAAATACTTAAGTAACATACAAAATAATTTTAACTCTATTTTCTAAACGTATGTTTTTTAATGTTTCATGTGGTTATAAAAAAATATAGTACTTTTTTTTTCAAAGGAAATGTGAGAACCTCTATTTTTTTTTTTTTTTTTTTTTTTTTTTTTTTTTTTTTTGTGGTTAAAATAACTATAGGTTTGCCTAATTAATTAATGAAAAGATACAAGTACCATCATTTTTTTTTTTTTGAAGAAATGCTCAAGGAGCAAAAATGCTACTTTATATAGTAATTAGATACTATCGAATTATGCTAATTTATTTTATACAATATATACTCACACTCTTTTACTAAAATTCATATAAACAATGAAAAAATGTCCAATATGTTATGAGTATAAGATAGTACGACTACTTTTATTTCTTTGATTACTCCAACATACTAATTTGATTATGAATTATATATATATATATATATACACACACACACACACACATTAAAAGAAGAAAAGAGCAAGTAAACTTTTAATCTTTCTAAATAAAAAACACATGATAATGATTAATTTTAAATAATAATATAAATTTAAATTAGGTAAAATATTTATCATCACCGTGCAACGCACGGGTACTAATCTAGTTATATATAAATAAACTTTATATAAAAAATTTAATGATAATCTATTATATGTAAATAACCATATATATTTATATCATAAATGAACATCTATCAAAATAAAAATGAACATCTATCAAAATAAGAATGAACATTTTATCAAAAATACAATTCGTAATAATCCTATAAACTAACAGAAAATTACAGCAATTGTACATTGTTTTCAATTTTCTTGTCCAACAATCCTACAATATGAGGACGAAACATAATTTAATTCAAAAATCTAGAAAATTCCATACTCTAACATAACTTAACCATAATAACATCACTTCTTACCAATATTTTAATATCTAGAAAAAAAAAACTAAAATATATCAAACATTAATAGTATAATTCATCCAACATTTTAAGATTTCTTTCTATGCTTTGACAATTAATTTGGGGAAAAAATTTAGGGTAATGAAATCGACATTTAACAATTATATGAAATTTTTGAATTGGAAAAAAATGAGAGAGAAATTAGTACATCATCAATGAATTTGCGTCGACGATGAAGTTCCGGTTAGTGGTGACGTGAATAGATTATGATGAATTGGAAAAAAATGAAGGTTTAGAGAGAGATTGTGGAAAGGGTAAATGTTTTTGGAGAGAGAAAATGGAGGATGAATGCTTTTTGGAGAGAAATAGTGGAGGATGACATTTTTAGAGAGAGAGAATGGAGGATGAAGGTTTTTGAAGAGAGGAAATGGAGGATGGATTTTTGGAGAGAAGCAGTAAGATGAAGATGGTGATGTCTATCTAATATTTTTTTTATTTTTTACTTTTATACAAAAATTTCTTTGCTTGTTTGATGGTGGATGGGGGTGTAGGTATAGTAGCCTACACTTGGGTTTAGGCATATATAATTATAGGGAACAAGGAATGAGGAGTTTGAGAAAACTTATTTGTGGCCATTTTTTAGTTAATTTGTGTTAATGGATTTGGGAGCACAATCTAATCTAATATATATATCACTAGTTTTGTACCCCGTACAATGCCCGGTTGTTTATTAAATTTTAAGATAAATTATTTATCCAAGATAACTTATAACTTTACCCTAATAAAATTCTATTAGATTGTGAGGTATATATATTAATTTAACTGATTATTAGTATATATTATAAATGAATGGTTTAACCGATAATTAGTATATATTCAAAATATGTTATGATACAACAAAAATAAATTTATATGATGATTTTTGAGAATTATAATCTAATAATTTTTTTGAATAAAATATAATTCAATTTGTACCTTTGAAATATTGGTATTTTATCGAAAATAAAACTCTAAACTAACAATTGTATCCTAAAATTTTATAACTTTTTTATCTTATGAAGTTTATTTAATCTATCGCCCGTGGTCTAGTGCTATATAGCTATTAGTGTATCCCGCAAACAAAAATTAAATAAAACAAAATTAAGCTTAACTAAAATAAATCTATGAGAGTCTTTCAAAACAAAAGAAAAAATCTATGAGAGTGAGGGGTGGCTCAAGTGCTTAGAGCTTCTCTCCCGGTTTCAGGAAATCATGGGATCGATTCTCACCCCCTCCTTTGTGGCTCTCTAAACCAAAAAAAAATATATAAATCTATGACTTTCCTATAAAAAAAATGACTATGATAAAATTGGAAAAGGAAGACATTGTTTTATGAGCAGTAACTAACATAGATGTTTTACAATTGTGCTCTTTGATTGGCAGTTAAGGTATAATTATTCATTATACCAGGTGAATTTGAGCTTTGGGGTTTTGTTGGTGCTAGTTGAACTAGGTTTTGTTGGTGCTAGTTGAACTAGTTTGGTTTAGGTTTTCTATTTAGCGGTTGATGAGGTTAGGAAGGGAATTGTCTTTGACTGACGCTATGTTTGAGAATGGCTGGTATGTTTTCATTCCCTATTTATATATCTGGTTTTCGGCCTATAGGCTAGGATTTTTTTTTTTTTTTTTTTTTTTTTTGGATCAGTTGGTGTTATAAGCTACTTAAGAGTATAATCAGTTTGTTTGGGTTGATGTATTACATTGTGATTAGGTTTGCTACTTTATTTTATCAAGCAAGTTAGGAGTATAATTAGTTTTGGATGCTTTTTGGATTGGAATAGATTAGATTTGTGTGTCTTGTAGATGAAACACAGATTTATTTGTTTGCTTAAGTACATTGGTAGCTATAGACAATAAGTATGGGTATTGTTTAGAGTAGCTTTTGAGATGTACCTTAGTCTGGTTTACCTTATATAGTTCTTTTTGGAGAAAAAAAAGGCAAAACAAAGACTTGGTCACTATTTTATTGTTCTTTTAAAAGGAAGGGGAAAAAAAAACAAAAAAAAAAAAAAACTTGGAGACTACTTTGTTGTACTTAGTCTGTGTTATAATATTATATTTGGCCTTTGTTAGAGTTATGCTTTTAGGGTTATAAGTGTGGGTGCAATTCTTTACCATTGTATAAGAACCTCATGAATAATGAGAACTACGAGCTTATATGCACCGTTGGATTAGACAAGATATGCGAGTGAGATTAATCTCGCGCATGCAAGTCCAATAATATCTCGCCAATCTAATGACAATATCTCTCTCTACTTCGCCAAAAGTTGGTTTCTCTCTCTACTTCCAAGGGAAAAGAAAACGACTACAGCTTCTTGATCTCTCTTAGGAATTCTCAACTCTTTAATCTCTTCGAATTGATACTTTGAGCTCAAAATCAGGTATTGATTATGGTTTCATGTCAATTTTTTCTGTCTTTCGTGCATGAAACTCGTTGAATTTGGATAATTTAGTTGACTTGATTTTAGGGTTCCAATTCATAAATATATTTATTTGATTAATTTAGATTTGTTATTTAATAAGTATTTAATTTTATACTAAAATATTTGATTTAACTTAATTTCACAATTTATACAGTTTATATAATAATTTTCTATTAAAATTTGAGATTTATTAGGAACTCATTATAATGAGATTTATTAGGAACTCATTATAATCTGGTTGCTTGTTGGTGGTTGGAGATTGCAGTGGCTTAATTTGAATATCTTACAGCATCTTAATTTTCGGATACTTCGAATATGCTATGCAAAAGTAATAAAAGTTAAGTAATAAAATTGTTAAAGTAGATTGAAATTATGACAATGTAAACTTCTTATCGCTAAAAGTAAATTAGCTTTTTTTCTTAGAATTTTGTTCAAATTTTGGGTATTTTACTTGGATTGCCAGTGATCCATTTTTGGCCTTTTTTTTTTTACTTAATTTGCTAATAATGTTCTGAAGTACCTTTAGCATCATGCTTTTGAAGTTGATCCTTCATCCTAGCCTATTTAATTCTACAAATTAAATTACTTAGTTGGGGTGCTCAACAAGAAGAGTTTAGTTTTAGAGGGTCACCTTCTCTTTCATGTTAAAAATCTATATCTATCTATCTATCTATCTATACTCAGTATTTAAAAAGACAAACCACAATCACCTATATGACACATGTCATCATAATTCACCCATATTCCACATAATACATCCATTAATATTTCCTCTTTATACTTCCTTTCAAAGTAAAAGATAAAATAAAATGTTATTGAATGCTAAAGTCTTTATGCATTCCTAACTTACAAATTTGAGTAAGAAAATAGAGTGTTCCATTTTCACAATAAAAAAGTTGTACTCCTCTCTATACCCTTTTAATGTAAAAGTTAAAATAACAAATTATTTAATATTAAAATCTTTATATATTCCTAAGTTGCCAATTATAAGTAAGAAAATTAAGCAAATTATTACAAAAAATCACCGACACATACAACACAAATAAACAACACATTTCAAGAAAAATAAAATGAGCTACAACCCGTTCGTTGAACGGGCCAAAAGACTAGTTTCTTTTTATAAATGAGTCGCTTTTTATAAGTAACAATGTGTACATGTTTGGTATGAATCAAGAAAGCAAATGAAAGGAGTAAAAAAAAAATAAGAAAAAGTAGACAAAATTTCTCTAAAAGAAAATTTAATTCCTTATTTAGTAGTCAGTAGACATGATAAGCCGAAATTGAGTGTTTTACTATGTCTTATGCTAGTGTGCGTGAGGTTGCTTAGGGTAGCTTTGATGTGTATGTAAAAGATTGTGTTGTGTTAGTGTGTGTGAGGTAGATAGTTGGATTGGGGTAGTTCTTTTAAAGCTATGAGGGGAAAAAGTGTGTTAAATTGATGTAAGCTGTAAATAATAATAAATTAAAAGTATATAAAATTCAAAAATTTGGAAATTTGACATTGTGGTGAATATTTTGATGCTAGGTATCATTAGTGGAAAAAATGCCATTTGTAACCGCCTATTTGTAACGGACAAAATAATTGTCCGTTACATTGAAGTAGCACAGTGTTCGGAAAAGAGTATTCTTAACGGGCGAAATGATGTTCGTTACAAATATAAAATTATTCGTAATGGGCAGCGTTTTGCCCGATACAAATAAGTTTGTATTCGAACGTGCACCAATTACCCGATACGAATAGGTTTAATACTTAGATGTTAAAAGACCCTAAAAGCGCCTAACTCCTTTTTTCACTTCATCTTTTCTATAGCAGCCGTTCATACTCTCTTTCCTCTCTCTTACTCTCTCTCTTTCTCTCTCCTCGGATCTTGCTTCTTTCAATGAAGATTTTTTCTCACTTAGCTCTCTCTTCCACTTCTCCTTACCTCCATTTTCTTTCTCCTTTCTCCATTGATGAACCTCCCTTTAATTTCCCCTTTTAATAATTTTGATTTGATTTAATTCATTTTTTTTTGTGTTTTTTCTATTTGTTTTTGTTATTTTATTGTTTGGGTTGATTAGGTTAGAAGGGAAGAAGGATTAAGGATTTGAGCTTGATTATGTAGAAGAGGTTTAATTTGCGAGAAATTAGGAAGAATGTCGGTGCCGATAAGGCAATTATCTGCCAAATCTCTGCAAAGCGGCAGCAACAATACTCCTCTTTGGGTTTTGCCTCTTTCCCTCTCCTCTTTTTCTTGCGTCCATGTCGGTTTTTAAAATTTTTTTGTTTGATGAATTAGGGTTTAAGTTAGTTACAGATCTTGAATTTCGTCTTTTAATTTATCGCATTTTGGATGATTTATTTCTTGATGGTGTTTCGATCTGTTTATGGAATTAGTTGTCCGTTGATCGATGATTTTATCGGTTTAGAACATATATATATATATATATATATATATATATATATATATATATATATATATATATATACACATATATGTATATATGTATCTCCGAAGGGTACGGAGAATGGCTCACGAGTATCGTCCAACACCATCAATACTTATCATAGAAGAAGTGGAGGAGGTGATGCCTAGAGATTAATATCTACCCCTCCCACAACTCTGGAAACTTAAGGGCCAGCGCACCCTCGGCAAACACAAGGGCAATGAACTGCATACTTTGTCGAGGTCCACACAAATGGTGGGATTGCGAGCATAAAGAAGAGCTTGACAAGATCCAAAAGAGATTGTCATCCATGTTCGTGCAGGAGGCCACAAAAGAGACTAGCAGCGATGAGGAGCCCACATACAGGATGGGTTCCATACGACTCTTGAGTGCTATGAGAATGATAGCACCTGAGAAAGAACCAGAAGTTCGATACCTTTCGGCAATGCGAGTGATGGAGCCAGAGAAGAAGGCAACATCGAGGAAACAAGCTCGCACCAGAGACTCAGAGAAGCGGGAGATGAAGCCTAATGAATTGGAAACATCCCAGATTCACCCCCGCCAAAATCAGAATCAGACACCCGACTCGAAGCAAAGAGCGACGAGCCCAGAGACACCAAAGAGACACCAAAGAAGAACCTCCCAAGAGAGAGGGAAAATAGTGGTTGAGCAAATAACGCAGGTCACATGTAGGGGATCAAAGAAACAATGGTCACCCAAGAGGCACCAACCACAAATTAAAGTTCACCACCACGGTCTCAAGGAAGCAGCTCCCCAACAGATGATCGTGGAAGCAGCTCTCCCCCAAAATTCAACAGACACCACTCCCAGGAGGAAATATAGAGATGAAGCTCTTAACAAGATGTTCGAGCCGAGCGACTCTAGAGACAAGCTCCTCGTCAACAAAGAAGATCCAGCTCAAGAGTCAGCAAAGATTCCAGAAGACAGTCGCACCAACGGCGCATCTGAAACTTGAGATAGTTTAGGGTTTTCTAATTTTGAGTGTAACTCTTGTAAGTCGACGAGGTCGTCGACAGCTTAAGTGGGGGAGGATGTTAGAATCCAACTCCTATTGATGTATTAGATTCCCTTTAAGTGCTTTCCTAGAGTTTAGTTTATGCTTTCTTAGCTTGAGGTCCCATTATTGTGTTACTGTCAGATTAGTGTTCACTAAGGATTCTCCTTGTATGTCATTTAAAGCTCTTTAGAGGGTGAATGATTAATGAAATCTTAAGCCTTCTACCAAGTGTTGCTTTGCTCTTATGCTTGTTTGTTGTTAGAACTTTATAGATATTGTGTCTTACTTGCATAATTGCTCCCCTCCAAACCAACTTGATGCACTAAGAACTCGTGGTTCGAACCCGCTTGTGCCCGCCTTGAATTATTGGCCGTCACAAGCCCCGACCACCCGCACTCCGTCGCCCAAATAGACATGAGTGCTCTTTGATTTAATTGCCCGCTTGCGTTGCTCTGTGCTCGCAAGCCCCTCTTCCGCTCAAGGTTAGCGTTCTTGCCGCTAAAAGGCTAGAGCGCGCCGCACGTTTCGGGGTCCAAACTCCCGGACCATGACAGTTGGTATATATATATGTATGTGTATTTTTGCGATTTTGATTATGATTTTTTATTGTTTGGAGTTGTGATTAGGTGAGAAGGGAAGAAGGGTTTGGGAGCTAAGCTCGATTTTGTAGAAGAGGCTTAATTTTCTAGAAGGTTAACAATAACAAGGGGTCTTTGTGCTATTGCTCAGTGCTAGTCTCTTCGTTACAAGCTTCTTGGAGGTCGCCCTGTTGTTAGAAGGTATATAGATGTTAAGCATCCTTTTTACCATTAAATAAATTGATTCAGAGTGACACAATCCTGGTTGCTTTTGATTGTTAAACTACTTCTGCCCTGCCAAGGCTGCTGCTGCTGCTGGCCTGACAAGGTTTCAGCTACTGCTACCCTGCCAAGGCTGGTCCTACAACTGGCCTCAAAAGGTTGCAATTGCAGCTGCTACTGCCTTGCCGAGGCTGTTGTTGCAGCTGCCCAAGAAAAGCTACAGTTGCTGCTACTATAACTGGGAATGTTTTTGCGTCTTTGTTTTCTCCATTTCCACACTTGCCGTCGTTCTTAACTTCTTGTTCTTTTATCATGGACCATAAGCTTTACTAATGCTTTAAAGAGTGTTATTTTTTTTTCTCTCTCCTCTTCTATTGAATTAATTTTGACTTGTGCTTTATAATCTTATTTTGGTTATTGTACTGTTTTTTGAATTGTTTTGGTTGTTACAAACACAATGCTAAGTTATGTAAAGTGCATTTATGTTGTCAATTTTTGATTGAATTAGTTTAGTCTTGTGTTTCCTTAAACTAGGTTAACCATACTTAAGATACTGAGGTTTATTATTTGTTTGATACTCATATTATTATTGGTGAAAAAAATGGGAATTCAGAATTAGTTTAGAAGTTATATAGATTGTATCACTCTGAATCATGAATCTTGTTAGGTAGTTTCAGCTTATATGAATTGGTCTTCCAAGTCTCAAGGTTCCAATGTTAATGTCATGATATAGTATGACCGCAAAGTAAAGTGTTACTCTCATTGTTAATGCCCATCTCAATGATTAGTGCTTAAATAAGTTGTCTTTAATTTCTTTTTAATTTTACTTGTATTTGCCACTATATTTTCTTTCAATAATTTTTTCCAATTGATCATGCTGACTTGTTGATCCCTAAAATTTTAGGTCTTGTTTTCTTTCTTTTTTTCCCTAATAAGGTCTTTTCTATGTTGTAGTTGCTATTCTGGACGTTGCTTCTTCTAAACAATATTGTTGGCCTTGCCACTGCTTATGGTGGTTGTTTAAGTTGCTCTCAGTTTCTGCTATTTTACATTGCCTTCGTCGTTGCAGACAAAATGGGCATAGAGGGTGCGTTAAAAATGATCGAAGTAGTGTTATAGTATTGAGCTAGTTGATAAATAAAATTAGCATGGGAATATTGTTTAGTTGTAATTATTAGGTGATAATGAACTTTGATGATTGCATATGAGATTTTCTACTGTACCATGATATAAAAGATAATTTCTCTCATTATTTAATTGATAAAATGATTGTGCAAGCATAGCTAAAAGAAATCTAGCATGAATGTGCTGGTTTTTTTTTTTAAAAAAATGGGGCACAAATTATTCGTAACGGGCATATACATGCTTGTTACAAATAACAAGGTATTCGTAACGAGTAAAACATGTACCCGTTACGAATAATGAGGTTATTTTTAACGGGCTTTTGGATACCCGTTATGGATAATGGGGTTATTTGTAATGGGCGTTTAAAATGCCTGTTACAAATAACTACTTATTTGTAACGGGTTGCCCGTTACAAATAATATTTTTATCCGTAATGCCCACTGCGCGTTATAAAAAGCCTATTTTTGCCCGTTACGGATAGACTTTTTCCACTAGTGTATACTAAAACCTATTAACTCAAGTGGTAGAGCACTATTCTGATGCATAGGGGTGTAGGTTCAATTCCTACATAGGTTTTCTTCAAAAGTAAATAAAACCACTCTAAAGTAAATAGAAAAACCTCTAAAGTTCAAAGTAAGTAAAATTTTTAAAAGCAAATATAAAACTTCAAGTAAATATAAAATACAACGTTAACAACCTTGCCCCTAGAAACCCCAGCCTAACTCATAACCAAATAATGTCTTTGAGGCTGCACTCCTATTTCCTCAATTACTTCTTTGATAAAAACTATGGCGGTATATGGAAGCAGAGACGGTGATCGGGAGAAAACTAGGTCGTTGACTAATCCTCCCTAAGCCAAACAAATTTATTATCACTTAACAAACCTAAATACAAGTATAGAGGTAAGTCAAGGGTCGAACTACTAGGAACGATTATGTTCAAGTGCTTTCAATTGTGTGCCTAAGCTAGGTCGAAGTCAAGGGTAAAGAAGGTAACACTAATCAACTAACAAAACAAAGAAGCAAGCAAATGAAACACTAGGGAATGAGGATCAACAATTAATCATGACAATTGCAACAACTTGGGAAGAACATGCCAATCATTGGGTGCAAATACTAATGATAAGAGCTATCAATTGGATTCAGAAAGCTATCTCCTAATCGTTAAGCTAGTGGTCTCTATGAATAACAAACTAGGAGAATCACAATCCAATCCAATCGATAATTGCAAATCCTAAAGCAATGGGTCGAATCATTAGAAATTATAATGCAATCTAGCATAATTCTCAAGGCCTAATCAAATTACACACATGCAAACTTACATTAATCACTTAAATCTCAACAATTAATCAACATAATTCCCAAATTAACCACAATCAATCAATCAATCAATCATACAAGTTTCACCCAATCCCTAGCCAAACAACTAGTGAAGAATCATCATTTAATCAACAAAGAAATTAAAGAAATCAAGAGTAAAAAAAATTATCAAGAACAACTACACTAAACAAGAATCAATCATCAAAATCAAATCAAACAAACATGAAATTAAACCATGCAATAAAATGAGATATAGTTAGAATGCTTGTTTATAATAGAGAAAATCTTCAACACAATTGTCACCCTTGTATCATCAATCTCTCAAATCACTATTGAATCCTCACTTTTTCTCTCAAAATCTACTCCTAAAACTAACCCTAAAACTGGAGAGAGAAACTCTCTACTAAGCTAAGAATGTCATCAAAATTATGTCTAAAACTTCTTATAAAAATCGGGTTAAAAATAGGTATTTTAAGAGGCGCGGAAACGAAATCGAGCGAAATCGGAAATCAGAGAGGAGCGCTCGTGACGCGGTCTAAACCTAGGTCGTTTGGTAACTGGATTCCCCGGTCAAAACAAAATTTGTACAACCAAACCCAACCCTAGGTATAGGGGTAATTCCGGGTCGAACCTAAGGGAAGGCGGTTTTTGCTATGGTCTAAGTTAAGCTATTCTGAAATCTTAAAGCGACGGGTTGGTTTATTCTATCGAAATCAATTCAATCGAACTAACAAATGGAAATTAATTATCAATGCACTAGGGAATTTAGGATCCCCATGCACTAATGATAAACTTGCTAATTTGATCAATCAAGCAATACGAGGGAAAACGATATTTGCAATCAAAATCACTCAAAGAGCTACTTCCTAGGGTTAAGCTAGATGTCTCTATAAATGACTTATATAAGGAAAATCGCAAATCAAGATCAATCGGTAATAATAACGCGCATTCAAATCAATTGTTCGTGCCATTGAAAACTATTATGCAATCTAGCATGATTATCAAGGTTAGCTACTTCTCTTCAAATCAAACACATGCACAAATTTCATCAACCAATTTAATCACATCAACCAATCAATCAAAAACCCCAAATTAGCTATAGATTATCACTAATACATGCTTCACCACATCCCTAGCAAAGGAAATACTCACTACTCATGGTAAAATTGAAAAGCATAACAAAAGTAATCATTAATTTCATCATCAACATTGTAATCCAAATATCAACAATCAAAATCAAGCAAAACAATAGAAATTCAACAATATATCAAAATCAAACATAAAATTGCATTGAAGGAAAGGATTCTTACAAAAATCTGTTCAATATCAAAGAAAAGTGAAGATCAGAATATCACAATCATCAAACACCAAGTTTCACTCTCTAAAATCTAAGAACAATTTCTTCAAATTCAAGAGCTTCTCTCTCTAAGATTCTAATCAAAGTCTAATTCTAATTCTAAAACAAGTCCTCCTCTTTCTAGAACTGAAGGAAATCTATATATAGTAAAACTAACTAAGGAGAAGTTAGTTAGTCGTCCAAATGAGACCACAAAAGGCGCGACCCCTCATCCCTAAGGGCCTCCGCAATAAAATGGGTATGTTAACAGGGGAAGAAAGACGCGCGACCGCTCCTGGCACCTACATAGCTGCGTCAGCCACCTCCGCGACCGCTCCTCCTTCACGCTCAGCCGCGCCATGGGAGCAAGGGATATGGCTTGGTGCGCTCGAAGATGCTCCCGTGCGCTCCACATGATGCATGTTAGTGAGGAAGTCACTTGAGGCCCTTACGGTGGGTTAAACATCGTCTTTAATGTCCATGCGGCATGAGAGCGCAGCCTTGAAGACTTGACTCTTGCACTCTAACATCTTTGAGCTTCAAAAAGAGGAACCGAGTTACATTTTTGCCCTTGTATGCCCTAGAGAACGCCAATGAGCTTCTCGAACATCACCAACTTCCTAAAATCAAAGAAAGGCAAACAAGTAAAGGAGAAAATGCAAAATAAACTAAGAAAAGCAAGAAAATAAGGAAACAACTAAGGAAAATGCAAAATAGAGAAAATACAAGTAAAACTAAAGAAATGGAGATAAAAGAGATGTAAAAGCAATGAAAAATCATCCTCAAAGAAGCTAAATGAGTGCCATAAATAAAACTTATCAGCCCGCGGTGGTAGGGGTGCGCGCCCGCACTCGTGGGTTGTACGCTCGTGCTCTTTTGGGTTTCTTCGACGCTTCGTAGCTTTGTACGCTCACTAATTAGACTTCGCGTGCGCTTGAAAGGTCTTCATGATAGTCACTAAACATGGTAAATTCAAATGGACTTGACGGTGGGTTTAACACCGTGATTTCATGAGAGCGCGGCTTGAGAGCACAAGAGCTAGAAGTTGGAGCATCCACTTTCTTACATCTTGAGCTTTCCCAATGCTATAAGCTTGCTCCAAATGCATATTCCAACTTAGAAAACCACCAATATCAAGACTCGAACTTCGTACAATACCTATAAGCACAAAAAGAGGAAAAACAAAGGAGAAAAAACTAGAAAACCCATAAAAACACAAAATATGAGAGTGAAGGGAAATAAAGAGAAAAACACATAGAACTAAGCATTTATTACACTACTACAAAATGGCCAAAGAGACCCAATATAAAAGACCTATTATCTACATAACAGGTCTCTTTGGTCCTAGAGACCGTTTATTATTAATAACGGGTCTCAAACTTGAAAATTTTTATAGTAAAAATATATGAAAAACCTATTATCTAAGAAATCGGTCTCTTGTGTTTTTTTTTTAAAATTTAATTTTTTTTAAAAAAAAGAATAGTTAGACACACGTGATGTAAGAAAATAGGTCTCTCTTTTTTTTAAAAGAAAAAAAAAAATTAAAAAAATATTCGGAGAAACCTGTTATACCACTTAACAGGCCTCCCATATTTACAAAATAAAATAAAATAAAATAAAATAAATGAAACCCTAATTGATTCACCTATCTTCAATCACAACATTTCCACGCCTCCATTTATTATTTTGCTACCTTCCCTTCTTCCTTTTATGATTTTATCCCTCTTTCTCCTCTCTTCTTCATCCTCTCCCTCTCTTTCATACCTTCTTTCATATTTTAGACTTCCATTCCTGTAAGCTCATAGCACATCCTCTATAGATTTCTAAGGTTTATTTTTGTGGATGATCTTTTCTCTACTCACATTTAATTATTCCCTAATTTTTACTATAATTTGGTTTGAATGTGTTCGTTTCAGTTTGAATTGGTTCGAAAACTTAATCTCTTTGTTCGGTTTATTTGGTTCAAAATAATTAATCCTCCTCGGTGCGATTTTGTTCGAAAACTCAATTTTCTTTGATTCGATTTGATTTTGTTATCTCTTATGTTAAACCGATTATAATAAGCATGCAAGGCGATGGTGAAGGTTGGTTCCTCCTCTTCTATTTCTTTTTATATTTAAATTTTGTTCTTATTAGCTAGTGTTCTTGATTTTCATGCTAATTTCAAGATCTAAAAAAATTAATCAACATCTTTCGTATTTTTCTCAACTTTTCGCATTTAAATTCAACTTTTATTATGATATTAATTTGTTCACGTTTTGCTGCTAGATCTTACTTCATTAGTTGATAATGGGTTTTTATTTTTAATTATTTAGTCTTATCTTTAATTTTTTTTGTACATATTTTTTTAAGGTCTTGGGGCTCTTAGAGTTAGGGCTGTGACTTGCAAGTAAACTATTAAGTAAGGATTCTGCTTTGATTTAATGTTAGTCATCATTTTGAACGAAATTTATTTTAGATATCTTATTTCATTAGTTATAATTTTTAGAATCTGTTTTCAGTTTTTGATATGTCCATTTTGTATAGTAATTTACCCCCGTCCCTTGGTCATAATTAATAGTGTTTTGGGCTCTTTCGAGCCACATTTATTACTAATTTGTGTTTTCTAGTATTTTCGTAGTCTTTGTTGAGTTTTGTAGGAAATTGCGCCTTTGGAGCATTTTCTCGAGTTTTTTCATGGAGCGACTACGGGAATTAGAAGAGCACGACCATCTTTGAAGCCCAAGGCCGGTTAGAGTCATCAAGCCGGTGATTAAGGGATCGGTAATCGGGATTCCGAGGTATTTAGACCGAGTATTCAAGACCCGAAAAGGAAATCCGGATTGGGCCGAGAAATCAAGCCCAATCGAAGTCCGAGCCTCAAAGTGAAGCAAGGACCCGATCGGGCAAGGATTAGCACGATCGGGCGCGGCATGCTTGGTGCTGGTGCGTGGCCTATAGCGCGCCCGATCGTGCAAGCGTCTAGCACGATCGGGCGACGCTGCTGATAAGGTGCGCAAGGAAAAAGGCGGGCCCGATTGGGCGGCCCTTCGCCCGATCGGGCGCGTGTTTTCTCAAGACCTGATTAGTTAATTTTAATTTTCGTTTAGGGAACGTTTAAGTACGATATTTGTACGTAATTTTTGATTACCTTCTTTCTTAGACTTTCTCTCTCTACTTAGAATATTTTCTCTCTCTTAAATTCTCTCTCAACTTTTGTTCTTAATTACTTCCATTAATCCAGTTTTCTTTTGCTAACAATTTCTTCTCTTTTAATTTCAGCTATTTTACTTACTTCTTTGATTATGCTTTGTTTTATTTATTTGATTAGTTTAGCTATGATTATGTGTGAGCAGTTTCATTCTAGGGTTTATGGGGATCCATAATTAATATGAAGGGATAATTTGTTATTATTGTTTATTGGTATTGCATGATAATTTCTTATTAAATTGTTTTAATTTTTTGCAATTAGATTATGAACCGAGCAGATGTAATTTGATTGTGAATGTTTAGCAATATTGAATTGATGAATTGAGCAGATGTTAATTTAATATTAAAGGCTATTTTCAATAGGAACTTAGATCTAGTAAATTGCGAGAGCCTGTTAGATCTATGTTGATTAATAAATTGCGAGAGCCTGTTAATCATGTTATTTATGCATTGTTAATTATTAATTACTTCGTTTTATCCCGAAATATTAATTATTAGTAAACATGTGACCCTAGGCTTCCTTATTATTGTTTCTTTTCTCCCTAAACTTATCCTTCGTAGTATAGAATTTATTCCCAAAAATATTGGTTACTTAGATAATTTAGATTATAATATAATTAGGAGTAAAAAGACTTGTTTCCCTGTGGAATTCGACCCTACTTCCCTATCTACATTAGTTAGAGGATTTAGGTATTATTTTTGATTAGGGGATACGACTTTACCCTGTCAAAATTTGGCGCCGTTGCCGGGGAAACGGTTTTATTTTTGTTTTCTGATTTTGTTTTTTTTTGTAGTCTAGATTATCCCCTTTTGTCTCAGAGAACGTTAGTTCTTTGAGGCAATTCTCATATTTGTCTTTTAGTTCTTTGTTTATGCCCAGATGTTCCAGATCAGGTTACATCCCGTTAGACCCTGAGATCGAGCGCTCTTTTCATAGGCAAAGGAAACTCTATAGACAAATTCTGGCGGGTTCTAAGGAGGACAACAGTCGAAGAGATCCTCCCTCTGATTCTAGTGACACAGATATTCCTTATGATTTAGAATCAAAGATGACGGCCTAGAAGAAACTCAGTGACTACTCGCAACCGAAGCTCACAGATTTCCCGCACCTTACTCCCACTCCGGCTCTAGATGGAGTTCAATTTGAGATCAAGCCCCAATTTATCACTATGATAGAGAGGAAGCAATTCAGTGGAGCTAAGGTGAAGATCCTAATCTTCACATCGCATATTTCTGCCAATATTGTAACACCATTAACAAGCCGGGGTCACGCAAGACCAAATCAGGGAGATTCTTTTTCCTTTTTCATTATGTGGCAAAGCTAAATTATGGTTTAATGGTTTGAATAGAACTGCACTTGGTATTACTGACTGGAAAACTCTTGCCTTGAATTTCTATAATAAATACTATCCTGCAGAGAGAACAGCGATGCTAAGGAGTGCTATTCAGAACTTTGCTCAAGAGGCCGACGAAACGTTATATGAGGCTTGGGAGAGGTTCAAGTATCTACAGAGAGATTGCCCCCACCACAATCTAGTACAATGGAAATTGATCCAAGCATTCTATAATGGACTTGGAAATTCTTCTAGATTAGTGCTACATTCTGCAGCTAGTGGGAGGTTCATGAATTTAAATGTGGACGATGCAGGACAGGTTATCGAAGACATGGCAATACACAATTCCCAATATGGGAATCCGAGAGGGTTTGCAAATAAAGGAAAACATAATGTCGATTCCGTATCCTTTTTGCAAGCTCAATTAACGTCTATTTGTCAAAAATTAGATAATCTTACTGTTGCTCCTAACTCTGTAGCTAATGTTTCTGCTGTTGCTAACAATGAAGCTTTTTGTGAAAATTGTGGAATTGTAGGTCATTGGGAGCAAGATTGTAGGAGCTCTATGGAACAAGTTAATGCCTTTCAAACCTATAGGCAGAATAACCCCTATTACAATTCTTACAATGCCAGTTATAAAAATCATCCATATCTTTCATACCGGAGCACCAACGTACAAAATCCTCCACCTCCACAGCAATCACAACAGCAAACCCCACCACAACAAAAATATTATCATCTTAATTCCGGCCAGAAAAGCCAAGCATCACCCTCATCATCTTCCGACCCTGCCATGACAGAAATTAGAGCAATGCTTACCAATATGCAAAAGCATATGGAGAGTAGGGATGCGCAAATTGATTCTATCCTAGCCCATAATAAAATCATGGACAATCAAATTGCACAACTTTCATCTACCCTACAATCCCGTCAGCAGGGAGCTCTACCATCACAACCTATCCATCCTACAGATCATGCCAATGCAATCATTCTAAGGAGTGGTTCACATTATGATGGACCTCCTATGCCAAAGGAAGATAGAGCAGTTCCTGATCTAGATTCCTCTATACCCAACGCTAATCCTGCTAGCCCTGCAGGGCTACAAATAGATACTAACCCTACTAATGTTTCTGTGCAGGGTAAATCGCAGGATAAGGGAGGAGATGTGCAGAGCCTAGTTATCAAGCTTCAATTCCCTAATAGACATCTAAAGAGTAAGCTTGATAAACAATTCGGTAAGTTTTTAGAGGTTGTGAAAAACCTGCAGGTAACAGTTCCTTTTACTGACTTAATCACTCAAGTTCCTGCTTATGATAAATTTATGAAAGACATTCTGACTAGGAAAAGGGCCTTTAATGAAGTAGAAACTGTAGCTTTCACAGAGGAGTGTAGCGCCTTATTGCAAAACAAATCCCCTCCTAAATTAAAGGATCCCGGTAGTTTTTCTATCCCTTGTCATATAGGGAATGTTTTTATTGATAAAGCTTTGTGTGATTTAGGTGCTAGTGTCAGTGTTATGCCATCGTCTATCTGCGCTAAACTTAATATGGGAGAATTAAAAGTTACTAATATAACTTTGCAAATGGCAGATCGTTCGGTAAAATACCCCTTAGGTATTTTAGAGGACGTACCTGTCAGAGTTGATAAATTTTTTATTCCTGTTGATTTTGTTGTTTTAGACATGGCAGAGGATACACAAATACCCATTATATTAGGTAGGCCTTTTCTCCATATTGCAGGAGCGATTATTGATGTTAAAAATGGTAAACTAACCCTTTCTGTAGGTGACGACAATGTTACTTTTAATTTAGGGAAGGTTTTGAAAGGGCCTATGCTAGAGGAGAATTGTTTCTATATTGATGTAATTGATATAATGGATGATATTTATGATGATAGCTTGCCACAGGTTCTTGCGAAGGATCCCCTAGAGGAAGTTCTCTGCGGGACAATGCAAGCGTTTTGGGTAATGAGGTACAAGATATTGAAAAGGCTCTTTCCTTAAAAGAGTTAAGCCCCGAGGAAACATTGAAGGTAGTAAATTTAGTTAAGGAATCAAAACCTGTAGAGGTCAAGAAACCTGAGCTAAAACCTCTCCCTTCTCATTTAAAATATATTTTTCTTGATGAACATGAACTACACCCCGTGATCATCAGTACTGCACTTACTGACCTACAAACTTCCCAACTTCTAGGGGTTCTCAAAACCTATAAGAAAGCTATTGGGTACAGTATTGATGATCTCAAGGGTATTAGCCCTGATTTTTGTATGCACAGGATACATCTAGAGGACAACTATAAGCCCTGCATTCAACTCCAACAAAGATTAAATCCCAACATGTAGGAAGTAGTCAAGAAGGAGGTTATGAAATTACTTGATGCATGTATTATCTATCCTATTTCTGACTCCAAATGGGTAAGTCCTGTGTAGGTAGTGCCGAAGAAAGGTGGGATGACTGTGATAACCAATGAAAAAATGAATTAATTCCCACTACAGCTGTAATAGGGTGGCGTATGTGCATTGATTATCGTAGATTAAATATCGCCACTAAAAAGGACCACTTCCCTCTTCCCTTTATAGATCAAATGCTTGATAGGTTAGCCAATCATAAATTCTTTTGCTATTTGGATGGGTATTCGGGATTTTTCCAAATTTTGATTCACCCTGAAGATCAGGAAAAGACTACCTTTACATGCCCTTATGGCACTTTTGCATATCGTAGAATGCCCTTTGGTTTATGTAATGCACCCGCTACCTTTCAACGTTGTATGATGAGCATTTTTTCTGATTTCATAGAGTCTATTATGGAGGTCTTTATGGATGATTTTAGCGTATATGGTTCTTCATTTGATTCATGCTTAATTAATCTCCCTAAAATTTTGAAAAGATGTGAAGAGTGCAACTTAGTTCTTAATTGGGAAAAATGTCACTTCATGGTGACAGAGGGAGTAGTCCTAGGTCACATTGTATCTGATAAGGGCATACAAGTAGACAAATCTAAGATATCAGTGATTGAGCAATTACCTCCCCCAGTTAATGTCAAGGGAGTTAGAAGTTTCTTGGGTCATGCAGGGTTTTATCGCCGTTTTATCAAAGATTTTTCTAAAATTGCTAAACCACTGACTCAGCTTTTGCTCAAGGATGCTCCCTTTATTTTTACTGACAAGTATCTTGAGGCTTTCAAGAGGATTAAGCAGGCTTTGATATCGGCACCCATCATATGTGCTCCCGATTAGAACCTTCCTTTCGAGATCATGTGTGACGCAAGTGACTTTGCACTAGGAGCCGTGCTCAGACAGAGGAAGAACAAGGTTTTGCATGCTATTTATTATGCAAGCAAAACCTTGGAAGAAGCTCAAGTCAACTATGCCACTACGGAAAAGGAGTTCCTTGCTGTTATTTATGCTTTAGAAAAATTTAGATCATATCTTGTTGGTTCTAAAGTTATTGTTTTTACTGACTATGCAGCATTGAAGTACTTGATAGCCAAGGCGGAATCAAAGCCAAGGCTACTCCGATGGGTTCTTTTGCTCCAAGACTTCAACATTGAAATAAAAGATAAAAAGGGAGCAGAATGTAGTGGCAGATCACTTGTCACGAATCAGGTATGATAAGGGTAAGGATTCTCTTCCTATAGATGATTCATTCCCTGATGACAACCTGTATGCAGTTGTAGAGCAACACCCTTGGTATGCGGACTTTGCTAATTATTTAGTGGGTGGTACTCTACCTCCTGACTTGTACTACCAACAGAAAAAGAAATTCCTTTCTGATGTTAAACATTATTTTTGGGATGATCCTTTTTTGTTTTGTGAGTGTGCAGATGGATTATTTCGCAGGTGTGTTCCCGAATGGGAAGCTCATGGCGTTCTTACTGCTTGTCATACCTCACCTTATGGAGGACATCACGACCCCACTAAAACGGTGGCTAAGATTAATGAGTCAGGCTTCTATTGGCCTACTATGTTTAAGGATGCTAACACTTTTGTGCAGGCTTGTGACTCTTGCCAGAGGACTAGCAACATTTCGCGGAGGCATGAGATGCCCCAAACCAGGATTCTTGAAGTAGAAATATTTGATGTTTGGGGTATTAATTACATGGGGCCGTTCCCATCTTCCAATGGTATACTCGTAGCCGTCGATTATGTGTCTAAGTGGGTCGAGGCCATAGCTTCACCAACAAACGAAGCCAATGTAGTCATTAAGCTCTTCAAGAAGACCATATTTTCGAGGTTTGGTGTTCCACGGGATATTATTAGTGATGGAGGTACTCACTTCCATGAAAGACAATTGGATAACCTCCTTAAGAAGTATGGTGTATATCACAGAACCGGGCTTAGTTACCACCCTCAAACTAGTGGTCAAGTTGAGGTCTCTAATAGGGAAATTAAGGCGATCCTAGAAAAGGTAGTAGACAAGCCAAGGAAATATTGGAGTATGAAGCTCGATGACACACTTTGGGCATACCGAACAACATTCAGACACCAATTAGTACTTTGCCTTATAGATTAGTCTATGTTAAGGCATGTCATCTTCCCGTGGAGTTGGAGTACAAAGCTTTTTAGGCGATCAAGGAGCTTAACATGGACTCTAAGGTCACGGAGAAGACTCCTCCAACTCAATGAGTTAGATGAGTTTAGATTGTCGGCATATGATAGTGCGCGAATCTACAAGGAGAATACCAAGAAGTGGCATGACAAGAGGATCTTACCAAGAGAGTTCGCACCTGGTGATAAGGTTCTTCTCTTTAATTCTAGATTAAAGATTTTCCCAGGAAAGTTGAAGTCTAGGTGGTCCGGTCCCTTCATTGTCACAAGGGTGAACAAATTTGGCTCGGTAGAGTTGGTCAATGACAAGGGTGAAGAGTTTAAGGTAAATGGCCAACGATTGAAAGTGTATCATGAGGGCGCTGCTAATAGAGATGTGGAGGAAACCCTCCTAACTCCACTTCCAACCTGAGCATCAAGGTGGTAAGAAGGTCGCGCGGGACCTAGATAAACCAGCGCTTTGCGGGAGGCAACCCGTATTTCTTGCTTTTGAGACTGGTTTTCCTTTTTCTTTATTTTTATTTTTTTATTTTAGAGAGGCGAGGAGGGTGAAATTTTACTATTTATAAGTGTTTTTGTACAGGTATAGGTTTGAGAGGTAAAGAGACTTAGAAAAATTTGAAGACGAAAAGAAATCGAAGAAAAGCTAAAGAAATCGGGCGCGCAAGCAAGGATAATTTTCAGCTCTAAATTCGCCCGATCGGGCGCGGCTACCCGATCGGGCGCGCAAATGGAGTTGGAAACTGGAGCTAAATTCGCCCGATCGGGCGAGCCTGCTCAATCGGGCGCGCAAGTCAAGTTAGAAATTCGAGCTTCATTCGCCCGATCGGGCGAGGTTGCCCGATCGGGCGCAAATCGAGTGAAGGAAAGAAATGTCGGGCGAAGCTCGCCCGACCGGGCGAGTGAAAGGGCGAAATTTTCGTTCGTATACGGACCCAAGTGCCTACAGTACCTATGTGGACTACTCATCGGTCCATGGTTATGGGACCGATGTACCTTTTGGTGGGCTTGGGGGGAGTGTGGACCCTAACTACTTTGCAGGTGGTTCGGGTTATGGAGGTGGTGGCTCTAGCCATGGAGGAGCCGGTTCTAGCCACGGAGGGGGCTATTCGAGGATGGATGAGGATGAGGAGTAGGCTACACTCCCAAGTCAATGAGGGCATTGCTTGATTTGGCTTGGGGGGGTGATCTTTCGCTTGGTAATTCTCTTCCTTTTCTCTTTATATTTGCTTTCTAGTGTAGTTTTTATTGCTTTCTTATATATGAAAAATACAAAAAAAATTGAAAAATAAAAAAAAAATTCAAAAATAGGTTCCAATGAATTGTAAATCATGCTTCCCCGTGCCCCTTACTTGAGAAAATTTGTTTTGATTCTTGGTTATTGATAATGAGCATTGTAGATTTGTTGGTCATGATTTGAAGTTTTATTGTTTGGATTCCTAAACATGAGTCAATTTTGCCCAACTACTTGTGAATATAGTGCTTGACTAGTTGATTTGGTTAGGAAATGTGTGATAGTTCCATAATTCCTAGTATGTCAATGAATTTGAGTATTGATTTGCAACTATGAGTAGTGTTTCATGACTTATTATTATGCACATGAGGAGGACGAAGGTGTTCATTCTTTTTAGGTAGCCTTCAGAGTATTAGATACATTTGTTCCTTTTTTGTTACCCATGTTGTTGCTTGTGCCCTTTTGTTGTTTATTTAGCCACATTATAAGCCTATATGAGCCCCATTGGTTACTAGTCTCAAGCTTGGCTTGGGGGAGCTATTAGTTGGTGAGGTGAGGGAGTTGTGGTGTGCACATTATTTGCACAATGTGGGAATAAAAGAAGAGTGGTTGTTCTTTGATTTTTAATTAAAAAATATTGATATATTGTGTTTCAAGGTTGAAATTTCCAATATGAGTTAAAAAGAAAAAAAAAAGAGCAAAAGAAAAAATTTAATGCTCAAGTGTTCTATTTGAAGGTTGTTCAAGAAAAAAAAGAAAAAAAATTCAAGTTTGAAAAGAAAAAAAAAGAATGAGTTCAAAGTTTGTTTTTCACTCAAGGTCTACATTATCATATTTTTATGAGTGAATTTTGTAAGTAATGGGATTGTTTATATTGTTTGGAGTTGTATTTGGTGGTTCTTGTTGGAGTTAGTTATGTTGTTGGAGATGTATGATCATCATTGATTTGTGATCATGGGTTTATTAGGATTTGGTTCCCTTAATGCATAGCTTTTCTCTCACACACTCCCAAATATTTCCTACCCTTTACCCTAGCCTTACATTACAAGCTTTAAAGACCTTCCGACCTTGTGCATAGAAGTTGTGTAAATGTGAAAGTGTTGTTTATCAATGCAAGTTATGACTTGACATATTTCGAGTCGACTAGTAGGTTGAGCGTTCATTGTTCTTATACTCACGAGAGTGTGAGTTGGGAGGGCATTGTTCACATTAAAGGGGTTGGTTGGAGAGCGATCGAGTACATCTTTTACTCGCCACATAAATGAGAGTTGAGTGTGTGAGCACTAGTCTTGAATTCTATATGCTCTTGTGGTTTGCTCTATTTGACAATTGTTAGGGAGAAAGGGTGATTAGATGAATAAGATTGATTGATGTTGAAGCATGTTCATTAGATTTGCCTTGAATCGTTTATGCTTGATTTGATTATTGGGGTGAAGCATGTTTTATATGTTCATTGATGAGCTCTTGCTTAGGGACAAGCAAAGGTTAGGCTTGGGGGAGTTTGATATGTCCATTTTATATAGTAATTTACTCCCGTCCCTTGGTTATAATTAGTAGTGTTTTTGGCTCTTTCGAGCCACTTTTATTACTAAATTGTGTTTTCTATTTTTTTCGTAGTTTTTGTTGAGTTTTGTAGGAAATTGCGCCTTTGGAGCATTTTCTCGGGTTTTTTCATGGAGCGACTACGGGAATTAGAAGAGCACGACCATCTTTGAAGCCCAAGGCCAGTTAGAGTCAACGAGCCGGTGATTAAGGGCTCGGTAATCGGGATTCCGAGGTATTTAGACCGAGTATTCAAGACCCGAATAGGAAATCCGGATTGGGCCAAGAAATCAAGCCCAATCGAAGTCCGAGCCTCAAAGTGAAGCAAGGGCCCGATCGGGCAAGGATTTGTTGGGGTTTGGTGAGTCCGACTCACTGCGGAAACAACCCCGGCCCAAGGAACCACTCGTAATTAATAAAACCATAAAGCATAAATAAATAAACACAAGAAAAGGAAGAACGAATCATACCCTTGAAGCGAGCTTCGCCCTCTCAAAACGGGCTCTTACTTGATAACCTTGAGCACCGCAAATGCCGTGCCTCCAACGATATCCACCCACAAAGGACGAACACGACTTTTTAGGTCCGCTACCTTGGAGTTAGCAAGGTCCGACCAAAACCCAAGTGTTAATGGAGTTTAAGAGTTTTTACCAAAATATGGAATGCTCTTTCTAACTCCCACTCAAGCACTTTACTCCAAATCCCAAGGTTGGTATTTATTGAGGAAAGTATGAGTGGGAATTTCTATCCCATCAATGTGGGATCATGAAATTTAAAGCTAAATTAAATTAAAATTGCAAACTAATAATAAATCTACAAGTGGCATTACCATGTGAAATGGGTTGGTGAGGACCACATGGAGAGTAGGGGACCATACTTGCTCCCCACTCAATACTCTCCTTGTGCCACATGTCCTTACCCACTTGCTCCCATATTCCTCAAGCTTCCCCATAGTGACCGGCCCTATGGCCCAGCCACAAGCCCAGCCCGAGCCCATCCCCTCACCAAGATGCGGGCTGCTGCTGTGCGCGCAAACCACGCACTTGGTGCGGGCTTGCTGCTGTGCGTGGCTGCTAGTGCGTGCGCTGCTAGCACGCCTAGCTTGCGGCAGCTAGCTGCTGCTGTGCGTGGCTGCTAGCACGGTGCGCTAGCACGCACCTAGCCAGCCATGCGAGGCTCGGCTTGGTGCGCTTGCTAGCCACCTATGCTTGGACATTTTTGCCCCTAGCATTCGGATGCTCGGGGCATTCCGATGATAGGGGTATTTTGGGAATATGGTCAATTTATTATTATTTTGCGCGTCTCGTCTTTTTATTATTTTTGACTCGACTTCCGACGATCGGTTTCGACGCTCCAAGCTCGAATTATCAACGTCTAAATATTTAACACTCGGGCGACGAATTAATTTCTTCCGAGTTAATTCGTCGAGTCGGTTCGTATACTTTGCTTTGGTGTGACCCAAAGGGCTCAGTCAAGATTAAGCTGTAATATTAGTTATATTAATATTACTGATCGGAAGCGGCCTCCACCCAGGCATTCCGATCACTTGACCTTACTAAATATATTAGCTTTCTAATAATTTTGAACCCGCTATCAGAATAATACACTTGTTCGAAGGACACCATTCCTTTCAATCTCCCACTTGTCCTTCCGGACAAGTGTGCATTTAGTGTATAGCCCCTTTCCTATGTCTCTTCATGTCTCTTCATGAACTACAGAGTAAGATTACTCGTCATCTCTGTTACGTCTAGAAGTGTTTCTTAAAATCCGAGTTTGACTGTTAATAAGCAGATGATTTCTAAAATCCATCTGAGCACGACCATGCATTTTCACAGTCTCGCTCTTCGAAAGGCCTTGTAAACAACAAGACATGTTCCCTATTGTTAGTAGGGGGACATTTCCAGTCTTGTAATGTAGCTTCTCTTACTAAGAGGACCTAGCCGCCCGATATCTGTCGTTATAATCCCCAGTTACGGAAGACGTTTGGCGGATACCAAAGCGGAATAGTACTCAAACAAGAGACCTTCCACTACTCATGGTCAAGGAAAAGAGTTCCGATAGTAATAATGAGAAAAATACTTATGACGATTTTAAATCTCTTAAAGTATTCTCATAGGTCGATCCAGTATGGTTCTAAACCAATACCTGTGCAAATGATTTATATCCTCATAGCACAAGAAACGGTGCTATAAATCATACTACACACTAATCTCTAATGGTCATTAATCGTCCACAAAAAATATGACCTTGATTAGGGATAATTTTCGATTAAAATATTCAATGTTCACTTAATAGGTGTTTCTTTATCCAAGCCATTGACTTGATACCCTATTTTGAGTATTTATTAAAATCGAATGGACTCATTATTTAATTCTAAACCACAATTAAATAGAGACGGAGTGAATTAAATTGCATGAAAAATTTTAATTACTCCAAAAACTGAATGGTTCATCATAGTGCTTTACATTAACATTGTTCAGAATTTAATTAAAACACTATAATATGGAAATCAAAGCCAGTTCGCGACATGCTTGATTCCCATTGCCTCAATGTGTTTGTTGTGCTTCACTTGAGACAAGGGTTTAGTAAGTGGATCAGCTACATTGTCATCCGTTCCCCCTTTGCAAATTCTGATTTCACCCTCTGTCTTCCATTCTCGAATCATGTGAAATCGCCTCTTGACATGTTTGACCTTCTGATGTTCTCGTGGCTCTCTAACCTGAGCAATAGCTCCATTTTTGTCACAATGGAGGTCTATTGGACCCTTGATGGAGGGTACAACACCAAGTTCATCAATGAACTTGCGAATCCAAACTTCCTCCTTGGCTGCCTCAGATGCTGCCAAGTACTTGGCTTCAGTTGTAGAATCAGCAGTTGTGCTTTGCTTTGCACTCTTCCAACTAAACGCTCCTCCATTAAGACAGAATATGTATCCGGATTGTGACTTGGAGTCGTCTCTGTCTGTCTGGAAGCTTGCGTCGGTACATCCCTCAACAACCAATTCATCTTTACCGCCATAGACCAGGAATTTATCCTTGTTCCTTTTTAGGTACTTTAGAATATTCTTGGCCGCAGTCCAATGCGCCTCTCTTGGGTCTGATTGGTATCGGCTCGTAGCACTCAAGACATACGATACATCCGGCCTAGTTCATATCATGGAATACATGATCGATCCAATAAGTGAAGCATATGGAATACGACTCATCCTTTCTCGCTCATTAGGTGTCTTTGGACACTGCTTCTTGCTTAAGGTTATGCCATGTGACATGGGTAGGTGCCCTCTCTTGGCTCCTTCCATTTGGAATCGAGCTAGTACCTTATCGATGTAAGTACTTTGACTCATTCTTATTATCCTCTTTGATCTATCCCTATAGATCTTGATGCCTAGTATGTATTGAGCCTCTCCCAAGTCTTTCATTGAAAAACATTTCCCGAGCTAAGCCTTTACAGACTCTAACAACGGAATGCTATTTCCAATGAGCAAAATGTCATCGACATATAAGACTAGGAAGGCGATGTCACTCCCACTGACCTTCTTGTAAACACAAGACTCATCTGGATTCTTGATAAAACCAAACTTACTGATGGCTTCATCAAATCGCAGATTCCAACTTCTGCTTGCTTGCTTTAATCCATAAATGGACTTCTTAAGCTTGCATACCTTCTTAGGATTGTTCTGGTCGACAAAACCTTCAGGCTGTGTCATGTACACAGTTTCTTCCAAAATTCCATTGAGGAAGGCGGTTTTGACGTCCATTTGTGATGAGTGACATTTATGTCACTCTTAGGAAGTATTTTTAGAGTCATTTTCGCGTTAATTTTATCTTATTTTTCCTTTCTTTCTCATGTTTTCTCTTAATAACATTTCTTGTTTATTTGGTAATTTTGTCGTGTTTTAGTTCTTTTCGTAGTTTTTATTAGAATTAGTTTATTTTCGTATTTTATTTGCTTTTGATTTGTTATATTTCGTTCTTTATTTTTCCTTGAAAGTATTCTAATTTACTTTTATTTATTTTAATTAGTTTTGAGTCTATTTTATTTCACTTTCTTTGCTTGTATAGTTTTTGTTTAGTTTTTATTAGTTTTAAGTTTATTTTGTTATTTATTTGATTTTATTTACTTGTATAGTTTTATTTAATTTTTATTAGTTTAGTGTTATTTCTCTTTTTCTATTTTACTTTATTTTATCCCTAATTTATTTATTTCATTTTTATTTGTCTTGATTTCTCCTGGGTTTTGTGTTTAGGGTCCCGGGTTTCATGTCAAGTGAGTTCGGAGTTCGGGGACGAGTGAAAGTGTGTGCAATTCTTTACTTTGATGGCTGCTGCCCACCTCTTATCCATCACCCCACCTTTTTACACCTCACAGCCGCTGTTACCTTTTTACACCAAATCAGCCCACCAATTTACACCTCTTATCCATCACCCCACCTTTTTACACCAAATCAGCCCACCAATTTACACCTCACAGCCGCTGTTACCACCTTCACCCCCAATCAACTCCACCTCACAGCCGAGCCGCACCACTGCAGCATCTCCCACCTATCGCAGTCTTCACGCAACTCCCTTTTACCTGCAATTCCACACCAATCAAACACCTTAGCACCCCAAATGGCAGCCGCGCAAACCCACTTTTCACCACCCCATAACCCACAATAACAACCCCTGTACCACCGTCCACTAAAACCCAATTACCAACCACAGTAGCCGCACCTGAACCACCATCACCCACCAATTCCACCCACCTAACAACTCCCCTGGCAGCAGCTGCTCCAATTCGCAACACCTCCTCATTCCACCACAATCAGCCACAAACCTACAAGCAATCAGCCACACCTGCACCACCGTCAACAACCAGCAACAATTAAGCAACCAATCGACTCAAAAATCAGAGCAAATCACAAATTAATCAAGTTCGAGCAAACCAATAAGAGTTCGGTCGAAGTGCGAGTTAGAAACTTTGGAGGTTTTGTTATTCGAAGAGGAGTGGTCAAACCAACCATTGGTTCGATCGAACCACTCCACGAGCTTCACACATGGTTTTTAATGAAGATCGAACGGCCTTGATTGATGCTCAATGATAAGAGATGATGATTGACGGTGGTGATTTAATGATAATGGTTGATGATGGTGGTATGATGATCACAAATCAGAGCAGCCATAAAGATCGAAGAAAAGGAATTGAGTTTGATTGTTTTGTGGGGGATTTGGGTTTTTATTATTTTCTTTTATTTTTATTTTTATTTCCTTTTTCTTTTCTCTTTTCTTTTCTTTTTATTTCCCTTTTCTTTCTTTATTTATTTCCTTCTTTTTTCTATTTTTCCTAGTTTTTATTAAGTTAGTATAAATACCCATTTTTGGGGTAATTAAAAAAACATTCAATAACTATCTATTCTACTCTCTAATTAGGTTTAGGTTAGGATTAGTCTTCATTGGTAGAGAGAGAAAGTGTGGTTTTCTTCATTAATGAACTTGGATTTTGAAGAAGGAGCTTGTTCAATCCTTTGTAGACCTTCATCTTCAATTAATGAGCAATCTCTTACTCTTTCTCTTTACCTTTGTTTTTGATTTTGCTTATTTGCTTTGATTTTTCTTCTTTGCTTATTAATCATGTTGATGCTTATTAATTTGATGATTGATATTGTTTTCAATATGATTTGTGAGTAGTCACCTAGCCAAGGGTGTGGGGATGGTGTAGTTGCTAATTGTTCATGCTTATAATGTTGGGGTTATGTTAATGGCGATTAAAGTCTTTGCATGTTTGATATTCTTTGGTCTTCTTGCAAGTGCATGTTGTTAGTTGATCAAAGATGAGTCTTTGCTAATAAGTAACGGAAGTTGACTTAGTTGAGGTTCATTACTATCGATTGTTATTTAATAGTACCTTCTAGTATATGGTTCTAATGGGGAAACATAGAGGCTATGTTAGGAGAAGCCAATTGACCCCGGAAGGCGGCTAGATTGGACCCTTTACTTCGATATTCATGCATGTTTAGTTTACCATTGATATGCTACTTTGTTATTGCATGATCAAGCGTTAACTTCACCTACCCATTTCCCTTGGTGCCTTAATGTTTTATTTCTTGTTTTAGCATCTTTAGACTTTAGTTTATTTATCCCCCATTCCGGACTAGCTTAATTGTCGATAACATTTTATGGTGTTTATCCGTTCTCTGTGGTTCGACCCCTATGCTTGCCTTATACTCGTATTAGGTTTGTTTAGGTTGTATAAATTGTATTTGATCTAGGGATAGACAATTGACGACGCATTTATTCCCTTGTCAATCTGCCATATTTCATAATTGTAATATGCATCAATCGCTAGAAGAATTCTAACGGACTTAAGCATAGCTACTGGAGAAAAGGTTTCATCATAATCAACGCCGTGAATTTGCCTGTAACCTTTTGCTACCAGCCTTGCTTTGTAAATGAATACATTTCCATCTTTGTCGGTTTTCATCTTGAAAATCCATTTACATCCGATGGGTGTGTAACCAATGGGTAAATCAACCAAGTCCCATACTTGATTTTCAAACATGGAGTCCATTTTGGATTTCATGGCCTCTTTCCATTTTGCAGAGTCGGGGCTCGTCATAGCTTGCTTGTAGGTTGCCGGCTCATCTCCATCCACTACTAGGATGTCCTGATCTTCGGTTAATACAACATCGAGATATCTGTCAGGTTGAGATCTTGGTCGAGTTGACCTACGTAGGGTAATGAACTGAGCATTTGCATTGTCGGTTTGACTTTGCATATTTTGACTTTGACCAATGTCAACAGATGCTTCGTGAGCACTTTGATTGTCAACTTGTCCTTGTTCCTCGTCCTCTCGAACTTCGTCGAGTTTGATTTTCCTCCCACTTGTCATTTTGGAGAAGATGCTCCTTCTCCAAAAAGACACCATCACGAGCAACAAACACTTTGTTCTCGGATTTGTTGTAGAAGTAATACCCTTTAGTTTCTTTTGGATAACCCACAAAGTAAACCTTGTCAGATTTCGAATGAAGTTTGTCTGAAATGAGTTTCTTGACATATGCTTCGCATCCCCAAATCTTGAGAAAAGACAACCTTGGAGGTTTATTTGTCCATAATTCATATGGAGTCTTTTCCATTGCCTTTGACGGAGCACGATTCAGTGTAAGTGCCGCAGTTAAAAGTGCATGTCCCCAGAAAGAGATTGGAAGTTCACTAAGACCCATAGTCGATCGGACCATGTCTAACAGGGTTCAATTCCTCCTTTCAGATACTCCATTCCATTGAGGAGTTTCCGGAGGTGTCAACTCTGAAAGTATTCCATGTTCTTTCAGATGGTCATCGAATTCTTGGCTCAAATATTCGCCACCTCGATCCGATCGAAGCGCTTTGATTTTCTTACCGAGTTGGTTTTCAACTTTGTTCTGAAATTCCTTGAATTTATCAAACAATTCAGATTTGTGCGACATCCGTGAAGGTTATGAAAATTCATCCGTGAAGGTTATGAAATATCGATAACCACTCCTTGCGGGTGTACTCATTTGCCCACATACATCGGTGTGTATTAGTCCCAACAAGTCACCGGCCCTTTATCCCAATTTGGAGAATGGTTGCTTTATCATCTTTCCTAATAAACATCCTTTGCAATTCTCAAATGATTCTAAATCAAATGAGTCAAGAATACCTTCTTGAAGAAGCTTCTTGATGCGTTTGATGTTAATGTGTCCAAGACGACAATGCCACAAGTAAGTTTGACTAGACGGTGTAGTCTTAGCTTTCTTTGCATTGGTATCAAACATTTTGTCTAAAAACACGTGAAAGTGTCATTCCATAAATATATTCAAGACATCAAAACAAAAGTCTTGGTTGATGAAAACGACGTCCAACGTCGGAAATACATCAAAAGTATGGTGCATAAAACTAAATAAGTTCTACTTCGTTAGACAAAACGTGAGATTACAAGTTTTCTTGGATAGATCACCTTCATCCTACTTGTGTCCTCATTTCCACATGAAAAAGCACCGCTCACTTGGTTCCTGAAAAAGGAGTGTATTGTGAGTCAATTTTCCGGTATCTAATACCTTTTAAAATTGCTTATATTCAAGTGTTTAAGATGATACCTGAGGTTGAGGTTACTTTTCCTTTCACCTCATCATCCAGATACTTGCTGCATTCTCTTTTGTAGTGTCCGGGGTTACCACAATAGAAGCAGCGCATCTTCCTCTTGTCTTTGAACTCCTTCTTCCTTGGTCGATGGGCAAAGTTAGCTTTCTTGCAAGAATAAGTCTTTTGGAGCTCTTGGATGACTTCCCTTAAGGACAGTGTATCCCTATTGGCAGTGAGACGCATTTTAAGCCCCACATATCCCGAGTGAAGAGAGCTAAGAAGCATGTGATCCGCTTGCTCGTCTTCCACTGGTTTGCCAATTAGCTCCAGATGGTTGAATAGCCTTGTCATGTTAATTACATGAGCTTGAAGTGGCATTCCGGGCCTAAGTCTCGCATTGTAGACTTTTCCCCACACCTCTTGTCTTTCTTTCGAGAGACAACCATCTTGCGGTGGCTTGATCCTCATTTTGGAGAATGACCTAGTCACATCCTCCACGTGACCATCATAATTACCCCTAGCACTTTTGGTGACCCTCAAATTGACTACATACTTAAGAGCTTTGAGCATCATGTTCGGAAAATAGCCGGAAAAAATCACCTTCCATTGAATCGGGATGGAGTTTGCCATGAGTTTCAAAACTCTCTTGCAATCCATGCTCCATTCTTCATGAGCTTCATCACTCATGATCCCTTTCGAGTAGAAACTGGGGATCGGAGTGTCCAAGATATGCTCTAGGTAGCAATTTCTGAGTGTCTTTCGGAGTTCATCTTCCCATTCCTTAAAGTTCACCAAATTGAGCAAAAATGGTAACTTTTTGGGAAGTTCTAGGTGCATAAGGTCGTTTTCATTAGTTGAAGACATGATTCTACAATTGAAAGAATTTTAATGAAAAACCATTCAAAATTACTTAAATAAGATTGAATTTTATTCATGCAAATTTTCAATACTTATTTAACGTCTTATTTACACGTAAAATTGTCCCTATTTTGTCAAAATAAGGCGATTCCAAGATTCGAAGAAACAAAGAGTGGTTAAGCATGCTTTGGCTTGTCTTAACACTCAATCTTCTAGGGTAAGCATTGCCTTGCTAATGGCTCTAAGCCACTCTTGGTTAAACAATCGTCGCATCTAATGCATCTTTGACGATGTATCTCTTTTGCCACGGTATGTGAGGACTCCTCACTCATACCGATGAGTTAAACCAAAACCAACGTGCACACCCGGTGTTCCTTATGAGCCTTGGAGAAGTGATGGCACCTTGCTTTGGCGTAGCCTACCATCACCCTCGTTCGGTTGGTAAGTGTTGTTTTGGAAAGGCAAGTTTGACTCAATATTATTAGGGACCTAGGATTTCTATGTTGGTTGATTTAAGTGAACTTAACTAATCATCGCAACATAAAGAAAACCTAAACATGCATCTAACGAATAATTCACATGTATATATAAGCATAAAATATAAAGCGAAATTATAGATGCATATTGGCAACTAGCATGACCTCTTGAATTCTTCAAATCTTCAAAAGGTCTTCATTTGCAATTCAAAACTTCTTCAAATCTTTGCCTCGTTTTGCGTGCCATGGCCTCGGGATTTGATCCCATTTCGTGAGACATAATTAATTAATTCTAAATTAATTTTAGAACTAACACACCTAATTAAAACTAGTCAAAGTTGTTTAACCGATTATATAATTTACGTCATTAATAATTGAAGCTCCCACTAAATTCCGCATTTCCTTAATTAATCTAATTAATTAAGTCGGTAGCACCCAAACTTGTCAAAATAAAATTTTTGCCAATGCCGCTCAAAACCGAGGCCTAGCCACCCAAAATTTTAATTAAAATAAAAAAAATTAATTAAAATAGATAAAACGGAAAAATAAGCAACATCAAGCCTACTACGGCTAGCCACCTCACCGCACCAAGCATACACACACGCCAAGACCACGAACACACGGCCCACGGCACACGGCCGCGAGCTGCTGCCACAGCATAGCCGCGCGTGGCTGCTGCAGCCCGCACCTGCTGCCGTGCGTGTGGCCGCAAGTAAGGCGGCGTTGTCACCTTGGCAGCCACATATGGGCTGCTATGCAGCCCGGCTCGCCAAGGTGATGCAATGCCTCGTTTTGCGTGCCACGACCTCGGGATTTGATCCCTTTTTCGCGAGACAACAATAATTAATTCTAAATTAATTTTAGAACTAATTTAGAGAGCAAAATAAAATTTTAAACAAGTCTAACTTAATAAAATTTTCAAAGTGCAAATAACCAAAATAATTCCAAGAACCATTCTTAATTAAATTGGTTTAGCTTGGTGCAATAACAAAGTTGAGGCAATTCTCAATTTTAATTTAATCAATTTAAATTAAACTTGAGAATTTGACAAAGTAAGGGGAAGTTGGAAAAATATGAACTTTAATGTTTAAATGAAAATTCCAACATCTAAATTTTGTGAATCCTTGAAAATTATATCTTCCAACATGAAGATAACCAAATTTCTATCACAAAAATTGAAACTTTATGTTTCTAATCAACTCTAAATGATTAAAACAACAAAGTTTAACATAAAATAACATGGAATTTAGTGGTTTTTAAAGTTTCAATCACTTATCACAAATAAAGATTGAATCTTTAACACTTAGGAAGCCTCAAAACAAAAATTTTCACACTAAAAAGCAATTAGTTTGCAATTATGTGAAAATAAATCAACCTTTAAGCATTAAATACTACCAAGTAAGTGTGCTTTAAAGGGACTTAAAAATGCAGAAAATAATGCAAATAATCAACCACATAATCAACAAGTTATGCCATTAATTTCAAGGTTAGAAAAGACTTTAAACTTTTCATCAAAAACGAAAAATCCCTCGAAAAAGGAATTTTCGGTCAGAATTTGGCTAAAATCACAGTTCCTTTGGGGTAAAAACCTTTCCAGAACACCTTTTCCACCCAAAATTCACTATTTTTGGGCGAAAATCTGGGTCCTGGGCCAAATTCGACATTAAAAACGGGATTAAAATAAATAAAACCGAGCTACTAATCTAATTAGCAACTTAAACCAGAAAAATAAGCCAAAATAAACCTTGAAAAACATGATTATAAAAATAAACGAGCGGGATTCCGATACCGCTGTTGGGGTTTGGTGAGTCTGACTCACCGCGAAAACAACCCCGACCCAAGGAACCACTTGTAATTAATAAAACCATAAAGCATAAATAAATAAACACAAGAAAAGGAAGAACGAATCATACCCTTGAAGTGAGCTTCGCCCTCTCAAAACAGGCTCTTACTTGAAAGCCTTGAGCACCGCAAATGCCGTGCCTCCAACGGTATCGACCCACAAAGGACGAACACGACTTTTTAGGTCCGCTACCTTGGAGTTAGCAAGGTCCGACCAAAACTCCCACTCAAGCACTTTACTCCAAATCCCAAGGTTGGTATTTATAGAGGAAAGTATGAGTGGGAATTTCTATCCCATCAATGTGGGATCATGAAATTTAAAGCTAAATTAAATTAAAACTAAATTAAATTAGAATTGCAAACTAATAATAAATCTACACGTGGCATTACCATGTGAAATGGGTTGGTGAGGACCACATGGAGAGTAGGGGACCATACTTGCTCCCCACTCAATACTCTCCTTGTGCCACATGTCCTTAACCACTTGCTCTCATATTCCTCAAGCTTCCCCATAGTGACCGGCCCTATGGCCCAGCTAAGAGCCCAACCCCGCACCAAGATGCGGGCTGCTGCTGTGCGCGCAAGCCACGCACTTGGTGCGGGCTTGCTGCTGTGCGTGGCTGCTAGTGTGTGCGCTGCTAGCACGACTAGCTTGCGGCAGCTAGCTGCTGCACGCACCACGTGCACGCGGCTGCTAGCTGCTGCTGTGCGTGGCTGCTAGCACGGTGCGCTAGCACGCACCTAGCCAGCCATGCTAGGCTTGGCTTGGTGCGCTTGCTAGCCAACTATGCTTGGACATTTTTGCCCCTAGCATTCGGATGCTCGGGGCATTCCGATGCTAGGGGTATTTTGGTAATATGGTTGATTTATTATTATTTTGCGCGTCTCATCTTTTTATTATTTTTGACTCGACTTCCGACGATCGGTTTTGACGCTCCAAGCTCGAATTACCGACGTCTAAATATTTAACACTCGAGCGACGAATTAATTTCTTCCGAGTTAATTCGTCGAGTCGGTTCGTATATTTTGCTTGGGTGTGACCCGAAGGGCTCAGTCAAGATTAAGCTGTAATATTAGTTATATTAATATTAGTGATCGGAAGCGGCCTCCACCCAGGCATTCCGATCACTTGACCTTACTGAATATATTAGTTTCTAATAATTCTGAACCCGCTATCAGAATAATACACTTGTTCGAAGGACACCATTCCAGGATTAGCACGATCGGGCGCGGCATGCTTGGTGCTGGCGTGTGGCCTATAGCGCGCCCGATCGTGCGAGCGTCTAGCATGATTGGGCGACGCTGCTGAGAAGGAGCGCAAGGAAAAAGGTGGGCCCGATCGGGCAGCCCTTCGCCCGATCGGGCGCGTGTTTTCTCAAGACCTGATTAGTTAATTTTAATTTTTTGTTTAGGGAACGTTTAAGTATGATATGTGTACGTAATTTTTGATTACCTTCTTTCTTAGACTTTCTCTTGCTACTTAGAATATTTTCTCTCTCTTAAATTCTCTCTCAACTTTTGTTCTTAATTACTTCCATTAATCCAGTTTTCTTTTGCTAACAATTTCTTCTCTTTTAATTTCAGCTATTTTACTTACTTCTTTGATTATGCTTTGTTTTATTTATTTGATTAGTTTAGCTATGATTATGTGTGAGTAGTTTCATTCTAGGGTTTATGGGGATCCATAATTAATATGAAGGGATAATTTTTTATTATTGATTATTGGTATTTTATGATAATTTCTTATTGAATTGTTTTAATTCTTTGCAATTAGATTATGAATCGAGCAGATGTAATTTGATTGTGAATGTTTAGCAATATTGAATTGATGAATTGAGTAGATGTTAATTTAATATTAAAGGCTATTTTCAATAGGAACTTAGATCTAGTAAATTGTGAGAGCCTGTTAGATCTATGTTGATTAATAAATTGCGAGAGCCTGTTAATCATGTTATTTGTGTATTGTTAATTATTAATTACTTCGTTTTATCCCGGAGTATTAATTATTGGTGAACCTGTGACCCTAGGATTCCTTATTATTGTTTCTTTTCTCCCTAAACTTATCCTTCGTAGTATATAATTTATTCCCAAAAATATTGGTTACTTAGATAAATTAGATTATTATAAATAATTAGGAGTAAAAAGACTTGTTTCCCTGTGGAGTTCGACCCTACTTCCCTATCTACATTAGTTAGAGGATTTAGGTATTACTTTTGATTAGGGGATACGACTTTACCCTGTCAGTTTTTAATATAGTTTAATTTCTTTTTTAATTTTATTTTTTGTTAAATTTAATTTCTTTATTTATTTTTTAATTCTATTATAAGCGCTTTGATTTATTTTTGTGGAGGTTAATTTATGTTTTTATCTTTATTTTTTGAAATTTTTGTATTTGTGGCTATAGGTAAAGATCTACAAGTTTAAAGTGAAGAAATTTATATGTGAAGATCTTTCAAGCTTGAAGAGTTCATGTTAAAATTTACATAGTATTTTTTTTGTATTGGATTTTATTGATATTTGTACTCTTTATTATGTTTGTAATTTTGACGTATGTATGAAATTTAAGACTTATTTGTACTCTGTATTTGATAATGTAAAAATAAAATAAAATTACATAGAAAATATTGTAAATTATATTGATGAATTTAATTTTTTTTTTTTTAATTTTAAATGAGGCCAAAAAGACTGCTTTAGTTAAATAAGCGGTCTTAATTTTTCTGTAAAGTGACTCCCTATCTTAAATAGGCGGTCTTAGTTTTCTATAAAATGAGACTGCCTATTTAGATAGACGGTCTCAGTTTTTTCATCTAGAGACCGCTTTTACTAAAGCAGTCTCTTTGCTAAAGAGACCACTTAGCTAGAGATCGCCTCTAAAGCAGTCTCTTTGGCCAATTTGGACGGGTCTCTTTGGCCATTTTGGTAGTAGTGTTAAGAAAGAAAGATACGAAAAGAAGTTAAAAATAATCTAAATACTGATCAAATGAGTACCATAAATGGCACTCATCAAGTATCTCCAAGCTTAACTTTTGCTCGTCCTCGAGAAAAACCAAAACAAGTAAGGGAAAAATGATGGGCTTATTCGGACAAACAAAAGAAGAAAAGAGGAGACAAGAATACACTAACTTACTTTCGTAGGAATCACGGTTGTTTTTAGCTACAACAAGCCCTTAAAACCCCAAAGTCGCCAATGAGGACGAGTTAGTGTTGCGTTTCGAAAATTCTGACTTTTCGCCAAAACAAAACCCGACCCCAAGACCCGCTCACAATTAATATAACTAATAAGAATAATTAAAAAAATAAGGAAAAAGACAATATTACCCTTGATGCTTACTTCGCTCGCTTTACTAGTTCTTATTTCGAAAGCTTTGAGTCCCGCTAGTGCGAAGACATCCAACGGAAATCCACCAGCAACATGACCCGTCCAGTCTCTACTTGGAGTTTAGCCGAGCTAAACCAAAAATAAACTTACTTGAGTTTTTACGAACTTAAATGTTTTCTCTCTTCTGGAGATGCCTTATTGAGTTCTACTCAAGTGGGTTTCTCAAATCCCAATATACGGATATTTATAGAGAATTCCCACCAACATTCCTTTCTCCCATCAATGTGGGAGAGTTGTTAAATGTGTGAGAGTTGGTAAAAATCTTGTTTCTATTTTATCCTTAAATAAAAAATCAAAAGAAAAAGCAATTCAATAATTAATCAACAAGTATCAAGCAAGGAGGGAGAGAGTAGGAGAGAACCACAAGGGGGGGAGGGACCAAAGACTTGTTCCCCAAGCTCCACCAAACAACTCACTTACACAATGCCATGTGGCGCCTAGCCTTGGGCACCAAGAAGCGCCTAGCAAGCGGCCTAGTGCTCGGCTGGGCCTGCCCGTGTGTGCGTGTGCTGGTTCGGCCCAATAACCGTGCGCATCAAATCGCATAACACGTAGCCCACACGCATTGCGTGTTTGCGGTGCTGCTGTTGTGCTTGCGCTTGGCTTGGCCCAACACTTCGCACCTACGTAAGCAAGGCCCAGCACGCAATGCGGCTGACCTTGCTGCAATGTGCGAGCTGGCTGCTAGCTATGCATAGCTTGGTGCGCATGGCTGCGGTAGCCTAGCTTTTCACGCACTGGTAGCTCAGCCATGCTAGACATGTTGAGCTTGCGACAACGGCTTTGGCTGTCCTATGCCAGTCTCCCTATGTATCGATTGGCTAGGACGATATGATGCTAGGATTTTTTCGAGGACTGACTTGTTGATTGATTGATTTTTACCGTCTCGTCTTTTATTAATTCGAATCGACTTGCGACGCTTGGTCTCAATGCTCTTAGCTTTGTTTTTGACATCCATGTTCATAATACTCGAGCGACTCATTAATTCCTTTCGAATTAATTTGTCGTGACAGATCGTTAGATTGCTTGGGTGTGACCCAAAGGGTTCAAACAAGATTAAGTTGTAATATTAGTTATACATTAATATTATTGATCGGAAGCGGCCTCCAACTAGGCATTCCGATCACTTGACCTCACTAAATAATTAGCATTCTAATAACTCTAACCCTCTATCGAAAAAATACACTTGTTGAAAGGACGTCATTCCTATCAATCTCCCACTTGTCCTTTCGGAGAAGTGCGCTTTTTGTGTATAACCTGTTTCCTATGTCACTTAATGTCCCTTTCTGAACTATAAGGTAATATTATTCGTCATCCTTATTACGTCCAGAAGTGTTTCTCAAAATCCGAGTTTGACTGTCAATAAGCAGATGATTTATCAAAATCTATCCGAGCACGGCCATGCATTTTCATAGTCTCGCTCTTCGAGAGGCCTTGTAAACAACAAAGACATGTTCCCTATTGTTAATAGAGGTACATTCCTAGTCTTGTATTGTTAGTTTCTCTTACTAAGAGGACCTAGCCGCCGAGTGTTGTCGTTATAATCCCATGTACGACAAATGTTTGACGAACATCAAAACGGACTAGTACTCAAACAAGAGAATTCCCAATAGTTATGGTTGAGGAAAGAGGTTCCGATAGCCATAATAAGAGGTGTAGTTATGACGATTTTTAAATCTGTTAAAGTATTTTCATAGGTCGATCCGGTATAAATCTAAACCAATACTCGTGCAAATGATTTACGACAATCATGTCCTTGTAGCACAAGAAACGGTGCTATAAATCAAACTACACACTTATCTCAAGTGGTCATTAATCGTCCATTATTTAATTGACCTCAATTAGGGATAATTTTCGATTATAATATTCAATGTTCACTTAATAGGTGCTTTTTTTTTTTTTAATTTTTTTTTATCTAAGACTGGTCTTGATACCCTATTTTGAATATTCTCAAAATTGAATGGACCCAATATTTAATCATAAACCACAATTAAATAGAAACAGATGATAAAATTTCAAGAAATTAAATTACTCCAAAATTTGAATGATTCATCATAGTGTTTTACATCAAAATGTTCAAAAATTAATTAAAACACCTAAAAAGGAAATCAAAGCCAATTACCAACGTACCTAATTCCCATTGCCTCAATGTGCTTGTTGTGTTTCACTTGAGGCAAAGTTTAGTAAGTGGATCGGCTACATTGTCGTCCGTTCCAACTTTACAAATTTTGATTTCACCTTATGATTTTTATTCCCTTATTATGTGAAATCGTCTCTTGACATGTTTGACCTTCTGATGTTCCCTTGGCTCTCTAGCCTGAGCTTCATTGTTGTCACAATAGAGGGTTGTTGGACCCTTGATGTAGGGTATGACATCTAGTTCACCAACGAACGTACAAATCCAAACTGCCTCTTTAGCTACTTCAGCAGCTGCTAAGTATTTGGCTTCAATTGTAAAATCTGCAGTTGTGCTCTACTTAGAACTCTTACTAATAAACTCTCCTCCATTAAGACAGAATACGTATCCTGATTGCGATTTAAAATCGTATTTGTCTGTTTAGAAGCTTGCGTCGGTGTAACCTTCAACAACAAATTCATATGAGCCACTATACACCAGTAATTTATCCTTGTTCCTTTTCAGGTACTGTAAGGAATATTTCAAGCATCCCACACTTGAGCTCCACTGTGATCATACACTTAAGAATAGTGGCATCTAAAGGGAAGGAAGCTAGAGTAAAAGAGTCGCCAACAAGTTCTAGGAACTTGTAAACGTTCACAGGGTGAAGGTTACACCCCTTCACGATCCATGAGATCGATAACTCCATAGTGGTCTGGAACCATGACTGGATATTCGGGGATGAAGGTACAAATCCAACCTAAAAGAGATTGAACCTGCCCTAAAAATAGGCCTCTACTTTATTCTTTTCATATTCATGTACGCTTTCTGACTAATATACAATCAATAGGTTAACCCTAAACCTGTTTATCTATGTTGGTTGAATATTAATGCACAAACAAATTTATTATTGGCAATCACTTGAATTATAATCATATTAACCTAAAAAAGATTATTTATTATCTTATTAAGCGTGATTACAAGTACAAATTCCCTTTAAACATGCATAAAAGGCGTGATCAAGAAATGACAATGACAATATATCAAACAACATAACAACAATCATCATCATAATAATAATCTTAATAAAGCATAATAATATTAGCAAGATCCTAGGCATGATACTAACAAGATTAATAACAAATCCTAGCATGTCACTAAACATTAAAGATTAATTATTTTAGCCTTAACATGATACTTACATGATATTAGAAAGAAATAGGAAGCATCATAGAAACATACATGATATTATAAATTTTAGTTATTACCCTAAACATGATACTAGGAAGCAATAAAACATCCTAACATGATATTAGGGACAAAAATCATCAAAGCATGGTCTCTATATCAAAATAATAACAATTAAAGCAATTACTTACTTGGATGCCTCGTATCTCTTTCTATTAACAACATACACGCGTTAGTAACTTCAAGGAAAATAGTAAATCAAACAATTAAATTAAATAATTGAAATGGAGATTTGGGACCAAACCCTCAGAAATTATCAACCTTTCACGTCTAGGGCGAAGGCAACTTTGAACTTGGCTAGGTGTGTCTAGAACTGATGTATGTGGAATTTTGTATGGGGGAAGGTTTAGAAAAAGAATAGAGAGAGAGAAAGCTTCTAGCTTTAGAGAGAGAAAGAATAGAGATTGATGGTTGTGAATTATTGAAAAACGGGGAGATACGACCCCTATTTATAGAAAAATAGTCCAAAAACAATAGAAAATACTTCAAGTTCTATACGGAATAAAATCGGCATCTGTCGCCAGGCGACAAGCACCAGCGCCAGGCGACAAACATTAGCGGCAGGCGACAGACATTAGCGCCAGGCGAAAAACTCTGTCGTCTAGCGACAGACTCTGTTGTTTGGCGCTAATTAAAAGATAAAACGCGCTTTGTACGGAATCCTTTTCTTAATATGATTCAGCAGCAAATTCCGTGTTTATCAAATTAAAATCGGATTTATCATAAAACATTTATTTTATTCCAAATAAAACTATTTAAAATATAATTATCAATCCTAATACTATTAGAATTTAAAAGAACCTTCTAGATTATTCTAGAAGATTAAAATTCAATCCTAATAACTTTATGATTAATTATTAATAAGCCCTCCTCTAGATCATTGAGCCGCATATAAAATTCATTTCAAGCCCAATTTAGTATTTAGACCATAACTTCTTCATTATTCATCGGAATTGGGCTTTTATTATATCGTTGGAAAGCTATTCTCGAGCCCGATCCAACTACACTATTAATGGACCCTTATCATGGACCAAACTAAATTGGACTGGATATTTTTCATAAATAAGGTACGAAAAGGAATATTTTCAAAAACAGAAAGAGGTATTTTTATTAAAAACAACCGCATCACTAGACTTTTCACACTTTCACTTTGTTTGATAATAAAATGACGCGAAAGGTATTCAACACTGGGTTTGGTTTTGGGGAGACACATTTGGGTGTATATAGAAGCCCCCACTTTGACTGAGTTTGGAGAAACACAAGTTTCGAAAACAAAAGTCAAAGTAGCGTTAGGGACGGAGAATGATTCAGAACATTTTGCGATCCTAAATCTTTCTTATAACGCTGATACCTAGAAATTAGCGTTAGTTAAATAGATAAAAGAGTTAATAAACACATATCTTGCATTGTCGAGCACACGTCTCTAGAGTAACCGATTTTTATTTAACGATCTTCCTCAAGCTAGGGGATATCACTTGAAGACTGCTCCGCTTGTAGCTGCCTTCAATTTCCGCTGTGATAGTCTTCCACATATTAGGGAACACTATCGAAGATAACTCCGCTTGTAGCCATCTTCTATTGTTTATTACAACTTTCCACATCCTAGGGTGGGTCATCAAAGGTGACTTCTTGTAGCCATCTTCAGTTTCACTGCTGTTAATGTTGTGGTCGCGCTTCGCTGCTGTTGATGCTCACTCGTCTCTGAACAAAAGAGCTTCTTTTTGAGGAATGTTCAACCGTCTCTAAACAATGGAGCTTGAAAGGAATGTCCACGCGTCTCTGAATAAAAGAGCTTTGATAGGATGTCCACTCGTCTCTAAGCAAAAGAGCTTGAAAGGAATGTCCACACGTCTCTGAAAAAAAGAGCTTCTGATAGGAATCCCACATAATTCTGAGCAAAAGAGCTTTGATATGTCCATGCGTCTCTGAACAAAAGAGGTTGATAGGAATGTCCACGCGTCTCTAAACAAAAGAGCTTGATAGGAATGTCCACGTGTCTCTCAACAAATGACCTTTGAATGATATGCCCACACGTCTCTGAGCAAAGGAGCTTTGATACATGAACGTTTGTTAAGATCATTCGATTGGCTGCGAACAAAAGCTTTGCTGATTGTATCTTGTAAAAAAAAAAAAATTGCCAAAAGACTTTGCTGGTGTTTTTCTTAGGGTTGACCTAAGGTGATTGAATGAATTGAGGTTGACTTAATGTGTTTTAACACGTGTGTGACCCTTGTGTGACTTAATCTTAGACTCAATTCAAGGTGACATGATTCAATGTGCATGACTCGTGTGTGCATTGTATTGTGATATACTTGACTCAAATGAAGAAAAGCAAAAAGTTTTCGTCATTTTTGTGGAGGATACCGACTTTCTCCCAAAAAAGAAAGACACAAAAAGAAAAAAAATGAAGTGTTTAATGGTGAATGTTGAATGAGATTAGTCAAATGTATGCATAGATGTTGTTTCTCATGGTGCAAGGATTATAACATCCTAGACTATCTTGATTGTTGACTCGATAATGAAAGTATTTGGGTAACTTAGGCGCGGAGCCTAAGTACTTCATACTTTGTGATGCGATGATGTTTGTGATTATGAGTGATGAATGACTCTAAGATGACGAGGCATGCTTCAACGTCGAGTTGAGATTTCATGACAAAAGGTTCCTAAAGGGAGGATTATTTATCTATGTATCTATGATGTGTGTGAAAGTGATACTAAAGCTAGGCTGCAAAGGCTAAGTGTATGGAAAAATATTTTGAAAAGAGTGAAATAATGGTGACTCTTTGTCTAGGTAAGCTAATAATGTAGGGATCAAGCCCCCAATTCTAGCACTAAATGGATAAGGATGATCATCGAAGATCTCTTGATATGATCATGTATGAATGTAAATATGAATGTGAATGAATGCTTTTTTGTTTCGGCCGCATTTCGATGTAAGGTAGCCTACGTATCCGTTAGGAATCAGGCCGAACGTAGCTCTAGCCAAATCTCGCACAAGTATGTGTATACCTCAAAGAGGTCTTTGAAGGTTTGTTGAGTGGTTAGGCTAAAGGTTGAAGAAGAAGGGGATAAAGGCTGAAGACCCTAGATAAGCTCCAAAGGTGTGCAACCTTGCTTTTGAAATCTTTATATTTTTATGCTTGAGGTTTCCTCACTTTTTAACTCTTTTTTTTTTGTTTATTTTTTTTATCTCTCTCTCTTTTTTTTTTTTGTTTTTTTTTTTTTGTTTTTTTTTTTTTTTTTGCATTTTTTTGATAAGTGTGGGCAATCCCGATCATGTGGTCTATCACTCACTTGTCATTCATATTTCTCAGGCACGGTACCTAGCACTCGATAAAAGATGCAATCTGAGACATGTTCATATCAAAGACATTGGAACACTTGCCCTTTTGCACACTTTTATCTTTTTTGCTATTTTATTGCTTTTTGCTATTTTAATCTTTTGAAATCACTCAAGCTTTTGTATTTAGCAATTTGCATAAGTTGCACACCATCCCATCCCAACTTCCCAAGGTTAAGTGGATGTGGTTGAAAAAAATAAAGGTCTATTATTTTATTTATTTATTTTTTTTTTAGAAGAAAATATGAGAAATTTTATTACCAAAAGGAAAAGTTACAACTTACAAAATCTAAGTTATAACAAACACCAAACTCCACAAGACCTGAAAAAAAAGGCCAACCAACCACCAAACAGTTCAAGCTCAATCTCCTGCCACTTTCTAGGAAGGGTTCAGGAGAAAGAGACAAGAACAACCTGAGCTCAAGTTTCCAGCCACCTTCTAGGAAGGGTGAAAGGTAATATGATATGGCTACAAGGGGTGCCTCTAATCATAAGTATACCTTGTGCTTAGTTTGATATTTTCTTTTTGCAATGTAATGAAATGATATATCATATGCAAGAAAAGAAATGCTTATTTATTAAAAGGAAAAAAAAGAAAGAACCTACAAAATAAATCTAAGGGGAAAAAAAGGTGCCTATGCTAGACTTAATGAGGATAGTGGAATCAAAAAAAGATAGAAAAAGAGGTCACGAAATCTTGTCGTTGAAGTTCATCTCGTGTCTTGTGCCTTATCATCACTCGCGCTTCTTGCCAGCCGGAGGGAACGAGAGTTTGTTTGCATTGATGAGGTCTTGAATGAGGTTTTGAAACTTATAAAATTGATTTGTAGTATGACCGTTGCTTTGATGGTACTTGCAATAGGAATCTGGATTTCTTTCAAATGTTCTCCTTTTAGGAGGAGGATCTTGCATAGGTCCAATTGGTGTGATGAGTCTCTTAGCAAGGAGTCGATCAAAGGCGATATTATAGCTCATTCTAATTGGGGTGAACTTCGTTTCTTGTTCTTTGGTCTTCAAAATCTTTTTATCGATGCAACTTCCGTTCTGATAGGAAGAAACAGAAGAAGGGTTGTCGTTCTTCCTGCTCTTGCCACCATTGTTATAGGTTTTGACCTTCTTGTTGCTCGGAGGAACACGAAGGTGATTTGAATCAATGAGATCTTGAATTTAGTCTTTAAGGGTGAAGCACTCTTCGGTGGTGTGACCAAGGCCTTTATGATATTTGCAATAAGAGTTTTGATCCCAGCTGGGAAGCCGTTTCTGAGGTGGTGGGTCTTGGATTGGACCAATGGGATGGATAAGGTTTCGAATGTGAAAATAGTCAAAAGCTACATTATAAGTCATTCTTATTGGTGTATACTCTTCAATGATCTGTTTTGCCCATGGCTTAGGAGCATTTAGTTCTTTATTAAACCTTGGTGAGAATTTTGTTCGATAACCCCTACCCGAGTTGCTAGTTCTTCTACCACGTTCATGGCAATGACATCTTGTAGTTTTCGAATGTCTTCGCTTAGACTTGACAAAATTTTCTTGGTATCATCTAAGAAAACCCCATTATTTTCCTCGATCATGGTCACTTCATCGATAGAGGTTATATAGACTGTTTCGATCATAGGCTCTCCTACAGGTGTGATAAGGAGCGAAGGATCGAAAGATATTTGATCTTCAACAATGGCTAGAACTTCGTAAGTATTATTGTTATTGATCAAGTCTTGCATAACTTCTTTAAGTTTCCAACACTCCTTAGTGTCGTGACTCTTTCCTTGGTGATATTTGTAGTGTTTATTAGATCTGGCAAATAGGTCATTCAAGTCGGGTCAATTCAGGTTGGGTCAAGTTTAGGTCAGCTAATGTTCGGGTCAGGTTCGGGTAGATTCGGATCGATTTGGGTTTCGGGTCAAAATCGGGTCAACACTTTGAGTCAAGTTCGGGTCTGGTCAAGTTCGGGTCAGGTCAAGTTTGGGTCGTGTCAATTCGGGTCGGGTCTGTTCGGGTCAGGTCAATTTTTAAGATTAATTTTCGGGTCAATTTCGGGTCGAGTCAATTTCGGATCGAGTCAATTCGGGTCGGGTCTATTCGAGTCAAGTTTGTCTCGAGTCACCAAAATAAATTCAATTTACAAAAATAGTAGGAAAAATAAAGTAAAATCGTTAAAAAAAAAAAATCATGAGTACCTATTACGTAGGAAATAAAGAAGCCCTAAACTAAGTAATTCACTATTTCACCCTATTCACTTAGGAGTCGGGTTGGGTCGATTCGGGTCAATCTATTTAGGTTAAAATTGGGTCGGATCACTTCGGGTTATGGGTCATTTTGGGTCGGGTCAAGTTCGGGTTTTGGGTCAATTTCAGGTAGGTCATTCGGGTCGGGTCACCTTGGGTCGGTTCGGGTTGTTTTCGGGTCAATGATTTTGGGTCAACTTTTGAGTTACGGGTCGGGTCATTCGGGTCGGGTCAATTAGGTTGGGTTAGGATTGCCTAGTGTAGTGTTTATTAGGATCCCACTTAAGTGGCCTGGCTTCTGGAACTGGATCTTTGATAGGTCCTATGGGCATGACTAGTCCTTTGTGGTGTAGCTTTTCGAAGGTTGTCTCGTAACCCAAGTGGAGTGAACACTCTTTTTAACCTTAGGATTCGTTTTTTTAGAAGTTTTCGTAGCATGTATTTCATTAGTGGGAGAGGAAGAAAAATGATGGTCGTTCTTCTTTCCTTTCGCACTATCTACTTTAAAAAGATTGTCTTCGATGTTAATGCCTACATTGTAAACAACCTTGAAAGTATTCAAGTTGTGCTGATATTTCACGTGCTTTGAATACTTTTCTTGATGGTTCTTGATGAACATCCTTACAAACTCTTTTTCAGTAAGAACTTCAACCATATTAGCTGAAGTTTCCTTCCACTTTTTGAAGAAAGAGGTGAACCCTTCGTTTTCCTTTTGCTTTAGCATCTCTCGTTGTCTAGGGTCAGTTTCAACTTGAATGTTGCACTTATATCTATCAATGAAAGCGTTTATTATTTCATCCCAAGTAGAGGACTTCTCTTTGTCAAGGGAAAATAACCATTGTTGACAAACGGTTTCTAGGGATAATGAGAACAAAGAGTGAAAAATATTCCTATCAATCCCCTTAATGTTCAATATAGTTTCAAAAGCCCTTAAGTGGAAATAAGGATTGTCAGTTGGTTTGAATTTAGGGATGTCATTGGCATTGAACTTTCGCGGAAGAAGTTCCTTGTCCACTGAGACCCCTTGTGAGCTAATGCCCTGGAATCTATAGTCACTGGAGAGTTTTCTTAGGCTTTCTTGCATGAGCTCCATTTGTTGTTGCTTCACAGGGTCATTAATTTGAAAGGTCATAACCTTTATCAATTTAGTCATGTTAGCCACGTCCTTCCTAAGTTCGTTAAATTCTTCCTGAGACGCCATTATCTTCTTAGATTTTCTTTTCCGACTGATTTGTTTGTCAAACAGTAGTACTTAAACAAAGGTGTTATCCTTGATTAATCTCCCTTTTCTCCTAGACCAAGTGCTGTGGAAGTTATGGATATTGTTAATTATTTGACTCAAACTCTATTCAACATGCAATAGATGGGAAGAGAACATGGTAGGGAATAGGAATGATACGCATGGAGAAAGCATGTAAGAGGGTGGAAAGATGAAGGAACGTGAATGTAGAAAGAATGTGGAAAGCTATACAAATTTCCGGAATAATATGGACCCCCAACTCGAATGACGGAAAGAGCAACTCATGCATAAACCTAAAGCATCGTCATGGTGTGACATTCATATTGAGTGTGTGCTTTAATAGTGAGTGCAAGTTACATGCTTTGACTCTTGTGTGAGATCATGAGACTATGTGCTTAGACTCAATTAGGGACTAAACATGACTACTGTCATTAATAAACTAGTTAAACCGATTAAGCAAACCAATTAATTAGACTCGTCGTGAAGACTCGAGCAAAAACATGGACTATCGCCAGGGCAACAGGGTTGTCGTCACACGCTAAGGACCAGCTCCAGACAATAACATTGTCGCCAGGCGCTAAACACTAGCGCATGACGCTACAATCCAAACCTTTGCGCCATTGCTGGAACATAGGTTGGGACTGTTTCCAGTATTTTACTCTAAAGGGACAAGCCTAAAGTCGTACTAAGTCAAGTTCGATCAATTTATTTAAACTTTAATCATTTATATTAATTAATTAAGCAAAGTCTTTAGTCCTTGGTTAGTTTATTTAAGCATATTCATAATTACAAGTCAAACCAAACGATTAGTGGAAACACATATAGGTTATACACAAGCAAGTAATGCACAAGAAGTCAAATAGCCACAACATGATGCAATGAGTTTGCAACCTAACCATGGCTTTAGTTCTTTAAAGTTCAAGGATATAGGTTAGTCAAAGAGGGTCCATGGTTATGAGTCTAGATGCACCGCTCGAAAGCCTTACCTTTGGAAGGGTTGGAGCTAGTGGATAGGACCCCGCGAGTTAAACTCGCTTTCACAGTTTGGTGAATTCAACAAACTCGAATGTACCCTTCGTTGCCAAGAGCGTTCGATTTGGTATATGGAGCGCAAATTCCTAGAGGTTTTGAACATATGTAATACACATATGGGTTCAGAAAAAAGTAAAAAAATTAATCAGGAAGTAAAACCGAGCAAACAGTACTAGAACTGGTCGAACAAGAAGGTAGATTTCTGGCCCGGTATTGGAAGAACTCGACGTGAGATTACAGTGCCCGTCGCTAGATGACAATTATTGTCGCCAGGCAACAGAGCCATCACTTGGCGATGGTGCTGTTTTCTCAGCTCTAGTTCCTACATGCCTTAGCAGCTTTCTGTTCTTGAATTTTCCAGATTTCGTAGCGTTATTTCAATTTTAGTTGTGAAAGATATTTCCCTAATTTCATACGTGTAAAAATCCTATGTTTTTGACGCATTATGGATGGTCTTTCAAATGCAGACCTTTTTTATGCTTATGCCAATAATGTTAATCATAATTACGCACATGAAATACTTAGAACTCTTCGAGTCTCATCCACTCATTCTAAATTATTGCCAAAATAAATTTTAGGAATTAAAATACAAATCCTCCCCGGTGGAGTTGCCAAAAAACTGTAGGGAATATTTCAAGAATCCCACACTTGAGCCCCACTGTGATCATACACTTAAGCATGGTGGCGTCCAAAGGGAAGAAAGCTAGAGTAAAAGAGTCGCCAACAAGTTTTAGGAACTTGTAAATGTTCACAGGGTGAAGGTTACACCCCTTCACGATCCATGAGATCGCTAACTCCACAGTGGTCTAGAACCATGATTGGATATTCAGGGATGAAGGTACAAATCCAACCTAAAAGAGTTTGAATCTGCCCAAAAAATAGGCCTCTACTTTATTCTTCTCATATTTATGTGCGCTTTTTGACTAACATACAATCAATAATTTAACCCTAAACCTATTTATCTATGTTGGTTGAATATTAATGCACAAACAAATATATTATTGGCGATCACTTGAATTATAATCATATTAACCTAAACAAGATTATTAATTATCTTATTAAGCGTGATTACAAGTACAAATTTCCTTTAAACATGTATAAAAGGCGTGATCAAGCAATTTCAATGACAATATATCAAATAACATAACAACAATCATCATCATCATCATAATAATCTCAATAAAGCATAATAATATTAGCAAGATCCTAGGCATGATACTAATAAGATTAATAACAAATCCTAGCATGTCACTAAACATTAAAAATCAAATCTTTAGCCCTAACATGATATAATATGATATTAGAAAGAAATAGGAAGCATAATAGAAACATACATGTGTAAGGAGGGTGTTCCCATCGTAGGGGATCCTTCTCCTTAGATGCCCATGGCTCTTTAAAAGCCTAGGACTTTACATTTGTTAGGGTGTATTAGGATTTAAATTCCTAACTGTTTGGGGGACCTTGAATTAGAATTCATTCTATCATGACGCTTTTTTGTAAGAAAGAAGTAGGAGTCACCAATGAGTTTTGGGGAAACTCATAAACCTAGTTCATGCCTTTCTTCCATGTGGAGTTCATGGGATAATTAGAACAAATCGTAAGTTTACCCATGCCCAAATTGGTCTACATAAACCATAAATGAGTTCGAGAACGAGGGTACTAAACCCCAGCACAAGTGAGTCGGATGCGGGCGCCAGCCGTGCGCAGCTTAGTCACTTGCGCGCGCCTAATGTTACGAGCCATTTTGATTTTTTACGAAAACAAATTGGCTCGTTTAAACAATATCTTCATTGAAGAATTGTTTAAGGGTGATGTCATCCATTCGAATATATTTTGCGTTCTTTTTTCTTCTTTTTGTCTCCTAAACAAGCGTATTGATTTACTTATCGTTTCGTACTTCTTTAGGGCTGGTTTTCAAGCTTGGGAACGAAGACTCCTAGACACTCGCATTCTTCGTTTACCATCAAACAATACACCTCTTTCAAACCTCCTTCCCTCGAAAACTAGTCCTAGTCCAACAACATTGTCAACCATTGAGCAACTCCAAGAAGAGATTGCTCGCTCGAGGAAAGAAGAATTAAGAAACTTGAAAAGACTGAAAAGAAAAATGCCGAGACTCTAGCCCTGCAACAAAAGATGGAACAATTATCTGTCAAAGAAAAGTCGTTGGAGAAGCTTGTTCTTCGTTCTACCATGGGTAACAAGTACTTCGATGCAGAAAAGTTTGCTCCTCCCCTTGGATTTTCTTTACCAAAAAGTTCGTAGCTACGAACTTGCCAATATTTAAGGTGACCAATAATCCACAAAACCTCTTAATGTGTTTTACAAGCACCATGGCATTAAAGGGAGTAGATCCTAAGCTTTATGCTTTGACTTTTCCTTTATCTCTAGACCCAACCATGAGAGAGTGGTACTATGGGTTAGATCCGAAATTCAAAACAACATTGGAAGATGTAGTTTTGGCTTTCATTACCCAATATGAGAGTAACATAGAGTTCAAATTGACTCTACGTGAACTTAAAATGCTTAATCAAGGCGATGATTAAGGTTTCCTTACCTTCTATGGTAGATGGCGAGATAAGGCGGACTCACCTAGCCTAAAGGCCACCTGAACTCGAGTTAGTACAAAAGTTCATTGACAATTTCATGAAAAGTAAAACAAACATCTACGTTACCGATTCTAATTAAGACTTTCGTTGACTTTCTCTGTTTTCTCTCTTCTTCATGGTTCTTCATTTTTGATTGGTTTTCTTCATCAAATTTGGATTTCAATGGCGAAGAAGAAGAAGCAAGCTATTTCTACACCTCAAATTGTGCAACAAAAGGATGCTCATGAAGTTGTTGGTTCGATTTTGAAGAATTTGGGAATTTCAAGTACCCCTTTTGTTCCTAGCCCGATTCAAGAGGGGGATGAGCTGCTTACTCCGGCGCCGGTGGTTGCTCAAGTAGCTTGTGGTGCTATTTCTGGTGGTCCATTAGATGCTGAAGCTACTGTCGCTGCTAAAGTTGCTGCTAGATCGAACCAGTCCAATGGAACAGTACCTAGGGTTTCTGGGTTTACTGTTCCATTGAATGCTGGTGGATCTGGGCACGATGGTGAACCAGGTCATCCTGTTCTTCCTTCCTCACCCTCCCTGGAGCATATTGCGCACAAGGTTACTGAAGATCGAGCTGCTTCTCTTACTGCCTTGGAGGTGAGCTCGCGCAATGAAAACCGTGCTGCTGCTTCTCCTGTTCTAGAGCAGAATGTGACTCGAGATTCAACTTTTACTGGGAAATTGGCTGCAAAAGGAGCTACATTATCCTTTGTTGCTCCGAAAGTGCAAGATAGAAAGCTAATTGCTGAGCTACAAGCAGCCGAGCTTGAGGAAGGTAATCGAAAATAGGCTAATGCTCTTGTTTTTTATGTGGTTGGCTTTAATCCTACTATTGCTGCTGTTCTTCGTTTCTTTGCTCAACAATGGAATGATATGCAAAAACCAGATGTGTATTGGCATGATGATGGGTACTTTATTATCAGTATGTGTTCTAGTGATGATAGAGATACTATACTTTGTTCTGGTCCTCATATGTTCTTTGGAAAGCCTGCAATAGTGAAGCCTTGGTGCCCCGATTTTGATTTTCATGCTGAAATTCTTAGAACTATTCCTCTTTGGGTTAAATTCCCTAATCTCCCACTTAATTGTTGGGGATCTCACACTCTTAGCCGCCTTGGTAGCTTGCTTGGAGTACCAATTTGTGCTGATGAGTGTACTACTAGACAGCTTAGAGTGTCTTTTGCTAGGGTTCTGATTGAGATTGATGTTACAAAGCCTATGCCAACCTCTGTGTGGGTTGAGAGTCCTCCGAAGGAATTATTAGAGATCAGGGTGGTGTATGAGTGGGCTCCTTCTTTTTGCTCTAAGTGTAACAAGATTGGTCATGATTGCTCTGTTAACCCTTCTTTGCCTAAGCAGGCTCCTAAGCAACCGACTCCTGTTCCTCCTAAGCAAAAGCAAGTTTGGGCTCCTAAGCCTACCCATGTTCCTGCTTCTACTGCTGTTGTTGATGTTGGGGTTTCTATTCATGGTCAATATATTATTACTCCACAGGTTCATACCTCTAAGAATTCAGATGAGGGTTGGAGAATAGTAGGGAGGAAAACAAAAAAGCCAGCAAACTAGAGTTCATCAGCCTGCTTCTACTTCTAATGCCTTTGTTGCTTTGTTTGCAAATGAAATGGATGGTGCAGGTGGTTTCACAATAAATCCAAGCAGGGGTGAGGTTAATCCCCCTTTGGTGTCATGATTTACTCTATTTGGAATGTCAGGGGCCTGAATGACCCTGGCAAAGTCGCCTCTGTAAGGAGGTTGCTTCACTCTTATTCAGTTGATGTTGTTGGATTGCTTGAAACAAAAATCAAATTGAAAAATGTTCTCACTTATCAGAGGAAGTTTGGTTCTTCTTGGCTTTGGTTGTGTAATTATGATCATTCTCCCAAAGGAAGGATTTGGCTTGGTTGGAATGTGGATAGAGTAACGGTTAATGTCTTGAAGATTCATGAACAGTTCATTCATTGTACTGTTTCTTCCAAGGATCTCTCTACTCAAATTTTTCTCACTGTTGTCTATGGTCTTCATGTTGGGGTTTGGTGAGTCCGACTCACCGCGAAAACAAACCCCGACCCAAGGAACCACTCGCAATAATTAAAATCATAAAGCATAAATAAATAATCACAAAGAAAAGATAACGAATCTTACCCTCGAAGCGAGCTTCGCCCAAAAACCGGGGCTCTTACTTGAAAGCTACGAGCACGTCAAGCGCCGCGCCTCCGACGGTATCCACCCACAAAAAGGCGAACACAACTTTAAGGTCTACTACCTAGGGGTTAGCGAGGTCCGACCAAAACCCGAGTGCTATATGAGTTTAAGAGTTTTTCCAATATTATGGAATGCTCTTTTTAACTCCCACTCAAGCATCATTTCCAATGCCCAAAGTTGGGTATTTATAGGGAATGATGGGAGTATGAAAATCTCTCCCATCAATGTGGGACAATGAGATTTTCTCATTTTATTTCAAAGCTAAAATAAAATTATTAAGCAAACTAGTAATAAATCAACAAGTGTCAAGCATACATGAGAGAGTAGGTGAGGACCACTTGGAGATAGGGACCAAACTTGCTCCCCACTCTCCCCCTCACCTTGTGCCAAATGGCAATCCCACTTACTCCCATATTCCAACCTTTCCTATATTCACGGCACTATGGCCCGAGCCAAGCCACGAGCCAAGCCCGAGCTCGACCCGCACCTGGCCCGCACCCAACCCGCACTTGGCCCGAGCCCAGCCCGCACCTGCTGCTGCTGTGGCGCGGCTGCTGCTGTGGCGTGGTGCGGCTGCGGCTGCTGCTGTGCCTAGCCGCGGCTGGCCGTGGCTGCCAGCACGATGCGCCGGCTCGTCTTGCCCTTAGCATTCAGATGCTCGGGGCACTCCGATGCTAGGGGTATTTTCGGGAATATTGTTGATCTATTATTATTTTGCGCGTCTCGTCTTTTATTATTTAGACTCGACTTCCGACGATCGGTTTCGACGCTCTAAGCTCGAATTACCGATGTCTAATTATTTAACTCTCGGGCGACGAATTAATTTCTTCCGAATTAATTCGTCGAGTTGGTTCGCATATATTTGCTTGGGTGTGACCCGAAGGGTTCAGTCAAGATTAAGCTGTAATATTAATTATATTAATATTACTGATCGGAAGCGGCCTCCACCCAGACATTCCGATCACTTTACCTTGCTGAATATATTAGCTTTCTAATAATTCTGAACCCGTTATCAGAATAATACACTTGTTCGAAGGACACTATTCCTTTCAATCTCCCACTTGTCCTTCCGGACAAGTGTGCATTTAATGTATAGCCCTTATCCTATGTCTCTTCATGTCTCTTCATGAACTACAGAGTAAGATTACTAGTCATCTCTGTTACGTCCAGAAGTGTTTCTCGAAATCCGAGTTTGATTGTCAATAAGCAGATGATTTCTAAAATCCATCTGAGCACGGCCATGCATTTTTCACAGTCTCGCTCTTCGAGAGGCCTTGTTAACAACAAGACATGTTCCCTATTGTTAGTAGGGGGACATTTCCAGTCTTGTAATGTAGCTTCTCTTACTAAGAGGACTCACCCGCCCAATATCTGTCTTTATAATCCCCAGTTACGGCGAACGTTTGGCGGATACCAAAGCGGACCAGTACTCAAACAAGAGATCTCCCACGACTCATGGTCAAAGGAAAAGAGTTCCGATAGTAATAATGAGAAAATACTTATGACGATTTTTAAATCTCTTAAAGTATCCTCATAGGTCGATCCAGTATGGTTCTAAACCAATACCTGTGCAAATGATTTATATCCTCATAGCACAAGAAACGGTGCTACAAATCATACTACACACTAATCTCTGATGGTCATCAATCGTCCATAAAATATGACCTTGATTAGGGATAATTTTCGATTAAAATATTCAATGTTCACTTAATAGGCGTTTCTTTATTCAAGCCATTGATTTGATACCCTATTTTGAATATTTATTAAAATCGAATGGACTCATTATTTAATTCTAAACCAAAATTAAATAGTTTTGTGGAATATTTAGAAATATTTTATTCCACTATGAAACTTCACAATGTTTCATCTTATGATAAATGGTTTTTCCCAAATGTTTAATGAGTAATACTCTTCATAGAACATTCATAGAAATCACACCCATATTTTATATGCTTGATTTCTTTCATGCAATTATGAATGTTGTCGTTTACTTATTGCAAAGGTTTAGTTAAAATTACTTTGCAAACCTTAGCATCTTCATTATCCACCATTTCCATAATAAGATGATAAAATTTTGAGAGTGTTAATGGATTACATGTGATTCAGGATTTATTGTCCAAGAAATGGCTCCCACTCATTTTCATGATTTGAGACCTTCTACTTGACAACCTACAATCATTAATGTTCAACAACGAACCTTTCCATTTAACATCTATCTTATTATTGCCTTTAAGGCAACAATATTCTCAACATATATTTTAGTAGACTCCCCGATGATGCCTTGCTTGGGTTTTACTCCAAGCGACTCACAACGATTTGGGATACCCTAATCACTAGTGATCATGGAAATTTTCCTTAAATTCCCGCACATTATACATGGATGCACATCCATGTTACCATTCTCAAGCCACGACACTTCTTGCCTCGTGCTTATAAATGACTTCCTTGCTAAGGATCTAATCCTTGTTAAGGTTTGTGCTTGCAACATCAAAACTCAAATTATATTTGTTTCCATGCGTTAAGAACTCATCCAACTACTTATCTAAGTTCTTTGGATGTTCTTGACTATAATCTAATGATCTAATACTTAGATTAATGTCGATTGGTATTATATACGTACTGCACATGCTCTAAGCATGTAAGTCATCTGACGATTCCATATCATAGCCTTACATGATGGATTTAATTCTAGAATGATTCTCAATTTTATTCCATCCATGTGACATTTAGCTCATACAGTTACACTGAGTCTTGCCAAATTGTTCGCTGTATGATATGATTGAAAGTCTCTTACTAGAGTCTTTCTTGTTTGATTTAGTACTTAACCTAGCTTATACTTAGCTCAAACATTTACTTAGCTTCATACATATGGGTCGAAAGCCTTTCAAAGTCTTTCATGTTTAACATGGTAATTTCTTTTACTCATTTAAACATTTAATTAAGTCTATACCATAGAACTTAATTCCCAACATGTACTAAGTATCGTCTTTAGCTCGGTCAAAATACTTTCAAATCTAAACATTTAGCATTTGATGGTTGTTTCACAATAGAGTTCGTAAAATTCTTGTTGGACCATTACTTTTGCTCCCACTAAACTTCTTGTTCATCAGAATTTTTTTATGTTTCTCCATAAGTCAATCCTCTTATTAACTTTATGAGAAATCACGTTCCAATTCCTTCATGCAATGCTTCCTTTAATCCCATGACGAATTCCATGTGCTTGCTTTCAAATATAGCATTATTTAGATTTTCAAAACCCTTCGACTATTCCATAGTCACTTCCAAAATCCTATTTTGGGTAGGCGGTTTTAGTATCTATTTTGCCATATTTCATATGTGCAATTTTGCTAGATCAATCACGAAAAGACTTGAGCATTCCGATTGGTGAATAAGATTTTAAAAACAACTCTTTGATATTAATTATATCATTTACAACCAATCTAGCTATGTATGCATAAACATTTCCACATTTGTTAGTTTTCTCCTTGAAAACTTATTTGCAATTGATGGGTCTTTCACCTTTCATGCAAATTAATCAAGTTTCAAACATGATTTTCAAACATGGAGTCTATTTCGGATTTTCATGGTCTTTAACCATTATTCGGAATTTGGATTTGTCGTAGCTATCTTACAAGACATTATTCCTTTACTATCTAATAGTAAATAGTATGCTTGTAAGTCTTAGGTTTGTTTCTAACTTAATAGAAAATTTATAGGATTCAATCCAAGCCTTTGGTGAATTCTATACCTATACGGGGCATCAAACACTGAGTTTTAAGGCGCTTTTAAAGCCCTTTTATTATGTTGATCTTACTCCAACATCTTTAATGTTTTGTGAGTAATGAATTCTCTTTTAAGGCACTTGTAAAGTCCTTTTGAGTATTCTTGATAAAGCATTATCACGAAGTCCTTTAAGGTCTTCCGAGATTCTCAGTTCTAGTTTGTTGCTAAGATCGATGGTCATCGAGTTCATTTTCCTCCCACTTGTCGTTTTGGAAACGTGTTACTTTCCAGAAAGACACTACTTAGAGCAACAAACAATTTTTTTGTTCTCAATTAGGATGTGGAGGTAATACCCGTAGTCTCACTTGAATGCTTACAAAGAGACATGTATATTGTCTTTGGGTAAAAGTTCGTTGTGAAACAAACAGTTAGCTCCTACTTGAGCTATCTTAGTCTTTATTGAGCCATTCAGCTCCCACTGAGTCACCTAGCTCCCACTGAGCCACTTTGCTCCCACTGAGCTAGTGAACTCCCACTGAGACTAAGAGCCTTAGACATATACTTGAAAAGACTTTTAGAAGTTATTTCTATCCATAACTGAATATGGCGTCCTTTCTTAGCTTTGACACATTGTTTAGTGTAACATTAGTCATTTGTGCAAATCTTTAAGAACTTTATAGGAAGGGTTGTGAACCATCATTGTTCGAGTCATTTTCAAATGACACCGAGGTCTCCGTGAAGACACACCATGTTCTTTGTGGAGTTATTTATGAAAATTTCCATTCATAACTTTGAGATAGTCACGCTTGGCTCAAGCAAACATCGCTCGATCTAATCTAGACATTTTGATATCTTGCCAAGTCGATTCTGTACTTCACTGAACTCTTGAGCTACTCAAGTCAAGTTTGTTCACATTTGATGAATATAGCCATATCCTTTCAAATTCTTTGTGAAACGTTGAAGTAATTGAATCCTCTTTAGCCTTCGGAGTCAACTGTCTATACAAAGAACAATAGCTCTCTGCTTTGTCGGTTTCAACAAGTAAGACTTTCTTGTCTTAGAACGATTCCAATTCAAGCAACTATCAAGAGCCTATTTAATAGAGCCTTGAGTACGTTCTTGTCGATGTGACATTGCTAAAGATGTTCGGAATGCAAATCAAGCCCATGACTTGAACTTAGTGAGTTTATCATGTTAGAGAAATGTTTGTTTATAATCAAGCATTCTTAACTCAACGCATGGATAACCATCCCATTCAAATAAATCTCGCAACTATTGCTCATTACTTTGAATGTGAGTCTTTCCGTGTATAAACGGATCAGTTGATGATTATGGAACATAATAACCATTACTTGTTCCAGCCTTTGGCTTAAAAGGTCTTTAAACAAAACATACAACCTTAAAACTGATGTAGCTCTTCTTGCTTCATTCTAAGCTTGTAAGTCGATAACTTAGCTTAACTTCAATAGTTTGAGGTCACTATCATAGTGGAACACTCAAGCAGTATCCGATACTTGTGAAGATAACGAATTGCTAAGTAAATAACATGAACTCATGAGTTGAAATGAAATCTAATTCCTTTTCTTCATTCCTTCTTTCCTATATTTCTTATCATACAACATCTCATAATCATACTTTAAGAATAATTTCTTTAAGTACCTTGACTCTTATACTTTGTTAGGCATAATCAAGCACCTAGTGCGCCGTTAAACAAAGTTTCATCTTTTCCATTAATTCTTACTCGAATTACTACATTAATGAGTCCTACTCAATTGTGATGCGAAAAGATACGTTGGTTGTCAAACATTGACAATCTTGAGTTTGCAATTCAATACCTCATGTTTTATCAAAACTACCTAGTATTTTGAATACATGATGTCCAACCGTCCTTTCGGACTTAATTATAAAAGTCATTCATGAGAATTGTATTTTAGAAATGTTTTTCCTTTCTTTGAGAACTATTCTCAAGGATTTCCTTTACCAATCATGGAAACAATATTATTTGATTTGGAATACTATAAATATAAGTGCTAAGTATAACCATTTATCAAGAACATAATAAGTTTGAAATTTAATAGCATTCATGCAAACTTCAATCTTATTAAACGTCTTATTTACGCATAATAATTGACCCTATTTGGCGAAAATAAGGCGATTCCAAGATCCAAAGAAACAAAGAGTGGTTAAGCATGCTTTGGCTTGTCTTAAAAACTCAATCTTCTAGGGTAAGCATTGCCTTGCTAATGGCTCTAAGCCACTCTTGGTTAGACAATCGTCGCATCTAATGCATCTTTGACGATGTATCTCTTTTGCCACGGTATGTGAGGACTCCTCACGCATACCGATGAGTTAAACCAAAACCAACGTGCACACCCGGTGTGCCTTATGCCCCTTGGAGAAGTGATGGCACCTCGCTTTGGCGTAGCCTACCATCACTCTCGTTCGGTTAGTAAGTGTTGTTTTGGAAAGGCAAGTTTGACTCAATATTATTAGGGACCTAGGATTTCTATGTTGGTTGATTTAAGTGAACTTAACTAATCATCGCAACATCAAGAAAACCTAAGCATGCATCTAACGAATAATTCACATATATATAAGCATAAAATATAAAGCGAAATTATAGATGCATATTGGCAACTAGCATGACCCCTTGAGATCTTCATATCTTCAAAAGGTCTTCATTTGCAATTCAAGGCTTTGTCTTCCAAGATACGCCGTCTTCAAGACTTAACCAAACTATGAAAAAACTAGTGTCTACAACTAGGAATAATCTAAATATTAAAGTACAAAAATACTTAACAGTGCATAGACCGTATTTAGATTTACAAAAATACATAACGACATGTAGTCCGTATTTTCTATCCTAGTCGGGTCCCACTAGTTTCCATTTCATAAAACCTGTGAGAGAGAATATATATATATTCCATTCATCAATTCACTATTTGTGAATGGCCCATGCAATTTACAAATTAAATCAAAATAAAATGCATTTAAACAACGTGCGCACTAGTAACTAATCTAGGTGGTTAATCGATTAACATGCCTAATTAAAACTAGTCAAAGTTGTTTAACCGATTATATAATTTACGTCATTAATAATTGAAGCTCCCACTAAATTCCGCATTTCCTTAATTAATCTAATTAATTAAGTCGGTAGCACCCAAACTTGTCAAAATAAAATTTTTGCCATTGCCGCTCAAAATCGAGGCCTAGCCTCCCAAAATTTTAATTAAAATAAACAAAATTAATTAAAATAGATAAAACGGCAAAATAAGCAACATCAAGCCTACTACGGCTAGCCACCTCACCGCACCAAGCATACACACACGCCAAGACCACGAACACACGGCCCACGGCACACGGCCGCGAGCTGCTGCCACGGCATAGCCGCGCGTGGCTGCTGCAGCCCGCACCTGCTGCCGCGCGTGTGCTGCTGCCGTGCGTGGCTGCTGCCGCGCGTGTGGCCGCAAGTAAGGCGGCGCTGTCACCTTGGCAGCCACATATGGGCTGCTATGCAGCCCGGCTCGCCAAGGTGATGCAATGCCTCGTTTTGTGTGCCACGAGCTTGGGATTTGATCCCTTTTCGCGAGACAACAATAATTAATTCTAAATTAATTTTTGAACTAATTTAGAGAGCAAAATAAAATTTTAAACAAGTCTAACTTAATAAAATTTTCAAAGTGCAAATAACCAAAATAATTCCAAGAACCATTCTTAATTAAATTGGTTTAGCTTGGTGCAACATAAAATTGAGGCAATTTCTCACTTTCAATGTAATCAATTTAAATTAAACTTGAGAATTTGACAAAGTAAAGGGAAGTTGGAAAAATATGAACTTTAATGTTCAAATGAAAATTCCAACATCTAAATTTTGTGAATCATTGAAAATTATATCTTCCAACATGAAGATAACCAAATTTCTATCACAAAAATCGAAACTTTATGTTTCCAATCAACTCAAAATGATTAAAACATCAAAGTTTAACACAAAATAACATGGAATTTAGTGGTTTTTAAAGTTTCAATCACTTATCACAAATAAAGATTGAATCTTTAACACTTAGGAAGCCTCAAAATTAAAACTTTCACACTAAAAAGCAATTAGTTTGCAATTATGTGAAAATAAATCAACCTTTAAGCATCAAATACTACCAACTAAGTGTGCTTTAAGGGGACATAAAAATGCAGAAAATAATGCAAATAATCAACCATATAATCAACTATTTATGCCATTAATTTCAAGGTTAGAAAAGACTTAAAATTTTTCGTCAAAAATGAAAAACCCCTCGAAAAAGGCATTTCTGGTCAGAATTTGGCTAAAATCACAGTCCCCTCAAGGAAAAAAACCTTTTCAGAACACGTTTTCCACCCAAAATTCACTAGTCTTGGGCGAAAATCTGGGTTCTGGGCCAAAATCGACATTAAAACGGGATTAAAATAAATAAAACCGAGCTACTAATCTAATTAGCAACTTAAACCAGAAAATTAAGCCAAAATGAACCTTGAAAAACATGATTATAAAAATAAACGAGCGGGGCTCCGATACCGCTGTTGGGGTTTGGTGAGTCCGACTCACCGCGGAAACAAACCCCGACCCAAGGAACCACTCGCAATAATTAAAATCATAAAGCATAAATAAATAATCACAAAGAAAAGATAACGAATCTTACCCTCGAAGCGAGCTTCGACCAAAAACCGGGGCTCTTACTTGAAAGCTACGAGCACGTCAAGCGCCGCACCTCCGACGGTATCCACCCACAAAAAGGCGAACACAACTTTAAGGTCTACTACCTAGGGGTTAGCGAGGTCCGACCAAAACCCGAGTGCTATATGAGTTTAAGAGTTTTTCCAATATTATGGAATGCTCTTTTTAACTCCCACTCAAGCATCATTTTCAATGCCTAAAGTTGGGTATTTATAGGGAATGATGGGAGTATGAAAATCTCTCCCATCAATGTGGGACAATGAGATTTTCTCATTTTATTTTAAAGCTAAAATAAAATTATTAAGCAAACTAGTAATAAATCAACAAGTGTCAAGCATACATGAGAGAGTAGGTGAGGACCACTTGGAGATGGGGACCAAACTTGCTCCCCACTCTCTCCCTCACCTTGTGCCACATGGCAATCCCACTTACTCCCATATTCCAACCTTCCCTTTATTCACGGCACTATGGCCCGAGCCAAGCCACGAGCCAAGCCACGAGCCAAGCCACGAGCCAAGCCCAAGCCCGGCCCACACCTGGCCCGCACCCAGCCCGCATTTGCTGCTGCTGTGGCGTGGTGCGGCTGTTGCTGTGCCTAGCCGCGACTGGCCATGGCTGCCTGCACGGTGCGCCGGCTCGTCTTGCCCTTAGCATTCGGATGCTCGGGAGTCGGGGCACTCCGATGCTAGGGGTATTTTCGGGAATATTGTTGATTTATTATTATTTTGCGCGTCTCGTCTTTTATTATTTAGACTCGACTTCCGACGATCGATTTTGACGCTTTAAGCTCGAATTACCGATGTCTAATTATTTAACACTCGGGCGACGAATTAATTTCTTCCGAATTAATTCGTCGAGTTGGTTCGCATATATTTGCTTGGGTGTGACCCGAAGGGTTCAGTCAAGATTAAGCTGTAATATTAATTATATTAATATTACTGATCGGAAGCGGCCTCCACCCAGGCATTCCGATCACTTGACCTTGCTTAATATATTAGCTTTCTAATAATTCTAAACCCGCTATCAGAATAATACACTTGTTCGAAGGACACTATTCCTTTCACTTCACTCCATTAATGACAGGCTTTCTTTGTGGGAGGGGCTTAGAAGCATCTATATCCAACATTCTCCTTGGCTTTGTGTTGGTGACTATAACTCTATTCTTCATGCTTTTGATAGGCTTCATGGTGCTGATGTTACTGATTATGAGACTAGAGACTTTCAGAATTTGGTTGATGATTTGGACCTCACTGAGCTCAAAAGCAAAGGGTCCTTCTATTCTTGGTCTAATAAGGCTCATACTGGCCCTAGAACGCTCTCTAGACTTGATAGAGCCTTTGGTAATCAAGCTTGGTTAGCTTCTCTTAGGCATGTGGAGACAGTTTATCTCCCTCCTTCTTTATTTGATCGTAGTCCGGTTTTGTTGGATATTTGCTCTGGCCCTGTTGGGAAAGGTAGACCTTTCCGATTTCTAAACTGTATTGCGGATCACCCTGATTTTCTTGATACTGTTTCGCAGGTTTGGGGCTCTGGTAGTTCTGTTTGACAGAAGCTCAATTATGTGAAGTCTAGTATCAAATCTCTTACTAGCAAGCAGTTTGGTAACATTGAGGAAAAGATTGACCAGGCTAATGATGAACTCTCTAGAATTCAAACCTTAATGGCTCAGAACCCTGATGATTTGGATTTATATGCTAAAGAATCTGATGCTATTAAGGTTGTCAAGCACTGGAATGATATTCAGGAAAGCATCTTCAAGCAAAAATCTAGGATTAATTGGGTTAAGCTTGGAGATGGCAATTCTCACTACTTCTTTTCTGTGATGAAGACTAGGCAAGCAAGGAATAGAATTGACTCCATTTTTTATTCTAATCAGGTGTTGCTCAAGGATCCAGATGTTATCTCTCATGAAATTATCTCTTTCTATAAGTCTCTTTTAGGGACTCATGCTCCTTGGCTCCCTGCTGTTGACCTTGTTACTATGCGGAGGGGTAAGCAGCTTAGCTCTGCTACTCAGAGCTACCTCATTAGGCCTATCTCTCATGCTGAAATTGATGCTGGCCTTAAGGGAATTGATAACACTAAAGCTCCTGGTATTGATGGCTTTAACTCCTTTTTCTTTAAGAGAGCTTGGCATATTGTGAAAGATGATATTTATGCAAGTGTTATTGATTTCTTTAATAATGGGATTTTGCCTAGGCAATGGAATTGTACAACTATTACTTTGGTCCCTAAAGTCCTTTCTGCTTCTCATGTTAAGGATTTTAGACCTATAACCTGTTGTACTATGGTTTATAAGCTCATTTCTAAAAACATAACTGCTAGGCTTGCTGCTGTCATTGGTGAGGTGATTGATGATGCTCAAGCAGGGTTCATTCCTGGCAAGCACATTGGTGACAATATTCTTCTTGCAACTGAATTGATCAAAGGCTATGATCACAAATTTATCTCTCGCAGGTGTATAGTTAAGGTGGATTTGAAGAAAGCCTATGGTTCGGTTGAGTAGGGTTTCTTGATCACTGTCATGCAAGAGCTTGGTTTCCCTCAGAGATTTGTTGATTGGATATGAAATTGTCTTACTTTTGTCTCTTACTCTATTCTTATTAATGGTTTTCCTGCCCCCCCCCTTTGAAGCTAAGAAAGGGTTAAGACAAGGTGATCCTATGTCTCCCTTTCTCTTTGCTATTGGTATGGAATACCTCTCCAGATGCCTTGATGAGCTTAGGTTGTCTCCTGACTTTAACTTTCACCCTAGATGTGAAAAGTTAAACCTAACTCTCATGATGTTTGCTGATGACTTATTGATGTTTTCTCGAGCTGATAGTGTTTCTGTTAAGCTTCTCGTCCAAGCCTTCTCGAAATTCTCGGGTGCCTCTGGGATTTCTGCTAATCTTGATAAAAGTGAAGTCTACTTTGGAGGAGTCTCTGTTGTTGTTCAGAATGAGTTGAGGGAGCTTCTTGGTGTTTCTCAAGGCTCCATTCCTTTTAGGTATCTTAGGGTTCCTCTCTCTTCAAAGAAGCTTACTATTGCTCAATGTAGGCCTTTGGTGGAGAGAGTCACTGCTAGAATTCAAGGATGGATGGCTAAACACTTGTCCTATGCTGGGAGGCTTCAATTGGTGAAGAGTGTGTTGTTTGGTATCCAGACTTATTGGGCTCAAATTTTTATTCTTCCAAAGAAAATTCTGAAAGAGATTGAGGCTAGGTTCAGATGCTTTCTTTGGACTGGATCCTCTGCTCCTGCTAAGAAGTCTTTGGTTGCTTGGAATAATGTCTGTCTTCCTAAAGTTTGCGGTGGCTGGAACCTGCTTTCTTTTCCTGAGTGGAATAAAGCAGCTGTCACTAAGTTACTTTGGGATATTGCTCACAAGGCTGATAATCTTTGGGTTAAGTGGGTTCATATCTACTATTTCAAGCATAAAGATTGTTGGACCACTCCTACCCCTGCTAGATGCTCCTGGTTTTTGAAGAAGATTTTGAGTTGTAGAGATATTGTGAATGATCAAGGGGGATGGGATGGTTTCGTTCAGGGCAACAAGTTGAAAATCAAGAAGCTTTATGCTGCTATTAGGCCTCAAGTGCCTAAAGTTCCTTGGAAGAGAGTTACTTGCCATAACTTAGCAACTCCCAAGAGTGTTTTCATCTTGTGGCTAGCTTTATGGAATAGGCTTGTCACTAAGGATAGGTTGCTTCAATGGCACATCTCTTGTGATCCAAAGTGTTTCCTTTGTTTGAATGGCAATGAAAGTGTTCAACATCTATTTTTTTATTGTGATTTCTCTAGGAAGGTTTGGAGTAAGGTTTTGGGGATCTTGCGTGTTTCCAAGCCTGTTCAGCAGTTTAGTAATGAGATTGATTGGATGAAGAAAATCTGCAGAAGTTCCAGATTAAAGAATAAAGTGATCCAGGTGGCCTTCACTGAAACAGTTTATGGTATTTGGATTCAAAGGAATGCAGTTCCTTTACTGATTGCTGCAAATCAGTTGATGCACTTGTTCGGGATATTGTCTTTCACTCAGTTTGTAGAATCCCGGCGGGAAGCAAATATTTGATTGTCTAGGGCTTGTCTCGGGCTCCTTGTGCGTGTGTTCTGGTTTCTTTCTTTTTCAGTTGAGGTTCCTGTTGTTTTTGTTTTGTTTGTTGTTCTTTTTATGCTGGTTTTGCTGTTTGCTTGCTGTCTTTATGCTTTTGGTGCTGTGCTCTACTGGGTGTTCTGCTGTGCAATGCTATGCAATGATGTCTGCTCTGCTGGTTTGGCTTCTGCATTGCTGTTCTGGTGCTATTGTTGTTGCTGCAGTGTGCTGCTGTTGTCTGGTGGTGTTGCTGCTCTGCTGTTCTGTTTTTTTGCTGCTGCTCTGATCTGCTCAGTGCTTTGTTGCCTGCTGTCTGCTTTTGCTGCTGGGTGGTCTGCTGTGTTTTGCTGTGAGCTGCTGTTTTGCTACTACACTGCTGGGTGTGCCTCTGCTCTGGTGTTTTGGTGCTGTTGTTGTTGCTGCAGGGTGCTGTTGTAGGCTGTGGGTGGTGTTTGTTGCTGCTACTTTTCGTACTGCTGGTTTGCCTAGCTGCTGGTGGTGTGCTCTGCTGTTAGTGCTGCTGTGCAGCTGTCTAATGTTTTGTGCTTTGTTTTCTGCAGTTGAGGCTAGCTTTGTTTCTTTTATTGCTGTCTTTTTGTTGTATTAGTTTTCTTGTCAGTTTGCAGGCTTGTCTGCTCCTGACTGTTGGCTTTGGTGTCTTTTGGGTGTTTGGTTTTGTTGTTTTCCTGGTTGTTTGTTGTCTAGTCCTGGTTTCCGGAACCCTTCCTAGAAGGTGGTCGGAAATCTGAGTCCAGTTGATCTAGGTCCTTCCTAGAACCCTTCCTAGAAGGCGGCTAGGTTTGGATCTAGTACTGGTTGTGGGGTTGGCCTGTTGTTTTCAGGTCTTTTGGTGTTCTGGTGGTTGTTATAACTTAGCTTTTGTTAGTTGTAACTTTCTCTCTTTGGTAATAAAATCTTATTTTGCAAAAAAAAAAAAAAAAAAAAAAAAAAAACATCTACGTTACCTTGGTTTAGACATTTTTCAAAAGGTCTATTTTGTGGCTAATAGGATTGAAGATGATCTTGCTAAAGAAAAAGCAAACAAACCTTATCATCATTAACCTAGGAATAACTATAAAAAGGGGAATGATAATACTTCATTTTCTATTGATGTATTTACGACCTCCACAGAATTTATTAACATTAATGACCATCAAAGAAAATGGACAAAACAAAGAAAATTTACATTATTTCCTGTGAGCTATAAAGAATTATTAGAAAAATTGAGCGAAAAAGGTCTACTTACACAAACAGGGCCAAAACCACCCACTCCACCAGAAAAAAGGTACGCTCAATGGGATGGTCGTGCTTATTGTGCTTATCATAGGGGCGTTGGGCAAGATACCGAACGTTGGTATGTCTTAATACACAAAGTACAAGATCTAGTAGACAATGGGAGAATTCCCACGCCTAAACCTAACAACAATGTATCCCCACTAGGGGTATTTAACATTGATGAGGACCATATGGGAAATGATACGTTCAATCCTTTGGACTATATCACACCTACAGGGAAACCTCTAACCACAACACTTATAGGGGCAACTAATGAAGTTTGTGGGTTATAGGATGACGACTTTCAAGACTTATATGTCTCTAAGTATGCTGCCGTCCTACCTCCATCTTGTCTTCAAAATGAGACAAATGGAGCGCTTGATTAGGATCATTTCTTGGGGAAGTCACAAGACTTATCGAATCTCTCATTGGATGAACAATGGAATCAAGTACAACTCATGGAACATCTTGAAATGGAGGCACGTTCAAAGCTTCTAAAAGAAAGTTGGTTCACGAGTCTCACTACTAACCCAAACGAGATAGATCATTTAACTCGTTTTGTGTGAGTTTACCAAGCACCACCAAATGGATCTTTGACCACACAAAATCAAACTCAAGGTCAAGTAAAAAACCCAATACCACTTCCACCTGAGGTGGAAGATCCATTGGTCAAATAACTTTGCCAATCGAAGGCAAATGTTAGCATTTGGGAACTCTTTAGTAATTCTAAAGAACATAGGAATTCCCTTATGAATGCTCTAACATCTTTGTCTATAAGTACAAACACAATCCCAGGATTTCGTTAGCTTGCTTACTAGCGAGAAATCCGACAAATCAATCATTTTCATTAATGATGATTTGCCTTCAAAAGACACTACTCACAACAATGCATTATACATAACTATGAGGTGCAAAGGGTACAATATCCCTATCACTTTAGTAGACAATGGGTCGGCTGTAAATGTGTGCCCATTACGAATAGCAAAATATCTAGGCCTAAATTTAGAAAAAGATTTTCATTCAATAACACAAAGCATTAGGGCCTATGACAACTCGAGGTGATCGGTGTGTGGAATTGTTAAGCTACCAGTTACCACAGGCCCAATTCAAAAGATGGTTGAATTCCATGTCATGGATATTAAACCCACATTCAACCTTCTACTTGGACGTCCTTGGATACATGAGCTTTGTGCAATACCATCCTCACTTCATCAAATGATTAGGTTGAACTATCAATGACTTCCTATGACTATACATGCTTCTCCTCTCAAAATAGCCATAAATAACCAATCGCTTCTAGAAATAAACCATGATAATGATGAAGAGGACATGTGGGGATTTGCCGCCGAGTCAATCTACAAAGGCATCCCAGGAAAGTAACTACTCTTAAATAAGATGTTGTTTACTATCCGGGTGGAATATGGATTAAGCTTGAATGGTTCTTCAAGGCTTTCTTCATACATGAAATACTTTATTCTTCATACATGAAATAATTTAGATTATCTTAGATTAGGAGGTTCTATCTCTAGATTAAGAGTAGTTTTAGAGAGAGAAAGTGAAGGATTTCAATGGTGATTGAGAGATTAAAGATACAAGGGTGACAATTGTGTTGAAGGTCTTCTTTATTATCAATGAGCATTCTTAACTCTATCTCACCTTATTGCTTTGTTTAATTTCATGTTTGTTTGGTTTAATGTTGATGTTTGATGCTTGATTAGTGTAATTGTTCTTGATGTATTGTTCATTCTTAATTCCTTTAGTTGATTATTGATAGATGATGATATTTGAGTAGTTGTTTGGCTAGGAATTGGGTGAAACTTGTATGATTGATTAATTGTGGTTAATTTGGAAATTGTGTTTATTGATTGTTGAGATTAAAGTGATTAGTGAAGGTTTGCATGTGTGTAATTCAATTAGGCCTTGAGAATTATGCTTGATTGCACTGTAATTGCTAATGACACGAACAATTGATTTAGGAATTGCAATTATCGATTGGTTTTGATTGTGATTCTCTTAGTTTGATTACTCATAGTGAACCGTAGATTAACAATTAGGAGATAGCTCTTTGATTCCAATTGATTGCTCTTATCATTAGTCTTCACAACCTTTGATTGACATGCTCTTCCCAAGTTATTGCAATTGACATGAGTACTTGTTGATCCCTGTTCCTAGTGTTTTATTTCCTTAGTTACTTGTTTTGTTAGTTTCCTCCCTTACCTTCATCTTCAACCTAGCTTAGGCACATAATAGAAAGTGCTTGAACATTACCGTTCCTTTGGGTTCGACCCTTGCCTTGCCTCTATACTCGTATTTAGGTTTGTTAAGTGTTTATAAATTTAGTTTGACCGAGGGAAGATTAGATAACGACCTAGTTTTCCACTCGTCAAAATGGTGCCGTTGCCGGGGAACGGTGTCTTTGTTTGAGTGTTTTTGATTGCTTGAGTCTAGGTCTTTGTGTATACTTTTCTTTTATTTGATTTTTGTTTGTTTTGTATAAAATGGAAAATGCCTCATTTCCTCAATTAGAGGATGAGCCATTTTGGGTGTACTTTAATAGACTAGAGAACTTCATTAGTTACCATGGTTGGGATATTTGGGAGGCTTGCGAGATTTGTTATCATGAGTTGAATGAGCAAACTAAAGACATTATTGAAAGCATGTTTAATGGTGGATTTTGAGCATTGTCGATTGATGATGCTTGGGACTTTTATGTATGGTTTGCTAGAGATACTTATGATCATGGTTATGGCTATTCAAATGTTTCTATTGATAATTGTGATATTCCATGTTCCATAAATGATAAATCTTGCATGCCTACTTGTGCCCCCATTCCCCAATTTTATGATGCCACTCATATCTCTAATGTTGATCCTTGCATGCTTGCACATAATTCTTTCCCCCATGATGCTCTTCAATGCTCTTCATCTTTCCAATCTTTAGATCTTACCGTTGAGTCTTCTTATAATCAAATTGGTGGTTCTTTGAGAAAATTGGAGATGAATTCTAATTTGGAACCAAATGAGATGAGATATTTGAAGATTATGAGAAGCCAAATGGAAATGTTGAAAAATTTAGAAGAGAGTAATAAAGGTGTTTTTAGGAAGAATGAGGAGATGGAGAGTCAATTGTCATCAGTATTGAATGTAAATGAAGTTTCTACCACATTGGTAGATATGGAAGATGATGACGATGATTTTTTTGAGAGCTCCAAAGTATGCGAGGTGGATTTTAGAGAGCCTATGGATGAGCAAAAGGGTGTAGAGATGGATGTTCCTAAAAAGAGTTTGCATTTTGAACCTCCTTCCAAATTTGAATTTCGTTCCATTGAGCCTTTAGATGGAGTAGAAGAGAAACTAAAAATGTTGGCTTCTCTTAATTTTGAGGAAACATTAATTCAAGTTATGAAGGATGGAACATTACAATTTTTGAAGCGTGAAGAAGTTGTGAGGAAAGAGAGTAAGGACGAGGAGGATGAAGTAGTCTCCATGGGAGATTAGATGTTTGAGGGTGATGAGGACCAAGAGGTTTTGAGTGTTTAAAAACCAATTAGTGAGTCAATTCTCCCAACCACCTCCCTTGATTGTGATTTCATTCCTCCATTCCTTAATTTTTAAAACCAACCTTCTTCCACTCCATCCCCTTTACATGATGACCATGGTTACCTTGAGGGTAAGACCTTAAGCTTTGATGATTTTGATGAAGAAGAGGTTCCATATGATAAGGTTGAGGAGGTAGAGCCTACTTTTGATGATTACGAAGATAAGAGTGAAGTGTTTTGTGAGGTTGAGTCTCCAATTCCAATCTCAAATCTTAAACCATTGCCTTTCTCTTTCACCTTTGACGAGCCTTTCTCTTCTACATTTTCCACCATCATGATGGATGAGGCCATTTTGGAGGGAGATTGTACTTCTCATGTTTATCTTAAGCTACCTCCCAAGTTCGACCCTCAACCCTTTGATGAGCTTCCTTTGAACCTTGATGATGATTTGAAACATTTGAGAACTCATTTAGGGTGTGAAGTTAATGAGGAGGTTGTGATTGAAAATGAGCTTAATTTGAATGATGATGGGTTGGAGGAGAGCCCTTTGGATGTCAGTTCATTGGATGAGAGAGCTTGTATTTCTATGGTTAGTGGTGTAAGTGAGCAACCAATTCCTATTCCTTCACCTTACACTTCATTTTCAAGAAAGCTTGATATTGTTCCCTCCTATCCCATGTCATTGCCTTCTTTTGTCATATCCCCTCCTCTTGAAGAGCCTTTAGTCCCCCAAGTGCTTCATTTGATGACTTTTGAGGATGATGGTGGGATTTCCAACCAAAAATATTTTGTTAAGAAGATTATGCCTTCTTCTTTTTCTTTTATTTCTCTTCCTTTTTCTTATATTCTTGTTTTTCCCTTCTCTCCTTCTTCTTCTTGGCATACTTCTTCTCAACTCCGTAGGTGTGCACTAAGCTTGTTGCATGCCTTTATTTTGTCATGTGCATACTTACTTTCCAATGAAATGTGTAGTAATGCATTTAACAAGCTCTTGTGATCGTTGCAATATTATTTACTAGAGCGGTCAAGCTTGGACCTTAAGCAAGCTTTTCTCGGGAAGTAACCCGTGTTTTAGATTAGATTCTCTTTTGTTTTTAGAATAGATATTCTGTCATTGAAATGTTTGTGTGCCTTTTTCTAGGTACATGACTTTATATACTTTGGTGCTTCGATTTGGATCAAGAATCAAGAAAGGTTGACTCCTATTTTTGTTGGCATATGGGAACAAGGTTCAATTCTTGAGGAAATTAGTTTTCAATGGTTTAATTGGGTCATTTGCGGGTATTTACACCCACCTAATATCCTGTAATATCCTTCCTTGCTCTTTCTTAAGTGGATGAGGACTTGTTGGACATATGTTGGTTTGATTGGATTAATCTCCTTGTTTTCCCCTCCCATGGATTATTTGATTTATGTTTGAGCATGTTGTCTCATTTAAGCTTGGAGGAGGGTATTCAATCATGTTTGGTGGGATGTTGATTCATATATGTCATGCACCTTTGTATATGCCTTTCCATGTTCTTTTATTTTGAAAACTCCAAAAAGATTTTTGTTTCTATCAAGGCAAATTTGCAATGTGTCTTGTTTTGTTCTTGCTTTGGACATAATAACATTTGGACTTGTAAACTTGAATGCTTTTCTTCCTAAGAGATAGTGGTGTGCACGGTTTGAGAGTATGCTTGGTTGATTCTAGGATAAAGCATGCTAAGGTAGTTGTCTAGAACTAGGGGGATCATGAAGCCGGATTCTACTTGTTTGTGGCATGATTGGTAGTTGCTCCCTATAGTCAATTTGACACCCATAGTGAGTTTTTGGCTACATCTGTGTGGGGTTCATTATTTTTCAAGCCTTCAACATTTACTTGCATGAGCGGCATGGATCCTTTACTATTGCGGACCTAATCTAAAATCTTGACTTATGGTTCCCAAGACCGAAACCGAACCACCTAGGGAGGACAAAGGCATCTTTTTGGGGTGGTAATTTTTCTTTTCTAGAATAGTTTTCATTTTCTTTGGTTTTTGGGTTTACATTTGCCTACTTTCTAACCCTTTGAGCCTTTTTCCCTTCTTTTCAAGCCACATCTCTAAATCTTGAGCCTTTTGTTTCATTTTCGTTTCCATTCTTGGTTTTTGTGAAGCAATTGTTCATTATTGTTGGAGTTTGTGGTGGAGGAGTTTGGATATTTAGTTCCCTTGAAAGCAAGTTTGTGTTGTGTATATTTTGTGAATAATGGCAAGTGAATAAATGAAAAATCCGTCCAAAGTAAAAAAGGCAAGGACAAAGCAAGTGCAAAGTTGAAAAAGCCGTCCAAAGTTAAAAGAGGCGAGGACATAGCACTAATAAAGAAAAATGAAAAAAAAAAGTGAAAAATGCAAAAATGCAAAAATATTTTTATGTGAGTGTAGGGAATAATTTCAAGCTTTAAATCCCACTAGCTTGAACCCCACTGTGATCATACACTAAAGTACGGTGGCGTCGAAAAGGGAAGAAGATAGAGCAAAAGAGTCGCCAACAAGTTTTAGGAACTTGTAAACCGTTCATAGGATGAAGGTTACACTCCTTAACGATCCAAGAGATTGTCAACTCTATAAGGTCTAGAACCAAATAAGAGTTCGGGGATGATGATACAAATCCAACCTAAAAGAGATTAAACCTGCCCTAATAATAGGCCTCTACTTTATTCTGATTGTATTCATGTGCGCTTCTTAATTAACATGCAATCATTAGATTAACCCTAAACCTTTTTAATCTATGTTGGTTGAATTTAATGCACAAATAAATTTATTATTGGCGATCACTTGAATTATAATCATATTAACCCTAACAAGATTATTAATTATCTTATTAAGCGTGATTACAAGTACCAATTCCCTTTAAACATGCAATAAAAGTGTGATCAAGCAATAACAATAAATATCAAGCAACAATAATAATAATAAATACCATGACAATAAAATTATAACCATAATAATAATCATCATAAATAAAGTAATCATCATCAAAATAATAATAATAATAATAATAATAATAATAATAATAATAATTATAATAATAATAATAATAATAATAATAATAATAATAATAATAATAATAATAATAATAATAATAATAATAATAATAATAATAATAATAATAATAATAATAATAATAATATCGACTGTGTGTTGTCCTATCGGTTGGGTGTTCCATTGTTCTCTATCTCGACGTTGTGCTTTGCTTGTTCGAGGGTTTTTGCTGGAGATATTTTCGGTGATCACGCGGTGTCTTGTGCGGGTATTAAACATCGGCATAATGTTGTTCGGGATACCCTTGTTGATATTTGCTATCGTTCTGGGATTTCAGCGAGAAAAGAGGTTGACATTGGGTTGGCCGGAGGGAACGACGAGGCCCTCAGACCCGCGGATGTGTTACTTTATTCATGGGATCGTGGTCGCGATGTCTATGTTGATTTGACAGGGTCTTCTCCTTTGACACAGTCAGGGCTATCTGACTTCATTTCTGGGCGGGTTGTGGCTGATGCAGCTCATCGGAAGCGGGTTAAGTATGAAGCTCGATGTCAGGCGATTGGATATGGTTTCATTCCCTTCTCCTTTTCTTCGTTTGGGAAATTAGAGAAAGAGGCGTGATTACAAGTAAATCTATTATTGGCGATCACTTGAATTATAATCATATTAACCCTAACAAGATTATTAATTATCTTATTAAGCGTGATTACAAGTACCAATTCTCTTTAAACATGCAATAAAAGTGTGATCAAGCAATAATAATAAATATCAAGCAACAATAATAATAATAATAAATACCATGACAATAAAATTATAACCATAATAATAATCATCATAAATAAAATAATCATCATCAAAATAATAATAATAATAATAATAATAATAATAATAATAATAGTGATAATAATCATCATAAATTACAACAATTATAATCATAATCATGTTCATGTTAATATTAAAGCATAATAATAGCAAGATCCTAGGCATGATACTAACAAGATTAATAACAAACCCTAGCATGTCACTAAGCAATAAAAATCAAATCTTTAACCCTAACATGATACTAGCAATCATAAATATTAGGAAGAACATAGGAAGCATCGTAACAATCATATTTAATATTAAAATTACCCTAGACATGATACTAGGAATATCATAATAACAATGCAAACATGATTTCTACATCATAATATCAATTAAAACCATTAAAGTACTTACTTTGATGCCTCGTACCTCTTTCTAATAAAAAAATACACGCGTTAGTAACTTCAAGGAAAACAATAATAAAAACAATTAAATTAAATAATTGAAAGAGAGATTTGGGACCAAACCCTCAGAAATTAAACCTTTCACGTCTAGGGCGAAGGCAACTTCGAATATGGCTAGGTGTTTCTAGATCTTGCGAATGCGGAATTTTGTATGTGAAAACAAAGTTTAGAGAAGAAAGACAGAAAGATGAATGGAAGAGAATCAGAGAGAATTGATGATGAATGAAAACTGATTGTAGGTGAATGAAAACGGAGCTTTTAATACGTTATTTATAGAGAAATGAGCCAAAAAGATAAAATATCAAAATAGAGCACTTGGTGCACGCAAAACGAGATTTCCGCACGCAAAACAAAGGTGGCGCCAACCCTGGCTAATTGGCGCCAGGCGCCAATGGCTAGCACTAGGCGCTGATTTCAGAAATTCACTCGTTTTTGTTTTTATCATATCTTTTGATCCGTAAGTCCAAATAAGGCATATAATATGTCGTTAGAAAGTTATTAAAGTCTACTTTCCAACCCAATTAGAACCAGATTAAAATAGTTTTTAGATAAAATGATATGGCCAAAATAGTGGAAGGGTGTCAGTTTTGGATAAAGTTTCATGTCTCATTCATATCTTTTTCGTTATAACTCGGATTTAATAATATAATATATCATTGGAAAGATAATTTCAAGATCTATCCAACATATAAAATTTGGATAAATGTTATGTGGCACGAAAATAAAATATGAATATATTCCATTTCGTACAAAACAAGGATTCTTAAAAGGAGTAGTTTTATTCAATTTCAAACTCTTTAAAACATAATTATCAATCCTAACTCCATTAGGATTTAAAAGAACCTCCTAGAGTATTCTAAAAGACTATAATCAATCCTAATAGCTTCAGGAATGATAATTAATAATAGGCCCTCCTCTAGATCATTGGGCCGCATATAAAAACCAAATCGGGCCCACTTTAGTATTTTTGCCATAACTTCCTCGATATTCATCGGAATTGGGCTTATAATATATCGTTGGAAAGGTCTTTGAAAGTCCCATACAACTACACTACTATTGGACCCATATCATGGACCAACCAAACTGGATTGGCTGTTTTCTTAATATAAGTTTTCAAAAACAGAGAGAAGAGAAAAGAAATTAAAACTATCCACAACACTAAACTATCCACACTTTCACTTCATTCGATTATGATTTGACGTGAAAGGTACTCATCGCTGGGTTTGGTTTTGGGGAGACACAAATGGGTGTCTACAGAAGCCCCCACTTTGACTGAGTTTGGAGAAACACAAGTTTCGAAAACAAAAGTCAAAGTAGCGATAGGGACGGAGAATGATTCAGAACGTTCTGCGATCCTAAACCACTCTTGTAACGCCGATACCTGCAAACTAGCATTAATTAAACAGATAAAAGAGTTAAGAAACGCGTATCTTGCACCGTCAAGCACACGTCTCTGAAAGTAACCGATTTGCTGCCGCTTTATTGTTGTTTTGATGACCTCCTGCAAGCTAGAGAATGCCATTTCGCTTGAAAACCGCGACGCCCGTAACTGCTTCCAAATTAGAAGATTGCTTCACCTGAAACTATCCTCCTCCGCTATGATAATATTCCACGTCCAAGGGAATACCATCGAAGATTATTTCTCTTGAAACAACCTTCATCCGCATTGATAATATTCTGCGTCAAAGGGAATACTATCGAAGATTGCTTCTCTTGAAAGAATCCTCAATTGTTTGTGATAACCCTCCACAATCTAGGGAACGCCATCTTGCTGTTTGTTTTGACGATCTTCCACAATCTATGGAACGCCGTCGATCAATGTTGCTACATCTCGAGCCTTTTCCTGAATCATAGTGACAACCTTTCCAATCATAGCAAAAGTCGTCGAAAACCGCCTCATCATGAACTGCTCTTCTCATATTTTGTTGACAACCTCCACAATCTTAGCGAACGCCGTCGAAGACCGCCCATCTCGTGCTATCTTCTCAAATCTTGGGTGACAACCTCCACAATCTTAGCGAATGCCGTCGAAGACCGCCCATATCGTGCTATCTTCTCAAATCTTGGGTGACAACTTCCACAATCTTAGCGAACGCTGTCAAAGACCGCCTATCTCGTGCTATCTTCTCAAATCTTTAGTGACAACTTCCACAATCTTAGCGAACGCTGTCAAAAATAACTTTACTTGAAGTCATCCTCATTTGATGCGATAATTTTCAAAAGGAAATTACCGAAGACCAACAAAAGTTCGCCTGAATTTTGCTTACACTATGCTTGTACATTAGCGCTTTCGTTGCTTTGAACCTATACGTCGGTGCCTTTTCTGCTTTTGAGCCAATGCTTAGGCGCTTTAAGCTAAGTGAGACGATCTTTCATCAGGTCGATCACCTATTTGCGGTTGTAATCAAATCGACTACTCATTCATGTCAAATTGCTTATAGGGGCTAACTGGCGTACCAAGGAACCCGAAATTGCTGTATGAGGTCGAAATCATCTTATTGAGAGGCTTTGAGCTATGTTGCTGCTGAAATATCTCTGGGGCTAAGAATTGACTCTGTCGCCCAACGCTGCGATAGGGTCTTCCCTGTTCTGCTCCACCTGTATTTATTTTGACTATAGAACTTTGCCAATCTTTTTAATTATCTTAGGGTTGACCTAAGGCTTAATGTTGCTTGACTTATCGACTTGACACGACTCAAGGTATAAACTTGACTCACTGTGATTGACTCGAGGTTGACTCGACTCGAAGTAAAATGACACGTGTGACTCGTGACCCGTGTGTGCATAGTGTTGATTCAATGTGATTCAAAAATGCAAAAAAGCAAAAATTTTCCGTCATTTTTGTGGAGGGTACCGACTTTCTCTCGAAAAAGAAAGACGTTTAAAAGAAGAAGCGAAGTTTGAAGGTGCATGTTGAATGAGCTTAGTCAGATGTTGTTTGATACTGTCTCTCAAGGTGCAAGGATTAATCCATCCTAGGCTATCTCAATGGTTGACTCAATGATGAAAGTATTTGGGTAACTTAGGCATGGAGGCTAAGCACTTCATACTTCGATGTAATGACAATTATGAGTGATGAGTGATGTGACAAGGCATGCTTCATTGTTAAGATTTCATGACAAAGGGTTCCTAAGGGAAGTATATTTGGTCATGTATCTGTGCGGTGTGTGAAAGTGACACTAAAGTTAGGCCGCAAGAGCTAAGTGTGTGGAGAAAATATTTTAAAAGAGTCAAATGGTGGTGACTCTTAGGCTAAGTAAGCTAATGATGTAGGGATCAAGCCCCCAAGTCTAGATCTAAGTGAATAGGGATGAGCATTAGAGATCCCTTGATATGATCATGGTGTAAGTGTGTGAATGTGAATATGAATGTGAATGCATTTTTATTACGGCCGCACCTCGATGTGAGATTGCCTACGTATCCGTTAGGAATCAGGCCGAACGTAGCTCTAGCCGAACCTCGCACAAGTGTGTATACCTCAAAAAGGTCTTTTTAAGGGTTGTAACGTGGTTAGGCTAAAGGTTATAGAAAAAAGGGATAAAGGCTCAAGACCCTAGATAAGCCCCCAAGGTGTGCAACCTTGCTTTGAATATTTGTATTTTCATGCTTGAGGTTTTTTTAGCTCTCTTTTTTGCTTTATTTGTTTTATTTTCATACGTGTGGGCAATCCCGATCATGCGGTCTATCAATCACTTGGCATTCATGTTTCTCAGGCACGGTATCGAGCACTCGATAAGAGACGCAATCTGAGACGTGTTCTTATCGAAGACATTTTCATATCAAAGACATTGGAACACTTACCCTTTTGTACACTTTTATTTATTTTTTGCTATTTTTTGCTATTGCTTTCTTTTGAATTTGCTCAAGCTTTCTTTAGAATTGCATAAGTTGCACACTGTCCCATCCCAAGGTTAGATATATGTAGGTTGAAAAAATAAAGGTCTATCGTTAGACGAGGCTCAAAGTGGTTTATGAAGAAAGGATGTATAATTGAAGGGTGAAAGGAGATATGATGTGGCTACAAGGGGTGCCTCAAATCATTGGTATACCTTGTGCTTAATTCGACATGGATTTTTATTTTTTTTATTTTTTTTTTGGTTTAATGCAATGAAAATGAAATGATCATATGCAAGGAAATAAATGCTCATTTTATTAAAAAAAAAAAAGAAAAGAGAGAATCTAAAAAAATAATCTAAGGGAAAAGAAAAGGTGCCTCTGCTAGACTTATTGGGGAAGGAGTAAATAAAAAAGAAATAGAAAAAAGAGGCCACGAAATCTTGTCTTTGAAGCTCGCCTCTTGTCTTGTGTTGTTCACTTTATCATCACTCGTTCTTCTTCTTAACTGGAGGCATGGCAAGCTTGTTATCATCAATCAAATGTTGGATAACCTCCTTTAGCTTCTAACAGCTCTCAGTAGCATGACCCCTACCTTGATGGTAATTGCAGTGTTCGTCTGGATTCTAACTAGGCAATCTCTTTTCAGGTGCGGGATCTTGAATAGGTCCAATAGGAGTAATGAGTCCTTTGGCATGGAGTCGATCGAAGGCAGTATCGTAGCTCATCCCAATAGGGTTGAAGTCTTTCCTTAGTTGCTTCTTAGATCCTTGGTTATCTATGGCTAAAACTTCACTGAGATCAAAGGTACTAACATTGTTACTAGAGTGGGCGTTTTCGGAAGAAGAAGGATTGTCGTTCTTCTTTCCTTTCCAGCCACCGTGGTTACTATTGTTAGTAGCTTTTTGCTTTGCGAGGTCATCTTCGATTTCAATTCCGATGTCATAAACGGCCTTGAAAGTATTCAGATTGTGTTGATATTTTAAATGCTTCGAATACTTCTCTTGAAGATTCTTAATAAACATCCTCACAGACTCCTTTTTGGTGGGGACCTCAATCATCTTAGCGGAAGTTTCCCTCCACTTATTAAAGAAAGAAGTAAAGCCTTCATTCTCTTTTTGTCTTAGCATCTCAAGTTGTCTATGATCGGTTTTAACTTGAATATTGCACTTGTACCTATCAATGAAAGCATTTACTATCGATTCCTAGGTAGAGGTTTTCTCTTTGTCAAGGGAGAAGTACCATTGTTGGCAAACGGTTTCAAGAGATAGAGAGAACAGAGAGGGGAAAACCTTCTTATCGATACTCTTAATACTCAATATAGTTTCGAAAGCTCTTAGATGGAAGTAAGGGTTATCTGTTGCCTTGAATAAAGGGATGTCAGTGGAGTTGAACTTATGTGGAAGAAGTTCCTTGTCCAGCGAGACCCCTTGTGAACTCATGCCCTGAAATTTATAGTCACTAGACAACTTTCTCAAGCTTTCTTGCATGAGGTTCATTTGTTGTTGCTTCACGGGATCATCAACCTTAAGTGTGAGGAGCTTCATTGTTTCAGCCATGGTAACCATTTGGTTCCTAAGCTCATTGACTTCTTCTTGTGTTGCCATTATCTTTTTAGTCTTCCTCTTTTGACGAATTGGTTTATCAAAAAGCGAGACTTTAATAAAGAGGTTGTCCTTGATTAATCGCCCTTCTCTCCTCGACCAAGTACTGTGGAAAAGAAAATTAGGGATATTTATTGTTAATTATTTGATTCAAACTTTATTCAACATGCAATGGATGGAAGAAGTGAAGAAAGATTGGAATAGAATGTGAAAGAAGATGATGGAGGTGGAGGGATATGAAGAATTAGGGATAGAATGTACCCCCCAACTCAAATGACGGAAAAGACCGACTCATGCATGAACCTAAGACATGGTCATGGTGATGTATACTCAAAGTGTGTGATAATACTAGTGAGTGTAGGTGACATGTTAAGACTCGTGTCATGACCATGTGGCTAGACTATGTGACTGGACTCAAGCAAAGACTAAGTTAAGACTTCACGTATATGCATTAAACTTGACAGACTGTGGTGTTTTAGCCATAACGTTTTATCTGTGACTCTTATTTGGATTAAACCAACGCCAAATTAAAGATAAAACTCAGGGCTACAGATCCATAGGTTGTACGACTCGTAGTTCTTCCTAGAACTCCGGATATGACCAGAACAAGTTGACTCTTGTGCAGTATACGGGAATAAAAATCCGGGTTGACTTAAAGGAACTATGACTCGATTTTATATTTATTTATTAGCTCAAATTAATTAATTAATTAAACAAAGTCCTGTAGTCATTAATAAGTTTATTTAGTCTTAACACAAGTTAAATAATGCACAATTAGTCAAGTAGGCACAATATGATGCAATGAGTTTGCAACCTAACCATGGCTCTAGTTCTCTAAAGTTCGGGATATGGGTTAGTCAAAAGAAGGTCCATGGTTAATTGTCCGGATGCACCGCGCGGAAGTCTTACCGTGAAGGGTTGGCGCGAGTGGATGGGACACCGCGAGTTTAGAAAAAACTCGCTTCCATGGTTTGGTGAATTCAACATCTCAGATGTACCCTTTGTTGCACGGAGCGTTCAATCGGGTAGATGGAGCATGAATTCCCAGAGGGTTATGTCCATATGTAGAACACATATGGGTTTCAGAAAAGTGAGAAAAAAAATTCAATCAGGAAGTAGGATTGAGCAAACAATACGAAAAACCGGTCGAAATTAGAACGCATATTTCTGGCTCGGTATTAGGGGAAATTGGCGCCGACAAACAGAGACTGGCGCCAGCTTTTAACTGTAGCACCTGGCGCCAATACTGGCGTCTGGCGCTACGACTAAAATGCTGGCGCCAAGCTCTGACCCCTGACGCTACTTCCCACATGCCTCAGCAGCTTTCTGTGCTCGATAAAATTTTCCAGTTTCGCGCGGTGTTATTTCAGTCCTAGTTGTGAAAGATATTTCTCAAATTTCCTACATATAAAATCCTATATTTTTAACTCATTACAGATGGTCTTTCCAATGAGATCTTTTTTATGCATATGACAATAATGTTAATCAAAATTACGCACATGAAATACTTAGAACGTTTCGAGTCTCATCCACTCATTCTAAATCATTGCCGAAATAAATTCAGGAATTAAAATAGAAATCCTCCCCAGTGGAGTCGCCAAAAAATGTAGGTAATAATTTCAAGCTTTAAATCCCACTAGCTTGAAACCCACTGTGATCATACACTAAAGTACGGTGGCGTCCAAAAGGGAAGAAGATAGAGCAAAAGAGTCGCCAACAAGTTTTAGGAACTTGTAAACCGTTCATAGGATGAAGGTTACACCCCTTAACGATCCAAGAGATCGTCAACTCCATAAGGTCTAGAACCAAATAAGGGTTCGGGGATGATGGTACAAATCCAACCTAAAAGAGATTTAACCTGCCCTAATAATAGGCCTCTACTTTATTCTGATCGTATTCATGTGCGCTTCTTATTAACATGCAATCATTAGATTAACCCTAAACCTGTTTAATCTATGTTGGTTGAATTTAATGCACAAATAAATCTATTATTGGCGATCACTTGAATTATAATCATATTAACCCTAACAAGATTATTAATTATCTTATTAAGCGTGATTACAAGTACCAATTCCCTTTAAACATGCCATAAAAGTGTGATCAAGCAATAACAATAAATATCAAGCAACAACAATAATAATAATAATAATAATAATAATAATAAATACCATGACAATAAAATTATAACCATAATAATAATCATCATAAATAAAATAATCATCATCAAAATAATAATAATAATAATAATAATAATAATAATAATAATAATAATAATAATAATAATAATAATAATAATAATAATAGTGATAATAATCATCATAAATTACAACAATTATAATCATAATCATGTTCATGTTAATATTAAAGCATAATAATAGCAAGATCCTAGGCATGATACTAACAAGATTAATAACAAACCCTAGCATGTCACTAAGCAATAAAAATCAATATTTAACCCTAACATGATACTAGCAATCATAAATATTAGGAAGAACATAGGAAGCATCGTTACAATCATATTTAATATTAAAATTACCCTAGACATGATACTAGGAATATCATAATAACAATGCAAACATGATTTCTACATCATAATATCAATTATAACCATTAAACTACTTACTTTGATGCCTCGTACCTCTTTCTAATAACAAAATACACGCGTTAGTAACTTCAAGGAAAACAATAATAAAAACAATTAAATTAAATAATTGAAAGAGAGATTTGGGACCAAAACCTCAGAAATTAAACCTTTCACGTCTAGGGCGAAGGCAACTTCGAATATGGCTAGGTGTTTCTAGATCTTGCAAATGCGGAATTTTGTATGTGAAAACAGAGTTTAGAGAAGAAAGAAAAAAAGATGAATGGAAGAGAATTAGAGAGAATTGATGATGAATGAAAACTGATTGTAGGTGAATGAAAACGGAGCTTTTAATACGTTATTTATAGAGAAATCAAGCAAAAAGATAAAATATCAAAATAGAGCACTTGGAGCACGCAAAACGAGATTGGCGCAGGCAAAACAGAAATGGCGCCAACCCTGGCTAATTGGCGCCAGGCGCCAATGGATAGCACCAGGCGCCAATAGCGGGCGCCAGGCCTGGTTCCAGGCGCTGATTTCAGAAATTCACGCATTTTTGTTTTTATCATATCTTTTGATCCGGAAGTCCAAATAAGACATATAATATGTCGTTGGAAATCTCTTAAAGTCAACTTTTCAACCCAATTAGAATCAGATTAAAATATTTTGTAGATAAAAGATATGGCCATAATAGTGGAAGGGTGTCAGTTTTGGATAAAGTTTCATGTCTCATTCATATCTTTTTCGTTATAACTCGGATTTAATATTATAATATATCATTGGAAAGATAATTTCAAGATCTATCCAACCATATAAAATTTGGATAAATATTATGAGGCACGAAAATAAAATCTGAATATATTCCACTTCGTACAAAACAAGGATTCTTAAAAGTAGTAGTTTTATTCAATTTCAAACTCTTTAAAACATAATTATCAATCCTAACTCCATTAGGATTTAAAAAAACCTCCTAGAGTATTCTAAAAGACTATAATCAATCCTAATAGCTTTAGGAATGATAATTAATAATAGGCCCTCCTCTTGATCATTGGGCCGCATATAAAAACCAAATCGGGCCCAATTTAGTATTTTGGCCATAACTTCCTCGATATTCATCGGAATTGGGCTTATAATATATCGTTGGAAAGGTATTTGAAAGCCCCATACAACTACACTACTATTGGACCCATATCATGGACCAACCAAACTGGATTGGCTGTTTTCTTAAAATAAGTTTTCAAAAACAGAGAGAAGAGAAAAGAAATTACTACTATCCGCAACACTAAACCTTCCACACTTTCACTTCAATCGATTATGATTTGACGTGAAAGGTACTCATCACTGGGTTTGGTTTTTGGGAGACACAAATGGGTGTCTACAGTGAGTATTCTTCCTTTTTGAGCATTGAGGACAATGCTCCATTTAAGCTTGGGGGGAAGCGTTCTCATGTTTTTTGTGTATATGTTTGTGATCTTAGCTTTGAATAAGCTTGGGGGTGTTGGTATTTTTGTTTGGTGATTACTTGGTTATGGTGTAAAGAAATGCGCAATCTTTGCTTCACAATTTAGGTTAACCACCAAATTTTAAATTTAGCCTACCTTTACCCTTTTTGCCTTACGTTACAACCTTTGAAAGACCTTTTGACCTAGGGGTTGAGTCATTCATCGGTGGAGGGAATCATGGGTTATAGCCTAAGGAAAGGGGATGCGTTGTCAAGAAGTCGAGTAGCCATAAATTTGATCTTTTTCCAGTTCCTTCATGGAACTTATGAGATGATCACTAAGAGGAGATATGAGATTAGTAGGGGGAACGCGGTAAGACCGTTTGGTATGAAAGTGGAGTGTGATAGCTAGTTCCTATGCTTAGCATATTTATGTTTCAATCAACCTTAGGTATCTTGGAGCGTGCACTCCCTTACTTATTTAGAAAGATTTGCATTCATTTGTGATTATACATTTTAAAAAGTCCTTTTTATGAACATGTGTTTGCTCTTCTTTTCTTTTGATTTCCTTCTTTGTGCTTTGCCTTGTTTGTATTATTAAGAGAGTTATGGGTTAATTTCTTAGGAAACCTTTACGAGAGCATCACTCGTCCTCTAGGGCAATGTAGGGGTTTAAATGGCTTGTCTTTAGATTGCTAAAATTGACCGTTATTCCTACGAAAGTGAGTTAGTGTATATTCCCATATTCTCTAGTTTTCTTGATTCTTTCATTGCTTGTATAATGTCTTCATTTTTTCCTTTGGGTTGGATTTTATTTTGCTCGAGGACGAGCAAAAGTTTAGCTTGGGGGAATTTGATCCGTGCCATTAATGGCACCTTTAGGATATGTTTTCTGTATATTTCTATGCTTGTTTTTAGTCTTTTATGTCGTGTTTTTAGAGAATAATGCTCGATTTGCGTGTTTTTGTGTTAGCTTAGAAAAATGCGTGCTTTTAATGGTTTTCTTATCATTTTATTCATTTCTCGGCTATTTCTCTCGCTTCTCCGTTTCTTTATCTTATTTTGTAGGTACGTCGAGTTCCCACAGATTTAATAATCAAGGAGGGAGCTTAAGTGCATTCAAGAAATTTAACGGAGCCAAGTTAGGGAAGCCAAGCACGCAAGTCAAGCTAATCCAAGAAATAAAGGAAAATGAAGGCTTGCAAAGTATCAAAAAAGACCTTTGTGCATGGTTTCAGTCATATCTCAAGTTCTATAGATCAAATTGAGGTGATTCAAGTTGGATTCAAAAATAGACTTGAAGAGCTTTCTAATGATAGGTTGCACGCCTTTATACAATTCCTAGATTGTGAGTTACAACCTTCCAAAGTTGGCCCTGCAAATCTGCCACGGGCTGTCCGCGGGCGCGGGCCTCTATACTCGTATTTAGGTTTGTTAAGTGTTTATAAATTAAGTTTGACCGATAGAAGATTAGATAACGACCTAGTTTTCCACTCGTTAATAAACTACCATTGGCCTGCCAGTAAGAAGCCAAGTATCGACAATGCACCTCTTGCTCATTCCTTAGCCATCTCTGATAAGGAAAACGAGGTTGATCACTCATTTCTCATCAAGCCTATTAAAGAAACTCATGCTATCAAAGTAGAGGAGGAGATTTTTCGATGCCATGGATGATTTGACTGAACTAGCAAGCAAAGAAGATGTACGAATGCTTATATGGTCCATGTGGGAGGGAACAAGTTTGCTACGTGAGGCTCTCGAATTCACAAAGAAACAAGCAGAGGAGCTTCAGAAAAAGATTGATAAAATTCCACGCACAAAAAGAAAGCATTCTCTCTACAAGTAACTGACGGACCCAAGAAGAGTAATAGACTCTATACTCCAATTGGGACTTAAATGTTCAAAATGCTCTCTGAGAGTGGTAAGGTCAAACCTCTCGAACCGAGACTATTTGAATCGCTAAAAAGGACAGATAGATTCTACTGTCAATACCATCAATCAGGGGGACACACTATTGAAAACTGTTTTAAATCTAAAGATTTAATTCAGAAAATAATTGATGATAAAAGGCTAGTCCAGATCCCATAAGAAGAAGACGTAAGCATTAATGGGGTTTGGGACATCGATGAAGAAGATGTCTACCTAAAAGACATGGAAGGACCTCCACCTTCAGTGTCATATTCAATACATGATTTCTGGGTTGAAGAGGATTCATCCATAGACGTCCTCACAAGGTCTGAGAGAACACAACCTCCCATCTCGACACAACCTATGCCGACTACGCAACAAGTTCCCATACCTATCATAGAAGACAATGGTATTGTCAAGCAATTCAAGAAGACCAAGGTCGAGATGAATGTATGGAAGCTTTTAGCAACATCTCGAGAACATAGGTTGGCAGTGATGAATGCCTTGGATAAGATAGGGATTGATTCTGACACCAATCCTGAGGGGTTGGCTAACTTCCTTACGAGTGATCTCCCTAGTCCTATCAACTTGATCACCTTTTCTAACAAAGATTTACCTTCAGAAGGTGACAAGCATTATAAGGCACTAAGCCTCACAGTGGTTCGCAAGAGAATGAACATCCCAATGACTCTTGTAGACAATGGATCGACAATTAATGTCTGTCCACTCAGAACTGCGAAGATGTTAGGCATAAGGGATGAAGACTTAACTCCGTCAACACAAGGAATAAGAGCTTATGACAACACTCGTTGCCAAGCTCTTGGTAAGATTACCATGAATATAACGACAGGAGCAATAGAACATGCTACTACCTTTCAAGTGGTAGATATTAAAGCTTCATTCAACTTATTGTTGGGATGCCCTTGGCTTCATGACCTAAAGGTCGTCCCTTCATCTCTCCACCAACAGGTAATATCCATAGTTGGAGGAATACCTATCACAATCGATGCTTCACCCATGAGGATAAAAGCTATAGAAAATCCAATCATTAACGTGGAGCGCGATGAAGACGATGAAGACTTGTGCGGCTTTAATGAAGAGGTCTCCTTAATTGAGGAGGATGAAAGGACCCCTCTCTGCCACGACCCCCACTCCAATATGACAATAAACGCTATTCTTAAGAAACAAGGTCATTTTCTTGGACTGACTCTAGGTAAGAAAAAGGGAATAGAAAAACAGCTTGAATTACTAGGGCTCCCTAAGTTAGATACTTTCGGACTTGGTTTTGAACCAACTCGGGAAGATCTTAAGCGAGCCCAAGAAAAGTCTAAGGCGCGTAAGAACGCTCACATCCAAAAGAAAGCAATCCCAATGGATCAGTATCCTCTTACTCTCAATGGACAATTAATAAAAGAAGGAGAGGACTATCCATGCTATGAATTTCCCAAACCTTTTGTTGTAAATGGCATAAGGCAGCCGGGATTTAAAATTTTCTTAGATTGCTACTTTCTAGATGAAATCCCAACTCCTATCAACAAGGAGAAAGCACCCCCATGCTTTGACTTTAATGTCATGGGATTATTATGTGGGCGAGAAAAAGGTGAGCCGAGATACATAGAGGATAACTCCTTGCTCATCCAAACGGTCCTACAAAGCGAGAATTTTGGCCCCTAAAAACTCATCACTCCAGCAGAAGGATCAGTACAAGGGTGGCGCAAGACAGTCAAGGTTACTACTCCAAGTGGAAGGAAAATCTCCATAACGAAAGGAGAAGGACTGATGTTTGAAGATTCGTCTGAGTCAGAGTAAGAGTCAGAGTCTTTTCCTGTAGAGTCATCCAAGTCTTTAGTTGTAACACCCCCTCCTTTTTCTATTTCTTCTCCTAGGGTAGTTAGTAATCAAGTCCCTGAGGACATCTCCCTTTTTGATGTAATGATTTCCAAATTCAATAATATGTCTTCTTCTGCTTACTCCTCATGTTTTTCTTTAACCCAAGATGACGAGCATTTCTTAACTAACAATAAAAACGACAAAGAAATTATTAAAGCAATGGAAACACTTGAAAAGAAAACACCGATAATTGAAGAAACTGAGACGGTTGATATCTCAAATGATTCAACCATTAAAAGAGAAGTTAAAATCGGATTAACACTTAATGAACAAGAAAGAACCGATTTAATTAATCTACTTACAAAATTTATCGATGTATTCGTTTGGTTATATGAAGATATGTCAGGTATTAATAGAGAAATAGCTCAACACACTGTACCACTAATTCTAGGAATGAAACCTGTAAAACAAAAGTTGCGTCGAATGCAACCCGACGTAGCTCTTAAAATAAAAGAAGAAGTCCAAAAACAAATAACTGCAGGTTTTATCAGGGTATCCAAATACCCCGAATGGGTGTCCAACGTCATCCTTATCCCGAAAAAGGATGGAAGGGTAAGAATGTGTGTTGACTATCGAGATTTAAATAAGGCAAGTCCAAAGGACGACTTCCCTTTACCACACATCGATATTTTAGTAGATAATACAACAAATCATGTGCTTCTCTCATTTATGGATGCATACGCGGGATACAATCAAATTCTCATGGCAGAAGAAGACATGGAGAAAACAACATTCATAACATCATGGGGTACTTACTGTTACACGGTGATGCCATTCAGGTTGAAAAACGCGGGTGCTATTTACCAATGAGCAGCGACTGCCTTACTCCATGACATGATGCACAAAGAAGTTGAAGTATATGTGGACGATATGATTGTGAAATCAAAAGATCGTCCAAGACATCATGTAGCCTTGAGAAAATTCTTTGAAAGGCTAAGGAAATACAACATGAGGTTGAATCCATCCAAGTATGCTTTTGGAGTCACCTCAGGCAAGCTTTTGTAATATGTCATAAGCTCTAAAGGAATATAGATAGACCCAACCAAGATCAAGGCAATCATGTCAATGCCACCGCCCAAAATCGAGAAACAAATTCGAGGATTTATTGGCCGATTGCAATATATAACTAGGTTCATATCAAAATTAACAACAATATGTGAACCAATATTTAAGAAGCTTAAAAAGAATGTACCATTAATATAGGACGATGAGTGTCAAAAAGCCTTTGAAAAGATCAAAGCCTATCTTGCAAATCCTCCCGTATTAGCACCAGCACTTCTAGGAATACCTCTTAGGTTGTACCTAACAGTCACTAAGGAGACAATGGGAGCAATGCTTGCACAAGAAGTAGAAGGTAAAGAAAATGCAATCTACTATCTAAGCAAAAAGATGCTCGAGTATGAAGTACACTATACAACGCTCAAGAAATTGTGCCTCGCATTGGTGTGGGCCACAACCAAGTTAAGACATTACATGCTCGTGCATACAGTCTTTGTAGTAACCCGAATGGATCCACTTAAGTATATATTCTAGAAGTCTACACTCAATGGGTGCATATCAAGATGGATAGTTAACTTAGCCCAGTTCAATATAAGATTCATTCCTTAAAAAGCTATCAAAGGATCAATGGTCTCAGATTTCCTAGCAGACTTTCCAATAGAAGATTCAACCCAATACACGACAATGAATTTCAAGACGAAGACTTGATGGTCATAGAAGATGATACTTGGACTTTATACTTCGATGGAGCATCAAACCAAAAGGGATGTGGCGTTGGAGTATTATTAGTATCACCCAAAGAGGAGCATGTTCCAATCTTCATAAAGCTAGATTTCGACGTTACCAACAACACTGCTGAATATGAAGCATGCGTGGTAGGCCTTGAAACAGCTTTGGCATTGGGGGTGAAGAAATTACGAATATTCGGGGACTCGTCATTAATCATCAACCAGATTTCTAAAAGATGGAAAGTAAGGAGAAAAAGTATAGCCCCTTACCAAACTTATCTGGAAACTCTCACCAATCAGTTAGAAAAGGTAGAATACACAATGGTTAGGAAAATCAATTTGTTGATGCCTTGGCAAGACTAGTCTCAATGGTTAGGATTCTTACGGAAATTAAGCAAATGCCTCTAGCTATAGAGAAAAGGCACAAACCGGCTTATATTCAAGCTATAAAAGATGATGAAGTGGTCGAAGATGAAGAAGAAGAAGAAGAACCATGGTACACAGATATACTTAACTATGTCACCAAAGGAGAATACCCTCCTCATGCTGACAAAAGAGCAAAACGAGCATTAAGACTCTTAGCTTCCCAATACGCACTCATAGACAACAAGTCGCATAAAAGGGTACCTAAGAGTCGAGCTCTCTTATGTGTAGGAAAAAAGGATGCTTAAAGAGCTATGAGGATAGTCCACGAAGGAATTTGTGGAACCCATGTTAATGGCAAAATGCTAGTCCAAAAGATAATGCGAGAAGGATACTATTAGACTACCATGAATAGGGATTGTCATCAATATGCAAAAAGATGCCCTAAATGCCAAATCTACGCTAATTTACAACATGTTCCTCCATCCCTACTCTATACCTATGACAAGGGAATAAACGCGTCGTCAATTGTCTATCCCTAGATCAAATACAATTTATACAACCTAAGCAAACCTAATACGAGTATAAGGCAAGCATAGGGGTCGAACCACAGGGAACGAATAAACACCACCAAATATTATAAACAATTAAGCTAGTCCGTAATAGGAGATGAATAAACTAAAGTATAAAGATGCTAAAACAAGAAATAAAACACTAAGAGAAATGGTTTAGGTATAACATTAACTTGAACTTAAACAAAGGCATAGAGATTGAATTAATTATGAACTAAACATGCTCGAATATCGAAGTAAAAGATCCAATCTTGCCGCCTTCTTGGGTCAATTGGCTTCTCCTAACATAGCCTCTATGTTTCCACACTAGAACCATATATTGAGAGGTGCAATCAAAGAACAATCGATAGTAATGAACCTTAACTAAGTAAACTTCCGTTCCTTATTAGCAAAGATTCACCTTTAATCAACCAACAATGTGCACTTGAAAGAAGATTAAAGAATATCAAGCATATAAAGACTCTAATCACAAATAAATCAATTCTAAACCCTAGAACATGCTCAAGATCTAACTACACCACAACCATCCCCTTAATGAGGGAATTACTCACTAATCATGCTAATAACAAGATTAATTAACAAATAATCAAGAATAAACATGATTAATAAGAAATACCAACAACAAAAATAATTATTAAAAGAAAGAAAATAAAATAGAGGAGAGAGAGAGTTAGAGATTCTCATTGATTGAAGATGAAAGTCTACAAACAAGATGATCAATCTTCTTCTTCAAAATCAGAACTCAACAATGGTGAAACCCTCACTTTCTCTCTCTCTAAACTACTCTAATACTAACCTAAACCTAGAGAGAGAAGCTCTCCTAAAAACTAATTAGATAATCAAGTAAATGGTAATTGTTCCTTGTTTTCTAATTACCCCAAAATTGGGTATTTATACAAAACTAAGAAAATAGAAAAATAAAGGAAGGAAATTAATAAAGAAAAGGAATTAAAAAGAATTAACAAAAGGATAATAAAGTAATAAAATAAAATAAAAGAAATAAATAAGAAAAGGAAAGCAAAAGAAATAAAATTAAAAGAAAATGAAAAATAAATCCCAAAATCAAAACATTAGACCCTTTTCTTTCTTCTTCGATTTCTTGGATGCTTTGAACTCCATCAAAGCGCATCACAATCACCACCGTTCATCAACCATCATCATCAAATCGTCACCGCTCATCCTCCTTGTTTATCTTCAAGCATAAAATAAAAACCGTTCGATCTTCATTAAGAATCACGCGTAGAGCTCGTGGAGTGGTTTGGTCGAACCATGGGTTGGTGTGGCCGAACTACAAAGTTGGTTCGGTCGAACCATGGGTGTGTTCGACCACACCTCTTCAAATTACAAAACTTTAAAAGTTTCTGACTCGCACTTCGACCGAACTCCTATGCGGTTTGCTCGAACCCAAATGGACTTGCATTTTGCTCTAATTTTAGATGATGCTTGTGCGAATTGATGGAGTTGATTTGGGTTTGCGGTGGCCGGGAATTGCAGATAAGAGGTGCGGTTTAGGTGGCTGAAATTGAGTGGCTACAGCGGTGGTTGGAGTCGTGGTTTGGTGAGGTGCGGGGGAAGGAAGCAACAGTGGTGCAGGTGGTTGATTGGTGTGGGTTTTGGTGGACGGTGGTACAGGCCCTGTTGATTGGATTTGGTGGGCTGCTATGTGTGGTACGACGGTGTTGCAGTTGCGCTGAGTTGAGTGAGTTAGGGGAAAGGTTAGGGATTGGCGAAGGATGAACGGCAGGTGGCTGATTAGTGTGGGCTGGTGGTTGCGCGAAGATGCGGGTAGTGTTATGAGGGTGAGTAGAATTCGTGGGTGATGGTGGTTCAGGTGCGTGGCTGCTGTGGTTGCTATAGCTTGGTTTGGGTGGCTGAAGGTGAATTGGAGCAGGGGAATTAGCCGGTGGTTTGCGTGAGCAGGGTAAGTGTTGTGATGTTGGTGTGTGTTGTTTGTGGTGGTGTAGGATAGTGAAGTGTGTGGTGTATGATAAGCTGGCAGCAGGGCTTGTTGCTCGGAAGCTTGTGCATTTGGCGTTTAACTCAAATTGGGACCCAAATTAACTTGACATAAAACCCGAACCCCTACACACAAAACCGAAGGAAGTAATTAGGATAAATAAAATAAAATAAATATAATGGAAATAAATAAAATAAAATAGAAAATAAGAGGAATAAACTAAAACTAGCAAAATTAAATAAAACTATACAAGCAAATAAAATAAAATAAAATAACAAAATAAACATAAAGCTAATTAAAACTATGAAAGTAACAAAGAAAAGGAAAGAAATAAAATAAATCGAAAACAAATAAAATACGAAAATAAACTAGAAACAATTAAATAAAGAAATTAAATTAAAACATACTAAAACTAAGAAATAAACTAGAAAATTTATTAAAAAGAAAATAAAAGGGAAAATAAGGGAAAATAAACACGGAATTAACTCTAAAACTACTCCCTAAGAGTGACATAAATGTCACTCATCAACCTACACTTCACCATGGCCATTCTTTACATGGGGAATTGATATTATTGGTAAAATTACTCCTCCAGGAACAGGAGGTCATGAATACATCCTAGTAGCAATTGATTACTTCACAAAGTGGGTTGAAGCACATCCATATGCTAAACTCACTGCAAAACATGTAGCACTCTTGATCGAAAGGAATATTATTTGTCGATATGAAGTCCCACATGAAATGATAAGTGAGAATGGAACTCACTTTCAATCTGAGTGTGAAGATTTGTTACAAAAATATGGCATTCAACAACATCATTCTTCTCCGTATAGACCTCAAGCAAATGGAGCAGTTGAAGTAGCTAATAAAAAGCTAAAGACTATCATCGGGAAAACGACAGAAAATTACAAGGATTGGCCTGACAAACTCCATTCCGCACTTTCAGGTTATCGCACGTCAATTCGCACATCAACAGAAAATACGCCATTCTCCTTGGTTTATGGAATGGATGCCGCACAACCTGTAGAGCTAGAGATACCATCTCTACGCATTGCACTAGAAAGTAAACTCGATGAAGTTGAATGGATGATGGTGAGATATAAAGAGCTAATTCTACTTGATGAAAAGCGACTAGAAGCTATACATCATACTCAATGCTATCAATCTCGTATGGCTAGGCATTTTAATAAGAAAGTCAAGACAAGAAACATCAAAGCAGGACACTTGGTGTTAAAATCATTAAGGAAAAATGTTTTGGATCCAAGAGGCAAATTTAGGCCTAATTGGTCCGGACCCTATATTGTAAAAATAATCCTATCAGGGGGTGCAACAAAATTAACTAATATGGATTGCAATGAGTTCTTGAACATGACGAATCTTGACCAACTGAAAAAGTACTACCCATAATTACTTGAGTAGGATACTCAAGAGAGCTACATTTGGCCCGATTCCTTAGGAAAGGATACGTAGGCAACCCTTTACGGGTGCGGCCACTTTAATTTTCGCAAACCTTGCATCCAAGATATAAAAAGAAATTTGACATAAATTCGACGAAGCATCGGTATCACAGAATAAAACCCTGTCGCCGACCGACTGACAGCCGCGCCAGGCGACAGCGCCTGTCGCCAGACGGCAGCAGCCGGCGCCAGCCATAAACTAACGACGCTGCAGTGTTGGGAGTACCTGGGCATATTTCGGTTTTTTTCGAAAAAATTTCGATTTCCGTACTCGAAAAAATTTCTGGAAAATTAAATTTTCTGTTTTCATTGCTTTAATAGATTAAATTTAAAGAAGATGATTTAATTAAAAAGCTGAAATTTCATTAATAAAATAAACTAAGAATTTACATCATTGATGGAATTAATAAAACTTAATAAAACAAATTAACTTTAAATTTAAAAGTAAGTCTAATAAATTTAAAGTTAAGCAATGCTTCAATCTTTCTTCTCTTTCTTTGCTCTCTTCTAACTTTTATCTACATCCTCTTCATCGTCCATGGCTTTAGCTAGTAGGCATCCTTTATAGGACCTACATTGAATTTTTGAGTAAATAGTTTCTCCCTTACCTAGGTCTCCATGTTTTTTCTCTACCCAAACCTTCTTCTCTGAAGTGTCGACTTTTCTTTTCCCTTTGTCCTTTGTAGAGATCTTCTTCTTAGGCATCATAAGTGTTTTGAATTCAACCTTAGTTTTACTCTGATTTTCTTCATGTCCTTTGAAGGTTTCCTGAGAAGCCACCTCTTCACATCATTAGGAAAGGAAGGAGGAACCTTTTGGGTAATCACTTCCCATAAAGGTCTAGCGCTCCCATATGCATCAAACAGGGAATTCATAGGGACGACGAAAATCCCCAGAAGGAATTGTTTGAAGTAGGCCATACTGTCTTTTTACGCTGCAGGGATAGTAAAAAGTCATCTTGGTTAAGCTTGGAAGACGACAAAAAGGTTGCTTGTTGACACCAACCATCTTCTCTATTTTCCACCAAGGGATGACCCACTTGATAGCAAAGTTGCAAGAGCCAAAGACTTTTTTCATTCATGGCGCCCCATCTTATAGAAGCGTTTCTTTCTCCTCATAAAGCAATTTGGAGTACATTTTTTAACATTGCCGGGAGGACTAATTAATTCTAGTCTCTCCATTAGCCACATCTGCAAAAAATTCAATGCAAATAAATTAATATTACTATACAAAAATATGTTTTTGATTTCTGTAATTAAAAATATTATTTTTCTACCTGTAATAAAATTGGAGAGCCCCGAAAAAGGTGCTTTCGGATTTCTCTTCAATTCATCAAGATTAAGCATAGTCTCTCCAACAATTAATGACATTGGATTTCTCCCAGATTTGATTTGCTCCAAAACAGTTGATATGATTGCTTGTCCCTCATTAGTTCTACCACTAGTGAGAAGATATTGGTTAAGCATGAAAAAGAGAAAAACCCTTCTTCTATAAACATGAAAAGATTCAGAATAAGGTCTATCAAAGTAATTGCGTGCAACTTCTTTCAAATTAACTATGCTACCATCTACAATATTTGTTAGATCTTTGTCTATTAAATTAAAGAAGCGCTCAAAATATTTATAATAATATTAATTTATTCTAGGGATTACTGCAAGATCTAATGCAGGGACGCCTAAGATAATACCGAATTCTTCTGGTAAAGGGATAATTTCATCACACGTTAGTCTAAAACAATGAGTATCTGTATCCCAATATTCTAAGGCGGTATGAATGAAGTTTATATCAAGATCTACCCCCCTTAACACCATAGATATCCCCCATACGAAAAAAAGTCTAATTCTTTTCTCTCTTTGGCAGTTAAAGACCGACACCATTCATGAGTGAAGTTGGTAAAACTCTTAGTAGTTAAAGACATGATTATTTTTTCATAAGCTAAGACTATGTTTAATATACTAAAATTATGAGAAAATCGGCAGACCAGGGGGCTATTTATACAAAACATCGGCAAAGTTTCAATCCGGAAAGGATTCGGAGTCAGCACTCTTCAGCGCCAAACGACGGTTCTGTCGTCTGGCGCAAATCGCCAGTAGCAGCGCCTAGCGCCAACGCAAAACGCGTGGCGTCACGTGGCGCTGACGTGTCTTATCAGCGAGCTATTCAAAAATCGAGTTTTTTTTTTCCGGCTATGATTCAAACATGTACAATGGCTTTACGATTTTATCCTTTCTTTTTCCCTTATAAATTAATTTTATATATTAATTTTGATTTTTCTTTTTTTTTTGGACTTTATTCAGACATAATTTTAAGTTTGTTGTACGTCCAATTTCAGTTTTCATTTTTCTTTTTGGGGGAGAAAATCGGATACCCTCCATCAATAATAAAAAAGACGGAACTTTTGCGCAAAATTATTAATTGTCACAATTTTTTGCACACACAAATATGCACATTAAAAATGAAGAATAAATGCAAGATAAATAAAGTCATAATATATAGATAATAATATGTATATATAAATATGTCTAATAAATGAGTCAATTGGGAAAAGTTCTATGCAAGTCAAAATAAAAAGTTCTATATAAGTCAAAATAAAACAAAACACAGGTATAAACTACGGTGCTGAAGGACACAAATGATGAGAGACGCCCATCATATCATAGAACTGCGCAGTACGAGGAGTATGCTCTCCACCAGCGCCAACTCTAGTCTCTGCGGGAGGAGAAAAACTTAGTACAGGACCCGTCTACCCAAGGTCACCCTTAGACTGAGGCTGCGGAGGCTGCTGCGATGACGAGCCAACCTCGTACATCCCACCACATCTACGAGCTGAGGTAGCCTCTCCCTGGCCTATCGGCTCAGCATGTGCGCCCCGTCAAACGAAGAACCCGAGCCTTCCAATGCCTCGGTCCGAGCAGCCTTAGATCGACCACCCCGACCGCTAAAACTAGTACGACGACGCCTCGAGCTAGACCTTGCCGGCTCTCTCCGGACCTTAGGTCTTGCCCGGGTATGAGAAGGAATGGGATGACCCTGCAAGAAGAGACCAATTCAGAAACAATCAAAATAGAAGCATAACAATACATAAATAAGGAGAAAAGGCTACCTCCTGAACAGCGTCGTCACGACGGCACGTAGCCGCGTTCCTCATCCGGACGAGCTGGCTTCGGAAGGCATCTATACACCGTGCCATCATCGTGACCACCTCGCGCGAGAACTGTTAAAGAAATAAAGACAGTAACAATGCATGATAGATATGAATAAATTACAAGTAAATAAACTCACCCGAGTCTGGTGGCGAGGAATCGACCGCTCCACGAAGCGCTGATCCTTAGGAGCCGGAGGAATCATCTCCTCTATGGGCTCGTATGTCCCCTGCTAATGGATGGACATACGAGGTGGCACGAACTCAGAAGGCCCAGCCTGACAAAAGCAAATCAAAGTTAGTAAAAAATCACTTGGGGGCTACTTAGCACAAGGTAAAAGATGAAAATCTTACCGTTGCCTCCTTAGACAGAACTAGGGCCGAAGCTAACAGCGGCAACAGCTCTTCCTTATAGCACTGCCATGGGACCACATGAGATCGCCAAGGAGTACCAGCCTTCTCTGACATACTGAGCAGCCTCGCGTCATTGAACATGTGACGCGACGGAGGAGCAAAAACGACGAAAGTATCTAAGGAGTGTTGAATAGCAACCTTCTCTCTAAGGTATGCAACCGCTCCATACGTCCCTAAGAAGTAGCAACGCTCAATAGTGTACTGCGCGGCTAACCCAAGGACATCTAAGCCGTTCTATGGCCGCTACCGCACATCAGGCTCCTGCAAAGAATGCCTATGAGATGAGAATCTACTAAAGGTAATACCAAAATCTTCAACTATGCTAAAATCATACCGAGAGGATCTACTCTCGCACACAGGTGTTATACATCCGAACGTGGCGGCCTCCCCAACAGGTGCTCACTGGAAACTCGCATGGCGATGGTCTTGCCGATGCGACCGAAGGAAAGTACTCGTAGAACCAGATCTACAAAGGACAAAAAAGTATCAGCAAGTGCTAAACAAAGCTTAGAGATAAACTTTATAGGAGATAAAGTATACCTCTACGACTCTCCAGAAGCTGGACAGAGCGACGTTCCCCGTGAAGGACCAGTATCGACACGAATCTCGCAATGCCCGAAAAAAATCAGCATAAGCCAAGATGGCCCAGTCATAAGTCCCGATCATGTAAAGATCACGAACTGCAGAAATGTAGTAAAGCAGCACTCTACTACCCTTATCAGGGGAAAACGTCTCAGACAGCAAGATAAGCGCAAAGATGCGTACCGCTGCTCTTGGGTGGTCGCATCATCCTCAAAAGCTGCCGCCAGAATTGACCAGCGAATACCCTTGGCACTGAACTGTGCTGAATCCACCTCAGCACGGGCCTGAACAGCAATCGGACCTAGCAGCTCCTCAACCTCAGGAGAGTAGACGCTGATGTTGTTGTCAAACGGCAGCGCAGTTGAACTAAACTCCATTCGCGTAACGTGACTGAATTTGGTTGGGTGACCATCATCTCACCCCAAGGAAAGTGGAAAGTGTTGGTGGTGTCCTAGAAGAACTCAACCATGGTGCGAGCCACGCGGTGACCCCAGTTAGAAGAAATCATGGCCTTTGCGGCCTCAAACAGGGCAGTCAACCCACAAGACTCCCAGAGAAATCTTAACTCTCCGTCGTCGCTAATGTACATCCTATACATGTCGCCCAGAGTATCGTTGCCCGATCCATGGCAACGTGTCCTACCAGCTGTAATCCCATGATGCACCCTCTCATAAATGTGGTGGTCGGGGGGGAAGTACAAAGTCCGCTCATCCCACTCAGGGAGGGGACCGAGAGAAGTGGACGGGTCGGCGTCCTCCTCTACGGGCTCATGCTCCCGTCGTGTGTCTCGGGACCGTGAACCCAAACCTCGATGTCTAGCCATACTACATTGTGCAAAATCAACATAAATTAAGGTTCCATAGTATCTAAGGTTCGCCTAACCGCATGATACTATGTTCGCAAAAAATAGAGTACGTAGTACTAAAAAAGAGTACAATTTCAATGTGAACATATACGACATTTTTCAAACATCCAAACAATTTCTTGCAATACTATGGTAATTATTGTGACAAATTGGACAAGAATTGATAGCAAAAACATCAAGAACAAGCCACATTGTATTCCCGACCTTAAGAGGTCCAACAAATGGTGACTTATTCGTTTCTTCACCAAATTGAGTTAAACAAGTCTCAAATTACTCATAAGGCAATATATAAACATAATCAAGCAGTTTCATCACATAAAATTTGACAAATAAAGCGAATTAAGCAGTTTAAGGTTCGAATTTTTCAAAAATTCGTGAACAAAGAATGTCAAATTTATCAAAACCAGGTTGAGTTTGAAGATAACTTACATAGATCGTTAAAGTAGATGAAAGAAGCTTCTATTTGCAACAAATTTGAGTAAATTTGGTTGAGAAACGAGCAAGAACGACCAAGACAAAGTTCAGCGGCGATTTGCGAAGAAGAACAGCAGCAGCGGCAAAATGAGGAAGAAAGGGGATATATACAGAAATCTCAACTCTGGCGCCAAATGACATCTTTGGCGTTTGGTGCTAGAGTTCAGCGCCCGGTGCCAGATCCAGCGTCTGGCGCCAGAGCCAAATCGTGGCGCCATCAACTTTTCAGCGGCGACATAATGCTCAGCTATTGAGAACGGTTATTTCGACCTCTTACATCAATTTTGGGTTCCTTGGCACGCCAATTAGCCCCTCTAAGAAATTTGACATGATCTAGTAATTGGCTCGATTACAATTGCATTAAGTGATTGACCTGATGAATGATCGTCTCACTTAGCTTAAAGCGCCAATGCATTAGCTCAGCAGAGGCACCGACGTAATGGTTCATAAACAGCAGAGGCAACAACGTAAAGGTTCATAAGAAATAGAGGCACCGACGTACTAGTTCACAATTCAAAGCAGCAAAAGCGTCGACGTACTGGCATAGCGGAAGCAAAGTTCAAGCGAACTTTTAAAGATCGACTGGAGTTAGTCTTCGGTGATTTTCTTTGGAATATAATTGCAACATATGAGGATGACTTCAAGCAAGGATATCTTCGACAGCGTTCCCTAGCTTGAGGAGGGTTATCACAAACAACTAGAGGTGATTTCAGGCGAAGTTATCTTCGATCGTGTTCCCTAGCTTGCGGAGGATGATCACAAAGCGCTAGAAGGTCGTTTCAGGCAAAACAATCTTTGATGGGGTTCTCTAGCTTGTAAAAGTCTATCACGGCAAAATTGGAGGTAGTTACAGGCGTAGCAGTCTTCAGGCGGTATTCTCTAGCTTGCGGAATATCGCCAAAACAAACAGCAGAATGGTATTCCCTAGCTTGCGGAAGGTTGTCACAACAACAGCAAATACAACAACAAATCGGTTACCTTCAGAGACGTGTGCTCGACAGTGCAAGATACGCATTTCTTAACTCTCTTACCTTTTTAACTAACGCTAGTTTTGCAGGTATCGGCGTGGCAAGAATGGTTTAGGATCGCATAACGTTCTGAATCATTCTCCGTCCCTATCGATACTTTGACTTTTGTTTTCAAAACTGGAGTTTCTCCAAACTCAGTCAAAGTGGGGGCATCTGTAGAAACCTATTTGTGTCTCTCCTAAACCAAACCCATTGATGAGTACCTTTCACGTCGAATCATAATCGAATGAAGTGAAGGTGTGCAAAGTCTAGTGTTGCGGTTAGTTCTTATTTCTTTTCTTTCTCACTGTTTTTGAAAACCTATTTTGAGAAAACAGCCAATCCAGTTTTGTTTGGTCCATGGCAAGGGTCCAATAACAGTTTGATTGGGTCGGGTTCGAAAAGAGCTTTCCAACGTTATATTATAAGCCCAATTCCGATGAATAGTGAGGGAGTTATGGCCAAATTACTAAATTGGGCCCGGTTTGATATTTATGTGCGGCCCAATGATCTAAAGTAGGGCCTAATATTGATTTATCATTCCTAAAGCGATTAGAATTGATTATAGTCTTCTAGATTCTTCTAGAAGGTTCTTTTCATTCTTAATTTATTTAGCATTGATAAATTGACTATAGTTGACTTTTTAGAGTTTTAATTAAGAATAAAAGAAGTGTTTTTAAGGAAAATACAATTTTTCCCTCTCGTACGGCTAAATTTTATCTAATTAAGAAAACGGGTGGAAACTGTTTTCTAGCGTTTAACGATAGGACCAGCGCCTGGCGCAAGGCTTGGCGTCTAGCGCCAATTTGTTTTATTCTTTTCAAAACTCTGGTTCGTTTTTTTTTTATCCATCCAGCTAATTTTCTATATTATAAATAGCCTCCTAAAACCTCCGTTTTCCATCATCGGATCTTATAAAAAATCATCAACTCTCTAGTTTTCAATTCTTACTCTCTTCAATAATCTCTTGATTACTCTCTCTCTCTCTTTTCTGAACTACTTTTTGCATACAAAATTCCGCATTCAGAAGATCTAGAAACACCTAGCCAAATTCGAAGTTGCCTTCGCCCTTGACGTGAAAGGTTTTAATTTCTGAGGTTTTGGTCCCAAATATCTATTTCAATTATTTAATTTAATTGTTTGTTTTATTATTTCCCTTGAAGTTACTAACGTGTGTATTTTGTTATAAGAAGGAGATACGAGGCATCCCAATAAGTGCTTTAATTGATTTATTGATATTATAATATAGAAATCATGTTTAGGTTGTCATTATGATTCCTAGTATCATGTTAGGGCGTTTTGATCTTCCTAGTATCATGTTTAGGGTAAAGAATAAGTTCCTTAAATAAATTGTGATCTCTATGATGCCTTTTATTGTCTTTCCTAATATTCATGTTAATATAATTTTAGGGTTAATGCTTTGATTTTTTATGTTTAGTGACATGCTAGAGTTTGTTATTAATCTTGTTAGTATCATGCCTAGGATCTTGCTATTATTATGCTTTAACATGATTATTATTATAATAATTATTATGATTATTATTATGTTGCTTGATTATATATGATTTATATTTATTTTTATTGCTTGATCACACCTTTTATGCATGTTTAAAGGGAATTGGTACTACTAATCACGCTTAATAAGATAATTAATAATCTTGTTTAGGGCTAATGTTAATATAATTCAAGTGATCGCTAATAATAGTTTTACTTGTGCATTTATATTCAACCAACATAGATAAACAGGTGTAGGGTTAATCCTATTGATTGCATGTTAGTTAGAAAACCCACATGAATACGATCAGAATAAAGTAGAGGCCTATTATTATGGCAGGTTCAATCTCTTTTTGGTTGGATTTGTACCTTCATCCCCGAACTACCAGTCATGGTTCCAGACCTATTGGAGTTGACGATCTCCTGGATCGTTAAGGGGTGTAACCTTCACCCCGTGAACGGTTTACAAGTTCCTAAAACTTGTTGGCGACTCTTTTGCTCTATCTTCTTTCCCTTTGGACACCACCGTAATTTACTGTATGACCACAGTGGGGTTCAAGCTAGGGATAATGCTTGAAATATTCCCTACACAACCAAATCCTAATGGCAAAAGACGATGAAGAAAAGACATGCTTTATCACCCCTTGGGGTACATATTGCTACACAGTCATGCCATTTGGTTTAAAAAACGCAGGAGCTACTTACCAAAGAACGGCTACGACTCTGTTACATGATATGATGCATAAAGAAATAGAAGTGTATGTGGATGATATGATTGTAAAGTCCAAAGATAGAATGGGACACATAAAAGCTTTACGCAATTTTTTCACTTGCATAAAAGAATATAAAATGCGATTGAATCCACCAAAATGCGCCTTCGGAGTAACATCTGGTAAGTTACTCGGATATTGTAGACACCCATTTGTGTCTCCCCAAAACCAAACCCAGTGATGAATACCTTTCACGTCGAATCATAAGAGAATGAAGTAAAAGTGTGGAAAGTCTAGTGTTGCGGATGGTTTTAATTTCTTTTATCTTCTCTCTGTTTTTGAAAACCTATTTTAAGAAAACAGCTAATCCATTTTTGTTGGTCCATAATATGGGTCCGATAGTAGTGTAAATGGATAGGGCTTGAAAAGAGCTTTCCAACGATATATTATTATCCCAATTCTGATGAATAATGAGGAATTTATGGCCAAATTACTAAACTGGGCCCGGTTTGAGCCTTATATGCGGCCCAATGATCTAGGGGAGGGCCTAATATGGATTTATCATTCCTAATGCAATTAGGAATGATTTTAGTCTTCTAGATTCTTCTAGAAGGTTCTTTTCATTCCTAATGCAATTAGCATTGATAAATTGACTTTTGTTGACTTTTTAGAGTTTAAATCAGAATAAAAGAATGTTTTAGAGGAAAATACGATTTTATCCTCCTGTACGGTTAAATTCTATCTGATTTTAGAAAACGCGTCAAAAACAGGATTAGCGCCTAACGCCAGACATTAGCACGTGGCGCTAAGCCCTGCGCCTGGCGCTATTTGCCAGCGTCGACGCTAATCAAGTTCTATTTTGTGTCAGAACTCTGATTTGTTTTTCTATCTTTTTCACTGATTTTCTCTATAAATAGCCTTCAAAAAACTTTGTTTTATTCACCAATTCCCAACAAGAATCTCTTGATTACTCTCTTTCTCTCTCTCTCTTTTCTAAACTAGCCTTTTGCATACAAAATTCCGCATTAACAAGATCTAGACTTACCTATCATAGTTCGAAGTTGCCTTCGCCCTAGACGTGAAAGGTTTTAATTTATGAGGGTTTGGTCCCAAATCTCTATTTCAATTATTTAATTTAATTATCATTTATTAATTTCCTTGAAATTACTAACGTGTGTATTTTGTTATTAGAAAGAGATACGAGGCATCCAAGTAAGTGCTTTAATTGTTTGCATTGTTATTATGATTTAAATATCATGTCTAGGTTGCCATTATGATTCCTAGTGTCATGTTAGGGTATTTTGATCTTCCTAGTATCAGGTTTAGGGTAATAACTATAATTTTAATATCAAATATGACAATTATGATTTCTATGATGCTTCCTATTCTTTCCTAATATTCATGTTAGTATCATGTTAGGGTTAAAGCTTTGATTTTTATTGTTTAATGACATACTAGGATTTGTTATTAATCTTGTTAGTATCATGCTTAGGGTCTTACTATTATTATGCTTTTAAGATGAATATTATTATAATTGTTATGATGATGATTTATGATAATTTTATTTTTTATGATTGTTATAATTATTGTTATGATTTTGTTGCTTGATATTTATTGTTATTGCTTGATAACACATTTAATTTTATGCATGTTTAAACGGAATTTGTACTTGTAATCACGCTTAACAAGATAATTAATAATCTTAATCAGGCTTAATTTGATTATAATTCAAGTGATCGCCAATAATAGATTTATTTGTGCATTAAATTCAACCAACATAGATAAACAGGTTTAGGGTTAATCCTATTGATTGAATGTTAGTCAGAAAGCGCACATGAGTACAATCAAAATAAAGTAGATGCCTATTATTAGGGAAAGTTCAATCTCTTTTAGGTTGGATTTGTACCTTCATCCCCAAACTTCTAGTCATGGTTCAGATCCTATTGGAGTTGACGATCTTCTGGATCATTAAGGGGTGTCGTGAACGGTTTACAAGTTCCTAAAACTTGTTGGCGACTCTTTGCTCTATTTTCTTTCCCTTTGGACGCCACCGTACTTTAGTGTATGATCACAGTGGGGTTCAAGCTAGGTGTAATGCTTGAAATATTTCCTACAGTTTTTTGGCGACTCTATTGGGGAGGATTTCTATTTTAATTCCTGAAATTTATTTCGGCAAAGATTTAGAATGAGTGGATGAGACTCGAAAATATCTAAGTATTTCATGTGCGTAATTTTGATTAACATTATTGTCATATACATAAAAAGATCTCATTGGAATGACCATCTGTAATGAGTTAAAAACATAGGATTTTTACACGTAGGAAATTTGAGGAATATCTTTCACAACTAGCATCGAAATAATGCTGCGCGAAACTGGAAAATTTTATCGAGCACAAAAAGCTGTTGAGGCATGTAAGAACTAGCGTCAACGGACAAAGACTAGCGCCAACATTTTGACATTAGCGTCAGGCGACAGCTTTTGTCGCCAGGCGCTAAAGCCAAAAGGTGGCGCCGGACTCTGTTTGCTGGCGCCAAATTCTTCCAATACCAAGCCAGAAATATGCGTTCTAATTTTGACCGGTTTTTAGCACTGTTGGCTCGATCCTACTTCCTGATTGAGTTTTTCTCACTTTTCTGAAACCCATATGTGTTCTACATATGGACATAACCCTCTGGGAATTCATGCTCCATCTACCTGATTGAACGCTCTGTGCAACAAAGGGTACATCCGAGAATGTTGAATTCACCAAACCATGGAAGCGAGTTTTTCTTAACTTGCGGTGTCCCATCCACTCGCGCCAGCCCTTCACGGTTAGGCTTCCGCGCGGTGCATTCGGACATTTACCATGGACCCTCTTTGACCAACCCATATCCCGAAGTTTAGAGAACTAGAGCCATGGTTAGGTTGCAAACTCATTGCATCATATTGTGACTACTTGACTACTTGTGCATCTCTTACTTGTGCATACTTATTATGTGACTAAACTTACTGGTTGGTTTGACTTGTGTTTGTAAATAAGTCTTAATATACAATTGAATGACTAAAGGAATTTTCTTAATTAATTGATTAATTAATTTGTGCTAAAAAATATACCTAAAATCGAGTTATAGTTCCTTTAAGTCAACCCGGATTTTTATTCCCGTATACTGCACAAATGTCAACTTTTTTTGGTCATAGCCAAAGTTTTAGAAAGAAATACGAGTCGTACAACCTGTGGATCTGTAGCCCCGAGTTTTATCTTTAATCTGGCGTTGGTTTCATCCCAATCAGAGTCACAGATCAAAAGTTATGACTAAAATACCACAGCCTGTCCAGTTTAATGCATATACGTGAGGTCTTAACTTAGTCTTTGTTCGAGTCTAGTCACATAGTCTAGCCACATGGTCATGACACGAGTCTTAACATGTCACCGACACTCAATAGTCTTAGCACACACTTTGTAAATACACTTTTCACACCATGATCATTTCTTAGGTTCATGCATGATTCGGTTTTTTCCGTCATTTAAGTTGGGGGTACATTCGATTCCTAATTTTGTTATATCCCTCCATCTGCATCATCTTTCTTCACATCACAACCTTCATTCTTTCTACCTTCTTCCATCTATGCATGTTGAATAGAGTTTGAGTCAAATAATTAACAATGAATATCCCCAAATTCCTTTTCCACAGTACCTGGTCGAGGAGAGAAGAGAGATTAATCAAGGACAACCTCTTTATTCAAGTCTTACATTTTGATAAACCAATTCGTCAAAAGAGGAAAGCTAAAAAGATAATGGCAACTCAAGAGGAAGTTAATGAACTTAGGAGTTAATTGACTGATGTGACTGAGGCGTTGAAGGCTTTAGCTCTCAAAATCAATGACCCTGTGAAGCAACAACAAATGGACCTTATGCAAGAAAGCTTGAGCAAGTTATCTAGTGATTACAACTTTCAAGGCATTAGTTCACAAGGGGTCTTGCTGGACAAGGAACTTCTTTCGCATAAGTTTAATGCCAACGACATCCTAAAATTCAAGGCAACAGGTAATCCTTACCTTCACTTAAGGGCCTTTGAAACTATAATGAACATTAAGGAGATTGATAAGAAAGTCTTTCATTCCTCGTTTTCTTTATCTCTTGAAACCGTTTTCCAACAATGGTTCTTCTCCCTTGACAAAAAGAAAACCTCTACTTGGGATGTTATTGTAAACGCTTTCATTAATAGATATAAGTGTAATATTCAAGTCGAAACCGAATATAGACAGCTCGAGGTGCTAAGACAAAAAGAGAATGAAGGCTTTACTTCTTTCTTCAATAAGTGGAGGGAAACTTCCGCTAAGATGATTGAGGTGCCCACCGAAAAAGAGTCTGTGAGGATGTTTATCAAGAAATTACAAGAAAAGTATTCAAAGCACTTAAAATATCAACACAACTTGAATACTTTCAAGGCCGTTTATGACATCGGAATCGAGATTGAAGACGACCTCGCAAAACAAAAAGCTAGTAACAATAGTATCCACGGTGGCTGGAAAGGAAAGAAGAACGCCAATCCTTCTTCTTTAAAAAATGCCCATACTAGTAACAATGTTAGTACCTTTGATCTTAGTGAAGTTTTAGCCATGGATAACAAAGGATTTAAGAAGCAACTAAGGAAAGACCTTACCCCCATTGGGATGAGCTACAATACTGCCTTCGATCGACTCCATGCGAAAGGACTCATTACTCACATTGGACCTATTCAAGATCGCGCACCTAAAAAGAGATTGCCTAGTTGGAATCCAGATGAACACTGCAAGTACCATCAAGGTAGGGGTCATGCTACTGAGAGCTGTTAGAAGCTAAAGGAGGCTATCAAACATTTGATTGATAATAACAAGCTTCCCATGCCTCCAGTTAACAAGAAGAGCGAGTGATGATAAAGCAAACAACACAAGACAAGAGGCGAGCTTCAACGACAAGATTTCGTGACCTCTTTTTCTATTTCTTTTTTATTTACCCTTTCCCCAATAAGTCTAGCATAGGCACCTTTTTATTCCCCTTAGATTTATTTTGTAGATTCTTTCTTTTTACCTTTTAATAAAATGAGCATTTATTTTCTTGCATATGATCATTTCATTACATTGCATAAAAAAAAAAAAAAACTCCATGTCAAACTAAGCACAAGGTATACCAATGATTTGAGGCACCCCTTGTAGCCACATCATGTTACCTTTCACCCTTCAAATATACAATCCTTTTTTTGATAAACCACTTTAAGCCTCGTCTAACGATAGACCTTTCTTCTTCAACCCATATCTACCTAACCTTGGGAAGGGATGGTGTGTAACTTATGCAATCTCAAAAGCTTGAGTGATTTCAAAAGATCAAAATAAATAAAATAAGCAAAAAATAAATAAAAGTGTACAAAAAGGGCAAGTGTTCCAATGTTTTTGATATGAACACGTCTCAAAATGTGTTTCTTATCGAGTGCTCGGTACTGTGCTAGAGAAACATGAATGCCAAATGAGTGATAGACCGCATGATCGGGATTGCCCACACTTATAAAAAAAATGCTAAAGCAAAAAAGAGAAAAGAGAGATAAAAAAAAGAGTAGAAAGCCTCAAGCATAAAAATATAAAGATTAAAAAGCAAGGCTGCACACCTTGGGATTTTATCGAGGGTCTTGAGCCTTTTATCCCCTTCTTCTATAACCTTTAGCCTAACCACTTTACAACCCGTAAAAATACCTTTTTGAGGTATACACATACTTGTGCAAGGTTCGGGTAGAGCTACGTTCGGCCTGATCCCTTACGGATACGTAGGCAAGCTCACATCAAGGTGCGGCCGTAATAAACATTCATTCATATTTACATTCACATTTGATCATATCAAGGGATCCCCTGTGCTCATCCCTATTCACTTAGAGCTAGACTTGGCGGCTTGATCCTTACATCATTAGCTTACCTAGCCTAAGAGTCACCATCATTTGAATTTTCTAAAAAAATAATATCTTCCCATACACTTAGCCTTTGCGGCCTAACTTTAGTATCACTTTCACACACATCACAGATACATGACCAAATATACTTTCCCTTAAGAACCCTTTGTCATGAAATCTTAACACAACGCTGAAGCATGCCTTGTCAAGTCAATATCGCTCATCAATCATCATTGCATCACAAAGTATGAAGTACTTAGCCTCCGCAACTAAGTAGCCTAAATACTTTCATTATCTAGTCAACTAGGATAGTCTAAGATGTTACAGTCCTTGTACTATGAGAAATAACATTTGACTAAGCTCATTCAACATGCACCTTCAAACACTTCGATTCTTTTTTTCGCGTCTTTCTTTCTCGGGAGAAAGTCGGTACCCTCCACAAAAATGACAAAATATTTTTGATTTTTTGCATTTTTGAGTTGCATAATCACAATACAATTCACACACGAGTCATGTCGCGTTATCACATTGAGTCAACACTATGCACACACGAGTCACATCGAGTCGAGTCAACCTCGAGTCAGTCAATTAGCGAGTCAAGTTTATACCTCGAGTCAAGTTTATACCTTGAGTCAATGAGTCAAGCAACACTAAACATTAGGTCAACCCTAAAGAAAGATAAGAAAAGTCCTATAGTCAAAGATATAAATGCAGGTACATCCCAGCAAGCAAGGACATTCCCGGATCTTTTTTTTTCAACAAAAAAGCCGCGAATATGACCAAATGAGATTCTTCCAAGATTAGAGGAGTTTGAGCAAAATTACATGGATCAGTAAATTAGAGATGAAGAGCTTTAATTTACAAGATATTTGAGCAAATTTGGTTGAAAGGAAACAACCAACTTCAAAGTTTAAAGCGAAATCAAGTAACATCGGCAATAAGAGCAGAATAGGGAAGACTCGACTCCAGCGCAAGACAACGACATCCAGCGTTTGGCAGCAGGTTTTAGCGCCTGGCGACAGAGTCAATTCTTGGCGCCAGAGATATTTCAGCAGAGATAGAGCTCGAAGCCTCTCAAAATGGTTATTTCGACCTTGTACAGCGATTTCGGGTTCCTTGGTACGTCCGTTAGCCCCTATAAGCAATTTGACATGATTAAGTAGTTGGCTTGATTACAATCGCAATAAGTGATTGACCTGATGAATGATCGTCTCACTTAGCTTAAAGCACCTAAGCATTGGCTCAGCAAAGACACCGACATACCGGTTTACTAGTAGCAGAAGCGTCGATGCACAATCTGAAGCAAAGTTCAAGCAAGCTTTAATGATCGACAAGCGTTAGTTTTCGGTAGTTTCCTTTGGAATATTATCACAACAACTGAGGATGACTTCAAGAGAGGTTATTTTAGACAGCATTCGCTAAGATTGTGGAGGTTGTCACCAAGATTTGAGAAGATAGCACGAGATGGGCGATCTTCGACGGCATTCGCTAAGATTGTGAAAGATTTGAGAAGATAGCACGAGATGGGCGATCTTCGACGGCATTCGCTAAGATTGTTGAGGTTGTCACCAAAATTTGAGAATATAGCACGAGATGGGCGGTCTTCGACGACATTTGCTAAGATTGTGGAGGTTGTCACCGAGATTTGAGAAGATAGCACAAGATGGGCGGTCTTCGATGGCATTCTCTATGATTGTAAAGGTTGTCACTGAGATTTAAGAAGGACGGTTCGTGATGAGGCGCTCTTCGGCAACTTTTGCTATGTTTAGGAAGGTTGTCACTATGATTCAAGAAAAAGAAGCTCTTTGTTCAGAGACGCGTGAACATATCCAAAAAAGCTCTATTGTTCGGAGACGAGTGAACATCAAAACGACAAGATGACGTTCCGTTAGATTATGGAAAGTTGTCACAACATCAAACAGCAGCAAATCGGTTACTTCAGAGACGTGTGCTCGACGGTGCAAGATACGCGTTTCTTAACTCTTTTATCTATTTAACTAACGCTAATTTGCAGGTATCGGCGTTACAAGAATGATTTAGAATCGTAGAACGTTCTTAATCATTCTCCGTCCCTATCGATACTTTGACTTTTGTTTTTGAAACTTGCGTTTCCCCAAACTCAGTCAAAGTGGGGGCTTCTGTATACACCCATTTATGTCTCCCCAAAACCAAACCCAGTTATGAGTACCTTTCACGTCGAATCATAATCGAATGAAGTAAAAGTGTGGAAAGTCTAGTGTTGCGGATGGTTTTAATTTCTTTTCTCTTCTCTCTGTTTTTGAAAACCTATTTTAAGAAAACAGCTAATCTAGTTTGTTTGGTCAATGATATGGGTCCGATGGTAGTGTAGTTGGATAGGGCTTGAAAAGAGTTTTCCAACAATATATTATAAGCCCAATTCCTATGAATAATGAGGAAGTTATGGCCAAATTACTAAACTGGGCCTGGTTTGAGCCTTATATGCGGCCCTATGATCTAGAGGAGGACCTAATATGGATTTATCATTCCTAATGCATTTAGGAATGGTTTTAGTTTTCTAGATTCTTGTAGAAGGTTCTTTTCATTCCTAATTCAATTAGCATTGATAAATAGACTTTTGTTGACTTTTTAGAGTTTTAATCAGAATAAAAGAATGTTTTTGAGGAAAATACAATTTTATCCTCCTGTACAGTTAAATTCTATCTGATTTTAGAAAACGCGTCAAAAACGGGATTAACGCCTAACGCTAGACATTAGCGCCTGGCGCTAGCGCTGACGCATGGCGCTAATTGCCAGCGTCGGTGCTAATCAAGATCTATTTGCGTCAGAACTCTGATTTGTTTTTCTATCTTTTTGACTGATTTTCTCTATAAATAGCCTTCTAAAATCTCCGTTTTTATTCACCAATTCCCATCAAGAATCTCTTGATTACTCTCTCTCTATCTCTTTTCTAAACTAGCCTTTTGCATACAAATATCCGCATTCACAAGATCTAGACATACCTAGCATAGTTCGAAGTTGCCTTCGCCCTAGACATAAAAGGTTTTAATTTATGAGGGTTTGGTCCGAAATCTCTATTTCAGTTATTTGATTTAATTATATTTTATTGTTTTCCTTGAAGTTACTAACGTGTGTATTTTGTTATTAGAAAGAGATACGAGGCATCCAAGTAAGTGCTTTAATTGTTTGCATTTTTATTATGATTTAAATATCATGTCTCGGTTGTTATTATGATTCCTAGTGTCATGTTAGGGTGTTTTGATCTTCCTATTATCATGTTTAGGGTAATAACTATAATTTTAATATCAAATATGACAATTATGATTTCTATGATGCTTCCTATTCTTTCCTAATATTCATGTTAGTAGCATGTTAGGGTTAAAGCTTTGATTTTTATTGTTTAGTGACATACTAGGGTTTGTTATTAATATTGTTAGTATCATGCCTAGGGTCTTACTATTATTATGCTTTTAAGATGAATATTATTATAATTGTTATGATGATGATTTATGATAATTTTATTAGTTATGATTGTTATAATTATTGTTATGATTTTGTTGCTTGATATTTATTGTTATTGCTTGATAAGACATTTAATTTTATGCATGTTTAAAGGGAATTTGTACATGTAATCATGCATAACAAGATAATTAATAATCTTGTCCAGGGTTAATATTATTATAATTCAAGTGATCGCCAATAATAGATTTATTTGTGCATTAAATTCAACCAACATAGATAAATAGGTTTAGGGTTAATCCTATTGATTGCATGTTAGTCAGATAGCGCACATGAATACAATCAGAATAAAGTAGCGGCCTATTATTAGGGCAGGTTCAATCTCTTTTAGGTTGGATTTGTACCTTCATCCTCGAACTACTAGTCATGGTTCAAGACGTATTGGAGTTGACAATCTCCTGGCATTAAGGGTGGTAACCTTCACCTCGTGAACGGTTTACAAGTTCCTAAAACTTGTTGGCGACTCTTTTGCTCTATCTTCTTTCCCTTTAGACGCCACTGTACTTTAGTGTATGATCACAGTGGGGTTAAAGCTAGGGGTAATGCTTGAAATATTCTCTACAGATACGTAGCAAGCACATGTGGTATTGAGATCGATCCCTCTAAAATAAAGGCTATCGTTGATTTGCCTCCCCCTCAAATGGAAAAAAAATTAGGGGGTTTCTTGGCAAACTACAATACATTAGTCGGTTTATCAACAATCTGACTATGACTTAGCTTGTGAGCCAATATTCAAAAAATTGAAAAAAGAAGAAAAACATGAATGGGACGATTGATGCCAAAGGGCCTTTTAGAAAATTAAATATTATCTCAAAAGTCCACCAATTTAGCACCAAAAGTACCTAAACTACCTCTTAGGATATACATCACGGTTACAGACATGGCCATAGGTTCCATGCTAGCACAAGAGGTAGAAAAAGTCGAGCGTGCAATATACAACATAAGTAAAAAATTCATTCAATATGAAATAAAATATAGCACCTTGGAAAAAACAAGTTTAGCATTAGTGTGGGCAACTAAAAATTTACAACATTATATGTTACCACACACTACTCGTGTGATTTTTCAACAAAATCCGATAAAGTATTTTTTTGATCAACCACCTATACAAGGAAGGATATCCAAGTGGTTGGTGATGTTGGCCGAATTTGAATTAAAATGTATTCTTGAAAAATCAACAAAAGTAAAAGTAATTTCTGATTTTCTGGCCCAACATCCTATTCAAACGAGTCAAGTAGAAACTACTCAGCTCCCGGATGAAGAGATTCTCATGACGCAAGATGAAAAATGGATAATGTACTTTGACGGTGCATCCAATCAAAAAGGATGTGGCTTGGGATTGTTACTCATAAGTCTATAGGGAGCACACACTCCAATTTATGTCAAACTAGACTTTAATGCCGCAGAATGCGTAGCGTGCATTGTTGGATTAGAAGCAGCAACTAGCATAGGTGTGAAAAATTAAGGGTATATGGAGATTCTAGTATTATTATAAATCATATACGAAAAAATGGAAAATAAAGAACTCCACAATGATATTATACCAAGCACACCTAAAGCAACTCATCGAGCATTTTGAACTCCACAATGATATTATACCAAGCACACCTAGAGCAACTCATCGAGCATTTTGAACATATTGATTTTAAATACCTCCCAAGGAATGATAATCAATTTGCCGATGCGCTAGCAAAATTAGTCTTTATGATCAACATTCCAGATCATTTAAATATGATGCCATTATGCATTGATAGAAGAGAAGAACTAGCTTATTACAACGCAATAGAGGAAATAAATGACATTGAAGGAGACAATCCTTGGTATGATCATATCCTCCAATATATTACGTTAGACACCCATTTGTGTCTCCTTAAAACCAAATTGGTGATGAGTACCTTTCACGTTGAATCATAATCGAATGCAGTGAAAGTGTGAAAAGTCTAGTGTTGTGGTTAGTTTTTAATTCTTTTCTTTCACTACAAGAAAAAGGGTAATTAGCGACGGCCAAAGTAGTCGCAATTCCGTCGCAAAAATGGATTTGCGACGGATTTGCAACTACTTTGGTTTGTTACCAAAGACCACGTCGCAAATCCATTTTTGCGACTAATTTTTGAACAGTCGCAAATATAGCGACAGATTTGTAACGCCTTTGCAACTATCATTTAGCAACTAAATTTCAAGTTTTAGCAACTAAATTATTGTCCGTCCTAATTTATTTGCGACGGATTAGCAACTACAGAGATCAATGTTTTAAGACTACTTTTGTGACGGATTAGCGACTGCAAGACCAAATTTTTGCGACTACGAGACTTAACTTTTGCGACTACGGAGACTAGTTTTATTGTGACGGATTTGCGACTTTTGAGACTAATGTTTTTTGCGACGAATTAGAAACTACATACAAGACCAAATTTTTGCGACTACAAAACTAATTATTTGTGACAGATTAGCGACTACTGAGACTAATGATTTTGCAACTAACCAATTAGTCTCTAAACCAAATTTGCAGTTGCTAAATATTTGCGACTAACTGTCAATATTTGAGACCATAATCAAGAAACCACCAATATTAATCACAAAACAAAAAGGTACCCACGCATAAATTCAAATAACCAAAATGTTAATTTTATTCAAATATCTAAAATATAATCAATTTTGTATCATTGTATCAAAAAACAATATTTAACTCATATGACTAATTGTTCCAAAAGTCACCTCCCATATAAAAAATGGTGCTTCAAATAAGAACTAATGACAATGTAAAAGACCAGTTTATAAAATTACCACCAAAAAAATAAAAATCACTTAGTTGTATCACGAGAGCGGGTGACTGCAGGCATAGGAGGCTTATAAGGACGAAAAACTTGTTTTACAAGTGATGCCATTTTCTGTAATGTTTTTTGCATAGCTAATTTTTCCTTCTTCCATGTAGCTTTTTCGATCTCATGATTTTCGACGAATTCCTTAGCACATTTTAAGCTCTCTTCCGCTATTTTTTGGCTTTCTTCCACCTTGTTATGGTTTTCTTCCGCCATCTTCTTTAGTTCTTCAACTTGAGAACTTAATTGAAAAATCATGGAAGGAGTGGAAGATGATGCAGTAGGTTGAGAAGTAGGATCTCTCTTGTAATACATTTGTGAAGCACTCCCTAAACCGTAGACTTTTCCTTTCTTTTGCCCACCTACAACCTCCAAGTAGACTTTGTCGGGGTTTATCTCAATTCCTTTGTTCTTATATTCCTCAAGTTTTTCCATATATTCTCCCTGCATTAAGATATGTATTAGTAACTATGATCTCAAATAGTAAAACTTAAATAAACTAAATACATTTAAATAAAAACAACTATAATAAAAATACAAGCAATGACTTGGGACATCGTCCGGGCCTAAAACTAGTTTGGACTTCTAAAACACAATTAAATTTAATTTGAGGGTGGGTGGTGATGGTTTGGAAATTCCTGAATGTGAGGATCAGGGGTAAAAGTGTCATTTTACCTCTTCATAGATGCTTCAGATTACAAAGCTACAACTATTGGGGAACAGAGGATCAGGGGTATTTTTATTATCGTTGTTTTTTTTTTAAATAAAAGATGCAACACTTATAGCAAAGTAATTTATGTAAGCAGTTATTAGTAAAAATTTCGACAGAGTCTCCTTTGTAAATTGAAGAATTCCCTCCTATAGGTTATGGCTTCAAAATAATCCTTTTTCAATTCACATTATGCCATACCACATTAATCATATGATTATTGCCGGTAAATCATTCTCATCCTCCAACTCAATCACATAAACAAATAAACAATCCATAATATCTCCAAACATTAACTACCATATATTTTTTTTTGTAATCTTAGAAAAATATAGAAGTATACTCATACCATGACTTTTTGAGACTTTTCACCCATCAATTCAACTTCATCATTGCCCACACAAACAGAATGAGTGCTCTCATAGACTTCAGCAGCAATTGGTAAAATTCCATCCTTTTTCTTTGCCTTGTATTAGAAGAAGTTGTTAGCACTTAAAGAAAAACAACAAGAATTAGGGGGACATAGACTACAGAGCAATTTTAATAAAGACCAGTTATAGTCATCTATATTAGCGGCTAAAAAGTTTCTACTTGCTTCTATCTTATATTGAAAATCATAAGTTTGCTTCTAAAATCATACACTTACCATTTTTTTAACCACTTGAGGAGTAGATACGCTACCTTGGCGATGGCCAGGGTCAAACTTCTCAAATGTTTGGCCAGATAATCGATTATCTCTTGCTTGGTTAGAACGTTTTACAAAATTAGGATGCTTACGCTTATTTATGAATTCAGCTCGAACAGTGTCAGTCATGAAACTAACTTGCTTATGGAGAGCCATTTTGTAAACTTGGTTCAATGTGACCCTAAGTTGGTCCCCAACTTTTTTGTCAAATTCTCTCCTAGCCTTAGCATCAAACTCAAGTATCCAAGTATATGTACGCTGCATTAGAATTAACATGTAAAGTTTATAATTTAACTCAGAATAGCATATTATACATAAAAGTTAAAGAACATGTCACATATAAATAAAATAAACACCACAACAAGCTGCTAGTTACAAAGAGAAGAAGGGGAAAAAAAAGGTACAAGTAAGCTTGCAACAAACTAAACACATCAAACAGCGTTGAAGATTTTAAATAGATCTCTTGGGTTCAGTTATTTGTCCCAGCATTTCTTTGTCAAGCCCATTCGGGTTCTAGCTACAGATTTTTCATGCTAAGCAAGAACCTTGTTATTAGGAGCATATTTACGAGACATTAATGGAGGAGGAAAAAACAATTAATGGTGGAGCAGATCTACTAGTGCTTTGTAAAACAATTAATGATGGAGCACGAACAGATCTATTGATGCTTTGAAAAATAATTAATGGTGGAGCAGTTCTAAACGCCATTAATTGTTTATTCCTGCTCCAGACTGAAAAAAGATGAGTAAATTCATAAATCTAATCAAGAGTATGAGTGCCTCTCTTCTCTCTATTGAATATTCACTCAAATTGACAAGTAGGAAGTTTTTGTGCTAGAATAAACTTAGGATAATTCACAAACATTAATATTTTAAGGAAACCAAACATACAAATATATCAATCAATCAAACGGAAAAATATACTTCTTTTTTTTTTACGTGCTTATGAATTATTGTTTTTTTTTTTGTGTTTGCTCTTCTGGCATGCTTTTCCACTCTTTACCAGTGATATTTGATGCCTAGCTTATCAATCCCACACTATATCATATAAAACTATTCACCACTCATTCAGTCTTGTAAGTCAATCCCACTGATGCAGCGGTGTAGGAAGGGTGGGGTGTGAGCTTGGGGACTGTGATTAGGGACTCTGATGGAAGCATTATGGCTGTGATGGTTCGTCATGTGAGTGCTCAGGTCCGTGTGGATATGGCAGAGGCTTTTACTGCACGAATGGGGGTGGTTTTGGCTACTGAGTTAGGCTGTCAGAGGGTTTAATATTCATAGCATGTGAAAGACACTTGTCAAGATTGAGTCATCTCTAGACTTAAATCAAATTTGGTTAGCTACATCACTTAGTTTTAGAGTAAAAAATGTGGTTAGCTACATAACATTAGAAAACCCAAAAGCTCTTTTTAAAATGTGGTTAGCTACATCACTTAGTTTTAGAGTAAAAAATGCAAGCTAAATATAACAAATTTATGCAAGGTGTGCGGGAGAACTACAATTCTTACTGAGGCAGGCACTCCTTGACAGACAGAGCAAAAGGAACAACATACAAAACTTGATTGAGGCTAATATGATTTAGGAGCAATGATTACAAGAGAATGTCTCAAATTCTAAACATACCTTAAACTCAGTGAACCAACGATCCCTAACCATAAGTGGCACCTCAATAAAATTCTTGTATGGGTGGTTGTAGTGTGCCTTCCAAGATTTTGTGAAATTTCCACTAACGTTATGGTCATCAAACCTGATGCATGAAAGATTAAGCACAAGTATAAAAAATGATAATAAGCTACTAAGACAACAAATATAATACATGGATAAATATAACTTACCATAGCCTATCTGGTGAGAGATCAATCTTTCCTTGTTCCACTCCATTCAAATTTTGTGGTGCCACATCATTATCAACAGTAACATTAGCATTAGAATTTACTTGTACCTGTTCATTAGAAGATGGTGGTGTCGGTTGTGTGACCACAGGATCTTCTTGATCAACCGATTGATTATTGGCTCGGACACCGGCTTGATTACCTCCCCGACCAATTTTTGAATTTTTCATGAAGGATTTCATTACCAAAGAACTAGAAATATCAGAAGCTCAATAATTAATTTATACATAATAACCCATAATAATTTTTTTAAAAAAAACAAGGTAAGCTCACAAACATGATCAACAAATTTTAAAACATTTATCATATATCAAACAAATAAGCTAAACACATTGTCTATCAAACATATAAGCCCATAACAAAGAAAACACATTGAAAACTACAAGCTTAGAAAATATTCTTCTTCTTCATCCTCATCATCATCATCATCATCCTTGTCATCGCTGTCAGTATATCCTACCTCTCCATCAACCTCCTCTTCAGATTCAGATTCAGTATCATCCCATTCATCTTCATCATGTTGTTCTTCCTCTTCACCACCTGAGCCGGCCTCCTCCATTTCATCCATATCCTCGTACATAATACCATCATCATCATCTGACCAGCAATGGGTTGGGGTCTTAGCAATGTCTACATGGAAAATTGACTCTTCGATTGGGGCATCCACACTTGACCTAACTTTAGTCTTAAAAACAGCCCACTATTGACTCTTATCTTTCTTTAAGCTTGGATATGAGGTAAAATACACTAAACCTGATGTGCTAGAAAAAAAGGATCATATCCAAGGTATTTCTTAGAGTGGTTCACATAAACTAATCTATACTGCTCATGAATATTCATGCCATTCATTGAATCCATCCAATTACATTTAAACAAGACGGTTTTTAAGACATTTACGGTCCCCAAGTAGACCAGCTCAATGACTTCTTCTAAAATGCCGAAGTAATCAATTTCCTCCTCACTTATTACACCCACACCATAATTCATAGTTGCCTTGTGCTTTCCATAATCAAAAGTGTGAAACTTAAAGCCATTGATGTCAAATTGCCTCCCTGTTTTAACTTGTCTAGACGGACCCATGGCAAGTGCTCGAATCACTTCATCAGTGTCATTAGATTCGATAACCTAATTTCAAATCCAAACCATTCATTAATAAAATATATACCCTTAGTCATATTTAGCGAATGATATATTGAAACTTGATTGTAAAAACTTACGAAATCCTGAAACCATTTGGAAAATTCATGTGAAAACTTGCTTCAAATATTATGTAGGTCAATACCAGGATATTTTTGCATCATCGACTCTTCAAACTTCCTATAAACCTTAAAACGTTTTTTGCATCATCGACTCTTCAAAAACAAAAAGTGAGAAAGCAAGACAAAAACTGCAAGAGTACGGGGTAATAATGCTGCAGGCCTGCAGTGAATATGTACAATAAATCTATACCGATGTTTGCTACTTTATCCCACAAACGATACGTTGATTTTTATTATTTTTGGTAAGAAAGAGAGCCAACGTGTACATGGATACATACATGTGCATATACATTAATAAAAATATAATAATGTTTTTTTTTTTGAAAACACAAAGTAAAAATTCCTAAACTAAACAAGATAATTCATGGTTAAATAACACATAAAAAGACATGAAGCTAGCCCAATGTTATGGTCACTCTCCACAAGTTTCTCTGTTCCTTCCCTACTAACTTGTTAAGGAAAGAGTCTGAGATGAAAAAAATTACAAAGCCCTTATACATACAAGACTAGAACTTCTCTGGAAAATTAGAGATCTGCATATGATTCTCCTCCTTTCAAGCAAGAACTCATGTATTTGATAGAACTAGGTTCCTCAGTATGCAAATGATTTATGGAGGTGTATATAATAATAATAATAAAAAAAAAAGAATTATGCAGGTTATATATTCTTAAAGCAAATGTTCGTCAGTTTACTAAGTAAAATTTTGACAACAATAATCGAAGAATTCCAGTCCTCCAAGGCTCCACCATAAAGTCTAGTCTGCATTACCATGTTTTGAATAAAATATTTCTTGCTATGGTGTTGGGAGGATTCAAAGGCCTAGATTAGTGTAACACTAAAATCAAACTGCAGGTGAACAATCGACATTTGGGGGTTTTGCTTGGTGAAAAGTATGGACTTTCCAGTAGTTTATTATACTTCTTGATTCACAATTTGCAATAGAAACCAAATTAAAATAAAAAATTGAACAAAAAACTCAATAAACCCTAAAATTCGCAATTCCTAATTCAACTAACTTATTACGTATTATTTTCAAGAATAGCCCCTATTAACCCATAAACATAATTGAGAAATACTAATTCCTAATTCTAGTTACTTAATTCGACCAAACTTTCAAGAATAATTCTCGAATCTGTGAAATTATGAGATTAAAACCAATTTGCAATTCAATCAATAATCAAATTAATATCTATTCGCAATTGAAAAAAATTAAAATAAAAAATTGGACAAAAAAATCAAAGATAAACCTTAAATTTGCAATTGACATAATGCAGTAAGAGAAAGATTAAATGGAAGGTAGGAAGAAGAAGAACGCGTACTAACCTAGGTGTAGTGGTGGTGGCGCAACAGTAGTAGAGGAATATGACGGTGATGGCTGGCTTGCTTTGAGGTTCTAAACTTTTTTTTTTTTTTTTTTTTGAGGAAGAGTATGATACTCTTGTTTTTGATGGTGAATACTGATGATAATTCTTTATTTTTGGCGGCAATAACTTGTATTTTTTTTTGGAAAAATGGAAAAGAAAAATCTAATCTTTGCACTTTTTCCTTATAAAAATCCAACCTTTATTTTATTCCTTAAAAATCCAACCTTTATACCCCATCTTCTCCAACAGATCCATTACCTGTTGATGACCGGTTTTTCTAAGTTGTATGACACGTGTCAGCTACTAATGGGTTAATTATTTTTTTAATTATTAAAAACCAAAATTAATTAAAAGAAAATGAAAAAAAAACAAAATTAATTAAAAGAAAATGAAAAAAAAAAATTAAGAAACCCCTTTTCCACTACCACCAAGACACCACCACCTTCCCCTGCCACCACTCCTTCTCCCCCTCCCTCCCCTGCAACCACTCCCTCTCCCCCTCCCTCCCCTACACGCCCACCGCCCACCGGAACCCAAAGCACACCACCACCACCTTCCCCTGCCACCAACATACACGCCCAACCACCAATAAAAACGCCCAGCCACCAACTCCACTGCCCCCCCACCAACACACACGCCCAGCCACCAAATCCATCGCCCCGCCACAAACTCCAAACCCGAACCCCGCAAATCGCCCAGCCCCGCAACTCCAAATCAGAAATCTCCCCTTAATTCCCGTCACTGCACCTCCCATTTTTCGTCACGTCAACCACCGTCGAATCCCCTAACCCCCCGAAACCCCCACTACCTGAACCTAGCCCCTAAAAATCTCCCTGACCTGCTTGAAACACGACCCAATTTTTTTATTTCTTCCATATCGCTAGAGCCGAGTGTGAAGGTTTATCCATGGAGGAGGAGGTGAGAGAGAGATAAAGAGGGAGAATGAGAGTGAGGGAGGGGAGGAGAGGTGAAACGGCGGTGAAGAGTGGTGGTGGTGGTGGCGGAGGTGGGGTTGGTGGTTTTGTTTGAGGAGAGAGGAGAGGAAAAGAAGAGAAGTGAGAAGGGAAAAATAGAGAAAAAAAAAATCTTTTTTTACCTGTTTATCAGGTCACGGGTAAAATGGATCTGTTGAAGAAGGTGGGGTATAAAAGTTGGATTTTTGAGGAATAAAATGAAGGTTGGATTTTTGTAAGGAAAAAGTGCAAAGGTTGGATTTTTCTTTTCCATTTTTCCCTTTTTTTTATTTTGGAGGATTAAGGGTTTTTTTTATTATACTAAGGGGTTTTTTTTTATTATACTAAGGGTTTATTTTTTATTATTTCTTTTTAATAAATATTAAAAATAATAGTAGCGACTACCGTGTTAGTTGGAAATTATTATAAGAGCGTCGCAGATTAGCAACCTCATAGCAACTATTATAAATTCGGTTGCAAATTTTGCGACTACTCGTTTTTTTCTGTCGCAAAAATATTTTTTGCAACTGATTATTATTGTAGTTGCAAAAATCAGTTGCTAATTAACGACCGCATAGCAACTACTCTAAATTTGGTTGCAAAATTTGCGACTACTCGTCTTATTCAGTCGCTAAAATTATTTTTGCAACTAATTATTATGGTAGTCGCAAAAATGAGTTGCTAATTCACCTTTTTCTTGTAGTGTTTCTCTCTATTTTCGAAAACCTATTTTATGAAAATAGCCAATCTTGTTTAGTTTGGTCCATGGCAAGGGTCCAATAATAGAATAGTTGGATTAGGCTCGAAAATAGCTTTCCAACGATATATTATAAGCCCAATTTCGATAAATAATGAGGAAGTTATAGCTAAATTACTAAAATGGGCCCGGTTTGATCTTTATATACGGCCCAATGATCTAGAGGAGGGCCTATTATGATTTATCATTCCTAATGCAATTAGGATTGATTATAGTCTTCTACAATCTTCTAGAAGATTCTTTTGAATCCTAATATGATTAGCATTGATAATTGAGTTTTAAGAGTTTTATTTAGAATAAAAGAAGTGTTTTAAAGGAAATCACATTTTTACCCCTCGTACGCTTAAATTTTATCAAAATATGAAAACGTGTGGAAAAACTGTCTGCAGCACCACACTACAGGCTGTCGCCTGGCGACAAGCCTAGTGTTGTGGTGACACGTCTATCGCATGGCGACAGGGGCGTGTTTGGCGACAGCGTCGTGTTTTATTTTTTTCGAAACCCTGATTCTTTTTTATCATATTCCGGCTGATTTTCGTTATAAATAGCATCCTTAAGCCTCCATTTTTAATCACCAACTCTCATCAAGAAATTCTTGATACTCTCTCTCTCTTTTCTAAACTAGCCTTTTACAAACAAAATTCCGCATTCACAAGATCTAGACACACCAAGCTAAGTTCAAAGTTGCCTTTGCCCTAGACGTGAAAGGTTTGATTTCTGAGGGTTTGGTCCCAAATCTCTCTTTCAATTATTTAATTTAATTCTTTGATTTTTATATTTTCCTTGAAGTTACTAACGTGTGTATTTTCTCATTAGAAAGAGATACGAGGCATCCAAGTAAGTGCTGTAATTGTTTTATTGATTTTATGATATAAAAATCATGCTTAGATTGTTATTTTTATTCCTAGTATCATGTTTGGACGCTTTTCTTAGTATGATGTTTGAGGTGACAATAATAAGTTCCTTATGTCAGTTATGATTTCTATGATGCTTCCTATTGTCTTTCCTAATAGCATGTTAGTATCATGTTAGGGCTAAAGCTTTGATTTTTATTGTTAAGTGACATGCTAGGATTTGTTATTAATCTTTTTAGTATCATGCCTAGGATCTTGCTATTATTATGATTTAACATGATTATGATAATTATGATTTATGATTATGGTTGTTACAGTTATTATTGTTATGATTATTATTATGTTGCTTGATATATGTTTATTGTTATTGCTTAATCACGTCTTTTTATGTATTTTTAAAAGGAATTTGTGTTGTAAGGTTTTGATGATTGTGAACAAATGATGATTATCTAACTAATATGTGTATTGAGATGTGCATGAACAAGTCATGAAGCATGAAGATGATTGAGTACAGGTTAGATCATCATTGAAGATGGTTCCCTACATACAATGTATGGATCGTGCTTGAGTTCCTCAAGGGGAACATAAAGAGAAGAAGTCTAAAAGTACAAACGTATTGTTAGACTTTACATGCAGTTCCTAAGAAGAATGAGAAGATGTTCTTTGCAAGGAATGAGCAGCAGTTCCTCAGGGGGAACAAGTAAAGAGAAGTTCCTTCGCGGGAGTAAAAGCTTCAGAGTAGAAGTTTCATTAGAGAAGAGAAGTTCCTTTGCAGGAACAGAAGCATCGGAGTAGAAGCTTCATCAGAGAAACATGAAGACAGAAAAATAGGAGTATATTTTTCTAGGAATCATGTAAGTATGTTGGACAAGAGAAATTGTCTGGAACAAGCCTAAGGAACTACATTGGAACGTCAGTCGGTAAGGAACTTATTAGTGTTAATGACCAGTAAGTTCCTTACTAGTCAGTCTAGAATTCATTATAGAAGGAACACGAGTTTGCACAGCACCAGTAGTAGTCAGTTTTCCACGATAAATAGTCATTGCATTATGTTTGCCTCCTTTATAGGAAGTTAGTTTTGACTTGGTATTAATATTTATTATTAGATTTTATTTTATAAAATATAAGTTTTTGAAAATAAAATCTGATTTTCTCTTAGTCAAAAAGATAACCTATTTTCCTAGTTTCTAGGGATTTAGTTTTCAAATAAACTAATTTATAAAATTATTTTATTTTATAAAACAAAGTTTTATAATCAAAATCTGATTTTATTATAGTCAAAGTCGTGGGAAAAAGATTTTCAAAGTGGTTACCTTAAAAGTAGGAGTTCAGTTGAGATTTTGTTTGTTAAGGAACAAAATGAATCTGGTCTATATGTGAAGTTAAATTAATGAACTCGTGTGTTATTTTAACTTATCTTCTTAAAGAAGTCAGTTTTAAACTCCTATTTTTTAGCACAAGGACTTGGTCCCCAAGGAACTTGTGGCTGGTATTTGCAAAACGTGCTGATTGCTTTCCTAACAAAAAGGAAGTTATTGAGCAAGTCGTGGAGTAACTAATTGACCCATTATTGTTGCTTATAATCAGAATTAGTTTTCTATTCGTGGGCCTAAAGATTTGGACCACTTCTAATCGTAAGGAACATGGGCAATTAGTGGGTTTTCTAATCTTCTATAAATAGAACGTTTTTAATTCTTTCAAAACTGTCTGACTTTAGAGAGTCATTCCATATAGTGTCTCACTTAAGTGGAATAGTTTTTCACAAGAAATATATTATGTCTTCCACGTTGATGAGTCAGTTCCTTTAGGTTCCAAGTTCCTTACATGTCTCAAAGTGTCCAACATATTAGTTTCGTACATCTATCTTTCATATGTATTTGAGAAATGTTTAAGGGTTTGAGTGAACTCTTGCATTAGGGAATTTGTAAGGGTTTGAGTGAACTCTTGTATTAGGGAATTTGTAAGGGTTTGAGTGAACTCTTGTATTGGGGAGTTGGGAAGTTTGAGTGAACTTCCATTTGTGAGAAAGAAAAGAGAAACAGAAGTGAGAAGAGAAAAAGAAAGAGAAGTGAGAAGAGAAAGAGAAGTGAGAAGAGAGAAAGAGAAGAAAAGAGTAACAAGTTGGGTGACTTATTCCTCGAGGCTTTGAGTTCATTGAGGAACTTGAAGTTAGAGTCTTTAGTTTGTAATGGGTCATTGCTCTATTCTAGTGAAGATTCTTTTTCCTAAAATCCCTTGTGGTCGTGGTTTTCCTCCTTGATTAGGGCCAAGGAGTTTTCCACGTAAAAATCTCTCTTGCACTTTTAGTTCCTTTAGCGATCTTTCAGTTCCTTTAGCTTACTTAGTTTTATTTCCGCAAAAAGTTTGGCTAAACTTTCATACTACAATTCAACCCCCCCTTGTTGTAGTATTCATTGAAACAACAATTTGTACTTGTAATCACGCTTAATAAGATAATTAATAATCTTATTTGGGTTAATATGATTATAATTCAAGTGATCGCCAATAATAGTTTTATTTGTGCATTCATATTCAACAAACATAGATTAAACAGGTTTAGGGTAAACCTATTGATTGCATGTTAGTCAGAAAGCGCACATGAATACGAGAAGAATAAAGTAGAGGCATATTATTAGGGTAGGTTCTTCCTCTTTTATATTGGATTTTTGTACCTTCATCTCCGAACTTCCAGTCATGGTTTTAGACCTATTGGAGTTAACGATCTCATGGAACGTTAAAGGATGTAACCTTTACCCTGTGAACAGTTTACAAGTTCCTAAAACTTTTTGGCAACTCTTTTGCTCTACCTTCCTTCCCTTTGGACGCCACCATGCTTAAGTGTATGATCACAATGGGGTTCAAGTTTGGGGTAACGCTTGAAATATTCCCTATAGTTTTTTGGCGAATCCACTAGGGAGGATTTCTATTTTAATTCCTGAAATTTTTTTCGGCAATGATTTTGAATGAGTGGATGAGACTCAAAAATTCTAAGTATTTCATGTGAGTAATATTGATTAACATTACTTTCATATGCATAAAAAATATTTCATTGGAGAGACCATCCATAATGAGTTAAAAACGTAGGATTTTTTACACGTAGGAAATTTGATGAAAATCTTTCACAACTAGAACCAAAATAATGCTGCGAAAAACTGGAAAATTTTACGAACACAGAAAGCTGCCAAGGCATGTAGGAACTGGCGTCAAGCAAACAGAGCTTATCGCCGAAGATATGGCTTTGTCGCCAGGCGACAGGGCTATATCCCGACGACAGTCCCTGTTGGCTAGCGCTGCGTTCTTCCAATACAGAACCAGAAATTTGAGTTCTGATTTCGACCAGTTCTAGCACTATTGGCTCGATTCTACTTCCTAATTGAGTTTTTCTCACTTTTTTGAAATCCGTATGTGTTCTACATATAGGCATAACCCTCTAGGAATTCATGCTCCATCTACCTGATTGAACGCTCTGAGCAACAAAGGGTACATCTGAGAATGTTAAATTCACCAAACCATGGAAGCGAGTTTAACTCGCGGGGTCCCATTCACTCGCGCCAACCCTTACAATGGTAAGGCTTCCGCTTAGTGCATCCGGACTCATAACCATGGACCCACAATGACTAATCCATATTCCGAACTTTTGAGAACTAGAGCCATGGTTAGGTTGCAAACTCATTACATCATATTGTACGTACTTGGCTAATTGTGCATTATTTTTTGTGCATACTCTATGTGTTTTTCCTAACCGTTTGTTTGACCTGTGTTTAAGCCTTTAACAAACTAATTAATGGCTATAAGGACTTTGCTTAATTAATTAACTTGAGTTATTAAAGTCTAATAATATAATCAAAATTGACATAGTACGACTTTAGGTCTGTCCCATTGAGTAAAAATACTGAAAGCATTCCAAGATTAATGCTCCAGTAATGGCGCAAAAATTTGGGCTGTAGCGCCACACGCTACTGTGCTACGACGAGCGACAACGCTGTCGTCTAGCGCTGCAGTGCAGTGTGCGTCGACAGTCCTGTTGCTTTGGCGACTTTTCAGGATTTTTCTCGAGTCATCACGACGAGTCTAATTCAACAGTTTGCTAATCAGTTCGATTATTTTGTTAATAACATTACCCTTGTTTGGTCCTTAATTGAGTCTAGGCACTTAGTCCCATGGTCTTACACAAGACTCAAAGCATGTCACTTGCACTCACAAATAAAGCACACACTAATATGTATATACACTTTGACAATATCTAGAGAGTCTTGTATGCACGTGTTTTCCGTCATTTTCTTAGGGGGGTAAGTCGGATATTAATCCTCCAATTAAACCACTTGTTTGAACCCATATACTTGATTCCCAAAAATATACACCCTATTTTTGCTTTTTTCTTATTATTATAAACCGGTAAAGTCAAAGTCAATTTAATTCAAGTCATTAAAATAAAAAATGGTTTAATTTACAGCGCGTGGGCAAGAAAGGAAGGGCGTTTGATCAGAGACAACCTTTTCGTTCAAGTACAGCTTTTTGACAAACCAATCAGTCGAAAAAGGAAAGCCAAGAAGATAATGACGAGTCAAGAAGAAGTTAATGAGCTCAAGAAGCAAATGGCTGGTGTTACTGAACTGCTAAAGACCTTAACCCTCCAAATTAATGACCCTGTAAAGCAACAACAAATGGAGATCATGCAAGAAATCTTGAGCAAGATATCTAATGATTACAGGTTCTAGAGCATCAGTTCACAAGGGGTGTCGTTGGACAAAGAGCTTCTTCTGCAGAAGTTCAATGCCAACGAAATCCCAAAATTCAAGGCAACTGATAACCCTTACTTTCATTTAAGAGCTTTTGAAACAATAATGAATATTATATTAAGGGTATTGATAGGAAAGTATTCCATTCTTTATTTTTCTTATATCTTGAAACCGTTTGTCAACAATGGTTCTTTTCCCTTGACAAAGAGAAAACCTCTACTTGGGAATCAATTGTAAACGCTTTCATTGATAGGTATAAATGCAATATTCATGTTGAAACTGATCATAGGGAATGAAGGTTTCACTTCTTTATTCAATAAATGGAAAGAAACTTCTGCTAGGATGATTGAAGTATCGAGTGAAAAAGAATATGTGAGGTCGTTTATCAAGAACCTCCAAGAAAAGTACTCCAAGCATCTTAAGTACCAAAACAACCTTCATACCTTCAAGGTCGTCTATGATATTGGGATTAACATTGAAGACGACCTTACTAAACAAAAAGTTGCTAACAATAATTCCAAAAGTGGCTGCAAAGGCAAGAAGAACGACAATCTTTCTTCTTCCAAAACCACCCACTCAAATGATGTTCGCACCTTTAATTTGAGTGAAGTCCTTGCTATGAACAACCAAGGACAAAGGAAACCATTTAGGAGGAAATTTACTCATATTGGTATTAGTTATGATACCACATTCGATCGACTGAATGCAAAAGGTCTTATAACTCCTATTGGCCATTTGGGGACCCACTAGTTGAAAAGAGGACAGCTAACTGGAACCCCAACGCACACTGCAAATATCACCAAGGTAGGGGTCATCTCACTGAGAATTGTTGGAAGCTTAAGCAAGCTATCTAAGATTTGATTGATAACAATAAGCTAGCATTGCCCCCTGCTACGGGTGCTCATAACCGGGTACCCGGGTTTTCGGGTACCCAAAAGTGCGAGTACCCGGAAGTGCGGGTAGTTATTCTATAGGCCCATTACCCGACCCGCTTATCTAGTACCCTAAATTTTAATATATATATATATATATATATATATATATATATATATATATATATATATATATATATATATATATATATGTTTGTTTTTTTAAAAAAAATAAACCTTTAATATTATGGACTTAAACCTGCTGATTTTATTAAAAAATTAACTTTTTTCATTAAACAAAAACAAGTGATGTTTTTATCTATTAAAAGAACCTATTGATTTCATTAAAACAAAATTATGATATTTTATTCTTAAAAAAGCTGATGTTTTCAACTTTTCACAGTGAACCTGCTTCCAACAACAAACTAGCAAAATCACATTAAAAATCTGCTTTCACCAAAAAAGTAACCTTATGGCTGCTGCAAATCCCTACAATTCTTCTTATATGGGGTTGTACACCTGTTTTAGTACAAATATTCTCATAACTCAAACAAATTCTGATTCAAAGCACAAAATGCTAACCAAAATTCAAAGTGTCTAGAATGCACTAGCCATAGTCAGAGAGTTTAAAGAGTCTACATCAAATTAAAACAACAAATTAAACAACCAAATAAATTACAAAGTCTAAACAATGTCTCAAAGCCACGAATCAAACTAAATGGGAGAGGGGATAATTTCAGTCACTTGTAACATCCGAAGCTTCAATAGTTTCATCAATGATAATTGTTGGTTGCTCCGAAACCAAGTCTTTAATCCCTTAAAAAGATAAATCATTCAAAAAACATGAATCAATTGTAGAATATCACAAAGGATAAAAAGCAAGTAATAAATTAAGTTACAATCACCTTCTTCTTCCATATTCTCCAACTCAAGCAAGCTTTCCTCAATAGCAATAGGGGTATTAGAATGACGCATCCAATCTTGGCAAAATTAACCCAAAAAACGGACAAAAGACCTTTAAAATGTAATATAAAACATTTTGAGTATAATCAAACATAAGCAAAGAAATTAACTAAAAAAATTCAAAATCAATACTGACCTTCCAGGGCTGACGGTGAGGACTGACGAAGGAAGGACGTTAGCTCGAGAGAGAGGAAAGATGTTTGCCTGAGAGGGAGGAAGGACGGTGTGTTGACTGTCTGGGAATTGAGATAGAGAAGAGGAGTGAGGAAAAATGGAGTGCGGCTGCTAGTTACTGCTTGTCTGAGAAAGTGAGGAGAGAGAAGAGTAGATGAAAGTAAGTAACCCTAATTTGAGTTACAGCTAATAAAAAAAATCCGGGTATTTAATGGGTACCCGCAACACTAAAAGTCCGTCCCATTACCCGAACGCAAATCTGATATTTTAGCAGGTCGGGTACCCGACCCGTAAAATTGGGAAAAAAACAAAATTACTCGTCGGGTACTTTGCGGGTCAGCGGGTCGGGTATTTTTTAACACCCCTACCCCTTGCAAGTAAGAAGCCAAGCATCAACAATGCAGCACCCTCCGATTCATTGGCTATCTCTGACGAGGAAAAAATTTTTGATCCCTCATCTCTCATCAAACCTGTTGAAGAAATTCATGCTATTGAAGAAGAGGAGGAAACCTTTTTCGATGCCATGGATGATTTTCCTTCTGAACAAGAACTTGCAACCAGGGAAGAAGTACGGATTCTTATATGGTCAATGTGGGAGGGAATAGACTTACTAAGTCAAGCCATTGAATTAACAAAGAAACAAGGAGAGGAGCTTCAAAACAAGTGTGCTAAAGTTCCACCTATGAAGAAGAAACCATTCTCTCTCCAAGTAATTGACACACCCAAGAAGAGTAATAAACTCTATACTCCAATTAGGACTTCCTATGCTAAAATGTTCAAATTGCTCTCCGAGAATGGTAAGGTCAAACCTCTCGAACCGAGACTATTTGAATCTTTAAAGAGGACAGACAGGTTCTACTGTCCACACCATAAATTAGGGGGACATACCATTGAAAACTGTTTTAAATTCAAAGATTTAATTCGGTAGATGATTGATGATAAGAAGCTAATTCAAATCCCACAAGAACAAGATATAAGCATTAACGGGGTTTGGGACAGCGATGATAAAGACGTCTATCTTAAAGACATGGAAGAACCTCCACTTTCAATGTCATATTCAATAGGTGATTTTTCGGATGAAGAAGATTCACCCATAGGCTTCCTCCCAAGATCCGGGAGAATGCAACCTCCCATCTCTTCACAACTTATTCCTACTGTGCAACAAGTTCCCATATCTATTATATAAGACAATGACATTGTCAAACTATTCAAAAAGACCAAGGTCGAAATGAACGTATGGAAACTTCTAGCTACATCTCGAGAACATAGGATGGCAGCAATGAACGCCTTAGATAAGATAGGGATAGATTTCGATACCACTCCTGAGGGGTTGGCTAATTTCCTTACGAGTGATCTCCCTAGTCCTATCAACTTGATCATGTTTTTTGACAAAGATTTACCTCCAAAAGGCGACAAGCATAACAAGGCTCTAAACCTTATAGTACTCTGCAAGAGGATGAATGTCCCAATGACTCTTATAGACAATGGATCAGCAATTAATGTTTGTCCACTAAGAACTACGAGGATGTTAGGCATAAGGGATGAAGACTTAACTCCGTCAACATAAGGAATAAGAGCCTACGACAATACTCGTCGCCAAGATCTTTGAAAAATCACTATGAATGTAACGGCGGGAGCAATGGAACATGTCACTACCTTCCAAGTGGTAGATATTAAGGCTTCCTTCAACTTATTGTTGGGATGCCTTTGGCTTCATGACCTCAAGGCCATCCCTTCATCTCTTCACCAACAGGTAAAAGCCATAGTTGGAGGTATCCCTATTACAATCGATGCTTCAGCTATGAGGAATAAAGCTTTTGAAAATCCGATCATTAATGTGGAGCACAATGAGGATGATGAAGACTTGTGGGGCTTTAATGAAGAGGTCTCCTTAATCGAGGAGGATGAAAAGAAAACACTGATAATTAAGGATACTGAGACGGTTGATATCTCAAATGATTCAACAATTAAAAGAGAAGTTAAAATCGGATTAACGCTTAATAAACAAGAAAGAACCCATTTAATTAATCTACTCCAAGAATTTATCGATATATTTGCTTGGTCATATGAAGATATGGCAGACATCAATAGAGAAATAACTCAACACACTATACCACTAATTCAAGGATTAAAACCCGTGAAACAAAATTTGCGTCAAATGAAACCCAACAGAGCTTTTAAAATAAAAGAAGAAGTTCATAAATAAATAACTGCTGGTTTTATCAGGGTATCCAAATACCCCGAATGGGTAGCAAATGTGGTCCCAATTCTGAAGAAGGATGGATGGGTAAGAATGTGTGTCGACTATCGAGATTTAAATAAGGCAAGTCCAAAGGACAACTTCCCTTTACCACACATCGATATTTTAGTAGAAAATATAACAAATCATGTGCTTCTCTCATTTACGGATGCATACGCGGGATACAATCAAATTCTCATGGCAGAAGAAGACATGGAGAAAACAACATTCATAACACCATGGGGTACTTACTGTTACATGGTTATGCCATTCAGGTTGAAAAATGCGGGTACTACTTACCAATGAGCAGTAACTGCCCTACTCCATGACATGATGCACAAAGAGGTTGAAGTATATGTAGACGATATGATTGTCAAATCAAAAGATCGCCTAATACATCAAGTAGCCTTAAGAAAATTCTTCAAAAGGCTAAGAAAATACAACATGAGGTTGAACCCATCTAAGTGCGCTTTTAGAGTCACCTCAGGCAAGCTCTTGGGGTATGTCATAAGCTCTAGAGGAATAGAGATAGACCCAACCAAGATCAAGGCGATCATGTCAATGCCACCGCCCAAAACCGAGAAACAAATTTGAGGGTTTATTGGCCGGTTGTAATATATAAGTAGGTTCAGATCGAAGCTAACAACAATATGCGAACCAATATTCAAGAAACTCAAAAAGAATGTGCCAGTAATATGGGATGACGAGTGTCAAAAAGCCTTTGAAAAGATCAAAGCCTATCTCACAAATCCTTCCGTATTAGCGCTAGCACTCCCAGGGATTCCTCTTAGGTTGTACTTAACAGTCACCAAGGAGACAATGGGGGCTATGCTTGCACAAGAAGTAGAAGGTAAAGAAAATGCAATCTACTATCTATGCAAAAAGATGCTCGAATATGAAGTACGCTACACACCGCTTGAAAAATTGTGCCTCGCATTGGTGTGGGCCACAACCAAGCTAAGACATTACATGCTTGTGCACACAGTCTTTATAGTTTCTCGAATGGATCCACTTAAATATCTATTTGAAAAGTCTACACTCAATGGGCGCATATCAAGGTGGATACTCAGTTTAGCCCAGTTTGATGTAAGATTCATGCCTCAAATGGCTATCAAAGGATTTGTGGTCTCGGACTTGCTAGCGAATTTCCCAATAGAAGATTCGACGCCAATACATGACAATGAATTTCCAGACAAAGACTTGATGGTCACAGAAGATGATACTTGGACTTTATACTTCGATGGAGCCTCAAAACAAAAGGGATGTGGCATTGGAGTACTATTAGTATCGCCTAAAGAAGAACACGATCCAATCTCTATAAAGCTAGATTTCGATGTTACCAACAACGCTGCAAGAATACAAAGCATGCATGGTAGGTCTTAAAACAACTTTGGCATTGGGAGTGAAGAAATTACGAATATTCGAAGACTCTTCGTTGATAATCAACCAAATCTCCAAAAGATAAAAAGTAAGGAGTGGAAGTCTAGCTCCTTACCAAACTTATCTGGAAAATCTCACCAACCAGCTGGAAAAGGTATAATACACCTATCTACCTAGAAAAGAAAACCAATTTGTTGACGCCTTCGCAAGACTAGACTCAATGGTTTGGATTCCTATAGAAATCGAGCAAATGCCTCTAACCATAGAAAAAAGGCATAAACCGGCTTACATTCAAGCCATAGAAGATGATGAAGTGATCTAAGATTATGAAGAAGAAGAAGAAGAACCGTGGTATACGGATATAACGTCACCACAGGAGAATATCCTCCTCATGCTTACAAAAGAGCAAAACGAGCATTAAGACTCTTGGCTTCCCAATACGTACTCATAGACAATAAGTTACATAAAAGGGTACCTAATGGTCGAGCTCTCTTATGTGTAGGGAAAAAGGATTCTCAAAGAGCTATGAGAATAGTCCACAAAGGCATTTGTGGAAGCCATGTTAACGGCAAAATGCTAGTCTAAAAGATAATGCGAGAAGGGTACTATTAGACTACCATGGATAGGGATTGTCATCAATATGTAAAAAGATGCCCTAAGTGCCAAATTTATGCCAATTTACAACATGTTCCTCCATCTCTACTTTACACCTACAATCCACCATGGTCATTCCTACATGGGGAATTGATATTATTGGTAAAATTACCCCTCCCGGGATAGGAGGTTACGAATCCATCTTAGTAGCAATTGATTACCTCACAAAGTGGGTTGAAGCATAATCATATGCTAAACTCACTGCAAAACATGTAGCATTCTTTATCGAAAAGAATATTATTTGTCGATACGGAGTCCCACATGAGATGATAAGTGACAATGGAGCTCACTTCAAGCTGAATGTGAAGAATTGTTACAAAAATATGGCATTCAACACCATCATTCTATCCCTTATAGACCTCAAGCAAATGGAGTAGTTGAGGCATCTAATAAAAATCTAAAGACTATTATCGAGAAAATGACAGAAAATTACAAGGATTGGCCTGAAAAACTCCATTTTGCACTTTAGGGTTATCGCAAGTCAATTCGCACATCAATAATAAATACGCAATTCTCCTTGTTTTATGGAATGGATGTCGTACAACCTGTAGAGCTAAAGATACCATCTCCACGCATTGCATTAGAAAGTAAACTCGATGAAGTCGAATGGACTAGAGCAAGGTATGAAGAGCTAATTCTACTTGATGAAAAGCGACTAGAAGCTCAACATCATACCCAATCCTATCAAACCCGTATGGCTAGGAATTTTAATAAGAAGGTCAAGACAAGCAACATCAAAGTAGGAGACTTGGTGTTAAAAGCATTAAGGAAAAATGTTTTGGATCCAAGAGGCAAATATGGGCCTAATTAGTCTGGACCTTATATTGTCAAAACCATCCTATCAGGAGGTGTAGCAAAATTAACAGACATGGATGGCAATGAGTTCTCAAACATGATGAACCTTGACCAACTTAAAAAGTACTACCCATAAGTACTTTAGTAGGGCACTCAAGAGAGCTACGTTTGGCCTGATTCCTTAGGAAAGGATACGTAGCTAGGCAACCCTTTACAGGGTGCGGCGACTCTAATTTTCGCAAACCTCGCATCCCAGAAGCAATAGAAATTCGACTGAATAGCAGCGCCATTGATGGAGATCTATCGCCAGCCGACAGACTGCAGCGCAAAGCGACAGTGCCTGTCGCTTGACGACAAACGGAAACATCTGGCGACAGCTGCAAAACGGCGGCGCCGTTTCTCTGGGAATATCTGAGCAAATTTCAGTGTTTTTTAGGAAAATTCGACTCCCGTACTAAAAAAAATTCTAGAAAAATAAAATAATTTAATTTATTTTCATTCCTTTAATAAATTAAATTTAGAGAAGTTTATTAAAAAGATTTCATTGATAAAATAATATAAAAATTACATTATTGATGGAATTTAAATGAAAGCTTAATAAAACAAATTAACTTTAAATTTACACTAGTCTAATAAATTTAAAGTTAAGCAATGCTTTAATCTTTCCTCTCTTTCTTTGCCCGTTTTCAATTTTTATCTGCATCCTCTTAACCGTCCATGACTTTAGCTAGTAGGCATCCTTTAGAGAACCTACATTCAATTTTAGAGTAAACGGTTTCTCCCTTAGCTTGGACTCCATGTTTATTTTCTATCCAAACCTTCTTTTCTAAAATTTTAGGTTTTCTTTTCCCTTTATCCTTTGTAGAATCTTTCTTCTTAGGCATCACAGGTGTTTTGAATTCAATCTTTTCACCCAAGCGTTCCTTAATAACAGGAATCACTTTGTCACCTAGACGTTTCTTCACATTGGTTCTACCTGATTTTTCTTCATGTCCTTTGTAGGCTTATTAAGCAGCCATCTCTTCACATCATTGGGCAAAGAAGGAGGAACCTTTTAGGTAATCACTTCCCATAAAGGCCTTGCACTCCAATATGTGTCAAATTTTTCTACTTCTTGTGAAACAGGGAATTCATAGGGATGATGGAGATCCCCAGAAGGAATTGTTTGAAGTAGACCATACTGCCTTTTTACCCTGAAAGGATAATAAAAAGTCATCTTGGTTAGGCTTGGGAGACGGCAGAAGGGTTGCTTGTTAACGCTAACCATCTTCTCTATTTTCCACTAGGGGACGACCCACTTGATAGCAAAGTTGCTAGAGGCAAAGACTTTATTCCACTCATGGCGCCCCATCTTAGAGAAGCGTTTCTTTCTCCTTACAAAGCAATTTGGAGTATATTTTTCAATATATTCAGGAGGACTAATTAATTCTATTCTCTCCATTAGCCATATCTGCAAAAATAATTCAATGCAAATAAATTAGTATTACTATACAAAAATATGTTTTTGATTTCTGTAATTAATAATATTATTTTTCTACCTGTAATAAAATTGGAGAGCTCTGAAAAGGTGTTTTTGGATTTTTCTTCAATTCATCAAGACTAAGCATAGTCTCTCCAACAATTAATGGCATTGGATTTCTTCCAGATTCAATTTGCTCCAAAACAGTTAGTATAATTGCTTGACCCTCACTAGTTCTACCACTAGTGAGAAGATATTGATTAAGCATGCAAAAGAGAAAAGCCCTTCTATTATAAACATGAAAAGATTCAGAATAAGGTCTATCAAAGAAGTGGCGTTCAATTTCTTTTAAATTAACTACACTACCATCTACAATATTTGTTAGATCTCTATCTCTTTGTAGACACCCAAATGTGTCTCCCCAAAACGAACCCCCAATGATGAATACCTTTCACGTCATTTGATTATCAAATAAAGTGAAAGTGTGAAAAGTCTAGTGATGAGGATGTTTTTATTAAAATATTTTTTTTTTTTCTGTTTTTGAAAATATTTCTTCTCTTACCCTATTTTTGAAAAATGTGCATTCCACTTTATTTTGGTCCATCATATGGGTCCTTTAATGGTGTATTTGGATGGGGCTTAAAAAGACCTTTCAAACGATACATTATAAGCCCAATTCCGATGAATAATGAGGAAGTTATGGCCAAAATACTAAACTGGGCTCAAACCGGATTTTACCTACGACCCAATGATCATGTGTAGGGTCCAAAGGTATAATCCTATTCCTAAACTAATTAGGATTAATTAGAAGCTTCTATAAGTTTCTAAAAGATCTTAATTATCCTTTTTGAAAAGATAAGATTAAAGAATTTGAGTTAAATAAAAACTTTCCTTTTTCTTAAATCCTAATTCTATTCGAATTTGAAGATGTTTAAACACAGTCTGATATTATTTTCGTGCCTCATAATATTTACCCAAATCTTGTATTGTTGGATAGATCCTGAAATTACCTTTCTAATGATATATTATAATATTAAATTCGAGCAATAACGAAAAAAGATATGAATGAGATATGAAACTCTATCCAAAACTGACACCGTCTAACTATTTCGGCCATATCTTTTTATTTACAAAATATTTTAATCTTGCAAATTCTTGACTGCATTATAGTGCAGCCAAGCTAGCTGCAACACCATTAAATGTGAACATATAGTACGTTAAAATGAACATACGTTTTTTTTCTTCCTTATATTTTAATTCTCTTTCTTCTTCTTCCTTAGTTCTATTATTTTTCTCTCTCTTCAGTTTTCTTTCAATTTAACATTCTCTCTCTCCTCTTTACCTCATTTCCCTTCAATCTTTAAAGTTTTCTTCTTCTTTATATAAATTTTTGAGTTACTAATTCGTGTTTTAGTGGGTATACTTCTTTCTTTCTAAATCTATGAGTTTCAGATTCAATCATTTGGCTTTATCAAAGAGGAAAGAAAAAAAAGGAGGAGAGAGAAAGTTGAAGGTCAAAGAAAACAATGGAGGTTAGATTTTATTAATTTGTAGTTGTCTTTTGTATGATTTCGTTGATCATGCATGATGATTTATTGTTTGACTGTTTGAAATTATTATGAGTTTGTGATGAATATCAATTAAATTGCTTAATTGTTAATGAATATCAATTGTTTTGCTTAATTTGTAGTTATTTTCTCTCCCCCCCCCTCTTTCTCTCTCTCTTTCTCTCTCTCTCTTTTTCTTTTGATTTCTAATCATGTTACAAATCAATAATTAGTTTCTCTATGATGAATAAGGATTAGATTTAAGGTGTATATTCAATTTTTTAGAGTTTTAATAATTACAATCGATCTTGAATATAATTTCTGTTAAAAAAATGAACACGTAGGAATTTAAAAATGAACATCTTTTACAAAATGGGCATTTAGTACACCGAAAATGAATATTAAAAACATAAAAAATGAACATATTTCAACAATTTATTTTATTTTTATTTTTCATTAATAATTATATACAATAAATTTGAACCTTAATGAAAATCATGTTCATTTTAATTTCCTAAATGTTCATAACTTTTTGTTACATGTTCATTTTATAAGTGTTAATTTTTTAATACTAAATGTTCATTTTTATTAGGTTGAAAGTAAAATATAATATGTTGAAAGTTAAATTATCTTAACATTTAGTGTTGAAAATCTGAACAATTTATTATGAATATATATGTTTCGTTATTCATTAAATTACGAACACAAATGACATATAGAGTGATAATTATTTATATTCTTAACTATTGTATTGATGATAATATATTATGAACATTCTAAATAATTATTATGAACATATGTTGTGATGATTATGAATTTTGATTATTTGTTATATTTTAGTGAGTACATATTAATTGTATTTGTAGAAAACAAAGACTCTTAATTAGTGAAGAAACAAGTAAGAAGTGATGAAGAAGTATATGATATTGCAATGAATTTGCCTTTAAGTTGGAGAATTTCCGATGTATATGATACCAATTTTATGGTTGTATGATAAAGGTTCATTTCTTTTTTCTTTTTTTTTCTTTTTTTCTTTTTTTTTTTTTTTTTTTGACATGTTCACTTTTTATTACTGAATGCTCATTTTTTAACGTGTTCAATTTTATTACTGAATATTTTTTTTTCCTTTTTTTTATGTGTTTATTTTTCTAACTAAATGTTCATTTTTAAGGTCGTGGTCTAGCAAATTTATGATTATATGATAATCAGATTCATTTTTAATAAATGTTCATTTTTTTTACGTGTTCATTTTTTGTTATTAAATGTTCATTTTTTTATGTTCATAATTTTTAACTAAATGTTCATTTTTTATTTAGGCCGCGCGTTTTGGGCCTCACTTGTTGTAGCTATCTTTTTCAAATTGGGTTGAAAGTAGACTTCAAGAGCTTTCCAACGACATATTATATGCCTTATTTGGACTTCTGGATCAAAAGATATGATAAAGACAAAATCCGCAAAAGCTGATGTCCATCGAGTTTTATTTTGATTCGAATTCGGATTCTTTTCTTATTCTTCGACTCTCTTTTTTCTCTATAAATAGTGGTCATATATCCCCTTTTTCAATCATCAACTCTCATCAAGAATTTCTTGATTCTCTCTCTCTTTCTAGCCTAGCCATTTACAAACACAATTCCTCATACATTAGCACTAGAAACACCTAGCCAAGTTCGAAGTTGTCTTCGCCCTAGACGTGAAAGGTTTTAATTTCTGAGGGTTTGGTCCCAAATCTCTCTTTCAATTATTTAATTTAATTGTTTGATTTATTATTTTCCTTGAAGTTACTAACGTGTGTATTTTTTTTATTAGAAAGAGGTACGAGGCATCCAAGTAAGTGCATTAATTGGTTTATTGTTATTATGATATAGAAATCATGTCTAGGTTGTTATTATGATTCCTAGTATCATGTTAGGATGCTTTTCTTAATTTGATGTTTTGAATTATGCTTATGATTGATTATAATTATTATTTATGATTTTTATCATTATTATGTTGCTTGATTATATTTTTATTGTTATTGCTTTATCACGCCGTTTATGCATGTTTAAAGGGAATTTGTATTTGTAATCACGCTTAATAAGATAATTAATAATCTTGTTTAGGGTTAATTTGATTATAATTCAAGTGATCGCCAATAATAGATTTGTTTGTGCAATATTCAACCAACATAGATAAACAGGTTTAGTTTAATCCTATTGATTGCATGTTAGGTAGAAAGCGCACATTAATACGATCAGAATAAAGTAGAGGCCTATTATTAGGGCAGGTTCAATCTCTTTTAGGTTGGATTTGTACCTTCATCCCCGAACTACTAGTCATGGTTCTAGGCCTATTGGAGTTGACGATCTCCTAGATCGTTAAGGGGTGTAACCTTCACCCTGTGAACGGTTTACAAGTTCCCAAAACTTGTTGGCGACTCTTTTGCTCTATCCTCTTTCCCTTTGGACACCACCGTACTTTAGTATATGATCTCAGTGGGAATTAAGTTTGGGGTAATGCTTGAAATATTCCCTACACTCTTAAATTAAAGAAGCGCACAACATCTTTATAATAATATTCATTTCTTCTAGGGATTATCGCAAGATCTAATGAAAGGAAGTTTAGGATGGCACCAAATTCTTCTGATAAAGGGCTAATTTCATCCCACCCTTGTCTAAAGCAATGTGTATCTGTATCCCAGTTTTCTAAGGCGGTATGAATAAAATCTATATCAAGATCTTCCCCCTTAACACCATAAATACCTCCCATGTGAAAAAAGTCGAGTTCTTTTCTCTCACGAGTGAAATTACTAAAACTCTTAGTAACTAAAGACATGATTATTTGTTGAGAAACTAAGATTATAATTAATCTCTTTGAATTATACAAAAAATCGGCAGATTAGGGGGCTATTTATTTACAAAATCGATGCATTTTGACTCCGGAAAGGACTCGGAATCAGCGCACTGCAGCGCCGAACGGCAAGCCTGTCGCCTGGCGGCAGCTTAGCGCTCGACGACAGAGCTAAACGCGTGACGACACACGGCGCTGCAGCGCTTTTCTCAACGTGCTATGCAAAGCGCGTTTTTCTTGCTATGATTTGAATTCGTACAAAGACTTTACGATTTTTCCCTTTGTTCAAATATGCCAAATATATTAATTTAATATATTTCCCTTCTATTTTTCTTCTAGAATTTATTCAAACTTAATTAAATTTATGTTTGTTTTAAGTCCAATTTATTTTTCATTTTTTCTTTTTGAGGAGAAAGTCGGATACCCTCCAGTAGTAATATAAATGACGGAAATTTTTGCGCAAAATTAATCACAATTTTTTGCACACACACATATGCACATAAAAATGAAAAATAAATACAAAGATAATACAATCATAATAGATAATAGTCTGTATATACAAAATTTGTCTAACAAATGTAGATAACAAATGAGTCGGTCAGGAAAGTCCTATAAAAGTCAGAATAAATAAACACAGGTACAACTACGGCGCTTGAGGATGCAGAGGATGAGGAATGTTCATCATATCGAAGAACTGCGCAGATTGTGGAGTATGCTCCCCACCAGCTTCGGTCTCACCAAGAGACAGGAAACTCAACTTAGGATCAGTCCACCGAAGGTCGCCTCGGTGATGAATCAGCAAATGCTGAGGCTGCGGAGGCTGCTGCGACGACGAGCCGACCTCGTAAAGAAAAAAAGCTACCTCCTGAATAGTGTCGTCGCAGCGACAAGAAGCCACGTTCCTCATCCGCATTACCTAGCTCCGAAAGGCATTTATGCACCTCGCCATCGCCGTAACAACCTCACGCTAGAACTGTCAAAGAAATAAAGTCAGTAACAATACAAGACAGATATAAACAAATAACAAGTAAATAACTCACCCAAGTCTGGTGATAAGGGATAGATCGCTCAACAAAACGCTGATCCTTGGGAGCCGGAGGGATCATCTCCTAAATAGGCCCGTATGTCTCCTAATAGTGGATGGACATACGAGAGGAAACAAACTTAGTAGGCTCAGTCTGGCAAAAAGTAAACCAAAGTGAATAAAATACCGCTTAGGGGCTACTTAACATAAGTTAAAAGATAAAAATCACACCGCGGCCTCCTCAGACAGAACAGGGGTCGGAGCTAACAACGGCAGCAGATCCTCCTCGTAGCATCTCCCCGAGCTAGCATGAGATCGCCAAGGGGTACCAGTAGGCGACCTCTTCGACAAGTTGAGCAACATTGCGTCATGAAACGTGTGGTGTGGCGGAGGAGCAGGGAAGACAAAACTGTCTGAGGAGTGCTGAATAGCAACTCTCTCTCCAAGGTACACGACCGCCTCATACGTCCCCTGAAAGTAGCGACGCTCAGTAGTGTAGTGCGCAGGAATAACCAAACCGCCCCATGGCCGGTATAATACATCAGGCTCCTGCAAAGAATGTCTATGAGATAAAGCTCTACCAAAAGCGATATAAAGATGTCAACTATGCAAAAGAACATACCGAGAGGATCAGCTCTCGAACACGGACAATAGTTCCTGGTTACTGAAGCGACCTCCCCAATAGGCGCCAATAGGGAACTCGCGTGGAGATGGTCTCGCCGGCGCAACCGAAGAAAGGTGCGCATAGAACCAGATCTACAAAGATAAAAAGAAATCAGCAAGTGCTAATAAGAGTTTAGAGCTAACTTTTAAGAGATAAAGTATACCTCTACGGCTCTTTAGAAGCCAGAGAGAGCGATATCTCCTTTGTAAGACCGAAGTTGACAGGAGTCTCGCAACCTTCGCAGAAAATCAGCATAGACCACGCTGGCCCAATCGTAAGTCCCAATCAGTTGAAGATTGTGGACAGCGGGAAGGTAGTAAAGCAGCACCCAACTACCCTTGTCAAGGGAAAATTTCCCTAATAGCAAAATAATTGCAAAGATGCGCACCCACTGCTCTCGAGTGGTTGCTATGTCCTCGAAAGCCATAACCAGAGTCAACCGGCGAATGCACCTGGAACTGAATCGTAATGGCTCCACCTCAGCACGGGCCCGAACAGCAATCGAACCCAACAACTCATCAACCACAGGAGAAAAAACACTGATGGAGCTGTCAAACGGCAGCACGATTGAGCTAAACTCCAGTGTCGAGATGAGACTGAAGTCGGCCGGGGTGATAGTCATCTCACCCCACGGAAAGTGAAAAGTGTTGGTGGTGTCCTAGAAGAACTCCACCAAAGCGCGAACCATGTGGTAGCTCACGTCAAATGAGTACATGGCCTGTGTGGCCCAAAACAAGGCAGTAAGTCCACAAGACTTCCAAAGAAGGCGCATCCCCTCATCGTCGCTGAAATACTTGCCGTATAGCTTGCCTAGGGTGTCATTGCCCGAGCCATGACTACGTGTCCTACCACTAATAATTTCGCTATGCACCCTCTCTGAAATATGGTGCTCGGGGACAAAAAATAACTTCTTCTCGTCCCAATCAGGGAAGGGACCGAGAGAAGTGGACGAGTCGGCGTCCTCCTAAACGGGCTCATGCTCCCGTCGTGTGTCTCGGGATCGGGAACTGGAACCTCGTTGTCTAGCAATACTAAATTGTGCGAAATTGGCAAAAATTAAGGTTCTATAGTATCTAAGATTAGCCACATGATACTATGTACGCAAAATAGAGTACGTAGTACTAAAGCACAGCACAATTTCAATTCAAGCATATATGGCATTTTTCAAGCAACCAAACAATTTCTTACAATATTATGACAATTATTGTGACAAATTAGATAAGAATTGCTAGCAAAACATCAAGAACGATCCACATTGTTTTCCCGACCTTAAGAGGTTCAACAATGGTGAATCGTTCGTTTCTTCACCAAATTTAGTCAAACAAGTCTCAAAATACTCTCAAGACAATATATAAACATAATCAAGCAATTTCAGGCATAAAATTTGACAAACAAAGCAAATTGAGCAATATTAGTTTCGAATTTTCATGAAATTCGTGAATGAACATGCGTGAAATTCATCAAAATTCGAGTGAGTGTGGGAAAAACTTACATAGAACAACAAACTAGATTAACAAAGCTTGGATTTACAACAAATTTGAGCGAATTTGGTTGAGAAACGAGCAAGAATGAGCAATTCGAAGTTTCGTGGCTAAACTCAAATGAAATAAGAGCAGTAGCAGCGAAATAAGGGAAGAAGGGAATTTATGAAGAAATCCCGAGAGCAGCGTCTCACGACAACTCTGTCGCCGAGCGACAGGGAAATATCGCGACGCCAATGACGTTGCAGCAGCGACAGAATGTGAAGCCTCTTAGAATGGTTATTTCGACCTCATACAAAAATTTTGGGTTCCTTGGTATGCCTGTTAGCCCCTATAAGCAACATGACATGATTTAGTAATCGGCTTGTTTACAATCGTAATAAGTGATCGACCTGATAAATAATCGTCTCACTTAGCTTAAAGTGCCTAAACATTGGCTTATTGCAAAGGCACCGACATACTGGTTAACAAACAAATCGAAGCACCAACATACTGGTTCACAGTTCAGAAGCACCGAACTACTGGTTCACAAGCAGCAAAAATGCCGACGCACTGGCATAACAAAAGCAAAGTTCAAGCGAACTTTAAAGGATCGACATGCTTTGGTCTTCGGTGATACTCTTCAGAGTATTGTCGTAACAAAAGAGGATGGCTTGCAGAAGATAATCACAAAGCGCTAGAAGGTGGTTTCAGACAAAGCAATCTTCGATAGGGTTCTCTAGCTTGCAAAAGAATATCACAACAGAATTGGAGGAAGTTACAGGCGTAGCAGTCTTCAGACGGTATCCCCAAGCTTGGGAAGATCGTCAAAAAAAGCTCTTTACTTAGAGACGCATAGGCATATCATTCAAAGCTCTTTGTTTAGAGACGCGTGGATATATCAACATCAAAGCATCTAGATGGCGTTCCCTAGCTTGTGGAAGGTTGTCACAACAGCAAATGCAACAAATCGGTTACACTCAGAGACGTGTGCTCGACGGTGCAAGATATGCGTTTCTTAACTCTCTTATCTGTTTTAACTAACGCTAGTTTACAGATATCGGTGTTACAAGAATGATTTAGGATCGCAGAACGTTATGAATCATTTTCCGTTCCTATCGATACTTTGACTTTTGTTTTCAAAACTTGCGTTTCTCCAAACTCAGTCAAAGTGGGGGCTTCTGTAGACATCCATTTGTGTCTCCCCAAAACCAAACCTGGTTATGAGTACCTTTCACGTTGAATCATAATCGATTGAAGTGAAAGTGTGGAAAGTCTTGTGTTGCGGTTAGTTTTTAATTCTTTTTTTTCTCTCTGTTTTCGAAAATCTATTTTTTGAAAATAGCCAATCCAGTTTAGTTTGGTCCATGGCAAGGGTCCAATAATAGTGTAGTTGGATTAGACTCAAAAATAGCTTTCCAACGACTTATTATAAGCCCAATTCCGATGAATAATGAGGAAGTTATGGCCAAATTACTAAATTGGGCCCGGTTTGATCTTTATATGCGGCTCAATGATCTAGAAGAGGGCCTATTATGATATATCATTCCTAATGCAATTAGGATTGATTATAATCTTCTTGAATCTTCTAGAAGGTTCTTTTGAATCCTAATATGATTAGCATTGGTAATTGAGTTTTAAGAGTTTTATTTAGAATTAAAGAAGTGTTTTAAAGGAAATTACAGTTTTACCCCTCGTACGCTTAAATTTTATCAAAATATGAAAACGTGTGGAAAAATTTTCTGCAGCGCCGCATTACAGGTTTTCGCCTAGCGACAGGTGACACATCTGTCGCCTGGCTATAGGCCAGGCGCTGCGGCGACACGTTTATTGCCTGGTGACAGGGGCATGTGTGGCGACAGCGTCGTGTTTTATTCTTTTCGAAACTCTAATTCTTTTTTATCATATTCCGGCTGATTTTCATTATAAATAGCCTCCTTAAGCCTCCGTTTTTAATCACCAACTCTCATTGATACTCTCTCTCTTTTCTTATTTAGCCTTTTACAAACATAATTCCGCATTCAAAAAATCTAGACACACCTAGCCAAGTTTGAAGTTGCCTTCGCCCTAGACGTGAAAGCTTTGATTTCTGAGGGTTTGGTCCCAAATCTCTCTTTCAATTATTTAATTTAATTCTTTGATTTTTATATTATCCTTGAAGTTACTAACATGTGTATTTTGTCATTCTAGAAAGAGATACGAGGTATCCAAGTAAGTGATTTAATTGTTTTATTGATATTATGATATAGAAATCATGCTTAGATTGTTATTTTGATTCCTAGTATCATGTTAGGACGCTTTTCTTAGTATGATGTTTAGGTTGACAATAATAAGTTCCTTATGTCAGTTATGATTTCTATGATGCTTCCTATTGTCTTTCCTAATAGCATGTTACTCTCAAGTTAGGGCTAAAGCTTTGATTTTTATTGTTTAGTGACATGTTAGGATTTGTTATTAATCTTGTTAGTAACATTCCTAGGATCTTGTTATTATTATGCTTTAACATGATAATGATAATTATGATTTATGATTAAGGTTGTTACAATTATTATTGTTATGATTATTATTATGTTGCTTGATATATGTTTATTGTTATTGCTTTATCATGCCTTTTATGCATGTTTAAGGGATTTTGTACTTGTAATCACGCTTAATAAGATAATTAATAATCTTATTTGGGTTAATATGTTTATAATTCAAGTGATCGCCAATAATAGTTTTATTTGTGCAATAAATATTCAACCAACATAGATTAAATAGGTTTAGGGTAAACCTATTGATTGCATGTTAGTCAGAAAGCGCACATGAATACGAGAAAAATAAAGTAGAGCCTATTATAGGGCAGGTTCTTTCTCTTTTAGATTGGATTTGTACCTTCATCCCCGAACTACCAGTCATGGTTCCAGACTTATTGGTGTTAACGATCTCATGGATCGTTAAGGGGTGTAACCTTCATCCTGTGAACGGTTTACGAATTCCTAAAACTTGTTGGCGACTCTTTTTCTCCAACTTCCTTCCCTTTTGACGCCACCATGCTTAAGTGTATGATCACAGTGGGGTTCAAGTTTGGGGTAACAGTCGAAATATTCCCTACAATTACCCATGGCACATATCTTGAAAATACTTCATTGAAAGACCAACGAGCCCTACGAACACTTACGACCCAATATGGTCTATTAAATGTTCAATTATGCAAAAAAGGGCCTAATGGTCAAAGCTTAATGTGTATAGACCAAATAGAATCCACATGCCTTATGGAGAATACCCAGAAAGGCGTTTGTGGTCCTCATATGAATGGTAAAATGCTTGCTAAAATAATTTCACGACAAGGGTACTATTGGTCCACTATGGAACATGATTGCATACAATATGTTTTAAAATGTCCATGTTCGCTAACTTACAACACCTTCCACCATCCGAACTATATAATCTCACTTACCCTTGGCCTTTTTCGACTTGAGGAATTTACATAATTGGAAAAATATCTCCCACAGGAGCAAGAGGCCACGAGTACGTATTAGTAGCCATCGATTACTTTATTAAGTGGATTGAGGCCGCTTATTACGTGAACATCACTTCTAAACATGTTGTTAAGTTTCTCGAAAGAAACTTATGTTGTAGAGATGGAGTTCCACACAAACTAATTAGTGATCTTGGATCTTCATTCAAAGCTGAAGTTGAGACCCTCTTAACTCGTTATAAAGTAAAACACCAACATTCATCCCAATATAGGCCTCAAATGAATGGATCTGTAGAATCGAAAAATAAAAACATAACAGTTACCATTAAGAAAATGGCAGAAAATTAAAAGACTGGCCGAATAAGCTACACTTCGCTCTATGGGGTTATAGAACGTCCATACAAACATCAATATGAGTAAATCCATACTCCTTAGTTTTTTGAATGGACACGGTTCAACCAGTCAAACTGTGATATGAAATAACCAAGAAAACTCAAGAAAAAGGGAGGAGAAATCAAGTAACAACAAGTTCAATCAACAAATAAGGATAAACCTATCTCAAAAAAACAACGATAAATTAAATAGGGGTCTTAATCAAAGCCAACACCAAGTAAAGCTAGGATTAAGGTGTAACCATAAAGATTACAAGATAGCAGTGACAAAGAAAGCAAGATAATCACAATGATTATGGTAGAGAGAGAAAGTCTCTTTGATTACAAAATCAAGCAAAGTTGAACATTAAGTTTTTGCAAAACGTCTTAAAAACAACTTAAATAGTATGCATAAACTGACAAAAAAACGGGAAAAGGTTCAGCCGAACTTAGGGTAAGTTCGGTCGAACTTGTGGGTAGGTTCGGTCGAACTTTTGGAGTTCGTCCACTCCTTTAAAGATGAAAAATCAAGTTTGAAACTGCCTGGAAGTTTGGGCGAACCAGCTTTAATTCGGTCGAACTCTTCTGCTCTTGGACAGCTCAACTTCAAACGTTCATAACCTCTTCGTTTATTGCTCAAATTTGGCATATGACAAGACGTTGGAAAGATCCAATGTGAATCACCTAAAAATTTCTTGTAACGAAAGAGATATGGTTGAATGAAGTAGTTGCATCATATATTGATAAGCTTCTTGTCTTCAAGTGTGATGATGGTTAGCCCCGAAAGGTGACCTCCAAGGAGCTTGGCCCGACTTCGTGTCACGACACATGGCACGTCTTCCACTTCTTCCACTAAGTTCCATGCACCTGCGTCAAACTGTAAATACCATCGCTACGCATCGTACTCGAAAGTAAGCTACGGGAAGCTTAATGGGTAAGAGCTAGGTATGTAGAGCTGTTATTCCTCGATGAACGACGATTAAGATCTTTGTATCATGTACAAGTCTACCAATGACGCATTGCGCGAAATATTAACAAAATGGTACAACCTAGAAATATCAAAGAAGGTGACTTTGTACTGAAAGAGGTAAGAGCCCCACCAACCGATCCAAGAGGGAAATTCAAACCTAATTGGATAGGGCTCTACCGCATAATTGAAATTTTATCAGGAGGAGCTTTCAGATTAATGGATATTGGAGGTGATGAAATTCACTAACTAATAAACATTGATCGACTTACAAAATATTACCTATGAAATCCGAATAAACTCGTTCATTTATTAAATAAATAATTTTCTTTAGCATTCAGTTAAAAGATTCTAAGTGTTACGCACTTTACCGAATAACATGGTAAAGTTCATAACACTTGGGGGGTAATTTAAAAACAAAACATATACCATTCAAGTGTTCAGATTTTTTCAAACACCACGAAAAACCCTTCTTACTTGGGGGGGGGGTAATAATGCAAATTATTTTTTTAACACTCGTAGCATAGGTGTCGCGCGCAACTAAAACAGCTGCACGCGAATAGTGCAGTAAGCCCGCAAGACTCCCATAGAAGTCTCGTCTGATCGTCTTTGGCGATGTACATCTTGTACAGGTCACCCAAACAGTCGCAACCGGAGCCGTGGCAACGTGTCCTCCCAACCATCACGCCCCGTCTCACCTTCTCAGAGATATGGTGGACGAGAGAGAAGTACAAGGTCCGCTCATCCCACTGAGGGAGTCGGCCGAGCGAAGTGGACGGTTCAGCGTCGTTGACAAGGGAATAAACGCGTCATCAATTTTCTATCCCTAGATCAAATACAATATATACAACCTAAACAAACCTAATACGAGTATAAGGAAAGCATAGGGGTCGAACCACAGGGAGAAATGCTTAAACACCGTATTCATCACCTAGAGTCTAAGCTATCTCGGAACAAGAAGTGTGAATAACTAAGAGATTAAACTAAGAACGAAATGGATTAAAATTAATATAACTAGGCACCAAGGGAAATGGGTAGGTGAAGATGACACTTGATCATGCAATAAAAAAGTAGTAAATCAATGGTAAACTAAACATGCATGAATACCGAAGTAAGGCCCAATCTAACCGCCTTCTGGGGTTAATCGGTTTCTCTTAACATAGCCTCTATGTTTCCACACTAGAACCATATATTAGAAGGTGCAACCAAAGAATTATCGATAGTAATGAATCTCAACTAAGTCCACTTCCGTTACTTGTTAGCAAAGACTCACCTTTAATCAACTAACAATGTGCACTTGCAAGAAGATCAAAGAATATAAAGCATGCAAAGACTTTAATCACCATTAACATAACCCCAACATTATAAGCATGAACAATTAGCAACTACACCATCCCCACAACCTTGGCTAGTTGACTACTCACAAATCATATTGAAAACAATATCAATCATCAAATCAATAAGCATCAACATGATTAATAAGCAAAGAAGAAAAATCAAAGCAAATAAGTAAAATAAAAAACAAAGGTAAAGAGAAAGAGTAAGAGATTGCTCATTAATTTAAGATGAAGGTCTACAAAGGATTGAACAAACTCCTTCTTTAAAATCCAAGTTCATCAATGAAGAAAACCACACTTTCTCTCTCAACCAATGAAGACTAATAGTGTTTCTCTATCTAGATTAAGCTAAAATGTTGATAAGGTAGATGATAATACAAACTTGAAATAGGAGGCTATATATATGCATCATAAAAGACGGAAATAAAACGCCTAGGAGAGCCCTCTAGCAAGCAGCCGCACCCTCTCCAGTCTGGGTACGGAGTTGCTTAACCCAGCAACCCGCGCCAGGGGCTATGCACCTGCGCTCGCGGCCAAAGAAAAGAGATGTCATCTGCTGCTGAAGAGAGGTCGCGGCAGGAAAACTGGGAAATGAAGCCTCGAAGAGCCGCGCCCGCGGGCCACAAAGGAGGGCCCTCTCCTGAGGCGCGGCTCAGCATCTACAGAAAGTTGAGGTTATGACATTAACAACGACCCGCGCCCGCGGCCTACAGCTTTGCGCCTGCGGCTCTGCTCCTTGCTCTAGTGCCTTCCTTCAGCATCAAATTTCCTTCTCATGCCTCGCCATGCATCCAAGGGTTCATCCGAAAGGGCCAAAAACCTACAAAACAACGAAGAGACGCTAGAAAAACCAATAAAAGGGAAAAAGAAAGGAAACACGAGAAAAGAAAGGAAAAGGCAAAACTAAAGTAAAAACGCTTAAAGAGGCTCAAACAAGTGCAAATGAGGGGAAAATCTTTAGAGAAAAGGAGTGGAGAAGTGGCATAAATGCCACTCATATAAATCCCCCCCACTTGCCTCTTGCTTGTCCTTAAGAAAGGAGAACTAAAATAAAGATCAAACGCAACAAACATGACGTGACAAGGATTTAAGAAAACCGATCAAACCTCAAGGTAGGAAATGCTCCAATTGGATTCAAATATAAGGTCATGCATCAAAGAATACTCACCTTTCTCAATTCAAGAGGAAAAACACGTTCCAAGATGCTCATTGTTGAAGGAGACAAACCTAAGCTAAGCATAGAGAACTAATGATTTCATCCTCCGCCCTAGCCCCAACCAAGACGGTCCACGTTCTCTCCACTAGTTTCCATTCATCCCCTAGTTGGCTCCTCATGATTCCTCGAGGGAACCGGAAAAAGAAATTTTTATGTGGAATCATAAGGTTATCCAGACATCTCAACTATGCACACTCTCTCCATAGGGTTGAAATCTATCTCCCTCCACCGTTCTTTGACCGCACTCCTCCAAGTCTAAGGGTCTTAACTCGGGTTGTAATGTCATGGCTAGGGGTTAAGGTTGGGAATTAATTTGAAAATTTTGGTGGCAAATCCTAAGTGAAGCAAAAGAGTGGCCATCTCTTAAGAACAACCTAAGAATTGAACCTAAATTCAAATTGCAACTACAAAATTTCACAACATTACTTCATTTCTCTCATCATTTTCTCTCATCATTTTCTCTTTCTTTTCTTTTTTTCAACTCTGTTTTTTTTCAAATTCTTTTTCTTTTTTTTTCTTTTGGTCTTCATACGTTGCATCCTTCCTCACAAACTTTTTGCAAATATTTTCTTTCATGAACAACTTCCAAAATCTCACTTGAACCAATATTCACAACTTTCTTGCCCTAAAACCAACACTCTCAAGTTCGAACCTCACAAGTCAATGCTTCACTAACTACAAGGGTTGGTAGAACATAGGCCGATAGGTTTGTAATATGGCTAGATCAAGAAAGGGGAATGAAACCTAAATTGTTTAGCAAGTGGGTGGATGTAAAAATGAAAACCAAATTTGTAACAAAACACAAAGAAAACAAAGAAAAATGAGAAGAATTTCCCTCTTCCTCCTTTAAAGTTGTTTGGTCACGATCTCAGGAGCTAAATACCAACACAAAGATTAAGACATGCATAGTTAAGGATCCAAAGCGCCGCTCACAAGAATGATGAAGGCTAGAACAAATGACGCTCACACGGGAAAAAAATAAGCAAATACCAACCAAGGGAATCCTATTCACTACGGAAAGCATCACCATCTTACCACTTTCCCGTGAACAAGGGGTTCAAACGTCCTCAAAAGTTCTAAACCGGGCTACCTTAGCTTATAATGTGTCTAATTCAACCTTAAGCAGTCTCAAAACGTGCAAACCCTCATCAACTAGGTAGGTAAGCATTCGAAGACATGTCATCAAAAAGGCACACAAATCCTCAAATCCAAATGAATGAGCAAATCCATATCTAAAATATTTTAACTTGTCATAGTCATGTTTGTTTCACAAAAAGGGAACAAGAAAAACACACAAGAAGGAGGAAGAAATTAAAATGGTTCATAAACGAGGCATGTAAATCAAATAAGTCCCAATCTTCATACAAGTGATCGTTGATAACAACATCAACGATCCCAGGTTCCTTAGAACCAAAATCAATCAACCTCAAACCATTCAACTCTTCATAAACTAAACCTAAACTAAGCACTCAAAGAGAAAGGAAAGTGGGGAAAGGAAAGATCTCACCCAAATGTCTCTTAAAGAAAGATAGAGCAACCAAACCATTTACTAAGGATCCAAATCTACAAAATTTGCTTCCATCGGTCTTCAAAGCTACAAAAGAGAGAGAGAAGAAAACAAAAGAAAACACTAGACAAAGAAAAAGAGTTAGTAGAACGGGGAAAAAACAAAAAGCTACAAACTTGGCCCATGGACGAAACTAACTACCAAAACCATCATTAAGAAAATCATCATCATCATCATCTCATCATCATCATCATCATCAAAAGCAATAATACACAACAACAAACTAGACCCATAAAGAAGCTAGACAACCCGACGCTTAACAACAAAATTACCCAACAAAACCTTTCCAAACCTTCCCACAAGTCCTTGATGTCTTCCCCCACACTAACTCGAAACTACTCCCTTTTGATTCAAACACCCCCCCCCCACATTAAATAAAAGCATCGTCCTCGATGCGTCACATGCAATTGAATAGACAAGGGAGGGACCAAAAGGGAGGGGGGGAAACATGCATACCAAAAGGGGAACTAGTGGCCACTAGGGCCGACACCATCATCCCCGGGGGGGTGGGGGGTGGCCCATAAGGGTCCCATCCTCCGGTATACCCGGGGGGAAACCCATAGTGACCTCTGAAAAGGACAAGCTGGGAGGGGGTCAACTGATCATAGGACTCGGGTTGCACACAAGGTGCGGGGTGATCGGGGTGAACATAGTGGTAGCAATGGTCACCTCTATAATCATTCCCACCCGTGACTCTGTAATCATAATGATCGGACTCGTTGAAGAAGTTACGCCTAAGCACTTCGGGGTTCTCAACACCTTGCCAGAAGGGGTATGTGGGGAGGTTGTCACCATTCCATGAAGCCACGGGCCCTTGTTGGGCCGGTGTGTATGGATAGTTGACCGGAGGGGTGACCTCTCCCTTATGCACACTCAAGTCATATAAGGCGTTTGTTTGAAAAGCATTGTTTTGGTAAGAAGCATACCTACCTTGCATGCAAAGTTGCATGCTCTCCATTTGAGCCCTCATGCTCGCCATGTCTTGTTGGAAGTCGGATTGTTGTTGATGTTGTTGTTGTTGTTGTGACCTTATTCTTCTTCCTTGTTGTTGTTGTTGAAGTTGTTATTGTTGTTGCTGCTCCGCTACCTGATCCTCCTCTTCTCTTTCCAATCCTATCACATCATCCTCCTCGAACACCTCCTCCAAATTCACCTGCACATTGTTGGGGAGGACACCCGAGTCCTTCCTCACCCACCACGGGTGTTGAACTCCCTCTCTTGTATGGGAGGTATACTCCGGCCTCGGGAGGAAGCAATGGTGCTTGCGAGATACAAGGAGCCTCCAAAGTCCCTCAACCCCTTTGACACCCCGGATGAATTTCATATTCTTGAGTTGCTTCTCATCAAGCAAAATATCACTACCATCCCCTTTCCTTATTATGGTGCATGACCTCAATTTCTCCTCATGGCCACACTTTATGGCCAACCTAGTCACCATAGCTCCGCAATGGATCTCCCCAGTCTTGCTACCCGAGACAATGACTTCAATACATTGAGTGAAGATGAACCCCAAGTTAACTCTATGCCCCTAGTCCGGCCCTAATGCAAGCCAAAGGATCCTAATCTCCTCCAAAGTTATCTTCCCCAAGTCTTGCTTGTTGAAGACCATGTACCCAAGTATACGGTGTAGCAATCTCAAGGAGGGGTGCATGATTTCACTAACAGAAGAATACTTTGCATCAAAGTTGTTGTTTCGGGAGATATGCTTCCACCATTGGCGGGGGTTGTAGTCAGGGAATTGGGCATATTCGGGTAAGAGGATGTCGGCATTGGGGTTGAGGTTAAGGTATTCGTTGAATTTGCGGAGGGACATTGTTTTCTTCTTGTTAAAGAGTTGGAAGGAAACGGAGATGTTGTTGTTCCCCAAGGTATGTTTCTCAAAAGAGGCGAGAAACTCTATGGTTGGTTCACGGTAATTGTTGTATGGTTGTGAGACGAATTCGGTTAACCCAAGGTTGTTGAAAAAGAACTAACATTGCTCGTCAATGCCAAGCTTGGTGGTTATGGTTTGATTGTAGCGTTTGGTGGGGAGGAGTTTTCGTGATTGGAGGGCATCGAATTTGGCTTTGTGGTTTCGATTAAAGAACTTTGTTGGAGGCAAAGGTGGTGGGGGTTCCACATTTTGAGGTGTTTGTTTGTGAAGATGAACCTCGTAGCTCCTTTCCACTCTTTCTCTTCTTTAAGCTTGTTCCAACCTCCATTTTTTTCTTTTCTCTCTTTTTTTTTCAAGAAAACAACACCAACACCTTATTTCAAATCAATTAGTAGCACCAAGTAGCACCAAGCAACCACCACAAAAATAACCAAGCAACCACCACTTAACAAAGAACACAAAAATAATTCTAACAAACAACTCACAAAACAACTCAACCAAAGATTATAACAAAAGCAACAACAAAATTCACCAAATCACATGAACAATTTTCCAACAAAAATCACAAAAAAAAATTTCATGAAATTCATTCAAACTTGCAAAATAGTTCAATAAAAACTAGAAAGGAAGTGATTATACCAACAATGAAGCAAGGAATCACCTTCAACTAGCCCCCAAGAACTTTGAACTCCAAGATGCTTGAAGGAGAAACAATGGTGGGAAATTTATTTTTTTGGATTTTTGATGGTGGAAGTTCAAAATTGTTGATGAATTTGATGTTTGAGAAGGAAATTTTGTGAGATTTAGGATAAATTTGATGGATTTTGAAGTAGTTAGGGTTGGGGTTTTGGGGTTTTTTTAGAGAGTGTGAGAAAGGGAGTGAGAAAAGAAGTGAAAAATGGCACGGCTAGAAGCTTTCGAAAACAATAGGGGGTCGAAACCCAGCGAGCCACGCCCGCGGGTTCAGGTGCCGCGCCCGCGGGTCTTAAAGCGGGCCGCGCCAATGGCTGAGCCGCGCCTTATCCAGGAGCGCGGCCAGGCATCTACCGAAAGTTGGAGTGGAACTCCAACTCCCTTAGCCGCGCCCTCTCCTCCTTTAGCCATGCCCGCGGGTTCTTGGAGAGGCCTCTCCTTGGGCGCGGCTTCACTACTTCTTTGGCACATTGAATTCCTTTCCTTCATTCTCTCTTAACCCAAAATTAGCTCAATAAACATCATCATATGGCCTCCAAAACCCAACCATACATGCTCCATTGGAAAGTACCTACAAATAGCAAGCAAAATCAATAAGAAAAAAGGCAAAACAACCAAAACTACAAAAAAAAGAAAAATAGAGAAGAAAGGAGTGTAGAATCCAGGTTGCCTTCCGGAAGCGCTTTTGTTTAACGTCGTTAGCTCGACGTTCCTTGAGTTGATCAAGGAGGTTTAAATTGATGATGCACATCAAGTAGAGTCACAAAAATCGGTTCATCACTTGGGAATCCTTCATAATAGGGCTTGAGACAATGACCGTTGACTTTGAAAGGAGAATGGTCGTCTTGGGAGATTTCGTAGGCGCCATATGGAAACACCTACGTGATAATGTACGACCCGCTCCACCTCGACCAAAGCTTGCCCAGGAAAAGTTTCAAGCGGGAGTTGAATAGGAGGACTTTTTGGCCTTTGACAAATTCCTTCTTGACAACTTGAGCATCGTGTCAAGCCTTAGTCCGTGCCTTATACATGGTTGCACTATCGTAGGCATTCATCCTCAATTCCTCTAACTCCTGTAGCTCTAGAAGCCTTTGCTCACCCGCACTATGGAGATCAAAGTTGATTTGCTTGATTGCCCAATGCGTTCGATGCTCCATCTCTACGGGCAAGTGATAATTTTTTCCATAGACAAGCTTATAGGGAGTGGTCCCTATCAGAGTCTTGAAGGCGATCCTATAAGCCCATAGAGAATCAATGAGTTTGGTGGACCAATCCTTCCTCGTCCTAGCCACCGTCTTCTCCAAAATTACCTTAAGCTCTCTATTGGTGACCTCCGCTTGACCACTCGTTTTAGAGTGGTAAGCAAGCCCTCGCTTGTGAGACACCCCATACTTATCAAGTAGTCGAATGAAGGTGTGGTGCTTGAAATGCGATCCCCTGTCACTAATTATTGCTCTTGGAACACCAAATCTCGGGAATTTCACTTTCTTGAAAAGATTGACCACCACCTTAGAGTCATTTGTTGGAGAAGCGACGGCCTCCGCCCACTTTGATACTTAGTCAACGGCAACCAAAATATACTTGTTCCCATGTTAAGAAATGAAAGGGCCCATGAAGTCTATAGCCCATACATCAAAAACTTCAAGCTCAAGGATGGGGTTTTGCAGCATTTCATCCCTTCTAGAAATATTCCCCATCCTTTGACATCTATCACAAGTCTTGACAAATATCCAAGCATCCTTGAATAGAGAAGGCCAAAAGAGCATAGATTGAAGGACCTTTGAGGCGGTCTTTTGAGCACTCATATGCCCACCACAAGGAGAAGAGTGGCACATATGGAAAACACTTTGAACCTCATCGTTGGGGACGCATCTCCTCAACAATCCATCGACACCTCTCTTCAATAAAATGGGATCATCCCAAATGTATCTCTTGGCCTCGTGCTTGAGTTTTTGACGTTGTTGTGTAGTGAAATCCGGTGGTATGGAACTACAAGCTAAGTAACTCACAATATCCGCATACCACGGCTCCGATTTCACTTTAAGGACATATAGCACATCGTCTCTTAGAGTGTCCTCTATTCGCAAGCCATCATCTTCAAACCTTGCACCGCCCAACCTTGAAAGATGATCCGCCACCACATTCTCGGCTCCCTTCTTGTCTCTCATTTCATAATCGAAGTCTTGGAGGACTAAAACCCATCTCAACAACCTTGGTTTAGCTTATTTCTTCCCTATCAAATATTTGAGAGCCGAGTGGTCGGTATACACAATTGTCTTATAACCAATGGGGTAGGTTCTAAACTTCTCAAATGAATGGATAACCGCTAGGAACTCCTTCTCGGTAGTTGTGTAGTTTCGTTGGGCATCATTGAGAGTTTTAGACAAATAATGTATGACATGAAGTTTCCCATCCTTTAGTTGTCCAAGAACCGATCCAATGGCCTCGTCGCTTGCATCGCACATGAGCTCAAATGGAAGAGACCAATTCGGACCTTGGACAATAGGAGCGGTTTAAAGGGCTTCTTTTAACCTACAAAAGGACTTATGACAAGCATCATCAAACACAAACACCTTATCTTGTTGCAATAGGGATGTGAAAGGCTTAGCAATCATTGAAAAATCTTTTATAAAGCTCCGATAGAACCCGGCATGGCCAAGAAAAGGCCTCACTTCCCTCACGTTGGTGGGGGGAGGAAGTTTTTCAATGACCTCAACCTTGGCTCTATCAACTTCAATGCCGGCATGGGAAATTTTGTGCCCAAGAACAATCCCACTTTCCACCATAAAGTGACATTTTTCCCAATTCAACACGAGGTTAGCCCTCTCACACCTTTCTAAGCAACGAGATAAATTAGATAGACAATCTTCATAGGTGGCTCCTCCAACGGAGAAGTCATCCGTGAAGACTTCTATCTCATCCTCAATCATATCACTAAAAATGGACACCATGCAATGTTAGAATGTTGCGGGGGAATTACAAAGCCCGAAAGGCATCCTACGATACGCATAAGTACCGTAGGGGCATGTGAAAGTCGTCTTCTCTTGATCCTTGGGGTCAATCGGGATTTGAAAAAATCCCGAGTAACCATCAAGGAAACAATAGAAGGAATGCTTTGTAAACCTTTCCAACATTTGATCAATGAACGGTAGTGGAAAATGATCTTTGCATGTACTTGGGTTAAGTTAGCGATATTCAATACACTTGCACCAACCAGTAACAAGTCTAGTGGGTACTAGTTGATCATAATCATTTTTCACTACCTTCATGCCCCCTTTCTTAGGCACAACTTGCACTGGAGATACCCAATCACTATGAGAAATTGGGTAAATAATTCCCGCATCAAGAAGCTTAGCCACTTCCTTCCGCACAACCTCTTGCATGGAAGGGTTAAGCTTTCTTTGCCTTTGCCTAACTGGTTTGGCATCTCCCTCTAGATCAATTTTGTGCATACATAAAGATGGACTAATACCTTTGATATCATCAATGGTATAACTCAAAGCTTTCTTGTGTTTTCTCAAAACATTGATCAAGAGGGAGGTTTGCTCTTCCGTTAGGTTAGAATTTACAATCACGGGGAAAGACTCATCGGGACCAAGAAATGCATACCTCAAGCCCAAAGGTAGAGGTTTCAAGTCTACCTTTGGTGGTGCCTTACCATTGGGGCTCTCTTCTCTTTCTTCAAATTGAAAGAGGTCATGAATGTAAGGAGCCTCTTCTTCCATGCTCGCATCCTTGCACTCCTTCTTGCTTTCCTCAAGCAAATCCTCATAGAATTGCATGTCTTCTTTTTTAGTATCTATTTTTTATTCATTCAACAACACACTTTCAAGAGGATCATTAGTAGCATGCAAGTGGGAGGGAGAAAATTCATTATGAACGGTATCAAGGACATCTACCCTAAAGCATTCACCACTTGAGGAGGGTTGTTGCATGACATTATTCAAATCAAACTCAATAGAATTATTGTCAATATTCAAGAATATCTTCCCCTCCTTCACATCGATGATAGCTCTAGAAGTAGCTAGAAATGGTCCGCTAGTTGGAGAGTAATATTAGTGGGGGAGAGGGTTCCCACACTAAGCTTTTGGTAGACGGAATAGGGAATGAGACTCACACTTGCTTCTAAATCACACAAGGCTTTATCAAAATCAATGTCATTGATAGAACAAGGGATGGAAAAGTTACCCCGATCTTTCAATTTGGTAGGAAGTTGGTTGGAAAGAATTGCACTACAATTGGCGGTCTAACTCACCGTCTCACACTCCCTTCTCCCACTCAAAAGGTCTTTCAAAAATTTAGAATAGTGGGGCATTTTCTTCATAGCATCAACAAAAGGGACGAAAATATGCAAATTCTTAATGACTTCCAAAAACTTCCCAAATTGGTCATCAAGTTTAGCTCTCACAAATCGTTGTGGAAAGGGTAGCTTCTCCTCTCTAGGTTGGCGATTTAGGGGCAAGGGGTGGTTTCTTTTTCCTTGGGCACCTCAACATTTTTTTTATTTTTCAACACTCAATGGCTCATTGGGTTTTTCACCCTCATTCTCTAACTCCACCTCTTCTTGGGGTTCTTCCTCAACTAAAGGGTCACTCCCTACTACCTTCCCACTCCTAGTTGTCACGGCATACAAAAGTTTTGGGTTGACTCCTTGAATTGGGATGTGAGAAGAAGAAGAAGAAGAAGAAGAAGAAGAAGAAGAAGAAGAAGAAGAAGAAGAAGAAGAAGAAGAAGAAGAAGAAGAAGAAGAAGAAGAAGAAGGGGATGAATTAGATGCAAGTTGAGCAATTTGGGTCTCAAGCATTTTCATATGATTGGTTCGTTTTTGGGCCTCTTCATGTTTCTTTTGATCCTCCTCGCGCATTTTCAAAAGAGCATCTAATTTAGACATCACGGGATAAATTGGAGGGGATTCAAGTTGAAGACGTTGTTGAGGTGGAGGAAGTTGGGGTTGATGGAAACCCGGAGGCCTATTAGTTTGGGCATAGTTATAAACAAATTGGCCCCTATTGCCTCCGGTGTGGTTAGGAACATTGCTTTGTTGAATATTTTCCATGTTAGCTTGGTCACCAAAATTTTGATTTAGATGGTTATGGTATCGGGAATTAGGTTGTTGGTTTTGATTACCATACCCCCTTTGGTTAGAGTAGCTCTTCCATTGAAATTGGAAGGGCCTCCCCCACCATGGTATTGGTTATCATAACCACCGCCACTTTGGTTCCAACCACGGTTTCCACCTTGATTCCAATTCCCCATTTGATTGGAGTTTGACCTCAAGTTTCCTACATTTCCCATTCTAGGAGCAAAATTCATAGCATTGAAATTTTCCATATTATCATCATGTTCATGCAAAGGGGGTTGACCTTCATAGGCATATACACAATGAGAGGTATCATCATCATAGGTTTCACAATTAGAGCAAATCGTGCATCCTTGGGGCATTGTATTGTAAGAAGAGGAGGAGGAAGTATCCATACCATTGCCTCCCTTGGTTGAAGGGGAGGTATTACCATGAGGGTTGGACCTTTCTTTCATCAATTCATTCATTTGCTTGGTCATTTTGGAGATTTGGGTAGAAAGGTTGTTGATTGCGTTGGCTAGCTCTAATGCATAAACACCCTTACTAGAAGTAGCATCCCTTTCTCCTTCGAACCAATCATCATAGTGCTTTGCGGCCTCCTCTATAATACACTCCACTTCATGCTCTCCTTTGTTCATCATTGGACTGCCGGCCGCGGCGTCTAGGCTTGTTCTTCCTTGAGGTGTGAAACCTCCATAGAAAGTGTGAATGAGTTGATACTTGGGTATCCCATGGTGTGGGCATTGACGTTGAAGCTCTTTGTATCGTTCCCATACCGCACATAGAGACTCACCACTCTTTTGGCGAAAACCTTGAATCAAAGACCGAGCCTCGGCGGTCTTCCTATGGTTATAAAACCTCCTCAAGAGAGTCGTAGTCACTTGGTCCCATGTTGTGAGAGAATTAGGGGGCACCTCCTTCTCTAGCCATTCTAGACCTCTCCCAATTAGCGAAAATGGAAACATTTTGAGGCGAATATATTTTTGAGTCACTCCATTGGCCTTTATTGTGTCACAATATTTCTCAAACTCTTTTAGGTGCTCATGAGGACTCTTAAACTTTCCACCCGAGAATTGTTTCCTCTCAATCAAAGCAATCAAATTAGGCTTGATCTCGAAATTGTTGGCTTGATTAGTAGGAGTTAGGATCCCACTTTGCGCTCTAAAAGCTTCAGGGGCCCCAAGACGACTCAAAGGCGTATTCTCTCCCATTTTAGAACCTTCTTCACTCTCGAACTTATAGGTTGAGAAAGGGTTGATTTCCGAACTCGAAGATGAGTTAGGGCTATCTAATTGTTCACTTGAGGGTGAAGAGGGTGGAGTATCTTCTAATTCTCTTACTTCTCTTGTTGGAGTGTGAGAATTTCTACTCCTAGCTATTGCTTCTCTTCGAAGTAGGGACAAAGACCTCTCTAGCTCTTGATCGATGGGAATCAAAGATCTTGAGCGGGTTCGTCCTCTGTTCATACAACAAAGCTAAGAAGAACGTAAGCACTGACAAGTAACAAAAGTAGCAAACACTAACAAATAAAAGATGAGATAGTCTCAAACAAGCAATGAAATAGCAATGGAAGCCGTCTCCCCGGCAACGGCGCCAATTTGACAAGGGAATAAACGTGTCGTCAATTGATTATCCCTAGATCAAATACAATTTATACGACCTAAACAAACCTAATACGTGTATAAGGCAAGCATAGGGGTTGAACCACAGGGAGAAATGCTTAAACACCGTATTCATTACCTAGAGTCTAAGCTATCTCGGAACAAGATGTGTGAATAACTAAGAGATTAAACTAAGAACGAAATGGATTAAAATTAATATAACTAGGCACCAAGGGAAATGGGTAGGTAAAGATGACGCTTGATCATGCAATAACAAAGTAGCAAATCAATGGTAAACTAAACATGTATGAATACCGAAGTAAGGCCCAATCTAACCGCCTTCCTGAGTTAATCGGTTTCTCCTAACATAGCCTCTATGTTTCCACACTAGAACCATATATTAGAAGGTGCAATCAAAGAATTATCGATAGTAATGAATCTTAACTAAGTCAACTTCCGTTACTTGTTAGCAAAGACTCACGTTTAATCAACTAACAATGTGCACTTGCAAGAAGATCAAAGAATATCAAGCATGCAAAGACTTTAATCACCATTAACATAACCCTAACATTATAAGCATGAACAATTAGCAACTACACCATCCCCACACTCTTAGCTAGGTGACTACTCGTAAATCATATTAAAAACAATATCAATCATCAAATAAATAAGCATCAACATGATTAATAAGCAAAGAAGAAAAATCAAAGCAAATAAGAAAAATAAAAAACAAAGGTAAAGAGAAAGAGTAAGAGATTACTCATTAATTGAAGATGAAGGTCTACAAAGGATTGAACAAACTCCTTCTTCGAAATTCAAGTTCATTAATGAAGAAAACCACACTTTCTCTCTCTACCAATGAAGACTAATAGTGTTTCTCTCTCTATATGAAGCTAAAATGTTGATAAGGTAGATGATAATACAAACTTGAAATAGGAGGCTATATATATTCATCATAAAAGACGGAAATAAAGCTCCTAGGAGAGCCCTCTAGCAAGCAGCCGCGCCCTCTCTAGTCTGGGTACGGAGTTGCTTAACCCAGCAACCCGCGCCCGCGCCAGCGGCCAACGAAAAGAGATGTTGTTGAGGGTAAAATACCCCGTATACGTGGACCAATCCCATAGTGACACGTGGCGCTGTTATAAGGTGACAAGTGTCACTACGAGGAGATGCCACGCAATTTAGAGTACTTAAGGTTTCAGGCCAATCTCGTAGCGACACGTGGCCCAGTCAGAGGGTGACACGTGTCGTCACGAGAAGATGCCATGTGTTTAGGGCATGTGTTCCCTTTCTAATTAGCACGCCAGAAAGCCCTAACAACGTCAGGGCCCATATCCCAAGAGATATCAATGAAAGCCGCAAAACAGCGCCCCCAAAGTAGCACGTGGCATTCACTAATTGCGCAACCAATCACGTCACGTAAATCTAGGGTGCAAACCCTAGAAAGGGGCACGAGTCCCACCCCTATAAATACCCCAATCATTTATGATGGGGGGGGATTAAGACATTTACAAACAACAGAGCATTAAATAGCTCCAACTTCTCTCTACTTTCTCTCTCTAGCCTTTTCCGTTCAGATCACTAACTTGATCGTCGGAGGCGAATATTCCGTGTATCAAAATATTTGTTATTTTACAGGTTGGACCGTCTCGTTGCCAGAAGAGCGTGACCAGTATCCCAGGAAATCCAAAAAACCCCCGAAACATTTGGCGCCGTCTGTGGAGATACTTGTACGTTATGGCGATAGACGGTTAGACACCTAATCCAGGCGAGGATGGACATGTAGAGGATTTAATCCCTACAATCCGTACTAGCGATCCGCTGATAGCCACATTTCAAGAAGCTGATGACCCTCCTATTACCGCATCCTCTCTTAAGGCCGCGCTTAACAAACTAAGAAAAGAGATTGAAAACAATGGAGCCTCTACCTCTAGGCAGCCGCCCAGGAGAGAGGAACAGAGGCCTCCAAAGAAGACGCACATCAAAGCAGTCCATGCAACGGACGCTGGAAACACTCCCTTTCGAAGGCCGACTGGAAGGTCCCCGAGGATACCACGGACAAATTTCTCTAATTTGCTGGCAAAAACACAGTCGGCTGGGGGGAGGGGTAGGCAGCCTCGAAGATAGGAGCTTGAGTCGTCCAGACGATGGAAGGACGCAAGAGATTACCTTCGGCATAAGCAGCATGAGCGCGCCACCTACTCAGACACGGCCTCAACCCCAACTATGCCGGATGATTTTTCACATAACTCTCTTTCCCAACATACCAACACAACCATCTCTAGCGAAAGTAAGGCGGTCCGCACCCCAACTCCTATTCCAGTCTTCCATACACCAACTTCTAATCCAGCCCAATCACTGTAATATCAACCTCCTCAGGGGTTCAATGGCTTGATGCAGCCGAACCCCCAGGCATACGGACAATATGGGCCATACAGGCAGGTTTACGGACATGCTCCTTACCTGGCTTGACTGTCCGTGTACCCACAACCCATTGATTGGCAGATACGTCTACTTACTCTGGGAGATAAGCCGCCCCCGTTTTTGCAAGATATTTTAAATGCCCCACATCCACCAAAGGTGAAGAGTGTACTTGTGGGAGCCTATGATGGCACGGCAACCCAAAAGAACACATCACCTCGTACAGGAACCTGATGTACTTGCAAAGCATGGACGATGCTACTTGGTGATAATGTTTTCCGGCCACTCTGAAAGGCGTGGCGCAGGATTGGTTCAACAGTTTGTCGGCCGAATGTATCAATTGTTTTACTACTCTTAGTTTGCTGTTTGTGGGAAATTTTTCATACAACATACCGCCTCGAAAGACTAGCCTTAACTTGGTGATAATCGTCAAAGGAAAGAATGAGGGCCTACGCTCGTACGTCCAACGATTTAACCAAGAAAAAGCCCAAATTCATAATCTGCCAGACGAAATGGCTTACTCTGAATTTCTCCGGGGATTAAGGCACAATGGTTTTAAATTTGACCTGGTAAGGAAAAAGATTCGGACACACGAAGGTGTCTTGTGGAAAGCCGAAGCTTATATTGAAGCGGCGGACTTTTGTTCGCTCACGAAATCAGAAGCGCCAGCCAAAGGGGCTGAGAAGAAACCTTCTCAGCAAGACTCGACCGGCCAAACGAAAGAAGGAAGAAAGAGAAAGGAAGTCTGGGTGGCTGATGCCCAGCCATAGAAGTCCAAGAAGGTCAAGGCGTACGAGCCTCAGTTTGAATTCAACAAGGATTGTTATTCTATCTTGATGATAATCAAGGATAAGTTTGAATTTGAGAAGCCACAGCCGCTGAGAGGCCCGGCTCAATATAGGAACAAGAACAATTATTGTCATTACCACAAGGACGTAGGACATGACACAAACGATTGTATTAATTTGAAGAGATTGTTGGACAAGCTAGCCGAGAAGGGCATGCTGAATTCTTATGTGACGAAGTTCAAGTTCACTTACACACGGACGAACAACACGTCCGAGCAAAGACAGAAGAATGATAAGAATAAAGATAAGGAAGATGATGGCAACAACACTGATTCAGGCTTTGTGGCCGTGATATCAGGAGGATTTGCCTCAGGCGACCCCACTATGAAAGGGATCAAGCAGGACGCCCGGAACTTGGGAAAGGTGATGCAAATGGACTCAGTAAAGGCCGAACCCTTCCCCGAAGTAATTATCAGTGAGGCAGATCGGGGGGAGGTCAAAGCCTTACACAATGATCCCATGGTATTCATTATGAAGATAGCCAATTTGAAGGTCGGACGAATATTGATAGACACGGGTAGCGCGGCTGATATCATCAGCCTGGCCGCCTTGAAGAGTCTAAGCTTTCCAGAGGATGCTCTCTAGGACATCACTCACCCATTGGTCGGATTTGGGGGGAATGTCATCCACCCGGTGGGCCGGATAGATTTGCCTATCCGATTTGGGCAAAAAGGGGAAGGAAGGGATATGGTTGTCTACTTTTTGGTTGTGAAAGAGCTGACTGGATATAATGTCATACTCGGCCGTCCTACATTGAATGCAGCAAAAGCAGTCATTGTGCCTCACCTAATGCTGCTAAAGTTTGAGAGGACGGACGGGAAAATAGGTTCAATCCAAGGAAGTCAGAAGATGGCAAAAGAATGTAATCAATTGGCGGTTAAGCCTACAGCGCGCGGACCAAAGTCGTCCGAGCCAAAAGAAGAAGGAACCTCACTCCCAACACACCAGGTCGGCCAGAAGCGTAAGGCGGCGAAGATAAAGCAAGCATAGCAGTTAATGAATGCCGACCTGAACAAGGCATGCTCTAAGGATAGCTTTCCCTTGCCCAAAATCGACCGCCTGGTTGATTCCACGGCCGGGCATGCCCTGATGAGTTTTATAAACGCATACTCCGGATTCCATCAAATTCCATTATGGGAAGAAGATCAAGAGAAAACAGCGTTAGTAACTGAGCAGGGGTTATATTGTTACAAAGTTATGTCATTCGGCCTTAAGAATGCTCCAGCTACCTTTCAACGACTCGTTAATACAGTCTTCAGAGATTAGCTCGGCTGGAATATGGAGGCGTACATTGATGACATGATTGTCAAGTCAAAAGAGCCGGCCGACCATTTGAAGCACCTACAAGAAACTTTCACCGAACTCAGGCGGCATAAGAATGATGCTAAATCTAAAGAAATATGTCTTTGGTGTTGAGTCCGGTAAATTTCTCGGATTTTTAATTGATCAGCGTGGAATTGAGGCCAACCCTGAAAAAATCCAAGCCGTCATGGACATGAAGTCACCAAGGACAATTAAAGAAGTCCAAAGATTGACCGGCTGTTTAGCAGCACTTGGTAGATTTCTGTCAAGATCAGGGGATAAGTGCCGCTATTTCTTTCAAACCATAAAAAAGAAAGCCATGTTTGAGTGGACAGATGAGGCCGAGGAAGCATTCGTACAGCTAAAAGGCCATCTACATACATTGCCTTGGCTTGTCAGTCCACTTAAGAGTGAGAAGCTATATATCTATCTTGCCATCTCTGAACACTCCCTAAGTGTCGTCCTGCTTGCTGAACAGGACGGCCACCAGATCACTGTCTACTTTATTAGCCACGTACTTCATAACGCAGAGCTAAGGTATCCCCTTATTGAAAAATTTGGCTTGGCATTATATATGGCATCGAAAAAGCTGCGGCCATACTTCTTGGCACATTCAATTGTGGTCTACACAGACCAAACTCTGAAGAAGCCATTTACAACTCTAGAGGCAAGTAGCCGTATGCTTTAATGGGCCTTGGAAATGAGAGGGTTTGACATTGCATTTGAGCCAAGGAAAGCAATCAAGGGACAAGCCTTTGCTGATTTTTTAGCTGAAATGACTCGGCCGGATCTTCAGTCGGCCGAAGACCAGATTTGGAAAGTATTCGTGGATGGTAGTGCGACAGCTACTGGTTGCGGTTCAGGTGTCATATGTCAGTCTCCTGAGGGAGATAAGTTTGAGTACGCTCTGAGATTCCAGTTTAAAGCCTTTAATAATGAGGCCGAGTACGAAGCCCTCCTGGCCGGCCTTAGAATGTGGAAAGCGGTAGGAGCGACAAAAATTGATGTATGCTCGGACTCCCTAATTGTAGTCGGCCAGGTGAATGGAGACTTCGAGGCGAGGGAGCCGGCTATGATGAAGTACTTGATGATTGTAAAAGAGAAGGCTAAGAGCCTAGATCATTTTTCTCTACAACAAGTTCCTCGTTCGTCCAATCATCAGGAAGACGCACTCTCTAAGTTAGCATCCTCAGCATCATGTGATACTCCGAGGTTTGTATTTTGGGAGGTAAAAGAAAAGAGGAGTATTGATGCTGAGCCAGTACATATCATTGATAGAAGCTCCACTTGGATGGACGGGATCATATCTTACCTAAAGGATGGATTACTCCCGGCCGATCCTAAAGAGAGCTGGCTGATGAAAAAGAGAGCAGCCTGGTTTGAAATTAAGCAAGGAGATCTGTTTAAAAAGGCATTTGTGAAGCCGTACCTGAAGTGTATCACTCCTGAGAGAGGGCATGATGTCTTGGACGATCTTTACCAGGGGTAGTGCTGCTCTAACATTGGAGGACGAGCTTTGGCTGAAAAGGCTGCCCGTCTGGGCTACTACTGGGCGAGCTTAAAGTCGGACGCCATGGAAATGGTAAAGAAGTGTGACAAGTGCCAGAGGTTTGCAACCTTGATCCACCGACCCACCTACAATCTTTCGGCCATTAGTAGTCCGCTCCCCTTTTCCAAATGGGGGATGGACATTTTAAGACCGTACACACCAGCGTCCGGCCAAAGGCGGTATGTGTTTGTAGCAGTAGACTACTTCACAAAGTGGGTAGAGGCCGAAGCTGTCCGGGGCATCAAGTGGACTGATATTTCAGCTTCATATGGAAGAGTATCATTACACGCTTTGGCGTTCCTCAGTCTATGGTGTTCGACAATGGACCCTAGTTCGAAACGCCTCAACTAAAAGAATGGTTGGAGGACCAAGGCATAGCTCATTGCTTTGCTTCGGTCGGACGACCCCAAGCCAATGGTCAGGTAGAGGCATACAACAAGTTGATCTCCAATGGAATTAAGCGCAAGCTTGAAAGGGCAGGCGGCTTATGGGCTGATGAGTTGGTTAATGTGCTATGGTCCATATGAACCACGGCCAAGAGTTCCACAAGAGAAACTCCATTCTTCTTGGTCTATGGTGCCGAGGCTGTCCTCCCAATTGAAATGTATGAGACCACCCTTAGGGTGATGCTATATGATGAAGCGGCCAATTGGGAAGCCATGAAGACTGCCCTAGACTTCCTCCCTGAAGCTAGAGGCAACGCGGCGCTTAGACACGAAATCTATCGTCTACGGATGACAAGGGCATACAATCGCCGAGTGTCAAAGCGACCGATAAAATTAGGAGATCTGGTCCTAAGGAAGATGGAGGTTGTGGGACGAGCAAATGAGGATGGGAAGCTGACCCCAAACTGGGAAGGGCCGTATCGAGTCAGGGAAGAGGTCCGAGATGGGACTTACCGTCTTGAAGCCATGAACGGCCGACCCATTCCACGTACAAGGAACACTGACAATTTGAAGAAGTATTATGTTTAAGTTAAAGTACTTAGCCAAAAGCTGTGTGTATAGCTAGGTATGTTGACCGAGCAATGTAAGTCGTACGGCCACAACAATGTAATTTTGACAAATTAATGAAAAGTCAAACATTGTTATATTATTTTCCATTTAATGTATGCTTATTTGCACGGTTATAGCCTACATAGATATGCCGCGTGAATTTCGCGAGTAGGTTGCTTGCAACACAGCAACTCGGTCGCAGAATAAAGTGAATTAAAAAAAATGAAAACGGGCGACCTGACCCTGAGTCGCATGTATACGTCTGTCCCTAACTAAGGCGGACGGAAAAGGTAAGGTACCCTATGAAACCTATTTAATGGGGAAAGGACGTACCTAGGCATTCCAGCCTAGCCAAACTTAAAAATTTTAAGTTGAGATCATACTTGAAATTTTCTGAGAGCGTCCGAACGATAGTTTCAACGGACAAACTCACATAAAGTCAATTGAACGGCCAAATAATGTGTTGATTCGGCGTACCACCTAGTCCAAGGGCAATCATTACTATGATTTGATTGACTTGCTAGTATTCATACCACCTAAGGTATAAATTCTACCAAGTCAATCAAACTACCTAAAATATGGACTAGGCGAACGCCGAATAAAGGGGCATACCCCCCCAATTGTACGAGAATACAAAAACGTGAAAAAGTACACGTACGAAAAAGCAAAAACCTGTTAAGAGTAAAATGTGCAAAGTATGAAGCAAAATTTGAAAGCTGAATTAATAAAAAGACCGCTCAAAAGGCGGTAAAATATCTTACATAAAACCGCTCAAAAAGGCGGCAGAAAAAGTCAAGAAAAATATACAAATATAGAACTTAAAGGCAGAAAAAGCTGAAAGTCAGGGGGCGCCCGAGGTTGAAGCTAGATCATGGATAGGGATGGGTTTCTGAGAATCTGCAAGAGAAGCGTCCTCAGCTGGCACCTCTTTGCTCTCCACTTCGTCATCATTGCCGGCCGCCACTTCATTTTCCTCATCCTCTGAGGTTGTTGGTGTGGCGTCCAGCTCTGGGGAAGGCTGTCCAGCCTTCTTAGCTTCTTCCCTGAGGCAGACGAAGTTGAGGCGCTTAGAGAAGCGCTCTTGAAAATAGGCAGCCTCCCCTTCGTCCACCATGAGCTCGAACGCCTCGAAGAAGTGGCTTTTCAGCCTATCCTCAACGTTCTGCTCAATACGGACGACCTCGTCTACGCTAGGGGCCCGAGGCGTCTTCAGCTAGAGAGTCAAGTCCTCAACAGACTTCTTCAAAGTCTCCACCTCGGCCCTAAGTGCGTCCACCTCGTCCAAGGACTCTTTCAAATGCTTTTGGAACAAGGACACCTCACTTCTGAGCTTCTCTTAAGCCTCAAACCCCTCCTTCCAGCGTTGGCCGTCCAAGAGGGCCTGATCCCTCTCCTGCCTCATAGTGTCCCTGGCTAAGGTCTCTTGTTTGAGGGCCTTACCCAGTTTCACAAGATCCTCCGCCTACCGTGCTGCTTTTTCGGACAACACATTGATCTGGGTATCAAAACATCGACGCTGGACGGCTGCTTCCCTAGTAACAGCATCCTGGGCCTTCTTGACATTTTCCCAGGCGCGCTTCAGCTTTTTGTTTTTTTTTTCCTTCCATTCAAGGAAGGCGGTCAACCACAAGAAAAGTTGCGCACAAGAAAAACAGGTTAGTGGGTCTGAAAACAAAGAAAAGTCCTCAGTTTGAGGGTTAAGAAAGTTACCTCAGCGCTGCAATTTATCATGGGGCCGAGGAAGCCCTCATGTATTCCCCGCAGCTTGTCTCGCTGCTCAGCAGGGACGGCTCGGGCTATAGCCTCCCGCATGGCCTTCCTGTCCGCCCCAGTAAGGGACTGGCCAGGCAGCTTCATCTGTAGCTCCTCTGTAATATCCACATGCGGATGCAAAGAGTTTAATTTAATCTTAGTAAAAAATAAAAAAATAAACCAAGTAGGAAATTTAAAATTACTCGGACTAACCGTCAGAGAAGCTTGGAGGGGAAGGAAGGTTGAAATTGAATGACGGGGGCGGCGCAGGCTCGTCACCAGCATCCCCCGTCCGGCCAGGCTGGTCGTCGGCCGACTGAGTGGTTTCAAGCCAATCAGATTCATTGACTCTTTGAACAGGCGGAGTCACTTCTGGCCCGGTCGATTTTGCCGGGGTCGACTTACCCCTATCGTCCGATTTCTCGAACCTATCATGACCCGGCATGGCGGCCGGATCTATGGACTTGAAGGCCCCGCTATCGCTCAGCCAGGGTTGTTCTCCCTTTGGACTGCATAGAGACAGTCCGCGACGTCGTCTTGGCCGTAGAAGTGGAAGTGGTCTTGAACGCCACTGTCTTCCATCGTTTGGACGCCCTACCGTCCTTGTCCGTTTTGGATGTAGGGGACGACTGCTTCCGTTTGGACCTAGGGGTCGGAGTGGACAACTGTAGAGGCAAAAGTTAGTAATAAGAGAGCAAGATAATATAATTGATAGGCTGTGTCAAGTTAGGAAGAAGATCTCTTCCGTAATGCATACACGGACGAAAAGAAGAAATCAAGATGGGTATACTTAATCCTTTAGATTGCTCGTACAGCTTCTCGCGAGCCTTATACCGAGCCAAGTTAATCTCTGCCATGTTGACCTCCCCTTTCTGCTCTAGGTCAAGCATCTTGTACGCCTCAGCTGAAAGAGAAAAGGAAAAAGTGTTAGAAATTTCTTCAAAATCAAATAACCTACGTATGTATAAGAATATATGTCCATGCGTCCACCTTGGGGCAGGTTCTTGTACAGACTATAGGTGGACATAAACGTGGGATCCTGCAGCGAGCTGGATAAAGGGAGTCAGTTACTTGAAACGCGCTCAGTTTTGTCGTTCCTTTTCACCCGCTTGACTTTGAAATATTCAAGCTGGTATTCCTAGCTGGGGTGGACGGGTGGCTTATCAGGCTTGAGGTCCCCGCGTCCAAGTTGAATTGGCTCAGCATTGAACTGATTCATCCGCAAGTTAAATTCAACATCTTTGGTCTTGATGCGGTAGAATCAGTGCTTCCAGTCACGCCATTTGGAGACGCGGTCCACCACCATCATGTAGTCTCTGGTGGAGCTCAAGATGAACCAGCCGTCCGTGTCCGCGTCCAGCTTAGTCAGTGAGTGTATCTCACAGAAAACTGCAAAGTCTGGCCTGAAGCCTTTGCAGATGCACGTCACCAAGTACCCAAAAATGTTCAACCAGCTGTTTGGCATCAGCTTGAAGAGGGCTATGTCATATTCGTCCAAAATGGTGCGGACGAAAGGATGGAGGGGGAAGCACAGTCCGACGTCTAAGGCCGCCCTATAGACGCTAAAGGATCTTTGGCGCGACCTCTCTTCTTCCCAAGCGGCCAAAGCGCGGGACTTTCTTGGAGGCTGGATCTCAAATCCCTCCCTAAGGTGGAGGAATGCCTTGTATTCCTCAAATTTGTAGTTCAGGTAGCCCAAGGTTGAGCTACCCACCGTACAGGTGAACGGATCCTTGAAGTTGTCAATATTGGCAACATCCTCCTCGGCCGCCTCTTTGCCCTCAACGGCCGCCGCTTCACCCTCGGCTGCATTCTCAGCCTTATCGTCGTCCTGTTGAGGAGCGCTCCCAAACTCGGAAGACAACACTCTGTCCAGATCGGTTGCCTCCGCTGAGCTGCGGCTCCTAGAGCTATGATCGCCTCGGGGAGAGATAATATTTTCTAGGGGCCTTTTGCCCTTGTCTTTGGCAAAGAACGCCTGACTCCCAGTAGGAGGTGCTCTACGAGAGGGTAGGTTGGACGGTTCATTAATTAAGACCCCCGTTCTTTGTCTGTCCGACCTGCCATATCGGAGATAAAGTTCTGAGGGGGTGGGGACGGACGTATCAGCGAGGAAGGAGGTTCTTCATAGAGTAGCAACTCGGCCCCATCCATGACTATGTTGGCCGAGCAGTGAGAGCCCGTGGAAGCGGTCGTAGGGGTGGAAGAAGGGGTCTCTAAGTTAGTATTATTTGGGTCATATGGAGGCCTAGGGTTAACCAGACTTTCGTCTGGATTTCTAGTCGCATGACGATCGTGCGTCTGCATCGTCCGTGCTATGTTCGACTGCAGGGACAGAGAAGAATGGGTGGATGTGAGTTGGTACGCACTAGAAATGGACCTACTCCATGAAGGAGACAACTAGTCTCCGTCCATTCTAGAATCCTCAATCCTAGGCGAACGACCGACCTCATGAGGAGAAACGGACGAAGCCGAGTGTTGAGCCAGATTTTAAATGCACAAAGAAATAAAAATGCAAGGAAAAGAAAACAGGCGGCCTACCACTGTACGTGTTGAAAACTTGGAAGCCTTGAAGGTTGATCGGAAAACTCAACAAATGTGCCCGGAAAACTCAAACGCACGGCGGAGCTCTCGAAGATTCAAAGAAAAACACACTTTCTCTCTCTAGAAGCTATGACTTCTATCTAGAAAATGTAAAGTTCCAAAGTGCAAAAATGAAGTCAAACCCCTTGTATATATAGGCAAAATTTATGGGGGTAAGACAGTAAATTCATCTTTCCCGCCTAACAAAGCTGAACGGTTATAATTTGAAAATTTGACCTAGAATTTTGAGGGACAAGGAGCAACTCCGTTAAAATAGGCGGAAAAGAAGATGACCTAATAAACGACAGGTCCAAAGAAAAGTTGGTAGAGCTAAAGCTCCCTCCGCAACGGCAAGACGGCTGCATCTCCCAAAAGCGAGAAGACCTACCTTTGTCTGTGCCGTTCGTATAGATAGGCGATCACTCTAAAATTGTCAAGCGGACAGAAATCTGACAAAACCCTAATACAATTGTAGGTACCAAGGCTATTTGAGGTCAGAGGAGTCGGCCTGTAAGCATACGAGCCAACCCCTCAGAGGGGCAAATGTTGAGGGTAAAAATACCCCATATACGTGGACCAATCCCATAGTGACACGTGGCCTAGTTATAGGGTGACAATTGTCACTACGAGGAGATGCCACGCAATTCAGAGCACTAAAGGTTTCAGCCCAATCTCGTAGCGACACGTGGCCCAGTCAGAGGGTGACACGTGTCGTCACGAGAAGATGCCACGTGTTTAGGGCATGTGTTCCCTTTCTAATTAGCACGCCAGAAAGCCCTAATAACGTCCGGGCCCAAATTCCGAGAGATATCAATGAAAGCCACAAAACGACGCCCCCAAAGTAGCACGTGGAATTCACTAATTGCGCAGCCAATCACGTCACATAAATCTAGGGTGCAAACCCTAGAAAGGGGCACGAGTCCCATCCCTATAAATACCCCAATAATTTATGATGCGGGGGGGGGGGGATTAAGACATTTACAAACAACAGAGCATTAAATAGCTCCAAATTCTCTCTACTTTCTCTCTCTAGCCTTTTCCGTTCCGATCACTAACTTGATCGTCGGAGGCGAATATTCCGTGTATCGGAATATTCGTTATTTTGCAGGTTGGACCATCTCGTTGCCGAAAGAGCGTGACCAGTATCCCAGGAAATCCAAAAAACCCCCGAAACATATGTCATCTGCTGCTAAAGAGAAGCCGCGGCAGGAAAACTGACAAATGAAGCCTCGAAGAGCCGCTCCCTCTCCTGAGGCGCGGCTTAGCATCTACAGAAAGTTGAGGTGATTGCATTAACAACGACCCGCGCCCGCAGCCTATAGGTCCGCGCCCGCAGATCTGCTCCTTGCTCTAGTGCCTTCCTTGAGCATCAAATTTCCTTCCCATGCCTCGCCATGCATCCAAGGGTTCATTATAAAGAACCAAAAACCTACAAAACAACGAAGACATGCTAGAAAAACTAACAAAAGGGAAAAAGAAAGGAAACACGAGAAAAGAAAGGAAAAAGCAAACCTTAGGTAAAAATGCTTAAAGAGGCTCAAACAAGTGCAAATGAGTGGAGAATCTTTAGAGAAAAGGAGTGGAGAAGTGGCATAAATGCCACTCATCAGTCGTCCTCTACGAGCTCATGCTCCTGTCGAACGTCTCGGGACTGTGAACTAGAGCCTCGCTGTCTAGCCATGCTACATTGTGCAGAATTACCATAAATTAAGGTTCTATGGTATCTAAGGTTCGCCTAGCCGCATGATACTATGTTCGCAAAAAAAAAAAAAATAACAGAGTACGTAGAACTAAACCAGAGCACAAATTCAAATTGAGCATACACGACATTTTCAAGCAATCAAACAATTTCTTGCAATACTATAGTAATTATTGTGACAAATTGGACAAGAATTGCTAGCAAAAACATCAAGAACAAGCCACATTGTCTTCCCGACCTTAAAAGGTTCAACAATGGTGATTCGTTCATTTCTTCACCAAATTGAGTCAAATAAGTCTCAAATTACCCCCAAGGCAATATTTAAACATTATCAAGCAATTTCATGCCATAAAATTTGATAAACAAAGAGAATTAAGCAATTCTAAATTCGAATTTTCAAGAAATTCGTGGATAAATGCATGCAAAATTCATTAAAACCGGCGTGAGTTTGGAGGAAACTTACATACATCGGGAAAATGGATGGAATAAGCTTTGATTTGCAACAAATTTGAGCGAATTTGGTTGAGAAACGAGCAAGAACGAGTGAATGGAAGTTTTGAGAATTCTCGAGCAAGAAACGCGAACAACAGCAGCAGAAATGAAGAAGAGAAGGGTATTTATGGAAAACCCGACTCTAGCGCCAAGCGTCAGACCTTGGCGTCAGTCGATAAGGCTTAGTGCCTGGCGCTAGTACCAGCGTATGACGCTACAGCCAGATAAGCGGCGCCAACGTTGTTTCAGCGACGCCAGAACGTTCAGCCACTCAATATGGTTGTTTCGACCTTGTGCAATATATTTTGGGTTCCTTGGTACGCCAGTTAGCTGTTCTAAGAAAATTTGACACGATTTTTAGTAATCGGCTTGATTACATAAAGTGATCGACGTGATAAAAGATCGTCTCACTTAGCTTAAAGCGCCTGACCATCGGCTCATCGCAAAAGGCACCGACACACTGGTTCATTCACAAAAGGCACCGACATACTGGTTCATTTAGCGAAAGGCACCGACATACAGGTTCAAAAGCAGCAGAAGCGTCGACGTACAGGTATTGCGGAAACAAAGTTCAAGCGATCTTTTAAAGATCAACAAGCGGAGGTCTTCGGTAATTTTCTTTGGAATATTATCGCAACAAATGGGGATAGCTTCAAGCGAGGATATCTTCGGCAGCTTTCCCTAGTTTGAGGAGAGTTGTCACAAACAACTGAAGGTGATTTCAAGCGAAGTTGTCTTCGATCGTGTTTCGTAAGATGTGGAGGATGGTCACAAAGCGGAAGAGGATCGTTTCAAGCGAAGCAATCTTCGATAGTATTCCTTGGCTTGTGGAAGATTATCATGGCCGAATTGGAGGCAGTTATATGCGTAGCAGTCTTCAAGCGGGATGGCATTCTCTAGCTTGCAAGAGGTCGTCAAAAATACAAGAATACAAAGATATAAGAATGATGCAACAAATCTGATACTTCAGAGACGTGTGCTCAACGGTGCAAGATACGTGTTTCTTAAATCTTTTATCTGTTTAACTAACGCTAGTTTGCAGGTATCGGCGTTACAAGAGTGATTTAGGATCGCAGACATTCTGAATCATTTTTAGTCCCTATCGCTACTTTGACTTTTGTTTTCAAAACTTGCGTTTCTCCAAACTCAGTCAAAGTGGGGGCTTTTGTAGACACCCATTTGTGTCTCCCAAAAACCAAACCAAGTGATGAGTACCTTTCACGTCAAATCGTAATTGAATGAAGTGAAAGTGTGGAAAGTCTAGTGTTGCGGATAGTTTTAATTTATTTTCTCTATTCTTTGTTTTTGAAAACCTATTTTAAGAAAACAGCCAATCCAGTTTTGTTGGTCCAAGATATGGGTCCAATAGTAGTGTAGTTGGTTAGGGCTTAAAAAGAGCTTTCCAACGATATATTATAAACCCAATTCCGAGGAATATTGAGGAATTTATGGCCAAATTACTGAACTGGGCCTGGTTTGAGCCTTATATGCGGCCCAATGATTTAGAGGAGGGCCTAACATGGATTTATCATTCCTAATGCAATTAGGAATGGTTTTAGTCTTCTAGATTCTTCTAGAAGGTTCTTTTCTTTCCTTATTCAATTAGCATTGATAAATTGACTTTTGTTGACTTTTTAGAGTTTTAATCAGAATAAAAGAATGTTTTTGAGGAAAATACGATTTTATCCTCATGTACGGTCAATTTCTATCTGATTTTAAGAAAACGCGTCAATAATTAAGTTAGCGCCAAACGCCAGCATTAGCGTCTGACGCTAAGTTTGGCGCCTGGCGCTAGCTTTAGCACCTGACGCTAATGTCAGCGTCTGGCACTAACCTCGTTTTGCGCATCAGAACTTTGTTTCGATTTTTTATCTTTTTGGCTGATATTCTCTATAAATAGCCTTCTAAAAACTCCTTTTTCATTGACCAACTCTCATCAAGAAATTCTTGATTCTTTCTCTCTCTTTTCTAAACTAGCCTTTTATCAAAATACAAAATTCCGCACTCGCAAGACCTAGATACACCAAGCCTTATTCAAAATTGCCTTCGCCCTAGACGTGAAAGGTTTAATTTCTGAGGGTTTGGTCCGAAATCTTTATTTCAATTATTTAATTTAATTGATGTTTATTATTTTCCTTGAAGTTACTAACTGTAAGGAATAATTCAAGCCTTAATCCCACTAGCTTGAACCCCACTGTGATCATACACTAAAGTACGGTGGCGTCCAAAAGGGAAGAAGATAGAGCAAAAGAGTCGCCAACAAGTTTTTAAGGAACTTGTAAACCGTTCATAGGATGAAGGTTACACCCCTTAACGATCCAAGAGATCGTCAAATCCATAAGGTCATGAACCAAATAAGGATTCGGGGATGAAGGTACAAATCCAACCTAAAAGAGATTGAACCTTCCCTAATAACAGGCCTTTGCTTTATTCTGATCGTATTCATGTGCGCTTTCTGATTAACATGCAATCACTAGGATTAACCCTAAACTTGTTTAATCTATGTTGGTTGAATTTAATGCACAAATAAACTATTATTGGCGATCACTTGAATTATAATCACATTAACCCTAACAAGATTATTAACCATCTTATTAAGCGTGATTACAAGTACAAAATTCCCTTTAACATGAAATAAAGGTGATCAAGCAATAAATAATATTTATCAAGCAACATAATAAATAATAATCATGAAAAATAATAATAATCATAAATAAAATAATCATGTTAAAGCATAATAAAAATAGCAAGATCTTAGGCATGATACTAACAAGATTAATAACAAACCCTAGCATGTCACTAAGCAATAAAAATGAAATATTTAGCCCTAACATGATACTAACAATCATAAATATTAGGAAAAGAACAAAAGGCATCATAGCAATCATATTTAATATTAAAATTACCCTAGACATGATACTAGGAATATCATAACAACAATGTAAACATGATATCTACACCATAATATCAATCAAATCAATTAAAGTACTTACTGTGATGCCTCGTACCACTTTCTAATAACAAAATACGCACGTTAGCAACTTCAAGGAAAATAATAATCAAAACAATTAAATTAAATAATTGAAAGAGAGATTTGGGACCAAACCCTCAGAAATTAAAACCTTTCACGTCTAGGACGAAAGCAACTTCGAATATGGCTAGGTGTTTCTAGATCTTGTGAATGCGGAATTTTATATGAAAAAGCAAGAAAGAATTGAAGAAAGAAAAGAATACTTGAGAATGAGAGAATTGGTGAATGTAGATGTAGATGATGATAAAAACGGAGTTTTTGATACGATATTTATAGGGAAAATCATCCAAAAAAGATAATTTAACAAAACATAGTTTGAAGATCGCAAAACAAGATTGGCGCCAACCTTGGCTAGCTGGCGCCAGGCACCAGTGGCTAGCGCCTGGCGCCTGGCGCCAAGCCTGGTTCCAGGCGCCAAGGCCTGGAGTTGGACACCAAACTAGATTTCAACGCGTTTTCGAAAATCTTATAAATTTCCCGTACTAGAAGATAAAATAATATAATTTCTCCGAAAATGCTATTTGATCTTGATTAAAACTCTGAAAAGTCAACAAAGTCAACTTATCAGTGCTAATTGAATTAGGAATGAAAAGAACCTTCTAGAAGATTCTAGAACACTAAAACCATTCCTAATTGTATTAGGAATGATAAATCATATTAGGCCCTCCCCTAGATCACTGGGTCGTACATAAAGCTCAAACCGGGCCCAGTTTAGTAAATTGGCCATAACTTTCTCAATATTCATCGGAATTGGGCTTGTAATATATCGCTGGAAAGGTCTTTGCAAGCTACATCCAACTACACCACTATTAGACCCATATCATGGACCAACCAAACTGGATTGGCTGTTTTCTTAAAATAAAGTTTTCCAAAACAGGGAGAAGAGGAAAGAAATAAAACTTTCCGCAACACTAGACCTTTCCACACTTTCGTTTCATTCGATTATGATTCGATATGAAAGGTACTTATCACTGGGTTTGATTTTGGGGAGACACAAATGGGTGTCTACAGAAGCCCCACTTTGACTGTGTTTGGAGAAACGCAAGTTTCGAAAACAAAAGTCAAAGTAACGATAGGGACGGAGAATGATTCAGAACATTCTGCGATCCTAAATCACTCTTGTAACGCCGATACCTGAAAAACTAGCATTAGTTAAACAGATAAAAGAGGTAAGAAACGCGTATCTTGCACCGTCGAGAACACGTCTCTGAAAGTAACCGATTTGCTGCTTTACTGTTTTGACGACCTCCTGCAAGCTAGAGAATGTCATCCCGCTTGAAAACCGATACGCCTGTAACTGCTTCCAAATTAGAAGATTGCTTTGCCTGAAACTATCCTCCTCCGCAATGATAACATTCCACGTCCAAGGGAACATCATCGAAGATTATTTCTCTTGAAACAATCTCCATCCGTTTGTGATAACTCTCCACAATCTAGGGAACACCACCTTGTTGTTTCAATGTTCACTCGTCTCTGAACAAAGAGCTTCTTTTTTATATGACTCTAATTTCCGCTGTGATAGTCTTCGAAAAGATCACTGCATCTTAATGTTTGCTATGCCAGTACGTCGGCGATTTGCTGCTTGTGAACCAGTATGTCAGTGCTTTTGATGTGATGACAATCCTCTTTTCTTTGGGAATAGTTGCCAACACAACTTTTGTATGATGTATGACAATCCGATTTAGGGAAAGTTGTCAATGCCACGTAACAATCCATCCTTGGAAATGTTGTCATGATGAAGCGACAATCCGCACCTTAGAAAATTTGCCAAAATCCAAATTTTTGGAAAAGTTGCCAATACTTCGTAACAATCTTTCATAAGAACTTTGCTACGATCGACAATCCACATCTTGGAATATAACTCTTGAAAGCAATCCACCTTGGAAATTTGCCAACGCTATGCGACAATCCTTTTGGGAAAATATTGCCACTATTGACGATCCGCGTCTTGGAACATTTTCAAAAAAGAGTCGACCGACAATCCACTTCGGGAAAATTTGCCGCTTACTGAAATAAATGACAATCCACGTTGAGGAACTTTTGTCGAAATTTATGATGAGTAGAGACCTACGACAATCCTTTGGGAAATTTTGCCATAGGGAACTGGGTGTATGACAATCCAATCTCGGAAAACTAGTCAGGGATCCATGAATGTATGACAATCCGAACTTGGAAAAACTTGCCAAACAAAGAAGTAGCACGACAATCCACGCTTGGAAACTTTGCCAGAGATGACAATCCAATCTTGGAAAAATTGTCGTTGAAGAAGATGCACGACAATCCATTTTTGGAAATATTGTCAGTTGGGGGTGACAATCCATATTTGGAAATATTTGTCGTTTAATAAGAATGCTCGACAATCCATATTTGGAAATATTGTCGTTTAAGTGCTTGCTCTTGAACCGATTGTAATGAGCCAGTGTTTTAGGCGCTTAAGCTAAGTGAGACGATTTTTTTGTCAGGCCAATCACTTACTACGATTGTAATCGAGCCGACTACTAATCATGTCAAATTGCTTATAGGGGCTAACTGGCGTACCAAGGAACCCGAAATTGTTGCATGAGGTCGAAATCACCTTTTTGAGAGGCTTTGAGCTCTGTCATTGCTGAGATATCTTTGGCGCCAAGAATTGGAGTAGGTTCTTCTCTATTCTGCTGCACCTGTATTTATTTTTTACTATAGAACTTTGCCAATTTTTTTAATTATCTTAGGGTTGACCTAAGTCTTAATGTTGCTTGACTCATCGACTTGACACGACTCAAGGTATAAACTTGACTCGATATGTTTGACTGACTCGAGGTTGACTCGACTCAAAGTGTAATGACACATGTGTTAGACTCAAATCAAAGTGATATGGCACGACATGACTCAATGTGTACATGACTCGTGTGTGCATTGTAATGTGATCGTGTTACTCGAAAATGCAAAAAAGCAAAAATTTTCCATTAATTTTGTGGAGGGTACCGACTTTCTCCCAAAAAAGAAAGACGCGAAAAGAAATCGAAGTGAAGTTTTTTGAAGGTGCATGTTGAATGAGCTTAGTCAAATGTTGTTTGATACTATCTCTCAAGGTTCAAGGATTAATCCATCCTAGGTTATCTCAATGGTTAACTCAATGATGAAAGTATTTAGGTAACTTAGGCACGGAGGCTAAGCACTTCATACTTCGATGCTATGATGATTATGATTGATGAGTGATGTTGATATGACAAGGCGTGCTTCAACGTTAAGATTTCATGACAAAGGGTTCCTAAGGGAAGTATTTGGTAATGTGTCTGTGATGTGTGTGATAGTAACACTAAAGCTAAGCCGCAAGATCTAAGTGTGTGGAAAGATATTATTTATTAAAAGAGTCAAATGGTGGTGACTCTTAAGCTAGATAAGCTAATGATGTAGGGATCAAGCCCCCAAGTCTAGCTCAAAATGAATAGGGATGAGCATTGGAGATCCCTTGATATTATCATGGTGTAAGTGTGTGAATGTGAATGCATTTTTATTACGGCCGCACCTCGATGTGAGGTTGCCTACGTATCCGTTAGAAATCAGGCCGAACGTAGCTCTAGCCGAACCTCGCACAAGTGTGTATACCTCAAAAAAGGTCTTTTTAAGGGTTGTAACGTGGTTAGGCTAAAGGCTAAAGAAGAAGGGGATAAAGGCTCAAGACCCTAGATAAGCCCTCAAGGTGTGCAGCCTCGCTTTCGAATCTTTGTATTTTCATGCTTGAATTTCTATTCTTTTTTAGCTCTTTTTGCTTTAGCATTTATTTTACTTTTGCAAGTGTGGGCAATCCCGATCATGCAGTCTATCACTCACTTGGCATTCATGTTTCTCAGGCACGGTACCGAGCACTCGATAAGCGACACAATCTGAGACGTGTTCATATCAAAGATATTTTCATATCAAAGACATTGAAACACTTTCCCTTTTGTACACTTTTATTTATTTTTTTGCTTTAACTTATTTTTACTATTTTTTGAATTTCTGAAATCAGTCAAGCTTTGTTCTTTGAAAATTGCATAAGTTACACTCCATCCCATCCCAAGGTTAGATAGATGTAGGTTGAAAAAAGAAAGGTCTATCGTTAGACGAGGCTCAAAGTGGTTTATGAAGAAAAGATCTTAAATTTGAAAGGTGAAAGGAGATATGATGTGGCTACAAGGGTTGCCTTAAATCATTGGTATACCTTATGTTTAATTCGACTTTTTTTTTTTTTTTTTTTTTTTTTTTTTATGCAATAAAATTAAATGATCATATATAAGGAAATAAATGCTCATTTTTATTAAAAGAATAGGAAAAAAGACTACAAAATTAATCTAAGGAAAAGAAAAGGTGCCAGTGCTAGACTTATTGAGGAAAGGAAAAAAATAAAAAGAAATAGAAAAAAAAGGTCACGAAATCTTGTCATTGAAGCTCGCCTCTTCTCTTGTGTTGTTCGCGTCATCATCACCCAGTCTTCTCGCTAGCTAGAGGCAATGGGATCTTGTTTGCCTCTATGAGATCTTGAATGAGATTTTGAAACCTGTAGCATTTATCAGTGGTATGACTGTTTCCTCGATGGTACTTGCAATAGGAGTTTGGATTCCATCTCGAAGATTGATTTTCTGGTGTTGGATCCTTGGTAGGGCCAATAGGTTTTATTAATCCTCGATCATAGAGACGATCGAAAGCAGCATCGTAGGTCATTCCAATGGGTGTGAACTCTCTCCTGGGTTTCCTTTTAGATCCTTGATTTTCCATGGCTAAGACACCATTATGGTCAAAGTTACTAACATTATTACTAGAGTGGGCGTTTTCGAAAGAAGAAGGATTGTCGTTCTTCTTTCCTTTCCAGCCACCGTGGTTACTATTGTTAGTAGCTTTTTGCTTTGCGAGGTCATCTGCGATTTCAATTCCGATGTCATAAACAGCCATTCAAGTTGTGTTGATATTTTAAGTGCTTTGAATACTTCTCTTGGAGATTCTTGATAAACATCCTTACAGACTCCTTTTCGGTGGGGACTTCAATCATCTTGGCGAAAGTTTCCCTCCATTTATTAAAGAAAGAAGTAAAGCCTTCATTCTCTTTTTGTCTTAGCATCTCAAGTTGTCTATGGTCGGTTTCAACTTGGATATTGCACTTGTACCTATCAACGAAAGCGTTCACTATCGATTCCCAGTTAGAGGTTTTTTCCTTGTCAAGGGAGAAAAACCATTGTTGGCAAACGGTTTCAAGAGATAGTGGGAACAGAGAGGGGAAAACCTTCTTATCGATACCCTTAATGCTCATTATAGTTTCAAAAGCTCTGAGATGGAAGTATGGGTTATCAGTTGCTCTGAATTTTGGGATGTCGTTGGCGTTGAATTTCTGCGGAAGAAGATCTTTGTCCACCGAGACCCCTTGTGATGTAAGCTCTTGAACTTTGTAATCGCTAGACAACTTGCATAGGCTCTCTTGCATGAGGTCCATCTGTTGTTGCTTCACGGGGTCATCGACCTTGAGTACGAGAAGCTTCAGTGTCTCAGTCACGGTAGCTAATTGGTTCTTAAGATCATTGACTTCTTCTTGAGTTGCCATTATCTTCTTAGCCTTCCTCTTTTGACGAATCGGTTTATCAAAAAGTGAGACTTGAATAAAGAGGTTTTCCTTGATTAATCGCCCTTCTCTCCTCGACTAAGTAATGTGGAAAAGGAATTTGGGGGTACTGATTGTTAATTATTTGACTCAAACTTTATTCAACATGCAATGGATGGAGGAAGTGAAGAAAAATTGGAATAGAATGTGAAAGAAGATTTAGATGGAGGGATATGAAGAATTAGGAATAGAATGTACCCCCCAACTCAAATGACGGAAAAGACCGACTCATTCATGAACCTAAGACATGGTCATGGTGATGTGTACTCAAAGTGCGTGCTAAGACTAGTGAGTGTAGGTGATATGTTAAGACTCGTGTCATGACCATGTGGCTAGACTATGTGACCAAGACTCGATTAATGACTCGACAAGGTGTTATTGACAGCGAAAATTTACCGACTTAATTAGCAAACTGGTTAATTAGACCCTAGGTGATGACTCGACCAATAATCCGAACTGTCAGCCAAGCGACAGGACTGGCGTCACACTATGGAGCTTGGCGCCAGACAACATAGCTGTCGTCAGGCGCTACACTCCATGGTGTGGCGCTACAGCTCAAACCTTGGCGCCAGTATTAGAGCTTCGGTCTGGGACTGTTTTCGGTGTTATTAGTCAACTGGGGTTAGCCTACATTCGTACTAGGTCAATTCCGATTGAAAAAAAATAGACTTTATTGACTCAAATTAAATAATTAATTAATTAGTTAATTAATTAGGCAAAGTTCTTTAAGTCATTAATTTATTTATTCTCAACACAAATCAACAAACGGTTAAGAGAAACATAGAATATATATGCACAACAAATAATGCACAATTAGTCAAGTAGGCACAATATGATGCAATGAGTTTGCAACCTAACCATGGCTCTAGTTCTCTAAAGTTCGGGATATGGTTTAGTCAATAGAGGGTCCATGGTTAATTGTCCCGATGCACCGCGCGGAAGCCTAACCGTGAAAGGTTGGCGCGAGTGGATGGGACACCGCGAGTTTTAGAAGAAAAAAAAAACTCACTTCCATGGTTTGGTGAATTAAACATCTCGGATGTACCCTTTGTTGCCAGGAGCGTTCAATCGGGTAGATGGAGCATGAATTCCCAGAGGGTTATGTCCATATGTAGAACACATATGAGTTTCAGAAAAGTGAGAAAAAATTCAATCAGGAAGTAGGATCGAGCAAACAATGCGAAAAAGCGGTCGAAATTAGAACGCATATTTCCGGCTAGGTATTGGGGGAAATTGGCGCCAGCAATCAGAGACTGGCGCCAACTTTTAACTGTAGCGCCTGGCGCCAATGCTGGCGTCTGGCGCTACGGCTAAAAGTGTGGCGCCAAGCTCTGGCCCCTGACGCTACTTCCCACATGCCTCATCAGCTTTCTGTGCTCGATAAAATCTTCCAGTTTCGCGCGGTGTTATTTCAGTCCTAGTTGTGAAAGACATTCCTCAAATTTCCTACGTGTAAAATCCTATGTTTTTGACTCATTACGGATGGTCTTTCCAATGAGATCCTTTTTATGCATATGACAATAATGTTAATCAAAATTACGCACATGAAATACTTAGAACTTTTTTTTTTTTTTGGAAAATAAGATTTTATTACCAAAGAGAGAAAGTTACAACTTACAAAAGCTAAGTTATAACTACCACCAGAACACCAAAAGACCTGAAAACAACAGGCCAACCCCACAACCAGTTCTAGATCCAAACCTAGCCACCTTCTAGGAAGGGTTCTAGGAAGGGCCTAGAACAACTGGACTAAGATTTCCAGCCACCTTCTAGAAAGGGTTCCAGAACCCAGGACCAGAAACCAAAAGAAGCAAAAACAACAAAGCCAAACACCAAAAAAAAACACCAATACAACAATCAGGAGCAGACATGCCTGCAAACTGACAAAAAAACCAACAAAACAAAAGACAGGCAACACCAAAAGCAACAAAGCTTGCACCAAACAGCAAACAGCAAGGCACAGAGCCACGGACAGCAGACAGCATTGCACAAACCAGCAGCAAGCATAAAATACTTAGAACTTTTCGAGTCTCATCCACTCATTCTAAATCATTGCCAAAACAAATTCAGGAATTAAAATAGAAATCCTTCCCATTGGAGTCGCCAAAAACTATAGGAAATAATTCAAGCCTTAATCCCACTAGCTTGAACCCAAAAGAGAAGAAGATAGAGCAAAAGAGTCGCCAACAAGTTTTTAAGGAACTTGTAAACCGTTCGTAAGATGAAGGTTACACCCCTTAACGATCCAAGAGATCGTCAACTCCATAAGGTCATGAACCAAATAAGGGTTCGGGGATGAAGGTACAAATCCAACCTAAAAGAGATTGAACCTGCCCTAATAATAGGCCTCTACTTTATTCTGATCATATTCATGTGCGCTTTCTGATTAACATGCAATCAATAGGATTAACCCTAAACCTATTTAATCTATGTTGGTTGAATTTAATGCACAAATAAACTATTATTGGCGATCACTTGAATTATAATCACATTAACCCTAACAAGATTATTAACCATCTTATTAAGCGTGATTACAAGTACAAAATTCCGTGTAACATGCAATAAAGGTGATCAAGCAATAAATAATAACTATCAAGCAACATAATAAATAATAATCATGAATAATAATAATAATCATAAATAAAAATAATCATGTTAAAGCATAAAAAATAGCAAGATCCTAGGCATGATACTAACAAGATTAATAACAAACCCTAGCATGTCACTAAACAATAAAAATAGAATCTTTAGCCCTAACATGATACTAACAATCATAAATATTAGGAAAAGAACAAAAGGCATCATAGCAATCATATTTAATATTAAAATTACCCTAGACATGATACTAGGAATATCATAACAACAATGTAAACATGTTATCTACATCATAATATCAATTAAAGTACTTACTTTGATGCCTCGTACCTCTTTCTAATAACAAAATACACACGTTAGTAACTTCTAGGAAAATAATAATCAAAACAATTAAATTAAATAATTGAAAGAGAGATTTGGGACCAAACCCTCATAAATTAAAACCTTTCACGTCTAGGACGAAGGCAACTTCGAATATGGCTATGTGTTTCTAGATCTTGTGAATGCGGAATTTTGTATGAAAAAGCAAGAAAGAATTGAATAAAGAAAGGAATACTTGAGAATGAGAGAATTGGTGAATGTAGATGTAGATGATGATGAAAACGGAGTTTTTGATACGATATTTATAGAGAAAATCATCAAGATAATTTAATAAAACAGAGTCTGAAGATTGCAAAACAGGGTTGATGATGAAAACGGAGTTTTTGATACGATATTTATAGAGAAAATCATCAAGATAATTTAATAAAACAGAGTCTGAAGATTGCAAAACAGGATTGGCGCCAACCCTGGCTAGCTGGCGCCAGGCACCAGTGGCTAGCGCCAGGCGCCAAGGCCTGGAGTTGGACGCCAAACTGGATTTCAACGCGTTTTTGAAAATCTGATAAATTTTCCGTACTGGAAGGTAAAATAATATAATTTCTCGGAAAATACTATTTGATCTTGATTAAAACTCTGAAAAGTCAACAAAGTCAACTTATCAATGCTAATTGAATTTGGAATGAAAAGAACCTTCTAGAAGATTCTATAACACTAAAACAATTCCTAATTTCATTAGGAATGATAAATCATATTAGGCCCTCCCCTAGATCATTGGGCCGTACATAAAGCTCAAACCGGGCCCAGTTTAGTAAATTGGCCATAACTTCCTCAATATTTATCGGAATTGGGCTTATAATATATCGTTGGAAAGGTCTTTGCAAGCCCCATCCAACTACACCACTATTAGACCTATATCATGGACCAACAAAACTAGATTGGTTGTTTTCTTAAAATAAAGTTTTCCAAAACAGGGAGAAGAGAAATAAAATAAAACTTTCCGCAACACTAGACCTTTCCACACTTTCGTTTCATTCGATTATGATTCGACGTGAAAGGTACTCATCACTGGGTTTGGTTTTGGGGAGACACAAATGGGTGTCTACACTAACGTGTGTATTTTGTTATTAAAAAGAGATACGACGCATCCAAGTAAGTGCTTTAATTGTTTACATTTTTATTATGATATAGAAATCATGTCTAGGTTATTATTATAATTCCTAGTGTCATGTTTAAGGTAACAACTATAATTTTAATATCAAATATGACAATTATGACTTCTTTGATGCCTTTTAATATCAAATAGAAATCATGTTTGGGTTAAAGCTTTGATTTTAAATGTTTAGTAACATGCTAGGGTTTGTTATTAATCTTGTTAGTATCATGCCTAGGATCTTGCTATTATTATGATTTAACATGATTAAGATGATTATGATTATTTCAATTATTATTATTGATTATTATTATGTTGCTTGATATTTATTGTTATTTCTTGATCACACCTTTTATGCATGTTTAAAGGGAATTTGTACTTGTAATCAAGCTTAATAAGATAATTAATAATCTTATTTAGGGTTAATTTGATTATAATTCAAGTGATCACCAATAATAGATTTATTTGTGCATTAATATTCAACCAACATAGATAAACAAGTTTAGGGTTAATCCTATTGATTGCATGTTAGTTAGAAAGCGCACGTGAATACGATCAGAATAAAGTAGATGCCTATTATTAGGGCAGGTTCAATCTCTTTTAGGTTAGATTTGTACCTTCATCCCCGAACTACCAGTCATGGTTCAAGACCTACTGGAGTTAACAATCTCTTGGATCGTTAAGGGGTGTAACCTTCACCTCGTGAACGGTTTAGAAGTTCCTTAAAAAACTTGTTGGCGACTCTTTTGCTCTATCTTCTTTCCCTTTGGACGCCACCATACTTTAGTGTATGATCATAGTGGGGTTCAAGCTAGGGGTAACGCTTGAAATATTCCCTACACAAAGGGATCTTTTCGGGGTGATAATTTTTCTTTTCTATGATAATTTTCTTCTTTTAGTTCATTGGGTTTTCATTTGCCTTCTTGCTAACCATTCGAGCCTTTTGTTTCTTTTTGTTCTATTTTTGGTATTTGTGAAGCATATGACCATGTTTTTGGAGCTTGTGATATATAAGTAGGGATATTAGTTCCTTTTATAAGAAAGCTTGTGTTTTGAGAATATTTCGTGAATAATGGCAAATGATTGATGGAAAAAGCCGTCCTAAGTGTAAAAAAGGCAAGGACATAACAAATGCAAAATTGTAAAAGCCGTCCTAAGTTAAAGAAACATGGACATTTGCTTTGAAAAAATTGAAAATAAACATTGAAAAAGAATTGAAAATTAGAAAATTCCAAAATTATTTTGATGTGACTCTTCTCCTCTTCAAGCATTGAGGACAATTCTTCCTTTTAGCTAGGGGGAGAAGCGTTTGCGATTTTTGTATAGATGCTATTGGATATAGCTTTGAATAAGCTTGGGGGTGTTAGTTTGTTTTTGTTTGGTGACTTCTCGGTTTTGGTGTTGATATTTGGCCAATCGTTGCTTCATCACCTAGGTGTACCACCAAATTATAAAATTTTAGCCTAACCCTAACCTTTTGCTTTTACGTTACAACCATTGGGAAAGACCTTTCGACCTTGAGGTTGAGTCAAATTTCAAGGGAGGGCATTATAAGTTAAAGCCTAAAGAGAGGGGATGTTTAGTCAAGATGTCGTGTAGCCGAAAAATGTGTTCTTTTCCGGCTCCTTCGAAGAGCTATTGAGGTGCTCATTAGAGGGAGATTAGAGATTATAGGAAGAACACGGTAAGATTGAACGGGATGAAGGTGAATTGTGATAACTAGTTCTCTATGTTTATCATACTTTATGTTTCAATCAACCTCAGATATCTTGAAACGTGCATACCCCTATTTGCTTAAGAAAGATGTTTATCCATTTGAAATATGATCATTTTGAAGGAGTTGTGTCTTCGATAAGTGTAATTACTAGATATATCAAGGATCACTATTATGGAGATAATAAGTTCGTTCTTTTAGGTCATCATTATTTGTTGCTAGATTATGATCAATGATCTTTGGGCTAGTCAAATAGTCCAAAGCCTACTAGAATGGATCCTATGAGGTCACACAACAGGGGTATTGGGCTAAGCAAGTAAGAGGCCCATTAATGGGCCTCATGAGAAATTAAATTATCATGAAATGGATTGGGCTAGTATAGTTAGAGTGGAATTAGGTTTTGGGCTTTTGACATAGGCTTTTGACATAGGCTCTTATTTAGAGATGATATCTATAAAAAAGATCCATGCCTAGGGTTGCTAGAAAGAAGTCATAATTCACACACAGTGTATTTTAACATCAAGGTAACCAATCCCGCTACCCTATTCCTCTCTCTATCTAACGAGCATCTCTTTCCTCCCCTCGTCCGTACGGCCGTCCACCCTTGGTGGCACGTGTGGTAGTTCGTGGTGGTTCATGGTGGTTTGTTGCTCGCTCTTCTCCGTAGAAGGTCAATTGAATGGTTCAATTGCAACTAACTAACATTAGTGGAGGTCTTAATATGTGCCCGTGGGCTAAGTAGAGGAATCACGGTTGAGGTTCTTTATCTCCCATCGTTCTTGCTCGATCGCACGTGGAATCACGCTTAAAAGGTACAATTATATGTTCTTTATGTGTTATGAATTAGATCTTGGAATTAGGTGATGTATTGATAAGCGACTTTTATGTCACTTTTAGGGTGTTTATTGAGTCGTTTTCCGGCTTATTTTCCAATAATTTAACCCTTTTTATCCTTTATTTCTATTATTCGCTTATTCTCGGCTTTTACCTTTATTTTGAGTATTTCCCGCTTCTCTCATTTTATTTATTTTCTTTTAGTTTTTAGTTTGTCTTATTTTATTTTATTTTATTCTTTATTTAGTTTTTAGCTTTTTATTTTACTTTATTTGTCTTATCTTATTTTATTTTATTTATCTTATTTTATTTTTATTTTATTTTATTTTATCTTTATTTTATTTTATTTCGTGGTAATACCCTCTTGTTGTTTTTGGTTGTAGGTGTTCCGGGTTTCAAAGTCATATTCGTGTTCGGGGTCCAAAATTTGAGGCAATTGCACAATACTCCTTGCACAAACAACCTGTTGCCCCTTTAAGCTGCCCTTTTACCCTTCACCACACCTCACCTTAACCTCCACCGTACCAAAACACCAAAATCCCCTGCTCCCTCTACGTTACTGCTCCTCTGCTCCAAATCACACTCACTATCAACAACCACCCAGCAATCCGACACCACCAGCCACCGCATCCTCACAGCACACCACCGCTGCCACTAATAACCCCAATTCAGTGCCACGCAGCCACTTGCCACCTCACCCTATTCAAAACCAACCCAGCACCTCAACTCCACTCCACAGCCACGCAAAACCACAAAAATCACCACGCACAGCGCCCTTGCTCACCTCACACCAAGAACCACCAAAACACCTCCAATCACCACCCACCAATAATTGCAATTCACCCAACACCGAAACCACTCACAGCAACCACAATTCACCAACTGTAACAGCAACCACTACCACCCCTTGTTCCACCGTCACCTCCCATTTTGCCACCAAACCGCCAGCAATTACCACCTCAATTCGACCCCCGCAACATCAAATCAACAACCAATTAAACCACCAACACCACCTATCATCCCACCACAACCCGCAACAACAATTACCACCTCCAATCAACAACAACCACCCAAATCACCACCAAATTACTTACCTCATAGTCGCGCAACTCATACCATCTAAGGCCTCCACCGCGGCCGCGCAGCCCTGTCAGAAAGCAGACTAAATGGAGTCCAAAATCATATTCGAGGCAGAAGCTTTGTGCGACCTGTGTGCGTCTTCTGTGCGGGCGCGCAATTGTGGGTCAATCACGAGCTTTTCACGTGATTTTTAATGAGAATTGGACGACCACGATTTGAAGATGCTAGATGATGATAATGTTGATGAACGGTGATTAAGAGGATTGTTTAGATAATTGATATGGTGAATGGGAGCAGCCACGAATTCGAATGGGAAAGAAATTGGGAGGTCTGATTTCGTGGGTTCGGACGGGAATAGTGGGGTTTTGGGGTGTTTTTTTTTTCATTTTCCTTTTTATTTTATTTTATTTTATTTTTAGTTTTGTTTTTTTTGGTTTTTAAGTTTTGTTATTTTAATTGTTTTAGTTTTGTTTTTATTTCTTTTTAGTTTCTTTCTTTTATTTTAATTTTTTTTAGCTTGTATTATAAATACCCTCTTTGGGGTTATTCTCAAAGGGGGATCAATCAACATTTTAAATTTAGGTAGATTAGATTAGTTTAGCCTTTAATTTTTCTCTCTTAGGGTTAGTTTAGGAGTAGTGTAGAGAGAGAAAGCTTGGATTTCCATGGAGTTTTTGAGAGGTTGAAGAAGCAACTTTGTGGAACTTCTTCTCATCTATTCAATGAGCATTTTCTAACTTTCTCTCATCTTTATTTCTTGCTTAATTCTTAGTTTTTTTTTTTGTTTATTTATTTGAGTAGATTAATTAGTTTATTTGTTTAATCTTGTTTTTATTGTTATTTTACCTTGTTTTCCATGTCTTTCTTCATTATGTTAGCTTAAATTTTGTTTTAGGGAAATGGATGAAGGTTATGTTAATAAATTGAATGATTGATTGTGATTAGTATGGAATTGTTTCTTGATTATTGTGTATAGATGATGCTTTTATGGATTAGAATCTTTCTAGCTAATTGATTCTATGTTCTTAATTGTGCTTTCAATCGATTGTGCGAGAGTGAGTTGGTTGAGAGCCCTAATTTCTTCCATACCTTTGCTAGGCTAGTTGCATGAGAGTGAATTAGTTTAGTAGGATAATTAACATGCTTAATTGTGCGAGAGTGAGTTAAATGTGTTGATTTTTCCTAATCAAGGTCATTTTCATCTAATTGTATGATGTTATTGAATGTATTGATGTAATTGGATTCCACTTTCCCTAGTTTTAGTTATTTGTTCTTAGTTGTGTTTAGTTGTACCTCTCTCTATCTCACAAGCTTTCCTAGTAGTCTAATTAGCACAAATTGATACACTTAGTCCTTTTGGGTTCGACCCTTTACTTGCCACTAACTAGTTTAGTGTAAGTTTAGATATTATAAATTGTTAATTTGATTAGGGTTAGTAGACCAACGACTTACTTTTACCCGCGATCATGTATGAATATGATTCATGTTTTTCCGCTGCGTAGTACCTATATAACCCTTCACATTTTGTAAAGTCCAATTCGTTAAGGTTTCAATTTTGTTTTTCTTTCTTTTACTTTCCTTTTGTGGTTTACTTCATGTATGTTTGTGGAGAGTTACATGTTAAGCTCTTAGGAAACCTTTACGAGACCTCACTCATCCTCATAGGCGACTTTAGGGTTTAAAGGGCTTGTTGTAGCTAAAAAACAATTGTGATTCCTACGTTAGTGAGTCTTAGTGTATATTCCCGTCCTATGTCTTTCTTTTTCTTTTTGAATAAGTTTTTCATACTTATTCTTTCTTGCTTTGTTTTGCTCGAAGACGAGAAAAAGTTTAGCTGGGGGGAATTTGATGAGTGTCATTTATGGCACTCATTTGGTTCTTTTTAGGGTGAATTTCATGTCATTCTATAGCTTTTTTACTTAGCTTTTCCTTATATTACTCTTTATTTCTTTTAGTTTGCATTTTCTTAGTTGGATTTCTTTCTTTATGCATTTCTTCGTTTATTTTTTTATTTTCTCTTTTATTTGCTTGTTTTCCTTTTTTTTCAGGTTAAGGTCGTTATCCAAGTTTTCCGAGGCCTCTTCCCAAGTTTGCATTGATTAGGATGTCTAATGTTCTCCATTTGAAGCTCAAGCATGGAGAAGTGCAAGTTCCTAAAGTCCTTGAGTTGTGCATTCAAGCCCATCAGGGCATGATTTCTAGTGTTGAACCCACAAACATGGAGTTTAGAAACTGCAAGGTCCCGTGTTTATCAAGAGCGTTATGTTTAACGCACGAGGAGCATCGACATGATAGGAAAGAAGGCTGCCCGGTTCCCAAACGCAGGCGCGCGCAGCTGTGGTGGGGCCGCGAGACCTGGTGGCACGGACGCGCCTCTCTCAGGCGAGGGCGCACCTGTATGGGTCTATGTTCCATACCCAGATTTGCGTGGCCGCGCTCTCTCTTATAGTTGGTCGCGCCTGTATGGGTTTATTTGGGGACGATCTAACTAATTTCTCTTAGTTAGTTTTACTATATATAGATTTTCTTACTATTTTTTTTGAGGAAGTTCAATTTTTCAGAAATTAAAATAGAATTAGGTTAGATTTTTAGAGAGAGAAACTCTAGTTTGTAGAGAGAGAAGTTCTTGATTGAAGATTTAGGATTCCAAGTGTTTTCTCCATTAAATTGAAGCAAATTTGTATGGATTTCTTTACTTTAATGCAATCTTAGTATTGATGTCAATTTCTTTGTTAATTGTTCAAGTTGATTGACTTTTGAATTGGTTTATTTTTTATTAATATGATGATGATGAATTTGTCGTTTAGTTTATTTTAGAGATTGATTTCCATGAATAGTCAGTAGTTTTCTTTCTAGGGAAATGGTGAAGCATATATGAGTAATGGATTTATGCTAATTGGGGGAAATTTATGGAGTTGATGTTGTGATCAAATTGGTTGATTGATTATGTGCATGTGTGTGTTTAAGTTAGGAGTGATCAACCTAATTTCTCACACTAGATTGCATTGTAGGTTCACATTGATACAGAAAATTGATTTGTGGCTTACATTTGTCAATTGAGTAGGTTTGCAAGTTTCCTAGCTAGAGTCTCTCGTAGTTGGCGCTAGTTTGACCTCTAGGAGATTAGCCTACCATACTCTCTTGATTGCTTAATTGATTTTCCCTTGCAACACTTGACTTAGTCATCTCCAATCCTAATTAGTTGAATTAATTATGAGTTTATATGTATACATACCCTAGTGCTTGATAAATTCGATTTCATTTCGATTGTTTGATTGGTAGAATAGACACACCTCACTTCATTGCTTCGAAATAGCTTAGCTTTGACATTAGCATTCACCTTCCATTCCTAGTGGTTCGACCCTTGACTTACTCTATGATTGGTATAGGGGTGTGTTGAGAGATTACAAATTTTGTTTTGACCGAGGGTAGATTAGTTTTTAACGACCTAGTCTTTGCCTTAGATCAGATATACTTTGGTACATTGCTTTTAATCAAGAATCAAGGAAGATTGACTCCTATTTTGCTAGCATATGGAATACAAGATTCAATTCTAGATTAAATTGCTTTTAAAGGTTAAGTTGGGTCATTTGCGGGTATTTACACCCATCTAAATCTGGTAATATCTTTGCTTTCTCTTTCTCTAATGGTTAATGATTTGTTGGATGTGTGTTGGTTTGTTGGATTGATATCTTTCTTCATTTCCCCTCCCATGGATTATTTGATTTATGTTTGAGCATGTTGTCTCATTCAAGCTTTGGGAAGGGTATTCTATCATGTTTGGTGGGATTTAGATTCATATATTCCATGCTCTATTGTATATGTATTTCTATGTTCTTTATTTTGAAAAACTCAAAAAATAGTTTTGTTTCTATCAACGCAAATTTGCAATGTGTTTTGTTTTGTTCTTGCTTTGGACATAATACGTTTGGACTTGTATAGTTGAATGCTTTTCTTCTTAAATGGTATCGGTGTGCATGTTTTGAGAGAATCTATGGTTGATTCTAGGATAGAGTATTCTAAGGTAGTGTCTTTAGAACATTTGGGAACTTAAAGCCGAATTCTATTTGTTTTTGAAAATTTGCAATTGCCCCCTTTTGGTGAATTTAAAACTAATAGTGAGTTATTACTACAACCATGTGAGGTTTCATTCTTTTCAAGCCTTTTACATATCTTGCATGAGTGGCACATGGATCCTTAACTATTGTATACTTTATCTAGAATTTGACTCTTGTCTCCCGAGATTGCGACCGAGCCATTAAGGAAGGACAAAGGCATCTTTTCGGGATGTTGATTTTAATTTTTTTCTTTGATAATTTTCTATTTCTTTATTTTGGGTTTTCATTTGCCTACTTGCTAACCATTTGAGTCATAAACCTTCTTTTCAAGCCATATCTTGTGATTTTGAGCCTTTTGTTTCATTCTTGTTCCCTTCATTGGTTTCTGAGAAGCATTTGGTCTCTATTGTTGGAGTTTTGATGGATGAGAATTATTGTTTGGTTCTTTTAATGTAAGCAAGTTTGAATTTCAAATATTTTGTGAATAAAAGGCAAAGTGCCAAGTTGAAAAAGCCGTCCATAGTTAAAAGAGGCGAGGACAATGAAATAAATTGAAAGAATGAAAAAAAAAAGGAGAAAAAGCAAGGCAAATTCAAATGCTTTGGCAAAAATGATAAAAATGAGAAAAAAAATATATTTTAATGTAAGTGTATTTCTCCCTATTTTAAGCATTGAGGTCAATGCTTTGTTCAAGCTAGGGGGGAAGTGTTCTTACGTTTTTTGTATATATGATTGTGATCTTGGCTTTGAATAAGCTTGGGGGCGTTGATGCTTATATTTGGTGATTACTTGGTTTTGGTGTTGAGATTTGGCCAATCTTTGCTTCACACCAAATTTCAAATTTTAGCCTACCCTCACCCTTTTCGCCCTAACATTACAACCCTTTTCAAGACCTTTTGACCTTTTTGGTTGAGTAACAAGTCGGTGCAGGGAGATCAGAAGTCAAGCTTATAGAGCGGTATAGTAGACACCCATTTGTGTCTCCCCAAAACCAAACCCACTGATGAATACCTTTCACATCAATTGATTATCGAACAAAGCGAAAGTGTGTAAAGTCTAGTGATAAGGATGTTTTTATTAAAATATCTCTTCTTTCTGTTTTTTAAAATATTTCTTTTCTTACCCTATTTTTGAAAAACGTGAATTCCAGTTTAGTTTGGTCCATAATATGGGTCCAATAATGCTGTGGTTGGATGGGGCTTGAAAATACCTTTCCAACGATATAATATAAGCTCAATTGCGATGAATAATGAGGAAGTTATGGCCAAAATACTAAACTGGGCCCAAACCGGATTTTACCTATGACCCAATGATCATGTAGAGGGTCCAAAGGTTTAATCCTATTCCAAATCTAATTAGGATTAATTAGAAGCTTCCATAAGTTTCTAAAAGATCTTAATTATCCTTTTTGAAAAGATAAGATTAAAGAATTTGAATTTAATAAAAACTTTCCTTTTTTAAAACTTTCCTTTTTCTTAAATCCTAATTCTATTCGAATTGAAAGATGTTAAAAGACAGTTAGATTTTATTTTCGTGCCTCATAATCTTTAGAAAAATTTTATATGGTTGGATAGATCTTGAAATTATCTTTCCAATGATATATTATAATATTAAATCCGAGTTATAACGAAAAAAATATGAATATGATATGAAACTCTATCCAAAACTGACACCGTCCCAACATTTCGGCCATATCTTTTTTTATAAAAAATATTTTAATCTTATTCTAATATTGTTGGAAAGTAGACTTCAAGAGCTTTCCAACTACATATTATATGCCTTATTTGGATTTCTAGATCAAAAGATATGATAAAAACAAAATCCGCAAAAACTGTTGTCCATCGAGTTTTATTTCGATTCGAATTTGGATTCTTTTCTTATTCTTCGACTCTCTTTTTTGTCTATAAATAGAGGTCATATCTCCCCTTTTTCAATCACCAACTCTCATCAAGAAATTCTTGATTCTCTCTCCTTTCTAAGCCTAGATTTTTACAAACACAATTCCTCATACATTAGCACTAGACACACCTAGCATAATTCGAAGATGCCTTCGCCCTAGATGTGAAAGGTTTTAATTTCTGAGGGTTTGGTCCCAAATCTCTATTTCAATCATTTATTTTATTTTTGTTTATTTTTTTCCTTGAAGTTACTAACTTGTGTATTTTGTTATTAGAAAGAGATACGAGGCATCCAAGTAAGTACATTAATGGTTTAATTGATATTATGATATAGAAATCATGCTTAGGTTATTATGATTCCTAGTATCATGTTAGGATGTTTTCCTTAATTTGATGTTTAGGGTGAAAACAATAAATTCCTAGTATCATGTCTAGGGTAACTTTAATACCAAGTATGATTAAAAGTATGATGTCTTTTATGTTCTTCTTAATATTTATGATTGTTAGTATCATGTTAGGGTTAAAGCTTTGGTTTTTATTACTTAGTGACATGCTAGGGTTTGTTATTAATCTTGTTAGTATCATGCCTAGGGTCTTGGTATTATTATGCTTTAACATGATTATTATGATTATGATTATTATAATTATTATTATGATGATTATTGTTTTGATTATTATTATGATTATTTTAATTATTATTATAGATCATTATTATATTGCTTGATATTTATTGTTATTGCTTGATCACACCTTTTATGCATGTTTAAAGGGAATTTGGTACTTGTAATCACGCTTAATAATATAATTAATAATCTTGTTTAGGGTTAATATGATTATAATTCAAGTGATCGCCAATAATAGATTTATTTGTGCATTAATATTCAACCAACATGGATAAACATGTTTAGGGTTAATTTTATTGATTGTATGTTAGTCAGAAAGCACACATGAGTACGATCAGAATAAAATAAAGGCTTCTTATTAGGGCAGGTTCAATCTCTTTTAGGTTGGATTTGTACCTTCATCCCCGAACTACCAGTCATGGTTCCAGACCTATTGGAGTTGACGATCTCCTGGATCGTTAAGTGGTTTAATTTTCACCTCGTGAACGATTTACAAGTTCCTAAAAAACTTGTTGGCGACTCTTTTGCACTATCTTCTATCCCTTTGGACGCCACCGTACTTTAGTGTATGATCACGGTGGGGTTCAAGCTAGGGGAAATTCTTGAAATATTCCCTACTGGTATAAATAGTCGAGATGTCGAGTAGCCACAAACTTCTTGCTTTTTTAACTCCTTCAAGGAATCATTAAGACGCTCACTAAAGGTAGATTTGAAGCTAATTAGAAGAATGTGTTAAAAATGCTTTGAGATGAAAGTGAATTGTGTTTCATTAGTTCTCTATGCTTAGCATATCCTATGTTTCAATCAACCATGGATATCTAGAAATATGCATTCCCTTACTTGTTAAGAAAGATTTGCATTCATTTATGCTTGTACATTTGCAAAAAGTCCATTCATGAACATTTGTTTTCTTTTCTTTTTTCTTCTTTTTCATGTTTTGCCTTGTTTGTTTGGTTTATCAGAGTTAAGGTTCAATCTCTTAGGAAACCCTTACGAGAGCATTACTCGTCCTCTAGGGCAATCTAGGGGTTTAAATAACTTGTCTTTAGTTGCTAAAATTGGTCTTTATTCCAATGAAAGTGAGTTAGTGTATAGTCTTGTCTCCTCTCATCCTGTTGTGTGTGTTTGAATAAGCTCATCATTTTCCCCTTGTTTTGGTTTTGCTCGAGGACGAGCAAAAGTTAAGCTTGGGGGTATTTGATAAGTTCCATTTCTGACACTCATTTGATGAGCATTTAGGTTAGTTTTACCTTCTTTACATAGCTTTCTTTCTTAATAAATGCTTAGTCTTATTCTTTTTCCCTTCATTTCCATTTTCTCTCTTGTTTTGTGTTTTTATTGTTTTTCTTCTATTTTCTCCTTTATTTCCCTTCTTTTCGTGGTCGTAGGTATTAAGCGAGGTTTGGGTCTCGATATTGATGATTTTCAAAGATTGGAAGGTTCTTGTGGAGTAGTCTCATAGCATTGAGGAGGCTCAAGATGCAAGGAAGTGGATGCTCCAAGTTTAGCTCTTGCGTTGTCGAGCTGTGCTCCCATGAATAAGTGGTGTCGAACCACAACAAGAGCTCCTAACTACTGCCTCTATCGTCAAATAAAGTCGAAAGAAACCCAGTTTAGAGCAGGCGCGCCACCTAGCAGCGCGGGCGCGCCACCTAGCAACGCGGGCGCGCGTGGCTCGTGCGCAGGCACGCGCTTCTGCTTGAGCGATCGCTCATCCCCTGATTTTCGGCTTTACTCAATCTATTTTTCGCGCCCCAATAAATACCTTTCTTTACCCGATTTTTGTAGTTGGTTTGAGACATAATTTTAATCATAATTCTAGCATAGTTGAGAGTTTCTCTCTCTAGTTTTAGTGTCACTTTAGGAGTAGATTTAGAGAGAGAAAGTTAGGAGTATCAATGATGATGTGAGTGATTGATGATACAAGGGTGTCTATTGTGTTGAAGATTTTCTCTATTATCCATGAGCATTTCTTACTCTATCTCATTTTATTACTTTGTTTAATTTCATGTTTGTTTGGTTTGATTTTTATGTTTGATTTAGATTAGTATAATTGTTCTTGATATTTTGTTGATTCTTGATTTCTTTAGTTTATTTTTTATTGATGTGGTTCTTGAGTGGTTGTTTAGCTAGGAATGGGGTGAAACTTGTTTGATTGATTAATTGTGACTAATTTTGAAATTGTGTTGATTGATTGTTGAGATTAAAGTGATTAATGGAAGTTTTCATGTGTATAATTCGATTAGGCCTTGAGAATTATGCTAGATTGCATTGTTATTGCTAATGATAGGAATAATTGATTTAGGAATTGAAATTATCAAATGGTTTGGATTGTGATTCTCTTAGTTTGTTATTCGTAGAGACATCTAGCTTAGCGATTAAGAGACATCTCTTTGATTCCAATTGATTGCTCTTATCATTAGTCATCGCAACCATTGATTGGCATGTTTGTCCCAAGTTGTTGCAATTGTCATGATTATTTGTTGATCCCCGTTCCTAATGTTTATTTCCTTGATTGTTTGTTTGTTAGTTTTAGTGTTCCTTCTTCACCTTAGACTTTGACCTAGATTAGGTGCCCAAATTGAAAGTGCTTGAACATTACCGTTCCTTTGGGTTCGACCCTTGACTTACCTCTATACTTGTATAGGTTTGTTAAGTGTTTATAAATTTAGTTTGACTTAGGGAGGATTAGTCAATGACTTAGTCTTTTCCCCTCGTCAGAATGAAATGAGTTACTTACTATGGTTTAAAGCTAAGCTACTCCGAAGGCTAAATGAGGGTTGGTCTAACAAGTCTAACAAGTCTAACAATGCAATTAAACGGTTGCTAGAAAGATATATAGAATGTTAGGGAGTTGGGATTTACATGCACTTGTGATAATCACGTTAATTGGGAAAGAAATCGATCAAACATAAAATGTGAGGGAAAGCAAGAAATGCAATAAAAATCGCACAATAGGCTATTTCCTAGGGTTAAATTAGATGTCTCTACACATGACTTTAAAGGAAAATTGAAATTAAGATCAATCGAAAATAATAGTTTCCAAATCAATTGTTCGTGTCATTGAAACCTATTATGCAATCCAGCACAATATTTGAGGTTGATCACTCCTAAAGATATCAAACACATGCACAAATTTCACTAACCAATTTAATCACAATGATAATCAATCAAATTCCCCCAATTAATCATGAATTAACACTCATAAATGTTTCACTCTATCCCTAACAAGTAATCTACTCACTACTCATTGCAAATTTGAAAAACAAAGCAAATTGAATCACAAATATCCTCATTTCAAACCAAAGATCAACAATCAAATCAAACATTCAAGAATTAAAGGAAAGATCAAGCAAGTAAATTCAGGGATTAAATGGTTTATTGTGGTGGTGGAGCAGGGGATTGTGATGTTGGCTGTTACGGGGTGTTGGTGCGAATTGGACCAGGGGAAATGGAGATGAGTGGTGGTCCTTGGTGGTAAGGCTGTTGCGGCTGGTGGTGTTGTGAGGGTGGCAACAGGTGAGTGAATTGGAGTTGCGCTGAGAGCTGGTGCGTGGATTGGGTGGCAGCAGGTGATTACGGCTGTGGTTGGTGCTGGTGTGTGTGGTGTTTGCGGGATGGTTGGTGGTGTATTTGTGTGGATTTGGTTGCTGCTGTTATTGCGCAGAGAGGTGTATTGAGGTGGCTGGTGAATTCGGGGCTAATGGGTTGGTTGATGTGGCTGCGTGGTTGTTACGGGGTGATTGGTGGTGTTGGTTGGTGGCAGCGGAGGAGTTTCGTGGTGGTTGATGGCTTGATGCGTGAGTGAAGGAGAGGGAGCAGGGGAACTAGTGTGGTGGAGGTTAAGAAGGTGGGGTGATGGGTAAGAGGTGGGCAGCAGCCATCAAAGTAAAGAATTGCACACTTTCACTCGTCCCCGAACTCCGAAAGTGAAATAAAATAGACTCAAAACTAATTAAAATAAATAAAAGGAAATTAGAATACTTTCAAGGAAAAATAAAGAACGAAATATAACAAATCAAAAGCAAATAAAATACTAAAATAAACTAATTCTAATAAAAACTACGAAAAGAACTAAAACACGACAAAATTACCAAAATAAACAAGAAATGTTATTAAGAGAAAACAAGAGAAAGAATGGGAAAATAAGATAAAATAAACGCGAAAATGACTCTAAAAATACTTCCTAAGAGTGACATAAATGTCACTCATCAGCATTACAAGAATGATTTAGGATCGCATAACGTTCTAAATTATTCTCCGTCCCTATCGATACTTTGACTTTTGTTTTTGAAACTTGCGTTTCTCCAAACTCAGTCAAAGTGGAGGCTTCTGTAGACACCCAAATGTGTCTCCTCAAAACCAAACTCAGTGATGAATACCTTTCATATCATTGATTATCGAACAAAGCGAAAATGTGAAAAGTCTAGTGATGATGATGTTTTTATTAAAATATCTCTTCTTTTTATTTTTGAAAATATTTCTTTTCTTACCCTATTTTTGAAAAATGTGCATTTTAGTTTACTTTGATCCTTGACAAGGGTTTAATAATGGTGTAGTTGGATGGGGCTTGAAAAGACCTTTGCAACTATATATTATAAGCCCAATTCCGATGAATAATGAAAAAAATATGGCCAAAATACTAAACTGGGCTCAAACCGGAATTTACCTACGGCCCAATGATCTAGAGGAGGGCTAATTATTAATTATCATTCCTTAATCTATTAGGATTTATTATAGTCTTCTAGAATATTCTAGAAGGTTCTCTTAAATCCTAATGGAGTTAGGATTGATAATTATGTTTCAAAGAGTTTGAAATTGAATAAAACTACTCCTTTTTAGAATCCTTGTTTTGTACGAAGTGTAATGTATTCAGATTTTATTTTTGTGCCCCATAATATTTATCCAAATCTTATATGGTTGGATAGATCTTGAAATTATATTTCCAATGATATATTATGATATTAAATCTGAGCTATAACGAAAAAGTTATGAATGGAATATGAAACTCTATCCAAAACTGACACCGTCCTACTATATCAACCATATCTTTTTAATCTGATTCAAATTGGGTTTGAAAGTAGACTTCACGAGCCTTTCAACGACATATTATATGACTTATTTTGACTTCTGGATCAAAAGATATGATAAAAACAAAATCCGCAAAAACTGTTTTGCAGCGCCAGACGCCAGGCCTAGCGTCAGGCGACAGCTCCAGCGTCTGGCGCCAGGCTTGTGTTTGACGACAGCGTCGTATTTTATTCTTTTCAAAATTTTGATTTTTTTTCATCATATCCGGCTGATTTTCTTTATAAATAGCCGCCTTAGACCTCCGTTTTAAATCATCAATTCTCTCTATCACCAACCATCATCAAGAATTTCTTGATTCTCTCTCTCTATCTCTTTTTTAAACTAGCCTTTTGCATACAAAATTCCGCATTCACAAGACCTAGAAACACCTAGCCAAGTTCGAAGTCGCCTTCGCCCTAGACGTGAAATATTTTAATTTATGAGGGTTTGGTCCCAAATCTCCATTTCAATTATTTAATTTAATTGTTTAATTTTATTATTTTCCATGAAATTACTAACGTGTGTATTTTGTTATTAGAAAGAGGTACGAGGCACCCAAGTAAGTGCTTTAATTGATTTTATTGATATTATGATATAGAAATCATGTTTAGATTGTTATTTTTATTCCTAGTATCATGTTAGGATGTTTTGATCTTCCTAGTATCATGTCTAGGGTAACAACTATAATTTCTAATATCAAATATGACAATTGTGATTTCTGCGATGCTTCCTATTCTTTCCCTAATATCATGTTAGTATCATGTTAGGGTTAAAGCATTGATTTTTATTTTTTAGTGACATGCTAAGGTTTGTTATTAATCTTGTTAGTATAATGCTTAGGATCTTGCTATTATTATGCTTTAACATGATTATTTTTATTATGATTTTTATGATTATATTATGTTGCTTGATGTTTATTGTAATTACTTGATCACGCCTTTTATGCATGTTTAAAGGGAATTGGTACTTGTAATCACGCTTAACAAGATAATTAATAATCTTGTTTAGGGTTAATATGATTATAATTCAAGTGATCTCCAATAATAGTTTTATTTCTACATTAATATTTAACCAACATAGATAAACAGGTTTAGGGTTAAACCTATTAATTGAATGTTAGGAAGAAAGCGCACATGAATACGATCAGAATAAAGTAAAGGCCTATTATTAGAGCAGGTTCAATCTCTTTTAGGTGGGATTTGTACCTTCATCCCCGAACTACCAGTCATGGTTCCAGATCTATTGGAGTTGGCAATCTCCTGGATCGTTAAGGGGTGTAATCTTCTCCTCGTGAACGGTTTACAAGTTCCTAAAACTTGTTGGCGACTCTTTTGCTCTAGTTTCCTTCCCTTTGGACGACACCATACTTAAGTGTATGATCGCAGTGGGGTTCAACTTTGGGGTAATGCTTGAAATATTGGCAGTGGGGTTCAAGTGGAGTCGCCAAAAAACTTTAAAGAATATTTCAAGCATTACCCCAAACTTGAACCTCACTGCGATCATACAATTAAGTATGGTGGCATCCAAAGGGAAGGAAGCTAGAGAAAAAGAGTTGCCAACAAGTTTTAGAAACTTGTAAGCCGTTCACGAGGTGAAGGTTACACCCCTTAACGATCCAGGAGATCGTCAACTCCAATAAGTCTAAAACCATGACTGGTATTTCGGGATTGAAGGTACAAATCCAACCTAAAAGAGATTGAACCTGCCCTAATAATAGGCCTCTACTTTATTCTGATCGTATTCATGTGCGTTTTCTGACTAACATGCAATCAATAGGTTTAACCCTAAACTTGTTTATCTATGTTTGTTTAATATTAATGCACAAATAAAACTATTATTGGTGATCACTTGAATTATAATCATATTAACCCTAAACAAGATTATTAATTATCTTATTAAGCGTGATTACAAGTACCAATTCTCTTTAAACATGCATAAAAGGCATGATCAAGACATAACAATAAACATCAAGCAACATAATGTAATCATAAAAAACATAAAGAAATAATAATCATGTTAAAGCATAATAATAGCAAGATCCTAAGTATGATACTAACATGATTAATAAGAAACCCTAGCATGTCACTAAACAATAAAAATCAAAGCTTTAACCCTAACATGATACTAACATGATATTAGGAAAAGAATAGGAAGCATCGCAGAAATCACAATTGTCATATTTGATATTATAAATTATAATTGTTACCCTAGACATGATACTAGGAATATCAAAACATCCTAACTTGATACTAGGAATCAAAATAACAATCTAAACATGATTTATATATCATAATATCTATAAAATCAATTAAAGCACTTAGTTGGATGCCTCGTACCTCTTTCTAATAACAAAATACACATGTTAGTAACTTCAAGGAAAATGATAAAATTAAAGAATTATATTAAATAATTGAAAGAGAGATTTGTGACCAAACCCTCGGAAATTAAAACCTTTCACGTCTAGGGCGAAGGCAACTTCAAACTTGGCTAGGTGTTTCTAGATCTTGGGAATGCGGAATTTTGTATGAGAAAAGCTTGTTTAGAAAAGAGAGAGAGAGAAAGAGAATCAAGAAATTCTTGATGATAGTTAGTAATCAAGGACCGATGTTTGAAGAGTCGTCTAAGTCAGAGTCCTTTCCTGTAGAGTCACCCAAGTCCTTAGTTGTAGCACCCCCTCCTTATTCTATTTCTACTCCTAGGATAGTTAGTAATCAAGTCCCTGAGGACATCTCTCTTTTAGATGTAATGTTTTCCGAATTCAATAATATGTCTTCTTCTGCTTACTCCTTGTGTTTTTCTTTAACCCAAGATGACGAGCATTGCTTAACTAACAATGAAAATGACAAAGAAATTATTAAAGCAACGGAAACACTTAAAAAGAAAACACCGATAATTGAGGAAACTGAGACGGTTGATATCTCAAATGATTCAACCATTAAAAGAGAAGTTGAAATCGGATTAACACTTAATGAAAAAGAAAGAACTGATTTAATTAATCTACTTAAAGAATTTATCGATGTATTTGCTTGGTCATATGAAGATATGCCAGGTATTAATCGAGAAATAGCTCGACACACTATACCACTTTTTCAAGGAATAAAACCTGTAAAACAAAAGTTGCGTCGAATGAAAATGGACGTAGCTCTTAAAATAAAAGAAGAAGTTCAAAAACAAAAAAATGTAGGTTTTATCAGGGTATCCAAATACCCCGAATGGGTAGCCAATGTCTTGCCAGTTTCGAAGAAGGATGGAAGGGTAAGAATGTGTGTCGACTACCGAGACTTAAATAAGGAAAGTCCAAAAGACGACTTCCCTTTACCACACATCGATATTCTGGTAGATAATACAGCGAATCATGCACTTCTCTCGTTCATGGATGGATAAGCAGGATACATCAGATTCTCATGGAAGAAGAAGACATGGAGAAAACAACCTTCATAACACCATGGGGTACTTACTGTTATACGGCAATGCCATTCGGGTTGAAAAACGCGGGTGCTACTTACCAACGAGCAGCGACTACCTTACTCCATGACATGATGCACAAAGAATATAAAGTATACGTGGACGATATGATTGTGAAGTCAAAAAATTACCCAGGACATCAAGTAGCCTTGAGAAAGTCCTTTGAAAGACTAAGGAAATACATCATGAGGTTGAATCCATCCATGTGTGCTTTTGGAGTCACCGCCGGCAAGATTTTGGGATATGTCATTAGCTCTAGAGGAATAGAGATAGGCCCAACCAAGATCAAGGCAATCATGTCAATGCCACCGCCCAAAACCGAGAAACAAATTCGAGGATTTATTGGTCAATTGCAATATATAAGTAGGTTCATATCAAAATTAACAACAATATGTGGACCAATATTCAAGAAGCTTAAAAAGAATGTACCGGTAATATGGGACGATGAGTGTCAAAGTGCCTTTGAAAAGATCAAAGCCTATCTCGCAAATCCTCCCGTATTAGCACCAACACTTCCAGGAATTCTTCCTAGGTTGTATCTAATAGTCACCAAGGAGACAATGGAAGCCATGCTTGCACAAGAATTAGAAGGTAAAGAAAATTCCATCTACTATCTAAGCAAAAAGATGCTCGAGTGTGAAGTACGCTATACACCGCTTGAGAAATTGTGCCTCGCATTGGTGTGGGCCACAACCAAGTTAAGACATTACATGCTCGTACATACAGTCTTTTCAATTTCCCGAATGGATCCACTAAAGTATTTATTCGAGAAGTCTACACTCAATGGGCGCACATCGAGATGGATAGTCAACTTAGCCTAGTTCGACGTAAGATTCATGCCTCAAAAGGCTATTAAAGGATTTGTGGTCTCGGAATTCCTTGCAGATTTCCAATAGAAGATTTCAACGCCAATACACGACAATGAATTTCCAGACGAAGACTTGATGGTCATAGAAGATGATACTTGGACTTTATACTTCGATAGAGCCTCAAACCAAAAGGGATGTGGCGTTTGAGTATTATTAGTATCACCTAAAGAAGAGCATGTTCCAATCTCCATAAAGCTAGATTTCGACGTTACCAATAACGCGGCTGAATACGAAGCATGCGTGGTAGGCCTTGAAACAGCCTTGGCATTGGGAGTGAAGAAATAACGAATATTCGGGGACTCTTCATTGATCATCAACCAGATTTCTAAAAGAAGGAAAGTAAGGAGCGAAAGTCTAGCCCCTTACCAAACTTATCTGGAAACTCTCACCAATCAGTTAAAAAATAAATAATACACTTATCTACCAAGAGAGGAAAATCAATTCGCTGATGTCTTGGCAAGACTGGCCTCAATGGTTAGGATTCCTACGGAATTCGAGCAAATGCCTCTAACTATAAAAAAAAGGCACAAACCAGCTTATATTCAAGCTATAGAAGATGATGAAATGATCCAAGATGAAGAAGAAGAAGAAGAACCGTGGTACACAGATATACTTAACTATGTCACCAAAGGAGAATACCCTCCTCATGAAGACAAAAGAGCAAAACGAGCATTAAGACTCTTGGCTTCCCAATACGTACTCAAAGACAACGAATTACATAAAAGGGTACCTAAGAGTCAAGCTCTCTTATGTGTAGGGTAAAAGAATGCTCAAAGAGCTATGAGGATAGCCACGAAGGCATTTATGGAACCCATGTTAATGGCAAAATGCTAGTCCAAAAGATAATGCGAGAAGGATACTATTGGACTACCATGAAAAGGGATTGTCATCAATATGTGAAAAGATGCCCTAAATGCCAAATCTACGCCAATTTATAACATGTTCCTCCATATCTACTTTACACCTACACTTCACCATTGCCATTCTCTACATGGGGGATAGATATTATTGGTAAAATTACCCCTCCAGGAACAGGAGGTCATGAATACATCCTAGTAGAAATTGATTACTTCACAAAGTGGGTTGAAGCACAATCATATGCTAAACTCACTGCAAAACATGTAGCATTCTTTATCGAAAGGAATATCATTTGTCGATATAGAGTCCCACATGAAATGATATGGAGTGTGAACAATTGTTACAAAATTATGGCATTCAACACCATCATTCTTCTCCTTATAGACCTCAAGCAAATGGATCAGTTGAAGCCGCTAATAAAAATCTAAAGACTATCATCGAGAAAATGACAGAAAATTACAAGGATTGGTCTGACAAACTCCATTTCGCACTTTGGGGTTATCGCACGTCAATTTGCACATCAACAAGAATTACGCCATTCTCCTTGGTTTATGGAATGGATGCCATACAACCTGTAGAATTAGAGATACCATCTCTACGTATTGCATTAGAGAGTAAACTCGATGAAGTCGAATGAACTAGATCAAGATATGAAGAGCTAATTCTACTTGATTAAAAGCGACTAGAAGCTCTACATCATACTCAATGCTATCAAACTCGTATGGCTAGGCATTTTAATAAGAAAGTCAAGACAAGAAACATCAAAGTAGGAGACTTTGTGTTAAAAGCATTAAGGAAAAATGTTTTGGATCCAAGAGGCAAATTTAGGCCTAATTGGTCCGGACCCTATATTGTCAAAACAATCCTATCAGGAGGTGCGGCAAAGTTAACGGATATGGATGGTAATGAGTTCTCGAACATGACAGATCTTGACTAAATTAAAAATTACTACCCATAATTACTTGAGTAGGGTACTCAAGAAAGCTACGTTTGGCCTGATTCCTTAAGAAAGGATACGTAGGCAACCCTTTACGGGTGCGGCCACTTTAATTTTTGCAAACCTCGCATCCCAGATATAAAAAGAAATTCGACAGAAATTCGACGGAACATCGGCGTCACAGAAAAAAGCTTGTCGCCGTCCTATGTACTGCAGCGCCTGTTGCCAAATGCCAGACGACAATAGCCGGAGCCAGCCATAAAGTAGCGGCGCCGCTCTTCTGGGAGTACCTGGGCAAATTTCGGTGTTTTTCGAAAAAATTGTAGCTTCCGTACTCGGAAAAATTTCTAGAAAATAAAATTTTCTATTTTCATTTCTTTAATAAATTAAATTTAATGAAGATGATTTAATTAAAAAGCTGAAATTTCATTAATAAAATAAACTAAAAATTATATTATTGATGGAATTTAAATAAAGCTTAATAAAATAAATAAACTTTAAATTTAAAACTAAGTCTAATAAATTGAAAGTTTAAGCAATGTTTCAATCTTTCTTCTCTTTCTTTGCTCTCTTCCAATTTTTATCTACATCCTCTTCATCGTCCATGACTTTAGCTAGTAGGCATCCTTTTGAGGACCTACATTCAATTTTGGAGTAAATTGTTTCTCCCTTAGCTAGGACTCCATGTCTCTTCTCTACCCAAACCTTTTTCTTTGAAGTGTCAGCTTTTCTTTTCCCTTTATCCTTTGTAGAGTTCCTCTTCTTAGGCATCATAGGTGTTTTGAAATCAATCTTTTCACCCAAGCGTTCCTTAGCAGGAATCACTTTGTAACCTAGAGGATTCTTCACATTGGTTTTACTCTGATCTTTCTTTATATCCTTTGAAGGTTTCTTGAGAAGCCACCTCTTTACATCATTGGGCAACGAAGAAGGAACTTTTTGGGTAATCACTTCCCATAAAGGTCTAAAGCTCTAATATGCATCAAATTTTTCTACTTCTTGTGAAACAGGGAATTCATAGGGACGAAGAAGATCCCTAGAAGGAATTGTTTGAAGTAGGTCGTACTGTCTTTTTACCCTGCAGGGATAATAAAAAGTCATCTTGGTTAAGCTTGGTAGACGACAGAAAGGTTGCTTGTTGACACCAACCATCTTCTCTATTCTCCACCAAGGGATGACCCACTTGATAGCAAAGTTGCAAAAGGCAAAGGCTTTTTTCCATTCATGGCGCCCCATCTTAGAGAAGCGTTTCTTTCACCTCACAAAGCAATTTAGAGTATATTTTTCAACATTGTCGTGAGGACTAATTAATTCTAGTCTCTCCAATAGCCATATCTCCAAAAATTTAATGCAAATAAATTAATATTACTATACAAAAATATGTTTTTGATTTCTGTAGTTAAAAATATTATTTTTCTACCTTTAATAAAATTGGAGATCCCCAAAAAGGTGCTTTTGGATCTCTCTTTAATTCATCAAGACTAAGCAAAGTCTCTCCAACAATTAATGGCATTGGATTTCTCCTTGCTCCAAAACAGTTGATATAATTGCTTGGCCCTCATTAGTTCTACCACTAGTGAGAAGATATTGGTTAAGCATACAAAAGAGAAAAGTCCTTCTTCTATAAACATGAAAATATTCAGAATAAGTTCTATCAAAGTAATTGCGTGCGAATTCTTTCAAATTAACTATGCTACCATCTACAATATTTGTTAGATCTTTGTCTCTTAAATTAAAAAGGCGCTCAAAATCTTTATAATAATATTCATTTATTCTAGGGATTACCGCAAGATCTAATGAAGGGAAGCCTAAGATAGCATCGAATTCTTTCAGTAAAGGGCTAATTTCTTCACACCCTAGTCTAAAACAATGAGTATCCGCATCCCAATATTCTAAGGCGGTATGAATGAAGTCTATATCAAGATCTACTCCCTTAACACCATAGATACCTCCCATATGGAAAAAGTCTAGTTCTTCTCTTTCTTTAGCAGTTAAAGACCGACACCATTCATGTGTGAAGTTGGTAAAACTCTTAGTAACTAAAGACATGATTATTTTTTCAAAAAGCTAAGAAAATGACTAATCTGTTGAAATTATAAAGAAATTCGGCAGATTAGGGGGCTATTTATACACAACATCGATACAGTTTCAATCCGAAAAGGATTAAGAGTAAGCGCTTTTCAGCGCCAAACGACGACTCTGTCGTCTGGCGCCAGAGTCTGGTGCCCAACGCCAGCAACAACGCCTAACGCCAATGCAAAACGCGTGGCGCCATGTGGCGCTGATGTATCTTATCAATGAGCTATACAAAACCGCGTTTTTCTGGCTACGATTCGAACTCATACAATGGCTTTATGATTTCATCCCTTCTACAAATACCCTTACAAATTAATTTCATATATTAATTCCCATTTTTCTTTTTTGGATTTTATTCAGACTTAATTTATTTTTAAGATTGTTGCAAGTCCAATTTATTTTTCATTTTTTCTTTTTTGGGGGAGAAAGTCGGATACCCTCCATCAATAATAAAAAGGATGGAAATTTTTGCGCAAAATTATTTTTATCACAATTTTTGCACACGCAAATATGCACATAAAAATGAAAAATAAATCCAACATAAATAAATTCATAATAAATAGATAATAATATGTATATACAAATATGTCTACTAAATGAGTCAATTAGGCAAAGTTCTATACAGTAAAAAAAAAACACAGTACAAACTACGGCGCTGGAGGACGCAGATGATGAGGGACGCCCATCATATCAAAGAACTGCGCTGAACAAGAAGTATGCTCTCCACCAGCTCCAGCTCCAGTCTCTCCAGAAGGAGGAAAACTCAGCTCAGGACCCGTCCACCCAAGGTCGCCCTGATGAACCGATAGAGGCTGAGGCTGCTGCAATGACAAGCCGACCTCGTACATCCCACCACCTCTAGGAGCCAAGGTAGCTTCTCCTTGGCCTACCGGCTCAGCACGTGCACTCTCAGATAAAGAGCCCGAACCCTCTACCGCCTCGGTCCGAGCAGCCTCAGATCGACAACCCCGACCGCCAGAACCAGGACGGTGACGCCTCAAGCTAGACCTCGCCGGCTCTCTCCGGACCTTGGGTCTCGTCCGGGTACGAGAAGGGATGGGCTAACCTTACAAAAGAAATCAAATCAGAAACAATCAAAATAGAAACATAACAATACAGAAATAGGGAGAAAAACTACCTCCTGAACAGCGTTGTCACGACGACACGTAGCTACGTTCCTCATCCCAACAAGCTGGCTCCGAAAAGCGTCTATACACCTCGCCATCACCGTGACCACCTCGCGCGAGAACTGTCAAAGAAAGAAAGTCAGTAACAATGCATGACAAATATGAACAAATTACAAGTAAACAAACTCACCCGAGTGTGGTGGTGAGGAATAGATCGCTCCACACAGCGTTGATCCTTAGGAGCCGGAGGAATCATCTCCTCGATAGGCCCGTATGTCCGCTGGTAATGGATGGACGTACGAGGGGGCATAAACTTAATAGGCCCACCCTGACAAAAAGCAAACCAAAGTCAATAAAATATCACTTGGGGGCTACTTAGCAAAAGGTAAAAGATGAAAATCATACCGCCGCCTCCTTAGACAGAACAGGGGCAAGAGCTAACAACGGCAGCATCTCCTCCTCATAGCACCGCCCTAGGATCACATGAGATCGCCAAGGGGTACCAGCCCTCTCCGACATGCTGAGCAGCCTTGCATCATTGAACATGTGAGGCGGCGGAGAAGTAGGGACGACGAAAACATCCGAGGAGTGCTAAATAGCAACCCTCTCTCCCAGGTATTCCACTGCCCCACACGTCCCTAAGAAGTAGTGACGCTCAGCAGTGTACTACACGGCTAACCCAGGGACAACCAAATCGTCCCATTGCCGGTACTGCACATCAGACTCCTACGAAGAATGCCTGTGAGATAAGAATCTACCAAAAGCAATACAAAGGTGTTCAACTATGCAAAAAATCATACTGAGAGGATCGCTCTCGAACATGGGCGGTATACGCCCAAACGTGGTGGCCTCTCCAACAAGAGCTCATGGGAAACCCGCGTGGCGACGGTCTTGCCGGCGTGAGCGAAGGAAAGTATTTGTAGAACCAGATCTACAAAAGACAAAAAATATCAGCAAGTGCTAACAAAAGCTTAGATCTAACTTTATAGGTGATAAAGTATACCTCTAGGACTCTCCGAAAGCTGGACAGAGCGACGTTCCCCGTGTAGGACCGATGTCGACACGAGTCTCGCAACACTCTAACAAAATCAGCATAGGCCAAGCTGGCCCAGTCGTAAGTTCCGATCATGTGAAGATCACGGACTGCAGGAAGGTATTAAAGCAGCACTCTACTACCTTGTCAGGGGAAAACGTCCCTGACAGCAAGATAAGCGCAAAAATGCGCACCCGCTGCTCTCGAGTAGTCGCATCATCCTCAAAAGCTGCCGCCAGAGTCGACCAACTAATATCGTTGGCGCTGAATTGTGATGACTCTACCTCAGCACGGGCCCAAACGGCGATCGGACACATCAGCTCATCAACCTCAGGAGAGTAGACACTTATGTTGTTGTTGAACGACAACGTAATAGAACTAAACTCCAGTCCCGTGATGAGACTAAAGTCGGTTGGGGTGACCATCATCTCACCCCAAGGAAAGTGAAAAGTGTTGGTGGTGTCCAAGAAAAACTCCACCAGGGCGCGAGCCACACGGTGACCCCCGTCAAAAGAAATCATGGCCTCCACGGCCTCGAATAGGGCAGTCAGCCCACAAGACTCCGAGAGAAGTCTCAACTCTCTGTCGACGCTGATGAACATCCTATACCAGTTGCCTAGAGTATCGTTGCCCGAGCTATGGCAACGTGTCCTACCAGCGGTAATCCCACGACGCAACCTCTCAGAAATTTAGTGGTCGAGGGAGAAGTACAAAGTTCGCTCATCCCACTCAGGGAAGGGACCAAGAGAAGTGGACGGGTCGGCGTCCTCCTCTACGGGCTCATGCTCCTGTCGTGTGTCTCGGGACAGTGAACCCGAACCTCACTCTCTAGCCATACTACATTGTGCAAAATCAACATAAATTAAGGTTCTATAGTATCTAAGGTTCGCCTAGCCGCATGATACTATGCTCGCAAAAACAGAGTACGTAGTACTAAAACAGAGCACAATTTCAATTCATTCATATACGGCATTTTTCGAGCATCCAAACAATTTCTTGTAATACTATGATAATTATTGTGACAAATTGGACAAGAATTTCTAGCAAAAAACATCAAGAACAAGCCACATTGTCTTCCCGGCCTTAAGATGTCCTATAATGGTGATTTGTTCATTTCTTCACCAAATTGAGTCAAACAAGTCTCAAAACACTCCCAAGGCAATATACACACATAATCAAGCAATTTCGTGCCATAAAATTTGACAAACAAAACGAATTAAGCAATTCAAGGTTCTAATTTTTCAAAAATTCATGAACAAGAATGTCAAATTCATCAAAAACCGGGGTGAGTTTGAAGAAAACTTACATATATCGGGAAAGTATATGAATAAAGCTTCGATTTGCAACAAATTTGAGCAAATTTGGTTGAGAAACAAGCAAGAGCGAGTGAAACGAAGTTCCGCGACGAATTTTTGAAACAAAGAAGCAGCAACGGCGAAATGAGGAAGAAAAGGGAATATATACGAAATTCCTGACTCTGGCGCGAAACGACAGCTTTGGCGCCTAACGTCAGAGTTCAGTGCCTGGTGTTAGAATCCAGCGACTGGCGACTGAGATAAACCGTGGCGCCAGCAACGTTTCAGCGCCGACAGAACTCTAAGTCACTTAGAACAGTTATTTCAACCTCTTACAGAAATTTTAGTTCCTTGGTACGCCAGTTACCCCCTATAAGAAATTTGACATGATTTAGTAATCGGCTTGGTTACAATCGCATTAATTGATCGACCTGATGAATGATCGTCTCACTTAGCTTAAAGCGCCTAAATATTGGCTCACTGTAAAGACACCGACATAATGGTTATAAGCAACAAAGGCATCGACATAATGGTTCATTAATGCAAAGGCACTGACATACTAGTTCACAATTCAGAAGCACCAACATACTAGATCAAAAGCAGCAAAGCGCCGACGCACTGGCATAGCAAAAGCAAAGGGTCGACAGGCGTTGGTCTTTGGTTATACTCTTCAGGGTATTGTCGCAACAAATGAGGATAGTTTCAAGCAAATCAATCTTTGATCGTGTTCCTTGGCTTGCGGAAGATGGTCACAAAGCGCTAGAAGGTCATTTCAGGTGAAGCAATCTTCGATGGGGTTCTCTATCTTGTAAAAGTCTATTACGGCGGAATTGGAGGCAGTTACAGGCGTAGCAGTCTTCAGGCGATATTCTCTAGATTGCAGAAGATCGTCAAAACAAACAGCAAGATGGCATTCCCTAGCTTGCGGAAGGTTGTCACAACGGGAAGTGCAACACAACATTCCAGTTACTCCTTCAAAGACGTGTGCTTGACGGTGCAAGATTAGCATTTCTTAACTCTCTTATCTGTTTTAACCAACGCTAGTTTTGCAGGTATCGATGTTACAAGAATGATTTAGGATTGCAGAACGTTTTGATTCATTCTCCATCCCTATCAATCTTTGACTTTTGTTTTTGAAACTTGCGTTTCTCCAAACTCAGTTAAAGTGGGGGCTTCTGTAGACACCCATTTGTGTTTCCCCAAAACCAAACCAAGTGATGAGTACCTTTCACATCGAATCATAATCGAATGAAGTCAAAGTGTAGAAAGTCTAGTGTTGCGATTAGTTATTATGTCTTTTCTTTCTCTCTATTTTTGAAAACCTATTTTAAGAAAACAGCCAATCCATTTTGGTTTGGTCCATGGCAAGGGTCCAATAATGGTGTAGTTGGGTTAGGTTCAAAAAGCGCTTTCCAATGATATATTATAAGCCCAATTTTGAAGAATAATGAGGAAGTTATGGCAAAATTATTAAACTAGGCCCGGTTTGATATGTGGCCCAATGATCTAGAGGAGGGCCTAATATTGATTTATCATTCCTAATGCGATTAGAATTGATTATAGGCTTCTAGATTCTTCTAGAAGGTTCTTTTCATTCCTAATTTAATTAGCATTGATAAATTGACTTTAGTTGACTTTTTAGAGTTTTAATCAGAATAAAAGAAGTGTTTTTAAGGAAAATACGATTTTGACCTCTCGTACGGCTAAATTTTATCAAATTAAGAAAACGCGTGGAAATTTATTTCCATCGTCTAACGACAGGACCAGCGCCTGGAGCCATACCTGACGCCTAGGGTCCAGCATTTGGCGCCATGCGCGTGTTTAGCGTTGCGATCGTGTTTTATTCTTTTCGAAACTCTGTTTTGTTTTTTATCATATTCGGATGATTTTCTCTATAAATAGCCTCCTAAAACCTCCGTTTTCAATCATCAATTCTTCTCATCTCTCTTATCCCCAACTATCATCAAGAATTTCTTGATTCGCTTTCTCTGTCTCTCTCTTTTCTAAACTAGCTTTTCTCATACAAAATTCCGCATTCACAAGATCTAGAAACACCTAGCCAAGTTCGAAGTTGCCTTCGCCCTATACATGAAAGGTTTTAATTTCTAAGGGTTTGGTCCCAAATCTCTCTTTCAATTATTAAATTTAATTCTTTAATTTTATTATTTTCCTTGAAGTTACTAACATGTGTATTTTGTTATTAGAAAAAGGTACGACTCATCCAAGTAAGTGCTTTAATTGATTTTATTGATATTATGATATAAAGATCATGTTTAGATTGTTATTTTGATTTCTAGTATCATGTTAGGATGTTTTGATCTTCCTAGTATCATGTCTAGGGTAGCAACTATAATTTCTCATATCAAATATGACAATTGTGATTTCTGCGATGCTTCCTATTCTTTTCCTAATATCATGTTAGTATCATGTTAGGGTTAAAGCTTTGATTTTTATTGTTTAGTGACATGCTAGGGTTGTTATTAATCTTGTTAGTATGATACCTAGGATCTTGCTATTATTATGCTTTAACATGATTATATATATTATGATTTTTATGATTATATTGTGTTGCTTGATGTTTATTGTTATTGCTTGATCACGCCTTTTATGCATGTTTAAAGGGAATTGGGACTTGTAATTACGCTTAATTAGATAATTAATAATCTTGTTTAGGTTTAATATGAGTATAATTCAAGTGATCGCCAATAATAGTTTTATTTGTGCATTAATATTCAACCAACAAAGATAGACAGGTTTAGGGTTAAAGTTATTGATTGCATGTTAGTCAGAAAGCGCACATGAATACGGTCAGAATAAAGTAGAGACCTATTATTAGGGCAGGTTCAATCTCTTTTAGGTTGGATTTGTACCTTCATCCCCGAACTACCAGTCATGGTTCCAGACCTATTGGAGTTGACGATCTCCTGGATCGTTAAGGGGTGTAACCTTCACCTCGTGAACGGTTTACAAGTTCCTAAAACGTGTTGGCGACTCTTTTGCTCTAGCTTCCTTCCCTTTGGACACCACCATACTTAAGTGTATGATCGCAGTGGGGTTCAAGTTTGGGGTAATGCATGAAATATTACAATAGTTTATCTCCATTTACTTAGACTTTGCCTTTTATTCTTCTCCAAGTACTTCAGAAAATTCTTAACTCTTTAATTTCCAATATCATAAATCAGAATTCAATTGAAAATTGCGAACATGCATTTAATGAGTTTAATGCGTAGCCTTTATGATGAATCCTCTGCAAACGCACAAGGAATGTCACTCATTTGCTAAATCTCATCAGTCTTTGCTTTGCACTGAGTCTTGATAAGCAATGTGATTTGTCACATGGGAGTGAAACCTCTTTTGGATTTTTCATGTTTGAACCTTGAGAGAACCTCATCTATATAAGTTTCTCAATTAAATTCAATCCTCTTTGAAAACTAATCTCTATAAATCTTGATTCCAAAGATGTACTCAATTAACCCTTCAAGGTCTTTCATACAATAACAATTCATTAGCCATTACTTGACCTATTCAAGTATGGGAACATTGTATCTTGTAAGAGGTATGTCATCTACATACAAAACCAAGAAGACTACATAGGTCCCACTAAATTTCTTGTATGTACAAGATTCTTCATTTATAAGACTATCAACTAAATTGATTAACTTAGTAAATCGAAAATTTTACTCCATGATGCTTACTTCAATCCACTAATGGACCTATGAAAATTACATGCATCTCTAGGACTTCCTGGTCCTTCAAAACGTTAATGTGTGTATCACATACACATTCTCTTTGATGAACAATATCAAGAAAGCGTTTTGAACTCCATCAACCAAATCACATAGGGTGGAAATCATTAGAAGAGTCCAAATAGATTTAAGCAATATTAGCAATGTTTGATTTCATCATAGTCCAAATTTATGCTTAGAAAACATTTTTCCTTCCTTGTCTACTCTTTGTATTCAATGGGTCTCACCCAATTCATGTAAATCAACCAAGTGTCTCACACTCAATTTTAGACATGATATCATTTTAGATTTTCAATGTACTAAGCTATTTTGGGGTTGTGACTTTTCAAATCTTACATTCTAAAATCAATATTTTATAATTTCTTAACCATCAAACTTATTTCTCTAGCTTAGATTTACTAGACTTTATGTGTTTATACGCAACAAGTGAGACTTATTTTCAATGAAGAACAACATAAGAAGGGTATACATGGAATGTGACCCTTGACACATGGTTATGTATCTCATTACCTTAATGAGACCACGTGTTATCGGAATTAACATGGTGTGAAACATGCTCATTCGTTGGTTCTCTCGAACACCTTCGAGACTTGAGTCCCACTTGCCTTATGATAAGGCTCTCTTTTAGCATAGGGTAAGCCAATTTGTTTCTCTTCTCAATATTTTTGAGATTTACTTCCACTTGTCCTTTTGAAAATGACATCTTTTTCAAAAAGGCACCAATTTGAGCAACAAACAATTTCTCCTTAAACACCTTGTGGTTGTAGCACCCTTGTACTTGCTTTAGAATTCAATTTGCACTAAACAGTTTAATACAAGTTTCTTATTCTTAAATTTGTAGAACCAACAAAATAAGAACTTCACTTATTCATATCTTATATGATGTCTTATCTACATTGTGATTTGACGCAGTCCTAATTAGTGTAAAATCTCATTTTAAAGGTGTATCCTTAGAACTATTGTTTGGAAGATAAGTACAATTCATTATGAATTATGTTATATCTTATATAGTTTAATGCCTCCATTTGAAAAACATTTTCTCTTAGTGGAGTAGGTTGTAAACTAATTTTACAATCCTTGGGATAATCATCAAGTTCTTGGCTCAAATGCTCATCACTGCGATCATATCGTAAGTGCTTTTGGATTCTTGCCAAATTAACAACTTGACTCAAATGTAAACTGTTACGATCATATCGCAATGTTTTATCGTCTTGTCAAGTCTCTTTTATTCTTCATTTGAACCTTATTGAACTCCTTCAAAATTTGCAGATTCATGCTTCATGTAAGCGTGTGTGATCATATTCAAATGAAGTGTCCAAGTTCATCTCTAGCCTTTGAATCTTAGGTTTCTTAATTACATCGTTATGTATTCAACCATAGGTTCACGTCACCTTTTCTCCAAAAGATAAACTTTTCAATCATCAAACTACAATAAGATTCGCATATATCAATGGATTCATGATCTTATGATGTTATAAGTCCATCCCTTTGGAGCTTCCATATGCAATTCTATTTTATTTTGATCAAATTGACATTTCTAGAGTGATTTATATATAGATCTGATTCATCTGTATTTAACATATAGAACTCTCTAACCTATTTAGTGTTTAAAAACATCCCTTGATTGAACTAAGCACAAAATAACATTTGTTCAATGCTTTTGAATCTTTAACATTAAGTGATAACTAAAGTGAAATGATGTTTTGATTATAGAAAGAATGTAATAACGATTATTTATTTCAATGCTAAACTATATATAGTTAAGTGAAATGTAAAGTCATACATGTAAAACAACATTTGTTTCTCACATATTAGATTTACTTCTCTCTTATCCAAGTTTCAACTTTTAGCTCAATCACATTCTTGAATGAGAGAGTTAATCGTGACATCATATGTCAAATAAGTAGAACTTTGCTAAATCAATTTCTATAATACTTGATGTGGAGCATTTCCATTATTTACCTTCCAACTGTATTTTATGGGGTAGTTTTCAATCTCTTGGAGCTAGTCCTCAATTTAAACATTGCTATTCATAATAGCACTTTACATTTTAGTAGCCTTAGGTTTGACAAATTATTTGTCTTTTCTTTGTCCTTTGGCATTTTATTGTCGTCCCCATCCTTCTTAAACTCTTTTCCATTTGAACTATTTAGAACATTTCTTTCAAGCTCAAAATGATACTATGCTCAACTACTTTGAACATTTTACATAATTTTGCTAAAACCATTCAACATAATTCATGTTGGAGTTTAATCTTGTCTTTAACACCGCATGCAATAAGTGAAAATTATGTCACTTAATCAACATTTGATAGTATGAAAATCCAAGTCCTTCATCATGTTTAATCCTATTGAAGATAAAGAAAGTTATTGGATTCTTCATGTGAGTTGCACTCATGTTTCCTTTAGAGGTCTCGTACCTCTCCATCGAGTCCAGTCACTTGAAATATTCTCAAAATGAGTCAATGGTGTAGCCATTAAATTATTCAAACTTTTGAGTTCTTGGAATCGATCATTAGACATATGACATTCTTAAATAGGTTTTTAATGCTCCTCTTAGCCTTTAAAACCTTATAGCAAGGCATGGATAATCGTTTACGGATACTCTTTTAATTTTTGAGAACGTTTCTCAATATTCTTTCAATCGAGGAGATAACATATATAACACGAAAATTTATCAATAAAGACATAATATTTACAATTAAATATAAAATTCAACTACGTTTATCAAAGTAGTTTATGATTCAAACATCCTTTGAAATCATTTTAGCTACTTTACACTATATTCATTTTATGTCCCTTTATGAATAATGTGATTCCAAGATCCTATCCCCATGTAGCATTAAGCGGGCGGAGGCCCTTCCTTAAGGTTACATTTTCAAGCTTAGTAAACTCTTTTACTAATTACAACTTCTTGTAATTCTTGGTTGGATAGATAACATCACATGTTCAACTATCCCCTTGCTTCAAAATCCAAAACGCTTTTGATGATTTTGTTGAGGATGACCAAATTAAGTGTGAAAAATTCGCAATTTCACCTTACCTCCCAAGATTAATAATAATACCCTGCGAAGGCATGATCCATTACCGCTAATCAAGGGTTTAATAAGTACTTTATATTTGGAAAAGCGAGCCTCAATATTTGTGGGAATTAAGTTTATTATGTTGTTATAAGTTAGTGAACTCTTGATAACAACATTCAATAAACTTATAAACGTTTTAAGAATAATAATAATAAAATGAATAAAATTAAATATGAGCTAGTATGGCCTCTAATCCTAAAAAACTAAGCTTGATTAGGCACCTCCTTGAACTCTTCATGGATCTCCATCCATCTTCATCTTGGGCCTTCTCATTTTGGGCTCTTATTTAAATTAATCAAGAATAATAAAATCAATTCATAATTATAATAATTTACAAATATACTTAACGATACGTAGTCGTATCTAAATTACAAAAATACAAAACGATACACAGATCGTATTTTCTAATTTTAAACTTGGGCCATACTAGTCATTTATAGCAATAATAATAGATCATATATAACATATAATTGCCACATAATAATTCACATAGCATACTTTGCCTAAACTAAAATATCAAATATTCTTAATTAAGGCAACGTATAATTCAAAATATCACATATTTTAAGACACGATTAGATAATATCTCCATATTATTCATTACCATAATTAAAATATCATATATTTAAATTAGGAATATAATGAAATCAAATAAATATATAATCTAAGAAAATAAATCACATTTATATTCTAGGATTATCTTAACCAATTTACAATTCCATCCTAATCACTAGTTAACCATCTAATTTTAATTAGATTAAAAAATCAAATTATGGATTATCACATAAAACAAGTCAAATAACCATAATTGGAATTGCTCATTTATATCCTAAAAAACAGATTTTGAAATACTTATCCATAATTAAATTTAAATTTCAAAATTCATAATTAATTAAATTTTTTTTTTGAAAGACAGGGGATTGTGACTGAGTAGACTATCAGCCACCGCAACAGCTAGCCGTCATGGCCAGGCAGTCGCCCAGCCAAAACAGCCCTGGCTGGCGCACTAGGCAGCAGCCCAACACACCAACCAGCAGGTACAGAGCTGAAATTGTGCAAATGTTGCACGTTCCAGCCTCCGCCCCTCCCCACCATCGCCGTGCCTGCTGCCCTCTGCCCTTGCCGACCACCGGAGCAGCCACCGTGGACCACTGACAGGTGGTTCTGCCACCCAACCGTGGTTGCTCCCACTCAACCAATTAATTCTCCTTTTTCTTAAGTTAAATTAATTTCACAACTCTTGTAAAATGAATTTGGTGATCTAATTAAATTAAACATAAACTCCTTTATGCATAATTTCATAAAATTAATCTAAAATCTCCATTTCAAATAATTTAGGGCTTTTCATAAAATTCGATTTCTAATTCACATAAAACTCTTTTACATGAATTAATTAATCACACTAAACACATTTTAAGTATGAGAAATTAAATCAAATAATATGAAAATTAACACATTAATTTTTAAAATTGGGGTTCATAACACAATGGAAATCAGACAATTAATTAATGCATTTAGGGCTTAAAAATACGGCTAGGGTTAAGAAGAAAATTGAGCAATTAAATCTCCATTTAATCAATTCCAATCAATCAAAAACATAATTTAATTGGGTTATTCGATCCATAATTCAATTCCTCCCCTTAATCAAATTACAATTAACATAAAACACATCAAAATAATTATATTATAGTGACCAATAAATTATATGCAAGGGGCTAACTGATACCACTGTATGGTAAGGTACTCTAAGCGGAATTTCATGAATCTCATTCATACGAACCTAAACAGGATCTCATGCTTATAAAAATAAAGGATCACATAATAGTTTAGAATAAACCTTTGACGCGGGAATTCCTAAGCTTTCTTCTACCTTTTGCGGAGATTAGAGCCCCAATTGTTGTCGACAAGGTAGATCGAACGTCCACAATGCTAGTTGGACGGGAGGGATTAATCTCCTCTTCTATGGAGAAATTCTAACCGGATGTAAAGAAAGAGGAAGGGAAAAATTTACGTTGTTTCTTTATGAAAGATAAACGTCTGTATTATTTTTTCCTAAGCCCTTTATTATATAATCATATTATCTAATTAGGGCAAGGCTTATTCCTATTTTACTCCTTATGGCCAGTCATTCAATAAGCCTAAATTTTGGACTCGGTGTTCTTGTTTGACCTAACATTGTAATGTGTGACCTCATAGGATCCATTTAGTTGGCATTGGTTTAACCCAATGATCAATATTTGTCTCTAGCAAGACGTAAAGGCGACCTAACTAAACGAACTTATTATCTTCATAATACAATCCATATTATATTAGTAATTGCACGAGAGTCGAGGACACATTTCCTTCACCCCCTACTCCAACCAGCCACATCACTAATCCTGCCACCAATTACACTTTATTACCGCCTACATAGCAGCCTCGCAACAACCGCAACCAGCAGCCCAAGAAGATGGTGCGTGCGTGAAGACCCTCAAGTGCGTGCGCGTTTCTATGTGCGTGTTAGGGGATAAATTTATGTCCTCAAAGAGCAGCCAAAATCGAAGTCAGGGGATCGATTTCCTTTTTATTTCTTTCTTTTATTTTCTTTTTTTTTTTTAGTTTTCTTTTACTTTCTTTTTCTTTTCTTATCTTATTTATTTTAATTTCGTTTCCTTTTCTTTTATTATTTGTTCTCTTTTATTCTTCTTTTATCCTTGTAAATATAAATACCCATTTTTGGGTAAAATGGAGAGAACAATTTTGAGGACAATTAGAATCCAATTTTAGATCTCATATTTTAGCTTAGGTTGAGAGTTTCTCTCTCTAGGTCTAGGGTTAGTTTAGGAGTAGTTTTAAAGAAAAAAAGTGAGGAATTTCAATGGTTATTTGAGAGATTGAAGATTCAAAATGACAATTGTGTTAAAGATCTCCATTATCAATCAATGAGGATTTCTCACTCTCTCTCCTCTTTATTGCTTTGGTTGATTTCATATTAGTTTGGTTTGATTTTGATGTTTGATTCTTGATTAGCGATATTTTTCATGATATTTTGTTGATTCTTGATTTCTTTAGTTGATTGTTGATAGATTGGGTAAATTTTGTATGATTGATTGATTGTGATTAGTTGGGAATTATGTTGATCAATTGTTGAGATTAAAGTGATTAACGGAAGTTTGCATGTGTGTAAGTCAATTAACCCTTAAGAATTATGCTAGATTACATTGTAATTGCTAATGACACAAACAATTGATTTAGGAATTGCAATTAACGATTGGTTTGGATTGTAATTCTCTTTGTTTGTTATTCGTAAAGACATCTAGCTTAACTATTAGGAGATAGCTCTTTAATTCCAATTGATTGCTCGTATCATTAATCTTCACAACCATTGATTGGCATATGCTTCCCAAGTTATTGCGATTGTCTTGATTACTTGTTGATCCCCATTCCTAGTGTTTTATTTGTTAGATTGTTAGTTTGTTAGTTGTTAGTGTTACCTCTTACCCTTATCTTTGACCTAGCTTAGGTGCCCAAATTGAAAGCACTTGAACATTACCGTTCCTTTGGGTTCGACCCTTGACTTACCTCTATGCTTGTATTTAGGTTTGTTAAGTGTTTATAAATTTAGTTTGACTTAGGGAGTAGTAGTCAACGACCTAATCTTTTCCCCTCGTTAAATAGTAGCAACTCGAGACAACCTCTGATTTTACTCACTAGTTAATGAAATTACAAGATGCTTGATTGTAAGATTTGTGACATTCATCTTGTTGTAATTATGATGATTATAGACAGTTGCCTTAATTAAGTAATCATATATCTCCCTTCTTTTTTTTTTTTTTTGAAGGGAGTAATCATATATCTCCTTGTTGCGTTTAAAATAAATCTAATCTATCTATTACATATTACTAAAGGCGAATCTAAAATGACACTTGGCAGCATTGTACGGAGTATTTTCCCTCCAAAAGTATTTACTTAAAAAAAAATCTTACTATAATAAATGATCATTGTATCTAAGTAACGAGATTTGCTTTACATAAAATCTAATCAAAACTTTCTAAAAAAAATTATATTTTTTATTTTTTTTTAAGCAAATATTATATTGTTTATTATAACTATTTTATGTGGTTATTTTAAATAATATACTTCATACTTTCTAATAATTGGTGTGGAGTCCTTATTTTTTTTATGTCGTTTTATAATTTTGTTGTATTATAATCACTCCGTATTAAACAATCATGTATCTATTGCACCAGAATTAATGTTGTACTTCACTATACTAGGTTGTCCTTCGTGAGCGATGCGCGCGGAGGGACTAGCTCTTGCGAAAAATTTGTATTGGCGTGTATTTATACCGTTGGTTTGGGTGGTAGACCTGGTAATTTTAATACGTACACTATTTGGTTTATGTGTCTATGTGGTGAATTTGTAGAATAGTATAAGAAACCCACCAAAATCTTTTAAGACAAATATTTTTTAAAACACTAAAAAGTTTGATAGTGTTATTTCAAAATTATTATTAAGTAATATTTAATTGATTTGCATCCCTTCATATTTTAAGCACCAAGTATTAGTTTAGAACTCTTAATTGATGTGCATATTTCAATAATACTATATATAATATTTCTAACGTGTTTTTCTTCAAATGAATTTTTTTGTGAGCTATGGTCATTTGGACTATGGAGTAATAATATGTAAAATGTTGCAGCTAAAAACTTAATAATGTATATTTTTCCTCTTAAATTCTCTCAAAATTAATATCAGCTATTTTTTCCTACCATTGATTTCCCTAGATTTAAGGATTTTTAAGTTATTTATACCTCTTGATAACATACGTCTGTTCATATATCAGTGTATATTTAATATAAATCTCATTCAAATTCTATAACGTTGTTAATATGTATATTTCAAAAGCTAATAAACCTTAACAATAGTTGTAATTAAAGGACAACAAGATAGTAAATAAGAAGAGCAACTACAAAAGAGTAAAAATAAACAGTCTCTTGACAATAAACTTTCTCTTTATACATACAATTTTTTTTTCTTTTTAAATAATTATAATATCATATGAAGTGTAAAACATTAGAAAAAATGCGTTACTTGTTTTTTGTTTTAAAAAAAAAAACTGAATTAATTGATGATATATCATATATGTTTAATGAAAAACAAAACATTAAATACATTAATGATAGTAAACATATTAATGAGGGTAAAAAAGTAAATACACATTTTGTACACAATTTTGAAGGTATACTTGGTAGCTGTAGGGAATATTTCAAGCAGTACCCCAAACTTGAACCCCACTGTGATCATACACTTAAGAATGGTGGCGTCCAAAGGGAAAGAAGATAGAGAAAAAGAGTCGCCAACAAGTTTTAGGAACTTGTAAACCGTTCACATGGTGAAGGTTACACCCCTTAACGATCCAGGAGATCGTCAATTCCAATAGGTCTGGAACCATGACTGGTATTTCGGGGATGAAGGTACAAATCCAACCTGAAAGAGATTGAACCTGCCCTAATAATAGGCCTCTACTTTATTCTGATCGTATTCATGTGCGCTTTCTGACTAACATGCAATCAATAGGATTAACCCTAAACCTGTTTATCTATGTTGGTTGAATATTAATGCACAAACAAAACTATTATTGGCGATCACTTGAATTATAATCAAATTAACTCTAAACAAGATTATTAATTATCTTATTAAGCGTGATTACAAGTACCAATTCCCTTTAAACATGCATGAAAGGTATGATCAAGCAATAACAATAAATATCAAGCAACATAATAATAATCCAAAAATATAATAATTATAATAATAACAATTATTATCACAAAAATAAACATGTTCATGTTAAAGCATAATAATAATAATAGCAAGATCCTAGGCATGATACTAACAAGATTAATAACAAATCCGTCACTAAACAATAAAGATCAAAGTTTTAACCCTAACATGATACTAACTTGCTATTAGGAAAGAAAATAGGAAGCATCGCAATTGTCATATTTGATATTAAAGTTACCCTAAACATGATACTAGGAAGATCAAAACACCCTAACATGACACTAGGAAACATAATAACAACCTATACATGATTTCTATATCATAATATCAATAAAATCATTAAAGCACATACTTAGATGTCTCGTATCTCTTTCTAATAACAAAATACACACGTTAGTAACTTTAAGGAAAAAAATAATAAAAAAAATTAAATTAAATAATTGAAATAGAGATTAGGGACCAAACCCTCAGAAATTAAAACCTTTCACGTTTAGGGCGAAGGCAACTTCAAATTTGGCTAGGTGTGTCTAGATCTTGTGAATGCGAAATTTTATATAGAAAGTTAGAGAGAGAAGAATTCTTAAAAACTAGAGAGAATAAGAAAACTAGAGAATATATGAATTTGATGATTGTTGATGAGAATTAGAGATAATTGATGATGAAAAACGGAGGTTTTAGGAGGCTATTTAAAGAGAAAATCAGCCAAACAGATAGAAAAACAAATAAGAGTTTCAACGAGGATAAAACAGGTTAGCGCCAGGCGCCAAGCATTAGCGCCAGGCGCTAATCCCTATCGTCAGGCGCTAACAATTATTTTCACGCGTTTTCTTAATTCTGATAAAATTTAGCCGTACAAAAGGGCAAAATCGTATTTTCCTTTAAAACACTCTTTTATTCTGATTAAAACTCTAAAAAGTCAACCAAAGTCAATTTATCAATGCTAATTGAATTAGGAATGAAAAGAACCTTCTAGAAGAATCTAGAAGCCTAAAATCAATTCTAATTGCATTAGGAATGATAAATCCGTATTAGGCCCACCTCTAGATCATTGGGTCGTATATAAGTATTAAATCGGGCCCAGTTTGGTAATTTGGTCATAACTTCCTCATTATTCATCGGAATTGGGCTTATAATATATCGTTGGAAAGCTCTTTTCAATCCCCATCCAGCTACACCATTATTGGACCCTTGATATGGACCAAACCAAACTGGATTGGCTGTTTTCTTAAAAATGGTTTTCAAAAACAAAGAGAAAAGAAAAGAAATTAAAACTATCCGCAACACTTGACTTTCTACACTTTCACTTCATTCGATTATGATTTGACGCAAAAGGTACTCATCACCGGGTTTTGTTTTGGGGAGACACAAATGGGTGTCTACAGAAGCCTCCACTTTTAGTGAGTTTGGAGAAACGCAAGTTTCGAAAACATAAGTCAAAATATCGATAGGGACGGAGAATGATTCAGAACGTTCTGCGATCCTAAATCACTCTTGTAACGCCAATACCTGGAAACTAGTGTTAGTTAAAACAGATAAGAGAGTTAAGAAACGCGTATCTTGCACCGTCGAGCACACGTCTCTGAGAGTAACCGATTTGCTGCTGTATTGTTGTATTTTTTATAACCTTCCGCAAGCCAGGGAATGCCATCCCGCTATTTGTTTTGACGACCTCCTGCAAGCTAGAGAATGTCGCTTGAAGACTGCTACGCTTGTAACTGCCTCCAATCTTGCCATGATAGACTTCTGCAAGCTAGAGAACCCCATCGAAGATTACTTAGCTTGAAACAACCTTCTAGCACTTTGTGACCATTTTCCGCAAGCTAGGGAACACGATCAAAGACAACTTCGCTTAAAATCACCTCCAGTTGTTTGTGACAACTCTCCGCAAGCTAGGGAACGCTGCCGAAGATATCCTCGCCTGAAGCTATCCTCATTTGTTGCGATAACATTCTGAGGAAAATTACCGAAGACCCACGCTTGTCGATCTTTAAAAGGTCGCTTGAACTTTGCTTCCGATATGCTAGTATGTCGGCGCTTTTGCTGCTTTTGAACTTCTGTATCGGTGCCTTCTGAACTATGAACCAGTATTTCGGTGCCTTTGCTGTATGAACCATTATGTCGGTGCCTTGTGATGAGCCAATGCTTAGGCGCTTTAAGCTAAGTGAGACGATCATTCATCAGGTTGATCATTTTATGCAATTGTAATCGAGACGATTACTAAATCATGTCAAATTTCTTAGAGGGGCTAACTGGCGTGCCAAGGAACCCAAAATGTTGTAAGAGGTCAAAATAACAGCACTGAGTGGCTGAACATTCTGTCGCCGCTGAAATATTGTTGGCGCCACATATATGGCTCTAGCGTCAGGCGCTGGTGTAGGGCATTATAGGTACTACGCAGCGGAAATAATCATGAATCATATTCATATAGCACCTAACCAAGGATCTCATGCACAACACATAAAGAGTAAGAATAATACCTTTGAAGCGTGATTCCACAAGTGATCGAGCAAGAACAATAAGGAGAACAAGAACCCCACGTGTGATTCCTATACTTAGTCCACAAGCACGGATTAAACCTCCACTAATGCTAGTTAGTTGTGATTGAACGCTTCAATCAACCTTCAACGGAGATCCAAGTCACAAACACACCACACCACCACCCACGCGCCACTACACGCGCCGCCCACAAGGGAGAGCCGTACGGACAAGGAGGAGAGAGAGTGAGGGCCGAATAGAGAGAGAGAGAATTAGGGTTTTGGGATGCTTGGTTGCTTGTGTGACAATTTAATGTATGTCAATTGTTCTCTCTAGCAATCCTAGGCATGGTTTATATTTATAGATCATATCTAGAAATAAAACCATGTCAAGTCCAAAACCCATTAAACTCTTCTAATTATCCAAGCCCAAATATCAATATGGTATGTATTGAACTCATGAGGCCCAATAATGGGCCTCTAACTTGTTTAACCCAATACTCTTATGTGTGACCTTGTAGGATCCATTCTATAAGGCTTTGGGCTATTAAGCTAGCCCAAAGATCAATTGTCATATCTAGCACCAAACATTGACGACCCTATAGAATGAACTTATTATCTCCATAATAGTGATCCTTGATATATCTAGTAATTGCACTTATCGAAGACATAACTCCTTCAATCTCCCACTTGTCTGAGACAAGTGTGCAATATTCAAATTCAATTTCTGAAATAACCGGGAAACACCCTTTATAATCTCCAGTTACGAGCAGACGTTTTAGTGTACCACAGCTATGACATCCATTGAATGAAATCAATGTTCCACTCATGTCAAAGGAATCTACTAATATATCCGGAAGTTCTATACTTGAACTTCAAAGTAGGTCTATAGTTCGATCATGCATCATTCATGCATATCCATGTGATTGACCGAGCCTCACTATGCTCCTATAGCCCATGAAACTACGCTATCCAATCAATCTTACATGCTAGTCCATTATTAGAAATCATTTATGTCCAATTTAATGATTCTGAACTAGGAACTTTAAATAATATATGGATTTTGTTCACCTGTGGGGTTTCATTCACCAGGTCATCAACCTGATGAGCCCATCAATCCATAATTATTTTGGAAATTTTATTTAATATTGAAAACCATCATTAAATAAGAGAAATAATAAAATTTCTGATTAAACATAATTCTGCAAATGAATGTATTACATATGTGACTTATTTTTCTCCAAAAATAAATACAACTTCTAATTACATCATCTGCCTCAATCTAGATTCACTAGCATGTTTCTCATGCTTTGGAAGTGGAAGGGGTGTAGTAAGTGGATCAGCAATGTTCTCATCCGTATGAATTTTGCACATCTTGACATCTCCTCTGTCAACGATCTCTCGAATGAGGTAATATTTCCTCTCTACATGTTTGGATTTGAAGTGTGACCTAGGCTCCTTTGACTGAGCAATGGCGCCATTATTATCACAATACAACTCGATTCCCTTTTGAGCACTTGGTATGATACCCAGCTCAGTTAGGAACTTCTTAATCCAAACTGCTTCCTTAGCTGCTTCAACAGCAGCTAAATATTCTGATTCTGTTGTAGAGTCTGCGACAGTGCTTTGCTTCGAACTCTTCCAGCTCACTGTTCCTCCATTCAGACAGAAAATGTATCCAGATTGTGATCTGAAATCATCTCTATCTGTTTGGAAACTCGCATCAGTATAACCTTTGACAACCAACTCATTTTCGCCACAATATACTAGAAACATTCCTTTAGTCCTTCTCAAGTACTTAAGGATGTTCTTAGCAGCTCTCTAGTGTGCTTCTCCTGGATTTGCCTGAAACCTGCTACACATACTCAGAGCATATGCAACATCCGGCCTCGTACATATCATGGCATATTGTAGGCGTAGTTCGAAGTGCGCCTACGTAAAAAGCATGTTGTGAATATGCTTGGCACTCATAGGAAGTGGGAATTAACATTACGATTAGGGACAACGATTAGGGACAAATAAAGTAGGGAGCCGCCAACAAGTTTTTAAGGAACTTGTAAACCGTTCACGGATCATAAAAGGCAACCACGATAAAGGGACAACGAAGGCAACAACGGTTGACCCGTGAAGGTTACACCCCATTCATAATCCATGAGATTACTAACTCCATATGGTTCGGAACCATGAAAGGAGGATCGGGAATGATGGTACGAAGTGAGTCATGGAGTCACATTCGCCCGTATTGGCCTCTACTCGATTCTTATATTGAAAAGCATTCCTGTGATCTCAAAGGCATACAAACAATAATTCAATTCGCTCCAAACTATTATTTAACTAAATTGGTGGAACATTAATGCACACATAATTCTAAAATATTTGTGATCACTTCAATTAATAGTAAGATTAAAAGAATCCTAAACCGATTGTCCAAATTATCTTATTAGGCGTGATTTTCAATTACATATTCCCTTTAAACATGTAATATGGTGATCAATAACAATTATAGAACAACATTAATATTAAAACCAATTTAATCACAATTCTAACAACATAAAATCATTAGAAAAATAATAAAAACAAATGGAGCATGAATCTTACTTTGATTATGTTTGTTTGCAACTACAAAATAATAAACGAGTTAGTAACTTCAAGGAAATAATAAAACGATGATTAAATTAAATTAAATAAAATAAAGTTGATTTTGGGGCCAAACCCTCAAACAGTTCTACCTTTCACGCCTTGGCTTAAGGACAGAACCTCGAGTAAAATATGGACTCCTTTGAGTGCTTGAAGAAGGAATTTTGAAGTGAAAAGGGTAGGCTAGTGTTTAGGCTAAAGCATAGAAGAGAGAAAATAAAATAATAGAATTACCCGGTGCCCCGGTCACTAGAAATGAGGGGGGTATTTATAAGGGAAATGTGCTGAGGGAGCACACGGAACCCTAAAATGATAAAAAAAAAACCCTAAAAAAAGTATCCCGTGACACGGTCAACCTGTCTAGTGACACGGGAAGCCCCACCGTCAGACGACACACATTCCCGTGACACGGTACACTTTTGGCGTGAAGTAGGAAATTTTCAGAAAACGGGATAGAAAACGCGTCAAGGGTTTACGCGGAAAAGACACGGAATGTCCCGTGTCACGGCAGACCTCCCGTGTCACAGGAAATCTCACCGTCAGACGGGAAGGATTCACGTGACACGGTGGCAGTCTGCCGTGGCGCGGGAATTTCTAGTCCATTTTCCGTCTAAATACATTTTTAACCCTAATTTCCTTCGGCTTTTTAAGTGCCAATTGATAATTTCGGGCCTTTTCTGACTTTTATTATTCGGGCTAAAATAAGAAAATAATAAAAATAAATAAAAGGTTTGGGCCAAAAATAAATAATAAAACAATAAAATAAAAAAGGTTTGGGCTTAAAATTAATTAATAAGTTTGGGCTGAAATTAAAACTATGCTTTTACCAAACATCAAGACTAATCCATGGACTGTTCAAAAATATGAATTTAATAAAATACGATTTTTTAAGCACTCTCGGGAATAAATATTAAACCCGACCAATAGTAGCGGTGAAAGGTTGTTCATCATCGGGTTTGGTTTTAGGGAGACATTTTTAGGTGTCTACAGAAGCCCCCACTTTGACTGAGTTTGTAGAAATGTCAGTTTCGAAAACGATAGTCAAAGTAGCCGATTTAAGACGTTCTGCGATCCTAAATCACTCTGTAAACGCCGATACCTGTAGAAAAATGTTAGTTCCACAGATAAAAGAATAAAGGGATAGAATACGTATCTAGCACCAGTGTATCGGTGACAAACGAATTTGGCAGCTTCCTAAGCTTGAAGGAATCCACCGGATGACGTATGTTGAAATGCTTTCCATGCTTGAGGAAAGTCGACAGATGAGTTTGGTAGCTTTCTAAGCCTGAAGAAACCTACCGGATGACACTTTCTTGCTTGAGGAAAGTCGACATATGAATTTGGTGTCATTCTATGCTTGAAGAATTCTACCGATAATGCCTTCCATGCTTGAGGAAAGCCGACTACTTGGCGGTTTTCTATACTTGAAGAAAAATCCACCGATAACGCTTTCCACGCTTGAGGAAAGCCGACTTGGCGGTTTTCTATACTTGAAGAAAAATCCACTGATAACGCTTTCCAAGCCTGAGGAAAGCCGACTTGGCAGAAGATTCACAATTTTAAGCCGATTATCTGACCATATTAAGTGCTTAAAATGCAGAAAAAAAGACTTTGATGTTTGCTAGGGGTAAAATGGTAATTTTAGTCCCCCTTAAATATCTGTTAGAATTTTCCGCGTAATTCTAGCGAAAAATAATCGCCCAATAAGTTCGAAAAATCATTCAAACTGGTCAAAAACGCCAGGAATATTCGCCGACAATGTGCAGAGCTACCGTGCCACGTCACTAATTTACCGTGACACGGGAACTTCTCCCGTCAGACGGGATAAAGTCCCGTGTCACGGGAATACTTTTTCCCATTTTTTTTATTTTGCTGTTTGAATTGGTCAACGCGTGAATCAGTGCGCCACGTCAAATTGTACCGTTACACAACAACGGTAACCGTGGCACGGTGAACGGGGTTTGCAACGGTTACTTTTTTTGCTTTAAATTCATATTTCTGCTTCACCATTTCGCCATTTCTCATCTCCTCTCTCTATACTTCTCCGTTTTCATCTTCTTGCTTCACACAAACGCCGCGCCACGTCTAAGAGAAACCGGCGGCCGTCTGAGCTTACCAAGACACGGGAACGGCAACCGTGCCACGGCGGTTTTGCATTCCCCTTTTTTTTATTTTTTCCTTCTGCTGTGAGCTGCTGCTACTGTCGTTCGCTGTTGTTGCTCGTCGGTGCTGCTGCTGCACAACGAGGCTCCGGCAACGTCTGCTCTTCCCGTGACACGGGACTTGCTCCCCGTGACACGTCTGTTCTCCACTGAGCCGCGGCAAAACTCAGCCGTGTCACGGCGGCCGCGCAGTTCTTCGAGGTTTTTCGAGCTTTTGGAGCTCAAATTTCCACCAATTTTGCTCTAATTTCTTCCTATCTTCCTCATTTTCGACCCTCTACAAGCATCCATGTAAGTTTCTTTTGATTTTTGTCTTGAATTTGAAGTAATTTCATGAAAAAACCCTTAAAAATCAATTTGGGGATTTTTGATTTTAAGGTTTTATGTTGAAGTTCTTGCCATGATTTTACTTGTATATGTATGTATGTGTGTTTGTGAGAAATTTGAGACAAAAATTGCATGATTTGATGGAGAATTGAGCAAATCACCATTTTTGGGTACTACTTTGTGAAATAATATTTATGTTACTCCTTTGTCCTTGAAATGGTGAAAAATGGTGGTGAATCTTGTGAAATGATGTATTGATTCATATTTTGCATATGTACTATATTGTCATGGAGAACATAGTATCATGCGGCTACGAGAACTGTAGTATTAGTTTGTCATGGAGGAACTAAATACCATAATTTTGCCAATTTTTAGCCTTGAGGTAAAAATTTAGCATATAATTCAATAAACAACTAAATAACTTAGGAAATGATGCTAAGTATTTAGATTTTTATTTTTATAAATATGCAACTTGAATTAAATGTCTTAGGAAATGATGCTAAACATTTAGATTTTTATAATAGTATGCCTAGACGACGAGATTGCGATCTTTCTACCCACGGCCGGCGTCGGGCTTTTCGGGAGGACACTCCCACTGTCCCTGAGGGCATGGACGACGATGTCTAAGAGTCCGAGCCTCGGACTTTTACGAGTAGGGGTAGGTGGGTTCCACCTCCGTGGACTCCAGACCAGTTGGTTTTCTGTTGTGAAAACCATGTCTCTCATCGCCCACTCTCCGCATAGTCGATTGCACGCTTCGCCAACATGGTTTCGGAGCCGGCGATTTGATCCCTCGACTTCACTAGATCATTACGAGGGATCCTGCTACGAACGCCCTGTGGGAATCGGCTGGCTTAGTAGATTTCTACACGGCGGTTGTAGGGTTTCGCAGCCCCCGGGGTTGCGGTGTGACGGTCGTTCGCACATTGTTGGAGTATTTCTGGGATACTACCAACACTTTTCATTTTGCTTGGGGGGAGATGACGGTGACCCCCCTAGACTTCAGTATGATCAGCGGGCTGCGCTTCACCGACCGGGTTGTAGCTCAGATGTCTGATCTGTCTTGGGGATCGGCTGAGACAGCTAATTTGTTGGGTCCGATCGTTCAGCACATCAGGTCTTGACCGGTGTCTCGAGGTGGTCCTAGGAGCGGACGATCGGAGCTGACTTCAGTTTTAGCTCGTGGCTTCGACATGGAGGATACGACGGCTAAGCAGCGAGTGCGGATCTTCATCCTGATCCTGATCTCTATGACCCTTTCTCCCGATAGGAGTTCACGTGTACTCCTTTGCTACCTCCCCGCTCTGGTCAGGATCCATGAGATAGGATCCTATAGCTGGGCCAGCCTTGGATACGCCGATCTCCTCTTATCACTACGTCATGGCTGTCGGCAGGTGAATGACGAGTCTCCCATCACCGTCTATAGTCTGCAAAGAGTCGTAGAGGTGATGATCTTTTCCCTTTTTATTTCACTTTAACTTGTTCGACTCATTTGCTAAAGATTACATTTCATCGCAGCTATGGTTCTACGAGTACTTCCCAGGCTTAGCTCCTCGCCGGCGTTGTGGAGCGGTCCATGATTTCCCTGTCGGGGCCAACTGGCGTGATCGAGGAGAGTCGCAGGTGGAGTCTGTCCCTGCACTGCGTGGGCTACTACGCCGAGGCACCTCTTCTGTTGGCGTAAGGATTAGTGTTGTTGTGCTTTTCCTTCTGACGTTGTTTCCGTTGTTTCACGCCAACTTTTTATGGTTTCCAGGTTGCCATTGATGTCCAGTATCGTGCTTGGGCCGGGATGACTGATCTACCTGACGCCCTGCGTCTTTCAGCGTACCGTACCATTTTGGTTGCTACCAGACGCTTTGTCTGGTATTTGGGGGAGCGAGTCGTCCGTCAGTATAGCGGCTATCGTTTTGTGGTGACCTCATCTCCACCAAAGTCGATGCTGGACTCCCGCTTGATCAGAGAGTTGATCAACAGGGGAGAGCGCTATACTTTTCCATGGCAGGAGCTTGTTCACATGGAGAGTAACTATGCGCGGGACTTGCTTCCCTATCTGGCTCCTCCACCCCGTCTTCCAGAGGTATAATTTCTTTTGAGGATCTTCTTTACTAGTCTCTGTTTTAAATAGTCGAATAACTTGATTATTCTATCATATTTTCAGACGACCATCCGCCCTGTGGGGAGGATCGAGATTCCTCCTCGGTCTATCCGCTATCCAAGGCCGATTGGTATCACCGAGGATCATATTGCTGACGCGCCATAGGGTTATAGACAGGCGCAAGAGTCTCTGCCCGAGGTCTTTGAGCCGGTGAGTTTTCTTTGATGCGTTATTCATCTTTTTAACGCCGCTTATTACTGACTTTTCTTTGTTTTATCCTCAGCCTAACCGCCCGGAGATGATGGGATTCATGAAGCTGGTTGACGCCCTGAAGTATTGCATCATCAAGCTTTCGGCGTGGTGCGAGTTGTCGGAGCTCTAGCGACGTTCTTGAGGTATCATTAATTTTTTCACTTCTACCATTTGTTTTATTTTGCATTGTTGACACCTTTTGATTTTGTGTCTTTTAGGAGCGACGGAGGTCCCGCTCGCGTTCGAGGCCTAGAGGCTTTTGACCGAGGGTTTTTATTTGTACATACTATGATGACACTTGACATGTTTATTTATTACGACTCTTTATACATTATTCACGATTTATGTATTTATTATTGTGTGTTAGTGTGTGCTTCAAACTCCTTGTGTGTGATTGTGTATTTATTAATGACGCGACAAAAAACATAAGTGGAGTAATGGAGGGTACCGACCTTCCCCAAAAGAAAAAGAAATAAAAAAAGACAAGCTAAAATAAAATTACCTTCCCCAAAAGAAAAAGAAATAAAAAGACAAGCAAAAATAAATAAAGTAATAAAGAAATAAAATAAATAAATGAAGTTATCTTCCCCAAAAGAAAAAGAAATAAAAAGACAAAAAATAAATAAAGTGATAAAGAAATAAAATCTTAAGGTGATGAATCAATAAAAAAAATAAAGATAATAATAATAATAAGAATATAGATAAAAAAAAGGTGAGAATTTTATTAGAAATAAAACTCTCATAAAAACTGAAAAATAAACGGTGAAGATAAAATACTATAAAAAATCCGGATAGATACGGGAAAAGATGAAAAAAGAAAACGCGTGAAGTGTCGTGACACGGCACTGTGTACCGTGTCACGGCAGAACTTGCCGTGTCACGGAAAAAGTTCCCGTGACACGGTGGAACTTCCCGTGTCACGGGACGCGTATTACTCAGCGGTGTGTTTTACGCGTATGAAAAGATAAATTCTGGGCAGTTTCGAGCGCTTTTGCTATAAAATAAGACCAGTTTATTCATGATATGCATAAATACGAAACACAAAATAATTTAGAATTTCATATTTCAATAATCATGTCTCAGAATTTTGATAATACATTGCGCGACTGGTCTTATTCTTTGACCAATGCTGAAAAAAGAGAGTTAGAATTATTTCATGTTAGGGGTTTGCTAGCCCTCCGACACGTAGCTATTGAACATGATTTTCTTAGGGCAGCGTTAGATTATTGGAGTCCAGAAACACACTGTTTCAAATTTGATTATGATGAAATCAGTCCCTTGCCGGAGGAATTCGGCGCAATCTTTGGATTTCCTGCTAGAAATCTTATTACCATGCCTACCCTACGTGAATATTATTACCAAGATTTTGAACGCCATCTGAATCTAACAGATCCAGATTTGAATAGAATTGTTTGTGGTAATGAAGTAGACTTAGAAAAACTTGCTAATTTATATTTTAATCGCCCTATCTCTGAGTCTTATCATGTATATCGTAGAAGGGAATATATATTTTGCATGTTTAGCAAGCTCTTATTTGCAAACGGTAGGGTAGGACATGCTTGTCTAGCGTCTGTGCTTAAACATGGGCACGGGCCGTGCCGACACGGGCCCGACACGACTCCGGCACGGCCTGGCACGGCACGGTCGCCGGCACGGCACGGCACGGCGGCCCACCTGTGGGCTGTGGGCCGTGCCGTGAACAAAATTTTGGGTTTGGGCACGGGCACGGCACGTGGCACGGTGGCCGGCACGTGGGCCGGCACGCTGGCACGACCCGGCGGCACGGCACGTGGCACGGCACGGAACGGCACGGCACGGCACGGCACGACACGTACGGCACGGCACGGCACGGCACGGCCCGTGCCATACTGTTGGAAAACTAGCCGTTTATGGTCGTTTTCCAACAGCTATAAACGGCTAGTTTTCCACCCCTTTTCCCACCCAAATTCCCTATAAATACCTCATATTTTCCTGCAAAATTTTCACAATTCATCAACTCATCTCTTCTCTCTTATTCTCTAATTTTCTTACTCCCAAATTCTCAATTCTCAAATTCCTATAAATCCTACAATCTTGCTCTCTTTTGTGAAAAAAAAAAAAAATTCCTACTCTCTTATAAATTTTACATTTTTACTATTATTACCTTTATTAGTCTACTACCAAACAAAAAAAAAATTGTTATATTTACATTCGGGAAATTATAAATTCGGGAAATTATAAGTTCGGGAAATTATAAATTTGGGAAAGCATTGAAGCGTCATTGTAAGATCTAACTCAACTTTATTTTAATTTGTTATTGTTAGTTGTTAATCTTGTTATTATTATTACTATTATTATTATTATTGTTGTTGTTGTTGTTATTATTATTATTATTATTATTATTATTATTATTATTATTATTATTATTATTATTATTATTATTATTATTATTATTATTGGAAGTTGGAACTACTTAATTATATAAAAACTACTTTTTATTTTAATTGTGGGTTATTTGGATTGTTGAAATCTGTCTAAGGCGGGACTTGGGCTCTGGACAACGTCGCTCCTAACCTCTCCTACCTGGGATCTCATTGATCCAAGTAATCTACTATTATTATAATTATTTTTAAAAATTTAATTTATATAAAAACTACTTACTAATTCTTATTGTTATTGTTATTATTATTGTTGTGAATTGTTATTATTATTGTTGTGAATTGTTATTATTATTGTTATTGTTACTTTGTTATTTGTATTATTATTATTATTGTTATTGTTACTTTATTGTTATTATTATTGTTATTGTTATTTGTATTATTATTATTATTGTTATTGTTACTTTTATTGTTATTATTATTAATTAATCATGGCATCAAATCCGAACGTTTCCTCCTCCTCTAGAAAAGCCAAGTCAAAACGTAGGGAATCACCAAATCCAAACACTTCAATGCCTATGCCTCCCCCCCCTAACATGCCCTTTCCCTCCCCTAACATGCCCTTTCCAAACACTTCCACCCCTTTCTTTCATCCCCAAAACACGGGAGGGCAAGAACAAATGGATGATATGGCTCCTTGGACCCAATTTCAACAACATGAATTTCCTTTTCCTCCTCCTTCCCAAGGTAGCCAAACACAAGCCTGCGGGTCGAGTGAACCATCCACCCAAATGCCCAACACCCAAAATCCTAACATATTAGAGTGGTGTACCGAAGAGGATTTTGCTCAAACCAAAAGAAAGAGTGAAGTTTGGTCACATTATCAATTAAGTAAAAATGGACAAAAGGCCAAGTGTCGGACTTGTGGTAAAATTTTCTCGGCCGATACCAAGGGAGGGACGGGACACCTTAATAGACATACAAAAAAAATGTGGTGGACCATCTAGTGATCCAACCCAACCCAAAATTTCTCAATTCCATCCACAAGGCTTCATTTACAATTACGAGAGAGATAGGAATGAACTTGGGAGAATGATTGTACATGCGGAACAACCTTTTCTTTTCGCCGAAAATGATGCCTTCAACAACTATATTAACCGAGCACTACAACCAAAACACAAAAAAATCTCCCGAAAAACCGTTCGATCTGCTGCCATGAAGAGTTATCTAGAGTACAAATTGAAATTAGTAAATGAATTAGCTAATCTTCCTAGTAGAGTTTCTTTAACCGCCGATGCATGGGATGGTGGTTACGGACTCCACTATTTATGTGTTACTTGTCATTGGTTAGATAATGAGTGGATGTTACAAAAACGCATCATTCATTTCAAAATGCTTGAATACCCTCATACCGGTCTTAACATTTCACATCATTTAATGGAAGCCATTGATGCATATAGTCTTAGGGATAAAATCATGTCAATGACTTTCGATAATGCAACTTCTATGACATATAGTGCGAATTTGGTCAAAAACCAATTGACCGATGTTATATTAGATGGAGATGCACTTCATGTTAGATGCATTTGTCACGTTCTTAACTTGTGTGTGAAGGATGGAACACAAGCAATTGGTCCATTTTATCACAAAATAAGGAATGCTATTATGTCTATTAATAGCTCTAACATGAGATATCAAGAATGGAAAGGTTTTTGCAGGCAACAACAGATAAAAACCATAAAAATAGCACCGGATTGTCCAACTAGGTGGAACTCCACCTATGAAATGTTGAGTCGGGCAATCGAGTACAAGGTTCATTTAACACTTTTCTATAACATGAAATTTCCACAAAATGCTTTACTAGAAGATGATTGGGTTAATTGTGAAAAATATATGCAGTTTTTACAATTACTATATGGTATGACACATTGTTTTTCTTCTGTATATAATCCTTGTTCTCATTCTTTTCTTAGTAATGCATGTTTACTTGCACAACTTTTTGCGGAACACCGATCTGAACATGTTTATTGTGGATATCTTCCATCCATGGAGGAAAAATGGCGTAAATATTACACCGATATTCCTATGATTTATATTTTTGCTTCTATTTTAGATCCTAGGCAAAAATATGATGGCACCTTTTTATTAATTGATATTTATTATAGTAACATGAATTTTGAAGATGATGTTGAAGCTTTTAAAACTAAGGTGACAAATGATTTTTTTTCTTTATACTCCACCTATGAAAGTAAATATGAAACCGTGTCTCGATTTGCCCCTTCTCAAACATCCAAAAATGTAAGTAAACGGGCCAAAGGTTTATTTGCACAAGCTGCTAACATGATGTCCAAGTTTTCAGGTACGGAATCATCATCAAGTAAGAGAACACAAAGCGATGTTTCGGAGTTGCAAATGTACTTAAGTTACGACTTCATGAAAGGCATGGACGATGAAGAGAAGTTTGGCCTCGACATCCTCGATTGGTGGAAATCACAAACCGTGAAACATCCAATTTTGTCCGCAATGGCTCGTGATATTTTTGCAATCCAAGTCTCCTCCGTTGCCTCCGAAAGAGCTTTTAGTGCGTCGGGACGAGTTTTAGACGATAGAAGAACAAGACTAAAACCCGAAACACTTGAAATGTGTGTTTGCTTCAAGGATTGGTTGGATGCCGAAACTCGTTCTCAAGATCGTACTTATGCACAAAACGACGACGATGAAGGAACGTCGACTTCTTTTAGTTCTCATACTTCTCAATCAACTCAATTGGCGGATGAACTTGAACCTCTAGAAGACGAAGACGAAGACGAAGATGAAGACGAAGGCGAAGACGAAGATGAAGACGACCAATAATAATTACATGATTACATATTTACATTATACACTATTGTATTCTTTTTGTATTATCGAACTTCGTATTCCGTATAATAAATGAAGTTATTCAATATTCATACACTATTGTACGATTTTTAATTATCATTACTTATTTTGTATTATTGAATTATTGTACATTCGTACCGGCTACCGTCATATAATAAAATAAGTTATTCTTCAATTTTTTGTGTTTTCGGATTATCGCACTCGTATTTTTTTTTTATTATATGCATTGTTGTTTTTTGCTAAATTAATAAAATAGTTTTTATTTGTTTAAATAAACTTAAACATGATTATTAATTAGATAAATAATTTATATAACCTAAATTAAAATAAAGTTGTTCAAAAAATGAAAACAAAATATATTAACATTAACATTTAACATAAACATAAATTAATCACATATATTAAGTTGTACTAAAAAATATGTATATCGTTTAATTCGTTTTTTTTTTCATTTATTAAAAAAAAAAAAAAATAAAAAAAAAAAAAAAAAAAAAAAAACTGGCACGGTTTGGCCCGCGGCCCGGCACGGCACGGCCCGCAAGGCACGTGGGCCGTGCCGTGCCGTGGGCTGGGGTGTGCCAAATTCAGGCACGGCACGGCACGGCACGACCCCCACCCCGGCACGGCCCGCAGCGGCACGGGCACGGCCCGTGCCCATGTTTATCTGTGCTTGAACATGTCAAATCTGGAAGATCTCCTATGCCGACGTGCCTTGGAGAGACATTTCGTGGCCTTGACGAGGCAAAAGCTGACCGGAAAGCCATCAGGAAAGGCTCTCTAGTACTACTGCAGGTAAAAATACGCTCCGAGTAGCCTCCGTGACACAAAACAGGCACCGTGTTTGCCGTGACACGGCAAAACCTGCCGTGACACGGGAATCTGCTTGATAATTTTTTTTTTTTTTTTTTTTTTGCTGCCGTGACACGGGAACTTCTCCCGTCAGACGGGATGAAATCCCGTGTCACGGAAATAATTTACACGTTTTTTTTTTTTTCCAACTGATTTTTTCTTTCTTTTTTTTTTTTTTTTTTTTTTTTGCAGATTTGGTTGATGGAGCGTTTGGAACTATTCGGAGCCCCCGACGATGTTGAAAAATATGGCCCTAACGGCCTAGTCCGCAGGAAAAAGAATTACTTTTATTTATTATTTATTTATCCGAGTCAAGGATTCGGACGCAATGGAAGAACGAAAATAAAAACTCGAACATTGAATCCGCAACGAATGCGCCACTATTCTAAAAATAAAACGGAAAAACTGAAATTCCACCGTGTCACGGTGAAAGGGTCCCGTGACACGGTACAAATTCCCGCGTCACGACAATTTTCCCTTTTTTTTTTTTTTTTTGTTGGCCGACAAAAGGTGACGTGGCACGAGAACTTCTCCCGTCAGACGGGATAAAATCCCGTGTCACGGGAATTTCCCTTCCTTTTTTTTCGTTCAGGCCCACCGTGTCACGGTGAACAGTACCGTGACACGGTGGGATGTCCCATGTCGCGGCAATTTTCCTTCTTTTTTTTTTCGGCCGTGACGCAATGCTGAACTAACGCGCATATTTGATCAACAGAGGGAGGATTTTTTATTTTAAAGTGGTCGGGCCCCCTTGAGGGGTTGCCTACGTATCCTGAAAAGGAATCAGGCCAAATGTAGCTCTATTGGGTCATGAACTCATGCGACTAGGCATAGAATTTATTGAGTTGATCCAAGTTGGTTAAATTATGGAAGCCGTTACCGTCCATGTCTACCAATTGTGCCGCTCCGCCAGACAGGATGGCTTTAACAATGTACGGGCCTGACCAGTTCGGTCTGAATTTTCCTCTTGGATCTAACACATTTTTACGAAGTGCCTTAAGCACTAGTTCACCCTCTTTGATATTTCTGGTCTTAAGTTTTGTATTAAAATGTCGCGCCATACGCTGTTGGTAGGTTTGGACATGATGCAAAGCTGCCAAGCGTTTTTCATCAAGCAAGACCAGTTCGTCGTATCTTGCTCTAATCCAGTCGACTTCATCTAGTTGGCTTTCCAATGCGATTTGAAGAGAAGGGATTTCGAGCTCGATTGGTTGTACAGCTTCAACTCCATAGACCAAAGAGAAAAGGGTAGCCCCTGTTGATGTACGAACAGAGGTTCGATAACCCCAAAGGGCGAAATGTAGCTTACTTGGCCAATCCTTGTAATTTTCTGTCATCTTTTCGATGATAGTTTTCACATTTTTGTTGGCCGATTCGAATGCTCCGTTTGTTTGTGGTCTGTAAGGTGATGATCGGTGATGCTTGATATGATATTTCTGTAATAATTCCGCGCATTCGGCTTGGAAATGTGTTCCATTATCACTGCTCATCTCATGTGGTACCCCATAGCGGCATATGATATTTTTCTCAATGAATTGAGCTACGTGTTTTGCCGTCAGCTTAGCATATGAGGCAGCCTCGACCCATTTGGTGAAGTAGTCGATTGCTACGAGAATGAATTTATGGCCCCCTTTGTCCTGGTTGTGTTATTTTTCCAATGATGTCAATGCCCCAAGTGGAGAAAGGCCATGGAGAAGTATACGTGTAGAGAAGCGAAGGTGGAACATGCTGTAAGTTTGCATAGACTTGACACTTCATACATTTCTTGACGTATTCGTGACAATCTCTCTCCATAGTAGTCCAATAGTAACCTTGTCGTTGAATCTTTTGGACTAACATCTTTGCATTCATGTGTGTTCCACATATACCAGCATGAAGGTTTTCCATGGTTTTATGTGCTTCTTTCTTGACTATGCATAAGAGATTTCTTCCCATTGCAGTTCTCTTGTGGAGTTCTCCCCTGATGAGCACATACTGTGAGGCCAGGAGCCTTAAAGCACGGCGTGCCCTTTTATCAGTATTAGGAGGGTATTCTCCTCTTGTCACATAATTAAGGATGTCCGTATACCATGGCTCTTCATCTTCTTCTTGTGGTTCTTGTTCATCGTCAAGTGCATGAACATAAGCCGACTCATATCTTCTTTCTATGGTCAGTGGCATTCTGATTGTATCAGTTGGAATTCGCACCATTGATGCTGATTTAGCTGGTGCGTCGGCGAATTGGTTTTCTTCTCTTGGAAAATACGTATACTCTACTTCATCTAGTTGCTCCGTGAGAGTTTCTAAATGAGCTTGATACGTAGCGAGACTTTCACTTCTCAATTTCCATCTCTTGGAGATTTGGTTAATGATTAGTGAAGAATCACCGTAGATTATGAGTTTCTTAATTCCCAAGGCGACAGCTGTTTCTAACCCCAAAATACATGCTTCATATTCTGCGGCATTGTTGGTGACATCAAAGTCGAGCTTCATGGAAATTGGGATGTGATCTTCATTGGGTGATACGAGCAAGACTCCTACACCACATCCCTTTTGGTTTGAAGTGAAAGGAATGGTGTCCTTCAAACAAGTGTATTATTCTGATAGCGGGTTCAGAATTATTAGAAAGTTAATATATTCAACAAGGTCAAGTGATCGGAATGCCTGGGTGGAGGCCGCTTCCGATCAGTAATATTAATATAATTAATATTACAGCTTAATCTTGACTGAACCCTTCGGGTCACACCCAAGCAAAATATACGAACTGACTCGACGAATTAATTCGGAAGAAATTAATTCGTCGCCCGAGTGTTAAACATTTAGACGTCGGAAATTCGAGCTTGGAGCGTCGAAACCGAGCGTTGGAGAATCTCAAATGTCGAGCCAAAATTTAGGATTTGGCGAGACGGGAAAATGCATCAAGTAACAAGTAAAATCCTAGCCACGCAAAAGGCTAGGAATGCATGCCCAGGAATGCATGCCCAATAGGAGCATGCCACGTGGCAGCACACATGGCAAAACGCCATGTGGCAGCACACGTGGCAGCCACGTTGGCAGCGTGCCACGTGGCAGCCACGTTGGCAGCGTGCCACGTGGCAGCGCCATGGTGGCAGCGCGCCACGGTGGCGACACATGTGGCAGTGGCCGTGGACCCGGGTTGATGGGTCATGAACACGGGCCAAAATAAAATGGGCCAACCGAACCCAACTTGGGGCTCAAGGTTGGGTGACACATGGTTAGTTCACATAGCATGTGAAATGCCTTGGGGACCAAGTGAGAAAGTGGTCCACACCTAACCATGTGACACTTGTTACTTGTTCCTTTGTTTATTTAACTAAGGATTGAATTCACCAATCTTTCCATGTGGGATCTTTTTGTGAAAAGTCCCACATTGAAAGATGAGTGAAATTCACAAGGCATACTTCCTTATAAATAGTCATGGCATGGCTTGAGAATTCTTTGCTTGAGTGGGAGTTAAAAAGAGCATTCCATAATTTTTGGGAAAACTCTTAAACTCATATAACACTCGGGTTTTGGTCGGACCTTGCTAACTCCAAGGTAGCGGACCTTAAAGTCGTGTTCGTCCTTTGTGGGTGGATATCGTTGGAGGCACGGCGCTTGCGGTGCTCGAAGCTTTCAAGTAAGAGCCCGTTTTTGTAAGGGCCACTATTAAAAATAGGCTAAATTGCGACGGAATGCTTACGACGGATATGATTTTCCGTCGTAAAGGTGGATATTTGCGACGGAAAATATTTCGTCGCAATTTAGCGACGGAAAATTTCGAGTACGACGCTTTTTCCCTCGTAAAATTTACGACGGAATTTATTTCCGTCGTAATTTAAAACTTGCGACGGAATATTCCGTCGTAAAGAGTTTTGCGACGAAATATTCCGTCGTAAGTTTTAAATTACGACGGAAATAAATTCCATCGTAAATTCTACTGTCATTTTTTTAAAATTGAAATTGCGACCTTGCCCTAAAAAAAGGGGGAAATAATTGAAAATTAGAGAGAGAAGTGAAGCAGCGCGAGGAGAGAGAGAAAGAGAAGGAGAGAGAGAAGGAGAGAGGAGAATGTCGCGGCGGCGGTGGTGATTTGTTTACGCCGGCGACGCCTACACATCAGCCGCCGAGAAAGAGAACGGGAAATATAGAGGAGAAAAAGAACGGGAAAGAAAGAGAGAGGAGAAAGAGAACGGGAAAGAGAAAGATAAGGAGGAAGGGAGGAAGGTTTCCGGCGAGCTTTCGAGCCCTGGTGGTTTCCGGCGAGCCGCCGCGTCTAGGTAAGTGTGTGCAATTGTCAATTTTTTTTTTTTTTTTGCAAAAAACCTACCGGAATAACATGGTAAAATTTGCTGAAACCACAACGCAGCCGCACCTCCGTCCCCAAGCCGTGACTGAACCCACCGGCCCTTGGTTGTTTCCGGCGACGCCCCACCTCCGCCTGACAGTAAGTTGCCTTTGCTTTCCCCCTTTTTTTTTTCAATTTAATTTTGTTTACTTATAAACCCTTAATTATTTTTATTTTTTTTTTAATTTTGTTGTAGGATTTGTACAATTTTGTTGGTTTAATTGTTAAAAAGAAGTGCAGATCTAAAGGTTAGTTACATTACAAACCCTAATATAATGTATATGTGTATCTTACTTTGGTTGTTAGATATTCAATAACTTTTAGTTTGGTTAATTTAGTGACATTGGTGATCTCTTATAAGTAATTAATTGCTCCCTTCTCTTTAAAAAAAACAATATAATGTTAGTTTGGTTTAGTTTAGTTTAACATAATGTAGTTTAGTTAAGTTTATGTTTATATAATGTGTTTTAGTTTAATTTATTTTAATATAAAGTACCTTATTGTAGTTTAGTTTTTTTTAGAAATATGTTAGATTAATTTAATATAAAAAACGGTAGTTTGGTTTGGTTTAGTTTAATATAGTATATTAGTTTACTTTGGTTTGGTTTGATTTGGTTTATATTAATAGTATGGTGTTATGATATGTTTCTCTTGTTTAGTTTAATCTTGATATATTTGTTTAATATTATGTATGTTAGTTAAGTATATATATTTTTAAATAAGTCTTATAATTAATTAATTGCTCCCTTGATCTTTAAAATAAACAATGTTAGTTTGGTTTAGTTTAGTTTAACATAATGTAGTTTAGTTAATATTATAAGAAAGAACGAGTCCATTTGCTTGAAAACTTAGAAAATAGGCATGGTTTTAGCGATATAGCCCAAATTTGGATGATTTTGGATGAGTGAGGATTGAAAATTGACTTATGTGCTTAATTTTCTTAATTTCTATCCTAAGGCACCTAAAAGTATGCGATATAACTCCATATTGTTGGTTGTTTTTTTAACAATATTTTATTTTATTTTCAATATTTTGTAGGACACCTACCAGAAGAAGCTCGAAGAAACAATGAGTCAGGGGATTCAGAAGAGTCCCAATGAGTTGTACTGGGAGTCGGTGGGTGGGCGCAATAAGAAGGGGCGTGTGAAGGGACTTGGCCAAAGTGCAGAGCTCTACTATGGCAAACAGGGTCGAGGTTCCCGTTCTTCACAGCAATACACGCCGTCTGTCTTTTCTCAAATGCAAGACCAGATGGAACACAGGGTGCAAACTCTCCAAACTCAAATGGAAGCTCGAATGTCTGAAATGGAGAGGAGATACAAGGAGAGTTTCGATGAGATGATGAGTTTTCTCAACAACAACGACTCATGTTCCACCATTCATCCTCAGCATCGAGACCCTAGGAACGACCCGGGTGGTGGTGGAGCAGGCCAGGGTTTCCAGGCGATTGCGTAGCTTAGCTTTAGTCTAGCATAGAATCACTCTAACCTAGCTTTTGTTTGGTATAGATACCAAAATGTGGACTATCTTTTGTAATAGGACATAATTATTATATATATACGTATATAACCCCAATTTCGTAGGTCGCTAATTAATTTTTTTAAAACAACAATTTTAGGACTCAATATTTATTTTTATTTTTTTTTTTGTCAATTTATCATTAAAAAAATTCAGGTTTGAAAATGCAGAAAATTACAAAAATTTGTTTTGGGCTGGAAATACAATTTGCGACAGAATATTTCATCGTAATTTACATATTTGCGACGGAATTTTCCCTCGCAAAATATAATTTGCGACGGAATTTTCCCTCGCAAAATATGATTTACGACGAAATTTTCCATCGTACAAATATACATTGCGACGGAATTGTCCGTCGTAATTTATATTTTGCGACGGAAAATTCCGTCGTAAATTATATTTTGCGACGGAAAATTTCGTCGTAAATTATATTTTGGGAGGGAATTTTCCGTCGTAAATTGTGTTTTGCGAGGGAAAATTCCGTCGCAAATTATATTTTGCGAGGGAAAATTCCGTCGCAAATTATATTTTGCGAGGGAAAATTCCGTCGTAATGTAGCTTTGCGACGGAACTTCTTCAAAGGCCAATTCCAAGTCCGACGATATTATTTCCGTCGTAAATTCCGTCGTAAAGTTGGTTTACGACGAAATTTCCGTCGTAAAATGGCCATTTTCCTACAAAGGGTTTTCCGAATACCATTTACGACGGAATTCCGTCGTAAACCAACTTTACGACGGAATTTACATAGTTTACGACGAAATTTTTCCGTCGCAATTAAGGTGTTTTCTAGTAGTGGGCGAAGCTCGCTTCGAGGGTAAGATTCGTTCTTCCTTTCTTGTGATTATTTATTTATGCTTTATGGTTTTATTAATTGCGAGTGGTTCCTTGGGTCAGGGTTGTTTTCGCGGTGAGTCAGACTCACCAAACCCCAATATGAAGCTCCATCGAAATAGAGCGTCCAGCTATCATCTTCGGTCATGAGTAAATCTTCGTCCGGGAAATCGTACTCATCTTCTTCTTTTTCAGCTTCTTCTAGCGGAAAGTCTGCTAAGAAGTCAGAAATTGCAGAACCTTTGATGGCTTTTTGTGGCACAAATCTCAAGTCAAATTGAGCTAGATTGACTATCCACCTTGATAATCTGCCGTTGAGTGTTGCTTTCTCGAACAAGTATTTGAGAGGATCCATCTTGGACACGACATGCACTTTATGAGTGAGCATGCAATGTATTAGTTACTGTGCGGCCCATACAAGTGCGAGACACAACTTCTCAAGTGGTGTGTATCGCGTCTCATATCCTTGAAGTTTCTTGCTTAAGTAATAGATTGCATTCTTCTTGCTTTCGATTTCTTGTGCTAGCATTGCCCCCATCGTTTCTCATGTGACCGTAAGGTAGAGTCGAAGAGGAAAGTCAGGTATTGCTGGCGCTAGCACGGGTGGGTTTGCTAAATACTCTTTGATCTTGTCGAAAGCCTTTTGGCAGTCATCATCCCATGTGACTGGGACATTCTTCTTAAGCTTCTTGAATATAGGTTCACATATCGCTGTGAACTTTGATATGAACCTACTTATATACTGCAACCTTCCAATGAAGCCTTGAATCTCCTTCTCATTTTTAGGTGGTGGCGTGGCCATGATCGCTTTTACTTTTATAGGATCTATTTCAATCCCTCGAGAAATGATCATGTATCCAAGTAATTTTCCTAACGTGACTCCGAATGCACATTTTGCTGGATTTAATCTCATGTTGTACTTGCGGATTCTTTCAAAAAACTTGCGAAGGGCAATAATATGGTCTGGGCGATCTTTAGACTTAACGATCATATCATCGACATAGACCTCCACCTCTTTGTGCATCATGTCATGTAACAATGTTGTAGCTGCTCTTTGGTAGGTGGCACCCGCGTTTTTCAACCCGAATGGCATTACCGTATAGCAATATGTAGCCCATTGCGTGATGAATGTGGTTTTCTCCATGTCTTCTTCGGCCATCAATACCTGATTATATCCGGCGTAACCATCCATGAATGACAAGAGTGCATGGTTTGCTGTATTATCGACCAGAATGTCAATGTGAGGTAAAGGGAACCCATCTTTTGGGCTTGCTTTATTGAGATCCCTGTAATCAACACACATTCTGACCCTTCCATCCTTCTTTGGAACTGGAACCACATTTGTTATCCATTCCGAATACTTGGATACTCTGATGAAACCAGCAACCAATTGCTTTCTGATTTCTTCCTTGATTTTGAGAGCCACATCTGGTTTCATTCGGTGCAGCTTTTGTTTGACAGGCTTCATACCTGGAATGAGTGGTATCGTATGCTGAGCTATATTCCTGTCAATTCCTGGCATATCTTGGTATGACCAAGCAAATACATCAACAAATTCACTAAGCAAGTTAATTAGCTCTTTGCGTTCATCTTGACTTAGTGTTAATCCAATTTTTACTTCTTTAACAGTCGTATCATTGGAAATGTTAACTGTTTCTGTATCTTCAATAACTGCTGTTTTATTTTCGTGTTCTTCCATTGCTTTTATTATTTCTTTGTCATTTTTATCATTAGCAAAGCAATATTGATCAGGGCTAGGGGAATGGCACGCATCGTAAGCAAAGGTACTCATTTTATTGAATTCACTGGCTAATACATCAAGAGAGGCAAGGTCGGCTGCAACCTCACCAGAATTATTAGGACTAGAAAGAGAGGACTCAACAAGAGACTTAGGGTTGAACTCTATAGCAGAAAGAGGGTCGGCCTCAGACTCTAAGGACTCGTCTACAGACTTAGACTCAGACTCGGACTCGGACTCAGATGACTCAGACTCATCAAACATAGGACCCTCGCCAGCGGTTATTTCCAACTTCTCTCCACTCGGCGTAGTGATCCTCAATGTCTTGCGCCATTCTCTTGAAATATTGTCAGCTTGGACGATTAACTCGGAGGGGTTAAAATCCTTGTTCGCTATGATAGCTTGAACGAGCTCGGAGTTATCATTGCGAACCGTCTTGGACTCATTTTTCTCCATTCCAAAAAGAAGGTTGATTCCTAGATCATCAGAGTTCAGGCTAGCTGGCTTCTCGGTTGTGAAGAGCTCTTCGTCAACGAAATCACAATCGAGGAACACCTCGAATCCTGGTTCACGGATCCCATCATGGACGAATGGCTCAGGGAATTCATAGCATGGGAAGTCTTCCCCTTCTTTGATGTACTGGTCATTGAGGGTGAACGGATACGGATCCATGGCATTTTCCGTCTTCGTGATTCAAGCGTTATTGCGAGCCTTCATCTTCAATGCAGCTCGTTTCTGATCTTCTTTTGTTGGCTTGAATCCCAAGCTGAAAGTATCCTTCTTGAGCGCACCAGGATGGCCCCAAGATTCAGCCATTTTCTTCTTGAGTCCAAGGGTCATTCCATGGAAATGACCTTGCTGCTTCAGAATGGCATTGATACTGGTGTTTGAATAGGGATCGAAGTCGAGATGACACTTTTCCTCCTCTTCGATCACGAGAACATCATCTAGTGAAAACCCCCAAAGATCTTCATCTTCTTCGTCATGTTCAACATGGACGATAGGAGTATCAATAACTTGAATGCGCATAGGAGAAGCATCGATAGTAATCGGAACCCCTCCAACTATGGCTTTCACTTTCTGGTGAAGCGATGACGGAATTGCCTTTAGCTCATGAAGCCAAGGGCGTCCTAACAACAGATTGAAAGAGGCCTTAATGTCCACCACCTGAAATTTGGTGCGACGTTCAATGGCCCCAGTAGTTATATTCATTATGATAGTACCCACGGCTTGACGGCGAGTATTATCATAAGCTCGAATCCCTTGAGTGGAGGGAGTCAATTCTTCATTATTTATACCCAACTTCTTTGCAGTACGGAGTGGGCACACATTGATTGCAGAGCCGTTATCAACCAGGCTCATGGGAACATTCATCTGCCTACACACCACAGTGAAGTGTAAGGCCTTATTATGTTGGTCCCCTTCCGGGGGTAGATCCTTATCAGAAAACGAAATCAGATTGCTAGTACTTGGCAGCTCAGTAGTAAAAAAGTTGACCAATCCTTGAGGAGTCATGTCATCATCAACTCCTATTTTCACCAGAGCATTCATCACAGCCTTTCGATGCTCGTGGGAAGTGGCCAAAAGCTTCCATACATTCATCTCCACCTTGGTCTTTTGCAGTTGTTTGACCACATCGCTGTTCATAGGGTCGATGGGATCAACTATCGGATGTGATTGTGGTGGAGGTGGAGGTGGTTTAGGTTATTGTAACCGTCCACTTCTAGTGAGGACCTTGACCTCAAAGTCCCCCCAAACATCTTCACTGGTGCCAAGAGATGAACATGCTTTATCCTTGAGATAGACGTCTTCATCATCACTATCCTAGATCCCATTCACTTCTTCAGTACTTGAGATAAATACAACTTCCGGCAGAGGTTCATTCACAGGTCAAATGAGTATTGACGGATCAAAGGAGACTTCATCTCCCATGATAGCCAAAGCATCAGAAAGAGGACTTGTTTGAATGTTAGGCTTCTTGCCCCCTGGAGGGACAGGAAGTTGATTAGCATCGATCAGGTCTTGGATTGCATCTTTCAGCCTCCAACACTTCTCAGTGTTATGACCCTTGCCTTGATGAAACTTGCAATAAGCATTGGGGTCATAGCTAGCGGTCCTATTCTCAGGTCGAGGTTCTGGAAATGGTCCGATTGGCATAATCAGTCCCTGACCATGCAAACGGTCATAAGCAGCATCATAAGTCATTCCCAAAGGCGTATAAACCCTTCTTTGCCTTTGGAATCTTTGAGGAGGAGCATTAAGGGCCAGTACATCATTGATGTTGATATTGTTGGTAGCATTATTGGGCTTAGAAGACGAAGAAGAAGGAGTGTCGTTCTTCTTGTTTTTCCAAGTGATGTTGTTATTGTTGCTACCAACAGACTTCATCAGTTCATCTTCGATATTGATTCCAATATCGTATATAGCTTCAAAGGTACTCAGAGGCAGAAACTTCAAGTGTTGCTTGTACTTATGAGTCAGATTGGCAATGAACAAGCGAACCATTTCTTTCTCCTTGGGGGGATCCACCAAGAGCGCAGCTGTTTCCCTCCACCTGCTTAAGTAAGTGGTGAAGCCTTCATTCTCTTTCTGTTTGAGAATGGAGAGTTCACGTTCAGAAGTCTTGGCCTGGATGTTACACTTGTAACGATTCATAAAGCTTTCATCAACATCCTCCCAGGTCGCGACATGCTTGGATTCCAAAGAATAGATCCACTGTTGACAGGCATGCTCTAAGGAAATAGGGAACACCGTAGGGAAGAGTGTCACATCTACTCCCTTAAGAGCCATAGTTGCAGAAAAAGCCTTCAAGTGGAAAAGCGGATTATCAGTAGGCTTGAATTTGGGGATGTCAGTAGTGGAAAATTTCTCAGGAAGCTTCTCTCTTATGGACGAAGAGGTAACAGGCTGTTCCACATAAGTGAACTCTTCAGAAATCTTGCTCATTTGTTCCTTAATCTTGTCCATTGCGGCAGTAGTGACATTGTTTTGATTGTCTTGTTCTACAGTGCTGACTCTAGTGGTGAGTGTCTGCATCATGTCAGACAATCTTTCAATTGTCCTGTTGAGGTTCTCAATGTCTTCCTTAGTGGCCATTGGTTGAAAGTAGACTGAAGATGAATCTTGTGGAAATGATTGAGGTGGTTTCCTTGTACGCCTCTTTGGTATAAGAGGTTGTTGAGGTATGGACTCGAACCGTAACCCCTGCTTCTTGTCCAAGTGTTGTGACACCGAAACAAACACACCTTTAATGACCAAACTTAACCTTAACCTATCCGGATTAAAAAGAAAATTTTTTTTATTAAAAATCTATAATTTTGAAACTCTACTTATTATTTTTTTAAAAAAAAACATGGGAGGATACCATCCGACTTACTCCGAAACAAAACGACACAAAAACGAGACTTCCCTAAAATACGGTCAAAAAGTGGTGCACGACTAAAAAAAAGTGGGTGAACACGATATGTGAGTGATTAGGTGAGGTTATAGACGCGTGTTTTGACCGTATAGCTAGACACGACACAAAACTGGACACAGCATTCGCACAAAAATCGAGAAAAAGACTGTCAGGACACTTTCCTGGGCACCGTGTCACGGTGCAGACTGTCGTGACACGGTGCAGTCTACCGTCAGATGGTAGACTTCCCCGTGTCACGGCACTGTTCACCGTGGCGCGGCAGAACATGCCGTGACACGGTGCGCAGTTCCAGGTCAGTTTTGTGATTTTTTCAGATTTTAATCGATTTTAGGTCCTTACTAATTACTATGTGAGAATAAAAACCCTCGGTAATGGGTTAAACAAAAGAGAAAACACATGAGGGTTAGCACCAAACAACCACATAGCATTTAGGCACGATGATGTAAAAAAAAGTTCGCAACCTAGAGTCGAGATCTATGTTCAACTATTGGTCAAGCTTTGGGTGTCAAAAGGGTACCATGGTTAAGAGTTTGGACGCGTTAGCAAGGCAGCCTCCCTTGAGGGTGTATGCCAACAGGCGGCTCTGCGAGTTCGTGATGAAATCGAACTCGACTCCATGGTTTGGGTGAATTTAATAACTCGGATGAACCCTTATTGCCATGAGCGTTTTTGGGTCGATAGAGCTTAAATCCCCCGGGGATAAGACGCATGTAGAACACATACGTTTTTTAAGAAAAATCAAAGGAAGTCGACTGTGAGGAAAGAAAATAAGCCACCGGACTGATTTTAGGACTGCCGTGACACGGCAGATTTTGCCGCGGCACGGCAGTCAGAAAATCTGACTGGTGCCCTGTTTTCCTTCGCGCGCAACCAAGTTATCCAATTTTTCTTACAGGACAGACCTGAACGCGACGTTAAAACGTCTATGCAGATGCAAAAATGCCAAATAAATCACAGGAATATTTTTTCAAGAATCTTTCAAGTCTCATCCACTCATCTTAATTAAATACCGATCACTCAAATCGATAAATAATTAAGAATCCTCCCCAGTGGAGTCGCCAAATTGTAGGCATCATTCGAAGTGCGTCTACGTAAAAAGCATGTTGTGAATATGCTTGGCACTCATAGGAAGTGGGAATTAACATTACGATTAGGGACAACGATTAGGGACAAATAAAGTAGGGAGCCGCCAACAAGTTTTTAAGGAACTTGTAAACCGTTCACGGATCATAAAAGGCAACCACGATAAAGGGACAACGAAGGCAACAACAATTGACCCGTGAAGGTTACACCCCATTCATAATCCATGAGATTACAAACTCCATATGGTTCGGAACCACGAAAGGAGGATCAGGGATGATGGTACGAAGTGAGTCATGGAGTCACATTCGCCCGTATTGTCCTCTACTCGATTCTTATATTGAAAAGCATTCCTGTGATCTCAAAGGCATACAAACAATAATTCAATTCGCTCCAAACTACTATTTTAACTAAATTGGTGGAACATTAATGCACACATAATTCTGAAATATTTGTGATCACTTCAATTAATAATAAGATTAAAAGGATCCTAAACCGATTGTCCAAATTATCTTATTAGGCGTGATTTTCAATTACATATTCCCTTTAAACATGTAATATGATGATCTATAACAATTATAGAACAACATTAATATTAAAACCAATTTAATCACAATTCCAACAACATAAAATCATTAGAAAAATAATAAAAACAAATGGAGCATGATCCTTACTTTGATTCTGTTTTTTGCAACTACAAAATAATAAACGAGTTAGTAACTTCAAGGAAATAATAAAACGATGATTACATTAAATTAAATAAAATAAAGTTGATTTTGGGGCCAAACCCTCAAACAGTTCTACCTTTCACGCCTTGGCTTAAGTACAGAACCTCAAGTAAAATATGGACTCCTTTGAGTGCTTGAAGAAGGAATTTTGAAGTGAAAAGGGTAGGCTAGTGTTTAGGCTAAAGCATAGAAGAGAGAAAATAAAATAATAGAATTACCCGGTGCCCCGGTCACCAGAAATGAGGGGGGTATTTATAGGGAAAATGTGCTGAGGGAGCACACGGAACCCTAAAATGATAAAAACCCTAAAAAAAGTATCTCGTGACACGGTCAACCTGTACCGTGACACGGGAAGCCCCACCGTCATACGGCACACATTCCCGTGACACGGTACACTTTTGGCGTGACGCGGGAAATTTTCAGAAAACGGGATAGAAAACGCGTCAAGGGTTTACACGAAAAAGACACAGAATGTCCCGAGTCACAAAAGACCTCCCGTGACACGGTGGCAGTCTGCCGTGGCGCGGGAATTTCCAGTCCATTTTCCGTCTAAATACATTTTTAACCCTAATTTCCTTCGGCTTTTTAAGTGTCGATTGATAATTTCGGGCCTTTTCTAACTTTTATTATTCGGGCTAAAATAAGAAAATAATGAAAATAAATAAAAGGTTTGGGCCAAAAATAAATAATAAAACAATAAAATAAAAAAGGTTTGGGCTTAAAATTAATTAATAAGTTTGGGCTGAAATTAAAACTATGCTTTTACCAAACATCAAGACTAATCCATGGACTGTTCAAAAATATGAATTTAATAAAATACAATTTTTTAAGCACTCTCGGGATTAAATATTAAACCCGACCAATAGTGGCGGTGAAAGGTTGTTCATCATCGGGTTTGGTTTTGTGGAGACATTTTTAGGTGTCTACATATACATTATTGACCCTATTGCCGAAGCATAAGGTTTATCAACAATACGTCTCATCTCTTCTGGCGTGTTAGGGCATTGAGATTTACTGAGCGTAATGCCATGAGACATGGGGAGAAATCCTCTCTTAGAGTCTTTCATGGAATACCTATCAAGAACCTTATCAATATAAGTTTCTTGACTTAATCCAATCTTCCTTCGAGATCTGTCTCGATGTATCTTGATCCCCAATATGTATTCAGCCTCTCCTAAGTCCTTTATGGAAAAACAACTCTTCAACCATTCCTTGACTGACTCAAGCATTGGTATGTCATTTCCCATGAGTAGTATGTCATCTACATACAAGACTAGGAAGACAATGATGCTTCCACTAGACTTCTTGTATACACAAGGTTCCTCTTCACTTTGGATAAAATCAAACTGTTTGATTGCTTTATCAAAACGAAGATTCCAACTCCTGGATGCTTGCTTCAATCCATAAATGGATTTCTGAAGTTTGCATACCTTTCTAGGATTTTCAGGATCTTCAAAACCCTCAGGTTGTATCATAAACACTTCCTCCGTCAAGAACCCATTCAAGAAGGCGGTTTTAACATCCATCTGCCAAATTTCGTAATCGAAAAATGCAGCAATCGCTAGAAGAATCCGAATAGACTTAAGCATGGCTACTGGGGAAAAGGTCTCATCATAGTCAATACCATGAATCTGTCTGTAACCTTTTACAACCAGTCTTGCTTTATGGATGTAGGCATTTCCGTCCTTGTCTGTTTTAATTTTGTAAACCCATTTGCAACCAATAGGTTTTACCCCATCAGGCAAGTCAACTAGGGTCCACACTTCATTTTCAGACATTGATTCCATTTCGGACTTTATGGCTTCAAGCCATTTATCTGAGTTGGGGCTCGCCAAAGCTTGCTTGTAGGTTGTGGGTTCTTCATTCTCCAATAAGAAGATTTCAGAATCCTCAGTTATCAGAACCTCAACAAACTGTTTGTTTCTGATTCTGGCAGACCAACGTGGGGTAGGAGCAACAATAGAAATATTCTCTCCAACTCTTTGAAGATTTTCGCAAGAACTAGGTTCAACTGGGACGATAGGAGTCTCGCTAGTCAAATTAGCTTGCTCCGACGCATGATTAATCGACTCATGCGCCCTCGCCTCTAATGCGGTGTTATCCACATCCATTTGTTGCTTGTCTCGAATTTCTTCGAGAACCACTTTACTCCCACTTGGCTTTCTAGACAGGAATTCCTTTTCTAGAAAGACACCATCGCGAGCAACAAACACTTTGTTATCTTCGCGATTGTAGAAGTAATACCCTTTTGTTTCTTTTGGATAGCCCACAAAGAAACACTTTTCTGATTTAGGTTGTAGTTTATCACCTTGTAAACGTTTTACATAGGCTTCACATCCCCAATTCTTGAGAAAAGACAACTTTGGAGCTCTTCCATTCCATATCTCATATGGAGTCTTTTCAATTGCTTTGGATGGGCTTCTGTTTAGTATTCTAGCAGCTGCTTCTAATGCATATCCCCAAAATGATATGTGAAGATCAGTAAAGCTCATCATGGACCTTACCATATCAAGTAAAGTCCTGTTCCTCCTTTCTGACACACCATTCAACTGTGGCGTTCCTGGAGGAGTTAACTGTGAAAGTATTCCACAATTAATCAGATGTTCATCAAATTCTTTGGTTAAATATTCACCAACACGATCTGATCGTAATGCTTTAATCGTCTTCCCAAGTTGGTTTTGTACCTTATTCTGGAATTCTTTGAACTTTTCAAAGGATTTCGATTTGTTCCTCATTAAGTAGACATAACCATATCTACTTAAATCATCAATAAAAGTAATGAAGTAGTTAAAACCACCCCTTGCTTTTGAACTCATTGGTCCACACACATCCGGATGTATGAGTCCCAAAAGATCACTAGCTCTTTCACCTATACCCGTGAAGGGTGACTTAGTCATTTTCCCAAGCAAGCATGACTCACAATTTTCAAATGATTCATAATCAAATGAAGAAAGAAGTCCATCCTTATGTAATTTCTAGATGCGCTTTTGGTTTATGTGACCAAGCCTACAATTCCATAGGTAAGTTGGGTTTGAACCATCTGTTTTCTGCCTTTTATGATCAATATTGTAGACATGGGTTGTATATTCTAATACATACAAACCATTAATTAATTTGGCGTTGGCATATAACATATTTTCTTTCGAAATAAAACAACACTTGTCTCTTATTTCAAATGAAAATCCTTCAGAATCTAAAATAGGAACTAAAATAATGTTTTTAGTTATTGTTGGTACATAATAACAGTTATTAAGCACCAAAATAAGTCCAGAGGGAAGTCTTAAATGATAGATTCCAATAGCAAGTGCAACAACTTTTGCTCCATTTCCTACTCGAAGCGTTACTTCCCCTTTTGCCAACTTCTTACTTTCTTTCAAGCCCTGCACGTTATTAACGATATGAGCACCACATCCGGTATCAAATACCCAAGTGGAAGATGAAGTAAGATTAATTTCTACAACGAAAACATCAAGTAACTCTTTACCTTCAGTTTTCACTGGTGTATAGTGGGGACACCCTGGTGTATGGCATGGCCAACTATCGCAAAAGAAGCATTTACTTCCTCTCCTCTACAGGAACTCCTCAGCATGGTTAAGCAACAGATTGATCAATGTCACCAAAGATCCCTCATCATTATGAGTGAGCTTGACAATGTCAAAACCATCATGGAGTGAGAACAAAATAATATCATGAGCAGAGTCATCATCGATCGGTTTCCCAAGGACATCCATTTGATTGAACATTTCAATCAATTCCCTTACATGGGCCCTTACTGACTGACCAGGCATGAGTCTTTTAGCCATTATTTTACAATGGAAATTGTAAGCCTCATACCTTACACTGTCAGTCCAGGAATAGTAAATCTGAGGGATCGAGTTAATGACCTCTCTTACATTTTGATCATTTATGCCTCCACTGCCTAGTGCTCCTATGCCACCTCGACAGATAGCACGAAGACATTTGTACAATATGGTTAGCTCATAGTGCCTGAATATTCTTTTCCAACAAGTTGGAATAGATTCTAAAATGAGCTCTCTAATTTTCTCTGCAGCTGAAACAATTTCAGCATGCCTTTCAGCTCCGTACTTTTCTGTGTATTTGCTCTCAACAGGAATGTATAAACGAGATTCAAGCCCATGGCTTGTGAGAACATTTCTCAACTCCTTTTCCCATTCCCTGAAGTTTCTGAGATTCAGCCTTAAGTTAAGTTTCATTGGTAAAATTGTGTTGTCGTATAAGTTATTCATCTACAAACAAAAACAAAACGAGGCAAAATTCGATAATTATGTTTAATAAACTTTTAAAGTACCATAAGCGATTATAAAATTGGTAACTTTAAAACATTCATTCAATCTTTAATTGATCCCTATTGAATAGAATGATTCCAAGATCCTTTATTTGTGCAATAATTGACCGGACTGGGGCCCTACCATCAAACATTGCATTTTCAAGGTGAGTAAACTCTTTACTGATTACAACTCTTTGTAATTCTTGGTTGGATAATTAACCATCACATGTTTAATTATTACCCTTAGCTTCAAGGTTCTAAACTCTTTAGGTAACCTCGTTGAGTATAACCAATTAAAAGTGTAAAACGTGGTTTACCCCCACTCCCCTAAGATATAGTATGACACCTAGCTGAGGCATGACCTGCCATAAATATCGAAGGTTTCATCGGGTTTTTAATTGGGAAAGCAACCTCAATATTACTGGGACCTAGATTCATTATGTTGTGATTGTTTAGTGAACTCTAGCACATCATCAAACAACATAAATAAAATCTAACATGCATAATCTACTAATGCATAAATAAAACATGACATAGTATGGCCCCTTAATCCTAAGAAAACTAATAAAGCAAAAGCTCCCACTTGAACCTTCATGGATCTCATCCATCTTGCTCCTTTGGGCCTCCACTCCATGGATTCTTGGATTAAATGCAACCTGTAATTCTATTCTATTCTATCTACTACTTGAATAAAATAAAATAAAATTACAAAATACTTAACGCTACGCAGACCGTATTTAGATTCTATGGGCCATACTAGTCTATATGGCAATATATAACATCATATATTATAAAATGTCATATAATAAATCACTCATCATGCTTTCCTAAACTACAACATCGAATGTTCACAGTAAAGGAAACATGGCTCCTAAAATATCTCATATTTTAATTAATTAATTACTGTAATTAGATAATATCATATATTATTCATGACCAATTATAAAATATCATATATTTTAATTTAGGTATGAGATAGAATCAAATCTTATTTTAATTATGGAAGATAAATCATATTTATCTTCCATGATTATACTAACTTTTAGGAGATTCTATCCTAATTACTTGTCAATCACATATTTTAAATCAATTAATATCGTAAAATAATTATGGGATAATCATATTATTTAATCAATTATTATCCAAATAGAATCTTTTGCTCCATAATTATCCTATCTTAACAAAATTAACAACTTTAATTTTGTTAATTATCTTTTCAAAATCAAAACTTATCTTTTAATTTTAATTTTGAAAACTGATTTTATCCAAAACAAAATAAAATAAAAAATTTTTTTTTTTTAAAAAACCCGCGTCAGCCACCGTGGTGTGGCCAGCCGAAGCCGGCCACGGTGGCCGCACACCTTGCGGTGTGGCGCTGCCCCTGCAGCGACGCCCGGACAGCAGCAGCAGCACACACATCGTGGTGGTGCACTGCTGCGCTGCCCCCTTTACTGCCCGTGCCCAGCCCGCCCTCCCTCCTGGACCACCACCTGTGCGGCAGTCGCCGTAGCTGCGCCACCCAGCCGCGGCTGCCGCACCTCAATTTCCTTTTTTTTTTTTTTTATAATTTAAAACAAAACAAATTTATTAAAATTAAAATTAGTGTGGTCCATCCAATTTTAAAATTAAATCATATTCAATTTTAAAATTAGGGTTCTTCATGAATTTAATCCCAATTCAATTTAACTTTTAAATTAAATAGGTTGATCATGAAAAATTCATAATTTATCATGAAATCAATTAAATTAAATTCATTTAAACATAAAACTTTTGAATTAAATCAAAATCAAAACACAAATTTCATAAATTAGGGTTCTTGATTTCGAAAATTTTCGAAATATTAAGGGGGGGGTTTGAATTTTTTGAACTTGATAGGGCAATTTTCGGATCTTTTAAGGTCTAATATGGAGCAAATTAAACACCTTTAATGATTCTATATTGTTAAATCACATTTAATACAATAATTGACCCATAATTAAATTATTCTCCCTCCTAATTGAATTAAAATTGTGGATCAACAAAGGTTTAATACTCAATATATGTAATTGCAAGAGGCTAACTGATACCATTGTAGGGGATTATAGGTACTACGCAGCAGAAATAATCATGAATCATATTCATATAGCACCTAACCAAGGATCTCATGCACAACACATAAAGAGTAAGAATAATACCTTTGAAGCGTGATTCCACAAGTGATCGAGCAAGAACAATAAGGAGAACAAGAACCCCACGTGTGATTCCTCTACTTAGTTCACGAGCACGGATTAAACCTCCACTAATGCTAGTTAGTTGTGACTGAACGCTTCAATCAACCTTCAACGAAGATCCGAGTCACGAACACACCACACCACCACCCACGCGCCACCACACGCGCCGCCCACAAGGGAGCGTCGTACGGACAGGGAGGAGAGAGAGTGAGGGCCGAATAGAGAGAGAGAGAGAATTAGGGTTTTGGGATGCTTGGTTGCTTGTGTGACAATCCTAGGCATGGTTTATATTTATAGATCATATCTAGAAATAAAACCATGTCAAGTCCAAAACTCATTAGACTCTTCTAATTATCCAAGCCCAAATATCAATATGGTATGTCATGAACTCATGAGGCCCAATAATGGGCCTCTAACTTGTTTAACCCAATACTCTTATGTGTGACCTTGTAGGATCCATTCTATAAGGCTTTGGGCTATTAAGCTAGCCCAAAGATCAATTGTCATATCTAGCACCAAACATTAACGACCCTATAGAATGAACTTATTATCTCCATAATAGTGATCCTTGATATATCTAGTAATTGCACTTATCGAAGACATAACTCCTTTAACTGGCACTAGCGCCAGGCGCTAAACATTATCGTTTGGCGCAAAAGCCTGTCGCTTGGCGCTATAATTGGGATTTCCATATATACCCCTTTCTTTGTCATTTTCGCTGCTGCTCATTTTTGCTCGAGAATCGTCCGTGAACTTCAATTCACTCATTCTTGCTCGTTTCTCAACCAAATTTGCTCAATTTTGTTGCAAATCAAAGCTTATTTCATCCATTTTCCCGATCTATGTAAGTTTTCTCCAAACTCACTCCAGTTTTTATGAATTTTTCATATGTTTGTTCACGAATTCTTAAAAATTCGAAACTTGAATTGCTTACTTCACTTTGTTTGTCAAATTTTATGCCATGAAATTGCTTAATTATGTTTATATATTGCGTTGGGAGTAATTTAAGACTTGTTTGACTCAATTTGGTGAAGAAACGAACAAATCACCATTGTTGGACCTCTTAAGGTCGGGAATACAATGTAGCTTGTTCTTGGTGTTTTGCTAGAAATTCTTGTCTAATTTGTTGCAATAATTACCATAGTATTGCAAGAAATTGTTTGGATGCTTGAAAAATGTTGTGTATGCTCAATTCAAAATTGTGCTCTGTTTTAGTACTACGTACTCTGTTTTTTTTTTTGTGAACATAGTATCATGCGGCTAGGCGAATATAGAACCTTAATTTATGATGATTTTGCACAATGTAGCATGGCTAGACAGCAGGTTCGGGTTCACAGTCCCGAGACGCACGACGGGAGCACGAGCCCGTAGAGGAGGACGCTGACCCATCAACTTCTCTTGGTCCCCTCCCTGAGTGGGATGAGCGGACTCTGTAATTACCCCCCGTCCACCATATTTTTTAGAGGATGCGATGTGGGATTACGGTTGGTAGGACGCGCTACCACAGCTCAGGCTGCGATATCCTGGGCGACCTATACAAGATGTACATCGGCATTGATGAAGAGGTGAGACTTCTCTGGGCGTCTTGCGGGTTGACTGCACTGTTTGAGACCTCGGAGGCCATGATTGCCTCTAGCGGGGTCAGCACGTGGCTCGTGCCCTAGTGAAGTTCTTTTGGGACATCACCAACACTTTTCACTTCCCCTGGGGTGAGATGATGGTCACCCCAACCGACTTCTGTCTTATTACGGGACTGGAGTTTAGTTCTGCTGCGCTGCCGTTCGACAACGAGATCAGCGTCTTTTCTCCTGAGGTTGAGGAGCTGTTGGTCAGATTGCTGTTTGGGCTCGTGCTAAGGTAGAGTCGACTCAGTTCAGCGCCAAGGGCATTCGCCGTTCGACTCTGGCGGCGGCTTTTGAGGATGATGCGACCACCCGAGAGCAGCGGGTGCACATCTTTGTGCTTATCATACTATCAGGGACGTTCTCCCCTGACAAGGGTAGTAGAGTGCTGCTTTACTACCTTCCTGCGGTCCGTGATCTACACTTGATTGGGACTTATGACTGGGCCATCTTGGCCTATGCTGACTTTGTTCGAGCATTACGAGACTCGTGTTGACACCGGTCCTTCACGGAGAACGTTGCTCTGTCCGGCTTCTGGAGAGTAGTAGAGGTATACTTTATCTCCCATAAAGTTTATCTCTAAGCTTTAGTTAGCACTTGCTGATACTTTTTGCCTTTTGTAGATCTGTAACTACGAGTACTTTCCCTCAGTTGCCCCGGCAAGACCGTCGCCGCACAGGTTTCCAGTGAGTGCCTGTTGGGGAGGCCGCCGCGCTAGGATGTCCACTGCTTATGTCCGAGATCAGATCATCTTGGTATGGCTCTTTGCATAATTGAACATTTTTGTATTACTTTTGATGGATTCTTATCTGATAGGCGTTCTTTGCAGGAGCCTGACGTGCAATATCGGCCGTGGATTGGCTTGGTTGTCCCTGGGTTAGTTGCGCAATATACCGCTGAGCGTCGCTATTTCTTAGGGACATACGGAGCAATTGCATATCTTGGAGAGAGGGTTGCTATTCAGCATTCCTCAGAAACTTTCGTCATTCCTGCTCCTCCGCCGCGTCATATGTTCAATGGCGCGAGGTTGGTGAGCATGTTAGAGAGAGCTGGTACCCCTTGGCGATCTTATACTATCCCTGGGCGGTGCTATGAGGAGGAGCTGCTGCCGTTGTTAGCTCCAGTCCCTGTACTGGCTGAGGAGGTGGCGGTATGATTTTCATCTTTTACCTTCCGTTAAGTAGCCCCCCAAGTACTATTTTACTGATTTTGATTTGCTTTTGCCAGGCTAGACCTACTAAGTTCGTACCACCTCGTATGTCCATCCATTATCAGGGGACATATGGGCCAATCGAGGAGATGATTCCTCCGGCTCCTGAGGATGAGCGCTTCGTAGAGCAGTAGATTCCTCGTCACTTGACTCAGGTAAGCTTTATTTATTTGCAATTTTGTCCATATATGTTATGCATCATTACTGACTTTATTTCCTTGACAGTTCTCGCGCGAGGTGGTCACGGTGATGGCACAGTGTATAGATGCCTTCCGGAGCCAGCTCGTTCGGATGAGGAATGTGGCTACATGTCGTCGCGACGACGCTGTTCAGGAGGTAGTTTCCCTTCTTATTTTTGCATTACTGCTTCTATTTTGATTGTTTCTGATTTAGTTTCTTCTTACAAGGCCAGCCCATTCCTTCTCATACCCGGACGAGACCTGAGGTGCGAAGAGACCCGACGAGGTCTAGCTCGAGACGTCGTCGTACTGGTTCTGGCGGTCAGGGTGGTCGTTCTAAGGCTGCCCGAACCGAGGCGATGGAGGGCTCGGGCTCTTCATCTGGGGGTGCACACGCTGCGCCGGTAGGCCAGGGAGAGGCTACCTCGGCTCTTAGAGGTGGTGGGATGTACGAGGTCGGCTCGTCATAGCAGCAGCCTCCGCAGCCTTAGCCTATGGTTGATCTTGGGTGGACGGGTCTTGAGCTGAGTTTTCCACCTCCCGAGGAGACTAGAGCTGGAGCTGGTGGAGAGGTTACTCCTCGTACTGCGCAGTGTTATGACATGATGGGCATACGTCCCCCGGCGCCATAGTTTATTCCTGTGCTTTTTTATATTTTGACTTTGTATAGAATTTTGCCTTTATTAGACTCATTTATTAGACATATTTGTATATACATACTACAATGAGTTTATTTATTTAACATTTATTTATTATTTTATTCATTTTTATGTGAATATTTATGTGTGCAAAGAATTGTGATAATTAATAATTTTGCGCAAAAATTCCGTCATTTTTATTATTGATGGAGGATATCCGACTTTCTCCCCCAAAAAGAAAAAATGAAAAAATAAAAAATATTGGATTTACAAAAACTAAAAAATTAAGTCTAAATAAAATCCAAAAAAAAGAAAAATATAATTAGAAAAAGGGTCGATGTTTAGACTCGAATCAGGCAAAAAAAAAACGCGATTTTTGAAAAGCTCGTATGACAAGACACGTCAGCGCCATCTGGCGCCACGCATTTTGGGTTAGCGCCAGACGCTAATTCTTAGCGTTTGGCGCCAGGCTCTGGCGTTAGGCGCCAGGCTATGGCGTCTGGCGCTGACTCCGAATCCTTTCCGGATTTAAACTGTGCCAATTTTGTGTATAAATAGCCCCCTGCTCAGCCGATTTTCTTCATAATTTCAGCGAATTAAATATAACCTTAGATTTTGAAAAAATAATAATCATGTCTTTAGTCTCTAAGAGTATTACCAACTTCACTCATGAATGGTGTTGGTCTCTAACTTCCGAGGAGAGAAACGAGTTAGACTTTTTTCATATGGGGGGTATTTATGGTGTCAAGAGGGTAGATCTTGATGTAGACTTTATTCATACCGCCTTAGAATATTGGGATGTGGATACTCATTGTTTTAGACTAGGGTGTGGTGAAATTAGACCTTTGCCGGAAGAATTCGGTGCTATCTTAAGCTTCCCTGCATTAGATCTTGCAGTAATCCCTAGAATAAATGAATATTATTTTAAGGATTTTGAGTGCTTCTTTAATTTAAAAGACAAAGATCTAACAAATATAGTAGATGGTAGCATAGTTAATGTGAAAGAATTTGCTCGCCATTATTTTGATAGACCTTATTCTGAGTCTTTTCATGTTTATAGAAGAAGGGCTTTTCTTTTTTGCATGCTTAATCAATATCTTCTCACTAGTGGTAGAACTAATGAGGGTCAAGCAATCATATCAACTGTTTTGGAGCAGGTTGAATCTGGGAGAAATCCAATGCCATTTATCATTGGAGAGACTATGATTAGTCTTGATGAATTGAAAAGAAATCCAAAAGCACCTTTTCGGTGCTCTCCAATTTTATTACAGGTAGAAAAATAATATTTTTTAATTATAGAAATCAAAAACATATTTTTGTATAGTAATATTAATTTATTTGCATTGAATTTTTTACAGATGTGGCTAATGGAAACACTAGAATTAATTAGTCCTCCATACAATGTTGAAAAATACACTCCAAATTGCTTTGTGAGAAGGAAGAAACGCTTCTCTAAGATGGGGCACCATGAATGGATGAAGGTCTTTGCCTCTTGCAACTTTTCCATCAAGTGGGTCATCCCTTGGTGGAAAATAGAAAAGATGGTTGGTGTCAACAAGCAACCATTCTATCGTCTTCCAAGTTTATCCAGGATGACTTTTTATTATCCCTGCAGGGTAAAAAGACAGTATGGCCTACTTCAAACAATTCCTTCCGGGGATCTTAATCGTCCCTATGAATTCCTTGTGTCTCAAGAATTAGACAAATTTTATGGCTATTGGAGCGCTAGACCTTTAAGGGAAGTGATTACCCAAAAGTTTCCTCCTTCCTTGCCCAATGATGTGAAGAAGTGGCTTCTGAAGAAACCTTCAAAGGACATGAAGAAAAATCAGAGTAAAACTGATGTGAAGAGTCGTCTAGGTGACAAAGTGATTCCCGTTAAGGAACGCTTGGGTGAAAAGGTTGAGTCAAAACACCTACAATGCCTAGGAAGAAAATTTCTACAAAGGATAAAGGGAAGAGAAAAGCTGACACATTAGAGAAGAAGGCTTGGGTAGAGAAGAAACATGGAGTCCTAGCTAAGGGAGAAACTATTTACTCCAAAATTGAATGTAGGTCCTCTATAGGATGCCTACTAGCTAAAGTGATGGATGATGAAGAGGATACAGACAAAAATTGGAAGAGAGCAAAGAAAGAGAAAAAAGATTAAAGCATTGCTTAACTTTCAATTATTAGACTTAATTTTCAATTTAAAGGTAATTTGCTTAAGCTTTATTTAAATTCCATCAAAAATGTAATTGTTAGTTTATTTTATTAATGAAATTGCAGCTTTTTTAATTAAATCATCTTCTTTAAATTTAATTTATTAAAGCAATGAAAACTGAAAATTTAATTTTCCAGAAATTTTTTCGAGTACGGAAGTCGAAAATTTTCCGAAAATCACCGAAATATTCCTAGGTACTGTCTAGAAAAATGACGTCGCATTTTTACGACTGGCGCCAGCTGCGGCAGTCTGGTGTCAGGCGACAGACAATGTCGTTTGGCGCTAGAGTCAATCGGCTGGCAACGGGCCGATGCTTCGTCGAATTTCTGTCGAATTTGTTTTTAAGTCTGTGACGCGAGGTTTACAAAAAGTAAAGTGGCCGCACCCGTTAAGGGTAACACCAAGTCTCCTACTTTGATGTTTCTTGTCTTGACCTTCTTATTAAAATGCCTAGCCATACGAGTTTGGTAGCATTGAGTATGATGTAGAGCTTCTAGTCATTTTTCATCAAGTAGAATTAGCTCCTAATATCTCGCCCTAGTCCATTCAACTTCATCTAGTTTGCTTTCTAATGCAATGCGTAGAGATGGTATCTCTAGCTCTACAGGTTGTACGGCATCCATTCCATAAACCAAGGAAAATGGCATATTTCCTGTTGATGTGCGAATTGACGTGCGATAACCCCACAATGCGAAGTGGAGTTTGTCAGGCCAATCCTTGTAATTTTCTATCATTTTCTCGATGATAGTCTTTAAATTTTTATTAGCCGCTTCGACTGCTCCATTTGCCTGAGGTCTGTAAGGAGAAGAATGATGATGCTGAATGCCATATTTTTGTAACAATTCTTCACACTCAGCTTGAAAGTGAGTTCCATTGTCACTTATCATTTCATGTGGGACTCCATATCGACAAATAATATTTCTTTTGATAAAGAGTGCTACATGTTTTGCAGTGAGTTTAGCGTATGATTGTGCTTCGACCCACTTTGTGAAGTAATCAATTGCTACTAGGATATATTCGTGACAACCTGTTCCTGGGGGAGTGATTTTACCAATAATGTCAATTCCCCATGTAGAAATTGGTCATGGCGAAGTGTAGGTGTAGAGTAGGGATGGAGGAACATGTTGTAAATTAGCGTAGATTTGGCACTTAGGGAATCTTTTTACGTATTGATGACAATCCCTATTCATGGTAGACCAACAGTATCCTTCTCACATTATCTTTTGGAGTAGCATCTTGTCGTTCACGTGAGTTCCACAAATGCCTTTGTGGACTATCCTCATTGCTCTTTGAGCATCATTTTTTCCTACACATAAGAGAGCTCGACCCTTAGGTACCCTTTTGTGTAACTTGTTGTCTATGAGCACGTATTGGGAAGCCAAGAGTCTTAATGCTCGTTTTGCTCTTTTGTCAGCATAGGAAGGGTATTCTCCTTTGGTGACATAGTTAAGTATATCCGTATACCACGGTTCTTCTTCTTCTTCTTCTTCTTCTTCTTCATCTTGGATCACTTCATCATCTTCTTTAGCTTGAATATAAGTCGTTTTATGCCTTTTTTCTATAGTTAGAGGCATTTGCTCGATTTCCATTGGAATCCTAACCATTGAGGCCAGTCTTGCGAAGGCATCAGCAAATTGATTTTCTTCTCTAGGTAGATACGTGTATTCCAACTTCTCTAACTAATTAGTGAGAGTTTCCAGATAAGTTTGGTAAGGGGCTAGACTTTCGCTCCTTACTTTCCATCTCTTAGAGATCTGATTGGTGATCAATGAAGAGTCCCCGAATATTCGTAATTTCTTCACTTTCAATTCCAAAGTTATTTCAAGGCCTACCACGCATGCTTCGTATTCAACAGCGTTGTTGGTTACGTCGAAATCTAGCTTTATGGAGATTGGAACATGCTCTTCTTTAGGTGATACTAGTAGTACTTCAACGCTACATCCTTTTTGGTTTGAGGCTCCATCAAAGTATAAGGTCCAAGTATCATCTTCCGTGACCATCAAGTCTTCGTCTGAAAATTCATTGTCGTGTATTAGCGTTGAATCTTCTATTGGAAGTCCGCTAGAAAATCTGAAACCACATATCCTTTGATAGCTTTTTGAGGCATGAATCTTACATCGAACTGGGCTAAGTTGACTATCCATCTTGATATGCGCCCATTGAGTGTAGACTATTCGAATAAATACTTGAGTGGATCCAATCGGGAAACTACAAAGACTGTATGCACGAGCATGTAATGTCTTAACTTGGTTGTGGCCCACACCAATGCGAGGCACAATTTCTCAAGTGGTGTATAACGTACCTCATACTCAAGCATCTTTTTACTTAGATAGTAGATTGCATTTTCTTTGCCTTCTACTTCTTGTGCGAGCATGGCCCCCATTGTTTCATTGGTGACTGTTAAGTACAACCTAAGAGGTATTCCTGGAAGTGTTGGTGCCAATACAGAAGGATTTGCGAGATAGGCTTTGATCTTTTCAAAGGCTTTTTGACACCCGTCATCCCATATTACTGGTACATTCTTTTTAAGCTTTTGAATATTAGTTCACATATTGTTGTCAATTTTGATATGAACATGCTTATGTATTGTAACCGGCCAAGAAATCCTCGAATTTGTTTCTCGGTTTTGGGCGGTGGCATTGACATGATTGCCTTGATCTTGGTTAGGTCTATCTCTATTCCTCTAGAGCTTATGACATAACCCAAAATCTTGCCTGAGGTGACTTCAAAAGCACACTTGGATGGATTCAACCTCATGTTGTATTTTCTTAGTCTTTCGAAGAATTTTCTCAAGGCTATTTGATGGCCTGGGCGATCTTTTGACTTCACAATCATATCGTCCACATATACTTCAACTTCTTTGTGCATTATGTCATGGAGCAAGGCAATCGCTTCTCGTTGGTAAGTAGCACCCGCGTTTTTCAACCCGAATGGCATTACCGTGTAGAGGTAAGTACCCCATGGTGTTATGAAGGTTGTTTTCTCCATGTCTTCTTCTGCCATGAGAATTTGATTGTACCCCGCGTATCCATTCATAAACGAGAGAAGTGCATGATTCGCGATATTATCTACCAGAATATCGATGTGTGGTAAAGGGAAGTCGTCCTTTGGACTTGCCTTATTTAGATCTCGATAGTCGACACACATTCTTACCCTTCCATCCTTTTTCAGAACTGGGACGACGTTAACGACCCATTCGGGGTATTTGGATACCTTGATAAAACCTGCATTTATTTGTTTTTGAAGTTCTTCTTTTTTTTATAAGAGCTACGTCGGGTTTCATTCGACGCAACTTTTGTTTTACAGGTTTCATTCCTGGAATTAGTGGTATGGTGTGTTGAGCTATTTCTCTATTAATGTCTGGCATATCTTCATATGACCAAGCAAATACATCGATGAATTCCTTAAGTAGATTGATTAAATCGGTTATTTCTTGTTCATTAAGTGTTAATCCGATTTTAACTTCTCTTTTATTAGTTGAATCATTTGAGATATCAACCGTCTCAGTTTCCTCAATTATTAATGTTTTCTTTTCAAGTATTTCCATTGCTTTAATAAGTTCTTTGTCATTTTTATTGTTAGTTAAGCAATGCTCGTCATCTTGGGTTAAAGAAAAGCACGAGGAGTAAGGGGAAGAAGACATATTATTAAACTCGGAAATCATTACATCGAAAAGAGATATTTCCTCAGGGACTTAATTGCTAACCATCCTAAGGGAAGAGATAGAAGAAGGGGGTGCTACAACTAAGGACTTAGATGACTCTACAGGAAAAGACTCTAACTCTGACTCTGACTCAGACGACTCTTCGAACATCAGTCCTTGCCCCATCGTAATGGAGATTCTCCTTCCGCTTGGAGTATTCACCTTGACTTTCTTGCGCCACCCTTGTAGTGATCCTTCTGCTGGAGTGATGAGCCTTGAGGGATCAAAGCTTTCGATTTGTAGGACCGTTTGGATGAGCGAGGAGTTATCCTCTATGTACGTCGGCTCATCTTTTTTCTCGCCCAAATAGTAATCCCATGACATTAAAGTCAAAGCATGGGGGTGCTTTCTCCTTGATAGGAGTTGGGATTTCATCTAGAAAATAGCAATCTAGGAAAATTTCGAATCCCGGTTGCCTTATGCCATTTACGACAAAAGGTTCGGGAAATTCGTAGCATGGATAGTCCTCTCCTTCTTTTATGAATTGTCCATTGAGAGTAAGAGGATACCGATCCATTAGGATTGCTTCCTTTTGGATGCGAGCATTCCTACGCACCTTTGACTTTTCCTGGGCTCGCTTGAGATCTTCCCGAGTCGGTTCGAAACCAAGTTCAAAAGTGTCTAATTTAGGGAGGTCAGGTGATTCCAGCAATTTTGCTATTCCTTTCTTCTTTCCTAGAGTCATCCCAGGAAAATGTCCTTGTTTCTTCAGAATAGTGTTCACTATCATATTGGAGTGGGGGTCATGGCAGAGAGGGGTCCTTTCATCCTCCTCGATTAAGGAGACCTTTTCATTAAAGCCCCACAAGTCTTCATCGTCTTCATCGTGCTCCACGTTAATGATGGGATTTTTTATAGCTTTAATCCTCATGGGTGAAGCATCGATCGTGACGGGAATTCCACCAACTATGGCCTTTTAACTGTTTATGGAGATATGAAGGGACGGCCTTTAGGTCATGAAGCCAAGGGCGTCCCAACAATAAATTGAATGAAGCCTTAATATCTACTACTTGAAATGTAGTAGCATGTTCTATCGCTCCCGCCGTTATATTCATAGTAATCTTGCCAAGAGCTTAACGATGAGTGTTGTCATAAGCTCTTATTCCTTGTGTTGACGGGGTTAAGTCTTCATCCCTTATGCCTAGCATCCTCACAATCTGAGTGGACAGACATTAATGGTCGATCCATTTGTCTACAAGAGTCATAGGGATGTTCATTCTCTTGCAAAATACTGTGAGGTTTAGTGCCTTATAATGCTTGTCACCTTCTTGAGGTAAATCCTTGTCGGAAAAGGTGATCAAGTTGATAGGACTAGGGAGATCACTCGTAAGGAAGTTAGCCAACCCCTCGGGAGTGGTGTCAGAATCTATCCCTATTTTATCCAAAGCATTCATCACTGCCAACATATGCTCTCGAGATGTTGCTAGAAGCTTCCATACATTCATTTCAACCTTGGTTTTCTTGAAATGTTTGACAATATCATTGTTTTCTATGATAGGTATGGGAACTTTTTGCGTAGTCGGTATAGGTTGTGTCGAAATAGGAGGTTGCATTCTCCCAGATCTTGTGAGGACGTCTATAGATTAATCTTCTTCAATCCAGAAGTCATCCATGGCATATGACACTGAAGGTGGAGGTCCTTCCATGTCTTTTAAGTAGACGTCTTCTTCATCACTGTCCCAAACTCCATTAATGATTATGTCTTCCTCTTGTGGAATTTGGACTAACTTTTTTCATCAATCATTTTCTAAATTAAATCTTTAAATTTAAAACAGTTTTCAATAGTTTGACCCCCTGATTGATGGTATTCACAGTAGAATCTATCTGTCCTTTTTAGTGATTCAAATGGTCTCGGTTCGAGAGGTTTGACCTTGCCACTCTCGGGGAGCATTTTGAACATTTTAGCGTATGAAGTCCCAATTGGAGTATAGACTCTATTACTCTTCTTAGGTCTGTTAATTACTTGTAGAGAGAAGGGTTTCTTCTTCGTGGGTGGAACCTTGTCACACTTTTTCTGAAGCTCCTCTAATTGTTTCTTCGCAACTTCATGAGCTTCGCGTAGCAAGTTTGATCCCTCCAACATGGACAATGTAATCAACCATACATCTTCTTTACTTGCTAGTTTTGGAAAGTCATCCATGGCATTGAAAAAGATCTCCTCCTCTTCTTCGATAGCATGGATTTCTTCGATAGGCCTGATGAGAGATGAGGGATCAACCTCGTTTTCTTCATCAGAGATGGCCAAGGAGTGAGCTAGAGGTGCATTGTCAATTCTCGGCTTCTTACTGGCAGGAGGCAATGGAAGTTTGTTGTCATCGATTAAATCTTGGATAGCTTCCTTACGCTTCCAACAATTTTCGGTAAGATTGCCCCTACCTTGGTGATATTTGCAATGTGCATTGGGGTTCCAATTAGTTGTCCTCTTCTCGACCGGTGGGTCCCCAAATGGTCCAATAGGAGTTATAAGACCTTTTGCATTTAATCGGTCAAATGTAGTGTCATAACTCATACCTATAGGAGTAAAGTTCCTCCTAAATGGTTTCTTTTGTCCTTGATTATTCATAGAAAGGACTTCACTTAAGTTAAAGGTACTAACATTGTTTGAGTGGGTGGTTTTGGAAGAAGAAGGATTGTCGTTCTTTCCTTTCCAGCCACTGTTGGAGTTACTGTTAGCAGCTTTTAGCTTAGCCAGGTCGTCTTTAATATTGATTCCAATGTCATAGACGGCCTTGAAGGTATGAAGATTATTCTGGTATTTGAGATGCTTGGAATACTTCTCTTGAAGGTTCTTGATGTATAACCTCACAAATTCTTTTTCACTTGGTACTTCAATCATCTTAGCAGAGGTTTCTCTCCATTTGTTGCAGAAAGAAGTGAAACCTTCATTCTCCTTCTGCTTGAGGATTTCAAGTTCCCTAAATTCAGTTTCAACTTGAATGTTGCACTTATATCTATCAATGAAAGCGTTTACTATAGACTCCCAAGTGGAGGCTCTTTCTTTTTCAAGAGAGAAGAACCATTATAGGCAAACGATTTCAAGAGATAGCGAGAACAAAGAGGGAAACACCTTTTTGTCAATACCCTTGATGCTCATTATTGTTTCGAAGGCTCTTAGGTGAAAGTAAGGGTTGTCAGTCGCTTTGAATTTCGGGGTGTCATTGGCATTGAACTTCTGCGGAAGAAGATCCTTATCCACCGAGACCCCTTGTGAGCTAATTCCTTGAAACTTATAGTCACTAGACAGTTTGCTCAGACTTTCTTGCATGAGGTCAATTTGTTTGGTTCTTCACATGATCATCGATTTTGAGGGTTAAAACCTTTAATGCCTCAGTCACAGTAATCAATTGGTTCCTGAGCTCATTAACTTCCTCTTGATTTTCCATTATTGTCTTAGCTTTCCTTTTACGAGCGATTGGTTTGTCAAAAAGTTAAACTTGAATAAAAAGGTAGTATTTGATCAAACGCCCTTCCTTTCTTAACCACGCGCTGTAAATTAAACCATTTTGTTTTAATGACTTGACTCAAATTGACTTTGACCTTACAGTTTTTTTTTTTTTTTTTTTTTTTTTTTGAAAAAGAAAAAATAGCAAAATTAGGGGGCATATAAGGTGTACATTTTTGGGAGTTAAGTATAGGGTTCAAACAAGTGGTTTAATTGGAGGATTAATATCCGACTTACCCCCCTAAAAAAATGACGGAAAATACGCGCATACAAGACTCCCTTAGACATGGTCAAAGTATGCATTAGTGTGTGCTTTATGTGGTGATTGTAACTGGCATGCTTTGACTCTTGTGTAAGACCATGGGATTTAGTGCTTAGACTCGATTAATGGCTTGACATGGTATTATTACCAGTAAAAATTAACCAAATTTATTAGCAAATTGTTCAATTAGACATAAGGTGATGACTCGAGCAACAAACCGAACTGTCGCCAAAACGACAGGACTAGCGCCTCTCTTTGTAGTGTAGCGCCAGACGACAGGACTGTCGCCAGGCGCTACGCACCACAGAGTGGCGCTGCAGTTTTAATCTTGGCGCCATTACTGGAACGTTGATCTGGAACTGCTTTCGGTATCATTACTCTACAGGGTATGCCTAAAGTCGTACTAAGTCAACTCTGATTAAATTATTAGGCTTTAATTACTCAAATTAATTAATTAATTAATTAATTAGGCAAAGTTCTTTTAGTCATAAATCAGTTTATTTAATCTTAACACAAGTCAAACAAACGGTTAGGAAAAACACATAGAGTATGCACAACCAATAATGCACAATTAGCCCGTCAAAAAAAATAAATAAATAAAATAATGCACAATTAGTCAAGTAGCACAACATGATGCAATGAGTTTGCAATCTAACCATGGCTCTAGTTCTCTAAAGTTCGAGATATAGGTTAGTCAAAAGAGGTTCCATGGTTAATTGTCCAAATGCACCACGCGGAAGCCTAACCGTGAAGGGTTGGCGCTAGTGGATGGGACACCGCGAGTTAAGAAAAACTCGCTTCCATGGTTTGGTGAATTCAACATTCTCGGATGTACCCTTTGTTACTCAGAGCGTTCAATCAGGTAGATGAAGCATAAATTCTCATAGGGTTATGTCCATATGTAGAACACATTTGGGTTTCAAAAAAGTGAGAAAAACTCAATCAGGAAGTAGGATTGTGCAAACAATGCTAAAAAATGGTTGAAATTAGAACACATATTTCTGGCTCAGTATTGGAAGAACTTGGCGCCAGCAAACAGAGGCTAGCGCCATAATTTGGCTTTAGCGCCTGGCGCCAGAAGCTGTCGCCTGGCGCTAAAGTCAAATAATTGGCACTAGACTTTGTTCCCTGACGCTAGTTCCTACATACCTCAGCAGCTTTCTGTGCTCGATAAAATTTTCCAGTTTCGCGCAGCATTATTTCGATTCTAGTTGTGAAAAATATTCCTCAAATTTACTACGTGTAAAAATCCTAAGTTTTAACTCATTACAGATGGTCTTTCCAATGAGATCGTTTTTATGCATATGACAATAAGTTAATCAAAATTACGCACATGAAATACTTAGAACTTTTCGAGTCTCATCCACTCATTCTAAATCATTGCCAAAATAAATTTCAGGAATTAAAATAGAAATCCTCCCCAGTGGAGTCGCCAAAAAACTGTAGGGAATATTTCAAGCATTACCCCAAACTTGAACCCCACTAGGATTATACACTTAAGCATGGTGGCGTCCAAAGGGAAAGAAGATAAAGCAAAAGAGTCGCCAACAAGTTTTAGGAACTTGTAAACCGTTCACAAGGTGAAGGTTACACCCCTTAACGATCCAGGAGATCGTCAACTCCAATAGGTCTGGAACCATGATTGGTAGTTCAGGGATGAAGGTACAAATCCAATCTAAAAGAGATTGAACCTGCCCTAATAATAGGCCTCTACTTTATTCTGATCGTATTCATGTGTGCTTTCTGACTAACAAGCAATCAATAAGATTAACCCTAAACCTGTTTATCTATGTTGGTTGAATATTAATGCACAAACAAAACTATTATTGGCGATCACTTGAATTATAATCAAATTAATCCTAAACAAGATTATTAATTATCTTATTAAGCGTGATTACAAGTACCAATTCCCTTTAAACATCATGAAAGGTGTGATCAAGCAATAACAATAAATATCAAGCAACATAATAATAATCCAAAAATATAATAATTATAATAATAACAATTATTATCACAGAAATAAACATGTTCATGTTAAAGCATAATATTAATAATAGCAAGATCCTAGGCATGATACTAACAAGATTAATAATAAACCCTAGCATGTCACTAAACAATAAAGATCAAAGTTTTAACCCTAACATGATACTAACATGCTATTAGGAAAGAAAATAGGAAGCATCGCAATTGTCATATTTGATATTAAAGTTACCCTAAACATGATACTAGGAAGATCAAAACACCCTAACATGACACTAGGAATCATAATAACAACCTAGACATGATTTCTATATCATAATATCAATAAAATCATTAAAGCACTTACTTGGATGCCTCGTATCTCTTTCTAATAACAAAATACACACGTTAGTAACTTCAAGGAAAATAATAATCAAAACAATTAAATTAAATAATTGAAATAGAGATTAGGGATCAAACCCTCATAAATAACACCTTTCATGTCTAGGGCGAAGGTAACTTCGAATTTGGCTAGGTGTGTCTAGATCTTGTGAATGCGGAATTTTGTATAGAAAGTTAGAGAGAGAAGAATTCTTAAAAACTTGAGAGAATAAGAAAACTAGAGAATATATGATATTTGATGATTGTTGATGAGAATTAGAGAGAATTAATGATGAAAAACGAAGGTTTAAAGAGGCTATTTATAAAAAATCAGTCAAACGGATAGAAAAACAAATTAGAGTTTCAACGAGGATAAAACAGGTTAGCGCTAGACGCTGAACATTAGCGCCAGGCGCCAAGCATTAGCACCAGGCGCTAATCCTTGTCGTCAGGCGCTAACAATTATTTTCACGCGTTTTCTTAATTTTGATAAAATTTAGCCGTACAAAAGGGCAAAATCGTATTTTCTTTAAAAACACTCTTTTATTCTGATTAAAACTCTAAAAAGTCAACCAAAGTCAATTTATCAATGCTAATTGAATTAGGAATGAAAGAAACCTTCTAGAAGAATCTAGAAGACTAAAATCAATTCTAATTGCATTAGAATTGATAAATCTGTATTAGGCCCTCCTCTAGATCATTGGGCCGTATATAAGTATCAAATCGGGCCCAGTTTGGTAATTTGGCCATAACTTCTTCATTATTCATTGGAATTGGACTTATAATATATCGTTGGAAAGCTCTTTTCAAACCCCATTCAACTACACCATTATTGAACCCTTGCTATGGACCAAACCAAACTGGATTGATTGTTTTCTTAAAATAGGTTTTCAAAAACAGAGAGAAAAAAATAAATTAAAACTATCCGCAACACTAGACTTTCTACACTTTCATTTCATTCGATTATGATTCGACGCGAAAGGTACTCATCACCGGGTTTGGTTTTGGGGAGACATAAATGGGTGGCTACAATAGCACATTATTCCTAAGAGTTATCTTCTATTTTTTATAAGGTATGGATAATTTAGTAAAGTCGTGCATAGCATGGGAATTTAACTAGTATATATACTTAAAGAGGAGTTTTTTCACGAGTTTTTAGAGAGACACGTAGGATTTAATTTTCTTAGCGCACTATGTAGGATTATAAATTTAAGTGGTAGCCAATTAAATATGAGATTTTTAATTTCTTTTACAATTAAATAATTCAAATGCCACGAAAGTAAAATTGACGAATGAGATTTTAATGTTTAAATTAATTAAATACAAAATATTATCTTTTGAGATTAGGAATTTTATCTAATATTTTAAAACTAATACAATAACAATTTTAATCACATAAATATGAAAAATATTTTTATAAAAAAAAATACTAACAAACCGTGCATCGCACGGGCTTCATCTAGTAAATAGTAATAGATAAATAAATAAATAAATAAAATAGAGACTTCCATACATAAGAGTATAAATGTTATTTATGCAAAATAATCTTCCTTTGCACCCAAAACACAATGTAAGGCCAACATAACCTTTCGCCTTTGCTATACAGAGCAGGGATCACATTAGAGACATCAAAACAACTGAATTGTCTGTCTATCAATAAACATGTATATAAAGTGGTTAGCCATATTCACACTGCAATGAGAGTGAGGGATAGCTCAAGTGGTCAGAGCTTCCCTCCCGATTCTAGGAGGTCCTGGGATCGATTCTCACCCCCGCCCTTGTGGCTCTCTAAACACCAAAAAAAAATATTCACACTGCAGTCCATCAAAATAAAAGGGGAAAGTGCACACAAGAACTCAGATAATAAAATGCACATTCAATTTAGAGACAGAGTTTCTTGACATAGAATGATTTCTGTCTGATAAATCTGGTAGGATAACTGCTTCAAATCTCAACCAAAGGAACTTAAACTAATCAAAGCCTAACACACCAACGCCGATGCCAGAAACGAACAAAAAAACCTTTTCTACATGATACCTCCTCTGGACCAAAGATGAAGCCGTCGTGGCTGTTTCTTATAAATAACAGCTAACTTCTGCTGTTCAAAATATTCAGAATAAGAGGGGAATTTCTGTCGGACATACTCCCGTAGACATTTTTGGTAAGAGAAGTCAATCCATCCACCATCCGTTCTAACAACAAATAAACTCCTTGATCTTTCAAATTGGGGGTGCTGATCAACCTGTACACAAGAAAAATGAACAATAACTCAAGATAAAGAAACTAAGCATTATCAGCTAATGATTTCAAATTGAACTTAATATCACTCCTTATATAGGAAAATTAGTCAACTACTACCATCATCAGTTCAACCTTAACTGAAAATATTATCACTTAAAGGACATTTTCTAAAATTAAATTGTCAATTAGGCCTTTTTATCCAACTGAAAATAGCAATTTACAAGTATTTTTTTAAATTAAGATACAAATAAAGATAGTAAATAGCAGGTCCAGAAGAGTCTCCTACAGGCACATGTTCTGTAACGTAAATATTCTAGAGCAAAGCATGCACCACTGGCGGAGCCAGCTTACAAAAATGAGGGGGGGGCAGCCCCCTAAAACCCAGTAAAAAAAAAAAAAAAAAAAAAAAGTTTAAAACCAAAGCATTGTGCAATACTTAAAATGCCCAAGTGGTTTGTCTCAAGTTGTGATTCTCTTAAGGAGTCTAAGGTCTTTAGTACGAATATCCTTAACATCAAGCGCTTTTTATTTATTTATTTTTTTATTATTATTATTATTATTATTATTTATGCCTTTTGGTTTACCTACTACCATTTCCAGTTTTTCTAAAAATCAAAATTTAAGCAATCCATCAAGCCCCAACTTGCAAGAAAAGGTTTTAAAGAGGAAAAAAAAAAAACAGACACCCATTTAATTTTTAACAATCTCATAGAAGAAAACAATGGAAAATCCACCCCAAGCTATATTTGAAATTTCATTGAAACTTCTTAAATTGTACTTAATTGTATGACACTCTTTTTAAATTGTTTTAATACGACCATTAACAAAGAAGAAAAAACAGCTACATTTAAAATTTCATTAAATTTCTTAAATTGTAATTGTTTGCCATGCACCCCCTACCATGTGTACTCCAACTACTTAATGAAGAAACAAGAATATATCTAAAACAAGCATGAGCAAACACATTAACACACAGTACCTCCATTTTACGAAGATCTACCCTCTTCGTGTTTGAATCCATTCAATGTAATATATGTAAAACAAGCACGACCAAACACATTAACACATAGTACCTCCATTCCTTGAAGATCTACACTCTTTTTGTTTAAATCCATTCAATGAACCCCCTCTCTCTCTCCAGGAAACAGTAAATGCTAGCGGTCGCAAAAGTAGTCTCAGATATCACATAAATATTAAAAAGGTAATAACAAAAATAAATAAACAAAAATAACTCTCCTCCCCATACACTCCAACTACCTTCTTTCCTCAGCCCCAGCCCCACCCCTGATTCTTTTCTTTTTATTCTTTATGCTACTTATAATGTGCACTTTTAATTCCCCCTTTCTTTTCTGTTTTGTGTGCAGATGTTTCTGTTAAAAATTACACATTATTGCCCAATTTGATGATATCGTTGCACAAAATTGATATACTTCCTCTATTTTATTATTGCCCAAGGAAGGTACACAAATATTGCAACAATTCCCTTCCAAACCTGATGTCACTTTTCACAATGCAAATACCTAATATACCCCTTAATGAAAACTCTTTAGTTGCTTACCCACTTGGGCTTTTATGGTAAATCACAAGGCTTTATTGCATTTTGTCACCTTTTTTACCCATTTCAATAAGGCAAAATCATACTCGTTGACACCCACTTAGGGTGATTATGCATTTATTGACACTAACTTGTACCACTCATTAGATTGACACCAACTTGTTTAAATAATTATGAATTTAACATTGATGATATTGGAGTGGGCTCACAGCTCACATACCAGAAAGTTAATTTTTAATTTATTTAAATCACTTTTAGCATTTACAAATGAATTATCAAATCAGTAATTTATATTAATCAATTTTTTTATTTTTTATTTTTTTTTTGTAAAGTAAAATATGTAAAAAAAACCCCAATTCCTTCTCTCTCCCCTCTTTCCTAAGTATTTCTCATCTCTTTCTTCTTTTGTATCCCTCTTCTCTACATACTTTTCCCTTTCTTTATCATGAACTATACTTAGAAATTTGGCACCAATGGTTGATAATTGTAAATTAGCCATTTTATTGCAAATTTAAAAGGGAGACGGTTTAATTTGGCGTCAATGGTTTTACTTCCTCTTCCAAATTCTTAGAGTGATAACTTTCATTCATAAAACTCCCATGGGCTTGTTTTAGGTTATATACCTCTGATTAAGATCATCATTCTCACTTGTCAAACGATTGATAAACCTCTAAAGCACAAGGTCCATAGTTCTTAATATTGTACCATTTAAAAAAAAAATAAAAATAAAAAAAATAAAAAAAAAAAAAAAAAAAATCACTCTAATTTAAACCATAGAAACACTTCCCAACATTTCTTCACATTCAAGTAGATTTTTAAGTGGGTGCTTATAGACACCTAAAAATGTCTCTCCAAAACCAAACCCGATTATGAACAACCTTTCACCGCCATTATTGGTCGGGGTCAAGTATTTAATCTTTGGAGTGCTTAAAATCCATATTCAATCCAATAAAATTAGCAAAACAACCTAATTCTTAGCCCATTTCCCTAGTGGAGTCGCCATATTGTAGGTGCGCTTCCTACGGTGATAAACGGTAGAAACAACACAGTTCAAATGATATTCTACTAGCCATCCTTAATTTAACCATCTTTGGTTATAAAAGGTAGGGTTATTTTTTAAGGCAGATAATAAGGGTGTGTAAGTAGAGAAGATGACTGAATAACAAGGAGATAGAGAGAATTAGGGTTCTATTAAATATTTTGGAACGTATGGGTTGTTTATAGGTATATAATATAATTGTTTTTGTTTTATAATACTACAGCCATTTCATATTATTTGCATCAAAGGGATATTATTTGTGAGGCATAAAATATTCTTTTGTTGCAAATAATATGAAACGCAAGTAGTATTTTTTTTAATTGGAAAAACAAAAAGTTAAGAAAGGAGATGGAAGGATTGAAGAAGGGGTGGGAATCAAACCTACATGTGGAAGAAATTAAGTCCGAGGGGGGGGGGGGGAATGAATTAAATGTAGCACATACAATGATAGAATAGTTAGTGTTTCTAATAAGGGAAATTCTCATTGGTAGCCATCAACTTTTGCTTATTTCCATTGGTAGCCACTTTGTATATGAATTATCTTTGGTAGCCTTTAACTTTTAAAATGTTACTTCCGTAACCTTATATGGATAAAAACGTTAAAATAAAAGTTAACTTTGATTTAGAGCCATTTTAATTGTTAATTAATCTTTAAAATTATCTTTAAAATTGTTAAAATAAAAACCTTAATAAAAATATTTTCATCTTTCCTCCTCCTCCACCCCCGTACTGTTCCTCTTTCTCTCCTCCCTTTGCTAATTAATTATTTATATCTCTTAGAATTCTCCCCCAAATTGTTTGATGAAAGGTAGATCTAAGCCTCCTTATAGCTTACTTTGACTCTCTGAGTTCTCCATTGAAATAGTTTGTGAGGTAAGATGATTTTGTAATCATCGAATAACAATTTCCCTTTGAAGCGTAATCCATGTTCTCCATGGTGGTTCGATTGTGGTGAGGGCACGGTGGTGATATTTGATTCGATTGTTGGGTGGGATTGATTGGGCTATAATTGGAGCTTGCGGCGCTGCTCGGTACTGCGGCGGTTTGGTGCTGCTAGCTGCGGGTTGGTGCGACGGCGGTTGGTTGTTCGGCAGTGGGGAGTTGCCTGGTTGTCGGCTAGTGTTGTGGGTTTGGTGCGTGAGGGAGCAGGGGAGGCACCGAGGCAGCATGAGTAGTAGTGTGGAGGGACGGTTGGGGCTGGGATGTCGGGAATTGGGCGCCGACGGGAAAGGGTGGGTCGTTGCCGGCAGCGAAGGGGGAGAAAAGAGGGGGTGGCTGGACTGGTTGCGGGAGGGTTTTTTTTTTTTAATCAAATTATTATATAATTAACCTTAGTTAAACTTTTTTAATTTTTATGAAACTAACCTCAGTTAAGCCAATTAACGGTATTTAACCAAATAAGTTTACGGAAGTAACATTTTAAAAGTTGAAGGTTACCAAAGATAATTCATATACAAAGTGGCTACCAATGAAAATAAACAAAAGTTGATGGCTACCAATGAGAATTTCTCTTCTAATAATTGCTCAAACTATGAACGAACAATTACAAGGCTTTGCTCCAAACTCAACAAACCCTTAATTATCCTACTTACGAGGGTAAAGTGGTTGGATTTTGTTGTTGTGGCCTTAATATTTAATACCATATCTAAAAACCAAAAAATTATGGTCAAAATATATTTATGGGAACCAAATGGGAAATTTATATCTATAAAAAAAATGGTTAGGATATTGAGTCTAACCATAATTGAATCAAGTCCACATCCAATTTTCTCTTCACTAGAAGGATGATAGGCAAGCAGCCTCTCTCTAATAACATTTTCATCATCAGGAGTAAGACGTTCCCCATCCATGTACCTGCCAATGCAAAACATCAACTAGGGTAATATTTGGCAACAAAAGAGAAAAGGTTTTTTTAGAAGGCAAAACTATCGATAATATTAGAGTATAGTAATTATAAAAGAAGACTCTAGGGGACGTTTGGTATAGTAATTTTAGATCTAGGAAACGGATTCAATTACGTGTTTCCATTTCTCTTTGTTTGGAATGGGTTCAAAATAACAAATACCGTTTCCGGAGGGTAACAAAATCCCTTGATTTTTACCCTTGACAAACTAGTGGAAAAAAAATATGTTTTCTCACTCAATCATAATCTCCTCAATTTGTTTCCATTCCACTAGGATACCAAACATATAGTTAAGGTAACGTTTATCATTACTCTTTCCCTTACTTATTTGATTCCTTTCCATTTCATTTTCAATATTTATACCAAACACCCCCTAAAACCCCATCCATCAGCCTACATAAATTTGGTTGTAATCAATAAAACTACTAAAAATAATTCAATCTTAATTCATCAAAAAGGAGAAAAATACCCCTCCATTCCTGAAAGTTTGCTTTCACTTTGAGTTGTCTCAAAATTTTAACTCATTTCTAATTTATTTCTTATTTGAAAAACTCCTTTTTTTCAGGATTACCCCTCTTATCCCACACTGTTCACACTTTTTTCACTCTCTTCTACTTTATCCACATTTCTTTACACCCACCTATTTACCTCGTCTCTTACTTAAATTACTTTTTTCTTACACCCACTCTTCCAAATATTCAAAGAAACAAGAGTCTATAGTAAGAAAGTCGAACTTTCAGGTCGAAACGAAGGGACAATATTTCAATATATCTAAAATTAATTAGTTAGAATTGTCTAGAGATATGAGTGTAATTAAATGATTTAAGTGGGCCCATGTATTAGAGTAAGGACTGATTTACAATTGTTCATTTGTTCACACGACATGGAAAACTAATCATTAGAAAATGAAAACAAAATCATTAAAAACTAATAAATAACATCGATAACTCATGCATGACCCAAGTACAAACAATATACTTCCTCTATTCCCCTAAGATTGAAATAAGGAAGACATACATGGATTTTAGATGAAGAGAGAGATAGAGAAAAATAAAGACATGGAATCATATAATGAAGAAAGAAATAAAATGAAATCATGTGCAAAATAGAAAAAGTTGCAATATTTGTAAGACATCCTAATATTGAAACTATTGCAATATTAAAGTACTGATTTATGAAATAAAATGAAACCATGTGCAAAATAGAAAAAGTTGCAATATTTGTAAAACATCCTAATATTGAAACTATTGCAATATTAAAGTACTGATTTATTTTTATTTTTACATGGTATATAATTTCCAATTCAAGAGCTTAAGTAATTTTATTCTTAGGTAAATTGATTTTGGGGTAGTAAAGCATCATCTATTGTTACCATATTTTCTAAAAGATGACTAATGAAATAAGGTAAGGTAAAATAAGTAACGTAAAATTTTATTTAATAAATAGAGAAAATTATTTTTAAGAAAATATATAAGTTTAAAAAAAAAAACACTAAATACAATAAAATACTAAAAAAATAGATGTATCAATTACACAATCATTAGTTGTCACATTAAAGCCAAAAAAAAATAAAAAAAATAAAAAAAAAAAAAAAATTAAGGAGTCGTATGCCTCATCATGTCAAATGCCTCATAGGCACGACGATGGGTAGGACAAATGCCTTATCATAGGGATTTGAATTAGACAATACACTCGTTAATAGCTTAATCAAACCTTGTTTGCTAGATAAGCAGATAAACAAACAGGCTTTAACAAAATTCTAAGTGAACGTGGATTTGACTCAATTTGGCTCACAAACTTGTTAGTGTTCGTCTATCATTCATTCGTTTTTGTTTATTATCAACATGAATTTTAGAAATGAAAAATATAATGGCAATTATTTTATGTAATAAATTTATAGTAAACATAACAAGGATACCAAAATACATACAAGTACCGTGTATAGCACATCTACATAACTTATAACTAAGGCCACTAAAACTAAGGCCAGAAAAATCACCAAAAAATATGAAATAGCGTAGTTATTGATAATAATTACACATACTATAGTTGTTTACTTTTCCTTACCTAGTTGATGTTGAGTAAAAGACCGCCTCCAATTTGTGGGACGTAAAACTTCCTATTTTAGTGCAAAACCAAAATAGAAAGGAAAGGAATCTCAACAAATCACCCACCCATTTGTTTTTCATCTAGAAACAGAATGAATACCTTTTAAATTCGTTTTGTAACTATTTGGTTATAGTAAGAGAATCAAACTATAACTTTGTAGTCCCAACTTTTATCCTTCTCAATAAATTACAACGATCTATTGGGCAAAAATGCAAGAATGGCAAGATAATTCATATAGAATTATAGAAGGTACGAAAAACAAAATTAAGTCCATAGATACAAGCTTTAATAAATTAATTTGACTATATATAAGCTAATAGTTAACAAGAATGACAAAACAAAAAAATAACACTCATTTTCTGATAAAGTCGGGCAAAAATACGGAAAAAGAATTAGTACACAAATTTTCTGGGAATAAAGGGCCATAAAATTGAACTGTAAATTTAATAAGCTGAACACATGGAATTCTAGAATGAAAAAAAATAAACGAACAAACAAAGAATAATAGATATGGGTGAATAAGACAGGAAAAAGATTGATTTTCAAACAAAATATAAGAAAAGGTTGCTGGTGAACTATAAAGAATGAGAAGGGGATATAGATCTGTTAGAAAAAACAGGGGAGAAGAAGAAAATATAGAGAAGGACGAAGGCCATTAAAACGCCACTTGAAGATGGTCACCAGTGACAATTGCCGATAGTTAGAGACACTCTCCAATGACCAGAGATGGCCAGCGGTGGTGAGGACCAATGGCTGCTATGGCTCAAGGAGTTCTATACTTCAAGGAAGACAGGGATCTGAAGTGGGGAAAAGAAATGGGAGATGCCTAAGGGGTGTAGAGGACTTTGAGGGGAAGTGAAAAAGAATAGATGGTAAAAGAATGATAAATTTGACCTAACATGGCTAACAAACGACACCATAGGAATTCACGTCTACTCTTGCCCTTACCCTTTAGTGAATACCCCCAAACCAAATGCCCATTGGCGGATCTACGTTGTCACAAGGGGTAGCACCAGAAATTTGGTATAAAATTTTTATACTGCAAACTTATAATAAATGTCAACTATTGTTGCAGTGGTTAAAGGAGAGTTTTCTAAAATTTTGGTTGTGTAGGCCATCGGGGTTAGATTCCCACTTCTCTGTTTTTTCCAATCGATTTCCCTTTCAGCTAAAAAAGTACAAAAAGTATTAATTTTAAAATTTAAATAATTTGATACTTCATACCATTATGCAGTTTTTTTTTAAAAAAAAATTATTGTAATTGTTTTTGATACAATACTTGTATATCTTAGTAATTGGATTTTTGAATAAGTTCTCATGTCAATTGTAAATATTTTGCTGATCGTTTTTAGGGTAATTTTTCAATATGAATCCCTAAAATAGAGTCCGAAATTTCATTTTTAAATTTTCTCAAAACAACTATGCGCTACCCCTCATTGGAAACCCTCGATCCGCCACTGCAAATGCCTCTAATTTTTAGAAAATTCATTTTTCTATGTAATTATATGTCAACCAAAAAACTTCTTAGAGAGGTTGATCATCAAACCTTATATAAAATATTTGTAGTATAGTGAGGAATTTCCTCTGTTATCAATATTAGCTTCTAATAACAAAATAAATTATCAATTAGCTACAAATTTGTAACAACTTTTTGACTTTTTGACAAATTAGCTCATGATCCTAATGCTAGCAATATTTTTTTTTAATTATCTTCATTTACCAACCTGTCTTCTTATCCATATACTTCCACTAGAACCTTACTTGATTTAAAATCAATACATCAGGTCATTTAGCACGACAAAGATATTATGACACGACATATCTTAAAATTGAAATCAATTTCACTTTAGATATCCAATCATTTCCTTCTGCTTTTTTCTAACCTTTTGAACACTAAATATACCGCTAATTCTAATTTGTAAAATTCTTGAAAGCGATTCCAAACATAAAAAATTTATACTATGTATATAATTTCAACTACAAGCAACCAAGACTTTCTGTTATACAGTGCAAAAAGTGGTTGTCTCCAAGAGAAACCATGGTTATACAATGTACACTACAAGTGTCATATGGTCATCTCCAAGAGAAACAATGACTGTTTTGTAGAGTATCTAGTTAACCAAATTACATTAAAATTTTGAAACTAAGAAACCAACCATCAAGAGTTACTTCTAGGCATGACTTATTTCGTAAAGATTCTGGGAAAAAAAAACAAGGCTTTAAACCAAAAACACTTTGGATCTCCACAAGCTTGAACAATAAGGATAGCAAAATCAATCTTCTTGCAAAAAGATTTGTGGTCCATGTATTCAGCTTTGAAACTTTCGTACCCATTACTCATTTATGTAAAGAAAATTAGTTCAACTCACATGTGCATCACTATAATAAAACATAACAACTGAGATCATATTTATAGCAAAAGCCATAAGTCATAGATCATTTCCTAGGTCATTTCAGGTTCACATGAACCATAGAAGGGAAAGAGATTTAAATAACACCCTTGAACCATATGGTGAGGTGTGTAGTGACGAGTGGGGGAAAGTGTCCTGCTGTGCTGCCATTCAATTTTCAGAGGTGTGGGAGAACAACGTGGTGGTGGCAAATGTAGTGTTTTGGTATGAACTTTGAATGTGGCACAAGAAAAAGGTAGGACCAATTAAATTGTTGAGAGTGATTGTGTTGCTAGTGTGTCCCGGTCATATGTAAAGCGTGTTGGGAATAAAGTAGCCCATTTCCAACCTTGAGATGTTGGCAAACGAATGTGGAGAAGTGTAGTTCCACCCCATATCTCTGATTTTGCTTCTAATAATATTTCAGTCTAAGCCCTAAAAACCTTGATTCCCTTAGTTAATAATTAATTAACTATTTAATCAATTCCCTCATTCCCAATCTTCCAATTCAGAGGCATCCAGCCTCAATACTATGAATCCCCACCCCAGCCCTGCCGCGCCTAAATACTAAATGCAGGATAAATTAATTTTTATGAAAATTAGATTTCCAATCTTACCCTTTGTTAAAAATAACCTCTTTTAAGACTCTAAAGTCCAAGAGTTCCAGCCCAGAAATTTTATATATGTAGTATATAATCATCCCTTTTACCACTTGTACGCAAATTCCAACTTTTTAACCTTTTGATTTTTTTTTCCAGTCACGTTCATCATACGAAGTACATAATATTTGTAAGATTGATGGAAAAGTTTCTCTAAAAAAATTTCCAAGACCAACATTTAGCAATTGGTTGTAATGTTCGGCTTTAAAGCCAACTACCGGATAATTTTTCTGAGGCTGACAGCTATGTACCGGACAATGTTTCCAGGGCTCTAAACTACCTATCAAAGGATGTTTCCGGGCTCCGAACCACCTACCGGATGATGTTTCCGGACTTCAAGACAAATACCCTTATCAAAATACAGTGAATTATAAAGGCACTTTTTTTCACAAACTAGACATATATATGGAAGGTAAACTACCTAATTATGAAATATAACAACAATTTGTGAAGTCAACCAACAAATAAGCAACCAAAAAAAATGTTTAAGAGATGAAGTTAATGTAGAATTGGCTTAGAGAAGATTACAGTAGACAACTAGACATTAAGAGAAGGGGGGAAGGAGTGAAGAATCCACTGTATTAAGGAAAACGATAGTATTGATTTAGAAGAGGTTATTTTTGTCTTCTTTTTAATTTACATATTATTAATCTTTTCTGCATTTAGGAAATTTTGTACTGCATTTAGTACTTATGATTTGCTAATTCTCTTAAACATAAATTACAAAATGGGATGTTTAATTAGGAGTATATAGTGAAAAAATCACATTTATATACATATGAACCACGAAGTATATAATAATCGATACAGAAATCCAAACGACAAGGAATTCAATTACTGTAAATTGGAAATAAAAGCCTGAAATAAAAAGAAAAAAAAAAACAGTAAATAGATCGAGAGAGAGATACCTATCAGAATGGAGAATATCTTTGAGGAGAAGAACAACAGGTTCAATATCCCTTAGAATCTCTTTCTCCATATCTTGCCATTCAACATTACTAGGGTTATTGATCCTGTTAGAGGAATTAGGAGGGTTTTGTACTTTTGATAGTTCACTAGTCGACGACGATGTGTCTAACGGGGACGTTGTTGAGCCAGAAAAGGTTGTTGAGAAGAACGGACGACGAAGAGGAGTCGGTATCCTGGCAGCGAGTCTGTGACGGAGGTGAAGACGGAGGAGAGACAAGCCTCTGAGAATTGGAGGTACAGCCATGGGAATTTAGGAGTGGGATTATGGGAGGTGCATTTCCCCACTACAGTGAGGTCAAGTCAAGCTCTCAAATAAAATGGTTTAAAAAAAAAAAAAAATTCTCTTTGGTAGACCTGCGTTATTCAAAATTCTTAGTGGTAAATTTAAAAAAACGTAAATATCCTTGGTAGACTATGTTTTAAAAAGTTAAATCAATGGTAACGTTAATCCATGTAATAAGCCATTTAAAGCTTTACTGTGGTTAACTAAGCATCTAATGACTAACTTAACCCTAATAGCAGACCTAATTTCCCTCCAAATCGATTTCCCCTCTTTTTATATGAATGAAAATCGATTTCCCCCTTTTTGTAAGAACCCTATAAATCGATTTCCCCAAATTCTGTCTAAGAGACAATGAAGAACAGTCGTTCTTCTTCTTCCTTGAAGCCAATCACCATGGACGATAGGATTGCTTGGGTTAAGCATATGTGCTGCGACTGTTCTCCCCCTCAAGTGGCTGCTGTGAAGATTTCAGGAATCGCGAAGAACCCTAGAAGACTCTTTTTCAAGTGCAAAGGGTGCGATTATTTTGCGTGGTTGAAGGAGGAGGATATAATAAGGGTTGGTGATGAATTGGAAGTTGAACAAGATGGTGTTGTTGGTGTTACTTCAAGGCTGGATGATTTGATGAATTTCATCAAACTAATCGTGAAGATTGCTTTGATAATGTATTTTATTATGTTATTTGTTGTTTGTAAGTGATGACTTTGGTGTATTAGTATGAAGTAGAATTTTGATGTTGGATATTATGTATTACGTATGGAACTGATGTAATTTGGTTTGTTAAATGCATGATGATGAATGAAATTGGTACTACTTTTGTCAATTTTTGCAAGCATTTTTTACACATTTTTTACACAATTTTTGCACAATTGTTGCAAGCATTTTTGACACATGAAATTGGTACTGCATTAAGAGTCAATAATGTTGATATTACATCAACCCATAATCTAAATGTCTTGTCCAAAAAAAAGAGAATTTAACATCATGAACAGATCATCTTCAAGTTTGACTCATGCAGTCAACTAAGAAGCAAAAAAATAAGCACTTTTCTGCATCTATCTACTCCTAAGACAAACATCATGCAGGCTGTGAAGCTGAGACCCCTCCTTTAGCTCTCTTAGACCTAGGTGAGACTCTTAATGGTTGTGATGCTGAGATAGGACCCTTTGCTCTCTGTTTCCTTGGTGAAACTCTTAATGGTTGTGATGCCACTGTTGTTGGTTCAGGTTGGCTCATAGATGCCCCTTTTCCCTTCCTAGTTGTTTGCTTTTTGTTGGTCTGACCTGCAGAGCTTTCACCTAGGGCCACCTTTTGTTTACCAGTCAAGCCACCTTGGCAGGTTTGTGTATTATGGCCAAACTGTTGGCATTTGCTGCACTTGACAGTTCTGGACCTCTTCCCTTTGGCTTGCTCACCCTCTTCCCTCCTCTTATTCCTTGCAGGTCTCCCTATTCCTCTTTTCATAGTTGGTGGGCCAATCTCTGGATAAGGACTGTCAGGCCACTGATCCACATCTGGTACGGCCTTGATAGAGTTGGCATAAGCCAACTTATACCTTGTGACAGAATACCACTCACTTATGTAGAACCTAGGGTCTTCATTTGAGTGCAAAATGGCTCTCATGGCATGTTTACAAGGCAATCCAGTAAGTTGCCAAGCATTACATACACATGTCTTCTCTCTTAGGTTCATTGGAAGCACAGATCTTCCATCAAGTATTTCAAATTCACCATCTCCAGACTTCAAACTCTTGCATGTCCTTGATTCATGGCTAATAACATGCATCCTTTTCATGATATTAGGACACACATCATCCCTCCAGTTCTCACATGCCTCCCTTCTGGTGGCCATTCTCACCATTGTCACTCTTCTAATACCTGAAACAGCAACAAGGATGAATAGATAAGCAATTACTGATATTGAATTCACTAAATATCAAATAAGTAAGGTAAGGTGAGAATACCTTCTAGCAGAGTCAGGACTGGTCTGCATCTATCAATGCCTAGGGTAGAATTAAGCTTTCTACAAAGTTTGACTTGTTTGTATCACACTTGACTTCTGGATTGAAAGCATGCTTTGACCATCTTGATTGTGGTCTAAGCTCTGCCAGCCAAACAAGTGCTAATGGATTTGCCTTCTGCAATGCTTTCATTGCCTTCTTAAAAGTGAATGGATTGAATGCTCCAGCTGCCTTCCAAAATAATTGGACCATTAGCAAACCAGGAAATTCCTTCTTGAAGTTTTTGACCAAGTGCTTCCAGCAGTATCTTCTGACTACTTTTGGCCATATGTCACTAATGGCAGGATCAATACCCTTTAAAAACAAACAAAGTAATTAGTGTTCACATTATATACCAAGTATAAAGCAATTAAAGCCAAACTAGGGGATTAGGATGAATACCTTTTGTCTGTCACTGATTATGCACCAATTATCACCTCTGCCACTTGGTTCCAGAGCACTCTTCAAGTGATATAGAAAGAACTTCTAGCTGTCAGCATCTTCAGCTCCCACTATTGCTCATGCTACAGGAAATAACTCATTATTTCCATCAATGGCAATTGCAGACAATAACACCCCACCATAATTGCCCTTGAGATGAGCTCCATCCACTCCAATTAAGCTTCTGCAGCCAGCATTCAACCCATCTATTGAAGCCTTAAAGGCAATGAATATACTACTGAACACCATTGGCCTATCAGGACCTACACTCTTCCATGCACAGTTTGCTAAAGAACCTTGATTAAGCTGCTTGATCACATCACAGTACATAGGCAGTGCCTTGTAAGAGACATCATGCCCACTATGAATTTCAACTAAGGCCTTTGTCCTCACCCTATACAGTGTGCTTTGTGCCATTGTCACTCCATACCTTTTCCACAGCAACTCATTCAAAGCCTTGGCATGAACATCATTGTTTGCCCTTATATCTTCAAGTAAAACTCTCATAGCCCACTTGACATTCACCATACTGTTCCTTGTCTCCAGTCCTGCACATGTATGTTCTGGGTTTTGTATACTCTTGATTGCCTAAGTGCACCCATCTGGAAGGACAGAAGCAGCTAATCTCCAGCCATAGTTCACATCAGAGCATCTACAACAATATCTCTTGTTGCTAGCCCACTCAACAACAACTGCTAATCCACACTAGATGCAGTAATCCCTCATAGCATCCCTTAGGTGTTGCTTGTCCATGAACAACTGCCATTCCTTGAGAACTATTTTCCCAAATCCCTCATCCTTATACACCTCTCCATTATTATATAGCTTTGTTAAATAGTTGTCCTGTTCATTCTCACACTCAAATTCTTCATCCTCAAAGGGATCATAACTGTCTTCAATCATTGGCCCATATTCATCCCTAGGCAAGTCATCTTCATCATCTAGGCTCACATTCTCTAAGTCATCACTCATGTCTTCACCAGAATCCCCTCTACTAGGATTGTACCCATCATCTTCACTGTCACCCTCCTCACCAACTAAAGCCAGACTAGTAGTATCATTGTCTTCACCTAAGCTAACAGTAACCTCCCTACTCCTATTATGATCCCCATTTTGTTGTTCACTATCCCCCCCACTTGTACTTGTGCTAATCACAATCCCTTTTCTCTTAGCAGTTGTTCTAGGCACTCATTTTTGAAAAAAGGCAGACACTCTAGATGAATTTGATGATTGATTCTCACCTGAGTTACCCCTAGGTCCAAACTCACCAATGTTTTGCAAAGGAGCTATCAGGGACTGTGTAGATGGTTGGGCTTGGGTATTTTGTGTGATGATATCATGAGGCAGTTGGTATTGATCTTCATTTGGTTCATCAGTTTGGTCATTTTTGTTGGGGTTGAATTTCTTGCTCAGTTGGCCATGGTGTAGGGGAAATATTGAAGCAATCCTCCATGGCATTACCTCTCCCTCTCCCTCTGCCTCTCCCTCTACTCCTCCTTCTGCCTCTCCCTCTCCCTCTGTCATTCCCTTTCCCCCTCCCTCTACCCTTAGGTATAGGGTTTGCTTCCAATTCAGCTTCTAAATCAGGCCAAGTTTGACCTGGGTCATAATTTAAAGTCACAGGTTCACTCACAGGTTTACTCACAGGTTCACTCACCTTCTTTGACTGTCCTAGACTCTTTACATGTCTATCAAAGTCATCCTTGCTTACTACTACAGCTTCCCCAGTCTCAAGTTGCTTATTCTTACTAGGTTTGAGTTTTTTCCTAGGATCAGCTACTACTTTAGCTACTGGATCAACTACTAGGTTATCTTTAGGTTCAACTACTGGATTAGCAACAGGTTCACTCACTTTTTGCTTTCCACTCATTAAAGTTCTTGCAGCTGCAACAACTTTACTGTCTTTAGCACCACACCCAACCCATATGTATATCTCAGTTTTTTCAAGTAAATTACTAAACATTTTCATCAAATCAGCATCACTAAGTAGAGATACATGCTTCATTTTGAACACATACTAAAAGGTGGGGTGGTCTGGTGTTTCTATATTTTTCTCCTTAGCAATTTCCCAGTACTCTACAATGAGGTCTATCAAATTAACCTTATCAACATCATCAACCACAACAAACACATCAATACCTCTGTACTGAAATTGTTGTACAATTTTATCAACCATTCTGCATCATCAAACCAAACAACATCCAAAAAACAATTGTATAAGAATCTGACCTAAATCACATACCAATACAACATATTACCACATAATTTAACCCTAAACAAACAAAAAAGTTCACTTTAACCCTAGGCAAACAAATTAAACCAATACCATCAACCACATTTCATATACAACCCCATTAACCAAAAAAACAAAGCATGAATAAACCTTATATGCAAAAAAAAAAAAAAAAAAAAAAAACACATACCTTGCTTCAATTAAGGACAAATGGTGAGATTCTCTGAAAAAATTCGAACTTTGATGCAGAGCTTGCACAAACCAAATTCCACTCCACATAATTCACGAACAAAAACCCTCAAACCTTCCTCAATTTTCCCTCAAAATGTGTTTAATCCCAACTACTAATTACATAAAATACCCAGAACAATTGTTTTATAAAGCCCAAACTTTTAAAGCTCAAAAAAAATTGAGACTCAACCTTCGATTTTCTTCAGAACGTTTATCAATGTCGCGCAAGTAATGAAGAATGAAGGCTGATCGTTTCAAGTCAAGGAAACAAAATGATTTGACATTTGTGGTTGGGGGTAATTAAATGGGGGTATTTTAGGAACTTCTAGGTTTTTTTTATTAGAATGATTAACCATGGTTAACCAATGGCTTATTACATGGATTAAGGTTACCATTGACTTAACTTTTTAAAACATAGTCTACCAAGGATATTTACGTTTTTTTAATTTTACCACTGAGAATTTTGAATAATACAGGTCTACTAAAGAGAATTTCCCAAAAAAAGAAAATGTTTTTCTATACAATGTTATGAGGTGGGGAAATACATGTTGATCAGCTAGATTGACATGGGAAGCAAATCTAGGGGTACATTCGTCTTTTGAAGGGTAAAGTCGTTACCCTTCCGTTGGAACTTCGTTAACAGAACACAAAGATTCCTTTTCCTTCACTTTCGCGAGTCGGTCTCAGCCCAGCAATTTGCTGGGGTTAAAATTACCAGCACTGGGGTGTTTTGGTATTTTCGCATGGGCTTCAACTTAAGATGTATGTATTGCTACTGTTGTATACGTATTAAAATACTAATATATAATATGCCTCCCTCGTTTCCCGTTGGTTCAATTCCCGCTTTTCCTTTGCTCTACTCTCTCTCTTCTCTAAAGCGAGCTCTGTAAAGTTGTTCATTTTCTCATTTCTTCTCTGATAACATGAATATCGTTGAGCAATTGAAATCCTTCAATTCTAAAGAAGACCTTGTGGATTGTGCTTGGGGGAAGTGATTTTTGATCAAAAGTTCTTCGACGAAAGAAAATTTCAGAGAATTTCGTGCGCAATTGATCGACGAAAATGAGGTATCGAGGTGAGTCTCTGAATGATTATGTAATAACTATTACAATTGCATGTGACTTTCTTGGTTAGCAAATTTCAAGCTAATACGTTTTATAAATTTTGAAAATTTAAAATTCCTAATTTTGAAATTTAGGTTGTTGTATGTTCTTAGGTTTCGTTGTTGATATTTTTGCAGTTGTACTAAATTTAGGTTGTTGTATGACCTAAGTTTGTACTAAATTTCGGTTTTATACAACAATTTAGTTGCTTTTTACTTGAAATGTCATAATTTAGGGTTTCGTGATAATTTGTGATTAGGTTTGTGATAATTTTTGAATTAGGGTATTTACTCCTAAATTAGTAATAAGTAATATAGATTTTAATAGATTTTAATAAGATTTTTATAAAAATATAAATGACAAGAATTCTATTAGCAAGTAATATAGATTTTAATTGTGGTTGTAATATGACTGTATTATTAATATAAATGACAAGAATTCTAATAGGTAATAGGTGTTAATATGGCTGATGTGTCTATTTTATATAGTATTTTACCCCCATCCCTTGGTCATAATTAGTAGTGTTTTTGGCTGTTTAGAGCCACTTTTATTACTAATTGGTGTTTTCTAGTGTTTTTGTAGATTTGGTTGACTTTTGTAGGGAATTACACTTTTGGAGTATTTTCCCGGAATATTTTAGAGCAATCACGAGCACTGGAGAAGCACGACCAGATTTTTATAGCCCAGGGCCGGTTAGAGCCATCGAACCGGTGATTAAGGGCTCGGTATAGGTGATATTAGGGCATTTGGACCGAGTATTAAAGACCGGAAGAGGAAACCCAGATTGGCCCGAAGAATTGGAGCCCAATCGTAGTTCAAATAGTGGCCCAAGAGAGCCGCCCGGCCAAAAAGGCTGGCACCCGGAGGCGCGCCCGGCCGGGCGGGAGAAGCTAAGGTCGGCGCCCGGTGACGCGCCCGGCCGTGTGCGAGAGTCTACCTGAAGAGCAAAAAGGCGCGCTCGATCGGGCGCGTGTAATTATTAAGAGAGGATTAGCGTCGTTTTAGTTTGTTTTAGTTTAGGATTTGTACGGAGTATAAATACTCCTCCGTAATACAATTTTAGGATCTCTCTCTCTCTCTCTCTTTCTCTCTCTCTCTCTCTTTTACTCTCTTAATTGTTTTCTTAGATTTCTTTCTCTCAAACCTTTGTTCTTAATCTACTCTTAATTCCAGATTTACTTTGGTAACGATTTCTCTTCTCTTAATCTTAGTTGTTTATTTTATTCCTTTAATCATGTCTTGCTTTATTGCTTTGATTAGTTTAATTTATTTTATGTGTGAGTAGTTTTCTTTCTAGGGTTTATGGGGATCCATAATTAATATGAAGGGATAATTTGTTATTATTGATTATTGGTATTGCATGATAATTTCTTATTGAATTGTTTTAATTCTTTGCAATTAGATTATGAATCGAGCAGATGTAATTTGATTGTGAATGTTTAGCAATATTGAATTGATGAATCGAGCAGATGTTAATTTAATATTAAAGACTATTTTTAATAGGAACTTAGATCTAGTAAATTGCGAGAGCCTGTTAGATCTATGTTGATTAATAAATTGTGAGAGCCTGTTAATCATGTTATTTGTGCAATGTTAATTATTAATTATTATGTTTTATCCCGGAATATTAATTATTGGTGAACCTGTGACCCTAGGCCTTCTTATTATTGTTCTTCTCACTAAACTTATTCTTCGTAGTATAATTCCTTTAACAACAACAAATTGGTTACTTTAATAATTTAGATTATAATTGATTAATTAGGAATAGAAAGACCAGTTTCCCTGTGGATTCGACCCTACTTCCCTATCTACTTTAGTTAGGGGACTTAGGTAATACTTTTGATTAGGTGATACGACTTTACCCTGTCAATGGCATTTCTTGGCTCATCATTGAAATTATGGCACTGATGTTGTTGTTTATGATGTTTAAGCATGTCCTGAAGTGAATGAGGTTAGGTTTGCTCCTCCTATTATGATTGTGTTAGGGTTTCAGCAATGATTGAGATCCAAGTAATGGCAGCTTTAGTTAATGGTTTTTTTAGTCTAAATTAATTCTGATTGTTCTGATTATCATGTTGGTTCTTGTTGTTGTTTGTTGCAGGTGGGAGAGGTGGTAGTGTTGTGAGAGGTGGGAGTGCTGTGAGAGTGAGAGGTGGGAGTGCTGTGAGAGGAGGTGGGAGAGGTGGTAGTGTTGTGAGAGGTGGTATTGTTGGGAGTCTTAGTAGAGGCTGGGGTGGTGTTGGGAGAAGGGTTGTGAGAGGTGAGAGAAGAGGTGGTGATGATACACCTTTTGATCCTAATTTAGAAGAGGAACCTTCATCTGAAACGCATTCTGCGGATGATAGTGAAGAAGAAGAAGAATGTGCAAGTAGTAAAATTCATAGAGGGGTAAAGTTTCTTTTACCTAAATTTAGACACACTAACTATACTGTTGTTTTTCCAATGATTACCTATATTTGTTTTGTTTACCAATGTAGGTAAAGGCCAAGGGGAAGGCTAAGATGGTGAAGCCGAAGAGCGTGATAAAAGACATTAATCCGATTGTTTACACGGTATTTTAATGAGTTTGCTTTGTATGTGGTTTTATTTAGTTCATTTTGATTGATATCAGTTGTATAAAGTATTCTGATGATTGTTTCTTATTATTTTTGTTTGCGAAAGGATAATTCTAAAAGTGTAGGCGGTAGGTTAAAGGAGGCTGGGAAAGTTATCGAAACGTTCCAACAATACGAGAAGATTGTATGTTTGTTGAGAAATTTGTTGTTTTGTTTTAAAGCATTAATTTGAGACGTTAATGAAATTTTGCCTTTATTTTGCATTCAATGAATGTGAATTGCCCTCTTGAGACATTTGGGAGGGTATTAGGCAAATTTGATGAAACAAAGACTCGAATAGTCAGATATATTGGTTTTGGCACATTATTTTATGTTGTTGGGAAGAGGTTACCTCGATAGTTGGCATACTGGCTGTGTACTCGGGTAGATGTTGATAAGAAGTGCCTTCGCACGACAGATGGGATGGTTTACCCTTTTTCTTCTATTCAGGTGCATTGGGTTCTGGGCCTACCTCACGGACGGAGACCGGTACCAACGAAGGTAGTTGATCAGGAGGTAGAGGACAGTTTGTGGATTAAGTACCGCACCATTTACAATTCTGGGACATAAGGGATAACAAGGAAGACTTTGATTGAAGCTTTGGAGGCTCCACGTACTGATGAGGTCGAGTTTCGGCAGCTTTTTGTGTTGCTGATGTTGAATACACTCTGTTCGACAACTTGTCATCGCATGAAGAAGAAACATCTGCATGCAGCTGCAATTGCAAGCAGTGCTAAACTGTATAACTGGTGCTCTCTCATTTTGGATGAGTTATTACATGCGATGGCAAGCTTTGCTAAAAGGTTTTATAACAATGGTTTTGCCCATGGAAGTGGTGGGTGTACTTTATTTCTGTCGGTAAGTTGACACCTCTAAAATATCTGAATGTAAACCTTTTTTCATTCATTTAGAAGTCATAAAGCTGATGTTGATGGTTGTTTATGTAAAAGCATTTGTTATATCTTGATAGACTGAACAGAATTCCACTTGAGTGAAATGAGTTTCCGAGGTTAAAAGTATGGACTACAAAGGAGATGAGCAAAGCTTATAAAGAAGATCGTTTCCCAACGGATGACTTTGGAAAAAAGGGGGTAATTGGAATATTTATTTTGTTAAATAGCTACAATCTTATAGTTGTATAAATATTATTTATTTATTTTTTACTTCGGATAGTGTCAGGACGTTTCTTATGGTGGGGATGCTGGTCACCCGTTGAAGGCAAAGGACTGTTTTCCAGCTAAAAGGAAAAGAGAGGAGGCAGATGAAGTAGTAGCTGATATTGATGATGAGGATTTGGCATGGCTTACCATAGATGTGAAAACCAGAAGAACTCTAGTTAAAGAAGAGTATGCCTTTAGAAGGAAGAAAAAGAAGCTAGGAGGTAATACATATTTTCTCGTGTTATTAGTACGGTTTGGTTCATAGCGGTTTCATAGTTAGTTATATAATTGTTTCATTTTTGTTGTTGTAATAAAGAAGTACTAAATGAGGACCCTGAAGAAGAAGGGAGGAAGAAAAGGTCTGGACAAGATGAGGTGAGTGAAGGAGTTATGTCTTCGTCGTGTGCAATTACTAGATATATAAATGGATCAAATTATGGAGATAATTAAGTTCGTACATTTGGGTCGTCGTTTTGCCATAGCTAGAGGTACTAACGATCTTTGGACTAGTAAAATAGGCCAAAGCCCAATTGGACGGATCCTATAAGGTCACACAAAGGGGCTAGATCGAGCATTAGAGGACGAGGCCCATCACGGGCCTCATCACTCAGGTGGCCGGCCATGCATGTAGTGGAGTAGAAGGCGTTTTGGGCTTCGTGCCCTAGTCTAATTATAATGAGATTATAAATAGACTAGGTGCCTAGGTTTGCAGGATGTATGCAATTAACTGATCAGTGTGATCAAACCCTAATTAGCAAACACGAAACCCAACCCCTCTCATAGTCCTCTCTCACACGGCTCTCTCCTCCTCCTAGGCGCCGGTGGTGTGTCGCGGTGGTGGTGGTTCGTGCGGTGGTCGGTTGTCCGTAAAGGTGGTGATCGCGGTTTTTCTCAATCACTCGACCAATCTATTATTGGTGAACGGCTCGTTCGAATCTCGTGGACTAAGTAGAGGAGCAACGCTTGGGGCTCTATTCTCTCCCTGATTTGCCTGTCGAATAGCTTCGTCGAGTTCACGCGTCAAAGGTATAATTATGTGTCTTGTGTGTTATGCATGTGATCTTGGGATTGGTACTTGGTTGAATATGATTCATGTTTTCCGCTGCGTAGTACCTATAAACTCCTACAGTGGTATCAGTTAGCCTCTTGCATGAACGCGCTAGATTATAATAATACGATTATTTGATGTCAACGTTAATTTTATAATCAATTAAGAGGGAGAAATTAATTTAATTATGGTTCAATTATTATATTTAATGTGATTAAACTTTTGGAATCGATTAAATTTGATTTAATTATGCTCAAAATAGCCATGAAGAGACCGAATTTTAGCCCTAAATTGTTCGAAAATTTCGGACCCCCTAACCCTAAATTTCGAATTTTTCGAAAATCCTAGCCCTGAAATATGATTTTTGTGCTTGATTGATTTAATTCAATTATTTTATGATTTATAATTTTAATCGGATTGATTTATGCATAAAATTCTTTTATGTATGATGATCAATTTAATTTTAAAAGTTAGAATTAAATTGGGATTAATTTTATGAAGAACCCTAATTTTAAAGTTGAATGTGATTTAATTTTAATCTTATGGACTGATTTAATTTAAATATGATAAGCGTTATTTTAATTAAATTGAAACACACAAAAAAAAAGTTTTAGGTGGTCGGCAGCCGCGGCTGGGTGGCGCAGCCACGGCGGCTGCCGACTAGGTGGCAGTCCGAGAGGGAGGGAGGGCAGGCGGTCGGGCTAACTGTGGGCAACAGCGTGCAAGTGTTGCACGACTGTTGCCACGGCTGCCAAAGCAGCTGCCCGCTGCTGCCTTGCGGCAGTGGCTGTTGTTATGGCAGCCAGCCACTGTGGCTAGCTTCGGCTAGCCAACCACGGTGGCCGGCGGTGGTGGCTTGCGGTATTTCAAAAAAAAAAAATTAATTATCTTATTTTAAAAATTATTTCAAGATAATTGTGAATTATTTTGGGATAAAATCAGTTTTATTTTGGATAAGATAAAATATTTTGAAAATATGATCTTTTATTTTAAAAGATAAAATTGATTTTATTTGGATAAAATCTTTTATTTTAGGATAAAATCAAATATTCAAAAGTTGTTATATTTGATATTATCCATATTTAAAGTTGTTAAATTGGTAATTATCCTAATTAAAGTGGTTAATTTTGGATAAGATTGATTAGGATATTTTGAGCATATTCCAAAAGGATAATAATTAATTTAAATAATGTAATTATCCCATAATTAGATTAGGATATAATTGATTTTAAAATTTTTTGATTGGCTAGTAATTAGGATAGAATCTCCTAAATTTGTTAGGATAATCATGAAAGATTAAATATGATTTATCTTTCTAGATTAAAATATGATTTGATTCTATCTCATGACTAAATTAAATATATGATATTTTATAAACGGTCATGAATAATATATAATATTATCTAATTATGATTAAAATATGAGATATTTTAGGAAATGCGTTGACTTTATTATGAACATTCGAAGTTGTAGTTTAGACAAGCATGTTGAGTGATTTATTATATGGCACTTTTATAATATACGATATTATTTTGCTATATATAGACTAGTATGGCCCATAGATTCTTAAATACGAACTGCGCATCGTGAAGTATTTTTGTAATCTAAATATGGTCTGCGTACCGTTAAGTATTTTTGTAACTTTTATTTAAAGTAAATAGAATAGTTATTTAAATAGTGTTAGTCCAAAGAAGCCCATGAAGTGAAGGCCCAAAGGAGCAAGGTGGATGGAGATCCATGATGATTCAAGTGGGAGCTTTTTTCATTTCTAGTTTTCTTAGGACTAAGGGGTCATACTATGTCATGATTTATTGCATTAGTAGATTATGAATGTTAGATTTTATTTATGTTGGTTGATGATGCGCTAGAGTTCACTAAATAATCACAACATAATAAATCTAGGTCCTAGTAATATTGAGATAGCTTTTCCAATTAAAAACTCGATGAAACCTTTGATATTTTATGATGGGTCATGCCTCAGCTGGGTGTCATATTATATCTTAGGGGAGTGGGGGTAAATCACGTTTTACACTTTTAATTGGTTATACTCAACAAGGTTACCTGAAGAGTTTAGAACCTTGAAGCTAAGGGTAATAATTAAGCATGTGATGATTAATTATTCAACCAAGAGTTACAAGAGTTGTAATCAGTAAAGAGTTACTCACCTTGAAAATGTAATGGTTGATGGTAGGGCCTCATTCCGGTCAATTATTGCACAAATAAAGGATCTTGGAATCACTTAAAATTTAATTGGGATCAATTAATCATTGAATAAAGTGTTTTAAAGTTACCAAATGAATGCGTTTATGGTACTTTAATTTTAAATTAAACATAATTATTAAACTTTGCCTTATTTTGACATAGATGGGTAGCCGTAACCACAATGACAACAACGTTTACAAACTTCGACCATTCCTTGAGAAGGATAGGTTGACAGGGGATAACTTTTCCACTTCGGAAAGAATGCTAAGACTTGTTCTGAAATATGAGGGTAAAGAGGATATCATTGACACCCCATTGCCAGGACCTCTGCCAAAAAATCCAACTGCGGCAGAGATCAAGAAGCACAAGGAAGCTCATGACAGAGCTATACCTATCACTTGCTTAATGATTGCTACCATGGAGCCTGTCTTCAAAAGCGTTTTGAGGACCACGATGCCTATTCAATCATGCAAGAACTCAAAGCCTTGTTTAAGAAACAAGCTAGAGTTGAAAGGTATGAGCTCCATCGTGAGATTCTGGATTGTAGAATGGAGAAGGGAGCCACAGTTCATGATCATGTTTTCAAAATGATCGGCCTAATTCAAAGTATGGAAAAACTGGGGCACCCATACAGTGATGATTTGGCAACAGACATCATTCTCCATTCACTACCAGAAAGTTTCAACCAGTTTATCATGAATTTTAATATGACTGCCACTGCAAAGACTATGAATCAATTGCATGCAATGCTGGTTAGTGCTGAGAAACAAATCCCTAATGAACCTAAGAAGGAAGTTCTTATGATTCAAAAGGGAAAGGGGTTCAAGAAGAAGGGGCAAAAGGCTAGTGCTAAGAGCAAGGGCAAGCAAGTTGCCAAGGCTCCTGAAAAGCCTAAGACGACTCCAAAGCCCAAGGCTGCAAGTGAAAGTGAATGCTTTTACTGCAAGAAGAAGGGGCATTGGAAGTGAAATTGCCAGAAATACCACGACTTCCTCAAGAAGAATGGAGCATCAACCTCAGGTATTATGTTATAAACATTTTCACTTAGGTATGAGATACCAAGTTGTAGTGCTTAACATAGTGATGTTGCGCAGGAACTGCAAATAAGTGAAGCTATCATGGAAATGGAGCTTGAAGGTGCACTAGAAGTATTTGAGTGGCCAGAGATAGCTTCATAGTTTTAAATTTTGATTAGTTACCATGATTTTAGAACAATTTCCAGTTTTGATGAGACAATATTTCGGTTTTCTTGTTTTGAATACTGAATTTGGTTTACTTGGCTTGGACAAGTGTTGATCCATGACCAAGGTAATAAATTATTTTCATTTTGCTAGATATGAGTTAATTTTGTTTTATGACATTGATATAAGTAGATCACAAAAATAAGACTTAGATGATTCAAAATACACTTACTTATAACAAGTGAGGTTAGGTCACACCAACCATTTGCACATCCTAAGTAATGGATGGACTCTTATTCTTATATGATTATGAATCACTTGAGAATTAGAAGTCAAGCTTGATAAAAGTTAAAATGACCAAGTTGCCTTTTAGTAGAAAGGGTAAAAGAAGCTAAAATGACCTTTTGGTTCTCATACATATGATGTATGTGAATCAATAAGTTCAAAACTAGCAAAGGGATTTAACTATTTCATCGCTTTTACTGACGATTTAAGTAAATATATCGATAATTACTTAATGAAGTAAAGCTTGGAAACATTGAAATGTTCAAAATTCCAAAAATGAAATGTAAAATCAGTTTGAGATAAACAATTTAACACCACAATATGATTGTTGTGATAAATATTTTACTCAAAAAGGAATGATCATCTAAAGGGAATTGTTGAATTAATTCACAATCCAGAAACATTACAATTAAAGTGTATGTTTATGAAGAAGGAATCAAACTTTGCTTGCCATTGTTCGATCCAAGATTTAATGATTTACAAATATCGTTTTGAGGACATACATTACAACAACAATTGCGATTATACTAAATAGGAAACTTAACCAAAGCAGAAGAAAAGATGTCATAAGAGTTATGATTTGGAAATGTTCCAAAATTTATCTTTTTCTAAACAAGATTGAGGGATATGAAATCAATGTAAAATGTTTACAAAGATAACATAATACACCCTAAATCATAAAAGTAGTTCTACATGGGTTTTCTCATGGAAACTAAGAGGTATTATTCCTACAATCGCGTAGAAATAAAGTGTTTGTTGCTCGCGATAGTGTCTTTATAGAAAGAATGTCTTCCTACAAAGCCAAGTGGGAGTAAAGTTAGATCTTGATGAGATTCAAGACGAGCAACAAATGGATGTGGATAACACTACATCAGAGACGAAGGCATATGAAATCAGCTAATTTGATAAACCATGTGCCGAAGCAAGCTAATTCCACTAGCGAGGCTTCTATCGTCCCACTAGAATGAAAGGCTTCAAAGAGTTGAAGAGATTAATTCTATTGTCGCTCATACCTATCGTAGGTTACTTGGGATCAAAACAAACAGTTTGTTGAAATTCTGAGAAAATGTGGATTCTAAAATTTTTCTATTGGAATGGTTGGAACCCATGCCTACAAGCAAGCTTTGGATAAATGCCAACTCAGGAAATGGCTTAAAGCCATGAAATCCAGTATGGACTCCATGTTTGTAAAAATGTGTTAGTCCATAATAGTCTTACAAATAGGGTCAAACCTATTAGTTGGGTAAGCCTATTCGGATTATTCTAGTTATGGAGATCAAAAATCACCTTCATGAAATGTTCTTGATGGTGAGTATGTATATGATACATCCTAAGAGTTTTGAAATCCATAAATTCCTAGAAAGTTTTGCAAACTTCAGAAATTCATTTATGGATTGAAGTAAGCATCAGGAAGTTGGAACATTCGTTTTGATGAGGCAATCAAACAGTTTGATTTCCTTAGTAGAACGAAAGAATTCTTGTAGAGACAAGAAGTTTAGTGGGAGCAATTGGTCTTTTAGTCTAGTATGTAGTTGACATACAGTTCATATGAAATGATTATCAATGCTTGAATAAGTCAAGCAGCGGTTAGAAAGATTGTTTCAATATGATAGACTTAGGAGATGTTGAGTACATATTGGGAATTAAGATCCATGAAGTGAATCTTAAAGAATGATTGGAATGAATCGAGAGACTTATGTTGATAAGGATCTTGACAAGTTCATGAAGCAAGACTCCAAGATAGGATATCTTCCCATGTTTCATGGTAATACAGTCAGTAAGACTCATTGCCTTCAAAAGCTAATAGAGTTGAGTTGTATTGATAATGTACCTTATGCTTCTGCAAAAGGATTCATTACATGTGCCATGAAATGTACATTGCAAGATGTTGCATATGACTTGTGCATGTGTAGCAGAATTCAAGCAAATTCAGAATAAGCATATGGAGAATTACCAGGATTAGATCCTTGAGTACTTGAGAAGCACTAAAAGGAATTCTTCTAGATGTTGTGTTAAATGGTAATTTAAGCAAGTTGTCAAAAGGTTACACGAATGCAAGTTTTCCAAACAGGCAAGATGATTCTAGATGGTGATCTAAATGCATATTTGTGTCTGAATAGAAAAGGACAGTGAGCTTAAAGAGTTCAAAGTAGAGCACTGTTGCATAATCAATGTCAGAATATGTGTATTAAACTATAGTCAGATAGTTAGAGAGGAAGTTTGGATTAAAATGTCATGTGACTAACAGGTCACCTTTGCCCAAAAACAAAGGAGCCAGAGTCACATCACAAATCCAAACAAAAAGATATGAGATATCACCTCAATTATGAGATCATTGACCAGCGGAAGGTCGTGTTCTGCAAAGTTTTATTATGAGTGAGAAATCACTAAACCCCTTCCATGGACTAAGATATGAGAGTCATATTAAAGTCTTAGGATTGAAGCAAGTTATGTAATTTAAGTTGTATATGTTTTGAGAAAACATATTACATAAGAAATGCATCAATTTGCAGAATTATGTTTAATATAGAAATTATTATTTCTCTTATTTAATTATGGTTTTGGAAATTAAATAAAATGTCCAAAATAATTATGAATTGATGGGCTCATCAAGTTGACGACCTGGTGAATTGAAACCCCACAGGTGAACAAAATTCATATATTATTTAAAGTTCCTAGTTCGAGATCATTAAAGTGGACATAAATGATTTCAATAAATGAACTAGCATGTAAGATTGATTGGATAGCGCAGTTTCATGGGCTATAGGGGCATAGTGATGCTCGGTCAATCACTTGGATATGCATGAATGATACATGATCGAACTATTGACCTACTTTGAAGTTCATATATAGAGCTTCCGTATATATTAGTGGATTCCTTTGACATGAGTGGAACATCGATTTTATTCAATGGATGTTGTGACTGTGGTACACTCAAACGTCTAGCCGTAACTGGAGATTATAAAGGGTGTTTCCCGGTTATTTCACAAGTTGAGTAGGAGTCATATTACCACAAGATTGGATAGAGTCTACCTATTAAATTAGGAAATGTGTCATGGCCGCTTGAAGAGGGAGAATTCAGAAAATACGTGGCCGCGTTCAAATGCATTACACAGTAATCATTTGGTTTTGTAATTCTAACTCAGATTTCAAGAAACAATTTGTAGATTAATATGATCTCGACATGTGATGCAATAATATTATCAAACCGACACATATTAACTTAAGGAATTTGAATATTGCACCCTTGTCTCAGACAAGTGGGAGATTGAAGGAGTTATGTCTTCGTCGTGTGCAATTACTAGATATATAAATGGATCAAATTATGGAGATAATTAAGTTCGTACATTTGGGTCGTTGTTTTGCCATAACTAGAGGTACTAACGATCTTTGGACTAGTAAAATAGGCCAAAGCCCAATTGGACGAATCCTATAAGGTCACACAAAGGGGTTAGATCGAGCATTAGAGGATGAGACCCATCACGGGCCTCATCACTCTAGGTGGTCGACCATGTAGTGGATTAGAAGGAGTTTTGGGCTTCGTTCCCTAGTCTAATTACAATGAGATTATAAATAGACTAGGTGCCTAGGTTTGCAGGATGTATGCAATTAACTGATCAGTGTGATCAAACCCTAATTAGCAAATACGAAACCCAACCCCTCTCATAGTCCTCTCTCACACGGCTCTCTCCTCTTCCTAGGCGCCGGTGGTGTGTCGCGGTGGTGGTGGTTCGTGCGGTGGTCGGTTGTCCGTAAAGGTGGTGATCGCGGTTTTCCTCAATCACTCGACCAATCTAGTATTGGTGGACGACTCGTTCGAATCTCATGGACTAAGTAGAGGAGCAACGCTTGGGGCTCTATTCTCTACCTGATTTGCCTGTCGAATAGCTTCGTGGAATTCACGCGTCAAAGGTATGATTATGTGTCTTGTGTGTTATGCATGTGATCTTGGGATTTGTACTTGGTTGAATATGATTCATGTTTTCCGCTGCGTAGTACCTATAAACTCCTATAGTGAGTAAAAAGAAGAAGAAGAAGAAGAAGAAGAAGAAGAAGAAAGCAGAAGAAGAAGAAGAAGAAAGTAAGGATGACAACAAGAAAAAGAAGTCATCAGGTAATGTCATATTCTTGTGAAATTAAACATGTTTTCCAATTGTCTTTGTGTCTCAGTAATTAATTTTTTTTAAATTGGTTATGAATTTGTAGAAAACGAGGAGGAGGAAAGCAAGAAAGAGAAAGAGAGTGAGGTGAAAGTGAACAAGAAGAAGAACAACAAGAGGAGGAGGAATAATAAGGACAACAAAAAGGGTGATGGTGAATAGATATTTTTATACTATTTCAACATTTTATTATCATTTTTAAATAAAAAATTGTCATAATGATTAATAATATATTATTTCAGAAGAAGAAATGGAGGAGGAGAGCAAGAAAGGGAAAGAAGAGAAAGAGAATGACAATGAGCATGAGCTTGAGAAGGATCTTGAGAAGAAGCCTGAGAAGGAGCATGAGCTAGAGAAGGAACTTGAGAAGGATCCTGAGAAATAGCTTGGGCTAGAGATGGAGCCTGATCTAGAGAAGGAACTTGATTAGCAGGAGCTAGAGAAGGAGGCTAAGAAGGAGGTTGAGAAGGAGGCTGAGAAGAAGCCTAAGCTAGAGGTTAGGAAGGAACTACAAAAGGAGGCTCAGAAGGAGCCTGAGAAGAAGTCTGAGAAGGAGCCTGAGCCAGAGGTTGGGAAGGAGCCTGAGCCAGAGGTTGGGAAAGAGCTAGAGAAGGAACCTGATCTACAGAAGGAGCTAGAGAAGGAGTTAGAGAAGGAACCATCAACTGACCAACCAAGTCATGTCATGAACTTTGAGTCCACAAGTGATAAGTTAGAACTAGATCAATCATTCATTGATGCGATTGTTAAAAATTTTAGTGTAGACCAATCTTTGGTTGATGCACCTTTAAGTACGGGCTCGCAGTTTAGTGACAGCAAGTACTTTGTTGGAAGTCATGAAGCTGATGCTGTTGGTGGTGCTTCAGCATTTGATGTTCCAAAGGGGGAAGGTGATGTTGAAGGTGATGTTCATAGGGGGAAAGTATCCCTGATGTTGAGAACAAGGATGTTCCAAAGGGGGATGCTGATGTTGAAGGTGGTGTTCATAAGGATGTTCCAAAGGGGGAAGGTGAAGGTGAAGAGAATAAGGATGTTCCAACAGCAGAAGAGGAGCTACCCAAATTGTCAGAGGCAAAGGCTAGTGAAGGTGTAGCCGATGCAGCAAAGGGGATAGAGCGTTATCCCGAAGAGCCTTGAGTATTGCGAAGCTTCTGCCACCTATGACTCTAAAGATGAATCACAGATTACAAATGTGCAGAATAAGAGGCACCAACTCAGTAGGAAACAGAGGAAGATATCAAAGCCTCTTACCCTACCTATTTCGTATATCAATCAATGGCGGACAAAGGGTATTCGTCGTTTAAGGGTACCTTTGCGTGATTATTTGGATGAGCACATGTCATTCAGCACAAGAAAGATTAGAAATGATGAGTATGTATAGCCTTGAAAATCTTTATTGTTGATCATCTTAATGTTGAAAATATTTATTGTTTCCTTTCATTGTGTACATGATGCTTATATTCATGTGATTTGATGCAGGAATGAACCGACGTTCTTCAGTTGCGATGGTGACTATGTCAAACTTACTTTATGTGGCCATTTGATAGATAATTTTGGGGAGGTTAGTGATCAGGTACGATGCTTAATTCAAATGTTTTCATTATATAATTTGTTGTTAGTAACTGTAACTATAATCATTGACAAGTGTTCCTTCTATAGTATGCGGGACGCGTTTATGAAAAGGTGTGGGAGAGGCAATTCCCCGGTCGCAGCAGGCGATTTATGACTGATCCCGCATTTGCAGTTACCACTTATTCCTTCATTACCTACTTTTGATTTGATTGATAGATGTTGGTTTAGTATGCCCAACACACTAACATATTGTTATTTTTAGATGTTGATTTTGCAGGCCCATACCAATACCAAAAAGGTCAAAGAACTGGTGAACCAAGAGGTAATTAAGTTAGTAAAAAGTTACACTCACTACATGTACCCAACCGGGTCAACCAGAATCAATCTGGTATGAGTTTGCAACTATTTATTTGCCTCTATATGTACTGTATGTACTCTATCAAAGGTATACTTCTGTGTATGACAAGTCCTTTTGCACAGATATTTGTCCCAGTTCTTTGAGAACACCACTGGTGGTGCGCTGTATTTTCAATTAACAGATAGGAGGTCCTTATTATTGATTCGATTAATGAACGCGGCTTCTCGCAGAAAATGTGAAGTAGACCACCTGGTGGGAATAAAATGCATATAAACTTATGAATTCTAGTCTGCATCTATTAATTTTAGAAGTAAGTAAGTTAACTAGGACTTCATTATAGGTTGTAGCAATGGATCTTGCATTTCAGAATATGGAAAAAATTGGCGAACAGGAACCATATATTATTGGCCAAGGACATCCCTCAATATGAAAAGTCAGGGAGACTTGTAAGCTTCTATACATGTACTTTTGCCTTTTCTTACGGGTGTACATACAACTTCTATCTTAATAATCAATAATCATTATAATTGCCAATTTTTATTCCAACCAGAAATAGCTGTGGAATCCATATGCTGATTGCGATTAAGCGCAACGCTGACAAGTTGTTATCAGAGATGGACGAAGTGAGTTTGACTTTTTTTTTCCTTTTAATTTATTTTCAATTTGTAATATTGTTATTGTATCTTCTAATCACAATCCCAATCTTCCCTTCCAGCTTCCCGATATGACATTTGAGAGGTTCTGGGTTGTGTGTGAAGACCTCTTGTCAGAGTTTAATGAATCGAGGGAAGATGTTCTGCGGCTACTTCAACCTCTTGTCAATTGATTTTCATTTGCAGATCAATGGTGGTTTGGTGTATTTTTTTGGGAAGTAAAATTTGGGACTGAACATGGTTGTTTACTGTTAATAAGTTTAGAACTTTAGCAATTCAGAGTAAATTTCGGAGTAAACTTTATTGGGCAAATGTGTAAGTAATATAACAACAACCTACAAGAACTATAAGATACAATTTGTTTTGCAATTAATAATGAGGAATGGTTTTGTTTTGTTTAGCTAATTAGTATTATTTGTACATACACAATGTACATAGACAATAACAATACATAGACAATAACAATACACACTAATGACAATATTTGATATATGAATGATAAGGTCTATACAATGAAAGCTGGCCCCTTATACAAAGACTTCTTATAAAAAGAAAGAAAGCTTGGCCCCTTATACAATGATAGTTAGCCCTTATCGGACCTTATACAATGTTGGCCCATATAAAACTGGGCACATTATAATGGAATAGAACTGGGCCTGACAGAGCTCACCCTTATATAAAACTGGGCCTTAATAATAATAATAATAATAATAATAATAATAATAATAATAATAATAATAATAATAATAATAATAATAATAATAATAATAATAATAATAATAATAATAATAATAATAATAATAATAATAATAATAATAATAATAATAATAATAATAATAATAATAATAATAATAATAATAATAATAATAATAATATAATAATAATAATAATAATAATAATAATAATAAAATTTAATAATAAAAATAAAAATAAAAATAAATAATAATAATAAATAATAATAATAAGAAAACTATTTCGCATCTATTATCGACCACAAATACGTAAAAACTGTCTTTCTTGAACATATCCGCTCTTTCGATATCTAATAATAATAAATCCATCCTAATTTCTTGAACATATCCAATACAAACAATAATATTACAAATAAAAATAAAAATAATAATAAGACCGATATCTAATTGTCACTAAAAATAGTATCAATAAAAGTACTCGTGACCATAATATTTATAATTTTTTTATTTGTAATGACAATATTAATAATACTAATAATAATAATTATTATTATTATTTGCTAAGATTTTGATTTCATAATGGTCAAAGGGAACTCGTTTTACTGTCATCCTGGAAAATGAACACTGTCAAACGTTTGTTTAGTGTTCCCATGTTTGACGAAAATTCATTGCACCCAATCTAATTTCAGTTGGGATTCCCCATGTTGCCATCCGGTGTCATTGGCATTCCCCATGTTGTTATCCTCTTTTCTATGTAAGAATAGATTATATCTTTACATCAACACATTCTCATTCTTAGATTATATCTCTTATCAATCAAGCAAAAAAATGGAGGAGGGCTATGAAGGTATGACATGCACTACCATAACCTACAAGGACCACATGATGAACCATTTGGTAAGAAGTACTTCACCTAATGTTATTATCAAATTATTTGTATTTGCATGTGTTATTTAAGGAACAATTGTAATTGTGCAGGCACTCCCTGCTGACTGGAGAGATTTTCTTTCTCGCTATTCAAATGGAGTTAGGGTTAAACGTGGGAAGACGGGGCATGCATGGCATGTGACCCTCCTTGGGGATGACGTTCCTTCTACCCGGTCTGTGTTCATTGATGAAGGATGGGATACGTTCGTTACGGACAATGCCATAGTGACCGGGGAGATTTTGAAAGTCTACTACACAGGAGGGGGCTTATTTCACGTTCGCATTTTTTCTGCTGAGAACGTAGAAAGGGTTCCTCCTGCAAAAGCCCCATAGTCTTGTTTTGTAATATATTTTTTTTGTTTTTTAAATATAATGTTTTGTTTTATTTTATTTTATGTTTAATTGATAATAATAATAATTTTACTTTATGTTTTGTTTGATCATTTTGTTTTTAATACTCTGTTTAGTATTGAATTATAACTTCAAACTTCACTTGAAAGAACTACAAATTAACTATAAACTTTTTTTAGTTTATTTAACCTTTTTGCATGTGAAATAATAAGAGAAATTTCTCTAAATCAACATTAATTTAAGTTACGCATATGAATGAATTACATTGAATAATTACATCATGTTAATCATGTTAAGTATGAGTACGGGCCATTAATTCTTATTTTCTTTACCTTCCTACTAAATCACATTAAGTATTATTTTGTTTCATTATTTTCTTTCTAAATCACATTAATTACATATCGACATTAACGTTTATTTGTTCTTCTCTGTCTTAAGTTGTATTCAATTGCTGTAACATACATAAACAATAATACTGTTAATATTATTATTAGTAAAAATTATATTATATATGGTTAATACAAACGTGATATTATTAATTTTATCATATCATTAATACAAACCATATTAAAACCAATACATTATATATGATTATTATTATGAAACATACGTAAAGAATTCATATATAAATTTTACTATTATTAATATTATTTAATTCTCGGCAGCCGGAGGAGGTAGCCTTTCCACGTTCTCGGCAGAGAAAATGCGAACATGAAATAACCCACCACCACTATAGTACACCTTCAAAATCTCCCCTTCGACGATCGCATTGTCCGTAACGAACGCAGGCCATCCCTCGAACAACAACACTAACACTTTATCGCTCGGAGGTACGTCAGCCCCGAGGAAAGTTACATCCCATGCACGACCCGTATTACCTCGCTTAACTCTGACTCCATTCATGTATTTTTATACCAAATGCCTCCAGTCATCGGGGTGGGCCTGTACAATAAAACAGGGTCATCTAAACACATGCAACTAATATAAATTGACGTTTATATAATTTGTTATATATGTTTATATATGTACAAATGGTTACGACTTACCAAACTATTCCTCATGCTGTTCCTGTATGTTATGGTAGTGCATAACATACCCTCATACTTATCCATTTTTTAAATTCGATTAGTGGTTATTGATATTATTAAAAGAGCATGCAAATTAATTAAAAAATTATATTTTTACAAATCAAATGTGTGTGTATATATATATATAGGATTAGAAATACTAAAATTAGATACAACTTACATATAACAACGGATGACCTTTGAAATTTGAATAGTAAATGACATAGGAATAGTAAACAACTAATTGCCAAGCGTTGACAGGTATCTGAATATTCGGCCTGATTATTACTATTAGGATCAGTCTAATTATTAATATCATTATTATTATTAATATATCTCTAAAACAAAAGTCCAACTTGAAATAAATTAATATTATAATTAATTTTATTTTTATTATTATTATAATTATTTTTACTTTCACTATTATTATAATTATTTTTATTTTTATTATTATTATAATTATTTTTACTTTTATTATTATTATAATTATATTTATTTAAAACAAAATAGTTGCCCACGAGTAAGAAAAAAAGTTTTCTTACGAATTACAGCGTATTATTATTAATGGGAAAAAATATTAATACAAAATATCAATGACAACGGATAGGTCAATCACATTGGAACAATAAACATCGGATTTCCATGCATCACCAGATTTTAATTTTCAAAATGACAATACAAATATACACGATGACGACTAACAAATGCAAATGCCAAACATAGTTAAGTATTTTCACTTATTATTATTATTATTATTATTATTATTATTATTATTATTATTATTATTATTATTATTATTATTATTATTTACAAAGTCAATTAGTTCTATTAGGGAATGCATATCTAAGGATTCAAATTTAGATTATGGGGAACTATTAATTTCGCAAAGCATGTGAAAACGATTTTATTATAGTATTGGAAGACATAATGACAATATGAACTCAACACAACATCATTTTCTGAATCCAGTACTCGAAGCAACGGGATTACATCCAGTCGTGACCGTTGACCATTTGACTTGGTTTATTGGAATTATAAGTCATTATGACATTATGACTTATAAATACGAAAACCTGTTCTGCAACAATGGTATGTATTTGTTTCTTCTGCAACTCAAATTGGTATGGGGGAAACTTCAAAAGTATTTGTTCAATCAAGCTATTGGACCTGTGGAGGATCAACATTCCTTTATAAGTCACGATAATCTGCTTTGGCTGTTCTTCAACAGCTGACTTAGAATAATCTCTTTTAATTGTAAGGACAATTAAAAGAGATAAGTCGGCTGTTGAAGAACAACCAAAGCTTATTTTGCTTTGGCTATTCTTCAACAACCGACTTATCTCTTTAAGTTGTCCTTCAATATGTCCTTCAGACTCAGTGTATTAAGCGCAAATGGATCTGTAGAGGATCCAACAAAAAGTATAATAGTAATGGGGAATCATTGTATTTGGAACATCAAGCATATAGTTTGATATGATATTAAGATTTTAGCCTTACGTGTTTGTATGTATCAATTACTTATTATTATTGGTAATGTCATAGGTTTTTATGTAATTGTCATTTGTTTTAATTGGTCGTCATTTGGTTGATTGAATTTACGAGGTATAATTCGATACTTTAAATTACGTAATACAATTAGTAATCTTTTCGGTTGAGTTTACGAGTATTAAGAAAATTACATTACAATAAAAGAACTAAAACTATATTGGAATGTTTTTTAATGCAAATGTGTGCAAATAATAGGTGTATCCATAACATTATCAAATCGGAAGCAAATTTAATCAAATATTAAAAAAATTTAACACAATATAAAGAAACTGGTATAACGTTAGGTCTTCAAAATTTACACCCACTATTAATTGCAATATTAATTGAAGGATATGCTTAATCTCGTTTCCCTAGACGACCCTTCATTTGCTTTTTGGAATTACAAAATATTATATAATCGAATACCTCTACACTGCAATATATACATATGACAGTTATAGGAAAAAGAAATCAACATAACCATGGCTAACTTGATTGTACCAAGTATTATTCTGCAATTCAATCATGGTGTTCACTTTGAAAGAATGGTATGTATTTGTTTCTTTCCTTTCCCAACTCAAATTATTTATGGTTTCACAATATTTTCTAATTCCTACACATACTAACGTTTGCAATTGTACTTTGCAGCGTCTTCCTCAATACTTTAAGGACGTTCTCGGAGATGGGTTTTTTGGAATTGAACTCTATCGTGGGAACGTTGTTGAGTCGTGGCTTGCCACATTGGTCCACCAAGAACCCGAATCTGAAGACGGTGGTTGGGATATATACATTGATTTTGGGTGGGAAGATTTCGTTCAAAACAATGATTTGGAAACCGGTGATCAAATGCTTATCGTTTACGCAGGTGATAGCTCTTTACGATTTACTATATTTAACGTTGATGGGGTTGAAAAACCTTTTCCTGGGGTCTAGTTCCCTTATTTTGATAACTACACTTGGAAAATCAAGCAATTGGAACTCTGTTTGTCAATCGGAATAGGCCCTCGAACTATTGTCAATGTTTTCTTTTTGTTTCCTTTTGTTTATTATTAACAATAACTTAATTTTATGGTTTGTGTAATATATTGTATTGTCATTAAACATCTTTTATATTGTCAAAATGAACTGTGATTTCTGATTTATTGCTAACTATAAATTTCAAATTGGCAACATAATCCACACTGCAAAATAGTTCAATCACATGCCGAAATAATGTTCTTACTACTACTACCAAGCTTAGAATACATAAGCTATTTAACAATCATACATGCCAAAGAGAAATTGTCTTCACCAAACCCATACTAAAACTATTACAAATTTATTTAAGAAGATGACAATATAAAATTACATAATGATGAGAGTCCTTCCAATAACGCTGATAGAGAAGTCTTTACCCCGGCGTCAGACTAAGATCCCGACGCTTCAGATGTGCCCACTTCAGCTACTTATATAATTGTTTTAGAAGTATTAGAATAGTCGTAACAATGAATCATAACATTGTTAAATAACAAAGGAATGTGTGTACCTTAATTGAACCAAACCCTAGGACCTCGCTGTCTGTCCAGCCAAGACACCACCCAGTCTCACAGTCCACACTCCCCTTTTCCCACAGAACGCTCACTCCGCTAAAAAGACCTAGGCCTTCTTTCCCGGTCTCATGCATAGTAGCAGCTATGAGCTCATTGTATAGTGTCATCCAGTTGGCATCATTACTACGCGTCTCAGCCAACCAGTTTGTGTTTCTTAGTGATCATCTTAAAGTTTCTCTTAAACGAAGGGCGCGCAACATCCCTAACATTCCACACTACTATTGGCGTTCCTACTGATAGTGGTCGAACGTGGGGTTCATTGCTAACGGTAAAACGGATACCGTAGTACTGTGAAGCAGGATATCCAGTCATGAAATGGGAAGAAGTAACAAGAAATTCAACACTTGTCATTTCACCATGAACATGAAAGACAACTAGTGAATCAGTTACAAATCCAATTATGATAAATGAGGGTTTTGATGTCAAACGATAAATTGGACATTTGATGGAAATTGAGGGAACTGGGTCTATTATGAATGTAGGAACAATCTTAGAAACAGTGTTCAACTCGTTATAGTCATATGATCCAAGTTTGGAGTTAAAAATACTAGGGAAATCAACTAAACCACACATATCATAAAAATTTGGAAGATGAGATAGGTAAATGTTACCTTCATGGTCAATCATTTGCAACTTTTCTAGGTTTTTTGGCCACGCACCTTTAGGATTCCTTAGTATAGCACGAATGTCATCATCGTCTATGAACTCCACTTCAACCATGCCATTCTTCTCCTTCACCACACCATACTTAAATTTGTTGAAGTCCATCTCACTTTTTGTGTTTGTGTTTGGTTCAAACAAAGTAATGTCTTCTGGAGCATCAACCCCATGGCATCCAGAAGGGTAAATAGGCCTACTTCGATGATATCGGTTTTCCATAGCGTTTTCTGGGTTTGTGCTTATTTAGTAATAGGAAGTTTATGTAGTGTGTATAGCGCAAGTCTACACAGTATTACTAGAAGTATTTATAGAGGTATATGTTGTTGTGATGATATGTAGTAAAACAAACACAAGATGACAAAAATAAAAATGTCACTGGAATAAGAAATTATAAAATACAATACAAAAAATTATACTGAACATGAGTATGGTGAAATGACAAGACCGTGCATACCAATTTACTTTTTAATTTTAACAAATTAAGAATTAACGCAATTTACAATAACATAATCAATTATGAAAATAAGTATATTGAAATGACTAGATCATGCGCCACATAGAAAAATGTAAATTGTTCTGAGAAGAGCATGCTTAAAATTAGATGTTCAATAGATTCATCATTGAGAATTAGATATTAGATGATGGTCAACAATTACAGTCGTTGGAATGGAAAATAAGAGTCTCATTAGGTTCTCATTGGATTGGAAAATAGCAATTACAATCCAACTAACGCAAGAAAATTAAAATGTGTGTTCAACAATCATAAGTTAAAATCAAAATGTGCGGTCAACAATCATCATTTTAAATACGGGTAGTTATGTAAGATAAACGATGAAACTACTTATGACTTTATTGACCTATAGTATTACTATTTTCAAGAATAAAACAATGTTACTCCCTCCATCCCAGAAAGAACGACCAATTTGGCCTAATTTTAGTTCCAAAAAGAATGACCCATTTGCATTAAAACATCCACCAATTTGCAATAATATTTGTGCAACATTAGCTTCCCCATATAAAAAATTTGATTTTCCATGTAATTTTATTACTTTCTCTCTCTTTTTTTTTTTTACAAACCCCATGTAAATTTGTATTTTCAATATACTTTTACTTTCTTCTTTATATTTAACTTCTTAATACCCGCGTAATCAACCCAAATTTATATTATGAATAAGTTCATATATTTTATTAATAAGTTCATTACAAAGTCAATCACTTTACAAGAAATTGGTCGGAAGCCGAGATACAATAAGTACCTTAAATGTAATTATTATTATTATTATTATTATTATTATTATTATTATTATTATTATTATTATTATTATTATTATTATTATTATTATTATTATTAATATTATTATTATTATTATTATTATTATTATTATTATTAATCAAAGTATTATTTTCAAATAGTCATTAAAACAGTCGTTAAAATAAATAGTCATTAAAACAAGTCATTAAAAAAATTGATTATTAACTCGCTCTTCCCCTTAACATAGTACCATATATGATTAAATATCATTATTGTTATAAATAATTTAATATGCATTTTCTATTTTAAAATAGTCATTAAATGTTAAAACAGTATAGTAGCAACAATATCAAACTAATACACCTACCATTAGATTTTTTTTTTTTTGAATAACCTACCATTATATTAACCAATAGATTTGAGAAATCCACATTCATAGATTAAGCCATACTCTAAACACATACATAAATTAAATATATCGTTAGTGGTAGTCTTGGTAGAAAACCTATTTCTTAACAATAGCTAATCGAAACACAAAAGGATTTTCTACTTCATACATAAGCACAATCCCGTGACCCGCTTTGTTTTTTTTCTTTTTTCATCATTTTATTAACGTCGTTCCGTATTGAGGCGAAAATTATCTGTAAGTCCCCTCCTTCGTCGGCATAAACAATATCCAGTTCTGCATTCCACTTCTTTTCGTCCACAAAAACCTCAACTTGTGCAAAATCACCCATGCCAACGAAGACATCCCTAGCAAAATCCACTGGAATTTCCTGTAAGAATAAAAATATCATTAAGTTTTATATTGTAGGTATTACATCTATTGTCAAATAAAAAAACTATATTGTCAAATAAAAAACTATATTGTTTAAATCAAACTTACTAAGACACCTAATTTCACATCATTGTCTGATATAATTATTCCAACAGCATTACATTGAATTTGAGATTGCATGACTTCCATTTTTGCTTCAATTTCCGCTATTCGTTGTTTTGAAGTTTCTTTTTTCCTCCTACTAGAGGAACTGGGTTCGTTACAAAGACCATGAGCTAGGTTAGACAATCTTGTTGTAATTTCAATACCTAGGCGATAAAAACGAACATAAAAATTTCCTAAACCCCCGTAGTACAATTCCAAAGAATCACCCACGAGTATAACATTGTCGTTTATAAACGTTGACCACTTGTCTTCAATTGTCGTTTGAAAACCTTGACCCTCCTCCACATCACGAACCACAACCGTCCAATATTTAGTTGTATCTAGTCCACGATACACACGCCCATAACCGTTTATGTCTCTAACGGTTGCTCGATATTTAGATGGAATAACCTAAAATTCAAAATATGAACAAGATAAAATTTTCGCATTTTAATAATGCTACATAGAACGTATTCGAAATATTAATAATTACCAGTCGAGTTTTTTCTCCATCTTGAACTTGTTGAATTGGAAAACACGGTAAGACTCCATACAACTCATGTTACGTATCTATATGGTTAAAAAAATGCATCAAAATAAAATAATGCCAAAAAAATAAAACAAACAAAAATTTGGAAACAAGTACTGTTACCTCGGAGGACATCATCTTCAAGGTTTTAAAGAGAATTTAATCCAAAAAACAAGCAAATGCAACATGTTGTTGTATTTGGAGTGGTGTTCCATTTTATAGTTACCTTTTAATATTATTTATATTATGTTCACTGTTACATCACATTAAATGTCATTTCATGTTTATTATTTTTACGATTTAAATATCAATTAATTTGATTTATAATTTTACAAAATGATTGTTACAAATGACAATATGGATATATCACGTTGACGATAATGACAATATGGATATATCACATTGACGATAATGAACATACCAACCAAGACAAATGAACCGAGACAGAAAGAGTACATTTCACATGGTGAAATGTAGACCTCGATTAGTGGAGCCTACTCCCTCCGTTTTTAAATACTTGCTCCATTTCTATTATTTGCACTATTCATTTGTCCTACTTTGACTAATGTTTATGATTTATACATACGAAAAAATATAGTGTTGTTGATTATTAATTTTCAATTTTTAGAATCTATACTTATTGATAATTAAAGATATTTGTGATAAAAGATTAGTATCGGCATACGTGTCCAAGAGAAATGGAGCAAGTATTTAAAAACGGAGGGAGTATTTCTGAATGCATATCGACCTTTACACAGTCAACCAGAAAGGACAAAGCTTTTGACTTTTTCACTTCAAGTTTGTGGGTTCAGTTCAGTTCAACTCAGTTCAGTTCAGTTTAGTTGAGTTCAGTTCAGTTAAGTTCAATTGAGTTCAGTTCAGTTCACTTCAGTTGAGTTGAGTTCAGTTGAGTTCAGCTCAGTTCAGTTTAGTTCAGTTCAGTTGAGTTCAGTTTAGTTCAGTTTAGTTCGGTTGAGTTCGGTTGAGTTCAGTTGAGTTCGGTTGAGTTCAGGCCCTAACCTTAAACTGAACAGGCCCTAACCAAACTGTACAGAATTGAACAATTTTCAGTTCATATAGAATACATGACTTTATAGTTTGTATTTTTCCAATTTTTGATTCTGTACTCTTGTACTCCTGTACTACCTCAATTTTTAAGTACTTGCTACATTCCTCTTGGACACGCATGCCGATACTAATCTTTAATTAAGTATAAATTGTAACAATTGAGAATTCATAATCTATTCATTGATTTTAACATTTACACTCAACTAAACCCTAAACCCTTAACCCTAAACCCTCTAAACCCTAAACCACTAAACCCTAAACCCTAAACCACTAAACCCTAAACCCTAAACCCTAAACCCTAAACCCTAAACCCCCAACCCCCTAAACCCTAAACCACTAAACCCTAAACCCTAACAAATAATAATATTTATACTTTCAATTAGATCACCTTTTAATAACTACAATGGATTCAATTGAAATAATAACAATTACAATTGGATTTTACTTTCACCTATCAATTAGGATTACCAAAATACATTATTAAACTTTATTCGACTTTCCACAACATTTATTAAACTCATATAGGGATTGGACTCATCAATTTATATTCAAAGATAATTATTTACTTTATAATTTTATATCAAATGAAAAAAAATATAAAAGATACATAATAACCAGGCCACATGGCGTGACCTGATTGGTTTATGTTACACGGGGACCAAACCAAATGCTTACCATGGGATAGTATATACCATGGTATACTTTTACACCATCATTGTAGTAAAAATAATCATATTTTGGATGAATATTTACACCGTACACCGTGGTATAAAATTATACCACGAGTGTTGATGCTCTTATTTTCACACTCTTACTTTCCTAATAGGAGCATGTATATGGTCAATTTTGAATTTTTTGCAAAGGATTGATGACATGCCATGCCATCTTTGTTTTTTTCAATCACATCATGTTTTGGATTATTTGTTTTTGTTTTACTACTTATTCTTAGTTCCTTAATTCATGTGTAGCTTTACAATCAGAAATATAAAAAAGGAAGAGGGAGTATTGATTATCGTGTCATTTAAAAAAATCATTTTAATATGTGGTGGAGATTTATTTCAATCAAATTATGCGTGTAAAAATTTACTTCTAAGTGCAAAAATTTCAGTCATATTTAAGTCACTTCAAGCTAATTGTGGTGGAGATTAATTTCACGCTTATCAATAGTTTACAACTTGAAAAAATTCAAATTTTCCCTCCCCCAAAAAACCCAATTACCGCCAATGAATTCACCCCTAAAACAGAGTCATACTAATTGTTCGCCGACCAAATGCATTTGTTCAGTATAAATTTAGAGAGAGACAGTGTGCCTCATTGCTCTACTTTTTCCTCATCTTCATTATCAAAATTATTCAATCCAAATAGCAATTCTGGAATGGACAATCCTCTGAAGAATTGTTCTTACGATTTCGTGTGCCCCCCTTCCCACCGCCCACCAAAAATTGATGTTAACATTGAGGATTTACATGAGTGCGTAAAAAATGCACCCGATGATCTCCGTATGAAGCTTGCCAAAATTACCCTCAAGGAACGAAATCGAAGGATGATGTTTAGTCATCAGCTTGCTGATGAGTGGCATTTATGCCACTCTTTTATCCTTTTTCTCTAAGGATTCTCCCCTCATTTGCACTTGTTTGGCTCTTTTTCTAAGCATTTTTACTTAGTTTTGCTTCCTCTTTTATTTCTCCTTTATCCTCCCTTTTCTTAGTCTTCCCGCTTTGTTCTTATTGTGATTTTTATGCTTATGCTTTGTAGGAACCATCGGGATTTTCAAGAGGAGGAAGCTAAGCTCAAGGGAAGCTAGAGGAATCATGATTCAGAAGAGGTTCGGCTGAACCCCCTGATGGTGTGGCCGAACCCCCTGATGGTGTGGCCGAACCAAGGTGTGGCTGAACCTGCTCAGTGGTTCGGCCGAACGTTGAGGCAGGGGCAAGATGAAAATTGGCAGTTTTGCAGGAGTGGCCGAACCACAGGAGTTCGACCAGACTAGGATCAGGGAGGTTCGACCGAACCTACCCATGGTTCGGCCAAACCTACCCTGTAGTCTGGCCGAACCTACCCTGTAGTCCGGCCGAACCTTCCCATTTGTTCGGTCAGACCTCTCCTTTTATCAGCTGGCTCTATACGGACTATATAAGTCCCATCTTAGAACGTTTTGAAAGGGGGATTAACTTAGTTTTAATTTTTCTACATTTTTTAGCTTAATCTAGAGAGAGAAACACTATTAGTCTTCATTGGTAGAGAGAGAAAGTGTGGTTTTCTTCATTGGTGAACTTGGATTTTGAAGAAGGAGTTTTGTTCAATCCTTTGTAGACCTTCATCTTCAATTAATGAGCAATCTCTTACTCTTTCTCTTTACCTTTGTTTTTTATTTTGCTTATTTGCTTTGATTTTTCTTCTTTACTTATTAATCATGTTGACGCTTATTGATTTGATGATTGATATTGTTTTCAATATGATTTGTGAGTAGTCACCTAGCCAAGGGTATGGGGATGGTGTAGTTGCTAATTGTTCATGCTTATAATGTTGGGGTTATGTTAATGGTGATTAAAGTCTTTTCATGCTTTATATTCTTTGGTCTTTCTTGCAACTGCACATTGTTAGTTGATCAAAGATGAGTCTTTACTAACAAGTAACGGAAGTTGACTTAGTTGAGATTCATTACTATCGATAATTCTTTGTTTGCACCTTCTAATATATGATTCTAATGTGGAAACATAGAGGCTATGTTAGGAGAAACCAATTAACCCCGGAAGACGGTTAGATTGGACCCCTTTACTTCGGTATTCGTGCATGTTTAGTTTACCATTGATATGCTACTTTGTTATTGCATGATCAAGCGTCAACTTCACCTACCCATTTCCCTTGGTGCCTAGCTATATTAATTTTAATCCATTTTGTTCTTAGTTTAACCTTCTAGTTATTCACACTTCTTGTTCCGATATAGCTTAGACCCTAGGTAATGAATGCAGTGCTTAAGCATTTCTCCCTGTGGTTCGACCCCTCTATTTACCCTATACACGTATTAGGTCGGTAGAGCGTTATAAATTCATTTGATTTAGGTGTAGTCGCTCAACGACACGATTATTGCCTTGTCAAATTGGCGCCGTTGCCGGGGAGACGATTTCCATTGCTATTTCATTGCTTGTTTGAGACTATCTCACCTTTATTTGTTAGTGTTTTCTACTTTTGTTACTTGTCAGTGCTTACGTTCTTCTTAGCTTTGTTGTATGAACAGAGGACGAACCCGCTCAAGATCTTTGATTCCCATCGATCCAGAGCTAGAGAGGTCTTTGTCCCTACTTCGAAGAGAAGCAAGAGCAAGGAGTAGAAATTCCCGCACTCCAACGAGAGGAGTAAGAGAATTAGAAGATACTCCACCCTCTTCACCTTCAAGTGAAGAATTAGATAGCCCTAAATCATCTTTGAGTTCAGAAATCAACCCTTTCTCAACCTATAAGTTTGAGAGTAAAGAAGGTTCTAAAATGGGAGAGAATACGCCTTTGAGTCATCTTGGGCCCCCCGAAGCTTTTAGAGCGCAAAGTGGGATCCTAACTCCTACTACTCAAGCCAATAATTTCGAGATCAAGCCTAATTTGATTGCCTTGATTGAGAGGAAACAATTCTCGGGTGGAAAGTTTGAGAGTCCTCATGAGCACCTAAAAGAGTTTGAGAAATATTTTGACACAATAAAGGCCAATGGAGTGACTCAAGAATATATTCGCCTCAAAATGTTTCCATTTTCGCTAATTGGGAGAGGTCTAGAATGGCTAGAGAAGGAGGTTCCCCCTAATTCTCTCACGACATGGGACCAAGTGACTACGGCCTTCTTGAGGAGGTTTTATAACCATAGGAAGACCGCCGAGGCTCGGTCTTTGATTCAAGGTTTTCGCCAAAAGAGTGGTGAGTCTCTAAGTGCGGCATGGGAACGATACAAAGAGCTTCAACGTCAATGCCCACACCATGGGATACCCAAGTATTAACTCATTCACACTTTCTATGGAGGTCTCACACCTCAAGGAAGAACAAGCCTAGACGCCGCGGCCGGTGGTCCAATCATGAACAAAGGAGAGCATGAAGTGGAGTGTATTATAGAGGAAGCCGCAAAGCACTATGATGATTGGTACGAAGGAGAAAGGGATGCTACTTCTAGCAAGGGTGTTTATGCATTGGAGCAAGCCAACGCAATCAACAACCTTTCTACCCAAATCTCCAAAATGACCAAGCAAATGGATGAATTGATGAAAGAAAGGTCCAACCTTCATGGTAATACCTCCCCTTCAACCAAGGGAGGCAATGGTATGGATACTTCCTCCCCCTCTTCTTACAATACAATGCCCCAAGGATGCATGTTTTGTTCTAATTGTGAAACCTATGATCATGATACCTCTCATTGTGTCTATGCTTGTGAAGTCCAACCCCCTTCCCATGAACATGATAGTAATATGGAAAATGTCAATGCTATGAATTTTGCTCCTAGAATGGGAAATGTAGGAAACTTGAGGCAAAACTCCAATCAAATGGTGAATTGGAATCAAGGTGGAAACCGTGGTTGGAACCAAAGTGGTGGTGGTTATGATAACCAATACCATGGTGGGGGAGGCCCTTCCAATTTCAATGGAAGAGGCTACTCTAACCAAAGAGGGTATGGTAATCAAAACCAACAACCTAATTCCCGATACCATGACCATCAAAATCAAAATTTTGGTGACCAGGGTAACATGGGAAATAATCAACAAAGCAATGTTCCTAACCAAGGCACCGGAGGCAATAGGGGCCAATTTGTTTCTAACTATGCCCAAACTAATAGGCCTCCGGGTTTCCATCAACCCCAACTTCCTCCACCTCAACAACCTCTTCAACTTGAAGCCCCTCCAATAGATCCCGTGATGGCTAAATTAGATGCTCTTTTAAAAATGCGTGAGGAGGATCAAAAGAAACACGAAGAGGCCCAAAAACGAACCAATGCTCATATGAAAATGCTTGAGACTCAAATTGCTCAACTTGCATCTAATTCATCCCCTTCTTCTTCTTCTCCTTCTTCTTCTCACATCCCAAGTCAAGGAGTCAACCCAAAACCTTTGTATGCCGTGACAACAAGGAGTGGGAAGGTAGTAGGCAGTGACCCTTTAATTGAGGAAGAACCCCAAGAAGAGGTGGAGTTAGAGAATGAGGGTGAAAAACCCAATGAGCCATTGAGTGTTGAAAAGGAAAAACATGTTGAGGTGCCCAAGGAAAAAGAAGCCACCCCCTTGCCCCTAAATCTCCAACCTAGAGAGGAGAAGCTACCCTTTCCACAACGATTTGTGAGAGCTAAACTTGATGCCCAATTTGGGAAGTTTTTGGAAGTCATTAAGAATTTGCATATCTCCGTCCCTTTTGTTGATGCTATGAAGCAAATGCCCCACTATTCCAAATTTTTGAAAGATCTTTTGAGTGGGAGAAGGGAGTGTGAGACGGTGAGTTTGACCGCCAATTGTAGTGCAATTCTTTCCAACAAACTACCTACCAAATTGAAAGATCCGGGTAACTTTTCCATCCCTTGTTCTATCAATGGCATTGAATTTGATAAAGCCTTGTGTGATTTAGGAGCAAGTGTGAGTCTCATGCCCTATTCCGTCTACCAAAAGCTTAGTGTAGGAACCCTCTCTCCCACTAACATTACTCTCCAACTAGCGGACCGTTCCGTTAAGTTCCCAATGGGTAAAGTTGAGGACATCTTCCTTAAGGTAGGAAAGTTCACATTCCCCGTGGATTTCTATGTGCTAGAGATGGATGAGGATGAGAGGATTCCTATAATTTTGGGTAGGCCATTTCTAGCCACTTCTAGAGCTATCATCGATGTGAAGGAGGGGAAGATATCCTTGAAAATTGACAATGATTCTATTGAGTTTGATTTGAATAATGTCATGCAACAACCCTCCTCAAGTGGTGAATGATGTAGGGTAGATGTTCTTGATACGGTTCTTGATGAATTTTCTCGCTCCCACTTGCATACTACTAATGATCCTCTTGAAAGTGTGTTGTTGAATGAATCAAAGATAGGTACTCACAAAGAAGACATACAATTCTATGAGGATTTGCTTGAGGAAAGCAAGAAGGAGTGCAAGGGCGCGAGCATGGAAGAAGAGGCTCCTTACATTCATGACCTCTTTCAAGTTGAAGAAAGAGAAGAGAGCCCCAATGGTAAGGGAGCACCAAAGGTAGACTTGAAACCTCTACCTTTGGGCTTGAGGTATGCATTTCTTGCTCCCGATGAGTCTTTCCCCGTGATTGTAAATTCTAACCTAACGAAGGAGCAAACCTCCCTCTTGATCAATGTTTTGAAAAAACACAAGAAAGCTTTGGGTTATACCATTGATGATATCAAAGGTATTAGTCCATCTTTATGTATGCAAAAAATTGATCTAGAGGGAGATGCCAAACCCGTTAAGCAAAGGCAAAGAAAGCTTAACCCTTCCATGCAAGAGGTTGTGCGGAAGGAAGTGGCTAAGCTTCTTGATGCGGGAATTATTTACCCAATTGCTCATAGTGATTGGGTATCTCCCGTGCAAGTTGTGCCTAAGAAAGGGGGCATGACGGTAGTGAAAAATGATCATGATCAACTAGTACCCACTAGACTTGTTACCGGTTGGTGCATGTGTATTGACTATCGCCAACTTAACACAAGTACATGCAAAGATCATTTTTCACTACCGTTCATTGATCAAATGTTGGAAAGGCTTACAAAGCATTCCTTCTATTGTTTCCTTGATGGTTACTCAGGATTTTTCCAAATCCCAATTGACCCTAAGGATCAAGAGAAGACGACTTTCACATGCCCCTACGGTACTTATGCGTATCGTAGGATGCCTTTCGGGCTTTGTAATGCCCCCGCAACATTCCAACGTTGCATGATGTCCATTTTTAGTTATATGATTGAGGATGAGATAGAAGTCTTCATGGATGACTTCTCCGTTGGAGGAGCCACCTATGAAGATTGTCTATCTAATTTATCTCGTTGCTTAGAAAGGTGTGAGAGGTCTAACCTCGTGTTGAATTGGGAAAAGTGCCACTTTATGGTTGAAAGAGGGATTGTTCTTGGGCACAAAATTTCCCATTCCGGCATTGAGGTTGATAGAGCCAAGGTTGAGGTCATCGAAAAACTTCCTCCCCCCACCAACGTGAGGGAAGTGAGGTCTTTTCTTGGCCATGCCGGGTTCTATCGGCGCTTTATTAAAGATTTTTCAATGATCTCTAAGCCTCTCACATCCCTATTGCAACAAGATAAGGAGTTTTTGTTTGATGATGCTTGTCATAAGTCCTTTTGTAGGTTGAAAGAAGCCCTTTGCACCGCTCCTATTGTCCAAGGTCCGGATTGGTCTCTTTCATTTGAGCTCATGTGCGATGAAAGCGACGAGGCCATTGGATCGGTTCTTAGAAAACAAAAGAATGGGAAACTTCATGTCATACATTATTTGTCTAAAACTCTCAATGATGCCCAACGAAACTACACAACTACCGAGAAGTAGTTCCTAGCGGTTATCCATTCATTCGAGAAGTTTAGAACCTACCTCGTTGGTTCTAAGACAATTGTGTATACCGCCCACTCGGCTCTCAAATATTTGATAGGGAAGAAGGAAGCTAAACCAAGGTTGTTGAGATGGGTTTTAGTCCTCCAAGACTTCGATTATGAGATGAGAGACAAGAAGGGAGCCGAGAATGTGGTGGCGGATCACCTCTCAAGGTTGGGTGGTGCAAGGTTTGAAGATGATGGCTTGCCAATAGAGGACGCTCTAAGAGATGATGTGCTTTATGTCCTTGAAGTGAAATCGGAGCCTTGGTATGCGGATATTGTGAATTACTTAGCTTGTAGTGCCATACCGCCGGATTTCACTTCGCAACAATGTCGAAAACTCAAGCACGAGGCCAAGAGATACATTTGGGATGATCCCATTTTATTAAAAAGAGGGGTCGATGGTTTGTTGAGGAGATGCGTCCCCAACGACGAGGTTCAAAGTGTTCTCCATATGTGCCACTCTTCTCCTTGTGGTGGGCATATGAGTGCTCAAAAGACCGCGTCAAAGGTCCTTCAATCTATGCTCTTTTGGCCTTCTCTATTCAAGGATGCGTGGATATTCGTCAAAACTTGTGATAGATGTCAACGGATGGGGAATATTTCTAGAAGGGATGAAATGCCGCAAAACCCCATCCTTGAGCTTGAAGTTTTTGATGTGAGGGCTATAGACTTCATGGGCCCTTTCATTTCTTCACATGGGAACAAGTATATTTTGGTCGCCGTTGACTATGTGTCTAAGTGGGTGGACGCCGTGGCTTCTCCAACGAATGACTCTAAGGTGGTGGTCAATCTTTTCAAGAAAGTGATCTTCTCGAGATTTGGTGTTCCAAGAGCAATAATTAGTGATGGGGGATCGCATTTCAAGCACCACACCTTCGTTTGACTACTTAATAAATATGGGGTGTCTCACAAGCGAAGGTTTGCATACCACCCTCAAACAAGTGGTCAAGCGGAGGTCACCAATAGAGAGCTCAAGGTGATTTTGGAGAAAACGGTTGCTAGGACAAGGAAGGATTGGTCCTCCAAACTTATTGATTAACTATGGGCTTATAGGACCGCCTTCAAAACTCTAATAGGGACCACTCCCTACAAAGCTTGTCTATGGGAAAAATTGTCATTTGCCCGTGGAGATGGAGCATCGAACGCATTGGGCAATCAAGCAAATCAACTTTGATCTCCATAGTGCGGGTGAGCAAAGGCTTCTAGAGCTACATGAGTTAGAGGAGTTGAGGATGAATGCCTACGATAGCGCAAGCATGTATAAGGCGCGGACTAAGGCTTGGCACGATGCTCAAATTGTCAAGAAGGAATTCGTCAAAGGCCAAAAAGTCCTCCTATTCAACTCCCGCTTGAAGCTTTTCCCGGGCAAACTTAGGTCAAGGTGGAGTGGGCCGTACATTGTCACGGAAGTGTTCCCATATGGAGCCTACGAAATTTCCCAAGACGACCATTCTCCTTTCAAAGTCAATGGTCACCGTCTCAAGCCCTATTATGAAGGATTCCCAAGTGATGAACCGGTTTCTGTGACACTTCTTGATGTGCATCGTCAATTCGACCCTCCTTGATCAACTCAAGGAACGTCGAGCTAACGACGTTAACCAAAAGCGCTTCCGGGAGGCAACCCGAGTTTCTTACCCTTTTATACTTTTTCTTTTCATGTTGCTTCTATTTTTCCATCTACGACTTTGGATTGTTGGGATTTTTGAGTTTTGATTCTGCTTGGGTTTTAGATATGCTTTGCATCTAGCATGATTGTAATGTGTTTAGATGTGTGTTAAGGACTATTTTTACTTGCGTGATTCTTTATGGGAGTTTGGCCGAACCACTTCATGTTCGGCCACTGCAGCAATTTCAAGGATTTATGGCAACATTCTGCCAAAAACAAAAATATTGCATTCTGGCAGAAGGTTCGACTGAACCCCTGGGAGGTTCGACTGAACCCCTGGGAGGTTCGACTGAACTTATACAGTAGTGCAGCCGAACCTTCCTGGGTTCGGTCACTCCTTAATTTTTAGAAATTTTCAGCAACTTTCTGCCAGAATTTTCAAATTTGCAGTTCCAGCACAGGTTCGACCGAACCCCAGGATGGTTCGACCGAACTTAATTTGTAGTCTGGCCGAACTTTCCTTGGTTCGGTCACTCCTCTCTTTTTGCGATTTTGCTGGAACTTTCTGCCCGGATTTCATAAAGTAGAGTTTTGGCAATGGTTCGACCGAACCTAAGGGGAGTTCGGCCGAACTTCTACTGTGGTTCGACCGAACATACCCTTGGTTTGGCCGAACCTCTCTTCAGATTCGAAAAAAAATGCTGCCTTAAGTTCTATTTTGCTGCATTTTCGTGACCACAACTCCCATATTCGTCACCTACCTCTTTCTTCTCTTTCTCACTCTAAACCTCCATTGCACCTCCCCTTACAACCTCAAATCTCCATCAAAATCACTCCAATCTTCACCCTTTCTCACTTATTTTCCATCCTTTACTCAATTTCTACAATCTCTACCAAAAATTCCTCACAAAACAAACCCATCTTTCCATTTTCCCCAATTTCAAGGGTTTAAGTGCTTCGGTGTTTTTGGGTTTTTACTTCATTCCAATCAATTGTGGTATGTTTATTCTAGCTTTTGCAAGTTTATTTCTTTAATTTCTTATAGTTTTACCATGTTTTACATATTTAAGTGTGAATTATGGTATTCTTGAAATTGTTAGTAATGACTTGTTTGTTTCATGTGGTTCTTTGGATTGACTTGTTGCAATTGATTGGTTGTTGATAGTAGAACATTTTGTTATGATTATTATGCATGTTTACCTTGGTTTTATTTTGATCTCAATGTCTTTGAGTGTTGATTTCATACTAGGGTATTCATGTTACCATTTTATGATTGAGAAATGCATGAGTTGGATGTTGTTGGAGATTGTTATTCATTGTTTTAGCTTGATTTTGATGGTTTGATGAATGGATATCATGAAAATTAGGGGACATCATGCCAAATTTCACCTAGACCTTGTTAGGACTAATTTAGGAATGACATAGGAATTCTTATTCAAACCTTGGTTCAAATGTATTCATGCATGCCTTGAATTGTATACTCTCATGCATACACTTTTACCTTGGCTAAGTACTTGGCTTCTAATGTCATTTCTTATCAATTTGTTCTAATGATATGCTCTTGGTGAATTTGTAGAATCAAGATGTTCGACAAGGGAAAAGGAAAGTCAAAGAAAAAGAGGGTGGGAGAATCCTCAGCACCGCAATTCCCACCTCCTCCCGGCATCAATGATCATGGCATTATTGCTCTGGACGAGCAATTTTGGCCTATATATGCATCACTCATCAAGCGTCCGATTAGGTCTACAAGGTTCTTTTGCCCTCAAACTTTGAGGAAGCTGGGAATATTGGATGAGGTGACAAGGTTGGCTCAAAACTTTGGATGGGGCGACTTCATTCACCTCCACGCTCACACTTACGAGCGTGTGACTTTGGAATTCCTTTCCTCCCTCCGCAAGGAAGTTTTTAAGCCGGAAGATGTCGATGAGGATCCTCAACTCATGATACACTTCAGGATGTTCAACGAGGATCACTCTCTAACGGAGAGTGATCTAAATGAGATCTTCTTTTGGCACGCCACCGGCCTTGATCACCCGTCTAAAATGACCTCCTCCCATCGCATTCCTTACAACGAGCAAGAGTGGTGGAGGAGCATCACAAACAAGGATAGGTTCCAAACCAATACCTCAAAGGTCAACAACATCATTCATATAGCCTTGAGGTATTTTGTACGGCTTACCAATACGCCGTGTTCTTCAAAGCCAACCTCGGCTCCATGGTAAAAGACGAGGTTACTTGCCTATTCTTGGCCGATAATCCTCAACGGCTAAAATTTCAATGCTCCTCCACCTTTATCCAACGGCTCTTGGATACTAGGGACAACCGTCTCGGTGACGAGATATTTATAGGTGGCATGATTACTATCATTGCTCTTTCTTTGAAGGATGGAGCATACAAAGACCAAATTGAATTGCTCCCAACCGTGCACCAAACCCGAGAAGAGCTCACCGATGAGTTCCCTCCCTATGCTCTATCCATAAGCGCCCTCTGTCACAGCCGCTTCCTCAATTACACTACTAGCAAGCGCCGTTTTATCCTCTTGGTCGATAGGGAGATCGAATGGTGTGTCCTCCCGGACCCCGACCTCACTATGGTGGACCACTCCGCACCTCTCAAATGGAAGATCCCTCAGCAAATCATCCCCAATGAGCTGAGGCAACCTAGAGCCCGGGGTGGAGCTCCTCAACCTCCACCGGTCCTCCATCAAGAGCAAATCATTCCCCCCCTTAGCGGGGGAGGTGAGGCATCTTCTTCTTCTTCCATTCCTCGTTTTGATTTCAATGCCCTTCGTAGTACCCTCGATGATATCCGTCGAGACAATCAAGCTTCCATTGAGCAATGGGGGTATTACGCGAGGGCAAATTATGACAATCTTGTGCAAGCAGGCATTCAAGCGCCCTATGTGAACTACCCTTACCACCCTCCTTAAGAGGGTCCGGTCAATCATTGGGGACCCTATGACCCTCAACTCCCCACCCCCCCTTGCTACGCCTATTGGGAAGGTCCCATCGACCCTACCCAACGCGTTGGCACCCCCCCATACGACCCCTATCGTCCGGGTGGGTGTGATCCGGCTTATGACCCGGCATCCACTTCCACCCCCGCTCCTTTTGATGGTGGTTGGGGTGCCCAAGGGTGGCCCTATGCGCACTTTAACCAACCCTTCCACCCTTTCATGGACACTCCCGGGTTTGATCCTAACAACCCCCCTCAACCTAGGGGGCGAGGAGATGATAACCAGTGATGAGGGATCTTTCTCCCCCCCCCCCCCCGATCTTCTCACTTGTCACTTTTGCTCGGGACGAGCAAAAGAATAGTGTGGGGGAGGATGTCCTTTTGGTTTGTTGAAGTGTACATAGGAAGGTAGAGTGGTAGGGTAATTGCTTGCACATAAGGAGGATAGTGAGGATAGTGGCCTTGTGGTATTGATGTGGCGTTGTGACGGTGGTGATGATGTTGGTGATGTTGTGATGGTGATGTGATGAGATGGTGATGTTGTGATGATATTGATGTGATGATGATGATGATGTTTTATGATTATTTTTGCTGATTTCTGATGATTTTCTTTGATGATCCCTGAGTTTTTGTAGGTGGAGATGCTCCCGAAAAAAAAAAATCCAAATTTCCCGAAACTCCAAATCCCCTTAATCCAAACTTTGTAGATAGCTTTTTATTTATTTTTTCTTATTTTTGTTTATTTCTTTAGTCTTTTTCTTTGTTTTCTAACCTTTTCTTGTTTTGTTGTAGTTTCTTTTGTTTGGCTCATCTTTATTGAAGCATGAAGCGGAGATGTAGGACGTTAAGGAGCAACACTAGCTCCCTTGGTGAGATTGGATATATTACCTTGTCTTATATTTCAAGCGGCATTCGGTGAGACCTTTCCTCTCTTTCTTTTTCTTTTTCTTTTTCTTTGAGTGCTTAGTTTAGGAAGAGTTGAATGGTTCGAGGTTGATTGATTTTGGTTCCAAGGAACCTGGGATCGTTGATGTTGATATCAACGATCACTTGTATGTCGATTGGGATTTATTTGATTTACATGCCTCGATTATGAACCTTGTTAATTTCTTCCTCCTTTTTGTGTGTTTTTCTTGTTCTCTTTTGTGTAACGAGCATGACTATGGCAAGTTGAAATATTTTTGATGTGGATTTGCTCATTCATTTGGATTCAAGAATTTGTGTGCCTTTTTGATGACATGGCTTTGAATGCTTACCTTCCTAGTTGATGAGGGTTTACGCGGTTTAAGAATGCTTAAGGTTGAATTAGACACATTATAAGCTAAGGTAGCCCGGTTTAGAACTCTTGATGACGTTTGAACCCCCTAGTTCACGGGAAAGTGGTAAGATGGTGTTGCTCTCCGTAGTGAATAGGATTCCCTTGGTTGGTATTTGCTTATTTTTATCCCGTGTGAGCGTCATTTGTTCTAGCCTTCATCACTATTGTGAGCGGCGTTTTGGATCCTTAACTATGCATGTCTCAATCTTTGTGTTGGTATTTAGCTCCCGAGATCGTGACCAAACAACTTTAAAGGAGGAAGAGGGCATTTCTTCTCATTTTTCTTTGTTTTCTTTGTGTTTTGTTACAAATTTGGTTTTCATTTTTACATCCACCCACTTGCTAACCAATTTGGGCCTCATTCCCCTTTCTTGATCTAGCCATATTACAAACCTATCAGCCTATGTTCTACCAACCCTTGTAGTTAGTGAAGCATTGGCTTTTGAGGTTCGAATTCGAGAGTGTTGGTTTTAGGGCAAGAAAGTTGTGAATATTGGTTCAAGTGAGATTTTGAAAGTTGTTCATGAAAGAAAATATTTGCAAAAAGTTTGTGAGGAAGGATGCAACGTATGAAGTCCAAAAGAAAAAAAAGAAAAAAAAAGAAAAAAAAAGAAGAGAATATAAAAAAAAAGAGAAAGAGAAGTTGAAAAAAAAAAAGGAAAAGGAAGAGAAAATGATGAGAGAAATGAAGTAATGTTATGAAATTTTGCAATTGAGGTTGTAATTTGAATTTAGGTTCAATTCTTAGGTGGTTCTTGAGAGATGGCCACTCTTTTGCTTTACTTAGGATTTGCTACCAAAAATTTTCAAATTAATTCCCAACCTTAACCCCTAGCCATGACATTACAACCCAAGTTAAGACCCTTGGACTTAGAGAAGTGCGGTCAAAGAACGGTGGAGGGAGATAGATTTCAACCCTATGGAAAGAGTGTGCATAGTTGAGATGTCGGGATAACCTTATGACTCCACAATAAATTTCTTTTTCCGGTTCCCTCGAGGAATCATGAGGAGCTAACTTGGGGATGATTTGAAGCTAGTGGAGAGAACGCGGACCGTCTTGGTTGGAGCTAGGGCAGAGGATGAAATCATTAGTTCTCTACGCTTAGTTTAGGCTTGTCTCCTTCAACCATGAGCATCTTAGAACGTGTTCCCCCTCTTTGAGTTGAGAAAAGTAAGCATTCTTTGATTCATGTCCCTATGTTAGAGTCCATTTGGAGCATTTCCCATCGTGAAACTTGATTGATTTTCTTAACCCTTGTCATATTATGCTTGTTGTGTGTGTTGTCTTTTTTGTTTTAGTATTCCTTGCTTGAGGACAAGCAAAAGGCAAGTGTGGGGGATTTTGATGAGTGGAATTTATGCCACTCTTTTATCCTTTTTCTCTAAGGATTCTCCCCTCATTTGCACTTGTTTGGCCCTTTTTCTAAGCATTTTTACTTAGTTTTGCTTCCTCTTTTCTTTCTCCTTTATCCTCCCTTTTCTTAGTCTTCCCGCTATGCTTATGCTTTGTAGGAACCATCGGGATTTTCAAGAGGAGGAAGCTAAGCTCAAGGGAAGCTAGAGGAAGCATGATTCAGAAGAGGTTCGGCCAAACCCCTTGATGGTGTGGCCGAAACAAGGTGTGGCCGAACCTGCTCAGTGGTTCGGCCGAACGTTGAGGCAGGGGCAAGATGAAAATTGGCAGTTTTGCAGGAGTGGCCGAACCACAGGAGTTCGACTAGACCAGGATCAGGGAGGTTTGACCGAACCTACCCATGGTTCGGCCGAACCTACCTTGTAGTCCGGCCGAACCTACCCTGTAGTCCGGCCGAACCATCCCATTTGTTTGGTCGGACCTCTCCTTTTATCAGCTGGCTCTGTACGGACTATATAAGTCCCATCTTAAAACGTTTTGAAGGGGGGATTAACTTAGTTTTAATTTTTCTACATTTTTTAGCTTAATCTAGAGAGAGAAACACTATTAGTCTTCATTGGTAGAGAGAGAAAGTGTGGTTTTCTTCATTGATGAACTTAGATTTTGAAGAAGGAGTTTTGTTCAATCCTTTGTAGACCTTCATCTTCAATTAATGAGCAATCTCTTACTCTTTCTCTTTACCTTTGCTTTTGATTTTGCTTATTTGCTTTGATTTTTCTTCTTTGCTTATTAATCATGTTGATGCTTATTGATTTGATGATTGATATTGTTTTCAATATGATTTGTGAGTAGTCACCTAGCCAAGGGTATGGGGATGTGTAGTTGCTAATTGTTCATGCTTATAATGTTGGGGTTATGTTAATGGTGATTAAAGTCTTTGCATGCTTGATATTCTTTGGTCTTTCTTGCAAGTGCACATTGTTAGTTGATCAAAGATGAGTCTTTACTAACAAGTAACGGAAGTTGACTTAGTTGAGATTCATTACTATCGATAATTCTTTGTTTGCACCTTCTAATATATGGTTCTAATGTGGAAACATAGAGGCTATGTTAGGAGAAACCAATTAACCCCGGAAGACGGTTATATTGGACCCCTTTACTTTGGTATTTGTGCATGTTTAGTTTACCATTGATATGCTACTTTGTTATTGCATGATCAAGCGTCAACTTCACCTACCCATTTCCCTTGGTGCCTTGCTATATTAATTTTAATCTATTTTTTTCTTAGTTTAACCTTCTAGTTATTCACACTTCTTGTTCCGAGATAGCTTAGACCCTAGGTAATGAATGCAGTGCTTAAGCATTTCTCCCTGTGGTTCGACCCCTCTATTTACCCTATACACGTATTAGGTCGGTAGAGCGTTATAAATTCATTTGATTTAGGTGTAGTCGCTCAACGACACGATTATTGCCTTGTCACTTGCTGCGATTGAACGGAGTGGGAATGTCTTATACGACATACGATTCCACCCGGAGTACCCTTATCTAAGGCCTTTCAAGATTACGTATCCTATTTATTTTAGGCGTGATGCCTTTGCTATGCTTTTTTATATGCTTGACTTATACACCATTTCATTTTCATTTTAGTTGGGTGAGTTTAGAGAACATATCTATAAATGCCAGTTGTTTCAAAGGCAATACATGTATTTTGAGAAGTTCCTGAGGTTAGTCATGCCATTGGAGAAATGGGATGAAGTTTTAGTTGAGTGTCAAGCCACACATGGAGAAAATGCGTGGGCAATGGTGACTCTGCGCCGTGAGTTTCAACTCAAATTGATGAAGAGAAAACTACAGCAACCATGAAATGGATACAATTCTCAAACAAAGGGTTCAACGAGGTGTTTGACGAAGACGAGAAGTAGTACAAGAGCTTTGTGTCAATGATTTGTAGCATCAATGAAGTAGAGGACGAAGTAGTAGCAGGAATTCTTAAACACCTTCCCGTGACAGACACAGAGAGTCTCTTCCCAGATAATTACAATGAAAATTTGGCAGATGCTTGCATCAACCATAGCGAGCGGTACCTTTTCCGGTACTTAGGATCTTCTGATTCTGAGGATATGGTGGACTCTGATGACGACTCTGACGACCTAGCATGGTGGTAAGTGTTGGTACGATTAAAACAAATGCATATAAAATCTAATAAATTTTTTGATCTTTTGCAGTGTTATACAGTTCGACTTTATGATAACGTTAGTTTTGTTGATGTTTTATTATCATTAGTACTAGTTTATTGTATAATAACCATTAGTACTATTAACGATATGCTTTATTTTAAGTTGTAATTGTATAAATGGTTTTCACTTAAACGTTTATCGTCATCTAAAGTAGTTTAATGTACCTTATGATTACGTAATTGACACCACCACTTAGGCCCACGCCGTGGTAGCCATGTTCAACCAGTTCAGAACATAGAATTTTCTTATGAATGTGTATCCATTTGGTATATTGACTACGAGTCTCAACCAAAAATGAATACAATAGGTTTATGTTTACGAGTGATGACTTCATAATTACTAACAAATGACAGTCGAGCAATATCTCTAACATTCCATATTACAATTGGAGTTCCATATGGTAAAATAAGTGAGTTATTGTTGTGGGGGGGGGGGGGGGGGTAAGTCGGACAACATAGTATCGAGAATCAGGCAAATCTTTGTTTAGGTAATCTTGGGTGACTCCAAATTAAAGACTACTTATATTACCATGAACGTGGAAACTGAAAGGGCATCACTCACAGACCCAATTTTAACTACAACAGGAGTTGAACATAGACGATAAATAGGACAGTCGACATTTAAAAAGGGGACAGGATCGGCTATATCAGTTAGGGGTGGTGGAACAATTTTAGAGATCGTGTTCATAGCCACAAAATTGAAGGAATCTAAAATATATTTTATTCCCGTAGGGTGAATAACTCCACATAAGTCATTATAATTTGGAAGATGAGCAGGTTTTGTGATACCTGCTTCCGAAATCATTTGCAAACGGGACATTGAAATGGGCCATGCTGCATCCGGGTTCCTAACCAATGCTCTCACATCAGCATCGTCCACAGCCATAAACTGGATGACCCCTTCTTTATCTTTCATTACGAAGCCGTACTTGAAATTATTGAAGTCCATTTCAGTGGTATTTTAGGTATTTGGTCCAAAGTACAAGATCTCCGTAGGAGAATCTATACCATGGCAATCGTCAAGATACTTAGGATTGTTTAGAGAGTAACAGTGTGACATTTTTTTAAATATATCTGCTCTAGTTTTGGTATGGTAATGAGTTTTTCTACACCTTATATTGGATGAATTTGAATTTAAATTGCGCATGCTGGACAATAAATGACAAGAATTGGACTGAAATGACAATTTACTGAATTATTACTGAAGTATTGCTGAAGTATCACAGGATAGAATTAAAAAGACAAGAAAAAGTGAAAAGATAACAGTGCATAACACATGAAAAGACAATACATATGATTAAGCCTTCAAAATGAACATCGTATTACTTACACACATTATGATAACATATGATTAACCCTTCAAATTTAACATCAAATTACATACATACATATTATGGTAACACATGATTAAGCCATCAAATGGAACATCGTTTTACTTGCACACATTACCAAATGTGACTTATGAACAAAACCAAAAACCGCAAACATTAACAAATGTACTGCATCTAATCAACTCCATTCAAGACCATGTCTTCTTATAAAGTCATCTTAAAAAATGGGGGGAAAAATTGAATCTGCACTAACATCATCTTCATATCCTTCCTTGTCAACATCTCCACCAACAAACTAATTTGGTGGGACGTAGGACGGGGGAGGCATATCCTAAAATAGTAATTTGACAGTAAAATGTGAAAAAACATTATTTTATTTTATTGCATTATATGTAACATAAATAAGTAACAAAATCTAAAACAAGGATTGGAAACTATAATTGCCTATAATTATTAGATGATACAGAACTAATAAATCAAGAAATATAAATTAAGCATAAAAGTAACATGAAAATTGAAAGTTTGGTGGTGTATTGGTGGTGGTGTAAATTACTAGTAGTAACCAAGATTTACCATAATATCATTCCCTACGGTGTCTTCACTAACCTGCATGGAATAATATATTATGTTAATGACGCTACCTACTTTAGTGTTGATAATCAAAAGGTACTTAACATATTTATACCTGAATGGAGTTTGTAAAGGTATGTGGAGACTAGGGAGTTTCTACTATACATTCATCAGTGTTTTCTTTTGCTGCAGCCTTCTTTCTCGCCCGCTCATCTCGAGCCTTCTTCGCTGCATATTTTTTCCTACGCTCTTCCTTCTGCCTTCTATCTTCCTCAACTGTCGTCATGAACCGACAAGACCGCACACAACCTGGACCCCTCTTGCTATGAGGATCTTTGATAATAGTCACAGGGTTTGGTTCGGCTGGTTCAGGTTGTCTTTCCACCCCAACAGCACCATAAACTACACTTCTAGCAACTGAAGATGAGGTTTGTCTTGATGGACCAACACATTTCTTCTTGTTGACACTAGGAGGAGTAGTCTTGTTCCCAGTCTTGCCAACACTACTTATCGGAATGGCTGGTGTAGTTTTTTCCTTCACCTTCATCTCCAACTCTTTCAAGCCCTCAATAACCATTTGCATAGTTTCATCCTTGTCACTAGCAAGACATGACAAAGGCTCAAATGCCAACATCAGTTTGTCATATCGAACAACTTCTTGAGTTTTTGTTGGATCATGGAAGGCAACTTTAACTCTCGTGTGCTTCCGGTAAATGTTTTTGCGCCATCTATCCAATATGTACCTATTAGGCACATCAGACACTTGCTGCGTTTCAAGGGCATTTAGGCAATGTCTGCAAAGAATCCCAGAGAATTCAAACAACTTGCACTCACATTCTACTCGCTGATCTTCACTGTAGTATAAAACGCGGTAAGTCCGCCACTTGTTGATCGGCTTCTCCTTATTCTCAAATTCAACCCACACATATACTCTGTATTTTATTAAATGTTCGAAATAGCCTGGAGATATCTCATGCATGCTACTACCAGTGCAGTACATGAGCCTCTTGCATTCCCTTTGCACCTCCATAAACTTTGAGTCAGTGTACACATTATGAAATGTTTCCTCAAACTTGATCAGTCACTAGACCACGTAGGAACATGACCGAGTTACCATCTGCCAACCTCTCTAACAGCAATCGCTGCTCCATAGCAGCCACATACTTCTCAGCAAAGTCACAAAGTCCAGTGTTCCTGTCGAAGAACTCATCAAAAAAATTATGAATGTTTTCTGACCTCTGTGTAGTCTTTATTCCTGCCAAAACAAATGCTTCATTGCAGCTGGAACCCACATTTCCCTCTCATCATATAAAACAGCAAGCCACATGTTACTGGCTTACTTATGCTTCTCAATAAATTTCTTCCACCTCAATTCAAACTCCTCCGTAGATAAACTGTCATAGATTATATTTTTCAATTCCTCCTAAAAATCTACGTACCCCTTACAGTTCCCTAACTTCACACCAATTTTTTTTGTAATGTGCCACAAACACCATCTGTGTCTGGTTTGTGGCATCATAGCTTTCAATGCTTTGCGCATCGCCGGATCTTGGTCAGTCAATATAGCCGTAGGAGGGTCCCCTCCAACAGCATCAAGCCATGTCGAAAATACCCACCTGAAACAACAATTTAAACAACAATATAACAATTACAATATGAAAAAATAATTAGCTAACAACAACCACTAAAAAATAAATTTGAAGAAGAAAATTAAATAGATATAAGAACGCACTTAAAGGTTTCAGTGTCCTCGTGGGAGATTAATGCGCATCCAAGCAATATGGTTTGCCCGTGATGGTTAACAACAAAAACATTTGCTTAGGGCAAGTCATACTTATTCATAAGGAAAGTGGTGTTAAAATAAACAACATCACCAAAATCCTCATACGCAGCCCTACTGCGTGCATCTACCCACAACACATCCTGAAGAACTCCATTATCATCCAACTGATGTACATGGTAAAAATTCTTATTGTTCTTCTGCATCATTTTAAAGTAATTCATCATGGCATTCGTATCTCCATCCTTAAATTTCAATTTCTTCTCCTTTGCAGCCAAGTTATTCAAATCCTTTGTGGTAAAAGCAACATTTTCATATCCATTCCGCTGACTAGCCAACCACCTATGGAGTTTTGCGTTAGGCAACCCAACATCATTACCAAAGTGGAGTGCACGCCTAACATACGATACCTTCTTCAACTCTTCTAACCTATATTTTGTCACCAGCATTGACTTTGATGGGGAAAATAGATGGCTATGACTTAAGCACACTTTCCTCAGCTCTCATTTCCCATTAGAAGTCAAGCTACCATACACCATGGCCCCGTAACCACATTTTTTAGATTTTTTAGTGGCAACAGGTTCTCCTTCCAACTCCCTAGCAATTCTTTTACCACCGACCTTCCTTCGAGTGTTAGGTTTACCAGCACAGTTGCATTTCCATGTCACTGCCCGTTTTATCTTACTTCTATCTTTAAAGTGCTTGTATGCACTTTGGCCACGTACCACCCAAAGCCTTGCTGCTTCCCATAAACATTGAAATAGACATCTATTTCTTGCCACGAATCAAATATCATCCCTATTTCAGGAGGGTCGACATTCAAAAACCTCATATCCACGAGATCACCTCCACCATTCCCCTCTCCATCCACCTCCCCTTCAGCTTCATCTATAGACATTGAGTCAACACTATCACCAGCCCCTTCACTATCATAATTTATAAGCTGCAACATTTCTTCATCATTGTCATCAATTGATAACGGAACATCATCTTGTGCAACTAACTCTCCCTCCTCCTCCTCCCTATATTCCATGTTTTTTACTGCCAAAAAATTAAATTCACATTTATCATTACATTGTTATATATATATATAACAGCAGTAGGATCCTACCTAATGATCAACAAGTAAATTAGTTAAGGGAAGCATTCTACCTCATGCTCATGCTCAATGCTCATGCTCAGAACACAGTCTAAAAGATAACATGCTTATGTTCAAACACAAATCCACAACAACCAGCAAAAATGTTCATTCTCTCTATCTTTCCTTATTAGGGACAAGTACCAAAAGGATTCATTCACAAATCAATAAGCACCACCAAAACGATTGTTCCAATAAGATTAAACAAAGCATGACAATGGATATTACATGCATGTTACATTTTGGTTATATTATATATTGTCATTATTGCTCTTAAATACTGTCATATGATAAGTATCATGACAACCAAGAACAACACATTTCACATTTATCAACCCCAAAATAATAAATATAAATCAGTTCAATATCCAAAATTCGAAAAAAATAGACCAAATTATGTCAAAATCAGTAATGATAATAATGAATCAGTAAATCAGTATCTATCCAGCCAAGCAAGTTTAGCTAATTTAATAATACAATTACTCAAATTTAGCTAAATTCAATTATATAATTACTCAAATGTAGCTAATTTAATCATACATGCAAGTTAATTATTCAAATTCTTTCAATTATACAATTAAACAAATGAGTTTTACTCACCAAAATGGCCGCTAATACCAAAAATTGATGATGCTGGACCAAACCTACCAGAATCCGACGACAACCCACCAGATTAACATACCGTACCGCGGCGCTAGTCGAAGAACTACAAACTCGTTGAAGAACATTAATGGAGAACTTTAGTTGGAAAGAGGAAAGTAAGGGGGAAAGAAAATTGAAAACGGGAAAATGGTTATAACGGTATAGAGAACCGCGCCAATATGTATTTGTTTCGCAGATGGGTCCCGCAAGAGTACGTTTATACGTCAAAATACATATATGGGCCCCGCTTTTGCTTGTGCTAGGAAAACAAACCCTAGCAATTTGCTGGGTTAAGCTTTAGCCCACTTTCCCTTTTTCTTAGTAAACCCAAGTTCGAACTTCATCTTCTCCGAGCAATTCGGGAACCGTTAATTCTGCAGCATTTTCGAGTGATAACACGATATTTGTTAGCAAATAGATTCGAGGATACTTCGATTCCGATCAATTGTTGTCAAAATCATGATACGGCGGAGTTGTAAATTTGTAATTCTTTGTAATTGATGCATGTTACTGCATCTGGATAATTAACATAAACCCATTTACATTTGCCATGATTCGAGCAGATTTACAAAAACAGTTACTGCATAAAACAAGTTTAAAACAATAAATCCGACAAACAAAATTTTTAGTCAGTAAATTAATTCACACGCAAGATCCCTGCATCTCATCAATTGAAACAAAAAATCCCTAAAAGACCAGCTTCATCAATGGCTACTTAATCTAAAGAAAATTGATAATACAATATCAATTTCTACTATTAAATGTAATCCGTAATTAGGGATGACAATGGATCCGTATCCGATCCGGATATGTGGATTCATATCCGTTTTCACGGATATGGATCTTTAAAATTTAGACCTGACAGATCCGGGTCGGATCCAGATCCGATAGGATCTGATAGGATCTAGATACGGGTCTAACCAAAATACCCATATCCAGATCCATTTACCCGTTTTAAATAAATATTTATTTTAAAACTGTAGGCCCAATCCACAACATGTTATAATGAGACTTTTTGTTTCATTATTGTTCATACTAATTTCAAGAAAGTCTAGAGCTCCTTTACTACTCACTGTTCTTCTCATGTTGATTTTTTTTTTTTATTTTTTATTTTTTATTTTTTTTTATCTTATCAGTATAATTGCTCCTATAACTTGCAGTTATTTAGTACTTTAACTAACTTAGTTATATATTTTATAAAAAAACACTTAGTTTGTTATTTAAAATAAGTGAAATGTACAAGATCATTTTTGGATCCGTTTTAGACCCGGATTCGTAGGATCCAACGAATATGGATATGGATCTCACTTTTTCATACCCGACGGATCCTGGGTAGAAAACGGATCTGGATCTGGATCCAGTCGGATCTTGTCCAAATCCGACCCGTTGCCACCCATATCCGTAATTCCTTATTCCTGTAAATAAAAATTACCAATTTCACTACAAACTTTAAGATCTACTAAATAGCCAAACAAACATTAACAGATCCACCAAATAGCCAAGCAAATGTAACAGGCATACTGCTACTCTATCATCTGTCGAACTGGGAAGGAGTAAACTGGTGCGATGAAGATCTAGAATTCTGTTAGATATTTTTTTCTATTTTACTTGGATTAAATTTTGGGAAATGATTTATTGACTCTGTTCCTAACGTCGAAATCATTTCCGTTACATTCTTACTTTAAAATATTGTACAAAGCTTTATTATATTAATATTTATGACAAAGTGGGGCCCACAAAAAGGCCTGATTTACATCCTTTGGTCTATCAGACTGATCGACTAAGGCTCCCTCGTTATGAGGTATTGACTTTTCCAAGTTGTGCCCACCCATTTTCAAAAATCCACGTTGTACCCCCAAGTTACCTTTAGTGTCTACAATGTAACCTACCCTAACCTCTCCGTTAATTTAAGTTAACTTTCCGTTAACTTCAAAATAAATTAATTAAAAAAAAACAAAAAAACCCTAACCACCTCTCTCTCCTCCCTCACAACTGCCCACCAGCCACCACTGCACCTCCAACCGCGCCACCGCCGCACTTCCAGCGGCACCCCCAGCCGCACCACCGAGTCGCGCTCCTCTCTCCTCGACCTACCACCGCGCGCGTCACCCTCCTCTTTCCTTTTCTCTCAACTGAGCCGCAACCGCACCACCAATCGTTCTTCATCCCCAGATTCGACCAATTGAAACATATATATTTAAATGGGGGTTTGAGCACAAAATTGTCTTCTTTGCTCTCCTTTCTCAACACCTCTATGCTAGTGTACTACCCCGCTAAGACCCCTCAAATTCCTTCAATTTGATGCGTCGGAGCAATAAGGAATTGGGGTACCTTTAAGACCCCTCTCTCCCTCCTTCACTCTATTTCAAGCTTGTGTAAATAGTTAAAAAAACAGGATCAGTTCTAAGTCTTAATGCAAGATTATATATCGACGCTTTTGGGGTGCAACGGTGGTGCGGCTGGAGGTGTAGTGGTGGTTGGTGGGTAGTTGTGAGGCAGGTGTAGTGGTGGCTGGTAGTTATTTATTTTTAAGTTAACGGAAATTTAACTTAAGTAAACGGAGGGATTAGGGTAGGGTTACATCGTAGACACTTAAGGTAGCTTGGGGGTACAGTGTAAAATTTTGAAAATGGGTGGGCACAGCTTGGAAAAGTCAATACCTTAGGGGCATTGTATAGAAAAACCCTAAAAAAAAAACGTAAGTACTAAATGTAGTACAAAATAACCTAAATGTAGAAATTAATTAATGATACAAAAATAATCAAAAGACTGAAATAGCCTTTTCCAAAATAAAAAACTTATTCGCCATTTCACCCGACTTTTAGTTTTTACATTTGTTATTGTGCTCGCCAATTTTTTCCATTTCATTCACCAATTTTTTTTATTTATTTCATTTCATTTCACCATTTCCCTCAAAATTCTTTAACCTGAGCTTTAGAGACAAAGAAGTCGTTCATCGCTCATAAACCATCCAATCTAAGGTTTTTTTTTTTTTTTTTTTTTTTTTTTTTTTTTTTTTTTTTTAATTTTTTGTTGAATTGTTGTAATTTTTCATTATTAGTACCTCCGTCTATTTTTTCGGGGTACTCCCCCGGAAATCTTATCCAATGGGTACTAAAGACCCCCGAAAATCTTATCCGGGGGGTATTGGAGACCCGCGGAAATCATAGACGGGGGGTACTGGAGACCCCTAAAATCTTAGCCGGGGGGTACTAGAGACCCTCAGAAATCGTATACAGGGGTGCTGGAGACCTTCGAAAATCTTACCCGTACAAGATGAAAATTTTATTTTGTTTGATTATTTATCTATTACGGCACATAATTTTCACACCTCAAAAAATCGTCCATAATGCACTTTATTATTGTCTTTGAATTTGTATAGTATTCAATATTAAATAGGATACAAAACTGAATACGAAAGAATTTGGTTGTAAATTAAATAGTAGGGAATAGGGATGATTATATAGTTAGGAGTATATAAGATTAATTTTAATCATTAAAAAAAAGTGTAGAGGATTAAGTTAAAACAAGGACAAATTTGGAAAATAATCTTTTTTTTTTAAAAAAAAAATAACTTATTCTGTATTTAGGTGAAATTGTCCTGCATTTAGTACCCAAACTAGGTTAGGTCACGTGCCATGCACGGTTATTGACAAAAAAAATTATGTACGTATATACTTATCAGTATCATATATTATAATATCTTGTTTTTAGTCATTAATTTTTGTCAATCTCAATTTTATCCTTGGAACGGATATTATGTTTACCAGTAGAAGATTGTATTTTTTTTAAATATTTACAAAGATTATATTTTGCTATTCTATTTTCCATTTTAATTAGTTAATTGAATGTGAATATTAAAAAAAAGGTAAATATCATTTCTATTTATATAGTAATTAAATTTTACAAATAATTTCCTTTAATAAATTTTCAATTAAATATTTTTTTTAGAAAAATACTAAGGACACACCAGCACTACTACATTTTTTATCAAATGCCACGGTGAGAAAAGATCTAATGCAACGACAATTTCAATTCCGTCGCTTTAAATAAGACTATTGCAACGACTTATATTGATTCCAGCTAATGTAACGGATTTAATGTGCCGTGGCGTTAGATAGGCTAATGCAACGACAATTAAGCCTAATACCACGGTACAAAAGCTATATAATGATATAATCTGGCGCTTAAAGTTTTAGGGTTTTTTCGCCTCACCATTTTCCTGAAAATTTTGAAAGCCCGCCCAATCTAAGAAAAAACAAAACTAACAAAAAGAAAAAGTAAAAAAACAAAAAACAAAACCAATTCCTGCTCATTATACTGATAGATGAGAATGATAAATACAAAGGAATGGCAGCTAAAGCTTTTTTATATTATTATTCCCAATTGCTTCATATAATTACTTAATCTTCTCCATTTTCATAATTATTTCCAATTTCCAATTGTTCTTGAATCTCTACTTAATAGCTTCAAAAATTAACCTTAATTTGTTTGATTTTTTGCAGTTAATTTTTAACAGCGACGATAAGGCGATGAGGCGATGAAGAACGACCCCTTCAATCTTCTGATGCTCTGAATTCCATGTTGCTGGCTAAAAGTCCTTTCTCGCTGTATTCATTTCTATGTTGCGGAATTTACATTGTCGTTTCGCCAACCCACAATTTGTAAGTTGAGAAATCGTCCAATTTACAAAATATGCGTATATAATCTCAATTTCGTATTTTATCTCTTCTCATCGTTTGTTGTTATTGTTTTTTGTTGTTGTTATGTTACTGTTTTGTGGAGGTTTAATTTCTAAGTTCCAGTTTAATTTTCTGGGTTTTGTTTTTCTATTTAGTATGAATAATTAGAGTTGCCATAAACGAAAATTGTTAATTTGTAGCTGGTGATGACAATTTTGAGAATTTTTGGCTATAATTGATTTTATTTTTGCAGATATTAGACAATTTGGGGGTTTTGGGTAACCGCTAGAAAAAGAAAAATAGAATGGGTACATCCTATTTAATTTTATGGATATTAAAATATAATGGGTTTTATATTGTATAATTTTGATTATTTGAGTTTAATTAGTGTTTAGGAAAACATAATCAACATGGGATTTTTCAATTCCCAATTTTTGGGATTGCTAAATTTTAGTTTTGGCTTTTTGTTTGATGATGGAGTTAAAGCCATTTGAGTCGATGCAATTAGCTAAATAACAAAGATTATTCCAGTATTTAATGCTTAATTTAAGTAGTAGCAATGGGCTAAATAACAGTATTGAATTTCTTTTGGAAATTATTGCTTATGTTATTTATGTGAAAGTTAACTTCCCTGTCGGCAAGGTTGTATCCCCTTCTTTCCTCTATATTCTTTTTGTTAATGTTGTTTTGAGGATCTTTATCTTATTTTCTTATGTTTTTTTTATTAATTAGTTTAATCACTATATTTCTAAATACAATAGTTTTCATTAGTTCTAACTGTATGTCCAATCAAGTGTTCGTGCAAAGTATGTAAAAATAGAGGTACATACTTGTGTTCATTGCCATTGTTGTGGCAAATGTATGAGTTTCTCAATCGTAGGTCTAGTATATTTGGAACTTCTGTGTGCTTATGTAAATTTTCTACTGTTTTGAGCTCCTTAATAAAGTAATAGAGTTTGCCTTGTTGTGCATACATTGAGTAATGGTGGAAACCTGTTGTGGATGTTTGCTCTTAATCCATGTCACCGTACTTGGCTGCTGAAACACCCCTATTAGAATTGTATAAACTTATTTGTGCTAAACTAGTAGAATTGTAGTTCCCACTATAGAATGATAGCTTGGTTTATTTTTATTATAAAAATGAATGCTTGAGAATACAAGTTTTATTAAGTTTAACTTTTTGCTCAATTAGCTCGGTTCTCCACAGATATCCATCTACCTTAAATTTAAAGCTGGAGCAAATTTACACGAAATTCACGTTGTACATGTGTGACTATATGATGCTTGATAATAAATGAAATTGTCATATATTAACCAAATTGTATGCATAGAATATACCTCATTACCACCATTTTAGAATGAGATGCCCTTCGTATTTTATGCTTTGTCACTTTGTTTGGGCCATGATGTTAGTAGTTTTCTAAATATTCTAGCAGATTTTGTCATGGTTAATTCTAAATTTTAATCTTTGCAAACTCCTCTTTTTCTAAATACATAACTTAATTTTACATGTATATTCTTGTGAGCTACAAATTTTAATCTTAATGTAGGTATATAGTACTAGAACTAGAACTCTAGAACAAGGTCAATATAACATTTTGTACTACAAAACAGCAAGGTTTGTGAATTTTTCATAATTATCCATAACTTTATTGAAAGTTGACAAGCCAGACATGTATTTATGAAATTTTAAGAACTATTAGTCATATTTTTCCTTTCTTTCTCCCTAATCCTCTATTTATACATACTAAATGGTTAAAGACAATTGCTTGGTGTATGTGGAGTTTTTCCTTTCATATCACAGCTATAAAAATTTCAACTTAAACTTAGTAACTCTTGCCACATATGCTTTGTATATATGTTATTTCTTATCTAGCCCAACGTAGGGGTTGTCATTGCAGAGTCAATGTTAAAGCTCATTTTTCATCACAGCAAAACCATGGGACTGCTGATATTTAAGATAGACCTTAACCATTTCTATTTTGTAGGTTCTATGTACCCCTATAACCCCAAAATCTTTGTGATTTCTCTCTGAAAAATTATCATTCTAGAATCCGATTGATGTTTTTCCTTTTTTGAATATCTCTAATTAGTTCAATTATTTAATTTAACTTTGCTAAAGTTCATAATATTGACTTGAGTTAAAATTTCAGTTTGTGAATTTTTCAAAGAAGGTTGGGCTTCACTCTGATAAGTCATTATCTCCTTATTCATTGCATTTACTTAGATCAATGAATGAATGGGAAATATTATGCCTTTAGTTTATGCTTATGCTTATGGATTTTGTTTTGCTAATTTGGGTTTTGGTTCCTATTAATTTATGCAAAAAAAGAACAATAACATATGTTTTGGTTTATTGTTAGATAAAAATTGAGGTGAATTTGGAGTACCAGCACCAAGCATGGGTGATTTCAATTGTTGTTGTTGCTGCTCCTCCTGGCCTGCTCGCTCCTGTACAGTGTTGCGGTTGGATATTGCCACTGCTGCCCCTGTATATTATTGTTGTTGTCTCTAATTGTTGATCGATTCAAGATGATGGCAAATTTTCCCGGCATTAAAACCTTGGTTTTTGCGGTATATGGTAGTCTAAACAAATTAAAAATGTTTATAGGAAACATTGATTAGCTATGATTTTTTTCTAGGTTAATTAGTGTTACTCGATTTTGTAATTTTCCTTAAAGGACAAGAATGTACAAACTTTATTTTAAGTTATATAAATAAAAATTCTAATTTATTTTTTTAAAAATAGTCAGATTTTAATTGTATTATTATTATAACTATTATTATTACATTATTATTGGCATTAGTTATATGCATTGCGTGGCATTAGATATAGAGAACCGTGGCATTAGGTATTGAAAACCGTGGCATTAGGTGTTATAGCTAATGCCACGGCAATAATGTTGTCGTTGCATCAGGTATTGATCTAACGCAACGGATCACCGACACCGTGGCATTAGGTGTCATACGCCGTTGCATTAGACCTACTGCAACGCCAGCAGATGCCATGGTACATGGCCGTTGCATTAGGCCTAATGTCACGGATTTTGACGCCTAATGCAACGGATTTGGGGGTTGCAATAGGTAAAAAATGTAGTAGTGCAGAAACTGACACGTGTCATTGCTGGTGTGTCTTTTAGTATATAGTTATTGATACCCAAAATGGAAAGCTAAGGATTCGTTTGACATTGCTATGGTTTTCTGTTTTTTGGTCTTTTGTTGTATAAAAGTATATGACATGTGTCACATAATGAATCAAAAATTATTTAAACTTATTAGAATTATAATAATTTTGAAAACTGACAACAAAAAAGTGGAAACACTTTTTTCTGACCTTAAATATCTAACTAATGCCGACAAAATAAGATAAAATTACGTACATCCCTACCTTATAAAAAGTGTAAGATTACACTTATGAATAGTGCACTAACGTTTATAACCTTTAAAATGTTTGTTTACCTTTTTACCCTCATATTCAATTTTTATTTTTATTTTTTTTGCCAAAACACTCTTAAACAAAGAGGTAAATGTACGTGTTCTCTATTAAAGCATGATGAATGTGGGTATACTAAAAAATTAAAGATAAATAAAGCAAACTAAAAGGACCAAAAGGTGAAGTTCCGTTGTCGAGCTTGCCAATGAGTCGAAGCAACCTAGGGTCGAGGAACCTTTTGAGTCTTACAGGTAGAGAGTCCTCCTAAAGTCGACCAGATATCCTGAAGCAACCAAAAATGGTCAATATAGGCCGAGCAGGTATCACCCAGTAAAGACACTAGCATTGCACAATCCGAGTAAATCAAGAGGTTCAAGTAGTTGCGACCACTGGCGGATCTACATTGTGACCTGGGGGGGCACGTGTTACCCCCGAAAAAAAAATAAAAAAAAACTGTTCATAAAAAAACCTTCATTTGAATATTAATTAAGTAATAAACAATGCATGTTTTGCATGAAAACAGAACCTGCCTCAGCGGTAAACATCAAGTCATTAAAGCTTCCTATGAGTGCCTTGGGGTCAGTGGTTCGATTCTCCCTCACCTTTTTTTTTGGTTATTTTCTAAGTCTTTGTTTTTCTAAAAAAAACTACAATATCAATGCTTTATTATTTTTTTTTCCACCCCAAATATTTTTCCTCTTTCTATACATTTATAATCAAATAGATTAGATAAAAATACTTCCATCAAAATTTGATTTTTTTTTCCAGATTACTTCCACTTTCTTAGTTTCTTGACATTTATGTTAAAATACATTAATTAAAAATAACTCCCATAAAAATTTGTTCAACAACAATAATAGTTTGAAATATGTATAAATATATATAGATAATTCGTCCTTGAAGAAAATTAGTAATATCTTATTAATTTGACTAATTTTATTTGATTGTAATACGAAGTATACATTTTGATAACTAGTATGGTACATAATTTTACCCGTGATAATAACTCATAGCAAAATGTATAGATGGTTGAAATTTGATGGTAACATTTTATACAGAATCGCAATACATTATGCAAAAACTTTAACTTGATGATTTATTACCCAACTTAAATTTAGTTTGAGTTTCAAGTTCGTAAGTGTATATTGGTTTTTTCCCTTTTATTTTTCTAGCGTGCGTTTAGTGCTACCCCTAGTCCGGAATCCTGGATCCGCCACTGGTTGCGACGAACTGCAGAACGGGTAGCCCAAAGACATGCCTGTAATTCTGCTTAAAGAGCAAAGGAAGAGTGACACGCTCGGGAAGCTTCATCTAGAACAATGTCCGACCCAGAAGCTCAAAAAATCCAGCTAGCTTCAGCAAAATTATTCTGTTTATCCCATGCACCATAAAAAAGTAAGACAGAATTCCCACGGTTCCTGACCTAAACCCTTTAACCAACACGAGGGAAGACCATCAGTGGGATGAGAAGGAGAACGAGGGACTGACTTCTGCCAAGCCGAAAAAGAGAAAGCATGTTTCACACGGGAGAACCAATCCGCTACCAAAGAAAAAATTAAACTAAGCGAGTAAACAGCATTCCTGAAGACGTGGTGGTTATTTATTACTTGTTCATATGAGATTCTATCTCTATTTTGTGACTCCATTAGGTAAATTAATTTGAAACGTCTACTCATGAAAAATTAAGTGAAATAATAAAGTTTGACATGTCTGATTTGTGACTCCATTAGGTGGATGATTTTTAGTTTTTACCTTTATGTCACAAAATTTCAAGTATATAGTTCATATGAAATTATATAGTCCGTATTACCATACTGCAACCAAAATCCTTAATTATGCACCCTTTTCAATGCAAAAGGTATATCAATCATGGCCTGCAAAATCTTCTCAGCATGCCCAAGCTTGACAGGGGAATCATCCATGTAATCTTTTAATTATGGGTATGATTTTTTCAGTTATGAGTATAATCAATCAATCAATCAATAACTCAATAACTATATACTAAAAGATACAACAGCAATGACTGTAAGGAGGATGATCCCATTGTAAGGGGTCCTCTCCTTAAATGCTCCTGACTACTTAAAAGCCTAGGACTTTACACTTGTTAGGGTGTAGTTGGATTTGAATTCCTAACTTTTTGGGGGACCTTGAATTAGAATTTATTCTATCATCACGCTTTTTTGTAAGAAACAAGTAGGAGTCTCCAATGAGTTTTAGGAAAAACTCATAAACCTCGTTCATGCCTTTCTTTCATGTGGAATTCATGGAATAATTAACACAAATCATAAGTTTACCCATGCCCAAATTGGTCTATAAACCAGAAATGAGTTCGGGAGCGAGGGTACTAAGATAACGTTCCTTTTAGAGGGAAATCATCATCCTAGCCCTAGTATGGCCTCTACTAGTTCTTCCTTTTTTCACAATTTCATCACCAAACAATATATGCAACACTATACTTAAAACTATGTTAGTTGATTTTATTTACAAACATTAATTCACGTAGGAATTACATTGCAAAAGTCGTTATTCTTATTTAATAATATTCGCGAAAGAACAATAAATTAAACAAGATTCGCCTTGGCTTAAGTGATCAACCAACAATTATTTAGTTCAATTCTAATCTTTATTTAACGCAAGATACTATGTGGAATTGATTAATTAATTATTTTAAAGGTGATCAAACAACACTAATTAATTAATTAAAATCCTTTTAAACAAGAAAATAAAGGTGATTTAACTAAGCGTTCGGGAATTTACCACTTCTCTTTACTAGATCTCCGTTTAGAACACTTATGGACACCTTCTTGTTGGGGAACCTCCACCGTAGTAACAAAGTATCGAAAGGGTGAGTGTTTAGGACAAGAGGGCTAGGTTGCACAAGTTCACAAGTTATTTCGCCAGAGTTTTAGGTTAATTTATGTCTGTTGAAGCCTCGATTTAAGCTCGTATTTATAGGGAATGATTAGGTCTAGGGTTTTGAGCATTCTGCCGCAGCAGGTGTTGCGCAACAGATGAAGTTGCGCGCGGCATCCCAGCGCAAGTTATAGAGTTGCGCTGCTATGTCCAGCGCAACTATTTGTCTTACGCGCGGCTTTATGGTAAGATTCGATTTTATATTTTCCGTATAATTTCGAATAATTCTGAATCCTCCGCAACGCAACTCTAATTAGTTGCGCTGGGTGTCGCGCACAACCGAATTAGTTGCGCGCAGTAGCCCAGCGCGACTTTGTGAGATGCGCGCGGCTTTTTCTGCGGCAACACTAAGTTTTAACCTAGGCGCTCCTAAATCCGTCATTATTAGGGTTTAAGCATGGACTTAAGCCTAATTATGATTGGGTTTAGTTAATTAGACTTTTGTTTTGGCTTTTTCTTTAATTTGGGCTAGTCTTTCGTGTTTTGTGGCTTAACTAGTTATCCATAAGCATTCTTCACTTCAATCCAACACGAAGATGGTTTTATTTATTGTCATTGCACTTCCTGTCGGGAAAGGAGGCCAAAAGTAGATGTCTACAGTTAGCCCCACTTTGATCGAGTCTAGAATAGACGATGATCAAAGTATTCAAGGAAATTAATCCGAGACTCATTCTGCGAAGTTCTCTAAGGATAGAGAATCTTTCAGTAATGTTTAAGGATGTCGAAACAATCCTTGGTTCGCTAAGTGTTTGGAACAAGTAGCTATTAAGGCTAGAAAAGTCCTTCCTAGTGCTAAAGAATCTAGATTGATCCTTTGCAATTGTAGAACGCTTTCACAAGTAAAAATGTTCTGGGTGATGTCAGGTCATGAGAAGAGATCAGTTTTAAAAGGATAAAAGGGGAATATTTCCTCTCAATCGTGTCATCATTGGTCTAAAGTCTCTCAATATGTCATTGAAACTTTAGCCTGACTTTAACAAAGTAAAAGATGAAAAAGGGTTTTTGGTATTAGAGCCGAAATGGTCCGATATTTGAGCCGGGTCCGGTATTCGATTTGGAAGTCCACTAGATAGAAATACATGTCTCGGGACTGAAGGCATATATAAAAATTCAGTGAGAGGGAAGAAAGTCAGCAACTCTCTCATAAGTTTTGTCCACAAGATGAGTACACGTGTCTCAGGACTGGGGGCACGTGACTACATGGGCGCGACATCGTCTCGTTGCTTCTTTATACAGGGGATGAATTTGACACCCTAACTGTCCGGTAAGTTAGTAAGCGCACTAACTACCGTATCCATTCAAGAAGTGCCTGTTCCTGAAGGTTCGACGCTTTTGTCAACTCGTTGAGCTAATGCCTACAGTAATTCTCTACCTTTTAGTCCCGAGAGGTAGATCTCGCAAAGCTTGGGCTGAGTGAAATTTTACACAACACCTACGCCCTACAATTTTGCGCCGTACGATACACCATTTGCATTTTTACGCTGCATGAAAACCTCTTCCTTTTTGCTTCGGACGTGAAAAAAGAAGAAAACCCGGACGAACGTCAGTACAGTAAAATGACAAACCTGTCTATGGGTGCTTTTACGTAAAGCACCACCACGGAACGTCTTAAGGCACTCTTACGAATAACGTTCAAAACTTATGCTTGGGGAAGGCACAAAGCACGGTGTGCATGCAATATGATGCAATAAACTAACAAAAAAGAAAACAAACTACAATATTCAAAGCAATTTAAAAAGATTTTGATAATTTGCGCGCCATTACGTCTAATAACGAGCAAAAACCGTTCAAAAAATGATCAAACGGATCAAAATAAAAATCCCGGTCTTTTAGTGACAAGTATCCGCGCGCAACTCAATGGGTCGCGCTGGCCAGGCGTGCGCATCGTTCTGAGTTGCGCTGGTATGTCACGTGCAACTGATTAAGTTGCGCGCGACATTTTAAGTCAGCAAAAAGAGAATCGCTGAGTGCGATTTTTCATTTCGCTTTCTCTCTCCTTCCTTCACAATTTTTGCTTCTTTCTCTCTCTAAAGAGCTCGGATTTTCTTGTTTTTTGAAGCTAAAGGAAGTAGATATCGTCCCTTATTCATATTTGCCATAATTCGTTCATTCTTGGCTGAATTTGGGCGATTTTCGAACTGTTAACTCCAAATTTTGAATTTGGGGAGTTTTTTATTCGACTTGTTTTCATGAATTTGTTTGTTTGTTGTTGTGACATGTTAAGCAATATATTGCAACAAATTTCATGTGAAGTGATAAAGTATTGATCCTGTATGAGCATGTTAAGAATATATGTGTTTTTTTTGTTCTAATTTTAACTTTGTGCTTGAACTTTATTTCTCTTTTGTTTTGCTCACATAGACTATACTTGTTAATTTTAATGTAAATTGAAGTGTTTAGAACAACAATTACGCATTAAAAATATAAATGAAATTTTGAACTTTTATAATAGCATGAATTTGTTCTTGCGACTCATGTTTATATTTTCATGCGTAAGTTTCAAAATTGGTTTTATCAATGATAAAAATAACCGACGGTTATTATTTTTCACTTATAAAACTGTGATCTCAAGATTTGCACAAAACTAGTTAGTTTAAGGAATTCTTGAAGACATCATCGAACTAGAGTAGTTTGGCTATACTTCGGGCTTTTGAGCCCCCATTTTATGTTATCGAATATTGTAGCCCCCAATGTTGGGTGACTTCGATGACTTGTTTGTTTTTAATAATTAGACCCTTTCATGTTGCTTGAAATGGGTCTAGAAATCATGTGTTTCGTCTTATTATGATAACAACTAGGATCTTGGAAACGATTAAACTAGTGTGTTTAAATTGTTTTTTTTAACCATTCATAGTTTTAACAAAGAAATTTGCTAAGTTTAATAATATTGCTCATTCTTTAGAACAAGTAAGAGGAAAAAAATAAATGTTGTTCAAATTTTTTTTTTTTTTTTTTTGTCTATTCTTGCTAATTTTGACTTCTTTCTTTTGAGTTCAAATTTTGTCACTGTTTTGAAGCTAAAAAAAAAGTAGATGTTATCCTCCTAGTGAAATTCCAATGTGTGCAACAATGGAGAATAATTTGAAATGAAGACTCCTCAATTAGAATTTAGGAGTCTTTGTTTACATTCTAACTCATGAAATTGTTTGTCTTATATTAATAATGTGTCTTGATACAGTTTTCATGATGAATGATTGAGTACTAAACTTTCGTATGAGCAAGTATGATTTTGTTTCTTTTGCTCTATACTAGTCATACTCTCTAATCTCTAGAGTAAATTGAAGTATTGAAACAACAATTATGCACTAAGATTAGTTTTTGAAGTTGAATTTGAAAATGGCTCGAGTATGTAACCTGTTTAATAGCCAAGTTCAGTTGCAAACTTAGTTTTCAAAGGAACAACATGATTATTATATCATTTTGATACATTTGAAAATTGTAAGACTCGAGATCTACGTAAACCATTTGTAGTTTAGGTGATTCTCGAAAGTAGCTCGAATGGCATGAATATCTCATTTTGTTTTTTTGTTGATATTGGAGCCCCCATGTGTCGGGTTATGCGTATTCTTTCTATTTCACAAGTCTTGGAGCCCCTAATTTGGGGTAGTTCTAATGACTTGCTATCATTTAGGCCATTCATATGATACTGAGATGGACCTATGTATATGTCCTATTTTATTTTGAGATATTTAGGACAATGACATGACTTTCACATTTTAGTTAAAGTCATGTCCAAGAAAGCAAGTTAGTTCTTTGCTTGTTTATAAACCAAAACAATTGTGTTTAAGGTTTAGTAGATCATGCCTAATGTCTAAACATTTGTAAAGATCATTGTGGTGATTTTATTCTCAAAGTTTATTTAGAACATCAAATATTTTCTTTGTTCTTATCAATCTTTGATTTTGGTCTAGTAGTTGGTTTGTTTACCATCCCTTAGCCAATATTCGCAGGAGAACTAGGCGAGAATAAGTTCGAGTCAAGAAGAAGTCAAATCTTAATTCATTCCTTTTGGAAAAGTATATGTATTATCCAAACAGTTATAGAGAACCTGAACATTATTTATTTGAGAAAACAAAAATTCAGAAAGGAAATTTTGAATAATATTTTTTTATTAGAAACATGTTGTTTTGAACTAGAATTCAAAATTGGAAAAGGGATCAAGTAATTATATTATATTCAAAACTGGACCCAAAATGGAAAGAAAAGTCTAGCTCGTAATTGAGTGTGATTTTTTTGTCCAAGATTGATGAAGATAAGTTGTAATTTGTAACTTATTTCAACAAAGATATGAAAATGTGAGCAAACTTTCGTATATCTGATTTTGTTTATGTTTTTCTGCTTGTCATCTTTGTCATATTTTTCTAATTAAAAGTGAAGTTCTTTCAATTAAATAAGTACCGTAGTTTGAAAATGAATGTTTATCAAACTTAGGTTTGGTGAAGTGTTAGAATAATTTATAAAATCATTCGAATCACTTTCTAATATGATCTCATTTTAAAATAAAATTTAAGGTGAGATCTATATTTTTAATTTGAAGCCCCCAAGCGTAGACTTTAGGTGGATTTTTGGAATTCATGTATACATATGATAGGGGATGTCTCTCGTGTTTATCTAAATCCCCAAGACTTGTGTTTTTAATTTGAGGTATATTGCATATGTTTATCACAAATTATTTGATCAAGTAACATAATTAATTATCTTGGTCAAATAATAGGAAGTGGTATTCTTCCTTTTGTCATTAAAAGTTATTAAGATGGTTCGTAATAAGCTTTGCATGACATTGATTTTGCAGCATAAATAGCATGTTCAAATATGTAAATAGAGAGAAGTGGGGATGTTCTGGCTTTATTAAGCCTCCAATTTGAGGCAAAGAGCGAAAAAATTATACAATTTTCGAGTATTTTAGATTCCAAATGGGAGGGATCATCCCAACTTACCCCCTTAAAAAAGAAATGAACAAAAAAAACGAATTTGTATAAAAAGGAAGGGGAATCCAACTTTCCCATAGAAGAATAAAGAAAGACAATTAGACATGTTTTCGAAAAGCAAGGATTATTGACTTAATATTTGAATCATCGTGATGACTTGGCAGTGAGGTATACGTGTGATAGCGATAACGATCATTTTTTTTCATGTAGCGATCATGTTCAATCAATATTCCTCGCTTAGAGAAGATGGAGATATCCCACGTTGGCGGACATTTTAGTTGCTCATGACAAGTGAAAAGACCATTTCTCAAGAGTTGTAAAAGGCATCTAAAGTTGACGTCGAGGCTGTCGACATATCAAATCAATTCTTTTTCTTTCTAGGCAATGTATATAGAACTTGAATTACCTTGGTAATAAATAGCCCTATTATTAAAAGAAAATAAGATGATTGTTGTTTTTTTTAAAAGTGATAGTCATCTCATTTTTCTTGGAAAAAGATATGGAAAACATTGAATTTAGCTTGATTTGATTGCCTTACTAAATTGGTGTCATCAAGCCAATGGCTATCAAACCATCCAAATCATTTGATTTTTTTTTTATGATTTTGTAATCATAACTCAACACTTCATGCATTTAATATATGAGCATGACTACTCAATAGTAGGTCCATATGTGCAAAGGCCTAAGGTTGGCCATATTTTCATGGAATGATGATTTTGGTACATGGTTATGGTCTACCTCAAGGAGGGCCTTTCCAAGGTTGTAACGTGGCTAGGCTTAGGGTTATGAAGAATGGGTAGGTGATAAGTGACTTTTATGTCACTTTTAGGGTGTTTATTGAGTCGTATTCCGGCTTATTTTCCAATAATTTCACCCTTTTTATCCATTATTTCTATTATTTCATTATTCTCGTCTTTTGTCTTTTTATTTGAGTATTTTGTAGTTTTTATTAGTTTTTAGTTTAATTTCGTAATTTATTTATGTTTCTTATTCTCTTTTGTTCTTAGTCTAGGTTCTTGTTATTATTTTTCTTCTCGTTTTCCTCTTATCTTTCTTTTATTTTCTAGTTTGTTTTCTTTATTTTATTTTATTTATTTTCTTTTGATTTTATTATTTCTTTTAGTTTTAGTATTTTACTTTACTTTATTTTATTTTCTTTATTCTATTTTAGTCTTTGTCCCGTTTTTCCCTCGTGTTTTGTTTTTGTGTGCAGGTATGTGTGCGGGTCAAAGCACGGATTTCAAGGTCAAATTACCACATTGGAAGTTTGGAACCCGAGCCATTGCAAGCACACCTCACCCCCTAGCTGCTGCCCCTCACCTACATTTGCTATCACCTTATCCTCCACCACACACACACCCTATCCTCCACCACACACTCGATCACCACATCTCCCCTACTCCAACTCTCCTTCTCCCCTGCTCCCTGCTCTCCCAATTCACCACCAGCCCTCATAGCAACCTCCACCCACCAAAACAACACCAACAACAACAAACACAACACCAGCAAACCACCAATTTCAACTACCAATAATTCGCAACACCAGCCACAACGCAAACAACGCAACAACAATAACCACAAAAACCGCAGAAAATTCGCCACCACCAGCCACCAACACAGGAGCAAGGTTGCCCAGACGCAATCACCACCCAGCACTCACACCGCAACCCCAATTTCCAGCCACCGCAACCAATTCACCCAAGCAAACCCCAACACCACCATTACACCAGCCACCGCCACCAATTTCAACCACCAGCCTTCGCAACACCACCTCTCAGCCCTCTCAAAACCACAAACCACCACACATCACAACACCAATAGCAACAACAGCGACAACAACCATCAACAACACCAACATCGCACCTCCCCTGCTCCCTCAGCTCACAATCAATTCCACCACTGCTGCCCTTAATCATCACCCACGCAACTCCACCAATCCCAGCCTAAACTCCTCGCCGTCAACACCAAGCAGCAGCCGCAGCCACCAACACCAACGTCACCTCCCATTTTGCCACCAAACCGCCATTAATAAACCACCAAAACAACCACCAATCGCAGCCCCCAAATTTCCCCAAATCAGCCCAATTTAACCCCAATTCTATTAGGAGCTACTCGCGGCCGCGCAGCCCTGTCAGAAAGCGCACGAGATTGAGTCCAAAATCAGAGTCGAGGCAGAAGCTTTGCGCGACCTCTGTGCGATGTCTGTGCGGGCGCGCAATCGTGGGTCAATCACGAGCTTTTCACGTGATTTTTAATGAGAATTAAACGGCTTTGATTGATGCTTGATTGATGACGATGAGGATTGACGGTGGTGATTATGATAATTGATGATGCGTGATGGTGATGATGGAAAAAAAACAGAGCAGCCGAATGAAAGAGAAGGAAGAATGGGGTTGCTGGAGGGAATTTGGGGAAAATGATGGGTTTTAATTTCTTTTATTTTATTTTTATTTTCCTTTTTTATTTCCTTTTTCTTTTCTTTTCTTTTATTTTATTTTCTTTATTTTGTTTTCTTTTATTTATTTTATTTTATTTAGCCTTGTATATAAATACCCTTTTGGGGTTATTTTCTCTCAACTTTCAATCAACATTATTTTAGCCTAGATTAGATTAGTTTAGCTATTTTATTTTCTCTCTCTTAGGGTTAGATTAGGAGTTTCTCTCTCTAGTTTAGGAGTAGTTTAGAGAGGGAAAGCTTGGATTTTTCATGGAGTTTTTGGGATTTTGAAGAAGCAAATTTGTGGATTTTTCCTCTCATAAATTCAATGAGTTTTCCTAACTTTCTCTCACCTTTATTGCTTTCATTTATTATTGTTTTTGCTTATTTATTTGTTTATTTGAGTAGATTAATTAGTTTAGTTGTTGATTCTTGCTTTTATTATTATTTTACCTTGTTTTCCTTGTTTTTGTTCACCATGTTAGTTTAGGTTTGTTCTAGGGAAATGGATGAAGGTTATATTAATAAATTTAATGATTGATTGTGGTTAGTATGAAATTGTTTCTTGATTATTGTGTATGGATGATGCTTTTATGGATTAGAATCTTTCTAGCTAATTGATTCTATGTTCTTAATCGTGCTTTCAATCAATTGTGCGAAAGTGAGTTGTTTGAGAGCCCTAAATTCCTCCATATCTTTGCTAGGCTAGTTGCACGAGAGTGAATTAGTTTAGTAGGATTATTAACATGCTTAATTGCGCGAGAGTGAGTTAAATGTGTTAATCGTCCTAATTGAGGTCATTTTCATCTAATTGTTTGATGTTGTTGAATGCATTGATGTAATTGGATTCCACTTTCCCTAGTTTTAGTTATTTGCTCTTAGTAGTGTTTAGTTGAACCTTTCTTTACCTCACAAGCTTTCCTAGTAGTCTAATTAGCATAGATTGATATACTTAGTCCTTTTGGGTTCGACCCTTTACTTACCCCTATACTCGTATTAGGGTAGTTTAGGTATTATAAATTGTTAATTTGATTAGGGTTAGTAGACTAACGACACTACTTAATCCCCCGATCAGTAGGCTCAAGTATACTCCCAAAATCCCTTACTTTTGGTTATTCTTAAATTAAAACCTTTCTACTTTGTGTGGCAACGTCATACATTAGGTGCCTTTTCCTTGTCCTCTCTCTTTTTTTTTCTCTTTTTTTTTCGATAAGTTTTGTTTTGGGTTTAGAACAATTTCTTTCTTTCTTTTGCATTGGATCTTTCCTTTTGGGTTTAGAGTAACTTTGTGCCCCCTCTTATGTTTCGTTCCCCTAATTTTCTATTTGTATCTTTGCACCATTCCCATCCCAAGGTATGGAATAATGTAGGTTGAATAACTAAGGCTCAATTGACAAGGCTCAAAAGGGCTGCCAAGAAGATGGATTTTCTCTAAGGTTAAGAACATGGGATTATATTTATGGAGTTTCAAGTTGCCTCCTATGTTGGTGAAATCATCAAATCCTTTCTTTGTGGGCCTAAGATGGGCCTCTTTTCATTCAATACATCTTGTAAGCCAAATCTCATCAAGATTCTTAAAGTGTTGAGTATGTATGCCTTTTGATATTGCCTGTTTGTATGTATACGTTTTATTTAATTCAAGTCAATAGCAATAAAGAGATTGAAAAGAGAACAAGATAGACGTACTTGAAAATATATTTTTTTATTCATTAATTAATGAGAGTACAAAATAAGTAGATTCAACAGCATGAATCTCTTAGTTTATCATAAAAAAACAAAAGAAAGAAACAAAACAAGACCTAGGGTGCTACATCTTGAATTGTTGATAACTTCTTGAGATTGCGTCTTCGAGCTTTGTCCGTTTCTGACGTAGGTGAAATTGATCCTCTCTAAAAATCAAGTCCATCTATATGATTCATTGTTTCATTTATCAAGTCCCTTTCAATTAATGTTCCCACAGTACAGACTTTTTGAAATGTGTCTAAACCAAGGTATTGTAAATGGCACTTGTATGGTGGAGACATATTGTCTATGAACTTTGGGACAAGTTCATGATTCGGAGGTCTTTGTGGAAATTGAGCAACATTTGATCGCCACCTGGAAAAGAAGTCAATGAAGCCTTCTTCTTCCCCTTGCTAAAGCAATTCGAGATCCCACAAGGTAGTTGTGAGCTTGATGTTATCTCCGTAATGGGTTAAAAACGCTTTTACAACGTCACTCCAAGTGGAAGTTTGTTTTGCATCGAGGTTATAAAACCATGCTCTAGAAGTTGGGTCCAATGAAAGAGGAAAAGTACATGCATATAGGCTTGACTCAACCCCTTTCAATGCCATAATTCTAATAAAGCTCATTAAGTGAGTTCTAGGATTGTCTGTAACCTTAAAGGTTGGCCAATCTGTAGTCAAGAACTTTTCTGGGAGAGTCTTGCCACTAGGTTGTGGTGCAAGCTTATAATTGAAGTACTTATTCCTTGAGTTGGCTCGAAGGACAAGTTTCTCCAAGGCCTCTACTCTCTCGGCTCTTGCTTTTTCTTGCAGAATGTTTTCTTTTTCTTTTTTAGCTTTTATTTTAGCCTTTTCTACTTTTTTATGATCCTTCATTTGGGCTTCTTTTTCTCGTAGGGCCTTTAGGTTTTGGAGTTCCCTCTAAGTTTCTCCAATGCTGCTTTGTCACCCATGATTGGACTAGTATGCGAATGTGACAGATGATCTAGTGATGTGTATCACGAGAAATTGATGAGCGCGTTCACTTAAACCTTTTCTGCCAAGCATTCAAACAAAGAACCAAAGTTAAAATGATTGTTTTATTTCTCTCTTTTTTTTGAATCCTTGTAATATGAATTCACTTTAAGCAAGTTTGTTGATGAAGAATGTCAAAAAATTCACGAACAATCATTAATGGAATGTCATGATTTGTGTTGATTTCAACAAGATAATCATTTAAGGATTTTACTTTAAATGAATTGTTTTCAAAAAAGGTAGAAGAGAAAGTCAAGAAAGTTGGATTGAAAATGCTCATCAAATTTTAGGAATACTAATCAACCTGAACATACTCCTTAAAATGATCAAATATATTATAGTATTTGTTAATCATTTAGATTACAATAGAGATCAATATTGTTTTTTTTTTTTTTTTTTTTTTTTTTTTTTTTAATTATGATTCTCATATTACTTATCTTTAAAGGATAATATATTACTATTTGTTTAAAAAGAATGATGGCCTCCGAATGTAAAATCCAAGAAATAATTAAATCATTTTCTCGGTTTTATCATTCATTATATACATATATTTTTTTGTATCATACTCTCTTTTTTTATTTATTATATATATATTTTTTTTATTTTAAGAACGACATTTCTTTTTTTCGTTCTATTTCTCTCTTTTTTTGTGAGGTAATAATCCCAAGTAAAGTTTTCGGAATTTTCTTTTTAAACCATAGAAGAGGTAAATAAATTATACTCTTAAATCAAGGTTGACCAATTACAACTAAAAACTGATGAACACGAAAATAGGCACGTTTAAGAATAAACATATTGATGACGTCCTATTAAGAGATGCGAACTTCTAATGACAAACCTCATAAGAAGTAATATCATTAGGTTGATTATAAAGTACGAAAACGAATCATCATAATCAAAAATAGTATTGCGCGCAATTTTTCGTCTTGCGCTAAGGTGGAAAGAGCAACTTCAAGAGTAGCATCTGCCATATGCGGGGTGTTTTTTTTTTTTTTTTTTTTTTTTTTTTTTTTTTTTTGTGTTTTGCAATAACGCAAAAGGAACGATAAAAAACATTTTTTTTTTCAAAAACGCAAAAGGAACTATAAAAAAACATTTTTTTTTATTTTTTTTTTTTGAAAAACGAAAAAACGATTAAAGTAAAGGTAACTAAGTTAGACAACGTTGTTAGCCAAAGGGATATTTTTAGCACCTACTTAACGATTAACCTTGAAGCGGTAATATCGTTTTCTCCGTATGATATTGCTCGTAACGAGTCAAAGTCAACGTTGAAATGTGGGCGCGCGCATGACACATAGTTGCGCGGAGGTGCCGCGCGCAACTTCGGCACTTGCGCTTGGAGGGCGTGCGCAACTTTGACATTTGCGCGTGCCACTTGGTAGGTTCGACATTTTTTTTTTTTGCGAAAACATAAAAGGAACGCTAATTTTTTATTTTATTTATTTATTTATTTTTTTCGAACCATAATTTTTGCAAATTTTTTTTCTATTATATCTCTACGTAACAAGTTAGAATTAGCTAGATTAGACATGAAGCACATATTCATGTAGTCACATAAGCACATAAAAGGAACCGTCAAAGCATACAATGCCATTCTAAGGTCAAGGCTTGGGTGTCCAAAGGTACCATATCTTAAGAAACAATGCACAAATCAATCACTCAGCGTGTTGACTCATGACATCACTCTCAACATTTTGTTGACGATATGGGTGGGATGATTGTTATTGATGTTGGGATAGAAGCCTAGTGTTGGCAGCCCCTAATCAATGAGCCAATCCCCAATGGTTAAAGTGTGCTATGCTTATGCATGATGCAATGTAGCTTGTTTGGTTTTTACTTTTGTGAAAAAGGAAGATACTATGCGTTCAAGTCTCGCTCTCTAACTAGAGATTATCTAAGTTAGTTCTCGTTACAATCCATAGGCAACCTAGTGTTGGAAACCTTGAACCATAACTACGAACTAATCTTGTAACCTCTAAATCCCCAACAGAGTCGCCACTGTAAGGAGGGTGATCCCATCGTAAGGGGTATGACAGGCTAAAGTCGTAATCACCCAATAAAAAATAATACCAAAATCCACTAACTATGTAGATAGGGAAGAAGGGTCGAACCACAGGGAAACAAGTCAATTTATTTCTAATTAATTAAAAGCAATCTAATAAATTATCAAGTAACCAAATTATAATTATAAGGGTAACTAAACTACTAAAAGTAAGAGTAGGAAGGAATAAAAGTAAGAGGGAATTCAATGAAATATAAGCCTAGGGCATTGGTTCACCAATAAACAATATTCCAGGGTAAAACATAACAATCAATCATCAATGCATCAATTAATCAGATCATAAAGGGCTTTCGCTACGTATTACAATCACAAAGTTAATTTACCGGTATTAAATCTCATCTCTCGAATCTCGACTTGACCATTTATAAATTAGTCTGCATATTGAAACTAAGCCTAAACATCAATTCTCATCTCTCGAATCTCGAATCAATATTGCTAAACTCATACAATTAAATCTAGCCAAATCTAATTGCATAGCATTAAATCAATCAATAGGAAAATAATTAAGCATTGAAAATCAACAATCGTAAATTACCCCTTCATATTATTTATTGGATCCCCATAAACCCTAGAAATAAAATTACTCACTCATAATTAAATCTAAACTAAATAAAGCAATTAAATAAGCCATAAGAGAATAAAGAAATAAAATAGCTGAAATTAATAGAGAATAAATCGTTACCAAAATCAATGGAACTACAAAGTTGAGTCAAGAACAAAGTTGAGAGAATTCTAGAGAGTGAAAATAATCTAAGTAGAGAGAGAAAGTCTAAAAGAGAAGGTAAACAAAAATTAAGTAACTAAATCGTACTTAAACAACTCTAAAAATAATCCTAATTAGAAATTAAGAATTCGCCAATCAGGTTCCTCAGAAACACATGCTTGATCGGGCGAAGGGCCACCCGATCGGTGTAGACACCTAAAAATGTCTCCCCAAAACCAAACCCGATGATGAACAACCTTTCACCGCTATTATTGGTCGGGTTGAGTATTTAATCTTAAATTGCTTAAATCCATATCTCCATTTCATAAACCAACCCAACTTCTAGCCCATTTCCCCAAACCATAACTTATTTTCCTCTTTTCGTGCCTTTAAACCCAAAATAATTCATTTCGTATCCTTTAAAATCATTCATTTCGTGTCCTTTTTATAAAAACGTTTGGTCCTGTTAATTTTGGTCCATAATGTTGGTCCAATGATTTAATAGTTGGATGGGGCTTGAAAAGAGATTTCCAACGATATATTATAAGCCCAAATCCGAGTTATAACGAATAAGTAATGGCCAAACTATTAAACTAAGCCCAAACCGAACCTAAGCCCACATTACCAACGACCCAATGATCATGTGGAGGGTCCAAATGATTTAATCCAATTCCTTAACCAATTAGGATTAATTGGAAGCTTCTATAAGTTTCTAAAATATCTTAATTATCCTTTTTGAAAACATAAGATTAAAGAGTTTGAAATTGAATTAAACTCCTCTTTTTTAAAGTCCTATTTCTATCCGAATTGAAAGACGTTCAAAGATAGACAGATATTATTTTCGTGCCTAATAGTTTTTATCCAAATTTTATTTGGTTGGATATCCCTTGAAATTATCTTTCCAATGATATATTATAATATCAATTCCGAGCTATAACGGAAAAGATATGAATAAAATATCAAACACTATCTAAAACTGACACCGTCTCACTATTTAGGCCATATCTTTTATTATATAAAATATTTTAATCTGATTCAAATTGTGTTAGAAAGAAGAATTCAATATCTTTCCAAAAATATCTTGTTCATCTCATTCCTATTTCTTGATCAAAAGGTATGATAAAAACAAAAACCTTAAAAACTGTAGTCTATCGAGTTTTATTCCGATTTAATTCGGATCTTATCTTAATTTTTCGACCCTTATTTTTTTTTTCTCTATAAATAGAGATCATATCAACCCTTTTCCAATCATCAATAATCTTGATCACAACATAATTCTCTTCTCCCTCTTTATCCTAAATACTAGCCACCCTATTCTCTCAAAATACTTCCCCTAATTAAGCACTCCAAGGAGTTCATACAACACCCAAAGTTCTATACTTAAACCAAGGCGTGAAAGGTATAATTAACTAAGGGTTTGGACCTAATCAAATCTAAATTAATTTAATTTAATTTCTATTTGATTTATATTTTAATCGAAGTTACTAACAGTTTATTCATGATGTAGCAATTTAAAGGAACGTGCGGAATTTGAGTAATTAATTAATTTAATTACTCTTATTTTATTTTAATATTGCTAGTATCATGATTAGGTCATTTTATATTTGATTTAACTAACATTAATATTGTCAATTTGCTTCCAATATCAATGTTGATTCTATTATATTTTTTTATGATCACCATATTGCATGTTTAAAGGGAATATGTAATTGAAAATCACGCCTAATAAATAATTTGGACAACCGGTTTAGGTTCCTTTTTAATCTTGTAATTAATTCAAGTGATCACAATATTTTAGAATAATGTGTTGCATTAATATTCAACCAATTTAGCATAATAATAGTTTGGAGGAAATTGAATATTTTATTTGTAGGCCTTTGAGATCGCAGGAATCACTTTTCACTATAAGAATCGAGTAGAGGCCAATTGGGGCAAATGTGACTCCATTACTCACTTCGTACCATCATCCCCGATCCTCCTTTCGTGGTTCTGAACCATATGGAGTTAGTAATATCATGGATTATGAATGGGGTGTAACCTTCACGGGTCAATCGTTGTTGCCTTCGTTGTCCCTTTATCGTGGTTGCGTTTTATGATCCGTGAACGGTTTACAAGTTCCTTAAAAAACTTGTTGGCGGCTGCCTACTTTATTTTTCCCTAATCATATATGTAAATTCCCACTTCCTAAGAGTGTCAAGCATATTCATACATGCTTTTAACGTAGGGGCACTTCGAACGACGCGTACAATTGATTTGAGTGACCGGTATTTAATTAAGATGAGTGGATGAAACTTGAAAGATTCTTGAATTGTATTCCTGCGATTTAATTGGCATTGTCACGTATGCATATGCCTTTTAGGTTACCTATTTTGCCACAATAGTACGTGTTCTACATATGTGGCTAGCCCGGGGGATTTAAGCTCTATCAACTCAAAAACGCTCATGGCAATAAGGGTTCATCCGATTTTTTAAATCCACCCAAACCATGGTGTTGAGTTCGATTTCATCACGAACTCGCGGAGCCGCCCGTTGGCATACACCCTCAAGGGAGGCTGCCTTGCTAACACGTCCAAACCCTTTGACACCCAAAAGCTTGACCATAGTCGAACATAGAACTTGACTTTAGGTTGCGAACTTCATTGCATCATGCGTGATGATATGCTTATATGTGCATTTTTTTATTGACTCCTTTTAATTATTTTTTTTTCTCTTATCAAACCCTTTTTTTAGAGTCGAGCCAAATATTTTTTTTTTGAGTCACCCGGATTTTTATTCCCGTATACTGCACAAGAGTCAACTTGTTTTGGTCATATCCAGAGTTCTAGAAAGAGTTACGTGCCGTGCCAACTATGGATCTATAGCCCCGAGTTTTATCTTTCATTTGAAGTTGGTTTCATCCCAATCCGAGTCACAGCTAAAAATTTATAACCGATATACTACAGCTAGTCCAGTTTAGGTATCTTTTAAGCGCCAACTTTCTTTTGTTTTATTTTATATCTTTTCGTGTCAAGCTAGTATTATCCAAATCCTTTAATCCGTGTCAACTTGTTTAACATAGAATTATAGATTTTTTATTTTTATTTCTTTATTTTTTTTATACCCATGAGTCATAACTCTTCTAGAATTCTAGTTCTCTTCCTAATTTCTTGTGATCGATTTTTTTGCTAACCTTAACATGTGTTCTTTGTCTTTGATTGTGGATGATCTTATTTATGACTAACGATTGACAATGGACCGTATTCACCTAGTAAATAGCATAAACATTAAAATTGGACAAAATTAATCAAGTTAGTTTGTCTTTTAGTCTTCCGTGCTATTTGGTCATTGGGTCTTTTGTTTTTCACAATGTCCTCATGTCTAGCCATGCGATCATACCACGAGTCTTAATAAACTTACCTAATCACACATGTTGAGTCGTTGCACACACTTTGTCTTCGAGTAATGCACTATATTGTTTATGATTGTAAACTAGGACCATGCATGCATCACTTTCCGTCGTAATAGGAATGAGTGGAGTATTTCCCATAAGTTTTCAAAATTGTTTCATACACTCTTCCTTTCCAATCCGAGTTTGAGTTAATGCATTAGATGAGTTCGTCATTACACAGTACTTGTGTCTAAAATCACCGGGCAATAGTTGGAAGAATAAGGGGAACGTCACTCCTTCCTTCTTTCCTTCCAATCAAAGCATCAACAACGACAAACTTTTTTCCTCACTAGGCGGCAAGAAGTAACTCATAAAAATCCATGAAGACAAAGCACAGTGCAAGCTTCTCACCAAGATTTCATGTTTTCTTCTTCTTCTTTTGTTTCAAACCCTTCCCCCTAAAAAGTCTAGCATAGATTCTCCTTATCCATGTGTCTATGTGTCACATTTCTTACCTTCTTCATAAATGAGCATCTCTTTATTGCATTCGGTCATGTGGTTAGTAAAGAAAAAAAAATCAATTACCAAATTAAACACAAGGTACACCAATGACTTGAGGCACCTTTGCAACCTTGTCATTCCCTGTTAACCGTTCAATCACATTCCATTTCTTCATCAACCACTTTGAGCCTCATCTAACGTTTAGCCTTCATTTCTTCAACCCACCCTGGGATTGAAAGATGTGTAATTGTATGACATTCAAAAAGCAAGTAAAAAAAAAAAGCAGCAAAGCAACAATAAAACAATGTCTAAAGGCAAGTGTTCCAATGTCTTTGATATGAACATGTCTCAAATTGCGTCTCTCATCGAGTGCTTGGTACCGTGCCTGAGAAACATGAATGCTAAGTGAGTGATGGACCGCATGATCTTAGATTACCTACATTGATTCAAAAGAATGAAAAAAAAGAAAAAGAAATTCAAAAAATGTTGAAAATAAAACTTGCAAAGTCTAATACATAATTGCATGTCTAGGGGGCTTCTCTTGGGTCTTGATCCTTTTATGCCTTTCTTTCTTAAACCTTCAGCTTAACCACCTTTCAACCCTTGAAAGACCTCTTTGAGGTGTGCACACACTTGTGCAAAGTTCGGTTAGAGCTACGTTTGGCCTGATTCCTAACGGATACGTAGGCAACCTCACATCGAGGTGCGACCACATTCATATTCATATCCATGCGTGATCGAGTCAAAGAATATCCAATGCTTACCCCTACCCATTTAGAGCTAGCATTGGGGGCTTGAACCCACATCATTTATCCTACCCAACATAAAGAGTCATCATCTTTGACTCTTCTCACATCTATTTCCATCACCATAGCCTTTGCAGCCAACCTTAGTATCACATTCACACACTTCACTCACACATCCATATCCATATCCATATGATCTTTCCCTTTAAGAACCCTTTTTCATGAAATCTTGTTTTAACACTGTGCATGCTTCATCATCTTTCAAGACAACATTCATTAGAAGAAACATTGTATACTTGCTTATCTTCCTGACCTAAGCAAAATTCATTGTTTCATGCATCGCATATCGTTCTTAGCTCCTTGACCTAAGCAACGTTCATTATGCAATAATCACTTCATCTATATACGTGCTTAGATTCCAGACCTAAGTGACATTCAAGATCGCTTCTTTACACCATATATGATGCTTAGCTCCATGACCTAAGTTCATTCATCGTGTCACATGATGTAATTGTCCTTAGCCTCCTGGCCTAAGGACATGCATCATGCATACATTACTTTCAAGAAAAGCAATTCAATCCATGTGATTCATTTTGTCTTGCTCAACGAGGAAGTTCAAAACTTCTTTCCTTTTTTCGCGTCTTTTCTTTTGGGGATGTTTAAAAAAACTTTTTCAAAATTTTCTTACCGAGAGAAGTTCGAAAATAAAAGTTCAGTTTTCACATCTTTCTTTTTCGGGAGAAAGTCGGTACCCTCCACTCATGACAAAAATTGACGGAAATTTTTTGCTTTTGCATCTTCGTTTGCTTGTGTCTAAACACACGCATATACACACACACACTCACAAGTCATACATATGTCATGTCACATCATGTCAAACTTGGTCAAGTCAGTTGGTCAAGTCAATCAAAGTCTATACGAGTCCCTTGGAAAATTTTATTTTGCAGGTCTCAATTACAGCCCACGTCCGGGGACAAGCGGACCATCTATAGCCCACGTCCGAGGACAAGTGGACCATTTACAACCCACGTTCAGGGACAAGCAAACCATTTACAGCCCACGTTCGGGGACAAGCGAACCATTTACAGCCCACGTTCGGGGACAAGCGAACCAACTACAGCCAACGTTCGGGGACAATCAAACCTGCCAAAATTAGACAAGTCTTTCCTCAAGCATGGAAAGTTTCATATGGTGGATTTCTTCAAGCATAGAAAACCGCTAAATTCCTTTGTTGGATTTCCTCAAGCATGGAAAGCATTATCGGTAAAGTATTATCGGTGGGTTTCTTCAAGCATAGAAAACGCCAAATTCCTTTGTCGGCTTTCCTCAAGCATGGAAAGCATTATCGGTGGATTTTTTCAAGCATAGAAAAACGCCAAAATCATATGTCGACTTTCCTCAAGCATAAAAAGTGTCATCCGGTAGGTTTCTTTAGGTTTAGAAAGCTACCAAACTCATCTGTCGGCTTTCCTTAAGCAAGGAAAGCATTTCAACAAACGTCATCTGGTGGATTTCTTCAAGCATAGAAAAATACCAAACTCATTTGTCACCGATACACTGGTGTCAGATAAGCGTTCTATCCCTTTACTATTTTATCTGTGGAATTAACATTTTTTGCAGGTATCGGCGTATACAGAGTGATTTAGGATCGCAGAACGTGTTAAATCATTCTCTGTCCTTATGAACTACTTTGACTATCGTTTTCAAAACAAACGTTACTACAAACTCAGTCAAAGTGGGGGCTTCTGTAGACACCTAAAAATGTCTCCCCAAAACCAAACCCGATGATGAACAACCTTTCACCACCATTATTGGTCGGGTTGAGTATTTAATCTTAAAGTGCTTAAATCCATATCTCCATTTCATAAAAAAACCCAAATTCTAGCCCATTTCCCCAAACCATAACTTGTTTTCCTCTTTTCGTGCCTTTAAACCCAAAATAATTCATTTCGTATCCTTTAAAATCATTCAATTCGCGTCCTTTTTATTAAAACGTTTTTTCCTGTTTATTTTGGTCCATAATATTGGTCCAATGATTTAATAGTTGTATGGGGTTTGAAAATAGCTTTTTAACGATATATTATAATCCCAAATCCGAGTTATAACGAATAAGTTATGGCCAAAATATTAAACTAAGCCCAAACCGAACCTAAGCCCACCTTACCTACGACCCAATGATCATGTGGAGGGTCCAAATGATTTAATACAATTACTTAGCCAATTAGGATTAATTGGAAGCTTCTATAAGTTTCTAAAATATCTTAATTATCCTTTTTGAAAACATAAGATTAAAGAGTTTGAAATTGAATAAAACTCCTCTTTTTTAAAGTCCTATTTCTATCCGAATTGAAACACGTTCAAAGATAGACAGATATTATTTTGTTGCCTCATATTTTTTATCCAAATTTTATATGTTTGGATAGCCCTTGAAATTATCTTTCCAATTATATATTATAATATCAATTCCGAGCTATAACGGAAAAGATATGAATAAAATATCAAACACTATCTAAAACTGACACCTTCTCACTATTTCGGCCATATCTTTTATTATATAAAATATTTTAATCTGATTCAAATTGTGTTAGAAAGTAGAATTCAAGATATTTCCAAAAATATCTTATTCATCTCATTCCGATTTCTGGATCAAAAGATATGATAAAAACAAAAACCGTAAAAATTGAAGTCTATCGAGTTTTATTCCGATTTAATTCGGATCTTATCTTAATTCTTCGACCCTTTTTTTCTCTATAAAATGAGGTCATATCACCCCTTTTCCAATCATCAATAAGCTTTGTCACAACATAATTCTCTTCTCCCTCTTTAGCCTAAATACTAGCCACCCTATTCTCTAAAAATACTTCCCCTAATTAAGCACTCCAAGGAGTTCATACAATACCCAAAGTTCTATACTTAAACCAAGGCGTGAAAGGTACAATTAACTGAGGGTTTGGACCAAATCAAATCTACATTTATTTAATTTAATTTTTATTTGATTTATATTTTAATTGAAGTTACTAACAGTTTATTCATGATGTAGCAATTTAAAGGAACGTGCGGAATTTGAGTAATTAATTAATTTAATTACTCTTATTCTATTTTAATATTGCTAGTATCATGATTAGGTCATTTTATATTTTATTTGACTAACATTATTATTGTCAATTTGCTTCCAATATTAATGTTGATTCTATTATATTTTTTTATGATCACCATATTGCATGTTTAAAGGGAATATGTAATTGAAAATCACGCCTAATAAATAATTTGGACAACCGGTTTAGGTTGCTTTTTAATCTTGTAATTAATTCAAGTGATCACAATATTTTAGAATAATGTGTTGCATTAATATTCAACCAATTTAGCATAATAATAGTTTGGAGCAAATTGAATATTTTATTTATATGCCTTTGAGATCGCAGGAATAACTTTTCACTATAAGAAACGAGTAGAAGCCAATACGGGTGAATGTGACTCCATGACTCACTTCGTACCATCATCCCCGATCCTCCTTTCGTGGTTCTGAACCATATGGATTTTTTGGAACGTATGTTTGGATTTTTTTATTTTTCATTTTATTTTTCATTTTTCATATAGGAAATCAATTAAAACTACACTAGAAAGCAATTAAATCTATACTAGCAAGCGATAAATAGAGAAAAGAGAGAAAGTGTTACCATATGTACAAGATATCTCCCCCCAAGACAAATCAAGCAATTCCCTCATTGACTTGGGGGTGTAGCTAGGAGTAGCTATTCCTCATCATCATCCTCATCCATTCTTTAATAGCCTCCTACATAGCTCGAGCCGGCGCCACCATGGCTCGTACCGACACCACCATAACCCGAACCACCTGCAAAGTAGTTAGGGTCTACATTCCCCCCTATCCCACCAAAAGGAGCATCGTCCCCATAACCATGGACCGAAGAGTAGTCCACATAAGTGCCATAGGCTCCGGGGGTCGAATACCCTCCTTGGAGGTATTGAAACCAATCAGGAACAAGAGCCTCGGGGGGAATAGCCCCTCGGCGTGCATAATCGTCATACATGGGGTATAAACCCTTCCTGAGGTTCTTCTCCATGTGCCCAACCCTCCTATTTAGAGAACCTACTCTAGAGTCTAGGTTTTGCAACATACCCTCTACTCTCCCTTGCCCTCTCTCAATCCTGTCAAGTTGACTCCTAAAAGACGAAAAGTCATATGGGGCATGGGGGTCTATATTGTAATCAACGGAGGAGGTAGGGATGCCATATGTGTAAGGTTGGGGTGGTGGTTGGAATTGGGGTGATGGGTAGGGTGGTGGTGAATGGTGAGCCTCTTGAGCCTCTCCTTGGTCGTCTTACTCAAAGGTGTATGAAGGCTTTCCCTCTCAAATTTGGTCAAGGTGGGGTTGGGTAGTGTAGGGAATAATTCAAGCCTTTAATCCCACTAGCTTGAACCCCACTGTGATCATACACTAAAGTACGGTGGCGTCCAAAAGGGAAGAAGATAGAGCAAAAGAGTCGCCAACAAGTTTTTAAGGAACTTGTAAACCGTTCATAGGATGAAGGTTACACCCCTTAACGATCCAAGAGATCGTCAACTCCATAAGGTCATGAACCAAATAAGGGTTCAGGGATGAAGGTACAAATCCAACCTAAAAGAGATTTAACCTGCCCTAATAATAGGCCTCTACTTTATTCTGCTCGTATTCATGTGCGCTTTCTGACTAACATGCAATCAATAGGATTAACCCTAAACCTGTTTAATCTATGTTGGTTGAATTTAATGCACAAATAAACTATTATTGGCGATCACTTGAAATTATAATCACAGTTAACCCTAACAAGATTATTAATTATCTTATTAAGCCTGATTGCAAGTACCAATTCCCTTTAAACATGCAATAAAGGTGATCAAGCGATAAAAAATATCAAGCAACATAATAAACAATATCATGAATAATAATAATAATCATAAATACAATAATATTCATGTTAAAGCATAAAAGTAAGATCCTAGGCATGATACTAACAAGATTAATAACAAACCCTAGCATGTCACTAAGCAATAAAAATCAAATCTTTAACCCTAAAATGATACTAACATGAATAAATATTAGGAAGAGAATAAAAGACATCATAGCAATCATATTTAATATTAAAATTACCCTAGACATGATACTAAGAGTATCATAACAACAATACAAACATGATATCTACATCATAAATCAATAAATCAATTAAAGCACTTACTTTGATGCCTCGTACCTCTTTCTAATAACAAAATACACACGTCAGTAACTTCAAGGAAAATAATAATCAAAACAATTAAATAAAATAATTGAAATAGAGATTTGGGACCAAACCCTCAGAAATTAAAACCTTTCACGTCTTGGGCGAAGGCAACTTCGAATATGGCTAGGTGTTTTTAGATCTTGTGAATGCGGAATTTTGTATGAAAAAGCAAGAAAGAAATGAATGCTAAAGAATACTTGAGAATGAGAGAATTGGTGAATGTAGATGTAGATAATGAATTCGTGAAAATTCGTGAATTGGTGAATGAAAACGGAGTTTTTAATACGATATTTATAGAGAAAATCATCCAAAAAAGATAATTTAACAAAACAGAGTCTGACGATCTCAAAACAGGATTGGCGCCAACCTTGGCTAGCTGGCGCCAGGCACCAGTGGCTAGCGCCTGGCGCCAAGCCTGGTTCCAGGCGCCAAGGCCTGGGGTTGGACGCCAGTCTTTATTTCAACGCGTTTTCGAAAATCTGATAAATTTCCGTACTGGAAGATAAAATAATATAATTCTTTCGAAAATGCTACTTTATCTTGATTAAAACTCTGAAAAGTCAACAAAGTCAACTTATCAATGCTAATTAAATTAGGAATGAAAAGAACCTTCTAGAAGATTCTAGAAGACTAAAACCATTCCTAATTGCATTAGGAATGATAAATCACATTAGGCCCTCCCCTAGATCATTGGGCCGTACATAAAGCTCAAACCGGGCCAAGTTTAGTAAATTGGCCATAACTTCCTCAATATTTATCGGAATTGGGCTTATAATATATCGTTGGAAAGGTCTTTGCAAGCCCCATCCAACTACACCACTATTGGACCCATATCATGGACCAACCAAACTGGATTGTCTGTTTTCTTAAAATAAAGATTTTCAAAACAGGGAGAAGAGAAAAGAAATAAAACTTTCCGCAACACTAGACCTTTCCACACTTTTGTTTCATTCGATTATGATTCGACGTGAAAGGTACTCATCACTGGGTTTGGTTTTGGGGAGACACAAATGGGTGTCTACAGAAGCCCCCACTTTGACTGAGTTTGGAGAAACGCAAGTTTCGAAAACAAAAGTCAAAGTATCGATAGGGACGGAGAATGATTCAGAACGTTCTGCGATCCTAAATCAATCTTGTAACGCCGATACCTGCAAAACTAGCATTAGTTAAAAAGATAAAAGAGTTAAGAAACGCGTATCTTGCACCATCGAGCACACGTCTCTGTATGTAACCGATTTGTTGCTTTACTATTTTGATGACGTCCTGCAAGCTAGAGAATGCCATCCCGCTTGAAAACCGCTACGCCTGTAACTGCTTCCAAAAAATTAGAATATCGCTTCGCCTGAAACTATCCTCCCCGCTATGATAACATTCCACGTCCAAGGGAACATCATCGAAGATTATTTCTCTCGAAACAATCTCCATCCGCATTGATAATATTCCACGTCCAAGGGAACACTATTGAAAATTATTTCTCTCGAAATAATTCTCATTCGCATTGATAATATTCCACGTCCAAGGGAATAATATCGAAGATTATTTCTCTCGAAACAATCTTCAGTTGCATTGATACGATAATTTTCCAAAGGAAATTACCGAAGATCCACGCCTGCCGATCATTAAAAGTTTGCCTGAACTTTGCTTCCGCTATGCCTGTATGTCGGCGCTCTTTGTTTTGAACCGGTATGTCGGTGCCTTTTGCTCTTGAACCTATATGTCGGTGCCTTTTGCTAATGAGCCAATGCTTAGGCGCTTTGAGCTAAGTGAGACGATCTTTTATCAGGTCGATCACTTTACGTAATCAAGCCGATTACTTAATCTTCTCAAATTTCTTAGAGGGGCTAACTGGTGTACCAAGGAACCCAAAAATATATTGCAGAAGGCTAGTACAACCCTAGCAAGTGGCTGGCTGCTTTGGCATCGCTGAAAATCCATCATCGCCAGCCATTTGATGTTAGCGCCAGGCGCTGATGTTGGCGCCAGGCGCCAAGCCCAGATGGTGACGCCAATGCCTAGGGACTGGCGTCAGCACGTGATTCTCTTTAAATTCCCGTTTTCGGTTCATTTCTTGGCTCTGTTCGTCGCGAAAGCTGCTCGAAGAAAACAAAAGCTTCAATTGCTCATTGCTCACTCGTTTCTCAACCGAATTCGCTCAAATTTGTTGCAAATCAAAGCTCTTTTCAACAATTTTCCCGATCTATGTAATTTTTTCTCAAACTCACACCGGTTTTTATGAATTCTTGGCATGTTTATTCACGAATTTTATGGAAATTCGAATTCTACGATGCTCAATTTGCTTTGTTTATCAAGTTTCATGCCATGAAATTGCTTTTTATGTTTATATACTACCTTGGGAGTAATTTGAGACTTGTTTGACTCAATTTGGTGAAGAAATGAGCAATCTGCCATTGTTGGACCTCTTAAGGTCGTGAAGAACAATGTGGTTTGTTCTTGACGTTTATGCTAGCAATTCTTGTTCAATTTATCACAGTATTCACTATAGTGTTGCAAGAAATTGTTTGATTGCTTGAAAAAATACTGTCATGCTCAATTTGAATTTGTGCTCTGTTTTAGTACTATGTACTCTGTTTTTTTCGAACATAGTATCATGCGGCTAGGCGAACCTTAGATACTATAAAACCTTAATTTATGATGATTCTGCACAATGTAGCATGGCTAGACAACGAGGCTCAGGTTCACGGTCCCGAAACACTAGATGGGAGCATGAGCCCGTAGAGGACGATGCCACGCCGTCCGCTTCGCTTGGTCGGCTCCCGGAGTGGGATGAGCAAACTTTGTTCTTTGCCCCTGTCCACCACATTTCTGAAAGGGTGAGACGGGGAACCGAGCCTGGGAGGACACGGCATCATAGCTCTGGTTGTGATGGTCTAGGTGATTTGTACAGAATGCACATCGCCAGAGATCGTGAGACGAGACTCCTATGGGAGTCCTGCGGGCTAGTTACTCTGTTCGAGACCTCCGAGGCTATGGTCGCCTCCAGTGGGGGTCACCACGTAGTGCGCACTTTGGTGGAGTTCTTTTGAGATACCACCAACACCTTTCATTTTCCCTGGGGCGAGATGATGGTCACCCCTACATACTTCAGTCTCATCACAGGACTGGAGTTCACTTCTGTGCCGCTGCCGTTCGACGGTGGGATCGACGTCTTTTCTTCACAGGTCGAGGAGCTGTTGGGGCCGATTGCTATTCAGGCCCGAGCTGAGGTAAAGGCGACTCAGTTCAGTGCTAGAAGGATTTGCCGCTCGACGCTGGCAGCGGCTCTTGATGATGATGCGACCACCCGAGAGCAGCGGGTGCGCATCTTTGTGTTGATGTTATTGTCAGGAACATTCTCCCCTGAAAAGGGTAGTAGGGCATTGCTTTACTACCTCCCTGCTGTCCGTGATCTCCAGCGGATTGGGACTTATGACTGGGCCAGCTTGGCCTACGCTGATTTCGTTCGTGCGCTGAGGGACTCGTGTCGTCGCCGGTCCTTTAGGACGAATGTCGCTTTGTCTGCTTTCTGGAAGGTCGTAGAGGTAAACATTATTCCCTATAAAGTTTAGCCATATATATTAGTTAGCCTTTACTCATGCTTTTAACTTTTAGTAGATTTGGTTCTACGAGTACTTTCCTTCCGTTGCGCCGGCGAGACCATCGCCGAGGGGATATCCGGTGAGCGCCTCTTTGGGCGGCCACCATGTGGACATGTCTACTGCACGTGTCCGAAGCCAGATCATCTCGGTACGACTTTTAGTGTTTATCTTGCTCTTCTGTAGTGTTTTAGACATATTCTTGCCTGATTGGTGCTTTTATAGGGACCTGAGGTAGTATACCGACCGTGGGGCGGTTGGACAGTCCCTGGATTAGCCGCACAATACTCTGCTGAGCGTCGCTATTTTATGGGGACCTACGGAGCAGTTGTGTATTTAGGAGAGAGAGTTGCTAGACAGCACTCTTCTGATGTTTTCGTTGTTCCTGTTCCTCCGCCACGTCATATGTTCGATGAGAGAGAGTTATCGAGCATGGCCGAGGGATCTGGTTCCCCCTAGCAGTCCCATGCGATCCTTGGGCGGTGTTACGCTGAGGAGCTACTACCTTTTTTAGCTCCAGACCCTGTACCGGCTGAGGATGTGAGGGTAAGATCCTTAGCTTTTTATTTTTCGCTAAGTAGCCCCCAAGTAATACCTTACTGATTTCTTTCCGTTTTATCAGGATGGTCCCACTAAGTTTGTGCCGCCCCGTATGTCCATTCACTAATAGGGGATATACGGGCCGATCGAGGAGATGATTTCTCTGGCTCCCGAGGGCGAGCGCTTCGTGGAGCGGTCGATTCCTCGCAACCAGACTAGTGTAAGCCTAGTTTTAATTCAAAATTTTGTATTCATTTATCATGTATTTTCACTGACTTATTTTTCTGACAGTTCTCACGCGAGGTGGTTTCGGCTATGGCACGATGTATAGATGCCTTCCGGAGCCAGCTCGTCCGGATGAGGAACGCGGCTACGTGTCGTCGGGACGACGTTGTCCGAGAGGTAACCTTTCTCCACTTATTATTTCTGTATTATGGCTTTAGTTTTACCTTGTTTCTGATTTAATTTTTTTTTTGTTTGCAGGGTTAGCCCATTGCTTCTCACATCCGTACGTGACCTGAGGGGCGGAGAGATCCAGCGAGGTCTAGCTCGACACGTCGTCGTACTTCGTCAGGAGGTAGAGGTGGTCGTTTCGAGGCTGCTCGAGCCGACGTTGCTGAGGGCTAGGATCTTCTTCTGAGGGTGCTCCTGCCGCACCGGTAGGAGAGGCTACCTCGGCTTTCAGAGGTGGTGGGATGTACGAGGTTGGCTCGTCATCGCAGCAGCCTCTGCGGTCTCAGCCTCAGGTTGATCTTGGCTGGAGCGGTCCTGTCTTGAGTCTTCCTACTCCTACGGAGACTGGAGCTGGTGCTAAGGCTGGAGCTGGTGGAGAGGTGACTCCCCGTACGGCGCAGTTTTATGGCATGATGGGCTTACGTCCTCCGGCGCGGTAGTCTGTTTCTGTATATGAATTTTATTTTGACTTTTTTATAGAACTTTTGCCTTTGACTCATTATTTAGACACTTTTGTATTTTTATGTTATCGTAAATTCATTTGATTGTTATTATTATGTTAGTGTATGTTAGTGTGTGCAAAGGAAGTGTGATACCAATTTTGCGCAAAAATTCCGTCATTTTTATTATTGATGGAGGATATTATCCGACTCTCTCCCCCAAAAAGAAAAAATAAAAAGGCAAAGTAAACGGAAAAAATGTTGGGTTTTTTTTTTTGAAAAGTAATATAAATCCAAAAAAAAGAAATAAAATTAAGTAAAAATAATTGCTATATTAATTAATTAAGAAAAAAGATAGAAAAGATATTTAGAAAAAATCAAACGGTGCCATAAAGTCATTAACCGACTCAAATTTAATATCAAAAACGCAAACTGAGCACGCGCGGCTGCCCTGATGACTTGGCGCCAGCTGGCGCCATAGTATGGCGCGTGGTTCCAGGCGCTACGTGTAGCGTGTGGCGCCAGGCTCTGGAGGGTGGCGCCAATGTCGGGGTTTTGACGCCAATTGACGCTGACTCCATATTTCATGCAGATTAAAATTCTTCGCAATTTGTACATAAATAGCCCCATGCTCAGCCGATTCTTCTCATAATTCTAGTGAAAAAATTATTCTCCTCATTAGAAAAAATAATAATCATGTCTTTAGCCACTAAAACCTTCACCCAATACACTCATGAATGGTGTCGATCTCTTAATGTTAGAGAAAGAAAAGAATTAGATTTATTTCACTTGGGGGGAATTTATGGCATTAAAGGGGTAGATTTAGACATAGACTTCATACATACCGCTTTAGAATTTTTGAATATCGATACACATTGTTTTAGAATAGGGTATGATGAAATTAGCCCTTTGCTAGAGGAATTTGGTGCTATCTTAGGCTTCCCTGCAATAGACCTGGTAGTAATCCCTAGAGTAGATGCATACTATTATAAAGATTTTTAGCGCTTCTTTAATTTGAAGGAAAGGGATTTATCAAAAATAGTAGATGGCAACATAGTTAATTTGAAAGAATTCGCACGCTATTTTTTTGATAAACCTCTTTCTGAATCCTTTCATATATATAGAAGAAGGGCGTTCTTATTTTGCATGCTTAATCAATTTTTTCTTAGTAGTGGTAAAAATAACGAGGGTCAATCCATTATAACCAGTGTACTAGAACAAATTGAATCAGGGAGAAATCCAATGCCATTAATAGTTGGAGAGACTATGATTAGTCTAGATGAATTGAAAAGGGACCCAAAAGCGCCTCTTCGCGGCTCTCCAATTTTATTACAGGTAGAAAAATAATATTTTTAATTACAGAAATCAAAAAATATATTTTTGTATTGTAATAATAATTTATTTGCATTGCAAATTTTTTACAAATGTGGCTAATGGAGAGGCTAGGATTAATTAGCCCTCCGGACGACATTGAAAAATATACTCCCAATTGCTTCGTGAGAAGGAAGAAGCGCATCCCTAAAATTGGGCGCCATGGGTGGAGAAAAGTCTTTGAATCACGTGATTTTGCTATCAAGTGGGTCATCCCATGGTGGAAAATAGAAAGGATGGTTGGTGTTAACAAGCAACCTTTCTACCGTCTCCCAAGCTTGTCTCGTGTAACATATTATTATCCCTGCAGGGTAAAAAGACAATACGGCTTACTTCAAAATATTCCTTCCGGGGATCTTCGTCCTCCCTATGAGTACCCCGTATCTCAAGAAGTGGATAGATTCGACACTTACTGGAGCGCTAGACCTTTATGGGAAGTGATTACCCAAAAGGTTCCTCCTTCTTTACCTAATGATGTAAAGAAGTGGTTGCTGAAGAAATCTTCAATTGATCAGGGTAGAACCGATGTGAAGAATCGTCTAGGTGACAGGGTGACACCGGCCAAAGAACGCTTAGGTGCAAGAATTGAATTCAAAACACCTACAATGCCTAGGAAGAAGAATACTACTAAAGACAAAGGGAAAAGGAAAGCTAACACCACGGACAAAAAGGCTTGGGTGGAAAAGAAGCACGGGGTGCTAGCTGAAAGGGGGACAATCTATTCCAAAATTGAATGTAGGTCCTCTAAAGGATGCCTACTAGCTAAAGTAATGGATGAAGAGGAGGAAATAGAAAAGAATTGGAAAAGAGCTAAAAAGGAAAAGAAAGATTAAAAACATTGCTTAGCTTTAGATTTATTAGATTGTTAATTTTTATTTAAAGTTAATTTATTTAAGCCTTATTTAATTTCCATTAACAATGTAATTTATTTTATTAATGAAATTTCAGCTTTCAATTAATTTGTTACTTTAAATTTATTTTATTAATGCAATTAAAATCGAAAAAAAATTAATTTTCCAGAAATTCTTCGAGTACGGAAGTCGAAAATTTTCCGAAAAACACCGAAATTCGCCCGGATTTTATTGCTGAATTGGCGCCAGTAATTGTAGTTTGGCGCCAGCTATTGAGGTATGGCGTTAGGCGCCAATACCATCGACTAGCGCTAATGGCTTCTGGCTGGCGCCAGACTCTATTCTGCGACGCCAATAATTTGCCGACTTTGTGTTGTATTTTAGTTAATTCTGGAACGCGGAGATGTCAAAAAAATAAAGAGCCCGCACCCGTAAAGGGTTGCCTACGTATCCTTTCCTAAGGAATCAGGCCGAACGTAGCTCTCTTGAGTGTCCTACTCAAGCAATTATGAGTAGTACCTTTTAAGTTGGTCAAGATTGGTCATGTTTGAGAATTCATTGCCATCCATATCAGTTAGTTTTGCTACACCACCTGACAGGATTGTTTTGACAATGTAGGAGCCAGACCAATTAGGTCTAAATTTTCCCCTTGGATCTAAAACATTTTTCCTTAGTGCTTTTAATACCAAATCTCCTACTTTGATATTCCTTGTCTTGACCTTCTTATTAAAATGTCTAGCCATACGAGTTTGATAACACTGAGTGTGATGTAGAGATTCTAATCGTTTTTCGTCGAGTAGGATCAATTCTTCATATCGTGCCCTAGTCCATTCAACTTCATCAAGGTTACTCTCTAGCGCAATGCGTAGAGATGGTATTTCTAGTTCGACAGGTTGTACGACATCCATTCCGTATACCACAGAAAATGGTGTATTTTCTGTTGTTGTACGGATTGACGTGCGACAATCCCACAGTGCGAAGTGGAGCATGTCAGGCCAATCCTTATAATTTTCTATCATTTTCTCGATTATAGTCTTTAAATTCTTATTAGCTGCCTCAACTGCTCCATTTGCTTGAGGTCTATAAGGGGACGAATGATGGTGTTGGATACCATATTTATGTAGCAATTCTTTACATTCGGCTTGAAAGTGAGTTCCATTGTCACTTATCATTTCATGTGGGACCCCATATCGACAAATGATATTTCTTTCGATAAAGAGTGCTACATGTTTTGCAGTGAGTCTAGCGTATGATTGCACTTCGACCCACTTTGTAAAGTAATCAATTGCTACTAGAATAAATTCGTGGCCTCCTGTCCCTGGGGGAGTGATTTTGCCAATTATGTCAATTCCCCATGTAGAGAATGGCCATGGTGATTTGTAGGTGTAGAGCAAAGATGGAGGAACATGTTGTAAATTGGCATAAATTTGACACTTAGGGCATCTTTACACGTATTGATGGCAGACCCTATTCATCGTAGTCCAATAATACCCTTCTCGCATTATTTTCTAGACTAACATTTTTCCATTTACATGAGTTCCACAGATTCCTTCGTGAACTATTCTCATTATTCTTTGTGCATCCATCTTTTCTACGCATAGAAGAGCTCGACCTTTAGGTACCCTTTTATGTAGCTCGTTGTCTATGAGTACGTATTGAGAAGCCAAAAGTCTCAATGCTCGCTTTGCTCTTTTGTCAGCATGAGGAGGGTATTCTCCATTGGTGACATAGTTGAGTATGTCTGTGTACCATGGTTCTTCTTCTTCGTCTTGGGCTAAGTCGTCATCTTCTATAGCCTGTATATATGCTGGGTTGTGCCTTTTTTCGATAGTTAGAGGCATTTGCTCGATTTCCGTGGGAATCCTAACCATTGAGGCTAATCTTGCCAAGGCATCAGCAAATTGGTTTTCTTCTCTAGGTAGATATGTGTATTCTACCTTCTCTAACTGATCGGTAAGAGTTTCCAGATAAGTTTGGTAAGGGGCTAGGCTTTTGCTCCTTACTTTCCACCTTTTAGATATCTGATTGATAATCAAAGAAGAATCTCTAAATATCCTTAGCTTCTTTACTCCCAATGCCAAGGCTGTTTCAAGGCCTACCACGCATGCTTCATATTCAGCAGCGTTCTTGGTAACGTCGAAATCAAGCTTTATTGAGATTGGGACGTGTTCTTCTTTAGGTGATACTAGTAGCAATCCGACGCCACATCCCTTTTGGTTTGAGGCTCAGTCGAAATACAAGGTCCAAGTATCATCTTCGGTGACCATCAAATCTTCATCTGAAAATTCAATGTCCTGTATTGGTGTCGAGTCTTCTATTGAAAAGTCTGACAGAAAGGCTGACACCACAGATCCTTTAATAGCTTTTTGTGGCATAAACCACACATCAAACTAGGCTAAGTTGACTATCCATCTTGAAATACGTCCATTGAGTGTTGATTTCTCGAACAAATATTTGAGTGGATCCAATCGGGATACTACGAAAACGGTATGTACCAACATGTAATGTCTCAACTTAGTTGTGGACCACACCAAAGCGAGGCACAATTTCTCGAGCGGTGTATAGCGTGTTTCGTATTCGAGCATCTTCTTACTTAGGTAATATATTGCATTCTCTTTGCTTTCTACCTCTTGTGCTAGCATGGCTCCTATTGTCTCTTTGGTAACCATCAAGTATAACCTAAGAGGTATTCCGGGAAGTGCTGGCGCTAATACGGGAGGATTTGCGAGATAGGCTTTGATCCTGTCAAAGGCTTTTTGACACTCATCATCCCATATTACTGGTACATTTTTCTTGAGCTTTTTGAAGATTGAATCACATATCGTTGTCAGTTTTGATATGAACCTACTTATGTATTGCAACCGGCCAATAAATCCTCGAATTTGTTTCTCGGTCTTGGGCGGTGGCATCGACATGATTACTTTAATCTTGGTTGGATCTACCTCTATTCTTCTAGAGCTTATGACGTATCCCAAGAGCTTGCCCGAGGTGACTCCAAAAGCACATTTTGATGGATTCAACCTCATATTATATTTTCTTAGCCTTTCGAAAAATTTCCTTAAGGCTACTTGATGGCCTGGACGATCCTTTGATTTCACAATCATGTCGTCGACATATACTTTAACTTCTTTGTGCATCATGTCATGGAGTAAGGCAGTTGATGCACGTTGGTAAGTGGCACCTGCGTTTTTCAACCCAAATGGCATTACCGTGTAACAGTAAGTGCCCCACGGTGTGATAAAGGTCGTTTTCTCCATGTCTTCTTCTGCCATAAGGATCTGATTGTACCTAGCATATCCGTCCATGAATGAGAGAAGCGCGTGATTTGCCGTGTTATCTACCAGAATATCGATGTGTGGCAAAGGGAAGTCGTCCTTTGGAGTTGCCTTATTTAGATCTTGATAGTCGACACACATCCTTACCCTTCCGCCTTTCTTTGGAACTTGGACGACGTTGGCGACCCATTCGGGGTATTTGGATACCTTGATGAAACCTGCCGTTATTTGTTTTTGAATTTCTTCTTTTATTTTAAGTGCTACGTCGGGTTTCATTCGACGCAACTTTTGTTTCACAGGTTTCATTCCTTTGGATTAATGGTATAGTGTGTTGAGCTATTTCTCTGTTAATGCCCGACATATCTTCATATCACCAAGAAAATACATCGATAAATTCTTTAAGTAAGTTAATTAAATCGGTTCTTTCTTGTTTATTCAACGTTAGTCCGATTTTAACTTCTCTTTTATGAGTTGAGTCGTTTGAGATGTGGACTGTTTCAGTCTCTTCAATTACTGGTGTTTTCTTTTCAAGTGTTTCCATTGCTTTGATAATTTCTTTATCTTTTTCATCGTTAGCTAAGCAATGCTCATCATCTTGGGTTAGGGAGGGATGCGAGAAATAAGGAGAACGAGAAGTATTATTATTGATTTGATTCTCATCGGCGAAGCGTCAATAGTGATTGGAATTCCTCCAACTATGGCTTTCACTTGTTGGTGGAGAGATGAAGGGACGACCTTTAGATCATGGAGCCAAGGGCGTCCTAACAACAAATTGAATGAGGCTTTGATGTCTACCACTTGAAAAGTAATAGCATGTTCTATTGCTCCTGCCGTCACATTTAGGGTTATTTGGCCAAGAGCTTGACGACGAGTATTATGTAAGCTCTTATTCCTTGTGTGGACGGAGTTAAATCCTTATCCCTTATGCCGAGCATCCTCGCAGTCCTAAGTGGACAGACATTGATAGCTGATCCATTGTCTACAAGAGTCATGGGAACATTTATCCTTTTGCAGACTACCGTGAGGTTTAACGCCTTGTAGTGTTTGTCACCTTCTGGGGGTAAATCTTTATCAGAGAAGGTGATTAGATTAATCGGACTAGGGAGGTCACTTGTGAGGAAGTTAGCTAGTCCCTCAGGAGTGTGTCAGAATCTATCCCAATTTTATCCAAGGCATTCATTACAGCCAACCTATGTTCTCGAGATGTTGCCAGGAGCTTCCATACATTCATCTCAACTTTTGTCTTCTTAAACTGTTTAATGATGTCGTTGTCTTCGATGATAGGTATGGGAACTTGTTGTACAGTAGGCACAGGTTGTGTTGAAACGGGAGGTTGCATTCTCCCGGATCTTGTGAGGACGTCTATTGATTAATCTTCTTCAGCCCAAATGTCGTCTGTGGTGTATGATACAGAAGGTGAAGGTCCCACTATGTCCTTTAGGTAGACATCTTCTTCATCACTGTCCCATACTCCATTAACAGTTATGTCCTCTTCTTGTTGAACTTGGATTAATTCCTTTTCATCAATCATTTTCTGCACCAAATCCTTGAATTTGAAGCAGTTTTCTATGGTGTGCCCCCCTGACTGATGGTATTGACAGTAATATCTATCTGTCCTTTTTAATGATTCAAATGGTCTCGGTTTGAGAGGTTTGACCTTGCCACTCTCGGAGAGCATTTCGAACATTTGTGCATATGGGATCCCAATTGGAGTGTAAACTCTATTGCTCTTCTTGGGTTATTCTGTGACTTGTAAGGGAAAATAGTTTGCCTCATAAGTCGTTCCCTTGCTAGCTAGAGGTAAAGAGATCTTATTAGCTTCCACAAGATCTTGAATAAGGTTTTGAAACCTGTAGCATTCATTTGTGGTATGACCGTTTCCTTGATGGTACTTGCAGTAGGATTTGGGATCCCATCTTGGAGATCACTTTTCTGGTGTTGGATCCTCTGTTGGACCAATAGGTTTGATTAGTCCTTGATCATAGAGGCGATCAAAAGTAGCATCGTAGGTCATTCTTATGGGTGTGAATTCTCTTTTAGGTTTATCCTTTGGACATGGAAATTCATCATATTTCTTGTGAAGTTCGTTCACAACTTTGAGAGTTTCACGTAATATTTGCGATGTCTCCCTCATAAACAGTGTGAGCAATTGTATGTCTTCCTTGTTTGCTGGTTCTGGAAGGTTATCCCTGACATCGAAAAAGACTTCTTCTTCTCCTTCTTCGACATTGGTTGCTTTGACAGGCTTAATGAGAGATGAGGGGTCAACTTCGCTTTCTTTATCGGAGATAGCCAAAGTATGAGCTAGAGGTGCATTGTCAATACTTGGCTTCTTACTGGCAGGGGGCAACGACAGTTTGTTACTGTCAATTAGGTCTTGGATATCTTCCTTAAACTTCCAACAGCTTTCAGTAGAATGGCCCCTACATTGGTGATATTTGCAATGTGCGTTGGGGTTCCAGTTAGCCGACCTCTTCTCAACTGGTGGATCCTCAAATGGTCCAATGGGAGTTATAAGACCTTTTGCATTTAATCGATCAAATGCGGTGTCATAACTCATGCCAATAGGAGTGAAGTTCCTCCTAAATGGTTTCCTTTGTCCTTGATTGTTCATGGAGAGGACTTCTCCTAGATTAAAGGTGCTAACATTATTTGAGTGGGCAATTTTGGAAGAAGAAGGATTGTCATTCTTCTTTCCTTTCCAGCCACTGTTGGAGTTATTGTTGGCAGCTTTAGATTTAGCCAAGTCATCTTCAATATTGATCCCAATATCATAAACAGCCTTAAAGGTATGAAGGTTATTTTGATGTTTAAGATGTTTGGAATATTTTTCTTGAAGATTTTTAATGAATAGTCTCACGAACTCTTTTTCACTTGGTACCTCGATCATTTTGGCTGAGGTTTCTCTCCATTTGTTAAAGAAAGCAGTGAAGCCTTCATTCTCTTTTTGTTTGAGGATTTCAAGTTCTCTATGGTCAGTTTTGACTTGAATGTTGCATTTGTACCTATCAACGAAAGCGTTTGCTATGGATTCCCAGGTAGAGGTCTTTTCTTTTTCAAGAGAAAAGAACCATTGTTGGCAAATGGTCTCGAGAGATAGTGAGAACAGAGAAGGGAAGACTTTCTTATCGATACCCTTGATACTCATTATTGTTTCAAATGCTCTTAAATGGAAGTAAGGGTTGTCAATTGCCCTAAATTTTGGGATGTCGTTGGCGCTGAACTTCTGCGGAAGAAGATCTTTATCCACCGAGACCCCTTGGGATGTGAGTTCTTGAAACTTGTAGTCACTGGACAACTTTCTTAGGCTCTCTTGCATGAGGTCCATTTGTTGTTGTTTCACGGGATCATCGATCTTAAGTGCGAGAAGCTTCAGTGTCTCAGTTACAGTAGCCAGGTTGTTCTTGAGATCATTGACTTCTTCTTAAGTTGCCATTATTTTTCTTGCTTTCCTCTTGCGGGCTATAGGTTTGTTAAAAAGTTGGACTTGTACGAAGAGATTATCTTTGATTAATCGTCCTTCCTTTCTTGACCACGCGCTGTAAATTAAGCCAATTTGCGTTTTAATTACTTGACTTGAATCAACTTGACTCTATGGTTTTTGTTTTTTTAAAAAAATGTACATAATTTTAGGGAACTAAGTATTATTATTTATTAAAGGATTAATATCTGACTTACCCCCTTAAAAAAAATGACGAAAAAAGCGCGCACACAAGACTCTCTTAATCATAGTCAAAACATGTGTATTGGTGTGTGCATTGAGTGTGGTGACGTGCTTGGAATCTTTTGTAAGACCATGGGACTTAGTGCCTAAACTCGAACATTAATTCAATTAAGCATTCTTGTCAGCAAAACTAACCGAATTAAACAGAAAACTGATTAATTAGACATTAGGTGATGACTCGACAAATAATCCGAACTGTCGGCCAAGCGACAAGACTGGCGTCACATTATGGTGATTGGTTCCAGGCAATTTAGTAAATGTCTGGCGCTACACACTATAATGTGGCGCTACAGCTCAGACTTTGGCGCCAATATTGGAGCTTCGGTCTGGGACTGTTTTCGGTATTATTAGTCAACTGGGGTATGCCTAAAGTCGTACTAGGTCAATTCCGATAAAAAAAAAACTTTATTGACCCAAATTAATTAATTAATTGATTAATTAGGCAAAGTTCTTTAAGTCATTAATTTTAGTCTCAACAAAAATCAACAAACGGTTAAGAGAAACATAGGATATATATGCACAACAAATAATGCAGAATTAGTCAAGTAGGCACAATATGATGCAATGAGTTTGCAACCTTACCATGGCTCTAGTTCTCTAAAGTTCGGGATATGGTTTAGTCAATAGAGGGTCCATGGTTAATTGTCCGGATGCACCGCACGGAAGCCTAACCGTGAAGGGTTGGCGCGAGTGGATGAGACACCGCGAGTTTTAGAAAAAGCTCACTTCCATGGTTTGGTGAATTCAACATCTCGAATGTACCCTTTGTTGCCAGGAGCGTTCAATCTGGTAGATGGAGAATGAATTCCCAGAGGGTTATGTCCATATGTAGAACACATATGGGTTTCAGAAAAGTGAGAAAAAATTCAATCAAGAAGTAGGATCGAACAAACAATACGAAAAACCGGTCGAAATTAGAACGCATATTTTTGGCTCGGTATTGGGGGAAATTGGCGCCAGCAAACAGAGACTGGCGCCAACTTTTAACTGTAGCGCCTGGCGCCAATACTGGCGTCTAACGCTACGGCTAAAAGTGTGGTGCCAAGCTTTGGCCCCGGACGCTACTTCCCACATGCCTCAGCAGCTTTCTATGCTCGATAAAATCTTCCAGTTTCGCGCGGTGTTATTTCAGTCCTAGTTCTGAAAGACATTTCTCAAATTTCCTACGTGTAAAATCCTATATTTTTTACTCATTACGGATGGTCTTTCCAATGAGAACCTTTTTATGCACATGACAATAATGTTAATCAAAATTACGCACATGAAATACTTAGAAATTTTCGAGTCTCATCCACTCATTCTAAATCATTGCCAAAACAAATTCAGGAATTAAAATAGAAATCCAACCCAGTGGAGTCGCCAAAAACTGTAGGGAATAATTCAAGCCTTTAATCCCACTAGCTTGAACCCCACTGTGATCATACACTAAAGTACGGTGGCGTCCAAAAGGGAAGAAGATAGAGCAAAAGAGTCGCCAACAAGTTTTTAAGGAACTTGTAAACCGTTCATAGGATGAAGGTTACACCCCTTAACGATCCAAGAGATCGTCAACTCTATAAGGTCATGAACCAAATAAGGGTTCGGGGATGAAGGTACAAATCCAACCTAAAAGAGATTGAACCTGCCCTAATAATAGGCATCTACTTTATTCTGCTCGTATTCATGTGCGCTTTCCGACTAACATGCAATCAATAGGATTAACCCTAAACCTTTTTAATCTATGTTGGTTGAATTTAATGCACAAATAAACTAATATTGGCGATCACTTGAAATTATAATCACAGTTAACCCTAACAAGATTATTAATTATCTTATTAAGCGTGATTGCAAGTACCAATTCCCTTTAAACATGCAATAAAGGTGATCAAGCAATAAAAAATATCAAGCAACATAATAAACAATATCATGAATAATAATAATAATCATAAATACAATAATATTCATGTTAAAGCATAAAAGTAAGATCCTAGGCATGATACGAACAAGATTAATAACAAACCCTAGCATGTCACTAAGCAATAAAAATCAAATCTTTAACGCTAACATGATACTAACATGAATAAATATTAGGAAGAGAATAAAAGACATCATAGCAATCATATTTAAAATTAAAATTACCATAGACATGATACTAGGAATATCATAACAACAATGCAAACATGATATCTACATCATAAATCAATAAATCAATTAAAGCACTTACTTTGATGCCTCGTACCTCTTTCTAATAACAAAATACACACGTCAGTAACTTCAAGGAAAAAAATAATCAAATAGAGATTTGGGACCAAACCCTCAGAAATTAAAACCTTTCACGTCTAGGGCGAAGGCAACTTCGAATATGGATAGGTGTTTCTAGATCTTGTGAATGCGAAATTTTGTATGAAAAAGCAAGAAAGAACTGAATGCTAAAGAATACTTGAGAATGAGAGAATTGGTGAATGTAGATGTAGATGATGAATTCGTGAAAATTCGTGAATTGGTGAATGAAAACGGAGTTTTAAATACGATATTTATAGAGAAAATCATCCAAAAAAGATAATTTAACAAAACAGAGTCTGACGATCTCAAAACAGGATTGGCGCCAACCCTGGCTAGCTGGCGCCAGGCACCAGAGGCTAGCCTCAGGCGCCAATGGCTAGCGCCTGGCGCCAAGCCTGGTTCCAGGCACCAAGGCCTGGGGTTGGACGCTAGTCTTGATTTCAACGCGTTTTCGAAAATCTGATAAATTTCCCGTACTGGAAGATAAAATAATATAATTCCTTCAAAAATGCTATTTGATCTTGATTAAAACTCTGAAAAGTCAACAAAGTCAACATATCAATGCTAATTAAATTAGGAATGAAAAAAACCTTCTAGAAGATTCTAGAAGACTAAAACCATTCCTAATTGCATTAGGAATGATAAATCATATTAGGCCCTCCCCTAGATCATTGGGCCGTACATAAAGCTCAAACCGGGCCCAGTTTAGTAAATTGGCCATATCTTCCTCAATATTCATCGGAATTGGGCTAATAATATATCGTTGGAAAGGTCTTTGCAAGCCCCATCCAACTACACCACTATTGGACCCATATCATGGACCAACCAAACTGGATTGGCTGTTTTCTTAAAATAAAGTTTTTCAAAACAGGGAGAAGAGAAAAGAAATAAAACTTTCCGCAACACTAGACCTTTCCACACTTTCGTTTCATTCGAATATGATTCGACGTGAAAGGTACTCATCACTGGGTTTGGTTTTGGGGAGACACAAATGGGTGTCTACAGGTAGCTTAAAAGCTTGATCTCTCCTACCCGACTATCGGTGGACTATCCACCATGTCTCACCTCCCATGGGTTGAACCCAGTTAAGGCCTCCTAGGTAGGCTAGGTCCATAAGGGTAGAATCCTCCACTTTCCTATGGCCGGTCGGGGTCCAACCTAGATGTTTTACCGCTATATGGGTAACCAACCCCCCAAAATAGATAAGCGCCCTAGACCTACCCCCCTCGGCTGCGTTGGCCGCCCTTTGGAAGTGTTGGGCTATCCTATGCGGTATGTTTAGTTTTTCAGCATTGAGGATCATGTAGGAGGCCAACAACTCAAGCTCATCCCTCTAAACATTTGTCGGTTCGTGCCTCCCAAAGATTGTGAGGCCGGCAAACCTTTGCCAAAAATTTGGGACGGGATGTTGAATCCACGTCCCCTTGGCATGTTGGAGGTTGGTTAAACCTTCCCCGCTAGTCTTCTATAGAACACGACAATGTGGTATTGGGAGGGTTCAATGGGTTTATCCGATTTTAGCTAAAACAATTTTCCAAATTCTTTTAAATTTACACGCACATCATTGTTAAGCAATCAGAATAGAAAATGAGTAATCAAAGCATTAGTTTTAATCACATTAAAACTAGAAACAAATTCCAAAGTCAAATAATCATAAGTGTCATAATGCATTTGAAAAAATCCACTCATTCCAATACCCTTGATTAATTTTTCTACCGGTTTATCAAGTCCTAACCTAGAAAAAGTAGGGTGATGAACAAAATGTGTAGAGATTACCTGCCTCTCAATGAGGTTAAGCATCCTAGTTCGTTGCTCGGTTGAGGTGATTACCACTTCGTTCCATCTCGAAATTTGGAGTTCCGGGTCAACCATTAGTTGTTGTTGTTGCCTCGAACTCTCACCCATTGTTGTCTTGATCTTTTGGAAGCCATTTTAGTGAAGAATGGTAGGATTTTGAAGCTTTCTCTCTCTAAGGGTTTTGAGAAATCTTTATAGAAAGTGGTATAAATTTAGAGAATGTAGAGGAAGGTGAAAGGATGAAGAATATGTAAAAATTTTGGAGTTTTCATGGATGAATTTGAGGAGATCTTGGAAAGAAAGTGAGGTTGAAGGTATGGAAATGGAGGTTTTAGAGAGAGAAAGTGTGAATGAAGACGAAGAAATAAGGAGGAAAAAGAAAATAAGGGAGGAGAAAAAGAAATAAAGGAACCCGGCCAAATAAGCGCGCCCGATCGGGCGAGCCTCGCCTGATTGGGCGAGGGAATGTATTATGGATTATGGAGTTGCCCTCCCGATCGGGCGACCTCCGCCCGATCGGGCGCGAACTCGAATAAAAAATTTTGCCCTTTGTTCGCCCGACAAATCTTTTTCCTTCACTCGATTTCTCCAAAAATCCGCTCGATCGGGCGATTTTCCCTTGATTTTTCTTCCTCACTTGCGCGCCCGATCGGGCAAAATAAATCTCCGACAAATCTTCACTTGCGCACCCAATCGGGCGTATTTTCGCTCAATTTCTACCCTTAGGTGCGCGCCCGATCGGGCCCGTGCCCAACTCGGAGTGCTTATTCTTCTAACTTTTTTTCTCTTTAAATCACTTTACTTGTTGATCTAATACCTGTACAAAAACACTTTGGAAAGGTAAAATTGCACTCTCCCCACCTCTTAAAAAAAATAAAAATAAGAAAAAGGAAAAACTAGTCTAGAAAGCAAGAAATACGGGTTGCCTCTTGCAAAGCGCTGGTTTATCTAGGTCCCGCACAACCCTCTTACCACATTGAAGCTCAAGATTAACCGGAACCGCTTAGGTGAAGTAGTTCAACCGCACCAATCATAGCCCCCTCATGCTATAGCTTAAGTCTTTGGCCATTAACCTTGAACTCATTACCATGCTCATCGAATAACTCGACAAAATTAAATTTGTTAGCCCTTTTGACAGTATAAGGACCCGACCACCTTTACTTTTACTTTCCTGGGAATAGTTTAAGTCTAGAGTTGAACAACAACACTTTATCACCCTCTTTGAACTCTCTCAGAAGGATCATCGTGTCGTGCCATCTCTTTGTCTTCTCCTTGTAGACACGAGCATTATCATAGGCCGTCAACCTAAACTCATCAAGTTGGTTAAGTTGAAGTAACCTCTTTTCTCCCGCTAGTTTAGCATCCAAATTGAGCTCCTTAATAGCCCAATATGTCTTGTATTCTAGTTCTACCGGAATATGACATGCTTTACCGTACAGTCGTACACGAGTCTATATAGAGTAGTACCTATCGGGGTCTTAAACGCAATTTTGTATGCCCAAAGGGTGTCATCCAACTTATCGCTCCAATCTTTCCTTGATTTTTCCACCACCTTCTCTAGAATGGCCTTGATTTCACGGTTGGAAACTTCAACTTGGTCACTGGTTTGGGGATGGTTGGCTAAACCTGTCCTATGGTAAACACCATACTTTTTGAGGAGGGTATCTAGCTTTCGCTCATGAAAGTGAGATCCTCCGTCACTGATTATAGCTCTAGGCACTCCAAATCTTGGAAAGATGGTCTTCTTGAAAAGTCTGTGGACCACCTTGGAATCATTAGTATGAGTGGCAAAGGCCTCAACCCACTTGGATACATAGGCAACGACGACAAGTATATAGCGGTTCCCATTTGAAGAAGGGAACGGTCCCATGTAATCAACACCTCAAACATCAAAAATTTAAACTTCTAGAATTCCAGTTTGAGGCATCTCATGCCGCTGCGAGATGTTGCCAGTCCTCTGGCAAGAATCACAAGCCTGCACAAAAGTGTTAGCATCCTTAAACATAGTAGGCCAATAGAAACCTGACTCATTAATCTTGGCCACGGTTTTGGTGGGGCCATGATGTCCTCCATAAGGTGAGGTGTGGCAACTAGTAAGCACACCGTGAACTTCCCATTCGGGAACACACCTGCGAAATAATCGATCTACACACTCACGAAACAAAAAAGGATCATCCCAAAAATAATGTTTAACATCAGAAAGAAATTTCTTTTTCTGTTGGCAGGACAAGTCAGGAGGTAGAGTACCACCCACTAAATAATTAGCAAGATCAGCACACCAAGGGTGTTACTCTACAACTGCATACAAGTTGTCATCAGAGAAAGAATCATCTATAGGAAGAGAATCCTTACCTTCATCATACTTGATACGTGACAAGTGGTCTGCCACTACATTCTCTGCTCCCTTTTTATCCTTTATCTCAATATTAAAATCCTGGAGAAAAAGGACCCAACGGAGTAGCCTAGCTAGGCTTTGATTCCACCTTGGCTATCAAGTACTTCAGAGCTGCATGGTCAGTAAAAACAATAACTTTAGAACCAACAAGATGTAATCTAAATTTTTCTAAAGCATAAATCACAGAAAGAAACTCCTTCTCCGTGGTGGCTTAGTTGACTTGGGCTTCATCCAAAGTTTTACTTACATAATAAATAGCATGCAAAACTTTGTTCTTTCTCTGTTCGAGCACGTCTCCTAGTGCAAAGTCACTTGCATCACACATAATCTCGAAAGAAAGATTTCAATCGGGAGCACATATGATGGGCGCCGATATCAAAGCCTGCTTAATCCTGTTCAAAGCCTCAAGACACTCGTCAATATAAATAAAAGGGGCATCCATGAGTAAAAGCTGAGTTAGTGGTTTAGCAATTTCAGAAAAATCTTTGATAAAGCGACGATAAAACCCCGCATGACCTAAGAAACTTCTAACTCCCTTAACATTAACTGGGGGAGGTAATTGCTCAATCACTGAAATCTTAGGTTTATCTACTTGTATACCCTTATCATATACAATATGACCAAGAACTACTCCCTCTCTCACCATAAAGTGACATTTCTCCCAGTTTAGTACCAAATTGCATTCTTCACATCGTTTCAAAATTTTAGCGAGATTTATTAAACACGCATCAAATGGAGAACCATACATGCTAAAATCATCCATAAAGACTTCCATAATAGACTCTATGAAATCAGAAAAAATGCTCATCATGCAACGTTGAAAGGTAGCGAGGGCATTACATAAACCAAAGGGCATCCTACGATATGCAAAAGTACCATAAGGATATGTAAATGTAGTCTTTTCCAGATCTTCAGGGTGAATTGGAATTTGAAAAAAATCCAGAATACCCATCCAAATAGCAAAAGAACTTATGATTAGCTAACGTTTCAAGCATTTGATCTATAAAGGGAAGGGGGAAGAGGTCCTTTTTAGTGGCGATATTTAATCTACGATAATCAATGCACATACGCCACCCTGTAACAGTTCTAGTGGGAATCAATTCATTTTTCTCGTTTTTAATCATAGTCATCCCACCTTTCTTAGGCATCCCTTGTAAAGGATTTACCCACTTAGAGTCAGAAATAGGATAGATAATACCTACATTAAGTAATTTCATAACCTCTTTCTTGACTAATTCTTGCATATTAGGATTCAACCTTCATTGGGGTTGAATGCAAGGCTTGTAGTTGTCCTCTAAATGGATCCTATGCATACAAAAATCAGGGCTAATACCCTTAAGATCATCAATACTGTACCCAATTGCTCTTTTATGGGTTTGAAGAACCTCTAGAAGTTGGGAAGTTTGTAAGTCATCAAGTGCAGTACTGATGATCACAGGGTATAGTTCCTGCTCATCAAGAAAAATATATTTTAAATGAGAAGGGAGAGGTTTTAGTTCAGGTTTCTTAACCTCTGCAGGTTTTGATTCCTGAACTAAATTTACTACCTTTATTGTCTCTTTGGGGTCTAACTCTTTTAGGGAAAGAGCTTTTTAAATAACATTTACTTCATTACCCCAGACGCTTGCATTATCTGCAGATAAATTTCCACAATGAATTTCCTCCAAGGGATCCCTTGCAAGAACCTGTGGTAAGCTATCATCACAAATATCATCCATTATATCAGTTACATCAATAAAACAACAATTTTCCTCTAACATAGGTCCTTTCAAAACTTTCCCTAGATTAAAAGTAACATTATTATCACCAACATAAAGGGTTAGTTTACCATTTTTGACATCAATAATGGCTCCTACAATATAGAGAAAAGGCCTACCTAATATAATGGGAATTTGTGTATCCTCAACCATGTCTAAAACAACAAAATCAACAGGGATAAAAAATTTACCAACTCTAACAGGGACATCCTCTAAAATACCTAAAGGGTACTTAACAGAACGATCTGCCATTTGCAAAGTTATATTAGTAACTTTTAAATCACCCATATTAAGTTTAGCACAAACAGACGATGGCATAACACTGACACTGGCACCCAAATCACACAAAGCTTTATCAATGAAAACATTTCCTATATGATAAGGGATAGAAAAACCACCAGGATCCTTTAACTTAGAAGGGGATTTATTTTGCAATAAAGCACTACATTCCTCTGTAAAAGCTACAGTTTCTACCTCATTAAAGGGCCTTTTCCTAGTCAGAATATCTTTCATAAACTTAGCATGTGCATGAACATGAGTGATTAAATCAGTGAAAGGAACTATTACCTGCAAGTTTTTCACAACCTCTAAAAACTTACCGAATTGTTTATCAAACTTACTCTTCAATTGTCTATTAGGGAATGGTAGTTTGATAATTGGGCTCTACACATCTCCTCCCTTATCCCGAGATTTACCTTGCAAAGAAACATTAGAAGGGTTAGTATCTTTTTGTAGCCCTGCAGGGTTAGCAGGATTAGCGTTTGGTATAGAGGAATTATGATCAGGAACAGGTCCATCTTCCTTTGGCATAGAAGGTCCATCATAATGTGAACCACTGCTTAGAGTGATTGCATTGTCATGATCTGTGGGATGGATTGGTTGCGATGGTAGAGCTCCCTGCTGACGGATTTTTAGGGTAGATAAAAGTTGCGTAATTTGATTATCAATGATTTTATTATGAGCTATAATTGAATTAATTTGTGCATCCCTACTCTTCATATGCTTTTACATGTTGGTAAGAATTTCTCTAATTTCTGTCATAGCAGGGTCAGAAGATGAGGAGGGTTGTGCTTGGTTTTTCTGGCCAGAATTAGGATGGTAATATTTCTGATGTGGTGGAGGTTGCTGTTGTGGTTGTTGTGAAGGTGGAGGCTTTTGTACGGTAAGAAAGATATGGATGGTTCCGAAGACCAGGATTATAAGAGTTAGAGTATGGGTTATTTTGCTTAAAGGTTTGAAAGGCATTAACTTGCTCCATGTAACTCCTACAATCTTGCTCCTAATGCCCCAATTCCACAATTTTCACAAAAAGATTCATTGTTAGCAACATCAGAAACATTAGCTACAGAGTTAGGAGTAACAGTAAGATTATCTATTTTTTGACAAATAGATGTTAACTGAGCTTGCAAAAAGGATACGAATCAACATTATGTTTTTATTTGTTAGAAAACCCTCTCGGATTCCCATATTGGGAATTGTGTATTGTCATATCTTCGATAAATTGTCCTGCATATTCCACATTTAGATTCATGAATCTCCCACTAGCTGCAAAATCTAGAACTGATCTAGATAAATTTCCAAGTCCATTGTAAAAGGCTTGGATCAATTACCATTGTGCTAGATTATGATTGGGGCATTCTCTCTGTAGATCCTTGAACCTCTCCCAATCCTCATATAGAGTTTCGTCGGCCTCTTGGGTCGAAGTTCTGAATAGCACTCCATAGTACAACTGTTCACTCTGCAGGGTAATAATTATTATAAAAATTCAAGGCAAGAGTTTCCCAGTCAGTAATACCAAGTGCAGTTCTATTTAAACCATTAAACCATAATTTAGCTTTTCCACATAATGAAAAGGGAAAAAGAATTCCCCTAATTTGGTCCTATATGACCTCGGATTGTCTAATGGTGTTGCAATACTAGCAGAATTCTGCAATGTGAAGATTAGGATCTTCACCCTTAGCTCCACTAAATTGCTTCCTATCTATCATGGTGATAAATTGGGGTTTGATTTCAAATTGCACTCCATCAAGGGCCGGAGTGGGAGTAAGGTGTGGAAAATCTGTGAGCTTTGGCTGCGAGTAATCACTGAGCTTCTTTGGTACCGCCATCTCTGATTCTGGATCCGAAGGAATTTCTAAGTCACTAGAATCAGTTGGAGGATCTCTTCGATTATTGTATTCCTCAGAACCCGCCAGGATTTGTCTATAAAGATTCTTTTGTCTATGAAAAGAGCGCTCGATCTCAGGATCGAATGGAATGTAACCTGATTTGGAACACCTGGGCATAAACAAAGAACTAAAAGACAAATATGAGAATTGCCTCAAAGAACTAACGTTCTCTGAGACAAGAGGGGATAATCTAGACTACAAAAATAATCAGAAAATAAAAATAAAATCGTTTCCCCGGCAACGGCGCCAAAATTTGACAGGTTAAATTCGTAATCAACCAATTTAAAATAATACCTAAATCCACTAACTATGTAGATAGGGAAGAAGGGTCGAACCACGGGGAAACAAGTCAATTTATTTCTAATTAATTAAAAGCAATCTAAGTTATTATTATAAGGGTAACTAAACTACTAAAAGTAAGAGTAGGAAGGAATAATAGTAAGAGGGAATTCAATGAAATAAAAGCCTAGGGCATAGGTTCACCAATAAACAATATTCCAGGGTAAAACATAGCAATCAATCATCAATGCATCAATTAATCAGATCATAAAAGGCTTTCGCTACGTATTACAATCACAGAGTTAATTTATCGGCATTAAATCTCATCTCTCGAATCACGACTTAACCATTTATAAATTAGTCCGCCTATTGAAAATAAGCCTAAACATCAATTCTCATCTCTCGAATCTTGAATCAATATTGCTAAACTCATATAATTAAATCTGGCCAAATCTAATTGCATAGCATTAAATCAATCAATAGGAAAATAATTAAGCATTGACAATCAACAATCATAAATTACCCCTTCATATTATTTATTGGATCCCCATAAACCCTAGAAATAAGACTACTTACTCATAATTAAATCTAAACTATATAAAGCAATTAAATAAGCCATATTAAAATAAAGAAATAAAATTGCTGAAATTAATAGAGAAGAAATCGTTACCAAAATCAATGGAACTACAAAGTTGAGTCAAGAACAAAGTTGAGGGAATTCTAGAGAGAGAAAATAATCTAAGTAGAGAGAGAAAGTCTAGAAGAGAAGGTAAACAAAAATTAAGTACTAAAATTGTACTTAAACAACTCTAAAAAAAAATCCTAATTAGAAACTAAGAATTCGGCAATTAGGTTCCTTGGAAATACGCGCACGATCGGGCGACGGGCCGCTCGATCAGGCCCGCCTTTTTCTTCGTAACTATCCTGGCAGCCGCGCCCGATCGAGCTAACGCTCACCGGATCGAACGCACCTTACTCGATGCCTTTGACTGCGCTCCCGCCCGATCAGGCGTAAGCTTGCCCGATCGGGCCCGGTTTCTTCCTCGAGGCTTGGACTTCGATTGGGCTTGATTCTTCGGCCTAATCTGGATTTCTTCTTCGGGTCTTGAATACTTGGTCCAAATACACCGATATCACACACCGACCCCTTAATCACCGGCTCTAAACGGTCCTAGGCTTCAAAGATGGTCGTGTTCTCCTAAAGTCCGTAGTTGCTCCATGAAAAACCCGGAAAACGCTCCAAAAGTGCAATTTCCTACAAAACTCAAGAAAAACTACGAAAACACTAGAAAACACCAATTAGTAACAAAAGTTGCTCTAAAGAGATAAAAACACTACTAATTATGACCAAGGGACGGGGGTAAAATACTATATAAATTGGACACATCAAGGTACTCTCCTTAAATACCCATGGCCACATAAAAGTCTAGGACTTTACACTTGTTAGGGTGTAGTAGGATTTGAGTTCTCGACTGTTTGGGGGACCTTGAATTAGAATTGATTCTATCATCACGCTTTTTTGTAAGAAACAAGTAGGTGTTGCCAATGAGTTTAAGGAAAAACTCATAAACCTCGTTCATGCATTTATTCCATGTGGAATTCATGGAATAATTAGCACAAATCATAAGTTTACCCATGCCCAATTTGGTCTATAAACCAGAAATGAGTTCGGGAGCGAGGGTACTAAAATAACGTTCCTTTTAGAGAGGAATCATCATCCTAGCCCTAGTACGACCTCTACTAGCTCTTCCTTTTTCACAATTTCATCACCAAACAATATATGCAACACGATACCTAAAACTATGTTAGTTGATTTTATTTACAAGCATTAACTCACGTAGGAATTACATTGCAAAAGTCGTGATTCTTATTTAATAAAATTTGTGAAAAGAACAAAAAAATAAACAAGATTCGCCTTGGCTTTAGTGATCAACCCACAATTATGTAATTCAATTCTAAGCTTTATTTAACTCAAGATACTATGTGGAATTTATTAATTAATTATTTTAAAGGTGATCAAACAACAGTAATTAATTAATTAAAATCCTTTTAAACAAGAAAATAAAGGTGATTTAACTAAGCGCTCGGGAATTTACCACTTCTCTTTGCTAGATCTCCGTTTAGAACAATTATGGACACCTTCTTGTCGGGGAACCTCCACCGTAGTAACAAAGTATCGAAAGGGTGAGTATTTAGGACAAGAGGGCTAGGTTGCACAAGTTCACAAGTTATTTCGCAAGAGTTTTAGGTTAATTTCTGTCTATTGAAGCCTCAGTTTAACCTCGTATTTATAGGGAATGATTAGGTTTAGGGTTTCGAGCATTTTGCCACTGCAAGTTGTGCGCGGAATCCCAGCGCAAGTTATAAAATTGCGCTGCTATGTGCAGCGCAACTATCTGTCTTGCGCGAGGCTTTATTGTAAGATTCGATTTTATATTTTCCGAATAATACTGAATCTTCCATAGCACAACTCTGAAAGTTGTGTTGGGTGTCACACGCAACCGAATTAGTTGCGCGCGGCAGCCTTGCGCGACTTTGTGAGATGCGCGCGGCTTTTTCTGCGGCAGCACTAAGTTTTAACCTAGGTGCTCTTAAATCCGTCATTATTAGCGTTTAAGCACGAGCTTAAGCTTAATTATGATCAGATTTAGTTAATTGGACTTTTGTTTTGGCTTTTTCTTTAATTTGGGCTAGTCTTTTGTGTTTTGTGGCTTAACCAGTTATCCATAAGCATTCTTCACCTCAATCCACCACGAAGATGGTTTTATTTATTGTCATTGCACTTCCTGTCGGGACAAGAGGCCAAAAGTAGATGTATACAATGACACGTGTCATTTTCGGGTGTGTCCTTAGTTTTTTTTTATTAAAATAATATTTTGGAAACAAATCTTATACAATACATAAATAAAAGAAAATAAATTTATATATAAATAAAAGATTAAATATATATTTCCATAATATGTTACCAACTATATAAACATAAGTAATTTTTTTATAGAATTTGTGTCAAATATTACAAGAAGGATTCTAATTTTATTTTTATTTTAATTATATATTAAAAGCTTTGAGAAAGTAATTTGAATATCAAATATTAGAAAATTACTTAAAATAAAATATTTGATTTATCCTTCCAAAAGAAAAAATTTAACAACTTTAATTTTAAGCAAAAAAGAAAGGAAAAAAGAAAAAAATTCTTAACATAATTTTTAATGTCCTAAGTTTTAATAAATTCATTTGGTCAATATATGATACCAATGTAATTTGTTAGTGAAATAAAATATATACAAAAATATATGCATATTAACAAATGCATATATTTAAAATTATGTCTTGCTACTGGACAGCGGCTAATTATCACCTTTTAAATACACCCGGGTGCACATAGAGGTATGTGTAGGCAAAAGTGGTTTTAAAGATAATATACTAACATGCTCTTTCATAAATTAAGCATAATATTTTAATAAATTTTTATTTTATAACTAAATGTAGTGTTAATATGAAACAATTATTAAAAATAACCGTGCATGGCACGGGACCTAACCTAATTATTTTTTTTTTAGTTTACACTACGAAGATGGTATTAGCGTCATATGTGTTCTAACACCGTTCTTTCTTTGAGATAGGTTCCTCTATTGATAACATTGTGTGCTTGAATCCCCTAAAAAAAACATTGTTAGCTTAAATTTTTATTTTATAACTAAATGTAGTGAATATGAAACAATTATTAAAAATAATCATGCATGGCACAAGACCTAACCTAGTTATTATTTTTATTTTTTGGTTTATACTACGAAGTAGTATTAGCGTCATCTGTGTTCTAACTTCCCTTCTTTCTTTGAGATAGGTTCCTCTACTGATAACATTGTGTGCTTGAATTCCCTTAAAAAAAGAGAGTGTATTACGTGCGTCTTGCCGCACGTAACAGCTCGTACGTCAAAGCATGCAATCAATTAAACAAAAAGGCGCGGGTTTAAAGCCCGTAAAAGTCGGGCTTTGTTAGCCCGATTAACAAAAAAGCGCTTGTTTATCAAGCCCAGCTTTATTAAAAAAGGCGCTTCTTTGTAAAGCCCAGTGAGATTTAAAAAGGCGTTTTTTTAAGGCCCATTGTAGACTGATATCCTCAAATGATTTGATTGTATCTTTTAAAAAAAAATTATAAGATATCCTTAAAAGGAAATATTATATCATTCAACATTTAGTAATAATTTAAAATTACAGACATTTACCTATCTTTCATTAAATGTATGATATCCTGAAAAACATAATTACTTATTTGTTTTTACACTACAAACATAAATTTATCTACCACTTGACTATAACCTAAAACGAGTGAATGATATCCTCTAAAGACTAAATACTAGCTTATATCCTCATAACGAAAAATTATATCCTTAAATAGGTATATTTTATCAACCAAAAACTAGATAATAACCTATGAAAAAAAAAAAACTTGGTATACTGATACAAAATGATATCCTCCAAAGACTAGATAATATCCTTTAAACATTAATATTAGTTGAATCTTATAAAAAAAATACTAAATCCTCTAAATACTAGAGTATATCCTATAAAGACTGTCGAATATTTTATAAAGATGAAATACTAGTCTATATACTCACAACGAATAATTAATTCCTTGAATGTATATATTATATCAACCAACAACTGGATAATATCCTATGAAAAAAACATACTTGCTATTGCTGATATAGAATGATATCCTCCAAAGACTAGATAATATCCTTAGAACATAAAATATTAAATTAATATCTTAAAAAAAAGTAGAAATCCTCTAAAGAGTGGACTATATCCTATAACGACTGCCGAATATTCTATAAAGACGAAATACTAGCTTATATCCTAATAACGAAAAATTATTTCCTTAAATGAATATATTATATCAAACAACAAATGGATGATATGCTATGAAAAAAATACTTGCTATTGCTAATACAGAATGATATCCTCCAAAGACTAAATAATATCATCTGATTATAACCTATAACGAGTGAATAATATCCTCTAAAGACTAAATACTAGCTTATATCCTCATAACGAAAAATTATTTCTTTAAATGGGTATATTTTATCAATTAACAACTGGATGATATCCTATGAAAAAAAAAATACTTGGTATTACTGATACAGAATGATATTCTTCAAAAACTAGATAATATCCTCTGAACATAAAATATTAGTTGAATTGCATAAAAAAAAATGAAATCCTCTAAACACTGGACTATATCCTATAACAATTGCCGAATATCCTCTAAAGACTAAATGCTAGTTTATATCCTTATAACGACAAAATAGTTTCCTTAAATGGGTATATTTTATCAACCAACAAGTGGATGATACAGAATGATATCCTCCAAAGACTAAATAATACTACTGAACATAAAATATTAGTTGAATCTCATAAAAAAATAAGAAATCATCTAAACACTGGACTATATCCTACAACAACTGCCGAATATCATGTAAAGACGAAATACTAGATTATATCCTCATAACGAAAAATCATTTTCTTAAATGGGTTCATTTTATGAACCAAAACGTGTTAAATAATATAATAATAATATATTTAAATATTGATTTGATAATATCCTCACAATCCTAGTAAATATCATAAGAAGATTTTACATTAAATTTTAAACAAACTTTCGTTTTTTATGCTTTCATTTACCAATCAGATGCTTTTAATAATATTCAAGCCAAAGCATTTATGTAAATAATTTATTACTATTAAATATATATTTTTGACTTAGGTTTAATAACTATTGTATATATAATCAACAATTTTCTGAGTTCCTCTGGTAATTTGTTAATAAAAAAAAAATCAATTTCAGTGAGTACTTAAGGATATATATCATAAGAATAGCTAACAACCGTAACAATTTCAGAAAAAGGCGTGGAAGAAAGCCTTTACTACATGGATCTTCATCAAATATGGTAGAAGCAAAAGATTGGGCAGATAATATACAAGCTGAATGTGAAGGGGATTGTTTTAATTTCATTTTTTCTGAATCATATCATTCAGAAGAAATTATAGTAAGGCTTCTTTGTATATTAAATTATAGTTTATTTATTTTTATGTATTATATTAAAATATAAGATATCGCAAAACTTTTATTTATATGAAAATTTTTGTTTTATTGATGCAAAATGTTCCCTTAGATTTTACAAAAAAAAACATTTCAGCAAGCTTGGGAAATCAACTGATGTTAAGCTGCGACTTTATAATACTGAATTTGATGCGCAACTGAAGATTAAAAATTTTGAAAATAAGATCATTCAATGTTTTATTAAGAACAGTGTTGATGCATTGATTGATAATTATGATGTTTTAGCTGAAGAAGCTGGTGTACTTGAGCTTCTGAAGGGGATTTCTATAGTTTTTTATGTTTATTTACAATTTAACTATTATGATTAATGCATTGGAATTTTGTTTTTTAATTGATGTATTTTTTTTCATGAATTTAATTTAATAATAATGTATTTCTAAATACAAAATAATGAATTTAATTTAATAATATAACATCTACATATTATTTTTCAATCTATTATAGAAAGAGTAGACGATATCATTCAATAGTAGCACTATATTCTCTTATGATGATGAAATGATATCATCTAAATAAAAACAAAAACTTTTTCTTATCCTTGAATGACTATATTTTATTTTTGAGCAAATCCTACAAATACCAAATAATATCCTATAACATGTAAATAATATACATCTGTAGACACCAATTTGTGTCTCCCCAAAACCAAACCCAGTGATGAATAGCTTTCATGTCATTTGATTATCAAACAAAGCGAAAGTGTGAAAAGTCTAGTGATGAGAATATTTTTATTAAAAGATCTCTTCTTTCTGTTTTTGAAAATATTTCTTTTCTTACCCTATTTTTGAAAAACGTGCATTCCAGTTTAGTTTGGTCCATGATAAGGGTACAATAATAGTGTAGTTGGATAGGGTTTGAAAAGACCTTTCCAATTATAAGCCCAATTCCGATGAATAATGAGGAAGTTATGGCCAAAATACTAAATTGGGCCCGATTTGGTTTTTATATGCGGCCCAATGATCTAGAGGAGGGCCTATTATTAATTATCATTACTAAAGTTATTAGGATTTATTATAGTATTCTAGAATATTCTAGAAGGTTCTTTTAAATCCTAATGGAGTTAGGATTGATAATTATGTTTTAAAGAGTTTGAAATTGAATAAAACTACTCCTTTTTAGAATCATTGTTTTGTACGAAGTGGAATATATTCATATTTTATTTTCGTTCCTCATAATCATTATCCAAATTTTATATGGTTTAATAGATCTTGAAATTATCTTTCCAATGATATATTATAATATTAAATCCGAGCTATAGCGAAAAAGATATGAATGAGATATGAAACTCTATCCAAAACTGACACCCTTCCACTATTTCGGCCATATCTTTTTATCCAAAAAAGATTTTAATCTGATTCTAATTGGGTTGGAATTAGACTTCAAGAGCTTTCCAAAAACAAATTTTATGACTTATTTGGACTTTTGAAACAAAAGATATGATAAAAACAAAAACGCGTAAAACTGATTATTAGCGCCTGGCGCTAATGACCAGGGTCTGGCGCTAATCGTGCTTTGTTCTCGTTGAAACTTTGATTCGTTTTTTTATCCATCCGACTGATTTTCTCTATAAATAGATTCTTAAAATTATGTTTTCAATCATCAATTCTCAACAATCATCAATTTCTATCAATTCTTCTCATCAATTCTCAACAATATTCAATTTCCACCAACTCTCATCAAGAATTTCTTGATTCTCTCTCTCTTTCTAAGCCAACCCTTTTACAAACACAATTCCTCTACATAATGCCTAGACATACCTAACCAAGTTCGAAGTTGCCTTCACCCTAGACGTGAAAGGTTTTAATTTCTGAGGGTTTGGTCCCTAATCTTTCTTTCAATTATTTAATTTAATTTATTTGATTTATTATTTTCCTTGAAGTTACTAACGTGTGTATTTTGTGATTAGAAAGAGGTACGAGACATCCAACAATAGTTTTAATATTATTTAATATTATTTAATATTATTTTAATTGTGATTATTATTTTAACGTGTGTATCTTGTTATTTAATATTATTTTAATTGTGATTATTATTATAATTATGATAATTAAGATTATTAATTTATTATTATAATGTTGCTTGATATTTATTGTTATTGCTTGATCACACCTTTGATGCATGTGTAAAGGGAATTGGTACTTGTAATCACGCTTAATAAGATAATTAATAATCTTGTTTAGGGTTAATTTGATTATAATTAAAGTGATCGCCAACAATAGTTTTGTTTGTGCATTAATATTCAACCAACATAGATAAACAGGTTTAGGGTTAAACCTATTGATTGCATGTTAGTCAGAAAGCGCACATGAATACGATTAGAATAAAGTAGAGGCCTATTATTAGGGCAGGTTCAATCTCTTTTAGGTTGGATTTGTACCTTTATCCCCGAATTACCAGTCATGGTTCCAGACCTATTGGAGTTGAAGATCTCTTGGATCGTTAAGGGGTGTAACCTTCACCTCGTGAACGGTTTACAAGTTCCTAAAAGTTTTTGGCGACTCTTTTGCTCTAGCTTCTTTCCCTTTGGACGCCACCGTACTTTAGTGTATGATCATAGTGGGGTTCAAGTTTGGGGTAATTCTTGAAATATTCCCTACAGTTTTTTGGCGATTCCACTGGGGAGGATTTCTATTTTAATTTCTAAAATTTATTTCAGTAATGATTTAGAATGAGTGGATGAGACTCGAAAAGTTCTAAGTATTGCATATGCGTAATTTTGATTAACATTATTGTCATATGCATAAAAAAGATCTCAATGGAAAGACCATATGTAATGAGTTAAAACATAGGATTTTTACACGTAGGAAATTTGAGGAATATCTTTCACAACTAGGATCGAAATAATGCTGCGTGAAACTGGAAAATTTTATCGAGCACAGAAAGCTGCAGAGGCATGTAGGAACTAGCGTCAGGGAACAAAGTCTAGGGCCAATTATTTGACTTTAGAGGTGCTAAAGCCAAATTGTGGCGCTGGCCTCTGTTTGCTGGCGCCAAGTTCTTCCAATATCGAGCCAGAAATATGCGTTCTAAATTTGACCAGATTTTAGCACTATTTGCTCGATCCTACTTCTTGATTGAGTTTTTCTCACTTTTCTGAAACCCATATGTGTTCTACATATGGACATAACCCTCTGGGGATTCATGCTCAATCTACCTGATTGAACGCTCTGTGAAACAAAGGGTACATTCGAGAATGTTGAATTCACCAAACCATGGAAGCGAGTTTTTCTTAACTCGCGGTGTCCATCCACTCGCGCCAACCCTTCACGGTTAGGCTTCTGCGCGGTGCATCCAGATAATTAACCATGGACCCTCTTTGACTAACCCATATCCCGAACTTTAGAGAACTAGAGCCATGGTTAGGTTGCAAACTCATTGCATCATGTTGTGCCTACTTGACTAATTGTGCATTATTTGTTGTGCATACTCTATGTGTTTTTTCCTAACCGTTTGTTTGACTTGTGTTAAGACTAAAAAAATTGATTAATGACTAAAAGAACTATTTCTAATTAATTAATTAATTAATTAGAGCTAATAAATATGTATAAAATCGAGTCATAATTCTTTTGAGTCAACCCGGATTTTTATTCCCGTATAATGCACAAGCGTCAACTTTTTTCGGTCATAGCCGGAGTTATAGAAATAACTAAGAGTTGTAGAACCTATGGATATGTAGCCCCGATTTTTATCTTTAATTTGGCGTTGGTTTAATCCCAATCAGAGTAACAGATCAAAAGTTATAACTAAAATAATACAACCTGTCCAGTTTAATGCATATACATGAGGTCTTAACTTAGTCTTTGTTCGAGTCTAGTCACATAGTCTAGCCACATGGTCATGACACGAGTCTTAACATGTCACCTACACTCACTAGTCTTTGCACACACTTTGAGTATATGTCACCAAGACCATGTCTTCAAATCATGCATGAGTCGGTTGTTTTCCGTCATTTGAGTTGGGGGTACATTCTATTCCTAATTTCTTCATATCTCTCCATCTACATCATTTTTCTTCACATCACAACCTTCATTCTTCCTACCATCTTTCATCTATGAATGTTGAATATAGTTGAGTCAAATAATTAACAATGAATATCCCTAATTTCCCTTTCCACAGTACTTGGTCAAGGAGAGAAGGGCGATTAATCAAGGACAACACCTTTGTTCAAGTCTTACTTTTTGATAAACCAATTCGTCAAAAGTGGAAAGCTAAGAAGATAATGACAACTCATGAAGAAGTCAACAAACTTAGGAATCAATTGATTACCGTGAATGAAGTATTGAAGGCTTTAACCCTCAAAATTGATGAGCCTGTGAAGCAACAACAAATGAACCTTATGCAAGAAAGCTTGAGTAAGCTATCTAGAGACTATAAATTTCAGGGCATTAGTTCACAAGGGGTCTCGCTGGACAAGGAACTTCTTCCGCATAAGTTCAATGCCAACAAAATCCCAAAATTCAAGGCAACAGATAACCCTTACTTTCATCTAAGAGCTTTTGAAACTATAATGAACTTTAGGGGGATTGATAAGAAAGTCTTTCATTCCTTGTTTTCTATCTCTTGAGACCGTTTGTCAACAATGGTTCTTTTCCCTTGACAAAGAGAAAACCTCTTCTTGGGAGTCGATAACAAACGCTTTTATAGATAGATATAAGTGCAACACTCAAGACGAAACAGACCACAAACAACTTGTGATGTTAAAACAAAAAGAAAACGAAGGGTTCACTTCTTTCTTCAACAAATGGAGGGAAACTTCTGCTAATATGGTCAAGGTTCCTACCGAAAAAGAATCTGTGAGGATGTTTATCAAGAATATCCTAGGGAAGTATTCAAACAACTTAAAATACCAACACAACTTGAATACTTTCAAGACTGTGTATAATATAAACATTGACATTGAAGATGGCCTTCTAAAAGATAATAGTGCGAGAGGAAAGAAGAACGACCATCCTTCTTCTTCCTCTCCCATTAACAAAGTACATGCTACGAACGCCTCTAAATCACGAATCCAAAGGTCGAAAAGAGTGTTCACTCCACTTGGCATGAGTTATGAAATAGCTTTCGGAAAACTACATCGCAAAGGACTAGTCATGCCCATAGGACCTATCAAGGATCCAGTTCCAGAAGCCAGGCCACCTAAGTGGGATCATAATAAATATTGCAAATATCCCCAAGGAAAGGGTCACAACACTGAGGAGTGTTGGAAACTCAAAGAAGCTATTCAAAATCTGATTGATGACAATAAAACTTCCGAGGTTCTAGCCATCGATGAAAATCAAACATTCTTCGATCCATCACTCCTTATCACACCTGTAGGTGAGCCCATGATTGAGACAGCTTATATAACCTCTCTTGATGAAGTGACCATGATTGAGGAGGATGAAATTCTTTTCTTAGATAATACCAGGGAAGACTCGTCAAGTCTAAAAGAAGACCTTCGAAAACTGCAAGATGTCATAGCCATGCTCTTGAATGTGGTAGAAGGACTAGCAAATCGAATGATGGTTGTCGAACAAAATTCTCACCAAGGATTTAATGAAGAACTCAATGCTCCTAAGCCACGGGCAAAACAGACCATTGAAGAATACACACCAATAGGAATGACTTACAATGAAGCTTTTGACTGTCTTCACGATCAAGGTCTCATTCACCCCATTGGTCCCAGTCAAGACCCTCCGCTTGAAAAAACGATATCCCAATTGGGACCCAAAATCTTATTGCCGATACCATAGAGGTCATGGTTACACCACCGAAGTATGTCTCGCCCTCAAAAATCGTGTTCAAGACCTCATTGATTCAAATCTTCTTCATGTTCCTCCGCGCGACAAGAAGGCCAAGATTAGTAACGATAACAACAGTGGCTGTAAAGGAAAGAAGAACGACTATCCTTCTTCTTCCTAAAACACCTACTCTAGTAACAAGGTTGGTACTTTTGACCTTAATGAAATCTTAGCCATGGATAATCGAGGATTTAGAAAGCAACTAAGAAAGGATTTCACCTCTATTGGAATTAGCTACGATGATGCTTTCGATCGACTTCATGTAAAGGGACTCATTACTCCTATTGGACCCATTCAAGATCCCCCACTTGAGAAGAGATTACCTAGTTGGAACCCAAATGTACGCTACAAGTACCATCAGGGTAGGGGTCATACTACTGAGAGTTGTTGGAAGCTAAAGGAAGCAATCCAATATTTGATCGACAATAACGGGCTTCCAATACCTCCATTCGGCAAGCACACCAAGTGATGATAAGCCAAGGGACAAGAGGCAAGCTTAAACGACAAGATTTCATGATCTTTTTTCTATTTTTTTTACCCTTTACCCAATAAGTCTAGCATAGACACCTTTCTTCCCTTAGATTAATTTTGTAGGATCATTATTTCTATTCCTTTAATAAACTGAGCATTATATTTCCTTACATATGATCATCGCATTGCATTAAAAAAAAATCCATGTCAAACTAAGCACAAGGTATATCAATGATTTGAGGCACCCCTTGTAGCCACATCATATTTCCTTTCACCTTTCTAATTTACAATCCTTTCTTTATAAACCACTTTGAGCCTCGTCTAACGATAGACCTTTCAGTTTTGAACCTACATCTACCTAACCTTGGTATGGGATGGTGTGTAACTTATATAACTTCGAAAAATCTTGAGTGACTTCAAAAGATTAAAATAGCAAAAAAAAAAAATAATAATAATAAAAGTGTACAAAAAGGCAAGTGTTCCAATGTCATTGATATGAACATGTTTTTGATACGAACACGTCTTAGATTGCGTCTCTTATCGAGTGCTCGATACCGTGCCTGAGAAACATAAATACCATATGAGTGATAGACCACATGACCGGGATTGCCCACACTAATAAAAAAATGCAAAAACAAAAAAAGAGAGCTAAAAAAGAGTAGAAAGCCTCAAGCATAGAGGTGATCGTTTGCGGGCTTGTACGGGAAACGGGTCAGGCCTATACTTCATTTTTTGTCCAACGGGCTAATTGTAGCTAACCCGAGCCCTTTTATACGGGCTTGATAAATTGTCCAAGCCCGCTCTATTAACGGGCCGGGCTTGCCCGCGGGCTCACGGGCTTAAAATATTTATTTTACATATATTTAACACTAATTATTTTTTTTTTTATCATTTACATATGTTACCTTAAAAATTTATTGATCACTAATGATACTAGAAAAAAACATATTTAACTTGTGACATATGTTAGTGAAAAAAAGGAAAGAATGAACTTATTTAATACAAGTATAATGATTAAATATAAAATTGAAATAAATAGTTGTAGCTAATAATAGGTTAGAGTCCAATATAGTCTCTTTGTATTTATTTTCTAAAATATACTACATACATAATCAACTAACAAAAAAATCATTAAACTATTACTTTTTTAAATAAACGGGCTGGGCGGGTTAGCCCACGGTTCATATTGTCTTGTCCGTGTCCGCCCATTTATATTGACGGGCCGGGCCTAGCCCGCCCAAATTAACAATTTTTTTCAAAATGGTTGTCCAAGCCCGCTTATTTTGCGGGCCGGGTTTGGCAGGTTTAGCGGGTTGACCCGTCCATGAACAGCTCTACTCAAGCATAAAAATATAAAGATTCAAAAGCAAAGTTGCACACCTTGGGGGCTTATCTAGGATCTTGAGCCTTTTATCCCCTTCTTCTTCAACCTTTAGCCTAACCACGTTACAACCCTTAAAAAGACCTTTTTGAGGTATACACACACTTGTGCGAGGTTTGAGTAGAGCTACGTTTGACCTGATTCCTAACGGATACGTAGGCAACCTCACATCGAGGTGCGGCCGTAATAAAAATGCATTCATATTCACATTCACATTCACACATCATGATCATATCAAGGGATCTCCTATGATCATCCCTATCTACTTAGAGCTAGACTTGGGGGCTTGATCCCTACATCATTATCTTACCTAACCTAAGAGTCACCATCATTTGACTCTTCTTGAAATAATATCTTTTTCCACACAATTAGCCCTTGCGGCCTAACTTTAGAATCACTTTCACACACATCACAGATACATGACCAAATATACTTCCCTTAGGAACCCTTTGTCTTGAAATCTTAACACAACTTTAAAGCATGCCTTGTCATATAAACATCACTCATCAATCATAATCATCATTGCATCACAAAGTATGAAGTACTTAGCCTCCGCGCCTAAGTTACCTAAATACTTTCATTATCGAGTCAACTAGGATTAGGGATGGCAATGGATCTGGATCCGACCCGGATCCGTGGATCCAGATCCGTTTTTCACGAATCTGGGTCTTCAAATTTTGGACCCGACGGATCCGGATCGGATCCGGGTCCTGCTGACAAAAACGGATCTGAATCTAGGTCTGGGCCCTAGACCCAGATCCAGATCCGTGGACCCATTTTTTTATTTTCCCTATTTAAAAAAACTTAAATTGTTTGTTTCTTTATTAAAAATGTTGATAATGTTAGTAATGATAAAGATTAACCCTTTCAATAGATGAATTTTTTATGCTCATATTATATACATCATCGTTGTTTTTTCACTAGTTCATATGTAACATCGTATTTTTTTTGTTGTTTATAATTTTAATTCAAAATACGAGTGTATAAGTTGGTTAATTTGGGGTTGAACTTAATAACCAACAACGTAAGTTTGAAATAAATTTTTTGACCCGAACATTACATATATTGCAAAAAATTAGGCAAAATATATTGGACCCGTTTTGGACCCGGATCCGGACCCGAATCCGTTGGACCCGACGGATCCGGATTCGGGTCTTCATTTTCTAGACACGACGGATCCGGGTCGGATCTGGATCCTATATACAAAAACGGATCTGGATCCGGGTCCATCCGGACCCGATCCAGATTCGACATGTTGCCATCCCAAACTAGGATAGTCTAAGATGTTATAATCCTTGTACTATGAGAGACAACGTTAACATATTAAGCTTATTCAACATGCACCTTCAAAAACTTCACTTCTTTCCTTTTTTTTTGCGTCTCTCTTTCTCGGGAGAAAGTCGGTACCCTCCACAAAAATGACGGAAATTTTTTGCTTTTTTGCATTTTCCAGTCGCACGATCACAATACAATGCACACACGGGTCATGAGTCACACGTGTCATTTCACTTCGAGTCGAGTCAACCTCGAGTCAATCACAGCGAGTCAAGTTTATTCCTTGAGTCGTGTCAAGTCAATGAGTCAAGCGACATTAAACTTTAGGTCAACCATAAAATAATTAAAGAAACTGGCAAAGTTCTATAGTCAAAGATAAATACAGGTGCATCCCAGCGATAGCAAGAGCAGGATAGGGAAGGCCCGACTCCAGCACCAGACGACAACATCTAGCGTCTGGCAACAGATTTCAGCGCCTGACACTAGATCCCGGCGTCAGGCGATAGAGCCAAATCACGGCGACAAAGCTTAACCACTCAGAGCAGTTATTTTTACCTCTTTCAGCAATTTCGGGTTCCTTGGTACGCCAGTTAGCCCCTATAAGAAATTTGACATGATTAAGTAGTCGGCTTGATTACAATCGCAATAAGTGATTGAGCTGACGAAAGATTGTCTCACTTAGCTTAAAGCGCCTAAGCATTAGCTCATCGCAAGACACCGACATACTGGTTCATACAGCAAAAGCACCGACGTAATGGTTCATACAGCAAAGGCACCGACATACTAGTTCACAATTCAGAAGGCACCAACGTACAGGTTCAAAAGTAATAAAAGCGCCGACGTACTGGCATAACGGAAGCAAAGTTCAAGCGAGCTTTAAAGATTGACAAGCGTTGGTCTTCAGAAATTTTCTTCGGAATATTATTACAACAAACATTCATATCATCAAGCTCTTTTGTTCAGAGACACGTGGACATATCATCAAGCTCTTTTGTTTAGAGACGCGTGGACATTTCTTTCAAGCTCTTTTTCTCAGAGACGCGTGGACATCCTATTAAAGCTCTTTTGTTCTGAGACGAGTGAACAATCTTCAAAGAAGCTCTTTGTTTAGAGACGTGTGAACCTATCCAAAAAATCTCTATCGTTCAGAGATGAGTGAACATCAAAACAGCAAGACGGCGTTCCCTAGATTGTGGAAGGTTGCCACAACGACAAATGCAGCAAACAATCGGTTACTACAGAGATGTGTGCTCGACGGTGCAAGATACGCGTTTCTTAAATCTTTTATCTGTTTGACTAATTCTAGTTTACAGGTATTGGCGTTACAAGAATAATTTAGGATCGTAGAACGTTCTGAATCATTCTCCGTTCCTATTGATACTTTGACTTTTGTTTTCGAAACTTGTGTTTCTCCAAACTCAGTCAAAGTAGGGGCTTCTGTAGACACCCATTTGTGTCTCCCCAAAACCAAACCCAGTGATGAATTCATTTCATGTCATTTGATTATCGAACAAAGCAAAAGTGTGAAAAGTCTAGTGATGAGAATGTTTTTATTAAAATATATCTTCTTTCTGTTTTTGAAAATATTTCTTTTCTTACCTTATTTTTAAAAAATGTGCATTCCAGTTTACTTTGGTCCATGATAAGGGTCCAATAAAAGTGTAGTTTGATAGGGATTGGAAAGACCTTTTCAACGATATATTATAAGCCCAATTCCGATGAATAATGAGGAAGTTATGCCCAAATTACTAAACTAGGCCCGATTTGGTTTTCATATGCGGTCCAATGATCTAGAGGAGGGCCTATTATTAATTATCATTCGTAAAGCTATTAGGATTGATTATAGTCTTCTAGAATATTCTAGAAGGTTATTTTAAATTATAATGGAGTTAGGATTGATAATTATGTTTTAAAGAGTTTGAAATTGAACAAAATTTTTCCTTTTTAGAATCATTGTTTTGTACGAAGTGGAATATATTCATATTTTATTTTAGTGCCTCATAATAATTATTCAAATTTTATATGGTTGAATAGAACTTGAAATTATCTTTCCAATGATATATTATAATATTAAATCCGAGCTATAGCGAAAAAGATATGAATGAGATATGAAACTCTATCCAAAACTGACACCCTTCCACTATTTCGGCCATATCTTTTTATCCACAAAAGATTTTAATCTGATTCTAGTTGGGTTGGAAGTAGACTTCAAGAGCTTTCCAAAAACATATTTTATGACATATTTGGACTTTCGAAACAAAAGATATGAGAAAAACAAAAACCTCTTAAAATTCTGTTTTTAATCATCAATTCTCAACAATCATCAATTTCTATCAATTCTTCTCATTAATTCTCTGTGTCTTTCTAAGCCAACCGTTTTACAAACATAATTCCTATACATTAGCACTAGACATACCTAGCATAGTTCGAAGTTGCCTTCACCTTAGTCGTGAAAGGTTTTAATATTTTAGGGTTTGGTCCTTAATCTTTCTTTCAATTATTTAATTTAATTTATTTGATTTAATTTATTTGATTTATTATTTTCCTTGAATTTACTAATGTGTGTATTTTGTTATTAGAAAGAGGTAGGAGGCATCCAAGTAAGTGCTTTAATTGATTTATTGATATTATGATTTAGAAATCATGTCTAGATTGTTATTTTGATTCCTAGTATCATGTTAGGATGTTTTATTGCATCCTAGTATAATGTTTAGGGTAATAACTATAATTTCTAATATCAAATATGACAATTATGATTATTATGATGCTTCATATTCTCTTCCTAATATCATGTTAGTATCATGTTAGGGTTAAAGCTTTGATTTTTATTATTTAGTGAAATGCTAGGGTTTGTTATTAATCTTGTTAGTATCATGCCTAGGATCTTGCTATTATTATGCTTTAACATGATTATTTTAATTGTGATTATTATTATAATTATTATAATTAGATTACTAATTTATTGTTATAATGTTTCTTGATATTTATTGTTATTGATTGATCACACCTTTAATGCATGTTTAAAGGGAATTGGTAATTGTAATCACGCTTAATAAGATAATTAATAATCTTGTTTAAGGTTAATTTGATTATAATTCAAGTGATCTCCAATAACAGTTATTTTTGTGCATTAATATTCAACCAACATAGATAAACAGGTTTAGGGTTAAACCTATTGATTGCATGTTAGTTAGAAAGCGCACATGAATTCGATAAGAATAAAGTAGAGGCGTATTATTAGGGCAGGTTCAATCTCTTTTAGGTTGGATTTGTACCTTCATCCCCAAACTACCAGTCATGGTTCTAGACATATTGGAGTTGACGATCTCTTGGATAGTTAAGGGGTGTAACCTTCCACCTCGTGAACGGTTTACAAGTTCCTAAAACTTGTTGGCGACTCTTTTGCTCTAGCTTCTTTCCCTTTGGACGCCACCGTACTTTAGTGTATGATCACAGTGGGGTTCAAGTTTGGGATAATGCTTAAAATATTCCCTACAACATCAAAATTATAAAATGAAATTTAATTTATCCTGCAATAACTACAAAATATCCTCAAATATTTACAACATATCCTCTCAAAAATGAATGATATTAGATTATAACATACAATAGTTTATATCCTAGTTATATCTTTATGATATCCTATTTAATACTAAATGATATCCTCTCATGACTGTATGATATACTTAAAAAGTTAAGTAAAGTCCTAGTTATATATTTAACAATATTCTACAAAATCCAAATCATATCATACAATAATCAAATTATATCCTACAATAACCAAATTATATCCTACAATAACCAAATTATATCCTACAATATCTAAATAATATCTCATTCACGCAACATTTATATTAGAATTTTTTATGTTAACGGTAATTTAAGGCTTCCTAATGAAGTCGAAAATGGTGTTTAAGATGTTGTACTTTTATATTAGTTTTAATTATGTATCATGTTTTAATAAAACAAATAAGATATGCTTTATTTTGTTTGTTATAATTTCCTATATATAATAAGTTAAATAATTCCTCAAATCCTCAATTACACATATTGCATCAGCAAATTAATTTAACATATCCTCATTTGAAAATCAATAATCTTAAATGATATAACATACAAGGTAAATATTTAATAACATCACAAATGATATCTTAAAAATACTTATACAATATCTGCAATATAAAATGTTCCATCCTCAATTGAAAAAAACTTCACTAACTTTAATAGACGTAAAATATAAATACTATATCCTCATAAGCAATATCTTATATCCTCATATAATCAATATTCTATGACAATGAATATAATTTTTTTATTATTATTTTTTTAATAAAATTCCTCATACATTTCGCATATAAATTAAAGTAAAAAAAATTAATTAAAGGTCTTTAAACGATATGATTCCTCACATATTTTGCATGTTTCCTGTTTATATATTATCTCTCCTAAAGATGGAAAACAATTCTCAGTCTTCTACTTCTTCAAATGATCCAGAAGAAAATGGAATGGATAACTGAGAAAAAAAAGCTAAATGATTTACTCGAAAAAAGAGACAGAGTGAAGGATCAACAAATGGAGCTCTATGAGAAAGTGGAAAAGAATAGACTCGAAGAACTGAAGAAGAGGAAGAGAGAACAGGAAAACTTTGAGATAGAATAAAAATATGAAAAAGAAAGAAGAAGAAGAAAAACAGAAGAACAAAGAGAAAAAGAAAGAAAAAGTCCAAAAGAAAATATAACCAAAATCTGATGAAGAAGAAGATATCAAGAAAACTATGAAGAAGAAGAAGAAGAAGAAGAAGAAGAAGAAGAAGAAGAAGAAGAAGAAGAAGAAGAAGAAGAAGAAGAAGAAGAAATCAAGTAAATAATAAGATGAAGATGAAAATGATTAAGATTCTAGGGTTTTTTTGTTTTTTTTTATATTTTTTTTGTTTAAGTTCTAAATTTGAAGTTTTATTTTCGTAATCTATGAAATTAAAATTTTCAGATATATGAAATGAGCATTTATTTTTGTTGTCAAATTATACCATGAGCTTAGTAATGACTTTCAATGGTAATTTCTCCATTGTTGATCTTTAATGGTGATTTCATGATATGTTTTATTTGTTCTATGATATTATTTTTTTAACAAAATGATATCCTTAATTACTTAGATGATATCATTTATAAACTAGAATATATCATTTATAGGTTGGATGATATCTTATTATGAAAAATCATATCATTAAATTTATAAATATATTATATCCTAAAAATGCGATATCCTCAAAACATAAAAACATATCCTAAGCAGTCTTATAATATTTTAAATTAATAAAAGGAAAAAAAAATAAGCTAACATATAAAGCATTGACAGAACACATGAAATTATTTATGTGATAAAAGATATTCTTTCACAACAAAGAGAACATCGTTTATGTAATATAGGATATCGTCAAGATTAAACAAATAATAATATTCTATAAAACCAATGAAATTCTAGCATTAACAAACCATATTATTTAACAAATATAAGATATCCAAAAAATATTATATTCTCAAAAAAATATAAATACTCAAAAGACACGTAAAAACATTTACCAGACATAAAATTAATTGAATTAAATGAAATGAATTTACCAGAACCAAGGATACTTATAAATAAAAAGACATATTTGAACGTCATGACTTTCCCTCTTCCAAAACATTGCACCAACTCACGTTCAAAACTTTATACATAAGAAATCACAATGTACAATAAACTATATTCAGAAAAAAAAAAAAATGTTTCATTTAGAATTTAAATTAATTTGATAAGAATATAACTACTGCTACTACAAAAGGTATATTTTTATTATGTATTATGATAATACATTTTTTAATTTATTTTATTTTGTTTTGTTATGATTTATATTTATATATTTTTTAATTTTATGAAATTATTTTTAATTTTGTTTGATTAGATGGCTAATTAAATTGCACACCCAATTGATGCCTTAGAAGATGCACATCCAGCATTAGCAATCGAAGAGATATTATGCATGCATATTTTCCCTAGGTGCACCTTCAAAGCGCAGGGAATGATTAATTGTACATGTAAATATTATAATGAATTATTCAAATGAATGGTGGGTTGCTTATGACATTATTAGGCACAATGGTTACGGTTTTCACAATGGCATGGTGCAAGGCTGGGCTGAATTTCTTGATGGATTACGTTTAATTTTTGCGGAAGAAGAAGCCAACAAGAAAAAGAGAAAAAGAGAAGAGGCAAGCCAACCAACCAGAGAGCCAAAAAGAATGAAAATAGATGATGATATCTGTAGCTTATTTTCAATGTTTTGCAGTTTATTATAATTGAAAAATATAACATTTCATAAAGTTGATGTTATTTTATATTTTGTTTTTTATGATGTTATTTTGTTCAAGTTTTTACGAATTTTTAGATAGACTCTGAATATTCTCCAAAATTTTATTTCTATCTTCCAAATAATTTTTAATATCCTCTAAAAATTTGATAAAAACCTTTAAATACTTTATAAAATCCTTCAAATACTTTGTTGTGAGAAGCTGCTAGTATTAAGCTTTTTTTAGTTTGTTTTTCTGTTAAAATTACTTATGATGTAGTTAAATTTTTAATATGTTAAAATTGCAATGTCATGGAAGAGAAGGTTTTTGTGTGTGACAAATGGAAGGGATTTGTCACTACCATGACATTGCTTTGTAATTATAATTGAATTGATTAGGCATATATAGCCATTTTAAAATTTATGTTCTTATTCCTGCTGTTTTAAACATATAATTGTTGATGATTATTATTGTGCATTACTTAATACTAAACATCAACTCCTTTGTTTATCTTTCGAATTTTAGATTGTATTTTCAAAGTATTTATGATATCCTCTAAAAAATAGATGATAACCTTCAAAAACTTAACAATTTCTTTAAAAAATTAGAACATATTGTCCAATATTAAATGATATCCTTGATGAAATTGATGATAACCTAGTGAAACTCAATAAAATCTTTAATATATTTCACGATATATACCTAAAAAAATAACTATTGGACGATATCCTTTAAATATTGAATGATAACCTATTAAGATTGTATGATGTCCTTGACGGAATAGATGGTATCCTTTAATATATAGATATCTTGTAACAATTGTAAGAAGATATCTATATAGTCTAAGGATGATATATTTTGATTTCTTGTAAGAAGTAGTTGATAACCTAGTGAAACTCAATGATATCCTCAAATCAATGGATGATATATTCAAATATTATTAAATATTGGATGATATCCTCTAAATATTAAAAGATAACCTAATAAGATTGCATGATATAATTATTATGTCCTTAAAGTTTATAGACATTTTCTAACAAGTAGGTATAACATTCAAAAACTTGATCATTTCCTCCAAAATTAAAAAGATATCTTTGTAAAACTAAATGATATCATGTGAAATTTAGATGATATTTTCTAAAGATTAGATGGTATCTTCTAAAACTCTCTTAAGATTTAAAGGATTTAGATAAATCCTCTATAGTGTGTGCATTATACTGGACAGGTTGTAGTATTTAAAGATAACATTCAAAAAATTGACAGTTAAAAATTCAAAGCACTTACCTGATACAAAATATCACCAATTTAGGAGAATTCTTTTCTAAAAATATTGCACCATTTGTTACCTCTTCATTTATACTGTATATATTATTTATAAAAGGATAATATTACTATAAGAGTATCATTTATACATTACAGGATACAAATTATATATACAAGGATAGGTTGCCAATCAATAAGAAGGATACATATTTTATTTTATAACAATAAAGAATAAAATATATTGTTATATCCTATTATTAAAAGGATATATTTTATAACAATTAAGAATATAATAAATTCATGAGAGGATATAAATTATTAATCACAGGATATGTTTTCCGTAATAGAGCATAGATGTAATTTTGTATAATAATTATAAAGGACATTTTTTTTATACATTTAACAACATAAGTATTATTAACAAACAAATATATGAAATCAGGATATTGCTATGTAAACAAAGGATATGATTATCATCTTTTATTTAAAAGTACAGAAAATTAGAAATATCTAAATAAAATATAATTATTTTTAAAAATATCTTCAACAAAATATTAATATTATTCAAAGATTTTTATCCTAAACTAAGCGACACGTGGTTTCACAAAAAAAAATGACACGTTGTTTAATAAAAAATAATAATAAAAAAAACTTAAACCTAAAACTTGACGGCACCCTATATATAGTACACTTTCCTCTCATCTATCCAAATCTATGCTTCCTTCAATTTTCTTTCATTTTTCTTCTATTCCAAAAACCCTAAATCTAATTTTCATAACAGAAGAGAAAACATGGAAAACAAAAAATCATCTCAAAATAAAAAGAAATATGATTCAATAGATGATGAAAAAAATCGATATAAAATCGATGGAAATTCAATTAAGTTTTCTCAAGGGTAAAGTACAGGGAGCAATTGATCGATGCAATGCTGAGGAAAACCTTTGTATTGAATTAACAAAAGAAGTGAACAAGATTGAAAATCTTGTTAAAGAGAAAAAGAAGAAAACATGGAAAGATGATATTGAAGCTGCTGGAGAGGCTTCTAAAGAAATTTCAAAGGACATGTAGAAAAATAAGTGGGTGATTGGTCAATCATCAAAGTAGATCTATAATTGTATCTTTTCTTTTTATCTGTTTTTAAGAGCACACTAGGAAATGGTGACTGCATTTCTTTATTTTTTCTTACCTAAAACACAACGTCTTTTATTTTTGACACTACAGGACATACCCTACAAAAATCACCCTCTCATTTCCCAAATTCTCTAACACATCCTATCTTTAAAAGTAGGAATGTGTTAGAGAGTTTGATAAATGAAAGAGTGGTTTTTGTAGGGTTTGTCATTCAGGTTCAAACAAAAAATGTGTAGTTTTGGGTAGATAAAGTATGTAAAATGCAGTAACAATGTCATAGTGTGTTCTTTAAACCTGGTAAGAATAAGAATATGATTAAATCTTAAAATATTTTATGTTCGAAAGATGTATGATTAATGTTATTTTAGATGTATTAAAATTGATGTTTTTTTTATGATTATTTTGTACTCTATTTAATGGATATTAAGAAAAAGATTGGAGGATATAATCTAATGTTTGTAGTATAGTTTAATATATAGTGTTTTAAGCATGTACTCAATTAACAAAAATTCAACCTCACACATACAAATCATTTCCTATTATTTATAAAATAAATCCTTAATAGAGAAAAACATATCCTCAAATTTAGTTAAACAATAATATACCATATCCTCAATTCAGATAACAAATTCAAATATTAATAAATTATATCCTCAATAAAGTTAGACAAATAATCAAAAAATGTATATCATATCCTCAATTACTATGTTGAATATCCTAAAACTAATATGTTATTCGTTAATAATATGTTGAATATCCTAAAACTAATATGTTATTTGTTAATAATATGTTGAATATCCTAAAACAAATTATTACACTAAAATATTATATCCTAAATTTATATATTATATATTTTTAAACTAATATGTTGTTCCTTAATATGATTAATATAATCATTAGATAAATTAAATAAATAAGACAACAAAAATGTAAACAAAAGTTGAAGCAGATATTATATTTCCAAAAATAAAAACAGTAATTTCTTAAACATTTTATAAAAAAAAACATACATCATTTTTAACAAATAGTTAACATATATAATAAAAAAAATCGCGTGTTTTTAGCCCAAACCAAAACAAACTCATGACTTATATATAGAAACTGAGTCAAAACATTACTCTAGGTTTTTATGCTATTACTCATTTTTGATAAAAAAAAAATCAACAAATCGATGGAGGAAAACTCAGCAAATGATGAACGAAATGCACAAACATATCAACAGAATCAATCAATTTCACCGAATTTTACTGCATCAACATCAAAAAATTGTACAAACTAGATCAAAGAAAATGAAACAAATTATCCAGAAATTCAATCAAATGTTCACAGAATGATCATGGAAAAACATCAACAAATTCTTCAAATAAATCTACTGTAACATCTGAAAAAACAGGTATTCTAATCTAATTTTTTTGCTTAACATTCTATTAATGAATTTATTGTAATATTCATATAAATTCTCTAGAAATTCAATCAAATGTTCAACAAGCACATAATGATCTTGAAAAAGCATCGACAAGTTCTCGTAATGAATCTATTGTAACATCTGAAAAAATAGGTATTCTAATCTAAATTAATTGCTTATAATTCTGTAATGAATTTATTGTACTTAATAGAACCTTAGAAATTATATAATTTGAAAAAAAATCTCAGTAAAAAATCTCAGTAAAAAATAGATTATTATAGATAATTTTATTTTATTTTATATAACAAATAATAAATGTGACCTAAGTTAAAATAATAGTATCATAAATGCTAATGACCATGGGAGAAAATAAAATAAAGGACGTCAACACTAGAAAATGAATTGTATTCAATAGATGATATAATATATAGAATAGAGGATATCATATAATGAAAAGAAGATATTGTTCACATTAAACGAGGATATGCTGCGTTATATAGAGGATATGATTCACATACAATAAAGATATGCTGCGTAAAATAGAGGATATTATTAAAAGAATAGAAGATAGGATTAATACCATAGAGTATATATTTATTTAAATGTTTTTAAATTGCAGATTTGGAATATTATAAATATGATAATAATGAAAATATCAAGTAATCTTTGATGGGACGTCGTGTTGATAATCGTGAAGATGCATTCCGAATGTATAAAGCTCATTCAAGAGCTATTGGATTCAGTGTAAGAAAAAATATTGTTAGGCGAAATAAAACAGATTGAATAGTATCTGATTTTTATTTTTGCTGCTCAAAAGAGGGTTATATAAGAGAACGAAAGAAAAAAGAAAAGGAGATAGCAAATTCAGAATTCATAGCTGAGGAAAAACAGTCATCAAAGAAAAGAAAAGAAAGGAGTGTTAATGAGACTAGAACAGGTTGTAGAGCTAATATTAGATTCAAGATTATAGAATCTGGAGAATATTGTGTTATTCAACACAATATAAAACACAATCATGAATTAGTTAATCCTTCAGAAAGACATCACTTGAAGTATAAAAGAAGCGTTAAAGAAGAGATTGGAATGGTGATGGAAAAGATGATAGAAAGTGGAATGAAACCAATGGATTGCTATGAATATCTTAAAAGAGAAATAGGATCAAAGGAAGCTTTAGGACACACAAAGAGAGATCTATTAAACTATGTGACTAGGTACAAATCTAGCATAATAGAAGGAGGAGATATGCAAAGTGTCATGGACACACTACAACAGAGAGCAGAATCAGATCCTTCTTTATTTTACAGATTGAAGTTTGGTGAAAAAGATTATATAGTGAGATATATTTGGCGTGATTCAATGATGTTGGAAGATTTTAAAGCATTTGGAGATGTATTAATATTTGATACAACATATAGAACAAAAAAATATGGTTTAATATGTGCACCATTTGTTGGAGTAAACAACCATTGGAGAACAACAATGTTTGGTTGTGCTTTTATAACTAATGAAACTGCAGACACTTTTGAATGGGTACTAGAAACATTCAAAAAGTCAATGGCTGGAGCACAACCAAAGACCATTTTTACTGATCAAGATCAAGCAATGAGCAATGCAATTGAAAAGGTAAGATATTCTTCAAAGATGATATATATAATTCTTTTGCAGAATGAAGTTAATCAATTTCTGTTGAATGAAGTATATCATTAAAAAAGAAATGATATTCTATAGGAAATGAATGATAATTTAGACATTAGATGATATACTCTTAAAAGTGTGTGATATCATCCATAATGTTAATGGTATCCTCTTAAGGCTTTATAGTATTCTATAAAACAAAAATTATATCCTCAAATTATATAATTTATTATTTTAATTATATAAATATTTTAGGTTCTTCCAAACACAAGACTTAGGTTGTGTTTTTGGCATCTGCAAAAGAACTTTATATCAAGATTTGGCCAGCTGAAAAGCAATGAAGATTTCACGAACATGTTTGACAAATGCTTATTTGGATGTGATGATGAGAAAGAATTTTATGAATGTTGGAAATAAATGGTTCAAAAGTATGGATTAGAAGAAAAAGAGTGGTTTGATAGACTATATAACCTAAATAGAAATGGTGTCTTGTGTTTAGCAAACACATTTTTTCAGCTGGAATTTTGTCATCCCAAAGATCCGAAGTTACAAATAGAGCAATATCATTCAAGGCCAACAAAACAATTTCATTATATGAATTCTTTCATATATTTGAAGCTACAGTTGAAAGATGGAGAAGCAATGAAAAGGCGGACAACTTTAGATGTAGAACAGAAAAACCAAAGACCAAATGTAAACTCTTAAAACAGGCTACTATAATATTAACACTCTCAACATTTTTAAAGACTTTGAAGAGGAATATGAGACAAGCATGAGATCCTATATTAGAGATGTGTCAAATGAAATGACAACTGGTCTAAAGATGTTTGAAGTGTCTTTGAATGAGGATTTCAAATACAATAGTAGTGTGTTTTACAGTGCAGATCTGAAGGAATTTGCATGTTCCTGCTTATATTTTAATGAAACATGTATATTCTTGTTCCTGAATTATGTTAATTATAGAACCTTATTTTTAATTTACCTTATATTGTATTCAGTTTATCATTTTTTATATAATGTGAATTATAATCATCATGACGATGTAATCTATTTTATTTGATAACATAGTGATGCAAGTCTAAGCATGGAGAACTTCGAAGATTTGCTTATCATGCATCAAGATAGCTTGTCCCTAAACATTGATTCAAGCCAAGCATTGCATGGACACTTTCTTGGATATCAAAGCAAAGCCACGGTTTGCTTAGTGGCTTTTCTTGGAGTCTAGTTCACTTTCTTGAACTTTCTTGAATTTTCTTTACTTAGATTTTGCTTACAAGTTTTTAACTTTCACTTGAAAGGGTTTTTCTTGGTTCAAGCATTAGGATCTTAATCTTTATTTAGTTCTTTAATTTTTATTTATTTATTTAGTTGCTTTAAAAATCAGTTAGTTAGCAAAAAAAATCAGTTTGGTGTATGCTTGTGCGCCAAGGTGCTTGCTCTTCAAGCAAGTTAGAATTCTAGTTTAATTAGGATTGAATTAGGGACTTGTCCTAATCTTCCTAGGAAAACTAAGTCTTATAAATAGGGCTGTAAACACACAAATAGACATACATAGAGATTAATATTCAGATTTATTTCTTAAGTTGCATACTTGAGTTTTTTTGTTGATTGTGATCAATTGCTGATTTGCTTGTTTTAGTTAAAACATTCGTTTGGATTGATTAATTAGGTGGATTCTTAATTGATTAATCTTAGTTTTTGTGAAATTCTTGGTGGATTTCCTGTATAGAATTAGACTTAAACATATCCCTTGTGTTTTGTTGATTTTCGGATCAATAATTCACATCATCTTTGGTATCAGAGCAGGTTTGCACAACTTCGGTAAAAATTAAACTGGGAACAATTGGCTGGGAATTTGTACGTGATTCTTTTTACATTGAACTCTAAAAACATCCAGCTATAACCATATAAAATGTTATAATTTTTAGTTGAGTAACGCGTTCTACACAGCCTCAAACGTTTGGTGTTTGTGCACTGATTTGGGGTTGAGAGTCCGGTTTTTGTGTTGCCTAGTTTTTCTTCAAGATTCGATCTTTTAATCAAGATTTTTGCATGAACTGACTTGTTTTGTGAAGGAATCATGAGTGACAAGGAGGTTCCACAGGTTCCAAGGGGATTAACCTTAGAACATGCTCAAAATCTTAGAAGAGATAGGCGAATTGACGAGTTGGCAGCAAGGATGGATGACATATTAAAAAGGCTTGATACTCTTGCTGGAGGTTCTTCAAGGAAAGGGAATTCTAACCCTAATTCTGGTTCAAGTGAGGAAGAACAACCAAGGAGGAACCCAAGGAGGCCACGAAATAATTATTCCTCAAGTGATGAATCATCAAGGCCTAGGAGAAGAGACCGACCAAAGGATGATGATAGGAACCTTAGATTAGATCTTCCCGAATTTAATGGGAGTATGAATGAACCTGAAAAATACTTTGAGTGGATTAGAAGGGCCGAGACACTTTTTGATTACAAGGAGTATGATGAAAGGAAAAGATGCAAATTGGCTGAATTAAAACTGACCGGTTATGCTAGTCTATGGTATGATAATCTAAAGAAGAAAAGGCATAAGGAGGGGCGTGCAAGAATCTCAACTTGGGAACAACTCAAGAAGCACATGAAAAAAGGTTCGTACCTAGTGATTATATTCAAGATGTTTATCTTAAGATGCAACTTTTTAAACAAAATTCTATGACTGTTGAGAATTATATTGGTGAATTTGAAAAGTTATGCATGCTATGTGGCTTACAAGAGATTGTTGAGCATAAGATTGCTAGATTTATTTCGGGGTTGAATGATAATATTGCTGAAAAAGTTGAATTGCAACAATATTGGTCCTTTGAGGATGTTTGCAAGGTAGCTTTGAAAGTTGAAAAACAAATAAAGGGGAAGAAAGGGACGTACACTAAGCCCTTTGTAAAAGGTTTCACTAAACCTTTTGAGAAGAACAGCTTGGAGAAAAGTGGTTCTAGTTCGAACTACAAGGAGACTAAATCAAAGTTTGAAGCTCCTAAAAAGCTTGTTGAAGATAGGAAGTGCTTCAAGTGTGGTAGTGTTGGTCACATTGCAACTAATTGTCCATAAAAAAGAGTAATGACTGCTCAAGAGTGGGAACAAGAACAAGCTAAGTGTGAGCAAGGTAGTGACTATGAAGAAAAGAACGAAGAGGAAAACTTTAAAGAAGAGGAGGGGCATATTGACGAAATTGATCCCGAGACTCATGGTCAAAGTTTGGTTCTAAGAAGGGCGCTACACTCTAAAACCGTACCTATGGAAAACAATCAAAGGGAGAAAATCTTTCTTACAAGGTGCAAGGTAGAAGATAGGTTGTGTGATATGATCATAGACACGGGGAGTTGCACTAATGTGGTATCTACTACTTTGGTAGACAAATTGAAGTGGCCAACTACTGAACATCCAAGCCCTTATAAGCTTCATTGGCTTAATAATTCGAGTGATGTTAAGGTAACTAAACAAGCCTTAATCTCCTTTTCAATTGGTAAATTTCATGATAAAGTTTTGTGTGATGTTTGTCCTATGGATGCTTGTCATATACTATTAGGCCGTCCTTGGCAATATGATAGATTTGTGAAGTTTGATGGAAGGACTAATGTGTATGTTGTCAGAAAAGGAGAAAAAGAGAGACCGGTTGCTTTAAAACCTTTGATAAGCAACAAGTCTTCTAATGTTACCTCTAATTTGAAGAGTTCTTATTTGATTAGTGAGAGGGAATTAGAAAAAGAGATTTGCAGCAACAATGTGGTATATATACTTGTTTCTAATGAGATTCGAATTGATTAAAATAAACAAGCAAAGAGGCCGTATGAATTGGAATCTGTTTTAGAAGAATTCAAGGATGTCTTTCCTAAGGAATTACCTCCGGGACTACCTCCTAGTCGTGGGATAGAGCATCAAATTGACTTGATTCCGGGAGCACCATTACCTAATAAGGCAGCCTATAGAAGTAATCCGGAAGAAACAAAGGAGATGCAAAGGCAAATTGAAGAACTTATGGCTAGAGGATACGTGAGGGAAAGTATGAGCCCTTGTGCTGTGCCTACTTTACTTATCCCAAAGAAAGATGGGAGTTGGCGCATGTGTATTGATAGTAGGAGTGTGAATAACATCACTATCAAATACCGATTTCCTATTCCAAGATTAGATGATCTACTTAATGAACTACATGGTTCACAGTTGTTTTCTAAGATTGATCTTATGAGTGGTTATCATCAAATTCGAATGAGAGAAGGAGATGAGTGGAAAACAGCATTCAAGACTAAGTTAGGGTTGTATGAATGGTTGGTGATGCCGTTTGGACTCACTAATGCACCTAGCACTTTCATGAGGTTGATGCATGAGGTACTTAAACCTTTCCTTGGCAAGTTTGTTGTTGTTTATTTAGATGATATTCTGATATACTCTAAAAATTTGCATGATCATCTAAATCATCTAACAAGTGTGTTTGAAGTGTTAAGAGAGAAGAAACTCTATGCTAAGCTTGAAAAATGCTACTTCTTAGTGCCTAGTGTTACTTTTCTTGGTTATGTTGTATCAAAGGATGGAGTTTCAGTTGATCATTCAAAAGTAGAGGCTATTAAAACTTGGCCTATTCCAAAAACTATTGTGAGTGATCGAGATACAAAGTTCATGAGTTTCTTTTGGAAGTCTCTATGGAAGCTTGTGGGAACTAAATTGCTCTTTAGTACATCGTACCATCCACAAACTGATGGACAAACCGAGGTTACTAATCGTACTCTTGGTGCGCTTTTGCGTGGGTTAGTGAGTAAGACACAAAAGGATTGGGACATCAAGTTAGCTCATGCGGAGTTTGCTTATAATAGATCACCTACATATGCTACCAAACATAGTCCTTTTGAGGTAGTCTATGGAGTCAATCCGAAACTTCCAATTGATCTTGTTCCATTGCCTAAGGGTGAGTTAATTCACAAAGATGCCGAGTCTAAGTTGAAGAGTATGCTGAAATTACATGCTCAAGTTCGAACAAGAATAGAGAAAGTAAATGACATGTACAAAGCTAGTGCAAACAAGCATAGAAAGCAACAAAGTTACACTATGGGAGACTTGGTATGGTTACATTTGAGAAAGGAAAGATTTCCAGGAAAACGCAAGAATAAGTTGATGCCTAGAAGTGAAGGTCCTTTTAAGATTATTGAGAAGATCAATGACAATGCTTATAAGTTAGAACTTCCAGGAGAATATGGAGTTAGTGCTACATTCAATGTTGGCGATTTGGCTAAGTATATTCCTGATGAAGGACTTCGAGATTTGAGGACAAATTCTTTCGAAGAAGAGGAGGATGATGCAAGTCTAAGCATGGAGAACTTCGAAGATTTGCTTATCATGCATCAAGATAGCTTGTCCCTAAACATTGATTCAAGCCAAGCATTGCATGGACACTTTCTTGGATATCAAAGCAAAGCCACGGTTTGCTTAGTGGCTTTTCTTGGAGTCTAGTTCACTTTCTTGAACTTTCTTGAATTTTCTTTACTTAGATTTTGCTTACAAGTTTTTACCTTTCACTTGAAAGGGTTTTTCTTGGTTCAAGCATTAGGATCTTAATCTTTATTTAGTTCTTTAATTTTTATTTATTTATTTAGTTACTTTAAAAATCAGTTAGTTAGCAAAATAAATCAGTTTGGTGTATGCTTGTGCGCCAAGGTGCTTGCTCTTCAAGCAAGTTAGAATTCTAGTTTAATTAGGATTGAATTAGGGACTTGTCCTAATCTTCCTAGGAAAACTAAGTCTTATAAATAGGGCTGTAAACACACGAATAGACATACATAGATATTAATATTCAGATTTATTTCTTAAGTTCCATACTTGAGTTTTTTTGTTGATTGTGATCAATTGCTGTTTTGCTTGTTTTAGTTAAAACATTCGTTTGGATTGATTAATTAGGTGGATTCTTAATTGATTAATCTTAGTTTTTGTGTAATTCTTGGTGGATTTCCTGTATAGAATTAGACTTAAACATATCCCTTGTGTTTTGTTGATTTTCGGATCAATAATTCACATCACATAGTCTATGTAATATTTGATATCTTATATTCTGATGATGATATAATATGTTACTTATGTTTATATGAACAGGTATTATTTATTTTCATATACTTAGGGTAATCCATATGCATAATGTATTCACCATTCCTCCACAATACATTATGAAAAGATGGAGAAAAAAATGTAAAAGCAAGTATTTGGGAAGACAAACAAGGTATGTTATTTAAAATAATGTAATTAATATGATATTATGTATTAGAAAAATAATATTTCATATGATTACTGAATTATTATTTAAAAAGTTTTCAGGAAATGTTGAAGAAGTTGCTACCATGATAGATACTCCATAGAGACACAATATTGCAAGAAATTTCTATAATAGTATGCATTTGTCAAACAAATGATGATGCTAAAAAAGTGTGTGATGAATCTCTTGACAAAATGTATAAGGCAGTCAATAAAGTATTTCAGACTGATGAAGAAAAGATCAAGGAAATCAATGAAGAAGAGGAAAGAAGAAAAACAGTACCTGATCCTTTACGTCCAAAAACAAAAGGAAGGCCACCTGGAAGAAACAAGAGAATTAGAGGTTACTTTGAGAAGCGAAAGGCAGCTACAATACAAGCTAATGAATTTGGAACAAAAAATCCAAATCCAAAACTAATTTAGATATGTTTTGAACAATATTTCTATAATATTATAATACATTTGACTATGTCCCTTTTGTCCAATATATTATTATTTCTATTATTTATCTAGCAATATATGTAAAAAAATAAGTAATTACATATTATTTATAATATAATTGACAATATATATATATATATATATATATATTCTGTATCATATTTATCATATAACAAATCCAGATTATTATAATGAACACATAATTTAACGTAAATTGTATATCATTTATAAAATAGAGGATATATAAGGCACAATATAGGACAACATAAAAATAATAGTGGACATCATCAAAGTAATATATGAAATCATAAGGAGAATAGAAGAAATCATTCATGTAATAAAGGACATAAAAAAAAAAACAATTCAAGACATTAATATCCAACATTATCAATATAATAAAAGACATCATCAAAAAAAATTAAGACATCATAAAAAACACAACACCTCGTCAACAAAATAAAAGACATCATCATATTTACTATAACACATAACGATGAAACGAAACAAGATATTCTGTATATATCATCAAACAAATGATACCCTCAAATTATTAAAATATATCCTCCATACACTAATCTGTAACATAATTACAATTAAAATCTATTATAAAATTATATATATAAAAAAAAAACATATCTATCTATCTATCTATCTATCTATCTATCTATCTATCTATCTATATATATATATATATATATATATATATATATATATATATATATATATATATATATATATATTAAATTACAAATTTTAATGTTTCTCTGATTCAAGTTTATGCTGTTTACTAAGTTTTGTAATTGAAGCTTTGGCTTCTCTTTCAATTCTTGCTTGCTCAACATAAAACAAATCTTCCTGTTTCTTTCTAATATTCTGCTTTTTAAGAATGTCTTTTTTCTTTAGACAAAAGTTTCTACAATCCGCTCAAATAGCATTAGCATAGATGTTTAAAGGGCTAAATACCAACTCCAAAGCAGGTTTACATCTATAAAATCTTTCTATAGACTTTCTGCAAAAAGAAAAAAGAAAAAAAAAAAAGAAAAGATAAAAATAAAATTAAGTTAAACAATAACATATCATATCATCAATTTAGATAAAAAATGCACACATAGTGTAAGTTAATATGATATCATCTATATCAATACAGGATATAATATGAAGGAATAAAATAAATCCGCAACAAAATATAGGATATAGACACAAGATACAGATATTAGAAAAGACACATGAACAACACAATAGAGGAAATCACATAATATATTACAGGACATCATTAAAATATTAGAGGAAATTATCAAAATAATATAACACATGATCAGTAGAATACAGGACATCATCAACAGAATAAAAGACATTATGATAAGAATATAGGACATCAAAAACACAACAGAGGATATAATTTATACTATAAAAGACATAATTAAAAGAATACAAAAGGTAAAGTAATATATTTCCGAATTCAATTCTGATAGAGTTTCATTGAGGTCACCATTATATAACTCCATAAATTTGATTAAATAGAGACCACAATCAAAATATTCTTGGATGACCTCCATTTAAAATTAAGATACTCAATGCCACAGTTTCTTAGATTAAAAAAATAGGATTTTTGAAAACTTTCGGAGCAGCTGAATGTACAACATCAATCTACATGAATAATTAAATATTGAAGTTAATAATGGAAGATAAAACATATAACCTACAGATCATATGAAAAATACTTACCAACATATCATCTCTACCCTTATATTTTATAATATTATCCCTTCGGTTGTCAATGATCTCAACTGCAGGTCTTCTTTTCTCATTTCCAATAGTATTAACAATAATATTTGCAAAATGATTGTGCTTATGAACAGGAAAAAATATCTGAAAAAACACTACACGATATTATTAAAACAATAAAAAATTTAATTAATGTAAAACGAAATCATCAATGACATGGAACATATCAAAAGAGTAAATAGAGGACATTACAAATGACAACAAAGGATATCAAAAAACAAATAGAGTAAATCATGAATCATAATTTATGATATCATAAATCAATACAGGATATCAACTATGCATATTAAAAAATTTATCTATCCATGAAATATATCAAGAGAGCAATAAAGGAAATAATTTAACAAATATAGGATATCAAAAGGCACTAATATCTTTTTAAATCAAAAGTAGAAATAATAAAAGAAATTGAGGAAGTAATGAATAACAAAAATGATATCATATAACTAATAGAGGAAATCGTATATCATATGCACGATATCATGAAAGACACAAAAAAAATCATATATCAGATGCAAAATATCATTGAATAAGTTTAGTTATAAAAAATTCAGTAAACGATATAATTAAAACAATGTAGAAAATAAATAAAAGAATAGAAAAATACCAAATCCAATTTCTTGACCTTAATTCCTGGAAATTTATCACACCACCTCTATCTGTATCTCTAGCAGAACTTCATGATTAGAAATGTCTATTGGTTCAAATGATTTTTTTTTAAAATTCTCCAAACCCTCTTTTGCATCCAAATAAGCAGCATGATCATCACCATTACGCAAAGCCTCAATTACATCCTCTGCTTCTTTTACCTTCTGACGTCTCTTATAATACTTCTTTATTCTTTTATATTGCTTTTCAACTTCTTGCTGTTAAAACAAAAACACCAAAAATATGAATATATAAAAGGAATTAAACAACATTTATTTAAAAACAAAATAGCAAATGTACTTACAAAAACACTGAGTGTAAACCAAAATTTACGGATACGCTTTTGCCCTGTTGGATTGTTTCTACCATACTGACTCTCAAGTTCCATTTCTTTCATGTTAAACAAAAAAGCAAAACAGTTGACTATATTTCTAGCCACCTAAGTGTTAGAAGCTAAAGTTAATATATCATGCAAACTTGGTGATGTAAATATCAATGTCTAAGCAAGAAAATTCTACAAAGGTATCTCCCTGAAGTTCTAAGTCAAGATCTGCCTTTTTTTTTCTCCCTTGTGTAGTTTCAACAATCTCCAATGGTTCTTCTTCTTTTCTAGGATAAAAAAACATAAAATCAAATAGCTGCTTCTCTTCTGCAGTAAATGATTTATAAACCTGTTTTCTTTCCTGTAATGTCCTAGCCACAAATAAATCACTGTATACTTCAGGTATTTCATCCGGTAAAGAAGGTACTTTAGCATTCTTCTTTTCAATCCTTTTTTTGTTTCAATTCCTTTGACCTTCTCTTTCTCTTTTCAGAATCAGCAGCATTTTTCTTTGATATTTCCTCACGTTCTGCTTGATTCAAAGGAGTATCAACACTAACAATAACAGGATCTAGAAGAGGTATTGTAACAGGAGTATCAAGACTAACAACAGAAGAAGAACTTGGTGTACAAATAGAAATAGGTAGCACAGAAGCTTGAACAGAAGCAAATGTTTTTTAAGCAGAAACACCAATAGAACTTATCGCAGTGTGAACTTGAGAAACATTAACTTCACCAGTAGCAGAAATAGAATCCTTTCGAGCAACAACAGAACCATAAGACGCACATAAAACAGAACCTTGTCCTGAAGTAGCAGATAAACTTCTTTTCTTTTGCATTAACATTAGCAAAATCTGACTAGTACGCTTTACCTGCATTACCTGTAAAACATATAATCAAGTGAAATAGAACAAAATAGATGAAATCAAATAATAAATAAAAGATTAAATCCAGTAAATAGAGGATATCATAAATAAAAAGAAAAAAATGTAATGAATAAATAACAATAATTATATGATATAAATTAAAACAATATTATTATTCTGAAATAAATATCAATTACATAAAAAATGAAAAACACTAGGATATTTTACATTACTGTTTATCATAAATACATTACAAAATATTTTGTGTTGTTAAAGATACCTCATTAGGATTTTGTTACCTAGAGGAAGAAATAGGATTAGAAGAAGTAGAAACAATAGTCAAAGAAGCAACAATAGTGATAGGAGGAAAAAAAGAAACAGTGGTAGCAGGAACAATAGTGGTAGCACCAACAATAGAAGTAGCAGGAGGAGCAGAAGTAGCATCAACTACACAAGTAGCAGGAGGAACAGAAGTAGCAGGATCAAATGATGTTGAAACTGGATGAGGAGGAGAAGGTGTTTCTTGACTATCTAAAAGATTAAAATTAGGAGATTTTAAACCAAGGGCTATCTTTTTAACTACATAATCAATAGAAACTTCTGCAACAACTTCTGGAGTAACATTATCACTTGATTTCAAATTTAGAACTGGATTTAATTCCAAATTTGAAGAAGTAGATTCATTTATTCTATTTTCCACATCAACTTCTAGAATAACATTTTCATTTGTCTTCAAATTTACAGCTGGACTTGATTCCAAAACCTGAGAAGTTACTTTGGATGAAGCTATAGGTTTAATCAAAGAATCTAAACCAACTTCTGGAATAACAATCTCATTTGACTCCAAATTAATAGCTGGAGTTAATTCAAAATCATTTTGAGAAGTATTCTCTGAAGAAGCTAAATTTCCTTGAACATCTACCTGCAAATTATCTTTCAGGGTTCCAGACTAAGTAAATAAATATTGTTTTGATTCAAATCATTTGAAGTCTTGTTCTTATCAACAATCACAGGATATCCCTTATTCTTTTCAGCAATCTCTTTTTGTTTCACAAATTTCTCTTCTACTACATCAAGTATTTGAAAAAACTCTTCATTCAAGTTAAAATCTGACTATGGCTGAGAAGCTTCTTCTGATAATTTTTCTCCATCTTTCCTAAGATCATGAATCAAGTCAATATTAACAGCAGAGCCAATTTGAATATTGCGCTGTATAATTAACAATTTCTTATCAAGATCCCGAAAAGAAAACAAAAAAATAATCTTAGAATGGAATTAAAAGAATGAAGGATATAATTTAAATAATTAAGAATATCAAAATAAGTACAGAGGATATGATGAATAAATCATAGGATATCTATAAATACAAAAAGGATATCAAAATATAAACACCATACAGAATATCATAAATCATAACAAGATATTATAATAAGAATAATATAAATTCTAACGAAAGCATAAGATATGATTAACAGCATCAAGGATAAAGTATATACAATACAGGATACAATAAATTATAAAAACATTTATAGAAATGAAACAAGAGGTGTAGAATACAATTCATAAAATTGGGGATATCATTTTAAATATGTAGGATATCAAAATAAATGTACATTTGTCTATTGTGAAATAAAACAAAAGTAGTAGGATATAATTCATAAAATTGAGGATATCATTCTAAATGCAAGGATATAAAATTAGGTATAAATGATATAATACAATAACAAAGGATACAATAAACACCATAGAGGATATCATTAAACCATAACAACGTATAATAATAAAAATAATATAAATCTTAAACAAAGCATAAAATATAATTAACAGCATCAAGGATAAAGTATATATGATACAGGATATAATAAATTACAAAAACATTTAAATAAATGAAACAAGAGATTTAGAATACAACTCATACAGTTGAGGATAGCATTTTAAATGACTAGGATATCAAACTAAATAAACAATATATAATGCACATAACAGAGTATATAATACACACCATAAAGGATATGATCAAATAATAACATGATATGATAATAAGGATAATATAAATAATATAGAAGGCAAAGGATATATTTCACAACATCAAGGATAAAGTAATATATAATACAAGATATAAAAATATTATACACATATAACCCATAAAAAGATTAAAAACTTACTGATATATCCATTGATTGAATTTCTTTGTCAAAAGGAAAGACTTTAGGAATCTTATATTTTACAAACAAGTCAGAATCATAATCACTAAAAACCTCAGACACATCGGTTTTATATTCATGACTTAAAGGCACATCATTCTGTATTTGTTCACCTTCCTTTTCAGATTGACCAATATTGGATGGTTTAGCAATCACTATGCTAGAAACAACAATATTTGACAACACTATACCACTCCCAAATTGAGATGGGCTTTTACTTTGATTTTTCACTCGAGCATTAAAAGAATCTGAATCCCAATTTCTTATAAAAAGAAATTTAACTTCTACATGTTCTCCAAAATGCAATTTTTGAACAAAACCAATCAATAATGCTGGCAAACATCCACCAATCTTCTTCAAATGCTTACCACCAGTTATGGACTTTTTTTTTTCTTTTCAACCAGAAACTTTTGTAAATCCTCTATAGAACTGCACATTTCCCTTATAATATAACCACACCAGTTAAAATCTTTGATTTTATTAACATCTCTCAAAGATTTAACACAACTAATATTCAGAGACTTATCACCATAAGGTAATAGAAAATTAGTCATTGCATAAACCACAAAATTTCTCTTAAACTCATCTCCACCATTCTGTAAAGACCAAAATTTTTCCTTAAATACATTCAAAGGAACATATCTTTTTTTGGCAACAGATTTAGCTACACCAGCCTCCTCTTCAGGTATATCTTCACAAGACTTTTTCCCTATATGAGAAGATATAAGAGCTAGAAATAAAAAAATAAAAATTCATTAGTATACATAAGAAAGATATTATTAAAACAATAAAGAAGAAGAATAAAACAATAAAGAATATCAAGAAAGCAATAAAGGATATAATATCTCACACAATGAAGGAAATAAATACCTTTGTCACGAACTTTTTCTCCTTTTAAAGGAGCTGTTCCAGATAAAAAATTAAATTTCTTCTTCAGAGGCTTCACAACGCCAGCATCCTCTTCATTGTCTAAACCAATTCAGTCTCTCCATTCCTTGATTATATCCTTATCTGGATTTTCACCTACCTTCTTTTTAGACAACTCAATAACTGGTGTATTAGTGTGAGGAATGCCAAGAACATTGTGTAAATCAGCACTATTGAAAGAAATCTTTTGTACACCAACCAACAAAATTTTAGCTGTAGGATTATAATTCAAAACAAGAGGCTGATAAAAGATCTATTTAGATCTCTAGAAAAGTTCATATGTAAAAGTCCACCAAACCCAATGTCTTCAACATTAGACTTCTGATCCTTAGATAAGAGACTTATTAAATATGATATTGAATGTGCACTAGATTGACTAGAAATTGTAACATCTCTCATATCATCTTTAGTTATATCACTAGAACAACAAAAAAGAATAAGAAATTGATTAGACAAATAAAAAGATATAAAAATTACATATAATAATGTTTTCACAATGTAATACCTTAAAATCTTGTTTTTCAAACTTCTTTCTTTATTGAGGCTTTGCAACATAAAGTTTAACTTTTTTCACAGAAGATTGTTTGACTCGTTTTCTAAAATATAAAATACAATGTAAGAAAAAAAAAATAATACAATACAATTGAGGATATCATGATAATAATAAAGGACATAATCAAAAGAATATAGGACATCATTAACTGAACCCAGGACATCAAAACAGTGTAAAAATATCATCAATAGAGGAAATCATCTGAGTAATTACAGGATATGATGATAATAATATAGGAAATAATTAACAGAACTTAGGACTTCATAAACAGTGTAAAAGACATAATCAAAAGATATAGGATATCATTAACAAAACCCAAGAAATCAACAAGACAATAGAGGAAATCATTTCAGAAATTAGAAGATATCATGATAATAATAAAGGACATAATCATGACAATAAAGGACATCATTAACGAAACCTTGGACATCATCAACAGCGTTAAAGACATCATCAATAGAGGAAATCATGAAAACCATGTAGGATATCATTAAGACAGTAGAGGAAATGAGTAAATAGTATCAGGACATCAACCAAATAAAAGAGGACATCATCAACAATAAAATAAAACATCATCAATAGAATAGAGGACGTGGACAACAGAATAGAGGACATCATCAACATGATAGAGGATATAATTAATAGGATATAGGACATCATTAATTGCAATATAGGACATCTTCAACTGGATAATCAAATATAGTACACTATCTAAATAATAGAAAACATCATCAAAAGAATATAAAAATCATCAATAGAAAAGAGTACATCATCAACAGAATATATGACATAATCAAAAGAATATAGGACATCATTAAAAGAACCCAAGAAATAAACAAGACAATAGAGGAAATCATCTGAATAATAAAAGGATATCATGATAATAATAAAGGACATAATCAAAACAATATAAGCCATCATTAACAGAACCTTGGACATTATCAACTGTGTAAAAGACATCATCAATAAAGGAAATCATAAAAACCATGTAGAATATCATTAAGACAATAGAGGAAATGATGTAAACAATTACAGGACATGAACCAAGTAAAAGAGAACATCATCACCAAAAAACAATAATAATCAATAGAATAGAAGACATAATCAACAGGATAGAGGACATCATTAATTGCAATATAGGACATCTTCAACTAGATAATCAAATACATGACTCTATCTAAATAATAGAAATCAACATCAAGAGAATATAAAAATCATCAATAGAAAAGAGTACATCATCAACAGAATATATGACATAATCAAAAGAATATAGGCCATCATTAACAAAACCCAAGAAATCAACAAGACAATAGAGGAAATCATTTGAGAAATTAGAAGATATCATGATAATAATAAAGGATATAATCAAAAGAATATAGGATATCATTAACAGAACACAGGACGTCAACAAGACAACAGAGGTAATCATCTGATAAAATACAGGATATCATCATAATAACAAAAGAAATAATCAAATGAATATAGGACATCATTAACATAATAAATGACATCATTTATTGCAATAAAGCACCTCATCATGAGAAAGAAAAACATCAGTTTCATACACATATTATACATATAATACATATAAGACATCATGAACATAGTAGAGGATATCACTAAAAATTATAGGATATAGGTTAAAAACGAAACATATATTACAACAACAACAACAAAACAAACCTAGTTTCGGCAGTTAACTTTCGCTTCGGGGATTTCCTCGGAGATTTTTTGGAAATCAACAATGAAATGTTAAGAAGAAAATGATAGATGAAAATGTAATTGAACTAAAAACCTAAATATTTTTTTTTTAAAAAAAAAGAAAAATCAACAACAATAAAAAACAACCGAAGAATTAAATTACAGTAATATCAAAATCAATTCATCAAAATATGACAAAATCATCAATGATAATCAATTATAATAACATCAACTGTAAAAATAATCCAAAGTAGAATTCGACAGAAAAACCTAAATCAACTTAAAAAAAACAACTAAAAAAACGTTCTAATGTATACCTAGAACTAGAATTCAACTTAGAAGAATCATTATCATCAGAAGTTAACGGAGGTTTATTAGCATTCTTCGACCTCATCGTTAATTTATGACGATAATAAGTAAGAGTAAAGTCTTTCATACAACGAAGAAAGAAAATGCAGAAAAAGAAATCAACAAATGATGAACAAATGAAGAACAATGATGAAAAAATACAGAGAAAATAAATCAAAAATGAGTGAATGAAGAAGAAGAAGAAGAAGAACAAAATACAAGAACTTCAAATTAATGGTGGTTTATTTTGAGAAAAGAAAATAAATGGAAATATAAACGTTGAGAGAATATTAAACTAGGAAAGAAAAAATTAAAAGAAATTGGGCCGAACATCATTAATAACATTGTTGGACTGAATAAAAGAAGACCGCGCCAACAAGCCCAAGGTTGTTTATTTTATTTTATTTTATTTTTTTTTATTTTTTTTTATAAAAGAAACAAAGCAATCTACTTGGTTGTTCCCAAGGTTGTCATAATCAAAGGACAACTATGAACCTCTACCTGAAACTCGAGGTCTGTTTTTACCATAAACTCAATCCTAATTAAAACCCAGCTCACTTGTATAGTTTAAGTTTGTACTCCTTATTCTGATTATACTCCTTATATGTTTATTGTTCTTTTCAAATTCTCAAAAAATCATTTTCTGCCATTAATAATTAAATAAAATTAAACCATACTCAATAAATATTAGACTTTGTACCTTATGTTGCATGTACAATTCTAATTATATGCTCCTCAAGTGAAGATGTTCTTATTTTTAATACATGACCAGTTAATCCACGACCACAGAAAAATTATATGCTCCTCAAGTGAAAATGTTCTTATTTTTCAATTGTTTATCTAAAGTCTACTAGGTTTAATAAGCTTTATTTGTTAAGCAATGATGCTTATGTTCTCATGTGTCAAATGGATTCTTCCATTCATTCCCTAATCTATAACATAAATAAGACATTATTTCTCACTTTATATTCACCTTATAACAGAAGATATGAGCGATAGTGAAATGCTTCATTACCAATTTATTGCTTTTGTATGGCCAATGTAACACAAGCTACAAGAACTCATTATAATAACTAGCCGCTTCGCACGCGTGGGCTACCCTAGTATATTATAAAAACAATTAGTTTTACCTCATTAACACTTTTACCTCAAAAATTTTAACCGTTCTCTTTAGTGTTTAACCGCCATCAACAATCAAGGTTAACTACTAATCACCTTCATTTTCAAAAATCAAACCTTGGAATAAAATTTCTAGATTCCTTATTAAACTTTATTTCACATAAAGTAAAATAAATTAATTAAGGTACTTTATAAGAGAATGAGCTCGACAAAAATTATTTTTGGGCGTTTAATGATCAATATAAGCTCAATAAATTAGTGGTAGCAAATATTGTATTCATCAAATCTAATATATATATAAAGGGGGGTTTTTCCCGAGTTTTTAGAGAGCCAGGTAGGATTTAATTTTTTCAGCTCACCATGTAGGATAATAAATTTTAGTGGTAGCCAATTAAATAAGAGATTATTAATTTCGGTAAGAATTAAATAATTTAGTTGCCTTGTAAGCAAAATTGACAAATGAGATTCCCCAGTTTAGGGTACAAATACCCTAGACACGTGGCCAAATTAGAGAGGGACACGTGTCAAGCCTAGACCCACATGGGTCACGCACTAGTTGACACGTGTCAGCCTCAGATATTAGCTAGAATTGCGGCCTTCAAGGCCCAATTATCGAGATAACTGCAAAGCGGCGTAGCCCATTAGGTCAAAATGACCTAATGAGCACGTATCCCCATCACCCTATAAACAGGGAGATTTCTCCCATACTTGGGACAACTACATTTGTTTATTATAATCCTATATTCTCTCACATTAGAGAAAACACATGATCTTGGAATCCGAGAAGATCTAACTTTTACCTTTCCGCTCTTTTTACTTTCTCCAACGCATTCTAACTTGATCGTCGGAGGCGGAGTTCCTACCAACGGGGCTCTCCGTGTTTTGCAGGTATGGACCGCGTCGGGCTTGTCTTCGAGCTGTAACTCTCCCGAGGGACAAAAACACCCAAAAACATTTAGCATCGTCTGTGGGGAAAGTATCTCAAAGATGGTTTAAGAGTGTGTACCACCGCTAGACCGTAACCATCCTACGGTTACTGGGGATCTCTTTACAGACCATAAAGACGACCACGATGTAGACGTCAAAACATAACTTATGGGTCATTCATTGCTAAACACATCCGTTCCAGAGACAAATCCGGAACGAGTTAACAATGAAGCTGGTACCTGCAACCCTGATAGACCACCGCCTTGTCAAGCTCCAGTAACCCGGGACAAACTCATGAAATTCATGACAAGTTTCAAGGGTGAAATCAAGGACCTAATCAACAAGAGGAGGACTGGCTCTAAAAAGGCTCAGTCGGCCAAGAAGACTCCTCAAGATGAGAGGAGGAAGTCAGTCAGAGACAGACAACCTACTTCACACCCAAAGGAGAAGGAGGAAGTATTAATGCAGTGTTGTTATGCATTTTAAAATGCATAACAAATATAAAAATATTAAAAAGTACATGGAAAAGAGAAAAAGGAGGAGAGAGATAGGTATGTGGGACTACTTTTAAATATACCACTAAAAGTTTATATAATACCATTAGTTATTTAGTGATACTATATGTGCACTTAGTTAGTACCACTGAATGTATACATAGTACCACTGAATGCATAATGGTACTATTTGATCACCCAATGATACTATTAATCACTCAATGGTACCACTCAAAAATCAAAATATACAATACGTGCAATTACACTCTTACCCCTCATTATGCATTTGTTCTTGCCTAACGGGACTACCTTTAAACAAGCTAAAAGGATAAGACTATGCATGTTATTAACTTGACTAAGATCCTTCTACCCTAGACAGGAAAAAGGAAGGTCATCCAAGCTGTTCAGCTGGATGGCAACGAGAAAACCTTCTTCGATGCTCAACACATCATCGAGCACAACCGGAGCCAGCAGTTGTCTAAGTCAGCCTCTACCTCGAGCTTTCCAAACAACTTCAAAAATACATTCGTAAGGAATTCCCAATCCTTGCATGAGAGCCATACAGGCGGTAAGTTCATCCATACTGGCCCTCAGATGATTAGGACAGCCCCGCATGTGCCTCAGATGCCATATGGGCAGTACCCACCTTTCATGCACCCGACCCTCTTTGAGGGACATGTGGAATATAATGTTTAACCCTTGGGCTGGCAGCTCCGTCTGCTTAAACTTGGTGAACAAACTTCTTCATTCACCAAGGAGATAACCGAGGCGGCACAACCATCCAAGGTTAAGAATGTGTTGGTTGGTGCCTATGATGGTACCACCAACCCTGAGGACCACCTCATGGCCTACACCAACCTTATGCACATGCAAGGGTTGGAGGATAACATGTGGTGCCGATGCTTATTGGTTACCTTGAAGGGCATAAGGCATAACCCAACAATGGTTTGACAACTTGCTAATTGGGTGCATTGATAGCTTTAGGAGGCTTGTCATCCTGTTTTCCTCTAACTTCTCGATGAACATCCCTGCCAAGAAATCAAGTCTAAACTTGAGCACCATAAGGCAGGAGAGAGGGAAGGACTTTACTCCTAAGTCAGGCGGTTTAATCTAGTGAGAATCCATATACAAGGGATGTCTGACAAGGTAGATTATACAGACAATTTTAGAAGTCTGAAGGATGGGTCAACCTTTAAGTTTAACCTCTTCCAAAAGAGGGTCTTCACCCTCCAAGAGGAGTTAATAGAGGCAGAAAGTTTTATTCAAGCTATCTACCTCTGCTCGTCCAGCCATCAGTCAGACTCCAAGAAGTCTGACAAAAAAAAGGAGAGTCGGTCTGCTCAGCCGGCTCATAAAGCTAAAGAGAACAAAAAGAGAAAAGACGTTTGGGCGGTTGATGAGCCTGATAAGCCATCTTAAAAGAAAAAGAAAGAATTCAAACCGTATGTTCCAAGGTACGAGTTTAATAAAGACAGCTACTCCATCCTCATGGAGATAAAGGACCGACTGATAATTGAGAAGCCAAATCCAATGAAGAGTTTTGTCCAATCACGGAACAAAAATAAATATTGTCACATCCATGAGGAAGTTGGCCACGATCAACACCAATGACTGCTATAGTCTCAAGTAGGGATCGTCTGGCTGACAAGAGAGCGCTGAAATCAAATGTCTTGAAGTCTAAAGTGACTGTTAAGACAAATTCGGGACATTCATCTAAGATTTCCTAGCCTACTAGTAGTTCGGACACCAACAAGGATCTGGTCTATACCATTGTAAGCGGATTCGCCAGTGGTGACCTGACCATCCGGGGCACCAAGGATTATATGAAGAAGATGACCTACTTAGTTGATGATGGATATGCGTCCACCAATGGCACTTTCCTAGATGCCCTCATCACTGAGAAGGATCAGGGAAAAGGTTTCCGACCACATGATGACCCGGTCATCATTGAAAGTAAGGTCGCCAACCAACTGGTTGGTCGGATCCTTATTAATACTGGTAGCTCCTCTGACCTGTCTGCTACAAGTGTTTGTCCAAGCTGAATTATAAGCTGGAAAATCTGCGCAACGTCTCCCATCCACTTGTTGACTTTGGGGGAGGGGTCGTGCACCCAGTCGGACAAATTGATTTACCCATCCGACTGGGGCATAAAGGTAAAGGGCGACATTTGATCGTCCGATTTTTGGTAGTTGAAGAGTTGACCGCCTACAACATCATTCTAGGTGATCCACTCTAAACGAGTGTAAGGCTGTCATCATCCTAGTTCTTTTGCTTCTAAAATATGAAAAGGATGATGTCTCATTGGGATCAGAAGACAACAAGGGAGTGTTACCTCTCAGATGTATAACCACCGGCTGATGTAGCCGGTCAGCCGAAGGAGCCAAAAGACCTTGACGATGTCAAGGACTCTGACCCAGCCCCACCAGCATCCAGAAAGAAAAGAAAATCTGATTAGCTAGTGGAGGTGAAGAAGGAGAAGAAATAACAATCATTGATCAAGGAAGGGTCAGATGAGCTCCGTCCCCAGCCGGCTGGTGATCATTTTAATATCCCAGTTGATGACAGTCCTCTAGAGCGAATTTTTAAGGTGGGGACAGCTGCCTTGGAAATGTTGGGTGCAGACTTGCACCTTCTGAAATAATTCAAAGACATTTTTTCCTTTGAAGTGGATGAAATAATTCACCTTGCTATTCATAAACTCGCCGGGGATCCTAAAAAGAAGCCTATCCGGCAAAAGAAAAGAAATCATGGCGAGGAGAGAAGTTAGGCGACAGTTGTCGAGGTCAAAAAGTTGTTAGACGTTGGGTTTATTCGACCATGTCACTTCCCTGACTGGGTTGCGAATGCGATGCTTGTAAAGAAGGCGAATGGTACATGGTGCATGTGTGTAGATTACACTAACTTGAACAAGGCATGTCCAAAAGAAAGTTACCCGCTTCCAAAGATTGACAACCTGATCGACTCCACAGCCGGGCATTCCTTGACGAGTTTTATGGACGCCTACTCAGGCTTCCACCAGATACCTCTGTGGAAAAAAGATCAAGAGAAGACGACCTTCGTCACTAATCAGGGGTTATTCTGTTATACAGTGATGTCGTTTGGCTTGAAGAATGCGTCAGCTACTTTCCAACAAGGAACTGATCAAGAAATACAAGCTTGAAAATGGTAAGGCCAATGATACTCCAATGGGTTTAGCAACTAGATTGGATGAAGATCCAACTGGAACTTGTATTGATTAATCTATATATCAAGGTAAGATAGGATCTCTACTTTACCTAACAACTAGTAGACCTGACATATCTTTCAGTGTAGGTTTGTGTGCCAGGTTCCAAGCAAACCCAAAGGAGTCTCACCTGAAAGCAGTAAAGAGAATCCTTAGATACTTGAAAGAAACTGATGACTTGTGTCTCTTCTATCCTAGAAGTGACTCATTTTTATTTAAATGGCTTTACTGATGCTGACTATGCAGGTGATTTGGTTAATAGAAAAAGCACTTCAGGTATGGTACAGTTTTTAGGACCTTGTTTAGTTTCTTGGGGTTCCAAGAAGCAAAACACAGTTTCATTATCTACAGCTGAAGCTGAGTACGTGGCAGCAGCAACATGTTGTTTGCAAGTACTCTGGATTAAGGAACAAGTTAGAGATTTTGGTATTATTTTTTAGTGTATGCCTATTTACTGTGATAACACAAGTGCTATATGTATTTCTAAAGATCCAGTTTAGCACTCTAAGGTAAAACACATCCACATTAGGCATCACTTTCTAAAAGATAATGTGGAACAAGGGAATATTAAATTGAAATTTTGTAATACGGAATATCAACTTGCAAATATTTTGACCAAACCCTTTAACAGTGAAAGATTTGTTAAATTGAGACTGGAACTAGTGATGATCAAGCTGAATTGATTGCTTCTGAAGTTCCAAAATATGGCAAAGTCGAAATAATCGAAAATAGAGCAAAAAGAGCATTTAGTACAATTATGGTGTGCTAAACATAGCTGAAGTGTCACCGTTGTTAATTACTAAAGGTAAGTTCATTAAATTGCTTAACTGTGTAAGTTATTAAATATGTACATTGCACATATGTAAAAGCGTGTTCCAATTGTGTATTTATAGAAAGTTTCTTTTAAATTAAATGAATTTTGAAAGAAAAGTATTTTGGCAAATTCATCCTGTCAATTTAAAATTGGAAAAATTAATTGAATTTGTTCAATTAATGACTAAATAGTGAAATCTTTTAAAATCCCTCACACCGCTCCATTAATTATAAAAGCTGATTTCACCTACCTCTTTCACCCCACTGTTAAATCAATTAACCTCTTTCCGGTAAAAATCCTCTTGAACTTTAAAAACCATCTCTAGAACAACAATGGTCATCATTGCTGAAATCGTCTTATCAGAAAACTTTCAAAGCTTCAAAAACACCATTCAAGAGGAAACATCGCCTTTAGCCATGGTTAACTACAAACCTTCTTCAACTTCAACCAAAACCCCTAAGAATCCTAAAACCTCATCTCCAAAACCTAAAGAAGTGGAAAGTAAGAATGATCAAGAAGAGTCATCTGTTTCAAGTGTCCTTCAAAGGCTGAAAGAGTGGAAAGAAAAGAAACAAAGAGAGAAGTCTCTTGAGGAGCAAATTGAAGAAGTTGACGAGTTTGCTCAAGAAAAACATTCAGAAGAGACCAAAGAAGATGACAAAGAAGGAGGAGAGATGATTGAGGGAGAGGAAGACAAAGAAGATCCCAACATTTAAGAAAAGGAAGAATCAGAAAAAGAAGATGAAGAAGAGGAGGTAACTGATCAGGCCGAACTTGAGTCACAGGTAGGGAGGTATGTTGTAGGACATTGTATTGATCTAGATTGGTGTAGGAAAGCTAGATTCCTAGAGTTTCTTGATTTGATTAAGTTTCAAGGTTGGGAATACTTGTTGTCAAAAGTTTCAGCAAACTATTTGTATCTAATTGCTATGACCGAGTTTTGTCAAAATTTTCAAGAAAAATTGAGGGTAATTTCTTGTGTAGTTAATGGTGTAAAAATTGAATTAAGTGTTGAAAACCTAGGTAAAATTCTGAAAACTCCAACTGAGGGGTATGAAACATACATTAACGGAAAAGCTAGTGTCAAAGTAGGAAATTACTTGACCGGTGACAATGTTGAAGCCCTAGGTGGTCAAAGGGGGAAGAAGATCATGAGTCACAATGATTTGAACCTGTTAAACAAGTTGTTGTTCAACTTAGTTAAGAAAACCATCTTGCCAAGAACTGCAAAGAAGGGAGAGGCATGCTTGATGGATATGGCTGTAATTTTCTGTCTATCTAAGAAAATTAGAGTTAATTTCTCTGCGTTGTTGTATCAGCACTTAGCACACTGTGTTCCAATTAGGACAAAAGTGGGCTATGGAGCCATTTTGTCAACTGTGTTTGAAAATGCTGGAGTGGTTCTGAAGGGTAGGTATGGTGCTCTGGATGAGAAGCCATAGAATGTGTTAAATGAGGAAACACTAGCTGGACTGATTTTGGAGGTAGTAAAAGGAAAAATTCAAAGAATAGAGAAGGGAGAAAAAGAAAGAAAAGGTGAAAGGGAAGAGAAAAGAGAAAGAGGAGTCTGAGCAGCCTGTAAGGAAGAGTAGGAGGATATCTGCCAGTTCTGTTCCTCAGACAAGCATGGAACAACTTCTAGAGTTGGATGTTGAGGAGGGTATCCTTGATGGGCAAGTTGCAGAATTGGTGGACAGGATGGAAAGGGTTGAGAAGCAAATGAAGGATTCTGCTGGAAAACTTCAGTTGTTTACTCTGGAAAAGCTAGTGCAAGATCAAGAAAAAGAGTTAAAAGAGCTCAAGAAGCTGGTGCTGAAACAGGACAAAGAACTTCAAGAGCAAAAGAAGTTTCAGCAAGAACAGGACAAGGCTCTACAGGAACAAAAGGAAGAGTTTCTTCTGAAACTCAAGAGTCTTGAAGATAATCTGGCAGCTTCTTCACAAGAAACAAAGGAGGACTACAAGAAAATTCCGGAGTTCCTTGAAACCTAGCCTATCATACCCTTTTCAGCCTATATCCAAGCCTACCCTATTTTCTGCTTCTCTATTTCAGTCATGAACAATTTTAATTTCTGTTTTAGTGTTTGAACAATTGATTTTGGTTGTAAATTTTCTAAAATTGTTCAACAGGATGATAAATATTTTGGTTTTAATGAATAGTTGGAACTTTGCTTATACTTGTGTGTCTATGTATGTAATGAACACTTATGCAGGAAAGTTGAACTTGCTTAAGGTAACTTAGATGCGCTGCCTTCAGTTTCCCACACTCAATGAATTGCTTGTGGGGTTGTGGCTAGATGCTCAATAACTTGAAAAACAAGACTTTTTTATAATGACAAAAGGGGGAAAAGAAGAAGCAAACTTGGAGGCTAAAGTTGTTCTGGGTTCCAGTTGAGAAAGTATCAGAAATTTCTCTAATATGATGTTATAGTAGTTTCTAGTAGTTTAGTTTATTTTTGTTTTGTTTATTTTTGTTTTTGTTTTATTCTTTTTGTTTCTGTTTTTATTTCTGTGTGTGTTTACTTTCGGTTAATAAACCAAAAACACAAAAATTCGACCTTCTATTTTGATTAACTTGTTTCTAGAGTTTGCTTAAGTTTGTCATCATCAAAAAGAGTGAAATTGTTGAAGCATAAAGGTTTTGATGATGAGGAACTTAAACTAAAACAAACTCAACTAATAAAGGTTTTCAAGTGTTTGATTAGTTTAGGTGACGTTGATCGTGGTGATTGAAGAAGTAGCTGGAACTAAGAAGACATGAAAAGATCTTTATTAAAGGAGTTAAACAAATAAAAAAAAGAGTTCTCTAACAAGAACTAGTTCTCTAACAAGAACTAGTTCTCTAACAAGAACTGAGTTCCCTAACAGGAACTTGAAGACAGCAAGCTTAAGTTCTTTGGTTGAACTTAATAAGCTTGGAGCCCAAGTAATCTACCTGATTAAAAGCGCGACGCAGCAATAATATTTAGTTAAGGTTTTTTATCTTCTAGATTATTGTCAATATGATAAGTAGGTTATTGCGCGAAATTTATTAGAAGCGTGATAAGTTGGCTTGGTAAATAAAATAATATGGAAAATTATAAAAGATAGATTTTAGGCAAAGATTTTATAAAAAGATTGTTTTCTTTAAATCAGTTTGTTAAAAAGATAAATCTTTTTAACAAATATCTTTATAATTTTATTTTCCGGGAAAGATTTTATTCCACTTGATTTACATAAAACCGTGTTTAAAGATAAGTTAAGTTAACTTATTTATCTTTTAGAAAACCTACTTTCTATACGAGTGATACTTGTATAGATAGTAGAGAGAAAAATGGTTTTAGGTTTTTATGAGTTTATGCGTGGAGAAATCACAGTGCTATTATTGAGTAAGTTTACCAAGCTTTTAACTTGTCATATTAGTTTGGGATTTTGTGCATTGCTTACCTATCATACTAGGTGTCGTACACTTGTATTGGGTTGGGTTATTTGGGTGAGTTTATTGTTTGCTTCATATACAGTTTGGTAAGCTTCGAGGTGAGGCTGAGAGTTCTTTACTTAGGTGGTGCAAGTAGTTTGTACTTTGGCAATACGTGTAGTACTTTGGTGGTACGAGTGAATCTGAGTGTGGTACTTAGATTGGGTAGGATAAGGTCCTATCAAGTAGCAAGTTCAGTGAGGATCTAGTGAAAATGAAGGTCCGTGTCTAATAGGTTGTAACTTGGTGTTTGCCCTATTATAGTGGAGTTTACGTGTTTGAAATTCCTAAGGTAGAGTCGAGGTTTTACTTCTAGTTGGGCCCTGGAAGGTTTCCTCGTAAAATCTGTGTGTTCTAGCAAGTTCCTATATGCATTGTTTATTATTCCGCAAAAATAGTCATTAGGAACTCAATACAATTCACCCCCCCTCTTGTATTAATCGTCTCAACTAATAGGTGTTTATGAGTCCAACCATCCGATTATGATAAAATATTTGCAGGCAGTAAAACATGAAGGTGGGACACTTGAAGACTTCAATCTAAGTCAAGTGCCCAGATAAGAAAACAATCAGGCGGATGCTCTGTCAAAACTGGCGTCATCCGCCTCTTGTGAAACGCCTCGGTCTGTCTTCTGGGAAGTCATTGGAAAAAGAAGTATATCTGATTAAGACCCCATTGAAGTAATTGACTGAAGCTCTACTTGGATGGATAGCATCTGGGCATATCTTACAGATGGCACCCTCCCAGATTCACCTTAAGAGGCGGTCGTGCTGAAAAAACGGGTTGCAAGCTTTGAGATGAGATAAGGAGAGCTCTTCAAAGCAGGTTTTCTGAAGCCTCTGTAGAAGCGTGTGACCCCAAAAAAGGGGAAAAAAGTTCTTAAAGAATTGCATGTCGGGTAGTGAGCCTCTCATGTAGGCGGCATATCCTTAGCTGTCAGGGCCAGGCGGCATTACTTTTGGCCTACCCTTGAGGTGGATGTTATGGAAATGGTTGAAAAATGCGACAAGTGTAAAAAATTTGGTAAGCTAGTCCATTGTCCGACCACTAACCTGACGGCAATCCAAAGTCCTTCACCATTTGCTAAATGGGGTATGGACATCCTGGGCCCATATACGGCTGCTCCAGGCGGAAAGAGCTACATCCTAGTGGTTGTTAACTACTTTACCAATCGGGTAGAGGCGGTCGCAGTAAAAAACATGAAGACAAATGACGTCATTTCCTTCATCAAGAAGAATATCATCACCTGTTTTGGGGTGCTTATGTCTATGGTTTTTAACAATGGTCCTCAGTTTGAGACTCCTCAACTAAAGACTTGGTTGGGAGATCAGAGGATCTCCAATTATTTTGCATCAGTCAGCTGACCTTAAGCAAACGGCCAAGTCGAAGCCTTCAACAAGTTAATCTCAAACGACATAAAAAAGAAAATTGAAAGAGCTGGCGGCCTATGGGCGGATGAATTACCACACGTCCTATGGGCCATCCGAACAACAACGAATGGGGCAACCGGAGAAACTCCATTTCTTATGGTGTATGGGGCAGAAGCTGTCTTGCCCATTGAACACTATGAGCCGACTCTTCGGATTATGCTATATGATGAAGATGCAAACTGGGAGGCCATGCGCCTGACATTGGACTCACTCCTAGAGCGCAGGGGCAATGCTGCCTTGCGCCATGAGATCTACCGTCTGAGAATTACTCGGGCCTACAACAAAAGAGTACACAAGCGCCCATTAAAAGTTGGGGACTTTGTGTTACGAAAAATGGAGGCAGTCGGTAGGGCGAATGAACAAGGGGATTAACCCCAGATTGGGAAGGCCCTTACCGAATCTATGAAGAAGTAAGAGGCAACACCTACCACCTGGAAACACTATACGACAGGAAGCTACCTAGAACATGGAATGTAGATAACTTAAAGAAAAACTACTTCTGAAATTTTGTAAAGTTTTTTACCTGTTAATGAAATTTTGCCTTCATTTCATACTTGTCTTTATTTACTTTATTTTGAGTACCGACTGTACAAAGTGCAGAAGGATGATGCTAATAATGAAGGATGTAGCCTGCACGATGTGCCAACGGATCCTACTTACCTTTTTTAGCTCCAAATGCACAATGTGCAGACGGAACAATTTATAACTAATGACGATGCTTGGACATCGCCTGCACAGTGTGCAGACGGACAACGTTGAGATTTTATGAGCTACCGCCTGCACAATGTGCAGATGGCCTAGTACGCTTTAAAACTTAAAATTGTTTAGGGATCGTCTACCCCAACAGCCGACATCTAAGATCCTTAAGAAAGGATCTAACTACACAAAAGTAGTCGTCCCAAAACTTATTAAATCCTTAAGCTAAGTTAATAACCTCGCAGCTATTTATTCTTTATGCAATTTTTAAGCTAAGTCAATGACTTAGTGGCTATTTACTCGTTAAAAGAGGCCAGTGGACGGATGAACATTATTTAAACTACCGTCTGCTCCAACATGAGTACCACTGTCTGCTCCAACATGAGTCAGACAATCGGCGACGTCCATTCTGGCAAATTCGTCGAGGAGAAGCATCCCATTTTTGTGGCTTATTTCTCTACGAATACAACAAACGGCCCTTCCGAATGCGCTAAGCCAGCGCTCACAGTCGTTTGATTTAATCTGATTTGAAATTTTAAAGGGTTGAGTATTTCAACTATTCTAGCACAGGCGCAAAACGGCTACTGTTTCATATTAGAGGCTACCTTAGTGATTGTTCTTGCTCTAGGGCAAGGCAGGCAGACAATCCATTTTTCAACAAACATGCTAAGTAAAAAAATTTAGCGGCTTTTCTATATTTTACCAGGCCTTTAGCCGGATGCATTCAAGAAACCGTCTGCTCTAACTGGTCATCTGCCGCTTGGTTTGGGGCAATAACCATAGTGATTGGTTGACTTAGAAACCACTCATACTCTGTAAAGTATCAAAAATTTCAAAGTCAATCAATCCACTAAACCGAAACCAACCGACATCCGGCCAGGGCCAAGAACATTCGCATACTATAAAGGTTAAAATACTTTGCAAAAAATTCTATGCATAAAAAATTGAAAGCTATAAAGCACTAACATCAAAATGAATAAAACCGGTTAAACAACCGGATGCTTCAATAAAAAAGGCAGCCACCCAAAACGGGCGACAGCTAGAGTAAGCCGGCATTGCTGCAAGATTGTTGAATTACCTAACCCCTCGGTCGGTAAAATACATGATAAACTCGGCACACAGGCAGAAAACGCAAATACTAGCACAGCTGCCCAGGCCGCACGCATGATGACTTCGTTGTCATCCATCATTTGTTTGACCAAGGTTTGTTTTTCCTCCTCCATCAGGTACCAATACTTGGTCCGAAGTTGGGTTTCTTGGTTCCGCAACGGCCCTTTGATTCTCTTGACCGTCTCTCCAAGGTTATCTTCCTTTGTTTGCGCCTCCTAGAGGGGCTCCAGCTTCTCCTTGAGGGCCTTAAACTCATCTTGGAGTTCCTTGACTCGCCGCCTCACTACATCCAAATTCTGTTGGACTTGCAGATTTTCCGACGCCTGGGAATACAACATAAAAAGTGTCAGAATCTCATTTTGAGCAATCTCAAACTGAGCTTTGTCTGAGGAAGAGGCGGCCCGAGCATTCGTTGCCTTTACCTCACTGGTCTTGTCGTTCAGTGGCTTTTTAAGACCACTCACGTGCAGCATAGCTTGCAATTGACCAAAATAAAAGAAAACATCAGGAATCATTTGGTAAGACATCAATCAAGTTAAAAGACAAAGTCTTACCTCTTAAAGAAGTGCAAGTATGGCGTCAAGGTCAAGGGTGCCGACTTCTTTGACAGCCGCCTTGTCATCAGGATCAAGCGTCCTGATGAGTATTTGCTTGGCCATCTAAAGGACAGTCGGCCTTGCTGGAACATATGTTAATACAAGCATAATAAACTAAAAACTTTGAAAAGACAATTTATTTCCTAACATTGAAGAGTATGACTAGATGGCCAGATAAGTTACCTTTCTCTCCCCCTGCGGCTTCACTGTCGCCTGCTGAGCCGACAGCAGTGGTGAGTGGCTGCTTTCCGCTCTTTGACACTCTTGGTGGAGCGTCCGGCTTGGATGGAGTATTGGTAGGGGAAGAGGCGCCCATTACCTTTTTCGGCTTGTTGGGGATGAGCTTCTTGCGGCTCTAAGAAACATTGTCAGCCGACTGCTTACGCAGCTTGGGATCTAGCTGTGAGGAGGGGGCACGCTTTGATGAGCCACCCTACAAAAGAGTTCGCATGTAAGACCTTGAGAAAAATCCCATTAAATGGAAATACATTGGAAAAATTCCAAGTTGAACAAATTGTTACATGAGGAGTGTCGCCTGGCGGTTTTTCTTCCGAGTATTTGAGGTTCGCACGGTAGAAGGCAGCAGAAGCATCCGACTTCTTGTGTCCAGGAAGCTTTGACATTGCTATGTCTACATAAAACAAATACAAAAGTTAGAAATTTAGACAAATAAAAATCAATATCTGTGGCAAAGCAAATAAATTCAATCGGCCAGCTACCTCTCGGCTTTTCAGTAATAAGGCCACAGGTGGCCAAATACGGCCCGTCCGAGAGCCACTCGAAACGGGGAATGTAACTTTTGGGGGTAACCTCCTTGACCCCCGTCTCTTGGTTTTTTCGGATGACTGCAGTAAAAAGGCCCCGATCAAAAATTTCTTCCTGCGCTTGCCTGGGTACACGCGGCATGGCTCTCTTCCCAACAAGGAGGGGCTGCTCTTTTGTCCAGCGGTTGTACCGCTTGTTCGTTTAGAATTTAGGGGAGGAGACTATGTAAAATTTATCCCTCTAGTCCTTCCACTTTTTCTCCTTCCCCAAGGCCATCATATAACGTTTGTAGCTGGTCAGAGTGAACCAGCCGACCCCACTTGCCTGTAGAGTCTTGCTCAAGTAGTGCATATGAGCGAATTCCTCAAAGCTGGGCTCCACCTCCAGCATTTCACAGGCGGCAACGTAGCCCTGTATGTTTACCTAAGAATTGGGGGCTAGTTGCCAGATACCCAGATGGTATCCTGATAAGAGGAAAATGTAGGTTGTTTTCTACCCTTTTCTAGAGCCAAACTAGATTTGTAAACACTAAACCAAAATGTCAATCGATTCAAACATTACAAGGGACAAACAATAGTTGCAATCAAAGGAATCCAAAATCTATCTCCTATAAGCCAAGCTAGGATTCACTATGAATGGCTAACAAGGAAAATCACAATCAAATTAAATCAATTATAGCAATTCTCAAATCAAGGGTTCATGTCATTGAAATTTGCAATGCAATCTAGATTAATCTTATAGGTTGAGCACTCCTAGTCTAATTAATCACATGCACAACTATGTCAACCAATTTAATTGTAACAATTCAATCAATCAATGATCATCAACTAGCAAAAATCATCAATCAAGCATGCTTCCCCTTCTCCCTAGCAACTAATATACTCACTAATCATGGTGAAATTGAAAGAAAAAACAAATTCAATCACAAACATATTCATTTAAAGTTTAATCAAGAAGGAATTCAACCATTCAACAATTTCTCAAACCTAAACCAAAATTCAAAGAAAACATTCAAGCATTGAGGAAATTGCAATAAAAGTAATTCAAAGGAAATAAATCTCACAAACTTTAACTGATATGAACAAGAAATCCAAAATTGATTGAAGCAATGTTGTATTACAAATCAAAATCCAAGAATTTCTATCTCTACTTTCTCTCCAACTTCTCTAGTTTCTCTTTCTAAAAACTAAGCAAATCAAAATTATCTAAAAGTTATCTTTCCAAAGGAAATACAAGAGTATATATAGACAAAGAAGAAAAACTGATCGGCTGCGCCCTCTCAAAGAACTCCCGCGGTCGCGATAAAATGGGTACGGAACCCATAACTAACTCCGCGGGCAATCTGGCAACAACCGAGCTCGTGGGTACTGTAGCCCGCGCCCGCAGTGAAGACCCCCGCACCCGCGGCTAAAGGCGCGGCAAATCCCCTGCATCCAAGTGTAATTAGGGGCCCGTGGTCTCTCCACTTGAAGCGGTCTCTCCAAGTCATTCGCGCCCGCAGCTATACCACGACTAGGGCACGGATAGTTCATGCCAAAAATCTCAATTTTTTTGCACTTTTACCGCGCCCACAGCCTTCAAGACCTGCGCCCGCAACCTTTGGCAAAGGCTTTGTGCCCTCTCTAAGCCCTCTCCAAGGAGCTTGCTTCTTCTTTGCTTATCCCTTTTGGCTCTTCTTGATCCCTTTGCAAAGCCAACTCCTTAAGCACCTACAAAAGTAAACAAAGAGAGAAAATAGAAGAGAAAAAGAGCCAAATAAAAGGGAAACATGAAGAAAACCACACAAAGGACAGTAAAACACGAAATAAGAAAGAAATAGAGAAACTAAAGGAGAAAAGACAAAAATAACAAAAGAAAGCTATGAAAATAGGGTGATAACATCCTACAAGACTACCCTATGAGTACCATAAATGACACTTATCAAATTCCCCCAAGCTAGACTTTTGCTCGTCCTAATCAAAACAAATTCTAAAAAGGAATAAGAAGGGCTTATTTAGAAAAGGAAAGGAAAAAGAGAGAAAAAGAATATACACTTATGAGGACGAGTGAGGTCTTGTATAGGTTTCCTAAGAGATTAACCTATAACTTTTTTATTAAAAGAAGGCAAAGCATCAGAAAAGAAAAGAGAAACCTTAAAACCTTGAAAAGAAAAGAAGTGCTTATACAATGGACTTTTGCACATGATCAAAACACGAAAGGCTATCAAACTTTCTAAAACAAAAATGGTAAGCACGTTCTAAGATATCGAGGGTTTATTGAAACATAGGGCATGCTAACTATAGAGAACTACCAAAACGCAATTCACCTTCATCTAAAACCAATTTTTAGCACATTTTCCCATTGGCTTAAAATCCTCTTTTAGTGAGCGTCTCTACAGTTCCTCGAAGGAACCGGAAATACAATAGATTTGAGGTTTTCTCGACATCTTGACTTTGCATCCCCTCTCCTTACGCTTTAATTCATAATGCCCTCCCTCGATATATGACTCAACCACTAGGTCAAAAGGCTTTCCCAAAGGTTGTAACATAAGGGCGAAAGGTTGAGGGTAGGCTTAAAATTTAGAATTTGGTGGTACACCTAAGTTGTGAAGCAAGATCGGCCAAATCTCAACACCAAAACAAAGTGGTCACCAAACAAAAACAAACTAACACTCTTAAGCTTATCCAAAGCTATAACCACAATTATATATACAAAAAGCATAAGACGCTTCCCCCCAAGATAGAAAATAACATTGTCCTTAATGCTTAAAATAGGGAGAAATGGTTACAGCAAAATGTTTTTTGAACTTTTTCATTTTCACCTTTTTTTTTTTTTTTTTTTTTTTTTTTTTTTTTTTTGTTTTGCCAAAGCTTTAAGAGATTTGCTTCGCCTTTTCTCAACTTTCCAAGTTTCATTTTATTCAATGTCCTTGCCTTTTTTAACTTTGGACGGATATTTCAATTATTCATTTGAATGTCCTTGCTTTTTTGAACTTTGGACAGCTTTTTCATTTATTCATTTCCATTATTCACAAAATATACAAATAACAAGCCTGCTTAAAAGAAGAACCAATATCCAAACTCATGTACCACAATCTCCAAGAACATGACCATTTGCTTCACAAAAACAAAAAATGGAACAAAAAGAAACAAAAAGTTCAAATATCTAAAGATGTGGCTAGAAAAGAAGGGAAAAGGCTGAAATGGTTAGCAAGTAGGCAAATAAGAACCCAATAACTTAAAAGAAAGATTAACCTAGAAAAGAAAAATTATCACCCCGAAGAGAGAATCCGGTTTCAAGGTCCCAATAGTTCTAGACAACTACCTTAGCATGTTCTATTCTAGAGTCAGCCAAAGATACTCTCAAACCATGCAAACCATTTTTTTAGGAAGAATAATAGCCAATGTGCAAGCTCAAGTGGTACTAAGTCCAAAGTAAAAGCAAAATTATTCATAAAGAAAAGCAATGCCTCAAAAACATTTATTCTTATTTACAAAAACAATGTTTTTTTTCTTTTTTTTTTCAAAGGAAAGAGAAAAGTTTAAGATCAAAATATATGAAAGCAAAATACAAAAAGGAATGTCGAAGAAAACAGAAAAAAGGAAACAAAAAATAAAAGGCAAACCATAAGAAAATAGAAAATGAGGAATAATATATGAAATGAAAAATAGAAAAACAAAGGAGAAGTAGACATGCAACAAGGAAGTAATGCTAACACACATAAGTCCCAATCGACAAAAAAAATGAACATTCGGCCACAACGTCAATGTTTCTAAAAACACTAAGGTGTTAAAAAGCAAACGTCCTCGAACCATTCAACTCCTCCTAAAACTAATCCTAATCTAAGCATCCAAGAAAAGTACAGAAACAAAGGTAAAAAGATAAAATAAGAAGGGTCTCACCGAGCATCCAAGCTATTCTACAGTAACCAAGGTGAAAGAATAACAACCTCCACGAAGCTCCAAAAACTGTAGCACGAGCAAAACAAGGTGAGAAAGACTATATACATAAATGAAATTGTTAGTAAATTCCAAACAAAAGAAAACAAAAGAAAACTTACTGGAAAACTATGTACAAAAACCTAGGAAAACCATCATCATCATCATTTTTGTTAAAAATCCAAAAATATCATCATCAAAATCAAAACATAACAAACAACATACCAACTAGACTACCAAAAGCGAAGCAAGAAAATCCACCAAAACCTTTTCAAACATATCCCCATAAGTTCAAGGTGCCTCCCCCTAAACCTTTCCTTAAACACCCTTTTCGACTCCCCCCCCCCCTCACAAAATAAGGGCATCAACCGTGATGCACACAAGCAAGGAAAACTAAAGAGGTAGTATAAAAAAAGGGAAATAAACATCCCAAGGGGGACTAATGGCCACTAGGGATGGCACCACCATCACATGCACCCCCATCATAAGAGAAGCCCAATGGGGGGCCATAGGGATCCCAAGCATCGGTATAACCGGGTGGCCACTCATAATGACCTTTGAAAAGGTCAAGTTAGGATGCGGTCAACTGGTCATATGGCTCGGGTTGAATACAAAGCTCGGGGTGAGTGGGGTGAACATAGGGGTAGTTGGGATCACTCCTATAGTCACTCCCTCCCGAAACCCGATAGTCATAATAACCAGACTCATCGGGGAAATCGCGCATAGGCTTATCGGGGTTTGAGACCCCTTGCGAATAAGGGTACGTAGGGAGGTTGTCTCCACCCTAATATGGCACGGGCCCTAGTTGGGTCGACATATACGGGTAGTTAACCAGAGGAGTGACCTCCCCACTACGTACACTAGCATCATACAAGGCGCTAGTTTGAAAAGCTAAGTTTTGGTTGCCGGCATACATACCTTGCATTCTTAATTGCATGCGCTCCATTTTCTCTTGCATGGCCGTCATCTCACGAAGATAGGGATTTTGTTGGTAGTCATGTATTTCTTGTTGTTGTCTTCTTCCTTGTCTTTGTTGAATGAATTGTTGTTGTTGTTGTTCTTCTTCTTCCTCTCAACCACCATTATCACCATCTCCTCATTCATATCCTCATCCTCCTCCATATCAACTACCACTTTCCCCTATCCTTGGGGATAATCCAAACATTTATAGCCTCCCTATTAATAGAAGTTTTAGCCGGGTTTGGAAGCAAGCAATATTGCTCATTTTGCACTAACCAAGAATAGACATTGGCGTTCCTTGTACTAGTGATGAAGCGTAATGTGTTGAGTTGCTTCAAATCTAGTAACACGTCTTCACTCCCTCCAACCGGAGTGCAAGACCTCAGGAACCCTTCTTGTTTGAAATGAGTAACCAACCTCGTAACCAATCCCCCACAATGAATCTCTCCGGTTTTGGTCCTACTAATTATCGCCTTGCAACACTCTAGAAAAGTATACCCAAAATTCACCCTAGGCCCAAAATCTGACTTGGTAGCCATCCAAAGAACCATAATCTCTTCCCTTGAAATTTTCCCAAGGTCTTTCTTGTTAAAAATGGCATAACCAAGAACCCTATGAAAAATCCTAAGGGCCGGGTGAATAATTTCAATAGCAAGTGACACCTTGGAGTCAAACGGTCTCTTATTAGCAATGGTTCTCCACCGTGCAACCTCATTATAAGCAACCGGGTTGGAAAGGATTGGCTCAAAAATATCGACATGAGGATTGAAACCAAGGGCTTCATTGAATTCGTGGAGGGTTAATGTATGCTTGACATTGAACAATTAGAAAGAGATGAGAAAATCAGTATCCCCTACCCTATTGTATTCAAATGTAGTGAAAAACTCAATGGTGGGATCCAAATATGTTCTTGGACAAGATTTGACAAACTCTTCCAACTAGAGGTTTTAGAGAAGGATGTCAAGATCGGAATCAATTCCTATCTTGACCATGTCGGCATGATGATAATTGCGGGTTGGCCTAAACTTTCGGGTTTTCATTTTTTTGTAGATTGGAGCTTGTTTAGACCGGTTATATAATCTGAGATGGGGTAGAGGTGGAGGTGGGGTATTATCTTGAGGAGTGGAGTTGTGAGGAGGTTGGCAATGGGAAGATTGGCCATGTGAGTATTGGCCTTGAGAAGATTGACCGGGAGATTGGTGAGAACGCTTCTTGCTACTCTTGCTCTTTCTTAACAAATCCATAATCACCAAATCAAACAACACCAATAAGTCAAAGGAATTCACACCAAAAACTACTCAACACTAATACTACCACCAACACTTTACAACACCACCCAACACTACAAAGTACCTTTTTCAAATAAGAAAACAACCAAAATCTAAACAACAACCAACAAAACTAAAAATCAATATAAAAAAATAAGCCCAAATCACTCAAAACAATCCCAAAATCAGCATACAATTAACAATAATCATCATATTCATACTTAATCAAGGTAAATCAAAATCAATGCACAAAATCAATAAAAATTGACAAAAATAGAGCAAGGATTAGGATTATACCAGAGTTGAAGACACAAATCAAGCACAAGAACACAAAAAACGGACCAAGCACGAATCAAGCTTGAAGGTGCTTCAAGAAATTAATTTTTCCGGAAAAACAACGAGAAAGATGATCTACCTTTGATGAAAAGGAAGAAAAGTAAAAGATTTTAGTTAAAATTTGAGTGAAATTAAGGAAAATGATGTGAGATTGATGAGTTAGGGGTAAGGATTGAGAGGAGGAAGATAGAGAAACTGGAAAATATGAAGAAAAATGAAAAATAAGAGAGGAGTGAGAAGGAGAGGGGGCATGGTTCAAAAATGAACCCAGAGCGCCGCGCCCTTTCTCGAATCCTCCGCGCCCTCGGGTAGGTTGCGGCTCGTCCACGGCTATAAACTGCAAGATTTTCATTATTTTTACCTAAATATAGGCACGTGGCCTCTCCTGATGTACCGCGCCCTCTCCAACTTTGCCGCGCCTGCGGGGCAACTGTGGAAACAAACTAATCTGATTTGTCATTTTTTTTCTATTTAGTAGGCCTTGCCCACTCCTAGGATGTCATGCCCTCTCTCTTTCATCCGCGCCCGCGAGGAGCCCGCGGGGCAACTGCGGCAACAAACTAATCGAAATTGCTCTTTTTATCACTTTAAGGAACAAAACCCCCGCGGCCGCTCCATGACCGAGGGGTGCCCTCTCCCCTGTTCACAAACTCTTCTTGTACTCTCCTCATCAATCACCCTAGATCTATAGTTGATGATGGAAGTTAACCTACAAAACAAATAAAAAAAGAAAAATAGTAAAGACAAAGACTAACAAATAAAAATAAAAGAATGAAAGGAAAACAGAAAAGAAGTTGAGAATCCAGGTTGCCTCCATTACCACCCATTCAAGGTGGTTGTCAGAGAAGCAATGTGTGAACAAGGCCAACAAAAGCACCATCAAAATACTTCTTGAGACGATTGCCATTGACCTTAAACGAAGAAGCAGAATCCATCATTGAGACCTCTACAACACCACTTGGAAAGAAATTCTTGACCAAATAGGGACTGTTCCATCTTAACATGAGCTTTCTGGGAAACAACTTCAATTTTGAATTGTAGAGAAGAACTTCGTAACCAACACAAAACTCTTTTTTCTCAATAAAATGGTCATGTGTTTCCTTGGAACGAGCTTTGTACACACTAGCACAGTAATAAGCATCAATCCGACGTTCCTCTAGCTCATGAAGATCTAATCACCTTTTCTCCCTCGCACTTTCCAAGTCAAATTTTATCTTCTTGATTGCCCACAAAGCACGGTGTTCAATCTCAATCGGGAGTGGTAACTATGGGAGTCTTGAAAGCCGTTCTATAGGCCCAAAGAGCATCATCCAACTTTTCTGACCAATCCTTTCAATTTCTCGCAACTGTCTATTCAAGGATTAGCTTTATTTGACGATTAGAAACTTCCACTTGGTTGCTTGATTAGGGATGATATGGGTGGTCAAATCGTTGATGGACTCCATGCTTCCTGAACTTCTTTTGAAAGGCATGGTGAATAAAATGAGAACCATTGTCGCTTATCACCGCCTTTGGTACTCCAAATCTTAGAAAGATTATTTTCTTAAACAACTTCATAACCACCTTATGGTCATTAGTTGGGGAGGAAATGGCCTCAACCCATTTAGATACATAGTGAACCTCCACAAGGATATATTGATTCCCATATGATTAAGGGAGTGGTCCCATGAAATCGATTCCCCATACATCGAACACTTCCAGCTCGAGTATGGGTTTTTGAGGCATTTCATTTCTCTTAGAGACATTCCCAACTCTTTGACATCGGTCGCAAGTATTAACAAAACCCCATGAGTCTTTGAAAAGATGAGGCCACCATAAACCGCTTTGAAGGACCTTAGTGGCAGTCTTAGAGACACCCATATGACCCCCACACAGATTCGAGTGGCACATTTTCAAAACACTAGGCACTTCTTCGTTTGGCACACAACGTCTTAGTAAGCCATTGACCCCTCACTTGTATAAGATGGGATCATCCCACACATAATGCCTTGCCTCTCTCTTGATCTTCTTTCTTTTGTTCATAGAAAAGGAAGGAGGAAACTCCCCACGTGCAAGAAAGTTCACTAAATCAGCAAACCATGGGAGCTCCTTCACTTCAATAGCATATAAGAAGTCATCAAGCATCCTATCCATAATTAGAGAACCATCATCCTGAATTTGAGAATCTTCTAAACGAGAACGATGATCCGCCATAACATTTTTCGCTCCTCCCTTATCCCTAATCTCAATGTCAAAGGTTTGGATTTCAAGAACCTACCGGATCAACATTGGCTTGGACTCTTTCTTGGAAAAAAGATACTTGAGAGCCGCATGGTCCGTGAAGACAATGGTCTTGGAACCCAATAGATAACAACGAAACTTCTTAAAAGCATGAACTATAGCCAAGAATTCCTTCTCCGTTGTAGTGTAATTCCATTGAGCTCCATTTAGAGTCTTGGACATATAATAAATCACATGAAGCTTCTTATCCACTCTTTGACCCAACACACCTCCTATTGCCGAATCACTTGCATCACACATCAAATCAAATGGTAAATCCCATTATGTAGCTTGAACAATAAGAGTAGAGATTTATTCAACTTATTGAATGCCTCCAAACACTTATCATCAAATACAAACTCGACATCTTTTTCAAGAAGATCATTGAGGGGCATTGCAATGAGCGAGAAATCCTTGATGAATCTTCTATAAAACCCGACATGCCCTAAGAAAGATCTTACTCCCTTTACATTCACCGGAGGTGAAGCTTTTCAATGACCTCAATTTTAGTTTTATCCACCTCTATCCCCTTGTGAGAGATCTTGTGGCCAAGGACTATGCTTTCCTCCACCATGAAGTGACATTCTTCCAATTTAACACAAGATTCACCTTCACACAACGAGCTAAACATCTCTCTAGGTTTTCAAGACATGCCTCCAATGAAACACCTCCTACGGAGAAGTCATCCATAAACACCGCCATCTCCTCTTCCAACATATCTCTAAATATACTCATCAGGCATCTTTGAAATGTTGCGGGAGCATTGCAAAGGCCGAACGACATTCCCCTACAGGAAAATGTACCATATGGACAAGTGAAGGTTGTTTTCTCTTGGTCATCCGGGTGGATAGGGATTTGGAAAAATCCCGAATAACCATCGAGAAAACAATAGAACATGTGCCTAGTTAGTTTCTCAAGCATTTGATAAATAAAAGGGAGAGGGAAGTGATCCTTCTTGGTGGATGAGTTTAGACGTCTATAGTCTATACACATCCACCATCCCATGACCGTCCTCGTCGGAATGAGCTCACCTTTCTCATTCTCAACGACGGTCATGCCCCCCTTTTTTGGGACAACATGCACTATGGAGACCCACCTAGAGCTAGAGATGGAGAATATAATTCCCACATTAAAAAGTTTGGTGATCTCTTTCTTCACTACCTCTCCCATTTGGGGATGTAGCTTTTGTTGTCTCTCAATAAAAGGTAAAGCACCCTCCTCAAGAATTATGTGATGCGTACATAAAGCGGGTCTTACACCTTTGAGGTCATCAATGGTATAACCCGAAGAACCTTGATGCTTTCTTAAAACACCACACTACATTTGAGCTTGGTGCTCACTCAAAGAAGAGCTAACAATCACGGGAAAAGTGGAGTTGGGTCCTAAAAATTCATACTTAAGGTGTGATGGAAGAGGTTTGAGCTCAACCATTGGAACACCTTTACCTTCTTTTGATGTTGCCACTTAAAACGCTTCTTTGCTAGGAATGCTCACACATTTTCTCTTCAACATCCTTAATGCCTCTATTTAGCACATCTTCATATCAAGCCATTTTTTTGCTAGGAGTACCTATCTTCTCCTTGTTCAATAGAACATTCTCAAGAGCATCGTTAGAAGTGAGAAAGTGCTCATGCATAGAAGACACAACATGATTAGGAGAATAAATCATCATGCAATTTTCTAAAAACGAACATGGATACTTCATGCTTTCATTCAAGTCAAATTCAATAACCTCATCTCCTACCTTAAGTGATATTTTTGCACTCTTAACATCAATCAAGGCACCCGAAGTAGCAAAAAAGGTCTATCAAGAATAATAGGGATGGTAGCATCTTCATCCATTTCAAGAACTACAAAAACCACATGTAGACACCCATTTGCGTCTCCGAAAAACCAAACCCCGTGATAAATACCTTTCATGTTGAATCATAATCGAATGAAGTGAAAGTGTAGAAAGGCTAACGTGTTGGTTAGTTTTTATTAAAATCTTTCTTTCTGTTTTCGAAAACCTGCTCTATTTTATGAAAATAGCCAATCCAATTTATTTTGGTCCATAAAAAGGGTCCAATAATGGTGTAGTTGGATTAGAATCGAAAAAAGCTTTCCGGCAATATATTATAAGCGCAATTCCAATGAATAATGAGGAAGTTATGGCCCAAAAACTAAACTTGGCCTAATATGTGACCCAATGATCTAGAGGGGGGCCTAATATGAATTATCATTCCTAATGCAATACAGATATATTATAGTTTTTTAGAAGGTTATGTTGAATCTTAATGGGATTAGGATTGATAATTATGTTTTATGAGTTTTTTTTGGAATAAAAGAAGTGTTTTAAATGAAATTACAATTTTACCCTTCGTACGGATTTTACGACTTGATTTTATCGAAAAATAGATTCCGCGTTGAAAACGCGTGGAAAACCTTCTGCATCGCAAAACGACAGTTTCGTCGCCTGAAGACAAAGCTTGTCGCCTGGCGACGATTTTGACAAGCCTTGTTGTTGGTGACAAAAGCGTGTTTTATTCCTTTTTGAACTCTGATTCGTTTCTATCGTTTTCGGACTATTTTCTTATAAAAAGGGTCCCTAGACCTCCGTTTTTTAATAACAAGAATTCTCTAATTCTCTTGTTTTCTCTCAAAGCTAAAGCTTATTCTCTCTCTCCCTCTTTCTAGCATAGCCTTTTACAAACACAATTCCTCATTCATTAGCACTAGACACACCTAGCCAAGTTTAAAATTGCCTTTGTCCTAGACGTAAAAGGTTTGATATTTCTGAAGGTTTGGTCCCAAATCTCTATTTCAATTATTTAAATTAGTTGCTTGATTATTATTTTTCCTTGAAGTTACTAATGTGTGTATTTTGTTATTAAAAAGATATACGAGGTATCCAAGTAAGTGCTTTAATTGTTTAATTTTATTATGATATAGAAATCATGCTTAGATTATTATTTTGATCCTTAGTATCATGTTAAGATGTTTTATTGCTTCTACTATCATGTTTAGGGTAATAATTAAGTTTCTCATATCAATTAGGATTTCTATGATGCTTCCTATTTTCTTTCCCAATATTATGTTAGTATCATGTTAGGGATAATGCTTTGATCTTTATTGCTTAGTGATATGCTAGCTAGGGTTTGTTATTATTCTTATTAGTATCATGCCTATGATCTTGGTATTAATATTATGCATTATTTTTAACATGATTATGATTGTTATTATGATTATAATTATTATTGTTATTATGTTGCTTGATTATTTATTTTTATTGCTTGATCACACCTTTTATGCATGTTTAAAGGGAATTGGTACTTGTAATCACGCTTAATAAGATAATTAACAATCTTGTTTAGGTTAATTTGATTATAATTTAAGTGATCGCCAATAATAGATTTGTTTGTGCATTAATATTCAGCCAAAATAGATTAAACAGGTTTAGGGTTAACATATTTATTTCATGTTAGTCAGAAAGCGCACATGAATACGAGAGGAATAAAGTAGAGGCCTAAGATTAGAGCGAGTTTTTCTCTTTAAGATTGTATGTGTACCTTCATCCCCGAACTTCCATTCTTGGTTCCAGATCTATTGGAGTTAACGATCTACTGGATCGTTAAGGGGTGTAACCTTCACCCTGTGGACGGTTTACAAGTTCCTAAAACTTGATGGCGACTCTTTTTCTCTAGCTTCCTTCCCTTTGGACGCCACCGTGCTTTAGTGTATGATCATAGTAGGGTTCAAGTATGGGGTATTGCTTGAAATATTCCCTACAATTTTTGGCGACTCCAATGGGGAGGATTTCTATTTAAATTCCTGAAATTTATTTCGGCAATGATTTAGAATGAGTTGATGAGACTCAAAAAGTTCTATGTATTTCATGCGTGTAATTTTGATAAACATTATTGTCAACTTCATAAAAAATGGTTCTCATTGGAAAGACCATCCGTAATGAGTAAAAAACATAGGGTTTTTTACACGTAGGAAATTTGAGAAATATCTTTCACAACTAGAATCGAAATAATATTAAAGAACTAGATCCATGGACCCTCTTTGACTAACCCATATCTATATTATTAGAGAACTAGAGCCATGGTTAGGTTGCAAACTCATTGCATCATATTGTGCCAACTTGACAACTATTGCATTATTTGTTGTGCATACTCTATGTGTTTTTCCTAACTGTTTGTTTGACTTGTGATTAAGTATAAATAAACTAATTAATGACCAAAAGGACTTTGCCTAATTAATTAATAAATTTATTTGAGTAATTAAAGTCTAATAAATTAATCAAACTGACTTAGTACGACTTTAGGACTGTTTCTTTAGAGTAAAAATTCTGAAAACAATCCCAAATCAATGTTCTAGTGATGGCGCATAAATCTGGGCTGTGGCGCCAAACGCTGTTGTGCAACGTCGGGCGACAACCTTGTCGTCTGGCGCTACACTGCAGTGTGCGACGATAGTCCTGCTGCTTTGTCGATAGTTCAGTTCTTTACTCGAGTCATCACGAGGAGTCTAATTAAACAGTTTATTAATCATTTTGATAAGTTTGTTAATGGCAGTAACCGTATATAGTCCTTAATTGAGTCTAAGCAGTTAGTCTAATGGTCATACACAAGTTTTAACATATCACCTACACTCACTAGTCTTAGCACTCACTTTGTATATGTCACCATGACCATGTCTTAGGTTCATGCATAAGTCATTTTCCGTCATTTGAGTTGGGGGGGGGGTCCAATCTATTCCCATTCTCTTCCACATTCTTTTACATGTTGAATAAAGCTTAAGTCAAAATAAATCTTACTCTTAATTTCCTTTTCCTTAGCACTTCATCAAGGAGAGAAGAAGCAATTAACCAAGACAACACTTTTGATAAAGCATCACTTTTTTATAAAACAAAAAAGGTTTGTAATAATGGCCAGTGAAAAAGAAACTTTCTTAAGTAATGTTAGTGAAAACTCGTCAAGACTAAAAGTGGACGTTCAAGAATTACAAAATACCGTTGTCACGCTTATGGGTGCAATAGAAGAATTAAGAGATTGGATAATGATTATCGAACAACGTTCTCATTATCAACACCATAGAGGCCATGATCACACTACCGAAGGACGTTTCATCCTCAAAGATCGCATTCAAGACCTCATTGATTCAAGTCTCCTCCATGTTCCTCCAAGCAACAAGAAGGCCCAGATTAGTAACAATAACAACAGTGGCTGGAAAGGAAAGAAGAACGATTATCCTTCTTCTTTAAAAAACACCTACTCTGGTAACAGTGTTGGTACTTTTGACCTTAATGAGATCTTAGCCATGGATAATCGAAGACTTAGAAAACAACTAAGAAAGGATTTCACCCCTATTGGAATTAGCTACGATTCTGCTTTCGATCAACTTCATGCCAAGGGAATCATTTCTCTCATTGGACCCATTCAAGATCCCCCACCTGAGAAGAGATTGCATAGTTATAACCCAAATGTACACTGCAAGTACCATCAAGGTAGGGGTCATACTACTAAGGGCTGTTGGAAGCTAAAAGAAGCCATCCCCTATTTGATCGATAATAACGGGCTTCCAATAACTCTAATCGGCAAGAACACCAAGTGATGATCAGGCAAAGGACAAGAGGCGAGTTTCAACGACAAGATCTCGTGACCTCTTTTTCTATTTCTTTTATCTTCCTTTCTCCAATAAGTCTAGCATAGGCATCTTTTATTTTCCTTAGATCTTATTTTGTAGGTTTTTCTTTTTTACTTTTTAATAAAAAATGAGAATTTATTTTCTTGCATATGATCAATTCATTTACATCGCCAAAAAAAAATAAAAAAAAAATGAAAAAATAATTAAAAAAATTGTCAAAGTAAGCACAAGGTATACCAGTGATTTTAGGCACCCCTTGTAGCCTATCATATCATCTTTCACCCTTCAAATATACAATCTTTTTTTTGATAAACCACTTTGAGCCTCGTCTAACATTAGACCTTTCTTTTTTCAACCCACATCTACCTAATCTTGGGATGGGACAGTGTGCAACATATGCAATTTTTTTAAAAAAAAACCTTGAGTGATTTCAAAAGATCAAAATAGCAAAAATAGAAACAATAAAAGTGTACAAAAGGGGAAGTGTTCCAATGTCTTTGTCATGAACATGTCTTTGATATGAACACGTCTCAGATTTTGTTTCTTATCGAGTTCTCGGTACCATGCCTGAGAAACATGAATGCCAAGTGAGTGATAGACCGCATGATCGGGATTGCCCACACTTAAAAAAATAAAATAAATGCTAAAGTAAAAGAGAGAGCAAAATATATAAAAAAAAAAGAGAGCTAAAAAAGAGTTAAAAGCCTCAAGCATGAAAATATAAAGATTCAAAAGCAAGGTTGCACACCTTGGGGGCTTATCTAGGATTTTGAGCTTTTATCCCCTTCTTCTTCAACCTTTAGCCTAACCACGTTGCAACCCTTAAAAAAACCTTTTTGAGGTATACACAAACTTGTGCGAGGTTCGGCTAGAGCGACGTTTGGCCTGATTCCTAGCGGTTACGTAGGCAACCTCACAAAGTGGTGCGGCCGTGAGGAAAATGCATTCATTCATATATATTTATATTCATCATGATCATATTAAGGGATCTTCAGTGTTCATCCCTATCTACTTAGAGCTACACTTGGGGGCTTGATCCCTACATCATTAGCTTACCTAGCTTAAGAGTCAACACTATTTGACTCTCTTTAATATCCTTTCCCATACACTTAGCCCTTGCGGCCCAACTTTAGTGTCACTTTCACACACTACACGGAAACATGACCTAATAGTCTTTCCCTTAGGAACCCTTTGTCATGAAATCTTAACACAACGCTGAAGCATGCCTTGTCATATCAACATCAATCATCATTGCATCACGAAGTATGAAGTACTTAGCCTCCGCATCTAAGTTACCTAAATACTTTCATTATCAAGTCAACTAGGATAGTCTAAAATGTTAAAATCCTTGTACTATGAGAGACAATGGATTAAGCTCATTCAACATGCACCATAAAAAACTTCTTCCTTTTTGTGTCTTTCCTTTTTCAGAGAAAGTCGGTACCCCCCACAAAAAATGACGATTTTTTTTTTCTTTTTCTCATTTTTCGAGTCACACAATCACAATATAATGCACACACGATTTATGTACATTGAGTCATGTCGTTTTATCACATCAAGTTAAGTCTACACACACAAGTCGATTTGAGTACATTAAGTTACAATACGTCGAGTTAGGCAATAGCATTAAGTCACACAAAGTTAACCCTAAAGAAAAATTAGCAAAGTCCTACAGTCCAAAATATAAATGCAGGTACATTCCATTGACCAAGAACATTCCCGGATTATTTTCGAAAAAACCGCGAATAAAAACCTTACTCCAGCGTCAGACGACAAGGCTGTCACCTGGCGAAAGAGCGAGGACACGGCGAAAACGGTTTCCAGCGTGCGCTAGACCGGTGATGAGATACATGGCCCCCATATTAAATTATGCGGACCTCATACAACAATTTCGGGTTACTTGGTGCGCTATTTAGCTCCTATAAGAAAAATTGACATGATTTGTAGTCGACTCGATTACAATCGTAGTATGTGATTGACTTGGCGACGATCGTCTCACTTAGCTTAAGCACCTAAACACTGGCTTATTACAAGCACCAAAGCATCATTTAAAAATCAAGCGCATCACTTATAAGACAATTTTTCCAAGATTGGATTGTCATCCCCAACCGACAATACCTTCAAATATGGATTGTCGCGCATTTCTCTTAAACGACAATTTTTCTAAGGTTGGATTGTCATTTCTGGAAAAGTTTCCAAGCGTGGATTGTTGTGCTTCTGCTCTGTCTTGCAGTTTTTTCCAAGTTTGGATTGTCATCTTTGGCAAGTTTTCCGAGATTGGATTATCATACACATAGTTCCCTATTGCAAAATTTCCCAAAGGATTGTCGCAGGTCTCTATACATCTTAATATTTCGATAAAGGTTCCTCAACGTGGATTTTCATTTATTTTAGTAAGTGGCAAATTTTCCCGAAGTGAATTGTCGATCGACTCTTTTTAGCAAAAGTTCCAAGACGCTGATTGTCAATTGTAGCAATATTTTCCTAAAAGGATTGTCGCATAGCATTGGCAAATTTCCAAGGTGGATTGCTTTTAAGAGTTATATTCAAAGATGTGGGTTAGCAAAGTTCTTATGACAAATTGTTATGAAGCATTGGCAACTTTTTCCAAAACTAGATTTTAGCAAATTTTCCGAGATACAAATTGTGGCTTCATCGTGGCAACACTTCCAAGGATGGATTGTTACGAAGCATTGACAACTTTCCCTAAATTTGATTGTCATATATCATACAAGAGTTTGTGTTGGAAACTATTCTCAAAGAAAAGAGGATTGTCATCACCCAAAGCAACAAATATCACGGCAACAAAGTTCAAGCGAGCTTTAAGGATCGACGGGCGTTGGTCTTTGGTAATTTTCTTCGAAATATTATTACAACAATTGAGGATGACTTCGACATCGTTCCCTTGCTTGTGAAGGGTTGTCACTAACAACTTAGGATGGCTTCAAGCGAAGCAATCTTTGATCATGTTCCCTGTCTTGTGGATGATGGTCACAAGGCGGTAGGAGATCGTTCCAAGCGAAGAAATATTTGATAGAAGTCTTTAGGTGGTATTTCCTAGCTTGAGGAAGATGGTCACAACAAATCGGTTACCTTCAGAAACGTGTGATCGACGGTGCAAGATACGTGTTTCTTAACTCTTTTATCTGTTTAACTAATGCTAGTTTGCAGGTATCAGCATTACAAGAATGATTTAGGATCACAGAACGTTCCGAATCATTCTCCGTCCTTATCGCTACTTTGACTTTTGTTTTCGAAACTCATGTTTCTCCAATATCAGTCAAAGTGGGGGCATCTGTAGACACCCATTTGTGTCTCCCAAAAACAAAACCTAGTGATGAATACCTTTCATGTTGAATCATAATCGAATGAAGTGAAAGTTTGGAAAGTCTAATGTTGTGGTTAGTATTTATTAAAATCTTTCTTTCTATTTTCGAAAACCTTCTCTATTTTATGAAAATAGCCAATCCAGTTTAGTTTGGTCCATAACAAGGGTCCAATAATAATGTATTTATATTGGGATTGAAAAGAGCTTTCCAATGATATATTATAATCCCAATTCCGATGAATAATGAGGAAGTTATAGCAAAAATACTAAATTGGGCCCGGTTTGGTTCTTATATGCGGCCCAATGATCTAGAGGAGGACCTATTATGAATTATCATTCTTAATGCTCTTAGGATTGATTATAGTCTTCTAGAATCTTCTTGAAGGTTCTTTTAAATCCTAATGGGATTAGAATTGATAATTATGTTTTATGAGTTTTATTTTGAATAAAAGAAGTTTTTTAAATGAAATTACGATTTTACCCTTCGTACGGATTTTACAACATGATTTTATAGAAAAATAGATTTCGTGTTGAAAACGCGTAGAAAACCTTCTACATCGCCAAACGACAGTATCGTCGCCTGACGACGAAGCTTGTCCCATGGCGACGATTTTTTTGCCTGGCGACAAACCCTGTCGTTGGCGATAGAAGCGTGTTTTATTCCTTTTGAACTCTGATTTTTTTCTATCAATTCCAGATAATTTTCTAATAAATAGGGTCCCTAAGCCTCCGTTATTCAATAACCAGAATTTTCTAATTCTCTTCTTCTCTCTCCAAGCTGAAGCTTGTTCTCTCTCTCTCTCTCTCCCTCTTTCTAGCCTAACCTTTTACAAACACAATTTCGCATACATTAGCACTAGACAAAACTAGCCAAGTTCAAAATTGCCTTCGTCCTAGACATGAAAGGTTTGATATTTCTGAGAGTTTGTTCGCAAATCTCTATTTCAATTATTTAATTTAGTTTCTCAATTATTATTTTTCCTTGAAGTTACTAACGTGTGTATTTTGTCATTAGAAAGAGATACGAGGCATCAAAATAAGTGCTTTAATTGTTTAATTGATATTATGATATAGAAATCATGCTTAGATTATTATTTTGATTCATGGTATCATGTTAGGATGTTTTATTGCTTCCTAGTATCATGTTAAGGGTAATAATTAAGTTTCTTATATCAATTATTATTCCTATGATGCTTCCTATTTTCTTTCTCAATATCATGTTAGTATCATGTTAGGGCTAAAGCTTTTATCTTTATTGCTTAGTGACATGCTAGGTTTTGTTATTAATCTTGTTATTATCATGCCTAGGCTCTTGCTATTAATATTATGATTTATTTTTAACATGATTATGATTGTTATTATAATTATAATTATTATTGTTATTATGTTGCTTGGTTATTTATTGTTATTGCTTGATCACACCTTTTATGCATGTTTATAGGGAATTGGTTATTGTAATCACGCTTAATAAGATAATTAATAAATTTTTTTAGGTTAATTTTATTATAATTCAAGTGATCGCCAATAACAGATTTGTTTGTGCATTAATATTCAACCAACATAGATTAAACAGATTTACGGTTAACCTATTGATTGCATGTTAGTCAAAAAATGTACATGAATACGAGAAGAATAAAGTAGAGGCCTATTATTAGGGCGAGTTCTTTCTCTTTTGGATTGGATTTGTACCTTCATTCTCGAACTTCCAGTCCTGGTTCTAGACCTATTGGAGTTAACGATCTCCTTGATCGTTAAGGGGTTTAACCTTCACCCTCTGAACGGTTTACAAGTTACTAAAACTTGTTGGCGACTGTTTTGCTCAAGCTTCCTTCCTTTTAAATGCCACCATGCTTAAGTGTATGATCAAAGTGGGGTTTAAGTCTAGGGTAATTCTTGAAATATTCCTTACACCACCGGATTCACAATTTAAACTTCTCTACTCTCAAAGGAATATCCTCTACCTTACACTTTGGAAATTTGATTGACCTATCGGCTAATTTCAAGGCAATGTTGGAAGGCAAAAGTTCACCTAACTCAAGTCTTTGATAGACCGAATATGGCATTAGGATAAAACTAGCTCCTAAGTCACATAAGGCATTATCAATTTGCATCTTGTTAATGGCACAAGAGATAGAGAAGTTTCTGGGATCTTTCAACTTGGGTGGCATCTTGTTCATTTTAATTGCACTACAATTCTCGGTCAAGTTAACTGTCTCCACAACATCACAAGTTCTTTTCCCACTCAAAATGTCTTTGAGGAATTTTGCATAGTTGGACATTTGGGTGACAACTTCGGTAAATGGTAGAGAAAGGTGAAGTTGCTTGAGCATGTTAATAAATCTTCCGAATTGTTCATCCAACTTATGCCTCATGAATTTTTGTGGATAAGGAAGCTTGGGTTTCACAATTTCTTTCTCTACTCCCACCTCACTAGGTGTCTCGATCACAACCTCACTCAAAGATGCACCATCTCTCTCATCTTCTACCAAAACCTCCTTGGACACCTCCTTAGTTTCACTCCTTCTAGGAAAACTCTCCTCAAGAATCTTACCACTCGTTGTAAAAATAGCATTCAAGGGTCTCTTGGGATCTAGGCCTTAGGAAGGTAAAGAAGAGGACTAGCATGGTCTTTCAAAGCATTGAAAAGTTGAGAAATTTGGTTTTCAAGCATCTTATTATGAGTCATCATTTCATTGAATTTCATGTCACTTACGGCCATGTAAGTTCTCCACAACTTTGTTTTGTTCTCTATTATTTTCTCTAAATTAGTCCTAGAGGAAGAGGATTGTTAATAGGAATTATTACCTTGAGTCTTTGGAACAAATTTGGGTGGAGGGCCTCGTTGAGCATTGTTTTGAAAATTGCCCCTACCTTGATTGTTGCAATTACCCCTATTTTGATTTTAACCATAACCTTGATTATGGTTACCACTACCTTGATTATGATTCCCATAACCTTGGTTTTGATTACCATAATTTTTGTTTTGATTTTTGTTACTATAACCTTGATTGTAATAGTTGCCTTGAGAACCTTGGTTTCTATAACCACCACCTTGGTTATAGTTGTCAAAATTACCTTGGTTTTGGTAATTCTTATTCCATTGACCCCTTTGATTATCAAAACTTTGCACATTATTATTATTAGACACATAGTTCATATTTTCACTCTCATTGCTATCAAAATCCTCATTACTATCCGGAAAAGCATGAGGTTAATTACAAACATCATGAACATATGAACCAAACACATCACAAAACAAACAACCACTAGGCATGTTACTAGAAGAATGAGGGGGATTAGAGTTAGAAGATGTACCTCTCCCATGAAATTGGGAGGGAAGATTTGAAGCTTGGAAAGAAGAGCTCTCCAATTTTTCCTTGATCGCAATCATTTCCTTCCCCAAGTTTGTCATTTGTGAGGAGAGATTGTTGATTGTATTTAGATGATCAACCGAGTACACCGAAGAGCTACTCTTGCTAATTGAATCCCTCTCACCATCTTTCCAATCTCTATAGTACCTCACAACGTCCTCAATGATGTATACCACTTTCTCTTCCGTCCTATTCATGATGGGACCTTCGGCTCCCCCACTATGGCATGACTTGCCTTAGGGACTTAGACCTCCATAGAAAATTTGAATAATTTGATAGGTTGGAATTCCGTGGTGAGGACACTCCCTTTGATACTCTTTGTATCTCTCCCACGCTTCATAGAGGCTCTGGCTTGGCTTTTCTTTGAAACCTTGAATCAAAGCTTTAGCCTTTGTCGTTTTCTTTTGTGGATAGAAAAGGGATAGAAATTCCTTGGAAACCTCGTCCTATGACCTTAGAGAATTCGGATTAACCTCCTTATCTAGCCATTCCAAAGCACGCCTCATGAAAGAAAAAGGAAAGAGCTTGAGGCGGAAGAATTCTTGGGAAATTCCATTCACCTTGATAGTTTTACAATATTTTTCGTAATCCTTGAGATGGTTTAGTGGGATTACATTCTTGGCCCCACTAATTGTCGCCTCTCTATCAAAGTGATCATTGCCGACCTTATTTCAAAATCTTTTGCCGGCGGTGTAGGTGGAGCAATCCCAATCTCAAACCTATATGCACCGGGAATCCCAATTCCTTAAGTGCCACCCTCGGATTTTATCCCATTCTTGCTTGTTCTTCTAGTTGTGGTTGTAGGGAATAATTTCAAGACTTTAAATCCCACTAGCTTGAACCCCACTGTGATCATACACTAAAGTACGGTGGTGTCCAAAAGGGAAGAAGATAGAGCAAAAGAGTCGCCAACAAGTTTTTTTTAGGAACTTGTAAACCATTCATAGGATGAAGGTTACACGCCTTAACGATCCAAGAGATCGTCAACTCCATAAGGTCATGAACCAAATAAGGGTTCGGGGATGATGGTACAAATCCAACCTAAAAGAGATTGAACCTGCACTAATAATAGGCCTCTACTTTATTCTGCTCGTATTCATGTGCGCTTTCTGACTAACATGCAATCATTAGGATTAACCCTAAACCTGTTTATCTATGTTGGTTGAATTTAATGCACAAATAAACTATTATTGGCGATCACTTGAAATTATAATCACAATTAACCCTAACAAGATTATTAGTTATCTTATTAAGCGTGATTACAAGTACCAATTCCCTTTAAACATGCAATAAAAGGTGTGATCAAGCAATAATAAATATCAAGCAACATAATAAATAATAACGATGATAATAATAATAAATCACAATAATAATAATAATATTCATAATCATCATAAATAAAACAATCATCATAATCATCATAAATTATAACAATTATAATAATTATCATGTTCATGTTAATATTAAAGCACAAAAAACATAGCAAGATCCTAGGCATGATACTAACAAGATTAATAACAACCCCTAGCATGTCACTAAGCATTAAAAATCAAATCTTTAACCCTAACATGATACGAACGACCATAAATATTAGGAAGAGAATAAAAGGCATCATAGCAATCATATTTAATATTAAAATTACCCTAGACATGATACTAGGAATATCATAATAACAATGTAAACATGAATTCTACATCATAATATCAATAAATCAATAAAGTACTTACTTTCATGCCTCGTACCTCTTTCTAATAAAAAATACATACGTTTGTAACTTCAAGGAAAATAATAAACAAAACAATTAAATTAAATAATTGAAATAGAGATTTGGGACCAAACCCTCAGAAATTAAACCTTTCACGTCTAGGGCGAAGGCAACTTCGAATATGGCTAGGTGTTTCTAGATCTTGCGAATGCGGAATTTTGTATGAAAAGCAAAGTAAAAAAGAATTGAATGTTTTAAGAGAGATAAATGATTTAGAGAATGCTAAAGAATTAATGATTGTTGATGATAACTTGCCAATGAGGAGAATTGGTGAATGAAAACGAAGTTTTTAATACGATACTTATAGAGAAAATCAACCAAAAAGGATAAATTAACAAAACAAAGTTTGACGCTCAGAAAACAGGGCTGGCGCCAATCGCCAGGCTTAGCGCCAGGCGCCAATGTCTGGCGTCAGGCGCTAATCCTTTTTTTGACGCGTTTTTTAAAATCAAATAAATTTTCTCGTACAGGAGGATAAAATCGTATCTTTTCCTAAAAAATGCTCTTTGATTTTAATTAAAACTCTGAAAAGTCAACAAAAGTCAATTTATCAATGCTAATTGAATTAGGAATGAAAAGAACCTTCTAGAAGAATCTAGAAGACTAAAACCATTCCTAATTGCATTAGGAATGATAAATCATATTAGGCCCTCCCCTAGATTATTGGGCCGCATATAAGGCTCAAATCGGGCCCGGTTTGGTAAATTGGCCATAACTTCCTCAATATTCATCGAAATTGGGCTTATAATGTATCGTTGGAAAAGTCTTTTCAAACCCCATTCAACTACACTACTATTGGACCCATATCATGGACCAACCAAACTGGATTGGTTGTTTTCTTAAAAATAAGTTTTCAAAAACAGAGAGAAGAGAAAAGAAATTAAAACTTTCCGCAACATTAGACCTTCCACACTTTCGTTTCATTCGATTATGATTCGACGTGAAAGGTACTCATCACTGGGTTTGGTTTTGGGGAGACACAAATGGGTGTCTACAGAAGCCCCCACTTTGACTGAGTTTGGAGAAATGCAAGTTTCGAAAACAAAAGTCAAAGTATCGATAGGGACGGAAAATGATTCAGAACGTTCTGCGATCCTAAATCAATCTTGTAACGCCGACATCTGCAAAACTAGCGTTAGTTAAACAGATAAAAGAGTTAAGAAACGCGTATCTTGCACCGTCGAGCACACGTCTCTGAAAGTAACCGATTTGCCGCTTTACTGTTGTTTTGATGACCTCTTACAAGCTAGAGAATGTCATCCCGCTTGAAAACCGCTACGCCTGTAACTGCTCCCAAATTAGAAGACTGCTTCGCCTGAAACGATCCTCTCCGCAATGATAATATTCCACATCCTAGGGAACACCATCGAAGATTATTTCTCTTGAAACAATCCTCATCCGCATTGATAATATTCCACATCCTAGGGAATACTATTGAAGATTATTTCTCTTGAAATAATCCTCATCCGCATTGATAATATTTCACATCCTAGGGAATACTATCGATGATTATTTCTCTTGAAACAATCCTCATCCGCATTGATAATATTCCACATCCTAGGGAATACTATCGAAGATTATTTCTCTTGAAACAATCCTCATCTACATTGATAATATTCCACATCCTATGGAATACTATCGAAGATAACTTCGCCCGAAATTATCTTCAGTTGTTTGTAACAACTCTCCGCAAGCTAGGGAACGTTGTCGAAGATATCTTCTCTTGAAGTTATCCTCAGTTGATGTGATAATTTTCCAAAGGAAATTACCGAAGATCCACGCCGGTCGATCTTTAAAAGTTTGCCTAAACTTTGCTTCCGCTACGCTTGTACGTCGGCGCTTCCGTTCCTTTGAAGTTGTATGTCGGTGCCTTTTGCTCTTGAACCAGTATGTCGGTGCCTTTTGCTAATAAGCCAATGCTTAGGCGCTTTAAGCTAAGTGAGACGATCTCTTATCAGGTCAATCACTTTATGTAATCAAGCCAATTACTAAATCATGTTAAATTGCTTAGAGGGGCTAACCGGCGTACCAAGGAACCCAAAAATATGTTGCAGAAGACTAGCACAACCTTATCAGGTGGCTAGGTACTTTGGCGTCGCTGAAAAACCATCAGCGCCACCTATTTAGCGTTAGCGCCAAGCGCCAAGCCTAATTTGTGAAGCCAATGCACAGGGCCTGGTGCCAGCGCGGGGACTTCCTTAAATACCCCTTTCCTCTTCATTTTGCTGCTCTGTTCGTCGCGAACTGCTCGAAAGAAGTCCGAAACTTCAATTGCTCATTGCTTGCTCGTTTCTCAACTGAATTCGCTAAAATTTGTTACAAATCAAATCTCTTTTAATCTATTTTCCTGATCTATGTAAGTTTTCTTCAAACTCACATCATCTTTTATAAATTCTTGGCATGTTTATTCATGAATTTCATGAAAATTCAAAATTTATAATGCTCAATTTGCTTTGTTTGTCAAGTTTTATGCCATGAAATTGCTTGACAATGTTTGTATATTGCCTTGAGAGTAATTTGAGACTTTTTTGACTTAATTTGGTGAAGAAATGAGCAATTTGCCATTGTTGGACCTCTTAAGGTCGTGAAGAACAATGTGGCTCGTTCTTGATGTTTTCGCTAGCAATTCTTGTTCAATTTGTCACAAAAATCACTATAGTGTTGCAAGAAATTATTTGATTGCTTGAAAAATGTTGTCGTGCTCAATTTGAATGTGTGCTCAATTTTAGTACTACGTACTCTGTTTTTGCAAACATAGTATCATACGGCTAGGCGAACCTTAGATACTATAGAACCTTAATTCATGATAATTCTGCACAATGTAGCATGGCTAGACAACGAGACTCAGGTTTACGGTCCTGAAACACTAGACGGGAGCATGAGCCCGTGGATGACGACGCCACGCCGTCCACTTCGCTTGGTCGGCTTCCATAGTGGGATGAGCGGACTCTGTTCTTCGCCCCTGTCCACCACATTTCTGAGAGGGTGAGACGGGATACCGAGCTCGGGAGAACACAACATCACGGCTCTAGCTGTGATGGTTTAGGCGATTTGTACAGGATGTGCATCGCTAGGGATTTTGAGACGAGGCTCCTTTGGGAGTCTTGCGGGCTAGCTACCTTGTTCGAGACCTCAAAGGCTGTGATCGCCTCCAGCGGGGGTCACCACGTAGTGCGTGCTTTGGTGGAGTTCTTCTGGGACACCACCAACACCTTCCATTTCCCTTGGGGCGAGATGATGGTCACCCCTACGGACTTCAGTCTCATCACAGGACTGGAGTTCACTTCTGTGCCACTGCCGTTTGACAGTGGAATTGACGTCTTCTCCTCGGAGGTCGAGGAGTTGTTGGGGTCGATTGCTATTCGGGCCCGAGCTGAGTTCGAGACGACTCATTTTAGTGCTAGGGGAATTCGCCGCTCGACGCTGGCAGCGGCTCTTGACGACGATGCGACTACCCGAGAGTAGCAGGTGCGCATTTTTGTGCTGATGTTATTGTTAGGGACATTCTCCCCTGACAAGGGTAGTAGGGCATTGCTTTACTTCCTCCCTGGTTTCCGTGATCTCTAGCGGATCGGGACTTATGACTGGGCCAGCTTGGCCTATGCTGACTTCGTTCGTGCGCTGAGGGACTCGTGTTGTCACCGGTCTTTTGGGACGAACGTTGCTTTGTCTGCTATTTGGAAGGTCATAGAGGTAAACATTTACTCCCTATAAAGTTTAGCCCTACATATTAGTTAGCATTTACTCACACTTTTAACTCCTTGTAGATCTGGTACTACGAGTACTTTCCTTTCGTTGCGCCGGCGAGACCATCGCCGAGGGGATTTCTAGTGAGCGCCTCTTGGGGCGGTCATCATGTTGATATGTCTACTGCACATGTTCGGAACTGTATCTTCCCGGTACAACTTTTATTGTTTATCTTGCTCTTCCGCGGTGCTTTAGATATATTCTTGCCTGATTGATGCTTTTTATAGGGACCTGAGGTGGTATACCGACCGTGGGGTGATTGGACAGTTTCTGGATTAGCCGCACAGTACTCTGCTGAGCGTCGCTATTTTTTGGGGACTTATGGAGCGGTCGCGTACTTAGGAGAGAGGGTCGCTAGACAGCACTCTTCTGATGTCTTCGTCATTCCTGCCGCTCCACCACGTCATATGTTTGACGAGGCGCGGTTGTCGAGTATGTCTGAGGGAGCTGGTACCCCTTGGCGGTCCCATGTTATCCTCGGGCGATGTTATGCTGAGGAGCTACTACCTTTGTTAGCTCCAGCCCCTGTAGCGGCTGAGGTTGTGAAAGTAAGATTCTTAGCTTTTATTTTTCACTAAGTAGCCCCCGAGTAATACTTTACTGATTTTTTCTGTTTTATCAGGACGGTGCTGCTGAGTTCGTGCCGCCCCGTATGTCCATCCACTACCAGTGGATGTACGGGCCGATCGAGGAGATGATTCCTCCGGCTCTCGAGGGCGAGCGCTTCGTAGAGCGGTCGATTCCTCGCCACCAGACTAGAGTAAGCCTAGTTTTAATTCAGAATTTTTGTGTTCACATATCATGCGTATTTACTGACTTATTTTTCTAACAGTTTTCACGCAAGGTGGTTTCGGCTATGGCACGATGCATAGATGCCTTACGGAGCCAGCTCGTCCAGATGAGGAATGTGGCCACCTGCCGTCGGGATGATGTCGTCCGAGAGGTAACCTTTCTTTACCCATTCTTTATGCTTCAATTTCACCTTGTTTCTGATTTAATTCTTTTTTGCAGGGTCAGCCTATTGCTTCTCACACCCGCACGAGACCTGAGGGGCGGAGGGATCCAGCGAGGTCTAGCTCAAGACGTCGTCGCACTTCGTCAGGGGGTAGAGGCGGTCGCTCTGAGGCTTCTTGCGCTGACGTTGCTGAGGGCTCGGGATCTTCTTCTGAGGGTGGTCACACTGCACCGGTAGGAGAAGCTACCTCAGCTATCAGAGGTGGTGGGATGTATGAGGTAGGCTCGTCATCGCAGCAGCTTCCACGGCCTCAGCCTGAGGTTGATCCTGGCTGGAGTGGTCCTATATTGAGTCTTCCTCCCCCTACGGAGACTGGAGCTGGTGGAGAGGTTACTCCTCGTACGACGCATTTTTATGATATGATGGACCTACGTCCTCCAGTGCCGTAGTTTGTTCCTGTGTATATTTTATTTTGACTTTTTTATAGAACTTCGCCTTAGACTCATTATTTAGACACATTTTGCATATTTATGCTATTATGAATTTATTTATTTTTGTGCGTATGTTTGTGTATGAATTTTGCGCAAAAATTCCGTCATTTCTATTATTGATGGAGGGTATCCAACTCTCTCCCCCAAAAAGAAAAAATAAAAAAGGAAAAAATAGAATAGAATGTCGGTTTGGAAATTAAATAAAGTCCAAAAAGAATAATATAAATTAAAAAAAAATAGCTATATTTAATTAAATAAGAAAAGGGATAAAAAAGATTAAACGGAGCCATAAAGTCATTAACCTACTCGAGTCTAATATTAAAACGCAAGTTGAGCATGTGCGGCTGGTCTGGCAACTTGGCGCCAGCTGGCGCCAAGCGCTACACTTAGCGTGTGGTGCCAAGCGCTGGCGGCTGGCGCCAATTGACGCTGATGCTGTATTTTAATCTGATTGAAATTCCTCGCAATTTCTGTATAAATAGCCCCCTGCCCAGCCGATTCTTCTCATAATTCCAGCGAATAAAACAATTCTCTTCTTTAGAAAAAATAATAATCATGTCTTTAGTCACTAAAACCTTCACCTAATACACTCATGAATGGTGTCGATCTCTTAATGCTAGAGACAGAAAATAATTAGATTTATTTCACTTGGGGGAAATTTATGGCATCAAAAGGGTAGATCTTGACCTAGACTTCATACATACCGCTTTAGAATTTTAGAATGTTGATACTCATTGTTTCACAATAGGGTATGATGAGATTAGCCCTTTGCCAGAGGAATTTGGTGCTATTTTTGGCTTTCCTGCAACAGACCTCGTAGTAATCTCTAGAGTAGATGCATACTATTATAAGGATTTTGAGCACTTCCTTAATTAGAAGGAAAGGGATTTATCAAAAATAGTAGATGGCAACATGGTTAATTTGAAAGAATTTGCACGCCATTATTTTGATAAACCTCATTCTGAATCTTTTCATATATATAGAAGAAGGGCGTTCTTATTTTGCATGCTTAATCAATTTTTTCTTAGTAGTGGTAAAAATAATGAGAGTCAATCAATTATAACCACTGTACTAGAACATATTAAATCAGCGAGAAATCCAATGCCATTAATAGTTGGAGAGACTATGATTAGTCTAGATGAATTGAAAAGGGACCCAAAAGCGCCTCTTTGCGGCTCTCCAATTTTATTACAGGTAGAAAAATAATATTTTTAATTACAAAAATAAAAAAATATATTTTTGTATTGTAATGACAATTTATTTGCATTGCAATTTTTTTTACAGATGTGGCTAATGGAGAGGCTAGGATTAATTAGCCCTCCGGACGATATTGAAAAATATACTCCCAATTGCTTCGTGAGAAGGAAGAAGCGCATCCCTAAAATTGGGCGCCATGGGTGGAGAAAAGTCTTTGAATCACGTGACTTTGCTATCAAGTGGGTCATCCCATGGTGGAAAATAGAAAGGATGGTTGGTGTTCACAAGCAACCTTTCTGCCGTCTTCCCAGCTTGTTTCGTGTAACATATTATTATCCCTGCAGGGTAAAAAGACAATACGGCTTGCTTCAGAATATTCCTTCCGGGGATCTTTGTCCTCCCTATGAGTACCCTGTATCTCAAGAAGTAGATATATTCAATGCTTACTGGAGCGCTAGACCTTTATGGGAAGTGATTACCCAAAAGGTTCCTCCTTCTTTGCCTAATGATGTAAAGAAGTGGTTGCTGAAGAAATCTTCGATTGATCAGGGTATAACCGATGTGAAGAATCGTCTAGGTGACAGGGTGACTCTTGCCAAAGAGCGCTTAGGTGTAAGAATTGAATTCAAAACACCTACAATGCCTAGGAAGAAAAATACTACCAAAGACAAAGGAAAAAAGAAAGCTAACACCACAGACAAAAAAGCTTAGGTGGAAAAGAACCATGGAGTGCTAGCTGAAGGGGAGACCATCTACTCCAAAATTGAATGTAGGTCCTCTTAAGGATGCCTACTAGCTAAAGTTATGGATGAAGAGGAGCAAGCAGACAAGAATTTGAAAAGAGCTAGAAAGGAAAAGAAAGATTAAGAGCATTGCTTAGCTTTATATTTATTAGACTTAGATTTTTATTTTTATTTAAAGTTAATATATTTCAGCTCTTATTTAAATTCCATCAACAATGTAAGTTTATTTTGTTAATGAAATTTTAGCTTTCAATTAAATTGTTTACTTTAAATTTATTTTATTTAAGCAATGAAAATCGAAAAAAATTAATTTTCCAGAAATTCTTCGAGTAAGGAAGTCGAAAATTTTCCGAAAAACACCGAAATTCGCCCATATTTTATTCCCGAATTGGCGTCAGTCATTGGCATTTGGTTCCTGCCACTGAAGTCTGGCGCCAGGCGCCAATTCCATCGGCTGGCGTTGATGACTTCTGGCTGGCGCCAGGCTCTGTTATGCGACGCCAATAATTCGCCGATTTTCTGTTGAAATTTTAATTTATTCTGGAACTCGGAGATGTCGAAAAATAAAGTGGCCGCACCCGTAAAGGGTTGCCTACGTATCCTTTTTAGAGGAATCAGGCCGAACGTAGCTCTCTTGAGTATCCTACTCAAGTAATTATGGGTAGTATTTCTTAAGTTGGTCAAGATTGGTCATGTTAGAGAATTCATTGCCAACCTTATCAGTTAGCTTTGATGCACCTCCTGACAGGATTGTTTTAACAATGTGGGTTCCAGACCAATTAGGTCTAAATTTTCCCCTTGGGTCTAAAACATTTTTCCGTAGTGCTTTTAATACCAAATCTCCTACTTTGATATTTCTTGCCTTGACCTTCTTATTAAAATGCCTAGCCATACGAGTTTGGTAACACTGAGTGTGATGTAGAGCTTCTAGTCGTTTTTCGTCGAGTAGAATCAATTCTTCATATCTTGCCCTAGTCCATTCAACTTCATCGAGTTTACTTTCTAATGCGATGCGTAGAGATGGTATTTCTAGTTCGACAGGTTGTACGACATCCATTCCATATACCAAGAAAAATGGCGTATTTCCTGTTGATGTACGGATTGACGTGCGATTACCCCACAATGCGAAGTGAAGCTTGTCAGGCCAATCCTTATAACTTTCTGTCATTTTCTCGATGATAGTCTTTAGATTTTTATTAGCTGCCTCGATTGCTCCGTTTGCTTGAGGTCTATAAGGGGAAGAATGATGATGTTGAATGCCATATTTTTGTAGCAATTCTTCACATTCGGCTTGAAAGTGAGTTCCATTGTCACTTATCATTTCTTGTGGGACTCCATATCGACAAATAATATTTCTTTCGATAAAGAGTGCTATATGTTTTGTAGTGAGTTTAGCGTATGATTGCGCTTCGACCCACTTTGTAAAGTAGTCGATTGCTACTAGGATAAATTCGTGGCCTCCTATTCCTGGGGGAGTGATTTTTCCAATTACGTCAATTCCCCATGTAGAGAATGGCCATGACGATGTTTAGGTGTAGAGCAAAGATGGAGGGACATGTTGTAAATTGGCATAAATTTGGCACTTAGGGCGTCTTTTTACGTATTGATGGCAATCCCTATTCATTCTAGTCTAATAATATCCTTCTCGCATTATTTTCTTGACTAACATTTTGCCGTTTACATGAGTGCCACAAATTCCTTCGTGAACTATTCTCATTACTCTTTGTGCATTCATCTTTCCTACACATAAGAGAGCTCGACCTTTAGGTACCCTTTTATGTAGCTCGTTGTATATGAGTACATATTGGGAAGCCAAAAGTCTTAATGCTCGTTTTGCTCTTTTGTCAGCATGAGGAGGGTATTCTCCATTGGTGACATAATTGAGTATATATGTGTACCACGGTTCTTCTTCTTCTTCGCCTTTGACTAAGTCGTCGTCTTCTATAGCCTAGATGTATGCTGTTTTGTGCCTTTTTTCGATAGTTAGAGGCCTTTGCTCGATCTCCGTGGGAATCCTAACCATTAAGGCTAACCTTGCCAAGGCATCGGCAAATTGGTTTTCCTCTCTAGGTAGATATGTATATTCTACCTTCTCTAACGTATCGGTAAGAGTTTCCAGATAGGTTTGGTAAGGGGCTAGGCTTTCGCTCCTTACTTTCCACCTTTGAGATATCTTATTGATGATCAAAGAAGAATCTCCGAATATCCTTAACTTCTTTACTCCCAATGCCAAAGCTGTTTCATGGCCTACCACGCATGCTTCATATTCAGCCGCATTGTTGGTAACGTTGAAATCAAGCTTTATTGAGATTGGAACGTGCTTTTCTTTAGGTGATACTAGTAGCACTCCGACGCCACATCCCTTTTGGTTTGAGGCTCGGTCGAAATACAAGGTCCAAGTATCATCTTCAGTGACCATTAGGTCTTCATCTGGAAATTCATTGTCATGTATTGGCGTCGAATCCTCTATTGGAAAATCTGCTAGAAAGTCTGACACCACGGATCCTTTAATAGCTTTTTGCGGCATAAACCTTACATCGAATTGGGCTAGATTGACTATCCATCTTGATATGCGTCCATTGAGTGTAGATTTCTCAAACAGATACTTGAGTGGGTCTAATCGGGAGACTACAAAAACGGTATGCACCAACATGTAATGTCTTAACTTTGTTGTGGCCCACACTAAGGCGAGGCACAATTTCTCAAGCGGTGTATAGCGTGTTTCTTATTCGAGCATCTTTTTACTTAGGTAATAGATTGCGTTCTCTTTGCCTTCTAATTCTTGTGCTAGCATGGCTCCCATTGTCTCTTTGGTAACCGTCAAATATAACCTTAGAGGTATTTCGGGAAGTGCTGGCGCTAATACGGGAGGATTTGCGAGATAGGCTTTGATCTTTTCAAAGGCTTTTTGACACTCGTCATCCCATATTACTGGTACATTCTTCTTGAGCTTCTTGAAGATTGGTTCACATATCGTCGTAAGTTTTGATATGAACCTACTTATGTATTGCAACCGGCCAATAAATCCTCGAATCTGTTTCTCAGTCTTGGGCGGTGGCATTGACATGATTGCTTTAATCTTGTTTGGATCTACCTCTATTCCTCTAGAGTTTATGACGTATCCCAAGAGCTTGCCTGAGGTGACTCCAAAGGCACAGTTTGATGGATTCAACTTCATGTTATATTTTCTTAGCCTTGTGAAAAATTTCCTTAAGGCTACTTGATGGTTTGGACGGTCTTTTGATTTTACAATCATGTCGTCGACATATACCTCGACTTCTTTGTGCATCATGTCATGGAGTAAGGCAGTTTCTGCATGTTGGTAAGTTGCACCCGCATTTTTCAACCCAAATGGCATTACCGTGTAGCAGTAAGTGCCCCATGGTGTGATAAAGGTTGTTTTCTCCATGTCTTCTTCTGCCATGAGAATCTGGTTGTAACCTGCGTACCCATCCATGAACAAGAGAAGCGCGTGATTTGCCGTGTTATCTACCAAAATGTTGATGTGTGGCAAAGGGAAGTCGTCCTTTGGACTTGCCTTATTTAGATCTTAATAGTCGACACACATCCTTACCCTTCTGTCTTTCTTTGGAACTAGGATGACGTTGGCGACCCATTCGGGGTATTTGGATACCTTGATGAAACCTGCACTTATTTGTTTTTGAACTTCTTCTTTTATTTTAAGTGCTACGTCGGGTTTCATTCGACGCAACTTTTGTTTTACAAGTTTCATTCCTGGAATTAATGGTATAGTGTGGTGAGTTATTTCTCTATTAATGCCTGGCATATCATCATATGACCAAGCGAATACATCGATAAATTCTTTAAGTAAGTTAATTAAATCGGTTCTTTCTTGTTTATTTAATGTTAGTCCGATTTTAACTTCTTTTTTATGAGTTGAATCATTCGAGATGTCAACTGTTTCAGTTTCTTCAATTACCAGTGTTTTCTTTTCGAGTGTTTCCATTGCTTTAATGATTTCTTTGTCTTTTGCATCATTAACTAAGCAATACTCGTCATCTTGGGTTAGGGAGGAACACAAGAAGTAAGGAGAATGAGAAATATTATTATACTCTGAGATCATTACATCAAAGAGTGATTTGTCTTAGGAACTGGATCACTAACTATTCTAGGAGAAGAAATAGGAGGGGGAGGTGTTACTACTAAAGACTTAGAAGACTCTAAAAGGGAAGACTCTGACTCGGACTCTGACTCAGACGACTCTTCAAACATTGGCCCTTGTCCTGTCGTGATTGATATCTTCCTTTCGCTTGGAGTAGTCACTTTGATAGTCTTGCGCCACCCTTGTAGTGAGCCTTCAGCTGGAGTAATTAACTTTGAGGGATCGAAGCTTTCACTTTGTAGGATTGTTTGAATGAGCAAGGAGTTATCCTCTTTATAAGTTGGCTTATTCTTTTCTCGCCCAAACAGTAATCCCATGACGTTAAAGTCAAAGCATGGGGGTGCTTTCTCCTTGTGGACGGGAGTTGGGATTTCATCAGTGAAGTAGCAATCCAAGAAAATCTCAAATCCCGGTTGTCGTATGCTGTTTACAACAAATGGCTCGAGAAATTCATGGCATGGATAGTCCTCTCCTTCTTTTATGAACTGACCATTAAGCGTAAGAGGGTACTGATCCATTGGAATTGCTTTCTTTTGAATGCGAGCGTCCCTACGTGCTTTCAACTTGTCTTGGGCTCGCTTGAGATCTTTCCGAGTCGGTTCAAAACCAAGTCCGAAAGTATCTAACTTAGGGAGGCCAGGTGACTCCAGCGATTTTGCTATCCCTTTCTTCTTTCCTAGGGTCATCCTAGGGAAGTGTCCTTGTTTATTCAGCATGGTGTTGACAATCATGTTGGAATGGGGGTCATGGCAAAGAGATGTTCTTTCATCCTCTTGGATTGAGGAGACTTCTTTGTTAAAGCCCCATAGGTCTTCATCATCTTCGTCGTGCTCCACATTAATGATTGGATTCTCAATGGATTTGATTCTCATAGGCGAAGCATCGATGGTGATTGGAATTCCTCCAGCTATAGCTTTCACTTGTTGGTGGAGAGATGAAGGGACGACTTTTAGATCATGAAGCCAAGGGAGTCCCAACAATAAGATGAATGAAGATTTGATGTCCACTACTTGGAAAGTAGTAGCATGTTCTATTGCTCCTGCCGCTACGTTTAGGGTAATCTTGCCAAGAGCTTGACGGCGAGTATTATCGTAGGCTCTTATTCCTTGTGTGGACAGAGTTAAATCTTCGTCCCTTATGCCGAGCATCCTTGTAGTTCAAAGTGGACAGACATTGATAGCCGATCCATTATCTACAAGAGTCATGAGAACATTCATCCTTTTGTAGACTACCGTGAGGTTTAATGCCTTGTAATCTTTGTCAGAAAAGGTGATCAAATTAATCGGACTAGGATGGTCACTTGTGCGGAAGTTGGCTAGTCCCTCAGGAGTAGTGTCAGAATCTATCCCGATTTTATCCAAGGCATTCATTACAGCCAACCTATGCTCTCAAGATGTTGCAAGAAGTTTTCGCACATTCATCTCGACTTTTGTCTTCTTAAACTGTTTAACAATGTCATTGTCTTCGATGATAGGTATGGGAACTTGATCTATGGTAGGCATAGGTTGCGATGAAATGGGAGGTTACATTCTCCCGGATCTTGTGCGGACGTCTATTGATGAATCTTCGTCAGCCCAAATGTCATTTGTGGTGTATGACACAGACGGTGAAGGTCCTACTATGTCCTTTAGATAGACATCTTCTTCAACACTGTCCCGAACTCCATTAATGGTTATATTCTCATCTTGTTGGACTTGGACTAGTTTCTTTTCATCAATCATTTTCTGTACCAAATCCTTGAACTTGAAACAGTTTTCTATAGTGTGCCCCCCTGATTGATCATGCTGACGGTAATATCTATCTGTCCTTTTTAATGACTCGAATGGTCTCGGTTCAAGAGGTTTGACCTCGCCACTCTCGAAAAGTATTTCGAACATTCGCGCATATGGGATCCCAATTGGAGTGTAGATTCTATAGCTCTTCTTGAGTTATTCAGTGACTTGTAAGGGAAAGTGCTTTATCTCATAAATCGTCCTCACTGGTGTGAATTCTCTTTTAGGTTCTTCTTTCGGAAGTGGATGCTCATCATATTTCTTGTGGAGTTCGTTCATAACTTTGAGAGCTTCACGTAGTAGTTGCAATGCCTCCTTCTTAGACAATGTGAGCAATTGTATGTCTTCCTTATTTGCCGGTTCTGGAAGGCTATCTTTGACATCGAAAAAGGTCTCCTCCTCTTTTTCTATGGCATTGATTTCTTCAACAGGTTTAATGAGAGATGAGGGGTCAATCTCGTTCTCTTCATCGGAGATAGCTAGGGTATGAGCTAGAGGTGCATTGTTGATGCTTGGCTTCTTACTGGCAGCGGGCAATGGCAGTTTGTTATTATCGATTAAGTCTTGAATAGCTTCCTTAAGCTTCCAACAGCTTTCAGTGGAATGGCCCCTAACTTGGTGATACTTGCAGTGTGCATTAGGGTTCCAGTTAACCGACCTCTTCTCAAATGGTGGATCTCCAAATGGTCCAATGGGAGTTATAAGACCTTTTGCATTTAATCGATCAAATGCGGTGTCATAACTCATGCCAATAGGAGTGAAGTTCCTCCTAAATGGTTTCTTATGTCCTTGATTGTTCATGGCAAGAACTTCTCCTAAATTAAAGGTGCTAACATTATTTGAGTGGGCGGTTTTGGAAGAAGAAGGATTGTTGTTCTTCTTTCCTTTCCAGCCACTGTTGGAGTTATTGTTGGCAGCTTTTGACTTAGCCAAGTCATCTTCAATATTGATCCCAATGTCATAAACAACCTTAAAGGTATGGAGATTATTTTGATATTTAAGATGCTTGGAATATTTTTCTTGGAGATTCTTGATAAATTAATCATCCGTTGGAAAGTGGCAGGCGCATTTTTCAAGCCAAACGGCATCACCGTATAACAGAATAGCCCCTGATCAGTGACGAAGGCTGTCTTCTCTTGATCTTTCTTCCACAGGGGTATCTGATGGAAGCCGGAGTAGGCATCCATAAAGCTCATCAAGGCGTGACCGGCTGTAGAGTCGACCAGACTGTCGATCTTTGGAAGTGGATAACTGTCCTTTGGACACGCCTTGTTGAGGTCTGTGTAATCAACACACATGCGCCAGGTCCCATTCGGTTTTTTAACAAGGACCACATTGGCCACCCAGTCGGGGAAATTACAAGGCCAAATGAACCTGGCGTCTAGAAGCTTTTTGACTTCGGCAGCTGCCGCCTGACTTCTTTCCTCGCCGTGATTTCTTTTCTTTTGCCGGATGGGCTTCTTTTTGGGGTCAACGGCGAGTTTATGGACAGCAAGATCCGGGCTGACGTCTGACATCTCTTCCACTTCAAAGGCAAAAATGTATTTGAATTCTTTCAGTAGAAGGTGCAAGCTTGCACCCAAGGTAGCATGAGCAACCGTCCCAACCTTAACAGTACGTTCTGGACGGCTGTCATCCAGAACGAGATCAATGCTTTCGCCATCCGGTTGGGGACGGAGCTCATCTGACCGTTTACCGGTCAGTGATTGCTATTTTTTCTCTTTTTTCACCTCCACCAGCAGAGGAGCCTTTCTTTTCTTCCCGGCTGCTGATGGGGCAAGAGCTGGGTCGGCATCCTTGACGTTGTCAAGGTCTATTGGTTCCTGACCGCCTGGGGCCACGGTATCTCGGACGGCTGAAAGATAGCATTCTCGGGCCGTCTTCTAATCCCCATTCAAGGAACCAATAGAGCCGTCATCCCTTTCATACTTGATGAGCATGAGGGAAGGGATGATTACCGCCTTGGCTACGTTGAGGGTTGGCCTGCCAAGAATGATGTTATAGGCGGTCAACTCCTCAACGACCAAGAATCTGACGACAATATGTCGTCCCTGGCCTTTCTCTCCCAGCCGGATGGGTAAATCAATTCTTCCGGCTGGGTAGACCATCCCACCCCCAAAACCAACCAAGGGGTGGGTGACCGGATGCATGCTGCTGATATTGTATTTCAGCTTTTGCAAGCACCGGAGGCTGATGATGTCTGATGAGCTGTCGGTGTCTATAAGGATCCGTCCAACCAGCTGATTGGCAACCTTACATTCAATGACCACCGGGTCATCATGCGGGCGGCGAACGCTGCCCCTATCCTTCTCAGTGATCAAGACGTCTGGGAAGGAGGAGCTGGCTTCCGCCTACTCATCATCATCTTTGTCCATCTTTCGAAGATGGCTCCTGGTACCCCGAATGGTAGGGCCACCACATGAGAATCCGCCTGCTATAGTGTAGACCGGCTCCTTATCGGTATCCGAGCTACTAGCAGGCTGGGGGGTAGTCTTGGAGGACTGACCCTTGTTTTTCTTTTTTGCCCCGGCTGGGGACTTGGAAATGTAGGACTTCAACAGCCCTTTGTCAGCCAGACGGTCCAACGCACGCTGGAGACTGAAGCAGTCGTAGGTGTCATGGCCGACCTCCTCATGGAACTGACAGAATTTATTCTTGTTCCGTGACTGGACAGAACTCTTCATAGGATTCGGCTTCTCAATGGACAACCGGTCCTTTACCTCCATGAAGATGGAGTTGCAGTCTTTATTAAACTCGTACTTGGGGACGTACGGTTTAAATTCTTTCTTTTTCTTCTGGGACGGCTGGTCAGAGTCAGTAACCTCCCAGACTTCTTTTCTTTTCTTGCTCTCTTCTTTGTTTTTAGCCGGCTGAGCTGTCCGACTGTCTTTCTGTTTGTCAGACTTCTTGGAGTCCGACTGGCTACCAGGCGAGCAGAGATCGGTAGCTTGAATGTAGTTTTCCGCCTCCCTCAGGGCCGCCTGTAGGGTGAAAGCCCCTTTTCTGACTAAGTCGAACTTAAAGGTCGACCCGTCTCTCAGACCTTTAAAAAAGTCTGTAAAAGCTACCTCATCAGACAGTCCCTGAATCTGAATTCTAATCAGGTTGAACCGCCTGACATATGAGCGCAGCCCTTCTCTCTCTCCCTGCTTAACAGTGCTCAAATCAAGGCTTGTCTTTTTAGCAGGGATGTTCATTGAGAAGTTGGAAGCAAACAGGAAGGCAAGCTTCCTGAAGCTGTCTATAGACCCGGCTGGCAGGTTGCCCAACCATTGTTGGGCGATGCCCTTCAATGTAGCCGGAAAGCATCGACACCAAGTGGCATCATCCAACCCCTGCAAATACATGAGGTTGGTGTAAGCCATGAGGTGATCTTCTGGATTGGTGGTACCATCATAGGTACCAACCAACACATTCTTAACCTTGGCCGGCTGAGCCGCCTCGGTTATCTCCCGAGTGAACGCAGAAGGCTGTTCACCCAGGCGCAGCAGTCGAAGCTGCCAGTCCAGTGGCTGGACATTTGGATATGCCGCCTGACCTCCAAAGAAGGTTGGCTGCATGAAGTGAGGAGAATACTGTCCGTAAGCCTGAGTAGGCACATACGGTACATTTCCAATCATATGAGGGCCAGAATGGACGGTATTACCGCCTGTTTGACTCTCATGCAAGGAGGGTGTACTCCCTGCAGAAATATTGTTGAAGCTGTCCGGAAAGTTCGACGTTGAAGCCGACTCAGACAGCGATTGATTTCTCTTCCGGTTAATGATTTCCCGGGCATCGAGAGTTGATTTTTTACTTCTCACCGGCTGATGAGGCCGGCGAGGGTTATTAGTGTTTCCCCCAGGAAGGAGAATTTTTGACCAATCAATGGTCCCGGCTGCCTTCTCCTTTGGATGGGGAGTACGCTGTCGGTTTCTGACTGACTTCCCCTTCTCTGGAGGAGTCTTCTTCGCCGACTGACCTTTACTTGGGCCAGCTCTGCTTTTGGTGATTAGCTCTTTAATTTCACCCTTGAAACTCGTCATGAACCTCATGAGTTCGTCTCGGGTAACTGGGGCTGATCCAGCTGCCGTTTGGGTTGCCCCTTCCGGCTGCCCAGTAGGTCTGCTCGGACCCGCCTGGGTGGCACCCCGCTCCAGAGTCTCTCTAGGCCGGATGCGCTTAACTCTTAGAGAGCCGTCCTCGGCTGTAGAGGTTTCGACCTGAGGATCCTCATCCTCCTCATGGTCTGTAAAGACTTCTGGGTCTTCGCCCAGACGGTTAGGGGGTGGTACAGACTCTTGAACCATCTTCGAGGTACTCTCCCCACAGACGGCGCCAAATGTTTTGGGTGTTTTTGTCCCTCGGGAGAGTTACAACACGAAGACTGATCCGGGAAGAGTTGAACCTGCAAAACCAACGGAGACACCTGTTGGGCGGTGCTCCGCCTCCGACGCACAAGTTAGTAACTTGAAACGGGTTAAAGAGAACGGAAATTTAGGTGGGTATCTGCTCGGATTCCAAGCTCAGGTGTTTCTCTGATGTAAGAGAATGCAGTTGTAATCAATGGTAAAAACGTGTCCTCAAAATGAGGGACATCTCCCTATTTATAGGGTCATTGGGAATTGCCCCTAATTAGGTCATTGAACCCTAATCATTGGGGGGCTGCACCGTATTCCGGCTTTCTCGGGATTTGGGCCTGAAGGCCGCCTTTTCCCTTTTTTCTCTGGAATGACACGTGTCAAACAGGGATTGGTCCATTTTGGACCAATCTGAGGCTGACACGTGTCACCCTCTGATTGGGCCACGTGGCAGGGTAAAAATACCCTAAACAGGAATGACCTATGATGCTACTTTTGATCATCTCTATGATCAAGGACTAATTAAACCTATTGGCCCTACTGAGGATCCAACACCAGAAAAGCGATCTTCAAGGTGGGATCCCAAGTCCTACAATACTATCAAGGAAATGGTCATACCACAAAAGAATGCTATAGGTTTCAAAACCTCATTCAAGATCTTGTAGAAGCCAATAAGATCTCATTACCTCTAGCTAGTAAGGAAACGAGCAAACACTTTTCTTTCCAAGTCACCGATAAACCCAAGAAGAGTAATAGACTCTACACTCCAATTGGGATCCCCTACGTACAAATGTTCAAAATGCTCTCCGAGAGTGACGAGATCAAACCTCTCGAACCGAGACTATTTGAATCATTGAAAAGGACAGATAGATATTATTGTCAATATCATCAATTAGGGGGTCATACTATCGAAAACTGTTTTAAATTCAAGGATTTATGCTAGAAAATGATTAATGATAAAAAGCTAGTCCAAGTTCCACAAGAAGAGGATGTAAATATTAATGGAGTTTGGGACGGCGACGAAGAAGAAGTCTATTTGAAAGACATGGTAGGACCTCCACCTTCGGTGTCATATGCCATGGATAACCTTTGGGTTGAAGAAGATTCATCAACAGACGTCCTCACAAGATCCGGGAGAATGCAACCTCCTGTTTCAACACAACCCATGCCAACCACACAGCAAGTTCCCATACCTATCATTGAAGATAATGACATCGTCAAACAGTTCAAGAAAACCAAAGTTAAAATGAATGTATGGAAGCTTCTGGCAACGTCTCGAGAACATAGGTTGGTTGTAATGAATGCCTTGGACAAAATAGGGATAGATTCTGACACCACTCCTGAAGGGTTGGCTAACTTCCTCGCGAGTGATCTCCCTAGTCCCATCAATTTGATCACCTTTTCCGACAAGGATTTACCCCCAGAAGGTGACAAACACTATAAGGCATTAAACCTCACAGTGGTTTGCAAGAGAATGAACATCCCTATGACTCTTTTAGACAATGGATCAGCCATTAACGTCTGTCCACTTAGAACTGCAAGGATGCTAGGCATAAGGGATGAAGACATAACCCCATCAACGCAAGGAATAAGAGCCTATGACAACACTCGTCGTCAAGCTCTTGGTAAAATGACCATGAAAGTAACGACGGGAGTGATAGAACACGCTACTACTTTCCAAGTAGTAGATATTAAAGCTTCATTTAATCTATTGTTGGGACGCCCTTGGCTTCATGACATAAAGGTCGTCCCCTGATCTCTCCACCAACAAGTAAAAGCTATAGTTGGGGGGAATTCCTATCACCATTGATGCTTCGCCTATGAGAATCAAATCTATAGAGAATCTAATAATCAATGTGGAGCACTGTAGACACCCATTTGTGTCTCCCCAAAACTAAACCCAGTGATGATTACCTTTCACGTCGAATCATAATCGAATGAAGTGAAAGTGTGGAAAGTTTAGTGCTGCGGATAGTTTTAATTCTTTTCTCTTCTCTCTGTTTTTGAAATCTTATTTTAAGAAGATAGTCAATCCAGTTTGGTTGGTCCATGATATGGATCCAATAATGGTGTAGATGGATGGGTTTTGAAAAGACCTTTCCAACGATATATTATAAGCCCAATTCCGATGAATATTGAGGAAGTTATGGCCAATTTACTAAATTGGGCCCGATTTGGTTTTTATATGCGGCCCAATGACCTAGAGGAGGGCCTATTATTAATTAGCATTCCTAAAGCTATTTGGATTGATTATAGTCTTTTAGAATACTCTAGAAGGTTCTTTTAAATCCTAATGGAGTTAGGATTGATAATTATGTTTTAAAGAGTTTGAAATTGAATAAAACTACTCCTTTTAAGAATCCTTGTTTTGTACGAAGTGGAATATATTCAGATTTTATTTTCGTGCCTCATAATATTTATCCCAATTTTATATGGTTGGATAGATCTTGAAATTATCTTTCCAATGATATAATATAATATTAAATCCGAATTATAACGAAAAAGATATGAATGAGACATGAAACTTTATCCAAAACTGACACCCTTCCACTATTTTGGCCAATGGCCAATGGCCAATGCCTGACGCCAACCTCGTTTTGCGTGCGCCAGACTCTGTTTTTTTAATTTTATCTTTTTGGCTGATTTTCTATATAAATAACGTATTAAAACTCTGTTTTCGATAACCAGATTTCATCAATTCTTATTTCAATTCACCAATTCTCATCAAGTTTTCTTGATTATTCTCTCTCTCTCTCTCTTTCTAAACTTGGTTTTTCTCATACAAAATTCCACATTCGCAAGATCTAGAAACACCTAGCCATATTCGAAGTTGCCTTCGCCCTAAATGTGAAAGGTTTTAATTGCTGAGGGTTTGGTCCCAAATCTCTATTTCTATTATTTAATTTAATTGTTTGTTTATTATTTTCCTTGAAGTTACTAACTTGTGTATTTTGTTATTAGAAAGAGGTACGAGGCATCAAAGTAAGTACTTTAATTGATTTATTGATATTATGATGTAGAAATCATGTTTACATTGTTATTATGATTCCTAGTATCATGTCTAGGGTAATTTTAATATTAAATATGATTGTTGCTATGATGCCTTTTATTCTCTTTCTAATATTTATGATCGTTAGTATTATGTTAGGGTTAAAGATTTGATTTTTATTACTTAGTGACTTGCTAGGGTTTGTTATTAATCTTGTTATTATCATGCCTAGGATCTTGCTATTATTATTATGCTTTAATATTAACATAAACATGATTATGATTATAATTGTTATAATTTATGATGATTATGAATATTATTATTATTATTATTATTATTATTATTATTATTATTATTATTATTATTATTATTATTATTATTATTATTATGATGATTCTTTTATTTATGATTATTATTGTTTTGATTATGATTATAATTTTATGATGATTATTATTATTATCATGATTATTATCATGTTGCTTGATGCTTATTCTTTATTGCTTGATCACCTTCATTGCATGTTTAAAGGGAATTTGTACTTGTAATCACGCCTAATAAGATAATTAATAATCTTGTTAGGGTTAATATGATTATAATTCAAGTGATCGCCAATAATAGATTTATTTGTGCATTAATATTCAACCAACATAGATAAACAGGTTTAGGGTTAATCTAATGATTGCATGTTAATTAAAAAGCGCACATGAATACGATCAGAATAAAGTAGAGGCCTATTATTAGGGCAGGTTCAATCTCTTTTAGGTTGGATTTGTACCATCATCCCTGAACCCTTATTTGGTTCTAGAACTTATGGAGTTGACGATCTCTTGGATCGTTAAGGGGTGTAACCTTCATCCTGTGAACGGTTTACAAGTTCCTAAAAAACTTGTTGGCGACTCTTTTGCTCTGTCTTCTTCCCTTTTGGACGCCACTGTACTTTCGTGTATGATCACAATGGGGTTTGAGCTAGTGGGATTAAGGCTTGAAATTATCCCCTACAGTTTTTGGCGACTCCACTGGGGAGGATTTCTATTTTAATTCCTTAATTTGTTTCGGCAATGATCTAGAATGAGTGGATGAGACTCGAAAAGTTCTAAGTATTTCATGTGCGTAATTTTTATTAACATTATTGTCATATGCATAAAAAAAGGTTCTCATTGGAAAGACCGTCCATAATGAGTTAAAAACATAGGATTTTACACGTAGGAAATTTGAGAAATATCTTTCACAACTAGGACTGAAATAACATCGCGCGAAACTGGAAAATTTTATCGAGCACAGAAAGCTGCTAAGGCATGTGGGAAGTAGCGTCAGGGGCCAGAGCTTGGCGCCAGTATTTTCTTTGTAGCGCCAGACGCCAGTATTGGCGCCAGGCACTACAGTTAAAAGCTGGCGCCAGTCTCTGTTTGCTGGCGCCAATTTCCCCCAATACCGAGCCAGAAATATGCGTTCTAATTTCGACTGATTTTTCGTATTGTTTGCTCGATCCTACTTCCTGATTGAATTTTTTCTCACTTTTCTGAAACCCATATGTGTTCTACATATGGACATAACACTCTGGGAATTCATGCTCCATCTACCCGATTGAACGCTCCGTGCAACAAAGGGTACATCCGAGATGTTGAATTCACCAAACCATGGAAGCGAGTTTTTTCTAAAACTCGTGGTGTCCCATCCACTCGCGCCAACCCTTCACGGTTAGGCTTCCGCGCGGTGCATCCGGACAATTAACCATGGACCCTCTTTGACTAAACCATATCCCGAACTTTAGAGAACTAGAGCCATGGTTAGGTTGCGAACGCATTGCATCATATTGTGCCTACTTGACTAATTGTGCATCATTTGTTGTGCATATATATGTTTCTCTTAACCGTTTGTTGACTTGTGTTGAGACTAAATAAATTAATGACTTAAAGAAATTTTCCTAATTAATTCATTAATTAATTAATTTGAGTCAATAAAGTCTAATATTTTAATCGGGATTGACCTAGTACGACATTAGGCATACCCCAGTTGACTAATAACACCGAAAACAGTCCCAGACCGAAGCTCCAATATTGGCGCCAAGGTCTGAGCTGTAGCGCCACACTATGGAGTATAGCGCCTGATAACAGCTATGTTGTCTGGCGCCAAGCTCCACAGTGTGACGCCAATCCTGTCGCTTGGCCGACAGTTCGGATTATTGGTCGAGTCATCACCTAGGGTCTATTTAATCAGTTTTCTGTTTAAATCAATTAATTTTGCTGTCAATAATATTTAATTGAATCATCAATCGAGTCCCAGTCACATAGTCTAGCCACATGGTCATGACACGAGTCTCGACATGTCACCTACACTCACTAGTCTTAGCACACACTTTGAGTATATGTCACCTTGACCATATCTTAGGTTCATGCATGAGTCGGTCTTTCCATCATTTGAGTTGGGGGGTACATTCTATTCCTAATTCTTCATATCCCTCCACCTAAATCTTCTTCACATTCTTCCATCTTTCTTCACTTCCTCCATTCATTGCATGTTGAATAAAGTTTGAGTCAAATAATTAACAATAAGTATCCCCAAATTCCTTTCCCACAGTACTTGGTCGAGGAGAGAAGGGCGATTAGTCAAGGACAACCTCTTTATTCAAGTCTCGCTTTTTGATTAACCGATTCGTCAAAAGAGGAAAGCTAAGAAGATAATGGCAACTCAAGAAGAAGTCAATGATCTTAAGAACCAGTTGGCTACCGTGACTGAGACACTGAAGCTTCTCGCACTCAAGGTCGATGACCCCGTGAAGCAACAACAGATGGACCTCATGCAAGAGAACCTAAGCAAGTTGTCTAGAGATTAAAAGTTTCAAGAGCTTACATCACAAGGGCTCTCGGTGGACAAAGATCTTCTTCCACAGAAATTCAACGCCACTGACATCCCTAAATTTAGAGCAATTGACAACCCTTACTTTCATTTAAGAGCATTTGAAACAATAATGAGTATCAAGGGTATCGATAAGAAGGTTTTCCCTTCTCTGTTCTCACTATCTCTCGAGACCGTTTGCCAACAATGGTACTTCTCCCTTGATAAGGAGAAAACCTCTACCTGGGAATCGATAGTAAATGCTTTCATTGATAGGTACAAGTGCAATATCCAAGTTGAAACTGACCATAGACAACTTGAGATACTAGGACAAAAAGAGAATGAAGGCTTTACTTCTTTCTTTAATAAATGGAGGGAAACTTCCGCCAAGATGACTGAGGTCCCCACCGAAAAGGAGTCTATGAGGATGTTTGTCAAGAATCTCCAAGAAAAGTATTCAAAGCACTTAAAATATCAACACAACTTGAATACTTTCAAGGCCGTTTATGACATAGGTATTGAAATCGAAGATGACTTCGCAAAGCAAAAAGCTACTAACAATAGCAACCACGGTGGCTGGAAAGGAAAGAAGAGCGGCAATCCTTCTTCTTCCGAAAACGCCCACTCTAGTAATAATGTTAGTACCTTTGACCATAATGATGTCTTAGCCATGGACAATCAAGGATCTAAAAGGAAACCCAGGCGAGAGTTCACATCCATTGGAATGACCTACGATGCTGCTTTCGATCGTCTCTATGATCGAGGATTAATCAAACCTATTGGCCCTACCGAGGATCCAACACCAGAAAATCGATCTTCGAGATGGAATCCAAACTCCTATTGCAAGTAGCATCGAGGGCGCGGTCATACTACTGATAAATGCTACAGGTTTCAAAACCTCATTCAAGATCTCATAGAAGCAAACAAGATCCCATTGCCTCTAGCTAGCGAGAAGACTGGGTGATGATGAAGCAAACAACACAAGACAAGAGGCGAGCTTCAACGACAAGATTTCATGACCTCTTTTTCTATTTCTTTTTCATTTTTTCCTTTCCTCAATAAGTCTAGCATAGGCACCTTTTCTTTTCCTTTAGATTAAATTTGTAGTTTTTTTTCCTTTTCTTTTAATAAAAATGAGCATTTATTTCCTTACATATGATCATTTCATTATATTGCATTAAATAAATAAAATAAAATAAAAATCCATGTCGAATTAAGCATAAGGTATACCAATGATTTGAGGCACCCCTTGTAGCCACATCATATCACCTTTTACCCTTCAAATATGCGATCCTTTCTTCATAAACCACTTTGAGCCTCATCTAACGATAGACCTTTCTTTCTTCAACCTACATCTACCTAACCTTGGGATGGGATGGTGTGCAACTTATGCATTTTTCAAAGAACAAAGCTTGAGTGATTTCAGAAGATCAAAATAAAAAATAATAATAATAAAAGTGTACAAAAGGGCAAGTGTTCCAATGTCTTTGATATGAAAATGTCTTCGATATGAACACGTCTCAGATTGCGTCTCTTATCGAACGCTCGGTATCGTGCCTGAGAAACATGAATGCCAAGTGAGTGACATACCGCATGATCGAGATTACCCACACTTATTAAAATAAAATAAATGCTAAAGCAAAGAGAGCTAAAAGAAGAGTAGAAACTCAAGCATAAAAATATAATGATTCAAAAACGAGGTTGCACACCTTGGGGGCTTATCTAGGGTCTTGTGCCTTTATCCCCTTCTTCTATAACCTTTAGCCTAACCACGTTACAACCCTTAAAAGACCTTTTTCAGGTATACACACTTGTGTGAGGTTCGGCTAGAGCTACGTTCGGCCTGATTCCTAACAGATACGTAGACAACCTTACATCGAGGTGCGGCCGTAATAAACATGCATTCATATTCACATTAACACACTCACACCATGATCATATCAATGGATCTCCAATGCTCATCCCTATTCACATAGAGCTAGACTTGGGGGCTTGATCCCTACATCATTAGCTTACCTAGCCTAAGAGTCACCACCATTTGACTCTTTTCAATATATTTTTCCACACACTTAGCCCTTGCGGCCTAACTTTAGTGTCACTTTCACACACTGCAAAGATACATGACCAAATTTACTCCCCTTAGGAACCCTTTGTCATGGAATCTTAACATAAAGCATGCCTCGTCATATCGCTCATCACAAATCACTCATAATTGTCATTGCATCACGAAGTATGAGGTACTTAGCCTCCGTGCATAAGTTACCCAAATGCTTTCATCATTGAGTCGACAGTTGAGATAGCCTAGGATGGATTAATCCTTACACCTTGAGAGATAATATCAAACAACATTTGACTAAGGTCGTTCAACATGCACCTTCGACACTTCACTTCTTCTTTTTCACGTCTTTCTTTTTCGGGAGAAAGTCGGTACCCTCCACAAAAATGACGGAAATTTTTTGCTTTTTTGCATTTTTGAGTCGCACGATCACATTACAATGCACACACGGGTCATGAGTCACACGTGTCTTTTCGTTTCGAGTCGAGTCAACCTCGAGTCAATCATATCAAGTCAAGTTTATACCTTGAGTCGTGTCAAGTCGATGAGTCAAGTAATGTTAAGCCTTAGGTCAACCCTAAGATGGCTAAAGAGATTGGAAAAGTTCTATAGTCAAAAATAATACAGGTGCAGCAGAATAGGGAGGACCCTACTCCAATTCTTGGCGCCAGAGATATTTCAGCAGGGACAGAGCTCGAAGCCTCTCAGAAAGGTGATTTCGACCTCATGCAGCAATTTCGGGTTCCTTGGTACGCCAATTAGCCCCTATAAGCAATTTGACATGATTAGTAGTCGGCTCGATTACAATCGTAGTAAGTGATTGACTTGACAAAAAATCGTCTCACTTAGCTTAAGCGCCTAAAACACTAGCTCATTACAATCGGTTCAAAAGCAAGCACTTAAACGACAATATTTCCAAATATGGATTGTCGCGCATTCTTATTAAACGACAAAGTTTTCTAAAAATTGGATTGTCATCTCTGGCAAAGTTTCCAAGCGTGGGTTGTCGTGCTCCTTCTTTATTGGCAAGTTTTTCCAAATTCGGATTGTCATACATTCATCGGCTCATTGGCAAGTTTTCCGAGATTGGATTGCCATACACCCAACTCCCTATGGAAAAATTTCCCAAAGGATTGTTGTAGGTCTCTATTCATCATAAATTTCGGCAAAGTTCCTCAATGTGGATTGTCATTCATTTACGCAAGTGGCAAATTTTCCCAAAGTGGATTGTCGGTCGACTCTTTTTTGCAAATGTTCCAAGACGTGGATTGTCAATGGTGGCAATATTTTCCCAAAAGGATTGTCGCATGGCGTTGGCAAATTTCCAAGGTAAATTGCTTTCAAGAGTTATATTCCAAGATGTGGATTGTCGATCGTAGCAAAGTTCTTATGAAAGATTGTTACGAAGCATTGGCAACTTTTCTCAAAAATTGGATTTTGGCAAATTTTCCGAGATACGAATTGTCGCTTCATCGTGGCAACATTTCCAAGGATGGATTGTTACAAAGCATTGACAAATTTCCCTAAATCGGATTGTCATACATCATACAAGAGTTGTGTTGGAAACTATTCCTAAAGAAAAGAGGATTGTCATCACAGCAAAAGCACCGATATACTGGTTCACAAGCAGCAAAGTGCCGACGTACTGGCATAGCAGCATTAAGGATTAAAAAACTGTGATCTTTTCGAAGACTATCACAGCAGAAATTGGAGTCATATTAAGAAGAAGCTCTTTGTTCAGAGACGCGTGAACATATCAAAAAGAAGCTCTTTGTTCAGAGACGAGTGAACATCAAAACAGCAAGGTGGCGTTCCCTAGATTGTGGAGTGTTGTCACAAATAACTGAGGATTGTTTCAAGAGAAGCAATCTTCGGTAGTATTCCCTTGGACGCGGAATATTATCAATGCGGATGAAGGTTGTTTCAAGAGAAATAATCTTCGATAGTATTCCCTTGGACGCGGAATATTACCAATGCGGATGAAGGTTGTTTCAAGAGAAATAATCTTCGATAGTATTCCCTTGGACGTGGAATATTATCAATGCGGATGAGGATTGTTTCAAGAGAAATAATCTTCGATAGAATTCCCTTGGACGTGGAATATTATCAATACAGATGAGGATTTGTTTCAAGAGAAGCAATCTTCGATGATATTCCCTTGGACGTGGAGTATTGTCAATGCGGAGGAGGATCGTTTCAGGTGAAGCAATCTTCTAATTTGGAAGCAGTTACGGGCGTAGCGGTTTTCAAGCGGGATGGCATTCTCTAGCTTGCAGGAGGTCATCAAAACGAATCGATTACTTTCAGAGACGTGTGCTCGACGGTGCAAGATACGCGTTTCTTAACTCTTTTATCTGTTTAACTAACGCTAGTTTGCAGGTATCGGCGTTGCAAGAATGATTTAGGATCGCAGAACGTTCTGAATCATTCTCCGTCCTTATTGATACTATAACTTTTGTATTCGAAACTTGCGTTTCTCCAAACTCAGTCAAAGTAGGGGCTTCTGTAGACGCCCATTTGTGTCTCCCTATAACCAAACCCGGTGATGAGTACCTTTCACGTCGAATCATAATCGAATGAAGTGAAAGTGTGGAAAATTTAGTGTTGCGGATAGTTTTAATTCTTTTCTCTTCTCTCAGTTTTTGAAAACTTATTTTAATAAAATAGTCAATCCAGTTTGGTTGGTCCATGATAAGGATCCAATAATGATGTAGTTGGATGGGGTTTGAAAAGACCTTTCCAACGACATATTATAAGCCCAATTCCGATGAATATTGAGGAAGTTATGGCCAATTTACTAAACTGGGCCCGATTTGGTTTTTATATGCGGCCCAATGACCTAAAGGAGGGCCTATTATTAATTATCATTCCTAAAGCTATTTGGATTGATTATAGTCTTTTAGAATACTCTAGAAGGTTCTTTTAAATCCTAATGGAGTTAGGATTGATAATTATGTTTTAAAGAGTTTGAAATTGAATAAAACTACTCCTTTTAAGAATACTTGTTTTGTACGAAGTGGAATAAATTCAGATTTTATTTTTGTTCCTCATAATATTTATCCAAATTTTATATGTTTGGATAGATCTTGAAATTATCTTTCCAATGATATATTATAATATTAAATCCGAATTATAACGAAAAAGATATGAATGAGACATGAAATTTTATCCAAAACTGACACCCTTCCACGATTTTGGCCATATCTTTTTATCTACAAAATATTTTAATCTGATTATAATTGGGTTAGAAAGTAGACTTTAAGAGGTTTCCAACGACATATTATATGCCTTATTTGGACTTCTGGATCAAAAGATACGATAAAAACAAAAACGCGTTAAAAACGGGCTTGGCGCCTGACTCCATGCATTGGCGCCTGGAACCAGGCCTGGCACCTGGTGCTAGCCATTGGCGCCTGGCGCCTGGTGCTAGCCATTGGCGCTTGGCGCCAATGGCCAATGCCTGACGCCAACCTTGTTTTGAGTGCGCCAGACTCTGTTTTGTTAATTTTAACTTTTTGGCTGATTTTCTCTATAAATAACGTATTAAAACTCTGTTTTCGATAACCAGATTTCATCAATTCTTATTTCAATTCACCAATTCTCATCAAGTTTTCTTGATTATTCTCTCTCTCTCTCTCTCTCTCTTTCTAAACTTGGTTTTTCTCATACAAAATTTCGCATTCGTAATATCTAGAAACACCTAGCCATATTCGAAGTTGCCTTCGCCCTAGACGTGAAAGGTTTTAATTTCTGAGGGTTTGGTCCCAAATCTCTATTTCAATTATTTAATTTAATTTTTTGTTTATTAATTTCCTTGAAGTTACTAACGTGTGTATTTTGTTATTAGAAAGAGGTACGAGGCATCAAAGTAAATACTTTAATTTATTTATTGATATTATGATGTAGAAATCATGTTTACATTGTTATTATGATTCCTAGTATCATGTCTAGGGTAATTTTAATATTAAATATGATTGTTGCTATGATGCCTTTTATTCTCTTCCTAATATTTATGATTGTTAGTATCATGTTAGGGTTAAAGTTTTGATTTTTATTGCTTAGTGACATGCTAGGGTTTGTTATTAATCTTGTTGGTATCTTGCCTAGGATCTTGCTATTATTATTATGCTTTAATATTAACATGAACATGATTATGATTATAATTGTTATAATTTATGATGATTATGAATATTATTATTATTATTATTATTATTTTGATAGTGATTATTTTATTTATGATTATTATTGTTTTGATTATGATTATAATTTTATGATGATTATTATTATTATCATGATTATTATCATGTTGCTTGATGCTTATTCTTTATTGCTTGATCACCTTCATTGCATGTTTAAAGGGAATTTGTACTTGTAATCACGCTTAATAAGATAATTAATAATCTTGTTAGGGTTAATATGATTATAATTCAAGTGATCGCCAATAATAGATTTATTTGTGCATTAATATTCAACCAACATAGATAAACTGGTTTAGGGTTAATCTAATGATTGCATGTTAATTAAAAAGCGCACATGAATACGATCAGAATAAAGTAGAGGCCTATTATTAGGGCAGGTTCAATCTCTTTTAGGTTGGATTTGTACCATCATCCCCGAACCCTTATTTGATTCTAGACCTTATGGAGTTGACGATCTCTTGGATCATTAAGGGGTGTAACCTTCATCCTGTGAACGGTTTACAAGTTCCTAAAAAACTTGTTGGCGACTCTTTTGCTCTATCTTCTTCCCTTTTGGACGCCACTGTACTTTAGTGTATGATCACAGTGGGGTTCGAGCTAGTGGGATTAAGGCTTGAAATTATTCCCTACAAGCACGATGAAAACGATGAAGATTTGTGGGGCTTTAATGAAGAGGTCTCCTTAATCCAGGAGGATGAAAGGACCCCTCTCTGCCACTGACCCCCATTCTAACATGATCGTGAATGCTATTCTGAAAAAGCAAGGACATTTTCCTGGGATGACCCTAGGAAAGAAGAAAGGAATAGCAAAACCGCTAGAATCACCTGGCCTCCCTAAATTAGATACTTTCGAACTTGGTTTCGAACCGACTTGGAAAGATCCTAAGCGAGCCCAGGAAAAGTCCAAGGCACATAAGGACGCTCGCATTCAAAAGAAAGCAATCCCAATGGATCAGTACCCTCTTACACTTAATGGTCAATTCATAAAAGAAGGAGAGGACTATCCATGCTACAAATTTCCTGAACCATTTGTCGTAAATGGCATAAGGAAACCGGGATTCGAAATTTTCCTAGATTGCTATTTCACAGATGAAATCCCAACTTCTGTCCATAAAGAGAAAGCACCCCCATGCTTTGACTTTAATGTCATGGGATTATTATTTGGGCGAGAAAAGGATGATCTGACATACAAAGAGGATAACTCCTCGCTCATTCAGACAGTCCTACAAAGTGAAAACTTCGACCCCTCGAAGCTAATCACTCCAGCGGAAGGATCAATACAAGGGTGGCGCAAGACCGTCAAGGTGACTACTCCAAGTGGAAGGAAGATCTCCATCACGACAGGGCAAGGACCGATGTTCGAAGAGTCGTTAGAGTCAGAGTCTGAGTCCGAGCCTTTCCTTATAGAGTCATCTAGGTCTTTAGTTGTAGCACCTTCCCCTTTTATCTCTTCTCCTAGAATAGTGAGTGATCAAGTCCCTAAGGACATATCACTCTTTGATGTAATGGTCTCAGAGTATAATAATATGACTTCTTCTCCTTACTCCTTGTGTTCTTCTTTAACGACGAGCATTGCTTAACTAACAATGAAAAAGACAAAGAACTTATTAAAGCAATGGAAACACTTGAAAAGAAGACACCGATAATTGAAGAAACTGAGACGGTTGATATCTCAAATGATTCAACCAATAAAAGAGAAGTTAAAATCGGACTAACACTTAATGAACAAGAAAGAACCGATTTAATTAAATTGCTTAAAGAATTCATCAATGTATTTGCTTGGTTATACGAAGATATGTCAGGCATTAATAGAGAAATAGCTCAACCACTATACCACTAATTACGGGAATGAAACCTGTAAAACAAAAGTTACGTCGAATGAAACCCGACGTAGCTCTTAAAATAAAAGAATTATAATAATAAAAAAAATGTACACATGGAAACAAAAGAAAATGACATATATACAAAAAACGTGTCATATGAACAACAAAAAAAAATATATACATTTATTTCCTAATATAAAAAAAATGTGTGTACAAAGGAAGTCAGGATGGTCGGCGACTCCCAGACGGCTGCTGCACATCCTGCAAAATCCAAACGAAGACTAATACTTCCTCTGTTCTTTTTTACTTGACCTGTTTCTTTTATCACGCTTGCTAATGCAAAACTTTAACGATCAATAACTTTAATTCTCAATAAGTAAAATTTTTGAAATTTACATATTATGATAGTAATTATTGAGACAAATTCAAAAATATCTTACATGAATATATTTTTCATTGTATATTATTTACAAAAGACGGTCAAAGGAAGGGTGATGAATAGTGTAAAAGTCAAAGCGGGTCAAGTAAAAATGAACGGAGGAAGTACATAAAATATATGATAACTTCGTTAAAAGAAAATAAATAATAAACTTACCGCGACCATCCGATGATCACGGCATGACAAAGTGAAGAGAGCTCTCCAATAAGCAGCTCGGAAAGCGCGCAAAGTTCTCACCATGCCGTTCACGGTCTCTCGCGGAACCTGTTTCAAAAGACAAGGACAGTTAGCAAAAATGTATATGAAAATATATATAAATACATATGCATAGGGAACATATCGACTCAATCATCTCAAGAACAAACGGTGTCCCCTCCTCATCCTCCGCTGCTAGAAGGATCTCACGAATTACCGACCCAACGGCATCAGTATACGTGATCTCCGCTGTAGGAGGCACCCAATCACCTAGCGCAACCCGCTGAAAAATAAATAAAAGGGTCAAAGTTCCGAAAAAAAATAATAAATATAAATAACAAAAGAGAGTTAAAGTACAAACCGGAACAAAAGCTGGGAATGAGTCAGCCTGGATGCAATGAAAGTCGGATAAGATACATTCGGCAGCATCAGTTGCTCCGCTGGATAACCAAGGATCGCCTGAGCTCAATCCTCGGTAGACAGCAAGTCCGGACGTAACATCCGGATCGGAGGATCCAAGGGAACCACGGGCTCCTTGAATGCTGACTGCAAGAGAACACGCTCGCCTAAAAACCAAGCGTTTGTCCTTTGAAGGACTGGAAGTCCCTGATAAAGAGCCCGGAAACAGCAACGAATCATGCCGGACAGGACAGCCTCATGGACTTCGACAATCAAACTCCAAGGACGGAGATCGATCTACAAACACAACCACATGAAAATTCATCAGAAAATAAATAAAATCAAAGGATACACATGTAGTTGGAATACTCACCGACGCGCGAGTCGCCGAAAGGATCCTCTGGCGAAAGTCGCCAGCAGAAGTGGCTCGTCTCTTCTTAATTGTGACCAATCGATGGCCGATAGGAAAACGAGCAGCCCCAAGCATCTTGGGGGCTAAGAAGGGCAGGTACGAGTGTCCCCAAGCCTAAAACCGAAAACAAAATGATAAGCCTAAAAGAGAAAAGTAAAAGTAATAATTGAAAGAAGCTTAAAGTACGTACCTCAAGGATACGACCATGCCACATAAGGGAAATCCGAGGCACCTCAGTAGTTGCCGCGGAATCCATCACCCGAGTCGCCTTGCCCATAGCTGTAAGCATACGAGCATACGACACCTATGCCCAACTCAGGTAACCTACTTACCCCAAATCACTGAGGCAAATAAGTAACCCAATGGTGAAACGCTCTCCTCGATCACTCAAAATAGTGACGGAAAGAACGTGAGCAATGTATATCCGAGCCAGCAGCTCAGGAGTACACTGCCGATCAAGCTCGTCAGCCAACAACTCGTCGGCAAGAACCAAGTACGGACAAGACTGCGGGTACACGTGAAGGGCTGGAAAAAGACGGTCCCCCACAAGGTCGCGCAGTCTCTCGTCTGACCCCTTAACGAACTCTATGGCTACGGGCTCGCCTCCAAAAGGAAAACCCGTAATCATAGAGAAATCGAAATGGGTAACTATCATCTCTCCCCATGGAAAGTGGAAGTGTTGGTGGAATCCCACCAAAACTCTAGCAATCCACGGAGGAAAGCTGCCGACGCAGGCTGACTCAATAAATCCCGAAGAGCCGCCAGCTAGGAGTCGATCCCCGAAAGCGCCACAATCTCTTTTGCCAACTCGGGAAAACTCTCAAAACGGGCTCGCAGGTCACCAGAGTCGTACAAACGCATGCTAGGCTCACTCTAAGGAAAATAAAAAATAATAATAATAAAAAACGGTTATGGTTTAAAAAGGAGAAGAAACAAAGAAAAAGAGAAAGATACAAAGGGGGCGCGAAGAACTCACGATGTCGCGCCACCCTCTGATCAAGACGTAATGGTCTGGGTCCCACTTAAGGACCCTAGAGTCCCAATTGGGAGGAGCCTCCCAAACCACATCCTCCTGGTGACGTAGATCGGCTGCGACGCGTCGCTCTCGAACCTTCTCTCGAGGACGGGTCACCCTCTTCCAAGGGCGAACCGCCTCTTAGGACCACCTAAAATCTTCTCAGCATCGACAAATGGAGGCGAATCCATGTTATGATGGATAAAGTTTTCTTTATTAGTTTACTTTATTTCCTAAACTAAACTAATATACGTATTCTAGACCCATTTCGGCAGCATAACGGCTGCCGATAGGGCAAAACACGAAAATCAAATGCCACCCATACTTGGGGGCTATGATACCTGCAGTTAAACTTAGTAAATGGGGGCTTATAACACCCATAAAAGCCATCTTATACTATTTTCAACTAAGCATTCAAGAGATTGTATTTCAAAATCTCAAAGAATCAACTATTCCTAGACGAATAACAATAATATAAACATGATTATCGTCTACCAAACAATTTTGAGGTTTAAACATGGCAAAAATAAGCTAACAGTATGTTTCGCGCCATTTTTTAACAATTTAAAATTTGCAAAAATGAATTATGAAAGTAATATTGGTTCCATCACTATAATCTACTTCATAATTAGCAATTATAACAAAAATGAGCAAGAAAAAGCAATAAAATCAAGCAAAATTCGAAGAAAAAGAGCTAGAACGAACTTGAATAAAGAAATGCTCATATAACCATTTTTCATGAAATTTGTTGCAAAACACTCCTTAAACATAGTATAACAACATGGAACAAAAAATTTCAAGAATAATGGACCGAATCGAAAACCCCCAAATTTGAAATTTAGGGTTCAACGGTTCGAAAATCGTCCCAATTAAGCCTAAATCAAACGAAAAATAACAAAAAAACTTACATTGGATTATGGCAAAAATGAATAAGGGACGAGATCTACTTCCTTTAGCTTCGAAAAACAAGAAAATATGAGCTTCCTAGAGAGAGAAAGGGGCGAAAATGGCGAAGGAAGGAGAAATAAAGAGCGAAATGAAAACCGCGCTCAGCAATTTCATTTTACTGACATAAATGTCGCGCGCAACTGAATCGGTTGCGTGTGACATACCAGCGCAACTTAGAACGATGCGCGCGCCTGGCCAGCTCGACCCACTGAGTTGCTCACGGATACTGGTCACTAAAATGACCGAAATCTTGATTTTGATCCGTTTCATCATTTTTCAACGGTTTTTGCTCGTGATTAGATGTAATGGTGCGCAAATTATCAAAACAAAATTTAATTCGCTTTGCATATTGTAGTTTGTTTTCTTCTTTGTTAGTTTTTTGCATCATTCTTGCATGCACACCGTGCTTTGTGCCTTCCTTAAGCTTACGTTTTGAACATTTTTCGTAAGAGTGTCTTAAGACGTTTCGTGGTGGTGCTTTACGTAAAAGCACCCATAGACAGGTTTGTCATTTTACTGTACTGACGTTACAAATGTCCAGCTTTTCTTTTTTTTTTTCACGTCCGAAGCAAAAAGTAAGGCGTTGTCATGCTGCGTAAAAATGCAAAAGGCATATCGTACGACGCAAAATTGTACGGCGTAGGTGTTGCGTAAAATTTCACTTCAGCTCAAGCTTTGCGAGATTGACAAGGGTCGGACTAGGTCGTTGGACTAATCCTCCCTAAGCCAAACAAAATTTATAAACACTTAACTAACCTAAATTCAAGTATAGAGGTAAGTCAAGGGTCGAACCCAAAGGAACGATAATGTCTAAGTGCTTTTAATTATGTGCCTAAGCTAGGTCGAAGTCTAAGGATAAAAGGTGACACTAACAACTACTTAAACGAAGAAACCAAACAAATAGGAATCAATATAATGAAACACTAGGGTTTAAGATCCTCAAATATTAGCAATGAACATAGCAAATTGGGATAAGAAGTTGACTAAGTCGAGTGATGCGAGGGAAAATCAATCATACAACCAAAAGAGCATATCAGGTTGTTTTCCTATAGGTCTAACTAGCGTCAACTACGATAAACTCTAGCTAGGAACGTCACAAGACACCTCAATCGTTAAATGCAAGCCACAAATCAATGGTACGTATCAATGTGAACCTATAATGCAATCTAGTGTGAATAACTAGGGTGATCAAGCCTAAATCAAACACACACATGCACATAATCAATCAACCAATTTAATCACATCATCAAATCCATCAATTATCCCCCAATTTACATCAATCCATCACATCATATAAGCTTCACCATCACCCTAGCAAGCAAACTACTCTAGCAACTTCATCAAATCAACAAAAAACTATAGAAGACAAGAATCAACACTCAAAGAAGAACAATTACTCTAATTAAAGATCAAAGATCAAAATCCAAACAAAACAAATCAAACAAACATGAATACTAAAAAAACAATAAATGAGATAGAGTTTAGAAATACTCATTGATAATAGAGAAGATCTCCAATACAATTGTCACCATTGAATCTTCAATCTCTCAATCACCATTGAAATTCCTCACTTTCTCTCTCTATAATCTACTCCTAAAACTAAAGAGAGAAGCTCTCCACTAAGCTAAGAATATGATCAAAATCTAAAATGAAAACTTATTCTAAACTTCGGTTTTACAAAGATATTTATAGAGGCGCGAAAACACAAAAAATCGAGCAATAAATACCCAAATAGGGCGAACCCGTGCAGCAGGGGAGGTGCACCCGCGCCACCCAGTGGTGAGCCCGCGCCACCTTGTGGTGCGCCCGCGCTTCTCTGGGTTTCTTCGAAATTCTCGCGGCTTCGTGCGTTCTCTAAGGTCGCACGACTATGATAATGAAAAACATTAGGAGTGGCAGTAGCTTAAGCTCTAGATTAGTGGGTACACCACTTCTTAATGGTAGCACAGCATGAGAGCGCAAGAACCAAGACTTGGAATTTCCACTTCCTTGCATCTTGAGCTTTCCAAATTCCATGAGCTTGCTCCAAAGGCTTTCTCCACCTTAATAGATCACCAATATCAAGACCCGAACCTCGTACAATACCTACAACCACGGAAATAGAGCAAATAAAGGAGAAAAGGCTAGAAAACCAACGAAATATACAAAAGCTACAAAATAAGATAGGAAAGGTAAAACTAAGCAACAAAGCATAAAACTAAGCATTTATTAAGCAATAAAGCTATTAAAAGAGGATGAAATCAACCTAAATGCTCATCAAATGGGTGCCATTTCTGACACCCATCAGAAATCCACCTCTCGGAACTAAAAGGTGGAGGATTACTTTAGGCGTTAGCTCACGAGTCGACAGGCGCGCCGAACAATCAGGAACAAACACTTCTTGATTAGAAGCAAATACAATAGTTAGTGCGCTTACTAGCTTACCAGACAGCTAGGGTGTCCGTCCACCCCCTGTATAAAGAAGCGACGAGACGATGTCGCGCCTATGTAGTCATGTGCTCCCTGTCCTGAGACACGTGTATTCATCTTGTGGACAAAACTGCGTAGAGATTGCTGACTTTCTTCCCTCTCACTGGATTTGGATATATGCCTCCAGTCCTGAGACATGTATTTCTATCTTGTGGATATCCGGCTCGAATATCGGACCCGGCTCGAATACCGGGCCATTTCGGCTCGAATACCGAAAACCCTTTTTTCTTCTTTTTGCTTTGTTAAAGTCAGGCTAAAGTTTCAATGGCATATCAAGGGACTTTAGACCAACGATGACATGATTGAGAGGAAATCATCCCCTTTTATTCTTTTAAAACCGATCTCTTCTCATGACTTGACATCACCCAGAACACCTATACTTGTAAAAGCATTCTACAATTGCAAAGAGTCAATCTAGATTTTTTTAGTGCATTAAGACTAGGGAAAAACTTTTTTCTAGCCTTAATAGTTACTTGTTTCGAACACTTAGCGAACCAAGGACCGTTTTCGCATCCTTAAACATTTCTGAAAGATTCTCTATTCTTTGAGAACTTCGCAGAATGAGTCTCGGATTTATTTGCTTGACTACTTTGATCATCGTCTATTCTACACTCGATAAAAGTGGGGGCTAACTGTAGACATCTACTTTTGGCCTCCCGTCCCGACAGGAAGTGCAATGACGATAAATAAAACCATCTTCATGTTGGATCGAAGTGGAGAATGCTCATGGATAACTAGTTAAGCCACAAAACACAAAAACTAGCCCAAACTAAATAAACAAAGCTAAAACGAGGTCCAACTAACTAAATCCGATCAATATTAGGCTTAAGCCCGTGCTTGAAACCCAATAATGAAGGATTTAGGAGCGCCTAGGTTATATTTTAGTGCTGCTATAGGAAAATCCGCACGCATCTCAATCAATCGCGCTGGGCAGGCGCGCGCATTTAATTCAGTTGCGCGCGAAACTCAGCGGAACCACCAGAGATGCGCTCGCAGAAGATTCAGAATTTTATAAAAATATAGAATCGAATCTTACCATAATGCAGCGCGCAAGAAAATCAGTTGCGCTTCCCATAGCAGCGCAACCCAATCACTTACGCTAGGATGCCGCACGCAAATCATCCAGATGCGCGCGACACCTGCTGCGAAAGAATTTTCAAAACCCTAAACCTACTTATTCCCTATAAATAGAGGCTTAATCTGAGGCTTAAACACACAGAAAATCACCTAAAACTCTGGTGAAATACTTGTGAACTTGTGCTACCTAAACCCTCTTGTCCTAAACACTCACCCCTTGATCTTTTGTTACTACGGTGGAGGTTCCCAACAAGAAGATGTCCATAAGTGTTCTAAACAGAGATCTAGCAAAGAGAAGTGATAAATTCCCGAGCACTTAGATAAATCACATTTATTTTCTTGTTTAAAGGAACCTTAATTAATTAATTAGTGTTGTTTGATCATTTTGAAGGACTAATTAATTATTTTCATATAGTATCTTGCGTTAAATAAAGATTAGAATTGGATAATTAATTGTTGGTTGATCACTAAAGCCAAGGCGAATATTGTTTATTTTCTTGTTCTTATCACAAATTTGATAAAATAAAGAATAACGACGTTGCGATGTAATTCCTACGTGAACTAACGTGTGTAAATAAAATCAACTAACTTAGTTCTAGGCATCGCGTTGCATATAATGTTTGGTAATGAAATTACAAAAAACGAAGAGCTAGTAGAGGTCGTATTAGGGATAGAATAGCGATTCCTCCCTAAAAGGAATGTTATTTTAGTACCCTTGTTCCCGAACTCATTTCTGGTTTATGTAGAGCAATTTGGGCATGGGTAAACTTACGATTCGTGCTAATTATTCCATGAACTCCACATGGAAGAAAGGCATGAACGAGGTTTATGAGTTTTCCTAAAACTCATTGGCAACTCCTACTTGTTTCTTACAAAAAAGGGTGATGAGAGTATCAATTCTAATTCAAGGTCTCCCAAATAGGCAGGAATTCAAATCCTAATACACCCTAACAAGTGTAAAGTCCTAGGCTTTTAAGTGGCCATGGGCATCTAAGGAAGGGCCCCCCTACGATGGGATCACCCTCCTTACACCTGCTTACTGTTTATTTGTATTTATCTTGCACGGTTACTGACTTTGTTTTTACAGATCTCTCACGAGGTAATGACGGCGATGGTGAGGTGTATAGACGCCTTTTGCAATCAGCTGGTGAGGATGAGGAACCGAGCTACCTGTCGTCGTGACGACGTTGCTGAGGAAGTATCTCTTTTTTTTTATTTTGTATTGTTTATCCTCATATTTTCCTTGCATTTGACTTGGTTTAATTTTTGCAAGGACAGCCGATTCCTTCACCACGTACTTGGACGAGACCCAAGGCTAGAAGAGAGCCGTCTAGGTCTGGCTCGAGGCGTCGCCGCACTACTTCTGGTGGCAGGGGTGGGCGATCTGATGCCGCTCGTACTAAGACATTGGAGGGTTAGGTTCTTCGTCTGAGGGCGCACAGACTGGGTCGATGGGCCAAGGAGGCGCAACATCGGCTCCTTCGATGGGTGGTGGGACGTATGAGTTTGGCTCAACGTTGCAACAGCAACAGCAGCCACATCCTTTGTCGATCTAGTACCAGGGTGAGCCTGGGTGGATTGGCCCTGATTTGATGTTCCCGTCTACTAGCGGGTCTAGAGCTGGTGAGGAGCATACTCCTCGGTCTGCTATGTTCTTTGATATGATGAAATTTTCTCCTCATCTGCGCCCTCCGCCACCATAGTTGTACCTGTACTTTTTATTTATTTTGACTTTGTAGGACTTTGCCGGCTTGTATTATATGACTTACATTTTAGACACATTGTATATACAAACTATTATATATTATGTCTGTATTATCTTTACTTTTCATTTTTCATTTTATGTGCATATGCGTGTGTGTAAAAAAATTGTGATTAATTTTGCGTAATAATTTCCGTCATTTTCATTATCGATGGAGGGTATCCGAATTTCTCCCCGAAAAAGAAAAAATGAAAAATAGTTTAGTTTGGACTAAAATAAGCCTAAATTTAATTAAGCTCAATTAAATCTAAGAAAAAAATAGGAAATATATATAAATTTTGTGTATAGGGTGATTGGACAAGGGGTGTAATTGTAAAGTTATTGTACAATTTTGAATTATAGTCAGAAAAACGCGGTTTACATAGCGCGTTGAGTTGGCGTTGCACCTCCTTTTCGTCGCTAGGCGGTGCATGTCGTCGCCTGGCGTTGCTCCTGTCGCCAGGCGACATGCTTCGTCGCGACGAATTTGTCGTCTTGCGCTGCAGTGTTTTCCTTCGAATCCTTTTAGGAGTCGAACTGTGCCAGTTTTGTGCATAAATAGCCCCCTAATCTGCCGATTTATGTATAATTCGAACAGATTAATTATAACCTTAGTTTCTCAATAAGTAATCATGCCTTTAGTCACTAAGAGTATTAGCGATTTGACTTGTGAGTGATGTCGGTCTTTGACTGCTAAGGAGAGAAAAGAACTTGACTTTTTCCACTTGGAAGGTATTTATGGTATTAAGGGGGTAGCTATTGACATAGATTTTATTCATATTGCCTTAGAATATTGGGATCCAAACACACATTGCTTTAGACTAGGATATGATGAAATTAGCCCTTTACCGGAAGAATTTTGGTGCCATTCTAGGCTTCCCTTCATTAGATCTTGCAGTAATTCCTAGAGTGAGTGAGTATAATTATCAAGATTTTGAGCGCTTCTTTAATCTAAAAGACAGAGATCTAACAAATATTGTATATGGTAGCGTAGTTAATCTAAAAGAATTTGCACGCCACTACTTTGATAGACCATATTCTGAGTCTTTTCATGTTTATAGAAGAAGGGCTTTTCTCTTTTGCATGCTTAACCAATATCTTCTCACTAGTGGTACAAATAATGAGGGTCACACAATTATAATATCATCTCAAGTTGTCTATGGTCGGTTTTAATTTGAATATTACACTTATATCTATCAATGAAAGCATTTTTTATTCCATCCCAGTTAGAGGTCTTCTCTTTATCAAGGGAGAAGAACCAATGTTGACAAATGGTTTCAAGAGATAGCGAGAACAAAGAGTGAAAAATATTCTTATCAATCCCTTTAATGTTCATTACAGTTTCAAAGGACCTTAAATGAAAGTAAGGATTGTCAGTTGGCTTAAACTTAGGGATGTCAGTGGCATTGAACTTCTGCGGAAGAAGCTCCATGTCCACTGAGACCCCTTATGAGCTAATGCCCTGTTTTTTTTCCTATCCTTGCCTATCTTGAGCAATGAGTTAAACAATTAAGTGAATTGTTTTATTTAGTACTTGGTCAAGGAGCAAGGGCAGATTAATACGGTTCGAGTAATTACCGCAACAATCTCTTAGGCGTTCAACTTCAAACTACTTTCAGTTTGTTCCAATGGCCACTAAGGAAGACGTTGAGAACCTCAACAAAACCATCGAGACACTCGCTGCCATGGTACAAAAGCTCACAACTAGGGTCACTACCATGGAACAAAACAAGGTCATTGTTTCTACCCTTGACAAATTGAAGGAAAAGATGAGTAAGATTTATGAGGATTTCACTTTTGTGGAACAGCCTCCCACTCCTCTAGATGTGAAAGACAGACTCCCTAAAAAGTTCTCCACTATTGATATTCCAAATTCCAAGCCTACTGACAATCCAATATTCCATTTGAAGGCGTTCTGTGCAACAATGGCTCTTAAGGGAATGGACATAACACTCTTTCCTACCGTGTTCCCTCTCTCCTTAGAGCATTCTTACGAACAATGGTTTTATTACCTATATTCCAAGCTTACTGCGACTTGGAAAGATGTCACCGACAATTTCATAAATCGTTAAAAGTGTAACATTGAAACTAAAACTTCTGAACGTGAACTCTCCATTCTCAAACAGAAAGAAAATGAGGATTTCACCGCTTATCTGAACAGGTGGAGGGAGACGACTTCAATCTTGGTAGATCCTCCCAAAAAAAAGAGAGATGGTTCGCCTCTTTATTCAAAATCCGATTCACAAGTATAAGGAACATCTCAAATTTCTTCCACTGAACATTTTCAAAGTTGTATACAACATCGGCATCAATATCAAAGATGAGCTAGTAAAGATTAATGTTAGTAACATTAATAACACTTGGGAAAACAAGAAGAACGACCATCCTTCTTCTTTGTCATCTAAGCACGAATAACTACCAATAATATAAGCTAAGTTGATCTCAATGAAGTGTTAGCTCTTAACGCTCCATTACCAAAGAAAAGGATAACTTACACTCTTTTAGGAATGACTTATGATGCGGCCTTTAATCGCCTTTACGGTCAAGGCTTGATCACACCTATTGGGCCATTTCCAGAGCCAAAACCTGAAGAAAGGAACGCCAAATGAAACCCTAATGCCATTGCAAGTACCATCAAAGAAGGGGCCACTCTACCGAGCCATGTTGGAATTTGAAGGACGTCATTCAAGACTTGGTGGATGCAAACAAATTTCATGTCCCTCCAGGCGGCAAGAAGTAATGAACACAAGGCGCACAGTAGATCCTTCGTGCGAGATTCCATGAATTTTTTTTAATTTTTTATTATTTTTTATCATTCATCTCCATTCCCCTATTCATGTCTAGCATAGGTTTTCCATTTTGAATTTATATATGTTTCATGTGTTTCGTTCACCTTTTCCATTAATAAAATGAGCATATTTCCTTTACATCTTGATCATAGCATTTTTCATTCATTCATTCAAAAAAAAATCAATTACCAAACTACACACAAGGTACACCAATGACTTGAGGCTCCTTTGCAACCCTGTCATTCCCTATTAACCATTCAATCACATATCCATTTCTTCGTCAACCACTTTGAGCCTTGTCCAACGATTAACCTTATTTATTTAACCCACATTCACTTAACCCTAGGATGGGAAGGTGTGCAATTTATGTAACAGTCAGAAAGCAAGCTCAAAAAAAAAAAATTCTAAAGGCAAGTGTTCCAATGTCGTCAATATGAACACGTCTCAAATTACGTCTCTCATCGAGTGCTTGGTACCGTGCCTGAGAAACATGAATGCTAAGTGAGTGATGGACCTAGGATCTGAGATTGCCTACATGGATTCAAAAGAATGAAAGAAAAAAGAATTAGAATAAGAAAAATATAAGAAAAATAAAACTTGCAAAGTCCAAATTTTCAAATACACAATTGCATATCTTGAGAGCTTCTATCGGGTCTTGAGCCTTTTACCCATTTCTTCATTAAACCATCAGCTTAACCATTACAACCCTTGAATGACCTCTTTGAGGTGCACATACACTTGTGCAAAGTTCGGTTAGAGCTACGTTTGGTGATTTGTAACGGATACGTAGGCAACCTTACATTGAGGTGCGGCCTCATTTATATGCATGATCGAGTCAAACAATATTCAATGCTTATCGCTACCCATTTAGAGATAGACTTGGGGGCTTGAACCCACATCATATTAGCTTACCCAGCCTAAAGAGTCATCATCTTTGACTCTTCTCACATATATATCCATCACCATAACCTTTGCAGCCAGCCTTAGTATCACATTCACACACGTCACTCACACATCCATATCCATATCATCTTTCCCTTTAAGAACCCTTTTTCATGAAATCTTGATTCAACATTGTGCATGTTTCATCATGTTTCAATACGACATTCATCAAATGAAAACATTATATACTTGCTTAGTTTCCCGACCTAAGCCATATTAATTGTTTCATGCATCGCATATCGTGCTTAGCTCCTTGACCTAGCAACATTCATTATGTAATTGTAGACACCCATTTGTGTCTCCCCAAAACCAAACGCAGTGATGAATACCTTTCATGTCATTTGATTATCGAATGAAGCAAAGTGTGAAAAGTCTAGTGATGAGGATGTTTTTATTAAAATATCTCCTTTCTGTTTTTGAAAACATTTCTTTTCTTACCCTATATATGAAAAACGTGCATTCCAGTTTAGTTTGGTCCATTATAAGGGTCTAATAATAGTGTATTTTTATAGGGCTTGAAAAGACCTTTCCAACGATATATTATAATCCCAATTCCGGTGAATAATGAGGAGGTTATGGCCAAAATACTAAACTGGGCCAAGTTTGGTTCTTACATACGGCCCAATGATTTAGAGGAGGGCCTATTATTAATTATCATTTCTAAAGATATTAGGATTGATTATAGTCTTCTAAAATACTCTAGAAGGTTCTCTTAAATCATAATGGATTTAGGATTGCTCATTATGTTTCAAAGAGTTTGAAATTGAATAAAACTACTCCTTTTTAGAATCCTTGTTTTGTACAAGATGGAATATATTCAGATATTATTTTTGTGCCTCATAATATTTATCTATATCTTATATGGTTGGATATATCTTGAAATTATCTTTCCAATGAAATATTATAATATTAAATCCGAGCTTTAACGGAAAAGATATGAATGGAATATGAAACTCTATCCAAAACTGACACCCTTCCACTATTTCGGCCATATCTTTTTATCTACAAAAGATTTTGATTTGATTCCAATTGGGTTGAAAGTAGACTTCAAGATCTTTCCAACTACATATTATATGTCTTATTTGGACTTCTGGATCAAAAGATATGATAAAAACAAAATCCGCAAAAAATTATCTCCCAGCGCCAGACGACAGGCCAGTCGCGCGGCGACAGACACTGTCGCGCGGCGTTGCACACTGTCGCGCGGCGACAGAGGCAGTTGCGGAGACATCGTTGTGTTTTATTCCTCTTCAAACTTTGACTCTTTTTTGTATCATAATCCGGACTGTTTTCATTATAAATAGCGTCCTTAGACCTCCGTTTTTAATCAACTCTCAACCAAAATTCTCTAATTCTTCTCTCCCTCTAAGCTAAAGCTTATTCTCTCTCTCCCTCTTTCTATCCTACCCTTTTACAAACACAATTCCTCATACATTAGCACTAGACATACCTAGCCAAGTTCGCATTTGTCTTCGCCCTAGACGTGAAAGGTTTGATATTTCTGAGGATTTGGTCCCAAATCTCTATTTCAATTATTTAATTTAATTCTTTAATTTTATTATTTTCCTTGAAGTTACTAACATGTGTAATTTGTTATTAGAAAGAGGTACGAGGAATCCAAGTAAGTGCTTTAATTATTTTATTGATATTTCGATATAGAAATCATGCTTAGGTTGTTATTTTGATTCCTAGTATCATGTTAGAATGCTTTTCCTAGTATCATGTTAGGATGCTTTCCTTACTATGATATTTAGGGTGATTTGCTTATATAAATTATGATTTTTATGGTGCCTTTTATTTCTTTCCTAATAGCATGTTAGTACCATGTTAGGGTTAAAGCTTTGATTTTTGATGTTTAGTGACATGTTAGGGTTTGTTATTAATCTTGTTAGTATCATGCCTAGGATCTTGTTATTATTATGCTTTATTTTTAACATAATTATGATTATTTTAATGATGATTGTTATTATTATTATTATGTTGCTTGTTTATATTTATTGTTATTGCTTGATCACACCTTTTATGCATGTTTAAAGGGAATTTGTACTTGTAATCACGCTTAATAAGATAATTAATAATCTTGTTTAGGTTAATTTGATTATAATTCAAGTGATCGCCAATAATAGTTTTGTTTGTGCATTAATATTCAACCAACATAGATAAACAGGTTTAGGCTTAACCTATTGATTGCATGTTAGTCAGAAAGTGCACATGAATACGAGAAGAATAAAGTAGAGGCCTATTATTAGGGCAGGTTCTTTCTCTTTTAGATTGGATTTGTACCTTCATCCCCAAACTTCCATTTTGTTCCAGACCTATTGGAGTTAACGATCTCATGGATCGTTAAGGGGTGTAACCTTCACCCTGTTTTAGGAACGGTTTACAAGTTCCTAAAACTTGTTGGCGACTCTTTTGCTCTAGCTTCGTTCCCTTTGGACGCAACCATGCTTAAGTGTATGATCACAGTGGGGTTCAAGTTTGGGGTAATGCTTGAAATATTCCCTACTGTTTTTGGCGACTCCACTGGGGAGGATTTCTATTTTAATTCCTGAAATTTATTTCGGTAAAGATTTAGAATGAGTGGATAAGACTCGAAAAGTTCTATGTATTTCATGTGCGTAATTTTGATTAACAATATTGTCAAATGCATAAAAAAAGGTTCTCATTGGAAAGACCATCCGTAATGAGTTAAAAACATAAGATTTTTACACGTAGGAAATTTGAGGAATATCTTTCACAACTAGAATCGAAATAATGCTGCGAAAAACTGGAAAATTCTAAGAACACAGACAGCTGCTGAGGCATGTAGGAATTGGCGTCTAGAAAACAGAGCCTGTTGTCGAAGATATGGCTCTGTCGCCGAGCGATAATTCTGTTGCCAAACGACAGGGCTCATATCCTGGCGACAATCCCTGTTGGCTGGCGCTGTGTTCTTCCTCTCTATTCTTGCTTTTTTTTTCTTTGCCCTTTCATACTTCACAAAAGGGAAAAGCCCATACTTCCCTAAGTGAAGCAGAGTCCCATCCTCAGCATAAAGAGGCTTGTCTATCATCCCCATGAACATTGTCTTTAACTTGAACCTCTTTGATTGTTGTGCTTTGTATGGTACCTGTTCATTTGTTGTTAGATAAAAGGTCCTTATTTCTGGGTTCAGATAGAACCACTTTTCATCAATGTAGATTTGATGTTGCATATCCATAAATGTTGGGTCTCCTTCACTTGGAATTGGGTTATTTTGCTGCAACACCCATTTTAGCCTTGCTACTTTGTGATTATCACTTAATGTTGGGTGATTGGTTGCTGTGACAGCCCTAAGTCTCCTTTTTCTTTAACTTGTGTATGACCACATGATTGACATTAAGTGCTGCACCATAGCTCATGTTTGTGGTTCTATTGTAAAGAGGCACAAACATAAGCCACTCATCAGAGTATTCCTTAGGCTTGAGACCTGTCTTGCCTAATTTTTTGCTCCTGACATCTACAACATCTCCCAATTAAATGTGTTTTTTAATTTCTTTAAACCATCTGCATGTTGTAGATCTGTGTACACCATGCTTTCTTGCCAATGAGGACAGCAGCCCTCTTGGAAGTGAGTCTTTTCCATATTAAGCAGTATGGTATCTACTATCAACCTCTTTTCCTGGATGTTCAATTCTCTTCTTTGCCTTGCATTATTTGCTTCTTGATTTTCCACTTCTGGCTCTAATTATGAGTCCCCTGTGTCTGTTGAATCAGTATCTTGCTGATTACTTGCTTCATTTGTGTCTGAAACTTATTGTGAACTGTTGGATAAATGTTCCATATCTCTGTTCTGCTGCATTTCTGTGTCCTGCTCCATGAGCATTCGGCTGATGTTGAAAAATTCATCAAACTTCTCTTCCATGAGTCCTTTTTTCAGATGAGAGGTGATGAAGTGGAGCTGACTTGCTTTTTTTTGGGAGCTTTCAATGGAGCCTAATTTTGTACAAACAACTAATGTTGCTACTAACTCAGCAATTAGAAATCATGACTAATTTTAGTTAAAGATGGTTTTTGTAATTTGCAAAGCATGGTAATTTCTGGTTTGTAATCTAACTATGGAATTCGATTTCCCCCCCCCCCCTTCCCCCAACCCCAAAAAATTTCGGTGATGGTGAATGATTATGTATGAAACGAGTTTCCCCTTTAAATAAGGGGCTTTTGGTTGTGAAATTGGCTTTATGGGAAAATTTTGAATTTGATTTGAATTGTTTTCAAATTTTCATGAAAAGTTTGGAAGGAACCAAAATTGAGGCAAAAAAAATTGCCCTCCTAAAGCTGCCAACCAAAAAAGTGAGGGAAAAAAAAGGGCAAATAAAATAAAATAAAATAAAATAAACATGGTCTCCTTAAAAATTGGGAGCACTTCTTTTCCCACCCTTTTTCACTCTCCTAATTACATACCCCTCCTCTTTAATTCACCCCCTTAAAAGTTTTGCCTAGGAGTCCGCAAACTCCCTCTTTGTTGCGAGTAACTCGTTACGAAGGGAGTAATACACTTTAAAATGAGATTAATGGATGTTAGGAGTATAATTTGATGAACCATGAGCTTTAAACAAGGGAAATGATATAATTTTTCTCAAAAATAACTTTCCATTTATAATGTGTTGCAAATATTGTGATATTTCCATTTTAGGAAATTGTTACAAGTATTAAAAAACAAAAGAAGTATTTAAATAAGTTCAGGGCATAAAAGATAAGTTCATTTCATAAAAAATAAGGATAATCTCTAATAAGGGTTATCTATTTCAAATTACAACTAAATTAAGTTCAGATAAGTCCATATAAGTTCAAATAATTGAAAATCAAGTGAATATAACGCACCCTTAATGTTATCAAAGTTATCCCAAGTTTTTGCAATAATCACATTATGCAAAAATTGAAACACAAACTGAAGTATATCTATGCTAAATCTTTTACAAAAATAAGAGCGTTTATTATGTTAAATATTCATTGATGACATTATGCACAATTTAAAGACACATGCTAACTAGTCAGCTACTCCGGAGATATTTGGATATTATGAATTTAAGTTGTCAATGACAATAATCGATTAACAGGGCATCATACTATGACAGCTACCTGCATTGTTTAGACCTAAACTTTTCTGAATCAAGGAGCTGAAGAACAAGCTTCTCAAGCCTTCTGGTATTTATACTAGGTTTTATAGCATCTGAATTCCCAAAACGAGCACATGGATCCTTTTCAGGAACATAATTTCCCAGGCACCATCCCCCGGGGGAAAAGTAGCCATCCGTTCTCCTTAAAAGTTCCCGATCAATCTTCTCAAGAACGGGGTCATTCATAGAGAATCTATGTGCAAAAGGAGCACCACTCTGTACCATTTCATCAAAATGCTCCTGGGTTAAGTTGACAGGTTGCTGATTCAGAGGGTTATCCCACTTCATATACCGAAGGTCATGGTTTACAGTAGTATTCTGATAATTTTTATGGTTACAGACCACAGTGTGAAAGTAGCCCTCAGAAGAGGATAAATAATTTGTGTAATACATGAGAAGTGTCCTAGGAACATTATCCCATCCCCATATACAAAATTCAACAAACGATTTAGTCAGCACCACCCACTGAGACCCTGTCAATGAAAACCAAAGCATCACAATATTATAGGGCCAATGCATAAAGATAGGTAGGAATGCACAGAGTATGGCCCCTAAGTTGTTTCACTCAGTAAAATAATTTATTAGAAAAGACAACAAATACATCAATTGGCAAGAAAAAAATAATGTGAGTTGCTAAATCGAAGTTTTTAGATTGTAAGTTGCTTTTGAGTTTGATTCTGCTAGAAATAATAACAAAGAAGAGCATGTGGATAGTAACATTGACATAGTATGACAATAACAAAGTTAGAACTTAATTAAGGCAACACTCATAATGTCTTATGCAACCAACCCATCCAGTTACACTATTACTTTTTTCTTAGCAAGTGATGTGTGATATTTCAAAAGGTATGTACAACAACTTATAGCATGTTCATTTTAATTTAAGGTATTTTATTTGATCTCTAAGCCAATGATACCGAGTAGTAAGACTAGTAACAAACAACTATTAATATGATGAACATTAAGTGTCAAACTTGAGCTAGTCTACTAGTTTAAAAAAGGATTTGTTGACAATAACCACCTACAATTGTTGCCATTTTAGCAATTACCATCTACAGTTTTTTATTTTATTTTTTTTTTAATTTGAATTTTTCCACCAACTATTTTTTAAAATATTAAAACTTCCACCTACTTGGTTCTCAACTCAAATGTGATGTTATGTGAGGCCCACTAACTACCTTCCCACCCTTTTCCCCTCACTTTCTTCCTTCCTCACTCGGTTTCTCAATCCCTTATATTGTACTCCTCTGAAAATCGAGGGAAAACTACAGAGTAGTATTCATGTTAATTATTTCACGAATTGAAGTGTTTCCCCAATTTTGAGATGAATACATTACATGGGAATGAGAAATCGAGTGAAAAATAAAGAAAGGGAGGAAAAAGGTAGTTAGTGGGCCCCGCATGACGTCACATTTGAGCTGAAAGCCAAGTAGGTGGGAAGTTTTAATGTTTTGAAAAATTGTTGGTGGTAAAATTCAAAATTCAAATTTTTTTTTTTTTTAAACGAAACTATTGTAGGTGGTGATTGTTAAAACTACTACTATTGTAGGTGGTAATTGTCAAATTTTCCTTAAAAAAACATAAAGAATGAGGGCGCAACCGTGGATGTTGCCCGTAATGACTGTAAGAAAAATAAACCCCAAAATCTGTCATAAAGTTGTTAAAAATACTTGTATTATTCAAAGATATTTTTATTCTTTAACAAAGCTTGATGGAAAAAGTCACCTATAGGCATCTAGCCCCCCCCCCCCCCCCCGGCAATTCCCATTGGAAATAGAAATTCCTACATACAACTAAGCAAATTTTGGCGTATCCTAAGAAAATGAATTTAATCTGCATTGAGGGGGCGCTTGGTATGAATATTAGAAATGGAGTGTGTTATGGATTGCGTCAACGGGGTCAACACCGCAAGTCAACTACCACTTTTGGTGTATACGAGGCGCGCAAAGAAGGTTCAGCAAGGGTCAATAGAGGCAGGGAACAAAGAGCAACAAGACAAAGCCAATTAAAAGGAAATTAAGGAAAGGAAGCAGCCTCCTTTAATCATATAATTTGTGGGTTTCTATTCTGGTTATTTAAATATCACATGTATTAGTTAAGCCTTGAGTATATGTATTGTAGTTGAGGAGTAAGAAAGGCATCCAGAAATTGAGTGAAGTTATTTGTGAGGTTTGTGGCCTCAAGTCACTACTTAGAGACTCATAGCCTAAAGTTATGCTTATCCATTGTAGTTTGCTGTAATCGGATTGCCATTAATCAAATACTCAAGCTTACCCTTAATTGTGCCCCATTATTATTATTAATTTTGTCGTGAGAATTTGGTACATAACAGAGTGAGTAGAAAGGAATTAAATAAGAAGGAAAAAATCTTTTCACGGTTATTTTATTATTTGTGTAGTTTAAACATGGAAAGGAATCACCTAAACCCAAATCTCTTTATTTTTGTTTGAGAAGGGTAAGGGTAATTGTTACCTTAGCTGTAGAGCAGTAACAAATAGGTGGAAATCATTACTCTTAGGTAAGGGTAATAGTTATCCAAGCCTTCTAACCAAACATTTGGTAACGGTAATGGCTTAATTGAATCGCTTTCTAGCCCTAAAAATACTCTTACCAAATATGTTGTGAATGTTAAGGGATGGTTCCTTGTCACGCGATTCATGTGCATTGAATGTTAATGAGATGGTATCCTCTTATGACTATTGTAAACCTCTCTTAAATTTGATTTGTATACTATTTTTATTTATCACGCTACTAATGAGTGTCATTTATGGCACTACTAGGGTAGTATTTTTCTTTCGTTTTTGGTAATTTCTAGCTTATTTTATTGCGTTTTTAGGCAATAATGCTTGCTTTATGTGAATGTGTGATAATTTAGAGAAACGTGTGTTTGAAATAGTTTTCTTATTTCTTGTACGCAATTCTTTGTTACTCTTGCTTTCCTATTTGCTTACCTTGTTTGTAGCTGTGTCGGCTTTTTCAAGATTCAAGGATAAAGAAGGAAGCTTGATATTAGCTTTAAAAGCCAATGTGATTAAGTTTGGGAAGCTAGAGCAAGAGCAAGGAAATGTTGGAGGCAAAGCAAAGTACCCAAGAAAGACCGCAACAACCTAGGGCATGATTTCTCAATTTGCCCTTAGTTCACTCGTCCCATGGCATCTTAAGCTATCAGCTACGCGGGCGCGCATTCCTTGGTTTGCGTTTCAGTAACCAGCATTTCACGGCAGCGCAAATGTTAATCTAGAGCGCGCCCAAATGGGTAACTTTCCTTTATTTTCAGCATTTAATTTTGTTATTTGATGATCTTGTTAGGTGATTTTCATTGCTACATTTAGTTAATTCAATCCTTTAATTCAATTCAATGTTGATGATGATTTTGGTTAATTTAGTTGTAGAATTTAGTAGATTCTTTGCTAGGGATTAGGGTCAAACATGTTTGATTGTTCAACGTGAGCTTAATTTGGGAATTTTGAGTGATTTTGTATGGTAATCAAAGTGATTAAATAAGATTTGCTTTATGCTTATATTGATTGGATTGGCCGCCCTTGATGTTAAGCATGCTTCCATGATTGAATTCAATTGACATGGGAATTGATGTTGTGTTCATCATAATTTGTTGAGAATTTGATCATGCTTCTTCTCATTGCCTTGCTTTAGAGGGATCTAGGTTATATAATAAGAGGATGATTGATTAAATGCTCCTAACTACTCCTACTACTAGTCTTTGTTATGCTTAAATCACTTGTTTCCCACACTTTGCTTGATTAACTATGATTACATGTGGATCTCGAATCCCTAGTATCTTTTATTGAATGAATTAAGTTCTCGCTTGTTGCTACTTGATTTAGTATAGTTCAAATCTCTCAAACTCAATTTCGAAATAGCTTTGTCTTTAACCATTTGCAAAAGACTTCCCTTCCCTCGTGGATCAACCTCTTACTTGCCACTTTGCTAGTACTGGTTTGAGTTGACATAATTTTCCCTTATTAATTACACACATTTTCCTTTTCCTTTTTCTTTCCTTTTTTTTCAAACTTTTATTCAATTGATTATTTTACTATGCTCTTGTTCCTTTTCAAACGGTTCCTTATAATGATTCATGTTAGTCGAACCCAAATCATTTCAAAACTAAGGCTTTGTTATTGTTGTATTGAATGTCAATAGGAATTATTTCTTCCTATATCCAACCAAACAAACACTTAACTAGCCCTAGACTGTTGTACACTTGTAGAAACTTCTTATAAGTCTTGCCCTTCTCATTGTCATTCATATATAGTATTAATATCTTATAAATATGTAAGTTTCTCATACATTAACTCTCCGTTATCTTATGTAGTAGGAAGGTCTTCGAATTTTTATAGTAACTTGCTTTCTTTTTATAAGAGCTCCCAGTAATGGACGGGCACCAACTCAAGAGAATAGAATACAAACATGTAAGAGCTATATTGAGAACCTTAAGAAGATGATGAATCTTCATATGAAACAACCAAGAAAAGAGGGGAAAATCAATCAACAACCATTTCAAAGCAACACAAAATAAACCTAAGCTTAATTTTGAAATCAATGGGATTTTCTCTCAATCTTAATGATTATTTGCTTTCTTTGTGATTGCTTCTTTGTAATCTTTGTGGTTACACCTTAATTCTAGCTTTCTGATGCGAGAGAATCGACGCTACTTTATTCGACTAATGTGACTTGACGAAGACGGGAAAATTTTCGGCTCAGTTTGAATTATCTGGATAATTTTCTTCGTATATGGGATGCAATTTAGCTTTTTTAGTTATGATCTTGTAATTAATCCTAGCCTTTTATTTTGTATAGTTTAGATTTAATGAGGTTTAAGGTTTTATTTCATGTACTAGTGTCTTCTTATAAAGAAGATCTTTTATGATGTAAAGCGGTGACTTGTTTAGAATATAAAAAACATGAGAGTTTTTCTCCTTATTGTGTTCTTGGTGATCTCTCCTTTGTGGTAAAACCTCAATCTTTATTAAACTTTGTGATTAAGATTGAAACCCTTGTTATCCACACCTTGTGACTAGTGAATCAACTTATTTTGCAAGATAATCTTACTTTGTGTTTGATTATTTTAGCTTGTTTCCTTAAATCTTGATCCAAGACCATATATTTAATTTTCTTTGCCCTCAAAAACTACAAAAATCGTCAAAATAGATGTGTTCTTCTTTTCCATTCAAATCTAAAATCAAGTAGCCAGCTTTATTCCCCCAAAGGGTAAATTTAGGTGGAAAGCCAAACAAGGCATGGTTCTAGCACTTGAACAAATGCAAGCAGCAATTTATAACACTAGAAGCTTTTTAACAAATACTTAAATGACCGTAGGGAACCCCTTAATGTCTAGTTTGAATTATATTAGCATGTTAGCTCATTCATTGGAGATTATTTTGAGTTAGCCAACCTTTAAAGCTTCTAATTGAAAGAAACCCTAGAGACTCTTATGAAATGGACCTTACTTACAGTAGTTATATATGATCTAAGATAACATGGATAACAAACTATAGAACCAACTTTTACACAAAATCAAGTTCATTTAACTAAATTGTTTCGCGGTACACGTCAAACTTGATTTCTAAGGCTTAAACTTCATCAAATCAAAAGAAATATTGAATGGAATACTCATTAACTAGTTAAGCATTATAATAGCCATTAGCTATCTATAAGCACGATTAGTTTACCTAACACCCTCTTAATCCTAACTATGTACAGGAGTTAGTCTCTCTCTAGGTTTAGGTTAGGATTAGAGTAGTTTAGAGACAAAAAATAAGGGTTTCACCATTGTTGAGCTTTGGATCTTAAAGAAGAATATTGATCATCTTGCTTACAGACATTCACCATCATTCAATGAGAATTTCTAATCTTCTCTCCTCTAACTTTATTGTTTATTGCTTTTGATTATTGCTTTAGGTGTTAGTATTGCTTGTTAACCATGTTGATGCTTGTTGACTTAGATGATTAATCTTGTTATTAGCATGATTAATGAGTGATTTGGTGATAATGTAGTTGGATCTTGAGCATGTTTTAGGGTTAGAAATTGATTTGTTTGTGATTAAAATGCTTTGTCTTCCATGTCTTACCAATTATTTTATTTGATAGGCCCTATCAATTGTCGTAGTTGGGTGGATTGAACTAAATTATGGTGCCAGCGTGATCTTGGAATGTCTATTGAATGATTTGCTTGATTTGTACCTCAATTCGTGTGGCTTATGATGATAGTGTAAGTTGTGCTTAAATTGACAAATTAATTAATCCCGTAGGTGGTTAGATTGTGCTTTAAATCATTGACATGAGTTGCTTAGTTATGATGAATCACATTTATATAGGATTTATAGGCACGTTTATGCTAGTTTTATAGTTGCTTTTTAGGTCTTTTAGTCGCTTTTAAGTTGCAAATGTATAAGGTTGTCCATTTTGTACTCTATTATGCTTCGTTTGTGTTATCTTAATGTTTTATAACTATTTGGACGCTTTCGGAGTAGTTTTGAAAGAATCGGACAATGAAAGGATGAAACGTCGATGAATCGAGGTCGCTCAATGAAGGATCGAATGGCCGACTAACAATGTAGTAGGGTAAGCGGCTCGTGATGGGCCTCGTCTTCCGACCTTTGCAAGCTTCGTCGACTATGATTCCACATGTCACAACAATCAACTAATCGTTACTTATGTAAGTGCTATTTTTCTGATTTTATTTTATTTATTTATCTTTGGATTACTTTTAGGATAATATTAATACTCACAGGATATTCGATACCTTTTATTTCTTTTATTATTTTACGTTCATTGTAGTTCTCTCTTGAACCTTAGTTTCTCATGGCATCTCCAAAGATTCTTCCATGGATGATTCTTGGGTTTATTATTTTGATTCATTGAGGTATTTTTATGTCAATATATTGCTTTCATTTATGCTTTCTTTATTAGATTTGGTATTTGATTATTTTATTTCATGCTAGAGTAGTCTATTTCCAGGGTTTTTTATTGATATTATTGACATACTGATTATTAATTTTTCTAATTGATAGTGTTTTTATTGTTAATCTTGCAATCTAATCAATAGTTTGATTAATTCATGTTAATAAAAGTTTGAATCGAAAGATCTTACTTTTAGAGGCTTACCTACTATTAACAATTCTTAGCGACCGAACTACATATGTTGAATTGAGAGCGTTAAGAACCGACCGTAGGCTTAGCAATTGCTCTAGATAATTGGTTGATTGAATTGTTATTGATATTTGATAGATTTAGAACTATAAACATGGTGAACCATAACCATGGGTCTTTTTATTAATTGTTTTGTTCCTACTTTAATTTAGACTATCTTTTTATCCCGATTTCGTGACTTAGTTTAGTTTCTCCAATTTCTTTACATTTTTAGTTGGTTTTGTTATAAATTTATCTTTGACAGGTGTATGATAACCTATCAAGTTCGCATTTCGATTTGATTTCATGCCTTGTTTATGCTTCAGTGAATGCTATACCTAAACTGTTTCCCTTAGTGTTTTATTTTTTTGCTTTAACATCTTTAGACTTTAGTTTACTTTCCCCGATATCGAACTAACACTACTAGAATTCGGTTAAATTGCAACCTTTTTTCTACGACCGTCAAGGAAACGGTCGCAAAATATACAAGGCGTGAAATTACGACCGTTTTTTACACAGTTTTTTTACAAGTTCGCAATGTCACGACCGTTTTGAAAGCGATCGCAGATTTGCGACTGTTTTACGGCAGTTTTTGGTCTTTTACACGTTCGCAAAGAAGTTTTGAACAATTAAAAATAATTTTAAAATAAAATAACCTTTTTACGACCGCTTACATTTTTTTTAAAAGGACAGCCATACACCTAAACCCTAATCACTCAACACTCACACCGCTTCTTTCTTTTCTCTCTCTTCTATTTCCTTTCTCCCTCTTCTCTTTAGCCTTAGCTTTCTCCTTCTATTTCCTTTCTCTCTCTTTCCTTAGTTGTACATTCCTTTCTCTTTCTTCTCACGTTTCCATGCTTCATCAACTGGAGTTCACAGCACCATTTCCTCCATTTTCGTTCTCCGTTTTTCTTCTTAAAATTTTCCTTTTTCTTCAAATTTTCATCAACGGTTTTGGGTGTTCGAATTTTCGTCACCAAAGGGTTAATTATGGTGTTTATGGTCAAATTCGACCATAAAAATTCCAGATGTGGAGTTTTTATGGTTGAATTTGACCATATAAACCCAATGAGGAAGAAATATTGGAAAAGGTATAATGTTTTTTCTTGAAATTTTATTTGTTTTTGTTTATTTTCAATTTTTACAGGTTTAATTTGTTTTTTATTCGATTTTTTGGCCAAAATTGGTCAAATTTATGCGCATTTAATTATTTTTTGCGATTTTATTTATGTGGGTTTTATTTCATCCCATTTTATTTATGTGGTTTCGATACTTGTTTGAATTTGTATATGTAGATATAATATTTGTTCGGTTTTATTTATGTGGGTTTAATTTTTTGTTTATTTTGAATTTATGCAGGTTTTAATTCTTTTTTTGTTCAATTTCTTGGTCAGAATTTTTTGGGTTAGATTTTAGGTCGATAATCTTTGTCGAATTGTTCTTCATTCTGGGTTTGGTGCTTTTTCGATAATTTTGGTTTGATTTTTGTTGAAGGTACGTTGATTTTTTTGTCGAATTATTCTTCATTATTTTTGGTTTGATTTATGTTATTTTTAGATGTGATTTTCATTTTGAATTTGTATTTGATTTTTGGTAATTTTTTATTTTTGTTTGATATTTGCAGTTTTTTGCTTTTAATTTTGAAGTATTTGTGCTGGGTTTCATTTTATTAATTGAATTTTGTGGTTTCTGCTTGTAATTTGGATTTTTGTGGTTTTTTTTGGGTTGAATTGATTTGTAGTCTGATTTAGGTTTATTTTTGGTTTGCTTTGATTTCTGGATAATTTTTTTTTTGTTTCATTTGTTTCCGTTTTCAGTAATTTTTTTTCAAACTTTTGGCAACCGCTTTTGGCCGTCGCAAATGAACAACTTTGCGACCGCTACAATACCAGTCGCAATTAATATAAATTACGCCGTTAATGTAACGGTTTTTGAAAATAAAGGAAACGATCGAAAATAAATTGCGACCATTAACCAGTCGCAATTTTGACTTTGCGACCAAGTGAATAACGACTACCATGTTAAGACCGTTGACGGTTGCAATTTTTTTAAGCGGCCGTTTTTGCTATTTTCAACAACCATTATAGACGGTCAAAATTTAGCCGAATTTTAGTAGTGTAACTTAGTTGGGTGATAACATTTTGTGGTATTCGTTCTCTATGATTCGACCCCTATGCTTGCCTTATATTCGTATTAGGTTTGTTTAGGTTTTTATAAATTGTATTTGATCTAAGGATAGCTAACGACGTGTTTATTCCCTCAGAAAGTTGTTAACTACAGCTCGAATCCAAAATACCCCCTCCTATTCTAAGGGTGCAGCAGCATTGGAGTCTTAAGTCATTTTTACAATATTTTCTTCTCATCTAAGCGACAATAAAAGAAATTCTATGCGCAAAATTGTTTAGTTGGGTTAGATGACCTTAAGAGCACCAAAAAAAAATCCCAACCACATGTAAGTTTTATGTCTCCAAATTAACTTCTCTGTTGCCCTTGTTTCAGTCTTAAACTTAAGTCTTTAGCTATCTAGCATTGTAGCTTGACCTTTAAAATCTAAATTATGTCCATAGCAAAAAAAATCGTGGGTGTAGTTGCAACCGTTGTAATGTCACAATATTGCATGAGCAGCATCTTAACTAAGTACGCTTAGACCATCTCCAATGGTGAGACTCAAGTTTTAGTATTGAAATACAACATGAGTTGTTTTTTTACCTCCAATGGTGATACCATACTCATTTCTCAATTTAGCAACTCATGTGAACTCTAATTTCCCAATGGTAAGACTCTTAAAATACTAGTATAGAAATGTCACTTTCAATTTATGACCCACCAAATCCATTTATTTTTTAATATTAAAAATTATAAGATTAATTAAAATTAAAAAAGGTAAAACTTAAATTAATTACAAAATATATTAGAATTTTGACAAGGGCCCCACACTTTTTTGTGAAATGAGACTCAAAATTGAGTATCTAAACTTAGTAACTTTCTTTTGGAGTTGCTAAGTTCAGATACCAACCTATTGGTATACATTGCAAAAAAATACTCTCTTGTCTCCTAAAAAATACTCACTTGAGTCTCACCATTGAAGAGGGTCTTATCAGCACCCATCGTGGAATGAAAAAAATAAAGTTAATAAAATCATACATGCAAAGAATCATTTTTGTGTAGTGTTTCCAACCCAGTCAAGTATTATGTGAGTTTTATGAAACTTTTGATATGATCTTTAAACCCTTAAATAAGTTTTGATATATTGTTTATAGAAACTTGAATGCGTATTCAACCTTTTGAGGTGCTTGAATTATTCTAAATTGTTATTATAGTGGGGTATAAGGGTTATTTTTATTTCTTAACTTAGCATTACTCTTAGAGAGGAATATTGGGATAATTTACAGATTTACTAATCAATGAAGCATCTTATTAACTTTCTTTCATCCATCCTCTTTTTATTGTTTTCTTACCGATTTTAAAATCCAAAAACATGAAATTTTCTTAGTATTAGTTTAACCTTACTCTAGATTACTTAATGCTGAATACTTAACATTATGTAGCATTAGTGATAATTTATTCAAAGGAAGATTATATAGTTTTTCGATTTAGTTCATCCATAGCTATTCGAAGTAATTTTATGTGTTAGCTTTGATATTCATAGAGTGAGTATTTGAGCCTTAATTTAAGCTTAACAATGCCTAGTAAAAGAAAATCTTGAATCATACTATTAAAGTATATTTTAACACTAGTAAGTAGATTCTTAGGTAGAATTGGGCGAATACCCAACCAAGCATATTAGTAATAAATTACGGGGTTTAAGGGAAGAATTAAATTGTTTACATTATTCTAGCGGGTTTTTTTTTCAATTAATTGTATTGATGAAGGCCTCATCCATATATGATTAGTTTTCTTCAATCTAGTTGATAAGCTCTTGTATAGATTAAATAGCAGCTTTTAGTTTATTAAAATTGGTAGAGCATCTTAAGTTAAATAGAGTGTTAGAGAGTGTGTATCTTTTATGATTTATTAATAGATTTGTAAAAGTAATTCAAGGAGGAGATTTGATTTTTTGTTGTATCGATTGTTTAGCCTGATAATCTAGTTTGGATCCTTGGTAGAGGATTAAGCTCTTTTATGGATTGAATAGCAGCTTAGTTAATTGAAATTGGTGGAGCATCTCAAGTTAAATAGAATGTGCAAGAGAGTTTGTTTATATGATGTATATCTTGTATGATTAATTGATAAGATTTGTAAAATGAATTCAAGGTGGAAATTTGAATTTATGCTCTATTGATTGTTTATCCCGATAATCTAGTTCGGAACCTTGATAAAGACTTAAATTAAAATATTGAACACTAGATCCCCTTCCCTGAATCCCCATAAACTCATTTTGTGTACACTTGTGTGCTAGTCCCCATCACCTATGTTTGGATGGAAGGAAATGAAGGGAAAGGAAAAGAAAAGAAATAGAGGGAGGGAGTATCTTTAATTTGGATAACAAATTAGGGATGACGGGAATAAGAGGGGAGAGAAATGGAGAGATTAAATTTTAAGAAAATGATCCCTCCAACAATGGAGAGATTTGGAAGGAAAAATATTAGGAACTTAAGAGATGAGTACCAATCAATTTGTAATCAATAATTAACAAAGTAACTAAAACAAAATGATAAAGTTGTAATAGAGATAATCATATGATATGGGTACCTCATATGTGATGTGATAGCATTCAATCCAAAAAGTTTATCTTAAAATTTTATCAACAACTTGAGCATCGCCCAGACACAAAACATAGTTAGTTAAATGTCTTTGTTCTTTGATGTGTTATTACATACATACCAATGTTTATCAGTCCTAGAATAGTCGTATTAAAAGTAACTTAGGAAATATTATAAGAGAGACTTTGCTTTTATATTGGTTCTTTTTCAGTTGTCTTCTAATTCCTATTGGGAGCCTTATTACAAGGTGTAGACTAATAATGTTTTCTTACATATTGTTATAAAAGTTAACAAGGTAGTATAATGATGTTAACCATCAGCAATCAAACCAAATAAAGGAACAAAAAAAATGAGCCCATGATGAATATATTAAATAACTTTTTCAATAACTAAAAACATAAGAAGCTATTAATCAAATGATCTTGAAAGTTTATGATAACCACCAAAAAATAGAAACAGGTTTTGTGATTCTAATAAACCGTCAAGACAAAATCAGTTAAAAGGAAATAGTTTATATTGTCAAAAAGAAGGCTTGGAGAGAACAAATGCCTAATTTTCAACTCAAATATTAAGGTGTAAGGACAGCACACATACAACACACATGCATACAAGTACAATTACACAAATAGTGGTCAAATATACAAGCACGTAGGCATCAAAAATGCACACACACAAAGGCTAACACTCAAATTTTATGTTTCATGATACAACACTAATAGTTAGGTCAAGACATGATATGTAAGATAAAATAAAAGAAAAGAGGGGGGGGGGGGGGGGGTTGTATAGCCTTACCTGTGAACAATTTAAACGAAGAAGGCATAGACCTTTTTTCTTTTGCCCAAAAAACTCCCGATTTTTTTACATGATACAAGCCAGGATCAATGATGATAGGTCGTGCTCTTTGATGTCTGCATAAAGAGGAAGTCTGTTAATATTTTCTTTTAGTAATAATTCTGAATTAATAAAGACATGAAATAGAGGCTAAAAGAATACTCACTCTTTCCATCCAATATCACTCGTGTGCTTAAGAAAGTTCAAGTCTCTAGGCAAGTAAGAGAAGATGTGCAGAAGATCTGCGTAAAAAGACAACACTTGAAATTAGCTTTATATAAAAGAGGGAAAATAAAATACACACAAATAAATAAGAAAGATGAAACGCTAGAAGCACTTTGATATTTTTGCCTTATAAGTCTTGAATATCAATAGGAGCTATTCAGCCACTTCCTCCTCTTCTTATCACTGTATCTCTACTTTATTTCTCCTATTTCTTCCCTCAATTTTGAAATAAACTAAATTAGCCTAATAGGAAAGAAACTAAAATTTGGACAGTAGAGTATACTTGAAAGAGAAGTACCACCGAAAAGCATTGCAAAAAATTCCTAAGGACCAAAAGCTTGTCAATAACCTGATAATCAATAATGAATATGACAGGTATAAGGGATAAAACTATTGTTTGTTAGTGTGTCATCTGTGCTACGGTAGTAAGATCAGTACTTCTTATCAAATTTGAGTCAATACGGCTATAGTAAGTTTGTGCTGCATATTCATATCTGAATAAATTACTATTTAGCTTAATTAACTTTTTATTCAATTTTTTTTTTTTCTCAAAGACCTTCAAATATCTTTAGGTCTTTACTCTTTAGGTCATATAATTTGCTAACAAAATTTTTACACTAATTATTCATACATCAAGTGATGGCTAACAATGAATAGAGGGTCATAGGTGTAAATCTATGAAATTATTACTATATATACAGTTGAAGATTTGTGACATGGGTAATTTACTCTCTCCATCGTACTCAAATAAACAACTTTTTAAATCAAGTAAGTTGAATTACATTGTCTCCTATATCCCTCTTACTGTTTTCAAGATTTGATGCATAGTACCCTAACAATTAACAAGATGCTTTCCTCAACAGTATAATGTACAATCATCAAGATTTAGTATTGCCCCGCTGAATCAACAACTTATGCAATTTCGATTCCCCCCCCCCCCCCTCCCCTGCACTCCCGCTTTGTGTTTCCATGTAAGTCCACATAGCATTATCTACCAATAAACACATTTTACCAACATCCATTGAAAATTTAATTTTGAAAATTCTTTTTAGTAAACAAAACAAGTCATCATTAATAACACATGCTCATTCAAAAATGCAATTCTGGAGCATAAACACTTTTAAGTTCATCATTGATTTAGGGATGGGTTATATTTACCTGATTTTCACCCATCAAAACTTACCAAAACTTGTTATAGATGTATATTGAAATTCAGTACCCTTATTAACTCTTGCCGAACTTATTTTTCATGAATCTATCTTATTAACCCTTCGCCGCCTAAATCAGATGGAATTAATTTCAACAGATTAGGTCCTACATGACATTTGTTTTCCCAAACAATAAAGAATAATTAAATAGCTTCTTAATCAACCACTGCAACTAAATGCTCAACAAAAAAAATGCCCAAAAAAAAAATTACCATCCTGTGAAAAAAGAGGATAATCCCAAGCATTAAGATTAATAAACCAATCCCAATCTTTGGCCTGCCTCAACAAAATAGCAACACCATGAAGCATTGAAGCTGAAGCAGTTGGACCCTTTGAAGTGATCAAGTCCGCCTTTCCAACAACAAAAACATTCCTATACTGCCGCACCACCGGTTCCGATTTCGCAAACTTAGCAATCTCAACTCTTTCATCCTCCGAAGCATCGAGATCAAAGTGAATTAAGTAGTAATTTCTGGGATGATACAAGGCTTGAAGCAATCGCTTGACTTGCGGAGCTTCGCCTCTGGTCGAAGATATCAAGTAAGCGAACCTCGGGATTTGTGGAAGCCTTGATTCAGTGAAATCTCTTGAGTGTGATGAATGAGAAGGGGCAGTTGAAGATGATTTGCGTCGGAGAAGAGCAAGAGAAGAGATGAGTAAGAGAGAGAAAATGGAGAGGAACAAGATTAAGATTCGCCACTTTGTATTGGTTGTGATTGTGTGGTAGATGTGTGGACGTTTCATGGTCAATTTTTTGGGATTTTAAGAATGTATGGTTTCATAAGGAGATCGAAATTGGAGCGCCCGCTTCCAGGAATCGAATCGCCCGCTCTGTGCCAACTGATTAATTGGGCGTAAATCACTGCGGTTGTTGGCGATTGGGTGATGCGATTGTTGGCTCCTCTTTGTGGGCTGCTGTTTCGTGTGTTCGATTGGTGGATCAAAGATGGTTGAATCGGCGACAGACGGTGGTCGTCTTGTGCTGTTTGGGTGTTGAATGTGGGTTGTAGCTGTGATTGGTGGAGTTGCGGATCTCGGTTGCGCGGTTGGAAAAGTGAGAACGAGGGTTGAAGGTTGGTGGTAACAGGTGGCGTGCTGCAATATTGATGGAAAAGGGGAGTCCGGGCTGCAGATGCAATTGCGCCTGGTGATGGTTGGTGGATACTGTGAACTGGTGGTTGGAATGTGGGTTTTGCGGGTTGGTGTTTGAATTGGAGCAGGGGAGGAGTGAGGTGTTGTCGTGTGGTCAAAGATAAGGTTTTGGTGGGGTATAGCCATATAGGTTACTTCCTCCGTGTTTTTTTAAGTATTACAGTTTATAGAGTGTAATGCATATCCTTTTTATTTAAAATATTTTGACGTCGGATACAATTGATTTTTGTAATAGCACAATTTGTATTATAGAATTATTCACTAATGTTAGCAAAATAGTTATGTTATTTGAATTTGCTACTCATGTATTAGTATTAACAATCATTTGGTAATCATATTTGTAGAAAAAAAATATACCATCACTCACAAAGTTGCGGGTGGTTTGGGAAAGAGCATAGTCTATCTATTGTAGTTTTAGAAAGAGACGCAAAGTTGCATGGTAAAAGCAATTAAATTAATTTGAAGTTACTCATATTTTCTTGTTATTGGATGATATTTGTAGGATGAGTTGTAATTTTAATGTCATTGGTACATTGGTCCTCATATTAATAATAAATTTATAAGATATTTATTGAAAAGTTTATGTTAAGTATATTGTTGAGTGTTGACTGATCGTACAACTTTATCTAAACCAAGAATTTTAATTTAAAAAATTTATGAAACTCTGAACTAACTTTTTATTGAATAACACTCTAAACTAACTATTTATCTTTTAAAAAAATCTATCTAAATTATTTCCACCTTTTAATCTTACAAAATCCAACTTATATATCCTAAAAAACCTATTCAAATAAATCATATGTCATAATAATTAATACTATGTAGTTGCCTACATGGCACACACTTAACAAATAATAAAATGCCAAGTGTTAATGTGTTGTACCTTGACTAATCATACAGTTAGGCCCTGTTCTTTTGAGCTTCTGGACAGAGCAGAACAGAGCAGAGCAGAGCGGAGCAGATTAAATTTCAGTAGAGCAGATTTCAGGATAGCCGAGCAGAGCAGAACAAAGCCGAGCAGAGCAGAGCAGATTTCAACATTATTATTAATACTATTATTAATGTTATTATTATTAATGTTGTTGTTGTTATTATTATTATTATTATTATTATTATTATTATTATTATTATTATTATTATTATTATTATTACTATTATTATTACTATTATTATTATTATTATTATTATTATTATTATCACTATTATTATTATTATTATTATTATTATTAATTATTATTATTATTAATTATTAAAATTATTATTATTAATTATTAAAATTATTATTATTAATAATAATATTTATTATTATTATTATTATTATTATCATTAATAATTATTTAAAATAATAACTAATAATAATAATTATTATTATTATTATTAATTATTAAAATTATTATTATTATTATTATTAAAGTTATTATTATTAATAATAATTATTAAAATTATTATTATTATTAATTATTAAAATTATAATTATTATTATTATTAATTATTATTATTATTATTAAAATTAAAATTATTATTATTACTATTATTAATTATTAATTATTACAAAAATTTAATATTAATAAATATTATAATTATTCAAAATAATAAATTATTATCATCAATAAAATATTAATTATTATTATTTAATATTAATTATTGTTGTTGTTATTATTAATTATTATTTGAAAATTAAGCAGAGCAGAGGAGAGCCGAGCAGATTTCTTTTGAGGAGAGAAGAATAGAGCATATTTGATTTGAACAGAGCAGAGCAGAGCAGAACAAATCAGAGTAGAGCAGAGCAGCTCTAAAGAACAGGGCCTTAATATATCATTATATTTTTTTTATCACGACTTCAAATAACATGAACTTAATTTTTTATCGCACTAAAACGATAATTTTTATCTCACCACACCAAAACTAAAACTAAAATCATACATTAGTTGTATCATAAGAATAATGTATGAATTAATAAAATATGATAAAAAAAAATTAAATTAACTTAAATATGCAAAACGTAACACATAGGGTGTGATTATATAGACTTGTGCTATAGACCTGGCCTATAGCTTGTAGGAGTGATTGTATAGATTCCTGGAGTCCTAGTTGTAGTTTTTTTTTTAATTTTTTTTTTTATTATTTACTTATTTAGTTATTTATTAAACCTACAAATTTTTAATACTCCTAGACTCCTAGTACATTATGTTTTGGTTTTTTTTTCCTAATCCAATTTTTATTTATTTATTTTACTCTTACCTAAGGTAAAACTCTAATACTTCGTAACTTCTTTTATCTTAATTATAAATCTTAATCAATCTATCTAATTCGCTAGTTTATAATTAAACATGTCAAAATAACCCGTAATTACCGTCTACGTGGCGTGACACTTGGCGAAAAAATTGGAGCGCCAGTATCGCTGTCTCGTGCCCTGGCTAAAAGTTTAGCTTTATATATTAGTTATATGATTGGGCAGTAGCAGGGGCTGCATTTGCTCAATATTGGGTTTCTTTGAACAACACATCGACATCTCGAACACAAACCCTTTAAGCCTTGAAAATCGATCTTTGACCTGAATGCATACCTACCCACACGAAGAAAACTGAGGAGAGGATTGGGACAATGAAAAAAAAATAAATGAAAATAAACGAAGTAAACTAAAATAAAGGAACACAAATAAAACACAAACCAAAAATAAATAAAACTATGAAATCGAATAAAAGTAAGCAAGATACGAAAATAAACTAAAACTAATAAAATGAAGAAATTAAATTAAAATACGCCAAAATTATCATAAAAATTAGAAACATTATTAACGAGAAAACAAGAGAATAAAAGGGAATATAAGATAAAACAAGCACAAAAATGACTCTAAAACTACTCCCTAAGACTGACTTAAATGTCACTCATCAAATTCCACCAAGCTAAGATTTTGCTCGTCCTATAGCAAAACAAGAGCGAAACATAATGGAAGATGATGACACATTTATAGGCAAATTTGTCAAAAAAAAAAACCTTTTAATTTGCAAGAAAAAACCTTTTAAAGCATTTTTTATTAAAAAAAAAAAAAACCACCACGATCAATTTTTTTGTCTAAGGAAACCTTGCCCCACTTTTCGGGCATTGACTACAATTTCCCGGTGTTGACTCTCTTTTTTCACTACTTGCACTATACTATTTGTTTTATTTCCCTCCAATTTGTTTTTCCTAACCTAATTTTCCCTCTTTTCCCTCTATATATTCTAGGGCTTCCTTCCCCAAATCAGTAGCTTGAAAAATTAGGAAAAATTTCCCCAAATCAGAACAATTGAAAGGTAATTTAGGGTTCTTCCACAAATTCTAGGGTTCAATCGTTCTTCTTTCCTCTATGATTCCTCCTTATTTGATTTCTTGTGCTTCCCCTAATTTTTGTGACGCAAATTGATGATGCAAGTCTAAGCATGGAGAACTTCGAAGATTTGCTTATCATGCATCAAGATAGCTTGTCCCTAAACATTGATTCAAGCCAAGCATTGCATGGACACTTTCTTGGATATCAAAGCAAAGCCACGGTTTGCTTAGTGGTTTTTCGTGGAGTCTAGTTCACTTTCTTGAACTTTCTTGAACTTTCTTGAATTTTCTTTACTTAGATTTTGCTTACAAGTTTTTACCTTTCACTTGAAAGGGTTTTTCTTGGTTCAAGCATTAGGATCTTTAATCTTTATTTAGTTCTTTAATTTTTATTTATTTATTTAGTTGTTTTTAAAATCAGTTAGTTAGCAAAATAAATCAGTTTAGGCGTGTGCTTGTTCTCCAAGGAGTTTGATGTATGCTTGTGCGCCAAGGTGCTTGCTCTTCAAGCAAGTTAGAATTCTAGTTTAATTAGGATTGAATTAGGGACTTGTCCTAATCTTCCTAGGTAAACTAAGTCTTATAAATAGGGCTGTAAACACACGAATAAACATACATAGAGTCCCAGGTTACGTAACTTCGGAAAAAATTAAACTGGGAACAATTGGCTGAGAATTTTTGCGTGATTTTTTTTGCATTGAACTCTAAAAACGTCCAGCTACCACCATATAAAATTTCATAATTTTTAGTTGAGTAACGCGTTCTACACAGCCTCAAACATTTGGTGTTTGTGCACTGATTTGCGGATGGGAGTCCGGTTTTTGTGTTGCCTAGTTTTCCTTCAAGATTCGATCTTTTAATCAAGATTTTTGCATAAACTGACTTGGTTTGTGTAGGAATCATGAGTGACGAGGAGGTTCCACAAGTTCCAAGGGGATTAACCTTAGAACAGGCTCAAAATCTTAGAAGAGATAGGCGAATTGACAAGTTGGCAGCAAGGATGGATGAGATATTAAAAAGGCTTGATACTCTTGCTGGAGGTTCTTCAAGGAAAGGGAATTCTAACCCTAATTCTGGTTCAAGTGAGGAAGAACAACCAAGGAGGAACCCAAGGAGGCCACGAAATAATTATTCCTCAAGTGATGAATCACCAAGGCCTAGGAGAAGAGATAGACCAAAGGATGATGATAGGAACCTTAGATTAGATCTTCCCGAATTCAATGGAAGTATGAATGAACCTGAAAAATACTTTGAGTGGATTAGAAGGGCCGAGACACTTTTTTATTACAAGGAGTATGATGAAAGGAAAAGATGCAAATTGGCTGAATTAAAACTGATCGGTTATGCTAGTCTTTGGTATGATAATCTAAAGAAGAAAAGGCATAAGGAGGGGCGTGCAAGAATCTCAACTTGGGAACAACTCAAGAAGCACATGAAAAAAAGGTTCGTACCTAATGATTATATTCAAGATGTTTATCTTAAGATGCAACTTTTTAAACAAAATTCTATGACTGTTGAGAATTATATTGGTGAATTTGAAAAGTTATGCATGCTATGTGGCTTAGAAGAGATTGTTGAGCATAAGATTGCTAGATTTATTTCGGGGTTGAATGATAATATTGCTGAAAAAGTTGAATTGCAACAATATTGGTCATTTGAGGATGTTTGCAAGGTAGCTTTGAAAGTTGAAAAACAGATAAAGGGGAAGAAAGGGACGTACACTAAGCCCTTTGTAAAAGGTTTCACTAAACCTTTTGAGAAGAACAGCTTGGAGAAAAGTGGTTCTAGTTCGAACTACAAGGAGACTAAATCAAAGTTTGAAGCTCCTAAAAAGCTTGTTGAAGATAGGAAGTGCTTCAAGTGTGGTAGTGTTGGTCACATTGCAACTAATTGTCCATCAAAAAGAGTAATGACTGCTCAAGAGTGGGAACAAGAACAAGCTAAGTGTGAGCAAGGTAGTGACTATGAAGAAAAGAACGAAGAGGAAAACTTTGAAGAAGAGGAGGGGCATATTGACGAAATTGATCCCGAGACTCATGGTCAAAGTTTGGTTCTAAGAAGGGCACTACACTCTAAAACCGTACCTATGGAAAACAATCAAAGGGAGAAAATCTTTCTTACAAGGTGCAAGGTAGAAGATAGGTTGTGTGATATGATCATAGACACGGGGAGTTGCACTAATGTGGTATCTACTACTTTGGTAGACAAATTGAATTGGCCAACTACTGAACATCCAAGCCCTTATAAGCTTCATTGGCTTAATAATTCGAGTGATGTTAAGGTAACTAAACAAGCCTTAATCTCCTTTTCAATTGGTAAATTTCATGATAAAGTTTTGTGTGATGTTTGTCCTATGGATGCTTGTCATATACTATTAGGCCGTCCTTGGCAATGTGATAGATTTGTGAAGTTTGATGGAAGGACTAATATGTATGTTGTGAGAAAAGGAGAAAAAGAGAGACCGGTTGCTTTAAAACCTTTGATAAGCAACAAGTCTTCTAATGTTACCTCTAATTCGAAGAGTTCTTATTTAATTAGTGAGAGGGAATTAGAAAAGGAGATTTGCAGCAACAATGTGGTATATATACTTGTTTCTAATGAGATTCGAATTGATCAAGATAAACAAGCAAAGAGGCCGTATGAATTGGAATCTGTTTTAGAAGAATTCAAGGATGTCTTTCCTAAGGAATTACCTCCGGGACTACCTCCTATTCGTGGGATAGAGCATCAAATTGACTTGATTCCGGGAGCATCATTACCTAATAAGGCAGCCTATAGAAGTAATCCGGAAGAAACAAAGGAGATGCAAAGGCAAATTGAAGAGCTTATGACTAGAGGATACGTGAGGGAAAGTATGAGCCCTTGTGCCGTGCCTACTTTACTTGTCCCAAAGAAAGATGGGAGTTGGCGCATGTGTATTGATAGTAGGAGTGTGAATAACATCACTATCAAATACCGATTTCCTATTCCAAGATTAGATGATCTACTTGATGAACTACATGGTTCACAGTTGTTTTCTAAGATTGATCTTATGAGTGGTTATCATCAAATTCGAATGAGAGAAGGAGATGAGTGGAAAACAGCATTCAAGACTAAGTTAGGGTTGTATGAATGGTTGGTGATGCCGTTTGGACTCACTAATGCACCTAGCACTTTCATGAGGTTGATGCATGAGGTACTTAAACCTTTCCTTGGCAAGTTTGTTGTTGTTTATTTAGATGATATTCTGATATACTCTAAAAATTTGCATGATCATATAAATCATTTAACAAGTGTGTTTGAAGTGTTAAGAGAGAATAAACTCTATGCTAAACTTGAAAAATGCTACTTCTTAGTGCCTAGTGTTACTTTTCTTGGTTATGTTGTATCAAAAGATGGAGTTTCAGTTGATCATTCGAAAGTAGAGGCTATCAAAACTTGGCCTATTCCTACTAATATGAGTGAAGTTAGGTCTTTTCATGGTCTAGCTTCGTTCTATAGAAGATTTGTTAAGAATAAGTTGATGCCTAGAAGTGAAGGTCCTTTCAAGATTGTTGAGAAGATCAATGACAATGCTTATAAGTTAGAACTTCCGGGAGAATATGGAGTTAGTGCTACATTCAATGTTGGCGATTTGGCTAAGTATATTCCTGATAAAGAACTTCGAGATTTGAGGACAAATTCTTTCGAAGAAGAGGAGGATGATGCAAGTCTAAGCATGGAGAACTTCGAAGATTTGCTTATCATGCATCAAGATAGCTTGTCCCTAAACATTGATTCAAGCCAAGCATTGCATGGACACTTTCTTGGATATCAAAGCAAAGCCACGGTTTGCTTAGTGGTTTTTCGTGGAGTCTAGTTCACTTTCTTGAACTTTCTTGAATTTTCTTTACTTAGATTTTGCTTACAAGTTTTTACCTTTCACTTGAAAGGGTTTTTCTTGGTTCAAGCATTAGGATCTTTAATCTTTATTTAGTTCTTTAATTTTTATTTATTTATTTAGTTGTTTTTAAAATCAGTTAGTTAGCAAAATAAATCAGTTTAGGCGTGTGCTTGTTCTCCAAGGAGTTTGATGTATGCTTGTGCGCCAAGGTGCTTGCTCTTCAAGCAAGTTAGAATTCTAGTTTAATTAGGATTGAATTAGGGACTTGTCCTAATCTTCCTAGGTAAACTAAGTCTTATAAATAGGGATGTAAACACACGAATAAATAGACATAGAGATTAATATTCAGATTTATTTCTTAAGTTGCATACTTGAGTTTTGGTTGATTGTGATCAATTGCTGTTTTGCTTGTTTTAGTTAAAACATTCGTTTGGATTGATTAATTAGGTGGATTCTTAATTGATTAATCTTAGTTTTTGTTTAATTCTTGGTGGATTTCCTGTATAGAATTAGACTTAAACATATCCCTTGTGTTTTGTTGATTTTCGGATCAATAATTCACATCAATTGTTGTTTAATTTTCAGGTACAATGGTGAATTGGGAATGTTGCTTCCCTTGTGCAAAGAGGATCTCTTAGACTCATGACAATCCAAGGAGAAGGTTTGAGGCTTGCAAAAAGTACAACCACGACACCGGTGAACGAGATTGCAACACATCCAAATGGCTAGATGAGGATCAAACATATTGGCAACTTGATTTGATTAATTTCCTTGTGGTTGAGAGGCACCGGAGGGCAACAGAGCCGACAATTGTCAAAGGTAGGATGTTGTGTCTAGAAGAACATAAAAACCTTCAAGCACCAGGGCAGGGGGGTTAAGCAAATTGGTGTTTGTGTTGTGTGTTTTTGTGATTGTCAATGTGTTGTTGGTGAAAATATTTGGTTAGATTGCTAAGTTAGTGGGGTTATTTTGGCAAGTAGATGTTTAAGTCATTTTGGTTTGTAGACTTTGAGGGGGGGTTTAAGCTCAGTGAAATTGTGAGTCATTTTGGTTTGTAGACTTTGGGGGGGGGGGTTTAAGGTAAGTGAAATGCTAAGCGGTGTATTTTGTACCCCTTTTATGAAATAAAAAAAAAAAAAGCAATCTAGTTTGGTATGAATTAGTTATGTTTGTTGTTCCTTGCTAAGTTCATTTTGTTATTTGCACAAAAGTTTGACATACACAAAAAAAAGGCAACCATGTAAAGCCAATCTTCTAATGATACATACCATAACACATCTTGTTGTGATCATAAACAGATCTTCACATCATGAGTTTGTCAAAAAAAAAAAATAATAAGTTTGAAGAACCAAGATTGGTCACAAACATACTGATAATGACAAACATATGTTGACATCAAAAGTGTAATTAAATAGTTCAAAAAAAAAACATGACATGTATAATTTCCTAATTCAATCAGCATCATTAGTGGCCTATTGTGGTGCAGAAAGGCTGATGGACTGTTAAGAAGCTTGGGTTGCTTGAGTGAGTTGCTGCGATGTTGTTGTTGTAACATCATTCTATGCCATTGCTTTCCATGCTGCAACATTCTTTTTGGGCCTTCCAGGCTTCTTCTTTTCTTTGATTATCTTTGGAGATGGACATGTGGTCATGTAATGACCCAACCCACCACCATTAGAACATTTGTTTTTCTACTTTTCCCTTTTGACATTCTTTCTCTCTTCATTTTCTCCAGCCTCTTTGACTAGATGGCCTCCATAGGAGTTTTCTTGCTGGAGGTGGTAAAGATCTAGGACAAGGAGTAACTTCCCATTGTTAATGGAAAGACATTGCTTTACAAAAGGGAGCATATCCTTTTGTGTATGTTTCAAGATGATAGGCAGGGTGTATAAAGGTGTCAACCTCCAGTCTTCTCATCTGAATGTAGGCAAGAGCATGCCAACATGGAATTCCCATGAGTGTCTATCTGTTGCAAGAGCAGGACTTGGATTTCAAGTTCACTACAAATGTGTCCTCTGTGTAATCCACCTTAACTCCATGAGATCAGCTTGATTCACTCTCATGTGAGACACTTGCTGCATTCCTCTCTACACAAACTTCAGAACTGTAGGCATAATGACACTTGTTGCATTCCTTTATACACAAACAACTTGAATGATTTCATACCTTCCTTTTTTGAAAAATATCTGGCCATCATATATCTCCTCACCCACTTCATCAATTGAAGAATTGGCTTTGATCTTTCTTCCCTTAACACATTGTTAAAGCTTTCACAACAATTGTTAAGGAGAATCCCTGACTTTGAGGTTGTGCTGAACTTAAGCCTGAACCAATGTGCAGGTGGAATTCTTTTCAAATAATTGAATGCATATGCACTTAACTCTTTGATAGCTTGCATATTCTTGTTGAAATGATGTTGGGGATGGGATATTTGGAACATACTCGGTTACACAATAGTTATATCAAATGAAAAAGCACAAAAAAATATGGTTTCCAAGCCACTACCTCTATGGTGGACCTTGATGCTTTCTAGAAGTGTTCCTTGTACACAGTACCGAGAAATCTATTCTTGAAATTACTTTAGATATGCCTGCAGCAGTATCTTGTGTTTGCACCTGGCATCACAGCAGCAAATGCATCTAATAATCCCTGTGTTGTTATCACATAAAACAAGCATTAGCATATATAGTTTAACACATGTAAATGTTATGTAAAAGATGTTTATTAACACCATACCTTCTGCCTGTCAGTCATATAAGTTAGTTCATCTACTTCATGTACCCAAGTAACAGAATCAACTACTGATGCTATGTCATTCCTAATCAACTCAAAAAAAATCTCCATGTGTCATCATTTTCAACCTCCACTACTACCCAAGCTACTGGGAAGATGTTGTTATTTCCATCTTTCCCAACAACTGTGAGCAATATGTCTGGATAAAGACCCCTTAGATGAGCACCATCCACACCCATTATTGGTCTGCATCCAGCTATGAACCCCTGTTTGCAGGCTTGAAGACAGACATAAAGTATCTGGAAATCAGGTTGAGGCTTCTCAACTCCATCAACCTTCACAACAGTTGTACTTCCTGGGTTGTACTTCAAGATAGTTGTTGCATAATTCCATAATTTCTCATATTCCAAACTATCATCACCAAATATCATTTTGAATGCTCTCTCCCTTTCATACCAAGCTAAATAATACCATATTTCAACTCTGAACTCTCTTCTTCCTCTTTTGATAAATGCACCAAGATTCCAAGTTGGATCATCCCTCTAATAACCTAAATACCTCTCTGCTAAGTCCTGAGAATTAATCTTGGAATTCTTAGTCCGATGTCAACAAATGTGCTTCAACCTAAGACTTTTAATCTGCCAGGTGTAAGGAGGGTGTTCCCATCGTAGGGGATCTTTCTCTTTAAATGTCCATGACCCTTTAAAAGCCTAGGAATTTACATTTGTTAGGGTGTATTAGGATTTGAATTTCTGACTGTTTAGGAGACCTTGAATTAGAAATGATACTCTCATCACGCTTTTTTGTAAAAAAAACAAGTAGGATTCGCTAATGAGTTTTAGGAAAACTCATAAACCTCGTTCAGTCCTTTCTCGCAAGTAGAGTTCAAGGGATAATTAGCACGAATTGTAAGTTTACCCATGCCCAAATTGGTCTACATAAACCAGAAATGAGTTCGGGAGCAAGGGTACTAAAATAACGTTCCTTTTAGGGAGGAATCACTATTCTAGCCCTAGTTATGGCTTCTACTAGCTCTTCCTTTTTCACAATTTCATAACCAAGCAATATGTGCAACATGATACGTAAAACTAAGTTAGTTGATTTTATTTACACACATTGATCATGTAGGAATTACATTGCAAATTCGTTATTCTTTATTTAATTCAAGTTCGTGAGAAAAACAAAATAAACAAGATTCTCCTTGGCTTAAGTGATCACTCATTAATTAATTATTCAATTCTATTCTTATTTAAAGCAAGATGCTATGTGGAATTGATTAATTAGAAATCCGTTTAAAGTGATCAAACAACATTAATTAATTGATTAAAGTTATTTTAAACAATAAAAATAAAGGTGATTGATCTAAGTGCTCGGGGATTTTCCACTTCTCTTTGCGAGATCTTCGTTTAGAACACTCCACCATAGTAATAAATATTAAGAGGGATGAGTGTTTAAGACAAGAGGGTTTGGTTGAACACAAGTTCACAAGATTTCTACCAGCATTTTAAGTTAATTTATGTCTGTTCGAGCCTCGTATTAAGCCCCTATTTATAGGGAAGGGATACGATTAGGGTTTTGAGCATTCTGCAGCAGCAGATGTCTCGCGCATCTGAATGGGTTGCGCGCGACTGACCAGCGTAAGTGATTTAGTTGCGCTGCTATACTGATTTTCTTGCGCGCAGTATTATGGTAAGATTCGATTTCATATTTTTATAAAATTCTAAATCTTCCGCAAGCTCATCACTGGAGGTTGCGCTTGGTGTTGAGCGCAACCTTGTGAGTTTCATGTGCCTGACCAGCGCGACTCTGTGAGATGCGCGCGGATTTATCTGCGGCAACATCAATTTTAACCTAGGCGCTTCTAAATCCATCATTTTTAGGGTTTAAGCTCGGGCTTAAGCCTAATTATGATTGGGCTGAGTTGATTTCACATTAATGCTTTTACTTTTGGGTTAGGCTAGCTTATTTTTATGTTCTTGTAATTCAATCAGTTATCCATAAGTGTTCTTCACATTAATCAAACACGAAGATGGTTTTATTTATTGTCATTGCACTTCCTGTCGGGACAGGAGGCCAAAAGTATATGTCTACAATTAGCCCTCACTTTGATCGAGTCTAGGGTAGACGAGGATCAAAGTAGCTAAAGAAATAAATTTGAGACTTTTTCTGCGAAGTTCTCAAAGAATAGAGAATCTTTCAGTAATGTTTAAGGATGTCGAAACAGTCCTTGGTTCGCTAAATGCTTGAGACAAATAACTGTTAAGGCCAGAAAAGAGTACTTTCTAGTCTTAATGCGCTAAAGAATCTAGATTGATCCTTTGCAATTGTAGAACGCTTTTACAAGTAAAGGTGTTTCGGGTGATGTCATGTCATGAGAAGAAATCGGTTTAAAAAGGATTAAAAGGGGATGATGTCCTCCTAATCATGTCATCGTTGGTCTAAAGTCCCACGATACGTCATTGAAACTTTAGCCTGATTTTAACAAGTTTGAAAAGATGATAAAAGAGTGTTTTGGCTTTCGCAGCCTTTCGGCTTTTGCAGCCTAAATGTTTCGGCTTTTGCAGCCTAAATGTTTCGGATTTTGCAGCCTGAATAAAGTTCTCGACAATTTTCTTGTCAAAACGCTATACTCGGTGTCCACAAGACAGAAATACATGTCTCAGGATTGGAGGCATATATCCAAATCCAGTGAGAGAGAAGAAAATCGCCAACTGTCTTAGCAATTTTGTCCACAAGATGAGTACACGTGTCTTAGGACTGGGGGCACGTGCCTACATAGATGCGACATCGTACGTCGCTTTTTATACAGGGGGGTGGATGACACCCTAACTGTCCGGTAAGCCAGTAAGCTCACTAACTACCCTATTTGCTTCCAATCAAGAAGTGTTTGTTTTCGAATGGTTCGACTCGCGAGCTAACGCCTAAAGTAAAGTAAAGAAATTCTAGCTTTTAGTTACAAGAGGTAGATCACGTTAAGCTGGGAAGAGGTGAAATTTTACGCAACACCTACGCCATACATTTTTACGTTGTATGATAACACCTCACAATTTTACGCTGCATGATAATGCCATCCTTTTCGCTTTGGACGTGAAAAAGGAAGAAAAGATCGGACATTTATAAAGTCAATACAGTAAAATGACAAACATGTCTATAGGAGCTTTTACGTACAACACCACTATGGAACGTCTTAAGACACTCTTACAAAAAACGTTTAAAACATATGCTTAGGGAAGGCACAAAGCACGATGTGCATGCAGGATGATGCAAAAAACTATCAAAGAAGAAAACAAACTACAAAATGCAAAGCAATAAAAATAAATTTTGATAATTTGCGAGCCACTACGTCTAACAACGAGCAAAAAATGTTAAAAATTAATCAAACGGATCGAAATTCAAAAACCGGTCTTTTAAGTGCAATATCCGCGCACAACTCAGTGGGTCGCGTTGTATAGGCGTGCGCATTGTTCTGAGTTGCGCTGGTCTGTCACGCGCAACTTATTGAGTTGCGCAACATTTAAATCAGCAAAAAGAAAATCGCTAAGCGCGATTTTTCATTTTGCACTCTCTCTCCTTCCTTCACCATTTTTGCTTCTTTCTCTCTCTAAAAAGTTCGGATTTCTTTTATTTTTGAAGCTAAATGAAGTAGATTTGATCCCTCATTTGTATTTTCCACCATCCAATGTAAGTTTTTACTAATTTTTATTCGTCTTTTGGCTGAATTTGGGCGTTTTTTGAACCGTAAACCCCAAAATTTGTATTTGGGGGTTTTTAATTTGATTCCTTTTTCTTGGAATTGTTTGTTCCATGTTATTATGTTTTGTTTAGGGAGCATTTTGCAATAAATTTCATGAAAAATGGTTAAATGTTGAACCTTGTATGAGCATTCTTCGTTCAAGTGCGTTCTTGCATTTTTTTTCCTTCAATTTTAGTTCGATTTGTGTTGTTTTGCTTACTCACGTTGGTTATACTTGCTGATTATGAATTAAATTATAGCATTAGAACTAGTATTACTTTCATGAATCATGTTTTGAAAATTTCGAATTCAGAAAATGGCGCGAAGTGCACTCTTATTTTTGCCATGTTCGAACCTCAAAATTGTTTGGTAGACGATAATTATGTTTGTGTTATTATTATTCACCTAAAAATAGTTGATTCTTTGAGATTTAGGAATATAATCTCTTGAATGCTTTAGATGAAACTGGTATAGGATAGCTTTTGTGGGTGTTAAAAGCCCCCTTTTTATTGAGTTTAATTGCAGGTATCGTAGCCCCCAAGCATGGGTGACATTAGATTTTTGTGTTCTGTCCTTTTGGTAGCCGTTATGCTGCCGAAATGGGTCTAGAACATATTTAGCTTAGTCCCAGTTTTTAGGAAATAAACTAATAGGGAACTTTATCCGTTTATAGCATGGATACCCCTTCATTCGTCAATGCCGAGGAGGACTTGGGAGTTCCTGTTCCTTACGAGGCAGTTCTCTCTTGAAAGAGGGTGACATGTCCTCGTGAGGAGGTTCGGGAGCGACGTGTTGTAGCTGATCGACATAGCCAAGAGGATGTGGTATGGGAGGCTCCTCCCAACTGGGACCCTCGAGTTCTTAAGTGGGACCAAGACCATCACGTCTTGTTTAGGAGTTGGTGCGGCATATTGGGTTTTTCCGTGTCTCCATTTTTTGTCTCTCTCTCCTTTTTTCTCAAAATGAGCCGTAACCGTATTATTTTTCATATGTTTGTTCTAGAGTGAGCCCAACATGCGTTTGTATGGATCAGGTGACTTGAGGGGCCGTTTTTAGAGTTTACCCGATGTGTTAAAGAAAGTGGTGGAGCTTTCGGGGATCAGCCCCCAGCCGGCGGCTCTTCGGGATTTATCGAGTCATCCTGTGTCGTCAGCTTTCCTTCGTAGGTTGCTGGAGTTTTGGTGTGATTCCACCAACACTTTTCATTTCCCATGGGGAGAGATGACGGTTACCCCTTACGATTTCTCTATGATTATGGGTTTTCCTTTTGGAGGTGAGCATGTAGTTATGGAAGTCGTTTAGGGGTTAAACAAGAGACTGCGCGACCTTGTGGGGGATCGCATTGTAGCAGCCCTCCACTTGTATGCGCAGTCTTGTCCGTACTCGGTTCTTGCCGACGAGTTGTCGACTTATGAGGTTGAGCGGCAGTGTACACCTAAGCAGCTGGCTTGGATATACATTGCTTACATTCTTTCCGTCACTATCTTGAGTGATCGGGGAGAGCGTTTTGCTATTGGGTTACTCATTTGCCTCAATGATTTGGGGCAAGTAGTTAACCTGAGTTGGGCGGAGGTGTTGTATTCCCTTATGCTTACATCTATGGGCAAGGCGACCGGGTGATGGATTCCGTGGCGGCTACTGAGGTGCCTCGGATCTCCATTTTATGGCATAGTCGTATCCTCGAGGTGCGTGTTTATTTTTAACTTTTGTTACTTTTTTAATCACCATTTTTGCCATTTAATCTCATTTTCTTTCTTTTAGGCTTGGGGGGTACTCGAACCTGCCTTTCTTAGCCCCAAGGATGCTTGGGGCGACTCGCTTTTCGATTGGCCGTCGTTTGGTCAAGATTAAGAAGAAGCGAGCGACTTTAGCCGGCGACTTTTGCCAGAGGATTCTTTCGGCGACTCGTGCGTTGGTGAATATCCCTCGTGCGTCGGTGAGTTTTTTAACAACACATGTATATATTTATTGTTATTATCATTTTTTTTTTATGATTTTTCATGTGATTGTGTAGATTGATTTCCGTCCTTGGAGTTTTATCGTCGGAGTCCTTGAGGCTGTCCGGTCTGGGATGGTTCGCTGCCATTTCTGGGCCCTTTATCAGGGACTTTCGCTGCTCCAGAGGACAGACGCTTGGTTTTTAGGTGAGCGTGTTCTTTGGCAGGCTTTGTCCGAGGAGCCTTTGGTTCCTGAGGACCCTCCGGTCCGGATGCTGTGTCCGGACTTGCTGTCTACTGAGGATCGAGCTCAGGCGATCCTTGGTTATCGAGCAGAGCAGCTGGTGCTATAGGATGCATCTTACCTAATATTCATTGCATCCAGGTTGACTCCTTTTCCAGGTTGACTTCTTTTACTTTCAGAACTTTGACTCTTTTATTGTATTTTCAGCGAGTCGAGCTAGGCAGTTGGGTGCCTCCTACGGCGGAGATCACGGATACCGATGCTTTGGGTCGATAATTTGTGAGATTCTCCCACCAGCGAAGGATGAGGACATACCGTTCGTTCCTGAGACAGTTGGGACGATATGTTTATTTTGTATGTGTGTTTATTATTTTTTCTTTCATATACATTATTTTGATAACTGACCTTGTATTTTTTTTGAATAGGTTCCGCGAGAAATTGTGAACGACATGGTGAGGACTTTGTATGCTTTCCGAGCTGCTTTTCGAAGAGCCCTCGTGGCTTTGTCATGCCGTGATCATCGGATGGTCACAGTAAGTCTTTTCTTTCTCTTTTTTTTTTGTCAAAGTTATTACACATTTTGTGTATAAATATTTGTCTTGGATTTTGCAGGATGTACAACAGCCTTACGGGAGTCGCGCAATCATCCTGATTTCCTTTTACATATATATATACATATATATGTATATATAATATATACATATATATGTATATATATATAAACATATATATGTATATATATATATATACATATATATGTATATGTATATATATATATACATATACATATATATGTATATATATATATATACATATATATGTACATATTATATATATATATACATATACATATATATATATATATATATATATATATATATATATATATATTAGTCATAAGATTTCGCCAATATTCCGTTATTTTGTGGTTCAAAAATACGAAAATATGCCTAAAAACATGTCACGGCAGTCAGATCGCGCGCAACTGGATGGGTTGCACGCGGCTGTCGCATGCATGTAAATTAGATGCGCGCTCGCGCAACTCATGGGATGCGCGCGCCACCTGCAGGCAGCCTTTCCTTTGAGCAAAAATTGCCGAAATTTTGCCCCTTTTGGGTCTATTTAAACATAGTTTTGTGTAGGCTTTTGATAATCTTGCATTCATTCGTTAGTACTATTTAAAGAAAAAGAATCAATCTCTCTACTTTCTCTCTTTTTTTTTTTTTTTTTTTTTTTTTTTTTTTTTTTTTTAACAATGGCGAAAACCTTTGAGCAACGTTTGAAACAATGGGTCACTTCCCTTTCAATTGAGGATAAATTAGCTTTCAAAATATACCACCTTGACCCTCTCTTGAACTACATGCAATTAGTTATTAATTTTGATTTCCTTCATGCCATTGTTAATCATTGGGATTCGAACCACCATCCTTTTCTTTTCAAAGGGGATGAAATAGTCCCATTATCGGGTGAGTTCGAGGCTTTACTAGGTTTCCCTGCAAATACTCTCCCCATGACATATGCCCCTAACTTGTCGGATTACAAACCTATTTTCCAAAGATTTTTTTGGTTTGAATGACAATGATATGGCCAATATGGGTACTGAAGAAGGTGTGAATTTAGTTCAATTTATTGAACACTTTGTCGCCCCTCGTGACAACTTGACTAAATAACGTTTTAAGATTCGTGCTTTATGTTTTTGTCTCGTTGTCAATTGTTTACTTAGGACAGGTAAAGAGTATGGAGATTATTAAGCTAAATTGGTTGAATATTAATAATAGTTCTGCGATCGAAGATTAAAAAGGGATTTATTTTAAAAACATGTTGAATTTATTAAAAAGGAGTTTGGATTGTTTTCATTTAAGGTTGAATTATTGGATTTAAAAGAGTATTTATTGAATCATTGAATTATTATTATTAATGCTTTATAAGCATGTTAGTAATCCAACTATGCGGATTTGGTTTATTGATAAGGCCTTGGACTTTGTATGACCAAGTCTTTCCTCAAGAATAGCCTTGTAACATAAGGAGACTAGCTTGGGGGGTGTGCACACTTGGGAGAGGAATTGGTTTAATTGGTTTATTATGAGGAATTGGTTTTTATAATATGAGGAGTTGGTTTTAAAATAATTAGAATGGGTTTTATTGATTATTGAGGTTGGAATATTGAGAATTTGGTTTTGAATCATGAGTTTGGAATGATTGGATTAATTATTGGAACTGGTTTTAAAACATGTTTGCAAATAAATTGAGTTTAATTATCTTGCACTTACCGTACTTAGCATATTTTGCTAACCCATACTTCTTATTTGTTTTGGTTCGCCCTATTTACCGTAATGGTAAGCAGTGTTATTTCAGGTGAAGTGAATAAAGTGATGCATGGAGTCCCGGGATTTGGTTTCACTAATTTAGGAATCTTGGTCTCTGTATTTAATTTGAGTACTTATGACATTGGTTTCTATTAAAGTTATTATTAATAAGAAGAGTTTTTGAAGTTTCCGCTGCAAAGTATTGTTTTGTTTAGTAAGTTGAGTAGCCTTGCGTAATCACGCGGCGGTAATACGCATAAGTCTATCTCTACAGTATAATTATACGTATTATACTCGTATTTCCGTAGAGGGAGATTTGGGGGTGTTAGAAGACCCTAACGAGAACAGTTTCACGGGAAGTCCACTCCTAGCGCAAGTAATGAAGTTGGGCTGGTCATGCCAGCGCAATCTTCAGGGATGCGCGTGGGTGACGCGCGCTGAATGTGATGCGCGCACCAGCTTCTTGTGTAATGTCGCAATAATTTTTCTTCTTTTTTTTTTTCCCAGATTTGGCTCATGGAGCATTTGCAAATCGTCGATCAACCAGAAAATCTTGAGGCGAACGGAGTGAGAACATTCCCCGGATGTCGAATCCTCTACAAGCATAAGAATGAAGAAGAATGAACATCTTTTTTTCAGTCATGGGGTTCCTAACATACGTTTTGTGATTCCTTGGTAGAACATAAGTAGTATGATTAGGAATAGTTTTAATCATCCCTACATTAGGCTTTTAGGCCTTTCTAGCACTACTTACATCTTTCCTTGTAGGGTGATGAGACAATATGGGATGAAACAAATTATTCCTCCACAAGATTGTGATGCCCCTAAGGATGTGATCTTTAAACCCGAACGAATACCCCGTTGGATGGAATATTGGTCAAGTCTTCCTAGGTGGGTAGTGAAAAATCCTACGGTGAGTATTGTTTATTCTCTTTTTACAAAGCTTGGATGAATGCGGCGGACAAGGGAGAGCTAAATAAGGCTCGATCACAAAATCAAGCCGCTTTGTCCCACAATCAACCTAAGCCTTTGATGCATTAGACCACTACTACTCCTTCCAATGACCAAAACGAAGGAGTGAGGAGAAAGTTAGACTTTTCCTCATCACCTAAGGCTTGTTCAAGGGAGCCAAAAAGAAAGGATCCACCTAAACCCACGCAAAAGAGTGTGAAGATTAAGGAACCTTCACCAAATCCTCCCAAAAAGGCTCCAACACATGACAAAGGAAAAGGGAAAAGAATTAAGAAAGCCCCTATTCCAAGGTTGAAGAAGAACGTTTGGGTTAAGAAGAAGAGCGAAGGGAAAAGCTTTAAGGTTGCCGAAAATACTGCAATGGAAACTACTCCTCCGTCCACTGTGACAATTGAGGATATAGTAAAACCTTAGAGTGTTACACAATTATTAATAGTTTTAATTCGAGTAAAGTGTAATCACTACTATGTTTTTTTTTTAATTATTATCTAGTTCAATGATGTCTTTTGTTCTTTTTTTTTAATGGAATAAAATGAGCTTTTTTTATTTTATTTATATGACCGAGTCATAAAGATTGCCTACGTATTCGTATCACGAAATCAGGTCATTGTGTAGTTCTTTGCAAATATATATATATTTTTATTTTTCTTTAATGCCCTTTGTAGAAATTAAATGAAAAATTAATCAAGCTTTGTTTATCAATAATAAATCAAAGTTTAATTTTTTATTTTTCGATTATACGATGTTTGAGAAATGCCCCCCCTTTTTTTTTATCTCAAGTACAAATAGAGATTTTATTCGAGCGTAAAATTTCGGGCTCGCGGTTCGTCATCAGGTGGCGCGCGCAACATCCTTGGTGACGCGTGCCTGCCGCGCGCAATTGATTTAGTTGCACGAGACATCCGCGCGCAACTGTTCTAGTTGCGTGCGACACCTATGCTACAAGTGTAATTTTTTAATAATTGTATTTTTACCCCCCCCCCCCCCCCAAGTGTGAAGATTTTTTGATGTTCGAAAAAATCTGAACACTTTGAATGGTATATTGTTTTTTTAATTACCACCCCAAGTGTTGTGAACTTTACCGTGGTGTTCAGTAAAGTGTATAACACTTAGAATCTTTATTTGAATGCTTAAAAAAGGTTTGTTTAATGAATGAATGAGTTTATCCGAATTTCATATGTAATATTTTTAAGTCGATCAATGTTTATTAATTGGCGAATTTCATCACCCCTAATATCCATTAATCTGACAGCTCCTCTTGATAGAATTTCGATTACGCGGTAAGGTCCTATCCTATTAGGTTTGAATTTCCCTCTTGGACCATTTGGTGGACCCCTAACCTCTTTTAGTACAAAGTCACTTTCTTTAATATTTCGGGGTCGTACCCTCTTGTTAAAATGTCGCGCAATGCGTCGTTGGTAGACTTGTACATGATGCAAAGCTCTTAATTGTCATTCATCGAGAAATAAAAGCACTTAATATGTCGCTCTTACCCATTCAGCTTCCGGTGGCTGTAGACACCTAAAAATGTCTCCCCCAAAACCAAACCCGATGATGAACAACCTTTCACCGCCATTATTGGTCGGGTTGAGTATTTAATCTTGGAGTGCTTAAATCCATATTTCCATTTCATAAAACCAATCCAACTCTTATCCCATTTCCCCAAACCATAACTTATTTTCCGCTTTTCGTGTCTTTAAACCCAAAATAATTCATTTCGTGTCCATTAAAATCATTCATTTCGTGTACTTTTTATAAAAAAAGTTTAGTCCAGTTTATTTTGGATGATTGAATAGTTGGAAGGGGGTTTGAAAGAGCTTTCCAACGATATATTATCAGCCCAAATCCGAGTTATAACAAATAAGTTATGGCCAAAATATTAAATTGAGCCCAAACCGAACCTAAGCCCACCTTACCTACGACCCAATGATCATGTGGAGGGTCCAAATTATTTAATCCCATTCCTAAACCAATTAGGATTAATTAGAAGCTTCTATAAGTTTCTAAAAGATCTTATTTATCCTTTTTGAAAAGATAAGATTAAAGAGTTTGAAATTGAATAAGACTTTTCTTTTTGAAAATCCTAATTCTATCCGAATTGAAAGACGTTCAAAGATAGTCAGATATGATTTTTGTGCCTCATATTTTTTAAACAAATTTTATATGGTTGGACATCCCTTGAAATTATCTTTCCAATGATATATTATAATATCAATTCCGAGCTTTAACAGAAAAGATATGAATAAATTGGCAAACTCTATCTAAAACTGACACCGTCTCACTATTTTGGCCATATCTTTTATTCTACAAAATATTTTAATCTGATTCTAATTGGGTTAGAAAGTACACTTCAAGAGATTTCCAACGATATCTTATTTATCTTATTCCAATATCTGGATCAAAAGATATGATAAAAACAAAAACCGTAAAAACTGTTGTCTATCACAAGAGTTTTATCCGATTCAAATTCTGATCTTTTCTTAATTCTTCGACCCCTCTTTTTTCTCTATAAATAGAGGTCATATCTCCCCTTTTTCAATCATCAACAAGCTTGATCATAAAATAATTCTCTTCTCCCTCTTTAGCCTAAACACTAGCCTCCCTATTATTCCAAAATTCTTCCCTTAAGCACCCCAAGGAGTTCATACAATACCCAAAGTTCTATACTTAAAACAAGGCGTGAAAGTTATGATTAACTGAGGGTTTGGACCGAATCAACTCTAATTTTTATTTAATTTAATTGTTTCGATTTGATTTATATTGAAGTTACTAACAATTTATTCATGATGTAGCAATTCAAGGAAACGCGGAAAGTGAGTAACTAATTACTTAATTACTACTCTTATTTTTATTCTTATTGCTAGTATCATGATTAGGTTTATTTATATTTGACTTGACTAACTGATAAGTGACTTTTATGTCACTTTTAGGGTGTTTATTGAGTCGTATTCCGGCTTATTTTCCAATAATTTCACCTTTTATATCCTTTATTTCTATTATTTTATTATTCTCGTCTTTTATCTTTATTTTGAGTATTTTTGTAATTTTCTATAGTTTTTAGTTTATTTTCGTGTTTTATTTTATTTTTCTTCTTTTTAATGTTTGTAGTTTAAGTCGTTAGTTTTTATTTTTAATAATTTCTCTTTTTATCTCATTTTCTTATTTATTTTAGTTTCGTATTTTATTTTATTTCATTTCCTTTAATTTTATTATTTCTTTAGTTTTAGCATTTTATTTTATTTTACTTTATTTATCTTATTTTATTCTACTTTATTTTTCTTTATTTTATTTTATTTTATCTCGTGGTAATACCCTCGTGTTTTTGGTTGTAGGTGTTCCGGTTTTCAAAGTCATTATTTGTGTTCGGAGGTCAAGGTTCGAGGCAAATGCACAAGCCGCTGCTCTTCCCTAATTACTGCTGCCAGCCTTAACCATCACCACACCCCTTCTTAACCTCCACCACAACCACACAACTTCTCCCCTGCTCCCTGCTCTCCCTTTCAATTCCACCAGCCACAACACAAACAACACCAACAGCAACATCAATTACAACCAGCAGCAACCCCTGCTCCATCTCACCACCGCCAATTACAGCAGCCCCCTACTCCAGTTCACTAAAATCAACCACCAGCGCCACCAAAAGCAACCTCCCACAAACCACCACACATCACCACACTCACAGCACCGCAGCCACCAATCAATGCCGCCGCACACAGCAGCCACCAATCACCCCCGTAACAATCACCCAATCTACCTACAAAACCAGCCACCGCCACCAATTTCAACCACCAGGCATCGCAACCCACTCAATTTCAGCCACCTTCAATCACACCAATACACCAGCCACCGCCAAAACCACCATCAATCACCACCAAACCACTTACCCACACACTCTTCGCAACTCCCCTGTTTCAACCAAACAGAGCAGCCACGCATCTCACCCCAATTACCACCAACCCATTTACCACCATCAACAACCACTACGAGCAGCGATTTCGAACAGAGCAGCCACCAAATTACTTACCTCATTCAAACGCGGACGCACAACCCTGTCAAAAAGCGCACAAAATGGAGTCCTAAATCAGATTCGAGGCAGAAGCTTTGCGCGACCTGTGTGCGTCTTCTGTGCGGGCGCGCAATCGTGGGTCAATCACGAGCTTTTCACGTGATTTTTAATGAGAATTGAATGGCCTTGATTGATGACGATGAGGATTGACGGTGGTGATTATGATAATTGATGATGCGTGATGGTGATGATGGAAGAAACAGAGCAGCCAAATGAAAGAGAAGGGGAGATCGTGATTGCTGAGGGAATTTGAGGGAAATTGGGGATTTTGGGGTTTTTATTTTCTTTTAATTTAATTTTATTTTTATTCCCTTTTTCTATTTCCCTTTTCTTTTCTTTTGTTTTATTTTATTTTCTTTATTTGTTTTCTTTTATTTTCTTTATTATTTTTAGCTTGTAATATATATACCCCCTTTGGGGTTATTTTAAAAAAAAACTTTCAATCATCATTTTTAATTCTACCCTAGATTAGATTAGAGTAGTTTTAGTTCCTTTATTTTCTCTCTCTTAGGGGTTAGATGAGGATTTTCTCTCTCTAGTTTAGGAGTAGTTTAGAGAGAGAAAGCTTGGATTTTTCATGGAGTTTTTGGGATTTTGAAGAAGCAAATTTGTGGATTTTTCCTCTCATAAATTCAATGAGTATTCCTAACTTTCTCTCACCTTTATTGCTTTCATTTATTATTGTTTTTGCTTATTTATTTGTTTATTTGAGTAGATTAATTAGTTTAGTTGTTGATTCTTGCTTTTATTATTATTTTACCTTGTTTTCCTTGTTTTTGTTCACCATGTTAGCTTTTTGTTCTAGGGAAATGGATGAAGGTTATGTTAATTAATTTAATGATTGATTGATTGATTGTGGTTAGTATGGAATTGTTTCTTGATTATTGTGTATGGATGATGCTTTTATGGATTAGAATCTTTCTAGCTAATTGATTCTATGTTCTTAATCGTGCTTTCAATCAATTGTGCGAAAGTGAGTTGTTTGAGGGTCTAAATTCTTCCATACCTTTGCTAGGCTAGTTGCACGAGAGTGAATTAGTTTAGTAGGATAATTAATATGCTTAATTGCGCGAGAGTGAGTTAAATGTGTTAATCGTCCTAATTGAGGTCATTTTCATCTAATTGTTTGATGTTGTTGAATGCATTGATGTAATTGGAATCCACTTTCCCTAGTTTTAGTTATTTGCTCTTAGTAGTGTTTAATTGAATCTCTCTTTACCTTTACAAGCTTTCCTAGTAGTCTAATTAGCATAGATTGATACACTTAGTCCTTTTGGGTTCGACCCTTTACTTACCCCTATACTCGTATTAGGGTAGTTTAGGTTTTATAAATTGTTAATTTGATTAGGGTTAGTAGACCAACGACACTACTTAAATCCCTCGATCACTAACGCTATTATTTTTAAATTTCTTCCAATATTAATGCTTATTTTATTATATTTATTGATCACCATATTGCATGTTAAAGTGAATATGTAATTGAAAATCACGCCTAATAAGATAATTTGGACAACCGATTTTTAGGATCCTTTTTAATCTTGTTATTAATTCAAGTGATAACTAATATTTTAGAATTATATGTTGCATTAATATTCAACCAATTTAGCTTAATAATAGTTTGGAGCAAATTGAATCTTTGTTTGTATGCCTTTGAGATCCCAGGATTCACTTTTCACTATAAGAATCGAGTAGAGGCCAATACGGGCGAATGTGACTCCATGACTCACTTCATACCATCATACCCCATCCTCCTTTCGTGGTTCCGACCATATGGAGTTAGTAATCTCATGGATTATGAATGGGGTGTAACCTTCACGGGTGAATCGTTGTTGCCTATCGTTGTCCCTTTATCGTGGTTGCCTTTTATGACCCGTGAACGGTTTACAAGTTCCTTAAAAACTTGTTGGCGGCTCCCTACTTTCCTTGTCCTTAATCGTATTATGTCAATTCCCACTTCCTATGAGTGCCAAGCATATTCACACATGCTTTAACGTACGTAGGTGCACTTCGAACGACGCCTACAATTTGGCGACTCCACTGGGAAGGATTCTTGGTTATTTATCGATTTGAGTGATCGATATCTAATTGAGATGAGTGGATGAGAATTGAAAGATTCTTGAATTGTATTCCTTCGATTTAACTAGCATTGTCACATATGCATATGCATTTTAGCTTACCTATTTTGCCACAATAGTACGTGTTCTACGTATGTGGCTAGCCCGGGGTATTTAAGCTCTATCAACCCGAAAATGCTCATGGCAATAAGGGTTCATCCGAGTTTTTAAATCCACCCAAACCATGGAGTCGAGTTCGATTTCATCACAAACTCGCGAAGCCGCCCGTTGGCATACACCCTCAAATGAGGCTGCTTTGCTAACGCGTCCAAACTCTTTACCATGGTACCCTTTGACACCCTTTTAAGCATGACCATAGTCGAACATAGAACTTGACTTTAGGTTGCGAACTTCATTGCATCATTCGTGACAATGTGCTTATATGTGCATTTTTTTACTTTTTATTTATTTATTTATTTTTCTCTTATCAAACCTTTTTTTCATTATTATTATTAGAGTCGAGCCATAGATTTTTTTTTTTAAAATTTTTGAGTCACCCGGATTTTTATTCTCGTATACTGCACAAGAGTCAACTTGTTTTGGTCATAGCCGAAGTTCTAGAAAGAGTTATGTGTCGTGCAACATATGGATCTGTAGCCCCAAGTTTTATCTTTCATTTGGAGTTGGTTTTGTCCCAATCAGAGTCACAGATCAAAAGTTATAACCGATATACTACAGCCTTTTCAGTTTAGGTGTCTTTTTAGCGTCAACTTTCTTCTTCTTCTTCTTCTTCTTCTTCTTCTTTTTTTTTTTTTTTAAAAAAAAAATTTTGTATATCTTTTCGTGTCAAGCCAGTCTTAGCCAAGTCCTTTAATTCGTGTCAACTCGTATAATATAAGATTATAGATATTTATTTATTTTTATTTATTTTTTTATATCCATGAGTCCTAACTCTTCTAGAATTCTAGTCATCTTCCTAGTTTCTTGTGATTTTTTGTGCTAACCTTGACATGTGTTCTTTGTCTTTGATTGTTGTTGATCTTATTTATGACTAATGATTGCCAATGGACCCTTTTCACCTAGTAAATAGCCTAAACATTAAAATTGGACAAAATTAATCAAGTTAATTTGTCTTTTAGTCTTCTGTGCTATTTGGTCATTAGGTCCTTAGTTTTTCACAATGTCCTCATATCTAGCCATGCGATCATTCCATGAGTCTTAATAAACTCACCTAATCACACATGTTGAGTCATTGCACACACTTTGTCTTTGAGTAATGCACTATATTGTTTATGGTATACTAGGACCATGCCAGGGGCGGACCTATTAAGCCCTTATGGTGAGCAATTGCAGCCCCATTTTGTAAAAAAAAAAAAATCAGGTATATAAGCCCAAGCTAGTTAAAAAAAAAAGGCCCAAAAAATTGAACCCCCATTCTAAATGTGTCTGGCACATTACAAACAAGTAGTGGGCTCCTTATTTCTCCAATTAGTGGGCTCCTTATTTCTCCAATTCTCCTAAATGTTTCACGTGATTGGGGTACTTAAAAATCAATTTTATTTTATTTTTTTTAATTTTTTTAAAAGTTCTTGTACAGTCACTCACCCTTTTCAACCCTTACCCAACTTTCTCTCTCTAACTCAAATGCCTCAATAGCTCAAATGCCCAGATCTACTTAGTACTACTACCAAACTACCGCCTAACCCAACCTCACAGTTAGTTTTGCCGACCTGAGTTCGCAAGATTGCTGCCGCCTGCCGGAAAAGTTCGTCGCCGCTGACCGCTTCCGAGTTCCGACTTCTCCAAGCAGCAGATTGTCCACATTTAAATTAATATACAAGAATACAAGGTATTAAGGTTAATTAATTTTTCCTTATTGTACAAATTTATATACTTCTTGCCTTTACTTTGAAATGTTTAATCAAGATTCAAGAATTAATTTGTGCTTTGTAGAATTAATTTGTGTATTTGATTGATTTAGATTGTAGATTTCAACTTTAGAGTACTAATTAGACTATTAAAGTGACTGTGTGTAAGTGATTAACTATTTAACTTAGGTAATTGATTAAATTTACATGAAATTGAATGATTGTCTTATTCTAAATTCTAATACTGTGCAATTGCCAATTGTGCAAATGTGACTAATTTTTTTTATTAGTTTGTTTATGACTATTTATTTGGAGTATTTTATTTTTCTATCAGTGAAAGATGGTTGATGATAGGAGTAGTCCTCCCCGTAAGAAAAAGAAAGGAACTTTGGATTGGTTTATTAAAAAATCCAAAAGAAGTGAGGCAAGTTCTTCATCACCAACTCAACCTCCAACAACTCAAACAGAGCAAGAGTGTTCATCCCCATCTAATAACACACCGGAAACTCAGGAAACCGGAACGGGATCAATACCTACTACCAATGGGAGTACAACATTTGCATCAAGGGAGAGACAAAGTGAACTTGATGTTACTTCATTGCCACATGATCCAGCTAAAAGGAGAAAAATTGTGGAGTATCATCCGATGGACCAAGATGTAGTGAGGAGAGTATATATACAGAGATGTCCTTGTCAGCCACTTACTCACAAATTTCTTCAATCAAACTTCGAAGGAGGTACATTACGTCGCTTTAATCGTTCTTGATTTAAGAAATATACTTGGCTTGAGTATAGTGAGTCAAAAGATGCTGCATTTTGCCTTGTGTGCTATTTGTTTAAGAATGAAACTTCTAAAGCTGCAGGGGGGGATGCATTTGTTGTTAATGGATTTAGAAGTTGGAATAGGCCAGTTAGATTTAGGAAACATATTGGTGGGGTTAATAGTGCTCATAATCAAGCTTTACAAAAGTTTGAAGATATAAAAAAATCCAAAAACATCCATCCAAACTTTCTTGACTCAAGCTTTAGATCAAGCAAAACATGATTATAGAGTCCGTTTAACTGCTTCACTTCAATGTTTGAGATTTCTTTTGCGCCAAGGATTGGCATTTTGTGGCCATGATGAAAGTGAAGATTCAAATAATAAAGGAAATTTTCTTGAACTTTTACAATGGTTTGCCGAAAAAAATGAAGATGTAGGAAATGTAGTCTTAAAAAATGCTCCAGGGAATAATCAAATGACTGCTCCTTCAATTCAAAAAGATCTTATCAATTCTTGTGCTAAAGAAACTACTAAAGCAATTGTGAATGATATTGGTGACGATTATTTTGGCATTTTAGTTTATGAGTCTAGTGATGCATCTCAAAAGGAACAAATGGCTTTGTGTGTGCGTTATGTTGATAAGAAAGGAATGATAGTGGAACGGTTTCTTGGGATTGTTCATGTTCGGGACACCACTGCCTTGTCTCTTAAAGAAGCTATCCTTTCTTTGCTTAATGAACATTCTTTGAGTTTGTCTAGAGTTCGGGGGCAAGGATATGATGGGGCTAGTAATATGAAGGGTGAAATTAATGGGCTCAAAACTTTAATCAAGAATGAAACATCTTCTGCATATTACATTCATTGTTTTGCTCACCAACTTCAATTGACTCTTGTTGCTGTTTCTAAGAAAAGCAAAGATTGTGGTTGGCTTTTTGACACACTTGGTGATTTTTTAAATGTTGTTGGAGTATCTTGTAAGAGAAAAGATGTTCTTAGGGGAAAACAAGCTGAAAAAGTTACTAAAGCTATTGAAAATGGTGAACGTGAAAGTGGAAAAGGTAAGAATCAAGAACTTGCCTTAGCTAGGCCATGTGACACACGTTGGGGATCTTATTATAAATCGATGGTAAATGTGATTGCTTTGTATCCTGCAATTCGTGAGGTGCTTGATTTAATTGGGGATGATGCTAGAAATTCTGATGATGCTCGAAAAGCGGATAATGTGAGTTTTGCAATTGAGTCATTTGATTTTATTTTCATGATCCACTTGATGAAAACAATATTTGGGATTGTAAATAAATTAAATAAGGCTTTGAAAAAAGGAGATCAAGATATTGTTAATGCCATGTCACTTGTTTCTTTGACTAAAGAAAGATTGCAAGACATGAGAGAAAGTGGGTGGGATAATTTCCTTACCACAACCACTACATTCTGTGAGAAAAATGGCATTAGTGTTCTTGATATGAATGGTGTGTATACTCCTCCGGGAAGGAAAAAACGTGATCGTTTGGATACTACTAATATGCATCATTTTCGAATTGAAGTATTTTTTAGCGTAATTGATCTTCAACTACAAGAGCTTAATAATCGATTTGATGAGGTTAGTATGGAATTACTTGTTTGCATGGCTTCTTTGAGTCCCGTTGATGTTTTCTCTTCCTTTGATAAACAAAAGATACTAAAACTTGCCGAGTATTATGAAGATGAGTTCTCAAGTGCTGATTTGTTAAGCCTTGATGATCAACTAGGGAACTATATTACTGATATGAGAAGAGATGATAGATTTTGGGGATTAAATGATCTTAGTAAACTCTCCATGAAGTTAGTTGAAACAAAAAAGTGTCAAGTGTTTCAACAGGTTTATTTGCTCATAAAGTTGGTGATGATTCTTCCCGTGGCAACCGGAAGTGTGGAAAGAGCATTTTTCATCAATGAATTATGTGAAGAATAAGTCACGAAATAGCATGGGTGATCAATTTTTAAACGATTGTTTGGTTACTTTCATTGAGAGAAACATCTTACTTGAAATTAGTGATAACGATATTATGAAGCGATTTCAAGAAATGAAAACTCGACGAGAACAATTGTAATTTATTTTTTTTTAACTTTGTTTTTTTCCCTTATGAATGTATTTGGTTTGTATTATTGAAAACAATTTGTAATTTTCGGTGATGTATCTTGACATTTCTTTACTTTGTTGTTCGTACATTGGTATGATTAAGTTGAAAGTTTATTTTGGACCCCCAGTTATAAATCCTGGATCCGCCACTGGACGATGCATGCATCGTTTTCCGTCGTAATATTAATGAGTGGAGTATTTCCCATCAGTTTTCAACATCGTTTCATACACTCTTCCTTTTCAATCCGAGTATTGAGTGAATGCATTAAGTGAGCTCATTTTGTTCCATAGTACTTGAGTTAAAAAATCACTAGGTAAGAGTTGGAAGAATAAGGGGAACATCATTCCTTCCTTCTTTTCTTCTAATAAAAGCATCAACAACAACAAATTTCTTGTCCCCTCTAGCGGTAACAAGTAATTCATAAGCAACCATGAAGACAAAGCACAAGACAAGTTTCCATACAAGATTTCATGCTTTTTTTTCTTCTTTTGTTTCAACCCTCTCTCCTAATAAGTCTAGCATAGGTTCCCGTTATCCATGTGTACTGTCTATGTGTCATATTTCTTACCTTTTCCATCAATGAGCATTCCTTTCCTTTGCAATCGATCATCGAATTCATTCACAAAAAAAAAAAAAAATCAATTGCCGAACCGAACACAAGGTATACCAATGATTTGAGGTACCTTTGCAACCCATTCATTCCCCATTAACCGTTCAATCACATTCCATTTCTTCATCAACCACTTTGAGTCTCGTCTAACGTTTAGCCTTCATTTCTTCGATCCACATTCACTTAACCCTGGGATGGGAAGATGTGTAATTGTATAACATTCAAAAAGCAAGTAAAAAAAAAAAGTAGCAAAGCAACAATAAAACAATGTCTAAGGGCAAGTCTTCCAATGTCTTTGACATGAACACGTCTCAAATTGCGTCTCTCATCGAGTGCTTGGTACCGTGCCTGCGAAACATGAATGTTAAGTGAGTGATGGACCGCATGATCTGAGTTTGCTCACATTGATTCAAAAGAATGAAAATAAAAATAATCAAAGCAAAAAAAAAAATTTAAAAAAAAGTTGAAAATAAACTTGCAAAGTCCAAATTTTCAATACACATTTGCATATCTTGGGGATTCTATCGGGTCTTGAGCCTTGTACCCTTTTCTTCTTTAAACCATCAAATTAACCATATCAAAACCCTTGAAAGACCTCTTTGAGGTGTACACATACTTGTGCAAAGTTCGGCTAGAGCTACGTTCGGCCTGATTCCTAACGGATACATAGGCAACCTCACATCGAGGTGCGACCACATTCATATTCACATTTATATTCATATCCATGCTTGATCGAGTCAATGAATATCCAATGCTTACCTCTATCCATTTAGAGCTAGACTTGGGGGCTTGAACCCACTTCATATTAGCTTACCCCAGTCTAAAGAGTCATCATCTTTGACTCTTCTCACATATATTTCCAACACCATAACCCTTGCAGCCAGCCTTAGTATCACATTCACACACTTCACTCACACATCCATATCCATATCGATCATCCTTCCCTTTAAGAACCCTTTATCATGAAATCTTGTTTCAACACTGTGCATGCTTCATCATCTTTCAAGACAACATTCATTAAAAGAGACATTGTATACTTGCTTAGCTTCCTGACCTGAGCAATGTTCATTGTTCGCATAATATGTTGAGCAACATTTATATATCAATGATTTGTAATCATACAAAGCATATCGTCTTGATTTGTAATCATAAAAGCATATCGTGCCTAGCTCCTTGACCTAAGCAACGTTCATAATCACTTCATCTATATACGTGCTTAGCTTCAAGACCTAAGTGACGTTCAAGATCGTTTCTTTACACCATATATGATGCTTAGCTCCATGACCTAAGTTCATTCATCTATCGTGTCACATGATGTAATTGTCCTTAGCCTCTTGGCCTAAGAACATGCATCACGCATAAATTATTTTCAAGAGAAGCAATTTAATTGATGTGATTCATTTCGTCTTGCTCGACGAAGAAGTTCAAAACTCTTTCCCTTTCTCATAACTTTTCTTTTGGGGAAATTAAAAAACGTTTTTAAAATTTTCTCATCGAGGGAAGTTCAAATATAAAACTTTTTTTTACGTCTTTCTTTTTCGGGAGAAAGTCGGCACCCTCCACTCATTTCATGACAAAAATAACGAATTTTTTTTTGCTTGCTTGTGTCTGTGCACACACACTCAACCTATACATACACAATCACAAGTCATTCTCATGTCATGTCATGTTGTGTCAAGTCAAACTTGGTCAAGTCAGTTGGTCAAGTCAATCATAGTCTATACGAGTCCCTTGGAAAATTTTATTTTGCAGGTCTCAATTACAGCCTACGTCCGAGGACAAGCGGACCATCTATAGCCCACGTCCGGGGACAAGCGGACCATTTACAGCCCACGTCCGGGGACAAGCGGACCATTTACAACCCACGTTTGGGGACAAGCGGACCATCTGGCCCACGTTCGGGGACAAGAGAATCATTTACAACCCACGTTCGGGGACAAGCAAATCATCTACAGCCCACGTCCGGGGACAAGCGGACCATCTACAGCCCACGTTCGGGGATAAGCGAACCATCTACAACCCACGTTCGGGGACAAGCGAACCAATTACATCCCACGTTCGGGGACAAGCGGACCATCTATAGCCCATGTTCGGGGACAATCGAACCACTATCATTTCACGGCGTAAAGTTCTCGATACACAGAGACTTGAAATCTCATCATCTGTCGACTTTCCTCAATCATGGAAAGTATTATCCGGCGGATTTCTTCAAGCATAGAAAGCTGCCAAAATCATCTGCCGACTTTCCTCAAGCATGGAAAGTATTATCGGTAGGTTTCTTCAAGCATAGAAAAACACTAAATTCATATGTCGACTTTCCTCAAGCATGGAAAGTATCATCCAGTAGGTTTCTTCAGGCTTAGAAAGCTACCAAACTCATCAGTCGACTTTCCTCAAGCATGGAAAGTATTTCAACAAAACGTCATTCGGTGGATTCCTTCAAGCATAGGAAGCTACCAAACTCATTTGTCAACGATACACTGGTGTCAGATAAGCATTCTATCCCTTTACTCTTTTATCTGTAGAACTAACATTTTTCTGCAGGTATCGGCGTATATAGAGTGATTTAGGATCGCAGAACGTCTTAAATCATTCTCCGTCCCTATCGACTACTTTGACTATCGTTTTAAAAACTAACGTTTCTACAAACTCAGTCAAAGTGGGGGCTTCTGTAGACACCTAAAAATATCTCCCCAAAACCAAACCCGATGATCAACAACCTTTCACCGCCATTATTGGTCGGGTTGAGTATTTAATCTTGGAGTGCTTAAATCCATATTTCCATTTCATAAAACTAACCCAAATCCTATCCCATTTCCCCAAACCATAACTTATTTTCCTCTTTTCGTGCCTTTAAACCCAAAATAATTCATTTCGTGTCCATTAAAATCATTCATTTTGTGTCCTTTTTATAAAAAAGGTTTAGTCTAGTTTATTTTGGATGATTAAATAGTTGTATGGGGGTTTGAAAGAGCTTTCCAACGATATATTATCAGCCCAAATCTGAGTTATAACAAATAAGTTATGGCCAAAATATTAAATTGAGCTCAAACCGAACCTAAGCCCACCTTACCTACGACCCAATGATCATGTGGAGGGTCCAAATTATTTAATCCCAGTCCTAAACCAATTAGGATTAATTAGAAGCTTCTATAAGTTTCTAAAAGATATTAATTATCCTTTTTGAAAAGATAAGATTAAAGAGTTTGAAATTGAATAAGACTTTTCTTTTTGAAAATCCTATTTCTATCCGAATTGAAAGACGTTCAAAGATAGTCAGATATGATTTTTGTGCCTCATATTTTTTATCCAAATTTTATATGGTTGGATATCCCTTGAAATTATCTTTCCAATGATATATTATAATATCAATTCCGAGCTTTAACGGAAAAGATATGAATAAAATGTCAAACTCTATCAAAAACTGACACCGTCTCACTATTTTGGCCATATCTTTTATTCTACAAAATGTATTAATCTGATTCTAATTGGGTTAGAAAGTAGACTTCAAGATATTTCCAAAGATTTCTTATTTATCCTATTCCAATATCTATATAAAAAGATATGATAAAAACAAAAACCGCAAAAACTGCTGTCTATCACAAGAGTTTTATCCGATTCGAATTCTTATCTTTTCTTGATTCTTCGACCCCTCTTTTTTCTCTATAAATAGAGGTCATATCTCCCCTTTTTCAATCATCAACAAGCTTGATCATAAAATAATTCTCTTCTCCCTCTTTAGCCTAAACACTAGCCTCCCTATTCTTCCATAATTCTTCCCTTAAGCACTCCAAGGAGTCCATACAATACCCAAAGTTCTATACTTAAAACAAGGTGTGAAAGTTATGATTAACTGAGGGTTTGGACCGAATCAACTCTAATTTTTATTTAGTTTAATTGTTTCAATTTGATTTATATTTTTATTGAAGTTACTAACAATTTATTCATGATGTAGCAATTCAAAGAAACGCGGAAAGTGAGTAACTAATCACTTAATTACTACTCTTATTTTTATTCTTATTGCTAGTATCATGATTAGGTTTATTTATATTTGACTTGACTAACGCTATTATTGTTAAATTTCTTCCAATATTAATGCTTATTTTATTATATTTATTGATCACCATATTGCATGTTAAAGGGAATATGTAATTGAAAATCACGTCTAATAAGATAATTTGGACAATCGATTTTTTGGATCCTTTTTAATCTTGTTATTAATCCAAGTGATAACTAATATTTTAGAATTATATGTTGCATGAATATTCAACCAATTTTGCTTAATAATAGTCTGGAGCAAATTGAATCTTTGTTTGTATGCCTTTGAGATCCCAGGATTCACTTTTCATTATAAGAATCGTGTAGAGGCCAATACGGGCGAATGTGACTCCATGACTCACTTCGTACCATCATCCCCGATCCTCCTTTCGTGGTTCCGACCATATGGAGTTAGTAATCTCATGGATTATGAATGGGGTGTAACCTTCATGGGTGAATCGTTGTTGCCTATCGTTGTTCCTTTATCGTGGTTGCCTTTTATGATCCGTGAACGATTTACAAGTTCCTTAAATACTTGTTGGCGGCTCCCTACTTTCCTTGTCCCTAATCGTATTATGTCAATTCCCACTTCCTATGAGTGCCAAGCATATTCACATATGCTTTAACGTAGGCGCACTTCGAACGACGCCTACAGTAGCTTACTTTCGAGTACGATGCATAGGGATGGTATTTCTATCTTAACTGGTTGATGTTCGTATGGATGTTCAATAATCCTATAGATCAAAGTGTAGTTTATTCGGTCAGTCTTTGTAATTTTTTACCATTTTCTTAATGATTATTGTTATGTTTTTGTTTGCCAATTCTACAGCTCCGTTCATTTAAGGTCTGTATGGAGATCAGTTATGATGTTTTACTTTATAACGAGCTAAGAGGGTCTCTATTTCTACTTTGAATTGAGATCCTTGCTCACTAATTAGTTCATGTGGAACTCCATATCTACAAAATATGTTTCGCTTGAGAAACTTTGCGACATGTTTAGAAGTGATATTTACGTAAGAAGCAGCCTCGATCCATTTAGTAAAGTAGTCGATGGCTATTAGAACGTACTTGTATCCTCCTATTCCAATTGGAGAAATTTTGCCAATTATGTCATTTCCCTAAGTCGAGAAAGGCCAAGGGGAAGTGAGGTTATACAGTTTGGATGGTGGGAGATGTTGTAAGTTAGCGAGCATTTGGCACTCTAGACATTTCTTGACATATTGTATGCAATCATGATCCATAGTGGACCAATAGTACCCTTGCCGTGAGATTATTTTAGCAAGCATTTTTCCGTTAATGTGAGGTCCACAAACACCTTTGTGAGTGCCTTCCATAAGGCGTGTGGATTCTTGTTGGTCTATACACAATAAGCTTTGACTATTAGGTCCCTTTTTGCATAACTGACCATTTAATTGACCATATTGGGCTACGAGTGTTCTCAAGGTCCGTTTGTAACACCCCCAAATCTCCCTTTACGAGAATACCAGTATAATATATATAATTATACCGTAGAGATAGACTTAGGAGTATTACCGCCGCGTGATTATGCAAGGCTACTCAACTTAATAAACAAAACAATACTTTGCAGCGGAAACTTCAAAAACTCTTCTTATTAATAATAACTATAAATAGAAACCAATGTCATGAGTACTTAAATTAAATACAAAGACCAAGATTCCTAAATTAGTGAAACCAAATCCCGGGACTCCATGCATCATTTTATTCACTTCACCTAAAATAACACTGCTTACCATTATGGTAAACAGGGCGAACCAAAACAAATAAGAAGTACGGGTTAGCAAAATATGATAAGTATGGGGTAAGATATTTAAACTCAATTTATTTGCAAACATGCTTTAAAACCAGTTCCAATAACTAATCCAATAATTCCAAACTCATGATTCCAAACCAAATTCTCAATATTCCAATAACCAATAAAACCAATACCAATTATTTTAAAACCAATTCCTCATATTATAAAAACCAATTCCTCATAATAAACCAATTAAACCAATTCCTCTCCCAAGTGTGCACACCCCCTAAGCTAGTCTCCTTATGTTACAAGGCTATTCTTGAGGAAAAACCCGGTCATACAAAGTCCAAGGCCTTATCAATAAACCAAATCCACATAGTGGGATTACTAACATGCTTATAAAGCATTAATAATAATAATTCAATGATTTAATAAATCCTCTTTTAAATCCAACAATCCAAACTCCTTTTTAATAAATTTAACATGGTTTTAAAATCAAATCCCTTTTTAAACATGAATAATAAATTAATTAATCAAAACATGTTATAAAAATCAATACTCCAATTTAATTATTAAAACCAATCTTTTAAACATACTTTTATTTCATAAACCATAATTCAAGTCAATTTAATTCAAGCAACATAAATCATTCAAACATGTTCATTCAAATCGATCACTTTCAAGGTATCTAGCCACCTAACATACCTTGATCCTTGCTTAGCCAAAAATTACTTCAAAAGAACTCTCAAGTAGCTTGATAAAAAACACCCTACAAATAAATATAACCTTAATTAATATAAGGTTATCAAATAATCACAAACAATTAAATTAAACCCTCCCAACTATATATACATGAACCTTTTAAATTAATTAAAATATAATTAAAAATACTCATAATAATTTTATATCAATCTCCCATAATAATAATAATAATAATATTTGAATAAGAGAAAAGGAGAAGAAAGATAAGAAACCAAGGAGAAAGAAGAATTGGATTTGCGTTGGAAAAAGGAAGTAGAACTTGAAGAGGCTATACTTCCTTTGTTACAACTCCGAATTGGGTGATTCTTGAGCCTAACCTCAAGGAGTTTTTGAGAGGAACAAATTTCTGTGAAACACCAATTCCCCAAAACTGATCAGAAGTGACCGAAAATTGGCTTCAAAGATAAACGGGATAATTTGGTAAAATTGAGGAGAAGAAAAGAAGGGAATTGGTGTGAAGAATGTGAGAGGTATGAAGGGGTATTTATAGGATAGCTCATGCAAGAATTAAGGTAAAAAAAATGTAGGAAGAATTATGGTAAGTAGGGTTTAAGGGATTACTTGGAGAAGTGAGTAAAGTTTTAAGGAAAGTTTTAATATTGAAGAGATTGTGTATAATTGAATATGGAAGGTATGTATGTCATGAAAAATCTTAAGGAAATTGGAATTACTTGGGGAATAATTAAGAAGAATGAATGGAAAGAAAATATAATGATTTGATATTAAAAAGATGGAGAATTAGAATTAAGGAAAATAGGAGATTTTAAGGAGATAATTAAAAATACAAATTACCAAAATATTTTTCCCAAAATCTACATGGGATGGCCGAAATTTTTGAGCTTTCCTAAGCTCATATTTTTGGCCCTCCTATTTAGTATTTAGGAAATTATTTTGCTAGTTTTAAGGAATTAAAATAATTGTGTAAATAATATTTATTGAATAAAATAATTAAATAATAAAATACCAAATATTCACCAAATAATTTAACTAATAAAATCAAATTTTCTCATAGGAAAATCCTAAATTTATTAGTCAAATAAATGGGATTTTTGGACTTATTAAAATAATAATAAAATATAGCTTTTGCCTTAATTAAAATATCCGAAATATATAAATAATCCGATTTTTAAAATAGGATAAATGGATAATAAATCTTATCCAAAATAATAATTTGTTTTTAAAATACTTTTGGCGCCAAAATTCAAATATCATTTTGGCTCCAAGATTTAAATAGTAAGTTGAATTACTAAAATACCATTTTTAGAAAATAATAATTAATTAGGAAAATACGTATGAAAATACGGGGTATTACACCGTTGGTCTTTCGATGAAGTATTTTCAGGATATGTGCGATGAGTAATATATAAGAGGATATGATCATACCAAGGATTGTCTCCTTCGATGTCATTTATTTCCTCTATTGTATTGCAATATGCTGGTTCTTCTCTTCTATCAACGCATAGTGGCATCATATTTAAGTGATCTGTAATGTTGATAAATTGAGACTAATTTTGCTAGCGCATCGGCAAATTAATTATCATCCCTTGGGAGATATTTGAAATCAATATGTTCAAAATGCTCGATGAGTTGCTCAAGGTGTGCTTGGTATAATATCATTGTGGAGTTCTTTATTTTCCATTTTTTGAGTATATGATATATTATCAAGCTAGAATCTCCATATACCTCTAATATTTGCACACCTATGCTAGATGCTGCTTCTAGTCTAATAATGCACACTTCACATTCTGCGACATTATTAGTAACCTCAAAGTCTAGTTTAACAAAGATTGGAGTATGTGCTCCCTTTGGACTTATGAGTAACACTCCCACACCACATCCTTTGTGATTGGATGCACCATCAAAGTACATTACCCATTTGTTATCTTGCGTCATGAGAATCTCTTCATCCGGAAGATGAGTAGATTCTGCATGACTTGTTTGAATAGGATGTTGGGCTTGAAAATCAGATATGACTTTCTATTTTATTGACTTTTTAGGGATATATTTTAGCTCAAATTAGGCCAACATTACCAACCACTTGGATATTCTTGCTTGTATGGTGGTTGTTCAAACAAATACTTTATCGGATTTTGTTGCGAAATCACATGAGTAGTGTGTGGTAACATATAACGTCGTAATTTTTTAGTTGCCCACACCAATGCTAAACTTGTTTTTTCCAAGGTGCTGTATTTTGTTTCATATTGAATGAATTTTTTTTACTTACTCACTCTGTCCCAGTTTACTTGCAACATTTTGATTGGACACGCTTGCCGATGCACATGTTTGACCGTTAATATCTTTTATTATATACTTATATAAGCTATAAAAAATTTATATTTAGAAACTATACATTAAAATAAACTCAACAATGTATTTCATGATTACATTGGCTTTTAACAATAGCTAAAAAAGATGGTCAAAGTGAGATGCGTGAATAGTGCAAAAAGTCAAAACATTGCGAGTAACTTCGGACGGAGGGAGTATGTAATATATTGCACACTCTACTTTTTCTACCTCTTGTGCTAACATGGCTCTTGTAGCCGTATTTGTGACTGTGACGTTGACAGGGTAAAGTCGTATCCCCTAATAAAAAATAATTACCTAAATCTCTAACTAAAGTAGATAGGGAAGTAGGGTCGAACTCCACAGGGAAACAAGTCTTTTTAATTCTAATTAATTAATATAATCTAAATTACCTAAGTAACCAATATTTTTATGAATAAAATCTAAACTACGGAGAATAAGGTCGAAAGAAATAAAGTAGGGAGAAAATCAAATATAAAAAGGCCTAGGGCATAGGTTCACTAATAAACAATATTTCAGGGCAAATCATAATAAGCAATCATCAAGCATTGGTTAATCAGATTATAAAGGGCTTTCACTACGTATTATAATCACAGAGTTAATTTACCGGTATTAAATCTCATCTGTCGAATCTCGACTTAACCATTTATAAATTAGTCCACCTATTGAAACTAAGTTTAAACATCAATTCTCATCTGTCGAATCTCGAATTAATATTGCTAAACTCATACAATTAAATTTGGTCAAACCTAATTGCATAGCATTAAATCAATCAATAGGAAATTAACCAAGCATTGATAATTAACAATCACAAAATTACCCCTTCATATCATTTATTAGATCCCCATAAACCCTAGAAATTAAACTACTCACAAATCATCACGATTAAACTAATCAAGCAAATAAATAAAAGCATAATCAAGGAAACAAATAAAATAGCTGAAATTAAAAGGGAAGAAATTGTTACCAAAAATAAATCTGGAATTAAAGGAAGAAATAAGAACAAAAGTTTAGAGAGAATTTAAGAGAGAGAAAAGTACTAAGTAGAGAGAGAAAGTCTAAGAAAGAAGGTAATCTAATAATTCCGTACAAAATCGTATTTAAACGTTTTCTAAAATAAGAATTAAAACTAAACTTAATCAGGTCTTCCAGACACACGCGCCCAATCGGGCGAAGGGCCGCCCGATCGGGCGCGCCTTTTTCTTCGCGTTCCTACCCAGCAGCATCGCCCGATCGTGCTAGATGGTCGCATGATCGGGCGCGCCTCAGCACTCTCAGCTTACTAATCTTGCTGCGCCCGATCGGGCTAGAGGTTGCCCGATCGGGTCTTTGCTTCTCTTGAGGCTTGGACTTCGATTGGGCTAGATTTCTCGGCCCAATCTGGGTTTCCTCTCGGGTCTCGAATACTTGGTCCAAATGCCTCGGGATCCCAATTACTGAGCCCTTAATCACCGGCTCTCACCGATCCTGGGCTCCAAAAGTGGTCGCATCCTTCTAGCTTCCGTAGTCGATTCATAAAGCACATGAAAATGCTTCCAAGAGTGCAATTTCCTGTAAAATACAACTAAAACTACGAAAACACTAGAAAACACAAATTAGTAATAAAAGTGGCCTGAAAGAGCCAAAAACATTACTAATAACGACCAAGGGACGGGGGTAAAACACTATATAAAATGGACATATCAAACTCCCCCAAACCAAACCTTTGCTTGTCCCTAAGCAAAGAGCTCATCAATGAACATATAAAACATACTTCACCCCAATCATCAAATCAAAAACCAACGATTCAAGGCAAATCTAATGAACATGCTTCAACATCAATCAATCTTATTCATCTAATCACCCTTCCTCCCCAACAATTGTCAAGTAGAGCAAACCACAAGAGCATATAGAATTCAAGACTAGTGCTCACACACTCAACTCTCATTTATGTGGCGAGTAAAAGATGTACTCGATCGCTCTCCAACCAACCCCTTTAATGTGAACAATGCCCTCCCAACTCACACTCTCGTGTGTATAAAAACAATGAACGCTCATCCTACTAGTCGACTCGAAATATGCCAAGTCATAACTTGCATTGATAAACAACACTTTCACGTTTACATAACTTCTATGCACAAGGTCGGAAGGTCTTTTAAGCTTGTAATGTAAGGCTAGGGTAAAGGTAGGATAAATTTGGGATTATGTGAGAGAGAAGCTATGCATTAAGGGAGCCAAAACCTAATAAACCCATGATCAAAATAATGATGATCATACATCTCCACAAACATAACCAACTCCAACAAAAACCACCAAATACAACTCTAATCATCATAAACAATCCCAACACTCACAATAATCACTCATAAAAATATAATAATGTAGAACTTTGAGTGAAAAACAAACTTTGAACTCATTCTTTATTTCTTTTTTTTTCAAACTTGCATTTTTTTTTCTTCTTTAGAACAACCTTTAAATAGAACATTTGAGGATTAATTTTTTTCTTTTTCTCTTTTTTTTTTCTTTTTAACTCATATTGGAATTTTCAACTTTGAAACACAACATCAATATTTTCCAATCAAAAATCAAAGAACAATCACTCTTCTTTTATTCCCACATTGTGCAAATAATGTGCACACCACAACTCCCTCACCTCACCAACTAATAGCTCCCCCAAGCCAAGCTTGGGACTAGTGACCAATGGGGCTCAAATAGGCTTGTAATGTGGCTAAAATAATCAATAAAAGGGCACAAGTAACAACATGGGTAACAAGAAGGGAACAAATGTATCTAAATACTCTGAAGGCTACCTAAAAGAATGAACGCCTTTGTCCTCCTCATGTGCATAATAATAAGTCATGAAACACTACTCATAGTTGCAAATCAATACTCAAATTCATTGACATACCAGGAATTATGGAACTATCACACATTTCCTAACCAAATAAACTAGTCAAGCACTATATTCACAAGTAGTTGGGCAAAATTGACTTATGTTTAGGTATCCAAGCAATTAAACTTCAAATCATGACCAACAAATCCACAATGCTCATTTTCAATAACCAAGAATTAAAACAAATTTTTCTCAAGTACGGGGCACAGGGAAGTATGATTCATAATTCATTGGAACGTATTTTTGAATTTTTTTATTTTTGAATTTTTTTTTTGTATTTTTCATAAATATATAAAGCAATAAAAAATACACTAGGAAAGGAATAAAAACTATACTAGAAAGCAAATAAAAAGAGAAAAGGAAGAGAATTACCAAGTGAAAGAACACCCCCCCAAGCTAAATCAAGCAATGCCCTCATTGACTTGGGAGAGTAGCCTACTCCTCATCCTCATCCATCCTCGAATAGCCCCCGCCGTGGCTAGAACCGGCTCCTCCATGGCTAGAGCCACCACCTCCATACCCCGAACCACCTGCAAAGTAGTTAGGGTCCACATTCCCCCCAAGCCCGCCAAAAGGTACATCGGTCCTATAACCATGGACCGATGAGTAGTCGACGTAGGTACCAAAGGCACTTGGGTTCGTATATCCACCCTGCGGATATTGGAACCAATCAGGGACAAGTGAATCGGGGGGAATAGCCCCCCGACGGGCGTAATCATCATACATGGGGTATAAACCCCTCCCTAGGTTCCTCTCCACATGACCTACCCTTCTATCTAGAGACCCTACTCTAGCATCCAAATCCCGAACCAAACCCTCAACTCTCCCTTGCCCCGTCTCAATCCTATCTAATTGGCTCCTAAAAGGCGAGAAGTCGTAAGGGGCGTTAGGGTCTATGTTGTAGTTGGTAGAGGAAGTGGGGATATCATATGTAAAGGGTTGAGGTGGTGGATAATGTGGTGAATGGTGAGGAGGTGAGAGGTCAATGGGAGAGTGATGGGGTTGAGGTGAAGGGTGAGGTGGTTGCACCACACCTTGACCGTTAAGCTCAAAAGTGTAAGAAGGCTTCCCCTTCTCAAATTTGGTCAAGGTGGGGTGGGGTAAAGTGAAAGCATTATCCCTCCTACCCGATTCCCGTTGAATCACCCACCAAGTATCCCCTCCCATGACATTAACCCAATTAAGGCTACCTAGATAAGGTAGGTCCATAATAGTTGGGCCGGCTACCTTACCGTCATCGTTAGGGACAAAGCTAAGGTGTTTGACCGCTATATGCGTAACTAGGCCACCAAAGTAAATGGGTACCCTAGACCTACCCGCCTCGGCCGCATTGGCCACCCGTTGGAAGTGGTTGGCCATTTTATGGACTATATTAAGCTTTTCACTGTTAGGGATCATGTATGACCCTAGTAATTCAAGCTCATCCCGCTTAACAGTGGCGGGTTCATGCCTTCCAAAAATGGTAAGGCCAACAAACCGTTGCCAAATCTTTGGCACGGGATGTTGTATCCAAGTAGCTTTAGCATGTTGGAGGTTCAAGTTAGGATCCCACGTAAGGGATTGATAGACAACGACAATGTTATCTTGGGGTGGTTCAAGAGGCCTATTCGATTTTAACTCAAAATTTTTACCAAACTCTTTCAATGACAATCTAATATCATTATTGAATAATCGAAATTGAACATGAGAAATTAAAGCATTTGATTATATGATATTAAAACTAGAAACGAATTCTAAAGTTAAATAATCATAAGTATCGTAATGCATGTTAAAGAAATCGCTCATGCCAACTCCTTTGAATAATTTTTCTACATGCTTATCAATTCCTAGTCTATTAAGGGTAGGGTGATGAATGAAACGAGTGGGAATTACCTGCCTCGTGATGAGGTTAAGCATCCTCTGTTTTTGCTCTTGGGTGGTGATGACCACCCTCTCCCATCCCGGAATTCGCAAGTCCGGGTCAATTCTCACCTCTTGGTTCCTTGAGCCTTCTCCCCTCACTGTTCTTGACCTCTTGAAAGCCATTGATAGTGGAAAGAATAGGAATTGAGTGGTTTCTCTCTCTTAGGGTTTAGAAAAAGTTGAGAGAAAATGGTAGAAATTGGGTTTAGATTGTAGAGAAAGGTGAAAGGATTAGAAATATGTAAAAAATTTTGAGTTTTGATAGAAGGATTGGAGAGGATCTTGAAGAATAAGTGAGTTTGAAGGTGTAAGAATGGAGGTTTTAAAGAGAGAAAGTAAAGGAGAAGAAGATGAAGTAAGAAGGAAATGAGGAAAGAAAGAAGAAGAAAATATAAGGGGACGGCCAAAAATAGGCGCGCCCAATCGGGCGAATAATTATGATTCCAGAATCGCAGTTGCGCGCCCGATCGGGCGCGAACACGAACGAAAAATTCGCCCTATGGCTCGCCCAACATATCTTTTCCTTCACTCGATTTGCGCCCGATCGGGCAACCTCGCCCGATCGGGCGAAATTTGCTCGAGTTTGTGACTGAACTTGCGCGCCCGATCGGGCGAAATAAGGCGCGATTCTAGCTCTCTTCTCGCGCCCGATCGGGCAGCCATGCCCGATCGGGCAAGAGAAGGCATGAATTTTAACCTCCCTTTCGCGCCCGATCGGGCAAGCTTCACCCGATCGGGCCCGTATCCAGTCGTTTCCTTTTCTTTTCTTCGTCTTCAAATTCTTCTAAGTCTTTTGACCTCTTAAACCTATACCTGTACAAAAACACTTATAAACGGTAAAATTTCACTCTCCTCGCCTCTCTAAAGTAAAATTAAAAATAAAATAAAAATAAAACTAGTCTAGAAAGCAAGAAATACGGGTTGCCTCCCGCAAAGCGCTGGTTTATCTAGGTCCCGCACGACCCTCTTACCACAGTGAAACTTAGAGTGAATCGGAACTACTTAGGTGAAGTATATCAACCGCACCGATTGTAGCCCCCTCATGATATTGCTTGAGTCTTTGGCCATTAACCTTGAACTTATTACCATGTTCGTCGAAAACTTCTACAGAACCGAATTTGTTGGCCCTTTTTACGATAAAAGGACCCGACCACCTTGAGCTTAACTTTCTTGGGAAAAGTTTAAGTCGTGAGTTGAATAGTAACACTTTATCACCCTCTTTGAATTCTCTCGGAAGGATCATCTTGTCGTGCCACTTCTTCGTCTTCTCTTTGTAGACTCGAGCACTATCATAGGTCGTCAACCTAAACTCATCAAGTTGATTAAGTTGAAGTAACCTCTTTTCCCTCGCTAGTTTGGCATCTAGATTAAGCTCCTTAATATCCCAATATGCCTTATATTCCAATTCAACCGGGAGATGACATGCTTTTCCATACACGAGTCTATACGGAGTAGTACATATAGGGGTCTTGAATGCAGTTCTGTATGCCCAAAGAGTGTCGTTCAACTTGTCACTCCAATATTTCCTTGATTTTGACACCACCTTATCTAGAATGGCCTTAATCTCGCGGTTGGAAACCTCGACTTGGCCACTAGTTTGGGGGTGGTAGGCTAAACCTGTCCTATAGTAGACACCATACTTTTTGAGGAGGGTGTCCAACTTCCGTTCATGAAAGTGAGATCCTCCGTCACTTATTATTGCTCTAGGTACGCCAAATCTTGGAAATATGGTCTTCTTAAAAAGTTTGTGGACGACCTTGGCGTCAATGGTAGGAGTGGCGATGGCCTCAACCCACTTGGATACATAATCTACGGCGACAAGAATATAACGGTTCCCTTTTGAAGAAGGGAACGGTCCCATGTAATCAACTCCCCAAACGTCAAAAATCTCAACTTCTAAAATTCCTGTTTGGGGCATCTCATGCCTCCGCGAGATGTTGCCAGTTCTCTGGCAAGAGTCACAAGCCTGCACAAACATGTTAGCATCTTTATACATTGTAGGCCAATAGAAACCTGACTCATTAATCTTGGCCACCGTTTTAGTGGGGCCATGATGTCCTTCATATGGTGAGGTGTGGAAACTGGTAAGCACACCATGGACTTCCCATTCGGGAACACACCTGCGAAATAAGCCATCTGCACACTCACGAAACAAAAAAGGATCATCCCAAAAATAATGTTTAACATCAGAAAGGAATTTCTTTTTTTGTTGGTAGGACAAGTCAAGAGGTAGAGTACCACCCACTAAATAATTGGCGAAGTCTGCATACCATGGGTGTTGCTCTACAACTACATATAGGTTCTCATCAGGGAAAGAATCATTAATAGGTAGAGAATCCTTACCCTCATCATACCTGATACGTGACAAGTGGTCTGCCACTACGTTCTCTGCTCCCTTTTTATCTTTTATTTCGATGTTGAAATCTTGGAGCAAGAGAACCCACCGGAGTAGCCTTGGCTTTGATTCCGCCTTAGCTATCAAGTATTTCAAAGCTGCATGATCAATAAAAACAATAACTTTAGAACCAACTAGATATGATCTAAATTTTTTTAAAGCATAAATGACAGCAAGAAACTCCTTTTCCGTAGTGGCATAGTTGACTTGGGCTTCATCTAAGGTTTTGCTAGCATAATAAATAGCATGCAAAACCTTGTCCTTTCTCTGTCCGAGCACGGCCCCTAGTGCAAAGTCACTTGCATCACACATGATCTCGAAAGGAAGGTTCCAATCGGGAGCACATATGATGGGTGCCGATATCAAAGCCTGCTTAATCCTGTTAAAAGCCTCAAGACACACGTCAGTAAAAATAAATGGGGCATCCTTGAGCAAAAGCTGTGTCAGTAGTTTAGCAATTTTAGAAAAATCTTTGATAAAGCGGCAATAAAACCCCGCATGACCCAAGAAACTTCTAACTCCCTTAACATTGACTAGGGGAGGTAATTGCTCAATCACTGATATTTTAGCCTTGTCTACTTGTATGCCCTTATCAGATACAATATGGCATAGGACTACTCCCTCTGTCACCATAAAATGACATTTTTCCCAATTAAGGACTAAGTTGCACTTTTCACATCTTTTCAAAATTTTAGCGAGATTAATTAAACATGAATCAAACGAAGAACCATGTATGCTAAAATCATCCATAAAGACCTCCATAATAGACTCTATGAAATAAGAAAAAATGCTCATCATGCAACGTTGAAAGGTGGCGGGTGCATTACATAAACCAAAGGGTATTCTACGATATGCAAAAGTGCCATAAGGGCATGTAAAGGTAGTCTTTTCCTGATCTTCAGGGTGAATCGGAATTTGGAAAAATCCCGAATACCCATCCAAATAGCAAAAGAATTTGTGATTGGCTAACCTCTCAAGCATTTGATCTATAAAGGGAAGGGGGAAGTGATCCTTTTTAGTAGCGATATTTAATCTACAATAGTCTATGCACATACGCCACCCTGTTACAGTTCTAGTGGGAATTAATTCATTTTTTTGTTATTATAGTCATCCCACCCTTCTTTGGCACTACCTGCACAGGACTTACCCACTTGGAGTCAGAAATAGGATAGATAATACCTGCATCAAGTAATTTCATCACCTCCTTCTTGACTACTTCCTGCATGTTGGGATTTAATCTTCGTTGGGGTTGAATGCAGGGCTTGTAATTTTCCTCTAGATGTATCCTGTGCATACAAAAGTCAGGGCTAATACCCTTGAGATCATCAATACTGTACACTATAGCCTTCTTATAGGTTTTGAGAACCCCTAGAAGTTGGGAAGATTGTAGGTTAGTGAGTGCAGTACTGATGATCACGGGGTGTAGTTCTTGTTCATCCAGAAAAACATATTTTAAATGAGAAGGGAGAGGTTTTAGCTCAGGTTTCTTGACCTATGCAGGTTTTGATTCCTGAACTAAATTTACTACCTTCATCGTTTCCTTGAAGCTTAACTCTTTTAAGGAAAGAGCCTTTTCAATATCCTGTACCTCATTACCCCAAACGCTTGCATTGTCGCTAGATAAATTCCCGCAGAGAACTTCCTCTAAGGGATCCTTCGCAAGAACTTGTGGCAAGCTATCATCACAAATATCATCCATTATATCAATTATATCAATGTAGCAACAATTTTCCTCTAACATAGGCCCTTTCAAAACCTTCCCTAAATTGAAAGTAACATTATCGTCACCTACATAAAGGGTTAGTTTACCATTTTTAACATCAATAATCGCTCCTGCAGTATGGAGGAAAGGCCTACCTAAAATAATGGGTATTTGTGTGTCCTCTGCCATGTCTAAAACAACAAAATCAACAGGAATGAAAAATTTACCAACTCTGACAGGTACGTCCTCTAAAATACCTAAGGGGTATTTTACCGAACGATCTGCCATTTGCAAAGTTATATTAGTAATTTTTAATCCTCCCATATTTAATTTAGCGCAACAGACGATGGCATGACACTGACACTAGCACCCAAATCACACAAAGCTTTATCAATAAAAACATTCCCAATGTGACAAGGGATAGAAAAACTACCGGGATCCTTTAATTTAGGAGGGGATTTGTTTTGCAATAAAGCGCTACATTCCTCCGTGAAAGCTACAGTTTCTACTTCATCAAAGGCCCTTTTCCTAGTCAGAATGTCTTTCATAAATTTAGCATAAGCAGGAACTTGAGTGATTAAATCAGTGAAAGGAACTGTTACTTGCAGGTTTTTCACAACCTCTAAAAACTTACCGAATTGTTTATCAAACTTACTCTTCAATTGTCTGTTAGGGAATGGAAGTTTGATAACCGGGCTCTGCACATCTCCTCCCTTATCCTGCGATTTCCCCTGCACAGAAAATTAGTAGGGTTAGTATCTATTTGTAGCCCTGCAGGGCTAGCAGGATTAACATTTGGTATAGAGGAATCTAGATCAGGAACTGGTCTATCTTCCTTTGGCATAGGAGGTCCATCATAATGTGAACCACTCCTTAGAGTGATTGCATTAGCATGATATGTAGGATGGATAGGTTGTGATGGTAGAGCTCCCTGCTGACGGGATTGTAGGGTAGATGAAAGTTGTGCAATTTGATTGTCCATGATTTTATTATGGGCTAGGATAGAATCAATTTGCGCGTCCCTACTTTCCATATGCTTTTGCATGTTGGCAAGCATTACTCTAATTTCTTTCAAGGCAGGGTCGGAAGATGATGAGGGTGATGCTTGGCTTTTCTGGCCGGAATTAGGATGATAATATTTTTGCTGTGGTGGGGTTTGCTGTTGTGGTTGTTGTGGAGGTGGAGGATTTTGTACATTGGTGCTCCGGTATGAAAGATAAGGATGATTTTTATAACCGACATTGTTGGAATTGGAATAGGGGTTATTTTGCCTATAGGTTTGAAAGGCATTAACTTGTTCCATAGAGCTCCTACAATCTTGCTCCCAATGACCTACAATTCCACAATTTTCACAAAAAGCTTCATGGTTAGCAACAACAGACTCATTAGCTACAGAGTTAGGAGCAGTAGTAAGATTATCTAATTTTTGACAAATAGATGTTAATTGAGCTAGCAAAAAGGATACAGAATCGACACTATGTTTTCCTTTATTTGCAAACCCTCTCGGATTCCCATATTGGGAATTGTGTATTGCCATGTCTTTGATAACCTGTCCTGCGTCATCCACATTTAAATTCATAAACCTCCCACTAGCTGCCGAATCTAGCACTGATCTAGAAGAATTTCCAAGTCCATTATAAAATGCTTGGATCAATTGCCATTGTGCTAGATTGTGGTGGGGGCACTCTCTCTGTAGATCCTTGAACCTCTCCCAAGCCTCATATAATGTTTCGTCGGCCTCTTGAGCAAAGCTCTGAATAGCACTCCTTAGCACCGCTGTTCTCTCTGCAGGATAATATTTATTATAGAAATTCAAAGCAAGAGTTTCCTAGTCAGTAATACCAAGTGCAGTTCTATTCAGACCATTAAACCATAATTTTGCTTTGCCACATAATGAAAAGGGAAAAAGAATCTCCCTGATTTGGTCTTGTGTGACCCCGGCTTGTCTAATGGTGTTACAATATTGGTAGAAATCTGCGATGTGAAGATTGGGATCTTCACCCTTAGCTCCGCTGAACTGCTTCCTCTCTATCATAGTGATAAATTGGGGCTTGATCTCAAATTGAACTCCATCTAGAGCCGGAGTGGGAGTAAGGTGCGGGAAATCTGTGAGCTTCGGTTGCGAATAGTCACTGAGTTTCTTCTGGGCCGTCATCTCCAATTCTGAATCTGAAGGAATATCTGTGTCACTAGAATCAGGGGGAGGATCTCTTCGATCGTTGTCCTCCTCGCCAGAATTTGTCTATAGAGTCTCCTTTGCCTATGAAAAGAGCGCTCGATCTCAGGGTCAAAAGGGATGTAACCTGATCTGGAACACCTGAGCATAAACAAAGAACTAAAGACAAATATGAGAATTGCCTCAAAGAACTAATGTTCTCTGAGGCAAAAAGGGGGATAATCTAGACTACAAAAATATAATCAGAAAACAAAAAATAAAACAATTTCCCCGGCAACGGCGCCAAATTTTGACAGGGTAAAGTTGTATCCCCTAATAAAAAATAATTACCTAAATCTCTAACTAAAGTAGATAGGGAAGTAGGGTCGAACTCCACAGGGAAACATGTCTTTTTAATTCTAATTAATTAATATAATCTAAATTACCTACGTAACCAATATTTTTATGAATAAAATCTAAACTACGGAGAATAAGGTCGAAAGAAATAAAGTAGGGAGAAAATCAAATATTAAAAGGCCTAGGGCATAGGTTCACTAATAAACAATATTTCAGGGCAAATCATAATAAGCAATCATCAAGCATTGGTTAATCAGATTATAAAGGGCTTTCGCTACGTATTATAATCACAGAGTTAATTTACCGGTATTAAATCTCATCCGTCGAATCTCGACTTAACCATTTATAAATTAGTCCGCCTATTGAAACTAAGCCTAAACATCAATTCTCATTTATCGAATCTCGAATTAATATTGCTAAACTCATACAATTAAATCTGGACAAACCTAATTGCATAGCATTAAATCAATCAATAGGAAATTAACCAAGCATTGATAATTAATAATCACAAAATTACCCCTTCATATCATTTATTAGATCCCCATAAACTCTAGAAATTAAACTACTCACAAATCATCATGATTAAACTAATCAAGCAAATAAATAAAAGCATAATCAAGAAAATAAATAAAATAGCTTAAATTAAAAGGGAAGAAATTGTTACCAAAAATAAATCTGGAATTAAAGGAAGAAATAAGAACAAAAGTTTAGAGAGAATTTAAGAGAGAGAAAAGTACTAAGTAGAGAGAGAAAGTCTAAGAAAGAAGGTAATCTAATAATTCCGTACAAAATCGTATTTAAACGTTTTCTAAAACAAGAATTAAAACTAAACTTAATCAGGTCTTCCAGAAACACGAGCCCGATCGGGCGTGCCTTTTTCTTCGCGTTCCTACCCAGCAGCATCGCCCGATCGTGCTAGATGCTCGCACGATCGGGCATGCCTCAGCACTCTCAGCTTACTAATCTTGCCGCGCCCGATCGGGCTAGAGGTTGCCCGATCGGGTCTTTGCTCCTCTTAAGGCTTGGACTTCGATTAGGCTAGATTTCTCGGCCCAATCTGGGTTTCCTCTCGGGTCTCGAATACTTGGTCCAAATGCCTCGGCATCCCAATTACCGAGCCCTTAATCACCGGCTCTCACCGATCATGGGCTCCAAAAGTGGTCGCGTCCTTCTAGCTTCCGTAGTCGATCCATAAAGCCCGGGAAAATGCTTCCAAGAGTGCAATTTCCTGTAAAATACAACTAAAACTACGAAAACACTAGAACACACAAATTATTAATAAAAGTGGCCCGAAAGAGCCAAAAACACTACTAATAACGGCCAAGGGACGGGGGTAAAACACTATATAAAATGGACATATCAGACGTATAGCCTAAGAGGTAGTTTGGGTACTGGTGGTGCTAAAATTGGTGGACTTTTTAGATAATCTTTGATTTTCTCAAAGGCCTTTTGGCATTGATCGTCCCATTCATGTTTTTCCTCTTTTTTCAGTTTTTTAAATATTGGCTCACAAGTCATAGTTAATTTGTTGATAAATCGACTTATGTAATGTAGTTTACCAAGGAACCCCCTAATTTCTATTTTTGTTTGAGGGGGAGACATATAACCAATTGCCTTTATTTTAGAAGGATCGATCTCAATATCGCGTGTGCTTACTACGTATACGAGTAACTTTCCAGAAGTTACCCCAAAGGCGTATTTTTGTGGATTCAATCGCATTTTATATTCTCTTATGCGTGTGAAGAATTTGCGTAAAGCTTTTATATGTCCCATTCTATCTTTTGACTTTACGATCATATCATCCACATACACTTCTATTTCTTTCTGCATCATATCATGCAAGAGAGTGGTAACCTTTTTTGGTACGTAGCTCCTGCATTTATTAGAACAAATGGCATGATTGTATAGCAATATGTACCCCAAGGGGTGATAAAGCAGGTCTTTTCTTCGTCTTCTTTTGCCATTAGAATTTGTTTGTAACTTTCTTATCAATACATAAAGGATAACATCACATGTTCAGCCGTGTTATCTACCAATATGTCAATATGAGGTAAAGGAAAATCGTTTTTAGGACTAGCCTTGTTAAGGTCCCTAAAGTTGACACACATGCAAATTATAAACTCGTCCATCCATTTTAGGGTCTGGGAAGATGTTCGCTACCCATTCTGGGTAATTACATACGCGAATGAAAACTGCGTCTTATTGCTTTTGTACTTCTTCTTTTATTTTCAGAGCGACCTTAGGTTTCATTCGTCGAAGTTTTTTTTTTACTGGTTTAGAAGTAGGGTTCAAGGGAATGGTATGTTCCGCAATTTCCCTATCTATTCCAGGCATGTCCTTGTATGACCAAGTGAACACGTCTTCAAATTCTTTGAGCGTCGATATGAGGATCGATCGCTCTTCCGGATTTAAAGTTAAGTCAATTTTGACTTCCCTTTTATTCTCATTGGTTCCTATATTGATTGTTTCAGTTTCTTCAATTATAGGGTTATTTTGTTCTCGTTCATTCATTAATTCAACTAATTTGTAAATATTATCATCATCGTTAGATTGATTGTTATAGCATTCAAAAGATTCAAGAGAAGGCATATACTCGAAAATAGAGCTCATGTTATTGAAATCAAAAGAAAGTACATCAAGAGAAGAATCCTTTTTGGGATCTTTGTCCTTAGAACTAAAAAATAAAGACTCAGTAGTGGCCACAAGGCCTAAATTTTCAGCTTCCCTAGAGTCTATACTATATTCGTCGTCCGATTCTTCAAACATCTTCCCTTCGCCTGTGACGATTTCCAGCTAATTGCCTTTATGGTTTGTTTTGGGTGGAAAAGGTGTTATGGAAATGGTTTTACCTTTTAGGGCTCGGTTTTTAGCCAAAAAAAAAAAAAAACGACTAGAAATGCACTTTTGAGGGTTTTTTCGTTTTGACGAAAATTTTTAAGTCTTTCTAACCTTGAAATTAATTGCATATTTATGGGGGTTATGTAATTGGTTCAATCCTTATTTTATATGCAATATTAAACCACGTTACACATGATTACTTGGTCGTAATTTGTGTTTGAAAGCTTGGTTTTATTTTCACATAATTGCAAATTAATTGCATTAAGTGTGAAATTGTTGTTCTTTGACGCTTCTAAGTACTAAAGATTAAATCTTTAATTATGTTAAGTGATTGAAACTCTGAGTTACTAAATTCCATGAATTTTTGTTGAACTTTGTTGATTTAATCATTTTAAAGTTGATTGGAATCATAAAATTTGAAACTTGTGATAGAAATTTGTTTATCTTCATATTGGAAGATATAATTTTTCAAGGATTCACAAGAATTAATGTTGGAAACTTTACTGAACTTATGTTCATTTTTTTTCAACTCTCTTCTATTTTGTCAAAATCTCAAGGTTAATTTAAATTAATTAAATTAATAGTGAGTAATTGCCCTCTTATTTTTGTTGCACCAAGTTAAACCAATTTTATTAAAGAATGGTTCTTGGAATAATTTTTTGTTTTATGCACTTGGATGAATTTATTTAAGTTCGACTTGTTATATTTTCATTTTTCCTCAAAATTAATTGATTCTAAAATTGATTTAGAATTCATTAAATATGTCACACAAAATCGGGATTTTTCCCGAGGAATGAGCACCACAAATCAAGGTCGAAGAAGCCCCGAGCTAGCTCTCGGCCTGCCGGACTGCTAATGCAGCCATGGGCTACCAAGGCTGCTAGGGTGCCTTGATCAATGGTGCTGCTGTGTGTCGTGTATGGGGCTGCTATGTGTGCATTCCTTGGCGCACCATGGGAGCCTTGTGGCTTGCCATGGGTAAGCCGCTTAACGTGCTGCATTGAGCGTGTTTGAGTGCATGTGTGTACTTGGTGTTTAGGTGCAAAGGGGCAAGAAGTAGTGGCCTTGTGCCTAGCACCTTGTAACCCGTAGCAAATGCTACAAGGCTCTACCTAGATAGTGCTACGTGGGGTGGTGATGGCACATGTGCCAAGCCGTATAGTGTGGGGTTGTTAGACAACCTTGACTTTCATATGGCACGTATGTAATGCGTGAACCACTTGAGTACAGTTGGCTTCATGTTTGCTTATTTTTCCGTTTTAATTTTTTTATTAATTTAATTTGGTTTTAATTATTTTAATAAATTTTGGAGGCTAGGCCTCGGTTTATGAGCGGCATATGGAAAATTTTATTTTGGCAAATAATTGGGTTTTACCGGTTTAATTAATTGGATTAATTAAGATGGATGCGGAATTTAGTGGGAGCTTCAAAAATTAATTGTGCTTATTTACATAATCGGTTAAAATAACTTTGATTAGTTTTAATTAGGCGTGTTAATTGGATTAATCACCTAGATTAGTTACTAGTTATCGCGTGTTTATGCATTGTTACTTGTTTTATTGTTGTAAAATGCATGGGCCATTCACAAATATTTAATGGATGAATGGAATGTATATTCTCTCACAGGTTTTATAAAAATGGCAACTAATGGGGCCCGATTAGGATAGAAAATATGGATTGCGATCCGTGATGTATTTTTGTAAATCTAAATATGGTTTGCGTACTGTTGAGTATTTTTGTACCTTAATATTTAGATTACTCCTAATCGTAGATACTAGTAGTTGCATAATTTTGGTCAAGTCTTGAAGACGGAGGTTCTTGGAAGACAAAGCCATGAAGTTGCAAAAGAAGACTTTTGAAGAATTGAAGAATTCAAGGGGTCATGCTAGTTGCCAATATGCATCAAAATGCTTATGCTTTACATATTTATGATCATTTATATATGAATTATATTAAAGATGCATGTTTAGGATTTCGAATGTTGTGATGATTAATTAAGTTCACTTAAATCAACCAACATAGAAACCCTAGGTCCCTAAATATTAAGTAAAATTGCCATTCCAAAACAACACTTATCGACCTATTGAGAGTAGTAATGGGCTACGCCAAAGCGAGGCATCACTATTATTCCCTAGGATACGTAAGGTATGTGGAAGGGGTTTGCCAAAGAAAGACATCACATACAAGTTGGTTTTGGTTGTACTCAACGATATGAGTGATGGAGTCCTAACATGTCGTGGCAAAGTGAATAAATTTTTGAGAGAGCATTAGATGCGAAGATTTATTCAACCAAGAGTGGCTTGGAGCCATTAGCAAAGCGTTGCTTACCTTTAGGAGATTGAGTGTTAGGACAAGCCTGATGAGTGTCATTTATGGCACTCATAGGGTAGTCTTTTAGGATGTTTTCACCTTATTTTTCATGGTTTTCTTTTATCATTTTGGTCTTTTCTCCTTTAGTTTCTCTATTTCTTCTTTCTTCGTGTTTTACTTTCCATTATGTGGTTTTCTTCATGTTTCCCTTTTATATTGCTCTTTTTCTCTTCTATTTTCTCTCTTTGTTTACTTTTGTAGGTGCTTAAGGAGTTGGCTTTCCAAAGGGGTCAAGAAGAGCAAAAAGGGCTAAGCAAAGAAGAAGCAAGCTCCTTGGAGAGGGCTTGTAGAGGGCGCTCAACATTTGCCAATTGCCGCGGGCGCGAGTCCTCAGGGCCGCAGGTGCGGATAAAGTGCAGCAAATTGGGGATTTTTGGCAGGAACTTCCGCACCCTAGCCGCGGTTTAGCCGCGGGCGTGGAGATTATGGAATGACCGCTCTCTTTGGAGAGACCGCGACCCCCTGTTTACACTTGGGAACCGGGCATCTGCCGCGCCCTTAGCCGCGGGTGCAGGCTACAGTTCCCGCGGGCGCGGGTCTTGCCCAGATTGCTCGCGGAGTTAGTTATGGGTTTCGTACCCATTTCTCCGCACCCGCGGGATGTTCTTGGAGAGGGCGCGGCCGATTAGTATTTCTTTTTTTTCTATAAATACTCTTGTAATTCTTTTTGAAGGCTAATTTTTAGATAATCTTTCATTTGCTTAGTTTTTAGAGAGAGAAACTAAAGCAAAGTTAGAGAGAGAGTAGAGATTGAAATTCTTGGATTTTGATTTGTATTACAACATTGCTTCAATCAACTTTGAATTTCTTCTTCATATCAGTGAAAGTTTGTGAGATTTCTTTCCTTTGAATTTACTTCAGTTGAAATTTTCTTTAATGCTTGAATGTTTGATTTGGATTTTTATTTAGGTTTGAGAATTTGTTGATTGATTGATTTTTCTTTTGATTTAGCTTGAAATGAATATGTTAGTGATTGAATTTGTTTTGTCTTTCAATTTCACAATGATTAATGAGTAGATTAGTTGCTAGGGAGAAGGGAAAACATGCATGATTGATGATTTTTGCTAGTTGATGATCATTGATTGATTGAATTATTGCAATTAAATTGGTTGACATAGTTATGCATGTGATTAATTAGACTAAGAGTGATCAACCTATAAGATTAATCTAGATTGCATTGCAAATTTCAATGACATGAACCCTTGATTTGAGAATTGCTTTAATTGATTGAATTTGATTGTGATTCTCCTTGTCAGCCATTCATAGTGGACCCTAGCTTGGCTTATAAAAGATAGCCTTTGGATTCCTTTGATTGCAACTATTGCTTGTCCCTTGTAATGTTTGAATCAATTAAGTGATCTATCAATTCGCATAATCATTGAGCTTGAATGTGGAACCTATATCCCTAGTGTTTAGCATATTGATTGAATTATTTGATTTGTCCACATACTTGATATTCTAGTTACCAACCTCAACCATTGATGTTCTTCGATTTAGCTTGACAATACAATATAGCATAGTTTCTACTCATTCCTTTTGGTTCGACCCTTGACTTACCGCATACTTGTATAAGGTTTTTTAAGTGTTTATAAATTTAGTTTTACCAAGGGAGAATTAAATAACGACCTAGTTTTCCCCTTGTGGAAATGGCACCGTTGCCGGGAAATGACATTGGTGCTTTGTTGTAGTTGTTGAGTGTATTTCATTATATAAAAAAATATTTCTTTTGAAGTTGTATGCATAGAGCACGTGGTCATTCACTAGTGTCATTTGATCCGGAGATTGAGAGGACTATTAAAAGATTAAGCGTTGCTAGGCGATCTTTGAGTTCTAGCATTTCAAGTGAGGAAGAACCGCTACTAGAGGAACAAGCAAGAATGGGAGAGAATCCGAGAGTGGCATTGAAAGAATTGGGAACTCCCGGTGCATATAGATTTGAGAGTGGAATTGCTCCACCTACAACACCGACAAATGATTTTAAAATTAGACTGGCTATGATCATTTTGATAGAGATGCGACAATTTAGTGAGGCCAAGCATGATAGCCCACTAAATCATCTCAATGAGTTCGAAAAATATTGCAATACTATCAAAGTGAACGGAATTTCCCAAGAATTCATCCGCCTCAAGCTCTTTCCCTTTTCTCTCATTGGGCGTGCTTTGGAATGGCTAGACAAGGAGGTTAAGCCGAATTCTCTAACGACATGGGACGAGGTTACAAAAGAATTTCTATCCCGCTTCTATCCACAAAAGAAAACGGCGGAGGCAAGAGCTTTGATTCAAGGTTTCAAACAAAAGCCAAGTGAGAGCCTCTATGAAACGTGGGAGAGATATAAGGAGTATCAAAGGGAGTGTCCTCACCACGGAATTCCAACCTATCAAATTATTCAAATTTTCTACGGAGGCCTAAGTCCCCAAGGCAAGTCGGGCCTTGATGGAGGAACCTGAGGTCCCATCATGAATAGGACGGAAGAAGAAGTGGTAGACATCATTGAGGATGTTGTAAGGTACTATAGAGATTGGAAAGATGGTGAGAGAGATTCAACTACCAAGAGTAGCTCTTTGGCGTACTCGGTTGATCAGCTAAATGCAATCAACAATCTCTCCTCACAATTGACAAACTTGGGAAAGGAAGTGATTGCAATCAAGGTAAAATTGGAGAGTTCTTCTTCCCAAGATCTAAGTCCTCCCTCCCAATTTAAGAGGAGAGGTACTCCTTCTAACTCTCATCCCCCTCCTTCTTCTAGTAACATGCCTAGTGGTTGTTTGTTTTGTGATGTGTGTGGTTCATATGATCATGATGCTAGTAATTGCCCTCATGCTTTTTCGGATGGTAATTATGATTTTGATAACAATGAGAGTGAACATGTGAAATATGTGTCAAATAATAATAATGTGCAAAGGTTTGATAACCAAAGGGGTCAATGGAATATAAATTACCAAAACCAAGGTAATTTTGACAACTATAACTAAGGTGGTGGTTATAGGAACCAAGGTAACCAAGGTTCTCGAGGTAACTATAAAAATCAAGGTTATAGTAGCCAAAATCAAAACCAAAATTATGGTAATCAAAACCAAGGTTATGGAAATCATAATCAAGATAGTGGTTACCAGAATCAAGGTTATGGTCAAAATCAAAATAGGTGTAATTGGAATAATCAAGGAAGAGGCAATTTTCAAAATAATGCTCAAAGAGGCCCTCCACTCAAATTTGCTCCAAAGACTCAAGGTGATAATTCCTGTTCACAATCCTCTTCCTCTAGGACTAATTTGGAGGAAATCATTGAGAATCAAACAAAGTTGTTGAACACTTACATGGCCGTAAGTGACAAGAAATTCAATGAGATGATGACTCATAATAAGATGCTTGAATACCAAATTTCTTAACTTGCCAATGCTTTGAAAGACCATGATAATCCTTCTTCTTTACCTTCCTAAGGTTTAGATCCTAAGAGACCCGTGAATGCTATTGTTACAAGAAGCAGTAAGGTTCTTGAGGAGAGTTTGCCTAGGAAGAGTGAAACGAAGGAGGTCCCCAAGGAGGTCTTGGTAGAGGATGAGAGAAATGGTGCATCTTTGAGTGAGATTGTGATTGAGACACCTAGAGAGGTGATAGTAGAGAAAGAAATTGTGAAATCTAAGCTTCCATATCCACAAAAATTCATGAGACATAAGTTGGATTGATATGCTTAAGCAACTTCATCTTTCTCTACGATTTACCGAAGTTGATACCCAAATATGCAAAATTCCTTACAGATATTTTGAGTGGTAGGAGGACTGATAATGTTGTGGAGACGGTCAACTTGACCGAGAATTGTAGTGAAATTATAATGAACAAGATGCCACCTAAGTTGGAAGATCACGAAAACTTCTCTACCCCTTTTGCCATTAATAAGATGCAAATTGATAATGCCTTATGTGACTTAGGAGCTAGTGCTATCCTAATGCCATATTCGGTTTATCAAAGACTTGATAGGGGAACTTATGTGTTCCAAAATTACCTTACAAATGGCCGATAGGTTAATTAAGATTTCCAAGGGGAAGGTAGAGGATGTTCCTTTGAGAGTAGGGAAGTATGTGGTTCCGGTGGATTTTGTGGTTCTTGAAATGGATGAAGATGCTATCATTCCTATTATTCTTGGTAGACCTTTTCTTACTACCTCGGGTGTCATGATTGATGTAAAGAGTTCAAAAATTTCACTCAACGTAGTAGAAGAGGTCATTGAATTTGACTTGAATGAAAGCATGAAGTATCCATGTTCTTCTTTAGAAAATTGCATGTTGATTGATTCTCTTGATCTTTTTGTATCTTCCATGCATGAGCACTTGCTTACTTCTAATGATCCTCTTGAGAATGTCTTGTTGAATAAGGATAAGATAGGTGCTCTTATAAAGGAAATGGCAATGTATGAGGATTTGCTAAATGGAAGCATCAAGAAAGTGGATGAGTGTAGTGAATGTTTCAAGCATTACCCCAAACTTGAACCCCACTGTGATCATACACTAAAGTACGGTGGTGTTCAAAGGGAAAGAAGATAGAGCAAAAGAGTCGCCAACAAGTTTTAGGAACTTGTAAACCGTTCACGAGGTGAAGGTTACACCCCTTAACGTCCAGGAGATCGTCAACTCTAAAAGGTCTGGAACCATGACTGGAAGTTCGTGGATGAAGGTACAAATCTAACCTAAAAGAGATTGAACCTGCCCTAATAATAGGCCTCTACTTTATTCTGATCGTATTTATGTACGCCTTTTGATTAACATGCAATCAATAGATTTACCCTAAACCTGTTTAATCAATGTTGAGTGAATATTAATTCACAAATAAATCTACTATTGGCGATCACTTGAATTATAATCATATTAACCTTAAATAAGATTATTAATTATCTTATTAAGCGTGATTACAAGTACCAATTCCCTTTAAACATGCATAAAAGGTGTGATAAAGCAATAACAATAAATAATATATCAAGCAACATGATATTAACAAATTATATATAAGTTATCCGTCAATCAACAAATAACATGAAAGAATTCGTTAATTAACAAATTACGTAAAACAATTCGCAAATTAACAAATTACATGAAACAATTCGCTAATTAACAAATTACGTGAAACAATTCTCTAATTCACAAATTACGTTAAATTATATAATTTGACACAACAATAATCATAATTATAATCATAATCATAATTATCATAATCATGTTAAAGCATAATATTAATAGCAAGATCCTAGGAATAATACTAACAAGATTAATAACAAACTCTAGCATGTCACTAAACATCAAAGATCAAATATTTAGCCCTAGCATGATACTAACATGCATATTAGGAAAGAAAATAGGAAACATCACAGAAATCATAATTGATATTTTATTCTTTACCCTAAACATGATACTAAGAACTTATTGTTGTCACGTTAAACACCAAATTAAGAAAAACATCCTAACATGATACTAGGAATCAAAATAACAACCTAAACATGATTTTTATATCATATTATCAATTAAACAATTAAAGCACTTACTTGGATGCCTCGTATCTCTTTATAATAACAAAATACACGCGTTAGTAACTTCAAGGAAAATAATAAATCAAATAAATAAATTAAATAGTTGAAATAGAGATTAAGAAAGTTTAGACTAGATTTGAGACCAAACCCTTAGAAATATCAAACCTTTCACGTCTAGGGCGAAGGCAACTTCGAACTTGGTTAGGTGTGTCTAGATCTTGTGAATGTGAAATGTTGTATTTGAGAAAAGACTAGTTTAGAAAAGAGAGAGAGAGAATATCAAGAAATTCTTGATGAGAGTTGGTTAGAAGAATTGATGAGAAGAATTGATGATAAGAATTTATGTTTCAAAACGGAGGTTTTAGGAGGCTATTTATAGAGAAAATCAGCCGGATATGATAAAAACCGATTCAGAGTTTCAAAAACAATAAAACACGACGCAACGCCAAACACGCTCGTGTCGCCAAACGTTGGAGAGCAGTGCTAAACGCCAGGTCAGGCGCCAGATGCTGGAAATAAACTTCCACGCATTTTCTTATTTTGATAAAATTTCACCGTACGAGAGGGTAAAATCGTATTTTCCTTAAAAACACTTCTTTTGTTCTGATTAAAACTCTTAAAAGTCAACTAAAGTCAATTTATCAATGCTAATTAAATTAAGAATGAAAAGAACCTTCTAAGACTATAATCAATCCTAATTGCATTAGGAATGATAAATCGATATTAGGCCCTCATCTAGATCATTGGGCCGCATATAAATATCAAACCGAGCCCAGTTTAGTAATTTGGCCATAACTTCCTCATTATTCATCGGAATTGAACTTATAATACATCATTGGAAAGATCTTTTCGAACTCGACCCAACTACACTATTATTGGACCCTTGCCATGGACCAAACCAAACTGGATTGGCTATTGTCTTAAAATAGGTTTTCAAAAACAAAGAGAAAGAAAAGAAATAAAAACTAACCGCAACACTAGACTTTCCACACTTTCACTTCATTCGACTACGATTCGACATGAAAGGTACTCATCACTTGGGTTTGGTTTTGGGGAGACACAAATGGGTGTGTACAACGAGCATATGTGCATGAATATTTCAAGATAAGAAGCTTTGCAAGCTAACACTTCAAAGGAAGGTAAAGGTTTATCTATGGTTAAGCTTAAACCTCTTCCAACACACCTTAGCATCAAGGGATCAAGATGGAGCGGTCCCAATTTGGCCAAGAGTGTTTTCCCAAATGGTTTTGTAAAAGTCTCAATGAAAGATTCTTCTTCTCCGTTCAAGGTCAATGACCACCGTCTAAAGAAGTATTTTGACGGTGCTTTTGTTGGCTTTGTTAATTCATTGTTTCTCCGACAACCACCTTAATTGGTGGAGGACGTCGAGCTGTGACGTTAAACAAGCGCGACCCCGGAGGCAACCCGGTTTTCTAACCTTTTTCTTTTGATTTTACAAATTTTCTATATTTCTTCCTTTGAGAACTTTTCTTATTTCTCTTTATTTCCGTTTGTTCTCTTGATCCTAGGTACCATGAGATTGGATCGGAGAAAATTTCCAACAATTTTGGTGTTACTTTAAGATTTTATGAGGTTTGGTTAAGCTTAGGGGAAGGAGTTCGTTAGGGTTATATGTTATCGTGTTTGCATTTCCATCGATTTTTATTTATGTTCAAACATATTTTGGATTGTTTCTTATGAAATTTTGAGTACTTGATCATGACACTCGATAGGGCCGGTGAGAATGCAAACATGAAAGCATAATTAAGGGGTGTTTTCTTTAACCTTTTACTAAATTCTTGCCGGATTTTAAACAAATTTAAATCACCCTATGGTGCGCACGCATACCTCACCCGCGCATGTGAATCTTAGAAAACCGGGTAATTTTTAGAATTTGGTAATGAATCTTAGAGCCCTCCTGAATTGCATGTGGTGCTCACGCACAAGGCTGCGCGCACGGACCATAGGGACTACTCGCGGGGGCAGGTTATATGGCCGCGGGTACGGGTGTCTGCATCTCAAAACCTCCGAATCCGAGCAGGAAATCTCCGTGGGCTGGTCGCGGGCTACCCGCGAGCACGGGTTGGCTGCCGCGGTCGCGGAGAATTCGATGGAGGGCTCAACTTTCTGGTGTGTGCACTCCATGAGCCTGCGCGCGCGCACCAGCCGCTAGCCCCTTATAACCCCAAAACCCACCCCCTCCCTTATTTCTCTCTTATCTTTCCCACTTTCATTCATTCCTAAACCCTATATCCTCTCTTGCAAAATCTAACCTATTTCACCTCTTTTGTTATCATTTCAACATCAATTACAATTACCACATCAAGTTTTCAAATTTAAACCCAAAAATTTCAGATTTTTCTAACCCAAATTCAAAAAAAATTGAGGCTTTTTCGAATATTTGAAGTTTTGTGTTGAGGTTTGGAGCTTGTCTTTGGAAGTTCTATTTGTTCTTAAATCTTCATTTTGGGCATTTACAAGTATTTCAAGGCTTCGTTGAGGTATAATTTCTTATTTTCTAGTCATCTTCTTCCTCATTGTTAAGGCTTGAAACCCTTGTTTTACGTTCATGGTAGAACTCCATGGTTAGTTATTTTAACTTGAGATTTGTGTTGAATGATGTCATTGAGTGTTGAATTGAAGCTTCTTCATGATAAATGTGTATAATTTGATTGAATACTTGAATAACCATTGTTGGCTATTTTCTCTCTCATAGGTATTCTTTATGATGGTTTTATATCTTTGATAATTCAATGCTTGAGATTATTTTTCTCTATTTGATTCATGATTTGGTCTCTTATGTTCAATTTTGACTTTAATCCATGCTTACTTGCTTCAAATTCATGAATTTATATTAATGACATTGTTCATTTGTAGCCATCTCTTGCTTTTATTGTGAGATAGTTTCATTTGTGCTTGATTCATGAGCAATTAATTATGCTTATTCTTGAAATATGACCAATGTTAAGTCTTGCTCATGAGTTTTTTTCCTTCTTGTAGATGGCCCCACTCCGTCAAAAGAAGCGAGAAATATCAAGTTCAAGCAAGCCTAGGCATGTTGTTCAACCTCCACCCGAGTTTGAAGAAACATATGGCATTGAATTTTCATAAGAATCACATTGGGATTGTTTCAAGCGTCTATCCAAGAGGAAGCTAGGTCCAACGAGATTCTACGATCAAGCAACAACCAAGTTTCTAGGGATAGATGAGGACGTTCGCTTACTTGCACAGGGCCTTGAACTTTTAGAGTTTTTGGATTTGAGTGCCCCTACTTATTCTAGGGTGGCCTATGAATTACTTTCTTCTCTTGAAGTTGTCCAAGAACCGGGTGCAAGTTTTTCAAGGATTTTGACTTTCCAACTCTTCAACAATGATTACTCATTGACGAATGCTCAACTATGTTCATATTTCAAGTTTCCTTGGGCCGAGGATGCGGATCATTGTATCTATCCGACACATAGTAAAATGGCAAGTGATCATGGATATGATGAGCAACGTTGGTGGGGAAGTATCTCGTAAGAAGGAAAGTATGACCCTCAAACTTCCAAGTCCGCTTCAATGCATCATCCGGCTATGCGTTATTTCAACTGTATCCTCACGTACGCTCTTTGCTCTAAGGACTCTTTGGGAGCTATCTCATGAGAGGATCTTTGTTGGTTGTGGATAGCCGACCAAAACGACTTTGAGTTTGAGGCGGTGGATTTCACGGAGCATTTGATTAATCGATTCTTGGATATTCTTGATGGAGTTTGCCTATCGGGGTGCATCCAATTGGGAGGGATTATTTCTATCCTATATCTTTGCATTAATGATGACTATAAGACTTTGTTAATTGAGCTTCCCTTAATTATCGATCCTTGAGAAAAATTTCCCTCTCATATCCTCAACATCTCCGCTTGTGAATCAAAAGTTTCTCGATCGAACTAGAAAGGATGATGTTTTCATTTGAAAAGTTTCTCGGTTTAAGGAATGGTTCCTCATCCCATGCAAGGAGGCAACTACCCGACCCGAGGAGAGAGATTTCTTGTCTTGGAGGCCCCCGGTGCGAGATATTAATCCTTCTATTCGACGAAGGATGAATCTTACAAGAGGCCGCTCAACCAATGTCTTCTCATCGAATGCTAATACTCTTCCCTCGGTTGAACTGGGAGGTACACCTATTCTTTCCCCCTCTCTCAGTCCTTCTACTTTTGATATGTCAACCATTCATGCCAAGATTGATTCTATTGCTAATGTGTTATACTCCATGCCTTCTATGCAACACCCTTATATTGGTTATGACTATCATATGTATCAATTGTTTGATTTGGATGTTCGGAGGGGGGAGATCGAGCCCTATGTGAATTACCCGTATCTCCCGGTCTAACAAGGACCTGTCCCTCAATGGGAGCCTTTTGATCCTATTGTGGGTCCTAGACCTTGTTACCCTTAATGGGTGGGCCCTCATGTTCACCCTAGTTCTATCATAGGCACTACCCTGGGCACTTACAACTATAGATGGCTCGGTGGTTGTGATTATGCATATGATCCGGCTAATCCTTTGCCTTTTCCAGACCCCGTGACTTTTGGTAGATGGGGTAGGTCGGGTTAGTTGGTCTTATATGATTGGTCTCATTATTTTGAGGTTGATAGAATTAGGAGGGAAAGTAGGTTAAAGGGTAAGGCTCCCATGGAGGTGAGCGAGATGGCTAGATCTAGTCATATGAAAGAGACCGGTGAGGGGAGTTCTCATTCTACCCCTTACCATAGTGCGGAGTGATACTACCATGGCTACCCCCCTTCTTATGAGCTTTATATGATGTTTCTCTATTGCCTATATGTCTTTAGGTTTAGAGTTAGGGGGGTAGCCCATTTTAAGTTAAGGGGTGTTCTTTGTTGCTGTGCTTCGCCGTTTTCCCCCTTGCATTTGTAGTTCATTCCTGGTCTCGTATGCTTTAAGTATTGATCTCTGTGTCCTTTGGTTTTATGATGATGATGCTGTGCTTCTGTTGATTTCTCTGCCTGACTATTGGTTTTGTTGTTTGTTTCGCTGATCGTTGTTTGCTGTGTTTCTCTGTATCTCTGTTATGATGATTCCTAATGATAATTGTCCGATTTCTTGTTTCCTGTTACTGTTTCAGTCTGATGATTCAGCTTTATATACTTATTGGATTATATTCCTGTTTTCTATTTCATGCATTTTATTTTCTCTTTTCTTCTTTTCTTTTGTTTGGAAGTTACTAACAATTTTCTTTGTATATTTCTTTATTTCTCACCTTGCTCTATTGCTTTTGCTTTGGATTTCGACGATTAGTAAGGTGCTCTTTGACGCCCGGTGAGATCTTTCTATTTCTCTTCTTTTTCTTTTCTTGGATGCTTAGATTAACATTAGCTTTAGAATAAGTTTAATGGTTCGAGGATGTTTGCCTTGTAACACCTAGCGTGTTTGGGGTCATTGGCTTTGTTGCCGAATGACCGCTTGTTTGATGATTGGGTTTTACGTGTGATTGCTCTCATTATTGTGATTTTCTCTCTTTATTTTGATTTTTAGTTCTTTTCTTTCTTTTAAATAAAAAAAACATTTTTTAGGGCTATACTTTTCCTTTTTGCTTGTTTAGCTCTTATCTTTGGACATTCTACAATTCGAAATTTTTCCTTTGAATGTATGCTTTCCTATGTTTTATCGGTATGCATGCTTTGAGAGTATTTGCGGTTGACTCTTGGATAGGGTATGCTAAGGTAGCGGTTTAGACCTTTTGGGGCCTTGAAGCCGGATTTTTTTGGTTTGTGGTAAGACGGAGTTGCTTCCTTTGGTGGATTTGACAACTTTAGTAAGTTTTTGCTACAACTGTGTGATGATTTTCCTTTTTCAAGCCTTCATCATATTTTGATTGTGCGACATGGATCCTTGAACTTTGCATACCTAATCTTGAATCTTGACTCATAATTCTCAAACACGAGACCGAACCAACTAGGAAGGAAAAGGCAACTTTTTCGGGGTGGTAATTTTTCATTTCTAGGATTTTTCTTTCTTTTTAGTTCATTGGGTTTTCATTTGCCTTCTTGCTAACCATTTGAGCCTTTCCTCCTTCTTTTCAAGCCACATCTTTAGAACTTTGAGCCTTTTGTTTCTTTTTTTCCATTTTTGGTTTTTGTGAAGCAAATGGTCATGTTTTTGGAGTTTGTGGTACATGAAGTTGGATATTGGTTCTTTTGTAAGCAAGCTTGTGTTTTTGTTTATATTGTGAATAATGGCAAATGAATGATGGAAAAAGTCGTCCAAAGTCACAAGAGGAAAGGACATAATAAATGCAAAATTGAAATAGCAGTTCGAAGTTATAAGAGGCAAGGACATTTGCTTTGAATATATGCAAAAATAAAATAAAAAAACAAAATAAAATAAAAAAACAAAATAAAAAAGAAGTGAAAATGAGAAAATTCAAAAATATTTTGATGTGATTCTTTTCCCTTTTCAAGCATTGAGGACAATGCTTCCTTTTAGCTTGGGGGAGAAGCGTTTACGCTTTTTGTATATATGCTTATGGATATAGCTTTGAATAAGCTTGGGGGTGTTAGTTTATTTTTGTTTGGTGACTTCTCGGTTTTGGTGTCGAGGTTTGGCCAATCTTTGCTTCATAACCTAGGTGTACCACCAAATTTTAAATTTTTGCCTACCCCTAACCTTTTGCCCTTACGTTACAACCTTTGGGAAAGTCCTTTCCACCTAGTGGTTGAGTCATATTCTGAGGGAGAGCATTATGAGTTAAAGCCTAAGGAAAAGGGATGCAAGGTCAAGATGTCGAGAAACCCTCAAATTTTACTCTTTTCCGATTCCTTCGAGGAACCATAGAGACGCTTACTAAGGAAAGATTTGAAGCCATAGGGAGAACGCGGTTAGATTGGTTGGGATGAAAGTAGATTGCGCCTCATTAGTTCTCTACTCTTAGCATACCTTATGTTTCAATCAACCGTGAATATCTTGAAGCATGCATACCCATTTCATATAGAAAAGTGTTCATTCATTTTCATTTGACCGTTTGTGAAGGTCCTTATCAAGAGCTATTTGTTTGATTTTTTGTTTTACCTTCTTTTCTTTTTAAATGATTTTGCCTTGTTTTATTTCAAAGAGTTGTGGGTTAAGCTCTTAGGAAACCCTTACTAGAACTCACTCGTCCTCATAGGCGACTTTGGGGTTTAAAGGGCTTGTTGTAGCTAAAAACAACCGTGAGTCCTACGTTAGTGAGTCTTAGTGTATATTCTTTTTCTCTCTATTTCTTTTCTATATAAGCCCTCATTCCTTTTTAGCTTTTGTTTTATTCGGCACGAGCAAAAGTCTAGCTTGGAGGAATTTGATGAGTGTCATTTATGGCACTCATAGGGTAGTCTTTTAGGATGTTTTCACCCTATTTTTCATGGTTTTCTTTTATCATTTTGGTCTTTTCTCCTCTAGTTTCTTTATTTCTTCGTATTTTACTTTCCTTTATGTGGTTTTTTTTTTTTTCGTGTTTCCCTTTTATATTGCTCTTTTTCTCTTTTATTTTCTCTCTTTGGTTACTTTTGTAGGTGCTTAAGGAGTTGGCTTCACAAAAGGGTTAAGAAGAACAGAAAGGGCTAAGCAAAGAAGAAGCAAGCTCCTTAGGGAGGGCACGGAGGGGGCGCTCAAGATTTGTTAATTGCCGCGGGCGCAGAACCTAAGGGCCGCGGGCGCGGATAAAGAGCAACAAATTTGGGATTTTTGGCAGGAACTCTCCGCGCCCTGGCCGCGGGCGCGGAGATTCTAGAGAGACCGCTCTCTTTGGAGAGACCGCGACCCCCTATTTACACTTGGAAACAGGGCATTTGCCGCGCCCTTAGCCGTGGGCGCGGAGGTCTTCGCCGTGGGCGCGGGATACAGTTCTCGCGGGCACGGATCTTGCCTAGATTGCCCGCGGAGTTAGTTATGGGTTCCGTACCCATTTCTCCGCGCCTGCGGGATGTTCTTGGAGAGGGCTCGGCGGATAAGTTTTTCTTCTTTGTCTATAAACACTATTGTAATTCCTATTGAAGGCCAATTTTTAGATAATTTTTCATTTGCTTAGTTTTAAGAGAGAGAAACTAGAGAGAAGTTAGAGAGAAAGTAGAGATTGAAATTATTGGATTTTAATTTGTATTACAACGTTGCTTCAATCAAGTTTGGATTTCTTCTTCATATCAATGAAAGTTTGTGAGATTTCTTTCCTTTGAATTTACTTCAATTGCAATTTTCTTTAATGCTTGAATGTTTGATTTGGATTTTGATTTAGGTTTGAGAATTTGTTGATTGATTGATTTTCCATTTGATTTAGCTTGAAATGAATATGTTTTTGATTGAATTTGTTTAATCTTTCAATTTCACCATGATTAGTGAGTAGATTAGTTGCTAGGGAGAAGGGGAAGCATGCTTGATTGATGATTTTTTCTAGTTGATGATCATTGATTGATTGAATTGTGGCAATTAAATTGGTTGACATAGTTGTGCATGTGATCAATTAGACTAGGAGTGATCAACCTATAAGAATAATCTAGATTGCATTGCAAATTTCAATTATATGAACCCTTGATATGAGAATTGCTTTAATTGATTGAATTTGATTGTGATTCTCATTGTTATCCATTCATAGTGAACCCTAGCTTGGCTTATAGGAGATAGCCTTTGGATTCCTTTGATTGCAATTATTGTTTGTCCCTTGTAATGTTTGAATCAATTGAGTGATCTATTGATTATCATAATCGTTGAGCTTGCATGTGGAACCTATATCCCTAGTGTTTAGCATATTAATTGAATTCTTTGATTTGTCTATCTTCTTGATATTCTGGTTACCAACCTCAATCATTGATGTTCTTCGATTTAGCTTGACAATAGACTATAGCATAGTTCCTACTCATTCCTTTGGGTTCGACCCTTGACTTACAGCAAACTTGTATAAGGTTTGTTAAGTGTTTATAAATTTAGTTTGACCAAGGTAGAATTAGATAACGACCTAGTTTTCCTCTTGTTAAAGCCAAAGCATGCTTAACCACTCTTTGTTTATTTGGATCTTGGAATCGACTTATTCTCGCCAAATGGGAACAAATTTAATGCGTGGATAAGACATTTGATAAGATTGACAATTTACATGAATATTTTTTAATTTTCAAACTTATTATGTTATTTACTTGATAAATGGTTATACTTTGCACTTATATTTGTAGAATTCCAAATCAAACTCTATTGTTTTCCATGATTGTTAAAGGAAATCTTTGAGAATGGTTCTCAAAGAAAGGTAAAGTATTTCTTAAATACAATTCTCATAAATGACTTTGATAATAAAGTCCGAAAGGACGGTTGGACATCATGTATCCAAACTACTAGGTAGTTTTAATAAAACATGAAGTATTGTGTTGCAAACTCAAATTGTCAATATTGACAAGCAACATATCTTTTCGCTTAATACATAGATGAGTAGGACTCATTGATGTAGTAATTCAAGCGTGAATTAAAGGAAAATATAGAACTTTGTTTTACGGCGCACTAGGTGCTTAATTATGCTTAAAAAATTATAAAATTCAAGGTATTTAAATAAATGGTTCTTAAAGTAAGGTTATGAGATATTTTATGATAAGAAATATAGGAAACGAGGAACAAAGAAAAGGAATGAGATTCCATTTTACTAAAGAATTCGTGTTATTGTAATTAACTTAGAAAATTATTATCTTTATAAGTATCGGATACTGCTTGAGTGTTCCACTTTGAAAGTGACCTTAAACCATTGAATATAAGCTAAGCTATTAACTTACAAGCTTAGAATGAAGCGAGAAGAGCTACATCAGTTGTAAGGTCACATGTTTTGTTTAAAGACCTTTTGAGATTAGGCTGGAACGAATAAACTTTTTTTATTATGTTTCATAATCAACAAATAATCCGTTAACACACGGAAAGACTCACATTCAAAGCAATGAGCAATAGTTGCAAATTTATTTGAAATGATATGGTTGTCTAAAACATGAGTCAAGAATGTTTGATTATAAACAACCATTTTCTTAACATGATAAATTGGCAAAAGCTCAAAGTCATGGGCATGATTTGTGTTCCAACATCTTTAGCAATGTCACATCAACAAGAACATACTCAAGGCTCTATTAGATAGGTTCTTGATAGTTGATTGATTCAGAATCGTTCTAAGACAAGCAAGTTTTACTTGTTGAAACCAACAAAGTAAATAACTATTGTTCTTGAAATAGACAATTGACTCCAAAAGCTAAAGAGGATTCATTCATTTCAACGTTTCACAAAGAATTTAGCTATATTCATCAAATGTGAACAAACTTTACCAGAGAAGCTCAAGAGTTCAGTGATGTACGGAATCGACATGGCAAGATATCAAAACTTCTAGATTAGATCGAGCGATGTTTGCTTTAGCCAAGTGTGACCATCACAAAGTTATGAAAATGAAATTTTCATAAATAACTCCACAAAGAACATAGTATGTCTTCAAGGAGACCTCGATGTCATTTAAAAATGACTCGAACAATGATTGATCACATCCCTTTCTATAAAGTTCTTAAAGTTTTGCACAAAAATAATGTTACACTAAACAAAATGTCAGAGCTAAGAAAGGGCACCATATTCTGTTATGGATAGAATTAACTTCTAAATGTCTTTTCAAGTATATGTCTAAAACTCTTAGCCATAGTGGGAGTTCACTGGCTCAGTGGGAGCTAAGTGACTCAGTGGGAGCTACGTTGATTAGTGAGAGCTAGGTGGATTAGTGGGAGCTTAATGGCTCATTAAAGGCTAAGATAGCTCAAGTGGGAGCTAACTGTTTGTTTTACAACGAACTTTTACCCAAAGACAATATACATGTCTCTTTGTAAGCTTTCAAGTGAGACTACGGGCACTACCTCCACAACCTAAATGAGAACATAATGTTTGTTGCTCTATGTGTTGTCTTTCTGGAAAATAACACGTTTCCAAAACGACAAGTGGGAGGAAAATGAACTCGATGACCATCGAGATTAGCAACAATCTAGAACTGAGAATCTCAGAAGACCGTAAAAGGGTTTCGTGAGAATACTTGATCAAGAATACTCAAAAGGACTTTACAAGTGCCTTAAAAGAGAATTCATTACTCAAAAAACATCATAAATGTTGGAGTAAGATAAACTAATAAAAGGGTTTTGGAAGCGCCCTGAAACTCAGTGTTTGATGCAATAACCCCGTATAGGTATAGAATTCACCAAAGGCTTTGATGGAATCCTATAAATTTTCTATTAAGTTAGAAATAAACCTAAGACTTACAGGCATATTATTTACTATTAGATAGTAAAGGAATAATGCCTTATAAGATAGCTATGACAAATCCAAATTCCAAATAATGGTTAGAGGCCATAAGATCTAAAATAGACTCCATGTTTGAAAATCATGTTTAAAACTTGATTGATTTGCATGATGGGTGAAAGACCCATCACTAGCAAATATGTTTTCAAGAAGAAAACTATCAAATGTGGAAATGTATATGTATACATAGCTAGAATGGTTGAAAACGATACAATTAAATTCACGGAGTTGATTTTAAACCTATTCACCAATCGGAATGCTTAAGTCTTTTCGTGATTGTTCAAGCAAAATTGCACATATGAAATATGGCAAAAAAAATAAAAAAAACCAAAACCGCCTTCCTAAATAAGGATTTTGGAAGTGACTATAAAATAGTCTAAGGGTTTTGAAAATCTAAATAAATGCTAGATTTTAAAGCGAGCTAAAGGAATCCATTATGGGATTTAAGGAAGCATTGCATATAGGAATTGGAACGTGTTTTCTCATGAAGTTAATAAGAGGACTGACTTATGCAAAAACATAGAAATTCTGATGAATAAGAAGTTAAGTGGGAGCAAAAGTAAATTATATAAAGGTCCACGAAAAGTTTATGAACTCTATTGTGAAATAACTGCCAAATACTAAATGCTTAGATTTGAAAGTATTTTTGACAATGGACCAAGCAAAAAACGACACTTAGTACATATTGGGTATTAAGATTTATTGTATAGACTTAATAAAATGTTTGAACGAGTAGAAATTTACCGTGTTGGGTATTAAGATTTATTGTATAGACTTAATAAAATGTTTGAACGAGTAGAAATTTATCGTGTTAAACATGAATTGAAGGACTTTGAAAGACCTTCAACTCATATGTATAAAACTAAGTAAATTTTTGAACTAAGTATGAGCTAGTCTAAATACTAAGTCAAACAAGAAAGACTCTAGTAGAGACTTTCAACCATATCACATAGCAAACAGTTTAGCAAGACTCTGTTAAATTAGATGAGCTAAAATGTAACGTATATGGAATAAGATTGAGAATTACTGTGCAAATTAATCCATCATGTACGTTATGATATGGAATCGTCGCACGACTTACTTGCTTAGAGCATGTGAAGTATGTATGTAGTACAAATCAACCTGAATCTATGTAATAGATTGTTAGATTATGGCCAAGAACATCCAAAGTAATTGGATAAGTAACAGGTTTAGTTCTTGACTTGGGGAAACAAATACAATTTGAGAATTGATGTTGCAAGCACAAACCTTAACAAGGATTAGATCCTTAACAAGGAAGTCGTTTATAAGCACGAGCTAACAATGAGTCGTGGCTTGAGAATGCTAACATGGATATGCATCCATGTGTAATGTGCGAGAATTTAAAGTAAACTTCCATGATCACAAGTGATTAGGGTATCCCAAATCTTGGTGAACCATTTGGAGTGAAATCCAATCAAAGCATCATTAGAAAGTCTACTAAAATATATGTTGAGAATATTGTTGCCTTAATGGCGATAACAAAGAAGATGTTCTATGGAAAGTTTGTTGTTGAACGTTAATGATTGTAGGTTGTCAAGATTAAAGATCTCAATCATGAAAATGAGTGGGAGCCATCACTTTGACAATAAATCCTAAATCACTTATAATCCATGGCACTATCAAATTTTATCATCTTATTATGAAAGTGATCAGTAATGAAGATGCTAAGATTAGCAAAGTAATTATAACTAAACCTATGCAATAAGTGAACGACAACATTCATAATTGCATAAAAAAAATCAAGCATATATTAGATATGGGTGTGATTTCTATAAATATATTATAAAGAGTGTTACTCTTAAAACATTCGGAAAAACCATTTATCATAAGATGAACCATTCAGTTTTTGGAGTAATTTAAAATTTTAAACGATTTAAATCACTCCGTTAGCTATTTAATTGTGGTTTAGAATTAAATAATGAGTCCATTCGATTCTTGGAATATTCAAAATAGGGTATCAGTACCAGTCTTGGTAAGGAAACACCTATTAAGTGAACATTGAATACTATAATAAAAAATTATCCCTAATCTAGGTCATTTAAACGATGGACGATTAATGACTGTTTGAGATTAGTGTGTAGTTTGATTTATAGCACCGTTTCTTGTGCTACAAGGACATGATCTTCATGAATCATTTGCACAGGTATTGGTTTATAACCATACTGGATCGACCTATGAGAATACTTTAAGAGATTAAAAATCGTCATATATATACTTCTCATTATTGCTATTGGAACCTTTTTCCTCGACCATGATTATTGTGAGCTTTCTTGTTTGAGTATTAGTCCGCTTTGATGATTGTCAAACGTCTTCCGTAATAGGGGATTATAACGGCATCACTCGACAGCTAGGTGCTCTCAGTAAGAGAAGCTACATTACAAGACTGGAAATGTCCCCCTACTAAAAATAGGGAAGATGTCTTTGTTGTTTACAACGCCTCTTGTAGAGCGAGACTATAAAATACATGGTCGTGCTCGGATAGATTTTAGAAATAATCTTTTTGTTGACAATCAAACTCGGAATCAAGAAACACTTCGGGACGTAATAAGGATGAAAAATAAATCTTACCTTATAGTTCATGAAGAGGCATTAAGCGACATAGGAAAAGGGCTATACACTAAAAGCACACTTGTCCGGAAGGACAAGTGGGAGATTAAAAGGAATGGTGTCCTTCGAACAAGTGTATTATTTCGATTGAGGATTCGAAATTATTAGAAATCTAATTTTTCAGTGAGTTCAAGTGATCGAATTGCCTTGGTGGAGGCCGATTTCGGTCAGGAATATTAATGCATAATTAATATTACATCTTAATCTTAACTGAACCCTTCGGGTCACACCCAAGCAACTAACGAACCGAAGCGACGAATTAATTAGGAATTAATTAATAAGTCGATCGAGAAATTAATATTTAGAAGTCGGAAATCCGAGCTTGGAGCGTCGAAAACGAGCGTCGAAAGTCGAGTCGAAAATAGTAAAAGACGAGATGCGAAAATAATAATAAATCAACAATGACCGAAATACCCCTAGCATCGGTAAAACCGAGTGCTAGTGGCGTGGCAACAAGCTAGCAACCCGCACCAAGTTTGTGTGGTGATGCTAGCATATGGCAGCAAGCAGCTCGCACACTTGGTGCGTGGCATGCTAGACCGTGGCAGCTAGCAGCCCATGATTTTGGGCGGAAGTGAGGTGGGCCGAAGCCTCACAACCGCCCCATGGCAGCTGACAAAGGAACCATGGGTGCCCAAGTGAGCTGCCATGTGGCCGAACCCAATTGGAGGAAAATAAACGGAGGTGGATGGTTATGGGAGCTAGAGTGGGGGGCAAGTTTGGTCCCCCCTCCTCCAAATGGTCCTCACCTACTCCTCCTTGTATGCTTACCACTTGTTGATTTATTATTAATTTGATTATTAATTTTATTTTAGCTTTAAAATAAAATGGAAAAATCAAATTCTCCCACATTGATGAGAGAGCTTTTCACACTCATGCATTTCCCTATTAATACCCAAGTTGGGGTATTGGGAAAAGCACTTAAGTAAGAGTTGAAAAAGGCATCACTAGTAGTGAAAACCTTTGAACTCAAGAGTTAAAAATGGCATCACCTTTGTGAAAACCTTTAAACTCAATTACTCGGGTTTTAGTCGGGCCTTGCTAACTCCAAGGCATTGGACCTAGTCGGTGTTCGAGTTGTGGGTGGACTTTCGTTGGAGTTGTCGCTTTCAAAGTAAGAGCCCCTCGAGGTCGGGCGAAGAACGCGTCAAAGGTATATTTATTATCTCAATCTTGTCATTAAGTTAGTTATGTTTATAGTTTTATTTATTGCAAGTGCGATCTTGTTTTTGGGTTTGTTTCCACGGTGATTTAGACTCACCAAACCCCAACAGGATCAAGATAAAGATCCGTACTCACTGCTCATGTGTCATCTCTGCTATGTCAAAACCATGGGCAAGAACAGAAGCCAACTCTGATCGCCCACTCCTAGGACCACCCCGAGGCACCGGCCGAGTCCTGATATGCTGAACGACGAGACCTAACAACTCCGCTACCTCACTCGCCCCCCAAGTAAGTTCAGGAATCTGTTGTATAGGCTGCTCGGTGAAGCGCAAGCCACAGATCATGCTGAGATCCAGAGGAGTCACCATCATCTCCCCCCTAGCAAAGGGGAAAGTGTTGGTAGTATCCCAAAAATACTCCAACAGCGTTCGAACAACTGTCGAATCACAACCTCGGGGGCTGCAAAATCCCACAATCGCTGAATAGAAATCTCCCAAAGCCAGCAGACTCCCACAAGGCGTTGGTGACAGGATCCTTTGTGATGATCCTATATAGCCGAGGAATCAAGTCTCCAGCTCCTGATCTATGATGGCGAAGCACGCCATCGACTACGCCGGTAAGTGGACAGTGAGAAATATGGTTCTCATGACAGAAAACCAACTTGTCTGAAGTCCACGGAGGTGGAGTCCACCTACCCCTACCCGTAGAGGGGCGAGGCTCAGTCTCTAAGGCATTGTCTAGGCCCTCAAGTTGCATGTTCTGTTATACGCTAAATTTTTACCTAAAGGCTAAAAATTAGCAAAATAATAGAATTATTTCTTGTACTTAGTTTCTCCATGACAAACTAATACTACAGTTCTCCTAATTGCATGATTTGTTCTCCATGACAATATAGTACATACATAAAACATAGAATGTTTCGAAAATTGCACAAAAACAATAGATTGGTACATCATAGCATGTTTTACAAGATCTACAAAAATTATGTCATCATTTCAAGTACAAAGAAACAACACTAAAAAAAAAGAACATTTTAGCAACAATCAAAATTTGTTGCTATACACAAAAAATTCGTTGCTAACTTGACTTGGCAACAAATTGGAAACAAAAATTAGTGGTTGCTAAAAGGCTTGTTGCCAATGGATTTTGGCTATCAAATTCTAAAACAAATTGTTGCTATATCGCATATATTTATATATTGTTTCCACAATAGTTGCTATGTCTTGTGCATGCATTGCCAACTCTAGCAACAAGTTTTTAAGGAGTTGTTGCTAATATTGGTAAGTGATTTGTATTGTTCATTGCTAACAAGGACGATGAATTACAAGCCAAATAGCAACAAATTAATTAAAAGTGATGCTAATAATAGCAACAAAGTATAAATAATAGTTTCCAGTAATGGCAATAAATTATTGATATTGGTTCTTAAAAATGGCAACAAAATTATGACTTTAGTTCCTTAAAATGGAAACAATTTTTTTTTTGTTGCTAAATATTATGACGATATTAGCAACCAATGTATTATAATTGGTTGCCAAATCTAGCACCAAAATTATTATTATTATTATTATTATTATTATTATTATTATTATTATTATTATTATTATTAAAACAGCTTTTAGTGTCAAATAAAAATAACTTTAATTCCTCTTGCCATAATGTTGAAAATAAACCACCACTGATTTCTTTCATTGCTACTACTAGGACAAAGGGCATAATATACTTGTTCGGCTTGATATGCCAGTACGAACGGTTCATACTTTGGATATCTTTTTGAGTGATTCACCTCTACAAGGCTATACTTATCATGTATCCTAGTACCATGTTTAATATCAAACCATTCACACTTTAACAACACAGTTGTATAAGGCTTTCTTGCTCCAACATAAGTCAACTCTATTATTTCTTGAAGAATTACATAATAATCACTTCCTTGGACACTTTTCACACATATACCATAATTCATAGTTGACTTGGTTTTTCCATGAGAAAGCGTATGAAAATGATAGCCATTAATGTGATAGTGATTAAATTTTCAAACTATTGTTAAAGGTCCAGAAGCTAACTAGTGAACAATGTCATTGTTGATTCCCTTTTCCAATACCTATATTAATTAAAGGTTCAAAATTCCATTTGGTTCATTGACTTATATACTAAAAACACTAGTCTATCATATATTTAATTAGTATTTTATATTAGTTAAGTGACTTACATAAACTTTAAAGTAATCAGGATATATATCTTCATATTTGGTCCAAACATCATCTGAACTTTGGCATCTATGTTCTCTTATAATTTGTTCTTCAAACAAACTATTAATTATATTAGTATATAAACATATAAAGATGTTACGAGCAACATGTTATGGTACTTTTATAGAAAGTTACCTTTCATATTGCTGTAGAGTTTCACAATTACCTAGAACATATCGGTGAGCAAATTTGTAATCTTTTTCAACAAGGTAACAAAGTAGACCTTCTGATGAACTATGTCAAAAAGTTGAAGAGAACATCTCAGGTAGGTTAGGATTATTGTTCAATTCACTTTCACCAGGTGCACCCAATCCTAAATCCTTCACCTTAGAGTCAACCTCTTCTTCAAAATAAATGGAGCAAAAATTTGTTACCTCCTCGAGTATGTACGAATTACAAATTGAGGCTTCCACTCGCGCTTTATTACCCACTTTCCTCTTTAAATGGTATAAAAAACCTATAAAAAAAATGCTATGTATCTTCAAATTAATATTTTAAAAATAAGTAAAAGATGAATTTTATATAATTACCTCTCAAAAGGGTAATCCACCTATATTGAACCGGCCCACCAATTTTTGCCTCATAAGGCAAATGAATAGGAAGATGCTCCATACTATTAAAAAAACCAGGTGGAATATTCCCTCTAATTTGCAAATAAATTCAGGTTTATTTTCTTCCAAGCGTACCATGTCTGTAATTTTCAAGGTGGTTGACCAAAGATCTCTAAAAAATTGACTCAACTCAGTAATAATATTCCACACATTTAAGGGTAACCGATGAGTGGAAAACTAGGTCGTTATCTAATTCTCCCTTGGTCAAACTAAATTTATAAACACTTAACAAACCTTATACAAGTATGCGGTAAGTCAAGGGTCGAACCCAAATGAATAAGTAGGAATTATGCTATAGTCTATTGTCAAGCAAAATCGAAGAACATCAATGGTTGAGGTTGGTAACTAGAATATCAAAAAAATAGACAAATCAAAAGAATTGAATCAATATGCTAAACACTAGGGATATAGGTTCCACATGCAAGATAAACGATTATGCTAATTAATAGATCACTCAATTGATTCAAACATTACAAGGGACAAACAATAGTTACAATCAAAGGAATCCAAAGGCTATCTCCTATAAGCCAAGCTAGGGTTCACTATGATTGGATAACAAGGAGAATCATAATCAAATTCAATCCATTAAAGCAATTCTCAAATCAAGGGTTAATGTCATTGAAATTTGAAATGCAATCTAGTTTAATCTTATAGGTTGATCACTCCATGTGTAATTAATCACATGCAAAACTATGTCAACCAATTTAATTGCAACAATTCAATCAATCAATGATCATCAACTAGCAAAAATAATCAATCAAGCATGCTTCCCCTTCTCCCTAGCTACTAATTTACTCACTTATCATGGTGAAATTGAAGGACAAAACAAATTCAGTCACAAACATATTCATTTCAAGCTAAATCAAAAGGAAAATCAATCAATCAACAAATTCTCAAACCTAAATCAAAATTCAAACCAAACATTCAAGCATTAAAGAACATTATAATTGAAGTAAATTCAAAGGAAAGAAATCTCACAAACTTTCATTGATATGAAGAAGAAATCCAAACTTGATTGATGAAATGTTGTAATACAAATCAAATCTAAGAATTCCTACCTCTACTTTCTCTCTAGTTTCTCTCTCTAAAAACTAAGCAAATGAAAGATTAACTAAAATATAGCCTCCAAAAGGAATTACAAGAGTATTTATAGACAAAGAAGAAAAACAGATCGTCCGCGCCCTCTCCAAGAATATCCCGCGGGCGCGGAGAAATGGGTACGGAACCCGTAACTAACTCCGCGGGCAATCAAGGCAAGACCCGCGCCCGCGGCAAAGACATCTGCGCCCGCGGCTAAGGGCGCGGCAGATGCCCTGTTCCTAAGTGTAAACATGGGGCCGCGGTCTCTCCAAAAGGAGCGGTCTCTCCAGAATCTTCGCGCCCGCGGCTAAACCACGGCTAGGGCGCGGAGAGTTCTTACCAAAAATCATTTATTTGATGCACCTTATCCGCGCCCGCGACAATTAGCAAATGTAGAGAGCCCTCTCCGTGCCCTCTCTAAGGCCTCTCCAAGGAGCTTGATTCTTCTTTGCTTATCCATTTTTGCTCTTCTTAATTCCTTTGAAAAGCTAACTCCTTAAGCACCAACAAAAGTAACCTAAGAGAGAAAATATAAGAGAAAAAGAGCAATATTAAAGGGAAACACAAAGAAAACCACATCAAGGAAAGTAAAACATGAAGAAAGAAAAAATAGAGAAACTGAAGGAGAAAAGACCAAAATGATAAAAGAAAACCATGACAAATAGGGTGAAAACATCATAAAAGACTACCCTATGAGTGCCATAAATGACATTCATCAAATTCTTCCAAGCTAGACTTTTGCTCGTGCCGAGCAAAACAAAAGCTAAATAAGGAGGGCTTATATAGAAAAGAAATAGAGAGAAAAAGAATATACACTAAGACTCACTAACGTAGGAATCACGATTGTTTTTAGCTACAACAAGCCCTTTAAACCCCAAAGTCGCCTATGAGGACGAGTGAGATCTAGTAAGGGTTTCCTAAGAGCTTAACCCACAACTCTTTGAAATAAAACAAGGCAAAATCATTTAAAAAGAAAAGAAGGTTGTAGGGAATATTTCAAGCATTAATCCCCTAGCTTGAACCCCACTGTGATCATAGACTAAAGTACGGTGGCGTCCAAAGGTAAAGAAGATAGAGCAAAAGAGTCGCCAACAAGTTTTTTAGGAACTTGTAAACCGTTCACGAGGTGAAGATTACACCCCTTAACGATCCAAGAGATCGTCAACTCCATAAGGTTATGAACCAAATAGGGTTCGGGGATGAAGGTACAAATCCAACCTAAAAGAGATTGAACCTGCCCTAATAATAGGCCTCTACTTTATTCTGATCGTATTCATGTGCGCTTTTTGACTAACATTCAATCAATAGGATTACCCTAAACCTATTTATCTTTGTTGGTTGAATTTTAATGCACAAATAAATCTATTATTGGCGATCACTTGAATTATAATCAAATTAACCCTAAACAAGATTATTAATTATCTTATTAAGCGTGATTACAAGTACAAATTCATTTTAAACATGCATAAAAAGGTGTGATCAAGCAATAACAATAAATATCAAGCAACATAATAATAATAATAACAATAATAATCATAAAAATCATAATTATTATAATAATTATAAAAATAATCATGTTAATATTAAAGCATAATAATAGCAAGATCCTAGGCATGATACTAACAAGATTAATAACAAACCCTAGCATGTCACTAAACAATAAAAATCAAAGCTTTAACCCTAACATGATACTAAAAATCATAAATATTAGGAAGAACATAAAAGGCATCATAACAATCATACTTGATATTAAAGTTACCCTAGACATGATACTAGGAATCATAATAACAACCTAAGCATGAACTCTATATCATAACATCAATAAAAACCATTAAAACACTTACTTTGATGCCTCGTACCTCTTTCTAATAACAAAATACACGCGTTAGTAACTTCAAGGAAAATAATAATTAAAACAATAATTAAATTAAATAATGGAAATAAAGATTTGGGACCAAACCCTCAGAAATTAAACCTTTCACGTCTAGGGCAAAGGCAACTTCGAATATGGCTAGGTGTATCTAGATCTAATGAATGTAGAATTTTGTATTTGAGAAAAGGCTAGTTTAGAAAAGAGAGAGAGTAAGGAAATCTTGATGAGAGTTGGTAGATTGTAGATGAATGAAAATTGGTTCTCGAAAACAGAGTTTTTAGCACGTTATTTATAGAGAAAATCAGCCAAAAAGATAAAATATCAAAACAGAGTTCTGGCGCACATAAAACGATGTTGGCGCCAACATTAGTGCCAACATTAGACGCCAACATTAGTGCCAGACGAATGCTAGCGCCAGGCGCTACAGTTGGCGTTTGGCGCTAATTTAGAAATTCACGCGTTTTCTTAAAATCAGATAGAAACTGCAGTACAGGAGGATAAAATCGTATCTTCCTCAAAAACTGTTCTTTGATTTTAATTAAAACTCTGAAAAGTCAACAAAAGTCAATTTATCAATGCTAATTGAATTAGGAATGAAAAGAACCTTCTAGAAGAATCTAGAAGACTAAAACCATTCCTAATTGCATTAGGAATGATAAATCTATATTAGGCCCTCCTCTAGATCATTGGGCCGCATATAAGGCTCAAAACGGGCCCAGTTCAGTAATTTGGCCATAACTTTCTCAATATTCATCGGAATTGGGCTTATAATATATCGTTGGAAAGCTCTTGTCAAACCCTATCCAACTATACTACTATTGGACCCATATAATGGACCAACCAAACTGGATTGAATGTTTTCTTAAAATAGGTTTTCAAAAACAGAGAGAAGAGAAAAAAAAAATTAAAACTATCCGCAACACTAAACTTTCCAAACTTTCACTTCATTCGATTATGATTCGACGTGAAAGGTACTCATCACTGGGTTTGGTTTTGGGGAGACACATTTGGGTGTCTACAAAGGTAAAATAAAAAGTCAAACAAATAGCTCTTGATAAGGACCTTCACAAACGGTCAAATGCAAATGAATGAACACTTTTCTATATAAAATGGGTATGCATGCATCAAGATATTCACGGTTGATAGAAACATATGGTATTCTAAGCGTAGAGAACTAATGAGGTGTAATCCACTTTCATCCCAACCAATCTAACCGCGATCTCCCTATAGCTTCAAATCTTCCCTTATTAAGCGTCTCTATGGTTCCTCAAAGGAACCGGAAAAGAGTAAAATTTGAGGGTTTCTTGACATCTAGCTTGACCTTACATCCCTTTTCCTTAGGCTTTAACTCATAATGCCCTCCCTTGGTATATGACTCAACCACTAGGTCAAAAGGACTTTCCCAAAGGTTGTAACGTAAGGGCAAAAGATTAGGGGTAGGCTAAAAATTTTAAAATTTGTTGGTACACCTAGGTTATGAAGCAAAGATTGGCCAAACCTCGACACCAAAATCGAGAAGTCATCAAACAAAAACAAACTAACACCTCCAAGCTTATTCAAAGCTATATCCATAAGCATATAAACAAAAAGCGTAAACGCTTCTCCCCCAAGCTAAAAGGAAGTATTGTCCTCAGTGCTTGAAAAGGGAAAAGAAATCACATTAAAATACTTTTGAATTTTATCAATTTCACTTTTTTTTTTTTTTTTTTTTTTTTTTTTTTTTTTGTTGTTGTTATTTTCATTTTTTTTTCAAAGCAATTGTCCATGTCTCTTTAACTTAGGATGGCTTTTACAATTTCGAATTTAATATGTCCTTGCCTCTTTTTTTTTTTACTTTGGACGACTTTTCTTTTATTCACTTACCATTATTCACAACATATTAAAAAAGACAAGCTTGCTTACAAATAGAACCAATATCCAACTTTATACACCACAAACTCCAAAAATATGACCAATTGCTTCACAAAAACCAAAAATGGAACAAAAAGAAACAAAAGGCTCAAAGTTCTAAAGATGTGGCTTGAAAAGAAGGGGAAAGCCTGAAATGGTTTGCAAGAAGGCAAATGTAAACTTAATGAACTAAAAAGAAAGAAATATCCTAAAATGAAAAATTACCACCCCAAAAAGTTGCCTTTGTCCTTCCTAGTTGGTTCGGTCTCGTGTTTGAGAATTACGAGTCAAGATTCAAGATTAGGTATGTAAAGGTCAAGGATCCATGCCGCACAATCAAAACATGATGAAGGCTTGAAAAAGAAAAATCCTCACACGGTTGTAGCAAAAACTTACTAAAGGTGTCAAATCCACCAATGGAAGCAACTCCATCTTGCTAAAACTTACTAAATTCTTATGTCAAAGAATTTAGGCCTATTGCTTGTTGTACCATGTTGTACAAGATGATCTCTAAAGTTCTCACAAACAGGATTTCTAAAGTGGTGGGGACTGTTATTAATGATGCTCAAGCTGGGTTTATCCCGGGTAAGCACATTGGTGACAATATTCTCCTGGCTACTGAATTGATCAAATGCTACTCTCATAAGTTTGTTTCTCCTAGGTGCATGATCAAGATTGACTTGAGGAAGGCCTATGACTCTGTTGAATGACCCTTTTTGCAGACTGTTTTAGAAGAGCTTGGTTTCCCTCATTCTGTTGTGAAGTAGATTATGACTTGTGTCTGTTCTGTTTCTTACTCTGTGATGGTTAATGGCTTTCTTGCTAAGCCTTTTTCTGCAAAAAAAGGTCTTAGACAAGGAGATCCTATGTCTCCTTTTCTCTTTGCTCTATGTATGGAGTACCTATCTAGGTGCCTCAAGGAAATGACTGGGAATCCTAATTTCAATTTTCATCCTAGATGTGAGAAATTAGGTATTACCCACATGATGTTTGCTGATGATCTTCTCCTCTTATTTAGGGCTAATTTCGTCTCTATTCAGCTTCTCTTGCAGGCTTTCTAGAAATTCTCTTGTGCTTCTAGTCTGATGGCTAATTTAAGCAAGAGTGAGGTTTATTTTGGAGGCATCTCTGATTTTGATAAAGATCAGCTGCAAACTGTTCTTGGTATGAGTAGAGGTAGTTTGCCTTTTAGATATCTTGGGGTTCCCTTGTCTTCTAAAAAGCTTACTGTTGCTCAATGTAGGCCTTTGGTTGAAAGGGTTACTGCTAGGATTGGATGCTGGACTTCTAGACACTTATCTTATGCTGGCAGGTTACAACTTATCAAAAGTGTTCTCTTTGGTATTCAGGCTTATTGGGCTCAGATTTTCATTCTACCTAAGAAGATTCTTAGGGAAATTGAAACTAAGTTCAGGATTTTTCTTTGGACTGGGAAGAACACTTATGCAAAAAAGGCCCCTGTCTCCTGGCATCATATGACTCTTCCTAAGGTTTGTGGTGGCTGGAATATTACCTTTCTTGGTGATTGGAATAAAGCTGCTATATGCAAGGTTCTTTGGGATCTTGCTCACAAATCTGACAATATGTGGGTGAAATGGGTGCATACCTATTATTTCAGCAATAGGAATATTTGGACTGCTACTATTCCCAAGAAATGCTCCTGGGTTTTGAAGAAAATCTTGACTTGCAGAGATATTATTGATGATATTGGTGGCTGGTCCTCTATTATGAAAAATGGGAAAATGAGTATTGCTAAACTTTATGCCCGGATTTGACCACAGGCTTCTAAAGTAGGGTGGAAAAGAATTGTTTGCAATAACCAAGCCGCTCCTAAGAGTATTTTCATTACTTGGTTAGCTCTGCTTGATAAACTTGCCACTAAGGACAAAATTGTTAAGTGGAATACAAGTTGTGATCCTATTTGCTTTTTTTGCCATAACTCTTTTGAAACTGTCTCTCACTTGTTCTTTTCCTGTCCTTACTCTAAGACTATTTGGGAACAGATTTTGAAGCTTCTTGATGTGAAAAAAGCAGTTCAACCTTTTCACATTGAGCAGTAATGGATAGTTAAGAATTGCAGGAAGTCTAGCAGCAAGGGTAGAGTATACTCTATGTGTTTTGCTGAGGCTATCCACAGTATATGGCTGCAAAGGAATAGTTTGATGTTTACAGGTGACTGTAAACCTGCAGAAACTGTTTTTAAAGACATTATTTTTCATGTTGTTATTAGATTTAAGGGAGCCGACAGGAAGCTGCTTTTGCTTCATTGATTTTCTGGTTATAGCAGTTTGGTCTCTGGTCTGCTGTTTTCTGGTGTTGTTCTGTTTGGGTGGCAGCTGGTTTCTGGTCAGATTTTTGTCTACTGTGCTGCCTGCAGTCTTCAGCAGCCTAGTTTTATTTGGTGGCAGCTGGTTGTTGTTTTGGGTTGTTGTTGCTGTTGCTGTTCTGTTGCTGTTGCAGTTCTGTCTTGCTGTTTCAGGTCTGCTGCAGGCTGTTCTGGGTGGCAGCTGGTGGCTTGGAGCTGCTCTTGGTCTGCAGGCAGTTTTGGCAGCTTTTCTGGTCTACTGTCAAGCTGTTAGTTGCTGGTGCTGCTGTTCTGTTCTGCTGTTGCTGTTCTTGGCTGCTGGTGTTGCTGTTTTCTGGTCTGCTGCTGCTGGTTTTAATCTGCTGCTACTGCTGGTTTTAGTCAGCTTTTGGAATTATTTTGTTTTCTGGTGTTTTGCTTGGTTGTTTTTTTGAGTTGTTGTTTTCCCTCTTTTGTCTAGTCCTGTTGCTTTTGCAGCTGAGTCTAGGTGGGGGTTGTGGGGTGTGGTGTTTGTTACTTCTTAGCTTTTGTAAGTTGTAACTTTCCGTTTTGGTAATAAAATTCTTCATATTTACCAAAAAAAAAAAAGCAACTTCATCTTACCACAAACCAAAAGAATCTGCCTTCAAGGCCCCAAAAGGTCTAAATCGCTACCTTAGCATACCCTATCCTAGAGTTAACCGCAAATACTCTCAAAGCATGCATACCGATAAAACATAGGAAAGCATACATTCAAAGGCAAAATTTCGAGTTGTAGAATGTCCAAAGATAAGAGCTAAACAACCAAGAAGAAAAGTATAGCCTCAAAAATGATTTTATTTTTATTTGAAAGAAAGGAAAGAACTAAAAATCAAAATAAAGAGAGAAAAGCAGAAGAATGAAAGCAATCACAAGTAATACTCAATCATCAAACAAGCAGTCATTCGGAAACAGCGCCAATGACCCCAAACACGCTAGGTGTTACAAGGAAAACATCCTCAAATCATTCAACTCATCCTAGACCTAATCCTAATCTAAGCAATCAAGAAAAGAAAAATAAGAGAAATAGAAAGATTTCACCGAGCGCCAAAGCTATGCTACATAAAACAAAGCAAAAGAGCACCTTACGAATCGTCGAAATCCAAAGCATAAGCAATAGAGTAAAGTGAGAAAAAAAGAACTATATACAAAAAAAAAAAAAAAAAAAAATTGTTAGTATCTTCCAAAAAAAAGCAAACAAAAGAATACTTATTAGAAAACTATATACAAAAGCTCGAAAAACATCATCATCATCAATGGTAGAAATCCCAAAACATCATCATCAAAAGTAAGACAACATAACAGACAACATACCAACTGGACTACCAAAAGCAAATCAAGAAAACCTACCAAAACCTTTTTAAAAATATCCCCACAAGTCCAAGGTGCCTCCCCCAAACCTACCCTAAAACACCCATTTCGACACCCCCTCACACAAGGGCAACTATAAGAGAGGTATCAAAAAGGGTAAATAAACAACCCAAGGGGAACTAATGGCCACTAGGGCCGGCACCACCATCACCCGCATCCCCATCATAAGAGAAGCCCGATGGGGGGCCATAGGGATCCCAACCACCGGAATAACTGGTTGGGCACCCATAATGACCTCTGAAAAGGTCAAGTTTGGATGCGGTCAGCTGGTCAAATGGCCCGGGTTGAATGCAAAGCTCGGGGTGAGTGGGGTGAACATAGGGGTAGTTAGGATCACCCCTATAGTCACTCCCCCCCCCCTCCAAAACCCGGTAGTCATAATGACCGGACACACCGGGGAATCGCGCCTAGGCACATCGAGGTTTAAGACCCCTTGCCAATAAGGGTACGTAGGGAGGTTGACACCACCCCAAGATGGCACGGGCCCTAGTTAGGCCGGCTCATAAGGGTAGTTAACCGGAGGAGTGACCTCCCCCTTACGTAAACTAGCATTGTACAAGGCACTAGTTTGAAAAGCTAAGTTTTGGTTTCCGGCATATATACCTTGCATGCTTAATTGCATGCGCTCCATTTGCTCTCGCATGGCCGCCATCTCCCTAAGATAGGGATCTTGTTGGTAGTCATGTTGTTGTCGATGTTGTCTTCTACTTCAATGTTGTTGAAAGAATCGTTGTTGCTGTTCTTGTTGTTGTTGTTGTTGTTGATGATGATGATGTTCTTGTTGTTGTTGTTGTTGTTGTTGTTGTGGTTGTTGTTGTTTTAGTTGTTGTTGTTGTTGTTGTTGTTGTTGTGGTTGTTGTTGTTGTTGTTGTTGTTGTTGTTGTTGTTGTTGTTGTTGTTCTGCTTCCTCTTCATCACCATCATCATCATACTTATTCACATCCTCATCCTCATCCATATCAACTACTACTTGCCCCATATCCCTAAGGGGAATCCAAACATTCCTAGCCTCCCCACTAATAGAAGTTGCGGCCGGGTTCGGAAGCAAGCAATAGTGCTCATTTCGCACAAACCAAGAATAAACATCGGCGTTCCTTATACTAGTAATGAAGCGTAAAGTGTTGAGTTGCTTCAAATTTAGTAACATATCTTCACTCCCTCCAACTGGAGTGCAAGACCTCAAGAACCCGTCATGTTTGAAATGAGTAATCAACCTCGTCACCATTCCTCCACAATGAATCTCACTAGTTTTGACCCCACTAATTATCGCCCGGCAACACTCCATAAAAATGTATCCAAAATTAACCCTAGGCCCAAAATCCGACTTGGTGGACATCCAAAGAACCATAGTCTCTTCCCTAGAAAGTTTTCCAAGGTCTTGCTTGTTGAATACGACATAACTAAGGACCCTGTGAAGAATCCTAAGGGCTGGATGAATTATTTCACTAGCAATTGATTTCTTGGAGTCAAAATTTTTCTTATGAGCAATGGTTCTCCACCAAGAAACCTCATTATAAGTAGCCGGGTTGAAAAGGAGTGGCTCAAAAAAATCTATATGAGGATTGAACCCAAGGGCTTCATTAAATTCGTAGAGGGTTAAAGTGTGTTTGACATTGAACAATTGGATTGAGATAAGAAAACCTTTATCCCCCACCCTATTGTATTCAAATGTAGAGAAAAACTAGATGGTGGGTTCTAAATATGTTATAGGAGAAGTTTTAGCAAACTCAATCAAACGGAGGTTGTGGAGAAGGATGTCAAGGTCGGAATCGATTCCTAACTTGACCATGTCATCACGATGATAATTTTGTGTTGGTCTAAACTTTTGGGATTTCAATTTGTTATATATAGGAGCTCGTTTAGACCGGTTGTAAAATTTGAGAGGTGGGAGAGGTGGAGGTGGGTTATTATCTTGAGGAGTGGGATTGGGAGGAGGTTGGCTTTGGGAAGATTGGCCTTGAGAAGATTGGTCGGGAGATTGGTGAGAACGATTCTTGTTACTCTTGCCTTTTCTCAACAAATCCATGATCACCAAATTAAATAACACCAAATAGCTCAAAGGAATTCACACCAAAAACTTCTCAACACTAATACTACAACCAATACTCCACATAACTTCACAACACCACCCAATACTACAAAGTACCTATTTCAAACCGGAAAATAACCAAAATACAAACAACAACAAACAAAATTAACAATCAACATCAAAAGTAAACCCAATTCACTTAAAACAATTTCAAAATCACCATACAATTAACCATAATCATCATATGCATACTTAACCAAGGTAAATCAAAATCAATGCACAAAATCAATAATTGACAAAAATAGAGCAAGGATTAGGATTATACCAAAGTTGTAGACACAAAGAAGCACAAGAACACCAAAAACGAACCTAGCACAAATCAAGCTTAAAAGTGCTTCAAGAACCCGAATTTCCCAAAAACAACGAGAAAACGATCCAAACTTGATGAAAATGGAGAAAAGTAAGAGATTAAGATGAAAAATTGAGTGAAATTAAGAAATTTGAATTGAAGTTTATGGGTTGGGGGTTAGGGTTTGAGAGGAGGATGAGAGAGAAAGAGGGTAAAAGATGAGTGAAACAGAAAATAAGAGAGGAGAGAGAAAGAGAGGGGAACCGTACATTATTAACCTCAGCACGTTGCGCCTGCTCCAGACATCGCCGCGCCAGCGGATAGATATCCGCGCCCGCGTGGATTCTGCGGACAGCCCGCGGCGAGTTCCTGGAAGAATTTGGAAAAAATTACCTTAATGAGGGTCCGTGGGCTCTCTAGACTGACGCGCCCGCTCCAACTTTGCCCGTGCCCGCGGGGAGCCTGCAGGTAGCCCGCGGCAACAAACTGATTGGTTTTTCTATATTTTTTCTTTATTGTTGAGCCGCGCCCTCTCTATTTCATCCGCGGCCTCTCTCTTTCATCCGCGCCCGCGGGTAGCCCGTGGGACAACCGCGGGGAGTTCGTGGTCGGATTTTGTACTTTTTATCATTTTAAAGCTCAGGACCCCCGCGGCCTCCCCATGTTCGCGGGGTGTCCTCTCCTCTGCTTCACAAACTATTCTTGTACTCTTCTCATTAAGCACCCTAAATCCATAGTTGATGATGGAAAACAACCTACAAAACAAATCAAAACAAGAAAAATAGTAAAAATGAAGACTAACAAACAAAAATAAAAGAGAGAAAAGAAAAGAGAAAAGAGGTTGAGAATCCGGGTTGCCTCCCGTAAGCGCTTTTGTTTTACGTTGTTAGCTCAACGATTACCACCCATTCAAGGTGGTTGTCGGAGAAGCAATGTGTGAACAAGGCCAACAAAAAGCACCATCAAAATACTTCTTGAGGTGATAGCCATTGACTTTAAACGAAGAAGAAGAATCCATCATTGAGACCTCTACAACACCACTTGGAAAGATACTCTTAACCAAATAGGGACCGCTCCATATTGACATAAGCTTTCCGGGAAACAACTACATTTTTGAATTGTAGAGAAAAAATCTTTCTTCTCAATAAGTTTGTCACGTGTTTCCTTGGAAGGTGCTTTGTACACACTAGCACAATCATAAGCATCAAGCCGAAGCTCCTCTAGCTCATGAAGATCCAACCACCTTTTCTCCCTCGCACTTGCCAAGTCAAAATTTATCTTCTTGATTGCCCACAAAGAACGGTGTTCAATTTCAACCGGGAGATGACATGACTTGCCATAGACTATGCGGTATGGAGTGGTACCTATGGGGGTCTTGAAAGCAGTTCGATAGGCCCAAAGAGCATCATCCAATTTTTCCGACCAACCCTTTGGATTTCTTGCAACCGTCTTTTCAAGGATGAGCTTGATTTGACGATTAGAGACTTCCACTTGACCGCTCAATTGGGGATGATATGGGAAGCCAAATATTTGATGGACTCCATACATCCTCAACATATTTTGAAAGGCATGGTGAATAAAATGAGAACCGTTGTCGTTTATCACCGCCTTTGGCACCCCAAATCTTGGAAAGATTATTTTCTTAAACAACTTCATAACCAGCTTGTGGTCGTTAGTTGGGGAGGAAATGACCTCAACCCACTTAGACACGTAGTCCACCACCACAAGGATGAATTGATTTCTGAAAGATTAAGTAAATGGCCCCATAAAGTCAATACCCCATACATCAAACAACTCCAACTTGAGTATGGGTTGTTGAGGAATTTCGTTTCTCTTGGAGATGATCCTAACTCTTTAACATTGGTCACATGTCTTTACAAAGCCCCATGAGTCCCTAAAGAGATGTGGCCACCATAAACCGCATTGAAAGACCTTAGTGGCGGTCTTAGAAACACCCATGTGGCCCCCGCTTGGATCCGAATGACACATTTTCAATACACTAGCCGCCTCTTCATTTGGCACACAACGTCTAAGTAAACCATCGATCCTCGCTTGTATAAGATGGGATCATCCCAAACATAATGCCTAGCCTCTCTCTTGAGCTTCTTTCTTTTGTTCTTAGAAAAGGAAGGAGGAAACTCCCCACATGCAAGAAAATTCACCAAATCCGCAAACCATGGGAGCTCCTTTGCTTTAATAGCATACAAGAAGTCATCAATCATCCTATCCTCAATTGGAGAACCATCATCATGAATTTGAGAATCATCTAGACGAGAAATATGGTCCGCCAGAACATTCTTCGCTCCTCTCTTATCCCTAATCTCAATGTCAAAGTTTTGGAGCTCAAGAACCCATCGGATCAACCTTGGCTTGGACTCTTTATTGGCAAAAAGATACTTGAGAGCCGCATTATCCATGAAGACTATGGTCTTGGAACCCAATATATAACAATTGAACTTCTCAAAAGCATGAACTATTGCTAAGAATTCCTTCTCCGTTGTAGTGTAATTCCGTTGAGCTCTATTGAGAGTCTTGGATATATAATAGATTACATGAAGCTTCTTGTCCACTCTTTGACCTAAGACACCTCCTATTGCCGAATCACTTGCATCACATATCAACTCAAATGGTAAATCCCATCTTGGAGCTTGAACAATAGGAGTTGAGATTAGAGCTTTCTTCAACTTATTGAATGCCTCTAAACACTTATCATTAAATACAAACTCGACATCTTTTTAAAGGAGATCATTGAGGGGCTTTGCAATGATCAAGAAATCCTTGATGAATCTTCTATAAAACCTGGCATGCCCTAAGAAAGATCTCACTCCTTTTACATTCACTGGGGGTGGAAGCTTTTCAATTACTTCAATTTTAGCATTGTGCACCTTTATCCCCTTGTGAGAGATCTTGTGGCCAAGGACAATGCCTTCCTCCACCATGAAATGACATTTTTCCCAATTCAAGACTAAGTTCATCTTCTCATACCTTGCAAGACATTTTTCAAGACTTTCAAGGCATGCCTCAATTGAAACACCTCCTACGGAGAAATCATCCATAAAAACCTCCATCTCCTCTTCCAACATATCTCCAAATATACTCATCATGCATCTTTGAAATGTCACGGGAGCATTACAAAGGCCAAATGACATTCTCCTATAGGCAATGTACCATATGGACAAGTGAAGGTTGTTTTCTCTTGGTCATCCGGGTGGATAGCGATTTGGAAAAATCCCGAATAACCATTAAGAAAGCAATAGAACTTGTGCCTTGTTACTCTCTCAAGAATTTGATCAATAAAAGGAAGGGGGAAACGATCTTTCTTTGTGGATGTGTTTAGACGTCTATCCCGTGACCGTCCTCGTCGGAATGAGCTCACCTTTCTCATTCTCAATGACGGTCATACCTCCCTTCTTTGGGACAACGTGAACGGGAGAAACCCACCTAGAATTTGAAATGGGGAATGTGATTCTCGCATCCAAAAGTTTGATGATCTCCTTCTTCACTACATCTCCCATTTGGGGATGTAGCTTTCGTTGCCTCTCAATGGATGGTAGAGTACCTTCCTCAAGAGTTATCTGATGTGTACATAAAGCAGGGCTTATACCGTTGAGGTCATCAATGGTATATCCCAAAGCACCTTGATGCTTCCTCAAAACATCACACAACTTTTGAGCTTGGTGCTCACTCAAAGAAGAGCTAAAAATCACGAGAAAAGTTGAGTTGGGTCCCAAAAATTCATACCTAAGGTGTGATGGAAGAGTTTTGAGCTCAACCATTGATACACCTTTACCTTCCTTTGAAGTGGCAGCTTGCAAAGCTTCTTAGCTTGAAATATTCATGCACATATGCTCATCAACTTCCTCAATGCTTCCATTTAGCAAATCCTCATACATTGTCATTTCCTTGATAGGACCGCCTATCTTATCCTTATTCAACAAGTCATTCTCAAGAGGATCATTAGAAGTGAGCAAGTGATCATGCATGGAAGATACAACAAGATCAAGAGAATCAATCAACATGCAATTTTCTAAAGAAGAACATGGATACCTCATGCTTTCATTTAAGTCAAATTCAATAACCTCTTCTCTTACCTTGAGTGAAATTTTTGCACTCTTAACATCAATCATAGCACCCGAGGTAGCAAGAAAAGGTCTACCAAGAATAATAGGAATGCTAGCATCTTCTTCCATTTCAAGAACCACAAAATCCACCAGAATTACAAACTTCCCTACTCTCAAAAGAACATCCTCCACCTTACCTTTAGAAATCTTAATTGACCTATCGACCAATTACAAGGTAATTTTGAAAGTCATAAGCTCCCCTAACTCAAGTCTTTGATAAATTGAATATGGCATTAGGCTAACACTAGCTCCTAAGTCACATAAGGCATTATCAATTTGCATCTTGTTAATGGCACAAGGGATAGAGAAGTTTCCGGGATCTTTCAACTTGGGTGGTATCTTGTCCATTATAATTGCACTACAATTCTCGGTCAAGTTGACCGTCTCCACGACATCACAAGTCCTCCTACCACTCAAAATGTCTTTTAGGAATTTTGCATAGTTGGGCATTTGGGTAACAACTTCTGTAATTGGTAAAGAAAGATGAAGTTGCTTAAGCATATCAATAAATCTTCCAAATTGTTCATCCAACTTACGTCTCATGAGTTTTTTGGATATGGAAGCTTGGGTTTCACAATTTATTTCTCTACTCTCACCTATCTAGGTGTCTCAATCACAACCACACTCAAAGATGCACCATCTCTCTCATCCTCTACCAAGATCTCCTTGGGAACCTCCTTAGTTTCACTCTTCCTAGGCAAACTCTCCTCAAAAACCTTATCACTCCTTGTAACAATAGCATGCACGGGTCTCTTGGAATCTAAGAAGGACTAGCATGGTCTTTCAAAGCATTGACAAGTTGAGAAATTTGGTTATCAAGCATCTTTTTATGAGTCATCATATCATTGAATTTCTTGTCACTTACGGTCATGTAAGTGTTCAACAACTTTGTTTGATTTTCAATGATTTCATCCAAATTAGTCCTAGAAGAAGAGGATTGTGAATAGGAATTATCACCTTGCACTAGTAGAAAAATACAAAAAGGCACCGCTAAATGGCCACCGGTTTTCGAAAACCGGTGGCTTAAAAAATGGGCGGGATTATATATATTTAAATTGCCACCGGTTCAAACTAAACCGATGGCATAAATGGTAAAGGCCACCGGTTTTAAACCGGTGGCTTTGTTAAAAAAAAAAACGCGCCTCATGTCTTAATTATATTAGCTTAGCTATTCTTCCCTCTTCTCGTACTCTCTCCTTTGTTTTCTCTCTCTTCTCGATTTCTCCGTCTCCTCTCTCTTATCTCTGCTCAAACCCTCCTTTCTCTCTCTTCACTTGCCTCCTCTTGCTCCATCTACCGCCGCTCCACTCTTTCTTTCTTTCACTCCTCTCTTGGCAGCACTAATGGGGAATTCAGGATTTGAGGATGACGGCGGTTGTGAATGTTGTCACCACCATCGTAATTGACGGTCTATTTATTTATCGGTGCCAGATCTTTGCAGGTGTGGTGGGATTCTTCACGAAGGTATGTGCTCTTCGATTTGAGATCTAGGGTTTCTGATTTATATTTACTTTTTTTTCCACTTTTTTGTCTGAAATTTGTTATTACTGTTCAATTTTAAGCTATAATGCTCTTCAATTTTGTGATTGTGGTGTAATATTTGGATTAGCTTATAAATATTGTTATAGCATATTAGTCAGATTTGATAATTTCGTGATTAATTTGCTAGTTTCGTGATTATTTTGCCGGTTTATAGAATTCTATTGGTTATATGCCGATATGCTTCCGCTATTTGCTTGAATTGTGTATATTTTGAAATTGATTTGTTTTGCAATTACTTCGGTAGAATATAACCCGAGTTATTCTGATATAATGCTGCTATTTGATTAATTTGTGATTAATTTGCTAGCTAATGCTAATAGTATAGTAATTGTGTTGCTGCTACTAGTGCTACATGTCATTGCATTATTCGCGTGGTGTGAAATTCAACCTTTCATTACTAATATTAAAGATTTTATGTGTTTTTTTGCAGGCTATTACTTCAACTGGAACAAAGAAAGGTAAACTATTTTTTGGTGATGTGAGTACTCAGGTGAAAAACAACAATGTCACAGCTGATATCAAAGTGGACACCGGCTCTAATGTGAGTCACAATATTGCTAGAATTTGTTGGATATGATGTTTTGATTCTTGAAGTATTCTAAGCTGTGTTCTATCTTTTTTTGACTTGAGATTATGTTAATTTGGTTTTTTTATATCCCGGAGTATAGTTATTGTTGTTAATTGTACTGTTTTATGAAGAGTAATTATGAATGAGTTGTCATGGTGATAAATTAGTTTTTTTTTTTTTTTTTTTTTTTTTTTTTTTTTTTTTTTTTGTGTCTAGATTGAGTTGTCGTATCACTAGCTTGAAAATCAGTGTTGAAGTCTTGACTAAATGATTGTTACTTAGAGGCTTCTTTAGAAAGACTACTGCTATTTGCTGCTTGTCTATTTCTTTGATTTTTACTCAAGTATTGAGGATGACAAGTAACAGATAGTTACACTTTTAAAAGTATCTTCAATTCACCATTACAAGTCTTCTATGTTGTCATTGTCCTTTAGAAGGAAGATTTGGTTTATTTTTGAACTTCATTTAGCTTTGTGTGATTCGTGCATACTGTAGCTTAGTTGGGGTTATGTTGTGATGAGGTTGATGAACATGTTCTCTTCATGGCACCAAGGTGATTATGGTGACTGTGGTCGCGATTCGCTAGCCCACTCCATTTCTCTATCTCTTCTTGAGTCCTCTGCTTAAATCCGAGAATAAGGTACTTGTATTTTTTTCGATTTCTTTTTTTTTTGGTTGCTGAATTGTGTTTTTAGGGTTAGGATCTGGTTCAGATTGGGCTTTAATTTCTTGGAATTCTGATTTGTTTTGGTTTGAATTGATTTGGAATTAATTAGGTTGTTGTGTTAATGTGTGACAGACATGTTTCAATTGTAATACCAAGAACCCTACTTGTGTTAATGTATTGATAATCTATAAAAAGAAAATTGTGAATTTGGAATACCCTTGATTTCAGAATTTTTAACTGGGGTTTATTACAATATTTGTATGATCAACTTCAAATGTCAATTTTATAAATGTAATAATGTCATCATGAAATTGTGCTGATTTTAGGTACCATCACAAGGAGAGAATGTAACTGATACTTCTCCTCAAGGCCGGGGCACCAGACCTTTAGACGTCACGGTCCCGGAATCAGGTAGTTGTGAGACTCTTGTGTATTTGTGTACTATGTAAGGCTGCCCCATTGTTCCCTTAATCCCTTATTATAATTTCACATTTGATATAGTGTTCATACATATTGAATTGGCTCGTAAATGTGGAGTACATAATTGATGATTGTATAATATTGTATAATTTTCTTTTAAATGACAATGCTACATTGATGTATTGTTCATGTGATCTATGGTTTGTTTTGTTTGTAAAAATTTGCTTGGGAGTTGGGATGATTTTAATGTTTTTGCAGTTTTTGAGAAGAAATATTGTGGACATGAACTGCTGGTAACCTGTAATGTGATGGCTTCTTTCTTTCCTTGCTGATAGGCAGATTGAGAGAGTGGAATTTATTGGTTATTTGATTTGTTTTACGTTTCAAATGGTTCATGAGTTATCCTCCTCACCTTTGACTGGATTAATGCCAGGTTGTTGCTCAAGTTAAAAGAACTGATATGAACACATTTTATTTCTTTTCTTCATTTCTGGTTCATTTTATATGGTCCCCGTAGTAATTAGTAAGGATGATTGAAGTGAGGGGCCATAACAAAGGAGTGTGGCTTAGTTATTTTAGTGATTGGGAGATTTCTTGATAGTGGTATCTAGAATATTAGACAATTTATCTGTCAGTACTCTTTATGGTTTTCCGGTTGAATAGGATTGTTTTGGTAAGGGGAAATAAAAAGCTTAACTATAATTTTGACCCGTAGAACTACTTGAATATGTTTGTTTTTGGTTGTTATTGCACACCAAGATATGTCGTGTTTCAGTTTCTTGTATTTTAAGGTTGTCTTAAACTCTGTAAAAAAAAAAAGGTGGTCTCAAACTCTGTCAAAAAAAGAGCATGGGAACATCTTCATGCTAATTGATTCAGGCTTTGATAGAATTAGTTAGTTTGTTTACCAGATTTATGTATCTTGATTTCCTTGATTATTTTTTAAGATTTATTTTATTTTATTGGAATCAATGATTATCATCATCTTAATCTCAAGTTCCATTGTTCAAGTTTGAATTGTAGAACATCCTCGCAAGGCTGCTGCTGCTGCCTCGCAAGGCTGGGCTGCTGCTGCAGCTGCTGCCTCATAAGGATAATGGCAGACCCTTCGTTTCTGCATAAGCTTCTGTTCGAGCAGTTTGTCACTATAGCTTGTTCTGTTCGGTCTGAACTGAAAAACCGGAAGGGCAGGTATAATAGTGATTGACTCTTTCATAAGTTCCATTCCCTCTGATGTAACAATCTCATTGCTTACAATGTCAATCATCAAACAACTGTCTGACCAAAGTTTTGTGTTTGTTTGTAACAGAATAAAGAAGGATTGGGGTTTAACACTTATAAATGTACTCACAGTAGTAGCGTGCACGCTCCTTGCTGCTCATATGTCAATACCTTCAGCTCTGATCTACAGAACAGACTGCAGAAGCTCCCAAACAACATATTTGAAGCAAGTTATCGTTATAGAGAATTTGATCTGTAGAAAAGAATTCTGTATTTTTTATGCAAGGCTGTATCTTTTTTATGCAAGGCTGTACAATTTAGTTTAGTGGGATTTATAGCAGGGGCACTTCAGAGCGCCTTGTGAGTTCATGGCGTTGTTCTGCTACTGTGCAGCCTCTTTATTTGTAACCTTGTATTTTATTTTATTTTTTTGGACAAAAATTGTAATATTACATCATTTTTTTTTATAAATATATGTAAGTTTATGTATATGTTAGTGTTTATATATCAATTTAAGTGAAAAAAATGCAAAAAAAAAGTTTTTTTTTTTTTATTTTTTTTGCCATTACTGGCACCGATTTTGAACAGGAACCGGTGCCAATAACCCTTACCAAAAAAAGCGCCAAGGGTTATTGCAACCGGTTAACCGGTGGCAATACTAGTTTTTGCCACCGGTCTTGAACCGGTGGCTTTGCATCAGACTATTGCCACCCCCCAAATGCCCACCGGTTCAAAACCGGTGGCATAGGGGGCTTTTGAACCGGTGGCCAAATGCTTTTTTCTACTAGTGTTGAGTCTTTGGAGCAAATCCGGGTGGAGGGCCTCTTTGAGCATTATTTTGAAAATTGCCTCTCCCTTGATTGTTCCAATTACCCCTATTTTGACTTTGACCATAACCTTGATTATGGTTACCACTACCTTGAATATGATTTATATAACCTTGTTTTTTATTACTATAATTTTGGTTTTGATTTTTTCTACTGTAACCTTGATTGTTATAGTTACCTTGAGAACCTTGGTTCCTATAACCACCACCTTGGTTATAGTCGTCAAAATTACCTTTGTTTTTGTAATTCCTATTCCATTGACCCCTTTGACTAGCAAACCTTTGCACATTATTATTATTAGACACATAGTTCACATGTTCACTCTCATTGTTATCAAAATCATCATTACCTTCTGGAAAAATATGAGGGCAATTACAAGCATCATGATCATATGAACCACACACATCACAAAACAAACGACTACTAGGCATGTTACTAGAAGAAGGAGGAGGATGAGAGTTAGAAGGAGTACATTTCCTCTTAAATTGTGAGGGAAGACTTGGAGCTTGGGAAGAAGAACTCTCCAATTTTTCCTTGATTGCTATCACTTCCTTCCCTAAGTTTGTCATTTGTGAGGAGAGATTGTTGATTGCATTTAGATGATCAACGGAGTACACCGAAGAGCTACTCTTGCTAGTTGAATCTCTCTCACCATCTTGCTAATCTCTATAGTACCTCAAAACATCCTCATTGATGTATACCACTTCTTCTTCCGTCCTATTCATGATGGGACATCCGGCTCCCCCATCAAGGCACGACTTGCCTTGGGGACTTAGGCCTCCATAGAAAATTTGAATAATTTGATAGGTTGGAATTCCGTGGTGAGGAAATTCCCTTTGATACTCCTTATAGCTCTCCTACGCTTCATAGAGGCTCTCACTTGGCTTTTGTTTGAAACCTTGAATCAAAGCTCTTGCCTCCGCCGTTTTCTTTTGTGGATAGAAACGGGTTAGAAATTCTTTTGTAACCTCGTCCCATGTCGTTAGAGAATTCGGCTTAACCTCCTTTTCTAGCCATTCCAAAGCACGCCCAATGAGAGAAAAGGGAAAGAGCTTGAGGCGGATAAATTCTTGGGAAACTCTGTTCACTTTGATAGTATTGCAATATATTTGAACTCCTTGAGATGATTTAGTGGGCTCTCATGCATGGCTCCACTAAATTGTCGCCTCTCTATCAAAGTGATCATAGCCGGCCTAATTTCAAAATCATTTGCCGGTGTTGTAGGTGGAGCAATTCCACTCTCAAATCTATATGCACCGGGAATCCCCAATTCTTTCAATGCCACTCTCGGATTCTCTCCCATTCTTGCTTGTTCCTCTAGTAGCGGTTCTTCCTCACTTGAAATGCTAGAACTCAAAGATCGCCTAGCAACCCTTAATCTTGTAATAGTGCTCTCAATCTCCGGAGCAAATGGCACTAGTGAATGACCACGTGCTCTATGCATACAACTTCAAGAGAAATGATTAGTAGAACGGCTACAAGTGTAGCCTAAAAGAGAAAAATCTTTTTTTTTTTTTTTTTTTAATAATAAAATAGACTCAACAACAATAACAAAGCACCAATGTAATTCCCTGGCAACGAAGCCATTTTGACAAGTGGAATACTAGGGCATTATCTAATTCTCCCTTGTTCAAACTAAATTTATAAACACTTAACAAACCTAATACAAGTATGCGGTAAGTTAAGGGTCGAACCCAAAGGAATGAGTAGGAACTATGCTATAACCTATTGTCAAGCTAAATAAAAAAAACATCAATGGTTGAGGTTGATAATTAGAATATCAAGAAGATAGACAAATCAAAAGAATTCAATCAATATGCTAAACACAAGGGATATACGTTCCACATGCAAGCTCAACGATTATACTAATTGATAGATCACTCAATTGATTCAAACATTACAAGGGACAAACAATAGTTGCAATCAAAGGAATCAAAGGCTATCTCCTATAAGCCAAGCTAGGGTTCACTATGAATGGCTCATAAGGAGAATCACAATCAAATTCAATCAATTAAAGCAGTTCTCAAATGAAGGGTTCATGTCATTGAAATTTACAATGCAATCTAGATTAATCTTATAGGTTGATCACTCCTAGTATAATTAATCACATGCAAAACTATTTCAACCAATTTAATTACAACAATTCAATCAATCAATGATAATCAACTAGCAAAAATCATCAATCAAGCATGCTTCCCTTTCTCCCTAGCTACTAATCTACTTACTAATCATGATGAAATTGAAGGGCAAAACAAATTCAATCACAAACATATTCATTTCAAGCTAAATCAAAAGGAAAATCAATCAATCACAAATTCTCAAACCTAAATAAAAATTAAAACTAAACATTCAAGCATTAAAGAAAATTTCAATTGAATTAAATTCAAAGGAAAGAAATCTCACAAACTTTCATTGATATGAAGAAGAAATCAAAACTTGATTGAAGAAATGTTGTAATACAAATCAAATCCAAGAATTCCAACCTCTACCTTCTCTCTAAATTCTCTCTAGTTTCTCTCTCTAGAAAATAAGCAAATGAAAGATTATCTAAAATTTAGCCTCCAAAAGGAATTACAAGAGTATTTATGGCCAAAGAAGAAAAACTAATCAGCCGCGCCCTCTCCAAGAATATCCCGCGGGCGAGGAGAAATGGGTACATAACCCATAACTAACTCTGCGGGCAATCTGGGCAAGACCTGCGCCCGCGGCGAAGACACCCGTGCCTGTGGCTAAGGGCGCGACAGATGTCCTGTTCCCAAGTGTAAATAGGGGGCCGCGGTCTCTCTAAAGGGAGCGGTCTCTCCAAAATCTCCGTGCCCGCGGCTAGGGCGCAGAGAGTTCCTACCAAAAATTATCAGTTTTCTACACCTTATCCGCGCCCGCGGTAATTGGCAAATGTAGAGCGCCCTCTCTGTGCCTTCTCCAAGCCCTCTCCAAGGAACTTGATTCTTATTTGCTTAGGACTTTTTTCTCTTCTTGATTTCTTTGCAAAGCTAACTCCTTAAGCACCTACAAAAGTAACCAAAGAGAGAAAATAGAAGAGAAAAAGAGCAATATAAAACGGAAACATGAAGAAAACCACATAAAGGAAAGTAAAACACGAAGAAAGAAAAAATAGAGAAACTAAAGAAGAAAAGACCAAAATGATAAAAGAAAACCATGAAAAATAGGGTGAAAACATCCTAAAAGACTACCCTATGAGTACCATAAATGACACTCATCAATAACAAGTCTTTAAATACTGTTGGCAGCAATCGTTGCATAAAAACACGACAATCATGACTTTTCATACCGAATAGCTTATACTCCTTTTAATCAACGCATCCACCCAAATTAGAAGCATATCCATTAGGACACTTTTATTTCTTAACCCATTCACAGATAAGTTTCCTTTTCTTTTTAGGCAACACAAAAGGAGCATTCGGTTTTAAAGTCCGTTTTTTCCCTACTATTAACAACATCTTGCGCCTCCAATTTTCATTGTTTACAATACTCTCCCAAGTCTTTTCTTGCTTTCAAATTGTCTTTAGTTTTATTCTTAACATCTATCACAGTGTGAAACACATTATCAAATGCATTTTTTTTAATGTACATGACATTAAGATTGTGGCGTATCAAGAGTTTTCTCCAATATGAAAGCTCCCAAAAGACACTTTACTTTGTCTAATGGTGGAATTCTCCATATCCTTCTGGCTCGTTACCATCACCCCTTATTCACTCAACAGTTTTTGGAAATAAAGATACTCGATTCTTAATGTCCTCACCACTCATTCGTGGTGGTAAGGAATCATTCTCAACTCTGTTTTTTTAAAAAAAGCACTCTTATTTTTTCAAAAAGTATGATCATGGGGTAAAAACTAACGGTGACAATAAAACCAACATTGTTTTTTTTGTTTTTTTGTTTTTTTTTTTTTACCATTTTTAAGAGTGAAAGCCTTTGTGTTTTCCATAAAATATGGGCAAGCTAATACACCCACTGTGGTCCATCTTGAAAGAATGCCATAAGCCGGAAAATCACTAATAGTCCAAAGTAGTGCAACTTTCAATTGAAAATTTTATTTTTGAGAGATGTCGTAAGTTGGTAACCCAACCTCCCACAATTGCTTTAACTCTTCAATAAGAGATTGCAAGTACACACCAAGATTCCCTTTAGGATTATTTGGACCTTTAATTATCAGACTTAGAAACATAGAAGGTTTCTTCATGCATAATTCAGGTGGAAGATTATAAGGAGTTAAAATGTCGGGCCAACAAGAATATTGCCTTCATGTCTTTCCAAATGGTGAAAATCCGTTGGTACAAAGACCTAGTCGGACATTTCTAGGCTCGGTAGCAAAAGAAGGGTACTCTTCATCTAGATGTTTCCACGCCTCTCCATCACTTGGATGAGACGTAAGACCATGAACTCGAGGATTATCTTTATGCCACCTCATCTGCTTCGCAGTAGATCTTGTTGCATATAAACTTTGTAATCTCCAACCTATTGGGAAGTAAATAAGAGAACTACGAGGAGAATTGCTGCCACTTTCTCTAAGTGTCTTATAACGACTTCCTTTGCAATATAGACATTCTTTGAGATCTTTGTGTTATTTCCAAAATAACATACATCCATTTGGACATACATGAATCTTTTGGTGCGAAAGTTCTAGCCCTTCAAGTAATTTCTTAGTCTTGTAAAAACTATATGTCATCTTGTTTTCATCTGGGCACACGTCTTTCATTAAGGAAGCAACACCATATACATCTTTATGTGGAATATTACACTCGCACTTGATGTTTTCCATACTTGCAACAGTAGACAATACAAACAACTTGCAGCCCTCATACAATGGCTCTTTGGAAGCCTTCAACATAACAAAGAAATTCTTACAACTAGCATGTGGCTCTTCTTCTATATTTTCTAAACCACCTTCTACTCCTAAGGCATCTGATACCATGTTTCTTTATGGGTTCAATGCATCCTCGGTGGATATGGAGTTGCTACGTTGGGATTCTCTTTGGAAGTGTAGTTCACCATGAAACACCCATTGGAAATAGTTAGGCAAAAAACATGCCTATATAGATGCTCCTTAATGGTATCAAGATCTTGATAAGGAATATTTTGACACTTTGCACATGGACATTTCATCACACCATCTATCACGACATTGTCTTGTGTGGTAGCAAATGTAATAAATTCATTGACCATCTCAGTAAATATTGGACTAAGGAATTTTCCTTCCAACCGTTTATACATCCATGCTCGATCCTCCCTCATTATATTGCAGTTTCACTAAAAAATTAATGATACAAAAAGCATAGACAAAGAAAGTAAGGCACTAAGACGAATGACATTCTTTTGGGTCATTTAACGATTTAAGGTCATCAAAATGAAAATTATTGTTGCCGATTAACATCATATGTACCTTTTCAGCATGATATATATGATACATTTCATAAGCACTAAGACGAATGATTTTTTTCAAAATGAAAATTATCGAATCCAAAAATAATGTCTAACCCATCTCAAGATCTCTTTTAATTCCATTTTATGTTACTAATTAACATCATACATACCTTTTCATCATGATATGTCAAAAACAAAATAGAAATAAGACTTAATATTTAGATATGGAGGCTGCAATTTATTATATTAAAATTTAGTTTGATTGAAAAATGTGACTTATTATTTAAATACGAAGGTCATAATTTATTTTACTTGGTTTTATGCCGAATGTTGCTTCAACCTCTAATACTTTGGCACAACATATACCAAACCCAAATATTAAGTGGACTTATATAAAGAGAAAAAAAAAATTAAAACTAGAATGTCATATTAACATTTTGTCAAATACGACACCTATATCCGAGTCTGAGCAACATATCTTTCTGCACATCAAAACTAATTTCCCAATTAAATGAACCAAGTAATATACAGTTAATTTGCTAATATGATTGTGACACCCAGCTGACCTTAATAACAAGATATGAATATTCTGGATGGCAGTCAATGCTAAGTAATTAACCATACATGCAAACTGTTATCTTAAATTGAAGCAGGATATTGCAAAAATAAAATTAAATTAAAGCAGATTATGGAAATTGAATCCATATGAAATTATGCAAATTAGTTGAGCCACACAAAATTGAAGCAGGATATTACAAAAATAAAAATAAATTGAAGAACATTTATAATCAGAAAACTAATTAACCATACATGCAAACTGTTATAAGAAATTGAAGCAGGATATTGCAAAAATAAAATTAAATAAAGCAGATTATGCAAATTAAAGCCATACGAAATTATGCAAATTAGTTGAGCCACACGAAATTGAAGCAGGATATTGCAAAAATAAAATTAAATTGAAGAACATTTATATTAAATATCAAATACAATTCAGCTTAATTCAATTGCTACTACTATACAAACGCATTGCAAATTTTATATCACCATCAATTGCATACATTAAATCAATTTTATAAGAGAAAACCGAACAACCAATAGATCAAACCTTGAAACTTTGTCGAAGAATTCATCTCGCGAAGTGTTGATTCTTTGAATTAGGGATCATAAGAGCGGTTTATGATTCTTTAGCAAACAAGTTTTGTGGTTTTGAGGGGAATTTTGTGGGAATTATTAATTTTTTAATGAATTGGCGGCTAATGAAAAGGTTAAGCGCCTATAAATTTGGGGTTTGTGTGTTAAGTTTTTTTTGGTTTTTGATAACTGCTTAATGTTTCTTGTTGGAATTATTTTTTTTTTTGACAAATAAGGAAAGTAGCTAATTTTGTTATTTTGTATAATAATTTTGTTATTTTGTATAAAAGAAGGAACGAAAGTAGCTAGTACTTTATTATAGCTTTTTTTTGGTTAATTAATCATAAACTTTCCAAATCAAGGTTATACTGTGTCATGTATGAAATATTGAGTACTTTATATTTATATAATGAACCACAATATATCTTACAAATATTATAATGAAGCAATATACTTCGTAATTATTTTTTTTCGGGATTGAAGTGATAAACATAATCATGTGGGGGTCTTGTTAAATGTAACTTTGTATAAATTTTTATCACATGAAATTTAAAATAGATTAAAAAGTGTATCGATTAGTGTTAAAAAGAAAATGGGTTTATAAAAAACATAGAGGAAGTATCTTATTTTTATATATACTTTAAATCTTTTTATATTTCAAGGTGAAGATCACCGTAAAATGCAGTAAACAATTCAAAGAAACATGTAAATATTTCTATTAAACAACCAACTTATTTAAAGCTTGTTTGTTAATAGAAAAATGAACCCCGAAAAAATTTTCAATGTCGTTTAATTTGACAAACGAATTCATCTCAAACAACTTGGTATTTAACGTGCTTAAGCTTAGATCAATAATAATAATAATAATAATAATAATAATAATAATAATAATAATAATAATAATAATAATAATAATAATAATAATAATAATAATAACAATGATACACAAACTAACAAATTTATAATATCATTACCTGATAGATGTCGTTGCTTTACTTAAACGAGATTAGAATTTCTTCAAGGCTCAGGATTTATTATGGCTTGAGCAACGTCTTACATATTTGTTAGGATTAGTTTTGTTACAACTAGAGGAGTGGAGGTCTTGATTGGTTCTCGACTACCCACTAATTTAATGATAAAAAATATATTAAAAAGCACATTAAGTTCACATGACATATAGTTCTCTCCTTCCTTTATTTAGGTCTTAATCTAGCTATCACAACTACAAAATTGGTCAAAGAGACCTGTTCAAATTAGCCAAAGAGACTGCCTTAGTGGCGTTCTCTTTGGCAAAGAGACTACTTTATTAAAAGGCGGTCTCTAGAATGAAAAAGCTAAGACCGCCTCTTAAATATAAGCGGTCTCAAATTTTAGGAAATTGAGACTGCCTTTATAAGAAAAGCGGTCTCTGTTTTCTGACTATTGAAACCGCATATCTTAAATAAGCAGTCTCTTTTTTGAGAAAACTGAGACCGCTTTTAAACTTAACGGGTTTCTTTGGTCTCATTTAAAATTAAAAAAAAAAGGTTTTTTTTAATTTTTTTAATTTTTATAATTACAATTCATTAATATTAACATCAATAATTACTTATTTAATTTTATTATTTTTTCATTATTATATATGAGGTAAAAAAATAATTCTTGTATTTCATACACCTCAAAAATTACGTACATAGTACAGATATCAATGAAAGTTTATTGCATGAATAAATCTAAAAATTCCAGAAATGATGACTTTAAACTTCACAAATCTTCAATTACAGAGTTTTTCGGTTCAAACTTGAAACTTGGGAGATCGTTGCCTACAACCACATATATAGACTTGTAAAACAATCAAATATTATTATCCAGAAAATAAATCAGAACAATTAACAGATTGAAATAGAAACAAACAAAAATTTTAAGAATGAGAAATAAAATAAAATTCGTTTGCAATAACAATTGTTGAATTTAACTGATGAAATACGAGATCTAATGCAAAAATTGTTTAAAGTGATATTGAACACAAAATGATGGGAAAAAAATTTCTAATTTAAAACACAAGTTAAAGAACAATTCATCAAGAAAAATTCAAAGGAATTTAAAAAAGAAAATACTAGAATTTAAATCTACAGTGCTGAAATCAAAATTAAAAAAGGAAACAGAAATAGAATATCAAATGCGAAATTAATAAAGATGAAATATGCTAGATCTAACTTCATATGAAAGAAGTAAGCAATAATAATGAAAATACTAGATCTGACTATGAAAGGTGTTTTCAAACGAAAATATCACAATAAAATGGCAAAAATAGTTTTTGAAAGGAAAACAATAACAAGCAAGCAAACAACTATTATCATGGCTAAACGAAAATCAGACAAATTATTGTTTTTTATCAATAAAAAAGGATGTTAAAAATAAAATATTATAAGAAATTCATATTTTTCATTAAGAAAAACCGAAAAACATGAAGATCAACACTTAATAACGAAAATAATACAAAACTCACCTTGACAATAGATTTGAAATTTTGAAGCAATAGAGTGATGATAACTTCTTGAGATTAAGAAAGAAGTAAATGAACCAAATTATATTTCATTTTGTGCGAGATTTGTTTTAGAAACCAAAAAAAAATGAGCAAGCTGAGGAAGACATTAAGATGAGAGGAGGGATAAGAGAGAAAGAAAAGAAAAGGTGAAAGAGAGTTGAGAGCGGCTCAGACAAGAGAGGGAAAATGAAAAGTTTCTAGGGTTTGGGACTTAATGGGCTTATATATGGCTGCCTACATATATGAGTGAATCAATTGGAGAGACCTGTTAATTGGGATAACGAGTCTCTCTGATTTCTCAAATTTTAAAAAACAACATTCAAGAGACCGGTTATTTTAATTGACCAGTTTCTTGGATATTATTTGACACCTGTCATCTAAAATGACGGGTCTCTCTATATTCCTCAATTTTATAACAAAACCCCAAGAGACCTGTTTTCTAATATGGCGGGTCTCTTTGATATTTTTAGAGACTTGTTATTCAAGATAATCGGTATCTCCTTTATAAGAGACCTGTTATGCACTTAATCGGTCTCTTATTTTGGGTCTCTTTGACCATTTTTGTAGTAGTGTATATTATGTTGTTTATATACTTCTATAAATTATTTTACTAAATTTTAAACCTATAATTAAAGTTTAACTGTAAGACTTAGGTATTGAGCCATGTCATGTAACATATATATGATCTTTATTGAAAAGAACAATCCTCAATCATAACATTTATAATGACACACACACGTATCATAAAAAGACCTTATAAATCTGTTTAACATACAGTTACGATGATTTATTACTTGTTTCTACTATTTTTATGAAAACTAAATTAAGACAAGTTGAGATAACTAGAGTTTAGATAATAAGTCTATATTTTAAATCTACGAAAACAAGACCTAGATGCCTTAGTGCAATTTATAGCTAGAGTTAAGGCCTAAACTGAACTGAACTGAACTGTTTATGATTGAAGGAAATAAGGAATTGAACTGAACTAAATTAAAATTAAACTGAAGAGAACAGGTCCTTAATAATGATATAAATCTAATTCATTATAATAAGTTTAATGAACCATTCGTAGAAATCATAATATAGTATATATTATTTTATTGCCTTCGTTTTATTGCCAAAAGTGATTGAACGATTACTAATTCCTTTTAATATTTCTTTTGTAAAGGACAAGATGACTTTTTTCCATTTTATTTATTACAATATTTTATGTAAACTAATTCAACGACTTCAATAAATTAGCAACAAACTATACCACAACTTATTTCTAATGGCAACAAATTAAAATGTGATGTAATTTTAGCAACAAATAGTAAAACAAGTGTCTCCAATAGCAACAATAAGAAATTTTGTTGCCATAACATTTGTAAAATGGCATTGATAAATGACAACAAATAAAAAAATTTGTTGTCATCTAGCAACAATAATGAGACGTACTACTAATTTCTAATAGCAACAATTCAAAAATTTGTTGCCTCATTTTGTTTCTAAATCTCTAAATATAAAAAATTTGTTGGCATAATTTGTTGATATATGGACACAAGAAAAAATATGATGACATCTAGCAACAACCAGTAAGATAACTTGTTTTCAATAGCAACAAAACAAAGATATGTTGCCATTAATTGTTTGAAAACATAAGCGTATTTGATTGCTATTAATTAGGCAATGAAAAAAACCTATTTTAGTTTCTATTAAGCAACAATTTTAAAATTTGTTGCTAAAATACTCTCATTTTTGTTGTGCGCAACAAGAACAACAAGAACACCATTCAAATACAAAGTAGTGCCAAAAATGGTGATTTTTTCATTTCTTTACCAATTCATGCAAATTTAGTCTCAAATTGCTAACAAACCAACACACATTCGTATACAAGCTAATTCATGGCAAGAATTTCGACATAAAAGCTAAAAAATCAAAAACCCCCAGGGAAGGAAGTCGAACACAGCAGCTCGAACACCGTAGCACGACACTTCACACCATGACACAGTACCTCAACTCGTGTCGCGGTGCAGTATCACGTAACACGGCGAAACAGCAGCGGCAGTAGCAGAGAATTTGAACAGCAGCGGCGAAGAAACCGGTTAAACTTCAAACACTGTGACACAATAGCTCGAGTCACGACACGGTAATGACCGTCGTGTCACGGTGATAGGCACCGCGACAGGGTAAAGTGGACAAGAACAAAAAAAGGGACGAGCTAACCTTTAAAAAACAGTGAAAGTAGTGAACTCAAACTTAATGAGAAAATGAAATGAAGAAGGAGGTCAAAAAATTTCAATTTTAAGGGAAAAGCAAGTCCCGTGACACAGCTTAAGCCCCGTGTCACGGTATACGTTGCCGTGTAACGGCACGTCAGACGTGGCGCGATAATATTTGCAGGTCAAATGTTTTGAAATCGAAGTCGTTGACCAGTTCTGCAACGAAAAACAATCATTTGTCACAGAATATATTACCGAGTGACGGGATTAAATGACGTGTCATCGCGTTCTTCGACGTGACACGGTGCACAGGCACGTGACTCGTACGCTCATGGCGAATATTTCTGGCATCTTTGAATAAGTTTAAACAATTTTCAGAGTTATTTTCTCACTAAAAATACGCGAAAAATAATAACTGATATTTAAATCGTACCAAAATTATCATTTTATCCCTAGCAAGCATCAAAATCACATTTTCGATATTTTAAGCACCTAATTTGACAAGTTTTTCCTCAAGCTTGGAAAGTATTATCGGTGGATTTCTTCAAGCATAGAAAAACCACCAAATTCTTCTGTGGACTTTCCTTAAGCATGGAAAGTAATATATGTGGACTTCTTTAAGCATAGAAAAACCGCAAGTAATATATGTGGACTTCTTTAAGCATAGAAAAACCGCCAAAGTCGAATTTCCTCAAGCATAGAAAGTATTATCGGTGGATTTCTTCAAGCATAGAAAAACCGCAAAATTCATCTATCGACTTTCCTTAAGCATGAAAAGTATTATCCGGTGGATTTCTTCACGCATAGAAAGCCGCCAAAATTCATTTGTCGACTCTCCTCAAGCGTGGAAAGTATTATCAGTTGTTTTCTTCAAGCATAGAAAAACCCGAAAGTCATCTGTCTACTTTCCTCAAGCATGAAAAGTATTATCTGGTGGATTTCTTCAAGTATAGAAAGCCGCCAAAATTCATATGTCGATTTTTCTCAAGCATGGAAAGTATCATCCGGTAGATTTCTTCAGGCTTAGAAAGCTACCAAACTCATTAATCAACTTTCCTCAGGCATGGAAAGTATATCAACGAAACGTCATCCTGTGGATTCCTTCAATTATACGAAGCTACCAAATTCATTTGTCACCGATACACTGGTGTCAGATACGCATTATAGTCCTTTACTCTTTTATCTGTGGAACTAACATTTTTCTGCAGGTATCGGCACATACAGAGTAATTTAAGATCGCAAAACGCCTTAAATCATTCTCCGTCCTTATCGACTACTTTGACTATCGTTTTTGATACTGATGTTTCTACAAACTCAGTTAAAGTGGGGGCTTCTGTAGACACCTAAAAATGTCTCCTCTAAAAAAAACCTGATGATGAACAACTTTTCACCGCCATTATTTGTCGGGTTGAGTATTTAATCCCGAGAGTGCTTAAATTCGTATTCGTTTTGCGTAATTTTACCCGTGCCACATGGGCTAATCATGTCTTCACACGTGTCATACTATGATTGGTCTGAATTAGATCAATCTCCATTTCACACGTGTACATCCTAGAACTTGGGAGAAAAAGGCGGCCTTCAGGGGCCCAAAATCCCGAGAAAGGCGTAATTCGACACAGCCCAGTAGGATTAGGTTAGAATGACCTAATCAAGGGCATATTTCCCGATAACGCTATAAATTGGGAGATTTCCCCCATTTTTGGGACATATATAATTTATTACAGCATACCCTACATTCCCTTACATTAGAGAAACACCTTATCTCGGAATCTGAGAAGATCTCATCTAGATTTCCGCACCTTTTTTCTACTTTCGTTCAAGTACTAACTTGACGGTTGGAGGTAGATCTCCAACCACCCGGAGTCTCCAATGTTTTATAGGTACAGGCCGCGCACATCCAGTCTTTGAGAAGTAAATCTCCCGAGGGACAAAAACACTCAAAACATTTGGTGCTATTTGTGAGGATAGTTCTAGAGTCTATACCACCTCCTAACCTTAAGTCTAATCAGTCGGAGGTCTTTACAGACCATGAGAAAGATGATCCTCAGGTCAAAACATACGTGGTTAGAGATGGGTCACTCATCTCTAGGCGCATCCGTCCAAGAGATACTTTGGAACGAGGGGAAATCCAGGAGAGTACAAGTAGGTTCCCTGGTCAGCCGAAAGGGGAAACCTAGTTGGAAAGAGGTCAGGCTCCAGTCACCAGAAACGAGCTCATGAAATTCATGACAAGTTTCAAAGGTGAGATTAAGGACCTGATAAAAAAGAAAACGGTTGGCTCTAGGAAGGGTCAGCCGACCAAAAATTCTCCTCGAACTACGAGGAAGAAGCCAGTCAAGGACAGGCAGCCTACTCCACACCCAAAGGATAAGACTGCTTCTGCCATTGGCTGGTCAAAGATCCTTCTACCCCAGACGGGCATAAGGAAGGCCATCCGTTCTGTTGAGCCCGATGACACTAAGAAAACATACACCAATGCTCGGCATGTTATCGAGCGAAATCAGAGCCAGCAGATGTCTAAGTTAACCTCTACCTTGAGCTTTCCAGACAGCTTCAAGAATACGTCTACAAGGATTACTCAATCCTTCCATGAGAGCCATACATGCAGTAATATCGTCCATTCTGCCCCTCATATGATCGGGAATGCACCGTACGTAGCCCCCCATAGTCTACAGTCTGTATTCCCTTCATTTCATGCAGTCGGCCTTCTTTGGGGGTCAAGCGGCATACAATGTCCACCCTTTGGACTAGCAGCTTCGTCTAGTCAAAATTGGTAAACAAACTTCTGCAATCACCAAGGAGATAACTAAGGCGGCACAATCGGCAAAGGTTAAGAATGTGTTGGTGGGTGCCTATGACGATACCACCAACCCAGAGGACCACCTCATGGCTTACTTAATTCTCATGCACATGCAGGGGATTGAGGATGCTATGTGGTGTCGATGCTTCCCAGCTACATTGAAGGGCATTGCCCAACAATGGTTTGGCATCCTGCTAGCCGAATGCATTGACAGCTTCAGGAAGCTTTCCTTCCTGTTTGCCTCCAACTTCTCAATGAACATCCCTGCCATGAAAACAAGACTTGACTTGAGAACATCTAGCAGGGAGAGAGAGAAGGACTTTGCTCCTATGTCAGGCGGTTCAACCTGGTGAGAATCCAAATCAATGGGCTGTCTAACGAGGTAGCATATACAAACTTCTTCAAGGGTCTGAAGGACGGGTCGACCTTTAAGTTTGACCTTGTCCGAAAGAGGGTATTTACCCTTCAAGAGGCGTAAATAGAGGTGGTGAGCTTTATTCAGTCCACCGACCTCTACTTGTCCAGCCATCAGTCCAACAAAAAGAGAGTGGGTCTGCTCAACCGGCTTAGAAATCTTCAGAGAGAAAAAAGAGAAAAGAAGTCTAGGTGGTATAGGAACCTGATCAGCCGTCCAAAATGAAAAAGAAAGAATTCAAACACTATGTCTCACGGTATGAATTTAATAACGACTATTACACCAACTTTATAGAGGTGAAGGACCGACTGACCATTAAGAAACCGAATCTTATGAAAAGTCTCGTTCAGTCGCGGCACTAGAATAAATTTTATCATTTCCATTAGGAAGTAGGCCATGACAGCAACGACTGCTATATTCTCAGGCGGACGTTAGACTGTTTGGCCGACAAGGGCTTGCTAAAGTCCTATGTCTTGAAGTCCAAAGAGACTTCTAAGACGAATCCGGGGCAGGTATCAAGAACTGTCTAGCCTACTAGTAGATCGAATACCGACAAGCATTTGGTTTGCACTATAGCAGTTGGATTTGCATGCGGTGGCTTGACTATCCGAGGCGCCAAGGATGATCTGAAGAAGATGATCCACTTAGTTGATGATGGACAGGTTTCCTCCAACGAAACATTCTCATACATCCCCATCACAAAGAAGGATCGAGGCAAAGCCCGCCAACCGCATGACGACCTAGTCATCCTTGAATGCAAGGTCGCCAACCAACTAGTTGGCCGGATCCTCATATACACAGGTAGCTTCTCTGATCTCATCAGTTACAAGTGTCTGTCCAAGCTTAATTACAAGCTGGACAACCTGCGTGACGTCTCCCATCTATTAGTTGGCTTTAGTGGAGGGGTCGTGCACCCAGTCAAACAAAATTGACCTACCCATCCGGCTGGGGCAGAAGGGAAAAGGACGCCACATGGTTGTCTGGTTCCTTGTGGTTAAAGAGCTAACCGCCTAGAACATCATTCTAGGCCGACCACTCTGAACGAGTGTAAGGCCATCATCATCCCAGCTCTTATGCTTCTTAAGTATGAAAAGGTATATGGCTGTGTTGGCTCCCTTAACGGGGATCAGAAGACAGCCAAGGAGTGTTATCTCTCATCCGTCAAGCCGACTGCTGCAGCCATTCAGCAAAAAAAGCCAATAGACCTTGACGATGTCAAGGACCCTGATTCACCCCCTTCAGGCGCAAAGAAAAGAAAAACTGAGCAGTAGGTGGAGGTGAAGAAGAAGAAGAAAAAGCAATCACTGACCGGGGAACGGTCAGATGATTTCTGTCCCCTGCCGTCTGGTGAGCACATTGATATTCCTCTAGACGACAGCCGTCTAGAGCAAACTATTAAGATGGGGACGACTACCTTTGAAAGGTTTGGTGAAGACTTGTGTTTAGGGTATTTCTACCCTAGACACGTGGACCAATGAGAGGATGCCACGTATCAAGGTCAAGATGACCCATGTGGCTCAACATCCTATTGACACTTGGCGCCCTCAGATATGGCTCTTAAATGGCGGCCTTCAAGGGCCTAAATCCTTAGGAGCGCCGTAAAACGATGCAGCCCGCTAAAATCTAGGTCAAATGACCTAAATAGGGGCACATTCTCCAACGACCCTATAAATAGGGAGATATTCCCTCATTTTAGGGACACATTCAATCATTTATTACACATTTATTCTCTCACATCAGAGAAAGACCTGAGCTTGGAATCCGAGCAGATACCCACCTAAATTTCCGTTCTCTTTATTCCATTTCAAGTTACTAACTTGACCGTCAGAGGCGGAGCTCCAACCACCCGGAGTCTCCGTTATTTTGCAGGTACAGTTCAGTCGGATCAGACTTCGTGACGTAACTCTCCCAAGGGAGAAAAACACCCAAAACATTTGGCGCCGTCTGTGGGGAGAGTACCTCGAAGATGGTTCAAGAGTCTGTGCCACCCCCTAACTATCTGGGCGAAAACCCAGAAGTCTTTACAGACCATGAGGATGAAGATCCACAGGTCAAAACCTTTACAGCCGAGGACGGCTCACTCAAACTCAAGCACATTTGGCCAGAGACACTCTAGAGCGGGGTGCCTCCCAGGCGGGTCTAAGCCGACCCTCTGGGCAGCTAGAAGGGGAAACCCAAACGGCCGCTGGAGCAACCCCTATTACCCGAGACGAACTCATGAGATTCATGACAAGTTTCAAGGGTGAAATTAAAGAGCTGATCACCAAAAGCCGGGATGGCCCAAGTAAAGGTCAGTCGGCGAAGAAGACTCCTCCAGAGAAGGGGAAGTCAGTCAGAGACCGGCAGCCCACTCCTCATCCAAAGGAGAAGGCAGCCGGAACCATTGATTGGTAAAACATTCTCCTTCCTAAGAGGAATAACAACAACACCCGCCGGACTCAATAGCCGGTGGGAAGCAAAAACTCAACTCTTGACGCCCGAGAGATCATCAACCGGAAGAAAAACCAATCGCTGTCTGAGTCGGCTTCAACGTCGAACTTTCCAGACAGCTTCAACAACATTTCTGCAGGGTGTGCCAAACAGACGGTAATACCGTTCATTCTGGCCCCCACATGATTGGAGCTGTACCGTATGTGCCTACTCATGTTTACGGCCAGTATCCTCCTCACTTCATGCAGCCGACTCTCTTTGGAGGTCAGGCGGCATATCTAAATGTCCAGCCATTGGACTGGCAGCTTCATCTGCTGCGCCTGGGTGAGCAGCCTTCTGCGTTCATCCAGGAGATAACCAAGGCGGCCTAGCCGGCCAAGGTTAAGAATGTATTGGTTGGTACCTATGATGGTACCACCAATCCGGAAGACCACCTCATGGCTTTCACCAACCTCATGTATCTGTAGGGGTTGGATGATGCCACTTGGTGTCGGTGCTTCCCGGCTACATTGAAGGGTATTGCCCAACAATGGTTTGGTAATCTGCCAGCCGGGTCCATCGATAGTTTCAGGAAGCTTGCCTTCCTGTTTGCTTCCAACTTCTCAATGAACATCCCTGCTAAGAAAACAAGCCTTGATTTTAGCACTGTTAAGCAGAGAGAGAGAGAAGGGCTGCGCTCATATGTCAGGCGGTTTAATCTGATCAGAATTCAGATTCAGGGACTGTCTGTGAGGTAGCTTTTACAGACTTTTTCAAAGGTCTGAGAGACGGGTCGACCTTTAAGTTTGACCTAGTCAGAAAAGGGGCTTTCACCCTGCAGGCGTCCCTGAGGGAGGCGGAAAGCTACATTCAAGCTACCGACCTCTGCTCGCCTGGTAGCCAGTCGGACTCTAAGAAGTCCGACAAGCAGAAAGACAACCGGCCTGCTCAGTTGGCTAAAAAGAAAGAAGAGAGCAAAAAGAGAAAAGAAATCTGGGCGGTTAGTGATTCTTACCAGCCGTCCCAGAAAAAGAAGAAAGAGTTTAAACCGTACGTCCCCAAGTACGAGTTTAACAAGGACTGCAATTCCATCCACGTGGAAATTAAGGACCGACTGTTCCTAGAGAAGCCGAATCCAATGAAAAGTTTCATTCAATCAAGGATCAAAAATAAATTTTGCCAATACCATGAGGAAGTTGGCCATGACACCAACGACTGTTTCAGCCTTCAAAGGGCGTTGGACCGTCTTACTGACAAAGGAATGCTGAAGTCCTATATTTCTAAGTCCCTAGCCGGGGCAAAGAAGAAGAATAAGGGTCAGTCCTCTAAGACTACCCCCCAGCCTGCTAGTATCTCGGATACCGACAAGGAGCCGGTCTACACAATAGCAGGCAGGTTCTCCTGTGGTGGCCCTACCATCCGGGGCACCAAGAGCCATCTTCGAAAGATGGACAAGGATGATGATGAGCAGGCGTCTACAAGCAACTCCTCCCTAGAAGTCTTGGTCACTGAGAAGGACAGGGGTAGTGTCCGCCGTCCGCATGATGACCCGGTTGTCATTGAATGTAAGGTTGCCAACCAACTGGTTGGAAGAATCCTTATTGACACCGACAGCTCATCAAACATCATCAGCCTCCGGTGCTTGCAAAAGCTGAAATACAATGTCAGCAGCATGCATCCGGTCACCCACCCCTTGGTTGGTTTTGGGGGTGGGATGGTCTACCCACCCAGAAGAATTGACTTACCCATCCGGTTGGGAGAGAAGGGCCAAGGACGACATATTGTCGTCAGATTCTTGATCGTTGAGGAGTTGACCACCTACAACATTATCCTTGGCCGGCCAACCCTCTACGTAGCCAAGGCAGTAATCATCCCATCTCTCATACTCATCAAGTATGAGAGGGATGACGGCACTGTTGGTTCCCTGAATGGGGATCAGAAGACGGCCCGGGAGTGCTATCTCTAAGCCGTCAAAGATACCGTGGCCCCAGGCGGCCAGGAACCAATAGACTTTGACAATGTCAAGGAGGCCGATCCATCACCAGCCCCACCAGCAGCCGGAAAGAAAAGAAAGGAACCTATGCTGGTGGAGGTGAAGAAGGAGAAAAAATAGCAATCACTGACCGGTGAGCGGCCAAATGAGCTTTATCCCCAACGGGCTGGTGAACATATTGACATACCTCTGGACGACAGCCGTCCGGAGCGTACCGTGAAGGTTGGGACGGTTGCCTTTGCTAAGTTAGGTGCAGACTTGCACCTTCTGCTGAAAGAATTCAAAGACATTTTTGCCTTTGAAGTGGAAGAGATGTCAGGCGTTAGCCCGGATCTTGCTGTCCACAAACTCGCCCTGGACCCTAAAAAGAAGCCCATTCGGCAAAAGAAAAGAAATCACGGCGAGGAAAGAAGTCAGGCGGCAGCTGCCGAAGTAAAAAAGTTGTTGGATGCTGAGTTCATTCGGCCATGTAATTTCCCCGACTAGGTGGCGAATGTTGTGCTTGTAAAGAAGCCGAATGGTACCTGGCGGATGTGTGTTGATGACACAGATCTCAACAAGGCATGTCGCAAGGACAGTTATCCGCTTCCTAAGATCGACAGTCTGGTCGATTCAACAGCCGGGCATGCCTTGATGAGTTTTATGGATGCCTATTCCGGCTTCCATCAGATACCCTTGTGGAAAAAATATCAAGAAAAGACGGCCTTCGTCACTGATCAGGGGCTATTCTGTTACACGGTGATGTCGTTTGGTTTGAAAAATGCACCGGCTAGGTTCGAACGGATGATTAATACTGTCTTTATGAATCAGATTGGGAGGAATGTAGAGGCATACATTGATGAAATGATAGTCAAATCCAAACAGCAGGCGGATCACCTTGTTGATCTATGAGAAACCTTCACCACACTCAGGCGGCATAAGGTCATGTTGAATCCTAAGAAATGAGTCTTTGGTGTTGAGTCTGGGAAGTTTCTCGGATTACTGATTGATCAAAGGGGGATAGAGGCTAACCCTGAGAAGATACAGGCGGTGATTGACATGAAGTCACCCCATACTGTCAAGGAAGCACAGAGACTAACCGGTTGCCTGGATGCCCTGGGGAGATTCCTCAGCCGGTCAGGTGATAAATGCCTTTACTTCTTCCAAGCAATCAGGAAGAAGACCAGATTTGAATGGGGGGATGAGGCTGAGGCGGCCTTTCAACGGCTGAAAGAACACCTCCACTCTTTGCCAAGACTTGTTAGTTCACTGCCTAAGGAGGTGTTATACATGTACTTAGCCGTCTCAAATCATGCCCTCAGTGCCGTTCTCCTTGTTGAGAGACGGTGTTCAGCTTCAGGTCTATTTCATTAGCCATGTCTTAAAAAATGCTGAGCTCCGGTACCCCATGGTAGAAAAATTTGGCCTTGCCCTGTATATGGCTTTCAAGAAATTGAAACCATACTTCCTGGCTCATCCGGTGGTAATCTACACCTACCAGCCCCTCAAGCGCCCAATGTCTACTTTGGAGTCATCCGGCAGAATGTTGAAATGGGCTATTGAAATGCAAAGTCTTGAAATCACTTTTGAACCTAGAAAGGCAGTGAAAGGTCAGGCGTTTGCCGACTTCATTGTTGAAATGACACGACCGGTGCAACCGGATAATGTTGACCAGGTTTGGAAAGTGTATGTAGACGGAAGCTCAACAAAGAACGGCTGCGGTGCAAGAATTATATATGAGTCCCCTGAGGGGGACAAATTTGAATATGCACTGCGGTTTTAGTTCCAACCCTCAAATAACGAGTTGGAATATGAAGCCCTGCTAGCCGGAATCCGCATGTGTAAGGCAGTAGGGGAAACTAAAATTGACGCCTATTCTGATTCACAATTAGTCGTTAGCCAGTATGAGGGAGCATATGAGGCAACTCATCCGGCTATGATCAAATATCTTCATGTAGTAAAAGAAGAGACTGGGGCACTTGAGAAATTCCATCTGAATCAAGTGGCTAGGTCAGATAACAACCAGGCGGATGCATTGTCTAAATTGGCTTCTTCCGCCTACTGTGATACTCCTCGGTCGGTCTTTAGGGAAGTTCTTGAAAAGAAAAGCATACATGAAGAGCCCATTAGAACCTTAGACCGAAGCTCTACCTAGATGGATGGCATCCGGGCATATTTAGCAAACGACACGCTTCCTGATTCATCACAGGAGGTAGCCGTCCTGAAAAAGCGAGCAGCAAACTTCGAGTTGAGAAATGGAGAACTCTTCAAGGTAGGTTTCCTCAAACCTTTATTGAAGTGTGTTACCCTAGAAAAGGGGAAAGAAATTCTCGAAGAATTGCATGCCGGATATTGCGCTTCTCATATAGGTGACAGGTCTTTAGCCGTTAAAGCCAGGCGCCATTACTTTTGGCCTACTCCTGAAGCAGACGCCAAACAGTTAGTCAAAAGATGCGACAAGTGCCAAAGGTTTGGCCCACTGATTCGCCGCCTGGCTACTAATCTGACGGCAATCGACAGCCCAGTCCCATTTGCCAAATGGGGCATGGATATCTTGGGTCCATATACACCTGCACCAGGCGGAAAGCGCTACATTTTGGTGGCCGTGGATTATTTCACCAAATGGGTGGAAGCTGAGTCGGTTAAGAACATCAAGACAAAGGATGTCATCTCCTTCATTTGGAAGAACATCATCACCCGGTTTGGGGTACCTATGTCTATGGTGTTTGATTATAGCCCTCAGTTTGAGACCTCCCAGCTCAAGACTTGGTTGGGAGATCAGGGTATCTCACATTGTTTTGCATCAGTCGGCCGACCCCAAGCAAACGGCCAAGTTGAAGCCTTCAACAAACTCATCTCAGACGGCATAAAAAAGAAAATTGAAAGAGCAGGTGGTTTATGGGCAGAGGAATTAATTCATGTCCAGTGGGCCATCCGGACTACTACTAAAGGGGCAACAGGAGAAACCCCATTTCTTATGGTATACGGTGTTGAAGCCGTCTTGCCCATTGAGCATTATGAGCCGACTCTCAGAGTTATGCTCTATGATGAAGAGGCAAATTGGGAGGCCATGCGGCTGGCATTGGACTCCCTCCCGGAACGCAGGGGCAACGCTGCCCTGCGCCATGAGATATACCGTCTGAGAATGACCAGAGCTTATAACAAGAGAGTGCACAAGCGTCCCTTAAATGTGGATGACTTTGTGTTACGAAAAATGGAGGCAACCGGTAGGGCCAATGAGACTGGGAAGCTAACCCATAATTGGAAAGGCCTCTACCGGATTTATGAAGAAGTCAGGAACGGCACCTACCGTCTGGAAACTCCGGACGGTCGGCGCCTGCCTAGAACTTGGAATGTAGACAATCTAAAAAAGTACTACTTCCAAGAATGTATAATTTTTGTAAACAATAAGTCAATTAATGAAAATTCAGGCTTTGTTTGCAGAGGTATTTTACCATTTTTATTGTTCGTCCGCCTGGGCAATACCCAGACGGACCCTGTGTTTAATTTACTAAGTTTGATACTTAGTTTGGTTGAATGTTATAACCGTTTGTCCTCCTGGGTAAAACTCAGACGGACTCTTTGTTTGAATAACTAAGTTTTATACTTAGTTTGGTTGAATGTTATAATCGTTTGTCCGTCTGGGTAATACTCAGACGGACTACTCGGCTAATGATCCGATTAAAAACTGAGCACAAAAATGCTTAGTGGCTATACAACCGGTCTCAAACAAGACCAAAGGCCAATACGGCCGGATGGTTGCTTATTTTATAAAACCGCCTGTCCCAATATGGACAAAGGCGTCCAGCGACACCCCTCCGGGTGCAATCGTCGCAGAGAACAGACTATTCGTCGGTTCTAGGTGCAAATGCAGATGGTGAAAATTGAACGACCAAATTGGTCAACTCATAGTTGTCTGACCAGAATAATCTACGAAGAACAATTAAGTAACCAAGTACCGGATGCCCTAAGGCATCAGTCGGTCATCGGTTGAAATTCTTACTTGGGTTATTTATTCCAAAGTTGCACTCATTTCCCCTATTGGGGCAAAAGATTGTGTAATGGCTACGCGTTAACCCCAGACGGAATATAACCGCCTGGGTAAGAAGCTCAAAGCACCCGCTTTTATGGCCGGCTGTGCAGTTGGTTTGGGGCAATCACCATTGTGATTGATTGGCCTAAAAACACTCCATACTTCTCCTAGTATTAAGTGTTTTCAAGTCAATTAATCATCTTGAAATAAAACCAACCACACAGCCGCCCAGGGGCAAGAACACCCGTATTGCAAAATGCCGCATGCTTTTTTAAGTTAGGCAAAATATTAATGAATTACAAACAAAACGCAAAATTAAAAATCAAAAATTTGAAACGCAAACAGGTATAAAAGAACCGACTGAGTCGTAATACTTCATTAATATGGCTCAAAAGCCAGAAGTTGTGTTAACCGAAGTTACATCCGGTGAGGAAATAAAAAAGAAATTGTTACTCCAACCCCATGGTTTGTAAAAGATACAACAAAACACGGCATACATGCCGGTAAAGAACATAATTGGCATACTGCCGCAGAAATTGGGGAGGCCCGCCTAAGGCTGAGGTGGAGTCTGCTCCGGGTGAGTCTGGCTGGCTTGGCCCTCGTGATGATCATCCACCGCCGGCTCCTCATCATCAGAGACTTCATATCCCTGCTCAGCAGCCCAGTCTTTGAAGCGAGGCGGTGGAGCATCACCCAGTTGCTGGGCATCATACACCGCAGTGGCGTAATCAAACCTCAGCTTATAGACCTCAAAGTCTATTTCTGGGTAAAGGAGGCCCCAGGTGATCTTCAGCCGGGCCAATTTTTCCCGCTCATTCTCCTCAGTCAGCCGGGTCTGCTCCTCGGCCAGCTCGTTCGACTACTTGTTACGCAGATTGATGAGCTCGACCCTCAAGCGGTTATTGTCTATCCGGAGTTGGGCATTCTCCTTGTCAGCATCCTCCAATGCCTTGAGATCTGATTTGACATCTTTTAGCTTCTTATCAAGGTCATCAGCCCGGCTGTTAGCTTCATCGTTTGCAGCCGTCAAACTCCGGATCAGCTCCTCCTGTTTCAACTCTACTGCTTTAATCTTTAAATTACACATATAATCAGAATGTTAAGCAAAGTTGAGGTTTTCTAGGGCCCTCCGTTTGGCGTCATTTACCTCTTCTTGCTTTCGCCTGAAGGGGCCCCGGAGACTGTCCACTCTCACCATAGCCTAAGACAATAACAACCGATTTGTGAGTTACTTAGTCAAATGAAAGATAAAAGATATCAGGGTAAAGGGATTTTTTACCTGAGCTAGAGAACCCATTATCCGGTCGAAGTCCACGACCTGCAGATCAGGTATGGAGTTCTTCTCAGACCGGGTGAGGGTCCTCACCATTCGCTTTGCGAAGCTTGCAAGATCCGGCTGGTCAGAAGTCAGATCTGCATCAAAAGTAGTGCTTTGTGAGATAGAAGAAGCGTAGTTGGCATTTATCCGTTGCCGGCTGTTGACTGACCCCTTTGAAGGATCAACCTTGGTCTTGACTCTCATAAAATCAAGTGGCCAAGGTATTTCAGTTCGTTCCATACCTTGAGCTTCCGGTTGGGTCTTCGGCTTACTCCTCTCCCCAGTGGTTGCTGCACCGCCAGCAACCTCAGGTGGCTCGCCACTCTTTGATGCCGTATAGACATCCGGCGCTTTCTGCTGTTCTGAGCTTTCACTTAGTTTTTTCAGTACAGCAGGGGATTTGCTCCTAGTCGTTGGACGACTAGATTGGGCAGATGTTTGTTTCTGGGGGGATCCTTCCTGGCGGCTTTCGCAGCCGGAGTCTTTTCCAGATCGTCTCCTTGCCTTTTGAGCATCTTGGAGAATGATCGTGGAATTCTCTTGACGGACTCCTTAGAGAGAAGCAAAATGTAAGTATACCCAACCGGTATATAAAAAAAATGCAAACACATAAAGTCAGGCGGTCTTACCCCGCCTTTCTTCGTATCCTTAGCCTCGACGGCTGCCTTTTTGGCAAGTGCCGCCTCCTTGCGCAGGAGCGCCGCGGACTTAGCCGGAGTCTTTTCTTGGTCTACCATCCTCAAGGCTTTGTCTGCTAGAACAAGAATTTAAAGTTAGAGAAAATTAAGGAAAGTATGCAATTAAAATAAAACAACAATCATTCCGGATGAAGAGAATTCTACCCCTTGGAAACGTGGTACTTAACCCGTAGGCGGACAAGAAGCACTCGTCCTTGATGAAGTCTGGATGGGTGATCCAGTTCTTGGGTACAATAATATGAGTCCCATCCCCCATGGGCTCAGTTGTTGTTTCAAAGAATCCCGGCTCCATGATTTGCTCTCGGGCCTTAGTAGATAGTGCCGGAAGAGGGCATTTACGTCCCAGGAGAGCCGGTTCAGTACTGTACCGGCGCAGTGTCCGGTTGTGTCTTAGGGTGGGGGAGAAAATCAAATAAAACTTGTCCTTCCACCCGGACCATTTGGACACCTTGTCCAAAGTCATTAAGTATTGGGGCAAGGTAGTCAGAGTATACCATGCCCCATGGCCGCCTGGAGCCTTACTCAAATAGTGCATGTGAGCGAAGGAAGAGAAACTAGGGTTCAAGTTTTGAAACTCGCAGGCGGCGATGTGACTTAATATATTCACCCACGAGTTAGGGGTGAGCTGTCAAACCCCCAGATCGTACCCCTTGAGGATTTTCCTAATCCTGGGGTGGAGGGGGAACTGGAGGCCGGCTTCGATAACCGCCTCGTAGCAGATGAAGTAATCATCTGCATGATCAATGTCGTCACTACAGGCCATTACAGCATCAGCCGGAGGGACAATAATCTTCAAACCCCTTCCAAAGGGGTGCTTCTCTTTAAAAGCCCTGAACCCGATATTAAGTAGGGCGATATTGCTTGGCAACATCCGGGTCTTTTTGGGGTTGGGATTGTCAGCAACCTTGGGGGGCTGCTGATAGTCATCCGCAAAATCGTTCTGATCGGAGCCGGAAGATTCGGCTATTGATCCTTAGCCGGCCTCAGCACCGCCGACTTCATTATAGGAGGCGGCTCCCTCGCCGTCTACCTCTCTTATTCCAGAGCTCCCGGAGGTAGAGGGAGCCTCTTCGTCAGATCCGCTCTTCTCTCAATCCCTTTGTTCCCCTTCCGGGAAAACCTCATCGGCTGGCACTCTCATAGCGCGCCGGCTCTTAGACCGTCTGGCCGTCTGTTTTGTTCTGGTTATTGTGTCCTGCATAGACACAGAGAGGGAGGAATTTGGAGATGAGCATATTGGTTTCGACAGTCCAGAAGAGGCACCCGCTGTTCTAGACTCAGCCGTTCCAGGGGATCGGCTTAGTGTCCTAGGCAGTGCCGAGTGGGTGGATTGGGAACTCATTTATATTCTCTAAAAAAGTCGGGTATACAGGCGAAAAAAATGGTATACAAATTGAAAGGGAGAAAAGCTAAAATGGTACAGGCGGTTACCTTGCTTTTACTCTGAAAGTTTGAAAACCGCTACAGCCGGTGAACCGGGTAATGAAGTGCTAGCACTCGGAAGCTTGAAATTTGCTGTGATACAGACGGGAGCAGAGAAATCTCTCTCTAGAATCTCTCTTCTTCACTCTCTAAAAAGTCAATGTGAACGTAAGGTGTGAAAAGGAGGGGGGTAACTTTCTATTTATAGAAAGTGAAAGTGGGGGGAAAATTTTTGATTTGAAATTCAAAAATTTTACCCGTTACTGTTCACCTATGAAAGGTGGACATGTGTCCCAAGCCCCACGTGACATGCACATGCGACCTGTGAGGGGCAAATGTTTAGGGTATTTCTACCCTAGACACGTGGACCAATGAGAGGATGCCACGTGTCGAGGTCAGGATGGCCCATGTGGCTCAACATCCTCTTGACACTTGGCGCCCTCAGATATGCCTCTGAAATGGCGGCCTTCAAGGGCCCAAATCCCTAGGAGCGCCGTAAAACAGCGCAGCCCGCTAAAATGTAGGTCAAATGACCTAGATAGGGGCATATTCTCCAACGACCCTATAAATAAGGAGATATTCCCCCGTTTTGGGGACACATTCAATCATTTATTACACATTTATTCTCTCACATCAGAGAAAGACCTGAGCTTGGAATCTGAGCAGATACCCACCTAAATTTTCGTTCTCTTTATTCCGTTTCAAGTTACTAACTTGACCGTCGGAGGCGGAGCTCCAACCACCCGGAGTCTCCATTATTTTGCAGGTACACTTCAGCCAGATCAGACTTCGTGACGTAAATCTCTTAAGGGACAAAAACACCCAAAACAACTTGCACCTCTTGTTGAAAGAATTCATAGAAATCTTTGCCTTTAAAGTTGAAAAGATGCCTGGCATTAGCCCAGATCATACAGTCCACAAACTCGCCGTGGATCCAAAAAAGAAGCTTATTCGAAAAAAGAAAAGAAATCACGGTGAGGAGAGAAGTTATGTGGCGATTACCGAAGTAAAAAAACTATTAGACGCCAGGTTCATTCGGCCATGTAACTTCCCTGATTGGGTTATGAATGTGGTACTTGTAAAGAAGCCGAATGGTACTTAGCGCATATGTGTTGATTACACTGACTTGAATAAGGAATGTCCGAAGGACAATTACCCGCCTTTAAAGATCGACAGCCTTGTCGACTCTACAGCCGGGCATGCATTGATGAGCTTTATGGATTCCTACTCTGACTTCCACCATATACCCTTATGGAAGAAAGATCAAGAGAAGACGACCTTCGTCACATATCAGGGGGTACTTTGTTATACGGTGATGTCGTTTGGCTTAAAAAATGCACCGGCAACTTTCCAACGGATGATTAATACTATCTTCATTATTTAGATTAGGAGGAATGTAGAGTCATATATTGATGACATGATAGTCACATCAAAGCTACAGATGGATCACCTTGCTGATCTCCGAGAAACATTCACCACACTGAGGCAGCATAAGGTCATGTTAAATCCCATGAAATGTGTTTTTGGTTTTCAGTCTAGGAAGTTTCTTGGATTCCTGATTGATCAAAGGGGGATAGAGGCTAAACCCGAGAAGATACAGGCGGTGATTAACATGAAGTCACCCTACACTGCCAAGGAAGCTCAAAGGCTTACCAGTTGCCTAGCTGAGCTTGGGAGCTGAGATTCCTCAGCTTGTCATGTGTCGAATGCCATTTTTTCTTCCAAAAAATAAGGAAGAAGACTTGATTTGAATAGGGAGATGATGCTAAGGCGTCCTTAAAAAAGTTGAAAGAATATTTACACTCCTTGCCAAGGCTTGTTAGCCCCCTGCCAAAGGAGACGCTTTACATGTACCTAGTTGTCTCAGATCATGCTCTTAGTGTCGTACTCCTTGTTGAGAGAGACGATATTCAGCTCCTGGTCTATTTTATTAGCCATGTACTCAGAAATGCTGAACTCCAGTACCCCATGGTTAAAAAGTTTAACCTCGCTCTTTACATGGCTGTTAAGAAGTTGAAATCATATTTCATAGCACATCCGGTGGTGATCTACACAGATCAACCCCTTAAGTGGCAAATGACAACTCTGGACTCATCCGAAAGAATGCTCAAATGGGCTATTGAAATGAAAAGTCTTGAAATCATCTACGAATTAATAAAGGCAGTGAAGGGTTAGTTGTTTGCCGACTTCATTGTCGAAATGACAAGGCCGGTTGCTCCGGACAACCTTGATCAATTTTGGAAGGTGCTTGTAGACGGGAGCTCTACTATAAACAGTTGTGGTGCAGGAATAATCTATTAATCTTCGGAAGTAGATAAATATGAATATGCACTACGGTTCAAGTTTCGGGCCTCAAATAATGAGGCAGAATATGAAGTCCTGCTAGCTGGTATTCGCAGGTGTAAGGCGACAAGGGCAACAAAAATTGACTCATGCTCCGATTCTCAGTTGGTCTTTAGCCAATACTATAGTGATTATGAAGCCACCAATCCGACTATGATCAAATATTTGCAGGCGGTCAAGGCTGAAGCTGGGACACTTGAACAATTTCATCTAAGTCATGTGCCCGGGTTTGAAAACAACCAGGCGGATTCTCTATCAAAATTGGCATCCTCCGCCTCCTGTGATACACCTCGCTCAGTCTTCTGGGAAGTGGTGGGAAAATGAAGCATATCTTATGATGAGCCCATTGGAGTACTGGACCAATGTTTTCTTGGATGGATGGCATCCGGGCGTATTAGACAGACGGCACGCTCCCTGATTCACCCCAGGAGGCGCCCGTACTAAAGAAGTGTGTTGCAAACTTCGAGATGAGGGAAGGAGAGCTCTTCAAGGCGAGGTTTTTGAAGCCACTATTAAAGTGCGTTACCCTAGAAAAGGGGAGAGAAGTTCTCGAAGAATTGCATGTGGGATATTGTGCCTCTTATGCAGGCGATAGGTCCTTAGCTGTCAAAGCCATGCGGCATTATCTCTAGACCACTCTTGAGTCAGATGCGATAGAGTTTGTTAAAAAATATGATAAGTGTCAAAGATTTGGCAAGCTAATCCATCGGCCGGCTACAAACCAGACGACAATCCACATCCCAATTCCGTTAGCTAAATGGGACGTGGACATTCTAGGTCCGTATACGCTAGCACTAGGCGGAAAGCGCTATATTTTGGTTGCTGTGGATTATTTTACCAAGTGGGTAGAAGAAGAGGCGGTCAAGGGAATTAAGACAAAGGATGTCATCTCCTTTATCTGGAAGAACATTATCACCCGGTTTGGGGTACGTATGTCTATGATGTTTGATAATGGACCTCAATTTAAGACACCTTAGCTTAAAACTTGGTTGGGAGATCAAGGTATCAGTCGGCCGACCCCAAGCTAACGGCCAAGTTAAAGCCTTCAACAAACTCATCTCAAACGGTATCAAAAAGAAAATTAAAAGAGTCGGTGGTTTATGGGCTGAAGAGTTAATTCATGTCTTATGGGCCATCCGGACAACTGAAAAATAGGCAACCGGTGAAACCCCATTCCTCATAGTTGACAGTGCTTAAGCTGTCTTGCCCATTGAGAATTATGAGCCGACTCTACGAGTCATGTTATACGATGGAGAGGCAAATTAGGAGGCCATGCGGTTAGCATTGGATTAAATCCCGGAGCGTCGAGGTAATGCCGCCTTGCATCATGAGATCTACCGTCTAAGAATGACTCGTGCTTATAGCAAGAGAGTGCACAAACGACCATTAAAAGTTGGGGAATTTGTGTTACGTAATATCGAGGCAACCGGTAGGGCCAATGAGCAAGGAAAGTTAACTACTAATTGGGAAGGCCCCTACCGGATCTATGAAGATGTGAGAAATGGCACCTACCGGCTGGAAACCCCATACGATAGGTGGCTGCCTAGAACTTGAAATTTAGACAAATTAAAAAAGTACTACGTCAGAGACTTGTAAATTTTTGAAAATGAAAATCCCATCAATGAAAAAAGTTGCTTTTTATTTCCAATTTAATTTAATTGCTTTGTATATATACATGCGCAACAATATATTATCGCCTGTTGAAAACACAGACGGTCTATTGAATAAATAAGATAGGTTAAAAACTTGGCGGCTAATTTGATATTTAAATTAAGGCCAATAGCCGGATGCAAATTTATTTTATAAATTCATCTGCTCCAACATGAGCATGGTGTCCGGCAATGCCCCTCCGGGTGTTATCGTAGTAGAGGCACTCTATCGTTTGTTTTACAAGCATATGCAGATGGCAAAGATTGAACGACCTAATTGGTTAACTCATAGTTATTTGACCAAAATAGTCTAAACGAATGATTATGCTTAAAACGTGATGTCAAGTGACATCAACCGGTTAATTATTGAAGTTCTGCGTTAGACTATTCTAGAAAATTGTACTAGTCACCCCAATGGGGAAGACGAACTAGGTGCAATGGATTGTAGGCACCCTAGACAGCCTTTAAGCTATCTGGGGACCATTAGATAGATGGACAATATGTTCTTTATTCTATCGACTTCCAGGCGGCAATTTCACGCCTAGTTCATTAAAATAGTGTATATTGAATTGCGAATATCCCACGATTGAGTAAAATGGCTACTGACTCGGTGGACGGCTATGTACTTGGTTTGGGGAAAACATTCCCAAGTCAATCAATCAAAGTATCGAAACCAACAACATAGCCGCCAGAGGCAATAGTAGGCGGTATACTAATTGTCGCATGCTTATAAAATTTAGCAAAAATTGCAAAATTTAAATGCAAAATTAAAACAAAATTAGCAAATTCATCAAGCTGACTTAGTCAACAAATTTCATTCAAGCCGGTCAAAACCAAATAATAATATTAACCGGATAAACATCCGAGACAAAAAGAAAATTAAATTGTCACCTGGCTCCTAATTCGGTAAAAATACACAAATACTCGGCACGCAGGCCAGAAAAAGCTTAAATATGGCATACTGCCGCTGAATTTTAAGGTTGAGGCTGGGCCGCCTGGTCCTCTTTATGCTAGGCCGCTTGGTTCTCCTCCATGGGATTCTCCTCGTCAGATTAGAGATCAATTGCTTCTTCTTCTTTGGGGAGCTCCTTGCAAGGCTCCTCAAGCTCTTTGTTTGCCCAGGTTTCGAAGGACTCAGGCTCCGGCTCTCCTTTTTCTCTTCTATTAACAACGTTTTCAGCATATTGGAAAGCTAGAGCCCACATGCCATAATCCTTGTTTGGGTGTAGAGTAGTCAAGGCAACCCTCATCCGGGTGTCGAAGTCCTCTTCATTTTTCAACAATTAGGCGGTCTTACTCCACCTCAATTGTTGCTCTAATATTCATTTGGACTTGCTCTGCATCCTTCTTCAGTTGCTCAACCTCCACCTTGAGATCTGCATTCTCTTGGGAGGCACCCTGCAAGGCCTTGAAGTCTTCCTTTGCGCTTTCTTGTTGTTGGTCTCAGCCGTATTGGCCTTCTCCTAAGCCTCATTTAGGGCTGTTTGAAGACCCCTTATCTGATTCGCCTGTTCAATCGATTCGGGTTTAGCAACATCTTGAGAATCTGTAGCTAGTCTTGTGACTCTGTTTACCTCCTCTGTCTTCTGGGCATATGGTCGTTTGAGTCCATCAACCTTGAGCGTGGCATGCAGAGACAAATGGTGTCAATCATGCGGGATATATTATATTTGTTTCCAGAAAAGTGCATCAGTTATACCTTAGACAAGAGTGCAGTGATCCGTTCAACATTAAATGTCTCAATGCCCATGATGGCATCCTTCTCCTTCTTAGGGACGACCGCCAGCATGGACCTAGTGTGCGCTTGCACGTCAGGCCATCGGGGGGTTTGATCTGCACCATATGTGAAAGAGGGTGAGTGAGCTATATAGGCGGCACCAGCTTGCTGCCAGCTGTCAGATGAAGAAGTTTGTTGAGAGTGAGATTTCACTCTCAAGGGCCATCCCAATTTAGGCGGATATTCAAAGGGATTTTATTTACCTTCAGAAGATTATGAGATTGTGTAGACACCTACTTTTGGCCTTTTGTCCCAAAAGGAAGTGCGATGATGTTACAAAAATCCGTTCTTCATGTTAGATCAAAGTTGAAATGTTTAGGGACTATGAAAAGAATTATGAAGTAATTTGAAACCCATATTTGGGACCACGTTATCTTAGAGACTTGTCCGATTACTAATTAGTCCTAAAACATTTTCATACATGTTTAAACTTGATTAATAACGGACCTAAATGCGTCAAATGCAATGATTGGATCAAATTGAACCTACATTGTTGAAACCGAGCCAAACAGATAAACCTGCCATCAAATTCCAGAGCAAGGCCTATACATATGGATATTCCTTTTTCAACAAAAAATATTAGAAGCCCAATTCCGAGCCAAAACGAAAAAGTTATGATCAAAACACTAAACCGGGCCCAAAACCGACACCCTTTAACTCCAACGGCTATAACTTTTAATCCGTAACATATTTTAATCTAATTTAACAGCATTGGAAAGCATACATTCAGAGATTTCCAATGATATCTCACACACCTTAATCCAACTCTGCAATCAAAAGTTATGGAAGTTTTAAAACCGCATTTTCGTATAAGGCAAACCGCAAACCAGCGCAACTCAATCAGTTATGACGCACCTGGCGCGCGGGACTCATTGAGATGCGCGCGGCACCCAATGCGACTCAAAGAGTTGCGTGCGCCACCTGACGGCGTGACTCTAAAACCCTAAACCTAGATCTCTATGCCTATAAATAGGGATCTTCGTTCAGCATTACGAGGCCCGGTAAGATCAGAATAAATTATTCTCAAAACCCTAATCTCTCTACTTCTCTTAATATCATACTACTTTTCCCTCTTTCTTCCCAACTACTCTTCAACCCTAATCCATCAATTTAAGCTCTTGAAGGTAAGAAGAAGGAAGAAAGTCAATAAACACATTAAACGAAGATTTAACATTAAAGAACTGTTAGTTTCCTGAGCACTTATAAATCACTTTTCCTTTATTGTTTAAATAACTTTAATTGAAAAATAGTGTTGTTTGATCACTTTAAACAAACTTTTAATTAATTAATTCACATAGTATTCTTTTGTTAATCAAGAATAGAATTTGATAATTAATTGTTGTTTTATCACTTAAGACAAGGCGAATATTGTTTATTTTGTTCTTTTCACGATTATTGATTAAACAAAAAATAACGACTTTTGCAATGTAATTCCTATGTTATTAATGCTTGTAAATAAAATCAACTAACTTAGTCTTTAGGTATCACGTTGCATATATTGTTTGGTAATGAAATTGTGAAAAAGGAAGAACTAGTAGAGGCCGTACTAGGGCTTTAATAGCGATTCCTCCCTAAAAGGAACGTTATTTTAGTACCCTCGCTCCCGAACTCAATTCTGGTTTATGTAGACCAAGTTGGGCATGGGTAAACTTATGATTTGTGATAATTATTCCATGAACTCCACATGGAAGAAAGGCATGAACGAGGTTTATGAGTTTTTCTAAAACTCATTGGCCACTCCTACTTGTTTCTTACAAAAAAGTGTGATGAGAGTATCATTTCTAATTCAAGGTCTCCCTAACAGTCAGGAATTCAAATCCTACTACACCCTAACAAGTGTAAAGTCCTAGGCTTTGAAATTGCTATAAGCATTTAAGGAAGGACCCCCTACGATGGGAACCCCCTCCTTACAGTGGCGACTCCACTGAGGACTTAAAGGTTACAAGATTAGTTGGTAGTTATGGTTCAAGGTTTCCAACACTAGTTTCCCTATGGATTGATACGAGAACTAACTTTGATAATATCTAGTTAGAGAGCGAGACTCGAACGCATAATATCTTCCTTTTTCACAAAAGTAAAAAATGAAACAAGCAACATTGCATCATGCATAATCATAGCATAGTTTAACCATTGAGGATTGGCTCATTGACTAGGGGTTGCCAACACTAGGCTTCTATCCCAAAATCAATAACAATCATCCCACCCATATCGCCAACAAAATGTTGGGAGGGCTATGTCGTGGGTCAACTCGTTGAGTGATTGATTCGTGCATCGTCCCTTAAGATATGGTACCTTTGGACACCCAAGCCTTGACCTTAGAATGACATTGTATGCTTTGACGGTTCATTTTATGTGTTTATGTGACTACATGAATATGTGCTTCGTGTCTAATCTAACTAATTCCAACATTGTTACCTAGAGATATAATAAAAAAAATTCACAAAAATTATAGTTCGACAAAAAAAATTTGTTATCGTTCTTTTTGCGTTTTCGCAAAAAAAAAAAAAAAAAAAAAAAAAAAAAAAAAAAAAAAAATTGTCGAACCTACCAGGTGGCATGGGCAACTGTCAAAGTTGCGCGCGCCCTCCTAGCGCAAGTTCAGAAGTTGCGCGCGCCCACTGTTCAATGTTGACTTTGACTCGTTACGAGCAATATCATACGGAGAAAACGATACTACCGCTTCAAGGTTAATCGTTAAGTAGGTGTTAAAAATAACTCTTTGGCTAACAACGTTGTCTAACTTTTACTATGATTGCCTTTTTCGAAAAACATGTTATTTTATCGTTCTTTTTGCATTTTCGCAAAAAAAAAAAAAAAAATTATCTTTATTTTTGCGTTTACGCCAAAAAAAACAAAAAACAACCTTGCATGTGGTAAAGGCTACTCTTGAAGATGCACTTTCCACCTTAGCGCAAGGCGGAAAATTGCACGCGATACTATTTTTGATTATGATGATTTGTGTACGTACTTTATAATCGAGGTAATGACATTACTTTTTGTGAAGTTCGTAATTAGAAGTTCGCATCTCTTAATAGGACATCATCAATATGTTTATTCTTAAACGTGCCTATTTTTGTGTTCATCAATTTTTTAGTTTTAATTGGTCAACCTTGATTTAAGAGTATAATTTATTTACCTCTTCAATTGTTTAAAAAGAAAATCCCGAGGACTTTACGATGATTGCCTCACAAAAAAAAGAGAGAGAGAGAAATAGAACGAAAAAAAATTAAATGTCGTTCTTAAAAAAAATAATACAAAAATAAAAAAAATATTAAAAAAAGAGATATGACACAAAAAAATATATAATGAATGATAAAACCGAGAAAATGATTTAATTATTTCTTGGATTTTACATTCGGAGGTCATCATTCTTTTTAAACAAATAGTAATATATTGTCTTCTAAAGATAAGCAATATGAGAATCATAATTAAAAAAAACGATATTGATCTCTATTGTAATCTAAATGATCAACAAATACTATAGTATATTTGATCATTTAAGGAGTATGTTCGGGTTGATTTATATTCCTAAAATATGAACATTTTCAATCCAACTTTCTTGACTTTCTCTTCTACCGTTTTCGAAAACAATTCATTTAAAGTAAAATCCTTAGATGATTACCTTGTTGAAGTTAACACAAATCATGACATTCCATTAATGATTGTTCGTGAATTTTTTGACATTCTTCATCAACAAACTTTCTTAAAGTGAATTCGTATTACAAGGATTAAATATAAAAGAAATAAAACAATCATTTTGACTTTGGTTCTTTGTTTGAATGCTTGGAAGAAAAGGTTTAAGTTAACGCGCTCAATTTCTCGTGATACACATTACTAGATCATCTTCCACATTTGCATACTAGTCCAATCATGGGTGACAAAGAAGCATTGGAGAAACTTAGAAAGGAACTCCAAAACCTAAAGGCCCTACGAGAAGAAGAAGCCCAAATGAAGGCTCATAAAAAATCAGAAAAGGCTAAAATAAAAGTGGAAAAAGAAAAAGAAAACATTCTACAAGAAAAAGCAAGAGCCGAAAGAGTAGAGGCCTTGGAGAAACTTGTCCTTTGAGTTAACTCAGGGAATAAGTACTTCAATTATAAGCTTGCACCACAACCTAGTGCCAAGACTCTCCCAGAAAAGTTCTTCACTACGGATTTGCCAACATTTAAGGTTACTGACAATCCTAGGACTCACTTAATAAGCTTTATTGGATTTATGGCATTGAAAGGGGTTGAGCCAAGTCTATATGCATGTACTTTTCCTCTTTCATTGGATCGAACTGCTAGATCATGGTTTTATAACCTCGATGCAAAACAAAGTTCCACTTGGAGTAACATTGTAAAAGCGTTTTTAACCCAATATGGAGATAACATTGAGCTCACAACTACCTTGCGCGATCTCGAATTGCTTAAGCAAGGGAAAGAAGAAGGCTTCATTGACTTCTTTTCCAGGTGGTGATCAAAGGTTGCTCTAAATCCACAAAGACCTTTGGATCATGAACTTATCCCAAAGTTCATAGACAATATGTCTCCACCATACAAGTGTCATTTACAATACCTTGGTTTAGACACATTTTAAAAAGTCTATACTGTGGGAACATTAATTGAAAGGGACTTGATAAATGAAACCATGAATCATATAGATGGACTTGATTTTTAGAGAGGATTTCACATACTTCATAAATGGACAAAGCTCAAAGACGCAATCTCAAGAAGTTGTCAACAATTCAAGATGTAGCACCGCCCTAACTCTTGTTTTGTTTCTTTCCTTTGTTTTTTATGATAGGCTAAGAGATTCATGCTGTCGAATCTACTTATTTTTTACTCTCATTAATTAATGAATAAAAAATATATTTTCAAGTACGTCTATCTTGTTTTCTTTTCAATCTCTTTATTGTTATTGACTTGAATTACATAAAATGTACACATACAAACAGGCAATATCAAAAGGCATACACACTCAACACTTTAAGAATCTTGATGAGCTTTGGCTTACAAGATGTATTGAATGAAAAGAGGCCCATCTTAGGCCCACAAAGAAAGGATATGATGATTTCACCTACACAGGAGGCAACTTGAAACTCCATAAATATAATCCCATGCTCTTAACCTTAGAGAAAATCCGTCTTTTTGGCAGCCCTTTTAAGCCTCAACAATTGAGCCTTAATTATTCAACCTACATTATTCCATACCTTGGGATGGGAATGGTGCAAAGATACAAATAGGAAATTGGGGGAACGAAACATAAGAGGGGGACACAAAGTTAGTCTAAACTCAAAAGGAAAGATCAAATGCAAAAGAAAATAAGAAAATCGTTCTAAACCCAAAACAAAACTTGACAAAAAAAAAAAAAAAAAAGGAGAGATGACAAGGAAAAGACACCTAATGTAGGACGTTGCCACACAAATCAGAAAGGTTTTAATTTCAGAAGCACCAAAAGTAAGGGATTTTTGGAGTATACTTGAGCATATCAAGTCTTCATAACCCCAAGCCAAACCACGTTACAACCTTTGAAAGGCTCTCCTTGAGGTAGACCATAACCATATACCAAAATCATCATTCCATGAAAATATAGCCAATCTTAGGCCTTTGCACATATGGACCTACTATTAAGTAGTCGTGCCCATATATAAAATGCATGAAGTGTTGAGTTATGATTACAAGATCATATAAAAAAATTTCAAATGATTTAGATGATTTGATAGCCATTGGCTTGATTACATCATGATAGTAAAGCAATCGAATCAAACTAAATTCGATGTTTTCCATATCCTATGCCAAAGAAAATTTAGATGACTATCACTTTAAAAAAATTACACAATCATCTTATTTTCTTTTAATAATAGGGTTATTTGTTACCAAGGTAATTTAGGTTCTATATACATTGCCTAAAAGAAAAGGAGTTAATACAATAAATTTATTGATATATCGACAGCCTCGCGTCAACTTTAGATGTCTTTTACAACTCTTGAGAATTGGTCTTTTCACTTTTCATGAGCAACTAAATTGTCCGTCTATGTGGGATATCACCATCTTCTCTAAGCGAGGAATATTGATTGAACATGATCACTACATGAAAAAAATGATCGTTATCGCTATCACAAGTATACCTCACTACCAAGTCAAAGTCATCACGATGATTCAAATATTAAGTCAATAATCCTTGCTTTTCAAAAACATGTCTAATTTTCTTTCTTTATTCTTCTATGGAAAATTTGGATTCCCCTTCCCTTTTATACAAATCCGTCTTTTTTGTTCATTTCTTTTTTAAGGGCGTAAGTTGGGATGATCCCTCCCCTTTGGCATCTAAAATACTCGAAAATATTATAATTTTTTCGCTCTTTGCCTCAAATTGAGGGCTTAATAAAGATAGGATATCCCCACTTCTCTCTATTTACAGATTTGAACACGCTATTTATGCTGCAAAATCAATGTCATGCAAAGCTTATTACGAACCATCTTAATAACTTTAAATGACAAAGGGAAGAATACCACTTCCTATTATTTGACTAAGATAATTAATTATGTTACTTGATCGAACAATTTGTGATAAACATATGCGATATTCCACAAATTAAAAACACAAGTCTTGGGGCTTTAAATAAACATGAGAAACATCCCCTAGCATATGTATACATGAATTCCAAAAGCCACCTAAATTCTATGCTTGGGGGCTTCAAATTTAAAATATAGGTCTCACCTTAACTTTCATTTTAAAATAAGACCATATTTTAGAAAGTGATTCGAATGATTTTATAAATTATTCTAACACTTCACCAAACCTAAGTTTGATAAACATTCATTTTCAAACTACGGTACTTATTTAAATGAAAGAACTTCACTTTTAATTAGAAAAATATGACAATGATGAAAAGCAGAAAAACATAAACAAAATCAGATATACGAAAGTTTGCTCACATTTCATATCTTTGTTGAAATAAGTTGCAAATTACAACTTATATTTATCAATCTTGGACAAAAAAGTCACACTCAATTACGAGCTAGACTTTTCTTTCAATTTTGGGTCCTGTTTTGAAAATAATTGGATCCTTTTTCCAATATTGAATCCTAGTTCGAAACAACATGTTTCTAATTAAAAAATAGTATTCAAAACTTCCATTCTGAATTTTTGTTTTCTCAAATAAATAATGTTCAAATTCTCTATAACTGTTTGGATAATACATGTATTTTTCCAAAAGGAAGAATTAATATTCGACTTCTTCTTGACTCAAACTTATTCTCGCTTAGTTCTCCTGCGAATATTGGCTAAGGGATGGTAAACAAACCACCGACTAGACCAAAATCAAAGATTGATAAGAATATAGAAAATATTTAATGTTCTAAATCAACTTTGAGAATAAAATCACCACAATGATCTTTACAAACGTTTAGACATTAGGTATGATATACTAAACCTTAATACAATTTTTATGGTTTATAAACAAGCAAAGAATTAACTTGCTTTCTTGAACATGACTTTAACTAAAATATGAAAGCCATGTCATTGTCCTAAATATCTCAAAACAAAATAGGACATATACATAGGTCCAGCCCATTATCATATTAATGGCCTAAATTATAGCAATCAAGTCATTAGAACTACCCCAAATTGGGGGCTCGAAGACTCGTGAAATTGAAACAATGCGTATAACCCGACACATAGGGGGCTCCAATATCCACAAGAATAAAAAATAAATGAGATATTCATGCCATTCGATCTACTTTCGAGTATCTCCTAAGCTACAAATGGTTTACTTAGATCTCGAGCCTTACAATTTTCAAATACATCACAATGATTTAATGATAATTTTGTTGCTTTGAAAACTAAGTTTGCAACTGAACTTGGCCATTAAATAGGTTACATACTCGAGCCATTTTCAAGTTCAACTTCAAAAACTAATCTTAGTGCATAGTTGTTGTTTCAATACTTCAATTTACTCTAGAGATTAGAGAGTATGACTAGAAACAAAATAATGATACATACTTGCTCATATGAAAGTTTATTACTCAATCATTCATCATGAAAATTGTATCAAGATACTTTATTAACATAAGACAAACAATTTCATGAGTTAGAATGTAAACAAAAGACTCCTAAATTCTAAATTAAGGAGTCTTCATTTAAAATTGTTCTCCATTGTTGCACACATTGGAATTTTGCAAGGAGGATAACATCTAATTTCTCGAGATTCAAAACAGTGACAAAATTTGAACTTAAAAGAAAGAATTCAAAAATAGCAAGAATATACGAAAAATTTGAACAACATTTCATTTTTCCCTTTACTTATTCTAATGAATGACCAATATTGCTAGACTTAGAAAATTTCTTTGTTAAAACAATGAATGGTCAAAACACGATTTAAACACACTAGTTTAATCGTTTCCAAGATCCTAGTTGTTATCATAATAAGATGAAACACGGGATTTATAGACCCATTTCAAGCAACATGAAAGGGTCTAATTATTAAAAAACAAACAAGTCATCGAAGTCTCCCAACACTGGGGGCTACAACATTAATAAATGTTAAATGGGGGCTTATGAACCCGAAATATAACCAAGCTACACCAGTTCGACGATCTCTTCAAGAATTTCCTAAACTAACTAGTTTTGTGCAAATATTGAAATCACGGTTTTATAAGTGAATAATAATAACCATCGGTTATTTTTATCATTGATAAAGCCAATTTTTTAATTTACGCATGGAAAAAAAATGAGTCACAAGAACAAATTCATGCTATTATAAAAGTTCAAAATAACATTTATAATTTTAATGCATAATTGTTGTTCTAAACACTTCAATTTACATTAAAATTAAAAAGTATATTCTATGTGAGCAAAAAAGAGGGAAATAAAGATCAAGCACAAAGTCAAAATTTGAACAAAAAAAAACATATATACGCTTGACATGCTCATACAAGATCAATGCTTTGTTACTTAACAAGAAATTTGATGCAATATATTTCTTAAACATGTCACAACGACGAACAAATAAACAAATTCATGAAAACAAGTCAAATAAAAAACCCCCCAAATTAAAAATTTGGGGTTTAACGGTTCAAAAATCGCCCAAATTCAGCCAAGAATGAACGAATTATGGCAAATATGAATAAGGATGAGATCTACTTCCTTTAGCTTCGAAAAAGAAGAAAATACGAGCCCTTTAGAGGGAGAAAGAAGCAAAAATCGTGAAGGAAGGAGAGACAAAGCAAAATGAAAAATCGCGCTCAGCGATTCTCTTTTTGCTGAGTTAAATGTCGCGCGCAACTGAATTAGTTGTGCCTGGCAAACCAGCGCAACTCCAAATGATGCGCGCGCCTGGCCAGCGCGACCCACTGAGTTGCATGCGGATACTGGTCACTAAAATGACTGGTATCTGGATTTTGATTCGTTTAATAATTTTTCAACGGTTTTTGCTCGTCATTAGATGTAATGGCGCGCAAATTATCAAAATCTTTTAAATTACTTTGCATTATTTAGTTTATTTCCTTCTTTGTTAGTTTTTTGCATCATATTGCATGCACACCATGCTTTGTGCCTTCCCCAAGCATACGTTTTGAACGTTTTTCGTAAGAGTGCCTTAAGACGTTCCGTGGTGGTGCTTTACGCAAAAGTACCCATAGACAGGTTTGTCATTTTCTTGTATTGACGTTACAAATGTCCGGGTTTTCTTCTTTTCCACGTCCGAAGCAAAAAGGAAGGAATTTTCATGCAGCGTAAAAATGCAAATGGCGTATCGTACGACGCAAAATTATACGGCGTAGGTGTTGCGTAAAATTTAACTTCATCCCAAGCTTTGCGAGATCTACCTCTCGGAACTAAAAAGTAGAGGATTACTATAGGCGTTAGCTCACGAGTCGACTGGCGCGCCGAACCATAAGGAACATGCACTTCTTGAATGGAAGCAAATACGGTAGTTAGTGCGCTTACTAACTTACCGGACAGTTAGGGTGTCCGACCACCCCCTGTATAAAGAAGCGACAAGACGATGTCGCGCCTATGTAGTTACGTTCCCCTAGTCCTGAGACACGTGTACTCATCTTGTAGACAAAACTGCTGAGAGAGTTGCTAACTTTCTTCCCTCTCACTGGATTTGGATATATGCCTCCAGTCCTGAGACATGTATTTCTATCTTGTGAACACCCGGCTCGAATACCGGACCTGTAACACCCTAGAAATTCCTTTTTTTTAAATACCCACTTTACTTTTTAAAATACGATTTAGGAATATCTAAGACATTACCGCCACCGTGAAAACGGCTAAGGCAAATATCAAAGATAAACAACGGAAGACTTTAAATTAAAAACCGTTTAAACAAGTCAACTCAAAAGTCAACCAAACGAAAGTAAAGTTTAAAACCAAACAAACAAAGTGAAATAAAATCAAACTACAACTTGGAACCATTAAAGGCCCTTATTCAAAATCGTTCCAAAACCAAGCCTTCACGTTAGTCCACATGAAAAGTATCATAAATAAACAAAGCATAAAACACATCGTAAACTATTGGAAACTAGCATGATTCACTCTTCACTCATGCCTTGTCATGAATATGCTTTAATACCTGAAAAGTTTATCTCTACTTGTCCCCACTACTCTCCATTAAAAATGGGTCATCATAGGGCCAAGATAAAGACATGGCCAAACACACAAACACACACAATCAGTAAAGCTGAGTACGTAAGCGTAATTAAACACACTAACATGATTTCACCTATCAACACACACTTACCTCAATGCACCTGTTTACAAGCACACACAACAATCAACAAGACACTTTAACTAGACACTAAATAATTCTCTAGAGTTGATTACGCATCGAACGGGTTTCCAACTATACCTCCCCCAAATAAATTGAGGTTAACTAACACGAGAGCTAACTGTGCCAGCGACAAAACCACTCAAAGGTGGCGGAATTCCTACGCATAATAATAAATAAAAAGGAATGTACAGCGTCCTATACTCCATTAGAAGTTTTGGTTAAATATAAAACCCCATAACTACCCCCATTGTTCATACTCAAGGTATATACGTTCCAAGAGTTTTGGTACGTAATCTCTTTCACTTTACATTATTTACATGTTATTGGACTTGGTGATGACTCTCAAAGCATAATAAATCAATCAACAATATTTATTCAATCAACCAAACATACCAATTTAATTCTTGAATAATTAGTGACCACATATTATTTAATGTTGAACCCTTTTTAATTCTACCTCGGTGTCAAAGACACCTTAAACACATAAAGCACCAAAAATCCTATCCCTCGGTGTTAAAAACACCTTAAGTGCACAAAGGCACCAACATACAATTTATTCCTTGTGTACATAGACACTTATATAGCTCTTTCCTCATGCTTAAAGCATCAATAAAAATTATTTGAACCATAATAAAATTTCTTTTCCATATTCCAAACATAACTAAGTATGTAATTTATTTAATCATGCATTCTAACATGCCATAAATAAAAGTGTGGTTCAAACACAACATGCCAAACATTAATTTTCCAGCTATTAATCCATCTCAAATAAATCATGCTTTCTAATTTAATCACCAATATCAATAATCCACAATTTCCAATCATAAATCTTAGCATGATACTATTTAGGATTAATTAAATCAAGCCTAGCATGATACTACATCACCAAACATATGCTAAGTACACGAACGTACCTTGAGTACGATTTTAAAATTGCCACGACTAGTAGAAATTGCTTACTTCAAAGTCTCCTACACATTACAATCATAATAGAGTATTAAAATCCACTCTAAACAAATTTCCAACAATATATACTATTTTAAAACCCCTTATAATTTAATTAAAGTAAGCTGAAATTATATTTAAAACACCATAATTAAGTCCCAATTAATGGATAATTAAAATTTCTTCAAGAAACATAATATTAAGTGTTCTACATAAAATTTCAGCACTTTATTTTAATTAAAACTTGCTGTAATTAAGCCTTAAAACACTTAAAACAAAGGTCTACCCCAATATACAACATAATCCTTCAATAACTCATAAATCAAGAACCTATGGTTTCAAAAATTGGGGCTTTTTAATTTAAAACCAAATCTGAAAATTAATTTACATAATTATAATAATCAAACATCAAAATTAAATCCCAAAACTCATAATTTACAATTAGATTAAAGCATAGATTAAATTTGAGCAAGAAAGATTTGATTTGTTTAATTTTTTTTTCGAAACCCACGACTGCCGACAGTAGGCCGGCGCCACTGCCGGCTGCTGCCAGCAATGGTGGTCGCCGCTGTTGCCGGCTGGGTGGCTGGTGGTTGGCGGCCCACCGGTGGTGGTGGTTGCCGGTGGTGGTGTTGCGAAAACGAAAGAGGAAGGGGAAGGAGAAAGAAAAAGAAAAAGAAAGAAGAAAAATAAGGAGAAAAGGGAGAGAAGTTTACCTTGGGTTTTCTCCACTCTAGGCAAAGTTGAATTGCCTCATAAGAGGAATATTTATACCCCTTCTCTATCACCCTTTTACCCTAAACTTTCCTCCTTTAGTTTTTCCTAATCCCTTTCCTACTAAAACTTGTTAAAATCATAATTTCCTAAAATAAAACCCCAACTTTTATAAAATAAATGATTAAACAAACTTTCCTTTAGTAAAAATATTTCCAAACTTACATAGGATAAATAATTAAAACACCATAATTAAAACATTAAAATTATTTAAATACCCTTATAAATTACATATTTTAAATAAAATACGTATAAAAATACGGGTATTACAGGACCCGGCTCGAATACCGAAAACCCCTTTTAATCTTTTTTACTTTGTTAAAGTCAGGCTAAAGTTTCAATGACATATCGAGAGACTTTAGACCAACGATGACACGATTGAGAGGAAATCATCCCCTTTTATCCTTTTAAAACCGATATCTTCTCAAGACATGACATCACTCAGAAAATCTAGATTCATTAGCGCGTTAAGACTAGGAAAAACTTTTTTTAGACTTATTAGCTACTTGTTTCAAACACTTAGCGAACCAAGGATCGTTTCAACATCCTTAATATTTCTGAAAGATTATCTATTCTTAGGGAACTTAACAGAAGGAGTCTCAGATTTATTTACTTGACTACTTTGATCATCGTCTATTCTAGACTTGATCAAAGTGGGGGCTAACTGTAGACACCTACTTTTGGCCTTTTGTCCCGAAAGGAAGTGCGATGATGTTACAAAAATCCGTTCTTCATGTTAGATCAAAGTTGAAATGTTTATGGACTATGAAAAGAATTATGAAGTAAGTTGAAACCCATATTTGAGACCAAGTTATCTTAGAGCCTTGTCTGATTACTAATTAGGCCTAAAACATGTTCATACATGTTTAAACTTGATTAAAAACGGACCCAAATGCGTCAAATGCAATGATTGGATCCAATGGAACCTACATTGTTGAAAACCGAGCCAAACAGATAAACCAACCATCAAATTCCCCTGCAAGGCCTATACAGATGGATATTCCTTTCAAAGAGCTTTCCAAAGGAATATTATAATCCCAATTCCGAGCCAAAACGAAGAAGTTATGATCAAAACACTAAACTGGGCCCAAAACCGACACCCTTTCACTCCAACGGCCATAACTTTTGATCCATAACATATTTTAACATAATTCGAATGGCAATAAAAATTAGATATTATGAGATTTCCAATGATATCTCACAGGCCTTAATCCAACTCCGCAATCAAAAGTTATGCAATTTTTAAAAACGTGTTTTCGTATAAGGCAAACCGCAAACCAGTGCAACTCAATCAGTTGCGGCGCGACTCATTGAGATGCGTGCGGCACCTAGTGTGACTCAGAGAGTTGTGTGCGCCACCTGACGGCGCGGCTCTAAAACCCTAACCCTAGATCCCTACGCCTATAAATAGGGGTCTTTGTTCAGCATTACGAGGCCCCAAAAATTTAGAATAAAAACTCTATTATTCTCAAAACCCTAATCTCTCTACTTCTCTTACTATCATACTACTTTTCCCTCTTTCTTCCCAACTACTTTTCAACCCTAATCCATCCATTGAAGCTCTTGAAGGTACGAAGAAGAAAGAAAGTCCATAAACACATTAAACGGAGATTTAACATAAAAGTAGAACGGTTAGTTTCCTGAGCACTTAGATAAATCACTTTTCCTTCATTGTTTAAATTATTTTAATTGAATAAATAGTGTTGTTTGATCACTTTAAACAAAATTTTAATTAATTAATTCACCTATTATTCTTTTGTTAATCAAGAATAGAATTTGATAATTAATTGTTGTTTTATCACTTAAGACAAGGCGAATATTGTTTATTTTGTTCTTTTCACGAATATTGATTAAACAAAGAGTAACGACTTTTGCAATGTAATTCCTACGTGATTAATGCTTGTAAATAAAATCAACTAACTTAGTCTTTAGGTATCACGTTGCATTATTGTTTGGTAATGAAATTGTGAAAAAGGAAGAGCTAGTAGAGGCCGTACTAAGGCTAGAATAGCTATTCCTCCCTAAAAGGAACGTTATTTTAGTACCCTCGCTCCCGAACTCATTTCTGGTTTATGTAGACCAATTTGGGCATGGGTAAACTTATGATTCGTGCTAATTATTCCATGAACTCCACATGGAAGAAAGGCATTAACGAGGTTTATGAGTTTTCCTAAAACTCATTGGCGACTCTTACTTGTTTTTTACAAAAAAAGTGTGATGAGAGTATCATTTCTAATTCAAGGTCTCCCACACATTCAAGAATTCAAATCCTACTACACCCTAACAAGTGTAAAGTCCTACGCTTTTAAATGGCCATGGACATCTAAGGAAGGACCCCCTACGATGTGAACCCCCTCCTTACATATTGCACTACCCACAGGAGTAGAGAGACCGGATGGGACCATGTCAAAGCCCACTCCAAGGCCTCCAATGGTAACATTTCTCCCCCTGATGCAGAAACAGCTTCTCCTCAAAGAGCCTTCAGAGCCCGTCTTACACGAAGCTTCTTTGGCAGACTTTACAAGCCTGATTGGAGTGGAGATGACATCATCCCGTCCCCGTTTGAATAGGTTCTTAGTAAAGGACTTAGGAGCCTATCCACCCTGCAATTTAAGATGTGTCAAGTATACAACCGGCAACGCTTGTTTGAAAATAAGAACAAGGGGCCAGACAGTTCTTTACCTCGGCCTTCAGCTTGGCGGCTCTAGCCTTCGCCAGGTCCCTCCAGCTTTGCGCAAGGGACCGCTTGGGAGTCTTCTCGTCAACATCCATTCTCAAAGCTTCTTCTGAAAAAAAAAACCTACTTAGTACAAAATAATAATCGGCTAAGAGCAATGGTACAAGCGGTATTTCACTAGATGCATATCAAATATACGCTTTGGAAACATCGTGCTTTGCCCACAGGTGGATAAGAATGCCTCATCTCTAAACCATGCGCACATGGGAATCCAATTATTAGGGACCTTTATTACATCGCTAGTTGAGAGTTTCTCCGGATGGAGCTCAAAGAACTTGGTTTCCATGATTGCGTCATAGTCATTCCCTGGTATCCGGGGAAGGGCACATTTGCGACCCAGTAGGTCAGGATTTTTATTATACTGGCGTAGCTCCCGATTCTCTCGATGAGTTTTTATAGACAGTAGGTAGAAACGGTTCTTCCAACTATCATATTTGGACACATTGTCCAAAGTCATTTAATATTGGGGAAGGGTGGTCAAGGGGTACCACACCCTCTAACCGCCTGGGTTGCGGCTGAGATAATGCATGTGTGCAAAAGCCTCCCAACCGGGGTTCAAGTTTTTCATCTCGTAAGCGAAAACATACCCCAAAATGTTAGCCCATGAATTGGGGGTGAGCTGCCAGACGATTAGGCCATAAACCCTGAGTATGGCCTTCACAGCATTATGAAGCGGGAAATGGAGGCTAGCCACGAATGGCGTCTCATAGCAGCTAAAGTCCACATTGGCATTCTCCTAGTCATCTTTCCAAGAGATGATGCCTAGCTCAGGCGCCACCCGGATAGTATATCCATCTCCCAGGGGCCGCTTCTATACAAAGCTTTCAATTCCCTTTAGCATTATCCGCCTATCTTTGGCGCAGATATGGATGTTAAAAGGATCATCCTTGGCTTCCAATTTTTTCCTTTCTTTAGCCTCGCTATCCTCATGTGGGGAAAGAGGGGTATCACTATCATCTTCAGAGTTAGACCCTAAGGTGGAGCACTAGCCATATCCCTCTTCGCCAGCTGACCCCGAGCTTGATGCAGACTCTTCCCCGTCTCTATTTTCGGGGCCAACCTTATCAAGTTCCATCAAGGAGACGACTCCGTCACTGACTCTACCCTCAACTTCATATAAAATTGTAACACTTCGGGTCCTAGGAATCCTAGACGGGGAGTATTCCCCTGACCCTTCATTTCTCTCTGACCCCTCAACCGGGGTTATCTCATTGGACATCACTTCCAATGTACCGTCTCTTTGATTCCTTTTGGTGGCTGCCAGTTTAGTTCTAGCCATCGTGTCCTGCATTGACACATAAATGGTCGGTTGAGGAGTACAAAATTGCTCCATACACTCAGAGTCGGCACTCCCAGTCCTAGACTTAGCCGTACCAGGAGACCGGCTGACTACTAACCTAGGTCGTGTCATGTGTGTTGGTGATGTGTCCATTTATTGAATGAATTGAAACAAATGTAAATGAGCTGAAAGGAGTAGAGACGGTACCTTAAGTTTGTCTCTGAAATGGGGGGGCAAATGGTGATGACCGAATGAGATGCTGCTGAAGTTGACCTTGCTTACGTGGGGCACAGGCAGTTATAAATCGGTTGACGCAGGCGAAAAATGAGCAAATCTTGTGTTCACACACAGATGGAAGGAAAATTCTCTCCCTCTCTAAGATTTTGTGATTTTCTCTCTCTAGAATATTTTTGAGACATTCAAAATGAGAGGGGTAAATTGTGTATGTATAGAGGGGTAAAAACAGGGGCATCCTTGTAATTTCCCTGAAATGTGATAGGTTAAACTTTCACAATAAAAGAAAGAAATTATTACTATTGTTGAAGGGAAATTGACATGTGTCATAGATGCCACATGGAATGCCATGTCACATCAGTGAGGGGCAAATATTTTGGGTAATTTTACGCATGCCACGTGGGCTAATCATGTCTTGACACATGTCATACTCTGATTGGTCCGAATTGGACCAATCCCCATTTGACACGTGTAACACTCTAGAAATTCCTTTATTTTAAAATACCTGTTTTGCCCTGTTTAAAACCTTAAATAGGAATATCTTAGACATTATCGCCACCGTAAAAATGGCTAAGACAACTATCAAAGACACATAGCGGAAGACTAATTTCAAAACCATTCAAAACAAGTCAGCTTAAAAAGTCAACCAATGAAAGTAAAGTCAAACCAAAGTCAAACGAAGTAAAAATAAAATCAACTTACAATTTGAAACCATTGTGGGCCCTTATTAACCAAAACTGAAATACAAAATCCTTTTCTTTAGGCACATGAAATAAATTAAGTCATAAATAATTAAAGCAATAACACATTCATATACTTATTGAAACTAGCATGATTCGCTCTTCACTCATGCCCATTCATGAAAATGCATGTTCACCTAAAAAGCTTATCTCTACTTGCACCCACTACTCTCCATTAAAAATGGGTCATCGTAGGGCCAAGGTAAAGACAAGAACAACAAACATACAAAACACACAATCAGCAAAGCTGAGTATATTAGCGTAAGTAACACACTAACATATAATTTCCTATTAACACGCAACTTACCTGGTTGCACCTGTGTTTCAAGCACACATAATTTAATAAAAGTTATCACTAGACACTACACAATTTATTTAGTATTGAATATGCATCGAACGGGTTTCCCACTCAACCTTCCCCAAATAAATTGAGGTTACTGACATGGAAGCTAACCGTGCCAACATCAAAACCACATATAGGTGGCAAAATTCCTGCGCATAATAATAATAAAAGGAATGTACATCGTCCTGTACTCCAGTAGAAGTTATGATCAAATATAAAGTCACATAACTCCCCCATATGTTCATACTCAAGGTATATACGTTTCAAGAGTTTTGGTGCGTAATCTCTTTCACTTTACGTTATTTACAAATTATTAAACATGGTGATGACTCTCAAACCATAATCATTCAATCAACAATAATTATTCAATCAATCAAATATACCATTTTAATTCTTGAACAATTAGTGATCATATAATATTTAATGTTGAATCCTTTTTAATTCTACCTCGGTGCCAATGACACCTTAAATGCATAAAGTGGCACAAATCCTATCCTTCGGTGTCAAAAACACCTTATGTGCACTAAAGAACCAACATACAATTTATTCCTCATGTACATAGAGACATATTTAGCTCCTTCCTCATGGTTATAACATCAATAAATATTATATGAACCATAATAAAATTCCGTTTCAATATTCCAAACCAAATTAAACATTTAGTTTAATTAAACATGCTCTCTATCATGCCATAAATAAATACGTGGTTCATAAATAATACTCCGAGCTATTATTTTCCATTCAACAATCCATCACAAATAAATCATGCTTCATAATCTAATCACCAATAACATCCAAATCAAAATTTCCATTCCAAACCTAGCATGATATTATTTATAATAAATCAAACACATTTAGCATGCAACTACTTCAACATAATTATGCTAAGTACGTGAACGTACCTTGTATACGATCTTAGAATCGCCATGACTAGTAAAAATCACTCACTTCAAAGTCTGCTACAACTTAAAATTACAGAAGAGTATTAAAATCCACATTACACAAATTTTCAGCAATATATACTATTATAAAACCCCTCATATTTAATTAAAATATGCTGAAATTATATTCAAAACATCATAATTTAGTCCCAATTAATGGGTAATTAAAATTCCTTAAAGAAACTTGGTTTTAAGTGTTCTACTAAAACTTTCAGCACTATATTTTAATTAAAAGTTGTTGTAAATAAGCCTTAAAACACTTTAATCAAATATCTAAAGCATTATACAACATAACCCTTCAATAATTTATAAATCAAGAACCTAGGGTTTCAAAAATTGGGGCTTTTTAATTAAAAACAAAATCTGAAAATTTATTAACATAATACATATAATTAAACATCAAAATCAAATCCCAAAATTCATAATCAATAATTAGATTTAGGAATAAATTAGTTTTAAGCAATAAAGATTATTTTTTTATATATATGCGAAAAAGGGGGAAAGGGGCAGCGGCATCCACCACACGCCGGTGGCTGCCTGCTGCCGCCAGCAACGGCCACCACCTGCCGGCCGCTGGCAGTGGTGGTGGGGGAAGAGCAGCCGAAAAAAAGAAAGGGGAAGGGAAAAAGGAGAAAGAAAAAGAAAGGAAAAATAAGGAGAAAGGAGAGAGAAATTTACCTTGGGTTTTCTCCACTCTGGGCAAAGTTTAATTTGCCTCATATGTGGGATATTTATACCCCTTCTCTACAAACCTTTTTCTTTAACTTTCCTCTTTTAATTTTTTCTAATCCCATCCCTAATAAAGCTTTACTATATTAAAACTTTTCTTTTATAAATATTTCCAAACTTATTTTAAATAATTAATTAAAATACTTTAAATAAAGTAATTCAATTTTGTTAAATACTTCTCAAAATACTTATTTTATTTTAAATACATATAAAAATACGAGGTATTGCAACACGTGTCCTTCCTAGAACTTGGGAGAAAAAGGCGACCTTCAAGGGCCCAAATCCCGAGAAAGTCGTAATTTGGCGCAACCCAGTAGGATTAGGTCAAAATGACCTAATCAAGGGAACATTTTCCGATGACGCTATAAATAGGGAGATTTCCCCATTTTAGGGACATCTACAATTTATTACAGTATACCCTACACTCTCTTACATCATAGAAACACCTTATCTTCGGAATTCGAGAAGATATCATCTAGATTTCCGTACCTTTTTCGTACTTTTGTTCAAGTACTAACTTGACTGTCGGAGGCGGAGCTCCAACCACCCGAAGTCTCCGTTATTTTTTGCAGGTACGGGCCGCGCGCAACTAGTTTTCGAGCAGTAACTCTCTTGAGTGACAAAAACACCCCAAATAATATCCAATAAGACTCAGTTCATAAAATAAGTCCTAATGTTTAGTCAAAGCATAGTCTAATTTTTTATTTTTGCCCAAAATATTTTTATTAATTTTATATTATTATTTTATTTTAGCCCAATTAATAAATAATAAACCTAAATAGTTCGAAATTATGAAGCATCACTTAAAAATGCTAAGCCTAATTAGGATTAAATGTATTTGGACATAAATAAGGATGCAGAATCTGCCGCGTCATGACAAATTGTGCCGCATCACGGGAGATGTTGTCGTGCCACGATTGATTTTCCCATGACACGATGCATTTACTGTGGCACGGGATTGCTACATGTTTTCTCCGCATAATTTCTAAACGCTTTTTATATATTGTAGCCTATTTTCTGTCTCGCACCACACCAGATTCCCCCACGTCACGGGACTCTATGCTGTGTCGCGGTGTGCTTTGCCGTGTCGCGATAGTTTATTTTAGGGTTTTTTTTTTATTTTTTTAGGGTTCCGTGTGTTCTCTCTGCTCATTTTCCCTATAAAACCTCCCTCATTCATTATGTTTAGGGCATCAATTAATTCTCTCTTCTCTCTTCTATGCTCTAGCATAAACACTAACCTACCTTCTTCTTTCAAAATTCACTCCTTAAGCACTTTAAGGAGTCCGTACTTTACTCGAGGTTCTGTCCTTAAACCAAGGCATGAAAGGTAGAACTGTTTCAGGGTTTGACCCTAAATCAACTCTATTTAATTTAATTTTTATTATTGTTTTATTTATTTCCTTGAAGTTACTAACTCGTTAATAGTTTTATAGTTGCACGCAAGCAAAATCAATGTAAAAATTATGTTCCTTTTATTTCTATTATTTTTCTAACGATTTTATAATGTTGGATTATTGTTAAATTGCTTCCAATATTAATGTTTATTCTATTATATATATTGATCACCATATTGCATGTTTAAAGTGAATATGTAATTGAATATCACGCCTAATAAGATAAATTTGACGAGCATCATTTATGGCGCTCAAAAGAATAAGATTTAGGTCCTTTTTTGATATTTTCATTCTTTATTTTCCTATAATTTTCATAGTTTTCCTTGTTTTTCCATTTTAATAACTCATTTTGAGTTTTAATTAATTTTGTTTAGTTTTTCATTATTTAATCCTTAAGTCATAGTTTTAGTTTTATTTATTTTATTTTCTTTTTTACTTTATTTATTTTATTTTATTTATTTTCTTTTATTTTGTCTTGATTTTTCCTCTCGAGTTTGCTTGTATGTAGGTGTGGTTTAAATCGAGGTATGTGTATTCTGAAGTAACGTTTGAAGTTTCGGGTCCCAATCAAGGAAACAATTGAGCAAGTAGCCAGAGTAGGAATCACCGAGCAGCCAAGCCGCGGCCGCGGGGTCTGCATCCTCGGGCGTGGGATCGCGTACACCAAAGCAGCGAAAAATCAGGCAGTAAGCCCCTGAGGTCTGGCCGCAGGCTTACCGCGGGCGCGACTCCAGCACCGCGGGCGCGGCCGTCGTGCCCTGTTCCAGCCAATTCTCACTCACACACTTCCCCTGCTCCCGCATTTAACAAACTTTTCACCTCCAACCACCAGCCGCAATAGCCACCACCTTCGCACCACTTTCCAGCCGCTACCAGCAGCAAGAAACATCACCTTCGCACCACCTTCCAGCCGCAACCAGCCACACTAATTCCGCCATTCCTTCTCTCGCACTTCCCCTGTTCTGGCCACCCGCAACAACCGCAACTAGCAGCCTATTACCCTAGTGTGTGTCTTGATTAAATCTGGGTTAAAATTTTGGCTTTTGATCTTGATCTTGATTAAATTGATGACCAAAAGGTTGTGATGGTGTGCGATTGCTGATGCGCAAAGCAGGGGATAAACTCCCAAATAAGAGCAGCCAATAATCAAAAAAGAAGATCTTATTTCTTTTATTTATTTAATTTATTTTGCCTTTTTTTTTAATTTTTTTTATTTAATTTCTTTTCTTTCTTTTCTATTTATTTTTCTTTTCCTATATTTTCTATTTTCCCTTTTTAGCCTTATTTACTTAATTTTACTTCTCTAATATAAATACCCATTTATGGGGTAAAATGAAAGAACAATTAGAGATCCAAAATCAGACCACATTTTTTTTACCTTAGTTGAGAGCTTCTTTCTCTAGATCTAGGGTTAGTTTTAGTAGTAGACTTTAGAGAGAGAAAGTGAGAAATTTCAATGGTTATTTGAGAAGTTGAAAATTCAACATGACAATTGTATTGAAGATCTCCATTGTCAATCAATGAGGATTTCTCATTTTCTCTCCTCTTTATTCCTTTATTCAATTTCATGTTTGTTTGAATGGATTTTGATGTTTGATGCTTGATTAGCGTAGTTGTTCTTGATATATTGTGAAATCTTGATTTCTTTAGTTGTTTGTTGATAGATGATGATATTTGAGTAGTTATTTAGCTAGGAATTGGGTGAAACTTGTATGATTAATTTTGGAATTGTGTTGCTTGATGGTTGAGATTAATGTGATTAATGAAGGTTTGCATGTGTGTAATTCGATTAGGTCTTGAGAATTATGCTAGATTGCATTGTAATTGCTAATGATATGAACAATTGATTTAGGAATTGCAATTATCGATTGGTTTTGATTGTGATTCTCTTAGTTTGTTATTCATAGTGAACCCTAGCTTAACAATTAGGAGAAAACTCTTTGATTCCAATTGATTGCTCTTATCACTAGTCTTCACAACCTTTGACTGGCAAGATCTTCCCAAGTTGTTGCAATTGACATGATTACTTGTTGATCCCTGTAGACACCCACTTGTGTTTCCCCAAAACCAAACCCAGTGATGAGTACCTTTCACATCGAATCATAATCGAATGAAGTGAAAGTGTGGAAAGTCTAGCGTTGCGGTTTAAATTTAGGTTTAAATTCTTTTTTTTCTATCTGTTTTTGAAAACTTATTTTAAGAAAACAGGCAATCCAGCTTGGTTTGGTCCATGACAAGGCTCCAATAATGGTGTAGTTGGATGAGGCTTGATTTTTATGCCCAAATTACTAAACTGGGCCCGGTTTGATTTTTATGTGCGGCCCAATGATCTAGTGGAGAGCCTAATATTGATTTATCATTCCTTATGCAATTAGAATTGATTTTAGTCCTCTAGATTCTTCTAGAAGGTTGTTTTCATTCCTAATTTAATTAGCATTGATAAATTGACTTTGGTTGACTAGTTTTAATCAGAATAAAAGAAGTGTTTTTAAGGAAAATACGATTTTGCCCTTCTGTTCGGCTAAATTTTATCGAAATTGAGAAAACGCATGAAATTAGTTTCTAGCGCCTAGCGCTAATGGTTGGCGTCTGGCGCTAGCCTTAGCGCCTGACGCTAATTTGTTTTATTCTCTTCGAAACTCTGATTTGTTTTTCTATCCATCTGCCTAATTTTCTCTATAAATAGCCTCCTAAAACCTCCTTTTTCGATCATCAACTCTTTAGTTTTCTAATTCTCATCAAGATTCTCTTGATTACTTTCTTTTCTCTCTAGCCTTTTGCATACAAAATTCCGCATTCACAAGATCTAGAAACACCTAGCCAAGTTCGAAATTGCCTTCGCCCTATACGTGAAAGGTTTTAATTTATGAGAGTTTGGTCCCAAATCTCTATTTCAATTATTTAATTTAATTATTTGATATTATTATTTTCCTTGAAGTTACTAATGTGTTTATTTTGTTATTAGAAAGAGATACGAGGCATCCAAGTAAGTGCTTTAATTGTTTCATTGATATTATGATATAGAAATCATGTCTAGGTTGTTATTATGATTCCTAGTATCATTTTTAGGGTTCCAACTATAAGTTCTAATATCAAATATGACAAATGTGATTCCTGTGATGCTTCCTATTTTCTCTTCCTAATATTCATGTTAGTATCATGATAGGGTTAAAGCTTTGAACTTTATTGCTTAGTGACATGCTAGGGTTTGTTATTAATATTGTTAGTATCATGCCTAGGATCTTGCTATTAATATTATGATCTAACATGAACATGATTATGATTATTATGATTTTATGATGATGATTATTATTATTTGTAATTATTATTATGTTGCTTGATATATATTTTATTGTTATTGCTTGATCACACTTTGATGCATGTTTAAAGGGAATTGGTACTTCTAATCACGCTTAATAAGATAATTAATAATCTTGTTTAGGGTTAATTTGATTATAATTCAAGTGATCGCCAATAATAGTTTTATTTGTGCATTAATATTCAACCATCATAGATAAACAGGTTTAGGGTTAATCCTATTGATTGCATGTTAGTCATAAAGCGCACATGCATACGATCAGAAAAAAGTAGAGGCCTATTATTAGGGTAGGTTCAATCTCTTTTAGGTTTGATTTGTACCTTCATCCCCAAACTACCAGTCATGGTTCCAGACCTATTGGAGTTGACGATCTCCTGGATCGTTAAGGGGTGTAACCTTCACCTCGTGAATGGTTTACAAGTTCCTAAAACTTGTTGGCGACTCTTTTGCTTTATCTTCTTTCCCTTTGGACGCCACCGTACTTTAGTGTATGATCACAGCGGGGTTCAAGTTTGGGATAATGCTTGAAATATTCCCTACAGTTTTTGGCGACTCCGGTGGGGAGGATTTCTATTTTAATTCCTGAAATTTCGACAATGATTTAGAATGAGTGGATGAGACTAGAAAAGTTCTAAGTATTTCATGTGCGTAATTTTGATTAACATTATTGTCATATGCATCAAATAGATCTTATTGGAAAGACCATCCGTAATGAGTTAAAACATAGGATTTTTACACATAGAAAATTTGAGGAATATCTTTCACAACTAGGATCGAAATAATGCTGCGCAAAACTGGAAAATTTTATCGAGCACAGAAAGCTGTTGAGGCATGTAGAAACTAGCGTCAGAAAATAGAGTCTAGCGCCGAGTATTTGACTCTGGCGCTAGGCAACAACTTCTGCCGCCAGGAGCCAGCTTCTGTCGCCAGGAGCCAACGCCAAATCACGTCGCCGACCTCTGTTTGCTGGCGCCAAGTTCTTCCAATACCGAGCCAGAAATATGCGTTCTAATTTTGACCAGTTTTTAGCACTGTTTTCTCGATCCTACTTCCTGATTGAGTTTTTCTCACTTTTCTGAAACCCATTTGTGTTCTATATATGGACATAACCCTCTGGGAATTCATGCTCCATCTACCTGATTGAACGCTGTGTGTGTTTTGGGTGTTTTTTGTCCCTTGGGAGAGTTACAACACGAAAACTGATCCGCAGTGAGCTGTACCTGCAAAACCAACGGAGACACCTGTTGGGTGGTGCTCCGCCTCCGACGCACAAGTTAGTAACTTGAAACGGGATAAAGAGAACGGAAATTTAGGTGGGTATCTGCTCGGATTCCAAGCTCAGGTGTTTCTCTGGTGTCAGAGAATACAGTTGCAATAATTGGTCCAAAAACCGTCCTCTCAAAATGAGGAACATCCCCCTATTTATAGGGTCATTGGGAATTGCCCCTGATTAGGTCACTGTACCCTAATCATTGGTGGGCTGCGCCGTATTCCGGCTTTCTCGGGATTTGGGCCTGAAGGCCGCCTTTTCCCTTCTATCTCTGGAATGACACGTGTCAAACAGGGGTTGGTCCATTTTGGACCAATCTGAGGCTGACACGTGTCACCCTCTGATTGGACCACGCGGCAGGGTAAAAATACCCTAAACATTTGCCCCTCACAGATGTGACGTGGCATGCCACGTGGCATCTGTGACACATGTCACTCTTCGGTTGGCGGTAATTTTACAGTTACAAAGTAACCGTTCACCTTCCAGGTAAATTACGGAAATGCCCCCGTATTTACCCCATATATATAGCCGTTTTACCCTCATAATTTTGTACGTTTTTTAAAAATTTTCTAGAGAGGAAAACTTTGAGAGAGCAGAAGCCATCCGTTTGAGTCAGGCGCAAGCAAGAAACTTTTTGTTCTTACGCAACCCAGCCGGACCCGCCCTCCTTCAGATACCAATTACAAAGGTACCGTCTCTGTCTCTCTCAGCTCTTTTCTTTTTTTCACCGCCTGTACATATTTCTTGCAATAAATGGATGCATCACCAACACACACGGCACAGCCTAGGTTAGAGTCCAGCCGGTCACCGGGGACGGCTGAGTCTAGGACTGGGAGTGCCGGCTCAGGGTGTTGGGACCACCCTTTGCCATGGATTCCGACTAGTTATGTGTCTGTGCAGGACACCATGGCTCGGACAATGCAGACGGCCACTGATCCAAATTACCGAGGCGAAGGCTCAGGCGGCCAAACGCCTGAGGGAGACACGTCTGATCAGGGAGATCAGACGACTCTGGAGAGATCCCCTCCGCGCACCCCTTCGACCCCCGCTGACTCTTTCCTAGAGGAGTGTGACCAAGGCGGCGACGATGCCGCCTCTGCCCCCATGGACCAAAGCGAGGGGGAGACGGAGAGTGACAGCTCCGCCTCTACCTCCGAGAGCAGCGATGACTTGCCCCCTCTTCCAGATAGCGAGGAGGAAGAAAGGAAAAAGTGGAGTGAGAAGGACGATCCCTTCAGCATCCACGTCTCCTCCAAGGACCGGATCCAGATGGGAGAGAACTTAGAGAATTTTAAGAAAATGCACCCGCTAGGAGACGGGTATAAGATCCGGGTGCCGCCTGAACTTGGCACCATCGCCTGGGGGGATGATCAACAGAACGCCAACAGTTATTTTGGCTGTTACGAGGCGGCGTTCAAAGCCGGCCTTCGCTTCCCCCTTCACCAGGCGGTGAGGGAAATTTTGAGGGGCTACGGCCTGGGGCTCTGGCAACTTACCCCCAACTCCTGGACCAACATTCTGGGGTATGTTGCCGCCTGTGAGTTCCAAGGGCTTAACCCCGGCTGGGAGGCTTTTGCAAGCATGCATTACCTCAGCAGGAGCCCAGGCGGCTGGAGGGCGTGGTACACTCTAACCACGCAGCCGCAATATATGATGACCTTGGACAAGGTCTCCAAGTTCGATGGCTGGAAACACAGGTTCTACCTGATGTCGGCCCCAACCAGACGGGAGAATTATGAATTCCGTCTGTACAATAAGAAGCCTGACTTGTTAGGCAGGAAGTGCGCTCTTCCCCGGATCCCAGAAGAGGACTTTGACAAGATTATTGAGGCAGACTTTTTTGGCCTCACAGACGCAACCTTGTCAACCGGGGAGACAATAAAAGTCCCCAAGAACTGGATCCCCAAGAGCGCCTGGTTCAGGGACGAGTGCTTCCTAGCCGCCTGCGGACTAGGGCACATGTTTTCCAAACGTATGCGCCTGAGTTTATATCCGTCTGTAGTATTTTTCTATCAAAATTGTTTTATGATATTAACCAACTTCCTTCTTTTTGCAGAGGAAGCATTAAGCATGTTGCAGACGGAGAAAACCCCAAAGCGATCCTCTGCTGTCATCCGCAAGGTGCTTGCGGAGAAGGCCGCGGCTGAGGTCAAAGCCAAGGTATTGAGCGCCTGACCCTTTCTTAAGCTCATTTTATAAACTGTCTTGCCCGGATACTAACCTTATTTATTTTCACAGGGGGGAGAAGTTGGGAAATCGTTTGAGAAGAATCTCAAACAGGCTAGGGAGGAAGCCCCAGCCGTTCTCAATAAGCTAAAAAAGTCTGCCTCTGCATCAACTCCTGACGCCTCAGCTGGGACAAAGACGATACGAATAGGGGGACGGCTCGAGAAAATAGGAGGCAGCCTGTGCCTTGACCTTGCCAACCCCTCAGCAGCCGCGGGGTTCACCACGCCTGCAAGCGTTTCCCGCTTGGCCGGCTCTGAAGGTAAGAATCCTTTTGAATCCCCGCCTGAGCTGGGGTGGCCTTTACGGGTGAAATCCCACTCCCAACAGACATCATCCTCAGACAGCCGGATACAAATAGGTGCCGCCTTAGTTTCGCACTCATCACCTATTGATTGTGGTGCAGATCAAACACAATCTCCCCGCTGGCCAGACGTCCAGAAGCACGCCAAAGCCATGCTGGACGCCGTCCGGAAGAAGGATAAGGACAATATCCCTGGGATAGAGACGTTCAACCTTGAACGCATTCTATCCCTTCTGGCTGAGGTGAGAAACCTGTCAATTCCGTGTTATTTTTTTTCAAGTAATTTCTCCGCCCATAATTCTTATACCGCCTGCTTTTTGCAGGCCATGCTGCGGGTGGACGGGCTCAAACGTCCTTATTCCCGCAAACGGGAAGAGGTAAAAAGGGCCAAGAAGTCTGCCATAGACGCTGATAATATTGCTTTACACTCAACTATCGTAAATGAACTTGAAACTAAAGCAATAATTATGACACAGGCGTCTAAAATCCAGCAGCTGGAGCTAGATCTGAAGGCGGCCGACCAGCGGGTGACGGATGCTGAGACGGCCAAGAAGGGGGCGGAGGAGGCCCAAAAGAAGGCAGACGAGAGCGCCAAGCAGGCTGATGAGGCGCTCAAGAAGGCCCAAGCGGACCTTGGTAAACTGAAAACCAAGGTTGAGAGGCTGGAGAAGGATGCTGCTCAGGCTCAGAAAAACTTTGCAGCAACCCTGGAGGCGGAGCAAAACCGCCTCGTTGCTGAAAGCGATGCTGACAACGACGCCCGTATGAAGATTGCTTGGGCTGCCTTGTACCCAGAAGCTGATTATAGCATCTGGGCAATGGCACACAGCTATGCTGAGTACGTGGTGTATTTGAGAGAGCAAGGCATGCCAGAGCCTGCCTCCTTTGAAGCCTGGCTCAGCAACAATGAGCCGTCCGCGCCTGAGCTTCCTGGTCCTGGTGAAGCGCAGGAAATTCCCTCAGACGATGAGGAGAAGGGGGAGGACCAGGAGGCTCCGTCTGCAGGCCAGAAGTGACTCTTCAGCGGCAGTATGCCAATTTATCATTTCTTTTAATTCTTTTTATTCAGCGGCTATATGCCAAAACTTGATTTTTCCGGCCTGCGTGCCGAGTATCCCTGTATTTACCGGCTGTGGAGCCGTGTTAATTAACAATTTTTCTCCCGGACGGGGTCCGGTTAACATTTGATCCATTACAACCGTTTGGTTGGATGAACTTTAATGAATTGCACCGACTAAGTCGGTTTTGATTATTTTGCATTTGATTATTTTTAATTTTTGCCTATCTTATTAAAAGCATGCGGCGATTTCTTGCCTAACTAATCAGTAGTCTGGCTGTCTTTGCCCCTGGACGGCTGTGTGATTGGTTTGAGCTGGAGCTGGTTGATTGACTTGAAAACATCTGATGCTGCAAAGAGCATGATATGTTTGTAAGTCAATCAATCACAATAGTGATTGCCCCAAACCAAGTGCACAGCCGTGCATCACAGGCGTTCAGTCACTACCCAGACGGTTTTTTGCCCGTCTTGGTAGAGATTTCATAGCCATTGAACTCTTGCCCCAATTGGGGTGAGGTGCATTTTTTAAAATAAATAACCAAGCGAGAACTTCAGCTGATTACCGACTGATGCATATGGGCATCCGGTATTTAGGAAATTCGTCCTTCGCAAGTTATTTAGCCAGACGGCTATGTGTTGACCAATTTGGTCGTTCAATTTTTGCCGTCTGTATGGATACATAGAACCGACAGATAATCCGTTCTCTGCGACGATTGCACCCGGAGGGGTGTCGCCGGACGCCTTTGTCCATGTTGGGACAGGCGATTTTTATAAAAATAGCAACCATCCGGCCATTTTAGCCTCTGGTCCTTTTTAAGACCGGTTGTGTAGCCACTAAACGTTTTTGTGCTTAGTTTCTTAATCAGTGTTGAATTTACACTAAGTATCAAAATTAGTTTGGTAAATGGAGAATCCGTCTGAGTATTACCCAGGCGGATAGAATCATACTAAGTATCAAACTTAGTTAGGTAAATAGAGAATCCGTCTGAGTATTGCCCAGGCGGATAGTCAAGCAATTGAATAAACAGAATCAAACTTAAATAAACAAGTGATCCGAGTATTACCCAGGCGGACTAAAAAACGAAACCTTCACTAAGTATCGAACTTAGTTAGATAAATGGGGAATCCGCCTGGATATTACCCGGATGAATAATCAAATGATAATTTTGCAAGCAAAGTCTGAATCTGCATTAACTGACACTGTTTACAAAAAGTTTACATTCTCAGAAGTAGTACTTTTTTAGATTGTCTACATTCCAAGTTCTAGGCAGGCGCCTTCCGTCTGGAGTTTCCAGGCGGTAGGTGCCGTCCCTTACTTCCTCATAGATCCGGTAGGGGCCTTCCCAATTTGGGGTTAGCTTTCCCAACTCATTTGCCCTACCGGTTGCTTCCATTTTTCGTAACACTAAGTTGTCAACCCTCAAGGGACGCTTGTGTACTTTTTTGTTGTAGGCTCTCGTCATTTTCAGACGGTAAATCTCATGACGCAAGGCGGCATTGCCCCTGCGTTCTGGGAGTGAATCCAATGCCAGACACATTGCTTCCCAGTTTGCCTCTTCATCATACAGCATGACTCTGAGAGTCGGCTCGTAATGCTCGATGGGCAAGACGGCTTCAGCACCGTAAACCATGAGAAATGGGGTTTCCCCGGTTGCCCCTTTTGCTGTTGTCCGGATGGCCCACAGGACATGGATTAACTCTTCTGCCCATAAACCACCGGCTCTTTCTATTTTCTTTTTAATGCCGTCTGAGATGAGTTTGTTGAAAGCTTCAACTTGGCCGTTTGCTTGGGGCCGGCCAACAGATGCGAAATAGCTTGAGACCCCCTGATCTCCCAACCAAGTTTTTAACTGAGGCGTCTCAAACTGAGGACCATTATCAAAAACCATAGACATGGGTACCCCATACCGGGTGATGATGTTCTTCCAGATGAAGGAAATTACGTCTGAGGTCTTGATATTTTTAACCGCCTCAGCCTCAACCCACTTGGTGAAGTAATCCACAGCCACTAAGATATAACGCTTTCCGCCTGGAGCAGGCGTGTAAGGACCTAGAATGTCCATGCCCCATTTTGCAAACGGGATTGGGCTGTGAATGGCCGTCAGATCAGTAGCCGGACGGTGAATGAGTTTGCCATATTTTTGGCACTTGTCACATTTCTTCACCAACTCCTTGGCGTCCGCCTCAAGAGTGGGCCAAAAGTAATGTCGTCTGGCTCTGACGGCTAGGGACCTGCCGCCTATGTGCGAGGCGCAGAACCCCGAGTGCAAGTCTTCGAGAACTTCTTTCCCCTTTTCTGGGGTGACACACTTCAATAAAGGCTTCAGAAAGCCCGCCTTGAAGAGTTCTCCATTTTTCAACTCGAATCTTGCAGCTCGCTTTTTCAGGACGGCTGCTTCCCGTGGCGAATCAGGAAGTGTACCGTCTGAGAGATAGGCCCGTATGTCATCCATCCAGGTAGAGCTTCGGTCCAGAATTCCAACGGGATCCTCATAGATGCTTCTTTTCTTAAGAACTTCCCAGAAGACAGACCGAGGCGTATCATGGCAGGCGGAAGATGCCAGTTTTGACAATGCATCCGCCTGGTTGTTCTCCGACCTAGGCACCTGATTCAGCCGGAATTCCTCAAGCGCCTTGGTCTCTTCTTTGACTGCCTGAAGATATTTAACCATAGCCGGATGGGTAGCCTCGTAGCTTCCCTCATACTGGCTAACAACCAATTGAGAATCAGAGTAGGCGTCAATTTTCATGGCCCCTGCCGCCTTACACATGCGAATGCCGGCTAGCAGGGCTTCATATTCCGCCTCATTGTTAGAGGCCTGAAATTTGAAGCGTAGTGCATACTCAAATCTGTCTCCTTTAGGAGACTCATAAATTACACCTGCACCACATCCGTTCTTTGTAGAGCTCCCGTCTACGTACACTTTCCAAACCTGATCAAGATTATCCGGAGCCACCGGACGAGTCATTTCCACAATGAAGTCGGCAAACGCCTGACCCTTCACTGCCTTTCTTGGTTCGTAAGTGATTTCAAGGCTCTGCATTTCAATAGCCCATTTCAACATTCTCCCGGATGAGTCCAAGGTAGACATTGGCCGCTTGAGTGGCTGGTCCGTGTAAATCACCACCGGATGCGCCAAAAAGTAAGGCTTCAATTTTTTGAATGCCATATACAAAGCGAGGCCAAAATTTTCAACCATGGGGTACCGGAGTTCAGCATTTTTAAGAACATGGCTAATGAAGTAAACCGGGAACTGAATGCCGTCTCGCTCAGCAAGGAGAACGGCGCTGAGGGCATGGTCTGAGACGGCTAAGTACATGTACAACGTCTCCCTAGGCAAAGGACTGACCAACCTAGGCAGAGAATGTAAATGCTCTTTCAACCTCTGGAACGCCGCCTCAGCATCATCCCCCCATTCAAATCTAGTCTTCTTCCTGATTGCTTGGAAGAAGTAGAGGCATTTGTCACCTGACCGGCTGAGGAACCTCCCCAGGGCGGCCAGACAACCGGTGAGTCTCTGAACTTCCTTAACAGAGCGGGGTGACTTCATGTCAATCACCGCCTGTATCTTTTCGGGGTTAGCCTCTATCCCCCTTTGATCAATCAGGAATCCGAGAAACTTCCCAGACTCAACACCAAAGACGCATTTCTTAGGATTTAACATAACCCTATGCCGCCTGAGGGTGGTGAATGTTTCTCGGAGATCAACAAGGTGATCCGTCTGTAGCTTGGATTTGACTATCATGTCATCAATGTACGCCTCCACATTCCTCCCAATCTGATTAATGAAGACCGTATTAATCATCCTTTGGAAAGTGGCAGGCGCATTTTTCAAACCAAACGGCATCACAGTATAACAGAATAGCCCCTGATCAGTGACGAAGGCCGTCTTCTCTTGGTCTTTCTTCCACAGGGGTATCTGATGGAAGCCGGAGTAGGCATCCATAAAGCTCATCAAGGCGTGACTGGCTGTAGAGTCGACCAGACTGTCGATCTTTGGAAGCGGATAACTGTCCTTTGGACACGCCTTGTTGAGGTCTGTGTAATCAACACACATGCGCCAGGTCCCATTCGGTTTTTTAACAAGGACCACATTGGCCACCCAGTCGGGGAAATTACAAGGCCGAATGAACCTGGCGTCTAGCAGCTTTTTGACTTCGGCAGCTGCCGCCTGACTTCTTTCCTCGCCGTGATTTCTTTTCTTTTGCCGGATGGGCTTCTTTTTGGGGTCAACGGCGAGTTTGTGGACAGCAAGATCCGGGCTGACGCCTGGCATCTCTTCCACTTCAAAGGCAAAAATGTCTTTGAATTCTTTCAGCAGAAGGTGCAAGCTTGCACCCAAGGTAGCATGAGCAACCGTCCCCACCTTAACAGTGCGTTCTGGACGGCTGTCGTCCAGTACAAGGTCAATACTTTCGCCAGCCGGTTGGGGACGTAGCTCATCTGACCGTTCACCGGTCAGTGATTGCTATTTTTTCTCTTTTTTCACCTCCACCAGCAGTGGAGCCTTTCTTTTCTTTCCGGCTGCTGATGGGGCAAGAGCTGGGTCGGCATCCTTGACGTTGTCAAGGTCTATTGGTTCCTGTCTGCCTGGGGCCACAGTATCTCGGACGGCTGAGAGATAACATTCTCGGGCCGTCTTCTGATCCCCATTCAAGGAACCAACAGAGCCGTCATCCCTTTCATACTTAATGAGCATGAGGGAAGGGATGATTACCGCCTTGGCTACGTTGAGGGTTGGCCTGCCAAGAATGATGTTATAGGCGGTCAACTCCTCAACGACCAAGAATCTGACGACAATATGTCGTCCCTGGCCTTTCTCCCCCAGCCGGATGGGTAAATCAATTCTTCCGGCTGGGTAGACCATCCCACCCCCAAAACCAACCAAGGGGTGGGTGACCGGGTGCATGCTGCTGATATTGTATTTCAGCTTTTGCAAGCACCGGAGGCTGATGATGTCTGATGAGCTGCCGGTGTCAATAAGGATCCGTCCAACCAGCTGATTGGCAACCTTACATTCAATGACCACCGGGTCATCATGCGAGCGGCGAACGCTGCTCCTATCCTTCTCCGTGATCAAGACGTCTGGGAAGGAGGAGCTTGCTTCCGCCTGCTAATCATCATCTTTGTCCATCTTTTGAAGATGGCTCTTGGTGCCCCGGATGGTAGGGCCACCACATGAGAACCCGCCTGCTATAGTGTAGACCGGCTCCTTATCGGTATCCGAGCTACTAGCAGGCTGGGGGGTAGTCTTGGAGGACTGACCCTTGTTTTTCTTTTTTGCCCCGGCTGGGGACTTAGAAATGTAGGACTTCAATAGTTCTTTGTCAGCCAGACGGTCCAACGCACGCTGAAGACTGAAGCAGTCGTTGGTGTCATGGCCGACCTCCTCATGGAACTGACAGAATTTATTCTTGTTCCGTGACTGGACAGAACTCTTCATAGGATTCGGCTTCTCAATGGACAACCGGTCCTTTACCTCCATGAAGATGGAGTTGCAGTCTTTATTAAACTCGTACTTGGGGACGTACGGTTTAAATTCTTTCTTTTTCTTCTGGGACGGCTGGTCAGAGTCAGTAACCGCCCAGACTTCTTTTCTTTTCTTGCTCTCTTCTTTGTTTTTAGCCGGCTGAGCTGACCGACTATCTTTCTGTTTGTTAGACTTCTTGGAGTCTGACTGGCTACCAGGCGAGCAGAGGTCAGTAGCTTGAATGTAGCTTTCCGCCTCCCTCAGGGCCGCCTGCAGGGTGAAAGCCCCTTTTCTGACTAGGTCGAACTTAAAGGTCGACCCGTCTCTCAGACCTTTAAAAAAGTCTGTAAAAGCTACCTCATCAGACAGTCCCTGAATCTGAATTCTGATCAGGTTGAACCGCCTGACATACGAGCGCAGCCCCTCTCTCTCTCCCTGCTTAACAGTGCTCAAATCAAGGCTTGTTTTTTTAGCAGGGATGTTCATTGAGAAGTTGGAAGCAAACAGGAAGGCAAGCTTCCTGAAGCTGTCTATAGACCCGGCTGGCAGGTTGCCAAACCATTGTTGGGCGATGCCCTTCAATGTAGCCGGAAAGCATCGACACCAAGTGGCATCATCCAACCCCTGCAAATACATGAGGTTGGTGTAAGCCATGAGGTGATCTTCTGGATTGGTGGTACCATCATAGGTACCAACCAACACATTCTTAACCTTGGCCGGCTGAGCCGCCTCGGTTATCTCCCGAGTGAACGCAGAAGGCTGTTCACCCAGGCGCAGCAGTCGAAGCTGCCAGTCCAATGGCTGGACATTTGGATATGCCGCCTGACCTCCAAAGAAGGCTGGCTGCATGAAGTGAGGAGAATACTGTTCGTAAGCCTGAGTAGGCACATACGGTACATTTCCAATCATATGAGGGCCAGAATGGACGGTATTACCGCTTGTTTGACTCTCATGCAAGGAGGGTGTACTCCCTGCAGAAATATTGTTGAAGCTGTCCGGAAAGTTCGACGTTGAAGCCGAATCAGACAGCGATTGATTTCTCTTCCGGTTGATGATTTCCCGGGCATCGAGAGTTGATTTTTTACTTCTCACCGGCTGATGAGGCCGGCGAGGGTTATTAGTGTTTGCCCCAGGAAGGAGAATTTTTGACCAATCAATGGTCCCGGCTGCCTTCTCCTTTGGATGGGGAGTAGGCTGTCGGTTTCTGACTGACTTCCCCTTCTCTGGAGGAGTGTTCTTTGCTGGATGACCTTTACTTGGGCCAGCCTGGCTTTTGGTGATCAGCTTTGTGATTTCACCCTTGAAACTCGTCATGAACCTCATGAGTTCGTCTCGGGTGACAGGGGCCGATCCAGCTGCCGTTTGGGTTGCTCCTTTTAGCTGCCCAGTAGGTCTGCTTGGACCCGCCTGGGAGGCGCCCCGTTCCAGAGTCTCTCTGGGCCGGATGCGCTTGACTCTGAGGGAGCCGTCCTCAGCTGTAGAGGTTTCGACCTGAGGATCCTCATCCTCCTCATGGTCTGTAAAGACTTCTGGGTCTTCGCCTAGGCGGTTAGGAGGTGGTACAGACTCTTGAACCATCTTCGAGGTACTCTCCCCACAGACGGCGCCAAATGTTTTGGGTGTTTTTGTCCCTTGGGAGAGTTACAACACGAAAACTGATCCGCAGTGAGCTGTACCTGCAAAACCAACGGAGACACCTGCTGGGTGGTGCTCCGCCTCCGACGCACAAGTTAGTAACTTGAAACGGGATAAAGAGAACGGAAATTTAGGTGGGTATCTGCTCGGATTCCAAGCTCAGGTGTTTCTCTGGTGTCAGAGAATACAGTTGCAATAATTGGTCCAAAAACCGTCCTCTCAAAATGAGGAACATCCCCCTATTTATAGGGTCATTGGGAATTGCCCCTGATTAGGTCACTATACCCTAATCATTGGTGGGCTGCGCCGTATTCCGGCTTTCTCGGGATTTGGGCCTGAAGGCCGCCTTTTCCCTTCTATCTCTGGAATGACACGTGTCAAACAGGGGTTGGTCCATTTTGGACCAATCTGAGGCTGACACGTGTCACCCTCTGATTGGACCACACGGCAGGGTAAAAATACCCTAAACAGTGTGCAACAAAGGGTACATCCGAGAATGTTGAATTCACCAAACCATGGAAGCGAGTTTTTCTTAACTCGCGGTGTCCCATCCACTTGCGCCAACCCTTCACGGTTAGGCTTCCTCGCGGTGCATTCGGACAATTAACCATGGACCCTCTTTGACTAACCCATATCCCGAACTTTAGAGAACTAGAGGCATGGTTAGGTTGCAAACTCATTGCATAAATTATGCCTATTTGACTAATTGCGCATTATTTGTTGTGCATACTCTATGTGTTTTTTCCTAACCATTTGTTTGACTTGTGTTAAGACTAAATAAACTGATTAATGACTAAAAGAACTTTGCCTAATTAATTAATTAATTAATTAATTTGAGTAATCAAAGTCTAATAATTTAATTAGAGTTGACTTAGTACGACTTTAGGCATACCCCGTAGAGTAATAATTCTCAAAGCAGTCCCAGATCAACGTTCCAACAATGGCACCGAGATTAGGACTGCAGTGCCACTCTGTGGAGTGCAGCGCCTGGCGACAGTTCTGTCGTCTGGAGCCACACTTTACAGTGCGGCGCCAGTCCTGTCGTTTTGACGACAGTTCGGTATATTGCTTGATTCATCACTTTGTGTTTAATTGAACAGTTTGCTAATTAATTCGATTAATTTTTATTAATAATAATACCTTGTTAAGTCCTTAACCGAGTTTAGGCACTAAGTCCCATGGTCTTACACAAGAGTCAAAGCATGTCACTTGCACTCGCCATATAAAGCACACAGTAATATGTATGCACACTTTGACCATGTCTAAGAGAGTCTTGTATGCGCGTATTTTCTGTCATTTTTTTAGAGGGGTAAGTCGAATATTAATCCCCCAATTAAACCAATTGTTTGAACCCTATACTTGATTCCCAAAAATATACACCTTATTTTTGCTTTTTTCTTTTTCTAAACCCGTAAAGTCAAAGTCAATTTGAGTGAAGTCATTAAAACAAAAATGGTTTAATTTAAAGCGTGTGGTCAAGAAAGGAACGCAGTTTGATCAAAGACAACCTTTTTATTCAAGTTCAACTTTTCGACAAGCCAATCGCTCAAAAAAGGAAAGCTAAGAAGATAATGGAAACTCAAGAGGAAGTTAATGAACTCAGGAAACAATTGATTACTTTGACCGAGGCGTTGAACGTTTTAACCCTCAAAATCGATGACCCTGTGAAGCAACAACAAATGGACCTTATGCAAGAAAGCTTGAGCAAGTTGTCTAGTGACTACAAGTTTCAAGGCATTAGTTCATAAGGGGTCTCGGAGGACAAGGATCTTCTTCCGCAGAAGTTCAATGCCAACGATATCCCGAAATTCAAAGCAACTGACAACCCTTACTTTCATCTAAGAGCTTTTGAAACAATAATGAGTATTAAGGGTATTGATAAGAAGGTGTTTCCTTCTTTGTTTTCTCTATATCTTGAAACCGTTTGCCAACAATGGTTCTTCTCCCTTGAGAAGGAAAGAACCTCTACTTGGGAGTCAATAGTGAACACTTTCATTGATAGGTATAAGTGCAACATTCAAGTTGAAACTGATTATAAGGAACTTGAAATACTTAAGTAGAAAGAAAATGAAGGTTTCACTTCTTTCTTTAACAAATACAGAGAAACTTCTGCTAAGATGATTCAAGTACCAAGCTAGAAACAATCCGTGAGGTTTTTCATCAAGAACCTTTAAGAGAAGTACACAAAGAATCTCAAATATCAAAATAATCTCCATACCTTCAAGGCCGTCTATGCCATTGGAATTAATATTGAAGACGACCTGGCTAAGCTGAAAGCTGCTAACAGTAACTCCAACAGTGGCTGGAAAGGCAAGAAGAACGACAATCCTTCTTCTTCCAAAACCACCCACTCAAACAATGTTAGCACCTTTAATTTGAGTGAAGTCCTTGCTATGAATAACCAAGGACAAAAGAAACCATTTAGGAGGAACTTTACTCCTATAGGTATGATTTATGACACCGTATTTGACCGACTAAATGCAAAAGGTCTTATAACTCCTATTAGACCATTTGGGGACCCACCAGTCGAGAACAGTACAGCTAACTGGAACCCCAATGCACATTGCAAATATCACCAAAGTAGGGGACATCTTACTGAAAATCGTTGAATGGTTAAAGAAGCCATCCAAGATTTAATTGATAACAACAAACTGCCATTGCCTCCTGCCAGTAAGAAGCCCAGCATTGACAATGCACCTATCGCTCATTACTTGGCCATCTCTGATGAAGAAAATGAGGTCGATCCTTCATCTCTCATCAAACCTATTAAAGAAATTCATGTTATCGAAGAAGAAGAAGAGATCTTTTTGATGCCATGAATGACTCTCCTGAACCAACAAGCAAGGAAGAAGTAAGGATGCTTATATGGTCCATGTGGGAAGAATCTAGATTGCTATGTGAAGCTCTCAAAGTCGCAAAGAAACAATTAGAGGAGCTTCAGAAAAAGTGTGATAAGGTTACACCCACGAAGAAGAAACCCTTTTCTCTACAAGTAACTGACGGACCCAAGAAGAGCAATAAGCTCTATACTCCAATTGGGACTTCATACAATAGAATGTTCAAAATGCTCTCCGAGAGTGGTAAGGTCAAACCTCTCAAACCGAGACAATTTAAATCGCTAAAGAGGACATATAGATTCTACTTTCAATACCATCAATCAGGGGGTCACACTATTGAAAACTGTTTTAAATTTAAAGATTTAATTTAGAAAATGATTGATGATAAAAAGCTAGTCCAAATTCCACAAGAAGAAGACATTAGCATCAATAAGGTTTGGGACAACGATGATGAAGACGTCTATCTTAAGAATATGGAAGAACCTCCACTTTCAGTCATATATCCAATAAACGATTTTCGGGATGAAGAGGATTCATCTATAGACGTCCTCACAAGATTTGGGAGAACGCAACCTCCCATTTCAACACAACCTCTGCCGACTACGCAGCAAGTTCCCATACCTATCATAGAAGACAATGATATTGTCAAACAGTTCAAGAAGACCAAGGCTGAGATGAATGTATAGAAGCTTCTAGCAACATCTCGAGAACATAGATTTGCAGTGATGAATGCCTTGGATAAGATAGGGATAGATTCTGACACAACTCTTGATGGGTTGGCTAACTTCCTTACGAGTGATCTCCCTAGTCCTATCAACTTGATCACCTTTTCTGACAAAGGTTTACCTTCAGAAGGTGACAAGCATTATAAGGCACTAAAACTCACAGTAGTTTGCAAGAGAATGAACGTCCCAATGACTCTTGTAGACAATGTATCGGCAATTAATGTTTGTCCGCTCATAACTGTGAGGATGTTAGGCATAAGGGATGAGGACGTAACCCTGTCAACACTAGGAATAAGAGCTTATGACAACACTCGTCGCCAAGCTCTTGGTAAGATTATCATGAATATAACGGCGGGAGCAATATAACATGCTACTACATTTCAAGTGTTAGATATCACAGCTTCATTCAACTTATTGTTGGGATGCCCTTGGCTTTCATGTTCTAAAGGCCGTCCCTTCATCTCTCCACCTATAGGTAAAAGCCATAGTTGGAGGAATTACTATCACAATCGATGCTTCACCCATGAGGATTAAAGCTCTAGAAAATCCAATCATTAATGTGGAGCATGATGAAAACGATGAAGATTTGTGGGGCATTAATGAAGAGGTCTACTTAATCAAGGAGGATGAAAGGACCCCTCTCTGCCACGACCCCCACTCTAATATGACAGTAAACGCTATTCTAAAGAAACAAGGGCATTTTCCTAGAATGACTCTAGGAAAGAAGAAAGGAATATCAAAACCACTAGAATTACCTGGCCTCCCTAAGTTAGATACTTTCGGACTTGGTTTCGCACTGACTCAGGAAGATCTCAAGCGAGCCTAGGAAAGGTCTAAGGCGCGTAGGAACGCTCACACCAAAAGAAAGCAATCCCAATGGATTAGTATCCTCTGAATCTCAATGGATAATTCATAAAAGAAGGAGAGGACTATCCGTGCTATGAATTTCCCGAACCTTTTGTTGTAAATGGCATAAGGCGACCGAGATTCAAAATTTTCTTAGATTGCTATTTTCTAGATGAAATCCCAACTCCTACCCACAAGGAGAAAGCACCCCCATGCTTTGACTTTAATGTCATGGGATTATTATTTGGGCGAGAAAAAGATGAGCCGAAGTACATAGAAGATAACTCCTCGCTCATCCAAACGGTCCTACAAAGCTAGAACTTTGACCCCTCAAAGCTCATCACTCCAGCAGAAGGATCACTACAAGGGTGGTGCAAGACAGTCAAGGTGACTACTCCAAGTGGAAGGAAAATCTCCATAAAGACAGGGCAAGGATCGAAGTTCGAAGAGTTGTCTGAGTCAAAGTCAGAGTCAGAGTCAGAGTCTTTTCCTATAAAGTCATCAAAGTCCTTAGTGTTAGCACCCCCTTATTCTATATCTTCCCCTAAGATAGTTAGCATCAAGTCCATGAGGACATCTCTCTTTTTTATGTAATGATTTCTAAATTCAATAATATGTCTTCTTCTGCTTACTCCTCGTGCTTTTCTTTAACCCAAGATGACGAGCATTGCTTAACTAACAATGAAAATGACAAAGAAATTATTAAAGAAATGGAAACACTTGAAAAGAAAACACCGATAATTGAGGAAACTGAGACGGTTGATATCTCAAGTGATTCAACCATTAAAAGAGAAGTTAAAATCAGATTAACACTTAATGAACAAGAAAGAACCGATTTAATCAATCTACTTAAAGAATTTATCAATATATTTGCTTGGTCATATGAAGATATGCTAGGTATTAATAGAGAAATAGCTCAACACACTATACCGCTAATTCCAGGAATGAAACCTGTAAAACAAAAGTTGCGTCGAATGAAACCCGACGTAGCTCTTAAAATAAAAGTAGAAGTTCTAAAACAAATAATTGCAGGTTTTATCAGGGTATCCAAATACCCCGAATGGATTGCCAACGTTGTCCTAGTTCCGAAAAAGGATGGATGGGTAAGAATGTGTGTCGACTATCGAGATCTAAATAATGAAAGTCCAAAGGACGACTTCCCTTTACCACACATCGATATTTTAGTAGATAATACAGCGAATCATGCACTTTTCTCGTTCATGGACAGATACGCGGGATACAATTAAATTCTCATGGCAGAAGAAGACATGGAGAAAACGACCTTCATAACACCATGGGGTATTTACTTCTACACGGTAATGCCATTCGGGTAGAAAAACGCGGGTGCTACTTACCAATGAGCAGCGACTGCCTTACTCCATGACATGATGCACAAAGAAGTTTAAGTATATGTGGACGATATGATTGCGAAGTCAAAAGATCGCCAAAGCCATCAACTAGCCTTGAGAAAATTCTTTAAAAGGGTAAGGAAATACAAGATGAGGTTGAATCCATCTAAGTGTGCTTTTGGAGTCACCTCAGGCAAGATTTTGGGTTATGTCATAAGCTCTAGAGGAATATAGATAGACCCAACCAAGATCAAGGCAATCATGTCAATGCCACCGCCCAAAACAGAGAAACAAATTCGAGGATTTATTGGCCGGTTGCAATACATAAGTAGGTTCATATCCAAATTAAGAAGAATATGTGAACCAATATTAAAGAAGCTTAAAAAGAATGTACCAGTAATATAGGACGATGAGTTTCAAGAAGCCTTTGAAAAGATCAGAGCCTATCTCGCAAATCCTCCCGTATTAGCACCAACACTTCTAGGAATACCTCTTAGGTTGTACCTAATAGTCACCAAGGAAACAATAGAAGCCATGCTTGCACAAGAAGTAGAAGGTAAAGAAAATGCAATCTACTATCTAAGTAAAACGATGCTCGAGTATGAAGTACGATATACACCACTTGAGAAATTGTGCCTCGCATTGTTGTGGGCCACAACTAAGTTAAGATATTAAATGCTCGTGCATTCAGTCTTTGTAGTTTCCCTAATGGATCCAGTCAAGTATTTATTCGAGTAATCTACACTCAATGGGCGCACATCAAGATGGATAGTCAACTTAGCCCAGTTCGATGTTAGATTCATGCCTCAAAAGGCTATCAAAGGATTTGTGGTCTCAGATTTCCTAGCGGATTTTCCAATAGAAGATTCAACGCCAATACATGACAATGAATTTCTAGACAAAGACTTGATGGTCACAAAAGATGATACTTGGACCCTATACTCGATGGAGCCTCAAACAAAAAAGGATGTGGCGTTGGAGTATTATTAGTATCACCTAAGGAAGAGCATATTCCAATATCTGTAAAGCTAGATTTTCACATCACCAACAACGCTGATGAGTACAAAGCATGCGTGGTAGGCGTTGAAACAGCTTTGGCATTGGGAGTGAAGAAATTACGAATATTCGGGGACTCTTCATTGATCATCAACCAGATTTCTAAAAGATGGAAAGTAAGGATCAAAAGTCTAGCCCCTTACCAAACTTATCTGGAAACTCTCACCAATCATTTAGAAAAGGTAGAATACGCATATCTACCTAGAGAGGAAAATCAATTTACTAATGCTTTGGCAAGACTAGCCTCAATGGTTAGGATTCCTACGAAAATCGAGCAAATGCCTCTAACTATAGAAAAAATGCATAAACCGGCTTATATTCAAACTAAAGAAGATGATAAAGTGATCCAAGATGATGAAGAAGAAGAAGAATAAGAAGAAGAACCGTGATATACAGATATACTTAACTATGTCACCAAAGAAGAATACCCTCCTCATGCTGACAAAAGAGCAAAACGAGCATTAAGACTCTTGGCTTCCCAATACGTACTCATAGAAAACGAGTTGCATAAAAGGGTACTTAATGGTCGATCTCTCTTATATGTAGGAAAAAAGGATGCTCAGAGAGCTATGAGGATAGTCCACGACGGCATTTGTGGAACTCATGTTAATAACAAAATGCTAGTAAAAAAGATAATGCGAGAAGGATACTATTGGACTACCATAAATAGGGATTGTCATCAATGTGTAAAAAGATGCCCTAAATGCCAAATTTATGCCAATTTACAACATGTTCCTCCATCTCTACTCTACACCTACACTTCACCATGGCAATTCTCTACATGGGGAATTGACATTATTGGTAAAATTATTCCTCCAGGAACATGATCATGAATACATCCTAGTAGCAATTGATTACTTCATAAAGTGGGTCGAAGCACAATCCTATGCTAAACTCACTGCAAAACATGTAGCACTCTTAATCGAAAGGAATATTATTTGTCGATATAGAGTCCCACATGAAATGATAAGTGACAATGGAACTCACTTTCCAGCTGAGTGTGAAGAATTGTTACAAAAATATGGCATTCAACACCATCATTCTTCTCCTTATAGACCTCAAGCAAATCAAGAAGTTGAAGCAGCTAATAAAAGTCTAAAGACTATCATCGAGAAAATGACAGAAAATTACAAGGATTGGCCTAAGAAACTCCATTTCGCACTTTGGGGTTATCGCACGTCAATCCTCACATCAACAGAAAATACGCCATTCTCCTTGGTTTATGGAATGGATGCCGTACAACCTGTAGAGCTAGAGATACCATCTCTACGCATTACATTAGAAAGTAAACTCGATGAAGTTGAATGGACTAGGGCAAGATATGAGGAGCTAATTCTACTTGATGAAAAACAACTAGAAGCTCTACATCATACTCAATGCTATCAAACTTGTATGGCTACGCATTTTAATAAGAAGGTCAAGAAAAGAAACATCAAAGTAGGAGACTTGGTATTAAAAGCATTAAGGAAAAATGTTTTAAATCCAAGGGGCAAATTTAGGCCTAATTGGTCTGGACCCTATATTGTCAAAACAATCCTATTAGGAGGTGCAGCAAAATTAACTGATATGGATGGCAATGAGTTCTCGAACATGACAAATCTAGACCAACTTAAAAAGTACTACCCATAATTAATTGAGTAGGATACTCAAGAGAACTACGTTTGGCCTGATTCCTTAGGAAAGGATATGTAGGCAACCCTTAACGGGTGCGTCCACTTTACTTTTTGCAAACCTCGCATCCCAAGTTTAAAAATAAATTCGACAGAAATTCGACGATGCTTCGGCGTTACCGAAAAGACCCTGTTGCCGGCCGATGAACATTAGCGCAAGACGACATTGTCTGTCGTATGTAGCCAGATTGCCGCAGCTGGCGCCATTCGTAAAGAAGCGATGCCATTTTTATGGGAGCACCTGGGAATATTTCGGTGATTTTCGGAAAATTTTCGACTTCCGTACTTGAAATTTTTTTTGGAAAATTAAATTTTCTGTTTTCATTTCTTTAATAAATTAAATTTAAAGGAGATGATTTAATTAAAAAGCTAAAATTTTATTAATAAAATAAATTACATTATTGATGAAATTTAAATAAAAATAATAACATTTAACTTTAAATTTAAAACTAAGTCTAATAATTGAAAGTTAAGCAATGCTTTAATCTTTCTTCTCTTTTTTTGCTCTCTTCAAATTTTTGTCTGCATCTGAAAGGAATGGTGTCCTTCGAACAAGTGTACTATTCCATTAGTGGGTTCAGAATTATTAGAAAGCTAATATATTCAGTAAGAACAAGTGATTGAAATGTCTAGGTGGAGGCCACTTCCGATCAGTAATATTAATGTATAATTAATAATATCGCTTAATCTTGACTGAACCTTTCGGGTCACACCCTTTGCAGTAAACGAACCGACTCGACGAATTAATTCGGAAGAAATTAATTCGTCGCTCGTGTATTAAATATTTAGACGTCAAAAATTCGATCTTAGAGCGTTGAATCCAAGCGTCGGAAGTCGAGTCAATAATAATAAATGACAAGACGCGCAAATAATAATAAATCGCCAATATTTCCCAAAATACCACTAGCATCGGAGTGCCCCGAGCATCCGAGTGGTAGGGGTAAAAATGTCCTAGCATAGGTGGCTAGCAAGCGCACCAAGCCGAGCCATGCACGGCTGGCTGGTGCGTGCTAGCGCACCACAGCCAGCAGCGTGTTAGCAGCCGCAAACATCGCATGCTAGCAATAGCTACCAGCCGCAAGCATGCGTGCTAGCAGCGCACGCACGGGCTGGGCTCTCGGCGGGCTGTGGCCGGGCCATAGGGCCCTGTACCAGGGGAGCAAGTAGGAGCATATGGAAAGCAAGTGGGGGTGAGGGACATTTGGCACAAGGAGAGTATTGAGTGGGGAGCAAGTCTGGTCCCCTACTCTCTATGTGGTCCTCACCACCCTTTACATATGATAGTACCACTTGTAGATTTATTATTAGTTTGCTTTTTTATTTTAATTTAGCTTTAAAATAAATTGTGAAATTTCTTGACTCCCAAATTGATGGGATAAAAATTCCCACTCTCCCTCTTGCCTATAAATACCCATCTTGGGTTTTTGGGAAGAGTGCTTGAGTAGGAGTTCAATAGAGCATTGCATTAGCAAAAAATCTTAAACTCACATAATACTTGGGTTTTGGTCGGACCTCGCTAACCTCGAGGTAATGGACCTAAAAGTCGCTAGTTTTTTTTGCGGGTGGACTTTCGTTGGAGGCTCTCTTGTTATCGGGGCTAAGCTTTCAAGTAAGAGCCCGACTTTGAGGGCGAAGCACGCGTCAAAGCTAAATTCCGATTTTATCCTTTTATGTTTATTTGTTATGATGTATGGTTTTATTAATTGCGAGTGGTTCTTTAGGTCGGGGTTGTTTCCGCGGTAAGTTGGACTTACCAAACCCTAACAGCGGTAAGTTGTTTTCGCGGTAAGTTCGTTTATTTTTAAAATCATAATATTTTTTCAAGGTGTTTTTTATGGCTTAATTTTCTGGTCTTAAAGTGATAATTAGATTAGTAGCTTGTTTTATTTATTTTAACCTCGTATTTAAGCTATCTTCAGCCCGAACCAAGATTTCGACCCAAAAATAGTGAATTTTAGGTGGAAAATGTGTTCTGGAAATGGTTTCATTCTTCCAGGGAACGGTTTTTAGCCAAAAAACGACCAGAAATGCAATTTTCGAAGGTTTTTTCATTTTTATGAATAATTTTAAGTCTTTCTAACCTTGAAAATTAATTGCATATTTATGGTGGTTATGTAATTGGTTCAATACATATTTTATATGCAATTTTAAACCTCTTTAGGCATGATTACTTGGTAGTAATTTGTGCTTGAAAGCTTGATTTTATTTTTCACATAATTGCAAACTAATTGCATTAAGTGTGAAATTGTTGTTCTTTGAGGCTTCCAAGTATTAAAGATTCAATCTTTAATTATGTTAAGTGATTGAAACTTTATATTACTAAATTCAATGAATTTTTGTTAAACTTTGTTGATTTAATCATTTTTAGGTGATTGGAATCATAAAATTTGAATTTTTGTGATAGAAAATTTGAATCATTTATTAATTAAATTGTTTATCTTCATATTGGAAGCTATAATTTTTCAAGGATTCACAAGTATTAAAGTTGGAATCTTTATTGAACTTATGTTCATTTTTCCAACTCCCTCTTATTTTGTCAAAAACTCAAGATTAATTTAAATTAATTAAATTAATAGTGAGTAATTTCCCTCTTATTTTTGTTGCACCAAGTTAAACCAATTTAATTAAAGAATGGATCTTGGGAATGAGTTATTTTGGTTACATGCACTTTGAAAATTTTATTTAAGTTAGACTTGTTTAAATTTGTTATTTTGCTCAAATAAATTAGTTCTAAAATTGATTTAGAATTAATAATTATTTCACGCAAAATTGGGATCAAAATTCCGAGGCTATGGCATGCAAAATGAGGCAAGAACATCACTTAGCTTGCTGGGCTGCATAGCACCCCGCATGTGGCTGTCAAGGATTGTGCCCCGTTGTAGACACCCATTTGTGTCTCCCCAAAACCAAACCCGGTGATGAGTACCTTTCACGTCGAATCATAATCGAATGAAGTGAAAGTGTGGAAAGTTTAGTGTTGTGGATAGTTTTAATTTCTTTTCTCTTCTCTTTGTTTTTGAAAACTTATTTTAAGAAAACAGCCAATCAAGTTTGGTTGGTCCATGATATGGGTCTAATAGTAGTGTAGTTGGATGGGGCTTGACAAGAGCTTTCCAACGATGTATTATAAGCCCAATTCCGATGAATATTGAGGAAGTTATGACCAATTTACTGAACTGGGCCCGGTTTGAGCCTTATATACGGCCCAACGATCTAGGGGAGGGCCTAATATAGATTTATCATTCCTAATGCAATTAGGAATGGTTTTAGTCTTCTAGATTCATCTAGAAGGTTCTTTTCATTCCTAATTCAATTAGCATTGATAAATTGACTTTTGTTGACTTTGCAGAGTTTTAATTAAAATCAAAGAGCATATTTTGAGGGAAATACGATTTTATCCTCCTGTACGGCAATTTTAAAATCAAACGCCAGCTGTAGCGCCTGGCGCCAGCATTGGCGCTGGTTCGGTTTTATGTGCGCCAAACTCTGTTTTGATATTTTATCTTTTTGGCTGATTTTCTTTATAAATAATGTCGTAAAAACTCCGTTTTAATTCACCAACTCTCATCAAGATTCTCTTGATTGCCCTCTCTCTCTCTTTTCTAAACTAAATTCCGCATTCATTAGATCTAGATACACCTAGCCATATTCGAAGTTTGCCTTCGCCCTAGACGTGAAAGGTTTAATTTCTGACGGTTTGGTCCTAAATCTCTATTTCAATTATTTAATTTAATTATTTGTTTATTATTTTCCTTAAAATTACTAACGCATGTATTTTGTTATTAGAAAGAGGTACGAGGCATCAAAGTAAGTACTTTAATGGTTTTTTATTGATGTTATGATGTAATAATCATGTTTAGGTTGTTATTATGATTCCTAGTATCATGTCTAGGGTAACTTTAATACTAAATATGATTGTTACGATGCCTTTTATGTTCTTCCTAATATTTATGATTGTTAGTATCATGTTAGGGCTAAAGATTTTATTTTTAATTCTTAGTGACATGCTATGGTTTGTTATTAATATTGTTAGTATCATGCCTAGGATCTTGCTATTCTTATGCTTTAACATGAACATGATTATTTTTATTATCATCATTATTATTATTATGATGCTTGATATATTTATTGTTATTGCTTGATCACACCTTTTATGCATGTTTAAAGGGAATTTTGTACTTGTAATCACTCTTAATAAGATAATTAATAATCTTGTTTAGGGTTAATTTGATTATAATTCAAGTGATTGCCAATAATAGATTTATTTGTGCATTAACATTCAACCAACATAGATAAACAGGTTTAGGGTAATCCTATTGATTGTATGTTAGTCCGAAAGCGCACAAGAATACGATCAGAATAAAGTAGAGACCTATTATTAAGGCAGGTTCAATCTCTTTTAGGTTGGATTTGTACCTTCATCCCCGAATCCTATTTGGTTCAAGACCTTATTGGAGTTGACGATCACTTGGATCGTTAAGGGGTGTAACCTTCACCTCGTGAACGGTGTACAAGTTCCTAAAACTTGTTGGCGACTCTTTTGCTCTATCTTCTTTCACTTTGGACGCCACCGTACTTTAGTGTATGATTACAGTGGGGTTCAAGCTAGGGGATTAACGCTTGAAATATTCCCTACAGTTTTTTGCGACTCTACTGGGGAGGATTTCTATTTTAATTCCTGAATTTGTTTCGGCAATGATTTAGAATGAGTGGATGAGACTCGAAATGTTCTAAGTATTTCATGTGCGTAATTTTGATTAACATTATTATCATATGCATAAAAATGATCTCATTGGAAAGACCATCCGTAATGAGTTAAAACATAGGACTTTACACGTAGGAAATTTTAGAAATATCTTTCACAACTAGGACTGAAATACACTGCGCGGAACTATAAAATTTTATCGAGCACAGAATGCTGCTGAGGCATGTAGGAATTAGCGTCAACGACCAGAGCAGTGGCGCAAGACATTTAACTGTAGCGCTAGACGACAGGCTTGTCGCCAGGCGCTACAGCTAAAACCTGGCGCCAAGCTCTGTTTGGTGGTGCCAAATTCTTCCAATACTGAGCCAGAAATATGCGTTCTAATTTCAACCGTTTTTTCGTATTGTTTGCTCGATCCTACTTCCTTATTGAGTTTTTCTCACTTTTTCTGAAACCCATATGTGTTCTACATATGGACATAACCCTCTGGGAATTCATGCTCCATCTACCTAATTGAACGCTCTGAGCAACAAAGGGTACATTTGAGAATGTTGAATTCACCAAACCATGGAAGCGAGTTTTTTCTAAAACTCGCGGTGTCCCATCCACTCGCGCCAACCCTTCACGGTTGGGCTTCCACGCGGTGCATCCGGACAATTAACCATTGACCCTCTATTGACTAAACCATATCCCGAACTTTAGAGAATTAGAGCCATGGTTAGGTTGCAAACTCATTGCATCATATTGTGCCTACTTGATTAATTATGCATTAATTGTTCTGCATATATATGCTTTCTTAACCGTTTTTTTGACTTGTGTTGAAATTAAATAAATTAATGACTTACAATACTTTGCCAAAGAATTAATTAATTAATTAATTTGAGTCAATAAAGTCCAATATTTTAATCAGAATTGACCTAGTATGACTTTAGGCATACCCCTGTTGATTAATAACACCGAAAACAGTCCCAGATTGAAGCTCCAGCATTGGCTCCAAAGTCTGGACTGTAGCGTTACTCTGTGGAGTGTGGCGCCTGGCGACAGCTCTGTCGTCTGGCGCTACACTACACAGTGCGACACCAGTCCTGTCGTTTTGCCGACAGTTCGGATTATTGGTCGAGTCATCACCTAGTGTCTAATTAACCAGTTTGCTAATTAATTCGGTTAATTTTCGCTGTCAATAGTACTTGGTTGAGTCATTAATCGAGTTTAGGCACTATGTCCCATGGTCTTACACAAGAGTCCAAGCATGTCACTTACACTCAACGCACACACCAATACACATACTTTGACCATGTCTAAGAGAGTCTTGTATGCGCATTTTTTTGGTCATTTTTTTAGGGGGGTAAGTCGGATATTAATCCTCCGATTTAAAAACTGTACTTAGTTCCCTAAAAATATGTACATTATTTTTGCTAAAAAATATACACCCATTTTTTATTTTTTATTTTTTCCTCTTTAAAATAAAAAACTGTAAAGTCAAGTTGATTCAAGTCAAGTAATTAAAACGCAAAATGGTTTAAATTACAGCGCGTGGTCAAGAAAGGAAGGACGGTTAATCAAAGACAACCTTTTCGTACAAGTCCAACTTTTCGACAAACCCATAGCTCGTAAGAGGAAAGCTAAGACCATAATGGCAACACAAGAAGAAGTTAATGAGCTTAGGAACCAACTGGTTACCGTGACTGAGGCACTGAAGCTCCTCACACTTAAGATCGATGATCCCGTGAAACAACGACAGATGGACCTCAAGCAAGAAAGTCTAAGCAAGCTATCTAGCGACTACAAGTTTCAAGGGTTTACTTCACAAGGGGTCTCGGTGGACAAAGATCTTCTTCCGCAAAAGTTCAATGCCAACGACATCCCGAAATTCAAAGCAACTGATAACCCTTATTTTCATTTAAGAGCCTTCGAAACAATAATGAGTATTAAGGGTATCGATAAGAAGGTTTTCCCCTCTCTGTTCTCACTATCTCTCGAGACCGTTTGCCAACAATGGTTCTTTTCTCTGAAAAAAGAAAAGACCTCTACCTGGGAGTCTATAGCAAACGCTTTCGTTGATAGATACAAGTGCAACATTCAAGTTGAGACTGACCATAGAGAACTTGAAATCCTCAAGCAGAAAGAGAACGAATGCTTCACTTCTTTCTTTAACAAATGGGGAGAAACCTCAGCTAAAATGATTGAGTTTCCAAGTGAAAAAGAGTCTGTAAGGTTGTTCATCAAGAACCTTCAAGAAAAATATTCCAAGCATCTCAAGTATCAAAATAATCTCCATACCTTCAAGGCCGTCAACGACATTAGGATCAATATTGAAGATGACCTAGCTAAGTTAAAAGCTGCCAACAATAACTCCAACAGTGGCTAGAAAGGAAAGAAGAGCGACAATCCTTCTTCTTCTAAAACCACCCACTCAAACAGCATTAACACTTTTAATTTAGGTGGAGTCCTTGCTATGAACAATCAAGGACAAAAGAAACCATTTAGGAGAAACTTTACTCCTATTGGCATCAGTTATGACACCGCATTTAATCGATTAAATGCAAAAGGTCTTATAACTCCTATTAGACAATTTGGGGACCCACCAGTCGAAAAGAGGTCGGCTAATTGGAACCCCAATGCACACTGTAAGTATCACCAAGGTAGAGGCCATCTCACCGAAAACTGTTGGAAGCTTAAGGAAGCTATCCAAGACTTAATCGATAACAACGAGTTACCATTGCCACTACCAGTAAGAAGCCAAGCATTGATAATGTACCTCTCGCTCATGCCTTAGCTATCTCTGATGAGGAAAACGAAGCTGGCCCCTCGTCTCTCATTAAACCTGTCAAAGAAATCCATGCCATTGAAGAAGACGAGAAGATATTCTTTGACGCCATGGATAGCCTTCCGGAACCGGCAAGTAAAGAAGACATACAATTGCTCACACTGTCTATGATTGAAGGGTCGCATTTGCTACGTGAAACTCTCAAAGCTATAAAGGAACTTCAAAAGAAATATGACGAGGTTCCACTCCCGAAAGATGTACCTAAGAGAGAATTCACACCCATGAGAACGACTTATGAGGCAAAGTATTTTCCTTTACAAGTCACTGAAAAACCTAAGAAGAGTAACAGAATTTACACTCCAATTAGGATCCCATATGCACAAATGTTCGAAATGCTCTCCGAGATTGCAAGATCAAACCTCTCGAACCGAGACCATTCGAATCATTGAAAAGGACAAATAGATATTATAGTCAGTATCATCAATCAGGGGTCACACTATCGAAAACTGTTTCAAATTCAAGGATTTAGTTCAGAAAATGATTGATGAAAAGAAACTAGTCTAAGTTCCACAAGAAGATGATGCAATAATTAATGGAGTTTGGGATAGTGACGAAGAAGATGTCTACTTAAAAGACATAGTAGGATCCCCACCTTCTGTGTCGTACGCCATGGATGACTTTTGGACTGAAGAAGACTCATCGATAGACGTCCTCACAAGATCTGGGAGAATGCAACCTCCCGTTTCAACACAACCTATGTCGACCACACAACAAGTTCCCATACCTATCATTGAAGATAATGATATCGTTAAGTAGTTTAAGAAGACAAAAGTTGGGATGAACGTATGGAAACTTTTGACGACATCTCGAGAACATAGGTTGGCTGTAATGAATGCCTTGGACAAAATAGGGATATATTCTGACACTACTCTTGAAGGGTTGGCCAACTTTCTCACAAGTGATCTTCCTAGTTCAATTAATTTGATCACCTTTTCTGACAAGGATTTACCTTCAGAATGTGACAAACATTACAAAGCATTAAACCTCACAGTAGTTTGCAAGAGAATGAATGTCCCTATGACTATTGTAGACAATGGATCGTCCATCAACGTCTGTCCACTTAGAACTGCAAGGATGCTAGGCATAAGGGATGAAGATTTAACTCCGTCTACACAAGGAATAAGGGCCTACGACAACACTCGTCGTCAAGCTCTTGGTAAAATTACCCTGAATGTAACAGCGGGAGCAATAGAACATGCTACTACTTTCCAAGTTGTAGACATTAGAGCTTCGTTCAATTTACTGTTGGGGCGCCCTTGGCTTCATGACCTAAAGGCCGTCCCCTCATCTCTCCACCAACAAGTAAAAGCCATAGTTGGGGGAATTCCTCTCACCATCAACGCTTCACATATGAGGATAAAGTCTATAGAAAATCTAATAATTAATGTGGAGCACGACGAGGATGATGAATACTTATGGGGCTTTAATGAAGAAGTTTCCTTAATCTAGGAGGATGAAAGGACCCCTCTTTGCCATGACCCCCATTCGAACATGATTGAAAATGCTATTATGAAGAAACAAGGACATTTTCCTGGGATGACACTTTCGAAATTGGTTTCGAACCGACTCAGAAAGATCTCAAGCGAGCCCAGAAAAAGTTAAAGGCACGTAGAGACGCTCGCACTCAAAACAAAGCAATCCCAATGGATCAGTACCCTCTTACACTTAATGGTCAATTTATAAAAGAAGGAGAGGACTATCCATCCCATGAATTTCTCGAGCCATTTGTTGTAAACAGTATAAGGCAACCGGGATTTGAGATTTTCTTGGATTGTTACTTCACAGATGAAATCCAACCTCCTGTCCATAAGGAGAAAGCACCCCTATGATTTGACTTTAACGTCATGGGATTACTATTTGGGCGAGGAAAGAATGAGCCAACTTACAGAGAAGATAACTCCTCGCTCATTCAAACAGTCTTACAAAGCGAAAGCTTCGATCCTTCGAAGCTAATCACTACAAGGGTGGCGTAAGACTATCAAGGTGACTACTCCAAGCGGAAGAAAAATGTCCATCACGACAGGGTAAGGACCAATGTTTGAAGAGTCGTTTGAGTCAGAGTCTGATTCAGAGTCTCTTTCTATAGAGTCTTCTAGGTCTTTAGTAGTAGCACCTTCCCCTCCTATTTCTTCTCCTTCTCCTTATTTCTTGTGTTCTTCTTTAACCAAAGATGACGAGCATTGCTTAACTAACAATGAAAAAGACAAATAAATTATTAAAGCAATGGAAACACTTGAAAAGAAAACACCGGTAATTGAAGAAATTGAAACGGTTGATATCTCAAATGATTCAATCGATAAAAGAGAAGTTAAAATAAGATTAACACTTAATGAACAAGAAGAACCAATTTAATTAACTTACTTAAAGAATTTATCGATGTATTTTCTTGGTCATACGAACATATGCCAGGCATTAATAGAGAAATAGCTCAACACAATATACCACTAATTCCAGGAGTGAAAACCGTAAAACAAAAGTTACGTCGAATGAAACCTGACGTAGCTCTTAAAATAAAAGAAGAAGTCTAAAAACAAATAACTGCAGGTTTCATCAAGGTATCCAAATACCCCGAATGGGTCGCCAATGTCGTCCCAGTTCCGAAATAAGATGGAAGGGTAAGAATGTGTGTCGACTATCGAGATCTAAACAAGGCAAGTCGAAAGGACGACTTCCCTTTACTACACATCGACATTCTGGTAGATAACACAGTAAATCACGCGCTTCTCTCATTCATGGATGGGTACGCAGGTTATAATTAGATTCTCATGGCTGAAGAAGACATAGAGAAAACAACTTTCATAACACCATGGGGCACTTACTGCTACACGGTAATCCATTCGGGTTGAAAAACGCGGGTGCTACTTACCAACGTGCAGCAACAGCCTTACTCCATGACATGATGCATAAAGAAGTCAAAGTATATGTCGACAACATGATTGTAAAATCAAAGGACCGTCTAGGCCATCAATTAGCCATAAGGAAATTTTTCGAAAGGCTAAGAAAATATAATACGAGGTTGAACCCATCTAAGTGTGCTTTTGGAGTCACCTCAGGCAAGCTTTTGGGTTATGTCATAAGCTGTAGAGGAATAGAGATCGACCCAACCAAGATCAAAGCAATCATGTCAATGCCACCGCCCAAAACCGAGAAACAGATTCGAGGATTTATTGGCTGGTTGCAATACATAAGTAGGTTCATATCAAAATTGACGACAACATGTGAACCAATCTTTAAAAAGCTCAAGAAGAATGTACTAGTGATATGGGATGAAGAGTGTCAAAAATCCTTTGAAAAGATCAAAGCCTATCTCGCAAATCCTCCCGTATTAGCACCGACACTTCCCGGAATACCTCCTAGGTTATATTTGACGGTTACCAAAAAGACAATGGGAGCTATACTAGCACAAGAAGTAGAAGGCAAAGAAAACGCAATCTACTATCTAAGCAAGAAGATGCTCGAATACGAAGCACGCTATACACCACTTGAGAAGTTGTGCCTCGCCTTGATGTGGGCCACAACCAAGTTAAGACATTACATGCTAGTGCATACTGTCTTTGTAGTCTCCCGATTAGATTAACTCAAGTATCTATTCGGGAAATCTACACTCAATGGACGCATATCAAGATGGATAGTCAATTTAGCCCAGTTTGATGTAAGGCTTATGCCGCAAAAAGCTATCAAAGGATATGTGGTGTCAGACTTTTTAGCAGACTTTCCAATAGAAGACTCGACGCCAATACAAGACAATGAATTTCCAGATGAAGACTTAATGGTCACTGAAGATGATACTTGGACCTTGTACTTCGACGGAGCCTCAAACCAAAAGGGATGTGGCGTCCGAGTATTACTAGTATCACCTAAAGAAGAGCATGTTCCAATCTCCATAAAGCTTAATTTCGACGTTACCAACAATGCTGCTGAATATGAAGCATGCGTGGTAGGCCTTAAAACAGCTTTGGCATTGGGAGTAAAAAAGTTAAGGATATTCGGAGACTCTTCTTTGATTATCAATCAAATATCTTAAAGGTGGAAAGTAAAGAGCGAAAGTCTAGCCCCTTACCAAACCTATTTGGAAACTCTTACCGATCAGTTAGAGAAGGTAGAATACACATAATCTACCTAGGGAAGAATTGCTACAAAAATACGGCATTCAACATCATCATTCTTCCCCTTATAGACCTCAAGAAAATGGAGCAGTCGAGGCAGCTAATAAAAATTTAAAGACTATCTTCGAGAAAATGACGGAAAATTATAAGGATGGCCTGACAAAGTTCACTTCGCATTGTGGGGTTATCGCACGTTAATTCGCACATCAACAGGAAATATGCCATTTTCCTTAGAATATGGAATGGATGCCGTACAACCTGTCGAACAAGAAATTCCATCTCTACGCATTGCATTAGAGAGAAAACTCGATGAAGTTGAATGGACTAGGGCGAGATATGAAGAATTAATTCTACTCGATGAAAAACGACTAGAAGTTCTACATCACACTCAGTGTTATCAAACTCGTATGGCTAGGCATTTTAATAAGAAGGTCAAGACAAGAAATATCAAAGTAAGAGACTTGGTGTTAAAAGCATTAAGGAAAAATGTTTTAGATCCAAGGGGAAAATTTAGACCTAATTGGTCTGGACCCTACATTGTCAAAACAATCCTGTCAGGAGATGCACAAAACTAACTGATATGGATGGCAATGATTTCTCGAACATGACAAATCTTGACCAACTCAATAAATACTACCCATAATTACTTGAGTAGGATACTCAAGAGAGCTACGTTTGGCCTGATTCCTTAATAAAGGATACGTAGACAAGCCTTTACGGGTGCGGCCACTTTATTTTTCAAAAAAAATCTCGCGCCCAGAATTAATTAAAAATTTGATAGAATATCGGCGAAATATCGGCGTCACGGAAAACAGTCCAACGCCAGCAGTTGGGCATTAGCGCCAGCCGACGACCACCAGCGCCAGCCGACGGCACCGTCGCCTGACGCCAGACTTCCGTGGCTGGCGCCAGTCGTAGATAAGCGGTGCCAATTCAGAGTTTGAATTTTGGGAATATTTCGGTGTTTTTCGGGAAATTTTCGACTTCCATACTCGAAGAATTTCTGGAAAATTAATTTTTTCGGTTTTCATTGCTTTAATAAAATAAATTAAAAGCAAATAATTTAATTAAAAGCTGAAATTTCATTAATGAAATAAAGTTACATTATGGATGGAATTTTAATAAAGCTGAAATAAATTAACTTTAAATAAAAAAAAACATAAACTAAGTCTACTAAATGGAAATTAAGCAATGCTCCTAATCTTTCTTTTCTTTCCTAGCCCCTTTCCAATTTTTGTCTGCTTCCTCCTCCTCATCCATAACCTTAGCTAGTAGGCATCCTTTAGAGGACCTATATTCAATCTTAGAGTAGATAATTTCTCCTTCAGCTAGGACTCCATGCTCCTTTTCTACCCAAGCTTTTTTCTCTGTGGTGTTAGCTTTCTTTTTCCCTTTTCTTAGGTAGTACTTTTCTTCCTAGGCATTGCAGGTGTTTTGAATTCTACTCTGTCACCTAAGCGTTCCTTGGCAGGAATCACCCTGTCACCTAGACGACTCTTCACATCAGTTTTACCTTGATTTTTCTTCGAGTCCATCGCAGGTTTCTTCAGCAACCACTTCTTCACATCATTGGGCAAGGAAGGAGGAACCTTTTGGGTAATCACTTCCCATAGAGGTCTGGCACTCCAATAAGCATCAAATCTGTCTACTTCCTGGCAGATAGGGAACTCGTAGGGAGGACGAAGATCTCCGGAAGGAATATTCTGAAGCAAGCCGTATTTTCTTTTTACCCTGCAGGGATAGTAATAAGTCATACGGGACAAACTTGGAAGATGGCAGAAAGGTTGCTTGTTGACACCAACCATCCTTTCTATTTTCCACCATGGGATGACCCACTTGATAGCAACATTGCGAGATTCGAAGACCCTTCTCCATTCATGGCGCCCCATCTTAGAGAAGCGTTTCTTCCTCCTCAGGAAGCAATTCGGAGTGTACTTCTCAATGTTGTCCGAAGGGCTAATTAATTCTAGCCTTTCCATTAGCCACATCTGTAACAAAATTGCAATGCAAATAAATTATTATTATTATACAAAAATATATTTTTTGATTTTTGTAATTAAAAATATTAATTTTCTACCTGTAATAAAATTGGAGAATGCCGAAAAGGTGCTTTCGGGTTCCTTTTCAATTCATCAAGACTAATCATAGTCTCTCCAACTATCAATGGCATTGGATTTCTCCCTGATTCAATTTGTTCTAGTACGGTGGTTATAATTGATTGATCCTCATTATTTTTACCACTACTAAGAAAAAATTGATTAAGCATAAAAAATAAGAAAGCCCTTCTTCTATAAATATGAAAAGATTCGGAGAGAGGTTTATCAAAATAATGGCGAGCAAATTCTTTCAAATTAACTATGTTGCCATCTACTATTTTTGATAGATCCCTTTCTTTTAAATTGAAGAAGCGTTCAAAATCCTTGTAATAATCATCTATTCTAGGGAAACCTAAAATTAACTATGAGGTCTATTGCAGGGAAACCTAAAATAACACAAAATTCTTCTGGCAAAGGGCTAATTTCATCATACCCTATTCTAAAGCAATGAGTATCAACATTCCAACATTCTAGAGCGGTATGAATAAAATTTAAGTCAAGATCTACCCCTTTGATACAATAAATTCCCCCCAAGTGGAACAAATTTAATTCTTTTCTTTCATTGGCGTTAAGAGACCGACACCATTCATGGGTGTATTGGGTAAAAGTTTTGGTGACTAGAGACATGATATATTTTTTTTCTTCTAAGGTCAAGAATTATATTATTTGCTGAAATTATGAAAAGAATCGGCTGGGCAGGGGGCTATATATGCACGAAATTGGAGCAGTTTGAATCTGGATAGGATACGAAGTCAGTGCTATTTGGCGCTAGACGATGTTATTGGCGCCAGACGCCAAAGCTTTGCACCACAAGCCAAGTGTAGAGCCTAGCGCTATACCTAAATGCGTGGCGCCAGCTGCCGCTAATTTACCTCGTCATACGCGCTTTCTAAAATCACATTTTTACCTTAATTCGAGTCTACTAATGACTTTACGGCTTCCTTATCTTTTTATTCTTTTTTTTAATTAATATAGTTATTATGTTAATTATATTATTCTTTTGGATTTTATCTAGGTTAATTTCCAAGTTTTTATAAACCTAACATTTTATTTGACTTTTCCTTTTTTCATTTTTCTTTTTGGGAGAGAAAGTCGGATACCCTCCATCAATAATAAAAATGACGGAATTTTTGCGTAAAATTACTTGTCACACTTTCTTGCACACACAAACATGTACATAATAATATAAATAAAATATGAAAAAACATGATAATAAAATAAACTAATAATAGTATGTACATACAAAATATGTCTAAAAAAATGAGTCTAACTAAAAGGCAAAGTTCTATACAAAGTCAAAATAAAAAAAGCACAGGAATAAACTACGGCGCCGGGGGACGTACACCCATCATCTCGTAAAACTGCGCCGTACGAGGAGTAACCTCTCCACCAGCCTCGACTCCAGCTCCAGTCTCCTCGGGAGGAGGAAAACTCAGCACAGGACCAGTCCATCCGAGATCAACTTGAGGCTGAGGCTGCGAAGGCTGCTGCGATGAGGAGCCGACCTTGAACATCCCAACACCTCTAAGAGCCAAGGTAGCCTCTCCCTGGCCTACCGGCACCACATGAGCACCCTTAGAGGAAGAACCCGAGCCCTCTGCCAAATCAGCACGGGCAGCCTCAGAGCGACGCCTCGAGCTACACCTCGCCGGATCCCTCCGCACCTCAGGTCTCGTGCGGGTACGAGAAGCAATAGGCTGACTCTGCAAAAGGAATTAAAATCAGAAACAAGGCAAAATCGAAGCGGTAATGTAAAACATATGAAAGAAAGACTACCTCCTGAACGACGTCGTCCCAAGGACAGGTAGCCACATTCCTCATCCGGACAAGCTGGCTCCGGAAGGCATCTATACATCGTGCAATCGCCGAAACCACCTCGCGCGAGAACTTTCAAGGAAATAAGTCAGTAAACATGCATAATATATGTGGACAAAAGTTACAAATAAAAAAGCTTACCTGAGTCTAGTGGCGAGGAATCGACCTCTCTACGAAGTGCTCGTCCTCAGGAGCCGGAGGAATCATCTCCTCAATCTGCCTGTATGTCCCCTGGTAATGGATAGACATACGGTGTGGCACGAACTCTGCAACATCTTCCTAATGAAGCAAAACCAAGTCAGTAAAGCATTACTTGGGGGCTACTTAATGAAAAATAAAAGCTGAAAAATCGTACCGCCACATCCTCAGCCGGTACAGGAACTAGAGCTAACAACGGCAGTAGCTCCTCCGCATAGCATCGCTCAGGGATCGTGCAAGATCGCCAAGGGGTACCAGCTCCCTCTGACATGCTCAACAACCTCGCGGTGTCAAACATGTGACGTGGTGGAGGAGCCGGAATGACAAAGGTATCGGAGGAATTCTGTCTAGCAACCCTCTCTCTCAGGTATGAGATCGCTCCATAAGTCCCCTAGAAATAGCGACGCTCGGCAGAATACTGTGCGGCTAATCCAGGGACTGCCAGGCCGACCCACAGCCGTTACAGCACCTCAGGCTCCTGCAAAGAACGTCAATCAGGCAAAAGTCTACCTAAAGCATCCCAAAATGGCAAATAAGAAAAGAATCATACCGCGATGATCTAGTCTCGGACATACGCAGTGGACATCCCCACATGGCGGCTTCCCCAGGAAGCACTTAGTGGAAACCTGCGCGGCGACGGTCTCGCCGGCACAGCAGAAGGAAAGTATTCGTAGAACCAAATCTACAAGGAGTTAAAATTATCAGCAAGTGCTAGCTAAAGTGTAGAGCTAAACTTTATAGGGAATAATATTTACCTCTATGACCCTCCAAAAGCCGGAAAAAGCAACATTCGTCCCGAAGGACCAGTGTCGACACGAGTCCCTCATCGCACGAATGAAGTCAGCATAGGCCAAGCTGGTCCAGTCGTAAGTCCCGATCCGATGTAGATCGCGGACGGCAGGAAGGTAGTAAAGCAGCGCCCTACTATCCTTGTCAAGGGAGAACGTCCCTGACAACAAAATAAGCACAAAGATGCGCACCCGTTGCTCTCGGGTGGTCACACCATCGTCAAAAGCAGTTGCCAGAGTCGAGCGGCGAATCCCCCCGGCGCTGAACTGAGACGACTCTATCTCAGCCCAAGCCCGAATAGTAATCGGCCCTAAATGCTCCTCGACCTCGGGGGAAAAGACGTCGATCCCACTATCGAACGGCAGTGGCACGGAGCTGAACTCCAGTCCTGTGATGAGACTGAAGTCGGTAGGAGTGACCATCATCTTACCCCAAGGAAAGTGGAAAGTGTTGGTGGTGTCCCAAAAGAACTCCATCAGAGCACGCACTACGTGGTAACCCCCGCTGGAGGCAACCATCGCCTCGGAGGTCTCAAACAACGCAGCAAGACCGCAAGACTCCCATAGGAGTCTCGTCTCGACATCTCTGGCAATGTACATCTTGTACAACCTAAACCGTCACAACCGGAGCCATGACAGCGCGTCCTCCCAACGGTGATGCCCCGTCTCACCCTCTCAGAAATGTGGTGGACGAGGACAAAGAACAAGGTCCTCTCATCCCACTCAGGGTGTCGACCAAGCGAAGTGAACGGTGCGGCTTCGTCCTCCACGGGCTCATGCTCCTGTCGAGTGTCTCGGGACCGTGAACCAGAGCCTCGCTATCTAGCCATGCTACATTATGCAGAATTATCATTAATTAAGGTTCTATAGTATCTAAGGTTCGCCTAGCCGCATGATACTATATTCGCTACAAAAAAAAGAGAGTACGTAGTACTAAAACAGAGCAAAAATTCAAAATGAGCATAACGACCTTTTTCAAGCAATCAAACAATTTCTTGCAATACTATAGTAATTATTGTGACAAATTGGACAAGAATTGCTAGCAAAAACATCAAGAACGGGCCACATTGCATTCCTGAACTCAAGAAGTTCAACAATGGCAATTCATTCATTTCTTCACCAAATTGAGTCAAACAAGTCTCAAATTACTCCCAAGGCAATATATAAACATAATCAAGCAATTTCATGGCATAAAATTTGACAAACGAAGAGAATTAAGCATTCTAAGTTTCGAAATTTCATGAAATTAGAATATAAACATGTGCAAAATTTATAAAAACTGGTGTGAGTTCGAAGAAAACATACATAGATTGAGAAAATGGATGAAATGAGCTTTGATTTGCAACAAATTTGAGTGAATTTGAATGAGAAACGAGCAAGAACGAAGCAAATGAAATTCTGGAGATTTTGGACCAACTTCCGCGACGAGCAACAGCGAAAATGAAGAAGAAAGGGGTATTTAAGGAATATCCCGTTCTGGCGCCAAGCGCTAGACCTTGGCGTCAACAATTAGGCTTGGCGCCTGGCGTTAATCCAAGCGCCTGGCGCTAAGGCTATTTGTGTGGCGCTGATGCTTTTTCAGCGGCACCAGGACACTCAGCCACTCAGTGAGGTTGTTCTACCCTTTTTGCAATATATTTTGGGTTCCTTGGTACGTCAGTTAGCCTCTCTAAGCAATTTGACACGATTTTTAGTAATCGGCTTGATTGCACGAAGTGATCGACCTGATGAAAGATCGTCTCACTTAGCTTAAAGCGCCTAAGCATTGGCTCATTAACAAAAGGCACCGACATAGTGGTTCATTCGCAAAAGGCACCGACGTACAGGTTCAGAAGCAACAAAAGCGCTGACGTACAGGCAAAGCGGAAGCAAAGTTCAAGCAAGCTTTTAATGATTGACAAGCGGAGATCTTTGGTAGTTTCTTGAAAAGTTATTTTAAGAAAACAATTAATCCAGTTTGGATGGTCCATTATATGGGTCTAATAGTAGTGTAGTTATATGGCGCTTGACAAGAGCTTTCCAACGATATATTATAAGCCCAATTTCGATGAATATTGAGGAAGTTATGGCCAATTTACTGAACTGGGCCCGGTTTGAGCCTTATATGCGGCCCAATGATCTAGGGGAGGGCCTAATATAGATTTATCATTCCTAATGCAATTAGGAATGATTTTAGTCTTCCATTCTTCTATAAGGTTCTTTTCATTCCTAATTCAATTAACATTGATAAATTGACTGTTGTTGACTTTGCAATGTTTTAATTAAAATCAAAGAGCGTATTTTGAGGGAAATACGATTTTATCCTCCTGTACGGGAATTTTTATTTGATTTTAAGAAAACGCGTGATTTTGTGAATCAGCGCCGAACGCCAGCTGTAGCGCCTGGCGCTACGCTTGGCGTCTGGCGCCAATAGCCAGCGTTGGAGCTGGTTCGGTTTTATGTGCGCCAAACTCGGTTTTGATATTTTATCTTTTTGGCTGATTTTCTTTATAAATAACGTCGTAAAAACTCCGTTTTAATTCACCAACTCTCATCAAGATTCTCTTGATTGGTCTCTCTCTCTATTTTCTAAACTAGCTTCTCTCAAATATTAAAATTCCGCATTCATTAGATCTAGATACACCTAGGCATATTCGAAGTTGCCTTCGCCCTAGACGTAAAAGGTTAAATTTCTGAGGGTTTGGTCCCAAATCTCTATTTCAATTATTTAATTTAATTGTTTGTTTATTATTTTCCTTGAAGTTACCAACGCGTGTATTTTTTTATTAGAAAGAGGTACGAGACATCAAAGTAAGTACTTTAATGGTTTTTTATTGATGTTATGACGTAGAAATCATGTTAAGGTTGTTATTATGATTCCTAGTATCATGTCTAGGGTAACTTTAATACTAAATATGATTGTTACGATGCCTTTTATGTTCTTCCTAATATTTATGATTGTTAGTATCATGTTAGGGCTAAAGATTTGATTTTTAATGCTTAGTGACATGCTAGGGTTTGTTATTAATCTTGTTAGTATCACGCCTAGGATCTTGCTATTCTTATGCTTTAACATGAGCATGATTATTTTTATTATTATCATTATTATTATTATGTTGCTTGATATATTTATTGTTATTGCTTGATCACACCTTTTATGCATGTTTAAAGGGAATTTTGTACTTGTAATCACGCTTAATAAGATAATTAATAATCTTGTTCAGGGTCAATTTGTTTATAATTCAAGTGATTGCCAATAATAGATTTATTTGTGCATTAATATTCAACCAACATAGATAAACAGTTTTAGGGTAATCCTATTGATTGTATGTTAGTCAGAAAGAACATATGAATACGATCAGAATAAAGTAGAGGCCCATTATTAAGGCAGGTTCAATCTCTTTTAGGTTGAATTTGTACCTTCATCCCCGAACCCTATTTGATTCAAGACCTTATTTGAGTTGACGATCTCTTGGATCGTTAAGGGGTGTAACCTTCACCTCATGAACGGTTTATAAGTTCCTAAAACTTGTTGGCGACTTTTTGTTCTATCTTCTTTCCCTTTGGACGCCACCGTACTTTAGTGTATGATCACAGTGGGGTTCAAGCTAGGGGATTAACGCTTAAAATATTCCCTACTCCCGTGTTTGCGCGTAAGCCTATGCGTGGCTGCTGCATGCTGCCAGCAGCATGGCGTGCCAACAAGCATCAAGCAGCAGCACGGCACAGCAGCAGCATGGTGATGTGCGCGCTGTGCGTGCTGCCTTGCTTGGCTGGCCGCGGCTGGTGCAACCACGAGCATGTTGGTGCGTGGCTTGGGACTTGGTGCATGCGTCGTGTGATAGGGGATATGCGTAAACGTTGCTTCCGAATCAATGTAGTGCAATGAGTTCATACAACATGGCCATCTAGGGCCATGTTATTGATGTGTGAAAGTTCGCTGATGTGTGAAAGTTCGCTGATGTGGGCGGTGTAGCGCTTAGCGATATCGGGCCCACTCCCATGTTCATTGAGCATCAACCGGTTGTGCGAAATGTGAGCACTCCAGGTCTTAGTGCTAGGAACTTAGACATTTTGGACTACGTAATTTTTGCTTAAATTGCCGTATTAATTATTTTATTAATCTAATTTGTTTTTAATTATTTTAATAAATTTTGGAGGCTAGGCCTCGGTTTTTAGCGGCATTGGCAAAACTTATTTTGACAAATTTTGGGTTTTACCGGCTTAATTAATTGGATTAATTAAGTTGGATGATAAATTTAGTGGGAGCTTCAAATGTTAATTGCGCTTACTTACATAACCGGTTAAAATAAGTTTGACTTGTTTTAATTAGGCGTGTTAATTGGATTAACCACCTAGATTAGTTACTAGTTCACGGGTGTGTGTGCATTGTTACTTGTTTATCGTTATAAAATGCATGGGTCATTCCCAAATAGTGAATGGATGAATGGAATGTATATTCTCTCACAGGTTTTATGAAATGGCAACTAGTGGAGCCCGATTAAGATAGAAAATACGGACTGCGATCCGTGATGTATTTTTGTAAATCTAAATACGGTCTGCGTACCGTTGAGTATTTTTGTACCTTAATATTTAGATTAGTCCTAATTGTAGATACTAGTAGTTGCATTTAATTATGGTCAAGTCTAGAAGATGGGGGTTCTTGGAAGACGTAGCCATGAAGTTGCAATTGAAGACTTTTTGAAGATTTGAAGATCTCAAGGGGTCATACTAGTTGCCAAATGCATCTATACTTATGTTTTACTATATATATATATGTATATATATATATATATATATATATATATATATATATATATATATATATATATATATATATATATATATATATATATATATATATATATATATATATGAATTATACGTTAGATGCATGTTTAGGATTTCGAATTGTTGTGATGATTAATTAAGTTTATGTTTTCCTATATATATATATATATATATATATATATATATATATATATATATATATGTTTATGTATATGAATTATACGTTAGATGCATGTTTAGGATTTCGAATGTTGTGATGATTAATTAAGTTCACTTAAATCAACCAACATAGAAACCCTGAGTCCCTAAATATTGAGAAAAACTTGTCATTCCAAAACAACACTTACCAACCGAACGAGGGTAGTGGTGGGCTACGCCAAAGCGAGGCATCACTTCTCACCTTGGAGCGTAAGGCATACCGGGTATGCAAGTTGGTTTTGGTTGTACTCAATGATATGAGTGACGAAGTCCTAACATGTCATGGCAAAGTGAATAAATTGTTGAGAGAGCATTAGATGCGACGATTTATTCAACAAAGAGTGGCTTGGAGCCATAAGCAAAGCTTTGCTTACCTTAGGAGATTGAGTGTTAAGACAAGCCAAAGCATGCTTAACCACTCTTTGTTTCTTCGGATCTTGAAATCGACTTATTCTCACCAAATTGGGGACTACTTTGAATGTGTGAATAAGACGTTTTAAATAAGTTTGATTAAAAATGCATGAATTCAATCTTATTTAAATATCATGAATGGTTTTTCATTTCAAATTCTTTCAATTGTAGAATCATGTCTTCAAATAACTCAAACAACCAATTCTCGTGACGCTCAATTCTCGACAAGGAGAAGTTGAGTGGGCCAAATTTTCTTGATTGGCAAAGGAATTCGCAAATCGTTCTCATGCAAGAGTAAAAGGAATATGTCCTTGATGTGGAAATGCCCGAGGCTCCCAATGAGAAGGTGACTTAGGCTGCCCTAAATTGATGGCAAAGTTCCAATCGAGATGTCAAATGCATCATGTGGGCCACAATGTCTCCTGAGCTTCAAAAGACTTTCTTTGAGAAAGAGACAACTTTTGAGATCATTTCTGAACACCAAAATATGTTTCAAGAGCAGGCCCGAACTGAAAGGTTTGAAACCCACAGGTAGATCCTTGAGAGCAAGCTCAAGAAAAGAGAGCCAGTCAGCCCACATGTACTCAAAATGGTAGGATTGTTTGAGAACATGGGAAGGCTTGATGCGGGGTATTCAACCGAGATAGCAATTGACATCATTCTCCACTCGCTGCACAAAGGCTATGATCAGTTCAAGATGAACTATAACATGCACAACATGGAGAAAACCCTCACTGAGCTTCATGGTATGTGAAGCAAGCAGAGCAAACGCTCAAGGATGAGGGGAAGCATGATATGCTCATGATTAAAAAGGGCAAGTCGTTCAAATTCTCAGACAAGAAGAGGAAAGCCTTTAAGGGGAAGGGCAAAAAGAAAACCATTCCGCCTAAGTCTAAAGCTACCAAGGATAACAAAGACAAGAAGATATCGTCCTCTAAATCTGATTCCGAATGTTTCTACTGTAAGAAAAAGGGACAATGGAAGAGAGATTGCCTCATGTTCAAGGAAGATAAGAAGAACGGAACCGTTACTTCTAAATAAGGTATATTCATTATAGACTTTAACTTCACTAGCTTAGCATCATGGGTATTAGATAACGGATGTGGCTCACACCTTTGTTCTACTTCTCAGGGACTAAGGAACGCTAGAAGGCTAGAGAAGGGAGAGGTTGAACTCCGGTTCGACAATGGAGCCAGAATTAGTGTCGTATCCGTAGGAACTCTCAGTTTGTCTTTGCCCACCGAGATAGTTTTGGAACTTGATAATGTTTATTATGTTCCTAATATTACTAAAAACATCATTTCAATTTCGGCGTTAGACGCCAAGGGTTTTGAATTTCGAGTAAAAGACAATGAATGTTCATTTTATCTCGATAATGTTTTATATGGTATTGCACATTCTGAAAATGGTCTTTATGTGCTTGATTTAGAAGAACAAGTTTATAATGTGAATAATACTGAAAAAAAGGGATAAGACCAGGGAGTCAAACCAAACTTATTTGTGGCATTGTCGTCTTGGCCATATTAACATCAAACGCATCAAGAGACTTCTACAGGAAGGTGTTCTTGACTCTTTTAATTTAGAATCGTTTGAGAATTGCGAGGGATGTCTATTAGGCAATATGATTAAACAGCCATTCTCCAAGTTGGGAGAAAGGGCAGGAGACTTATTAGGTCTAATACACACTGATGTATGTGGACCAATGAGCTCCACCACAAGAAATGGACACCAATATTTTATCACCTTCACAAATGACTATAGTAGATATGATTATGTCTACCTAATGTCGCATAAATCTGAATTGTTTGAAAAGTTTAAAGAATTTCAGAGTGAAATTGAACATCAGCTTGGCAAGAAAATCAAACCCCTTCGATCGGATAAAGGAGGTGAATACTTGAGCCAAGAATTCGATGACCATCTGAAAGAAAAGGGTATACTTTCAGAATTAACACCTCCAAGAACTCCACAATGGAACGGAGTATCCGAAAGGAGAAATCGGACCTTGTTAGACATGGTACGATCAACAATGGGTCTTTGTGATCTTCCTATCTCTTTCTGGGGACACGCACTTCTAACTACGGCAGTAACACTTAACCGTGCACCATCAAAAGCTTTAGAAAAGACTCCACATGAATTATGGACAAAGAAACCTCCTAGGTTGTCTTTTCTAAAGATATGGGGATGCAAAGCATATGTCAAGAAATTGATTTATGACAAAATTCATCCCAAATCTGACAAGGTTTACTTTGTGGGCTACCCAAAAGAAACCAAAGGGTATTACTTCTACAACAAATAAGAGACAAAGTGTTTGTTGCTCGCGATGGTGTCTTTTTGGAGAGGGAACACCTTTCCAAAATGACAAGTGGGAGGAAAATCAAACTCGATGATGTTCGTGAGGATGAGCAACAAAATTAGAATGACAGTCAAAGGGCTCAAACAACATCTGTTGACGCTGGTTAAAATGATCAAAATGTGCAAAGGCAAACCAACAATGCAAATGCTTAATCCATTACCCTACGTAGGTCTCAGAGGCCGAGATCTCAACCTGATAGATATCTTGGTTTATTATTAATCAAGATCTCAGAGGACATTCTGATTATGGATGGAGATGAACTGGCAACCTACAAGCAAGCGATGACAAGCACCGACTCTGCTAAATGACATGAGGCCATGAGATCTGAAATGGATTCCATGTTTGAAAATCGAGTCTGGGACTTGGTTGACTTACCTGAAGGTTATACACCTATCGGTTGTAAGTGGATTTGAAAGATGAAAACTGATAAAGATGGAAATGTATTCATTTACAAAGCTAGATTGGTGGAAAAAGGTTACATACAAGTTCATGGTATTGATTACGATGAGACCTTTTCACCAGGCGCAATGCTGTATATTATAACTATGAAATATGGCAGATGGACGTCAAAACCGCCTTCCTAAATGGTATTTTAGAAGAAACTGTGTACATGACACAACTTGAAGGTTTTGTCGACCAAAACAACGCTGGGAAGGTTTGTAAGCTTAAGAAGTCCATTTATGGACTAAAGCAAGGTAGCAGAAGTTGGAATCTGCGATTCGATGAAGCCATCGGGAAGTTTGGTTTTATTAAGAATCCAGATGAATCTTGTGTTTACAAGAAGTTCAGTTGGAGTGACATCGCCTTCTTAATCTTATATGTCGATGACATATTGCTCATTGGAAACAACATTCCGTTGTTAGAGTCTGTAAAGGCCTGGCTTGGAAAATGCTTCTCAATGAAAGACTTAGGAAAGGCTCAGTACATACTAGGCATCAAGATCTATAGGGATAAATAAAAAAGGATGATTGGATTGAGTCAAAGTACTTATATTGATGAGGTACTTTCTCAATTTGGCATGGAGGAGGCCAAGAGAGGTCACCTGCCAATGTCACATGGAATAACCCTAAGAGAAAAACAGTGTCCACATACACCTGATGAGCGGGAAAGAATGAATCTGATTCCATATGCTTCGCTTATTAGATCGATCATGTATGCCATGATATGTACTAGGCCAGATCTATCGTATGCATTATGTGCTACGAGCCGTTACCAATAAGATCCAAGAGAGGCCCATTGGACTGCGGCCAAGAATATCCAAAAGTACCTGAAAAGGAACAAGGATAAATTCCTGGTGTATGGTGGTTAAGAGGAATTAGTTGTTAAAGGTTATACCGACGCAAGCTTCCAGACAGACAAAGACGATTTCAAATTGCAATCTGGATATGTATTCTGTCTAAATGGAGGAGCGTTCAGTTGGAAGAGTGCCAAGCAGAGTACAACTGCAAATTCTATAACTGAAGCTGAGTACTTAGCAACTGCTGAAGCGTCTAAGGAGGCTGTTTGGTTTCGTAAGTTCATTGGCAAACTTGATGTTGTAACCTCAATAAAGGGTCCAATAGCCATCTATTGTGACAACAATGGAGCTATTGCTCAGGCCAGAGAGCCAAGGGAACATTAAAAAGTCAAACATGTCAAACGACGATTTCACATGATTTGAGAATGGAAATTAGAAGGTGAAATCAGAATTTGCAAAGTTGGAACGGATGACAATGTAGCCGTTCCACTTACTAAACCTTTGCCTCAAGTGAAGCACAACAAGCATGTTAAGGCAATGGGAATCAGGCATGTAGGACACTGGCTTTGATTTCCTTGTTGAGTGTTTTAGTTAAATTTTGAACATTTAATGTAAGACACTAAAAAAAACCATTCAAGTTTTGGAGTAATATAAATTTCATGCAATATTTTATCACTCCGTTTGCTATTTAATTGTGGTTTAGGATTAAATAATGAGTCCATTCGATTCTTAGAATATTCAAAATAGGGTATCAAGATCAATCTTGGTAAGGAAACACCTATTAAGTGAACGTTGAATATTATAATAAAAAATTATCTCTTATCGAGGTCATTTAAACGATTGACAATTAATGACCAACTGAGATTAGGGTGTAGTCTGATTTATAACACCGTTTCTTGTGCTACGAGGACATGATTGTCATAAATAATTTGCACAGGTTTTGGTTTAGAACCATACTGGATCGACCTATGAGAATACTTTAAGAAATTAAAACGTCATAAGTATACTTCTCATTATGGCTATCGGAACCTATTTCCTCGACAATGAGTATTGTGAGTTCTCTTGTTTGAGTACTAGTTCGCTTTGATGTTGTCAAACGTCTGTCGTAATAGGGGATTATAACGGCAACACTCGAGCGGCTAGGTCCTCTCAGTAAGAGGAACTACATTACAGACTGGGAATGTCCCCCTCCTAAAATAGGGAAGATGTCTTTGTTGTGTACAAGGCCTCTCGTAGAGCGAAACTATAAAAATGCATGGATGTGCTCGGATGGATTTTAGAAATCATCTGTGTTGACAGTCGGACTCGGAATCTGAAAACACTTCTGGACGTAATAAGGATGACATAATAATCTTACCTTATAGTTCATGAAGAGACATTAAGCGACATAGGAAAAAGGTTGTACACTAAATGCGCACTTGTCCGAAAGGACAAGTGGGAGATTAAAAGGAATGGTGTCCTTCGAACAAGTGTACTATTCCTTTAGGGGGTTCAAAATTATTAGAGAGTTAATATATTCCGTAAGGTCAAGTGATCGGAATTTCTAGGTGGAGGTCGCTTCCGATCAGTAATATTAATGTATAATTAATATTACAGCTTAATCTTTACTGAACCCTTTGGGTCACACCCTTTGTAGTAAACGAACTGACTCGACAAAATTAATTCGAAAGAAATTAATTTGTCGCCCGAGTATTAAATATTTAGACGTCGGAAATTCGAGCTTAGAGCGTCGGAAGTCGAGTCAAAAATAATAAATGACGAGACGCGCAAATAATAATAAATTGCCAATATTTCCCAAAATACCCCTAGCATCGGAGTGCCTTGAGCATCCGAGTGCTAGGGGCAAAAATGTCCTAGCATAGGTGGCTAGCAAGCGCACTAAGTCGAGCCATGCACGGTCGGCTAGTGCGTGCTAGCGCACCATAGCTAGCAGCCGCAAACATTTGTGCTAGCAGCAGCTAGCTGCCGCAAGCCGTGCGTGCTAGTAGCGCACGCACGGGCTGGGCTCTCGGCGGGCTGTGGCTGGGCTTTAGGGCCGTGTACTAGGGAAGCAAATGGGAGCATATGGAAAGCAAGTGGGGTGAGGGACATGTGGCACAAGGAGAGTATTAAGCGGGGAGTGAGTGTGGTCTCCTACTCTCCATGTGGTCCTCACCACCCTTTACATATGATAGTTCCACTTGTAGATTTATTATTAGTTTTCTTATTTATTTTAATTTAGCTTTAAAATAAATTGTGATATTTCATGACTCCCACATTGATGGGATAAATTTTCCCACTCTCCCTCTTGCCTTTAGATACCCATCTTTTATTTTTGGGAAGAGTGCTTGAGTAGGAGTTTAATAGAGCATAGCATTAGCAAAAACTCCTAAACTCACATAATATTGGGGTTTTGGTCGGACCTCGCTAACCTCGAGGTAACGGATCTAAAAGTCACTAGTAGTTTTTGCGGGTGGACTTTCGTTGGAGGCTCTCGTGTTAGCGAGGCTAAGCTTTCAAGTTAGAGCCCGACTTTGAGGGCGAAGCACGCGTCAAAGGTAAATTCCAATTTTATCATTTTATGTTTATTCGTTATGGTTTATTGTTTTATTAATTGCGAGTGGTTCTTCGGGTCGGGGTTGTTTCCGCGGTAAATAGGACTTACCAAACCTAAAGAACATCTTCTTCATCATCCATGGGTTTACCTACTAGGCATCCTTTAGAGGACCTACATTCAATTTTGGAGTAAATAGTTTCTCCCTTAGCTAGGACCTCATGTTTATTCTTTACACAAGCCTTCTTTTCTGAATTGTCATCTTTTTTCTTCCCTAAATCTTTTGTAGAGCTCTTCTTCTTAGGCATTGTAGGCGTTTTGAATTCAACCTTTGCACAGAAGCCTGAAATGGCATTGAATTCTTTCGGTAAAGGGCTAATTTCATCACACCCTAGTCTAAAACAATGAGTATCCACATCCCAATATTCTAAGGCGGTATGAATGAAGTTTATATGAAGATCTACCCCCTTGACACCATAAATACCCCCCATATGAAAATAGTCTAATTATTTTCTCTCATTGGCAGTTAGAGACCGACACCATTCATGAGTAAAGTTGGTAAAATTCTAAGTAAGTAAAGACATGATTTTTTTTTCAAAAGCTAAGACTATTTATAAAAAAAATCGGCAGACCAGGGGGCTATTTATACACAACATCGACACGGTTTTAATCCGGAAAGGATTCGTAGTAGGCACTCATCATCGCCAAATGCCAGAGTCTGGCGTAAAGCGCCAGTAGTAGCATCTGACACCAACGCAAAACACTTGGCACCACGTGACATTGACGTATCCTATCAGCGAGGTTTTCAAAAACCGCGTTTTTTTGGCTGAGTCAAATCTGAACAATGGCTTTACGATTTTTTATCCTTTTTTATACCCTTTTAATTAATATATTAATTATATATTTTTTTTCTATTTTTGATTTTATTTAGAATTAATTTTATGTTTTTATAAGTCCAATATTTTATTTTTCATTTTCTTCTTTTTGGGGTAGAAAGTCGGATACCTTCCATCAGTACTAAAAATGACGGAATTTTTGCGCAAAATTATTAATTATCACAATTCTTGGCACACACAAATATGCACATAAAAATGAAAAATAAATGCTAAATAAATAAGCTCATAATAATATGTATATACAAATATGTCTAATAAATGAGTCAATTAGGCAAAGTTCTATACAAGTCTAAATAAAAAAAGCACAGGTATAAACTACGGCGCCGGAGGACGCAGATGATGAAAGACGCCCATCATGTCATAGAACTGTGCATTACGAGGAGTAACCTCTGTATGGAATTATAGGTACTACGCAGCGGAATAAACATAAATCATATTCATAAAGCACCTAACCAAGGACTCATGCATAACACATAAAGACTAAGAATTATACCTTTGAAGCGTGATTCCACTAGTAATCGAGCAAGAACAAGGGAGACAAAGAACCTCAAACGTGATTCTTCTACTTGGTCCACAGGCACGGATTAAGACCTTCACTAATGCTAGTTAGTCGCGATCGAACTCTTCAATCGACTTTCTACGGAGAAGTATGAACAACGAACTAGCCACGAACCACCACGAACCACCGAGAACGCCACTAGGGGTGGCCGGCCGCAAGTCCGGTGGGGGGGGGGGGGGAAGGGGTGCCGTGAGAGAGAGAGAGAGGGAGGTTAGGGTTTTTGGGAGCTTGGCACCTGGCGCTAACCTTGTTTTACGCGTCAGAACTCTGTTTTGATTTTTCTATCTGTTTGGTTGATTTTCTCTATAAATAGCTTTCTAAAAACTCCGTTTTCATTCACCAACTCTCATCAAGATTTTTTTGATTATTCTCTCTCTCTCTTTTCTAAACTAGCTTTTTCACAAATACAAAATTCCGCATTCATTAGACTTAGAAACATCTAGCCAAATTCGAAGTTGCCTTCGCCCTAGACTTGAAAGGTTTTAATTTCTGAGGGTTTGGTCCCAAATCTCTCTTTCAATTATTTAATTTAATTGTTTGATTATTATTTTTCTTGAAGTTACTAACGTGTGTATTTTGTCATTAGAAAGATATACGAGGCATCCAAGTAAGTGCTTTAATGGTTTAATTGTTATTATGTAGAAATCATGCTTAGGATGTTATTATGATTCCTAGTGTTATGTTAGGGCGTTTTGATCTTCCTAGTATCATGTCTAGGGTAGATTTAATATCAAGTATGATTAAAAGTATGATGCCTTTTATGTTCTTCCCAATATTTATGATTATTAGTATCATGTTAGGGTTAACGCTTTGATCTTGGATGTTTAGTGACATGCTAGGATTTTCTATTAATCTTGTTAGTATCATGCCTAGGATCTTGCTATTATCATGCTTTAACATGATTATTTTAATTATTATTTTCATTATGATTATTTTTATTATTGATTATGATTATGTTGCTTGATGATATTTATTGTTATTGCTTGATCACGCCTTTTATGCATGTTTGAAGGGAATTGGTACTTGTAATCACGCTTAATAAGATAATTAACAATCTTGTTTAGGGTTAATTTGATTATAATTCAAGTGATCGCCAATAGTAGTTTTATTTATGCATTAATATTCAACCAACATAGATAAACAGGTTTAGGGTAAACCTATTTATTGCATGTTAGTCAGAAAACGCACATGAATACGATAAGAATAAAGTAGAGGCCTATTATTAGGGCAGGTTCAATCTATTTTAGGTTGGATTTGTACCTTCATCCCCGAACCCTATTTGGTTCAAGACCTTATGGAGTTGACGATCTCTTGGATCGTTAAGGGGTGTAACCTTCACCTCGTGAACGGTTTACAAGTTACTTAAAAAACTTGTTGGCGACTGTTTTGCTCTATCTTCTTTCCCCTTGGACGCCACCATACTTAAGTGTATGATCACAGTGGGGTTCAAGCTAGGGGTTAACGCTTGAAATATTCCCTACAGATAGCCATACGTCTTATCTCATCCGGCATAATCGAACATTGAGATTTACTGAGCGTAATGCCATGAGACATGGGAATAAATTCTCTCTTGGAGTTTGCCATCTCAAACCTATCAAGAACCTTATCAATATAAGTCTCTTGACTTAGTCCAATCATCCTTCGAGATCTGTCTCGATGGATCTTGATTCCCAAAATGTACTCGGCGTTACCTAAGTCCTTCATGGAAAAATAACTCTTCAACCATTCCTTGATTGACTCAAGCATTGGTATCTCATTTCCCATGCGCAGTATGTCATCCACATACAGGACTAGGAAAACTTTGTTGCTCCCACTAGACTTCTTGTATACACAAGGTTCCTCTTCACTTTTGAGAAAATCAAAATGTTTGATTGCTTCATCAAAACGACGGTTCCTACTCCTGGATGCTTGCTTCAATCCATAAATAGATTTCTGAAGTTTGCATACCTTTTAGGATTTTCTGGGTCTTCAAAACCCTCGGGTTGTGTCATGTACACTTCCTTCGTCAAGAACCCATTCAAGAAGGCGGTTTTGACATCCATATGCAAAATTTCGTAATCGAAAAATGCAACAACTGCTAGAAGAATCCGAATGGACTTAAGCATAGCTACTGGGGAAAAGATTTCATCATAGTCAATACCATGAATCTGTCTGTATCCTTTCGCAACCAGTCTTTCTTTATGGATGTAGGCATTTCCATCCTTGTCTGTTTTAATCTTGTAAACCCATTTGCAACCAATAGATTTTACCCCATCAGGCAAGTCAACTAGGGTCCACACTTCATTTTCAGACATTGATTCCATTTTGGACTTCATGGCATCAATCCATTTATCTGAGTTGGGGCCCGCCAAAGCTTGCTTGTAGGTTGTAGGTTCTTCATTCTCTAATAAGAAGATTTAAGAATCCTCACTTATCAGAACCTCAACAAACTGTTTGTTTCTGATTCTGGCAGACCTACGTGGGGTAGGAGCAACAATATAAATATTCTCTCCAACTCTTTGAAGATTTTCGCATGAACTAGGTTCAAGTGGGACAATAGGAGTCTCGCTAGTTGAATTAGTTTGTTCCGACGCATGATAATCGACTCATGCGCCCTCGCCTCTAATGTGGTGTTATCCACATCCATTTGTTGCTTGTCTCGAATTTCTTCGAGAACCACTTTACTCCCACTAGGCTTTCTAGACAAGAATTCTTTTTTTATAAAGACACCATTGAGAGCAACAAACACTTTGTTATCTTCACGATTGTAGAAGTAATACCCTCTTGTTTCTTTTGGATGGTCCACAAAGAAACACTTGTCTTATTTAGGGTGTAGTTTATCACCTTGTAAACGTTTTACATAGGCTTCACATCCCCAAATCTTGAGAAAAGACAACCTTGGAGCTCTTCCATTCTACATCTCATATGGAGTCTTTTCAATTGCTTTGGACAGGCTTCTATTTAGTATTCTCGCACCTACTTCTAATGCATATCCCCAAAATGATATGTGAAGATAATTAAAGCTCATCATGGACCTCACCATATCTAGTAAAGTCCTGTTCCTCCTTTCTGACACACCATTAAACTTGGCGTTCCTGGAGGATTTAATTGTGAAAGTATTCCACAATTAATTAGATGTTCATCAAGTTCTTGGGTAAAATATTCACCACCACGATCAGATTGTAATGCTTTAATTGTTTTCCCAAGTTGGTTTTGTACCTCATTCTGGAATTCTTTGAACTTTTCAAAGGATTCTGACTTGTTCTTCATTAAGTAAACATAACCATATCTACTTAAAATATTAGTAAAATTAATGAAGTAATTAAACCCACCCCTTGCTTTTGAACTCATTGGTCCACATACATCTGTATGTATGAGTCCCAAAAGGTCACTAGCTCTTTCACCTATACCCGTGAAGGAAGACTTAGTCATTTTCCCAAACAAGCATGACTCACAATTTTAAAATGATTCATAATCAAATGAGGAGAGAAGTTCATCCTTATGTAATTTCTGGATGCGGTTTTGGTTGATGTGACCAAGCCTACAATGCCATAGGTAAGTTGGGTTTGAACCATCTGTTTTCTGCTTTTTATGATCAATATTGTAGACATGAGTTGTATGTTCTAAGACATACAAACTATTAATTAACTTTGCGTTAGCATATAACATATTTTCTTTCGAAATAAAACAACATTTGTCTCTTTTTTCAAATGAAAATCCTTCAGAATCAAAAACAGGGACTGAAGTAATGTTTTTAGTAATTGTTGGTACATAAAAACAGTTATTAAGCACCAAAATAAGTTCAGAGGGTAGTCTTAAGTGATAACTTCCTATAGCAAGTGCAGCAACTTTTGCTCCATTTCCTACTCGAAGCGTTACTTCCCCTTTTGCTAACTTCTTACTTTCTCTCAAGACCTGCACGTTATCAACAATGTGAGCACCACATCCGATGTCAAATACCCAAGTGGAAGATGAAGTAAGATTAATTTCTACAACAAAAAAATCAAGTAACTCTTTACCTTCTGTTTTCACTGGTGTATAGTTGGGACACCCTGGTGTATGGCATGGCCAACTACCGCAAAAGAAGCATTCGCTTCCTCTCTTTTTCAGGAACTCCTCAGCATGGTTAAGCAAAAGATTGATCAATGTCACCAATAATCCCTCATCATTATGAGTGAGCTTGACAATGTCAAAACCATCATGGAGTGAGAACAAGATAATATCATGTGCAGAGTCATCATCGATCGGTTTCCCAAGGACATCCAACTGATTGAACATTTCAATTAGTTCCCTGACATGGATCCTTACTGACTGACCAGGCATGAGTCTCTTAGCCATTATTTTACAATGAACATTGTAAGCCTTATACCTAACGCTGTAAGTCCAGGAATACTACATATGAGGGATTGAGTTAACGACCTCTCTTACATTGTGATCTTTGAAGCCTCCACTTCCTAATGCCCCAATGCCACCTCGACAGATAGCACGAAGACATTTGTACAAGTTGGTTAGCTCATAGTGCCTGAATCTTCTTTTCCAACAGATTGGAATAGATTCTAAAATGAGTCCTCCGATTTTCTCTGCATCTGAAACAATATCAGCATGCCTTTCAGCTTCATATTTTTTTTCTGTATACTTGCTCTCAACAGGAATATATAAACAAGATTCAAGCCCATGTCTTGTGAGAACTTAACCCAACTCCTTTTCCTATTCACTGAAGTTTATGAGATTCAGCTTTAAGTTAAGTTTCATTGGTAAAACAATGTTGTCGTATAAGTTATTCATCTAGAAACAAAAACAAACGAGGCAAAATTCAATAATTATGTTTAATAAATTTAAAGTACCATAAGCGATTTCAAAACTGGTAACTTTAAAGCATTCATTCAATTTAATTGATCCTTATTGAATAGAATGATTCCAAGATCTTTTATTTGTGCAATAATTGACCGGACTGAGGCACTACCATCAAGTATTGCATTTTCAAGGTGAGTAAACTCTTTACTGATTACAACTCTTTGTAATTCTAGGTTGAATAATTACCCATCACATGTTTAATTATTACCCTTAGCTTCAAGGTTCTAAACGCTTTAGGTAACCTTAATTACGTAGTGTATATTGTGTATATATACGTACGGAGATCATTAAATATGAATATTATTCATATTTTGTCTCATACCTATTAAAATATATGATATTTTATAATTGGTTATGAATAATATATGATATTATCTAATTACAGTAATTAATTAAAATATGAGATATTTAGGAGCCATGTTTCCGTTAATGTGAACATTCGATGTTGTAGTTTAGGAAAGCATGATGAGTGATTTATTATTTGGCATTTTATAATATATGATGTTATTTATTGTTATATAGACTAGTATGGCCCATAGATTCTAATAAATACGATCTACGCATCGTTTCGTATTTTTGTAATCTATATACGGTTTGCGTACCGTTAAGTATTTTTGTAATTTATTTTATTTTATTTAAGTAGTAGATATAATAGAATGGTATTACAGGTTGCAGTTAATCCAATAATTCATGGAGTGGAGGCCCAAAGGAGCAAGATGGATGAGATCCATGAAGGTTCAAGTGGGAGCTTTTGCTTTATTAGTTTTCTTAGAATTAAGGGGTCATACTATGTCATGTTTTATTTATGCATTAGTAGATTATGCATGTTAGATTTTATTTATGTTGTTTGATGATGGGCTAGAGTTCACTAAATAATCACAACATAATAAATCTAGGTCCTAGTAATATTGAGGTTGCTTTTCCAATTAAAAACCCGATGAAACCTTTTATATTTATGACAGGTCATGCCTCAGCTGGGTGTCATACTATATCTCAGGGGAGTGGGGGTAAATCACGGTTTACACTTTGAATTTAGTTATTTAATTTGTTGTTATTTTTTTTAAAAATCGCGTTAGCCACCGTGGTGTGGCCAGCCGAAGCCGACCATGGTGGTCGTACACCTTGCGTTGTACGCTACTATGCAGCGACGCAAGGACAGTAACAGTAGCACACACAACTAGGTGGTGCACTGCTACGCTGCCCCTGTCCGACCCGTGCCCAGCCCACCCTTCCTCCTGGACCACAGCCGGTGTGGCAGTCGCCGTGGCTGCGCCACCCAGCCGCGGCTGCCGCACCTTAATCCTTTCTTTTTTTTTTTTTTAATTTAAAACAAAATAATTTTATTAAAATTAAATTAATGTGGTCCATATAAATTTAAAATTAAATCATATTCAATTTCAAAATTAGGGTTTTCATGATTTAATCCCAATTCAATTTAACTTTTATATTAAATAATTTGATCATGAAAAATTCACAACTTAGCATGAAATCAAGTAGATTAAATTCTTTAAACACATAATATCAAATTATATCAAAATCAAAACACAAAGTTTCATAAATTAGGGTTCTTGATTTCGAAATTTTTGAAAAAATATGGTGGGGGGTTTCGAATTTTTTGAACTTTATAAGGAAATTTTCGGATCAATTTAGGGCTAATATGGAGCTAATTAAACAACTTTTAATAATTCTATATTGTTAAATCACATTTAATATAATAACTGACCCATAATTAAATTATTCTCCCTCCTAATTGAATAAAAATTATGGATTATCAAATAATTAATACTCAATATATGTAATAGCAAGAGGCTAACTGATACCACTGTAGGGAATTATAGGTACTACGCAGCGGAATAAACATGAATCATATTCATAAAGCACCTAACCAAGGATCTCATGCATAACACATAAAGAGTAAGAATTATACCTTTGAAGTGTGATTTCATTAGTAATCGAGCAAGATTAAGGGAGACAAAGAACCTCAAACGTGATTCCTCAACTTGGTCCACATGCACGGATTAAGACCTTCACTAATGCTAGTTAGTCGCGATCGAACTCTTCAATTGACTTTCTACGGAGAAGTATGAACAACGAACTAGCCACAAACCACCACGAACCACCGCGAATGCCACTAGGGGTGGCCGGCCGCAAGTCCAAGGGGAGGGGGAGAGGGGTTCCGTGAGAGAGAGAGCGGGAGCTTAGGGTTTTTGGGATTTGGTTGCCTTGATTCACAATTAACTATAAGTTAATTGTGACTCATTTTTTCAACCCTAGGCATGGATCTTATTTATAGATCACATCTCTAAATAAGAGTCCATGACAAAGCCCAATTCTCAATCCCAATCAAACTACACTAGCCCAATCCTATTCATGATTAGTTAAATGGTTATAAGGCCCATTAATGGGCCTCTTACTTGCTTAACCCAATACCTTTTTGAGTGACCTCATAGGATCCATTCTAGCGGGCTTTGGACTGTTTTACATGCCCAATGATCATCTCTCATAGTCTAGCAACAAATGATGACGCCCCAAGAGAATGAACTTATTATCTCCATAATAGTGATCCTTGATATATCTAGTAATTGTACTTATCGAAGACACAACTCCTTCAACCTCTTCACAAGCTCAAACTCCAGTCCCCTCGGGAGGTTGAAAACTAAGCACAGGACCCGTCCACCCAAGATCGCCCTGAGGCTGAGGCTCCGGAGGCTACCGCGATGACAAGCTGACTTCATACATCCCACCACCTCTAGGAGCTGATGTAGCCTCTCCCTGGCCTACCGGCTCAGCACGTGCACCATTAGATGATGAGCCCGAGCCCTCCACCGCCTCAGTCCGAGCAGCCTCAGAACGACCACCCCGACCGCAAGAGCCAGTACGATGACGTCTCGAGCTAGACCTCGCCGGGTCTCTCCGGACCTCAGGTCTCGTCCGGGTACGAGAAGCAATGGGCTGACCCTACAAGAAGAATATAAGTAAGAAACAATCAAAATAGAAGAAATAATGCAGAAATACAAAGGAAAGTTACCTCTTGAACAGCGTCGTCACGACGACACGTAGCCACATTCCTCATCCGAACGAGTTGGCTCCGAAAGGAGTCTATACACCGTGCCATCGCAGTGACCACCTCGCGCGAGAATTATCAAAGAAATAAAGTCAGTAACAATGCATAACATATATGAACAAATTGCAAATAAATAAAGCTTACCCGAGACTGGTGGCGAGGAATCGACCGCTACACGAAGCGCTCTTCCTCCGGAGCCGGAGGAATCATCTCCTCGATGGGCACATATGTCCCCTGGTAATGGATAGACATATGAGGTGGCACGAACTCAGTAGGCCCAGCTTGACAGAAGCAAATCAAAGTCAGTAAAATATCACTTGGGGGCTACTTAGGAAAAGGTAAAATATGAAAATCATACCGCCCCCTCCTCAGACAGAACAGGGGCTGGAGCTAACAGCGGCAGCAACTCCTCCTCATAGCACTGTCCTGAGATCGTATGAGATCGACAAGGGGTGTTCGCCCTCTCTGACATGCTCACTAGCCTCGCGCCATTGAACATATGACGCGGCGGAGGTACAGGAACAATGAAAGTGTCTGAGGAATGCTGAATAGCAACCCTCTCTCCAAGGTACGCAATCGCTCCATACGTCCCTAAGAAGTAGCGACGCTCAGTGGTGTACTACGCAGCTAACCTAGGGACAACCAAGCCATTCCACGGCCGGTACTACACATCAGGCTCTTGCGTAGAATGCTTATGAGATAAGAATCTACCAAAGATAATATGAAAGTGTTCAACTATGCAAAGAACCATACCTAGAGGATTTGATCTCGAACATAGGTCGTAGACATCCTAACGTGGAGGCCTCTCCAACAGGTGCTCACTGGAAACCCGCGTGGCGACGGTCTCGCCGGTGCAACCGAAGGAAAGTACTCAGAGAAGCAGATCTACAAAAGGCAAAAAGAATCAGCAAATGCTAACCAAAGCTTAGAGATAAACTTTATGGGAGATAAATTATACCACTACGACTCTCTAGAAGCCGGACAAAGCGACGTTCCCCGTGAAGGACTGGTGTCGACACGAGTCTCGCAACGCTCGAATAAAATCAGCATAGGCCAAGATGGCCCAGTCATAAGTCCCGATCAAGTAAAGAACACGGACCGCATGCAGGTAGTAAAGCAGCATTCTACTACCCTTGTCAGGGGAAAACGTCCCTGATAGCAAGATAAGTACAAAGATGTGCACCCGCTGCTCTCGAGTGGTCACATCATTCTTGAAAGCTTCCACCAGTGTCGATCGGCGAATGCCCTTAACACGTAACTGAGTCGCCTCTACCTCAGCACAAGCCCGAACATCAATCGGACCCAACAGCTCCTCAACCTCAGGAGAGAAGACACTACTGTCGCTGTTAAATGGCAGCGTAGTATAACTGAGCTCCAATCCTGTAATGAGACTGAAGTCGGTCGCGGTGACCATCATCTCACCCCAAGAAAAGTGGAATGTGTTAGTGGTGTCCCAGAAGAACTCCACCAGGGCGCGAGCCACGCGGTGACCCCTGTAAGATGAAGCGATCATGGCCCCCGCGGCCTTGAACAGCGTAGTCAACCCGCAAGACTCCCAAAGAAGTCTCACCTCTCCGTTGACACTAATGTGCATCCTATACAAGTTTCCCAGAGTATCGCTGCCTGAGCCATGGTAACGCATCCTACCAGCACTAATCCCACGCCGCTCCCTCTCATAAATGTGGTGTACGGGGGAGAAGTACAAAGTCCGCACATCCCACTCCAGGAGGGGACCAAGAGAAGTGGACGGGTCGGCGTCCTCCTCTATGGGCTCATGCTCCTGTCGTGTGTCTCGAGACCGTGAAACCTAACCTCGCTGTCTAGCCATACTACATTGTGCAAAATCAACGTAAATTAAGGTTCCATAGTATCTCAGGTTTTCCTAGCCGCATGATATTATGTTTGCAAAAACAGAGTACGTAGTACTAAAATAGAGCACAATTTCAAATTGAGCATACACGGCATTTTTCAAGCATTCAAACAATTTCTTGCAATACTATAGTAATTATTGTTACAAATTGGACAAGAATTGCTAGCAAAAACATCAAGAACAAGCCACATTGTATTACTGACCTTGAGAGGTCCAACAATGGTGATTTGTTTGTTTCTTCACCAAATTGAGTCAAACAAGTCTCAAACTACTGCCAAGGAAATATATAAACATAATCAAGCAAGTTCATGGAATAAAATTTGACAAACAAATCGAATTAAGCAATTTAAGTTTTGAATTTTCAAGAAATTTGTGAACAAACATGTGCAAAATTCATCAAAGCCGGACTGATTTTGAAGAAAGCTTATATAGATCAGGAAAGTAGATGAAAGAAGCTTCGATTTGCAACAAATTTGAGCGAATTTGGTTGAGAAACGAGCAAGAACGAGTAAATTGAAGTTTCGCGGCGATTTTTGAACAAAGAATAGTAGCAGCAAAAATGACGAAGAAAGGGATATATACGAAAATCCCGGCTCTAGCGCCAAACGACAAGCTTTGGCGCCTGGCTTTAGTTCCGGCGCCTGGCCCTAGGGCCAAAATTGTGGCGTTAGAGATATTTCAGCGGCGACAGAACGCTCAGCCACTCAGAACGGTTATTTTAACCTCATACATAAATTTTGGGTTCCTTGGTACGCGAGTTAGCCCCTCTAAGCAATTTGACGTGATTTAGTATTCGGCTTGATTACAATTGCATAAAGTGATCGACCGGATGAATGATCGTCTTACTTAGCTTAAAAGCGCCTAAACATTGGCTCACAGCAAAGGCACCGACATAATAGTTCATAAACAGTTGGAGCACCGACATAGTAATTCACAATTCAGAAAGCACCGACATACTGGTTCATAATTCAAAAAGCAGCAAAAGCGCAGACGCACTGGCATAGCAAAAGCAAAACATCGACGGGCGTTGGTCTTCGGTAATTTTCCTTGGAATATTATCGCAACAAAATAGGATAGCTTTAGGCGAGGATATCTTTGACAACATTCCCTAGCTTGCGAAAAGTTATCACAAACAATCGGAGGTGATTTCAGGAAAAGTTATCTTTGATCGTGTTCCCTGGCTTGCGGAAGATGGTCAAAAAGCGCTAGAAGGTCGTTTCAAGCGATGCAATCTTCGATGGGGTTCTCTAGCTTGCAAAAGTCTATCACGACGGAATTAGAGGCAATTACAGCCGTAGCAGTCTTTAGGCAGTATTCTCTGGCTTGCAGAAGATTGTAAAAAACAAACAGCGGGATGACGTTCCCTAGCTTGCGGAAGGTTGTCACAACAACGACAATGCAAAAGCAACAAATTGGTTACCTTTAGAGACGTGTGCTTGACGGTGCAAGATACGCATTTCTTAACTCTTTTATCTATTTGAATAACACTAGTTTTGCAGGTATCGGCGTTACAAGAATGATTTAGGATCGCAGAACGTTCTGAATCATTCTCCGTCCCTATCGATACTTTGACTTTTATTTTCGAAACTTGCGTTTCTCCAAACTCAGTCAAAGTGAGGGCTTCTGCAGACACCCATTTGTGTCTCCCCAAAACCAAACCCAGTGATGAGTACCTTTCACATCGATTCTAAATCGAATGAAGTGAAAGTTTGGAAAGTCTAGTGTTGCGGTTAAGGTTTTAATTCTTTTCTTTCTCTCTATTTTTTACAACTTATTTTAAGAAAACAGCCAATCTAGTTTGGTTTGGTCTATGGCAAGGGTCCAATAACGGTGTAGTTGGATGGGGCTTGAAATGAGCTTTCGAACGATATATTATAAGCCCAATTCCGATGAATAATGAGGAAGTTATGGCCAATTCACTAAACTAGGCCCGGTTAGATTTTTATGTACGGCCCAATGATCTAGAGGAGGGCCTAATATTGATTTATCATTCCTAATGTAATTAGAATAGATTTTAGTCTTCTAGATTCTTCTAGAATGTTCTTTTCATTCCTAATTTAAGTAGCATTGATAAATGTATTTTGGTTGACTTTTTGGGCTTTTGATCAGAATAAAAGAAGTGTTTTTAAGGAAAATACGATTTTGTCCTTCTGTACGGCTAAATTTTATCAAAATTAAGAAAACACGTAAAATTATTTTCTAGCGCCTGACGAGAGGATTACTGATTGGCGCTAATGCTTGGCGCCTGGCGCTAATGTCTAGCGTCTGGCGCTAATCTGTTTTATTCTCTTCGTAACTCTGATTTGATTTTCTATCCGTCTGACTGATTTTCTCTATAAATAGCCTCCTAAAACCTCCGTTTTCGATTATCAACTCTTTAATTTTCTAATTCTCATCAAGAATCTCTTGATTACTTTGTTTTCTCTCTAGCCATTTGCATACAAAATTCCGCATTCACAAGATCTAGAAACACCTAGCCAAGTTCGAAGTTGCCTTCGCTCTAGACGTGAAAGATTTTAATTAATGAGGGTTTGGTCCCAAATCTCTATTTCAATTATTTTATTTAATTATTTAATATTATTATTTTCCTTAAAGTTACTAACGTGTGTATTTTGTTATTTGAAAGAGATATGAGGCATCCAAGTGAGTGCTTTAATTGTTTCATTGAAATTACGATATAGAAATTATGTCTAGGTTGTTATTAAGATTCCTAGTATCATGTTTAGGGTGACAACTAAAATTTCTAATATCAAATATGACAATTGTGATTCCTGTGATGCTTTCTATTTTCTCTTACAAATATTCATGATAGTATCATGATACGGTTAAAGCTTTGATCTTTATTACTTAGTGACATGCTAGGGTTTGTTAATAATTTTGTTAGTATCAGGCCTAGGATCTTGCTATTAATCTTATGATTTAACATGAACATGATTATGATTATTATGATTTTATGATGATGGTTATTATTATTTGTAATTATTATTTTATGTTGCTTGATATATATTTTATTGTTATTGCTTGATCACACTTTTATGCATGTTTAAAGGGAATTGGTATTTATAATCACGCTTAATAAGATAATTAATACTCTTAATTAGGGTTAATTTGATTATAATTCAAGTGATCGCTAATAATAGTTTTGTTTGTGCATTAATATTCAACCAACATAGATAAACAGGTTTAGGGTTAATCCTATTGATTGCATGTTATTCAGAAAGCGCATATGAATACGATCAGAATAAAGTAGAGGCCTATTATTAGCCAGGTTCAATCTCTTTTAGGTTGGATTTGTACCTTCATCCCTAGATTTGTACCTTCATACCTACAAAGTCCAGACCTATTGGAGTTGACGATCTCCTGGATTGTTAAGGGGTGTAACCTTCTCCTCGTGAACGATTTACAAGTTCCTAAAACTAGTTGGCGACTCTTTTGCTCTATCTTCTTTTCCTTTGGACGCCACCGTAATTTAGTGTATGATCACAGTGAGATTCAAGTTTGGGATAATGCTTGAAATATTCCCTACAATCCCCGTTCCTAGTGTTTTATTTCCTTGGTTACTTGTTTTGTTAGTTGTTAGTTTTTTTCTCTTACCTTCGTCTTTCACCTAGCTTAGGCACCCAAATTGAAAGCATTTGAACATTACCGTTCCTTTGGGTTCAACCCTTGACTTGGCTATATACTGGTATTTAGGTTTGTTAAGTCATTATAAATTTAGTTTGACCAAGGGAGGATTAGATAACGACCTAGTTTTTCCTTGGTCAAAATGGCGCCATTGCCGGGGAATGGTGTCTATGTTTAAGTGTTTTTGATTGCTTGAGTCTAGCTCTTTGTATATACTCTTCTTTTATTTGATTTTTGCTTGTTTTGAAAAAAAAATTTGCATGTCTATCATTTCCTCAATATGACAATGAGCCTTTTTGTGAATATTTCTATAGACTTGAGGACTTTTTAGACTATAATTGTTGTAGTCTTTGGGAGGCTTGTGAGATTTGTTATTTTGGTTTGAATGAGAAAACTAGTGATGAAGTAGAATGTATGCATAACGGTGAATTTAGAGCATTGTCAATTGATGATGTTTGGGATTTTTATGTTTGGTTTGCTAGGGATGTTTATGATATGGGTAATAATGAGTCTAATATTGATGTGCAATGTCTTGATTCTTCTAATATTAGCATAAATTCCCATGATTTGTCACATGATCCCTTAAGTGAACCTAGAACACATGATTGCAACTCTATTTCCCCTTTTGTTCATGATGATGAGGTGCATGCTCAAGTTGATGCTAATGGTGTGTTTAAGTATTCTTCATTATTTACCATGCCTTTTTGTGATGTGCTTCGTTCCCTTAATGTTGAATCTCATTTGATTGATTATGCCCCCACTCCCAAATGTGATGTTTATGCTCAAGATCTTATTGTTGATTCTTCCAATCTTGGTTGTACTTTTTCCTCTCTTGTTGAGCCTCAACCTTCTACATCCTTTGAATCTCATATTAATATATTTGAGTCTCAAATTAGGCGCATTGAGCTTGATAACGACCTTGGGCCTAGTAAGGAAATAATTCTTCAATATATTAGAGGACCATTAGAGATAATTAAAAAGAATGAGGAGCGTCTTGAGGAGGGAAGGAAAAGAAAAGAAGTGTTAGAAAGCCAATTGTCATCCTTGATGCTTGTTTGTGAAAAATCCCAATGAAATGAGTGTGTTGAGGATGATGATGAGGATTTTGAGCAACTAAGGGAGTGTGAGGATCCCATTGGTGAGCGTTAAAGTGATGGTGAGGGACTTGAGAATGACGAAAGTGTTGATTTTGATAACCTCAACCCTACGTCCCATCTTGATGAGTCTCTTATGCATGATTGTAATTCTTCTATCCTTGAGTATTTGGACTCGATTGAGGATATGACTAATGTGTTATTTGAGTGTCAAATGAAAACCCATAGCCTTTTGAGTGAGTTCATTAAGAATTCTTCATAGGAGAGAGATGAGTTTGAAATGAATTTGCATCCATTCATGCATGGCTTTGAGACTTTAGACTTTAAGGAAGTTGAGGGAGTTGTTGTTCATGATTGTAGTGAAGGGGATTATGTAGTTCCTCTTGAAAGTTGGATGTTTAATTTGAGGGAGATAATGATCATGAGTGTTCTTCTTTTAAAAACTCGATGATTGATTTTCATTCATTTATTGATGATTTGAGGCATGGTGGTGAAAAAGAGTTTATTTGTGAGACCATAGCCCTTATTTCCTCCTCTCATGTTCCTTTTTCAAGGAGCTTCAACCATATTCCTAACACTCCTATATCCCTCCCTTCCTTTGTTAATAAGCCTATTGGGGACCCCCTCTTCTATGATTATTTTCATGTCCCTCATTTGTCTTCTATTGAGGAAAAGGATGATTTTGCCACCCAAAATGATTTTTGTGAAGAGAGTTTACCTTTCTATTCTTCTTCTTATTTTCTTTTGATTTTTCTTCTTCTTAATTGGCAACTCCCTCTTCATTTTATCTTGCATGCAACAATCTTGTTGCACGTTCTTATCCCGTCATTTGCCTACCGTTTATTGTATGAAATGTGTAGTAGTGCATTTGATAAGCTCTTGCGTGCGTTGAATTACTATTTTCTAAAGCGGTCAAGCTTGGACCTTAAGCAATCCTTTCTCGGGAAGTAACCAGTGTTTTATTGCTTTCATTTTCTTTTCTTTTTAGATTAGATTTTCTCTCATGGAAATGTTTGTGTACTTTTTGCTAGGTACATGACTTGAAGATATACTTTGGTGCATTGGTTTGAATCAAGAATCAAGGAAGATTAACTCCTATTTTGATAGCATATGGAAAGCAAGATTCAATTCTAAACAAAAGTGGTTTTTATAAGTTTAGTTAAGTCATTTGCGGGTATTTACACCCACCTAAATCCGGTAATATCTTTCCTTGCTCTCTCTCTAATAGTTGATGCCTTTTTGGACATGAGTTGGTATTGTTGGACTAATTTCTTTGTTTTCCCCTCCCGTGGAATATTTGATTTATGTTTGAGCATGTTGTCTCATTCAAGCTTGGGGGAGGGTATTCTATCATGTTTGGTGGAATGTTGATTCATATATTCCATGCACATTTGTATATGCATTTCCATGTTTTATATCTTGAAAAACTCCAAAAAGATTTTTGTTTCTTTCAAGGTAAATTTGCAATGTTTTTTGTTTGTTCTTGCTTTTGACATAATAATTTTGGACTTGTATAGTTGAATGCTTTTCTTCTTAAATTGTAATGGTGTACACGGTTTGAGAGTATGTTTTGTTGATTCTAGGATAAAACATGCTAATGTAGTTGTTTAGAACTAGTGGGACCATGAAACCGAATTCTACTTGTTTGTGGTCTGATGATAGTTACTTCCTATAGTCGATTTGACACCAATAGTGAGTTTTTGCTACATCCATGTGAGGTTCAATATTTTTCAAGCCTTAAACATATATTTGCATGAGTGGCATGGATCCTTTACTATTGCGGACCTAATCTAGAATCTTGACTCATAATTCTCAAACTCGAGACCGAACCATCTTAAGAGGACAAAGGCATCTTTTCAGGGTGGTAATTTTTCTTTTCTAGGATAGTTATCATATAATTGGTTTTTGGGTTTACATTTTCCTACTTGCTAACCATTTGAGCCTTTTCCCTTCTTTTGAAGCAAAATCATTAGAATTTTGAGCCTTTGTTTCATTTTTGTTCCATTTTTGGTTTTTGTGAAGCAAATGATCATGTTCTTGGATATTCTGGTATATGAGTTTGTATATTGGTTCTTATTTGTAAGCAAGTTTCTGTTTTGTACATTTGTGTGAATAATGGAAAATGAATAAATGAAAAAGCCGTTCAAAGAAAAAAAAGGCAAGGACAAAGCAAATGCAAAGTTGGAAAAGCCGTCAAAAGTTAAAAAAGGCGAGGACAAAGCACTAATATAGAAAAAAAAATGTAAATATATTTGATGTGTGTATCGTTCTCCCTATTTAGAGCATTGAGGACAATGCTCCATTTAAGCTTGGGGGGAAGCGTTCTCACGCTTTTTGTGTATATGTTTGTGCTGTTAGCTTTGAGTAAGCTTGGGGGTGTTAGTCTGTTTTTTGTTTGGTGATAATTGATTAAGGTGTTCACCAAATTCTAAATTTTAAGCCTACCTTCAACCTTTTGCCCTTACGTTACAACCTTTATAAGTCCTTTTGACCTAGTGGTTGAGTCATATACTGTAGACACCCTAATGTGTCTCCCAAAAACAAAACCCAGTGATGAATACCTTTCATGTCATTTGATTATCGAACAAAGCGAAAGTGTGAAAAGTTTAGTGATGAGGATGTTTTTATTAAAATATCTCTTCGTTCTGTTTTAAAAAATATCTCTTTTTTTACCTTATTTTTGAAAAACGTGCATTCCAGTTTAGTTTGGTCCATGATAAGGGTAAAAAAATAGTGTAGTTAGATAGGGCTTTAAAAGACCGTTTCAACGATATATTATAAGTCCAATTCCGATGAATAATGAGGAAGTTTTGGCAAAAATACTAACCTGGGCCCGGTTTTGTTTTTACCTACGGCCCAATGATCTAGAGAGGGCCTATTATTAATTATCATTCCTAAAGCTATTAGGATTGATTATAGTCTTCTAGAATATTAGAGAAGGTTCTTTTAAATCCTAATGGAGTTAGGATTGATAATTATGTTTCAAAGAGTTTAAAATTGAATAAAACAACTCCTTTTAAGAATCCTTGTTTTGTATGAAGTGGAATATATTCAGATATTATTTTCTTGCCTTATAATCTTAATCCAAATCTTGTATGGTTGGATAGATCTTGAAATTATCTTTCTAATGATATATAAATATAATAAAATATTAAATTCGAGCTATAAAGAAAAAGATATGAATGGAATATGAAACTCTATCCAAAAATGACATCGTCCTACTATTTCGGCCATATCTTTTTATCTACTAAATATTTTAATCTGAATCTAATTGGGTTGGAAAGTAGACTTCAAGATATTTCTAACGACATATCATATGCCTTATTTGGACTTTGAGATCAAAATATATGATAAAACAAAATTTGCTAAAACTGTTGTCCAATGAGTTTTATTTTGATTCGAATTCGGATTGTTTTCTTATTTTTCGACCCTCTTTTTTCTCTATAGAGGTCATATATCCCCTTTTTCAAATCATCAATTTTCCATAAAAAAATCACCAACTCTCATAAAGAATTTCTTGATTCTCTCTCTCTTTCTAAACCAACCCTTTTAAAAACACAATTCCTCATGCATTAGCACTAGACACACCTAGCCAAGTTCGAATTTGCCTTTTCCCTAGACGTGAAAGGTTTTAATTTCTGAGTGTTTGCTCCCAAATCTCTCTTTCCATTATTTCAATTATTTAATTTAATTGTTTGATTTTATCATTTTCCTTGGAGTTACTAACGTGTGTATTTTGTTATTAGAAAGAGATACGAGGCATCCAAGTAAGTGTTTTAATTGATTTCATGATATAGAAATCATGTCTAGGTTGTTATTATGATTCCTAGTGTCATGTTAGGGCGTTTTGATCTTCCTAGTATCATGTTTAGTTTAAAGAATGAGTTCCTTAAATCAAGTATGATTGTTATGATGCTTCCTATGTTCTTTCTAATATTCATGTCAGTATCATGTTAGGGTTAAAGCTTTGATTTTTATTGTTTAGTTACATGCTAGGCTTTGTTATTAATATTGTTAGTAGCATGCCTAAGATCTTTCTATTATGCTTTAACATGGTGATGATGATTATTCATTAATATTGTTATTAATTGTTATTGTTATTGTTATAATTATGTTGCTTGATTATGTTTATTTTTATTCCTTGATCACACCTTTTATTGCATGTTTAAAGGGAACTTGTACTTTTAATCACACTTACTAAGATAATTAATAATCTTTTTTAGGGTTAATATGATTATATTCAAGTGATCGTCGATAATACTTATATTTGTGCATTAATATTCAACCAACATAGATAAACAGGTTTAGGGTAAACGTAATGATTACATGTTAGTTAGAAAGCGCACATGAATACGATTAGAATATAGTAGACGCCTATTATTAGGGCAGGTCTTTTAGGTTGGATTTGCACCTTCATCCCCAAACTTCCAGTCTTAGTTCCAGACCTATTGGAGTTGATGATCTCCTGGATCGTTAAGGGGTATAACCTTCACCCTGTGAACGGTTTACAAGTTCCTAAAACTTGTTGGCGACTCTTTTTCTCTATCTTCTTTCCATTTGGGCCCCACAATACTTTAGTATATAATCACAGTGGGGTTAAAGTTTGGGATAATGCTTGAAATATTACCTACAGTTTTTTGGCGACTCCACTGGGAGGACTTCTATTTTAATTCCTGAAATTTATTTCGACAATGATTTAGAATGAGTGGATGAGACTCGAAAAGTTCTAAGTATTTCATGTATGTAATTTTGATTAACATTATTGTCATATGCATAAAAAAGATCTCATTGGAAAGACCATCCATAATGAGTTAAAAACATAGGATTTTTACACGTAGGAAATTTGAGGAATATCTTTCACAACTAGGATCGAAATAATGCTGCGCGAAACTAGAATATTTTATCAAGCACAGAAAGCTGCTAAGGCATGTAGGAACTAGCGTCAGAAAACAGAGTCTGTCGCCGAGGATTTGACTTTTGTTCCAGGCGACACCCCTGTCGTTAGGAGCTAGAGCTAAATCGCTGCGTCGACCTTTGTTCGCTGGTGCCAAGTTCTTCCAATACTAAGCCAGATATATGCATTATAATTTTGACCAATTTTTAGCACTGTTTGCTCGATTCTATTTCCTGATTGTGTTTTTCTCACTTTTTTGAAACCCATATATATGTGTTCAACATATGGACATTACCCTCTAGGAATTCATGCTCCATCTACCCTATTGAACGCTCTGTGAACCAAAGGGTACATCCGAGAATGTTGAATTCACCAAACCATGGAAGCGAGTTTTTAACTCGCGGTGTCCCATCCACTCGCGCCAACCCTTCAAAAGGTAAGGCTTCCTCGCAGTGCATCCGGAAAATTAACCATGGACTCTCTTTGACTAACCCATATCCCGAATTTTAGAGAACTAGAGCCATGGTTAGGTTGCAAACTCATTGCATCATGTTGTGACTACTTGACTACTTGTGCATCTCTTACTTGTGCATACTTATTATGTGACTAAACTAACCGTTTGGTTTGACTTGTGTTTGTAAAAAGTCTTAATAAACTAATTAATGACTAAAGGACTTTGCTTAATTAATTAATTAATTAATTTGAGCTAACAAATATGTCTAAAATCGAGTCATAGTCCCTTTAAGTCAACCTGGGTTTCTTTATTCCAATATATTGCACAAGCATCAACCTGTTTTGATCATATCCGGAGTTCTAAGAAGAACTACAATTCTTATAACTTACGGATCTAGATCCCCAAGTTTTATCTTTAATTTGGCGTTGATTTAATCCCAATCAAAGTCACAGATCAAATGTTATGACCAAAATACCACAGCCTATCCAGTTTAATGCATATACGTGAGGTCTTAACTTAGTCTGTGTTCGATTCTAGTCACATAGTCTAGCCACATGGTAATGACACGAGTCTTAACATGTAACTTTCACTCACAATAAAGCACCCACTAATATGTATATAAACCATGACCATGTCTTAGGTTCATGCATGAGTCAGTTTTTTGCGTCATTTGAGTTGGGGGTACACTATATTCCTAATTTTTCATATCTCTCCGTCTACATCATTCTTATCCATATCACAATATTCATTCTTCTTAACTTCTTCCATCTATTCATGTTGAATAGAGTTTGAGTCAAATAATTAACAGTGAATATCCCTAATTTCTCTTTCCGCAGTACTTTGTCAAGGGGAGAAGGGAGATTAATCAAGGATAACCTCTTTGTTCAAGTCTTATTTTTTTTTTTTTATTGGAAAATAAGAGAAATTTTATTACCATAAGGAAAAGTTACAACTTACAAAAGCTAAGTTATAACAAACACCAAACCCCACAAGACCAAACAAACATACCAACCAATCACAAAACAGTTCAAGCTCTATCTCTTGCCACCTTCTAGGAAGGGTACAAGAGAAAGAGACAAGAACACCATGAGCACAAGCTTCCAACCACCTTCTAGGAAGGGTTCTGGAAATAAGGCCCAAGAACACAGAGACAAGCACAAAGCAATAACAAAAAAAAACACCACCCCTATAACTTTAAAAAGCAAACCTCCTCCTAGACTCAGTTGCAAAAGCAACAGGACTAGACAAAAGAGGGTAAAACACCAATCCAGGGACAGCAACAAAAAAAAAAAAAAAAACCAGAAATCAATACAGACAGCAAATTGCAACACAGACAACAGCAGTATAGAGCAGCAACACAAATAACACATTGCAGCACCACAGACAGCTACAGCACAGTGCAGCAACTCCAACAACAACATCAACACCTGCTGTCAGAACAGCAACAGTTCAGCAACAGAATAGCCATCAACAGAGGAAAGCACCTCAGCAAACCAGCTGCTGGTCAGCACAGCAGCATAACAGACAGTAGGGTAAAGCAAACAACAACATCATCATCAGCGGTGCAGCAGCAGCACAACAGGGTAGGTGCAGCAGCAGCACAACAGGGTAGCAGCAGCAGCAAAAGAGCAACAGCAACCAGCAGCAGAACAGCAGAGCAGCAGGGCAGCAGCAACAGCAAAGTAGTAGGGCAGAAGCAGTAGCAGAGTAGCAGCAGCCAACAGCAGAGAGCAAACCAGCAGCAACAACATAGCAATAAACCAAAATAGCAACAAAAGCAAAATCAGCAAAAACAAATCGCAAAACAAGAAACTAGTACTCAGAAGTTAGGAATTAGTAAACATCAAGAACCAGCAACACCATCAGAAAACCAGAGAAGCAGAAGAAGCTCCTAAACAATCAAACATTTTCTTCCCACTGGGATTCTACGGACAGAATGAAAGATAATATCCCTAACTAGATCATCAACAGATTTGCAACAACTAGTAAACAAGACTGCATTCCTCTGAATCCAAATACCATAAACTGTTTCAGTGAAGGCTACATGGATCACTTTGTTTTTCAATCTGGAACTTCTGCAGATTTTCTTCATCCAATCAATCTCATCACTAAACTGCTGAACAGGCTTGGAAACATGTAAGATACCCAACACCTTGTTCCAAACCTGTCTAGAGTATTCACAATCAAAGAATAGATGTTGAACACTTTCATTGCTATTCAAACACAAGACACACCTTGAATCACAGAAATGTTCCATTGGAGCAACCTATCCTTAGTGTCAAGCCTATTCCACAAAGCTAGCCACAAGATAAAAACTTCAAGTCTTACTTTTTGATATACCGATTCGTCAAAAGAGGAAAGCTAAAAAGATAATGGCAAGTCAAGAAGAAGTCAATGAACTTAGGAATCAATTGACTAATGTAACCGAGGTGTTGAAGACTTTAACCCTTCAAATCAATGACCATGTGAAGCAACAACTAATGGAGCTCATGCAAGAAATCTTAAGTAAGCTATCTAGTGACTACAAGTTCCAGGGCATTAGTTCACAAGGGGTCTTGGTGGACGAGGAGCTTTTTCCACAGAAGTTCAATGCCACTGACATCCCTAAATTCATGGTAACAGATAATCCCTATCTTCACTTAAGAGCCTTTGAAACTATAATGAACTTTAAGGGGATTGATAAGAAAGTCTTTTATTCCTTGTTTTCTTTATCTCTTTAAACCGTTTGCCAACAATGGTTCTTCTCCCTTGACAAAGAGAAAACCTCCACTTGGGAATAGATTGTAAACGCTTTCATTGATAGATATAAGTGTAAAATTCAAGTCAAAACCGATTATAGGCAACTCGAGATGCAAAGACAAATAGAGAATGAAGGCTTTATTTCTTTCTTCAATAAGTGGAGGGAAACATCCGCTAAGATGATTGAGGTGGGCACCGAAAAAGAATCTGTCAGGATGTTTATCAAGAATCTCCAAGTGAAGTATTCAAAGCACTTAAAATACCAACATAACTTGAATACTTTCAAGGCTGTGTATAATATAGGCATTGACATTGAAGATGACCTTCTGAAACATAATAGTGCGAGAGGAAAGAAGAACGATCATTCTTCTTCTTCCTCTCCCATTAAAGAAGTACATGCTACGAACACCTCTAAATTACGAATCCAAAGGTCAAAAAGAGTTTTCACTCCACTTTGTATGAGTTATGAAACAACTTTCGAGAAGCTACACCACAAAGGACTAGTCATGCCCATAGGACCTATCAATGATCTAGTTCTAGAAGCTAGGCCACCTAAGTGGGATCCTAATAAACATTGCAAATATCACCAAGGAAAGGGTCACAACACTAATGAGTGTTGGAAACTCAAAGAAGCTATTCAAGATCTGATCGATGACAATAAAAATTCTAAGATTCTAGCCATTGCACAAGATCAAACATCCTTCGATCCTTCACTTCTTATTACACCTATAGGTATGCCCATGATCGAGATAGCTTATATAACCTCTCTTGATGAAGTGGTCGTGATTGAGGAGGATGAAAGTATTTTCTTAGATAATACCAGGGAAAACTTGTCAAGTCTAAAAGAGGACGTTCGAAAACTTCAAGATGTCATTGTCATGCTCTTGAATGTGGTAGAAGGACTAGCAAACCGGGTGATGGTTATCGAACAAAATTCTCAACAAGGATTTAATGAAGAACTCAATGCTGCTAAGCCACGGTAAAAACGGACCATTGAAGAATACACACAAATAGGAATGACTTAGATTGAAGCTTTTGACTATCTTCAAGATCAAGGCCAGGTCTCATTCACCCCATTGGTCCCAGTCAAGACCCTTCGCCTGAGAAACGGTTTCCCAATTGAGACCCAAATTCTTATTGCCAATACTATAGAGGTCGTGGTCACAATACCGAAGTATGTTTCGCCCTCAAAGATCGTATTCAAGACCTCATTAATTTAAACCACCTTCATGTTCCTCTTAGTAACAAGAAGGCCAAGAATCGTAACAATAGTAACGGTGGCTGGAAAGGAAAGAAGAACAACAATCTTTCTTCTTCCAAAACTACCTACTCAAATAACGTTAGCTTGGGTGAGGTCCTTGCCATGAACAAACGAGAACAAAAGAGAACCTTTACTCCTATTGGCATAAGTTATGACACAGCATTCGTTCGCCTTCATGTTAAAGGTCTCATAACTCATATTGGACCTATTCAAGATCCTGCACCTAAGAAGAGGTTACCTAGTTGGAATCCAGATGAACACTACAAATACCATCAAGGTAGGGGTCATGCTACTGAGAACTGTTGGAGGCTAAAAGAGGTCATCCAATATCTATTTGATAATAACAAGATCCCATTGCCTCTAGCTAGCAAGAAGACCGGGTGATGATAAGCACAAGACAAGAGGCGAGCTGCAATGACAAGATTTCATGACCTCTTTTTTCTATTTCTTTTCCATTTTTTCCTCTCTCTATTAAGTCTAGCATAGACACCTTTCTTTTCCCTTAGATTAATTTTGTAGATTTTTTCTTTTTCCACTTTTAATAAAATGAGCATTTATTTTCTTATATATAATCTTTTCATTATATTGCATTAAAAAAAATATCCTTGTCAAACTAAGCACAAGGTATACCATGATTTGAGGCACCTACCCCTTGTAGCCACATCATATTGTCTTTCACCATTCTAATTTACAATCCTTTTTTGATAAACCACTTTGAGCCTCGTCTAACGATAGACCTTTCATTTTTCAACCCATATCTACCTAACCTTAGGATGGGATGGTGTGTAACTCATGTAATTTTCAATTTCAAAAAAAGCTTGAAACTCATGTAATTTTCAATTTCAAAAAAAGCTTGATTGATTTCAAAAGATTAAAATAGCAAACTTTAAGCAAATATATATATATATATATATATATATATATATATATATATATATATATATATATATATATATATATATATATATATATACATAAGTGTACAAAAGGGCAAGTGTTCTAATGTCTTTGATATGAAAATATCTTATGATAAGAACACGTCTAGGATTGTGTTTCTTATTGATTGCTCGGTACCGTGCCTGAGAAACATGAATACCAAGTGGGTGAAAGACCACATGATCGAGATTTCCCACACTTATCAAAATAAAAAAAATTACAAAAACAAAAAAAGAAAGAGAACTAAAAAAGAGTTAAAAGCCTCAAGCATGAAAATATAAATATTTAAAAGTGAGGTTGCACACCTTGGGGGCTTATCAAGGGTTTTGAGCTTTTATCCTTTTCTTCTTCAATCTTTAGCCTAACCACGTTACAACCATAAAAAATACCACTTTGAGGTATACTCACACTTGTGCGAGGTTCGGCTAGAGCTACGTTCGGCTTGATTCCTAACGGATACGTAGGCAACCTCACATCGAGGTGCGGCCGTAATAAACATGCATTCATATTCACATTCACACACTATGATCATATCAAGGGATCTCCAGTGCTCATCCCTATCTACTTAGAGATAGACTTGAGGGCTTGATCCTTACATCATTAGCTTACCTAGCCTAAAGAGCCACCATCATTTGACTATTCTTGAAATAATATTTTCCCACACCCTTAGCCCTTGCGGCCTAACTTTAGTGTCACTTTAACACACTGCACAGATACATGACCACATAGTCTTCCCCTTAGGAACCCTTTGTCATGAGATCTTAACACGACATTGAAGCATGCCTTGTCATATCAAAATATCTCATCACTTGTAATCGTTATCGCATCACAAACTATGAAGTGCTTAGCCTCCGTGCCTAAGTTACCCACATACTTTCATCATTGAGTCAACTAGGATAGTCTAAGATGCTACAATCCTTGTACTATGAGAGACAACGTTAACAGATTAAGCTCACTGAACATGCACCTTCAAAAACTTCTTCCTTTTTGTGTTTTTCTTTTTCGGGAGAAAGTCGGTACCCTCCACAAAAATGACGGAAAATTTTGTCTTATTTTGCATTTTCTAATCGCACGATCACATTACAATGCACGTACAAGTCATGTACACATTGAGTCACGCCGTGTTATCACATTGAGTCAATGCTAAGTCTTAGGTCAACCCTATAGAAAGAAGGGAAAAGTCCTATAATAAAAAAATATAAATGCAGGTGCATCCCAGCAAGCGAGGACATTCCCGGATTTTTTTCGAAAAAAAACCGCGAATATGACACAGGAGATCCCTCCAAGATATAAGGAGTTACATAGATCAGTATATTAGAGATGAAGAGCTTTAATTAAAAAAATATTTGAGCGAATTTGACTAAAAGGAAACGACCAAGCTCAAAGTTTGGATCAAAACCAAGCAACAGCGGCAGCAAGAGCAGAAAAGGGAAGACCCGACTCCACCGCCAGACGACAAGGTTGTCGCCTGGCAACAACATCTGTCGTCTGGCGACCAAGTACAGCGCCTGGCGCTAGATCCCAGCATATGGTGATAGAGCCAATTCTTGGCGCCATCGATATTTCAGCAACGACAGAGCTTGATGCCTCTCAGAATGGTTATTTCGACCTCATACAACAATTTCGGGTTCCTTGGTACACCAGTTAGCCCCTATAAGCAAATTGACATGGCTAGTAGTCGGCTCGATTACAATCGTGGTAAGTGATTGACCTGACAAAAAAAGCGTCTCACATAGCTTAAGCGCCTAAGCATTGGCTCATTACAAACACCAAGGCATCGGTTCAAAAGCAAGCACATCACTTATACGACAATTTTTCAAAAATTGGATTGTAATCTCCAACTGACAATATTTCCAAAATATGGATTGTCGCGCATCTTCTTCAAACGATAATTTTTCCAAGATTGGATTGTCATCCTTGGCAAAGTTTCCAAGTGTGGATTTTCGTTGTCCTTCTTTGTTTGGCAAGTTTTTCCAAGTTCGGATTGTCATACATTCATGGATCGTTGGCAAGTTTTCCGAGATTGGATTGGCATACACTTAGTTCCCTATGGCAAAATTTCCCAAAGGATTGTCATAGGTCTCTACTCATCATAAATTTCGACAAAAGTTCCTCAACGTGGATTGTCATTCATTTAAGCAAGTGGCAAATTTTCCCAAAGTGGACTGTCGATCGACTCTTTTTTGGCAAATGTTCCAAGACACAGACTGTCAATTGTGGCAATTTTTTCCTAAAAGGATTGTCACATAGCATTGGCAAATTTCCAAGGTGGATTGTTTTTAAGAGTTATATTCCAAGATGTGGATTTTCGATCTTAGCCAAGTTCTTATGATAGATTGTTACGAAGCATTGGCAACTTTTCCCAAAATTGGATTTTGGCAAATTTTCCGAGATACGGATTGTCGCTTCATCGTAGCAACATTTCCAAGGATGGATTGTTACGTGGCATTTAGAACTTTCCCTAAACTGGATTGTCGTACATCATACAAGAGTTGTGTTGGCAACTATTCACAAAGAAAAGAGGATAGTCATACCCAAAGCATCAACAGCAAAATTCAAACAACATTAAGGATAAAAAAGTAGTGGTCTTTTCAGAGACTATCACGGCGGAATATGAGGCATTTGCAGGCATAGCGGTCTTCAGGCGATATTATCAAGCTTGCAGAAGATCGTCAAAACAAACAGCAGGATGGCGTTCCCTAGCTTGTGGAAGATTGTCACAACAACAGCAACAAATCGGTTACCTTCAGAGACGTGTGCTCGACGATGCAAGATACGCGTTTCTTAACTCTTGTTTAACTAACGTTAGTTTGAAGGTGTTGGCATTACAAGAATGATTTAAGATTGCAGAACGTTCTTAATCAATCTCCGTCCCTATCAATACATGACTTTTGTTTTCGAAACTTGCGTTTCTCCAAACTAAGTCAAAGTGGGGGCTTCTGTAGACACCCAAATGTGTCACCCCAAAACCAAACCCAGTGATGAACACCTTTCATGTCATTTGAATATTGAACGAAGCAAAAGTGTGAAAAGTCTAGTGATGAGGATGTATTTTATTAAAATATCTCTTCTTTCTGTTTTTGAAAATATTTTTCTTTTCTTAACTTATTTTTGAAAAACGTGCATTCCAGTTTAGTTTGGTCCATGATAAGGGTCCAATAATATTATAGTTGGATAGGGATTTAAAAGACATTTTCAACGATATATTATAAGCCCAATTATGATGAATAATAAGGAAGTTATGGCCAAATTACTAAATTGGGCCCGGTTTGGTTTTTACCTACGACCCAATGATCTATAGGAGGGCCTATTATTAATTATCATTCCTAAAGCTATTAGGATTGATTATAGTCTTCTGGAATATACTAGAAGGTTTTGTCAAATCCTATTGGAGTTAGGATTGATGATTATGTTTCAAATAGTTTGAAATTGAATAAAACTACTCCTTTTAAGAATCCTTGTTTTCTACGAAGTAGAATATATTCAGATATTATTTTCGTGCCTCATAATCTTTATCCAAATCTTATATGGTTGGATAGATCTTGAAATTAAATTTTCAATGATATATTATAATATTAAATTTGAGCTATAACGAAAAAGATATGAATGGAATATGAAACTCTATCCAAAACTGACACCGTCCTACTATTTCGGCCATATCTTTTTATCTAAATAATTTTTTTAACTTCTTCCAATTGAGTTGGAAAGTAGACTTCAATATTTTTTCAACGACATATCATATGCCTTATTTGGACTTTGAGATCAAAATATATGATCTAAACAATATTCGCTAAAACTGTTGTCCATCGAGTTTTATTTCGATCCGAATTTGGATTTTTTTTTTATTCTTCGACCCTCTTTTTTTTCTATAAATAGAGGTCTTATATCCCCTTTTTCAAATCATCAATTCTCCATCAAAAAATTATCAACTCTCATCAAGAATTTCTTGATTTTCTCTCTCTTTCTAAACCAACCCTTTTACAAACACAATCCCTCACACAATAGCAATAGACACACTTAGCCAAGTTCGAATTTTCCTTTTCCCTAGACGTGAAAGATTTTAGTTTCTGAGGATTTGGTCCCAAATCTCTCTTTCAATTATTTCAATTATTTAATTTAATTTTTTAATTTTAATATTTTCCTTGAAGTTGCTAACGTGTGTATTTTGTTATTAAAAAAAAAGGTACTGTAGACATTTAAAAATGTCTCCCCAAAACCAAACCCGGTGATGAACATCCTTTCACCGCCACTATTGTTCGGGTTCAGTATTTAATCCTGAGAGTGCTTAAAAAATTGTATTTAATTAAATTCAATTTTTTGAATAGTCCATGGATCAGTCTTGATGTTTAGTCAAAGCATAGTTTTTTTAATTTCATCCCAAACCTTTTTTTAATTTACTTTATTGTTTTATTATTTTTTTTTACCCTAATATTTTATTTTATTAATAATAAATCAGAAATGGCCCGAAATTATCAATCGACACTTAAAAATGCTGAAAGAAATTAGGGTTAAAAATGAATTTAAACGGAATAATGGACTGCAGGCTCCCGTGTCACGGTACAGTCCACCGTGTCACGGGAATGTTCCCCGTCTAACAGTGGAATTCCCCATGACACGGTGCACCTGCTGTGACACGGGGGTTTCCGTGTCCTTTCCGCGTAAACCCTTCACGCGTTTTGTTCCCCGTAGCCTAAATATTTCTCGCGTCACACAGGTGTCCACCGCGTCACGAGAATGTACCCCATCTGACAGTGGGATTTCATGTGTCGTGGTGCTCTTTGCCGTGTCGCAGTGCATTTTTTAGGGTTTTTTTTTTTTTAATCTTTTTCGGGTTCCGTGTGTTCCCTCAACACATTTTTTCTATAAATACCCCCTCATTTCTGATGTAAGGGGAATCAATTAATTCTCTATTTTTCTCTCCTCTATGCTCTAGCCTAATCAATAGCCTACCCTTATTCTTTCAAAATTCCTTCTTCAAGCACTCCAAGGAGTCCATACTTTACTCGTGGTTCTGTCCTTAAGCTAAGGCGTGAAATGTAGAACAGTTTGAGGGTTTGGCCCCAAATCAACTCTATTTAATTTATTTTAATTTAATTATTGTTTTATTATTATTCCCTTGAAGTTACTAACTCGTTTATTATTTTATAGTTGCAAGCAAACAAAATCAAAGTAAGAATTATGTTCCTTTTATTGCTATTATTTTTATAACGATTTTATATTGTTGGATTTATTGTTAAATTGCTTCCAATATTAATGATAATTTTATTATATTTATTGATCACCATATTGCATGTTTAAAGGGAATATGTAATTGAAAATCATGCCTAATAAGATAATTTGGACAATCGGTTTATGTTTCTTTTTAATCTTGTTGTTTAATCAAGTGATCAATAATATTTTAGAATTATGTGTTGCATTAATATTCAACTAATTTAGCTTAATAATAGTTTGGAGAGAATTGGATTTATGTTTGTATGTCTTTGAGATCGCAAGAATGATTTTCACTATAAGAATCGAGTAGAGGCCAATACAGGAAAATGTGATTCCATGACTCACTTCGTACCATCATCCCCGATCCTCCTTTCGTGGTTACGAACCATACGGAGTTAGTAATCTCATGGATTATAAATGGGGTATAACCTTCACGGGTCAATCGTTGTTGCCTTCATCGTCCCTTTATCGTGGTTGCCTTTTATGATCCGTGAACGGTATACAAGTTCCTTAAAAACTTGTTGGCGGCTTCCTACTTTCCTTGTCCCTAATCATATATGTCGATTCCCACTTCCTATGAGTGCCAAGCATATTCACAACATGCTTTAACGTAGGCGCACTTCGAACGACGCCGACAATTTAGCGACTCCACTGGGGAGGATTCTTGGTTATTTATCGATTTGAGTGATCGATATTTAATTAAGATGAGTGGATGAGACTCCAAAGATTCTTGAAAAATATTCCTGTGATTAATTTGGCATTTTTGCATAAGCATAGACGTTTACACGTCGCATTTAGGTATGTCTCGTAGGAAAAATTGAATAACTTGATTACGTACGAAGGAAAATAGGGCACTAGTCAGATCTTCTGACTGTCGTGCCATGGCAGAATCTGCCGCGTCACGCTGCAGTTCACCGTCTAGCGGTGGGCTGTACCGTGGCACGGTGCTATATGCCGTGTCACGGCAGTCCTAAAATCAGTCTGATGGCTTTTTTTTCTCTTCTCACAGTCAACTTCCTTCGATTTTTGTGAAAAAACATGTGTTTTACATGCGTCTTAGCCCCAAGGGATTTATGCTCAATCAACCAAAAAAACGCTCATGGAAATAAGGGTTCATCCGAGTTATTAAATCCACCCAAACAATGGATTCGAGTTCGATTTCATCACGAGCTCGCGGAGCCGCCCGTTGGCATACACCCTTAAGGGAGGCTGCCTTGCTAACGCGTCCAAAAACTTAACCATGGTATCCTTTTGACACCCAAAGCTTGTTCAATAGTTAAACATAGATCTTGACCTTAGGTTGCGAATTCTTTTTTTACATCATCGTGACTAAATGCTACATGGTTTGTTTGTTGCTAACCCCCATGTGTTTGCTCTTTTTGTTAAACCCATGACCGAGGGTTTTTATTTCCACATAGCAATTAGTACGGACTAAAACTGATTAAAATCTTGAAAATATAAAAATTTAGGCCTAGAATTGCGCATCGTGTCACGACAGGTCTGCCGCGCCACGGTGTGCAATGTCGTGGCACGGTGCATTGCCCTGTCTAACAGTGCTCTGTACTGTTTCACGACAGTTAGCACCGTGACACGGTGCCCAGGAGGTTTGTCCAATTAGCTTTTTTTTGGTCTTCGTGCATGCTTATGTGGTTCGTATGTCTGGTTTGGTGTCTTGCCTAGCTTTACGGTCATAACACGTGTCCATAACCTTCACTTAATCACTCAAATGTAGTGTTCACACACTTTTTCTGTTAATCGTGCACCGTTTCATGACCGTATTTTAGGGTAGCCTTGTGTCGTTTTTTTGTGTCATTTTTTTTTCGGAGTAAGTTGGATAGTATCCTCCCATATATATAATTTTTTTTAAAAAAATAAATAAAAAGAATTTCAAATTTCAAAATAATTTTTTTTATTTCCGAATGGGTAAAGGTTAAGTTTGGTCATTAAAGGTGTGTTTGTTTCGGTGTCACATCACTTGGTCAAGAAGCAGAGGTAGATTGTTACGGTTCGAGTCAATACCTCAACAACCTCTTATACCAAAGAGGCGTACAAGGAAACCACCACAATCATCTCCACAATATCCATCTCCAGTCTACTTTCAACTAATGGCTACTAAAGAAGATATCGAGAACATCAAAAAGACAATTGAGATGTTGTCTAACCTCGGTAGAGCAAGACAATCAAAACAATGTCACTGCTGCTGCAATGGACAAGATCGAGGAACTGATGATTAAGATCTTTGAAGAGTTCACTTATATGGAGCAACCTGTTACCTCTTCGTCCATAAGGGACAAACTTCTTGAGAAGTTTTCCACTGCAGAGATTTCCAAGTTCAAGCCTACTGATAATCCGCTTTTCCACTTGAAGGCCTTTTCTGCGACCATGGCTCTTAAGGGAGTAGATGTGACACTCTTCCCTACTGTGTTCCCTCTTTCCTTGGAGCATTCATGTCAACAATGGTTCTACTCTCTGGAATCCTAACATGTTGCGACCTGGAAGGATGTTACAGAAAGCTTCATGAATCGTTACAAGTGTAACATCTAGGCCAAGACTTCTAAACGTGAACTCTCCATTCTCAAACAGAAGGAGAATGAAGGCTTCACTACTTACCTAAGCAGGTGGAGAGAAACAGCTGCGCTCTTAGTGGATCCTCCCAAGGAGAAAGAGATGGTTCGCTTATTTATTGCCAATTTGACTCATAAGTAAAAACAACACTTGAAGTTTCTACCTTTGAGCACCTTCGAAGTTGTGTACGATATAGGAATCAATATCGAAGATGAACTGATGAAGACTGCTTGTAGCAACAATAATAACAACACTTGGAAAAACAAGAAGAATGACACTCCTTCTTCTTCGTCTTCTAAGCCCAATAATGCTACCAACAATGTAATATCAATGATGTCCTGGCCGTTAATGCTCCTCCTCAAATATTCCAAAGGCAAAGGAGGGTTTACACGCCTTTGGGAATGACTTATGATGCTGCTTTTGATTGCTTGCATAGTCAAGGACTGATTATGCCAATTGGACCTTTTCTAGAACCTCGACCAGAGAACAGAACAGCTAGCTGTGACCCCAATGCTCACTGCAAGTTTCATCAAGGAAAGGGTCATACTAATGAGAAGTGTTGGAGGTTGAAGGATGCGATCCAAGACCTTATTGATGCTAACCAACTTCCTGTCCCTCTAGGGGGCAAGAAGCCTAACATTCAAACAAGTCCTCTTTCTGATGCTTTGGCTATCATGGGAGATGAAGTCTCCTTTGATCCGTCAATACTCATTCAAGCTGTGAATGAACCTCTGCCGGAAGTTGTATTCATCTCGAACTATAAAGAAGTAAATGGAATTTGGGATAGTGACGATGAAGATGTCTATCTCAAAGATATAGCATGTTCGTCTCTTGGCACAAGTGAAGATTTTTGGGGAGACCTTGAGGTCAAGGTTCTCACTAGAAGTGGACGATTACAATAGCCTAGTCCACCTCCACCTCCACCACAATCACAACCAATAGCTGATCCCATCGACCCTGTAAACAACGATGTGGTCAAACAGTTACATAAGACCAAGGTAAAAATGAATGTATGGAAGCTTTTAGCCACCTCTCACGAGAATCAAAAGGTTGTGATGAATGCTCTGGTGAAGATAGGAGTTGATGATAATATGACTCCTCAAGGACTGGTCAACTTTCTCACTACTAAATTGCAAAGTACTAGCAATCTGATTTCCTTCTCTGACAAGGATCTGCCCCAGGAAGGGGACCAACATAACAAGGTCTTACATCTCAATGTGGTGTGTAGGCAGATGAATGTTCCTATGAGCCTAGTTGATAATGGCTCCGCAATCAATGTATGCCCACTCCGCATTGCAAAGAAATTGGGCATAAAAAATTAAGAATAGACTTCCTCTACTCAAGGGATTCGTGCTTATGATAATACTCGTCGTCAAGCCGTGGGTACTATCATGATAAACATAACTACTTCAGCCATTGAACGTCGCACCAAGTTCCAGGTGGTGGACATTAAGGCATCTTTCAATCTGTTGTTAGGTCGTCCTTGGCTTCATGAGCTAAAGGCGATCCCATAGTCGTTGCACCAAAAAGTGAAAGCCATAGTTGGAGGTGTTCCCAATTACCATTGATGCCCCCCCCATGCGCATTCAAGTTATCGATACCCCCATCGTCCATGTCGAACATGACGAAGAAGAAGAAGATCTCTGGGGTTTTTCGCTGGATGATGCTCTCATGATCAAAGAAGAGGAGAAGTGTCACCTCGACTTTGATCCTTATTCAAATACCAATGTTAATGCTATTATGAAGAAAGGGTATTTCCCTGGAATGACCCGCAGACTCCAAAAGAAAATGGCTGAACTTTGGGGCCATCCTGGTGCAATTAAGAAAGATACCTTTGGCTTGGGATTCAAGCTAATAAAAGAAGATGTGAAACAAGCCCTCCTGAAAATGAAGGCTCGCAATAATGCTCGAATCATGAAGACAGAAATGGCCATGGATCCATATCGATTCACCCTCAATGGCCAATATATCAAAGAAGGGGAAGACATCCCATGTTTTGAGTTCCCTGAGCCTTTCGTCCACGCTGGGAGGCGCGAGCCAAGGTTCGAGATGTTCCTTGATTGTGACTTCATTGATTAAGGCGAAGAACTCTTCACAACTGAGAAACAAGCTAGTCCAAGCTCTAATTATCTGAACATTAACCTTCTTTTTGGACTAGAAAAGAATGAATCCAAGCCTGTTTGCAATGATGATTCCAATCTCATTCAAGCTGTTATATCAAGCAAGGATTTGGACCCCTCCGGGTTAATCGTCCAGGCTTATAATGTTTCAAAGGGATGGCGCAAGACAGTGAAGATCACTATGCCAAGTGGAGAGAAGTTGGAAGTAACCGCTGGCGAAGGTCCTATGTTTGATGAATCTGAGTCGTCTGGGTCCGAGTCCGAGTCTAAGTCTAAGTCAATAGACGAGTCTGAGGCCGACCCTCTTTCTGCTATAGAAACCAATCCTGAGTCTCTTGTTGAGTCTTCTCTTTCAACCGCAAATAATTTCGACGAGGTCGCAGCTGACCTTGCTTACCTTTGCTTACGACGCGTGTCATTCCCCTAACCCTGATCAATATTTCTTTGCTAATGATAAAAATGACAAAAAAATAATAAAAGAAATGGAAGAACACGAAAATAAAACATTAATTATCGAAGATACAAAAACAATTAATATTTCCAATGATACGACTATCAAAGAAGTAAAAATTGGATTAACACTAAGTCAAGACGAACGCAAAGAGCTAATTAACTTGGTTAGTAAATTTGTTGATATATTTGCTTGGTCATACCACGATATGCTAGGAATCGACAGGGATATAGCTCAGCATACGATACTACTCATTCAAGGTATGAAGCCTGTCAAACAAAAGCTGCGCCGTATGAAACCGGATGTGGCTCTCAAAATCAAAGAAGAAATCAGAAAGCAATTGGCTGCAGGTTTCATCAAAGTATCTAAGTATCTAGAGTGGATAGCAAATGTGGTTCTAGTTCCGAATAAGGATTGAAGGGTCAGAATGTATGTTGATTACAGGACCTCAATAAGGTAAGCCTGAAAGATGGGTTCCCTCTACCTCACATTGACATTCTGGTCGATAGCAAAGCAAACCACACACACCTATCATTCATGGACGGCTACACCGGATATAATTAAGCATTAATGGCCGAGGAAGATATGGAGAAAACCACATTCATCACATAATGGGGTACATATTGCTATACGGTAATGCCATTTGGGTTGAAAAACACGGGTGCCACCTACAAAAGAGCAGCCACAGCATTGCTACATGATATGATGCACAAATAGGTGGAGGTCTTTATTGATGATATGATCGTCAATTCAAAAGATCGCCCAGGCCACATCATTGCACTTCGAAAGTTCTTTGAAAGACTCCGCAAGTACAACATGAGATTAAATCCAGGAAAGTGTGCATTTGGAGTTACGTCAGGCAAACTACTTGGATATGTGATCAGTTATCGAGAGATTGAAATAGATCCCACAAAAGTCAAAGCGATCATGGCCATGCCACCACCCAAGAATGAGAAAGAAATTTAAGGCTTCATTAGAAGTTTGCAATATATAAGTAGGTACATATTAAAACTCATTGCGATATGTGAACATATAATCAAGAAGCTTAAGAAAAACTTCCCAGTCACATGGGATAATGATTGCAAAAAAGCTTTCGACAAAATAAAAAAGTACCTGGAAAACCCACCCGTGCTAGCGCCGGCAATTTCTGACTTTCCTCTTCGACTCTACGTTACGGTCACAAGAGAAACGATGGGGGCAATGCTAGCACAAGAGATCGAAAGCAAGGAGAATGCAATTTGCTATTTGAGCAAGAAGCTTCAAGGATTTGAGACACGATACACACCGATTGAAAAAATGCGTCTCGCACTTGTGTGGGCGCACAGAAACTAAGACATTACATGCTCACTCATATAATGCATGTCGTGTCCAAGGTGAATCCTCTTAAGTACTTATTCGAAAAAGCAACACTCAATGGCAGATTATCAAGGTGGATAGTCAACCATGCTTAGTTTGACTTGTAATTTGTACCACAAAAAGCCATCAAAGGTTCTGCGGTTTTTGACTTCTTAGTAGATTTTCTGCTAGAAGAAGTTGAGAAAGAAAAACATGAGTACGATTTCCTTAATGAGGACTTACTCATGACCGAACATGATAGCTGGACGCTCTACTTTTACGGATATTCAAACCAAAAAGGTTGTGGTGTAGGGGTCTTTCTCATATCACCCAAAGAAGAGCATATCCCCATTTCCATGAAGCTCGACTTTGATGTCACCAACAATGGCGCAAAGTACGAGGCATGCATTTTGGGATTAGAAACAGCTGTGGCCTTGGGAATTAAGAAGCTCAAAATCTACGGTGATTCATCACTAATCATTAACCAAATCTCCAAGAGATGGAAGGTGAGAAGTGAAAGTCTCGCTACGTATCAAGCTCAGCTGGAAACCCTCATGGAGTAACTAGATGAAGTTAAATATACGTACTTGCCTAGAGAAGAAAACCAGTTTTCCGACGCACTGGATAAATTAGCATCAATGGTGCGAATTCAAACAGACACAATTAGAATGACATTGACTATAGAAAGAAGATATGAGCCGACTTATGTTCACGCACTTGATGATGAACAAGAATCACAAGAAGAAGATGAAGAGCCATGGGATACATATATCCCTAACTACGTGACAAATGGAGAATACCCTCCTAATAATGATAAAAGGGCACGTTGTGCTTTGAGGCTCCTAGCCTCGCAGTATGTGCTCATCAGGGAAGAACTCCACAAGAGCACTGCATTAGGGAGAAATCTCTTATGCATAGCCAAGAAATAAGCACACAAAACCATGGAAAATCTTCATGGCGGGATATGTGAAACGCATATGAATGCTAAGATGTTATTCCAGAAGATTCAACGACAAGTTTATTATTGGACTACTATGGAGAGAGATTGTCACAAATAAGTCACAAAATGTATGAAATGTCAAATCTATGCAAATTAACAACATGTTCCACCTTCTCTTCTCTGTACATATACTTTTCCATGGCCTTTCTCTACTTGGGGAATCGACATCATTAGAAAGATAACGCCACCAGGACAAGGGGGCATGAATTCATTTTTGTAATAATCGACTATTTCACAAAAATTAAAATTCATAGCAAGAATTTTGACATGAAATCTCAAAATTAAAAACCCCCCAATTTGATTTTTTAGGGTTTTAACCAAATACGGAATTTAAAACATGATTTGATACAAGAATCAAAGGAAACTTACATAGATCCTTGTGGAGAATAAAAAATGAGGAAAGTAGCAAAAAATTAGAGCAAAATTGATGAAGATTTGAGCTCCAATCACGTCAGCACAACCGCCGCGACACGACTAGCAGAAGCCGTGACACGGTGTCCATGGCCCGTGTCACGATGAATCTGGGACGTGGTAGAGCTCGGGCCAGCTGCGATGACCCTCAAACAATAGCGGCGAGCAGTAGCGGCGAAAATGAAGCAAAAAAATAATAAAAAAAAACAGTAGCATAACCGCCGTGTCACGGTGACTAATAACGTGCGCCAGTGCTGCAACGCCGTGGCACGGTACTCCGATCAATTTAAAAAAAAAATTATGAAGAGAAAGAGCAGAAGAAGAAAGAAAATGGCGAAAATGAAAAGCAGGAGCTCGAATTTAAAGATAAAAAAACGTACCCCGTTCCCATACCACGATTCCGGTCACCACGTAACGACATTCACGCGCGTAGGACGGTGTTATTATCGTGGCGCGTTCAAGATTTTAGTAAAGAAAAAAAAATATATAAAGGTTACCGCGTCACGGGGATATCCCCCGTCTGACGGGACAACCCATCGTGTCACGGGATTTCTTCCCGTGACGCGGTGCCCCTGCATGCTCATTCCAACCTTCTGGCGAATATTCTGGAACCTTTAACCAAGCTGGAACATTTTTCCGCAACTTTTGAACAATTACTTTTTCACCGGAATAGCGCGGAAAATTTTAATTGGTATTTGAAGGGTACCAAAATTACTGATTTACCCCTAACAAGCATTAGGGTTGCATTTTAGACACTTTAAGCGCCTAATATAGTCGGATAGTCGACTTGAAGGTAAATCATCTGCGGCCCACGTTTGGGGATAATCGAACTATCATGCACTTACAAATTTCAGCAATTATGTCAGTTGTCGGTTTTCCTCAAGCATGGAAAACATTATCGGTGGATTTTCTTAAAGTGTTATCGGTGGATTTTTCTTCAAATATAGAAAACCGCCAAGTCGGCTTTCCTCAAGAATGGAAGGCATTATCGATAGATTTTTCTTCAAGTATAGAAAACCACCAAGTCGGCTTTCCTCAAGCATGGAAGGCATTATCGGTGGATTTCTTCAAGCATAGAATGACACCAAAATCATACGTCGACTTTAGTAAGGCATAGAAAGTATCATCTGGTAGGTTTCTTCAAGCTTAAAAAGCTACCAAATTCATCAGTCGGCTTTCCTCAGGCATGGAAAGCATTTCAACGAACGTCATCCGGTGGATTCCTTCAAGCATAGGAAGTTGCCAAACTCATTTGTCACCGATACACTGGTTCCTGATATGTATTATATCCCTTTACTCTTTTATCTGTGGAACTAACATTATACTGCAGGTATCGACGTATTCAGAGTGATTTAGGATCGCAGAACGTCTTAAATCATTCTCCGTCCCTATCGACTACTTTGACTATCGTTTTCGAAACTGACGTTTCTACAAACTCAGTCAAAGTGGGGGCTTCTGTAGACATCTAAAAATATCTCCCCAAAGCCAAAACCAATGATGAACGAACTTTCACCGCCACTATTGGTCGGGTTCAGTATTTAATCCCGAGAGTGCTTAAAAAATCATATTTAATTAAATTTAAATTTTGAATAGTCCATTGATCAGTCATGATGTTTAGTCAAATCATAGTATTTTAATTTTAGCCTAAATCTTTTTTTATTTTATTTTATTGTTTTATTATTTATTTTGACCCAAACCTTTTATTTATTTATTTTTAGCCCAATTAAAAATAAATAAGCTATGGCCCGAAATTATCAATCGACGCTTAAAAATGCTGAACAAAATTAGGGTTAAAAATGAATTTAGCTGGAAAAATGGACTGCAGGCTCCCGTGTCACGGTACAGTCCACCGTGTCACGGGAATGTTCCCCGTCTGAAGGTGTAATTCCCCGTGACACGGTGCACCTGATGTGACACGGGGGTTTCCGTGTCTTTTCCGTGTAAACCCTTCACGCCTTTTGTTCCTCGTACCCTAAATATTTCCCGCGTCACACAGGTGTCCACCTTGTCACGGGAATGTACCCCGTCTGACGGTGGGATTTCCCGTGTCGCGGTGCTCTTTTCCTTGTCGCGGTGCATTTTTTTGGGTTTTTTTATTTTTTTTTTATTTTTGTCTTTTTAAGGTTCCGTGTGTTCCCTCGGCACAATTTTCTATAAATACCCCCTCATTTCTGATTTATGGGGCATAAATTAATTCTATATTTTTCTCTCCTCTATGCTCTATCCTAAACACTAGCCTACCCTTCTTCTTTCAAAATTACTTCTTTAAGCACTCTAAGGAGTCCATACTTTACTCGTGGTTATGTCCTTAAGCAAAGGCGTGAAAGGTTGAACTGTTTGAGAGTTTGGCCCCAAATTAACTCTATTTAATTTAATTTAATATAATTATCGTTTTATTATTATTCCCTTGAAGTTACTAACTCGTTTATTATTTTATAGTTGCAAGCAAAAAGAATCGAAGTAAGAATTATGTTCCTTTTATTTCTATTATTTTTCTAACGATTTTATATTGTTGGATTTATTGTTAAATTGCTTCAAATATTAATGATAATTTTATTATATTTATTCATCACCATATTGCATGTTTAAAGGGAATATGTAATTGAAAATCATGCCTAATAAGATAATTTAGACAACCGGTTAAGGTTCCTTTTTAATCTTGTTGTTTAATCAAGTGATCACTAATATTTTAGAATTATGTGTTGCATTAATATTCAACCAATTTAGCTTAATAATAGTTTGGAGCAAATTGAATCTCTATTTGTATGTCTTTGAGATCGCAGGAATGCGTTTCACTATAAGAATCGAGTAGAGGCCAATACGGGCGAATGTGACTCCATGACTCACTTCGTACCATAATCCCCGATCCTCCTTTCGTGGTTACAAGCCATATGGAGTTAGTAATCTCATGGATTATGAATGGGATGTAACCTTCACGGGTCAATCGTTGTTGCCTTCGTTGTCCCTTTATCGTGGTTGCCTTTTATGATTCGTGAACGGTTTACAAGTTCCCTAAAAACTTGTTGGCGGCTCCCTACTTTCCTTGCCCCTAATCGTATATGTCAATTCCCACTTCCTATGAGTGCAAAGAATATTCACAACATGCTTTAACGTAGGCGCACTTCGAACGATGCCTACAGGTATGAGGCATCCAAGTAAGTGCTTTAATTGATTTTATGATATAGAAATCATGTATAGGTTGTTATTATGATTCTTAGTGTCATGTTAGGGCGTTTTGATCTTCCTAGTATCATGTTTAGGGTAAAGAATAAGTTACTTAGATCAAGTATGATTGTTGTGATGCTTCCTATGTTCTTTCTAATATTATTGTCAGTATCATGTTAGGGTTAAAGTTTTGATTTTCACTGTTTAATGACATGCTAGGGTTTGTTATTAATCTTGTGAGTATCATGCCTAGGATCTGGCTATTATGCTTTAACATGGTGATGATGATTATTGATTAATATTGTTATTAATTGTTTTTGTTATTGTTATTGTTATGTTGCTTGATTATGTTAATTTTATTGCTTGATCACACCTTTTATTGCATGTTTAAAGGGAACTTCTACTTGTAATCACACTTAATAAGATAATTAATAATCTTGTTTAGGGTTAATATGATTATAGTTCAAGTGATCACCAATAATAGTTTTATTTGTGCATTAGTATTCAACAAACATAGATAAACAGGTTTAGGGTAAACCTAATGATTGCATGTTAGCCAGAAAGCGCACATGAATACGATCAGAATAAAGTAGAGGCTTATTATTAGGGCAGGTTCGATCTCTTTTAGGTTGGAATGTACCTTCATCCCCGAACTTCCAGTTTTGGTTCCAAATCTGTTGGAGTTGACGATCTCCTGGATCGTTAAGGGGTGTAACCTTCACCCTCTGAACGGTTTACAAGTTCCTAAAACTTGTTTGCGACTCTTTTGCTCTATCATCTTTCCCTTTGGACGCCACCATACTTTAGTGTATGATCATAGTGGGGTTCAAGTTTGGGATAATGCTTGAAATATTACCTACATATACCGAGGGAGGGCATTATGAGTCATAGCCTAAGAAGAGGGGATGCATTGTTAAGACGTCGAGTAGCCCAAAAATTATCTCTTTTCCGGTTTCTTCGTGGAACTTTTTAGATGTTCACTAGGAGAAGATATGAGACTAGTAGGGAGAACGCAGTAAGACCATTTGGTATTAAAGTGGATTGCGAATACTAGTTCCTATGCTTTGCATTTTTATGTTTCAATCAACCTTGGGTATATTGAAACGTGCACTCCCTTACTTATTTAGAAAGATTTGCATTCATTTGTGCCTATACATATGGAAAAGTCCTTTCATGAACATGTGTTAGCTTTTCTTTTTTTTTTTTGTTTCCTTCTCAAGCATTGCCTTGTTTGTATTATTATGAGAGTTATAGGTTAATCTCTTAGGAAACCTTTACGAGAGCATCACTCGTTATCTAGCGCGATCTAGGGGTTGAAATGGTTTGTCTTTAGTTGCTAAAATTGATTGTGATTCTTACGAAAGTGAGTTAGTGTATATTCCCATCCTCTCTAGTTTTATTGTTTCTTTCTTTGCTTGAATAATGTCATCATTTTTCCTTGGGTTTGATTTTGTTTTGCTCGAGGACGAGCAAAAGTTTAACTTGGGGTAATTTGATGAGCGTCATTTATGGCGCTCAAAAGAATAAGATTTAGTTTCTTTTTCGATATTTTGTTTCTTCATTTTCCTTTAATTTTCTTAGTTTTCCTTGTTTTTCAATTTTAATAAATCATGTTGAGTTTTGATTAGTTTTTTTTAGTTTTTCATTATTTTAGTCATTAACTCATATTTTTAGTTTTATTTCTTTTATTTTCTATATTACTTTATTTATTTCTATTTTATTTAATCTTGATTTTTCGTCTCGGGTTTGCTTGTATGTAGGTGTGGTTTGGATCAAGGTATTTGTATTAATTTGAAGTAATTTTTGAGGTTTTGGGTCCCAATCAAGGAAACAATTGAGCAAGTAGCCCAAGCAGGAACCACAGAGCAGCCCAGCTGCGGTCGCGGGTTAAGCATCCGTGGGCGCAGGATCGCGTACACCAAAGCAGCCGAAAATAAGGCAGTAAGCCCCGAGGTCTGGCCGCGGGCTTACAACGGGCGCGACGCTAGCACCGCGGGCACGGTCGTCTTGCCCTGTTCTAGCCAATTCTCACACACACACTTCCCCTGCTCCCGCATTTAACACACTTTTCACCTCCAACCACCAGCCGCAATAACCACCACCTTTGCACCACCTACCTGCCCCTACCCGCCTCAACAAACACCACCTTTGCACCACCTTCCAACCGTAACCAGCCACCCTAATTCCTCCATTCCTTCTCTCGCATTTCCCCTAATCTGGCCACCCGCAACAACCGCAACTAGCAGCCTATTACCCTCTAGTGTATGCGTTGATCTTGATTAAACCTAAGTTAAAATTTCGGCCTTTTATCTAGATCTTGATTAAATTGATGATCAAAAGGTTGTGATGGTGTGTGATTGGTGATGCGCAAAGCAGGGATAAAATCCCAAATAAGAGCAGTTAAGAATCGAAAAAGAAGATCTGATTTCTTTTATTTATTTAATTTATTTTCCATTTATTTTTTATTTTATTTTATTTCTTTTCTTTAATTTCTATTTATTATTCTTTTCCTTTATTTTCTATTTTCCCTTTTTAGCCTTATTTTCTTAGTTTTACTTCTCTAATATAAATGCCCATATTTGGGGTAAAATGAAAGAACCATTAGAGATCCAAAATTAGACCACATATTTCTTAGTTTAGTTGAGAATTTCTCTCTCTAAATCTAGGGTTATTTTTAGGAGTAGATTTTAGAGAGAGAAAGTGAGGAATTTCAATGGTTATTTGAGAGGTTGAAGATTCAAGATGAAAATTGTATTGAAGATCTCCATTATCAATCAATGAGGATTTCTCATTCTCTCTCCTCTTTATTGCTTTATTCAATTTCATGTTTGTCTGAATTGATTTTGATGTTTGATGCTTGATTAGTGTAATTGTTCTTGATATATTGTAAATTCTTTATTTCTTTAGTTGTTTGTTGATAGATGATGATATTTGAGTAGTTGTTTGGCTAGTAATTGGGTGAAACTTGTATGATAGATTAATTCTGATTAATTTTGGAATTGTGTTGATTGATTGTTAAGATTAAAGTGATTAATGAAGGTTTGTATGTGTGTAATTCGATTAGGTCTGGAGAATTATGCTAGATTGCATTGTAATTGCTAATAAAACAAATAAATGATTTAGAAATTGCAATTATCGATTGGTTTTGATTGTGATTCTCTTAGTTTGTTATTCATAGTGAACCCTAGCTTAACAATTAAGAGAAAGCTCTTTGATTCCAATTGATTGCTCTTATCATTAGTCTTCACAACCTTTGATTGGCATGATCTTCCCAAGTTGTTGCAATTGACATGATTACTTGTTGATCCCTGTTCCTAGTGTTTTATTTCCTTGGTTACTTTTTTTGTTAGTTGTAAGTATTTTCTCTTACCTTCGTCTTCGACCTAGCCTAGGCACCCAAATCGAAAGCATTTGAACATTACCGTTCCTTTGGGTTCGACCCTTGACTTGCCTCTATAATCGTAATTAGGTTTGTTAAGTGTTTATAAATTTAGTTTGAACGAGGGAGGATTAAATAACGACCTAGTTTTCCCCTAGTCAAATTTAGACAACCGATTTAGGTTCCTTTTGATCTGGTTATTTAATCAAGTGATCACTAATATTTTTGAATTATGTGTTACATTAATATTTAACCAATTTAGCATAATTATATTTTCGAGCAAATTGAATCTTTGTTTGCATGCCTTGGAGATCGCAAGAATCACTTTTCACAATAAGAATCGAGTATAGGCCAATACGGGCAAATGTAATTCCATGACTCACTTCGTACTATCAACCCCGATCCGCATTTCATGGTTCCGAACCATATGGAGTTAGTAATCTTATTGATTATGAATGGGGTGTAACCTTCACAGGTGAATCATTGTTGTCTTTTGTTATCCCTTTATCGTGGTTCCCTTAAATGATCCGTGAACGTTTTACAAGTTCCTTAAAAACTTGTTGGCGGCTCCCTACTTTCTTTGTCCTTAATCGTTGTGCCTAATCATATATGCCAATTCCCACTTCCTATAGTGCCAAGCATATTCACACATGCTTTAACGTAGGCGCACTTCGAACGACGCCTCAAGGGACCAACCCTTAGAAATTATCAACCTTTCACGTCTAGGGCGAAGGCAGCTTTGAACTTGGCTAGGTGTGTCTAAGACTCATGAATGTGCAATTTTATAAAAGGGAAGGTTTAGTAAAAGAATAGAGATAGAATAAGCTTCTAGCTTATAGAGAGAAGAGAATAGAGTTAGATGATTGGTGATTGTGAATGAATAAAAACAGGGAAATAGAACCGCTATTTTTTCAAAAATAGTCCGAAATCGATAGACAAAAATCAGAATTTTGATCGGAATAAAGCTGCTCCCTGTTGTGAGCGACAGAGCTTGCTGCCATGCGACAGGAATCATGCATGGCGACAAGCCCTGTCGTTTGGCGACAAGCTTGTCGTTTTGCGACAATTAAAAGATAAAACATGTTTTGTACGGAATCCTTTTCTTAATAAAAATAAGCAATTAAAACTTCGTTTAAATCTGATTTTATCAAAATAAAACACTTGTTTTATTTCAAACCAAATTCATTACTTTTTTTAAAATATTAATTATCAATCCTAATGCTATTAGAACTCAAAATAACATTATAGAACATTCTAGAAGACTATAATATATCCTAAAAATTTTTGGAATAATAATTAATAGGCCCTCCCTAGATCATCGGGCCATAAAACCATTTCAGACCAAAATTAGTACTTGGACCATAACTTCCTCATTATTCATCGGAATTGGGCTTATAATATACCATTGGAAAGATCATTACGAGCCCGACCAAACTCCACTATTAATTAGCCCATATCATGGACCATACTAAATTAGACTTGCTATTTTCATAAAAAGAGAAAATTTTCAAAAACAAAAAGAAAGACTTTTAATTAAAACTAACACATGACAAGACTTTTCACACTTTCACCTCATTCAAACATTAAGCAACGTGAAAAGTGCTCATCACTGGGTTTGGATTTTGGGGAGACACAATTATGTGTCAACAGAAGCCCCCACTTTGAGTGATATTAGAGAAACACATGTTCGAAAAAAAATTCAAAGTAGCGTTAGGGACAAAGAATGGTTCAAAAAGTTCTGCAATCCTAAATCATTTTTGTGACGCCGATACCTGCAAACTAGCGTTAGTTAACAAATAACAGAGTTAAGAAACGCGTATCTTGCACCGTCGAGTACACGTCTCTAGAGTAACAAATTTTGTTGCTGCATTTTTATGACGACCTCCACAGTGCCTCATGAATGCCATCATCGAAGACCGTTGCTTGTAACGACATTAAACAGCTTGTGACAATTCTCCACATCTTTGGGAACATCGTTGAAGGTGACTGCTTGTAACCATCTTCAGTTTTGTTGTTGTTGATGTTCACTCGACTATGAAAATAAGAGTTTATTTTTCAGGAATGTTCACTCGTCTCTGAATAATGGAGCTTTTTTAAGGATTGTTCACTCGTCTCTAAACAATGGAGCGTCGAGTGGTATCTCTGATGAGTGTCATTTATGCACTCATTTGATCCTTTTTAGGGAGAAATTTATGCTATTTTTATAGCTCTTTTTATTAGTTTTTCCTTAGTTTTACTCTTTATTTCCGTAGTTTGCATTTTCTTGGTTGATTTTCCTTTTTTTATGCATTTCTTGGTTTATTTTGTTATTTTCTCTTTTAATTGCTTGTTTTCGTTCATTTTTCAGGTTATGATCATAATCAGAGGATTGTAGAATCTCCTTCCCAAGTTCTACATCATTTGAGATGCCTTGTGCCTACCATTTGAAGCTCAAGATTGAAGGAGTGCAAGTTTCAAGTCTTCTAACTCGTGCATGCAAGCGCTGGGTACACCATTCTTGGTGTTTAACCCACCGTGGTGGCTCTTTAGAGACTTTAACCTTCCGTGTTCATCAACATCACCAAATGGAGCGTACGAGGAAGAGCACAGTCGAGGGTGAAGGAGGCTGCCGTGATCCCAGGCACGACCGCGCGCAACATTGGCGCGGGCGCGCAGCCTTGTGGCGCGGGCGCGCCTCTCTGTGTCTCTGTTCTTTACCTTCCAATGCGTGGCGATGCAACCTCCTTGGAGATAGTCGCGCCTGTACGGGTCTTTTTGGATGATCTAACTAATTTTCCCTTAGTTAGTTTTAATATATATAAATTTTCCTACTATTTTTAGAGAGAAAAGGATTCTAGAAGATTAATTAGGAAGAATTAGAGATAGGTTGTAGAGAGAGAAGTTCATGGTTGGTGATTGATGATTCTAAGCACAATTTCTATTGATTTCACCAAAGTTTGTATAGATTTCTTTTACTTTAATGCAATCTTTAGCTTTTTATTTGAATTGTATTGTTGATTGTACAAGTTTGATTGATTTGTGATTTATTTAGTTTGATTAATATGATGATGATGAATTGGTTGTTTAGCTTAGTTTTGATCTTGATTTCAATGGATTGTGAATAGTTTTCTTGCTAGGGGGATGGTGAAGCATATATAGGTAATGGATTGATGCTAATTGGGGGAAATTGATGGAAATGATGTTGTGATTAAATTGGCTAATTGATTATGTGCCAGTGTATGATAGATTGATGAGCATCTAACTTTAAGTGTTGCACTAGATTCCATTGTAAGTTCACATTGATACGGACAATTGATTTGTGACTTGCATTTGTTGATTGAGTTGGTTTTTGTAGTTCCTAGCTAGAGTCTCTCGTAGTTGACGCTACTTTGACCTCTAAGAGAATAGTTTATCATACTCTTTTTATTACATTATTGATTTTCCCTCGCAATACTTAACTTAGTCAATTTCAATCCCGAATAGTTGTTTCCTTTGCAAGTATATGTGGATCCTAAACCCTAGTGTTTGATATATTTGAATTCATCTAGTTTGTTTAGTTTCCTTAGAATACACACTCCTCTATTTAACCTTTTTGAAACAACTTAACTTCATGAATTGGCAAGAGGGTGAGAAAGAGTCAATAAGCAAAAGTGGCTCAATTGATCAACTCAATGTCATCAAAAATTTGTCAACACTACTTTCAAACTTAGGGAAGGAGGTAGTTTTTATCAAGGCTAAACTTGAGAATGCTTTTTCACAAGCACAAACTCTTCCCTCCCAATTTAAGGGGAGAGGTACATCTTCTTATTCTAACCCTCTTTTCACTTCTTGTTGCATGATTAGAGAATGTTTGGTTTGTGATTTATGTTGAAAGAATGATCATGATGCTACTAATTGCCCCAATGTTCCTTGTTATGGATGTGATGAATGCGATAGAAATGAGAATGAGCATGTGAATTATGTTGATTATAATGATTTTGGACCTAGATTTAATGTTCAAAAGAATGTTTGGAATAAGAATTATAACAATCATGGGAGCTATGATAGTTATAACTAAAAAAGTGGTCATAGGAACCAAGTAACCCAGGGTTTCGTTATAACCAAAACAACTATGGTTATAATAATCAAAGTCAAGGCCAAGGATATGGGGATCATAACCAATGGTTATGGTAACTTTAATAAAAATTTCGACCAAAATCATGGTAGAGGTAAATGAAGTAATCAAAGTAGGGGAAATTTTCAATACAATGCTAAAAGAGGTTCCCCACCCGAATTTACTCCAAAGATCCAATGGCAAGATGATAATTCCTATGATCAACAATTTCAATCTATGAGTAGGTTAGAGAATTTCATGGAAGATCAAGCCAAGATGTTGAAAGATCATGTTTTGGGTGTTTTTGTCCCTCGGGAGAGTTACAGCACGAAGACTGATACGGCTTGAGTTGTACCTGCAAAACAAACAGAGACACCGGTTGGTTAGTGCTCCGCCTTTGACGCACAAGTAAGTAACTTGAAAGGAGAGAAAAGGGTGCGGAAATTTAGGTCGGTATCTGCTCGGATTCCAAGCTCAGATGTCTCTATCACAGGGATTGTGTGTAATAAAAAATGGTAAAAACGTGTCCTCCAAAAGAGGAAAATCTCCCTATTTATAGGGTTCTCGGGATTTGTGCCCTTGATTAGGTCATTGATCCCTAATCATTGGTGGGCTGCGCCGTATTGCGGCTTTCTCGGGATTTGGGCCTGAAGGCCCCCTTTTTTCCCTTAACTTCTGGAATGACACGTGTCAAGCAGGGATTGGTCCATTTGGGCCATCCTAAGGCTGACATGTGTCACCCTCCGATTGGACCCCGTGGCGGGGTAAAATTACCCTAAACATTTCCCCCCCACAAATGTGACGTGGCACGCCACGTGGCATCTGTGACACATGTCACGTTCCGATTGTTGGTAATTTTACCATTAATGAGTAACCGGTCACCTTCCGAGTAAATTACGAGAATGCCCCCATATTTACCCTTTATATATAGCCGTTTACCTCCATAATTTTGTACGTTTACAAAAAATTTTCTAGAGAAAGAACTTTGAGAGAGCAGAAGTCATCCGTTTGAGTCAGGCGCAAGCAAGAGAGCTCGTTCTCCATCAACCCAATCGGACTCGCCTATCTTCAGATATTACATCCAAAGGTACCGCCTCTGCCTCTCTTAGCTCTTTTTCTTTTTTTACCGTTTGTTAATATTTCTTGCAATAAATGGATGCATCACCAACACACACGGCACAGCCTAGGTTAGAGTCTAGCCGGTCACCTGGGACGGCTGAGTCTAGGACTAGGAGTTCCATCTCGGGGTGTTGGGACCACCCTTTGCCTTTGATTCCGACCAGTTATGTGTCTGTGCAGGACACAATGGCTCGGACTATGTGGACGACAACTGATCCAAATTACAAAAGCGAAGGCTCAGGCAGCCAAACGCCTGAGGGAGAAACGTCTGGTCAGGAAGACCATACGGCTCTGGAGAGATCCCCTCCGCACGCCCCTTTAACTCCCGCTGATTCCTTTTTGGAAGAGTGCGACCAAGGCGGCAATGAGGCCGTCTCAGCCCCTTTGACCCAAAATTAGGAGGAGACGGAGAGCAACAGTTCCGCCTCTACCTCTGAGAGCAGTGACGATTTACCCCTACTTGAGGATAGCGAGGAGGAAGAAAGGAAGAAGTGGAACGAGAAGGACGATCCCTTCAACATCCACGTCTCCTCCAAGGACCGAATCCAAAAGAAGGATAACTTAAAGAATTTTACTCAAATGCACCCATTAGGAGACGAGTATAGAATCCGGGTGCCGCTTGAGAATGGCACCATCGCCTGGGAGGACGATCAAGAGAACGCCAACAGCTATTTCGGCTGTTATGAGGCGGCGTTCAAGGCTGGTCTTCGTTTCCTCCTTCACTAGGCGGTGAAGGCAATATTCAGAGGCTACGACCTTGGAGTATGGCAACTCACCCCCATCTCCTGGACAAACATTCTGGGGTATGTTGCCGCCTGCGAGTTCCAGGGGCTTAACCCCGGTTGGGAGGCTTTTACTAGTATGCATTATCTTAGCAGAAGCCCAGGCGGCTGGAGGGCGTGGTACACTCTAACCACGCATCCTCAATACATGATGACCTTGGACAAGGTCTCGAAATTTGACGGCTTGAAGCACATGTTCTACCTGATGTCAGCTCCAAGCTGACAGGAGAATTATGAATTCCGTCAGTACAATAAGAAGCCCGACTTGATAGGCTGAAAGTGCGCTCTTCCCCGGATCCCAGAGGAAGATTTTGACAAGATCATTGAGGCAGACTTTTTCGGCCTCACAAACGCGACCTTGTCAACCGAGGAAACAATAAAAGTCCCTAAGAAGTGGATCCCCAAGAGCGCCTGGTTCAGGGACGAGTGTTTTCTAGCTGCCTGCGGGCTAGGACACATGTTTACCAAACGTATGCGCCTGAGTTTATATCCGTCTAAAGTATTTTTGTATCAGAATTGATTTATGATATTGACCAATTTCTTTCTTTTTTGCAGAAGAAGATTTAGACATGTTGCCAACGGAGAAGACTCCCAAGCGATCTTTTGCACTCATCCGCAAGCAGCTTGCGGAAAAAGCTGCGGCTGAGGTCAAGGCCAAGGTAATAAACGCCTGACCCTCTCTTAAATTGGTTATTTTCCCGGATGCTAACTTTAAATTGGTTATTTTTGCAAGGGGGAGAGATTGGAAAGACGTCTGAGAAACATCTCAAACGGGCTAGGGAGGAGACCCCCTCCGTTCTCAACCAAACAAAAAAATCTACCTCCGCGTCAACTCCTGGCGCCTCAGCCGGGCATCAACAGATGCGGATAGCGGGGCGAAACGAGAAGGTAGGCGGCAGTTTGTGCCTCGATCTCGTCAACCCCTTATCAGCAACCGAGGGGTTCACTGTGCCTGCAAGCGGTTCCCGCTTGGCCGGCTCTGAAGGTAAGAACCCTTTTGAATCCCCGCCTGAGCTAGGGTGGCCTTTGCGAGGGAAATCCCACTCCTAACAGACATCATCCTCAGACGGTCGGCAACAGATAGGTGCCGCCTTAGTTTTGCACTCATCACGTATTGATTGTGGTGCAAATCAATCTCCTCGCTGGCCAAACGTCCAAAAGCATGCCAAGGCCATGCTTGAAGCCGTCCAAAAGAGGGATAAAGACAACATCCCTGGGATAGAGACGTTCAATCTGGAACGCATTCTGTCCCTTCTGGCTGAGGTAAGAAGCTTGTCAAATTTATTTGTTTATTTAATTTTTTTTTAAAGTTTTTTATCCCGCCTGCAATACTAATACCGTTTGCTTTTTTGCAGGCTATGCTGCGGGTGGACGAGCTCAAACGTCCTTATTCCCGCAAACGAGAAGAGGTAAAAAGGGCCAAGAAGTCCGCCACAGACGCTGATAATATTGCTTTACACTCGACTATCGTAAATGAACTTGAAACTAAAGCAATCATAATGACACAGGCGTCTAGAATCCAGTAGCTGGAGGCGGATCTTGAGACGGCCAAACAGCAAGCGAGTGATGCTGAGACCGCCCTGAAGAAGGTAGAGGAGGCCCAAAAGAAGGCGGATGAGAGCACCAAAAAAGCTGATGAGGCGCTCAAGAAGGCCTAGACGAACCTTGGCACACTTCTGGGTGTTTCTGAAGAGAACACGAAACTGAAGACCAAGGTTGAGAAGCTAGAAAAGGAGACTGCTCAGGCTCAGAAAAACTTTGCAGCAACCCTTGAGGCGGAGCAGAACCGCCTAGTTGCTGAGAGTGACGCTGACAATGACGCTCGTATGAAGATCGTCTGGGCTGCCTTGTACCTAAACGCGGATTACAACATCTGGGCACTGGCTTACAGCTATGCCGAGTACGTGGTGTACTTAAGGGATAGAGGCGAGCTAGAGCCTGACTCTTTTGAAGCCTAGGTCAACTCCAACAACATGCCTTCCGTGCCTCAGCTACCTGGTCCGGGTGAAGCACAAGAGATACCCTCAAATGATGAGGAGGAGGACCAGGAGGCACCGTTTGCAGGCAAAAACTGACCTTTCAGCGGCAGTATGCCAATCTTTGTTTTTTATCTTTTCTTTTATTCAGCGGCAGTATGCCAAAACTTGTTTTTCCGGCCTGCGTGCCGAGTATATTAGAATTTACCGGCTAAGGATCCGGGTTAATTAACAATTTCTCCTTTCTCCCAAACGGGGTCCGGTTAACATTTAATCCACTACAACCGTTTGGTTGGGTGGACTTTTATGAAATGCACCGATTGAGTCGGTTTTGATCATTTTGCGTCTGATTTTCAATTTTTGCAAATTTTAATTTTTCATTTTTGCCTAACTTATCAAAAGCATGCGGCGATTTTTGCCTAACTTATCAATAGCCTGGATGTTCTTGCCCTTGGACGGCTATGTAATTGGTTTCAAGTGGAGTTGGTTGATTGACTTGAAAACGTCTAATGCTGCAAAGAGCATGATACGTTTGTAAGTCAATCAATCACAGTAGTGATTTCCCCAGACCAAGTGCACAGCCGTACACCAACAGGCGTTCCAGTCACTACCCAGACGACGTTTGTCTGTCTTGGTAGAGATTTCATAGCCATTGAACAAGTCTTTTGCCCCAATTGGGGTAGGAAGTGCGATTTTGGAATAAAAAAACCTAAGTGAGAACTTTAGCCGGTGACCGACTGATGCCTTAGGGCATCCGGTATTTGGTATTTTGATCGTTCTTCACAAGTCATTTTGGTCAGACGGCTATGAGTTGACCAATTTGGTAGTTTTATTTTTGCCGTCTGCAAGGGTACGTAGAACCGACAAATAGTTTGTTCTCTGCGACGATTGCACCCGGAGGGGTGTCGCCGGACGCCTTTGTCCATGTTGGGACAGGCGATTTTATGAAATGAGCAACCATCCCGCCATTTTAGCCTCTGGTCTCGTTTGAGACCGGTTGTATAGCCACTAAACGTTTTTGTGCTCTAGTTTTTCGTCGGAGTATTGGCCGAATGTCATTGAATTACACTAAGTATCGAACTTAGTTAAACAAAAAAATTCGTCTGGGTCATTACCCAGGCGAATAGACAATTATTAAGTCAAACTTAGTAAAAATACGTAAAGAACCCATTTGAGTATTACCCAGGCGGAAAAGCAAAACTAGCTTGCAAACAAAGTCCGATTTCTCATTAAATGACTCATTGTTTACAAAAAAATTACATTCTTAGAAGTAGTACTTTTTCAGATTGTCTACATTCCAAGTTCTAGGAAGGCGCCTGCCGTCTGGAGTTTCCAGGCGTTAGGTGTCGTCCCTTACATTTTCATAGATCCGGTAGGGGCCTTCCCAATTTGGAGTTAGCTTCCCCAGCTCATTGGCCCTACCGGTTGCCTCCATTTTTCGTAACACTAAATCGTCAACTTTCAAGGGACTCTTGTGTACTTTTTTGTTGTAAGCTCTAGTCATCCTCAGACGGTAAATCTCATGGCTCAAGGCGGCATTGCCCCTGCGTTCTGGGAGTGAATCTAATGCCAGGTGCATTGCTTCCCAAATTGCCTCTTCATCATATAGCATGACTCAGAGAGTCGGCTCGTAATGTTCGATGGGCAAGACGGCTTCAGCACCGTAAACTATGAGAAATGGGGTTTCACCGGTTGCCCCTTTTTCTGTTGTCCGGATGGCCCTTAGGACATGGATTAACTCTTCCGCCCACAAGCCACCGGCTCTTTCTATTTTCTTCTTAATTCCGTCTGAGATGAGTTTGTTGAAGGCTTCAATTAGGCCGTTTGCTTGGGGCCGGCCGACGGATGCAAAACAACTTGAGATCCCCTAATCTCCCAACCAAGTTTTTAGCTGAGGCGTCTCAAACTGAGGACCATTATCAAACACAATAGACATAGGTACCCCATACCGGGTGATAATGTTCTTCCAGCTGAAGGAAATTACGTCTGAGGTCTTGATATTCTTAACTGCCTCAGCCTCCACCCACTTGGTGAAATAATCCACAGCCACCAAGATGTAGCGCTTTTTGCCTGGAGCAGGCGTGTAAGGACCTAGAATGTCCATGCCCCATTTTGTAAATGGGATTGGGCAGTGGATCGCCGTCAGATCAGTAGCCGGACGGTTAATGAGTTTGCCAAATGTTTGGCACTTGTCACATTTCTTCACACACTCCTTGGCGTTTGCCTCAAGAGTGGGCCAAAAGTAATGTCGTCTTGCTTTGACGACTAGGAACCTACCGCCTATGTGGGAGGCGTAGAATCCCGAGTGCAAGTCTTTGAGAACTTCCTTCCCCTTCTCTGGGGTGACACACTTCAATAGGGGCTTAAGGAACCCTGCCTTGAAGAGTTCTCCGTTTCTCAACTCGAAGCTCGCAGCTCACTTCTTCAGGACGGCTGCTTCCTGTGGGGAATCAGGAAGTGTGCCGTCTGAAAGATAAGCCCGGATGCTATCCATCCAGGTAGAGCTTCGGTGCAGAACTCCAATGGGATCTTCATAGATGCTTCTCTTTTCAAGAACTTACCAAAAGACTGATCAAGGCGTATCATGGCAGGCGGAAAACGCCAGTTTTGACAATGCATCCGCCTGGTTGTTTTCCGACCTAGGCATTTGATTTAGCCGGAATTCTTCAAGTGCCCCGGCCTCTTCTTTGACTGCCTGAAGATATTTGATCATAGTCGGATGAGTAGCCTCATAGCTTCCCTCATACTGGCTAACAACCAATTGGGAATCAGAGTAGGCGTCAATTTTCATAGCCCCTGCCACCTTACACATGCGAATGCCGGCTAGCAGGGCTTCATATTCCGCCTCATTGTTAGAGGCCTGAAACTTGAAGTGTAGTGCATACTCAAATCTGTCCCCTTCAGGAGACTCGTAGATTACGCCTGCACCACAGCCGTTCTTTGTATAGCTCCCGTCTACGTACACTTTCCAAACCTGATAAAGATTATCCGGAGCCACCAGACGGGTCATTTAAACAATGAAGTCGGCAAACGCCTGACCTTTCACTGCCTTTCTTGGTTCATAAGTGATTTCAAGGCTTTACATTTCAATAGCACATTTCAACATTCTCTCGGATGAATCCAAGGTAGACATTGGCCGCTTGAGTGGTTAGTCAGTGTAAATCACCACTAGATGTGCAAAAAAGTAAGGCTTCAGTTTTTTGAATGCCATATACAAAGCAAGGACAAATTTTTCAACCACGGGGTACCGGAGTTCAGCATTTTTAAGAACATAGCTAATGAAGTAAACCAGGAGCTGCACGCCGTCTCGCTTAGCAAGGAGAACGACACTGAGGGCATGATCTGAGACGGCTAAATACATGTACAATGTCACCCTAGGCAAAGGACTGACCAACCTAGGTAGAGAATGTAAATGCTCTTTTAACCTTTGGAACGCCGCCTCAGCATCATCCCCCCATTCAAATCTGGTCTTCTTCCTCATTGGTTGGAAGAAGTAGAGGCATTTGTCGCCTGACCGGCTGAGGAACCTCCCCAAGGCGGCCAACATCCGGTGAGTCTCTAAACTTCCTTCACAGAACGGGGTGACTTCATGTCAATCACCGCCTGTATCTTTTCGGGGTTAGCCTCTATCCCTCTTTGATCAATCAAGAATCCGAGAAACTTCCCTGACTCAACACCAAAGACGCATTTCTTTGGATTCAACATGACCTTATGTCGCCTGAGGGTGTTGAATAATTCTCGGAGATCAGCAAGGTGATCCGTCTGTAGCTTGGATTTGACTATCATGTCATCAATGTACGCCTCCACGTTTTTCCCAATTTGATTAATGAAGACTGTATTAATCATCCGTTGGAAAGTGGCAGGCGCATTTTTCAAGCCAAACGACATCACAGTATAACAGAATAACCCCTAATTAGTGACGAAGGTCGTCTTCTCTTGATCCTTTTTCCACAGGGGTATCTGATAGAAGCCGAAGTAGGAATTCATAAAGCTCATCAAGGCATGACCGGCTGTAAAGTCGACTAGACTGCCGATCTTTGGAAGCGGGTAACTGTCCTTTGGACACGCCTTATTGAGGTCTGTGTAATCAACACACATGTGCCAGGTCCCATTCGATTTCTTAACAAGGACCACATTGGCCACCCAGTTAGGAAAGTTACAAGGCCGAATGAACCTAGCCTCTAGCAGCTTTTTGACTTCGGCAGCTGCCGCCTGACTTCTTTCCTCACCATGGTTTATTTTCTTTTGCCGGATAGGCTTCTTTTGGGTTCCACGGCGAGTTTGTGGACAGCGAGATCCGAGCTAAGGCCTGGCATCTCTTCCACTTTAAAGGAAAAAATGTCTTTGAATTCCTTTAGCAGAAGGTGCAAGCTTGCACCCAAAGCAACCGTGCCAACCATTACAGTACGTTCTAGACGACTGTCATCCAGAACGAGATCAATGTTTTCACCAGCCGGTTGGGGACGGAGCTCATCTGACCGTTCACCGGTCAGTGATTGCTATTTTTTCTCTTTCTTCACCTCCACCAGCAGAGGTGCCTTTCTTTTCTTTCCGGCTACTGGTTGGGCAGGTGCTGGGTCGGCATCCTTGACATTGTCAAGGTCTATTGGTTCTTGGCCGCCGGGGGCCACAGTATCTCTGACGGCTAAGAGATAGCACTCTCGGGCCGTCTTCTGATCCCCATTTTGGGAACCAACAGAGTCTTCATCCCTCTAATACTTGATGAGCATCAGAGACGGGATGATTACTGCCTTGTCTACATTGAGGGTTGGCCGACCAAGGATAATGTTGTAGGCGGTCAACTTCTTAACGACCAAGAATCTGACGACAATATGTCGTCCCTGGCCTTTCTTTCCCAGCCGGATGGGTAAGTCAATTCTATCGGCTGGGTAGACCATCCCACCCCCAAAACCAACCAAGGGGTGGGTGACCGGATGCATGCTGCTGACATTGTATTTCAACTTTTGCAGGCACCGGAGACTGATGATGTCCGAGGAACTGCCGGTGTCTATAAGGATCCGTCCAACCAACTGGTTGGCTACCTTACATTCAATGACAACCGGGTCATCATGCGGACGGCGGATGCTGCCCCTATCCTTCTTAGTGATCAAGATGTCTGGGAAGGAGGAGCTTGCAGACGCCTGTTCATGATCATCTTTGTCCATCTTTCTAAGATGGCTCTTGGTGCCCCGGATGGTAGGGCCACCACATGAAAACCCGCCTGCTATAGTGTAGACCGGCTCCTTGTCAGTATCCGAACTACTAGCAGGCTGGGGGGTAGTCTTGGAGGACTGACCCTTGTTTTTCTTTTTTGCCCCGGTTGGGGACTTAGAAATGTAGGACTTCAACAACCCTTTGTCAGCTAGATGGTCCAACGTTCGCTGAAGACTAAAGCAGTCGTTGGTGTCATGGCCAACTTCCTCATGGAATTGACAGAATTTATTTTTGTTCCGTGACTGAACATAACTCTTCATTGGATTCGGCTTTTCAATGGACAGCCGGTCCTTTACCACCATGAGGATGGAGTTGCAGTCTTTATTAAACTCGTACTTGGGAACGTACGGTTTAAACTCTCTCTTTTTCTTCTGGGACGGCTGGTTAGAGTCAGTAACCGCCCAGATTTCTTTTCTTTTCTCGCTCACCTCTTTGTTTTTGACCGGCTGAGCTGACCGGCTGTCTTTGTGTTTGTCGGACTTCTTGGAGTCCGACAGGCTACCAGGCGAGCAGAGGTCAGTAGCTTGAATGTAGCTTTTCGCCTTTCTCAGGGCCGCCTGTAAGGTGAAAGCCCCTTTTCTGACTAGGTCGAACTTAAAGGTTGATCCGTCTCTCTGACCCTTGAAAAAGTCTGTAAAAGCTACCTCGTCAGACAGTCCTTGAATATGAATTCTGATCAGATTGAACCGCCTAACATATGAGCGCAACCCTTCTCTCTCTCCCTGCCTAACAGTGCTCAAGTCTAGGCTTGTTTTCGTAGCAAGGATATTCATTGAGAAGTTGGAAGCAAATAGGAAGGCGAGCTTCCTGAAATTATTAATGGACCCGGCTGGCAAGTTGTTAAACCATTGTTGGGCAATGCCCTTCAATGTAGTCGGGAAGCAACGACACCAAGTGGCATCATCCAACCCTTGTAAGTACATGAGGTTGGTATATGCCATAAGGTGGTCATCTGGGTTGGTAGTACCATCGTAGGTACCCACCAACACATTCTTAACCTTGGCCGGTTGTGCCGCCTCGGTTATCTCCCAGGTGAACGCAGAAGGTTGTTCACCCAGGCATAGCAGACGGAGCTGCCAGTCTAGTGGCTGGACTGTTTGGTATGTCGCCTGACCTCCGAAGAGAGCCGCCTGCATGAAGTGAGGGGGATACTGTCCGTAAGCCTGAGTAGGCACATACTGTACAGCTCCAATCATCTGAGGGCCAGAATGGACGGTATTACCGCCTGTCTGGCTCCCATGCAGAGAGAGAGAGAGTTCCCTGCAGAAGTGTTGTTGAAGCTGTCTAGAAAGTTCGACGTTGAAGCCGACTTAGACAGTTGTTGATTCCTCTTCCGGTTGATTATTTCCCGGGCATCAGGAATTGATTTTTTACTTCCCGTCGGCTGCTGAGTCCGGCGGGTGTTGTTGTTACTCTTAGGAAGAAGAATTTTTTACCAATCAATTGTCCCGGCTGCCTTCTCCTTTGGATGAGGAGTGGGTTGCCGTTCTCTGACTGACTTCCCCTTCTCCGGAGGAGTCTTCTTCGCTTACTGATCTTACTTGGGCCAGCCCGGCTTTGGTTTATCAGCTCTTTAATTTCACCCTTGAAACTTGTCAGGAATCTCATGAGTTCGTCTCGGGTGACAAGGGCTGATCCAGCGGCCGTTTAGGTTTCCCTTTCCGGCTGCCCAGAGGGTCGGCTTGTACCCGCCTGGGAGGCACCCCGCTCCAGAGTGTCTCTGGGCCGGATGCGCTTGGTTATGAGAGAGCCATCATTGGCTGTAAAGGTTTCAACCTTAAGATCCTCATCTTCATGGTCTGTAAAGACATTTGGGTCATCGCCCGGACGGTTAGGGGGTGGTACAGACTCCTGAACCGTCTTCGAGGTACTCTCCCCACAGACTGCGCCAAATGTTTTGGGTGTTTTTGTCCCTCGGGAGAGTTACAGCACGAAGACTGGTCCGACTTGAGCTGTACCTGCAAAATAAACGGAGACACCGGTTGGTTAGTGCTCCGCCTCCGACGTACAAGTAAGTAACTTGAAAGGAGAGAAAAGGGTGCGGAAATTTAGGTGGGTATCTGCTTGGATTCCAAGCTCAGATGTCTCTATCACAAGGACTGTGTAATAAAAATTGGTAAAAACGTGCCCTCCAAAAGAGGGAAATCTCCCTATTTATAGGGTTCTCGGGATTTTTGCCCTTGATTAGGTCATTGATCCCTAATCATTGGTGGGCCGCGCCGTATTGCGGCTTTCTCGGGATTTGGGCCTGAAGGCCGCCTTTTTTCCCTTAACTTCTTGAATGACACGTGTCAAGCAGGGATTGGTCCACTTTGGGCCATCCTAAGGCTGACACGTGTCACCCTCTGATTGGACCCCGTGGCGGGGTAAAATTAGCCTAAATAGATCACATATCATCTAATGACAAATTGGTCAATGACAAGTTGACACATGGTAAGATGTTAGAGACCTATATTTCTCGATTAACCAAATTTTTGATGGATTATGTTACCCCTTCTTCTTTACCCTCACAAGGAATTGATCCTAAGCAATTGGTTTGTTCTATCACCACTATGAGTGGTAAGGTACTTGAAGAAAGTGTTGCTAGGAAGAGTAAGTAGGGTGAAAAGGAGATTGATTCGAGTGAGGGAAATAAGTATGAAGATTCTAGAAAAATGAGTGAGAGCTCTAATGAGGAGACTAAGAAGAAAGAGAGGAAGCAAGATGAGGTTTAAAAACCCAAACTTCCTTACCCCCAAAAGTTCAATGGGCACAAATTGGATGAACAATTTGGAAAATTCAACGAGATGCTTAAGAAAATTCATCTTTCTATTCCTTTCACCGAAGTTTTGGAAGAAATGCCAAAATATTCTAAGTTTCTTAAAGAAATTTTGAGCGGCAAGAGAGATTGCAATATGGTGGAACTGGTGAATTTGGGGGAATGTTGTAGTGCCTTTATCCATAATGACTTACCCCAAAAGTTGAAAGACTCGGGGAATTTCTCTATCACTTGCAATATTAAAGGAAAATTGTTCCAAAATACCCTTTGTGATCATGGTGCTAGTGTTAGCATCATGCCTTATTCCGTCTTCAAGAGACTTAATATAGGTGAGCTCCTTCCAACCAACATGATCCATCAATTGGCCGACCGTTCTATTAAGTTTTCTAAAGGTAGAGGTTAGGATGTCCCCCTCAATATAGGATAATTCACTATCCCCGTTGATTATATTGTGCTAGGGATACCTTTCTTAGCTACCTTGGGAGCATGGATAAATGTTAAGGGAGGTCGTATTACTTTGAGATTTCGTAACAATGAGGAAAGTTTTGAGCTAAAACCGATGCATGAGTCCTCGTCCCTTGTAAAAGGAATCATGAGTGCTAATTCCCTTCGTTCATTTTGTTATGTGTGTATGATTGATTCTTCAACTAACGATGTTCTTAAGAATAGTGATGATGTGATTGTGAGTTTTGATTGCATGAAAGTTATTGAAGAGAAAAAGGATCTTTCAAAGGCTATGGACGAAGAGGTAATTGACATTCCGCATTGGTTTCAGGTTTGCCCTCAAGAGAAGGTTAATTCCAAGGATGTGGATGGTGTGAAACCGTCTATAAGAAGGAACAAGGCCAAGAAGAAGGCAAGAGCTTCTAGGAGGAAGAGAATGAGATTCAAGTTGAAGCATGAGAAGGTTGTTTTTGAAGTTCAAGCAAATGAAGTCTCATCATGAAACAATAAGAAATTGCTAAAAACTAAAGAGGAATTTATACCTTCCGCCACTTTGAATAAAGTGGTGTTCTTTGACCCTCTATGATTTGGAGGAGGGGTCGAGCTAAAGACCATAAGAAAGTGCTTCATGGGAGGCAACCCAGAGATTTTCTAACCCTTTTTCTTTTGAATTCTGTTTTACTTTTGTTTCTTTCTTTTCTTTCACTAGTTTTGTACATGGATTGATATGACAATTTTGTTAGAGTTGGATTACTTCAAGTGAGCATGAGCAATGGAAAGGTGTTTTGCGGTTTTAGATGTAATTTTTTTTTTAATTTTATCAAATATTGAGTTAAAAGGGTAAGAAATTTTAGTGAGGTAAGATACAAAAGATTGTGCTAAAAATTTAAAGTTCAAACTTAGTGGGTTCATTGTGGTGCTATCATTATTTTGGGATGTTGAACCCACTTTCAACATGGTTTGAAACTGCCATATTTGGTGGGTTCTATAGCCCTTGGAGGATATTGAACGAAGAACCCACAAGTGAATGCACCAAGGAAGCAGGAAAAGAGGAGTGCCAAGCCACACAGGGGCGCGGGTGTGCCAGACATCTTCACGGCCTTGCGAGTATTAGCTCGGCCGCACCAGGCTGTAGCACGGGCGCGCACCCCTGCAGATGTGACCCTTATCTTCTTCTTTTTCCTTTCTTTTCCTCATTTCTCCTTCTTCCCTATCATTATTCGAACGCACCCCTTCCTCACCCACGCCCAAACAGCATAAACCCTAAGCCTTTCTCATCAAATTTCATCATCTACTCCTACAAAATTCATCAAAAATCATAAAAGTCTTCCTTCATTTTCATCATTCTTAACAAAAATTACACTACTTTCATCCATATAAATCTCCAATCTCTCTCCTCCATTGTTGAAGCAATTTGGGGTTTTTCGTTCTTGAGGGAATTGGTGGCCAACAATTGTTCAATCTTGCTCCTTGTATCGTATAATCATCTTCTTTTACTCTTAATTGCATTATTATATCATATAGTTGCAAGTATTAGATTGTTCATGGTTATGAATAGTAGTATTACAAATTTTTATGATTTTGATGATTGATAGTGAATTCTAGATGATAATTTGTGTTGTTTGTTGATTTTTAATAGCTTACATTTTGTTTTTTGATTTTCTTTTGTAGCATATTTGAGCATATTTGTTGTAGATTGGTGAAGTTGGTTTCTGGTAGTTTTGTTGTGATTGAAGTTGGTCAATTGAACAAAGTTATGATTGGTGGTTTGGAGTGTTTAAGAAGTTGAATTTGTGATTTGGTTGTAATTGTTTGGTGAATCATCATGTCTAAATACTTGAAATCCATCGCCTCTAAAACCAATAAAAGAAAAACAAACATTTCCATAGAAGAACCATCACCCTCAAACACATCTTCCTCTCAATCACAAAACCTTTAACCCCATCCCATTCCTTAAACTCGTTTTGTTTACAAAGCCAATAAGCCTACTTGGCAAAGCTTCTAAAATAGAACCTATAAGCCCTTACGACATTACCATCAATTTAGCATGATAAAGTTGGGGATCGATGATGATTTATGGGTTCTATTTAGTAATCTTGGCTTTTGAACGCATGCTACTAAGAGCTACCGGACCTGTGTAGACACCCCAAATGTGTCTCCCCAAAACCAAACCTAGTAATGAATACCTTTCACGCCATTTGATTATCGAACGAAGTGAAAGGGTGGAAAGTCTAATGATGAGGATTTTTTTTATTAAAATATTTCTCTTTCTGTTTTCAAAAATATTTCTTTTCTTACCTTATTTTATGAAAAATAGCCAGTCCAATTCGGTTTGGTCCATAATAAGGGTCCAATAATAGTATAGTTGGATTGGGCTTAAAAAGAGCTTTCCAATGACATATTATAAGCCAAATTCCAATGAATTATGAGGAAGTTATGGATTAAATCAAATAAGGCCCAATGATTTTCAATGTGGCCCAATGATCTAGTGGAGGGCCTATTAATTATTATTTCTAAAGTGATTAGGATTGATTTTAGTCTTTAAAAAATATCTAGAAGTTTCTTTTTAATTATAATGAGGTTAGGATTGATAATTATATTTAAAAGATGTTTTATTTAGAATAAAAATATGGTAAATATGATTTTGAAGACTGCTTGGACGTATAATTACCTACAACCGGTGTGAAAGGTAATTACGCATGGAAAAGCGCGTTGACTTTTGGACCTGCGCGAGAAGACAAAGTCGTCGCCAAGCGCTGACCTTCGACGAGCTTGTCGTGTGGCGCTAAACGACATGAGGTATTTTATTCCAAATATGATTTTCTTCAATCCCTTGAAATTTTTCCTATAAATAGGGGTCGTATATCTCTTTTTCCAAATCAATAACACCCAGAATTCTCTAATCCTCTCTCTCTAAAAGCTAGAAGCTTTATCTCCCTTTTTTTCTTCTAAACCTTCCCTCTCTCAAAATTCCTCATACATTAGCTCTAGACACACCTAGCCAAGTTCGAAGTTGCCTTCGCCCTAGACGTGAATAAGGTTTGATATTTCTAAGGGTTTGGTCCTAAATCCCTCTTTATATTATTTAATTTAATTTTTTGATTTATTACTTTTCCTTGAAGTTATTAACGCATGTATTTTGCTATTAAAAAGAGGTACGAGGCATCGAAGTAAGTGCTTTAATTGTTTTAATCTTTTGATGTATAAAGCATGCTTAGATTGTTTTATTAATTCCTAGTATCGTGTTAGAATGTTGTTATTGCATTCTAGTATCATGTTTTGGATGTCTTTTATGCTTTCTAATATCATGTTAGTATCATGTTAGGGCTAAATCTTTTATCTTTTATGTTTAGTGACATGCTAGGGTTTTTAGTACTCATGTTAGTATCATGCCTAGGATCTTGCTAATAATATTATGCTTTAACATGATTGCTATTTTAATTATGATAATTATGCTTTTTTATTATTATTATAAAGATTATTATCATGATGCTTAATATATATTTATTGTTATTGCTTGATCGCGCCTTTTATGCATGTTTAAAGGGAATTTGTACTTGTAATCACGCTTTATAAGATAATTAATAATCTTGTTTAGGCTAATATGATTATATTTAAAGTGATCGCCAATAATAGGTTTGTTTGTGCATTAATATTAAACTAACATAGAGTAAACAGGTATAGGGTAAACCTATTGATTGCATGTTAGTCAGAAATCGCACATAAATACGAGAAGAATAAAGTAGAGGCCTATTATTAGGGCAGATTTAATCTCTTTTTGGTTGGATTTGTACCTTCATCCCTGAACTTCCAGTCATGGTTCCAAACCTATTGGAGTTAACGATCTCCTGGATCGTTAAGGGGTGTAACCTTCAACCTGTGAATGGTTTACAAGTTCCTAAAACTTGTTGGTAACTCTTTTACCTTAGCTTCCTTCCCTTTCGATGCCACCATGGGGCTCAGGTGTAGGATGGCTTAAAATATTCCCTACAGCTTTTTGGCGACTCAATTAGGGAGGATTTCTATTTTAATTCCTAAAATTTATTTTGGCAATGATTTAGAATGAGTGGATGAGACTCGAAATGTTCTAAGTATTTCATGTGCGTAATTTTTATTGTTATTATTGGCATAAGAATAAAAGGTTCTTATTGAAAAGAACATCTGTAATGAGTCAAAAACATAGGATTTTTACACATAGGAATCTAGGGAAATATCTTTCACAACTAAAATCGAAATAATGCTATGAAAGAACTGGAAAATTCAAGAACAGACAGCTGCCGAGGCATGTAGGAATTAGCGTTGAGAAAACAGTGTCAGCACCACAAAATGGCGATGTCGCTTGGCGACGCTATTTTCTCATGCCAAATTCTTCCAGTACCGAGCCAGAAATCTACATTCTTGTATTGACAGGTATTCTAGTAATGTTCGCTCGGTTTTACATCCTGATTAAGTTTTTCTCTTTTTTCTAAAACTCATATGTGTTCTACATATGGACATAAACCTCTAAGAATTCATGCTCCATCTACCTAATCGAATGCTCATGGCAAAGGAGGGTACATCCGAGATTGTTTAATTCATGAAATCATGGAATCGAGTTTCACTCGCGGGGTCCCATCCACATGTGCTAACCCTTCCAAAGATAAGGCTTTCGCACGGTGAATCCGAACTCATAACCATGGACCCTCTTTGACTAACACATATCCTGAACTTTACATAACTAGAGACATGGTTAGGTTGCAAACTCATTGCATCATATCGTGACTATATGACTACTTGTGCATCATTTGTTGTGCATACTCTATGTGTTTTTCCTAACCATTTGTTTGACTTGTATATGAGTTAAATAAATCAAATAATGACTAAAAGGACTTTGCTAATTTGATAAATTACTTAATTAATAAATGATTAAAGCCTAATAAATTGATAAAGCATGATTTAGTACGACTTTTAGGCTAATCCCTTTAGAGCAAAATACTAGAAACAGTCCCAGGTCGATGTTCTATAACGGCACAAAGATTTGGACTATGGCACCACACGCTAGTGTCCGGAGCCAGGCCACGATTTCGTCGTCTGGCGTTAGCTCTCGGCGTCTGGCGACAGCTTGTAATTTTTCTCGAGTCTTCATGATAAGTCAGTCCAATCAATTTACTAACACAGTTTAATCAGTTTATTAATGGCAGTAATTGTATTTAGTCCTTAATCAAGTCTAGGCACATAGTCTCATGGTCTCACACAAGAGTCAAAGTATGTCATTCATATTTGCATTCACTATTAAAGCATACACATACTATGTCACATCTTGACCATGTCTAGAGAGTCTTCTATGCGCGTCTTTCTGTCATTTTTTTAGGGGGGAAAGTCGAATATTTATCCTCCAATAAAACAATACTTGTTTAAAACCTTACTTGGTCTTCAGAAATACATCCCATTTTTGCTTTTAATATCAATAAAGTAAAAATAAAATTCGAGTCAAGTAATTAAAATAAATAAATGGTTTAATTTATAGCGCTTGGTCAAGAAAGGAAGGGCGGCTAATCAAAGACAACACTTTCGTTGAGATACTCCTTTTTGACAAACCCATTACTCGGAAAAGGGAAGCTATGAAGATCATGGCCTCTCAAGAAGAAGTTAATGAACTCAAGAAGGATGTAGCCAACCTAACAGAATTGATGAAGAACATAGCTCTTCAAGCTAATGACCCTATAAGGCGACAAAAAATGGAGCTTATGCAAATGTATCCAATGATTATAGGTTCCAAGGCGTTAGCTCCCAAGGGTTCTTAGTGGACAAGGAACTTCTTATTCTAAAGTTCAATGCCACTAATATCCCTAAGTTCAAGGTAACAGATAATCCCTACTTCCACTTAAGAGATTTTGAGACAATAATGAATATTAAGGTGATAGATAAGAAAATTGTGTATACATTGTTTTCTTTATCACTTAAAACTGTTTGCCAACAATGGTTCTTTTCTGTTGACAAAGAGAAAACCTCTACTTGGGATGCCATTGTAAATGCTTTTATTGATAGGTACAAGTGCAATATTCAAGTTGAAACCTGTCATAGGGAACTTGAGATACTTAAACAAAAAGAGAATGAAGGGTTCACTTCTTTCTTTAATAAGTGGAGGGAAACCTCTGCTACGATGATTGAGGTTCCTATGCATAAAGAATCTATGAGATTGTCCATAAAGAATCTCCAGGAAAAAATATTCTAAGCATCTAAAGTATCAAAGCAACTTCAACACCCCTTTTAGCCCGTTTATGACATTGGAATTAATATTGATGACGGCCTTGCAAAGCAAAAAGCTGCTAACACTAACTCCAACTGTGACTGAAAAGGAAAGAAGAACAAAAACCCCTCTTCTTCCAAAACTACCAACTCAAACAATGTTGGCACCTTTAATTTAAATGAAGTCCGTGCTATGAACAATCAGGGAAAAAAGAAACTATTTAGGAGGAACTATACTCCTATTGGCATGAGTTATGACGCCGCATTTAACCGTCTTCATGCAAAGGGTCTTATAACCCCCATTGGACCATTTAGGGATCCACCAATCGAAAAGAGATCGGCTAATTGGAACCCTAATGCATACGGAAAGTACCATCAAGGCAGGGGCCATCTTACTGAGAATTGCTGGAAGCTAAAGGAAGCTATCCAACACTTAATTGACAACAATAAACTCCCAGTGCCTCGTTTTAGCAAGAAGCCAAGTATCAACAGTGCACCACTTTCTAATTCCTTGGCCATCTCTGATGAGGAAAATTTTGTTGATCCCTCATCCTTGATCGAACCAGTCAAAGAAACTCATGCCCTTGAAGAAGTATTCTTCGACGCCATGAGTGAACCGTCCCTAATGCAATAACCGCCACTAAGGAAGATCTATTGCTCCTTGTATATTCAGTAGAAAAATTAGTAGGCATGTGTAGAAAAATTCTTGAACGCACTGAACAAAATCGAAATAAACATGTCAACAAAGAGGTAGCACCAATTACGAAGAAACCTTTCTCTCTTCAAGTAGTTAAAACACCTAAAAGGAGTCATAGGTCTTACATTCCAATTGAGACCATCTATGCAAACATGTTCAAAATACTCTCTGAGGGTGGCAAGATTAAACCTCTCGAACCAAGACCATTTGAATCACTAAAGAGGACGGATAGATTCTACTGTCCATATAACCAATTAAGGGGACATACAATAGAACATCGTTTTAAATTTAAGGTTAATTTTTAAATTACCACCCAAAAATATAACCATTTTCGATCTAACCACCCGTTTAATTTTTCATTTTAAATTACCACCCCTTAAATTAAATAAATGCTTAGATTACCGCCCATTTCAAAAAACCGGTGGATTTTCCGTCTGTATGCCCTACCTAACACTTTTTTTGACCCTTTTGATTGCTTTTTTCCACGATTTTTCTCTTTAAAAACACTCCCTAAACCCTAAACCCTCGCTCCCAAACTAATTTTTGGTTTATGTAGACCAATTTGGGCATGGGTGAAATTACTATTCATGCTAATTATTCCATGAACTCCACATGGAAGAAAGGCATGAACGAGGTTTATGAGTTTTCCTAAAACTCAATGGCGACTCCTACTTGTTTCTTACAAAAACACGTGATGAGAGTATCATTTCTAATTCAAGGTATTCCAAACAGTCAAGAATTCAAATCCTAATACACCCTAACAAGTGTAAAGTCCTAAGCTTTTACATGGTCATGGGCATTAAAGGAAAGACCCCCTACGATGGGATCACCCTCCTTACACCATGAATGTAACGGCAGGAGTCATAGAACATGCCACTACTTTTCAAGTGGTAGACATTAAAGCCTCTTTAAACCTATTGTTGGGACGCCCTTGGCTTCACGACCTAAAAGTCGTCCCTTCATCAACAAGTAAAGGCTATAGTTGGAGGAATCCTTGTCACGATTGATGCTTCACCAATGAGGATCAAAGCTATTGAGAATCCCATAATAAACGTGGAGCACGATGATGATGACGAGGACTTGTGGGGCTTTAACAAAGAGGTCTCCTTGATCAAGGAAGATGAAAGGACCCATCTTCATTACGACCTCCACTCTAACATAACAATAAACGCTATCCTTAAGAAATAAGGACACTTTCTTGGAATGACCCTCAGAAAGAAGAAAGGAGTAGCAAAACAACTGGGACTACCTAACCTCCCTAAATTGGACACTTTTGGACATGGTTTTGAACCGACTCTGGAAGATCTTAAGCGAGCCCGGGAAAAGGAAAATGCACATAGGAACTCTCGTAACCAAAAGAAAGCAATCCCAATGGATCGTTATCCTCTTACTCTTAATGGGCATTTCATAAAAGAGCGAGAGGATTATCCATGCCACGAATTCCCTGAACCCTTTGTCAAAAATGGGATAAGACAACCTGGGTTAAAAATATTTCTTGATTGCAACTTTATAGATGATGTCCCAACTCCTATCCACAAGGAAAAAGCACCCCCATGCTTTGACTTTTACGTCATGGGACTCCTCTTTAGGTATGAAAAGAATGAGCCAACCTGTATTGAAGACAATTCCTTGCTAATTCAAATAGTATTATAGAGTGATAACTTTGATCCTTCCAAACTTATCACTTTGGCAGAGGTTCTAGTTCAAGGATGGCGAAAGACCATGAAGGTGACCACTCCAAGCGGAAGAAAGATTTCAATAACAACCAGACAAGGACCAATGTTGGATGAATTGTCTGAGTCAGAATCTTCCCCTATCAAGTTTTCTAAGTCTTTAGTTGTAGCACCCTCTCCTAGCTCTTCTTCTTTAGTGTCTTCCCCTAGGATGGTCAATAATCAAGTCCCAACAGACATCACTTTATTTCATGTAATGATTTCAGAATTCAATAATATGTCTTCTTCAGCTTACTTCTCGTGTCATTCTTTAACTCAAGATGATGAGCATTGCTTAATTAACAATAAAAATGACAAAAAAATAATAAAAGCATTGGAAACACTTGAAAATAAAACACCGATAATTGAGGATGATAAAACATTTGGCATCTCAAAAGATCCAACCATTAAAAGAGAAGTTAAAATCAGATTAACACTTAATAAAGATGAAATAACCGATTTTATTAATTAATTTAAAGAATTCATCGATGTATTCACTTGGTCATATGATGATATGTCAGGCATTAATAGAGAAATAACTCAACACACAATTCCACTAATTCCAGGAATGAAACTTGTAAAACAAAAGTTACGTCGAATAAAACCCGACGTAGCTCTTAAAATAAAAGAAGAAGTACAAAAACAAATAACAACAAGTTTTATCAGGGTATCCAAATACCCCGAATGGGTTGCAAATGTATTCCCAGTTCCATAAAGGATTGAAGGGTACGAATGTGTGTCGACTATCCAGATCTAAAGTCCAAAGGACGACTTCCCTTTACCACACATCGATATTCTAGTAGATAATACAGCAAATCACGCACTTCTCTCATTCTTGGATGGATACGCAGGGTACAATCAGATCCTCATGGCAAAAGAAGACATGGAAAAAAAACTTTCATAACACCTTGGGGCATTTATTGCTACACGGTGATGCCATTCAGGTTAAAAAACACGAGTGCCACTTACGAATGAGCATCAACTGCTTTACTCCATGACATGATGTGCAAGGAAGTTGAAGTCTATGTAGATGACATAATTGTGAAATGAAAGGATCGACCAAGGCATTTAGTAGCCCTAAGAAAATTCTTTGAAAGATTAATAAAAATATAACATGAGATTGGACCCATCTAAGTGTGCTTTTGGAGTTACCTCAGAAAACTCTTGGCATATGTCATCTGCTCTAGAGGAATACAGATATACCCAACCAAGATCAAAGCAATCATTTCAATGCCATTGCCCAAAATCGAAAAGCAAATTTGGGGATTCATTGGCCGGTTGAAATACATAAGTAGGTTCATATCCAAATTGACAACGATATATGAGCCAATATTCAAAAAGCTTAAAAAGAACGTGCCGGTAATATGGGACGATGAGTGTCAAATATCCTTTGAGAAAATCAAAGTGAAAGGAATGGTGTCCTTCGAACAAGTGTATTATTCTGATAACAGGTTCAGAATTATTAGAAAGCTAATATATTCAGTAAGGTCAAGTGATCGGAATGCCTGGGTGGAGGCCACTTCCGATCAGTAATATTAATATAATTAATATTACAGCTTAATCTTGACTGAACCCTTCGGGTCACACCCAAGCAAAATATAGGAACCGACTCGACGAATTAATTCGGAAGAAATTAATTCGTCGCTCGAGTGTTAAATGTTTTGACGTCGGTAATTCGAGCTTGGAGCGTCGAAACCGATCGTCGGAGGTCGAGTCAAAAATAAAAAAAAAAAGATGAGAGGCGCAAAATAATAATAAATCAACCATATTCCAAAAATACCCCTAGCATCGGAGTGCCCCGAGCATCCGAATGCTAAGGAAAAAAATGTCCAAGCATAGGTGGCTAGCAAGCGTACCAAGCCGAGCCTACCATGGCTGGCTAGGTGCGTGCTAGCAGCCACGCACAACAGCAGCTAGCAGCCGCGTGCACGTTGTGTGTGCAGTAGCTAGTTGCCGGAAGCTAGGCGTGCTAGCAGCGCACGCACTAGCAGCCACGCTCAACAGCAAGCCCGCACCAAGTGCATGGCTTGCGCGCACTGTAGCAGCCAGCATCTTGGTGTGGGGCTGGGCTCGTGGCTGGGCCATAGGACCGGTCACTATGGGGAAGCTTGAGGAATATGGGAGCAAGTGGGTAAGGACATGTGGCACAAGGAGAGTATTGAGTGGGGAGCAAGTATGGTCCCCTACTCTCCATGTGGTCCTCACCAACCCATTTCACATGGTAATGCCACTTGTAAATTTATTATTAGTTTGTAATTTTAATTTAATTTATCTTTAAATTAAGTTGTGGAATTTCATGATCCCACATTGATTGGATAGAAATTCCCACTCATACTTTCCTCTATAAGTACCAACCTTGGGATTTGGAGTAAAGTGCTTGAGTGGGAGTTAGAAAGAGCATTCCATATTTTGGAAAAACTCTTAAACATCATTAACACTTGGGTTTTGGTCGGACCTTGCTAACTCAAAGGTAGCGGACCTAAAAAGTCTCGTTCATCCTTTGTGGGTGGATACCGTTGGAGGCACGGCATTTGCGGTGCTCAAGGCTTTCAAGTAAGAGCCCGTTTTGAGAGGGCGAAGCTCGCTTCAAGGGTATGATTTGTTCTTCCTTTTCTTGTGTTTATTTATTTATGTTTAATGGTTTTATTAATTACGAGTGGTTCCTTGGGTCGGGGTTGTTTCCGCGGTGAGTCGGACTCACCAAACCCCAACAGCGGTATCGGAGCCCCGCTCATTTATTTTTATAATCATGTTTTTCAAGGTTTATTTTGGCTTATTTTTCTGGTTTAAGTTGCTAATTAGATTAATAGCTCGGTTTTATTTATTTTAATCCCGTTTTTATTGTCGAATTTGGCCCAGAACCTAGATTTTCGCCCAAAAATAGTGAATTTTGGGTGGAAAAGGTGTAATTAACATGACAAATTCTGACCAGAAATGCCTTTCTCGAGGGATTTTTCGTTTTTGACGAAAAATTTTAAGTCTTTTCTAACTTTGAAATTAATGGCGTAACTTGTTGATTATGTGGTTGATTATTTGCATTATTTTCTGCATTATTAAGTCCCCTTAAAGCACACTTACTTGGTAGTATTTGATTCTTAAAGGTTTATTTATTTTCACATAATTGCAAACTAATTGCTTTTTAGTGTGAAAATTTTTGTTTTGAGGCTTCCTAAGTGTTAAAGATTCAATCTTTATTTGTGATAAGTGATTGAAACTTTAAAAACCACGAAATTCCATGTTATTTTGTGTTAAACTTTGTTGCTTTAATCATTTAGAGTTGATTGGAAACATAAAGTTTCAATTTTTGTGATAGAAATTTGGTTATCTTCATGTTGGAAGATATAATTTTCAAGGATTCAAAAAAATTAGATGTTGGAATTTTCATTTGAACATTAAAGTTCATATTTTTCCAACTTCCCCTTACTTTGTCAAATTCTCAAGTTTAATTTAAATTGATTAAATTAAAAGTGAGAAATTGCGTCAACTTTGTTATTGCACCAAGCTAAACCAATTTAATTAAGAATGGTTCTTGGAATTATTTTGGTTATTTGCACTTTGAAATTTTATTAAGTTAGACTTGTTTAAAACTTTTATTTTTTTCTCATTAAGTTAGTTCTAAAATTAATTTAGAATGAATTAATTATGTCTCGCGAAAAGGGATCAAATCCCGAGGCCATGGCACGCAAAACGAAACAAAGAACCACCCTTGGCTAGCCGGGCTGCATAGCAGCCCGCATGTGGCTGCCAAGGTGGATGCCCCGCCTTGCGTGGGGCCACACGCGCGGCAGCAGCACACAGTCGCAGCAGCCACGCACCAGCAGCCATGGCTGTGCGTGTGCGTGCGTGCGGCAATGGCAACAGCCCATGGTTGTGCATGTGCGTGCGTGCAGAGTTTTTTTGTTTGTGCATATGCTTGGTGCGGTGAGGTGAATAGCCGTAGTATGCTAGGTTTGCATTAGCCTCGATTATTCGAGTTTCCTTGGCAAAACGCTTAAAGCGAAAGCCACTTGAAATGCGGTTGGCTTAATATTGCTTATTTTTCCGTTTTATTTATTTTAAATAATTTTGTTTATTTTAATTAAAATTTTGGGAGGCTAGGCCTCGGTTTTGAGCGGCATTGGCAAAATTTTATTTTGACAAGTTTGGGTGCTACCGACTTAATTAATTGGATTAATTAAGGGAAATGCGAAACTTAATGGGAGCTTCAATTATTAATGACGTCAATTACATAATCGGTTAAACAACTTTGACTAGTTTTAATTAGGCGTGTTAATCGGATTAACCACCTAGATTAGTTACTAATGCGCGCGTTGTTTAAATGCATTTTACTTGTTTGATATTGTAAATTGCATGGGCCATTCACAAATAGTGAATGGTTGAATGGAATATATATTCTCTCTCACAGGTTTTATGAAATGGCAACTAGTGGGACCCGATTAGGATAGAAAATACGGACTACGTGCAGTTATGTATTTTTGTAAATCTAAATACGGTCTACGCACCGTTAAGTATTTTTGTACCTTAATATTTAGATTATTCCTAGTCGTAGACACTAGTATTTACATAGTTTTGTTAAGTCTTGAAGACGACGTATCTTGGAAGACAAAGCCTTGAATTGCAAATGAACACCTTTTGAAGATTTGAAGAATTCAAGGGGTCATGCTAGTTACCAATATGCATCTATAATTTCGCTTTATATTTTATGCTTATATACATGTGAATTATTCGTTAGATGCATGTTTAGGTTTTCTTTATGTTGCGATGATTAGTTAATTTCACTTAAATCAACCAACATAGAAATCCTAGGTCCCTAATAATATTGAGTCAAACTTGCCTTTCCAAAACAACACTTACCAACCGAACGAGGGTGATGGTAGGCTACGCCAAAGCGAGGTTCCATCACTTCTCCAAGGCTCATAAGGCACACCGGGTGTGCAAGTTGGTTTTGGTTTAACTCATCGGTATGAGTGAGGAGTCCTCACATACCGTGGAAAAAGAGATACATCGTCAAAGATGCATTAGATGCGACGATTGTCTAACCAAGAGGGGCTTAGAGCCATTAGCAAGGCAATGCTTACCCTAGAAGATTGAGTGTTAAGACAAGCCAAAGCATGCTTAACCACTCTTTATTTCTTCGGATCTTAGAATCGCCTTATTTTCACAAAATAGGGACAATTTTACGTTTAAATAAGACGCTAAATAAGTATTGAAAATTTTCATGAATAAAATTCAATCTTATTTAAGTAATTTTGAATGGTTTTTCATTAAAATTCTTTCAATTGTAGAATAATGTCTTCAAATTATGACAACGACCTTATGTACCCGGAACTTCCCAAAAAGTTACCATTTTTGCTCAATTTGGTGAACTTTAAGGAATGGGAAGATAAACTCCGAAAGACACTCAAAAATTGCTACCTAGAGCATATCTTGGACACTCCGATCCCCAGTTTCTACTCAAAAGGGATCATCAGTGATGAAGCTCATGAAGAATAGAGCATGGATTGCAAGAGAGTTTTGAAACTCATGGCAAACTCCATCCCGGTTCAATGGAAGAAGATTTTCTCCAGCTATTTTCCGGACATGATGCTCAAAGCTCTTAAGGATGTAGTCAATTTAAGGGTCACCAAAAGTGCTAGGGGCAATTATGATGGTCACATGGAGGATGTGACTAGGTCACTCTCCAAAATGAGGATCAAGCCACCGCAAGATGGTTGTCTCTCAAAAGACAGACAAGAGGTGTGGGGAAAAGTCTACAATGCGAGACTTAGGCCTGGAATGCCACTTCAATCTCATGTAATTAACATGACAAGGCTATTCAACAATCTTGAGCTAATTGGCAAACCAGTGGAAGACGAGCAAGCAGCTAACATGCTTCTTAGCTCTCTTCACTCGGGATATGTGGGGCTTAAAATGCGTCTCACTGCCAATAGAGATACACTGTCCTTAAGGAAAGTCATCCAAGAGCTCCAAAAGACCTATTCTTGCAAGAAGGCTAACTTTGCCCTTAGACCAAGGAAGAAGTAGTTCAATGACAAGAGAAAGATGCGCTGCTTCTATTGTGGTAACCCCGGACACTACAAAAGAGAATGCACCAAGTATCTGGATGCTGAGGCGAAAGGAAAAGTAACCTCAACCTCAGGTATCATCTTAAACACTTGAATATAAGCAATTTTAAAAGGTATTAAATACCGGAAAATTGACTCACAATACACTTCTTTTTCAAGAACCAGGTGAGCGGTGCTTTTTCATGTGGAAATGAGTACACAAGTAGGATGAAGGTGATCTATCCAAGAAAACTTGTAATCTCATGTTTTGTCTAAAGAAGTAGAACTTATTTAGTTTTATGCACCAAACTTTTGATGTATTTCCGACGTTGGACGTCATTTTCATCAACCAAGACTTTTGTTTTGATGTTTTGAATATATTTATGGAATGACACTTTCACGTGTTTTTATACAAAATGTGTGATACCAATGCAAAGAAAGCTAAGACTACACCGTCTAGTCAAACTTACTTGTGGCATTCTCGTCTTGGCCACATTAACATCAAACGCATCAAGAAGCTTCTTTAAGGAAGTATTCTTTACTCATTTGATTTAGAATCCTTTAAGAATTACGAAGGATGTTTATCAGGCAAGATGATAAAGTAACCATTCTCCAAGTTGGGAGAAAGGGCCGGTGACTTGTTCGGACTAATACACAACGATGTATGTGGGCCAATGCGTACACCCGCTAGGAGTGGTTATCAGTATTTCATAACCTTCACGGACGACTATAGTAGGTATGGTTATGTCTATCTAATGTCGCATAAATCTGAATCGTTTGATAAATTCAAGGAATTTCATAACGAAGTTGAAAACCAACTCGGCAAGAAAATCAAAGCGCTTCGATCGGATCGAGGTGCGGAATATTTGAGCCAAGAATTCGATGACCATATGAAAGAACATGGAATATTTTCAGTGTTAACACCTCCGGGAACTCCTCAATGGAATGGAGTATCTGAAAGGAGGAATCGAACCCTGTTAGCCATGGTCTCATCGACGATGGGTCTTAGCGAACTTCCAATCTCTTTCTAGGACATGCACTTTTAACTCCGGTACTTACACTGAATCGTGCTCCGTCAAAGGCAGTGGAAAAGACTTCATATGAATAATGGACAAATAAACCTCCAAGGTTGTCTTTTCTCAAGATTTGGGGATGCGAAGCATATGTCAAGAAACTCATCCGAAATCTGACAAGGTTTACCTTGTGGGTTATCCAAAAGAAACCAAAGAGTATTTCTTCTACAACAAATCCGAGAACAAAGTGCTTGTTGCTCGTGATGGTGTCTTTTTGGAGAAGGAGCATCTCTCCAAAATGACACGTGGGAGGAAAATCAAACTCGACGAAGTTCGAGAGGACGAGCAACAAGGACAAGTTAACAATCAAAGTGCTCACAAAGCATCTGTTGACATAGGTCAAAGTCAAAATATGCAAAGTCAAACCGACAATGCAAATGCTCAGTACATTACCCTACGTAGATCAACTCGGCCAAGATCTTAACCTGACAGATATCTCGGTGTTGTATTAACTGAAGATCAGGACATCCTAGTAGTGGATGGAGATGAGCTGGCAACCTACAAGCAAGCTATGACGAGCTCCGACTCTACCAAATGGCAAGAGGCCATGAAATCTGAAATGGACTCCATGTTTTAAAATCAAGTATGGGACTTGGTTGATTTACCCGTAGGTTACACACCTATCGGATGTAAATGGATTTTCAAGATGAAAACCGACAAAGATGGAAATGTATTCATTTACAAAGCAAGGCTGGTAGCAAAAGGTTACAGGCAAATTCACGGCTTTGATTATGATGAAACCTTTTCTCCAGTAGCTATGCTTAAGTCCGTTCGAATTTTTTTAGCGATTGCTGCATATTACAATTATGAAATATGGCAAATGGACGTCAAAACCGCCTTCCTCAATAGAATTTTGGAAGAAACTGTGTACATGACACAGCCTGAAGGCTTTGTCGACCAGAACAATCCTAAGAAGGTATGCAAGCTTAAGAAATCCATTTATGGATTAAAGCAAGCAAGCATAAGTTGGAATCTTCGATTTGATGAAGCCATCAGTAAGTTTGGTTTTATCAAAAATCAAGATGAGTCTTGTGTTTACAAGAAGGTCAGTGGGAGTGACATCGCTTTCCTAGTCTTATATGTCGATGACATTTTGCTCATTAGAAATAGCATTTCGTTGTTAAAGTCTGTAAAGGCTTGGCTCGGGAAATGTTTTTCAATGAAAGACTTGGGAGAGGCTCAGTACATACTAGGCATCAAGATCTATAGGGATAGATCAAAGAGGATGATAGAAATGAGTCAAAGTACTTACATCGATAAGGTACTAGTTCGATTCCAAATGGAAGGAGCCAAGAGAGGGCACCTACTCATATCACATGGCATAACCTTAAGCAAGAAGCAGTGTCCAAAGACACCTGATGAACGAGAAAGGATGAGTCGTATTCCATATGTTTGCTTATTAGATCGATCATGTATGACATGATATGTACTAGGCCGGATGTATCGTATTCCTTGAGTGCTACAAGCCGATACCAATTAGACCAAGGAGAGGTGCATTGGACTGCGGCGAAGAATATTCTGAAGTACCTGAAAAGGAACAAGGATAAATTCCTGGTCTATGGCGGTAAAGAAGAATTGGTTGTTGAGGGAAATACTGACGCAAGCTTCAAGACAAACAGAGACGACTCCAAGTCATAATCCAGATACATATTTTGTCTCAATGGTGAAGCGTTTAGTTGGAAGAGTGCAAAGCAAAGCACAACCGCTGATTCTACAACTGAAGTCGAGTACTTGGCAGCGTCTGAGGCAGCCAAGGAGGCAGTTTGGATTCGCAAATTCATTGGTGAACTTGGTGTTGTACCCTCCATCAAGGGTCCAATAGACCTCCATTGTGACAACAATGGAGCTATTGCTCAGGCTAGAGAGCCACGAGAATATCAGAAGGTCAAACATGTCAAGAGGCAATTTCACATGATTCGAGAATGGAAGACAGAGGGTGAAATCTGAATTTGCAAAGTGGGAACAGATGACAATGTAGCTGATCCACTTACTAAACCCTTGTCTCAAGTGAAGCACAACAAACACATTGAGGCAATGGGAATCAAGCATGTTGCGAACTGGCTTTGATTTCCATATTATAGTGTTTTAATTAAATTTTGGACAATGTTAATGTAAAGCACTATGATGAACCATTCAGTTTTTGGAGTAATTAAAATTTTTAATGCAATTTAATTCACTCCGTCTCTATTTAATTGTGCTTTAGAATTAAATAATGAGTCCATTCGATTTTAATAAATATTCAAAATAGGGTATCAAGTCAATGGCTTGGATAAAGAAACACTTATTAAGTGAACATTGAATATTTTAATAAAAAATTATCCCTAATCAAGGTCATATTTTTGTGGACGATTAATAACCATTAGAGATTAGTGTGTAGTATGATTTATAGCACCATTTCTTATGCTATGAGGATATAAATCATTTGCACAGGTATTGGTTTAGAACCATACTTGATCGACCTATGAGAATACTTTAAGAGATTTAAAATCGTCATAAGTATTTTTCTCATTATTACTATCGGAACTCTTTTCCTTGACCATGAGTAGTGGGAGGTCTCTTGTTTGAGTACTAGTCCGCTTTGGTATCCGCCAAACGTCTGTCGTAACTGGGGATTATAACGACAGATATCGGGCGGCTAGGTCCTCTTAGTGAGAGAAGCTACATTACAAGACTGGACATGTCCCCCTACTAACAATAGGGAACTTATCTTGTTGTTTAAAAGGCCTCTCAAAGAGCGATACTGTGAAAATGCATGGGCGTGCTCAGATAGATTTTAGAAATCATCTGCTTATTGACAGTCAAACTCGGATTTCGAGAAACACTTCTTGACGTAACAGAGATGACGAGTAATCTTACTCTGTAGTTCAGGAAGAGACATAGGAAAGGGGCTATACACTAAATGCACACTTGTACGGAAGGACAAGTGTGAGATTTAAAGGAATGGTGTCCTTCGAACAAGTGTATTATTCTGATAGCGGGTTCAGAATTATTAGAAAGCTAATATATTCAGTAAGGTCAAGTGATCGGAATGCCTGGGTGGAGGCCACTTCCGATCAGTAATATTAATATAATTAATATTACAGCTTAATACTGACTGAACCCTTCGGGTCACACCCAAGCAAAATATAAGAAAAGACTAGACGAATTAATTCGGAAGAAATTAATTCGTCGCCCGAGTGTTAAATATTTTAAACGTCGGTAATTCGAGCTTGGAGCGTCGAAACCCATCGTCGGAAGTCGAGTAAAAAATAATAAAAAGACGAGACGCGCAAAATAATAATAAATTGACCATATTCCCAAAATACCCCTAGCATCGGAGTGCCCCGAGCATCCGAATGCTAGGGGCAAAAATGTCCAAGCATAGGTGGCTAGCAAGCGCACCAAGCCGAGCCTAACATGGCTGGCTAGGTGCGTGCTAGCGCACCGAGCTAGCAGCCACGCACATCAACATCTAGCAGTCGCGTGCACGTGGTGTGTGCAGTAGCTAGTTGCCGCAAGCTAGGCGTGCTAGCAGCGCACGCACTAGCAGCCACGCTAAGCAGCAAGCCCGCACTAAGTGCGTGGCTTGCGCGCACAGTAGCAGCCCGCATCTTGGTGCGGGGCTGGGCTCGGGCTAGGCTCGTGGTTGGGCTCGTTGCTGGGCCATAGGGTCGGTCACTATGGGGAAGATTTAGGAATATGGGAGAAAGTGGGTAAGGACATGTGGCACAGGGAGAGTATTGAGTGGGGAGCAAGTATGGTCCCCTACTCTCCATGTGGTCCTCACCAACCCATTTCACATGGTAATGCCACTTGTAGATTTATTATTAGTTTGTAATTTTAATTTAATTTAGCTTTAAATTAATTTGTGGAATTTCATGATCCCACATTGATGGGATAGAAATTCCCACTCATACTTTCCTCTATAAATACCACATTGTAGTGCTTGAGTGGTTGTTAGAAATAGCATTCCATATTTTGGAAAAACTCTTAAGCTTCATTAACACTTGGGTTTTGGTCGGACCTTGCTAACTCCAAGGTAGCGAACCTAATAAGTCGTGTTCGTCCTTTGTGGGTGGATACCGTTGGAGGCACGACATTTAAGGTACTTAAGGATTTCAAGTAAGAGCCCGTTTTGATAGGGCGAAGCTCGCTTCAAGGGTATGATTCGTTCTTCCTTTTCTTGTGTTTATTTTTTATGCTTTATGGTTTTATTAATTACGAGTGGCTCCTTGGGTCGGGGTTGTTTCCGCGGTGAGTCGGACTCACCAAACCCCAACACAAAGCCTATCTCGCTAACCCTCATGTATTAGCACCAGCACTCCTAGGGATCCCTCTTAGGATTTACATAACATTCACTAAAGAAACAATTGGGGCTATGCTCGCACAAGAAGTAGAAGGAAAGGAGAACGCCATCTACTACCTAAGAAAAAAGATGCTCGAGTACAAAATCCACTACACAACACTTAAGAAATTGTGCCTCGTATTTGTGTGGGCCACAACCAAGTTAAGATATTACTTGCTCTTTTATACGGCCTTTGTAGTATCACGAATGGATCCACTCAAGTATCTTTTCGAGAAATCTACACTAAATGGGTGGATCTTAAGATGGATAGACAACTTAACTTAATTTGATCTAAGGTCCATGCGTCAAAAGGCTATTAAAGGATTCGTGGTGTAAGGATGGATATCCCATCGTAAGGGGGTCTTTCCTTACATGCCCATGGCCATTTAAAAGACTAGGACTTTACTCTTGTTAGAATGTATTAGGATTTGAATTTCTGACTGTTTAGGGGACATTGAATTAGAATTGAACTTGTCATCACGCTTTTATTATAAGAAACAAGTAGGGAGTCGTCAATGAGTTTTAGAAAAACTCATAAACCTCGTTCATGTCTTTCTCCCATGTGGATTTCATGGAATAATTAGAAAGAATCGTAAGTTTACCCATGTCCAAATTGGTCTACATAAACCAGAAATGAGTTCGGTAGCGAGGGTACTAAAATAATGTTCCTTTAAAAGAGGAATTGATATTCTAGCCCTAGTGCGGCCTCTACTAGCTCTTCCTTTTTCACAATTTCATCACCAAACAATATATACAACGCGATACCTATAAATAAGTTAGTTGATTTTATTTACACACATTAACCATGTAGGAATTACATTGTAAAAGTCGTTATTCTTATTTAATCAATATTCGTGAAAGAACAATAAATAAACAATATTTGCCTTGTCTTAAGTAATAAAAAAAACCAATTAATTATTCAAATTCAAGTCTTGATTAACGAAAGAGTACTATGTGAATTAATTAATTAAAATTTTATTTAAAGTGATCAAAATACACTAATTAATCAATTAAAGTTATTTAAACAATAAAAGTAAAGTGATTTATCTAAGTGCTAAGGAAACTAACTGTTCTTCTTTTATGTTAAATCTCCGTTTAATGTCTTTATGGACTTTCTTTCTTCTTCGTACCTCCAAGTACTTCAATGATTTCAATTAGGATCGAAAAGTATTTGGGAAGAGAGAAGAAAAAGTAGTATGATAGTAAGAGAAGTAGAGAAATTAGGGTTTTGAGAATACTAGGGTTTTAATTCTGAATTTTCGGTCCCTTTAGTGCTGAACGAAGAACCCTATGTATAGGCGTAGGAATCTAGGTTAAGGGTTTTAGAAGCGCGGTGTCAGGTGGCACGCGCAATTCTTTAAGTCACGCTGGGTGCCGCGCGGATCTCACTGAGTCACGCGCTCCAGGCGCGCCTAACTTATTGAGTTGCGCTGGTTTGCGGTTTTTCTTGAACGAAAACGCGTTTTTAAACTTCCATAATTTTTTCTTGCAAAATCGGATTTAGGCGTGTGATATATCATTGGAAATATCTGAATGTCTAATTTTCAATGCCATTAAAGTTAGGTTAAAATCTGTTATGGATCAAAAGATATGGTCGTTGGAGTGAAAGGGTGTTGGTTTTAGGGCCCGGTTTAGTGTTTTGATCATAACTTCTTCGTTTTAGCTCAAAATTGGGCTTATAATATACTGTTGGAGAGATCTTTGAAAGATCTATCCATCTGTATAGGATTTGAATGAGAATTTGATGTGCAGTTCATCTATTTGGCTTGGTTTTCAACAATGTAGGTTTCATTGAATCCAATCATTGCCTTTGACAAATTTAGGTCCGTTATTCATCAAGTTTAAACATGTATGAACATGTTTTAGGCCTAATTAGTAATTAGACAAGGCTCTAAGATAAATTGGTCTCAAATATGGGTTTTAACTCACTTCATAATGCTTTTCATAGTCCGTAAACACTTCAACTTTGATCTAGCAAGAAGAACGGGTTTTTGTAACATCATCGCACTTCCTTTCGGGACAATAGGCCAAAAGTAGGTGTCTATAGTTAGCCCCCACTTTGATTGAGTCTAGAATAGATGATGATCAAAGTAGTCAAGGAAATAAATCCGAGACTCATTATGTGAAGTTCCCTAAGAATAGAGAATCTTTCAGAAAGGTTAAGGATGTGGAAACGATCCTTGGTTCGCTAAGTGTTTGAAACAAGTAGCTATTAAGGCTAAAAAAAAATTATGAGTCTTAATGCGCTAAAGAATCTAGACTGATCCTTTATATTTGTAAAACGCTTTTACAAGTAAAGTTTTTCTTTGTGATGTCAAGTCATGAGAAGAGATCGATTTTAAACAGAATAAAAGGGAATGATTTCCTCTTAATCGTTTCATCGTTGGTCTAAACTCCCTTAATTTGTCATTGAAACTTTAGCCTGTCTATAACAAAGTAAAAAGATGAAAAAGGTGTTTTTGGCATTTGAGCCTAAACAGTCCGGTATTCGAGCCGGATGTCCACAAGATAGAAATACATGTCTCTGGACTAGAGGCTCATATCCAATTCAAGTGAGAGGGAATAAAGTAAACAACTCTCTCAGTAGGTTTGTCCACAAGATGAGTAGACGTGTCTAAAGAATGGAGGCACGTGACTACATAGGCGCGACATTGTCTCATCGCTTCTTTATACAGGGGGTGGACGGACACCCTAACTTTCCAGTAAGCTAGTAAGCTCACTAACTACCGTATTTGCTTCCAATCAAGAAGTGTCTATTCCTGACAATTCGTCGCGCCTGTCAACTCATTAGCAAACGCCTAAAGTAATCCTCTACCTTTTAGTTCTTAGAGGTAGATGTTGCAAAGCTTGGGCTGAAGTGAAATTTTATGCAACACCCACGCCGTACAATTTTGCTCCGTACGATACGCCTTTTGCATTTTTACGCTGCATGACAACGCCTTCCTTTTTACTTTGGACGTGAAAAAAGAAGAAAAGCCGGAAATTTATAACGTTAGTACAGTATAATGCCAAGCCTGTCTATGGCTGCTTTTACGTAAAGCACCAACACAAAATGTCTTAAGACACTCTTACGAAAAACGTTCAAAATGTATGCTTATGGAAGGTACAAAGCACGATATGCATGTAAGATAATAAAAAAAAATTAACAAAGAAGGAAAAAAGCTACAAAATGCAAAGTAATTTGATAGACTTTGATAATTTGCGCAACATTACGTCTTATAATAAGAAAAAACCATTGGAAAATGATGAAACAGATCAAAATCTGGATACAAGTCATTTTAGTGACCAATATACGCGGGTAACTCAGTAGGTTGCTGTAGGGAATATTTCAAGCATTACCCCAAACATGAACCCCACTGTGATCATACACTAAAGTGCGGTGGCGTCTAAAGGGAAAGAAGATAGAGACAAAGAGTCGCAAACAAGTTGTAGGAACTTGTAAACCGTCCACAAGGTGAAGGTTACACCCCTTAATGATCTAGGAGATCGTCAACCCCAATAGGTCTGGAACCATGACTGGTAGTTCGGGGATGAAGGTACAAATCTAACCTAAAAGAGATTGAACCTGCCCTAATAATAGGACTCTACTTTATTCTGATCGTATTCATGTGCGCTTTCTGACTAACATCCACTCATTAGAATCAACCCTAAACCTGTTTAATCTATGTTGGTTGAATTTAATGCACAAATAAATCTATTATTGGCGATCACTTGAATTATAATCAAATTAACCCTAAACATGATTATTAATTATCTAATTAAGCGTGATTACAAGTACAAATTCCCTTTAAACATGCATAAAAGGTATGATCAAGCAATAACAATAAATATCAAGCAACATAATAATGATCATCATAAATAATAATCAAAATTATATTAAAAATAATCATGTTAAAGCATAATAAAAGCAATATCCTAGGCATGATACTAACAATATTAATAACAAACCCTAGCATATCACTAAACAATAAAGATCAAAGCTTTAGCCATTACATGATACTAACGTGAATATTAAGAAAGAACATAAGAAGCATCACAGAAATCATAATAAGCATATTTGATATTATAACTTTTTCCCTAAACATGATACTAGGAAGATCAAAACGCCCTAACAAGACATTAGGAATTATAATAACAACCCAGACATGATATCTATATCATAATAATAATGCAAACAATTAAAGCACCTACTTGGATGCCTCGTATCTCTTTCTAATAACAAAATACACACGTTAGTAACTTCAAGGAAAATATAAAATCAAACAATTAAATTAAATAACTGAAAGAGATATTTGGGACCAAACCCTCAGAAATTAAAACCTTTCACGTCTAGGGCGAAGGCAACTTCGAACTTGGCTAGGTGTGTCTAGATCTAATGTATGAGGAATTGTGTTTGAAGGCTAGGCTTAGAAAGAGAGAGAAAATCAAGAAATTCTTGATAATAGTTGGTGAGAGAGAAAAGGGAGATATGACTTCTATTTATAGAGAAAAAATAGGGTCGAAGAATAAGAAAAGAATCCGAATTCGAATTGAAATAAAACTCGATGGAGAGCAGTTTTTACATATTTAGTTTTTATCATATTTTTTAATCCAGAAGTCCAAATAAGGAATATAATATGTCGTTGGAAATCTCTTGAAATCTACTTTCCAATTCATTAGAACCAGACTAAATTTTTTTATAGATAAAAAGATTTGACCGAAATAGTGGAAGGGTGTCAGTTTAGGATATAGTTTCATATCTCATTCATATCTTTTTCGTTATTGCTCGGAATTAATATTATAATATATCATTGGAAAGATAATTTCAAGATCTATCCAACCATATAAAATTTGGATAAATATTATGAGGCACGAAAAAAAAATCTGACTGTCTTTGAACATCTTTAAATTCGAATAGAATTAGGATTTTAAAAAAAATAAGGAAAGTTTTAAAAAAGGAAAGTTTTTATTTAACTCAAATTCTTTAATCTTATCTTTTCAAAAAGGATAAATAAGATCTTTTAGAAACTTATGGAAGGTTCTAATTAATCCTAATTAGTTTAGGAATAGGATTAGGCCTTTGGACCCTCCACATGATCATTGGGTCGTAGGTAAAATCTGGTTTGGTCCTAGCTAGTTTAGTATTTTGGCCATAACTTCCTCATTATTCATCGAAATTGGGCTTATAATATATCATTGGAAAGGTCTTTTTAAGCCCCATCCAACTACACCATTATTGGACCCATATCATGGACCAAAATAAACTGGAATGCACGTTTTTCTAAAATAGGGTAGGAAAAGAAATATTTTCAAAAACAGAAACAAGAGATATTTTGATAAAAACATCCTCATCACTAGGCTTTTCACACTTTTTCTTCGTTCGATAATCAAATGAAATTAAAGGTATTCATCTTGGGTTTGGTTTTGGGGAGACACATTTGGGTGTCTACAGAAGCCCTCACTTTGACAGAGTTTGGAGAAACGCAAGTTTCGAAAACAAAAGTCAAATTAGCGATAGGGATGGAGAATGATTCAGAATGTTCTGCGATCCTAAACCATTCTTGTAACGCCGATACCTGCAAACTAGCGTTAGTTAAACAAATAAAAGAGTTAAGAAATTTGTATCTTGCACTATCGAGCGCACGTCTCTAGAGGTAACTGATTTTTTGAGACTATCTTCCACAAGCTAGAGAATATCGCCTGAAGACTGCTACGCCTGTAATTGCCACCATTTTCCGCTGTGATAGTCTTCGAAAAGATCACTACTTGTTGATCCTTATTGTTGCTACGCCAGTTTGTCGACGCTTTACATCTTGTGAACTAGTATGTCAGTGCTTTTGTTGTGATGACAATCCTGTTTTCTTTGGGAATAGTTGCCAACACAGCTCTTGTATGATGTATGACAATCCAATTTAGGGAAATTTGTTAAAGCCACGTAACAATCCAACCTTGGAAATGTTGCCGCGATGAAGCGACAATCCGTATCTCGGAAAATTTGCCTAAATCCAATTTTAGGGAAAGTTGTCATTGCTTCGTAACAATCTGTCATAAGAACTTTGCTACGATCGACAATCCACATATTAGAATATAACTCTTGAAAGCAATCAACCTTGGAAATTTGCCAATGCTATGCGACAATCCTTTGGGAAATTTTGCCATAGAGAACTGGGTGTATTACAATCCAATCTCGGAATACTTACCAGCGATGACAATCCGAACTTGGAAAAAATTGCCAAACAGAGAAGGAGCACGACAATCCACACTTGGAAACTTTGCCAGAGATGACAATCCAATCATGGAAAAATTTTCGTTGAAGAAGATGTGCGATAATCCATATTTGGAAATATTCTCAGTTAGGGATGACAATCAAGTTTAGAAAAATTGTCGTTCAAGAAGAATGCGCGACAATCCATATTTGGAAATATTGTCGTCAAAGAAGAATGCGCGACAATCCGTACTTGGAAATATTGTCGTTTAAGTGCTTGTTTTTGAACAAATACGTAGGTGCTTGTAATGAGCCAGTGTTTTAGGCACTTAAGCTAAGTGAGACGATTTTTTGTCAAGTCAATCACTTACTACGATTGTAATCTTGCCGACTACTAATCATGTCAATTTGCTTATAGGGGCTAACTGGCGTACCAAGGAACCCAAAATTGTTGTATGAGGTCGAAATAACCATTCTGAGAGGCTTAACGCTATGTCACTGCTGAAATATTGCTGGCGCCAAGAATTGGATCTGTCACCAGACGCTGGGATCTAGCGCCAAACGCTGAACTTTGTCGCCAGACGACAGATGTTGTCGCCAGGCGATAGCCTTGTCGTCTGGTGCAGGAGTCGGGTCTTCCCTATTCTGCTCTTGCAGCTGCTGTTACATGGTTTTGCTCCGAACTTTGAGCTTGGTCGTTTTCTTTCTACCAAATCCGCTCAAATCTTTTGTAAATTAAAGCTCTTCATCTCTAATATACTGATCTATGTAACTCCTCTTATCTTGGAGGAATCTTCTGTGTCATATTCGCGGTTTTTTTCGAAAGAAATTCGGGAATGTCCTCGTTTGCTGGGATGCACCTGCATTTATATCTTTGACTATAGGATTTTGATTCTCTTTCTTTAGGGTTGACCTAAGACTTAGTGTTGCTTGACTCATTGACTTGACATGACTCAAGGTATAAACTTGACTGGTTGTGATTGACTCGACTCAAAGTGTTTGACACATGTGTTAGACTTAAATTATGGTGATATGACACGACATGACTCAATGTGTACTTGAATCGTGTGTGCATTGTATAGTGATCGTGGGACTCAAAAATGCAAAAAAGCAAAAAATTTCCGTTATTTTTGTGGAGGGTACCGACTTTCTCTTGAAAATGCAAAAAAGCAAAAATTTTCCGTTATTGTTTGATACTATCTCTAAAGGTGCAAGGATTAATTCATCCTAGGCTATCTCAAATGTTTGACTCCATGATGAAAGTATTTAGGTAACTTAGGCACGGAGGCTAAGCACTTCATACTTTGATGCAATGATGATTATGATTGATGAGTGATTTTGATATGACAAGGCATGCTTCAGTGTTGTATTAAGATTTCATGACAAAGGGTTCCTACGGGAAGTATATTTAGTCATGTATCTGTTATGTGTGTGAAAGTGACACTAAAGCTAGGCCGTAAGAGCTAAGTGGGGGGAAAAATATTATTTCAAGAAGAGTCAAATGATGGTGACTCTTTAGGCTAAGTAAGTTAATGATGTGAGGATAAAACCCCCAAATCTAGCTCTAAGTAGATAGGGATGAGAATTGGAGATCCCTTGATATGATCATGGTGTAAGTGTGTGAATGTGAAAATGAATGCATGTTTATTACGGCCGCACCTCGATGTGAGGTTGCCTACGTATCCGTTAGGAATCAGGCCGAACGTAGCTCTAGCCGAACCTCGCACAAGTGTGTGTATACCTCAAAAAGGTCTTTTTAAGGGTTGTAACGTGGTTAGGCTAAAGGTTGAAGAAGAAGGGATAAAAGGCTCAAGAGTCAAGACCCTAGATAAGCCCCCAAGGTGTGCAACTTTGCTTTTGGATCTTTATATTTTTATGCTTGAGTTTCTACTCTTTTTTTTTTTTTTTTTTTTTTTTTTTTTTTTTTTTTATTTAGCATTTTTTTTTTATAAGTGTGGGCAATCCCGATCATGTGGTCTATCACTCACTTGGCATTTATGTTTCTCAGGCACGGTATCGAGCACTCGATAAGAGACGCAATCTGAGACGTGTTCATATCAAAGACATTGGAACACTTGCCCTTTTGTACACTTTTATTTATTTTTTTTATTTTGTTATTTTATTTTTTGAAATCACTCAAGCTTTTGTTCTTTGAAAATTGCATTAGTTACACACCATCCCATCCCAAGATTAGGTAGATGTAGATTAAAAAATGAAAGGTTTATCGTTAGACGAGGCTCAAAGTGGTTTATGAAGAAAGGATTGTAAATTAGAGAGGTGAAAAGCAATATGATGTGGCTACAAGGGGTGCCTCAAATCATTGGTATACCTTGTGCTTAGTTTGACATGGATTTTTATTTTATAATGCAATGAAATGCAATGATCATATGCAAGGAAATAAATGGTCATTTTATTTAAAAAGTGAAGGGTAAAAATCAAACTCTAAGAAATAAATTCAAGGAGGATGAAGGGTTCCTATGCTAGACTTATTGGGGAAAGGGTTTGAAAATAAGAAGAAGAAAGCATGAAAACATGGTAAGAAGCTTGCCTTTTGCATTTGTTTCATCATTACCCTCATTTTTTTTTTTTTTTGTCAATCACATGACTCAAACTCAATTCAACATGCATGGATGGAAGAGGGTAGGAAGAATGAAGGTTGTGATACGAAGGAATCATGTAGAAAGTGGAAAGGTAATGTAGATGGAGAGATGTGAAAAAATTAGGAATAGAATGTACCCCCAACTCAAATGACGGAAAAAACAGACTCATGCATTTAACCTAAGACATGGTCATGGTGTGAAAAAAGTATGTACAAAGTGTGTGCTAAGAATAGTGAGTTTAGGTGACATGTTAAGACTCGTGTCATGACCATGTGGCTAGACTATGTGACTAGATTCAGGCAAAGACTAAGTAGTTAAGACTTCACGTATATGCATTAAACTGGACAGGTTGTGGTATTTTAGTCCTAATGTTTGATATGTGACTCTTTTTTCGTTGAAACCAACGCCAAATTAAAGATAAAACTCAGAGTTACAGATCCATTGGCTGTACGACTCGTAGCTCTTCCTAGAACTCCGTCTATTACGAAAACAAGTTGACGTTTGTGCAGTATACGGGAATAAAAATCCGGGTTGACTTAAAGAAACTATGACTCGGTTTTAGACATATTTTTTTACTCAAATTAATTAATTAATTAATTAAGCAAAGTCCTTTAGTCATTAATTAGTTTATTAAGACTTATTTACAAGCACAAGTCAAACAAACGATTAGGAAAAAACATAGAGTATGCACAACAAAAAATGCACAATTAGTCAAGTAGGCACAATATGATTCAATGAGTTTGCAACCTAACAATGGATCTAGTTCACTAAAGTTTGGGATATGGGTTAGTCAAAAGAGGGTCCATGGTGAATTGTCTGGATGCATTGTGCGGAAGCCTAACCATGAAGGGTTGGCGCGAGTGGATGGGACAACGCGAATTTAGAAAAACTTGCTTCCATGGTTTGGTGAATTCAACATTCTCGGATGTACCCTTTGTTGCACAGAGTGTTCAATCAAGTAGTATGAGCATGAATTCCCAGAGGGTTATGTCCATATGTAGAAAACAAATGGGTTTCAGAAAAGTGAGAAAAACTCAATCATATTTCTCAAATTTCCTACGTGTAAACATCCTATGTTTTTAACTCATTACGGATGGTCTTTCCAATAAGATCTTTTTTATGCATATGTGTAGGGAATATTTCAGGCGTTAACCCCTAGCTTGAACCCCACTGTAATCATACACTAAAGTACGGTGGCGTCCAAAAGGGAAGAAGATAGAGCAAAAGAGTCGCCAACAAGTTTTTTAAGGAACTTGTAAACCGTTCACAAGGTGAAGGTTACACCCCTTAATGATCCAAGAGATCGTCAACTCCATAAGGTCTTTAACCAAATAGGTTTCGGGGATGAAGGTACAAATCCAACCTAAAAGAGATTGAACCTGCCCTAATAATAGGCCTCTACTTTACTCTGATCATATTCATGTGCGCTTTCAGACTAACATGCAATCAATAGGTTTACCCTAAACCTGTTTATCTATGTTGGTTGAATATTAATGCACAAAAAAAACTATTATTGGCTATCCCTTGAATTAGTATCACATTAACCCTAAACAAGATTATTAATTATCTTATATAAGCGTGATTACAAGTACAAATTCCCTTTAAACATGCATAAAAGGTGTGATCAATCAATAACAATAAATATCAATCAACATAATAATAATCAAAATAATAATTATAATAATCATAACAATAATAATTAAAAATAATCATAATAATGTTAAAACATAATAATAGCAAGATCTTAGGCATGATACTAACAAGATTAATAACAAACCCTAACATGTAACTAAACAATAAAAATCAAATATATTAGCCCTAACATGATACTAACAATCATATTTTAGGAAAGAAAATAAAAGGCATCATAACAATCATACTTAGTATTAAATTTACCCTAGACATGATACTAGAAATAAATAAAACAATCTAAGCATGATTTCTACATAATAACATCAATAAAACCATTAAAGTACTTACTTTGATACCTCGTACCTCTTTCTTATAATAAAATACACACGTTAGTAACTTCAAGGAAAATAATAAACAAAACAATTAAATTAAATAATAATTGAAAGAGAGATTTGGGACCAAACCCTCAGAAATTAAACCTTTCACGTCTAGGGAGAAGGCAACTTTGAATATGGATAGGTGTATCTAGATTTAATGAATGCGGAATTTTTATATTTGAGAAAATACTAGTTTAGAAAGGAGAGAGAGAGAGATTAATCAAGAGAATCTTGATGAGAGTTGGTGAGAATTGGTGAATCAAAACGGAGATTTTAACACGTTATTTATAAAGAAAATCAACCAAAAAGATGACATATCAAAGATAGAGTTCTGACGCAAAAAACCAAGTTGGCGCCAGACGCTGACCTTAGCGCTAGACGCTAAGGTTGGCGCCGGGCGCCAAGTCTATCGTCAAGCGCTACAGCTGGCGTTTGACGCTGACTCAGAAATCCACGCATTTTCTTAAAATCAGATAAAAATTGCCGTACAGGAGGATAAAATCGTATTTTCTCAAAAAATGTTCTTTAATTCTAATTAAAACTCTAAAAAGTCAATAAAAGTCAATTTATCAATGCTAATTGAATTAGGAATGAAAAGAACCTTCTAAAAGAATCTAGAAGATTAAAACCATTCCTAATTGCATTAGGAATGATAAATCTATATTAGACCCTCCCCTATATCATTGGGTCGCATATAAGGCTCAAACCGGGCCCATTTCAGTAAATCGGCCATAACTTCCTCAATATTCATCGGAATTGGGCTTGTAATATATCGTTAAAAAGCTCTTGTCAAGCCCCATACAACTACACTACTATTGGACCCACATCATGTACCAATCGAACCGAATCGACTGTTTTCTTAAAATAAGTTTTCAAAAACAAAGAGAAGAGAAAAGAAATTAAACTATCCGCAACACTAGACTTTCCACACTTTCATTTCATTCGATTATCATTCGATGCGAAAGGTACTCATCACTGGGTTTGGTTTTGGGGAGACACAAATGGGTGTCTACAGAAGCCCCCACTTTGACTGAGTTTGGAGAAACGTAAGTTTCGAAAACAAAAGTCAAAGTATCGATAGGGATGGAGAAGGATTCAGAACGTTGTGCGACCCTGAATCACTCTTGTAACGCCGATACCTACAAACTAGCGTTAGTTAAACAGATAAAAGAGTTAAGAAACGCGTATCTTGCACCGTCGAGCACACATCTCTGAAGGTAACCGATTCGTTGCCGCATTTTTTATGACCTCCTGCCAAAAGAATGTCATCCCGCTTGAAAACCGCTACGCTTGTAACTGCTTCCAATATTGAAGATTGCTTCTCTTGAAACGATCCTCTTCCGCTTTGATAACATTCCACGTCTAAGGGAACACTATCAAAGACAACTTCGCTCGAAATTACCTTCAGTTGTTTGTGACAACTCTCCACAATCTAGGGAACGCCATCTTGCTGTTTTGATGTTCACTCGTCTCTAAACAATTGAGCTTTTTTGATATGTCCACGCGCCTCTGAACAAAGAGCTTCCCTTTTTTTTAATATGTCCACGCGTCTCTGAAAAATAGAGCTTGAATGAAATGTGTACGCGTCTCTGAATAAAGACCTTGATAATAGGATGCCCACGCGTCTCTGAGCAAAAGAGCTTGAAATAGGATGCCCACGCGTCTCTGAGCAAAAGATCTTTTATAATATGTCCACGCATCTCTGAACAAAAGAGCTTTGATAATATGTCCACGCGTCTCTGAACAAAAGATCTTGAATAAAATTTCCACGCGTCTCTGAACAATAGAGCTTTTGAATAATATATCCACGCGTCTCTGAACAACATAGCTTTGATGCTTGAATGTTTGTTGCGATAATATTCCGAAGAAAAATTATTGAAGACCAACGCTTGCTGATCTCCAAAGCTCGCTTGAACTTTGCTTCCACTATGCCAGTACGTCGGCGGTTTGCTGCTTGTGAACCATTATGTCGGTGTCTCCGTGATGAGCCAAAGCTTAGGCGCTTTAAGCTAAGTGAAACGGTCTTTTGTCAGGTCGCTCACCTATTGCGATTGTAATCAAACCAACTACTTAATCATGTCAAATTGCTTATAGGGGCTAACTGGCGTACAAAGGAACCCAAAATTGCTGTATGAAGTCAAAATCATCTTTCTGAGAGGCTTCAAACTCTATCGCTGCTGAAATATCTCTGGCGCCAATAATTGACTCTGTCGCCAAACGCTGTGATCTAGCGCCAGGCACTAAAAACTATTGCCAGACGCTAGATGTTTTTGTCTGGCGCTGGAGTAGGGTCTTCCCCATTCTACTGCACCTGTATTTATTTTTTACTATAAAACGTTGCCAATCTCTTTAATTATCTTAGGGTTGACCTAAGGTTTAGCGTGTTTGACACATTGACTTGACATGATTCAAGGTATAAACTTGACTCACTGTGATTGACTCGAGGTTGACTCGACTCGAAGTGAAATGACACGTGTGACTCATGACCCGCAAAAAAGCAAAAAATTTCCGTCATTTTTGTGGAGGGTACCGACTTTCTCCCGTAAAAGAAAGACACGAAAAAAGAATCTAAGTTTTTTGTTTTTTTTTAAGGTGCATGTTGTTTGATACTATCTCTCAAGGTGCACGAATTAATCAATCCTAGGCTATCTCAATGATAGAAGTATTTGGGTAACTTAGGCACAGAGGCTAAGCACTTCATACTTCGATATGCAATGATGATTATGAGTGATGTTGGGCATTTTGGCATGACAAGGCATGCTTCAGTGTTATGTTAAGATTTCATGACAAAGGGTTCCTAAGTGAAGTATATTTGGTCATGTATCTGTGCGGTGTGTGAAAGTGACACTAAAGTTTGGCCACAAGGGCTAAGTGTGTGGAAAGATATTATTTTTAGAAGAGTCAAATAATGGTGACTCTTAGGCTAGGTAAGCTAATGATGTAGGGATTAAGCCCCCAAGTCTAGCTCTAAGTAGATAGGGATGAGCATAGGAAATCATTTGATATGATCATGATGTGTGAATGTGAATGCATTTTTATTACAGTCGTACCTCGATGTGAGGCTTCCTACGTATCCGTTAAGAATCAGGCCGAACGTAGCTCTAGCCGAACCTCGCACAAGTGTGTGTATACCTCAAAAAGGTCTTTTTAAGGGTTGTAACGTGGTTAGGCTAAAGGTTATAGAAGAAAGGGATAAAGGCTCAAGACCCTAGATAAGCCCCCAAGGTGTGCAACCTTGCTTTTGAATCTTTATATTTTTATTCTTGAGGCTTGCTTCTCTTTTTTAGCTCTCTTTTCTCCTTTTTTTTTTTTAGCTTTTTCTTTTGCTTTAGCATTTATCTTATTTTTATAAGTGTGGGCAATCTCGATCATGCAGTCTATCACTCACTTGACATTCATGTTTCTCAGGCACGGTACCGAGCACTCGATAAGAGACACAATCTGAGACGTATTCGTATCAAAGACATGTTCATATCCAAGGCATTGGAACACTTGCCCTTTTGTATACTTTTATTTATTTTTATTTTTTTTTTGCTTATTTTGCTATTTTAATCTTTTGAATTCACTCAAGCCTTGTTTAGAATTGCATATTTCAAGCGTTAACCCCTAGCTTGAACCCCATTGTGATCATACACTAAAGTACGTTGGCGTCCAAAAAGGAAGAAGATAGAGCAAAAGACTCGCCAACAAGTTTTTTAAGGAACTTGTAAACTGTTCACGAGTTGAAGGTTATAACCCTTAACGATCCAAGAGATCGTCAACTCCATAAGGTCTTGAACCAAATAGGGTTCGGGGATGAAGGTACAAATCCAACCTAAAAGAGATTGAATCTGCCCTAATAATAGGCCTCTACTTTATTCTGATCATATTCATGTGCGTTTTCTGACTAACATGCAATCAATAGGTTTACCCTAAACCTGTTTATCTATGTTGGTTGAATATTAATGCACAAATAAAACTATTATTGGCGATCACTTGAATTATAATCACATTAACCCTAAACAAGATTATTAATTATCTTATATAAGCGTGATTACAAGTACAAATTCCCTTTAAACATGCATAAAATGTGTGATCAAGCAATAACAATAAATATCAAGCAACATAATAATTATCAAAATAATAATTATAATAATCATAACGATCATAATTAAAAATAATCATATTAATGTTAAAGCATAATAATAGCAAGATCCAAGGCATGATACTAACAAGATTAATAACAAACCCTAACATGTCACTAAACAATAAAAATCAAATATATTTAGCCCTAACATGATACTAACATTCATATTTTAGGAAAGAAAATAAAAGGCATCATAACATTCATACTGAGTATTAAATTTACCCTAGACATGATACTAGGAATCAATAAAACAATTTAAGCATGATTTCTACTTAATAACATCAATAAAACCATTAAAGTACTTACTTTAATGCCTCGTACCTCTTTTTAATAACAAAATACACACGTTAGTAAGTTCAAGGAAAATAATAAATAAAACAATTAAATTAAATAATAATTGAAAGAGAGATTTGGGACCAAACCCTCAGAAATTAAAAATTTCACGTCTAGGGCTAAGGCAACTTCGAATATGGCTAGGTGTATCTAGATCTAATGAATGCGGAATTTTAATATTTGGAAAAAGGCTAGTTTAGAAAGGAGAGAGAGAGAAAGAGAGAGAGAGTAATCAAGAGAATCTTGATGAGAGTTGGTGAGAATTGGTGAATCAAAACGAAGTTTTTAACATGTTATTTGTAATGAAAATCAGCCAAAAAGATAAAATATCAAAGACAGAGTTCTCACGCAAAAAACCGAGTTGGCGCTAGACGCTGACCTTAGCGCTAGACGCTAAGGTTGGCGCTGAGTTCCAAGTCTAGCGCCAGGCGCCAATCGTAGCGTCAGACGCTACAGCTGGCATTTGGCGCTGACTCAAAAATCCACGCGTTTTCTTAAAATCAGATAAAAATTGTCGTACAGGAGGATAAAATCGTATTTCCTCAAAAAATGTTCTTTAATTCTAATTAAAACTCTAAAAATTAAACAAAAGTCAATTTATCAATGCTAATTGAATTAGGAATGAAAAAACCTTCTAGAAGAATTTAGAAGACTAAAACCATTCCTAATTGCAATAAGATTGATAAATCTATATTAGGCCCTCCCCTAGATCATTGGGCCGCATATAAGGCTCAAACCGGGCCCAGTTCAGTAAATCGGCCATAACTTCCTCAATATTCATCGGAATTGGGCTTGTAATATATCGTTGGAAAGCTCTTGTCAAGCCCCATCCAACTACACTACTATTGGACCCATATAATGGACCAACCAAACTGGATTTTCTGTTTTCTTAAAATAAGTTTACAAAAATAGAGAGAAGAGAAAAGAAATTAAAACTATCCGCAATACTAGACTTTCCACACTTTCACTTCATTCGATTATGATTCGATGCGAAAGGTACTCATCACTGGGTTTTGTTTTAGGGAGACACAAATGGGTGTCTACAATATGATAATAATGTTAATCAAAATTACGCACATGGAATACTTAGAACTTTTCAAGTCTCATCCACTAATTCTTAATTATTGCCGAAATAAATTTCAGGAATTAAAATAGAAATCATCCCCAGTGGAGTCGCCAAAAACTTTAGGGAATATTTCAAGCATTACCCCAAACTTGAACTCCACTATGATCATACACTTAAGTACGGTGGCGTCCAAAGGGAAGGAAACTAGAGCAAAAGAGTCGCCAACAAGTTTTAGGAACTTGTAAACCGTTTACAAGGTGAAGGTTACACCCCTTAACGATCAAAGAGATCGTTAACTCCAATAGGTCAAGAACTAAGACTGGGAGTTCGGGGATGAAGATACAAATCCAATCTAAAAGAGAAAGAACCTGCCCTAATAATAGGCCTATACTTTATTCATCTCGTATTCATATGCGCTTTCTGACTAACATGCAATCAATAGGTTTACCCTAAAGCAGTTTAATCTATGTTGATTGAATATTAATGCACAAATAAATCTATTATTGGCGATCACTTGAATTATAATCAAATAAACCCTAAACAATATTAATAATTATCTTATTAAGTGTGATTACAAGCATTAATTCTCTTTAAATATGCATAAAAGGAGTGATCAAGAAATAACAATAAATATCAAGCAACATAATAATAATCATCATAAATAATAATCAAAATTATAATTAAAATAATCATGTTAAAGCATAATAATAGCAAGATCCTAGGCGTGATACTAACAAGATTAATAACAAACTATAGCATGTCACTAAACAATAACGATCAAAGCTTTAGCCCTTACATGATACTAACATGAATATTAGGAAAGAACATAAGAAGCATCACAGAAATCATAATAAGCATATTTGATATTATAACATTTTCCCTAAACATGATAATAGGAAGATCAAAACGCCCTAACATGACATAAGGAATTATAATAACAACCAAGACATGATTTATATATCATAATAATAATGCAAACAATTAAAGCACTTACTTGGATGCCTCGTATCTCTTTCTAATAACAAAATACACATGTTAGAAACTTCAAGCAAAATATAAAATCAGACAATTAAATTAAATAATTGAAAGAGAGATTTGGGACCAAACCCTCGGAAATTAAAATCTTTCACGTCTAGGGCGAAGGCAAATTTGAACTTGGTTAGGTGTGTCTAGATCTAATGTATGAAAAAATTGTGTTTGAAAGCTAGGCTTAGAAAGAGAGAGAGAATCAAGAAATTCTTGATGAGAGTTGGCGAGAGATAAAGGGGAGATATGACCTCTATTTATAGAGAAAAAAGTGGGTCGAAGAATAAGAAAAGAATCCGAATTCGAATCGAAATAAAACTCGATGGACAGTAGTTTTTACAAATTTTGTTTTTATAATATGTTTTGATATTTAAGTCCAAATAAGGCATATAATATTTCGTTGGAAAGCTGTGGAAAATTCCAACAAAATTAGAATCAGATTAAAATATTTTGTAGATAAAAAGATATGTCCAAAATAGTGGAAGGGTGTCAGTTTTGGATAAGGTTTTATATCTCATTCATATCTTTTTCGTTATAGCTCGGAATTAATATTATAATATATCATTGGAAAGATAATTTCAAGATCTATCCAACCATATAAAATTTAAATAAAGATTATGATGCAAAAAAATAAAATCTGACTGTCTTTTAACATCTTTAAATTCGAATAGAATTAGGATTAAAAAAAAAGGAAAGTTTTGAAAAAGGAAAGTTTTTATTTAACTCAAATTCTTTAATCTTATCTTTTTAAAAAGGATAATAAAGATCTTTTAGAAACTCGTGGAAGTTTCTAATTAATCCTAATTAGTTTAGGAATAGGATTAGACCATTGGACCCTCCACATGATCATTGGGTCGTAGGTAAAATCCGGTTTGGGCCCAATTTAGTATTTTGGCCATAACTTCCTGATTATTCATTATAATGGGGCTTATAATATATCGTTGGAAAGGTCTTTTCAAACCCCATCCAAATACATCATTATTGCACCCATATCTTGGACCAAAATAAACTGGAATGCACGTTTTTCAAAAATAGGGTAAGAAAAGAAATATTTTCAAACACAGAAAGAAGAGATATTTTAATAAAAACATCCTCATCACTAGAATTTTCACACATTTGCTTCGTTCGATAATCAAATGACATGAAAGGTATTCATCACTGGGTTTGGTTTTGGGGAGACACATTTGGGTGTCTACAGTCGCGTGGCCAAGCGCGCGCATCATTATGAGTTGCGCTAGTCTATCACGCGCAACTGATTTAGTTGCACGCAGCATTTAATTCAGCAAAAATAAATCGTTGAACGCAATTTTCATTTCGCATTCTCTCCCCACCCATTTCGCCATTTTTGAACCTTTTTCTCTCTAGAAAGCTTGTTTTCTTGCGATTTACGAAGCTAAGGGAAGTAGATCTCGCTCTTAATTCATATTTGCCATAATTCGTTCATTCTTTGCTGAATTTGAGAGATTTTCGAACCGTTAAACCCCAAATTTTTAATTTGGGGGTTTTTATTTGACTTGTTTTCATGAATTTGTTTGTTTGTCGTTGAGACATGTTTAACCAATATATTGCAACAAATTTCATGTGAAGCGATAAAGTATTGATCTTGTACGAACATGTCAAGCATACATGTGTTTTTTTTTTCATTCTAATTTTGACTTTGTACTTGGTCTTTATTTCTCTCTTCTTTTGCTCACATAGACTATACTTGTTAATTTTAATGTACATTGAAGTATTTAGAACAAAAATTATGCATTAAAAGTATAAATGATTATAAAGGAGGGTGATCTCATCGTAAGGGGGACCTTCCTTTGATGCCCATGGACATATAAAAGCCTAGGAATTTACACTTTTTAGGGTGTTTTAGGATTTGAATTGGTGACTGTTTGGGTGACCTTGAATTAGAATTGATCTTGTCATCACTCTTATTTGTAAGAAACAAGTAGGGAGTTGCTAATGAGTTTTAGGAAAACTCATAAACCTCGTTCATGTCTTTCTCCCATGTGGAGTTCATGACGTCATGGGATAATTAGCATGAATCGTAAGTTTACCTATGCCCAAATTGGTCTACATAAACCAGAAATGAGTTCGAGAGCGAGGGTACTAAAATAACGTTCCTTTTATGGAGGAATCGCTATTCTATTTCAGTGCGGCCTAGAGTAATTTGTCTATACTTCAGGCTTTAGAGCCCCCGTTTTATGTTTTTGAATATTGTAGCCCCCAATGTTGGGTGACTTCGATGACTCGTTTGTTTTTAAATATTTAGACCCTTTCATGTTGCTTGAAATTGGTCTAGAAATCTTGTGTTTCGTTTTATTATGATAAAAACTAGGATCCTGGAAACGATAAAACTAGTGTGTTTAAATCGTTTTTTGACCATTCATAGTTTTAACAAAGAAATTTGCTAAGTCTAGTAATATTGGTCGTTCATTAGAACAAGTAAGAGGAAAAATGAAATGTTGTTCAAAAAAAATTTCGTTTATTCTTGCTACTTTTGAATTTTTTCTTCTGAGTTCAAATTTAGTCACTCATTTGAACCTAAAAAAAAAGTAGAAGTTATCCTCCTTGCGAAATTCCAATGTGTGCAACAATGGAGAATAATTTGAAATGAAAACTCCTTAATTTAGAATTTAGGAGTCTTTGTTTACATTTAACTCATGAAATTGTTTGTCTTATGCTAATAATGTGTCTTGATACAATTTTCATGATGAATGATTGAGTACTAAACTTTCGTATGAGAAAGTATGATTTTGTTTCTTATGCTCTATACTAGTCATACTCTCAAATCTCTAGAGTAAATTGAAGTATTGAAACAACAATTATTCACTAAGATTAGTTTGTAAAGTTGAACTTGAAAATGGCTCGATTATGTAGCCTGTTTAATGGCAAAGTTCAGTTACAAACTTAGTTTTCAAAGGAACAACATGATTATTATATCATTGTGATACATTTGAAAATTGTAAGGCTCGAGATCTACGTAAACAATTTGTAGTTAAGGCGATTCTCGAAAGTAAGCTCGAGTGGCATGAATATCTCCCTTTTTTTTTTTTTGATATTGGAGGCCCATGTGTCAATTTATGCGTATTCTTACTATTTCTCAAGTCTAGCTAGGAGTCCCCAATTTGGGGTAGTTCTAATGACTTGCTATTGTTTAGGCCATTCATATAATCATGATATTCAAATGGACCTATGTATATGTCCTATTTTTGTTTTGAGATATTTAGGACAATGACGTGGCTTCACGTTTTAGTTAAAGTCATGTTCGAGAAAGAAAGTTAGTTCTTTGCTTGTTTATAAACCAAAACATTTGTATTTAAGGTTTATTATATCATACCTAATGTCTAAACGTTTGTAAAGATCACTATGGTGATTTTATTCTCAAAGTTGATTTAGAACACCAAATATTTTCTTTGTTCTTATCAACCATAATTGATTTTGGTCTTGCATGTGGTTTGTTTACCATCCCTAAGCCAATGAGAACAAGTTCGAGCCATGAAGTCAAATCTTAGTTCATTCCTTTTGAAAATATAAATGTACGTACATGTATTATCCAAACGGTAATTGAGAATCTGAAAATTTATTTATTTGAGGAAATAAAACAAAATTCAGAAAGGAAATCTTGAATACTATTTTTTATTAGAGACAGGTTATTTCGAACTAGAATTCAAAATTTTGGAAAGGGTCCAATAAATTAAATAAAAGTTTGTTTTGAAAAGAAACTTTTTATAGTTGGCAAAATACATAATATTATTTTTAAAATTGAACCCAAAATAGAAAGAAATGTCTAGCTCGTAATTGAGTGTGACTTTTTTTTTGTCCAAGATTGATGAAGGTAAGTTGTAATTTGCAACTTATTTCAACGCAGATATGAAAATGTGAGCAAACTTTCGTATATCGGATTTTGTTTAAAATTTCCTTTTTGTCATCGTTGTCATATTTTTCTAATTGAAAGTAAATTTCTTTCAATTAAATAAGCAACGTAGTTTGAAAATCAATGTTTATTAAATCGAGGTTTTGTGAAGTGTTAGAATAATTTATAAAATCATTGGAATCACTTTCCAAAATATGGTCTCATTTTAAAATAAAAGTTAAGGTGAGACTTATACTTTTTTTTTAAGTCCTCAAGTGTAGACTTAGGTGGCTTGTTGGAATTCATGTATACATATGCTAGGGGATGTTTCATATGTTTATTTAAGGCCCCAAGATCTGTATTTTCAATTTGCGGAATATTGCATATGATTATCATAGATTGTTTGATCAAGTAACATAAAAATTATCTTGGTCAAATAATTTGAAGTGGCATTCTTCCCTTTGTCATTTAAAAGTATTAAGATGGTTCGTAATAATTTTTGCATGACATTGATTTTGCATCATAAATAGAGTGTTCAAATTTGTAAATAGAGAGAAGTGGGGATGTCCTGTCTTTTTTTAGCCCCCAATTTGAGGCAAAGAGCAGAAAAAATTATACTATTCTTGAATATTTTAGTTGCCAAATGGGAGGGATTATCTTGACTTACCCCATAAAAAAGAATTGAATAAAAAAGATGGATTTGTATAAAAGAAAGGGGAATCCAACTTTCCCATAGAGGAATAAAGAAAGAAAATTAGACATGTTTTCGAAATACAAGGATTATTGACTTAATATTTGAATCATCGTGATGACTTGGCAGTGAGGTATGCATGTGATAGCGATAACGATCAATTTTTTTCATGTAGCAATCATATTTAATCAATGTTCCTCGCTTAGAGAAGATGGATATATCCCACGCAGGCGAACATATTAGTTGCTCATGATAAGTGAGAAGACCAATGCTCAAGAGTTGTAAAAGACATCTAAAGTTGACGTTAAGGCTATCGATATATCAAATAAATTTATTATGTTAACTGTTTTTCTTTCTAGGCAATGTAAATAGACCCTGGATTGCCTTGGTAATAAATAGCCCTATTATTAAAAGAAAATAAGATGATTGTTTTTTTTTTAAAAAAAAGTGATAATCATTTGAATTTTTTTTATATGATCTTGAAATCATAACTCAACACTTCATTCATTTTATATATAGGCATGACTACTCAATAGTAGGTCCATATGTGCAAAGGCCTAAGATTGGCCATGTTTTCATGGAATGATGATTTTGGTATATGGTTATGGTCTAGCTCGAGGAGGGCCTTTACAAAGTTGCTAGGCTTGGGGTTATGAACAGTGGAAAGCCTCAAGTATACTCCCAAAATCCCTTACTTTTGGTGCTTCTCAAATTTAAACCTTTATGTTCCGTGTGGCAACTTTCTACATTAGGTGCCTTTTCCTTGTCATCTCTTTTTTTTGACGAGTTTTGTTTTGGGTTTGGAACGATTTTTTTTTTTTTGACTTTTCTTTTGGGTTTAGACTAGCTTTGTGTCCCTCTCTTATGTTTCGTTCCCCTAATTTCCTATTTGTATCTTTGCACCATTTCCATCCCAAGGTATGGGTATGGAATAACGTTGGTTGAATAACTAAGGCTCAATTGACGAGGCTCAAAAGGGCTGCCAAAAACATGGATTTTCTTTAAGGTTAAAAACATGGGATTATATTTGTGGAGTTTCAAGTTTCCTCCTGAGTTGGTGAAATCATCATATCCTTTCTTTGTGGGCCTAAGATGGGCCTATTTTCAGTCAATACATCTTGTAAGCAAAAGATCATCAAGAGTCTTTAAGTGTTGAGTATGTATGCCTTTTGATATAGCCTGTTTGTATGTATACATTTTATTTAATTCAAGTCAATAACAATAAAGAGATTGAAAAGAGAATAAGGAAGAAGTACTTGAAAATATATTTTTTATTCATTAATTAATGAGAGTACAAAATAAGTAGATTTGACAGCATGAATCTCTTAGTCTATCATAAAAAAACATAAAAAAAATAAATAAAAAAAAAACAAAGGAAAGAAACAAAACAAGACCTAGGGTGCTATATATTGTATTGTTGACAACTTCTTGAGATTACGTCTTCGAGCTTTGTCCGTTTCAAACGTAGGTGAAATCCTCTCTAAAAATCAAATCTATCTTTATGATTCGTGGTTTTATTTAATAAGTCCCTTTCAATTAATATTCCCACAGTATAGACTTTTTGAAATGTGTCTAAATCAAGGTATTGTAAATGGCACTTATATGGTGAAGACATATTGCCTATGAACTTTGAGTCAAGTTCATGATCCGGAGTTCTTTGTGGAATAAGATAAACCTTTTATCGCCTCCTGGAAAAGAAGTCAATGAAGTCTTCTTCTTCCCCTTACTTAAGCAATTCGAGATCGCACAAGGTAGTTGTGAGCTCGATGTTATCTCCATATTGGGTTAAAAACGCTTTTACAACGTCACTCCATGTGGAAGTTTGTTTTTCATCAAGGTTATGAAACTAGGATCTAGCAGTTGGGTCCAATGAAAGAGGAAAAGTACTTGCATATAGGCTTAGCTCAACCCCTTTCAATGTCATTATTCCAATAAAGCTCATTACATGAGTCCTAAGTTTCTTTGTAACCTTAAAGGTTGGCAAATCCGTAGTCAAGAACTTTTCTGGGAGAGTCTTGCCACTAGGTTGTGGTGCAAGCTCATAATTGAAGTATTTATTCCCTGATTTAGCTCAAAGGACAAGTTTCTCCAAGGCCTCTACTCTTTCGGCTCTTTCCTTTTCTTGCAGAATGTTTTCTTTTTCTTTTTCTTCTTTTATTTTAGGCTTTTCTGCTTTTTTATGAGCCTTCATTTGGGCTTCTCCTTCTCGTAGGACATTTAGGTTTGTGAGTTCATTTCTAGTTTCTCTAATGATGCTTTGTCACCCATGATTGGTCTAGCATGCGAATGTGAAAGATGATCTAGTAATGTATATCATGAGAAATTGAGCTCGTTCACTTAAACCTTTTCTTCCAAGCATTCAAACAATGAACCAAAGTCAAAATGATTGTTTTATTTACCTTTTTTTTAATCCTTGTACCGCGAATTCACTTTATGCAAGTTTGTTGATGAAGAATGTCAAAAAATTCACGAACAATCATTAATTGAATGTCATGATTTGTATTGACTTCAACAAGGTAATCATCTAAGGATTTTACTTTAAACGAATTGTTTTCGAAAAAGGTAAAAGAGAAAGATAAGAAAGTTGGATTGAAAATACTCATCAAATTTTTAGAAATATTAATCGACCTGAACATACTCCTTACAATGATAAAATAAACTATGGTATTTGTTGATCATTTAGATTACAATAGAGATCTATATCGTTTTTATTTTAAAATTATGATTCTCATATTGCTCATCTTTTAAAGGATAATATATTACTATTTGCTTAAAAAGAATGATGGCCTCCGAATGTAAAATCTAAGAAATAATTAAGTTATTGTCTCGGTTTTATCATTCATTATCTTCTCTCTTTTTTTAGTGAATAATATATATTTTTTTTTGTATCATACTCTCTTTTTATTATTATTGTTTTTTAAGAACGACATTTCTTTTTTTAAGTTCTATCTCTCTCTCTCTTTTTTTTTTTTTTTTTTTTTTTTTTGTGTGTGTGAGGCAATCATCTCAAGTAAAGTTCTTAGGATTTTCTTTTTAAACCATAGAAGAGGTAAATAAATTATACTCTTAAATCAAGGTTGACCAATTAAAACTTAAAAAATGTTGAACACAAAAATAGGCACGTTTAAGAATAAATATATTGATGACGTCCTATTAAGAGATGCGAACTTCTAATGATGAACCTCAGAAGAAGTAATGTCATTAGCTCGATTATAAAATACGTAAACAAATCATCATAATAAAAAAATGTATCGCGTGCAATTTTTCGTCTTGCGTTATGGTGGAAAGTGCATCTTCAAGAGTAGCATCTACAACATTTTTTTTAATTTTTATTTATTTATTTATTTATTTAACGAAAACACAAAAAATAACCATAAAAAACATTTCTTTTTCTTTTTTGTTTTGGTTTTTGCGAAAACGCAAAAAGAACGATTAAAAACATGTTTTTGGATTTTTCGAAAAAAACAAAAAAAAAGACGATTATAGTAAAAGTTAGACAACATTGTTAGCCAAAGAGATATTTTTAGCACCTACTTAACGATTAACCTTGAAGATATAATATCGTTTTCTCTGTATGATATTGCTCGTTACAAGTCAAAGTCAACGTTGAAAAGTGGGAGCACGCAAGACATAGTATTGCGCGGAGGTGCCTTGCACAACTTCTATACTTGCGCTAGGAGGGCGCGCGCGACTTTGATAGTTGAGCGTGCCACCTGGTCGGTTCGACAAATTTTTTTTATCTTTTTTTTTTTTTTGTTGAACCATAGTTTTTGCGAATATTTTTTTTTTTGTCATATCTCTAGGTAACAAGTTGGAATTAGTCAGATTAGACACGAAGTACATATTCATGTAGTCACATAAGCACATAAAAGGAACCGTCAAAGCATACAATGTCATTCTAAGGTCAAGGCTTGGGTGTCCAAAAGTACCATATCTTAAGGGACGATGCACGAATCAATCACGCAACGTGTTGACCCACGATATAGTCCTCCCAACATGTTTTTGGCGATATGGGTGGGATGATTGTTATTGAATTTGGGATAGAACCTTAGTGTTGGCAACCCCTAGTCAATGAGTCAATCTTAAATGGTTAAACTGTGCTATGATTATGTATGATACAATGCTGCTTGTTTGATATTTACTTTTGTGAAAAAGGAAGATATTATGCGTTCGAGTCTCGCTCTCTAACTAGAGAGTATCCAAGTTAGTTCTCGTTACAATCCATAGGCGACCAAGTGTTGGAAACCTTGAACCATAACTACGAACTAATCTTGTAACCTCTAAGAGTCCAGCACAGTCGCCACTATAAGGAGGGAGATCCCATCGTAAGGGGGTCCTTCCTTAGATGCCCATGGCCGTTTAAAAGCCTAAGACTTTACACTTTTTAGGGTGTATTAGGATATGAATTCTTGAATGTTTGGGGGACCTTGAACTAGAATTGATCTTGTCATCACGCTTTTTTTTTTTTATAAGAAACAAGTAGGGAGACGCTAATGAGTTTTAGGAAAACTCATAAACCTCGTTTATACCTTTCTCCCATGTGGATATCATGGAATAATTAGCAAGAATCGTAAGTTTACCCATGCCCAAATTAGTCTACATAAACTAGAAATGAGTTCGGGAGCGACAATACTATAATAACGCTCCTTTTAGGGAGGAATTGCTATTCTATCCCTAGTGCGGTCTCTACTAGCTCTTCCTTTTTAACAATTTCATCACCAAACAATATTTGTTACGCGATACCTAAAATTGAGTTGGTTAATTTTATTTACATGCATTAATCATGTAGGAAATACATTGCAAAAGTCGTTATTCTTATTTAATCAATATTTGTGAAAGAACAATAAATAAACAATATATATTCGCCTTGTCTTAAGTGATAAAACAACAATTAATTATTAAAATTCTAGTCTTGATTAATGAATGAGTACTATGTGAATTAAGTAATTAAAAGTTTATTTAAAGTGATCAAACAACACTAATTAATCAATTAATGTTATTTAAACAATAAAAGAAAAGTTATTAATCAAAGTGCTCAGGAAACTAACCGTTCTTCTTTTATCTTAAATCTCCGTTTAATGTGTTTATGGAATTTCATTCTTCTTCGTACCTCCAAGGACTTCAATGAATTCAATTAGGGTTGGAAAGTATTTGGGAAGATAGAAGAAAAAGTAGTATGATAGTAAGAGAAGTAGAGAAATTAGGGTTTTGAGAATACTAGGGTTTTAATTCTGAATTTTCGGTCCCTTTAGTGCTGAACGAAGACCCCTATTTATAGGAGTAGGAATCTAAGTGTAGGATTTTAGAGTCGCGGCGTCAGGTGGCGCGCACAACTCTCTTAGTCGCGCTGGGTGTCATGCGCATCTCAATGAGTCGCGCGCTATAAGCGCTCGCAACTTATTAAGTTGCGCTGGTTAGCGGTTTTCCTTATACAAAAATGCATTTTTAATACTTACATAACTTTTAATTGCAAAGTTGGATTTAGGCGTGTGGTATATGATTGGAAATATCTGAATGTTTACTTTCTAATGCCGTTAGAATTAGATTAAAATCTATTATGGATCAAAAGATATGGTCGTTGAAGTGCAAGGGTGTTGGTCTTAGGGCCCGATTTAGTGTTTTGATCATTACTTCTTTGTTTTAACTCGGAATTGGGCTTATATTACCGTTGGAAAGCTCTTTGAAAGGGCTATACATCTGTATAGGCTTTGCATGAGAATTTGATTTTTTTAAAAACTTCCATAAATTTTAATTGCGGAGTTGGATTATGACTTATGAGATATCATTGGAAATCTCTGACTGTCTACTTTCCAATACCGTTGGAATTAGGTTAAAATATGTTATGGATCAAAAGTTAGTGCCGATAGAGTGGAAGGGTGTCGATTTTGGGCCCGGATTAGTGTTTTGATCATAACTTCTTTGTTTTGGCTCAGAATTGGGCTTATAATATACCGTTGGAAAGTTCTTTGAAAGGGCTATCCATATGATCTCTATAGGCGTTGCATGGGAATTGGATGGTTGGTTTATCTGCTTGGATTAGGTTTTCAACAATGTAGGTTCCATTGGATCCTATCATTGCATTTGACGCATTTGGGTCCGTTATTACTCGTGTTTAAACATTTATAAACATGTTTTAGGCCTAATTAGTAATTGGACAAGACTCTAAGATAAATTGGTCTCAAATATAGGTTTTAACTTACTTCATAATGCTTTTCATAGTCCATAAACACTTCAACTTTGATCTAGCATGAAGAACGGGTTTTTGTATTATCATCGCACTTCCTTTCGAGACAAGAGGCCAAAAGTAGGTGTCTATAGTTAGCCCCCACTTTTATCAAGTCTAGAATAGTCGATAATCAAAGTAGTCAATAAAATAAATATGAGACTCATTCTTTGAAGCTCCCTAAAAATAGAGAATCTTTCTGAAAGGTTAAGGATGTCGAAATGATCCTTGGTTCGCTAAGTGTTTGAAACAAGTATCTATTAAGTTTAATTTTTTTTTTTTTGTAGTCTTAAGCGCTAAAGAATCAAGATTTATCCTTTGCATTTGTAGAACGCTTCTAGTAAAGGTGTTTTGGGTGATTTCAAGTCATGTGAAGAGATCGGTTTTAAAAAGAATAAAAGGGGATGATTTCCTCTCGGTCATGTCATCGTTGGTCTAAACTCCCTCGATATGTCATTGAAACTTTAGCCATACTTTAACAAAGTAAAAAGATGAAAAAGGTGTATTTGGCATTCAAGCCTAAACGGTCCGGTATTCGAGCCGGATGTCCATGAGATAGAAATACATGTCTCAGACTAGAGGCACATATCCAAATCAAGTGAGAGGGAAGAAAGTCAACAACTCTCTAAGCAGTTTTGTCCACAAGATGAGTAGACGTGTCTCAAGACTGGAGGCACGTGACTACATAGGCGTGACATCGTCTCGTCGCTTCTTTTTACCAGGGGGTGGACGGACACCCTAACAATCCGGTAAGCTAGTAAGCTCACTAACTAGCGTATTTGCTTCCGATAAAGAAGTGTATGTTCCTGATGGTTCGGCGCGCCTGTCGGCTCGTGAGCTAACCCCTAAAGTAATCCTCTACCTTTTACTTTCAAGAGGTAGATCTCGCAAAGCTTGGGATGAAGTGAAATTTTATACAACACCTACGTCGTACAATTTTGCGTCGTACAATACGCCTTTTGCAATTTTACGCTGCATGACAACGTCTTCCTTTTTGCTTTGGACGTGAAAAAAGAAGAAAAGCTGGACATTTGTAACGTCAGTACAGTAAAATGACAAACCTATCTATTATTTTTTTTACTTAAAGCACCACCACGAAACGTCTTAAGACACTCTTACAAAAAAACTTTCAAAATATATGCTTAGGGAAGGCACAAAGCACGGTGTACATGCAAGATGATGAAAAAAAACTAACAAAGAAGAAAAAAAACTACAAAATGCAAAGAAATTTATAAGATTTTGATAATTTGTGCACCACTACGTCCTGTAACGAGCAAAACTGTTGGAAAATGATCAAACGGATCAAAATCTGGATATCGGTGATTTTAGTGACAAAAATCCGCGCGCAACTCAGTAGGTCGCACTGGCCAGACACGCGCATCATTTAGAGTTGCGTTGGTCTGTCATGCGCAACTGATTTAGTTGCGTGCAGCATTTAATTCAGAAAAAAGAAATCGTTGAACGCAATTTTCATTTTGCATTCTTTCGCCTCCCTTTTTGCCATTTTTGAAACTTTTTCTTTCTAAAAAGCTTTTTTTCTCGCAATTTTCGAAGTTAAGGGAAGTAGATCTCGCTCATAATTCATATTTTCCCTATTTTGTTCATTCTTAGCTGAATTTGGGCGATTTTTGAACCTTTAAACCCCAATTTTGAATTTTAGGGTTTTTGATTTGACTTGTTTTCATGAGTTTGTTTGTCGTTGTGACATGTTTAAGCAATATATTGCAAAAATTTCATGTGAATGGATAAAGTATTGATCCTGTATGAACATGTCAAGCATATATGTGTTTTTTTGTTCATTCTAATTTGGACTTTGTGCTTGATTTTTATTTCTCTCTTTTTTTGCTCACATAGACTATACTTGTTAATATTAATGTAAATTGAAGTGTTTAAAACAACAATTATGGATTAATATTATTAATGAAATTTTTAACTTCTACAATAGCATGAATTTGTTCTTGCGACTCATTTTTTATCATGCGTAAGTTGCAAAATTGGCTTTATCAATGATAAAAATAACCAATGGTGATTATTATTCAGTTATAAAAATGTGGTTTCAAGATTTGCACAAAACTAGTTAGTTTAGGAAATTCTTGAAGAGACATCAAACTGGTGTAGCTTGGTTATATTTCGGGTTCGTCCCATATTATACAGTTTCGAATGTTGTAGCCCCCAATGTTGGGTGCTTCGTTGATTTGCTTGTTGTCAATAATTAAACCTTTTCATGTTGCTTAAATTTGGTCTATAAATCACGTGTTTCGTCTTATTATGATAACAACTAGGATCTTTGAAATGATTAAACTAGTATGTTTAAATCGTTTTTTGACCATTCATTGTTTTAACAAAGAAATTTGCTAAGTCTAGTAATATTGGTCATTCATTAGAACAAGTAAAGGGATAAATGAAATGTTGTTCAAATTTTTCGTCTATTCTTGCTACTTTTGAATTCTTTCTTTTAAGTTTAAATTTGTCACTGTTTTGATGCTCGAGAAAGTAGATGTTATCCTCCTTGAAAAATTCCAATGTGTGCAACAATGGAGAATAATTTAGAATTATGACTCCTTAATTTCGAATTTAGGAGTCTTTTGTTTACATTATAACTCATGAAATTGTTTTTCTTATGTTAATAATGTGTCTTGATACAATTATTATGATGAATGATTGAGTACTAATCTTTCGTATGAGCAAGTATCATGATTTTGTCACTCTATACTAGTCATACTCTCTAATCTCTAGAGTAAATTGAAGTATTGAAACAACAATTATGCTTTAAGATTAGTTCTTGAAGTTGAACTTGAAAATAACTCAAATATGTAACTTGTTTCATGGCCAAGTTCTGTTGCAAACTTAGTTTTCAAAGGAATTAAATCATTATTAAATCATTATGATGCATTTGAAAATTGTAAGGCTCGAGATCTACATAAAGCATTTGTAGCTTATGCGATTCCTGAAAGTAGCTAGAATAGCATGAATATCTCATTTTTTTTTTCTTGTGGATATTAGAGCCCCCATGTGTCGTGTTATGTGCATTCTTGCTATTTCTCAAGTCTTGGAGCCCCCGATTTGGGATAGTTCTAATGACTTGCTATTGTTTAGGCCATTCATATAATCATGATATTGAGATGGACCTATGTATATGTCCTTTTTTTGTTTTGAGATATTTAGGACAATGACATGGCTTTTACATTTTAGTTAAAGTCATGTTCGAGAAAGCAAGTTAGTTCTTTGATTGTTTATAAACTAAAACAATTGTGTTTAAGGTTTAGTAATCTTTCCTAATGTCTAAATGGTTGTAAAGATCATTGCGGTGATTTTATTCTTAAAAATGACATATAACATCAAATATTTTCTTTATTCTTATCAATCATTGATTTTGGTCCAGTAGGTGGTTTGTTTACCATTCCTTAGCCAAAAAGTGAGCTAACTTTCGTATATCTGATTTTATTTATGTTTTTCTGTTTGTCATCATTGTCATATTTTTCTAATTGAGAGTGAAGTTCTTTTAATTTAAAAAGCACCGTAGTTTGAAAAATAATGTTTATCAAACCTAGGTTTGGTGAAGTGTTAGAATATTTATAAAATCATTCGAATCACTTTCTAAAATATGGTCTCATTTTAAAATGAAAGTTAAGGTGAGACCTATTTTTTTTTATTTTGAAGCCCTCAAGTGTAGACTTAGGTGGCTTTTGGAATTCATGTATACATATGCTAGGGTATGTTTCTCATATTTACTTAAAGCCCCAAGCCTTGTTTTTTTTTTTTTTGTGAAATATTGCATATGTTAATCACAAATTGTTTGATCAAGTAACATAATTAATTATCTTGGTCAAATAATAGGAAGTGATATTCTTTCCTTTGTCATTTAAAGTTATTAAAAAGGTTCGTAATAAGCTTTGCATGACATTGATTTTGCAGCATAAATAACGTGTTCAAATCTATAAATAGAGAGAAGTGGGGATGTCCTGGCTTTTTAGCCCTCAATTTGATGCAAAGAACGAAAAAATTATACTGTTTTTCAAGTATTTTTAGTTGCCAAATGGGAGGGATCATCCTGACTTATCCCCTAAAAAAGAAATGAATAAAAAATAGGGATTTGTATAAAAAGGAAGGGGAATCCAACTTTCCCATAGAAGAATAAAGAAAGAAAATTAGACATGTTATAAAAAAGCAAGGATTATTGACTAAATATTTGAATCATCTTGATAACTTGGCAGTGAGGTATATGTGTGATAGTGATAACGATCATTTTTTCATGTAGCGATCATGTTCAATAAATTTTCCTCGCTTATAGAAGATGAAGATATCCCACGCAAGTGGACATATAAGTGAGAAGACCAATCCTCAAGAGTTGTGAAAGACATCTAGAGTTCACGTCGAGGTTGTCGATATATCAAATCAATTAATTGTATTCACTCTTTTCCTTTCTAGGCAATGTATATAGAACTTGAATTACCTTGGCAATAAATAGCCCTATTATTAAAAGAAAATAAGATGAGTGTTGATTAGTCATCTCATTTTTCTTGGCAAAATATATGGAATACATCGAGTTTAGTTTGATTTGATTCCTTTACTAAAATGGTGTTATCAAGCCAATGGCTATTAATTCATCCAAATCATTTGATATTTTTTTATATCATAACTCAACACTTCATGCATTTTATATGGGCATGACTACTCAATAGTAGGTCCATATGCAGGCTTAAGATTGGCCATATTTTCATCGAATGATGATTTTTGTATATGGTTATGGTCTACCTTCAGGAGGGCCTTTCCAAGGTTTTAACTTGGCTAGGTTTGGGGTTATGAAGAACGGACAGGCCCAAGTACAATCCAAAACTCCCTTAATTTTTGTGCTTGTCAAATTTAAACCTTTCTGCTTTGTGTGGCAACTTCCTACATTAGGTTCCTTTTCCTTGTCATCTCTCTTTTGTTTTTTTTTTCTTTTTTTTTTGGGTTTGGAATGATTTTTTTATCTTTCCTTTTGGGTTTAGACTAACTTTGTGTCCTCTTATTATTCTTCGTTCGTTCCCCCAATTTCCTATTTGTATCTGTGCACCATTCCAATCTCAAGGTATGGAATAATGTAGGTCGAATAACTAAGGCTCAATTGGCGAGGCTCAAAACGGCTGCCGAAAACATGGATTTTATCTAAGGTTAAGAACATGGGATTATATTTGTGGAGTTTCAAGTTCCCTTCCTTTGTTGGTGAAATCATCATATCCTTTCTTTGTAAGCCTAAGATTGGCCTCTTTTCATTCAATACATCTTGAAAGCCAAAACTCATCAAGATTCTTAAAGTGTTGAGTATGTATGCCTTTTGATATTGCCTTTTTGTATGCATACGGTTTATTGAATTCAAGTCAATAACAATAAAGGGATTGAAAAGAGAAAAAGATAGACACACTTGAAAATATATTTTTTATTCATTAATTAATGTGAGTACAAAATAAGTAGATTCGAGTATTCAACAGCATGAATCTCTTAGTCTATCATAAAAAAAAAGTTAAAAAAAAAACAAAGGAAAGGAAAGAAACAAGATATAGGGTGCTACATCTTGAATTGTTGACAACTTCTTTAGATTCCATCTTCGAGCTTTGACGTAGGTGAAATCCTCTCTAACAATCAAGTCCATCTATATGATTCATGGTTTCATTTATCAAGTCTCCTTCAATTAATATTCCCACTGTGTAGACTTTTTGAAATGTTTCTAAACCAAGGTATTGTAAATAGCACTTGTATGGTGGAGACATATTGTTTATGAACTTTTGGACAAGTTCATGATCTGGAGGTCTTTGTGGAATAAGAGCAACCATTGATCGCCACCTGGAAAAGAAGTCAATGAAGCCTTCTTCTTCCCCTTGCTTAAGCAATTCGAGATCATGCAAGGTAGTTGTGAGTTCGATATTATCTCCATATTGGGTTAAAAACGCTTTTATATTACAACGTTACTCAAAGTGGAAGTTTGTTTTGCATTGAGGTTATAAAATCATGATATAGCAGTTGGGTCCAATGAAAGAGGAAAAGTACATGTATATAGGCTTGGCTCAACCCCTTTCAATGCCATAATTCCAATAAAGCTCATTAAGTGAGACTTAGGATTGTTTGTAACCTTAAAGGTTGGCAAATTCGTAGTCAAGAACTTTTCTGGGAGAGTCTTGCAACTAGGTTGTGGTTCAAGCTCATAATTGAAGTGCTTATTCCCCGAGTTAGCTCAAAGGAAAAGTTTCTCCAAGGCGTCTACTCTTTTGGCTCTTGCTTTTTCTTGCAGAATGTTTTCTTTTTCTTTTTCTACTTTTATTTTAGCTTTTTCTGCTTTTTTATGAGCCTTCATTTGGGCTTCTTCTTCTCATAGGGCCTTTAGGTTTTTAAGTTCCTCTCTAAGTTTCTCCAATGCTGCTTTGTCACCAATGATTAGATAAGTATGCGAATGTGGAAGATGATCTAGTAATGTATATCTCGAGAAATTGAGAGCGTTCACTTAAACCTTTTCTGCCAAGCATTCAAACAATGAATCAAAGTCTAAATGGTTGTTGTATTTCCTTTCTTTTAATCCTTTTAATACAAATTAACTTTAAGCAAGTCTGTTGATGAAAAATGTCAAAAAAATTCACAAACAATCAATAATGGAATGTCATTATTTGTGTTGACTTCAACAGGGTAATCATCTAAGGATTTTACTTTAAATGAATTGTTTTCGAAAAAGTTAGAAGAGAAAGAAAAGAAAGATGGATTGTAAATTCTCATCAAATTTTAGGAATATTAATCGACCCGAATACACTCCTTAAAATGATTAAATATACTATGGTATTTGTTTACAATTTAGATTACCATAGAGATATATATCGTTTTTTTTTTTTTTAAATTATGATTCTCATATTACTCATCTTTTAAAGGATAATATTAACTATTTGCTTAAAAAGAATGATGGCCTCCGAATGTAAAACCCAAAAAATAATTAATCATTTTCTCAGTTTTACCTTTCTTTATCTTCTCTCTCTCTCTCTTTTTTTTTTAGAATGACATTTCTTTTTTTTTTTTTTCCTTTTGTTTCTCTCTTTTTTTTTTGTGTGAGGCAATCATCCCAAGGAAAGTTCTCGGGATTTTCTTTTTAAACCATAGAAGAGGTAAATAAATTATACTCTTAAATCAAGGTTCACCAATTACAACTAAAAAATGATGAACACGAACATAGACACGTTTAAGAATAAACATATTGATGACGTTCCTGTTAAGAGATGCGAACTTCTAATGACGAACCTCATAAGAAGTAATGTCATTAGCTCGATTATAAAGTATGTAAACGAATCATCATAATCAAAAATAGTATTACACACAAATTTCTATCTCGCGCTAAGGTGGAAAGTGCAACTTCAAGAGCAGCATCTGCCACATGTTTTTTTTTTCTTGTTGCGAAAACGCAAAAAGGAACGATAAAAAATATTTTTTCAATTTTTTTTTGGCGAAAACGCAAAAAGAATAATTAAAAAATATTTTTTGATTCTTTTTATTTTTTTATTAATGTGAAAACGCAAAAAGAATGATAAAAAAAAACATGTTTTTGGATTTTTCGAAAAAGGACGATCATAGTAAAAGTTTGACAACGTTGTTAGCCAAAGAGATATTTTTACCACCTACTTAACGATTAACCTTGCAGTGGTAGTATCGTTTTCTCCGTATGATATTGCTCGTAACGAGTCAAAGTCAACGCTTAACAGTGGGCGCGCGCAAGACACAGTGTTGCGCGGAGGTGCCGCGAGCAACTTCTAAACTTGCGCTAGGAGGGCGCACGCAACTTTGACAGTTGCGCGTGCACCTGGTTGGTTCGACAATTATGTGTTCAAGACTCGCTCTCTAACTAGAGATTATCCAAGTTAGTTGTCATTACAATTCAAAGGCAACCTAGTGTTGGAAACCTTGAACCATAACTACGAACTAATCTTGTAACCTCAAAGTCCCTGGTGGAGTCGCCACTGTAAGGAAGGAGATCCCATCGTAAGGTGGTCCTTCCTTAGATGCCCATGGCCATTTAAAAGACTAGGACTTTACACTTGTTAGGGTGTATTAGGATTTGAATTTAAGACTGTTTGGGGGACCTTGAATTAGAATTGATCTTGTCATCACGCTTTTGTTATAAGAAAAAAGTAGGGAGTAGCCAATGAGTTTTTGGAAAACTCATAAACCTCGTTCATGCCTTTCTCCCATGTGAAGTTCATGGAATAATTATCACGAATCGTAAGTTTACCTATGCCAAAATTGGTCTACATAAACCAAAAATGAGTTCGGGAGCGAGGGTACTAAAATAAGTTCCTTTTAGGGAAGAATCGTTATTCCAGCCATAGTGCGGCCTCTACTAGCTCTTCCTTTTTCGCAATGTCATCACCAAACAATATATGCAATGCGATACCTAAAACTAAGTTAGTTGATTTAATTTACACGCATTAATCATGTAAGAATTACATTGCAAAAGTCATTATTCTTAGTTAATCAATATTCGTGAAAGAACAATAAATAAAAGATATTTGCCTTGTCTTAAGTGATAAAACAGCAATTAATTATTCAAATTCCAATCTTGATTAACAACAGAATACTATGTGAATTAATTAATTAAAAGTTTATTAAAGTGATCAACATCACTAATTAATCAATTAAAGTTATTTAAACAATAAAAGTAAATTGATTTATCTAAGTGCTCAGGAAACTAACCGTTCTTCTTTTAAGTTAAATCTCTGTTTAATATGTTTATGGACTTTCTTTCATCTTCGTACCTCAAAGGACTTCAATCGATTCAATTACGGTTAGAAAGTATTTGGGAAGAGAGAAGATAAAGTAGTATGATAGTAAGAGAAATAGAGAAATTAGCTAGGTTTTTAGAATACTAAGGTTTTAATTCTTAATTTCGGTCGTTTTAGTGCTGAACGAAGACCCTTATTTATAGGAGTAGAAATCTAGGTTTAGGGTATTAGAAGCGCGGCGTCAGGTGGCGCGCGCAACTCTCTGATTCGCGCTAGGTGTCGCGCGCATCTCAATGAGTCGCGCGCGCCAAGCGTGTGCAAGTTATTGAGTTGCGCTAGTTTGCGGTTTGCCTTATACGAAAACGCATTTTTAAAACATCCATAACTTTTGATTGCATAGTCGGATTTAGGCGTGTGAGATATCATTGGAAAGAGATCAATGTCTACTTTCCAATTCCATTAGAATTAGGTTAAAATCTGTTATGGATCAAAAGATATGGTCGTTGGAATGCATGGGTGTCGGTTTTAGGGCCTGGTTTAGTGTTTTGATCATAACTTCTTCGTTTTAGCTTGGAATTGGGTTTATAATATACCGTTGGAAATATATTTTAAATGGATATCCATTTGTATAGATCGTGCATGGGAATTTGATGTTAGGATCATCTGTTTGGCTCGATTTTTCAACAATGTAGGTTCCATTTGATCCAATCATTGCATTTGACGCATTTGGGTCCGTTATTAATCAAGTTTAAACATGTATGAACATGTTTTAGGCCTTATTAGTAATCGAACAAGGATTTAAGATAAATTGGTCTCAAATATGGGTTTTTACTTACATCATAATGCTTTTTATGGTCCATGAGCACTTCAAGTTTGATCTAACATGAAGAACGGGTTTTTGTAACATAATCGCACTTCCTTTCGAGGCAAGAAGCTTAAAGTAGGTGTCTACACATGGTTTCAGATTTCCTAGCAGATTTTACAATAGAATATTCCACGCCTGTACATGAGAATGAATTTTCAGACGAAAACTTTATGGTCACAGAAGATGATACTTGGACTCTCTACTTTGCCGGAGCCTCAAACCAAAAGGAATATGACGTAGGAGTACTATTGGTATCACCTAAAGAGGAACATGCTCCAATCTCCATAAAACTAGATTTCGACGTTACCAACAACGCTACATAATACGAAGCATGCTTGGTAGGCCTTGAACCAGCATTGGCGTTGGGAGTAAAGAAACTTTGAATTTTCGAGGATTCTTCATTGATCATCAATCAAATTTCAAAGAGATGGAAAGTAAGGAGTGAAAGCCTACCCCCTTACTAAACCTACTTGGAAACTCTCACAAACGGCAAAAAAAGGTAGAATACATGTAACACCCCATATTTATGAACTAAATAAATTTTGAATTATTATTTGTATAATGTTGTTTTCTAATTCAATCATAATAATTTTAATTTATGATTGATAAGAGTGTTAAACTAATTTGAAATATTAGTTGTTAATTATTTATTTACGATTTTTAGTTAGCCGGTTGAGGCGATTTATACCGAGGTTACTTTTATGGACCGAACCAAATCTAGGTGTTTGGGCTATAACCTAGAAGTTGTTTGGGCTGTTTTGGCATGGGATTGGGTAGTATACAAGTATTCGAATTGGTTTTTGAAAGATAAATATAGGGTTCTTTCATTGACTCTTTATTTGCCAAGTTAATGCTCTCCTGGATTCTTGCCTCCAATTCATATTCTCTTGCTTCTTATAACTCCCAAACCCATCATATTTGCTGCCCTCTTTAAAAAAACAATCATGAGTTTTCTTTTCCCCTTTGACCGTGGAAATCACTTCTCGAAAGAATTCCATTGGAGATTGCACTCTTCCTTCTTTCCCCTCCATATTACTTCTCTTTCTTCCTCAATTCTTGTGAGATCGTGGCCGGGTTTTATTGTTACAAGAATCATCTCATTGTCCCTCTTATTTTGGCTGTGGAAATAAGTAAGTTTAATGGGTTAAACCCTTTCCTTTTTTTCCCCCTCTTGTATGGTTTGTTATACATACATCTTCTTATTTCAATCTTGTTTTATAAAGGTATTCAAGGTCATGAAGAGGACTAGTTCTTTTTGAGTTCTTCTGGTTTTGTGGGTTTTATCGGAAGTTTTTCGAGGTAACTAGCACTATTCCAAGCTTTATAAATCATGGCTAGGTTAGAGTAAGGTTAGGTGCAAATTTGAGTGGGTTATGTTAGAAATTGACAAGATTTTTATGTGCTTATATTTTCTGATTTTGTGTGCAGTTTTTGCGTGGGGGTTAACGGAGGTTTTAGTCATTCATTGCTGATTCTATGCTAGATAATCATGCTTGTATATTGTGAATGTATTAGGGTGTTTAAGGTTGGGAATCCATGCCAATATAACAAGTTTATAGGTTGAGGTCATGAGTATGGATATATGTGTAGGCTAAAAATATCAACTATAAACTGATCTGCTTTCGTGCGTTGTTGACTGCATTGAACAATGAAAGATTGTGCACTACATGCCTAATTAGTGATACTAACAGGTACATATAATCTTTGTTAATTTGGGGCCATAAATCCGTAGTTTAGGTGGGTTGTTCAAGCTTGGAAGTTGCTACTAGAAAAATAAACAGCTTATATACTTGTCATTAAATCATGTTTAATGTTGCTTAGGCATGTTAATTTAGTCTCAAGACCATGTTAAGTTAGAGTAGTAATATGTTTTGCAATAATATTTATGAATGATTTAAATTGCGAAGTATATTATGATTTGATGCTCATGTTATTAGTCATGTACTGTACTCTTAGTTGCTGTCCGAAATGCAAGCATTGTGTACTAAGTGGTTCGACGAGTTGTCAATTTTGGAATAAGTTGTATTATATGTGTAATCATGGCATGAATTATGTAATTGAGAATATTGATTAAAAACATGAATTTAAGCCTATCTTGTATGTATATATTTCCTAATATGTGGTTTAATATGTCTGATCTTATCATTTTGGTATAAAGTTTGCAATTGTGAATATTTATTAACATCATGAGTTCTAGTGAGTTTGATTTTCTTATACATTTTATATAATTTATTCTTATGATATAATAAAATGGTTTTAAAGTGTCAAGTAAGTTGTCGACGCCATTGTGCTTTAAAGTAGAATAAAACTGTTTTTAGCACCGCTTCACCAAGGGTTCTGTACGGAGTGTATTGTGATATTTTGTTATAATTAGCTTTGTACCAAATCCAGACTATAAAAGTGACACCTTAGTATAATATATGAGTTATTTCATATTTTGAAGAAATTTTGAAGTTAAACTCTTTTGAATGATTTTAATTGAATTTTGGTCTTAGAAGTAAAGACCTGCAGTATTTTAAATTGGGGTTGATGATCCCTAAGTGTGTTTAATGATTTTTTTTTTTAAAGAAGTGTGTTTATAAATTTTATATATATTTGTGAGTGTAAGACAACCATTGGGTTGCGGAATTCAATGGTTGGAACATGCCAACATCTTGGGCTGCGGAATAAGAGGTGTAATTTTCTAGGTTAATTGTTGTCGTCTGGAACTACTCGGGTTGCGGAATTCGAGTAGAAAAACTGGGAGTGTGGCCATTCTCCGACGCAGACGGCTGCGGAATCATCTGTAGGTTCGCCCTGACAAACCTTTGATGGTGGGCTGCAGATTTCACCGGCGCTCATATTTTGCATGCTTGCCTCGCTATAAATCTTATTTTTAAAAAGGTTAAATTTATTTATTTTAAATACACTATTGATTTTGGGAAGGAACATTTATAAGTGTTAATTAACGTTTATTTGAGTCACCATTTGTTTTGAGTTGCTATATTTATTTTGAATTCTTGTGGTAATATTTTTACGTTGTTCTATTCACATGCTTGATCTATATTATAATCATGATTCCATGTTTTATTTCTCTCTCGAGTTTAACTGGTAATTATTATTTGAGTTGATGTTCCCACATGTTATTAAGTTTTGTGCTAATGTCTAAGCTTTTCTGTACTTAGCTTTGTTTTTCTACAAGTACTGGGAGAACTGCTATTTACTCCCACTGATTGTGGAACCTTAATGTTATTTGCAAGTGAAGAGTAGTTCTTATTGAGTTGGGGCTTAGAGCAGAGTGTTAGTTTGTTCTTGGAAGTTTTATAGACTTTCTTTTGTTATCTATTAATTTACTCTTTTTAGGATAGTCAGTTTGAGGTTGTTCTGCCTCGTTCAAAGTTTTCTTTGAGAATTTTATTTTATTTATTTTTGTTATTTATTTATTCCGTTTAGTTTTTAGTAACCTTTAGAGTGACATTTTCGTCTCGACGTTATTCCTGCTAACGTCTCGATTTCTGTTTTAGACGGGGTGTTACAATACACGTATCTACCTAGAGAGGAAAACCAATTTGCTGACGCTTTGGCAAGGCTAGCCTCAATCGTTAGGATTCCTACGGAAATTTAGCAAAGGCCCTTAACAACATAAAAGAGGCATAAACCGGCTTATATCCAAGCTATAGAGGATGACGAATTAATCAAAGAGGAAGAAGAAGAGGAAGAACCTTAGTATACAGACATCCTCAACTATGTGACAAAGGGAAAATATCCACCCCATGTTGACAAAAGAACAAAATGAGTCTTAAGACTTCTGGCTTCCCAATATGTGCTCATTAACGACGAGTTACACAAAAGGGTACCAAAAGGTCAAGCTCTTTTATGTGTAGGCGAAAAGGAAGCCCAAAGGGCTATGAGAATTGTCCACGATGGTGTATGTGGAACACACGTAAATGGCAAAATGCTAGTCCAAAAGATAATGGGCGAAGGATATTATTGGACCACCATGAATAGGGACTGTCATCAATATGTGAAAAGATGCCCTAAATGCCAAATATATGCTAACTTGCACCATGTTCCTCCATCTCTCCTCTACACCTATAAATCACCATGGTCATTCCCAACATGGGGAATAGACATCATTGAAAGAATTACTCCTCTAGGAACAGGAGGCCATGAATATATATTAGTAGCAATTGGTTACTTCACTAAATGGGTTGAAGCAAAATCATATGCTAAACTCACAGCAAAACATGTAGCACTCTTTATCGAAAGTATGGCATTAAACACCATCATTCTTATTCGTACTAAAAAAAATGGATCTGTTGAGGCAGCTATTAAAAATTTAAAGAGAATCATCGAGAAGATGACTGAAAATTACAAAGATTGGCCTGACAAACTCCACTTTTCCCTGTGGGGTTATCGCACGTCAATTCGATCATCGACTGGGAATACACCACATTCCTTAGTCTACGGGATGGGTGTCGTACAACCTGTAGAACTAGAAATACCTTCTCTACGCATCGCGTTAGAAAGTAAACTCGATGAAGTAGAATGGACTAGATCGAGATATGAAGAGCTAATTCTACATGATGAAAAACGAGTAGAGGCTCTACATTTTACTCAATGTTATCAAACTCGTATGGCTAGGCACTTCAACAAGAATGTCAAGATAAGGAATATGAAAGTAGGAGACTTGGTCCTAAAAGCATTAAGGAAAAATGTTTTAGACCCAATTGGTCTAGGCCATATATTGTCAAAATTATCCTATCAGGAGGAGCTGAAAAACTAACTAATATGGATGACAATGAATTCTCAAACATGACAAATCTTGACCAACTTAAGATGTACAACCCATAATTACTTGAGTAGGACACTTAATTCCTTAGGATAGGATACGTAGGCAACCCTTATAGGGTAAGGCCACTTTAACTGTTATAAACCTCGCATTCTAGCAAATCAACTCAGAGAAATTAGCGCAAAAATTTGCAAATGCATCCCAGAAAAGTTGTCGCCTGACGATAGAAGTCACCGTCGGCCAATAACATCAGCGTTTGGCAACGAAGACAGCGCCGGGCGACGAGAAGCATCGTCTAGCGACAAGGATAGTGCCTGGCGACGGAGACCAGCGTCTGGCGACGGACATCAATTTCGACGCCAATTTTTCCGCATTAAACTTGGAAAATTTCGGTGTATTTCAAAAAATTTCAAAATCCGTACTCGAATATTTTAAGAATAATAATTAAGTATTTTCATTGCTTTATTGGAAATTATAATGTAATTGTTGATTTAATTTAAAAGGCTGAAAATTGCATTAATAAAATAATGTAAAATTACATTATAGATGGAATTAGAATAAAAGCTTAAAAAACTAATTGACTTAAAAATTAATTTTTTCAAATAAGTTTAAAGTTAAACAGTACTCTTATCCTTTTTTTCTTTCTTTGCTCTGATCGGGATTAGATAGTGTCGTTAGTCTACTAACCCTAATCAAATTAACAATTTATAAAACCTAAACTACCCTAATATGAGTATAGGGGTAAGTAAAGGGTCGAACCCAAAAGGAAGCATGCGAGCTAAACACTAAATTCGCTAAGCAAAAGTCAAGGAAAGGATAATTTTGTTGAAATTTTTTTTTTGGATAAAAAGCACTAAACTACGAATAAGCAAAGATAAAGACGAATAAAATCAAGAAAGAACAATGCTAGGGATACGGGGGTGTCAAACATGATTAGAAAAAAGGGGAATAATCATAGTTATCATGAAGAACATGCCAAAGAACACAAGATCCTTCCTAAACAATTCATTCTCATGCAATAGTCTAGGCAAATTAATGAAAGAGGTCTATGCTAATTAGGATCATTCTCATGAATCCCATTAGGCACAAGCTAACCAAAGAATAAAGGGGCACAATACATGGAACTCCATTTTTAACAACTCATTCTCATGCAATCATTAAAATAGAGGTGATCTAAATCTAGTTCAAATCATTTTCATGCATTTAAACTAGAAGGCAATCAAATAAAGTGCTACAATAATCTCAAGTCAATAAAAATCATATCTTTCATCAATTTAAGGTATGTAATCAATCCACAATCATCATTCATCCAACATTCAACACATATTTTCCACCCCCTTCCCCTAGCTAAAAGATTAGCCTAGAGAAAGGAGATTAAACATAGAATCAATACTAGAAACAAACTCAAGAAACTCAAAACAAAACATGATTAAAAACAATGAAAACAATAATGACTAGATGAACTGAAAAGACTAACAAAAATAAGCAACAATAAAGCAAATAAATAAAGCTAAAGGAAAGGATTAGAGATTACTAGAGAGAGGATTAATGAAAGATGAAAACTTGAAGGAATTGCTTGATTGGAAATTAAACTTGACCAAAATTGATTACTTGGAAGAAAATTGAGCAATAATCTACTTTATCTCTCTAAAAACTATCTAATCTAACCCTAAGAGAGAGAAGCTCTCCTAAACTAACTAAGAAAATAGCATAATAGATCCCCCCAATTACCCCCCAAAAATGGGTATTCATCCTTAGCTATAAAAAGAAACTAAATAAATAAAGAGAAATAAAATAGAATATAGAAAATAAGAAAGGAAATACAAAAGAGATAAAGTAAAAGGAAAAGGAAATTAAAAGAAAAAGAAAATAAAAAATAAATAAATAAAAAAAAAGAAAAATAAATCAGTCCACCAAAACCAAAGTCAGACCCTATCTCCTTCCTCTTCTTCTTCGAATTGAAGCTGCTCTAGAAATGGGGAAAATTGATCCCAAGCTTCACATCCCATCAAACAATATAAGCAACAATTACCCTTCAATCAACACCGCTCATTATCATAAAAAATCGGCATCAATAAATCAACACCATTCGATCTTCATAAGTAATCATGTGAGAAGCTCGTGATCGACCCACAATTGCGCGCCCGCACAAACATCGCACAAAGGTCGCGCCAATGCTACTGCCTCAACTCTAATTTTGGACTCCAATTTGTGCACCTTCTGACAGGGTTGCGCGGTCGCGAGTAGCTCCTATCGAATTGGGGATAAATTTGGGTAATTAATTGCCAATTGCGAGGCTGCAAATTCCGATTGATGGGCGATTGTTGCGAGGTGAGAACAGGGTGTGTGCGCGGCGGTGGCTGGTGCTGCTGATTTTCGTGGTGAAGGGGGCAGCAATGGTGGAGTGCGTGGTTGTTGTTGATGTTGCTGTTGGTGTTGGTGGTGTGTGGGGTGAGATGCGTGGCTGCTCTGTTTGGTTGAAACAGGGGAGTTGCGAAGAGTGTGTGGGTGAGTGGTTTGGTGGTGATTGATGGTGGTGTTGGCGGTGGCTGGTGTATTGGTGTGATTGAAGGTGTGTGGTGGTAAGTGGTGGTGCTGTGTGTTGTTGTTGTTAGGCTATTGCTGTTGGTGGTTGACGTTGTGGTGTGCGTGAGGTGTTGAGTGGCTGAAGCGATTTGTGTGGAGGAGATGGTGGTGGAGTGCGTGAGTTGTTAGGTGGGTGGGTGGCTGGAAATTGGTGTGATTAGAGGTGTGTGGTGGTTGTGATGGTGAGATGCGTGGTTGCTGCTGGTGATGTTGGGTGGGCAGCGTTGCTGTGAGGGCTGGTGGTGTTGAGGAGCTGGGAGTAGGGGAGATGGTGACGTAAGGTGTGGTGAAGGATAGGGAAATGGGGTGGTGTAGGTTAAGAGGTGGGCAGCAGCTAAGTCGATTAGGGGCATTGTGAATAGTGTTTGACTTGAGTTCGAAACTCCATTTATGAATCAAAACTTGAGACACGTATATTGAACCTCGAACGTTGGACCTCCGAACTCGAACATGACTTTGAAACCCGGAACACCTACAATAAAAAACACGAGGGTGAAATGGAAAATAAAATAAAATAAATAAAATAAAGAAAAATAAAGTAAAATAAAATAAGATAAATAAAGTAAAATAAAATAAAATAAAATGCTAAAACTAAGGAAATAATAAAATTAAATGAAATAAAATAAAATACGAAACTAAAATAAATAAGAAAACGAGATAAAAAGAGAAATTATTAAAAATAAAAACTAACGACTTAAACTACAAACATTAAAAGAAAGAAAAATAAAATAAAACACGAAAATAAACTAAAAACTATAGAAAATTACAAAAATACTCAAAATAAAGATAAAAGACGAGAATAATAAAATAATAGAAATAAAGGATATAAAAGGTGAAATTATTGGAAAATAAGCCGGAATACGACTCAATAAACACCCTAAAAGTGACATAAAAGTTACTTATCAAACTCCCCCAAGCTTACCTTTTGCTCGTCCTCGAGCAAATTAACATGAAACACGGGAGAAGGAGAATGATTTATTCAAGCAAAGCTAGAACACTAAAGGAGACAAGAATGTACACTAACTCACTTTCGTAGGAATCACGGTCACTTTTAGCAACTAATGACAAGCCCTTTAAACCCCTAGATCTCCCTAGAGGACGAGTGTGCTCTCGTGAGGGTGTCCTAAGAGTTTAACCCACAACTCTAAACAAAACCAAGGCAAAACAAAAAGAAAAAGAAAAGCAAAAACAAAAAGCAAGCACAACCACGACCAACATGAAATGACAAGGCTTAAGAAAACCAAACAAGCTTTTAGATAGAAAATGCTCCATTCGGACTCAAAACATAGAGACATGCACCAAAGAATACTCACCTTTCTTAATTAAATAAGGGAATACACGTTCCGAGATGCTCATGGTTGAAAGAGACAAACCTAAGCTAAGCATAGAGAACTAATGATTTCACTCTCCGCCTAGCCCCATACAAGACGGTCCACGTTCTCTCCACTAGCTTCAAATCATCCCTTAGTTAGCTCCTCATGATTCCTCGAGGGAACCGGAAAAAGAAATTTTTATGTGGAATCATAAGGTCATCCCGACATCTCAACTATGCATACTCTCTCCATAGGGTTGAAATCTATCTCCCCCCACCGCTCATTGACCTCACCCCTTAAAAGTCAAAGGGTCTTTACTAGGGTTGTAACGTAAGGCTAGGGGTCAAGGCGGGGCAAAAATTTGAAAAATTTGGTGATATTTCCTAAGTGAAGCAAAAGGGTGATCAAACCTCAAAAACAAACTCAAGAAATCACCAAACATCAAACAAAAATACCAATAATGCCATCTCCCCCAAGCTTATTCGACACCGACACTCAATAAAAACAAAAACGAAGTAACGCTCCCCCCCAAGCTTGAACAAAGCATTGTCCTCAATGCTTAAACTATGGAAGAAAACGAAACCAAACTAATTTTAAATTTTTTTTTTTTATATATATTTTATTTGTTGTCCTTGCCTTTTTTAACTTTAGATGGCTTTTTCTTAACATTTGCTTTATTTCACACAATATATACAATTTACTTTTCTTGCTTGGTACAAAAAGCATAATACTTTCTCAATTTATTACAACACAAAACAAACTCTTAAACCGAAATGCTTCACAAACTAAGGGTTAGGGAAACGAAAGGTCATAAGGTTTGTAATGTGTCTCATAATCAAGAAAGGGAATAGGCTCAAAGGGTTGGCAAGAGGAGCAAATGCAAAATAAGAACAAAATAAGTAACAAAACAAAAAGAAGATAAAGAAAAGAGAAAAATGGTGCCCTTTTCCTCCCCTAGAGTTGCTTGGTCACGATCTTGGGAGCTAGAGAACAACACAAGGATTAAGTTATGCATAGTTAAGGATCCTAAATGCCGCTCACAAGAATGATGAAGGCTACAACAAATGACGCTCACACGGGATAAGAAATAAGCAAATACCAACCAAGGGAATCCTATTCACCATAGAGTGCAACTCCATCTTACCACTTTCCCGTGAACTAGGGGTTCAAACGTCCTCAAAAGTTCTAAACCGGGCTACCTTAGCATACAATGTGTCTAATTCAACCCTAAGCACTCTCAAACCGTGTAAACCCTCATCAACTAGGAAGATAAACATTCAAAGACACATTATCATGAAAGGCACACAAATCAAAATGAATGAGCAATTCTAAATCAAAATCATTGCAACTTGTCATAGTCATGTTTGTCACACAAAAGGGAAAAAAACAACACAAAAACAAGAGGAAGAAATAAAAAGGTTCACAAATGAGGCATGTAATTCAAGTAAATCCCAATCATCATACAAATGACCGTTGATAACAACATCAACGATCCCAGGTTCCTTAGAACCAATGCAAACACCCTCGAACCATTCAACTTCTTACTAAACTAACCTTAAACTAAGCACTAAAAGAAAAATTAAAAGAGTGAAAACAAGAAAGGTCTCACCGAGAGGTTGGCTTAAAAGAATAATGGAGCTTAAAATCGAGTTCACCAAATGTCACTTCGCTCCAAGCTTCCAAAATGCAACCTACAAGGCAAGACAAGACATAAAAGAAAACATTAAAAGAAAACAAAGAAAGAAAACAAAAAAGAAAAAGAAAGGAGGGGGAGAAAAAGGGGTAGAAATCCTCCGGGTTGCCTCCCGGGAAGCGCTTGTTTATGGTCTCTAGCTTGACCCTTCACCTCCTTCAAGGTGGAATAAAGAACATCACCCTCATCAACTTTAGGATTGAATCATAGATGCCCCCAAGCTTGAGAACTAGCATTCCTTGAGGTCTCAAATCACCACAAGGGAAAGGAGGGAATAAATCAAGAGCCAATGGTGGCTCATCTTTTCTTTTTCTCTTCTTCTTGTCGTTTCTTCTAAAAGGGCGATGAAGCTTGGAATCCTCGATATTAGGAAGGGCAACCTCACCTTCATCAAGAGAGCCTTCAAACCAAGCAGGAACTTCAAGAAAGTCATCATACCTCATTTTCACCTTACCATCACATGGAGGTAAGCTCTCATTATCCATCACACCATCGACCACATCAACTCTACATACGCTCATCGCCATAGGGCTCTTCAAAACAACATTCTCAACTAGCCTACAAGGGAAGGGAACCGGGCCTTCAAACTTGTTTGGTTCACTAAAATCTAATGGCTCCTCATTTTGTTCTTGAACCTTCTTCTCAACCACATCCTCCACAACCTTGTCTTCCTTATTTTCATCCTCCTTGCAAGTTTCGAGATGATAAACATATGAAGGGTTAGTAGATGATTGTAAGGGGAGTTTTGCGGTTAAATGGAGAGAAGAAATGTTGGCTAGTTAGGAGTCAACAACTTCATTGTGAGATTTGATCTCTTGGAACTGTTGAGTGAGAATTTGACGTTGTTGAAGAATTTGGGTTTGTGTGTGGTCGGGTGGGGATTGTTCTTCATACGCTTGAGGATTTTGGTCATGATGTTGACCTTGAAAGTTCCCCATTTGGATGGAAGGGTAAGAAAAATTTTCGGTTAGAGGATTGAAAAGAGGTTCATCTTGGAGGTAGGAGTTTTCTTGTTTTGGAGGTTGTTGAAGTTGTTGAGAATGAGCTTGGGTTATAAACTCTCCTTCCCTCAAAGTCAAAGCCTCACCTTGCTTGGGATTGAACTCTCTACAATACGATGCATCATGATCCGTCCCACCACAACAAGCACATGAGAAATCAATGATTTGTGACAGTTTTGAACCCAAACCAACACTTGAGTTCAACTTGGAAAGACCTTCATTCAAGAGTTCAACTATGTGCTTAAGTTGACCGACTTTCTCCAACTCATAAAGATCACCTAGCTTTCCTTGGGACCTTCTTTGACCTCCCCAAGAATAGCTAGTAGCCACCTCTTCAATTATAGCTTCAACTTGGCTTTGAGGGATCTTAATCAATTGGCCACCGGCACCCGCATCTAGATTGGTTCTTGAAATTGGCTCTAAGCTATCATAAAAGAATCTCATGAGAAAATTATGGTTGAATCCATGGTTAGGACATGCTCTAATCATATCCTTAAACCTTTCCCATGCTTCCCCAAGAGTTTCATCCGGTTCTTGCTCAAAAGAAGCTATCTTCCTCCTCATTTTTGCGGTTTGCTCATCAGAAATGAACCTCTTGAGAAAGGCCTTCGCAACATCTTTCCATGTGGTGAGAGAGTTGGGCTTCAAAAGCTTGAGCCATTTCTTTGCTCTTCCGGTGAGAGATTGCCGAAAGAGATGCATACGAATGTAATCTTGGCTCACTTCATTTGTTTGCATCATTGCACACAACTCAAGGAATCGGTCCAAATGCTCAATGGGGTCTTCACTTGCACTTCCGGAAAATTGCTCAACTTGTACCATCCTAGCATATTGTGGATGGATAGTGAAATTAGACTCGGTGGTTGGGAGAAGTATACCACTCGTGAGCTCATAGACTTCCGGATTTCCAAACTCCCTAAAAAGAAGGTCATCCTCTTGTCTTGCCATATCTCTCTTTGAATACAACAAAGCTAAGCACACGATTAGCAATGACAAGTAGGATTAAAAAAAGGCAAAATAATAAAAAGAAAGCAAATAAAATGACTCTAACAATAGCAAAAATAAATGCTAAACAAGCCGCTTCCCCGGCAACGACGCCAAAATTTGATCGGGATTAGATAATGTCGTTAGTCTACTAACCCTAATCAAATTAACAATTTATAAAACCTAAACTACCCTAATACGAGTATAGGGGTAAGTAAAGGGTCGAACCCAAAAGGAAGCATGCGAGCTAAACACTAAATTCGCTAAGCAAAAGTCAAGGAAAGGATAATTTTGTTGAAAATTTTTTTTGGATAAAAAGCACTAAACTACGAATAAGCAAAGATAAAGACGAATAAAATCAAGAAAGAACAATGCTAGGGATACGGGGGTGTCAAACATGATTAGAAAAAAGGGGAATAATCATAGTTATCATGAATAACATGCCAAAGAACACAAGATCCTTCCTAAACAATTCATTCTCATGCAATAGTCTAGGCAAATCAATGAAAGAGGTCTATGCTAATTAGGATCATTCTCATGCATCCCATTAGGCACAAGCTAACCAAAGAATAAAGGGGCACAATACATGGAACTCCATTTTTAACAACTCATTCTCATGCAATCATTAAAATAGAGGTGATCTAAATCTAGTTCAAATCATTTTCATGCATTTAAACTAGAAGGCAATCAAATAAAGTGCTACAATAATCTCAAGTCAATAAAAATCATATCTTTCATCAATTTAAGGTATGTAATCAATCCACAATCATCATTCATCCAACATTCAACACATATTTTCCACCCCCTTCCCCTAGCTAAAAGATTAGCCTAGAGAAAGGAGATTAAACATAGAATCAATACTAGAAACAAACTCAAGAAACTCAAAACAAAACATGATTAAAAACAATGAAAACAATAATAACTAGATGAACTAAAAAGACTAACAAAAATAAGCAACAATAAAGCAAATAAATAAAGCTAAAGGAAAGGATTAGAGATTACTAGAGAGAGGATTAATGAAAGATGAAAACTTGAAGGAATTGCTTGATTGGAAATTAAACTTGACAAAAATTGATTACTTGGAAGAAAATTGAGCAATAATCTACTTTATCTCTCTAAAAACTATATAATCTAACCCTAAGAGAGAGAAGCTCTCCTAAACTAACTAAGAAAATAGCATAATAGATCCCCCCCAATTACCCCCCAAAAATGGGTATTTATCCTAAGCTATAAAAAGAAACTAAATAAATAAAGAGAAATAAAATAGAATATAGAAAATAAGAAAGGAAATACAAAAGAGATAAAGTAAAACGAAAAGGAAATTAAAAGAAAAAGAAAATAAAAAATAAATAAATAAAAAAAAAAGAAAAACAAATCAGTCCACCAAAACCGAAGTCAGACCCTATCTCCTTCCCCTTCTTCTTCGAATTGAAGCTGCTCCAGAAATGGGGAAAATTGATCCCAAGCTTCACATCCCATCAAACAATATAAGCAACAATTACCCTTCAATCAACACCGCTCATTATCATAAAAATCGGCATCAATAAATCAACACCATTCGATCTTCATAAGTAATCATGTGAGAAGTTCGTGATCGACCCACAATTGCACGCCCGCACAAACATCGCACAAAGGTCGCGCAAATGCTCCTGCCTCAACTCTAATTTTGGACTCCAATTTGTGCACCTTCTGACACGGTTGCGCGGTCGCGAGTAGCTCCTATCGAATTGGGGATAAATTTGGGTAATTAATTGCCAATTGCGAGGCTGCAAATTCCGATTGATGGGCGATTGTTGCGAGGTGAGAACAGGGTGTGTGCGCGGCGGTGGCTGGTGCTGCTGATTTTCGTGGTGAAGGGGGCAGCAATGGTGGAGTGCGTGGTTGTTGTTGATGTTGCTGTTGGTGTTGGTGGTATGTGGGGTGAGATGCGTGGCTGCTCTGTTTGTTTGAAACAGGGGAGTTGCGAAGAGTGTGTGGGTGAGTGGTTTGGTGGTGATTGATGGTGGTTTTGGCGGTGGCTGGTGTATTGGTGTGATTGAAGGTGTGTGGTGGTAAGTGGTGGTGCTGCGTGTTGTTGTTGTTAGGCTATTGCTGTTGGTGGTTGACGTTGTGGTGTGCGTGAGGTGTTGAGTGGCTGAAGCGATTTGTGTGGAGGAGATGGTGGTGGAGTGCGTGAGTTGTTAGGTGGGGGGGTGGCTGAAAATTGGTGTGATTAGAGGTGTGTGGTGGTTGCGATGGTGAGATGTGTGGTTGCTGCTGGTGATGTTGGGTGGGCAGCGTTGCTGTGAGGGCTGGTGGTGTTGAGGAGCTGGGAGTAGGGGAGATGGTGACGGAAGGTGTGGTGAAGGATAGGGAAATGGGGTGGTGTAGGTTAAGAGGTGGGCAGCAGCTAGGTCGGTTAGGGGCATTGTGAATAGTGTTTGACTTGAGTTCGAAACTCCATTTATGACTCAAAACTTGAGACACGTATATTGAACCTCGAACGTTGGACCTCCGAACTCGAACATGACTTTGAAACCCGGAACACCTACAACAAAAAACACGAGGGTGAAATGGAAAATAAAATAAAATAAATGAAATAAAGAAAAATAAATTAAAATAAAATAAGATAAATAAAGTAAAATAAAATAAAATAAAATAAAATAAAATAAAATGCTAAAACTAAAGAAATAATAAAATTAAATGAAATAAAATAAAATAAAATAAAATACGAAACTAAAATAAATAAGAAAACGAGATAAAAAGAGAAATTATTAAAAATAAAAACTAACGACTTAAACTACAAACATTAAAAGAAAGAAAAATAAAATAAAACACGAAAATAAACTAAAAACTATAGAAAATTACAAAAATACTCAAAATAAAGATAAAAGACGAGAATAATAAAATAATAGAAATAAAGGATATAAAAGGTGAAATTATTGGAAAATAAGCCGGAATACGACTCAATAAACACCCTAAAAGTGACATAAAAGTCACTTATCAAGCTCTCTTTCAATTCTTGTCAGCGTCTTTTTCGTCGCCCATTACTTTTGCTAGTAGGAATCTTTTAGAGGATCTACATTCAATTTAGGTGTAAATAGTTTCTCCTTTAGCTAGTACACCATGTTTTTTCTCTACCCAAATTTTCTTTTTTGTAGATTTGGCTTTCTTTTTCTCTTTCCCTTTAGTAGTGTCTTTTAGGCATCATAGGTGTTTTGAACTCAAATCTTCCACCTAAGCGTTACTTGACAGGAGCTATATTGTCTCCTAGACGATTCATCACATTGGTTCAATTGTGATCTTTCTTCTTATCCCTTTTAGGCTTATTATGTAGCCAATGCTTCACATCCTTGGACAAAGAAGGTAGAACCTTTTGGTTAACCACTTCCCATAGAGGCCTAACACTCCAATAAGCATCAAATATCTCTACTTCTTGTGAAACTGGGAATTCATAAGGACGATGAAGATCTTCAAAAGGAATGGTTTGAGCAAGGTCGTACTATCTTTATACCCTGCAGGGGTAATAGAAAGTCATATTGGATAAGCTTGGAAGACGGTAGAAGGGTTGCTTGTTGACACCAACCATCTTCTCAATTTTCCACCATAGGATGATCCATTTGATAGCAAAATCACAAGAAGCGAATATTTTGCTCCACTCCCGGTGACCCATTTTTATGGATAAGTGCTTCTTCCGCCTCACAAAGCAGTTTGGTGTATATTTTTTAATGTTGTCAGGAGGACTAATTAATTCTAGTCTCTCCATTAGCTACATTTGCAAAAATTCAATGCAAATAATTAGTATTACTATACTAAAATATATATGTTTTTATTTCTGTAATTAAAAATATTATTTTTCTACCTGTAATAAAATTGGAGAGCCTCGAAAAGGTGCTTTAGGATTTTTCTTTAATTCATCCAAACTAAGCATTGTTTCTCCAACAATTAATGGGATTGGATTCCTCCCTGATTCAATCTGTTCCATCACGGACACTAAAATTGCTTGACCCTCACGATTATTACCACTAGTGAGGAGATATTGGCTAAACATGTAAAAGAGAAAAGCTCTTCTTCTATAAACATGAAAAGACTCGGAATATGGTCTATCAAAGTAGTGGTGTGCAAATTCTTTCAGAGTAACTACAGTACCATCTACAATATTTGTTAGATCTCTATCTTTCATATTAAAGAAGAGCTTCAAATCTTTATAATAATTTTTACTAATATTAGGAATTACCGCAAGATCCATGGAGGGAAAGCCTAGAATGGCACCAAATTCTTCCGGTAAAGGATTAATTTCATTATAGCCTAGTCTAAAACAATGTGTGTCTGGATCCCAATATTCTAAGGGGGTGTGAATAAAATCTATATCTATATCTATATCTACCCCCTTAATACCATAAATACCTCCCATTTGAAAGAAATCAAGCTCTTTTCTCTCCCTAGCAGTCAAAGAACAACACCACTCACGAGTAAAATCACTCTCTTAGACATGATTGCTTAAAGAGAATTAAAGCTATAACTATTATTATAATCTGTTCGAAATATAAAAAAATTGGTGGATTTGGGGGCTATTTATGGACAAAATTAGTACAGTTTGTTTTCCGAAAGGATTCGGTGAAAAAGAGTCTGTCGCCAGACGACTAGAACAGCGTATGGCGACAAGGCTTGTCGCCTTGCGACAAAATCAGCGTCAGACATGACGCCAACGCTTGGCGACATATAGTCAGTTCAACGACAGCTTATTCGCGCTATGCAAACCATATAATTTCTTCGATTACGACGCGATTTTTCATTGACTTTAAGTTTTTTTTAAAAAAAAAATTCTTTCAAACATGTTTTTCGGATTAATTTAAGCTTAATAATTTTAGGCTTATGTGATTCAAAATAATATATTTTTTTCTTTTTGGGGAAGAAAGTCGAATACCCTCCATTAATAAAAAAAAATGACGGAAATTTTTCGCGCAAAAATTAGTCATAATTTTTTGCACACACTCACATGAACATAAAATAAAAAAATAAAATGCAAAACAAAAAAAACAGAGAATATTAAAGTTGTATATACAATATCGCTAATGTATAAGTCATATAATTCAAATTAGCAAAGTCCTATAAGTCAAATAAAATAAGCACAAGTATAGCTATGGTGCTCGAGGACGCAAATGAGGAGGCACTCCCAAAGTGTCAAAAAACAAGGTAGACTGCGAAGTATGCCCCTTTCCGGCCCCAGGTTCACCAAAAGTTGGGATCGATAGAGTAGGGCCAGCCCATCCAGGCTCACTCTGAAAATTAATATACAACGGCTGAGGCTGCGAAGTATGCCCCTTTCCATGTTTATTTTCCCTTATTTTCCTTTTATTCTCTTGTTTTCTCTTTAATAAAGTTTCTAGTTTATTTTGGTAATTTTGGAGTGTTTTGGTTTAGTGTCTTTATTTTATTAGTTTTAGTCTATTTTTGTATTTTATTTTACTTTATTTGCTTGTATAGTTTTTGTTTTATTTTTATTAGTTTAGTTTTATGTCTCTTATTTTCTATTTTATTTTATTTATTTCTATTTTATTTATTTTATTTTATTTGTCGTGGTTTTGTTTTATTTCGTCCTTTGTAAATTTTCATTTTATTCTTTGTCCCAATTTTCTCCTCAATCTTGCTCGTGTTTGTAGGTGTGTTCGGGTTGACGCTCGATTTCCATGTTCAAATCAAGTTCGAAGTTCAAGGTTCGAGGCGCAAACTTGAGCCAACCCCTGCTGCTGCCCCTTAACCTTCACCCCACCTTCATTATCCTACACCACACCAAAACACATCACTCTTCCCCTGCTTCACCCTGCAGCAGCACCAACACCAACAACCCACTGCACCAGCCACCTAACAGCGCACACAACACCACTCACCACCAGCCAACAACCACCTGACCGCCGCAACTAAGTCGCAATCCCCTGCTCCACCAACACCAACAGCAACACAACCAAACGCCGCACCACCACAGCACACAGAAACCACGCATTCACCTCGAAACACCATCGCGCAACAGAGTAGCCACCACCAGCATCAATTACAACAACAATTGCCTCCAATCGCCACCAATTACCTTTCACTTCCAGTTGCCAACAACAACAACCACAATCACCCTACCAATTTGCGCAAGAAATAGAGCAAAATAAGAACAATTAGCGATTTAATCAAGTTCGGGCAAACCGTTGGTGGTTCGGTCGAAGTTCGAGTCATAGACTTTGTGGGTTTCGTTAATCGAAGAGGAGTGGTCGAACATACCCACGGTTCGACCGAACCAACCCCGTAGTTCGGCCGCACCAACCCATGGTTCGACCGAACCGCTCCACGAGCTTCACACATGGGTTTTAATGAAGATGAACGACCTCGATTTCATGATGATAGTTGATGAACGGTAGTGATGGTGGTGCGTTTCAATGGAGATAGAGCAGCCATGAATTGGGAAGAGGGGGAAATTGGGGTTGCTGTTTGTTTTGGGGGGAATTGTTGGGTTTTCTTTTCATTCTTCTTTTTCTTTTACTTTTTTTTATTTCCTTTTTCTTTCTTCTTTTCCCTTTTCCTATTTCTTTTCTCTTTTATTTCTTTTCTATTTTCTTTTTCTTTTTATTTTCCTTTTCTTTCTTTATTTTATTTTCCTTCTTTTATTTTTCTTACTTTGGTTAAGTTAGTATAAATACCCATTTTTTTTGGGGTAATAAAAAGAGGAATTCAATAACTAACTATTCTTCTCTCTAATTAGTTTTAGGTTAGGTTAGGATTAGTCTTCTTTGGTAGAGAGAGAAAGTGAGGTTTTCTTCATTAATGAACTTGGATTTTGAAGAAGGAGCTTGTTCAATCCTTTGTAGACCTTCATCTTCAATTAATGAGCAATTTCTTACTCTCTTTCTTTACCTTTGTTCTTGATTTTGTTTATTTGTTTTTATTTTTCTTCTTTGCTTATTAATCATGTTGATGCTTATTGATTTGATGATTGATATTGTTTTCAACATGATTTGTGAGTAGTCATCTAGCCAAGGGTGAGGGGATGGTGTAGTTGCTAATTGTTTATGCTTTTAATGTTGGGGTTATGTTAATGGTGATTTAAGTCTTTGCATGCTTGATATTCTTTGGTCTTTCTTGCAAGTGCACATTGTTAGTTGATCAAAGATGAGTCTTTACTAACAAGTAACGGAAGTTGACTTAGTTGAGATTCATTACTATCGATTGTTATTTAATAGTACCTTTAGTATATGGTTCTAATGTGGAAACATAGAGGCTATGTTAGGAGAATCCAATTGACCCCGGAAGGCGGCTAGATTTGACCCTTTACTTCGATATTCACGTATGTTTAGTTTACCATTGATATGCTACTTTGTTATTGTATGGTCAAGCGTCAACTTCACCTACCCATTTCCCTTGGTGCCTTAATGTTTTAATTCTTGTTTTAGCATTTTTAGACTTTAGTTTATTTACCCCCTATTCCGTACTAGCTTAATTGTCGATAACATTTGGTGGTGTTTACCGTTCTCTGTGGTTCGACCCCTATGCTTGCCTTATACTCGTATTAGGTTTGTTTAGGTTGTATAAATTGTATTTGATCTAGGGATAGACAATTGACGACGCGTTTATTCCGTTGTCAAATTGGCGCCGTTGTCGGGGAACGGCTTCCATGACCGTTATGTTATCTTTTTTAGACTAGTCCATTGTATAAATTTCTTTTGATTTGTTTTTGTTCTCTTTGTTTTGTTTTTGAAAAATGGCATATTTTTCTTTTCCTCAATATGATGATGAGCCTTTTTATGTCTACTTCAATAGACTTGTGGGGTTTTTGAACTATAATGGTTGTAATCCTTGTGAAGCTTGTGAGATTTGTTACTATGGCATGAATGAACAAACGAGATATGAAGTTGAAAGTAAGTTTAATGGCGAATTTCAAGCATTATCGGTTCATAGTGCTTGGAGCTTTTTTGTACGGTTTGCTAAGGAAGTACGCAATAGGGCATGTAATGTTGCTAATTTTGATTCTCAATGTGATAATAGTTTTATTAGTGGCATGCATCCCCATGATTTGTCTTGTGACCCTATTTGTGAACCTAGTACAAGTGATTTCATCCCTCTATCTCCTATTGTTGATGATGAATCTCATTTGCTTGATTATGCCCCCTCTCCCCAATATGATGATGCTCATGTTTATAATGTGAATGATCCTTCCTCCTCATCTTCTTGTTCTTACATGACTTCAAATGATTTCCCTTATGCTTCTAATGAGTCCTTTTATGAGGGTAATTCTATGGAAAGTTTGAAGGAAGAGAAGATAATGAGGATAATGGAGATGATGGAGAAGTATAATGAGATGAGGGAAGTTGAGAATAGGGAGACGGAAGCTAGAATGAAGATGCTTGAGAGCCAAATTCTCCAACTAGCCAACTCTCAAGAAAATGCCCTTCCTTCTTCTTCTCTTCCCCATATGAGTGAGGATCCCATTAGAGAGCATTCGAGTGATGGTGAAGGAGTTGAAAATGAAAAGAGTGTTGATTTTGAAAATCCTAATCCTTCTTCCCATCTTGATGAGTCTCAAATGTATGTTTGTGACCCTTCAATCTCTGAGTATATAGACTCTTTTGAGGTAATGTCCCACATATTTTTCGAGAGTCATTTGAGGAATTATAGATTATTGGATGATTTCATCGAGAACGCTTCTTGGGACTTAGATGAGTTTGAGATGAATCTACCTCCATTCATGCACGATTTTGGGACCTTGGGTTTTGAGATAGTTGAAGGAAAGGTTGTCTATTGTGGTGAAAAGGAGGATAAGGTTGACTCCCTTGGAGTTTTTGAGCTTGAGGGAGGTGTAGATCGTGAGTGCCCTTCATTTGAGGATGCTATTATTGATTTTCATGCTCTCATTGGCGATGTGAGACCTTGTGGTGAGGGAGTAGCTACCCCTTTTCCCGTTTCTCATACCCCTTTTTCTCTAAGGTTCGACCACATCCTTCCTTACCCTACTTCTCTCCCTTCCTATCTCAAACAACCTATTGGGAAGCCGCCCTCTATGGATGATTTTCATGTCTCTCATTCCATCATCATTGAGGAACAGAGGAATTTTGTCAACAAAAAAATATGTGATGAGGATTTGCCTTTTTCCTTCTTCTTTTTCTTACTTTCTTGAGTTTCCTTTCGATCCTTCTTCTTCTTTCTTTTGGCATCTCCCTCTTCACTTGCGTGCAATGATTTTGTTGCACGTTCTTATTCCGTCATTTGCCTATTTACACCCCATGAAATGTGTAGTAGTGCATTTGACAAGCTCTTGCGTGCGTTGAATTTTTATTTCCTAGAGCGGTCTCGCTTGGACGTTAAACAAGCCTTTGCGGGAAGTAACCCGTGTTTTATTGCTTTCAGTTTCTTTTGTTTTTAGATTAGATTTTCTCACATGGACGTGTTTGTGTTCCTTGCTAGGTACACAACTTGATATACTTTTGCGCATTGGTGACGATAAAAAATCAAGGAAATGTGCCTCAACTTACCTATCATGTGGAATTCAAGCCTTATTTGTAGAGATTATGGCTCATATGAGGTTATTTCGGGTTTTTTTGTGTGATTTTGCATTTATCCCATATCCGGTAATATCCTCCTTTTCTCTCTCTCTCTCTTACTTATTGTGACTTGAAGATCATGTGTTGGTAATGTTGGATTAATTTTTCCTTGTACTCCCCTCCTTGGTTTCATTGTTTATGATTTGAAAGCTTGGTTTCATTCAAGCTTGGGGGAGGGTATTCTATCATGTTTGGTGGGATGTTGATTCATATATGCCATGCCCGTGAGTATATGCATTTCCATGTTTTTCATGCTTTTGGAAAATCCAAAAAGATTTTTGTTTACTTCTAGGCAAGTTTAGCAAAATTGTGTTTTGTTTGTTCTTAATTGGACATTATATCTTTTGGATTTGTTTACTCTTGAATGCCTTTCTTCCTAAGTGGTTAATGTGTGCACGATTTAAGAGTGTTATTAGCTGACTCTAGGATATTACATGCTAAGGTAGCCGGGTTAAGAACTCTAAGGAATCCATGAAGCCCTAGTTCACGGGTATGTGGTAAGATGGTGTTGCTCTCTATAGTGGATTTGGCACCCTTAGTTGGTATTTGCTTAGTTATAATCCCGTGTGAGGTAACATTGTTTTAGCCTTCATCACTTTGTTGTGTGGCGCATTTGGATCCTTAGCTATGCATGTCTTGATCCTTGTTTTGACTTATAGCTCCCAAGATCGTGACCGAAGCACTCTAGTGGAGGAAAAGGGCACTTCTTTCTCTCTTTTTTTTGTTTTATTCATCTTCTTTTTGTTTTGTTACAAATTTGATTTCGTATTTTGCATAAATCAACTTGCTAACCAATTTGAGCTTATGTTTCCCGCTCTTGTTTAAACCATGTTACAAACCTAAATGGCCTATGTTAACCAACCCTTATAGTTAGTGAAGCATTGACATGTGAGGTTTGAGTTTTGAGAATGTTGATCATAAACAAGAAGCACTTTGAGATTTGGTTAGAGTTGAGCTTGTAAAGAAATATGCAAATTTATGAAAATCAAGTGAAGTTTCAAGAAAAAGCCGTCCAAAATTAAAAAAAGGCAAGGACAGTGAATAAAGTTAAAAAAAAAGAAAAAAAATTGGAAAAGAAACAAAAACAACAAAAATATTTTCGATGTTTTCGTTTTCTTCCCTAGTTTAAGCATTGAGGACAATGCTTTGTTCAAGCTTGGGGGATCGTTCCTTCATTTTGTATATTTTGTGTGTTTGTGTTGAATAAGCTTGGGGGAATGGCATTAGTTGTATTTTTGCTTGATATTTAGTGAATTCTTGAGTTATTTTTGAGTGTCGGCCGCACTTTTTGCTTCACTTAGGAATTATCACCAAATTTTAAATTTTTACCCCGCCTTAACCCTTAGCCTTACATTACAACCAATAAAAAGACCCTTAGACTCTAGTGGTTTAGGTCAAAAAAACGGTGGAGGGAGATAGACTTCAAATCTATGGAAAGAGTATGCATAGTTGAGACGTCGGGATTACCTTCTCAAAGTTTTTCATTTCTTTATCTTTTTCCGGTTCCTTTGTGGAATCTTGAGAAGCTAGCTTAAGGGTTGATTTGAAGCTAGTGGAGAGAACGTGGCCCGATTGGTTGGGGCTAGGGTGGATTGAGTCCTAAGTAGTTCTCTATGCTTAGCATGTGTTATGTTTCAATCAACCATTGACATCTTGGAACTTGCATACATTTGTCCATTTAGAAAGGTTTGCATTCATTAGTACTCGTCCTTATTTCTTGTCCATACATGAGCTTGTGTTTTGCTTTTACTCTTAGTGTTCCTTTTTTTTTTTTCCTTTTTCCTTTTGTTGCCTTGCCTTGGTTTTTGTCGAGAGTTGTGGGTTAAACCTCTTAGGAAACCTTCACGAGAGCTTACTCATCCTCTTTGGCGACATAGGGGTTTAAAGGGCTTGACGCATACGCTAAATGCATCCGTGATTCCTACGACAGTGAGTTAGTGTACATTCTTTCTCCTTGTTTCTATTTTGTTTCTTTTGCCTTTAATAATTCCATCTTGTTCTCTTTTGCCTTAGATTTGCTCGAGGACGAGCAAAGGTTTAGCTTGGGGGAATTTGATGAGTGACATTTATGTCACTCCTAAGGAGTAGTTTTAGAGTCCTTTCCGTATTTATTTTCCCTTATTTTCCTTTTATTCTCTTGTTTTCTCTTTAATAAAGTTTCTAGTTTATTTTGGTAATTTTGGAGTGTTTTGGTTTAGTGTCTTTATTTTATTAGTTTTAGTCTATTTTCGTATTTTATTTTACTTTATTTGCTTGTATAGTTTTTGTTTTATTTTATTAGTTTAGTTTTATGTCTCTTATTTTCTATTTTATTTTATTTATTTCTATTTTATTTATTTTATTTTATTTGTCGTGGTTTTGTTTTATTTCGTCCTTCGTTTATTTTCATTTTATTCTTTGTCCCAATTCTCTCCTCAATCTTGCTCGTGTTTGTAGGCACTAGTGGAAAATTTCTCATTCGTAACAGGCTATCTGTAACGGGCAAAGCTTTGCCCGTTACAATTAAGATATTCGTAACGGGCAAAATAGTGTCCGTTACGAATACTTATTTATTCGTAACGGGAAAAATAGTGTCCGTTACGAATAAAGATATTCGTAACGGGCAAAATAGTGTCCGTTACGAATAAATAAGTATTCGTAACGGGCAAAATAGTGTCCGTTACGAATAATTATTATTCGTAACGGACACTATTTTGCCCGTTACGAATACTTATTTATTCGTAACGGACACTATTGGGCCCGTTACGAATACTATATTACACGTAAATGACCAAACTTAGCCCAACTGATGAGAGGAGAGCCCAATACTTTGCTTTTTAGGGTTTCACTCCCTCTCTCACTCATCAGTCCCTCACACCCTCCTCTGGCCGTCATTCACCTCTCTCTCTCTCTCCTCTCCTCTCTCTCTCTCTCCTCTCCTCTCTCTCTCCTCTCCGTCATCTCTTTCTCTCCTCTTTCTCCGTCATTCACCTCTCTATCTCCTATCCTCTCTATCTCCTCTCCTCTTTCTCCGTCATTCTATCTTCGGAGATGATTATTTTGGTGTTTTGGGCGGAGGTGTAACCGACGGTGACGGAACTCCGGTCCAAACCTGGTTAGCGTCGATTGAGCAAAGGAAGGAAGGATAGATCTGCCCGTTGGGATTCTATAGCGACGTTGAGAACAACCAAGCCCGTAGGCTTCTTCCTCTAATTTAGATCTAAGTCGCTGAACAAATTCACAGGTAAGATATTCGATTTTTTTCTCTTTTGCTTTCTTTACGTTCTTTGATTTGATGTGCTCGTTGTTTTGATCTTCGCATTGAATTTTTTAGGATTTATAATTGGTTATTGTTCGAGAATTATTTAGTTTTTTGAGTGATTTAATAGATTTATAATGTGATTATTGATTCAGCATTTGATCTGATTTTCAGTACGTGTTGTTAGTGAATTTGTGAAATCATGCGTTCTCATCATCAGTAAGATTTGAGAATTTTTCATCTAGGTGTTTGATTCTTAGTGTTGATTTTAGGATTTGTGATTTTGGATTGTTTATTTCAATGATCTGAAGAGGATTTTGTGGTGTAAATCTTGTAGATCTGTAAATTTATTTGAATTTTGAAAATGGTTATTTAGTTTTGTTGTTTGTGAATTTGAATTTAGCTTGGAAATGAGATGCGATTTGGTAGTTATGACTTTAAATTGGTGAAAAACTTTCTGATTTCTGAGATCTTTAAGTAATGCGCAAATGTTCGTAGTTCCGAAGCTTAATTATGCTTGAATTATGTAATTTTATGGTGAAATCAGCTTATTTTTTTTTAAAAATTTTGATTTTTTTTAAATCAACTTATTTTATGTAATTCAATTATTATTATTATTATTATTATTATTATTATTATTATTATTATTATTATTATTATTATTATTATTTATGGGCTGATTCAATTATGATTCAACTATTTTTTTTAATTTTGATATTATTTTTTTTTCAATTATGTTAATTTTGGTTTGTTGTAATTATTGAATGTAGGTGGAGCAGGATATAATATCTACACAAGGGAGCTTAAGACTCAACGTCTCAGACCATAAATGTTGGGATAAAACTTGTTTTTAATTACAATTATGATTTTTTTGCTCTTTTATTAGTCTTAGTCTTAAGAAACTTGCGACATTATATGACAAGGTTGATGTATTTTAAAGTTGATGTATTTTTTTTTTTTTTGAAACAAAAGTTGATGTATTTTTCAGTATATTAAATGTGTATTATACTTATGAAATAAAAAAAAAAAATATATCTGTGTATTATATTTGTGTAAAAAAAAATATAATCTCATTATTTGATAAAATGATCCAGCATGTGCTAGCACGTGCTGGATATTTTTTTAATTGCATTAAACACTATTCGTAACGGGCAGATGTAATGCCTGTTACGAATAATGGGTTATTCGTAACGGGCAAAATAAATGCCCGTTACGAATAACGGGTTATTCGTAACGGGCATTTTATCAGCCCGTTACGAATAACGGGTTATTTGTAACGGGCACTTGAAACGCCCGTTACGAATAACTACTTATTCGTAACGGACAATGTAAGTGCCCGTTACGAATAAGTAGTTATTTGTAACGGACGGTGCCCGTTACAAATAATAATGGCCATCCGTAACGGCCGCATACGTAACGGACGCTGCCCGTTACGGATGGGCCCTTTTTGCCCGTTACGGATGGGCTTTTTTCCACTAGTGAGGTGTGTTCGGGTTGACGCTCGATTTCCATGTTCAAATCAAGTTCGAAGTTCAAGGTTCGAGGCGCAAACTTGAGCCAACCCCTACTGCTGCCCCTTAACCTTCACCCCACCTTCATTATCCTACACCACACCAAAACACATCACTCTTCCCCTGCTTCACCCCGCAGCAGCACCAACACCAACAACCCACTGCACCAGCCACCTAGCAGCGCACACAACACCACTCACCACCAGCCAACAACCACCTGACCGCCGCAACTCAGTCGCAATCACCTGCTCCACCAACACCAACAGCAACACAACCAAACGCCGCACCACCACAGCACACAGCAGCCACGCATTCACCTCGCAACACCACCGCGCAACAAAGTAGCCACCACAAGCATCAATTACAGCAACAATTGCCTCCAATCGCCACCAATTACCCCTCACTTCCAGTTGCCAACAACAACAACCACAATCACCCTACCAATTCGCGCAAGAAATAGAGCAAAATCAGAACAATTAGCGATTTCATCAAGTTCGGGCAAACCGTTGGTGGTTCGGTCAAAGTTCGAGTCAGAGACTTTGTGGGTTTCGTTAATCGAAGAGGAGTGGTCGAACATACCCATGGTTCGACCGAACCAACCCCATAGTTCGGCCGCACCAACCCATGGTTCGACCGAACCGCTCCACGAGCTTCACACATGGGTTTTAATGAAGATGAACGGCCTCGTTTTGATGATGATAGTTGATGAACGATGGTGATGGTGGTATGTTCAATGGAGATAGAGCAGCCATTAATTGGGAAAAGGGGGAAATCGGGGTTGATGTTTGTTTTGGGGGGAATTGTTGGGTTTTGTTTTCATTTTTCTTTTTTCTTTTATTTTTTTTTTCCTTTTTCTTTCTTCTTTTCCCTTTTCTTATTTCTTTTCTCTTTTATTTCTTTTCTATTTTTTTTCTTTTTATTTTCCTTTTCTTTCTTTATTTTATTTTCCTTCTTTTATTTTTCTTACTTTGGTTAAGTTAGTATAAATACCCATTTTTTTGGGGTAATAAAAAGAGGAATTCAATAACTATCTATTCTTCTCTCTAATTAGTTTTAGGTTAGGTTAGGATTAGTCTTCTTTGGTAGAGAGAGAAAGTGAGGTTTTCTTCATTAATGAACTTGGATTTTGAAGAAGGAGCTTGTTCAATCCTTTGTAGACCTTCATCTTCAATTAATGAGCAATTTCTTACTCTCTTTCTTTACCTTTGTTCTTGATTTTGTTTATTTGATTATATTTTTCTTCTTTGCTTATTAATCATGTTCATGCTTATTGATTTGATGATTGATATTGTTTTCAACATGATTTGTGAGTAGTCATCTAGCCAAGGGTGTGGGGATGGTGTAGTTGCTAATTGTTCATGCTTTTAATATTGGGGTTATGTTAATGGTGATTAAAGTCTTTGCATGCTTGATATTCTTTGGTCTTTCTTGCAAGTGTACATTGTTAGTTGATCAAAGATGAGTCTTTACTAACAAGTAACGGAAGTTGACTTAGTTGAGATTCATTACTATCGATTGTTATTTAATAGTACCTCCTAGTATATGGTTCTAATGTGGAAACATAGAGGCTATGTTAGGAGAAGCCAATTGACCCCGGAAGGCGGCTAGATTGGACCCTTTACTTCGATATTCATGTATGTTTAGTTTACCATTGATATGCTACTTTGTTATTGTATGGTCAAGCGTCAACTTCACCTACCCATTTCCCTTGGTGCCTTAATGTTTTATTTCTTGTTTTAGCATTTTTATACTTTAGTTTATTTATCCCCTATTCCGGACTAGCTTAATTGTCGATAACATTTGGTGGTGTTTACCGTTCTCTGTGGTTCGACCCCTATGCTTGCCTTATACTTGTATTAGGTTTGTTTAGGTTGTATAAATTATATTTGATCTAGGGATAGACAATTGACAACGCGTTTATTCCCTTGTCAATGGTATGCCTCTTTTGCCTAGCATGTGCACCCTTAGATGAAGAGCCTTAACCCTCTGGTCTCTCAGGTGGTGTTGTCTCCAATCGGCCACCCTCACCCCTAGAAGAAGTACGACGACGCCTCAAGTCGAACCTCTCTCTCCTAGCCTCAAGTCTCGTCCAGGTATGAGGAGGAATAGGTTGTCTCTTGATAAATGGCATTTATGCAACGATTAAGGTTCATTTTGATGGTCATTTTCCCACATTTGCGGCTTGTTTGCATCCTTTTCTTTGCACTTAGTTTCCTTTCCCTTTATGCGTCTTCTTTCCTAGATTTAACTCCTTTTTCCTACTTTTTACTTTGATTTTCATGCTTATGCTTTGTATGAACCATCTGGGTTTTGAAGAGGAGGAAGCTAAGCTCAAGGAAAGATGAAGGAAGCAAGATTCAGAAAAGGTTCGGCCGAACCTCCTGAAGGTGTGGCTGAACCTGCTCAGTGTTCCGACCGAACGTTGAGGCAGAGTCAAGAAGCAATTTGGAAATTTTGCAGAAGTGGTAAAACCTCATCAGTTCGACCAAACCAGGATAAGGGAAGTTTGACCAAACCAACCCATGGTTCGGCCTAACCTTCCCTGTAGTCCAGCCGAACCTTCCCAGTGTTCGGTCAGACCACTCCTCTATTTAAGTTGGCTTTGTACGGACTATAAAAGTGCCATTTTAGAACGTTTTGATGTAATTAGGTTAACTTAGTTTTAATTTTCTACACATTTTTAGCTTAATCTAGAGAGAGAAACACTATTAATCTTCATTTTGGTAGAGAGAGAAAGTGTGGATTTATTCATTGATGAACTTGGATTTTGAAGAAGGAGTTTGTTGAATCCTTTATAGACCTTCATCTCTAATTAATGAGCAATCTCTTACTCTTTCTCTTTACCTTTGTTTTTTATTTTGTTTATTTACTTTGATTTTCCTTCTTTGCTTATTTATCATGTTGATGCTTATTGATTTGATGATTGATATTGTTCTCAACATGATTTGTGAGTAGTCTCTTAGCCAAGGGCGTGGGGATGGTATAGTTGCTAATTGTTCAAGCTTATAATATTGAGATTAAGTTAATTGTGATTAAAAATCTTTGTATGCTTGATATTATTTGATCTTCTTGCAAGTGCGCATTGTTAGTTGATTAAAGGTGAATATTTGCTAATAAGGAACGGAAGTTGACTTAGTTAAGGTTCATTACTATCGATTGTTCTTTGATTGCACCTCCCAATATATGGTTCTAGTGTGGAAACGTAGAGGCTATGTTAGGAGAAACCGATTAACCCCGGAAGGCGATTAGATTGAACCTTATATCGATATTCATGCATGTTTAGTTCACTAATGATTTGCTTTTATGTTATTGCATGATCAAGTGGCATCTACATCTACCCATATCCCTTGGTGTTTAGTTATATTGATTTTAACTCGTCTTATCTTTAGTTTAATCTCTTATTCATTCCTATCCTTTTGTTCCGAGATAACTTAAAGTCTAGTGATGAATGTGTTATTTATGTAATTCTCCTTGTAGTTCGACCCCTCTTCTTGCCATATACTTGTATTAGGATAAGTCGAGTGTTATAAATTGTATTTAATTTAGGTGTAGTTGTCTAATGATGCGATTATTCTTCTATCAAATTGGCGCCGTTGTCGGGGAGACGACTTCCATTGCTATTTCATTTCTTCTTTGAGACTATCTCATCTTTTATTTGTTAGTGTTTGCTACCTTTGTTACTTGTCAGTACTTACGTTCTTCTTAGAATTGTTGTATGAACAATGGACGAACCCGCTCAAGATCTTTGATTCCCATCGATCCAGAGCTAGAGAGGTCTTTGTCCCTACTTCGAAGAGAAGCAAGAGCAAGGAGTAGAAATTCTCACACCTCAACGAGAGGAGTAAGAGAATTAGAAGATACTCCACCCTCTTCACCCTCAAGTGAAGAATTAGATAGCCCTAATTCATCATCGAGTCCGGAAATCAACCCTTTCTCAACCTTTAAGTTCGAAAGTGAAGAAAGTCCTAAAATAGGAGAGAATACGCCTTTAAGTTTTCTTGGGGCTCCCGAAGCCTTTAGAGCACAAAGTGGTATCATAACTCCTACTAATCAAGCCAAAAATTTTGAGATCAAGCCTAATTTGATTGCCTTGATTGAGAGGAAACAATTCTCATGTGGAAAGTTTGAGAGTCCTCATGAGCACTTAAAAGAGTTTGAGAAATATTGTGACACAATAAAGGCCAATGGAGTGACTTAAGAATATATTCGCCTCAAGATGTTTCCATTTTCACTAATTGGGAGAGGTCTAGAATGGCTAGAGAAGGAGGTGCCCCCTAACTCTCGGACCTATGACGACGACTTTCTTTAGGAGGTTTTATAACCATAGGAAGACCGCCAAGGCTCGATCTTTGATTCAAGGTTTTCGCTAAAAGAGTGGTGAGTCTCTAAGTGGGGCATGGGAACGATACAAAGAGCTTCAACGTCAATGCCCACACCATGGGATACCCAAGTATCAACTCATTCACACTTTCTATGGAGGTCTCACACGTCAAGGAAGAACAAGCCTAGACGTCGCGGCCGGCGGTCCAATCATGAACAAAGGAGAGGATGAAGTGGAGTGTATTATAGAGGAGGCCGCAAAGCACTATGATGATTGGTATGAAGGAGAAAGTGATGCTTATTCTAGTAAGGGTGTTTATGCATTGGAGGAAGCCAACGCAATCAACAACCTCTCTACCCATATATCCAAAATGACCAAGCAAATGGATAAATTGATGAAAGAAAGGTCCAATCCTCATGGTAATACCTCCCCTCCAACCAAGGGAGGAAATGGTATCCTACTTCCTCCTCCTCTTCTTATAATACAATGGCCCAACGATGCATGTTTTGTTCTAATTGTGAAACCTATTATCATGATACCTCTCATTGTGTATATGCTTGTGAAGTTTAACCCCTTTTCCATGAACATGATGATAATATGGAAAATGTCAATGCTATGAATTTTTCTCCTAAAATGGGGAATGTAGGGAACTTGAGGCCAAACTCCAATCAAATGGGAAATTGGAATCAAGGTGGAAACCGTGGTTGGAACCAAAGTGGTGGTGGTTATGATAACTAATACCATGGTGGGGGAGGCCCTTCCAATTTCAATGGAAGAGGCTACTATAACAAAAGGGGGTATGCTAATCAAAACTAACAACCTAATTCCCGATACCATGACCATCAAAATCAAAATTTTGGTGATCAAGGTAACATGGGAATTAATCAACAAAGCAATGTTCCTAACCAAGGCACCGAAGGCAATAGGGGTCAATATGTTTCTAACTATGCCAAAACTAATAGGCCTCCGGGTTTCCATCAACCCCAACTTCCTCCACCTCAACAACCTCTTCAACTTGAAGCCCCTCCAAATGATCCCGTGATGGCTAAATTAGAAGCTCTATTGAAAATGCGTGAGGAGGATCAAAAGAAACATTAAGAGGCCCAAAAACACACCAATGCTCACACGAAAATGCTTGAGACCCTAATTGCTCAACTTGCATCTAATTCATCCGCTTCTTCTTCTTCTTCTTCTTCTTCTCACATTCCAAGGCAAGGAGTCAACCCAAAACCTTTGTATGCCATGACAACTAGGAGTTGGAAGGTAGTAGGGATGACCCTTTAGTTGAGGAAGAACCCCAAGAAGAGGTGGAGTTAGAGAATGAGGGTGAAAAAACCAATGAGCCATTGAGTGATGAAAAGGAAAAAGATGTTGAGGTGCCAAAGGAAAAAGAAGCCACCCCCTTGGCCCTAAATCGCCAACCTAGAGAGGAGAAGCTACCCTTTCCACAACGATTTGTGAGATCTAAACTTGATGCCCAATTTGGGAAGTTTTTGGAAGTCATTAAGAATTTGCATATTTTTGTCCCTTTTGTTGATGCTATGAAGCTAATGCCCCACTATTCCAAATTCTTGAAAGATCTTTTAAGTGGGAAAAGGGAGTGTGAGACGGTGAGTTTGACCGCCAATTGTAGTGCAATTCTTTCCAACAAACTTCCTACCAAATTGAAAGATCTGGGTAACTTTACCATCCCTTGTTCTATTAATGACATTGAATTTGATAAAGCCTTGTGTGATTTAGAAGCAAGTGTGAGTCTCATGCCCTATTCCGTCTACCAAAAGCTTAGTGTAGGAACCCTCTCCTCCACTAACATAACTCTCCAACTAGCGGACAGTTCCATGAAGTTCCCAATGGGAAAGGTTGAGGATAATCCCCTTAGGGTAGGAAAGTTCACATTCCCCATGGATTTCTATGTGCTAGAGATGGATGAGGATGAGAGGATTCCTTCAATTTTGGGTAGATCATTTCTAGCTACTTCTAGAGCTATCATCGATGTGAAGGAGGATAAGATATCCTTGAAAATTGACAATGATTCCATTGAGTTTGATTTGAATAATGTCATGCAACAACCCTCCTCAAGTGGTGAATTCTTCAGAGTAGATGTTCTTGATACTGTGCTTAATGAATTTTCTCACTCCCACTTGCATGCTACTAATGATCCTCTCGAAAGTGTGTTGTTGAATGAATCAAAGATATGTACTCACAAAGAAGACATACAATTCTATGAGGATTTGCTTGAGGAAAGCAAGAAGGAGTGCAAGGATGCGAGCATGGAAGAGGAGGCTCCTCACATTCATGACCTCTTTCAAGTTGAAGAAAGACAAGAGATCCCCAATGGTAAGGGAGCACCAAAGGTAGACTTGAAACCTCTACCTTTGGGCTTGAGGTATGCATTTCTTAGTCCCGATGAGTCTTTCCCCGTGATTGTCAATTCTAACCTAACGGAGGAGAAAACCTCCCTCTTGATCAATGTTTTGAGAAAACACAAGAAAGCTTTGGATTATACCATTGATGATACCAAAGGTATAAGTCCATATTTATGTATGCATAAAATTGATCTAGAGGGAGATGCCAAACCCGTTAGACAAAGGCAAAGAAAGTGGCTAAGCTTCTTGATGTGAGAATTATTTACCCAATTTCTCATAGTGATTGGGTATCTCCCGTACAAGTTGTGCCTAAGAAAGGGGGCGTGACGGTAGTGAAAAATGATCATGATCAACAGGTGCCCACTAGACTTGTTACCGGTTGGCGCATGTGTATTGACTATCGCCAACTTAACACAAGTACATGCAAAGATCATTTTCCACTACCGTTCATTGATCAAATGTTTGAAAGGCTTACAAAGCATTCCTTCTATTATTTCCTTGATGGTTACTCGGGATTTTTTTAAATCCCGATTAACCCCAAGGATCAAGAGAAGACGACTTTCACATGCCCCTACGGTACTTATACGTATTGTAGGATGCCTTTCAGGATTTGTAATGCCCCCGCAACATTCCAACGTTGCATGATGTCCATTTTTAGTGATATGATTGAGGATGAGATAGAGGTATTCATGGTTGACTTCTCCGTTGGAGGAGCCACCTATGAATATTGTCTATCTAATTTATCTCTTTGCTTAGAAAGATGTGAGAGGGCTAACCTCGTGTTGAATTGGGAAAAGTGCCACTTTATGGTGGAGGGAGATAAATTTCAACCCTATGGAGAGAGTATACATAGTTGAGATGTCGGGATAACCTTATAATTCAAAAAAAAAAATATCTTTTTTCGGTTCCCTCAAGGAATCATGAGGAGCTAGCTAGGGGATGACTTGAAACTAGTGGAGAGAACGTGGACCGTTTGGGTTGGGGCTAGGGCGGAGAGTGAATTCATTAGTTCTCTATGCTTAGATTAGGTTTGTGTCTTTCAACCCCGAGCATCTTATAACGTGTTTTCCCTCATTGAATTGAGAAAGGTGAGTACTCTTTGGTGCATGACTTTTCGTTCGAGTTCAAATGGAGCATTTTCTACATAGGTGCTTAATTTGTTTCCCTTAACCCTTGTCATGTTATGTTTGTTGTGACTTTCTCTTTGTTTTTGCATTCCTTGCTCGAAGACTAGCAAGAGGCAAGTGTAGGGGAATTTGATGAGTGGAATTTATGCCACGATTAAGGTTCATTTTGATGGTCATTTTCCCACATTTGCGGCTTGTTTGCATCCTTTTCTTTGCAATTAGTCCCCTTTCCCTTTATGCATCTTCTTTCCTAGATTTTGCCCCTTTTTCCTACTCTTTACTTTGATTTCCATGCTTATGGTTTGTAGGAACCATCGGGGTTTTGAAGAGGAGGAAGCTAAGCTCAAAGAAAGCTGAAGGAAGCAAGATTCAGAAGAGGTTCGGCCGAACGTCTAAAGGTGTGACCAAACCAGGGGTGGCCGAACGTCGAGGCAGAGTCAATAAGAAATTTGGCAATTTTGCAGGAGTGGTCGAACCTCAGACGTTCGACCAGACCAGGATAAGGGAGGTTTGACCGAACCTATCTATGGTTCGGCGGAACCTACCCTGTAGTCTGGCCGAACCTTCCCAGTGTTCGGTCGGACCACTCCTCTATTTCAGCTGGCTCTGTACGGACTATATAAGTCCAATTTTAGAACGTTTTGATGTCATTATATTAACTTAGTCTAAATTTTCTGCAGATTTTTAGCTTAATCTAGAGATAGAAACACTAGTAGTCTTCATTTTTGGTAGAGAGAGAAAGTGTGGATTTCTTCATTGATGAACTTGGATTTTGAAGAAGGAGTTTGTTGAATCCTTTACAGACCTTCATCTATAATTAATGAGCAATCTCTTACTCTTTCTCTTTACCTTTGTTTTTTATTTTGTTTAATTACTTTGATTTTCCTTCTTTGCTTATTTATCATGTTGATGCTTATTGATTTGATGATTGATATTGTTCTCAACATTATTTGTGAGTAGTCTCTTAGCCAAGGGTGTAGGGATGGTGTAGTTGCTAATTGTTCAAGCTTATAATATTGAGATTAAGTTAATTGTGATTAAAAATCTTTGTATGCTTGATATTCTTTGATCTTCTTGCAAGTGCACATTGTTAGTTGATTAAAGGTGAATCTTTGCTAACAAGGAACGAAAGTTGACTTAGTTAAGGTTCATTACTATCGATTGTTCTTTGATTGCACCTCCCAATATATGGTTCTAGTGTGGAAACATAGAGGCTATGTTAGGAGAAACCGATTAACCCCGGAAGGCGGTTAGATTGAACCTTATATCGATATTCATACATGTTTAATTCACTATTGATTTGCTTTTATGTTATTGCATGATCAAGCGACATCTACATCTAACCATCTCCCTTGGTGTTTAGTTATATTTATTTTAACTAGTTTTATCTTTAGTTTAATCTCTTAGTCATTCCTATCCTTTTGTTCCGAGATAGCTTAAAGTCTAGTGATGAATTCGGTGTTTATGTGCTTCTCCCTATGGTTCGATCCCTCTTCTTGCAATATACTTGTATTAGGATAAGTCGCGTGTAATAAATTGTATTTGATTTAGGTGTAGTTGTCTAACGGCTCGATTATTCCTCTATCATCCCTGCAAAACTAAGTCATGTCAAATGCTAAATGAGTAAATCAAATCATAAGATGAGGATAAGAGATATACCTTTTGCAGTATCGTCACGACGACAAGAAGCACGATCCCTCCATCTCATCAGCTGGTAACGAAAGGCGTCCAAACCTCTCGCCATCAGCGTCACCACTTCGCGAGAGAAGTGTCAAGAGACAAGTCAGTAGCGATAAAAAATATACGTGCAAGTAAAAAGGAAAATAAATGACTCACCCAAGTCTGTCAACGCGGTATCGATTGCTCAATAAAGCGATGATCCGGAGGAGCTAGAGGAATCATCTCCTCAACAAGGTCATACATCCCCTTGATAGGTGATGGACACAGGTGGAGCAACGAACTCTGCGTGCGCATCCTACAAGAAAAACTGGGTAATTAGTGTCTACTTGGGGACTATGCTAGAGACAAATGCGCAAGATGAAGAATGCCTCCTCTCCTCCCTCTTTCAAAATAGGTAGTGGAGCCAAATGCGGAAGTAGTGCCTCTGAATAGCATAGCTCCGGACGAGCGTGCATTCGCCAAGGCATACCCTTTGGCGCCCTACTCGCCAAAATCCTCAACCTCGCCTTATCGAATATATGCCGAGGAGGGCGAGCCGGAAAAACAAAGGCCTCTAAAGAGTGCTGAATAGCCACTCTCTCGCCAAGACACACCATAGCATCATACGTCCCCTAGAAATAGCGATGTTGAGCGATTGACAAGAGGAAAACTAGGTCATTATATTATCCTCCCTTGATCAAACTAAATTTATAAACACTTAACAAACCTTATACAAGTATGCGGTAAGTCAAGGGTTGAAACCAAAGGAATGAGTAGGGACTATGCTATAGTCTATTGTCAAGCTAAATCGAAGAACATCAATGGTTGAGGTTGGTAACTAAAATATCAAGAAGATAAACAAATCAAGGAATTCAATCAATACGATAAACACTAGGGATACCGTTTTAACGTCCATCTGCCATATTTCATAATTGAAATATGCAGCAATCGCTAGGAGGATCCAAACGGATTTAAGAATTGTGACTGGAGAAAAGGTTTCATCGTAATCAATACCATGAACTTGTCTATAACCTTTTTATACCAATCTAGATTTGTAAATGAATACATTTCCATCTTTTTCGGTTTTTAACTTGAAAATCCGCTTATATCCGATAGGTGTGTAGCATTTGGGTAAGTGAACCAAGTCCCAGACTTGATTTTAAAACATGGAAATCCATTTCAGATCTCATGGCCTCTTGCCATTTAGCATAGTAGATGCATACCATCGCTTGCTTGTAGGTTGTCGGTTCATCTCCATCCATGATTAGGATGTCCAGATTCTCGATAAAAACTAAACTAAGATATCTATTAGGTTGAGATCTTGACCTTTGAGACCTACGTAGGGTAATGGATAAAGCATTTGCATTGTCGGTTTGACTTTGCATATTTTGATCACTTTGATATTCGTCAACAGATGCTGTTTGAACAGTTTGACTGTCATTTTGATTTTGTTGCTCATCTTCACAAACTTCTTAAAGTTTGATTTTCCTCCCACTTGTCATTTTGGAAAGGTGCTCCTTCTCCAAAAAGACATCATCGCGAGAAACAAACACTATGTTCTCCGATTTGTTGTAGAAGTAATACCCTTTAGTTTCTTTTGGGTTGCCCACAAAGTAAACCTTATCATATTTGGGATGAAGTTTGTCAGAAATAAATTTCTTGACATGTGCTTCACATCCCCATATCTTCAGAAAAGACAACCAAGGAGGTTTCTTCGTCCATAACTCGTATGGAGTATTTTCTACAACTTTTGATGGAGCACGTTTTAGTGTTAGTGCTGTAGTTAAAAGTGCGTGTCCGCAGAAACATATAGGAAGATCACTAAGACCCATGGTTTATCATACCATGTCTAACAAGGTTTGATTTTTCCGTTAGGATACTCCATTCCATTATGGAGTTCCTTGAGGTGTCAGTTTTGAAAGTATACCATGATCTTTTAGATGGTCTTCGAATTCTTAGCTCAAGTATTCACCACCCCAATCCGATCGAAGGATTTTGATTTTCTTGCCAAGATGATTTTCCACTTCACTCTAAAATTCTTTGAACTTGTCAAACGATTCAGATTTATGGGACATTAGGTAGACATATCCATATCTACTATAGTCGTATGTGAAAATGATGAAATATCGATGTCCGTTTCTTGTGGCGGAGCTTATTGGTCCACATACATCGGTATGTATTAGACCCAATAACTCACTTGCTCTTTCTCCCAACTTGGAGAATGGCAACTTTATCATCTTGCCTAATAAGCATCCTTTGCAATTCTCAAAAGACTTTAAATCAAAAGAGTCAAGAACGCCTTCTTGTAGAAGCTCCTTGATCCGTTTGATGTTAATGTGGCCAAGACGACAATACCACAAGTAAGTTTGATTTGACTCCATGGTCTTAGCTCTTTTGGTAGTATTATTCACATTATAAACTTGTTTATCTTGACAAAGCAGATAAATACCATTTTCAGAATTTGTGATACCATATAAAACATTTTATCGAGATAAAACGAACATTCATTGTCTTTTACTCGAAATTAAAAACCTTTAGTGTCCAACGCCGAAATTGAAATAATATTTTTGGTAATGTTGGGAGCATAGTAACAACTATCAAGTTCTAAAACAATCCCATAGGGCAAAGAAAAACTGAGAGTTCCAACGGACACGGCCGCAATTCTGGCTCCATTTCCGACCCGGATTTAACCTTTCCCTTCTCTAACTTCCTAACGTTCCTTAGTCCCTAAGAATTGGAACAAAGGTGTGAGCCACATCCGGTATCTTATACCCATGATTTTGAGCTAGTGAAGTTTCAGTCTATAACAAATATACCTGATTCATAAGCAACGGTTCCATTCTTCTTATCTTCCTTGAATTTGAGGCAATCTCTCTTCCATTGTCTCTTCTTTTTACAATAGAAGCATTCGAAATTAGATTGAGAAGATGATAACTTCTTTTGCTTGTTGTCCTTGGTAGCTTTTGGCTAAGGCGGAAAGTTCTTCTTACCTTTCCCTTTGAAGCCTTTCTTCTTTTTTCCCATGCGCTTGAATGGCTTTCCCTATTTTATCATGAGCATATCATGTTTTCCCTCATCCTTTAGCGTTTGCTCGGCTTGCTTCGACATACCATGAAGCTCGGTGAGGGTTTTCTCCAAGATGTGCATATTATAGTTCATCTTGAACTTATCATAGCCTTTGTGCATCGAGTGGAAAATGATGTCAATTACCATCTTGGTTGAATACCAAGCATCAAGCCTACCCATGTTCACAAATAATCCTATCATTTTGAGTACATGTGGGCTGACTGACACTCCTTTCTTGAGCTTGCTCTCAAGGATCTGTCCGGTGGGTTTCAAACCTCTCCGTTTTGGCCTGCTCTTGGAACATATTCTGCAGCTTAGAAATGATCTCAAAAATTGTCTCCTTCTTAAAGAAAATCCTTTGAAGCTCGGGAGACATTGTGGCCAACATGATGCATTTGACATCCCGATTGGCACTTTGCCATCTGTTTAGGACAGCCTAAGTCACTTCCTCATTAGAAGAATTGGGTATTTCCTCATCAATGACATATTCCTTTTGCTCTTGCATGAGAACAATTCGCAAATTTCTTTGCCAATATAATCAAGAAAATTTTCCCCACTCAACTTCTCCTTGTCGAGAATTGAGCGTAATGGAAACTGGTTGTTTGAGTTCCTTGAAGACATGATTCTACAAATGAAAGAATTTTAATGAAAAACCATTCATGGTACTTAAATAAGATTGAATTTTAATTCATGCATATTTCAAACTTATTTAACGTCTTATTTACACATAAAATTGTCCCTATTTAGTGAAAATAAGTCGATTCCAAGATCCAAGGAAACAAAGAGTGGCTAACCATGCTTTGGCTTGTCTTAGCACTCAATCTCCCAAGGTAAGTAACTCTTTTCTAATGGCTCCAAGCTACTCTTGGTTGAATAAATCGTCACATCTAATGCTCTCTCAAAAAATTATATCTTCCAATATGAAGATAAACAAATTTCTATCACAAGTTTCAAGCTTTATGATTCCAATCAACTTAAAAATGATTAAATCAACAAAGTTCTACAAAAAATTCATGGAATTTAGTAACTCAAAGTTTCAAAAACATAACATAATTGATGATTAAATCTTTAGTACTTATAAGCCTCAAAGAACAACAATTTCACACTTAATGCAATTAATTTGCAATTGTGTGAAAAATAAAACCAAGCTTTCAAACACATATTACCACAAGTAATCATGCCTAAGGAGGTTTAAAATTGCATATAAAATATGTATTGAACCAATTACATGACCACCATAAATATGAAATTAATTTTCAAGGTTATAAAGACTTAAAAGTTTTCGTAAAAACGAAAAATCCCTCGAAAAGTGCATTTCTTGTCGTTTTATGGCTAAAAACCGAGTCCTAATAGGGTAAAACCATTTCTAAAACGCCTTTTCCACCAGAAGTTCACTATTTATGGGTCAAAATCTGGGTTCGGGAGCTGAAGTCAGCTCTAATACGAGGTTAAAATGGATAAACAAGACACTAATCTCATTAGCAACTTAAAACCAGAAAAATTAAGCCATAAAAACACCTTGAAAATATCATGATTTTAAATATAAATGAACGAGGCTCTGATACCACTGTTAGGGTTTGGTGAGTCCGACTCACCGCGAAAACAAACAAAAAAACAAGACAGCACTCGCAATAAATATAACCATAAACATAATTAACTTAATGACAAGATTAAGATAATAAAATTACCTTTGAAGCGTGCTTCGCCCGACCACTAGGGCTCTTACTTGAAAGCTAGCCTTGATAATACGAAGGGCTCCAACGATAATCCACTAGCAACACAATCACCGACTAGGTCCAATGCCTTGCGGTTAGCAAAGCCCGACCGAAAAACCCGAGTAATTGAGGTCAAAGGTTTTCACAAAGGTGATACCTTTTTCAACTATTGAGTTCAAAGGTTTTCACTACTAATGATCCATTTTTCAACTCTTATTCAAGCATCATTTCCAATGTCCCAACTTGGGTATTTATAGGGAATGATGGAAGTATGATTATCTCTCCCATCAATGTGGGAAAATGAGATTTTCACATTTAATTTTAAAGCTAAAACAAAATTATTTAAGCAAACTAGTAATAAATTGACAAGTGTTAACCATACATGAGAGAGTAAGTGAGGACAACCTGGAGAGGGGGGGACCAAACTTTTTCCCCACTCTCTCCCTCACCTTGCCCACATGGAAACCCCCACTTGGGCACCAAGGCACCCAAGTGGGCTTCTCATTTTGTTGTTGCCCCTAGCCTCGGCCCAACCATTCCCGCACCACAAAGTGCGAGATGCTGTTGTTCTTGGCCAGTAAGCCATGCATCCCAAGTGTGGGCTGCTGCCGAGACCTGGTGTCGTGGGCTGCTGCCTTGTGCGTGCACTTGGCAGCGGCAACCATGCTAGCATTGGTGCGCTAGCACACACCAGCCATCTAAGTCTCGGCTTGGTGTGCATGCTAGCCACCATGCTACGCATTGTGCCCTTAGCACTCGATTTGCTCGGGGCATTCCAATGCTAGGGGTATTTAGGGAAATACGTTGATTTATTACTATTTGCACGTCTTGTCTTTCACTATTTTCAATTCGACTTTCGACACTCTAAGATCGAATTTTCGACGTCTAAATATTTATTACTCGGTTGACTCATTAATTCCTTCCGAATTAATCTGTCGCTTCGGTTTGTTAGTTGCTTGGGTGTGACCCGAAGGGTTTGGTGAAGATTAAGCAGTAATATTAATTATACATTAATATTATTGATCGAAAGCGGCCTCCACCTAGGCATTCCGATCACTTGACTTTACTAAATTATTAGCTTTCTAATAATTCTAAACCCCCTATCGGAATAATACACTTGTTCGTAGGACACTATTCCTTTCAATATGATGATGATGAATTTGTTGTTTAGCTTAGTTTTGATCTTGATTTCCATGGTTTGTGAGTAGTTTTCTTTTTAGGGGGATGGTGAAGCATGTATGGGTAACGGATTGATGCTAAATGGGGGAAATTGATGGAGTTGATGTTGTGATTAAATTGGTTGATTGATTATGTGCATGTGTGTGATAGATTGAAGAGTAGCCAACTTTGATTGTTGCACTAGATTGCATTGTAAGATCACATTGATACGGACAATTGATTTGTGAATTGCATTTGTCGATTAAGTTGGTTTGTTAAGTTCCTAGCTAGAGTCTCTCGTAGTTGACGCTAGTTTTACCTCTAGGAGAATAACTTATCATACTCTTTTGATTACATTATTGATTTTCCCTCGCAATACTCGACTTATTCAATTCCAATCCCGATTAGTTGTGTCCATTGCAAGTATATGTTGATCTTAAAACCTAGAGTTTGATATATTTGAATTCATCTAGTTTGTTTAGTTATCTTAGAATACACACTCCTCTATTTCACCTTTTCAAAATAGCTTAACTCTAGCAATAGTAACCACCTCCCATTCCTAGTGGTTCGACCCTTGACTTACTCCTATACTAGTAAAAGGGTGTGTTGAGTGATATAAATTTTTTTTGGCCTAGGGAAGATAAGTCCAACGACCTAGTCTCAACCTTCGTCAATGTCCACACGTCTCTGAACAAAAGTGCTTGATTAGGGATGTTCACTCGTCTTTTAACAAAGGAGCTTAAAAGAGATGTCCACGCCTCTCTGAACAAAAGAGCTAGAAATGTCCACGCGTCTCCAAAAAAAAAAAAAAAAAAAAAAATTGAAAGATATGTCCACGCGTCTCTGAACAATAGAGCTTTGAAAGATGTGCCCACGTGTCTCTGAGAAAAAGAGCTTTATGATATGTCCACGCATCTCTGAACAAAGGAGCTTTGGTACTTGAATATTTGTTGAGATTGTTCAGCTTGCTGCGAACAGGAGCGTTGCTGAATGGTTGTATCCTGTAAAAATCACAAGATTGCCAAAGGAATTTGCTGGTGTTTTTCTTAGGGTTGACCTAAGGTGATTAACTGACATGAGGTTAACTCAATGTGTTTTGACACATGTGTGACTCTTGTGTGACTTAATGTGTTTTGACACATGCGTTAGACTCAATTCGAGGTGGCATGACTCAATGTACATGACGCGTGTGTACATTATAATGCGATTGTACGATTCAAAAAATTCAAAAAAGCGAAAAAAAAAAAATTCCGTCATTTTTTTTTGGTACCGACTTTCTCCCGAAAAAGAAAGACATGAAAAGGAAGAAGTGATGTGTTGGATGGTATGTTGAATGAGCTTAGTCAAGTGTATGCATCGACGTTGTATACTAGGGTGTGAAGATTATAACATCCAAGGCTATCTTAATTGTTGATTTTAGATGAAAGTATTTAAGTAACTTAGGCACGGAGGCTAAGCACTTCATATTTTGTGACACAATGATGATTATGACCTTAATATGCCAAGATATGCTTCAATACACTAGGTGAAAAAAGGGCTTTGGCAGCGGTTCAAACCCGGTCTAAGGCACCGGTTTGAACCGCTACCTATGTGGGGGGTGCCAAATACCCCCCTTTTTAGCACTGGTTCAAAACCGGTGCCCTATACCCTATTTGGCACCAGTTAACCAGTGCCTTTAACTGTTTTGGGCACCGGTTAACCGGTGCCTTTTTACTCAATTATTTTTTTTTTTTCCAATTTTCGTGCAATAATATTTTTTTAAAAAAAAAAACCTGTTTCCAGCAATAATAATAACCTGTAATTCTGGAAATTATATTAAATAAAATAATTAATAATTTTATTATTATAATTACTAATAGTAATAATATTATTAATTATTACAATAAGATACACAAGTAATATTAAAAACAAGAATTCATATATATATATAGATATAAATATTCCCAAACGCAATACATTAAAAAAAAAGTGTTATATATATATATATACAAATGATAGTAAGTAAATATATAATAAATAATAATGTATATAGTTCAAAAGTTAACATAAATAATTTACAATTAAAATGCCATTTACATGTTGAAGGTGATAAAAGACGCCAACATGTCACAAACTTCATTAAGCTCCTTGATAGTCAATGGACAATCGTTTTAGACCTTGCAAAACTTGAAATACAAAAACATTATGTTAGAATTAATTAATTAGGCAAAACAATATGTATTTATCAAATATTACCTATTTGACTTCTATGTAGCCTATTTCCTACATTACTTATCTAATGAACTATTATTTTGTCATAACATGTCAATGTTGTGTAGTTTTATGTGTCTAAGCCTTAAAATTGAATCAAAAGAGCATTTTATTATGGTTTATGACGCTTTTTATAAATAAAATGGCCCGAATATGACCTATATGACTTTACTTGGCCATTTTCCTACATTTCTTATTAAATAAACTTTATTTATCTCATAAAATGTCAATATTATCTAGTTATAGGTGTATAAGGAAAGAAATCACATCAAAAGAGCATATTAACACAAAATGGCCCAAATATGGCCCATATGACTTCTATTCAGCCCATTTTCTACTTTTCTTGTCAAATGACCTTTTTATTTCTCATAACATGTCAATGTTGGGTAATATTATGTGTTTATGGCTATAAATCACATCAATATATTATTTCAATAAGTTTAACAACACATTTTACTCAAAATGGCCCAAATAGGGCTTATATGACTTTTATGTAGCCCATTTCCTACATTACTTATCAAATGAACTATTTCTTTCTCTTAACATGTCAATGACACCTAGTTTTATGTGTCTAAGACATAAAATTGAATCAAAAGAGCATTTTATTAAGGTTTAAGACGTTTTTTACTCAAAATGGCCCGAATATGGCCTATATGACTTTACTTTGCCAATTTCCTACATTTCTTATTAAATGAACTTTATTTATCTCATAAAATGTCAATATTATCTAGTTATAGATGTATAAGGAAAGAAATCACATCAAAAGAGCATATTAACACAAAATGGCCCAAATATGACCCATATGACTTCTATTCAGCCCATTTTCTACCTTTCGTGTCAAATCACCTTTTTAATTCTCATAACATGTCAGTGTTGGGTAATATTAGGTGTCTTTTGATAAAAATCACATAAATGTATTATTTCAATAAGTTTAACAACGCATTTTACTCAAAATGGCCCAAATATGGCCTGTATGATTTTTATGTAGCCCATTTCCTACATTACTTATCAAATGAACTATTTATTTCTCATAACATGTCAATGTTGTGTAGTTTTACGTGTCTAAGCTCTAAAATTGAATCAAAATAGCATTTTATTAAGGTTTATGACGCTTTTTACTCAAAATGGCCCGAATATGGCCTATATGACTTTACTTTGCCCATTTCATACATTTCTTATGAAATGAACTTTATTTATCTCATAACATGTCAATATTATCTAGTTATAGGTGTTTAAGGAAATAAATCACATCAAAAGAGCATATTAACACAAAATAGCCCATATGACTTATATTCAGCCCATATTCTACCTTTCTTGTCAAATCACCTATTTAATTCTCATATAACATGTCAGTGTTGGGTAATATTAGGTTTCTAAGGCTAAAAATACATCAATATAGCATTTCATTAAGTTTTAGGACTTACCTCATCAAGTTGTTGAGTGTCGCATCTTTGGCCTTTCCCTTTCCCTTGCTCTTCTCCTTCCCTTTTTTCAAAACATTTTCATCTTCTATTCTCGGTTCCTTCCCCTTTCTAACCTTTTCTTGAGGCTACAATTCTGGACGGAGCCCCATCTCTTTCAAATCTAACCGTGCACCCTTTCCGTCCTTTGTTTTTCCAGGGATATTCATAAGCGTTCCCAGAAGAGCATCACACACATTCTTCTCTATATGCATCACATCAAGAGAATGCCTAACATCATGTTCTCTCTAGTACGGAAGCTTCCAAAAGATTGATTCTTTCTTAAACAGAGAAGCTTAGACCACATTTTTTTTCTGATTTTCCAAACACCGTTCGTATCCCTTTCACTAGAGCACAAATCTCAGCACCAGTCAATGGTCTAGGCGCATTATCCTCTTCCACGGTTCCATCGAAAGCCTTTTTCTGCCTACGGTACGGGTGATCACGCCTAAGGAACCTTCGAGTCTGTAGGTAGACATCTCTGTGAGAATGAGTAAGGTATATGCTTGATGTGTCATCAATACATATGAGGCATGCTTTTTTCCCTTTGACCTTGTGCCCACACAAGTTCCCATATGCAGGGAAGTCATTCATGGTCCACATAAGGGCTGCACACAATGTGAACATCTCGTTCTGATGAGCATTGAAAACGGAAACCCCTTCGTCCCACATCTTTCTTATGTCGTCAATAAGCGGCGCAAGGTAAACATCTATGTCGTTTGCAGTTTGCTTAGGAAAAGTTATTAGCAATGAAAACATTACATACTTACGTTTCATGCACAGCCAAGAAGGCAAATTATAAATCACTAAAAGTACTGGACATGTGCTGTGTTGGGTACTAAGAGTGCCAAATGGATTCATCCCGTCCGTGCACAACCAAAGCCTTAAATTTCTGACTTCATCACCAAATTCCTCAAACTTCAATTCAATGTTCTTCCACTGTGGAGAGTCAGCTAGATGCTTCATCATTCTGTTTTTCTTTCTTCCCTCTACATGCCACCTCAAGTATTTAGCATCTTTTGGTATTGAGAACAGATGCTTAAACCTTGGAATAATGGGAAGATACCACAACACCTTAGCAGGAGGTCCTTCCGTGCTAAGATTGCAACTCATGCGCTTATAGCGCGATCGCTTGCATCGTGGACACTCCTGCAGTTGTTCATACTCATTTCGATACAGAATAAAGTCATTAGGACATGCATGTATCTTCTTATACTCCAAACCAAAGGGACACATGAGCTTCTTTGCGTAATAGTAAGACTTAGGAATTTCATTCCCATCAGGTAACATATCACTTAGTGCGGTCAACAAAGAAGTAAAACTAATGTCCGTCTACCAATGCTTCAACTTAATGTTAAAAAGTGTTAGCACGACCGATAATTTGGAGTATTTTTTGCACCGGAATACAAAGGCTTTTTGGAAGCCTCCGATAATAACTCAAACACTCCACCTTCAACACCATGCAACATCTCATCCACTTGTTCATGCTTGATCTTATCCGCCTGATTATCATCGGCTCCATCATCATCATTATCAACAATATAGTCATCATTCTTGTATTCCTCGTCAACATGAATCTCATTGCTTCTAACACGCACATCATTCTGATCAAGATCCCCACTGTACTCTCCACTTTTTCCGTGTCAAATCCACACATGGTATAAATGCCTAAACCCACGACATAATACATGATCTCTAATGATTTCAACACTATCGACCACATTCACATTATTACAATAAACACAAGGACAATAAAGGCCTTTGCCACCCAGTTTGCGTTGATAAGCTAAAGCCCTCTCGCAAAACTCTTGAACCCCATTCATAAATTCCAATGTATCGCGTCTACCATACATCCAACCACGATCCTTCTCCATTTAGTAAAATGTCTCTAAACATATATAGCAACATATAATGAATAATGTGTAATTGCTACATATTTAATGTAAATCAAATTCAAGTACAAAACGTCAATATACCATTCATATAGTGAAAAAATGCATGTTTCCAAAGGGTCCTTATCACTCCAACCTTACCCATCCTTGAATGTCTACTCTCACTAGTGAATGTATGTCAACTTTCAAATTTTAAGGAAAATCCAGCAGTATTTCCCCCTAGTTCTCCAAGTACACGATGTAGATAATTAATTACCCACATATGTACCCAGAGAACATAGTGAGGAAATGGTAAGCCAAGATGTTCCTTAAAATTGAAAAGAAAACATACATTCACCACTTAAGTGAGAGTACACATTCAAGAACAGTCCCAACCGGGGACTATTCGAGACTTTCTCCTAATGAGAAAGCCTTGAACAGGTATCTAGGCATATGATGATGTAAGTATTCTATATATTGTTGTATTTATTTGCAATTAAACAATACACAAGTTGAAATTTCATGAATAAATTTTTATTAAATGGATAAATAGAAAGAAATATAGCTAAGTAAAGTTTATGAGTCATACCAATATAGCAACTACACACATGAGCTCAATATGTAGTCCTCAAGCTTAACTCGTGCTTCAATTCACATATGAATCTATATATTAAAAACACAAAAAACAAAATACAAAAATTATGTTAAATATTATGTATGTACTTCTCTTAACATGTCAATTCACTAATTTATTTCTAAGCTAAAACACATCATTCATCGAACTAACAATTGCTAAACTATGTATTCACTACTTTATTCAAAATTCATTTTTTTTATTCAAAATTGCTAAACTAAAAAGGTTACTAATCTCTAATTTTTTTCATTTTATTTATTAAAAATTGCAAAACTAAAAAGGTTACTAATCTCTAACCATTATAACAAACCAAATTTCAACTAATTAAGTAACAAGGCCAATATTCTCTACTTTATTCAAAATTACACATCAAAACAAATTAAATTTACCATTAAAACATACTAATATCCAACTAAATGAGTAACAAGGTTACTAATTTCTTATATTTTCACAATTTCCCAATAAAAACCCAATAATTGAAACAAATTGAAGTAAAATTATATTCTAACCTAAATTTTAATTTGCCTAACAATTCTTCAACATGTAAAAAAAATTAATATAAGTACATAAATGGAAAATTATTGTGAATAAAGAAAAAAAAATTATACTTAAAACAATCAAATTATTACAATTTAATGTAGCTTGAAGGGAGGAGAGAAAAAAAAAATTATACCTTCAGGGCTGTGGCGCAGGAAACGAAGAGATGAGGTCGGTGGTCTTCGAACAGGGGAGCATAAGACACGAGCTGTGGTCTTCGAACAGGGGAGAAGAGAGGTTGTGCGACGTCTTCGAACCTCCGTTCAAGGTGGCAGCAATGGTGGAGGGAAAAGTGGAGGCGCAATCGAATTTTGTGGGTTTGCTCGAATGAAACAGTAGGAAGAAAGGAAGGGCAAGAAAGGAGAAAAAAAAGGGCGACATTTTTTTTTATTAAATTCTACCAGTTAACAAAGGCCGGTGAAGGTGGCGGTTGTGGTGGAGGGAAAAGGTGGAGGGTGGTTTTCGCTCAGCTCTAATGAATGAAACAGTGAGATGGAGTAGGGAATGTAAGAGAAAGAGAGGAAGAAGAAGAAAAGGCCGCGTTTTTTTTAATTTGGCACCGGTTCAATTGGCACCAGTTCAAACCGGTGCTTTTTGTTATTTTTGGCACCGGTTCAGGCTAAACTGGTGCCTTATCTCTTGTTCTAAAATCCCGCCCATTTCTAGACTGATTTTGGCCACCGGTTTGGCCTTAACCGGTGCCATATGGGGGCTGCCTATTGCTATTTTTCTACTAATGGTATTATGTTAAGATTTCATGACAAAGGGTTCCTAAAGGAAATGCTATTTGGTCTATGAGTTTTGTGCAATGTGTGAAAGTGACACTCAGTTAGGCTGCAAAGGCTAAGGATATGGAAAAAATATTATTTCGAGAAGAGTCAAATGATGGTGACTCTTAGGCTAGGTAAGCTAATGATGTGGGGATCAAGCCCTTAAGTCTAGCTCTAAATGGATGTGATGTGCATAGGAGATCCCTTTATATGATCACGAATGAATGCATTTTATTACGGCCACCGCTCAATGTGAGGTTGCCTACGTATCCGTTAGGAATCAGGCCAAAAGTAGCTCTAGCCGAACCTTGCACAAGTATATGTATAACTCAAAGAGGCCTTTGAATAGTTGTAACATGGTAAGGCTAAAGGTTGAAGAAGAAAGGGATAAAGGATCAAGACCCTAGATAAGCCCCCCAAGGTGTGCAACCTTGCTTTTGAATCGTAGTATTTGAATGCTTGAGATTTATTACTTTTGAACTCTCTTTCTTTTGTTTATTTTTTGCTCTCTCTTTCTTTTTTGCTCTTGCATTTTTTGATAAGTGTGGGCAATCCCGGTCATGCAGTCTATCACTCACTTTGATTTCATGTTTCTCAGCCACGGTAACCAGCACTCCATAAGAGACGCAATCTAAGATGTGTTCATGTCAATGACATTGGAACACTTGCCCTTTTGCATACTTTTATTATTATTGTTTTTTGTTATTTTAATCTTTTAAAATCTTTCAAGCTTTTGAATTTGGATAAGTTGCAGACCATCCTATCCCAAGGTTATATAGATGTGGGTTGAAGAAAGAAAGGCCTATCGTTAGACGAGGCTCAAAGTGGCTTTCGAAGAAAGGATTTATATATTCAAAAGGTGAAGGTGATATTATAGGCTACAAGGGTGTCTCGTATCATTGGTATACCTTGTGCTTAATTCTACATGGAATTTTATTTATTTTTTATTTAATTAACGCAATGCAATGATCATATGCGAGAAAATAAATGCTCATTTTATTAAATGGAAAGAAAAAGAAAAATCTTACAAAATAAAATCTAAGGATAGGTGCCTATGCTGAACTTATTAGGGAAAGGAAGAATGAAAAAGAAAGAGAAAGAGAGGTCATGAAATCTTGTCGTTGAAGCTCGCCTCGTGTCTTGTTCGTTGCCATCACTCGGTCTTCTTTCCGACTAGAGGGAATGGGAGCTTCTTTGCATCGACGATGTCTTGAATGAGATTTCGAAACTTATAACATTGATTTGTAGTATTATCGTTGCTTTGATGGTACTTGCAATTGGAATCTAGATTCCATTAAGGTGTTCTCCTTACAGGAGGAGGATTTTTCATAGGTCCAATTGGTGTCATGAATCCCTTGGCAAGGAGTAGATCAAAGGCATATTATAGCTCATTCCAATTGGGGTGAACTTCCTTTATTGTTCTATGGTCTTCAAAATCTTTTTATCGATGCAACTTCAATTCAGATTGGAAGAAACAGAAGAAGGGTTGTTGTTCGTCCTCCTCTTGTCACCATTGTAATAGATTTTGACCTTCTTGTTGCTCGAAGGAACAAGATCATGAATTTGGTCTTTGAGGATGAAGCACCCTTCGGTGGTGTGACCATTACCTCTATGATATTTGCAATAAGAGTTTGGATCCCAGCCAAGAAGCCGTTTCTCAGGTGTTGGGTCTTAGATTAGATCAGTGGGATGTATAAGGTTTCGACCGGGAAAATAGATAAATGCTTCATTATAAGTCATTCCTATTAGTGTATATTCTTCAATGGTCCGTTTTGCTCGTGGCTTAGGAGCATTGAGTTCTTCATTAAATCCTTGGTGAGAAATTTGTTCGATAACCATTACTCGAGTTTCTAGTCATTCTACCACGTTCAAGAGCATGGTAATTCCATCTTGTAGTTTTCGCACGTCTTTTCTTAGACTTCACAAATTTTCCTCGGCATGAAACCCCTTCCTCTTCCTCAATCATGGTCACTTCTTCAATAGAGGTTATATAAACTGCCTCGATCATGGGCTCTGCTACAGGTGTGATAAGGAGCGAAGGAACGAAGGATATTTGATCTTCTGCAATGGCTAGAATCTCGGAAGTATTATTGTTATCGATCATGTCTTGTATAGCTTCTTTGATATTCCAACACTTCTGAGTGTTGTGACCCTTTCCTTGGTGATATTTACAGTGTTTATTAGGATCCCACTTAGGTGGTCTTGCTTTTGGAACTGGGTCTTTTATGGGTCTTATTGGCATGACTAGTTTTTTGTGGTGTAGCTTGTCGAAGGCTATTTCGTAACTCATACCAAGTACACTATTAATGGACCCTTATCATGGACAATACTTAATTGGAATGGCTATTTTCATTAATAGAGAAGATTTTAAAAACAAAAAGAAAGATTTTTATTAAACTAACACATCACAAGACTTTTAACACTTTCACCTCTTTCGATAATTAAGCGACGTGAAAAGTGTTAATCACTGGGTTTTGTTTTTGGGGAGACACAATTAGGTGTCTATAATGAGTTATATCATCAAAGATACCCGAAGGTGTCAATTTGAATTTACGAATCGAGGTATGTAATGTCAGATCAATTTTCAAACTTAGATCTCGTCCTAGTTCTCAATCATTTTGTGGCGCCGCATGTCCACACTAGAGGTGTCAATTCGAAAAACCGGGTCTATTCTACTCGGGTCTGCTCTGATCGAACATGTTTGGGTCGAAATTATTCTTTTTATTTGGATCGGGTTGGGTTGTCATGGTCTATCGAGTCGGGGGCGGATATTAGTCGGGTCAACTCAAGATCGATTCATGTTCGGTTCGGATAAATTTGGATCAGGTTCAAAACGTGTTTAACCTGGTTAATTGCGGGTCAGGTGTAACACCCTAGAAATTCCTTTCCTTTAAATACACACTTTACTCTTTTTAAAATACGTTTTAGGAATATCTAAGACATTACCGCCACCATGAAAACGGCTAAGGCAACTATCAAAGATACACAGCGGAAGACTTGAAAAACAAAACTATTTAAATAACACAATTTAAAAACCAAACCAACGAAAGTAAAGTTGAAAATCAACAAAACCAAAGTCAAATAAAATCCACTACAACTTGGAACCATTTAAGACCCTTACTCAAAACCGAAACAACCGAACTTTTTTGTTAGTCCATAAAGTAATATATAGTAAAATATTCAATGCATAAAACACATCATATCCTAATGGAAGCTAGCATGATTCTCTCTTCACTCATGCCCCATCAAGAACATGCTTCAATACCTGAAAAGTGTATCTCTACTTTCCCCCACTACTCTCCATTAAAATGGATCATCGTAGGGCCAAGATAAAGACATGGCCAGACACAAACAACACACACAATCAGCAAATCTGAGTACATAAGCATAATTAAACACACTAGCATGCATTCTCCTATCATCACACACACTTACCTCATTGCACCTGTTTACAAGCACACACAACAATCAACAAGACACTCTAACTAGACACTAAATAATTCATTTAGCGTTGATTACGCATCAAATGGGTTTCCAACTATACCTATCCCAATAAATTGGGGTTAACTGACACGGGAGCTAACCATGCCAGCAACAAACCTGTGCCACACATAGGTGGCGGAATTCCAGCGCATAATAATAAAAAGGAATATACAGCGTCCTGTACTCCGTTAGAAGTTATGATCAATTGTAAAGTCACATAACTCTCCCCATATGTTCATACTCAAGGTATATACGTTCCAAGAGTTTTGGTGCGTAATCTCTTTCACTTTACGTTATTTACATATTATTAGACTTGGTGATGACCCTCAAAGCATAACAATTCAATCATCAATAATAATTCAATCACTCAAACATACCAATTTAATTCTTGAATGTTTAGTGACCACATAATATTTAATGTTGAACCCTTTTCAATTCTACCTCAGTGTCAAAGACACCTTAAACGCATAAAGCGCCAAATATCCTATCCCTCGGTGTTAAAGACACCTTAAGTGCACAAAGGCACCAACATACAATTTATCCCTTGTGTACATAGACACTTATATAGCTCCTTTCTCATGCTTAAAGCATCAATAAAAATTATATGAACCATAATAAAATTTATTTTCAATATTCCAAACATAATTAAACAATTAGTTTAATTAAACATGCTCTCTATCATGCCATATAATCATGCCAAAAATATAATTTTCCAATCCATAAACCATCACAAATAATTCATGCTTCACAATTCAATCACCAACACCAATAATTAACAATTCAATACATAAACCTTAGCATGATACTACTTGTAATTGATTGAAATTAAACCTAGCATGATTCTACATCATCAAAATATGCTAAGTACGCGAACGTACCTTGAATACGATCTTAAAATCGTCACGACTAGTAAAAATTGCTCACTTCGAAGTCTCCTACACATTAAAATTATAATAGAGCATTAAAACCCACTCTAAATAAATTTCCAGCAATATATACTATTCTAAAACCCCTCTTAAAATAATTAGAATAAGCTGAAATTATATTTAAAACACCATAATTAAGTCCCACTTAATGGGTAATTTAAATTTCCTTCAAAAACATAATATTAAGTGCTCTACATAAAATTCCGGCACTTTATTTCTAATTAAAACTTGCTGTAATTTAGTCTTAAAACAATTAAATTGAAGATCTAAACATTAATACCTCATATACTTTCATAATTTTCATAAATCAAGGACCTAGGGTTTTAAAAATTGGGCTTTTTAATTAAAAACCAAATTTGAAAATTAATTCATACAATTACAATTATCAAACATCAAAACCCCACAAACTCATAATTTATATTTAGATCCAAGAATAGATTAAATTAAAACAAGAAAGCTTAGGTTTTTTTTTTTTTTATATATGTAGTTCGAAAAAGGGGGGAAAAGGGGAGGAAGAACGGCAGCCACCACCGGCTGCCGGCTGCTGGCGGCGGCGACTGCCTGCTGCCTGCGGCTTGCGCTGCTGGCAGCGGCGGCCACCAGCTGCCAGCTGCCGGTGGCTGGCAGCGGTGGTGAGGGAGGAGGGCAGCCGAAAAAAATAAGGGGAAGGGGAAAAAGAAAAAGAAAGAAAAATAAGGAGGAGAGAGAGAGAAGTTTACCTTGGGTTTTCTCCACTCTGGGCAAAGTTTGATTTGCCTCATAAGTGGGATATTTATACCCCTTCTCTACTAACCCTCTTCCAGGTTTTCCTAATTCCTTCCCTAATAAAACTTGTTGAAAAATTAAACATTCCTAAAATAAAACCCCAACTTTTAAATAAAATAATTAAATAAACTTTCCTTTAATAATAATATTAATTAAAATACTTTAATTAAAATAATTACAACTATTTAAAAACTTTATACAATACATACTTTAAATAAAATACGTATAAAAATACGGGGTATTACATCAAGTGAATTTGGGTTGGGTTGATTTCGATTCGGATGATTTCCGTTCGGTCAACTTTGATTTGATTAAGATAAGGTTGACTCGTTTATTGATTAATAGGTCAATTTCAATTCAATTCATTTATGTGTTCAAGTTCAATTCAATCATATCTTTTATCGATTTGAAAGAAGAGGTTTTAATGTTCAAGTATTACAAATTATTTGTATCAAATTTTAGAAGAGACGGATATAAAGCTCAGAAAGTAATTTTATATAATTGGTATATACATGAAGTAAACTTATTACTTTGGATTATTTCTTTGTAGTAAAAAACACCAACATATATATTTTTTTTATTGATAAAAGGAAAATGGGGCAACAAAGCCTCCACCCTAACCATAACACCTACTCAGAGTGGCTAAGTTATGTGCTCTATGCACATTAGATCTATATAGTTTTATACACTCCTCGTACACATTGTATTGCTTTCAGTATAGCTAGTCCCTCAGTTTTGTGTTGGAGTTGAAGCAAACACCCACACACTTCCTTGTATGTGTAGCAGACCAGTTCCTTCAGCTATCAAACCCACTGCTACCCTCAATGTATTGCATCTCTTCCTCTTCTGTTGTTTCCATGCTCCATCCACCTGAATTGTGTGTGATGGACTGCTGGTGGCTTTGCCCTGCTTCCAAATAGCTGGTATTTTGGTCTTCCCTCTTTCAAAGTGGCCTTGGTTAGTAAATATAGTATTCTTAGTATAAGAACTTAAATAAAAAGCAATAATTAATTATGGTCGGGTTAAATTCAGATTGGGTGAAAATCAAATCGAGTTAAAAATCGGATCGGGTTAATATAAGTTTGGTTCAAAACAGATCGGATTATGTTGGTTATTTGCTGGGTCAATTTTGGATCAGGCTTAGCTTGGGTCGGATCGATTCAGTTCCTTTTGAATTCTGATCGAGTCAAATCGGATTCAGGTTGAGTTCAAGTCAGATCACATCAATGCCGGATTAAGTTCATATCGGGTAAAGTTAGGATTCGAGTTGAGTTTAGTTTGATGACAAATCGAGTTTTGATTTTGAATTTCTCGGATTAAATTCAGATCGGTTACAATTCAAAAACGGATAGTTTATTGTTGGTCGGTTTGGCTTTGAACTTCTAGTCCATACAAGATACCTAGAGTTGTTAATTTGGACATCAATCATTCTAAATTTTTTTTTAAATATAAATAAAAATTTAAATCAGATATGTTTATGTTAGTTTCTTATAATTAAGACAAGTATGGTTTTGACATTTTTGAACGCCTTAGGAAGATTTCATTAACTCAAAGTTTTTGTCATATACGTCAAAAGTCCAACAATGTCCATATTCTTTTTAAATATCATTAATATAAGTCCATCAACCCACATTTTCATTAATGAAAATGTATTACGATGTTATTACTGTAATTATATCAATTGTAATCGTGAGGATAATATTGTACTTGTAATTTATTCTACGCATGTGTTTAATTGACTAAACTGATCTGAACTTGTAATTTCTTCTACGCCATTTTAAATATCATTATATCTGGGCTCTTACCAGTTTTGATGGCAGTACCTATCAAGGAGAGGATTCTTTTCAGACAACAGATTCTGCCAACTGTATGGTGGACTCAATGTTAAGGGGTATTAGTATGGCGGTGGAGCAACATCTATGGCACTTAGAGGTTATTATTCCAGATACCAGGCTAGCCAAATGGGTGCAAGTGATCCTACAGGAGCTATCCAAGCTAGGGGATCTCTTAGCAACATTAGATCTCTCTTACCTTCTTTTCACTGTTTTAGCATAAGTAGTTGTAAGGTATTCCAGGGATTGATTTACCTTTTTCTCAATTGTAAAAAAAAAATAAAAAAAAATCAAGCTGAATATTTTAGGTAAGAAGGAAATTAAGAATTGAATTGTAAATAACTTGGAAAGAAAAAAGCCATAGTACATCCGTATTTTTTATCTGCTTATTTTATGAAATCAAGAGAAATTAAAAAAGGAAAAAGAATTATTTTTTAAAATTAAAAAAATAAAAAAAAGAAAAGAATTAAAACAAAATCCTACTCAGCAAATGCATACCAATCATGATAGAACTTCAAACGTCCAGACATAATTTTGCTAGTCATCATTGCAGGACTTCCGATTTTATTTTTTTGAAACCGACTTATGATTGAAATTGAGTTTCAAAAAATTTAAAATGTCGAAAATATTTCAAAAATTGTTACAAAAATAATGCATTTATTGATTAAAAAAAAATTATACTGCAAATTTATAAGAATAAAAAACAATCATCAAAATTTGATTTAATTCACTTTTCAACACTTTAAAACATGAGAAAACTGATGAAAATACCTTTGAGCATCGTCTGAGCCACAATGCTTCAAAACACCAATCAACTTCATAAAGCCCATCATATCTGAGTGCGTAACTTGTAACCAAAAAATATTAGTAACAAGCGGTATTAAGAAGATTGAAAGACATGTCAAAAGCTTATCGGCTCGAATTCATCGGGCAGGGACTCGTGCACATGTCTGAAACCTTCTGGAGCATCAGCAATATAATCCAAAATCATGCCAATTAGTCCCGGGTAAAAAATGGACTTAGGAGGGAGCTCGACCTTCCCCCTACGTTGAGTAGTCGCCTAAAACATGATCGAATAATCAGGTTATTCGACGGTTTAAATAAGCACTAGCAAAATATAATTCCAAAAGCAAACCTTGGGAAGACATGGCAGAGGGCCCAAGTAAGGAAGCAAGCCCTAGAAGTAATCGATCTATATACGCACAAACTCCTGCCAAGGAAATGTATAGCGCTCCCCCTTGTCTAGTATCTTCCCCAACAAGCATGAGTCTAACATCGACTTAAGTGGAGGCAATGGCACCACAAAGCGATCAAGGATGTGCTATCTAAAAATACGTTCTCCAAGGTACCAAAAGAGATTGCAATGAATGACGAGAAATAACATCAAAGTAAAAAATAATACACTGTGAAATTGACCCTTACACCAACACTAGAGGTGCCCCGACGCAGCAACCCGCGCAAACTCAATACGGACTCCACTCGTGACTCACCTCGGTCACGCCTGCTAGCCCTAATAGGGAAGTCATGGAGCGCTCCACGACGTCGTCAAGGGGACAATCTTGGAAAGTACTCATAGAACCATAGCTACAACAAGAATAACCTTTAAGAATATGAGCATAACCGATAAAAGACAAACAAGAAGAGGAAAAGATCATCACCTATACGACTCTCCACAAACCATAGATAGCAACAACGACCTGGTCATTCAGCTGCCTGCAGCCATGAGGCAACGATGAGAGTAGATAAGGATATCCAATACTAGCCCAACTTTAGGATCCTATCTCACGGATTCTGACTAGAGACGGTACGTAGTAAACAAGCGCACAAGAACCACTATCATGAGAAAGAGTCCCGTAAATAAGGATCAAGATAAATATCCATACCCCCTGCTCAGGTGTCGTCTCTGCTATGTCAAAACCATAGGCAAGAACAGAAGCCTACTCTGATCGCCCACTCTTAGGACCACCCCGAGGCACCGGACGAGTCCTGTTGCTCAACGACGAGACCTAACAACTCCGCTACCTCACTCGTCCCCAAGTAAGGTCAGGAATCTACTGTACAGGTCTCTTGGTGAAGCGTAAGCCGCTGATCATGCTGAAATCCAGAGGAGTCACCGTTATCTCCCCCCAAGAAAAGTGTAAAGTGTTGGTAGTATCCCAAAAATACCCCAACATCGCTCGAACAATTGTCGCACCACAACCTTGGGGGCTGCAAAATCCCACAACCGATGAATAGAAATCTCATAAACCAGTAGACTCCCTCAAGGCGTTGGTGACAGGATCCCCTGTGATGATCCTGTATAGCCGAGGAATCAAGTCTCCAGCTCCTGATCCATGATGGCGAAGCACGCCTTCGACTACGCCGGTAAGTGGACGACGAGAAATATGGTTCTTACGACAGAAAACCAACTCGTATGATGTCCACGGAGGTGGAGTCCACCTACCCCTACTCGTAGAGGGGCGAGGCTCAGTCTCCAAGGCATTGTCTATGCCATCGGGAACCGTGAGAGTGCACTCTCGGAAAGCTTGACGCCAGTTACGAGTATAAATGTCTTGATCTCTTTGTCTACGCATGCTATTACGTTCAAACAAAAATAAAAATCTAAATACTTAGCATCACTTCCAAAGTTACTTAGTTATTTATTCACAAAAAAAACACAGCTTAACAGCTACCTCAAGTTGTATCTTCTGTTATACACTAAATTTTTACCTCAAGGCTAAAAATTAGCAAAATAATAGAATTATTTCTAGTACTTAGTTTCTTCATGACCAAATAATACTATAGTTCTTCTATTTGCATGATAATATGTTCTCCATTACAATATAGTACATACACAAAAATAGAGCATGTTTCGAAAGTTGCACAAAAACAATAGATCGGTACATCATAGCATTTTTTACAAGATCTACAATAATTATGTCATTATTTCAAGTAGAAAGAAACAACAAGAACACCATTCAAAAACAAAGTAGTACAAATAATGGTGATTTGCTGATTTCTTGACCAAATCATGCAAATTAAGTCTCAAATTGCTCACAAACCAACACACATTCATATACAAGCTAATTCATGGCAAGAATATTTACATAAAAGCGCAATATGAAAAACCCCCCAATTTGAGTTTTTTAAGGGTTTCAAGCAAATATGGCTCATTTACAACATGATTTGAGACATAAGACAAGGAAACTTACATAGACCCTTATAAAGATTCGAAAATGAGGAAGCTAGCAAGAGATTTGAGTAAGTTTGATAAAGATTTGAGTGAGAAAAGCAAGTAAAACTACAGCAAGGAAGTCGAACACCGCAGCTCGAACACTATGGCACGACAATTCACATCTTGACACGGTACCTCAGCTCGTGTCGCGGTGTAGTTCCACGCAACACGGCGAAACAACAACGACAATAGCAAAGAATTTGAATAGCAGCGGCGAAGGAATCGGTGATACTTCAAACACCGTGACACAGTAGCTCGCTCTGCGACACGGTAATGACCGTCGTGTCATGGTGGTAGGCGCCGCGACGCTGTAAACTGGGCAAGAACAAAAAAAGGACGAGCTAACCTTTAAAAAACAGTGAAAGTAGTGAACTCAAACTCAATGAGAAAATGAAATGAAGAAGGAAGTAAAAAAAAATTTCAATTTAAAGGGAAAAGCAAGTCCCATGACACGACTTAAGCCCCGTTCCTTGGTATCCGTTGCCGTGTAACGACACGTTTGACGTGGCGCGATAACATTTGCAGATCAAATGCGCTGAAATCGAAGCTGTTGACCAGATTAGCAACAAAAAACAGTCCTTTGTCACATAATACATTACCGCGTGACGGGATTAAATGTCGTGTCACGGCGTTCTTCGACATGACATGGTGCATAGGCGTTTGATCCGTACTCTCCTTGCAAATATTCCTAGCATCTTTGACTAAGTTCAAACTATTTTCCGCTGCTTATGGACAGTTATTTTCTTACTGAAAATACGCGGAAAATTCTAACTGATATTTAAATGGTACCAAAATTACCATTTTACCCTTAGCAAGCATCAAAATCACATTTTTGATATTTAGCACCTAGTTTGACAAGTTTTTCCTCAAGCATGGAAAGTATTTTCGGTGGATTTCTTCAACCATAGAAAAATCACTAAATCCTTCTGTGGACTTTCCTCAAGCATGAAAAGTATTATCAACGGATTTCTTCATGCATAGAAAAACCGCCAAATTCATCTGTCAGCTTTCCTCAAGCATGGAAAGTATTATCGGTGGATTTCTTAAAGCATAATAAAACAGTGAAATTAATTTATCGGCTTTCCTCAACCATAGAAGGTATTATCTGGTGAATTTCTTTAAGTATAGAAAGCCTCCAAAAGTCATATGTTAACATTCCTTAAGCATGGAGTGTATTATTGGTGGATTTCTTCAAGCATAGAAAAACTGCCAAATTCATCTATCGACTTTCCTGAAGCATGGAAAATATTATCTGGTGGATTTCATCAAATATAGAAAGCTGCCAAAATTCATATGTCGACTTTCATCAATGACAGGGTAAAGTCGTATCCCCTAATCAAAAGTAAATACCTAAATCCTCTAACTAAAGTAGATAGGGAAGTAAGGTCGATCTCCACAGGGAAACAAGTCTTTTTACTCCTAATTAATTATTATAATCTAAATTATCTAAGTAACCAATATTTATGTTTGAGTAAGAAACTAAACTACAAAGAATAGGAATAGGGAGAAAACAAAATATAAAAGGATCTAGGGCATAGGTTCACCAATAAATAATACTCCAGGGTAAAACATAGTAATAAATCATTAACATTGCATAAATAACATGATTAACAGGCTCTCGCAATTTATTAATCAACATAGATCTAACAGGCTCTCGCAATTTACTAGATCAAAGTTCTAATTGAAAATAGCCTTTAATATCAAATTAACATCTGCTCGATTCATCAATTTAATATTCCTATACTTTTACAAGCCGCAATTGTAAAACGTTAAAACAATTCAATAAGAAATTATCATGCAATACCAATAATCAATAATAGTCAATCATCAATGCATCAATTAACCAGATTGTAAAGGGCTTTCGGTACATATTACAATCACATAATTAATTTACCGGTATTAAATCTCATCTCTCGAATCTCGACTTAACCATTTATAAATTAACCTGCCTTTTGAAACTAGACCTAAACATCAATTCTCATCTCACGCATCTTGAATCAATATTGTCAAACTCATGCATAAAAGATAGGCCTAATCTAGTCACAGGGCATTAAATCAATCAATAGGAAATTAATCTAGTATTGATAATTAACAAAAATAAATTACCCCTTCATATTATTTATTAGATCCCCATAAACCCTAGAAAAAAAACTACTCACACATAATAGAAACTAAACAAATCAAAGCAATAAAATAAATCATGATGAAAGGAATAAAATAAACAACTAAGATTAAGGGAAGAGAAATCGTTACCAAAAAGTAATCTGGAATTAAGAGTAGATTAAGAACAAAGGTTTAGAGAGAGAATTCTAAGAGAATAATTAAGAGAGTAAAGAAAGAGTAAAAAGGAGAAGAAGTAGAGATGATACTAAAATCGTATTACGGAGAAGTATTTATACTCCGTACAAAATCCTAAATTAAAACAAATTAAAACTACGTTAAACATCTCCTAAGAAATACACGCGCCCGATCGGGCAAGGCACCGCCCGAACGGGCGCGCCTTCGAGCGCCAGCCTTTGCTTCTCTCGCACGGCCAGGCGCGCCTCCGGGCGCCTGCCTTTTTGGCCGGGCGCCGACCTTTGCTTTTCCCGCTCGGCAAGGCGCGCCTCCGGGCGCCAGTCTTTTTGGCCGGGCGGCTCTCTTGGGCCTTTATTTGGACTACAATTGGGCTCCAATTCTTCGGGCCAATCTGGGTTTCCTTTTTGGGTCTTGAATACTCGGTCCAAATGCTCCGGTATCACCTATACCGAGCCCTTAATCACCGGTTCGATGGCTTTAACCGGCCCTGGGCTATAAAATCTGGTCGTGTTTCTCCAATGCTGGTGATTGCTCCAAAATATCTCGGGAAAATACTCCAAAAGCATAAATCCCTGCAAAAGTCAACCAAATCTACGAAAACACTAGAAAACACCAATTAGTAATAAAAGTGGCTCTAAAGAGCCAAAAACACTACTATTTATGACCAAGGGACGGGGGTAAAATACTATATAAAATAGACACTTCAAACTCCCCCAAGCCAAACCTTTGCTTGTCCCTAAGCAAAGATCTCATCAATGGATCAATAAATATGCTTTACCCTAAAAAGTAAAAATCAAGCACAAACGATCCAGGGTAAATCAAATAAACACGCTTCAAAGTCAACCAATCAAATCCATCAAATTATCTTTCTTCCCTAACAATTGTCAAATAGAGCAAACCACAAGAGCATATAGAATTCAAGACTAGTGCTCACACACTCGATTCTCATTTTTGTGGCGAGTAAAAGATGTACTTAATCGCTCTCCATCCAACCCCTTTATGTGAACAATGCCCTCCCAACTCAGATTCTCGTGTGTATAAAACAATGAACGCTCAATCCTACTAGTCGACTTGAAATATGCCAAATCATAACTTGCATTGATAAACAACACTTTCACATTCATACAATTCTATGCACAAAGGTCGAAAGGTCTTTAAAGCTTGTAATGTAAGGTTATGGTAGAGGTAGGATAAATTTGGGAATAAGTGAGAGAAAAGCTATGCTTAAAGGAGCCATATCCTAATAAAACCCATGATCAAAATAAATAATGATCAGACATCTCCAACAACATAACCAACTCAGACTCCAACCAAATATACTCCAATCATAATAAACAATCCCAACACTTACATATCACTCATAAAATATATTGACAAGGTAAATTCGTATCCCCTAATAAAAAATAATTACCTAAATCTCTAACTAAAGTAGATAGGGAAGTAGGGTCGAACTCCATAGGGAAACAAGTCTTTTTAATTTCTTATTAATTATTATAATCTAAATTATCTAAGTAACCAATAATTTTAGGTATGAATTCAATACTACGAAGAATAAGTTTAGGGAGAAAAGAAACAATAATAAGGAAGCCTAGGGTCACAGGTTCACCAATAATTTATATTCCGGGATAGAACGAAGTAATTAATAATTAACAATGCACATATAACATGATTAACAGGCTCTCGCAATTTATTAATCAACATAGATCTAACATGCTCTCGCAATTTACTAGATCTAAGTTATTATTGACAATAGCCTTTAATATCATATTAACATCTGCTAGATTCATCAATTTAATATTGCTATACTTTTACAAGCTGCAATTGTAAAACGTTAAAACAATTTAATAAGAAATTATCATGCAATACCAATAATCAATAATAATCAATCATCAATGCATCAATTAACCAGATTGTAAAGGGCTTTCGCTACGTATTACAATCACATAATTAATTTACCGGTATTAAATCTCATCTCTCGAATCTCGACTTAACCATTTATGAATTAACACGCCTATTGAAACTAGACCTAAACATCAATTCTCATCTCTCGCATCTTGAATCAATATTGTCAAACTCATGCACAAAAGATAGGCCTAATCTAGTCACAGAGCATTAAATTAATCAATAGGAAATTAATCTAGCATTGATAATTAACAACAATAAATTACCCCTTCATATTATTTATTAGATCCCCATAAACCCTAGAAAAAAAACTACTCACACAAAATAGAAACTAAACAAATCAAAGCAATAAAATAAATCATGATGAAAGGAATAAAATAAACAAATAAGATTAAGGGAAGAGAAATCGTAACCAAAAAGTAATCTAGAATTAAGAGTAGATTAAGAACAAAGGTTAAGAGAGAGAATTCTAAGAGAATAATAAAGAGAGTAAAGAAAGAGTAAAAAGGAGAAGAAGTAGAGATGATACTAAAATCGTATTTCGGAGGAGTATTTATACTCCGTACAAAATCCTAAATTAAAACAAATTAAAACTATGTTAAACATCTCCTAAGACATACACGCGCCCGATCGGGCGCGCCTTCGGGCGCCAGCCTTTGCTTCTCTCGCCCGGCCTGGCACGCCTCCGGGCGCCAACATTTTTGGCCGGGCTCCGACCTTTACTTCTCCCGCCCGGCCGGGCACGCCTCTGGGCGCCAGCCTTTTTGGCCTGGCGGCTCTCTTGGGCCACTATTTGGACTACAATTGGGCTCCAATTCTTCGGGCCAATCTGGGTTTCCTCTTTGGGCCTTGAATACTCGGTCAAAATGCCCCGGTATCACCTATACCGAGCCCTTAATCACCGGTTCGATGGCTCTAACCGGCCTTGTGCTATAAAATCTGGTCGTGTTTCTCCAATGCTCGTGATTGCTCCAAAATATCTCGGGAAAATACTCCAAAAGCATAAATCCCTGCAAAAGTCAACCAAATCTATGAAAACACTAGAAAACACCAATTAGTAATAAAAGTGGCTCTAAAGAGCCAAAAACACTACTAATTATGACCAAGGGACGGGGGTAAAATACTATATAAAATAGACACATCAAACTCCCCCAAGCCAAACCTTTGCTTGTCCCTAAGCAAAGATCTCATTAATGAATCAATAAATATTCTTCACTCCAAACAGTAAAAATCAAGCACAAACGATCCAGGGTAAATCAAATAAACATGCTTCAAAGTCAACCAATCAAATCCATCAAATTACCTTTCTTCCCTAACACTTGTCAAATAGAGAAAACCACAAGAGCATATAGAATTCAAGACTAGTGTTCACACACTCGACTCTCATTTATGTGGCGAGTAAAAGATGTACTCAATCGCTCTCCATCCAACCCCTTTATGTGAACAATGCCCTCCCAACTCACACTGTCGTGTGTATAAAACAATGAACGTTCAATCCTACTAGTCGACTCAAAATATGCCAAATCATAACTTGCATTGATAAACAACACTTTCACATTCATATAATTCTATGCACAAAGGTCGAAAGGTCTTTAAAGCTTGTAATGTAAGGCTATGGTAAAGGTAGGATAAATTTGGGAATAAGTGAGAGAAAAGCTATGCTTAAAGGAGCCATATCCTAATAATACCCATGATCAAAATAAATAATGATCATACATCTCCAACAACATAACCAACTCAGACTCCAACCAAATATACTCCAATCATAATAAACAATCCCAACTCATACATATCACTTATAAAATATAATAATGAAAAAATAGAGTGAATAAACAAACTTTATTTTCCAAACTTGAATTTTTTCATTGAAACTCTATTATTTTTCTTTTTTGATCAACCTCCAACTAGAACATTTGAACATTTTTATTCTTTTGAAGTTCACTTATTTTTTCACATTTTTTTTTCTTTAATTTCTCTCTTTTTTTTCATAATATCATGCTTTATTTTTTTCAAGAAAATATAACTCTCAAACTCATCAAAAATAAACATGAATAACAACAAAACAACTTCTCAAAAAACCCACCCAAATTGTGCAAATAATAAGCACACTACAAACTCCCTCACCTCACTCACTAATAGCTCCCCCAAGCCAAGCTTGAGACTAGTAACCATGAGGGCAAAATAGGCTTGTAATGCGGCTAATAAACAACAAAAGGTCAAGGCAATAACATGGGTAGCAAGAAAGGAACAAATGTATCTACAATATCTGGAGGCTACCTAAAAGAATAAATGCCTTCGTCCTCCACAATGTGCATAATAATGAATCATATAAACATTACTTATAGTTGCAAACCAATACTCAAATTTATTGACATACCAGGAACTATGGAACTATTACACATTCCTTACCAAATCAACTAGTCAAGCACTATATTCACAAGTAGTTGGACAAAATTGAAGCATGTTAAAGTTTCAGGGCAATCAAACAACAAATCATGATAAACTAATCCACAATGCTTACCATCAAATACAAAGAATCAAAACAATTTTCTCAAATAAGGGGCATAGGGAAGCATAATTTATAATTCATTGGAACAAAACTAACCTAAGAAAGTAATAAAATCTATACTAAGAAAAATAAAAATAAAAAGAGAAGAGAGAGAGTGAAAGATGTACCATACGAACACGAGAACCTCCCCCCAAGCTAAATCAGACAATGTCCTCATTGTCTTAAAGGGAAGCTAGTAGTCAAGGTGACTACTCTTCTTTATCACTACATAAATGTCACCAAAGCCTCGAGGATTGCAATGCATCTCTTTAGAACAAAATTGGGCAAGAAAGAAACAAAGTGTTAGTGGGAAAAAGTTCAAATTTGAGTCAGGTGCACTATTCTGATCATAACTTTTGATGTATAAATGATAATACAGTGATTCTAATTGCATTAGAAACTAGACTTGAAGATCTTTTCAACGACAGGTCACACGCAAAAATCGGATAAGAAACGCAAACGTTATGGCCTGTCAAAGTTGACGTAGTTTTCTGACGCGTACGCGCGCCCGATCGGGCTAGCTCTGCCCGATCGGGCCCGTGCTACTGATTTGACGGGGCAGCTGGCTGCTGCTAATTGCCCCGGGATTCCTTTAGCCCTTCGATCTTTTCTCAACTTTTTTAGTATCTCTGCACAAAATCACACTCCCACAAATATAATATATACTCTCCTCTACCTCTCTAAAACAAAACAAAAAGAAAACACACAAACAAATAAAAAAATAAAAATAACTATAAAAAAAAAAAAACAAAATACAGGTTGCCTCCCGCAAAGCGCTAGTTTATCAAGGTCCCGCTCGACCATACTCCTTCTCTCAATCGGAAGAATTCAATGCCTTGAGTAACTTATCAAACGCTCCAGCAAACATTTCAGTAAACACTATATAGGGCTTAATAGCAAGTACATTTATCCCTATTAAGAAAAGGTTAGGAGCGCATAAAGAGAACTCAAGGTAGAAGGAAAAATCAAAAGAGAGAGATGAAAATACACCACAACCTTCTACTTCCTCCGTTAAAAATTTAGAATTAATAGAACGAACATGGAGGTAGTCATCGTCTTTATCATCCAATAATAACTTGAAAATTTCACCCTTACGAATAACCTTATCATCAACAAAGGAATTTTCAACCACCGTTTCTACAACTAATGATTTTTCAATCACCGATTCGTCAACCAATGATTTTTCAACCACAAATTCTATAACTGATGGTTCTTCATCCTCAATAACATTCATATTATTATAGTGTTCGTAGACTTTTTCATCAAGATCCTTCCAATAACTTTCATTCGCAACTAATCGTTTTCGAATATGATCATATGTATATGGAAAGACTTTAAAATCATCCAGAGCATGCACAAAAAACTCACTATAAGGGCATTCAGGATTTTCATGACAAAGACGTTGACAACTACAATAGTTAGGTGCCGCATAAAAATTATATAATTCTTGTAGTGGCGTAAGCATGGATATTTTCAACTCATAAAAAAAAAAATTAAAAATTAAAAAAAAAATTAAATATAATCTAGACTCTAATAATAATTAGAAATAAAAATAAAACCGTTTCCCCGGCAACAGCGCCAAATTTTGACAAGGTAAAGTCGTATCCCCTAATCAAAAGTAAATACCTAAATCCTCTAACTAAAGTAGATACGGAAGTAGGGTCGATCTCCACAGGGAAACAAGTCTTTTTACTCCTAATTAATTATTATAATCTAAATTATTTAAGTAACCAATATTTATGTTTGAGTTTGAAACTAAACTACAAAGAATAGGAATAAGAAGAAAACAATATATAAAAGGATCTAGGGCATAGGTTCACCAATAAATAATACTCCAGGGTAAAACATAGTAATCAATCATTGACATTGCATAAATAACATGATTAACAGGCTCTCGCAATTTATTAATCAACATAGATATAACAGGCTATCGCAATTTACTAGATCTAAGTTCTTATTGAAAATAGCCTTTAATATCAAATTAACATCTGCTCGATTCATCAATTTAATATTGTTATACTTTTACAAGCCACAATTGTAAAACGTTAAAACAATTCAATAAGAAATTATCATGCAATACCAATAATCAATAATAGTCAATCATCAATGCATCAATTAACCAGATTGTAAAGGGCTTTCGCTACGTATTACAATCACATATTTAATTTACCGGTATTAAATATCATCTCTCGAATCTCGACTTAACCATTTATAAATTAACCAGCCTATTGAAACTAGACCTAAATATCAATTCTCATCTCTCGCATCTTGAATCAATATTGTCAAACTCATGCAGAAAAGATAAACCTAATCTAGTCAAAGAGCATTAAATCAATCAATAGGAAATTAATCTAGCATTGATAATTAACAACAATAAATTACCCTTTTATATTATTTATTAGATCCCCATAAACCCTAGAAAAAAAACTACTCACACATAATAGAAACTATACAAATCAAAGCAATAAAATAAATCATGATGAAAGGAATAAAATAAACAACTAAGATTAAGGGAAGAGAAATCGTTACCAAAAAGTAATCTAGAATTAAGAGTAGATTAAGAACAAAGGTTTAGAGAGAGAATTCTAAGAGAATAATTAAGAGAGTAAAGAAAAAGTAAAAAGGAGAAGAAGTAGAGATGATACTAAAATCGTATTACGGAGGAGTATTTATACTCCATACAAAATCCTAAATTAAAACAAATTAAAACTACATTAAACACCTCCTAAGAAATACACGCGCCCGATCAGGCGAAGCACCGCCCGATCGGGCGCGCCTTCGGGCGCCAGCCTTTGCTTCTCTCGCCCGGCCGGGCGCCGACCTTTGCTTCTCCCGCCCGGCCGGGCGGCTCTCTTGGGCCACTATTTGGACTACAATTGGGCTCCAATTCTTCGGGCCAATCTGGGTTTCCTCTTTGGGTCTTGAATACTCGGTCCAAATGCCCCAGTATCACCTATACCGAGCCTTTAATCACTGGTTCGATGGTTCTAACCGGTCCTGGGCTATAAATTCTGGTCGTGTTTCTCCAATGCTCGTGATTGCTCCAAAATATCTCGGGAAAATACTCCAAAAGCATAAATCCCTGCAAAAGTCAACCAAATCTACGAAAACACTAGAAAACACCAATTAGTAACAAAAGTGGCTCTAAAGAGCCAAATACACTACTAATTATGACCAAGGGACGGGAGTAAAATACTATATAAAATAGACACATCAGTCAAGCATGGAAACTATCATGTGGTGGATTTCTTAAAGCTTAGTAATCTACAAAACTCATTAATTGACTTTCCTCAGGCATGGAAAGTATATCAACGAAACATCATCCGGTGGATTCCTTCAAGCATAGGAAGCTACCAAATTCATTTGTCACCGATACACTGGTGTCAGATACGCATTATATACCTTTACTCTTTTATCTATGGAACTAACATTTTTCTACAGGTATCGGCGTATACAAAGTGATTTAGGATCGTAGAACATCTTAAATCATATTCCGTCCCTATCAACTACTTTGACTATCGATTTCAAAACTGAAATTTCTACAAACTCAGTCAAAGTGGGGGCTTTTGTAGACACCTAAAAATGTTACCTCGAAACCAAACCCGATAATGAACAACGTTTCACCGCCATTATTCGTCGGGTTGAGTTTTAATCCAAGGAGTGCTTAAATTCATATTTGTTTTGGGTAATTTTACCCATGCCACGTGGGCTAATCTCCATTTGACACGTGTCCTTCCTAGAACTTGGGAGAAAAAGGGGGCCTTCAAGGGCCCCAATCCCGAGAAAGCGAAAATTTGGCGCAGCCTAGTAGGATTAGGTCAAAATGACCTAATCAAGGGCACATTTCCCGATGACCCTATAAATAGAGAGTTTTCCCCCATTTTGGGGACATCTATAATTTATTACAGCATACCATACATTCTCTTACATCAGAGAAACACCTGATCTCGGAATTCGAGAAGATCTCATCTAGATTTTTGCACCTTTTACCTACTTTTGTTCAAGTTCTAACTTGACCGTCGAAGGCGGAGCTCCAACCACTCGGAGTCTCCGTTGTTTTGCAAGTACATGCCGCGTGTAACAAGTCTTCGAGCAGCAACTCTCCCGAGGGACAAAAACACCTAAAACAATGTCCAATCAAACTCAATTCATAAAATAAGTCCTGATGTTTAGTCAAAGCATAATCCAATTTTTTATTTTTGCCCAAACCTTTTTCATTAATTTCATATTATTTATTATTTTAGCCCAATTAATAAATAATAAACATTAATAGCCCGAAATTATAAAGCAACACTTAAAAATGCTGAGCGTAATTAGGGTTAAAGTGTATTTGGGCGTAAATATAGATGTAGAATCTGTCGCGTCACGGCAAACTGTGGTGCGTCACTGGAGATGTTGTCGTGCCACGGTAGATTTTCCCTCTGCTCATTTTCCCTATAAATACCCCCTCATTTAAAATATTCGGGACATTAATTAATTCTCTCTTCTCTCTTCTATGCTTTAGTTTAATCACTAGCCTACCTTATTCTTTCAAAATTCCTTCCTTAAGCACTCCTAGAAGTCTGTACTTTACTCGAGGTTCTGTCCTTAAACCAAGACATGAAAGATATAACTGTTTGAGGGTTTGGCCCCAAATCAACTCTATTTAATTTTATTTTAATTATTTTTTTATTTATTTCCTTGAAGTTACTAACTCATTAATAGTTTTATAGTTGCAAACAAGCAAAATAAAAGTAAGAATTATGTTCCTTTTATTTCTATTATTTTTCTAACGATTTTATAATGTTGGATTATTGTTAAACTGCTTCCAATATTAATGTTTATTCTATTATATTTATTGATCACCATATTGGATATTAAAGGGAATATGTAATTGAATATCACGCCTAATAAGATAATTTGGACAACCAATTTAGGTTCCTTTTAATCTTATTGTTTAATCAAGTGATCCATAATATTTTAGAATTATGTAGTGCATTAATATTCAACCAATTAATTTAGCATGATTATATTTTGGAGCAAATTAAATCTTTGTTTGCATGCCTTAGAGATCGCAGAAATCCCTTTTCACAATAAGAATCGAGTAGAGGCCAATACGGGAAAATGTGACTCTGTGACTCACTTCATACTAGCATTCCTAGTCCTCTTTTCATGGTTCCAAACCATATAGAGTTAGTTATCACATGGATTGATAATGGGATGTAACTTTCACGAGTCAATCGTTGTTGCCTTTTGTTTTCTTTTTATCATGGCTGCCTTAAATGATCCGTGAACGGTTTACAAAGTCCTTACAAACTTGTTGGCGGCCCCCTACTTTCTTTGTCCCTAATCTTTGTCCCTTGTCATATATGTCAATTCCCACTTCCTATGAGTGCAAAGCATATTCACACATGCTTTAACGTAGGTGCACTTTGAATAACGCCTACAGGGACCAAACCCTTAGAAATGATCAACCTTTAATGTCTATGGCGAAGGCAACTTTAAACTTAACTAGGTGTGTCTAAGACTCGTGAATGTGGAATTTGAAAAAGGGAAGGTTTAGAAAAAGAATAGAGAAAGAATAAGCTTCTAGCTTTTAGAGAGAAGAGAATAGAATTAGATGATTGGTGATTGTGAATGAATAAAAACGAGAAAATACGACCCTTATTTTTAAGAAAAAAGTTCGAAATCGATAGAAACAAATAAGAATTTTGACAGGAATCACGCATGGCGACAAGCATGTCGTTTGGCGACAGGCTTCTCGTTTTGCGACAATTAAAAGATAAAACGCACTTTGTACGGAATACTTTTCTTAATATAATTAAGCAATTAAAACTCCATTTAAATCTGATTTATTAAAAATAAAACACTTATTTTTTTTAAACCAAATTCATTATTTTTCTAAAATATTAATTATTAATGCTAATTCTATTAGAACTCAAAATAACCTACTAGACTACTCTAGATTACTGTAATATATCCAAATAATTTTAGTAATAATAATTAATAGGCCTATACTAGATCATCGGACCATAAAACCATTTAAGACCCAAATTAGTATTTGGACCATAACATCCTCATTATTCATCAAAATAAATGGGCTTATAATATACCATTGGAAAGTTATTTACGAGCCCGACCAAATAAAACTATTAATGGACCCTTATCATGGACCATACTAAATGGGACTTGCTATTTTCATAAATAGAGAAGATTTTCAAAATAAAAAAGAAAGATTTTTATTAAAACTAACACATCACAAGACTTTTCACACTTTTACCTCATTCTATAATTAAGCGACGTGTAAAGTATTCATCATTGGGTTCGGGTTTTTGAGTGACACAATTGGGTGTCTACAAAAGCCCCCACTTTAAGTGAGTTTGGAGAAACACATGTTTCGAAAAAAAGTCAAAGTAATGATAGGGACGGAGAATGATTCAGAACGTTCTGCAATCCTAAATCATTTATGTAACGCTGATGCCTGCAAACTAGCGTTAGTTAAACAAACAAAAGAGTTAAGAAATACGTATCTTGCACCGTCGAGTACACGTCACTAGAGTAACCAATTTTGTTGCTGCATTTTTATGACGACCTCCACAGTGCCTCGTGAAATCCATCGTCGAAGACCGTTGCTTATAACCATCTTCAACTGCTTGTGACAATCCTCCAAATCCTAGGGAACATCGTTGAAGGTGACTACTTGTAGCCATCTTCAGTTTTGCTAATGTTGATGTTCACTCGACACTGAACAAAAGAGCTTCTTTTAAAGGAATGCTCACTCATCTCTGAACAATGGAGAATTTTTGAGGATTGTTCACTCGTCTCTAATGAAGCGTCAAATAGTATGTGCACACATCTCTAAACAAAAGAGCTTGATTAGGGATGTTCACTCATCTTTGAACAAAGGAGCTTAAAGGAGATTTCCACGCGTCTCTGAACAAAAGAGCTTTGAAAGAAATGTCCACATGTCTCTAAACAAAATAGATTTGAAAGGTATGTCCACTCGTCTCTAAACAATGGAGCTTTAAAAGATGTGCCCACGCGTCTCTAAGTAAAAGAGCTTTATGATATGTCCATGCGTCTTTGAACAAAGGAACTTTGATACTTGAATGTTTGTTGAGATCATTCGGTTGGCTGCGAACAAGAGCTTTGCTGAGTGGTTGTATCCTGTAAAAATAAAAATATTGCCAAAAGACTTTGCTGGGTTTTTTCTTAGGGTTGACCTAAGGTGACTAACTAACATGAGGTTGACTCAATGTGTTTGGACAGGTGTGTGACTTTTATGTGACTTAATGTGTTTTCACACATGTGTTAGAATCAATTTGAGGTGAAATGACTCAACGTATATGACTCGTGTGTACATTATAATGTGTTTGTGTGACTTGAAAAATGCAAAAAAGTAATATAAAAAAATTCTGTCATATTTCAGTACCGAATTTCTCCCGAAAAAAAAAGACACAAAAAGGAAGAAGTGAAGTGTTGGATGGCATGTCGAATGAGCTTAGTCAAGTGTATGCATCGATGTTGTATCTAGTGTGTGAAGATTGTAACATCCTAGGCTATCTCAATTCTTGATGTTAGATGAAAGTATTTAGGTAACTTGAGCACGGATGCTAAGCACTTCATACTTTGTTACACAATGATGATTATGACCTTAATATGCCAAGATATGCTTCAAAATTATGTTATGATTTCACGACAAAGGGTTCCTAATGGAAATGCTATTTGGTCTATGCGTATGTGCAATGTGTGAAAGTGACACTAAGTTAGGCTGCAAAGGCTAAGGGTATGGAAAAAAAAATATTATTCCGAGAAGAGTCAAATGATGGTGACTCTTAGGCTTAGTAAGCTAATGATGTAGGGATCAAGCACCCAAGTCTATCTCTAAATGGTTATGATGTGCATAGGAGATCCCTTTATATGATCACAAATGAATGCATTTTATTACGGCCGCACCTCAATGTGAGGTTACCTACGTATCTGTTAGGAATCAGGCTAAACGTAGTTCTAGCCTAACCCTGCACAAGTATGTGTATACCACAAAGAGGTCTTTGAATAGTTGTAACATGGTTAGGCTAAAGGTTAAAGAAGAAAGGGATAAAAGCTCAAGACCCTAGATAAGCCCCCAAGATGTGCAAACCTTTCTTTTGAATCTTAGTATTTGTATGCTTGAGATTTCTTAATTTTGAACTCTCTTTCTTTTGTTTATTTTTTTGCTCTCTCTTTCTTTTTTTCTTCTGCATTTTTTTATAAGTGTGGGCAATCACGGTTATGCGGTCAATCACTCACTTGGCATTCATGTTTCTCAGGCACGGTATCGAGCACTCGATAAGAGACGCAATATGAGACATGTTGATATCAAAGACATGTTCATGTCAATGACATTGGAACACTTGCCCTTTTGCACACTTTTATTATTATTATTATTGTTTTTTGTTATTTTAATCTTTTGAAATCACTCAAGCTTTTGAAATTGCATAAGTTGCACACCATCCCATCCCAAAGTTAGATAGATGTGGGTTAAAGAAAGAAAGGACTATCGTTAGATGAGGCTTAAAGTGGCTTTCCAAGAAAGGATTTATATGTTCAAAAGGTGAAGGTGATATGATAAGATACAAGGGTGCCTTGTATCATTGGTATACCTTGTGCTTTATTCGACATGGAATTTTCTTTTATTTATTTTTATTTATTTTTTTAATGCAATGCAATGATCATATGAAAGTAAATAAATGCTCATTTTATAAAAAGGAAAGAAATAAAATCCTACAAAATAAAATCTAAGGAAAGATGCCTATGCCAGACTTATTGGGGAAAGGAAGAATAAAAAAGAAATAGAAAGTGAAGTCATGAAATCTTGTCGTTGAAGTTTTCCTTATGTCTTGTTCGTTATCATCACTCGGTCTTCTTGCCAGCTGGTGGGAATGGGAGCTTGTTTGCATCGACGAGGTCTTGAATGAGATTTTGAAACTTATAACATTGATTTGTAGTATGACTGTTGCTTTGATGGTGTTTGCAATTGGAATCTGGATTCAATTCAGGTGTTCTCCTTTCAGAGGGAGGATTTTTCATAGGTCCAATTGGTGTGATGAATCCCTAGACAACGAGTCAATCAAAGGAGATATTATAGCTCATTCCAATTGGGGTGAACATCCTTTCTCTTTCTTTGGTCTTCAAAATTTTTTTATCGATGCAACTTCCATTCTGATAGGAAGAAAAAGAATAAGGGTTTTCGTTCTTCCTGCTCTTGTCACCATTCTTATAGATTTTGACCTTCTTGTTGCTCGGAGGAACAAGTTCTTGTATTTGGTCTTTTAGGGTGAAGCACTCTTCGGTGGTGTAATCATGGCCTCTGTAATATTTGCAATAAGAGTTTGGATCAAATCCAAGAAGCAGTTTCTTAGGTGGTGGGTCATAGACTGGACCAGTGGGATGGATAAGGTTTCGATCGTGAAAATAGTCAAAAGCTTCATTATAAGTCATTCCTATTAGTGTATATTCTTTAACGGTCTGTTTTTCCCGTGGCTTAGGAGCATTAAGTTCTTCATTAAATCCTTGGTGAGAATTTTGTTCGATAACAATTACCCTAGTTGCTAGTCTGTTTACCACGTTCAAGAGTATGGCAATGCCATCTTGTAGTTTTCGAATGTCTTTTCTTAGAGTTGACAAATTTTCCTTGGCATCATCTAGGAAAACCCCATCATCTTCCTCAATCATGGTCACTTCATCAATAAAGGTTATAGAGACTGCCTCAAACATGGGCTCTTCTACGGGTGTGATAAGGAGCGAAGGATCAAAGGATATTTGATCTTTTGTGATTGCTAGAATCTTGGAAGAATTATTGTTATCGATCATGTCTTGTATAGCTTCTTTGATTTTCCAACACTCCTTAGTGTCGTGATCCTTTCCTTGGTGATATTTGCAGAGTTTATTAGAATCCCACTAAAGTGGTCTAGAATCCAGAACTAGGTCTTCGATGAGTCTTATCAGCATGACTAGTCCTTTGTGGTGTAGCTTCTCGAAGGCTGTCTTGTAACTAATACCAAGTACACTATCAATGAACCCTTATCAGGGACCATATGAAATTGGACTGGCTATATTCATAAATAGGGAAGATTTCCTAAAAAAGAAAGAAAGATTTTTAATAAACCAACACATCACAAGACTTTTCACACTTTAACCTCATTCGATAATCAAGCGACGTGAAAAGTCTTAATCACTAGGTTTAGTTTTTGGGGAGACTTAATTGGGTGTCTACAATGAGTTATATTGTCACAGATACCCGAAGGTGTCAATTTGAATGTAAGAATCGGGGTGTGTAATGTTAGATCAATATTTAAACTTTAATCCCGCACTAGTTCTCAATCATTTCGTTGCACCGCATGTCCACACTAGAGGTGTCAATTCGGATAATCGGATAGAGTTTTGGTCGGGTCTATTCTGCTCGGGTCTGCTCGGATCAAATATGTTCGTGTCAAAATTATTCTTTTTATTCGAATCAGGATGGGTCAGATCATATTCGAGTCATGGTCTAGGAGTCCGGGTCGGATATGAGTCGGGTTAACTCAAGATCGGTTCCTGTTCGGTTCAAATAAATTCGGATTGGGTTCAAAATGTTTTTAACTTGGTTAATTGTGGGTCGGTTGAATTTGGGTCTGGTTGATTTCGATTCGGATGATTTCCGTTCGGTTAACTTCGATCTGATTAAGATAAGGTTGACCCGTTGATTGATTAATAGGACAATTTTAATTCAATTACTTTCTGTGTTTGGTTGGATTTTAATTGACTTGACCTTTTTATTGAGATTTTACGTTATTATTGGAACAATATCAAGTCATTCATGTATCATATTTTTTATTAAGTTGAAAGAAGAGGTTTTAATGTTCAAGTATTACGAATTATTTGTAACAAATTTTAGAAGAGACGGATGTAAAGCCTTAGAAAGTAATTTTATATAATTAGTATATACATGAAGTAAACATGTTACTTCAGATTATTTCTTTGTAGTAAAAAACACTAACTTATTATTTTAATTTTTTTTTTATTTTGACAGATGGAAAAAGGGGCAACAAAGCTTCCACCCTACCCATAACACCTACTTAGAGTGGCTAGGTTATGTGCTCTATGCACATTAGATCTATCTAGTTTTATACGAACAAAGAACTTCCTCTTTGCAGCCTCTTGGTGGATATCTTTCACTATATGCTTGACTGCCTCCTCAACTTTATCTAGCTCCTTAAGTTCCTTTACCATGTGTTCTGAATCGGTCCTTATAATAAAGTTCTGATACATTCCTCGCACACATTGTATTTCTTTCAGTATAACTAGTCCCTCAGTTTTGTGTTGGAGATGAAGCAAACACCCGTACACTTCCTTGTATGTGTTGCAGACCAGTTCTTTCAGCTATCCAACCCACGCTGCTGCCTTCCATGTATTGCATGTCTTCCTCTTTTGTTGTTTTCATGCTCCATCCACCTGAATTGTGAGTGATGGACTGCTGGTGGCTTTGCCCTGCTTCCAAAATAGCTTGTATTTTGACCTTCCCTCGTTCTAAGTGGCCTTGCTTAGTAAATATAGTACTCGCAGTGTAAGAACTTGAATAAAAAGCAATAATTAATTATAGTCGAGTTAAATTCGGATTGGGTGAAAATAAAATCGGGTCAGGTTAATATCTGTTTCGGACAAAATAGATCGAATCAGATCGATTATTTGCTGGGTCAATTTCGGATCAGGTAGAGCTCGGGTCGGATAAAATCAGTTCGTTTTGAGTTTACGTCGGGTCAAATCAGATTTGGGTTGAGTTTAAGTCGGATTAAATCAGTGCCGGGTTATGTTCAGATTGGGTTAAGTTCAGATTCAATTTGAGTTTAGTTTGATGACAAATCGAGTTTGGATTTTGAATATCTCGGATCAAATCAGATCTGTTACAGTTCAAAACAAATAGTTTTTTTTTTGGTTGGTTTGGCTTTGAACTTCTAGTCCACACAAGATAAATAGAGTTGTCGGTTTGGACATCAATCATGCTAAATTATTGTTTAAATGTAAATAAAAATTTAAATCGAACATTTTTATGATAGTTTCTTATCATTAACTCTTGTATGGTTTTGACTTTTTCGAACGCCTTAGGAAAATTTCCTTAATTCAAAGTTTTTGTCCTATACGTCAAAAGTCCAACAAGGCAACAAGGTCCATATTCTTATTAAATATCCTTATTATAAGTCTATCAACCCACACATTCATTAATGAACATGTACTACAATGTTATAATGTACTGTAACTATGAGGATAATATTGAACTTGTTATTTATTCTACGCCTGTTCTGATTGACTAAATTAATCCGAACTTGTAATTTCATCTACGCCTATTTAAATATCATTGTGTCTGGGCTCTAACCACTTCTGATGGCAGTAACTATCAAGAGGAGGACTCTTTGCAGACAACAGATTCTACCAGCTGTATGGTGGTCGATGCTAAGGGTTATTAGTGTGGCGGTGGAGCAACATCTGTAACACTTAGAGGTTATTGTTCCAGATACTAGGCTAGCCAAATGGGTGCAGGGTGATCCTACAGGGGCTATCCAAGCTAGGGGATCTCTTAGCAAAATTAGATCTCTTTTACCTTCTTTTCATTGTTTTACCATAAGTAATTGTAAGGTTTTTGGGATTGATTTTCCTTTTTCTCAACTGTAAAGAAAAAAAAAACCCGAGCTTAATATTTTAAGTAGGAAGGAAATAAAGAACTAATTGAAAATTATTTCTTGAAACAGAATGCTCCTGGGAGTCTTAGGGTAGTAAAGGTAATCAAGATGTCCTAGAACTATGTCCAATGTATGTCCGAATTTCCCTCAGCTACGCCTTGCTGTCCGAGAGCTAGGCCTGCAAAAGAAAGAAGGTTAACTACCCCAGGGGTGTGACCCGGGAAAGCCCCTCCGATGCTTAAGTCAGCGAACGTACTTTCTAGTGAGAGAAAGTAGAGAGAGAAAGAGTACTTTAGAGAGATAAAGTAGAGAGAGAAGATTAGAGAATTAGGAAAAAGTTACCATCATCAATGATTGGAGAGCTATTTATAGATGTACTTTTAGGTGGCAGAAGTTGTACTTGTTTAGATAGATTAGGGGTAAATCCGTACTTTGCTCTAACTAATGATGGGCTGGATCATGGAGGGGTATTTTCGTAATTCCAGGCCACTGGGCTTAGGACAATGGACTAGGCCCAAACATTTAGCCCCATGCGTGATGTGGGAACGAGATCGCATGAAGTTCGGATATCACGCGGAATTGAAATAAAGGAGTTGTCATATATGTTGAAGTAAATCCTAAGGTGTACCTGAGGGCTAAAATGAGCCCCAAGGGTATCCGAGGTCTAAAAAGAACCCCAAGCGACTTGCAAGGGTGAAAACCAGCCCCAAGCAATGCATAGAAGGTACTTTACTTCAGATGATTGAGCAGTTTTGAGAGTTAAGCCTGATGATGGCTTTGGGATAATTGATGAAATTTCCATTTTCAGAATATTTTCTTCAGGCCGAGCCCCATGTATTTGCTGAAGGCATATTTTTGCTCCAATTTTAAATAAGCTTGGGAATTATAGAGACAATCTGATGATGAGTCCTTGCTAATTAAGCTGGTAATTAAGCTTAATCCTTCAATGGTGACTTTTTGGGCTCAAGCATTACTTAGGCCCATCTGAACCAGGGTTTTGAGGAGTTGCCATCTCCTTAGCTTGAACATATGATTTCCACTGTACTTGCATTTGCTTCTCACTCTTCTCATTTGCCTTAGAGAAATTTTCTCAAAAAATTCTCCCAATTTTTTTCCCAAGTTTTTGAGAGTTTGAGTGTTCCAGTCACATCACCCAATTTCACATCAACAAGTTCATCCAAGTTCATCAAGATCTTCAAGAGGTTTGTGAAAAATTTCCACTTTTTGATTCAAGTTTGTAGATCCGAAATGCATGATGGGTGTTTGTGAATTTTGAATTTTGAATTTGCTGCCTTGAATTTTGAATGGGATTTAATAATTTTCGAATTTTGATGTTTGAGCGTGTGAAGTCATTCGAATTTCGGCTAGGTAGGTTTTTAAAATTCGATTATTTTATTTATTTATTTTTTTTTTTTTTTTTTTGTGGTTCGGCTGGGGTGAGGAGAGGTGAGAGGGCCGAGGGATGACCGAGGGCCAAGGGGGTTGTTGGTGCGCCGAGGGGGTTGCTGGCGCACCGAAAGGGTGGAATGCGAGAGAGAGAGAAGTATGCGGGAGAGAGAGGGATGCGGGAGAGGTGCGAGGGAGGACCGAGGGCCGAGGGGGTTCTTGGTGCGCCGAGGGGGTTGTTGGCGCACCGAAAGGGTGGAATGCGAGAGAGAGAGAGAAGTATGCAGGAGAGAGAGAAGGATGCGGGAGAGGTGCGAGTAGAGCTGAGGGACTACCCCTCATGCCGATGGGGTTGATTGGCGCGACCGAGGGGTATGCGAGCCGAGGGGAGTGAAGTGCCCAGGCCGAGGGGGTTCGAGGGAATGGCCGAGAGGGCACGAAGATTTTTTGGTTTTTACTTAGTAATTTTTGGGTTAGGCAGGTTAGGCGGAGAGGGAGAATAGGAGAAGAGTGATAGAAGGAGCCTGGGTCCTCGGCTGGGCTTGCTAGGCCGAGGGGGTTGCGTCTGGCCGAGAGGGTCGCGTTGGCCGAGAGGGTAGGTGACTGCCGAAGGATGTGAGTGCCAAGGGGTGTGAGTGCCGAGGGGTGTGAGTGTCGCTGATCGAGGGAGTTCCCCCAATTTTCGGCACATGGTTAAAGAGAGGGGCGAGCTGAGAGAGTGGAGTGTCCAAGCAAGCTTTCTGCGCGGCTGCCGGGGGGGGGGGGGGGGAGGCGCTCAGCAAGTAGGGAGCGCACTCGGTTAGCAAAGTCGAGGGACTAAGCTGTTGGCCGAGGGGGTGAGCTTGGGGTTAGTGTTTGGTAATTTTTGAGCTTTTGGTTTTTTTGTGTAAAAGGGTCTATTACCCCTAAGCAAGGGTGAGATATGCATAGCTGAGTTTTATGTTTAGAGGGATAAGGCTTTTACTTAGAAAAAATTTTGAGATTTTGACTCTTCTTACCCTTGCTCCTTAGCTAGGCTTGTCCATGAATATTTTTCTGACTTCTTCAATTTTTTGTTGCTATGGCAGGAGTATTTCTCTCTGGGGTGCACTTGATTTTGCCTTGAGAAATCCTTTCGGCCTCTCTGACTAATTGGTGAGCCTTCAATACTTAGTTTTTATTCTCTAATTATCATGTCACCATGCTTAGTAATTATTTGTTATTTTTTCCTTGTATGCTTGCTTGTTCCTCGGCTGCGCTTTTGATGATGTTAGGCTTAGAGGTACGCCTGTTGTATTTTTGTATGTAAATTGAGAATCCCTCGGGGTAGTCTTGAGTTGAGCTATGCATGTATCATGAACGACCAAGCGACTCAAGATTACCTTGACTCTCTCCCCGGCCCTTCGTCTTATGTTTTGTATAAGGAAATTTGGGCGGGGGAAGAGCTTGTGACAAATGTAATTGGTAGTAGTGTTGATTCTTCTATTCCCTTGGGTGTGCCTTTTCCATGTGTGCCATCCCCACCCCCCGAGCATGATTTAGGCTTTGATTATTTTTTGCCTCCTTCCCCTTGGGAAGTTTCTCTTGCACGTGAACCGATTTCTAGAGGTTCTTTGAACAGATTGCTTGTTGACGGAGTGGTGACAATGTCAAGTGAGGATGATACTTCTATTGGGGCGCCGGTGGCCTTTAAACCCCCTGTTAGGAGAGTTATCCCCTCTATGTGTTACCCCTCCACTTCCTTGCTTAGGTCTTTGTCTGAGGGTACTAGACATTTGCAGACTAAGTACCACATTAGGGAACCTTTTCTCATTTCCCCTCCTGGGGGTGATAACCCTCCCTCGGGGTGTATAGCTGTATATAGGCAATGCTTGGACAATGGGTTGAGATTTCTGTTACACCCTTTTGTTGAGGAGTTGTTGATCGAGTATAACCTTAGCATAACTTAGCTTGTCCCTAACTCATGGTTGACGATCAACGCGTACATAGCCACTTGTAGTTTACTTGGAGCTCCTTGTACCATAACCGCCTTTAGGAACGCACATAGGATTCAGGAGAACCCGGGCAATGTAGATAGCCATGAGTGGTATGCTTTTCATGATAGGGAGTTCTATCTCACCATAAACACCAAACCCACGAGTCAAAAGGGCTTTCTCCATACTTTTCTCTTCATCTGCCATGCTGGGAGTTGGAGGGTTCCCCGAGACCATAGCGGAGTGCCTAGGGTTGGCTTGAACTGCAATGTTCCTGCCATGGAGGTTGATGAGGCTGTGACGGCTGTTTGGTTGCAATTCTATAAGGAAAGAGGGTCAAAAGAGAAGCTTCCAACCATGTGGATACTGAAGGACAAACACTTTCAAAAAGAGCGGTTTTTGAGTGTGGTGGGCTTGAGCCACACATATGATAGTGGTAGGATTTTTTTTTTTGTTTACTTATGTTTTTTCCACTTCTACGCTTTCTCTTGGTCTTTGTTGTTCACTAGCATATTTGTGCAAATGATGATTTAAGGTGTTGCTTTCAAGCAGTTAGCAAAAAGATTTCAGAAGAAGATGTCTGAAGTGAACTTTCAAGCTGACAAGGTCAAGTCTTCTATGAGGAAGGGGGACATGAGTGTTCCTCCCCCTCCCCAGGTATGCCTCCTTCTTTGAAGATGTCTTCATGAAAAGTTGATTTGATTTTTTGCTAACTTTACTTGTGATTTTTCTTTTCAAAACCCGAAGAATTCCAAGCTGAGGAGGAAGACGGCTGGGAGGGGAGAAGGATCCTTCCAAGCTACCTCCAACATGGAGATAGATGACTTGGGGTCTCAGCTTGTCTCTCCGGCCGGCTCCACTCACATCGAGCTTCTGGAGGCCGAGGGCTTTGGGGACCGAGTGAAACAGCCTCGGGAGGAGGAGAGCGAGGAGGAAGGGGGGGAGAACTATGAGGACATGACCCCCTACTTCCCTGACTCTCTCCTCGGCATCACGAAGAGGGGCCGAAAGAAGACCGTGAGGCAAACTATGGTTCGGTTTCCTTCGGCTAAGGATATCGAGGTGGTGGAGAAGGATCCCACCAAGGCTATCTCCTCGGCCTTCAATGGCGTCTTGAAGGTATACTTTGCTATGTAACATCGAATTTTCCTATCTTTACTTTGGTTGTAACTAACACTCATCCTCTTGTCTTTTTGAAAATGCAGGCCGGCATGACTTTGAGCGTGCTCGCCGAGAAGTACCGGCGGGGGGCCATGGAAGACGTTGAGGGTCTCCGTGCCGAGCTTTCGAAGGCTAGGACCGAGATCCATGGCCTTAAGGAGGAGCTCAACTCGGCTCGGAAGACAATGAAGACGGCTAAGAAGGAGCTTGCTGATGCTCAGGAGGCCGGGACATCCCGCATTCAAGCCCTTGAGAGCCAGTTCAAGGAAGCCAAGGAGGAGAAGGAGCTGATCGCCAAGGAGCTGAAGGAGAGGAAGGACGAGCTGGCTTAGATGAAGAGCGACCTTGCTGAGGCTCAGAGGAAGGTGGAGCAAAGTTAGGAGGAGGTGATTGTTGAATGGAAGAAGACTCCGGCTTGTGCTGATTTCCAATCCGAGATTGGATACATGGCCTTTAAGGCGGGGATTGAGGATGCTCTGACTCATATGCTCGGCCTCCAGGATTCATATTCCAAGGTACGAGGCAAGGTTAAGGACCTCGTTCAGGAGGCCGAGGAGGAGGAGCAGAGGAAGCTGCTTGTAGAGGAGGATATGACCAAGGAGTAGCCTCTCCAGACCTCGGCTTTGCTTTTACCTATTTCTTTAGGATGTCTTATTCATGTGACTTGAGATGTTTTCGTTTGGAACCTTTGATTTCTATCTCGGCTTGTATACTTGCACCTTTTATTTGTAGTAGATTTCAAATGCTTTTGTTTCAGCTTGTTTATCGCTTAATACTTGTTTTCTGCTTGCTTACTCATCCCTAGGGGCCAAAAAGAAGCCCCTAGGCTTTTCTAGTAACTTAGACATAAACGAGGGCTAAAACGAGCCTTTTATTTTTGTAAGGGTGTGATTTGTGTGATCATTCGGGGGCTAAACGAGCCCAAGTTATAATTTAACTAAGTAAACGGACTAGAAGTGCTAGGCTATCCCTGTTTGCTATAACGAAGTGAAAAACGATTTTGGGGCTAACATAAGCCCCAAGTTATAAGAGTTATGCTTTTTCAACCTTTTAAATTAGGCTGGGGGCTAACGAGCCCCAAGTTATGAGTGATCTTTCGGCAAGGACACTATCTCAAATGATTGAGTATAGGCTAGCATCTTGCCCCAAACATTGGAACAAACTTTAGTGTTTAGCGAACCGAAATGCCTTATGTCCGGCATGCGGTGCTATTAAATGAACGTTGGCTATGCTAATGAGCGATATAAAAGTTTAGAAAAATAAACTAAGTAAAATGCAAAATAAATGGGGCAAACATCCCAACTGGGGGTTTTTCATTATATTAACAGAAATATGAAAGTCATTACAATGATGCGCTATATTGAAGTTGATCTCCTAGGATCGACTCTTATTGCCCCTAGGGCATCATTGTGATGAAGATGCTTTAAACATAAAACCTCCGAAGGTTGTCTGCATTCCATGGCCGAGGGAGGACCTTGCCATCAGGGGTTTGTAAGCGATAGGTTCCCAGGCGAACTACCTCTATGATCTTGTAGGGGCCTTCACAATTGAGGCTTAGCTTGCCCAATGTCAGGGGCTAGCCCGCAGCTTCACACTTTCGGAGCACCCAATCACCTTCAATCAGGGGCCTTGCCTTGACTTTTTTGTTGAAGTAACAAATTATCCTTTGCTTGTATGCTATAGAGCGAAGCAAAGCATCTCCCCTTATCTCTGGGAGTAAGTCCAAGGCCAAGGGCTTCAGCTGATCATTCTGCTCGGGGTCATAGAAGGTAGCCCTGGGGGATAGGATCCCGACTTCAACGGAGAGTACAGCATCACTCCCATATACTAAGGCAAAAGGAGTTTGCCCCGTAGCTTCTTTTGTTGTGGTACGAATGGACCATAAGATCCCGGGCAAGTTATCCACCCAAGACCCCTTTGTTCCTTCCAGCATTGTCTTCAACCCTTTCAATATTGTTTTGTTTGCCGCCTCTGCTTGGCCATTGGTCTGGGGTCGGCACACAGCTGAAAACCTTGTCTTGATTCCAAAACGCCCACAATACTCTATGGTTGGCCCGCTGTTGAATTGTCGGCCATTATCTGAGATTAAGATGCGGGGTACCCCGAAGCGGGTGATGATATTCCTCCAGATGAACTTCTGAACTTGTTTATCAGTTATAGTTGCCACCAACTCAACCTCAACCCATTTGGTGAAGTAATCCACCGCTACTATCAGGAATTTCCTTTGTCCCGAGGCTATGGGGAATGGTCCTAGGATGTCCATGCCCCAACGATCAAAGGGCAGGACTGACTGAATACTTGTGAGAGCATTGACCGGAACATAGGGCATGTCAGCAAACCTCTGGCATTTTTCACACTTCTTGACAATTCTGGCAGCATCATCCCTCAGGGTTGGCCAATAAAATCCGGCCCTCAACGCTTTTCCAGCTATAGTCCTTGCACCCTGATGACTACCGCATACCCCTTCATGAATTTCTCTAAGTACGTAATCTCCCTCCTCCAGGGTTATGCACTTCAGCAACGGATGAGTGAAAGATATTTTGTAGAGGATCCCATCATGAAGTAAGAACCACTCACTCCGCTTTTTGATCATTTTGATGTCGGGGGTGTCTTCGGGCAGTTTCCCCTTCAAGCATTGAATGATTTGATCCATCCAAGTTTCCCCTCTATCAATGTCCATAATAACAGGATTTTGGGTACTTAGTTTCTCTAACACTTCCCACATGATGTTCCGGGGGGTTGTCCCCTCAGCCAAGCTTGCTAATCGGGCAAGAGCATCAGCTTTTTTAAAAGTTTTCAAAGTTTTCAAAGTTTTCAAACGATCTTGCTAAGCTTTCAGCTTTTTTAAAATAGGCTTTCATGTTCTCTTCCTTTACTTCAAATTCTTTTGTCATTTGCCCCACTATGAGCTGAGAGTCTGAGCATACTTGCACTGATTTTATCTTCATGAATTGGCACAAGTTTAGCCCCAAGATAAGAGCCTCATACTCGGCTTCATTATTTGATGCATGAAAGGCAAACTTGACCGCATATTAAAATTTTTCTCCCCCCGGGGATATGATAACTAGCCCAGCTCCACTCATGGCCTTACTAGACGACCCATCCACATAAAGAGCTCAAGGGGCGGAGGTGTCTGCTGGAGTAGGCCTATGAGCGCATTCAGCTTTGAAGTCGGCTAGGGCTTGGGCCTTGATGGCCTTCAGGGGTTCGAACTCAATTCCGAAATCAGCTAATTGATCCGACCAATCCGTCATTCGGGATGAATGATTTTTGCTCTCTTACACTTTCTTGATTGGTTGGCTGGTGAGAACTTTGATCGGGTGTGCTTGAAAGTATGGCTTCAACTTCCCACTTGCCATCACTAAAGCGTACACCACCTTCTCTGTGAGAGTGTATCGAGTCTCAGCCCCCCTTAGGGCATGGCTAACAAAATAGACAGGTACTTGGCCTTCATCTCTTTCCGCAACAAGAACCGCACTCAGGGCATAATCTGATATGGCCAAGTACACGAATAATGTATCCTCGGGGAGGGGGCTAACAAGCTTTGGAGTGTTCATTAGATGTTCCTTCAGCTGTTGGAAGACTTTCTCAGCTTCCTCATCCCATAAGAACTTAGGCCTCTTGAGGGCCTTGAAGAAAGATAGACTCTTGTCCGCTGATCGGGATAGGAATCTCCCCAATGCGGCTAGGCAGCCTGTAAGGCGTTGCACTTCCTTCACATTTCGGGGGGATTCCATGTCAAGAATAGCTTGAATCTTATCGGGGTTGGCATCAATACCCCGCTGACCAACCATAAAGCCCAGACACTTTCCACCTTGTACCCCGAAGACACACTTGCTGGGGTTAAGCTTCATTTTGTATTTTCTAAGGGTCGTGAAGGTTTCCCTTAGATCAGCTATGTGTTCCGGACTTTCCTTGCTTTTCACTATCATGTCATCAACATAGGCCTCAACATTCCGACCTAATTTCCCTTCAAAGATTTTGTTCATCAAACGCAAGTAGGTAGCCCCGGCGTTTTTCAGCCCGAAAGGCATCACATTATAGCAATACACCCCTTGGCTAGTGATAAAAGCTGTGTGGGCTTGATCTTTCTCAGACATAGGGATCTGATGATACCTAGCATTGGCATCCATGAAGCTTAGGAGGGCGTGAACAGCAGTCGAATCCACCAACCTATCAATCTTAGGGAGGGGGTGATCATCCTTTGGGCATGCCTTGTTCAAATCTGTAAAGTCCACACACATACGCCAAGAACCGTTGGGCTTCCTAACCAGCACTACATTGGATAACCACTCGGTATATTGGCATTCTCGAATGAAACCCGTTTCGAGAAGCTTTTTAACCTCAGCGACTGCAGCTTTGTTTCTCTCCGGCCCAGCATGCCGGAGCTTTTGCTTGACGGGCTTGTAGCCCTCCTTGATGTTCAGCTCATGAGTCATTACCTCGGGGTCTATGCCCGCCATGTTATCTGCTGTAAAAGCGAAGATGTCCTTGTACTCTCTAAGTACTTGAATGATTTCTTCCTTGAGCTGGGGGTCCAAGTTCTTTCCCACCCTCACGGTCCGAGCGGGATCATCCCCTAAGGGTATGCTCTCATCTTCTTCAATAGGCCTAGGCCTACCATATTGCTTTGGATTCTCAGCCACGTAAATGCTCATGACCGGATGAGGAGGTTCATTAATTTCCATGGCTTTCCTCTTGGACCCCTTGTCCTCTTGATTGACGGAGCTCTCAAGCGTCTTCAAGCTATCTACATAGCATTTTCTTCCCTGAAACTGATCTCAAAATATCTTGCCCACTGATCCGTCATCGGTCTCGAATTGGAGGAGTAAGTGATAGGTTGAGATGGCAGCCTTAACCCTATTGAGAAGGGGTCGGCCAAGAATCATATTATATGGTAGAGGGGTATCCACAACTAGGAATGTATGAATCAAGCTTCTCCCCTTGTTCTTTTCTCCCAAATGGACGGGCAGCTTGATCATTCCCAGGGGGTATACATGATGCCCCCCGAATCCCACTAAGGGTTTCTCCAGGGGTGTCAAGTCCCCTCTTCCAAAACGCATTTGCTCGATGCATTTCCATGTGAGGATGTCTGCTGAACTTCCACTATCCACTAAGATCTTCTTCACCTTAGCATTGGCTACCTTCATATGAATCACTAAGGGATCATCATGAGGCCTTTGAATCTTTTTTCCTTTGTCATCCCCGAATACCATGAGGAGGTCCTTCGGGGCAGATGAGGGAGTGCCGATATCATAGATGGGCTCTTCGAGCGATCGCAAGTGACCTTTGCGTGCCCTGTTAGACAAACCTCCAGAGGCAGACCCTCCGGCTATGACATTGATGCTCAGGTTAGTGTCAGCTGAGCTATGAGCCTCTTGCACTTCCTTGGCGGCCTTGCTTTGCTTATCCTTCGGGGGAGACTTAAGATATCTGTTAAGCTTTCCCTCTTCAGCTAGCTTGTCAAGGGCTCTCTTAAGCTCTTTGCAATTCCGAGTGGTATGACCACACTCCTTGTGGTATTCACACCAAAGCTTCTTGTTCCTCTGCTCTATCGGTGTGTTTATGGGGTTAGGCTTAGAATGAATAGCCTTGTGCTTTATGTCCAAGTAGATCTCACGCATGTCAGCATTGTACTTAAGTCCTTCATCATCACTCTCAGCCCTCCTCGGCCTTCTATTTCGGTTATCATGATAATTATCTTCTTGCTTTCTCTTCCCCTTGTTGTTTGCCACGGGTGCCTTGCACACCTCACTAGCTTCAATGATCCTTTCAGCTCTCTCCATGGCTTCAGAGAAAGTGCTCACCTTGTCATGGACAAGTTCAAACTTCAGCTTGTTAGACTTGAGCCCGAAGAGAAGGGCTGTGAAAGCAACATTATCTTGAAGGTCGGGGATGAGCTGAGACTCGGTGTTGAACCTCTTGATATAATCCTTAAGACTTTCATTCTCCCCTTGCTTTACCGTCATCAAATGAACGCTAGTCTTTGTTTGCCTACTCCCAGCGATGAAGTGCTTTTTGAACTGAGTGGCTAACATGTCAAACGTCCTTATGCTCCCGGGGGTAAGGTTGTTGAACCATGTCTAGGCTATGCCCTTGAGAGTAGTAGGGAAGAACCTACACCATGAAGCCTGACACCCGGTTTGGACTCCCATCTGTGCTTTGTAAGCGTTCAGATGGTCATTCGGGTCTGTCTTTCCATCATAAGGGTCCAATGTAGGGATCTTGACCTTAGGAGGAATAGGGGTATTCATTATCTCCTGGCTGAAGGGGGTGATGTTCCTTACAATCCCGAGCCTCTGGGGCCTGGGGGAGGAAGGACGCTCGGGGCTTTTTCTTACTGAACGAGCGGGCTGATTAGCTCCTCTTCTTGGTCTGGAGGTAGCCGAGTGAATCATGCTATCTCGGTACCTTGTTGACCCATGCCGAGAGTGAACTCTAGTTCGACCTCTCTGGGGGGGGGTTGTTATCTTCCTTGGAGTTCTCCCTCTTGGAGTTGATTATCTCTTGGGCATCTAAAGTGCCATCCTTCAGCCTTCGGTCATTGATGATCTCTCTAGCATCTCTTGGCCTACTTGGTTGCCTTGTCTCCCGCTGGGGATCATGAGACTGATCGGGCTGAGAGCGGCGAGATGTCTGAGGCCGAGAGGAGACTTGATGGATATGAGACGCATGAGGATTAGGTTGTGGAGCGTTCCCCTGCCTGCCTTGCCCCACCCCTTGGTTGATAAGTGCCCTGAGGCTTTCTTCCAAGTTTTTGTTGATTTGGGGTGCCAGCTGGTCCAAGTCTCGGCGAGTGACCACTTGGGGGTTGTTCACTTCTCTCTCCGGCTCACTATGAGTCCTAGGTAAAATTTCTTCGACTGCGTGAGGGTTCCTAGCCGAGAGAATTGGAGCTTGCCTAATGACATCTTGATGAGAGCTATGGGGACGCCTAGTGTTCACCATGACTTTTTGTTTGTTATCCCCACATACGGCGCCATCTGTTTCTGGAAACAAAATGCTCCTTGGAGTCTTAGGGTAGCAAAGGTAATCAAGATGTCCTAGAACTATGTCCAATGTATGTCCGAATTTCCCTCAGCTACGCCTTGCTGTCCGAGAGCTAGGCCTGCAAAATAAAGAAGGTTAACTACCCCGGGGGTGTGACCCGGAAAGCCCCTCCGATGATTAAGTCAGCGAACGTACTTTCTAGTGAGAGAAAGTAGAGAGAGAAAGATTACTTTAGAGAGATAAAGTAGAGAGAGAAGATTAGAGAATTAGGAAAAAGTTACCATCATCAATGATTGGAGAGCTATTTATAGATGTACTTTCAGGTGGCAGAAGTTGTACTTATTTGGACAGATTAGGGGTAAATCCGTACTTTGCTCTGACTAATGATGGGTTGGGGTATTTTCGTAATTCCAGGCCACTGGGCTTAGGACAATGGACTAGGCCCAAACAAAAATAATTTGAAGAGAACAAAGCCATAGTACTTCTGTAATTTTTATCTACTTATTTTTATGAAATCAAGAGACAGTAAAAAAGGAAAAAAGAATTATTTTTCAAAATTAAAAAAATAAAATAAAAAATAAGAAAGGAATTAAAACAAAATCCTACTGAGAAAATGCATACCAATTAATCAAGATAGAACTTCATACGTCCAGACATAATTTTGCTAGTCATCATTGCAAGACTTCTGATTTTATTTGTTTTGGAACCGACTTAAGATTGAACTCGAGTTTAAACAAATTTAAAATGTTAAAAATATTTCGAAAATTGTTACAAAAATAATTCATTTATTGATTAAAAAAATCATATTGCAAATTTATCAGAATGAAAACAACAATCATCCGAATTTGATTAAAATCACTTTTCATCACTTATAAATAAAAATAAAGTCAAAAATATTCTGAAAATCTACAAGATAATCATGAGAAAACTGATGAAAATACCTCATGAGCATCGTCTGAGCCACACTAACAACTCGCATCGCGTCGTAGCTTGATGACACAGTGCTTCAAAACATCAATCAACTTCATAAAGCCCATCATATTCGAGTGCGTGACCTGAAACCAAAAAAATATCAATAATAAGCAGTATGTAGAAGATTGAAAGACATGTCAAAAAGCTTACCGACTCAAATTCATCGGGCAGAGACTCCTGTCTGAAACCTTCTGGCCCATCAGCAATATGCTCCTCAATCATTTTAATCGGTCTTGGGTAACGAACGGACTGAGGAAGGAGCTCGACCTTCCCCTTACGACGAGCAGTCGCCTAAAACATGATCAAATAATCAGGTTATTCGACGGTTTAAACAAGGACTAGCAAAATAAAATTCCAAAAGCAAACCTTGGGAAGACGTGGCGGAGGGCCCAAGTAAGGAACACTGCTAAAATTCGGGCAAATAACGACAAATTTTCTGAGACAGCTAAAAAAACCGTCGTAATATTTTAATTTTACGACGGTTTTTGTAACTGTTGTTATATTATGACGGTTTTTCAAACCATCATTGAGTTACTACTGTTTTTAGCCAATAAACTGTCGTAATGGACATTAAAAATAATTATAAAAAAATTAATATTTACGACAGCTTCAAACTGTCGCAACTTACGACGGTTTTAAAAACTGTCGCAATTTGCAACAGCTTAAAGCTGTCGTAGAATTGATTTTTTATTCAAAAAATAATGGTATTCAAATACCACATTCAACAAGCCCATACCAAACCCTAAATCCTCACCCGCCGTTTCTCCTCTTTATTTCCCCTCACATTTTCTCTCTCCTCTCCTTTTTCCTGGTTCGCTCTCCTCTTCCCTACTTTCTCAGTTCATCTCTTCTCTTTAAGTTCTCTCTCTTCTCTCTATTTCGGTCTACTCATTGTTTCTCATCCACCTTCCCTCTCTTTCTCGTCCTCCTTTGCATTCTTTCTTGTGTTCTAAAAAAATGGCGAATTAAGGTTCAATTCCGTGACATTAGGGTTTTATTTAACAAATTCGACCATAAAAATTCCAAATCTGGAGTTTTTATGATCGAATTTGACAATCAACACCCAAAAAGAAGAAATTTTTTGAAGGTATGTTTAGTTTTTTTTTTTTTTTTTTTTTCGTGTTTGTTATTGTGGTTTTTGTTTATGTTCTGATATTTTTTGGTCTAATTTCATTATTTTGTGCTTGTACTGCAATTTTTTTTTATGTTCGTTCATATTCCTATTTTTTTTTTTTTGTCTATTTTCGTTTTGATTTTCGTTTCAATTTGTTATAATTCGTTTATTTTCTTAGGATTTATTGTGGCTTGTTTGTTCGAATTTTGTACTGTTTGGATAATTCCTATTTTTTTCGATTTATATATTGTGGGTTTTTTTTAATATTGGAATTATATTTGTATATCTTGTTTGATGTTTTGTTATTTTTATGTATTTTTTTTATTTTTTCATTTTTGTGTGCTGATTATATGCTGGGTTTATTTTGTTTGAGTTTTATTTGTTGGGGTTTAAGTTGTCGTCGGTGGTGTGCTGATTATATGCTGGGTTTTTTTTGTTTGAGTTTGAGTTGTCGTCGGTGGTGTGAAAGGTTGTTGTGGGGACAGGGGAAGGGAGGCCTGGGTAAAGGAGGCAGGGGATGGGCATTTTTTTGTGACAGCTATTTGCGACTGCTAGCCGTCGCTAAAACTGTTTTTTACGACAATTTTGTTTTCTGTCGCAAATTACGACAGTTTAAAACTGTCGTAAAATAATTACAACGAAAAAAATAAAAAACCGTCGTAAAAATTTTTTACGACTGTCAAACTGTCGCAATTTTTTTTTTTTTGCGACAACTCTAACTGCGACAAACAATTTACAACGGTTTATTGTCGCAACTATTTTTTACGATGACTTTTGCTATTTTTGTTGTCGCAAAATAGCAAAATTCTTGTAGTGGAAGCCAGTCTTAGAAGTAATTGCTCTCCATACTTACAAATTCTTTCCATGGAAATGTATAGCGCTCCCCCGTATCTAGTATCTTCCCAACAAGCGTGAGTCCAACATCAACTCAGGTGGAGGCAACGGCACCACAAAGCGATCAGCGCTATGCTGACAAACAACACGCTCTCCAGGGTACCAAACAAAGCGTGTTGTACCAAAGAAGACCATAAAGGACGCCGAAAGCTGCAAAGCCTTGGGAAGGTCGGTCGTGCCAGCACAAGGACGATACTGGATCTTGGTAGCGATATGAAAACTATAAGAGATTGTAATGAATGACGAGAAATAAAATCAAAATAAAAAATAATACACTATTGTAGGGAATAATTTCAAGCCTTTAAATCCCACTAGCTTGAACCCCACTGTGATCATACATTAAAGTACGGTGGCGTCCAAAAGGGAAGAAGATAGAGCAAAAGAGTCGCCAACAAGTTTTTTAGGAACTTGTAAACCATTCACGAGGTGAAGGTTACACCCCTTAACGATCCAAGAGATCGTCAACTCCATAAGGTCATGAACCAAATAAGGGTTCGGGGATGATGGTACAAATCCAACCTAAAAGAGATTGAACCTGCCGTAATAATAGGCCTCTACTTTATTCTGCTCATATTCATCTGCGCTTTCTGACTAACATGCAATCAATAGGATTAACCCTAAACCTGTTTAATCTATGTTGGTTGAATTTAATGCACAAATAAACTATTATTTGCGATCACTTGAATTATAATCACAATTAACCTAACAAGATTATTAATTATCTTATAAAGCCTAATTGCAAGTACAAATTCCCTTTAACATGCATAAAAGGTAATCAAGAAATAACAACAATATGTATATCAAGCAACATAATAACAACATCATTAATAATATTAATATCAATCATAATCAATAATAATCATAATCACAATCATGTTAAAGCAAAGCAAGATCCTATGCATGATACTAACAAGATTAATAACAAACCCTAGCATGTCACTAAGCAATAAAAATTAAACCTCTAGCCCTAACATGATACTAACAATCATAAATATTAGGAAGAGAATAAAAGACATCATACTTTTAATCATATTTAATATTAAAGTTACCCTAGACATGATATTAGGAATCAAAATAACAATCTAAGCATGATTTCTATGTCATAAATCAATTAATCAATTAAAGTACTTACTTGGATGCCTCGTACCTCTTTCTAATAACAAAATACACACATTAGTAACATCAAGGAAAATAATAATCAAAGCAATTAAATTAAATAATTGAAATAGAGATTTGGGACCAAACCCTCAGAAATTAAAACTTTCACGTCTAGTGCGAAGGCAACTTCGAATATGGCTAGATGTATCAAGATCTTGCGAATGCGAAATTATTTATTTGAGAAAAGGCTAGTTTAGAAAAGAGAAATGAATGAGATGAAAAGAATTATTTGACTGATTTGTGAATGAAAAGAGTTGATGAATGAGAAATTAATGATTCTTGGTGAATCGTTGTTGTTTTTAGAGAGTAGATCCCTTGAAAACGGAGTTTTTAATACGATATTTATAGAGAAAATCATCCAAAAAAGATAGTTTATCAAAACAGAGACTGAAGATCAAAGAAACACCTTGGCGCCAGCCCTGGCTCATTGGCGCCGGACCAGTGGCTAGCGCCAGGCGCCAATGCTGGCGTCTGGCGCTAATCCTGATTCCAGACACCAAGGCCTGTGGTTGGACGCCAAACTGGATTTTAACGCATTTTCGAAAATCTGATAATTTTACCGTACAGGAAGATAAAATAATATAATTTCAATCGAAAATGCTATTTGATACGATTAAAACTCTGAAGAGTCCTAATTGAATTAAGAATGATAAAACCTTCTGAAATGTTCTAGAAGACTAAAACCATTCCTAATAACATTAGGAATCATAAACTATATTAGGCCCTCCCCTAGATCATAGGGCCGTAATTAAAACTTAATTTGGGCCTAGTTTAGTAAATTGGCCATAAATTCCTCAATATTCATCGGAATTGGGCTTATAATATATCGTTGGAAAGGTCTTTGCAAGCCCCATCCAACTATACCACTATTGGAACCATATCATGGACCAACCAAACTGGATTGGCTGTTTTCTTAAAAATAAAGTTTTCAAAAACAGAGAGAAGAGAAAATAAAACTTTACGCAACACTAGACCTTTCCACAATTTCGTTTCATTCGATTATGATTCGACGTGAAAGGTACTCATCACTGGGTTTGGTTTTGGGGAGACACAAATGGGTGTCTACAGAAGCCCCCACTTTGACTGAGTTTGGAGAAACGCAAGTTTCGAAAAACGAAAGTCAAAGTAACGATAGGGACGGAGAATGATTCAGGACGTTCTGCGATCCTAAATCAATCTTATAACGCCGATACCTGCAAACTAGCATTAGTTAAACAGATAAAAGAGTTAAGAAACGCGTATCTTGCACCGTCGAGCACACGTCTCTGAAAGTAACCGATTGTTGTTGTTGTTGTTGTTTTGATGACCTCCTGCAAGCTAGAGAATGCCATCCCGCTTGAAAACTGCTACGCCTTGTAACTGCTTCCAAATTAGAAGATCGCTTCGCCTGAAACTATCCTCTTTCGCTGTGATAATGTTCCACGTCTAAGGGAATATCATCGAAAACTATTTCTCTTGAAATAATTCTTATATGCATTATGATCATCTTCCATGCCTTAGGAACTATGATCGAAGGCAATTTCGCCCTGAAATTACATTCAGTTGTCCATGACAACTTTCCGCCGAAGTTATCTTCTCTTGAGGTCATCCTCATTTGATGCGATAATTTCCCAAAGGAAAATACCGAAGACCACGCCTGTCGATCTTTAAAAAGTTCGCCTGAACTCTGCTTTTGCTATGCCTGTACGTCGGCGCTCTTTGCTCTTGAACCTATATGTCGGTGCCTTTTCTTAATGAACCTATATGTCGGTGCCTTTTGCTCTTGAACCTATATGTCGGTGCCTTTTGCTAATGAGCCAATGCTTAGGCGCTTTAAGATAAGTGAGACGATCTTTTCATCAAGTCGATCACTTTACGTAATCAAACCGATTACCTAATCATGTCAAATTGCTTAGAGGGGCTAACTGGCGTACCAAGGAACCCAAAATATGTTGCAGAAAGATAGCATAACCCCAGAAGGTGGATGGCTGCTTTGGCGTCGCTGAAAAACAGTCAGCGCCAGCCTAAAGGCATTAGCGCCAGGCGTTGGCATTGGCGTCTGGCGCCAAGCACAGAACGTGACGCCAATTCCTAGAGACTGGCGCCAACACGGGAATTTTCTTTAAATTCCATTTTCCGTTCATTTCTTGCTCTGTTCGTCGCGAAGCAGTCCGAGAGAAGTCCGAAAACTTCAATTGCTTAGTTCTTGCTCGTTTTTCAACCGAAGTCGCTCAAATTTGTTGCAAATCAAAGCTCTTTTCATCTATATTCCCGATCTACGTAAGTTTTTCTCCAACTCACACCGGTTTTCATGAATTATTGGCATCTTTATTCACGAATTTCATGAAAATTCGAAATTTATAATGCTCAATGTGCTTTGTTTATCAAGTTTTATGCCACGAAATTGTTTGTTTATGTTTGTATATTGCCTTGGGAGTAATTTGAGACTTGTTTGACTTAATTTGATGAAGAAACGAGCCATCTGCCATTGTTGGACCTCTTAAGGCCGTGAAGAACAATGTGGCTTGTTCTTGACGTTTTTGCTGGTAATTCTTGTTCAATTTGTCACAATAGTCACTATAGTGTTGAAAGAAATTGTTTGATCGCTTGAAAAAATGACGTCATGCTCAATTCAAATTTGTGCTCTGTTTTAGTACTACGTACGCTCTTTTTTTTTTTTTTTTTTTTTTTTTTGCGAACATAGTATCATGCGGCTAGGCGAACCTTTAGATACTATAGAACCTCAATGCATGATAATTTTGCACAATGTAGCATGGCTAGACAAAGAGGCTCGGGCTCACGGTCCCGAAACACTAGACGGGAGCATGAGCCTGTGGAGGACGACACTACACCGTCCACTTCGCTTGGTCGGTTCCCGGAGTAGGATGAGCGGACTTTGTTCTTTGCCCCTGTCCACCACATTTCCGAGAGGGTGAGACGGGGAACCGAGCCCGGGAGGACACGGCGTCACGACTCTAGCTGTGATGGTCTAGGTGATTTGTATAGGATGCACATCGCCAGAGATCAAGAGACGAGACTCCTATAGGAGTCTTGCAGACTGGTTGCCTTGTTCGAGACCTCCGAGGCTATGGTTGCTTCCAGCGGGGGTCACCACGTAGTACGTGCTTTGGTGGAGTTCTTCTAGGACACCACCAACACCTTTCATTTTCCTTGGGGTTAGATGATGGTCACTCCTACAGACTTCAGTCTCATCACAGGACTGGAGTTCTCTGCTGTGCCGCTGCCGTTCGACAGCAGTATTGACGTCTTTTCTCCGCAGGTCGAGGAGCTGTTGGGGCCGATTGCTGTTCGGGCCCGAGCTGAGGTCGAGACGACTCAGTTCAGTGCTAGAGGGATTCGTCGCTCGACGCTGGCAGCGGCTCTTGTTGACGATCCAACCACCCGAGAGCAGCGGGTGCGCATCTTCGTACTGATGTTGTTGTCAGGGACACTTTCCCCTGACAGGGGTAGTAGGGCATTGCTTTACTACCTCCCTGCTGTTCGTGATCTCCAACGGATCGGGACTTATGACTAGGCCAGCTTGGCCTATACTGACTTCATTCGCGCACTGAGGGACTCGTGTCGCCATCGATCCTTTAGGACAAATATTGCTCTGTCTGCTTTCTGGAAAGTCGTAGAGGTAAACATTATTCCCTATAAAGTTTAGCCCTATATGTTAGTTAGCATTTACTCACGCGTTTAATTTCTTGTAGATCTGGTTCTACGAGTACTTTCCTTCCATTGCGCCGGCGAGACCGTCATCGAGGGGGTATCCGATGAGCGCCTCTTGGGGCGGCCACCATGTGGACTTGTCTACTACACGTGTCTGGAGTCAGATCATCTCGGTACGACTCAACAGGTGTTTATCTTCCTTTTTGCGATGTTTTGGAAATGTTCTTACCCAATTGGTATTTTTATAGGGACCTGAGGTAGTATACCGACCATGGGGAGATTGGACAGTCCCTGGATTAGCCGTTCAGTACTCTGCTGAGCGCCGTTACTTTCTGGGGACCTACGGAGCGGTTGTATACTTAGGAGAGAGAGTCGATAGACAACACTCTTCCGATGCTTTTGTTATTCTTGCTCCTCCACCACGACAAATGTTCGACGAGAGAGAGTTGTCGAGCATGGCTGAGGAGTCTGGTTCCCTCTAGCGGTCCCATGTGATCCTTGGACGGAGCTATACTGAGGAGCTAATTCCTTTGTTGGCTCCAGCCCCTGTACCGGCTGAGGATGTGAGGGTAAGATCCTTAGCTTTTTATTTTTCGCTAAGTATCCCCCCCAAGTAATATCTTACTGATCTTTTTCTGTTTTATCAGGATGGTCTCGCTGAGTTTGTGCCACCCCGTATGTCCATCCACTACCAGGGTACATATGGGCCGATCGAGGAGATGATTTCTCCGGCTCCCGAGGGTGACCGCTTCGTGGAGCGGTCGATTCCTCGTCACCAGACTAGTGTAAGTCTAGCTTTATTTCAGAATCTTGAATTAAGTTATCATGCATTTTTACTGACTTATTTTTCTTGACAGTTCCCACGTGAGGTGTTTTCGGCTATGGCACGATGTATAGATGCCTTCCGGAGCCAACTCGTTCGGATGAGGAACGCAGCTACCTGTCGTCGAGACGACGCCGTTCGAGAGGTAACTTTTCTTCACTTATTATTTCTGTATTATGGCTTCAGTTTTACCTTGTTTCTGATTTAATTCTTTTTTTGCAGGGTCAGCCGATCGCTTCTCATACCCGTACGAGGCCCGAGGGGTGGAGAGATCCGGCGAGGTCTAGCTCTAGACGTCGTCGCACTTCGTATGGAGGTAGAGGTGGTCGTTCTAAGGCTGCTCGAGCCGATGTTGCTGAGGGCTCAGGGTCTTCTTCTTAGGGTGCTCCTGCTGCACCGATAGGAGAGGCTACCTCGGCTTTTAGAGGTGGTGGGATGTACGAGGTTGGCTCGTCATCGTAGCAACCTCCGCGGTCTCAGCCTCACATGGATCTTGGCTAGAGCGGTCCTGTCTTGAGTTTCCCTCCTCCTATGGAGGCTGAAGCTGGTGTTGAGGCCGGAGCTGGTGGAGAAGTGACTCCTCGGACGGCGCAATTTTATGGCATGATGGGCCTACGTCCTCCGGCGCTGTAGTTTGCTTCTGTATATGTATTTTGTTTTGACTTTTTATAGAACTTTGCCTTTTGTACTCATTATTCAGACACTTTGTACTTTACGTTACTGTAAATTCATTATTATTATGTATGTTAGTGTGTGCAAGTGTGATAACAATTTAATTTTGCGCAAAAATTTCGTCATTTTTATTATTGATGGAGGGTATTATCCGACTCTCTCCCCTAAAAAGAAAATAAAAAGGGGAAAAATAAAAAGGAGAAAAAAGCTGATAATTGAAAATTAATATAATTCAAAAAGAAATAAAATTAACTAAAAATAATTGTTATACTTAATTAGTTAATTAAGGATAGAAAAATATTTAGAAAAAATAAAACGGGGCCATAAAGTCATTAATCCGACTCCAGTTTTAATATCAAAACGCAAATGAGCACGCGCGGCTTCCGCTGATTTGGCGCCAGCTGGCGCCAGCCTATGGCGCGTGGCGCCAGGCGCTGCACCTAGCGTGTGGCGCCAAAGGCTGATGGGTGACGCCAATTCTTGGTGAGTGACGCCAATCGACGCTAACTCCGTATTCCAGTCAGATTGAAATTCCTCGCAATTTGTGCATAAATAGCCCCCTGCGCAGCCGATTCTTCTCATAATTTCATCGAAAAAAATTCTTCCTTTTAGAAAGACTAATATCATCATGTCTTTAGCTACTAAAACCTTCACCCAATATTCTCATGAATGGTGTCGATCTCGTAATGCTAAAGAAAGAAAAGAATTAGATGTATTTCACTTGGGGGCAATTTTTGGCATTAAAGGGGTAGATCTAGACATAGTTTTCATACATATCGCTTTAGAATATTGGAATATTGAAACACATTGTTTTAGAATAGGGTATGATGAAATTAGCCCTTTGCTAGAGGAATTTGATGCTATTTTAGGCTTCCCTGCAATAGACCTGGTAGTAATCCCTAGAGTAGATGCATATTACTATAAGGATTTTGAGCGCTTTTTTAACTTGAAGGAAAGGGATTTATCAAAGATAGTGGACGGCAATGTAGTGAACTTGAAAGAATTCGAACGCTACTATTTTGATAAACCGCTTTCTGAGTCTTGTCACATATATAGAAGAAGAGTGTTTTTATTCTGTATGCTTAATCAATATTGTCTTAGTAGTGGTAAAATTAATGATGGACAATCAATTATAACCACTGTGCTAGAACAGATTAAATCAGGGAGAAATCCAATGCCATTGATAGTTGGAGAGACTATGCTTAGTCTAGATGAATTGAAAAGGGACTCAAAAGCACCTCTTCGCGGCTTTCCAATTTTATTATAGGTAGAAAAATAATATTTTTAATTACAGAAATTAAAAAATATATTTTTGTATTGTAATATTAATTTATTTGCATTGCAATTTTTTTACAGATGTGGTTAATGGAGAGGCTAGGATTAATTAACCCTTCGGACGATATTGAAAATTATACGCCCACTTGCTTTGTGAGAAGGAAGAAACGCATTCCCAAAATTGGGCGCCATGGGTGGAAGAAGGTCTTTGAATCACGTGATTTTGCTATCAAGTGGGTCGTCCCATGGTGGAAAATAAAAAGGATGGTTGTTGTCAACAAGAAACCTTTCTGCCATCTCCGAAGCTTGTCTCGGGTGACATAATATTATCCCTGCAGGGTAAAGAGACAATATGGCTTGCTCCAAAATATTCCTTCCGGGGATCTTCGTCCTCCCTATGAGTATCCTATATCCCAAGAAGTAGATAGATTTGACACTTACTGGAGCGCTAGACCTTTATGGGAAGTAATTACCCAAAAGGTTCCCCCTTCTTTACCTAATGATGTAAAGATGTGGTTGCTGAAGAAGTCTTCAACTGATCAAGGTAGAACTGATGTGAAGAATCGTCTAGGTGACAGGGTGACACCGTCCAAGGAACGCTTAGGTGTAAGGATTGAGATCAAAACACCTACAATGCCTAAGAAAAAGAGTATTACCAAAGACAAGGGAAAAAGGAAAGCTACAGACAAAAAGACTTGGGTGGAAAAGAAGCATTGGGTGCTAGCTGAGGGAGAAACAATCTATTCTAAAATTGAATGTAGGTCCTCTAAAGGATGCCTACTAGCTAAATTAATGGATGAAGAGGAAGAGGCGGAAAAGAATTGGAAAAGAGTAAAGAAGGAAAGGAAAGATTAGAACATTGCTTAGCTTTAGATTTATTAGATTGGTTTAGTTTTATTTAAAGTTAATTTATTTCAGCTTTATTTGAATTCCATTAACAATGTAATTTTATTTCATTAATGAAATTTCAGCTTTCAATTAAATTGTCACTTTAAATTTATTTTATTAAAGCAATGAAAAATCGAAAAAAAAAAATTAATTTTCCAGAAATTCATCGAGTACGGAAGTTGAAAAATTTTCGAAAAACACCGAATTTCGCCCAGATTTTTAATGCCGAGCTGGCGCCAGAAATTGCAGATTGGCGCCAGCTATTAAGGTCTAGCGCCAGGCGCCAATATCATCGGCTGGCGCTAAAGACCAATTGCTGGCGCCAGGCTCTGTTTTGCGACGCCAGTAGCTTTTCCGACTTTTGTTGACTTCTAGCTGATTCTAGAACGCGGAGATGTCGAATAATAAAGTGGCCGCACCTATGATGGGTTGCCTACGTATCATTTCCTAAAGAATCAGGCTAAACGTAGCTCTCTTGAGTGTCCTACTCAAGTAATTATGGGTAGTATGTTTTAAGTTGGTCAAGATTGGTCATGTTTGAGAATTCATTGCCGTCTATATCAGTTAATTTTGCTGCACCACCTGACAGGATTGTTTTGACAATGTAGGGGCCAGACCAATTAGGTCTAAACCTTCCCCTTGGATCTAAAACATTTTTTCTTAACGCTTTTAATACCAAATCTCCTACTTTGATATTTCTTGTCTCGACCTTCTTATTAAAATGTCTAGCCATACGAGTTTGATAGCACTAAGTGTGGTGTAGAGCTTCTAGTCGCTTTTCGTCTAGTAGGATCAATTCTTCATATCGTGCCCTAGTCCATTCGACTTCATCGAGTTTACTCTCTAGCGCAATACGTAGATAGGGTATTTCTAGTTCGACAGGTTGTACGACATCCATTCCATATACCAAAGAAAAGGGTGTATGTCTTGTTGACGTACAGATTGACGTGCGATAACCCTACAATGCAAAGTGAAGCTTGTCTGGCCAATCCTTATAATTTTCTGTCATTTTCTCAATGATAGTCTTCAAATTCTTATTAGCTGCCTCGACTTCTCCGTTTGCTTGAGGTCTGTAAGGGGACGAATGATGATGTTGGATACTATATTTATGTAACAGATCTTCACATTCGGCTTGAAATTGAGTTCCATTGTCACTTATCATTTCATGTGGGACTCCATATCGACAAATGATATTTCTCTCTATAAAGAGTGCTACATGTTTTGCGGTGAGTTTAGCGTATGATTGTGCTTCAACCCATTTTGTAAAGTAATCAATTGCCACTAGAATAAATTCATGGCCTCCTGTCCCTAGAGGAGTGATCTTGCCAATTATGTCAATTCCCCATGTAGAGAATGGCCAAGGTGATGTTTAGGTGTAGAGTAAAGATGGAGGAACGTGTTGTAAATTAGCATAAATTTGACACTTAGGGCATCTTTTCACATATTGATGGCAGTCCCTATTCATGGTGGTCCAATAATACCCTTCGCGCATTATTTTTTGGATTAACATTTTGCCATTTACATGAGTTCCACAGATTCCTTCGTGGACCATTCTCATTATTCTTTGTGCATCCACCTTCCCTACACATAGGAGAGTTCGACCTTTAGGTACCCTTTTATGTAGCTCGTTGTCTATGAGTACATATTGAGAAGCCAAAAGTCTCAAGGCTCGTTTTGCTCTTTTATCAGCATGAGGAGGGTATTCTCCATTGGTGACATAATTGAGAATGTCTGTGTACCATGGTTCTTCTTCTTGTCCTTCATCTTCGTCTTGGACTGGATCGTTGTCTTCTATAGCCTGTATGTATGCTGGTTTGTGCCTTTTTTCAATAGTTAGAGGCATTTGCTCGATATCCGTGGGAATCCTAACCATTGAGGCTAATCTTGCCAAGGCATCAGCAAATTGGTTTTCTTCTCTAGGTAGATATGTATATTTCACCTTCTCTAACTGATCGGTAAGAGTTTCCAGATAAGTTTGGTACGGGGCTAGGCTTTCGCTCTTTACTTTCCACCTTTTAGATATTTGATTTATAATCAGAGAGGAATCTTCGAATATCCTTAACTTTTTAACTCCCAATGCCAAAGCTGTTTCAAGGCCTACCACACATGCTTCATATTCAGCAGCATTGTTGGTAACGTAGAAATCGAGGTTTATTGAGATTGGGACATGTTCTTCCTTAGGTGATACTAGTAGCACTCCGACACCACATCCCTTTTGGTTTGAGGCTCCGTCGAAATACAAGGTCCAAGTATCATCTTCGGTGACCATCAAATCTTCATCTGGAAATTCATTGTCTTGTATTGGTGTCGAGTCTTCTATTGGAAAATCTGCCAGAAAGTCTGACACCACAGATCCTTTAATGGCTTTTTGTGGCATAAACCGCACATCGAATTGGGCTAAGTTGACTATCCATCTTGAAATACGTCCATTAAGCATTGATTTCTCGAACAAGTATTTGAGTGGATCCAATCGGGATACTACGAAAACGGTATGCACCAACATGTAGTGTCTCAACTTAGTTGTGGCCCACACCAAAGCGAGGCACAATTTCTCGAGTGGTTTACAGCGTGTTTCGTATTCGAGCATCTTCTTACTTAAGTAATAGATTGCATTCTCTTTGTTTTCCACCTCTTGTGCTAGCATGGCTCCCATTGTCTCTTTGGTAACTGTCAAATATAACCTAAGGGGTATTCCGGGAAGTGCTGGCACTAATACAAAAGGATTTGCGAGATAGGCTTTGATCCGGTCAAAGGCTTTTTGACACTCATCATCCCATATTACTGGTACGTTCTTCTTGAGCTTCTTGAATATTGGTTCACTTATCGTTGTCAGTTTGGATATGAACCTACTTATGTATTGCAACCGGCCGATAAATCCTCAAATCTGCTTCTTGGTCTTGGGCGGTGGCATCGACATGATTGCTTTAATCTTGGTTAGATCTATCTCTATTCCTCTAGAGCTTATGACGTACCCCAAGAGCTTGCCCGAGGTGACTCCAAAAGCACATTTTGATGGATTCAACCTCATATTATACTTTCTTAACCTTTCGAAAAACTTTCTTAAGGCTATTTGATGGCCCGGACGGTCTTTTGATTTCACAATCATGTCGTCGACATATACTTCAACTTCTTGGTGCATCATGTCATGGAGTAAGTCAGTTGTTGCACGTTGGTAAGTAGCACCTGCGTTTTTCAACCCAAATGGCATTACCGTGTAATAGTAAGTGTCCCATGGTGTAATGAAGGTTGTTTTCTCCATGTCTTCTTCCGCCATGAGAATCTGATTGTACCCTGCGTATCCGTCCATGAATGAGAGAAGCGCGTGATTTGCCGTGTTATCTACCAGAATGTCGATGTGTGGCAAAGGGAAGTCGTCCTTTGGACTTGCCTTATTTAGATCTCGATAGTCGACACACATCCTTACCCTTCCGTCTTTCTTTGGAACTGGGACGACGTTGGCGACCCATTCGGGGTATTTGGATACCTTGATAAAACTTGCAGTTATTTGTTTTTGAACTTCTTCTTTTATTTTAAGTGCTACGTCGAGTTTCATTCGACGTAACTTTTGTTTTACAGGTTTCATTCCTGGAATTAGTGGTATAGTGTGTTGAGCTATTTCTCTGCTAATGCCTGGCATATCTTCATATGACCAAGCAAAAACATCGATAAATTCCTTAAGAAAGTTAATTAAATCGGTTCTTTCTTGTTTATTCAATGTTAGTCCGATTTTAACTTCTCTTTTAAGAGTTGAATTGTTTGAGATGTCAACTGTTTCAGTCTCTTCAATTATCGGTGTTTTCTTTTCCAGTGTTTCCATTGCTTTAACAATTTCTTTATCTTTTTCATCGTTAGCTAAGCAATGTTCATTATCTTGGGTTAGGGAAGAACACAAAAAGTAAGAAGAATGGGCAATATTATTATACTCTGAGATCATAACATCAAAGAGTGATATGTCCTCAGGGACTAGATTACTAACTATCCTAGGAGAAGAAACAGGAAGGGGAGACATTATAGCTAAAGACCTAGAAGATTCTACGGGGAAAGACTCTGACTCTGACTCTGACGATTCTTCAAACATCGGCCCTTGCCCCGTCGTGATCGATATCTTCCTTCCACTCGGAGTAGTCACTTTGATAGTCTTGCGCCACCCTTGCAGCGATCCTTCGGCTGGAGTAATTAACTTTGAGGGGTCGAAGTTTTCACTTTGTAGGACCGTTTGAATGAGTGAAGAGTTGTCTTCCTCATAAACTGACTCATTCTTTTCTCTCCCAAACAGTAATCCCATGACGTTAAAGTCAAAGCATGGGGGTGCTTTCTCCTTATGGATGGGAGTTACGATTTCGTTAGTGAAGTAGCAATCCAAGAAAATCTCGAACCCTGATTGTCGTATGCCATTTACAACAAAAGGTTCGGGAAATTCATGGCATGGATAGTCTTCTCCTTCTTTTATGAATTGACCATTAAGTGTAAGAGGGTACTATTCCATTGGAATTGCTTTCTTTTGAATGCGAGCGTCCCTTTGTGCTTTCAATTTGTCCTGGGCTCGCTTGAGATCTTCCTGAGTCGGTTCGAAACCATGTCCGAAAGTATCTTGTTTAGGGAGGCCAGGTGACTCTATTGATTTTTCTATCTCCTTCTTCTTTCCTATGGTCATCCCAGGTAAGTGTCCTTGCTTCTTTAGCATAGTGTTGATAATCATGTTAGAATGGGGGTCGTGACAAAGAGATGTCCTTTCATCCTCTTGGATCAAGGAGACTTCTTCGTTAAAGCCCCATAGGTCTTCATCATCTTCGTCGTGTTCTACGTTAATGATTGGATTCTCTATTATTTTGATCCTCATAGGCGAAGCATCAATAGTGATGGGGATTTCTCCAACTATGGCTTTCACTTGTTAGTGGAGAGATGAAGGGACGACCTTTAGATCATGAAGCCAAGGGCGTCCTAACAACAGATTGAATGAAGCTTTGATGTCTACCACTTGAAAAGTAGTAGCATGTTCTATTGCTCCTGCCGTCACATTTAGGGTTATTTTGCCAAGAGCTTGACGTCGAGTATTATCGTAAGCTCTTATTCCTTGTGTGGACGGAGTTAAATCCTCATCCTTTATGCCAAGCATCCTTGCAGTCCTTTGTGGACATACATTAATAGCCGATCCATTGTCTACGAGAGTCATGGGAACATTCATCTTTTTGCAGACTACCGTGAGGTTTAATGCCTTATAATGTTTATCACCTTCCGGGGGTAAATCTTTATCAGAGAAAGTGATTAGGTTAATCGGACTAGGGAGGTCACTCGTGAGGAAGTTAGCTAGTCCCTCAGGAGTGGTGTCAGAATCTATCCCGATTTTATCCAAGGCATTCATCACAGCCAACCTATGTTCTCGAGATGTTGCCAGAAGCTTCCATACGTTCATCTCAACTTTTCTCTTCTTGAATTGTTTAACGATGTCATTGTCTTCGATGATAGGTATAGGAACTTGATGTACAGTAGGCATAGGTTGTGTCGAAACGGGAGGTTGCATCCTCCCGGATCTTGTGAGGACATCTATTGATGAATCTTCTTTAGCCCAAATGTCGTCCGTGGTGTATGATACAGAAAGTGAAGCTCCTACTATGTCTTTTAGATAGACATCTTCTTCATCACTGTCCCATACTCCATTAACGTTTATGTCCTCTTCTTGTTGAACTTGGACTAATTCTTTTCTATCAATCATTTTCTGCACCAAGTCCTTGAATTTGAAGCAGTTTTCTAAAGTGTGTCTTCCTGACTGATGGTATTGACAGTAATATTTATCCGTCCTTTTTAATGATTCAAATGGTCTCGGTTCGAGAGGTTTGACCTTGCCACTCTCGGAGAGCATTTCAAACATTAGGGGCATACGAAATCCCAATTGGAGTGTAAACTTTAATGCTCTTCTTAGGTCTTTCGGTGACTTGTAAGGGACGGTATTTTGCCTCATAAGTCGTTTTTTCTGGCGTGAATTCTCTCTTAGGTTCTTCATCATATTGCTTGTGAAGTTCGTTCAAAATTTTGAGATTTTCACGTAACAGTTGCGATGTCTCCCTCAGATACAGTGCGAGCACTCGCATTTCTACCTCATTTGCTGGTTCTGGAAGATTATCTTTGACATCGAAAAAGGTCTCTTCTTCTTCCTCTTCGACATTGGTTGCTTTGACAGGCTTAATGAGAGATGAGGGGTCAATTTCGCTTTCTTCATCGGAGATAGCCAATGTGTGGGCTAGAGGTGCATTGTCAATACTCGGTTTCTTACTAGCAGAGGGCAACGGCAGCTTGTTACTGTCAATTAGGTCTTGGATAGCTTCCTTAAGCTTCCAACAGCTTTCAGTAGAATGGCCCCTACCTTGATGATATTTGCAATGTGCATTGGGGTTCCAATTAGGCGACCTCTTCTTGACTGGTGGATCTCCAAATGATCCAATGGGAGTTATAAGACCTTTTGCGTTTAGTCGATCAAACGCGGTGTCATAACTCATGCCAATAGGAGTGAAGTTTCTCCTAAACGGTTTCTTTTGTCCTTGATTGTTCATGGCGAGGACTTCTCCTAAGTTGAAGGCGCTAACATTATTTGAGTGGGCGGTTTTGGAAGAAGAAAGATTATCATTCTTCTTTCCATTCCAGCCACTGTTGGAGTTATTGTTGGCAGCTTTGGATTTAGCCAAGTCATCTTCAATATTAATCCCAATATCATAAACAGCCTTAAAGGTATGAAGGTTATTTTGATATTTAAGATGTTTTGAATATTTTTCTTGGAGGTTTTTAATGAACAGTCTCACGGACTCTTTTTCACTTGGTATCTCAATCATTTTAGCTGAGGTTTCTCTCCACTTTTTAAAGAAAGATGTGAAGCCTTCATTCTCCTTCTGCTTGAGGATTTCAAGTTCTCTATGGTCAGTTTCGACTTGAACGTTGCATTTGTATCTATCAACGAAAGCATTTGCTATGGATTCCCATGTAGAGGTCTTTTCCTTTTCAAGAGAAAAGAACCATTGTTGGCAAACGGTCTCGAGAGATAGCGAGAACAGAGAAGGGAAGACTTTCTTATCGATACCCTTGATACTCATTATTGTTTTAAATGCTCTTAGATGGAAGTATAGGTTGTCGATTGCCCTAAACTTTGGGATGTCGTTGGCACTGAACTTCTGCGGAAGAAGATCTTATCCACCGAGACCCCTTAGGATATGAGTTCTTGAAACTTGTAGTCGCTGGGCAACTTGCTTAGGCTTTCTTGCATGAGGTCCATTTGTTGTTGCTTCGCAGGATCCTCGATCTTAAGTGCGAGAAGCTTCAGTGTCTCAGTTAAAGTAGCCAGTTGATTCTTGAGATCGTTGACTTCTTCCTGAGTTGCCATTATGACTCTTGCTTTCCTCTTGCGGGCTATAGGTTTGTCGAAAAGTTAGACTTGTACGAAGAGATTATCTTTGATTAATCGTCCTTCTTTTCTTGACCACGCGCTGTAAATTAAGTCAATTTGCGTTTTAATTACTTGACTCGAATCAATTTGACTTTATGGTTTTTTTTTTATTTTAAAAAAAAAGTATGCATATTTTTAGGGAGCAATAATGTATATGTGTTTAGGGAACTTAAGTATTAGAGGATTAATATCCAACTTACCCCCCTAAAAAAAAATGACGGAAAATGAAGCGCTCACACAAGACTCTCTTAATCATGGTCAAAACATGTGTATTGGTGTGTGTATTGAGTGAAAGTGACATGCTTGGACTCTTGTGTAAGACCATGGGACTTAGTGCCTAAACTCGAATATTAGTTTAATTAAGCATTATAACAGCAAAATTAGTCGAGTTAAACAGAAAATTGACTAAATAGACCGTAGGTGATCACTCGACAAATAATTCGAACTGTCGGCCAAGCTACAAAACTGGCGTCACAATATGGTGATTGCCGCCAAACTTTTTAGTAAATGTCTGGCGCTACGCACCATACAGTGGCGCTACAGCTCAGATTTTGGCACCAATATTGGAGCCTCGGTCTGGGACTGTTTTCGATATTATTAGTCAACTGGGGTATGCTTAAAGTCGTACTAGGTCAATTCCGATTAAAAGAAAAGAAAAAAAGACTTTATTAACTCGAATTAAATAATTAATTAATTAATTAGGCAAAGTTCTTTAAGTCATTAATTATAATCTCAACACAAATCAACAAACGATTAAGAGGAGCATAAGATGCATAACAAATAATGCACAATTAGTCAAGTAGGCACAATATGATGCAATGAGTTCGCAAACTAACCATGGCTCTAGTTCTCTAAAGTTCAGGATATGGTTCAGTCAAACAGGGTCCATGGTTAATTGTTCAGATGCATCGCGTAGAAGCCTAACCGTGAAGGGTTAACGCGTGTGGATAGAACACTGCGAATTTTTTAGAAAAACTCGCTTCCATGGTTTGGTGAATTCAACATCTCAAATGTACCCTTTGTTGTCAGGAACGTTCAATCGGGTAGATAGAGCATGGATTCCCAGAGGGTTATGTCCATATGTAGAACACATATGGGTTTCAGAAAAGTGAGAAAAAATTCAATCAAGAAGCAGGATCGAGCAAACAACGCGAAAAACTGGTCGAAATTAGAACGCATATTTCTGGCTCAGTATTGGAGGAAATTGGCGCCAACAAACAGAGATTGGCGCCAACTTTTAACTGTAGCGCCTGGCGCCAATATTGGCGTCTGGCGCTACGGCTAAATGTTTGGCGCCAAGCTCTGGCCCCTGACGCTACTTCTCACATGCCTCAGCAGCTTTCTGTGCTCAATAAAATCATCTAGTTTTGCGCGGTGTTATTTCAGTCCTAGTTGTGAAAGACCTATCTCAAATTTCCTACGTGTAAAATCCTTATGTTTTTGACTCATTACGAATGGTCTTTCCAATGAGAACCTTATTATGCATATAACACAATGTTAATCAAAATTACGCACATGAAATACTTAGAACTTTTCGAGTCTCATCCACTCATTCTAAATCATTGCCGAAACAAATTCAGGAATTAAAATAGAAATCCTCCCTAGTGGAGTCGCCAAAAACTGTAGGGAATAATTTCAAGCCTTTAAATCTTACTAGCTTGAACCCCACTGTGATCATACATTAAAGTACGGTGGCATCAAAAAGGGAAGAAGATAGAGCAAAAGAGTCGCCAACAAGTTTTGTAGGAACTTATAAACCATTCACCAGGTGAAGGTTACACCCCTTAACGGTCCAAGAGATCGTCAACTCCATAAGGTCATGAACCAAATAAGGGTTCGGGGATGATGGTACAAATCCAACCTAAAAGAGATTGAACCTGCCCTAATAATAGGCCTCTACTTTATTCTGCTCGTATTCATGTGCGCTTTCTAACTAACATGCAATCAATAGGATTAACCCTAAACCTGTTTAATCTATGTTGGTTGAATTTAATGCACAAATAAACTATTATTGGCGATCACTTGAATTATAATCACAATTAACCTAACAAGATTATTAATTATCTTATTAAGCGTGGTTGCAAGTACAAATTCCCTCTAACATGCATAAAAGGTAATCAAGCAATTACAACAATATGTATATCAAGCAATATAATAACAACATCATTAATAATATCAATATCAATCATAATCAATAATAATCATAATCACAATCATGTTAAAGCAAAGCAAGATCCTAGGCATGATACTAACAAGATTAATAACAAACCCTAGCATGTCACTAAGCAATAAAAATTAAACCTCTAGCCCTAACATGATACTAACAGTCATAAATATTAGTAAGATAATAAAAGGCATCATACTTTTAATCATACTTAATATTAAAGTTACCCTAAACATGATACTAGGAATCAAAATAACAATCTAAGCATGATTTCTATATCATAAATCAATTAATCAATTAAAGTACTTACTTGGATGCCTCGTACCTCTTTCTAATAACAAAATACACACATTAGTAACTTCAAGGAAAATAATAATCAAAGCAATTAAATTAAATAATTGAAATAGAGATTTGGGACCAAACCCTCAGAAATTAAAACCTTTCACGTCTAGGGAGAAGGCAACTTCGAATATGGCTAGGTGTATCAAGATCTTGTGAATGCGGAATTATTTATTTGAGAAAAGGCTAGTTTAGAAAAGAGAGAAGAATGAGATGAAAAGAATTATTTGACTGATTTGTGAATGAAAAGAGTTGATGAATGAGAAATTAATGATTCTTGGTGAATCGTTGTTGTTTTTAGAGAGTAGATCCCTTGAAAACGGAGTTTTTAATACGATATTTATAGAGAAAATCATCCAAAAAAGATAATTTATCAAAACAGAGTCTGAAGACCAAAGAAACACCTTGGCGCCAGCCCTGGCTCATTGGCGCCAAGACCAGTGGCTAGCGCCAGGCGCCAATGCTGGCGTCTGACGCTAATCCTGATTCCAGGCGCCAAGGCCTGGGGTTGGACGCCAAACCGAATTTTAACGCATTTTCGAAAATCTGATAATTTTGTCGTACTGGAATATAAAATAATATAATTTCAATTGAAAATGCTATTTGATCCGATTAAAACTCTGAAGAGTCCTAATTGAATTAAGAATGATAAAACCTTATAGAATGTTTTAGAAGACTAAAACCAATCCTAATTACATTAGGAATGATAAACTATATTAGGCCCTCCCCTAGATCATAGGGTCGTAATTAAAATTCAAATCGGGCCCAGTTTAGTAAATTGGCCATAAATTCCTCAATATTCATCGGAATTGGGCTTATAATATATCGTTGGAAAGGTCTTTGCAAGCCCCATCCAACTATACCACTATTGGACCCATATCATGGACCAACCAAACTGGATTGACTGTTTTCTTAAAAATAAAGTTTTCAAAAACAGAGAGAAGAAAAAATAAAACTTTCTGCAACACTAGACCTTTCCACACTTTCGTTTCATTCGATTATGATTCGACGTGAAAGGTACTCATCACTGGGTTTGGTTTTGGGGAGACACCAATGGGTGTCTACAACTGTGAAAATGACCCTTACACCAACAGTAGAGGTGCCCCGACGTAGCAACCCGCGCAAACTCGATGCGGACTCTACTCATGACTCGCCTCGATCACGCCAGTTAACCCCGATAGGGAAATCATGGAGCGCTCCGCAACAAGAATGACCTCTAAGAATATGAGCTAAATCGATAAAAGCAATAAAAGAAAAGGAAAAGATCATCACCTCTATGACTCTCTACGAACCATAGACAGCAACAGGGGCCTGGTCATTCAGCTGCCTGTAGCCATGACGCAGCGACGAGAGTATATCAGCATATCCAATACTAGCCTAACTGAAGGATCCTATCTCACCGATCCTAACCATAGACGGTAGGTAGCAAACAAGCGCACGAGAACCACTATCATGAGAAAGAGTCCCGAAAATAAGGATCAAGATAAAGATACGTACTCGCTGCTCAGGTGTTGTATTGCCCACTCTTAGGACCACCCCGAGGTACAGGCCGAGTCTTTATATGCTGAACGACGGGACCTAACAACTCTGCTACCTCACTCGCCCCCAAGAAAGGTTAGGAAACTGCTTAGGCTGCTCGGTGAAGTGCAAGCTGCTGATCATGCTGAAATCCATAGGAGTCACCGTCATCTCCCCCCAAGAAAAGTGGAAAGTGTTGGTAGTATCCCAAAAATACTCTAACAGCGCTCGAACAACTGTCGAACAACAACCTTGGGGGCTGCAAAATCCCACAACCACTGAATAGATATCTCCCAAACAAGTAGACTCCCACAAGGCGTTGGTGATAGATCCTCTGTGATGATTCTGTATAGCTAAGGAATCAAGTCTTCAGCTCCTAATCCATGATGGCGAAGCACGCCATCGACTATGCCGGTAAGTGGACGGTAAGAAAAATGGTTCTCATGACATAAAACCAACACGTCTGATGTCCACGGAGGTGGAGTCAACCTACCCCTACTCTTAAAGGGTCGAGGCTCAGTCTCCAAGGCATCGTCTATTCGCTTAGGAACCGTGGGAGTGCTCTCTCGGAAAGCTTGATGCCAGCCACGAGTAGAAATATGTAGATCTCGTTGTCTAGGCATGCATTTACGTTAAAAAAAAAAATCTAAATACTTAACATCATTTCGTAAGTTATTTAGTTATTTATTCAAAAAAAAAAAAAAAAACAGCTTAACAGCTACCTCAAATTGCATCTTCTGTTTTACGCTAAATTTTTACCTCAAGGCTAAAAATTAGCAAAATAATTGAATTATTTCTAGTACTTAGTTTCTCCATCACAAACTAATATTATATTTCTCAAAATTGAATGATAATATGTTCTTTATGACAATATAGTACATACACAAAACTGAGTATGTTTCAAAAATTGCACAAAAACAATAGATCGGAACATCGTAGTATGTTTTACAAGATCTACAACAATTATGTCATCATTTTAAGTGCAAAGAAACAACAAGAACACCAGTTAAATACAAAGTAGTACCAAAAATGATGATTTGCACATTTCTTGATCAAATCATGGAGATTCAGTCTCAATTTGCTCACAAACCAATACACATTCATATACAAGCTAATTCATGGCAAGAATTTTGATATAAAAGCTCAAAATAAAAAACTCCTAATTTGATTTTTTAAGGGTTTCAAGCAAAAATGGATCATTTACAACATGATTTGAGACATAAGACAAGGAAACTTATATATATCTTTATAGAGATTCGAAAATAAGGAAGCTAGCAAGAGATTTGAGTATATTTGATAAAGATTTGAGTGAGAAAAGAACAAAAAAACTGTAAAAAGGAAGTCGAACACAGTAGCTCGAACACCGTGGCATGGCACGACACTTCACACCGTGACACGATACCTTAACTCGTGTCGCGGTGCAGTTCCACACAACACGGTGAAACAACAACGGCAGTAGCAGAGAATTCGAACAATAGTGGCTAAGGAACTGGTGAAACTTCAAACACCGTGACACGGTAGCTCGCGCCGTGACACGGTAATGACCGTCGTGTCATAGTGATAAGCGCCACAACGCAGTAAACTGGGCAAGAAAAAAAAAAGGGACAAACTAACCTATAAAAAACAGTGCAAGTAGTGAACTCTAACTCAATGGGAAAATGAAATGAAGAAGGAGGTCGAAAAATTTAAATTTAAAGGCAAAAGAAAATCCCGTGACACGGCTTAAGCCCCGTGTCACTGTATCCGTTGCCGTGTAACGGCACGTATGACGTGGGGCGATAATTATTGGAGGTTAAATGCGTTAAAATTGAAGTCATTGACTAGTTCAGCAACGAAAAACATTCCTTTGTCAAGGGATATATTACCTCGTGACGGGATTAAATGCCGTGTCACGACATTCTTTGACGTGACACGGTGCACAGGCATGTGACCCGTACGCTCCAGGCAAATATTCCTGGCATCTTAGACTAAGTTTGAACGATTTTCCACAGCTTTCTCACTGAAAATACGTGGAAATTTCTAACGGATATTTAAACGGTACGAAAATTACCGTTTTACCCTTAGCAAGCATCAAAATCACATTTGATTTTTTAAGCACTTAATTTGACCAGTTTTTCCTCGAGAATCGAAAATATTATCGGTGGATTTCTTCAAGCGTAGAAAAACCGCCAAATTCTTCAGTGGACTTTTCCTCAAGCATGGAATGTATTATCATTGGATTTCTTCAAGCATAGAAAAATGCCAAATTAATCTGTCGGCTTTCCTCAAGCATGGAAAGTAATATCGGTGGATTTCTTCGAGCATAGAAAAACCGCCAAATTCATCAATCGACTTTCCTCAAGCATGGAAAGTATTATTTGGTGGATTGCTTCAAGAATAGAAAGCCACCAAAATTCATATGTCAACTTTCCTCAAGCATGGAAAGTATTATCCATGGATTTCTTCAAGCATAGAAAAATAGCAAAATTCATCAATCGACTCTCCTGAAGCATGGAAAGTATTATCTGGTGGAATTCTTCAAGTATAGAAAGCTACCAAAATTCATGTGTCGACTTTCCTCAAGCATGAAAAGTATCATCCGGTAGATTTCTTCAGGCTTAGAAAGCTACCAATGTCAATAATCGACTTTCCTCAAGCATGGAAAGTATATCAACGAAACATCATCCGGTGGATTACTTCAAGCATAAAAAGCTACCAACTTCATTTGTTACAGATACACTGGTGTCAGATACGCATTATATCCCTTCACTCTTTTATCTGTGGAACTAACATCTTTCTACAGGTATCGGCGTATATAAAGTGATTTAGGATTGCCGAATGTCTTAAATCATTATCCGTCCCTATCGACTACTTTGACTATTGTTTTCAAAACTAATGTTTCTACAAATTCAGTCAAAATGGGGGCTTTTGTAGAAACCTAAAAATGTCTCCTCGAAACCAATCCTGATGGTGAACAAATTTTCAACGCCATTATTCGTCGACTTGAGTATTTAAATCTGGGAGTGCTTAAATTCATATTTGTTTTTGGTAATTTTACCCATGCCACGCGGGCTAATCATGTCTTGACACGTGTCATACTCTAGTTGGTCCGAATTAGACCAATCTTTATTTGACACGTGTCCTGCCTAGAACTTTGGAGAAAAAGGCAGCCTTCAAGGGCTTAAATCCCAAGAAAGCCGTAATTCGGCGCAGCCCAGTAGGATTAGGTCAGAATGATCTAATTAAGGACGCGTTTCCTGATGGCCCTATAAATAGGGAGATTTCCCCCATTTTGGGGACATCTACAATTTATTACAGCATACCCTACATTCTTTTACATCAAAGAAACACCTGATCTCGGAATCCGAGAAGATCTCACTAGATTTCCGCACCTTTTTCCTACTTTCGTTCAATTACTAACTAGACCGTCGTAAGTGGAGCTCTAACAACCCAAAGTCTCCATTGTTTTGTAGGTACAGGCCGCACGCAACTAGCCTTCAAGCAGTAACTCTCCCTAGGGACAAAAACATCCAAAACAATATCCAGTCAAACTCAGTTCATAAAGTAAATCCTAATGTTTAGTCAAAGCATAGTCCAATTTTTTATTTTGGCCCGAACCTTTTTACTTAATTTCATATTATTTATTATTTTAGCCCAATTAATAAATAATAAACCTAAATAGCCTGAAATTATGAAGCAGCACTTAAAAATATGGATGTAGAATCTGTCGCGTCACGGCAAACTGTGCCGCATCACGGGAGATGTTGTCGCGCCACGGTAGACTTTCCTGTGACACGGTACTTATACCATGACACGGGATTGCTCCGTGTTTTCTCCACGTTTTAATTACTATAGCCTATATTTTGTTCCGCATCACACCAGATTCCCCCGTGTCACGGGACTATATGCGGTGTCGCGGTGTGCTTTACCGTGTCATGATAGTTTATTTTAGGGTTTTTATCTTTTTAGGGTTCCGTGTGTTCCCTTTGCTCATTTTCCCAATAAATACCCCTTCATTTCTGATATTTGGGACATCAATTAATAATCTCTTCTCTCATCTATGCTCTAGCCTAAACACTAGCCTACCTTATTCTTTCAAAATTCCTTCCTTAAGCACTCTAAGGAGTCCGTACTTAACTCGAGGTTCTGTTCTTATACCAAGGCATGAAAGGTAGAACTGTTTGAGGGTTTGGCCCCAAATCAACTCTATTTAATTTTATTTTAATTATTGTTTTATTTATTTCCTTGAAGTTACTAACTCGTTAATAGTTTTATAGTTGCAAACAAGCAAAATTAAAGTAAGAATTATGTTCCTTTTATTTCTGTTATTTTTCTAACGATTTTATAATGTTAGATTATTGTTAAATTGCTTCCAATATTAATTTTTATTCTATTATATTTATTGATAACCATATTGCATGATTAAAGGGAATATGTAATTGAATATCACACCTAATAAGATAATTTGGACAACCGGTATAGGTTCCTTTTAATCTTGTTATTTAATCATGTGATCACTAATATTTTAGAATTATGTGTTTCATTAATATTCAACCAATTTAAAATAATTATATTTTGGAGAAAATTGAATCCTTGTTTGCATGCCTTAGAGATAGCAAGAATCACTTTTCACAATAAGAATCGAGTAGGGGCCAATACGGGCAGATGTGACTCCATGACTCACTTTGTACCATCATCCCTGATCCTCATTTTGTGGTCCGAACCATATGGAGTAAGTAATCTCATAGATTATAAATGGGGTGTAACCTTCACGAGTCAATCGTTGTTGCCTTTTGTTGTCCCTTTATTGTGGTTGCCTTAAATTATCCGTGAACGGTTTACAAGTTCCTTAAAAACTTGTTGGCGGCTCCCTACTTTATTTGTCCCTAATCATATAAGTGAATTCCCACTTCCTATGAGTGCCAAGCATGTTCACTTATGCTTTAACTTTAGCGCACTTTGACCGGCGCCTACAGGGACAAAACCCTAAGAATTTATCAACATTTCACGGCTAGGTGTGTCTAAGACTCGTGAATGTGGGATTTTGTAAAAGGGAAGGTTTAGAATAAGAATAAAGAGAGAATAAGCTTCTAACTTAGAGAGATAAGAGAATAGAATTAAATGATTGGTGATTGTGAATGAATAAAAACAAGGAAATGCGACCCCTATTTTTAAGAAAATAGTCCGAAATCGATTGAAACAAATCAGAATTTGGATCGGAATCAAACTGATCCTTGTTGTCATGCAATAAAGCCTGTCGCCATGCGACAGGAATCACGCATGGCGACAAGCCCTGTCATTTGGCGAGAGGCCTGTCGTTTTGCGACAATTAAAAGATAAAATTCCCTTTTTACGAAATCATTTTCTTAATATAATTAAGCAATTAAAACTCCGTTTAAATCTCATTTTATCAAAATAATACACTTATTTTATTTCAAACCAAATTCAGTATTTTTCTAAAATATTAATTATCAATCCTAATGCTATTAGAACTCAAAATAACCTTCTAGAAGACTATAATATATCCTAATAATTTAAGGAATTATAATTAATAGGCCCTCCACTAGATCATCGGGCCATAAAACCATTTCAGACCCAAATTAGTATTTGGACCATAACTTCCTCATTATTCATCGGAATTGGGCTTATAATGTACTATAGGAAAGCTCTATATGAGCCCAACTCAACTACACTATTAATGGATCCATATCATGGACCATACTAAACTGGACTGGCTATTTTCATAAATAGAGAAGATTTTCCAAAACAAAAAGAAAGATTTTTATTAAAATTAACATATCACAAGACTTTTCACACTTTCAACTCATTCGATAATTACGCGACGTGAAAAGTATTCATCAATGGGTTTGGTTTTTGGGGAGGCACAATTGAGTGTCTATAGAAGCCCCCACTTTGACTGAGTTTGGAGAAACACATATTTCGAAAAAAGTAGACGTCTATAGTAGCGATATGGACGGAAACTGATTCAAAACATTCTGCAATCCTAAATCATTGTTGTGATGTTGATACCGGAAAACTAGCGTTAGTTAAACAAATAAGAGAGTTAAGAAACACATATCTTACACCGTCGAGTACACGTCTCTAGAGTAACCAATTTTGTTGCTGCATTTTTCTAACGACCTCCACAGTGCCTCATGAACGCCATCGTCGAAGATCGTTGCTTATAACCATCTTAAACTTCTTGTGACAATCCTCCACATCCTAGGGAACATCGTCGAAGGTGACTTCTTGTAGCCATCTTTAGTTTTGCTGCTGTTGAGATTCACTCGTTACTGAACAAAAGAGCTTCTTTTTAAGGAATGTTCACTCGTCTTTGAACAATGGAAATTTTTTGTGGATTATTTACTCATCTCTAAACAATGGACTGTCGAATGGTATGTCCACGCGTCTCTGAACAAAAGAGCTTGATTATGGATGTTCACTCTTCTTTGAACAAATAAGCTTAAAAGAGATGTTCACGCGTCTCTGAACAAAAGAGCTTTGAAAGAAATTTCCACGCGTCTCTGAGCAAAAGAGCTTTATGATATGTCTATGCGTCTCTGAACAAAGGAGCTTTGATACTTGAATGTTTGTTAAGATCGTTCGGTTGGCTGCGAATAGGAGCTTTGCTGAATGGTTATTTTTCATAGGGTTGACCTAAGCTGATTCACTGACTTGAGGTTGACTCAATGTGTTTTGACACGTGCATGACTCTTTTGTGACTTAATGTGTTTTGACACATGCGTTAGACACAATTCGAAGTGACATGACTCAACGTACATGACTCGTGTGCACATTATAATATGATTGTGCGACTCAAAAATGAAAATAAGCCAAAACAATTCCTTAATTTTTTTTTTGGTACCGACTTTCTCCCGGAAAAGAAAGACACGAAAAGGAAGAAGTGAAGTGTTGGATGGTACGTTGAATGAGCTTAGTCAAGTGTATGCATCGATGTTGTATCCTAGGGTGTGAAGATTGTAACATCCTAAGCTATCTCAATTGTTGATTTTAGATTAAAGTATTTAGGTAACTTAGGCACGGAGGCTAAGCACTTCATACTTTGTGACACAATGATGATTATGACCTTAATATGCCAAATTATGCTTCAACATTATGTTAAGATTTCATGACAAAGGGTTCCTTAAGGAAATTCTATTTGGTCTATGTGTATGTGCAATGTGTGAAAGTGACACTAAGTTAGGCTGCAAAGGCTAAGAGTATGGAAAAATTATTATTTCGAGAATAGTCAAATGATGGTGACTCTTAGGCTCGGTAAGCAAATGATGTAGGGATCAAGCCCCTAAGTCTAGCTCTAAATGGATATGATGTGCATAGGATATCCTTTGATATGATCACGAATGAATGCATTTTATTACGGCCGCACCTCAATGTGAGGTTGCCTACGTATTCGTTAGGAATCAGGCCAAACGTAACTCTAGCCTAACCTTGCACAAGTATGTGTATAACACAAACATGTCTTTGAATAGTTGTAACAAGGTTAGGCTAAAGGTTGAAGAAGAAAGGGACAAAGGCTCAAGACCCTAGATAAGCCCCCAAGGTGTGCAACCTTGATTTTGAATCTTAGTATTTGTATGCTTGAGCTTTCTTACTTTTGAACTCTCTTTCTTTTGTTTGTTTTTTTGCTTTCTCTATCATTTTTGCTTTTGCATTTTTTTGATAAGTGTACGCAATCCCAGTCATGCAGTCTATCACTCACTTGGCATTAATGTTTCTCAGGCACGGTACCGAGCACTCGATAAGAGACGCAATCTGAGACGTGTTCATATCAAAGACATGTTAATGTCAATGACATTGGAACACTTGCCCTTTTAAACACTTTTATTATTATTATTTTTTGTTATTTTAATATTTTGAAATCACTCAAACTTTTGAAATTGCATATGTTGCACACCATCCCATCCCAAGGTTCGATAGATGTGGGTTAAAGAAAGAAAGGCCTATCGTGAGGCGAGGCTCAAAGAGGCTTTCCAGGAAAGGATTTATATGTTCAAAAGGTGAAGGTGATATGATAGGATACAAAGGTGGCTTGTATCATTGGTATACCTTGTGCATTATTCGACATGGAATTTTATTTTTTTTATTTTTATTTATTTTTTAATGCAATGCAATGATCATATGAAAGAAAATAAATTCTCATTTTATTAAAAGGTAAGTAAAAAAATCCTACAAATTAAAATCTAAGGAAAGGTGTCTATGCTAGACTTATTGGGGAAAGGAAGAGTGAAAAAGAAATGGAAAGGGAGGTCATAACATATTGTCGTTGAAGCTTTCCATGTGTCTTGTTTGTTATCATAACTTGGTCTTCTTGCTAGCTAGAGGGAATTGGAGCTTGTTTGCATCGATGAGGTCTTGAATGAGATTTTGAAACTTATAACATTGATTTGTAGTATTACCGTTGCTTTAATGGTACTTGCAATAGGATTCTTGATTCCATTCAGGTGTTCTCCTTTCAAGAGGAGGATTTTTCATAAGTCCAATTGGTGTTATGAATCCCTTGGCAAGGAGTCGATCAAGGGCGATATTATAGTTCATTCCAATCGGGGTGAACTTCCTTTCTTGATCATTGGTCTTAAAAATCTTTTTATCGATGCAAATTCAATTCTGAAAGGAAGAAACAAAAGAAGGGTTGTCGTTCTTCCTGCTCTTGTCACCATTGTTATAGATTTTTACCTTCTTGTTGCTCGAAGGAGCAAGATCTTGAATTTAGTCTTTGAGGGTGAAGTCGGTGGTGTGACCATTGCCTCTATGATATTTGCAATAAGAGATTGGATCCTATGCGAGAATCCGTTTCTCAAGTGGTAGGTCTTGGATTGGATCACTGGGATGGATACGGTTTCGACCATGAAAATAGTCAAAAGCATCATTATAAGTCATTCCTATTGGTGTATATTCTTCAATGGTCCGTTTTTCCCGTGGCTTAGGAGCATTGAGTTCTTCATTAAATCCTTGGTCAGAATTTTGTTCAATAACCATTACCCGAGTTGCTAGTCCTTCTACCACGTTCAAGAGCATGGCAATTTCATCTTGTAGTTTTCGAACGTCTTTTCTTAGAGTTGAAAGATTTTCCTCGACATCATCTAAGAAATCCCCTTCATCTTCCTCAATCATGGTCACTTCATCAGTAGAGTTTATATAGACTGCCTTGATCATGGGCTCTCCTACAGGTGCGATAAGGAGCAAAGGATCGAAGGATATTTGATCTTCTGCGATGGCTAGAATCTCGAAAGTATTATTGTTATCGATCATGTCTTGTATAGTGTAGGAAATATTTCAAGAATTACCCCAAACTTGAACCCCGCTGTGATCATATACTTAAGTACGGTGGCGTCCAAAGGGAAGGAAGCTAGAGATAAAGAGTCACCAAAAATTTTTAAAAACATGAAAATCGTCCACAGGGTGAAGGTTACACCCCTTAACGATCCATGAGATCGTCAATTCCAATAAGTCTGGAACCATGACTAAAAGTTCGGGGATGAAGGTACAAATTCAATCTAAAAGAGAAAGAACCTGGCCTAGTAATAGGCCTTTATTTTATTCTTCTCGTATTCAAGTGTGTAGACACCTAAAAATATCTCCCCAAAACCAAACCCAATGATGAACAACCTTTCACCGGCGTTATTGGTCGGGTTTAGTATTTAATCTTTGGAGTGCTTAAATCCATATTCAAATCCATATTTTGATTTCATAAACCAACCCAATTCCTAGCCCATTTCCCCAAACCATAACTTATTTTCCTCTTGTCGTGCCTTTAAACAAAAAATAATTCATTTCGTGTCCCTTAAAATCATTCATTTCTTGTTCTTTTTATAAAAATGTTTATTCCATTTTATTTTGGTTCATAATCTGGGTACAATGATTGAATATTTGGATGGTGATTTAAAAGAGCTTTCCAACGATATATTATAAGCCCAAATGCGAGTTATAACGAATAAGTTATGGCCAAAATATTAAACTTAGCCCAAACCGAACCTAAGCCCACCTTACCTACCACCCAATGATCATGTGGAGGGTCCAAATGATTTTATCCAATTTATAAACCAATTAGGATTAATTAGAAACTTCTATAAGTTTCTAAAAGATCCTAATTATCTTTTTTGAAAATATAAGATTAAAGAGTTTGAAATTGAATAAAACTCATTTTTTTGAAAGTCCTAATTTTATTCAAATTGAAAGATATACAAAGATGGAAAGATATTATTTTATTTCCTCATAGGTTTTACCCAAATTTTATATGGTTGGATAGCCCTTGAAATTATCTTTCCAATGATATATTATAATATCAATTCCGAGCCATAAAGGAAAAGATATGAATAAAATGTCAAACTCTATCCAAAACTGACACCGTCTCATTGTTTCGGCCTTATATTTTATTCTATAAAATATTTGAATCTTATTTGAATCTTATTTCCAAGGAGTCCATACAATACCCGAAGTTCTATACTTAAATTAAGGCGTGAAAGGTCTAATTAACTGAGGGTTTGTACCAAATTAACTCTACTTTTATTTAGTTTAATTATTTCAATTTGATTTATATTTTAATTGAAGTTACTAACAGTTTATTCATGATCTAGCAATTTAAAGGAACGTGCGAAATGTGAGTAATTAATTAATGTAATTACTCTTATTTTATTTTAATATTGCTAGTATCATGATTAGGTTAATTTTATATTTGATTTGACTAACGCTATTATTTTTGAATTTCTTCCAATATTAATATTTATTCTATTATTATTATGATCACCATATTGCATGTTTAAAGGAAATATGTAATAAAAATCATGCCTAATAAGATAATTTGGACAACCGGTTTAGGTTCCTTTTGATCTTGTTATTAAATCAAGTGATCACAATATTATAGAATTATCTGTTGCATTAATATTACACCAATTTAGCATAATAATAGTTTTGAGCGAATTGAATTTTTTGTTTGTATGCCTTTGAGATCGCAGGAATCACTTTTCACTATAAGAATCGAGTAGAGGCCAATACGGGCGAATGTGACTCCATGACTCACTTCGTACCATCATCCCCGATCCTCCCTTTGTGGTTCTGAACCATATGGAGTTAGTAATCTCATAGACTATTAATGGGGTGTAACCTTAAAGGGTCAATCGTTGTTGCCTATCGTTGTCCCTTTATCGTGGTTGCCTTTTATGATCCGTGAACGGTTTACAAGTTCCTTAAAAACATGTTGGCGGCTCCCTACTTTCCTTGTCCCTAATCGTATTTATGTCAATTCCCACTTCCTATGAGTGTCAAGCATATTCACACATGCTTTAACGTAGGCGCACTTCGAGCGACGCCTAGAATTTGGCGACTCCATTCGGGAGGATTCTTGGTTATTTATCGATTTGAGTGATCGGTATTTAATTGAGATGGGTGGATGAGACTTGAAATATTCTGGAATTGTATTCTTGCTATTTGATTGGCATTGTCACATAAGCATATACATTTTAGGTTACCTGTTTTGCCACAAGAGTACGTGTTCTACGTATGTGGCTAGCCCAGGGTATTTAAGCTCTATCAACCCGAAAATGCTCATGGCAATAAGGGTTCATCCGAGTTTTTAAATCCACCCAAACCATGGAGTTGAGTTCGATTTAATCATGAACTCGTGGAACCGCCTGTTGGCATACACACTCAAGGGAGGCTGCCTTGCTAACACGTCAAAACTCTTAACCATGGTACCCTTTTGACACCCAACGCTTGACCATAGTGGAACATAGATCTTGACTTTGGGTTGCAAACTTCATTGCATCATGCTTCACGATGTGTTTATATGTGCATTTTTTTATTGAATTTTTTTAAATATTTTTTTCTCTTATCAAACCCTTTTTATTTTTGTAGAGTCGAGTCATAGATTTTTTATTTTATTTTTGAGTCACCCGGATTTTTATTCCCGTATACTGCACAGGAGTCAACTTGATTTGGTCATATCCGGAGTTCTAGAAAGAATTACGTGTCCCCCAAATATGGATCTGTAGCCCCGAGTTTTATCTTTCATTTGAAGTTGGTTTTGTCCCAATCAGGGTCACAGATAAAAAGTTATAACCGATATATTACAGCCTGTCTAGTTTAGGTGTCTTTTTAGCGTCAACTTCTTTTTTAAAATTTTTTTTTTATATCTTTTCGTGTCAAGCTAGTCTTAGCCAAGTCCTTTAATTCGTTTCAACTCATATAACATAGGATTATAGATTTTTATTTTTATTTATTCATTTATTTTTATACCCTTGTGTCCTAACTCTTCTAGAATTCTTATTTATGACTAATGATTGCCAATGGACCGTTTTCACCTAGTAAATAGCATAAACATTAAAATTTGACAAAATTAATCAAGTTAGTTTGTCTTTTAGTCTTCCGTGCTATTTAGTCATTGGGTATTTTGTTTTTCACGTCCTCATGTCTAGCCATACGATCATACCACGAGTCTTAATAAACTCACCTAATCATACATTTTGAGTCATTGCACACACTTTGTCTTCGAGTAATGCACTATATTGTTTATGATTGTATACTAGGACCATGCATGCATCACTTTCCGTCGTAATAGGAATGAGTGGAGTATTTCCCATCAGTTTTCAAAATTGTTACATACACTCTTCCTTTCCAATCCGAGTATTGAGTCAATGCATTAAGTGTGCTCATTTTGTTCCATAATACTCGATTTCAAGAATCACTAGGCAAGAGTTGGAGGAATAAGAGGAACGTCATTCCTTCCATATTTTCTTCTAATCAAAGCATCAGATATAACAAACTTCTTGTCCCTTTTGGCGGTAACAAGTAATTCATAGGCAACCATGAAGACAAAGCATGATGCAAGTTTCTCACCAAGTTTTCATGCTTTTTTTTCCTTTTTGTTTCAACCCTTTTCCCCTAATAAGTCTAGTATAGGTTCTCCTTATCCTTATGTCTATATGCCATGTTCCATGAATGAGAATTTCTTTCCTTTGCATTTGATCATGTCATTAGCAATAAAAAAAAAAAAGCAAAAAAAAAAAATTACCGAACTGAACACAAGGTATACCAATGATTAGAGTTACCTTTGCAACCCATTCATTTCCCATTAACCGCTCAATCACATATTCATTTCTTCACCAACCACTTTGAGGCTCGTCTAACGTTTGGCCTTCATTTCTTCAATCCACTTTCACTCAACCCTTGGATTGGAAGATGTGTAATTGTATAACATTCAAAAAGAAAGTAAAAAAAAAAAAAAAACAAAGGCAGCAAAGCAACAATAAAACAATGTCTAAGGGCAAGTGTTCCAATGTCTTTTATATGAACACGTCTCAAATTGCGTCTCTCATCGAGTGCTTGGTACCGTGCCTGAGAAACATGAATGCTAAGTGAGTGATGGAACACATGATCAGAGATTGCCCACATTGATAAAAAAAAAAAAAAAAAAAAAAAAAAAAAAAAAAAAGAAGAAAAAAAGAAGAAAAAACGAAAATAAACTTGCAAAATTGAAAAAAAAAAAATATATGAAAAATAAAACTTGCAAAGTCTAATACACAATTACACATCTTGGGGATTATCTTGGTTCTTGAGCCTTTTACCCTTTTATTCCTTAAACCATCAACTTAACCATATTACAACCATTGAAAGAACTTTTTAAGGTGTACACACACTTGTGCAAAGTTCTGTTAGAGCTACGTTCGGCCTGATTCCTAACGGATACGTAGGCAACCTCACATTGAGGTGCGACCACATTCATATGCATGATTGAGTAAAAGAATATCCAATTCTTATCCCTATGACCTTATTCATCTAGAGATAGACTTGGGGGCTTGATCCCACATCATTTAGCCTACCCAGCCTAAAGAGTCACCATTTTGACTCTTCTCACATAAATTTCCATCACCATTGCCTTTGTAGCAAGCCTTAGTATCACATTCACACACTTCTTTCACACATAAATATCCATATCATCTTTCCCTTAGGAACCCTTTTATCATAAAATCTTGTTTCCCTACCGCGTATGCTTCATCATTTTCAAGGCAACATTCATTAGAAGAAACGTAGTATACTTGCTTAGCTTCCTAACCTGAGCAATGTTCATTGTTTCTTGCATCGCAGAATGTGCTGAGCAACATTTACATATCAATGATTTGTAATCATACAAAGAATATCGTGCTTAGCTCCTTGACCTAAGTAACATTCATTATGCAATAATCACTTCATCTGTATACGTGCTTAGCTTCCAGACCTAAGTGACGTTCAAGTTCGTTTCTTTACACCATATATGATGCTTAGCTCCATGACCTAAGTTCATTCATCGTGTCACATGATGTAATTGTCCTTATTCTCCTAGCCTAAGGACATGCATCATGCATACATTGCTCAACGAGGAAGTTCAAAACTTCTTTCCTTTTTTCGCTTCTTTTCTTTTGGGGAAGTTTAAAAAAACTTTTTTCAAAATTTTCTCATCGAGGGAAGTTTGAAAATAAAAGTTCAGTTTTCACATCTTTCTTTTTCGGGAGAAAGTCGGTACCCTCCACTCATTGACAGAAAATTTTTGCTTTTACATCTTCATTTGCTTGTGTCTGCACACACACATATACACACATACACTCACAAGTTATACACATGTCATGTCACATCAAGTCAAACTTGGTCAAGTCAATCACAATATATACGAGTCCATTGGAAAATTTATTTTTGTAGGTCTCATCTACATCCCACGTTCGGGGACAAGCGAACCAACTACAACCCACGTCCAAGGACAAGCGGACCATCTACAACCCACGTCCGGGACTAGCGAACCATCTACAGCCCACGTCCTGGGACAAGTGGACCATCTACAGCCCACGTTCGGGGACAAGCGGACCATCAACAACCCACGTTCGGGGACAATCGAACCACCATCATTTCATGACGCAAGGTTCTCGATACACAGAGACTTGCAATCTCATCCTTTGTCGGCTTTCCTCAAGCATGGAAAGCATTATCTTTGGATTTCTTCAAGCATAGAAAAAACGCCAAAATCATATGTCGACTTTCCTTAAGCATGGAAAGTGTCATCTGATAGGTTTCTTCGGGCTTAGAAAGCTACCAAACTTAACTGACGGCTTTCCTCAAGCATGGAAAGCATTTCAATAAACGTCATCCGGTTGATTCCTTCAATCATAGGAAAATATCAAACTTATTTGTCATTGATACACTGGTGTAAGATAAGCGTTCTATCCCTTTACTCTTTTATTTGTGGAATTAACATTTTTTGCAGGTATCGGCGTATAAAGAGTTATTTAGGATCGCAGAACGTTTTAAATCATTCTTCGTCCCTATAAACTACTTTGACTATTGTTTTCGAAACCGACGTGTCTACAAACTCAATTAAAGTGGGGGCTTCTGTAGACACTTAAAAATGTCTACCTAAAACCAAACCCGATGATGAACAACCTTTCACCGCCGTTATTGGTCGGGTTTAATATTTAATCTTTGGAGTTCTTAAATCCATATTCAAATCCATATTTTCATTTCATAAATCAACCCAATTCCTAGCCCATTTCCCTATACCATAACTTATTTTCCTCTTTTCGTGCCTTTAAACCAAAAATAATTCATTTCGTGTCCCTTCAAATCATTAATTTCTTGTCCTTTTTTGAAAAATGTTTAGTCCATTTTTTTTGGTCCATAATCTGGGTCCAATGATTGAATAGTTGGATGGTTCTTTAAAATATCTTTCCAACGATATATTATAAGCCCAAATCCGAGTCATAACAGATAAGTTATGACCAAAATATTAAACTGAGACCAAACCGAACCTAAGCCCACCTTACCTACGACCCAATGATCATGTGGAGGGTCCAAATGATTTAATACAATTCCTAAACCAATTAGGATTAATTAGAAACTTCTATAAGTTTCTAAAAGATCCTAATGATCCTTTTTGAAAAGATAAGATTAAAGAGTTTAAAATTGAATAAAACTCCTTGTTTTGAAAGTCCTAATTTTATTCGAATTGAAAAAATTAAAAGGTAGACAAATATTTTTTTTGTGTCTCATAGTTTTTATCAAAATTTTATATGTTTGGATAGCCCTTGAAATTATATTTCTAATGATTTATTATAATATCAAATCTGAGCTATAACGGAAAAAAAATGAATAAAATGTTAGACTTTATCAAAAACTGTCACCGTCTCACTATTTTGTCCTATATCTTTTATTCTGTAATATATTTTAATCTGATTTTAATGGGGTTTGAAAGTAGATTTAAAGAGCTTTCCAAAGATATCTTATTCATCTTATTCCGATTTCTGGATCAAAAGATATGATAAAAACAAAAACCGCAAAAACTGCAGTTGTAGGGAATATTTCAAGCATTACCCCTAGCTTGAACCCCACTGTGATCATACACTAAAGTACGGTGGTGTCCAAAGGGAAATAATATAGATCAAAAGATTTGCCAAAAAGTTTTAGGAACTTGTAAACCGTTCACGAGGTGAAGATTACACCTCTTGACGATCTAGGAAATCGTCAACTCCAATAGGTCTGGAACCATGACTGGTAGTTCGGGGATGAAGGTACAAATCCAACCTAAAAAAGATTGAACCTGCCCTAATAATAGGCCTCTACTTTATTCTGATCGTATTCATGTTTGCTTTCTTACTAACATGCAATCAATAGGTTAACCCTAAACCTATTTATCTATGTTGGTTGAATATTAATGCACAAATAAAACTATAATTGGCGATCACTTGAGTTATAATCACATTAACCCTAAACAAGATTATCAATTATCTTATTAAGCGTGATTACAAGTATAAATTCCCTTTAAACATGCATTAAAAGGCATGATCAAGCAATAAAAATAAATATCAAGCAACATAATAATAATAACAATAAAAAGTATAATAATCATTATAACAATAACTATGACAATTATAACCATAAAAAATAATCATAATCATGTTAATGCATAATAATAATAATAATAATAATAGCAAGATCCTAGGCATGATACTAACAAGATTAATAACAAACCCTAGCATATCACTAAACATTAAAAATCAAAGCTTTAACCCTAACATGATACTATTAGGAAAGACAATAAAAGGCATCATATAAATCATAATTGACATTATATTCTTTACCCTAAACATGATACTAGGAACTTATTGTTGTCACCCTAAACATCAAATTAAGAGAAAAACATCCTAACATGATACTAGGGATCAACATAACAACCTACATGATCTCTACATCATAATATCAATAAAATCAATTAAAGCACTTACTTGGATGCCTCGTATCTCTTTCTAATAACAAAATACACGCGTTAGTAACTTTAAGGAAAATATAAAATCATAGAATTAAATTAAATAATTGAAATAAATATTAGGGACCAAACCCTCAGAAATTAAACCTTTCACGTCTAGGGTGAAGGCAACTTCGAACTTGGCTAGGTAGATCTAGGTCTTATGAGTGCAGAAATTTATAAAAAGGGGTTGGTTTAGAAATGAGAGAAAGAGAAAGCTTTAGCTTTGAGAGAGAAGAGAATTAAAGAACTAAGGAATTGATGATAATAAGTGATCGTTGATGATTGAAAACGGAGTTTTTAGGAGGCTATTTATAAAGAAAATCAGTCAAAAAGATAGAAAATCAAACCAGAGTTCTGACGTGAAAAAACAGAGTTAGCGCCAGACGCTGACATTAGCGCCAGACGCTAATGCTAGCGCCAGGCGCCAAATTTAGCGCCAGGTGCTAATCAGGTTTTTAACGCTTTTGCTAAAACCAGATAGAATTTAACCGTACTGAAGGATAAAATCGTATTTTTCTTAAAAACACTCTTTTATTCTAATTAAAACTCTAAAAAGTAAACAAAAGTCAATTTATCAATGCTAATTCAATTAGGAATGAAAAGAACCTTCTAGAAGAATCTAGAAGACTAAAACCATTTCTAATTGCATTAGGAATGATAAATCCATATTAGGCCCTCCCCTAGATCATTGGGCCGCATATAAGGTTCTAACCGGGCTCAGTTCAGTAATTTTGCCATAACTTCCTCAATATTCATCGGAATTGGGCTTATAATATATCGTTGGAAAGCTCTTTTCAAACCCTATCCAACTACACTACTATTGGACCCATATCATGGATCAACCAAACTGGATTTGCTGTTTTCTTAAAATAGGTTTTCAAAAACAAAGAGAAAAGAAAAGAAATTAAAACTATCCGCAACACTAAACTTTCCACACTTTCACTTCATTCGATTATGATTCGACGTGAAAGGTACTCATCACTAGGTTTTGTTTTAGGGAGACACAATTGGGTGTCTACAAAAGCCCGTACTTTGACTGAGTTTGGAGAAACGCCAGTTTCGAAAACAAAAGTCAAAGTATCGATAGGGATGGAGAATGATTCAGAACGTTCTGCGATCCTAAATCACTCTTGTAACGTCGATACCTGCAAACTAGCGTTAGTTAAACAGATAAAAGAGTTAAGAAACGTGTATCTTGCACCGTCAAGCACACGTCTCTTAAAGTAACCGATTTATTGTTGTATTTCTGTATTTTTATATTTTTTACGACCTCCTGCAAGCTAGAGAATGTCGTCTGAAGACTGCTACGCTTGTAACTGTCTCCAATTCCGCCATGATAGACATATTTGCCAGAGAACCCATCAAAGATTGCTTCGCTTGAAACGACCTTCTAGCACTTTGTGACCATCTTCCGTAACGAAGAAAACTTCGCTTGAAATCACCCTCAGTTGTTTGTGACAACTCTCCACAAGCTAGGGAACGCTGCCGAAGATATCCTCGCTTGAACCTATCCTCATTTGTTGCGATAATATTCCGAGGGAAGTTACCAAAGACCTACGTTTGTCGATCTTTAAAAGCTCGCTTGAACTTTGCTTCCGCTATGCCTGTACGTAGGCGCTTTTGCTACTTTTGAACCTGTATATCGGTGCCTTGCTGAATGAACCAGTATGTCGGTGCTTTGTAATGAGCCAATGCTTAGGCGCTTTAAGCTAAGTAAGACGATCATTCATCAATTCGATCATTTTATGTAATTGTAATCAAGCCGATTACTAAAATCAAGTCAAATTGCTTAGAGGGGCTAACTGGCGTACCAAGAAGCCCAAAATATATTGCAAGAGGTTGAAACAATCGTACTGAGTGGCTGAGCGTTCTGGCGCCGTTGAAATATTGCTAGCGTCGCATATTTGGCTACAGCGCCAGACGTTGGTACTAGCGGAAGGCGCTAAGCCTTATCGACTGACGCCAAGGTCTGTCGCTTGGTGCTAGAGTCAGGTTTTCCAAAAATACTCTTCTCTTCTTCATTTCTGCTGCTGCTGCTTGCGTTTTTGCTCGGGAATTGCCAGAACTTCAATTTGGCTCGTTCTTGCTCGTTTCTCAACTGAATTCGCTCAAATTTGTTGCAAATCAAATCTTATTCCATCCATTTTCCCGATCTATGTAAGTTTTCTCAAAACTCACACCAGTTTTAATGAATTTTGAAAGTATTTGTTCACAAATTTCTTGAAAATTCGAATTTTAAATTGCTAAACTCTCTTTGTTTATCAAATTTTATGCCTTGAAATTGCTTGATTATGTTTATATATTGCTTTGGGAGTAATTTGAGACTTGTTTGACACAATTTGGTGAAGTAACGAACAAATCACCATTGTTGAACCTCTTATGGTCGAGAAGACAACATGGCTTGTTCTTAACGTTTTTGCTAGCAATTCTTGTCCAATTTGTCACAATAACTACTATAGTATTGGAAGAAATGGTAATCTTTGAAAAATGTCGTATATGCTCAATTTGAATTTATGTTCTGTTTTAGTACTACGTACTCTGTTTTCTACGAACATAGTATCATGCGGCTAGGCGAACCTTAGATACTTTAGAACCTTAATTTATGATGATTTTGCACAATGTAGCACGGCTAGACAGCGAGGTTCAGGTTCGCAGTCCCGAGACGTTCGACGGGAGCATGAGCCTGTAGAGGACGACGCTGATCCGTCCACTTCACTCGGCCGACTCCCTGAGTGGGATTAGCGGAGTTTGTACTTCTCTCCCGTACACCACATTTCTGAGAGGGTGAGATGGGGCATCACAGTTGGGAGGACGCACTGCCATGGTTCCGGTAGCGACACTTTGGGCCACTTGTACAAGATGTACATTGCCAATGACGACGAGGCCAGACTTTTGTGGGAGCCTTGCGGACTGACTGCACTGTTTGAGACTTTAGAGGCCATGATTGCCTCTAGCAAGGATCACCATGTGGTTCATGCTCTGGTGGAGTTCTTTAGGGACACCCCTAACACTTTCCACTTCTCTTAGGGTAAGATGATGGTAACCCCGACCGACTTCAGTCTCATTACGGGACTGGAGTTTAGCTCTGTGGCGCTGCCGTTCGACAACGAGATCAGCGTCTTTTCTCCCGAGGTCGAGGAGCTGTTGGGTCCGATTGATGTTTGGGCTCGAGCTGAGATAGAGTCGACTTAGTTCAGCGCGAAGGGGATTCGCCGCTAGACTCTAGCAACGGCTTTTGATGATGGTGCGACTACCCGAGAGCAGCGAGTGCGCATATTTGTACTTATCTTGCTGTCAGGGACGTTTTCCCCTAACAAGGGTTGTAGGACGCTGCTTTACTACCTTCCTGCTGTCCGTGACCTACACCGATTCAGGACTTACGATTGGGCCAGCTTGGCCTTTGCTGACTTCATCCAAGTGTTGCGGGACTCGTGTCCACATCGGTCATTCACGGGGAACGTTGCTCTATCTGCCTTTTGGAGGGTTGTAGAGGTATCCTTTATCTCCTATAAAGTTCAGCTCAAAGCTTTAGTTAGCACTCGCTTATAATTTTTTGCCTTTTGTAGATCTGGTTCTACGAGTACTTTCTATCATCTGCGCCGACGAGACTGTTGCCTCGCAGGTTTCCAGTGAGTGCTTCCTGGGGAAGCCGCCGTGTGGTGATGTCAACTGCTTATGTACGAGATTGGATCCTCTCGGTATGGTTCTTTATATATTTGAACATTTTGTGATACCTTTGATTGATTCTTGACTGATAGACGTTGTTTGTAGGAGCCTGACGTGTTATATCGACCGTGGGTCGACTTGGTAGTCCCTGGGCTAGCTGCGTAGTATTCTGCTGAGCGTCGCTGTTTCTTGGGGACCTATGGAGCGATCGCGTGTCTTGGAGAGAGGGTTACTATTCAACATTCCTTGGACACTATTGTGATCGGGATTAGATAGTGTCGTTAGTTTACTAACCCTAATCAAATTAACAATTTATAAAACCTAAACTACCCTAATACGAGTATAGGGGTAAGTAAAGGGTCGAACCCAAAAGGAAGCATGCGAGCTAAACACTAAATTCGCTAAGCAAAAGTCAAGGAAAGGATAAATTTGTTGGAATTTTTTTTGGATAAAAAGCACTAAACTACGAATAAGCAAAGATAAAGACGAATAAAAACAAGAAAGAACAACGCTAGGGATACGGGGGTGTCAAACATGATTAGAAAAAAGGGGAATAATCATAGTTATCATGAAGAACATGCCAAAGAACACAAGATCCTACCTAAACAATTCATTCTCATGCAATAGTCTAGGCAAATCAATGAAAGAGGTCTATGCTAATTAGGATCATTCTCATGCATCCCATTAGGCACAAGCTAACCAAAGAATAAAGGGGCACAATACATGGAACTCCATTTTTAACAACTCATTCTCATGCAATCATTAAAATAGAGGTGATCTAAATCTAGTTCAAATCATTTTCATGCATTTAAACTAGAAGGCAATCAAATAAAGTGCTACAATAATCTCAAGTCAATAAAAATCATATCTTTCATCAATTTAAGGCATGTAATCAATCCACTATCATCATTCATTCAACATTCAACACATATTTTCCACCCCCTTCCCCTAGCTAAAAGATTAGCCTAGAGAAAGGAGATTAAACATAATAGCAAAACCAAAAATATATTCAAGAAACACAAAACAAAACATGATTAAAAACAATGAAAACAATAATAACTAGATGAACTAAAAAGACTAACAAAAATAAGCAAAAATAAAGCAAATAAATAAAGCTAAAGGAAAGGATTAGAGATTACTAAAGAGAGGATTAATGAAAGATGAAAACTTGAAGGAATTGCTTGATTGGAAATTAAACTTGACCAAAATTGATTACTTGGAAGAAAATTGAGCAATAATCTACTTTATCTCTCTAAAAACTATCTAATCTAACCCTAAGAGAGATAAGCTCTCCTAAACTAACTAAGAAAATAACATAATAGATCTCCCCTCTAATTACCCCAAAAATGGGTATTTATACAAAGCACATAAAACTAAGAAAAATAAAAGAAATAAAAGAATGCAAAAATTAAAATAAATCAAAAGAAAAATAAAATAAATAAAAGAATGAGAAAATTAAGGAAAAACAAAAGAAAAATAAAATAGAAAGTAAATAAGAAAAGGAAAAGGAAAATATAAAAATAATTAAGAAAATAAAATAAAATAAAAGAAAAAGAAATTAAAATAAACCCACAAATCCTCCAAATTCCCTTAGCAACGATTTCCCCTTCTCTTCTTTCTTAAATTCCCTACTCTTGATTTCATCATCAACATCACCACGCATCCCCTCATCTTCACCGTTCATCATCATCATCTTCATCAAGCATCATTAAAACACGGCTGTTGGATTTCATTAAAATCACGTGCAAAGCTCGTGATGTGGTTTAAATTGAACCCCGATCTACGCGCCCGCGAAGACACCGCGCAGTGGTCTCGCAAACTTACTGCCTCGACTCTGTTTAGGACTCCAATTTGTGTGCCTTCTGACAGGGCTGCGCGGCCGCGAGTAGCTGGGTAGCTCCTTGCTGTGAATTTGTGCGGTGTCGGTGTGATTGGAGATGCGAATTGGTGGTGATTGCAGTAATTGGAGTGGAATTTGAGGTAAGGTGGTGTGTTGGGAGGCGTAGCAGGCGCTGCTGGTTGTTGTAAATTGATGTTGTTGTTGATGTTGGTTGCGGTGGATGCGGAGAGTGTATGGGTGAGTGGTTTGGTGTTTGATGGCTTGTGACGGTTTTGGCGGCTGTTGGGTGGCTGGTATTGTCGTGGGGTTGCTTGCGTGAAGAGTAGGGGAGTGGTGGAGGTTGGTGTTTGATGGCTGGAAGTGAAGTGCTGGTGTTGGTTGTTGGGTGAAGTGCGCGTGTGGTGGCTGGTGTTGCGTGGTGTGTGGTGGTAAGGGAGCTTCGTGGGTGGTTTGTGGTGTTTGGCTGGTGTGGTGGAGGATAAGGTGTTTGTGGGGTGAAGGTTAAGGCTGGCAGCAGTGGTGCTTGTGCATAGTGAATTGTGCTCGAACCTTGGACCCCGAACACAAACTTGACTTTGAAACCCAGAACGCCTACAACCAAAAACAACACGAGGGGAAATCGGAAGATAAAATAAAATAAAATAAGGAAAATAAAGTAAAATAAAATAAGATAAATAAAGTAAAATAAAATAAAATAAAATGCTAAAACTAGAGAAATAATAAAATTAAATGAAATAAAATAAAATAAAATAAGACAAACTAGAAACTAAAATAAAATAGATAAAATTAGAGAAGTGGGAAATTATTAACTAAAACTACAAAAATAAAATAAAAACTAATAAAAAAAATAAAAATACTCAAAATAGAGAACGAATAGGGAAAATAAGAAAATAAAAGAAATAAAGGATAAAAAGGGTTAAATTATTGGAAAATAAACCGGAAAACGACTCAATAAACACCCTAAAAGTGACATAAAAGTCACTTATCATATTGTCGTTCCTACTCCTCCACCGCGTCACATGTTTAACGCCGCGAGGTTGGTGAGCATGTAAGAGGGAGCTGGTACCCCTTGGAGATCTTACACGATCCCTGGGCGGTGATATGAGGAGGAGCTACTGCCATTGTTATCTCCAGTCCCTGTACTGGCTGAGGAGGTGGCAGTATCATTTTTAGTTTTTTTTACTTTTCGTTAAGTAGCCCCCAAGTAATGCTTTACTGATTTTGACTTGCATTGTCAGGGTGGACCTTCTAAGTTCGTGCCACCTCATATGGCCATCCACTATCAGGGGACATACGAGCCAACTGAGGAGATGATTACTCCGGCTCCCGAGGGCGAGCTCTTTGTGGAGCAATCGATTCCTCGTCACCAGACTCGGGTAAGCTTATTTATTTGCGACTTTTGCCCATGTGTTATGCATGTTTGCTGACTTTATTTTCTTGACAGTTCTCGCGCGAGGTGGTCACGGCGATGGCACGATGCATAGATGCCTTTCGGAGCCAGCTCGTCCGGATGAGGAACGTGGCTACATGTCGTCGAGTCGACGCCATTCAGGAAGTAGCTTCCCTTCTTATGTTTTTGCATTACCGCTTCTATTTTGAATATTTCTAATCTTGGTTTCTTTTGCAAGGTCAGCCCATTCCTTCTCGTACCCGTACAAGTCCTGAGGTGCGGAGGGAACCGGCGAGGTCTAGCTCGAGACGTCGCCGCACTAGTTCGGGTGGTCGGGGCGATCATTCTGAGGCTGCCCGTACTGAGGCGGTAGAGGGCTTAGGCTCTTCATCTGAGAGTGCACATGCTGCGCTGGTAGGCCAGGGAGAGGCTACCTCGGCCCTTAGAGGTGGTGGGATGTACGAGGTCGGCTCGTCATTGCAGCAGCCTCCGCAGCCTCAGCTACAGGTTGATCTTGGTTGGACGAATTCTGTGCTGAGGTTTCCACCCCCCGAGGAGACCGGAGCTGGAGCTGGTGGGGAGTTTACTCCTTGTACGATGCAGTTTTATGAGATCATGGGTGTACGTCCCCCGGCGCCGTAGTTTGTTCCTGTGCTTATAATTATTTTATTTTGACTTTGTATAGAACTTTGCCTTTAATTAGACTAATTATTTAGACATGCTTGTATATACATATTACTTATGAGTTTATTCATCATTTATCATTTTTTCATTTTTTTTTATTTTTATGTGCATGTTTGTGTGTGGAAAGAGTTGTGAAAATTAATTTTGCGCAAAAATTCCGCCATTTTTATTATTGATGGAGGGTATCCGACTTTCTCCCCCAAAAAGAAAAATGAAAAAATAAAAGTCAAAAAAATATTGGAGTTGTAAAAATTTGGAAATAAAATCCGAAAAATAATATATGTAATATAATAGTTATATTAATTAAGAAGAAGAAATAAATGAAATTTATAAAAAGATATAAAAGAAGAATAAAAAGACCGTAAAGTCATCGGTCAAACTCGAATCAGGCCAAAAAAACACGATATTGGAAAGCTCGTATTTTAAAACATGTTAGCGCCACCTGGCGCCACGCGTTTTGGTGTAGCGCCAAGCGCTACGCGTAGCATTTGACGCCAGGCTCTGGCGTTGCGCGCGAATGTTTGGCGTTTAGCGCTAATGAGCGCTGACTCCGAATCCTTTCCAGATTAAAACTTCGCCGATTTTGTGTATAAATAGCCCCCTGCCCAGCCGATTTTCTTCATCATTTATGCAGATTAAATATTTTCTTAGTCCTTGAAAAAATAAAAATCATGTCTCTAGTCTCTAAAAGTTTTACCAACTTCACTCATGAATGGTGTCGGTCTCTTAATGCCAAGAAGAGAAAAGAGTTAGATGTGTTTCACTTGGGGGGTATTTATGGTGTCAAAGGGGTAGATCTTGATTTAGATTATATTCATACCGCTCTAGAATATTAAGATGTAGATACACATTGCTTTAGATTAGGGTATAATGAAATTAGCCCTTTGCCGGAAGAATTCGGTGTTATTTTAGGCTTCCCTACATTAGATCTTGTAGTAATCCCTAGAATAAACGAATATTATTTTAAGGATTTTGAACGCTTCTTCAACTTAAAAGACAAAGATCTAACAAAAATAGTAGATGGTAGCATAGTTAACTGGAAGGAATTTGCTCGCCATTATTTTGATAGACCTTCTTCTGAGTCGTTCCATGTTTATAGAAGAAGGGCTTTTCTTTTTTGCATGCTTAATCAATATTTTTTCATTAGTGGTAAAAATAATGAGGGTCAAGCAATTATATCCACTGTTTTAGAGCAGATTGAATCTGGGAAAAATCCAATGCCCTTAATAGTTTGAGAGACTATGCTTAGTCTTGATGAATTAAAGAAGAATCCAAAAGCGCCTTTCCGGGGCTCTCCAATTTTATTACAGGTAAAAAAATAATATTTTTAATTACAGAAATCAAAAATATATTTTTGTATTAGTAATAGTAATTTATTTGCATTGAAATTTATTTTTACAGATGTAGCTAATGGAAAGACTGGGATTAATTATCCCTCCAGACAATATTGAGAAGTATACTCCAAATTGCTTTGTGAGAAGATAGAAACGCTTCTCTAAGATGGGGCACCACGAATGGAAGAAGGTCTTCGAGTCTTACAATTTTGCCATCAAGTGGGTCATTCCTTGGTGGAAAATAAAAAAGACGGTTGGTGTCAACAAGAAACCTTTTTGCCGTGTTCCAAGCTTGTCCCGAATGACTTTTTATTATTCCTACAGGGTAAAAAGACAGTACGGCCTACTTCAATCAATTCCTTCTGGTGATCTTCGTCGTCCCTATGAGTTCCCTGTCTCTCAAGAAGTAGACAAATTTGATGCTTATTGGAGCGCTAGACCTTTATGGGAAGTGATTACCTAAAAGGTTCCTCCTACCTTGCCCAACGATGTGAAAAGGTGGCTTCTAAAGAAACCTTCAAAGGACGATAAGAAAAATCAGAGTAAAATTGATGTGAAGAGTCGTCTAGGTGACAAAGTGATTCATGTTAAGGAACGCTTGGGTGAAAGAGTTGAGTTCAAAACACTTACAATGCCTAAGAAGAAGAGTTGGGTAGAAAAGAAGCATGGGGTCTTAGATAAGGGAGAAACTATTTACTCAAAGATTGAATGTAGGTCCTCTAAAGGATGCCTATTAGCTAAGGTTATAGATGAGGAAGACGACGCAGATAAGAATTAGAAGAGGGTTAAGAAAGAGAAAGAAGATTAAGAGCATTGCTTAATTTTTAATTATTAAACTTAGTTTTTAAATTCAATTATTAGACTTAGTTTTTAAATTCAAAGTTAGTTAATTTAAGCTTTATTTAAATTCCATCAATAATGTAATTTATTTTATTAATGAAGTTCCAGCTTTTTGATTGAATTATTTACTTTAAATTTAATTTATTAAAGCGATGAAAACCGAAAAATTAATTTTACAGAAAATTTTTTTCGAGTACGGAAATCGAAATTTTTCCAAAAAACACCGAAATATTCCCCGATAATTTACAGTAAATTGGCGCCACGATTCTGTGACTGGCGCCAGCTGCGACAGTCTGGCGTCATGCGACGGAGCCGGTCGTTTGGCGCTAATGTTCTTCGACTGGCGCCAGAATTTTTTCTGTGACGCCGATGCTTCGTCGATCTTTAGTTGGATTTTTTATTAAGTCTGGGATGCGAGGTTTGGAAAAAATAAAGTGGCCGCACCCGTAAAGGGTTGCCTACGTATCCTTTCTTAAGGAATAAGGCCAAACGTAGGTCTCTTGAGTTTCCTACTCAAGTATTTATGGGTTGTATTTTTTAAGTTGGTCAAGATTTGCATGTTCGAGAACTCATTGCCATCCATGTCAGTTAATTTTGCTGCACCTCTTGACAGGATTGTTTTGACTAACTAGGTCTGAATTTTTCTCTTGGATCTAAAACATTTTTCCTTATTGCTTTTAACACCAAATATCCTACTTTTATGTTTCTTGTCTTGACCTTCTTATTAAAATGCCTAGCCATACGAGTTTGGTAACATTGAGTGTGATGAAGAGCTTCTAGTCGTTTTTCATCAAGTAGAATTAGCTCCTCATATCTTGCCCTAGTCCATTCAACTTCATCAAGTTTGCTCTCTAATGATGCGTAGAGATGGAATCTCTAGCTCGACAGGTTGTACGGCATCCATTCCATAAACTAAGGAAAATGGCGTATTTCCTGTTGATGTGCGAATTGACGTGCGATAACCCCACAATGCGAAGTGAAGTTTGTCAGGCCAATCCTTGTAATTTTCCGTCATTTTCTCGATGATAGTCTTTAGATTTTTATTAGTTGCTTCGACTGCTCCATTTGCTTGAGGTCTATAAGGAGAAAAATGATGATGTTGAATAGCATATTTCTGTGTCAATTCTTCACATTCGGCTTAAAAGTGAGTTCTATTGTAACTTCTCATTTCATGTGGGACTCCATATCGACAAGTAATATTTCTTTCCATAAAGAGTGCTACATGTTTTGAAGTGAGTTTAGCGTATTATTGTGCTTCGACCCACTTTGTGAATTAATCAATTGCCACTAAGATATATTCGTGACCTCCTTTTTCCGGGGGAGTGATTTTGCCGATGATGTCAATTACCCATGTAGAGAATGGCCATGGTGATGTGTAGGTGTAGAGCAAAGACAGAGGAACATGTTGTAAATTACCGTAGATTTGGCACTTAGGGCATCTTTTTACGTATTGATGGCAATCCTTATTCATTGTAGTCCAATAGTATCCTTCTCGCATTATCTTTTTGACTAACATTTTGCCATTTACATGAGTCGCACAAATTCCTTCGTGGACTATCCTCATTGCTCTTTGGGCCTCTTTTTTTCCTACACATAAGAGAGCTCAACCCTTAGGTACCCTTTTGTGTAGCTCGTTGTTTATGAGTACGTATTGGGAAGCCAAGAGTCTTAATGCTCGTTTTGCTCTTTTGTCAGCATGGGGAGGGTATTCTCCTTTGGTGACATAATTGAGTATATCCGTATACCACGGTTCTTCCTCTTCTTCTTCATCATCCTAGATTACTTCATCATCTTCTATAGCTTGAATATAGGCCGGTTTGTGCCTTTTTTTATAGTTAGAGGCATTTGTTCGATTTCCGTAGGAATCCTAACCATTGAGGCTAGTCTTGCCAAGGCATCAACAAATTGATTATCTTCTCTAGGTAAATATGTGTATTCTACCTTTTCTAACTGATTAGTAAGGGTTTCCACATAAGTTTGGTAAGGGGCAAGACTTTAACTCCTTACTTTCCACCTCTTGGAGATTTTATAGATAATCAATGAAGAGTCTCCGAATATAAGTAACTTTTTTACTCCCAATGCCAAAGCTGTTTTAAGGCCTACCACACATGCTTCGTATTCAGCAGCTTTGTTGGTAACGTCGAAATCAAGCTTTATGGAGATTGGAACATGCTCTTCTTTAGGTGGTACTAGTAATACTCCAACGCCACATCCCTTTTGGTTTGAGGCTTTGTCGAAGTACAAGTTCCAAGTATCATCTTCAGTGACCATCAAGTCTTCATCTGGAAATTCATTGTCGTCTATTGGAGTCGAGTCTTCTATTTGAAAGTGCTACATAATCCGATACCACAGATCCTTTGATATCTTTTTGTGGCATGAACCTTACATCAAACTGGGTTAAGTTGACTATCCATCTTGATATACGCCCATTGAGTGTAGATTTCTCGAATAAATACTTGAGTGGATCTAATCAGGAAACTACGAAGACTGTATGCACGAGCATGTAATGTCTTAACTTGGTTGTGGCCCACACCAATGCGAGGCACAATTTCTCAAGTGGTGTATAGCGTGCTTCATAATCGAGCATCTTCTTGCTTGGATAATAGATCGCATTTTCTTTGCCTTCTACTTCTTGCGCTAGCATGGCTCCCATTGTCTCTTTCGTAACTATTAAGTACAGCCTAAGAGGTATTCCCGGAAGTTCTAGTGCTAATACGGGAGGATTTGCGAGATAGGCTTTGATCTTTTCAAAGGCTGTTTGACACTCGTCATCCCATATCACTGGTACATTCTTTTTAAGCTTTTTAAAGATTGGTTCACATATTGTCGTCGATTTTGATATGAACCTGCTTATGTATTGCAACCAGCCAATAAATCCTCGAATTTGCTTCTCGATTTTGGGCGGTGGCATTGACATGATTGCCTTGATTTTGGTTGGGTCTATCTCTATTCCTCTAGAGCTTATGACGTAGCCCAAAAGTTTGCCTAAGGTGACTCAAAAATCACACTTAGATGGATTCAACCTCATGTTGTATTTTCTTAACCTTTTGAAGAATTTTCTTAAGGCTACTTGATGGCCTGGGAGATCTTTTGATTTCACGACCATGTCGTCCACGTATACTACAACTTCTTTATGCATCATGTCATGGAGCAAGGCAGTCGCTGCTCTTTGGTAAGTAGCACCCGCGTTTTTCAACCCGAATGGCATTGCCGTGTAGTAGTAAGTACCCCATGGTGTTATGAAGGTTGTTTTCTTCATGTCTTCTTCCACCATGAGAATCTGATTATAGCCCGCGTATCCATCCATGAACGAGAGAAGTGCAAGATTTGCTGTGTAATCCACCAGAATATCGATGTGTGGTAAAGGGAAGTCGTCTTTTTTACTTGCCTTATTTAGATCTCGATAGTCGACACACATTCTTACCCTTCCATCCTTTTTTCGGAACTGAGACGACGTTGGCGACCCATTCGGAGTATTTGGATACCTTGATGAAACTTGCAGTTATTTGTTTTTGAACTTCCTCTTTTATTTTAAGAGCTACGTCGGGTTTCATTCGACGTAACTTTTGTTTTATAGGTTTCATTCTTGGAATTAGTGGTATGGTGTGTTGATCTATTTCTCTATTAATGCTCGGCATATCTTCGTATGACCAAGCGAATACATCGATGCATTCTTTAAGCAAGTTAATTAATTCGGTTCTTTCTTGTTCATTAAGTGTTAGTCCGATTTTAACTTCTCTTTTATTGGTTGAATCATTTTAGATATCAACGGTCTCTGTTTCTTCAATTATCAGTGTTTTCTTTTCAAAGCATGGGGGTGATTTCTCCTTATAGACAGGAGTTGGGATTTCGCCTATGAAGTAGCAATCTAAGAAAATTTCAAATCCTGGTTGCCTTATGCCATTTACGACAAATGGTTCCGGAAATTCATAGCATGGATAGTCCTCTCCTTCTTTTATAAATGGTCCATTAAGGGTAAGAGGATATTAATCCATTAGGATTGCTTTCTTTTGGATGCGAGCGTCCCTACGTGCCTTTGACTTTTCCTGGGCTCGCTTGAGATCTTTCCGAGTCGATTCGAAACCAAGTCCGAAATTATCTAATTTAGGGAGACAGGTGATTCCAGCGATTTTGCTATTCCTTTCATCTTTCCTAGGGTCATCCCAGGAAAATGTCCTTGCTTCTTAAGAATAGCGTTCACAATCATATTGGAGAGGGGGTTGTTGTAGAGAGGGGTCCTTTCATCCTCCTCGATTAAGAAGACCTCTTCATTAAAGCCCCACAAGTCTTCATCATCTTCATCGTGCTCCACATTAATTATTGGATTCTCTATAGCTTTAATTCTCATAGGTGAAGCATTGATCGGAATGGGAATTCCTCCAACTATGGCCTTTACCTGTTTTGTGGAGAGATGAGGGGACGGCCTTTTGGTCATAAAACCAAGGGCGTCCTAACAGTAGATTGAACGAAGCTTTAATATCTACCACTTGGAACTTAGTAGCGTGTTCTATCGCTCCCGCCGTTATATTCATAGTAATTTTACCAAGAGCTTGACGACGAGTGTTGTCATTGGCTCTTCTTCCTTGCGTTGACAAGGTTAGGTCTTCATCCCTTATGCCTAACATTCTCGCACTTCTAAGTGGACAGACATTAATGGCTAATCCATTGTCTACAAGAGTCATAGGGACGTTCATTCTCTTGCAAACAACTGTGAGGTTTAATGCCTTATAATGCTTGTCACCTTCTGGAGGCAAATCCTTGTCGTAAAAGGTGATCCAGTTGATAGGATTAGGGAGATCACTCGTGAGGAAATTAGTCAATCCCTCAGGAGTGGTGTCAAAATCTATCCCTATCATATCCAAGGCATTCATTACGGCCAACCTATGTTCTCGAGATGTTGCCAGAAGCTTCCATACGTTCATTTCAACCTTGGTTTTCTTGAACTGTTTGACAATGTCATTATCTTCTATGATAGGTATAGGAACTTGCTGTGTGGTTGGCATGGGTTGTGTCGAAATAGGAGGTTGCATTCTCCCGGATCTTGTGAGGATGTCTATTGATGAATCTTCTTCAACCTAAAAAGTCATCCATGGCATATGACACCGAAGGTGGAGGTCCTGCCATGTCTTTCAAATAAACGTCTTCTTCGTCGCTGTCCCAAACTCCATTAATATTTGCATCTTCTTCTTGTGGAACTTGGACTAGCTTCGTATCATCAATCATTTTCTGAATTAAATCCTTAAATTTAAAACAGTTTTCAATTGTGTAACCCCCTGAATGAAGATATTGACAGTAAAATCTATTTGTCCTTTTTAATGATTCAAATAGTCTCGGTTTAAGAGGTTTGATCTCGCCACTCTCGGAGAGCATTTTGAACATTTGTGCATATGGGATCCCAATTGGAGTGTAGAGTCTATTACTCTTCTTGGGTTTATCGAAGACTTATACAGGAAAGTGTTTCGCGTCATAGGTCGTTCTCATGGGTGTGAACTCTTTCCTAGGTTTATTTTTCGAGGGTGGAACCTCGTCATACTTCTTCTGAAGTTCCTTTACAACTTCGAGGGCTTCACGTAGCATGTGCGATCCTTCCATCATAGGCTGTATAAGCAATTGTATGTCCTCCTTACTTGCTAATACTGGAAGGTTATCCATGGCGTCGAAAAATATCTCCTCCTCTTCTTCGATAGCATGGATTTCTTTGATAGGTTTGATGAGAGATGAGGGATCAACCTCGTTTTCCCCATCAGAGATGGCCAAGGAGTGAGCGAGAGGCGCATTATCAATACTTGGCTTCTTACTGTCAGGGGGAAATGGTAGCTTGTTGTTGTCGATTGAGTCTTGGATAGCTTCTTTAAGCTTCCAACAGTTCTTAGTAAGATGGCCCCTACCTTGGTGATACTTGCAATGTGCATTGAGGTTCCAGTTAGTTGTCCTCTTCACGACTGGTGGGTCCCCAAATGGTCCAATAGGAGTTATAAGACCATTTGCATTTAATCAGTCAAATGTCGTGTCATAACTCATACCAATAGGAGTAAAGTTCCTCCTAAATGGTTTCTTTTGTCCTTGATTATTCATAGCAAGGACTTCACTTAAGTTAAAGGTACCAACATTATTTGAGTGGGTGGTTCTGGAAGAAGAAGGATTGTCGTTCTTCTTGCCTTTCCAGCAACGGTAGGAGTTATTATTGGCAGCTTTAAACTTAGCCAGGTCGTCTTCAATATTAATTCCAATGTCGTAGACGGCCTTGAAGGTATGGAGATTATTCTGATATTTGAGATGCTTGGAATACTTTTCTTGAAGGTTTTTGATGAATAACATTACATACTCTTTTTCGCTTGGCACCTCAATAATCTTAGCAGAGGTCTCTCTCCATTTGTTAAAGAAAGAGGTGAAACCGTCATTCTCTTTCTGCTTGAAGATTTCAAGTTCCCTATAGTCGGTCTCAACTATAATATTGCATTTGTATCTATTAATGAAAGCGTTTACTAAGGACTCCCAAGTAAAGTTTCTTTCTTTCTCGAGAGAAAAGAACTATTGTTGGCAAACGATTTTGAGAGATTATGAGAACAGAGAGGAAAACACTTTCTTGGCGATACCTTAATACTCATTATTGTTTCAAAGGCTCTTAAATGAAAGTAAGGGTTATCAGTTGCTTTGAATTTCGGGATGTCATTGGCATTGAACTTCTGCGGAAGAAGATCCTTGTCCACCGAGACCCCTTGTGAGCTAATCCCTTGAAACTTGTAGTCGCTAGATAGCTTGCTCAGACTCCCTTGAATGAGGTTCATCTGTTGTTGTTTCAAAGGATCATCAATCTTGAGGGTTAGAACCTTTAACGCCTTAGCCACGGTAACCAGTTGGTTCCTAAGCTCATTGACTTCTTCTTGAGTTTCCATTATTGTCCTAGCTTTCCTCTTACGAGCGATGGGTTTGTCAAAAAGTTGGACTTGTACAAAAAGATTGTATTTGATTAAACACCCTTCCTTTCTTGACCACGCGCTGTAAATTAAACCATTTTTTGTTTTAATTATCGGACTCAAATTGACCTTGACTTTACGGTTTTAAACAGGAAATGTAAAAAAATAGGTGCATATATTTTGGCAAAAATAAGGTATATATTGGCAAAAATAAGGTATATATTTTCGGCAACTAAGTATAGGGTTTAAACAAGTTGATTTAATTGGAGGATTAATATCCGACTTACCCCCTTACAAAAATGACGGAAAAAAAAAAAACGCGCATACAAGACTCTCTTAGACATGGTCAAAGTGTGCATTAGTGTGTGCTTTATATGGTGAGTGCAAGTGACATGCCTTGACTTTTGTGTAAGACCATGGGACTTAGTGCTTAGACTCGATTAATGACTTGACACGGTAGTATTAACAGTAAAAAATTAACCGAATTGATTAGCAAACTGTGTAATTGGACACAAAGTGATGACTCGAGCAATAAACCGAACTATTGCCAAAACAACAGGACTAGCACCTCTCTTTGCAGTGTAGCGCCAGACGACAAGATTGTTTCCAGGCGCTACGCTCCACAGAGTGGCGCTACAGTTCAAATTTTGGCGCCATTGCTGGAGCGTGGATCTGAAACTGTTTTCAGTATTATTACTCTACAGGGGTATACCTAAAGTCGTACTAAGTCAACTCTGATTAAAAATTAGACTTTATTTACTCTAATTAATTAATTAATTAGGAAAAGTTCTTTTAGTCATAAACTAATTTATTTAATCTTAACACAAGTCAAACAAACGGTTAGAAAAAAACACATAGATTATGCACAACCAATAATGCACATTTAGTCAAGTAGACACAACATGATGCAATGAGTTTGCAACCTAACCATGGCGCTAGTTCTCTAAGGTTTGGGATATGGGTTAGTCAATAGAGGGTCCATGGTTAATTGTCCGGATGCACCGCGCAGCAGCCTAACCGTGAAGGGTTGGCGCGAGTGGATGGGACACCGCGAATTTAGAAAAACTCGCTTCCATGGTTTGGTGAATTCAACATTCTCGGATGTACCCTTTGTTACTCAGAGCGTTCAATCTGGTAGATGGAGCATGAATGGCGCTACACTTGGCGTGTGGCGCCAAGTGCTGGCGGCTGGCGCCAATTACGGAGTTTGACACTAATTGACGCTGATTCCGTAATTCATTCTGATTAAAACTTCTCGCAATTTGTGTATAAATAGCCCCCTGCCCAGCCAATTCTTCTCATAATTCCAGCAAATAAAATAATTCTTTGCCTTAGAAAAATAATACCATATCTTTAGTCACCAAAACTTTCACCCAATACACTCATGAATGGTGTCGATCTCTTAACGCTAGAGACAAAAAATAATTAGATTTGTTTCACTCGGGGGGAATTTATGGCATCAAAGGGGTAGATCTATACTTAGATTTCATACATACCGCTCTAGAATTTTGGAATGTTGATACTCATTGCTTTAGAATAGGGTATGATGAGATTAGCCCTTTACCAGAAGAATTTGGAGCTATTTTAGGCTTCCCTGCAATAGACCTCATAGTAATCCCTAGAGTAGATGCATAGGATTTTGAGTGCTTCTTTAATTTAAAAAAAAGGGATTTATCAAAACTAGTAGATGGCAACATAGTCAATTTAAAAGAATTTGCACGCCATTATTTTGATAAACCTCTTTCTAAATCTTTTCATATATATAGAAGAAGGGCGTTCTTATTTGCATGCTTAATCAATTTTTTCTTAGTAGTGGTAAAAATAATGAAGGTCAATCAATTATAACCACCGTACTAGAACAAATTGAATCAGGGAGAAATCCAATGCCATTGATAGTTGGAGAGACTATGATTAGTCTTGATGAACTAAAAAAGAACCCAAAAGCACCTTTTTGCGGCTCTCCAATTTTATTACAGGTAGAAAAATAATATTTTTAATTACAGAAATCAAAACATATATTTTAGTATTGTAATAATAATTTATTTGCATTGCAATTTTTTTAAAGATGTGGCTAATGGAAAGTCTAGGATTAATTATCCCTCCGGACGATATTGAGAAGTATACTCCCAATTGCTTCGTGAGAAGGAAGAAATGCTTCCCTAAAATTGGGCGCCATGGGTGGAGAAAGGTCTTCGACTCTCGTGATTTTGCTATCAAGTGGGTCGTCCCATGGTGGAAAATAGAAAGGATGGTTGGTGTCAACAAGCAGCCTTTCTGCCGTCTTCCAAGCTTGTCTCGTATGACTTATTATTACCCCTGCAGGGTAAAAAGACAATACGGCTTGCTTCAGAATATCCCTTCCGGGGATCTTCGTCCTCCCTATGAGTACCCTATTTCCCAAGAAGTAGACAAATTTGATGCTTACTGGAGTCCTAGACCTTTATGGGAAGTGATTACTTAAAAGGTTCCTCCTTCTTTGCCCAATGATGTGAAGAAGTGGTTGCTGAAGAAGCCTTCAAAGGATTCGAAGAAAGATCAGGGTAAAACTGATGTGAAGAGTCGTCTAGGTGACAGGGTGATTCCTGCCAAGGAACGCCTAGGTGCAAGAGTTAAATTCAAAACACCTGCAATGCCTAGGAAGAAAGGCGTTACCAAAGATAAAGGGAAAAGGAAAGCTGACACCACAGATAAAAAGGCTTGGGTGGAAAAGAAACATGGAGTACTAGTTGAAGGGGAGACTATCTATTCTAAGATTGAATGTAGGTCCTCTAAAGGATGCCTACTAGCTAAAGTTATGGATGAGGAGGAGGAAGCAGACAAAAATTGGAAAAGGGCTAGAAAAGAAAAGAAATATTAGGAGCATTGCTTAACTTCAAATTATTAGACTTATTTTATTTTTTTCATTTAAAGTTAATTTATTTCAGCTTTATTTAAATTCCATCAATAATGTAATTTTATTTAATAAATGAAATTTCAGCTTTTAATTAAATTATTTACTTTAAATTTATTTTATTAAAGCAATGAAAACCGAATAATTAATTTTCCAGAAATTCTTCGAGTACGAAAGTCGAAAATTTTCCGAAAAACCACCGAAATTTGCCCAGAATTTATTTTCAAATTGGCGCCACTTATTTGCAATTGGCGCCTGCCAGGGAAGTCTGGCGCTAGGCGCCAATTTCATCGGCTGGCGCTGATGGCTGTTGACTGGCGCCAGGATCTACTCTACGACGCCGATATTTCGCCGATCTTCTGTCGAATTTTTAATTAATTTTGGGACGCGAGAATGACGAGAAATAAGGTGGCCGCACCCGTAAAGGGTTGCCTACGTATCCTTTCTTAAGGAATCAGGTCAAACGTAGCTCTCTTGTGTATCCTACTCAAGTAATTATGGGTAGTATTTTTTAAGTTGGTCAAGATTTGTCATGTTCAAGAATTCATTGCCATCCATATCAGTTAGTTTTGCTGCACCTCCTGACAGGATTGTTTTGACGATGTAGGGTCCAGACCAATTAGGTCTAAATTTACCCCTTGGATCTAAAACATTTTTCCTTTAGTTCTTTTAACACCAAGTCTCCTACTTTAATATTTCTTGTCTTGACCTTCTTATTAAAATGCCTAGCCATACGAGTCATGTAACACTAAGTGTGATGTAGAGCTTCTAGTCGTTTCTCATCGAGTAGAATTAATTCTTCATATCTTGCCCTAGTCCATTCAACTTCATCGAGTTTACTCTCTAATGCAATGCGTAGAGATGGTATTTCTAGTTCGACAGGTTGTAGGACATCCATTCCATATACCAAGGAAAATGGCGTATTTCCTATTGATGTACGGATTGACGTGCGGTAACCCCACAATGCGAAGTGAAGTTTGTCAAGCCTATCCTTATAATTTTCCGTCATTTTTTCGATGATAGTCTTTAAATTTTATTAGCTGCCTCGACTGCTCCATTTGCTTGAGGTCTATAAGGGGAAGAATGATGATGTTGAATGCCGTATTTTTGTAGCAATTCTTCACATTCGGCTTGAAAGTGAGTTCCATCGTCACTTATCATTTAATGTGGGACTCCGTATCGACAAATAATATTTCTCTCGATAAAGAGTGCTACATGTTTTGTAGTGAGTTTAGCGTATGATTGCGCTTCGACCTACTTTATGAAGTAATCAATTGCTACTAGGATATATTCGTGGCGTCCTGTTCCTGGAAAAGTGATTTTGCTAATTATGTCAATTCCCCATGTAGAGAATGGTCATGGCGATGTGTAGGTGTAGAGCATGGATGGAGGGATATGTTGTAAATTGGCATAAATTTGGCACTAAAGGCATCTTTTTACGTATTGATGGCAATCCCTATTCATTGTAGTCCAATAATATCCTTCTCGCATTATTTTTTAGAATAACATTTTGCCATTTATATGAGTGCCACAGATTCCTTCATGGACTATTCTCATTGCTCTTTGTGCATCCTTCTTTCTTACACATAAGAGAGCTCGACCCTTAGGTACCCTTTTATGTAGCTCGTTGTCTATGAGTACATATTGGGAAGCCAAAAGCCTTAATGCTCGTTTTGCTCTTTTGTCAGCATGAGGAGGGTATTCTCCTTTGGTGACATAATTGAGTATGTCCGTGTACCACGGTTCTTCTTCTTCTTCTTCTTCTTCTTCTTCTTCTTCTTCTTCTTCTTCTTCTTCTTCTTCTTCGCCTTGGACTACTTCGTCGTCTTCTATAGCCTGGATGTATGCTGGTTTGTGCCTTTTTTCTATAGTTAGAGGCATTTGCTCGATTTCCGTGGGAATCCTAACCATTGAGGCTAATCTTGCCAAGGCATCAACAAAATGATTTTCCTCTCTAGGTAGATATGTATATTCTACCTTGTCTAACTAATCGGCAAGAGTTTCCAAATAGGTTTGGTAAGGGGCTAGACTTTCGCTCCTTACTTTCCACCTTTTAGATATCTGATTGATAATCAAAGAAGAGTCTCCAAATATCCTTAACTTTTTTACTCCCAATGCCAAAGCTGTTTCAAGGCCTACCACGCATGCTTCATATTCGGCAGCATTGTTGGTAATGTCGAAATCAAGCTTTATGGAGATTGGAACATGTTCTTCTTTAGGTGATACTAAAAACACTCCAATGCCACATCCCTTTTGGTTCGAGGCTCCGTCGAAGTACAAGGTCCAAGTATCATCTTCACTAACCATTAGGTCTTCGTCTGGAAATTCATTGTCTTGTATTGGCGTCGAGTCTTCTATTGGAAAATCTGCTAGAAAGTCTGACACCACGGATCCTTTTATAGCTTTTTGTGGCATGAACCTTACATCAAACCGGGCTAGATTTACTATCCATCTTGATATGCGTCCATTGAGTGTAGATTTCTCGAATAGATACTTGAGTGGATCTAATCGGGAGACTACGAAGATGGTATGCACCAACATGTAATGTCTTAACTTGGTTGTGGCCCACACCAAGGCGAGGCACAACTTCTTGAGCGGTGTATAGCGTGCTTCGTATTCGAGCATCTTCTTGCTTAGGTAGTAGATTGCGTTCTCTTTGCCTTCTACTTCTTGTGCTAGCATAGCTCCCATTGTCTCTTTGGTAACTGTCAAATATAACCTAAGAGGTATTCCGGGAAGTGCTGGTGCTAATACGGGAGGGTTTGCGAGATAGGCTTTGATATTTTCAAAGGATTTTTGACACTCGTTATCCCATATTACTGGTACATTCTGCTTGAGTTTTTTGAAGATTGGTTCGCATATTGTCGTTAATTTTGATATGAACCTACTTATGTATTGCATCCGGCCAATAAACCCTCGAATCTGCTTCTCACTCTTGGGCGGTGGCATTGACATGATTGCTTTGATCTTGGTTGGGTCTACCTCTATTCTTCTAGAGCTTATGACATAACCCAAAATCTTGCCTAAGGTGACTCCAAAAGCGCACTTAGATGGATTCAACCTCATATTGTATTTTCTTAGCCTTTCGAAAAATTTCCTTAAGGCTACTTGATGGCCTTGACGGTCTTTTGATTTTACAATCATGTCGTCGACATATACTTCGACTTATTTATGCATCATGTCATGGAGTAAGGAAGTTGCTGCACGTTGGTAAGTAACACCCGCGTTTTTCAACCCAAATGGCATTACCGTGTAGCAGTAAGTGCCCCATGGTGTTATAAAAGTTGTTTTCTCCATGTCTTTTTCTACCATGAGAATCAGGTTGTAACCTGTGTACCCATCCATGAACAAAAGAAGCGTGTGATTTTCCGTGTTATCTACCAGAATATCGTTGTGTGGCAAAGGGAAGTCGTCCTTTGGACATGCCTGATTAAGATCTCGATAGTCGACACACATTCTTACCCTTCCGTCTTTCTTCGGAGCTGGGACGACGTTGGCGACCCATTTGGGGTATTTAGATACCTTGATGAAACCTGCAGTTATTTTTTTTAGAATTTCTTCTTTTATTTTAAGAGCTACGTGGGGTTTCATTCGACGTAACTTTTGTTTTACGGGTTTCATTCCTGGAATTAGTGGTATAGTGTGTTGAGCTATTTCTCTATTAATGTCTGGCATATCTTCATATGACCAAGCAAATACATCGATGAATTCTTTATGCAAGCTAATTAAATCGGTTCTTTCTTGTTTATTAAGTGTTAATCCGATTTTAACTTCTCTTTTATGAGTTGAATCATTTGAGATATCAACTGTTTCAATTTCTTCAATTACCGGTGTTTTCTTTTCGAGTTTTTCCATTGCTTTAATAATTTCTTTGTCTTTTTCATTGTTAGTTAAGCAATGCTTGTCATCTTGGGTTAGAGAAGAACACGAGAAGTAAGGAGAATGAGAAATATTATTATACTCTGAGATCATTATATCAAAGAGTGATATGTTCTAAGGGACTACATCACTAACTATCCTAGGAGAAGAAAAAGGAGGGGGAGGCGTTATTACTAAAGACTTAGAAGACTCTAGGGGGAGAGACTCCGACTCAGACTCTGACGACTCTTCAAACATCGGTCCTTGCCCTGTCGTGATGGATATCTTCCTTCCGCTTGGAGTAGTTACCTTGACAGTCTTGCGCCACCCTTGTAGTGATCCTTCAGCTGGAGTGATTAGCTTCGAGGGATCGAAGCTTTCACTTTGTAGGACTGTTTGAATGAGCGAGGAGTTATCCTCTTTACAAGTTGCCTCATTCTTTTCTCGCCCAAACAGTAATCCCATGACGTTAAAGTCAAAGCATGGGGGTGCTTTCTCCTTGTGGACAGAAGTTGGGATTTCATCAGTGAAGTAGAAATCCAAGAAAATCTCGAATCCCGGTTGTCTTATGCCGTTTACAACAAATGGCTCGGGAAATTCACGGCATGGATAGTCCTATCCTTCTTTTATAAACTGACCATTAAGTGTAAGAGGGTACTGATCCATTGGGATTGCTTTATTTTGAATGCGAGCATCCCTTCGTGCTTTTGACTTTTAATGGGCTCGCTTGAGATCTTTCCGAGTCGGTTCGAAGCCAAGTCCGAAAGTGTCTAACTTAGGGAGACCCGGTGACTCTAGCGGTTTTGCCATTCCTTTCTTCTTTCCTAGGGTCATCCCAGGAAAATGTCCTTGTTTCTTCAGCTTGGCATTGACAATCATGTTAGAATAAGGGTCATGGCAAAGAGGGGTCCTTTCATCCTCGTGGATTAAGTAGACTTCTTCGTTAAAGCCCCATAAATCTTCATCATCCTCGTCGTGCTCCACATTAATGATTGGATTCTCTATAGATTTGATCCTTATAGGGGAAGCATCGATGGTGATTGGAATTCCCCCAACTATAGCTTTTACTTGTTGGTGGAGAGATAAAGGGACGGCCTTTAGATCATGAAGCCAAGGGCGTTCCAACAACAAGTTGAATGAAGCTTTAATGTCTACCACTTCGAAAGTAGTAGCATGTTCTATTGCTCCTACCCTTACATTTAGGGTAATCTTGCCAAGAGCTTGACGACGAGTGTTGTCGTAGGCCCTTATTCCTTGTGTAGACGGAGTTAAATCTTCGTCCCTTATGCCGAGCATCCTCGCAATTCTAAGAAGGCAGACGTTGATGGCCGATCCGTTGTCTACAAGAGTCATAGGAACATTCATCCTCTTGCAAACTACTGTGAAGTTTAATGCCTTGTAACGTTTGTCACCTTTTGGGGTAAATCTTTGTCAGAAAAGGTGATCAAATTAATTGGACTAGGAAAGTCACTTGTGAGGAATTTGGCTAATCCCTCAGCAGTAGTGTCAGAATCTATCCCAATTTTGTGGTATTCATTACAGCCAACCTATGTTCTCGAGATGTTGCCAGAAGTTTCCATACATTCATCTCAACTTTTATCTTCTTAAACTGCTTAACAATATCATTATCTTCAATGATAGGTATGGGAACTTGTTCTGTGGTTGGCATAGGTTGTGTTGAAACGGGAGGTTGCATTCTCCCGGATCTTGTGAGGACGTCTCTCGATGAGTCTTCTTCAGCCCAAATGTCATCTGTGGTGTATGACACAGAAGGTGTAGGTCCTACTACGTCCTTTAGATAGACATCTTCTTCGTCACTGTCCCAAACTCCATTAATGGTTGCATCCTCTTCTTGTTGAACTTGGACTAGTTTCTTTTCATTAATCATTTTCTGAACCAAATCCTTGAATTTGAAACTGTTTTCTATAGTGTGACGCCCTGATTGATAATACTGACAGTAATATCTATCTGTTCTTTTCAACGATTCGAATGGTCTCGGTTCGAGAGGTTTGATCTCGCCACTCTCGGAGAGCATTTCAAACATTTGTGCATATGGAATCCCAATTGGAGTGAAGATTCTATTGCTCTTCTTGGGTTTTTCAGTGACTTGTAAGGGGAAATGCTTTGCCTCATAAGTCGTTCTCACTGGTGTGAATTCCCTTTTAGGTTCATCTTTCGGAAGTGGAACCTCATCACATTTGTTTTGGGATTCCTTTATAGCCTTGAGAGCTTCACGTAGTAGATACGATACATCCATCATAAACAGTGTGAGCAATTGTATATCTTCCTTACTAGCCGGTTCTGGAAGGTTATCTTTGACATCGAAAAAGATTTCCTCTTCCTTTTCTGTGGCATGGATTTCTTTGACATGTCTAATGAGAGACGAGGGGTCAACCTCGTTTTCCTCATAAGAGATAGCTAGGGTATGAGCGAGAGGTGCATTGTCAATGCTTGGCTTCTTATTGGCAGGGGGCAACGGCAGCTTGTTGTTGTCGATTAAGTCTTGGATAGCATCCTTAAGCTTCCAACAATTTTCAGTGAGATGGCCCCTACCTTGGTGATACTTGCAGTGTGCATTGGGGTTCCAATTAGCCGACCTCTTCTCGACTGGTGGGTCCCCAAATGGTCCAATAGGAGTTATAAGACCTTTTGCATTTAATCGATCAAATGCGGTGTCAAAACTCATACCAATAGGAGTGAAGTTCCTCCTAAATGGTTTCTTCTGTCCTTGATTGTTCATAGCAAGGACTTCTCCTAAATTAAAAGTGCTAACGTTGTTTGAGTGGGCGGTTTTGGAAGAAGAAGGATTGTCGTTCTTCTTTCCTTTCCAGCCACAGTTGGAGTTATTGTTGACAACTTTTAATTTAGCCAAGTCGTCTTCAATATTGGTCCCAATGTCATAAACGGCCTTGAAGGTATGGAGATTATTTTGATATTTGAGATGCTTGGAATATTTTTCTTGAAGATTTTTTATGAACAGCCTCACAGATTCTTTTTCACTTGGCACCTCGATCATCTTAGCTGAGGTTTCCCTCCATTTGTTAAAGAAAGAGGTGAAGCCTTCATTCTCTTTCTACTTAAGGATCTCAAGTTCCCTATGGTCAGTCTCGACTTGAATGTTGCATTTGTATCTATCAACGAAAGCGTTTGCTATGGACTCCCAGGTAGAGGTATTTTCTTTCTCGAGAGAAAAGAACCATTGTTGGCAAACAGTCTCGAGAGATAGTGAGAATAGAGAGGGGAAAACCTTCTTATCGATACCCTTAATACTCATTATTGATTCGAATGCTCTTAAATGAAAGGAAGGGTTATTAGTTGCTCTGAATTTTGGGATGTCGTTGGCGTTGAACTTCTGCGGAAGAAGATCTTTGTCCACCGAGACCCCTTGTGATGTAAGTTCTTGAAACTTGTAGTCGCTAGACAACTTACTTAGACTCTCTTGCATTAGGTCCATCTGTTGTTGCTTTACGGGATCATCGATATTGAGTGCGAGAAGCTTCAGTGTCTCAGTCACGGTAACCAGTTGGTTCCTAAGATCATTGACTTCTTCTTGTGTTCCCATTATAGTTTTAGCTTTCCTCTTACGAGCCATGGGTTTGTCGAAAAGTTGGACTTGAACGAAGAGGTAGTCTTTGATTAACCGTCCTTCCTTTCTTGACCACGCGCTGTAAATTAAACCATTTTGCGTTTTAATTACTTGACTCGAATCAACTTGACTTTACGGTTTATTTTATGGAGGAAAAAAAAGAATAAAGTAAAAAAGGGTGCATATTTTTGGGAAAAATAATATACGTATTTTTTGGGAACTAAGTATAGTTTTTTTTTATTGGAGGATTAATATCCCACTTACCCCCTAAAAAAATGACGGAAAGAAACGCGCACACAAGACTCTCTTAAACATGGTCAAGGTATGTGTATTGGTGTGTGCGTTGAGTGTAAGTGACATGCTTGGATTCTTGTGTAAGACCATGGGACTTAGTGCCTAAACTCGATCATCGACTCAAATAAATACTATTGACGGCAAAACTTAACCGAATTAGTTAGAAAATTGATTAATTAGACTCTAGGTGATGACTCGACCAATAATCCGAACTATCGGCCAAAGGACAGTACTGGCGTCGCACTGTGGAGCTTGGAGCTAGACGACAGAGCTGTCATCAGGCGCTACACTCCATAGTGTGGCGCTACAGCTCAGACCTTGGCGCCAATATTGGAGCTTCGATCTGGGACTGTTTTCGGTGTTATTAGCCAATCGGGGTATGCCTAAAGTCGTACTAGGTCAATTCCGATTAAAATGTTAGACTTTATTGACTCAAATTAATTAATTAATTAATTAGGCAAAGTTCTTTAAGTTATTAATTTATTTAGTCTCAACACAAGTCAATAAACGGTTAATTGAAACATAGAATATATGCACAACAAATAATGCACAATTAGTCAAGTAGACACAATATGATGCAATGCGTTTGCAACCTAACCATGGCTCTAGTTCTCTAATGTTCGGATATGGGTTAGTCAATAGAGGGTCCATGGTTAATTGTCCGGATGCATCGCGCGGAAGCCTTACCGTGAAGAGTTGGCGCGAGTGGATGGGACACCGCGAGTTTAGAAAAACTCGCTTCCATGGTTTGGTGAATTTAACATCTCGGATGTACCCTTTGTGGCACGGAGCGTTCAATCGGGTAGATGGAGCATGAATTCCCAGAGGGTTATGTCCATATGTAGAACACATATGGGTTTCAGAAAAGTGAGAAAAAAATCAATCAGAAAGTAGATTCGAGCAAACAATACGAAAAACCGGTCGAAATTAGAACACATATTTCTGGCTCGGTATTGGGGGAAATTGGCGCCAGCAAACAGAGAATGGTTCCAGCTTTTAACTGTAGCGCCGGGCGCCAATGCTGGCGTCTGGCGCAACGACTAAAATGCTGGCACCAAGCTCTGGACCTTGACGCTACTTCCCACATGCCTCAACAGCTTTCTGTGCTCGATAAAATTTTCCAGTTTCACACGGTGTTATTTCAGTCCTAGTTGTGAAAGATATTCCTCAAATTTCCTATGTGTAAAATCCTATGTTTTTAACTCATTACGGATGGTCTTTCCAATGAGATCTTTTTTATGCGTATGACAATAATGTTAATCAAAATTACGCACATGAAATACTTAGAACGTTTCGAGTCTTATCCACTCATTCTAAATCATTGCCGAAACAAATCCAGGAATTTAAATAGAAATCCTCCCTAGTGGAGTCGCCAAAAACTATAAGGAATAATTTCAAACGTTAAACCCCTAGCTTGAAACCCACTGTGATTATACACTAAAGTACGGTGGCGTCCAAAAGGGAAGAAGATAGAGCAAAAGAGTCGCCAACAAGTTTTAGGAACTTGTAAACCGTTCATAGGATGAAGGTTACACCCCTTAACGATCCAAGAGATCGTCAACTCCAATAAGGTCTAGAACCAAATAAGGGTTCGGGGATGAAGGTACAAATCCAACCTAAAAGAGATTGAACCTGCCCTAATAATAGGCATCTACTTTATTCTGATCGTATTCACGTGCACTTTTTGACTAACATGCAATCAATTGGTTTAACCCTAAACCTGTTTATCTATGTTAGTTGAATATTAATGCACAAATAAATCTATTATTGGCGATCACTTGAATTATAATCACAATTAACCCTAACAAGATTATTAATTATCTTATTAAGCGTGATTACAAGTACCAATTACCTTTAAACATGCATAAAAAGGCGTGATCAAGCAATAACACTAAAATATAATCAAGAAACATATAATAAATAATCAATATCATGAATAATAATATCATCATAAATCAAATAATCATCATCAAGATAATAATAATATTCATAATCATACTCATCATAAATTACAACAATTATAATCATAATCATGTTCATATTAATATTAAAGCATAATAACAATAGCAAGACCCTAGGCATGATACTAACAAGATTAATAACAAACCCTAGCATGTCACTAAACATTAAAAATCAAAGCTTTAACCCTAACATGAGACTAACAATCACAAATATTAGGAAGAGAATAAAAGGCATCATTGCAATCATATTTAATATTAAAAATACCCTAGACATGATACTAGGAATATCATAATAACAATTTAAACATGATTTCTACATCATAATATCAATTAAAACCATTAAAGCACTTACTTTGATGCTTCGTACCTCTTTCTAATAACAAAATACACACATTAGTAACTTCAATGAAAATAATAATCAAAACAATTAAATTAAATAATTGAAATAGAGATTTGGGACCAAACCCTCAGAAATTACACCTTTCACGTCTAGGGCGAAGGCAACTTCGAATATGGATAGGTGTTTCTAGATCTTGCGAATGCGGAATTTTGTATGTAAAAAGCTAGGTAGAAAAGAGAGATGAATGAATGATTAAGAGAGAATTAGAGAATTAATGATTGCGAATGAAAACTGATTGTAGGTGAATGTCGACGAGAATTGGTGAATATTGGTTGAAGAGAATCCGTGAATGAAAACGGAGTCTGACGCACAAAAAAACAGAGCTGGCGCAAATCCTGTCTAATTAGCGCCAGGCACCAACACTAGCGCCAGGCCTGGTTCCAGGTGCCAATGCCTGGAGTTAGGCGCCAACTACCTTCAACAACTCATCAAAATTTCAACTCAAATCACTCAAATTTTCACTCCAAATTCACTAAAACCTTCTACATTTCCATCAAAATCATCAAATTCATACTACTTTCATCAAATTAAACCTCCAATCTCTCTCATCCATACTTGGGTACAATTTGGGGTTTTTCTATTTGGTGGATATTGGTGGTTAAAAGTGGTTCAATCTTGCTTCATATTTGGTATAATCATCTACCCTAGCTTTTAATTGCTCAATTATGTCATATATTTGCAAGTTTTGATTTGTTCATGAGCATGAATAGTGGTAGTACCAACTTTGATGATTTTGATGATTGATATTGGTTTTTGGTTGATTATTTGAGTTGTTTGTTGTTTGATTTTACCTCACATTGTGTTGTTTGTTGATTTTGTAGCATTTGTGAGCACTTTTGTTGAGAAATTTGAAATTTGAAATTTAGTAGTGTGGGTAGTAAGGTGCTATTGTGGTATTGGTGGTTCTTTTTGTGATTGTTGATTGTTTGAGATGAAATTGTTGGATGTTTGGTGTTGTTTGGTAATTTGGATTGTGATTTGTGGATATTGAAGTTCTTGGTTGGAGATTTGCGGATTGTTGTGGGAATTTTGTGATTGGTTTTTTGTGATCCTTGCACTTGAAATTCATCATGTCGAAGTCCTCAAAAACCTTGTTAAGAAACGGAAAACAAATGCCTCCACTGATGAACCTACCCTAAGAAAATCCTCCTCCCAAACACGTAACCCTACTCCACCACCCAAAAGAAAATTAAACGATAAAAAACACAAGAACCAGTACCATAAACTAAAAGAAAACTGCTCCCTCAAACCCACAAGACACTACTTTCAATCCGACATGTCCGCATTGGGGATTGATGAGGATGTAAGGGAGTTGTTGATCAACCTAAGAATGGGCACATTCATCTCCCGTAACTACCACACCTATGTTGAGCCCACTCTTGCGTTCTTTGCTTCGGTTGAGATAATTCCTGGTGAGGGTCAATATAGGGTTCAATTCCAAATTTTCAACAACTTCTTCGACCTCTCCTTAGAGCAATTCAATGCCGCTCTAGATTTTGATCCTCATGGTGACATTTTGGATCTAGAGCCTTATATTTTTGAGGAGTATGATCAGGATCATTGGTGGGACGATATCTCTGGAGGTGGTGAGTTTATCACCAAGCGGGCAAAAATTAGCAATGTCAACCAACCTTGTCTTCGGGTTGTTCACCGTCTTTTGGGGTACTCGGTTTTCCCCAAGCAAGTGTTGGGAAAAATGAGAAAATTGGAGCTCAAAATTCTTTGGTTAGCCACTAGAGGAGAATATCGTGGCCGGTTGAACTTGGGGTACATTTTTGCCACCTATTGTGTAGCCTTGCAAGACCGGGACACTGGGGAGATTCCTTGTGGGGGAATGGTCACTAGGCTCTTGACCAACCTCCACCTTGATCATCATTTGCCATATTGCAAGCCAGTTGGAGATGTCGACTCCGTGTACCTTGATATGAAACAATTGGGGCAAATTCAATTTATCTCCAAACATTATGAGGAGGGAAATTATGAGTGGCTTCGGGATAACAAGCATTGGTGCTACCTTCCCAACCCATCTTTGACATCTCTCCATCGGACGGACACCCCTAATGTGTGGCATGTCCCCAAGAGCTTCCGCCGCCCATTCTTTGACTCCGATGAGGAAGAAGAAGAAGAAGAAGTTGAGGAAGAACAACAATAACAACATCAACAACGTCAACAACAACAACAACAACAACAACAACAACAACAACATCAAGGGCAAACGCAACAACCTCAATTTGCTAGCTCCGACTTGGAGGCCCTTAGTAACCAAATAAGTGGGTTACAAATCTGCTTGGAGGGCATGTATGACCAAGATTTTGAGGCCCTCTACTCCCATATGCAAGGTATTTCCGAAATGCAACAAGGTATGTTCATTTAACAACAACAACTTTATGATGCGAAGGTTAACCGAGGGAGCATCACTCCCCCGGTTAACTATCCTTACTTTCCGCCCCAGCAAGGTCCTATACCTTTGCATAGGCATCCTTATTGGCAAGGGCCATTCTTACCCGGACGAGCGTGGTAACTACGATTACCGTGCTCCCAGAGAGTGTGACTATAGGGGTGACCCTAATTACCCCTATGTGCACCCTAACCATCCATTTGAGCTCACCTTTCCCGAGCAATTCACACCTCTTGCCCCTTGGCAACAATTTAAGTTTAAGGGGCATTATGGTTGGCCCGAGGGATTCACCGGAGGATGGGCTCCTTATTCACCCCCAACCTTCGATGACTACATGGGCAACAATGATTCTAATGAGGCCGGGCCAAGTGGTGGTGGTAATGACGAGTCTTAGTTCCCTCTCTTTTGTACCTCTGACCTCCATCCTTTATGTTTATGTATTTGATTTGTATTGTTGGGATGTTGAGATGTATTCATGTTTATCTTGGAGGAAGTTCTTTGTATCTCGGTTGCCAATATTTGTTGTTGTTGCATACCTTGAATTTTATTTGCCTCTTGCATGATGGTTTCCTAATCTTGGTCTCTAGTCTTGTTGTTATTTGTTGCTAGTCCCATGAGTTTGTTTTGCTATTGTTGTTGTGATGATTTCCTTGTGATGATGTTGATTGTTTCTTGCTCCCCTATATCCAAAACCCTTATATCAAAAGCCCTTGAATCCAAATCCCTTTGAATCCAAATCTTATAGTTTAGTACCTTTTAGTTAGTTAGTTGTTTACTTAGTTTTTCTTTACTTTCCGTTTTGGTTTTTGTTAGCCTATTTTTTCTCAGTTGTTTAATGTTTTTGTTCGCTTAGTTTAGTTTAGTGTCTTTTTCTTTTTTTTTGAAGTTACTAACCTTTTTCTTTGTTTATAGCTTCTTTTACTTTTCTTGTTCTCACACGGCTTTTTGATGATGCTTACGATTTTGGAGCGCAACGATGGTGGTTCTTTCTATCACCTTTGTTTATTATGATAAGCATGGATAGCCCGGTGAGACCTTTCTAATTTTTCTCTTTATTTTCTTTGGATGCATAGATTAGGTTTTGTTTAGGGGAAGTTGAACGGTTCGAGGATGATTGCTTGTTAACACGTAACGTGTTTGGGATCGTTGACGATGTTGTCATTCGATCACTTGTTTGTCGATTGGGATATATGTGCTTAACTCGCTTTCTAGTTCCTTTCTCCATTTTTCCCAATCTTCCTTTGTCTATGGCTTTCCTTTTCTTTTCTTTTCCTTTTATTTTTCTTTTCTTTTATTTTTCCTTTGTTCTTGTTTTGGTTTGTGGTATGCTTTTGAGGCTTGTTTTACACCCATTTTTGTTTTCCTTATGAATTTGATTTTGTACATTAGACTTCGTCTTTTGCATGAATTTCTTCCTAGGTAGTAAAGGTATGCACGGTTTGAGACTATGCTTGGTTGACTCTAGGATAGGTGTATGCTAGGGTAGTTGGTTTGAACTAGGTGGATAATGAAGCCGGATTCTACTTGTTTGAACTATAGTCAATTTGACACCTCTAGTGAGTTTTTGCTACATCCATGTGAGGTTCATCGTTTTTCAAGCCTTCAACCTATTTTGTATGAGTGCCGTGGATCCTTGACTATTGCAACACTAATCTATAAATCTTGATTTATGATTCTTAAACCCGAGACCGAGCTATCTAGGGAGGACAAAGGCACCTTTTTCGGGGTGGTATTTTTCATTTTTAGGATAGTTTGTTTAATATTTGTTTTTGGGTTTGCATTTGCCTTCTTGCAACCATTTGAGCCTATTTCCTTCTTTGCAAGCCACATCTTTAGATCTTTGGCCTTTTATTTTATTTTCTTTCTTTTCTTGTTTTTGTGAAGCAATTGATCATTTTTGAAGGAGTTTGTGGTGATATAGTTGGGATATGTGGTTCCATTGAGGCAAGGTTGTGATTATGTTTTCTTTGTGAATAATGGCAAATGAGTACAAGTAAAAGCCCTCCTACATTAAAAGAGGCATGGATAAATAAGTGCAATATATAAAATAAAAAAAGCCGTCCGAATTTAGAAAAAAGGCAAGGACAAAGGATGGCTTTACAAATAAAATAAAAAACAAAAAATAACCAATATATTGAAAAAGTGAAAATTTCAAAAACATTTTGATGTATTCTTTTCTCCTTTTAAGCATTGAGGAAAATGCTTCATTTAAGCTTAGGGGAGAAGAGTTTATGCTTTTTGTATATATTCTTGTGAGTATAGCTTTGAATAAGCTTGGGGGTGTTATCATTTTTGTTTGGTGATTTCTTGATCGTGATGTTGAGGATTGATCACCCTTTTGCTTCACTATTTAGCAAAACCGCCAAATTTTAAATTTTAGCCTACCTTCACCCTTTATGCCTTACGTTACAACCTTTGGGAAAGCCCTTTTGACCTAGAAATTGAGTCATTATTCGGGGGAGGGAATCATGGGTCATTGCCTAAGGAAAGGGGATGCATAGTCAAGATTGTCGAGTAGCCTAAATAAATCTCTTTTTCCGGTTCCTTCGAGGTATCATTGGGATGCTCGCTAAGGGGAGATTTGAGACTAGTGGGGAGAACGCGGTAATATTGATTGAGATGAACGTGGATTGTGAAGTCTAGTTCCTATGCTTAGTATACCTTATGTTTCAATCAACCTTGGATATCTTGGAACGTGCATACCTTGACTACTTGAGAGAAATTTTCATTCATTTGCATTGTAGTCTCTTTGTAAGTCCATTTCGCAAAGGTTTTGTTTTCCCTTTTTCCCTTTTTCTTTTCTTTTTATGGTTTTGCCTCTTGGATGTTAGGGGAAAGTTATGGGTAAACTTTTAGGATACCCTTACGAGAGCATTACTCGTCCTCTAGGGCGATCTAGGGGTTTAAAATGGCTTGTTGTAGCAAAAAACAACCGTGATTCCTACGACAGTGAGTCTTAGTGTATATTCTCATCTTGAGTCTTTCATTTTATTTTTGAATAAGTTTTTCATCCTTATTCTTTATTGCTTTGTTTTGCTCGAGGACGAGCAAAAGTTTAGCTTGGGGGATTTTGATGAGTGTCATTTATGGCACTCATTTGGCCTCTTTTAGGATGATTTACATGCTTCTTTATAACCCTTTTACTTAGCTTTTCCTTAATTTTGTTCTTTATTTTGTTAGTTTGTGCTTTCCGTAGTTAGTTTCCTTGTTTTGTGCATTTCTTTGTTTATTTATTCTTTTTCTCTTTTATTTGTTTGTTTTCGTTTATTTTTAGGTTATGATTGTGTTTCCAAGGATTCCCGAGCCTTCCTCTCATCAATTTGGATGCCTCATGTTCACCTTTCGGAGCTTCAAGTTTAAAGGAACGCAAAGAGCAAGTCAAGAGATCAGTGCACATATGCGGTGGGGGCGTAATCTTTTCCATGAACCCACCAAAATGGCCCTCTCAAGAATGCCCACCTTGGTGTTCATAATCATCATAAAGTCGAGCCCCCGAGGATGAGCTTGGAAGAAGAAGAGGGGGGGCTCCCCTGCTGCCAAGTGCGGGCGCGCACGAGGGTGGTGCGGCCACGCACCTGAGTGGCGCGGGCGCTTGTTCCATACCCTTTTTTCCCGCGGCCACGCCTCTCCTCTGATGTGACCGCGCCTTGCGGGGTCTTTTTTGGGACGATCTAACTAACTCTTCTTTTGTATCTTTCCTATATATTGTTTTTCCTTCTATTTTAGGAGAGAGAGAATTAGAACAGAATTAGAATTAGTTTTTGATCAAATTAGAGAGATTTTTAGAGAGAGAAACTCTAGGTTTTAGTGAGAGAAATTCATGGTGGATTGTTGATGATTGAAGCTTTCTTTAATTCCTTTGATCTTTGATCAAGATTGTAAGATTTCCTTTTTCTTTAATTCAATTTTTAGTTTAATCTTTAGTTTGATTTCAATTGTTTGTTGAATGTTCAAGTTTGATTGAAAATTGATTGATTTGTGTTTGATTTTAGCTTGTTTGATTTGATCATGATGAATTTGTTGTTTAGTGTTGCTTTGATTTTGATTTCAATGGCTAGTGAGTAGATAGCTTGCTAGGGTAATGGTGAAGCATGTATGAGTAATGGATTGAAGCTAATTGGGGAAAATTGATGGAGTTGACTATGTGATTAAATTGGTTGATGATCATGTGCATGTGTGTGATTAATTAAAGAGTAGCTAACTTTGATTGTTGCACTAGATTGCATTGTAAGTCCACATTGATACAGACCATTGATTTGTGGCTTGCACTTACACGATTGAGGTGTCTTGTGATGTTTCCTAGCTAGAGTTTATCGTAGTTGACGCTAGTTAGACCTCTAGGAGAATAGCTTGATATGCTCTTTTGGTTGCATGATTTTTTTTTCCTCTCATTGCTTGATTCAGTCAATTTGACCTCCCAATTAGTTGAATCCGTTATGATTACATGTGGATCCTAGCCCTAGTGTTTATTACATTTGATTTCTTCTCGTTTATTCGTCGTCTTTGTCCTAGCATAGCATTCACACCCAATCATTACATTTCGGAATAGCTTGACCATAGACAATAGATAATCGCCCACCATTCCTTTAGGTTTGACCCTCAACTTACCATTATACTTGTTTAGGGGTGTGTTGAGTGTTTACAAATTTTGTTTGGCCTCGGGTAGGGGTTAGTTTCAACAACCTAGCTTCAACCCGCGCTAGCACCATCGTCAAAAGCCGCTGCTAGAGTCGAGCGGCGAATCCCCCTAGCACTGAACTGAGTCGACTCTACCTCAGCTCGAGCCTGAATAGCAATCGCACCCAACAGCTCCTCGACCTCAAGAGAAAAGACGTCGATCTCGCTGTCGAATGACAGCGCTACAGAGCTAAACTTTAGTCCCGAAATGAGACTGAATTCGGTAGGAGTGACCATCATCTCGCCCCTAGGGAAGTGGAAAGTGTTGGTGGTGTCCCAAAAGAACTCCACCAGAGCACGGACTGCGTGGTGACCCCCGCTAGAGGCAACCATGTCCTCGGAGGTCTCGAACAATGCAGTAAGCCCGCAAGACTACCATAGAAGTCTCGTCTGATCGTATCTGGCGATGTACATCTTGTACAGATGGCCAAAGCCGCAACCAGAACCATGATAGCGTGTCCTCCCAACTGTGATGCCCCGTGTGACTCTCTCAGAGATATGGTGGACGGTAGAAAAGTACAAGGTTCACTCATCCCACTCAGGGAGTCGGCTGAGCGAAGTGGACGGTTCAACATTGTCCTCTATAGGCTCGTGCTCCCGTCGAACGTCTCGGGACCGTGAACTAGAGCCTCGCTGTCAAGCCATGCTACATTGTGCAGAAATATCATAAATTAATGTTTTATAGTATCTAAGGTTCGCCTAGCCGCATGATACTATGTTCACGAAAAAAATAGAGTACGTAGTACTAAAACAGAGCACAAATTCAAATTGAGCATGCACGACATTTTTCAAGCAACCAAACAATTTCTTGAAATACTATAGTAATTATTGTGACAAATTGGACAAGAATTGCTAGCAAAAACATCAAGAACAAGCCACATTGTTTTCCCGACCTTAAGAGGTTCAACAATGGTGATATGTTCATTTCTTCACCAAATTGAGTCAAACAAGTCTCAAATTACTCCCAAGGAAATATACAAACATAATTAAGCAATTTCATGGCATAAAATTTGATAAATAAAGAGAATTAAGCAATTCTAATTTCAAATTTTTTAGAAATTCGTGGATAAATACATGCAAAATTCATTAAAACCGGTGTGAGTTTGAAGGAAACTTACATAGATCGGGAAAATGGATGGAACAAGCTTTGATTTGCAACAAATTTGAGCGAATTTGGTTGAGAAACGAGCAAGAACGAGTGATATGAAGTTCTGAGAATTCTCGAGCAAGAAACACGAACAACATCAGCAGAAATGAAGAAGAGCAGGGTATTTAAGGAAAACCCGACTCTAGCGCCAAGTGTCAGACCTTGGCATCAGTCGATAGGCTTTAGCGTTTGGCGCTAGCTCCAGCGTCTGGCGCTACAGCCAGATAAGTGGCGCTGATGTTATTTCAGCTGCGCCAGAACGTCCAGCCACTCAGTAAAGTTGTTCCAACCTTATGCAGTATATTTTTGAGTTCTTTGGTACGCCAGTTAGCCCCTCTAAGCAATTTGACACGATTTTTAGTGATCGGCTTGATTACATAAAGTGATCGACCTGATGAAAGATTGTCTCACTTAGCTTAAAGCGCCTAAGCGTTGGCTCATCGCAAATGGCACCGACATACTGATTCATAATTCAGCAAAAGGCACCAACATACATGTTCACAAGCAGCAAAAGCGCCGACATACAGGCATAGCGAAAGCAAAGTTCAAGCGAGCTTTTAAAAGATCGACAAGCGGAGGTCTTCGATAATTTTCTTTAGATAATTATCGCAACAAATGAGGATAGCTTCAAGCGAGGATATCTTCGGCAGCATTCCCTAGCTTGTGGAGAGTTGTCATAAACAACTGAAGGTGATTTCAAGCGAAGTTGTCCTCGATCGTGTTCCCTAAGATGTGAAAGATGATCACAAAGCAGAAGAGGATCGTTGATGAGTGACATTTATGTCACTCTTAGGAAGTAGTTTTAGAGTCATTTTCGTGTTTATTTTATCTTACTTTCCCTTTCTTTCTCTTGTTTTCTTTTTAATAAAGTTTCTTGTTTATTTGGTAATTTTGGAGCGTTTTAGTTTATTTTCTCTATTTTATTAGTTTTAGTCTATTTTCGTATTTTATTTTACTTTGTTTGCTTGTATAGTTTTTATTTTATTTTTATTAGTTTAGTTTTATGTCCCTTATTTTCTATTTTATTTTATTTATCTCTATTTTATTTATTTTATTTTTATTTTGTCTTTTGATAATGCCCTCGTGTTTTTGTTGTAGGTCGAGTTTGGTGTTTCGGGTTTTAAAGTCGTGTTCGAGTTCAAAGTCCGGGATTCGAGGTGCAAATTTGTTCTAAAGCTGCTGCCTTGTTGCTGCCAGCTTAAACTTCACCCCACCTCCCTTATCCTCCACCACACACCACAGCAGCCACCTATCACCAGCCTGCAACCCCGCAAACACAACACACACCAGCACCAATTCACTCACCCACTGCAACCCCCCACACCACTCACCACCAGTCCAACTTCCAACCACCAGCCAACAACCACCTGACCGCCACAGCAACCACTATCACCCACCAATTCACGCGCTCACAGCAACAGCAGCCACTAATCACGCACAACCGCAACACACACCAACAACAATTGCAACATCAACAACAACCACTCATAGCCACCAATTCACCACCCCAAGCTACAGCCCCTGCTTCATCCACCTTCACGCACAGCAACCACCAGCCACAAACCAGCAATAGCAGGCACGAATTAACTCCACCTCACCACCGTTCCCAACCTCAAACCAATTGCAGCAGCCGCACTACTCAACCCACCTTTATCCACCTTCGCGCAACCCCTGCTCACCCCCACCTTCAACCACCAATTTACAGCCTGCAAAACCAACCCAATTACCACCAGCCGCGCCACCGTTCTCAACCACCAACAACACCAACAGCAACACAATCACCCCGCATCACCAATTCGCACAGCAACAGCCCCAAATCAGAGCAAATTCGATTTCAATTGGGTTCGGGCAAACCGTTGGTGGTTCGGTCAAAGTTCGAGTCAGAGACTTTGTGGGTTTCGTTAATCAAAGAGGAGTGGTCGAACACACCCATGGTTCGACCGAACCAACCCAGTAGTTCGGCCGCACCAACCCATGGTTCGACCGAACCACTCCATGAGCCTCACACGTGGTTATTAATGAAGATCAATCGGTCTAATAACGATGATTATGATGCAATTGGTGATGATAGCCATTGATTTAGAGCATTGATTATGATCGATGGTGGTGATTCAATGATGATTATTGATGAACGGTGGTGATGGTGAAGGCTCTTCAATGGTGTTCAAAGCAACTAATTCGAAGAGGAAGAGGGGAGCTGATATGTTTTGGGTGGGAATTGTATTTGTTTTTATTATTTTTCTTTTCTTTTTATTTTTATTTCTTTCTTTTCTTTTAACTTTTTCTTATTTTCTTTCCTTTATTTTTATATTATTTTTCTTATTTTATTTTCCTTTTTATTTTTATTTTCTTTTCCTACTTTTATTAGCTTAGTATAAATACCCAATTTTGGGGTAATTAGAAGGACATTCAATAACTATCTATTCTTCTCTCTAATTAGTTTTAGTTTTAGGTTAGGTTAGGGTTAGTCTTCATTGGTAGAGAGAGAAAGTGAGGTTTTCTTCATTAATGAACTTGGATTTTGAAGAAGGAGCTTGTTCAATCCTTTGTAGACCTTCATCTTCAATTAATGAGCAATTTCTTACTCTTTCTCTTTACCTTTGTTCTTGATTTTGTTTATTTGCTTTTATTTTTCTTCTTTGCTTATTAATCATGTTGATTCTTATTGATTTGATGATTGATATTGTTTTCAACATGATTTGTGAGTAGTCATCTAGTCAAGGGTGTGGGGATGGTGTAGTTGCTAATTGTTCATGCTTTTAATGTTGGGGTTATGTTAATGGTGATTAAAGTCTTTGCATGCTTGATATTCTTTGGTCTTCCTTGCAAGTGCACATTGTTAGTTGATCAAAGATGAGTCTTTACTAACAAGTAACGGAAGTTGACTTAGTTGAGATTCATTACTATTGATTGTTATTTAATAGTACCTCCTAGTATATGGTTCTAATGTGGAAACATAGAGGCTATGTTAGGAGAAGCCAATTGACCCCGGAAGGCGGCTAGATTGGACCCTTTACTTCGGTATTCATGCATGTTTAGTTTACCATTGATATGCTACTTTGTTATTGTATGGTCAAGCGTCAACTTCACCTACCCATTTCCCTTGGTGCCTTAATGTTTTATTTCTTGTTTTAGCATCTTTAGACTTTAGTTTATTTATCTCCTATTCCGGTCTAGCTTAATTGTCGATAACATTTGGTGGTGTTTACCGTTCTCTGTGGTTCGACCCCTATGATTGCCTTATACTCGTATTAGGTTTGTTTAGGTTGTATAAATTGTATTTGATCTAGGGATAGACAATTGACGACGCGTTTATTCCCTTGTCAAATTGGCGCCGTTGCCGGGGAACGGCTTCCATTACCGTTTTGTTATCTTATTGAGACTAGTCCATTGTATATATTTCTTTTGATTTGTTTTTGTTCTCTTTGTTTTGTTTTTGAAAAATGGCACATTTTTCTTTTCTTCAATATGATGATGAACCTTTTTATGTCTACTTCCATAGACTTGTGGGATTTTTGAACTATAATGGTTGTAATCCTTGTGAAGCTTGTGAGATTTGTTACTATGGCATGAATGAACAAACGAGATATGAAGTTGAAAGTAGGTTTAATGGCGAATTTCAAGCATTATCGGTTCATAGTGCTTGGAGCTTTTTTGTACGGTTTGCTAAGGAAGTACGCAATAGGGCATGTAATGTTGCTAATTTTTATTCTCAATGTGATAATAGTTTTATTAGTGGCATGCATCCCCATGATTTGTCTTGTGATCCTATTTGTGAACCTAGTACAAGTGATTTCAACTCTTTTTCTCGTATTGTTGATAATGAATCTCATTTGCTTGATTGTGCCCCCTCTCCCCAATGTGATGATGCTCATGTTTATAATGTGAATGATCCTCCCTCCTCATCTTCTTGTTCTTACATGGCTTCAAATGATTTCCCTTATGCTTCTAATGAGTCCTTTTATGAGGGTAATTCTATGGAAAGTTTGAAGGAAGAGAAGATAATGAGGATAATGGAGATGATGGAGAAGTATAACGAGATGAGGGAAGTTGAGAATAGGGAGACGGAAGCTAGAATGAAGATGGTTGAGAGCCAAATTCTCTAACTAGCCAACTCTCAAGAAAATGCCCTTCCTTCTTCTTCTCTTCCCCATATGAGTGAGGATCCCATTAGAGAGCATTCGAGTGATGGTGAAGGAGTTGAAAATGAAAAGAGTGTTGATTTTGAAAATCCTAATCCTTCTTCCCATCTTGATGAGTCTCAAGTGTATGTTTGTGACCCTTCAATCTATCAGTATATAGACTCTTTTGAGGTAATGTCCCACATATTTTTCGAGAGTCATATGAGGACTTATAGATTATTGGATGATTTCATCGAGAATGCTTCTTGGGACTTAGATGAGTTTGAGATGAATCTACCTTCCTTCATGCACGATTTTGGGACCTTGGGTTTTGAGATAGTTGAAGGAAAGGTTGTCTATTGTGGTGAAAAGGAGGATAAGGTTGACTCCCTTGGAGTTTTTGAGCTTGAAAGAGGTGTAGATCGTGAGTGCCCTTCATTTGAGGATGCTATGATTGATTTTCATGCTCTCATTGGCGATGTGAGACCTTGTGGTGAGGGAGTAGCTACCCTTTTTCCCGTTTCTCATACCCCTTTTTCTCTAAGGTTCGGCCACATCCTTCCTTACCCTACTTCTCTCCCTTCATATCTCAAACAACCTATTGGGAAGCTGCCCTCTATGGATGATTTTCATGTCTCTCATTCCATCATCATTGAGGAAGAGAGGAATTTTGTCAACAAGAAAATATGTGATGAGGATTTGCCTTTTTCCTTTTCTTTCCACTATTCTTTTCCTTCTTCTACTTCTTACTTTCTTGAGTTTCCTTTCCATCCTTCTTCTTATTTCTTTTGGCATCTCCCTCTTCACTTGTGTGCAATGATTTTGTTGCACGTTCTTATTCCGTTATTTGCCTATTTACACCCCCATGAAATGTGTAGTAGTGCATTTGACAAGCTCTTGCGTGTGTTGAATTTTTATTTCCTAGAGCGGTCTCGCTTGGACGTTAAACAAGCCTTTGCGGGAAGTAACCCGTGTTTTATTGCTTTCATTTTCTTTTGTTTTTAGATTAGATTTTCTCACATGGACGTGTTTGTGTTCCTTGCTAGGTACACAACTTGATATACTCTTGCGCACTGGTGATGATCAAGAATCAAGGAAATGTGCCTCAACTTACCTATCATGTGGAATTCAAGCCTTATTTGTAGAGATTATGGCTCATATGAGGTTATTTCGGGTTTTTTGTGTGATTTTGCATTTATCCCATATCCGGTAATATCCTTCTTTTCCCTCTCTCTCTTACTTATTGTGACTTGAAGATCATGTGTTGGTAATGTTGGATTAATTTTTCCTTGTATTCCCCTCCTTGGTTTCGTTGTTTATGATTTGAAAGCTTGGTTTCATTGTTTATGATTTGAAAGCTTGGTTTCATTCAAGCTTGGGGGAGGGTATTCTATCATGTTTGGTGGGATGTTGATTCATATATGCCATGCACGTGAGTATATGCATTTCCATGTTTTTCATGCTTTTGGAAAATCCAAAAAGATTTTTGTTTACTTTAAGGCAAGTTTAGCAAAATTGTGTTTTGTTTGTTCTTAATTGGACATTATATCTTTTGGATTTGTTTACTCTTGAATGCCTTTCTTCCTAAGTGGTTAATGTGTGCACTATTTGAGAGTGTCATTGGTTGACTCTAGGATATTACATGCTAAGGTAGCCGGGTTAAGACCTTATAGGAATCCATGAAGCCCTAGTTCACGGGTACGTGGTAAGATGGGGTTGCTCTCTATAGTGGATTTGGCACCCTTAGTTGGTATTTTCTTAGTTATAATCCCGTGTGAGGTAAAATTGTTCTAGCCTTCATCACTTTGTTGTGTGGCGCATTTGGATCCTTAGCTATGCATGTCTTGATCCTTGTTTTGACTTATAGCTCCCAAGATTGTGACCGAAGCACTCTAGGGGAGGAAAAGGGCACTTTTTTCTCATTTTTTTTTCTTTATCTTCTTTTTGTTTTGTTACAAATTTGATTTTCTATTTTGCATAAACCTACTTGCTAACCAATTTGAGCCTTATGTTTCCCGCTCTTGTTTAAACCACATTACAAACCTAATGGCCTATGTTTACCAACCTTTTAGTTAGTGAAGCATTGACATGTGAAGTTTAAGTTTTGAGTTGTTGATTATAAACAAGAAGCACTTTAAGATTTGGTTAGAGTTGAGCTTGTAAAGAAATATGCAAATTTATGAAAATCAAGTGAAGTTTCAAGAAAAAGCCGTCCAAAATTAAAAAAGGCAAGGACAATGAATAAAGTTAAAAAAAAAAAAGAAAAAGAGAGAAAAAATTGGAAAAGAAACAAAAACAACAAAAATATTTTAGATGGTTTCATTTTCTTCCTTAGTTTAAGCATTGAGGACAATGCTTTGTTCAAGCTTGGGGGGGAATATTGTGTGTTTGTGTTGAATAAGCTTGGGGGAATGGCATTAGTGATATTTTTGCTTGATATTTAGTGAATTCTTGAGTTATTTTTGAGTGTCGGCCGCACTTTTTGCTTCACTTAGGATTTATCACCAAATTTTAAATTTTTACCCCGCCTTAACCCTTAGCCTTACGTTACAACAAATAAAAAGACCCTTAGACTCTAGTGGTTTAGGTCAAAAGAACGGTGGAGGGAGATAGACTTCAAACCTATGGAAAGAGTATGCATAGTTGAGACGTCGGGATTACCTTCTCAAAGTTTTTCATTTCTTTATCTTTTTCCGGTTCCTTCGTGGAATCTTGAGAAGCTAGCTTAAGGGTTGATTTGAAGATAGTGGAGAGAACGTGGCCCGATTGGTTGGGGCTAGGGTGGAGTGAGTCCTAAGTAGTTCTCTATGCTTAGCATATTTTATGTTTCAATCAACCATCGACATCTTGGAACGTGCATACATTTGTCCATTTAGAAAGGTTTGCATTCATTAGTACTTGTCCTTATCTCTTGTCCGTATATGAGCTTGTGTTTTGCTTTTTCTCTTCGTGTTTCTTTTCCTTTTGCTTTCGTTGCCTTGCCTTGGTTTTTGTCAAGAGTTGTGGGGTAAGCTCTTAGGAAACCCTCACGAGAACTTACTCGTTGTAGGCGTCGCTCGAAGTGCGCCTACGTTAGAAAGCATGTTGTGAATATGCTTGGCACTCATAGGAAGTGGGAATTGACATAATACGATTAGGGACAAGGAAAGTAGGGAGCCGCCAACAAGTTTTTGTGGAACTTGTAAACCGTTCACGGATCATAAAAGGCAACCACGATAAAGGGACAACGAAGGCAACAACGATTGACCCGTGAAGGTTACACCCCATTCATAATCCATGAGATTACTAACTCCATATGGTTCGGAACCACGAAAGGAGGATCGGGGATGATGGTACGAAGTGAGTCATGGAGTTACATTCGCCCGTATTGGCCTCTACTCGATTCTTATAGTGAAAAGCATTCTTGTGATCTCAAAGGCATACAAACAATAATTCAATTCGCTCCAAACTATTATTTAACTAAATTGATTGAATATTAATGCACACATTATTCTAAAATATTAGTGATCACTTCAATTAATAACAAGATTAAAAAGGAACCTAAACCGGTTGTCCAAATTATCTTATTAGGCGTGATTTTCAATTACATATTCCCTTTAAACATGCAATATGGTGATCAAAATAAATAATAGAATCAATATAAAAACCAATTTAATCATAATTCTAACAACATACAAAATCGTTAGAAAAATAACAATAATAAAAAGAGCATAATCCTTACTTTGAATTTGTTTGTTTGCAACTACAAAATAATAAACGAGTTAGTAACTTCAAGGAAATAATAAAACAACAATTAAATTAAATTAAATAAAATAAGGTTGATTTTGGGGCCAAACCCTCAAACGATTCTACCTTTCACGCCTTGGTTTAAGGACAGAACCTCGAGTAAAATATAAACTCCTTTGAGTGCTTGAAGAAGGAATTTTGAAGTGAAAAGGGTAGGCTAGTGTTTAGGTTAAGAGCATAAAAGAGAGAAAATAAGAATCAAAGAATTCTGGTTGCCCCGTTCATCAGAAATGAGGGGGTATTTATAGGGAAATGTGTTGAGGGAGCACACGGAACCCTAAAATGATAAAAACCCTAAAAAAGTATCCCGTGACACGGTCAGACTGTACCGTGACACGGTTAGACTGTACCGTCAGACGGTACAAGTTCCCGTGACACGGTCAGTTTTGGAGTGACGCGGGAAATTTTCAGAAAACGGAACGGAAAACGCGTTAAGGGTTTACGCGGAAAGGACACGGAACTCTCCGTGTCACGGGAGGTCCCACCGTTAGACGGGAAGAGTTCCCGTGTCACGGTCAAGCTTGACCGTGACACGGTCAGTTCCAGTCCACTTTTCCGTCTAAATTCATTTTTAACCCTAATTTCTTTCGGCTTTTTAAGTTTTGGAGCGTTTTAGTTTATTTTCTCTATTTTATTAGTTTTAGCCTATTTTCGTATTTTATTTTACTTTGTTTGCTTGTATAGTTTTTGTTTTATTTTTATTAGTTTAGTTTTATGTCCCTTATTTTCTATTTTATTTTATTTATCTCTATTTTATTTATTTTATTTTTATTTTGTCTTTTGATGATGCCCTCGTGTTTTTGTTGTAGGTCGAGTTTGGTGTTTCGGGTTTTAAAGTCGTGTTCGAGTTCAAAGTCCGGGATTCGAGGTGCAAATTTGTTCTAAAGTTGCTGCCTTGTTGCTGCCAGCTTAAACTTCACCCCACCTCCCTTATCCTCCACTACACACCACAACAGCCACCTTTCACCAGCCTGCAACCCCGCAAACACCACACACACCAGCACCAATTCACTCACCCACTGCAACCCCCCACACCACTCACCACCAGTCCAACTTCCAATCACCAGCCAACAACCACCTGACCGCCACATCAACCACTATCACCCACCAATTCACGCGCTCACAGCAACAGCAGCCACTAATCACACACAACCGCAACACACACCAACAGAAACTGCAACATCAACAACAACCACTCACAGCCACCAATTCACCACCCCAAGCTACAGCCCTTGCTTCATCCACCTTCACGCACAGCAACCACCAGCCACAAACCAGCAATAGCAGCCACGAATTAACTCCACCTCACCACCGTTCCCAACCTCAAACCAATTGCAGCAGCCGCACTACTCAACCCACCTTCATCCACCTTCGCGCAACCCCTGCTCACCCCCACCTTCAACCACCAATTTACAGCCTGCAAAACCAACCCAATTACCACCAGCCGCGCCACCGTTCTCAACCACCAACAACACCAACAGCAACACAATCACCCCACATCACCAATTCGCACAGCAACAGCCCCAAATCAGAGCAAATTCGATTTCAATCGGGTTCGGGCAAACCGTTGGTGGTTCGGTCAAAGTTCGAGTCAGAGACTTTGTGGGTTTCGTTAATCGAAGAGGAGTGGTCGAACACACCCATGGTTCGACCGAACCAACCCAGTAGTTCGGCCGCACCAACCCATGGTTCGACCGAACCACTCCACGAGCCTCACACGTGGTTATTAATGAAGATCAATCGGTCTAATAACGATGATTATGATGCAATTGGTGATGATAGCCATTGATTTAGAGCATTGATTATGATTGATGGTGGTGATTCAATGATGATTATTGATGAACGGTGGTGATGGTGAAGGCTCTTCAATGGTGTTCAAAGCAACTAATTCGAAGAGGAAGAGGGGAGATGATATGTTTTGGGTGGGAATTGTATTTGTTTTTATTATTTTTCTTTTCTTTTTATTTTTATTTCTTTCTTTTCTTTTAACTTTTTCTTATTTTCTTTCCTTTATTTTTATATTAGTTTTCTTATTTTATTTTCCTTTTTATTTTTATTTTCTTTTCCTAGTTTTATTAGCTTAGTATAAATACCCAATTTTGGGGTAATTAGAAGGACATTCAATAACTATCTATTCTTCTCTCTAATTAGTTTTAGTTTTAGGTTAGGTTAGGGTTAGTCTTCATTGGTAGAGAGAGAAAGTGAGGTTTTCTTCATTAATGAACTTGGATTTTGAAGAAGGAGCTTGTTCAATCCTTTGTAGACCTTCATCTTCAATTAATGAGCAATTTCTTACTCTTTCTCTTTACCTTTGTTCTTGATTTTGTTTATTTGCTTTTATTTTTCTTCTTTGCTTATTAATCATGTTGATGCTTATTGATTTGATGATTGATATTGTTTTCAACATGATTTGTGAGTAGTCATCTAGCCAAGGGTGTGGGGATGGTGTAGTTGCTAATTGTTCATGATTTTAATGTTGGGGTTATGTTAATGGTGATTAAAGTCTTTGCATGCTTGATATTCTTTGGTCTTTCTTGCAAGTGCACATTGTTAGTTGATTAAAGATGAGTCTTTACTAACAAGTAACGGAAGTTGACTTAGTTGAGATTCATTACTATCGATTGTTATTTAATAGTACCTCCTAGTATATGGTTCTAATGTGGAAACATAGAGGCTATGTTAGGAGAAGCCAATTGACCCCGGAAGGCGACTAGATTGGACACTTTACTTCGGTATTCATGCATGTTTAGTTTACCATTGATATGCTACTTTGTTATTGTATGGTCAAGCGTCAACTTCACCTACCTATTTCTCTTGGTGCCTTAATGTTTTATTTCTTGTTTTAGCATCTTTAGACTTTAGTTTATTTATCTCCTATTCCGGACTAGCTTAATTGTCGATAACATTTGGTGGTGTTTACTGTTCTCTGTGGTTCGACCCCTATGCTTGCCTTTTACTCGTATCAGGTTTGTTTAGGTTGTATAAATTGTATTTGATCTAGGGATAGACAATTGACGACGCGTTTATTCCCTTGTCAATCGTTTCAAGCGAAACAATCTTCGATAGTGTTCCCTGGCTTGTGGAACATTATCATGGCAGAATTGGAGGCAGTTACAAGCGTAGCAGTCTTCAGGCGGCAATCTCTAGCTTGTAGGAGGTCTCAAAACAGTAATACGACAGCAAATCGGTTACTTCAAGTGACGTGTGCTCGACGGTGCAAGATACGCGTTTCTTAACCCTTTTATCTGTTTAACTAATGCTAGTTTTGCAGGTATCAGCGTTACAAGAGTGATTTAGGATCGCTGAACGTTCTGAATCATTATCCGTCCCTATCAATACTTTGACTTTTGTTTTCAAAACTTGCGTTTCTCCAAACTCAGTCAAAGTGGGGGCTTCTGTAGAAACCCATTTGTGTCTCCCCAAAACCAAACCCAGTGATGAGTACTTTTCACGTCAAATCATAATCGAATGAAGTGAAAGTGTGGAAAGTTTAGTGTTGTGGATAGTTTTAATTTCTTTTCTCTTCTCTCTGTTTTTGAAAACCTATTTTAAGAGAATAGCCAATCCAGTTTGGTTGGTCCATGATATGGGTCCAATACTAGTGTAGTTGGATAGGGCTTGAAAAGAGCTTTCCAACGATATATTATAAGCCCAATTCCGATGAATATTGAGGAAGTTATGGCCAAATTACTGAACTGGGCTCGGTTTGAGCCTTATATGCGGCCCAGTGATCTAGAGGAGGGCCTAATATGGATTTATCATTCCTAATGCAATTAGGAATGGTTTTTAGTCTTCTAGATTCTTCTAGAAGCCTCTTTTCATTCCTAATTCAATTAGCATTGATAAATTGACTTTTGCTGACTTTTTAGAGTTTTAATCAGAACAAAAGAATGTTTTTGAGGAATTTACGATTTTATCCTCCTGTACGGCAGTTTCTATCTGATTTTAGAAAACGCGTCAATATTTTAGTTAGCGCAAAACGCCAGCATTAGCGCCTGACGCTAAGCTTGGTGCCTGGCGCTAGCGTTAGTGCCTGGCGCTAGCGTTAGTGCCTAGCGCTAACCTCTGTTTTACGCGTCAGAACTCTGTTTTGATTTTTTATCCTGTTGGCTGATTTTCTCTATAAATAGCTTCCTAAAAACTCCGTTTTCATTCACCAACTCTTATCAAGTTTTCCTTGATTATTCTCTCTTTCTCTCTTTTCTAAACTAGCCTTTTCTCAAATACAAAATTCCGTATTCGCAAGACTTAGATACACCTAGCCATATTCGAAGTTGCCTTCGCCCTAGATGTGAAAGGTTTTAATTTCTGAGGGTTTTGTCCCAAATCTCTCATTCAATTGTTTAATTTAGTTGTTGTTTTATTATTTTCCTTGAAGTTACTAACGTGTGTATTTTGTTATTAGAAAGAGGTATGAGGCATCCAAGTAAGTACTTTAATGGTTTAATTGATATTATGATATAAAAATCATGCTTAGATTGTTATTTTGATTTCTAGTATCATGTTAGGATGTTTTCCTTAATTTAATGTTTAGGGTGACAACAATAAATTCCTAGTATCATGTCTAGGGTAACTTTAATATCAAGTATGTTTAAAAGTATGATGCCTTTTATGTTCTTCCTAATATTTATGATTATTAGTATCATGTTAGGGTTAAAGCTTTTATTTTTATTGCTTAGTGACATGCTAGGGTTTGTTATTAATCTTGTTAGTATCATGCCTAGGATCTTGCTATTAATATTATGCTTTATTATTAACATGATTATTTTAATTATTATTGTTGTAATGATTATTATTATGTTGCTTGATTTTTATTGTTATTGCTTGATCACGCCTTTTATGTGTGCTTAAAGGGAATTTGTACTTGTAATCACGCTTAATAAGATAATTAATAATTTTGTTTAGGGTTAATTTGATTATAATTCAAGTGATCGCCAATAATAGTTTTGTTTGTGCATTAATATTCAACCAACATAGATGAACAGGTTTAGGGTAAACCTATTGATTGCATGTTAGTCAGAAAGCGCACATAAATACGATCAGAATAAAGTAGAGGCCTATTATTAGGGCAAGTTCAATCTCTTTTAAGTGGGATTTTCACCTTCATCCCCGAACACCAGTCATGGTTCAAGACCTATTGGACTTAACGATCTCCTGGATCGTTAAGGGGTGTAACCTTCACCTCGTGAACGGTGTACAAGTTCCTAAAAAAACCTTGTTGGCGACTCTTTTTCTCTATCTTCTTTCCCTTTGGACGCCACTATACTTTAGTGTATGATCACAGTGGGGTTCAAGCTAGGGATAACACTTGAAATATTCCCTACACCTGTCCTAAGTAAATAATTAACATCAAGACAATAAAATAAAGCACGAATTTTAAAGCGTTGTTTAGTCATGTTGTCACGAGGGGCGACGAAGTGTTCAATAAATTAGATCAAATTCACGCCTTCTTCAGTTCCAATGTTAGTCATATCATTGTCAGACAAACCGAAGAATCTTTGGAATATAGGTTTGGGATCTGACAAGGTAGGCACATAGGTCACTGGGAGAGTATTTGCAGGGAAGCCTAGCAAGGCCTAAAACTCACCAGGTAGTGGGACAATTTCATCCCCTTTAAACAAGAAAAGATGGTGGTTGGAGTCCTAATGATTGACGGCGGCATGAAGAAAATCAAAACTAATCACGAGTTGCATGTAATTCAATAGAGGGTCTAGGTGATAAATTTTGAAAGCTAGTTTGTCCTCGGTTGAGAGGGAAGTGACCCATTGCTTCAAACGTTGTTCAAAGGTTTTCACCATTGTTCAAATTCAAAAAAGAAGAGAGAATTTAGAGATATTAATTCTTTTTAGTTTCTTATGATATCACTAAGCGAATGAATGCGAGATGATCAAAATCCTACACGAAACCACGTTTAAATAGACCCAAAAAGGGAAAAATTCCGGCAATTTTTGCTCAAAGGAAAGTTCACCAGCAGGTGGCGCGCGCAACTCATATGTTGCGCGCGCCATTCGGGCGCAACTCGTCTTGTTGCGAGCATTTGATCTGTCATGACATCCAATTGCGAACGAATAAACACTACCTAATGTTATCAACAACTAAGCTAGTCTGGAATAAGGGAAGGTAAACTAAAGATCTAAACAAACTAAAATTTTAGATAAAACATTAAGGGAAATGGTCTAGGAGTAGCAGCCACTCAAACATAACAAAGGCATAAAAGTTGAATTAATTATGAACTAAACATGCTCGAATATTGAAGTAAGGTCCAATCTAGCCGCCTCTCGGGGTTAATTTACTTCTCCTAACATAGCCTCTATGTTTCCACATTAGAACTATATACTAGGAGGTACTATTAAATAACAATTGATAGTAAAGAACCTTAACTAAGTCATACGTTCCTTGTTAGCAAAGATTCACCTTTAATCAACCAATAATGTGCACTTGCAAGAAGATCAAAGAATATCAAGCATATAAGGACTTTAATCACAAATAAATCAATTCAAAACCCTATAACATGCTCAAGATCCAACTACACCACAAACATCCCCTTAATTAGGGAATTACTCTCTAATCATGATAACAACAAAATTACTCAACAAATAATCAGGAATCAACATGATTAACAAGCAATACCAACAACTAAAACAATAATCAAAAGAAAGCAAATAAAATAGAGGAGAGAGAGTTAGAGATTCTCATTGATTAAAGATGAAAGTCTACAAACAAGATGATCAATTTTCTTCTTCAAAATCCAAGCTCAACAATGGTGAAACCCTCACTTTCTCTCTCTAAACTACTCTAATCCTAAGCTAAACCTAAAGAGAGAAGCTCTCCTAAAAACTAATTAGAGAATAGAATAATTGTTAATTTTCTATTGTTAATTCTAATTACCCCAAAATTGGGTATTTATACTAAGTTAGCCAAAATAAGAAAAATAAAAGAAGGAAATAAATAAAGAAAGAAAAGGAAATAAAAAGAAATAAGAAAAGAGAAAGGAAAAAGGAAATAAAAATAAAAATTAAATTAAAAATAAACAAATTCCCCACAAAACATCAGACCCCTTTCCTTCCTTCGCATTTGGCTGCTCTGAACTCCATTAAAGCGCATCACCATCACCACCTTCATCAACAATCATCATCAAATCGTGACCGCTCATCCTCATCGTTTATCATCAAGCATCAAATAAAAACCGTTCGATCTTCATTAAGAATCACGCGCACAGCTCGTGGAGTGGTTCGGTCGAACCATGGGTTGGTGTGGCCGAACTACTGGTGTGTTCGTTCGAACCATGGGTGTGTTCGACCACGCCTCTTCAATTTAGAAAACTTCAAAAGTTTCAGACTTTTTTAGCACTTCGACCGAACTCCTCAACGGTTTGCTAGAACCCAAATGAAATTGCATTTTGCTCTAATTTTAGCTGATGCTTGTGCGAATTGGTGATTGGAGCTGCGGGGGTTGCAATTTGTTGCTTAATTGTTACAGTTTATTGCTGGTGACGGTTGAGGCTGGTTTGGTTGGTGTTGCGGCTGTGCTCGTAGGTGGCGAATTGTTTGGTGGTTGATTGTGGGTGAAGGAGGCAGCAGCGGTGTGCAGCGCGGCTGCAGTGGAAGTGAGTTAGGGTTGGTGTTAGGTGCGGTTGTGCTTTGGTGTTGCGGGGTGGCTGCGAGGAGCTGCTGTAATTTATGTTGGGCTGTGATTGGAGGTTCGTGGTGGATGCTCTGTTGACGGTGGTCAGGTGTTGAATGGAGATGCGAGGTTGGTTGCAGTTTGTGGGGCCGTGAGAAGATGGAGCAGGAGCTGCTATGTGCGCCTATTTGGGTTAGTTGTCTGTGGGAGCAGGGGCTGCTGGTGGTTTGGTGCACGGTGTGGAGGAGGCAACAATAGTGTTGCTGTTTTGGTGTGGTGAAGGTGAAGAAGAGTTGGAGCAGGGAAACCTTTTTTAATGTGGTGTAGGATACGGGGAAATAGAGAGGGAGTGTGTGGTGTAGGATAGGAGATGGTGGGAGGTAAGCTGGCAACATGCTTGTGAAATGGGCATTTGGCGTTTAACTCAAATTGGAACCCGAATTCACTTGACATAAAACCCAAACCCCTACACACAAAACTGAAGGAAGGAATTGGGATAAATAAAATAAAATAAATAGAATGGAAAAAAATAAAATAAAATCGAAAAAAAGAGAAATTAAACTAAAACTAACAAAAATTAAACAAAAACTATACAAGCAAATAAAGTAAAATAAAATAACAAAATAACATAAAGCTAATTAAAGAAAAACTATGAAATTAACAAAGAAAAGGAACGAAATAAAGTAAATCGAAAGCAAATAAAATACGAAAATAAACTAAAACTAATTAAATAAAGAAAATAAATTAAAACACACTAAAATTACCAAAATAAACTAGAAAGTTTATTAACAAGAAAACAAGAGATTAAAAGGAAAATAAGGGAAAAATAAACACGGAATTAACTATAAAACTACTTTATAAGAGTGACATAAATGTCACTCATCAGTCGGGAACCCTTCCTTCCCTCAGAAATTTTTGTTTTTAATTTTTAAAAAAAAATATGTACGCATGGAAACAAAAGAAAATAATAATGACATATTTATATACAAAAAATGTGTCATATGTACAACAAAAATAATAAAAATGTACTTCTATTTCCTAATAAAAAAACATGTGTACAAAGGAGGTCAGGATGCTCGGCGACTCCCAGACGGCTGCTGCACATCCTGCAAAATCCAAATGAAGATTAATACATAAAATGTGTGATAACTTCGTTAAAAGAAAAAAAATATATAAGAAACTTACTGCGACCATCCGATGATCACGACATGACAAAGTGATGAGAGCTCTCCGATACGCAGCTCGGAAAGCGCGCAAAGTCCTCACCATGCCGTTCACGGTCTCTCACGGAACCTGTTCCAAAATACAAGGACAGTTAGCAAACAAATGTATATGAAAAAATATATAAATTCATATGCATAAGGAACATACCGACTCAACCGTCTCATGAATAAACGGTATCCCCTCCTCATCCTCCGCTGCTAGAAGCCTGGAAGGATCTCATAAATTACAAACCCGACAACATTGGTATACGTATTCTCTGCCGTAGGAGGCACCCAACCACCTAGCTCGACCCGTTAAAAATACAATAAAAGGGTCAAGGTTCCGAAAAAATAAATACTACCTCCGGTCCAATTTACTCGCAACAAAGGTGTATTATTTGTGAGACAAAATATTCCTTTGTTGCGAGTAAATTGGATCAGAGGTAGTGTAAATACAAGAGAGAGTTAAAGTACTAACCGGAACAAAAGCTGGGAAAGGAGTCAGCCTGGATGTAATGAAAGTCGGATAAGATGCATCCGACAACACCAACTGCTTTTCTAGATAACCAAGGATCATTTGAGTTCGATACTCGATAAACAGCAAATCCGGACGTCATTTTTGGATCGAAGGATCCGCAGGAACCCTGGGCTCCTCGAATGCTGACTGTTAGAGAACACGCTCGCCTAAAAACCAAGTGTCTGTCCTTTGAAAGACTGGAAGTCCCGGATAAAGGGCCCCGAAACGACAAGGAATCATGCCAGACCGGACAGTCTTAGGGACTCTGACGATCAAACTCCAAGGAAGGAGATCGATCTATAAACACATCCACATGAAAAATCATCAGAAAGTAAATAAAAAAAAATCAAAAGATGCGCATATGGTTGAAATACTCACCGACGCACGAGTCGCCGAAAGGATCCTCTGGCGAAAGTCGCCGGCTGAAGTGGCTTGTCTCTTCTCAATCGTGACCAATTGATGGCCGATAGGAAAACGAGCAGCCCTAAGCATCCTAAGGGATAAGAAAGGCAGGTACGAGTATCCCCAAGCTAAAATAAAACCAAAAAATGATAAGCCTAAAGGGAAAAGAATGAATAATGATTAAAAGAAACTTAAAGCACGTACCTCAAGGATATGACCGTGCCACGTAAGGGAGATCCGAGGCATCTCACTAGCTACCGTGGAATCTATCACCCTGGTCGCCTTTCCTATAGATGTAAGCATACGAGCATACAACACCTTCGCCCAACTTAGGTTACCTACTTATCCCAAATCACTTAGGCAAATAAGTAACCCGATAACAAAACGTTCTCCCAGATCACTCAAGATAGTGACAGAAAGAACGTGAGCAATGTATATATGAGCCAGCTGCTCAGGTGTACATTGTCGATCAAGCTCGTCAGCCGACGACTGATCGGCAAGAACCGAGTACGGACAAGACTGCGCGTACATGTGAAGAGCCGTCGCGAAACGGTCCCCTACAAGGTCATGCAGTCTCTCGTTTGATCCCTTAACGATATTTATGGTTACGGGCTCGCCTCCAAAAGGAAAACCCGTAATCATAGAGTAATCGAAAGGGGTAACCGTCATCTCTCCCCATGGTAAGTGGAAAGTGTTGGTGGAATCCCACCAAAACTCCAGCAATCCACGAAGGAAAGCTGCCAACGTAGGTTGAGTCGATAAATCCCGAAGAGCCGCCAGCCGGGGGCTGATCCCCAAAAGCTCCACAATCTCCTTTGCCACCTCAGGCAAACTCGCAAAACGGGCTCGCGGGTCACCAGAGCCGTATAGACGCATGCTTGGCTCACTTAAAGGAAAAGTAAAAAGAATAAAAAAAAGGTTATGGTTTGAAAAGGAGAAAAAAAATGAAGAAAAATGAAGGCGCAAAGAACTCACGATGTCGCGCCGCCCTTTAATCGAGACATGATGGTCTGGGTCCCACTTAAGGACCCTAGGGTCCTAGTTGGGAGGAGCCTCCCAAACCACATCCTCCTAGCAACGTCGATCGGCTGCGGCGTGTCGCTCCCGAACCTCCTCTCGAGGACGGGTCACCCTCTTTCGAGGGCGGACTGCCTCGTCAGGACCCTTTAGAATCTCCTCAGCATCGACGAATGGAGGCGAGTCCATGCTATGATTGGATAAGTTTTCTTTATTAGTTTATTTTTTTTCTTAAACTAAGCTAATATACGTGTTCTAGAGCCATTTCAACAGCATAATGGCTGCCGATAGGGCAAAACACGAAAATCTAATGCCACCCATACTTGGGGGCTACGATACCTGCAGTCAAACTTAGTAAATGGGGGCTTCTAACACCCACAAAAGCCATCTTATACTAGTTTCAATTAAGCATTCAAGGGATTGTATTTCCGAATCTCAAAGAATTAACTACTCCTAGACGAATAACAGTAATACAAACATGATTATCGTCTACCAAACAATTTTGAGGTTTAAAAATGGCAAAAAAAACGAGCTAAGAATATGCTTCGAGCCATTTTTCAAAAATTCAAAATTTGCAAAATGTGAATTATGAAAGTAATACTAGTTCTACTACTATAATTTACTTCATAATCAGCAAGTGTAACAAAAATGAGAAAGAAAAAGCAATATATTCGAGCAAAATTCGAAGAAAAAGAGCAAGAACGAACTTAAACAAAGAAATGCACATACAAGGTTAAATACTTAACCATTTTTTCTGGAACTTGTTGCAAAACACTCCTTAAACATGGCATAAAAACATGGAACAAACAATTTCAAGAATGATGGACGGAATAAAAAACCCCTAAATTCGAAATTTGGAGTTTAATGATTTGAAAATCGCCCAAATTCAGCCAAAAACGAACAAAATTTAGTAAAAAACTTACATTGGATTATGGAAAAAATGAATAAGGGACGAGATCTCCTTCTTTTAGATTAAAAAATCGCAAAAAACCAGGCTTTTTAGAGAGGGAAAGGGTAAAAAATGGTGAAGCAAGAACAGAGAGAACGCCAACTGAAAATCGCGCTCAGCGATTTCTTTTAGCTGATTTAACTGCGCAACTGAATCAGTTGCTCATGACAGACCAGCGCAACTAAAAACGATTCGCTCACTTGGCCAGAGCGACCTACTGAGTTGCGTGTAGATACTAGTCATTAAAATAACCGGTATCCAGATTTTGATCCGCTTTATCATTTTTCAACGGTTTTTGCTCGTTATTAGACGTGATGGCGCAAATTATCTAAATCTTTTAATTGCTTTGTTTACGGAATATTTCTAGCATTACACCAAACTTGAGCCCCACTGTGATCATACACTTAAGCATGGTGGCGTCCAAAGGAAAGAAAGCTAGAGCAATAGAGCCGCTAACAAGTTTTAGGAATTTGTAAACCGTTCACAGGCTGAAGGTTACACCTCTTAACGCTCCATGACATTGTCAACTCCAATAGGTCTGGAACCATGACTGCTGTTTGGGGATGAAGGTACAAATCCAATCTAAAAGAGAACGAACCTTCCATAATAATAGGCCTCTACTTTATTCTACTCGTATTCATATGCGCTTTCTAACTATCATGCAATCAATAAGATTAACCCTAAACCGGTTTATCTATGTTGGTTGAATAATAATGTACAAACAAAACTATTATTAGCGTTCACTTGAATTATAATCAAATTAACCTAAACAAGATTATTAATTATCCTATAAAGAGTGACTACAAGTACAAATTCCCTTTAAAAATGTATAAAAGGAGTAATCAAGCAATAACAACAATAATAAATCAAGCAACATAATAGATAATCATAATCTCAATTATCATAATCATGTTAAAGCATAATATTAATAGCATGATCCTAGGCAAGATACTAACAAGATTAATAACAAACCCTAGCATGTCACTAAACATTAAAGATCAATTAGCCCTAACATGATACTAACATGATATTAGGAAAGAAAATAGGAAGCATCATAGAAATCATAATTGATATAAGAAACTTAATCATTACTTTGAACATGATATTAGGAAGCAATAAAACATCCTAGCATGATACTAGGAATCAAAATAATAATCTAAGCATGATTTATATATCAAAATATTAATTAAAACAATTAAAGCACTTACTTGGATGCCTTGTATCTCTTTCTAATAACAAAATACACACGTTAGTAACTTCAAAGAAAATATAAAATCCAAAAAATTAAATTAAATAATTGAAATAGAGATTTGAGACCAAACCCTCAGAAATTATCAAACCTTTCATGTCTAGGGCAAAGGCAACTTCGAACTTGGCTAGGTGTGTCTAGTGCTAATGTATGAGAAATTGTATTTGTAAAAAGACTAGGCTAGAAAAAGGGAGAGAGAGAAGAATCAGAGAATTCTGGTTATTTAAAACGGAAGTCCCGGAACCCTATTTATTAGAAAATAGTCTGGAATCGAAAGAAAAGAATTAAAGTTCGAAAAGGAATAAAACACACTATTGTCGCCAGCGACAGGGCTCGTCGCTAGGTGACGAAACTGTCGTTTGGCAATGTAGAAGGTCTTCCACGCGTTTTCAACGCAGAATCTACTTTTTGATAAAATCAAGTCATAAAATCCGTACAAAGGGTAAAATCGTAATTTCATTTAAAACACTTCTTTTATTCCAAATAAAACTCATAAAACATAATTATCAATCCTAATCCCATTAGGATTTAAAAGAACCTTTTAGAAGATTCTAGAAGACTATAATCAATCCTAATTGCATTAGGAATGATAATTCATAATAGGCCCTCATCTACATCATTGGGCCGCATATAAGAACTAAACCGGACCCAGTTTAGTATTTTGGCCATAACTTCTTCATTATTCATCCAAATTCACTACTAAAAATAATGGAATAAGAAATGCAAGATATAAATCGATTATCTTAGATAAACATTCTCTACAACAATATAGAACGGTTATCCATTGCAACCGTTTTATTGCAACCGTTCTATGAATGAAAGAATATAGAACGGTTATCTTCGTTAACCGTACTTTATATTTTTTTGCCAAATAAAAAATTTAATTAAATAAATGAATTTAAAAGATACAGAACGGTGTTCAACGGCAACCATTGTGTATCCATCTTTTTTTTTCTTTCTGAAATTTTGAATATCCCGCCCCATGTAAAGTTTACACATCAAACAATTATTTAACCTAACTATTCCCCAATCTTCTCACTGCCACACAAATGAAAAACTCTCATCTACAGATCTCCTTCTCTCGTTGTCATCATTCAAATTAAGTTCATATCTCAATTAACGCTTGACATAGTTCATAAACTACCATTGTGTATTTGTGTAAGTTCCAAAGTGAACCATTATCATTTGATCTCAACTCTTCCTCGGTTCCTCCGTTTAACATTGTAAGATTCATTCTTGCTCCTTTTTTACAAATGAAAATCATCTTAATTTCGTTGTGAACTTTGTAATTTGACTTTAATGTTTTTGTTTAAAAAAACTTAGTTATCATTCAACTAGATCCTAAACCTTAATATTTTTCATTTGTTTTAAGCTGCTTTATATTTGACCTTTAATTTGTTGTTCTAATTTCTATATTCTTGCTGTTAAGACTTGTTGGTGAATTGCAGGTATTGTGGTCTTGAGGATGTGAGAAGAGTCAGAATTTTTAGAGTAATTCCAATTTCTAAGATTATTTGTTTTGTGTTTGGACGTTTGGGGCAGGGAAACTACCACGGAGTATGGAGTAATTACTTTCGATGTAATCAAAGGAAATTGTTTCAACACAATCAGACGCAATTGTGATTTGTAAATTTTCAGTTATATTAATTTGATTAAATTATTTCTATACAAGTGCAAATAATGGTGATTTAATTTATCAAATCATCAGTTTGTATGTTTCTTATTTGGGTTGAAATTGTAGCAAATATGAATTAATAAATAATACATTAGTACTTTAGTTTTGGGATATTGGATAATCGAGAAATTCAAATTCTTACTGGGTTTTGATTTTTTTTTTTTTGTTTTAATATAATCTGTTGTCCTTCCATTTATTTGCTTTTAATTGTATTGTAATTCAGATTCTTCCTGGGTTTTTAATTTTAGTTCTAATATTTAAATAGATCAATTCAAAATAATAACTATTGGCGATTTAAATGTCAAACTCACTTGGGCATTATGCAGATTAATACAAGAAGTATTTTTTAAAATAAAATAATAGAGAATAGTTAAGTGTAAGAACCGTTCTCTTTTCCTCTAATTTTCACTATTGGTTTTTTTTTTTAGGAAAAGAGAACGGTTGCCTCACATAACCGTTTTCTTTTCTTTTGCATATAGATAGCTTGTAACACCCGTTCTATAAACTTTATACATCTCTTAGCAGAAGAACGGTCCAAAGGCGTTCTATAAAGCCTATTTCGACAGTTCTCTATTCCCTTTTTTGTAGTAGTGATTGGGCTGGGCTTATAATATATCGTTGGAAAGCTCTTTTCGAGCCCAATCCAACTACACCATTATTGGACCCTTGTCATGGACCAAACTAAACTGGGTTAGCTATTTTCATAAAATAGAGTAGGTTTTCGAAAACAAAAAGAAAGATTTTTAATAAAAACTAACCACAACATTAAACTTTCTAAACTTTCACTTCATTCGATTATGATTTGATGCGAAAGGTATTCATCACTGGGTTTCGTTTTGGGGAGACATAAATGGGTGTCTACACTTTGCATTTTGTAGTTTATTTTCTTCTTTGTTAGTTTTTTGCATCATTCTCCATGCACACAGTGCTTTGTGCTTTCCCTAAGCATACGTTTTGAACGTTTTTTGTAAATGTGTCTTAAGACGTTCCGTAGTGATGCTTTACGTAAAAGCTCCCATAGACAGGTTTGTCATTTTACTGTACTGATGTTATAAATGTCCGGCTTTTCTACTTTTTTTTTTCACGTCCAAAGCAAAAAGGAAGGCGTCATCATGCAGTGTAAAAATGCATGGTGTATCATACAACGTAAAATTGTACGACGTAGGTGTTGCGTAAAATTTTACTTCAGCCAATGCTTTGCGAGATCTACGTCTTGGAACTAAAAGGCAGAGAATTACTTTACTTTAGGCGTTAGCTCACGAGTCGACAGGCACGCCGAACCATTAAGAACATACACTTCTTGATTGGAAGCAAATACAATAGTTAGTGTGCTTACTAGCTTATGGGAAAGTTAGGGTATCCGTCCACCCCCTGTATAAAGAGCGACGAGACGAAGTCGCACCCATGTAGTCACGTGCCACTAGTCCTGAGACACGTGTACTCATCTTGTGGAAAAAACTGCTGAGAGAGTTTCTTACTTTCTTCTCTCTCACTGGATTTGGATATGTGCCTCCAGTCGTGAGAATTTATTTCTTTCTTGTGGAAATCCGGTTCAAATACCGATGAGGCTCAAATGTCAAAACATTTAGGCTAGAATGCCGATATATTGAGGCTCGAATGCCGAAACAATTAGGCTTGCATGTTGAAGCATTTAGGCTTGAATGCCGAAACATTTAGGCTCAAATGCCGAAAACGTCTAGGCTCGAATGCCGGAAACACCCTTTTTTCATCTTTTTACTTTATTAAAGTCAGGCCGAAGTTTCAATGACATATCGAGGGACTTTAGACCAACGATGACATGATTGAGAGGAAATCACCCCCCTTTTACTCTTTTTAAACTGATCTCTTCTCATGATTTGACATCACCCAGAACACCTTTACTTGTAAAAGCACTCTCAAAAACAAAGAATCAATCCAGATTCTTTAGCGAGTTAAGACTAGAAATAGCTTTTTCTAGCCTTAATAGCTACTTGTTTCATACACTTCGTGAATCTAGGATCGTTTCTACATCCTTAGCATTTATGAAAGATTCTCTACTCTTAGAGAACTTCGCAAAATGAGTCTCGGACTTATTTCCTTGACTACTTTGATCATCGTCTATTCTAGACTCGATCAAAGTGGGGGCTAACTGTAGACACCTACTACTGGCCTCTTGTCCTGATAGTAAGTGCAATGACGATAAATAAAACCATATTCGTGTTGGATCGAAGTGAATAATGCTTATGGATAACTAATTAAACCACAAAACACAAAAGACTAGCCTAAACAAAGAAACAAAGCCAAATAAAGTCTAAATAATTAAATCCGATCATATTTAGGCTTAAGACCGTACTTAAAACCCAATAATGACAGATTTAAGAGCGCCTAAGCAAAAATAAGTGCTGCCGCAGAAAATAACGCGCGCATCTCAAGGTGTCGCGCTGGGCTGGCGCGCGCAACTAATTCAGCTGCGCGTGACACTCAGCGCAACTTCCAGAGTTGCGTTCGTTAAAGATTCAGAATTTTAGAAAAATGGAAAAATCGAATCTTGCCATAAAGCCGCGCGCAAGACAATTAGTTGCGCTGCCTACAACAACGCATCTCAATCACTTGCGATGGGTGGCCGCGCGCAACTAATCAAGTTGCGTGCGATACCTGCCGTGGAAGAATGTTAAAAACCCTAAACCTACCCATTCCCTAAAAATAGAGGCTTAATCCAAAGCTTAAATAGACAAAAATAACCCTAAGCTCAGGAGAAAAACTTTTGAACTTGTGCTACCTAACCCCTCTTGTCCTAAACACTCACCCCCTTTGATATTTTGTTACTAAGGTGGAGGTTCCCTAACAAAGAGCCCGTAAGTGTTCTAAACGGAGATCTAGCAAAGAGAAGTGGTAAATTCCCGAGCACTTAGATAAATCATTTTTATTTTCTTGTTTAAAAGAACTTTAACTAATTAATTAGTGTTGCATGATCACTTTAAAAGGTTTAATTAATCAATTCCACATAGTATCTTGCATTAAATAAGATTAGAATTAAATAATTAATTGTTTGTTGATCACTTAAGCCAAGGCGAATATTGTTTATTTCTTGTCATATTCACGAATTTGATTAAATAAAGAATAACGACGTTGCAATGTAATTCCTACATGATTAATGCGTGTAAATAAAATCAACTATAACTTAGTTTTAGGTATTGCGTAAATAATTAATTGTTTGTTGATCACTTAAGCCAAGGCGAATATTGTTTATTTCTTGTCATATTCACGAATTTGATTAAATAAAGAATAACGACGTTGCAATGTAATTCCTACATGATTAATGCTTGTAAATAAAATCAACTAACTTAGTTTTAGGTATTGCGTTGCATATACTGTTTAGTGATGAAATTGTGAAAAAGGAAGAGCTAGTAGAGGCCACACTAGGGCTAGAATAGCGATTCCTCCCTAAAAGGAACGTTATTTTAGTACCTTCGCTCCCGAACTCATTTCTGGTTTATGTAGACCGATTTGGGCATGGGTGAACTTACGATTCGTGCTAACTATCCCATGAACTCCACATGGGAGAAAGGCATGAACGAGGTTTATGAGTTTTCCTAAACCGCATTGGCGACTGCCGACTTGTTTCTTATAAAAGAGCGTGATGACAAGATCAATTCTAATTCAAGGTCCCCCAAACAGTCAGGAATTCAAATCCTAACACAACCTAACAAGTGTAAAGTCCTAGTATTCTAAAGGGCCAATGGGCATCTTAGGAGAAGATCCCCTACGATGGAACACCCTCCTTACAAAATGATAAGTGAAAATGGAACTCTCATTCAAGCAGAGTGTGAAGAATTGTTACAAAAGTATGGCATTCAACACCATTACTCTTCTCCAAACAGACCTTAGGCAAATGGTGCAGTTGAGGCAGCCAATAAAAATTTAAAGATAATCATCGAGAAGATGACAGAAAATTACAAAGAATAGTCTGACAAGCTCCACTTTGCTATGTGGGGTTATCTCACGTCAATTTGGTCATCAACAGAGAATACACCACTTCCCTTAATCTATGGAATGGATGTTGTACAAGCTGTAGAGCTAGAAATATCTTCCCTACGCATCCCGTTAGAAAGTAAACTCGATGAAGTAGAATGGACTAGAGCGAGGTACGAAGAGCTAATTCTACTTGATGAAAAGCGACTAGAGGCTCTACATCATACTGAATGTTATCAAACTCGTATGGCTAGACACTTCAACAAGAAAGTTAAGACAAGAAATATTAAAGTAGGAGACTTGGTGCTAAAAGCATTAAGGAAAAATGTTTTAGACCCAAGAGGCAAGTTTAGACCCAAATGGTCTGGGCCATATATTGTCAAAACTATCCTATTAGGAGGAGCTGCAAAACTTACTGATATGGATGTCAACGAATTCTCAAACATGACAATTCTTGACCATCTTAAAAAGTACTACCCATATGCACTTAAGTAGGACACTCAAGAGAGCTACATTTGGCCTGATTCCTTAGGAAGGGATACATAGGCAAACCTTATAGGGTGCGACCACTTTAATTCTTACAAACCTCGCCTGAGAAGTTGTTGCCTGACGACAGATGTCAGCATTGGCTGACAGCAGCAGCGTCTGGCGGCGAAGACAGCGCCGGGCGACGAGCAGCATTGTCTGGCGACGAGGACAGCGCCAGGGGACGAACAACAGCGTCTGGCAACATACTTAAATTTTGATGCCAATTTTTCAGCATTAAACTTGGCAAATTTCAGTGTATTTCGGAAATTTTCAACTTTTGTACTCGAATATATCCCGAAAAATAATTAAGTGTTTTCAATGCTTTAATGAAAATTGTAATGTAAATGTTTATTTAATTTAAAAGGATGAAAATTGCATTAATAAAATAAAAGTAAAATTACATTATTGATAGAATTTAAATGAAAGCTTTTAAAAAAAATTAACTTAAAAATTAAATTTGTCTAATAAATTGAAAGTAAAGCAATGCTCTAATCTTTCTTCTCTTTCTTTGCCTTCTTCCAATTCTTGTCAGCTTCTTCTTCCTCGTCCATTACTTTTGCTAGTAAGCAGCCTTTGGAGGATCTACATTCAATTTTGGTGTAAATAGTTTCTTCCTTAGCCATTACACCATGTTTCTTCTCTACCCATATTTGCTTTTATGTAGACTTAACTTTCATTTTCTCTTTGCCTTTAGTAGTGTCCTTCTTTCTAGGCATCATATGTGTTTTAAATTCAAATTTTTCACCAAAGCATTCCTTAACAAGAGCTATTTTGTCTCCTGGACGATTCTTCACATTGGTTTTATTTTGATCTTTCTTCTTGTCCCTTTTAGGCCTATCAAGTAGCCAATGCTTCACATCCTTATACAAAGATCGAGGAACCTTCTGGGAAAAAACTTCCTATAAAGGCATAGCACTCCAATAAGCATCAAACCTCTCTACTTTTTGTGACACGAGATATTCATAAGGACGACGAAGATCTCCATAAGGAATGGTTTGAGCAAGGCCGTACTGCCTTTTTACTTTGCAAGGGTAGTAAAAAGTCAACTTGGATAATCTTGGAAGACGGCAGAAGGGTTGCTTGTTGACACCTACCATCTTCTCAATTTTCCACTAAGGGATGATCCATTTGATAGCAATATCACAAGAAGCGAATATTTTGCTCTACTCCTGGCGATCCATCTTTATGGAAAAGCGCTTCTTTCGCCTAACAAAGAAGTTTGGTGTATATTTTTTAATGTCGTTAGGAGGACTAATTAATTCTAGCCTCTCCATTAGCCACATCTGCAAAAATTCAAAGCAAATAATTAGTTTTACTATACAAAAATATATGTTTTCGAAATCTGTATTAAAAATATTAATTTTCTACCAATAATAAAATTGGAGAGCCTCGAAAAGGTGCTTTTGGATTTTTCTTTAATTTATCCAAACTAAGTATAGTCTCTCCAACAATTAATGGCATTAGATTCCTCCTTGATTCTATTTGTTCCATGACAGACACTAAAATTTCTTGACCCTCAAGATTATTAACACTAGTGAGGAGTTATTGGATAAACATGCAAAAGAGAAAAGCTTTCCTCCTATAAACATGAAAAGACTTTGAATATGGTCTATCAAAGTAGTGGCGTGCAAATTCTTTCAGATTAACTACAGTTCCATTTACAATGCTTGTTAGATCCCTGTCTTTAACATTAAAGAATCGCTCAAAAATTTTATAATAATATTCACTAACATTAGGAATTACCGCAAGATCCATGGAAGGAAAGCCTAGAATAGCACCAAATTCTTCCGGTAAAGCACTAATTTCATCATAGCCTAATCTAAAGCACTGAGTGTTTGGATCCCAATATTCTAAGATGGTATGAATAAAATCTAGATCTACGTCTACCTCCTTAATACCATAAATACCTCCTAGATGAAAGAAATCAAGCTCTTTTCTATCCCTAGCAGGAAAAGAACGGCACCACTCATGAGTAAAATCACTTAAACCCTTAGACATGATTGATTAAAGAGGATTAAAGCTATAACTATTATTTTAATCTGTTCGAAATATACAAAATTCGGTAGATTTGGGGCCTATTTATGCACAAAATTGGTGCAATTTGTTTTCCGAAAGGATTCGGAGAAAAAAGTTCGTTTCCAAACGACAAGGACATCATCTGGCGACGAGGTCAGCGTTTGGCGACAGAAAGTTGGCTCAACGACAGTTTCTCCGCGCTTTGCAAATCACATGTTTTTTTTTTATTACGACTCAATTTTTGAACATTGACTTTACGTTTTTAACCTATTTCAAACACTTTTTTTTTATTAAATTAAGCTTAATTAATTTTAGCCTTATGTTAGTTAAATTTTTTTTTTTTCATTTTTTCTCTTTGGGGGAGAAAGTCAGATACCCTCCATTGATAATAAAAATGACGGAAATTTTTTGCGCAAAAATTAGTCACAATATTTTAACACACTAACATGTACATAAAATTCAAAGATAAAATAAGTATAATAAAATTGTATATACAAATATGTGTAATGAAGAAGTGTATAATACAAATTAGCAAAGTCCTACAAGTCAAAATAAAAAAAAAATAAACTGGTACAGCTACGGTGCTGGAGGGCGCAAATGGGAAGGCACTCCTAAAGTGTTAAAGAACAAGGTAGATCGAGGAGTATAAAAGGAATATTGTCTTTCGAACCAGTGTATTATTATGATAGTGGGTTCAGAATTATTAGAAAGCTAATATATTTAGTAAGCTCAAGTGATCGGAATGTCTGGGTGGAGGCCGCTTCCGATCAGTAATATTAATGCATAATTAATATTACAGCTTAATCTTGACTGAACCCTTCGGGTCACACCCAAGCAACCAACGAGCCGAAGCGACGAATTAATTCGGAAGGAATTAATGAGTCGACCGAGTAACTTATTTTTGGACGTCGGAAATTCGAGCTTGGAGCGTCGAAACCGAGCGTCGGAGAATCTCAAATGTCGAGCAAAAATTTAGGAATTGACGAGACGGGAAAATGCTTTAAGTAACAAGCAAAAACCCTATCCATGCAGAAACAAGGGAAGCACGCCAAATAGGAACGTGCCACGTTGCAGCACACGTGGCAACACATTGGCAGCTACAAAGTGGCAGCGCGCCACGTAGGCAGTGTGCCGAGTGGCAGCGCGCCATGTGGAAGAATGCCACGTTAGCATCGCGCCACGATGGCAGCGCATGTGGCAAGGGGGCCGTAGACTTGGGTGACGGGTCATGGACACGAGCCAAATGGAAGTGGCCTAACCGAACCCTACTTGGGGCTCAAGGTTGGGTGACACATGGTTAGCTCACAATGCATGTGAGTTTCCTTGGGGACCAAGTGAGAAAGTGGTCCTCACCTAACCATGTGAAACTTGTTACTTATTCTTTGGTTTTTTTAACTAAGGGTTTAATTCATCAATCTTTCCATGTAAGATATTTTTGTGAAAAGTCCCACATTGAAAGATGAGTGGAATTCAAAAGGAAGCTTTCATTATAAATAGCCAAGGCATGGCTTAAGATTACTAGCTTGAGTAAGAGTTGTAAAGGGTATCAAAGTAAGTGAAAACCCTTGAACTCTAGAGTTGGAAAAGGTATCACATTTAGTGAAAGCCTTTGAACTCAATTACTTGGGTTTTATTAGTCGGGTCTTGCTAACCCCAAGACATTGGACCTTGTCGGTATTCGTTGGTGCGGGTGGATCAACGTTGGAGGCTTCGTAATTTCGAAGCTAGCTTTCAAGTAAGAGCCCCACGATCGGGCGAAGCACGCTCCAAAGGTAATCGTTTTATCTTAATCTTTTGATTAATTTAATTATGTTTATGGTTTATTTATTGCGAGTGAGGTCTTGTTTTTGGGTTTGTTTCTACGGTGAGTCAGACTCACCAAACCCGAACAGAGTATGCCCCTCACCATCCCGGGGATCGTCGACGGTCAGGATCGACAGAGTAGGACCAGCCCATCTAGGCTCACTCTGGAGCTGAGTTGCCAATAGTTGAGATTGCGGCAACTACTGTGACACTGAGCCAACCTCCTACGTTCCACCACCCCCTAAAGGAGTTAATGGCACGCCTCCTTGGCATGTCGGCCTAGAATATGCACCCTCAGACAAAGAGCTTGAACCCTCCGGTCTCTTAGGTGGAGCCGTCTCCGATCAGCCGCCCTCACCCCTGGAAGAGGTACGACGACGCCTCAACTCAGATCTTTCTCTCCTAACCTTATGTCTCACCTGAGTGCGTGGAAAAGAAATAGGTTGTCCCTGCAAATGTAATCTATGTATGATGATAATTGAGTAAATTAAGCAAAAGATAAGGATAAGAGAAATACCTCTGCAGTGTCGACACGATGACAAGAAGCTCGATCCCTCAATCTCACCAGCTGGTAACGAAAGGCGTCCAAACCTCTCGCCATCCTCGTTACCACCTCGCGAGAGAACTGTCAGGAGGCAAGTCAGTAACAACTAAAGATATATGTGCAAATAAAATGGAAAACAAATGAATTACCCAAGTCTGGTGCCGTGGTATCAACAGCTCGATAAATCGGTGATCCGGAGGAGCCTGAGGAATCATCTCTTTAACAGGGACATACATCCCCTTATAGGTGATGGACACAGTGGAGCGACGAACTCCGCGCGCACATCCTACAAAATAAACCGAGTAATCAATATCTACTTGTGGGCTATACAAGAGACAAATACACAAGATAAATAATACCTCCTCTCCTCCCTTTGGAAAAACAGGTGGTGGAGCCAAGAGCAGCAGCAGTGCCTCTATGCAGCATAGCTCTGGATGAGCGTGAGTCCGCTAAGACGTGCCCTCTTGCGCCCTACTCGCTAAAGTCCTTAACCTCGCCTTATCGAATATATGCCGAGGAGAGTGAGCCAGAACAACGAAGGCCTCCGAGGAGTGCTGAATAGCCGGTCTCTCGCCTAAATACACTGCAGCCTCATACGTCCCCAGGAAGTATCGACGCTGAGCGGTGTATTGCAAAGCAAGCGTAGAAATTTCAAAATTGGCCCACGGCCGAAACTCCACGGCCAGCTCCTACAAAATGCATACTTATAAGACAAAATCCTTCTAAAGATATATAAAGGCAACCAATTAATGAACATACTGAGAGAATCAACTCTTGAATGCGCCTAGTAGTAACATCTGAACTATGAAGACAGCCCCAACCGGTTACAAGAGGGAGCTCACAAGGTGAAGGTCTCGCCGGCGCAAGAGATGGAAAGTACTCGTAGAGCCAGATCTATGAAAATAAAGAAATGTCAACAAATGCCGATACAGATCAAGAGCTAACTTTAAAAGAAATAAAGTGTACCTCTACGATTCTCCAAAACCTGGAAAGTTCGATGTCTTCCTCAAAGGAGCAATGACGACTAGCAAGTCGTAGTCTGACTAGGAAGTCCGCATAGGCCAAGTTGGCCTAATCATACGACACGACAGTAGGAAGGTCGCAAAGAGCAGGCAAGTAGTAGAGTAGCACTCGACTACCTCTGTCAGGTGAAAAGGTCTCTGACAACAAGATAAGAGAAAAATGCGCACCCGCTGCTCTAGGATGGTGGCACTATCCTGAAAGGCCATCGCAAGCATGCTCTGGCGAATGCATTGACAAAGGTAATAATTGCATTGTTAACAACTATCCCTATATCAAATAAAATTTTTAACACTCAACTTAACCTAATACAAGTATACGACAAGAAGAGGGGTCGAATCACAGGGAACAGATAAACACTACCTAATGCTATCAACAACTAAGATAGTCCGAAATAAGGGAAGGTAAACTAAAGGTCTAAACAAAATAAAACTAGAGATAAAACATTAAGGGAAATGGTCTAGGAGTAGCAATCACTCAAGCATAACAAAGGCATAGAAGTTGAATTAATTATGAACTAAACATGCTCGAATATCGAAGTAAGGTCCAATCTAGCCGCCTTCCGGGGTTAATTGGCTTCTCCGTAGCCTCTATGTTTCCCCACTAGAAATATATATTGGGAGATGCAATCAAAGAACAATCGATAGTAATAAACCCTAACTAAGTCAACTTCCGTTCCTTATTAGCAAAGACTCACTTTTAATCAACCAACAATGTGCACTTGCAAGAAGATCAAAGAATATCAAGCAAATAAAGACTTTGATCACAAATAAATCAATTCCAAACCTTAGAACATGCTCAATATCCAACTACACCACAACCATCCCCTTAATGGGGGAATTACTCACTAATCATGATAACAACAAGATTAATCAACAAATAATCAAGAATCAACATGATTAACAAGCAATACCAACAACAAAACTAATAATCAAAAGAAGGCAAATAAAATAGAGGAGAGAGAGTTAGAGATTCTCATTGATTGAATGTGAAAATCTACAAGCAAGATGATCAATTTTCCTCTTCAATATCCAAGCTGAACAATGGTGAAACTCTCACTTTCTCTCTCTAAACTACTTTTATCCTAACCTAAACTTAGAGAGAGAAGCTCTCCTAAAACTAATTAAGAAAGTAGAATAATTGTTAAGTGTTCTATCCCACTAATTATCCCAAAAATTGGTATTTATACTAAGCTAAGAAAATAGAAAAATAAAGGAAGGGAATTAATAAAGAAAAGGAATTAAAAAGAATTAAGAAAAGGAAAATAAAACAAATAAAATAAAACTAAAGAAATAAAATTAAAAGAAAAAGAAATTAAAATAATAAAACCAAAAAATCCCACCCAAAATTGAAACAATAAGACTCCCCATTTCCTTCGCATTTGGCTGCTCTGAACTCCATTGAAGCGCATCACCATCACCACCGTTCATCAACCATTGATAACAATAATCAACGGTAATCATCAAACATCATCTTCGACTTTCAATATCAACCATTCGATCTAATTAATTATCATGTAGGAAGCTCATGAAATGGTTCGGTCGAACCGAGGGTAGGTTTGGTCGAACCATGGGTGTGTTCGACCACACTTCTTCAATTTATGAAACTTCGAAAGTTTCTGACTGTTTTGAAACTTCAAATAAACTCCCCAACGGTTTGCCCGAACCCGATCGATTTGCCCCTTGCTCTGATTTTGGCCGTTGCTTGTACAAATTGATGGGGTTGATTTGGGTTTGCGGTGGTCGGAAATTGCAGGGAAGAGGTGCGGTTATGAAGATGGTTGCTGCGGCAGGGGTGCAGCGTCTTGTTGCCAGAAATTACGCGGCTGCTGCTGGTGACGGTTGAGGCTGGTTGATTGCGGGTTGGACGGTGGGTTGCTGCTGTTCGAATTGGAACAGGGGAATTGCGTGGTTGTTGTTGGCTGCAATTGCTGGATGTAAATTGGAGCAGGGCAGGAAGGAGATGGGGAGCTAATGTGGGATGTTGATGCGGTGGAGGTTAAGAAAGAGGTGGGGTGAAGGATAGAAGGTGGGCAGCAGCCAACAAAGTAAAGTGCACACACTTTGTCTCGTCCCCGAACTCCGAACTCACTTGACATGAAACCTGGGACCCTAAACACAAAACCGAGGAGAAATCAAGACAAATAAAATGAAATAAATAAATTAGAAATAAATAAAGTAAAATAGAATAAAGAGAAATAAAACTAAAACTAACAAAAACTAAAAAAAAAAATATACAAGCAAAGAAAGTAAAATAAAATAACAAAATAAACATAAAGCTAATTAAAACTATGAAAGTAACAAATAAATGGAATGAAATAAAATAAATCGAAAGCAAATAAAATACGAAAATAAACAAGAAACCAATAAAATAAATAAATTAAATTAAAACATACTAAAACTAAGGAATAAACTAGAAACTTTATTAAAATAAAACAAGAGAATAAAAGGGAAAATAAACACGGAAATAACTCTAAAACTACTCCCTAAGAGTGACATAACTGTCACTCATCATGCATCTAGTGCTAAGTTGTGTCGGATCAACCTCAGCATGAGCCCGAAAGATGATGGGGCCCAATAGCTCTAGTACCTCTGGAGAAAAGACAATGATCTCGCTATCAAAAGGAAGCGGGACTGAAGTGAACTCTAATCCCGTAATGAGACTGAAGTCAGTAGGGGTAATAATCATCTCACCCTAAGGAAAATTGAAGGTGTTGGTGGTGTCCCAAAAGAACTCCACCTTTATTGATTCCCCGGTTGAGAAGGTAGCAGTCTTAAGAACAAAAAATTTATTCTCTATTATTTTGTCATAATCTTCATTCGGAATCCGAGGAAGACAACATTTTCGGCGCAGCAGGTCGGGCTTCTTATTGTACCGGCGCAGCTCAAAATTCTCTCGTCGCCTAGGAGCAGACAACAAATAGAAGCGGTGCTTCCAGCCGTCAAACTTGGACACTTTGTCAAAAATCATCATGTATTGTGGATGCGTGGTCAAAGTATACCACGCCCTCCAACCGCCTGGGTTGCGGCTAAGATAGTGCATATGGGCAAAGGCCTCCCAGCTGGGATGCAGCCCTTGAAATTTGAAGGCAGTAATATACCCTAAATTATTGGCCCAGGAATTGGGGGTTAGTTGCCACACTCTAGGGCCGTAGCCTCTCAGAATTTGCCTTCACCACCTCGTGAAGGGGAAATCTTAGTCCGGCTAAGAATGCCGCCTCACAACAACCAAAGTAGGCGTTGACGTTCCTCTCATCATCCTTCCAGGAGACGGTGCCCTCTTCAGGCGGCACACGGATGCTATAGTTACCGCCTAGCGGGCGCATGATTTTAAACTTCTCCAAGTCCGTTTCCATGTTTGCCCTATCTTTAGCAGAGACGTGGATTTTGAAGGGGTCGTCCTTCTAACTCCATTTTTTCCTCTCCTCCATCTTGCTATCCTCAAGCGGTGACATAGGTTCGTCACTGCTCTCGGTGCTGGAGGCGGAGCTTTCTTCGACGACTCCTTAGACACATGAATCCCATAGAAGGCTGTAGACACCCATTTGTGTCTCCCCAAAACAAAACCCAGTGATGCATGAGTACCTTTCACGTCGAACCATAATCAAATGAAGTGAAAGTGTGATAAGTCCGGTGTTGCGGATAGTTTTAATTTCTTTTCTTTTCTCTCTCTTTTTGAAAACTTATTTTAAGAAAACACCCAATCTAGTTTGTTTGGTCCATGATATGGGTCCAATAATAGTGTAGTTGGATGAGGCTTGACAAGAGCTTTCCAACGACATATTATAAGCCCAATTCCGTTGAATATTGAGGAAGTTATGGCCAAATTACTAAACTTGGCCCGTTTTGAGCCTTATATGCGGCCCAATGATCTAGAGGAGGGCCTAATATGATTTATCGTTCCTAATGCAATTAGTAACGGTTTTAGTCTTCTAGATTCTTTTAGAAGGTTCTTTTCATTCCTAATTCAATTAGCATTGATAAATTGACTTTTGTTGCCTTTTTAGAGTTTTAATTAAAATTAAAGAGCATTTTTTAGGAAAATACGATTTTATCCTCCTGTACGGCAACTTTTATCTGATTTTAGGAAAACGCGTAAATTTCCAGGTCAGCGCCAGACGCTAGCTGTAGCGCCTGGCGCTAGCCTTGGCGCCTGGCGCCAGGGTTAGTGTATGGCGCCAATGCCCATCGTTGGCGCCAACCTTGTTTTTCGTGCACCAGACTCTGTTTTGATAATTTTATCTTTTTGGCTGATTTTCTTTATAAATAACGTCGTAAAAACTCCGTTTTCATTCACCCACAACCAGTTTTTCATTCACAATCATCAATTCTCTCTCATTCTCTTCAATAATCATTCACCAACTCTCATCAAGATTCTCTTAATTACTTTCTCTCTTTTTCTAAACTAGCTTTTCTCAAATACAAAATTCCGCATTCATTAGATCTAGAAACACCTAGCCATATTCGAAGTTGCCTTCGCCCTAGACGTGAAAGGTTTAATTTCTGAGGGTTTGGTCCCAAATCTCTCTTTCAATTATTTAATTTAATTGTTTTAATTATTATTTTCCTTGAAATTAATAACGTGTGTATTTTGTTATTAGAAAGAGATACGAGGCTTCCAAGTAAGTGCTTTAATTGATTTATTGATTTCATGATATAGAAATCATGCTTAGATTATTATTATGATTCCTAGTATCATGTTAGGATGCTTGATGTTTTGAATGACAACAATGATTCCTAGTATCGTGTTTAGGGAAAATGTTATAATATCAAATATGTTTATTATAATTCATGTGATGCTTCCTATGTTCTTCCTAATATTTATGATTGTTAGTATCATGTTAGGGTTAAAGCTTTGATTTTTGATGTTTAGTGACATGCTAGGGTTTGTTATTAATCTTGTTAGTATCATGTCTAGGATCTTGCTATTATTATTATGCTTTAACATGATTATGTTAATTATGATTAATTTTATTATTTTAAGTATGATTATAATTTTTATAATTTATGATCATGATTGTTTAAATTATTATTATTATGATTATCATTATTATTTTGATGATGATTATTATGTTGTTTAATTATATTTATTTTTATTGCTTGATCACGCCTTTTATGCATGTTTAAAGGGAATTTGTACTTGTAATCACGCTTAATAAGATAAGTAATAATCTTATTTAGGGTTAATATGGTTATAATTCAAGTGATCGCCAATAATAGATTTATTTGTGCATTAAATTCAACCAACATAGATAAACAGGTTTAGGGTAAACCTATTGATTGCATGTTAGTAAAAAAGCGCACATGAATACGATCAGAATAAAGCAGAGGCCTATTATTTGGGCAGGATCAATCCCTTTTAGGTTTGATTTGTACCTTCATCCCCGAACCCTATTTGGTTCAAGACCTTATGGAGTTGACGATCTCTTGGATTGTTAAGGGGTGTAATCTTCATCTTGTGAACGGTTTACAAGTTCTTAAAACTTGTTGGCGACTCTTTTACTCTATCTTCTTCCTTTTTGGACGCCACCGTACTTTAGTGTAAGATCACAGTGGGGTTCAAGCTAGGGGTTAACGCTTGAAATTATTCCCCACAAAGGCGCAAACCGTTATGATCGCGGAAGTAAGTATCGTACAAAGAGTCGATGGTCGTGTTACCAGAACCATCGCTACGGACCCTTCTGATGTGAATCCCTCGTCAGACGCGCTCTGAAGCGTGGAACTCAAGCGTGAAATATAGAGTGCGCTCGTTCCACTCTGGAAGCCTCCCTAGAGAAGAAGAGGTTTCTACACGGCATCAACAGGATCATCCTCCCGATGAGCCTCCCTAGAACGAGAACCCGAACCTCGTCGTCTAGCCATGATGTCATGCTATATTATGCAAAATACTAGAAAATTAAGGTTCTATAGTATCTAATATTTTTCTAGCCACATGATACTATGTTCGCAAAAAAATTAGAGTACGTAGTACTAAAACATAGCATAATTTCAATCGAAGCATAAATGGCAATTTTATGCAATAAAAGAATTTCTTGCAATACTATGACAAATATTGTGACAAATTTGACAAGAATGGCTAACAAAAACACGAAGAACAAGTCACATTGTTCTCACGGACTCAAGGGGTTCAACAATGGCGATTCGCTCATTTCTTCACCACATTGAGTAAAACGAGTCTTAAAATGCTCTAAACATGATATATAAAAATAATCCAGCAATTTCAAGACATAAAATTAAACAAACAAAGTGTATTAAGAATAATTGGGTTTGATTTTTTTGGATACCTACGCACAAACATCTCCAATTTCAGCAAAAACCGAGTTAAGTTTGAGAAAACTTACATGGATACGGAAAATAGATGAGATGAGATTTGATTTGCAACAAATTTGAGCGAATTTGGTGGACAAACGAGCAAGAACGTTCAATTCAAAGCTTCAAAGCGCAAACGCAAATGGCAGAAGGAGTCACGGCAAATGAAGATGAAATGGGTTTCATTTCGAAAACCCGACATCAGTGCAAGACGATGAGTTTGTCGCTAGACGCTGGCCTTCGTCGCCTGGCGACAGGGTTAAAACCTGGAGATAGTACTTTAGGTGTCGTTTGAAGTGCGCCTACATTAAACATGTGTGAATATGCTTGGCACTCATAGGAAGTGGGAATTAACATTACGATTAGGGACAAAGACAAGTAGGGAGCCGCCAACAAGTTTTTAAGGATAACCACGAATAAAGGGACAACGAAAGGCAACAACGATTAACCCGTGAAGGTTACACCCCATTCATAATCTCTGAGATTACTAACTCCATATGGTTCGGAACCACGAAAGTAGGATCAGGGATGATGGTACGAAGTGAGTCATGGAGTCACACTCGCCCGTATTGGCCTCCACTCGATTCTTATAGTGAAAAGTGATTCTTACGATCTCAAAGGCATTGAAACAAAATATTAATTTTGCTCCAAACTATTATTAAGTTAAATTGGTTGAATAATAATGCAACACATAATTCTAAAATATCATGATCACTTGAATTAATAACAAGATTAAAAAGGATCCTAAACCGGTTGTCAAAATTATCTTATTAGGCATAATTGTCAATTACATATTCCCTTTAACATGAAATATTGGTGATCAATAAATAATAATAGATTAAACAATAATATTAGAAGCAATTTAACCATAATAACCTTAGTCAAATTAAATAATAATAGTAACCCGAATCATGATACTAGCAATTTTAAAATAAAATAAGTAATTAAATTAATTAATTACCCACATTCCGCGCATTATTTATATTGTAACATCATTAAAAAAAAATTTTAGTAAGTTCAATAAAAATTATAAATCAAATGAAAACTAAATTAAAAAAATGTAGATTTAATTGATTTGGTCCAAACCCTAAGTTATTTGAACCTTTCACACCTTGGTTTAAGGACGAAACCTCGGGTGTCGTATGTACTCCTGGGAGTGCTTAGGGGAAGAATGGTGCAATTAAGAATGTAGGTTTAAGGTTTAGAATATGAGAGAGAGAGAGAGAGAGAGAGAGAGAGAGAGAGAGAAGAGAATGATTTTTGGCGTAAAAGAGAGGAAGAGAGAAGGATTTGGTGCCACGAACTGCAGAAAGGAGGCTACGTCCTATTTATAGAGAGAATGAGCAGAGGGAACACACAGAACGCTAAAAAGATAAAAACCCAAACGATAACGCCGCGACACGGCAAGGATTCCCGTGACGTGGGACACATTTAACCTATAGAGGATAAAAGCGCGTGAAGAATTACGTGGAGAAAACACGGAAAAATCCCATGTAACGGTAGGTATACCACGACACAGTACAAATTGCTGCGATACGGCAAAGTCCACCGTGGCACGGTATAGTATACCGTGTCACGGTGAAATAAGCACTCTTTAAAATGCGGAAATGATGCAAGAAAAGCACCATGTCACGGTATATAAACCGCAACACAGTAGAGATTGCCGTGACACGGTACTTTATGCCGTTCTACATCAGATATTGCCGCGTTGCGGCAATTTTGCTACTGCGCGGAAATTCCTGTTTTTTATGCTTTATTAAAATTATCACTACTTTAGATCCGTAACTTGGAATAAGGCATAAAATATATCATTAGAAAGAATATCAAGTATACATTCCAAGCCAATAAGAATCAGGTAAAAACGATTTGTATATTTTAAGATATGGCCGTTTTAGTAGAAAGGTGTCGGTTTTGGGTCGAGTTTAGTGTTTTGCTCATATATTCTTCATTTTAAATTGGAATTGGGATTATGATATATGGTTGGAAATCTTATTTCAAGGCCTATCCAAAAAAATAATAATTGGATAAAAATGATTATGTCACAAAATCAATTTCTCTCGATTGTGATGTGAACACGAAAAGAGGTAAACAAGCTATGGTTTAGGAAAATGAGCTAGGAAATGGATTGGTTTATGAAATGTATTGGATAGAAACATGGATTTAAGCACTCTAAAGATTTAATAATCAACCCTACCAATAATGGCGGTGAAAGTTTGTTCATCATCGGGTTTGTTTTTGTGGAGACATTTTTAGGTGTCTAACGAAGCCCCCACTTTACTGAGTTTGTAGAAATGTCAGTTTCGAAAACGATTGTCAAAGTATCCGATAGGGACGCAGAATGATTTAAGATGTTTTGCGATCCTAAATCAATTTGTATACGCCGATTTCTGCAAAAAAATGTTAGTTCCACAGATAAAAGAGTAAAGAGATAGAATGCGTATTTGACACTAATGTATCGGTGACAAATGAGTTTGGTAGCTTCCTATGCTTGAAGGAATCCACCGGATGAAGTTTTGTGGAAACACTTTCCATGCCTGTGGAAAGTCGACTGATGAGTTTGGTAGCTTTCTATACTTGAAAAAATCTACCGGATTGTACTTTCTATGCTTGAGGAAAGTTGACATATGAATTGATGGTTTTCTATGCTTGAAGAAACTCACCGATAATACTTTCCATGCTTAAGGAAAGTCGACAGATGGTTGTGGAAGTTTTCTATGCTTGAAGAAACCCACTAGTTGAGATAATTTCCATGTTTGAGGAAAGTCGACATTTAATGTAATCGTTGACTTCTTCGCTTTGAGAGATGACAACGACCGACAATTTCCCATGCTTGAGGAAAAGCTGTTCCAATAAGATTGCAAGTCTCTGTGTATTGAGAACCTTGTGCCATGAAATGATGGTGGTTCGATTGTCCCCGAACGTGGGACGTAGTTGGTTCAATTGTCCCCGAACGTGGGCTGTAAATGGTTCGCTTGTCCCCAAACATGGGCTATAGATGGTCCGCTTGTCCCCGGACATGGGCTATAGTTGGTCCGCTTGTCCTCGGACATGGGCTGTAATTAGTCCGCTTGTCCCCGGGCGTGGGTTATATATGGTCCGCATGTCCCCAGATGTGGGCTTTAGATGGTCCGCTTGTCCCTGGACGTGGGCTGTAAATGGTTCGTTTATCCCTAAACGTAGGTTTTCGATGGTCCGCTTGTCCCCGAACGTGGGCTGTAATTGAGACCTGCAAAATAAAATTTGCCTCGGGACTCGTATAGACTGTGATTGACTTGACCAATTTTGACTAGTCAGGACATGACATGTGTATAACTTATGGTTGTGTGTGTGTGGGTTTTGCTGACCCGAGAAACAAAAAATGCAAAAGCAAAAATTTTCCGTCATTTTTGTCATGAGACGAGTGGAGGGTACCGACTTTCTCCCGAAAAAGAAAGACGTAAAAATTGAAATTTTATTTTCGAACTTTCGTCGATGAGAAAGTTTTGAAAAAGTTTTCGAACTTCCCCAAAAGAAAAGACATGAAAAAGGGGAGAAGTTTTGAACTTCCGCGTTGAGCAAGACGAAATGAATTGCATGGATTGAATTGCTTTTCTTGAAAATAATGTATGCGTGATGCATGTTCTTAGGCTAGGAGGCTAAGGACAATTACATCATGTTGAGCATCATATAACGTGGAAAGAAACGATCTTGAACGTCACTTAGGTCTAAAAGCTAAGCACGTATATAGATGAAGTGATTATTGAGTATTGCATAATGAATGTTGCTTAGGTCAAGGAGCTAAGCACGATGTGCTTTGTATAATTAAAAATCATTGATATATAAATGTTGCTCAGCACATTATGCGATGCGTGAAACAATGAACATTGCTAAGGTCAGGAAGCTAAGCAAGTATATAATGTTTCTTCGAATGAATGTTATCCTGAAAGATGATGAAACATGCACAATGTTGAAATAAGATTCCATGATAAATGGTTCTTAAAGGGAGTGATGATACGGATATGGATGTGTGAGTGAAGTGTGTGAATGTGATATTAAGGCTGGCTACAAAGGTTATGGTGATGGAAATATATGTGAGAAGTGTCAAAGATGATGACTCTATAGGTTGGGTAGGCTAAATGATGTGGGTTCAAGCCCCCAAGTCTAGCTCTAGATGAATAGGGTCATAGGGATAAGCATTGGATATTCTTTGACTCGGTCATGCATATGAATGTGGCCGCACCTCAATGCGAGGTTGCTTACGTATCCGTTAGGAATAAGGTCGAACGTAGATCTAACCGAAAGTTGCACAAGTGTATGTACATCTCAAAGAGGTCTTTCAAGGGTTGTAATATGGTTAAGATGATGGTTTCAGGAAGAAAGGGGTAACAGGATCAAGACCCGAGCAAAGCCCCCAAGATGTGCAATTATGTATATGACTTTGCAAGTTTTATTTTTCATATTTTTTTTATTTGATTTTTTTTTTGAATCAATGTAGGTAATCTCATATCATGCGGTCCATCACTCACTTAGCATTCATGTTTCTCATGCACGGTACCAAGCACTCGATGAAAGACCCAATTTGAGACGTATTCATATCGAAGACATTGGAACACTTGCCTTTAGACATTGTGTTTTTTTTTTCCTTTTTTTATCATTCTTTTTTTTTTTAGATGAACTTGCTTTCTGAATTTTACACAATTTTCACACCTTCCCATCCTAGGGTTTGGTGAATGTGTGTTGAATAAATGAGGCCAACCGTTAGACGAGGCTCAAAGTGGTTGATGAAGAAATGCATATGTGATTGAAAATGGTTTAAGAGGAATGACAGGGTTGCAAAGGTTCCTCAAGTCATTGGTGTACCTTGTGTTTAATTCGGTAATTTTTTTTATTTTTTATTATTTATTTTTTTTTTGCATAAGAAAGACATGATCGAGGTATAAAGGATTAATGCTCATGTTATTGATGGGAATGGTGACTAAATAAACACAATAGAGTTTACAAAGAAAAACTTATGCTAGACATGAATGGGGGAAAGGGAAATGAAAAAAATAATAAAAGAATGAAATCTTGCACAAAGGGCTCGCCTTGTTCCTTGTCTTCATTACTTCTTGCCACCTGGAGGGACAGAAAGTTTGTTGGCATCTACTAAGTCTTTAATGGCGTCCTTTAGATTCCAACATTGCTCGGTAATGTGGCCTCTTCCTTGATGGTACTTGCAATGGGCATTAGGATTCCATTTAGCGCTCCTTTCTTAGGTTTTGGCTTCGGAAATGGCCCAATAGGTGTGATAAAGCCTTGACCGTAAAGGCGATCAAAGGCCGCATCATAAGTCATTTATAAAGGAGTGTAAGTTCTTTTTTTCTTGGGCAATGGAGCATCAAGAGCTAACACTTCATTGAGATCAACTTGGCTTATATTGTTGATAGTATTTTCGTGCTTAGAAGACGAAGTAGAAGGATGGTCGTTCTTCTTGTTTTTCCAAGTGTTATTATTATTACTACAAGCAGTCTTTATTAGCTCATCCTAAATATTGATGTCGATATCGTATATAGCTTCGAAAATGTTCAGTGCAAGAAATTTGAGATGTTCCCTATACTTGTGAGTCAGATTTTGAATAAAGAGGCGAACCATTTCTCTTTCCTTGGGAGGATCTACCATGAGTGAAGTCGTTTCCCTCCACATGTTTAGATAAGCGGTGAAGCGTTCATTCTTTGTCTGTTTGAGAATGGAGAGTTCACGTTAAGAAGTTTTAGTTTGAATGTTACACTTGTAACGATTCATGAAACTGCCGGTGACATCTTACCAAGTCGCAATACACTTAGAATCTAGGGTATAAAACCATTGTTGGCAAAATTGTTCTAAGGAGAGAGGGAACACCATAGGGAAGAGTGTTACGTCTAATCCTTTAAGAGTAATGGTTACAAAGAACGCCTTCAAATGGAATATGTGATTGTTAGTAGGCTTGAACTTTGGAATATCAGCAGTGGAGAACTTTTTAAGGATCCTGTCTCTCACATCCAAAGGAGTGGGAGAGTGTTCCACATAAGTGAAAACCTCAAAAATCTTACTCATTTGTTCCTTCAATTTGTCAAGGGTAGCAACAGTGACCTTGTTTTGTTCCATGGTAGTGACCCTAGTGGTAAGGGTTTCCATCATGGCAGATAGTGCCTCGATGGATTTGTTGATGTTCTCAATATCTTCCTTGGTGGCCATTTAAAGGTGATAAGTAATGTAGATATGACGAAGTCCTCTTTGAATGCCTCTTGGATTTAAGAGATTGTTGCGGTAATGACTCAAACCATATTAATCTACGCCTGATCCTTGACCAAGTACTGTGAAATAAAACAGTTCACTTAATTGTTTGACTCATTGATCAACATAGGAAAAGAAGGGAAAACATAGACATTTGAAAACAGGTGGAAATACTCCACTCATTTTTTTTATTATGACGAAAAAAAGTGCATGAACCTAGTATACGATCATAAACGACATGGTTCACGACTCGAGTCAGAACATAAAGAAAGTGTGTGGATTATACTTGACTCTTGAGTGATTAAGTGATATTATAAGACTCGTGGTATGATCGTATGGCTAGACATGTGAACAATAACAAAAATGACTGACACGCGGACCAAATTAGCACGGAAGACCAAAATTGGGGCTGACTGGACTTAAACTTGGGCACCGTGTCGTGGTGCAACTTTCTTGACATGGCAAACCTGCATCGTGGCGCAGTACAGTACGTCGTGACACGGTATTGATTGCCGTGACGCGGCGTTTTTTGCTGTGTCACGGTAATCAGTTCCACGTGTTGATGTGATTTTACCAATTTTTTTTTTCAATATTAGAGTCTGTGCTAATTACTAAGTGAGTACGGTCCATTGGCCATTGTTATTCATAAAATAATCAACCATAGACAAATAAAGATCGTTAAGGTTAGGATCAAAACGATCAAATATACACACATAGGACACGTAGGCACAATGATGCAAAGAATAGTTCACAACCTAAGGTCCAGTTCTATGTTCCACTATGGTCAGGTTTTAATTGGTTTCAAAAGGGTACGATGGTTAACAGTTTGGACTTGTAGCAAGGCATCCTCCCATGAGGGTCTATGCCAACGGGCGGCTCCGCGAGTTCGTGAAGAATCGAACTCGACTCCATTGTTTGGGTGGATTTAAAAACTATAACGAATTCTTATTGCCATGAGCATTTTTGGGTTGATAGAGCTTAAATCCCCTGGGGCTAAGACGTATGTAGAATACACACGTTTTTTCAGAAAAATCGAAGAAAGCTGACTGAGAGAAAAGAAATATAGCCACCGGAAAGATTTTACACTAGGTGAAAAAGGCATTTGGCAGCGGTTCAAACCCGGTCTAAGGCACCGGTTTGAACCGTTGCCTATGTGAGGGGTGCCAAAAACATGGTTTTTGGCACCGGTTCAAAACCGGTGCCAAAAAGGCCCACTAAATTTTTTTTCAAAGTTTTTGGCACCGGTTAACTGGTGCCAAAAAACCCCCAATTTTTTTTTTTTTTTTTTTTTTTTTTGTTTTTTTTTTTGCTTAAAAATTAAATAAACTAATTTAAATAAAAACACAAAATATAAATCAAACATCACAATCAATATAAACATCTAAACGGTTTTGTTTAATATATAATCAATAAAATTTTACAACACAGATCAATAAAAAAAATTACTTATAAATCAAAAAAAATTACAACATATAAATAAATAAAAAAAAACTACAGTATAAATCAAAAAAAAAATATTACAACATCACAATCTAAAAATCCCCATATTCTTGATTCTTGATTCTTGGATTATGTATACCTGCGCCAATTAAAACATCAAAAATAAAAAAACCCCAGAAAAAAAAATCGAATTAAAATCGATTAAATTAAAAATAAAATCGAAAAAAACTCAGAAATCAAAACATCAAAACAAAATTGAAATAATAAAAACAAAATCCCAGAAAAAAAAATGAATAAACCCAAAAATCATAAAAATAAAAACAAAATCGAACAATTAAAAAACCCAGAAATCAATTAAAATAAAAACAAAAACAAAAAAAAATTGAAATCGGAAAAACCCAGAAAAAATTGAAAATCAAAATCGAAAAACAAAAATCAAAATCAAAATAAGACAACGAAAGTAAAATCAAAACATAAAAATCAAAATCGAAAAAAAAAAGAAAAACAAAAATCAAGATCGAAAAACAAAAATCAAAAATCAAAATCAGACAACAAAAGTAAAAATCGAAACACAAAAATCAAAATGGAAAAAAAAGAAAACCAAAAATCAAAAATCAAAAATCAAAATCGAAAAACAAAAATAAAAATTGAAAAACCCAGAAATCGAAAAAATATAAACAAAAACTAACAAATACAAAAACCCAGAAATCAATTAAAATAAATCAAAAACGAAAAAAATTGAAATCGAAAAAACCCAGAAAAAATCGAAAATCAAAATCGAAAAACAAAATTCAAAAATCAAAAATCAAAAATCAAAATCACAACACAAAAACCCGGAAATTGAGGGAGGAGGAGTGGTCTCCGTGGTGTGGTGTTGTTGCATGTGCTTGCGGTGGTGTTCGTGGTGGTCTCCGTGGTGGTGTTCGTAGTGGTCTCCATGGTGGTGTTCGTAGTGGTCTCCGTGGTGGTGTTCGTAGTGGTCTCCGTAGTGGTCTTCGTGGTGAGCTTGAAGGAGGAGATGAGAACGAAGAAAGGGAAGGAGGAGATGAGAACAAAGAAAGGGAAGGAGGAGATGAGAAGGAGAAGATCGATGAGAAAGGGAAGGAGGTTAAGTGGAGTGAAAGAAGAGGAGAGGAGAAGAGGAGAGAGAAATAGTAGGAAAGAAGAGGAGAGGAGAATGAAACGGCGAGGAGAAATAGTAGTGAAGCAAAATAGGGTTTCATATTTATATGGCCGTTTTTTTTTTTTTTTTTTTTTTTTTTTTTAAGTTTAACCGGTTTTTTTTAATTAAGGAACGGTTCAATTGGCACCGGTTCAAACCGGTGCCTTTTTAATTTTTAGCACCGGTTCAGGCCAAACCGGTGCCTTTTCTCTTTTGGTAAAATCCCGCCCATTTTCAGACCGGTTTTAGGCACCGGTTTAGCCTGAACCGGTGCCATATGGGGGGTGTCTAATGCTTTTTTTCTACTAGTGTTAGGACTGCCACGACACATCAAAATCTATCGTGTCACGGTGCCAAACACCGTGTGACGGTGCCTAGAGCCGTGACACGACAAGCTCTATCGTGGGGTAGAAGTCAGGAAATCTGACCGGTGCCTATGTTTTCTTCGTTCACGACCAGGTTATCCATTTTTTCCTACGGGACAGACCTGAGATACGGCGTTAAAACGTCTATGCATATGTAAAAATACCAATTTAATCACAGGAATATTTTCAAAAATCTTTCAAGTCTCATCCACTCATCGTAATTAAATACTGATCACTCAAATCAATAAATAACCAAAAATTCTCCCTAGTGGAGTTGCCAAATTTTAGGCGTCGTTTGAAGTGAGCCTACGTTAAACCATGTGTGAATATGCTTGGCCCTCATAGGAAGTGGGAATTGACATTACGATTAGGGACAAAGCAAAGTATGGAGCCGCCAACAAGTTTTTAAGGAACTTGTAAACCTGTTCACGGATCATTTAAGGCAACCACAAAAAAAGGGGAAACGAAAGGCAACAACGATTGACCCGTGAAGGTTAAACCCCATTCATAATCCATGAGATTACTAAATCCGTATGGTTCAGAACCACGAAAGTAGGATCAGGGATGATGGTACGAAGTGAGTCATGGAGTCACATTTGCCTGTATTGGCCTCTACTCGATTCTTATAGTGAAAAGTGATTTCGGCGATCTCAAAGGCATGCAAACAAAATATTCAATTTGCCCCAAACTATTATTAAGCTAAATTGGTTTAATATTAATGCAACATATAATTCTAAAATATCGTAATCACTTGAATTAATAACAAGATGGAAAAATTGCTTAAAATAATACAACCTTTAGCCCATTTTTTTTTTAATAATACAACCTTTGGATTATTTTGTGATAATACAACCTTTAGGGGGTTTTCATTTTAAACAAGATAAAATCAAATTTTCGGTGAACTTTGAGGTTAAGAATGGGGATGGATGAGTTTTTGGTGGTGGGGATGAGGAAGGATGGAATATCCCCTCCCCTTCTCCCACCTCAAAACTAACCAAAAATTCGATTTTATCTTGTTTAAAATGAACACCCCCTTAAGGTTGTATTATTACAAAATAATCAAAAGGTTGTATTATTAAAAAAGAATGGGACAAATGTTGTATTATTTTTAGCAATTTTTTTCTAACAAGATTATAAAGGATCCTAAACTGGTTGTCCAAATTATCTTATTCGGCGTGATTTTCAATAACATATTCCCTTTAACATGCAGTATGTAGATCAATAAATAATAATATAATAAACATTAATACTGGGGCAATTTAACCATAATAACCTTAGTCAAATCAAATAATAATAATAATATTAATAATAATAACCCTAATCATGATACTAGAAATATTAAAATAAAATAAGTAATTAAATTAATTAAATACTCACATTCCGCGCGTTCCTTTAAATTGCTACATCATGAATAAATTTTGAGTAACTTCAATAAAAAAAATATAAATCAAATTAAAAGTAAATTAAATAAATGTAGATTTGATTTGGTCCAAACCTTTAGTTATTTGTACCTTTCACACCATGGTTTAAGGACGGAACCTCGATCGGGTGACATATGGAATCCTTGGAGTGCTTAAGGGAAGAATGGTATAATTAAGAATATAGGTTTAAGGCTTCGAATATGAGAGAGAGAGAGAGAGAAGAGAATGATTTTTGGCGTAAAAGAGAGGAAGAGAGAAGGATTTGGTGCCACGAACTACAAAAAGGAGGCTACGTCCTATTTATAGGGAGAATGAGCAGAGGGAACACACGGAACGCTAAATAGATAAAACCCTTAAAATAACGCCGCTACACGGAAAAATGCGTCGTGACACGGCAAGGATTCCCGTAACGCGAGGCAAATTTGTGTTACGCGGGACAGATTTAACCTACAGAGGATAAAAGCGAGTGAAGAATTACGCGGAGAAAATACGGAAAAATCCCGCGTCACGGTATATGTACATTGACAAGGTACAGATTGCCGCGACACGGCAAAGTCCACTATGGCACAGTACAGTATACCGTGTCACGGTAAAATAAGCACGCGTGAAAATGCGGAAATGACGCGGGAAAAGCACCGTGTAGCGGTATATGTACTGCGACACAGTACAGATAGCTATGACACGGTAGTATTGTAAGGAGGGGGTTCCCATCGTAAGGGGTCCTCTCCTTAAATGCCCATGGCCCTTTAAAAGCCTAAGACTTTACACTTGTTAGGGTGTATTAGGATTTGAATTCCAGACTATTTGGGAGACCTTGTATTAGAAATGCAACTCTCATCACGCTTTTTTGTAAGAAACAAGTAGGAGTCGCCAATGAGTTTCAGGAAATCTCATAAACCTCGTTCATGCCTTTCTCCCAAGTAGAGTTCGAGGGATAATTAGCACGAATCATAAGTTTAACCATGCCCAAATCGGTCTACAGAAACAAGAAATGAGTTCGGGAGCGAGGGTACTAAGATAACGTTCCTTTTAGAGGGGAATCGCTATCTTAGCCCTAGTACGGCCTCTACTAGCTCTTCCTTTTTCACAATTTCATTACAAAACAATATATGCAACGCGATACCTAAAACTAAGTTAGTTGATTTCATTTATACGCATTAATCATGTAGGAATTAAATTGCAAAAGTCGTTATTCTTTTTTAATCAATATTCATGAAAGAATAATAAATAAACAATATTCGCCTTGTCTCAAGTAATAAAATAACATTTAATTATTCAAATTCTAATCTTGATTAACGAAAGATTACTATGTTAATTAATTAACTAAAAGTTTGTTTAAAGTGATCAAACAACACTAATTAATCAATTAAAGTTATTTAAACAATAAAAGAAAAGTGATTTATCTAAGTGCTCAGGAAACTAACCGTTCTTCTTTTACGTTAAATCTTCGTTTAATGTGTTTGTGGACTTTCTTTCTTCATCGTACCTTTAAGAACTTCAATGGATGGATTAGGGTTGACGAGTAGTTGGGAAGAAAGAGAGAAAATTAGTATGATAGTAAGAGAAGTAGAGAGATTAGGGTTTTGAGAATTATAAGGTTTTAATTCTGATTTTTCCGGTCCCCGTATTGCTGAACGAAGACCCCTATTTATAGACCGTTGGGATCTAGGTTTAGGGTTTTAAAGTTGCATCACCAGGTGGAGCGTGCAACTCTCTGAGTCACGCGCGCAAGGTGCGCACAACTCGATTGAGTTGCGCCGGTTTGCGGTTTGCCTTATACGAAAACGCGTTTTTATACATTCTATAACATTTAATTGCAAAGTCATATTAAGGATTTTGAGATTTCATTAAAAATCTATGAATTTCTAATTTCCAAATCCATTAGAATTAGGTTAAAATATGTTACGGATCAAAAGTTATAGCCGTTGGAGTGCAAGGGTGTCGGTTTTAGGGCCCGGTTTAGTGTTTTTATCATAACTTCTTCGTTTTGGCTCAAAATTGGGCTTATAATATACTGTTGGAAATATTTTTGAATGGGATATCCATCTGTATAGGACTTGCATGGGAATTTGATGGTTGGTTTATCTGTTTGGATCGGTTTTCAACAATGTAGGTTCCGCTAGATCTAATCATTGCATTTGACGCATTTGGGTCCGTTATTAATCAAGTTTAAAAATGTATGAACACGTTTCAGGCCTAATTAGTAATCGGACAAGGATCTAAGATAACTTGGTCTCAAATATGGGTTTTAAATTACTTCATAATGCTTTTCGTAGTCCATAAACACTTCAACTTTGATCTAAAATGAAGAACGGATTTTTGTAACATCATCGCACTACCTTTTGGTACAAGAGGCCAAAAGTAGGTGTCTACAGATAGCCCCCACTTTGATCGAGTCTAGAATAGACGATGATCAAAGTAGTCAAGGAAATAAATCCGAGACTCATTCTACGAAGTTCTCAAAGAATATAGTATCTTTGAGAAATATTAAGGATGTGGAAACAATCCTTGGTTTGCTAAGTGTTCGAAACAAGTAGCTATTAAAGCTAGGAAATTTTTTTTCCTAGTCTTAACGCGTTAAAGATTCTAGATTGATCCTTTGCAATTGTAGAACGCTTTTACAAGTAAAGGTGTTCTGGGTGATGTCAAGTCATGAGAAGATATCGGTTTTAAAAATGAATAAAAGGGGATGATTTCCTCTCAATCGTGTCATCACTGGTCTAAAGTACCTTGATATGTCATTAAAAATTTAGCCTCACTTTAACAAAGTAAAAGAGATGAAAAAAGGTTTTCGGTATTCGAGCCGGATGTCCACAAGATAGAAATACATGTCTCAGGACTGGAGGCATATATCCAAATCTAGTGAAAGGGAAGAAAGTCAGCAACTCTCTCAGCAGTTTTGTCCACAAGATGAGTACACGTGTCTTAGGTCTGTGGGCACGTGACTACATAGGCTCGACATTGTCTCGTCGCTTCTTTATACAGGGGATGATTCGACACCCTAACCGTCCGGTAAGTTAGTAAGCGCACTAACTACCGTATTTGCTCCCGTTCAAAAAGTGCCTGTTCCTGATTGTTCGGCGCGCCTGTCGACTCGTGAGCTAACGCCTACTATAATTCTCTTCCTTTTAGTTCCGAGAGGTAGATCTCGCAAAGCTTGGGCTGAAGTGAAATTTTACATAAAACCTACGCCGTACGATACGCTATTTGCATTTTTACGCTGCATGAAAACACCTTCCTTTTTGCTTCGGACGTGAAAAAAGAAGAAAACCCGGTCATTTGTAACGTCATTATAGTAAAAAGACAAACATTTCTATGGGTGATTTTACGTAAAGCACCACCACATAACGTCTTAAGGCACTCTTACGAAAAACGTTCAAAACGTATGCTTGGGGAAGGCATTAAGCACGGTGTGAATGCAATATGATGCAAAATACTAATAAAGAAGGAAATAAACTACAGAAAGCAAAGCAATTTAAAAGATTTTGATAATTTGCGCGCCATTACGCCTAATGACGAGCCAAAACCGTTGTAAAATGATCAAATGGATCAAAATCTGGATACTGGTGATTTTAGTGATCAGTATCCGCGCGCTACTCAATAGGTCACGTCGGCGAAGCGCGCCCATCTTTTTGAGTTGTGATGGTCTGTCACGCGCAACTAATTCAGTTGCACTCGACATTTAAGTCAGCAAAAAGAGAATCGCTGAGCGTGATTTTTCATTTCGCTTTCTCTCGTCTTCCTTCACGATTTTCACTTCTTTCACTGTCTAAAGAGCTTGGATTTTCTTGTTTTTCGAAGCTAAAGGAAGTAGATCTCGTCCCTTATTCATATTTCCATAATTCGTTCATTCTTGGCTTAATTTAGGCGATTTTCGAACCGTTAAACCCCAAATTTTGAATTTGGGGGTTTTATATTTGACTTGTTTTCATGAATTTGTTTGTTTATCGTTGTGACATGTTTAAGCAATATATTTCAAACTAGAGTAGTTTGGCTATACTTCGGGCTTTTGAGCCCCTATTTTATGTTATCGAATTTTGTAGCCCCCAACGTTGGGTGACTTCGATGACTTGTTTGTTTTCAATTATTAGACCCTTTCATGTTGCTTGAAATGGGTCTAGAAATCCCATGTTTCGTCTTATTATGATAACAACTAGGATCTTGGAAACGATTAAACTAGTGTGGTTAAATCGTTTTTTGACCATTCTTATTTTTAACAAAGAAAATTAGCTATGTCTAGTAATATTGGTCATTCATTAGAACAAGTAAAAGGAAAAATGAAATGTTGTTCAAAATTTTTTTCGTCTATTCTTGCTACTTTTGAATTCTTTCTTTTAAGTTCAAATTTTGTCACTGTTTTGAATTTCTAGAAAGTATATGTTATCCTCCTTGCGAAATTCCAATATGTGCAACAATGGAGAATAATTTAAATGAAGACTCCTTAATTTAGAATTTAGGAGTCTTTGTTTACATTCTAACTCATGAAATCGTTTGTCTTACATTAATAATGTGTCTTGATACAATTTTCATGATGAATGATTGAGTACTAAACTTTTGTATGAGCAAGTATGATTTTGTTTCTTTTGCTCTATATACTAGTCATACTCTCTAATATCTAGAGTAAATTGAAGTATTGAAACAACAATAATGCACTAAGATTAGATTTTTAAGTTGAACTTGAAAATGGCTTGAGTATGTAACCTGTTTAATGGCCAAGTTGAGTTGCAAACTTAGTTTTTAAAGGAAAAACATGATTATTATATCATTTTGATACATTTGAAAATTGTAAGGCTCGAGATCTACGTAATCCATTTGTAGTTTAGGCGATTCTCGAAAGTAGCTCGAATGGCAAGAATATCTCATTTTGTTTTTTTTATTGATATTGGAGCCCCCATGTGTCGGGTTATTGCGCATTCTTGCTATTTCGCAAGTCTTGGAGCCACGATTGGGGGTAAATTCTAATATATTGCTATTGTTTAGGCCATTCATATGAAATGAACTTGTGTATATATCCTATTTTTGTTTTTGAAATATTTAGGATAGTGATATGACTTTCACATTTTAGTTAAAGTTATTTTCAAGAAAGCAAGTTAGTTTTTTGCTTGTTTATAGACCAAAAACAATGGTGTTTAACGTTTAGTAATCTTACCTAATGTCTAAACGTTTGAAAATATCATTGCAGTGATTTTATTCTTGAAAGTCGATTTAGAACATCAAATATTTTCTTTGTTCTTGTCAATCTTTAATTTTGGTCTTGTAGGTGGTTCGTTTACCATCCCTTAGCCAATCAGAGAGAACAAGTTTGAGCCAAGAAGAAGTCAAATCTTAATTCATTCCTTTTGGAAATACTTTTGTATATACATGTATTATACAAACGGTTATTGAGAATCTAAATATTTATTTATTTTGAGAAAAAAAAAAATTCAGAAAGGAAATTTTGAATTCTATTTTTATTAGAAACATGTTGTTTCGAAAATGAATTTAAAATTTGAAAAGGGTCCAATAGTTTGTTTTGAAAAGAAACTTTTTCTAGTAGGCAAAAATCATAATCATATTATTTTCAAAACTGGACCCAAAATGGAAAGAAAAGTCTAGCTCGTAATTGAGTGTGACTTTTTTGTCCAAGATTGATGAAGGTAAGTTGTAATTTGCAACTTATTTCAACAAAGGTATAAAAATGTGAAAAAACTTTTGTATATCCAATTTTGTTATCTCTCCCTTTTTAGTGTTTGTCATCATTGTCATACTTTGATAATTGAAAGTGAAGTTCTTCCAATTAAAAAGTGTCGTAGTTTGAAAATAAATATTTACCAAACATAGGTTTGATGGAGTCTAAGATTAATTTATAAAATCATTCGAATCATTTTCCAAAATATGATCTTATTTCAAAATAAAAGTTGAGGTGAGACCTATATTTTTATAGCCTCCAAGTGTAAACTTAGGTGGCTTTTGCAATTCATGTATACACATGCTAGGGGATGTTTCTCATGTTTATTTGAAGCCCCAAGGTTTGTATTTTTAATTTGTGGAATATTGCATATGTTTATCATGAATTGTTTAATAAAGTATCATAATTAATTATCTTGGTAAAATAATAGGAAGTGTTATTCTTCCCTTTGTCATTTAAAGAGATTCAGATGTTTCGAAATAAGGTTTACTTGACATTGATTTTGCAGTATAAATAGCGTGTTCAAATCTGTAAATAGATGACACGGCAATAATCGTGTCGTTGAGCTACTACACCTAAATTAAATGAATTTATAACGCTCTACTGACCTAATACGTTTATAGGGTAAATAGAGGGGTCGAACCACAGGGAGAAATGCTTAAGCACTTCATTCATTACCTAGGGTCTAAGCTATCTCGGAACAAGAAGTGTGAATAACTAGAAGGTTAAACTAAGAACGAAATGGATTAAAATTAATATAGCTAGGCACCAAGGGAAATGGGTAGGTGAAGTTGATGCTTGATCATGCAATAACAAAGTAGCATATCAATGGTAAACTAAACATGCACGAATACCGAAGTAAAGGGGTCCAATCTAACCGCCTTTCGGGGTTAATTGGTTTCTCCTAACATAGCCTCTATGTTTCCACATTAGAACCATATATTAGAAGGTGCAAACAAAGAATTATCGATAGTAATGAATCTCAACTAAGTCAACTTCCGTTACTTGTTAGTAAAGACTCATCTTTGATTAACTAACAATGTGTACTTGCAAGAAAGACCAAAGAATATCAAGCATGCAAAGACTTTAATCACCATTAACATAACCCCAACATTATATGCATGAACAATTAGCAACTACACCATCCCCACACCCTTGGCTAGGTGACTACTCAAAAATCATATTGAAAACAATATCAATCAACAAATCAATAAGCATCAACATGATTAATAAGCAAAGAAGAAAAATAAAAGCAAATAAGCAAAATAAAAAACAAAGGTAAAAAGAAAGAGTAAGAGATTGCTCATTAATTGAAGATGAAGGTCTACAAAGGATTGAACAAAACTCCTTCTTCAAAATCCAAGTTCATCAATGAAGAAAACCACACTTTCTCTCTCTACCAATGAAGACTAATAGTGTTTCTCTCTCTAGATTAAGCTAAAATGTAGAAAAATTAAAACTAAGTTAATCTAATCTCTCAAAACAATCTAAGATGGGACTTATATAGTCCGTACAAAGCCAGCTGATAAAAGGAGAGGTCCGACCGAACAGTGGGAAGGTTCGGCCGGACTACAGGGTAGGTTCGGCCGGACTACAGGGTAGGTTCGGCCGGACTACATGGTAGGTTCGGTCGAACCTCCCTGATCCTGGTCTGGTCGAACTCCTGTGGTTCGGCCACTCCTGCAAAACCGCCAAATTTCATCTTGCCCCTGCCTCAATGTTCGGCCGAACCACTGAGCAGGTTCGGCCACACCTTGGTTCGGCCACACCTTCAGGAGGTTCGGCCGAACCTCTTCTGAATCATGCTTCCTGTAGCTTCCCTTGAGCTTAGCTTCCTTCTCTTGAAAATCTCGATGGTTCCTACAAAGCATAAGCATGAAAATCACAATAAGAACAAAGCGAGAAGACTAACAAAAGGGAAGATAAAGGAGAAAGAAAAGAGGAAGCAAAACTAAGTAAAAATGCTTAGAAAAAGGGCCAAACAAGTGCAAATGAGGGGAGAATCCTTAGAGAAAAAGGATAAAAGAGTGGCATAAATGCCACTCATCAAAATCCCCCACACTTGCCTTTTGCTTGTCCTCAAGCAAGGAATACTAAAGCAAAAAGACAACACACACAACAAGCATAATGTGACAAGGGTTCAGAAAATCAATCAAGCCTCACAATGGGAATTGCTCCAAATGGACTCTTACATAGGGACATGAATCAAAGAATGCTTACTTTTCTCAACTTAAAGAGGGGGAACACGTTCTAAGATGCTCATGGTTGAAGGAGACAAACCTAAGCTAAGCGTAGAGAACTAATGATTTCATCCTCTGCCCTAGCTCCAACCAAGACGGTCTGCGTTCTCTCCACTAGCTTCAAATCATCCCCAAGTTAGCTCTTCATGATTCCTCGAGGGAACCGGAAAAAGAAATTTTATGTGGACTCATAAGGTTATCCCGACATCTCAACTATGCACATTCTTTCCATAGGGTTGAAATCTATCTCCCTCCACCGTTCTTTGACCGCACTCCACCAAGTCCAAGGATCTTAACTCGGGTTGTAATGTCATGGCTAGGGGTTAAGGTTGGGAATTAATTTGAAAATTTTGGTGGCAAATCCTAAGTGAAGCAAAAGAGTGGCCATCTCTCAAGAACAACCTAAGAATTGAACCTAAATTCAAATTACAACCTTCAATACAAAATTTCACTACATTACTTCATTTCTCTCATCATTTTCTCTTTCTTTTCTATTTTTTTCAACTCTTCTTTCTTTTTTTTTTCTCTTCTCTTTTTTTTTCTTTTTTTTTCTTTTGGTCTTCATACGTTGCATCCTTCCTCACAAACTTTTTGCAAATATTTTCTTTCATGAACAACTTTCAAAATCTCACTTGAACCAATATTCACAACTTTCTTGCCCTAAAACCAACACTCTCGAATTCGAACCTCAAAAGCCAATGTTTCACTAACTACAAGGGTTGGTAGAACATAGGCCGATAGGTTTGTAATATGGCTAGATCAAGAAAGGGGAATGAGGCCCAAATTGGTTAGCAAGTGGGTGGATGTAAAAATGAAAACCAAATTTGTAACAAAACACAAAGAAAACAAAGAAAAATGAGAAGAAATGCCCTCTTCCTCCTTTAAAGTTGTTTGGTCACGATCTCGGGAGCTAAATACCAACACAAAGATTAAGACATGCATAGTTAAGGATCCAAAGCGCCGCTCACAAGAATGATGAAGGCTAGAACAAATGACCCTGACACGGGATAAAAATAAGCAAATACCAACCAAGGGAATCCTATTCACTACGGAGAACAACACCATCTTACCACTTTCCGTGAACTAGGGGGTTCAAACGTCATCAAAATTTCTAAACCGGGATACCTTAGCTTATAATGTGTCTAATTCAACCTTAAGCATTCTTAAACCGTGTAAACCCTCATCAACTAGGAAGGTAAGCATTCAAAGTCATGTCATAAAAAAGGCACACAAATTCTCTAATCCAAATGAATGAGCAAATCCACATAAAAAATATTTAAACTTGCCATAGTCATGCTTGTTACACAAAAGAGAACAAGAAAAACACACGCAAAGGAGGAAGAAATTAAAAAGGTTCATAATCGAGGCATGTAAATCAAATAAATCCCAATCAACATACAAGTGATCGTTGATATCAACATCAACGATCCCAGGTTCCTTGGAACCAAAATCAATCAACCTTGAACCATTCAACTCTTCCTAAACTAGACCTAAATTAAGCACTCAAAGAAAAAGAAAAGAAAGAGAGGAAAGGTCTCACCGAATGCCGCTTGAAATATAAGACAAGGTAATATATCCAATCTCACCAAGGGAGCTAGTGTTGCTCCTTAACGTCCTACATCTCCGCTTCAAGCTTCAATAAAGATGAGCCAAACAAAAGAAACTACAACAAAACAAGAAAAGGTTAGAAAACAAAGAAAAAGACTAAAGAAATAAACAAAAAGAAGAGAGAAAAAAAAATAAAAAGCTATCTACAAAGTTTGGATTAAGGGGATTTGGATTTTCGGGAAATTTGGGTTTTTTTTCTCGGGAGCATCTCCACCTACAAAAACTCAGGAATCATCAAAGAAAATCATCAGAAATTAGCAAAAATAATCATAAAACATCATCATCATCATCACATCACCACATCAATATCATCACAACATCACCATCTCATTACATCACCATCACAACATCATCACCACCGTCACAACGCCACATCAATACCACAAGGTCACTATCCTCCTTATGTGCAAGCAACTACCCTACCACTCTACCTTCCTATGTACACTTTAACCAACCAAAAGGACATCCTCCCCCACACTATTCTTTTGCTCGTCCCGAGCAAAAGTTACAAGCCAGAAGATCGGGGGGGAGGGAAAAGAACCCTCATCACTGGTTATCATCTCCTCATCCCCTAAGTTGGGGGCAGTTATCAGGATCAAACCCGGGAGTGTCAATGAAAGGGTGGAAGGGTTGGTTAAATTGCTCATAGGGCCACCCTTGGGCACCCCAACCACCATCAAAAGGAGCGGGGGTGGATGTGGATGCCAGGTCATAAGCCGGATCACACCCACCCGGATGATAGGGGTCGTATGGGGGGGTGCCAACGCGTTGGGTAGGGTCGATGGGACCTTCCCAATAGGCGTAGCAAGGGGGGTGGGGTTTTGAGGGTCATAGGATCCCCAATGATTGACCGGCCCCTGATCGGGAAATTTAGTAGTGTCGTTAGTCTACTAACCCTAATCAAATTAACAATTTATAATACCTAAACTACCCTAATACGAGTATAGGGGTAAGTAAAGGGTCGAACCCAAAAGGACTAAGTGTATCAATATATGCTAATTAGACTACTAGGAAAGCTTGTGAGGTAAAGAGAGGTTCAATTAAACACTACTAAGAGCAAATAACTAAAACTAGGCAAAGTGGAATCCAATTACATCAATGCATTCAACAACATCAAACAATTAGATGAAAATGACCTAAATTAGGACGATTAACACATTTAACTCACTCTCGCGCAATTAAGCATGTTAATAATCCTACTAAACTAATTCACTCTCGTGCAACTAGCCTAGCAAAGGTATGGAGGAATTTAGGGCTCTCAAACAACTCACTTTCGCACAATTGATTGAAAACCCAATTAAAAGCATAGAATCAATTAGCTAGAAAGATTCTAATCCATAAAAGTATCATCCATACACAATAATCAAGAAACAATTTCATACTAACCACAATCAATCATTAAATTAATTAACATAACCTTCATCCATTTCCCTAGAACAAAACCTAAACTAACATGGTGAACAAAAACAAGGAAAACAAGGTAAAATAATAATAAAAGCAAGAATCAACCACTAAACTAATTAATCTACTCAAATAAACAAATAAATAAGCAAAAACAATAATAAATGAAAGCAATAAAGGTGAGAGAAAGTTAGGAAGACTCATTGAATTTATGAGAGGAAAAATCCACACATTTGCTTCTTCAAAATCCCAAAAACTCCATGAAAAATCCAATCTTTCTCTCTCTAAACTACTCCTAAACTAGAGAGAGAAAATCCTCATCTAACCCTAAGAGAGAGAAGCTCTCCTAAACTAACTAAGAAAATAGCATAATAGATCCCGCCCTTTTTACAAAGAGTCCCGTCTATATATATGTGGCTCCACACAAAAGAAAAAGACTTGGACAACAAGGCACAAATAAATCGTAAACCTAGTCGTGCGCGCCCGCACATGAGTCTTGTGCGCCCGCACACAGGTGTGTGCGCCCTCTCATTGTAGTGTGCGACCGCAACTTTGTGGGTACGGGGAAAATAAGTGCGCCCGCATATAAGTCATGCGCGCCCGCGCAAAGGTGTGTGCGCCCGCACAGCGGTCGCGCATAGGGTCGCGCAAACTCTCTGGTTTTGCTCTGTTTCTTCAGTCTGGCTGTGCGGGTTCTGACAGGGCTGCGCGCCCGCACAACCTCACATGTGCGCCCGCGCACAAGCCGCACAGCACCCCGCGCACAACAGATAACTTGGCTTCTTGATATCCTTTTTCTTTCGACGCATAATTGCTACAAAACCAAAGCATGGAGATCAAAATAAAAACAAAGAAAATAAGATAAATTAAATAAATTAAGAAAATAAGCTAAAAACTATTAAAAACCACTTAAATACTCGAAATCAAGATAAAAGACGAGAATAAGAGAATAAAGAAATAAAGGACAAAAAGGGTTAAATTATTGGAAAAATAAGCCGAAAAACGACTCAATAAACACCCTAAAAAGTGGCATAAAAGTCACTTATCAGCCCCTCTTGAGGAGGGTGGTAAGGGTAATTCACATAGGGCGCTTGAATGCTCGCTTGCACAAGATTGTCATAATTTACCCTCGCGTAGTACCCCCATTGCTCGATGGAAGCTTGGTTGTCTCGACGGATATCATCGAGGGTACTACGAAGGGCATTGAAATCAAAAGAAGGAATGGAAGAAGAGGAAGATGCCTCACCTCCCCCGCTAAGGGGGGGGGGAATGATTTGTTCCTGATGAAGGACAGACGGAGGTTGAGGAACTCCACCCCGGGCTCTAGTTCGCTTCAGCTCATTGGGGATGTTTTGCTGAGGGATCTTCCATTTGAGAGGAGCGCAGTGGTCCACCGTAGTGAGGTCGGGGTCCGGGAGGACACACCATTCGATCTCCCTATCGACCAAGAGGATGAATCGGCGCTTGCTATTAGTGTAGTTGAGGAAGCGGCTGTGACGGAAGACGCTTATGGAAAGAGCATAGGGAGGGAACTCGTCGGTGAGCTCTTCTCGGGTTTGGTTCACGGGTGGGAGCAATTCAATTTGATCTTTGTATGCTCCATTCTTCAAAGAATGAGCAATGATAGTAATCATGCCACCCATAAATATCTCATCACCGAGACGGTTGTCCCTAGTATCCAAGAGCCGTTGGATGAAGATGGAGGAGCATTGAAATTTGAGCCGTTGAGGATTATCGGCCAAGAATAGGCAAGCAACCTTGTCTTTTACCATGGAGCCGAGGTTGGCTTTGTAGAACACGACATATTGGAGAAGTCGTACAAAATACCTCAAGGCTATATGAATGATGTTGTTGACCTTTGAGGTATTGGTTTGGAACCTATCCTTGTTTGTGATACTCCTCCACCACTCTTGTTCGTTGTAAGGAATGCGATGAGAGGAGGTCATTTCGGACGGGTGATCAAGGCCGGTGGCGTGCCAAAAGAAGATCTCATTTAGATCACTTTCCGTTAGAGAGTGATCCTCGTTGAACATTCTGAAGTGAATCACGAGTTGAGGATCCTCATCGACATCTTCTGGCTCAAAAACATCCTTGCGAAGAGAGGCAAGGAATTCCAAAGTCACACGCTCGTAAGTGTGAGCGTGGAGGTTAATGAAGTCACCCCATCCAAAGTTTTGAGCCAACCTTGTCACCTCATCCAATATTTCCAGCTTCCTCAAAGTTTGAGGGCAAAAGAATCTTGTAGACCAAATCGGACGCTTGACGAGTGACTCATAGATGGGCCAAAATTGCTCGTCCGAAGCAATAATGCCATGATCATTGATGCCGGGAGGAGGTGGGAATTGCAGTCCTGAAGATTCTCCCACTCTCTTCCTCTTTGACTTTCCTTTTCCCTTTTGCCGAACATCTTGATTATACAAATTCACAAAGAGCATATCATTAGGACAAATTGATAAGAAATGACATAAGAAGCCAAGTAGCTAGCCAAGGTAAAAGTGTATGCATGAGAGTATACAATTCAAGGCATGCATGAATACATTTGAACCAAGGTTTTAATAAGAATTCCTATGTCATTCCTATATTAGTCCTAACAAAGTCTAGGTGAAATTTGGCATTATGTCCCCTAATTTTCATGATATCCATTCATCAAACCATCAAAATTAAACCAAAACAATGAATAACAATCTCTAACAACATCCAACTCATGCATTTCTCAATCATAAAATGGTAACATGAACACCCTAGTATGACATCAACAATCTTAAGCAAAGACATTGAGATCAAAATAAAACCAAGGAAAACATGCATAATCATCATAACAACATGTTCTACTATCAACAACCAATCAATTGCAACAAGTCAATCCAAAGAACCACATGAATCAAACAAGTTATTACTAACAATTTTAAGAATACCACAATTCATATTTAAATATGTAAAACATGGAAAAACTATAAGAAATTAAAGAAATAAACTTGCAAAAGCTAGGAAAAACATACCACAATTAATTAAAAGGAAGTAAATACCCAAAAACACCAAAGCACTTAAACCTTTGAAATTGGGGAAAATGGAAAGATGGGTTTTTTGTGAGGAGTTTTTGGTGGAGATTGTAGAAATTGAGTAGATGATGGAGAATAAGTGAGAAAGGGTGAAGATTGGAGTGATTTTGATGGAGATTTGAGGTTGTAAGGGGAGGTGTAATGGAGGTTTAGAGTGAGAAGGAGAAGAAAAGTGTGGGTGACGAAAATGGGAGTGAGGGTCACGAAAATACAGCAACATAAAACTTATGGCAGCAGTTTTTTTTTTTCAAATCTGAAGAGAGGTTCGGCCGAACCAAGGGTATGTTCGGTCGAACCACAGTGAATGTTCGGTCGAACTCCCCTTTGGTTCGGTCGAACCATGGCCAAAACTTAATTATCTGAAATCCGGGCAGAATGTTCCAGCAAATTCGCAAAAATAGAGGAGTGACCGAACCCAGGAAAGTTTGGCCGCACTACAGTATAAGTAGTTCGGTTGAACCATCCAGGGGTTCGGTTGAACCTATGCTGAAACTTCAAGTTTGCAAATTCTGACAGAAAGTTGCTGAAATTTTCTAAAAAATAAGGAGTGACCGAACCAAGGAAAGTTCGGCCGCACTACAATATAAGTTCGGTCGAACCTCCCAGGGGTTCGGTCGAACCTTCTGCCAGAATGCAATATTTTTGTTCTTGGCAGAATGTTGCTATAAATCCTTGAAAATGCTGCAGAGGCCGAACATAAAGTGGTTCCGCCAAACTCCCATAAAGAATCACGCAAGTAAAAATAGTCCTTAACACACATCTAAACACCATACAATCATGCTAGATGCAAAGCATATCAAAAACCCAAGCACAATCAAAACTCTAAAATCCCAACAATCAAAAGTTGTAGATGGAAAAATAGAAGCAACATGAAAAGAAAAAGTAGAAAAGGGTTAGAAACTCGGGTTGCCTCCCGGAAGCGCTTTTGGTTAACGTCGTTAGCTCGACGTTCCTTGAGTTGATCAAGGAGGGTCGAATTGACGATGCATATCAAGAAGTGTCACAAAAACCGGTTCATCACTTGGGAATCCTTTATAATAGGGCTTGAGGCGGTGACCGTTGACTTTGAAAGGAGAGTGGCTATCTTGGGAGATTTTGTAGGCTCCATATGGAAACACTTCCGTGACAATGTATGACCCACTCCACCTTGACCTAAGTTTGCCCGGGAAAAGCTTCAAGCGGGAGTTGAATAGGAGGACTTTTTAGCCTTTGACGAATTCCTTCTTGACAATTTGAGCATCGTGCCAAGCCTTAGTCCGCGCCTTATACATGCTTGCGCTATCGTAGGCATTCATCCTCAACTCCTCTAACTCATGTAGCTCTAGAAGCCTTTGCTCACCCGCACTATGGAGATCAAAGTTGATTTTCTTGATTGCCCAATGTGTTCGATGCTCCATCTCCACGGGCAAATGACAATTTTTCCCATAGACAAGCTTGTAGGGAGTGGTCCCTATTGGAGTTTTGAAGGCGGTCCTATAAGCTCATAGTGAATCAATGAGTTTGGAGGACCAATCCTTCCTTGTCCTAGCAACCGTCTTCTCCAAAATCACCTTGAGCTCTCTATTGGAGACCTCCGCTTGACCACTCGTTTGAGGGTGGTAAGCAAGCCCTCGCTTGTGAGACATCCCATACTTATCAAGTAGTCGAACGAAGGTGTGGTGCTTGAAATGCGATCCCCCATCACTAGTTATTGCTCTTGGAACACCAAATCTTGGGAAGATTACTTTCTTGAAAAGATTGACCACCACCTTAGAGTCATTCGTTGGAGAAGCCACGGCCTCCGCCCACTTAGACACATAGTCAACGGCGACCAAAATATACTTGTTCCCATGTGAAGAAATGAAAGGGCCCATGAAGTCTATAGCCCACACATCAAAAACTTCAAGCTTAAGGATGGGGTTTTGCGGCATTTCATCCCTTCTAGAAATATTCCCCATCCGTTGACATCTATCACAAGTTTTGACAAATATCTAAGCATCCTTGAATAGAGAAGGCCAAAAGAGCATAGATTGAAGGACCTTTGAGGCGGTCTTTTGAGCACTCATATGCCCACCACAGGGAGAAGAGTGGCACATATGGAGAACACTTTGAACCTCGTCGTTGGGGACACATCTCCTCAACAAACCATGGACCCCTCTTTTCAATAAAATGGGATCATCCCAAATGTATCTCTTGGCCTCGTGCTTGAGTTTTTGACGTTGTTGCGAAGTGAAATCCGGCGGTATGGCACTGCAAGTTAAGTAATTCACAATATCCGCATACCACAGCTCCGATTTCACTTCAAGAACATAAAGCACATCATCTCTTAGAGCGTCCTCTATTGGCAAGCCATCATCTTCAAACCTTGCACCGCCCAACCTTGAGAGGTGATTCGCCACCACATTCTCGGCTCCCTTCTTGTCTCTCATCTCATAATAGAAGTCTTGGAGGAATAAAACCCATCTCAACAACCTTGGTTTAGCTTCCTTCTTCCCTATCAAATATTTGAGAGCCGAGTGGTCGGTATACACAATTGTCTTAGAATCAATGAGGTAGGTTCTAAACTTCTCAAATTAATGGATAACCGCTAGGAACTCCTTCTCGGTAGTTGTGTAGTTTCGTTGGGCATCATTGAGAGTTTTAGACAAATAATGTATGACATTAAGTTTCCCATCCTTTCGTTGTCCAAGAACCGATCCAATAGCCTCGTCGCTTGCATCGTACATGAGCTCAAATGAAAGAGACCAATCCGGACCTTGGACAATAGGAGCGGTGCAAAGGGCTTCTTTCAACCTGCAAAAGGACTTATGACAAGCATCATCAAACACAAACTCCTTATCTTGTTGCAATAGGGATGTGAGAGGCTTAGCGATCATTGAAAAATCTTTTATAAAGCGCCGATAGAACCCGGCATGGCCAAGAAAAGACCTCACTTCCCTCACGTTGGTGGGAGGAGAAAGTATTTCGATGACCTCAACCTTGGCTCTATCAACCTCAATGCCGGCATCGGAAATTTTGTGCCCAAGAACAATCCCACTTTCCACCACAAAGTGGAACTTTTCCCAATTCAACACGAGGTTAGCCCTCTCACACCTTTCTAAGCAACGAGATAAATTAGATAGACAATCTTCATAGGTGGCTCCTCCAACGGAGAAGTCATCAATGAAGACTTCTATCTTATCCTCAATCATATCACTAAAAATGGACATCATGCAACGTTGGAATGTTGCGGGGGCATTATAAAGCCCAAAAGGCATCCTACGATACGCATAAGTACCTTAGGGGCATGTGAAAGTTGTCTTCTCTTGATCCTTGGGGTCAATCGGGATTTGGAAAAATCCCGAGTAACCATCAAGGAAACAATAGAAGGAATGCTTTGTAAGCCTTTCCAACATTTGATCAATGAACGGTAGTGGAAAATGATCTTTGCATGTACTTGTGTTAAATTGGCAATAGCCAATACACATGCGCCAACCGGTAACAAGTCTAGTGGGTACTAGTTGATCATGATTATTTTTCACTACCGTCATGCCCCCTTTCTTAGGCACAACTTGCACGGGAGATACCCAATCACTATGAGCAATTGGGTAAATAATTCCCGCATCAAGAAGCTTAGCCACTTCCTTCCGCACAACCTCTTGCATGGAAGGGTTAAGCTTTCTTTGCCTTTGCCTAACGGGTTTGACATCTCCCTCTAGATCAATTTTGCGCAAACATAAAGATGGACTAATACCTTTGATATCATCAATGGTATAACCCAAAGCTTTCTTGTGTTTTCTCAAAACATTGATCAAGAGGGAGGTTTGCTCCTCCGTTATGTTAGAATTTACAATCACGGGGAAAGACTCATTTGGACCAAGAAATGCATACCTCAATCCCAAAGGTAGAGGTTTCAAGTCTACCTTTGGTGCCCCCTTACCATTGGGGCTCTCTTCTCTTTCTTCAACTTGAAAGAGGTCATGAATGTAAGGAGTCTCTTCTTACATGCTCTCGCCTTTGCACTCCTTCTTGTTTTCCTCAAGCAAATCCTCATACAATTGTATGTCTTCTTTGTGAGTACCTATCTTTGATTCATTCAACAACACACTTTCAAGAGGATCATTAGTAGCATACAAGTGGGAGCGAGAAAATTCATTAAGAACGGTATCAAGAACATCTATCCTAAAGCATTCACCACTTGAGGAGGGTTGTTGCATGACATTATTCAAATCAAACTCAATAGAATCATTGTAAATTTTCAAGGATATCTTCCCCTCCTTCACATCGATGATAGCTCTAGAAGTAGCTAGAAATGCCCTACCCAAAATTATAGGAATCCTCTCATCCTCATCTATCTCTAGCACATATAAATCCACGGGGAATGTGAACTTTCCTACCCTAAGGGGAATGTCCTCAACTTTGCCCATGGGAAACTTAACGGAACGGTCCGCTAGTTGGAGAGTAATGTTAGTGGGAGAGAGGGTTCCTACACTAAGCTTTTGGTAGACGGAATAGGGCATGAGACTCACACTTGCTCCTAAATCACACAAGGCTTTATCAAATTCAATGCCATTGATAGAACAAGGGATGGAAAAGTTACCCGGATCTTTCAATTTGGTAGGTAGTTTGTTGGAAAGAATTGCACTACAATTGGCGGTCAAACTCACCGTCTCACACTCCCTTCTCCCACTCAAAAGATCTTTCAAAAATTTGGAATAGTGGGGCATTTGCTTCATAGCATCAACAAAAGGGACGGAAATATGCAAATTCTTAATGACTACCAAAAACTTCCCAAATTGGGCATCAAGTTTAGCTCTCACAAATCGTTGTGGAAAGGGTAGCTTCTCCTTTCTAGGTTGGCGATTTAAGGGCAAGGGGGTGGCTTCTTTTTCCTTGGGCACCTCAACAAATTTTTCCTTTTCAACACTCAAGGGCTCATTGGGTTTTTCACCCTCATTCTCTAACTCCACCTCTTCTTGGGGTTCTTACTTAATTAAAGGGTCACTCCCTACTACCTTCCCACTCCTAGTTGTCATGACATACAAAGGTTTTGGGTTGTCTCCTTGACTTGGGATGTAAGAAGAAGAAGAATAAGAAGAAGAAGAAGAAGAAGAAGAAGGGGATGAATTAGATGCAAGTTGAGCAATTTGGGTCTCAAGCATTTTCATATGAGCATTGGTTCGTTTTTGGGCCTCTTCATGTTTCTTTTGATCCTCCTCACGCATTTTTAAAAGAGCATCTAATTTAGCCATCACGGGATCTATTAGAGGGGCTTCAAGTTAAAGAGGTTGTTGAGGTGGAGGAATTTGGGGTTGATGGAAACCCGGAGGCCTATTAGTTTGGGCATAGTTAGAAACAAATTGGCCCCTATTCCCTCCGGTGCCTTGGTTAGGAACATTGCTTTGTTGATTATTTCCCATGTTACCTTGGTCACCAATATTTTGATTTTGATGGTCATGGTATCGGGAATTAGGTTGTTGGTTTTGATTACCATACCCCCTTTGGTTAGAGTAGCCTCTTCCATTGAAATTGGAAGGGCCTCCCCCACCATGGTATTGGTTATCATAACCACCACCACTTTGGTTCCAACCACGGTTTCCACCTTGATTCCAATTCCCCATTTGATTGGAGTTTGGCCTCAAGTTTCCTACATTTCCCATTCTAGGAGAAAAATTCATAGCATTGACATTTTCCATATTACCATCATATTCATGGGAAGGGGGTTGAACTTCACAAGCATATACACAATGAGAGGTAACATGATCATAGGTTTTACAATTAGAACAAAACATGCATCCTTGGGGCATTATATTATAAGAAGAGGGGGGGGGGAAGTATCCATACCATTGCCTCCCTTGGTTGAAGGGGAGGTATTACCATGAGGGTTGGACCTCTCTTTAATCAATTCATCCATTTGCTTGGTCATTTTGGAGATTTGGGTAGAAAGGTTGTTGATTGCGTTGGCTTGCTCCAATGCATAAACACCCTTGCTAGAAGTAGCATCCCTTTCTCCTTCGTACCAATCATCATAGTGCTTTGCGGCCTCCTCTATAATACAATCCACTTCATGCTCTCCTTTGTACATGATTGGACCACCGGCCGCGGCGTCTAGGCTTGTTCTTCCTTGAGGTGTGAGACCTCCATAGAAAGTGTGAATGAGTTGATACTTGGGTATCCCATGGTGTGGGCATTAACGTTGAAGCTCTTTGTATCGTTCCCATGCCGCACTTAGAGACTCACCACTCTTTTGGCGAAAACCTTGAATCAAAGATCGAGCCTCGACGATCTTCCTATGGTTATAAAACCTCCTCAAGAAAGTCGTAGTCACTTGGTCCCATGTTGTGAGAGAATTCGGGGGCACCTCCTTCTCTAGCCATTCTAGACCTCTCCCAATTAGCGAAAATGGAAACATTTTGAGGCGAATATATTCTTGAGTCACTCCATTGGCCTTTATTGTGTCACAATATTTCTCAAACTCTTTTAGGTGCTCATGAGGACTCTCAAACTTTCCACCCGAGAATTGTTTCCTCTCAATCAAGGCAATCAAATTAGGCTTGATCTCGAAATTGTTGGCTTGAGTAGTAGGAGTTAGGATCCCACTTTGCGCTCTAAAAGCTTTGGGGGCCCCAAGACGACTCAAAGGCGTATTCTCTCCCATATTAGAACCTTCTTCACTCTCGAACTTATAGGTTGAGAAAGGGTTGATTTCTGAACTCGAAGATGATTTAGGGCTATCTAATTCTTCATTTGAGGGTGAAGAGGGTGGAGTATCTTCTAATTCTACTACTTCTCTCGTTGGAGTGTGGGAACTTCTACTCCTTGCTCTTTCTTCTCTTCGAAGTAGGGACAAAGACCTCTCTAGCTCTGGATCGATGGGAATCAAAGATCTTGAGCGGGTTCGTCCTCTGTTCATACAACAAAGCTAAGAAGAACGTAAGCACTGACAAGTAACAAAAGTAGCAAACACTAACATATAAAGACGAGATAGTCACAAACAAGCAATGAAATAGCAATGGAAACCGTCTCCCCGGCAACGGCGCCATTTTGACAAGGCAATAATCGCGTCGTTGAGCGACTAAACCTAAATCAAATGAATTTATAATGCTTTACTTACCTAATACGTGTATAGGGTAAATAGAGGGGTCGAACCACAGGGAGAAATGCTTAAGCACTTCATTCATTACCTAGGGTCTAAGCTATCTCAGAACAAGAAGTGTGAATAACTAGAAGGTTAAACTAAGAACAAAATGGATTAAAAGTAATATAGCTAGGCACCAAGGGAAATGGGTAGGTGAAGTTGACGCTTGATCATGCAATAACAAAGTAGCATATCAATGGTAAACTAAACATGCATGAATACCGAAGTAAAGGGGTCCAATCTAACCGCCTTCTGGGGTTAATTGGTTTCTCCTAATATAGCCTCTATGTTTCCACATTAGAACCATACATTAGAAGGTGCAAACAAATAATTATCGATAGTAATGAATCTCAACTAAGTCAACTTCCGTTACTTGTTAGTAAAGACTCATCTTTGATCAACTAACAATGTGCACTTGCAAGAAAGACCAAAAAATATCAAGCATGCAAAGACTTTAATCACCATTAACATAACCCAAACATTATAAGCATGAACAATTAGCAACTACACCATCCCCACACCCTTGGCTAAGTGACTACTCAAAAATAATATTGAAAACAATATAAATCATTAAATCAATAAGCATGAACATGATTAATAAGCAAAGAAGAAAAATCAAAGCAAATAAGCAAAATAAAAACAAAGATAAAGAGAAAGAGTAAGAGGTGCTCATTAATTGAAGATGAAGGTCTACAAAGGATTGAACAAAACTCCTTCTTCAAAATCCAAGTTCATCAATGAAGAAAACCACACTTTCTCTCTCTACTAATAAAGACTAATAGTGTTTCTCTCTCTAGATTAAGCTAAAATGTAGAAAAATTAAAACTAAGTTAATCTAATCTCTCAAAACGTTCTAAGATGGGACTTATATAGTCCGTACAAAGCCAACTAATAAAAGGAGAGGTCCGACCGAACAATGGGAAGGTTCGGCCGGACTACAGGGTAGGTTCGGCCGGACTACAGGGTAGGTTCGGCCGGACTACAGGGTAGGTTCGGCCGGACTACATGGTAGGTTCGGCCGAACCATGGGTAGGTTCGGTCGAACCTTCCTGATCCTGGTCTGGTCAAACTCCTGTGGTTCGGCCACTCCTGCAAAACCGCCAAATTTAATCTTGCCCCTGCCTCAACGTTCGGCCGAACCACTGAGCAGGTTCGACCACACCTTCAGGAGGTTCGGCTGAACCTCTTCTGAATCATGCTTCCTCCAACTTCCCTTGAGCTTAGCTTCCTCCTCTTGAAAATCCCGATGGTTCCTACAAAGCATAAGCATGAAAATCACAATAAGAACAAAGCGAGAAGACTAACAAAAGGGAAGATAAAAGAGAAAGAAAAGAGGAAGCAAAACTAAGTAAAAATGCTTAGAAAAAGGGCCAAACAAGTGCAAATGAGGGGAGAATCCGTAGAGAAAAAGGATAAAAGAGTGGCATAAATGCCACTCATCAATAGAGAGAAGTGGGGATGTCCTGGCTTTATTAAGCCCACCAATTAGAGTCAAAGGGCGAAAAAATTATAATATTTTCGAGTATTTTAGATACCAAATGGGAGGGATTATACCGACTTACCCTCTTATAGAAGAATAAAAAAGAAAATTAGACATGTTTTTGAAAATCAAGGATTATTGACTTAATATTTGAATCATCATGATGACTTAGTAGTGAGGTATACGTGTGATAGCGATAACGATCATTTTTTTTTCATGTACCGATCATGTTTAATCAATATTCCTTGCTTAGAGAAGATGGAGATATCCCACATAGGCGGACATTTTAGTTGCTCATGACAAGTGTAAAGACCAATTCTCAAGAGTTGTAAAAGACATCTAAAGTTGACGTCGAGGTTGTTGATATTTTAAATCAATTTATTATATTAACTCTTTTTCTTTTAGGTAATGTATATAGAACTTGAATTACCTTTGTAATAAATAGCCCTATTATTAAAAGAAAATAAGATGATTGTTTTTTTTAGAGTGATAGTCATCTCATTTTTCTTGCCAAAAGTTATAGAAAACATCGAATTTAGCTTGATTCGATTGCTTTACTAAATTGGTTTCATCAAGCCAATGGCTATCAAATAATCAAAATCATTTGATTTTTTTACAATTTTTTTTTATGATTTTGTAATCATAACTCAACACTTCATGCATTTTATATATGGGCATGACTACTCAATAGTAGGTCCATATGTGCAAAGTCCTAAGGTCGGCCATATTTTCATGGAATGATGATTTTTGTACACGGTTATGGTCTACCACAAGGAGGGCCTTTCCAAGTTTGTAACATGGCTAGGCTTGGGGTTATGAAGAAAGGATAAGCTCATGTATACTCTCAAAATCCCTTACTTTTGGTGCTTCTCGAATTAAAACCTTTCTGTTTTGTGTGGCAACTTCCTACATTAGGTGCCTTTTCCTTGTCATATCTTCTTTCTTTTTTTTGACATGTTTTATTTTGGGTTTAGAACGATTTTTTCGTTTGCATTTGATCTTTCCTTTTGGGTTTAGACTAACTTTGTGTCCCCCTCTTATGTTTCGTTCCCCCAATTTCCTATTTGTATCTTTGCACCATTCCCATCCTAAGGAATGAAATAATGTAGGTTGAATAATTAAGGCTCAATTGATGAGGCTCAAAAGGGCTGTTAAAAAGATGGATTTTCTCTAAGGTTAAAAACATGAGATTATATATGTGGAGTTTCAAGTTGCCTCCTTTGTTGGTGAAATCATCATATCCTTTCTTTGTGGGCCAAAGATGGGCCTCTTTTTGTTCGATAAATCTAGTAAGCCAAAGCTTATCAAGATTCTTAAGGTGTTGAGTATGTATGCCTTTTGATATTGCCTGTTTGTATGTATACGTTTTATTTAATTCAAGTCAATAACAATAAAGATATTAAAAAGAGAACAAGATAGACGAACTTGAAAATATATTTTTTATTCATTAATTAATGAGAGTACAAAATAAGTAGATTCAACAGCATGAATCTCTTAGTCTATCATAAAAAAACAAAGGAAAGAAACAAAACAAGACCTAGGGTGCTACATGTTGAATTGTTGACAACTTCTTGATATTGCGTCTTCGAGATTTGTCCGTTTCTGACGTAGGTGAAATCCTCTCTAAAAATGAAGTCCATCTATATGATTCATGGTTTCATTTATCAAGTCCCTCTCAATTAATGTTCCCATAGTATAGACTTTTTGAAATGCGTCTAAACCATGGTATTGTAAATGGCACTTCTATGGTAGAGACATATTGTCTATGAACTTTGGGACAAGCTCATGATCCGGAGGTCTTTGTGGAATAAGAGCAACCTTTGATCGCCACCTAGAAAAGAAGTCAATGAAGCCTTCTTCTTCCCCTTGCTTAAGCAATTCGAGATCGCGCAAGGTAGTTGTGAGCTCAATGTTATCTCCATATTGGGTTAAAAAAGCTTTTACAACGTCACTCCAAGTGGAAGTTTGTTTTGCATCGAGGTTATAAAACCATGATCTAGCAGTTTGGTCCAATGAAAGAGGAAAGGTACATAAATATAGGCTTGGCTCAACCCCTTTTAATGCCATAATTCCAATAAAGCTCATTCGGTGAGATCTAGGATTGTCTGTAACCTTAAAGGTTGGCAAATCTGTAGTCAAGAACTTTTCTTGGAGAGTCTTGCCACTAGGTTGTGGTGCAAGCTCATAATTGAAATACTTATTCCCTGAGTTAGCTCGAAGGACAAGTTTCTCCAAGGCCTCTACTCTTTCGGCTCTTGCTTTTTCTTGCAGATTGTTTTCTTTTTCTTTTTCTGCTTTTATTTTACCCTTTTCGGCTTTTTTATGGCCTTTCATTTGGGCTTCTTCTTCTCGTAGGGCCTTTAGGTTTTGGAGTTCCTCTCTAAGTTTCTCCAATGCTGCTTTGCCACCCATGATTGGACAAGTATGCGGATGTGGAAGATGATCTAGTAATGTGTATCACGAGAAATTGAGCGCGTTCACTTAAACCTTTTCTGCCAAGCTTTCAAACAAAGAACCAAAGTCAAAATGATTGTTTTACTTCTCTTTTTTATCCTTGTAATATGAATTCACTTTAAGCAAATTTTTTTGATGAAAAATGTCAAAAAATTCACGAACAATCATTAATGGAATGTTATGATTTGTGTTAACTTCAACAAGGTTATCATCTAAGGATTTTACTTTAAATGAATTGTTTTCGAAAAAGGTAGAAGAGAAAGAGAAGAAAGTTGAATTGAAAATGCGCATCAAATTTTTAGGAATATTAATAGACTAGAACATACTCCATAAAATGATCAATATACTATAGTATTTGTTGATCATTTAGATTACAATAGAGATCAATATCGTTTTTTTTCCCCTCATATTGCTTATCTTTAAAGGATAATATACTACTATTTGTTTAAAAAGAACGATATCCTCCGATTGTAAAATCCAAGAAATAATTAAATCATTTTCTCGGTTTTATCATTGATTATCTTCTCTCTTTTTTTTTTGAGAATAATATATATATTTTTTTTGTATCATACTATATTTTTTTAACAACGACATTTTTTTTTCGTTCTATTTTTCTCTTTTTTTTTTTTTGTGTGAGGCAATCATCCCAAGTAAAGTTCTCGGGATTTTCTTTTTAAACCATAGAAGAGGTAAATAAATTATACTCTTAAATCAAGGTTGACCAATTACAACTAAAAACACGATGAACACGAAAATAAGCACGTTTAAGAAAAAACATATTGATGACATCCTATTAAGAGATGCGAACTTCTAATGACAAACCTCATTAGAAGTAATGTCATTAGCTCGGTTATCAAGTACGTAAATGAATCATCATAATAAAAAATACGGCTATTTCACCAAATGCCACTGAGCAATTTAAAAATTCAACAAATGCTATCGGACTTTTTAGAATACACCAAACGCCACCCAATTTTTAAAAAATTCACCCAGTGCCATTAATGACCAACGGCCATTAACTTCGTTAGTAATTAAGAGTTAATCATGACACGTGTCATGATATAATTGGACCATATATCTTAATTCATAAAAATTAAAAAAACAAAAAACAAAAAAAATTATTAAAAAAAAAAAAACAAAAAATTAAAAAATAACCCCCAAATTTTTCCCTTCCCAGCCATCCCCACCAACGTTAAACCCTAGCCCTTCCCCTCAACTCGCCGGAAAACGGCCGGTCACCACCTTAACCACCAACAATCGGCCATCCAACCCTTGATCTCCCCACCTGACCTACTGCCGACCCCCAAAACCTCCCTCACTAACTGCCCCGACCCCATAAAATCGCAAACACGAGTATCACCCACCCCAAAAACCACCCACACAACCACCAGTAAAAATCCCCTCCTCCCTTCTCCCACCGTCAAAACGACCGATTTTGAGGGTGGGGAAAAGGGAGTAGGGGCTTTTTACTGGTGGTTTTTTGGGTCGGGGCGGATATGCGGGTGGTTTTTGGGGTCAGGACAAGCAGCGTGGGTGGCTTTGGGGGTCGGGGGGGGGGGGTCAGGTGGGTAGCTAAAGGGTCGGCCGACCGATTGTTGGTGGTTAGGGTGGTGGCCGACCGTTTTCCAGCGAGATGAGGGGAGGGGCTAGGGTTTGGCGGTGGTTGCGAAAATTTTGAGTTTTTTTTTTAATTTTAATAAATTAAGATAAATGGTGCAATTATATAATGACACGTGTCATGATTAACCCCTAATTACTAACGGAGTTAACGGCCGTTGGTCATTAATGGCACCTGGTGAATTTCTTAAAAACTGGGTGGCATTTGGTGAATTCTGAAAAGTCCGATGGAATTCGGTGAATTTTTAAATTGCTTAGTGTCATTCGGTGAAATAGCCTTAAAAATAGTATCACGCATAATTTACCGTCTTGCGCTAAGGTGGAAAGTGCATCTTCAAGAGTAGCATCTACCACATGCGGGTTTTTTTTTTCTTTTGTTTTTTTTTTTTTTTTTTTTTTTGCGAAAACGCAAAAAGAACGATAAAAAAAACATGTTTTTCGAAAAAAGACGATCATAGTAAATGTTAGACAACGTTGTTAGCTAAAGAGATATTTTTAGCACCTACTTAACGATTAACCTTGAAGCGGTAGTATCGTTTTCTACGTAAGTTATTGTTCGTAATGAGTCAAAGTCAACGTTGAACAGTGGGCGCGCGCAAGACACGGTGTTGTGCAGAGGTGCTGCACGCAACTTCTGAACTTGCGCGTGCCACTTGGTAGGTTAGACAATTTTTTATTTATTTTTATTTCTTTTTTTTTTTGCGAAAACGCAAAAAGAACTATAATTTTTTTTTATTCTTTTTTTTTTTTAAAACCATAATTTTTGCGAATTTTTTTTTTATTATATCTAGGTAACAAGTTGGAATTAGTTAGATTAGACACGAAGCAAATATTCATGTAGTCATATAAGCACATAAAATGAACCGTCAAAGCATACAATGTCATTCTAAGGTCAAGGCTTGGGTGTCCAAAGGTACCATATCTTAAGGGACGATGCACGAATCAATCACTCAACGAGTTGACCCACGACATAGCCCTCCCAACATTTTGTTGGCGATATGGGTGGGATGATTGTTATTGATTTTGGGATAAAAGCCTAGTGTTGGCAACCCCTAGTCAATGAGCCAATCCCCAATGGTTAAACTGTGCTATGATTAAGCATGATGTAGTGTTTCTTGTTTGGCTTTTACTTTTGTGAAAAAGGAAGATATTATGCGTTCGAGTCTCGCTCTCTAACTAGAGATTATCCAAGTTAGTTCTTGTTACAATCCATAGGCAACTTAGTGTCGGAAACCTTGAACCCTAACTACGAAACAATCTTGTAACCTCTAAGTTCCCAACAGAGTCGCTACTGTAAGGAAGGGGTTCCCATCGTAAGGGGTTCTCTCCTTAAATGCCCATGGCCCTTTAAAAGTTTAGGACTTTACACTTTTTTGGGTGTATTTGGATTTGAAATCCTGATTGTTTGGGAGACCTTGAATTAGAAATGATACTCTCATCACGCTTTTTTGTAAGAAACAAGTAGGAGTCGCCAATGAGGTTTAGGAAAACTCATAAACCTTGTTCATGCCTTTCTCCCAAGTAGAGTTCGAGGGATAATTAGCACGAATCAGAAGTTTACCCATCCCCAAATTAGTCTACATAAGCCAAAAATGAGTTTGGGAGCAAGGGTACTAATATGACGTTCCTTTTAGAGGGGAACCGCTATCTTAGCCCTAGTACGACCTCTACTAGCTCTTCCTTTTTCACAATTTCATTACCAAACAATATATGCAACGCGATACCTAAAACTAAGTTAGTTTATTTTATTTACACGCATTAATCATGTAGGAATTAAATTGCAAAATTCGTTATTCTTTAGTTATTTGTACCTTTCACACCATGGTTTAAGGACGAAACCTCGATCGGGTGACGTATGTAATCCTTGGAGTGCTTAAGGGAAGAATGGTGTAATTAAGAATATAGGTTTAAGGCTTCGAATATGAGAGAGAGAGAGAAGAGAATGATTTTTGGCGTAAAAGAGAGGAAGAGATAAGGATTTGGTGCCACGAACTGCAAAAAGGAGACTACGTCCTATTTATAGGGAGAATGAGCAGAGGTAACACACGGAACCCTAAAAAGATAAAACCCTAAAAATAACTCCATCTACACGGAAAAATGCGTCATGACACGGCAAGGTTTCCCATGACGCGAGGCAAATTTTTGTTACGCGGGACAGATTTAACCTACAGAGGATAAAAGCGCGTGAAGAATTACGCGGAGAAAATACGGAAAAATCCCGTGTCACGGTATGTGTACAGCGACGAGGTACAGGTTGCCGCGACACGACAAAGTCCACTATGACACGGTACATTATATCGTGTCACGGTGACATAAGCACGCGTGAAAATACGGAAATGACGCGGGAAAAAAACCGTGTAACGGTATATGTACCGCGACACGGTACATATAGCTATGACACGGTAATATTGTAAGGAGGAGGTTCCCATCGTAAGGGGTCCTCTCCCTAAATGCCCATGGCCCTTTAAAAGCCTAAGACTTTACACTTGTTAAGGTGTATTAGGATTTGAATTCCAGACTATTTGGGAGACCTTGTATTAGAAATGCAACTCTCATCACGCTTTTTTGTAAGAAACAAGTAGGAGTCGCCAATGAGTTTCAGGAAAACTCATAAACTTCGTTCATGCCTTTCTCCCAAGTAGAGTTCGAGGGATAATGAGCACGAATCATAAGTTTACCCATGCCCAAATCGGTCTACGGAAACCAAAAATTAGTTCGGGAGCGAGGGTACTAAGATAACATTCCTTTTAGAGGGGAATCACTATCTTAGCCCTAGTACGGCCTCAACTAGCTCTTCCTTTTTCACAATTTCATTACTAAATAATATATGCAACGCGATACCTAAAACTAAGTTAGTTGATTTCATTTACACGCATTAATCATGTAGGAATTAAATTGCAAAAGTCGTTATTCTTTTTTAATCAATATTCATGAAAGAATAATAAATAAACAATATTCGCCTTGTCTCAAGTGATAAAACAACAACTAATTATTCAAATTCTAATCTTCATTAACAAAAGATTACTATGTTAATTAATTAAATAAAAGTTTGTTTAAAGTGATCAAACAACACTAATTAATCAATTAAAGTTATTTAAACAATAAAAGAAAAGTAATTTATATAAGTGCTTAGGAAACTAACCGTTATTCTTTTACATTAAATCTCCGTTTAATGTGTTTGTGGACTTTCTTTCTTCTTTGTACCTTTAAGAACTTCAATGGATGGATTAGGGTTGAAGAGTAGTTGGGAAGAAAGAGAGAAAAGTAGTATGATAGTAAGAAAAGTGGAGAGATTAGGGTTTTGAGAATAATAGGGTTTTAATTCTGATTTTTCCGGTCACCGTATTGCTGAACGAAGACCCCTATTTATAAACCGCTAGGATCTAGGTTTAGTGTTTTAGAGCTGCGTTATCAGGTGGCGCGTGCAACTCTCTGAGTCGCGCGCTTCTCAATGAGTTGCGAGCGCAAGGTGCGCACAACTCGATTGAGTTGCGCTGGTTTGCGGTTTGCCTTATACAAAAACGCGTTTTTAAACATTCCATAACTTTTAATTGCAAAGTCAGATTAAGGAGTTTGAGATATCATTAGAAAGCTATGAATTTCTAATTTACAACTCTGTTTGAATTAGGTTAAAATATGTTACGGATCAAAAGTTATAGCCGTTGGAATGCAAGGGTGTCGGTTTTAGGGCCCGGTTTAGTGTTTTTATCATAACTTCTTCGTTTTGGCTCAAAATTGGGCTTATAATATACTGTTGGAAATCTTTTTGAATGGGATATCCATCTGTATAGGACTTGCATGGGAATTTGATGGTTGGTTTATCTGTTTGGATCGGTTTTCAACAATGTAGGTTCCGCTAGATCTAATCATTGCATTTGACGCATTTGGGTCCGTTATTAATCAAGTTTAAAAATGTATGAACACGTTTCAGGCCTAATTAGTAATCGGACAAGGATCTAAGATAACTTGGTCTCAAATATGGGTTTTAAATTACTTCATAATGCTTTTCGTAGTCCATAAACACTTCAACTTTGATCTAACATGAAGAACGGATTTTTATAACATCATCGCACTTCCTTTTGGTACAAGAGGCCAAAAGTAGGTGTCTACAGATAGCCCCCACTTTGATCAAGTCTAGAATAGACGATGATCAAAGTAGTCAAGGAAATAAATTCGAGACTCATTCGGCGAAGTTCTCAAAGAATATAGTATCTTTCAGAAATGTTAAGGATGTGGAAACAATCCTTGGTTCGCTAAGTGTTCGAAACAAGTAGCTATTAAGGCTAGGAAAAGTTTTTTCCTAGTCTTAATGCGCTAAAGATTCTAGATTGATCCTTTGCAATTGTAGAACGCTTTTACAAGTAAAGGTGTTTTGGGTGATGTCAAGTCATGAGAAGAGATTGGTTTTAAAAAAGAATAAAAGGGGATGCTTTCCTCTCAATCGTGTCATCGTTGGTCTAAAGTACCTCGATATGTCATTGAAAATTTAGCCTGACTTTAACAAAGTAAAAGAGATGAAAAGGGGTTTTCGGTATTCGACCCAAAATGGTTCGTTATTCGAGCCGGATGTCCACAAGATAGAAATACATGTCTCAGGACTGGAGGCATATATCCAAATCTAGTGAGAGGGAAGAAAGTTAGCAACTCTCTCAACAGTTTTGTCCACAAGATGAGTACACGTGTCTCAGGTATGTGGGCACGTGATTACATAGGCGCGACATTGTCTCGTCGCTTCTTTATACAGGGGATGATTCGACACCCTAAATGTGCGGTAAGTTAGTAAGCGCACTAACTACCGTATTTGCTCCCATTCAAGAAGTGCCTATTTCTGATTGTTCGGTGCGCCTGTCGACTAGTGAGCTAACGCCTACAATAATTCTCTTCCTTTTAGTTCCGAGAGGTAGATCTCGCAAAGCTTGGGCTGAAGTGACATTTTACATAAAACCTACGCCGTACGATACGCTATTTGCATTTTTACGCTGCATGAAAACACCTTCCTTTTTGCTTCGAACGTGAAAAAAGAAGAAAACCCGGACATTTGTAACGTCATTATAGTAAAAAGACAAAAATTTCTATGGGTGCTTTTACGTAAAGCACCACCACATAACGTCTTAAGGCACTCTTACGAAAAACGTTCAAAACGTATGCTTGGGGAAGGCACAAAGCACGGTGTGAATGCAATATGATGCAAAATACTAATAAAGAAGGAAATAAACTACAGAAAGCAAAGCAATTTAAAAGATTTTGATAATTTGCGCGCCATTACGCCTAATGATGAGCCAAAACCGTTGTAAAATGATCAAATGGATCAAAATCTGGATACTGGTGATTTTAGTGATCAGTATCCGCGTGCTACTCAATAGGTCACGCCGGCGAAGCGCGCCCATATTTTTGAGTAGCGATGGTTTGTCACGCGCAACTAATTCAGTTGCACTCGACATTTAAGTCAGCAAAAAGAGAATCGTTGAGCGTGATTTTTCATTTCGCTTTCTCTCTTCTTCCTTCGCGATTTTCACTTCTTTCACCCTCTAAAGAGCTTGGATTTTCTTGTTTTTCGAAGCTAAAGGAAGTAGATCTCGTCCCTTATTCATATTTTCCATAATTCGTTCATTCTTGGCTTAATTTAGGCGATTTTCGAACCGTTATACCCCAAATTTTGAATTTGGGGGTTTTATATTTGACTTGTTTTCATGAATTTGTTTATTTATCGTTGTGACATGTTTAAGAAATATATTGCAACAAATTTCATTTGAAGTGATAAAGTATTGATTCATTATGAGCATGTCAAGCATATATGTGTCTTTTTTTTGTTCTAATTTTGACTTTGTGCTTGAACTTTATTTCTCTTTTTTTTTTCTCATATATACTATACTTATTAATTTTAATTTAAATTGAAGTGTTTAGAACAACAATTATGCATTAAAATTATAAATGAAAATTTGAACTTCTATAATAGCATGAATTTGTTCTTGCGACTCATGTTTTTTTTTTCATGCGTAAGTTTCAAAATTGGTTTTATAAATGATAAAAATAACCAACAGTTATTGTTATTCACTTATAAAACTGTGATCTCAAGATTTGCACAAAACTTGTTAGTTTAGCGAATTCTTGAAGACATCATCGAACTAGAGTAGTTTGGCTATACTTCGGGCTTTTGAGCCCCTATTTTATGTTATCGAATTTTGTAGCCCCCAATGTTGGGTGACTTCGATGACTTGTTTGTTTTCAATTATTAGACCCTTTCATGTTGCTTGAAATGGGTCTAGAAATCCCATGTTTTGTCTTATTACGATAACAACTAGGATCTTGGAAACGATTAAACTAGTGTGGTTAAATCGTTTTTTGACCATTCTTATTTTTAACAAAGAAAATTTGCCATGTCTAGTAATATTAGTCATTCATTAGAACAAGTAAAAGGAAAAATGAAATGTTGTTCAAAACTTTTTTCGTCTATTCTTGCTACTTTTGAATTCTTTCTTTTAAGTTCAAATTTTGTCACTGTTTTGAATTTCTAGATAGTATATGTTACCCTCCTTGTGAAATTCCAATATGTGCAACAATGGAGAATAATTTAAATGAAGACTTCTTAATTTAGAATTTAGGAGTCTTTGTTTACATTCTAACTCATGAAATCGTTTGTCTTACATTAATAATGTGTCTTGATACAATTTTCATGATGAATGATTGAGTACTAAAATTTCGTAAGAGCAGGTATGATTTTGTTTCTTTTGCTCTATACTAGTCATACTCTCTAGTATCTAGAGTAAATTGAAGTATTGAAACAACAATTATACACTTAGATTAGTTTTTTAAGTTGAACTTGAAAATGGCTTGAGTATGTAACCTGTTTAAGGGCCAAGTTCAGTTGCAAACTTAGTTTTCAAAGGAACAACATGATTATTATATCATTTTGATACATTTGAAAATTGTAAGGCTCGAGATCTACGTAATCCATTTGTAGTTTAGGCGATTCTCGAAAGTAGCTCAAATGGCATGAATATCTCATTTTGTTTTTTTTTTATTGATATTGGAGCCCCCATGTGTCGAGTTATTGTGCATTCTTGCTATTTCGCAAGTCTTGGAGCCCCCAATTGGGGGTAAATTATAATGACTTGCTATTGTTTAGGCCATTCATGTGAAATGGACCTGTGTATATATCCTATTTTTGTTTTTGAAATATTTAGGACAGTGATATAGCTTTCACATTTTAGTTAAAGTTATTTTCAAGAAAGCAAGTTAGTTTTTTGCTTGTTTATAGACCAAAAACAATGGTGTTTAACGTTTAGTAATCTTACCTAATGTCTAAACGTTTGAAAAGATCATTGTGGTGATTTTATTCTTCAAAGTTTATTTAGAACATCAAATATTTTCTTTGTTCTTGTCAATCTTTAATTTTGGTCTTGTAGGTGGTTCGTTTACCATCCCTTAGCCAATAAGCGAGAACAAGTTTGAGCCAAGAAGAAGTCAAATCTTAATTCATTCCTTTTGGAAATATTTATGTATGTACATGTATTATACAAACGGTTATTGAGAATCTAAATATTTATTTATTTTGAGAAAAAAAAAATTCAGAAAGGAAATTTTGAATACTATTTTTATTAGAAACATGTTGTTTCGAAAAAGAATTCAAAATTTGAAAAGGGTCCAATAGTTTGTTTTGAAAAAAAACTATTTCTATTAGGCAAAAATCATAATCATATTATTTTCAAAACTGAACCCAAAATGGAAAGAAAAGTCTAGCTCGTAATTTAGTGTGACTTTTTTGTCCAAGATTGATGAAGGTAAGTTGTAATTTGCAACTTATTTCAACAAAGATATAAAAATGTGAGAAAACTTTTGTATATCCAAATTTGTTATCTCTCCCTTTTTAGTGTTTGTCAACATTGTCATACTTTGATAATTGAAAGTGAAATTCTTCCAATTAAAAAGTGTCGTAGTTTAAAAATAAATATTTACCAAACTTAGGTTTAATGGAGTCTAAGATTAATTAATAAAATCATTCGAATCATTTTCCAAAATATGATCTTATTTCAAAATAAAAGTTAAGGTGAGACCTATATTTTTATAGCCTCCAAGTGTAACCTTAGGTGGCTTTTGCAATTCATGTACACACATGCTAAGGGATGTTTCTCATGTTTATTTGAAGCCCCAAGGTTTGTATTTTTAATTTGTGGAATATTGCATATGTTTATCATGAATTGTTTAATAAAGTATCATAATTAATTATCTTTGTCAAATAATAGGAAGTGTTATTCTTCCCTTTGTCATTAATAGTGATTAAGATGGTTCGTAATAAGGTTTGCATGACATTGATTTTGCAGCATAAATAGCGTGTTCAAATCTGTAAATAGAGAGAAGTGGGGATGTCCTGGCTTTATTAAGCCCCCAATTAGAGGCAAAGGGCGAATTTTTTTTAATATTTTCGAGTATTTTAGATACCAAATGGGAGGGATCATCCCGACTTACCCCCTTATAAAAGAAATGAACAAAATAGATGGATTTGTATAAAAAGAAAGGGGAATCCAACTTTCCCATAAAAGAATAAAGAAAGAAAATTAGACATGTTTTCGAAAATCAAGGATTATTGACTTAATATTTGAATCATCGTAATGACTTAGCAGTGAGGTATACGTGTGATAGTGATAACGGTCATTTTTTTTTCATATACCGATCATGTTTAATCAATATTCCTCACTTAGAGAAGATGGAGATATCCCACATAGGCGGATATTTTAGTTGCTCATGACAAGTGAATAGACCAATTCTCAAGAGTTGTAAAAGACATCTAAAGTTGACGTCGAGGCTGTTGATATTTTAAATCAATTTATTATATTAACTCTTTTTCTTTTAGGCAATGTGTATAGAACTTGAATTACCTTTGTAATAAATAGCCGTATTATTAAAAGAAAATAATATGATTGTTTTTTTTAGAGTGATAGTCATCTCATTTTTCTTGCCAAAAGATATGGAAAACATCGAATTAACTTGATTTGATTGCTTTACTAAATTGGTTTCATCAAGCCAATGGCTATCAAATCATCCTAATCATTTGAATTTTTTTAATTTTTTTATAATTTTGTAATCATAACTCAACACTTCATGCATTTTATATATGGGCATGACTACTCAATAGTAGGTCCATATGTGCAAAGGCCTAAGGTTGTCCATATTTTCATGGAATGATTATTTTGGTACATGGTTATGGTCTACCACAAGGAGGGCCTTTCCAAGGTTGTAACATGGCTAGGCTTGGGGTTATGAAGAATGGATAAGCTCATGTATACTCTCAAAATCCCTTACTTTTGGAGCTTCTTGAATTAAAACCTTTCTGATTTGTGTGGCAACTTCCTATATTAGGTGCCTTTTCCTTGTGATCGAGGAATTTAGTAGTGTCGTTAGTCTACTAACGCTAATCAAATTAATAATTTATGATACCTAAACTACCCTAATACGAGTATAGGGGTAAGTAAAGGGTCGAACCCAAAAGGACTAAGTGTATCAATCTATGCTAATTAGACTACTAGGAAAGCTTGTGAGGTAAAGAGAGGTTCAACTAAACACTACTAAGAGTAAATAACTAAAACTAGGGAAAGTGGAATCCAATTACATCAATGCATTCAACAACATCAAACAATTAGATGAAAATGACCTCAATTAGGACGATTAACACATTTAACTCACTCTTGCGCAATTAAGCATGTTAATTATCCTACTAAACTAATTCACTCTCGTGCAACTAGCCTAGCAAAGGTATGGAAGAATTTAGACCCTCAATTAACTCACTTTCGCACAATTGATTGAAAGCACGATTAAGAATATAGAATCAATTAGCTAGAAAGATTCTAATCCATAAAAGCATCATCCATACACAATAATCAAGAAACAATTCCATACTAGCCACAATCAATCATTAAATTAATTAACATAACCTTCATCCATTTCCCTAGAACAAACCTAAACTAACACGGTGAACAAAAACAAGGAAAACAAGGTAAAATAATAATAAAAGCAAGAATCAACCACTAAACTAATTAATCTACTCAAATAAACAAATAAATAAGCAAAAACAATAATAAATGAAAGCAATAAAGGTGAGAGAAAGTTAGGAAGACTCATTGAATTTATGAGAGGAAAAATCCACACATTTGCTTCTTCAAAATCCCAAAAACTCCATGAAAAATCCAATCTTTCTCTCTCTAAACTACTCCTAAACTAGAGAGAGAAAATCCTCATCTAACCCTAAGAGAGAGAAGCTCTCCTAAACTAACTAAGAAAATAGCATAATAGATCCCCCCCTTTTTACAAAGAGTCCCGTCTATATATATGTGGCTCCACCCAAAAGAAAGAGACTTGGACAACAAGGCGCAAAAAAATCGTAAATCCAGTCGTGCGCGCCCGCACATGAGTCCTGTGCGCCCGCACACAATGTGTGTGCGCCCTCTCATCGTAGTGTGCGACTGCAACTTTGTGGGTACGGGGAAAATGAGCGCGCCCGCACATGAGTCATGCGCGCCCGCGCAAATGTGTGTGCGCCCGCACAGTGGTCGCGCATAGGGTCGCGCAAACTCTCTGGTTTTGCTCTGTTTCTTCAGTCTGGCTGTGCGGGTTCTGACAGGGCTGCGCGCCCGCACAGCCTCACATGTGCGCCCGCGCATAAGCCGCACAACACCCCGCGCACAACAGATAACTTGGCTTCTTGATATCCTCTTTCTTTCGGCGCATAATACCTACAAAACCAAAGCATGGAGATCAAAATAAAAACAAAGCGAGAAGACTAAGAAAAGGGAAGAAAAGGGAGAAAAGGAAAGAGGGAGCAAAACTAACTAAAAACTAATAAAAAGGGCAAAATCACACAAAATAAAGATAAAAGATGAGAATAAAGAAATAATAGAATTAAAGGATAAAAAGGGGGAAATTATTGGAAAATAAGCCTGAATACGACTCAATAAACACCCTAAAAGTGACATAAAAGCCACTTATCAAACTCCCCCAAGCTTACCTTTTGCTCGTCCTCGAGCAAATTAACATGAATACACGAAAGAAGGAGAATGATTTATTCAAGCAAAGCTAAAACACTTAAGGAGACAAGAATGTACACTAACTCACTTTCGTAGGAATCACGGTCACTTTTAGCAACTAATGACAAGCCTGTTAAACCCCTAGATCGCCCTAGAGGACGAGTGTGCTCTCGTGAGGGTGTTCTAAGAGTTTAACCCACAAGTCTTAATAAAAACCAAGGCAAGGCAATAAAAAGAAAAGAAAAAGAAATATAAAACGAGAAAGAAAAACACAAGTTCATATTTGGACAAGAGAGAGGAACAAGCACCGATGGATGCAAACCTTTCTAAATAGACAAACATATGCACGTTCCAAGATGTCAATGGTTGATTGAAACATAACATATGCTAAGCATAGAGAAATAATGAGGACTCAATCCACCCTAGCCTCAACAAATCGGGCCGCGTTCTCTCCACTAGCTTCAAATCAACCCTTAAGCTAGCTTCTCATGATTCCACGAAGGAATCGGAAAAAGATAAAGAAATGAAAAACTTTGAGAAGGTTATCCCGACATCTCAACTATGCATACTCTCTCCATAGGTTTGAAATCTATCTCCCTCCACCGTTCTTTGACTTAACCCCACTAAAGTCTAAGGGACTTTTATTAGGTTGTAACGTAAGGCTAAGGGTTAAGGCGGGGTAAAATTGTGAAAATTTTGGTGATATTTCCTGAGTGAAGCAAAAGAGTGGCCTACTCTCAAAAACAAACTCAAGAAGTCACAAAATATCAAACAAAAATACCAATAATGCCAACTCCCACAAGCTTACTCAACACTAACACACAATATATACAAAAAAAATGAAGGAACGCTCCCCCCCCCCAAGCTTGAACGAAGCATTGTCCTCAATGCTTAAACAAGGGAAGAAAACGAAACCAAACTAAAATATATTATTTGTGTTTATTTGTTTCTTTTTATTTTTTATTTTATTTTATTTTATTTTTTTTATGTGTCCTTGCCTTTTTCTATCCATGGACGGCTTTTTCTTGAAACTTCATTTGATTATCTTGAATTGCATCTTTCTTCTCGAACTTTTTGCATATTATCTTCAAGCTCAACTTTCAAATCCGTACTTAAACCAATTCACAAAGTTTTCTTGCTCATGATCAACACTCTCAAAACTCAAACCTCACATGCCTATGCTTCACTAACTAAAAGGGTTGGTAAACATAGGCCATTGGGTTTGTAATGCGGTTTAAACAAGAGCGGGAAACATTAGGCTCAAATTGGTTAATAAGTAGGTTGATGCAAAATAGAAAATCAAATTTGTAACAAAATAAAAAGAAGATAAAGAAAAATGAGAAAAGGTGTCCTTTTCCTCCCCTAGAGAGGCCCGATAACGATCTTGGGAGCTAGAGGTCAAAACAAGGATTAAGACATGCATAGTCAAGGATCCTAAATAGCCGCTCAACAAGGTGATGAAGGCTAGAACAAATGAAGCTCACAAGGGATTTTAACCAAACAAATACCAACTAAGGGTTTCAAATCCACTATAGAGAGCAACTCCATCTTACCACATTCCCGTGAACTAAGGCTTCATGGACCCCTAAAAGTTCTTAAACCGGCAACCTTAGCATATAGTATCCTAGAGTCAACCAATGACACTCTCAAACCGTGCACACATTTACCACTTAGGAAGAAAAACATTCAAGAATTCAAGTCCCAAAACAATATGTCCAAAATAAGAACAAACAAAACACATTTTGCCAAAATTACCTTGAAAGTAAACCAAAATCTTTTTGGATTTTTCAAAACAAAAGAAAAGGCATGGAAATGCATATACTCAAGTGCATGGCATTAATGAATCAACATCCCACCAAAGCATGATAGAATACCCTCACCCAAGCTTGAATGAGACAATATACTCAAACATAAACTAAATAATCCATGGGAGGGGACAAGAAAGAAATCAACCCAACAAACCAACACATGTTCAACGAGTCACCAACCATTAGAGAAAGAGCTAAGAAAGATGTTACCGGATATTGGTGGGTGTAATTTCCCGCAAATGAACCAATTTAACCTTTCAAAGCCGATTTCCTCTTGAATTGAATCTTGATTTCCTTATGCTAGCAAAAATAGGCGTCAAACTTCCTTGGTTCTTGATCCAAACCAATGCATAAGAGTATATCAAGCCATGTACCTAACAAAAGTCACACAAACATTTCCATGAGAGAAAATCTAATCTAAAAAGAAAAGAAAAGAAAATGAAAGCAATAAAAACCTCGGGTTACTTCCCGAGAAAGGCTTGTTTAACGTCCAAGCGAGACCGCTCTAGTAAATAATATTGCAACGAACGCAAGAGCTTATCAAATGCACTACTACACATTTCATATGATAACAAGTAGGCAAATGATGGGAGGAGGACGTGCAACAAGATTATTGCACGTAAATGAGGAGGAAGATGCCAAAAGAAAGAAGAAAAATCAAAAGAAAAATCAAGAAAATAAGAAGGGGAAGAAGAAGAAAAATAAGGAAAAGAATAAAAAGGCAAAACCTCCTCGAAATCTTTTTGGGTGGCACAATCACCCATTTCCTCAATAATAGGAGGATGAAAAGTAAAAGTCTCATCAAACAAGAGAGGGTCCTCAATAGGCTTTAAGACAAAAGAGGGGAGGAACATAGGATAGTAGGGGATGTGATCAAATTTCCTTGAGAAAGGGACATGAGGAAGGGGAGGAGAAACAATGGTCTCACAAAGCCTCACATCATCAACGAGGGCATGAAAATCAATCATAGAATCCTCAAAAGAACACTCATGACTCACATCTCCCTCAAACAAAAACTCTCCAATAGAAACAACCTCATCCTCCTCTCTATCACAATGATGAACAATAACTCCCTCAAGATCCTCAAAGCCTAGAGTCTCTAAACCATGCATGAAAGGATAAAGGGTTCTCTCAAATTCATCCCTTTCCCATGAAGCATTGCCAATGAACTCTTTCAAGAGGCTATAATGTTTTGTTACACCTTCAATGAACATACTAGCCATAACCTCAAATGAGTCCAAAGACTCATGGATGGAAGGGTCACAAACATGCAAGGTAGACTCATCAAGATCGGGAAGGGGGTTGGAAACCTCAAAATCGACATTTTCTTCATTCACAACTCTTCCACCATCACTCAAGGGACTCTCAATCTCTCTTGATTGCTCAAACTCATCATCATCATCCTCATGAGCCAATGTTTAGGCGCTTTATGCTAAGTGAGACTAAAGCTTGTCGATCCTTAATGCACGCTTGAACTTTCCTGCCTTGATATTTGCTGAATTTTCAGCGGTGGTAGTACGTCGGCGCATTTGCTACTTGTGTACAATTATGTTGGTGCCTTTTACTGCTTATGAAACATTATGTCGGTGCCTTTGCGATGAGCCAATGTTTAGGCGCTTTGAGCTAAGTGAGACGATCTTTTATAAGGTCGATAACCTATTGTGATTGTAATCGAGCCGATTACTTAATCATGTCAAATTGCTTATAGGGGCTAACTAGCATACCAAGGAATCCAAAATTTCTACATAAAGTCAACATAATCATTTATGAGGGCCACGTATTCTGTCGCCACACCAGCACACGCTTGAAGGCACTGTCGCTGCTGTTCTGCTCTATCGCTAGGCGACGAAGACCAGCGCCTAGCAACGAACTTGTTGTCTGGCGACGGAGTCGGGTTTTCGAAATAAAAACCCTTTCTTCCCCATTTGGCGTGGATGTTGCTGTTGCTTGCCCGCATTAGCTCGAGATTTTGAATTGATTGTTCTTGCTCGTTTGTCCACCAAATTCACTAAAATTTAATGCAAATCAAAGCTTGTCTCATCTATTTTGCGGATATATGTATGTTTTTCTCAAACATAACTCAATTTTTGCTGAATTTGGATATGTTCTTGCGCGGGTTTTCAAAAAAATAAAACCCATTTATTCTTAATTTTCTTTGTTTATCAAAGTTTACACTTTGAAATTGCTGGATTATGTTTATATATCATGTTTTGAGCATTTTGAGACTTATTTTACCCAATTTGGTGAAGTAATGAGCAATTTGCCATTGTTGACCCTCTTGAGTTCGTGAAAATAATGTAGCCTTGTCTTAGTTTTTTGCTAGCCTTTTTTGTCAAAATTTGTCACAGTATTTATCATAATAATGCAAGAAATTGTTTGATTGCTAAAATTTTCTATTTATGCTCAAATTGAAATTGTGCTCTGTTTTAGTACTACGTACTAACATAGTATCATGCGGCTAGGCGAACCTTAAATACTATAGAACCCTAAGGCTCGGGTTCTCGTTCTCATTCTAGAGAGACTCATCGGGAGGACAATCCCATAGTCACCTCCTCTTCTTTAGGGAGGTTTCCAGAGTGGGATGAGCACACTCTGTACTTTGCTGCAGAGGTCCACATTTGAGAGCGCGTTCGTCAAGGGATTCTAAGCGGGAGGGTCCGTAGCCATGGTTCTGGCAACACGACCATTGGCTCTTTGTACAATACTTACTTCCGCGACCTTGTCGGTTTGTGCCTTTTATGGGAGTCATGTGGCTTCACTCCTTTGCTGCAAGCCACTAAGGCTAGGTACTCTTTCAGACAAAGCCCTCATGTAGTCTGATCTTTGGTGGAGTTCTTTTGGGACACCACCAACACTTTTCACTTTCCTTTGGGTAAGCTGATGGTTACCCCCAGTGAATTTAGTTTCATTACGGGATTAGAGTTCACTTCGGTCCCTCTTCCTTTCGATAGCGAGATCACGGTCTTTTATCCAAAGGTACTGGAACTATTGGGAACTATCATTATTGGACGCAACTTAGCACTAGGTATATCCGCCTGAGCACGCTTAGTGCAGCATTTCAGGATCATGCGACCACCCCAAAGAACCGGGTGCGCATTTTTGCTCTTATCGTATCGTAAGGACCTTTTCCTCTAATAGAGGTAGTTGAGTGCTACTCTACTACCAGCCTGCTATTCGTGACCTTGCTTCAGTCGGGTCATATGATTGGGCCAGCTTGGCCTATGCGGACTTCTTAGTCGGGCTGCAACTTTCTAGTTGTCATAGCTCCATCGAGGGAGATATTGCACTTTCAGATTTTAGAGAGTCGTAGAGGTACACTTTATTCCTTATAAAGTTAGCTCTAGACCTATTTTAGCACCATTGACATTTCATCGTTTTCGTAGATCTAGTTCTACGAGCACTTTCAACCTCTTGCACCAGCGAGACCTTCACCTCGCAAGCTCCTTATTGCTGCCTGTTGGGGAGGTCGTCATAGTGCAAATGTCACTTCTAGGCGCATTCGAGAGTTGATCCTCTTGGTATGTTTTTCAGCTACTCGCTTTTTATTCCTTTTGGTAGGTTTTTTTCTTTTGAGTATGCATTTTGCAGGAGCCGGCCATAGAGTTTCGGTCGTGGGCTGATTTCGACATTCTTGCTCTTGCTGCGCAATACACCGCTCAGCGTCGCTATTTCCAGGGGACGTATGATGTTGCGGTGTATCTAGGCGAGAGAGCGGCTATTCAGCACTCCTTAGAGGCCTTTATTGTTCCTTCTCGCACACCTCGGCATATATTCGTTAAGGCAAGATTGAGAACTTTGGAGAGTAGAGCGCTAGAGGGCACGCCTTGGCGGACGCACGTTCTCCCGGAGCTGTGCTATTCAGAGGAATATATTCATTTGACCATCTGATATGTCTTACTTTCGCAGGGATAACCAATTCCTCCTGATACGCGACCGAGACTTCAGGCTAGGAGAGAGAGGTCCAACTCGAGACGTTGTCGTACCTCTTTTAGGGTTGAGGGTTGTCGATCGGAGCGGCTCTTCTTTATAGACCGGATGGTTCGGGGTCTTTATCTAAGGCTGCACATGCTAGGCCAGTAGGCTAAGGAGGCATGCTATCGACTCCTTTAGTAGGTGGTGGGACGTATGAGGTTGGCTCGTCGTCGCAGCAACCGCCGTAGCCTCAGCCATTGGCTATTGAGCTTCATAGTGAGCCTGGATGGGCTGGCCTTACGCTGTCGATCTCGACTGTTGGCGATCTTGGGGCCAGTGAGGGGCATACTCAATGATCTACATTGTTCTTTGATACGTTGGGAGTGCCTCCTCTAGCACCATAGTTGTACCTGTGCTTATTTTATTCGACTTATAGGACTTTGCTAATATGTATGACTTCTACATTAGACATATTGTATATACAAATTTATTATGCTTATTTTATCTTTGCATTTTATTTTTTATTTTATGTGCATGTGAGTGTGATTGTGTGCAAAAAAATTTGTGACTAAATTTAGCGCAAAGCAAAAAAAAAAAAATCCATTATTTTTATTTGTAATGGAGGGTATCCGACTTTCTCCCCCAAAAAGAAAAAATAAAAAATAAAATTTTGACTAACATAAGCCTAAAATTAATTAAGCTTAAATTAATCGAAAAAAGTGTTTGAAAGAAGTCAAAAACATAAAGTCAATGCACAAAAATCGTGTCGTAATCAAAGAAAACATATGGGTTTCATAGTGCGAATAAGCTGGCATTGAACCGACTATCTGTCGCCAAGCGCTGACATCGTTGTCAGACGCTGGTTTCGTTGCAAGGCGACAAGCCTCGTCGCCAGGCATTGTTCCTGTCTTCTGGCAACAAACTCTTTTTCTTCGAATCCATTCGGAAAACAAACTTCCCAGTTTTGTCGATAAATAGCCCCAAAATCTGCTGAATTTTGTATATTTCAAACAAATTAAAATAATAGTTATAGCTTTAATTCTCTTTAAGCAATCATGTCAAAGAGTTTTAGTAATCTTACTCGTGAGTGGTGTCGTTCTTTGACTGCTAGGGAGAGATAAGAGCTTGATTTCTTTCATATGGGAGGTATTTATGGTATTAAGGGGGTAGATATAGATATAGATTTTATTCATACCACCTTAGAATATTGGGATCCAGACACGCATTGCTTTAGACTAGGCTGTGAAGAAATTAGTCCTTTACTGGAAGAATTTGGTGCCATTCTAGGCTTTCACTCAATGGATTTTGCGGTACTTCCTAATATTAGTGAATATTATTATAAAGATTTTGAGCACTTCTTTAATTTGAAAGACAGAGACCTAACAAATATTGTAGATGGTATTGTAGTTAATCTGAAAGAATATGCACGCCACTACTTTGATAGACCATATTCTGAGTCTTTTCATATTTATAAAAGAATATCTTTTCTCTTTTGCATGCTTAGCCAATATCTCCTCAATAGTAGTAATAATCATGAGGGTCAAGCAATTTTAGTGTCTGTGATGGAACAAATTGAATAAGGGAGGAATCCAATGCCATTAATTGTTAAAGAAACAATGCTTAGTTTTGATGAATTAAAAAAAAATCCAAAAGCACCTTTTCGAGGCTCTCCAATTTTATTACAGGTAGAAAAATAATATTTTTAATTACAGAAATCAAAAACATATATTTTTGTATAGTAATAATAATTATTTGCATTAAACTTTTTCACGGATGTGGCTATTGAAGAGACTATAATTAATTAGTCCTTCTGACAACATTGAAAAATACACTCCAAACTGCTTTGTGAGGCGAAAGATGCGCTTTTCCATAAAGATTTGTCGCCGGGAGTGGAGCAAAATATTCGCCTCTAGTGATTTTGTTATCAAATGGATCATCCCGTGGTGGAAAATTGAGAAGATGGTTGGTGTAAACAAGCAACCCTTCTGCCGTCTTCCAAGCTTATCCAAGATGACTTTTTATTACCCCTGCAGGGTAAAAAGACAGTATGGCCTTACTGAAACAATTCCTTCTGGAGATCATTATCGTCCTTATGAAATCCTTATTTCACAAGAAGTAGAGAGGTTTGACACTTATTGGAGTGCAAGGCCTTATGGGAAGTGGTTACCCAAAGGTTCCTCCTTCTTTGTCCAAGGATGTGAAGCATTGGCTTCTTAATAAGCCTAAAAAGGACAAGAAGAAAGATCAAAATAGAACCAATGTGAAGAATCGTCTGGGTGACAAGATAGCTCTCGTTAAGAAACGCTTAGGTGAAAGATTTGAGTTCAAAACACCTATGATGTCTAAGAAGAAGGACACTACTAAAGGCAAATAGAATAGGAAAGCTGACTCTAAAGAAAAGAAAATTTTGATAGAGAAGAAACATGGTGTACTAGCTAAAGGAGAAACTATTTACTCCAAAATTGAGTGTATATCCTCTAAAGGATGCCTACTAGAAAAAGTAATTGACGATGATGAAGAAGCTAACAAGACTTGGAAGAGAGCAAAGAAGGAGAAGAAAGATTGAAGCAATACTTAACTTTCAATTTATTATACAAAATTAATATTTTTCGTCAATTTATTTTACTAAGCTTTTATTTAAATTCCATCAATAATGTAATTTTACTTTATTTTATTAATGCAATTTTAGCTTTTTTAAAAATGAAATCAACATTTATATTACACTCTTTATTAAAACAATGAAAACACTTAATTAATCTGAATATATTCGAGTATAAAAGTACCAAATTTCAAAAAAACACTGAAATATGCCCAGTTTAATGCGAAAAATTAGCGTCAAAGTTGATGTCCGTCGCCAAGCGTTGTCCCCGTCGCCAAACGATGCTGCTCGTCGCCAGGCGATGTCTTCGTCGCTAGACGACAACTGTTCTGGAGTGCGCTTGCAATTATTTGCGCTAATTTCTCCGAGTTGACTTGCTAGAATGCGAGATTTATAAAAATTAAAGTGGTCACACCCTATAAGGGTTGCCTACGTATCCTTTCCTAAGGAATCAGGCCAAACATAGCCCTCTTGAGTGTCCTACTCAAGTAATTATGGGTAGTACTTCTTAAGTTGGTCAAGATTTGTCATGTTTGAAAATCCATTGCCATCCATATCAGTTAGTTTCGCAGCTCCTCCTAATAGGATAGTTTTGACAATATATGGCCTAGACTAATTTTGTTTAAACTTGCCTCTTGGGTCTTAAACATTTTTCCTTAATGCTTTTAGGACCAAGTATCCAACTTTAATATTCCTTGTCTTGACTTTCTTGTTAAAGTGCCTATCCATATGTGTTTGATAACATTGAGTACGATGTAAAGCCTCTAGTCGCTTTTTATCAAGTAGAATTAGCTCTTCATATCTCGCTCTTGTCCATTCTACTTCATTGGGTTTAATTTCTAACGCGATGCGTAGAGAAGGTATTTCTAGCTCTACAGGTTATACGACATCCATTCCATAGACTAAGGAAAATGGCGTATTCCCTGTTGATGACCGAACTGACATGCGATATCCCCACACTGCAAAGTGGAGTTTGTCAGGCTAATATTTATAATTTTTTGTCATCTTCTTGATGATTGTCTTTAAATTTTTATTAGCTACCTCAAAGGCACCATTTGCCTAAGGCCTATATAGAGAAGAATAATGGTGTTTAATGCCATACTTTTATAACAATTCTTCACATTTAGCTTGAAAGTGAGTTCTATGGTCACTTATCATTTCATGTGGTATTCCATATCGACAAAAAATGTTTCTTTCCATAAAGTGTGCTACATGTTTTGTAGTGAGTTTAGCATATGATTTTGTTTCAACCCATTTAGTGAAATAATCAATTGCTACTTGTAGAAACCTAAAAATGTCTCCTTAAAACCATACCCGATGATGAACAACCTTTCACCGTCACTATTGGTCGGGTTCAGTATTTAATCCTTAGAGGGCTTAAAAAATCATATTAAATTAAATTTAATTTTTGAATAGTCCAGGAATCAGTCTTGATGTTTAGTCAAAGCATAGTTTTAACTTTAGCCCAAACCTTTTTTATTTTATTGTTTTATTATTTATTTTGGCTTAACTTTTTATTTATTTTATTCACTTATTTTCTTATTTTAGCCCAAATAATAATAAATCAGAAAGGGCCCGAAATTATCAATCGGTACTTAAAATGCTAAACGAAATTAGGGTTAAAAATGAATTCAGACGGAAAAACAGGCTTAAAACTCCCGCGTCAAGGCATTGTTCTACCGTGTCACAGGAAACTCTCCCATCTGACAGTGAGATTCCCCGTGACACAGGACACCTGATGTGACACAGGGATTTCCGTGTCCTTTCCGCGTAAACCCTTAATGCGTTTTCTCCCCCGTTCACTAAATATTTCCCGTGTCACACAACATTACATCGTCTCACGGGAATGTTTCCTGTCTGACGGTGGCATTTTCCCGTGTCACAGTACACTTTGCCGTGTCGCGGTATATTTTTTAGGGTTTTTATCATTTTAGGGTTCCGTGTGTTTCCTCAGCACATTTTTTCTATAAATACCCCCTCTTTTCTGATGTACAAGTGTAGACACCTAAAAATGTCTCCCCAAAACCAAGCCCGATGATAAATAACCTTTCACCGCCGCCATTGGTCGGGTTTAGTATTTAATCCCGAGAGTGCTTAAAATATCGTATTAAATTCTTATTTTCGAAAGGTCTATGGATCAGTCTTGTTGTTTGGTAAAAACATAGTTTTAATTTGTTAATTAATTTTAAGCCCAAACCTTTTTATTATTTTATTATTATGTTTGGCCAAAATATTTTATTTATTTTTATTTTCTTTTTTTAGCCCGAATAATAAAAGTAAGAAAAAAGCCCGAAATTATCAATCGGCACTTAAAAAGCCGAAAGAAAGTAGGGTAAAAATGAATTTAGACGGAAAAAAGGACTGGAACTGACCGTGTCACGATCAAGCTTGACCGTGTCACGGGAACTCTTCCCGTCTGATGGTGGGACTTCCCGTGACACGAGAGGTCTGCCGTGACACGGGGAATTCCGTGTCCTTTCCGCGTAAACCCTTAACGCGTTTTCCGTTCCGTTTTCTAAAAATTTCCCGCGACACTCCAAAAACTGACCGTGTCACGGGAACTTGTATCATCTGACGGTACAGTCTAACCGTGTCACGGTACAGTCTGACCGTGTCACGGGATACTTTTTTCGGGTTTTTATCATTTTAGGGTTCCGTGTGCTCCCTCAGCACATTTTCCTATAAATACCCCCTCATTTCTGATGAACGGGGCAACGAGAATTCTTTTTATTCTTATTTTCTCTCTTCTATGCTCTTAACCTAAACACTAGCCTCCCCTTTTCACTTCAAAATTCCTTCTTCAAGCACTCAAAGGAGTCCATATTTTACTCGAGGTTCTATCGTTAAACCAAGGCGTGAAAGGTAGAATCGTTTGAGGGTTTGGCCCCAAAATTAACCTTGTTTTTATTTAATTTAATTTAATTGTTTTTTTATTATTTCCTTGAAGTTACTAACTCGTTTATTATTTTGTAGTTGCAAACAAACAGATTCAAAGTAAGGATTATGCTCTTTTTATTATTGTTATTTTTCTAACGATTTTTTATGTAGTTAGAATTATGATTAAATTGGTTTTTTATATTGATTCTATTATTTATTTTGATCACCATATTACATGTTTAAAGGGAATATGTAATTGAAAATCACGACTAATAAGATAATTTGGACAACCGGTTTAGGTTCCTTTTTAATCTTGTTGTTTAATCAAGTGATCACCAAATTTTTAGAATTATGTGTGCATTAATTTTGAACCAATTTAGTTAAATAATAGTTTGGAGCGAATTGAATTATTGTTTGTATGCCTTTGAGATCACAAGAATGCTTTTCACTATAAGAATCGAATAGAGGCCAATACAGGCGAATGTGACTCCATGACTCACTTTGTACCATCATTCCCGATCCTCCTTTCGTGGTTCCGAACCTTATGGAGTTAATAATCTCATGGATTATGAATGGGGTGTAACCTTCACGGGTCAATCGTTGTTGCCTATCGTTGTCCCTTATCGTGGTTGCCTTTTTATGATCCGTGAACGGTTTACAAGTTCCTTAAAAACTTGTTGGCGGATCCCTACTTTATTTGTCCCTAATCGTAATGTCAATTCCCACTTCCTATGAGTGCCAAGCATATTCACAACATGCTTTTAAAGTAGGCGCACTTCGAGCGACGCCTACAATTTGGCGACTCCACTAGGGAGGATTCTTAATTATTTATCGATTTGAGTGATCAGTATTTAATTAAGATGAGTGGATGAGACTTGAAAGATTCTTGAAAAAAAAAAATTTCTGTGATTAATTTGGCATTTTTGCATCTGCATAGACGTTTTAACGTCACATTCAGGTCTGTCCCGTAGGAAAAATTGGATAACTTGATTGCGCGCAAAAGCAAACAGGGCACCAGTCAGATTTTCTGACTGCCGTGTCATGGCAGAGTCTGCCGTGTCATGGCAGAGTCTGCCGTGTCATGGCAGAGTCTGCCGTGTCACGGCAGTCCTAAAATCAGTCCGGTGACCTTTTTGCTTTTCTCACAGTCGACTTCCTTCGATTTTTCTGAAAAAACGTATGTGTTCTACATGCGTCTTAGCCCCGGGGGATTTAAGCTCTATCAACCCAAAAACGCTCATGGAAATAAGGGTTCATCCGAGTTATTAAATCCACCCAAACCATGGAGTCGAGTTCAATTTCATCACGAACTCGCGGTGCCGCCCGTTGGCATACACCCTCAAGGGAGGCTGCCTTGCTAATGCGTCCAAACTCTTAACCATGGTACCCTTTTGACACCCAAAGCTTGACCAATAGTTGAACATAGACCTTGACTTTAGGTTGCGAACTTTGTTACATCATCGTGCCTAAATGCTATGTGTTTGTTCGGTGCTAACCCTAATGTGTTTGCTTTTTTGTTTGACCCATGACCGAGGGTTTTTATTCTCACATAGTAATTAGTATGGACTTAAAATCGATTAAAATCTGAACAAAAATTACAAAACTGACTTGGAACTGCGCACCGTGTCACGGCATTTTCTGCCGTGTCACGATGAACAGTGCCGTGACACGGTAAAGGCTACCGTCTGACGGTAGGCTTAACCGTGTCACGCCAGTCTGCACCGTGACACGGTGCCCAAGAAAGTGTCCCGTCAGTCTTTTTTCTCGATTTTTGTGTCCAGTATTGAGTCGTGCCTAGTTATACGGTCAAAACACGCATCTATAACCTCACCTAATCACTTACATGTTATGTCCACACACTTTTCTTTTTGTGTCGTTTTTTTTTCGGAGTAAGTCGGATGGTATCCTCCTATGTTTTTCTTTTTTTTTTTTTATAATAATAAAAAAAAAAACAATAAGTAGAACTTCAAAAAAAATTTCTTTTTCTTTTTTTAATCCGGATAGGTTAAGGTTAAGTGTGGTCATTAAAGGTGTATTTGTTTCGGTGTCACAGCGCTTGGGCAAGAAGCAAGGGTAGATTGTTACGGTTCGAGTCCATACCTCGACAACCTCTTGTACCAAAGAGGCGTACAAGGAAACCACCTCAGTCATCTCCACAAGATCCGTCTCCAGTCTACTTTCAACCAATGGCCACTAAGGAAGACATCGAGAACCTCAACAGGACAATCGAAAGGTTGTCTGACATGATGCAGACACTTGATAAGTGACTTTTATGTCACATTTACGGTGATTATTGAGTATTTTGTTCTTTATTTCTATTATTTTATTATTCTCGTCTTTTATTCTTTATTTTGAGTATTTTTGTAATTTTCTTTAGTTTTTAGTTTATTTTCGTGTTTTATTTTATTTTTCTTTCTTTTAATGTTTGTAGTTTAAGTCGTTAGTTTATATTTTTAATAATTTCTCTTTTTATCTCATTTTCTTATTTATTTTAGTTTCGTATTTTATTTTATTTCTTTTCATTTAATTTTATTATTTCTTTAGTTTTAGCATTTTATTTTATTTTATTTTACTTTATTTATCTTATTTTATTTTACTTTATTTTATTTATTTTATTTTATTTTCCATTTCACCCTCGTATTGTTTTTGGTTGTAGGCGTTCCGGGTTTCAAAGTCATATCCGAGTTCAAGGTCCGAGGTTCGAGGCACATAATTTGAGCCAAGCAAGCTGCTGCCCCTTACCTCCTTTTGTTGCCAACTTATCATACACCCCACCTTCCTTATCCTCCACCACATCAACCTCACACAAATCAGCCCACCAATTCAGGCACCAACCAATTCGCCACCCCTGCTCACTCACCCTCACAACAACCACCTCCAATCACCACCACGCAAACCCCAACAATCAATTAACCACCATTCCACACCGCCCTGAACCACAAACAACAACCAACCCCTGCTCCCTCAAACAACAGCCGCACACCACCATCTTCAGCCACAACCAACCCAACACCACCAAAACCGCAACCAATTCACCAATTACTCCAATCCATAGCCACGCAAAACCACCAAAATCACCACCCACAACGCCCCTGCTCACCTCACACCAAGAACCACCAAAACGCCTCCAATCAGCTTCGCAATTCACCCCACACACCACCAATTTCTAGCCACCGCCATCAATTTACCCTAGAAAACACTAGCCACCACAAAACCGCCTCCAATCGCACCTCCCATGCTCCCTCAGCTCACAATCAACCACCACGCGATTCTCACACCACCAGCCACAACAATAACAGCAACCCATATCATCGCGGCCGCGCACCCCCTGTCAGAAAGCGCACACGATTGGAGTCCAAATTCAGAGTCGAGGCAGAAGCTATGCGCAACCTCTGCGCGGTGTCTTCGCGGGCGCGCATTCGTGGGTCAATCACGAGCTTTTCACGTGATTTTTAATGAGAATTGGATGGCCATGATTTGGAGATGCTAGATGATTGTGGTTGATGAGCGGTGGTGATTGAGTGATAATTGATGCGTGGTGATGGTGATGCAAATCAGAGCAGCGAAAGTTCAAAAGAGAAAAGGAATTGGAAGCTGATTGTTTTTCGTGGGTTTGGGGAAATTGTTGGGTTTTGTTTTCTTTTTCCTTTTTTTCTTTTCATTTTCTTTTCTTTTATTTTATTTTTAGTTTAGTTTTATTTTTGGTTTTTAAGTTTAGTTATTTTATTTATTTTAGTTTAGTTTTTATTTCCTTTTAGTTTTCTCTTTTAATTTATTTTTATTTAGCCTTGTATTATAAATACCCCTTTGGGGTTATTTTCTCATGACATTATTCACTTAACATTATTTGAGCCTAGATTAGATTAGTTTTAGCCATTATTTTCTCTCTCTTAGGATTAGGAGTAGTTTAGAGAGAGAAAGATGAGATTTTTCATGGAGTTTTTGGGATTTTGAAGAAGCAAATTTGTGGATTTTTCCTCTCATAAATTCAATGAGTTTTCCTAACTTTCTCTCACCTTTATTGCTTTCATTTATTATTGTTTTTGCTTATTTATTTGTTGATTTGAGTAGTTTAATTAGATTAGTTGTTGATTCTTGCTTTTATTATTATTTTATCTTGTTTTCCATATTTTTGTTCATTATGTTAGTTTAGGTTTTGTTCTAGGGAAATGGATGAAGGTTATGTTAATTAATTTGATGATTGATTGTGGTTAGTATGAAATTGTTTCTTGATTATTGTGTATGGATGATGCTTTTATGGATTAGAATCTTTCTAGCCAATTGATTTTATGCTTTTAATTGTGTTTTTAATCAATTGTGCGAAAGTGAGTTGTTTGAGAACCCTAAATTCCTCCATATCTTTGCTAGGCTAGTTGCACGAGAGTGAATTAGTTTAGTAGGATTATTAACATGTTTAATTGCGCGAGAGTGAGTTAAATGTTTAAATCGTCCTAATTGAGGTCATTTTCATCTAATTGTTTGATGTTGTTGAATGCATTGATGTAATTGGATTCCACTTTCCCTAGTTTTAGTTATTTGCTCTTAGTAGTGTTCAGTTGAACCGTTCTTTACCTCACAAGCTTTCCTAGTAGTCTAATTAGCATAGATTGATACACTTAGTCCTTTTGGGTTCGACCCTTTACTTACCCTTATACTCGTATTAGGGTAGTTTAGGTATTATAAATTGTTAATTTGATTAGGGTTAGTAGACTAATGACACTATCTAACCTTCGATCAAATTTTGGCGCCGTTGCCGGGGACTAAAGCGTTCATTAGTTTGTGTTGATTAGATTAGCTAGGTTCGTGTATATAATTTGATTTGTGTTTGCTTTTCTTTGTTCTTTGTATAAAAATGGCATGCTTATCTCTTCCTCAATTTGATGGTGAACCCTTTTATGCTTACTTTGAAAGACTAGATGGTTTTCTTAGTTACCATGGGTGTTCTCTTAATGATGCTTGTGATATAGCTTATTGGGGCATGAATGAGTATACTAGGGGAATGGTTGAGGACATGAATAATGGTAGATTTTGTCATTTGTCTATGCATGATGCGTGGGATTTCTTCACATGGCTTGCTAAGGATTCTTTAGATAGAGAATCTCATGTTTCTTACTTTGATTCTCAATGCCAAGATTCTTTTAATTTTTGCATGAATTCTCTTGATACTTCTTATGTGCCTAGTGATAATCCAAGTATGCAAATTGACACCTTTCCCCCTTATGCTCATTTTGATGAGGTTTGTGCTAATTTTGATGATGTGCAATTTGACTTTGATCATGAACCTCAACCCAATAACATTGAAGCCCAAATTCTTTCTCAAATGCAATATCTCACCCAACAACTCCAAGAGCTTCAAGAGGAACAAAAATTGAGATAAGTGAGGCTTGCCCAAGTGATGAGTGCTTTGGTTGATGTAAATGGATGTGAGGCACCTCATTTGGAGTGTGAGAGAGTTTTTGAGAATGATGTGGGCCAAGGGTGTGAAGATGAGGGGAGATTTTCTTGTGATGACAGGATTTTTGAGGATTTTGATCCTTTTCATTCCCCATTTGAGCTTGATTGTCATCCTTCCCCTTATTCACCCCCTTTGAGAGCTTCCCTTGGTGAGGATGTGAGTGAGCCATCTTCAATTTTGAATGAGGGATATAATGAGGATGATGATGATGAGTTTGAGCAATCAAGAGAGATTGAGAGTCCCTTGAGTGATGGTGGAAGAGTTGTGAATGAAGAAATTGTCGATTTCGAGGTTTCCAACCCCCTTCCCCATCTTGATGAGTCTACCTTGCATGTTTGTGACCCTTCTATCCATGAGTCTTTGGAATCATTTGAGGTTATGGCTAGTATGTTCATTGAAGGTGTAACAAATCATTATAGCCTCTTGAAAGAGTTCATTGGCAATGCTTCATGGGAAAGGGATGAATTTGAAAGAAACCTTTATCTTTTCATGCATGGTTTAGAGACTCTAGGCTTTGAGGATCTTGAGGGAGTTGTTGTTCATCGTTGTGATAGAGAGGAGGATGAGGTTGTTTCTATTGGAGAGTTTTTGTTTGAGGGAGATGTGAGTCATGAGTGTTCTTTTGAGGATTCTATGATTGATTTTCATGCCCTCATTGGTGATGTGAGGCTTTGTGAGTCCATTGTTTCTCCTCCCCTTCCTCATGTCCCTTTCTCAAGGAAATTTGACCACATCCCCTACTATCCTATGTTCCTCCCCTCTTTTGTCTTAGAGCCTATTGAGGACCCTCTCTTGTTTGATGAGACTTTTCCTTCTCATCCTCCCATCATTGAGGAAATGGGTGATTATGCCACCCAAAAAGATTTTGAGGAGGCTTTGCCTTTTTATTCTTTTCCTTTTTCTTCTTCTTCTTTCTCTTCTTATTTTCTCGATTTTTCTTTTGATTTTTCTTCTTTCTTTTGGCAACTTCCTCCTCATTTACGTGCAATAATCTTGTTGCACGTCCTCCTCTCGTCATTTTCCTACTTGTTATCATATGAGATGTGTAGTAGTGCATTTGATAAGCTCTTGCGTTCGTTGCAATATTATTTACTAGAGCGGTCTCGCTTGGACGTTAAACAAGCCTTTTCTCGGGAAGTAACCCGAGGCTTTTATTGCTTTCATTTTCTTTTCTTTTTAGATTAGATTTTCTCTCATGGAAATGTTTGTGTGTCCTTTTGCTAGGTACATGACTTGATATACACTAATGCATTGGTTTGGATCAAGAATCAAGGAAGTTTGATGCCTATTTTTGCTAGCATATGGAAATCGAGATTCAATTCAAGAGGAAATCAGCTTTGAAAGGTTAAATTGGTTCATTTGCGGGTAATTACACCCACCAATATCCGGTAATATCTTTCCTAGCTCTTTCTCTAATGGTTGGTGACTCGTTGGACTTGTGTTGGTTTGTTGGATTGATTTCTTTCTTTTCCCCTCCCATGGATTATTTGGTTTATGTTTGAGTATATTGTCTCATTCAAGCTTTGGGGAGGGTATTCTATCATGCTTGGGTAGAATGTTGGTCATTTATGCCATGCACTTGAGTATATGCATTTTCATGTCTTTTCTTATATTTTGAAAAGTCCAAAAAGATTTTTGTTTACTTTCAAGGTAATTTGGGCAAAATGTGTTTTGTTTGTTCTTATTTTGGACATTTTATTTTGGAATTGCATTCTTGAATGTTTTTCTTCCTAAGTGGTGAATGTATGCACGGTTTGAGAGTGTCATTGGTTGACTCTAGGATACTATATGCTAAGGTAGCCGGTTTAAGAACTTTTAGGGGTCCATAAATCCTTAGTTCACGGGAATGTGGTAAGATGGAGTTGCTCTCTATAGTGGATTTGAAACCCTTGGTTGGTATTTGTTTGGTTATAATCCCTTGTGAGCTTCATTTGTTCTCGCCTTCATCACCTTGTTGAGCGGCTATTTAGGATCCTTGACTATGCATGTCTTAATCCTTGTCTTGACCTCTAGCTCCCAAGATCGTGACCGGGCCTCTCTAGGGGAGGAAAAGGGCACCTTTTCTCATTTTTCTTTATCTTCTTTTTATTTTGTTACAAATTTGATTTTCTATTTTGCATCAACCTACTTATTAACCAATTTGAGCCTAATGTTTCCCGCTCTCGTTTAAACCGCATTACAAACCCATTGGCCTATGTTTACCAACTCTTTTAGTTAGTGAAGAATAGGCATGTGAGGTTTGAGTTTTGAGAGTGTTGATCATGAGCAAGAAAACTTTGTGAATTGGTTTAAGTACGGATTTGAAAGTTGAGCTTGAAGATAATATGCAAAAAGTTCGAGAAGAAAGATGCAATTCAAGATAATCAAATGAAGTTTCAAGAAAAAGCCGTCCATGGATAGAAAAAGGCAAGGACACATAAAAAAAAAAAAAAAATAAATAAAAAAAAAAATAAAAAAAAATTATAAATAAAAAAAAAAAAAGCAAAAAGAAACAAATAAACACAAATAATATATTTTAGTTTGGTTTCGTTTCCTTCCCTAGTTTAAGCATTGAGGACAATGCTTCGTTCAAGCTTGGGGGGGAGCGTTCCTTCATTTTTTTTGTATATATTGTGTGTTAGTGTTGAGTAAGCTTGGGGGAGTTGGCATTATTGGTATTTTTTGTCTGATATTTTGTGAATTCTTGAGTTTGTTTTTGAGAGTAGGCCGCTCTTTTGCTTCACTTAGGAAATATCACAAAAATTTTCAAATTTTTACCCCGCCTTAACCCTTAGCCTTACGTTACAACCTAATAAAAGTCCCTTAGACTTTAGTAGGGTTAGGTCAAAGAACGGTGGAGGGAGATAGATTTCAAACCTATGGAGAGAGTATGCATAGTTGAGATGTCGGGATAACCTTCTCAAAGTTTTTCATTTCTTTATCTTTTTCCGGTTCCTTCGAGGAATCATGAGAAGCTAGCTTAAGGGTTGATTTGAAGCTAGTGGAGAGAACGCGGCCCGATTGGTTGGGGCTAGGGTGGATTGAGTCCTCATTAGTTCTCTATGCTTAGCATATGTTATGTTTCAATCAACCATTGACATCTTGGAACGTGCATACATTTGTCTATTTAGAAAGGTTTGCTTCCATCGGTGTTTGTTCCAATCTCTTGTCCAAATATGAACTTGTGTTTTTCTTTCTCGTTTTATGTTTCTTTTTCTTTTCTTTTTATTGCCGTGCCTTGGTTTTTATTTAGAGTTGTGGGTTAAACTCTTAGGACACCCTCACGAGAGCACACTCGTCCTCTAGGGCGATCTAGGGGTTTAAAGGGCTTGTCATTAGTTGCTAAAAGTGACCGTGATTCATACGAAAGTGAGTTAGTATACATTCTTGTCTCCTTTAGTGTTTTAGATTTTCTTGAATAAATCACTCTCCTTCTCTCGTGTTTCATGTTAATTTGCTCGAGGACGAGCAAAAGTTTAGCTTGGGGGAGTTTGATAAGTGACTTTTATGTCACTTTTACGGTGGTTATTGAGTCGCTTTCCGGCTTATCTTACAATAATTTAGCCTATTTTGTTCTTTATTTCTATTATTTTATTATTCTCGTCTTTTATTCTTTATTTTGAGTATTTTTGTAATTTTCTTTAGTTTTTAGTTTATTTTCGTGTTTTATTTTATTTTTCTTTCTTTTAATGTTTGTAGTTTAAGTCGTTAGTTTATATTTTTAATAATTTCTCTTTTTATCTCATTTTCTTATTTATTTTAGTTTCGTATTTTATTTTATTTCTTTTCATTTAATTTTATTATTTCTTTAGTTTTAGCATTTTATTTTATTTTATTTTACTTTATTTATCTTATTTTATTTTACTTTATTTTATTTATTTTATTTTATTTTCCATTTCACCCTCGTATTGTTTTTGGTTGTAGGCGTTCCGGGTTTCAAAGTCATATCCGAGTTCAAGGTCCGAGGTTCGAGGCACATAATTTGAGCCAAGCAAGCTGCTGCCCCTTACCTCCTTTTGCTGCCAACTTATCATACACCCCACCTTCCTTATCCTCCACCACATCAACCTCACACAAATCAGCCCACCAATTCACGCACCAACCAATTCGCCACCCCTGCTCACTCACCCTCACAACAACCACCTCCAATCACCACCACGCAAACCCCAACAATCAATTAACCACCATTCCACACCGCCCTGAACCACAAGCAACAACCAACCCCTGCTCCCTCAAACAACAGCCGCACACCACCATATTCAGCCACAACCAACCCAACACCACCAAAACCGCAACCAATTCACCAATTACTCCAATCCATATCCACGCAAAACCACCACAATCACCACCCACAGCGCCCCTGCTCACCTCACACCAAGAACCACCAAAACTCCTCCAATCAGCTTCGCAATTCACCCCACACACCACCAATTTCAAGCCACCGCCACCAATTTACCCAAGAAAACACCAGCCACCACAAAACCGCCTCCAATCGCACCTCCCCTGCTCCCTCAGCTCACAATCAACCACCACGCGATTCTCACACCACCAGCCACAACAATAACAGCAACCCATATCATCGCGGTCGCGCACCCCCTGTCAGAAAGCGCACACGATTGGAGTCCAAATTCAGAGTCGAGGCAGAAGCTATGCGCGACCTCTGCGCGGTGTCTTCGCGGGCGCGCATTCGTGGGTCAATCACGAGCTTTTCACGTGATTTTTAATGAGAATTGGATGGCCATGATTTGGAGATGCTAGATGATTGTGTTTGATGAGCGGTGGTGATTGAGTGATAATTGATGCGTGGTGATGGTGATGCAAATCAGAGCAGTGAAAGTTCAAAAGAGAAAAGGAATTGGAAGCTGATTGTTTTTCGTAGGTTTGGGGAAATTGTTGGGTTTTGTTTTCTTTTTCCTTTGTTTCTTTTCATTTTCTTTTATTTTATTTTATTTTTAGTTTAGTTTTATTTTTGGTTTTTAAGTTTAGTTATTTTATTTATTTTAGTTTAGTTTTTATTTCTTTTTAGTTTTCTCTTTTAATTTTTTTTTATTTAGCCTTGTATTATAAATACCCCTTTGGGGTTATTTTCTCATGACATTATTCACTTAACATTATTTGAGCCTAGATTAGATTAGTTTTAGCCATTATTTTCTCTCTCTTAGGGTTAGGAGTAGTTTAGAGAGAGAAAGATGAGATTTTTCATGGAGTTTTTGGGATTTTGAAGAAGCAAATTTGTGGATTTTTCCTCTCATAAATTCAATGAGTTTTCCTAACTTTCTCTCACCTTTATTGCTTTCATTTATTATTGTTTTTGCTTATTTATTTGTTGATTTAAGTAGTTTAATTAGTTTAGTTGTTGATTCTTGCCTTTATTATTATTTTATCTTGTTTTCCATATTTTTGTTCATTATGTTAGTTTAGGTTTTGTTCTAGGGAAATGGATGAAGGTTATGTTAATTAATTTGATGATTGATTGTGGTTATTATGAAATTGTTTCTTGATTATTGTGTATGGATGATGCTTTTATGGATTAGAATCTTTCTAGCCAATTGATTCTATGCTTTTAATTGTGTTTTCAATCAATTGTGCGAAAGTGAGTTGTTTGAGAACCCTAAATTCCTCCGTATCTTTGCTAGGCTAGTTGCACGAGAGTGAATTAGTTTAGTAGGATTATTAACATGTTTAATTGCGCGAGAGTGAGTTAAATGTGTAAATCGTCCTAATTGAGGTCATTTTCATCTAATTGTTTGATGTTGTTGAATGCATTGATGTAATTGGATTCCACTTTCCCTAGTTTTAGTTATTTGCTCTTATTAGTGTTCAGTTGAACCGTTCTTTACCTCACAAGCTTTCCTAGTAGTCTAATTAGCATAGATTGATACACTTAGTCCTTTTGGGTTCGACCCTTTACTTACCCTTATACTCGTATTAGGGTAGTTTAGGTATTATAAATTGTTAATTTGATTAGGGTTAGTAGACTAACGACACTATCTAACCCTCGATCAACACTCACTACTAGAGTCAGCACTGTAGAGCAAGACAAGCAAAACAGTGTTACTGCTGCTGCGATGGACAAGATCAAGGAACAGATGAGTAAGATTTCAGAAGAGTTCACTTATGTGGAACAGCCTGTCACTTCCTCGTCCATAAGAGATAAACTCCCTGAAAAGTTTTCCACTGCTGATATTCCCAAGTTCAAGCCTACTGATAACCCGGTGTTCCATTTGAAGGCTTTCTCTGCAACTATGGCTCTTAAGGGAGTAGATGTGACATTCTTCCCTACGGTGTTTCCTCTTTCCTTAGAGCATGCCTGTCAACAGTGGTTCTATTCCCTAGAATCCAAGCATGTCGCGACCTGGGAGGATGTTGCTGAAAGCTTTATGAACCGATACAAGTGTAACATTCAGGCCAAGACTTCTGAACGTGAACTCTCCATTCTCAAACAGAAAGAGAATGAAGGCTTCACTACTTACCTAAGCAGGTGGAGAGAAACAGCTGCGCTCCTGGTAGACCCTCCCAAGGAGAAGGAAATGGTTCGCTTGTTCATTGCCAATCTGACGCATAAATACAAGCAACACTTGAAGTTTCTGCCTTTAAGTACCTTTGAAGCTGTATACGATATTGGAATCAATATCGAAGATGAACTGATGAAGTCTGTTGGTAGCAACAATAACAGCAGCACTTGGAAAAACAAGAAGAACGACACTCCTTCTTCTTCGTATTCTAAGCCCAATAATGCTACTAACAATATCAACATCAATGATGTGCTGGCCCTTAATGCTTCTACTCAAAGGTTCCAAAGGCAGAGGAGGATTTATACGCCTTTGGGAATGACTTATGATACTGCTTATGACCGTCTTCATGGTAAGGGACTGATTATGCTAATTGGACCATTCCCAGAACCTCGACTTGAGAATAGGACCGCCAACTATGACCCCAATGCTTATTGCAAGTATCATCAAGGCAAGGGTCATAACACTAAGAAGTGTTGAAGGCTGAAAGACGCAATCCAAGACCTGATAGATGCTAACCAACTTCCTGTCCCTCCAGGGGGCAAGAAGCCTAACATTCAAACAGGTCCTCTTTGTGATGCTTTGGCTATCATGGGAGATGAAGTCTCCTTTGATCCGTCAATACTCATTCAACCTGTGAATGAACCTCTGCCAGAAGTTGTATTTATCTCAAGCACTGAAGATGTGAATGGGATTTGGGATAGTGATGATGAAGATATCTATCTCAAAGATATAGCCTGTTCATCTCTCGGCACCAGTGAAGATGTTTGGGGGGACCTTGAGGTCAAGGTTCTCACTAGAAGTGGACGGTTGCAACAACCTAACCCACCTCCACCTCCACAACAATCAAATCCGATAGTTGATCCCATCGACCTTGTGAATAGCGATGTGGTCAAACAGCTACAAAAGACCAAGGTGGATATGAATGTATGGAAGCTTTTGGCCACTTCCCACGAGCATCGAAAGGCTGTAATGAATGCTCTGGTGAAGATAGGAGTTGATGACGACATGACTCCCAAAGGACTGGTCAACTTCTTTACTACTGAGCTACCGAGTACCAGCAATCTGATTTCCTTTTCTGATAAGGATCTACCCCCGGAAGGGGACCAACATAATAAGGCCTTACACCTCACTGTGGTGTGTAGGCAGATGAATGTTCCTATGAGCCTGGTTGATAATGGCTCTGCAATCAATGTGTACCTACTCCGTACTGCAAAGAAGTTGGGTATAAAGAATGAAGAGTTGACTCCCTCCACTCAAGGGATTCGAGCTTACGATAATACTCACCGTCAAGCCGTGGGTACTATCATACTGAATATAACCACTGGGGCCGTTGATCGTCGCACCAAGTTTCAGGTGGTGGACATTAAGGCCTCTTTTAATGTGTTGTTAGGACGCCCTTGGCTTTATGAGCTAAAGGCGATTCCATCGTCGCTTCATCAGAAAGTGAAAGCTATAGTTGAAGGGGTTCCGATTACCATCGATGCTTCTCCTATGCGCATTCAAGTTATTGATACTCCCATCGTCCATGTTGAACACGACGAGGAAGATGAAGATCTTTGGGGGTTTTCATTAGATGATGTTCTTGCGATCGAAGAAGAGGAAAAGTGCCATCTCGACTTCGATCCTTATTCAAACACCCGTATCAACGCCATTCTGAAGAAGCAAGGTCACTTTCCTGGAATGACCCTTGGGCTTAAGAAGGAAATGGCTAAATCTTGGGGCCATCCTGGTGCAATCAAGAAGGACACTTTCGGCTTAGGATTCGAGCCGACAAAGGAAGATTTGAAACAGGCTGCGTTGAAAATGACGGCTCGCAACAATGCTCGAATCACAAAGACAGAAATGGCCATGGATCCATATCCGTTGACTCTCAACGGCCAGTATATCAAAGAAGGGGAAGACTTCCCATGATATGAATTCCCCGAACCATTTGTCCATGACGGGATCCGTGAACTAGGATTCGAGGTATTTCTCGATTGTGACTTCATCGATGAAGAACTCTCCACAGTCGAGAAGTCAGCCAGCCTGAACTCTGATGATCTGGAAATTAACCTCCTTTTTGGAATGGAAAAAATGAATCCAAGTCGGTCTGCAATGATAACTCTGAGCTCATTCAAGCGGTCATAGCAAACAAGGAGTTTGATCCCTCCGAGTTAATCGTCCAAGCTGACAACATTTAAAGAAGATGGCGCAAGACATTGAGGATCACTACGCCAAATGGAGAAAAGTTGGAAATAACCGCTGGCGAGGGTCCTATGTTTGATGAGTCTGAATCGTCTGGGTCCGAGTCCGAGTCTGAGTCTAAGTCTGTAGAAGAGTCCTTAGAGTCTGAGGCTGGCCCTCTTTCTACTATAGAGTTCAACCCTAAATCTCTTGTTGAGCCTTATCCTTCTAGTCCTAATAATTCTGGTGAGGTCGCAGCTGACCTTGCATCTCTTGATGTATTAGCCAGTGACTTAAATAAGATAAGTACCTTTGCTTACGATGTGTGCCATTCCCCTAGCCCTGATCAATATTGCTTTGCTAATGATAAAAATGACAAAGAAATAATAAAAGCAATGGAAGAACATGAAAATAAAACAACAGTTATTGAAAATACAGAAACATTTAACATTTCCAATGATACGACTGTCAAAGAAGTAAAAATTGGATTAACACTAAGTCTTGATGAACCCAAAGAGCTAATTAACTTGCTTAGTGAATTTGTTGATGTATTTGCTTGGTCATACCAAGATATGCCAGGAATTGACAGGGATATAGCTCAGCATACGATACCACTCATTCCAGGTATGAAGCCTGTCAAACAAAAGTTGCGCCGAATGAAACCAGATGTGGCTCTCAAAATCAAAGAAGAAATCAGGAATCAATTGGCCGCAGGTTTCATAAGAGTATCCAAGTATCCGGAATGGATAGCAAATGTGGTCCTAGTTCCAAAGAAGGACGGAAGAGTCAGAATGTGTGTTAATTACAGGGATCTCAATAAAGCAAGCCCAAAAGATGGGTTCCCTCTACCTCATATTGACATTCTGGTCGATAATACAGCAAATCATGCACTCCTGTCATTCATGGATGGTTATGCCGGAAATAATCAGGTATTGATGGCCGAAGAAGACATGGAGAAAACCACATTCATCACACAGTGGGGTACATATTGCTATACGGTAATGCCATTCAGGTTGAAAAACGCGGATGCCACCTACCAAAGAGCAGCTACAGCACTCTTACATGACATGATGCACAAAGAGGTGGAGGTCTATGTCGATGATATGATTGTCAAGTCTAAAGATCGCCCAGGCCATATTGTCGCACTTCGCAAGTTTTTTGAAAGACTCTGTAAGTACAACATGAGATTAAATCCAGCAAAATGTGCATTCGGAGTCACGTCCGGCAAATTACTTGGATATGTGATCAGTTCTCGAGGGATTGAAGTAGATCCTTCAAAAGTAAAAGCGATCATGGCCATGCCACCACCCAAAAATGAGAAGGAGATTCGAGGCTTCATTGGGAGGTTGCAGTACATAAGTAGGTTCATATCAAAGCTCACAGCGATATGTGAACCTATATTCAAGAATCTTAAGAAGAATGTCTTAGTTACATGGGATAATGACTGCCAAAAGGCTTTCGACAAAATCAAAGAGTATTTGGCAAACCCACCCGTGCTAGCGCCGGCAATACCTGACTTTCCTCTTCGACTCTACCTTACGGTCACAAGAGAAACAATGGGGGCGATGCTAGCACAAGAGATCGAAAGCAAGGAGAATGCAATCTATTACCTGAGTAAGAAACTCCAAGGATATGAGACGCGATACACGCCACTCGAGAAATTGTGTCTCGCACTTGTATGGGCCGCGCAGAAACTGAGATATTACATGCTTACTCATACAGTGCATGTTGTGTCAAAGATGGATCCTCTCAAATACCTGTTCGAGAAAGCAACACTCAACGGCAAATTATCAAGGTGGATAGTCAATCTAGCTCAATTTGACTTGAGATTCGTGCCACAAAAGGCCATTAAAGGTTCTGCAGTTTCTGACTTCTTAGCAGACTTTCCATTAGAAGAAGCTGAAAAAGAAGAAGATGAGTACGATTTCCCTGATGAAGATTTACTCATGACCGAAGACGATAGTTGGACGCTCTATTTCGATGGAGCTTCAAACCAAAAGGGATGTGGCGTGGGAGTCTTGCTCGTATCGCCCAATGAAGAACACATCCCAATTTCCATGAAGCTCGACTTTGATGTCACCAATAATGCCGCAGAATATGAAGCATGCATTTTGGGATTAGAAGCAGCTGTCGCCTTGGGAATCAAGAAACTCAGAATCTATGGTGACTCCTCACTAATCATTAACCAAATCTCTAAGAGATGGAAATTGAGGAGTGAAAGTCTCGCTACGTATCAAGCTCATCTAAAAACTCTCACGGAGCAACTAGATGAAGTGGAATATACGTATTTGCCAAGAGAAGAAAACCAGTTCGCCGACGCACTAGCTAAGTTGGCATCAATGGTGCGAATTCCAGCTGACACGATCAGAATGCCACTTACCATAGAGAGAAGATATGAACCAGCTTATGTTCATGCACTTGATGATGAACAAGAAGAAGATGACGAACCATGGTATACTGACATCCTTAATTATGTGACGAGAGCAGAGTATCCTCCTAATACTGATAAAAGGGCACGCCGTACTTTGAGGCTCCTGGCCTCACAGTATGTGCTCATCAAGGGAGAACTCCATAAGAGAACCGCAACAGGAAGGAATCTCTTATGTGTAGCTAAAAAAGAAGCACATAAAACCATGGAAAACCTTCATGCTGGTATATGTGGAACTCACATGAATGCAAAGATGTCAGTCCAAAAGATTCAACGACCAGGTTACTATTGGACTACTATGGAGCGAGATTGTCACGAATACGTCAAGAAATGTATGAAGTGCCAAATCTATGCAAACTTACAACATGTTCCACCTTCACTTCTCCACACGTATACTTCTCCATGGCCTTTCTCCACTTGGGGCATCGACATCATTGGAAAAATCACGCCACCAGGACAAGGGGGGCATGAATTCATTCTCGTAGCAATCGATTACTTCACCAAATGGGTTAAGGCAGCCTCATATGCCAAGCTGACGGCAAAACATGTAGCTCAATTCATTGAGAAAAATATTATATGCCGCTATGGGGTACCACATGAGATGATCAGTGACAATGGAACACATTTCCAAGCCGAATGCGCGGAATTGTTGCAGAAATATCACATCAAACATCATCGATGATCACCTTACATACCACAAACGAACGGAGCAGTCGAATCGGCCAACAAAAACGTGAAGACCATCATCGAAAAGATGACGGAAAATTATAAAGATTGGCCAAGTAAGCTACATTTCGCTCTTTGGGGTTATCGAACCTCTGTTCGTACATCGACAGGGGCTACCCCCTTCTCCTTGGTCTATGGCGTCGAAGCTGTACAACCAATCGAGCTCGAGATACCTTCTCTCCGAATCTCATTGGAAAGCCAACTAGATGAAGTCGACTGGATGAGAGCAAGATACGACGAACTGGTCTTGCTTGATGAAAAACGCTTGGCAGCTTTGCATCATGTCCAAACCTACCAACAGCGTATGGCACGACATTTTAATAAAAAAGTCAAGACCAGGAATATCAAAGAGGGTGACCTAGTGCTTAAAGCACTTCGCAAAAATGTGTTAGATCCAAGAGGAAAATTCAGACCGAACTGGTCAGGCCCATACATTGTTAAAGCCATCCTGTCTGGCGGAGCGGCACAATTGGTAGACATGGACGGCAACGGCTTCCATAATTTAACCAACTTGGATCAACTCAAAAAATTCTACGCCTAGTCGCATGGGTTCACGACCCAATAGAGCTACGTGTGGCCTGATTCCTTTTTAGGATACGTAGGCAACCCCTCAAGGGGGCCCGGCCAGTTTAAAATAAAAAAAAAATCCTCCCTCTATTGATTTAATATGTGCCTGGTTCAACATTGCGTCACGACAAAAAAAAAGGGTAAATATGCCGCGACACGGGAAGCATTCCCGTCTGACGGGAGAAAATCCCGTGTCACGGCAAAATCTGAACAGCAAAAAAGAACAGAGTGCCTCCCGTGACACGGGATTTGATCCTGTCTGACGGAGAACTATTCCGTACCACGTCACCCTGACAAAAAAAAAAAAAAAAAAGTTTTGCCGTGACGCGGGAACTTTAACCGTGTCACGGGACTCTTTGACCGTGACACGGCAGATTTTCAGTTTCCCGTTTTATTTATTGGCACATTCGTTGCGAATTTCCTGTTCGAGCTTTGTTCTTCCATTGCGTCCGACTCCTTGACTCGGATAATAAATAAAACTCATTGTAATTTTTATTTAAGAAATAAATGCGCTATTATTATTAAAATAAATGCGACTACAATATTGGCATCATACGCCTTATTTTAAATAAAAATTAAATAATAAAATGCAAAGCACTATTGATCTAATCTCTCTTCTCTTTAGGAACATCCTTCTCTTGCTCAATTACGTCGGCCTTCACCATTAGTGTGTCTTTTGTAGCCCGAACCATCACACCCCTAGTCGAACTTTCGCCCCTTTCACCTTTCTTGAACTTTTTTGGTTGTTTCTCCCTATACACCATCTTTTCTTTACCCTTTCCTTTCACATAGGTCTTCTTTCTTGGCATCTTAGGAGTCTTAAACTCAATTCCTTGTGTTCTCGGACCTAGGCGATCTTTAAGAGGAGCTTTCTTATCTCCAAGACGACTCTTTACATCAGACTTGCGTGATCCGAATCGTTCCCTCTTGCTTCTAGGGTTCAACCATGCCTTGTATGCACTAGATAAGGGAGGAGGAGCTTGGTCACTTGCAGAAACGGTCCACAAAGGTCTTCCAATCCAATAAGCCTCGTACTTGTGAACGTTACTTTCATGCAACGATACTTCACGAGGACTATCGTTATAGCGTGGAATTACTTGTTCAAGTCCATACTGCCGCATCAGTCGAGAAGGACAGTAAAAGGTCAATTTGGAGATACTAGGAACACAACAATATGGTGTTTCATTCGTGCAAACCATCCTAGTAAGCCTCCACCAAGGCACCACCCAACGAATGGAAAATTCTCTCTTTGCAAAGAAATTTTTCCAATCTTCATACGACATGTTCGCAGAATAATTCTTCTTCCTACGGACTAAGTCGTTAGGGCCATATTTTTCAATGTCATCGGGGGCTTCAAATAATTCCAAACGCTCCATCAACCAAATCTGTAAAACAAGAAAACAAAAAGAATATTAATCGTTAAAAAAAAAAAAAAAAAAAAAAAAAAAAAAAAAAAAAACAAAAAAACTGCAAATTCCCGTGACACGACAGTTTTGACCGTGTCACGGCAGACCCTAACCGTGACATGGTGACTGTTTTGTGTCACGAGGGCTATTCAGAGCGTATTTTTACCTATAATAGTACCAGAGAGCCCTTCCTGATGGCTTTCCGGTCAGATTTTGCCTCGTCTAGGCCACAAAATGTTTCTCCAAGGCACGTTGGCATAGGAGATCTTCCGGATTCTACATGCTCAAGCACAGACGCTAGACAAGCATGTCCGACCCTACCGTTTGCAAAAAGTAGCTTGCTAAACATGCAAAAAATATATGCCCTTCTACGATACACATGATAAGACTCAGAGACAGGGCGATTAAAATATAAGTTAGCAAGTTTTTCTAAGTCTACTTCATTACCACAAACAATTCTATTTAAATCTGGATCTGTTAGATTCAGATGGCGTTCAAAGTCTTGGTAATAATATTCACGTAAGGTAGGCATGGCTATAAGATTCCTAGAAGGAAATCCAAAGATTGCGCCAAATTCCTCCGGCAGAGGACAGATTTCATCATAATCAAATTTGAAACAGTGCGTTTCTGGACTCCAATAATCTAATGCTGCTCTAAGAAAATCATGTTCAATAGCTACGTGTCGTAGGGCTAGCAAACCCCTGACATGAAATAATTCTAACTCTCTTTTTTTCAGCATTGGTCAAAGAATAAAACCAGTCGCGCAACGTATTATAAAAATTCTGAGACATGATTATTAAAATATGAAATTCTAAAATATTTTGTGTTTCGTAATTATGCATATCATGAATAATATGGTCTTCTTTTATAGCACAAGCGCTCGAAACTGCCCAGAAATTTATCTTTTCGCACGCGTGAAACAAGCCGCTGAATAATACTCTTCCCGTGACACGGGAAATTCCACCGTGTCACGGGAATCTTTGCCGTGACACGGCAGGTTTTGCCGTGACACGGTGAACAGTGCCGTGACACGGCCCCTTGCGCGCTATATTTTTTCATCTTTTCCGTATCTATCCGGATTTTTTTGTATTTTCTTATCTTTAACGTTTATTTTCTCTCAGTCTTTTCTGAGAGTTTTATTTCTAATAAAATTCTCACCTTTTTTTTTATTATTTTTATCTTTATTTTATTTTTCTTTTGGGGAAGATATTTTTTATATTTATTTATTCATCATTTTATTTTTATTTCTTTTCTTTTCTTTTCTTTTGGGGAAGGTAACTTTATTTTGAGTGTTTTTTTATTTCTTTTCTTTTGGGGAAGGTCGGTACCCTCCATTACTCCATTTATGTTTTTTTGTCGTGTCATTAATAAGTACACAATCACACAAAGAGTCTCAAACACTCACTAACACACACAATAGTAGATATATAAACTGTAAATAATGTACAAAGAGTCGTAATACATAAATGTATCAAGTGTCATCACAGTATGCACAAAAACCCTCGGTCAAAAATCTCTAGAATCAGAATCAGTCTCATCTTGTCCCTGTGCATGTGGACCCCCCTGTGTGTATGGGAACGGCGAACCAAAGAGTCCCTCGACCATCCGATTACGGGGAGTAGCGTCCGTACTAGTCCCCGTAGGCCCAGTAGTAGTCAAGCTTAAAGCAGGACCCGTCCAGCCGGAGAGCGGAGTAGACTGGCCCAACGATACTGGAATCGTCGGCGAAGGCATCGTCCCATATAGAGGAACCGAGAACAAGCCCGATAGTGGTGGAGGAATCCCGGATAATGGGGCCGAGAATGAACCAGGATCCAAAGGAGACCCAAACTCAGGAACTGGAGGCTGTGAAAATGACGGACGCTGAGAAGACTGCCCCTGCTGCCACTGAGCCTCCTGTAATGGCTGAGTAGTCTGCGGCTCTCGCTGAGAACGCCGGTGAGCCTCAAGAGATCGTCTACTACGACCAAGCTCCTCCTCGTCCGAGCCTCTGGACCTCGAGCGCGAGCGGGACCTCCGTCGCTCCTGAAAAAACACAAAATCAAAAGGTGTCAATGATGCAAAATAAAACAAATGGTAGAAATGAAAAAGTAATAAGTGATACCTCAAGGACGTCGCTAGAGCTTCGACAACTCGCACCATGCTGAAGCTTGATGATGCAATACTTCAGCGCGTCCACCAGCTTCATAATTCCCATCACTTCCGTGCGGTTAGGCTGAGGATAAAACAAAGAAAAATCAGTAATAAGCAGCATTAAAAGAGTGGATAATGCGTCGAAGAAAACTCACCGGCTCAAAAACCTCGGGCACTGACTCCTGCGCTTGTCTATAACCCTCCAGCGCGTTAGCAATATGGTCCTCCGTGATACCGATCGGCCCAGGGTAGCGGACAGACTGAGGAGGAATCTGAATCCTCCCCACAGGGTGAATGGTCGTCTGAAAATATGATCAAATAATCAAGTTATTCGACTATTTAAAACAGAGACTAGTAAAGAAGATTCTCGAAAGAAATCATACCTTGGGAAGACGGGGTGGAGGAGCCAGAGAGGGAAGCAAATCCCGCGCGTAGTCGCTCTCCATGTGAACGAGCTCCTGCCACGGAAAAGTGTAGCGCTCTCCCCTATTGATCAACCCTCTGATCAAGCGGGAGCCTAGCATCGACTCTGGCGGGGAAGAAGGCACCACAAAGCGATCGCCGCTATGCTGACGGACAACTCGCTCCCCCAAATACCAGACGAAGCTTTCATTACCAACCAAAATGGTACGGTACACTGAAAGACGTAGGGCCTCGGGTAGATCAGTCATCCCGGCCAAAGGACGATACTGGACATCAATGGGAACCTGGAAACCATAAAAAGTTAGGCGTGAAACGACAGAAACTACATTAGAAGGAAAAAAACGCAACAAAGCTAATCCTTATGCCAACGGAAGACGTGCCTCGGCGTAGTACCCCACGAAGCGTCGGAACAGACTCCACCCGTGACTCTCCTCGGTCACGCCAGCTGGCTCCGACGGGGAACTCATGAACCACTCCCCGACGCCGGCGAGGAGCCAAGCCTGGGAAGTACTCGTAGAACCATAACTGCAACAAAAATAACATTCAGCACACGAATCGAACAAGCCGAAATGGAACAAGAAGGGAAAAGATCATCACCTCTACGACTCTCCACAGGCCGTAAACAGTGATAGGGGACTCGTCATTCAGCTGATGGCAGCCATGACGTAGTGATAGAAGAAGATCCGCGTATCCAAGACTGGCCCAGCTGTAGGATCCTATCTCGGGAATCCTGGCCAAAGAAGGGAGGTAGCAGAGGAGCACGCGTGAACTCCTGTCAGGAGAGAGGGTCATAAAGATCAGGATCAAGATGAAGATCCGCACCCGCTACTCGGCCGTCGTATCCTCCATATCAAAGCCGCGAGCAAGAACTGAAGCCGACTCCGATCGTCCACTCCTAGGACCACCACGAGACACCGGTCGGGTCCTGATGTGCTGAACGACCGGACCCAACAAATCAGCTACCTCAGCCGATGTCCAAGATAGATCAGACATCTGGCCTACTGCCCGGTCAGTAAAGCGCAGCCTGCTGATCATGCTAAAGTCCAGGGGGGTTACCGTCATCTCCCCCCAAGCAAAGTGAAACGTGTTGGTAGTATCCCAGAAATACTCCAACAATGCGCGAACGACCGTCGCGCCGCAACCCCGGGGGCTGCGAAACCCTACAACCAACGCGTAGAAATCGACCAAGCCAGACGACTCCCATAGGGCGCTCGTAGCAGGATCCCCCGTAATAACCTGGTAAAGTCGAGGGACCAAATCACCGGCTCCAGAACCATGCTGACGAAGTGTGCCATCAACTATGCCGGAGAGTGCGCGGTGGGAGACGTGGTTTTCACGGCAGAAAATCAACTGGTCTAGGGTCAACGGAGGTGGAACCCACCTACCCCTACTCGTAGAAGTCCGAGGATCGGACTCCAAGACGTCGTCGTCCACGCCCTCAGGAACAGTGGGAGTGTCCTCATGAAAAGCCCGACGCCGGCCGCGGGTAGAAAGGTCGCAATCTCGTCGTCTAGGCATGTTGTTGTCAAAATATAAATGTTTAGCATCATTTCCTAAACATTTAATTCAAGTTGCATATTTATAATAAAATCTAAATACTTAGCATCATTTCCTAAGCTATTTAGTTGTTTATTGAATTATATGCTAAATTTTATCAAAATCTAAATGTTTAGCACCATTTCCTAAACATTTAAATTGCAAAAAAATAATCTAAATACTTGGCATCATTTCCTGAGTTCTTTAGTTGTTTATTGAATTATATGCTAAATTTTTACCTCAAGGCTAAAAATTGGCAAAAATTATAGTATTTAGTTTCTCCATGACAAACTAATACTACAGTGCTCCTAGCCGCATGATACTATGTTCTCCATGACAATATAGTACATATGCAAAATATAAATCAACAAATCATTTCACAAGGGTCGCCACCATCTTTTTTTCAACATTTCAAAGCATGAACATTATTTCACAAAGTAGCACCCAAAAATGGTGATTTGCTCAATTCTCCACCAAATCATGCAATTTTTGTCTCAAATTTCTCACAAACACACATGTACACATATACAAGTAAAATCATGGGAAGAATTTCAACATAAAGCTTCAAAATAAAAAATCCCCAAAATTGATTTTTTAGGGTTTGTCATGAAATTGTTAATGTGAAGCAAATTCAAAGCAAAAATCAAAGGGAGCTTACATGGATGTGTGTAAAAAGTCGAAAATGAGGAGAAGATTGAGAAATTACAACAAAATTGGTGAAATTTGAACTCCAAAACTCGAAAATATGTTCCGGTCACCAGCGCAATTGCCTCGACATGGGCAAGACTAACCGTGTCACGGTCAAGAGCAACTGTGTCACGGCAAAACTTCAAGGCTGACGGAGCACCGGTGAACTGGGCGGCAGTACAGGAACAGAAATAGAAGCAGCAACGAAACAGCAGCAGCGCAGTAGCCAAACAACCGCAGCAAAGTAAAAAGAAAAGGAGAAGAAAAAAAAAAAAAGAGACTAACCGTGTCACGGCGAGTTTTGAACGGCCGGCGGTTAACCCCAGGTGTGGCGCGGCAACTTTTGGGAAAAAAGAAGCTAAAATGGTGAAAGCAAGTGTGAAAGTAAGAAAAATGTGAAATGTGAAATGGTGGATTGGTGCACGCGGATTTAAAGGCAGAAAAGGACAAAAAAGAGCCGTTGTTGACTGATTCAAACAACAAAAAAGGAAAAAAAAGAAAAAAAAGAAAAATAAGTGTCCCGTGACACGGGATCCTTGTCCCGTCTGACGGGAAGCCTTAACCGTGTCACGACAACCTGCTTACGTGGCGCGACAAATCTGAGCCATATCAGGGAATATTCTTAGCTTTTTGACCAGTTTGACTGACTTTCTGAGTTTTTTAGGCGATTATTTTTCGCTACAGTTACGTAGAAAATCCCAACTGATGTTTAAGGGGGACTAAAATTACTATTTTACCCCTGGCAAGCGTCAAAGCCTATTTTTCGGTCGGATAATCGGCTTAAAATTGTGAAATATCTGCGGCCCACGTTCGGGGATAATCGAACCACCATACACTTATCAATTTTCAGCAACCGTCGGCTTTCCTCACGCTTGGAAAGCGTTATCGGTTGATTTTTCTTCAAGTATAGAAAACCGCCAAGTCGGCTTTCCTCAGGCTTGGAAAGCGTTATCGGTGGATTTTTCTTCAAGTATAGAAAACGCTAAGTCGGCTTTCCTCAGGCATGGAAAGCATCATCAGTGGATTTTTCTTCAAGTATAGAAAACCACGAAATTCCTTTGTCGGCTTTCCTCAAGTAGGAAGGCATTATCGGTGGAATTCTTCAAGCATAGAATGACACTAAATTCGTTCGTCGACTTTCCTCTGGCATGGAAAGTATTATCCGATAGCTTTCTTCAGACTTAGAAAGGTACCAAACTCTTCAGTCGGCTTTCCTCAAGCATGGAAAGCGTTTCAACCAATGTCACTCGGCAGATTCCTTCAAGCATAGGAAAATACCAAAATCGTTTGTCACCGATACACTGGTGCTAGATATGTATTCTATCCCTTTACTCTTTTATCTGTGGAATTAACATTTTTCTGCAGGTATCGGCGTATACAGAATGATTTAGGATCGCAGAACGTCTTAAATCATTCTCCGTCCCTACTGACTACTTTGACTATCGTTTTCAAACTGACGTTTCTACAAATTCAATCAAAGTGGGGGCTTTTGTAGACACCTTAAAATGTCTCCCTAAAACCAAGCCCGATGATAAATTACTTTCACCGCCGCCATTGGTCGGGTTTAGTATTTAATCCCGAGAGTGTTTAAAATATCGTATTAAATTCATATTTTCGAAAGGTCTATGGATCAGTCTTGGTGTTTGGTAAAAGAATAGTTATAATTTGTTAATTAATTTTAAGCCCAAACCTTTTTATTATTTTATTATTATTTTTGGCCCAAATATTTTATTTATTTTTATTTTTTATTTTCTTATTTTAGCCCGAATAATAAAAGTCAGAAAAAAGCCCGAAATTATCAATCGGCACTTAAAAAGCCGAAAGAAATTAGGGTTAAAAATGAATTTGGACGGAAAAGTGGACTGGAACTGACCGTGTCACGGTCAAGCTTGACCGTGTCACGGGAACTCTTCCCGTCTGATGGTGGGACTTCCCGTGACACGGGAGGTCTCCCATGACACGGGGAGTTCTGTGTCCTTTCCGCGTAAACCCTTAACGCGTTTTCCGTTCCGTTTTCTAAAAATTTCCCGCGACACTCCAAAAACTGACCGTGTCACGGGAACTTGTACCGCCTGACGGTACAGTCTAACCCTGTCACGGCACAGTCTGACCGTGTAACGGGATACTTTTTTAGGGTTTATATCATTTTAGGGTTCCGTGTGCTCCCTCAGCACATTTCCCTATAAATACCCCCTCATTTCTGATGAACGGGGCAACGAGAATTCTTTTTATTCTTATTTTCTCTCTTCTATGCTCTTAACCTAAACACTAGCCTCCCCTTTTCACTTCAAAATTCCTTCTTCAAGCAATCAAAGGAGTCCATATTTTACTCGAGGTTCTATCCTTAAACCAAGGCGTGAAAGGTAGAATCGTTTGAGGGTTTGGCCCCAAAATTAACCTTGTTTTTATTTAATTTAATTTAATTGTTTTTTTATTATTTCCTTGAAGTTAGTAACTCGTTTATTATTTTGTAGTTGCAAACAAACAGATTCAAAGTAAGGATTATGCTCTTTTTATTATTGTTATTTTTCTAACGATTTTTTATGTTGTTAGAATTATGATTAAGTTGGTTTTTTATATTGATTCTATTATTTATTTTGATCACCATATTACATGTTTAAAGGGAATATGTAAATGAAAATCACGACTAATAAGATAATTTGGACAACCGGTTTAGGTTCCTTTTTAATCTTGTTGTTTAATCAAGTGATCACCAAATTTTTAGAATTATGTGTGCATTAATTTTGAACCAATTTAGTTAAATAATAGTTTAGAGCGAATTGAATTATTGTTTGTATGCCTTTGAGATCACAGGAATGCTTTTCACTATAAGAATCGAGTAGAGGCCAATACGGGCGAATGTGACTCCATGACTCACTTCGTACCATCATCCCCGATCCTCCTTTCGTGGTTGCGAACCATATGGAGTTAATAATCTCATGGATTATGAATGGGGTGTAACCTTCACGGGTCAATCGTTGATGCCTATCGTTTTCCCTTATCGTGGTTGCCTTTTTATGATCCGTGAACGGTTTACAAGTTCCTTAAAAACTTGTTGGCGGCTCCCTACTTTATTTGTCCCTAATCGTAATGTCAATTCCCACTTCCTATGAGTGCCAAGCATATTCACAACATGCTTTTAAAGTAGGCGCACTTCGAGCGACGCCTACAACAGGTCATCAATTAATTCTCTATTTTCTCTCTTCTATGTTCTAGCCTAAACACTTGCCTACCCTTCTTCTTTCAAAATTCCTTCTTCAAGCACTCCAAGGAGTCCATACTTTACTCGTGGTGCTGTCCTTAAGCTAAGGCGTGAAAGGTAGAACTATTTGAGGGTTTGGCCCCAAATCAACACTACTTAATTTAATTTAATTTAATTATTGTTTTATTGTTATTTCCTTGAAGTTACTAACTCGTTTATTATTTTATAGTTGCAAGCAAACAGAATCAAAGTAAGAATTATGTTCATATTTCTATTAATTTTCTAACGATTTTATATTGTTGGAATTGTTGTTAAATTGCTTCCAATATTAATGTTTATTCTATTGTTATTATGATCACCATATTGCATGTTTAAAGGGAATATGTAATAGAAAATAACGCCTAATAAGATAATTTGGACAAGCGGTTTAGGTTCCTTTAATCTTGTTATTTAATTCAAGTGATCACGATATTTTAGAATTATGTGTTGTATTAATATTCAACAAATTCAGCATAATAATAGTTTGGAGCAAATTGAATCTTTGTTTGCATGCCTTTGAGATAACATGAATACTTTTCACTATAAGAATCGAGTCGAGGCCAATACGGGCGAATGTGACTCCATGATTCACTTCATACCATCATTCTTGATCCTCATTTCGTGGTTCCGAACCATATAGAGTTAGTAATCTCATGGATTATGAATGGGGTGTAACCTTCACGGGTCAATCGTTGTTGCATATCGTTTTTCCTTATTTGTGTTTGCCTTAAATGATCCGTGAACGGTTTACAAGTTCCTTAAAAACTTGTTGGCGGCCCCCTACTTTGCTTTGTCCCTAATCGTTGTCCCTAATCGTAATGTCAATTCCCATTTCCTATGAGTGCTAAGCATATTCACCACATACTTTAACGTAGGCGCACATCGAGTGACGCCTACACTACTAATATATATTCATGGCCTCCTGTTCCGGGAGGAATAATTCTTCTAATGATGTCTATTCCCCATGTTGAGAATGGCCATGGTGATGTGTAGTTGATGAGTGTCATTTATGGCACTCATTTTGTTCCTTTTATGGTGAATTTAATGTTATTCTATAGTTCTTTTACTTAGATTTTCCTTAATTTTACTCTTTATTTCTTTTAGTTTGCATTTTCTTAGTAGGTTTCTTTCTTTACGCATCTCTTGGTTTATTTGCTTGTTTTCCTTTATTTTTCAGGTTAAGGTTTTATCCACGTTTCCCGAGGCCTCTTCCCAAGTAAGGCATTGATTAGGATGCCTAATGTTCTCCAATTGAAGCTCAAGCATGGAGAAATGCAATCTCCTAAAGTCCTTGAGTTGTGCATTCAAGCCATGGGGGTATTATTTCTTGTGTTGAACACGGAAGCATAAAGTTTAGAAACTGCAAGGTCCCATGTTTATTAAGAGCACAAAGTAGAACGCATGAGGTGCATCGGCTTGATAAGGAAGAAGGTTGCCCTATTCCCAGGCGCGGGCGCACGCGGCCGCGTGGCCTAGTGTTGCGGGCGCGCGGCATGGTGGCGCGGGCGCCCCTGTTTGGGTCTCTTTTCCTTACCCATATTTGCGCGGCCGCGCTCTCTCTTATAGTTGGTCGCGCCTATACGGGTTTATTTGGGGACGATCTAACTAATTTCTCTTAGTTAGTTTTACTATATATAGATTTTCATTCTACTTTTTTAGAGAAGGGAATTAATTCAGAAATGAGAATAAAATTAGAATTAGAATTTCAGAGAGAGAAACTCTAGATTGTAGAGAGAAAATTCTTGATTGATAATTGAAGATTGGTAATTGTAGCATTTTCTCCATTGAATTGAAGCTAGTTTGTAAGGATTTCTTTTACTTTAATGCAATATTTAGCTTATCATTTCAATTGCTTTGTTAATTGTTCATGTTTGAATTGAATTTGTGATTGAATTAATTCTATTGATATGATGATGATGAAATTGTTGATTAACTTAGTTTTTATCTTGATTTCAATGGATTGTGAGTAGTTCTCTAGCTAGGGGAATGGTGAAGCGTGTTTGAGTAATGGATTGATGCTAATAGGGAGAAATTTATGGAGTTCATGTTGTGATTAAATTGGTTGATTGATTAAGTGCATGTGTGTGATTAATTGAAGAGTGGCTAACTTTGATTGTTACACTAGAATGCATTGTAAGCTTGCATTGATACGGAAAATTGATTTGTGGCTTGCTTTTGTCGATTGAGTAGGTTTGCAAGGTACCTAGTTAGAGTCTCTCGTAGTTGGCGCTAACTTTACTATCTTGATTGCTTAATTGATTTTCCCTCACAACACTCGACTTAATCATCTCCAATCCCAATTAGCTATATCCATTCCGAGTATATGCGGATCCTAACCCTAGTTCTTGATAAAATTTGATTTCATTTTGATTGTTTTGAATACACACACCTCATTTTATTGCTTCAAAATAACTTAGCTTTCACATTAGCATTCACCTACCATTCCTAGTGGTTGGACCCTCTACTTACTCTTTGCTTGGTATAGAGGTGTGTTGAGAGATTACAAATTTTGTTTTGACCAAGGGTAGATTAGTTTTCAATGAGCTAGTCTCGCTCTAGATCAGCAGGTGTAGAGGAAAGATGGAGGAACATGTTGAAAGTTGGCATATATTTGGCATTTAGGGCAGCTTTTGACATATGATAACAGTCCCTATTCATGGTAGTCCAATAATATCTTTCGCGCATTATCTTTTTGACTAGCGTTTTTCCATTTACGTGTGTTCCACATACCCCTTCGTGGACAATTCTCATAGACCTTTGAACTACCTTTTTGCCTACACATAAAAGAGCTCGACCTTTATGTACCATTTTGTGTAGCTTGTCGTTAATGAGCACATATTGGGAAGCCAAAAGTCTTAAGGCTCGTTTTTCCTTTTTGTTAGCATGGGGTGGATATTCTCCCTTTGTGACATAGTTAAGGATGTCTATATACCAAGTTTCTTCCTCTTCTTCCTCTTGGGTTATTTAATCATCCTCTATTAATTGGATGTAAGCCGGTTTGTTCCTCTTTTCTATTGTTAAGGGCATTTGCTCAATTTCTGTAGGAATTCTAACAATTGAGGCTAGTCTTTCCAAGGCATCAGCAAATGGATTTTCCTCTTTAGGTAGATATGTGTATTCTACCTTTTCTAGTTAGTTGGTGAGAGTTTCCAAGTAGGTTTGGTAAGGGGCCAAGCTTTCACTCCTTACTTTCCATCTCTTGGAGATTTGATTTATGATCAATGAAGAACTCAAAAAAATTCAAAGTTTCTTTACCCCCAATGCTAATTTTGTTTAAAGGCCTACGACGTATGCTTTGTATTATGCAGCATTGTGGGTAACGTCAAAATCTAACTTTATGGAGATTAGAACATGTTCTTCTTTTGGTTTGAGGCTCCGTCAAAGTAGAGAGTCCAAGTATAATCTTCTGTGACCATCAAGTCTTTGTCTGGAAAATCATTTTCATGTATAAGTCTGGAATCTTCTATGGGAAAACCCGCTAAGAAATCTGAAACCACGGATCCCTTAATGGCCTTTTGAGGCATGAACCTTACATCAAATTGGGCTAGGTTGACTATCCATCTTGATATCTTCCCATTTAGTGAAGATTTCTCAAAAAGATACTTGAGGGGATCCATTCGAGATACTACAAAGACTGTATGATATTCGAGAAATGCCTAGGAGTACTAGTGTTGTAGATGGCATTTTCCTTTCCTTCTACACCAATGCGAGGCACAATTTTTCAAGTGTTGTATAGCGTATTTCATACTCGAGCATCTTTTTGCTTAGGTAGTAGATTGCATTTTCCTTTCCTTCTACTTCTTGTGCGAGCACAACCCCCATTGTCTCCTTGGTGACTGTTAAGTACAACCTAAGAGGGATTCTTGGAAGTTCTAGTGCTAATGTAGGAGGGTTAGCGAGATAGGATTTGATTTTCTCAAAGGCTTTTTGACACTCATCGTCCCATATTACCGGCACATTCTTTTTGAGTTTCTTTAATATTAGTTCACATATCATTGTCAATTTAGATATGAACCTACTTATATATTGCAACCGGCCAATAAATCCCCGAATTTACTTTACGGTTTTAGGTGGTGGCATTAATATGATTGCTTTGATCTTGGTAGGGTCTATCTCTATTCCGCTAGAGCTAATGACATATCCAAGAGTTTTCCTAAGGTGACTCCAAAAGCACACTTGGAAGGGTTCAACCTCATGTTATATTTTCTTAAACTTTCAAAAAAATTTCTAAGGGCTACCAAATGCCCTGGTTGATCCTTTGATTTCACAATCGTGTCATCTACATAGACTTCGACTTCCTTGTGCATCATGTCATGGAGTAAAGCAGTTGGTACTCGTTGGTAAGTGGCGCTCGCGTCTTTCAACCCGAATGGCATCACCGTGTAGCAGTAATTTCCCCAAGGTGTTATAAAAGTTATTTTCCCCATGTATTCTTCTACCATGATGATCTGATTGTACCTTGCGTATCAGTCCATATATTAGAGAAGTGCGTGATTTGCTGTATTATCTACTAAATTATCGATGTTTGGTAAAGGGAAGTCGTCCTTTGGACTTGCCTTATTTAGATCTATATAGTCGATACACATTCGTACCCTTCCATCCTTCTTAGGAACTGGGACTACGTTTGCAACCCACTCGAGGTATTTAGATACCCAAATAAAACCAAATGTTATTTGTTTTTGTACTTCTTCTTTTATTTTAAGAGCTACATCGGGTTTCATTCGACGTAACTTTTGTTTTACAGGTTTCAATCATGGAATTAGTGAAATTGTGTGTTGAGCTATTTCTCCATTAATTCCTGGCATATCTTCATATGACCAAGCGAATACATCGATGAATTCTTTTAATAGATTAATAAAATCAATTATTTTATCTTTATTAAGTGTTAGTCCAATTTTAACTTCTCTTTTAATGGTGGGATATTTTGAGATGTCAACCGTTTTTGTATCCTCAATTATCGGTGTTTTATTTTCAAGTGTTTCCGTTGCTTTGATTATTTCTTTGAAACTTTAATTGTTAGTTAAGAAATGCTCATCATCTTGAGTTAAACATGAAACGAGGAGTAAGCAGAAGATGACATATTATTGAATTCTGAAATCATTCTATCAAATTATGAGACGTCCTTTGGGACTTGATTATTGACTATCCTAGGGGAAGACACTAAAGAAGAAAAGCTAGGAGAGGGTGTTATGACTAAAGACTTAGAAGACTCGATAGGGGAAGACTCTAACTTAGACTCTGACTCAGTTGATTCAACGAACATTATATTGGTCCTTGTCCGGCTGTTTAGAAATCTTTATTCCGCTTGGAGTAGTCACTTTCACAGTCTTTTGCCATCCTTAAACTAGACCCTTTGCTGGAGTGATATGTTTTGAAGGATCAAAGTTATCACTTTGTAATACTGTTTGAATGAGCAAGGAGTTGTCTTCAATATGCGTTGGCTCATTCTTTTCATACCCAAAGAGGAGTCCCATGACAATAAAGTCAAAGCATGGGGGTGCTTTATTCTTATGGATGGGAGTTGGGACATTGTCTATTAAGTTGCAATCCAGAAAAAATTCGAACCCAGGTTGTCTTATCCCATTCTTGACAAAGGGTTCAAGGAATTCATAGCATGGATAATCCTCTCCCTCTTTTATGAATTGTCCATTTAGAGTAAGAGGGTAACGATCCATTGGGATTGCTTTCTTTTGGATACGAGCGTTCCTACATGTTTTTTCCTTTTCCCGGGCTCGCTTAAGATCTTTCCGAGTCAATTCGAAACCAAGTCCAAAAGTGTCTAATTTAGGTAGGCCACATAGTCCCATTTATTTTGCTATTCCTTTCTTCTTTCCGAGGGTCATTCCAGGAAAGTGTTCTTATTTCTTAAGGATAGCGCTTACTGTCATGTTAGAGTAGAGGTAATAGTGAAGAGAGGTCCTTTCATCTTCCTTGATCAAAGAGACCTCTTTATTAAAGCCCCACAAGTCCTCGTCATCTTCATCGTGCTCCACATTTATTATGGTATTCTCAATGGCTTTGATCCTCATTGGTGAAGCATCAATTATGATATGGATTCTTCTAGCTACAACCTTCACTAGCTAATGAAGGGATGAAGGGGCGACCTTTAGGTCGTGAAGCCAAGGGCGTCCCAATAATAGGTTGAAAAAGGCTTTAATGTCCACCACTTGAAAAGTAGTGGCATGTTCTATGACTCCTGCCATTACGTTCATAGTGATAGTCCCAAGAGCTTGGCGGCGAGTGTTGTCATAGGCTCTTACTCCCTGTATAGACGGGGACAAGTATTCATTTTTTATCCCTAACATTCTCGCAGTTCGAAGTGGACAGACATTAATTGCTGATCCATTATCTACAAGAGTCATAGGGACATTCATTCTCTTGCAAATTACCGTGAGATTTAATGCTTTATTATGTTTATCACCCTCTAGAGGTAAATCTTTGTTAGAAAAGGTGATCAAATTTATGGGACTAGGAAGATCACTCGTGAGAAAGTTAGCTAACCCCTAAGGAGTGGTTTCAGAATCTATTCTTATCTTGTCCAAACCATTTATTACCTCGAATGTATGTTGATGGGATGTAGCCAAGTGCTTCCATACATTCATTTCGACCTTGGTCTTTTTTAATTGTTTGACAACATCGTTGTCCTCTATGATAGGTATGGGAACTTGCTGAGTAGTAGGGATAGGTTGTTGCGTAGTAATGGGAGGTTGCATTCTCCCGGATCTTGTGTGGACATCTATGGGTGAATCTTGTTCATCCCAATTGTCGTCTACCGGATATATTGTGAAGAGTTGGGTCTGTTCCAAATCTTTAAGGTAGACATCCTCGTCTTCATTGTCCCAAACTCTATTAACGGTAACATCGTTTTCTTCTGGAATTAGGTATATCTTTTTATCATCAATCAGTTTCTGAATTAAATCTTTAAATTTAAAATAGTGTTCTATTGTATGTCCCCCTGATTGGTGATATGGACAGTAAAATCTATCTATCCTCTTTAATGATTCAAATGGTCTCGGCTCGAGAGGTTTAATCGTGCCACCCTCGGAGAGCATTTTGAACATGTTTAAATAGGTGGTCGCAATTGGAGTGTAGGACCTATGGCTTCTTTTAGGTGTTTCAACTATTTGAAGAGAGAATGATTTCTTCGTAGTAGGTGCTACCTCTTTGTTGACATGTTTATTTTGTTCTTGTTTAGTGAGTTCAAGAATCTTTCTACACATTCCTACAAATTTTTAAACTGAATATACAAGGAGCAATATATCTTCTCTAGTGGGCGGTTGTTGCATTGGGGATGGTTCACTCATGGTGTCGATGAATACTTCTTCTTCTTCTTCTTTAAGGGCATGAGTTTCTTCAATTGGTTTGATCAAAGATGTGGGATCAACATAATTTTCCTCATCAGAGATGGCCAAGGAATCGAAAAGTGGTGCACTATTGATACTTGGCTTCTTACTTGCAGGAGGCACTAGGAGTTTATTGTTGTCTATTAAGTCCTAGATGGCATCCTTTAGCTTCCAACAATTTTTGAGTAAGATGGCCCCTGCCTTGATGGTATTCACAGTGTGCATTAAGGTTCCAATTAGCCGATCTTTTTTTGACTGGTGGATCCCCAAATGGTCTAATAGGAGTTATAAGACCTTTTTCATGAAGACGGTCAAATGCGGTGTCATAACTCATACCAATAGGAGTCACGTTTCTCCTAAATGGATTCTTTTGTCCTTGATTGTTCATAAGAAGGGCTTCATTCAAATTAAAAGGTGCTAACATTGTTTGAGTGGGTAGTTTTCGAAGAAGAAGGATTGTCGTTCATCTTTACTTTCCAGCCACTGTTGGAGTTATTGTTAGCAGCTTTTTGTTTTGCAAGGTAGTCTTCAATGTTAATTCCAATGTCATAGACGACCTTAAAAGTGTTCAAGTTGCTCTGATACTTGAGATGCTTAGAATATTTTTCCTGGAGATTCTTTATGAACAATCTCACAGACTCTTTTTCAGTAGGTACCACAATCATTTTAGCAGAGGTTTCCCTCCACTTATTAAAGAATGAAGTAAACCCTTCATTCTCTTTTTGTTTGAGTATCTCAAGATCAGTTTCAACTTGAATATTGCATTTGTACCTATCAGTAAAAGCATTCACAATGGCATCCTAAGTAGTGGTTTTCTCTTTGTCAAGGGTAAAGAACCATTGTTGACAGACAATTTCTAGTGATAAAGAAAACAATGTATGAAAAATTTTCTTATCTATCCCTTCAATATTCATTATTGTCTTAAATGCTATTAAATGGAAGTAGGGATTGTCTGTTGCCTTGAACTTAGGGATATCAATGACATTAAATTTCTTCGAAAGAAGTTCCTTTTCAACCAAGACCCCTTGTGAGCTAATGACTTGGAACCTACAATCATTGGATATCTTGCTCAAGCTTTCTTGCATGAGCTCCATTTGTTGTTGCCTTACAAGATCATTAACTTAAAGAGCTATGTTCTTCATCAAGTAGGTTAGGTTGGCTACATCCTTCTTAAGTTCATTAACTTCTTCTTGAGTGGCCATGATCTTCTTAGCTTTCCTTTTCCGAGTAATAGGTTTGTCAAAAAGGAGTATCTGAACGAAAGTGTTGTCTTTGATTACCGCCCTTCCTTTCTTGACCAAGTGCTGTAAATTAAACAATTTATTTATCATAATTACATGACTCGAATTTGGCTTTGACTTTATTGATTTTAACAACAAAATAGAAAAATGGAGCGTATTTTGGGAGACCAAGTAAGGATTCAAATAAATATGGTTTTAATGGAGGATTAATATCCGACTTACCCCCCTAAAAATATTACGGAAAGATGCACATAGAAGACTCTCTAGACATGGTCAAAATGTGACATATTATGCGTGTGTTTAATACTGAATGTGAGTGACAAACTTTGACTCTTTTGTAAGACCATGGGACTATATGCGTAGACTCGATTAAGGACTGAATATAATTAGTGTCGTTAATAAACTTATTAAACTGTATTAGCAAATTGATTAGACTGACGCATCGTGAAGACTGAAGAAAAATTCTAGGCTGTCGTAAGACGACAATACTGTCGCCAGACATTGGCAACCAACGCTAGACGACGAGATTGTCTCCTGGTGCCGGGCACTAGCGTGTGGCGCCATAATCCGAGTCTTTGCACCGTTATGGACCATTGACCTTGAACTGTTTCAAGTATTTTGCTTTAAAGGGATTACCTAAAAGTTGTAGTAAGTCCAATTTGATCAATTAATTAAACTTTAGTCCTGTATTAATTAATTAATTAAATTTGCAAAGTCCTTGTAGTCATTATTTAATTTATTTAACTTATTCACAAGTCAAACAAACGGTTAGGAAAAACACATAGAGTATGCACAACGAATAATGCACAAGTAGTCATATAGTCACGATATGATGCAATGAGTTTGCAACCTAACCATTGCTCTAGTTCTCTAAAGTTAAGGATATTGGTTAGTCATAGAAGGTCCATGGTTATGAGTCCAGATACACCGCGCGGAAGCCTTACTTTCGAAAGGTTTGGCGCGTGTGGATGGGACCCCGCGAGTTAAACTCGCTTCCATGGTTTGGTGAATTCAACAATCTCGAATGAAACTTTCGTTGCAAGGAGCGTTCTATTGGGTAAATGGAGCATGAATTCCTAGAGGGTTATGTCCATATGTAAAACACATATGGGTTTCAAAAAATAGGGAAAAACTCAATTAGGATGTAAAACCGAGCAAACAATACTAGAAAACTAGTCCAAACAAGAAGGCAGATTTTTGGCTCATTAGTGGAAGAATTTGGCTCGAGAAAATAGCGTCTTCGCAAAACGCTGGCACCGTCGCTAGACGACAGCGCCGTCGGTTTGCGCTGACGCTGTTTTTTCAACGTTAATCCTACATGCCTCGGCAGCTTTCTTTTCATGAATTTTCTAGTTTTTTCATAGCATTATTTCGATTCTAGTTGTGAAAGATATTTTCCTAAATTACTACGTGTAAAAATTCTATGTTTTTGACTCATTACGGACGGTCTTTCCAATGAGATTCTTTCTATGCTTATGCCAATAATGTCAATAAAAAATACGTACATGAAATATTTAGAACTTTTCGAGTCTCATCCACTCATTCTAAATTATTGCCAAAATAAATTCTAGGAATTAAAACAGAAATCCTCTCCGGTGGATTTACCAAAAAAATATAGGGAATATTTCAAGACATCCCACACTTGAGCCCCACTGTGATCATACACTTAAGCATGGTGGCGTCCAAAGGGAAGGAAGCTAGAGTAAAATAGTCGCCAACAAGTTTTAGGAACTTGTAAACCGTTCACAGGGTGAAGGTTACACCCCTTAACGATCTAGGAGATCATTAACTCGTATAGGTCTGGAACCATGACTGGAAGATCTGGGATAAAGGTACAAATCCAACCTAAAAGAGATTGAAGTTTCCCTAAAAATAGGCCTCTACTTTATTCTTCTCGTATTCATGTGCGCTTTCTTACTAACATGCAATCAATAGGTTTACCCTAAACCTGTTTAATCTATGTTGGTTGAGTATTATTGCACAACAAAACTATTATTGGCGATCATTTGAATTATAATCGTATTAGCCCTAAAAAAGATTATTAATTATCTTATTAAGAATGATTAAAAGTAAAAATTCCCTTTAAACATGCATAAAAGGTGTGATTAAGCAATAACAATAAACAATATCAAGCAACATAATAATAAATCAAATTAAAATAATAATAATCATAATCATGTTAAAGTATAATATTATTAGCAAGATCTTAGGCATGATACTAACAAGATTAATAACAAACCCTAGCATGTCACTAAATATTAATGATTAAAGCTTTAGCCCTAAAATGACACTAACATGATATTAGGAAGAAATAGGAATCATCATAATATTAGAGTTATTAATTAACCCTAAACATGATACTAGGAAGCAATAAAAAATCATAGCATGATACTAGGAATCAATAAAATAATCTAAGCATGATTTCTATATCAAAAGATCAATAAAACAATTAGAGTACTTCGATGCCTCATATCTCTTTCTAATAACAAAATACACGCGTCAGTAACTTCAAGGAAAAATATACATCAAATAATTAAATTAAATAATTGAAAGAAAAATTTAAAAAGTTTAGACTGGATTTCGGACCAAACCCTCAGAAATTATTAACCTTTCACGTCTAGGGCAAAGGTTTAGAAAAAGAATAAAGAGAGAAGGAAATTTCTAGCTTTTAGAGAGAGAATAGAGAAATGATGATTGTAGATGTAGATGATTTGAAAATAGGGAGATACGACCCCTATTTATAGGAAAAATAGCATGGGATCAACGAAAATCATATTCGGAATAAATTACCTGCTATCGCAAACGACAGGAGTCGGCGCCAGACGACAAACTCGTCGCCAGGCTACTACGGCCAACGCTAGGCGATGACTGTGTCGTCTCTTGCTGGTCCAAAAGCCAACGCGCTTTCCCACGCGTAATTACCTTTAACACCGGTTGTAGGTAATTATGCGTCCGAACAGTTTTTGAAATTTGATTTAATATACTTCATTCAAAATAAAATATCCTAAATATAATTATTAGGCCTCCTATAGATTATTTGTCCACCTTAAAAATAACTGGGACTAATCTAATTTAATCCATAACTTCCTCATAAGTTATTGGAATTGGGCTTATAATATATAATGGAAAGCTCTTTTCGAGCCCAATCCAACTACACTTTTATTGACTCTTATTATGGAGTAAACTAAATTTTATTGGCTATTTTCATAAATTGGAGTGTGAAAAGAAATATTGTTTAAAAACAGAGAGAGACATATTTTAATAAAAACATCCTCATCATAGACTTTCCACACTTTCACTTTGTTCGATAATCAAGCAACGTGAAAGGTATTCATCACTAGGTTTGGTTTTAGGGAGACATATTTGGGTGTCTATAGCCCCAATAAGTAATTTGACATGATTAAGTAATCGGCTCAATTACAATCGCAGTAGGTGATCGACTTGATAAAAGATCGTCTCACTTAGCTTAAAACGCCTAAACATTGGCTCATCGCAAAGTCACCGACATAATGGTTCATAAGCAGCAAAAGCACTGACTTAATTGTCAACAAGCAGCAAAATGCGCCGACGTACTAGCACTGTGGAAATTTAATCAAATATTATAACAACAAAGTTCAAGCGAGTTTTAAGGATCGAGAAGCGTTGGTCTTCGGTAATTTTCTTCGGAATATTATCGCAACAACTAAAGATGGCTGCAAGCGGAGTTATCTTCAATGACGTTCCCTAGCTTGCGGAGGGTTGTCACAAACAACTGAGGATGGCTTCGAGCGAGGTTATCTTCGACAGTGTTCATTAGGATGTGGAAGGTTGTCAGAAAAACTTTGGATGGCTTCAAGCGAGGTTATCTTCGACAGCGGCTCCCTAGGATGTGGAGGGTTGTCAAAAAACTAAGGAAGGCTTCAATCTAGGTTATCTTTGACGACGTTCCCTAGGATGTGGAAGGTTCTCAAAAGAAGGAGGTGATTTCAAGCGATGTTATCCTCGATCATGTTCTCTAAGATGTGGAAGATGGTCATAAAATAGTGAAATTGAAGGCAGCTGCAAGCATGGTAGTCTTCAGGCGGTATCCCCTAGCTTGAGGAAGATTGTCAAATCGGTTACTCTAGTGACGTGTGCTCAACAGTGCAAGATACTCGCTTCTTAACTCTTTAATTTGTTTTAACTAATGCTAGTTTGTAGGTATCGGCATTACAAGAACGATTTAGGATCGCAGAATTTTCTGAATCATACTCCGACCTTATCGCTACTTTGACTTTTGTTTTCAAAACATTTGTTTCTCCAAACCTAGTTAAAGTGGGGGCTTCTATAGACACCCAAATGTGTCTCCCCAAAACCAAACCCAGTGATGAATACCTTTCATGTCATTAGATTATTGAACGAAATGAATGTTAAGAAAGTCTAATGATGAGGATGTTTTTATTAAAATATTTCCTATTCTGTTTTTAAAAATATATCTTTTTTTACCCTATTTATGAAAAATAGTCAGTCCAATTTTGTTTGGTCCATGATAAGGTTCCAATAATAGTGTAGTTTGATTGGGCTTGAAAAGAAGCTTTCCGATGAATAATGAGGAAGTTATGGATTAAATTGAATTAGGCCTAATGATCTAGAGGAGGGCTTATTAATTATTATTCCTAAATTGATTAGGATTGATTTTAGTCATCTAGGAATATCTAGAAGGTTCCTTTTAATTCTAATGAGGTTAGGATTGATAATTATATTTTTAAAGATGTTTTATTTTGGATAAAATATATTAAATCTGATTTTAAATATGCTTGGACGCAGAATTACTTCATTAATTAAAAAGGCTAAACAATATGTATTTTACAAAAAATGTCTCAAAATTCATTAAGTTCCTTGATTGTCAATGGACCATCATTTTGTACCTTGCAAAATTTGAAATACAGAAAAATTATGTTAGAATTAATTGAATAGGCTAAAAAATATGTATTTTACAAAAAATGGCCTATATGACTTCTACTTTTCCCGTTTTCTACATTTCATATAAAATGAAGTATTTCTTTCTTATAAAATGTCAATGTTGGCAATTATTAGGTGTCTAAGGCTTGAAATCACATCAATAGAGTATTTTATTAAGTTTTAAGACGCATTTTACTCAAAATAGCCCAAATAAGGCCTACATGACTTCTACTTTTCCCATTTCCTAAATTTCTTATCAAATAAATTATTTCTTTCTCATAACATATCAACATTACCTAGTAATAGGTTTCTAAGGCTTAAAATTAAATCAAAAGAGCATTTTACCAAATATTGCCCTAATATGGCCTACATGCATGACTTCTATTTAGCTTATTTTCTACATTTCTTATCAAATTATCTATTTCTTTCTCATAACATGTCAATATTATCCTTTGTTAGGTGTATAAAGATTGAAATCACATCAAAGGAGCATATTAACAAAAAACGGCCCAAATATGGCCTATATGACTTCTTTTTAGCCCATTTTCTACATTTGTTATTAAATGAACTACTTATTTCTAAAAACATGTCAATTTTATTTACTTTTAGATGTGTAAGGCTTGAAATCACATCAATAGAGCATTTTATTATGTTTTAAGATGCATTTTACTAAAAATGGCTCAAATATCGCCTATATGACTTCTAGTTTGCCCATTTCCTACATTTCTTTTCAAATGAACTATTTCTTTCTCATAACATGTCAATGTTACCTAGTATTAGGTTTCTAAGGCTTAAAATTGAATCAAAAGAGCATTTTACCAAAAATCGCCCCAATATGGCCTACATGCATGACTTCTATTTTGCCTATTTTCTACATTTCTTATCAAATGATCTATTTCTTCTACTTAACATGTCAATATTATCTAGTTTTAGGTGTATAAGATTTGAAATCACATCAAAAGAGTATATTAACAAAAAATGTCCAAATATGGCCTATATGACTTTTATTTAGCCCATTTTCTACCTTTCTTATCAAATGAACTATTTATTTCTCATAACATGTCAATGTTATCTAATTTTAGATGTCTAAGGCTTGAAATCATATCAAAAGAGCATTTCATTAAGTTTTAGGACTTATCGCATCAAACTGTTGACTATCCATACAATGAGTCACTATGTCAAGCATGAATCTCATCACATACAAAGCACAATCAAGTCCATTTTCTTGTTGTGCGCACTAGCCTATGACGAACAAATCACATCAGTAAAACATGCATAGCAAATTAGCAAATATTTCCTAACACAGATTTTTAATATAATCACAATATCGTGTAAATTATCATCAGTGACTTCTATGTTCGACCCTGAGGAGCACGACAATGTACCTTCTTCATAACACTATAGTAAAGTACATTCAAATTTGATTAGTCGTCTGACTACTAAATTAGTTAGCAATAATCATCACTAGTGATATGTCTATTTTATATAGTGTTTTACCCCCGTCCCTTTGTCATTATTAGTAGTGTTTTTAGCTCTTTCGAGCCATTTTTATTACTAATTTGTGTGTTCTAATGTTTTTGTAATTTTAGTTGTATTTTACAGGAAATTGCACTCTTGAAGCATTTTCTCGGGCCTTATTGGCGACTACGGAAGCTAGAAGGACACGACCACTTTTGGTGCCCAAGATCGGTGAGAGCCGGTGATTAAGGGCTCGGTAATTGGGATCACGAGGCATTTTGACCATGTATTTGAGACCCGAGAGGAAATATGTTGGGCCGAGAAATCTAGACCAATCAAAGTCCAAGCCTCGAAGAAGAAGACCGGGCCCGATCGGGCAAGCATACGCCCGATCGGGCGGATGCGCGCAAGGGCACTCTCAAGGGAGAGGCGCGCCCGATCGGGTGAGCTAAGCTCGATCGGGCGCGGCACATCAGTATGGGCGTTGTGAAAAAGGCGGGCCCGATCGGGCGGCCCTTCGCCCGATCGGGCGCGTGTTTTCCTAGAGTCTGATTAGTTTAGTTTTAATTCGTGTTTTAGGAAAGGTTTAAATACGATTTGTACGGAATTTTTTAGGAACCATCTTATCTTTTAGACTTTCTTACTCTACTTAGACTTCTCTCTCAAAAACTCTCTCTAAACCCTTGTTCTTAATTCTGTCATTAATTCTAGATTTATTTTGGTAACGATTTCTCTTCCTTTAATCTTTTTTATTTTATTCCTTTCATCATGATTTATTTTATTACTTTGATTAGTTTAGTTATTAATATGTGTGAGTAGTTTCATTTCTAGGGTTTATGGGGATCTAATAAATAATATGAAGGGGTAAATTATTGTTGTTGATTATCAATGCTAGATTAATTTCCTATTGATTGATTTAATGCTCTGCGACTAGATTAGGCCTATTTTTTATGCATGAGTTTGACAATATTGATTCAAGAATCGAGAGATGAGAATTAATGTTTAGGTCTAGTTTCAATAGGCAAGTTAATTTATAAATGGTTAAGTCAAGATTCAAGAGATGAGATTTAATACCGGTAAATTAATTGTGTGATTGTAATACGTAGCGAGAGCCTTTTACAATCTGGTTAATTGATGCATTGATGATTGACTATTATTGATTATTGGTATCGCATGATCATTTCTTATTGGATTGTTTTAATGTTTTACAATCGCGGCTTGTAAAAATATAGCAATATTAAATTGATGAATCGAGCAGATGTTAATTTGATATTAAAGGCTATTTTCAATAAGAACTTAGATCTAGTAAATTGCGAGAGCCTGTTAGATCTATGTTGATTAATAAATTGCGAGAGCCTGTTGATCATGTTATCTATTCCATGTCAATGATTTATTACCCTGTTTTACCTTGGAGTATTATTTATTGTTGAACTTGTGCCCTAGATTCTTCCATATATTGTTTTCTCCCTACTCTTATACTTTGTAGTTTAGTTTCTTGCTTAATTATAAATATTAGTTACTTAAATAATTTGGATTATAATAATTAATTAGAAGTAAAAAGACTTGTTTCCCTGTGGAGATCGACCCTACTTCCCTATCTACCTTAGTTAGTGATTTAGGTAATTTTTTTTTATTAGGGGATACGACTTTATCCTGTAAAAATTTGGCGCCGTTGCCGGGAAAACGGTTTTATTTTTATTTTTGATTGTTTTTGTAGTCTAGATTATTTCTCTTTTGTCTTAGAGAGCGTTAGTTCTCTGAGACAAATCTCATATTTTCTTCTAGTTTTTGTTTATGTCCAGGTGTTCCAGATCAGGTTACATCCCTTTCGATCCTTAGATCGAACGTTCCTTCCATAGACAAAAAAACTTCTACAAGCAAATCCTGGCGGATTCTGGTGATACTAACAATAATCACCGCGATCCTCCAACTGATTCTAGTAATTCAGAGACAGTATCAAACGCAGAATCAGAGATGGCGGCTCCAAAGAAGCTTAGTGATTATTCACAACCAAAGCTTACGGATTTTCCACATCTCACCCCTACTCCGGCTCTTGATGGGGTTCAATTTGAAATTAAACCTCAATTTATAACGATGATAGAGTGGAAGCAATTCAGTGGAGCAAAGGGTGAAGACCCGAATCTTCACATTGCCGATTATTGTCAATATTGCAACACCATCCGACAAGCCGGGGTCACTCAAGACCAGATCAGGGAGATTCTCTTTCCCTTCTCTTTAACTGGAAAAGCTAAATTGTGGTTTAATGGCTTAAATAGAACTACACTTGGTATAACTGACTGGGAAACTCTTGTTTTGAATTTCTATAACAAGTATTATCCTACAGAGACAACAACAGTACTACGGAGTGCGATTCAGAACTTTGCCCATGAAGCAGATGAGTCTTTATATGAGGCTTGGGAGAGGTTCAAGGACTTACAAAGAGAATTCCCTCACCATAATTTAGCACAATGGCAGTTAATCCAAGCCTTTTATAACGACATTGGAAATTCCTCTAGAATAATTTTAGACACTGCAGCTAGTGGGAGATTTATGAATCTTAATGTTGATGATGCAGGTCAGGTTATTGAAGACATGGCGATACACAATTACCAATATGGGAATCCCAAAGGATTTGCTAACAAAGGGAAACATAGTGTTGACTCTGTATCCTTTTTGCAAGCTCAACTAACCTCTATTTGCCAAAAATTAGATAATCTGAGCACTGCTAATGTAGCTAATGTTTCTGCAATTAATAATAATTCTAATGAGGCTTTCAGTGAAAATTGTGGTATTGTAGGTCATTGGGAGCAGGATTGCAGGAGTTCCGTGGAGCAAGTTAATGTCTTCCAAGCTTATAGGCAGAATAACCCATACTCCAACACTTACAATCCTGGGTATCGGAATCATTCATACCTTTCCTACCGGGGCACTAATGTTCAAAATCCACCACCACAAGAACCACAGGCGCCACAGCAACAGCAGCAGAAATATTTTCATCCCAATGCTAGCCAGAAGAATCAACCACAACAACCCCCCTCATCTTCCGACCCTTCTTTGGGGGAAATTAGAGCAATGTTGGTCAATATGCAAAAGCACATGGAGAGTAGGGATGCGACAATTAATCAAATTCTAGCGCATAATAAAATTGTAGATAATCAAATTGCGCAACTCTCCGCTACTCTGCAAGCCCGCCAACAGGGAGCCCTGCCAGCACAGCCGACTAGGCCTACGGATCAAGCATTTGCAATTACTCTAAGGAGTGGTTCAAACTATGAAGGGCCCTCTATGCCCAGAGTTGATGAACCTATTTTATTAAATAATGCTAATCTTGATTCTATTAAACCAAACAATGTAGTTGATAGCCCTGCAGGGCTAGAGGATAATACTAACACATCTAATTCTACATTGCAGGGTAAAACTCCAGAGAAGGTGGCTACTCCAGACAAGAATAAGAATGCTCGAAAGCCAATTATCAAACTTCCTTTCCCCAATCGTCAATTGAAGACAAACTTGGATAAGCAGTTTGGTAAGTTTCTAGATGTGGTTAAAGATTTGAAGGTAACAGTTCCCTTTACTGAATTGATAACACAAATCCCCTCGTATGCAAAATTTATGAAAGAAATATTGACGAGAAAAAGGTCTATTAGTGAGGTAGAGACAGTAGCTTTCACTGCAGTGTGTAGTGTCGTACTTCAAAATAAGTCTCCACCTAAATTAAAAGATCCGGGTAGTTTTTCTATCCCTTGTATATTGGCAATCTCTTGATTGATAATGCATTATGTGATTTGGGTGCTAGTGTTAGCGTCATGCCATTATCTGTGTGTTCTAAGTTGAATATGGGTAAATTAAAAGCTACCAATATAACTCTGCAAATGGTCGACCGTTCTTTCAAATACCCCCTAGGTGTTTTAGAGGATGTTCCCATTAGAATAGGTAAATTTTATATACCTGTAGATTTTGTTGTCCTTGATATGGCTGAGGATATGCAAACCCCGATTATTTTGGGTAGACCATTCCTTAACACTGCAAGAGCAGTCATAGATGTAAGAAGTGGTAAGCTAACACTATCAGTAGGGGACGATACAGTGGTTTTTAATCTGAATAATGCCCCTAAAAGCTCCATGACTGAGGAGAAATGTTTCTGCGTTAATGTGGTTGTAAATTATTCTAACAAGCCCCAAGCTCTTGAAAAAGATCCCTTGGAGGCGGTATCTTGTGTTGCATCCTTTTCAGATGAGATAGACAAATGGCAGAAGGAAGTCGATGCAATAGAAAAACCACTCTACAATGTTGGTCTTGCTTTCGAGGATGAACAAGTGGAACCGATCGAGCAAGTTGTGCGAATCGAGCCTACGGTAAGTGTTCCGCCAGATCGAGTTGCAAGTATTGAACACAATGACAATTTGAAGCAACATTCGATCAAAGAAGGGTTTTTAGTGCGTAGCATTGAAGATCCCCCAGTCCAAGTCAAGGAGGATCCACCAGATAAGGCGACTTGGCGTCCCACAGGTTATGTCAGGAAGCCGCATCGAAGCCTAAACATCGCTAGACCGGGTGAGAAACCACCCAATCAGGCGTCAGGCCAAGGGTCCAAGGAATTGTACATGGTAAGGAGGTCGTGCGGGACCTAGATAAACCAGCGCTTTGCGGGAGGCAACCCGTATTTCATGCTTTCTAGATTAGTTTTCATTTTCCTTATTTTTGTTTTTTTTAGAGAGGCGAGGAGAGTGATATTTCACCAGTTTTAAGTGTTGTTGTACAGGTATGAATTTGACAGGTAAAAAGACTTAGAAAAATTTGAAGAAGAAAAGAAATCGGAGAAACTCCAGGGCTTGGTACGGGCGCGCAAGTGAGGCAAAAATCAGAGAAAAATTTCGTACGATCGGGCGAATCTGCCCGATCGGGCGCGCAAGCAGAGCTAATTTTGTGGCTAATTTTGCCCGATCGGGCAAAGCTTGCATGATCGGGCGCATTTTTGTGGAAAATCGACTGAAGGAAAAGAAATGTCGGGCGAAGCTCGCCCGATCGGGCGAGAAAATTGGCGAAAATTTAATTCGTGTTCGCGCCCGATCGGGCGGAGCTCGCCCGATTAGGCGCGCAACAGAGATTCTGAAATTCTGATAGTTCGCCCGATCGAGCGAGCCTTGCCTGATCGGGCGCGCATTATGGCCGTCCCCCGCTTTATTTTCTTTCCTCTTCTTTCTTTCCTCACTTTCTCCTTATTTCATCTTTTTCATCTCACTTTCTCTCTCTAAAACCTCCATTTTCAAACCTTCAACTCACACTTCAATCCAAGATCTCCTCCAATTCTTCCATCCAAACTTAAAAATTCTTACATTTTCCAACTCCCCTCATCTTCCGCTACAATCAACACTAAATTTTCAACACTTTCTCTCAATTTCTTCTCAAACCCTAAGAGAGAGAAAGCTTCAATTCCTACTACTTTCACATAAAATGGCTTTCAAGAGGTCTAGAACTGTAAGGGGTGAAGGATCGAGGCAACAAGCACCCAACATTGACCCAAAGTTGCAAATTCCGGGGTGGGAGAGGGTGGTCATCACCACCCAAGAGCAAAGGCAAAGGATGCTCAACCTCATCTCACGGCAGGTAATTCCTACCCGTTTTATTCATCATCCTACACTTTCTAGACTAGGAATTGATAAACATGTTGAAAAATTGTTCAAAGGAATTGACATGAGTGGTTTGTTCAAATTACACTATGATACTTATGATTATTTGACTTTAGAATTCATTTCTAGTTTTAATGTCATAAAATCAAATGCTTTAATCTCTCATGTTCAATTTCGATTGTTTAATAATGATATTAGATTGTCTTCGAAAGATTTTTGAAAATTGTTTGATTTGAAAGCCGATAGACCAATTGAACTACCCTAAGACAACGTTACTTTTGTCTACCATGCTCTAACGGGGAATCCTAACTTGAACCTCCAACATGCCAAGGGCACTTGGATTCAACATCCCGTGCCAAAACTTTGGCAACGGTTTGTTGGCCTTACCATCTTTGGGAGGCATGAACCGACAAATGTGAGGAGGGATGAACTAGAACTATTAGGGTCATACATGATTCCTAGGAGTAACAAGCTTAACTTAGTTCATAGGACGACCCAACACTTCCAAAGGGTGGCCAATGCGGCCGAATCGGGTAGGTCTAGGGTCCCAATTTACTTTGGGGGGTTAGTAACCCACATAGCGGTCAAATACCTTAGTTGGACCCCTAGCGGTGATGGTAAGGTAGCCGGACCAACCTTAATGGACGCACCCTACTTAGGAGGCCTTAATTGGATAAATGTGATAGGGGGTGAGAATTGGTGGGTGATTCATAGGGAGTCGGGTAGAAGAGACAACACTTTCACCTTGCCTAACCCGGCCTTGACCAAATTTAAGAAGGGTCTTCCCTCTTATACCTTTTAATTAGGAGGCCAAGGGGAGACCCAAGCACACCACCAAGCACCTCCCTCACCACCACAACATTTCCACCAACCATAACCCCAACACTACACACATAACATTCCCACTTCCTCAACCAACTACAACATCGACCCTAACGCCCCATATGACTTTTCGGATTTTAGAAGCCAATTGGATCGGATAGAGAGTGGGCAAGGGAGGATGGAGGGTATGGTTAGGAATTTGGACACTAGGGTAGGAGCCCTAGATGCTAGGGTTGGGGTTGTGGAGAGGAACTTAGGGCGGGGATTATACCCTATGTATGATGATTATGCCCGTCGGGGGCCTATTCCCCCCGAATCACTTGTCCCCGATTGGTTCCAATATCACCAAGGGGGATACACGGACCCAAGTACCTACGGTACCTATGTGGACTATTCATCGGTCCATGGATATGGGACTGATGCTCCTTTTGGTGGGCTTGGGGGGAATGTAGACCCTAACTATTTTGCAGGTGGTTCGGGTTATGGAGGTGGTGGTTCGAGCCATGGAGGGGTCGGTCCTAGCCATGGTGGTGGAGGCTATTCGAGGATGGATGAGGATGAGGAGTAGGTTACACTCCCAAGTCAATGAGGGCATTGCTTGATTTGGCTTGGGGGGGTAATCTTTCACTTGGTAACTCTCTTTCCTTTCTCTTTATTTACTTGCTTTCTAGTGTAGTTTTTATTTGCTTTCTAATTTAGTTTTATTGCTTTCCTTATATGAAAAACACAAAAAAAAAAAATTGAAAAAAAATAAAATAAAATAAAAAAATACGTTCCAATGAATTGTAAATCATGCTTCCCTGTGCCCCTTACTTGAGAAAAATTGTTTTGATTCATGGTATTTGATGATGAATATTGTGGATTTTTTGGTCAAGATTTGAAGTTTAATTGCTTGGATTCCTTAACATGCGTCAATTTTGTCCAACTACATGTGAATATAGTGCTTGACTAGTTGATTTGGTTAGGAAATGTGTGATAGTTCCATAATTCCTGGTATGTCAATGAATTTGAGTATTAATTTGCAACTATGAGTAGTGTTTCATGACTTATTATTATGCACATGAGGAGAACGAAGGCGTTCATTCTTTTAGGTAGCCTTCAGAGTATTAGATACATTTGTTCCCTTCTTGTTACCCATGTTGTTGCTTGTGCCCTTTTATTGTTTATTTAGCCACATTACAAGCCTATATGAGCCCCATTGGTTACTAGTCCCAAGATTGGCTTGGGGGAGCTATTAGTTGGTGAGGAGAGGGAGTTATGGTGTGCATATTATTTGCACAATGTGGGAATAAAAGAAGAGTTATTGTTCTTTGATTTTTGATTGGAAAATATTGATGTTGTGTTTCAAAGTTGAAATTTCCAATATGAGTTGAAAAGAAAAAAAAGAGCAAAAGAAAAAAATTAATGCTCAAATGTTCTATTTGAAGGTTGTTCTAAAGAAAAAAAAAGAAAAAAAATTCAAGTTTGAAAAAAAAGAAAAAGAAAAGAATGAGTTCAAAGTTTGTTTTTCACTCAAAGTTCCATATTATCATATTTTTATGAGTGAAATTGTAAGTGTTGGGATTGTTTATATTGTTTGGAGTATATTTGGTGGATTGTTGTTTGGAGTTGGTTATGTTGGAGATGTGTATGATCATTATTTTTGGTCATGGGTTTATTAGGATTTGGCTCCCTTTTAGCATAGCTTTTCTCTCACATGATCCCAAATTTATCCTACCTTTACCCTAGCCTTACATTACAAGATTAAAAGACCTTCCGACCTTGTGCATAGAAGTTATGTAAATGTGAAAGTGTTGTTTATCAATGCAAGTTATGACTTGGCATATTTCGAGTCGACTAGTAGGATGAGCATTCAATGTTTTTATACACACGAGAGTGTGAGATGGGAGGGCATTGTTCACAATAAAGGGGTTGGGATGGAGAGCGATCGAGTACATCTTTTACTCGCCACATAAATGAGAGTTGAGTGTGTGAGCACTAGTCTTGAATTCTATATGCTCTTGTGGTTTGCTTTACTTGACAATTGTTGGGGAGGAAGGGTGATTAGATGAATAAGATTGATTGATGTTGAAGCATGTTCATTAATTTTACCTTGAATCGTTGGTTTTTGATTTTGTTATTGGGGTGAAGTATGTTTTATATGTTCATTGATGAGCTCTTTGCTTAGGGACAAGCAAAGGTTTGGCTTGGGGGAGTTTGATATGTCTATTTTATATAGTGTTTTACTCCTGTCCCTTGGTCGTTATTAGTAGTGTTTTTGGCTTTTTCGGGCCATTTTTATTACTAATTTGTGTGTTCTAGTGTTTTCGTAGTTTTAGTTGTATTTTAAGGGAAATTGCACTCTTAGAGCATTTTCCCGGGCCTTATTGGATCGACTACGGAAGCTAGAAGGACACGACCACTTTTGGAGCCCAAGATCGGTGAGAGCCGGTGATTAAGGGCTCGGTAATTGGGATCACGAGGCATTTTGAACATGTATTCGAGACCCGAGAAAAAATATGGATTGGGCCGAGAAATCTAGCCCAATCAAAGTCCAAGTCTCGAAAAAGAAGACCGGGCCCGATCGGGCAAGCATACGCCCGATCGGGCGGATGCGCGCAAGGTAACTCTCAAGGGAGAGGCGCGCCCGATCGGGTGAGCTAGGCTCGATCGGGCGCGGCACATCAGTATGGGCATTGTGAAAAAGGCGGGCCCGATCGGGCGGCCCTTCGCCCGATCGGGCGCGTGTTTTCCTAGAGTCTAATTAGTTTAGTTTTAATTCGTGTTTTAGAAAAGGTTTAAATACGATTTGTACGGAATTTTTTAGGAACCATCTTCTCTTTTAGACTTTCTCTCTCTGCTCAGACTTCTCTTTCAAAAACTCTCTCTAAACCCTTGTTCTTAATTCTTTCATTAATTCTAGATTTATTTTGGTAACGATTTCTCTTTCTTTAATCTTATTTATTTTATTGCTTTCATCATGATTTATTTTATTACTTTGATTAGTTTAGTTTTTAATATGTGGGAGTAGTTTAATTTCTAGGGTTTATGGGGATCTAATAAATAATATGAAGGGGTAAATTATTGTTGTTGATTATCAATGCTAGATTAATTTCCTATTGATTGATTTAATGCTCTGTGACTAGATTAGGTCTTTCTTTTATGCATGAGTTTGACAATATTGATTCAAGAATCGAGAGATGAGAATTAAAGTTTAGGTCTAGTTTCAATAGGCAAGTTAATTTATAAATGGTTAAGTCAAGATTCGAGAGATGAGATTTAATACGGTACATTAATTGTGTGATTGTAATACGTAGCGAGAGCCCTATACAATCTGGTTAATTGATGCATTGATGATTGACTATTATTGATTATTGGTATCGCATGATAATTTCTTATTGGATTGTTTTAATGTTTTACAATCGCGGCTTGTAAAATTATAGCAACATTAAATTGATGAATCGAGCAGATGTTAATTTGATATTAAAGGCTATTTTCAATAAGAACTTAGATCTAGTAAATTGCGAGAGCCTGTTAGATCTATGTTGATTAATAAATTGCGAGAGCCTGTTGATCATGTTATCTATGCCATGTCAATGATTGATTACCCTATTTTACCCTGGAGTATTATTTATTGGTGAACTTGTGCCCTAGATCCTTCCATATATTGTTTTCTCCCTACTCTTATTCTTTGTAGTTTAGTTTCTTGCTTAATTATAAATATTAGTTACTTAAATAATTTGGATTATAATAATTAATTAGAAGTAAAAAGACTTGTTTCCCTGTGGAGATCGACCCTACTTCCCTATCTACCTTAGTTAGTGATTTAGGTAATTATATTTTATTAGGGGATACGACTTTACCCTGTCAACTAGGTAGCTATATATTTACTTTTGCAACACAGCCTTCACGAGCCACTTTTCTGATGACCAAGCTGAATCAAAGTGATAGATTGTGTTATTGGAATTACAAATCACCATGAGGCTCGAATGCTCACTGCATAAGTTCACAATAGACAAATAAATTAATATTTTGGAGTCAACATATAATGAGGCTAAACGATTTAATTTTACATGGTTAGACGTACTCTTTAAAATATGGGGCGAATATGACCTTGTCTCCCGCACACACTAATTTCCTGATACTCTTATCAACTTAAGACAACACGTCGCGGGAGTTGCCTAAGATTCTAGGAGTATATATCTACTTGGGGCATAACCACCCTACTTTACATGGAGAATCAGTTTCACTTAAGTGCTCCTGTAGTGCTCTGCGTGCATGAACATTGAATAATTAATCAAATGAAGGATAATCACCACAATTTGAATAACATGAAAAAAGTGTAGATAATGTGGCATTAAAGTACCTCATGAATATTTGAATGAGGGTAATGTTAAACTTTGCATCATGTAGAAATTCCTTCACATCTTCTTTGTTAATCCATGCAACTGCAACCTCATCGTAGTGGCACATTGCCTTAGGAAGTGCAACTTCAATGGGATCGACCAAATGACAAGCACGATTGTGAACAATGTCTTCAACAACTAGAGTAGGTTACACGAGTGAACCTCTTGAAGAGTTCAACTTTGACGCTTGTTCACTCTTCGACCATTGTTTGTTGATATTCTTGTTAGGTTGATTAATGCTTTTAGGCTTCTTTACCCTCCTTCTCTTTGAAGTTTAGCTTCTATGCGAAATTTGAAACTTCAACGACCGAGTGAGTTAAGAAAAAAAATTATGGCTCAAAGTAATCCTAAAAAAAGTGCAACTGCCGCCGAGGCCAGAACAGCCAAGGCAACTCCTGCCCAAGCAACAACGGCTAAGGCTCCTGCATCCCAGGTAGCCTGCTGCCGAGGTTGTAGCAACCCTGGCTGCCGATGCTGACACCGCTTCTGCCCAGACCGCAACAGCCTACGTAGCTGCTGCCGAGGCCTAAGCAGCCCAAGGAGCGGCAGCAGAGGCCAAAGCAGCATAGGGAAGCGGCAGCCGCGGCCTCCGCAGCCTCGGCATCGAAGATGATGGCAAGGGAGTCGTGCTATTTTGGTTGTTTTATTTTCAGAGGTGCAGTTAGAGAGTGCCTAACGATTATTTAATACTAAAAAAATTAAAATAAATAAATTACCTCGTTAATTAACCTCACCCACGTACGTGGCCAATCCACGATGCTACCTTGTGTTTGGAAAAACTTTGTTATCTCAACCTAATCTATGGGCACCGGTAGTGGGATGTCTTTGAACCCTGCAATCACTGAATCAGTCCTAACCGAGTAATGATGTGGCCTCGCCGTATTACCGGTCGTCGCTTGTGAACTACCATACGCTTTCTAATTCAGTTCTCCCCTATTCGCAAGCCCCGGGGCTAGAAGTGCACACCGGGTGTCTTCTTACACTTATAAAAAAGGAAGTTACCAAAAGAAGTCTTTTTCTACACTATTTATAATATAACAAAATCCATTACGCTAAAACTAAACAAATCACCTAAAAATCTAGATATTCATGCGATGTTGGATTATCAAGCTCCCTCGAGTCCGCATGTGTAGGAGTAGCAACCTGCAATTGTTCATCAATAATGTCACCTCAGATCTCACGGAGCTCAATAATTTAAAACATGTAATACAATTAATACTACCTCATGTAGCATATCTTCTTCATGTATCTCATCTCCTCTATGTCTATCACCTTCTCCTTGTCCTTGTGGGTGACTACATAAGTCAACTTATGTAGTCACAGGGAACGACAAGCTCGGGAAGTTTATCTGCTTTGCCTAAGCATTGAATTCACCTACTATCTCGTTGCGTACTTGTTCCTTAATTGATGCAACCTTGGCATCAAATTTATCCGGTGAATTAACACTTGCTCGAGATCGACCCGACTTTATGTATTCTTGACCCATCACCTTTTGTCATCCTAGCAATGACCATCCTGAACCTATTACTCGTCCTAGATGGTATAGCTTTCCCTAGGCTAAGGTGAAAGGGTCTTTCTACACACTTGGGACCAATTTGCCCTCTACAAGTTCTTCAGTGTACTCAAGCTATAGCAAAAGGAAAAAAGATGCCAATAATATAGTTAATGGTTTGTATAGTGATAATTTTGCAAAAGCTTCTTAAATTTCAACATTTCATAGGTATTTTACAAGTTTATCTGCCATTTTTTCGGTTTCCGGAACCTCGGTGGCCCATTTTCCGGTTTCCTTATCAGACGTATGGAGAGAACAAAAGAAATCACCGGCACGACTCACCAAAGTAGTGACCGTGGAACTAGAGGGTTCGTTCAATGGCAGTAGAAGAGAATTGGGGTAAACACCCTTTTCTATCAACTCATTCCTCCATTCACTAAATGTATTAGCCTTCATACGATGGGTGTACTCCTTTTGTAATGCATTTTATGTATTTTGCTCTCGTAGTTTCTAAATAAAAATAAATTTTAGTAACATTACTTTAAAAAGAGTCAAGATATTATTCAATTGGCATCAGATTTACCCAATCATACAATTGCTTTCTTTTGAATTCTTCGAATAACAAAATTTTCCCAGTCATCTTTTGACACGCTCTACCATTTTTGCCACGGGAGAAGGTTATCCTCAACAACTTTCTTCTTCTTTGATTTCTTCTTCTTATAGATCCATCCATTAGTTAAGGTGGTCTTAAGGCCTCTAAATCTTTTGCTAATAAAGATTCAAACACCCTTCTCTTCTTGGCATCATTAGGAATAGTAAACAGCTTCTGCGAGAACAAATAGAAACCGATTATTAGTTTCTATTTACTAACAACCGTAAGGTGAAGGTTTCTTAAACTGTCTAAATGTGCAAACAAAAAACTTACCCTTGTATCATACCAAAGGGTTTTAATCAAACTTGGAGGTACTTGCCGCATTGTAAGTGTAATGGGGATTTTGCGCGCACACATGCCAACTTGGTTAGCATATTTTCGACGCCATTTACCCGGGGGTTGGCCGTTGTTGTCATATTCCAAGACCATGGGACCGCTATGTTTCTTAAAAGTTGTTGTCGGACCCCTACCCTTTCTTTTAGCTGGTGCCTTTACCCTCCTCTACCACCTATGTTGTTTTGACCCTGTCCTTAGCCATGAGTTTCAAGAGTCAGGTTCTCACCAACAATTTCACATAATGTATTTTCAATAGGCGGGACACGTTCAGCTGAAAATTAAAATTCTTCAAGCCTACGCTCAATCTCATCTTGAGCCTGATCCTTTTGCTCACCCAAATTATCCTCCTTGTTCACATCATAAGGATTATCCTCGTCCTCATCCTCATAGTCATCATCCTCAATGTCCTCTACACAATGAAGGTCATGATCGTCCTCCATGAGATATAAACACCTGTCTAAACAAACATAAAAAAAAAAATTATATTAGCGTGTAGTAAAGTATTAGTGCAAATGAATACTTTCATGGAATTTCAAACATTAAACATGTTAAATATAATGAATACGAGTTGTTAGAATGATTAAATGTTAGTTTATACACAAAACAAAGGATTTGGTTCAACTAGAAGCTCATTTAAGCCATTTTCACCTACTTATGGTCCTATAACCTTGTATTTGAATGATAATGAGTACACTTAGGAAATTTCAAACTACAAACATGTTAAATATAATGAATATGAGTTGTTAGTGTGATTAAATGTTAGTTTATATACAAAACAAAGGATTTAGGTCAAGTACAAGCTCATTTATGTCATTTTCGCCTACTTATGCTCCTAAATACATGTTAACTTTACTATATTTGCAATTTAACCATTATTAACATTTAATCATAGTACCTCAATATAAAATTCCTTTGTTGTGGTCTGATCGCATATAATCTGCTTCGTCATCTATGTCATTTGGTGCAATATATCTAGGAACAGTGAAAGGTGTAGAATCATCAAACACATCATATTATTCCTCATCCTCAACATCGCCAATGCCTAGGATTCCTCTTTTGCCAGCTAGAACAATAGACCATTTTAAATCGACAGGGTCAGTTACGTAGAACACTTGCTTAGCTTGATATACAAGGATAAATGGTTCTACACTATCATTCAAGTGGCCAAGATCAACAAGAGTAAAGTCATCAGATTTGACGTTACGCCTTATATTATCAACCCAGTTACACTTGATAAGAGCAACCATGAAGTTACAATAATCAAGCTCGCATATTTCTGAAATTCGACCATAGTTAGTCAACTTTGCATCGATTGGTGATTTATCATTAGCACTTGCAAACTCCCTTGACGATGCCACAAGCGTTACACCACTTTTTTGGGTGGAGGAAGATTTCAAATCTAGACCTTCAGTCCAAAAAGAGTACCCATTTATGTCTTATCCCTAAAATGATCGAACATCATCCCTAGGACCGTACGCAAGCCTTTGTACTATATTCGTCAAATTAGTATCATCTAATTGACCCATTACTTGATCACGAATCCAATTGACAAACCCCTTATTACGCAACTGCATAAGTCCCCTTTCACCTTTTGATGGAAATTTGTCACACAAACTAGCCATGTGCTCGTCTATATATGGGTGAACATCTGTAACATGGTGCAACACATAAACGTGTGCTTATAAGAACTGATCTCGGTCAGGTGACATTCATTTCGACCCAATTGTGCCATGAGCATCAAGTCTCCCTTCATGTCAAGAAGTGGGACGACCAATTGGTTCAGTAATGGCTATATAGTTGGCCACAAAGTTACCTATCTCCTTACCCACGGTCCCTTGCATCATACTTTCTTTTGGGTGAGCCCGGTTCCTTACTTTATTTTGTAATGTACCCATGTGTCTTTCAAAATGAAAGCACCACCTCAGAAACAGTATGAAAGATATAGTGTCCTTCGAACAAGTGTATTATTCTGATAGTGGGTTCAGAATTATTAGAAAGCTAATATATTCAGTCAGGTCAAGTGATCGGAAAGCCTGGGTGGAGGCCGCTTCTGATCAGTAATATTATTGCATAATCAATATTACATCTTAATCTTGACTGAATCGTTTGGGTCACACCCAAGTAATCAACGAGGCAAAGCGACGAATTAATTCGGAAGGAATTAATGAGTCGACCGAGTAATATTTATTTAGCCGTCGAAAATTCGAGCTTAGAGCTTCAAAATCGAGCGTCAGAAGTCGAGTCGAAAATAATAAAAGACGAGACGTACAAATAGTAATAATTAAAATAATTTCCCTAAATACCCCTAGCATCGGAATGCCCCGAGAAATCCGAGTACTAGGGGCATAATGCATAGCATGGTGGCTAGCATGTGCACCAAGCCAAGCATAGGCTGGCTGGTGCGTGCTAGCACACCATTGCTAGCAGCCAAGGACCAGCCTCGGCATCTAAGGGCAGCGAGCTGCAGCAGCCCGCACTTGGAATGCGCGACATGCTAGCAGCGAGCAGAAGCAGCCCGCATTGGGAGTGCGAGGCTTACTAGTCGCAAGCAGCATCAGCCCGCAACTCCGTGGTGCGGGTAGCTAGGCCGTGTGCAAGGGAGGAGTAAATGGGAGCCATGAAAGGGAGGACATGTGGCGCATGGAGAGAGAAAGTGTGGGGAGCAAGTTCGGTACCCCCTCTCTAAGTGGTCTTCACTTACTCTCTCATGAATTGTTGACACTAGTTGATCTATTAATAGCTTGCTTAAATAATTTTATTATACTTTTAAAATAAAATGTGAAAATCTCAGTATCCCACATTGGTGGGAGAGACAATCATACTCTCATCATTTCTTATAAATACCCAAGTAAGGGCATTGAAAATAATACTTGAGTAAGAGTTGAAAAGGGGATCACAAGTAAGTGAAAACCCTTTAACTAAAGAGTTGGAAAAGGTATCACATTTTGTGAAATCCTTTGAACTCAATTACTCGAGTTTATCGGTCGGGTCTTGCTAACCCCAAGACATTGGACCTTGCTGGTGATCGTTGATTACGGGTGGATCAACGTCAGAGGCTTCGTAATTTTAAAGCTAGATTTCAAGTAAGAGCCAAAGCAGTCGGGTGAAGCATGCTCCAAAGGTAATCGTTTTATCTTAATCTTGTGATTAATTTAATTATGTTTATGATATTATTTTTTGCGAGTGTGGTCATTTTTTTTGGTTTGTTTTTGTGGTGAGTCGGACTCACAAAACCCCAACAGTGGTATCAAATCCTCGCTCGTTTATTTTTAAAATCATAATATATTTCAAAGTGTTTTATTGCTTAATTTTTTTTTGTTTTAAGTTGCTAATTAGATTAGTAGCTCGTTTTATCCATTTTAACCTCGTATTAGAGCTGAATTCAGCTCTCGAACCCAGATTTGACCCAAAAATAGTGAATTTTCGGTGGAAAAGGCATTCTAGAAATGGTTTATCCTTCTATGACTTAGTTTTTATCCAAAAAAAGACCAAATATGCACTTTTCGAGGGATTTTTTGTTTTTACAAAAATTTTATGGCTTTCTAACCTTGAAAATTAATAGTATATTTATGGTGGTTATGTAATTGGTTCAATAAATATTTTATATACAATTTTCAACCTCTTTAGGCATGATTACTTGGCGGTATTTTGTGTTTGAAAGCTTGTTTTTTTTTTCTTCATATAATTGCAAATTAATTGCATTAAGTGTGAAATTGTTGTTCTTTAAGGCTTCTAATTACTAAAGAGTCAATCTTTGATTATGTTAAGTGATTGAAACTTTTGAGTTACTAAATTCAATGAATTTTGGTTGACTTTTATTGATTTAATCATTTTTTAGTTGATTGGAATAATAAAGTTTGAAACTTGTGATAGAAATTTATCTATCTTCACATTGGAAGATATAACTTTTCAAGGATTCACAAGTATTAAAGTTGGAATCTTTATTGAACTAATGTTCTATTTTCCAACTCCCTTTTATTTTGTCAAAAACTCAAGATTAATTTAAATTGATAAAATTAATAGTGAGTAATTGCCTCTTATTTTTTTTATTACACCAAGTTAACCAATTTTATTAAGGAATGGTTCTTGGAAATAATTTTGGTTACATGCACTTGGATAACTTTTTATTTAAGTTAGACTTGATTAAATTTTTATTTTTTCTCATGATAATTAGTTCTAAAAGTAATTTTGAATTAATAAATTGTAAAGCAAAATTTAGGATTCAAATCCCGAGGCTATGACACACAAATCAAGGCAAAGCCTCCCTTGGCTAGCAGGGCTGCATAGCATCCCACATGTGGCTGCCAAGGGGCTGCTTGATGCGTTAGGCCATGTGCGTAGCATGCGCGCCCAGCCACAACAACAACGCACCAGCACCAGCCTAGTAGTAGCGCGTTGCGGCTGTGCTACGTGCGTGTGTGCTGCTGCCGCAGTGCAGCCTGTGGCTGCTATGGTGCATGGGAGTCCGAGCGTTTAGAGTGCATGTATGTGCTTGGTGTTTTGGTTTAAAGGGCTAGTAGTCGTGGGGTGGTGAATGCACGTGCGCCAAGCCGTATAGTGCGGGGTTGTTAGACAACCTTGACTTTCATGTGGCATGTATGTAGTTCGTGAACCACTTAAGTACGGTTGGCTTTGTGTTTGCTTATTTTGCCGTTTTAATTATTTTATTAATCTAATTTGGTTTTATTATTTTAATAAATTTTTGAGGCTAGGCCTTGGTTTTAAGAGCGACATTTCCAAAATTTCATATTGGCAAATAATTAGGTTTTACCGGTTTAATTAATTGGATTAATTAATTAAGATGGATGCGGAATTCAGTGGGAGCTTCAATTATTAATTGCTCTTATTTACATAATCGGTTAAAATAACTTTGACTAGTTTTAATTAGGCGAGTTAATTGGATTAACCACCTGGATTTGTTACTAGTTATTGCGATTTTATGCATCGTTACTTGTTTATCGTTGTAAAATGCATGGGCCATTCACACATAGTGTATGGATGAATGGAATGTATATTCTCTCACAGGTTTTATAAAATGGCAACTAGTGGGGCCCGATTAGAATAGAAAATATGGACTGCAATCCGTGATGTATTTTTGTAAATCTAAATACGGCATGCGTACCGTCAAGTATGTTTTGTACCTTAATATTTAGATTAGTCGTAATCGTAGATACTAGTATTGCATAATTTTGGTCAAGTCTTGAAGACGGAGGTTCTTGGAAGACAAAGCCATGAAGTTGCAAAAGAAGACCTTTTGAAGACTTGAAGAATTCATGGGGTCATGCTAGTTGCCAATTTGCATCAAAATGCTTATGCTTTACATATTTATGATCATTTATATATGAATTTATGTTAGATGCATGTTTAGGATTTCGAATAATGTGATGATTAATTAAGTTCACTTAAATAAACCAACATAGAAACCCTAGGTCCCAAAAATATTGAGTGAAATTGCCATTCCAAAATAACACTGATCGACCTATTGAGAGTAGTGATAGGCTACGCCAAAGCGAGGCATCACTATTATTCCCTAGGATACTTAAGGTATGTAGATGGGTTTGCCGAAGCAAGACATCACATACAAGTTGATTTTTGTTGTACTCAATGATATGAGTAATGGAGTCCTAACATGTCGTGGCAAAGTGAATTAATTGTCAAGAGAGCATTAGATGCGACGATTTATTCACCAAGAGTGGCTTGGAGCCATTAGTAAAGCGTTGCTTATCTTAGGAGATTGAGTGTTAAGACAAGCTAAAGCATTCTTAACCATTCTTTATTTCTTTGGATCTTAGAATTGACTTATTCTCGCCAAATGGGGACGAATATAATGTGTGGATAAGACGTTTAATAAGGTTGAAAATTTGTATGAATACCTGTTAATTTTCAAACTTATTATGTTATTTACTTGATTAACGGTCATAATTTGTACTTATATTTGTATAATTCAAAATCAAAATATATTGTTTTCATGATTGGTAATGGAAATCTTTGAGAATGGTTCTCAAAGAAAAGTAAAGCATTTCTAAAATACAATTCTCATCAATTACTTTTATAACAAAGCCCGAAAGGGCGGTTAGACATCATGCATTCAAAATACTAGGTAGTTTTAATAAAATATGAAATTTTGAGTTGCAAACTCAAAATTGTCAAAATTGACAACCAACATATGTTTTCAAAGATGAGTAGGACTCATTGATGTATTAATTCAAGCGTGAATTAAAGGAAAAGATGGAACTTTGTTTTATGGCGCATTAGATGCTTAATTATGCCTAACAAAGTATAAAAGTTAAAGACTCTTAAAGAAATGGTTCTTAAAGATTATGAGATAAAGTATGATAAGAAATGTAGGAAACGAGGAACAAAGAAAAGGAATGAGATTCCATTTTACTAAAGAATTTATGTTATTAAAGTTAACTTAGCAACTCATTATCCTCACAAAGTATCGGATACTACCTGAGTGTTCCACTTTGAAATTGACTTTAAACTATTGAAGATAAGCTAAGTTATCGACTTACAAGCTTAGAATCAAGCAAGTCAGTTGTAAGGTCGTATGCTTTGTTTAAAGACCTTTAAGCTAAGGCTGGAACAGATAAATGGTTATTGTGTTCCATAATTAGCAATTGATCTGTTTACACACGGAAAGACTCACATTCAAAGCCATGAGCAATAGTTGCAAATTTATTTGAATGGCATGGTTGTCTAAACCATGAGTCAAGAATGCTTGATTATAAGCAAACATTTTTGTAACATGATAAACTAGAAAAAGATATAAGTCATGGGCATGATTTGCGTTCCGAACATCTTAAGAAACGTACTTAAGGCTCTATTAGATAGGCTCTTGATAGTTGATCGATTCGGAATCGTTCTAAGACAAGCAAGTCTTAACTGTTGAAACCAACAAAGTAAAGAGCTATTGTTCTTGGTATAGACCATTGACTCCGAAAGATAAAGAGGATTCATTTACTTAAACGTTTCACAAAGAATTTGAAAGAATATGGCTATATTAATCGAATGTGAACAAACTTGACCTCGAATAGTTCAAGAGTTCAGTGAAGTACATAATCGAGTTGGCAAGATATCAAAAAGTCTAGATTAGATTGAGTGATGTTTTCTTGAGCCAAGCGTGACCATCACAAAGCTATGAAATTGAAAATTTCATAAATAACTCCATAAAGAACATAGTGTGTTTTCACGATGACCTCGATGCCATTTAAAAATGACTTGAACAATGATGGATCACATCCCTTCCTATAAAGTTCTTAAAATTTGCACGAAGGACTATTGTTACACTAAATAGAATGTCGAAGCTAAGAAAGGACACCATATTCGGTCATGGATAGAATTAACTTCTAAATGTCTTTTCAAGTATATGACTAAAACTCTTAGCCACAGTGGAAGTTCACTGGCTCTGTTGGAGCTCACCGCCATAGCAAGAGCTAGGTGGTTGAGTGGGAGATTAATGGTTCATTAAAGGCTAAGATAGCCCAAGTGGGAGCTAACTATTTGTTTTACAATGAACTTTTACCTAAAGAAAATATAAGTCTCTTTGAAAGCATTCAAGTGAGACCACATGCATTACCTCCACAACCTAATTGAGAACATAGTGTTTGTTGTTCTAAGTGGTGTCATTCTGGAAAGTAACACATTTCCAAAACGAGAAGTGGGAGGAAAATAAACTCGATGAAAATCAAGCTAAGCAACAAACTAGAACTAAGAATCGTGGAAGACCTTAAAATGGCTTCGTGAGAATACTTGATCAAGAATACTCAAAAGGACTTTACAATTTCTCACAAAACTTTTGAAAAGTTGGAGTAAGATCAAGAAAATGAAAGGTCTTTGGAAGTGCCTAAAAACACAGTGTTTGATGCAATAACTCTGTACAGGTATAGAACTCACTAAAGGCTTGGGTTGAATCCTATAAATTTTCTATTAAGTTAGAAATAAACCTAAGATTTACAAGCATTCTATTTACTTTTAGATAGTAAGGGAATAATATCTTGTTTAACATCTACAAAAAATCCAAATTCCGAATAATGGTTAGAGGCCATAAAAATCCAAAATAGACTCCATGTTTGAAAATCATGTTTTAAAACTTGATTAATTTGCATAAAGGGTGAAAGACCCATCGATTGCAAATAAGTTTTCAAGGAGAAAACTAACAAATATGGAAATGTATATGTATACATAAATAGATTGGATAAAAAGGATACAATTAAATTCACGGAGTTGATTTTAATAAAAACCTATTTACCAATCAGAATGCTAAAGTCTTTTCGTGATTGTTCTAGCAAAATTGCACACATGAAATATGGCAAAAATAGAAACCAAAACCGCCTTATTAAAATAGGATTTTGGAAGTGACTATAAAATAGTCTAAGGGTTTTGAAAATCTAAATAAACGCTAGATTTGAAAGCAAGCTAAAAGAATCCATTATGGGATTAAAGGAAGCATTGCATATAGGAATTGGAACGTGTTTTCTCATGAAGTTAATGACAGGATTGGCTTATGGAGAAACATAAAACCTATTATGAATAAGAAGTTTAGTGGGAACAAAAGTAAATTATATAAAGTTCCAACGAAAAGTTTACGAACTCTATTGTGAAATAACTATCAAATGTTAAATGCTTAGATTTGAAAGTATTTTCGACAATGGACCAATCAAAAGACGATACTTTATGCATATTGGAAATTAAGTTCTATGATATATACTTAATTAAAATGTTTAAATGAGTAGAGAAATTTACCATGTTGAACATGAAGGACTTTGAAAGCCATTCGACACATATGTATAAAGATAAGTAAATGTTTGAACTAAGTATAAGCTAGGCTAAACACCAAGTTAAACAAGAAAGACTCTAGTAAGAGACTTTCAACCGTATCACATAACGAACAATTTCAGCAAGACTCAGTGAAACTGAATGAGCTAAAATTTCACATGGATAGAATAAGATGGAGAATTACTTTGAAACTTAATCCATCATGTACGCTATGATATGGAATCGTCGCACGACTTACTTGCTTAGAGCATGTGAAGTATGTATGTAGTACCAATCAACCTGAATCTATGTAACAGATCGTTTAATTATGGCCAAGAACATCTACGTACTTGGATAAATAAAAAGATGAGTTCTTGACTTGTGGAAACAAATAAAATTTGAGAATTGATGTTGCAAGCACAAACCTGAACAAGGATTAGATCCTTAACAAGGAAGCCGTTTATAAGCATAAGCTAATAATAAGTCGTAGCTTGATAATGGTAACATGGACATGCATCCATGTGTAATGTGCGCGAATTTAAGAAAAATTTCTATGATCACAAGTGATTAGGGTATCCCAAATCACTATGAGTCATTTGGAGTGAAACCTAAGCAAGGCATCATCAGGAAGTCTACTAAAATATATGTTGAGAATATTGTTGCCTTAAAGTCGATAATAAAGAATATGTTTTATGGAAAGTTCGTTGTTAAACGTTAATGATTATAGGTTGTCAAGTTGAAGATCTCAATCATGAAAATGAGTGGGAGCCATCACGTGGAAGATAAATCCTAAATCACATATAATCCATGGAACTCTCAAATTTTATCATCTTATTATGAAAGTGATCAGTAATGAAGATGCTAAGATTAGCAAAGTAAATGTATCTAAACCTGTGCAATAAATGAACGACAACATTAACAATTGCATAAAAGAAATCAAGCATATTAGATATGGGTGTGAATTTTATAAATATTTTATAAAGAGTTTTACTCTTACAACATTCGGAAAAACCATTTATCATAAGCTGAACCATTCAATTTTTGGAGTAATTAAATTTTTCATGCAATTTAAATCACTCCGTTGACTATTTAATTGCGATTTAGAATTAAATAATGAGTCCATTTGTAGGGAATATTTCAAGCATTACCCCAAACTTGAACCCGGCTATGACCATACACTTAAGTATGGTGGTGTCCAAAGGGAAGGAAACTATAGCAAAAGAGTCGCCAACAAGTTTTAGGAACTTGTAAACCGTTCACAGGGTGAAGGTTACACCCCTTGATGATCCAGGAGATCGTCAACTCCAAAAGGTACAAATTCAATCTAAAAGAGAAAGAACCTGCTCTAATAATAGGCGCCTACTTTATTCTATTCGTATTCTTTTGCGCCTTCTAGCTAACATGTAATCAATAGGTTAACCCTAAACATGTTTAATCTATGTTGGTTGAATATTAATGCACAAATAAATCTATTATTAGCGACCACTTTAATTATAATCAAATTAACCCTGACCAATATTATTAATTATCTTTTTAAGTGTGATTACAAGTACAAATTCCCTTTAAACATGCATAAAAGGCGTGATCAATCAAATAAAAATAAATATAATCAAGCAACATAATAACAATCAAAATAATAACAATCATAATAATAATTATCATAACCATAATCATGTTAAAGCATAATATTAGCAAGATTCTAGGCATGATACTAACAAGATTAATAACAAACCCTAGCATGTTACTAAATATTGAAGATCAAAGCTTTAGCCCTAAAATCACAAACATGATATTAGGAAAGAAAATAGGAAGCATCATAATAATCATAATTGATTTAAGAAACTTATTCATTACCCTAAACATGATACTAGGAAGATCAAAACATCCTAACATGATACTAGGAATCAAAATAGCAATCAAAGCATGATTTCTATATCATAATATCAATTAAAAAATTAAAACACTTACTTGGATGCCTCGTATCTCTTTCTAATAACAAAATATACGCGTTAGTAACTTCAGGGAAAATATCAAAACAAACTAATAAAATTAAATAATTAAAATAGAGATTTGGGACCAACCCCTCAGAAATATAAAACCTTTCACGTCTTGGGCGAAGGAAACTTTGAGCTTGGCTAGGTGTGTCTAGTGCTAGAAAGAGTCAGAGGAGATAATAAGATTTAGTTTAGAGAGAGAAGAGAATTAGAGAATTCTAGTTATTGAAAAACAGAGGTCTAGGGACCGTATTTATAAGAAAATAGTCTAGAATTGATAGAAATGAATCAGAGTTCGAAAAGGAATAAACCACTCTTTTGTCGCCAGCGACAAGGCTCGTCGCCAAAACATAATTTCATATAAAATGCATAATCCACTTTTTTATAAAATCATGTCATAAAATCCGTACAAAGGGTAAAAATGTAATTTCATATAAAACACTTCTTTTATTCCAATTAAAACTCACGAAACATAATTATCAATCCTACTCCCATTAGGATTTAAAAGAACCTTCTAGAAGACTATTATCAATCCTAATTGAATTAGGAATGATAATTCATAGTAGTCCCTCCTCTAGATCATTGGGCCGCATATAAGAACCAAACTAGGCCAAGTTTAGTATTTTGGCCATAACTTCCTCATTATTCATCGGAATTGGGCTTATAATATATCGTTGGAAAGCTCTTGTTGAACCTTTGTCACGGACCATACTAAACTGGATTGGCTATTTTCATAAAATAGAGTCTATTTTCGTAAGCAGAAAGAAGGATTTTTTAATAAAATTGACCACAACATTAGACTTTCGACACTTTCACTTCATTCGATTATGATTCGACGCGAAATGTATTCATCACTGGTTTTGGTCTTGGAGAGACACAAATGGGTGTCTAAAGAAGCCCCTACTTTGACTAAGCTTGTAGAAACGCAAGTTTCGAAAACAAACATCAAAGTAACGATAGGGAAGGAGAATGATTCCGAATGTTCTGCGATCCTAAATCATTCTTGTAACGCTGATACCTGTAAACTAGTGTTAGTTAAAACAGATAAGAGATTTAAGAAATGCGTATCTTGCACCGTCGAGCACACGTCTCTAAAGGTAACCGATTTGTTGTGACGATCTTCCTCAAGGTAGGGGATACCGCCTAAAGACTGCTACACTTGTAACTGCCTCCAAATTTCCACTGTGATAGTCTACTGCAAGCCAAAGAACATTATCAAAGATTGCTTTGCTTGAATCGATCTTCATTTGCGTTGTGACCATCTTCCGCAAGCCAGGGAACACGATCAAAGATAACTTTGCTTAAGATCACCTCTTGCTTTTGACAACCCTCCGCAATCTCAAGAATGCTATCAAAGATATCTTTGCTTGAAGTCATCCTCATTTTTTGTGATAATATTCCGTAGAATATTACAGAAGACAAATGCTTGTAGACCTTTAAAGCTCGCTTGAACTTTGCCGTGATTTTTGCTGAAATTGCTGCTCTGCCTGTACGTCGATGCTTTTGATAATTGTGAACCATTATTTCTGTGCCTCTGTTATTTTATAAACCATTATGTCGGTGCCTTTGCTTTTCATGAACCCATTATTTCGGTTCCTTTGCAATGAGCCAATGTTTAGGCACTTTAAGCTAAGTTAGATGATCGTTTATCAGGACGATCACTTTTGTGATTGTTATTCAGCCGATTACTAAATCATGTTAAATTGCTTATAGGGGCTAACTGGCGTACTAAGGAACCTAAATTGTTGTATGAGGTCCACATTACCATATTACGGGGCCATATACTCTGTCGTCGCACCAGCGCCTGCTGGAATACCTTGCCGCCGTAGATTCTGCTTGTAGCCAAATGACAGGCTTGTCACCAGGAAACAATTTTGGCGTTGCACTTGGGATTTTCAAATAAATCCCCTTTCTTCTTCATTTCGCCGCTGCTGCTGTTATTTGTTCGCGATTCGCTCTCTACATCAAATTACTCGTTCTCACTCATTTCTCCACCAAATTCGCTCAAACTTTTTGCAAGTCAAAGTTTATTTCATCTAGTTTCCTGATCTATGTAAGTTTTCTTCAAACTCACTCGAATTTTGCTGAGTTTCTTCATGTTATTTAACGAATTTTCTAAAAATTCAAAACTTATTTTGCTTAATTTGCTTTGTTTGTTGAATTTTATGCCATTAAAATTGCTTGATTATGTTTTTATATTTCCTTGGGAGTGTTTTGAGACTTGTTTGACTCAATTTGGTGGAAAAACAAACAATTCATCATTGTTGAACCCTTTGAGGTCGTGAGACAATGCGACTTTTTCTTCGCGTTTTTGCTAGCTATTATTGTACAATTTGTCCCAATAAATGTCATAGTATTGCAAGAAATTGTTTGATTGCTTGAAAATTCCATGTATACTTTAATTGAAATCGTGCTCTATTTTAGTACTACGTACTCTATTTCTTGTGAACATAGTATCATGCGGCTAGGCGAACCATAGATACTATAGAGCCTTAATTTTTGTTATTTTACATAATATAGTATAGCTAGACAACGCGGCTCCGAATCTCAGTCTCGGGACACTAGACGGGAGCACGAGCCCGTTGGTAAGGGCAAGGAGCCATTCACCTCTCTAGGACCCTTCCCTGAGTGGGATGAGCGCACTTTATTTATTGCTCCCGATCACCACATCTCTGAGCGGTTGTGTTAGGGGATCATTAGCGGGAGGACTCGTAGCCACGGCTTTGGCAACGAGACTATTGGCTCTTTGTACGACAAATATTTTCGCAACAATGAGGAGTTGCGACGGCTATGGGAGACTTGTCAGCTTACTGCCTTGCTTTGAGCTACGTTGGCCATGTACACTTTCGACGCGAGCCACTACGTTGTTCGAGCTTTGGTGCAGTTCTTTTGGGACACCACCAACACCTTTCACTTTCCTTGGGGTGAGATGATTGTCACCCCTACTGACTTCAGTCTTATCTCGAGACTAGAGTTCCGCTCGACTTCAGCACCATTTAACAGTAGGCTTACTGTCCTTTCTCCGATTGTCGAGGAGTTGTTGGGTCCGATTACCATTCGGGCCCGTGCCCAGGTTTAACCGACACGACTTAGCGCTTGAAGCATCCGCCGGTCTACTTTGACGATGGCTTTTTAGGATGATGCGACCACCAGTGAGTAGTAGGTGCGCATCTTCGTTCTTATTTTGCTGTTACAGACCTTTTCCGTGACATAGGTAGTCGAGTACTTCTCGACTACCTCCCTGCTCTCCGCGACCTTTAGATGGTCGGGACCTATGACTGAGCCAGCTTCGCCTAAGCTGATTTCTTGCTTGGGTTTGCGACGCTTCTCTCGTCACAAAGCTTTTACATGGGACATCACACTCTCTAGCTTTTGGAGAATCGTAGAGGTATTTTTTTTATCCCTTTTTAAAGTTAGCTCTAGATTCTTATTAGAATTCGCTGATCTTTTTATGTTTTTGTAGATTTGGTTCTACGAGTATTTTCCATTGCTTGCGCGGGCGAGATCTTCTCCTCGTGAGCTCCCTATTGGCGGCTATTGGGGAGGTCACTTCAGTGATCAGGCCACTACTGCCCATATCCGAGAGTTAATCCTCTCGGTATGTTCTTTTTTTACGCTTGTTTCTTATGTTTCCTTTTAATTGGCTTTTATTTCACACACGTGTTTTACAGGAGCTTGACGTGGTGTATCGACCATGGGACGATCTGGCTGTTCCTGCACTGGCTGCATAATACACTAGCGAGTGTCAGTACGTTCAGGGGACGTACGAGGTTGTGGTGTACCTTGGTGAGAGAGTGGCTGTCCAGCACTCTTCGGATATTTTTGTCGTCCCTGCTTCTCCGCCTTGACACATGTTTCATGAGGGGATGCTAATAAACTTGGTGGAGAGGTCGCCTACTGGTACCCCTTGGCGATCTTATGCCCGTCCGGGGCGGTGCTACAAGGAGGACTTGCTGCCACTGCTAGCTCCGGCCCCTGTTTTATCCGAGGAGGCGGCAATATGCTTTTTTATCTTTTTATTTTTTGATAGATAGCCCCCTAGTGGACTTTAATCACTTAGATTTGCTTTTTTAAGGTTTCACCTGTTGAGTTCCTTCCTCCTTGGATTTATAATAGCTATCTGAGGGCGTAAGTCCCAATTTAGAAGATGATTACTCCGACTCCTAAGGATCAGCACTTCGTCGAGTGGTCTATTCATCGTCACAAGACTCGAGTGAGTTATCGGCTTGGTTTTTATTTATACTTATCTTGTATTATTACTGACCTTAGTTTTGATAGTTTTCTGGCGAGGTGGTGACAGCGATGGCGAGGTGCATAGACGCCTTTCGGAGTCAGCTGGTGAGGATAAGGAATCTAGCTTCCTATTATCGTGATAATGTTGTTGAGGAGGTATCTTTTTTCCTTTATTTTGTATTGCTTTTCCTCCTGATTTCTTTGCATCTTACTTGATTTAATTTTGCAGGAACAACCTATCCCTTCATGTACTCGGACAGACCCGAGACTAGGAAGGAGCCGTCGAGGTCTGGCTCTAGGCGTCGCCGCACTTCTTCTAGTGGTCGATTTGATGCTGCTCGGACCGAGACATTGGAGGGTTTGGGTTCTTCATCTGAGGATGCACAGACTTGGGCGATGGGCCAAAGAGGGGCGACATCGGCTCCTCCGTTGGGTGGTGGGACATACAAGTTTGGCTCGTCGTCGAAGTAGCCGCAACAGCCTCAACCTTTATCGATTCAGTACCAGGGTGAGCCTTGCTGGATTGGCCCTAAGTCGAGGTTCCCACCTACTGGCGAGTTTGGAGCTGGTGAGGTGCATACTCCTCGGTCTGCGATGTTCTTCGATATGATGAACATTCCTCCTCATTTGCGTCCTCCGGAACTATAGTTGTACATGTGCTTTTATTTATTTTTGACTTTGTAGGACTTTGCCGATTGTATTATATGACTCGTGTAAAATTTTCCATCATTTTTATTATTAATGGAGGGTATCCGACTTTCTCCCCCAAAAAATAAAAAATGAAAAATAGTTTAGACTAAAATAAGCCTAAATTTAATTAGGCTCAATTATTATCCTAAAAAAAAGGAAAAATATGTTGAATTATTGTGTATAGGGTGATTAAACAAAGGGCATAATTGTAAAGTCATTGTACAAATTCGAATCATGGTCAGAAAAACGCGGTTTGCATAGCGCTTTGAGCTAGCGTTGCAGCATCATTCGTCGCAACGTGCTGTGTGTCGTCCCTAGGCGATAGACTTCGTTGCCAGGTGACGAATTTGTCATTTGGCGCTGCAGTGCTTTCCTTTGAATCGAACATAAGTTTTATTCATAAATAGCCCCCTAACATGCTGATTTCTTTATAAATCGAACATATTACTCATTAATTATAACCTTTAGCTTCTCAACAAGTAATCATGTCGCTAGTCACTAAGAGTTTTAGAGATTTTACTCGTGAGTGGTGTTGGTCTTTGACTGCTAAAGAGAGAAAAGAACTTGATATTTTTTACATGGGAGGTATTTATGGTATTAAGGGGGTAGTTATTGACATAGATTTTATTCATATCGCCTTAGAATATTGGGATACAGACACACATTGCTTTAGACTAGGCTTTGATGAAATTAGCCCTTGACCAGAAGAATTTGGTGCAATTCTAGGCTTCCCTTCTTTAGATCTTGCTGTAATTCCTAGAGTGAATAAGTATTATTATAATTATTTTAAGCGCTTATTTAATTTAAAAGACAGAGATCTAACAAATATTGTAGATGGTAGCGTAGTTAATCTAATAGAATTTGAACGCACTACTTTGATAGACCGTAATTGAGTGTTTCATGTTTATAGAATAGAGGATTTCCTCTTTTGCATGCTTAACCAATATCTTCTCACTAGTGGTAGAAAAAATGAGGGTCAAGCAATTATAATATCTGTCTTGGAACAAATAGAATCTGGAAGGAATCCAATGCCATTAATTGTTGGAGAGACTATGTTAAGTATAGATGAATTAAAGAATAATCCAAAAGCACCTTTTCGAGACTCTCCAACTTTATTACAGGTAGAAAAATAATATTTTTAATTACAAAAATCAAAAACATATTTTTGTATAGTAATACTAATTATTTACATTGAATTTTTGCAGATGTGGCTAATGGAGAGATTAGAATTAATTAGTCCTCCTGACAATATTGAAAAATACCCTCCAAACTTCTCTGTAAGGCAAAAGAAGCGTTTCTCTATAAAGACGGGTCGCCATGAGTAGAGCAAAATATTTGCCACTTGTAAAATAGAGAAGATGGTTGGTGTCAACAAGCAACCCTTCTGCCGTCTCCCAAGCTTAACCAAGATGACTTTTTATTATCCCTACAAGGTAAAAAGGTATTACGGTCTGCTTCTAACAATTCCTTCTTGAGATTTATGTCGTCCTATGAATTCCCTGTTTCTTAATAAGTAGAGAAGTTTGATACATATTGGAGTGCTAGGCCTTTATGGGAAGTTATTACCCAAAAGGTTCGTCTTTCTTTGCCTAGTAATGTGAAGAATTGGCTTCTTAATAACCCTAAAAAGGACAAGAAGAAATATCAGAGTAGAACCAATGTGAAGAATCATCTAGGTGACAAGATAATTCCTGTTAAGGAACACTTGGGTGAAAGAGTTGAATTCGAAACACCTATGATGCCTAAGAAGAAGGACACTACTAAGGGTAAAGAGAAAAGAGAAGCTGACACTTCAAAAAAGAAAGTTTGGGTGGAGAAAAACTATGGTGTCCTTGCTAAGGGAGAAACTATTTACTTCAAGACTGAATGTAGTTCTTCTAAAGGATACCTACTAGCTAAAGTCATGTATGATGAAGAAGATGCTTACAAGAATTGGAAAAGAGAAAAAAAAAAGAGAAGAAAGATTGAAGCATTGCTTAACTTCAAATTTATTAGACTAGTTTAATTTTCAAGTAAATTTATTTTATTATGCTTTTATTTAAATTCCATCAATAATGAAATTTTACTTTTTCTTTATTAATGCAATTTCAGCTTTTTAATTAAATTAACTTTTACATTTAATTTATTAAAGAAATGTAAACAACTTAAATTATTTTCCAGAAAATTTCTCGAGTATAGAAGTCAAAAATTTTCAAAAATACAGCGAAATTTGCCCAGATATTCGAAGAAAATCCGCGCGGCGATTTTAAGTTTATCGCCAGACGCTGCATTCGACGCTGGGCAACAAGCTTCGTCGCCTTGCGCTACAGCCTGTCGTCTGGCGACAGACTTTTTTTCTTTGAATTGATGCTGCGTCGAACTTTTGTTGATGTTGGGATGCGAGTTTTGCGAAAATTAAAGTGGCCGCACCCTATAAAGGGTTGCGTACATATCCGTTCCTAAGGAACCAGGCCAAACATAGCTCTCTTGAGTGTCCTACTCAAGTAATTATGGGTAGTACTTTTGAAGTTGGTCAAGGTTCGTCATGTTTGAGAACTCATTACCATCCATATCGGTAGTTTTACTTCACCCCCTGATAGGATGGTTTTGACGATATATGGTCTGGACCAATCAGGCCTAAATTTGCCTCTTGGATCTAAAATATTTTTCCTTAGCGCTTTTAACACCAAGTCTCCTACTTTGATGTATCTTGTCTTGACCTTCTTACTAAAGTGTCTATCCACACGAGTTTTGTAGCATTGAGTAAGATGTAGAGCTTTTAGTTGCTTTTCATCGAGCAGAATAATCTCTTCATATCTTGCCCTAGTCCATTAGACTTCAACGAGTTTACTTTCTAATGCAATGCGTATAGAAGGTATCTCTTGCTCTACAAGTTGTACGGCATCCATTCCATAGAATAAGGAGAATGACGTATTTCCTCTTGTTGTACGAATTGATGTGCGAGAACCCCAAAGTTCAAAATCGAGTTTGTTAGGCTGATCCTTGTATTTTTCTGTCATTTTCTCAATAATAGTCTTTAGATTTTTGTTAGCCTCCTCGACTACTCCATTTGCTTGAGGTTTATAAGGAGAGGAATGATGGTGTTGAATACCATACTTTTGTAGCAATTCTTCACATTCTGCTTAAAAGTGAGTTCCATTGTCACTTATCATCTCATGTGGGACTCCATATCGACAAATAATGTACCTTTCGAGAGTGCTTCATGTTTTGCAGTGAGTTTAGCATATGACTATGCTTCAACCCACTTCGTGAAGTAATCAATTTCTACTAGAATGAATTTGTGACCTCCTGTCCCTGGTGGGGTAATTATTCCGATGATATCAATTCCCCATGGTGAAGTGTAAGTGTTGAGTAGAGATGGAGGAACATGTTGAAAGTTAGCGTGTACTTGGCATTTAGGGCATATTTTTATGTATTGATGACAATCCCTATTCATGGTAGTCCAATAATATCCTTCTCGCATTATCTTTTGGACTAGCATTTTGCCATTAACATGAGTTACACAAACGCCTTCGTGGACTTTCCTCATAGCTCTTTGGGCTTCCTTTTTCCCTACACATAAGAGAGCTCGACCCTGAGGTACCCTTTTGTGTAATTCGTTATCTATGAGTACATATTGGGAATCCAAGAGTCTTCATGATCGTTTTGCTCTTTTTTCATCATGAGGAGGATATTCTCCTTTGGTGACATAATTGAGTATATCTGTATACCACGGTTCTTCTTCTTCTTCTTCTTCTTTTTCTTGGACCATTTCATCATCTTCTATGGCTTGAATGTAAGTCGGTTTATGCCTTTTTATATGATTAAAGGAATTTGCTCGATTTCTGTAGGAATCCTAACCATTGAGGCTAGTCTTGCCAAGGCATAAATAAATTGGTTTTGCTCTCTAGGTAGGAACATGTATTCTACCTTTTCCAATTGGTTGGTGAGAGTTTCCAGATAAGTTTGGTAAGGGGATAAACTTTCACTCCTTGCTTTCCATCTTTGAGAGATTTGGTTTATGATCAAAGAAGAATCTTTAAATATTCAAAGTTTGTTTACTCCCAATGCCAAAGCTGTTTCAAGGCCTACCACGCATGCTTCATATTCAGCAGCGTTGTTGGTAACGTCGAAATCTAACTTTATGGAGATTGAGACATGTTCTTCTTTAGGTGATTTTAATAGTACTCCAACGCCACATCCCCTTTGGTTTGAGGCTCTGTCGATGTATAAAATCCAAGTATCATCTTCTATGACCATAGTGTCTTCATCTGGAAATTCGTTGTCATGTATTGACGTCGAATCTTCTATTGGAAAATCCGCTAGGAAGTCCAACACCACGGTTCCTTTAATAGCCTTTTGAGGCATGAACCTTACATCAAATTGGGCTAGGTTGGCTATCCACCTTGATATGCGCCCATTAAGTGTAGATTTTTCGAATAAGTATTTGAGTGGGTCCATTCGAGATACTAGAAAGACTGTATGCACGAGAATGTAATGTCTTAAATTGGTTGTGGCCCACACTAATGTAAGGCATAATTTCTCAAGTGGTGTGTAGCGTACTTCATACTCGATCATTTTCTTGCTTAGGTAGTAGATTGCATTTTCTTTTTCTTCTACTTCTTGTGTGGCATAGCCCCCATTGTCTTTTTGGTGACTGTTAAGTACAACATAAGCGGAATCCCTAGAAGCGCTGGTGCTATTACGAGAGGATTTGCGAGAAAGGCTTTGATCTTTTCAAAGGCTTTTTGACACTTATTTTCCCATATTACTGACACATTCTTTTTGAGTTTCTTGAGTATTGGTTCACATATTGTTGTTAGCTTTGTTATGAACCTACTTATGTATTGCAAGCGGCTAATAAATCCTCGAATTTTTTTCTTGATTTTGGGCGGTGGCATTGACATAATTGCTTTGATCTTGGTTGGGTCTATCTCTATTCCTTTAGAGATTATGACATATCCCAAGAGTTTGCCTGAGGTGACTCCAAAAGCGTACTTGGATGGATTCAACCTAATGTTGTATTTCCTTAGCCTTTTGAAGAACTTTATTAAGGCTACTTGATTCAACCTAAGATCTTTTGATTTCACGATTATATCATCCACATAGACTTCAACCTCTTTGTGCATTATGTCATGGAGTAGGGAAGTTACTGTTCATTGGTAAGTGGCACCCACGTTTTTCAACCTGAATGGCATTACTGTCCAACATTAAGTACCCCAAGGTGTTATAAATGTTGTTTTCTCCATGTCTTCTTCCGCCATGAGAATCTTGTTGTACGTTGTGTACCCATCCATAAACGAGATAAGCGCGTGATTTGTTGTATTATCTACTAAGACTTAGATGTGTGGTAAAGGGATATCTTTCTTTGGACTTGCCTTATTTAGGTCTCAATAGTCGACACACATTCTTACCCTTCCATCATTCTTTGGAACTAGGACCACGTTTGCGGCCCATTCGGGGTATTTAGATAACCTAATAAAACCCGCAGTTATTTGCTTTTGAACTTCTTCTTTTATTTTAAGAGCTACGTCGGGTTTCATTCGACGCAACGTTTGTTTTACAAGTTTCATTCCTTGAATTAGTGATATAGTTTGTTGAGCTATTTCTCTGTGAGTTCCTGACATATCTTAATATTACCAAGCAAATACATCGATAAATTCTTTAAGTAGATTAATTAAATATGTTCTTTCATCTTTGTTAAGTGTTAGTACGATTTTAACTTCTCTTTTAATGGTTGGATCGTTTGAGATATCAACCGTTTTAGTATCCTCAATTACCGCTGTTTTTTTGTCAAGTGTTACCATTGCTTTAATGATTTCTTTGTCATTTTAATTGTTAGTTAAGCAATGCTTGTCATCTTGGATTAGAGAATATTATTAGGAGTAAGAGGAAGAATACATTCTAATGAACTCGGAAATCATTACATCAAATAAGGAAATGTCATCTGGGAATTGATTAATAACTATCCTACTTGTAGATGCTAAAATAGAAGAACTAGGTGCTACAACTAAAGACTTAGAAGACTCTATAACACAAAACTCTGACTCTAACTCTGACTCAAAAAAAATTTCAAACATTGGTCCTTGTCCTGTTTTTATGGATATCTTTCTTCCACTTGGAGTAGTCACCTTGATTGTCTTGCGCCATCCTTGCACTAAACCCTCTGCTGGAGTGATGAGCTTCAAAGGGTCAAAGCTCCCACTTTGTAAGACCATTTGAATGAGCGAGGAGTTATCCTCTATGTATTTTGGATCATTCTTCACGTGCCCAAACAGGAGTCCCATGACGTTAAAGTAAAAGGATGGGGGTGCTTTTTTCTTGTGGATAAGAGTTGGGATTTTATCTAAAAAGTAGAAATCTAGAAAGATTTTGAACCTTGGTTGCCTTATGCCATTTACAACAAAAGTTTCAGGGATTTCGTGGCATGGATAGTCCTCTCCTTCTCTTATAAATTGTCAATTAAGAGTAAGGGGATATTGGTCAATTAGGATTGCTTTCTTTTCTGTACGAGCGTTCCAACGCGCCATAGACTTTTCTTAGGCTCGCTTTAGATCTTCTAGAGTCCATTCAAAACCAAGTCCAAAAGTATCTAATTTAGGGAGGCCATGTAATTCCATTTATTTCGCTACCTCCTTTTTCTTTTCAAGAGTTATTCTACGAAAGTGTCTCTATTTTCTGAGAATAGCATTTATTTTCATATTAGAGTGGAGGTCGTGGCAAAGATGGGTCTTTTCATCTTCCTTGATTAAGGAGACCTCTTCATTAAAGCCCTACAAATCTTTATCTTTATCATCGTGCTCCACATTAATTACTGGATTTTCAACAGCTTTAATCCTCATAGGTGAAGCATCGATCGTAATAGGGATCCCTCTGACTACAACCTTTACATGTTGATGAAGGGACGACCTTAAGATCATGAAGCCAAGGACGTCCCAACAATAAGTTAAAGGAAGCTTTAATATCCACTACTTGGAAGGTAGTGGTATGTTCTATTGCTCCCGCCGTTATGTTTATGGTAATCTTTCCAAGAGCTTAGCGACGAGTATTGTTGTAGGCTCTTATTCTTTGCGTTGACGGGGATAAATCTTCATCCCTTATTCATAGCATCCTCACAGTTCTAAGTGGACAAACATTAATTGCCGACCCATTATCTACAAGAGTCATTGGGACGTTCATTCTCTTGCAGACTACTGTGAGGTTTAAATCCTTGTAATGTTTGTCACCTTCTGAAGGTAGATCCTTGTCAGAAAAGGTAATCAAGTTGATGGGACTAGGGAGATCACTCGTGAGAAAGTTAGCCAATTCCTCAGGAGTGGTTTCGGAGTCTATCCCTATTTTATTTAAGGTATTCATTACCACTAACCTATGTTCTCGGGATGTAGCTAGAAGTTTCCATACATTCATCTCGACCTTGGTCTTTTTGAATTAATTGACAACATCGTTGTCTTCTATAATTGCTATGGGAACTTGTTGAGTAATAGGAAAAGGTTGTGTGGTTATGGAAGGTTGCATCCTCCCAGATCTTGTAAGAACATTTATGGGTGAATCTTCTTCATCCCAAAAATCACTCACCGGATATATATCTAAAAGTGGAGGTTCTTGCATATCCTTGAGATAGACATCCTCGTCATCACTGTCCCAAACTCCATTGATGTCAGCATCTTGTTCTTGTGGAATTTGAACTAGCTTCTTATTATTGTAGGCGTCGTTCGAAGTACGCCTACGTTAAAATCATGTTGTGAATATGCTTGGAACTCATAGGAAAAGGGAATTGACATAACACGATTAGGGACAAGGAAAGTAGGGAGCCGCCAACAAGTTTTTAAGGAACTTGTAAACCGTTCACGGATCATAAAAGGCAACCACGATTAAAGGACAACGAAGGCAACAACGATTGACTCGTGAAGGTTACACCCCATTCATAATCCATGAGATTACTAACTCCATATGGTTCTGAACCACGAAAAGAGGATCGGGGATGATGGTACAAAGTGAGTCATGGAGTCACATTCGCCCGTATTGGCCTCTACTCGATTCTTATAGTGAAAAGTGATTCCTGCGATCTCAAAGGCATACAACCAAAGATTCAATTTGTTCCAAACTATTATTAAGCTAAATTGGTTGAATATTAATGCAACACATAATAATAAAATATTAGTGATCACTTGATTTAACAACAAGATTAAAAAGAATCCTAACCCGGTTGTCCAAATTATCTTATTAAGCGTGATTTTCAATTACATATTCCCTTTAACATGTAATATTGTGATCAATAAATAATATAATAAAATAAACATTAATATAGGAAGCAATTTAAAAATGATAACGTTAGTCAAATCAAATATAAATAAACTTAATCATGATACTAGCAACAAGAAATAAGAGTAATTAAGTGAATAATTACTCACTTTTCCGCGTTTCCTTGAATTGCTACATCATGAATAAACCGTTAGAATCTTCAATAAAAATATAAATTAAATAAAAATAAAATAAAATTAAATAAATATAGAGTTGATTTTGTCCAAACCCTCAGTAAATTATAACTTTCACGCCTTGGTTTAAGTATAGAATTTCGGGTATTGTATGGACTCCTTGGAGCGCTTAGGGGAAGTATTACGAGAGAATAAGGTGGCTAGTGTTAAGGCTAAAGAGGGAAAATAGAATTATTTGATGATAAAACTTGTTGAATTATTGGAAAAGGAGTTATATGACCTCTATTTATAGAGAAAAAAGAAGGGTAAAAAAAACAAGATACGATTAGAATTAAATCGGAATAAAACTCGATAGACCACAGTTTTTGCGGTTTTTGTTTTTATCATATCTTTTGATCCAGAAATTGGAATAATATGAATAAGATATTGTTGGAAATATCTTGAAGTCTACTTTCTAAACCAATTAGAATCAAATTAAAATATTATATAGAATAAAAGATATGGCCGAAATAGTGAGACGGTCTCAGTTTTGGATAGAGTTTGACATTTTATTCATATCTTTTCCGTTATAGCTCGGAATTGATATTATAATATCATTGGAAATATAATTTCAAGGTCTATCAGACCATATAAAATTTGGATAAAAACTATGAGGCACGAAAATAATATCTGTCTATCTTTGAACATCTTTCAATTCGGATAGACAAAGGATTTTCAAAAATAAAAGTTTTATTCAATTTCAAAACTCTTTAATCTTATCTTTTCAAAATGGATAATTAAGATCTTTTAGAAACTTATATAAGCATCCAATTAATCCTAATTGGTTTGGGAATGGGATTAAATAATTTGGACCCTTCACGTGATCATTGGGTTGTAGGTAAGGTGGTTAGGTTCGGTTTTGGCTCAGTTTAATATTTTGGCCATAACTTATTCGTTATAACTCGGATTTGGGCTTATAATATATCTTTGGAAAAATATTTTAAAGCCCCATCCAACTATTAAATCATTGGACCCAGATTATTGACCAAAATAAAATGGATTAAACGTTTTATAAAAAGGACACGAAATGAATGATTCTAAAGGATACGAAATGAATTATTTTTGGTTTAAAGGCACGAAAAAGGGAAAATAAGTGATGGTTTGGGGAAATGGGCTAGGAATAGGGTTGGTTTATGAAATGAAAATATGGATTTGAATATGGATTTAAGCACTCCAAAGATTAAATACTAAACCCGGCCAATAATGGCGCTGAAAGGTTGTTCAACATCGAGTTTGGTTTTGGGGAGACATTTTTAGGTGTCTACAGAATCCCCCACTTTGACTGAGTTTGTAGAAACGTCAGTTTCAAAAACGATAGTCAAAGTAGTCGATAGGGACGGAGAATGATTTCAGATGTTCTGCGATGCTAAATTACTCTGTATACACCAATACCTGCAGAAAAATGTTAGCTCTATAGATAAAAGAGTAAAGGGATAGAATGCTTATCTGACACCATTTTATCGGTGACAAATGAGTTTGGTAGCTTCCTATTCTTGAAAGAATCCACTGGATGACGTTTGTTAAAATGCTTTCCATGCTTGAGGAAAGCCGATAGATGAGTTTGGTAGCTTTCTATGCTTGAAGAAATCTACCGGATGATACTTTCCATGCTTGAGGAAAGTTGACACATGAATTTAGTGGCTATCTATGCTTGAAGAAATCCACCGATAATGCTTTCCACGCTTGAGGAAAGCCGACAAAGGAATTTGGTGGTTTTCTACGCGTGAAGAAATCCACCAGATGACACTTTCCATTCTTGAGGAAAGCAGGTTCGATTGTCCCCGAACGTGGGCTGTAGTTTGTTTGCTTGTCCCCCAACGTGGGCTGTAGTTGGTTCGCTTGTCCCCGAACATGGGTTGTAAATGGTTCACTTGTCCCCGAACGTGGGCTGTAAATGGTCCGCTTGTCCCCGGACATGGGCTGTAAATGGTCTGCTTGTCCCGGAACGTGGGCTATAAATGGTTCGCTTGTCCCCGGACGTGGGTTGTAGATGAGACCTGCAAAATAAAATTTTCCAAGCTACTCGTATATACGATGGTTGACTTGACCAACTAACTTGACCAAGTTTGACTTGATGTGACATGACTTGTGTATGACTTGTGAGTGTGTGTGTGTATATATGTGAGTGTGCAGACACAAGCAAACGAAGATGCAAAAGCAAAAAATTTCCATCAATTTTTGTCATGAGTGGAGGGTACCGACTTAATCTCTAAAAAGAAAGACGTGAAAAATGAAGTTTTGTTTTCGAACTTCCTTCGATAAAAATTTTGAAAAAGTTTTTGAACTTCCCAAAAAGAAAATATTGAAAAAGGGAAGAAGTTTTGAATTTCCTCCTTAAGCAAGACGAAATGAATCGTATGGATTGAATTGCTTGTCTTGAAAATAATGTATGCATGATGAATGTTCTTAGGCCAGGAAGCTAAGGACAATTACACCATGTGACACGATAGATGAATGAACTTAGGTCATGGAGCTAAGCATCATGTATGGTGTAAATAAGCGATCTTAAACGTCCCTTAGTTTTGGAAGCTAAGTACGTATATAGATGAAATGATTGATGACTATTTCATAATGAATGTTTCTTAGGTCAAGGAGCTAAGCATAATACGCGTTGTATTAAAAATATATATATAAATGTTGCTCAGCACATTATGCGATGCGTGAAAGAATGTACAATGCTTAGGTCAGGAAGCTAAGCAAGTATACAATGTTTCTTCTATTGAATGTTGTCTTAAAAGATGATGAAACATGCACAGTGTTGAAACAAGATTTCATGAAAAACGGTTCCTAAGAGAAAGATGATATGGATGTGTGAGTGAAGTGTGTGAATGTGATACTAAGGCTGGCTGCAAGGGTTATGGTGATGGAAATATATGTGAGAAGAGTCAAAGATAATAACTCTTTAGGCTGGGTAGGCTAAATAATGTGGGTTTAAGCCCCCAACTCTTGCTCTAAATGGGAAGGGGTAAGCATTGGATATTCTTTGACTCGATCATCCATGGATATGAATATGAATGTGGCTGCACCTTGATATGAGGTTGCCTACGTATCCGTAGCTCTAACCGAACATTGCACAAGTGTGTGTACACCTCAAAGAGGTCTTTCAAGGTTTGTAATGTGGTTAAGCTGAAGGTTTAAGGAAGAAAGGGGTAAAAGGCGCATGACCCGAGAGAAGCCCCCAAGATATGCAATTATGTATTAGACTTTGCAAGTTTTATTGTTCATATATATTTTTTTTTTGTTTTGAATTTCTTTTTTTTTTTGTAAGCAATCTCAGATCATGCGGTCCATCACTCACTTAGCATTCATGTTTCTCAGGCACGGTACCAAGCACTCGATAAGAGACGCAATTCGAGACGTGTTCGTATCAAAGACATTGGAACACTTGCCTTTAGACATTGTTTTATTGTTGCTTTGCTGCCTTTTTTTATTTGAACTTGCTTTCTGACTGTTACACAAATTGCACACCTTCCCATCCCAAGGTTAAGTGAATGTGGGTTAAATAAATAAGGTCAATCGTTAGACGAGGCTCAAAGTGATTGAAGAAGAAATGGATATGTGATTAAATGGTTAATAGGGAATGACAGAGTTCCAAAGGTGCCTCAAGTCATTGGTGTACCTTGTGTTAAGTTCGGCAATTTTTTTAATTTTTGCTAATTACGTGATTGAATGTAAGAAAGAGATGCTCATTTATGAAGAAGGTAAGAAATGTGACACATAGACACATGGATAAGGAGAACCTATGATAGACTTTTAAGGGGAAGGGTTTGAAACAAAAGAAGAAGAAAATATGAAATCTTGGTGAGAAGCTTGAATTGTGCTTTATCTTCATGGCTATTTCTGAGTAACTTCTTGTCGCCTGGTGAGGAAAAAAGTTTCTTGTTGTTGATGCTTTGACTGGAAGGAAAGAAGGAAGGAGTGACGTTCCCCTTATTCTTCCAACTATTGCCCAGTAATTTTAGACTCAAGTACTGTGTCAGGATGAACTCACCTAATGCATTCACTCAATACTTGGATTGGAAAGGAAGAGTGTATGAAACAATTTTGAAATATGATGGAAATACTCCACTCATTCCTATTACGACGGAAAACGACGCATGCATAGTCCTAGTATACGATCATAAACAATATAGTGCATTACTCGAATACAAAGTGTGTGCAATGACTCAACATGTGAGGTTAGGTGAGTTTATTAAGACTCGTGGTATGATCGCATGGCTAGACATGAGGACGTTGTGAAAAACAAAGGACCCAGTGACCAAATAGCACGGAAGACTAAAAGACAAACTAACTTGATTAATTTTGTCCAATTTTAATGTTTATGCTATTTAATAGGTGAAAACGGTACATTGGCAATCATTAGTCATAAATAAGATCAATCACAATCAAAGTGAAAGAACACATGTTAAGGTTAGCAAAAAAAATCGATCACAAGAAACTAGAAAGAGAACTAGAATTCTAGAAGAGTTAAGACTCAAGGGTATAAAGAATAAATAAATAAAAATTTAAATCTATAATCCTATGTTATATGAGTTGACACGGATTAAAGGACTTGGATAAGACTAGCTTGACACGAATTTTTTATTTTTTTTTATTAAAAAAACAAGATAACGCTAAAAAGACACCTAAACTGGACAGGCTGTAGTATATCAGTTATAACTTTTGATTTGTGACTCTGATTGGAACGAAACCAATTCCAAATGAAAGATAAAACTCGGGGCTACAGATCCATAGTTAGCATGACACGTAACTTTTTCTAGAACTCCATCTATGACGAAAACAATTTGACTCTTGTGCAGTATACGAAAATAAAAAATCCTAGTAACTAAAAAAATTATTTTTTAAAAAAATATATGGCTCGACTCTAATAATAAAAAAAAGGGTTTGATAAGAGAAAAAAAATAAAAAAATAAAAATGCACATATAAGCACATTGTCACGAATGATGCAATGAAGTTCGCAACCTAAATTCAAGTTTTATGTTCGACTATGGTCAAGCTTAAAAGGGTGTCAAAGGGTACCATGGTTAAGAGCTTGGACGCGTTAGCAAGGCAGCCTTCCTTGAGGGTGTATGCCAACGGGCGGCTCTGCGAGTTTGTGATGAAATCAAATCGACTCCATGGTTTGGATGAATTTAAAAACTCGGATGAACCCTTATTGCCATGAGCGTTTTTGGGTTGATAGAGCTTAAAACCCCCGGGCTAGCCACATATGTAGAACACGTACTATTGTGGCAAAAAAAAGGTAACCTAAAAAGCATATGCATAAGTGACAATTCCAATTAAATCTCAGGAATAAAATTCAAGAATCTTTCAAGTCTCATCCACTCATCTTAATTAAATATCGATCACTAAAATCGATAAATAACCAAGAATCCTCCCCAGTGGAGTCGCCAAATTGTAGGCGTCGTTCGAAGTACGCCTACGTTAAAAGCATGTTGTGAATATGCTTGGCACTCATAGGTAGTGGGAATTGACATAATACGATTAGGGACAAGGAAAGTAGGGAGCCGCCAACAAGTTTTTAAGGAACTTGTAAACCGTTCACGGATCATAAAAGCCAACCACGATTAAAGGACAACGAAGGCAACAACGATTGACCCGTCAAGGTTACACCCCATTCATAATCCGTGAGATTACTAACTCCATATGGTTCGTAACCACGAAAGAAGGATCGGGGATTATGGTATACAAAGTGAGTCATGAAGTCACATTCGCCCGTATTGGCCTCTACTCGATTCTTATAGTGAAAAGTGATTCCTTCGATCTCAAAGACATACAAAAAAAGATTCAATTAGTTCCAATCTATTATTAAGCTAAATTGTTTGAATATTAATGAAACACATTATTCTAAAATATAAGTGATCACTTGATTAAACAACAAGATTAAAAAGGATCCTAAACCGGTTGTCCAAATATCTTATTAAACGTTTTTTTCAATTACATATTCCCTTTAACATGCAATGTTGTGATCAATAAATAATATAATAAAATAAACATTAATATTGGAAGAAATTTAACAATGATAAATTTAGTCAAATCAAATATAAATAAACTTAATCATGATACTAGCAACAAGAATAAAAATAAGAGTAATTAAGTGAATAATTAATCACTTTACGCGTTTCCTTGAATTGCTACATCATGAATAAACCGTTAGTACCTTCAATAAAAATATAAATCAAATGAAAATTAAATTAAATAAAATAAATGTGGAGTTGATTTGGTCCAAACCCTTAGTCAATTATAACTTTCACGCCTGGGTTTAAGTATAGAATTTTGGGTATTGTATGGACTCCTTGGAGCGCTTAGGGGAAGTATTATGAGAGAATAGGGTGGCTAGTGTTTAGGCTAAAGAGGGAAAAGAGATTTATTTGATGATAAAACTTGTTGAATTATTGGAAAAGGAGTGGTATGAACTCTATTTATAGAGAAAAAAAATGGTCTAAAAAACAAGATACAATCCGAATTAAATCGGAATAAAACTCGATAGACTGCAGTTTTTGCGGTTTTTGTTTTTATCATATATTTTGATCCAGAAATTGGAATAATATGAATAAGATATTTTTGAAAATCTCTTGAAGTCTAATTTCTAAAACAATTAGAATCAGATTAAAATATTATGTAGAATAAAAGATATGGCCGAAATAGTGAGACGGTGTCAGTTTTGGATAGAGTTTGACATTTTATTCATATCTTTTCCGTTATATCTCTAAATTGATATTATAATATACCATTAGTAAGATAATTTCAAGGGCTATTCAACCATATAAAATTTGGATAAAAACTATGAGTCACGACAATAATATCTGTCTATCTTTGAACGTCTTTCAATTCGGATAGAAAGAGGATTTTCAAAAAGAAAAGTTTTATTCAATTTCAAACAATTTAATCTTAGCTTTTCAAAACGGATAATTAAGATCTTTTAAAAACTTATAGAAGCTTCCAATTAATCCTAATTGGTTTATTAATGGGATTAAATAATTTGAACCCTCCACGTGATCATTGGGTCGTAGGTAAGGTGGGCTTAGGTTCGGTTTGGGCTCAGTTTAATATTTTGGCCATAACTTATTCATTTTAACTCGGATTTGGGCTTATAATATATCGTTCGAAAGCTCTTTTAAATTCTCATCCAAATATTAAATCATTGGACCCATATTATGGACCAAAAAAAATGGATTAAACGTTTTATAAAAAAGGACACGAAATGAATGGTTTTAAAAGATACGAAATGAATTATTTTTGGTTTAAAGGCACGAAAAGAGGAAAATAAGTGAAGGTTTGGGGAAATGGGCTAGGAATTGGGTTGGTTTATGAAATGAAAATATGGATTTGAATATGGATTTAAGCACTCCAAAGATTAAATACTAAACCCGACCAATAATGGCGCTGAAAGGTTGTTCATCATCGAGTTTGGTTTTGGGGGGACATTTTTAGGTGTCTACAATTATCAATCAGTTTTTGGATTAAATCTTTAAAATTAAAGCAATGTTCGATGGTATGTCCCCCTAATTGATGATATAGGCTGTAGAACCTATCTTTCTTCTTTAATGATTCAATTGGTCTTAGTTCGAGAGGTTTAAACTTACAACTCTTGGAGAGCATTTTGAACATGTTAGCATAGGAAGTCCTAATTAGAGTGTAAGGTTTATTACTCTTTTTTGGTGTGTCAATTACTTGGAGAGAAAATGGTTTCTTTTCCATAGGTGGAACTTTGACATGTTTGCTTTAGACCACCTTTTCTTGTTTCTTTGCGAACTCGAAAGCTTTACGTACCAAGTCTATTCCTTCCCACATTGATCTTATGAGGATACATGCTTCTTCTCTAGTTGCAAGTTCTTGTCCGGGAGGGAAATAACTCATGGCATTGAAAAAGGTTTCCTCCTCTTCTTCGATAGTATGAATCTCTTCAACTGGTTTAATGAGGGATGAGGGGTCAACATGGTCTTTCTCTTCCGAAATAGCCTAAGAATCAGAATGTGGGAGTTTATTATTATCAATTAATGAGGATCCATACTTGGCTTCTTGTGTGCAGGGGGTAATGGGAGTTTATTATTATACATATATCTTAGATAAATTCCTTAAGCTTCCAACAGTTCTTAGTAAGATGGCCCCTGCCTTGAAGATACTTGCAATGTGCGTTAGGATTCCAGTTAGCAGTCCTCTTTTCAACAGGTGGATCCCCAAATGGTCCAATAAGACCTTTTTCATGTAATCGGTGAAATGCAGTCTCATAACTCATACCAATAGGAGTAAAGTTCCTCCTAAATGGTTTCTTTTGTCCTTGATTGTTCATGGCAAAAACTTCACTCAAATTAAAGGTGCTAACATTGTTTGAGTGGGTGGTTTGGAAGAAGAAGGATTGTCGTTCTTCTTTCCTTTCCAGCCACTATTGGAGTTATTATTATTAGCAGATTTTTATTTAGTAAGGTCGTCTTAAATGTTAATTCCAATGTCATAGACGGCCTTAAAGGTATGCAAGTTGTTTTGATACTTAAGATGCTTGGAGTACTTTTCTTGGAGGTTCTTAATGAACATCCTCACAGATTCTTTTTCGCAAGGTACCTCAATCATCTTAGCAGAAGTTTTTCTCCATTTATTAAAGAAAGAAGTGAAACCTTCATTCTCTTTTTTGTTAAGTATTTCAAGTTCTCTATGATCAATTTCAACTTTAATATTACATTTATACCTATCAATGAAAGCGTTTACAATAGATTCCCAAGTAGAGGTTTTCTCCTTGTCAAGGGAAAAAAAACTATTGTTTATAAACGGTTTCAAGAGATATAAAAAACAAAGAATGAAAAACTTTCCTATCAATCCGCTTAATATTTATTATAGTCTCAAAGGCTCTTAAGTGGAAATAAGGGTTGTCTATTGCTTTGAACTTTAGGATGTCGTTGGCATTGAACTTCTGCAAAAGAAGCTCCTTGTCCACCGAGACCCCTTGTGAACTAATGTCCTGGAATCTGTAGTCATTGGATATTTTGCTCAAACTTTCTTGCATGAGCTCTATTTGTTGTTGTTTCACAGGGTCATTGATTTGGAGAATTAAAGCCTTCAACACCTCAGTAACGCTAGCCATTTGCTTCTTAATCTCATTGACTTCTTCTTGACTCGCCATTATCTTCTTAGCTTTTCTTTTCCGACTATCTGGTTTATTAAAAAGTTGAACTTGAACGAAAAGGTTATCCTTTATTAAACGCGCTTCCATCTTGACCACACGGTGTAAATTAAACTATTTTATTTGTTTTAATGACTTGACTCAAATTGACTTTGACTTTACTGGTTTATGAAAGAGAAAAAAGAAAAAATAGACCAAAATAGGGTGTATATTTTTGGGAATCAAGTATATGGGTTTAAACAAGTGTGGTTTAATTGGATGATTAATATCTGACTTACCCCCCTAAAAAAATGACGAAAAACACGCGCATAGAAGACTCTCTAGACATGGTCAAAGTGTACATTCATATTACTGTGTGCTTTATTTGTGAGTGCAAGTGACATGCTTTGACTCTTGTGTATTACCATGATACAAAGTGCTTAGACTCAATTAAGGACTAAATAAGGTTATTGCTATTAACAAAATGATCAAACTGATTAATGATTTGTTTAATTAGACTCGTCGTGATGACTCGAGCATAAAACTGAACTGTCGCCAAAGCAACAGGACTGTCACCGCATAGCAACGTTTGGCGCCACAACACAGATTTTTGCGTCGTTGGTGGAACATCGATCTAGGACTGTTTTCAGTATTTTTACTCTACAGGGACAGGCCTTAAGTCGTACTAAGCCAGTTTTGATTAATTTATTAATCTTTAATTACTCAGATTAATTAATTAATTAATTAATTAATTAGGCTAATTCCTTTAAGTCATTAATTAGTTTATTTATACTTAATCACAAGTCAAACAAATGGTTAAGAAAAACACATAGAGTATGCATAGCAAATAATGCACAAGTAGTCAAGTAAGCACATTATGATGCAATGAGTTTGCAACCTAACCATGGCTCTAGTTCTCTAAAGTTCAGGATATGGGTTAGTCAAAGAGGGTCCATGGTTATGTGTCCGGATGCACCGCGCAGAAGCCTTACCTTTGGAATGGTTGGCGCGTGTGGATGGGACCCCGCGAGATAAAGTCGCTTCCATGGTTTGGTGAATTCAACATTCTCGGATGTACCCTTCGTTACTGAGAGCGTTCGATTGGGTAGATGGAGCATGAACCCCAGAGGGTTAAGTCCATATGTAGAACAAATATGAGTTTCAGAAAAGAGACAAAAACTTAATCAGGAAGTAGAATCGAGCCAACACTGCTAGAACTAACCAAAACAAGAAGGCGAATTTCTAGCTCGGTATTGGAAGAACACGGCGCCAGACAACATAGTCTGTCGCCAGAAAATTGCTCTGTCACCAGACGACAAAATTGTCTCCAGGCGACGAAGTCATTTTTCAGGCGACGAACGTAGTTTTCTAGACGCTAGTTCCTACATACCTCAACAACTTTAAGTGTTCTTAAAATTTTCCAGTTTTCGCAGTATTATTTCGATTCTAGTTGTGAAAGTTATTTCTCAAATTTCCTACGTGTAAAAATACAATGTTTTACACTCATTAAGGATGGTCTTTCCAATGAGAACCTTTTTTTTTTGCATGTGACAATAATGTTAATTAAAATTATGCACATGAAATACTTAAAACTTTTCGAGTTTCATCCACTCATTCTAAATAATTGCCAAAATAAATTTTAGAAATTAAAATAGAAATCCTCCCCAGTGGAGTTGCCAAAAATTGTAGGGAATATTTCAAGCATTACCCCAAACTTTAACCCCACTGTGATCATACACTTAAGTATGGTGGCGTACAAAGGGAAGGAAGCTAAAGTAAAGGAGTCGCCAACAAGTTTTAGGAACTTTTAAACCGTTCACAGGGTGAATGTTACACCCCTTAATGATCCTAGAGATCGTCAACTCAAATAGGTCTGGAACCAAGACTGAAAGTTTGGGGCTGAAGGTACAAATTCAATCTAAATGAGAAAGAACCTTTCCTAATAATAGGTCTCTACTTTATTCTACTCATATTTTTGCGCGCATTCTGACTAACATGCAATCAATAGGTTACCATAAAGCTTTTTAATCTATGTTAGTTGAATATTAATGCACAAAAAAATCTATTATTGGCGATCACTTGAATTATAACCAAATTAACCCTGAGTAAGATTATTATTTATCTTATTAAGCGTGATTAAAAGTACAAATTACCTTTAAACATTTATAAAGGCGTGATCAAGCAAAAATAAATAAATATAATCAAGCAACATAATAATCATCAAAATAATAACAATCATAATAATAATCATAACTATAATCATGTTAAAGCATAATATTAGCAAGATCCTAGGCATGATACTAACAAGATTAATAACAAACCCTTGCATGTCATTAAACATAAAAGATCAAAGCTTTATCCCTAACATGACACTAACATGATATTCGGAAAGAAAATAGGAAGCATCATAATAATCATAATTGATTTAAAAAACATATTCATTACCCAAAACATGATACTAGGAAGATCAAAACATCCTAACATAATACTAGGAATCAAAATAACAATCTAAGCATGATTTCCATATCATAATATCAATTAAACAATTACAACACTTACACTAGGTGAAAAAACGAAATTGGCAACGGTTCAAAACCCCTCAATGCCACCGGTTTTAAACCGGTGCCAATATGGGGGGTGCCAATTACTTGCATAAAAAGCCACCGGTTCAAACCGAAGGAAAGAATTGTTATTGGCACCGGTTAACCGGTGCCAAAAATATTAATTTTTTTTTTTTGGTCTTTTTTCACTAAAAAATGAAATCAACTAAATTAAATCATGAACATTTGTTTGCTTTTCTTGTATTTTCTTTTCTTTTTCATGCTTTGCCTTGTTTGTATTATTATGAGAGTTATGGGTAAACTCTTAGGATACCCTTAGGAGAACATCACTCGTCCTCTAGGGCGATCTAGGGGTTTAAATGGCTTGTGTTTAGTTGCTAAAATTGACCGTGATTCCTACGAAAGTGAGTTAGTGTATATTCCCATCTTCTCTAGTTTTCTTGTTTCTTTCCTTTCTTAAATAAATTCATCATTTTCCCTTGGGTTGGATTTTATTTTTCTCGAGGACGAGCAAAAGTTTAGCTTGGGGGAATTTGATAAGCGTCATTTATGGCGCTCAAAAGAATAAGATTTAGGTTCTTTTTCTATATTTTCCTTCATTATTTTCCTACATTTTTCTTAGTTTTATTTGGTTTTCCATTTTAATAACTCATTTTGAGTTTTGTTTTGTTTTATGTGTTTTTCATTATTTTAGTCCATAATTCATAGTTTTAGTTTTATTTTTTTATTTCTTTTATTTATTTTTATTTTATTTTATTTTATTTTATTTTATTTGTCTTCTATTTCTCCATCATGTTTGGTTGTTCATGTAGGTGATTGCTCGGGACAAGACACGATTCAAATTGTCATATTTAGAGTTCCGATGTTCAAGCTTGATGTTTCGAGGTCTTAAGTTCAAAATCAATTAAGTTGTTGCAACGAAAACAAGCCAACACAAGTCATCACCCTTGCTGTTGTCTTATCCTACACCCCACTATATCCTATCCTCCACCACACCAAATCACTCCCTTTATTGCAACACAACAGCCAACAACACCTATAACATCAACTCTCCCCTGCTCCCAACAAAACAGCCACAACACAACAGCCTCACAAACGACCAGCTTCCACCAACCCCTGCTCACCCTTTGCTTCACCAATTCGCAACCCCTTCAACAACAACTACCACTCACCAAAGCCTCACGCTGCTGCCTCCACCGTACTTGGTGGCGCAACCAAACCAGCCACCTATCCACCAATTTCCCAACACCATTTGCGTCACCAATTTAAGCACAAATCGCAGCAGCAGCTTCAGTTCATCTCCAACCACATTCCCATGTTCCCGCAACAGCCACCACTCCGCAACATCACCACCAATCGGCAGCCACCCTTCTCCACCTTGAGCTGCCACCAATCGAACTCAATCAAGCCCCAATTCAATTGAAATTCCCCGAGGGCGCAAGTGTGAGAGGAGCGGACGTGGGCTTGATGCCTCAAATCAGGCAGTAAGTAGCCGCGGTTTTCCCGAGGTCTTCTCGCGGACGCGGTGTCTCTGGAGAGGGCGCGGCTTAGACCACAGCGGGCGCGACTTTCTGGGTTTAATTTGAACCCGTATCACAAGCTTCTCACGTGGTTTTAATGAAGACCAACGACCTTGATTGATGCCCGATGATAGATGATGAGATGATGAGATGAGCGGTGATTATTGAAGTCTATGATGATTGATGGACGGTGAAGATGGTGATGCGCTTCAATGGAGAACAAGCAGCTGAAAAATTCGAAGGAGAAGTGTATATTTTTGGGGTCTAATGTTTTGATTTTTGATGGGGATTTGTTTTCTTTTTTTTTTCCTTTTATTTTTATTTATTTCCTTTCCTTTTCATTTTATTTTATTTCTCTTTTCTTATTTCTCTTTTTGATTTACTTTCCTTTATTATTTTTATTTCCTTTTTTCTTAGTTTATTTATTTTATTTTCTTTCCTTTATTATTTTTCTTAGCTTAGTTTAAATACCCATTTTTGGGGATAATTAGAACCAAATTTTATTCTATTTTCTGAATTATTTTAGAGCTTAGTTTTCTCTCTCTTAGGTTGAGAGCTTTTTCTCTAGATTAGGCTAGATTAGGAGTAGTTTTAGAGAGAGAAAGTGAGGAATTTCAATGGTGATTGAGAGATTGAAGATGCAAGTGTTACAATTGTGTTGGAGATCTTCTTAATTATCAATGAGCATTTCTAAACTCTATCTCATTCAATTGCTTTGTTTAATTTGATGTTTGTTTGGTTTGATTTTGGATATTTGATGTTTGATTAGAGTAATTGTTCTTGATATTTTGTTGTTTCTTGTTCTCTATAGTTGTTAGTTCATAGATGATGATTCTTGAATAGTTGTTTGGCTAGGAATTGGGTGAAACTTGTATGATTGATTAATTGTGATTAATTTGGGAATTGTGTTGATTGATTGTTGAGATTAAAGTGATTAGTGAAGGTTTGCATGTGTGTAATTCAATTTGGCCTTGAGAATTATGCTAGATTGCATTGTAATTGCTAATGATATGAACAATTGGTTTAGAAATTGCAATTAGTTTGTTATTCATAGTGAACCCTAGCTTAACAATTAGGAGATAGCTCTTTGATTCCTATTGATTGCTCTTGTAATTTAGTCCTCACAACCTTTGATTGGCATGCTCTTCCCAAGTTGTTGCAATTGACATGATTACTTGTTGATCCCCATTCTTAGTGTTTTATTTCCTTGGCTACTTATTTTGTTAGTTGTTAGTATTCTCTCTTACCTTCGTCTTTGACCTAGCTTAAGCGCATAATTGAAAGTGCTTGAACATTACTGTTCCTTTGGGTTTGACCCTTGACTTGCCTCTATACTCGTATTTAGGTTTGTTAAGTGTTTATAAATTTAGTTTGATCAAGGGGAGATTAGATAACGACCTAGTTTTTTCTGTTGTCAAATTAAAGAGTTCTGGTTATTGAAAAACGGAGGTCCCGGGACCCTATTTATAAGAAAATAGTCCGGAATCGATGGAAACGAATCATAGTTCGAAAAGGAATAAAACACGCTTCTGTTGCCAGCGACAGGGCTCGTCGCTAGGTAATGAAACTGCCGTTTGACAATGCAGAAGGTTTTCCATGCATTTTCAACGCGGAATCCACTTTTTGATAAAAATCAAGTTGTAAAATTCGTACGAAGGGTAAAAACGTAATTCCAAATAAAACACTTCTTTTATTCCAATAAAACTCATTAAACATAATTATCAATCCTAATCTCATTAGGATATAAAAGAAACTTTTAGAAGATTCTAGAAGACTATAATCAATCATAATAGGCCCCCTCTAAATCATTGGGCCGCATATAAGAACCGAACCGGACCATGTTTAGTAACTTGGCCATAACTTCCTTATTATTCATCGGAATTAGGCTTATAATATATCGTTGAAAAGCTCATTTTGAGCCCAATTAAACTACACCATTATTGGACCCTTGTCATGGACCAAACTAAACTGGATTATCTAATCTCATAAAATAGATTAGGTTTTCGAAAACAGAAAGAAGAAGTTTTTAATAAAATCGACCACAACATTAGACTTTCACACTTTCACTTCATTAGATTATGATTCAACGCGAGAGGTATTCATTACTAGGTTTGGTCTTGGGGAGAAACAAATGGGTGTCTACACATTCAATTTTTGGAATATTCAAAATGGGGTATCAAGACCAGTCCTGGTAAGGAAACTCCTATTAAGTGAACGTTAAATATTATAATCGAAAATTATCCCTAATTGAGGTCATTTAGACGATCGAAAATTAATGACTAGTTGAGATTAGTGTGTAGTTTTATTTATAACACCGTTTCTTGTGCTACATGGACATGATCGTCATAAATCATTTACACAAGTATTGGTTTAGAATCGTAGTTTATCGACCTATGAGGATACATTAAGAGATTAAAAATCGTCATAAGTATACTTCTCATTATTGTTATTGGAACCCTTTTCCTCGACCATGAGTATTGTGAGATTTCTTGTTTGAATACTATTCTGCTTTGATGATTGTCAAACGTCTGTCGTAATAGGGGATTATAACATCATCACTCGGGCGACTAGGTCCTCTTTCTAAGAGAAGATATATTTCTAGACTACAAATGGCTCCCTACTAAAATAGGGAAGATGTCTTTGTTGTTTACAAGGTCTCTCGTAAAGCAAGAATGTAAAAATGCATTGTCGTGCTCGGATGGATTTTAGAAATTATCTGTTTATTGACAGTCGGACTCGGAATCGAGAAACACTTCTTGACGTAAAAAGGATGACAAATTAATATTACCTTATAGTTCATGAGGAGGCATTAAGCGACATAGGAAACGGGCTATACACTAAAAGCACACTTGTTCGGAAGGACAAGTTGGAGATTAAAAGGAATAGTGTCCTTGGAACAAGTGTATTATTTTGATAGTGGGTTCAGAATTCTTAGAAAACTAATATATTCAGTAAGGTCAAGTGATCGAAATGCCTGGATGGAGGCCGCTTCTGATCAGTTAAATTAATGCATAATTAATATAACAACTTAATCTTAACTGAACCCTTTGGGTCACACCCAAGCAATCAACGAGCTGAAGCGACAAATTAATTCGGAAGGAATTAATGAGTCGATTGAGTAATATTTATTTTGACGTCAGAAATTCGAGCTTAGAGAGTCGAAAACGAGCGTCGGAAGTCGTTTCGAAAATAATAAAAGATGAGACGTGCAAATAGTAATAAATCAACTAATTTCCCAAAATACCCCAAGCATCGGAATACCCCGAGCAATCCGAGTGCTAGGGGCATAATGCATAGCAAAGTTGCAAGCATGCAAACCAAGTAAGCGTAGGGTGGCTGGTGCGTGCTAGCACACCATTGATAGCAGCCAAGGACCAGCCTCGGCATCTAAGAGAAGTGAGCTGCATGAAACAACCCGCACTCGGACTGCGCGGCATGCTAGCAACGAGTAGAACCAGCCCACACTCGGAATGCGTGGCTTGCTAGCCGCAAGCAGCAGTAGCCCGCAACTCCATGGTGCGGGTAGCTGGGCCGTGGCGCGGGTAGCTCGACCGTGTGCAAGGGAGGAGTATATAGGATCCTTCAAAGGTAAGACATGTGGCGCATGGGGAGAGAGAGAGAGAGTGGGGAGTAAGTTTGGTCCCCCTCTCCAAGTGGTCCTCACTTGCTCTCATGAATAGTTGACACTTGTTTTATTACTAGCATGCTTAAATAATTTTTTTTTACCTATAAAATAAAATATGAAAATCTTACTATCCCACATTGGTGGGAGAGAAAATCATTCTCTCATCATTTCCAAAAATACCCAAGTAAGGGCATTGTAAATGATTCTTGAGTAAGAGATAGAAAGGGGATCACAAGTAAGTGAAAACCCTTGAACTCAAGAGTTGGAAAAGGTATCACATTGAGTGAAAGCCTTTGAACTCAATTACTCGGGTTTATCCGTCGAGTCTTGCTAACCCCAAAACATTGGACGTTGTCAGTGATCGTTGATTGCGGGTGGATCAACATCCGAGGCTTCGTAATTTCGAAGCTAGCCTTTATGTAAGAGCCAAAGCGGTCCGGCGAAGCATGCTCCAAAGGTAATCGTTTTATTTTAATCTTATAATTAATTTAATTATGTTTATGTATTTATTTATTGCGAGTGCGGTCTTGTTTTTGGGTTTGTTTTCACGGTGTGTTGGACTCGCAAAACCCCAACACACTTGATCGCACAACCTAATCTCAAGCACCAAATGAAGAATCAGATGAACCATTACGTCAAAAAATGTTGGTGGGAAATACATATCAAATTTGCACAAAGTCACAATCACATCCGCTTGCAAAGAATCAAGTGTACAAGGATCAAACACATTGCTATATATTGTATTGAAAAGTAAGAAAAGGCTTGTAATCGCTTCACTCACATGCTTCAGTAAAATACCACGGATTACAGTCGGTAGGAATACTGATAAGTGTCATTTATGACACACTTAGGCTAGGTTTTCTCTATAATTTTATTCTCTTTTTTATATCCTTCTGTCGTGTTTTTAGGGAATAATGCTTGATTATCATGTCTAAGTGTTAGTTTAGAGAACTGCGTGCTTTTAATGGTTTTTTATAATTTTTTTTTTATTAATTTCTCGGTTTTTTCTCTCAGTCCTTCGTTTCTTTGACTTGTTTTATAGGTGTGTCGAGTTTCCCAGGATTTAATTATCAAGGAGGAAGCTCGAGCGCATTCAAGGAGATTAATGGAGCTAAGTTCGGGAATCCAAATATGCAATTCAAGTTAGCTCCGCAACCACAAGGACTTGGAAGCAACGCTTTAGCTTGGAATGTTCAAGTGCTTGGAAGATAAAGGAGTTGCCCTTCTCACAAGCACGGAGTTTGATCAAGCAAGCGAAGCAGCCCAGGCTTTGTGCACCAAGCAGGGGTGCGCGAGCGGCACAGGGGCAGGGTTGCATGTGCGCAGACCCTGCTAAGCGCGCGTGCGGCTTGGTTGCTGCGCACGCAAAGCCATGTCCAACCACCTTCGTTGGTTTTTTCTATTTATAGCTTTTGACTTTCTTTTTTTAGGACGACTTATTTTTTGTACTTGAGAATTATTTCCAAAAATAGTAGAGAGAGAATGTAGCGAGAGAAGCTTAAGATTTACTTGATTTGTACTTTAAATTGGTCTTAGATTTAAATTGGATATTGGAATTCCTTCTTCAATTCAATGAAAATTTGTATGAATTCTTTTCTTTGAATTACTTTCATTGCAATTTCTTCTAGTTTCTTGAATTTTGATTTGGATTACATTCTCTGCTCTAGAATTTATTGATGGATTGATTTTCTTTTTGATTAAGCTTGAAATGAATATGATTGTGATAGAATTTGTTTTGCTTCTCTATTTCAACATGATTTGTGAGTAGATTATTTGATAGGGAAAAAGGGAAACATGCTTGATTGATGATTTTTGCTAGTTGATGATCATAAATTTATTGAACTGTTACAATTAAATTGGTTGACATAGTTGTGCATGTGATTAATTAAATTAGGAGTGATCAACCTATACGATTAATCTAGATTGCATTGTAAATTTCAATGACATGAACCCTTGATTTGAGAATTGCTTTAATTAATTGAATTTGATTGTTATTTTTTCTTGTTAGTCAATCATAATGAACCCTAGCTTGGCTTATAGGAGATAGCTTTTGGATTCCTTTGATTACAACTATTGTTTCTCCTTTGTGATGTTTCTATGGATTGAGTAATCTATCAATTAGCATAATCATTGAGCTTGCATCTGCAACCTATATCCTTAGTGTTTATCATATTGATTTTCTCGATTTGTCAAGTTTCTTGATACCTTAGTTACCAACGATAACCATCTACATTCTTCGAACTAGCTTGACATAGGCTATAGCTTACACCTACACATTCCTTTGGGCTCGACCCTTGAATTACAATATACTCGTATGAGGTTGGTTGAGTTTTTACAAATTTAGTTTGGCTCTAGGAAAGGGTAGATATGACCTACATTTTCCTCTTGTCAAAATGGCGCTGTTGTCGGGGAGTGATATTGGTGCTTTCTTATAGTAGTTGAGTCTATTTCATTCGTAATTGGAAAAAGAAACAAAAAGATTTTCTATTTTCGGCTACACTTGTAGTCGTACTACTAATCATTTCTTTTGAGATTGTATGCATACAGATCGTGGTCATTTACTAATGCCATTTGATCTAGAGATTGAGAGAAATATTTCAAGATTAAGGGTTGCTAGACGTTCTTTGAGTTCTAGCACCTCAAGTGTAGAAGAACCACAACAAGAAGAACAAGAAAGAATGGGAGAAAATCCAAGGGTGGCGTTGAGAGAATTGGGGATTCCCGGTGCATATAGATTTGAGAGTGGGATTGCTCCACCTATAACACCGGCGAATGACTTTGAAATAAGGATGGCAATGATCACTTTGATAGAAAGGCGAAAATTTAGTGGGGCCAAGCATGAAAGCACATTAAACCATCTCAAGGAGTTCGAAAAATATTGCAATACTATCAAGGTGAACGGAATTTCCCAATAATTTATAAGGCGTGTTTTGGAATGGCTAGACAAGGAGGTTAAGCCGAATTATCTAAGGACATGGGACGAAGTTACCAAGGAATTTCTATCCCGTTTCTATCAACAAAAGAAAATGGCGGAGGCTAGAGATTTGATTCAAGGTTTAAAACAAAGGCCAAGTGAGAGCCTCTATGAAGCATGGGAGAGATACAAAGAGTATCAAAGAGAATGTCCTCACCATGGAATTCCCACTTAACGAATTATTCAAATATTCTATGGAGGGCTTAGTCATCAAGGGAAGTCGTGTTTGGATAGAGGACTCGGAGGTCCCATCATAAATAAAACAGAAGAGGAAGTTGGAGACATAATTGAAGACGTAGCGAGATACTATAGAAATTGGCATGTTGGAGAGAAAGAGTCAACTAGCAAGAGTAGCTCTTTGGTGTACTCGGTTGATCATCTAAATGAAATTAACAATCTCTCCTCATAAATGAAAAACTTAGGAAAGGAAATGTCCGCTATTAAGGCAAAGTTGGAAAGTACTACTTCCCAAGTCTCGAGTCTTCCCTCCTAATCTGAGGGAAAGGGTATGTCTTCTAATCCTCAACCCTCTCCCTCTTCTACTAACATGCCTAGTGGATGCTTTCTTTGTAATGTTTGTTGATCATATGATCATAATGCTTCTAATTGCCCTCATTCATGCATGGATGTTTCTGATGATCAAGATAGAAAAGTGAATGAGCATGTAAACTATGTCTCAAACAATAATGATTAAAGGTTTGAGAATCAAAGAGGCCAATGGAATAGGAATTACAATAATCATGTCTATTTTTTCAATTATAACCAAGTTGATGGTAATAGGAACTATGGAAACCGAAATTCCCGAGGTAACTATAAGAACAACCATGGTTATAGTGGCCAAAATCAAAACCAAAATTATAGTAATCAAAACCAAGGTTATGGGAATCATAATCAAGGTAGTGGTAACCATAATAAAGGTTATGGTTAAAATAAAAAAAAGGGGTAATTGGAACAATAAAGGTAGCGGCAATTTTAAAAACAATGCTCAAAGAGGTCCCCACCCAGATTTTTTCCATAGACTCAAGGTGATAATTCCTATTCACTATTCTCTTCCTCTAAGACTAATTTTGAAAGAATCAAGCCAAGTTGTTGAACATTTACATGGCCATAAGTGACAAAAAATTTAATGAAATGATGATTCATAATAAGATGCTTGAAAAGAAAATTTCTCAACTTGCCAATGCTTTGAAAGACCATGCTAGTCGTTTTTCTTTACCCACCCAAGGCCTAGGTCCTAAGAGACTGGTGAATGCTATTATTACAAGGAGTGGTAAGGTTCTTGAGGAGAGTTTGTCTAGGAAGAGGGAAACTAAGGAAGTCCCCAAGGAGGTTTTGGTAGAGGATGAGAGAGATGGTGCATCTTTGAGTGAGGTTGTGATTGAGACACCTAGTGAGGTGAGAGTAGAGAAAGGAATATTGAAACTCAAGCTTCCTTATCAACAAAAATTCATGAGGCAGAATGTTGAAGCATAAAGGTTTTGATGATGAGGAACTTAAACTAAAGCAAACTCAACTAATAAAGGTTTTCAAGTGTTTGATTAGTTTAGGTGAAATTGATCGTGTTGATGGAAGAAGTAGCTGGAACAAAGAAGACATGAAAAGATCTTTATTGAAGGAGTTTAACAAATCAGAAGAAAAGTTCTTTAACAAAAACTGAGTTCGCTAACAGGAACTTGAAGACAGCGTTCTTTGGTGGAACATAATAATCTTGGAGCCCAAGTAATCTACTTGATTAAAAGCGCGGCGCAGCAATTATATTTAGTTAAGGTTTTTATCTTCTAGATTATTGTTAATATGATAAACAGGTTATTGCGCAAAATTTATTAGAAGCGTGACAAGTTGGCTTGGTAAATAAAATAATATGAAAAATTATAAAAGATATTTTTTGCAAAAGATTTTATAAAAAGATTGTTTTCTTTAAATCAGTTTTTTAAAAAGATAAATCTTTTTAACAAATATCTTTTTAATCTTATTTTCTGGAAAAGATCTTATTCCACTTGATTTAAATAAAACCGTGTTTAAAGTTAAGTTAAGTTAACTTATTTATCTTTTAGAAAACCTACTTTCTATATGAGTGATACTTGTATAAATTGTAGAGAACAAAATGGTTTTAGGTTTTTTGTGAGTTTATGCGTGGAGAAATCACAGTGCTATAATTGAGTAAGTTTACCAAGCTTCTAACTTGTCATATTAGTTTCGGATTTCGTGCATTGCTTACCTATCATACTAGGTATCGTACACTTGTATTAGGTTGGGTTATTTAGGTGAGTTTATTGTTTGCTTTACATACAGTTTTGTAAGCTTTGAGGTGAGGCTGAGAGTTCTGTACTTAGGTGGTGAAAGTAGTTTGTACATTGGCAGTACGTGTAGTACTTTGGTGGTACGAGTGAATCTAAGTGTGGTACTTAGATTGGTAAGATAGGGTCCTATCAAGTAGCAAGTCCAGTGAGGATCTTGTGAAAATAAGGTCCGTGTCTAATAGGTTGTAACCTTGTGTTTGCCCTATTATAGTGTAGTTTGTGTGTTTTAAATTCCTATGGTAGGGTCGAGGTTTTACTTCCAGTTGGGCCCTGGAAGATTTCCTCATAAAATCTGTGTGTTCAAGAAAGTTCCTATATGCATTGTTTATTAATCCGCAAAAAGTAGTCATTAGGAACTCAATACAATTCCCCCCCCTCTTGTATTAATTTTCTCAACTAACAATTGGTATCAGATCAAAGTTCTCACGTGTAAGCAGATAACTTTGCTAAGTAAGTTCTTGGAGAGATGAATTACAAGGAGAAACTTGAAGAAGGGTATTCCACTCAACGTCCACTCATGTTCAATAGTAAGTTTTACACAAACTGGAAGAACTGGATGGAGATCTTTATCAAGGCTGAAAATTACCAGGTTTGGCGTGTTATTGAAACTGGTGATTTTGAAATATCTACAACCAATGATAAGAACGAGGTAGTTCCTAAACTTATTTATGATTATGATAAGGAAGATTATCATAAACTTGAATTGAATGCTTTAGCTATAAAGTATTTGCACTATGGACTTGGACCTCATGAACATAATCATATCATGGAATGCAAGTCTGCTAAACAGATTTGGGATCTACTAGAGGTAACTCATGAAGGTAATAATGAGGTAAAACGTTCTAAGATTGATTTATTAATGTCTAGATATTAAAGGTTTGAAATGCAATCAAAGGAATCTATACAGGAAATGTTTACTAGGTTAAATGATATTATTAATGAATTGAATTCCCTTAGCAGACACATTCCTATTGATGAACAGGCAAGAAAGATCTTAAGGAGCCTACCATAAGATGAGCGATGGAGATCCATGGTTACTGCCATGCAAGAAGCCAAGGACTTCACGATGTTGAACATGGAACAACTAGCTGGATCATTGATGACTCATGAACTTCACTTGAGTTCCAATACTGAAAGTTCTTAGAATAAGAGTCTTGCTCTTAAGGCTCAAGACTTAGAGGAATCGAAAGCTGATGAGGAAGAAATGGCAATGCTAGTTAGAAAGTTCAAAAGGATGATGAACTACAAGATTTTTGATAGGAACAAGATGTATGCAAGTTCTAGAAACACAACTTGTTTCAAATGTGGGTCTAAAGATCACTTCATCAAAGATTGTCCACTACCAGATGGTGAGAAAGGAAAGACAAAGGGCAAGGAGCAATCCAAAGAGTGAAGAGTCTATAAGCCTTACTTCACCAAGGATAATGTGAAGAATTCCATGTTGGCTGCTTGGGGAGATTCGAATTTAGAAGAAGAGGAAGATCAATCGTCAAAGGAAACTGCACATCTATGCTTGATAGCAAAAACTGATGAAAAAGCAAAACTAAAGGAACTAGAATATGAGGTATGGTTTTCTCAAAAAGAACTTTGACATTTCTCTAAAGAAAACTTAATATTTGATGTTTTAGAAATTCAAGAACAATTGAAAGAATTGCATAGAGCTAAACAGCAAAGTGATGAAGCTTTGGTAACTTTTCAAGAAAACAGTGAGTGGGTTGATAATATGAAATTTGATATTCAATATAGATTCTTTGGTCTGTTTGATGATAATAATTATTTGAAAGAAACTATAGAAAGGTTGAAACATGATAACTTAATGTTAAAAGTGGAGCTATCCTTGATAAAACTCTGTCTTGATACTCCTGATTCTGAAGTTCCACCACTTGCTCAATATCCGACTTTTGAAAAACTAAAATCTGATTTGGAAGATATAAAAGCGGATAAGGAAAGACTTTAGGGGAAACTTGAGAAAGCCAGGAAAGGTAAACAACCTGTAGGATACAAAGTTCCAGATTGGATCACAAAAGCTCAAACTAAAATAACAGAAGGTTTGGGTTTAAAAAAAAGTTCCAAAAGGAAAAGAAGTATGTTAACCTTCCTAGTAGTATTGTTTGTTATTTCTGTGGCAATACTAGACACAAACAAGTTAAGTGTCCTAAGAAAGAAAGAGTACACAGAAAAATGAAAAACATGTAGAACAAATTTTGATCAAGAAGAATGATGAACCTGCTGCTGTTACACAGGAACCCAAGGAAACCTAGGTTCCTGAAACTAACATTTGATTTCTTATGTAGGTTCCAGTGAGGGGGAACAACACTTGGTACCTCGACAGTGGTTGTTCTAAGCACATGACTGAAGACAAATCTACATTTCTCTCACTAGATGCCTACTATGGGGGAACTGTGACCTTTAGTGATAACATGACAGGAGATATAGTTGCTATTGGCAAAGTAGGAAGGTCAATTTCCCATGAAATTGATAATGTATTTTTGGTCGAGGGCCTCAAGCACAACTTGTTAAGTATTTCACAATTTTATGACAAAGGTAACTCTGTAAGCTTTACTTCCAATAAGTGCATAATCATTCACAATGACACTGGGAACATTATTTTAGAGGGAACTCGTAAGGGGAACATATATGTTGTGGATCTTAACGAGGTTCCTAATAGCAGTTTAACTTGTCTTAGTGTGATTGAGAATGATCCTCTATTATGGCACAATAGATTCGGCCATGCAAGGTTTACTTTACTTGATAAATTGAGATCTAAGGAACTAGTGGAAGGATTTTGTTGCATTAAGTTCCTGTATGACAAAGTGTGTTATGGTTGTGTTAGAGGAAAATAGACTCAAATTTCTTTTAAATCTAAGAAAATGGTAAGCACCAAAAGACCTTTGGAACTTGTTCATATGGATCTATGTGGTCCTATGAGAAATCTAAAGCAGAAGTGGTCAGAGATATGTTATGGTTATTGTTGATGACTTTTCAAGGTTTACTTGGGTTTTCTTTCTTGTTAGTAAAGATGAAATGTTTGATAAATTTGTAGCTTTTGTAAGGAAAGAACAAAGAAGAACAGGTAATCCATTGATTCACCTCAGATCGGATCATGGAACTGAATTTGAGAATTCAAACTTTAATGAATTTTGCACTAAGCATGGAATGGATCACAATTTCTCTGCCCCAAGGACCCCAAAACAAAATGGAGTGGTGGAACGCAAGAACAGAAGCCTTGAAGACATGGATAGAAAAATGTTGATCTCAAGTGGTTTGCCTAGGAACTTCTGGGTAGAAGCAGTGAATACAACATGCTATATTCTTAATAGAGTATCAGTTAGAGCCATCACCAACAAAACTCCTTATGAGCTAATCAAAGGGAGAAAACCTAATATTTCTTACTTTAGATCTTTGTGTTGTAAATGCTTTGTTCATAATAACGGTAAAAGAAACTTAGGAAAGTTTGATGAACGTAGTGATGAGGCAGTATTCTTAGGATATGCCTGTAATAGTAAAGCATATAGAGTTTATAATAAAAGGACAATGTGTGTTGAGGAATCTGTACATATTATATTTGATGAAACTGAAAAATTAAATGATGTTCAGGATTGTGATGATGATTTTGAAATTGGACTTGTACGCAAGACAGATCCAAATGAAGAATCAACATCATTGCAGGAGCTTTAACTGACGCATATTGGATTAATGTTATGCAAGCCAAACTAAATGAGTTTGAAAGATATAAAGTCTGGCATCTAGAACCTAGACCCAAGAATAAGAAGACTATAGGTTTAAAAGGGGGGTTAAGAAATAAGCTAGATGAGCATGGGATTATTGTAAGAAACAAAGCAAGACTTGTTGTACAAGGTTTCAATCAACAAAAAGGAATAGACTATGAAGAAACATTTGTTCCAGTAAGGCTATTCGTTTACTTATTGCTTTTACTACTTATATGGGATTCACGTTGTTCCAGAAGGATGTTAAATGTGCATTTTTAAATGGATTTCTAAATGAAGAGGTCTATGTGGAACAACCTCCTGGATTTGAAATTCAGGAGTTCCCAAACCATGTCTATAAGCTTGACAAAGCTCTTTATAAGTTGAAGCAAGCTCCTAGAGCATGGTATGAAAGGTTATCAAAGTTCGTTTTGAAAAATGATTTTAAACGAGGCAAAATTGATAAAACTTTATTTTTGAAATAAAATGGAACTGATATCTTAGTTGTACAAATTTATGTTGATGATATTTTATTTGGTGCAACTAATGAATCTTTGTGCAAGTATTTTGCTGACCTTATGTGTGGAGAGTTTGAAATGAGTATGATGGGAGAATTAAATTTCTTCCTCAAATTGCTAATTAAGATAACTGAAGAAGGAATCATGATCCATGAACAAAATTATATCAAGGAAATGATCAAGAAATACAAGCTTGAAAATGCTAAGACAAATGATACTCCAATGGGTTTAGCAACTAGATTGGATGAAGATCCAACTAGAACTTGTATTGATCAACCTATGTATCGAGGTATGATAGGATCTCTACTTTATCTATCAACTAGTAGACCTGACATATCTTTCAGTGTAGGTTTGTGTGCCAGGTTCCAAGCAAACCCAAATGAGTCTCATATGAAAGCAGTAAAGAGAATCCTTAAGTACTTGAAAGGAACTGATTACTTAGGTCTCTTCTATCCTAGAATTGACTCATTTGATTTAAATGGATTTACTAATGCTGACTATGCAGGTGATTTGGTTAATAGAAAAAGCACTTCAGGTATGGTATAGTGTTTAGGACCTTGTTTAGTTATTTGGGGTTCCAAGAAGCAAAACACAGTTGCATTATCTACAGCTGAAGCTGAGTACGCGGCAACAGTAGCATGTTGTTCACAAGTACTCTAGATAAAGCAACATGTTAGAGATTTTGGTCTTATTTTTTAGTGTGTGCCTATTTATTGTGATAACACAAGTGCTATATGTATTTCTAAGGATCCAGTTCAACACCCTAAGGTAAAACACATCCACATTAGGCATAACTTTCTATAAGATAATGTGGAACAAGGGAATATTAAATTGGAATTTTGTAATATGGAATATCAACTTACAGATATTTTGGCCAAACCCTAGAACAGAGAAAGATTTGAGAAATTGAGATTAGAATTTGGGATGATCAAGTTGAATTGATTGCTTCTGAAGTTCCAAGATATGGCAAAGTCGTAAATATTTGAAATAGAGCAAAAAGAGCATTTAGCACAATTATGGTGTGCTAAACATAGCTGAAGTGTCATTATTGTTAATTACTAAAGTTAAGTTCATAAAATTGCTTAACTGTGTAAGTTATTAAATATGTACATTGCACATATGTAAAAAGTGTGTTCCAATTGTGTATTTATAGAAAGTTTCTTTTAAATTAAATGAATTTGGAAAGAAAAGAGTTTTGGCAAATTCATCCTGTGAATTTAGAATTGGAAAAATTAATTGAATTTGTTTAATAAATGACTGAATACTGAAATCTTTTAAAATCCCTCACACCGCTTCATGAATTATAAAAGCTGATTTCACCTACCTCTTTCACCTCACTGTCAAATAAATTAACCCCTTTCAGTAAAAACCCTTTTGAATTTTAAAACCATCTCTAGAACAACAATGGTCATCATTGCTGAAATCGTCTCATAAGAAAACTCTCAAAGCTTCGAAAACACCATTCAAGAGGAAACATCTGCTTTAGCCATGGTGAACTACAAACCTTCTTTAACTTCAACCAAATCCCCTGAAAATCCTAAAAACTCATCTCCTAAACCTAAAGAAGTGGAAAGTAAGAGTGATCAAGAAGATTCATCTGTTTCAAATGTCCTTCAAAGGATGAAGGAGTGGAAAGAGAAGAAACAAAGAGAGAAGTCTCTAGAGGAGCAAATTGAAGAAGTTGACGAGTTTGCTCAAGAGAAACATTCAGAAGAGACATAAGAGGATGACGAAGAAGGAGGAGAGATAAATGAGGGAGAAGAAGACAAAGAAGATCATAACATTTCAGTAAAGGAAGAATCAGAAAAGGAAGATGAAGAAGCAGAGGTAACTGATCAAGCCGAACTTGAGTCACAGGTAGGGAGGTATGTTGTAGGACATAGTATTGATCTAGATTGGTGTAGGAAAGCTAGATTCTTAGAGTTTCTTGATTTGATTAAGTTTCAAGGCTGGGAATACTTGTTGTCAAAAGTTTCAGCAAACTATTTGTATCCAATTGCTATGACTAAGTTCTGTCAAAATTTACAAGAAAAATTAGGGGTAATTTCTAGTGAAGTCAATGGTGTAAAAATTGAATTAAATATTGAAACCTTAGGTTAAACTATGAAAACTCCAACTGAGGGGTATGAAACATACATTAAGGGAAAAGCTAGTGTCAAAGTAGGAAATTACTTAACTGGTGACATTGTTGAAGCCCTATGTTGTCAAAAGGGGAAGAAGACCATGAGTCACAATGATTTGAACCCGTTAAACAAGTTGTTGTTCAATTTAGTTAAGAAAACCATCTTACCAAGAACTACAAAGAAGGGAGAGGCATGCTTAATGGATATGGCCGTAATTTTCTGTCTATCTAAGAAAATTAAAGTTAATTTTCCTGCATTGATGTATCAGCACTTAGCACATTGTGTTCCAAATAGGACAAAAGTGGGCTATGGAGCCATTTTGTCAACTGTGTTTGAAAATGCTAGAGTGGTTCTGAAGGGTAGGTATGGTGCTCTAGATGAGAAGCCAGAGAATGTGCTAAATGAGGAAACACTAGCTGGACTAAGTTTGGAGGTAGTAAAAGGAAAAATTCAAAGAATAAAGAAGGGAGAGAAAAAGAAAGAAAAGGTGACAAGGAAGAGAAAAGAGAAAGAGGTGTCTGAGCATCCTGTAAGGAAGAGTAGGAGGATATCTGCTAGTTCTGTTCCTCAGATAAGCATGGAACAACCTCTAGAGTTGAATGTTGAGGAGGGTATCCTCGATGGGCAAGTTGCAGAATTAGTGGACAGGATGGAAAGGGTTGAGAACCAAATGAAGGATTCTGCTGGAAAACTTCAGTTGTTAACTCTAGAAAAGCTAGTGCAGGAGCAGGGAAAGGAGTTAAAAGAGCTCAAGAAGATGGTGCTGAAATAGGACAAAGAACTTCAAGAGCAAAAGAAGTTTCAGCAAGAACAGGACAAGGCGCTACAGGAACAAAAGGAGGAGTTTCTTCTAAAACTCAAGAGTCTTGAAGATAATCTGGAAGCTTCTTAACAAAAAACAAAGGAGGATTGCAAGAAAATTCCGGAGTTCCTTGAAACCAAGCCTATCATACCCTTTTCAGCCTATATCCAAGCCTAGCCTATTTTTTGCTTCTCTATTTCAGTCATAAACAATTTTAATTTCTGTTTTAGTGTTTGAACAATTGATTTTGGTTGTAAATTTTCTAAAATTGTTCAACAGGATGATAAATCTTTTTGTTTTAATGAATAGTTGGAACTTTTCTTATACTTGTGTGTATATGTATGTAATGAACACTTGTGCAAGAAAGTTGAACTTGCTTAAGGTAACTTAGCAGCGCTGCCTATAGTTTTCCAAACTCGATGAATTGCTTGTGGGGCTCTGGCTAGATGCTCAATAACTTGAAATATAGGACTTTTTGATAATGCTAAAAGGGGGAAAAGAAGAAGAAAACTTGGAGGCTAAAGTTGTTCTGGGTTTCAGTTGAGAAAGTATAAGAAATTTCTCTGATATGATGCTATACTAGTTTCTAGTAGTTTAGTTTATTTTTATTTTGTTTTCTTTGTTTATTTTTGTTTTTGTTTTGTTCTTTTTATTTTTGTTTTTATTTCTGTGTGTGTTTACTTTCTGTCAATAAACCAAAAACAGAAAAATACGACCTTCAATTTTGTTTAACTTGTTTCTAGAGTTTTCTTAAAGTTGTCATCATAAAGAGGGGCAAATTGTTGAAGCATAAAGGTTTTGATGATGAGGAACTTAAAGTAAACAAACTCAACTAATAAAGGTTTTCAAGTGTGTGATTAGTTTAGGTGAAGTTGATCGAGGTGATGGAAGAAGTAGCTGGAACTAAGAAGAGATGAAAAGATCTTTATTGAAGGAGTTTAACAAATCAGAAGAAGAGTTCTCTAACAAGAACTAGTTCTCTAACAAGAACTGAGTTCCCTAACAAGAACTTGAAGACAGCCAGCTTAAGTTCTTTGGTGGATATTAATAATCTTGGAGCCCAAGTAATCTACCTGATTAAAAGCGCGGCGCAGCAATTATATTTAGTTAAGGTTTTTATTTTCTAGATTATTGTTAAATAAAATAATATGGAAAATTGTAGGAAATTTATAGCAGGTTATTGCGCGAAATTATTAGAAGCGTAACAAGTTGGTTTGGTAAATAAAATAATATGGAAAATTATAAAAGATAGATTTTAGAAAAAAGATTTTATAAAATGATTGTTTTCTTTAAATCAGTTTGTTAAAAAGATAAATCTTCTTAACAAATATCTTTTTAATCTTATTTTCCGGAAAAGATTTTATTCCACTTGATTTACTTAAAACCTTGTTTAAAGTTAAGTTAAGTTAACTTATTTATCTTTTAGAAAACCTACTTTCTATATGAGTGATACTTGTATAAATTGTAGAGAACAAAATGGTTTTAGATTTTTTGTGAGTTTATGCGTGGAGAAATCACAGTGCTATAATTGAGTAAGTTTACCAAGCTTCTAACTTGTCATATTAGTTTCGGATTTCGTGCATTGCTTACCTATCATACTTGGTGTCGTACACTTGTATTGGGTTGGGTTATTTGGGTGAGTTTATTGTTTTGCTTTAGATACAGTTTTGTAAGCTTCGAGGTGAGGCTGAGAGTTTTGTACTTAGGTGGTGCAAGTAGTTTGTACTTTGCTAGTACGTGTATTACTTTGGAGGTACGAGTGAATCTAAGTGTGGCACTTAGATTAGGTAATATAGGGTCCTATCAAGTAACAAGTCCAGTGAGGATCTTGTGAAAATAAAGGTCCGTGTCTAATAGGTTGTAACTTGGTTTTTGCCCTATTATAGTGGAGTTTGTGTGTTTGAAATCCCTAGAGTAGGGTTGAGGTTTTACTTCCAGTTAGGCCCTGGAAGGTTTCACCGTAAAATCTATGTGTTCTAGCAAGTTCCTATATGTATTGTTTATTAATCTGCAAAAAGTAGTCATTAGGAACTCTATACAATTCTCCCTCCCCCCTCTTGTATTAATCGTCTCTACTAACACAGAAGTTAGATGATTAATTTGGAAGATTTATTGACATGCTCAAGCAACTTCACTTTTCTCTACCATTTACCGAAGTTGTCACACAAATGCCTAATTATGTAAAATTCCTCAAAGATATTTTGAGCGGTAGGAAGACTTGTGATGTTGTAGAGACAGTGAACTTGACCGAGAATTGTAGTGCAATTAAAATAAACAAGATGCCATCTAAGCTCAAAGATCCTAGAAACTTCCCTATCCCTTGTGCCATTAACAAGATACAAATTGATAATGCCTTATGTGACTTAGGAGCTAGTGTTAGCCAAATGCCATATTCGGTCTATCAAAAACTTAAGGTAGGGGAACTTTTGTCTTCCAACATTACCTTGCAATTGGCCGATAGGTCAATTAAGATTCCTAAGAGGTGGAGGATGTTCCTTTGAGAGTAGGGAAGTTTGTGATTCCGGTAGATTTTGTGGTTCTTGAAATGGATGAAGATGCTACCATTCATATTATTCTTGGTAGACCTTTTCTTGCTACCTCGGGTGCCATGATTGATGTTAAGAGTGCAAAATTTTCACTTAAGATAGGAGATGAGGTCATTGAATTTGACTTGAATGAAAGCATGAATTATTCATGTTCTTCTTTATTAAATTGCATGATGATTGACTCTCTTGATCATGTTGTGTTTTCCATGAATGAGAATTTGGTCACTTCTAACTATGCTTTTGAAAATGTTTTGTTGAGCAACGATAATATAGGTGCTCCTAGCAAGAAAATGGCTTGGTATGAAGATGTGCTCAATGGAGGCATTGAGGATGTTGAAAAGAAAATGTGTATGAAAATTTCTAGCCAAGAAGCGTTGCAAGTGGCAACATCAAAGGAAGGTGAAGGTGCTCCAATGGTTGATCTCAAACCTCTCCCATCACACTTAGGTATGAATTCTTGGGTTCCAACTCCACTTTTCCCGTGATTACTATCTCTTCTTTGAGTAAGCATTAAGCCCAACAGTTGTGTGGTGTTTTGAGAAAGCATGAAGGTGCTTTGGGTTACACCATTGATGTCCTCAAAGGTATAAGCCTCGCTTTATGTACACATCACATAACTCTTAAGGAGGGTGATTTACCTTCTTTTGTGAGGCAACAAAAGCTACATCCTCAAATGGGAGAGGTAGTTAAGAAGGAGATCACCAAACTTTTAGATGCGGGAATCATATTACCCATTCTGACGAGACTAACAAGGCACAAGTTCTATTATTTTCTTGATGGTTATTCGGGATTTTTCCAAATCCCTATCCACCCGGATGACCAAGAGAAAACAACCTTCACTTATCCATATGGTAAATTTTCCTATAGGACAATTTCGTTCGGCCTTTTTAATGCTCCCGCAACATTTCAAAGACGCATGATGAGTATATTTGGAGATATGTTAGAAGAGGAGATGGAGGTGTTTATGGATGACTTCTCTGTAAGGGGTGTATTATTTGAGGTATGCCTTTAAAACCTTGAAAAATGTCTTGCAAGGTGTGAGAAGGTGAAATTGGTCATAAATTTGGAGAAATGTCATTTCATGGTGGAGGAAGGCATAATTTTATGCCATAAGATTTCTCACAAGGGGATAGAGGTGGATAAAGCGAAAATTAAGGTCATTAAAAAGCTTCCTCCTCCAATGAATGTGAAGGGAGTGAGATCTTTTCATGCCGAGTTTTATAGAAGATTCATCAAGGATTTCTCGCTTATTGCAAAACCTCTCAATGATCTTCTTCAAAAGGATGCCAAGTTTGTATTTAATGATAAGTGTTTGGAGGCGTTAAATAAATTGAAGAAAGCTCTAATCTCTACTCCTATTATTCAAGCTCCAAGATGGGACTTACCATTTGAGTTGATGTGTGATGCAAGTGGTTCAGGAATAGGAGGGTTCTTGGGTTAAAGAGTGGAAAAAAAACTTCATGTGATTTATTATATTTCTAAGAATCTAAATGGTGCTCAACGGAATTACACTACAACGAAAAAGGAATATTTAGCTATTGTTCATGCTTTTGACAAGTTCCGTTGTTATTTGTTGGGTTCCAAAACCATTGTCTTCACGGACCATGCGGGTCACAAGTATCTTTTTGCTAAGAAAGAGTCAAAGCCAAGGTTGATCCGGTGGGTTCTTAAACTCCAAACCTTTGACATTAAGACTAGGGATAAGAGAGGAGCGGAAAATGTTGTGGCGGAGCATCTCTCTTGTCTAGAAGATTCTCAAATTCATGATGATGGTTCTCTAATTGAGGACAGGATGCTTGATGACTTCTTGTATGCTATTGAGGCAAAGGAGCTCCCATGGTATACCGATTTAGTGAACTTTCTTGCATCTGGGGAGTTTCCTCCTTCCTTTTGTAAGAAGCAACGAAAGAAGGTCAAGAGAGAGGCAAGACATTATGTGTTGGATGATCCCATTTTATATAAGTGAGGGGTAAATGGATTACTTAGACGTAGTGTGCCAAATGATGAGCTGCCTAGTGTTTTGAAAATGTGCCACACGGATCTGAGCGATGGCCATATGGGAGTCTTTCAAACCGCCACTAAGATCCTTCAAAGCGGTTTATGGTGGCCACATCTCTTCAAGGACTCATGGGGCTTTGTTAAGACATGCGACCGTTGTCAAAGAGTTCGGAATATCTCCTAGAGAAATGAAATGCCTCAACAACCTTTACTTGAGTTGTAAGTGATTAATGTATAGGGTATTGGCTTTATGGGTTCATTTCCCTCATCCTTCGGAAATCAATATATCCTTATGGCAGTTGATTACGTGTCTAAATAGGTTGAGGCCATTGCCTCCCAAACTAATTACCACAAGGTGGTAATGAAGTGGTTTAATAAGGTAATCTTTCCATGATTTGGATTACCAAAGGCGGTGATAAGCGATAATGGTTCTCATTTTATTCACCACGCCTTTCAACAAATGATGCGGAAGCATGGATTCCATCAACGATTTGGCCTCCCATATCATCCCCAATCAAGCGGCCAAGTTGAAGTTTCTAATCATCAAATCAAGGTAATCCTTGAAAAGACGGTTGCAAGAAATCAAAAGGATTGGTCACAAAAGTTGGATGATGCTCTTTTGGCCTATAGAACGGCTTTCAAGACACCCATAAGTACCTCTCCATACCGCCTAGTCTATGGCAAATCATGTCATCTCCCGGTTGAGATTAAACACCGTGCAATGTGGGCAATCAAGAAGATAAACTTTGACATGGCAAGTGCGAGGGAGAAAAGGTGGTTAGATCTTCAAATGCTACAGGAGCTTCGGCGTGATGCTTTTGATTGTGCTAGTGTGTACAAAGCTCGTTCCAAGGAAACACCTGACACGCTTATTGAGAAGAAAGAGTTTTGTGTTGGTGACAAAGTTCTTCTCTACAATTCAAAAATGAAGTTGTTTCTCAGAAAGCTCATGTCAAGATGGAGCGGTTCCTATTTGGTCAAGAATGTCTTTCAAATTAGTGGTGTAGAGGTCTCAATGATGGATTCTTCTCCTCCATTTAAGGTCAATGGCCATCGTCTCAAGAAGTATTTTGATGGTGCTTTTATTGGCCTTGCTAACACATTACTTCTCCGACAACGACCTTAATTAGTGGAGGACATCAAACTATAACGTTAAACAAGTGCTACCCGGGAGGCAACCCAGTTTTCTAACCTTTTTCTTTTGATTTTTCAATTCTCTATATTTCTTTTATCCTTGAGAACTTTTCTTATTTCTCTATATTTTTGTTGTTCTCTTGATTTTAGGTACCATGAGATTAGATAGAAGAAAATTTAAAACAATATTGGTGTAACTTCAAGGTTTCATGAGGTTGTGTTAAGCTTAGGTGAAGGAGTTCATTGGGGTTATATGTTATCGTGTTTGGATTTTCATTGATTTTCATATTAATTTTTTATTTATTTTTGTGAAAATTTTAAGCACTCGATCATGACACTCGATAGCGCCGATGAGAAAGCAAACACGAGAACATTTTCGAGGGCAATTTTCTGTTCTCCCCTAGCCTTCATGTGGTGCGCACACACCGATCAGTAGGTCGCACGCACCACGGGGGTCAGAGATTTTACCACTTTTTGCTGAAATTTTGGCAAATTTTGAAAATCTCAATCAACGCATGTATGGCGTGTGCGCGCGCACCATAATGGTCAGAGATTTTTGCCAATTTGGTCATGAAAACAGCCCTCCCAGCCTGCAGCTGGTGCACACGCACTCATTACTTGCGCGCACGCACCAGGCGCAATAACTACCTGCTTTTTCGTGCCCCTTTTCACCCTCAATCACCTCCCTTTTCACTCCATTCTCTCTCCCCGACTTCCCCTTTTTTTCCTCTTATCAAAATCCCTTTTCAAACCTTTCCATTTCTCTTGTTAAATCCAAGCAAATTCACTAATTTTAATTTCAATTAATCATCAAATTACATTATCCACATTACAATCTTTCAAATTTAACAAAAAAATCTGAAATTTTTTAGTTTAATTTCGAAAATTTAGGGCTTATTAGAAATTTTGAAGGTCTGTGTTGGGTTTAGAACTTTTTTTTGGGTGTTCTATTTTTCTTTACTCTTCAATTTGAGCAATTTGAAAGTAATTCAAGGCTTGATTGAGGTATAATTTCTCACTTTCTATTCATCTTCTTCCTCATTTTTGAAGCTTGAAACCCTTGTTATTGCTTTCATGGTAGAACTTCATTATTGGTTCTTTTAACTTGCAATATGTGTTGAATGATTTTATTGAATATTGAATTGAAGCTTTTTCATGTTCAATTTTCTTACGTTGAATACTTGAATCACCATTGTTGGTCATTTTCTCTCTCATCGGTATTCTTAATGATGGCTTTATTTCTTTGATAATTCAATGTTTGAGGTTATTTTGATCAAATTGATTCATGATTTGGTCTCTTGTGTTCAATTTTGCTTTTAATCCATGCCTATTTGCCTCACACTCATGATTCTATATTAATGACATTGTTCATATGTAGCCATCTCTTGCTTCATTTTTGAGAAAATTTCATTTATGCTTGATTCTTGAGCAATTTCTTATGCTTATTCATGATATATGATAAATGTGAAAGACTTGCTCATGAATTTATTTCTTTCTTGTAGATGGCTCCAATCCGTCAAAAGAAGCGGGAAAGATCAAGTTCAAGAAAACCTAGGCATGTTGTTCCACCTCCTCCCGAGGTGGAAGAAACATACGGCATTATATTCTCTAAGGAATCACATTAGGATCATTTCAAGCATCTATCCAAGAGGAAGCTAATGCCAACAAGATTCTACAATCAAACAATAACCATGTTTCTAGGAATTGATAATGACATTCGCTACCTTGCATAGAACCTCGGTCTCTTGAAGTTTTTGGATTTGAGCGCCCCTACTTATGCTAACGTGACCTATGAATTTCTATCATCTCTTGAAGTAGTTCGAGAACCAAGTGGTGACCCCTCAAGGACTTTGACTTTCCAACTCTTCAATAATGATCACAAATTGTCGGAGTCTGAGTCATGATACTAGTTTAAGTTCCTATGGGCCATGGATGAGGACCATGTTATCTATCCAACACATGGTAGAATGTCAAGTGACCATGGGTATGATGATAAACGTTGGTGGCGGCGTATCTCTGAGGACGGAAAGTATGAGCCTCAAAATTCTAAGTCTGAATCTATTATTCATCCGGCGTTGCGGTATCTCAACCGTATTCTCACATACGCCCTTTTCTCCAAGGACTCTTTGGGAGCTATCTCCCGAGAAGATATTTGTTGGCTATGGATAGCCGACCAAGATTTAAATGAGATAGAGCGTGTGGATTTCACGGAGCATTTGAACAATCGGTTTTTGGATATCCTTGATGGAGTAAGCCTTTCGGGGAGCATCCAATTAGGAGGGATGTTTTCTATCCTAACTCTCTACATCAATGACGCTTGTAAGGATTTGTTATGTGAGCTTCCCCCAATTATCAATCCTCAAAAAAAGTCTTCTTCACATTTCCTCAACATCTCCGCCCTTGTAAACCAAAAGTTTCTCGATCGTACTAGGAGGGATGATGTTTACATTTGGAATGTTTCCCGGATAAAAGATTGGTTCCTAATCCCATGCAAAGAGGAAACTACCTGACCAACGAAGAAATATTCCTTGTCTTGGAGGCCTCCAATGCGCCATATTGATCCTTCTATTCTACAAGGACGAAACATCAAGATCCCCCTCAACTGATGCTTTCTCAACGGATGTTCAAACTCTTCCCCCGGTTGAACCGAGAGGTATTCCTATCTCTTCCCCCTCTACTACTCCTTCTACTTTTGATTTGTCAACCATTCATTCTAAGTTTGATTCTATTGCTAATGTGCTATGCTCTATGCCTTCGACGCCAAACCCAAATCTTAGCCATGACTATCATGCAAATCAATTGTACGATTTACATGTGAGGAGGGGGGAGATCGAACCCTATGTAAATTACCCGTATCTCCCGGTCCAACAAGGACCTATCCCTCAATGGGAGCCTTTTGACTATATTGTAGGTCCTAGGCCTTACTACCCTTATTGTGAGGTCCCTCATGTTCACCCTAGTGATATCATAGGCACCACTCCGGCCAATTACGACTATAAGAGGCCTGGTGGATGTGATTATACATATGATCCCGCTAACCCAATGTTCTTTCGGAACCCCGACACTTTTGGTAGGTGGGGTAGGTCGGGCGAGCCGGTCTTAGATGATTGGTCTCATTTCTATGCGGTTGATTAAGCTAGGAGGGAAGGTAGATTAAAGGTTAAGGCTCCCGTGGAGATGAGCAAGATTTCTAGCTCTAGTCATGTGGTGGAGACCAGTGAGGGAAGTTCTCATTCTACCCCTTGCCATAGTGCGGAGTGAGACTATCATGGCTACCCCCCTTCTTATGTGCTTTATGTGATGTTTCTATTTTGCCTATATGTTATTAGGTTTAGAGTTTAGGGGGTAGTTCATTTTAAGCTTGGGCGTGATTTATGTCGTTTTTGTGCTTCACCGTTTCTTCCCTTGCTTTTGTAGTTCACTCCTGGTCTCTTATGCTTCTGGTATTGATCTCTCTTTCTCTTGATTCTATGATGATGATGATGTACTTTTGCTGGTTTCTCTATCAGTTTATTGGTTCTGTTGTTTGTTTCAGTGGTTGTAGTCTACTGTGTATCTCTTTTTCTTTATGATAATGATTCCTGATGATGATGGTTTGATATCTTGTCTCCTGATTCTGCTTCCTATTCTCATTACTTTATCCTATTCTTGACGCTATCATTTCTTGCTTTTTCTGTAATTCATACATTTTATCTTTTCTTTTCTTCTTTTCTTTTGAATTTAAGTTACTAATACTTTTCTTTGTATATAGTTTTTATTTCTCACCTTGCTTTGATGCTTATGCTTTTGATTTTGAAGATTTATAATGGTGTTAGAATATAAGCAAATTAAACGAAAAATACTTATCTCAATGCTGTGTAGATCCAATGGACAATTGCTGCATCGTGGTAAACCACTGACCTAAAACACTATTCCGCGCTACCCCGGTGCAGTAGACATCAAGCGGTCGCCCTCAAGGATAAGCACGGTGCCGGAATTTGTATGCACTCACAAACCCGACTGGAACCAGAATACTTGCCCAAAAACCGAAGGGGTAAATTTAGAGAGGGTAAAAGATAGCTGATTTTTGCGTGTCTTATGGAAGCAAGGAAACATGAATATATATATATATGTGTGTGTGTGTGTGTGTGTGTGTGTATCTGTGTGTGTGTGTGTGTGTGTGTGTGTGTGTGTGTGTGTGTGTGTGTGTGTTTTAAAAGGTTGGAGCATAGCTTATAAAGCGTAGAAATAAAGGGTAAAACCATTAGATGTTAAAGGCATAAATGCCATACTTAATCAACATTAACTAGCCATTAAAAGAGCTAATAAATGGGTAATTCAAGGGAGCATAATTACCGGATAATTAAGAGCAATATTAATAGCCACACACAATTCATATTAATTTGAATTTCTTTGTTTAACATCAAGAACTTCCAACAATCCCCCACAGGTTCGAAGATGTGAACAGAAAGAAAGAAAATTGGTTTTGGGCAAAACAAAACAATTGCAGAAGTGTCAATGTCTCGCGACTTGAATTAACACATAGGGGACATCAAGATATGATCCTTCACCTACCAAGTGACTTTCGTCTTGAACTCAATAGGGAGTTAGGGACTCGTGACATTGAGCCACAAAATTGAACATGTATAATATTCTGAAATTCCACGAATAAAGGTGACGCATTATACTGGCCATACGTTCAGCCTGGATGCTCATAGGTGCTCTAGAGTATAAGCCCACGAAATATTCATAGGAAGCGGCCACACTTCCACACCTAAGTAGGTGAACCCCATCAAGTGTGAGCTACGACACACCTCCAAAAATATGGATATGGGTTCATTAAGAGTCGTATGCTCAACCTCCTTCTCATTTGTAGCTAAGCACAAACAAACATCTAGAGATGGACAGATAAAATAAAAATGTACTTCCGAATTATGAGATAATGTTCCCCTTTGAACTCTTGGCGAGTAGGAGTTCACTATTTCACAATTCATACCACAGGCTTTAGCCCCATCTCTTCCGGATGTTTCCAAAACTAGTTTTTTTTTCATATGCCTTTACTTAACGGATCCGTAACATTTCTTTGAGACTTAATGCAGTCTAGTGATATCACCCCATTCAAAAAATCATCTTTGACATCAACCTTATATGCATGGTTCAATCAAAAGTAACCATGATTTGCAAAACTCAGCGAATTCCCCTTCAATGGGACATTTGCAAACACATTTGCTCATAAGAGCCATTTACTCTTGATCATCTTGCCTCATTACCTGTCATTTCAAGAGCAATAAATTTAGATTATTCCAAAACAAACATAGCATAAACAAGGTTGCTTTACACAATTTCCAAAAAATAGCTCCACCACTTAGTGGTGCAGACATAACCACTTGAGTTTGAAATCATTGTCGAACTTCAAGACCTCATGGAAACTTCTTGCAATAGTGCAAACTCTTATCTTTTGTACTTTTCAAGTACTTATGCATCCTTCTCAAAACTATCTGATGATCATTGCTTGAGTTAAGAGTATACTTGCTTAATCTACTTACATAAAAAACAATGTCAGATTAAGCATAGTTCCCAAGAAATATAAGACTACTAAACGGACACGAATTTCTCCCATATAATTAATCACAAGTTTAGCCTTAAAAACTTTCAGCAAAACTCAAATGTATTAACAACAAAATCCATAGAAGAAATTTCAAGCATTACAATCCTAAGGAAAAGATTGTAGAATTCTACACATAGTTAGACATAACCTAACTCATAATCAAGGACTTCTTCCATGAAAACAATCACTCATGATATTACACTAATTTAAAGTTAATACTCTAAAGACATAGAGATACCAAAATAAACTTGTAAGGAAAACTCAATCATAAACCATCTTTAGCTCAATTAACCACTTTTAGGCTTTGCATTAAACAATATAAAATTCTAACATTAATGTCTCTCATTCCTACTAGATTCTAGTAATCCAGCTTGAATATCCAACCACTTGAAACATAGTAATAATACACATATATGCTCAAAGACAATTTATTCATATAAGGATCTATCAGACTCAGTATAAAATTACTCCAAGACTCGCCTACAAAGTCATGAACTAAAATGCAATTACCAAGCAAAAACTGAGCATAGACTTTGATTCCAACACTAATTCTTTATTACTTCCCCCACATTGGACAACAAAGTCCTATTCAAATCAAAGCCCTTAGCAGTAGGCCTAAAACCTACATTCTCAATGAATGAAATATTTGGACATAAAAAAACATCCTACCAAAAAACACATGGGGTCTTTATTAACATAGATTTCTTATAAAGAAAACGCATAAGTTTATAAAACGTGAACCCCCACATGAAAGGACAAGGTTTAAATACCAAAATAGAGCATAAACAAATACATGGTTTGGAAAAAAAATATATCACAACTATGTCATAACACTGGGTATAATAACATATAAAGTGGATAAGAGTAGAGATATTTGAAACATTGAATTAATCAAAGATAATAATTCAACAACACCTCAAAATATTAACTCCCAAGCCACCATATAAAATTCAAGGCATTTACAAATTACTCACGCTTTATTCATAAAGAATTATAACACAATAAAGAGTCATAGACGGTAACATTAAACCATCACAAAATATTGGAAATTCGTAGTCAATTCCCAAAATACTTTACTTGAAAATTCTCCAAAGAGAAAGCCATAAAATCTCCTTAAGTAAAATTATCACATAATTTCCCTTCACAAAACTCAACAATTTTAAGAAATATAAGTTTCTCACAAACATGTTAAACCGAGGATAAAGTAATGAGATCAATTGAGTTATGAATAAAGCTTCTAAATACGAGTATTTCATATCATGGATTTAAGCAATTGACATATATAGTACATCTCAACTCCATACTCAACACATACATGAATCATGATAAAAGTAGTACTCGGAGTACATACATGCACTTTAAAAAAAATGTTAAAACATTGCTCAAAAACATCTTACTGAATAACAAGTTACTCTACAAAATGTAGAACCAACAAATTAAAGGTAACTGATTATGTGTAATATTATATCATACTCATAAAATATCGACATTATAAATTTTAATCATTCAACAAATATTTAATTGACAAATTCAACATTTAACGTACTTTATCAACACCCACAAAGGCATATATTAGTTAAGATGATTATTAGAAATCAAACCAGATGATAAACATAATAACACGAGACTTGGTTTAGAATGAACCTCCCTTGAATTAAATCATGTAACATGTGTGAGACCTTAGACCTTTATGAGATGTCAAACCGTCCTCGTTGTAAATAAGGGCCTTAAGATGTCATCATAACTCCCTAATCTAGGCAACTAGTGAGAATCCAACTGTTGAAAAATAAGCCCCATGTGTCCCAAACATACTCCCAAAATTTCAGCCCAATTCGACTACTGATGACCTTTGATCGGGGGTCATCTTTGGGACTGCTCCCGAAAATCCGCGAGTAAGAACCTAGTCCTAAAATTTATCTCAAGAATTTTTGAAAAGGTATCAGAAAATAATAACTACAAAGAAGAAAAATCTTTGTAATTGCACTAAACAATATTCAAATCAAAATTTAGGATACAAACGATAACTATATGTAAACAAAATCAATCCAATTAAGAGATACAAAATATGAGAACATTAAGCCCAATACGAAAACAAAGAATCTAAAATATCGTGTAACTCAATCAACTTGAGCGTGTTAAATAGCAAGTTATTGATAACAATATTTTCCATTAGACAATGCATCAACTTGAAAAACCAACTCATACATATGAGAATCGAAAAATATCAAGCATGATATTGCACAAATGCAATAAATTATTGAAAACACAAAATTACCCACTAATTAAAATTAGGCAAAACCATGTACAAATAAACTGAAGCCTATAAGACACATAGCCAACTTATAAAAACAATACGGAGTAATAGATCACAATTATAACAATTCCTAGTTTATAGCCTAGGATAATTCATTTCCTAGTTTAAGTATTCATTGAGTAAATTAAGGAAACAATTTACGGAAAACTTCTTTGAGAAAAGTCGAGACGGTGAAATCAAAACCAAACTTTCCATAATACATTCACATTATAGGCCTTCTCACAGAAGGTATAAGCATCAATTTAATAAATTCCATGAATCATTCATCAAAACAAAAGTAATATGACTAATCACATACGCAACAAAAGATTGCTCCAAACAAAACCACATCATATCATAACTAACGGATACCATATTAGAATTATATTCCGTGAGTGATATCCTTTGCACTATTGGCAATATATGCAATCTACCAAACTTATCACAAGCTACTGACATAGCCTCATTTAAGGCAACAACTAATTACAAAAATATTCTAGGCTATAATCAAGTAACCGAAATATATACAAAGATATATTCTTGACTAAAATATCTTAACAATCAGAATACATCAAATCACAACATTGTCTAAATTTGACATATCAAAAATTCAAATATTTAGAAATCATATCAATCGTCTTTTAAATTGTTATAATATAAGCAAATTAAACGAAAAATACTTATCTCAATGTTGTGTAGATCAAATAGACAATTGTCGCGTCGTGGTAAACCACTGACCAAAAAGATGATTCCACGCTACCCCGGTGCAGTAGACATTAAGCGATCGCCCTCCAGGATAAGCACGGAGCCGGAATTTGTGTGCACTCACAAACCCGATTGGAACCTGAATACTTGCCCAAAAACCGAAGGGATAAATTTAGAGAGGGTAAAAGATAGCTGATTTTTGCGTGTCTTATGGAAGCAAGGAAACATGAATATATATATATGTGTGTGTTTTAAAAGGTTGGAGCATAGCTTATAAAGCATAGGAATAAAGGGCAAAACCATTAGCCATTAAAGGCATAAATGCCACACTTAATCAACATTAACTAGCCATTACAAGAGCTAATAAATGGGTAATTCAAGGGAGCATAATTACCGGCTAATTAAGAGCAATATCAATAGCCACATACAATTTTTATTAATTTTACTTTCTTTGTTAAACATCAAGAACTTTAAACAATGCACCTCAATGCATCGTCTTTTACATTGTTATAATATAAGCAAATTAAACAAAAAATACTTATCTCAATGTTCTGCAGATCAAATGGACAATTGTCGCGTCGTGGTAAACCACTGACCTAAAATATGATTCCGCGCTACCCCTGTACAGTAGACATCAAGCGGTCGCCCTCCAGGATAAGCACGACGCCGAATTTATGTGCACTCACAAACCCGACTGGAACCAGAATACTTGCCCAAAAACCGAAGGGATAAATTTAGAGAGGGTAAAACATAGCTGATTTTTGCGTGTCTTATGAAAGCAAGGAAACATGAATATATATATGTGTTTTAAATGGTTGGAGCATAGCTTATAAAGCATAGGAAAAAAGGGTAAAACCATTAGCCATTAAAGGCATAAATGCCATACTTAATCAACATTAACTAGCCATTAAAACAGCTAATAAATGGGTAATTCAAGGAAGCATAATTACCGGCTAATTAAGAGCAATATCAATAGCCACACACAATTTATATTAATTTGACTTTCTTTGTTTAACATCAAGAACATCCAACAAAAGGTGCTTTTTCGCCTTGTTTGATGTAGCATAGTTTTGACGCCCGGTAAGATCTTTCTATTTTTCTTCTTTTTCTTTTCTTAGATGCTTAGATTAGGATTAGTTTTAGGAGGAGTTGAATGGTTCGAAAATGTTTGCTTTTTAACACCTTAGTATGTTTGGGAACATTGGCATTGTGGTCGAATGTTCACTTGTTTGTCGATTGGGACTTATGTGTGTTAGCATTACATCCTTGATGCTTTCTACTTCTCCTTTGCTTTTCTATTTTTCATTTCAAATCCTTTTCTTCAATTTCTATTTTTTTTGGTTTTCCATTTCCTTTTTGTTTCCTTTTTCACTTTTGTTCTACTTCTCTTGTTGTCTCTTGCTTTCATCAGTTATGATTTATAGTCCTTTTCTTTTCCTTTGATTTAAAAAAAAAACCCATTTATAAAGTTTTTATAAATATGAGTAAGATGTTTTTGAGGCATTGCTTTTCTTTCTTCATAATTATGCTTTTAATTTGGACTTAGCACCACTTGAGCTTGCACAATGGCTATTATTCTTCTTAAAAACAATGGTTTGCACGGTTTGAGAGTCTTTTTGGTTGACTTTAGGACAGAACATGCTAAGGAAGTTGTCTAGAACTATTGGGACCTTGACACCGGATTCTCTTAATTTTGAAAACTCACAATTGTTCCCATTTGGTGGATTTGATGCTTTTAGTGAGTTTTTTCCACAACCTTGTGAGGTTTCTTATTTTTCAAGCCTTCATTAACTACTTGTATGAGCGGCATGGACACTTGACTTTTGCATACCTAATCTTGAAACTTGACCCATAATTCTCAAACACGACAACAAACCATCTAGGGAGCATAAAGGCATCTTTTCGGGGTGGTAATTTTTCGGAGTTTGTGGTGTATGAGTTTTGATATTGGTTTTTGTTTGGAAGAAAGCTTGTTATTTGTATATTTTTTGAATAATGGCAAATAAATAAACGAAAAAGCCGCCCAAAGTTAAAAAAAGGCAAGGACATTGAATAATGTGAAAAGTTGAGAAAACACAAAGCTAATCTTTAAAAGCTTTGGCAAAAAATTTTGAAAAGTAACAACAAAAAAAGAAAAAAAAAGTGAATATTGAAAAGTTCAAAAATCATTTTGATGTAAGAGTTTCTCCCTATTTTGAACATTCAGGACAATGCTATTTTGCTAAAATCATTGAGAGGAATTATAGAGACATTCACTAAAACAGGATTTTAAGCCAATGGGGAAAATGTGCTAAAATTGTTTTTTAGATGAAGGTGAATTGCTTTTTGGTAGTTCTCTATACTTAGCATGCCCTATGTTTCAATCAACCCTCGATATCTTATAACGTGCTTAACATTGTTGTTTTAAAAATTTTGATATTTTTTTGTGTTTTGATCATGTGCAAAAGTCCTTTGTTTAAGCAACTATTTTCTTTTCAAGGTTTTAAACTTTCTCTTTTCTTCTCTTATGCTTTGCCTCTTTTAATAAAAGGAGTTATATGTTAACCTCTTGATAAACCTTTACGAGAGCATCACTTGTCCTCAAGGGCGATCAAGGGGCTTAAATGACTTGTCTTTATTTGCTAAAATTGACCGTGATTCCGACAAAAGTGAGTTAGTGTACATTCTTCTTTTCTCTTGTTTTTCTTGTTTCTTGCTTACCTAAATAATGTCTTAATTTTTCCTTGTAAGTTTGATTTTTTCTTTGCTCGAGGACGAGCAAAAGTCTTGCTTGGGGAAATTTTATGAGTGTCATTTATGACACTCTTAGGCTAGGTTGTCTCTATAGATTTATTCTCATTTTTAGTAATTTTTTTCGTGTTTTCAAGAGAATAATGCTTGATTTGCGTGTTATTTTTGAGAAATGTGTGCTTTTAATGGTTTTCTTATTATTTTATTAATTTCTCGGCTATTTCTCTCACTTCTTCATTACTTTGACTTGTTTTGTAGGTGTGTCGAGTTTCCCGGAATTTAATTATGAAGGAGGAAGCTCGAGCGCATTCAAGGAGATTGATGGAGCTAAGTTCAGGAATCCAAACATGCAATTCAAGCTAGCTCCACAAGCACAAGGACCATGGAAGCAACACTTTAGCTTGTAATGTTCAAGTGCTTAGAAGATAAAGGAGATGCCCTTCTTACGAGTATCGACTCGAGTTCACCAATGATAAGGATGCTCGGGAGCATGGAGTTTGATCGAACAAGCAAAGGAGCTAAGGCTTCGTGCACCAAGCAGGGGTGCGCACGCACGACACAGGGGGTGCGTGCGCGCAGACCCAACTGTGCGCGTATGCGTCTTGGGTGGTGCGCACGTACATCCCTGTCCAGCCACCTTTGTTCATTTTTTCTATTTATGGCTTTTGAATTTCTTTTTTTGGGACGACTTAATTTTTGTACTTGTGAAATATTTTTCCAGAAATAGTAGAGAGAGAAAGTAGAGAGAAAAGCATAAGATTCACTTGATTTGGTCTTAGATTTTAATTGGATCATGGAATCCCTTCTGCAATTCATTGAAAATTTGTATGAATTCTATCCTTTGATTTACTTTCATTGCATTTTCTTCTAGTTTCATGAATTTTGTTTTGGATTACATTCTTTGCTATAGAATTAGTTGATTGATTGATTTTCTTTTTTATTAAGCTTGAAATGAATATGATTGTGATAGAATTTCTTTTGCTCCTCAATTTCACCATGATTAGCGAGTAGATTAGGTGCTAGGGAGAAGGGGAAGCATTCTTTATTGATGATTTTTGCTAGTTGATGATCCTAAATTGATTGAATTGTTGCAATTAAATTGGTTGACATAGTTGTGCATGTGATTAATTAGACTAGGAATGATCAACCTATAAGATTAGTCAAGATTGCATTGCATATTTCAATGACATGAATCCTTGATTTGAGAATTGATTTAATTAATTGAATTTGGTTGTGATTTTTCCTTGTTAGCTATTCATAGTGAACCCTAGCTTGGCTAATAGGAGATAGCTTTTGGATTCCTTTGATTGAAACTATTGTTTATCCTTTATGATGTTTTAATCGATTGAGTGATCTATCAATTAGCATAATCATTGAGCTTGCATATGGAACCTATATCCCTAGTGTTTAGCATATTGAATTTCTTGTTTTTGAATAGTTTCTTGATACCTTCGTTACCAACCATTACCATCTACATTCTTCAAACTAGCTTGATATAGGCTATAGCTTGCACCTACTCATTCCTTTGGCTTCGACCCTTGACTTACCATATACACGTATTAGGTTGGTCAAGTGTTTACAAATTTAGTTTGGCTCTAGGAAAGGGTAGATCACGACCTACATTTTCCTCTTGTCAAATACTTGCATCATAATGTTACAATCATGGGATTTCATACTTGTCAGCTTCAAAACTCCATTCAAGGATACAAATCTTTTCATCTTATATGAGTACCCTAATGAACCTTAATGTTGTACAGACATGCACAAAACATACGTTTCTCTACCCTTGACATTTTATAGCAAGCTGGTGGTAAATAAGTCTTTTCATCCTTCCCTTTACCCTCAACTTTCTTCTTCGACGCATCCGTGGCCTTTCCATTGCTCTTCTCCTTCCCTTTTTTCGAAACATTTTCATCTTCTTTTCTCGGTTCATTTCCCTTTCTAACCTTTCCCTTTCTAACCTTTTCCTAAGCCCACAATTTTGGACGAATCCCCATCTCTTGCAAATCGAACTGTGCACCCTTTTCGTCCTTTGTTTTGCCTTTAATATTCATCAATGTTCCCAAAAGAGTATCACACATATTTTTATCTATATGCATCACATCAAGACAGTGCCTAACATCATGTTCTTTCCAATACGGAAGCTTCGAAAAGAATGATTCTTTCTTAAACAGAGCAGCTGAGACCATAGTTTTTTTTTTTGTATGTTCCAAACACCATTCATATACCCTTAACCTGAGCATAAATCTTAGCACCAGTCAATGGTGTAGGTGCAGTCTCCTCTTCCACTATCCCATCTAAAGTCTTTATCTGCCTACGGTACGGGTGATTAGCCCTAAGGAACCTTTGAGTCCGAAAGTAGACATCTTTGCCAGAATTCTTAAGGTATATGCTTGATGTGTCATCAATACATTTGGGACTATTCAAGATTTTCTCCTAATGAGAATTCCATGAACGGCTATATAGACATCTGTTAATGCAAGAATTTTATATATTGTTGTATTTATTTGCAATTAAACAATACACAAGCTGTAATATCATGAATAAACTTTTGTTAAATGGATAAATAAAAAGAAATATAGCTTAGTAAATTTTATAATATATACCAATATAGGAAGTACAATGGATGTACACTTATGAGCTTCCCACTTGACCTAAATATGTAGTTCCCAAGCTAAACTCGTGCTTCACATATGAATCTATAAAATAAAAAAATAAAAAAAAAAAGTACTTGAAAAACAAGGTATTTCACTTGTTTTCTATATAATAAAGTTTCTTTTTCAATAAACAAACAAGGTATTTCACTTGTTTTCTATATAATAAAGTTTCTTTTTCAATAAACAAACAAGGTATTTCACTTGTTTTCTATTTATTAAATTTTCTTTTTCAATAAACAAACAAGGTATTTCACTTGTTTTCTATTTAATAAAATATAAAACATATCAACATTATTCTCTTGTTTTCTATTTATTAAAGTTTATTTTTATTTTGGAATTTTGGCATGTTTTAGTTTATTTGGTTTATTTATTAGTTTTTAAGTTTATTTTGTTATTTTATTTTATTTTTACTTTCTGGTATAGTTTATTTGGTAATTTACTTTGTCTCAATCCTTTCCTCGGTTTTGTGTGTAGGTTTGCATTCGACTTTGGTTTTCAAGTCAAGTGAGTCAAGCTTTCGCGTCAGGGTTAAATACCAATTTTCATAAATTATGTTTCTACCCTTGCCTTTCTCTAATCCTACACCACACACACTCTCTCTCTATTCATCTTATCCTCCACCACACCAAAACAACAAACTCCCCTTCTCCCTCAGATCACTCACTCACTACTACGACCCACAACAAAACCAACCACTCAAATATAGCCTCCCTTGCTCCACAATCCGACACCACATTCACTCCCCTACTGCTACATCTTCAACCTCCTGCCACCTTAATTATCACCTAATAACACCAAAACCAACACCACCTACCACCTTAATTACCACCTAATAGCAACAAAACCACCACAACTGGCCACCTTGATAACCACCTAATAACACCAAAACTACCACCACCTGCCACCTTAATTACCACCTAATAACACAAAAACCACCAGCCGTTTTATTTTAACAATTAACTATATTATTTTAGCATAATTCACAATTAAAAATTCAACCACCTAAAATTCATAATTCAAAATACATGAAATTACCTAAAATTCACAAACCTTAATTTAGTTTGTTCACATTCCATACAATTGTTAAAAATGCAAAACAAAATATATGTGGAGCCTTAAAAATAATTGTTAAAAATGCTCACAAAAATGAAACTAACCCTAAGTGAGGTTAAAATCACCACCATAATTGGAAGTGGAAGGGGAGGTGAGATGGAGAGCGGCAGTGAGGGGCAGCTAAGCCGCTTTAGTAAGGGTTGTGAGGGATAGTTAAGGTGCGGCTTGATGCGGCGTTGGCTGTGAGGGTCAGCAAAAACGTGGCGGTGAAGGGGCTTGTGATGTGGCGTGTTTGTGGATGCTCGCTGCTGTGGCCTAGAACCCGGTGGCAGAGAGCGCCGATGAAGGACGACGGTGGTGAAAGGTGGAGGAGAGGATTGCTGGCCTGGTGTTTAAGTTTGAGAAGGAGGGAGCGAAGTTTGAACGGACAAGGAGGGAGCTGAGAACGAAGTTAGAGATGGAAAAATGAAAAGGAAGAACAAAAGAGAAGGAGTTTAGGTGGGTTTTTTTTAAAAAAAAATTAGCATCGATTCAAACCGATGGGCTAAATATTTTTTCCACCGGTTTGAACTGAACCGGTGTCGTTACCGAAAGGAATAGAGTCCTTCAAACAAGTGTGTTATTCTGATAGTGGGTTTAGAACTATTATAAAGCTAATATATTTAGTAAGGTCAAGTGATCGGAATGCCTGGGTGGAAGCCGCTTCCGATCAGTAATATTAATGCATTATTAATATTACATCTTAATCTTGACTGAACCCTTCGGGTCACAACCATGCAACTAACGAGCCGAAGAGACGAATTAATTCGGAAGGAATTAATGAGTCGACCGAATAATTTTTGTTTAGATGTCAGAAATTCGAGCTTGTACCGTCAAAACCAAGCGTCGAAGAATCTCAAATGTCAAGCCAAAATTTAGGAATTGGCAAGACGTGAAAATGCTTCAAGCAGCAAGCAAAAACACTAACCACGCAAAAACAAGGGAAGCACGCCAAATATGAGCATGCCACGTGGCAGCACACATGGTAGCACATCAGGTAGCAGCACACGTGGCAGCGCACGTGGAAGCCATGTTGGCATCCACCAAGTGGCAGCAGCCACGTTGGCAGACACAGAGTGGTAGCCACCAAATGGCAGCGCGCCACGTTGGCAGTGAACCATGTGTCAGCGTGCCACATTGGCAGCGCATGTGGCTAGGGGGCTGTGAACCCGAGTGACGGGTCATGGACACGGGCCAAAAGAAAGTGGCCCAACCAAACCCAACTTGAGGCTCAAGGTTTGGTGACACATGGTTATCTCATAATGCATGTGAGTTACCTTGGAGACTAAGTGAGAAAGTGGTCCTCAACTAACCATGTGACAGTTGTTACTTGTTCCGTGGTTTATTTTAACTAAGATTTGAATTCATCAATGCTTCCATGTGGGATATTTTTGTTAAAAAGTCCCACATTGAAAAGATGAGTGGAATTCACAAGGAAGCTTTCCTTATAAATAGCCAAGGCATGGCTTAGGATTACTTGCTTGAGTAAGACTTGGAAAAGGTATCACTAGTAGTGAAAACCTTTGAACTCTAGAGTTGAAAAAAGGTATCATCATTGTTGAAGTTTTTGAACTCAATTACTCGGGTTTTTCGGTCGAGTCTTGCTAACCCCAAGAATTTGGACCTAGTCGGTGATCGTGTTGTGGGTGGATCATCGTTAGAGGCCTTCGTTATTTTGGGTGAAAAAGGCATTATGTGAATGGTTTTACCCTTTTAGGGCTCGGTTTTTAGCCAAAAAACGACCAGCAATGCACTTTTCGAGGGGTTTTTCGTTTTTACGAAAAAATTTAAGTCTTTTTAACCTTGAAAATTAATTGCATATTTATGGTGGTTATGTAATTGGTTTAATACACATTTTATATGCAATTTTAAACCTCTTTAGGCATGATTACTTGGTGGTAATTTGTGTTTGAAAGCTTGGTTTTATTTTTTCACGTGATTGGAAATTAATTGCATTAAGTGTTAAATTGTTATTCTTTTAGGATTCTAATTAAGTATTAAAGATTCAATATTTAATTGTGTTAAGTGATTGAAACTTGAGTTACTAAATTCTATGAATTTTTTTTGAACTTTGTTGATTTAATCATTTTTAAGTTTATTGGAATCATAAAGTTTGAAACTTGTGATAGAAATTTTTTTATCTTCATATTGGAAGATATAATTTTTCAAGGATCCACAATTATTAAAGTTGGAATCTTTATTTAAGGCTTGCATTGAGTGTGTATGTGTGCGTAGCTTGGTACAAAATCTAGGGTAATATGCATAGACATTGCTTGTAAAGCAATGTGGTGCAATGAAAACGTGCGAGTTGTGTTCGAGTTGTGAGCACTCCAAGTCTTAGTGCTAGGAACTTCGATATTTTAGACTACGCAATTTTTTCTTAATTTATCGTTTTAATTATTTTAGTTATTTTGTTTTTTTTATTAAAATTTTGGAGGCTAGGCCTCGGATTTTTGAGCGACATTTGCAAAAATTTTATTTTGGCAAATAATTGGGTTTTACCGGCTTAATTAATTCGATTAATTGAGTTGGATGCGGAATTTAGTGGGAGCTTAAAATATTAATTGCGCTGATTTACATAATCGGTTAAACAACTTTGACTAGTTTTAATTAGGCGTGTTAATTGGATTAACCACTTAGATTAGTTACTAGTTATCGCGTGTTTATGCGTAGCTACTTGTTTTATCGTTATAAAATGCATGGGCCATTCACAAATAGTGAATGGATGAATGGAATGTATATTCTCTCACAAGTTTTATATAAATGGCAACTAATGGGGCCCGATTAGAATAGAAAATACGGACTGCGATTTGTGATGTATTTTTGTAAATCTAAATACGGTCTACGTACCGTTGAGTATTTTTGTGCCTTAATATTTATATTAGTCCTAATCATAGATACTAGTAGTTGCATAATTTTGGTCAAGTGTTGAAGATGGAGGTTCTTAGAAGACACAGTCATAAAGTTGCAAAGAAGACCTTTTGAAGAATTGAAGAATTCAAGGGGTCATGCTAGCTGCCAATGCATAAAAATGCTAATGCTTTACATATTCATGATCATTTATATATGAATTATATGTTAGATGTATGTTTAGGATTTTGAATGTTGTGATGATAAATTAAGTTCACTTAAATCAACCAACATAGAAACCCTAGGTCCCTACAATATTGAGTGAAATTGTCATTCCAAAACAACACTTATCGACCTATTGAGAGTAGTGATGGGCTATACCAAAGCAAGGCATCACTATTACTCCCTAGACACATAAGGCATACCGAGTATGGAAGTTGGTTTTGGTTGTACTCAACGATATGAGTGATGGAGTCCTAACATGTCGTGGCAAAGTGAATAAATTGTTGAGAGAGCATTATATGTGACGATTTATTCAACTAAGAGTGGCTTGGAGCCATTAGCAAACCGTTGCTTACCTTAGGATATTGAGTGTTAAGACAAGTCAAAGCATGCTTAACCACTCTTTGTTTCTTTGGATCTTGGAATCGACTTATTCTTGCCAAATGGGGACAAATATAATGCGTGGATAAGACGTTTAATAAGATTGAAAATTTGCATGAATACCTTTTAATTTTCATACTTAGTATAATATTTACTTGATAAATGGTTATACTTTGCACTTATATTTGTAGAATTCCAAATCAAATTGTATTGTTTTCCATGATTGGTAAAGGAAATCTTTCAGAATGCTTCTCAAAGAAAGGTAAAGCATTTATAAAATACAATTCTCATAAATGACTTTTAAAACAAAGTCCGAAAGGACGGTTGGACATCATGAATTCAAAATACTAGGCAGTTTTGATAAAAAAAATGAAGTATTGAGTTGCAAACTCAAGTTGTCAATATTGAGAACAAACATAGATGAGTAGGACTCATTGATGTAGTAATTCAAGCGTGAATTATAGAAAAAGATGGAACTTTGTTTTACGGCGCATTAGATGCTTAATTATGCCTAACAAAGAATAAACGTCAAAGACTCTTAAAGAAATGGTTCTTAAAGATTATGAGATAAAGTATGATAAGATATATATGAAACGAGGAACAAACAAAAAGGAATGAGATTCCATTTTACTAAAGAATTCATGTTATTGAAGTTAACATAGCAACTCATTATCTTTACAAAGTATCGGATACTGCTTGAGCGTTCCACTTTGATAGTGACCTCAAACTATTGAAGATAAACTAAGTTATTAACTTACAAGCTTATAATGAAACAAGTGGTGCTACATTAGTTGTAAGGTCGTATGCTTTGTTTAAAGACCTTTAAGCTAAGGTTTGAACAAATAAATGGTTATTGTGTTCCATAATTAGCAATTTATTCGTTTACACACGGAAAGACTCACATTCAAAGCAATGAGCAATAGTTGCAAATTTATTTCAATGGCATGGTTGTCTAAACCATGAGTAAAGAATGCTTGATTATAAACAAATATTTTCTTAACATATAAAATTGGGAAAAGCTCAAAGTCATGGGCATGATTTGCGTTCCGAACATCTTTAGCAATGTCACATCGACAATAACGTACTTGATGAGTGGCATTTATGCCACTCTTTTATCCTTTTTCTCTAAGAATTTTCTCCTCATTTGCGCTTGTTTGGCCCTTTTTCTAAGCATTTTTACTTAGTTTTGCTTCCTCTTTCCTTTTCTCCCTTATCTTCCCTTTTCTTAGTCTTCTCGCTTTGTTTTTAATTTGATCTCCATGCTTTGGTTTTGTAGGTATTATGCGCCGAAAGAAAGAGGATATCAAGAAGTCAAGTTATCTGTTGTGCGCGGGGTGCTGTGCGGCTTATGCGCGGGCGCACATGTGAGGCTGTGCGGGCGCGCAGCCTTGTTAGAACCCGCACAGCCAGACTAAAGAAACAGAGCAAAACCAGAGAGTTTGCGCGACCCTATGCGCGACCACTGTGCGGGCGCACATAACTTTGCGCGGGCGCGCATGACTCATGTGCGGGCGCGCACGACTAGGTTTACGATTTATTTGCGCCTTGTTGTCCAAGTCTCTTTATTTTGTGTGGAGCCACATATATATATACGGGACTCTTTGTAAAAGGGGGAACACTAGACTAATCGAGAGAGAGAAAAGAGATTGTTATTCAAGCTTCCTTTGTATTCAACTTTGCTCAAGTTTTAATCTTCCATCAATCAAGCAAGCACCAAAGTTTTCATATTTCTTCAATCCTTTCTTTAGTAATATATTCTCCTTTCCTTTGGTATTATTTATGTGTTTTTTTTGTTACTTATTTTTGTCTATCTTATTAGCTCATCTTGTTGTTATTGATTTCATATATTTCAATCATGCCTTGTTTTGAGTTTTTTGTGTTTATTTCTAGTTTTGATATTATGTTTAATCTCCCTTCTCTAGGCTAAACTCTTAGCTAGGGGAAGGGGGTGAAAGATATGTATTGAATGATGGATGAATGATGATGGTTTGATTGAACTTATGCCATATATTGATGAAAGACATGATTTTTATTAGCTTGGGATTATTGTTGCTCTCTATTTGATATTTTCTAGTTCAAATGCATGGAAGTGATTTGAATTAGATTAGGATCACCTCTATTTTAACGATTGCATGAGAATGAGTTATTAAAGTGGAGTTTTTATGGATTGTGCTTCTTTATTCCCTTGATTTGGTTATAACTAATAGGATGCATGAGAATGATCCTTATTAGGGGAGACCTCTTTCATTGATTTGCCTAGACTATTGCATGAGAATGAATTGTTTAGGTAGAACCTTGTGTTATGTGGCATATGTTTCATGACAATCACCGTTATTCTCCTCTTTCTAATCATATTGGACACCCCCGAATCCCTAGCGTAATTTTCTATTGATTTTATTCATCTTTATCTTTGCTTATTCGTAGTTTTAGTGCTTTTTATCCAATATATCAACAAAAACATTTCCCCTCTTGACTCTTGCATTAGTGATATTGATGTTGGACGAGTGAGCTTCCTTAGTGGTTCGACCCTTTACTTGCCACTAACTAGTTTAGTGTAAGTTTAGGCATTATAAATTGTTAATTTGATTAGGGTTAGCAGAACTAACGACCTATTGAACCTTGATCAGTACTCAAGGCTTTATTAGATAGGCTCTTGATAGTTGATCGATTTTGAATTGTTCTAAGACAAGCAAGTCTTACACGTTGAAACCGACAACGTAAACAACTATTGTTCTTGGTATAGACAATTGACTTTAATAGCTAAAGATGATTCATTTACTTCAACGTTTGACAAAAAATTTTAAAGAATATGGCTATATTCATAAAATGTGAACAAACTTGACCATGAATAGTTGAAGAGTTCAGTGAAGTACATAATCGACTTGGCAAGATATTAAAATGTCTAGATTAGATCGAGCGGTATTTTCTTAAGCCAAGCGTGACCATCACAAAGTTATGAAATTGAAATTTTCATAAATAACTCTACAAAGAACATACTATGTCTTCACGGAGACCTCGATGCCATTAAAAAATGACTCGAACAATGATGGATCACATCCCTTCCTATAAAGTTCTTAATATTTGTATGAAGGACTAATGTTACACTAAACAAAATATCAAAGCTAAGAAAGGACAACATATTTAGTTATGGATAGAATTAACTTCTAAATGTCATTTTAAGTACATGTCTAAAACACTTAGACACAATAACAGTTTACTGGCTTAGTGGGAGCTAAGTGACTCAGTAGGAGCTCACAAGCTTAGCAAGAGCTAGGTGGTTGAGTGGGAGCTTAATGGCTCATTAACGGCTAATATAGCTCAAGTGGGACCTAACTGTTTGTTTTGCAATGAACTTTTACCCAAAGACAATGTACATGTCTCTTTTTAAGCATTCAAGTAAGACCACGGGCATTACCTCCACAACATAATTGAGAACATAGTGTTTGTTTCTCTAAGTGGTGTATTTCTGGAAAGTAACACATTTCCAAAACGACAAGAGGGAAGAAAATGAACTCAATGACAATCGAGCTTAGCAACAAACTAGAACTGAGAATCTCGGAAGACCTTAAAAGGGCTTCGTGAGAATAATTGATCAAGAACACTAAAAAAGACTTTACAAGTGCCTTAAAAGAGAATTCATTTCTCACAAAACTTTTGAAAAGTTGGAGTAAGATCAAGAAAATCAAAGAGCTTTGGAAGCGCCTTGAAACCCAGTGTTTGATGCAATAACCCCGTATAGTTATAGAATTCACCAAAAGCATGGATAGAATCCTATAAATTTTCTATTAAGTTAGAAATAAACTTAAGAGTTATAAGCATACTATTTACTATTAGATAGTAAAGGAATAATGTCTTGTAAGATAGCTACAATAAATCTAAAATTTCGAATACTGGTTAGAGGCCATGAAAATCTGAAACAGACCCCATGTTTGAAAATCATGTTTGAAACTTGATTAATTTGCATGAAGGGTGAAAGACCCATCGATTGCAAATAATTTTTCATGGAGAAAACTAAAAAATGCGGAAAGTGTATATGTATACATAGCTAGATTGGTTGAAAAGGATAAAATTAAATTCACACAGTTGATTTAATAAAAACCTACTCACCAATCGGAATACTAAAGTCTTTTTGTGATTATTTTAGGAAAATTGCACATATGAAATATGGAAACATAGATAATAAAACCGCCTTCCTAAAATAGGATTTTGGAAATGACTATAAAATAGTCTAAGGGTTTTTAAAATCTAAATAAATGCTAGATTTGAAAGCAAGTTCAAGGAATCCATTATGGGATTTAAGGAAGCATTGCATATAGGAATTGGAACATGTTTTCTCATGAAGTTAATAAGAGGATTGACTTATGGAGAAATAAAGAAATTATTATGAATAAGAAGTTTAGTGGGAGAAAAAGTAAATTATATAAAGGTCCAATGAAAAGTTTACGAACTCTATTGTGAAATAACTGTCAAACACTAAATGCTGAGATTTTAAAGTATTTTCAACAATGGACCAAACAAAAGACGATACTTAGTACGTATTGGGTATTAAGATCTATTATATAGACTTAATAAAATGTTTGAACATGTAAAACTAAGTAAATGTTTGAAATAAGTATAAGCTTGGCTAAATACGAAGTCAAACAAGAAAGACTCTAGTAAGAGACTTTCAACCGTATCACATATCGAACAATTTAAGCAAGACTCGGTGAAACTGAATGAGCTAAAATTTCACATGAATGGAATAACTCTGAAACGTAATCCATCATGTACGCTATGATATGGAATCGTCGCAGGACTTACTTGATTAGAGCATGTGAAGTATGTATGTAATACCAATCAACCTGAATCTATGTAAATAGATCGTTAGATTATGGCCAAGGACAACTAAAGTACATGGATAAGTTATAGGATGAGCTCTTGACTAGTGGAAACAAATACAATTTAAGAATTGATGTTGCAAGCACAAGCCTTAACAAGGATTAAGTCCTTAACAAGGAAGCCGTTTATAAGCACGAGCTAGCAATAAGTCGTGGCTTGAGAATAGTAACATGGATGTGCATCCATGTGTAATGTGCGGGAATTTAAGGTAAATTTCCAGAATTACAAGTGATTAGGGTATCCTAAATCATTATGAGCCGTTTGGAGTGAAACCCAAGCAAAACATCATCAGGAAGTCTACTAAAATATATGTTGAGCATATTGTTGCCTTAAAGGCAATAATAAAGAAGATGTTCTATGGAAAGTTCGTTGTTGAACGTTAATGATTGTAGGTTGTTAAGTTGAAGATCTCAATCAAGAAAATGAGTGGGAGCCATAACTTGGACAATAAATCCTAACTCACATATAATCCATGACACTCTAAAATTTTATCATCTTATTATGAAAGTGATCAGTAATGAAGATGCTAAGTTTAGCAAAATAATTATAACTAAACATATGCAATAAGTGAACGACAACATTCACAATTGCATGAAAGAAATCAAGCATATTAGATATGGATGTGATTTCTATAAATATTTTATAAAGAGTGTTACTCTTAAAACATTCGGAAAAACCATTTATCATAAGACGAACCATTCAGGTTTTGGAGTAATTTAAAATTTCATACAATTTTATCACTCCGTTTGCTATTTAATTGTGGTTTAGAATTAAATAATGAGTCCATTAGATTCTTGGAATATTCAAAAAGGGTATCAAGACCAGTCGAAACACCTATTAAGTGAACGTTGAATATTATGATCGAAAATTATCCCTAACCGAGGTCATTTAAATGATTTGCGATTAATGACCATTTAAAATGTAGTTTGATATATAGCACCGTTTCTTGTGCTACAAGGACATCATCGTCATGAATCATTTGTACAGGTATTGTAGGGAGGGAATATTTCAAGTGTTAACCCCTAGCATGAACCCCACTGTGATCATACACTAAAGTACGGTGACGTCCAAAGGGAAAGAAGATAGAGCAAAAGAGTCGCCAACAAGTTTTTTAAGGAACTTTTAAACCGTTCACGAGGTGAAGGTTACACCCCTTCACGATCCAAGAGATCGTCAACTCCATAAGGTCTTGAACCTAATAGGGTTCGGGGATGAAGGTACAAATCCAACCTAAAAGAGATTGAACCTACCCTAATAATAGGCCTCTAATTAATTATGATCGTATTCATGTGCGCTTTCTGACTAACATGCAATCAATAGGATTACCCTAAACCTGTTTATCTATGTTGGTTGATTTTAATGCACAAATAAATCTATTATTGGCGATCACTTGAATTATAATCAAATAAACCCTATACAAGATTATTAATTATCTTATTAAAAATGATTACAAATACTAATTCCCTTTAAACATGCATAAAAAGGTGTGATCAAGCAATAACAATAAATATAATCAAGCAACATAATAATAAAAATAATAATAATCATAATAATAATAATTATAATAAAATTATAATCATGAATCATGTTAAAGCATAATAACAAGATCCTAGGCATGATACTAACAAGATTAATAACAAACCCTAGCATGTCACTAAACATTGAAAATTAAAGTTTTAACCCTAACAGGATACTAACAATCATAAATATTAGGAAGAGAAAATAGGCATCATACTTTTAATCATACTTGATATTAAAGTTACCCTAGACATGATACTTAGAAGATTAAAACGTCCTAACATAACATTAGGAATCACAATAACAACATAAGCATGATTTCTACATCATAATAATAATAATATAATCAATTAAAGCACTTACTTGGATGCTTCGTACCTCTTTCTAATAACAAAATACACACGTTAGTAACTTCAAGGAAAATAATAAACAACAATTAAATTAAATAATTGAAAGAGATATTTGGGACCAAACCCTCATAAATATCAAACCTTTCACGTCTAGGGCGAAAACAACTTCGAACTTGGCTAGGTGTGTCTAGTGCAAATGTATGAGGAATTGTGTTTGTAAAAAGTTAGGCTTAGAAAGGGGGAGAGAATAAAGAATTTCTTGATGAAAGTTGATTATAGAGAGAATTGGATGAGAATGATTGATGAGAATTGATGAAAATTGATTAATCAAAACGGAGTTTTTACGACGTTATTAAAAGAAAATCAGCAAAAAAGATAAAATATCAAAAACAGAGTTCTGACGCAAATAAAATTGGATTAGCGCGAACGCTGGCAATTGGCGCTAGACGCCAACATTAACGCCACGCGCCAAGTGTAGCGCCATGCGCTACAGCTGGCGTTTAGCGCTGATTCAGAAATTCACGCGTTTTCTAAAAATCAGATAGAAATTGCCGTATAGGAGGATAAAATTGTATTTTCCTCAAAAAATGTTCTTTGATTCTAATTAAAACTCTGAAAAGTCAACAAAAGTCAATTTATCAATGCTAATTGAATTAGGAATGAAAAGAACCTTCTAGAAGAATCTAGAAGACTAAAACCATTCCTAATTGCATTAGGAATGATCAATCTATATTAGGCCCTCCCTTAGATCATTGGGCTGTTTATAAGGCTCAAACCGGCCCAGTTCAGTAAATCGGCCATAACTTCCTCAATATTCATCGGAATTGGGCGTATAATATATCGTTGGAAAGCTCTGTAAAACCCCATCCAACTACACTACTATTGTACCCATATAATTGACCAACCAAACTGGATTGGATGTCTTGTTAAAATAAGTTTTCAAAAACAGAGAGAAGAGAAAAGAAATTAAAACTATCCGCAACACTAGACTTTCCGCACTTTCTCTTCATTCGATTTTGATTCGACGCGAAAGGTACTCCTCACCGGGTTTGGTTTTGGGGAGACACAACTGGGTGTCTACAGAAGCTCCTACTTTAACTGAGTTTGGAGAAACGTAAGTTTCGAAAATAAAAGTCAAAGTATCGATAGGGACGGAGAATGATTCAGAACGTTATGCGATCTTAAATCATTCTTGTAACGCCGATACCTGCAAACTAGCGTTAGTTAAACAGATAAAAGAGTAAAGAAACACGTATCTGGCACCGTCGAGCACACGTCTCTGAAAGTAACCGATTTGCTGCCGCTTTACTGTTGTTTTGATGACCTCCTGCCAAGAGTATGTCATCCCGCTTGAAAACCGCTATGCTTGTAACTGCTTCCAATATTGACGATTGCTTCGCTTGAAACGATCCTCTTCCGCTTTGATAATGCTCCACGTCCAAGGGAATACTATTGAAGATTGCTTCGCTTGAAAAAAACCTCTTCCACTATGTTAACCATCTTCCACGTCTAAGGGAACACGATTGAACAAAGAGCTTCGTCTTTTTTTTCTGTATATGTTCACGCGCCTTTCAACAAAGAGATTCCTTTTTTTTTTAATTTGTCCACGCGTCTTTGAACAATAGAGCTTGAATATAGGAAGCCCATGCGTCTCTGAGCAAAAGAGCTTGAAAGGGTTGTCCACGCGTCTCTGAACAAAAGAGCTTTGATAATATGCCCACGCGTCTCTAGAGAAAAAGAGCTTGATGGAAATTTTCACGCGTCTCTGAACAAAAGAGCTTGAAAATAGGATGCCCACGCGTCTTTAAGCAAAAGAGTTTGAAAGAAATGTCCACGCGTCTCTTAACATTAGAGCTTTGAATGATAATATTCCGAAGAAAAATTTCCGAAGACCAACACTTGCCAATCTCTAAAGCTCGCTTGAAATTTGCTTCCGTTATGCCAGTACGTCGGCGGTTTGCTGCTTGTGAACCATTATGTTGGTTTCTCCGTGATGAGCCAACGCTTAGGCGCTTTAAGCTAAGGGAGACGATCTTTCGTCAGGTCGATCACTTAATGCGATTGTAATCAAACCGACTACGTAATCATGTCAAATTGCTCATAGGGGCTAAATGGCGTACCAAGGTACCCAAAATTGTTGTATGAGGTCGAAATCACCTTTCTGAGAGGCTTTGAGCTCTGTTGCTGCTGAAATATCTCTGGTGCCAAGAATTGGCTCTGTCGCTAGATGTTGTGATCTAGCGCCAGGCGCTAAAAACTATTGCCAGACACTAGATATTTTCGTCCAGCGCTGAAGTAAGGTCTTCCCTATTCTGCTGCACCTGTATTTATTTTTTTACTATAGAGCCTTGCTAATATATCTTTAATTATCTTAGGGTTAACCTAAGGTTTAACGTCGCTTGACTCATTGACTTGACACGACTCAAGGTATAAACTTGACTCGCTGTGATTAACTCGAGGTTGACTCGACTCGAAGTGAAATGACACGTGTGACTCATGACCCGTGTGTGCATAGTGTTTATTCAATGTGACTCAAAATGCAAAAAAGCAAAAATTTTCTGTCATTTTTGTGGAGGGTACCGACTTTCTCCCGAAAAAGAAAACGCAAAAAAAAAAAAAAAAAGAAAGAAGCGAAGTTTTTGAAGGTGCATGTTGAATGAGCTTAGTCAAATGTTGTTTCTCACAGTACAAGGATTGACCCATCCTAGGCTATCTCAATTGTTTACTTAATGAAAAAAGCATTTGGGTAACTTAGGCACAGAGGCTAAGCACTTCATAGTTCGATGCAATGAAGATTATGATTGATGAGTGATGTTGATATGACAAGGCATGCTTCAACGTTGTGTTAAGATTCCATGACAAAGGGTTTCTAAGGGAAGTATATTTGGTCATGTATCTGTGATGTGTGTGATACTGACACTAAAGTTAGGCCGCAAGAGCTTAGTGTGTAGAAATATTTATTTTTAGAAGAGTCAAATGATAGTGACTCTTAGGCTAGGCAAGCTAATGATATAGGGATCAAGCCCCCAAGTCTAGCTATAAATAAAAAGGGATGAGCATAGGAGATCCCTTGATATGATCATGGTGTGTGAATATGAATATGAATGCATGTTTATTACGGCTGCACCTCGATGTAAGGTTGCCTACGTATCTGTTAGGAATCAGGCCGAACGTAGCTCTAGCAGAACCTCGCACAAGTGTGTGTATACATCAAAAAGGTCTTTTTAAGGGTTGTAACGTGGTTAGGCTAAATGTTGAAGAAGAAGGGGATAAAAGTCTCAAGACCCTAGATAAGCCCCCAAGGTGTGCAACCTTGCTTTTGAATCTTTATTTTTATGCTTGAGTTTCTTTTCTTTTTTTTTTTTTTTTTAGCTTTTTCTGTTGCTTTAGCATTTATCTTATTTTTATAAGTGTGGGCAATCTTGATCATGCGGTGTATCACTCACTTGGCATTCATGTTTCTAAGGCACGGTACCGAGCACTCGATAAAGACGCAATCTAAGACGAAAAAAGAGCTATTGAATAGCACGAAATTCACCCTAAAAAGAACCAAATGAGTGCCATAAATGACACTCATCACAATGGAACTCACTTTCAAGCAGAATGTGAATAATTATTACAAATATATGGTATTCAACACCATCATTCCTCCCCTTACAGACCTCAAGCAAATGTAGTAGTTGAGGCGGCTAATAAAAATCCAAAGACTATTCTCGAGAAAATGACAGAAAATTACAAGGATTGGCCTAAAAAACTCCATTTTGCACTTTGGGGTTATCGCACATCAATTCGCACATCAACAGGAAATACGCCATTCTCCTTGGTTTATGAAATGGATGTCGTACAACCTGTAGAACTAGAGATACCCTCTCTATGCATTGCATTAGAAAGCAAACTCGATGAAGTTGAATGGACTAGAGCAAGAAACGAGGAGCTATATCTACTCGATGAAAAGCGACAAGAAGCTCTACATCATACCTAATGCTATCAAACCCGTATGGCTAGGCACTTTAATAAGAAGGTACAGACAAGAAACATCAAAGTAGGAGACTTCGTTTTAAAATCTTTAAGGAAAAATGTTTTGGATCCATGAGGCAAATTTAGGCCTAATTGGTCCGGACCATATATCGTTGAAACCATTCTATCAGGAGGTGCAGCAAAACTAATTGACATGGATGGCAATGAATTCTCAAACATAACGAACCTCGACCAACTTAAAAAGTACTACCCATAATTATTTAAGTAGGACACTCAAGAGAGCTACGTTTGTCCTGATTCCTTAGGAAAGGATACGTAGGTACCCCTTTACATGGTGCGGCCACTTTAATTTTCACTAACCTCGCATCCCAGCATCAATAAAAATTCGACGAAATGACAGCGCCACAAAAAGAAGTTTGTCGCCGAATGGCAGACTGCAGCGCAAGGCGACAAAGCCTGTCACTCGGCTACAGACATCAACGTCTTGCAACAAACGAAAAATAGCGGCGCCGGTTTTCTGCGAATATCTGGTCAAACTTCGATGTATTTCGGAAAATTTCCGACTTCCATACTCGAGAAAATTTCTGGAAAATAATTTAAGTTGTTTTATTGCTTTAATAAAATTAAATAAAAAGTTGATTAATTAAAAAGCTTAAATTGCATTAATAAAATAAAGAAAAAAATTACATTATTGATGGAATTAAAAGAAAAGCTTATAAAATAAATTGACTTAAATTTAATCTAATCTAATAAATTAGAAGTTAATTAATGCTTCAATCTTTCTTCTCTTTCTTTGCCCTTTTCCAATTTCTATTTGCGTCCTCTTCATCATCCATGACTTTAGCTAGTAGGCATCCATTAGAGGACCTACATTCAATTTTAGAGTAAATGCTTTCTCCTTTAGCTAGGACTTCATGCTTCTTTTCTACCCAAACCTTCTTTTCTGAAGTGTCAGCATTTCTTTTCCCTTTACCCTTAGTAGTGTCTTTCATCTTAGGCGTCACAGGTGATTTAAATTCAACTTTTTCACTAAAGTGATCCTTAACAGGAATTACTTTGTCACCTAGACGACTCTTCACATTGGTTCTACTCCATTTTTTCTTCATGTCCTTTGTAAGCTTGTTAAGAAGCCAATTCGCCACATTAATGGGCAAGGAAGGAGGAACCTTTTGGGTAATCACTTCCCATAAAGGCCTAGCACTCCAATATGTGTCAAACTTCTCTACTTCTTGTTAAATAGGGAATTCATAGGGACGACAGAGATCCCCTGAAGGAATTGTTTGAAGTAGACTATACTGCCTTTTTACCTTGCAGGGATAATAAAAGGTCATCTTGGTTAAGCTTGGAAGACGACAAAAGGGTTGCTTGTTGAAACTAACCATCTTCTCAATTATCCACCATGGGATGACCCACTTGATAGCAAAGTTGCAAAAGGAAAAAATTTTACTCCACTCACGGCGACCCATCTTAGAGAAATGCTTCTTTTGTCTCACAAAGCAATATGGAGTGTATTTTTCAATGTTGTCAGGAGGACTAATTAATTCTAGTCTCTCCATTAGCCATATATGCAAAAAAAAAATTCAATGCAAATAATTAGTATTACTATACAAAAATATATTTTTGATTTCTGTGATAAAAAATATTATTATTCTACCCGTAATAAAATTAGAGAGCCCTGAAAAGGTTCTTTCGGATTCTTCTTTAAGTCAACTAGACTAAGCATAATCTCTCCAACAATTAATGGCATTGGATTCCTTTAGATTCAAATTTCTCCAAGACATATAATATGATGATGCCTTTTGGGCATATAGAATAGCTTTTAAAACTCCTATTAGCACTACTCCTTACCGCTTGGTTTATAAGAAGTCTTGTCATCTTCCAGTTGAACTTGAGCATCGTACTTATTGGGCTATAAAGAAAATCAATTTTGATTTGGCAAGTGCGGGTGAGCAACGTTAGGTTGGTCTACATGAGTTGGAAGAACTTCGATTGGATGCTTATGATTGTGCAAGCATGTACGAGACTCGCACTAAGGAAGTTCAATGTTGGTGACAAGGTCCTCCTTTACAATTCTAGGATGAGATTATTCCCGGGAAGCTAATATCTCATTGGAGTGGCCCTTTTGTTGTTCAAGAGGTTTTTCCTAATGGTGCGGTTGAAATATCTCCTTTGGATTTTATTAAGAACTTTCAAAGTCAATGTTCATAGGCTCATGCGCTACTACAATGGAGTTTTTGTGGGGGTTGTTCATGATATGACTCTTTTTGATCCACCTTGAAGGGTGGAGAACGTCAAGCTAATGACTTTAAACAAGCGTTTTTCGAGAGGCAACCCGAGTTTCTAAACATTTTCTCTATTTTCCTTGATTTTTGTTTTCTCTTTGTTGTTTCTATTCTTTTTTTATTTCTTTTCTTGATTGTGTTTTTAGGTGGTTTTGATTGGATTTGCAATAATTTTTGGTGCCTATTTTGAACAGAGAGTGCTCAAGTTGATGAATTGGAAGTATGCTTAAAAATTGAAGTTTGGTGGGTTCAAATAGTGGGCTCATAAAATCTAGTGTTGAACCCACATTCTTGGGGTTTAGAAACTTCTTGAATCAACCTTCATCATGATCATTTCCCTTGTACTCACCGATGTGCTCACGTGTATGTATTAGGAAGATTGCATACCCAGAAGGGCGCGGGCGCACGCGACTAAGGCTCGGGCACGCGACACTATGGCGCGGCCGTCAACCCCCTACTGATGCCCCTTAAACGCATCGACCTTCTCTCTTTTTCTCTCTCTTCTTTTCATTTCATTTGCACTCGGTTTTTGTTTAAGCATCATCACCATTTTCCTTCATTATATTCCTACTGAAATTTCACCATTTTTCACTTCATCTAGTTTCTTATTACTCTTAATCCCTACTCTAACACTTTCATTGTGATTTTCTCTTTCATAAAGTTGGGATTTTTGGGTACCCCTTTGGTCGGGGGTTTGTTTCTTGCAATTTGGCATAATTGTGTTTGTTAGTGCTTTGTGTTCCATTTCTTTGTAAACTCTCATCAATCTAAGGTATGATTTTTTCATTTCTACTTATACTTATGATAAAATTTCTACCTTGGTTGCTCATGAGTTTTTAGATTGATTTGGTTATAGCCTCATTATTGTATCCATTTTTCCTACGATCTCCTTCATTTGTTGTGTTAATGATGTAATTTTGGTGATTGTATGAACTTGTGTTTGATGATTTTGCTTGACCATACTATAATTTTTGCACCACCTTTGTTGGAATTATAGTTTGATTATATTGATATGGAAATGTTAATGTGCATAGTTTATTTATGATGATGGTTTAGAGTGTTGTTGCTCATGATGCATACTTGTGATTCATGGTCCTTACTCATTAGATCATTTTTCAATTATGTGTGTTGAATGGTTCCTCTCTGTCGAGCTAAGAGGGCTAGATGCTCAACCTATAGGGAGGTGGTTCCTGCTCCTTCCCACATTTTAGAGACTTATGGAATTGAGATCACAAAGAAAGAGCATTGGGAGAGATTTGCCAAGCTTTCAACTCGGACACTTTTTTCTACTAGACTCTATGATTTGTCAGCGACTACTTCGTTGGGTACCGACAATGATGTGAGATTTTCGGCTTGAAACTTGGGGTTAGAGGAATTCTTAAGCCTTCATGCTCACACTCACTCTCGGATTACTTTCGAATTCCTCTTTTCACTTGAAATCCTTGAGGAGGATTTGGAAGGTGAAACTTCTCGAATAATTTCTTATCAAGTTTTCATCAACGATCATACGGTGCCTCTTTCTTATCTTAATGAGTTTTTCAAATTTCCAACTCCTAGTGAGGATTTTCTACTTGTGTATTCGGTATTTGATGATGTGTAACATGATAAAAATTATAGTGAATTCAAGTGGTGGAAGAATATTTATGTCAAGGACTCATATAGTCCTCAATATTCTAAGGCGCCTTCAATTATTCATGCGGCCTTGAGGTATTTTAGCCGACTCCTTACATATGTTTTCTTCTCCAAGGAATCTCTTGGTGCTATTTGTCGAGAGGAGTTGAGTTAGTTGTCGCTAGCAAATAAGCCTTTTGAAGAGGGGGTAGCGGTCATCGACTTCGCTTCGTATTTGCTCGATCGTTTCATTGATTTAAGAGATGATGTCCATCTCTCCGGAAGTATCCAATTAGGGGGTACGATTACCATTTTGATCCTTTCTCTCAACAAGAAGTTTGAAGCAATGCTCGAGTTGCTTGTCCCAATCCATGATAAAAGGGAGAAAGCTCCTTACCATTTCTTAAGCATCTATGCCACGATTAATCAACGTTTTTTGGAGCGCACCACCAAAGAAAACTTGTACATTTGGAAGGTTATAAGGACTACGGATTGGTGCCCCATCCCTAACCCCAAGGCTATGATTAGATGTGTGAACACCCCTCTTGCATGGAGACCTAACAAGGTGTCGATTCATCAAGTTCTAAAGAAAGCTCCGTTGGCTAAACTCTGGCATAATACTTATCTTCCTCTTGCTCCCTCTTCATCCCGGGGAGGTAAATCTTCCCTGGGAGGTACATCCTCAACTCCTCCCTCTTGTTCTACTATTTCTACTCTAGACTTGTCTGTTTTGCATGCGAAAACTGATTCCATAGAAAATGTTCTAAATTGTTCACCTTCGGGGTACTATTTTGTATTAGGCTACGGCTTTCATGCCAGGCAAGTATATAATTTTCATGTCATGAAGGGGGGATATCCGACCATATCTTAACTATCCGTACCTACCAGTCTAACACGGACCCATACCTTAGTGGGAGCCTTTTAATGAGACCGTCGGCCCTAGGTTGTGTTATCCTTATTGGGAGGGGCCTAATGTACCTCCTCATGCTATTAGGGGGACCTCCTCGACCTCTTAGGATTAAAAGAGGCCGGGAGGATGTGATTTACTTACGATCCGGCAAACCCTAACCCTTTTCCTTCTCCTGAGAGTTTTGGCCGTTGGGGGTTATCGGGCGAGCCAGTCCTTGATGATTGGTCTCACTTCTTTGCTAGGAATAGAGACGAGAAGTCAAGGAGGTTGAAGGGTAAGGGCCCTATTCTCATGTATGATGTTTCTAGCCTGGTTTCTAGTGATGTTGAGGGGAGTGCCATTCTATCCCTTACCATAGTGCCGAGTGATACCATATTAGCTACCCTCCCTTTTATGCTTGTGTGCTTTTATTTTGTTTCTTTTCTAGCTTTTATTTTGGTTTTAGCTTGGGGGAGGGGTAGCTCATTTTTAGCTTGGGGGAATATTCTTATGTCTGATGCGCTTCTTTTGTCTCCCCCTTGCTTCTTTGGTTCACTTTGGCTTTATCTCACACCTGTTGTTTTTCTATGCTGATGATTTATGCTACTGTCTGTTCCTTGCGATAGTATTTTGCTTATGCTTCTTAGTTTTGTTATCTCTCTGTTGATTTCTGCTGCTGATGATATATTGTTGATCTTGTTCTTGATTTCTGTCTTCCTGATGATTGATTGCTCTCTGATTGGCTTATTTTTCTCTCTGCTCCAATCTCTGTCTCTGCTCCTCTTATCAATTCTGGCACCTATGATGTTGTTTGATTTTGCATGGAAGTTACCAACTATTTTGTTTCTGTACATAGCTTTATTTTTCCTTCTTGGTTTGTTCTCCTTGCAATTGCTCTTTGAGTATCCTGAAGGTTTGTGTTTGCTTTGTTTCTTACTCTGTCGCATTGCTTGTAATACCCGGTGAGATCTTTCTTGTTTTTTTTCTTTATTTCTCTTTTATTTTGTTGGATGCATAGTATAGGATTAGTTTTAGGAAAAGTGGAATGATTCGAGGATGGATGCTTTAAACACCTTGAGTGTTTGGGATCATTGGCGATGTTGTCATTTGATCACTTGTCTGTTGATTGGGAATTACGTGTTTTACTTGCATATTCGTTCCATTCTTTATTTTCTTTCTTTTCCTTTATCTATGTTTTTCTTCTCATGTCATATCTTTTATTTTTCTTTCTTTTTGTTTTTGTTTTTGGTATGTTTTGAGGCTTTATTTGTCATCTTTTTGTTTTTCTTTTGAATTGGACTATATACAACCGATTTTTGCTTTTGAATAAATATCTTCCTAAATGGTATGGGTATGCACGGTTTGAGAATATTCTTGGTTGTCTCTAGGATAGGTGTATGCTAAGGTAGCATGTTCTAGAATTAGGAGGATCATGAAACCGAATTCTACTTGTTTGTGGCATGTTGGTAGTTGCTTCCTACGGAAGATTTCACACCTATAATGAGTTTTTGCTACATCCATGTGAGGTTCATCATCTTTCAAGCCTTCTACATATCTTGCATGAGTGGCATGTATCCTTTACTGTTGCGGACCTACTCTTGAATCTTGACTTATAATTCTCAAACACGAGACTGAACCGTTTAGGGAGGACAAAGGCATCTTTTCGGGGTGGTACCTTTTCTTTTTCTAGGTTTAATTTTCTTTAATCTAGTTCTTTGTGTTTACATTTGCCTTCTTGCTAACCATTTGTATCTTTTTCCCTTCTTTTCAAGCCACATTTTTAGAATTTTGATCCGTTTGTTTCTTTTTGTTCCAATTTTGCTTTTTGTGAAGCAAATGGTCATGTTTTTGGAGTTTATGGTTTATAAGTATGGATATTGGTCCTTTTGTAAGTAAGCTTGTGTTTTGTGAATATTTCGTGAATCATGGAAGATGATTGTTAGAAAAAACCGTCTTAAGTGTACAAAAGGCAAGGACTTAATAAATGCAAAAATTGTAAAAGTCGTCCTAGGATAAAGAAGCATGGACATTTGCTTTGAAAAATTTGAAAATGAACAATGAAAAAAAAATTTAAAAATGAGAAAATTCCAAAAATATTTTGATGTGACTCTTTTCCCCTTCAAGCGTTGAGGAAAACGCTTCCTTTTAGCTTGGGGGAGAAGCGTTTACGCTTTTTGTATATATGCTATTGGATATAGCTTTGAATAAGCTTGGGGGTGTTAGTTTGTTTTTGTTTGGTGACTTCTCGGTTTTGGGGTTGAGATTTGGCCAATCTTTGCTTCATCACCTAGGTGTACCACCAAATTTTAAAATTTAGCCTACCCCTAACCTTTTGCCTTTACGTTACAACCATGGGGAAAGACCATTCGACCTAGAGGTTGAGTCAAATTTTGAGGGAGGGCATTATGAGTTCAAGCCTAAAGAGAGGGGATGCATAGTCAAGACATCGTGTAGCCTAAAAGTGTTTTTTTTCCAGCTCCTTCGAGAAGCTATTGAGATGCTCATTAGAGGGAGATTTGAGATTATAGGAAAATCGTGGTAAGATCGAACGGGATGAAGGTGAATTGTGTCAACTAGTTCTATATGCTTTGCATACTCTATGTTTCAATCAACCTCGTATTTCTTGAAACGTGCATACCCCTTTTTGCTTAAGAAAGATGTTTATTCATTTGAAATGTGGTCATTTTGTAAAGTCCAATTTGTAAAGGCTTCAATTTTGTTTTACTTTCCTTTTTGTGGTTTGCCTCATGTATGTTGGTGGAGAGTTATAGGTTAAGCTCTTAGGAAACCTTTACGAGACCTCACTCGTCCTCATAGGCGCCTTTAGGGTTTAAAGGGCTTGTTGTAGCTAGAAAACAACCGTGATTCCTACGTTAGTGGATCTTAATGTATATTCAGGTCTTATGTGTTTCTTTTTCTTTTTAAATATGTCTTTCATCCTTATTCTTTCTTGATTTGTTTTCACGAGGACGAACAAAAGTTTAGCGTGGGGGAATTTGATGAGTGTCAGTTATGGCACTCATTTGGTTCTTTTTAGGGTGAATTTCATACTAATCTATAGCTCTTTTACTTAGCTTTTCCTTAATTTTACTCTTTATTTCTTTTAGTTTGCATTTTCTTAGTTGGATTTCTTTCTTTATGTATTTCTTGGTTTATTTTGTTATTTTCTCATTTATTTGCTTGTTTTCCATTTTTTTTCAAGCTAAGATCGTTATCCAAGTTTCCCGAGGCCTCTTCCCAAGTTTGGCATTTATTAGGATGTCTAGTGTTCTCCATTTGAACCTCAAGCATGGAGAAGTGCAAGTTCCAAAAGTCCTTGAGCAGTGCATTCAAGCCGTGAGGGCATGATTTCTAGTGTTGAACCCGCAAACATGGAGTTTAGAAACTACAAGGTCGCGTGTATAATGAGACTACTAAGTGGAACGCACGAGGATCATTGGCATGATAGGAAAGATTGGTGCCCTGTTCCCAAGCACGGGTGCGCCTCTCTCGGGATCGGGCGTGTTTCTCACGGGCGCGGGCGCGCCTTTTCAGAACTCTATTACATACAAAAATTTGTGCGGCCGCGCTCTCTCTTATAGTTGGCCGCGCCTGTTCGGTTTTATTTTGGGACGATTTAACTAATTTCTCCTAGTTAGTTTTACTATATATAGATTTTCATTCTATTTTTAGGGAGAATTCAAATTTTTCAGAAATTAGAGTAGAATTAGGTTAGATTTTTAGAGAGATAAACTCTAGTTTGTAGAAAGATAAGTTCTTGATTGATGATTGAAGATTGATGATTCCATTTGTTTTTCTCCATTTAATTGAAGAATGTTTGTAAGATTTTCTTTACTTTAATGCAATCTTAAGTTTTGATCCCAATTCCTTTGTTAATTGTTCAAGTTGATTGATTCTTGAATTGGTATATTTTTTATTAATATGATGATGATGAATTTGTTGTTTAGTTTAGTTTTGATAATGATTTCCATGAATAGTGTGTAGTTTTCTTGCTATGGAAATGGTGAAGCATATATGAGTAATGGATTTATGCTAATTGGGGGAAGTTGATGGAGTTGATGTTGTGATTAAATTGGTTGATTGATTATGTGCATGTGTGTGTTTAATTTAGGAGTGATCAACCTAAGTTTCTCATACTAGATTGCATTGTAGGTTCACATTAATACGGAAAATTGATTTATGACTTACATTTGTCGATTGAGTAGGTTTGCAAGTTCCCTAGCTAGAGTCTCTCGTAGTTGGCGCTAGTTTGACCTCTAGGAGATTAGCCTACCATATTCTCTTGATTGATTAATCGATTTCCCATCGCAACACTTGATTTAGTCATCTCCGATCCCAATTAGTTGAATTAATTATGAGTTTATGTGGATCCATACCCTAGTGCTTGATAAATTTGATTTTCGTTTCGATTGTTTTATTGGTAGAATAGACACACCTCACCTCATTGCTTCGAAATAGCATAGCTTTGACTTTAGCATTCACCTCTCATTCCTAGTGGTTCAACGCTCGACTTACTCTACGCTTGGTATAGGGGTGTGTTGAAAGATTATAAATTGTGTTTTGACCAAGGGTAGATTAGTTTTCAACGACCTAGTCTCACCTTAGATCACATTGTAACTTTTCTTCTCATGTGGGACTCCATATCGACAAATAATATCCCTTTCGATAAAGAGTGCTACATGTTTCGCAGTGAGTTTAGCATACGACTGTGCTTCAACTCACTTCGTGAAGTAATCAATTACTACTAGAATGTATTCGTGACCTCCTGTCCCAGGAGGGGTAATTTTACCAATAATATCAATTCTACATGTAGAGAATGGCCGTGGTGAAGTGTATGTGTAGAGTAGAGATGGAGGAACATGTTGTAAGTTAGCGTATATTTGGCATTAAGGACATCTTTTTACATATTGATGACAATCCCTATACATGGTAGTCCAATAATACTCTTCTCGTATTATCTTTTGGACTAGCATTTTGCCATTAACATGAGTTCCACAAATGCCTTCGTTGACTATTCTCATAGCTCTTTGGGCTTCTTTTTTCCCTACACATAAGAGAGCTCAACCCTTAGGTACCCTTTTTTGTAACTTGTTGTCTATGATTACATATTGGGAAGCCAACAGTCTTAATGCTCGTTTTGCTCTTTTGTCAGCATGAGGAGGATATTCTCTTTTGGTGACGTAATTGAGTATATATGTATACCATGGTTCTTCTTCTTCATCTTCTTTTTGGACTACTTCATCATCTTCTGTGGCTTGAATGTAAGCCGATTTATGCTTTTTCACTATAGTTAGAGGCATTTGCTCAATTTCCGTGAGAATCCTAACCATTTAGGCTAGTCTTTCCAAGGCATCAGCAAATTGATTTTCTTCTCGAGGTAGATATGTGTATTCTACCTTTTCAAATTGGTTGGTGAGAGTCTCCTGATAGGTTTGGTAAGGTGCTAAACTTTGACTCCTTACATTCCATCTTTTAGATATTTGGTTAATGATCAAGGAAGAGTCTCCAAATATTGGTTATTTCTTTACTCCCAATGCTAAAGCTTTTTCGAGGCCTACCACGCGTGCTTCGTATTCAGCAGCGTTGTTGGTGACGTCGAAATCTAACTTTATGGAGATTTGAACATGCTCCTCTTTATGCGATAATAATAATACTCCAACGCCACATCCCTTTTTTTAAGGCTCCGTCGAAGTATAAAGTCCAAGTATTATCTTCTATGATCATCAAGTCTTCATTTGGAAATTCGTTATCATGTACTGGCGTTAAATCTTCTATTGGGAAATCTGCTAGGAAGTCCGAGACCACAGATCCTTTGATAGCCTTTTGAGGAATGAATCTTACATCGAATTGGGATAAGTTGACTATCCACCTTAATATACGCCCATTGAGTGTAGACTTTTCGAACAAATACTTAAGTGGATCCATTCGAGAAACTATAAAGACTGTGTGCATGAGCATGTAATGTCTTAGCTTGGTTGTGGCCCACACTAATGCGAGGCACAATATCTCAAGCAGTGTGTAGCGTACTTCATACTCGAGCATTTTCTTTCTTAGATAGTAGATTGCAATTTCTTTTCCTTCTATTTCTTGTGCAAGCATAACCCTCATTGTCCCTTTGGTGACTGTTAAGTACAACCTAAAAGGAATCCCTTGAAGCACTGGTGCTAATATGAGAGGATTTGCGAGATAGGATTAGATTTTCTCAAAGGCTTTTTGACACTTGTCGTCCCATATTATTGGCACATTGTTTTTGAGCTTCTTGAATATTAGTTCACATATCGTTGCTAGCTTTGATACGAACCTACTTATATATTGCAACCGGCACATAAATCCTCGAATTTGTTTCTCGATTTTGGGCGGTTGCATTGATATGATCGCCTTGATCTTGGTTGGGTGTATCTCTATTCGTCTAGAACTTATGACATATCCCAAGAGCTTTCCTGAGGTGACTCCAAAAGCACACTTGGATGGATTTAACGATCATATCGTCCACATATACTTCAACCTCTTTGTGCATCACATCATGGAGTAGAGCAGTTGCTGCTCGTTGGTAAGTAGAAATCGCGTTTTTTAACCCAAATGGCATTACCATGTCATAATAAGTACCAGAAGGTATTATGAATGTCTTCTTCTCCATGTCTACTTCCTCCATGAGAATCTAGTTGTATCCTGCGTATCCATCCATAAACGAGAGAAGCGCATGATTTGTTGTATTATCTACTAAGATGTCAATGTGTGGTAAAGGGAAGTCGTCCTTTGGACTTGCCTTATTTAAATCTCGATAGTCGACACACATTCTTACCCTTCCATTCTTCTCTGGAATTAGGACCACATTTGCTACCCATTCAAAGTATTTAGATACCCTGATAAAACCTGTAGTTATTTGCTTTTGAACTTCTTCTTTTATTTTAAGAGCCACGTCGGGTTTCATTCGACGCAACTTTTGTTTTACAGGTTTCATTCCTGGAATTAATGGTATATTGTGTTAAGCTATTTCTCTATTAATGTCTGGCATATTTTCATATGACCAAGCAAATACATCGATAAATTCTTTTAGTAGATTGATTGAATCGGTTCTTTCTTCTTTATTTAGCATTACTCCGATTTTAACTTCTCTTTTAATGGTTGGATCATTTGAGATGTCAACCGTTTCAGTATCCTCAATTACCGGTGTTTTCTCTTCAAGTGTTTCTATTGCTTTAATAATTTCTTTGTCATTTTCATTGTTAGTTAAGCAATGCTCGTCATCTTGGGTTAAGGAATAACACGAGATGTAAGAGGAAGAAGACATGTTATTAAATTCAGAAATCATTACATCGAATAAAGAAATGTCCGTAGGGACTTAGTTGCTAACTATCTTGGAAGACTCTATAGGGAAAGACTCTGACTTTGACTTTCACTCAAACAACTCTTCAAACATTGGTTCTTGTCTTGTTGTTATTGAAATCTTTCTTCCACTCAGAGTAGTCACAAAGGTTTTCTCCTCTTCTTCAATAGCATTAATTTCTTAAACTGGTTTGATGAAGGATGAAGGATCAACATGGTTTTCCTCATCAGAGATAGCCAAAGAATTAGAGAGGGGTGCATTGTTAATGCTTGGCTTCTTGCTTGCAGGGGGCAATAGAAGCTTATTGCATTCAATCAAGTCTTGGATAGCTTCCTTAAGCTTCCAACAGTTCTCAATGAGATGGCCCCTACTTGCAATGTGCGTTAGGATTCCAGTTAGCTGCCCTCTTTTCAACAGGTGGATCCCCAAATGGTCCAATAGGAGTTATAAGGCCTTTTGCATTAAGTCAATCGATGTGGTATCATAACTCATACCAATAGGAGTAAAGTTCCTCCTAAATGGTTTCTTTTGTCCTTGGTTATTCATAGCAAGGACTTCACTCAAAATAAAGGTGCTAACATTATTTGAGTTGGTGGTTTTAGAAGAAGAAGGATTATAGTTCTTCTTACCTTTCCAGCCACTGTTGGAGTTATTATTATTAGCATCTTTTTGTTTAGCGAGGTCATCTTTAATGTTAATCCCAATATCATAAACGGCCTTGAAAGTATGTAAGTTGTTTTGATACTAAAGATATTTGGAGTACTTTTCTAGGAGGTTCTTAATGAACATCCTCACAGATTCCTTTTCACTTGGTACTTCAATCATCCTAGCAAAAGTCCATTTATTTAAGAAAGAAGTGAAACCTTCATTCTCTTTTTATTTAAGTATTTCAAGCTCTCTATGATCGGTTTCAACTTGAATATTGCTTTTATACCTATCAATGAAAGTGTTTACAATAGATTCCCAAGTAAAGCTTTTCTCTTTGTCAAGGGAAAAGAACCATTGTTTGCAAACGGTTTCAAGAGATAAGGAAAATAAAGAATGAAAGACTTTTCTATCAATCCCCTTAATATTCATTATAGTTTCAAAGGCTCTTAAATAAAAATGGGGGTTATCAGTTGCCTTAAACTTTGGGATGTCATTGGCATTGAACTTCTGCGGAAGAAGCTCCTTGTTCACAATGAACCCTAGCAAGCTAATGACCTAGAACCTGTAGTCATTAGATATTTATGAATTGGAGAAAGTAGATCAATTACAACATCAAATTGATCAACTAACAAAAGGGCTTTCCAAATTGAACACGAGTGTGAATGCAAGCTCAAGTGGTGGAGCAAGCTCCTCTCAAGTTAACTCTTTCTCTTGTCAAAATTGTGGAGGAACGAACCATGATACATCCTATTGTGGAGGTTTAAGCCTCAAGCATATAGCGGCATACAACACTAGGCAAGAGGGATTTAGAGGAAGCGGCGGTGGAGTAGCTTGGAGACAACCACCACCCGGGTTTGTACCTCAACCTCAACAATGGAACCAACAAGCTCAACCTTCCTATAACTCCAACCCTCAATATCAAAATCCACCTCCATCTCAACCCCAAAACCCAAGGGAAGCTATCCAAGGAACAACCAATACAACAATCAAACTCAAGCACCACAAAGAAACCATCAAGAACAAGCACCTCAAGCGAAGCTAACTCAAACTCAACTCCTCCAAGCCATGCATGCGCAAATGCAATCTTTTGGGCAACAAATGCAAGAGATAAGAGCCCACAACAAGATGGTTGATTCACAACTAGCTCAATTGGCCGAGAGAACTCCTTTCAATTCACCATCCACTCTACCCGGACAACCACAACCTAACCCATCTCACAATCCAAAACCCGATACATGCAAGGCGATCACATTGAGGTCGGGGACTTCCTATGAAGGACCAAATGAAGGGGATAGTGAGGGAAAGAAGAGAGGAGAGGAGAGTGTGAATGAAAACAAGGGAGGTGAGAAAGAAAAAGGTGATGAGATAGAAGGAGGTTCGGAGAAGAAGAAGATAGACAATGAGAAGACAACTTCAATTCCTAGTGAGGCTAGGAATCTTGATGGACCGGTTCCTTTTCCCGGTCGGCTTGCGGAAAGGAAGTTGAATGACAAATTCACAAAATTTCTTAGTGTCATGAAGAATTTGCATATCAACCTCCCTTTTCTTGAAGTTGTGACACAAATGCCATCTTATTCTAAGTTCCTCAAGGATATTCTCACCAACAAGAGGTAGCTCAATGATGAGCTTATCACCCTTCCACATCAAGTGAGCGCTCTTGTCAAACATAAGATGCCCAAGAAGGAGAAAGACCCAGGAAGTTTCACTTTGCCGGTGAAAATTGGGAATATGGAAGCTAGGTGCGCCTTAGCCGATCTTGGAGCAAGTGTTAGTTTAATCCCTTTATCCATTGCTCAAAAACTCAATATTGAGATGATCCCTACAAGGAAGACAATTCAATTGGCCGATCGATCGGTGAAACTACCTTGTGGAGAGCTTGAGGATGTTCCAATTCAAGTGGGACACATCTACGTGCCTTGTGACTTTGTAGTGATGGATATGGAGGAGGATGTGAACACTCCTTTGATTTTGGGACGTGAAGCTCTTAAAACTTTTGGGGCGGTCATCAATTGCAAGAACAACACCATCACTTGTGAAGTGGCCGATGAAAAAATTGTCTTTGAATTTTCGAAGTTGCTCAAGACCCGCATGGTTGAAAAATGCTATAGAGTTGATGTTGTGAATGAGGAGCTAGATAGCTTGGGGAGGGTTGTGATGGGGCCTCAAGATCCAATGATTGAGTCCAAGGAGGAGAAATTGGAGGAGTTTTCTAAGCCTCCTCCTAAGGTAGAACTCAAACCCATTCCCCCTTCTTTGAAATATGCTTTTCTCGATAAGGAGGGAAAATACCCTATTATTGTCAATGCTACCCTAGATGGTCTTAATTTGGAAAAAATTCTTGATGTTTTAAGGAAATATAGGGATGTGATAGGGTATAGCATTGATGATATTAAAGGTATTAGCCCTTCTTTATGCATGCATCGTATTCATCTTGAGGATGATCATTCCACCTCCATTGAACCTCAAAGAAGGTTGAACCCCCACCTTCAAGAGGTTGTGAAGAAAGAAATCTTGAAACTACATGAAGCGGGAATCATCTATGCTATCTCAGATAGCAAATGGGTTAGCCCGGTTCATGTGGTTCCAAAGAAGGGTGGAATGACCATAATCAAGGATGAAAAGGGAGAGGAAATCTCCACCCGGACGGTGACCGGGTGGAGAATGTGCATTGATTATAGGAGATTGAACAAAAACACCAAGAAAGATAATTTTCCTCTCCCTTTCATGGACCAAATGCTTGAAAGGCTTTCTAACCATGCTTTCTTTTGTTTTTTGGATGGGTATTCCGGATTTTTCCAAATCCCTATCCATCCAAGTGACCAAGAGAAAACTACTTTCACATGTCCATATGGGACATTTGCATACCTAAGAATGTCATTCGGATTATGCAATGCTCCCTCTACTTTTCAAAGATGCATGACTTCCATTTTCTCTGAGATGCTTGAAAAAGAAATTGAGGTTTTCATGGATGATTTTAGTGTTGGTGATTCGTCTTTTGACACTTGTCTTTTTAACCTTGAAAAAGTTTTGAAAAGGTGTCAAGAGACGAGTTTGGTTTTAAATTGAGAAAAGTGTCATTTTATGGTTGAGGAGGGCATTGTCCTCGGCCATAAGGTTTCAAAAAATGGCATTGAAGTAGATCCGGCCAAGGTTTTAGTGATTGAAAAATTGCTCCCTCCTACTTCCATCACGGGGGTACGGGCTTTTCTTGGGCATGCCGGTTTTTACCGGAGGTTTATCAAAGATTTTTCTTCAATCGCCAAACCCTTGACCGAACTACTCAAAAAAGAGGTTGTTTTTTACTTTAATGAGGCTTGCCTTGAGGCGTTTCGTAAGCTCAAGGAAGCTCTCATTTCCTCTCCCGTTGTGCAAGCTCCGGATTGGAGCTTGCCTTTTTAGCTAATGTGCGATGCTAGTGACTTTGCAGTAGGTGCCGTTCTTGGTCAAAAGAAACAAGGAAAATCATGTGTCATCTACTACGCAAGTCGGACTCTAGATGAGGCTCAAAGGAATTACACAACAACGGAGAAAGAGATGTTGGCGGTAGTGTTTGCATTCGATAAGTTTCGGTCCTATCTAATATGCTCAAAAGTTATTGTGTACACGGATCACATCGCGGTGCAGTATCTCATGACCAAAAAAGAAGTAAAGCCTTGCTTGATCCGTTGGGTTCTCTCTCTCCAAGACTTTCACATGGAAATGAGGGACAAGAAGGGAGCGGAGGACTATGTAGCGGATCATTTGTCTAGGCTACCATTTGAGAACAAGGAGGATGTACCGATTAATGATGAGATAGGATTCGAGGCTCTCATGGCTTTGGTGTCAACTTCTACTCCTTGGTACGCGGATATAGCCAACTATCTTGCGTGTGGAGTCGTTCCCCCGGAGTACTCTTCTCAACAAAAGAAGAAGTTTTTCAAGGAGGTGAGAAGATACTTTTGGAATGACCCATACCTATTCAAGCAATGTGGAGATGGCCTTTATTGGAAGTGCGTTCCAGATCATGAAATTCAAGGTGTTCTTGAGCATTGCCACTCACTACCATGTGGAGGACATGGTGGTGTTGACAAAACAGTGGCAAAAATCTCTCAATCCTTATTATGGTGGCCGACAATGCATAGAGATGCCCACCAATTCGTTGCACAATGTGATAGATGTCAAAGGAGCGGAGGCATTACTAAGAGAGACGAAATGCCCCAACAAAACATTCTAGAAGTGGAACCTTTTGATGTTTGAGGGGTAGACTTCATGGGACCTTTTGTTTCCTCTTGTGGGAATCTATATATCTTGGTAGCGGTCGATTATATGACAAAATGGATTGAAGCCATACCCTCACCTACCAATGATTACAAGGTTGTGCTTAAGCTCCTAAAGAAGATCATCTTTCCTAGGTTTGGAGTTCCGAGGGTGTTAATTAGTGATGGAGGTTCCCATTTTGCCAAAAAACAATTTGAAGCTCTTCTCAAGAGATATGGCGTTCATCACAAGGTTAGACTACCTTACCACCCTCAAACTCAAGGACAAGTGGAGGTGAAATCAAAAATCTTCTTGAAAGGATGGTGAACAAATCAAGGAAAGATTTGTCTCTCAAACTTGATGACACGCTATGGGCTCTAAGGACGGCATACAAGACTCCAATTGGCACGACCCCCTATAGGTTGGTCTATGGAAAGGCTTGTCACTTGCCGGTTGAGTTGGAGTACAAGGCTTGGTGGGCCATCAAAGAGCTCAATATGGATTTGTCTTTGGCCGGTGAAAAGAGATTGCTTAAGATCAATGAACTTGAAGAGCTTAGAGATGATGCTTATGAGAGCTCAAGGTTATATAAGGAGAAGACCAAAAAGTGGCATGACCAACATATTAGAAACAAGAACTTTAAAGTTGGAGACAAAGTTTTGCTTTTCAACTCAAGGCTTCGTTTGTTTCCGGGCAAACTCAAGTCAAAGTGGTCGGGTCCTTTTGTTATTTCAAAGATTACTCTTTATGGCTTCTTTGAGTTAGATTCGAGTGGTAACAAGTTTATGGTTAATGGTCATCGTCTAAAGCATTACTTTTACAAGGAAGAAGTTGGTATCATCGAATGTATAATGCTTGATCCTTTGGATCCCAAGCCTCCCACTTGAAGAATTTTTCTCATGGTCAAGCTAGTGACCTCATAAAGAAGCGCTTCTCGGGAGGCAACCCGAGTTTCTAACTCTTTTCATTTTGTCCGATTTCAATTTGTCCTTTTTGAACTTGATTTTGAATTTGATTACCCTTATTTTTTTGGTTACAAGGTGTTTGGATGATTAAGGAGCAAGGATTCTCTATCTCGAAAATGTGAGGAAAAATAAAAAATGCTCTGTGCGACCTGTGCGCGCTATCTGTGCGGGCGCGCAGTGAGACTTGTGCGGGCGCACAGGCACTGTCAGAACCCGCACAGATTTTATACCAAATTGTAGCTGGAGGCAGAAGGTTTGCGCGACCTGCTATGCGCCATATGTGCGGGCGCGCGTATATCTGTGCGGGCGCACAGCCCTGTCAGAACCCGCACAGAATTTATCAAAAGTTGATGCTCGAGGAAGAGAGTTTGTGCGACCTGTTGCGCGACCTCTGTGCGGGCGCGCAAAATCAACTGTGCAGGCGCGCAGAATTCTTGTGCGGGCGCACAGAACAGGTAAATCGGGTTTTTAGCCCCTTCTCCTCGATTTCCTTCTCATATTTTCGACACCCTATTTTCATACTCCCTTCTCTCTCCTCACAAACCCAAATCCTAACCTTCAAGTTGCACCCTTTATTCACTACTTCCATTGATTTTCTCTCAAATCCATAAAAATTTTTCACTCCACTCACAAATTCACCCACTTTCTCTCTCCAAAATACCCAAAAAATCCCCCATTTTCATGGTTTGCAAGGTTCATTGAAGTTGGTGTTCTTGGAGCCTATTGGTGGTGTTCAAGCTTCTACATGGTGGTATAACTCTAAATTTTGCTATTTTATTACTTAGTTTCAATTATTTATGCAAAACTTTTAGTTATTAAACATGAATTAGCTTGAGTGAATTGCATGTGGTTTTGGTTTTCTTTGTGAGGGATTTGTAGGTTATTAGTGTGAAATTTGATGATTGTGGGGACATTGTTGTTCATGCTATTGTTTTTGAAGCCAATTTAATGGAACTAAGTTGAGAAATTTTATTTTTGAATTGTTGAAAATGCAACTAATTTCATGAGAATTGCTTGATATCATAATGTGTTTTGATTAACTGCTTTGTTGTTGACTTTTGTTGTCTTGGGCGTCATATTTATTTGGTTAGTTGTTAGCACTAACCCTTTTTGCAGATTGTTGAGACTTGAGTTGTTGTTGTTTTCCAATTGTTGGTCAAGTTCGAAGTTAGTTCTCCTTTTGGTTGGGTCTTTTGTGTTTGTTGAGCATAATGAGCAAAAGAAGGAGCAGGAAGGAACCCAGGTTATCGGTTGAAGAACCAAGTACCCAACACACTCAAGCGCAAGGACCTAATGTTCCCCCTAGATTGAGGTTTTCGAATAAGGTACATGCTACGTTCTTCAACGACCTTCATGGCCGAAAGTTAAATCCCTCCCGACACTATGATCAACGCTCCATGAGAGCTTTAGGGATTGACGACGATATAAGGTCGCTCTTGGATAACTTGGGGATGAGCGAGTTCATAAAACATCAATACCGAACCTACAAGAAGCCAACTTTCGAATTCTTGGCATCTTTTGAAAAAGAGCCTCTTGGGAACGACTTCCAGATTTCCTTTCAATTGTTTAACAACCGGCACTCTATGACTCTGAGTGATCTTAATGTTTTGTTGGATCTGAACCCCGAGGCGGACCTCCTTGCCCCTTCGTTGAGCTTGTTCCCTGAGTATGATGCATTTAGATGGTGGCGTACGATTACCGACTATGATGAATTCAACACCCAGTATTCGGTGGCCAACCATATAATCCACCCTGTGCTCCGTATTCTACACCGTATTCTGGGGTTTGCTGTGTTTAGCAAGCAGGATTTGAGCAAGCTCTCTCATGAGGAGCTATTTACTTTGTGGGTAGCCACTAGGGAGGAATTAAAAGGGCGGCTCAATATGGGGTATTGGTTCGTCTTATGTTGCGAGACAATCAAATCGGGCCACAAGACAGGGGAAATTGCCCTCGGTGGGATGATTACCAAGATTGCGAAGAAGCTCAACTATGAACGCTTCTTCCCCTCGTGCACTCAAGTGGGGGCCGACAAAGATCTATTCATCGACATTCAGCAGATGAGAAGGTCGGGGTTCCACCAAGGAACTCTAGATGCCAACAATTTTCACGACTGGATAGTTGATAGAGAGCACCATTGTATCTTGCCATACCCCAGCCGTACATCCCTGGAGCGGAATGCAAGGAATGTATGGAAGATTCCTAGAGATAATGGTGTGCTACCCTTTGCTCTGGGTGGTTTAAGGAATATGGAAGTCGAACAACAACAACAACAACAACAACAACATCAACAACAACAGCAACAACAGCAGCAGCAACAACATCATCAACACCTTTAAGGCATGAGTAGCCTTGAGCAGCAAATGATGAGCATGCAACTTGGCATGGAAAGCCTATTGGAGAACCAGCAGGGTATGTTTCTGCAAACCCAAGCTCTTTATGGTGCGGCCGTAGATAGGGGTGAGGTAACCCCCCCGGTAAACTACCCCTATTGGCCACCCCAACAAGGGCCGGTCCCTGGGTGGCAGGGATCACGATCTACTTGGCCCTATTGGCAAGGGACCTCCTCCCATGATGTTCCCCGGGTAGACTACCCGACGGAAACCGGGTACAATTATCGTGCCCCCGGGGGGAGCGATTTTCGGGGTGACCCTAACTATCCATATGTCAATCCTACCCACCCTTCCCCTCTTCAGCTTCCCGCCCCTTTTGACCCGTTGCCTCAATGGCAATAAGACCTCTTCCGAGGTCACTATGGTTGGCCTCCGGGTTACTCCGGTGGTTGGGACCCCCACGGCATCCCTTCGGACGGTTTCTCTTATGACACCGAGGATGATGGAGATGGTGACGAAGCCGGCCCTAGTGGCTACTAGCCCCCTTGTACATTATCTCTCCCCTTTGTCCCCTCCCAATGTTCTTAGTTTGGCGCACCGCGGACGGTGCATTGTTTTAGTGTGGGGGGGTGTGTAAGAGACAAAGGGATGTTCCTTTTTTTTTATAGTATGGGGGAAAGCTTGTCTTCATGATAGTGTGGGGGGGGGATTTCATTGTAGGTGGTAGAGCTCTCATGGTTCGGTTGGCTTTATCATGTCTTGATGTTGATTTATCTGCTTTATTGTGATTATTATGTCCCTGGGTGATTTTGATAAGTGTTTGCTAATGAAATTGCAAGTGTTTGTGTAGGTGATGATGCTCCCATGAAGAAAAATCTAAACTCCTGATAGTCCAAACTTCCCTTAATCCAATTTTTCCTTTTTTTAGTTTATTTTATTTTATTTCTATTTCTTCATTTTGTTTAAATTCTTAGTTTCTTTCTTTGATTTTTAACTTTTTATTTTATTTTTGTTTCTTCTCAGTAGGTCCTTTCATTTTGGCTTACTTTTGAAGCTTGGAAATGGAGATAAAGCAAGTCAAAGGGCAATTTGAGCCCCCTCGGTGAGATTGCATAATTTATCTTGTCTTCATTTCAAGCGGCATTTGGTGAGACCTTTTCTCTCTTTTATTTTCTTTTTCCTTGGGTATTTAGCTTAGGATTAGCTTAGGAAGAAGTTGAATGGTTCGAGGATGTTTGCTTTTGGTTCTATGGATGAGGGTTTGCACGGTTTGAGAATGCTTTGGGTTGAGTTAGACACATTGTAAGCTAAGGTAGCCCGATTTTGAACTTTTGAGGACGTTTGAACCCTTAGCTCACGGGAAGGTGGTAAGATGGTGTTGCTCTCTATGGTGGACAGGATTCCCTTGGGTAGTATTTGCTATATTTCTTACCCCGTGTGAGCGTCATTTGTTCTAGCCTTCATCATTCTTGTGAGCAGCACTTAGGATCCTTAACTATGCATGTCTTTATCTTTGTGTTGGCGTCTAGCTCCCAAGATCGTGACCGTATAATTCTAGAGGAAGAAGAGGGCATTTCTTCTCATTTTTCTTTGTTTATCTTGTGTTTTGTTACAAATTTGATTTTCATTTTTACATTCACCCTCTTGCTAACCAATTTGAGCCTTATTTACCCTTCTTTTCACTTAGCCATATTACAAACCTATTGGCCTAGGTCCTACCAACCCTTGTAGTTACTGAAGCATTGGCTTGCGAGGTTTGAGGTAGATAATGTTGAAATTGAGCAAGAAAGTTGTGTAATTTGACTCAATTAAGGTTTTGAAAGGCTATTCATGAAAAGAGGACACAAAAAGGCTTGGCAAGAAAGTTGAAAGGACTTGAAACTAAAAAAAAAATAAAAAAAAATAAAAAAAAATAAAAAATTGAAAAAGATTGATGTAATGTGGTGGGTTTGTTTTGAAAGGTTGTGAGTTTGAAGAATGAGTTCAATTCTTATAATGTTCTTTAGAGATGGCCACTCTTACGCTTCACTTAGGAATAGTCACCAAGGTTTTCAAATTGTTTCCCAACCGTAAGCCCTAGCCATGACATTACAACCCTACTTAAGACCCTTGGATTCTAGAGGGGCATGGTCAAAGAACGGTGGAGGGAGATAGATTTCAACTCTATAGAGAGTATGCATAGTTGAGATGTCGGGATGACCTTATGACTCTACATAAAATTTTCTTTTTATGGTTCCCTCGAGGAACCATGAGGAGCTAGCTAGGGGATGAATTAAAGCTAGTGGAGAGAACGCGGACCGTCTGGGTTGGGGCTAGGGCGGAGAATGAAATCATTAGTTTTCTACGCTTAGCTTAGGTTTGTCTTTTTCAACCTTGAGCATCTTGGAACGTGCTTTCCCTCCTTGAATTGAGAAAGATAAATATTCTTTGGTGCATTTATTTGCAAAAGAGTCCAAATTGAGCATCTCATTACCTTGAAATTTGATTGGTTTTGCGAAAACCTTGTCATGTTATGTTTGTTGTGTTTGTCTTTTCGTTCCGGTTTCCCTTGCTTGAGGACAAGCAAGAGGCAAGTGTGGGGGATTTTGATGAGTGGCATTTATGCCACTCTTTTATCCTTTTTCTCTAAGGATTTTGTCCTCATTTTCGCTTGTTTGGCCCTTTTTCTAAACATTTTTACTTAGTTTTGCTTCCTCTTTCCTTTTCTTCCTTATCTTCCCTTTTCTTAGTCTTCTCGCTTTGTTTTTATTTTGATCTCCATGCTTTGGTTTTGTAGGTATTATGCGCCGAAAGAAAGAGGATATCAAGAAGCCAAGTTATCTGTTGTGCGCGGGGTGCTGTGCGGCTTATGCGCGGGCGCACATATGAGGCTGTGCGGGCGCGCAGCCTTATTAGAACCCGCACAGCCAGACTAAAGAAACAAAGCAAAACCAGAGAGTTTGCGCGACCCTATGCGCGACCACTGTGCGGGCGCACATACCTTTGCGCGGGCGCGCATGACTCATGTGCGGGCGCGCACGACTGGGTTTACGATTTATTTGCGCCTTGTTGTCCAAGTCTCTTTCTTTTGTGTGGAGCCACATATATATAGACGGGACTCTTTGTAAAAGGGGGAACACTAGACTAATCGAGAGAGAGAAAAGAGATTGTTATTCAAGCTTCCTTTGTATTCAATTTTGCTCAAGTTTTAATCTTCCATCAATCAAGCAAGCACCAAAGTTTTCATCTTTCTTCAATCCTTTCTTTAGTAATATCTTCTCCTTTCCTTTGGTATTATTTATGTGTTTTTTTTGTTACTTATTTTTGTCTATCTTATTAGCTCATCTTGTTGTTATTGATTTCATATATTTCAATCATGCCTTGTTTTGAGTTTTTTGTGTTTATTTCTAGTTTTGATATTATGTTTAATCTCCCTTCTCTAGGCTAAACTCTTAGCTAGGGGAAGGGGGTGAAAGATATGTATTGAATGATGGATGAATGATGATGGTTGGATTGAACTTATGCCATATATTGATTAAAGACATGATTTTTATTAGCTTGGGATTATTGTTGCTCTCTATTTGATATTTTCTAGTTCAAATGCATGGAAGTGATTTGAATTAGATTAGGATCACCTCTATTTTAACGATTGCATGAGAATGAGTTATTAATGTGGAGTTTTTATGGATTGTGCTTCTTTATTCCCTTGATTTGGTTATAACTAATAGGATGCATGAGAATGATCCTTATTAGGGGAGACCTCTTTCATTGATTTGCCTAGACTATTGCATGAGAATGAATTGTTTAGGTAGAACCTTGTGTTATGTGGCATATGTTTCATGACAATCACCGTTATTCTCCTCTTTCTAATCATATTGGACACCCCCGAATCCCTAGCGTAATTTTCTATTGATTTTATTCATCTTTATCTTTGCTTATTCGTAGTTTTAGTGCTTTTTATCCAATATATCAACAAAAACATTTCCCCTCTTGACTCTTGCATTAGTGATATTGATGTTGGACGAGTGAGCTTCCTTAGTGGTTCGACCCTTTACTTGCCACTAACTACTATTGTACCCATATAATTGACCAACCAAACTGGATTGGATGTCTTGTTAAAATAATTTTTCAAAAACAGAGAGAAGAGAAAAGAAATTAAAACTATCCGCAACACTAGACTTTCCGCACTTTCACTTCATTCAATTATGATTCGACGCGAAAGGTACTCCTCACCGGGTTTGGTTTTGGGGAGACACAAATGGGTGTCTACAGAAGCTCCTACTTTAACTGAGTTTGGAGAAACGTAAGTTTCGAAAATAAAAGTCAAAGTATCGATAGGGACGGAGAATGATTCAGAACGTTATGCGATCTTAAATCATTCTTGTAACGCCGATACCTGCAAACTAGCGTTAGTTAAACAGATAAAAGAGTAAAGAAACACGTATCTGGCACCGTCGAGCACACGTCTCTGAAAGTAACCAATTTGCTGCCGCTTTACTGTTGTTTTGATGAACTCCTGCCAAGAGAATGTCATCCCGCATGAAAACCGCTATGCTTGTAACTGCTTCCAATATTGACGATCGCTTCGCTTGAAACGATCCTCTTCCGCTTTGATAATGCTCCACGTCCAAGGGAATACTATTGAAGATTGCTTCGCTTGATAAAAACCTCTTCCGCTATGTTAACCATCTTCCACGTCTAAGGGAACACGATTGAACAAAGAGCTTCGTCTTTTTTTTCTGTATATGTTCACGCGCCTTTCAACAAAGAGATTCCTTTTTTTTTTAATTTGTCCACGCGTCTTTGAACAATAGATCTTGAATATAGGAAGCCCACGCGTCTCTGAGCAAAAGAGCTTGAAAGGGTTGTCCACGCGTCTCTGAACAAAAGAGCTTTGATAATATGCCCACGTGTCTCTAGAGCAAAAGAGCTTGATGGAAATTTTCACGCGTCTCTGAATAAAAAAGCTTGAAAATAGGATGCCCACGCGTCTTTAAGCAAAAGAGTTTGAAAGAAATGTCCACGCGTCTCTTAACATTAGAGCTTTGAATGATAATATTCCGAAGAAAAATTTCCGAAGACCAACACTTGCCGATCTCTAAAGCTCGCTTGAACTTTGCTTCCGTTATGCCAGTACGTCGGCGGTTTGCTGCTTGTGAACCATTATGTTGGTTTCTCCATGATGAGCCAACGCTTAGGCGCTTTAAGCTAAGGGAGACGATCTTTCGTCAGGTCGATCACTTAATGCGATTGTAATCAAACCGACTACGTAATCATGTCAAATTGCTCATAGGGGCTAAATGGCGTACCAAGGTACCCAAAATTGTTGTATGAGGTCGAAATCACCTTTCTGAGAGGCTTTGAGCTCTGTTGCTGCTGAAATATCTCTGGCGCCAAGAATTGGCTCTGTCGCTAGATGTTGTGATCTAGCGCCAGGCGCTAAAAACTATTGCCAAACACTAGATATTTTCGTCTGGCGCTGAAGTAAGGTCTTCCCTATTCTGTTGCACCTGTATTTATTTTTTTACTATAGAGCTTTGCTAATATATCTTTAATTATCTTAGGGTTAACCTAAGGTTTAACGTCGCTTGACTCATTGACTTGACATGACTCAAGGTATAAACTTGACTCGCTGTGATTGACTCGAGGTTGACTCGACTCGAAGTGAAATGACACGTGTGACTCATGACCCGTGTGTGCATAGTGTTGATTCAATGTGACTCAAAATGCAAAAAAGCAAAAATTTTCCGTCATTTTTGTGGAGGGTACCGACTTTCTCCCGAAAAAGAAAGACGCAAAAAAAAAAAAAAAAGAAAGAAGCGAAGTTTTTGAAGGTGCATGTTGAATGAGCTTAGTCAAATGTTGTTTATCACAGTACAAGGATTGACCCATCCTAGGCTATCTCAATTGTTGACTCAATGAAGAAAGCATTTGGGTAACTTAGGCACAGAGGCTAAGCACTTCATAGTTCGATGCAATGAAGATTATGATTGATGAGTGATGTTGATATGACAAGGCATGCTCAAACGTTGTGTTAAGATTCCATGACAAAGGGTTTCTAAGGGAAGTATATTTGGTCATGTATCTGTGATGTGTGTGATAGTGACACTAAAGTTAGGCCGCAAGAGCTTAGTGTGTAGAAATATTTATTTTTAGAAGAGTCAAATGATGGTGACTCTTAGGCTAGGCAAGCTAATGATATAGGGATCAAGCCCCCAAGTCTAGCTATAAATAAAAAGGGATGAGCATAGGAGATCCCTTGATATGATCATGGTGTGTGAATATGAATATGAATGCATGTTTATTACGGCTGCACCTCGATGTAAGGTTGCCTACGTATCTGTTAGGAATCAGGCCGAACGTAGCTCTAGCAGAACCTCGCACAAGTGTGTTTATACATCAAAAAGGTCTTTTTAAGGGTTGTAACGTGGTTAGGCTAAATGTTGAAGAAGAAGGGGATAAAAGTCTCAAGACCCTAGATAAGCCCCCAAGGTGTGCAACCTTGCTTTTGAATCTTTATTTTTATGCTTGAGTTTCTTTTCTTTTTTTTTTTTTTTAGCCTTTTCTGTTTCTTTAGCATTTATCTTATTTTTATAAGTGTGGGCAATCTTGATCATGTGGTGTATCACTCACTTGGAATTCATGTTTCTAAGGCACGGTACCGAGCACTCGATAAAGACGCAATCTAAGACGGAAAAAGAGCTATTGAATAGCACGAAATTCACCCTAAAAAGAACCAAATGAGTGCCATAAATGACACTCATCACAATGGAACTCACTTTCAAGCAGAATGTGAATAATTGTTACAAATATATGGTATTCAACACCATCATTCCTCCCCTTACAGACCTCAAGCAAATGTAGTAGTTGAGGCGGCTAATAAAAATCTAAAGACTATTCTCGAGAAAATGACAGAAAATTACAAGGATTGGCCTAAAAAACTCCATTTTGCACTTTGGGGTTATCGCACATCAATTCGCACATCAACAGGAAATACGCCATTCTCCTTGGTTTATGAAATGGATGTCGTACAACCTGTAGAACTAGAGATACCCTCTCTATGCATTTCATTAGAAAGCAAACTCGATGAAGTTGAATGGACTAGAGCAAGAAACGAGGAGCTAATTCTACTCGATGAAAAGCGACAAGAAGCTCTGCATCATACCTAATGCTATCAAACCCGTATGGCTAGGCACTTTAATAAGAAGGTACAGACAAGAAACATCAAAGTAGGAGACTTCGTTTTAAAATCTTTAAGGAAAAATGTTTTGGATCCATGAGGCAAATTTAGGCCTAATTGGTCCGGACCATATATCGTTGAAACCATTCTATCAGGAGGTGCAGCAAAACTAACTGACATGGATGGCAATGAATTCTCAAACATAACGAACCTTGACCAACTTAAAAAGTACTACCCATAATTATTTAAGTAGGACACTCAAGAGAGCTACGTTTGTCCTGATTCCTTAGGAAAGGATACGTAGGCAACCCTTTACATGGTGCGGCCACTTTAATTTTCACTAACCTCGCATCCCAGCATCAATAAAAATTCGACGAAATGACAGCGCCACAAAAAGAAGTTTGTCGCCGAATGGCAGACTACAGCGCAAGGCGACAAAGCCTGTCACTCGGCCACAGACATCAACGTCTTGCAACAAACGAAAAATAGCGGCGCCGGTTTTCTGCGAATATCTGGGCAAACTTCGATGTGTTTCGGAAAATTTCCGACTTCCATACTCGAGAAAATTTCTGGAAAATAATTTAAGTTGTTTTATTGCTTTAATAAAATTAAATAAAAAGTTGATTAATTAAAAAGCTTAAATTGCATTAATAAAATAAAGAAAAAAATTACATTATTGATGGAATTAAAAGAAAAGCTTATAAAATAAATTGACTTAAATTTAATCTAATCTAATAAATTAGAAGTTAAGCAATGCTTCAATCTTTCTTCTCTTTCTTTGCCCTTTTCCAATTTCTATTTGCGTCCTCTTCATCATTCATGACTTTAGCTAGTAGGCATCCATTAGAGGACCTACATTCAATTTTAGAGTAAATGCTTTCTCCTTTAGCTAGGACTTCATGCTTCTTTTCTACCCAAACCTTCTTTTTTGAAGTGTCAGCATTTCTTTTCCCTTTACCCTTAGTAGTGTCTTTCATCTTAGGCGTCACAGGTGATTTAAATTCAACTTTTTCACTAAAGTGATCCTTAACAGGAATTACTTTGTCACCTAGACGACTCTTCACATTGGTTCTACTCCATTTTTTCTTCATGTCCTTTGTAAGCTTGTTAAGAAGCCAATTCGCCACATTAATGGGCAAGGAAGGAGGAACCTTTTGGGTAATCACTTCCCATAAAGGCCTAGCACTCCAATATGTGTCAAACTTCTCTACTTCTTGTGAAATAGGGAATTCATAGGGACGACAGAGATCCCCTGAAGGAATTGTTTGAAGTAGACTATACTGCCTTTTTACCTTGCAGGGATAATAAAAAGTCATCTTGGTTAAGCTTGGAAGACGACAAAAGGGTTGCTTGTTGAAACCAACCATCTTCTCAATTATCCACCATGGGATGTCCCACTTGATAGCAAAGTTGCAAAAGGAAAAAATTTTACTCCACTCACGGCGACCCATCTTAGAGAAATGCTTCTTTTGTCTCACAAAGCAATATGGAGTGTATTTTTCAATGTTGTCAGGAGGACTAATTAATTCTAGTCTCTCCATTAGCCATATATGCAAAAAAAAAATTCAATGCAAATAATTAGTATTACTATACAAAAATATATTTTTGATTTCTGTGATAAAAAATATTATTATTCTACCCGTAATAAAATTAGAGAGCCCTGAAAAGGTGCTTTCGGATTCTTCTTTAAGTCAACTAGACTAAGCATAATCTCTCCAACAATTAATGGCATTGGATTCCTTTAGATTCAAATTTCTCCAAGACAGATAATATGATGATGCCTTTTGGGCATATAGAATAGCTTTTAAAACTCCTATTAGCACTACTCCTTACCGCTTGGTTTATAAGAAGTCTTGTCATCTTCCAGTTGAACTTGAGCATCATACTTATTGGGCTATAAAGAAAATCAATTTTGATTTGGCAAGTGCGGGTGAGCAACGTTAGGTTGGTCTACATGAGTTGGAAGAACTTCGATTGGATGCTTATGATTGTGCAAGCATGTACGAGACTCGCACTAAGGAAGTTCAATGTTGGTGATAAGGTCCTCCTTTACAATTCTATGATGAGATTATTCCCGGGAAGCTAATATCTCATTGGAGTGGCCCTTTTGTTGTTCAAGAGGTTTTTCCTAATGGTGCGGTTGAAATATCTCCTTTGGATTTTATTAAGAACTTTCAAAGTCAATGTTCATAGGCTCATGCGCTACTACAATGGAGTTTTTGTGGGGGTTGTTCATGATATGACTCTTTTTGATCCACCTTGAAGGGTGGAGAACGTCAAGCTAATGACTTTAAACAAGCGTTTTTCGAGAGGCAACCCGAGTTTCTAAACATTTTCTCTATTTTCCTTGATTTTTGTTTTCTCTTTGTTGTTTCTATTCTTTTTTTATTTCTTTTCTTGATTGTGTTTTTAGGTGGTTTTGATTGGATTTGCAATAATTTTTGGTGCCTATTTTGAACAGAGAGTGCTCAAGTTGATGAATTGGAAGTATGCTTAAAAATTGAAGTTTGGTGGGTTCAAATAGTGGGCTCATAAAATCTAGTGTTGAACCCACATTCTTGGGGTTTAGAAACTTCTTGAATCAACCTTCATCATGATCATTTCCCTTGTACTCACCGATGTGCTCACGTGTATGTATTAGGAAGATTGCATACCCAGAAGGGCGCGGGCGCACGCGACTAAGGCTCGGGCACGCGACACTATGGCGCGGCCGTCAACCCCCTACTGATGCCCCTTAAACGCATCGACCTTCTCTCTTTTTCTCTCTCTTCTTTTCATTTCATTTGCACTTGGTTTTTGTTTAAGCATCATCACCATTTTCCTTCATTATATTCCTACTGAAATTTCACCATTTTTCACTTCATCTAGTTTCTTATTACTCTTAATCCCTACTCTAACACTTTCATTGTGATTTTCTCTTTCATAAAGTTGGGATTTTTGGGTACCCCTTTGGTCGGGGGTTTGTTGCTTGCAATTTGGCATAATTGTGTTTGTTAGTGCTTTGTGTTCCATTTCTTTGTAAACTCTCATCAATCTAAGGTATGATGTTTTCATTTCTACTTATACTTATGATAAAATTTCTACCTTGGTTGCTCATGAGTTTTTAGATTGATTTGGTTATAGCCTCATTATTGTATCCATTTTTCCTACGATCTCCTTCATTTGTTGTGTTAATGATGTAATTTTGGTGATTGTATGAACTTGTGTTTGATGATTTTGCTTGACCATACTATAATTTTTGCACCACCTTTGTTGGAATTATAGTTTGATTATATTGATATGGAAATGTTAATGTGCATAGTTTATTTATGATGATGGTTTAGAGTGTTGTTGCTCATGATGCACACTTGTGATTCATGGTCCTTACTCATTAGATCATTTTTCAATTATGTGTGTTGAATGGTTCCTCTCTGTCGAGCTAAGAGGGCTAGATGCTCAACCTATAGGGAGGTGGTTCCTGCTCCTTCCCACATTTTAGAGACTTATGGAATTGAGATCACAAAGAAAGAGCATTGGGAGAGATTTGCCAAGCTTTCAACTCGGACACTTTTTTCTACTAGACTCTATGATTTGTCAGCGACTACTTCGTTGGGTACCGACAATGATGTGAGATTTTCGGCTCGAAACTTGGGGTTAGAGGAATTCTTAAGCCTTCATGCTCACACTCACTCTCGGATTACTTTCGAATTCCTCTTTTCACTTGAAATCCTTGAGGAGGATTTGGAAGGTGAAACTTCTCGAATAATTTCTTATCAAGTTTTCATCAACGATCATACGGTGCCTGTTTCTTATCTTAATGAGTTTTTCAAATTTCCAACTCCTAGTGAGGATTTTCTACTTGTGTATTCGGTATTTGATGATGTGTAACATGATAAAAATTATAGTGAATTCAAGTGGTGGAAGAATATTTATGTCAAGGACTCATATAGTCCTCAATATTCTAAGGCGCCTTCAATTATTCATGCGGCCTTGAGGTATTTTAGCCGACTCCTTACATATGTTTTCTTCTCCAAGGAATCTCTTGGTGCTATTTGTCGAGAGGAGTTGAGTTAGTTGTCGCTAGCAAATAAGCCTTTTGAAGAGGGGGTAGCGGTCATCGACTTCGCTTCGTATTTGCTCGATCGTTTCATTGATTTAAGAGATGATGTCCATCTCTCCGGAAGTATCCAATTAGGGGGTACGATTACCATTTTGATCCTTTCTCTCAACAAGAAGTTTGAAGCAATGCTCGAGTTGCTTGTCCCAATCCATGATAAAAGGGAGAAAGCTCCTTACCATTTCTTAAGCATCTATGCCACGATTAATCAACGTTTTTTGGAGCGCACCACCAAAGAAAACTTGTACATTTGGAAGGTTATAAGGACTACGGATTGGTGCCCCATCCCTAACCCCAAGGCTATGATTAGATGTGTGAACACCCCTCTTGCATGGAGACCTAACAAGGTGTCGATTCATCAAGTTCTAAAGAAAGCTCCGTTGCCTAAACTCTGGCATAATACTTATCTTCCTCTTGCTCCCTCTTCATCCCGGGGAGGTAAATCTTCCCTGGGAGGTACATCCTCAACTCCTCCCTCTTGTTCTACTATTTCTACTCTAGACTTGTCTGTTTTGCATGCGAAAACTGATTCCATAGAAAATGTTCTAAATTGTTCACCTTCGGGGTACTATTTTGTATTAGGCTACGAATTTCATGCCAGGCAAGTATATAATTTTCATGTCATGAAGGGGGGATATCCGACCATATCTTAACTATCCGTACCTACCAGTCTAACACGGACCCATACCTTAGTGGGAGCCTTTTAATGAGACCGTCGGCCCTAGGTTGTGTTATCCTTATTGGGAGGGGCCTAATGTACCTCCTCATGCTATTAGGGGGACCTCCTCGACCTCTTAGGATTAAAAGAGGCCGGGAGGATGTGATTTACTTACGATCCGGCAAACCCTAACCCTTTTCCTTCTCCTGAGAGTTTTGGCCGTTGGGGGTTATCGGGCGAGCCAGTCCTTGATGATTGGTCTCACTTCTTTGCTAGGAATAGAGACGAGAAGTCAAGGAGGTTGAAGGGTAAGGGCCCTATTCTCATGTATGATGTTTCTAGCCTGGTTTCTAGTGATGTTGAGGGGAGTGCCATTCTATCCCTTACCATAGTGTCGAGTGATACCATATTAGCTACCCTCCCTTTTATGCTTGTGTGCTTTTATTTTGTTTCTTTTCTAGCTTTTATTTTGGTTTTAGCTTGGGGGAGGGGTAGCTCATTTTTAGCTTGGGGGAATATTCTTATGTCTGATGCGCTTCTTTTGTCTCCCCCTTGCTTCTTTGGTTCACTTTGGCTTTATCTCACACCTGTTGTTTTTCTGTGCTGATGATTTATGCTACTGTCTGTTCCTTGCGATAGTATTTTGCTTATGCTTCTTAGTTTTGTTATCTCTCTGTTGATTTCTGCTGCTGATGATATATTGTTGATCTTGTTCTTGATTTCTGTCTTCCTGATGATTGATTGCTCTCTGATTGGCTTATTTTTCTCTCTGCTCCAATCTCTGTCTCTACTCCTCTTATCAATTCTGGCACCTATGATGCTGTTTGATTTTGCATGGAAGTTACCAACTATTTTGTTTCTGTACATAGCTTTATTTTTCCTTCTTGGTTTGTTATCCTTGCAATTGCTCTTTGAGTATCCTGAAGGTTTGTGTTTGCTTTGTTTCTTACTCTGTCGCATTGCTTGTAATACCCGGTGAGATCTTTCTTGTTTTTTTTCTTTATTTCTCTTTTATTTTCTTGGATGCATAGTATAGGATTAGTTTTAGGAAAAGTGGAATGATTCGAGGATGGATGCTTTAAACACCTTGAGTGTTTGGGATCATTGGCGATGTTGTCATTTGATCACTTGTCTGTTGATTGGGAATTACGTGTTTTACTTGCATATTCGTTCCATTCTTTATTTTCCTTCTTTTCCTTTATCTATGTTTTTCTTCTCATGTCATATCTTTTATTTTTCTTTCTTTTTGTTTTGGTTTTTGGTATGTTTTGAGGCTTTATTTGTCATCTTTTTGTTTTTCTTTTGAATTGGACTATATACAACCGATTTTTGCTTTTGAATAAATATCTTCCTAAATGGTATGGGTATGCACGGTTTGAGAATATTCTTGGTTGTCTCTAGGATAGGTGTATGCTAAGGTAGCATGTTCTAGAACTAGGAGGATCATGAAACCGAATTCTACTTGTTTGTGGCATGTTGGTAGTTGCTTCCTACGGAAGATTTCACACCTATAATGAGTTTTTGCTACATCCATGTGAGGTTCATCATCTTTCAAGCCTTCTACATATCTTGCATGAGTGGCATGTATCCTTTACTGTTGCGGACCTACTCTTGAATCTTGACTTATAATTCTCAAACACGAGACTGAACCGTTTAGGGAGGACAAAGGCATCTTTTCGGGGTGGTACCTTTTCTTTTTCTAGGTTTAATTTTCTTTAATCTAGTTCTTTGTGTTTACATTTGCCTTCTTGCTAACCATTTGTATCTTTTTCCCTTCTTTTCAAGCCACATTTTTAGAATTTTGATCCGTTTGTTTCTTTTTGTTCCAATTTTGCTTTTTGTGAAGCAAATGGTCATGTTTTTGGAGTTTATGGTTTATAAGTATGGATATTGGTCCTTTTGTAAGTAAGCTTGTGTTTTGTGAATATTTCGTGAATCATGGAAGATGATTGTTAGAAAAAACCGTCTTAAGTGTACAAAAGGCAAGGACTTAATAAATGCAAAAATTGTAAAAGTCGTCCTAGGATAAAGAAGCATGGACATTTGCTTTGAAAAATTTGAAAATGAACAATGAAAAAAAAATTTAAAAATGAGAAAATTCCAAAAATATTTTGATGTGACTCTTTTCCCCTTCAAGCGTTGAGGAAAACGCTTCCTTTTAGCTTGGGGGAGAAGCGTTTACGCTTTTTGTATATATGCCATTGGATATAGCTTTGAATAAGCTTGGGGGTGTTAGTTTGTTTTTGTTTGGTGACTTCTCGGTTTTGGGGTTGAGATTTGGCCAATCTTTGCTTCATCACCTAAGTGTACCACCAAATTTTAAAATTTAGCCTACCCCTAACCTTTTGCCTTTACGTTACAACCATGGGGAAAAACCATTCGACCTAGAGGTTGAGTCAAATTTTGAGGGAGGGCATTATGAGTTAAAGCCTAAAGAGAGGGGATGCATAGTCAAGACATCGTGTAGCCTAAAAGTGTTTTTTTTCCAGCTCCTTCGAGAAGCTATTGAGATGCTCATTAGAGGGAGATTTGAGATTATAGGAAAATCGTGGTAAGATCGAACGAGATGAAGGTGAATTGTGACAACTAGTTCTATATGCTTTGCATACTCTATGTTTCAATCAACCTCGTATTTCTTGAAACGTGCATACCCCTTTTTGCTTAAGAAAGATGTTTATTCATTTGAAATGTGGTCATTTTGCAAAGTCCAATTTGTAAAGGCTTCAATTTTGTTTTACTTTCCTTTTTGTGGTTTGCCTCATGTATGTTGGTGGAGAGTTATAGGTTAAGCTCTTAGGAAACCTTTACGAGACCTCACTCGTCCTCATAGGCGCCTTTAGGGTTTAAAGGGCTTGTTGTAGCTAGAAAACAACCGTGATTCCTACGTTAGTGGATCTTAATGTATATTCAGGTCTTATGTGTTTCTTTTTCTTTTTAAATATGTCTTTCATCCTTATTCTTTCTTGATTTGTTTTCACGAGGACGAACAGAAGTTTAGCGTGGGGGAATTTGATGAGTGTCAGTTATGGCACTCATTTGGTTCTTTTTAGGGTGAATTTCATACTAATCTATAGCTCTTTTACTTAGCTTTTCCTTAATTTTACTCTTTATTTCTTTTAGTTTGCATTTTCTTAGTTGGATTTCTTTCTTTATGTATTTCTTGGTTTATTTTGTTATTTTCTCATTTATTTGCTTGTTTTCCATTTTTTTTTCAAGCTAAGATCGTTATCCAAGTTTCCCGAGGCCTCTTCCCAAGTTTGGCATTTATTAGGATGTCTAGTGTTCTCCATTTGAACCTCAAGCATGGAGAAGTGCAAGTTTTAAAAGTCCTTGAGCAGTGCATTCAAGCCGTGAGGGCATGATTTCTAGTGTTGAACCCGCAAACATGGAGTTTAGAAACTACAAGGTCGCGTGTATAATGAGACTACTAAGTGGAACGCACGAGGATCATTGGCATGATAGGAAAGATTGGTGCCCTGTTCCCAAGCACGGGCGCGCGCGGCTATGGCGCGGCCACGCGGGCGCGCCTCTCTCGGGAGCGGGCGTGTTTCTCACGGGCGCGGGCGCGCCTTTTCAGAACTCTATTACATACAAAAATTTGTGCGGCCGCGCTCTCTCTTATAGTTGGCCGCGCCTGTTCGGTTTTATTTTGGGACGATTTAACTAATTTCTCCTAGTTAGTTTTACTATATATAGATTTTCATTCTATTTTTAGGGAGAATTCAAATTTTTCAGAAATTAGAGTAGAATTAGGTTAGATTTTTAGAGAGATAAACTCTAGTTTGTAGAAAGATAAGTTCTTGATTGATGATTGAAGATTGATGATTCCATTTGTTTTTCTCCATTTAATTGAAGAATGTTTGTAAGATTTTCTTTACTTTAATGCAATCTTAAGTTTTGATCCCAATTCCTTTGTTAATTGTTCAAGTTGATTGATTCTTGAATTGGTATATTTTTTATTAATATGATGATGATGAATTTGTTGTTTAGTTTAGTTTTGATAATGATTTCCATGAATAGTGTGTAGTTTTCTTGCTATGGAAATGGTGAAGCATATATGAGTAATGGATTTATGCTAATTGGGGAAAGTTGATGGAGTTGATGTTGTGATTAAATTGGTTGATTGATTATGTGCATGTGTGTGTTTAATTTAGGAGTGATCAACCTAAGTTTCTCATACTAGATTGCATTGTAGGTTCACATTAATACGGAAAATTGATTTATGACTTACATTTGTCGATTGAGTAGGTTTGCAAGTTCCCTAGCTAGAGTCTCTCGTAGTTGGCGCTAGTTTGACCTCTAGGAGATTAGCCTACCATATTCTCTTGATTGATTAATCGATTTCCCATCGCAACACTTGATTTAGTCATCTCCGATCCCAATTAGTTGAATTAATTATGAGTTTATGTGGATCCATACCCTAGTGCTTGATAAATTTGATTTTCGTTTCGATTGTTTTATTGGTAGAATAGACACACCTCACCTCATTGCTTCGAAATAGCATAGCTTTGACATTAGCATTCACCTCTCATTCCTAGTGGTTCAACGCTCGACTTACTCTACGCTTGGTATAGGGGTGTGTTGAAAGATTATAAATTGTGTTTTGACCAAGGGTAGATTAGTTTTCAACGACCTAGTCTCACCTTAGATCACATTGTAACTTTTCTTCTCATGTGGGACTCCATATCGACAAATAATATCCCTTTCGATAAAGAGTGCTACATGTTTCGCAGTGAGTTTAGCATACGACTGTGCTTCAACTCACTTCGTGAAGTAATCAATTACTACTAGAATGTATTCGTGACCTCCTGTCCCAGGAGGGGTAATTTTACCAATAATATCAATTCTACATGTAGAGAATGGCCGTGGTGAAGTGTATGTGTAGAGTAGAGATGGAGGAACATGTTGTAAGTTAGCGTATATTTGGCATTTAGGGCATCTTTTTACATATTGATGACAATCCCTATACATGGTAGTCCAATAATACTCTTCTCGTATTATCTTTTGGACTAGCATTTTGCCATTAACATGAGTTCCACAAATGCCTTCGTTGACTATTCTCATAGCTCTTTGGGCTTCTTTTTTCCCTACACATGAGAGAGCTCAACCCTTAGGTACCCTTTTGTGTAACTTGTTGTCTATGATTACATATTGGGAAGCCAACAGTCTTAATGCTCGTTTTGCTCTTTTGGCAGCATGAGGAGGATATTCTCTTTTGGTGACGTAATTGAGTATATATGTATACCATGGTTCTTCTTCTTCATCTTCTTTTTGGACTACTTCATCATCTTCTGTGGCTTGAATGTAAGCCGATTTATGCTTTTTCACTATAGTTAGAGGCATTTGCTCAATTTCCGTGGGAATCCTAACCATTGAGGCTAGTCTTTCAAAGGCATCAGCAAATTGATTTTCTTCTCGAGGTAGATATGTGTATTCTACCTTTACAAATTGGTTGGTGAGAGTCTCCTGATAGGTTTGGTAAGGTGCTAAACTTTGACTCCCTACATTCCATCTTTTAGATATTTGGTTAATGATCAAGGAAGAGTCTCCAAATATTGGTTATTTCTTTACTCCCAATGCCAAAGCTTTTTCGAGGCCTACCACGCGTGCTTCGTATTCAGCAGCGTTGTTGGTGACGTCGAAATCTAACTTTATGGAGATTTGAACATGCTCCTCTTTATGCGATAATAATAATACTCCAACGCCACATCCCTTTTTTTAAGGCTCCGTCGAAGTATAAAGTCCAAGTATTATCTTCTATGATCATCAAGTCTTCATCTGGAAATTCGTTATCATGTACTGGCGTTAAATCTTCTATTGGGAAATCTGCTAGGAAGTCCGAGACCACAGATCCTTTGATAGCCTTTTGAGGAATGAATCTTACATCGAATTGGGATAAGTTGACTATCCACCTTAATATACGCCCATTGAGTGTAGACTTTTCAAACAAATACTTAAGTGGATCCATTCGAGAAACTACAAAGACTGTGTGCATGAGCATGTAATGTCTTAGCTTGGTTGTGGCCCACACTAATGCGAGGCACAATATCTCAAGCAGTGTGTAGCGTACTTCATACTCGAGCATTTTCTTGCTTAGATAGTAGATTGCAATTTATTTTCCTTCTATTTCTTGTGCAAGCATAACCCTCATTGTCCCTTTGGTGACTGTTAAGTACAACCTAAAAGGAATCCCTTGAAGCACAGGTGCTAATATGGGAGGATTTGCGAGATAGGATTAGATTTTCTCAAAGGCTTTTTGACACTTGTCGTCCCATATTATTGGCACATTGTTTTTGAGCTTCTTGAATATTAGTTCACATATCGTTGCTAGCTTTGATATGAACCTACTTATATATTGCAACCGGCACATAAATCCTCGAATTTGTTTCTCGATTTTGGGCGGTTGCATTGATATGATCGCCTTGATCTTGGTTGGGTGTATCTCTATTCGTCTAGAACTTATGACATATCCCAAGAGCTTTCCTGAGGTGACTCCAAAAGCACACTTGGATGGATTTCACGATCATATCGTCCACATATACTTCAACCTCTTTGTGCATCACATCATGGAGTAGAGCAGTTGCTGCTCGTTGGTAAATAGCAATCGCGTTTTTTAACCCAAATGGCATTACCATGTCATAATAAGTACCCGAAGGTATTATGAATGTCTTCTTCTCCATGTCTTGTTCCTCCATGAGAATCTGGTTGTATCCTGCGTATCCATCCATAAACGAGAGAAGCGCATGATTTGTTGTATTATCTACTAAGATGTCAATGTGTGGTAAAGGGAAGTCGTCCTTTGGACTTGCCTTATTTAAATCTCGATAGTCGACACACATTCTTACCCTTCCATTCTTCTTTGGAATTAGGACCACATTTGCTACCCATTCAAAGTATTTAGATACCCTGATAAAACCTGTAGTTATTTGCTTTTGAACTTCTTCTTTTATTTTAAGAGCCACGTCGGGTTTCATTCGACGCAACTTTTGTTTTACAGGTTTCATTCCTGGAATTAGTGGTATATTTTGTTAAGCTATTTCTCTATTAATGTCTGGCATATTTTCATATGACCAAGCAAATACATCGATAAATTCTTTTAGTAGATTGATTGATTCTGTTCTTTCTTCTTTATTTAGCGTTACTCCGATTTTAACTTCTCTTTTAATGGTTGGATCATTTGAGATGTCAACCGTTTCAATATCCTCAATTACCGGTGTTTTCTCTTCAAGTGTTTCTATTGCTTTAATAATTTCTTTGTCATTTTCATTGTTAGTTAAGCAATGCTCGTCATCTTGGGTTAAGGAATAACACGAGATGTAAGAGGAAGAAGACATGTTATTAAATTCAGAAATCATTACATCGAATAAAGAAATGTCCGTAGGGACTTAGTTGCTAACTATCTTGGAAGACTCTATAGGGAAAGACTCTGACTTTGACTTTCACTCAGACAACTCTTCAAACATTGGTTCTTGTCTTGTTGTTATTGAAATCTTTCTTCCACTCAGAGTAGTCACAAAGGTTTTCTCCTCTTCTTCAATAGCATTAATTTCTTAAACTGGTTTGATGAAGGATGAAGGAGCAACATGGTTTTCCTCATCAGAGATAGCCAAAGAATTAGAGAGGGGTGCATTGTTAATGCTTGGCTTCTTGCTTGCAGGGGGCAATAAAAGCTTATTGCATTCAATCAAGTCTTGGATAGCTTCCTTAAGCTTCCAACAGTTCTCAGTGAGATGGCCCCTACTTGCAATGTGCGTTAGGATTCCAATTAGCTGCCCTCTTTTCAACAGGTGGATCCCCAAATGGTCCAATAGGAGTTATAAGGCCTTTTGCATTAAGTCAATCGATGTGGTATCATAACTCATACCAATAGGAGTAAAGTTCCTCCTAAATGGTTTCTTTTGTCCTTGGTTATTCATAGCAAGGACTTCACTCAAAATAAAGGTGCTAACATTATTTGAGTTGGTGGTTTTAGAAGAAGAAGGATTATAGTTCTTCTTACCTTTCCAGCCACTGTTGGAGTTATTATTATTAGCATCTTTTTGTTTAGCGAGGTCATCTTTAATGTTAATCCCAATATCATAAACAGCCTTGAAAGTATGTAAGTTGTTTTGATACTAAAGATATTTGGAGTACTTTTCTAGGAGGTTCTTAATGAACATCCTCACAGATTCCTTTTCACTTGGTACTTCAATCATCCTAGCAAAAGTCCATTTATTTAAGAAAGAAGTGAAACCTTCATTCTCTTTTTATTTAAGTATTTCAAGCTCTCTATGATCGGTTTCAACTTGAATATTGCTTTTATACCTATCAATGAAAGTGTTTACAATAGATTCCCAAGTAAAGCTTTTCTCTTTGTCAAGGGAAAAGAACCATTGTTTGCAAACGGTTTCAAGAGATAAGGAAAATAAAGAATGAAAGACTTTTCTATCAATCCCCTTAATATTCATTATAGTTTCAAAGGCTCTTAAATAAAAATAGGGGTTATCAGTTGCCTTAAACTTTGGGATGTCATTGGCATTGAACTTCTGCGGAAGAAGCTCCTTGTTCACAATGAACCCTAGCAAGCTAATGACCTAGAACCTGTAGTCATTAGATATCTTGCTCAATCTCTCTTGCATGAGCTCCATTTGTTGTTGTTTAACAGGGTCATTGATTTGGATGGTTAGGGTCCTTAGTACTTCAGTAACACTAGCCATTTGCTTCTTGAGCTCATTGACTTCTTCTTGACTCACCATTGTCTTCTTAGCTTTTTTTTTCTTACTGACTGGTTTATCAAAAAAAATTTTACTTGAACAAAAAGGTTGTCTCTAATTAACCGCCTTTCCTTTCTTGACCACGCGTTGTAAATTAAACCATTTTATTTGTTTTAATGACTTGACTCAAATTGACTTTGACTTTACGGGTTTAAAAATAAAAAGAAAAAAGCAAAAATAGGGTGCATATTTTTTGGGAATTAAGTATATAGGTTCAAACAAGTGGTTTAATTAGAGGATTCATATCTGAGTTACCCCTCTTAAAAAATGACGGAAAACACGCACATACAAGACTCTCAAGACATGGTCAAAGTGTACATTCATATTTGTGTGTGCTTTATGAGTGAGTGCAAGTGACATGCTTTGACTCTTTTGCAAGACAATGGGAATAAGTGTTTAAGACTCAATTATGTACTAAAAAAGGTTACTACCATTGACAAAATAACAAAACTGATGAATAAACTGTTAAATTAGACTCGTCGTGATGACTCGAGAAAAAACCAAAACTGTCGCCAAAGAAACAGAACTCTCGCCACACACTGTAATGCAGCGCAAGACGACAGAATTGTCGCACGGCGTTGCACAACAGCGTTTGGCGCTACAACCAAAATTTTTGCACCATTACTAGAACATTATTTTTGGGACTGCTTGCAGTATTTTTACTATACAAGGAAGGCCTAAAGTCCTACTAAGTCAGTTCTAATTAATTTATTACACTTTAATTACTCAAATGAATTAAATAATTAATTAATTAGGCAAAGTCATTTTAGTCATTCATCAATTTATTTAGGTTTAGGTTAGGAAAAACACATAAAGTATGCACAACAAATAATGCACAAGTAGTCAAGTAGGCACGATATAATGAAATGAGTTTGTAACCTAACCATGGCTCTAGTTCTCTAAAGTTCAAGATTTGGGTTAGTCAAAGAGGGTCCATGGTTATGAATCTAGATGCACCGCGCGGAAGCCTCACTTTGGAAGGGTTGGCGCGTGTGGATGGGACCCTGCGAGTTAAACTCACTTCCATGGTTTGGTGAATTCAACATTCTCGGATGTACCCTTTATTGCTCAGAGCGTTCAATCGGGTAGATGGAGCATTTATTCCGAGAGGGTTATGTACATATGTAGAACACATATGGATTTTAGAAAAGTGAGAAAAACTTAATAAGGAAGTAGAATCGAGCCAACAGTACTAGAATTAAGCAAAATAAGAAGGCAGATTTGTTGCTCAGTATTGGAAGAACGTAGTGCCAGCCAACAGAGACTGTCGCCAGGATATGAGCCCTATCTTCTGACGACAGAATTTTCGCTCGGCGACAAAGCCATATCTTAAGCGACTGGCTTAGTTTTCTAGACGCCAGTTCCTACATGCCTCACCAGCTATCTGTGTTCTTAGAATTTTCCAGTTTTCGTAGTATTATTTCGATTCTAGTTAGTTGTGAAAGATATTCCTCAAATTTCCTACGTGTAAAAATCCTATGTTTTTTACTCATTACAGATGGTCTTTCCAATGAGAACCTTTTTTATGCATATGAAAAAAATGTTAATCAAAATTACGCACATGAAATACTTAGAACTTTTCAAGTCTCATCCACTCATTTTCAATCATTACCAAAATAAATTTCAAGAATTAAAATAGAAATCCTCCCCAGTGGAGTCGCCAAAAGCTGTAGGGAATATTTCAAGCATTACCCCAAACTTATACCCCAATGTGATCATACACTAAATTACGGTGGCGTCCAAAGGGAAGGAAGCTAGCGCAAAAGAGTCGCCAACAAGTTTTAGGAACTTGTAAACCGTTCACAGGGTGAAAGTTACACCCCATAACGATCCATGAGATCGTCAACTCCAGTAGGTCTAGAACCAAGACTGGAAGTTCGGGGATAAAGGTATAAACCCAATCGAAAAGAGAAAGAACTCGCCCTAATAATAGGCCTCTACTTTATTCTTCTCGCATTCATGTACGCTTTTTTACTAAAATGCAATCAATAGGTTTACCCTAAACCTGTTTATCTATGTTAGTTGAATATTAAGCACTAATAAATCTATTATTGGCAATCACTTGAATTATAATCAAATTAACCCAAACAAGTTTATTAATTATCTTATTAAGCGTGATTACAAGTACCAAATCCCTTTAAACATGCAAAAAAGGTGTTATCAAGCAATAAAAATAAATATATCAAGCAACATAACAACAATCATGATCATAAACCATTAAAAATATCATGTTAAAGCATAATAATAGCAAGATCCTAGGCATGATACTAACAAGATTAATAACAAACCCTAGCATGTCACTAAACAATAAAGAACAAAGCTTTAACCCTAACATGATACTAACATGCTATTAGGAAAGAGAATAGGAAGCATTCTTTTAATCATACTAACAAAGCTTTTACCTTAAACATGATAATAGGAAGCAATAAAACATCCTAACATGATACTAGGAACCAAAATTACAATCTAAACATGATTTCTATATCATAATATCAATAAATCAATTAAAGCACTAACTTGGATGCCTCGTACCTATTTGTAATAACAAAATCCACACGTTAGTAACTTCAAGGAAAATATAGAAATCAAAGAAATAAATAAAATAATTGAAAGAGAGATTTGGGACCAAACCCTTAGAAATACCAAACCCTTCATGTCTAGAGCAAAGGCAACTTCGAATTTGGCTATATGTGTCTAGATCTTGTGAATGCGGAATTTTGTTTATAAAAAATTAGTTTAGAAAGAGAGAGAGAATATCAAGAATTTTTTATGAGATTTGGAGATTAAAAACGGAGGTCTAAGGATGCTATTTATAATGAAAATAGTCCGGGTTTGATAAAAAATAATCAGAGTTTGAAAAGGAAAAAAACACATCGTTGTCGCCAGAACAGCCCCTATCGTAGCGCGACAGGGTCTGTCGCGCGGCGACAACCTGATGTTTGGCGTTGCAGGCGATTTTCCCACACGTTTTCTATTTTTTGATAAATTAAATCATAAAAGTCCGTACGAGGGGTAAAATCGTAATTTCCTGTAAAACACTTATTTATTCCAAATAAAACTCACATTAGGATTCAAAAGAACCTTCTAAAAAATTCTAGAAGACTATAATCAATCCTAATTGCATTAGGAATAATAATTCATAATAGGCCCTCCTCTAGATCATTGGACCGCATATAAAGATCAAACCGGGCCCGATTTAGTAATTTGGCCATAACTTCCTTGTTATTCATCCGAATTAAGCTTAGAATATATCGTTGGAAAGCTCTTTTCGAGCCCAATCCAACTAGACTATTATTGGACCCTTGTCATGGACCAAAATAAAATGGATTGTCTATTTTCATAAAATAGAATAGGTTTTTGGAAAACAGAAGGAATAATTTTATTAAAAACTAACCGCAACACTAGACTTTCCACACTTTCACTTCATTCGATTATGATTCAACGTGAAAGGTATTCATCACCGGGTTTGGTTTTGGGGAGACACAAATGGGTGTCTACAATAAGTTTTCCCATGCCCAAAACTAATCTACGCATTACCCATGTGTTATCATTATTCTAGCCCTAGTGCGACCTCTACTAGCTCTTCCTTTTTAAAAATTTCATCACCAAACAATATATGCAACGTAGCTCCTAAAAAACTGAATAAGTTGATAATATTTACAATAATTAATCACGTAGGAATTACATTGCAAAAGTCTTTATTCTTTTTTTAATCAAATTCGTGAAAAGAACAAGAAATAAACAATGTTTGCCTTGATTTAGGTGATAAAACAATCAATTAATTATTCAAATTCTAGTCTTGATTAACACAAGAATACTATGTAAATTAATTTATTTAAAAATTTATTAAAGTGACCAAACAACACTATTTATTCAATTAAATTTATTAAAACAATAAAAGAAAAGTGGTTTATCTAAGTTCTCAGGAAATTAACCGTTCTTCTTTTATGTTAAATCTCCGTTTAATGCATTTACGAACTCTCTTTCTTTTTTGTATTACCAAGTACTTCAAAGGATTCAATTAGGGTTGGAAATTTTTTGGGAAGAGAAAAGAAAAGTAGTATTATATTAAGAGAACTTGAGAGATTAGGGTTTTAAGAATACTAGGGTTCGAATTTTGATTTTTTTCCCCCTTAGGTTTGAACGAAGACCCTTAATTATAGGCGTAGGAATCTAGGTTTCGGGTTTAAGAGTCACGCCGTCAAGTAGTGTGTGCAACTCTTTGATTTGCGCTGGTATACCTAGTGCAACTCTTTGACTTGCGCTTGGAAGGCGCGCGCAACTCAGTGAGTTGTGATGGATGTGGTTTGCCTTATACAATAACACATTTTAAAACATCCATAACTTTTGATTGCAAATTCGGATTAAGGCATGTAAGATATCATTGGAAAGCTCCAAATGTCTTGTTTCCAATGCCATTAAAATTAGTCTATAATATATTATGGATCAAAAAAAATGGCAGTTGGAGTGCAAGGGTTTTGGTTTTAGGGCCCGATTTAGTGTTTTGATCATAACTTCTTCGTTATAGCTCAAAATTGGGCTTATAATATACCGTTGGAAAGCTGTTTGAAAAGGATATCCATATAAGTAGGCCATACATGGAAATGTGATGGTTGGTTTATCTATTTGGTTATGTTTTCAACATTGTAAGATCCATTGGATCGAATCATTGCATTTGCCGCATTTAGGTCCGTTATAAGTCAAGTTTATGAAAGGAATAATGTCCTTCAAACAAGTGTTATTTTCCGATAGAGGGTTCAAAATTATTAGAAAGCTAATTATTCAATCAGGACAAGTGATCGGAATGCCTTAATGGAGGCCGCTTCCGATCAGTAATAATAATTTATAATTAATATTACAGCTTAGTCTTAACTATACCCTTTGGGTTACACCCAAGCAACTAATGAACCAAAGCAAAAAATTAGTTTGGAAGAAATGAATGAGTTGCCCGAGTAATTATTATTTAGACGTCTGAAATTCGAGCTTTGAGCATCGAAACCGAGTGTCAGAAGTCGAGTCAAAAAAGATAGGAAAATTTGCAAATTGCAGCCATTTAAACTTCGTATTTTGCAAATTGTAGCCATTAAATTTTTTTTTCAAAATTGCAACCATTTAAAGTTCGTATTTTGCAAATTGTAGCCATTAAATTTTTTTTTTGCAAATTGCAGCCCAAAATTTCATATAAATTGTAAATTGCAGTTCGATTCAACTTTTTCTTTGATTTACAAGTTGAAAAATCTTCGATTAAGGTTTTAGGGGCCATTTTAGTTCTTAGGCGACCAAATTAAGCTCGGAATTAGCAAAAAAATAACGCAAGTATCTCGTTTTGCGTAACAAAAATGTATCGATTTGTGGGAAACTGTAAATATGAGTCACTTACGTTATTTTTTTGCTAATTCTGAGCTTAATTCGAGCCCCTAAGGGCTAAAATGACCCCTAAAACCTTAACCAATGATTTTTCAACTTGTAAACCGATGAAAAAATTAAGTCGCCTGCAATTTACAATTTATACGAACTTTTAGGCTGCAATTTGCAAAATAAAATTTAAATGGCTGCAATTTGCAAAATACAAACTTTAAATGACCACAATTTGCAAATTTTCCAAAAAGATAAAAAGACGAGACAAGAAAATAATTAATAAATCAACATAATGACCAAAATACCCCGAGCATCGAAAAGCCGAGTGCTAAGGGCATGGCCGAGCTAGCAGCTCGCACCAAGTATAGGACTTGCTCGCAAGTTGCGGCCAGCATCCCGCACATGGTGCGCGGCTTGCTAACAGAAGCCCGCACGCAAGTGCTGGGCCTGCTTGCCTAGAGAGGCAGTAGCCGTGGCAGCCTACATGGGGTGCCTTTTGTGCCCAAGTGGGGCTGCCACATTGCGCAAGCTAAATGGAGGGTAGAGGTGTACGTTGGCCGGTTTTGAAAGAGGATGTGGGGAGCAAGTTTGGTCACCCCTCCTTCTCCAAATGGTCCTCACCTAACCTCTCATGTGAGCTTACCACTTCTGGATTTATTAGTAGCTTGATTATTAATTTTATTTTAGATTTAAAATATAATGGAAAAATCATATCTGCCACATTAATGGGTGAGAATTTCTCACTCTTGCATTTCCCTATAAATACCCAACTTGGGGTATTGGGAAAAGCACTTGAGTAAGTGTTGAAAAAGGCATTACCATTGTGAAAACCTTTGAATACAATTAATTACTCCGGTTTAGGTCAAGCTTTGGTAACCCTAAAGCAATAGACCAATTTCGGTGCTCGCGTTGCGGGTGGAATTCGTTGGAGGTCCTCTTGTGAGCGAAGCTAAGAGCTTTCGAAGTAAGAGCTCAATTAATTGAGCAAAGCACGCTATAAAGGTAATAATCTCTTACTTAGTCTTGTGTTTATGTTAATTATGCTTTATGGTTATAATTATAGTGAGTTTGGTTTTGGGTCGGGTTTCTTTTCGCAGTGGGTCGGACTCACTGAAACCCAACTTTTTAAACATGAATGAGCACGTTTTAGGCTGAATTAGTAATCGGACAAGGCTCTTAGATAACTTGGTCTTAAATATGAGTTTTAACTTACTTCATAATGCTTTTCGTAGTCCATAAACACTTTAATTTTGATCTAGCATGAGAACGAGTTTTTATAACATCATCACAGTTCCTTTCGGGACTAGAGGCTAAAAGTAGGTGTCTAAAATTGGCACTCAGAGGTAGTGGTAATTGACGTAATATGGTTAGGGACAAGGAAAGTAGGGAGCGCCAACAAGTTTTTAAGAAACTTGTAAACCCGTGAAACCACGATAAAGGGGCAACAAAAGGCAACAATTATTGACATGTGAAGGTTACACACCATTCATAATCCATGAGATTACTAACTCTGTATGTTTTAGAACCACTAAAGATGGATTGGGGAAGATGGTAAGAAGTGAGTCATGGAGTCACATTCGCCTGTATTGGCCTCTACTCGATTCTTATAGTGAAAAGTGATTCTTGCGATCTCAAAGGCATGCAAACAAAGATTCAATTCACTCCAAACTATTATTATGCTAAATTGGTTGAATATTAATGCAACAAATATTTCTAAAATATTATGATCACTTTAATTAAACAATAAGATTAAAAAGGAACCTAAACCAATTATCCAAATTATCTTATTAGTTGCGATTTTCAATTACATATCCCCTTTAACATGCAATATGGTGATCATAATAAATATTATAGAATCAACATTAATAATGGAAGCAATTCAACAATAAATTGTTAGTCAAATAAAATAATAATAATAATGAGCCTAATCATAATACTAGCAATATAAAAATAAAATAAGAGTAAATAAAATAATTAATTACTCACGTTACGCACGTTCCTTAAAATCATTACATCATGAATAAATTGTAAGTAACTTTAATAAAAATATAAATCAAATTGAAATTAAATTAAATTGAAAGTAGAGTTGATTTGGTCCAAACCCTCAGTTAATTACACCTTTCACGCCTTGTTTGATGGACAGAGAACCTCAGGTCAAGTATGGACTCCTTGGAGTGCTTAAATTAGGGAAGTATTATGGAAGAATAAAGTGGTAAGGGTTTAGGCTAAATCAAGAGAGAAAGAGTGAAGAGAATGATTGTTTGTGAAGAGGGAGAGAGAATGATTTTTTATGCCCCGAACTGCAGAAAGGAGAGGGGTATTCATAGAGAAAATGAGTTGAGGGAACACATACAACCCTAAAAAGATAAATACCCTAGTTTTGGGGCACCGTGACACGACTAAGGTTGCCGCAACACGGCAAAACATGCCGTAACATGGTACATAATACCGCGTCGCGGTGCAATAGCTGCACTAAAATGATAAAACGCGTGTAGGGTTTACATTGATAAAGAATGCCATGAGCCGACAAAGTTAACCGTGGCGCAGAATGTGGCGCCTTGTTAACTAACTAACTTTCATAGGAAACACAGTCAAATTTTAGCAACAATTCACAAGCCATTTAAACCTCTAGATCGCTTTAGAGGACGAGTAATGCTCTCGTAAGGGTTTCCTAAGAGATTAACCTATAACTCTTGAGTAAAAGCAGGCAAAGCATAAAAAGAGAAAAGAGAAAGTTCAAACATAAAAAGAAAAGAGGTACTTCAATAGTGGACTCTTGCAAATGGTCAAAACACGAGAGGTTATCAAACTTTCTAAAACAACAATGGTAAGCACGTTTCGAGATATCGAGGGTTAATTGAAACATAGGACATGCTAAGTATACTGAACTACCAAAACGCAATTCACTTTCATCTAAAACAATTTTAGCACATTTTCCAAATTGGCTTCAAATCTTCTTCTAACAAACATCTCTATAGTTCGTCAAAGGAACCGAAAAAACAATAGATTTGAGGTTTCTCGACATCTTGACTTTGCATTCCCTCTCCTTAGGCTTTAACTGACAATTCTCTCCCTCGGTATGTGACTCAACCTCTTGGTCAAAAGGCTTTCCCAAAGGTTGTAACATAAGGGCAAAAGGTTAAGGGTAGGCTTAAAATTTAGAATTTGGTGGTACACCTAAGTTATGAAGCAAAGATTTTCCAAATCTCAACACCAAAACCAATTAATCACCAAACAAAAACAAAGTAACAGCCCTAAGCTTATTCAAAGATATAACCACAATCATATGTACAAAAAGCGTAAGACGCTTCCCCCAAAGCCAGACTATACCATTGTCCTCAATGCTTAAATAGGGAGAAACATTTACATCAAAATGTTTTTGAACTTTTTTATTTTTCACTTCATTTTCAATATTGCCAAAACTTAATGAAATTGCTTTACTCTTTCTCAATTTTTCATTTTTCACTTTATTCATTGTCCATGCCTCTTTTAACTATGGACGGGTTTTTTTACCATTGCACTTGAATATCCTTACCTTTTTAACTTTGGACGGCCTTTTCATTTATTCACTTGCCATTATTCACAAGATGTACAAAACACAAGCTTGCTTACAAATAAGAACCAATATCCAAACTCATATACCACAATCTCAAAGAACATGATCATTTGCTTTACAAAAACCAAAAAGGAACAAAAAGAAAAAAAAAGGCTCAAAGTTCTATTGATGTGGCATGTAAAGAAGGGAAAAATCCCAAATTGTTAGCAAGTAGGAAAATGTAAACCCAAGAACTAAAATAAAGAAAGTTATCCTAGAAAAGAAAAATTACCACCCCGAAAAGATGCATTTGTCCTCCCTAGATGGTTCGGTCTCGTGTTTGAGAATTATGAGTCAAGATTCAAGATTAGGTCCGCAATAGTCAAGGATCCATGTCGCTCATGCAAGTAATTAAATAAGGATTCAAAACTATGAAACCTCACAAGGATGTTGCAAAAACTCACTGAAAGCTTTAAATTCACCAAAGGGGAACAATTGCGAGTTTTCAAAAACAAAAGAATCCAGCTTCAAGCTCCCTATAGTTCTAAACGACTACCTTAGCATACTCTATCTTATAGTCAACGAAAGATACTCTTAAACCATGCAAACCATTGTTCTTAGGATGAATGATAGCCAATGTGTAAGTCTAAGTTGTACTAAGTCCAAAGCAAAAGAAAAATTATAAAGAAAGAAAAGCAATGCCTCAAAAACTATTTTCATTTTCAAAATTTTTGTGATTTTTTTTCTTTTATTATTATTTTTTTTTTTTTTGAAATAAATTTTTAAAAACAAAACTTAAGAAAGCAAAATGCAAAAAGAAATGTAGTAGAAAAGAGAAAAAGGAAACTAAAAGAAAAAGTAAAACCATAAGGAAATGGGTACAAAAAAAAGAAATAAAAAGAAAGAGAGAAAAGAAAAAGAGAAATAAAAAGCATTAAGGAAGTAAGCTAACACATATATCCAAATCGACAAACAAGTTAACATTCCTCCACAATGCCAATGTTCCCAAACACACTAAGGTGTTAAATAGCAAACAACCTCGAACCGTTCAACTTCTCCTAATCTAAACCTAAACTAAGCATCCAAGAAATGAAAATAAAATAAAAAGAAGAAGATTAAAAGGATCTCACCTAGCATCGAAGCTATGCTATATCAAATAAGGTGAAATAGCAATCACCTTCATGGAGAACCAATATCCAAAGCACAAGCTACAAGGAAAAGTAAAAAATAAAATAAACTATATACAAAGAAAAATGTTAGTAACTTCTAGACAATATAAAAGAATGATATAAAAAAGAATCTTTACTCAATAGGGAAAACGAAATATATGATAGCAGCCGAAACATCAAGGACTGGATCAAATAATGAAATCGGGAAGTAGAATCATCTGATAAAAGCAGAATCATGAAGCAATACATCAAACAATCATAATAAAGAAGCATAGTCATAATGAAGTAGAGATACACATAAGACAACATACAGTAAAACAAACAACAATACTAGGATTTGGAACAGAGAAACTATCAGAAATACATCTTCATCATCATCAGAGAAGCAAGAGAGAAACAATGATCAATACCAACGATCAAAAGAGACCAAGTGTGAACTACAAAAGCGAAAGGGGGAATAGTGAAGCAAACATACAACAAAAATCACCCCCAAGCTTGAAATGAACTACCCCCAAATTCTAATCCTAAAAATATATAGGAAAAAAGAGAACATCATATAAAGCACAAAATAAAGGGGGGGGGGGGTCACGATAGTCTCACCGCACACTATGGTTAGGTATAAAATGTGTACTCCCCTCACCGGTTTCTAAGACATGACTCGAGCTAGCCATTTCACTCACCTCCACGGGGGCCTTTTTCCTTAACCTCCCCTCCCTCTTAGCACAATCAACCGCAAAGAATTGAGACCAATCATCTAAGATCGGCTCGCCACACCTACCCCACCTACCAAAAGTTTTAGGGTCCGGAAAAAGCATAAGGTTTGTAGGATCATAAGTATAATCGCATCCACTGGGCCGCTCATAATCATAAGTGGCCGGGGTGGTGCCCATGATAGCACTAGGATGGATATGAGAACCTTCCTAGGCCAATAGGTGTAACAAGGTCTAGATCCGACGGTAGGGTCAAATGGTTCCCATTAAGGGATAGGTCCTTCTTGTATCGGGAGGTATGGATAGTTTAAGTAAGGGTCAATCTCCCCCTCCTTACATGATAGTCATACACTTTATTTGCATGGAAATCATAGCCAAGAGACGAATCCCGCCCCGAAGTCATGGAGCACAATACATTAGTAATGGAGTCTAACTTGGCATGAATAGTAGATAAATCAAATGTAGAATAAGAAGTAGAAAAAGGAATAGGAGTACATCCCCGTTAAACCAGGGGTAAAGCTTGGAAGTCCGTCGAGAGAGCATCAATAGAGGCGGATCTTGTATGGTTAGTTTTCTGCCAAAGAGAGGGGTTAATGTTGCACCTAGGAGGTCTCCAAGTCAACGAATCCTTCTTCGTCTTGCGGTTAGTAGCCTCCTTGCTCGGAATCATGAACCAATCCTTCACTCGGGATACCTTCCATATGAAAACACCACGGCTGGTAAAATGAATTTTTTTTTTTTACAAGACCATAAACATTGAGGAAATGAAAAGGTGTCCTTTGCAGAGGGTCGACTATAGGAGGGAGCTCGCATAGCAAATCTTTTTATGAGTCATTGAGGCAAAGTGCCAGGATAGAGATCATCCCTCCTATTTGGATGCTTCCTGAAAGGCTAAGCCCATCTCAAATATCTCGATAAGCAACGTCGCCATTTTGACGTAGGGAAAATGTAAGTCGTTTTCTAGCCTTCCCTAGAGCTAAACTAAATTTATAAACACTCGACCTACAATACTAAAATTCGGTGATTTTACGACCGTTTTATTGCGACTGCTATAAAAATGGTCGCAATTATTATTACTTATGACCGTTAAAAAGTCTATTGTAAAATTCTATAATTGTGACCGCTTTTAAATTATTTGCGGCCGTTGTGCCAGAAGTTGAAATTATATCATTATTTTTTTAAAAAAATAATTACGACCATTCTGAGTGTCGTAGATTCGGTCGTAGTTTTTTTAAAAGAAATTTAAAATAAGTCGTGGTATTTTAATTTGCATGGGGAAAAGGTAAAGAAGAAACAGAGAAAAAGGGGAAAGAGGAAAACAATGAAGACAAGAAGGCAAAAACGATCGCTACTCTACCTGTTCTTCCCACCGATGAGCATTCTTCGGCCGGCGACACTACACTCGATATGTAATCTTTTTTTTTTTAAATTTCGTTACTTTGTTCGGTAACCCTAACAATTAGTTGTAAACCAACCCCCAAGTAGGACCACCATCGCCAGCTTCCCCTCCTACCACTTCCTCCTTGTTTTTCAATGTCGTTACTCAGGTTAGTCGCTGCATTTTTATTTAATTAATTTGGGCAAAAACCCTAATTTTGGGTCACAAATGAACCTCTTCGCAGGGCTACCGACGTTGCCTCGCCGGGTTCCTCTTCTCTTTGTCCCTCCTCTGATTTTCGTCGAGTTAAGTCAGGTAAGTCGCTGTAATTTTTTCTTTTACAATTAGTTAATTTGGGCAAAAACCCTAAATTTTGGTCACAAATGAACCTAAATTTTGGGTTCTTTTTTATTGTTTCAAGTATGGATTCGCATTATTGATATTATGGAGTGATAAATTGACTTTTGATTTCATACTAAATTATTCTGCAATTTCTTATATTACTGATTGAGTTTAAATCATTTAACCAAAAACTTAATTTGTTGGAAAATGATGAAAATCGTGTATTTTGTCCTCTGTTTGTAATATGTACAGAAAAAAAATGAAGGCTTATATTTATTTTCGGTGAAAAAATTTTATATGCATAATGTTTAACTTAATGAGTATCCAGTCCGATTTTTTACAAGATGTTCATCACTCGTGCACAATTAATTTTAACTGGAAGTGATCGTAAAAATTCTATAGTTATTTTTAAACAACACTTTATGAAATTTAACTACTTCTAGTATGTATGTACGAGATATATACCCAAACCACGTGTTACTTTCAACTGTATAACAATGAACATTACCCGTACCATACTATGGCTAGGGGACTAGGGGTACTAAGTTATACTATTACCATGTTAAATGCCAAACAACGTGGCACGAGGATGTTGTATAATTATTGTGGGCTAGATGGTTTTAATTGGGTTGTATTTGGTAAAAGAAACATTTAGATAAAGTCAATTAATTTGGAATAACATAGGAAACCATCAAATTTAGTTATATTATATTGTCTAAGAGTAATAAAGAAATTTTCTAATTCTAATTGATTTAGCCAATTTAATTTTTGGTTAAATATGGGAAAATTTCAGTCTTGAACTATTTATTAAAGCTATGTTCTCAGGCCTACAGTTGCCGGAATCCTCTTATATCCATCCCTCCTCCGTTTTCCGTCGAGTAAACTCAGGTAATTTGGTTAATTTTTTTTTAATTTCTTAATTTTGTCTAAAATAGCTTATTGTAGGTTGCTAATTAACCCCCTTTGCAGCTCCACCGTCGCCAGATTCCTGTTGTGCCCTGCCCTCCTCCTTTTTCTTTCTTTTTCCGTTGCCGCCACTAGGTAAGTTGTGTATAGTTTTTTTTTTTTTTTTTTAATTTAAAAGTTTTTTTCTAAATATCCTACCTAAAATTGTAACACACACCACCGTATACCAAGACCACCTTTGTCGCCGCCTCTGCTTTTCCAGTAAACTCCTCCACTGTGTGTTTTCTTCCCTTCTTATTTAACTACTTCTTTTACTTTTGTAATGTGATTCATATTTATTTTAGTTGTTTATTGAGTTGTGATCTATATTTTTTTTAAAAAGCATCCTTATTAGTGGTGTTTTTATTTTTGTTTACTATCATTGCTCTACTTTATGAATGTGCTACTTGTTTGAGCAGGTTTTCGTAATGATTTTTAAATGGTCAATTTAGTAATATCAAGAGGTTTACTATTAATAGCCTGGTTCATTGTTGGATTTTTTACGCTTTATTATGCATAGGCTTGAACTTGGATGTGTTTTGATTGGAATAGAAATTTATTTTGCTTTATGTCCAATGTAGGACTATTGGTCGGTATGAACTCATGTATTGAATAATTTTCGTTTTTGTTTTTAAAAAAAATGATTCCTTTAGAATTGTTTTAGCTTTATTATAAATATGTATGTTTATATGAGAGGTTGTGATAATCTTTTGAACATTAACTAGTGTGTACCCCGGGCGATGCCCCGGGTCGCTAGTTTGTGTACTTCTTGCTTTAATTTAGCAATTATGTTCGACTATTTGTATAGTAAGTGTGTGAGTGGTTCGGGCGTTGCCTCGTATGTCACTTCTTTTTTTTACATCATATGTGTTTATATTCTAATCTAATGAAAAATAACTAAATTACATAACCTTTATTTTACTTAATAAATGAAAGGAATATATAATATTATGTGCACCTTGAAACATTAATAATAGTTGGTTGAGATGGTGAATGTATTACTTATATGTATTGGAGGTTATGAGTTTGAATCTTGTTCAAAGCATATTTTATTTTGTTAAATGAAGTGGCTAACTTACGATGATGACGTGGCTTTGTAACGTAGCACACATACTTTGAAGAGTGTCACGTGGCACCGTTCCTTTAAAAGGAACGTCTTTTATATCTAGTATAGATTTGTATTATGGTTCTATAATATATTTTGTTAATTATTTTATTTTTTCATTTAATTTTTTTCATGAAGGGTTACATCCCGAACTTTAGAGAACTAGAGCCATGATTAGGTTACAAACTCATTTAATCATGATGTGTCTACTTGACTAATTGTGCATTATTGGTTGTGCATTCTCCACATGTTTTTCCTAACCGTTTGTTTGACTTGTGTCCAAATTAAATAAATTAATTCATGACTAAAAGAACTTTGCCTAATTAATTAATTAATTAATTAATTAATTTGAGTAAATAAAGTCTAATTTTTAATCAGAGTTGACTTAGTACGACTTTAGGCATACCCCTGTAGAGTAATAATACTGAAAACAGTTTCAGATCGACGCTCCAGCAATGGAGCCAAAATTTGAACTGTAGCGCCACTCTGTGGAGTGTAGCGCCTAGCGACAATCCTGTTGTCCGGCACTACACTGCAAATAGAGGCGCCGGTGCTGTCGTTTTGACAACAATTCAGTTTATTGCTCGAGTCATCACCTTAAGTCTAACTAAACAGTTTGCTAATCAATTCGGTTAATTTTTACTGGTAATTATACCTTGTTAGGTCATTAATTGAGTCTAGGCACTAAGTACCATGGTCTTACACAAAAGTCAAAGCATGTCACTTGCACTCACCATATAAAGCACACACTAATGCACACTTTTGACCATGTCTAAGGGAGTCTTGTATGCGCGTTTTTTCCCGTCATTTTTTAGTGGGGTAAGTTGGATATTAATCCTCCAATTAAATCAACTTGTTTAAACCCTATACTTAGTTGCCGAAAAATATACCTTATTTTTTTTTACATTTCCTCTTTTAAACCGTAAGTCAAGGTCAATTTGAGTCAAATAATTAAACAAAAAATGGTTTAATTTACAGCGCGTAGTCAAGAAAGGAAGGGCGTTTAATCAAAGACAATCTTTTTGTACAAGTCCAACTTTTCGACAAACCCATCGCTCGTAAGAGGAAAGCTAGATCAATAATGGCAACTCAAGAAGAAGACAATGAGCTTAGGAACCAACTGATTACCATGACTGAGGCATTAAAGGTTCTAACCCTCAAGATTGATGATCCTGTGAAAAAACAACAACAGATGGACCTCATGCAAGAGAGTCTGAGCAAACTGTCTAACGACTACAAGTTTCAAGGGATTAACTCACAAAGGGGTCTCGGTGGACAAGGATCTTCTTCCGCAAAATTTTAACGCCAACGACATCCCAAAATTCAAAGCAACTGCTAACCCTTACTTCCATTTAAGAGCCTTTGAAACAATAATGAGTATTAAGGTTATCGACAAGAAAGTGTTTCCCTCTCTGTTCTCACTACTCTCGAAACCGTTTGCCAACAATGGCGCCCATAGTAAACGCTTTCTTTGATAGATACAAATACAATATTCAAGTTGAGACTAACTATATGGAACTTGAAATACTCAAGCAGAGAGAGAATGAAAGTTTCACCTCTTTCTTTAACAAATGGAAAGAAACCTCTACTAAGATGATTGAGGTGCCAAGCGAAAAAAAGTCCGTAAGGTTATTCATAAAAAAAATTCAAGAAAAGTAATCCAATCATCTCAAATATCAGAATAATCTCCATACCTTCAAGGTCGTCTACGACATTGGAATTAATATTGAAAACGACCTGGCTAAGTTGAAAGCTGCCAACAATAACTCCAACAGTGCCTGGAAAGGCAAGAAGAACGTCAATCCTTCTTCTTCCAAAACCACCCACTCAAATAGTGTTGGCACCTTTAACTTAAGGGAAGTCCTTGCTATGAATAATCAAGGACAAAAGAAACCATTTAGGAGAAAATTTAATCTTATTGGTATGAGTTATGACACCGCATTTGACCGATTAAATGCAAAAGATCTTATAACTCCTATTGGACCATTTGGGGACCCACCAGTCGAGAAGAGGACGGCTAACTGGAACCCCAATGCACATTGCAAGTATCACCAAGGTAGGGGCCATCTTACCGAGAACCGTTGGAAGCTTAAAGAAGCTATCCAAGACTTAATCGACAATAATAAGCTACCATTGCCCCCTGCCAGTAAGAAGCCAAGTATTTATAATACGCCTCTCGCTCACTCCTTGGCCATCTCTGATGAGGAAAACGAGGTTGATCCTTCATCTCTCATCTAACTTGTCAAAGAAATCCATGCTATCAAAGAAGAGGAGGAGATCTTTTTCGACGCCATCAATAACCTTCCAGAATTAGCAAGTAAAGAGGACATACAATTGCTTACACTGTCTATGATGGAAGGATCAAACTTGCTACGTGAAGCCCTCGAAGTTGTAAAAGAACATCAGAAGAAGTATGACGAGATTCCACCCTCGAAAAATAAACCTAGGAAATAGCTCACATCCATGGGAACGACTTATGATGCGAAACACTTTCCTTTACAAGTAATCGATAAACCCAAGACCATTTGAATCATTCAAAACGACAGATAGATTTTATTGTTAATATCATCAATCAAGGGGTCACAATATTGAAAACTGTTTTAAATTTAAGGATTTAATTCTGATACTGATTGATGACAAGAAGCTAGTCAAAGTTCCACAAGATGAAGACGCAAATATTAATGGAGTTTTGGACAGCGAGGAAGAAGACGTTTATTTGAAAGACATTGTAGGACCTCCACCTTCGGTGTCATATGCCATGGATGAATTTTAGGTTGAAGAAGATTCATCAATAGACGTCCTCACAAGATCCGGGAGAATGCAACCTCCTGTTTCGACACAAACCATGCCAACCACACAACAAGTTCTCATACCTATCATAGAAGATAATGACATTGTCAAACAGTTCAAGAAAACAAAGGTTGAAATGAACGTATGAAAGCTTCTGGCAACGTCTTGAGAACATAGGTTGGCCGTAATGAATGCCTTGGATAAGATAGGGATAGATTCTAACACCACTCTTGAGGGGTTGGCTAATTTTTTCACAAGTGTTCTCCCTAGTCCTATCAACTTGATCACCTTTTCCGACAAGGATTTGCCTCCTGAAGGTGACTAGCTTTATAAGGCATTAAACGTCATAGTGGTTTGCAAGAGAATAAACGTCCCTATGACTCTTGTAGACAATGGATCAGCCATTAATGTATGTCCACTTAGAACTGCGAGAATGTTGGGCATAAGGGATGAAGACCTAACCGCGTCAACGCAAGGAATAAGAGCCTATGACAACATTCGTCGTCAAGCTCTTAGTAAAATTACTATGAATATAATGGCGGGAGCGATAGAACACGCTACTACGTTCCAAGTAGTAGATATTAAAGCTTTGTTCAATCTATTGTTGGGATGCCCTTGGCTTCATGACCTAAAGGTCGTCCCTTTATCTCTCCACCAACAAGTAAAGGCTATAGTTGGAGGAATTCCCATTACGATCGATGCTTCACCTTTGAGAATTAAAGCTATAGAGAATCCAATAATTATTGTGGAGCACGATGAAGATTTGTGGTGCTTTAATGAAGAGGTCTCCTTAATCGAGGAGGATGAAAGGACCCCTCTCTGCCACGACCCCCACTCCAATATGATCATAAACGGTATTCTGAATAAACAAGGACATTTTCGTGGGATGACCCTAGGAAAGATGAAAGGAATACCAAAACCGCTGAAATCACCTAGCCTCCCTAAATTAGACACTTTCGGACTTGGTTTCGAACCGACTCGGAAAGATCTCAAGCGAGCTCAGGAAAAGTCAAAGGCACGTAGGGACGCTCGCATCCAAAAGAAAGCAATCCCAATGGATCAGTATCCTCTTACCCTTAATGGACAATTTATAAAAGAAGGAGAGGACTATCCATGCTATGAATTCCCCGAACCATTTGTCGTAAATAGCATTAGGCAACCGGGATTTGAAATTTTCTTAGATTGCTACTTTATAGAAGAAATCCCAACTCCTTTCCATAAGGAGAAAGCACCTCCATGCTTTGACTTTAATGTCATGGGATTACTATTTGGGCGAGAAAAGGATGAGCCAACATACAAAGGGATAACTCCACGCTCATTTAGACAGTCCTACAAAGCAAAAGCTTTGATCCCTCAAAGATAACCACTCCAGCGAAAGGATCACTACAAGGGTGGTGCAAGACCGTCAAGGTTACTACTCCAAGTGGAAGGAAGATCTCCATCACACGGGGCAAGGACCGATGTTCGAAGAGTCATCTGAGTCAGAGTAAGAGTCGGAGTCTCTCCCTATAGAGTCATCTAAGTCCTTAGTTATAGTACCTCCTCCTTCTATCTCTTCCCCTAGGATAGTTAGTGATCAAGTCCCTGAGGACATATCCCTCTTTGATGTAATGATCTCAGAGTTTAATAATATGGCTTCGTCTCCTTACTCCTTATGTTCTTCTTTAACCCAAGATGACGAGCATTGCTAAACTAACAATGAAAAAGACAAAGAACTTAATAAAACAATGGAAACACTTGAAAAGAAAACACCGATAATTGAAGAAACTGAGACGGTTAATATATCAAATGATTCAACTAATAAAAGAGAAGTTAAAATCGGACTAACACTTAATGAACAAGAAAGAACTGATTTAATTAACTTTATTAAAGAATTCATCGATGTATTTTCTTAGTCATACGAAGATATGCCAGGCATTAATAGAGAAATAGCTCAACACACCATACCACTAATTCCAGGAATGAAACCCGTAAAACAAAAGTTACGTCGAATGAAACCCGACGTAGCTCTTAAAATAAAAGAGGAAGTTCAAAAACAAGAGACTTCAGGTTTCATCAAGGTATCTAAATACCATGAATGTGTCGCCAACGTCATCCCAGTTCCGAAAAAGGATGGAAGGGTAAGAATGTTTGTTGACTATGGAGATCTAAATAAGGCAAGTCTAAAGGACGACTTCCCTTTACCACACATCGATATTCTGGTGGATAACACAACAAATCATGCACTTCTCTCGTTCTTGGATGGATACGTGGGCTATAATCAGATTCTTATGGCGGAAGAAGACATGGAGAAAACAACCTTCATAACACCATGGGGTACTTACTGCTACACGGTGATCCCATTCGGGTAGAAAAACGCGGGTGCTACTTACCAACGAGCAGCGACTGCCTTCTTCATGACATGATGCATAAAGAAGTTGAAGTATACGTGGATGACATGATTGTGAAATCAAAAGATCGCCGAGGCCATCAAGTAGCCTTAAGAAAATTCTTCGAAAGGCTAAGAAAATACAACATGAGGTTGAATCCATCTAAGTGTGCTTTTGGAGTCACCTTAGGCAAACTTTTAGGCTACGTCATAAGCTCTAGAGGAATAGACATATACCCAACCAAGATCAAGGCAATCATGTCATTGCCACCGCCCAAAACCAAGAAGCAAATTCGAGGATTTATTGGCCGGTTGCAATACATAAGCAGGTTCATACCAAAATTGACGACAATATGTGAACCAATCTTTAAAAAGCTTAAAAAGAATGTACCGCTGATATGGGATGACGAGTGTCAAAGAGCCTTTGAAAAGATCAAAGCCTATCTCGCAAATCCTCCCGTATTAGCACCAGCAGTTCCGGGAATACCTCTTTGGCTGTACTTAACAGTTACCAAAGAGAAAATGGGAGCCATGCTAGCGCAAGAAGTAGAAGGCAAAGAAAATGTGATTTACTATCTAAGCAAGAAGATGCTTGAATATGAAGCACGCTATACACCACTTGAGAAATTATGCCTCGCTTTGGTGTGGGCCACAACCAAGTTAATACATTACATGCTCGTGCATACAGTCTTCGTAGTTTCTCGATTAGATCCACTCAAGTATTTATTTGAAAAATCTACACTCAATTGGCGCATATCAAGATGGATGTTTAACTTAGCCTAGTTCGATGTAAGGTTCATGCAACAAAAAGCTATCAAAGGATCTGTGGTATCGGATTTTCTAGCAGATTTTCCAATAGAAGACTCGACGCCAATACACGACAATGAATTTCCAGACGAAGACTTGATGGTCACTGAAGATGATACTTGGACCTTGTACTTCGATGGAGCTTCAAACTAAAAGGGATGTGGCATTTGAGTATTACTAGTATCACCTAGAGAAGAGCATATTCCAATCTCCATAAATCTTGGTTTCGACGTTACCAACAACGCTGCTGAATACAAGCATGCGTGGTAGACCTTGAAACAGCTTTGGCATTGGGAGTTAAAAAGTTACGGATATTCGGGGACTCTTCATTGATCATCAATCAAATCTCCAAAAGGTGGAAAGTAAGGAGTGAAAGTCTAGCCCCTTACCAAACTTATTGTGAAACCCTTACTAATCAGTTAGAAAAGGTAGAATACACATACCTACCTAGAGAAGAAAATCAATTTGCTAATGCCTTGGCAAGACTAGCCTCAATGGTTAGGATTCCTACGGAAATCGAGCAAATGCCTTAAATTATAGAAAAAAAGGCACAAACCGGCCTATATTCAAGCTATAGAAGATGATGAAGTAATCCAGGATGTTGAAGAAGAAGAAGAAGAAGAAGAAGAAGAACCGTGGTATACGGATATACTCAATTATGTCACAAAAGGAGAATACCCTCCACATGATGACAAAAGAGCAAAACGAGCATTAAGACTCTTGGCTTCCCAATACGTACTCATAGACAACGAGCGACACAAAAGGGTAACTAAGGGTCGAGCTCTCTTATGTGTAAGAAAAAAGGATGCCCAAAGATCAATGAGGATAGTCCACGAAAGAATTTGTGGAACTCACGTAAATGGCAAAATGTTAGTCCAAAAGATAATGCTAGAAGAATACTATTGTACTACAATGAATAGGGATTGCCATCAATACGTAAAAAGATGCTCTAAGTGCTTAATCTACGCTAATATTCAACATGTTCCTCCTTCTTCGCTCTACACCTACACGTCACCATGGCCATTCTCTACATGCGGAATTGACATCATCGGCAAAATCACTCCCCCAGGAACAAGAGGTCACAAATATATCTTAGTTGCAATTGATTACATCACAAAGTGGGTCGAAGCACAATCATACGCTAAACTCACTACAAAACATGTAGCACTCTTTATCGAAAGAAATATTATTTATCAATATGAAGTCCCACATGAAATGATAAGTGACAACGGAACTCACTTTCAAGCCGAATGAGAAGAATTCCTACAAAAATATGGTATTCAACATCATCATTCTTCTACTTATAAGTATCATTGGACCCAAATTATGGACCTAAAATAATTCATTTCGTGTCCTAAAATATTATTTGGGTCCAATGATTGAATAGTTTCATGGCGCTTAAAAGAGCTTTCCAACGATATTTTATAAGCCCAAATCTGAGTTATAACGAATAAGTTATGGCCAAAATATTAAATTGAGCCCAAACCGAACCTTAGCCACCTTACCTACGACCCAATGATCATGTGGTGGGTCCAAATAATTTAATCCAATTCCTAAAACAATTAAGTTTAATTATAAGCTTTTATAAGTTTCTAAAAGATACTAATTATCCTTTTTGAAAAGATAAGATTAAATAGTTTAAAATTGAATAAAACTTTTCTTTTTGAAAATCCTGTTTCTATCCGAATTGAAAGACGTTCAAAGATTGAAAGATATTTTTTTTGTGCCTCATATTTTTTATCCAAATTTTGTATGGTTGGATATCCCTTGAAATTTTCTTTAAAATGATATATTATAATATCAATTCCAAGCTATAACGGAAAAGATATGAATAAAATGTCAAACTTTATCCAAAACTGACACCGTCTCACTATTTTGGCTATATCTTTTATTATATATAATATTATAATATGATTCACATTTGGTTAGAAATTATACTTCAAGATCTTTCTAACAATATATTATTTATCTTATTCCGATTTCTGGATCAAAAGATATAATAAAAACAAAACCGTAAAAACTGTTGTCTATCGCAAGAGTTTTATCTAATTCGAATTCTTATCTTTTCTTGATTCTTCGACCCTCTTTTTTCTCTATAAATAGAGGTCATATCACCCCTTTTTCAATCATCAACAACCTTGATCACAAAATAATTCTCTTTTCCCTCTTTAGCCTAAATACTAGCCACCCTATTCTCTCAAAATACTTCACCTAAGCACTCCAAGGAGTCCATACAATACCTGAAGTTCAATACTTTAACCAAGGCGTGAAAGGTATAATTGACTGAGGGTTTGGACCAAATAAAGTCTATATTTATTTAATTTAATTTATATTTTTATTGAAGTTACTAACAGTTTATTCATGATCTAGCAATTCAAGGAAGCGCGGAAAGTGAGTAATTAATCACTTGATTACTCTTATTTTTATTCTTATTGTTAGTATCATGATTAAGGTTATGTTATATTTGATTATGACTAACGCTATTATTGTTAAATTTCTTCCAATATTAATGTTTACCCTATTATTTTTATGATCACCATATTGCATGTTTAAAGGGAATATGTAATTGAAAATGACGCCTAATAAGATAATTTGGATGACTGGTTTAGGTTCCTTTTAAATCTTATTGTTTAATCAAGTGGTCACGATATTTTAGAATTATATGTTGCATTAATATTCAACCAATTTAGCGTAATAATAGTTTGGAGCGAATTGAATATTTTGTTTGTATGCCTTTGAGATCGCATGAATCATTTTTCACTATAAGAATCGAGTAGAGGCCAATACGGGCGAATGTGACTCCATGACTCACTTCGTACCATCATCTCCGATCCTTCTTTCGTGGTTCTGAACCATATGAAGTTAGTAAGCTCATGGATTATGAATGGTGTGTAACCTTCACGGGTCAATCGTTGTTGCCTTCGTTGTCCCTTATTCGTGGTTGCCTTAAATGATCCGTGAACGGTTTACAAGTTCCTTAAAAAAACTTGTTGGCGGCTCCCTACTTTCCTTCTCCCTAATCGTATATGTCAATTCCTACTTCCTATGAGTGCCAAGCATATTCACACATGCATTTAACGTAGGCGCACTTCGAGCGCCGCCTACAATTTGGCGACTCCACTGGGGAGGATTCTTGGTTATTTATCGATTTGAGTGATCGGTATTTAATTGAGATGAGTGGATGAGACTTGAAAGATTCTTGAAGAATATTACTGTGATTTAATTGGCATTGTCACATATGCATATGCGTTTTAGCTTACCCATTTTGCCACAATAGTACGTGTTCTACATATGTGGCTAGCCCGGGGGATTTATGCTCTATCAACTCGAAAACGCTCATGGCAATAAGGGTTCATCCGAGTATTTAAATCCACCTAAACCATGGAGTCGAGTTCGATTTCATCACGAACTTGCGGAGCCGCCCGTTGGCATACAACCTCAAGGGAGGCTGCCTTGCTAACGCGTCCAAACTCTTGACCATGGTACCCTTTGACACCCAAAAGCTTGACCATAGTAGAACATAGAACTTGACTTTAGGTTGCAAACTTCATTGCATCATGCGTGACGATATGCTTAAATGTGCATTTTTTTATTGAATTTTTTTAATTATTTTTTTCTCTTATCAAACCCTTTTTTTTTTAATTATTAGAGTCGAGCCATAGTTTTTTTTTTTTTTTTTTTTTGAGTCACCCGGATTTTTATTCCCGTATACTCCACAAGAGTCAACCTGTTTTGGTCATAGCCGGAGTTCTAGAAAGAGTTACGTGTCGTGCCACATATGGATCTGTAGGCCCAAGTTTTATCATTGATTTAGAGTTAGTTTAGTCTAAATCAGAGTCACAGATCAAAATTTATAAACGATTTACTACAGTCTGTCCAGTTTAGATTTCTTTTTAGCGTCAACTTTCTTTTGTTTTATTTTTTTAAAATTTTTTTATATCTTTTCGTGTCAAGCTAGTATTAACCAAATCCTTTAATCTCTGTCAACTCATATAACATAGGATTATTGATTTTTATTTTATTTATTTATTTTTTAATACCCTTGAGTCCTAACCCTTCTAGAATTCTAGTCCTCTTCCTAGCGCTAACCTTAACATGTGTTCTTTGTCTTTGATTGTGGTTGATCTTATTTATGACTAATGATTTCCAATGGACCGTTTTCACCTAGTAAATAGCATAAACATTAAAATTGGACAAAATTAATCAAGTTAGTTTTTCTTTTAGTCTTCAGTGCTATTTGGTCATTGGGTCCTTTGTTTTTCACAACGTCCTCATGTCTAGTCATGCGATCATACCACGACTCTTAATAAACTCACCTAATCACACATGTTGAGTCAATTCACACACTTTCTCTTCGAGTAATGCACTATATTTTTTATAATCGTATATTAGGACCATGCATGCGTCATTTTCCGTTGTAATATGAATGAGTGGAGTATTTCCCATCAGATTTCAAAATTGTTTCATACACTCTTCCTTTCCAATCCGAGTATTGAGTGAATGCATTAAGTGAAATCATCCATACACAGTACTTGAGTCTAAAATCACGAGGCAATAGTTGGAAGAATAAGGGGAACGTCATTCCTTTCTTCTTTTCTTCTAATCAAAGCATCAACAACAAAAAATTTCTTGTCCCCCCTAGCGATAACAAGTAATTCATAAGCAACCATGAAGACGAAGCACAAGAAAAGTTTCCATACAAGATTTCATGCTTTTTTTCTTCTTTTGTTTCAACCCTCTCCCCTAATAAGTCTTGCATAGGTTCACATTATCCATGTGTACTGTCTATGTGTCATATTTCTTACCTTTTCCATCAATGAGCATTCCTTTCCTTTGCAATCGATCATCGAATTCATTCTTAAAAAAAAAAAGAAAAAAAAATCAATTCTGAACTAAACACAAGTTACACCAATGACTTGAGGCACCTTTGCAACCCTATCATTCCCTATTAACAGCTCAATAACATATTCATTTTTTCGTCAACCACTTTGAGCCTCGTCTAACGATTGACCTTATTTATTCAACCCACATTCACTTAACCATAGGATAGGAAGGTGAGCAATTTGTGTAACAGTTAGAAAGCAAGTTCAAATTAAAAAAAAAAGGGAAAAGAATAAGTAAATAAATAAAAAAAAATAAAATAAAATAAAAAACAATGTCTAAAGGCAAGTGTTCCAATGTCTTTGATTTGAACATGTCTCAAATTGCGTCTCTCATCGAGTGCTTAGTACCGTGCCTGAGAAACATGAATGCTAAGTGAGTGATGGACCGCTTGGTCTGAGATTGCCTACATTGATTTACAAGAATGGAAAAAAAAAAAAAAGGAAATTCAAAAAAAAAAAAAAAAAAAGTATGAAAAATAAAACTTGCAATGGCTAATAAATAATTGCATATCTTGGGGGCTTCTCTCGGGTCTTGAGCCGTTTAATCCTTTCTTCCTTAAACCTTCAGCTTAACCACATTACAACCCTTAAAAGATCTCTTTGAGGTGTACACACACTTGTGCAAATTTCGGTTAGAGCTACGTTCGGCCTGATTCCTAAAAGATACGTAGGCAACCTCACATTGAGTTGCGGCCACATTCATATGCATGATCGAGTCGAAGAATATCCAATGCTTAATCCTATGAACCTACCCATTTAAACCACGATTTGGGGGCTTGAACCCACATCATTTAGCCTACCTAGATTAAAGAGTCATCATCTTTGACTCTTCTCACATCTCTTTCCATCGCCATAACCCTTGCAGCCAGCCTTAGTATCACATTCACAAACTTCACTCACACTTCCATATCTATATCAATAATCCTTCCCTTTAAGAGTCTTTTATCATGAAATCTTGTTTCCCTACCGCGCATGATTCATCATATTTCAAGATAACATTCATTAGAAAAAACGTTGTATACTTGCTTAGCTTCCTGACCTGAGAAATATTCATTGTTTCATGCATCGCATAATGTGCTGAGATACTATATATCAATGATTTGTAATCATACAAAGCATATCGTTCTTAGCTCCTTGACCTAAGAAACATTCATTATGCAATACTCATCAATCATTTTATCAATATACGTGCTTAGCTTCCAGACCTAAGTGACGTTCAAGATCGCTTCTTTACACCATATATGATGCTTACCTCCATGACCTAAGTTCATTCATCTATTGTGTCACATGATGTAATTGTCCTTAGCCTCCTAGCCTAAGAACATTCATTATGCATACATTATTTTCAAGACAAGCAATTCAATCCATACGATTCATTTTGTCTTGCTTAAGGAGGAAGTTCAAAACTTCTTCCCTTTTTCATTATTTTCTTTTTGGGAAGTTAAAAAACTTTTTCAAAATTTTTATCGAGGGAAGTTCGAAAACAAAACTTCATTTTTCACGTTTTTATTTTTCGAGAGAAAGTCAGTATCTTCCACTCGTCTCATGACAAATATTGACATAAATTTTTTGCTTTTGCATCTTTGTTTGCTTGTGTCTGCACACACACATATACACACACACACTCACAAGTCATACACATGTCATGTCACATCAAGTCAAACTTGGTCAAGTAAGTGATCAAGTCAATCACAATATATACGAGTCCATTGGCAAATTTATTTTTGCTGGTCTCATCTACAGCCCACGTCCGGGGACAAGCAGACCAACTACAACCCACGTCCGGGGACAAGAGGACCATCTACAGCCCACGTCCGAGGAAAAGCAGACCATCTACAACCCACGTCTAGGGATAAGCAGACCATGTACAACCCACGTCCGGGCACAAGCGGACCATGTACATCCCACGTCCGCGGACAAGCGGACCATCTACAACCCATGTCCGGGGACAAGTGAACCATCTACAGCCCACGTCCGGGGACAAGCGGACCATCTAAAGCCCACATTCCGGGACAAGCGAATCATTTACAACCCACGTTCGGGGACAAGCGAACCAACTACAGCCTACGTCCGGGAACAAGCGGACCATCTACAACCAACGTTCGGGGACAATCGAACCACCATCATTTCATGACGCAAGGTTCTCGATACATAGAGACTTGCAATCTCATGATCTGTCGGCTTTCCTCAAGCATGGAAAGCATTATCGGTGGATTTCTTCAAGCATAGAAAAACGCCAAAATCATATGTCGACTTTCCTCAAGCATGGAAAGTGTCATCCGGTAGGTTTCTTCAGGCTTAGAAAGCTACCAAACTCATCTGTCAACTTTCCTTAAGCATGGAAAGCATTTCAAAAAAACGTCATCTGGTGGATTCCTTCAAGCATAGGAAAATACCAAACTCAATTGTCACCGATACACTGGTGTCGGATAAGCGTTCTATCCCTTTACTCTTTTATCTGTGGAATTAACAATTTCTACAGGTATTGGCGTATACAAAGTGATTTAGGATCACCGAACGTCTTAAATCATTCTCCGTCCCTATCAACTACTTTGACTATCATTTTCGAAACTGACGTTTCTACAAAATCATTCAAAGTGGGGGCTTCTGTAGACACCTAAAATGTCTCCCCAAAACCAAACCCGATGATGAACAACCTTTCACCGCCATTATTGGTCGGGTTGAGTATTTAATCTTGGTATGCTTAAATCCATATTTCAATTTCATAAACCAACCCAATTCCTAGCCCATTTCCACAAACCATAACTTATTTTCTTCTTTTCGTGCCTTTAAACACAAAATAATTCATTTCGTGTCCTTTTTATAAAAACGTTTATTTCAGTTTTTTTTGTCCATAATCTAGGTCTAATGATTAAATATTTGGATGGGGATTTAAAATATCTTTCCAACGGTATATTATAAGCCCAAATCCGAGTTATAACGAAAAAGTTATGGCCAAAATATTAAACTGAGCCCAAACCAAACCTAAGCCCACCTTACCTACGACCAAATGATAATGTGGAGGGTCCAAATAATTTAATCCCATTCCTAAACCAATTAAGATTGATTAGAAGCTTCTATAAGTTTCTAAAAGATCCTAATTATCCTTTTTGAAAAGATAAGATTAAAGAGTTTGAAATTGAATAAAACTTTTCTTTTTGAAAATCCTATTTTTATCCGAATTGAAAGACGATCAAAGATAGACAGATATTATTTTCCTGCCTCATATTTTTTATCCAAATTTTATATGGTTGGATATCCCTTGAAATTATCTTTCCAATGATATATTTTAATATCAATTCTGAGCTATAACGGAAAAGATATGAATAAAATGTCAAACTCTATCTTAGAGAAGCGTTTCTTCCTTCACATGAAGTAATTTGGAGTATATTTCTCAATATTGTCCGAGGGCTAATTAATTCTAGTCTTTCCATTAGCCACATCTGTAAAAAAAATTCAATACAAATAAATTATTATTACTATACAAAAATATATTTTTGATTTTTGTAATTAAAAATATTATTTTTCTACCTGTAATAAAATTGGAGAGCCCCGGAAAGGAGCTTTTGGATTCTTCTTTAATTCATCAAGACTAAGCATAGTCTCTCCAACTATTATGGGCATTGGATTTCTCCCAGATTCAATCTTCTCTAAAACATTGGATATAATTGTTTGACCCTCATTATTTTTACCACTAGTGAAAAAATATTGATTAAGCATGCAAAAGAGAAAAGCTCTTCTTCTACAAACATGAAAAGACTCAGAATAAGGTCTATCAAAATAATGGTGAGCGAATTCCTTCAAATTAACTATGCTACCGACTAGTATTTTTTGTTAGATCTTTGTCTTTTAAGTTGAAGAAGCGTTCAAAATCCTTATAATAATATTTGTTTATTCTACAGATTACTACAAGATCTAATGCAGGGAAGCCTAAAATAGCACCGAATTCTTCCGACAAGGGGCTAATTTCATCATACCCTAATCTAAATCAATGAGTATCTACATCCCAATATTCTAGAGAGGTATGAATAAAATCTAAATCAATATCTACCCCTTTGACACCATAAATACCCCCTAGGTGAAACACATCTAACTCTTTTCTCTCCTTGGCATTAAGAGACCAACACCATTCATGAGTGAAGTTGGTAAAACTTTTAGAGACTAGAGACATGATTTTTATTTTTTCAAGAGCTAAAAAAGTATTTAATCTGCTGAAATTATGAAGAAAATCGGTTGGGCAGGGGGCTATTTATACACAAAATCGGCGCAGTTTTAATCCGAGAAGGATTCAGAGCCAGCGCTCATTAGCGCCACGCGCCTAACATTGGCGCCTGGCGCCAAACGCTACGCGTGGCGCCTGGCGCTACATCAACACGCGTGGCGCCAGTTGGCGCTAACGTGTTTTATAATTTGAGCTTTCTAAAACCGCGTTTTTGACATAATTCAAATCCGACCCCGACTTTACGGCCTTTTTATGCTTCTTTTATATCTTCTCTTTTAAAAGTTTTCATTTTTTCTTCTTCTTAATTAATATAACTATTATATTAATTTAAATAATTTTTTTTCGGATTTTAATTTCCAATGTTTTTACAACTCCAATATTTTTTATTTTTTTATTTTTTTTTATTTTTAGATTTTTTTTCATTTTTCCTTTTTGGGGAAGAAAGTCGGATACCCTCCATCAATAATAAAAAGGAAAAATACACTTTAATAATCCCAACTATAAGTGATTTATCTACAATAATCTCAACTATCGTTTATTCTACAATATTCCCAACTATTAGGTTAGTTTTCCTCCAACTATTTTTAATTGGCGCCGTTGCCGGGGGAAAATAAAACAGGGGAATAAACGCGTGGTCAATTGTCTATCCCTAGATCAAATATACAATTTATACAACCTAAACAAACCTAATACGAGTATAAGGCAAGCATAGGGGTTGAACCACAGAGAACGGATAAACACCACCAAATGTTATCGAGAATTAAGCTAGTCCGGAATAGGAGATAAATAAACTAAAGTCTAAATATGCTAAAACAAGAAATAAAACACTAAGGGAAATGGTTTAGGTATAGCATTCACTTGAACATAAACAAAGGCATAGAAATTGAATTAATTATGAACTAAACATGCTCGAATATCAAAATAAAGGATCCAATCTAGCCGCCTTCCGGGGTCAATTGGCTTCTCCTAACATAGCCTCTATGTTTCCACATTAGAGCCATATACTAGGAGGTACTATTACATAACAATCGATAATAATGAGCCTAAACTAAGTCAACTTCCGTTTCTTGTTAGCAAAGATTCACCTTTAATCACCCAACAATGTGCACTTGCAAGAAGATTAAAGAATATCAAGCATATAAAGACTTTAATCACAAAAAAATCAATTCTAAACCCTAGAACATGGTCAAGGTCCAACTACACCACAACCATCCCCTTAATGGGGAAATTACTCACTAATCATGCTAATAACAAGATTAATTAACAAACAATCTAGAATAAACATGATTAACAAGCAATACCAACACCTAAAATAATAATCAAAATAAAACAAATAAAAATAGAGGAGAGAGAGTTAGAGATTCTCATTGATTGAATGTGAAAATCGACAAACAAGATAGTCAATCTTCTTCTTCAATATCCAAGCTCAACTATGGTGAAACCCTCACTTTCTCTCTCTAAACTATCCTAATCCTAACCTAAACCTAGAGAAAGAAGCTCTCCTAAAACTAATTAGAGAATGGAATAGATGGTTAAAAAATATGTTTTTTTTTTCTAATTACCCCAAAAATGGGTATTTATACTAACTTAATAAAACTAGGAAAAATAGAAAAAAGAAGGAAATAAATAAAGAAAGAAAAAGGAAATAAAAAGAAAATAAAATAGAAAAGAAATAAAAGAGAAAATAAATAAGAAAAGGAAAAGCAAAAGAAATAAAAATAAAAGAAAAAGAAAAATAAACCCACAAATCCCCCAAAAACCATCAGACCCCGATTTCCCCTTCTTCGAAATCTATGGCTGCTGCTATCATCATCATCGAACAACCATCATTAACGGCCATCATCATTACAAATCAAAATCAACGGTAATCACCAAGCTCTAATTGTTTGCTCTCACTAATTATCACGTGGGAAGCTCGTGAAGTGGTTCGGTCGAACCATGGGTTGGTGTGGCCGAACTACGGGGTTGGTTCGGTCGAACCGTGGGTGTGTTCGACCATACCTCTTCAATTTACAGAACATGAAAGTCTCTTACTCGTGCTTCGACCGAACTCTCAACGGTTTGCCCGAACCCGCTCAATTTATGATTTGCTCTGATTTTTGGGTGAAAATAGCGGAATCGGGTGAGTAATTGTGGTGGACTGGTGGCGGCAGGGTTTTCTGGTTGTTGGGTACGAAGGGTGGACGGAGGAGGTTAATTGGTGGGCAGATTTGGTTGGTGGTGCTAGTGGTTGATGGTGCAGGTGGTTGATGGTGCGTGTGAGTGTGAGTGAGTAGGGGATAATTGGGGTGTTGGTGGTTTCAATTGCGGGGTGTTGAAGGTGGCATGGCTGGTGAGTGGCTGGTGAGGCTGTGCGTGAAGGTGGTTGGCTGGAGGTGGCTGCGATGAATTAGAGTTGCGCTAAGAGCTGGTGCGTGGATTGGGTGGCAGCATGGGAGTTGTGTGGCTACTGCAATTGGTGGTCAGATGCGTGGGAGCTGGAGGTGGGGAGAAATCGTGGCTGCTAATTTTTAATGGTGGTGAGATGGAGGTCGCAGGTGGCGCTGCTGTTGCGGTTGGTGGTGATGTGAGGGTGGCAGCAGGTGAGTGAATTGGAGCAGGGGGGGTTTTGGTTTGTGGTGTGCGTGAGAACAAGGGGTAATGGGGGCTGTGATTGGAGGAGCTGATGGTTTTGGTGCTGGTTGGTGCTGGTGTGTGTGGTGTTTGGGGGGTTACAGGCTAGAGGTATGGTTGTTGTTGGTTTGTGGGAACGGTGGGCTGCTGTGTGCGTGAGGGAGCAGGGGAGTGAGGTGTTGTTGTGGTGGAGGATAAGGGAAATAGAGAGGAAGAGTGTGGTGAAGGATATGGGTAAGCAGGTTGGTTCTTGCAGCAGTGGAGCTGGCAGCATGCTCATGAAATGGGGTATGGCGTTTGACTCAAATTGAAACCCGAACTCCTACACACAAAACCGAGAAAGGATTGGGACAAAGAAAAAGAATAAAATAAAATAAAAATAAATAAAGGACGAAATAAAACAAAACCAAGACAAATAAAATAAAATAAATAAAATAAAATAGAAAATAAGAGACATAAAACTAAACTAAAAATAATTAAATCTACGCAAGCAAATAAAATAAAATAAAATACGAAAATAGACTAACACTAATATAATAAAGAAACTAAACCAAAACATTCCAAAATTACCAAAATAAACTAGAAACTTTATTAAAGAGAAAACAACAGAATAATAAAATGTCACTTATTAGCTACTTAACGAAAAGTAAAAAACTGAAAATCAAACCGCTACCTCCTCAGCCAGTACAGGGACTAGAGCTAACAACGGCAGTAGCTCCTCCTCATAGCACCGCCCAGGGATCGTGTAAGATCGCCAAGTGGTACCAGCTCCCTTTGACATGCTCACCAACCTCGCGACATTAAACATGTGGCGCGGTGGAGGAGCAAGAACGACAAAAGTATCTGAAGAATGCTGAATAGCAACCCTCTCTCCAAGACCAGCGATCGCTCCATATGTCCCTAAGAAATAGCGACGCTTAGCGGAATACTGCGCGGCTAGCCCAGGGACAGCCAAGTCGACCCACGGCCGGTACAACACGTCAAGCTCCTACAAAGAACACCTATCAGACAAGAATCTATCAAAGGTATCACAAAATGTTCAAATATGTAAAGAACCATACTGAGATAATCCAACCCAGGACATAAGAAGTGGACATCCCAACACGGCGGCTTCCCCAGGAAGTACTCACTGGAAATCTACGCGGCGACGGTCTCACCGGCGCAGCTGAGGGAAAGTACTCGTAGAAATAGATCTACAAAAGGCAAAAATTATCAACGAGTGCTAACTAAAGCTTAGAGCTACACTTTACAGGAAATAAGGTATACCTCTACGACCCTCCAAAATCAAGATAGAGCAATGTTCCCTGTGAAGGACCGATGTCGAGACGAGTCCCGTAACGCTCGGATGAAGTTAGAAGAGGCCAAGCTGGCCCAGTCGTAAGTCCTGATCCGGTGTAGATCACGGATAGTAGGAAGGTAGTAAAGTAGCGCTCTACTACCCTTGTCAGGGGAGAACGTCCCTGACAGCAAGATGAGTACAAAGATGCGCACCCGCTGCTCTCGGGTAGTTGCATCATCATCAAAAGCCGATGCTAGAGTCGAGCGGCGAATCCCCCTCGCGCTTAGCTCCACCTCAGCTCGAGCCCGAACAACAATCAAACCCAACAACTACTCGACCTCGAGAGAAAAAGCGTTGATCTTATTGTTGAACGGCAGCGCCACATAGCCAAACTTCAATCCTGTAATGAGACTGAAATTGGTCGGGGTGACCATCATCTCACCCCAGGGAAGTGGAAAGTGTTGGTGGTGTCCCAAAAGAACTCCACCATTGCACGAACCACATAGTGACCCCCGCTAGAGGCAATCAAGGCCTCTATGGTCTCGAAGAGTGCAGTCAGTGTGCAAGACTCCCATAGAAGTCTCACCTTGTCGTCATTGGCGATGTACATCTTGTACAGGTCGCCCAAGGTTTCGCAACCGGAACCATGGCATCGCGTCCTCACCCTCTCAGAGATGTGGTGGACGGGAGAGAAGTACAAAGTCCGCTCATCCCACTCAGGGAGTCGGCCGAGCGAAGTGAACGGATTAGCGTCGTCCTCTACGGGCTCATGCTCCCGTCGAACGTCTCGGGACCGCGAACCCAAACCTCGCTGTCTAGCAATGCTACATTGTGCAAAATCATCATAAATTAAAGTTCTATAGTATCTAAGGTTCACCTAGCTGCATGATACTAAAACATAGCACAAATTCAAATTGAGCATATACGGCATTTTTCAAGGATTCAAAAAAAATCTTGCAATACTATAGTAATTATAGTGACAAATTGGACAAGAATTGCTACAAAAACATCAAGAACAAGCCACATTATTTTCCCGACCTTAAGAGGTCCAACAATGGTGATTTGTTCGTTTCTTAACCAAATTGAGTCAAACAAGTCTCAAATCACTCCCAAAGCAATATATAAACATAATCATGCAATTTCATGGCATAAAATTTTATTAACAAAGAGAATTTAGCAATTTAAATTTTGAATTTATAGAAATTCGTAAACAAATACATGCAAAATTCATTAAAACTGGCGTGAGTTTGGAGGAAACTTACATAGATCGCGAAAATGAATGCAATAAGCTTTGATTTGCAACAAATTAGAGTGAATTCGGTTAAGAAACGAACAAAAACGAGCCAAATGATGTTCTGAGCAATTCTTGAGCAAAAACACGAGCAGCAGCACCGGAAATGAAGAAGAGAAGGGTATTTATGGAAAAACGGACTCTAGCGCCAAGCGAAAGACCTTTGCGTCAGTCCATAAGGCTTAGCGCCTTGCGCTAGTTCCAGCGTCTAACGCTACAGCCAAATATGCGGTGCTAGCAGTGTTTCAGCGGCGCCAGACTGTTCAGCCACTCAGTACGGTTGTTTCAACCTCTTGCAATATATTTTAAGCCCCTTGGTACGCCACTTAGCCCCTCTATGTGATTTGCATGATTGTAGTAATCGGCTTGATTACAATTACATAAAGTGATCGACCTGATGAATAATCGTCTCACTTAGCTTAAAGAGTCTAAGCATTGGCTCATTCAGCAAGGCACCGACATACTGGTTCATTCAGCAAGGCACCGACATACCGGTTCATTCAGCGCAAGGCACCGACATACAGGTTTAAAAACAGCAGAAGCGCCGACGTACTGGCATAACGGAAGAAAAGTTCAAGCGAGCTTTTAAAGATCGACAAGCGTACCTTTCGCGTTAACACCCATTTGTGTCTCCTCAAAACCAAACCCAGTGATGAGTACCTTTCGCGTTGAATCATAATCGAATGAAGTGAAAGTGTGGAAAGTTTAGTGTTGCGGATAGTTTTAATTTTTTTTCTCTTCTAGTTCCCGAAGCCAGGTCACCCAAGTGGGACCCCAATAAGCACTGCAAATATCACTAAGGAAAGAGTCACGACACTGAGCAGTGTTGGAAACTCAAAGAAGCTATTCAAGATCTGATCAATAACAATGAAACTTCTGAAATTCTAGCCATCAAAGAAGATCAGGCATCCTTCGATCCATCACTTCTTATCACACCTGTAGTTGACCCCATGATCGAGACAACTTATATAACCTCTCTCGATGAAGTGGCCATGATTGGGGGGGATGAAAGTCTTTTCTTAGATAATATCAGGGAAGACTTGTCAAGTATAAAAGAGGACATTCAAAAACTGCAAGATGTTGTTGTCATGCTCCTAAATATGGTAGAAGGATTAGCAAATCGGGTGATGGTCATCGAACAAAATCCTCGCCAAGGGTTTAATGAAGAACTCAATGCTCCTAAGCCACGGGCAAAACGGACCATTGAAGAATACACACCCATAGGAATGACTTACAATGAAGCTTTTGACTGTCTTCATGATCAAGGTCATATTCACTCCATTGGTCCCAGTCAAGACCCTCCATCTGAAAAACGTTTTGGATCCAAATTCCTATTGTCGGTACCATAGAGGTCGCGGTCACACTACCGAAAAATGTCTCTCCCTTAAGGATCATGTTCAAGACTTCATTGATTCTAATCTCCTTTATGTTTCTCTACGCGACAAAAAGGCCAAGATTAGTAACGTTAATAACAGTGCCTGTAAAGGGAAGAAGAACGACTATCCTTCTTCTTCCGAAAACACCTACTCGAGTAACAGTGTTGGTACTATTGACCTTAATGAGATCTTAAGATTTAGAAAGCAACAAAAAGGGATTTTACCCCTATTGGAATTAGCTACGATGATGCTTTCGATCGACTCCATGGCAAGGGACTCATTACTCATATTGGACCTCTTCAATATCCCCCGCTTGAGAAGAGGTTGCCTAGTTGGAATCCAAATGTGCGCTGTAAGTACCATCAAGGTAGGGGTCATGCTACTGAGAGTTGTTGGAAGCTAAAGGAGGCTATCCAACATTTGATTGATAATAACAAGCTTCCCACACCTCCAGTTAACAAGAAGAGCGAGTGATGATAAAGCAAACAACACAGGACAAGAGGAGAACTTCAATGATGAGATTTCATGACATCTTCTTTCTTTTTCTTTATTTACCCTTTCCCCAATAAGTCTAGCATAAGAACTTTTCTTTTCCCTTAGATTAATTTTGTAGATTCTTTCTTTTCCCCTTTTTAATAAAATGAGCATTTATTCTATTACATATGATCATTTCATTATATTGCATCAAAAAAAAATTTAAAAAAAAAAATCCATGTCGAGCTAAGCACAAGGTATACCAATGATTTGAGGCACCCCTTGTAGCCACATCATATTACCTTTCACCCTTCAAATATGCAATCTTTTTTTTTATAAGCCACTTTGAGCCTTGCCTAATGATAGACTTTTCATTTTTCAACCCATATCTAACTAACCTTGGGATGGGATGATGTACAACTTATGCAATTTTCAATTTCATTAAAAGCTTGAGTGAATAAAAAAAATAGCAATTAAAAATAAATCAAAGTGTACAAAAGGGTGAGTGTTCCAATGACTTTGATATGAAAATATCTTTGATAAGAACACGTGTCAGATTGCGTCTCTTATCGAGTGCTCGGTACCGTGCCTGAGAAACATGAATGCCAAGTGATTGATAGACCGCATGATCGCGATTGCCCACACTTATAAAATAAATGCTAAAGCAAAAGAGAAAAGATAGCTAAAAAAGAGTTAAAGTCCTCAAGCATAAAAATATAAATACTCAAAAAGCAAAGTTGCACACCTTAGGGGCTTATCGAGGGTCTTGAGCCTTTATCCCCTTCTTCTATAACCTTTAGCCTAACCACGTTACAACCCTTAAAAAGATCTTTGTGAGGTATACACATACTTGTGCGAGGTTCGACTTGAGCTACGTTCGGCCTAATTCCTAACGGATACGTAGGCAACCTCACATCGATGTGCGGCCGTAATAAAAATGCATTCATACTCAAATTCACACACTTACACCATGATCATATCAAGGGATCTCCTATGCTCATCCCTATCCATGTAGAGCTAGACTTGGGGGCTTGATCCCCACATCATTAGCCTACCTAGCTTAAGAGTCATCACCATTCGACTCTTTTAAAAAATAATATCTTTCCACACGCTTAGGCTTTGCCACCTAACTTTAGTATCACATTCACACACATCACACATACATGACCAAATATACTTCCCTTAGGAACCCTTTGTCATGGAATCTTAATACAACACTAAAGCATGCCTTGTCATATCAACATCACTTATCAATCATAATTTTCACTACATCAAAAAGTATGAAGTGCTTAGCCTCCGTGCCTAAGTTACCCAAATACTTTCATCATTGAGTCAACCATTAAGATAGCCTAGGATGGATTAATCCTTGCACCTTGAGAGATAGTATCAAATAACATTTGATTAAGCTTATTCAACAAGCACCTTCAAAAACTTCGATTCTTTTTCGCGTCTTTCTTTTTTCGGGAGAAAGTCGGTACACTCCACAAAAACGACGGGAAATTTTTGCTTTTTTGCATTTTTGAGTCACATTGAATCAACACTATGCACACATGGGTCATGAGTCACACGTTTCATTTCACTTCGAGTCGAGTTAACCTCGAGTCAATCACAACGAGTCAAGTTTATACCTTGAGTCATGTCAAATCAATGAGTCAAGCAACGTTAAACCTTAGGTCAACCCTAAGATAATTAAAGAGAATAGCAAAGTTCTATACTAAAAAATAAATATAGGTGCAGTAGAATGGGGAAGACCCTACTCCAGCGCCAGATGACAACATCTAGCGTCTAGCAGCAGGTTTTAGCGCTTGACGCTTGATCCCAACGTCTGGCGACAGAGCCAGTTCTTGGCGCCAGAGATATTTCAGCTGCGATAGAGCTCAAAGCCTCTCACAATGGTGATTTCGACCTCATACAACAATTTCGGGTTCCTTGGTGCGCCAGTTAGCTCTTATGAGCAAATTGACATGATTAAGTACTCTGTTTAATTACAATCACAATAAGTGATCGACCTGATGAAAGATCGTCTCACTTAGCTTAAAGCACCTAAGAATTGGCTCATCACGGAGACACTAACATACTAGTTTTAGCGGAAGCAAAGTTCAAGCGAGCTTTAGAGATCGATAAGCGGTTGTCTTCGGAAATTTTTCTTTGGAATATTATCATCAAAGCTCTTTTGTTCAGAGACGTGTGGACATTTCTTTCAAAGCTCTTTTTTTCAAAGACGCGTAGACAGTCCTTTTAAGCTCTTTTGCTCAGAGACGCGCGGGCATCCTATTTTCAAGCTCTTTTGTTCAGAGACGCGTGGACATTTCATTCAAGCTCTGTTGCTCAGAGACGCGTGGGCATCCTATTTTCAAGCTCTTTTGTTTAGAGACGCGTGGACAATCCATTTAAGATATATTGTTTAGAGACGCGTGCACATTTCATTTAAGCTCTATTGTTCAGAGACGCGTGGACATATCATAAAAAGCTCTATTTATTCAGAGACACGTGAACATATCATCAAAAGCCCTATTTGTTCAGAGACGCGTGGACATTTCTTTCAAAAGCTCTTTTGTTCAGAGACGTGTGAACATTTCCATCAAGCTCTTTTGCTTAGAGACACGTGGGCATCCTATTATCAAGCTCTTTGTTAAGAGACGCGTGGACACATCATTCAGAAGTTCATATCCAAAAAAAAGTATAAAGAAGCTCTTTGTGAAGAGGCGCGTGGACATATCCAAAAAAAGAAGCTCTTTGTTCAGAGGCGCGTGGACATATCCAAAAAAAGAAGCTCTTTGTTCAGAGACGAGTGAACATCAAAACAGCAAGATGTCGTTCCCTAGATTGTGGAGAGTTGTCATAAATAACTGAAGGTAAATTCAAGCGAAGTTATCTTTGATCATGTTCCCTTAGACATGGAAGATGGTCATAAAGCGGAAGAAGATTGTTTCAAGCAAAGAGATTTTCGATAATTTTCCCTTGGACGTGGAATATTATCAAAGCGGAAGAGGATAGTTTCAAGCAAAGCAATCTTCAATATTGGAAGCAGTTACAAACGTAGTAGTTTTCAAGCGGGATGGCATTCTCTTGGCAGGAGGTCATAAAAAAAACAGTAAAGCGGCAGCAAATCGGTTACTTTTAGAGACGTGTGCTTGTAGGTGCATGATACGTGTTTCTTAACTCTTTTATCTGTTTAACTAACGCTAGTTTGCAGGTATCGGCGTTACAAGAGTGATTTAGTATCGCAGAACGTTCTGAATCATTCTCCGTCCCTATCGATACTTTGGCTTTAGTTTTCGAAACTTATGTTTCTCCAAACTCAGTCAAAGTGGGGGCTTCTGTAAACACCCATTTGTGTCTCCCCAAAACCAAACCCAGTGATGAGTACCTTTTGCGTCTAATCATAATCGAATGAAGTGAAAGTGTGGAAAGTTTAGTGTTGCGGATAGTTTTAATTTCTTTTCTCTTCTCTCTGTTTTTGCGGATAATCTTATTAATTGTGATTATGATTATTTTAATTATTATTATTATGATTATAATTTTATGATTGTTATAATAATTAATATTTTTATTATTATTATGATGATTATATATTATGTTGCTTGATATTTATTGTTATTGCTTGATCACGCCTTTTTATGCAAGTTTAAAGGGAATTGGTACTTGTAATCACGCTTAATAAGACATTTAATAATCTTGTTTAGGGTTAATATGATTATAATTTTAGTGATCGCCAATAATAGTTTTATTTGTGCATTAATATTCAACCAACATAGATAAACAGGTTTAGGGTTAAACCTTATGATTTCATTTTAGTCAGAAAGCACACATGAATACGATCTGAATAAAGTAGACGCCTATTATTAGAGCAGGTTTAATCTCTTTTAATTTGGATTTGTACCTTAATCCCCGAACCCTATTTGGTTCAAGACCTTATGGAGTTGAGGATCTCTTGGATCGTTACGGAGTGTAACCTTCACCTCGTGACCGGTTTAAAATTTCCTAAAACTTGTCGGCGACTCTTTTGCTCTATTTTCTGTCCCTTTGGACGCCACCGTACTTCAGTGTATGATCACAGTGGAGTTCAAGCTAGGGGATTAACGATTGAAATAATCCCTACAGTAGGTCTTCGGTAATTTTCATCAGAATGTTATCGTAACAAATAAGGGTAGCTTCAAGCGAGGACATCTTCGGCAGCGTTCCATAGCTTGTGGAGAGTTGTCACAAACAACTAGAGATTGCTTCAAGCAAAGCAATCTTCGATGGGGTTCTCTAGGTTGCAGAAGTCTATCATGGCGGAATTGGAGGCAGTTACAAGCGTAGCAGTCTTCAGGCGGCATTCTGTAGCTTGCAACAGGTCGTCAAAAATACAAAAATACAGAAATACAGCAACAAATCGGTTACTTTAAGAGACACGTGCTCGACGGTGCAAGATACACGTTTTTCAACTCTTTTATCTGTTTAACTAACGCTAGTTTGCAGATATCGGCGTTACAAGAGTGATTTAGGATGGCAGAACGTTCTGAATCATTCTTTGTCCCTATCGATACTTTGACTTTTGTTTCCAAACTTGAGTTTCTCCAAACTCAGTCAAAGTTGGGGCTTCCGTATACACCCATTTGTGTCTCCCCAAAACCAAACCCTGTGATGAGTACTTTTCTTGTCGAATCATAATCGAATGAAGTGAAAGTGTGGAAATTCTAGTGTTGCGGATAGTTTTAATTTCTTTCCTTTTCTCTCTGTTTTTGAAAACCTATTTTAAGAAAATAGCCAATCCAGTTTGGTTGGTCCATGATATGGGTCCAATAGTAGTGTAGTTGGTTAGGGCTTGAAAAGAGCTTTCCAACGATATATTATAAGCCCAATTCCGATGAATATTGAGGAAGTTATAGCCAAATTTCTAAACTGGGCCCGGTTTAAACCTTATATGCGGCCCAATGATATAGGGGAGGGCCTAATATGGATTTATCGTTCCTAATGCAATTAGGAATGGTTTTAGTCATCTAGATTCTTCGAGAAGGTTCTTTTCATTCCTAATTCATTTAGCATTGATAAAATGATTTCTTTTGACTTTTTAGAGTTTTAATCAAAATAAAAGAGTGTTTTTGAGGAAAATACGATTTTAACCTCCTGTACGGTTAAATTTTATCTAATTTTAGAAAATGCGTCAAAAACTCGATTAGCGCCTGACGCCAACATTAGCGCCTGGCGCTAAGCTTGGCGCTTGGCGCTGGCATTAGCGTCTGGCGCTAATGTCAGCGTCTAGCGCTAACTCCGTTTTTTCACGTCAGAACTCTGGTTCGATTTTCTATCTTTTTGGCTGATTTTCTTTATAAATAGCCTCTTAAAAACTCCATTTTCAATCACCAATTCTCATATACAATTATCAATTCCTTAGTATTCTAATTTTTTTCTCTCACAAAGCTAAAGCTTTCTCTCTTTTTTCTAAACCAATCCCTTTTTACAAAATTCCGCTCACAAGAGCTAAATACACCTAGCTAAGGTCGAAGTTGCCTTCTCCCTAGACGTGAAAGGTTTTAATTTCTGAGGGTTTGGTCCCAAATATCTCTTTCAATTAATATTTAATTTAATTGTTTTGTTTATTATTTTTCTTGAAGTTACTAACGCGTGTATTTTGTTATTAGAAAGAGGTACGAGGCATCCAAGTAAGTGCTTTAATTGTTTAATTTATATTATGACGTAGAAATCATGATTAGATTGTTATTATGATTCCTAGTATCATGTTGGGATGTCTTTCTTAATTTGATGTTTATGGTGACAACAATAAATTTTTAGTAGCATGTTTAGGGTAAAGAATATAATATCAAGTATAATTAAAAGTATGATGCCTTCTATTTCCTTTCCTAATATTCATGTTAGTATCATGTTAGGGTCAAAGCTGTGATTTTTATTGCTTAGTGACATGCTAGGGTTTGTTATTAATCTTGTTAGTATCATACCTAGGGTCTTGCTATTATTATGATTTAACATGATTATGATTATAATTATTATCATTATGATTATAATTTTCTGATGATGATTATTATAATTATTATTATAATTATTTTAATCATTATGATTATAATTAATGTTATTAATGATTATTATTATGACTTGAAGTTCGAGGATGAAGGTACAAATCAAACCTAAAAGAGATGTAACCTTCACTAAAAATAGGCCTCTACTTTATTCTTCTTGTATTCATGTGCGCTTTCTGATTAACATACAATCAATAGATTTACCCCAAACCTATTTAATCTATGTTGGTTGAATACTTATGCACAAACAAATCTATTATTGGCGATCACTTAAATTATAATCATATTAACCTAAACAAGATTATTAATTATCTTATTAAGCGTAATTACAAGTACAAATTCCCTTTAAACATGCATTAAAGGTGTGATCAAGCAATAACAATAAATAAGCATCAGGTAACATAATAACAAATTATAATCGTAAATAAAATAATCATGATAATCATGTTAAAGAATAATATTATTAGCAAGATCCTAGGCATGATACTAACTAGATTAATAACAAACCCTAGCATGTCACTAAACATAGAAAGATCAAAGCTTTAACCCTAACATGATACAAACATGATATTAGGAAAGAAACAGGAAGCATCATAACAATCATACTTGATATTAGAAATATTAATTAACCTTAAACATGATACTAGGAAGCAATAAAACATCCTAACATGATACTAGGAATCAAAATAATAATCCAAGAATGATTTCTATGATAAAAGATCAATTAGACAATCAAAGTACTTACTTCGATGCCTCGTATCTCTTTCTAATAACAAAATACACGCGTTAGTAACTTCGAGGAAAATATGAAATCTAACAATTAAATTAAATAATTGAAATAGAAATTTAAGACCAAACCCTAAGAAAATATCAAACCTTTCACGTCTAGGGCGAAGGCAACTTCGAACTTTGCTAGGTAATTCTAAAGCTTAATGTATGAGGAATTTTGTGAGAGGGAAGATTAAGAAAAATAATAGATAGAGAGAAAGCTTCTAGCTTTTAGAGAGAGAGAATATTGTAGATGTAGATGATTTGAAAACAGGAAGATACGACCCTATTTAGAAGATAAATAGCACGGGATGAAAGAAAATCATATTCGAAATAAAATTCCTCCTGTCGCAAACGATAGGAGCCAGCGCCAGGCGAACAAAGTCAGCGCCTGGCTACGACTCTGTCGTCTCGTGCTGGTAAAAAAATCAATGCGCTTTTGCACGTGTAATTTCTTTAACACCAGTTACAGGTAATTAAGCGTCCGAGCAATTTTCGAAATCATATTTAATATATTTTATTCTAAATAAAACATTCTTTTAAAAATATATTTTATAGGCCCTCCTCTAGGTCACCAGGCCACCTTTAAAAATCATTCGACCCAATTTAATTTAAACCATAACTTCCTCATAAGTCATCGAAATTGGGCCTATAATATATCATTGGACCAACATTTTTTATCATGGACCAAATCTAAATTGGACCTGGCTATTTTTCATAAATAGGATTAAGAAAAGAAATATTTTATAAAATAGAAAGAAAAATATTTTAATAAAAACATCCTCATCTTTAGACTTTCCACACTTTCACTTTGTTCAATAATCAAATGACGCGAAAGGTTTCATCACAGAGTTTTGTGAGACACATTTGGGTGTCTACAAAAGCCCCCACTTTGACTAAGTTTGGAGAAACGCAAGTTTTGAAAACAAAATTCAAAGTAATGATAGGGACGGAGAATGATTCAGAACGTTCTGCAATCCTAAATCATTCTTGTAACACCAATACCAGCAAACTAGCGTTAGTTAAAACAGAAAAAAGAGTTAAGAAACGCGAATCTACACCGTGGAGCACACTTCTCCGAGGGTAATCGTTTTTTGCTGCATTTATTGTTTTGACAACCTTCCACAAGTTAGGGAACACCATCTTGCTATTTTGATGTTGTGGTCGTGCTTTGCCGCTGTTGATGTTCACTTGTCTTTGAACAAAGGAGCTTCTTTTTTAGGATTGTTCACCCGTCTCTAAATAATGGAGCTTTTGGAAGAAATGTCCACGCGTATTTGAACAAAGAGCTTTGAATGATATGCCCATGCGTCTCTAAGAAAAGAGCATCGAATGATATGTCCACGCGTCTCTGAATAAAGAGTTTTTTGTTTATTTGAAGATCTTCCTCAAGCTAGGGAATACAGCCTGAAGACTGCTAACCCCGGTAACTGCCTCAAATTTCCGCTGTGATAATCTTCCGCAAGCTAGGGAACACTATCGAAGATTGCTTCGCTCGAAATGTTCATAAACCGCCTTGTGAACATCATCCGCAAGCTAGGGAACATGATCGAAGATTGCTCCGCCTGAAGCCATCCTCAGTTGTTGCGATAATATTTTGAAGAAAATTACCGAAGATCAATGTCCGTTGATCCTTAAAGAACGCTTGAACTTAACTGCCGTGATATTTGCTGAATTTTCCACGGTGCCAATATGTGGGTGCTTTTTGCTGCTTCTGAACCACTATGTCGGTGCCTCTGCTGTTTATGAACCATTATGTCGGTGCTTTTGTGATGAGTCAATGATTAGATGCTTTAAGCTAAGTGAGGCGACCTTTCAACAGGTCGATCACTTAATGTGATTGTAATCGAGCCGATTACTTAATCATATCAAATTGTTTATAAGGGCTAACTGGTGTACCAAGGAACCCGAAATTGCTGCATAAGGTAAACATAATCATTAATGAGGTACACGTGTTCTGTCGCCACACAACCGCAAGCAGGAAAGCATTGTCGCCACGTTTTTACTCTGTCACCAGGCGACGAAGACCAACACCTGGCAACGAATTCGTCGTCTGGCGACAGAGTCGTGTTTTTAAAATAAAACCCCTTTCTTCCCCATTTGTCGTGGTTGTTGCTGCTGCTATTGGTATTTTGCTCTGGACTTCAAATCATCCGTTCTTGCTCGTTTTTGCACCAAATTCACACAAATTCTTTGAAAATCAAATCTTGTCTCATCTATTTTCCAGATCAATGTAAGTTTTTTCTCAAAATTAACTCAATTTTGGCTGAATTCGGAGATTTTCTTGCGCGGGTATTCGAAAAATTTGAACCCATTTTTGCTTAATTGTCTTTGTTTGTCGAATTTTTTGTTTAGAAATTGCTGGATTATGTTTCTTTAACATATTAAGATCATTTAAAGACTTGTTTCACTCAATTTAGTGAAGAAATGAGCAATTTGCCAGTATGAACCCTCCTGAATTCGTGAGAACAATGTGGACCGTTCTTCGTGTCACAATATTTATCATAATATTACAAGAAATAGTTTGATTGCTGAAATTTGCTATTTATGCTGGCATTAAAATTTTGCTATATTTTAGTACTACATACTTTGTTTTTGCGAACATAGTATCATGCGGCTAGGCAAACCTTAGATTCTATAGAACCTAATTTTCTGGTTTTTTTGCATAATATAACATGGCTAGACTATGAGGCTTAGGTTCTCGTTCTCGTTCTAGGGAGACTCGTTAGGAGGACGACCCCGTAGGCACCTCCTCTTTTCTAGGGAGGTTTCCAGCGTGGGATGAGCACACTCTGTAATTTCCGCCGGACTTCCACATTTTATAGCGCGTTTGTCTAGGGATTCTCAGCGGGAGGGTCCACAGCCATGGTTCTAGCATCACGACCATCAGCTCATTGTACGATACCTACTTTCGCGACCACGTCGGTCTGCGTAATCTGTGGGAGTCATGTGGCTTGACTCCTTTGCTGTGAGCCACCCGGGCTATGTACTATTTCGGACAAAGCCACCTCGTAGTCCGAGCTTTAGTGGAGTTCTTTTGGGACACCACCAACACTTTTCACTTTAGATAGCGACATCATAGTCTTTTCTTCAGAGGTGCTGGAGCTGTTGGGCCCCATTACTATCCGGGCTCGTGCTGAGGCTGACCCGATGCAGCTTAGCAATAGATACATTTGCCGGAGCACGCTTGTTGGGGCATTTCAGGATCTTACAACCACCCTAGAGCAGCGGGTGCGTATTTTTGCTCTTATCCTCTTGTCAGGGACCTTTTCTCCTAACAGAGGTAGTCAAGTGCTACTCTACTACCTGCCTGATGTTCGCGACCTTGCTTTAGTCGGGTCGTATGATTGGGCCAGCTTAGCCTATGTGGACGTCTTGGTCGGACTGTAACTTTCTAATCGTCATAGCTCCTTTCAGGGAGACATTGCACTTTCTAGCATTAGGAGAGTCGTATAGGTACACTTTATTCCTTCTAAATTAGCTCTAGACCTATTTTAGCATCTGTTGACACATTTTTGTTTTCGTATATCTGGTTCTACGAGTACTTTCCATCCCTTGCACCAGCGACACCTTCACCTCGCGAGCTCCCTGTTGCTGCTAATTTGGGAGGTCGTCATAGAGTAGATGTCACTTCCCGGAGCATTCGAGAGTTGATCCACTTGGTATGTTTTTCCAGATACTTGCTCCTTATACCTTTAATAGCATTTTGTAACATGAGTATGCATTTTTCAATAGCCCGCCGTAGAGTTTCGGCCGTGGGCCGATTTTGACATTCTTGCGCTTGCTGCGCAATACACCGCTCAACGTCGCTATTTCCTAGGGACGTATGATGCTACAGTGTATCTTGGCTAGAGAGTGGCTATTAAGCACTCCTCATAGACTTTTGTTGTTCGATAAGGCGAGGTAGAGGACTTTGGCGAGTAAGGCGCCAGAGGGCACGCCTTGGCGGACACACGCTTGTCTTGAGCAGTGTTATACAGAGGCCTTGTTGGTGCTTTTGGCTCCACCACCGGTTTTGACAGAGGGAGGAGAGGAGGTATTCTTTATTTTGCGCATTTGTCTCTTGTGTAGGCCCCAAGTAGATACTTAATTACTTCGTTTATCTATAGGATGCACACGCGGGGTTTTTTTCCTCCTCCTATGTGCAACACCTATCAGGGGATGTATGGCCCTGTTGAGGAGATGGTTATTCTAGCTCCTCCGGATCATCGCTTTATTAAGCAGTCGATAACGCGTCGTCAAACCTAGGTGAGCCATTTATTTTCTTTTCTACTTGCACCTATATTGTTGATCGCTAATGACATGTCATTTGATAGTTCTCTCGTGAGGTGTTGACGATGATAGCGAGAGGCTTAGACGCCTTTCTTTACCAGCTGGTGAGATGGAGGGATGGTGTTTCTTGTCGTCGTGACGACACTGTAGAGGTATAACTCCTTCCCTTATCTTATATGATTATATTTACTCATTTAGCATCTCACATGAATTACTTTTGCAGGGGCAGCCTATTTCTCAACATACCAAGCCGAGACTTGAGGCTAGGAGAGAGAGGTCCGGCTCGAGGCATCGTTGTATCTCTTCTAGGGGTGAGGGTGGCCGATCGGAGACAGCTTTGCCTCAGAGACCAGATGGTTCGGCCTCTTCTTCTGAGGGTGCACAGGCTAGGTCAAAAGTCCAAGGAGGCATGCGATCGACTCCTTTAGTGGGTAATGGGACGTACGAGGTCGGCTTGTCGTCGCAGCAGCCGCTGCAGCCTCAGCCATTGGCTATTGCGCTTCATAGCGAGCCTGGATGGGCTGGTACTACTCTGTTGATCCCGACTAGTGGCAATCCTGGGGCTGGTGAGGGGCACACTCCATGATCCACTTTATTCTTTGACACTTTGGGACTGTATCCTCATTTGCGTCCACCGGCACCATAGTTGTACAAGTGCTTATTTTATTTGACTTATGGGACTTTGCTAATTTCTATAACTTCTTTATTAGACATATTGTGTATATTATACATATTGTATATATACAACTTTATTACGTTTATTTTATCTTTGCATTTTATTTTTATTTTATGTGCATGTGAGTGCGTGTAAAAAATTGTGACTAATTTTTGCGCAAAAAACTTATGTTATTTTTATTATCAATGGAGGGTATATGACTCTCCCTCAATAAGAAAAAATAAAAAAATAAATTTTTTTTACTAACATAAGCGTAAAATTAGTTAATGGAAAAAGTTTGAAAGAAGTTAAAGCATAAAGTCAATGCACGAAAATCGAGTCGTAATCGAAGAAATCGTATGGTTTGCATAGCGAGGATAAGTCGTCGTCGAACCAACTATTTGTTGCCAAGCGCTGGTATTGTCGCCAGACGCTGATTTTGTCGCTAGGCGACAAGCCTCGTTGCCAGGCGTTGTTCCTGTCGTCTGGCGACAGACTCTTTTTCTCCGAATCCCTCCGGAAACCAAACTACACCCGTTGTGTCAATAAATAGCCCCCAAATCTGTCGAATTTTGTATGATTCGAACAGATTAAAAAACTAGTTATAGCCTTAATTCTCTTTAAGAAATCATGTCTAAGAGTTTTAGTGATTTTACTCGTGAGTGGTGTCGTTCTTTAGCTGCTGTGGAGAGAAAAGAGCTTGAATTCTTTTATATGGGAGATATTTATCGTATTAAGGGGGTAGATATAAATATAGATTTTATTCTTACCGCCTTGGAATATTGGGATCCAAACACCCATTGCTTTAGACTAGGCTATGATGAAATTAGTCCTTTACCGGATGAATTTGGTGTCATTCTAGGCTTTCCCACCATAGATCTTACGGTAATTCCTAATATTAGTTAGTATTATTATAAAGATTTTGAGCGCTTCTTTAATATGAAAGACAGAGATCTAACCAATATTGTATATGGTAACGTAGTTAATCTGACAGAATTTGCACGCCACTACTTTGATATACCCTATTCTGAGTCTTTTCAAGTTTATAGAAGAAGTGCTTTTCACTTTTGCATTGTTAACCAATATCTCCTCACAAGTGGCAATAACCATGAGGTCAAGCAATTTTAGTGTATGTGATGGAACAAATTGAATCAGGGAGAAATCCAATCCCATTAATTGTTGGAGAAACAATGCTTAGTTTGGATGAATTAAAGAAAAATCCGAAAGCACCTCTTCGAGGCTCTCCGATTTTATTACAGGTAGAAAAATAATATTTTTGATTACGGAAAACAAAAACATATATTTTTGGATAGTAATACTAATTATTTTGCATTGAATTTTTGCAAATGTGGCTAGTGAAAAGACTAGAATTAATTAGCCATCCTGATAAGATTGAAAAATATACTTCAAACTGCTTTGTGAGGCGAAAGAAGTGCTTTTCCATAAAGATGGGTCGCCGTGAGTGGAGCAAAATATTCGCCTCTCGTGATTTTGCTATCAAATGGATCATCCCATGGTGGAAATTTGAGAATACGGTTGGTGTCAATAAGCAACCCTTCTGCTAACTTCCAAGCTTAACCAAGATGACTTTTTATTATCCCTGCAGGGTAAAAGAGAGTACGATCTTACTCAAACAGTTCCTTCTGGAGATCTTCGCCGTCCTTATGAATTTCCTGTTTCACAAGAAGTAGAGAAGTTTGACACTTATTGGAGTGCTAGGCCTTTATGGGAAGTGGTTACCCAAAAGGTTCCTCCTTCTTTGCCCAAGGATGTGAAGCATTGGATTCTTAATTAATAAGCCTAAAATGGACAAAAAGAAAGATCAAAGTAGAACCAATTTGAAGAATGGTTTAGGTGACAAGATAATTCCTATTAAGGAACGCTTAGGTGAAAGAGTTGAGTTTAAAACACCTATGATGCCTTAGAAGGACACTACTAAAGGCAAAGAGAACAGGAAAGCTGACTCTACAGAAAAGAAAATTTAGGTAGAGAATAAACATGGTGTACTACCTAAAGGAGAAACTATTTATTTCAAAATTGAATATAGATTCTCTAAAGGATGTCTACTAGCTAAAGTAATGGACGATGAAGAAGACGCTGACAAGAATTAGAAGACAACAAAGAAGGAAAAGAAAGATTGAAGCATTGCTTAACTTTCAATTTATTAGACAAATTTAATTTTTAAGTCAATTTATATTATTAAGCTTTTATTTAAATTCCATCAATAATGTAATTTTACTTTATTTTATTAATGCAGTTTTCAGCTTTTAAAATTAAATCAACATTTACATTACACACTTTATTAAAGCGATGAAAACACTTAATTATTTTTCTTAAAATATTCAACTACGGAAGTCGAAAATTTCCGAGATACATTGAAATTTGCCCAATTTAATGCGAAAAATTGGCGTCAAAATTGATTTCCGTCACAAGACGCAGGTCTCCGTTGTCTGGCGTTGTCCTTGTCGCTAGACGCTGCTGCTCGTCGCACGGAGCTGGCTTCGTCACCAGATGACAACTTTTACTGGTGCGTTTGCAAATTTTTGCGCTAATTTCTCCGAGTTGGCTTGCTGGAATGCGAGGTTTATAAAAATTAAAGTGGTCGCACCCTAAAAGGGTTGCCTACGTATCCTTTCCAAAGGAATCAGGCAAAACGTAGCTCTTTTGAGTGTCCTGTTCAAGTAGTTATTGGTAGTACTTCTTAAGTAGGTCAAGATTTGTCATGTTTGAGAATTCATTGCCATCCATATTAGTTAGTTTTGCATCTCCTCTTGATAGGATAGTTTTAACAATGTATGCCCAGACCAATTGGTTCTAAATTTTCCTCTTGGGTCTAAAAAATTTTTCCTTAATGCTTTTAGTACCAAATTTCCAACTTTTATATTCCTTGTTTTGACTTTCTTGTTGAACGGCCTAGACATACAAGTTTGATAGCATTAAGTATGATGTAGAGCCTCTAGTCAATTTTAACGAGTAGAAATAGCTCTTCATATCTCGTTCTAGTCCATTCCACTTCATCGAGTTTACTTTCTAACGCGATGCATAGAGAAGGTATTTCCAGCTCTACAGGTTGTACGGCATCCGTCTTATAGACTAAGGAAAATGGCGTATTCCCTATTGATGACCGAATTGACGTATGATAAATCCACATGGCAAAGTGGAGTTTGTTAGGCCAATCTTTATAATTTTCTGTCATCTTCTCGATGATTGTCTTTTAGTTTTTATTAGCTGCCTCAACGACACCATTTGGTCGAGGTCTATAGGGAGAATAATGATGGTGTTTAATGCCATAATTTTGTGATAATTCTTCACATTCTACTTGAAAGTGAGTTCCATTATCACTTATCATTTCATGTGGGACTCCATATCAACAAATGATGTTTATTTCGATAGAGAGTGCTACATGTTTTTCAGTGAGTTAGGCATATGATTTTGCTTCAACCCATTTAGTGAAATAATCAATTGCTACTAATATATATTGATGTCCTCTTGTTCCTGGAGGAGTAATTCTTCCAATGATGCCTATTCCCCATGTTAAGAATGGCAATGTGATGTGTAGGTGTAGAGGAGAGATTAGGGAACATGTTGCAAGCTGGCATATATTTGGCATTTTGGGAACCTTTTAACATATTGATGACAGTCACTATTCATAGTAGTCCAATAATATCCTTTGCACATTATCTTTTGGACTAGCATTTTGCCATTTACGTTTGTTCGACATACCCCTTCGTGGACTATTCTCATATCCCTTTGGGCTTCCTTTTTTCCTACACATAAAAGAGCTCGACCTGTAGGCCTTTTGTGTAACTCGTCGTAAATGAGCACATATTGGGAAGCTAGAATTCTTAAGGCTCGTTTTGCCCTGTTGTCAGCATGGGGTGGATATTCTCCCTTTGTGACATAGTTGAGGATGTCCGTATACCAAGGTTTTTCCTTATCTTCTTCTTCCTCTTGGGATATCTTATCATCCTCTATTGCTTGGATGTAAGCTGATTTATGACTCTTTTATATCGTTAAAGGCATTTGCTCAATTTCCGTAGGAATCCTAACCATTGAGGCTAATCTTGCCAAGGCATCAAGAAATTGATTTTCCTCTCTAGGTAGATATGTGTACTCTACCTTTTCCAGTTGGTTTGTGAGAGTTTCAAAGTTGGTTTGGTAAGGAGCTAAGCTTTTACTCCTTACTTTCCATCTCTTGGAGATTTAATTGATGATCAATGAAGAATCCCCGAAAATTTGACAAGATCAATGAAGGTTTGGTAAGGGGCTATGCTTTTATTGGTAACGTCAAAATCTAGCATTATGGAGATTAGAACATGCTCCTCTTTAGGTGTTACCAATAGTACTCCCACACCACATCCCTTTTTCTTTGAGGCTCCGTCAAAGTAAAGAGTCCAAGTACCATTTTCTATGACCATCAAGTCTTCGTCTGGAAAATCATTCTCATGTATGGCCGTGGAATCTTCTATCGGAAAATCCGCTAATAAATCGAAAACCACGGATCCCTTAATGGCCTTTAGAGGCATGAACATTACATCTAATTGGGCTAGGTTAACTATCCATCTTGATATCAGCCCATTTAGTGTAGATTTCTCGAAAACACACTTGTGTGGATCCATTCGAGATACTACAAAGACTGTATGAACGAGCATGTAATGTCTTAACTTGTTTGTGGCCCTGTAAATAATATTTCAAGCATTACCCCAAACTTGAACCCCACTGTGATCATACACTAAAGTACGGTGGTGTCCAAAGGGAAAGAAGATAGAGCAAAAGAGTCGCCAACAAGTTTTAGGAACTTATAAACCGTTCACAGAGTGAAGGTTACACCCCTTAACGATCCAAGAGATCGTCAACTCCATTAGGTCTGGAACCATGACTGGTAGTTCGGGGATGAAGGTACAAATCCAACCTAAAAGAGATTGAACCTTCCCTAATAATAGGCATCTACTTTATTCTTATCGTATTCATGTGCGCTTTCTGACTAACATGCAATCAATAGGTTTACCCTAAACCTGTTTAATCTATGTTGGTTGAATATTAATGCACAAATGAATCTATTATTGGCGATCACTTGAATTATAATCATATAAACCCTAAAAATCATTATTAATTATCTTATTAAGCGTGATTACAAGTACCAATTCCCTTTAAACATACATAAAAGGCGTGATCAAGCAATAAATAAATATATATCAATTAACATAATAATCAAAATAAATAAAAACAATTATCATAATCATGTTAATAATAAAGTATAATAATAATAGCAAGATCCTAGGCATGATACTAACAAGATTAATAACTAACCCTAGCATGTTACTAAACAATAAAAATCAAGGCTTTAACCCTAATATGATAATAACAATCATAAATATTAGGAAGAACATAAAAGGCATCATACTTTTAATCATACTTGATATTAAAGTTAATTACCCTAGATATGTTACTAGGAAGATCAAAACGCCCTAACATAAAATTAGGAATCATAACAACAACCTAAGCCTGATTTCTACATAATAATAACAATTAAACCTTTAAGTACTTACTTGGATGCCTAGTACCTCTTTCTAATAACAAAATACACACGTTAGTAACTTTAAGGAAAATATAAAATCAAACAATTAAATTAAATAATTAAAAGAGAGATTTGGGACCAAACTCTCAGAAATTAAAACCTTTCGCATCTAGGGTGAAGGCAACTTCGAATAATGCTAGGTGTATCTAGGTCTTGTGAATGCAGAATTTTGTAAAAAAAAGGGGAATGGGTTTAGAAAAGAGAGAGATGCTTTAGCTTAGAGAGAAAGTTGATGATTGTAGATGATAAATGATAATTGATGAAAATTGATTATGCTAGATGATTGAAAACGGAGTTTTTAGAAGGCTATTTATAGAGAAAATCAGCAAAAAAGATAAAAAAAATCGAAACAGAGTTCTGACGCGCAAAAACGAGGTTAGCGCCAGACGCTGACATTAGCGCCAGGCGCCAAGCTTAGTGTCAAGCGCTAATGACTGGCGTGTGGCACTGATTAAATTTCTGATGTTATTTCTAAAATCAGACAGAAATTAACCGTAAAGGAGGATAAAATCGTATTTTCCTCAAAAACATTCTTTTATTCTGATTAAAACTCTAAAAAGTCAACAAAAGTCAATTTATCAATGCTAATTAAATTAGGAATGAAAAGAACCTTTTAGAAGAATCTAGAAGACTAAAACCATTCCTAATTGCATTAGGAATGATAAATCCATATTTGGCCCTCCCCTAGATCATTGGGCCGCACATAAGGCTCAAACCGAGCCAAGTTTAGTAATTTAGCCATAACTTCCTCAATATTCATCAGAATTGGGCTTATAATATATCGTTGGAATGCTCTTTTCAAGCCCTATCCAACTACACTACTATTGGACCCATATCATGGACCAACCAAAATGGATTGGCTGTTTTCTTAAAATAGGTTTTCAAAAACAGAGAGAAAAAATAAGAAATTAAAACTATCCGCAACACTAGACTTTCCACACTTTCACTTCATTCGATTACGATTCGACGTGAAAGGTACACATCACTGGTTTTGGTTTTGGGGAGACACAAATAGGTGTCTACAGGCCCACACTAATGCGAGGCACAATTTATAAATTGGTGTATAGCATATTTCATACTCGAGCATCTTTTTGCTTAAATAGTGGATGGTGTTCTCTTTTCCTTCTACTTCTTGTGCGTGTATAGTCCCTGTTGTTTCTTTTGTGACTGTCAAGTACAACCTAAGAGGGATTCTTGGGAGAGTTGGTGCTAATACATGAGGGTTAACGAGATAGGCTTTGATCTTCTCAAAGGTTTTTTTACACACATCGTCCCATATTACCGGCACATTCTTTTTTAACTTCTTAAATATTGGTTCACATATTGTTGTCAATTTTGATATGAATCTACTTATGTATTGCAATCGGCCAATGAATCCCCGAATTTGCTTTTTGGTTTTTGGCGGTGGCATTGACATGATTGCTTTAATATTGGTTGGGTCTATCTCTATTCCTCTAAAGCTATTAACATATCCTAAGAGTTTTCATGAGGTGACTCCAAAAGCACACTTTGATGGGTTCAACCTCATATTATATTTTCTTAACCTTTCAAAGAGTTTTCTTAGGGCTACCAAATGCCCTGGTCGATCCTTTGATTTCACAATCATGTCATCTACATAGACTTCGACTTCCTTGTGCATCATGTCATGAAGTAAGGCAGTCGCTGCTCATTGGTTAGTGGCACCCGCGTTTTTTAACACGAATGGCATCACCGTGTAGCAGTAAGTGCCCCAAGGTGTTTTGAAAGTCGTCATCTCCATGTCTTCTTCTACCATGAGGATCTGATTGTACCCTTCGTATCCATCCATAAATGAGAAAATTATGTGATTCGCTGTATTATCTACTAGAATATCGATGTTTGGTAAAGGGAAGTCGTCCTTTGGACTTGCCTTATTTAGATCTCGATAGTCGACACACATTCTTACCCTTCCATCCTTCTTCGGAACTTGGACTACATTCGCAATCCATTCGGGGTATTTCGATACCCTGATAAAACCTGTTGTTATTTGTTTTTGTACTTCTTTTTTTATCTTAAGAGCCACGTCGGATTTCATTCGACGTAACTTTTGCTTTACAGGTTTCATTCCTGGAATTAGTGGAATTATGTGCTAAGTTATTTCTCTATTAATGCCTGGCATATCTTCATATGACCAAGTGCATACATCGATGAATTCTTTTAATAGATTGATAAAATCGGTTCTTTCATCTTTATTAAGTGTTAGTTCGATTTTAACTCTTTTTTTAATGATTGGATCTTTTGAGATGTCAATCGTTTCAGTATCCTCAATCATCGGTGTTTTATTTTCAAGTGTTTTCATTGCTTTAATTATTTCTTTGTCACTTTCATTGTTAGTTAATCAATGCTCATCATCGTGAGTTAAAGAATGACACGAGAAGTAAGGATAAGAAGACATATTATTAAATTCGAAAATCATTACATCAAATAAAAAAACGCCAGTCAGGACTGGATTATTGACTATCCTAGGAGAAGAAACTAAAGAAGAAGAGCTAGGAGAGGGGGCTACATATAAGGACTTAGAAGACTCAATAGAGGAAGACTCTAACTCAGACTCTGACTCAGATGATTCATCAAACATTGGCCCTTGTCCGGATGTTATAAAGATCTTTCTTCCGCTTGGAGTGATCACTTTCACGATCTTCGCCATTCTTGAACTAGACCCTCTGCCGGAGTGATAAGTTTGGAGGGATCAAAGTTATCACTCTGTAATACTATTTGAATGAGCAAGAAGTTGTCTTCAATGTGCTTTAGCTCATTCTTTTCATACCCAAAGAGAAGTCCCATGACATTAAACTCAAAGCATGGGGGTGCTTTTTCTTTATGGATGAGAGTTGGAACATTGTCTATAAAATTGCAATCCATATATATTTCGAAACTAGGTTTTCTTATCGAATTCATGACAAAGGGTTCAGGGAATTCATAGCATGGATAATCCTCTCCCTCTTTTATAAATTATCCATTTAATGTAAGATGGTAACGATCCATTGGGATTTCTTTCTTTTAGGTGCGAGCGTTCCTACGTGCGTTTGTTTTATCCCGGGCTCGCTTAAGATCTTCCGGAGTCAGTTCGAAACCAAGTCCAAAAGTATCCAATTTAGGGAGGCTAGGTAGTCCCATTTATTTTTCTATTCCTTTCTTCTTTCTGAGGGTCATCCAAGGAAAGTGTCTTTGATTCTTAAGGATAGCATTTACTATCATGTTAGAGTGAATTTCATAGGGAATAGGGGTCCTTTCATCTTCCTCGATCATGAAGACCTCTTTGTTAAAGCGCCACAAGTCCTCGTCATCTTCATCGTGCTCAACGTTTATTATGGGATTCTCAATGGCTTTGATCCTCATTGGCGAAGCATCAATTGTGATAGGGATTCCTCCAACTATAGCATTTACTTGCTAATGAAGGGATAAAGGGACGGCCTTTAGGTCATTAAGCCAAAGGCGTCCCAACAATACATTGAAAAAGGCTTTAATTTTTACCACCTGAAACGTAGTGGCATGTTCTATGACTCATGTCGTCACATTCATAGTGATAGTCCTAAATTAAATAGACACATTGTGAAGACTCGAGCAAAATTACAGGCTATCGTCAGACGACAGTACCGTCGCAAGACGCTGGCAGTCAACTCCAGACTACAGGGTCGTCGCCTGGCGGCGAACACTAGCGTGTGGCGCCACAGTCCAAATCTTTGCGCCATTATGGAACATTGACCTGGGACTGTTTTCAGTATTTTGCTCTAAAAGGTTAAGCTTAAAAGTCGTACTAAGTCTAATTCGATCAATTTGTTAAACTTTCATTATTTAATAATTAATTAATTAATTAAATTAGCAAAGTCCTTTTAGTCATTATTTTTATTTATTTAACTCAAACACAAGTCAAGCAAACGGTTAGGAAAAAATACATAGAGTATGCACAACAAATAATAATGCACAAGTACTCATATAGTCACGATATGATGCAATGAGTTTGCAACCTAACCATGATGTAGTTCTCTAAAGTTCAGGATATGGGTTAGTCAAAGAAGGTCCATGGTTATGAGTGTGGATGCACTACGTAGAAGCCTTACCTTTGGAAGGGTTGGCGCGTGTGGATGGGACCCCGCGACTTAAACTCGCTTCTATGGTTTTGTGAATTCAACATTCTCGGATGTACCCTTCGTTGCCAGGAGCGTTCGATTGGGTAGATGGAGCATGAATTCCTAGAGGGTTATGTCCATATGTAGAACACATATGGGTTTCAGAAAATAAGGAAAAATTCAATCAGGAAATAAAACGGAGCAAACAGTACGAGAAAACTAGTCGAAACAAGATCAATAGATTTACAGGGTGAAGGTTACACCCCTTAACGATCCAAAAGATCCTTAACTCCAATAGGTCTTAAACCATGACTGGAAGTTTAGGGATGAAGGTATAAATCCAACCTAAAAGAGATTAAATCTGCCCTAAAATAGGCCTCTACTTCATTCTTCTCGTATTCATGTGCGCTTTCTGACTAACATACAGTTAATAGATTTACCCTAAACCTGTTTAATCTATGTTGGTTGAATATTATTTGTAACACCCCCGATTTACTAGCTAATAATAAACAATAAATAAAGGAAAATAAACAACCTTTAAATAAAATTGCGGAAGCATACACCTAAATCGGAGGTATTACCGCCACACTCGACAATCTGTCAAGTGCTAAGGCTTACAAAATCCCAATAATTACAACCCAATAATCTAGGTGAGCTATTTGTACAACTTTACAAACTTGTGATAACAAACTAATCGAAACACTTGAGCTCCTTTAGCTGCGATCACTTGATCAACCTGCTAAAACAATCTCGTCTGCTCACCATTAAGGACAAATTCCAAAATAGATCGTCGCAGGGCCACCATAAGAAAAAGACATGACCGCAGACACAAGTAGCACAACAAAATAACACACACGTCAGCAAAAAGCTGAGTAATCACCATATATAAGAATACAGAGTATAATAGAATAATTAACATTACTAGCTCAATTAAATAATGTAGTTCAAAACTACATTACACATTGTACTCTAAAAATAACCTTTATCAACTCAACCTCGAATAATAATTCGAACCTTTACTCAATCATCTCATATGACCCATAAGTGTGCCATGCTCATTGTTCTATACCTAGCCTTGGACATGGGTAATTCGAATAAAACCAACAAGTATAAAAACTTGAATACTCCCAATAATTAGAAAACACCTTGAACCAGACCACATACGGGCCAATTCCCACTGTAGGGGACCATAGAAAAATAAATAATAAAGATTGTACCTCATTCTTAACTCATGATCATTATCTCCTTACCAACATGCCAAGGACTAAGGTTTATAACGCCGAGCCTCAAACCAAGAATAAAATAATAATTTCTCAACCTTTTGATCTCATACTTGATCAAATAATCATTCACAACTAATAATGTATATCTCAACAATGGCACAGATTCCCAAATAACATAACAATTCGATTAATAAATATCTCAACTCTTAGGGTAATAATACTAGCACCCAAAATAATCAAATCTCAACCCAAAAATAATACTCTGCATTAACAACCCTAAAACCTCAATAAAACAATACTCCCTATAACAACAACATTAAAAACCCTAGAAATAATTGTACAATCAATTATATACAACAAAAGTAATATGATATTCAAATCAAATCAAATCATACAATATCATAATAATTAATCATATATACAAGGAGTACCATTAATAAATCATATCACACATAATAATAAAACGAAATATAATACAAACATCTCTAAATTTTGTGTGATTACACATAACAAATAATACAATCAAATTAATCAAACATCTCCAAATTGATAAAGTATGATTACCTTTCAATAATTATGATAGAACTACGATAATCAAAGTAGCCTTCCTTACACAAAATATGGTGGGAATCTTTAATTTATAAAATGATAAGAAGATAATGGAGATTGGAGATGAAATAGAATTTTGTTTACAAGAAATCAATGTTTGAGTTTGGTTAATAGATGAATATCACGGCAGATTGAAAGCGGCTGCGACTGCTTTTTTTTTTTTTTTTTTTTTATCAAATACAATAACTTTATTAGGGTTTAAAATAATTTATAGTTGTTGATAAAAGGAGTCCTATTTAAATTAAAATAGGGTTTTAAAACTTTCCGAACTCTAAAATAAAATATGAGAATAGGAAAGTTATTTAATAAATAAATATAAACTATATATAAAATCATAAAATATTCGGGTATTACAATCTACCCTCCTTAAAACAAGTTTCGTCCTCGAAACTTAAAACAGAAAAGTTTAGGGTATTACATTATTGCACAAATAAATCTATTATTGGCGATCACTTGAATTATAACCATATTAACCTAAACAAGATTATTAATTAACTTATTAAGCGTTATTACAAGTACAAATTCCCTTTAAACATGCATAAAAGGTGTGATAAAGCAATAACAATAAATAAGCATCAAGCAACATAATAACAAATTATAATCATAATTAAAATAATAATGACAATCATGTTAAAGCATAATATTATTAGCAAGATACTAGGCATGATACTAACAACATTAATAACAAACCCTAGCATGTCACTAAACATAGAAAGATCAAAGCTTTAACCCTAACATTTACTAACATGATATTAGGAAAGAAATAGGAAGCATCATAACAATCATACTTTATATTAGAAATATTAATTAACCCCAAACATGATACTAGGAAGCAATAAAACATCCTAACATGATACTAGAAATCAAAATAATAATCTAAGCATGATTTCTTTATAAAAGATCAATTAGACAATTAAAGTACTTACTTCGATGCCTCGTATCTCTTTCTAATAACAAAATACATGAGTTAGTAACTTCAAGGAAAATATGAAATCAAACAATTAAATTAAATAATTGAAATAGAGATTATGGACCAAACCCTCGGATTTATCAAACCTTTCACGTCTAGGGGGAAGGAAACTTCAAACTAAGCTAGGTGTTTCTAAACCTAATGAATGAGGAATTTTGAGAGAGAGAAGGTTAAGATTAAGAATAGAGAGAAAGGAAGCTTCTAGCTTTTAAAAAGAGAGAGAGAGAAGATTGTAGATGTAGATCCCTTGAAACCAGGGAGATATGACCCCTATTTATAAGAAAAAAAATACGGGAGCCTGAGCCAAAAGACTAAAATTCCTCTTGTCGCAGACGACAGGAGCCTGAGCCAAAAGACGAGCTCATCGCGAGGTGACGAAGGCCAGCACCTGGCGACGAAGGTTAGCGCCTGGCCACGACTCTATTGACTCGCACTTGTTCAAAAATCAACGCGCTTTTCCACTCGCAATTACCTTTAACACCGATTGTACGTAATTAAGCGTCTGATTAGTTTTCGAACTAGATTTTTTATATTTTTATTCAAAATAAAATATTATTTTGAAAATATAATTAATAGGCCCTTCTCTAGATCATCGGGCCACCTTTAAAAATCATTAGGCCTAATCTAACTTAATCCATAACTTCCTCACGAGCCATCTAAATTGGGGCTAATAAAATATCATTGGAAAGCTCTTTTCTAGCCCAATCCAACTACACTATTATTGGACCTTTATTATGGACCAAACCAAATTGGACTAGCTATTTTCATAAAAAAAATAATAAGGAAAGAAATATTTTTGAAAACAGAAAGAGAAACATTTTAATAAAAAACATCCTCATTATTAGACTTTCCCCACTTTTCACTTTGTTTGATAATCAAATGACGTGAAAGGTATTCATCACTAGGTTCGATTTTGGGGAGACACATTTGGGTATTTACACATACAGAAAATATTTAATTTGCTCCAAGCTATTATTATGCTATATTGGTATAATATTAATGCAACACATAATTCTAAAATATTTGTCATCACTTGATTAAACAATAAGATTAAAAAGGAACCTAAACCAGTTGTCCAAATTATCTTATTAAGCGTGATTTTCAATTACATATTGCCATTAAATATGTAATACGGTGATCAATAAATAATAATAGAATAAACAATAATATTGGAAGCAATTTAACAATAATAGCGTTAGTTAAATCAATTATAAATTAACCTTATCATGATACTAGCAATATTAAAATAAAATAAGTAATTAAATTAATTAATTACTCACTTCTCGCGCGCTCCTTTAAATTGCTACATCATGAATAAATTGTTAGTATCTTCAATAAATATATAAATCAAATGGAAATTAAATAAATTTAATGTAAAGTTTATTTGGTCCAAACTCTCAATTATTTTTACCTTTCACACCTTAGTTTAAGGACGGAACCTTGGGTTGAGTATGGCACTAGTAGAAAAAATGTTATTTGTATCGCTTTTTTAATAACTGGCGTATATTATGCTAGTTACAAAAACATCAATAGTAACCGACTAAGATAATGTCAGTTACAAATTTCATGACATTAGTAACCAACGTAGTAAATGTCAGTTACTAATATGTGGTTTATCATTATTTGAAGTTTTATTAGTAACTGACTAAATAAATATCAGTAACAAATATTAAGTCAAATAAACTTTGACTAAAAAGCTTGTAACTAGCTTACAAACGCCAGTTACAAATATTAAGTCAAAGAAAATTTTACCAAAGATTTTGTAACTAGCTTATAAACGACTGTTACAAATATTAAGTCAAAGTAAATTTGACCAAAACACTTTTAACTAGCTTACAAACGCCAATTACAAATAATAAGTCAAAGTAAATTTTACAAATGCTGGTTAATAATAATAAGTCTAACAATATTTTTTGTATTTTTTTTTAATCAACAAATATTTAGTTTCTTGTTTTCTACTTTCTATTAATTTTATTTTTGGAGCCGTTACAATGTTGTTGTGTTCTCTGATCCATGCTTTGTATCCCAACCTTCCCAAGCTTTATTTGATCTGATTTCAATTTCAAGGAAGGATTTATGTCTTCTAGTGTGATTTTATTTTGATTGAGGTTTAATAGATAAAGGTTGTAATTGGGGTACATACTAGCCGAGTATGTCAGGCTTCTGTTTTTCTCTTTGATGCGTGTGTAAATTTGTGTGTGCAAGTTAATTGAAATAACCGTCACATTGAGAATGCTGCAATTTTTGTTGTTATTATTTATTCTATGTTGAACGCTGCTGTGGTTGAATGTTGCTGCTGTTTTTGTTGTTGTTATTACTTCTATGTTGAATTGAAAATCAGAGTTGAAATTCAGAACTGATTTTCGAGCTAAAATTTAGAACTGATTTCAGAGCAAAAATTTAGAACCGATTTCAGAGAATATAACCTACTTCACAGTTTTGAATAAGAACTGTGTACTGGTGTTAGATTTGATATCCATTTTCAATTTAAAATTTCATCCTTAAAAAGACATGAGTTCTATCCTCAATTTAATATTTTAATCCATCAAGAAACAGATAACGAAGAAGAATGATTCAAAGAGATGTTTTTTGTAGAACAATGATAACTTATGTTGTATGTATGATACAATATGTCATGATATCTTATATACATATGCATCTATGGGCAGGGCTCTGGGTGATTTTTGAACTTTTTTTGCTGGGTTTTCATTGCACATGTTATTGAATTAGAATTTTTTGTAGGCTGCTACGAGTTTTACCCTTTTGATTATGTGTAACTATATGATCTAGAGGCAGTCTAGTGTGCATAAATTGTGGTGTTATGAGTGTGATGATGTTAATAGGTGTCTAAATTGCTTAATTCAATTGGTTTTTCATTTAAGTTTTTCTTTATATGTTTGATTGTCTCTGGTTGTGTACAAAAATTATGTTTTTTTGTTCAATACGGAGTATAAAGGTTAGTAAGCATAAAAAAGTCATTTTATCATGTGATCAAATATTCAAATACTTTGTGGAAAAAAATTATTTAAATACGGAGTACAAGTAATTTCTAATTGTTTATATAACTACCTTTTATGATACTTTGTGACTCCGTATACACAACCAAAAATATTAAATAAAGCTCACGTAACAAACCCTTTCAAGAAAAAAAGAAAAAAAAAACCTCACATAACAAATACGAATATTAAATTGAAGGTTCTTTCAAAAAAAAATAATTACTCATAAGTAGAAAGTGGTGTAAAATGCTTGTTTTATATTCCAATGCCTAATATAATTAAAGGGAATATAAAATTAATTATTCCAAAAAAATTATTAAGAAACTTTATGATCTAGAGGTAGTCTAGTATGCATAAACTGTGGTGTTATGAGTGTGATGATGTTAATAGGTGTCTAAATTTCTTAATTTAATTGGTTTTTCATTTAAGTTTTTCTTTATATGTTTGATTGTCTTTGGTTGTGTACAAAAAGTATGACAATTTTGAATAAGAACTATGTAATGGTGTTAGATTTGATATCCATTTTCAATTTAAAATTTTATCCTTAAAAAGAACATGAGTTATATCCTCAATTTAATATTTTAATCCATCAAGGAACAAAGAACGAAGAAGAATGATTTTCAGAATTGATTTCAAAGCTGAAATTCAGAACTGATTTCAGAGCTTCTATTGTTTTTTTTTTTTTTTAATCCACAAATGTTTATGTCTGCGTTCCATAGCTAAGTTTCTAGACCCAAAAAAAAATACGGAGTACGAAAAAAGAATTTCTGATTCATTTGTTTGGGTATGGGGAGCATGAAAGCTGTTAATGAATAGCCAAGAAATATGACTTGTTTAGATAAAGATTATATTATGGGATTCGTCTTTTTAGATTTTAGGAATGTTTTGGAGTAACCCTGGAACCCTTAGTTTTTTTTTAGTATGAAGCATTGATGCATATTGATAATAATATTGGGTTAATGACAGTTTATGATGATAAATGGATAATATTATTTATCTTTTTTTATAAAGATTGTAAATGCAGATGGGTTGTATCTATATATTTAGGTTCTTATTGCATGATGAACTGTCACTATAAAGCTCCAGTATGTGAGATTGCTAAAGTTTGATCAGTGAGATTTCCCACAACCTATCAAATTTATACATATTCGTAGGTGGATAGGCATTTCTTACAGAGATTACTGATTTGGGTTCTTGTAGTATTTATAGTTTTACACTTTGCTATGTGGGTTTGCAGTTATTTGTTCTTTACTTATGCATTAGACTTAGTTGATACTGGATGCCTACACTACCTGAAATGTAAACGAAACACGTGTGCCTTTGTTGTGGTGATTGGATATTTGGACATATTATGGAATATTCCCTGTCGGCATGCACTGTTTTCCATTCTGAGCATCTGTTATACACCTCTTTCATCTTAAGGAATTGAAGTTAACAATTAGCATTGTTTGTTAAGCAGGACATCTGCCAGCATGCACTATTTTGCAATAAATAAAGCTTATTCGGAGCTGAAATTCTGAACTGATTTCAGAGCTGAAATTCAGAACTGAGAATCAGAACTAAAATTATTAGAGTTGAAATTCAAAGCTGAAAATGAGTAAACACACCAATTTTATTCGGTTATTCCAATTGGTTGTATTGATTTTACCGAACTATAATTCTAGAGAGAGAATGAATTAGTGGTAGCCTGGTAGGCATATATAAACTGTGCTTGCATTTTTATCATACTTGTGAGTTTGACTGTTTTTAGAGGTATTTTATATTGTGGGAGTTGATTGATAATCTCTGGTTGTTATTCTATTGTAATTGTCTTTGTTTGTTTCTAATCTAATTGTTCTAATAGTTATATGCTTGCTTTTTCTATAATTTGTAGTAAGAAATGAATCGTGATTAGATGTATGTTAAAAACCGAACTGAACCCAAGTTTTTGATCAGGATTGAGGAATTTTATAGAACTGCTATTGAACACCAGAGGACTACTAAAGGGGAAACAATCTTTTTCCCTTTTCGTGATTGCAACAATGTGAAGAAGTGGAAGGAAATTAGTGCGACTGAAAACCCTTTATTTTGCCGTGGGTTCATGGCAAATTATACCATTTGGTATTGGCACGATGAGAAAGTAATTCCTACAACTAGTAGGTCATCAATCAATGACGCTGATATGGAAAATAAAGAACAATATGATGATAATGAAAGGGATACCGATGAAAATTTTGAGGAGGATCGCATTCCTGAGATGATGGTGGTTTGGGTGATCATGTGAACGAAGAATCTCGTATGATTGAAAATGTGTCCAAGGCCGCCGAGACACCTTTATATCCTTGATGTGCAAAGTACTCTAAGCTTTCAAGGGTTTTAATATTATTTAACTTGAAAGCGAAGAACGGTTGGACCGATACAAGTTTCAATTCGTTGTTGGAAGCTTTATCAGACATGCTTTCTGAAGGGAATGACATTCCTATGTCTACCTACTATGCAAAGAAGCTATTGTGTCCCTTAGGTCTAGAGTACACGAAGATCGATGCATGTCCTAATGATTGTGTACTTTTTCAAAATGAGTATGAAAACCTTGATGCTTGTCCAAAGTGCGGTGTTAATCGCTACAAGCGCGAGGGTTCAAACCCTAATCGTAAGAAGTGGCCACCAACTAAGGTGTTATGGTATCTGCCTATAATACCAAGGTTTAAACAACTTTTTTCTATCAAGAAGGATGCAAAAAACTTGGTGTGGCATGCACAAGAAAGGAACATAAATGGGTAAATTAGGCATCTCGCTTATTCGAAGCAATGGAAACATATTGATGATACATTTCCTGAGTTTGGTAAAGAGTCTAGGAGCCTGAGACTTTCATTAAGTACCGACGGGATGAATCCTTACGGTACCATTAGCTCTTGTCACAGGACATGGTCGGTGCTTTTGTCGATCAATGGCTATGCATGAAACGTAAGTACATCATGTTGTCGCTTCTAATATCGGGTCCCAAACAACCCGGTAATGACATAGATGTCTACTTGGAGCCTCTCTTGGAGGATTTGAGACTATTATGGGATAAAGGTATTCCAATGTTCGATGCCCATACAAGTACAAATTTTACTTTGCGTGCCATAATTTTTTGCACTGTAAGTGATTTCCCAGCTTATGGGAACTTGTCTGGGTACAAAGTCAGAGGGAAAAAACCATGCCCCATTTGTGAGGACAAAATGGAACCAACACGCCTCAAGAATTTTGAAAAGGATGTTTATATGCATACTAGACGACTGCTTCGTCGAGATCACCCTTATCGTAAGAAAAAAGCTGAATTCAATGGGTTCCCGGAGAAACAGTGGTTGCGTGAGCCACTTAGTGGTATAGAGTTGTGGGAGAGAATCAAAGATGTTGAGACAGTTTTCGAGAAAGTTGGTAAACCTTCCTCTATTAAGGGTCTTTGAAAAAAGGTGTCTACATTTTGGACTCTTCCTTATTGGAAACACTTGTCTGTTAGACATTGTCTTGATGTTATACATATTGAAAAAAATGTAGGCGATTCAATCATCGGGACATTATTGAATATACCTAACAAGACAAAGGATACTAAAGATGTCCGGAAAGACATGAAGCTTGCAAACATTCGACCAAAGTTATGGCCCGTGGAAAATGACGAAACAAAAAAGACATTTTTGCCTCGAGCTTGGTACACATTTTCTAGAGAGGAGAAAAAATATTTTGTGAGTGTTTGTATGGCATCAAAGTACCTACAGGGTATTCGCCGAACATTAAGTGTCCAGTTTCAATGGCCGATAAGAGATTAATTGGTATTAAATCCCATGATTTTCATGTCATGATGCAAGTGATGTTGCCTATTGCACTTCGAGGTCTTTTGCCAAAACATGTTAGGCACACTATTGTTAAACTTTTCCTATTTTTAAATGTCATATGTAACAAAATGATTTATCCAGATAAAATTGATGAAATGCAAACTGATGTTGTAGAAACATTATGCAAATTTGAGATGTATTTTCCTCCTTCATTTTTTGACATAATGGTTCATTTGGTTGTCCATCTAGTACGAGAAATCAAGGAATGTGGCCCGATTTTTTTGAGATGGATGTACCCTTATAAGAGACACATGGGAACTTTAAAAGAAAAGGCGACCAACAAAGCACATCCAAAAGGTAGTATTATTCAAGGTACCATTGCAGAGGAGGTAAGTAACTTTTATTCTTTATTCTTAACTAAGGCTAAAGAAATTGGAGTTCAAACATCTCGTCATGAAGGCAGACTTCAAGGGCAAGGGACGATCGATCGTCAATATGTGAAGCCTACATCAGATAGAATCCAGAAAGCTCATCGTTATGTTCTTCAAAACCTTTCAGAAGTCCATCTTATATAGAAACTCATCTCAATTATTTGAATAGAATGAATCCACGAATAGGTACATATGCTTTGATGCAAAAACATAATCATACTTTTGTTGAATGGTTTCAAAACCAAGTGAAGTGTGAGTAGCTATTCGCTAGCTTGGGGGGTTATCTATATCTCTTGGTGGTTTCTTAATCCACAGTCTCATGATTGCTTGATTTATTTCTCTCATACTTGCCAAAGTCTATTATTGAGATTGGTTTTCTATGTTTGGATGGCCATGAGCGCCTTATTGAGTTGACTTTTGGTATTTGTAGCTTTGATTGATCATGCTTTCATCTTGCACAATTGTATATGCATTCTTGAGTATTGTTGGTTTTGTGAATATTTGTGTTTATAGTGTCTTTCCATGGCATTCAAGGCAAGTTTCAAAATGTTTTGTTTTAAACTTGGACATAATTGGGCTTTAGCACCTAGAATACCCTCTTTGCTAGTTGTTAGAGGTTTTCATGCACTTGAATGTCGAGGTTGGTTCACACATATAACATTACCAAGGTAGTAGAACTTAAGGGCTATGAGACCTTAGCTCACTTGGTTTGTGGTAAGATGGTTGTCGCTCTCTAGCTAGTTGAAGCTTTAAAGGTGATTTTTGCTACTCCACTACCGTCATTTTTGTGAGGATGTGTCTATTTTGTTCTAGCCTTCTACATTTATTGCATGTGTGGCGTTTGGATCCTTGGCATTGCTAGCTTATATCGAGAATTTGGCTTAATCTACCCATGATCGAGACCGAACCAACCTAGGGGAAGACGAAGGAAATTAGGATTTTTGTTTTGATTTATTATTTTCTATTCTTTTATTTTTCATTTGCATTTGCTCATTTAGTAACTCAATTTGAGCCATTTTCCCTTCTTTACCATAACCACATTACAAACCAATGGGCTTTTGCTTTATTTTCACCTTTATTAGGTTTTGTGAAGCATTCTTGGGACTTGATTTGTATTTTTGGTTAATGAAAGTGAGATAAAGAATGAAAAAGAAGTGTAAAACTCAAATTTTGGTACTTGTGATTATATTTGTTATGTTGAATGGTTTGAGTAAATGAGAAGAAAATAAAGGAAAAGAAAGAAAAAGCCGCTCAAAGTTAAAAGAGGCGAGAGCAAAGAATAAAAAGAAATGAAAAAAAAGAAGAAAATATTGAGAAAATACAAAAACATTTGTTGTTTGGTTGAAAAAGAATAAGCTTGGGGGAGGAGTTGCTAGAATTTTTTATTTGAAAGTTGGTAGTTTATTGAGTTTGAATTGAGGAATGATCAACCTTGCTTTACTTCTAAGTTTACCACCAATTTCCAAATTTATTTCCACACCCTTTACCCTAGCCTAAACGTTTCAACCCTTTTAAGACCTTTTGACCTTAGTAAGGTTTAGTTACTACCGATGGAGGGTAATCAAGCCAAGCCTATTGAGCGAGCTATCAATGCCAATATGTCGGGTAGCCTAAATGTTTTTCATTGATTATTTCTTCCGATTCCTTCGAGGAATCTCGAGATATCACCTTAAAAGTGGATGCAAAACTATTGAGGATGCGGAAGTTTGGTTAGAGATAAGGAGGAGTGTAAGTCCCTCTAAGTTCTCTACCCTTTTCATGCTTTATGTGTGTACCAACCTTAGCTATTCTTTTGCTTGGCTACCTTTAATGTCTAGAAAGGATTGTATTCTTGAGCATTTAGCCCATTGTTTGTGTTTCGTTTGAAATATCAAAACTCAATTTTCTTGATTTCACCTTTGCCTTGAATGCTATGTATTGTCGAGGGTTGTGGGTTAAACCTCATAGGAAACCCTCACGAGAGCTTACTCGTCCACTTTGGCGACATAGGGGTTTAAAGGGCTTGTTGTAGCTAAAAACAACCGTGATTCCTACGACAGTGAGTTAGTGTACATTATTTCTCCTTGTTTCTATTTGTTTCTTTTGCTTTCAATAATTCCATCTTATTCTCTTTTGCCTTAGCTTTGCTCGAGGACGAGCAAAGGTTTAGCTTGGGGGAATTTGAAAACTGACATTTATGTCACTCCTAGGGGTAGTGTTTAGGTAATTTTCCCTTATTTTTCCTTTTATTCTCTTTTTTTCTCTTTAATAAACTTTCTAGTTTATTTTGGTAATTTTGGAATGTTTTGGTTTAGTTTCTTTATTTTATTAGTTTTAGTCTATTTTCGTATTTTATTTTATTTTATTTGCTTGCGTAGTTTTAATTATTTTTAGTTTAGTTTTATGTCTCTTATTTTCTATTTTATTTTATTTATTTCTATTTTATTTATTTTATTTTATTTGTCTTGGTTTTGTTTTATTTCGTCCTTTATTTATTTTTATTTTATTTATTCTTTTTATTTGTCCCAATCCTTTCTCGGTTTTGTGTGTAGGAGTTCGAGTTTCAATTTGAGTCAAACGCCAAGCCCCATTTCATGAGCATGCTGCCAGCTACAGTGCCGCAAGAACAAACCTGCTGCCCCTTATCCTTCACCACACTCTTCCTCTCTATTCCCCTTATCCTCCACCACAACAGCACCTCACTCCCCTGCTCCAACCGCAACAGCAGCGCCACCTGCGACCTCCACCTGACCACCAATTGCAGCAGCCACGCAACTCCCCTACTGCCACCCTTCACGCACAACTGCTTCCACCAACACCACCACACAGCAGCCGTAACAACCACCAACCTTTCCCCTACTCCCTCACGCAACCACCAATTCATCTCACCAGCCACCACAACTGCAGCCTCCTATTTTCCTCCGCCAACAGCAGCCGCAACAGCACATACCAAGGACCACCACTCACCTGCATTTCCCCTGCTCCAATTCGCACCAACAGCCACCTGACCACCTAGAACCTCCCCTGTTCCATCGTCCAACCAAATCCTCTGGCAGCAACCTACCACTAAAATCACCACAGCAGCCCCTCACCAACTCCCCGTAATAGCCGCACCACCATTCTCACGCACCTAAACCAGCAACAATTAAGAAACCAATCGACCTAAAAATTAGAGTAAATCACAAATTGATCGGGTTTGGGCAAACCGTTGAGAGTTCGGTCGAAGCACGTGTCAGAGACTTTCAAGTTCTGTAAATTGAAGAGGTGTGGTCGAACACACCCATGGTTTGACCAAACCAACCCTGTAGTTCGGTCGAACCAACCATCGGTTCGATCGAACCATTTCACGAGACTCGCACATGATGTTTAATAAGATCGAACGGTTGATATTGAAGGTCGAAGCGAGGATAGCCATTGATGGTTGATGAACGGTGGTGATGGTGATGCGTTTCAATGGAGTTTAGAGCAGCCAATTGATATCGAAGGAGGAAGCTTGAGGAAGGCTGATGTTTTTAGGAATTTTGGGATTTTTTTCTCCTTTTTCTTTTATTTTATTTCTTTGTTTTTTCTTTTCCCTTTTCTTATTTTCTTCTCTTTTATTTTTATTTTTATTTTAGTTTCTTATTTTTAATTTTCCTTTTTAATTTATTTTATTTTATTTTCTTTTCTTTTTCTATTTTTCCTAGCTTAGTATATATACCCATTTTTGGGGTAATTAGGGAAGGAATACAATAACCATCTATTCTACACTCTAATTAGTTTTAGGAGAGCTTCTCTCTCTAGGTTTAGGTTAGACAAATCATATTCATTCAATCCAAATGCATATAAGAAAGCAAAGATAAGGGAAGAAGGAAAGAGTAAACCAAATGTGAGGTGGGTGTTGAAACCCGCAATTGAGCACATTGTCCACAATTTCATCTAATTCCTCGTCTTTGTTGCTTTTCCAAATGCAAGCAATAATTGGTGTGCTTCTTCTCAAGGAGCTCATTTTAAAATCCTTGCACATGAGTATATGTATCGAGTACCTATACACATAGACAAGAGAGTAAACAAAAATGAGAAGCATAAAAGAAAGAAAAAGAAAGCAATAAAACACGGGTTACTTCCCGCAAAGGCTTGCTTAACGTCCAAGCATAACCAATCTAGTAAATAACCCGACAAAGAACGCAAAAGCTTATCATATGAACCGGCAAACATATCAAGAAATAGAGCATACGCGATGCTCATATGACAAGAAAACATAAAGTACAAGGAGACTTTATGCTTGAGAGAAGGGAGAAAAGAAAAAGTAAAAGAATCAAAAGAAAAATCAAGAAAATAAGAAACAAAAAAAAAAGTAGAAGAAGAAAAAGAAAATTCCTCACAAAAATCTTTTTGGTTGGCATTTATAACTCTTTTCCTCATCAACAATGAAAGAGTTAGGGGCTTCGGAAGCATGAATAGGAAGAGGATCCCTAAGGGGTTCTTTGAGAAAAGAAGGGAGGAACATAGGATAGTAGGAGATGTGGTTAAACCTTTGGAAAAAAGGTGTATGAGAAAGGGAAAAAGGGGTAGCTAATCCCTCATCACAAGATCTCACATCACTAATGAGGGAATGAAAATCAATCATGGAATCCTCAAATGAAGAACCCTCATGTTCTACATCTCCCTCAAGCTCAAAAACTCCAAATTATTCAATCTTAACCTCCTCTTCACAACCTTGAACAACATCTCCCTTAAATTTCTCAAGGCTTACCATCTCAAAATCAAGAGTGAATGGGGGCAAATTTCTCTCAAACTCATCTCTTTCTAATGAAGCCTTATCAATGAACTCACTCATAAGGTTATGGGCTACCGTTTGAAACTCAAGAAATATTTGGGCCATAATCTCAAATGAGTCCAAATCAACATGGATAGACAAGTCAAAAGCTTGCGCATTGGAATCACCTAGGGGACTATAGGGCACACCTTTAGAATTCATACAAAAATAGGATGCAATATGAGAAAGAACATGCACTTCATCATCATTAGAATGTACCTCATTACATTGAGCTATAGAGGGAGGGGAGTTGAAATCATGCATTACATGGTCACTATGGGGAGCATCAAGCACATCATGGGAATTCATATTAGACAAATCATGACAATTAGCATCAACATTAAAAGCATGAGAATCCCGAACATAAGTCTCATGATTGGCCCTCTCCCAATCATAATTATCCCTAGCTAACCATGAATAGAAATACCAAGCTTCATCCGAAGACATGTCTTGAAATTTACCATTTAACATATTATAAACTACTCCTCTAAAATGCTCATTTAATCCAAAATTAATGATTTCACAATAATCACCCTTGGTTAAACCTTTAACACCATCTAGGAAATCCTCAAGTCTATTGAAATACACCCAAAACGGTTCATTATAAAATTGAGGAATAGAAATATAAGCCATTTTTTTCAAATAAATCAACACAAATAAAAACCAACAAATCAAAAGAAAATTGTAAACAAAGGACTAGTCTCAATAAGATAACACAATGGTAATGGAAGTCGTTCCCCGGCAACAGCGCCAATTTGACAAGGGAATAAACGCACCGTCAATTGTCTATCCCTAGATCAAATACAATGTATACAACCTAAACAAACCTAATACGAATATAAGGCAAGCATAGGGGTCGAACCACAGAGAACGGATAAACACCACCAAATGTTATCGACAATTAAGCTAGTCCTGAATAGGAGATAAATAAACTAAAGTCTAAAGATGCTAAAACAAGAAATAAAACATTAAGGGAAATGGTTTAGGTATAGCATTCACTTGAACATAAACAAAGGCATAGAAATTGAATTAATTATGAACTAAACATGCATGAATGTCGAAGTAAAGGGTCCAATCTAGCCGCCTTCCGGGGTCAATTAGCTTCTCCTAACATAGCCTCTATGTTTTCACATTAGAACCATATACTAGGAGGTACTATTAAATAACAATCGATAGTAATGAACCTTAACTAAGTCAACTTCCGTTTCTTGTTAGCAAAGATTCACCTTTAATCAACCAACAATGTGCACTTACAAGAAGATTAAAGAATATCAAGCGTATAAAGACTTTAATCACAAATAAATCAATTCTAAACCCTAGAACATGCTCAAGATCCAACTACACCACAACCATCCCCTTAATGGGGAAATTACTCACTAATCATGCTAATAACAAGATTAGTTAACAAACAATCAAGAATAAACATGATTAACAAGCAATACCAACAACTAAAATAATAATCAAAATAAAGCAAATAAAAATAGAGGAGAGAGAGTTAGAGATTCTCATTGATTGAATGTGAAAATCTACAAACAAGATAGTCAATCTTCTTCTTCAATATCCAAGCTCAACTATGGTGAAACCCTCACTTTCTCTCTCTAAACTATCCTAATCCTAACCTAAACCTAGAGAGAGAAGCTCTCCTAAAACTAATTAGGGAGTAGAATAGATGGTTATTGTATTCCTTCCCTAATTACCCCAAAAATGGGTATATATACTAAGCTAGGAAAAATAGAAAAAGAAAATAAAATAAAATAAAATAAATTAAAAAGGAAAAGTAAAAATAAGAAACTAAAATAAAAATAAAAATAAAAGAAAGAAAATAAGAAAAGGGAAAAGAAAAAACAAAGAAATAAAAATAAAAGAAAAAGGATAAATAAATCCCAAAATTCCTAAAAACAACAGCCTTCCTCAAGTTTCCTCCTTCGATACCAATTGGCTGCTCTAAACTCCATTGAAACGCATCACCATCACCACCGTTCATCAACCATCAATGGCTATCCTCTCTTCGACCTTCAATATCAACCGTTCGATCTTATTAAACATCGTGTACGAGTCTCGTGAAATGGTTCGATCGAACCGATGGTTGGTTCGACCGAACTACGGAGTTGGTTTGGTCGAACCATGGGTGTGTTCGACCACACCTCTTCAATTTACAGAACTTCAAAGTCTCTGATTCGTGCTTCGACCGAACTCTCAACGGTTTGCCCGAACCCGATCAATTTGTGATTTACTCTAATTTTTGGGTCGATTGGTTGCTTAATTGTTGATGGTTTGGGTGCGTGAGAATGGTGGTGCGGCTGTTACGGGGAGTTGGTGAGGGGCTGCTATGGTGATTTTGGTGGTAGGTTGCTGCCAAGGGACTTGGTTGGACGGTGGAACAGGGGAGGTTCTAGGTGGTCAGGTGGTTGTTGGTGCAAATTGGAGTAGGGGAAATGGAGGTGAGTGGTGGTCCTTGGTATGTGTTGTTGCGGCTGCTGTTGGTGGAGAAAAATAGGAGGCTGCGGTTGTGGTGGCTGGTGAGATGAATTGGTGGTTGCGTGAGGGAGCAGGGGAAAGGTTGGTGGTTGTTACGGCTGATGTGTGGTGGTGTTGGTGGTAGCAGCTGCGCGTGAAGGGTGGCAGCAGGGGAGTTGCATGGCTACTGCAATTGGTGGTCAGGTAGAGGTCGCAGGTGGCGCTGCTGTTGCGGTTGGAGCAGGGGAGTGAGGTGCTGTTGTGGTGGAGGATAAGGGGAATAGAGAGGAAGAGTGTGGTGAAGGATAAGGGGCAGCAGGTTTGTTCTTGCGGCAGTGGAGCTGGCAGCATGCTCATGAAATAGGGCTTGGCGTTTGACTCAAATTGAAACCCGAACTCCTACACACAAAACCGAGAAAGGATTGGGACAAAGAAAAAGAATAAATAAAATAAAAATAAATAAAGGACGAAATATAACAAAACAAAGACAAATAAAATAAAATAAATAAAATAGAAATAAATAAAATAAAATAGAAAATAAGAGACATAAAACTAAACTAAAAATAATTAAAACTACACAAGCAAATAAAATAAAATAAAATATGAAAATAGACTAAAACTAATAAAATAAAGAAACTAAACCAAAACATTCCAAAATTACCAAAATAAACTAGAAACTTTATTAAAGAGAAAACAAGAGAATAAAAGGAAAAATAAGGGAAAATAAACACGAAAATAACCTAAACACTACCCCTAGGAGAGACATAAATGTCACTTATCAGTGAGTTAGGGCAACCGAATAATAATGTATCAGATACGATCAGATGGCTTTCACGGGGTCCTCAATTGTTTGTGAACACTTATGAAGGCTATGACATCAATGGGTATTGTTTCTACACTAGTCGCCAAGATGATAAGAGTGTACATCAAAATAGTGGTGTTATGGTTGTCGCATATTCTACGGAATACTCAAGCTCTAAGGATGCTAGGCCTATTAATGCAACACAATCATATTATGGGGTCATTCAAGAGATATGGGAGCTAAATTATGTTGATTTTGTAGTTCTTGTTTTTCGATGTAGGTGGGCTGACAACCGGCGAGGCAAAAAGATATATGAACTATTTATTTGGTTTTACTTCAGTGGATTCAAGTCGATTTGTTTATGGGGAGGAGCCCTTTGTTTTAGCTTCACAAGCAAAACAAATTTTCTATATAAGGGATAACATTGATCATAACTAGCAGGTTGTTGTTCAAGGCAAGAGAAAAATTGTTGGTGTCGAAAATGTTGTCGATGAGGAAGAGTATGACCTATTTGATGATAAACCGCCTCTATCTATTGGGGTTCAACCTGAAAGAGAGGGGGAAGACATTGTCGCTGATGAAGAGTATGCACATGAGGAGGGAGAACATGTTGATACATAGGCTTCATTTTTTATCAATCTGTAGTTCTTTTTAATTCTTTGATTAATTTGCAACTATAATGCTACACAATAATGTTAAATGACTATAGAATCTCCAGTTTCACTTGGATTTTAGTCTTTTGAGCTTTGACATATTAAATGGAATTTTAGATAGTTCTTATATGTGCGGCACAACCTTGGCTGTTTTTATTGGTATTATAATTTCAGGAATTGAAAAATAATGTCTCTGCAGGTTACTTTTATTATTTATATTTTCTTTCTTTGTTACTTACTTGTAGATAGAAACCTTTTATAATCTGTAAAAATATAGCTCTGTTCATTGTACATTTAATTCTATCAGTTTCTGTCTTTTTTTTTATGCAGGCACTTCTAGATCAAGGAGCATAAATATGGCCATTCAACAAAGTCAAGAGAAAACGTCTTCAAGCCAAGATGTTGCTTTGCAAGCCACACCATCTAAGAAGAGTGGGGGGCCATCAAAGGCAATACAATCAAGTAAGCCTATGGTGCTTGAATTTAATGATTTTGAATTGCTGCTCATCCTCGAGCAAATTAACATGAAACACGGGAGAAGGGGAGTGATTTATTCAAGCAAATCTAAGACACTAAAGGAGACAAGAATGTACACTAACTCACTTTCGTAGGAATCACGGTCAATTTTAGCAACTAAAGACAAGCCCTTTATACCCCTAGATCGCCTTAGAGGACGAGTGTGCTCTCGTGAGGGTGTCCTAAGAGTTTAACCCACCACTCTAAATAAAAACCAAGGCAAGGCAATAAAAAGAAAAGAAAAAGAAACATAAAAAGAGAAAGAAAACACAAATTCATATTTGGACAAGAGATAGGAACAAACACCAATGAATGCAAATCTTTCTAAGTAGACAAATGTATGCACGTTCCAAGATGTCAATGGTTGATTGAAACATAACATATGCTAAGCATAGAGAACTAATGAGGACTCAATCCACCCTAGCCCCAACCAATTGGGCCGCGTTCTCTCCACTAGCTTCCAATCAACCCTTAAGCTAGCTTCTAATGATTCCACGAAGGAACCGGAGAAAGATAAAGAAATGAAAAACTTTGAGAAGGTAATCCCGACATCTCAACTATGCATACTCTCTTCACAGGTTTGAAGTCTATCTCCCTCCACCGTTCTTTGACTTAACCCCACTAAAGTCGAAGGGTCTTTTATTGGTTGTAACGTAAGGCTAAGGGTTAAGGCGGGGTAAAAATTTGAAAATTTTGGTGATATTTCCTAAGTGAAGCAAAAGACTGGCCTACGCTCAAAAACAAACTCAAGAAGTCACAAAATATCAAAGAAAAATACCAATAATGCCATCTCCCCCAAGCTTATTCAACACTAACACAATATATACCAAAAACGAAGTAACGCCCCCCCCCCCTCCTCAAGCTTGAACGAAGCATTGTCCTCAATGATTAAACTAGGGAAGAAAACGAAACCAAACTAAAATATTTTTGTGTTTTTTTTGTTTCTTTTCCATTTTTTTTTTTTTAAGATCTTATTTGATGTCCTTGCCTTTTTTTTAACTATGGACGGCTTTTTCTTGAAACTTCATTTGATTTTCTTGAATTGCATCTTTCTTCTCAAACTTTTTTTCCTTTTCTTTTCAACCTCAACTTTCAATACCGTACTTAAACCAATTCACAAAATGTCTTGTTCAATTTCAACACTCTCAAAACTCAAACCTCACATGCCAATGCTTCACTAACTAAAAGGGTTGGTAAACATAGGCCATTAGGTTTGTAACGCGGTTTAAACAAGAGCGGGAAACATTAGGCTCAAATTGGTTAATAAGTAGGTCGATGCAAAATAGAAAACCAAATTTGTAACAAAATAAAAAGAAGATAAAGAAAAATGAGAAAAGGTGCCCTTTTCCTCCCCTAGAGTGGCTCGGTCACGATCTTGGGAGCGAGAGGTCAAAACAAGGATTAAGACATGCATAGTCAAGGATCCTAAATAGCCGCTCAACAAGGTGATGAAGGCTAGAACAAATGAAGCTCACAAGGGATTATAAACAAACAAATACCAACCAAGGGTTTCAAATCCGCTATAGAGAGCAACTCCATCTTACCACATTTCCGTGAACTAAAGCTTCATGGACCCCTAACACTCTCAAACCGTGAATACATTTATCACTTAGGAGGAAAACATTCAAGGATTCAAGTCCCAAAACAAAATGTCCAAAATAAGAACAAACAAAACACATTTTGCCAAAATTACCTTGAAAGTAAACAAAAATCTTTTTGGATTTTTCAAAATAAAAGAAAAGACATGGAAAGGAATATACTCAAGTGCATGGGAAGGGAAAAGAAAGAAATCAATCCAATAAACCAACACAAGTCCAACGAGTCACCAACCATTAGAGAAAGAGCTAGGAAAGATATTACCGAATATAGGTGGGTGTAAACACCCGCAAATGAACCAATTTAACCATTCAAAGCCAATTTCCTCTTGAATTGAATCTCGATTTCCATATGCTAGCAAAAATAGGCGTCAAACTTCCTTGATTCTTGATCCAGACCAATGCATAAGTGTATATCAAGTTATGTACCTAGAAAGGGGCACACAAACATTTCCATGAGAGAAAATCTAATCTAAAAAGAAAAGAAAATGAAAGAAATAAAAACCTCGAGTTAGTTCCCGAGAAAGGCTTGTTTAACGTCCAAGCGAGACCACTCTAGTAAATAAAATTGCAACGAACGCAAGAGATTATCAAATGCACTACTACACATTTCATATGATAACAAGTAGGCAAATAACGGGAGAAGGACGTGCAACAAGATTATTGCACGTAAGTGAGGAGGAAGATGCCAAAAGAAAGAAGAAAAATCAAAAGAAAAATCAAGAAAATAAGAAGAGAAAGAAGAAGAAAAATAAGGAAAAGAATAAAAAGGCAAAACCTCCTCAAAATATTTTTGGGTGGCACAATCACCCATTTCCTCAATAATAGGAGGATGAAAAGGAAAAGTCTCATCAAACAAGAGAGGGTCCTCAATAGGCTCTTTGACAAAAGAAGGGAGGAACATGGGATAGTAGGAGATGTGGTCAAATTTCCTTGAGAAAGGGACATGAGGAAGGGGAGGAGAAACAATGGTCTCACAAAGCCTCACATCACCAATGAGGGCATGAAAATCAATCAAAGAATCCTCAAAAGAACACTCATGACTCACATCTCCCTCAAACAAAAACTCTCCAATAGAAATAACCTCATCTTCCTCTCTATCACAACGATGAACAACTACTCCCTCAAGATCCTCAAATCCTAGAGTCTCTAAACCATGCATGAAAAGATAAAGGTTTCTCTCAAACTCACCCCTTTCCCATGAAGCATTGCCAATGAACTCTCTCAAGAGGCTATAATGATTTGTTACACCTTCAATGAACATACTATCCATAACCTCAAATGAGTCCAAAGACTCATGGATAGAAATGTCACAAACATGCATGGTGGACTCATCAAGATGGGGAAGGGGGTTTGAATCCTCAAAATCGACTTTTTCTTCATTCTCAACTCCTCCACCACCACTCAAGGGACTCTCAATCTCTATTGATTGCTCAAACTCATCATCATCATCCTCATGAACTCCCTCATTCAAACATGAAGACGGCTCACTCACATCCTCACCAAGAGAAGCTCTCAAAGGGGGTGAATAAGGGGAAGGATGGCATTCAAGCTCAAATGGGGAATGAAAAGGATAAAAATCCACAAAAATCCTCTCATCACAAGAAAATCTCCCCTCACCTTCATACCCTTGCCCTACATCATTCTCAACAACACTCTCAAACTCCAAGTGAGGTGCCTCACATCCATCTAAACCAAACATAGCACTCATCACTTGGGCAAGCCTCACTTCTCTCAATTTTTTTTCTTCTTGAAGCTCTTGGAGTTGTTGGGTGAGATATTGCATTTGAGAGAGAATTTGGGCATCAATGTTATTGGGTTGAGGTTCATGATCAAAATCAAATTGCACATCATCAAAATTAGCACAAACCTCATCAAAATGAGCATAAGGGGGAAAGGTGTCAATTTGCATACTTGGATCTTCACAAGGCACAAAAGAAGTATCAAGAGAATTCATGCAAAAATTAAAAGAATTTTGGCATTGAGAGTCAAAACAAGAAACATGAGATTCTCTATCTAAAGATTCCCTAGCAAACCATGTAAAGAAATCCCAAGCATCATGCATAGACAAATAACAAAATCTACCATTATTAATGTCCTCAACCATTTCCCTAGTATACTCATTCATGCCCCTATAAGTTGTACCACAAGCATCACTAAGAGAACAACCATGGTAACTAAGGAAACCATCTAGTCTTTCAAAGTAAGCATAGAAGGGTTGACCATCGAATTGAGGAAAAGATAAGCATGCCATTTTTTTACAAAGAACAAAGAAAAGCAAACAAAATCAAATAATATACAAGAACCTAGTTAATCTAATCAACACAAACTAATGAACGCCTTAGTCTTCGGCAACGGCGATGGTGAAAGTAGGTCGTTGGGACTACTAACCTTAACCAAATTAGAAATTTATAATACCTAAACTTACACTAAACTAGTTAGTGGCAAGTAAAGGGTCGAACCCAAAAGGACTAAGTGCATTAATTTGTGCAAATTAGACTAGTAGGAAAGGTTGTGAGATATAGAGAGATTAAACTAAACACTACTAAGAGCAAATAACTAAAACTAGGAAAAGTGGAATCCAATTACATCAATACATTCAACAACATCATACAAATAGATGAAAATGCCCTCGATTAGGAACATCAACACATTTAACTCACTCTCTCACAATTAAGCATGTTAATTATCCTACTAAACTAATTCACTCTCGTGCAACTAGCCTAGCAAAGGTATGTAAGAATTTAGGGCTCTCAACCAACTCACTCTCGCACAATTGATTGAAAGCACAATTAAGAGCATGGAATCGATTAGCTAGAAAGATTCTAATCCATAAAAACATCACCCATACACAATAATCAAGAAACAATTTCATACTAATCACAATCAATCATTCAATTCATTAATATAACCTTCATCCAATTCCCTAGAACAAAACCTAAGCTAACATAATGAAGAAAGACATGGAAAACAATGTAAAATAGAATAAAAACAAGATTAAACAAACAAACTAATTAATCCACTCAAATCAACAAACAAAAAGCAAAAAACTAAGAACTAAGCAAAGAAATAAAGATGAGATAAAGTTAGAAAATTCTCATTGAATAGATGAGAAGAAGTTCCACAAAGTTGCTTCTTCAACCTCTCAAAAACTCCATGGAAATCCAAGCTTTCTCTCTCTAAACTACTCCTAAACTAACCCTAAGAGAGAGAAAATATAGGCTAAACTAATATAATCTATCTAAAATAAAATGTTGATTGAAAGTTTTTTTTTTTTTGAAAATAACCCCAAAAGGGGTATTTATAATACAAGGCTTAAAAAAAACAAAAGAAAATAAAATGAAAATAAAACTAAATAAAATAATTAAAATAACAAAACTAAAAACCAAAAAAGAACAAAACTACAATAAAATAAAATAAAGGGAAATGAAAAGGAAAAAGAAGAACCCCAAAATTACCACCCAAACCCACGATTTCACCAGACCTCCTTTCCCCCTTCACTTTTGAATTTGGCTGCTCCAATTCAAACACCCATTCGCGCGTCATCATCGCCGTTCATACTCTATCATCATCAGCAATTATCACTTCGCAGCTGTCTATTTTGCATTAAAAATCACGTGAAAAGCTCGTGATTGACCCACAATTGCGCGCCCGCACAGAAGTCGCACAGCAAGTCGCGCAAAGCTACTGCCTCAACTCGATTTTGGACTCCAATTTGTGCGCTTCTTGACAGGGTTGCGCGGTCGTGAATTGGCTTGGGTGTGAGTTTGGGTTGCTGTGAGTTGCGGGCTGCAATTGTTGTTGTTGTTTTGGTAGCTGACGGTTGTCTTAATTGGTGGTGAGTTCGGGAGGTTGTTGTTGTTGATTGGAGTTGCGAGTCAGGGGAATTGGTTGTTGCGGTGGTGTTGGTGGTTCAGGTGGTTTGGGGCGATGTGTCTGGGTTGTTGTGCGAACTTCGTGGCTAAAGGTGGGTGGTTTGGGTTGGGCTTTGGTGATGTTGGTTGCGATTTATGGGAGCAGAGGATAGGTTGATGGTGGAGGTTTGCAGGTTGTTGCAATTTTATGTGGTGAAAGTGGTGGAACAAGGGAGAATTGCGTGGTTCAGGTGGATATTGATGGCGGTTTTGGCGGTGGCTGGTGCTCTGAGTTGCGGGTGCAGGTGGTTGTTTTTGTTGTTGTTGCGGTAGTGAAAGGTGGGTTTGTGCGGCTGCCAATTTGGGGTGCTGAAGGAGGCATGGCTGGTGCGGGTTTTGGGTGGTGGTGATTGGAGGCGAAATGGGAGGCGCAGCAAGTGAATTGGGGTTGAGGTGCTGGGTTTGAGTGGCTGAAGGTAGTGCGCCAAGGGGTTGTTTAGGTGTGCAGATTTGGGGTTATTGGTGGGCTGCTGTGGTTAATTATGGTGGCAATTGAAAAGCCTTGACTTGGACCTTGAACTTGAGCCTACACACAAACAAACCCGAGGATAAAAGTGTGAAACCGAGACAAATAAAATAAAATAAATAAAAAAAAATAGAAAAAGAGAAGTAAAACTAAACTAATAAAAATAAATAAAACTAAATTAGAAACAAGAGAAATAAAACTAAAACAAATAAAGACATAAAACTATACAAGTAAATTAAAAAAAACTTAAAACTAATTAAAATTATGAAAGTAACAAAAAGGAATGAAATAAAATAAATCGAAAGCAAATAAAATATGAAAATAAACTAGAAACTAGAAGAAAATAAATAAAAAGAGAGAAACTAGGAATTAATAAAACTAAGTTAATCTAAATTAAACTAAAAACTACAAAATACTCAAATAAAAATATAAAAGACGAGAATAAGCAAAATAATAGAAATAAAGGATAAAATGAGCTTAATTATTGAAATAAGCCGGAAAAGCGACTCAATAAACACCCTAAAAGTGACATAAAAGTCACTTATCACTTGCCTACTGGTGAATGGGAACCCGCTTATGGCAAACAAATTGGCGCAAGTGCTAAGAGATTAGACATCACTGTGAATGAGTATGCAAAAATAGATAAAGTGGATCGGGTAAATATATGGGAGGATACAAAGGTATAAACTATTCACTTACTAGTTAGTCATGTTGCTATTCAAAATATTAGTTAACTTTTTTTTTAATCCACATCAAATGTTCCACATTGAGGATCCAAGTGGAGAAAGGCAAAAACGGTTTCATAGTGTTGTGGCTTCGTGATTTAGCTGTCACAAGTCAAATTTAAGGGCACGATTCATCACTTTTAAAAACCCATACCCGGCCACTTCTCCTAAAGCAAATATGAAGCCATGGGAAGTGTATGAAGGTTACTTTATAGAGGAGAAATGGAAGAGATTCGAAATATATAGTAAATCAGCAGAATCCAAGGTAACTACACATTCACATGCACTGTTAATTAATCAAACAAAAACTAATTGTGAAGAATATGATAATGTTTAACTCTCTTTAATACAAAATAAAAAAATAAAAAAAAAATAAAAAAAAAAACAGGAAAAGAGTGAAAAGGGGAAGGAAAATAAAAAGCTAAACAAATGTCGCCATTATAATTGGGTCTAAACAGTTTTCAAAGAGCTCGGATAATTTGGAATAAGCAAAAGAGACTTGAAAATACATTTTCTGCTCTGGCATAATCTTAAACTTCTGGCAACACTTCCCAGAGCAGTACATCAACTGGTTCTATTTTTTATCGTCGAGCCTTTGAGTGGGTTTTAGCTCATGAAAAGCGGTTGCCAGATGGAACATGGGGCATCGACCCAAAAGATACGGAAACTATTCGAATTGCCAATATAGTAGTATGTCATAGTTTATAAAAACAAAGAAATCTACTGACATTATAGAATTCTGGTCATCTAATTAACTTTTCTATGTTTTGTCAAATAGGAAGAGAACTTGCAAAAATAAGCAAAGGAATCTGAGGAAGGAGAGTGTAAATGATCAGAACGAGGCGTTGATGCCCTTACTTTGGCATTTGGGAAAAAGGACCATTGTGGATTTGTGAAAGGACTTGGTGAATGTGGGATTGGTGTCAACTATAGAAAAGCATTTGGCCCGGTATAAGGTAAAAACATGTTTAAAAATGGTTGCTCATTATAAGAACTAGATGAATTTAAAGAGAACTTAACCCGGGAATTTGAAGAAAAATTAAAGGAAGCCATTGCAGCAGCTGTAAATTCTTATCTTTCTGCTTTTATTCAACACATTACTGCAAACGATTTGCAAGTAAATGATGCTCAACCTTCCCCATCTTCCTCAACCAATCCAAGGAAGCTAAGTCCTCGCTTGTTAGAGGTAAACATTCATTAGACTGAGATTGAACTCTTAATTATTATCACATGAGATGAATGCAAAATTGATATTCAAAACTGAATTCAAAGTCGGATTTCATAACTGAATGCAGAATTGATAATCAGAACTGAATTCAAAGCCAAATTTCAAAACTGAAAATCAAAACTGAATTTAGAGCCGACTTTCGGAACTGAAAATCAGACCTTATTTAGAGCTGAAAATCAGATCTGAATTCAAAGCTGAAAATCAGACCTGAATTCAGAGCTGAAAATTAGACTTGAATTCAGAACTGAAAATTAGACTTGAATTCAGTATCGTAAATCAGACTTGAATTCAGAGCTTAAAATCAAACCTGAATTCAGAGCTGAAAATCAGACTTGAATTCAGAGCTGAAAATCAAAACTGAATTCAAAATTGAAAATCAGAACGCAATTCAGAGCTAACTTTCAGAACATAATTCAAAACTGAATTAGGATGGATAGTTTGTTCAGCGTTGTTTAGTCTTCTTAATTTTAGGTTTGTGGAGTTGGTTGGTATTGTTTGTAGAATTTGCTGTTGGAGTGGTATTCTTTTTCTTGCTATTTATTATATTTATTGAAGATAAAAGTTAGTATTGACCTTTTGTTGTTCATACAATGGATTATATCTAAGCTTCTTAATTTTGTATCTAAGCTTTTTCATTCATATCTTTGAGAATTTAACTTGACATGTGTTAAAACAGCAAAATGATTTATGATTTCACTCATTCTCAAAGTACATTTATATTTTGACCTTTAGTATGACACCTTTTACCATCATATGTGCCAAAGCTTTAATATATGTGCCCTTCTTCGGGTTCTTGCTGGAATGATGCTATTTAGCCAAATCTGATACAGATGTACTCCTTGTGGCTTTTTTTTCTAAGGTCATTATATTGCCATTTAAGTCATCTTAGTGACCTCTTGTTGATAAAGGAAAAAACGTGTCGTCAATTGTCTGTCCCTAGATCAAACACAATTTATAACAACCTAAACAAACCTAATACGAGTATAAGGCAAGTACAGGGTCGAACCCAAAGGAGTGAGTCGGTATTAAATTTAGCCTAAATCAAGCTACTTTGAAGATTGTAGTGAGAAAATGGTTGGTACTATGATAGCAAAGATAGATTGATCAAGTAATTCAAGAAACTAAACACTAGGGATGTAGGTTCCACATGCAAGTTCAATAATCATGTTAATTGAGGTTCATTCAATTGATTCAAGCATTGCAAAGGACAAACAAGAGTAGCAATCAAAAGAATACAAAATCTATCTCCTAGAGGCCAAGCTAGGGGTCACTATGAATGGCTAATCAAGGAAAATCACAATCAAACTCAATCAATTAAAACAATTCACAAATTAATGGTTCATGTCATTAAGAATTGCAATGCAATCTAGATTAATCTTATAGGTTGATCACTCCTAGTCTAATTAATCACATGCAAAACTATGTTAACCAATTTAATTGCAAAAATTCAATCAATCAATGATCATCAACTAGCACAAATCATCAATCAAGCATGCTTCCCCTTCTCCCTAGCAACTAATCTACTCACTAATCATGTGTAACTCAAGAAAAAATCACTAGAAATTGCATTGATCATCATTCTAAATCAAAATCAAGAGAAAACAATATCAACTACAATATTAAATTCAAATCCAAGGAAATAAAAAAATTAAACATGAATCTAAGACAAACAAGTAAAGAGATGAACTAAAAGAAGAGATTCTCACTAATATAAATGATTGAAGATGAAGAAATCCAAGCACAATTGAACCAATGTTGAAATACAAATCTAAATCCAAGAACTTCTCTCTAAATTCTCTCTAACTTCTCTCTCTAAAACTAAGTTAATGAAAATTATTCAAAAGTTAGTTTTCAAAAAGGAATTACAAGTGTATTTATAAGTAAAGAAGGAAAACAGCATCCTCGCGCCCTCTCTAAGGAATCCCACGCCCGCGGGGAAATGGGTACGGAACCCATAACAAACTCCGCGGGCTGTCTGGGCAGCACCCACGCCTTTGGCAAAAGCCACCGCGCCCGCGGCAAGGGCGCGGTGAATCCCCTGCTCCCAAAGAGTAATCAGAGGCCTGCGGTCTCTCTAATCTGGAGCGCTCTCTCCGGTCTACCTGCGCCCGCGGGGAGCCTGCGGCCAGACTGTGGAGAGTTCCTGATCGATTTTGGCTAATTTTGTGCAACACATCCCGCTCCTGCGGCCTTCAAGACCCGCGCCCCGCGGCAACCTTGCAAAGGATGATGCCCTCTCCAAGGCCTCTCCAAGCCCTTTTTGAGCCCTCTCCAAGCAGATTGCTTCCTCCTTGCTTAGTCAATATAGATCATCTTGATCCCTTTGCAAAGACAAATCCTAGGTATGTACAAGAGCAAACAAAGGAAAGGAATAAAAGGGAAAAAGGGCCAAATAAAAGGAAAACACGAAAAACACAAAGAAAGAAGGAAAAAGGACTAAAAATAAGATAAGAAAGCATGAAAAGGGGATGAAATCATCCTAAAAGACTACCCTATGAGTGCCATAAATGACACTCATCACTTGTGTGCATTTGATGATCTTAGATGAAATGGCACAGGTTGTAGCGTATCTGTGTGATTGATATATTTTGGGGATAGGTTTACATGTTGACATATCTTTAAGACTAATCCTATGGTTGATTGATATATTTTGGAGATGGGTTTACATGCTTACATACCTTTTGTTGCTGGAATTTGCTATTAGAGGTGGAAATGTGGGAACCGAAGGTTAATAGCTTCATAGTCTTCCCAAGTTGCTTAAAAATCAGGGAGCTCTTTCCACTTAAGCAGGACCTCCACCCCTGTAGTATCCCTTCTCTCTTCTATTTGACCTCAAGCACATCCTCTAGTGTTTTTTTGTTCATTTTAAATCATAATAGCATTATATTGTACATAATTATGTATGTGAATTATGTGCAAGTATGATTTTGGTGTTGTTTTGTTCATATTTTTTTATTTAAAGCCTAAAGGATAGTGTAACTAAAGAGAATCCTCACTTTAATGTTGTAGAATAAGCTGGAAAATGGGTTGTTTTTTTCCATGCAATATTTATACTTTATATTTTTCCATGTTATGCTGGTTTGCCATTTCATGATGAGGGTATTTTAAGTTTGGCATGATATTAACCAGCTTAGATTCTTTTTTTCCTTAGTTCAAAGTTCAAACCTGTAAGTTGCAGTTTATTGCAAGTTGTGGTGTACTGGTGGTAACTGTTGTAGCAACTGTTCTGTCTAAAATAGGCTTATTCCTTGCCAACTGAGAGCTGAGACTTTACTTTTTTTGTTTGTTTTCCCAAAATAATTTATTTTAAGTTTGGCATGATATTAGCCAGGTGTATGTTAGACGTGCTCTCTAGATTATCACAAATTTTGATCATATGAGTGACAATTAATAATCTCTTTTTGTCTATCAGTATAGATGTAAATTGGCATGTTACATATCTGGTTTGTGACAATATGAGATTGTACTGTGTTACTTTGATTTCAAAGTTTAAATTGGAGGTACTTTCACTAATTGATATGGGTTGTTTGAGTGTGAGTTTTGGCTGGCATATCTTTGTATTCACATACCAACATATAAACACATGGGTTTTGATTTTATATAGGGGAAGTATATGTGAAATACTGATATCCTTGAAAATGTGTTGATTTTCTTCATTTGTTCCTCTTGCTTTGTGATATATATATATATATATATATATATATATATATATATATATATATATATATATATATATATATATTGAATTTTGCTGAGGTTGTCATTTACCACTGTTTGTGTGTGTGTGGGGAGTGGTAAAAAGGCCTATAGCTAGTTGTAATTCTTCATTGGTTTGTTAATATAGCCAATAATGTAGTGTCTTCTTTAATCATTTTCTTCTTCAAATTTTTTTTTTTTTGTTTGCTGTTGCATAACTGTATAATCCTCTTTAATGATCTGTAGTGACTCTTTCTATAGTACTCGAACTTGGGTAGAGTTGACACAGATACATTTGGTCTACGCGTTAGATTGGTTGTTATATAATTTTTTTTATTTTCAAGTTCTAGGTTTCTAGAGATGAGGGTATAGTTAGAACACTTAGACGTAGTTGTGACTTGTGAGGGATGTTTTAACACTCGTAAACAATGATAATTGATTGATAAAAAACCAAGTCAGAATTTTAGGCAAGCCTAACTTCACAAACTTCTTCAGTTTACTGCTGAAAGGAAGGAAAACAGATAGAAAGGACAAGTTGTCCATTAAGTACCCCAACCCCCCTGCCTGACCCATATGTTCCTCCCAAAACCCATTTGCCAGAGGTCAATTTAACAAAAAATCAGTTTTTGTACAAATAATCTTACCTACTTTTATTTTTCATACTTATTAGTTGTTAACTATATATTATGCTTTCATGTTTCTTACGTTATGATCAATTATGTAGGTCCCAACTAAATGTCGTCTTACTTTAGTTCATGAGTTCAGTGGGAACTTAGTGATTGTGGCCGTTGGAACGGCTAAACCTTGTCCTGGTGGAGTGATTCATAACAAGAAAATGAGTCGTGACATCTATAGAGTTAGTGTTGACCATGTTTAAAGTGATTATTCTCACCTAAATCTCCTAAACTCATGACAGTATCACCAAGTTGGGTGAGGAGAAAGGTTATTTTTTGGGTTGGCGGGCAGATTTAGTCTTCTGTACTGATGAGGTAATTCATTGATATGCTATGTAATGATCTAAGATATTTGTAACTGAATTATATTAATATTTATCTTTTCTTGAAGGTTATGACTTTGGCAAAAAAGACGGATAATGAATTGGTGCAAACCAAAGAGAAAGTTGATAGTTGCGGACCTATTAACTCAGAGCATTCAACTATTAAAGGCAAAGGCATAACTATTCCGGAAAATATTGTTGAGAGTCTTGGTGAACAGTGTTCTATGTTGTATTATTGCATGACTTCAGGAAGTGGAGATTAGGATAATACGACAATTCCACTAAAGGCTCCATTGTTTTATTAAAAGGAAAACACACAAATTTATGTTACAAGTGATGATGTCTCTGAATTACTACGAGGAGCATGGGCGAATATTTCATTAATCCATGTCTACATATTGTAAATACTAACATTCATTTAAGTTATTTGAATTTGTTTTATTATGAAATATATTTCATTAGATCCATTTATTATACTAATTAATTATATTTTTCTGTAAAGTGCAGGTACTTAATAATTGAAGAGCATATCTCAGTATTTCAGAAGACTAAAATCAAATTCTTGTGCCCCCAAAAAAATTTTGCAACTGAAATCAAGAAAGATTTCCTTGAACTCCAAATGTATTTGAAAAATGCTTTTCTTACTGAATTAAGGAAAAAGGATGCACAATGAAAATTCATTTTTGCTCCATATATGTAAGCGTATGTACTACTGATCCTTGAAATCTTTACTTTTTCATAATTTTATTATTTTAATTATGTGAATAATACAAACAAGTTTATTGAAATGTAGGAATCATTGGGTACTCTATGTGATTGATTTGCGTATGAGTCTTGTGTATGAGTTTGATTCTGTTATTCAATCACCTCCGAACGCTCAAAACTCAGAGTTGTCCAAAGTAATGAAGATGTTAGTACACAACATTCCTAGTACTACGCATTCATATGCATGTGATTAAAAGTTATTTTTCACTCATTTAATCTAATGATTTTTACGATTTTTTTTTTAGACCTTACAATGTATATAGATCACACCTTAAAGGAAATTCTTTCAAAACGAGTAAGCCACAATTACTACACATAAGAATGAAGGTAAGCGTATCATTTTTGCTTTTTTGTTCTATTAGTAATGAAAGTATTATTTAATATATTAAATAATTGTACTATGTTCATTTGAATTAGTGTGCTCAACAATGTGGTGATACCGAATGTGCTTATTATGTGATGAGATATGTATGAGATAGTATCTTTCCATAGTGATTGCAAGGGCAATTTGAAAGAGGTTAGTGATGAGATATATTACGAGTTTTGGTTGATGTTTTATTTTTATAAAGTATAATATATATACACATATTTTTTTTTTCAGGAGTACTTGGCAAAACTTGCAGCCTACAATGATGTAGAATTGGATAAGATTCGAGAACAATGGACTAAGTTTTTTAGGATTAATTTTTTGTTGAAATACTACTTATTAATCGATGTTATGATTTATCGCATTTAGCTTAATGTATAATTAAATTTTTTTGTATTGTATGGTTATGGATGAATAATTTGAGTTGTGTGGAACTATTTAGAGTGTTTGTATTGTATGGAAGTATGGAAGTATTTGTAGTACGTGTTTTGTTGGTTGAATTGTAACAAGTTATTACCCATTTGACGATGGGTCATTTGGTAGGATATACTACCATTTTTGTATTCGAATCAAATATTTACAAAAATATATATTTGGCGTAATCTAATACTAGTTACTAATAGTATTTTTTTTAAAAAAAATAAAAAATATATTCGTAACCGGCGTTATGATTTGCCAGTTATTAATAATAACCTTATTGTAACCGACGTAACTTAATGCCAATTACAAATAGTGTACTGTTTTACTTGGAAAATAGAATTTTTTGTAACTGGCGTTGGGTTATGCTAATTACGAATAATAACCTTATTGTAATCGACGTAACTTAATGCCAGTGACAAATAGTGTGATTTCTTACTTGGAAAATAGGCTTTTTATAATTGGCGTTGGGTTATGCTAGTTACGAATAATACAATATTTGTAACTAACATGAGTCGGTTACGAATAATTTTCACTAGTAGTAACGGTGGCAATCGCAACCAACAATGCCAGTTACAAAAAGTCAATTTCGCCAAATACAAATAGCACTTTTTCTACTAGTGTGGACTTCTTGGAGTGCTTAAGGGAAGAATTGTGTAATTAATAATATAGGTTTAAGGATTAGAGTATGAGAGGGATAGAGAAGATTATGATTTTTGGTGTAAAAGAGAGGAAGAGAGAATTATTTGATGCCCCGAACTGTAGAAAGGAAGGGGTATTTATAGAGGAAATGTGTAGAGGGAACTCCTGGAATCCTAAAAATATAAAACCCTAAAAATAATGCCGCGATACGGAAAAATACGTTGTGACACGGCAAACGTTACTGCGACACGCAAGAAGATTGGTGCGACACACCAAAATCTGGCGTGACACGGGACAAAATAGTGTGACGCTGGGAATTAGCAACCCTAAAATGATAAAACGCGTTTTAGGTTTTCACGAAGAAAACCCGAAAAGTTCTCGTGTCACTCCATGTACACCAAACCCGAAAAGTTCTCGTGTCACTCCATGTACACCGTGACACGGAAAAATATGGAGTGACGCGGCAAAATATGGAGAGACGCGGTAAAATATGGGGTGACGCAAGGCATTTTTTGCGTTCAAGTTCATAAGCGAGTGAAAAAAGGAACTCGGAAAAAACACAGAAAAGCACCGTGACACGTGAAGAATACCGTGTCACATTACCAGGCGCCGCGCCATGTCGTCAGGCGTTGTTACACGCCAATTTTGCTTAATGTGCGGTAATTCCAGTTTTTAACACGTTTTAAAAACTATAATAACTTTGTAGGCGTCATTTGAAGTTAGCCTACGTTAAGCATGTTGTGAATATGCTTGGCACTCATAGGAAGTGGGAATTGACATACTATTAGGGACACGATTAGGGACAAGGAAATTATGGAGCCGCCAACAAGTTTTTAAAGAACTTGTAAACAGTTCACGGATCATAAAAGGCAACCACGAATAAGGGACAACGAAGGCAACAACGATTGACCCGTGAAGGTTACACCCCATTCATAATCCATGAGATTACTAACTCCATATGGTTCTGAACCACGAAAGGAGGATCGGGGATAATGGTACGAAGTGAGTCATGGAGTCACTTTTGCTCGTATTGGCCTCAACTCGATTCTTATTGTGAAAAGTGATTCAAGCAATCTCAAAGGCATGTAAACAAGATATTCAATTTGCTCCAAACTATTATTAGGCTAAATTGGTTTAATATTAATTTAACAAATAATCATATAACTAATATATAAAGCTAAACTTTTAGCCAGGTCACGACGTTGCGACACTTGGCGTTCCAACTTTTCGCCAAGTGTCGCGCCACATTGGAGCGATTTAAATAGACTTCATAAGATATAAAAAATAAAAAAAATAAAAAAAATAAAAAAAAAAGAAAGAAAGAAAGAAATAATTTTAGGATAAAATTTTAAGTTTAGAATTTTGTTTTCAATAAAAGACCAATATTTCAGAGAAAGAAATTGAATCATAATTTTATTCAAAAATATTATTAGATTATAATTCTTAAAAATTATCATATAAATTTAATTTTTTATGTCATAAATTTTTTTTTTTTTTTTTTTTTGAGTGAAGGAATTAGTTTAAAGTGTAAAACATCTATTTATAATATATACTAATCTGTTAAAATAATATACTTCATAACTAATAAAATTTTATAACTACGTAGACCTATCAATTAGGGTTGAGTCATGAGTCATCCTGGATTGGGTCATCACTTTAGGTTACGAGTCAAGAAATGTTCAACCCTTGCCCAAAGTTTTGGGTTCGAGTCAACCCAAAGAGCTTTGAACATTTATTTTGTTTAATTTATTATTTGTTTATTTATTTTGATGTATTAAATCGAACATTTCCACCAATATTAGTATTAGTCATTACATAGAACATGAATAATTGTTAAGTGCTAATTTTGTATCAAAAATTAATTTATCTTTAAATTTAATAAACTAATTTTGTATCAATGGTATATTTTAAAATTTTACATGTAGATTAAAAATTTATGTTTAAATTCAATAAACAACCCGGGCATCGCACGGGCACAAAACTAGTTCTAAAATATTTGTGATCACTTGATTAAACAACAAGATTAAAAAGGAACCTAAACCGGTTGTCCAAATTATCTTATTAGGCGTTATTTTCTATTACATATTCCCTTTAAACATGCAATATGGTGATCATCATCATCATCATCATCATCATCATCATCATCATCATCATCATCATCATCATCATCATAATAATAATAATAATAATAATAATAATAATAATAATAATAAAATTAACATTAATATTAATATTGGAAGCAATTTAACAATAAAATCAACAGTATAAAATTGTTAGAAAAATAATAGAAATAAAAGGAAACATAATTCTTACTTTAATTTTGTTTTCTTGCAACTATAAAATAATAAACGAGTTAGTTACTTCAAGGAAAATTAAAAAAGCAACAATTAAATTAAATTAAATTAAATTAAATAGAGTTAATTTGGGGCCAAACCCTCAAATAGTTCTACCTTTCACGCCTTGGTTTAAGGACATAACCTCGAGTAAAGTACAGACTCCTTGGAGTGCTTAAAAAAGGAATTTTGAAAGAAGAAGGGTAGGCTAGTGTTTAGGCGAGAGCATAGAAGAGAGATAAAGAGAGTTAATTGATGCCCTGTACATCAGAAATTAGGGGTATTTATAGGGAAAATGAGTAGAGGGAACATATGGAACCCTAAAAAGGATGAAAACCCTAAAATATTGTCGTGACACGGCAAAACATGCCGCGACACGACAAAATTTGCCGTGACACGGTAAACATCTGTGTGACGCGGGATATTTTGGTGTGACACGGGAAATGTCTTACCTACGAGGGTTAAAACGCGTGAAAGATTTACGCGGAAAAGACACGGGGATGTTTTGTGTCACGGCACTGGCATTGTGTCACGGGAAACTGTGTCGTGGCGCGGCAGTGAGTCCCGTGACGCGGCAGACCCTGTGTCCATTTTCCGTATAAATACATTTTTGCCCTGATAAAATTCAGCCTTTTTAAGTGCCGATTCATAATTTTAGGTCATTTCTGATTTATTATTTATTAATTGGGCTAAATAATAATAAAGAAAAATAAATAAAAAGGTTTGGGCCAAAATAAAAATTAAACTATGATTTGACAAAACACCAAGACTGATCTGTTGATTATTTTAAAAATTGAATTTAATTAAATGTGATTTTTTAAGCATTCTCGGGATTAAATACCGAGCCCGACCAATAATGGCAATGAAAGATTGTTCATCATCGGGTTTGGTTTCGGGGAGACATTTTTAGGTGTCTACAAACTTTTGATCTGTAACTCGGAATAAGGCATATAATATATCATTGGAAAGCTTACCAAGTCTCTTTCCAACCAAATTAAAATCAGGTCAAAATAGTTTGTAGATTGTAATATATGGACGTTTTAGTAGAAGGGTGTCGATTTTGGGCCGAGTTTAGTGTTTTGCTCATATCTTCTTCATTTTAAATCAGAATTGGGCTTATGATATATTGTTGGAAAGCGTATTGAAAGGCCTATCCATCCAAATAATAATTGGATCAATATAGGGCAATAAAATCAGGTTCTCCGGGTTTTGTGATGTGGATACGAAAAGAGGAAAATAAGCTATGGTGTGGGGAAATGAGCTATGAATTGGGTTGGTTTATGAAACATATTGAATTGCAATATGGATTTAATCACTCCCAAGATTAAATACTCAACCCGACCAATAATGGCGGTGAAAGGTTGTTCATCATTAGGTTTGGTTTTGGGGAGACATTTTAGGTGTCTACATTGATCACTCCTAGTCTAATTAATCACATGCACAACTATGTCAACCAATTTAATTGCAACAATTAAATCAATAAAGGATCATCAACTAGCAAAAATCATCAATCAAGCATGTTTCCCCTTCTCCTTATTAACTAATCTACTCACTAATCATGGTGAAATTGAAAAACAAAACAAATTCAATCACAAACATATTCATTTCAAGTTTAATCAAGAAGAAATTCAGTCATTCAACAATTTCTAAAGCAAAGATTAAATTTAAAATCAAACATTCAAGAATTAAAGAAAATTGCAATAAAAGTAAATTCAAAGGAAAGAAATCTCATAAGCTTTCATTGATTGGAAGAAGAAATCTAAGTTCAAGTTGAAATCAAAGATCAAATTCAAGTACAATCAAGTAATCCTAAGCTTCTGTCTCTACTTTCTCTCTCTTCTATTTCTGGAAAATAAGTGTCAAGTACAAAAATAAGTCGTCTCCCCTAAAAAAGAAAAAGTCAAAAGCTATAAATAGAAAATCGAGCGAAGAGAATCGAGGGTCCTGGTGCGTGCGCACCACCCAGGCCACGTGCGCGCACAGCAGGGTCTGCGTGCACGCATAGTGAGGTCTGCGCGCTTGTACCCCTGCCGTGCTGCTAGTGGCTTGCCTCCTTTGCTTGCTCGATCGATCTTCGCACTCCCGAGAATCCCTATCATCGGTGCACTCGAGGTGATGCCCGCGAGAAGGGCGGCCCTTTTAATCTTCAAGCACTTGAATACTCCGAACTAAAACATTGCTTCCATGGAGCTTGTACTGTGCTTACGGAGCTAGCTTGAATTGCATGTTTGGATTCCCGAACTTAGCTCCATCAACTTCCTTAAATGCGCTCCAGCTTCCTCCGTGATAATCAAATCTCGAGAAACTCAACACCTACAAAAACAAGTCAAAGAAACGAAGAAGCGAGAGAAATAGACGATAAATGAATAAAATAATAAGAAAACCATCAAAAGCACGCATTTCTCTAAACTTACAAACAAACACGCAAAACAAACATTATTGTGTAGAAACACGACATAAAAGACTAAAAACGAGTATAAAACTACAAAGAAAACCTAGCCTAATAGTGTCATAAATGACACTCCTTATATACTCAAAATTTCTTAAATAAATGCATTTTGTATTAGAATATAAAATATAAACAATAATACATTTTTCTAGCAATAATATTTTCTCTTCGGCCCTACGCTTCTATAAATTCACCTCTTACTTTTCTTAAATGACAAAGAAAAATAAAATAAAATAAAATTAGCAATCGTCCGTTTTCCCTCACCATCTCTGATTCTCTAGGAAAGAATTTTGTTTCTTTCAAAAATGGCTTCCTCATCCATAACAATCTTCTACTTATTAGCCACCCTTTTCGTAATCTCCTCAGCTATAAATATGTCCGTAGTTTCACACAACCAAAATAAGGCGCCACAAGAGCAGGCTGCTCGGACCGAGGAGGAGGTCATGGCTCTTTACGAGTTGTGGCTGATTAAACATGGTAGGAATTACAACGGTCTTGGTGAAAAAGAGCGTCGTTTTGGTATATTTAAAGATAATCTCCGGTACATAGATGATCATAATTCCCAAAACCGGAGTTTTAAGCTTGGGTTGAACAAGTTTGCTGATTTGACCAATGAGGAGTACCGGTCTACATACCTGGGTACTCGAAGGAAGTCCAATTCTGTATCGGTCGGATCGAAGAGCAATATGTATGCTTACAAGGAAGGCGATAGCATCCCGGAGAGTGTTGATTGGCGGGAGAAAGGGGCCGTGGTTGCTGTTAAAGATCAAGGAAGCTGTGGTAAGCTTTTATCTTATTATTATACTATTATTATTCAATGATTTCAATGATCTTCATTCTTCAATATGTCTCACAATATTGTATTTGGATTAAATTTAGTCAGAATTACACAAGCATAACTTTTTTGATAAGATAAAATTATTTGTTTATTTTAGTGACACTAGAAATATTACAATAATAGAATTATGCTTGTATAGGAAATTATTAATCCATAAGACCCTACATCTTATCATAAATTTTTAAAAAAAGTCGGTGTACAATATTTAGTGTATGGCGCGCGGTCCAATTTGAGGAATTATTGTCCTCTTCAATATTCTCACGTGCCTGGGATTTTTTTTACTCGTACTTTTTTATTTACCTCTTTGATTTTGTCCTCTCCTCCAAAAACACTTTCTGATTTTTTTCTCTCTCCTCTTTTCTTTTCTACATTTTGGTCTTTATATAATTATAATCTCCTTATCCCCTCTCTCTCTCCTCTTCATTGCTTTTTCATCTTACCTCTTCTCCTTGTTTTTGTTCTTTCTAATGTTACAGTAATTTTTTTAAGTAGAATCAACTAAATTGGTGGATAAAAAATCTTTGAAGAAGAAAAAAGTTATAGTGAAGATGTGTCCTATTGAAAATTGTAATGATGTTCAGCGTTTTGTAATAAAGGTTTGATAACTTTTTTTTTTTTGGTTGTATTATAATGGATTAACTTGTGTATGTTTAAGGGTAACTTATGCTTCGTATGTGTTTGTTTAAGGATAACTTTTTTTAGATTGAGGGTGATTTTTGTGAGTTTAAGGGTAACTTTTTGTAAATAAAAGGGTAACTTATATGTGTTTAAGGGTAGTTTATGTGTGTTTAAGGATAACTTTTTTTAGATTGAGGGTGACTTTTGTGAGTTTAAGGGTAACTTTTTGTAAATAAAAGGGTAACTTATATGTATTTAAGGGTAGTTTATGTGTGTTTAAGGATAGCTTTTTTTAGATTGAGGGTGACTTTTGTGAGTTTAAGGGTAACTTTTTGTAAATAAAAGGGTAACTTGTGTGTGTTTAAGGGTAGTTTATGTATGTTTAAGGATAACTTTTTTTAGATAGAGGGTGACTTTTGTGAGTTTAAGGGTAACTTTTTGTATATAAAAGGGTAACTTTTGAGTGTTATTGTGTTTTTATTTTATTTTTTAAATAAAAAATTTAATATAAACAAAAGTTAAATATGAGCAGGAAATTAACAATTTGTTTAAAGCGACGAAAACCTCAGTCAATTGGAGCGAAAATGTGAAAGATGAATGATGATAAACTACTCTTGAATTATAACGTATTGTGATTTGATTTAAATTTGTAACAAATCCACCAGACTTTTGCTAAGATTTGGCTCAATTACTAGTTGAGATAGCAGCTTTGAGGTTGGATTAAATCATAATTTTTGGAAAAATTTCAACAAATTTCTGGTTGGAGATAGAAAGCTAAGATAAAAAAAATTAATCAAAAAAAAAAAGTAAATTTGTTTTCTCTTTATTTTGGGCACTGCAGAGTGCAGAGTCTGCAGACACTATGACTACAAATGGCACGTGATAATTATTGATGGACAGTATTTTTTATTGTGAACCGGGGGTATACAAAAGGAATTGACATCTTATTGACGCTTCTTCTTTTCCAATTTATTTGCAATAATTTAACTCGATACACTTGCTGATGTACAAGATTGACCGTCAATATCTCATATATATATATATATATATATATATATATATATATATATAAGCCATAAAAAGTTTATACTACCTCTGTTTCATATTATTTGCAACCACTAGACATTTTTTTCTTTCTAGTTTATGTCAAATCGTTGCAAATAATATGAAACGAAGGTAGTATTAAGAAGTTATACATTAAAATATATTCAACAACATCTTACATGATGAGTATATTGGCTTTCATATTATAGCTAAAAAAGATGGTCTAAGTAAAATGTGTGAATAGTGCAAAACGTTGCGAGTAATTTAGGGCGGAAAGAGTAATCTATTTGTTATTGTATATTAAGTGTGGAATCTATTCTTTAGAAAAAAAAAAAAGGGTCAAAGTGTACCAAAACACAAAGAAATATAAGTAGTATTCCCTCTGTTTCAATTTGTTAGTCTCATATACATTTTTTAGGGTTTCAAAAAGTGCTACCCATATTGAATGTATTCCACTTTTAACTTAATTTTTTATTTCCTAATTTATACATATTAAATTCTAATTGATTAAATTAATTGATTGTGAATTGATGACATAACTCTAATTAAAGAAATTAGTGCCTAGATTTATACAATTATAACTAATGATTTCCTAAAAAAAAAATCAAAAATTTAAATAAGGCTACATTATTTATGAAATGTTTTTTACTTTAATGTTATATTTCAAATGTCCTCTTTTTATATTTTATGTGATTGATTTCATATGGGACTACATATTAAAACGGAGAGAGTTATATTGAAAATTTTAAAAATATATATTTTTCGATAAATAAAGTAAAATTATATATGTTGTGATAGGCCAGCACCATAAAATTGAGCAATTAGCCAATGAGGCAGTGACGAATGACCCATGAAGTAAGGACGTTGACGTTTTATCCGCATTCTTTAGAGGAAGTTCTAATTTGGTTTTGTTATGTATTTGCAAATGCATAACAAATATAAAAATATTAAAAAGTACATGGAAGAGAGAGAAAGGAGGAGAGAGATAGGTAAGTGGGACCACTTTTTAAATGTGTCACTAAAAGCTTATATAGTATATTGTCTATTTAGTGGTACTATTTCTACAGATATTTAGTACCATTGAATGTATATATACTACCATTACATGCATACATTGTACCACTGAATGTTCAACGGTACTCTTGGATCATCCAATGGTAGTAAAAATCACCCAATAATACTACTTTAAATTCATAATATGTATTTACGTGTAATTATACCCTTGCCCCTTGTCTGCATTTCTCTATTCACAACGCAACTCCATTAGGACAAGCTCCATTCCTTACGGATAAATTTACCAATATTCTGCTTTCAAAAAAAACAAAAAATAAATAAATTATTACGAATATTCTAGTTTAGTTTCGTTATAGACATTAGATCTAGTGATGTGTCATGTTCAGCCGTCAATTTTTTTTTGTAAACCAAATATCAAATCTTTATTCATTTTTCACAATTTGTTATTTTTATTTTTGTTTTAAGCGATTTCCATAGATAATGCTAAAATAAAAAATCATATCATATAAATAATATATAAAGCTAAATTTTTAGCCAGGTCACGATATTGCGACACTTGGCGTTCTAACTTTTCGCCAAGTGTCGCGCCATGTTAGATAGATTTAAATAGATTTCATAAGATAAAGAAGCTGGATTAGAATTCTATTTGGATAGAATTTTAGAATAAAATTGTTAGTTTAGAGTTTTATTATCAATAAAATATCAATATTTCAGATATACAAATTGAATTATAATTTTATCCAAAAAAAATTATTAGATTATAATTCTCAAAAATTATCATATAAATTTATTTTTATATCATAATTTTTTTTGGAGCGAAGGAAGTAGTTTTAAGCGTAAAACATCTATTTATAATACATACTAATCGGTTAAAATTATATATTTCACAATCTAATAGAATGGATATCTATCAATTAGGGTTGGATCATGAAACATCTCGGATTTGGTCACTTCGGGTTATGAGTCAAGAAATGTTCATCCCTTGCCCAAAGTTTTGGGTTCAGGTCAATCCGACATGCTTTGAACATCTATTTTATTTAGTTTACTTTTTGCTAATTTTTTAATTATTTTTTTAATGTATTAAAGCGAACTTTTTCAACAACATTATTATTAGTCATTACATGTTTACTAGATAGCAAATCGTCAAAAAAGCACATCAACTCCTTACTAATTTTGTATCAATGATATATTTTAAATCTTGACATATAGATTATAAATTTATCCTAAAATTCAATAAATAACCTGGGCATCGCACGGGGCACTAAACTAGTAACTAATATATAAAGCTAAACTTTTAGCCAGGTCACGAGGAAGTGACACTTGGCGTTCCAACTTTTCGCCAAGTGTCGTGCCACATTGGATATATTTAAGTAGACTTTAAAAGATAAAAAAAAGTTAGTATAAAGCAAATAGGTTTTTAGGATAAATTGTTACTTTAGAGTTTTATTTTCGATAAAATACCAATATTTCAGATGTACAAATTGAATTATAATTTTATTTCTTAAAAATTATTAGATTATAATTCCTAAAAATTATCATAATTTTTTAATTTTTTTTTTTTTTTTGGTATCATAATATTTATTGAAACGAAGGAAGCACTTCAAAGTGTAAAACATCCATTTATAATATATACTAATCAGTTCAAATAATATATATATACTTCACAACTTAATAGAATTTTAATACTAGATAGACCTGTCAATTAGGGTCGGGTCATGAGTTATCTCGGATTTAAAATTTTTCTTAAAATTAAATAAACAATCCGGGCATTTCATAGGACACAAAACTAGTAATCAATAACTAATCCCTCCGTTTTTAAATACTTTCTCCATTTCTTCACGCGCGGAGTTTTAGGAGAAATTAATAAAATATGGAGGTAGTGGGGTTGGTGGCAAATAAAAAATTGTAGAAAGCAAAAGTAGTGGAGAAAATTGGAGGAGAGAAAATATATATTGGGTGAGAGAAATTAATTAAATATTGTAAAAACTTTCCAAATAAGAAAATGGAGCAAGTATTTAAAAACGGCCGAAAATGGAAAGCGGAGCAAGTATTTAAAAATAGAGGGAGTATATACTAAAAGACACACCAGCAATGGCACGTGTCATCTCCCGGTGTGTCTTTAGTTTTTTTTTTTTTTTTGAAAAAAAATTATTTAAGAATCAAATCCTTTACATATATAAAGTATAATAGAATATTCGATGCGTCTTTCCAAAAAATAAAAAAAATATTGACAACTATGAACTTAAATTAAGCAAAAAATCAATAATCAATAACTATATACTAAAAGACACACCAGCAATGACACGTGTCATCTCCTGGTGTGTCTTTTAGTTTTTTTTTTTTATTTTTTATTTTATTTTATTTTTGAAAAAAAATTATTTAAGAATCAAATCCTTTACATATATAAAGTATAATAGAAGATTTGATGTGTCTTTCCAATCAATAACTATATACTAAAAGACACACCGGCAATGACACGTGTCATCTCCTGGTGTGTCTTTTAGTTTTTTTTTATTTTTGAAAAAAAATTATTTAAGAATCAAATCCTTTACATATATAAAGTATAATAGAAGATTTGATGTGTCTTTCCAAAATAAAATAAAATATTGACAATAATGAACTTAAATTAAGCAAAAAAAAAAAAAAAAAAAAAAAAAAAAAAATAATACTCCCTCCGTCCCGGATTAGTTGCAACGGTTTGACTGGCGCTGGATTTTATGCAAAGTAATTGACTTGTTTATTATAATGTATGTAAGTTGGTAGTGGACATTTTTTTATTATAGCTAGTGGAAGTGGGCCATAGCATTTTTTTGTTGGGGGGGGGGGGGGGGTGGGGTGTGCTGTTGGAGTGGTGGATACACGTGCCATAACATGTGAATCCAAAAAATTTGATTCCTTTTTTAATTTTTGCCGGCAAACACCATCACCAGAATTCACTTTATAATTTTTCCCTCTTGATTTTTTTGGTGAAATTTTAAATATTTTTGTACACATCCCCTTTTTGAATTTGGAGTATTCACTTTATAATTTTTCAAGTATTTTTATGATACGTGTGACATATGGAGTATTTGTTTTAGGAAAGACATACATTATATATGTTGTATGTAGTACGTACTACGTTTATATTACAATAAGATTATATATTTTCTTAATAGAAGCTAAGCTACAAGCTTCAATAATGAAATGCCCATATCAAATCAACAAATGAAACTTTTGCTATTTCCTTGAATTATTTATGACTAGAATATTAATCAATTAAAACTATACTATAATTAACAATGAATACTTCAATAAAACTTGCCAAGACCGGCACATGTTGATTATTATTAGTATGATTTTTTCTTGCCAAATTTTGTTGTTCCATTCAATTGATATGAATATAATATATGAAAGTAAATTTTTTGTTTTTTAAAAATAGTTATTGGAAATTACAATATAGTGTTAATTTTAAAAATTATTTATTGGAAATTACCGTGTAGGGCACGGGAGCTAACCTAGTTTCGTATATATGTCAGTTTTAAAACTATTTTCCATGACACCGTACATATAGGCTTAGTGAAGGTTTGTAAAGTTCGAGGCTTTAAAGAACCGCTAATACCATTAGCGATTCTAATTTAAAGAATCTTTGACCAATACATGTTATTCAAATAGAACCGCTAATGGTATTAAAGGTTCTTCAAATAGAACCGTTCATGGTATATTGGTATTAGAGGTTCTTTAAATAGAACCGCTAATACCATTAGAGGTTCTATTTAAAGAACCAATAACCATTACAAGTTTTTCAAAAAGAACCGCTAATGGTATTAGAGGCTCTTTAAAAAGAACCTCTAATATTATTAGCGGTTCTAATTTGTGTATAACCGCAATCTTTATTAGCGGTTTTGTTACTAGCAAAAAACGAACCAAAAACCCGACCCTACGTGGACGGTATGGTGAGAAATACTTTTTACAGCAACGTATACACGAAATTATTTTTAATTTTAGTATTATCTACTAAAATCGGTCTCTTGTTTTTGTTTTATTTTATTAGAATAAATTTAAAATAAAAAATAAAAAAATAGAAGGAGTACATTACTATTTTTATATGTATTATTTGGCTATAAATTTTTATTGTTATATTGTATGCTTATTCATCATATTTTTTTGTTTCATTTTGTTCTATCATTTTAATAAACTCCTAATATGTTTTATTATTTCAAAAAAAAAAAAAAAACCTCCTAATATGTATTATTTGTAAAATATAACATATTCATCTCTTTTATGAGTTCTATGCAATTAAAGATACTTACCCTGTTTTTAAATTATTGCACCACTTGCCTTACAGGAAAATTTCAAAAATATTGCACCATATCAATAACATAATACTAAAGGCGAATAAGATATTACATTTGTCATGTTTTGATTAAAAAATTTCCCACCACTTTTACTTTCCTTTTTTTTAACAATATTTATGAACATTATTTTATAATATCCTATAATATTTAACTTTCAATTTGACAACTATATATAAAGTATATTCTATATGCATTCAATCAATGAAAATATTTTGACATATAATATTTTATAATAGGTATTTTTCTATATCAAACAAACATATACTACATATAAGGTAATATAAGGAATATTGGAATAATGTAAAACTCCAGTTTTCCATAGTTCATATCATTCTACATCATATATTTTTTTTCCTTTGAAAGATTTTTTGCTCCAACCGGGATTGTTACATTTCCTTTTATTTATTATTTATATTTTTTTTTAGAATTGTTGATTTATTTATAAAAATAACACTACAATTCAATAACTATAAAATAAAAATAAAAAAACCTTGATTATTAATTGTCACCAAAAAAAATATTCAATTAAATTTGTATAAAACATTATACCGTCAAAGTATGCTATAAAACATTATGCCAGTCAAAACATGCCAACAAAATAGGGATATATGGGGTACATAAGTACATTTCACGGGTTATAATTAACATAACATTTTAATCTTATATAAAACCCTATAATCATTAAATATTGCTTCTTTTTTTTTTTTTTAAATAACTTTTGATATCAATATAATATAAAATTCAATGGAAAAGAAAATCAAGTATTGTTTCAATTAAAAATATTGATTTTTATTATTTTTAATTATTGTTAAATGAACATTATAATTTATAAATATGCTAAGTAAAAACCGTGCATTGCACGGGACTTAAACTAGTTCATATCTAAAATACAAATATTTGTATTCACACTACAAATACCTTACATAACCTTATTGTTTAAAACTTGATTCTATGATTTGTCTACAATCACAAAGACAAATTTGTACTTTTACCTTTCTCTCTTCTCTCTCCTCCCTTTTTTCCACTACCAATAAATTTATATCAAACCGTTATGGTGTGTGTTTCCTTAGTATATTTAGTCCAAGATACTAAATTTATCTTTATATATTTTTACAGATATTAATCCTCTCTTCTCTCTCCTCCCTTTTTTCCACTATAAAAAAATTTATGTCAAACTGTTATGGTGTGTGTTTCCTTAGTATATTTGGTATAAGATACTAAATTTATTTTTATATATTTTTAAAGATATTAATCATTATAATGCCCTCCTCACGAGGGAAGTGTAGCTCCACAGTGAAGTAAGAGAAGAAAAAAAAAATTGTTTGTAGTTAATATGTATTATGTTTTACAAAATGCATAATGAATTCGAAATATAACTAGTTTTTCTTATAAACCATGAACACTTAATAAGAATAGACAAATATAAAGTAGTGCATAAGCTAGCTCCTTCCGTCACTTTAAATTTATACCATCATCTTTACTCTCAACGAAAAAGTCCGATTTATAATAATTAAAAAAGGGCATAGGAAATAATAAGTAAACTAATTATTGACTCGGGAGATGCTCTGATACATCGTAAATTTATAATTAAATTTGATCAAATTTAATGAAAAGGATTACTATTAAACAATACAGATTATTAATAAGTGGGTGAAATATATACGAAGTAATGAAATATATTATCTTTCATTAATTATATTTATAATGGGCATGCCAAATTTAAATTTGATCAAAATTAATGAAAATGATTAATATTAAACAGTACGGATTATTAATAAGTGAGTAAAATATATATGAAGTAATGAACTATATTATCTTTCATTAATTATATTATAATGGGCATGTTAAATCTAAATTTGGAGGTTATACATATGAAGAGCTTTTCATGAAAATCTATACTTATATATTAAAAAGCGTTCTTAAAATCGTTTATGTGCCACATCATTCCTCATTATTAAAAAGCTATTGATGGGTTTCAAACACTAGATCTCAAGGAAACAAGATTTATTTCCTTACTATCTTAGCCAATAATAATTGATATCATCTATACTTATAAATAGAACTATAAATGACTTGAATCAATTAAAAATGAAATATGACATAAGAAGTTTGAAAAAATATAAATAATAAAAAGAATAAAACCAACATTTCACAAACAATAGAGTGTTAAAAATTATATTTTTGTACTCTTTATCAATTAGAACATTGTTTTTAACATTTATGAATAACATACTTAATCGATCATAATATATTTTATTTTGTCAAAAAAGATGATAATATATTTCATAAAAAAAAAACAATTAATCAAAGTGGTAACTCGATGCAACGCCCGGGCCACACACTAGATAAACTTTATTATAGAGGATTAAAATAATAGATTTTTTTTATAATTAATTACACATTACTACAATTCAATACAGTGACAAAAGAATGATACACATAGGTTGACACATGATGCACATGTTACACTAAATAATAAATAAGAGTGACACATGACGTTAGCATGTTGTTATATTTATAATAGGCATGTTAAATATAAATTTGGAGGTTATACATATGAAGAGCTTTTCATGATGACACCTGACGTTAGCATGTTGTTATATTTAAAATAGGCATGTCAAATTTAAATTTGGAGTTATATATATGAAGAGCTTTTAATGAAAATTAAAGATTATTATAGAATATTAAAATTATACATTTTTTTTAATTAATTTCACATTACTACAATTCAATATAGTGACAAAAGAATGATAAACATAGCATGACACGCACTTGTGACCCCAAATAATAAATAAGAGTGACACAAAGCGTTAGCTTGTTCCTATTTTTTTTAATAATAACTAGTTTGAGGTCCGGGTGATGCTCCGGATCATTTTTTTGTATATAAAAAATTATAGTAAATTGTTTTAAAAAATAACTTTAATAAATTAAAGTGAAATCTATTGGTTGTTTTATAATTTAAAAAAAAAATTTAAAATTTTATTGAACATTAACAAAATTCATTATCATATTAGTTTGTTTTATCTATTAAATGAATGAGCAAACGAAAGAATGAGGATTAAAAAATTAGAATTTATGAACATTAATTTTTTGTGAGGAAAAATTCATAATTAGTTTTAATATGACATGAATCACATGACCCCACAGCATTTATCAATTTATGACGACACGTGACAAAAATGATGACACGTGATATGATTACAATTCTTGCCTTGCAGCCTTGGGTTTTAATATATATGTAGATATAAATAAAAGAGATTTATTTTTTGACACAAGATAAAAGACATTGATTATTGGGTATAATGCCAAAAAAAACTACCAGTGCCACTCTAGAAAACGACTACATAAATTAGAATCTTTAGAGTATACGTAACTCCACCTTGTTGTTGGAATCTTGGCCTCTTAAATGGAAAGAATCTATAAAATATTTGTGACTGATGTGGCCCATAATATGGGTAAAGCTCCACTCCGGTAGACTAGTCCAATTTAGGTGTCTTATTAGGCTCCACCAATTAGTATTGTTAATTCCATAAGACCGTAACAGATATTTTGGATAGAATAATTGATGACATGCAATAAACAATATCAAATGGACTCCTTTTTTTAATGGACTTGTCAAAGTGGCCCAAACCAATCAACCGAGATTATCTGATAATTGGATTGCCACGTCAATTGTTTTTCTCCATCCATTTTCAAATAGTTCTTGGACTCGACCTTAATCAATATAAAAAAGTTTAGCCGTTTAGGTATTTAAATTAACAAGTTTGAGATAAATAAAAAATACTCCGTAATTTGTAAAAAATTATATGCCAAAGGGCCAAGATTGGATTCAGATCCAACTGTTTTAGACTTGTTTGTGGAAACATAATATTTTTCAGTGCTAGGGTAATAATATCAAAATGTCATAACTCATAAGGCTAAGTCTAATGAATGTCTGAATTTCCTTCGGTTCCGCCTTGCTGTCTGGTAGCTATGCCTGCAAAAGAGAGAAGGTTAACTACCCCGGGGGTGTGACCCGGGAAATTCCCTCCGATGCTCAAGTTAGCGAATGTAGAGAGAGAATACTTTAGAGAGAAAAGTAGAGAAAGAAGGTTAGATAATTAGGAAAAAGTTACCATCATTAATGATTGGAGTGATATTCATAGTTTCACTTTCAGGTGGCAGAAGTTGTACTTAATTGGACATATTAGAGGTAAATATGTACTTTGCTCTGACTAATGATGGGCTGGATCATGGAGGGGTATTTTTGTAATTCAATATCAATGGGCTTAGGACAATGAACTTGGCCCAAACATTTAGCCCCACGCGTGACGTGGGAAAGAGATCGTAAAAAGTTCGAATATCACACGGAATGAGTATGAGAGAAGTTGTCATGTAAGCCGGAGCAGATTTTAGGCGTACCCGAGGGCTTAAACGAGCCCCAGGTGTTCTTGAGGGCTAAAAAGAGCCCCAAGTGACTTGCAAGGGTGAAAACCAGCTCCAAGCAATGCATTATAAATACTTTAATTAAGATGATTAAGCAGTTTTTTTGATAATTTATCTGAGCTAAGCCTGATGATGGATGACGGTTTATAGACAACGGAGAGCTTTTCTCCTTTTAGAATATTTTCTTCGGGTTGAGTCCAATGTATAATTCTCAGAGCATGACTTGTCTTGATAATATATTGAGAGGTAAGCCTTACGCTTAGCTGAGAGCCCATTTAGCTAAAGATATTGATATGGACCACCCTTTTTCCATTTCAACAACACGTACCCCTCTTCCTTTATTTGTCTTATACAAATAATTAAAGTAGTTCACTTTTTCTTTTAATTCTTAGAAAACTTGTTGTTATTTCTCTTTGAAAATATAGATCGGTTTGCTTGTCTACTGGAGGTCCAAACTCTTGGTAGGCCTAGCCAAGAGAAGAACTCTTTTCTTCTATTTTTAATTGTTACATTCGAGAAGGAAGATTTGAGGGCTTTGGTTCATCAAGCCTACTTCTCGGCTTTTCAGGCTATAATGTTGTTTTTTGGAATACCGAATTGTTAAGGGGTGGCGCCCAGCCAAGCAAGCCGAGGGAGAAGCTGGGCGTGTCGAGGAGTGAGGTGAGGGAGTGAGTGATATTCTCCAAACAACCGTCAAGCTGGGCGGAGAGAGAGAGAGCGGCATTGAGCGATGTTAGATGTCGAGAGCCCGGGGTAGCTCCTCGTGACCTTACTAGGCTGCGCGCTCAGCCTGGCCTACAAGTGCCGAAGGGGTGGAGTGAGCTGAGAGCTCGGACTTGCTAAGAGGGTATGAAGGGCCGAAGAAGTGTCTGGTGCACTAAGGGGGTCGAGGGCGTAGCTGAGCGCGCCGGGTTGCTGAGAGCTCGGGGATTTATATGCTGTGCGCTCGGCTTCGTCGCATAGCTAAGGCGAGGGAACAACGCTGAGCCTAGGGATGTTGTAAGTGGTATGACGCCTAGCTGAAGGGTAGGATGAGAGATGAGAGCTTGAAGGAGCTATGATGTGTGAGGTGAGATTTTCTTTAGTTGTAATGAGTAGGCAAGCCGAGCAGAGGGAGGAGATGAGGGAGTAGACTTGGTTGAGGGCCCATAAGCATGTCGAGGGACTTGAAGGGCTTGATGAGAGGGTCGCTTGGTGTGCTGCTGCCAAGCTGGGCCCTCAGATCCAAATACTTAGTCAAAAGTTTTATTTTTTCATTTCTTTTAAATATATCGAAACTTAGGATGGAGTATGCTTAGTTGAATGCCGAAAGCCTAGGCCTACATTGTCTGAGGGCATTGCTTGAAGGAAAGCCGAGGGGAAGGAGATATTTCTTTCTTTTATGCAGATAGACTTATAGCTAGGGTGCTGAAGGAGAGAAAGCCGAGAGCTTTTATACCCCGGACAGAGGTATTCTACTGAAAGTAAAAAACCCAAGAAGCTTATACTTCGGGCCAAGGTAATTTGAGAACAAAAACCCAAGAAACTTTATACCCTGGGCGGAGGTTTTTTGGTACTTTGAGAATAAACTCCCAAGTAGCTTTATACCCCGGGCGGAGGCACTTTAGGAATAAATCCAAGTCCTTTATACCCCTAGAAAGAGGTGCCTTAATAAATAAACCAAGTACTTTATACCCCATGTCGAGGTACTTTTAAGAATATCCCCAAGACCTTTTATACCCCAAGCGGAGAAAGTGGAGCTGAGAGAATGACTCAATAGGCTGTGAGAGTAACCCAATAGGCCGAGCGGAGGGAGGCTAAGCTGAGAGAGTAACTCAATAGGCCGAGCGGTGGGAGGCAAAGCTGAAAGAGTAACTCAATAGGCCGAGCGGAGGGAGGCCAAGCTGAGAGAGTGATTGAATAGGCCGAGCGGAGGGAGGCCAAGCTTAGAGAGTAACTCAATAGGCCGAGCGAAGGGAGGTCAAGCTGAGAGAGTAACTCAATAGGCCGAGCGGAGTGAGGCCAAGCTGAGAGAGTAACTCAATAGGCCGAACAGAGGGAAGCCAAGCCGAGAGAGTAACTCAATAGGCCGAACGGAGGAAAGTCACGCTGAGATAGTAATTAAGTTCAGTTCAGTTTAGCTCCTAATTTCTTTATCTCATAAATTATTCATTTCATTCATTTCAGTTCAATTCAGCTCCAATTAGTTCAATTCAACTCAGTTCAGCTCCAATCAAATCAGTAACTTTGAACGGGACCTAATTTCCTATGTTGTCGTGTGCTATTTTTCCATTATACTTGACTTAATTTCCAAAATTGTTGAGGACATAAATGTATAATTAGCATTATCTACTTGGAACCTTTCGTATTGTAGATGACTAACTGTACTTGAATAATACAGGGAGTTGTTGGGCATTTTCAACCATAGCTGCTGTAGAAGGTGTAAATCAGATAGTTACAGGAGACTTGATCTCTCTATCTGAGCAGGAGCTGGTAGATTGCGATACTTCGTACAACGAGGGATGCAATGGCGGTCTCATGGACTATGCTTTCGAGTTCATCATTAAAAATGGTGGCATTGATACTGATGATGACTACCCTTACAAGGCCCGTGATGGCACTTGTGATACGTACAGGGTAATCAATACTCAACATTTTACTAAAAATGTATTCGACGTTACACATACATCACAAGACACCAATAATGTCAATGTTACTTACATTTTGTGCAGAAAAACGCCAAGGTTGTTACGATTGATGACTATGAGGATGTTCCTATCAACGATGAGAGGTCATTGCATAAGGCTGTTGCAAATCAGCCAATAAGTGTTGCTATTGAAGGTGGTGGTAGAGACTTCCAATTATATGGCTCGGTCAGTACTTTACGGCATTTTCGTAACTATGTTAAACTTCTAGTTAACATACTTTTATCGTTAATAATTAATAGCCACATATACAATATTAGAACATGATCTTATAAGCTATATTAAATATTTTTAAGGGTTGCACATTTCACAATTGTGTTATTTATTGTAAAATGGATGGAGTATAATTTTGCAACAACTAGAATTCATTGTTAATACTGCATTTTTCAAAAATAGAATATAATTCAGCATCAGATTCCTTAACTAATGACAATGATGTATGCATATGTAACCAATTAGTTAGTTAAGTAGCAAAAATGTGTATTAAAATTAATTCTTATAATTTTGTTCTTGTGCATTTTTTTTTCAGGGTGTGTTTACTGGCAAGTGTGGAACAGCGTTGGACCATGGTGTTGTAGTTATTGGGTATGGGACAGAGAATGGATTAGATTACTGGATAGTTAGGAATTCATGGGGTGCTGGTTGGGGAGAAGAAGGATACATTAGAATGGAGCGCAACACGAAATATACTGGCTTGTGTGGTATTGCAATGGAACCGTCTTACCCGATAAAAGAAGGCATGAACCCACCCAATCCAGGCCCATCCCCGCCAACGCCAGTTAAGCCTCATAGTGTTTGTGATAGCTACTATTCTTGTGCTGAAGGCAACACTTGCTGCTGTATTTACGAATATGCTAATTACTGCTTCTCATGGGGCTGCTGTCCTCTCGAGGCAGCCTCGTGCTGCGAGGACCATTATAGTTGCTGTCCCCATGATTACCCTGTTTGCAATGTCTTTCAGGGCACCTGCTCGATGGTGAGAACTATCATTTTTTTTTTTCCCTTAAGTCTCTCTTCTGCTACTCTGCTTACTCGTGCTCACAATATATAATAATCTCTAGACTCAAAATTACTTCATACTTATCATTTTAACTTCATGCAATAATGATAACTACTGCGAAAAACCATTTTTGTATCTAGATTGGATTCAAAATTTCAAAAAAATGACATTTATCTATTAGATGAAGGTAATATTTCTATGTGAGCATTAAGGTAATATATCTATGTGAGCTAGTTTATATGGCGTGTTTTTTATGTTGCAGAGTAAGAACAACCCTATTGGCATTCCAGCATTGAAGCGTACTCCAGCAAAACCTCACTGGGCATTCGATAGCACAGGGAGGAGCAGTTCTTAATTTCACATTTTCCCAAAGAGGCTGTGAATTTTGGAAACCATTATGTGGTATCGGATTCATAAATCAGCAGTTGCTTAAAATATTATGAATGATGCATTACTTAAACTTATACAAGTAATCCAGTGGTGCAACATTGCTGCAGATATATGCAAGAATATGATCCTACGCTGTTAATAACCTATTAATGAAAATAGACTGGATAGTGGTCCAACAATATTGGCGAGGATCAAATTAGATTACTTGTAATGGCTTATTGTATGTTATTTATTCTTGTATAATTATCGTGAACATTTAAAGTTGCGTTAAAGAAGCAATTAAATCTAAGTTTTATAAGTTGCTATTTGTTTGTTGTTTATGCCAAAAATCGCCTAAGGGCAACCTATAATTGAGACGTTGATAGCTAGATGAAAATAACCATAAGAATACTTCAAACGTAAATGAATAAGTGTAGAAAACGGAGTATTTTGTTCAGTTTTCTTATAAAGCTTTGATTTTTAGGGGGAGTTTGCCTTTCTCTCAAGGAATAATTTGGAGAATGTTTATTCTAATATTTTAAGTAAAACGACACTCAATCCTCTTAGGGATTAGCAAACCTAAAAGGTTACAATATATACAATAAGCTAGCCACTAACAAGTGTTGGAAGTTCTTGATATAAAATAAGAGAGTTGGGGAAAAACAAGAAAGAGAGAAAAACAAATGAAAGGGGAAAAGTCCCACATTGGTTGGGGAAAAAGGTTTTTCCTTGTTTTAATATTGTAGTGTCATAGCACTACTTAGTTGAGTGAGTGGGAGGTATGTGTTACTCCACGTACACACACGCGCGCGCGCCGAGCAGGGTCGGGCTCGAGATTTGGGGTCTTAGGGAATGCGATGCACGGTCGTGGGTCCTTGTTATTTTTTTTGAGAAATTTTATTTCCCTTTCTTTGTTAAACATAATATTCTTTTTTGTCTGTTAGGATTATTCTTTTCTGACTGTTGGGATTACGGAATTAAATTAGTCATTAATCCCTTGATTGTAGCTGACTGATTCAATTCCTTGTTTCTTGCTTCTGTTGTTGACTGGCCGAATTAATTTGGCTGTTTTCTTAGCCAGATTCTTCCCACGTTTTATGCTTCCTGTTTCCCTTCTACTGCCTATATATACTCGTTGCTTTTTCCAGTCAGAATACACAACACCAATTAGTCTTCTCTCTTCTCTAAAAATTATCTAAACACGAGTTCTTTCTGTTCTCTTTTCTAGGCAAGTAACTGAGTTCTAGTCGGATTTGTGATTGCACATGAACTCCGACGTCGTGCTTATCCTGGAGGGTGACGCTTCTAGCCTACTGCACCGGGAGGTAGCGCAAAATTGTCTTTTAGGTAAGTGGTTCTCCACGACGCGGTTATTGTCAGTTTGGTTCACACATCAAGAGATAAGTAATTTATGTTTTATTGCTTAGTAGTATAACAATCTAAAAGACGATTATGGCTTCAAAATTTCTGAATCTTGATATGTCTATGTTAGAACCTCTTGATGGAAAGAATTATAAACGTTGGGATGTTAAGATGCGTAATTATTTGGAACAAATTGATGTTGCATATGTTTTTGATGATATTGTTGAACCTGATAATTAAGATGATTTGTCTGAAACTAATGTTAAGTTTGCTAAGGATGATAGAACCTGTAAGGGCATGTTGTTGCATTATATGTTAAATAATGTGTTGGATATTTATATGGGTTTTGATCATGCTAAGAATATGTGGGATGCTTTACAGAAAAATATGGTACTGATGATGGTGGTACTAAACATTATTGTGTTAGTAAGTGGTTGAGTTTTCAACTTGTTGATGATAAGCCTATTATTGATCAGATTCATGCTTATGAGAATGTGTGTATTAATATGGCTGCTGAAGGTCTGTCTATTTGTGATATTACCCTTGCTATTGTTTTGATTGAGAAACTCCCTCCCTCTAAGAAGAGCTAACCTTAGAAGAGCTTGTAGGACACCTCAAATTTGATGCACAAAAAGAAAGTCCTAACCTTAGAAGAGCTTGTAGGACACCTCAAAATTGAGGAGAAAACTGTATCAAAGATAAAGGCCCTTCTATTTTTCCTTCCTCTTCTTCTACCAGAGCCAAACTTTTTTTGGAAAATAAGATTTTATTACCAAAGAAAGAAAGTTACAACTTACAAAAGCTAAGTTATAACTACCACCAGAACACCAAAAGACCTGAAAACAACAGGCCACCCCACGACCAGTTCTAGATCCAAACCTAGCCACCTTCTAGGAAGGGTTCTAGGAAGGGCCTAGAACAACTGGACTCAGATTTCCGGCCACCTTCTAGGAAGGGTTCTGGAAACCAGGACCAGACAACAAAAAAACCAGAAAAACAACAAAGCCAAACACCCGAAAGCCACCAAAAAAACTACAGTCAGGAGCAGACATGCCTGCAAACCGACCAAAAAACCAAAAGAACAAAAATAAACAAAAAAAAGGGCACCAAAGCAAGCACCAAAAGCAGACAGCATGGCACAAAGCAAAGCACAGCAGCACCAACATCAGAGCACAGCACCAGTAGCTAGGCGCAGCAAGGCAAAGGTGCACCAGCAGCAAAAGAACATTACAGCAGAGCAGCAACAGCAAATAGCACCAACAGACAACAACCAATCTTGTTGAACCCAAACACAACAACCAGTCAAAAGCCAATAACAGTTCTCTTAAGCCTAAAGGGAAGGTTAAGAAGTACAAGTTTAAGGGTACTTGTTTTGAGTGTGGTTTGACTGGTCAGAAGGCTAAGTATTGTAGGGTCAAGAAGAAGAACAATGCGCAAAGTCAACAAATCTTATTGAGGATTTTAACGTTATTGTTGCTGTTGTTTTAGAAGCTAACTTTATAGGTAATGCTGCTGAGTGGATTGTTGACACTGGAGCTACCAGACACATCAGCGCCAATAAGGACATGTTCACTACCTATGACAAGGTTGAAGGTGAAATGGTTTTCATGGGTAACTTAGCTTTTGCTTCTATCCAAGGCAAAGGGTAGATCGTTCTCACTCTCACTTCTGAAAAATTGCTTACTCTCACTAATGTTTTGCATGTTCCAGAAATGCGCAGAAATTTAATTTATCGCAGTTTACTCATGAGAGCTGGACTGAAGCTCTCTTTTGATTCTGATAGATTAGTTCTAACTCGCAATGGGGAATTTGTGGGGAAGGGCTTTTGTAATGGGGGGCTTTTTACTCTTGATGTTAAAATTGACACTATGAATAAGAATGTTAGTACTTCTTCTGCTTATATTGCCGAGTCTATTGATTTATTGCATTCTAGATTAGGCCACGTTAATATTGATCCAATTAAAAGGCTTAAAAACTTAAATTTGATTCTAAGTTTTTCTAACACCGATTTTTTCAAAATGTCAAATTTGTGTTGAAAGCAAATTTACAAAGAAGCCATTTAAATCAGTAGATAGACTGACAAAAGTACTAGAACTTGTTCATAGTGACTTGGGTGATTTTAATAATCACGAAAGTAGAGGGGGTAAAAAGTATTACATTACTTTTGTTGATGATAGCTCACGTTTTTGCATGGTTTATCTTCTCAGGTTTAAGGACAAACCTGAGGAAATGTTCCTCAAATATAAACCTGAGGTAGAAAACCAATTGGGCAAAAAGATTAAGAGGGTTAGGAGTGATAGGGGTGGTGAGTACAGCCTTGACACTCTTAAGGCCTTTTGTGAGCAACTTGGCATTGTTTATGAGACAACGACTCCCTATTCACCCGAACAAAACGGTATAGCTGAAAGGAAAAATAGAACTTTAAAGAATATGATGAATTCTATGCTTATTAGTTCTGGGCTTCCTAATAACATGTGGGGGGAGGTTATTCTTTCTTCTTGTTATGTTTTGAACAGGGTTCCTCACCAGATGCTTGACAAGACTCCATACGAAATATAGTAGGTCGAGAACCAAACCTAAAATACTTGAAAGTGTGGGGGTGCCTAGCAAAAGCAGGCATACCTAGTTTCAAGAGGGATAAAATTGGTCCTAAAACTGTTGATGCTATTTTTATTGGCTATGCTTATCAAAGTGCAGCTTATCGTTTCTTTGTCAAAGGTACTAACAACTCTTATGCAGGTGGCCATATCATTGAGGCTAGAGATGCTGAGTTCTTTGAGAACATTTTTCCTTGGAAAATATCTCCCTCTAATGATAGTGAATTACTTTCTAGTTTACCTATTGCTAATGCTCCTATTACTATCAATGATTCTATTTTGGAGCCAAGGAGAAGCAAAAGGGCAAAAAAGGAAAACAGTTTTGGTTCTGATTTTATTTCTTCTTATTTATCTGAATCTTCCTCAATTGATGATGATTTTGTGCATATATTTGTTTTGGAAGATGATCCAAGGACCTATGATGTGGCAATGAGATCAATTGATGCTGTTTTTGGAAAGAAGCAATTGACAGTGAATTACAATCAATTCTCAATAATAACACTTGGGAATTGGTTGAACTTCCTAGAGGTTGTAAGCCTATTACTTGTAAATGGATCTTTCGGAAAAAATTGAAGGCCGATGGATCCAAAGACAAGTATAAGGCAAGAATAGTGGTAAGGGGTTTTACACAAAAGTTTGGCATTGATTATTTTGATACTTACTCCCCTGTAACTAAAATTGCAACCATTAGGAATTTAATTGCTCTTGCTTGCCTTTTTTATCTTGTTGTTCATCAAATGGATGTCAAAACTGCATTTTTGAATGGTGACTTGGATGAGGAGATTTATACGGTCCAACCTAAAGGGTTCGTTTTTCCAGGCCAAGAGAACAAGGTTTGTAAGTTAGTCAAGTCATTGTATGGGGTTAAGCAAGCTCCAAAGCAATGCCATGACAAATTTGATAAGACTATAACTAGTAATGGTTTTCATGTTATTGAAGGTGACTCTTGTGTTTATTCTAAGCATGATATTCACGGTTGTGTAATTATTTGTCTTTATGTGGATGATATGTTGATTTTTGGGACTGACTTGGATCGAGTAAATGAGACAAAATAGTTTTTGAGTTCGAATTTTGAAATGAAAGACATGGGTGAGGCAGATGTGATTTTGAGAGTAAAAATCAAAAGGACTCCAAAAGGCATCTGTCTTAATCAGTCACACTATGTTGAAAAACTTCATAAAAAGTTTGACTCATTTAATGTCGATCCAGTTAAGACTCTATATGACCTAAGTTTCCACCTAAAGAAAAATAATGGTGAAACAGTTAATCGATTATTGGTAGTGTTATGTTTTTAATGAACTACACTAGCCTGACATTTCTTATTCTATTAGTAGGTTGAGTAGGTACACTCATAACCCAAGCAGTGATCACTGGATTGCTCTTAGGAGGTTGCTTAGGTACCTTAAGGGTAATTCGGATTGGGGTTTTCACTACTCCAAATTTCCTGGAGTTTTGGAGGGTATTTGTGATGCCAACTGGGTATCCGATAATGATGAAGTTAACTCCACTAGTGGCTAGGTCATCACCCTTGGGGGTGGAGCTGTATTCTAGAAATCTTGTATGCAATCTTGTACTGCTATGTCTACTATGTGTAGGCGTCGTTTGAAGCTAAGTGCGCCTACGTAAAAGCATGTTGTGAATATGCTTGGCACTCATAGGAAGTGGGAATTGACATGTACGATTAGGGACAATGAAAGTAGGGAGCCGCCAACAAGTTTTTAAGGAACTTGTAAACCGTTCACGAATCATTTAAGGCAACCACGAATAAGGGACAATGAAGGCAACAACAATTGACTCGTGAAGGTTACACCCCATTCATAATCCATGTGATTACTAACTCCATATGGTTCGGAACCACAAAAGGAGGATCGGAGATGATGGTACGAAGTGAGTCATGGAGTCACATTCGCCCGTATTGGCCTCTACTCGATTCTTATAGTTAAAAGTGATTCCTGCGATCTCAAAGGCATGCAAACAAAAATTCAATTTGCTTCAAACTATTATTATGCTAAATTGGTTTAATATTAATGCAACATATAATTCTAAAATATAGTGATCACTTGATTAAATAACAATATTAAAAAGGAACCTAAACTGGTCATCCAAATTATCTTATTAGGCGTGATTTTCAATTACACATTCCCTTTAACATGCAATAAAGTGATCAATAAATATATTAATATTAACATTAATATTGGAAGCAATTTAACTATAAATCCAACAATGTAAAATCGTTAGAAAAATAATAGAAATAAAAGGAACATAATTCTTACTTTGATTACGTTTGCTTGCAACTATAAAATAATAAACAAGTTAGTAACTTCAGGGAAAATTAATAAAACAATAATTAAATTAAATTAAATTAAATTGATTTGGGGCCAAACCCTCAAACAGTTCTACCTTTAACGCCTTGGTTTAAGGATAGACCCTCGAGTAAAGTATGGACTCCTTGGAGTGCTTGAAGAGGGAATTTTAAAAGAAGAAGGGGTAGGTGTCGCTCAAAGTGCGCCTACGTTAAAGCATGTTGTTGTAAGGAGGGTGATCCCATCGTAAGGGGTACTCTCCTTAAGTGCCCTTGGTCACTTAAAAGCCTAGGACTTTACACTTGTTAGGGTGTAGTAGGATTTGAATTCCTGACTGTTTGGGGGACCTTGGATTAGAATTGATTCTATCATCACGCTTTTTTTATAAGAAACAAGTAGGAGTCGCCAATGAGTTTTAGGAAAACCTCATAAACCTCGTTCATGCATTTCTTCCATGTGGAATTCATAGAATAATTAGCATAAATCATAAGTTTACCCATGTCCAGATTGGTCTATAAGCCAGAAATGAGTTCGGGAGTGTAGGGAATGATTCAAACCTTTAAAATCCCACTAGCTTAAACCGCACTGTGGTCATACACTAAAGTACGGTGGCGTCCAAAAGGGAAGAAGATAGAGCAAAAGAGTCGCCAACAAGTTTTTTTAGGAACTTGTAAACCGTTCATAGGATGAAGGTTACACCCTTTAACGATCCAAGAGATCGTCAACTCCATAAGGTCATGAACCAAATAAGGGTTCGGGGATGATGGTACAAATCCAACCTAAAAGAGATTGAACCTGCCCTAATAATAGGCCTCTACTTTATTCTGCTCGTATTCATGTGCGCTTTTTGACTAACATACAATCAATAGGATTAACCCTAAACCTGTTTATCTATGTTGGTTGAATTTAATGCACAAATAAACTATTATTGGCGATCACTTGAAATTATAATCATAATTAACCCTAACAAGATTATTAATTATCTTATTAAGCAAGATTACAAGTACCAAAGTTCCCTTTAAACATGCATAAAAGGTGTGATCAAGCAATGACAATAAAAGTCAAGCAACATAATAAATAATAACGATGATAATAATAAAAAATCACAATAATAATGATAATATTCATAATCATCATAAATAAAACTATCATCATAATCATCATAAATTATAACAATTATAATAATTATCATGTTCATGTTAATATTAAAGCACAATAAACATAGCAAGATCCTAGGCATGATACTAACAAGATTAATAACAAACCCTAGCATGTCACTAAGCAATAAAAATCAAATCTTTAACCCTAACATGATACTAACATGAATAAATATTAGGAAGAGAATAAAAGGCATCATAGCGATCATATTTAATATTAAAATTACCCTAGACATGATACTAGGAATATCATAATAACAATTTAAACATGATTTCTACATCATAATATCAATAAATCAATAAAGTACTTACTTTAATGCCTCGTACCTCTTTCTAATAACAAAATACACACGTTAGTAACTTCAAGGAAAATAATAAACAAAGCAATTAAATTAAATAATTGAAAGAGAGATTTGGGACCAAACCCTCAGAAATTAAACCTTTCACGTCTAGGGCGAAGGCAACTTCAAATATGGCTAGGTGTTTCTAGATCTTGCGAATGCGGAATTTTGTATGAAAACACCAAGTAAAAAAGAATTGAATGTTTTAAGAAAGATGAATGATTTAGAGAATGCTAAAGAATTAATGATTGTTGATGATAACTTGCGAATGAGGAGAATTGGTGATTGAAAACGGAGTTTTTAATACGATATTTAAAGAGAAAATCAGCCAAAAAGATAAATTAACAAAACAGAGTCTGACGCTCGGAAAACATAGTTGGCGCCAACCCTGGCTAGCTGGCGCCATGCACCAACACTAGCGCCAGGCGCCAATGGCTAGCGCTAGGCGCTAGGCCTGGTTCCAAGCGCCAAGGCCTGGGGTCAGACGCTAAGCTTAAATTTAACGTGTTTTCATAAATCCGATAAGTTTACCATACTGGAGGATAAAATAATATAATTTCTTTGAAAATGCTATTTGATTTTGATTAAAACTCTGAAAAGTCAACAAAAGTCAATTTATCAATGCTAATTGAATTAGGAATGAAAAGAACCTTCTAGAAGAATCTAGAAGACTAAAACCATTCCTAATTTCATTAGGAATGATAAATCATATTAGGCCCTCCCCTAGATCATTGGGCCGCATATAAGGCTCAAACCGGGCCCAGTTTGGTAAATTGGCCATAACTTCCTCAATATTCATCGGAATTGGGCCTATAATATATCGTTGGAAAGGTCTTTTCAAACCCCATCCAACTACACTACTATTGGACCCATATCATGGACCAACCAAACTGGATTGACTATTTTCTTAAAAAAAGTTTTCAAAAACAGAGAGAAGAGAAAAGAAAATAAAACTCTCTGCAACACTAGACCTTCCACACTTTCGTTTTATTCGATTATGATTCGACGTGAAAGGCACTCATTACTGGGTTTGGTTTTGGGGAGACACAAATGGGTGTCTACAGAAGCCTCCACTTTGACTGAGTTTGGAGAAAAGCAAGTTTCGAAAACAAAAGTCAAAGTATCGATAGGGACGGAGAATGAATCAGAACGTTCTGCGATCCTAAATCAATCTTGTAACGCCGATACCTGCAAAACTAGCGTTAGTTAAACAGATAAAAGAGTTAAGAAACGCATATCTTGCACCGTCGAGCACACGTCTCTGAATGTAACTGATTTGCCGCTTTACTGTTGTTTTGATGACCTCTTACAAGCTAGAGAATGTCATCCTGCTTGAAAACCGCTACGCATGTAACTGCTTCCAAATTAGAAGACTGCTTCGCCTGAAACGATCCTTTTCGCAATGATTTCGCAATGATAATATTCCACATCCTAGGGAACACTATCGAAGATTATTTCTCTTGAAACAATCCTCATCCGCATTGATAATATTCCACATCCTAGGGAATACTATCGAAGATTATTTCTCTTGAAATAATCCTAATCCGCATTGATAATATTCCACATCCTAGGGAATACTATCGAAGATTATTTCTCTTGAAACAATCCTCATCCGCATTAATAATATTCCACATCCTAAGGAATACTATCAAAGATAACTTTGCCCGAAATTATCTTCAGTTGTTCGTGACAACTCTCCGCAAGCTAGGGAACGTTGTCGAAGATATCTTCTCTTGAAGTCATCCTCATTTGATGCGATAATTTTCCAAAGGAAATTACCGAAGATCCTCGCCTGTCGATCTTTAAAAGTTCGCCTGAACTTTGCTTCCGCTATGCCTGTATGTCGGCGCTTCCGTTGCTTTGAACCTGTATGTCGGTGCCTTTTGCTCTTGAACCTATATGTCGGTGCCTTTTGCTAATGAGCCAATGCTTAGGCGCTATAAGCTAAGTGAGACGATCTCTTATCAGGTCGATCACTTTATGTAATCAAGCCGATTACTAAATCATGTCAAATTGCTTAGAGGGGCTAACTGGCGTACCAAGGAACCCAAAAATATGTTGCAGAAGACTAGCACAACCTCATCAGGTGGCTGGGTGCTTTGGCGTCGCTGAAAAACCATCAGCGCCACCTACTTAGCGTTAGCGCCAGGCGCATATTGGCGCCAAGCGCCAAGCCTAATTTGTGACGCCAATGCATAGGGCCTGGCGCCAGTGCGGGGACTTCCTTAAATGCCCCTTTCCTCTTCATTTTGCTACTCTGTTCGTTGCGAACTGCTCGAAAGAAGTCCGAAACTTCAATTGCTCATTGCTTGCTCGTTTCTCAATCGAATTCTCTCAAATTTGTTGCAAATCAAAGCTCTTTTAATCTATTTTCCTGATCTATGTAAGTTTTCTTCAAACTCACATCAGTTTTTATGAATTTATGGCATATTTATTCACGAATTTCATGAAAATTTGAAATTTATAATGCTCAATTTGCTTTGTTTGTCAAGTTTTATGCCATGAAATTGCTTGTTTATGTTTATATATTGCCTTGGGAGTAATTTGAGACTTGTTTGACTCAATTTGGTGAAGAAATGAGCAATTTGCCATTGTTAAACCTCTTAAGGTCGTGAAGAACAATGTGGCTCGTTCATGATGTTTTTGCTAGCAATTCTTGTTCAATTTGTCACAATAATCACTATAGTGTTGCAAGAAATTGTTTGATTGCTTGAAAAAAGCTGTCATGCTCAATTTGAATTTGTGCTCTATTTTAGTACTACGTACTCTGTTTTTGCGAACATAGTATCATGCGGCTAGGCGAACCTTAGATACTATAGAACCTTAATTTATGATGATTCTTCACAATGTAGCATGGCTAGACAACGAGGCTTGGGTTCACGGTCCCGAAACACTAGACGAGAGCATGAGCCTGTGGAGGACGACGCCACACTGTCCACTTCGCTTGGTCGGCTTCCGGAGTGGGATGAGCGGACTCTGTTCATCTCCCCTGTCCACCACATTTCTGAGAGGGTGAGACGGGGTACCGAGCCCGGGAGAACACAACATCACGGCTTTGGCTGTGTTGGTTTAGGCGATTTGTACAGGATGTACATCACCAGGGATCTTGAGACGAGGCTCCTATGGGAGTCTTGCGGGCTAGCTACCTTGTTCGAGACCTCCGAGGCTATGATCGCCTCCAGTGGGGGTCACCACGTAGTGCGTGCTTTGGTGGAGTTCTTCTGGGACACCACCAACACCTTCCATTTCCCTTGGGGTGAGATGATGGTCACCCCTATGGACTTCAGTCTCATCACAGGACTGGAGTTCACTTCTGTGCCACTGCCGTTCGACAGTGGAATTGGCGTCTTCTCTTCGGAGGTCGAGGAGTTGTTGGGGCCGATTACTATTCGGGCCCGAGCTGAGGTCGAGACGACTCAGTTTAGTGCTAGGGGAATTCGCCGCTCGACACTGGCAGCGACTCTTGATGACGATGCGACTACCCGAGAGCAGCGCGTGCGCATCTTCGTGCTGATATTGTTGTCAGGGACATTCTCCCCTGACAAGGGTAGTAGGGCATTGCTTTACTACCTCCCTGCTGTTCGTGATCTCCAGCGGATCGGGACTTATGACTGGGCCAGCTTGGCCTATGCTGACTTCGTTCGTGCGCCGAGGGACTCGTGCCGTCACCGGTCCTTTAGGACGAACGTTGCTTTGTCTGCTTTCTGGAAGGTCGTAGAGGTAACATTATTCCCTATAAGGTTTAGCTCTACCTATTAGTTAGCATTTACTCACACTTTTAACTCCTTGTAGATCTGGTTCTACGAGTACTGTCCTTCCGTTGCGCCGGCGAGACCATCGCCGAGGGGATTTCCAGTGAGCGCCTCTTGGGGCGGTCATCATGTGGATATGTCTACTTCACGTGTCCGGAACTGGATCATCTCGGTATGACTTTTATTGTTTATCTCGCTCTTCCGCGGTAATTTAGATACATTCTTGCCTGATTGATGCTTTTTATAGGGACTTGAGGTGGTATACCGGCCGTGGGGCGGTTGGACAGTCCCTGGATTAGCCTGAGCATCGCTATTTTCTAGGGGACTTATGGAGCGGTCGCGTACTTAGGAGAGAGGGTCGCTAGACAGCACTCTTCTAATGTCTTTGTCGTTCCTGCTGCTCCACCACGTCATATGTTTGACGAGGCGCGGTTGTCGAGCATGTCTGAGGGAGCTGGTACCTCTTGGCGGTCCCATGTGATCCTCGGGCGGTGTTATGCTGAGGAGCTACTTCCTTTATTAGCTCCAGCCCCAGTTCCGGCTGAGGATGTGAGAGTAAGATTCTTAGCTTTTATTTTTCACTAAGTAGCCCCCGAGTAATACTTTACTGATTTTTTCTGTTTTATCAGGACGGTGCTGCTGAGTTCGTGCCACCCCGTATGTCCATCCACTATCAGAGGATGTACGGGCCGATCGAGGAGATGATTCCTCCGGCTCCCGAGGGCGAGCGCTTCGTAGAGCGGTCGATTCCTCGCCACCAGACTAGAGTAAGCCTAATTTTAATTCAGAATTTTTGTGTTCACATACCATGCGTATTTACTGACTTATTTATCTGACAGTTTTCACGCGAGGTGGTTTCGGCTATGGCACGATGCATAGATGCCTTCCGGAGCCAGCTCGTCCAGATGAGGAATGCGGCCACCTGCCGTCGGGATGATGTCGTCCAAGAGGTAACCTTTCTTTACCCATTATTACTACTTCAATTTCACCTTGTTTCTGATTTAATTCTTTTTTGCAGGGCCAGCCCATTGCTTCTCACACCCGCACGAGACCTGAGGGGCGGAGGGATCCAGCGAGGTCTAGCTCGAGACGTCGTCGCACTTCGTCAGGGGGTAGAGGTGGTCGCTCTGAGGCTGCTCGAGCTGACGTTGTTGAGGGCTCGGGATCTTCTTCTAAGGGTGGTCACACTGCACCGGTAGAAAAGCTACCTCAGCTTTCAGAGGTGGTGGGATGTACGAGGTAGGCTCGTCATCGCAGCAGCCTCCGCGGCCTCAGCCTCAGGTTGATCCTGGCTGGAGTGGTCCTATATTGAGTCTTCCTCCTCCTACGGAGACTGGAGCTGGTGCTGGAGCTGGAGCCGGTGGAGAAGTGACTCCTCGTACGGCGCAATTTTATAACATGATGGGCCTACGTCCTCCGGCGCCGTAGTTTGTTCCTGTGTATATTTTATTTTGACTTTTTCATAGAACTTTGCCTTTGACTCATTATTTATAGACACATTTTGTGTATTTATGCTATTATAAATTTATTTAATTGTTTATTATTATGTGCATGTTAGTGTGTGCAAGAAAAGTGTGACAAACAATTTTGCGCAAAAATTCCGTCATTTTTATTATTGATGGAGGGTATCCGACTCTCTCCCCCAAAAAGAAAAAATAACAAGGAAAAAATCGTTTAGAATGTCGGTTTGGAATTTAAATAAAGTCCAAAAAGAATAATATAAAAAAAATCATAGCTATATTTAATTAAGAAAAAAGGATAGAAAAGATGTTTAGGAAAATTAAACGGAGCCATAAAGTCATTAACCGACTCGAGTTTAATATTAAAAACGCAAGTTGAGCACGCGTGGCTGGTTTGGCATCTTGGCGCCAGCTGGCGCCACACTACAACGCGTGGCGCCAGGCGCTACACTTAGCGTGTGGCGCCAAGCGCTGGCGGTTGGCGCCAATCATGGGGTTTTGGCGCCAATTGACGCTGACTCCATATTTCATTCTGATTAAAATTCTTCGCAATTTGTGTATAAATAGCCCCCTGCCTAGCCGATTCTTCTCATAATTCTAGCGAATAAAATAATTCTCTTCTTCAGAAAAAATAATAATCACGTCTTTAGTCACCAAAACCTTCACCCAATATACTCATGAATGGTGTCGATCTCTTAATGCGAGGGAGAGAAAAGAATTAGATTTATTTCACTTGGGGGGAATTTATGGGATCAAAGGGGTAGATCTAGACCTAGACTTCATACATACCGCTTTAGAATTTTGGAATGTTGATACTCATTGTTTCGGAATAGGGTATGATGAAATTAGCCCTTTGCTAGAGGAATTTGGTGTTATCTTAGGCTTCCCTGCAATAGACCTCGTAGTAATCCCTAGAGTAGATGCATACTATTATAAGGATTTTGAGCGCTTCTTTAATTTGAAGGAAAGGGATTTATCAAAAATAGTAGATGGCAATATAGTTAATTGGAAAGAATTTGCACGCCATTATTTTGATAAACCTCTTTCTGAATCTTTTCATATATATAGAAGAAGGGCGTTCTTATTTTGCATGCTTAATCAATTTTTTCTTAGTAGTGGTAAAAATAATGAGGGTCAATCAATTATAACCACTGTACTAGAACAAATTGAATCAGGGAGAAATCCAATGCCATTAATAGTTGGAGAGACTATGATTAGTCTAGATGAATTGAAAAGGGACCCTAAAGCGCCTCTTCGCGGCTCTCCAATTTTATTACAAGTAGAAAAATAATATTTTTAATTACAGAAATCAAAAAATATATTTTTTTTATTGTAATAATAATTTATTTGCATTGCAATTTTTTTTTCCAGCTGTGGCTAATGGAGAGGCTAGGATTAATTAGCCCTCCGGACGATATTGAAAAATGTACTCCCAATTGCTTCATGAGAAGGAAGAAGCGCATCCCTAAAATTGGGCTCCATGGGTGGAGAAAAGTTTTTGAATCACGTGACTTTGCTATCAAGTGGGTCATCCCATGATGGAAAATAGAAAGGATGGTTGGTGTTAACAAGCAACCTTTCTGCCGTCTTCCCAGCTTGTCTCGTGTAACATATTATTATCCCTGCAGGGTAAAAAGACAATGCGGCTTGCTTCAGAATATTCCTTCTGGGGATCTTCGTCCTCCCTATGAGTACCCTGTATCTCAAGAACTAGATAGATTCGATGCTTACTGGAGCGCTAGACCTTTATTGGGAAGTGATTACCCAAAAGGCTCCTCCTTCTTTGCCTAATGATGTAAAGAAGTGGTTGCTGAAGAAATCTTCGATTGATCAGGGTAGAACCGATGTGAAGAATCGTCTAGGTGACAGGGTGACTCCTGCTAAAGAACGCTTAGGTGTAAGAATTGAATTCAAAACACCTACAATGCCTAGGAAGAAAAATACTACCAAAGACAAAGGAAAGAGAAAAGCTATCACCACAGACAAAAAGGCTTGGGTAGGAAAGAAGCATGGAGTGCTAGCTGAAGGGGAGACTATCTATTCCAAAATTGAATGCTGGTCCTCTAAAGGATGCCTACTAGCTAAAGTCATGGATGAAGAGGAGGAAGCAGACAAGAATTGGAAAAGAGCTAGAAAGGAAAAGAAAGATTAAGAGCATTGCTTAGCTTTAGATTTATTAGACTTAGATTGTTATTTTTATTTAAAGTTAATTTATTCCAGTTTTATTTAAATTCCATCAATAATTTAATTTTATTTTATTAATGAAATTTTAGCTTTCAATTAAATTGTTTACTTTAAATTTATTTTATTAAAGCAATGAAAATCGAAAAAAATTAATTTTCCAGAAATTCTTCGAGTACGTAAGTCGAAAATTTTCCGAAAAATACCGAAATTCGCCCAAATTTTATTTCCAAATTGGCGTCAGTCATTGGCATTTGGCGCCTGCCATTGAAGTCTGGCACCAGGCGCCAATTCCATTGGCTGGCACTGATGACTTCTGGCTGGTGCCAGGCTCTGTTGTGCGACGCCAATAATTCGCCAATTTTCTGTTGAAATTTTAATTAATTCTGGAACGCGGAGATGTCAAAAAATAAAGTAGCTGCACCCGTAAAGGGTTGCCTACGTATCCTTTTTTAAGGAATCAGGACGAACGTAGCTCTCTTGAGTATCCTACTCAAGTAAATATGGGTAGTATTTCTTAAGTTGGTCAAGATTGGTCATGTTTGAGAATTCATTGCCATCCATATCAGTTAGCTTTGCTGCACCTCCTGACAGGATTGTTTTGACAATGTAGGGTCCAGACCAATTAGGTCTAAATTTTCCCCTTGGGTCTAAAACATTTTTCCTTAGTGCTTTTAATACCAAATCTCCTACTTTGATATTTCTTGTCTTGACCTTCTTATTAAAATACCTAGCCATACGAGTTTGGTAACACTGAGTGTGATGTAGAGCTTCTAGTCGTTTTTCGTCGAGTAGAATCAATTCTTCATATCTTTCCCTAGTCCATTCAACTTCATCGAGTTTACTCTCTAGCGCAATGCGTAGAGATGGTATTTCTAGTTCGACAGGTTGTACGACATCCATTCCAATATACCAAGGAAAATGGCGTATTTCCTGTTGATGTACGGATTGACGTGCGATAACCCCACAATGCGAAGTGAAGCTTGTTAGGCCAATCCTTATAATTTTCTGTCATTTTCTCGATGATAGTCTTTAGATTTTTATTAGCTGCCTCGACTACTCCGTTTGCTTGAGGTCTATAAGGGGAAGAATGATGATGTTGAATGCCATATTTTTGTAGCAATTCTTCACATTCGGCTTGAAAGTGAGTTCCATTGTCACTTATCATTTCATGTGGGACTCCATATTGACAAATAATATTTCTTTCGATAAAGAGTGCTACATGTTTTGCATTGAGTTTAGCGTATGATTGCGCTTCGACCCACTTTGTAAAGTAATCGATTGCTACTAGGATAAATTCGTGGCCTCCTGTTCCTGGGGGAGTGATTTTCCAAATTATGTCAATTCTCCATGTAGAGAATGGCCATGGCGATGTGTAGGTGTAGAGCAAAGATGGAGGGACATGTTGTAAATTGGCATAAATTTGGCACTTAGGGCATCTTTTTACGTATTGATGGCAATCCCTATTCATTGTAGTCCAATAATATCCTTCTCGCATTATTTTCTGGACTAACATTTTTCCGTTTACATGAGTGCCACAGATTCCTTCGTGAACTATTCTCATTATTTTTTGTGCATCCATCTTTCCTACACATAAGAGAGCTCGACCTTTAGGTACCCTTTTATGTAGCTCATTGTCTTATGAGTACATATTGGGAAGCCAAAATTCTTAATGCTCGTTTTGCTCTTTTGTTAGCGTGAGGAGGGTATTCTCCATTGGTGACATAATTGAGTATGTCCGTGTACCACGGTTCTTCTTCTTCCTCTTCTTCTTCTTCGCCTTGGACTAAGTTGTCGTCTTCTATAGCCTGGACGTATGCTGGTTTGTGCCTTTTTTCGATAGTTAGAGTCATTTGCTCGATCTCCGTGGGAATCCTAACCATTGAGGCTAACCTTGCCAAGGCATCGGCAAATTGATTTTCCTCTCTAGGTAGATATGTATATTCTACCTTCTCTAACTGATCGGTAAGAGTTTCCAGATAGGTTTGGTAAGGGGCTAGGCTTTCGCTCCTTACTTTCCACCTTTTAGATATCTGATTGATGATCAAAGAAGAGTCTCTGAATATCCTTAACTTCTTTACTCCCAATGCCAAATCTGTTTCAATGCCTACCACGCATGCTTCATATTTAGCAGCATTGTTGGTAACGTCGAAATCAAGCTTTATTGAGATTGGAACGTGCTCTTCTTTAGGTGATACTAGTAGCACTCCGACGCCACATCCCTTTTGGTTTGAGGCTCCGTCAAAATACAAGGTCCAAGTATCATCTTCAGTGTCCATTAGGTCTTCATCTGGAAATTCATTGTCCTGTATTGGCGACGAATCCTCTATTGGAAAATCTGCTAGAAAGTCTGACACCACGGATCATTTAATAGCTTTTTGTGGCATAAACCTTACATCGAACTGGGCTAGATTGACTATCCATCTTGATATGCGTCCATTGAGTGTAGATTTCTCGAACATATACTTGAGTGGATCTAATCTGGAGACTACGAAAACGGTATGCACCAACATGTAATGTCTTAACTTAGTTGTGGCCCACACTAAGGCGAGGCACAATTTCTCGAGCGGTGTATAGCGTGTTTCGTATTCGAGCATCTTTTTACTTAGGTAATAAATTGCGTTCTCTTTGCCTTCTACTTCTTGTGCTAGCATGGCTCCCATTGTCTCTTTGGTAACCGTCAAATATAACCTAAGAGGTATTCCGGGAAGTGCTGGCGCTATTACGGGAGGATTTGCGAGATAGGCTTTGATATTTTCAAAGGCTTTTTGACACTCGTCATCCCATATTACTGGTACATTCTTCTTGAGCTTCTTGAAGATTGGTTCACATATCGTCGTCAGTTTTGATATGAACCTAATTATGTATTGCAACCGGCCAATAAATCCTCGAATCTGTTTTTCAGTCTTGGGCGGTGGCATTGACATGATTGCTTTAATCTTGGTTGGATCTACCTCTATTTCTCTAGAGCTTATGACGTATCCCAAGAGCTTGCCTGAGGTGACTCCAAAGGCACATTTTGATGGATTCAACCTCATGTTATATTTCCTTAACCTTTCGAAAAACTTCCTTAAGTCTAGTTGATGTCCTAGACAGTCTTTTGATTTTACAATCATGTCGTCGATATATACCTCGACTTCTTTGTGCATCATGTCATGGAGTAAGGCAGTTGCTGCACGTTGGTAAGTAGCACCCGCGTTTTTCAACCCAAATGGCATTACCGTGTAGCAGTAAGTGCCCCATGGTGTGATAAAGGTTGTTTTCTCCATGTCTTCTTCTGCCATGAGAATCTGGTTGTAACCTGCGTACCCATCCATGAACGAGAGAAGCGCGTGATTTGCCGTGTTATCTACCAGAATGTCGATGTGTGGCAAAGGGAAGTCGTCCTTTGGCTTTGCCTTATTTAGATCTCGATAGTCGACACACATCCTTACCCTTCCGTCTTTCTTTGGAACTAGGACGACGTTGGCGACCCATTCGGGGTATTTGGATACCTTGATGAAACCTGCAGTTATTTGTTTTTGAACTTCTTCTTTTATTTTAAGTGCTACGTCGGGTTTCATTCGACGCATCTTTTGTTTTACAAGTTTCATTCCTGGAATTAATGGTATAGTGTGTTGAGCTATTTCTCTATTAATGCCTGGCATATCTTCATATGACCAAGAAAATACATCGATAAATTCTTAAGTAAGTTAATTAAATCGGTTCTTTCAATGTTAGTCCGATTTTAACTTCTTTTTTATGAGTTAAATCATTCGAGATGTCAACTGTTTCATTTTCTTCAATTACCGGTGATTTCTTTTCGAGTGTTTCCATTGCTTTAATGATTTCTTTGTCTTTTTCATCGTTAGCTAAGCAACACTCGTCATCTTGGGTTAGGGAGGAACATAAGAAGTAAGGAGAATGAGAAATATTATTATACTCTGAGATCATTACATCAAAGAGTGATATGTCCTCAGGGACTGGATCACTAACTATTCTAGGAGAAGAAATAGGAGGGGGAGGTGTTACTACTAAAGACTTAGAAGACTCTAGAAGGGAAGACTCTGACTCGGACTCTGACTCAGACGACTCTTCAAACATTGGTCCTTGTCCTGTCGTGATTGATATCTTCCTTCCGCTTGGAGTAGTCACTTTGATAGTCTTGCGCCACCCTTGTAGTGAGCCTTCAGCTGGAGTAATTAACTTTGAGGGATCGAAGCTTTCACTTTGTAGGACTGTTTGAATGAGCGAGGAGTTATCCTCTATATAAGTTGGCTCATTCTTTTCTCGCCCAAACAGTAATCCCATGACGTTAAAGTCAAAGCATGGGGGTGCTTTCTCATTGTGGACGGGAGTGGGAATTTCATCAGTGAAGTGGCAATCTAAGAAAATCTCGAATCTCGGTTGTTGTATGTCGTTTACAACGAATGGCTCGGGAAATTCATGGCATGGATAGTCCTCTCCTTCTTTTATGAACTGACCATTAAGCGTAAGAGGGTACTGATCCATTGGAGTTGCTTTCTTTTGAATGCGAGCGTCCTTACGTGCTTTCAACTTGTCCTGGGCTCGCTTGAGATCTTTTCGAGTCGGTTCAAAACCAAGTCCGAAAGTATCTAACTTAGGGAGGCCAGGTGACTCCAGCGATTTCGCTATCCCTTTCTTCTTTCCTAGGGTCATCCCAGGGAAGTGTCCTTGTTTCTTCAGCATGGTGTTGACAATCATGTTGGAATGGGGGTCATGGCAAAGAGATGTCCTTTTATCCTCCTGGAATAAGGAGACTTCTTCGTTAAAGCTCTATAGGTCTTCATCATCTTCGTCGTGCTCCACATTAATGATTGGATTTTCTATGGATTTGATTCTCATTGGCGAAGCATCGATAGTGATTGGAATTCCTCCAACTATGGCTTTTACTTGTTGGTGGAGAGATGAAGGGACGACCTTTAGATCATGAAGCCAAGGGCGTCCCAACAACAAGTTAAATGAGGCTTTGATGTCCACTACTTGAAAAGTAGTAGCATGTTCTATTTCTCCTGCCGTTACATTTAGGGTTATTTTGCCAAGAGCTTGACGGCGAGTATTATCATAGGCTCTTATTCCTTGCGTGGACGGAGTTAAATCTTTGTCCCTTATGCCGAGCATCCTCGCAGTTCTAAGTGGACAGACATTGATAGCCGATCCATTTTCTACAAGAGTCATAGGAACATTCATCCTTTTGCAGAAAACCGTGAGGTTTAATGCCTTGTAATGTTTGTCACCTTCTGGGGGTAAATCTTTGTCAGAAAAGGTGAACAAATTAATCGGACTAGGAAGGTCACTTGTGAGGAAGTTCGCTAGTCCCTCAGGAGTGGTGTTAGAATCTATCCTGATTTTATCCAAGGCATTCATTACATCCAACCTATGCTCTCGAGATGTTGCCAGAAGTTTCCACACATTCATCTCAACTTTTGTCTTCTTAAACTGTTTAACAATGTCATTGTCTTCGATGAGAGGTATGGGAACTTGATGTATGGTGGGCATAGGTTGTGTTGAAATGGGAGGTTGCATTCTCCCAGATCTTGTGAGGACGTCTATTGATGAATCTTTGTCAGCCCAAATGTCATCTGTGGTGTATGACACAAAAGGTGAAGGTCCTACTATGTCCTTTAGATAGACATCTTCTTCATCACTGTCCCAAACTCCATTAATGGTTATATCCTCTTCTTGTTGGACTTGGACTAGTTTCTTTTCATCAATCATTTTCTGTACCAAATCCTTGAACTTGAAACAGTTTTCTATAGTGTGCCCCCCTGATTGATGATACTGACAGTAATATCTATCTGTCCTTTTTAATGACTCGAATAGTCTCGGTTCGAGAGGTTTGACCTCGCCACTCTCGGAGAGCATTTCGAACATTCGCGCATATGGGATCCCAATTGGAGTGTAGATTCTATTTCTCTTCTTGGGTTTTTCAGTGACTTGTAAGGGAAAGTGCTTTTCCTCATAAGTCGTCCTCACTGGTGTGAATTCTCTTTTAGGTTCTTCTTTCGGAAGTGGAAGCTCATCATATTTCCTGTGGAGTTCGTTCATAACTTTGAGAGCTTCACGTCGTAGTTGCGATGCCTCCTTCATAGACAGTGTGAGCAATTGTATATCTTCTTTATTCGCCGGTTCTGGATGGCTATCTTTAACCTCGAAAAAGGTCTCCTCTTCTTTTTCTATGGCATTGATTTCTTCAACAGGTTTAATGAGAGATGAGGGGTCAATCTCGTTCTCTTCATCGAAGATAGCTAGGGTATGAGCTAGAGGTGCATTGTCGATGCTTGGCTTCTTACTGGCAGGGGGCAACGACAGTTTGTTATTGTCGATTAGGTCTTGGATAGCTTCCTTAAGCTTCCAACAGCTTTCAGTGGAATGGCCCCTACCTTGGTGATACTTGCAGTGTGCATTGGGGTTCCAGTTAACCGACCTCTTCTCAACTGGTGGGTCCCTAAATGGTCAAATAGGAGTTATAAGACCTTTTGCATTTAATCGATCAAATGCGGTGTCATAACTCATGCAAATAGGAGTGAAGTTCCTCCTAAATGGTTTCTTCTGTCCTTGATTGTTCATGGCGAGAACTTCTCCTAAATTAAAGGTGCTAACATTATTTGAGTGGGCGGTTTTGGAAGAAGAAGGATTGTCGTTCTTCTTTCCTTTCCAGCCACTGTTGGAATTATTGTTGGCAGATTTTGACTTAGCCAAGTCATGTTCAATATTGATCCCAATGTCATAAACAGCCTTAAAGGTATGGAGATTATTTTGATATTTAAGATGCTTGGAATATTTTTCTTGGAGATTCTTGATAAACAGTCTCACAGACTCTTTTTCACTTGGCACCTCAATCATTTTAGCTAAGGTTTCTCTCCACTTGTTAAAGAAAGAGGTGAAGCCTTCATTCTCTTTCTGTTTGAGGATTTCAAGTTCTTTATGGTCAGTCTCGACTTGAATGTTGCACTTGTACCTATCTACGAAAGCGTTTGCTATAGACTCCCAGGTAGAGGTATTTTCTTTCTCGAGAGAAAAGAACCATTGTTGGCAAACGGTCACGAGAGATAGTGAGAAAAGAGAAGGGAAGACCTTTGTAGGCGTCGCTCGAAGTGCGCCTACATTTAAAAGCATGTTGTGAATATGCTTGGCACTCATAGGAAGTGGGAATTGACATAATACGATTAGGGACAAGGAAAGTAGGGAGCCGCCAACAAGTTTTTAAGGAACTTGTAAACCGTTCACAGATCATAAAAAGGCAACCACGATAAAGGGACAACGAAGGCAACGATTGACCCGTGAAGGTTACACCCCATTCATAATCCATGAGATTACTAACTCCATATGGTTCGGAACCACGAAAGGAGGATCGGGGATGATGGTACGAAGTGAGTCATGGAGTCACATTCGCCCGTATTGGCCTCTACTCGATTCTTATAGTGAAAAGTGATTCCTGCGATCTCAAAGGCATACAAACAATAATTCAATTTGCTCCAAACTATTCTTTAACTAAATTGGTTCAAAATTAATGCACACATAATTCTAAATATTTGGTGATCACTTCAATTAATAATAAGATTAAAAAGGATCCTAAATCGGTTGTCCAAATTATCTTATTAGTCGTGATTTTCAATTACATATTCCCTTTAAACATGCAATATGGTGATGATAAAAAATAATAGAATCAATATAAACATAAAAAGAACCAATTTAATCATAATTCTAACAACAGAAAAATTGTTAGAAAAATAATAATAAAAAGGGCATAACTCTTACTTTGAATCTGTTTGCTTGCAACTACAAAATAATAAAATGAGTTAGTAACTTCAAGGAAATAATAAAACAACAATTAAATTAAATTAAAAAAAAACAAGGTTAATTTTGGGGCCAAACCCTCAAACGATTCTACCTTTCACGCCTTGGTTTAAGGATAGAACCTCGAGTAAAATATGGACTCCTTTGAGTGCTTGAAGAGGGAATTTTGAAGTGAAAAGGGTAGGCTAGTGTTTAGGTTAAGAGCATAGAAGAGAGAAAAAATAAGAATAATAGAATTCTCGTTGCCCCCGTTCATTAGAAATGAGGGGGTATTTATAGGGAAATGTGCTGAGGGAGCACACGGAACCCTAAAATGATAAAAACCCTAAAAAAGTATCCCGTGACACGGTTAGACTGTACCGTCAGACGGTACAAGTTCCCGTGACACGGTCAGTCTTTGGAGTGTCGCGGGAAATTTTCAGAAAACGGAACGGAAAACGTGTTAAGGGTTTACGCGGAAAGGACACGGAACTCCCCGTGTCACGGCAGACCTCCCGTGTCACGGGAAGTCCCACCGTCAGACGGGAAGAGTTCCCGTGACACGGTCAATTCCAATCCACTTTTCCGTCTAAATTCATTTTTAACCCTAATTTCTTTCGGATTTTTGAGTGCCGATTGATGATTACGGGCTTTTTTCTAACTTTTAATATTCGGGCTAAAATAAGAAAATAATAAATAAAATTAAATAAAATATTTGGGCCAAAAATAATAAAATAATAATAAAATAAAAAAAAGGTTTGGGCTTAAAATTAATTAACAAATTAAAACTATGCTTTTACCAAACACCAAGACTGATCCATGGACCTTTCAAAAATATGAATTTAATAAAATACGATTTTTTAAGCACTCTCGGGATTAAATACTAAACCCGACCAACAGTGGCGGTGAAAGGTTATTTATCATCGGGCTTGGTTTTGGGGAGACATTTTTAGGTGTCTACAACCTTCTTATCGATACCCTTGATACTCATTATTGTTTCAAATGCTCTTAAATGGAAGTAAGGGTTGTCAATTGCTCAGAATTTTGGGATGTCATTGGCGTTGAACTTCTGCGGAAGAAGATCTTTGTCCACCGAGACCCCTTGTCATGTAAGCTTTTGAAACTTGTAGTCGCTGGACAACTTGCTTAGGCTCTCTTGCATGAGGTCCATTTGTTGTTGCTTCACGGGATCGTCGATCCTAAGTGTGAGAAGCTTCAGTGTCTCAGTCACAGTAGCCAGTTGGTTCTTAAGATCATTGACTTCTTCTTGAGTTGCCATTATAACCCTATCTTTCCTCTTGCGAGCTATAGGTTTGTCGAAAAGTTGGACTTGTACGAAGAGGTTATCTTTGATTAATCGTCCTTCCTTTCTTGACCACGCGCTGTAAATTAAACCATTTTGCGTTTTAATTACTTGACTCAAATCAACTTGACTTTATGGTTTATTATAAGGGAAAAAAGAAAAAAAGAAAAAAGGGTGCATATTTTTGGCAAAAATAATGTACCTATTTTTAGGGAACTAAGTATTATTATTTTTTATTGGAGGATTAATATCCGACTTACCCCCCTAAAAAAAAGGACGGAAAAATGCGCACACAAGACTCTCTTAATCATGGTCAAAGTATGTGTGTTGGTGTGTGCGTTGAGTGTAAATGACATGCTTGGACTCTTGTGTAAGACCATGGGACTTAGTGCCTAATCTCGATCATTGATTCAACTAAATATTATTGACAGCAAAATTAACCGATCTAAACAGAAGACTGACTAATTAGACCAGAGGTGATGACTCGACCAATAATCCGAACTGTCGGCTAAGCGACAGAACTGGCGTCACACTGTGGAGCTTGGCGCCAGACAACATAGCTATCGTCAGGCGCTACACACCATAGTGTGGCGCTACAACTCAGACCTTGGCGCCAATAGTGGAGCTTCGGTCTGGGACTGTTTTCGGTGTTATTAGTCAACTGGGGTACGCCTAAAGTCGTACTAGGTCAATTCCGATTAAAATATTAGACTTTATTGACTCGAATTAAATAATTATTTGATTAATTAAGAAAAGTTCTTTAAGTCATTAATTTATTTAGTCTCAACACAAGTCAAAAAACGGTTAAGAGAAACATATATATGCACAACAAATGATGCACAATTAGTCAAGTAGGCACAATATGATGCAATGCGTTCGCAACCTAACCATGGCTCTAGTTCTCTAAAGTTCGGGATATGGTTTAGTCAAAGAAGGTCCATGGTTAATTGTCCGGATGCACCGCGCGGAAGCCTAGCCGTGAAGGGTTGGCGCGAGTGGATGGGACACCGCGAGTTTTAGAAAAACCCGCTTCCATGGTTTGGTGAATTCAACATCTCGAATGTAACCTTTGTTGCACGGAGCGTTTAATCGGGTAGATGGACCATGAATTCCCAGAGGGTTATGTCCATATGTAGAACACATATGGGTTTCAGAAAAGTGAGAAAAAAATTCAATCAGGAAGTAGGATCGAGCAAACAATACGAAAAACCGGTTGAAGTTAGAACGCATATTTCTGGCTTGGTATTGGGGGAAATTGGCGCCAGCAATCAGAGACTGGCGCCAGTTTTTAAATGTAGCGCCTCGCGCCAATGCTGGCGTCTGGCGCTACGACTAATAATCTGGCTCCAAGCTCTGGCCCCTGACGCTACTTCCCACATGCCTCAACAGCTTTCTGTGCTCGATAAAATTTTCCAGTTTCGCGCGGTGTTATTTCAGTCCTAGTTGTGAAAGATATTTCTCAAATTTCCTACGTGTAAAATCCTATGTTTTTAACTCATTACGGATGGTCTTTCCAATGAGATCTTTTTTATGCATATGACAATAATGTTAATCAAAATTACGCAGATGAAATAATTAGAACTTTTCGAGTCTCATCCACTCATTCTAAATCATTGCCTAAACAAATTCAGGAATTAAAATAGAAATCCTCCCCAGTGGAGTCGCCAAAAAACTGTAGGGAATGATTCAATCCTTTAAAATCCCACTAACTTGAACCCCACTGTGGTCATACACTAAAGTACGGTGGCGTCCAAAAGGGAAGAAGATAGAGCAAAAGAGTCGCCAACAAGTTTTTTTAGGAACTTGTAAACTGTTCATAGGATGAAGGTTACACCCCTTAACGATCCAAGAGATCGTCAACTCCATAAGGTCATGAACCAAATAAGGGTTCGGGGATGATGGTACAAATCCAACCTAAAAGAGATTGAACCTGCCCTAATAATAGGCCTCTACTTTATTCTGCTCGTATTCATGTGCGCTTTCTGACTAACATACAATCAATAGGATTAACTCTAAACTTGTTTATCTATGTTGGTTGAATTTAATGCACAAATAAACTATTATTGGCGATCACTTGAAATTATAATCATAATTAACCCTAACAAGATTATTAATTATCTTATTAAGCATGATTACAAGTACCAAAGTTCCCTTTAAACATGCATAAAAGGTGAGATCAAGCAATAACAATTAAAGTCAAGCAACATAATAAATAATAACGATGATAATAATAATAAATCACTATAATAATAATAATATTCATAATCATCATAAATAAAACAATCACCATAATCATCATAAATTATAACAATTATAATAATTATCATGTTCATGTTAATATTAAAGCACAATAAACATAGCAAGATCCTAGGCATGATACTAACAAGATTAATAACAAACCCTAGCATGTCACTAAGCAATAAAATCAAATCTTTAACCCTAACATGATACTAACATGAATAAATATTAGGAAGAGAATAAAAGGCATCATAGCGATCATATTTAATATTAAAATTACCCTAGACATGATACTAGGAATATCATAATAACAATTTCAACATAATTTCTACATCATAATATCAATAAATCAATAAAGTACTTACTTTAATGCCTCGTACCTCTTTCTAATAACAAAATATACACGTTAGTAACTTCAAGGAAAATAATAAACAAAGCAATTAAATTAAATAATTGAAAGAGAGATTTGGGACCAAACCCTCAGAAATTAAACCTTTCACGTCTAGGGCGAAGGCAACTTCGAATATGGCTAGGTGTTTCTAGATCTTGCGAATGCGGAATTTTGTATGAAAACACCAAGTAAAAAAGAATTGAATGTTTTTTGAGAGATGAATGATTTAGAGAATGCTAAAGAATTAATGATTGTTGATGATAACTTGCGAATGAGGAGAATTGGTGATTGAAAACGGAGTTTTTAATACGATATTTATAGAGAAAATCAGCCAAAAAGATAAATTAACAAAACAGAGTCTGACGCTCGGAAAACAGAGCTGGCGCCAACCCTGGCTAGTTGGCGCCAGGCACCAACACTAGCGCCAGGCGCCAGGCCTAGTTCCAGGCGCCAAGGCCTGGGGTCAGACGCTAAGCTTAAATTTAACGCGTTTTTGAAAATCCGATAAGTTTACCGTACTGGAGGATAAAATAATATAATTTCTTCGAAAATGCTATTTGTATTTGATTAAAACTCTGAAAAGTCAACAAAAGTCAATTTATCAATGCTAATTGAAATAGGAATGAAAAGAACCTTCTAGAAGAATCTAGAAGACTAAAACCTTCCTAATTGCATTAGGAATGATAAATCATATTAGGCCCTCCCCTATATCATTGGGCCGCATATAAGGCTCAAACCGGGCCCAGTTTGGTAAATTGGCCATAACTTCCTCAATAATCATCGGAATTGGGCCTATAATATATCAATGGAAAGTTCTTTTCAAACCCCATCCAACTACACTACTATTGGACCCATATATTGGACCAACCAAACTGGATTGGCTGTTTTTTTAAAAAAAGTTTTCAAAAACAGAGAGAAGAGAAAAGAAAATAAAACTCTCCGTAACACTAGACCTTCCACACTTTCGTTTCATTCGATTATGATTTGACGTAAAAGGCACTCATCACTGGGTTTGGTTTTGGGGAGACACAAATGGGTGTCTACAGGGAGCGAGGGTATTAAGATAACGTTCCTTTTAGAGGGGAATCGTCATCTTATCCCTAGTACGGCCTGTACTTGCTCTTCCTTTTTTTTTTTTTACAATTTCATCACCAAACAATATATGCAACGTTATACTTAAAACTATGTTAGTTGATTTTATTTACAAGCATTAATTACATAGGAATTACATTGCAAAAGTCGTTATTCTTATTTAATAATATTCGTGAAAGAATAATAAATAAACAAGATTCGCCTTGGCTTAAGTGATCAACCAACAATTATTTAATTCAATTCTAATCTTTATTTAACACATGATACTATGTGGAATTGATAAATTAATTAATTTAAAGGTGATCAAGCAACACTAATTAATTAATTAAAGTCCTTTTAAACAAGAAACGAAGGTAATTTAACTAAGTGCTCGGGAATTTACCACTTCTCTTTGCTAGATCTCCGTTTAGAACACTTATGGACACCTTCTTGTTGGGGAACCTCCATCGTAGTAACAAAGTATCGAAAGGGTGAGTGTTTAGGACAAGAGGGATAGGTTGCACAAGTTCACAAGTTATTTCGCCAGAGTTTTAGGTTAATTTATGTCTATTCAAGCCTCGGTTTAAGCTCATATTTATAGGGAATTATTAGGTTTAGGGTTTCGAGCATTCTGTCGCAGCAGGTGTCACGCGCAACAGATTAAGTTGCGCGCGGCATTCCAGCGCAAGTTATAGAGTTGCGCTGCTATGTGCAGCGCAACTATTTATCTTGCGCTCGGCTTTATGGTAAGATTCGATTTTATATTTTCCGTATAATTCCGAATAATTCTTAATCTTTCGCAGCGCAACTTTGGAAGTTGCGCTGGGTGTCGCGCACAACTGAATTAGATGCGTGCGGCAGCCTAGTGCGACTTCATGAAATGCACGCGGCTTTTTCTGCGGCAGCACTAAATGTTAACCTAGGCGCTCCTAAATCCGTCTTTATTAGGGTTCAAGCACGGGCTTAAGCCTAATTATGATCGGGTTTAGTTAATTGGACCTTTGTTTTAGCTATTTCTTTAATTTGGGCTAGTCTTTTGTGTTTGGTGGCTTAACCAATTATCATAAGCATTCTTCACTTCGATCAAACATGAAGATGGTTTTATTTATCGTCATTGCACTTCCTGTTGGGACAGGAGGTCAAAAGTAAATGTCTACAGTTAGCCCCCACTTTGTTCGAGTCTAAAATAGACGATGATCAAAGTAGTCAAGGAAATAAATCCGAGACTCATTTTGCGAAGTTCTCTAAGGATAGAGAATCTTTCAGTAATGTTTAAGGATGTCGAAGCAATACTTGGTTCGCTAAGTGTTTGAAACAAGTAGCTATTAAGGCTAGAATCCTTCCTAGTCTTAAAGCGCTCTAAAGAATCTAGATTGATCCTTTGCAATTGTAGAACGCTCTTACAAGTATAAGTATTCTGGGTGATGTCAGGTCATGAGAAGAGATTGGTTTTAAAAGGATAAAAGGGGAAGATTTCCTCTCAATTGTGTCACCGTTAGTCTAAAGTTCCTCGATATGTCATTAAAACTTTAGCCTGACTTTAACAAAGTAAAAGATGAAAAAGGGATTTTTGGTATTCGAGCCAAAATGGTCAATATTCGAGCCTATTCGAGCCAGAAATCCACAAGATAGAAATACATGTCTCAGGACTGGAGGCATATATCCAAGTTCATTGAGAGGGAAGAAAGTCAGCAACTCTCTCATCAGTTTTGTCCACAAGATGAGTACACGTGTCTCAAGACTGGGGGCATGTGACTACATGGGCGCGACATCGTCTCGTTGCTTCTTTATACAGGGGGTGGATTCAACACCCTAACTGTCCGGTAAGTTAGTAAGCGCACTAACTACCGTATCCATTCAAGAAGTGCTTTCCTGAAGGTTCAACGCGCCTGTCGTCTCGTTGAGCTAACATCTACAGTAATTCTCTACCTTTTAGTCCCGAGAGGTAGATCTCGCAAAGCTTGAGATGAGTGAAATTTTACGCAACACATCTGCCGTAAAATTTTACGCCGTACGATACCCCATTTGCATTTTTACGCTGCATGAAAACGACTTCCTTTTTTCTTCGGACGTGAAAAAAGAAGAAAACTCGGACATTTGTAATGTCAGTACATTAAAATGACAAACTTGTCTACGGGTGCTTTTACCTAAAGCACCACCACGGAACGTCTTAAGGCACTCTTACGAAAAACATTCAAAACGTATGCTTGGGGAAGGCACAAAGCACGATGTGCATGCAATATGATGTAAAAACTAACAGAAAAGAAAACAAACTACAATATGCAAAGCAATTAAAAAGATTTTGATAATTTGCGCGCCATTACGTCTAATAACGAGCAAAAACCGTTCAAAAAATAACCAAACAGATCAAAATCAAAATCCCGGTCTTTTAGTGACCAGTATCCGCGCGCAACTCAGAAGGTCGAGCTGGCCAGGCACGCGCATCTTTTTGAGTTGCGCTGGTATGTCACGTATAACATCTAAAGTTGCGCGCGACATTTATGTTTGTAAAGTGAAAAATCGCAGACGCGATTTTCACTTCACCCTTTTCTCCTTCCTTTGCCATTTTCAACTCTCTCTCTCTCTAAAAAGCTCGGTTTTTTTGCGATTTTTTGAAGCTAAAGGAAGCTAATTTTGTCCTCAATTCATATTTATCGTAATTCGATGTAAGTGTTTTGCTAAAATTTGCTCTTTTCGGTTGAATTCGAACGATTTTTAAATCGTTAAACCCCAAATTTTGAATTTAGGGGTTTTCGATTCGATTATTTTTCTTGAAATTGTTTGCTCTATGTTGTTATGCTATGTTTAAGGAGTGTTTTGCAATAAATTTCATGAAAATGGTTAAGTATTGAATCTTGTATGAGCATTTCTTTGTTCAAGTTCGTTCTTGCTTCTTTTTTTAAATTTTTGCTTGATTTTGTTGCTTTTCTTTCTCATTTTTGTTATATTTGCTGATTATGAAGTATATTATAGTGATGGAATCAATATAACTTTCATAATTCATTTTTGTGAATTTTGAATTGTTGAAAAATGGCGCGAAACATTGCATAATCTTAGCTTGTTTTGCCACATTCGAACTTCAAAATTGTTTGATAGACAATAATTATGTTTACATTACTGTTATTCGTCTAGAATTAATTGATTTTTTGAGATTTTGGAATATAATCTCTTGAATGCTTAGTTGCAACTGGTATAAGATGGCTTTTGTGGGTGTTAAAAGCCCACATTTACTGAGTTTAACTGCAGGTATCGTAGCCCCCAAGTATGGGTGGCGTTCGATTTTTGTGTTTTGCCCTATCAATAGCCGTTATGCTGCCGTAATGGGTCTAGAATACGTATATTAGTTTAGTTTAGGAAATAAAATAAACTAATTAAAGAAATTTTATTCGCCATAGCATGGACTCGCCTCCGTTTGTCGATGCCAAGGAGGTTCTCATTGGTCCGGACGAGGCGGTTTGCCCTCGAAAGAGGGTGACCCGTCCTCGAGAGGAGGTTCGAGAGCGACGTGTCGCAGCCGATCGACGTCGCCAGGAGGAGGTGGTTTGGGAGGCTTCTCCCAACTGGAACCCTAGGGTCCTTTAGTTGGACCTAAACCACCACGTTTCGATCCGAGGGTGGCGCGACATCGTGAGTTTTCCGCACTTTCGTTTCTTTTTTATTTCCCTTTGTTTCTTCTCCTTTAAAAACCATAATCGTTTTTATTTTTATTTAGAGTGAGCCTGGCATGTGTTTGTACTGTTCTGGTGACCTGCTAGCCCGTTTTGAGAGTTTTCCCGAGGTGGCAAAGGAGATTGTAGCACTTTCTGGGATTGACTCCCAACTTACGGCTCTTCGGGATTTATCGATCCAGTCTGCGTTGTCGGATTTCCTCCGTGGATTGCTGGAGTTTTGGTGGGATTCCACCAACACTTTCCACTTTCCATGGGGAGAGATGACGGTTACCCCTTTCGATTTCTCTATGATTACGAGTTTTCCTTTCGGAGGCGAGCCTATAGTTATAGAGCTCGTTAAGGGGTCAAACAAGAGATTGCGCGACCCTGTGAGGGACCGTCTTGCGTCGGCCCTTCACGTGTACGCGTAATCTTGTTTGTACTCGGTTCATGCCGAGTTGTCGGCAGACGAGCTTGATCGGCAGTGTACTCCTGAGCAGCTAGCTCGGATATACATTGCCCACGTTCGTTCTGTCACCATCTTGAGTGATCGAGGAGAGCATTTTGCCATTGGGTTACTTATTTGCCTCAGCGATTTGGTGCATGTAGGTGACATGAGTTGGGCGGAGGTGTCGTATGCCCGTATGCTTACGGCTATGGGCAAGGCAACCCGGGTCATGGATTCCGAGACAGCTACTGAGGTGCCTCGGATCTCGCTTACATGGCATGGTCGTATCCTTGAGGTACGTGTTTTAATATTTTTTTGGTTATTACTTCGTTTTTTCCTTTAGGCTTATCTTTTCTTGATTTCAGGCTTGGGGATACTCGTACATGCCTTTCTTAGCCCCCAGGGTGCTTGCGGCTACTCGTTTTCCTATCGGCCATTGATTGGTTGAGATAAAGAGGAGACGAGCTACTTCTGCCGGCGACTTTCGCTAGAGGATTCTTTCGGCGACTCGTGCGTCGGTGAGTATTCCAAACTACATGTTTTCTTTTCATTTTTATGATTTTACTCATTTTCTAACGATTTTTCATGTGGTTGTGTTTTATAGATAGATCTCCGTCCTTGGAGTTTAACTGTCGGAGTTCCAGAGGCTATCCGGTCTGACATGGTTCGTTGCCGTTTCCAAGCCCTCTATACGGGACTCTGGGTGTTCCAGAGGACCGACGCTTGGATTTTAGGCGAGTGTGTTCTCTGGAAGCTTTCGACCGAGGAGCCTTTGGTTCCTGCGGATCCCCCGATCCGGATGCTGCGTCCGGACCTACTGTCTACCGAGGATCTAACTCAGGCGATCCTTGGTTATCCGGCGGAGTAGCTGGTGCTGCCAGATGCTTCTTATTTGGCTTTTATAGCATCCAGGCTGACTCATTTTCCGGCTCTTGTTCCAGTTAGTACTCTAACTCTCTTTTCTTTTTCGTGTTTCTACTTATTTTTCGGAACTTTGACCCGTTTATCGTTTTTTGTCACATGTATTTTTAGCCGGTCGAGCTAGATGGTTCGGTGCCTCCTACATTGGAGATCACGTATACCGATGCTGTCGAATTGGTAATTCGTGAGACCCTTCCAGCAGCCGAGGATGACGAGGGGATACCATTCGTACCTGAGACGGTTGAGTTGGTATGCCTTTTATGTATGTACTTAAATATTTCTATTTATTTTTTTGTTTCATATACATTTGTTTACTAACTGTCCTTGTATTCTTGGAACAGGTTCCGCGGGGGACCATGAACGACATGGTGAGGACTTTACGTGCTTTCTGAGCTGCTTATCGGAGAGCCCTCGTGACTTTTTCATGTCGTGATCATCAGATGATCGCGGTAAGTTTTATTTCTTTTTTCTTTGTAACGAAGTTATTACATTTCGTGTATTAATCTTCGTTTTGGATTTTGCAGGATGTGCAACAACCGTCTAGTAGTCGTCGAGCACCCTGATTCCTCTTGTACACGTTTATTATATAAATATATTTTTAGGAAACTTATGTATATATATTTTTTGTATTTTTTTTTGTATATATGACACATTTGTATATATGTCATTAATATTATTATTATTATTATTTTTTCGTTTCCATGTGTACATTAATGCAAAAAAATTTCGAGGGAGGGAAAGGGTTCCCGACTTATCCCCCTCAAAAAAATAAACAAACTAAAAAAAGAAAAAAGAAGGAAAATAAATAAAGAAGTAGGAAAAAAATAATAAACAAAAAGAAAGTAGGAAAACAATGGAAAAAAGAAAATAAATATAAAATAAGAAAAATATGAAAATAATAAAAAAAATAAAAAGAAAATAAGAAAGTAGGCAAGAAAAGGGACACAAAGTGTTAGAAGGCAAGTGTATGATTTGTCTTAAGATCTCGTGAAGATTATGTTATTATATGAGCCAAAATACGGAAATTAACCCAACTTACATGCCGCGTCAGGAAAGTCACGCGCAATTGCGTGAGTTGTGCGCGGCTGTCGCGCGCATGTAATTCTGTTGCGCACGGGTGTCGCGTGCAACTCAGGAGTTGCGTGCGCCACCTGTCAGTGAACTTTCCTTTAAGCCGAATTTGCCGAAAAAATGCCCCTCTTGGGTCTATTTAAACGTGGTTTTGTGTAGGCTTTTGATCATCTTACATTCATTCGCTTAGTAACATAAGAAATTAAAAAGAATTAATCCCTCTAAAATCTTATTCTCTCTCTTTTTATTTGAACAATGGTGAAGACCTTTGAACAACGTTTAAAGCAATGAGTCACTTCCCTTTCAACCGAGGACAAACTAGCTTTCAAAATTTACCACTTAGACCCTTTATTGAATTATATGCAATTAGTTGTTAACTTTGATTTTCTTCATGCCGCAGTCAACCATTGGGACTCTAACCACCATCTTTTCTTGTTTAGAGGGGACGAAATTGTCCCCCTTCCTAGTGAGTTCGAGGCCTTGCTAGGTTTCCCTACAAACACTCTCCCTGTGACTTATTCGCCTACTTTGTCGGATCCCAAACCTATATTCCAAAGATTTTTTGGTTTGTCCGACAATGATATGACCAACATAGGAATTGAAGAAGGCGTGAACTTAATTCAATTTATTGAACACTTCGTCGCCCCTCGTGACAACATGACTAAACAACGCTTTAAAATTTGTGATTTATGTTATTGTCTTGTTGTTAATTGTTTACTTAGGACAGGCAAAGAATACGGAGATTATTCGATGGTGTCAATAGTAGAGCAAATAGAGGGATGTCATTCACTCGCTCCTTTGGTTTTGGCGGAAACCGTTCTGTGCTTGAATCGCCTTAGAGGAGATCCTAACGAAAATGGTTTCACGGGAAGTCCACTACTATTACACGTACGTTTTTTTTTTTTTGGCGTTTATCAGCGCAAGTCAAGAAGTTGTGCTGGCATGACCAGCGCAAATTGCGCGCGCCACCTGTTTGTGTAAAAAAACGCAAACTATTTTTTTCCTTTTTTTTTTTTCCAGATTTCGCTCATGGAGCGTTTGCAAATCGTTGATCAGCCTCAAAACATTGAGGGTAATGGAGTAAAGACATTACGTGGACGTCGAATCCTTTATAAGAATAAGAATGAAGAAGAATGAATGTCGTTTTTCTGTCATGGGGTTCCTAACATACGGTTTGTGATTCCTTGGTGGAACATAAATAATATGATTGGGAATAGTCTCAATTGCCCTTACATTAGGCTTTTAGTCCTATCTAGTACTACTTATATTTTTCCTTGTAGAGTGATGAGACAATATGGTATGAGGCAATTTATTCCTCCGCAAGATTGTGATGCCCCTTAAGATGTGACTTTTAAACCCGAAAGGATTTCTCGTTGGATGGAATATTGGTCAAGTCTTCCTAGGTGGGTAATACAAAATCCTCCCGCGAGTATTACATTATCTTCCTTTCACAAGGCTTGGATGAATGCGGCGGGTAAGGGTGAATTAAACAAGGCTAGATCTCAACTTCAAGCCGCCACCGCTCGCAATCCACCTAAGCCTTTAATGCATTCAACCACTACTACTCCTCCTGGTGGCGAAAACAAAGGAGTGAGAGGAAAATTAGACGAATTCTCATCCCCTAAGGCTTGTTCGAAGGAAACAAAAAGAAAAGCTCCCTCCAAACCCGCGCAACAAGGTGTGAAAATCAAAGAACCCTCACCAAATACTCGCAAGAAAGCTCCTATAGTAAAAGGAAAAGGAAAACAGGTTGCAAAGGCTCCAATCCCAAAATTGAAAAACAATGTTTGGGCGAAAAAGAAGAGTGTAGGGGAAAGCTCCAAGGTTTCTGAAAATGCTGCGATGGAAACTACTCCTCCATCATCTGTGACAATCGAGGACATAGTAAAACCTTAGAGTGTTACACAATTTTACCTTTAGTTTTTTTTTTTTTTTTTTTTTTTTTTTTTTTTTTTTTTGTGAATAAAGTGTAATCACTATTATGTTTTTTTTTTTTTCGTTTACTATTTAGTTCAATAATGTCTCTCTTTTGAATTTTGAATGAAATAAAATGAGCTTTATATTTTTATATTTAATATGACCGAATCATAAAGATTGCCTACGTATTCACATTACGAAATTAGGTCTTTGCGTAGTTCTATTTTATGTTTTTATATTATTATGTATTTTTATTTTTTCTTTAATCTCTTAGATAGACATTAAATGAAAAAATAATCAAACCTTGTTTGAAAGAATTAAATCAAAGTTTAATTTTATTTTCCGAATATATGTTATATTTAAGGAACATTCTTATTTTACCGTAAGTAGAAATCACAACTTCATTCAAACGCAAAAATTCGGGTTCGCAGTTTGTCATCAGGTGGCGTGCACAACGTCTAGAGTTGCACGAGCATGTCGTGCGCAACAAAATCAGTTGTGCGTGACATCCGCGCGCAACTATTCCAGTTGCGCGCGACACTTGTGCTACGAATATCTCGAAAAAATTTTCTTTAAAAAATCGTATTGTTACCCCCCCCCCCCAAGTGTGAAGGTATTTTCGTGATGTTCGAAAAAATTTGAACACTTAGAACGGTTTATTATTTCTAAATTACCCCCCCATGTGTTATTAATTTTACCGTGTTATTCAGTAAAATGCATAACTCTTAGAATCTTTCAATTGAATGCTTAATTTAAAATGGTTGTATGAGTGAATGAGTTTTATCCAGATTTCATATGTAATATTTCTTAAGGCGATCAATGTTTATTAATTGGCGAATTTCATCTCCACCAATATCCATTAATCTTACGGCTCCTCCTAATAGGATTTCAATTACACGGTAGGGACCTGTAGGGAATATTTCAAGCATTACCCCTAGCTTGAACCCCACTGTGATCATACACTAAAGTACGGTGGTTTCCAAAGGGAAAGAAGATAGAAAAAAAGAGTCGCCAACAAGTTATAGGAACTTGTAAAGCGTTCACAGGGTGAAAGTTACACCCCTTAACGATCCAGGAGATCGTCAACTCCAATAGGTCTGGAACCATGACTGGTAGTTTGGGGATGAAGGTACAAATCCAACCTAAAAGTGATTGAACCTGCCCTAATAATAGGCCTCTACTTTATTCTGATCGTATTCATATGCGTTTTCTGACTAACATGCAATCAATAGGATTACCCTAAACCTCTTTATCTATGTTGGTTGAATATTAATGCATAAATAAATCTATTATTGGAGATCACTTGAATTATAATCATATTAACCTTAAACAGGATTATTAATTATCTTATATAAGCGTGATTACAAGTAAAAATTCCCTTTAAACCTTTATAAAAGGTGTGATCAAGCAATAACAATAAATGTCCAGCAACATAATAATAATCATAACCATAACAATTATAACAATAATAATCACAATCATATTAAAGCATAATATTAATAGCAAGATCCTAGGCATGATACTTACAAGATTAATAACAAACTCTAGCATGTCACTAAAGATTTAAGATTAAATATTTAGCCCTAACATGATACTAACATGAATATTAGGAAAGAAAATAGGAAGCATCACAGGAATCATAATAAGCATATTTGATATTATAACCTTTTCCCTAAACATGATAATAGGAATCATTGTTGTCATTCAAAACATCAAACATCCTAACATGATACTAGGAATCATAATAACACCTAGACATGATTTTTATATCATAATATCAATAAATCAATTAAAGCACTTACTTGGATGCCTCGTATCTCTTTCTAATAACAAAATACACGCGTTAGTAACTTCAAGGATAATAATAAAATTAGACACTTAAATTAAATAATTGAAATAGAGATTTGGAACCAAATCCTCAGAAATTAAAACCTTTCATGACTAGGGCGAAGGCAACTTCGAATTTGGCTAGGTGAAGGAAATGTGTCCTCGACTCTCGTGCAATTACTAATACAATGCATATCGTATTATGGAGATTGTAGGGAATAGTTTCAAGCCTTTAGAATCTCACTAGCTTGAACCCCACTGTGATCATACACTAGAGTACGGTGGCGTCCAAAAGGGAAGAAGATAGAGCAAAAGAGTCGCCAACAAGTTTTTAAGCAACTTGTAAACCATTCACGAGGTAAAGGTTACACCCCTTAACGATCCAAGAGATCGTCAACTCCATAAGAACATGAACCAAATAAGGGTTCGGGGATGATAGTACAAATCCAACCTAAAAGAGATTGAACCTGCCCTAATAATAGGCCTCTACTTTATTCTGCTCGTATTCATGTGCGCTTTCCAATTAACATACAATCAATAGGATTAACCCTAAACCTGCTTAATCTATGTTGGTTGAATTTAATGCACAAATAAACCTATTATTGGCGATCACTTGAATTTATAATCACAATTAACCTTAACAAGATTATTAATTATCTTATTAAGCGTGGTTGCAAGTACCAATTCCCTTTAACATGCAATAAAGGTGATCAAGCAATAACAATATAAAATATAATACATATCAAGCAACATAATAAATAATCAACATCATTAATAATAATAATATCAATCATAATCATAATCATGTTAAAGCATAGCAAGATCCTAGGCATGATACTAACAAGATTAATAACAAACCCTAGCATGTCACTAAGGAATAAAAATCAAATCTCTAGCCCTAACATGATACTAGGAATCATAAATATTAGGAAGAGAATAAAAGGCATCATAGCAATCATATTTAATATCAAAATTACCCTAAACATGATATTAGGAAGATCAAAACGCCCTAACATAACATTAGGAATCATAATAACAACCTAAGCATGATTTCTACATAATCAATCAATTAAAACCAATTAAAGCACTTACTTGGATGTCTCGTACCTCTTTCTAATAACAAAATACACACGTTAGTAACTTCAAGGAAAACAATAATCAAAACAATTAAATTAAATAATTGAAATAGAGATTTGGGACCAAACCCTCAGAAATTAAAACCTTTCACGTCTAGGGCGAAGGCAACTTCGAATATGGCTAGGTGTATCAAGATCTAATGAATGCGGAATTTTGTATTCGAAAGAGAATTTAAGAAAAGAGAGATGAATGAAAGAGATGAATGGTTAATGCTTGTTCATGAAAATTGATGATCGTGATTGTTGATGAATATTGGTGAATGATTTGTGAATGAGGAGAGTTGATGAATGAAGAAGAGAATTGATGATTCTTGGCCTATCAAAACGGAGTTTTAAATACGATATTTATAGAGAAAATCATCCAAAAAAGATAATTTATCAAAACAGAGTCTGAAGACCACAAAAACACCTTGGCGCCAGCCCTGGCTCGTTGGCGCCAGGACCAGTGGCTAGCGCCAGGCGCCAACGCTGGCGTCTGGCGCTAATCCTGATTCTAGGCGCCAAGGCCTGGGGTTGGACGCCAAACCGGATTTTAACGCGTTTTCGAAAATCTTATAATTTTACCGTACTGGAAGATAAAATAATATAATTTCAATCGAAAATGCTATTTGATCTGATTAAAACTCTGAAGAGTCCTAATTGAATTAAGAATGATAAAACCTTCTAGAATGTTCTAGAAGACAAAAACCATTCCTAATTACATTAGGAATGATAAACTATATTAGGCCCTCCCCTAGATCATAGCGTCGTACTTAAAACTCAAACCGGGCCCAGTTTAGTAAATTGGCCATAAATTCCCCAATATTCATCGGAACTGGGCTTATAATATATTGTTGGAAAGGTCTTTGCAAACCCCATCCAACTATACCACTATTGGACCCATATCATGGACCAACAAAACTGGATTGACTGTTTTCTTAAACATAAAGTTTTCAAAAACAGAGAGAAGAGAAAATAAAACTTTCCGCAACACTAGACCTTTCCACACTTTCTTTTCATTCGATTATGATTCGACGTGAAAGTCACTCATCACTGGGTTTGGTTTTGGGGAGATACAAATGGGTGTCTACAGAAGCCCCCACTTTGACTGAGTTTGGAGAAACGCAAGTTTCGAAAACGAAAGTCAAAGTAACGATAGGGACGGAGAATGATTCAGAACGTTCTGCGATCTTAAATCATCTTATAACGCCGATACCTGCAAAACTAGCATTAGTTAAACAGATAAAAGAGTTAAGAAACGCGTATCTTGCACCGTCGAGCACACGTCTCTGAAAGTAACCGATTTGCTGTTGTATCCTGTTGTTTTGATGACCTTCTACAAGCTAGAGAATGCCATCCCGCTTGAAAACCGCTACGCCCGTAACTGCTTCCAATTAGAAGATCGCTTCGCCTGAAACTATCCTCCTCCACTATGATAATATTCCACGTCCAAGGGAATACTATCGAAGATTGCTTCTCTTGAAACAATCCTCATCCGCATTGATAATATTCCACATCCTAGGGGATACCATCGAAGATTATTTCTCTTGAAACAATCTCCATCCGTTTGTGACAACTCTCCACAATCTAGGGAACACCACCTTGCTGTTTCGATGTTCACTCGTCTCTGAACAAAAAGCTTCTTTTTCCTGCTGTGATAGTCTTCGAAAAGATCACTGCTCGTTTAATGCTGCTATGCCAATACATCGGCGCTTTGCTGCTCGTGAACCAATATGTCGGTGCTTTTGCTGTGATGACAATCCTCTTTTCTTTGGGAATAGTTGCCAACACAACTCTTGTATAATGTATGACAATCCGATTTAGGGAAAGTTGTCAATGCCACGTAATAATCCATCCTTGGAAATGTTGTCACGATGAAGCGACAATCCGTACCTCGGAAAATTTGCCAAAATCCAATTTTTGGAAAAGTTGCCAATGCTTCGTAACAATCTTTCATAAGAACTTTGATACGATCGACAATCCACATCTTGGAATATAACTCTTGAAAGCAATCCACCTTGGAAATTTTCCAACGCTATGCGACAATCCTTTTGGGAAAATATTGCCACTATTGACAATCCGCGTCTTGGAACATTTGCAAAAAAGAGTCGACCGACAATCCACTTCGGGAAAATTTGCCACTTGCTGAAGACAATCCACGTTGAGGAACTTTTGCCGATATTTATGATGAATAGAAACCTACAACAATCCTTTGGGAAATTTTGCTATAGGGAACTGGGTGTATGACAATCCCATTTTCGGAAAACTAGCCAGCGATGACAATCTAAACTTGGAAAAAATCGCCAAACAAAGAAGGAGCAAGACAATCCACGCTTGGAAACTTTGCCAGAGATGACAATCCAATCTTGGAAAAATTGTCGTTGAAGAAGATGCACGACAATCCATTTTTGGAAATATTGTCAGTTGGGGATGACAATCCAATTTTTGGAAAACTTTGTCGTTTAATAAGAATGTGCGACAATCCATATTTGGAAATATTGTCGTTTAAGTGCTTGCTTTTGAACCGATTGTAATGAGCTAGTGTTTTAGGCGCTTAAGCTAAGTGAGACGATTTTTTTTCAGGTCAATCACTTACTACGATTGTAATCGAGCCGACTACCAATCATGTCAAATTGCTTATAGGGGCTAACTGGCGTACCAAGGAACCCGAAATTGCTGCATGAGGTCAAAATCACCTTTATGGGAGGTTTCGAGCTCTGTCGTTGCTGAGATATCTCTGGCGCCAAGAATTGGAGTAGGGTCTTCCCTATTTTGCTGCACCTGTATTTATTTTGACTATAGAACTTTGCCAATCTTTTATTATCTTAGGGTTGACCTAAGGTTTAACATTGCTTGACTCATCGACTTGATACGACTCAAGGTATAAACTTGACTCTCTGTGATTGACTGACTCGAGATTGACTCGACTCAAAGTGTAATGACACATGTGTTAGACTCAAATCAAAGTGATATGACACGACATGACTCAATGTGTACATGACTCGTGTGTGCATTGTAATGTGATCGCACGACTCGAAAAAAGCAAAAAAGCAAAAATTTTCCTTCAATTGTGGAGGGTACCAACTTTCTCCCGAAAAAGAAAGACGTGAAAAAGAAAATCAAAAGTTTGAAGATGCATGTTGAATGAGCTTAGTCAAATGTTGTTTGATACTATCTCTCAAGGTGCAAGGATTAATTCATCCTAGGCTATCTCAATGGTTGACTCAATGATGAAAGTATTTGGGTAACTTAGGCACGAAGGCTAAGCACTTCATATTTCGTGATGCAATGACAATTATGATTGATGAGTGATTTTGACGAAGCATGCTTCAGCGTTAAGATTTCATGACAAAGGGTTCCTAAGGGAAATATATTTGGTCATGTATGCGTGATGTGTGTGATAGTGACACTAAAGTTAGGCCGCAAGAGCTAAGTGTGTGGAAAAATATATTATTGAAAAGAGTCAAATGGTGGTGACTCTTAAGCTAGGTAAGCTAATGATGTAGGGATCAAGCCCCCAAGTCTAGCTCAAAGTGAATAGGGATGAGCACCAGAGATCCCTTGATATGATCATGGTGTAAGTGTGTGAATGTGAATATGAATGCGTTTTTATTACGGCCGCACCTTGATGTGAGGTTGCCTACGTATCCGTTAGGAATCAGGCCGAACGTAGCTCTAGCCAAACCTCGCACAAGTGTGTATACCTCAAAAAGGTCTTTTAAAGGGTTGTAACGTGGTTACGCTAAAGGTTTGAAGAAGAAGGGGATAAAGGCTCAAGACCCTAGATAAGCCCCCAAGGTGTGCAACCTCGCTTTTGAATATTTGTATTTTCATGCTTGAGGTTTTCTACTCTTTTTTTTTTAGCTCTTTCTTTATCTTTTGCTTTAGCATTTATTTTATTTTAATAAGTGTGGGCAATCCCGATCATGCGGTCTATCACTCACTTGGCATTCATGTTTCTCAGGCACGGTACCAAGCACTCGATAAGAGACGCAATCTGAGACGTGCTCATATCAAAGATATTTTCACATCATAGACATTGGAACACTTGCCCTTTTGTACACTTTTATTTATTATTTTTTGCTTTTGCTTATTTTTGTTATTTTAATTTTTTGAATCACTCAAGCTCTGTTCTTTGAAAATTTCATAAGTTGCACACCATCCCATCCCAAGGTTAGATAGATGTGGGTTAAAAAAGAAGAAAGGTCTATCGTTAGACGAGGCTCAAAGTGGTTTATGAAGAAAGGATTGTAAATTTGAAAGGTGAAAGAAGATATGATGTGGCTACAAGGGGTGCCTCAAATCATTAGTATACCTTGTGGTTAATTCGACATGGTTTTTTTTTTTCGTTTTTTATTTTTTAAATGCAATGTAATGAAATGATCATATGCAAGGAAATAAATGCTCATTTTATTAAAAGAAAATAAAGAATCTACAAAATTAATCTAAGGAAAGGAAAAGGTGCCTATGCTAGACTTATTGGGGAAAGGAAAAAAAATGAAAAAAGAAATAGAAAAAGAGGTCATGAAATCTTTTCGTTGAAGCTCGCCTCTTGTCTTGTGTTGTTTCATCATTACCCTCATTTTTTGTTTGTCAATCATATAACTCAAACTCGATTCAACACACATGGATGGAAGGAGTGAAGAAAGATGGAATAGAAAGTGAAAAAAGAAAAAAATGATGGAGGTGGAGGGATATGAAGAATTAGGGATAGAATGTACCCCCCAACTCAAATGATGGAAAAGACCGACTCATGCATGAACCTAAGACATGGCCATGGTGACATGTGTTCAAAGTGTGTGCTAAGACTAGTGAGTGTAGGTGACATGTTAAGACTCGTGTCATGACCATATGGCTAGACTATGTGACCAAGACTCGATTAATGACTTGACAAGGTGTTATTGACAGCGAAAATTAACCGAATTAATTAGCAAACTGGTTAATTAAACCCTAGGTGATGACTCGACAAATAATTTGAACTGTCGGCCAAGCGACAGGACTGGCGTCACAATATGGTGATTGGCGCCAGAATTTTTAGTAAATGTCTGGCGCTACACACCATACAGTGGCGCTATAGTTCAAATTTTGGCACCAATTTTGGAGCTTCAATCCGGGACTGTTTTCGGTATTATTAGCCAACTGGGGTATGCCTAAAGTCGTACTAGGTCAATTCCGATTAAAAGAAGAGAAAAAAGACTTTATTAACTCGAATTAATTAATTAATTAATTAGGCAAAGTTCTTTAAGTCATTAATTATAATCTCAACACAAATCAACAAACGGTTAATATATATGCACAACAAATAATGCACAATTAGTCAAGTAGGCACAATATGATGCAATGAGTTCGCAACCTAACCATGGATCTAGTTCTCTAAAGTTCGGGATATGGTTTAGTCAAATAGGGTCCATGGTTAATTGTCCAGATGCACCGCGTAGAAGCCTAACCGTGAAGGGTTAATGCGTGTGGATAGAACACCGCGAGTTTTTTTAGAAAAACTCGCTTCCATGGTTTGGTGAATTCAACCTCTTAGATGTACCCTTTGTTGTCGGGAGCGTTCAATCGGGTAGATAGAGCATGAATTCCCAGAGGGTTATGTCCATATGTAGAACACATATGGGTTTCAGAAAAGTGAGAAAAAATTCAATCAGGAAGCAGGATCGAGCAAACAACACGAAAAACCGGTCGAAATTAGAACGCATATTTCTGGCTCGGTATTGGGGGAAATTGGCGCCAGCAAACAGAGACTGGCGCCAACTTTTAACTGTAGCGCTTGGCGCCAATACTGGCGTCTGGCGCTACGGCTAAAGTATGGCGCCAAGCTCTGGCCCCTGACGCTACTTCCCACATGCCTCAGCAGCTTTCTGTGCTAAATAAAATCATCCAGTTTCGCGCGGTGTTATTTCAGTCCTAGTTGTGAAAAACCTTTCTCAAATTTCCTACGTGTAAAATCCCTATGTTTTTGACTCATTACGGATGGTCTTTCCAATGAGAACCTTTTTATGCATATGACACAATGTTAATCAAAATTATGTACATGAAATACTTAGAACTTTTCGAGTCTCATCCACTCATTCTAAATCATTGCCAAAAATAATTCAGGAATTAAAATAGAAATCCTCCCCAGTGGAGTCGCCAAAAACTGTAGGGAATAGTTTCAAGCCTTTAGAATCCCACTAGCTTGAACCCCACTGTGATCATACACTAGAGTACGGTGGCGTCCAAAAGGGAAGAAGATAGAGCAAAATAGTCGCCAACAAGTTTTTAAGGAACTTGTAAACCATTCACGAGGTGAAGGTTACACCCCTTAACCATCCAAGAGATCGTCAACTCCATAAGGTCATGAACCAAATAAGGGTTCGAGGATGATGGTACAAATCCAACCTAAAAGAGATTGAACCTGCCCTAATAATAGGCCTCTACTTTATTCTACTCGTATTCATGTGCGCTTTCCAATTAACATACAATCAATAGGATTAACCCTAAACCTACTTAATCTATGTTGGTTGAATTTAATGCACACATAAACCTATTATTGGCGATCACTTGAATTTATAATCACAATTAACCCTAACAAGATTATTAATTATCTTATTAAGCGTGGTTGCAAGTACCAATTCCCTTTAACATGCAATAAAGGTGATCAAGCAATAACAATATAAAATATAATACATATCAAGCAACATAATAAATAATCAACATCATTAATAATAATAATATCAATCATAATCATAATCATGTTAAAGCATAGCAAGATCCTAGGCATGATACTAACAAGATTAATAACAAATCCTAGCATGTCACTAAGGAATAAAAATCAAATCTCTAGCCCTAACATGATACTAGGAATCATAAATATTAGGAAGAGAATAAAAGGCATCATAGCAATCATATTTAATATCAAAATTACCCTAAACATGATATTAAGAAGATCAAAACGCCCTAACATAACATTAGGAATCATAATAACAACCTAAGCATGATTTCTACATAATAAATCAATTAAAATCAATTAAAGCACTTACTTGGATGCCTCTTACCTCTTTCTAATATTAAAATACACACGTTAGTAACTTCAAGGAAAACAATAATCAAAACAACTAAATTAAATAATTGAAATAGAGATTTGGGACCAAACCCTCAGAAATTAAAACCTTTCACGTCTAGGGCGAAGGCAACTTCGAATATGGCTAGGTGTATCAAGATCTAATGAATGCGGAATTTTGTATTCGAAAGAGAATTTAAGAAAAGAGAGATGAATGAAAGAGATGAATGGTTAATGCTTGTTCATGAAAATTGATGATCGTGATTGTTGATGAATATTGGTGAATGATTTGTGAATGAGGAGAGTTGATGAATGAAGATGAGAATTGATGATTCTTGGTCTATCAAAACGGAGTTTTAGATACGATATTTATAGAGAAAATCATCCAAAAAAGATAATTTATCAAAACAGAGTCTGAAGACCACAAAAACACCTTGGCGCCAGCCCTGTCTCATTGGCGCCAGGACCAGTGGCTAGCGCCAATGCTGGCGTCTGGCGCTAGGCGCCAAGGCCTGGGGTTGGACGCCAAACCGGATTTTAACGCGTTTTCGAAAATCTGATAATTTTACCGTACTGGAAGATAAAATAATATAATTTCAATCGAAAATGCTATTTGATCTGATTAAAACTCTAAAGAGTCCTAATTGAATTAAGAATGATAAAACCTTCTAGAATGTTCTAGAAGACAAAAACCATTCCTAATTACATTAGGAATGATAAACTATATTAGGCCCTCCCCTAGATCATAGGGCCATACTTAAAACTCAAACCGGGCCCAGTTTAGTAAATTGGCCATAAATACCTTTATATTCATCGGAACTGGGCTTATAATATATCGTTGGAAAGGTCTTTGCAAGCCCCATCCAACTATACCACTATTGGACCCATATCATGGACCAACCAAACTGGATTGACTGTTTTCTTAGAAATAAAGTTTTCAAAAACAGAGAGAAGAGAAAATAAAACTTTCCACAACACTAGACCTTTCCACACTTTCGTTTCATTCGATTATGATTCGACGTGAAAGGAACTCATCATTGGGTTTGGTTTTGGGGAGACACAAATGGGTGTCTACAAAGATAATAAGTTCGTTTAGTTGGGTCGTCTTTACATCTTGCTAGAGACCAATATTGATTATTAGGTTAAACCAATGCCAACTAAATAGATCCTATGAGGTCACACATTATGGTGTTAGGTCGAACAATAATACCGAGTCCAAAAGTTGGGCTTAGTGAATGACTGGAAATAAGGAGTAAGATTGGAATAAGTCTTGCCCTAATTAGATAATATGATTATATATAATAAAGGGCTTGGAAAAAATATACAGACGTTCATCTCTCATAAAGAAACAACGTAATATTTTTCCCTTCCTCTCTCTCTACAACCGGTTAGAAGTTCTCCATAGAAGTGGAGATTATTCTCTCCCGTCCAACTAGCATTGGTGGAGGTTCGATCTACACTTGTGGAACAATATTAGAGGAGCAACAATTGAGGCTCTAATCTCCGCAAGATGTAGAAGAAAGATTGGGAATTCACGCATCAAAGGTTAATTCTAAACTATTATGTGACCCTTTATTTGTATATGCATGAGATCCTATTTAGGTGCGTATGAATGAGATTCATGAAATTCCGCTTAAAGTACCTAAAACCCAACAGTGGTATCAGTTAGCCCCTTGCATATAATTTATTGGTCACAATAGTATGATTATTTTGATGCATTTTATGTTAATTTTAATTTGATTAAGGGGAGGTTTTGAATTATGAATTTAAATTTAATTATGGATAATTGTGTGAAAATCTGTTTTTTAAGTAGATAAATGAGCAATTCTAATTATGTTTATTTGACTTGGTTTATGTTATTATCCATAATTTGATTTTTTTTAATCAAATTAAAATTAGATGGTTAACTAGTGATTAGGATGGAAATTTAAATTGGTTAAGATAATCCTAGAATATAAATGTGATTTATTTTCTTAGATTATATATTTATTTGATTTCATATCATTCCTAATTTAAATATATGATATTTTAATTATGGTAATTAATAATATGGAGATATTATCTAATCGTGTCCTAAAATATGTGATATTTTGAAATATACATTGCCTTAATTAAGAATATCTGATATTTTAGTTTAGGAAAAGTATGCTATGTGATTTATTATGTGGCAATTGTATGTTATATATGATATGTTATTATTGCTATAAATAACTAGTATGGCCCAAAGTTTTTTGTAATTTAAATACGATCTGCGTATCGTTAAGTATTTTTTGTAATTTATTTGAATTATGAATTAGTTTAATTATTTACATACTTGATTAATCCAAAGAAGAGCCCAAGATGAGAAGGCCCATGACGATAGTAAATGGAGATCCATAAAGAGTTCAAGGAAGTGCCTAATCAAGCTTAGTTCTTAGGATTAGGGTCCATACTAGCTCATATTTAATTTTATACATTTTATTATTATTCTTAAAATGTTTATTAGGTTATTGAATGTTGTTATCAAATGCGCTAGAGTTCACTAATTTATAACAACATAATAAACTTAAGTCCCACAAATATTAAGGTTCGCTTTTCCAAATATAAAGTACTTATTAAACCCTTGATTAATAGTAATGGGTCATGCCTCCGCAGGGTATTATTATTAATCTTGGGAGGTAAGGTGAAATTGTGAATTTTGCACACTTAATTTGGTCATCCTCAACAAAATCATCAAAAGCGTTTTGGATTTTGAAGCAAGGGGATAGTTGAACATGTGATGTTATCTATCCAACCAAGAATTAAAAGAAGTTGTAATTAGTAAAAGAGTTTACTTACCTTGAAAATGTAACCTTAAGGAAGGGCCTCCGTCCACTTAATGCAACATAGGGATAGGATCTTGGAATCACGTTATTCATAATGAGACACAAAAAGAATATAGTGTAAAGTGGCTAAAATGATTTCAAAGGATGTTTGAATAATAAACTACTTTGATAAACATAGTTGAACTTTGTATTATTTGCAAATATTATGTCTTTATTGATTAATTTTGTGTTATATATGTTATCCTCGATTGAAAGAAATATTGAGAAACGTTCTCAAAACTAAAAGAGTATCCATAAACCATTATCCACGCTTTGCTAAAAGGTTTTAAAGGCTAAAAGGAGTGTTAAAAACCTATTTAATAATGTCACATGCCTAATGATAGCTTCCAAGAACTCAAAAAGTTTGAATAATTGAATGGCTCCACCATTGACTCATTTTGAAAATGTTTCAAGTGATTGGACTCGATGGAGAGGTACAAGACCTCTAAAGACAACATGAGTGCGACTCACATGAAGAACCCAATATTTTTCTTTGATCAATATGATTGAACATGGTGAATGACTTGGATTTTCATACTGTCAAATGTTAACTAATTTAAGTGACATCATACTTCATTTATTGCATACAGTGTTGAGTACAAGATTAAACTCCAACATTAATTGTGTTGAATGGTTTTAGCAAAATTATGTAAGACGCTTAAAATAGTTGAGCATAGTATCATTTTGAGCTTGAAAGAAATGTTCTAGATTGTTCAAATGGGAAAGGGTTAAGAAGGATGGGACGACAATAAAAGCCAAAGATAAAGGAAAGACACATAATTTGACAATTCTTAATCTCAAGGCTACTAAACTGTCAAGTGCTATTATGAATAGCAAATGTTTAAATTAAGGACTAGCTCCAAGAGATTGAAAACTACCCCATAAACTACAGTTGGAAGGTAAAGAATGGAAATGTTCCACATCAGGTATTTATAGAAATTGATTTAGCAAAAATATACTTATTTGACATGTGATGTGAAGATTAACTCCCATATTGAAGAATGAGGTTGAGCTAAAGAGTTGAAACTTGGATAAGGGAAAAGTAAATCTACAATGTGAGAAACAAATGTTGTTTTACATGTATGACTTTACATTTCACTTAACTATATATAGTTTAGCATTGACATAATTAATCGTTATTACATTCTTGTTATAATCAAAACATCATTCCATTGCAGTCATCACTGAATGTCAAAGATTCAAAGCATCGAATAAATGTTATTTTATGCTTAGTTGAATCAAGGGATGTTTTGAAACGCTAAATAGGTTAAAGAGTTATATATGTTAGATATAGATGAACCCTTTATATATATGAATCACTTCTAGAAATGTCAATTTGATAAAAATAAAATATAATTGCATACGGAAGCTCCAAAGGGATGGACTTCTAACATCATAAGATTATGAATCCATTGATGTATGCAAATCTTATTGTAGTTTGATGATTGAAAAGTTTATATTTTGGAGAAAATGGTGACGTGAACCTGTGTTTGAATACATAACGATGTAATTTAGAAACCTTAAGATTCAAAGGCTAGAGATGAACATGGACACTTCATTTGAATATGATCACACATGCTTACATGAAGCATGAATCTGAAAATTTTGAAGGAGTTATATAAGGTTCAAAATGAAGAATAAAAGAGACTTGGCAAGGAAATAAAACATTGCAATATGATCGTAACATTTTACTTTTGAGTTAAATTGTTCACTTGGCAAGAATTCAAAAGCATTTACGATGTGATCGTAGTGATGAGCATTTGAGCCAAGAACTTGATGATCATCCCAAGGATTGTAAAATTAGTTTATAACCTACTCCACTAAGAGAAAATGTTTATCAAATGGGGGAATTAAACTGTATAAGATATAGCATAACTCATGATGAACTGTATCTATCTTCCAAACATTAGTTCTAAGGATACACTTTCAAAATGAGCTTTTTACATTAATTAGGACTGCGTCAAATCACAATGTTGATAAGACATCATATAAGATATGGTTATGTAGACACCCATTTGTGTCTCCCCAAAACCAAAACCAGTGATGAGTAAATTTTACGTCGAATCATAATCGAATGAAGTGAAAGTGTGGAAAGTTTAGTGTTGCGGATAGTTTTAATTTTTTTCTCTTCTCTTTGTTTTTGAAAACTTATTTTAAGAAAATAGTCAATCCAGTTTGGTTGGTCCTTGATAAGGACCCAATAATGGTGTAGTTGGATGGGGCTTGTAAAGATCGTTCCAACGATATATTATAAGCCCAATTCCGATGAATATCGAGGAAAATATGGCCAAAATACTAAACTGGGTTCGATTTGGTTTTTTATATGCGGCCCAATGATCTAGAGGAGGGCCTATTATTCATTATCATTCCTAAAGCTATTAGGATTGATTATAGTCTTTTAGAATACTCTAGAAGGTTCTTTTAAATCCTAATGGAGTTAGGATTGATAATTATGTTTTAAAGAGTTTGAAATTGAATAAAACTACTCTTTTTAAGAATCCTTGTTTTGTACGAAGTGGAATATACTCAGAATTTATTTTTGTGCCTCATAATATTTATCCAAATTTTATATGGTTGGATATATCTTGAAATTATCTTTCCAATGATATATTATAATATTAAATCCGAGTTATAACGAAAAAGATATGAATGAGACATGAAACTTTATCCAAAACTAACACCCTTCCACTATTTTGGCCATATATTTTTATCTACAAAATATTTTAATCTGACTCTAAATGGGTTGGAAAGTAAACTTTAAGAGCATTCCAAAGACATATTATATGCCTTATTTGGACTTTCGGATCAAAAGATATGATAAAAACAAAAACGCGTGAATTTCTGAAATCAGCGTCTGGCGCCTGGCGCCAATTAGCTAGTGTGGCGCCAATAGCCTGGTGCATGCGCCAATCTCGTTTTGCGTGCGCTAAGTGCTCTATTTTGATATTTTATCTTTTTGGCTGATTTTCTCTATAAATAACGTATTAAAAACTCCGTATTCATTCACCTACAATCAGTTTTCATTCGCAATCATTAATTTTCTAATTCTCTCTTAATCATTCACCAATTCTCATCAAGATTTTCTTGATTATTTCATCTCTCTCTCTTTCTCTTTTTCTAAAATTTGTTTTCACATACAAAATTCCGCATTCGCAAGACTTAGAAACACCTAGCCATATTCGAAGTTGCCTTCGCCCTAGACGTGAAAGGTTTAATTTATGAGGGTTTGGTCGCAAATCTCACTTTCAATTATTTAATTTGATTGTTTTGTTTATTATTTTCCTTGAAGTTTCTAACGTGTGTATTTTGTTATTAGAAAGAGGTACGAGGCATCAAAGTAAGTACTTTAATTGATTAATTGATTTTTGATGTTATGATCATGTTTACATTGTTATTACAATATTTCTAGTATCATGTCTAGGGTAATTTTAATATTAAATATGATTGTTACGATGCTTCCTATGTTCTTCCTAATATTTATGATTGTTAGTATCATGTTAGGGTTAAAGATTTGATTTTTAATGCTTAGTGACATGCTAGGGTTTGCTATTAATCTTGTTAGTATCATGCCTAGGATCTTGCTGTTATTATGCTTTAATATTAACATGAACATGATTATGATTATAATTGTTATAATTTATAATGATTATGATTATGATTATTATTATTATTTTGATGATGATTGTTTTATTTATGATGATATTATTGTTATTAATTATTATTCATGGTATTAATTACTTTATTATGTTGCTTGATATTTTATTATTTATTGCTTGATCACACCTTTAATGTGTGTTTAAAGGGAATTTGGTACTTGTAATCATGCTTAATAAGATAATTAATAATCTTGTTTAGGGTTAATTGTGATTATAAATTCAAGTGATCGCCAAAAATAGATTTATTTGTGCATTAATATTCAACCAACATAGATAAACAGGTTTATGGTTAATCCTATTGATTGCATGTTAGTCAGAAAGCGCACATGAATACGATCAGAATAAAGTAGAGGCCTATTATTAGGGCAGGTTCAATCTCTTTTAGGTTGGATTTGTACCTTCATCCCCGAACCCTTATTTGGTTCTAGACCTTATGGAGTTGACGATCTCTTGGATCGTTAAGGGGTGTAACGTTCACCTTGTGAACGGTTTACAAGTTCCTAAAACTTGTTGGCGACTCTTTTGCTCTATCTTCTTCCCTTTTGGACGCCACCGTACTTTAGTGTATGATCACAGTGGGGTTCGAGCTAGTGGGATTAAAGCTTGAAATTACACCCTACAGTTTTAGGCGACTCCGTTGGGGAGGATTTCTATATTAATTTTTGAATTTCTGCAATGATTTAGAATGAGTGGATGAGACTCAAAAAGTTCTAATTATTTCATGCGCGTAATTTTGATTAACATTATTGTCATATGCATAAAAAAGATCTCATTGGAAAGACCATCCGTAATGTGTTAAAAACATAGGATTTTATACGTTGGAAATTTTAGGAATGTCTTTCACAACTAAAACTGAAATAACACCGCGCGAAACTGGAAAATTTTATCGAGCACAGAAAGCTGTTGAGGCATGTGGGAAGTAGCGTCAGGGGCCAGAGCTTGGCGCCAGCATTTTAGTCGTAGCGTCAGACGCCAGTATTACAATTAAAATCTGGCGCCAGTCTCTGTTTGCTGGCGCCAATTTCCCCCAATACCGAGCCAGAAATATGCGTTCTAATTTTGACCAGTTTTTCGTATTGTTTGCTTGATCCTACTTCCTGATTGAATTTTTTCTCACTTTTTTGAAACTCATATGTGTTCTACATATGGACATAACCCTCTGGGAATTCATGCTCCATCTACCCGATTGAACGCTCCGTGCAACAAAGGGTACATCCGAGATGTTGAATTCACCAAACCATGGAAGCGAGTTTTTCTAAAACTCGTGGTGTCCCATCCACTCGCGCCAACCCTTCACGGTTAGGCTTCCGCGCGGTGCATCCGCACAATTAACCATGGACCCTCTATTGACTAACCCATATCCCGAACTTTAGAGAACTAGAGCCATGGTTAGGTTGCAAACTCATTGCATCATATTGTGTCTACTTGACTAATTGTGCATTATTTGTTGTGCATACTCTATGTGATTTTTCCTAACCATTTGTTTGACTTGTGTTAAGACTAAATAAACTAATTAATGACTAAAGGACTTTGTTTAATTAATGAATTAATTAATTTGAGCTAATGAATAAATATAAAATCGAGTCATAGTTCCTTTAAGTCAACCCGGATTTTTATTCCCGTATACTGCACAAACGTCAACTTGTTTTGGTCATAGCCGGAGTTATAGGAAGAACTACGAGTCGTACAGACTATGGATCTGTAGCCCCGAGTTTTATCTTTATTTTGGCGTTGGTTTTATTCAAATCAGAGTCACAGATAAAAAGTTATGACTTAAATACCACAGTCTGTCAAGTTTAATGCATATACGTGAAGTCTTAACTTAGTCTTTGCTTGAGTCTAGTCACATAGTCTAGCCACATGGTCATGACACGAGTCTTAACGTACCATCTACACTCACTAGTCTTAGCACACACTTTGAGTATATGTCACCATGACCATGTCTTAGGTTCATGCATGAGTCGATCTTTTTCCGTCATTTGAGTTGGGGGGTACATTCTATTCCAATCTTTCTTCACATCCTCCTTCCATTGCATGTTGAATAGAGTTTGAGTCAAATAATTAATAATGAATATCTCCAAATTCCTTTTCCACAGTACTTGGTCGAGGAGAGAAGGGAGATTAATCAAGGACAACCTCTTTGTTCAAGTCTCACTTTTTGATAAACCGATTCGTCAAAAGAGGAAGGCTAAAAAGATAATGGCAACTCAAGAGGAAGTTAATGAACTTAGGATTCAATTGACTAACGTGACTGAGACACTGAAGATACTCACCCTCAAGGTCGATGATCCCGTGAAGCAACAACAAATGAACCTCATGCAAGAAAGTTTGAGGAAGCTATCTAGTGACTATAACTTTCAGGGCATGAGTTCACAAGGGGTCTCGCTGGACAAGGAACTTCTTCCGCATAAGTTCAACGCCACTGACATCCCAAAATTCAGAGCAACTGACAACCCTCATTTTCATTTAAGAGCATTCGAAACCATAATGAGTATTAAGGGTAACGATAAGAAGGTTTTCCCCTCTCTGTTCTCACTATCTCTTGAAACCGTTTGCCAACAATGGTACTTCTCCCTTGATAAAGAGAAAACCTCTACCTGGGAATCGATAGTAAACGCTTTCGTTGATAGGTACAAGTGCAATATCCAAGTTGAAACCGACCATAGACAACTTGAGATGCTAAGACAAAAAGAGAATGAAGGTTTTACTTCTTTCTTTAATAAGTGGAGGGAAACTTCCGCTAAGATGATTGAGGTCCCCACCGAAAAGGAGTCTGTGAGGATGTTTATCAAGAATCTCCAAGAGAAGTATTCGAAACATTTAAAATATCAACACAATTTGAATACTTTCAAGGCCGTTTATGACATCGGAATTGAAATTGAAGATGACCTCGCAAAGCAAAAAGCTACTAACAATAGTAACCACGGTGGCTGGAAAGGACAGAAGAACGACAATCCTTCTTCTTCCGAAAACGCCCACTCTAGTGACAATGTTAGTACCTTTGATCTCAGTGAAGTATTAGCCATAGATAACCAAGGATCTAAGAAGCAACTAAGGAAAGACTTCACCCCCATTGGGATGAGCTACGATAATGCCTTCGATCGACTCCATGCCAAAGGACTCATTACTCCCATTGGAGCTATTCAAGATCCCGCACCTGAAAAGAGATTGCCTAGTTGGAATCCTGACGAACACTACAAGTACCATCAAGGTAGGGGTCATACTACTGCGAGCTGTTGGAAGCTAAAGGAGGCTATCCAACATTTGATTGATAATAACAAGCTTCCCATGCCTCCAGTTAACAAGAAGAGCGAGTGATGATAAAGGAAACGACACAAGACAAGAGGCGAGCTTCAACGACAAGATTTCGCGACCTCTTTTTTCTATTTCTTGTTTATTTACCCTTTCCCCAATAAGTCTAGCATAGGCACCCTTTTAATCTCCTTAGATTTATTTTGTAAGATCATTATTTATTTTCTTTTAATAAAATGAGCATTTATTTCCTTATATATGATCATTTCATTTTATTGTATTAAAATATATATATATATAAATAAATCCATGTCGAATTAAGCACAAGGTATACCAATGATTTGAGGCACCCCTTGTAGCCACATCATATCTCCTTTCACCTTTCAAATTTACAATCCTTTCTTCATAAACCACTTTGAGCCTCGTCTAACGATAGACCTTTCTTTTTCAACCTGCATTTACCTAACCTTGGGATGGGATGGTGTGTAACTTATGCAATTCTAAGCTTGAGTGAATTCAAAAAAAGTAAAATAGCAAAAATAAGCAAAAGCAAAAAATAAATAAGAGTATACAAAAGGGCAAGTGTTCCAATGTCTTTGATATGAAAATATCTTCGATAAGAACACGTCTTAGATTGCGTCTCTTATCGAGTGCTCGGTATCGTGCCTGAGAAACATGAATGCCAAGTGAGTGATAGACCGCATGATCGGGATTTTCCACACTTATAAAAATAAAATAGATGCTAAATCAAAAGAAAGAGCTAAATAAGAGTTAAAATCCTCAAGCATAAAAATACAAAGATTCAAAAGCGAGGTTGCACACCTTGGGGGCTTATCTAGGGTCTTGAGCCTTTATCCCTTTCTTCTATAACCTTTAGCCTAACCACGTTACAACCCTTAAAAATACCTTTTCAAGGTATACACACTTGTGCGAGGTTCGGCTAGAGCTAAGTTCGGCCTGATTCCTAACGGATACGTAGGCAACCTCACATTGAGGTGCGGCCGTAATAAAATGCATTCATATTCACATTCACACACTTACACTATGATAATATCTAGGAATTTCCAATGCTCATCCTTTTCCACATAGAGCTAGACTTGGGGGCTTGATCCCTACATCATTAGCTTACCTAGCCTAAGAGTCACCACCATTTGACTCTTTTCAATATATTTTTCCACACACTTAGCTCTTGTGGCCTAACTTTAGTGTCACTATCACACACATCACAGATACATGACCAAATACTTCCCTTAGGAACCCTTTGTCATGGAATCTTAACACAACACTGAAGCATGCCTTGTCATATCAACATCACTCATCAATCATAATCATCATTGCATCACGAAGTATGAAGTGCTTAGCCTCCGTGCCTAAGTTACCTAAATGCTTTCATCATTGAGTCAACAGCTGAGATAGCCTAGGATGGATTAATCCTTGCACCTTGAGAGATAGTATCAAACAACATTTGACTAAGCTCATTCAACATGCATCTTCACACTTTGATTCTTTTTCGCATCTTTCTTTTTTGGGAGAAAGTCGGTACCCTCCACAAAAATGACGGAAAATTTTACTTCATGAGTCACACGTGTCATTTTACTTCGAGTCGAGTCAACCTTGAGTCAGTCAATCATAGAGAGTCGAGTTTATACCTTGAGTCGTGTCAAGTCAACGAGTTGAGTCAATCAATGCTAAACCTTAGGTCAACCCTAAGATAATTAAAGAGATCGGCAAAGTTCTATAGTAAAAAATAAATACAAGTTCCGCAGAATAGGGAAGACCCTATCACAGCGTTCGGCGACAGAGTCAATTCTTGGCGCCAGAGATTTCTCAGCAGCGACAGAGATTGAAGCATCTCAGAGCAGTTATTTCAACCTCACACAACGATTTTGGGTTCACTACTACAAAAAAGGGTTTATAAAACGGTTATAATTGGCTTTATAGAACGCCTCAAGACCGTTCTTCTGCTAAGCGATGTGTAAAGTTTATAGAACGGTTGATGTAGGCGTTTTATATACTTAGCTATAGAGAACGGCCATAAGACACAACCGTTCTATATTCCCTAACTATAATCAGAAAATAAAGAAGGAATAAAGAACAGTTAATTCTCTTGACAGTTCTATATTACAATATTATAGAGAACGGTCAAGTCAGATAACCGTTCTCTAATCCTTCTTTTTTTAAATAAAAATAAGGAAATTTTGATTTTTACCACCTTAAAATAATGACTTTATTGAATTTACCACCTCCATAAAAAAAAGATTTACTTTACCACCTCATAAAAAAAATTAAACATCAGTTTTCCCACCTCCACCCTGACTCCGGTGACGGAAACTGCCAGTGGGGTCCACTAACTGCCACTTCCCTCCAATTTATTTCATTTAAACACGATTTACCTCTCTCTCCTCCTTTTCTCACCTTCCATAATCAATTTCTCACCGAATTTCTCACCTCCTCATCAATTTCGTCTCTCTCTTCTTTGATTTTTGCTGTTTCTCACTGTAACACCTTCTCTCTCCTTTGATTTTTCTCTTTCTCTCTGTAAAAATTGAAACCCTAAACTAGTTTGGGTGGTTGAAATCGCGCTGGAACCACAAAATTGCTACACATCATCTTTGCTTGTCATTTTCATCAGGTGGAGGGAAATTAATTGTATTTCAACACCAATCACCATTATCTAACCCTAATTTCAGTAACCAATTATGAAATAAAAAAACCCCAAATTAATTTAATGTTGCATGAACCCTAATTTTTTAAATCAAATTGGGGTTGAATTGATATAACAAAGCGTTTTATTTCAATTACTCTAAGCAAATGCATGAAAATCGCACAAAGATTTGCAAAAAATTACAACAGAATTAACACAAATTGCTTACCTGATTGATGTTTGATGTCGAAGAGTTCAACTGATTGCTTCACAATTTGATGGTTTAGGATTGTTAAGGTTGCCCAAAAATACTGATTTGTGAAGAAAATCGCAAAAAAATACCCCAAATTTGAAGAATTTGGTGTAGAAATGAAGACCTAGGTTTAAATAGAAGAGAAATCGAGAGAAATTGGGGATAAATTCAAAAAGTAGTCGTTATGGTGGGTCCCCATGCGTTTTCCGTCACCTGAGCTCAGACGAGGTGGGAAAACTGATGTTTAATTTTTTTATGAGGTGGTAAAGTAAATCTTTTTTTTTTGGAGGTGGTAAATTCGACAAAGTCGTTATTGGAAGGTGGTAAAAATCAAAATTTCCTAAAAATAATAATAAAATTGTGTATACATTATCTTCTAATGTATACAAATACGGTATTTAATTTTTTTGCTGTATTAATTAAGGAAAATACTAATAATGAAATACAGTAATATTGATTTTGAACTTTAAAATTTAAAAATGAGTATAAAAAAATTAAACCAATATTTACAATAAATTTAGAATGAAACTCACCTAAAAAATTAACAGAGGAATTGTACAAAAAAATAACAAGCGGAATAAATTCAACAAAAAAATTATTCTTCGTTCAATTGTCTAATGTCTTCTCCTCTTCTCTTTGCGATTGCTTTGATAGTTGTAAATCTACAAAACAAACAGAACATTGTTACTCGTATTTGACTAAAAATAGTTCGAACATTATAAAAAACTACCAAAAATTCTATGTTCTGAAATCTGAAAGAAAAAAAATACAATTATAAATGAACAAATTATATGGCATCAAAAAAAATTACGTTAGTCATATGATACGAAGTAAATATAGATCCATATCATCAATGGGTATTCAAATCAAAGTCCTTGTAATCCCAATTCATAAGTTGAACAAGATCTCGCTTGAAGCATCTAAGATTCAATATGTAACACAAATTCAAAACGGTTTCAATCAGAACATAAAAATAAAGATCTAAACAAAAGTCCCAATAAACATACACATCCACAAAATCAATTCAAAAATAGGACCCAATTAATCGAAAATCCAAACAAAAAAACACAGACAAAGAGGAAAACGAATACCTCGACTACATCGAAAGAGCAAAAAGGGGGAAAACAAGAACAAAAAATTAAGGGAAAGAAACTGATGATCAAAGGTGTTAATAATCTATTAATCGGCGATATTACAACAAAAAATTAAAATACTCTATAAGCCTGATAGTATTATTGAATTTATACAAAAAAAAAAAAAAAAAAAAAAAAAAAAAAAAAAAAAAAAAGCCGGAGAAGTGAGATCTTGAACCTACAGATGAATAACTAAACAATTTTAACACTTAAAGCTGATAGGTCATATATTCACATGGAACATATTTTCCCTACCTTAATTAACCATCAATCGTGAAGATTCTCTTGAACCACATGGATATATTTTCATGATTGTGAAGATTGTCTTGAACAAACAACCAGAGATACATAAAAAAAAGTAGAAGCGGCAATATCAATGGAAAGCAAGAGAAAGAGTTAGGTTTTTTAGACTATAATTAGGGATTAAATAAGAGGAATGAGAGCATTTTCAACATACTACTCCGTGGTATAAAAAAGGCTTTTAACAAGTGGATATCATACTATACACAACGGTCATAAGTAACACCGTTTTCTATCTTAATAATGTTATTAATATACTTATCATTTATTTCGGTAAAAAAGATAAAGAACGGTTAAGCTAGTGAACCGGTCTATATTCTATCACATATAAAAAGGTTGTAATAGAAAACCGTTCTATTTTGTTCTGGAGAACGCTTTTCTTAGTCAACGGTTCTATATATTGCGTTTCTTATTCCACTTTTTGTAGTAGTGGTTCCTTGGTACGCCATTTAGCCCCTATAAGCAATTTGACATGATTGAGTAGTCGATTTGATTACAACCGCAAATAGGTGATCGACCTGATGAAAGATCGTCTCACTTAGCTTAAAGCGCCTAAGCATTGGCTCAAAAGCAGAAAATGCACCGACATATAGGTTCAAAGCAACGAAAGCACCGACGTACAGACATAGCGAAAGCAAAGTTCAAGCGAGCTTTAAAGATCGACAAGTGTTGGTCTTCGGTAATTTTCTTCGGAATATTATCGCAACAACTGAGGATGACTTCAAGTAAAGTTATTTTCGACGGCATTCGCTAAGATTGTGGAAGTTGTCACTAAAGATTTGAGAAGATAACACGAGATGGGCGGTCTTCGACAGCGTTTGCTAAGATTGTGGAAGTTGTCACCCAAGATTTGAGGAGATAGCACGAGATGGGCGATCTTCGACGGCATTTGCTAAGATTGTGGAGGTTGTCACCCAAGATTTGAGAAGATAGCACGAGATGGGCGGTCTTTGACGGCATTTTCTAAGATAGTGGAGGTTGTCACCAAGATTTGAGAAGAGCGGTTTGTGATGAGGTGGTCTTCGACGAATTTTACTATGATTGGGGAGGTTGTCACTATGATTAAAGAAAAAAGGCTCGAGATGTAGCAGCATTGATCGACGACGTTCCCTAGATTGTGGAGTATCGTCAAAACAAACAGCAAGATGGCGTTCCATAGATTGTGGAAAGTTGTCAAAAAGCAACTGAAGGTGATTTCAAGAGAAATAATCTTCGATAGTATTCCCTTGGACGTGGAATATTATCAATGCGGATGAGGATTGTTTCAAGAGAAGCAATCTTCGATGGTATTCCCTTGGACGTGGAATATTATCATAGCGGAGGAGGATCGTTTCAGGCGAAGCAATCTTCTAATTTTGAAGCAGTTACGGGCGTAGCAGTTTTCAAACGGGATGGCGTTCTCTAGCTTGCAGGAGGTCATCAAAGCAATAAGGATACGGCAGCAAATCGGTTACTTTCAAAGACGTGTGCTCGACGATGCAAGATACGCGTTTCTTAACTCTTTTATCTATTTAACTAACGTTAGTTTGCAGGTATCGGCGTTACAAGAGTGATTTAGGATCGCAGAACGTTCTGAATCATTCTCCGTCCCTATCGATACTTTGACTTTTGTTTTCGAAACTTGCGTTTCTCCAAACTCAGTCAAAGTGGGGGTTTCTTTAGACACTCATTTGTGTCTCCCCAAAACCAAACCCAGTGATGAGTACCTTTCACGTCAAATCATAATCGAATGAAGTGAAAGTGGGAAAGTTTAGTGTTGCGGATAGTTTTAATTCTTTTCTCTTCTCTCTGTTTTTGAAAACTTATTTTAAGAAAATAGTCAATCCAGTTTGGTTGGTCCATGATAAGGATCCAATAATGGTGTAGTTGGATGGGGCTTGTAAAGATTGTTCCAACGATATATTATAAGCCTAATTCCAATGAATATCGAGGAAGTTATGGCCAAAATACTAAATTGGGTTCGATTTGGTTTTTTATATGCGGCCCAATGATCTAGAGGAGGGCCTATTATTAATTATCATTCCTAAAGCTATTAGGATTTATTATTTTCTTTTAGAATACTCTAGAAGGTTCTTTTAAATCCTAATGGCTTTAAGATTGATAATTATGTTTTAAAGAGTTTGAAATTGAATAAAACTACTCCTTTTAAGAATCCTTGTTTTGTACGAAGTGGAATATATTCAGATTTTATTTTCGTGCCTCATAATATTTATCCAAACTTTATATGGTTGGATATATCTTGAAATTATCTTTCCAATGATATATTATAATATTAAATCCGAGTTATAACGAAAAAGATATGAATGAGACATGAAACTTTACCCAAAACTGACATCCTTCCTTTATTTTGGCCATATCTTTTTATCTACAGAATATTTTAATCTGACTCTAATTGGGTTGCAAAGTAGACTTTAATAGCTTTCCAACGACATATTATATGCCTTATTTGGACTTCCGTATCAAAAGATATGATAAAAACAAAAACGCGTGAATTTCTGAAATCAGCGCCTAGAACCAGGCCTGGCGCCAGCCATTGGCGGGCGATGCTAGCCATTGGCGCCTAGCGCCTGGGGCCAGACATTGGCGGGCGGTGCTAGCCATTGGCGCCGGGCGCCAATTATCTGGTGCTGGCGCCAATAGTTTGGTGCGTGCGCTAATCTCGTTTAGCGTGCGCTAAGTGCTCTGTTTTGATATTTTATCTTTTTGGCTGATTTTCTCAATAAATAACGTATTAAAAACTCCCTTTTCATTCACCTACAATCAGTTTTCATTCGCAATCATTAATTTTCTAATTCTCTCTTAATCATTCACCAATTCTCATTAAGATTTTCTTGATTATTTCATCTGTCTCTCTTTCTCTTTTTCTAAACTTTGTTTTCACATACAAAATTCCGCATTCGCAAGACTTAGAAACACCTAGCCATATTCGAAGTTGCCTTCGCCCTAGACGTGAAAGGTTTAGTTTCTGAGGGTTTGGTCCCAAATCTCTCTTTCAATTATTTAATTTGATTGTTTTGTTTATTATTTTCCTTGATGTTACTAACGTGTGTTTTTGTTATTTGAAAGAGGTACGAGGCATCAAAGTAAGTACTTTAATTGATTAATTGATTTTTGATGTTATGATCATGTTTACATTGTTATTATGATATTCCTAGTATCATGTCTAGGGTAATTTTAATATTAAATATGATTGCTACGATGCTTCCTATGTTCTTCCTAATATTTATGATTGTTAGTATCATGTTAGGGTTAAATATTTGATTTTTAATGCTTAGTGACATGCTAGGGTTTGCTATTAATCTTGTTAGTATCATGCCTAGGATCTTGATGTTATTATGCTTTAATATTAACATGAACATGATTATGATTATAATTGTTATAATTTATGATGATTATGATTATGATTATTATTATTATTTTGATGATGATTATTTTATTTATGATGATATTATTGTTATTAATTATTATTCATGATATTAATTAATTTATTATGTTGCTTGATATTTTATTATTTATTGCTTGATAACACCTTTTATGTGTGTTTAAAGGGAATTTGGTACTTATAATCATGCTTAATAAGATAATTTATAATCTTGTTTAGGGTTAATTGTGATTATAAATTCAAGTGATCGCCAATAATAGATTTATTTGTGCATTAATATTCAACCAACATAGATAAACAAGTTTAGGGTTAATACTATTGATTGCATGTTATTCAGAAAGCGCACATGAATACGATCAGAATAAAGTAGAGGCCTATTATTAGGGCAGGTTCAATCTCTTTTATGTTGGATTTTTACCTTCATCCCCGAACCCTTATTTGGTTCTAGACCTTATGGAGTTGACGATCTCTTGGATCGTTAAGGGGTGTAACCTTCACCTTGTGAACGGTTTACAAGTTCCTAAAACTTGTTGGCGACTCTTTTGCTCTATCTTCTTCCCTTTTGGACGCCACCATATTTTTGTGTATGATCACAGTGGGGTTTGAGCAAGTGGGATTAAAGCTAGAAATTACGCTCTATAAGATAAGAGAAGTTCTTATTTTTTTTGTACAAATTTAAGAATAAGAAACTTGTATTAAACTGTTTAGTGCAATGTTGAATTTTAAAGCTCAGTATAAGGGTACTACAACCACAAAATGTTTTGAGGACAAATTGTTTGTTGCTCTAATTGCTGCCTTTTGAAAAAGATGTCATTTCTAAAAGGCAAGTGGGGGTAATTCTCAAAAAGGTCGAGAAGAGCAACAAACTGGCTTACCCTATGCTAAAAGAGCCTTTTTCATAAGGCAAGTGGGAGTATAAGTCTCGAAGGTGTTTGAGAGAACCAACAAATGAGCATGATTCACACCATGTCAAAAACAGAAAAACGTGGTCTTATTAATGTAAAGGAATACGTAACCATGTGTCAAGGGCCACATTCCATGTATACCCTTCTTATGTTGTTCTTCATTGAAAATAAGTTTTCACTTGTTGCGTATAAACCCACAAAGTCTAGTAAATCTAAGCCAGAGAAATAAGTTTGATGGTTGAGAAACTCTAAAAATATTGATTTGAGAATGTAAGATTTGACGAGTCACAACTCCAAAATAGCTTAGTACAATGAAAATCTGAAATGTTTCCATGTTTGAAATTGAGTGTGAGACACTTGGTTGATTTGCATGAATTGGGAGAGAACCATTGAATGCATAGAGTAGAAAAGGAAGGAAAAATGTTTTCTAAGCATTGATTAGTCACTAAAGGATTCAACGATTTCATAGTATTGACTATGGTGAAACTCTTTAGTTGCTAATATTGCTTATATGTATTCATACTCTTCTAGTGATTTCAACTCTATGGATGGAGTTCAAAACGCTTTCTTGAAATTGTTCATGAAAGAGAATGTGTATGTGATACGCACATTAACAATTTGAAGGACCAGGAAGTCCTAGAATTGCATCTAAGTTTCATAAGTCCATTAGTGGATTGAAGTAGGCATCATGGAATAAAATCTTTGATTTACTAAGCTAATCAAATTGGTTGATAGTCTTATAAATGAAGAATCTTGTACATACAAGAAGTTTAATGGGAGCTATGTAGTCTTCTTGGTTTTGTATGTAGATGACATACCTCTTACAAGATACGATGTTCCCATACTTGAATAGGTCAAGTAATGGCTAATGAATTGTTATTGTATGAAAGACCTTGAAGGTTTAAATGAGTACATCTTGGGAATCAAGATTTATTGAGATTTGTCTTGAAAGAGGATTGAACTTAATTGAGAAACTTAAATATATGAGGTTCTCTCAAAGTTCAAGCATGAAAAATCCAAAAGAGGTTTCACTCCCATATTGCATAGCACATTGCTTATCAAGACTCAGCGCAAAGCAAAGACTGATGAGATTTAGCGAATGAGTGACATTCCTTATGCATTTGCTAAGGAATCATCATAAAGGCTACGCATTATACTCATTAGATGCATGTGTGCAATTTTCAATCAAATTCTGATATGTGATATTGGAAATTATAGAGTTAAGAGTTTCCTGAAGTACTTGGAGGAGAACAAAAGGCAACGTCTAAGTATATGGAGACAAACTATCATAAAAGAAAAGGTCAAAAAGTTCATATGGATGAGAATGTCTCAAAATTTGTTAACTAAACTATTTCGGAAGCATAAATATGAAAGTCACATTAGGCTCAATAGAAATTGAACATATTAGGCTTTGATTGTGTATTGGAAACATTTGTAAAACTATCATTTGTGTTCTCCCTATGTTTATCAATGTGAAACAAAGTTTCATACTTATTTTATCATGGTCTAGTATTAAATAAAATGTCCAAGATATTTTATGAATTTCAATGGGTTTATCAAATGCGTGATTTGATGAATGAAACCCCATAAGTGAACTAAATTCATGGAATATTTAAGTTCCTAATCCAAGTCGTTAAACTGGACATAAACGACTTATTGAAAGGGATTAGCATATAAGATTTATTGATAGCGCAGTTTCATGGGATATGGGAACATAGAGATGTTCAGTCAATTATATGGATTTGTATGGTTGATACATGATCAAACTGACCTACTTAGAAGTTTTGAAAACTTCGCAATTATGTTAGTGGATTCCTAAGACATGAGTGGAGCACTACTTAGCTCAATGATTAGTGTAACTTTGATGTTATCAAACGCCATGCCGTAAAAGGGGGCTATAAAGGCAACATTCGGGTTATACTAAAAGTTGAGTGGGAGTTTTGGTTGCCACAAGATTGAAAAGGTCCTCTTATGTTAGATAGGATGGGTGTCTTGGCCTCTTGAAGAGTAAGGATTGGAAATGCATGGCCGTGCTCAATCGGATTACTAGATAATCATTTGTTTAGCAATTTGTACTTGGATTTCAAGAAACGATTTGTGTACTAGTATGGATAACATAGAGATGTAATCATACTATCAAATTGGACAATAAGAGACTTAAGGAATTTGAAGATTGCCCGCTTGTCTAAGACAAGTGGGAGATTGAAGGAAATGTGTCCTCGACTCTCGTGCAATTACTAATATAATATGGATCGTATTATGGAGATAACAAGTTCGTTTAGTTGGGTCGTCTTTACATCTTGCTAGAGACCAATATTGATTATTGGGTTAAACCAATGCCAACTAATTGGATCCTATGAGGTCACACATTATGGTATTAGGTTGAACAAGAATACCGAGTCCAAAAGTTGGGCTTAGTTAATGACTGGCCATAAGGATTAAGATAGGAATAAGTCTTGCCCTAATTAGATATTATGATTATATATAATAAAGGGCTTGGGGAAAAATATACTGACGTTCATCTCTCATAAAGAAACAACGTAATATTTTTCCCTTCCACTCTCTATACTACCAGTTAGAAGTTCTCCATAGAAGTGGAGATTAATCTCTCCCGTCCAACTAGCATTGGTGGAGGTTCGATCTGCACTTGTGGATCAATATTAGAGGAGAAAAAATTGGGGCTCTAATCTACGCAAGAAGGTAGAAGAAAGCTTGGGAATTCACTCATCAATGGTTAATTCTAAACTATTATGTGATCCTTTATTTGTATATGAATGAGATCCTATTTAGGTGCGTATGAATGAGATTCATGAAATTCCGCTTAGAGTACCTAAAACCCAACACTAGGTGTTTCTAGGTCTTGTGAATGCAGAATTTTGTATGCAAAAAGCTTGAAAGAGAGAAAATCTTGAAAACTAGAGGGAATAAGAAAATTAATAGTTGTTGATGATAATTGATGTAAAACGGAGGTTTTAAGAGGCTATTTATAGAGAAAATCTGTCAGATATATAGAAAAACGAATCAGAGTTTCGAAGAGAATAAAACGACTTAGCGCCAGGCGCTAAGGCTAGCGCCAGACGCCAAGCATTAGTGCTAGGCACTAATCCTGTCGTCAGGCGCAAGAAACCAGTTTCACGCGTTTTCTTAATTTTGATAAAATTTAGCCGTATAGAAGGGCAAAATTGTATTTTCCTTAAAAACACTTTTTTTATTTTGATTAAAACTCTAAAAAGTCAACTAAAGTCAATTTATCAATGCTAATTAAATTAGGAATTAAAAGAACCTTCTAGAAGAATCTAGAAGATTAAAATCAATTCTAATTGCATAAGGAATGATAAATCAATATTAGGCCCTCCTCTAGATTATTGGGCCGCACATAAATATCAAACCAGACACAGTTTAGTAATTTGGCCTTAACTTCCTCATTATTCATCGGAATTGGGCTTATAATATATCGTTGGAAAGCACTTTTCAAGCCCCATCTAACTACACTATTATTGGACCCTTGTTATAGACCAAACCAAACTGTATTGGCTATTTTCATAAAATAGGTTTTCATAAATAGAGAGAAAGAAAAGAATTAAAAACTAACCGCAACACTAGACTTTCCACACTTTCACTTCATTCGATCATGATTCGACGTGAAAGGTACTCATCATCGGGTTTGGTTTTGGGGAGACACAAATGGGTGTCTACAGAAGCCCCCACTTTGACTGAGTTCGGAGAAACGCAAGTTTCGAAAACAAAAGTCAAAGTATCGATAGGGACGGAGAATGATTAAGAACGTTATGTGATCCTAAACCATTATTGTAACATATAAGAGAGTTAAGAAACGCGTATCTTGAACCGTCGAGCACACGTCTCTAAAGGTAATCGATTTGTTGTTGTTGCATTGCTGTATTCGCTATTGTGGCAACCTTCCACAATCTAGGGAACGCCATCAAAGATAACTTCTCTTGAAATCACCTCCAGTTGTTTGTGACAACCTTCCACAATCTATGGAACGCCATCTTGCTGTTTGTTTTGACAATCTTCCGCAATCTAGGGAACGACGTCGATCAATGCTGCTACATCTCGAGCCTTTTTTCTTTAATCATAGTGACAACCTCCCCAATCATAGTAAAATTCGTCGAAGACCACCTCATCACGAACCGCTCTTCTCAAATCTTGGTGACAACCTCCACTATCTTAGAAAATGCCGTCAAAGACCGCCCATCTCGTGCTATCTTCTCAAATCTTGGTGATAACCTCCACAATCTTAGCGAATGCTAACGAAGACAGCCCATCTCGTGCTATCTTCTCAAATCTTTGGTGACAACGTCCACAATCTTAGAAAATGTCGTCGAAAATAATTTTACTTGAAGTCATCCTCAATTGTTGCGATAATATTCCGAAGAAAATCACCGAAGACCAACGCTTGTCAATCTTTAAAGCTCTCTTGAACTTTGCTTTAGCCAGTGCGTCGGTGCTTCTGCTGCTTGAAAACCAGTATGTCGGTGCTTTGAATTGTGAACATGTATGTCGGTGCCTTTTGTATGAACCAATATGTCGGTGACTATGCCTTGTATGAACCATTATGTTGGTGCCTTCGCAATGAGCCAATGTTTAGATGCTTTAAGCTAAGTGAGACGATCTTTCGTCAAGTCAATCGCTTAATGCGATTGTAACCGAGCCGATTACTAAATCATGTCAAATTGCTTAGAGGGGCTAACTGGCGTACCAAGGAACCCGAAATTTTTGTATGAGAATGAAATAACCGTTCAGAGAGGCTTCGAGCTCTATCGTTGCTGAAATATCTCTGGCGCCAGATGCTGGGATCTAGCGCCAGGCACTAAAATCTGTTGCTAGACGCCGGTTGTTGTTTGGCGCTGGAGTCGGGTCTTCCCTATTCTGCTATTGTTGCCGCTGTTGCTTGGTTTCACTTCGAACTTTGAACTTGGTCGTTTTCTTTCAACCAAATCCGGTCTAATCTTTTGTAAATTAAAGCTCTTAATCTCTAATTTACTGAACTATGTAACTCCTCTTATCTTGGAGGAATCTCCTGTGGTCATATTCACGGTTTTTTTAAAAAAAAAGATCCGAGAATGTTCTTGCTTGTTGGGATGTACCTGTTTTTATATCTTTGATTATAGGATTTTTCTCATCTTTCTTTAATTATCTTAGGGTTGACCTAAGGTTTAGTGTTGCTTGACTCATTAACTTGACACGACTCAAGGTATAAACTTAACTCAATGTGATTGACTCGAGGTTGACTCGACTCGACTCAAAGTGTTTGACACATGTGGTAGACTCAAATCAAGGTGATATTACACGACATGAATCAACGTGTACATGACTCGTGTGTGCATCGTAATGTGATCGTGGGACTCGAAAATGCAAAAAAGCAAAAAGAAAAAAATTTCCGTCATTTTGTGGAGGGTACCGACTTTCTCTCGAAAAAGAAAGATGCGAAAAAGAATCGAAGTGAATTTTTTTGAAGATGCATGTTAAATGAGCTTAGTCAAATGTCATTTGATACTATCTCTCAAGGTGCAACAGTTAATTAATCTAGGCTATCCTAGTTGACTCAATAATGAAAGTATTTGGGTAACTTAGGCACAGAGGCTAAGAACTTCATACTTCGATGCAATGATGATTATGATTGATGAGTGATGTTGATATGACGAGACATGCTTCAGCGTTGTGTTAATATTTCATGATGAAGGGTTCCTAAGGAAAGTATATTTGGTCATGTATCTGTGCAGTGTGTGAAAGTGACACTATGGTTAGGCTGCAAGGGCTAAGTGTGTGGAAAATATATTATTTTTAGAAGAGTCAAATAATGGTGACTGTTAGGCTGGGTAGGCTAATGATGTAGGGATCAAGCCCCCAAGTCTAACTCTAAGTAAAAAGGGATGAGCATTGGAAAATCCTAGATATAATCATAATGCATTTTTATTACGACCGCACCTCGATGTGAGGTTGCCTACGTATCCGTTAGGAATAAGGCCGAACGTAGCTCTAGTCGAACCTCGCACAAGTGTGTGTTTACCTTAAAAAGGTATTTTTAAGGGTTGTAACGTGGTTAGGCTGAAGGGGATAAAAGGTCAAGACCCTATATAAGCCCCCAAGGTGTGCAACATTTCTTTTGAAATTTTTTTATTATCATGCTTGAGGTTTCTCACTTTTGAGCTCTTTTCTTTTTTATTTTTTTGCTCTCTTTTTTTTGCTTTTGCATTTATTTTATTTTTATAAGTGTGGGCAATCCCAATCATGCGGTCTATCACTCACTTGGCATTCATGTTTATCAGGCACGGTACCAATCACTCGTAATTGACGCAATTTGAGACGTGTTCATATCAAAGACATGTTCATGTCAAAGACATGTTCATGTCAAAGACATGTTCATGTCAAAGACATTGGAACACTTGCCCTTTTGTACACTTTTAATATTATTATTATTATTCTGCTTATTTATTGAATTCACTCAAGCTTTTGAAGTGACATAAGTCACACAACATCCCATCCCAAGGTTAGGTAGATATAGATTGAAAAATGGAAGGTCTATCGTTAGACGAGGCTCAAAGTGGTTTATGAAGAAAGGATTGTAAATTAGAACGATGAAAGGTGATATGATGTGGCTACAAGGGGTGCCTCAAATAATTGGTATACCTTGTGCTTAGTTTGACATTTTTTTTATGCAATGCAATGATTATATGTAAGTAAATAAATGCTCATTTTATTAAAAGAGAAAAAGAAAGAATCTACAAAATTAATCTAAGGGAAAAGAAAGGTGCCTATGCTAGACTAATTGGGGAAAGGAAAAAATGAAAAAGAAATAGAAAAAGAGGTCACGAAATCTTGTCGTTGAAGCTCGTCTCTTGTCTTGCGTCGTTTGCTTTATCATGACTCGCTCTTCTTGTTAGCTGGAGGCATGGGAGGCTTGTGATTATTGATCAAATGTTGGATAGCATCCTTTAGCTTCCAACAGCTCTTAGTAGCATGACTCCTACCTTGATGGTACTTGCAGTGTTCATCTGGATACTAACTAGGCAATCTCTTTTCAGGTGCGGGATCCTGAATAGGTCCAATGGGAGTAATGAGTCCCTTAGCATGGAGTCGATCGAAGGCAGTATCGTAACTCATCCCAATGGGGGTGAAGTCTTTCTTAGTTGCTTCTTAGGTCCTTGGTTATCCATTGGTAAAACTTCACTGAGATCATAGGTACTAACATTGTTACTAGAGTTGGCATTTTCGGAAGAAGAAGGATTGTCGTTCTACTTTCCTTTTCAGCCACCTTGGTTACTATTGTTAGTAGATTTTTGCTTTGCGAGGTCGTCTTTGATTTCAATTCCGATGTCATAAACGGCTTTGAAAGTATTCAAATTATGTTGATATTTTAAATGCTTTGAATTCTTCTCTTGGAGATTTTTGACAAACATCCTTACGGATTCTTTTTAGGTGGGCACCTCAATCATCTTAGCGGAAGTTTCTCTCCACTTATTGAAGAAAGAAGTAAAGCCTTCATTCTCTTTTTGTCTTAGCATCTCGAGTTGTCTATAATTGGTTTCAACTTGAATAGTGCACTTGCATCTATCAATAAAAGCGCTTACTATCGATTCCCAGGTAGAGGTTTTCTCTTTGTCAAGGGAGAAGAACCATTGTTGGCAAGTGGTTACAAGAGACAAGGAAAACAAGGAATGAAAGACTTTCTTATCAATCCCCTTAATGTTCATTATAGTTTCAAAGGCTCTTAAGTGAAGATAAGGATTATATGTTGCCTTGAATTTAGGGATGTCAGTGACATCGAACTTCTGCGGAAGAAGCTCCTTGTCCACCAAGACCCCTTGTGAACTAATGCCTTGAAACTTGTAATCACTAGATAGCTTGCTCAAGCTTTTGTTGCATAAGGTCCATTTGTTGTTGCTTCACAGGGTCATTGATTTTGAGGGTTAAAGCCTTCAATGCCTTAGTGACGGTAGTCAATTGACTCCTAAGTTTGTTGACTTCTTCTTGAGTTTCCTTTATCTTCTTAGCTTTCCTCTTTTGACGAATCGGTTTATCAAAAAGTATGACTTGAACAAAGGTGTTTCCATGATTAATTGCCCTTCTCTCCTTGACCAAGTACTGTGGAAAGGAAAATTAGGGATATCGACTGTTAATTATTTGACTCAAACTCTATTCAACATGCAAAGATGGAAGAAGGTAGTGTTTTGGGTGTTTTTGTCCCTCGGGAGAGTTACAACACGAAGACTGATCCGGGATGAGCTGAACCTGCAAAACAAACGGAGACACCTGTTGGGTGGTGCTCCGCCTCCGACGCACAAGTTAATAACTTGAAACGGAATAAAGAGAACGGAAATTTAGGTGGGTATCTGCTCGGATTCCAAGCTCAGGTGTTTCTCTGATGTAAGAGAGTGCAGTTGTAATCAATGGAAAAAGTTGCCCTCAAAATGAGGGACATCGCCCTATTTATAGGGTCATCTGGATTGCCCCTGATTAGGTCACTGAACCCTAATCATTGGTGGGCTGCGCCGTATTCCGGTTTTCTCAGGATTTGGGCCTGAAGGCCGCCTTTTCTCCTTTATCTCTGGAATGACACGTGTCAAACAGGGATTGGTCCATTTTGGACCAATCTGAGGCTGACACGTGTCACCCTTTGATTGGACCACGTGGCAGGGTAAAAATACCCTAAACATTTGCCCCTCACAGATGTGATGTGGCATGCCACGTGGCATCTGTGACACATGCCACTCTCCGGTTGGCGGTAATTTTACCGTTACATAGTAACCGTTCACCTTCCAGGTAAATTACGGAAATGCCCCCGTATTTACCCCTTATATATAGCCCTTTTACCCTCATAATTTTTTACGTTTTACAAAAATTTTCTAGAGAGAAAAACTTTGAGAGAGCAGAAGTCATCCGTTTGAGTCAGGCGCAAGCAAGAAACTTTGTTCTTCCGCAACCCAGCCGGACCTGCCCTCCTTCAGATACCAAATCCAAAGGTACCGTCTCTGTCTCTCTCAACTCTTTTCTTTTTTCACCGCCTGTACATATTTCTTGCAATAAATGGATGCATCACCAACACACACGGCACAGCCTAGGTTAGAGTCCAGCCGGTCACCAGGGACGGTTGAGTCTAGGACTGGGAGTGCCGGCTCGGGGTGTTGGGACCACCCTTTGCCATGGATTCCGACTAGTTATGTGTCTGTGCAGGACACCATGGCTCGGACAATGCAGACGACCAATGATCCAAATTACAGAGGCGAAGGCTCAGGCGGCCAAACCCCTGAGGGAGACACGTCTGGTCAGGGAGATCAGACGACTCTGGAGAGATCCCCTCTGCGCGCCCCCTCAACCCCCGCTGACTCTTTCCTAGAGGAATGTGACCAAGGCGGCGACGATGCCGCCTCTGCCCCCATGGACCAAAGTGAGGGGGAGACAGAGAGTGACAGCTCCGCCTCTACCTCCGAGAGCAGCGATGACTTGCCCCCTCTTCCGGATAGTGAGGAGGAAGAAAGGAAAAAGTGGAGTGAGAAGGACGATCCCTTCAGCATCCACGTCTCCTCCAAGGACCGAATCCAGATGGGGGAGAACTTAGAGAATTTTAAGAAAATGCACCCGCTAGGAGACGGGTATAAGATCCGGGTACCGCCTGAACTTGGCACCATCGTCTGGGGGGATGATCAATAGAACGCCTACAACTATTTTGGCTGTTATGAGGCGGCGTTCAAAGCCGGCCTTCGCTTCCCCCTTCACCAGGCGGTGAAGGCAATTTTGAGGGGCTACGGTCTGGGGCTCTGGCAACTTACCCCCAACTCCTAGACCAACATTCTAGGGTATGTTGCCGCCTGCGAGTTCCAAGGGCTTAACCCCGGCTGGGAGGCTTTTGCGAGCATGCATTACCTCATCAGGAGCCCAGGCGGTTGGAGAGCGTGGTATACTCTAACCACACAGCCGCAATATATGATGACCTTGGACAAGGTCTCCAAGTTCGATGGCTGGAAGCACAGGTTCTACCTGATGTCGGCCCCAACCAGACGGGAGAATTATGAATTCCGTCTGTACAATAAGAAGCCTGACTTGTTAGGCAGGAAGTGCGCTCTTCCCCGGATCGCAGAGAAAGACTTTGACGAAATAATTGAGGCAGACTTTTTCGGCCTCACAGACGAAACTCTGTCAACCGGGGAAACAATAAAAGTTCCTAAGAACTGGATTCCCAAGAGCGCCTGGTTCAGGGATGAATGTTTCTTAGCCGCCTGTGGGCTAGGGCACATGTTTAATAAACGTACGCACCTGAGATCATACCGTCTGTAGTACTTTTCTATCGGTATTGATTTATGATGACCAATTTCTTTCTTTTTGCAGAAGAAGCATTGAACATACTGCAGAAGGAGAAAACTCCCAAGCGGTCTTCTGCGACCATCCGCAAAGAGCTTGCGGAGAAAGCTGTGGCCGAGGTCACGGCCAAGGTATTGAGCGCCTGACCCTTTCTTAAGTTTATTTTATAAACTGTCTTGCCCGGATACTAACCTTTACTTGTTTATTTTCACAGGGGGGAGAAGTTGGGATATCGTTTGAGAATAATCTCAAACGGCCTAGAGAGGAGGCCCCAGCCGTTCTCAATAGAATAAAAAAGTCCGCCTCTGCGTCAACTCATGGCGCCTCAGCCGGGGCAAAGACGATGCGGATAGCGGGGCGGCTCGAGAAAGTAGGCGGCAGCCTGTGCCTAGACCTTGCCAACCCCTCAGCAGCCGCGAGGTTCACCACGCCTGCAAGCGTTCCCCACTTGGCCGGCTCTGAAGGTAAGAACCCTTTTGAATCCCCGCCTGAGCTGGGGTGGCCTTTACGGGTGAAATCCCACTCCCAACAGACGTCATCCTCAGACAGCCGGATACAAATAGGTGCCGCCTTAGTTTCGCACTCATCACCTGTTGATTGTGGTGCAGATCAAACACAATCTCCCCGCTGGCCAGACGTCGAGAAGCACACCAAAGCCATGCTGGACGCCGTCCGGAAGAAGGATAAGGACAATATCCCTGGGATAGAGACGTTCAATCTTGAACGCATTCTATCCCTTCTGGCTGAGGTAAGAAACCTGTCAATTCCATATTATTTTTTCCAAGTAATTTCCCCGCCCGTAATTCTTATACCGCCTGCTTTTTTGCAGGCCATGCTGCGGGTGGACGGGCTCAAACGTCCTTATTCCCGCAAACGGGAAGAGGTAAAAAGGGCCAAGAAGTCTGCCTTAGACGCTGATAATATTGCTTTACACTCAACTATCGTAAATGAACTTGAAACTAAAACAATAATTATGACACAGACGTCTAAAATCCAGCAGTTGGAGCTAGATCTGAAGGCGGCCGACCAGCGGGTAACGGATGCTAAGACGGCCAAGAAGGGGGCGGAGGAGGCCCAAAAGAAGGCAGACGGGAGCGCCAAGCAGGCCGATGAGGCGCTCAAGAAGGCCCAGGCGGACCTTGGCAAACTGAAAGCCAAGGTTGAGAGGCTGGAGAAGGATGCTGCTCAAGCTCAGAAAAACTTTGCAGCAACCCTGGAGGCGGAGCAAAACCGCCTTGTTGCTGAAAGTGATGCTGACAACGACGCCCGTATGAAGATTGCTTGGGCTGCCTTGTACCCAGAAGCTGATTATAGCATCTGGGCAATGGCACACAGCTATGCTGAGTACGTGGTGTACTTGAGAGAGCAAGGCGAGCAAGAGCCTGCCTCCTTTGAAGCCTAGCTCAGCAACAATGAGCCGTCCGCGCCTGAGCTTCCTGGTCTTGGTGAAGCGCAGGAAATTCCCTCAGACGATGAGGAGAAGGGAGAGGACCAGGAGGCTCCGTCTGCAGGCCAGAAGTGACCCTTCAGCGGCAGTATGCCAAGTTTTGCTTTCTTTTAATTCTTTTTATTCAGCGGCTGTATGCCAAAACTTGCTTTTTTCGGCTTGCGTGCCGAGTATCCTTGTATTTACTGGCTATGGAGCCGTGTTAATTAACAATTTCTCTCTCCCGGACGAGGTCCGGTTAACATTTGATCCATTACAACCGTTTGGTTGGATGGACTTTTATGAATTGCACCGACTAAGTCGGTTTTGATTTTTTTTGCATTTGAATTTTTAATTTTTGCCTATCTTATTAAAAGCATGCGGCGATTTTTTTTTTTTTTTTTTTTTTTTTTTGGCCCAACTAGTCAATAGTCTGGCTGTCCTTGCCCCTGGACGGCTGTGTGATTGGTTTCAGTTGGAGCTGGTTGATTGACTTGTAAACGTCTGATGCTGCAAAGAGCATGATATGTTTGTAATTCAATCAATCACAGTAGTGATTGCCCCAAACCAAGTGCACAGCCGTACACCCACAGGCATTTTGGTTACTACCCAGACGGGTTACGCCCATCCTGGTAGAAATTTCATAGCCATTGAACTCTTGCCCCAATTGGGGTGAGGTACAATTTTGGAATGGATAACCTAAGTGAGAACTTCAGCTAGTGACCGACTGATGCCTATGGGCATCCGGTATTTAGGGACTTATTCGTTCTTCGTAGGTTATTTCGGTCAGGCGGTTATGAGTTGACCAATTCGGTCGTTCAATTTTTGCCGTCTGCATAGATACATAGAACCGACAGGTAGTCTGTTCTCTGCGATGATTGCACCCGGAGGGGTGTCGCCGGACGCCTTTGTCCATGTTGGGACATGCGATTTTATAAAAAGAGCAAACATCTGGCCATTTTAGCCTCTGGTCTTGTTTGAGACCGGTTGTGTAGCCACTAAACGTTTTTGTGCTTAGTTTCTTAATTAGGTTGAATTTACACCAAGTATCGAACTTAATTTTTTAATCAAACGAGTCTGTCTGGGCATTACCCAGGCGATTATGCTAAGTATCAAACTTAGTTGAGAAAAATGGAGAATCCGTATGTGTATTACACAGGCGGACCATGCTAAGTATCAAACTTAGTTAGAAAAATGGTTAAGCAGTTGAATAAACAAAGTATCCAACTTAAGTAAACAAGGGATCCGAGCATTACCTAGGCGGATAAACAAAATAAAAATGTACCCTTTACCAAGTATCGAACTTAGGTAGATGGGGAATCCGCCTGGATGTTACCCGGATGAATAATCAAACGATAACTCAAATTTTGCAAACAAATACTTAATCTTCAATAATTGACTCATTGTTTACAAAAAACTACAAAATCAGAAGTAGTACTTTTTTAGATTGTCTACATCCCAAGTTCTAGGCAGGCGCCTGCCGTCCGGAGTTTCCAGGTGGTGGGTGTTGTCCCTTACTTCTTCATAGATCCGGTAGGGGCCTTCCCAATTTGGAGTTAGCTTTCCCAGCTCATTGGCCCTACCGGTTGCCTCCATTTTTCGTAACACTAAGTCGTCAACTTTCAAAGGACGCTTGTGTACTTTTTTTGTTGTAGGCTATCGTCATTCTCAGACGGTAAATCTCATGACGCAAGGCGACATTGCCCCGGCGTTCTGAGAGTGAATCCAATGCCAGTCGCATTGCTTCCCAGTTTGCCTCTTCATCATACAGCATGACTCTGAGAGTCGGCTCGTAATGTTCGATGGGCAAGACGGCTTCAGCACCGTAAACCATAAGAAATGGGGTTTCACCGGTTGCCCCTTTCGCTGTTGTCCGGATGGCCCCACAGGACAATGATTAATTCTTCTGCCCATAAGCCACCAGCTCTTTCTATTTTCTTTTTAATGCCGTCTGAGATGAGTTTGTTGAAAGCTTCAACTTGGCCGTTTGCTTGGGGCCGATCAACAGAAGCGAAATAGCTTGAGATCCCCTGATCTCCCAACCAAGTTTTTAGCTGAGGCGTCTCAAACTGAGGACCATTATCAAAGACCATAGACATGGGTACCCCGTACCGGGTGATAATGTTCTTCTAGATGAAGGAAATTACGTCTGATGTCTTGATGTTTTTAACCGCCTCAGCCTCAACCCACTTGGTGAAGTAATCCACAGCCACTAAGATATAGCGCTTTCCGCCTGGAGCAGGAGTGTAAGGACCTAGAATGTCCATGCCCCATTTTGCAAACGGGATTGGAATGTGGATGGCCGTCAGATCAGTAGCTGGACGATGAATAAGTTTTCCAAACTTTTGGCACTTGTCACATTTTTTCACCAATTCCTTGGCGTCTGCCTTAAGAGTGGGCCAAAAGTAATGTCGTCTGGCTCTGACGGCTAGGGACCTGCCGCTTATGTGGGAGGCGCAGAATCCCGAGTGCAAGTCTTCGAGAACTTCTTTTCCTTTTTCTGGGGTGACACACTTCAACAGAGGCTTAAGAAACCCCGCCTTGAAGAGCTCTCCATTTCTCAACTCGAAGCTTGCAGCTCGCTTCTTCAGGACGGCTGCTTCCTGTGGCGAATCAGGAAGTGTGCCGTCTAAGAGATAAGCCCGGATGCCATCCATCCAGGTAGAGCTTCGGTCCAAAACTCCAATGGGATCTTCATTGATGCTTCTCTTTTCAAGAACTTCCCAGAAGACAGACCAAGGCGTATCATGGCAGGCGGAAGATGCAAGTTTTGACAACGCATCCGCCTGGTTATTTTCAGACCTAGGCACTTGGTTCAGCCGGAATTCCTCAAATTCCCCGGCCTCTTCTTTGACTGCCTGAAGATATTTGATCATAGCCGGATGAGTAGCCTCGTAGCTTCCCTCATATTGGCTAACAACCAATTGAGAATCAGAGTAGGCGTCAATTTTCATGGCCCCTGCCGCCTTACACATGCGAATTCTGGCTAGCAGGGCTTCATATTCCGCCTCATTGTTAGAGGCCTAAAACTTGAAGCGTAGTGCATATTCAAATCTGTCTCCTTCAGGAGACTCGTAAATTACGCCTGCACCACAGCCGTTCTTAGTAGAGCTCCCGTCTACATACACTTTCCAAACCTGATCAAGATTATCCGGAGCCACCGGACGGGTCATTTCAACAATGAAGTCGGCAAACGCCTGACCTTTCACTGCCTTCCTTGGTTCGTAAGTGATTTCAAAGCTCTGCATTTCAATAGCCCATTTCAACATTCTCCCGGATGAGTCCAGGGTAGACATTGGCCGCTTGAGTGGCTGGTCCGTGTAAATCACCACCGGATGTGCCAAAAAGTAAGGCTTCAATTTTTTGAATGCCATATACAAATCAAGGCCAAAATTTTCAACCATGGAGTAACGGAGCTCAGCATTTTTAAGAACATGGCTAATGAAGTAAACCGGGAGCTGCACGCCGTCTCGCTCAGCAAGGAGAACAGCACTGAGGGCATGGTCTGAGACGGCTAAATACATGTACAACGTCTCCCTAGGCAAGGGACTGACCAACCTAGGCAGAGAATGTAAATGCTCTTTCAACCTCTGGAACGCCGCCTCAGCGTCATCCCCCCATTCAAATCTAGTCTTCTTCCTGATTGCTTGGAAGAAGTAGAGGCATTTGTCACCTGACCGACTGAGGAACCTCCCCAAGGCAGCCAGACAATCGGTGAGTCTCTGAACTTCCTTGACAGAGCGGGGTGACTTCATGTCAATCACCGCCTGTATCTTTTCGAGGTTAGCCTCTATCCCCCTTTGATCAATCAGGAACCCGAGAAACTTCCCAGACTCAACACCAAAGACGCATTTCTTAGGATTTAACATAACCTTATGCCGCCTGAGGGTGGTGAATGTTTCTCGGAGATCAGCAAGGTGATCCGTTTGTAGCTTGGATTTGACTATCATGTCATCAATGTACGCCTCCACATTCCTCCCAATCTGATTAATGAAGACCGTATTAAACATCCGTTGGAAAGTGGCAGGCGCATTTTTCAAGCCAAACGGCATCACAGTATAACAGAATAGCCCCTGATCAGTGACGAAGGCCGTCTTCTCTTGATCTTTCTTCCACAGGGGTATATGATGGAAGCCGGAGTAGGCATCCATAAAGCTCATCAAGGCGTGACCGACTGTAGAATCGACCAGACTGTCGATCTTTGGAAGCGGGTAACTGTCCTTCGGACACGCCTTGTTGAGGTCTGTGTAATCAACACACATGCGCTAGGTCCCATTCGGTTTCTTCACAAGGACCACATTAGCCACCCAGTGGGAAAATTACAAGGCCGGATGAACCTGGCGTCTAGCATCTTTTTAACTTCGGCAGCTGCCGCCTGACTTCTTTCCTCGCCATGGTTTCTTTTCTTTTGCCGGATGGGCTTCTTTTTGGGGTCCACGGCGAGTTTGTGGACAGCAAGATCCGGGCTGACGCCTGACATCTCTTCCACTTCAAAGGCAAAAATGTCTTTGAATTCTTTCAACAGGAGGTGCAAGCTTGCACCCAAGGTAGCATGAGCAACCGTCCCAACCTTAACAGTACGTTTTGGACGGCTGTCATCCAGAACGAGATCAATGCTTTCGCCAGCCGGTTGGGGACGGAGCTCATCTGACCGTTCACCGGTCAATGATTGCTATTTTTTCTCTTTTTTTACCTCCACCAGCAGAGGAGTCTTTCTTTTCTTTCCGGCTGCTAATGGGACAGGAGCTGGGTCGGCATCCTTGACGTTGTCAAGGTCTATTGGTTCCTGACCGCCTAGGGCCACGGTATCTCGGACGGCTGAGAGATAACACTCTCAGGCCGTCTTTTGATCCCCATTCAAGGAACCAACAGAGCCGTCATCCCTCTCATACTTGATGAGCATCAGGGAAGGGATGATTACTGCCTTGGCTACGTTGAGGGTTGGCCTGCCAAGAATGATGTTATAGGCGGTCAACTCCTCAACGACCAAGAATCTGACGATAATATGTCGACCCTGGCCTTTCTCTCCCAGCCGGATGGGTAAATCAATTCTCCCGGCTGGGTAGACCATCCCACCCCCAAAACCAATCAAGGGGTGGGTGACCGGATGCATGCTGCTGACGTTGTATTTCAGCTTTTGCAGGCAGCGGAGGCTGATGATGTCTGATGAGCTGCCGGTGTCAATAAGGATCCGTCCAACCAGCTGGTTGGCTACCTTACATTCAATGACCACCGGGTCATCATGCGGGCGGCGGACGCTTCCCCTATCCTTCTCAGTGATCAAGACATCTGGGAAGGAGGAGCTGGCTTCCGCCTGCTCATCATCATCTTTGTCCATCTTTCGAAGATGGCTTTTGGTGCCCCGGATGGTAGGGCCACCACATGAAAACCCGCCTGCTATAGTGTAGACCGGCTCCTTATCGGTATCCGAGCTACTAGCAGGCTGGGGGGTAGTCTTGGAGGACTGACCCTTGTTTTTCTTTTTTGCCCCGGCTGGGGACTTAGAAATGTAGGACTTCAACAACCCTTTGTCAGCCAGACGGTCCAACGCACGCTGAAGACTGAAGCAGTCGTTGGTGTCATGGCCGACCTCCTCATGGAACTGACAGAATTTATTCTTGTTCCGTGACTGGACAGAACTCTTCATAGGATTCGGCTTCTCAATGGACAGCCGGTCCTTTACCTCCATGAAGATGGAGTTGCAGTCTTTATTAAACTCGTACATGGGGACATACGATTTAAATTCTTTCTTTTTCTTCTGGGACGGCTGGTTAGAGTCAGTAACCGCCCAAACTTCTTTTCTTTTCTTGCTCTCTTCTTTGATTTTAGCCGGCTGAGCTGACCGGCTGTCTAGTAGCAATTGATTACTTCACAAAGTGGGTTGAAGCACAGTAATATGCTAAACTCTTAGAAAAACATGTAGCACTCTTTATCAAAAGGAATATTATTTGTCGATATGGAGTGCCACATGAAATGATAAGTGACAATGGAACTCACTTTCAAGCAGAATGTAAAGAATTGTTACAAAAATATTGTATTCAACATCATCACTCTTCCCCTTATAGACCTCAAGCAAATGGAGCAGTTGAGGCGGCTAACAAAAATCTAAAGACTATTATCGAGAAAATGACAGAAAATTACAAGGATTGGCCTGACAAAATCCATTTTGCACTTTAGGGTTATCGCACGTCAATTCGTACATCAACAGGAAATACGCCATTCTCCTTGGTTTATGGAATGGATGTCGTACAACCTATAGAGCTAGAGATACCATCTCTACGCATTGCACTAAAAAGTAAACTCGATGAAGTCGCACTACTACAATTTAATACTTGTGCCACGATTTATGCCACGGGATTTTTAAAATTGTGCAATTTCAACGAGATAATAGCTTTCACAATAATTCCTTTTGTTTTATAGATATATTTTGCCACAACAAAAAAATATTTGTGGAAACATTCAATTTAGCCACAAAGAATTTTGTAGCAAGTATATATTAGTCGGGATTTCTTTCATCATGGAGTACATTTGTACATACTAGTATGTGAAATTTTTTTAATTTAAAAACAATGACCTAAATTTTTTTTAACAAAATTAAAACAACCGCCTTAAATAAAAAAATAGCCGCCTAAAATAAAAAGTTCCCACTAAATTATACTTACACTCTTACGTTCCCTCTAGTCTGGCAAAAAAAAATAAAATAAAAGAAAAACCTAAAACATAAGCAGAAGTTCCTTCAACCTTTAAAATTTTTTTCTACCTTAAGAGCATAGCCAGCCATTAACCATTTAGGGTGGTTATTAGGTGAGAGAGTGTAAAAATATTATAAACAATTGTAGAGAGAGAGAAAAAAAAGGAGAGATAAAACAATAACCTGGTTAAACCTTTAACCTGGTTATTGTAACATGGTTATTGAGTTAAGTATTTACCTACTTTTGTAAGATTCTCTATACTACTTATTGAATAAAATTTATGGGCAACCATTGGTATACATTGTTTATAAAATGGTTGTCAAATTGATTACAAATATGGTGGAAGATAGAGAAATGAATATAATAGAAGGTAACAACAATGATTGTGGTTAACCATTGGGTATACTCTAAGTTTTTCATTTGTTCAATCATTGATGCTGGGATTCCTTAATTGCAGTTAGGTATTCTAATATTGATTTTCTAATTAACATATATATATATATATATATATATATATATATATATATATCCTATTATAATCATAATTTTCCCAATTTTGCTTGTAGATTTCAATAGCTACAATTCGGGTACTATTATTTATTCCGTTGAAAGGACTTTCAGGAATCAGAGACAAGGTATGTGTGTTTCTTGCAAATTTTTTCAATTTTCTTATTAGGGTTGTTGTAACGAATTGGAATTATTGGATGTTGCAAAAGAAAAATTAATCTCTGTTGAATTAGTTCGATTGTTAAGGTTATTGAGATTCTTTATAAAGTATAGTGAGGCTTCCGATATTTGGTTAGATTATTATAGTTTTGATGTGACTTTTCATTGGCATTCTAATAGTAGCGTTTTTTTTAGCACTAGTATTATGCACCATAATAAGATAAAATAACGTTGGTGTAGATGTGTAGTATGAAATTATAATTTTGATTTGCATATTAAAGCTAGTAATCCAATTGTTCCATGGGTGGGTACTTTCGGCGGCTAAGCATATACGAAGTAATATAGTATCATATGTCTAACTGGACTAATTCTTATATCATATTTCTGGTGCTCAAATTAGATTACTCTAGTTTTGGCTGGATAGGATTCTGTATTCTTAGTTTTATTATAAAGAAACTTTTATTTTTATGTTAATACAAGTTTCAAGAAAAAAAAATATTAAATTATGAAACTAGTGTTTTTTTTCTTAAAAAAGAGTAGTTTTCAACTCATCAACAAGTGCAAAAAAAAAAAACATAATATATCATGTATACATAACTTTTTAGTAACAGATGTTAGGTGAAAATCTATTTAGAGTATTTGTTTTTCAACTCAATAACTTAAAACATCAGATGCTCAAGGTAAAGTTAACTTGTGTTAGATCAATATAATACTCTAGCGGGGCGTTTGGAATGTGGGAATGAGAGTTTGGGGATTAAAATGCGGGAATGGGATTGGGAATCGATTGTTGAAAATATAGAAAAATATGACAATACTTTGTTTAGGTAGTGGATGAGAATAGATGGGGAATAAATAACAAAAATACAAAATTACCTTTATTAATCTTTCTCCTCCTTTTTTTTCATGAATGACAAAAATGTCATTTTCTACTTATTCCCATTCCAACCCATTTATTACCTACCCTCCCTAGGTAATAAAATGGTGGGAATTCAACTCATTTATTCCCAATCCCATTCCCTTACTTAATCCCAATCCCATCTAACAAACAAGAGATTTTGTTTTATTTGGGGTTAAAATTCTCATTTCCACCCTGAATTCCCATTTACCAAACACCCCCTAGGTGACAATTTTAAGCCAATCTTTCTTGTTCATCAGTTCTTAGAAAGACTTTTGGTAGGACTTTTAAAGTGCTTCTTTGAAACATTGGCTCTTGTTTCTCTATATACGTTGTTCCCTCAATCCCTACTAAGCTAACAAACTTTAACTCATAGATTACATGGTTGTATGCATATTAATTAACTTTATTTTTTTTATTTTACATTTGTGATAGTAGTTATTAGAGTATTTTAATATTTAGTGGCATCATAAATATTAATTTGTGTGTTTTTAAGATAAATCATGATGTTTTATTTTACCATTATTAATAAGAAGCTATAAGTAGTGCTTAGTTCTTAGGTGGGGCTTATGTATTCATATAAATTTTCCTGCAGAATTACGTTCAAATATTCACATGTATTGAAAGTTTTGTTTTTTTTTTTCTAATTATGTATATTGTAGCTACTTTTTCACTAAAGATATGGATACTTCAGATCTTTTAATAAGGAAAAGGTTGGAATGGATGGGTTGTGATGATAGAACTCATACATTGTACATAAGTTTTTAGACTTTTCTTTTACCGATCAATCTAGTAGTATTGATGATGAGGAAGAGGAAACTAAAGTCCCTTGCCCTTGTAATCGATGTAACAATAGTCGGTGCAAGACAAGGGAAGAGATTTATGATGATTTGCTATTAAATGGAATGGTGAAAGGTTATGTTCGATGGATCTATCCTGGTGAATTTCAACGTCAAGAAAAACAACGTAGAATTGAAATAGGTGATGATAAGGGTCAAGATGAAATCTTTGATATGATATATGAGGCTCATGGGCCAATGAGCTCAAATGACATTCTAAATGAACTTAATAGCCGACCAGAAGAGGGAGAGCCACATAATAAAGAGCATGTTAAGGGTACAAAGGGAGTTGAATCTTTTGAAAATTTGATGAGAGATGCTCAACAACATTTATACCCTGGTTGTGATAACTTTTCAAAGTTGTCATTTATATTAAAGTTGTTCCAGATTAAGTGTATGGAAGGGATAACTTACAAAGCTTTTACAAGTATGCTTAAAATGTTTAAAAGTGTGTTACCTAGTGATTCAAATGTGCCATCAACATACTATGAAGCATGTAAAATGATTACTGATTTGGGTTTTGATTATGAGAAGATTGAAGCATGTGAGAATGATTGTATGTTATTTTGGAAAAAGAATGCTAACCTTGAAAAGTGTACTGTATTTGATACTAAACATGACACAACTTCCCCTACAATATTTCCCATTAACACAAAGGCTACAAAGGTTGTTTATGTCTTCTAAAACTGCTAATGAAACTAGATGGCATAAAGATAAACGGGAAGATGACGGAGTTCTTAGGCATCCAGCAGATAGTAAAGCATAATAACATTTTGATGTGACATATAAGTCATTTTCTGCAGATTCTCAAAACGTCAGATTAGGTTTGGCATCTGATGGATTTAATCCATTTGGTGGTTTAAGAAGTGATTATAGCATATGGCTGGTAGTGATTGTTGTGTCTAATCTCCCGCCATGGATGTGTATGAAACAACCTTATACTAAGCTATCTTTATTAATTCCAGGCAAAAGCGCACTAGGAAATAATATTGATGTATACTTACAACCTTTAGTTGAAAAGCTAAAGCAATTGTGGGAATTCGGGGCTAAGACTTATGATGCATCAAAAAATGAATATTTTCCTACCCATGCAGCTCTCTTATGGACCATCAACGATTTTCCAGCTTATGCTAACTTATCTGGGTGGTCTACTAAGGGCTATAAGGCTTGTCCCCGTTGCTTGAATGAAACCTCTTCAACTAGATTACCTAATTGTGGGAAGTGTTGTTATATGGATCATCGTTGCTTTCTACCTGCTGATCACAAATGGAGACACAATAAGTCTTTTAATGGTAAAGTTGAAACAAGAGGTCCACCAAAGAAATTATCAAGTAGTGAAATATTAGAGAAAGTTAAGGATCTTGAAGGTATGGAGTTTGGGAAAACCAGTAAGTTACCAAAGAGAAATGACAATTGGAAAAAGTAGAGTATATTTTTTAAATTGCCTTATTAGAATAACCTCTTGCTTCGTCATAATCTTGATGTTATGCATATTGAAAAAATTGTTTGTGATAATATTCTTGGCACTTTACTCAACATTGAAGGTAAAATCAAAGACAATATTAAAGCTAGACTTGATTTAAAACATGTAAAGATTATGAAGCATCTTGCTCCAAAATTGATTGACGGAAAATGGCATATGCCACCAACACCTTATACATTATCCAAAGCTCAAGAATTAACAGTGTACAAATTTTTGGAGGATATTAAAGTTCCGGATGGGTATTCATCTATCTTTTCTAAGTGCATCAATATTGAGAAGCGTAAAATATGGGGACTTAAAACGCATGATTGTCATGCGCTTTTAGAGGAATTGTTGCCGTTGGCAATTCGTTGAGTATCATCTTCTAAAGTGTACGAGGTGATTACTAAATTGAGTGCATTTTTTAAGAATTTGTGTTCCAAGACTTTAAAATTAAAGGACTTGAATGATCTTGAGGATCATATTGCAATCACTTTGTGTGAAATGGAAAAGATTTTTCTTCCCTCTTTTTTTGATGTAATGGAGCACTTATGTGTTCACCTAGCTGAGGAAGCTAAAATAGCAGAGCCAATTCATTATCGATGGATGTATCCTTTTGAAAGGTATTTATTTATTTTGAATTAATTGTGAAATTTCTTTGTTAACATGAACATATATTCATAATTTATAGTGTTGTCTTACAGGTTATTACAAAAATTCAAATCATATGTTCGCAATAAAAATAGACCGGAGGGATCCATTACAGAAGGATATATAATAGAGGAGTGTATGTTCTTCTTTTCAAGATATTTTAATGATATGGAGACTAAATATAACATGTTAGAGAGGAATGCAGAAGAAGAAACTGATGCTTATAAGGGATTATCAATATTTGCATCATATGGCGTTCCCTTGGGAAAGGCTAAATATTAATCTCTAACTACCGAAGAGTTGATACAAGCTCGAGAATATGTGCTTAAAAATTGTGACGAAACTGAGTCATACTTAAAGTATGAACTTTCTTATTTTCTTTAATTTATTTTATGTTATACAAAGTATTTAGACACTTGTATAACAATAGGTTTCCTTTTTTTAATAGTGAATATGCGAAAGCGGGATCTGATAAAAATTTTGTAGAATGGTTTCAAGATCGGGTATGATAATACTTAAATATATATTTTTTTTAATTCTAATTAACACTCAACTAACCCTCCTATATCGAACCAGGTTACAACATTGCCAGAAAGTGAGGATCAAGTTGTTAAAGATTTAAAAGCTTTGGCTTTAGGGCCGTTTAGAGGTGTCAAGTGTTTTGGTGGATATTTGGCTAATGGATTCAGGTTTCATACTAGGGACATTGAAAAGAAGAGAAAAAATCAGAATTCTAGTGTTATGGTTAAAGGAATTGCAAAGTCAAAAAATATTGACTACTTTAGGGTGCTTAATGACATAATTATGCTGCAGTATTTAGATGGAAAGCGTGTAATCTTGTTTCATTGTGATTGGTGGGATGTTCATAAGATTGGTAAAGGGGTTAAGATTGACAAAAGCGGTGTAGTTAGTGTTAACACTAAACGTAAGCTAATTACTGATGAGCCATTCGTGCTTATGTCTCATGCCCAACAAGTATTTTTTGTTAGAGACGAATTCGATCCAAGCTGGTTGGTTGTGATTAAGACCCATCTGCACATCAATAAAACGTCCCAGAAAATGAAAATGTCGATTTAGATGAGGATGCTTAACAACAAAGTGACTCAGGAGCTGTTCCTAATGTTTTCTTATCAGCTCATGACTTAGAAGACAATCCTTATCAATTTGATGACCAAAGAGATGATATTGATGACATAATCATTGATGCAACTGATCAAAATCAACCCAAAGTTGTCAATGATAATGAAATCAAAGATGATGAATTTGATTTTGATACAGACAATGACACTGATGGTGAAGAAGATTGTGATAATGATGGAGATGAGGACGATGACGATTATAGTGCATGATTTTTGTTTCTTTAAATTAATTTTTTAAATTAATTTTCTTTCACTAATGTTATAGTTTGAGATTTTAATACAATTTTTGTTGGATATATTACACTTTATAAATCATGATCTAGAAAAGTTGCATGATATAGTAATTTATGATGTAAACTAATGATTATATGGTATATAGTTATTAACACTTTTAGTGCAGGTTTAATAATGGAGAAAGTTGGAATTAATACTGCTGACAAGAATAGTGGCCAACAAAATGACTATGAACAACAAAGGTTAAAGAAGATTCAGGATAATAAGTATAGAATGCAATCCTTGGGTATTAAGCGCATTTCAGCATCCTTGACAAGTTTAGTAGAAAGCAAAAAAGAAAATAAGAAGATGAAGAAGAGCTAAAATGTGACTAAGATAGATAAGGACTATGTTCCAAACTTTGATGATGAGGAGGACGACATGAATTTTCTGGATGATAATGAATATGAGAAAGAAGATGATATTGCAATGCCAAAGGAGGTACTTTCATAAACTAGCTAGTTATTTAATAATTTATATGGACATCAAGTTTTTGTTATTTGCTTAATTACATGTTTCAGGATAAGCGTTCTGCAACTAAAGGAAAGCTGAAAAAAAGTCAATTCATTCCACCAATGTCTGTGGCTATGTTTTTTAATATTAATAAAAAGAAACAAGCAGCAATGGTACGAGATAAAACTTTTAAATCACTTTCAAAAGTCATGAAAGTTGTGGAACAAGGTATATGATATGAATATTTGAATTATCTAAATGTTTATAACTCAGAGTAACATAAAATTAAATATATGTCTTCCTTAATGCAGCCATTAGTAATAATCACGTACAATCAAATGCACATCAAAAAAATATTGGTAAAGATGAAGGTAAAAGCCATTGGTTCCTTTTAATTTACTATGAAATTAAAATAGAATTGTCCTTTCAATATAAGGGATTTGTGGCGTCATTGTATACTTTAAAAAAAATTTACTTTTTTATACTTGTACATTGCAGACATACAAGATATCGAAGGAATTGTAGAGGATTTGAATGAAAATGCTGATAATGAGGTTGAAATGAATAAAGGTAGTTTATATATAATAATATTTTTTTTGTTTACACGTTATATTATATTTAGCTATTAGAATTACATTGTGCTAAAATTGGGATTTTATACAACGTTAAATCAGATATGAATGAGCATTTGTTTGATGATGATGTTCAAATGAATCAAGGTAAGGGAAATTGTCATTCTCGAAGACTTCAGCAATAACTATACTGTAATACCTTTTCATCTTGTTTTATGAATATTTTTGTAATTACACATATGAAAGAGGATATGGAGATACACAATGATGAGGATTTTCAAGTAACAGGTGATGTATCTACTCATGTGGTTGAAGATGAATTAAAGGGAGATAGAAGGCTTATTGTAGTAGCAGGTGATATAATATACATTGTATAGTCTTTGTTGTTCTTTTTTGGAAAAATGATTTTAATAATTACTATTTTCATAACTCTTAATGTTTAGGTCCTGTTAAGAGAAGACGAGGGCCTGTATATTGCAGAAAGCTTATTATGTTACCTCCTAGAGAAAAAATATATGTGGAGTTTAATAAGGATGGCATTCTTGTTGGAAAAAATTCATCACTCTTTTCTTTTTTCTTGGGTGAACAAGTAAGAAATCGCACCGTCATTCCTTTGCAAGTTAAAGATTGGGAAGACATTCAGCCTGATAAAAAGGAACATCTTTGGAGTTGTGTTTTGGTAAGAAGCTTTTTTCAAAGTGTTTTCTTTGCTCTACATAATCCGATCTTATTTTTTTTTCTTATTTTTTACAGGAAAAATGATCATTTGATGACCCTGAGATAAGAAAAGACAGTGTTCCTAAACATGCTAGAAAATTATATAGAGACAGTAGACATAAGTTGAAACGAAAATATTATGATGATCCAAATATTAAAACAAAAGTTAAACGCTTGAAAAATAATCCTGAAAAGCTATCTCAAGCGGACTGGAAGTACTTGGTTGAACTTTGGAGTGATGAAAAATTTCAGGTATTAAAAGTTCTTATATTATATGTGTTAAAATTTATATTTTTAGTACATGAATTTTTTTTATTTATAATAGGCAAAGAGTATGAAAGCTGCTGAAAGTCGATCTCATCAAAAGATGCCTCACTATAATGGGACTAAATGTTTTGGCCGCACGAAAGATGAATTTGTAAGTTACTGTAAATAGGAGTTTATTAAATTTTACCTCTTCTAAAGTGAATTAATAACAATGATTATTTGTGTTGTAGAAAGAAAAGCATGGGAAGGAATGTTAACGAGTTGAGCTGTTAATGATGTTGCCTTAGCTTATAATATGCATGCACTTGTAAGTATATTTCAATTTTGTTTTGAATTATATTTGTCACAAAATCTGAAAGCTTGTATGACTTAATTTAATTTCTTTGTATTGGTTTTTAGTCTGAAATGAAAAAGTTGAAAGAAGAAAGAGAACAAGGGCTTAATAAATTCACAGATGAACAAATATTTGTGAAGGTGCTAGGTGAAGACACTCATGGATATTTGCGTGCATACGGAGGAGGTAAAAGCATTACTGATCATTCTGGGGTTAAGCCATCTCGTATAAATCTAGCTCATGAGATGATAGAAGTAAAAAAGAATGTTGAGCAAGAAGTCCAAGAAGCACGAAAAGATTCCGAAGACGCAAGGAAAGAAGCAGAAAATGCTAGAAAAGATGCGGAGGTTGCAAGGAAAGAAGCAGAAGCAACTAGGGATGAGGTAGACCAAAAAATAGCTGCTAATAACAAGTTATGGGAGAAAAGGCTTAAAAAGATACTACAAGGTTGTGGGATAAATGCTTTCAAAAGTGATGATTCAGAGAGTACTAGCTCGCATCTTCAAGTAAGCAGGTAAACTTTCTAAATTATTCTTCTTTTTTTTTGTCATCCAATTACTCAAATTGTTTTATATCTTGTTTGATTTCTTTGATACAACAATAAAATCTACTCTACTTGCTCTTTGGTAGATAATTTTGGATATGTTTTTTGTTAATGCTATTTTAACTACGTAGTTGGTCAGCTATAGATTGATGTTTGTAGGAATTTGAACAATTAACTTCATTATTTTTTTTTTTGGAAAAATGCTACTGTTATATCATATGACTAGTTAATGATAAATTTTTTTCTTCTAAATATGTTTTTTTTCTCATCTGTTGCAGGCAGGATGAATTAATTGGAGCTTTGAAAGTCGACACTAACCAGAGATCATGAAGTACAAGATGAATTGGAGTATTGTTTTTTTTAGGTTAATTTTTAAATTACCACTCAAAAATGTATCCATTTTCAAAATAACCACCCGTTAAATTTTTATTTTTATTTTACCACCCCTTAAATTCAAAAACTACTCAGATTACCACCCATTTCAAAATTTTGGTGGATTTCTCTTATGTGGGCCCCACCTAACAACTCTTAGTGGGAACAGGAAAAAGATGATCATTAGTAGTGGCAATTCAGATAACAAGCTCTTGGTTTTTTTTACTTGTTTTCTTTTGATTTTAGGTTGTCTTGTACTTAATAAACTGGTTTAAAGGGGAAGTGGAGTTAAGACATGGTTGATTGTAATGCTTAGAAATAGCCGTTACTAGCCATTAGGTAGGTCCACATGCAAGAAATCCACTAGAATTTTGCAATGGGTGGTAATCTGAGTAGTTTTTTAATTTAAGAGGTGGTAAAATAAAATAAAAAATTAAACAGGTGGTTATTTTAAAAATGGATACATTTTTGGGTGGTAATTTAAAATTTTTCCTTTTATTTTATGAGTGGGATATTAGAAAAACAAATTTATTTTAGGTTTTTAATTATGCACATTATTAAGGATTTTTTTACTAGTAGTACTTTTACTTTGTGAGGACCTATTAAATTAATTCCATGTACTATATATGCATCTTCTTTGGTATAAAATTTTATTATTCAATTTGAAATAGTTAGCAAATTTATTTCATTAATATAGGCTTATAGTGGATGTTGCAACTACATGTGAAATATCTATTCTCATTATTTAGTAGCATGTAAAATACTACTTTCATCATCAAGAATCTGATAAAGATACGCATGTGGATTAGTGAGTTAGTTAGCCACGGGTAACTCCTATTTGCCATGATTATACTTGTAGCTAGAGGACATATTTAGCCACGAGAAAACTCGTGGAAAAAAAAATCATTTATGCCACGATACCTTTTTTCCCGTGGCATTCACCTAGCCACGCACACTTGTGCCACGACTTTATTTTCAATGAATTCCCGTGGCTAAATAGCATTGCCACGGGAATTTCAAACTTGTGCCACAGTAATATCCGTAGCACAAAAGTCAAATTGTAGTAGTGTCAAATGGACTAGAGCAAGATATGAAGAGATAATAATTCTACTCGATGAAAAACGACTAGAAGCTCTACATCATACCCAATGCTATCAAACTCGTATGGCTGGACACTTTAATAAGAAGGTCAAGAGAAGACACATCAAAGTAGGAGACTTGGTGTTAAAAGCTCTAAGGGAAAAAGTTTTGTATCCAAGAGGCAAATTTAGGCCTAATTGGTCCAGACCATATATCGTCAAAACCATTATGTTAGGAGGTATGACAAAACTAACTGATATGGATGGCAATGAGTTCTCAACCATGAAGAATCTTGACCAAGTTAAAAAGCACTACCCATAATTACTTGAGTAGGAAACTCAAGAGAGTTACCTTTGGCCTGATTCCTTAGGAAAGGACACGTAAGCAATCCTTTATAGGGTGCGGCCACTTTAATTTTTGCAAACCTCGCATCCCAGAAGCAATAACAACTCAACGCAATAGCAACGCCACAAAAAAAGAGTATGTCGCCAGACGACATACTACAGCGCAAGACGACAAAGCTTGTCGCCCGACGACAAATAGCAACATCTGGTGACAGACACAAAATAGCGGCGCCAATTTTTTACGAATATCGGGGCATGTTTCAGTGTATTTCGGAAAATGTTTGACTTCCGTACTCGAGAAAATTTTTGAAAAATAATTAAAGTTATTTTCATCTTTTTAATAAATTAAATTTAAAAGTTGATTTAATTAAAAAGCTGAAATTGCATTAATAAAATAAAGTAAAAAAAAATACATTTTTGATGGAATTTAAATAATAGCTTAATAAAATAAAATTAACTTAAAATTTAAACTAGCCTAATAAATTGGAAGTTAAGAAAATGCTTCAATCTTTCTTCTCTTTCTTTGCCCTGTTTTAATTTTTATCTGAATCCTCTCCATCATCCATGACTTTAGCTAGTAGGCACCCTTTAGAGGACCTACATTCAATTTTAGAGTAAATAGTTTCTCCCTTAGCTAGGACTTTATGTTTCTTTTCTACCAAAACCTTCTTTTCAGAGGTATCAACTTTTCTTTTCCCTTTATCCTTTGTAGTGTCTTTCTTCTTAGGCATCACAGGTGTTTTAAATTCAACTTTCTCACCCAAGCGTTCCTTAACAAGATTCAATTTGTCACTTAGACGTTTATTCACATTGGTTCTACTCTGATTTTTCTTCATGTCATTTGTAGGCTTATTAAGAAGCCATTTCTTCACATCATTGGGCAAGGAATGAGGTACCTTTTGGGTAATCACTTCCCATAAAGGCCTAGCACTCCAATATGTGTCTAATTTCTCTACTTCTTGTGAAATAGGGAATTCATAGGGACGATGGAGATCCCCAGAAGGAATTTTTTGAAATAAACCTCACTGCCTTTTTACCCTGCAGAGATAATAAAAATTCATCTTGGTGAAGCTTGGAAGACGGCAGAAGGGTTGCTTGTTGACGCAAACCATCTTCTCAATTCTCCACCTTGCGACGACCCACTTGATAGAAAAGTTGCAAGAGGCAAAAACTTTATTCCACTCATGGCGACCCATCTTAAAGAAACGCTTCTTTCGCCTCACAGAGCAATTTGGAGTGTATTTTTCTATGTTGTCAGGAGGACTAATTAATTTTAGTCTCTCCATTAGTCATATCTACTAAAAAAAAAAATCAATGCAAATAATTAGTATTACTATACAAAAATGTGCTTTTGATTTCTGCAATTAAAAATATTATTTTTCTACCTGTAATGAAATTGGAGAGCCCCAAAAAGGTGCTTTTGGATTTTTCTTTAGTTCATCAAGACTAAGCATAGTCTCTCCAACAAATAATGGCATTGGATTCCTTTCAGATTCAATTTGCTCCAAAACAGTTAATATAATTGCTTAACCCTCATTAGTTCAACCACTAGTAAGAAGATATTGGTTAAGCATGCTAAAAAAAAAAAACCCTTCTTTTATAAACATGAAAAGACTCAGAATAAGGTCTATCAAATTAGTGGCGTCCAAATTCTTTTAAATGAACTACGCTACCATCTACAATATTTGGTAGATCTCTGTCTTTTAAAGTAAAGAAGCACTCAAAATCTTTAAAATAATATTCGTTCACTCAAGGGATTACCGCAAGATCTAATGAAGAGGAGCCTATGATGGCACCAAATTCTTCCGGTGAAGGGCTAATTTCATCACACCCTAGTCTAAAGAAATGCGTATTCGTGTCCCAATGTTCTATGGGGGTATGAATAAAATCTATGTCAAGATCTACCCCTTTAATACCATAAATACCTCTCATGTTAAAAAAGTCGAGTTATTTTCTCTCTTTAGCAGTTAAAGACCAACACCATTCACGAGTAACATTGCTAAAACTCTTAGTGACTAAAGACATGATTTTTTGTTGAGAAGCTAAGACTATAATTAATCTGTTCGAATTATATAGAAAATCGGCAGATAAGAGGGCTATTTATTTTCAAAATCACTGCAGTTTGAGTTCGGAAAGGATTCGGAGGCAGCGCACTGCAGCGCCAAACGACAAGCTTGTCGCCTTGCGACAGAGTCTGTCGCTTGGCAACACCAGCAGCGTTTGGCGACAGCGCAAAGCGCGTGGCGACAAGCGGCGCTGTAGTGCTTCCTAAGTGTGCTATGCAAACTGCGTTTTTCTGACTATGATTCGAATTTGTACAATGACTTTACTATTTTTCCCTTTGTTCAATTACCCCATACATATTAATTTAATATATTTTTTTATTATTTTTTCTTTTTGGATTTATTCAAGCTTAATTAAATTTAGGTTAGTTTTAAGTTCGATTTATTTTTCATTTTTTCTTTCTTGGGGGAGAAAGTCGGATACCCTCTATTGGTAATAAAAATGACGGAAATTTTTGCGCAAAGCTAATCACAAATTTTTTACCCACACACATATGCACATAAAATGAAAAATTAATGCAAAGATAAAATAATCATAATAGATAATAGTCTGTTTATACAAATATGTCTAATAAATGAGTTAGTTGGAAAAGTCCTACAAAAGTAAAAAACAAAACAACACAGGTACAACTGCGGTACTGGAGGACGTAGATGATGAAGGATGTTCATCATATCGAAGAACAACACTGATGAATCAGCAAAGGCCGAGGCTGCGGTCTCGCTAGCTCCGGTCTCGCTAGGATTAGGGAACCTCAACTCAAGACTAGTCCACCCATGGTCGCCGAGGTGATGAATCAGCAAAGGCCGAGGCTGCGGTGGCTGCTGCGACGACGAGCTGACCTTGTACGTCCCACCACCTACCGGAGCCGATGTCGCCTCTCCTTGTCCCATCGGCCCAGTTTGTGCACCCTCAGATGAAGAACCTGAGCCCTCCACTTCTTTGGTCCGAGTAGCGTCAGATCGACCACTAGAAACAGTGCTGCGACGCCTCGTGTAAGACCTGGCCGGTTCTCTCCTCTCCTCGGGTCTCATCCGAGTACATGAAGGGATAGGCTGTCCTTGCAAAAGTAAATTAAGTCAGATTTAAAGAAAATAGAAAAATAAACTAATACAAAGATGAAGAGGGAAAAGTTACACCTTGAGCGGCGTGATCACGACATTAGGAAGCTACATTCCTCATCCTCACAAGCTGGCTTCGAAAGGCGTCTATACACCTCACCATCACAGACATCACCTCGCGCGAGAATTGTCAAGAAACAAAGTCAGTAACAATACAAGACAGATATAAACAAATAGCAAGTAAATAACTCACCCTAGTCTGGTGACGAGGGATGGATCGCTCTACGAAGCGCTCATAGAACTAAGCAAAGGAAAGTGCTCATAGAACCAAATCTACAAGGATAGAAGAATATCAGCAAATGCTAATAAGAGTCTAGAGCTAACTTTTAAAGAGATAAAGCATACCTCTACGACTCTCTAGAAGCTAGAGAGTGTTATGTTTCCTGTGTAAACTGTGTGGCGACAGGAGTCTCGCAAACCCTGTAAAAAGTCAGCATAGGCCATTCTGGCCCAATCGTAAGTCCCAATCAGTTGAAGATCACGGAGAGCAGGAAGGTTGTAAAGTAGCACCCGACTACCCTTGTAAGGGGAAAAGGATCCTGATAGCAAAATAAGCACAAAGATGCGTACCTGTTGCTCTCGAGTGGTAGCATTGTCCTCAATATCCATCGCCAGAGTCGACTGGCGAATGCACCTAGAGCTAGGTCATGCTGGCGCCACCTCGGCACGAGCCAGAACAACGATCGAACCCAACAACTCCTCAACTATCGAAGAGAAAGCACTAATAGTGCTGTCGAATGGCAGCGTAGTCGAGCGAAACTCTAGTCCCGAGATGAGACTAAAGTCGGCTAGGGTGATGGTCATCTCCCCCTAGGGAAAGTGAAAAGTGATGGTGATGTCCCAGAAGAACTCCACCAAAGCACCAACCACGTGGTGGCCCGCGTCGATAGAATACATGGCCTGAGTAGCTTGGAACAGGACAGTCAGCCCAGAAGACTCCTAATGTCGTCGCAGTCCCTTATTTCCGCAAAAATACTTGTCCTACAGCTTGCCTATGGTCTCGTTTCCCGAACCATGGCTATGTGTCCTACTGGTTATGATCCCACGATGCAACCTCTCAAAAATGTGGTGCTCGAGGGCGAAAAACAACGTCTGCTCATCCCACTCAGGGAGGGGACTGAGAGAAGTGGACGGATCCGCGTCGTCCTGTACGGGCTCATGCTACCATCTCGTGTCTCGGGACCAGGAGCCAAAACCTCGCTTTCTAGCCATCCTACATTGTGCGAAATTGACAAAAATTAAGCCTCTATGGTATCTAAGGTTCGCCTAACTTCATGATATTGTGTTTGCAAAAAATAGAGTACGTAGTACTAAAATAGAGCACGATTTCTATTCAAGCGTATATGAAATTTTCAAGCAATCAAACAATTTCTTGCAATCTTATGATAATTATTGTGACAAATTGGACAAGACTTGCTAGCAAAAACACGAAGAATAACCCACATTGTTCTCACGACCTCAAGAGGTTCAACAATGGTGAATCACTCATTCCTTAACCAAATTGAGTCAAGCAAGTCTCAAAATACTCCCAAGGTAATATACAAACATAATCAAGAAATTTCATGGCATAAAATTTCACAAGCAAAGCAAATTGAGCAATATAAGTTTTGAATTTTCTGAAAATTCATTAATAAACATGTGCAAAATTCAGCAAAATTCGAGTGAGTTTGAAGAAAGCTTACATAGATCAGCAAACTAGATGAACAAGGCTTCGATTTACAACTAGTTTAAGCGAATTTGGTTGAGAAATGAGCGAAAATGAAAGATTTGAAGTTTCGTGGTAAAATTTTGAATGAAAACAGCAGCAACAACGAAATAAAGAAGAAAGGGCTTTTATTCGTATAACCTGAGTGCAGCGCCGCGCGACAAGAAGAAATCGCGGCGACAACAATTTCTAGTAGCCACTGTAGTGGCGACAGAATGATTATTTCGACCTCCTATAGCAGTTTGGGTTCCTTGGTACGCCAGTTAGCCCCTCTATGTAATTTGACATGATTTAGTAATCGGCTCGGTTACAATCGCATTAAGTGATCGACCTGATAAATGATCGTCTAACTTAGCTTAAAGCGCCTAAACATTGGCTCATCGCAAAGGCATCGACATAATGCTTCAAAAACAGCAAAGGCATCGACATACTGGTTCATAAACAACAAAAGCACCGACATACTGGTTCACAAGCAGGAAAAGCGCCGACGCACTGCATAGCAAAAGCAAGTTCAAGTTAACATTAAAGGATCGACAAGCGTTGATCATCGTTGATATCCTTTGGAATATTATCGCAACAAATGAGGATGGATTTTGGCAAAGCAGTCTTCAATCGTGTTCCCCGACTTGCTGGAATATGGTCACAAAGCCGTAGAAGATCGTTTCAGGCAAAGCAATCTTCAGTAGTATTTCTTTTGGGTGTTTTTGTCCCTTGGGAGAGATACATCACAAAGTCTGTTAAGTTGTACCTGTAAAACAACTGAGATTCTGGTTGGTGTGAGCTCCACCTCCGACGATCAAGTTAGTAACTTTAATATGAGTAAAAAGGTGTGGAAATTTCGGCGAATATATGCTCGGATTCCAAGCTCAAGATGTCTCTATCAAAGAGTAATTGTGTAATAAATGTTAAACGTTGTCCTCCAAATGGAGGGAATCTTCCTATTTATAGGGTCCTCAGGAATTATGCCCCTGATTAGGTCATCTAGCCCTAATCATTGGTGGGCTGCACCGCATTGCTTCTTTCTCGAGATTTGGGCCATGAAGGCAGCCTTTTTCCCATTTCTTTGGAATGCCACGTGTCAAGTAGGGGTGGGTCCATTTTGAACTAAACCTAGGCTGACACGTGTCACTCTCTTACTGGACCACGTAGCGGGGTAAAATTACCCTAAACATTTGCCCTTCATAGATGTGACGTGGCATTCCACGTGGCATCTGTGACACACGCCACTCTTCCATTGGTGGTAATTTTACCACAAGTTTTTTAGGTGTTCACCTTCTAAGGGAATTACGGAGATGCCCCCTGATTTACCCCCTATATATAGTCGTTTCCCCTTCTAAGGGAATTACGGAGATGCCCCCTGATTTACCCCCTATTTTAGCCGTTTCCCCTCATTTTTTTGTTTGTTTACAAAAATTTTCAAGAGAGATAAACTTAGAGAGAGATTCTGCCTTTTCGTTTGTGTCAAGCGCAAGTAATCAAGATTGTTTCCAACTGCCACAGATGGTTCCGTCTTACCTTTAAATATCAAATCTCAAGGTACCGTCTCTTTCTCTCTCAACTCTTTTCATTTTTTCCCGCTTGTACATATTTCTTACAATAAATGGATGCATCACCAACACACAAGGAATAGCCTAGGTTAGAGTCTAGCCGGTCTCCAGGTACGGCTGATTCAGGGACCGGGAGTGCCGCCATGGGGTGTTGGGACCACCCTTATGTTTGGAATCCGACCATCTATGTGTTTGTGTAGGACACAATTGCACGGATAATGCAGACGGTCCCAAATCCTGATTACAGAAGTGAGGTCTCCAGCGGCAAGTCGCTTGAGGGAGAGACGTCAGGTAGGGAAAACCCGACAGATGCTGAGAGGTCCCCTCCTCGTTCCCCTTCAACCCCAGCGGATTCATTCCTTAACGAATGCGATTAGGGAGACGTTGAGGACGCCGTCTCTGTGCCCTACTCGTAGGATGAGGAGTCATTCGGAGAGAGCTCTGCCTCCAGCTCCGATAGCAGTGACGAACTTATGTTAGCGCTTGAGGATAGCGAGGTGGAGGAGAGGAAAAAATGGAGTGAGAAGGACGATCCCTTCAAAATCCACGTCTCTGCCAAAGATAGGGCGAGCATGGAGAAGGACTTAGGGAAGTTTAAACTTATGCGCCCGCTGGGAGGCGATATTAGCATCTGGGTGCCACCTAAAGAGGGAACCATCTCCTAGAAGGATGATGAGAGGAACGCTAACGCCTACTTTGGATGTTATGAGGCAGCGTTCAAGGCTGGGCTAAGGTTTCCTCTTCACGAGGCGGTGAAGGCAATTTTTAGAGGCTACGACCTTGGAGTGTGGAAACTAACCCCCAATTCTTGGGCCAACATTTTTGGGTATGTTGCCTCCTACGAATTTCAAGGGCTGCATCCCGGTTGGGAGGCCTTTGCCCATATGCACTATCTTAGCCGCAACCCAGGCGGCTGGAGGGCGTGGTATAGTTTGAGCACGCATCCTCAATATATGATGACTTTGGACAAGGTGTCCAAATTTGAACACTGGAAGCACCACTTCTATTTTCTATCTTCCCCCAGCCGTCGAGAGAGTTTTGAGCTCCGCCGGTATAATAAGAATCCCGACCTGATAGGCCGGAAATGCTGTATTCGCCAGATTTCGAATAAAGACTATGGCAAAATAATAGAGACCAACTTTTTTGGTCCTGAGACTTCTACCCTCTCAACTAGGGAATCAATAAAAGTTTCAAAGAATTAGATTGCTAAGAGCGCCTGTTTCAGAGACGAGTGCCTTTTGTCTGCCTGTGGACTCAGCACCCTGATTACCAAACGTATGCGGTTAAGTATTATGACCGTCTGTACTATCTCTATGTCAGAGCTGCAGTGTAAGTACTGATTTCCATGTTCTTTTTGCAGAAGAAGCTTTGATAATGCTCCTAGATGAGAAAACACTTAAACGGTCCTCAGTTAGGCCACTATCCGTAGAGAGATTGTGGAGAAACCGGCAGCCGAGATTAGGGCCAAGGTAAGACGCCTGACTCTTTTTCCTTTAACTAACTTTGCAAGTTGTTTTACCGGATCTAGCTTGCATTTTTTTTGAAGGGAGGAGAGATCCCGAAAACATTTGAGAAGAGCCTCAAACAAACAAGGGAGGAATCCGCCTCTACCCCTAGCAAGTCTAAGAAGTCTGCCTCCACATTGGCTCCTAGAGCCAAGGCCGGGAAGACTTAAATGCGCATTGGGGGAAGACTCAGGATATAGGCGGAAGCCTGGGTCTTGACCTTGCCAACACTCTGTGTGCAGGTGGAGGTTTTACAGCGCCTACAGGTGGCTCTCGCCATGCCGCCTCTAAAGGTAAGGCAAACCCATTTGAATCTCCGCCTAAGTTAGGGTGGCCTTTGCGAGTGAAATCCCACTCCCAACAGACTTCTTCCTCAGACGGTCGACAACAGATTGGTGCCGCCTATATTTCGCACTCATCAAATGTTAATTGTGGTGCAGATCAATCTCCTTTCTGGCTAGACGTCCAGAAGCATGCCAAGGCCATGCTTGATGTCGTCCTCAAGAGGGACAAAGACATTATCCCTGGGATAGAGACGTTCAATCTTAAACGCATTTTGTCCCTTTTGGCTGAGGTGAGATATAAACAAGATAAATTCCACGTGTTATTCCGCCTACATATCTAACGTGATTTGTATGCTCTGTTGCGGGTAGATGGTCTCAAACTTCCTTACTCCCGCAAGCGGGAAGAGGTAAAGAGAGCCAATAAGTCAGTCAGAGACGCTGACAACGTTGCTATATACTCATGTACCATAAATGAACTTGAGACTAAAGCCACGATAATGACATAGGCAGCGAGGATTGAGAAGCTAACTAAGTAGAAGGCCAGCAAAACAGAGACGGTGCTCAAAAAGGCTTAGGAGGATCTTGGCAAGGCTCGGCAGACTTGGACAAGCTCAAGGGTGTTTCCCAAGAGAACACCGATCTCAAGGCCCAGGTGAAAAAGCTGGAGGACGCGGTTGCTTAGGAGCAGCTGAACTTTGCGGCGACCTTGTAGGCGGAACAAGACCGCCTAGTTGCCGAAAGTGAGGCTAATAATTTCGCCCGGATGAGGATTGCCTTGAACACCTTGTACCCTAAGAAGGAGTACGGCGTCAAGGTTGTATACTTGAGAGAGAAGGGCGAGCCGGAGCCGGAGTCATTTGAAGTTTGGGCTTATACTGAGCTTCTAGAGCCTGAGCACCTCGTCCATGGTCAAGCGCATGAGATTCCCTCAAAAGATGATGATGAAGAGAAGAATGATTAGGAGGAACCGTCTGTGGCTCAACCATGATTTCTGCGGCCATATGTAAGTTTTAATCTTTTCTTGTTCAGCGGCTGTATGCCAAATCAACTTTCTTTTCGGCCTGTGTTCCAAGTATTTCTTGTTTTTACCGGCTGAGGAGCCGGGTGAATTGACAATTTGCTTCATTTTCCCGAATGAGGTCCGGTTAACATTGCTCTACCACAACCGTTTTGTTGGGTAGATTTTAATGAATGTGCTGATTGAGTCGGGTTTGATCATTTTATCATTTTGCGTGTGAATTTTGCATTTTTAGTTTTGCATGTATACTTGATATTTTTGCCTAACTTATGGAAAGCATGCGACAATTGATAATCCCGCTGTTCTTTTCCCTGGGCGGCTGTGTGGTTGGTTTCAACGTTAAGTCAATTGATTGGCTTGGAAACGTCTGATGCTTCAAAGAGCATGATATGTTTGCAAGCCAATCAATCATAATAATGATTGCCCCAAACCAAGTGCACAACCGTCCAAATAATAGGTGTTCCATCCTTCTAACTAGACGCAAAAAGACGGTATGAGACTTAAAATATTTTAGAGAAGTTTAACATCCCATATGGTCGCCTGACTTTTCATAGGAAAGGAGGCAAATAGCCACCTTAGGTGTTTGTAATCCAATTACATTTTCAATGTCCTTTTACCCCAAGAACTTGTATAATTTCGGAAGGTAATCTAAGTTAGAACTTCTAGTTGCCGCAGACTTGGTCGTTCTTTAGATAACCTAGGTAAGGCGACTATAGGTTCACCGATTCGGCCGTTCAATCTTTGCCGTCTGCATGCGTTTGTAGAGCAAACGATTGAATGCTTTCTGCAACAAAAACACCCGGAGGGGCGTCGCCGAATTCCATATATCTCATTGGAGCAAGCAAATTTATGAAAATGTATAACCATCTGACCGTTAGCCTCATGTCTTTTTTAAGACGGTTGTATAGCCATTGCACAACTCTTTTTGCCCCAATACGAGAGTCTGTGCAATTTTTGGAATGAAAAGATTAAATAAGAACTTCGACCGGTCACCGACTTATGTCTTAGTACATCCGGTGTTCCGAAAACTTAGTTGTTTTTTAAACTGTTTTGGTCAGATGGCTATGAGTTGACCACTTTGGTCGTTCAATCTTTGTCGGCTACATAGGTACGTAGAGCAAATAGGTAGGCTGCTCTTTGCGACGATTGCACCCGTAGGGGTGTTATCGGACGCCATTTTCCATGTTGGGACAGGCGATTTTATGAAACAAACAACCATCCGGCCATTGGCCTCTAGTCTAGGTTGAGATCGGCTTTATAATCACTAAGCGTTTTTGTGCCTAGCTTAGTTATCTGACCAGTGGACTCGTGTTACTTGGACGTTGAATTTTCTACTAAGTTCCAAACTTAGATGGTTCAACAATTGGGCCGTCTGTGAATTTCCCAGACGGTTTAAAAATTAAAAAGGAAATAACATGATTGAAAACAAAAAGCATTTTCTCATTATCAGACTTCTTGTTTACAAAAATTTACAACTCAGAAGTAGTACTTTTTATGATTTTCTACATTCCAAGTCGTAGGCAGGCGTCTGCCGTCTGGAGTTTCCAGGTGGTAGGTGCCGTCTCTAATCTCATCATATATCCGGTAGGGGCCTTTCAAATTAGGAGTCAGCTTTCCAAGCTCATTGGCCCTATCGATAGCCTCCATTTACAGTAGTACGAAGTCACCAACTGTCAAAGGGCGCTTGTGCACTTTCTTGTTGTAGGCTCTTGTCATTCTTAGATAGTATATCTCATGACGCAAGGCGGCTTTGCCCATACGTTCTAAGAGTGGTCCAATGCTAGACGCATGGCCTCCCAATTCGCCTCTTCATCATAAAGCATACCTCTAAGAGTCGGCTCGTAATGTTTAATGGGTAAGACAGCTTCAGCACCGTAAACCATGAGAAATGGAGTTTCACCGGTTGCCCCTTTGGCTGTTGTCCGAATGGCCCATAAGACATGAATTAATTCTTCTGCCCATAAATCACCGGATCTTTCAATCTTCTTCTTAATACCGTCTATGATGAGTTTGTTGAAGGCTTCAACTTGGCCGTTTGCCGTTTGCGAAACAGTTTGAGATCCCTTGATCTCCCAGCCAATTCTTCAGCTGAGGCGTCTCAAACTGAGGGCAATTACCAAACACCGTAGACATAGGCACCCCAAATTGGGTGATGATGTTCTTCAAAATGAAAAAGATGACATACCTTATCTTGATGTTCTTGACCGCCTTTGCCTCCACTCACTTAGTGAAGTAATCCACAACCACTAGAATGTAGCGTTTTCCGCCTGGTGCAGACATGTAAGGACCTAGAATGTCCATTACCCATTTAGCAAACGGGACTGGGCTGTGGATTGCCGTCAGATCAGTAGCCGGACGGTGAATAAGTTTGCTAAATTTCTAACATTCTTCACATTTCTTCACCAGCTCTTTGTCGTCTGCCTTAAGGGTAGGCAAAAAATAATGCCGCCTAGCTCTGACGGCTAAGGATCTGCCGCCTATATGGGACGCGCAGTATCCCGCATGCAAATCTTCGAGAACTTCCTGCCCCTTTTCCTGGGGTGACACACTTCAAAAGAGGCTTCAGAACCACGCCTTGAAGAGTTCTTCATTTCTCATCTCGAAGTTCGCTGCTCGTTTTTTCATGACGGCTGCCTACTGTGGTGAATCAGGGAGCGTGCCGTATATTATGAAAGCTAGGATGCCATCCATCTAGGTAGAGCTTCGGTCCAGAATTCAAATGGGCTCTTCATATATGATTCTTTTTTCAAGAACTTCCCAAAAGACTAACGGAGGCGTATCACAACAGGCGGAGGATGCCAATTTGGGCAAGGCATCCGCCTTGTTGTTGCCGGACCTTGGCACTTGGCTCAGAGTGAACCCTTCAAGTATCCCAACCTCTTCTTTGACCGCCTGAAGATGTTTTATCATTGCGTGATGGGTGGCTTCATATGTACCTTAGTATTGGCTAACGACCAATTGAGAGTTAGAATAGGCGTCAATTTTCGTTGCCCCTGCTGCTTTACACATGCAAATTCCGGCTAGCAGGGCTTCGTACTCCGCCTCATTGTTTGTGGCCTGAAACTTGAACCGTAGTGTACTCATATTTGTCTCCTTCAGGAGATTCATAGATTATGCCTGCACCACAACCGTTCTTTGTAGAGCTCCCGTCTACAAACACTTTCCAAACTTGGTCAAGATTATCCGGAGCCATCGGACGGGTCATTTCAACAATGAAGTCGGCAAACGTCTTTCTCAGTTCGTAAGTGATTTCAAGACTTTGCACTTCAATAGCCCATTTTAGCATTCTTCTGGATGACTCAAAGGTGGACATGGCCAAATGAACCCAGCGTCTAGCTGCTTTCTGACTTTGGTAGCTTCCGCCTGACTTCTTTCCTCGCCGAATGGGCTTCTTTTTTGGATTACCAGCGAGTTTGTGGACAGCGAGATCCGGGCTGACGCCTGGTATCTCTTCCACTTTAAAGGTGTAGGGAATAATTTCAAGCCTTAAAAAATCCCACTAGCTTGAACCCCACTGTGATCATACACTAAAGTACGGTGGCGTCCAAAAGGGAAGTAGATAGAGCAAAAGAGTCGCCAACAAGTTTTTTTTAGGAACTTGTAAACCGTTCACGAGGTGAAGGTTACACCCCTTAACGATCCAAGAGATCGTCAACTCCATAAGGTCATGAACCAAATAAGGGTTCGGGGATGAAGGTACAAATCCAACCTAAAAGAGATTGAACCTGCCCTAATAATAGGCCTCTACTTTATTCTGCTCGTATTTATGTGCGCTTTCTGATTAACATACAATCAATAGGATTAACCCTAAACCTGTATAATCTATGTTGGTTGAATTTAATGCACAAATAAACTATTATTGGCGATCACTTGAATTATAATCACAATTAACCTAAAAAGATTATTAATATCTTATTAAGCGTGATTACAAGTACCAAATTCCCTTTAAACATGCAATAAAGGTGATCAAGCAATAAATAATAAAGAGCATATCAAGCAACATAATAAATAATCAATATCATGAATAATAATTATAATTACAATAATAATAATATCATCATAAATTCAATAATTATAAATTATAACAATTATAATCATGTTAAAGCATAGCAAGATCCTAGGCATGATACTAACAAGATTAATAACAAACCCTAGCATGTCACTAAACAATAAAAATCAAATCTTTAACCCTAACATGATACTAACATGAATTTAATAAATATTAGGAAGAATATAGGGAGCATCGTACTTTTAATCATACTTGATATTAATGTTACCCTAGACATGATACTAGGAATCAAAATAACAATCTAAGCATGATTTCTACATCATAATATCAATTAAACCATTAAAGTACTTACTTGGATGCCTCGTACCTCTTTCACGTCTAGGGCGAAGGCAACTTTGAATATGGCTAGGTGTTTCTAGATCTAATGAATGCGGAATTATTTATTTGAGAAAAGGCTAGTTTAGAAAAAGAGAGAGAGAGAGAATAATCAAGAAAATCTTGATGAGAGTTGGTGATTCGTTGTTGTTGAATCAAAACGGAGTTTTGGATACGATATTTATAGAGAAAATCATCCAAAAAAGATAATTTATCAAAACAGAGTCTGAAGATTACAAATCCACCTTGGCGCCAGCCCTGGCTCATTGGCGCCAAGATCTGCGGCTAGCGCCAGGCGCCAATGCTGGCGTCTGGCGCTAATCCTGATTCCAGGCGCTAATCCTTATTCCAGTCGCCAAGGCCTGGGGTTGGACGCCAAACCGGATTTTAATGCGTTTTCGAAAATCTGATAATTTTACCGTACTGAAAGATAAAATAATATAATTTCAATCGAAAATGCTATTTGATCTGATTAAAACTCTGAAGAGTCCTAATTGAATTAAGAATGATAAAACCTTCTAGAATGTTCTAGAAGACAAAAACCATTCCAAGTTACATTAGGAATGATAAATTATATTAGGCCCTCCCCTAGATCATAGGGTCGTACTTAAAACTCAAACCGGGCCCAGTTTAGTAAATTGGCCATAAATTCCTTAATATTCATCGAAATTAGGCTTATAATATATCGTTGGAAAGGTCTTTGCAAGCCCCATCCAACTATACTACTATTGGACCCATATTATGGACCAAACAAACTGGATTGGCTGTTTTCTTAAAAATAAAGTTTTCAAAAACAGGGAGAAGAGAAAAGAAAAGAAATAAAACCTTCCGCAACACTAGACCTTTCCACACTTTCGTTTCATTCGATTATGATTCGACGTGAAAGGAACTCATCACTAGGTTTGGTATTGGGGAGACACAAATGGTTGTCTACAAAAGGAAAAAATGTCTTTGAATTCTTCCAGCAAAAGGTGCAAGTCTGCACCTATCTTAGTATAAGCAGCCGTCCCCACCTTAAAAGATGGGTTTGGATGTTTGTCATCTAGAGCGAGATCAATGTGCTCTCCGGCTGGATAGGGACGGAGCTCGTCTGACCGCTCTCCTGTCAGTGAATGCTATTTTTTCTCTTTCTTCATCTCCACCAGCTAAGCAGCTTTTCTTTTCTTTGCGGCTGCTAGTGGGGCTGGGATGGCATCCTTGACATGGTCAAGGTCTATTGGCTCTTTCCCTTGGCCGTCTAGGGCCACAGTGTCTTTGACGGTTGAGAGGTAGCACTCCCGGGCCGTCTTCTAGTCCCCGTTGAGAGAACTAACAGAGCCATCATCCCTCTCATACTTGATGAGCATGAGAGAAGGGATGATTACAACCTTGGATTTCTTGAGGGTTGTACAACCTAAGAAGATGTTATAGGCGGTTAGTTCCTCGACGACCAAGAATTTGACGACTAGGTGTCGTCCATTTCCTTTTTCTCCCAGCAGGATAGGTAAGTCGATCATACCGACTGGGTAAACTATCCCACCCCCAAAACCAATCAAGGTGTGGGTAACCAGATGCATGATGTTAAGTATGTGTTTCAGCTTTTGCAGGCACCGGAGACTAATGATGTCCGACGAGCTGCTGGTGTTAATAAGGATTCGCCCAACCAGCTGGTTGGCGACCTTACATTCAACGACGATCGGGTCGTCATGCGGACGGCGGATGGTGTCGCTGTCCTTCTTAGTGATTAGAACGTTTGGGAAGAAGGAGCTAGCTGACGCCTGCTCAGCAGCATCCTTGTTCATGTTTCGAAGATGGCTCTTGATTCCCCGGATGGTACGGCCACCGCATGAGAACCCGCCTTCTATGGTGTAGACCGGCTTCCTATCGGTGTCCGAACTACTAGTAGGCTGGGGTGTCTTAAACGATTGTCCCTTGTTCTTCTTATTAGTCCCTTTAGACTTAGAAAAGTAGGACCATAACATCCCTTTGTTATTCAGACGGTCCAACGCCCGTTGAAGACTGAAGCAGTCGTTGGTGTCACGGCCAACTTCCTCATGGTATTGGCAGAATTTGTTCTTGCTCCGTGACTGGACGAAACAATTCATAGAATTCAGCTTCTCAATAGTCAGCCGATCCTTTATCTCCGTGAGGATGGAGTTGCAATCCTTGTTAAACTCGTACCTAGGGACGTAAGGTTTGAACTCTCTCTTTTTCTTCTGGGATGGCTGGACAGAATCACTAACCGCCCAAACTTCTTTTCTCTTCTTGCTCTCTTATTTCATTTTTGCCGACTTAGCAGACCGGCTTTCTTTTTCCTTGTAAGACTTCTTGGAGTCCGACTGGCTACCAGGCGTGCAGAGGTTGGTTGCTTGAATATAGCTTTCCGCCTTCCTCAAGGCCGCCTGCAGCGTAAATTCCCCTTTTCTAACGAGGTCAAACTTAAAGTTCGACCTGTCTCTCAGACCCTCGAAGAAGTTTGTGAATGCTACCTCGTCAAACAGCCCCTAGATTTGGATTCTAACCAGGTTGAACCGTCTGACATATGAACGTAGCCCTTCTCTCTCACCCAGCTTAACGGTGCTCAAATCAAGGATTGTTTTCTTTGCAAGGATATTCATTGAGAAGTTTTTGGCAAACAAGAAGGCTTGCTTCTTGAAGCAATCAATAGAACCCACTGGAAGGTTGTCAATCCATTGTTGGGCAATGCCCTTCAATGAAGCCAGGAAACATCAACACCAAGTGGCATCGTCCTACCCTTGTAGACACATGAGGTTGGTGTATGCCATTAGGTGGTCTTCTAGGTTAGAGGTACCATCATAAGTACCCACCAACATATTCCTAACCTTGGCCGGTTGTGTTGCCTCGGTTATATTCTTGATGAACGCAAAAGGTTGTTCACCAAGTTTGAGCAGTCAGAGCTTCCATTCTAAAGGTTGGACGCTGTTGAATGCCACCTGACCTCCGAAGGGAGGTGGCTGCATGAATGGGAGGCCATATTGCCCATATTACGTCTGGGGTGCAAATGATACATACCCTATCATCTTCATAGGATCAGTGTGGACGGACTTGCCGCCTGTCCGACTCTCATGTAAGGATAGTGAGTTCCTTACAGAAGTTTCTTTGAAGATGTCTGGAAAGCTTGAGGTGAAGGCTGACTCAGACAGCTGCTGGTGTCTCCTCCGCTCAATGATTTTCCGAGCGTCGAAAATAGGATTCTTTGTGGCTTCCGGCTGATCGTGCCGGGTGTGCCTCTGAGGACCCTTTGGTAAAAGTATCCTGGTCTAGTCAAGTCTTGCTACTACCTTCTCCTTCTCCTTGGGGTGAGGAGTAGGCTGCCTGTCCTTGACCGGCTTCTTCCTCCCATATAGAGGAGTCTTTTTAGCCGGCTGACCCTTGCTGGGGCTAGCCTTCTTTTTGTTGATCATCTCCTTAATTTCACCCTTAAATGAGTTCATGAAATTCATGAGCTCGTCCTGGGTGACTGGGGCTGATCCTCGGGCCTTTTAGGTTTCCCTTTCTGGCCTCCTAGTGGGCCTGCTTCGACCTGCCTTGTCTGTATCACGTTCCAGCTGATCTCTTGAACAAGTGTATTTTGAAATGAATGAGCCATCTTTGGCCACATACATCTCCACATCATCATCATCATCTTGGTCAGTAAAGACCTCTGGCTGATGTACCGGTTGAGGAATGCCTGAACTACCCGGTTGATGAACCGGTTGGGGAATGCTTGTATTACCCGGTCGGGTAACAGGTTGTGGGTTTCTTGGATCATGAGGTGGTACAGACTTATGAAACATCTTTGAGGTATTCTCCCCATAGACGGTGCCAAATGTTTTATGTGTTTTTGTCCCTCGGGAGAGTTACGTCACAAAGTCTGGTCCGGCGTTAGCTGTACCTGGAAAACAACGGAGACTCCGGTTGGTTGGAGCTCCGCCTCCGGCGATCAAGTTAGTAACTTGAATAGGAGTAAAAAAGGTGCGGAAATTAAGGCGAATATCTGCTCGGATTCAAAGCTCAAGATGTCTTTATCAAAAATTAATTGTGTAATAAATGGTAAAACGTTGTCCTCAAAATGGAGGGAATCTCCCTATTTAAAGGGTCCTTAGGAATTGTGTCCCTGATAAGGTCATCTAGCCCTAATCATTGGTGGGATGCGCCGCATTGCGACTTTCACAAGATTTAGGCCATGAAGGCCGCCTTTCTCTCAATTCTTTGGAAGGCCACGTGTCAAGTAGAGGTTGGTTCATTTTGGACTAACCCTAAGCTGCCACGTGTCATTCTCTTATTGGACCACGTGGCGGGGTAAATTACCATAAACAGTATTCTCTGGCTTGTAGAAGACTATCACAGCGGAAATTAGAGGCAGTTACAGGCGTAGCAGTCTTCAGGCGGTATCCCCTAGCTCGAAGAAGATTGTCAAAGCTCTTTGTTCAGAGACGCGTTGACATATCAACATCAAAATAACAAGTTAGCGTTCCTTAGCTTGTGGAAGGTTATCACAACGACAAATGCTGCAACAATTCGGTTACTCTAGAGACCTGTCCTTGACAGTGCAATATACGCGTTTCTTAACTCTTTTATCTGTTTAACTAACGCTAGTTTGCAGGTATTAGCGTTACAAGAATGATTTGGCATCGGAGAACGCTCTGAATCATTCTCCGTCCTTATCGATACTTTGACTTTTGTTTTCGAAACTTGTGTTTCTCCATACTTAGTCAAAGTGGGGGCTTCTATAGACACCTATTTGTGTCTCCCCAAAACCAAACTTAGTGATGAATACCTTTCACGTCGAATCATAATTGAATGAAGTGAAAGTGTGGAAAGTCTAGTGTTGCGGTTAGTTTTTATTTCTATCATTTCTCCCTGTTTTTGAATACCTATTTTATGAAAATTGAAAATCCAGCTTAGTTTGGTGCATATAAAGGATCCAATAATAGTGTAGTTGGATTGGGTTCGAAAAGATCTTTCTAATGATATATTATAAGCCCAATTCCGATGAATAATGATGAAGTTATGGTCAAATTACTAAACTAGGCCCGGTTTGATCTTTATATGCGGTCCAATAATCTAGAGGAGGGCCGATTATGAAGTATCATTCCTAATGCAATTAGGATTGATTATAGTCTTGTAGAATCTTCTAGAAGGTTCTTTTAAATCCTAATGTGATTAGGATTGATAGTTGAGTTTTATGAGTTTATTATTCCTCTTCAAATTCCAATTAATTTTTTATCTATTTCGGATTATTTACATTATAAATAGCGTCCTTAAACCTCCATTTTTATTCACCAAATCTCATCAAGAATTTCTTGATTCTCTCTCTCTTATTCTTAACCAACTTTACACAAACGAAATTCCGCATTCACATGATATAGACACACCTAGCCCAATTCTAAGTTGCCTTCGCCCTAGACGTGAAAGGTCTGGTATTTCTAAGGGTTTGGTCCCAAATCTCTATTTCAATTATTTAATTTAGTTGCTATGATTTTATATTTTCCTTGATATTACTAACGTGTGTATTTTGTTATTAGAAAGAGGTACGAGGCATCCAAGTAAGTCCTTTAATTGCTTTACTATAGAAATTATGTTTAGATTGTTAATTTGATTCCTAGTATCATGTTAGGATGTTTTCCCTAGTATCATGTAGGATGCTTTCTTTAGTATGATGTTTAGGGTAAAGAATATAATGTCAATTATGATTTCTGTGATGCTTCCTATTTTCTTTCCTAACAGCATGTTAGTATCATGTTCGGGTTAAAGCTTTGATCTTTGTTGTTTAGTGATATGCTAGGGTTTCTTATTAATCTTGTTAGTATCATGCTTAGGATCTTGCTATTATTATGCTTTAAAATGATTAGTATTATGATTATTGTTATTATTATGATGATTATTGTTGCTTGATTATATTTATTGTTATTGCTTGATCGCACCTTTTATGCATGTTTAAAGGGAATTTATACTTGCAATCACGCTTAATAAGATAACTAATAATCTTGTTTAGGGTTAATTTAATTATAAATCGAGTGATCACCAATAATTGTTTTATTTGTGCCTTAATGTTCAACCAACATAGATTAAACAGGTTTAGGGTAAACCTATTGATTGCATGTTAGTAAGAAAGCACACATTAATACGAGAAGAATAAATTAGAGGCCTATTATTAGGGCAAGTTCAATCTCTTTTAGGTTGAATTTGTACCTTCATCCCCGAACTTCCAGTCATGGTTCCAGACCTATTGGATTTGACAATCTCATGGATCGTTAAAGGGTGTAACCTTCACCCTGTGAACGGTTTACAAATTCCTAAAACTTGTTGGCGGCTCTTTTGCTCTAGCTTCTTTCCCTTGGAAACCACCGTGCTTAAGTGTATGATCACAGTGGGGTTCAAGTTTGTGGTAATGCTTGAAATATTCCCTACAGTCGGCGTTCTCATTCTCAGCGGAAGCCTCGGCCTTCTTTGTCGTTTCAGGAGGCTCAATGGCAGCAGCTTCAGCCTTCTCAGCAAATCTAGCACTTTCAGGGTCAGTGGCAACAACCTTCATCTTCCTAGCATTCACGGTTTGAGTTCAGGCCAATCATTACTCTTGTGGACCAGGGTTTATACTCAGTTCCATTGTCTAGGGCGCTGCCTCCACCGGTGCAGGGAGTATTTTTAGTTCCATTGTTTGGGACGATGCCTCTACCGACGCTTCCTACCTCTTGGAGTTAGCCTACGCCGTTTCCCAGCTGGACTGGTCCTGCTTTGAGTTTGTCTTCTATTAGAGCTATAGAGACTAGTAGGGATACTACTCCTCATACCCGGATGATAGAGAGACTCTTTGGTCTACAGTTCCCGTATTCGCAGGCTGCAGATGACACTGATCCTAACTCTTCTAGTTTTGTAGATTTTTAACCGAGGGTTTTTATTATGTACTTTGATTGATGACACTTGACACTATTTATGCGTCATGACTCCCTTTTTATATTTTATTCACACTTTATGCATTTACTAATGTGTGTATTAGTGTGTGCTTGAGACTCATTGTGTGTGATGTGTATTTATTAATGACGCGAGAAAAATCGTAAGTGGAGGGTACCGACCATCCCAAAAAGAAAAACAAAAATGAAAAATTGGACAAATTTTGCAATTTTCCTCAAAAGAAAAAGTAATAAAAATGAAAATGGGACAAGTTTTACAACTTCGCCAAAATAAAAATAAAAACGGGACAAATTTTATAATTTCCTCAAAAGAAAAAGTAATAAAAATGAAAATGGGAAAAGTTTACAACTTCCCCAAAATAACAAGAAAAGAAAAATAAAATTAAAATAAAATAAAAATAAAGACAAAATAAAAAATAAAAAATAAAATAAATGGAGAATTTTATTAGGAATGAAACTCTCGAAAAACAAGATTAGAAGATAAACAATGAAGGAAAAACAATAAAAATCCGGATAAAAACAATAAAGTATGGTGGCATCCAAAGGGAAAGAGATAGAGCAAAAAGAGTCGCCAACAAGTTTTTTTAGGAACTTGTAAACCGTTCACGAGGTGAAGGTTACACCGCTTAACGATCCAAGAGATAGTCAACTCCATAAGGTCTTGAACCAAATAGGGTTCGGGGATGAAGGTACATATCCAACCTAAAAGAGATTGAACCTGCCCTAATATTAGGCCTCTACTTTATTCTGATCGTATTCTTGTGCGCTTTATGACAAACATGCAATCAATAGGATTAACCCTAAATCTGTTTATCTATGTTGGTTAAATATTAATGCACATATAAATCTATTATTGGCGATCACTTGAATTATAATTAAATTAAGCCTAAACAAGATTATTAATTATCTTATTAAGCGTGATTACAAGTACAAATTCCCTTTAAGCATGCATAAAAGGCGTGATCATACAATAACAATAAATATATATCAAGCACATATTAATAATTAAAATAATAATCAAAATAATCATAACTATCATAATCATGTTAAAGCATAATAATAATAGCAAGATCCTAGGCATGATACTAACAAGATTAATAAAAAACCCTAGCATGTCACTAAACAATATAAATCATAGCTTTAATCCTAACATGATTCTAACAATCATAAATATTAGGAAGAACATAGGAAGCATCATACTTTTAATCATACTTAATATTAAAATTACCCTAGACATGATACTAGGAATATCATAATTAATAACAACCTAAGCATGATTTCTACATCATAAAATCAATAAAAACTATTAAAGTACTTACTTGGATGTCTCGTACCTTTTTCTAATAACAAAATACACACGTTAGTAACTTCAAGGAAAATAATAAACAAACAATTAAATCAAATAATTGAAAGAGAGATTTGGGAAGAAACCCTCAGAAAATAAAACCTTTCACGTCTAGGGCGAAGGCAACTTCGAATTTGGCTAGGTGTTTCTAAGTCTAATGAATGCGGAATTTTTATATTTGAGAGAAGGCTAGTTTAGAAAAGAGAGAGAGAGAGAGAGTAATCAAAAAAGTCTTGATGAGAGTTGGTGAATGAAAACAGAGTTTTTAGGAGACTATTTATAGAGAACAATCAGCCAAAAAGATAAAAAAATCAAAACAGAGTTCTGACGCGGAAAACCAGGTTAGCGCCAGACGCTGACGTTAGCGCCAGGCGCTAAGGCTAGCGTCAAGCGGCAAGCGTAGCGTCAGGCGCTACTGCTGGCGTTTGGCGCTGACTAAATTTTCAACGCATTTTCTTAAAATCAGATAGAAATTGTCGTACAGGAGGATAAAATCGTATTTTCCTCAAAAAGTTCTTTTATTCTGATAAAAACTCTAAAAAGTCAACAAAAGTCAATTTATTAATGCTAATTGAACTAGGAATGAAAAGAACCTTCAAGAAGGATCTAGAAAACTAAAACTATTCATAATTGCATTAGGAATGATAAATCCAAATTAGACCCTTCTCTAGATCATTGAGCCGCATATAAGGCTCAAACCGGGCCTAGTTTAGTAATTTGGCCATAACTTCCTCAATATTCATCGGAATTGGGATTATAATATATCGTTGGAAAGATCTTTTAAATAACTATCAAATTACACTACTATTGGACCATATCATGAACCAACCAAACAAGATTGGCTGTTTTCTTAAAATAGGTTATCAAAAATAAAGAGAAGAAAAAATAAATTAAAACTTTCCGCAAGACTAAACTTTCCACACTTTCACTTTATTCGATTACTATTCGACGTGAAAGGTACTCATCACTGGGTTTGGTTTTGGAGAGACACAAATGGGTGTCTACAGAAGCCCCCACTTTGACTGAGTTTGGAGAAACACCAGTTTCGAAAACAAAAGTCAAAGTATCCATAGGGACGGAGAATGATTCAGAACGTTTTGCTATCCTAAATCACTCTTGTAACGCCAATACCTGCAAACTAGCATTAGTTAAACAAATAAGAGAGTGAAGAAACGCGTATCTTGAACCATCGGGAATACGTCTCTGAAAGTAACCAATTTGCTGCCACTTTATTGTTTTTTCGACGACCTCCTGCAAGCTAGAGAATACCATCCCGCTTGAAAACCGTTACGCTTGTAACTGCCTCCAATTTCCGCCTTGATAATATTCCACAAACCAGGGAACACTATCGAAGATTGCTTCGCTTGAAATGATCCTCTTCTGCTTTGTGGCCATCTTCCACATCTTAGGGAACGCTGCCGAAGATATCCTCGCTTGAAGCTATCCTCATTTGTTGAGATACTTTTCCAAAGGAAATTACCGAAGATCTCCGCTTGTCGATCTTTAAAAAGCTCGCTTGAACTTTGCTTCCACTATGCCTGTACATCGGCGCTTTTGCTGCTTTTGAACTTGTATGTGGGTGCCTATTGCGAATGAACAGGTATATCTGTGCCTTTTGCGAATGAGCCAATGCTTAAGCGCTTTAAGCTAAGTGAGACGATCTTTCATCAGGCCGATCACTATATGTATCAAGCCGATTACTAAAAATCATGTCAAATTACTTAGAGGGGCTAATTGGCGTACCAAGGAACCAAAAATATATTGCAAAAGGTTAGAACAACTGTACTGAGTGGCTAAACATTCTGGCGCCGCTGAAATATCATCAGCGCCACTTATCTGGCTGTAGCGCCAGACGCTAGAGCTAGCTCGAGGCGCTAAAGCCTATCGACTGAAGCCAAGGTCTGACGCTTGGCGCTATAGTCGGGTTTTCCTTAAATACCCTTCTCTTCTTCATTTTCGTTGTTTCTCGTCGCGTTTCTTGCTCGAAAATTTCCAGAACTTCATTTGATCCGCTCTTGCTCGTTTTTCAACCAAATTCGCTCAAATTTGTTGCAAATCAAAGCTCATTTCATCCATTTTCCCTATCTATGTAAGGTTTCTTCAAACTCACACCAGTTTTAATAAATTTTGCATGTGTTTATTCACGAATTTCTTAAAAATTCGAAATTTAGAATGCTAAATTCTCTTTGTTTGTCAAATTTTATGCCATGAAATTGCTTGATTATTTTTATATATTGCCTTGGGAGTAATTTGAGACTTGTTTGACTCAATTTGGTGAAGAAATGAACGAATTGCCATTGTTGAACCTCTTAAGGTCAGGAATACAATGTGGCTTGTTCTTGATGTTTTTGCTTGTAATTCTTGTCCAATTTGTCACAATAATTACTATAGTATTTCAAGAAATTGTTTGATTGCTTGAAAAATGTCGTTATACTCAATTTGAATTTGTGCCCTGTTTTAGTACTACGTACTCTGTTTTTTTGCGAACATAGTATCATGCGGCTAGGCGAACCTTAGATACTATATAACCTTAATTTATGAGAATTTTGCACAATGTAGCATGGCTAGACAACGAGTTTCGGGTTCACGGTCCCAAGACATTCGACAGGAGCATGAGCCCGTAGAGAATGATGCCGAACCGTCCACTTCGCTCAGCCGACTCCCCGAGTGGGATGAGCAGACCTTGTACTTTTCTCCCGTCCATCACATTTCTGAGAGGGTGAGACCGGGCATCACTGTTGGGAGGACGCGCTGTCATGGTTCCGGTTGTGACGACTTGGGCGATCTGTACAAGTTGTACATCGCTAGAGACGATCAGACGAGACTTCTATGGGAGTCTTGCGGGCTTACTGCGCTGTTAGAGACCTCCGAGGCAATGGTTGCCTCTAGCGTAGGTCATCATGTAGTTCGTGCTCTAGTGGAGTTCTTTTGGGACACCACCAACACTTTCCACTTCCCCTGGGGTGAGATGATGGTAACTCTTACGGACTTTAGTCTCATCACAGGACTGGAGTTTAGCTCCGTGCCAGTGCCGTTTGACAGCGGGATCGATGTCTTTTCTCCTGAGGTCGAGGAGCTGTTGGGTCCGATTGCTATTCAGGCTCGAGCTGAGGTAGAGTCGATTCAGTTCAGTTCTAGGGGAATTCGTCGCTCGACTCTAGCAGCGGCTTTCGACGATGGCGCGATTACCCGAGAGCAGCGAGTGCGCATCTTTGCACTTATCTTGCTGTCAAGGACGTTCTCCCCTAACAAGGGTAGTAGGGCGCTGCTTTACTACCTTCCTGCCGTCCGCGATCTACACTGGATCGGGACTTATGACTGGGCCAGCTTGGCTTATGCTGATTTCATTCGAGTGCTGTAGGACTCGTGTCGACATCGATCCTTTGGGGGGAATGTTGTTTTGTCCGACTTTTGGAGGGTCGTAGAGGTAAATCTTATTCCCTATAAAGTTTAGCTCTACATTTTAGTTACCTTTTGCTGATAACTTTAGCTTCTTGTAGATCTAGTTCTACGAGTACTTCCCCTCAGCTGCGCCGGCGAGACCGTCGTCGCGCAGGCTTCCAGTTAGCGCTTCTTGGGGCAGCCGTCATGTGGGGATGTCCACTGCATATGTCCGAGATTAGATCATCTCGGTATGATTCTTTTCTTATTTGACATTTTGTGATGCCTTAGATAGATTCTTTTCTGTTCGACGCTCTTTGCAGGAGCTTGAGGTGCTGTACCGACCGTGGGTTTACCTGGCACTCCCTGGGTTAGCCGCGTAGTATTATGCTTAGCATCGCTATTTCTTAGGGGCCTATGGAGTGGCTGCATATCTTGGAGAGAGGGTTTCTATTCAACATTCCTCCCATACCTTTGTCGTTCCTACTACTCCACCATGTCACATGTTTAACGCCATGAGGTTGGTGAGCATGTCAGAGGGAGCTGGTACCCCTTGGCGATCTTACACGACTCCTGGGCGATGCTATGGGGAGGAGCTACTACCGTTGTTAGCTCCTGTTCCTACACCTGCTGAGGATATGGCGGTACGATTTTTTAGCTTTTACCTTTCGTTAAGTAGCCCCCAAGTGATACTTGACTGATTTTGTTTTGCCTTGTCAGGACGATGCTGCAAAGTTCGTCTCACCCTGTATGTCTATCCATTATCAAGGGACATATGGGCCGATTGAGTATATGATTCCTTCGGCTCCTGAGGACGAGCGCTTTGTGGAGCGGTCGATTCCTCGCCACCAGACTCAGGTAAGCTTGTTTATTTGCAACTTTTGTCCATATATGTTATGCATGTTTACTAACTTATTTCTTTGACAGTTCTCACGCGAGGTGGTTTCGGCGATGGCACGATGCATATATGCCTTCCGGAGCCAGCTTGTTCATATGAGGAACGTGGCTACCTACCGTCGAGACGACGCCGTTAAGGAGGTACCTTCTCTTCTTATGTTTTGCATCACCGTTTCTATTTGGGCTGCTTTTGATTTTATTTTCTTTTGCAGGGTCAGCCCATTCCTTCTCGTACCCACACAAGACCTGAGGCGCGGAAGGATCTGGCGAGGTCTAGCTCGAGACGTCGCCGAGCTGGTTCAGGTGATAGGGGCAGTCGTTAAGAGGCTGCCCGTACCGAGGCGGTACAGGGCTCAGGCTCTTCATCTGAGGGTGCACATGCTGCGCCGATAGGCCAAGGAAAGGCTACCTCGGATTTTAGGAGTGGTGGGATATACGAAGTTGGCTCGTCATCGCAGCAGCCTCCGCAGCCTCAGCCTGAGGTTGATCTTGGGTGGACGGGTCCTGTGTTGAGCTTTCCTCCTCCCACGGAGACTAGAGCTGGTGCTAGAGCTGGAGCTGGTGGAGAGGTTACTCCTCGTACGGTGGAGTTTTATACGATGATGGGTATATGTCCCCCGGCGCCATAGCTTATTCCTGTGCTTTTTATTATTTATTTTGACATTGTATAAAACTTTGCCTTAGACACATTTTTTAGACATGTTTGTATATACTTACTATTATGAGTTTATTCCTTATTTATCATGTTTTTCATTTTTTATTATGTGCATGTTTGTGTGTGTAAGGAAATGTGACAAATAATTTTGCGCAAAAATTCCGTCATTTTATTATTGATAGAGGGTATCCGACTTTCTCCCCCGAAAAGAAAAATGAAACTTGGAAAAGTCAAATAAAATATTGGATGTATAAAAACTTTGAAATTAGTCTAAATAAAATTTAAAAAAAATAATATAACTAATATAATAAATATAATAATTAAAAGAGAGGAGTAAATGAATATTTAGAAAAAGATAAGGAAACCGTAAAGTCATTAGCAGACTCGAATTAAGTTAAAAACGTGGTTTTTTAGAAAGCGCGTACGATGAGGCATATTGGCGCCAGCTAGCGCCACGCGTTTTGGTGTAGCTCCAGGCGCTACACTTAGTGTTTGGCGCCTGGCGTCAGGCGCCAATAGTTGGCGTCTAGCGCTAAAGCCTGCCCAGCCGATTCTCTTCATAATTTAAGCAAATAAAATATTTCTTAGCTTTTAGAAAAATAACATCATGTTTCTAGTCACCAAGAGTTTCACCAACTACACCCATGAATGGTGTCGGTCTCTTAATGCCAAAGAGAGAAAAGAATTAGATGTGTTTCACTTGGGGGGTATTTATGGTATCAAAGGGGTAGATCTTGATTCAGATTTTATTCATACCGCTTTAGAATATTGGGATGTAGATACTCATTGCTTTAGAATAGGGTATGATGAAATTAGCCCTTTGCCGGAAGAATTTAGTGCTATTTTAGGTTTCCCTGCAATAGATCTTGTAGTAATCCCTAGGATAAATGAACATTATTATAAGGATTTTGAACGCTTCTTCAATTTAAAAGACAGAGATCTATAAAAAATAGTGGATGGTAACATAGTTAATTTGAAAGAATTTGCTCGCCATTATTTTGATAGGCCTTACTCTGAATCCTTCCATGTTTATAGAAGAAGGGCTTTCTTGTTTTGTATGCTTAATCAATTTTTTCTTACTAGTGGTAAAAATAATGAGGGTCAATCAATTATATCCACTGTATTAGAACAAATTGAATCAGGGAGAAATCCAATGCCTTTAATAGTTGGAGAGACTATGCTTAGTCTTGATGAATTAAAGAGGAATCCAAAAGCACCTTTTCGGGGCTCTCCAATTTTGTTACAGGTAGAAAAATAATATTTTTATTTACAGAAATCAAAAATATATTTTTGTATAGTAATAATAATTTATTTGCATTGCAATTTTTTTTTTACAGATATGGCTAATGGAAAGACTAGAGTTAATTAGCCCTCTAGACAACATTGAGAAGTATACTCCATATTACTTCGTGAGGAGGAAGAAACGCTTCTCTAAGATGGGGCGCCATGAATGGAAGAAGGTCTTTGAATCTTGCAATTTTGCCATCAAGTGGGTCATCCCTTGGTGGAAAATAGAAAAGATGGTTGGTGTAAACAAGCAACCATTCTGCTGTCTTCCAAGCTTGTCCCGTATGACTTTTTACTATCCCAGCAGGGTAAAAAGACAATACAGCCTACATCAGACTATTCCTTCTTGAGATCTTTGTCGTCTCTACGAGTTCCCTATCTCCTAGGAAGTAGACAAGTTTAATGCTTATTGGAGCGCTAGACCTTTATGGGAGGTAATTACCCAAAAGGTTCCTCCTTCCTTGCCCAATGATGTGAAAAAGTGGCTTCTGAAGAAACCTACGAAGGACATGATGAAAAATCAGAGCAAAACTGATGTGAAGAGTCGTCTTGGTGACAAAGTGGTTCGTGTTAAGAAACGCTTAGGTGAAAGAATTGAGTTCAAAACACCTGTAATGACTAGGAAGAAGAGTATTGCAAAAGATAAGGGAAAAAGGAAAGCTGACATTACAGAAAAGAAAGCTTGGGTAGAAAAGAAGCATGGAGTTTTACTTGAGGGGGAAACTATTTACTCCAAGATTGAATGTAGGTCCTCTAAAGGATGCCTACTAGATAAAGTTATGGATGAGGAAGAAGAAGCAGACAAAAATAGAAAAAGAGCTAAGAAAGGGAAAGAAGATTAAGAGCATTGCTTAATTTCCAATTATTAGACTTAGTTTATTTTTTTATTTAAAGTTAATTTATTTAAGCTTTAATTATATTCAATCAATAATGTAATTTATTTTATTGATAAAATTTCAGCTTTTTAATTAAGTTATTTACTTAAAATTTATTTTTATTAAAGCAATGAAAACCGAAAAATTCATTTTCCAGAAATTTTTTCGAGTACGGAAGTCGAAAATTTTCCGAAAAACACCGAAATGTTCCCAGAATTTTAACTGTTAGTTGGCGCAACCAATCTGCGACTGGCGCCGGTTGTGGCAGTCTGGCGTCAGGCGATGGACGTCGTCGTCTGGCGCTGACGATCATCGGCTGGCGCCATAATTTTTTCTGTGACACCGATGTTCTGTCGATCTTTTTTCGAATTTTTAATTAATTCTGGGATGCTAGATTTTTAAAAAATAAAGTGGCCGCACCCGTAAAGGGTTGCCTACGTATCCTTTCTTAAGGAATTAGGCCAAACGTAGCTCTCTTGAGTATCCTACTCAAGTGGTTATGGGTAGTATTTCTTAAGTTGGTCAAGATTTGTCATGTTTGAGAAAGACTCTCTAGACATGGTCAAATCGAACATACATATTAGTGTGTGCTTTATTTGTGAGTGCAAGTGACATGCTTTGACTCTTGTGTATGACCATTAGACTAAGTGCTTAGACTTAATTAAGTACTAAATAAGGCTACCATCATTAACAAAATGACCTAACTGATTAATAAACTGTTTTATTAGACTCGTCGTGATGACTCGAGCAAGAAATTGAACTGTCACTAAAGCAACAGGACTGTCGCCGCACCTTGCAATGTAGCGCTAGACGACAAAGTTGTCGCTCGGCGCTACACAACAACGTTTAGCACCACAGTCCAGATTTTTTCGCCATTGCTGGAACATCGATCTGGGACTGTTTTAAGTTTTTTTACTCTACGGGGACATGCCTAAAGTCGTACTAAGTAAGTTTTGATTAATTTATTAATCTTTAATTATTCTAATTAGTTAGGCAAAGTCCTTTTAGTCATTAATTATTTTATTTATACTTAATTACTTGTTAAACAAACGATTAGGAAAAAACATAGAGTATGCACAACAAATAATGCACAAGTAGTCAATTAGTCACAATATGATGCAATGAGTTTGCAACCTAACCATGGCTCTAGTTCTCTAATGTTTAGGATATGTGTTAGTCAAAGAGGGTCCATGGTTTTTAGTCTTGATTCCCCGCGCGGAAGCCTTACCTTTTGAAGGGTTGGCGCGTGTGGATGGGACACCGCGATTTAAACTCGCTTCCATAGTTTGATGAATTCAACATTCTCGGATGTACCCTTTGTTGCTCTGAGCGTTCGATTGGGTAGATGGAGCATGAATTCCCAGAGGGTTATGTTCTTATGTAGAACACATATAGGTTTCAGAAAAAAGAGAAAAACTCAATCAGGAAGTGGAATCGAGCCAACAGGGCTAGAACCAGTCAAAACAAGAAGGCAGAGTTCTTGCTCGGTATTGGAAGAACTTGGCGCCAGACAACAGAGTCTGTCGCTAGAAAATAGCTCCATCGCCAGATGACAAGATTGTTGCCAAGCGACGAGGCCATTTTTCAGACAACAAACATTGTTTTCAAGATGCTAGTTCCTGCATGCCTCAGCAGCTTTCGGTGTTCTTTGTTTTTTTCAAGTTTTCGCAGTATTATTTCGATTCTAGTTGTGAAAGATATTTCTCAAATTTCCTACGTGTAAAAATTCTATGTTTTTTACTCATTACGGATGGTCTTTCCAATGAGAACCTATTTTTATGCTTATACCAATAATGTTAATCAAAATTACGCACATGAAATACTTAGAACTTTTCGAGTCTCATCCACTCATTCTAAATCATTGCCAAAATAAATTTTAGGAATTAAAACATAAATCCTCCCTAGTGGAGTCGCAAAAAAATCTAGGGAATATTTCAAGCATTACCCTAAACTTGAACCCCACTATGATCATACACTTAAGCATGGTGGTGTCCAAAGGGAAAGAAGATAGAGCAAAAGAGTTGCCAACAAGTTTAGGAACTTGTAAACCGTTCAAAGGTGAAGGTGACACCCCTTAACGATCTAAGAGATCATTAACTCCAATAAGTCTTGAACCAAGACTGGAAGTTCGGGGATGAAGGTACAAATTCAATCTAAAACATAAAAAACTCGCCCTAACAATAGGCCTCTACTATATTCTTCTTGTATTCATGTGCACTTTCTGACTAACATGCAATCAATAGGTTAACCCTAAACCTGTTTATCTATGTTGATTGAATATTAATTCACAAATAAAACTATCATTGGCGATCACTTGAATTATAATCAAATTAACCCTAAACAAGATTATTAATTATCTTATTAAGCATGATTTCAAATACAAATTCTCTTTAAACATGCACAAAAGGCGTGATCAAGCAATAACAACAAATATAATCAAGCAACATAATAATAATCATAATAATAATTATGGCAATTATAAAAATAATCATGTTAACGTTGAAGCATAATAATAGCAAGATCGTAGACAGGATACTAACAAGATTAATAACAAACCCTATCATGTCACTAAACAATAAAATAAAAGCTTTAGCCCTAACATGATACTAACATGATATTAGGAAGGAAAATAAGAATCTTTCTAGAAATCATAATTATAATAGAAAATATTTATTATTACCTAAACAGATATTAGGAAGTAATAAAACATCCTAACATGATACTAGGAATTAAAATAATAATCTAAGATGATCTTTATATCAAAATACACATGTTAGTTACTTCAAGGAAAATAAAATAAACTATTAAATTAAATAATTGAAATAGAGATTTGGGACCAAACCCTCAGAAATATCAAACCTTTCACGTCTAGGGAGAAGACAAGTTCAAACTTCGCTAGTTTTGTCTAGTGCTAATGTACGAGAAATCGTGTTTGTAAACGGCTAGGCTAGAAAGAGAGAGAGACAAAATAAGCTTTAGCTTAGAGAAAAAAGAGAATTAGAGAATTCTGGTTATTAAAAAATGGAGGCCCATGGACCCTATTTAAAAGAAAATAGTTCGGAATCGATAGAAACGAATCAGAGTTCGAAAAGGAATAAAACACGATTTTGTTGCCAGCGACAAGCTTTGTCGCCAAGTGACGAAACTGTCGTTTGCCGATGTAGAAGGTTTTCCATGCGTTTTCTTCGCGGAATCTACTTTTTTATAAAAGCAAGTCGTAAAATTCGTACAAAGGGTAAAAACGTAATTTCATTTAAAACTCTTCATTTATTCCAAATAAAACTCATAAAACATAATTATCAATCCTAATTCCATAAGGATGTAAAGGAACCTTCTAGAAGACTATTATCAATCCATATTGCATAACTTCCTAGATTAGTATTTTGTCCATAACTTCCTCACTATTCATCGGAATTGGGCTTAAAATATATCGTTGGAAAGCTCTTTTCGAGCCCCTCCAATTACACCATTATTGGATCCTTTCCATGGAGAAAACTAAATTGGATTGGCTATTTTCATAAAATAGAGTAGGTTTTCAAAAAAAGAAAGAAAGATTTTTTAATAAAAACTAACCACAACATTAGACTTTCCACACTTTTACTTCATTCGACTATGATTCGACGTGAAAGGTATTCATTACTGGGTTTGGTTTTGGGGAGACACAAATGGGTCTCTACACATGTGTCAGACACAGATTACTCCAAATTGGACCAATCTCCACTTGACAAGTGTTATTCCCATAATTTGGGAAAAAAATGCGGCCTTAAGGGCCTAAATCTCAAGAAAGCCGTAATTCGGTGCCGCAACCCATAAAATTAGGTCAGAGTGACCTAATAAGGGGCACATATACCCATGATCTTATAAATAGTAAGATTCTCCCCATTTTGGGGACATCTAGAATTTTTTACAGCATACCCTACATTCTCTCACATCTGATTAAACACCTGATCTCGAAATCCTAGAAGTACTTTTACCTTTCTACACTTTTTACATTCTCCAACACGTGCTAACTTGATCGTCAGAGGCGAAGCTCTAACCACTCGGAGTCTCTGTTATTTTGCAAATACAGGCACCGCTGGACCAATCTTTGAGCTAACTCTCTCGAGGGATAAAAACACCCAAAATACTAAACACTCCTCCAATTGTTCATACTCAAACAAACGGTTACTTTAATCACACAAAAGTTATGCATAAGCTCCTACATGCCTCGGCAGGTTTCTGTGTTCTAGAGATTGTCCGATTCTCGTAGTGTTTTCGATTCTTGTTGTGAAAGATAATTCTTAAATTTCCTACGTGTAAAAACCTTAAACCCTGAACCCATGTTTTGGACGAATTACGGATGGTCTTTCCAATGCGGACCTTTTTATGCGTATGCAACAATATTAATCAAAATTACGCACATGAATATTACAAACGTTTCAATTATTATCCACTCATTTTAAATCATTGCCATAATAAATTTTAGGAATTAAAATAGAAATCCTTCCTAGTGGAGTCGCCAAAAACTATATGGAATATTTCAAGCATAAAGTTTGAGCCCCATTGTGATCATTCACTTAAGCATTGTGGCGCCCAAAGGGAAGGAAGCTAAAGTAATAGAGTCGCCAACAAATTTTAGAAACTTGTAAACCGTCCATGAGTTGAACACACCTCATTCACGTTCACAGAGATCACTAACTACATAGTTGTCTTGAACCATGACTGGATATACGGGGATGATGGTATGAATCCAACCTAAAAGAGATTGAACTCGCCCTAAACAGGCCTTTACTTTGTTCTTCTCATACTCATGTGCGCTTTTTGATCAATATACAATCAATATATTAATCCTAAACTTGTTTAATCTATGTTAATTGATTATTAATGCACAAATAAATCTATTATTGCCATCACTTGAATTAAAATCGTATTAACCTGAATAAAATTATTAATTATCTTCTTAAGCGTGATTTCAAATACAAATTTCTTTTAAATCTGCAAAAAAGGGCGTGGTCAAGCAATAACAGTAATAATATCAAGCAACATATAAATATTAACACAACAAATCATCATCATCATCATAACAATCTCATCAAATCGTAATAATATTAGCTAGATCCTAGACATGATACTAACATGATTAATAACAAACCCTAGCATGTCACTAAACAATAGAAATCAAAGCTTTATCCTTACATGATACTAGAAATCATAAAGACATTCTAACATAATATTAGAAATTGTACAGACATCATATCATGATACTAGGAATTAATATGATTATATAATCATGATTTCTATATCAAAAGAATAGTTAAGGAATTAAATTACTTACTTTGATGTGTCATACGTCTTTTTGTCAAAACAAGACACACATTAGTAACTTTAATGAAAATATTAAACATTAAATCTAATCAAAGAATTGAAACATAGATTTTGGACCAAACTCTCAAAACTATCCAACCTTTGATGTTGAGGTCTAAGGCAACTTCGAGTTTGGTTAAGTATTTCTAAGTCTCACAAAGGACGTATGATATATAATTTGAAAAGGTATAGAAAAGGTTTAGATAATCAAGAGAGAGAAAGAATAACCTTTATCTTAAAGAGAGAATATATGATGATTGTGGGTGATTGAAAACGGAGAAAAATCGTTCCTATTTATAGGGAAAAACGGCCGAAAACGATAAAAAAGAGTTAGAATTCAAATTAGAATTAAATCTTTTTCGCTCGACGCGTCAAATCTATCAAGGCGCGATAAAAATAGTTTTTTAACAGAATTTTGTTTTTATCAGATCTTTTTATCCAACAACCAAAATAAGGAAAATAATATGTTGTTAGAAAGATCTTGAAGTCTAATTTCCAATCCAATTATAATGAGATTAAAATCTTTTTGTAGAATAAAAGATATGGCAAAAATAGTGTAAGGGTGTTAGTTTTTGATAAAGTTTGGTATTTCTTTCATATCTTTTTCGTTATAGCTCGGAATTGATATTATAATGAATAATTGGAAAGATAATTTCAAGGGATATTTATTTGAATAAAAATTAAAAGGTATGAAAATAATATCCGACTTTCTTTGAACGTCTTTCAATTTGAATAGAGTTAGGACTTTCAAAAAGAGATTGTTTATTTAATTTCAAACTCTTTAATCTTATCTTTTGAAAAAGGATAATAAAGAAATTTTAGAAACTTATAGAAGCTTCTAATTAATCCTTATTGTTATAGTAATAAAATAATGATTAATGGACCCTCCATATGATCATTGGGTCCGTGTAGAAAGCTCGGTTTGGATCCACTTTAGTATTTTGACCATAACTTCCTTGTTATAACTCGAAATTGGGCTTATAATATATCGTTGGAAAGCTCATTTCAAGACCTACCCAAATACACAATTATTGTACCCAAATTATGAATTAAAATAAACTGGTTAAGATGTTTTACATAAATAGGACACAAAACAAATTATTTTCGAAATATGAAATGAATTATTTTTATCAAAACATGTTAGAAAAAGAGGAAATTTATGAGACTATTCTAAAATTCAACTTTCATGATATTCAATGACATGAAAATGTAATTTTAGAAACCCAAATGTAACTCCCCAAAACCAAACCCAGTGATGAATATCTTTCACATCATTTGATTATCGAACGAAGTGAAAGTGTGAAAAGTTTAGTGATGTGGATGTTTTTATTAAAATATCTCTCTTGCTATTTTAAAAACTATTTCTTTCTTTACTCTATTTATGAAAATAGCCAATCCAATTTAGTTTGGTCCATGATAAGGGTCCAATAATAGTGTAGTTGGATTGGGTTTGAAAAGAGCTTTCCAACGATATGTCATAAGCCCAATTCTGATGAATAATGAGGAAGTTATTCACTATATTAAATTCGGCCCAAAAAGAATATGTGGCCTAATGATCTAGAGGAGGGCCTATTAATTATTATTCCTAAAGTTATTAGGATTGATTTTAATCTTCTAGAATAATCTAGAAGGTTCTTTTAAAATCTAATGAAATTTGGATTAATAATTATATTTTTAAATAGATATATTTTGAATAAAATAAGTGATTTGTCACAAATCTGATTTTAATCTGATCAACACGGAATTAGCTGCTTAATCGTATTAAGAAGAGGATTTCGCGTACAAAGCACATTTGATTTCTTACTTAGCGCAAGACGCTAAATGTGTCGCCTGACACTAACAGCTGTTGCTTGGTGCTAAGCTTGTCGTCTGGCGCTAACCCCAGTCATTGGCGACAGGAGGTATATTATTCCGAATAAGACTTGATTTGTTTCTGGACTATTTTTTCTATAAATAGGGGTCGTATCTCCTCGTTTTCATTCATTCACAATCATTATCAACAATCACCAATCATCTCCCTTTTCTCTCTAAGCTAAAGTTTATTCTATCTCTATTCTTTATCTAAGCATAGCCCTTTTCAAAATACAATATTCCTCATTCACAAGTTCTAGACACACTTAGCCACTTTCGAAGTTGCTTTCACCCTAGATGTGAAAGGTTGATAAATTCTGAGGGTTTGGTCTCAAATCTCTATTTCATTTATTTAAATTAATTATTTGATTTATTATTTTCCTTGAGGTTACCAACGTGTGTATTTTGTTATTAGAAAGAGATACGAGGCATCCAAGTAAGTAATTTAATTGTTATTCTTTTGATATAGAAATCATGCTTTGATTATTTGCTTCCTAGTATCATGTTAGGATGTTTTTATTGCTTCTTAGTATCATGTTTAGGGTATTAACTAATATTTCTATTATCATGTATGTTTCTTGTATCATGTTTAGGTTGCCTTCTATTCTTTCTAATATTATGTCGGTATCATGTTAGAGATAAAGCTTTAATCATTAATATTTAGTGACATGCTAGGGTTTGTTATTAATCTTGTTAGTATTATGTCTAGGATCTTGCTAATATTATTATGCTTTATAGAGGATATTATTGATATGATTATGATCATTATTAATTTATTATGTTGCTTGATATTATTATTATTGTTATTGCTAAATCACGCCTTTTATGCATGTTTAAAGGGAATTTATACTTGTAATCACGCTTAATAAGATAATTAATAATCTTGTTTAGGCTAATATTAATATAATTCAAGTGATTACCAATAATAGTCTTATTTGTGCCTTAATATTCAACCAACATAGATTAAACAAGTTTAGGGTTAACCTATTAATTGCATGTTAGTTAGAAAGCGCACATGAATATGAGAAGAATAAAAAAGTAGAGGCCTATTTTTAGGGACGGTTCAATCTCTTTTAGGTTGGATTTGTACCTTCATCCCCGAATATCCGGTCATGGTTCCAGACCACTATAGAGTTAGTGATCTCATGGATTGTGAAGGGGTGTAACCTTCACCCTGTGAACGGTTTACAAGTTCCTAAAACTTGTTGGTGACTCTTTTATTCTAACTTCCTTCCCTTTGGATGCCACCATGCTTAAGTGTATGATCACACTAGGGCTCAAGTGTGGGATGCTTGAAATATTCCCTGCAATACATATCAATGGGTTTGGATTTTGGGGAGACACAATCAGTTGTCTACACTATTGAATCAACTAAGCTGTTAATTTTTGGCAAGGATAAGCTATCTTTCGAACATGTGTTGTTGAAATCAATGTAATAACAACACATCCACCAAGTTTTATTCGGTTTCTTGACCAAAACTACATTGGCCACCCAATATGGGTAATAATATTGCCAAATGAATCAAGCAACTAGCAATTTGTTTACCTTGGGCGCGTCTGCTTAATTTCTTAACCATAATTTATCTTCTTTAGCCGAATAGGCATCACAGGAGGATTAACAACCAACTTATGTTCGGCCAAATCCAGAAGTATGCCCGACATCTCTTGATTTCAAAAGCAAACACATCTTTGAAATCTCTTAGAAAATTTACCATGTCATCTCCAAGCAAGCCAACTGACAGAGTGCCAACCTTGATGGTCCGATCAGGTTGATCCAGGTTTCAAAATGAACACCACATGATCATCATGGGGGGCATTAATTTTTCCTCTGTCCGCCTCACAGATAGTCACTTCTAGAAAAAGGCTTAACCTTGACGTTCTCTGCGTGCATTACCTTTCCCACTTGCCTAGCTTATTCTTCAATTCCTTTCATAGTTGGTCCACCAACAGCAAAGCTACCTAAATTGATGGCCACAAACCTTGAGTATGTATTGTTTGCATCCTCGTCAACCTTTTTCTTCTCAACCTTTTTCTTGGACTTGTTTTCCGTCCGACAGTTTGTGAACTTAGACTTTAAAACATTAAGAGTAGGGCATGCCCTTCTCGGCTAGCTTTTCCAATAACCTTTTCTAGTTATTGCAGTTGTTCGTATCATGCCCCACATGCTTGCGGTAATGGAAATACTTATTTTTGTTTCTTTAATTTTTCCTGATCAGATCAAACTTAAAACTATGGTGGCTTAATCCTCGAAAGAACTCCGGTTAGGCCATCTCGGCCACTTTTGCTATATAGGGAAAGTTGAGAGTTTCTTAAGAAAACAGAGGCATCTTGTCACCTAGTGTCAACAAGAACATTTGCCAATCAATGGGTTGAGGTTGAGAAGTTGGTTCGGCTAGGTAAGCTAAATAGTCGTACAGATGACAATACAAGATGTACTTCTGTACACTAGGGGATTAGGCGGTAGAGCTACGCCGTAGTAATGGGAAATCTAAAACTGAGCGGGTTGAGATAAAGGAATAGGAGTTTGAGTGTGATCAGCTTGACTTCTGTAGTCCTGGTGGAACTAGTATGCATGGAGCGTGTATGGTTTGACAATTCATCCGGCATGGTGGGAGTGGACGCCGTGTCCGAGTAGTAGGACTATCCATCCGCTTTAGTGTTACTGCCTGAGATAATCCCTTGCATCCTTTTATGCCCCATATTTTACTTTAATTTCTCAATGAGCCTCGACTAGTTCGTCCGACACACTATTGGTGACCTCAGCTGTTTCCTTAAGGAATAGCACCTGCATCATAAGTATTTTCTGCCTTGCCATGGGGTTTCTTCTTGACAGATCTCCCTTTCTGTTGGGATGGGGCCTAAAAGAAGAGGTTATCTTACCCTCAAGTTCCTTTTCAAAACTTTGATAAAGCATCTTGCAAGCTACCTCCCGTTAGAGGAGGATCCACAGCCTCATGGAATGAAACGATCAAAGGATCGTTGTCATTTATTGTAGCCTCAATGTTCTCTATGCGCCTTTCTTCACCAGCACTGAGTGTCTTACCATCTTTAGCCATTTCAAATGTGTATCCCTATAGACAACGCCAAATATTTTGGGGTTTTATGGAATCCCTCGTGATACAGGTCTTGAATATGTACAAACGACCGCAGACACCTGCAATAAAATGAACATGCCGGTGCTGGTAATGGAATATTCGTCGTTGTCGGTTAAGTTAGTTCCTAAAAACAAAAAGTTTAGAGAGAGAAAGAAGAGAGAAGTTATAGCATTTTGTCTGCCTTTTATTATAACATGTCTCGATCAACTCTTCTCGCACTTAATGATTGAGGTATTTATAGGGGTAGGATAGTGTGTCTGTAGGGAATATTTCAAGCATTACCCCAAACTTGAACCCCACTAGGATCATACACTAAATTACGGAGGCGTCCAAAAGGAAGGAAGCTAGGGAAAAAGAGTCGCCAACAAGTTTTAGGAACTTGTAAATCGTTCACAGGGTGAAGGTTATACCCCTTAACGATCCAAGAGATCGTTAACTCCAATAGGTCTGGAACCATGACTAGTGTTCGGGGATGAGGGTACGAATCCAATCTAAAAGAGAAAGAACTCGCCCTAATAATAGGCCTCTACTTTATTCTTCTCGTATTCATGTGCGCTTTCAAACTAACATGAAATTAATAAATTAACCCTAAACCTGTTTAATCTATGTTGGTTGAATATTAATGTACAAATAAACCTATTATTAGTGATCACTTGAATTATAATCATATTAACCCTAAACAAGATTATTAAATATCTTATTAAGCGTGATTACAAGTCCAGATTACCTTTAAACATGCATGCATAAAAGGCATGATCAAGCAATAATAATAAATATAATCAAGCAACATAATAATAATAATAATAATAATAATAATAATAATTATTATTATTATTATTATTATTATTATTATTATAATAATAATAACAATAATAATAATAATTATAATAATGATGATGATGGAAATCATAGTAAGCATAATAACAATCATAATAATAATAACAATAATCATGTTAAAGCATAATAATAGCAAGATCCTAGGCATGATACTAACAAGATTAATAACAAATCATAGCATGTCTCTAAACATGAAACATTAAAGCTTTAGCCCTAACATGATACTAACATGCTATTAGGAAAGAAAATAGGAAGCATCATAGAAATCATAATTGATATAATAAAGAAACTTATTCTTTACCCTAAACATCATACTAAGAAAAGCATCCTAACATGATACTAGGAATCAAAATAACAACCTAAACATGATTTCTATATCATAATATCAATAAAACAATTTAAGCACTTACTTGGATGCCTCGTATCTCTTTCTAATAACAAAATACACACGTTAGTAACTTCAAAGAATTAAATCAAAACAATTAAATTAAATAATTGAAATAGAGATTAAGAAACTTTAGACTAGATTTGGGACAAAATCCTCAAAAACATCAAACCTTTCACGTCTAGGGCGAAGGCAACTTTGAACTTGGCTAGGTGTGTCCAGATCTTGTGAATACAAAAATTTGTTTAAAAAAGGTTGCTTTAGAAAGGGAAAGAAAAAGAATTAGCTATAGCTTAGAGAAAGAATAAGCTTTAGCTAAGAGAAAAAAAAGAATTACAGAATTCCGGTTATTTTTTTTATGATAAACGGAGGTCTAAGAACGCTATTTATAATGAAATAGTCCGAAATCGCTAAAAAAAATAAAGTTCGAAAAGGAATAAAACATGCCTCTTTCGCCAACAACATCACTTGTTGCAAGTCGACAGCCTGATGTTTGGCACTGCAAAAGGTTTTTCCACGCGTTTTCTATTTTTGAAAAAACCAAAATCGTAAAAGTCCGTACAAAGGGTAAAATCGTAATTTCACATAAAATCGTAATCTCAATCCTAATCCCACTAGGATTTAAAAGAACCTTCTATAAGCTTCTTGAAGACTATAATCAATCCTAATTGCGTTAGGAATGATAACTCATAATAGGCCCTCCTCTAGATCATTGGGCCACCTATAAAAACCAAACCGGGCCCAATTTAGTAATTTGGTCATAACTTCCTAATTATTCATCGGAATTGGGATTATAATATCGTCGGAAAGCTCTTTTCGAGCCCTCTCCATCTACACTATTATTTAACCCTTGTTATGGACCAAACAAAACTAGATTGGCTATTTTCATAAAGTAGAATAGGTTTTCGAAAACAGAAAGAGAAATTTTTAATAAAAAACTAACCGCAATACTAGACTTTCCACACTTTCACTTCATTTGATTATGATTCGACGCGAAAGGTATTCATCACTGGGTTTGGTTTTGGGGAGACCAAAATGGGTGTCTACAGAAGCCCCCACTTTGACTGAGTTTTGAGAAACACAAGTTTTGAAACAAAGAGTCAAAGTATAGATATGGACGGAGGATGATTCAGAAGGTTCTGCAATCCTAAATCATTCTTGTAACGCCGATACCTGCAAACTAGTGTTATTTAAATATATAAGAGAACTAAAAAACTCGTATCTTGCACTGTCAAGCACACGTCTCTAAAGGTAACCAGTATGTTGCATTTGTTTTGACAACCTTCCATAAGCTAGGGAATGCTATCTTGTCGTTTTGATGATCTCTCTCAAGCTAAGGGAAACCGCCTGAAGACTGCTACGCTTGTAACTGCCTCCAATTCCGCTTCGATAGTCTTCTGCAAGCTAGAGAATCCTATCGAAGATTGCTTTGCTTGAAACGATCTTCTATCGCCTTATGACCATCTTCCGCAAACCAGGGAACATGATCGAAGATAACTTTGCTTGAAATCACCGCCAGTTGTTTGTGACAACTCTTTGCAAGCTAAGGAAGGCTATCGAAGACATCTTTGCTTGAAGTCATCCTCATTTGTTCTTATAATAATTCCAAGACCAACACTTGTCAATCCTTTAAAGTTCGCTTGAACTTTGCTTCCGCTTTGCCAGAACGTCGGCGCTTTTGCTGCTTGTGAACCATTATGTCGGTGCTTCTGCTGTTTATGAACCATTATGTCGGTGCCTTTGCAATAAGCCAATGTTTAGGCACTTTAAGCTAAGTGAAACAATCATTTATCAGGTCGATCACTTAATGTGACTGTAATCGAGCCGATTACTAAATCCTGTCAAGTTGCTTAAAGGGGCTAACTAGCGTACCAAGGAACCCAAAATTCTACACGAGATCCACATAATCATTCTACGAGGCCTCACACTCTATCGCCTTACCAGCGACTGCCGAAAGTTGTTGTCGCCCAAATTCTTCCTATCGCTCAGCGACAGACTTTGTCGCTAGGCGACAGATTTGTCTCGGGTTTTTTGAATAAATCTCCTTTCTTCCTAATTTTCGCGTCTGCTGCTATTCTTGCTTGTAATTCGCCAGAAAACTTCAAATTACTCGTTTTTGCTCATTTCTAAACCAAATTTGCTCAAACGTTTTGCAAATCGAAGCTTAGTTCATCTAGTTTGCTGATCTATGTAAGCTTTCTTCAAACTCACAAAAATTTTGCTTAAATTTGACATGTTAATTCGAAAATTTTATGAAAATTCAAAATATATTTTCTTAATTTGCTTTGTTTGTCGAATTTTATGCCATGATATTGCTTGATTATGTTTGTATATTTCCTTGGGAGTATTTTGAGACTTTTTTTATTCAATTTGGTTGAGAAAAGAACAATTCACCATTGTTGAACCCGTTAAGGTCGTGAGAACTATGTGGCTTGTTCTTCACGTTTTTGCTAGCTATTCTTGTTCAATTTGTCACAATAGTTGTCATAATATTGCAAGAAATTTTGTGACTGCTTGAAAATGTCATATATACTTGAATTGAAATCGTACTTTGTTTTAGTACTACGTACTCTGTTTTTTTTTTTATTTTTTTTTTTGCAAACATAGTATCATGCGGCTAGGTGAATCTTAGATACTACAGAGCCTTCATTAGTTAATTCGTATAATGTAGCATGTCTAGACAACGCGATTCTAGTTCCTGGACTCGAGACACTCGACGGGAGCACGAGCCCGTGGATGAGGGCGAGGAGCCATCCACCACTCTTTGTTCGTTCCCTTAGAAGGATGAGTGGACCTTGTTTTTTGCTCCCGAGCACCACATTTCTGAGCTGGTGCGTTGCGGGATTACTAGCGGGAGGACGTGCAGCCATGGCTCCAGCAACGAGTAGATTGGCTACTTGTACGATAAGTATTTTTGCAACGATGAGGGGTTGCGACGGCTTTGGGAGACTTGCGAGTTGTCTGCCTTGTTTCGGGCCACCCAGGACATGTAATCCTTTGACATGAGCTACCACGTGGTTCGAGCTTTGGTGGAATTCTTCTAGGACACCACCAACACCTTTCACTTTCCCTAGGGCGAGATAACAGTCACAATTGCCGACTTCAGTCTCATCTCGGGACTGGAGTTTTGCTCGATTGCGCTGCCATTCGACAATATGATTTTTGTCCTTCCTTCGATAGTCAAGGAGCTATTAGGTCCGATTACTATTCGGGCCTGTGCCGAGGTTGAGCTGTCTCGACTTAGCACTCGATGTATCCACCGGTCTACTCTGGCGATGGATTTCGAGGATGATGCGACCACTAGTGAGCAGCGGGTGCGCATCGTTTTGCTTATATTGCCATCAGGGACTTTTTCTCCTAACAAAGGTAGTCGGGTACTTCTCTACTACCTTCCTGCTCTGTGCGTCCTTCAGCTGGTCAGGACCTATGGCTGGGCTAGCTTGGCTTATGCTGATTTCTTACGGGGATTGCGAGGCTCATGTCGTCACAGAGATTTCACAGGAAACATCGCACTCTCCAGCTTTTGGAGAATCGTAGAGGTACACTTTATCTCTTTTTAAAGTTAACTCTAGATTCGTACTAGCATTCACTAATCTTCTTCTGTCTTTGTTCATAGATTTGGTTCTACGAGCACTTCCCGTCGCTAGCACCGGCGAGGCAATCTATTCGCAAGCTCCCTGTTGGCGCCTGTTAGGGAGGTCGCATTAGTGATTAGGCGACTACTACCCATGTTTGAGAGTTGATCCTCTTGGTATGGTCCTTTTGAACAATTATCGTCTTTGTATTACATTAGATAGAATTTTATCTCACAAACATTTTTTATAAAAGCCTGAGGTATTGTATCGGCCTTGGGCCAGTCTTTCTATTCCTGCACTGGCTGCGAGTAAACCACTGAGCGTCGCTACTTTCAGGGGACGTACAAGGCGGTGGTGTACCTTGGTGAGAGAGTGGCTATTCAGCACTCTTTGGAGATTTTTGTCGTCCCTCCTCCTCCGCCTCGACACATGTTCCATGATGCGATGCTGATAAACTTGGCTGAGAGGTCGCCTGGTGGTACCCCTTGACAATCTCATTCTAGCTTGGGGAGGTGCTACGAGGAGGACTTGCTGCCCCTGCTAGCTCCGACCCTTGTTTTGTCTGAAGAGGCGGTGGTATGCTTTTTATCTTTTAGTTCTTTGCTAGATAGCCCCCAAGGGGACCTTAATCACTTAGATTTGCTTTTTGCTAGGCTGAGCCTGCTGAGTTCATTCCTCCTCAGATGTCCATCAGCTATTAGGGGACATACGACCCAATTGAGGAGATGACCCCCTCGGCTCCTGAGGTCTAGCGCTTCGTTGAGCGATCTATTCCTCGTTACCAGACTCGGGTAAAATAATTGTTTGCTATTTAATTATATTTGTCTTGCATTGTTATAGACTTTCTTTTTTACAGTTCTCACGCGAGGTGGTGACAGAGATGGCGAGGTGCATAAACTCCTTTCGGAGTCAGCTGGTGAGGATGAGGAATGTAGCATCCTGTAGTCGTGGCGACGTTGCTCAGGAGGTATATTTTTTCCTTAATTTTGCATTGTTTATCCTCTTGTTTTCTTTATATCTGACTTGATTTAATTTTGCAGGGATAGTCTATTCCTTCACGTACTCGGACGAGGCCCGAGGCTAGGAGGGAGCCGTCTTGGTGTGGCTCGAGGCGTCGCCGCACTACTTCTGGGGGCTTAGGTGGCCAATCTAACGTTGCTCGGACCGAGGCAGTGGAGGGTTCGAGTTCTTCCTCTGAGGGTGCACAGATTGGGCCGATGGGCAAAGAAGGTGCGACATCGTCTCCTCGAGTAGGTGGTGGGGCATACGAGTTTGGCTCGTCGTCGTAGTAGCCTCCGCAACCTAAGCCTTGTTGGGTTCATAAATGGAACCCATTTGATGAGCATTTAAGTCGTTTTTACCTTCTTTTCATGGCTTTCATGCTTAATAAATTCTTAGTTTCACTAGGTGAAAAAAGGCATTAGGCAGTGGTTCAAACCCTGTCTAAGGCACTGGTTTGAACCGCTGCCTATGTGCCAAAAACCAAGTTTTTGGCATCGGTTCAAAACCGGTGCCAGCGGTGATAAAAGACGCCAACATGTCACGAATTTCATTAAGCTCCTTGATTGTTAACGGACCATCCTTTTGGACCTTGCAAAACTTGAAATATAAAAACATTATTTTAAAAATAATTAATTAGGCAAACAATATGTATTTTATCAAATATTACCTATATGACTTCTATATAACCCATTTCCTACATTACTTATCAAATGAACTATTTCTTTCTCATAACATGTCAATATTGGATAGTTGTATGTGTGTAAGCCCTAAAATTGTATAGGAGAGCATTTTATTAAGGTTTATGATGCTTTTTACTCAAAATGGCCCGAATATGGCCTATATGACCTTACTTTGCCCATTTCCTACATTTCTTATTAAATGAACTTTATTTATCTCATAACATGTCAATATTATCTAGTTATAGGTGTATAAGGAAAGAAATCACATCAAAAGAGCATATTAACCCAAAATAGTCCCAATATGGCCCATATGACTTCTATTCAGCCCATTTTCTACCTTTCTAGTGAAATAACCTTTTTATTTCTCATAACATGTCATTGTTGGATAATATTAGGTGCCTAAGGCTAAAAATCACATCAATATAGCATTTCAAGAAGTTTAACAACGCATTTTACTCAACATGGCCCAAATAGGGCTTATATGACTTATATGTAGCCCATTTTCTACATTACTTATCAAATGAACTATTTCTTTCTCATAACATATCAATGTTGGGTAGTTGTATGTGTGTAAGCCCTAAAATTGTATAGGAGAGCATTTTATTAAGGTTTATGACGCTTTTTACTCAAAATGGCCCGAATATGGCCTATATGACCTTACTTTGCCCATTTCCTACATTTCTTATTAAATGAACTTTATTTATCTCATAACATGTCAATATTATCTAGTTATATGTGTATAAGGAAAGAAATCACATCAAAAGAGCATATTAACACAAAATGGCCCTAATATGGCCCATATGACTTCTATTCAGCCCATTTTCTACCTTTCTTGTGAAATAGCTTTTTTGTTTCTCATAACATGCCATTGTTGGGTAATATTAGGTGTCTAAGGCGTGAAATCACATTAATATTGCGTTTCAATAAGTTTTAGGACTTACCTCATCAAGCTGTTGAGTGTCCGTACAATGAGTCACAATGTCAAGCATGAATATCATCACATACAAAGCACAATCAAGTCCATTCTCTTGCTATGCACACTAGCATATGACAAAACAAATCACATCAGTGAACACATGCAAAGGAAATGAGCAAATATTTACTACCATAGATTTTCAAGATAATCACAATATCATGTAAATTACCAACGGTGTCTTCCATGTTGGACCCTTTGGAGCACGACAATGTAGCTTCTTCATAACACTGTAGTATAAAAAAGTACATTCAAATTTGATTAGTCGTATGATTACTAAATTAGTTATTATTAGCAATAATCATCACTAGGTCGCTATATATATTTACTTTTGCAATATAGACTTCACGAGCCACTTCTCCGATGATCGAGCTGAATCAAGGTGATAAATTGTGTTAGTGGAATTACAAATCACCATGAGGCTCCAATGCTCCCTACATAAGTTCACAATAGACAAGGTAATTAATATTAAGGAGTCAACATATAATGAGGCCAAATCGATTGAATTTGACATGGTTAGACTTACTCTCTTTAACATGGGGCGAATATGAACTTGTCTCCCGCACGCGCTGATTCCCTTATACTCTGTTCAACATAGTACAACACGTCATGGGGGTTTCCTATGGTTTTAGTAGTGGATAACTGCTCGGGGCATAACCACCCAACTTTACAAGGAGAATCAGTGTTAGTTAAGTGCTCCTATAGTGCTCTGCGTACATGAACATTGAATAATTTATCAGATGTAGGATAATCACCATCAATTTGAATAACTTGAAAAAAGTATAGATTATGTGGGAATTGAAGTACCTCATGAATGTTTGAATGAGGGAAATGTTAAGCTTTGCACCACGTAGAAATTCCTTCACATCTTCTTTGCTGATCCATGCAATTGCATCCTCATCATAGTGGAATATTGCCTTAGGAAGTGCAACTTCCATGGGATCGACCAAATGACAAGCACGGTTTTGAAGAAAGGTCATGTCAGTAGAGAGCGATTGAAGAAAAATGTCTTCAACAAGTGGAGTAGGTGGCATGGGTGAACCTTTCGAAGAGTGCAACTTCGACGCTTGTTCACTCTTAGACCGTTGTTCACTTAGCTTCTTCTTAGGTTGATCAATTCTTTTAGGCTTCTCTACCCTCTTTCTCTTTGATGTTTTGCTTCCATTGGAAATCTGAAATAGTTTGAGAAATAATAAGTTTCAACTCACAATCACTTATACATATGTAATTATGATATGGTTTGAGAATGTATAAGTTTAGTAGTTGAGAAATGAATAAAATAGTCAAGTGATTATGAGTTTATAAGTTATAAATATGTGATTAAGAGTTGTTTCAAATGAAAAACACTTATAAATATGTGATTATAAGTTGTTTTGAGATGCAAGGAGTTTATAAGTTGAGAAATAGAGAAAATAGTCAAGTGGGTAGCCATTTCGGCTCAAAATTGCTTTATTTTGATGAATTGGATTCAAAAACTTAGAACTTGGCGATTTTTATGTAATTTCAAATGAAAAACATTTATTAATATGTGATTATGAGTTGTTTTGAGATGCAAGGAGTTTATAAGTTGAGAAATGAATAAAATAGGCAAGTGAGTAGCCATTTCGGCAAAAAATGGCTTTATTTTGATGAATTGGACCCAAAAACTTAGATTTTGGCGATTTTTATGTAATTTAAAATAACAAACACTTATAAATATGTGATTATGAGTTGTTTTGAGATGCAAGGAGTTTATAAGTTGAGAAATGGAGAAAACAGTCAAGTGAGTAGCCATTTCGGCTCAAAATGGCTTTATTTTGATGAATTGGACCCAAAAACTTAGAACTTGGCGATTTTTATGTAATTTTAAATGACAAACACTTATAAATATGTGGTTATGGTTTTTTTTGAGATGAAAGGAGTTTATAAGTTGAGAAATGAATAAAATAGTCAAGTGAGTAGCCATTTCGGCTCAAAATGGCTTTATTTTGATGAATTGGACCCAAAAACTTAGAACTTGGCGATTTTTGTGTAATTTCAAATGACAAATACTTATAAATATGTGATTATGAGTTTATTTTGGATGCAAAGAGTTTATAAGTCTAGAAATGAAGAAAATAGTCAAGTGACTAGCCATTTCGGCTCAAAATGGCTTTATTTTGATGAATTGAACCCAAAAACTTAGAACTTGGCAATTTTTATGTAATTTCAAATGACAAACACTTATAAATATGTGATTATGAGTTTTTTTTGAGATGCAAGGAGTTTATAAGTTGAGAAATGAAGAAAATAGGCAAGTAAGTAGCCATTTCGGCTCGAATTGGCTTTATTTTGATGAAATGCGCCAAAAAAATTAGAACTTTGCTTCTTGTATGCAATTTCAAATCACAATCACTAATACATATGTAATTATGATATGGTTTGAGAATGTATAAGTTTATTAGTTGAGAAATGAATAAAATAGGCAAGTGAGTAGCCATTTCGGCTCAAAATGGCTTTATTTTGATGAAATGATGAAAATTGCTTAATTTTTTTTTTTTTTTTTTTTTTTTTTGTAAATATGCAACGGCAGCCGCACCGGGACACCCGAGGGAGCCGCCCTCGCTGCCGGAACAGCGAAGGCTGCCCGTGCCGAGGCCACAATAGCCCTGACAGATGGCTGCCAAGGCTGTAGCAGCCACGGCAGGTGACAGCCAGTCTGCTACAGCCTTGGCAGCAGCCTGCCTGGGCTACTGCTGCCTCGACAAGTGGCTGCCATGGCTGTAGCAGCACAGGCAGGTGCTGCCGAGGCTGTAGCAGCTATGGCAGCCGCCTGTCGAGGCGGTAGCAGCCCAAGTAGGCTGCTACCGAGACTGCAGTAGTCTGGCAGCCACCTGCCGTGGCTGCTACAGCCTTGGCAGCCACCTGTCGAGGCAGCTGTGGCCTCGGCGCGGGCTGCCTTCGCTGTTCCGGCAGCGGGGGCGGCTCCTTCGGGTGTCCCGGTGCGGCGAAAGTTGCATATTTTTAAAAAAGAAAATTTAGAACTTGGCGATTTTTATGTAATTTCAATTGACAAACACTTTTAAATATGTGATTATGAGTTGTTTTGAGATGCAAGAAGTTTATAAGTTGAGAAATGAAGAAAATAGGCAAGTAAGTAGCCATTTCGGCTCGAATTGGCTTTATTTTGGTGAAATGCGCCAAAAACATTAGAAGTTTGCTTCTTTTATGCAATTTTATGTCACAATCACTTATACATATGTAATTATGATATGGTTTGAGAATGTATAAGTTTATTAGTTGAGAAATGAAGAAAATAGGCAAGTAAGTAGCCATTTTGGCTCAAAGTGGCTTTATTTTGATGAATTGGACCAAAACCTTAGAACTTAGCGATTTTCATGTAATTTCAAATGACAAACACTTATAAATATGTGATTATGAGTTGTTTTGAGATGCAAGAAGTTTATAAGTTGAGAAATGAAGAAAATAGGCAAGTAAGTAGCCATTTCGGCTCGAATTAGCTTTATTTTGATGAAATGCGCCAAAAAAATTGAGAACTAAATAATTTACCTCCTTATTAATCAACTTCACCCATGCACGTGGCCAATAAACGAAGCTACCTACAGCTTGCCAAAGCATTGTTATCTCAACCTCCTCTATCGGTACGGGTAGTGGGATGTCTTCGAACCCCGCAACCACTGAATCGATCCCAACCGAGTAATGATGTGGCCCTGCCGTGGCACCCGTCGTTGGTTGGGCACTACCATACGCCACCAAACTCAACACGGTACTATTTGCATGCCCCGGGGCTAGAAGTGCACACCGGGTGTCTTCCTACACAAGTATATATATAAAAAGAAGATAGTTAAATAGGACTTTTACAACAACATAGATATAACAAAATTCATTAAGGTAGAGGGTTACAAATCACCTGTAACTCTAGAAATTCATGCGGTGTTGGATTTTCAAGCTCCCTCGAGTTCGCATGTGTAGGAGTAGGAACCTGCAACAATACATCAATCATTGCACCTTAAATCTCAATTAACTCGGTATTTTAAAACTTTTAATAACCCAATTGATTTTACCTCAGGTGGCACATCTTCACCACGTATCTCATCTCCTCCATGTCTATCACCTTGTCCTTGTCCTTTTGGTTCAGAACATGAGTCGACCGGGGTACTAGTGAGGAACGGCAAAGTCGGTAAGTTCATCAGCTTCGCCCAAGCATTCAATTCACCAACTAACTCGTTGCATACTTGTTCCTTAATTGATGCCACCTTGGCATCCAACTCCCCCGGTGAGTTAACACTGGCTCGAAATCTACCCGATTTTGTGTATTCGGGACCCATCACCTTATTCCATCCAAGCAATGACCCTCCCGAACCTACTACTCGTCCTGGATGGTATGGCCTTCCCAAAGCCATGGTGAAAAGGGTCATTCTCCACACTAGGTTCAAATTTGCCCTCCACCATCTCTTGAGTGTGCTCAAGCTATAGCATAAGAAAAAATGAGGTCAGTAAAACAGTTAATGGTTTGTACAGTGATTAGATGCAAAAGTGACTTAATTTCAACAATTCATAGGTAACTTACAAGCTTATCCGCCAGTTTTTTGGCTTCCGGACCCTTGATGAACCATTTTCCGGTTTTCTTATCAAACGAATGGAGAGAACAAAAGAAATCACCGGCACGACTCACCAATGTAGTGATCGTGGAACTAGAGGGTTCCTTCGATGCTACTAGAAGCGCTTTAGGGTATAAACCCGAAGCGGCCCACTTAGGTCTCTTTTCACCAAAAGTCTTAGGACCCATTCCTTCTTTTCTGCATTCGCTTGATTTTGCTCTCGAAGTTCCTACAAAACAAAAAATGTTTCATTAATACAAAAATTGTCAAGCTATTATTCAATTGAGATCAGATTTACACAAACTTACAATGGCTTTCTTTTGACTCTTCATTCTAACGAACTCTTCCCAATCATCTTTTGACACGGTCGGCCATATTTGCCACGGGAGACGGTCATCCTCTTTGGCATTCTTCTTCTTTGTTTGCACCTTCTTCTTCTTGTGGATCCACCGATTAGTCAACTTGGTCTTAAAGCCTCTTAATCTTTCCGCTAATAAAGAGACAAACACCCTTTTCTTCTCGGGATCATTAGGAATAGAAAACTGCCTCTGCAAGCACAAATTAAAACCGATTATTAGTTTCTATTTAGTAACAACCATAAGGTTAAGGTATCTTAAATTGTCTAAATGTGCTAAAAACACACTTACCCTTAAATCATCCCAAAATGCTTGAATCAAACCTGGAGGTACTTGCCGCATTACAAGTGTAATGGGGATTTTCCGCGAATATATGCCAAATTGATTAGCATATTGTCGACGCCATTTGGGCCCGGGTTGGCCTTTGTTGTCATACTCCAAGACCATGGGATCGTCCGGTTTCTTAAAGCTTCTCGTCGGACCCCTTCTTTTCTTTCAACCGGTGCCTTTTCCCCTCCTCCACCACCTGTGTTGTTTTCATCTTGTCCTTGGCCTTGACTTTCAAGAGTCGGGTTCTCACCAACAATCTCACGTGTTGTATTAACAATGGTCGGTGCACGTTCAGCTGAAATTTTATAATCGTCAAGCCTACGCTCGAACTCATCTTGAGCCTGATCCTCTAGCTCACCCAAGTCATCCTCCTTATTCACATCATAAGGCACATCACTATCATCGAAGTCGTCATCCTCGTACTCGTCCTCATACTAATCATCGTCAATGTCCTCTACCAAAGGAGGATCATGATCGTCCGCCATGAGATATAAGCACCTGTCAAAGCAATCATAAAACAATATTAGTGTATAGTAAAGTATATGCATAATAGTTATTATGGTTATGTAGAAGCTATTTAAGCCATTTTCACCTACTTATTATGGTCCTATAACCTTGTATATGCATGATAATGAGTACACTTAGGCAATTTCAAACTACAAACATGTTAAATATATTGAATGTAGGTTGTTAGAATGAATAAATGTTAGTTCATACACAAAACAAAAGAATTGGGTTAAGTAGAAGCTATTTAAGCCAATTTCACCTACTTATGGTCCTATAACCTTGTTTATGCATGATAATGAGTACACTTAGGCAATTTCAAACTACAAAAAGATCATTTTCGCCTACTTATGCTCCTATATACATGATAACTAAATTATATTTGCAACGAAACCATTACTAACTTTTAATCAAACTACCTCATTCTGAAATTCCTTCGTTGGGGTCTGATCGCATATAACCTGCTTCGTTGTCTATGTCATTTAGTACAACAGGTCTAGGAAAAGTGAAAGGTGCTGAATCATCAAAAGCATCATATTCTCCTGATCCTCAACATCTCTAATGCCTAGGATTCTTCTTTTCCCAGCTAGCACTATAGACCATTTTGAATCCATTGGGTTAGTTACGTAGAACACTTGCTTAGCTTGAGATGCAAGGATAAATGGTTGCGCACTATCATTCAACTGGCCAAGATCTACAAGAGTAAATTCTTCATGTTTAACGTTACGCCTGATATTATCAACCCACTAACACTTGAAAAGAGCAACCGTGAAGTCACAATAATCAAGCTCCCATATTTCTTGAATTCGACCATAGTGTGACAACTCTGCATCGACAGGTGATTTATCCTTAGAACTTGAAAACTCCCTTGACGATGCCACAAGAGTTACACCATTGTTTTGGGTGGAGGAAGATTTCAAATCACGAGCCTCGGTCTAAAAAGTGTACCCATTGATGTCATATCCCTCAAATGAACGGACATCATCCCTAGGACCGTACGCAATCCACCGTACTGTATCGGTCACATTAGTATCATTCAATCCACTCATTACTCGTTCACGAAACCAATCAACAAATTTCTTATTATGCAACTGCATAAGTGCCCTTTCACCTTTGGATGGAAATTCGGCACGCAAACAAGCCATGTGCTCGTCTAAATATGGGTGCACATCTGAAACATGGTACAACACATAAAGGTGTGCTTGTAAGAACTGATCTCGGTCTGGTGACATTCGTTTTGACCTAATTGTGCCATGACCATCAAGTCTACCTTCATGTCGAGAAGTAGGAAGACCAATAGGTTGAGCAGGGGCTATGTAGTCCGCCACAAAGTTACCTATCTCCTCACCCATTGTCCCTTGCATTATACTTCCTTCAGGGTGAGCTCGGTTCCGTACTTTATCTTGTAATGTACCCATGTGTCTTTCAAAAGGGTAGCACCACCTCATGAACACTTGACCGCACAACTTAATCTCACGCACCAAATGAAGAACCAGATGAACCATTATGTCAAAAAATGAGGGTGGGAAATACATCTCAAATTTGCACAAAGTCACAACCACATCTGCTTGCAAAGCATCTAGTGTACAAGGATCAAGAACTTTGCTACAAATTGTATTGAAAAACGAACAAAGGCTTGTAATCGCTTCCCTCACGTGTTTCAGTAGAATACCACGGATTGTAATCGGTAGGAATACTTGCATCATAATGTTACAATCATGGGATTTCATACTTGTCAGTTTCAATTCTCCATTTAAGGTTACAAATCTTTTCATGTTAGATGAGTACCCTAATGGAACCTTAATGTCGTACAAACATGCACAAAACATACGTTTCTCTACCCTTGACAATGTATAGCAAGCCGGGGGTAAATAATTATTTTCATCCTTCCCTTTACCCTTAACTTTCTTCTTTGACGCATCTTTGGCATTTCCCTTTCCCTTGCTCTTCTCCTTCCCTTTTTTTGAGACATTTTCATCTAACCTTGCACTCTTTCCGTCCTTTGTTTTGCCTGGGATATTCATAAGCGTCCCCAAAAGAGCATCACACACATTCTTCTCTATATGCATCACATTAAGACAATGCCTAACGTCATGTTCTCTCCAGTACGACAGCTTCCAAAAGATTGATTCTTTCTTAAACAGAGCAGCTGAGACCATAGTTTTTTTTAATTTTCCAAACACCGTTCGTATCCCTTTCACCCGAGCACTAATCTCAGCACCAGTCAATGGTCTAGGCACAGTATCCTCTTCCACGGTTCCATCGAAAGCCTTTTTCTGCCTACGGTACAGGTGATCACGCCTAAGGAACCTTCGAGTCCGTAGGTAGACACTTTGTAAGAATGAGTCAGGTATACGCTTGATGTGTCATCAATACATATGGGGCATGCTTTTTTCCCTTTGACCTTGTACCCACACAAGTTGCCATATGCAGGGAAGTCATTCATGGTCCACATAAGGGCTGCACGCAATGTGAACATCTCGTTCTGATGAACATCGAAAACGGAAACCCCTTCGTCCCACATCTTTCTCAAGTCGTGAATAAGCGGCGCAAGGTAAACATCTATGTCGTTTCCAGGTTGATTAGGACCAGTTATTAGCAATGAAAGCATTACATACTTACGTTTCATGCACAGCCAAGGAGGCAAATTATAAATCACTAAAAGTACCGGCCATGTGCTGTGTTGGGTACTAAGAGTGTCAAATGAATTCATCCCGTCCGTGCACAACCCAAGCCTTAAATTTCTGATTTCATTACCAAATTCCTCAAACTTCAAATCAATGTTTTTCCACTGTGGAGAGTCAGCTGGATGCTTCAGAATTCTGTTTTTCTTTCTTCCCTCTACATGCCACCTCAAGTTTTTAGCGTCTTTTGGTATTGAGAACAGGCGCTTAAACCTTGGAATAATGGGAAGATACCACAACACCTTAGCAGGAGGTCCCTCCGTGCCAGGATTGCAACTCATGCGCTTGTACCGCGACCGCTTGCATCGTGGACACTCCTGCAGTTTTTCATACTCATTTCGATACAAAATACAATCATTAGGACATGCATGTATCTTCTTATACTCCAAACCAAAGGGACACATGAGCTTCTTTGCGTAATAATAAGACTTAGGAATTTCATTCCCATCAGGCAACATATCACTTAATGCGGTCAACAAAGAAGTAAAACTGATATCCGTCCACCCATGCTTCGACTTAATGTTGAAAAGTGTTAGCACGGCCGATAGTTTGGAGTATTTTTTGCACCTGGGATACAAAGGCTTATTTGAAGCCTCCGATAATAATTCAAACACTTCACCTTTAACACCTTGCAACATCTCATCCACTTGTTCATCCTCGACCTCATCCGCTTGATCTTCATCGGCTCCATCCTCACCATTATCAACAATATACTCATCATTCTCGTATTCCTCGTCCACATGAATCTCAGTGCTTCTAAAATGCACATCATTCCGATCAAGATCCCCACTGTACTCTCCACTTTCTCCGTGCCAAATCCACACATGGTATAATTGCCTAAAACCACGACATAATACATGATCTCTAATGATTTCAACATTATCGACCACATTCACATTATTACAATCAACACAAGGACAATAAAGGCCTTTGCCTCCCAGTTTGCGTTGATAAGCTAAAGCCCTCTCGCAAAACTCTTGAACCCCATTCCAAAATTCCAATGTATCGCGTCTACCATACATCCAACCACGATCCTTCTCCATTTAGTAAATTGTCTCTAAACATATATAGCACCATATAATTATAATGTGTAAGTTCTATATATTTTATGTAAATCAAATTCAAGTACAAAACGTGAATATACCATTCATATAGTGAAAAAATGCATGTTTCCAAAGGGTCCTTATCACCCCAACCTAACCCATCCTTGAATGTCTACTCTCACTAGTGAATGTATGTCAACTTTCCAATTTTATGGAAAATCCGGCAGCATTTCCTCGTAGTTCTCCAAGTACACGATGTAGATAATTAATTACCCACATACGTACCCAGAGAACATAGTGAGGAAATGGTAAGCCAAGATGTTCCTTAAAATCAAAAAGAAAACATACATTCACCACCTAAGTGAGAGTACACATTCAAGAACAGTCCCAACCGGGGACAATTCAAGACTTTCTCCTAATGAGAAAGCCTTGAACGGGGTATCTAGGCATATGATGATGCAACTCAAGTATTCTATATATTGTTGTATTTATTTGCAATTAAACAATACACAAGTTGAAATTTCATGAATAAACTTTTATTAAATGGATAAATAGAAAGAAATATAGCTAAGTAAAGTTTATAAGTCATACCAATATAGCAACTACCCACTTGAGCTCAATATGTAGTCCTCAAGCTAATTAAACTCGTGCTTCAACTCACAAATCTGTTAAAAAAAAACAATATACAAAAATTAGGTTAAATATAAGGTATGTACTATTTCTTTCTCATAACATGTCAATTCACTAATTTATTTATAAGCTAAAACACATCATTCATTGAACTAACAATTGCTAAACTAACAAGGTTACTAATATCTAATTTTTTCAAAATTACCCATCAAAACAACTTAAAAGTAACCATTCACCCATTTCAAAATTCATCTACTTTAGTAACAAGCAAGGTTACTTAGCTAATCTCAAATAAATTCAAATATACCCATCAAAACAATTTAATATTAACCATTTAAACATTCCAAAATTAAACTTATTTAATAACAAAGTTAACTAATCTCTAACTTATTCAAAATAATCCATCAAAACAACTTTAAATTAACCATTAAAAGTAAAATACCAAATTTCACCTATTTAATTAAGTACCAAGATTAATATATTTTCTATATTTATTTCAAAATTATACACCAAAACACATTAAATTAACCATTAAAACATAATAAAGTCCAACTAATTGAGTAACAAGGTTACTAATCTCTAATATTTTCACAATTTCCCAATAAAAAAACCAAAAATTGGTAAAAATTTAAGTAAAATTAAATTTAAACCTAATTAATAAATATACGTCGAAGCAATCATTAGGAGGGTAAGTAAAGGGAACAAACATAACTCCCACAAACTAATTAATAAATATAAAATAACAGTGCAAAATTTTTAGAAAAATAATAAAAAAAATATAAAAATTAAAGGGGCTAATGGCCAAGTAGTTGCATGCTTTAAATCTTAATGATCCCAATCAATCTGGTGCAGCTTGAATCCCATTAGATAATTTTCTATACTACGTTAATCTAGGTTAGTGATCATTTTTTTGCAAACATTGTATAGTTATGAATCAGATTTTACTTGAAATAAATTCTTGGAACCAGCTAGTTGGATATAGGTTTTGCAAAAATAATTAACACATTACCTCAGGTTTGCAACAAAACAATCAGTCTCAAAACAACCGCTCTCAAATTATTTACAAAACAATTGCTCTTAATGATTACCTCTCGCAACCCCGGGTTTGCAGCAAGCCAAAGCCCACACATCACAGCTTTTGCTTCTGCCACCCTTACCTCCCAATTAGTACTACTCTGCTGCACCCCTACTACCTTGACAACCCCTTCCTTGTCCCTCACAACAGCACCCAAACAACAACCCAACTCCTAAATAAAGCCCGCATCTACATTCACTTACATAGCTCTTGCAAGCGATGACAGCCATCTAGCAGCAGAACCCAACCATATACACTGAATAAGACAAATACTAGACGCAAACTGGGATAATAACAAGAGTCATGTGACCACTTGTTCTCAAGTTTTTTTTTTTCCTTCTGTTCAATTCATTTATATATACCAAACTATTTTAAGATCTCAATGTGATGTGATTATCATATTTATCTTCTAATTAGGAAGCCCCTAAATTTTAATTTGCTTAACAATTCAACAAGCAAAAGAAATTAATAAAAATACATAATTGATAAAATATTTAAGAATAAAGGAAAAAAATTATACCTACAACAGCCGTGGAAGGTGGTGCGGTTGAAGGTGGTCCGGCGGCGACGTTCAGGGCTGCGGCGCGGCGTCTTCAAACAGCCCTAGAGGAGAAGAGAAGAGGAGAACAACAGAGAAGAGGAGAAGAGAAGAGGAGAACAGCAGACCGAGGCTTCTTCAATTCGAACAGCAGGGCTGCGGCGCGGCTTCTTCAATTTGAACAGCAGAGATGGAGGGAAAAGGAGGGGACGGAGACTAGGTTCGGGTTTTCTGGTGGTGTTCAAGGTGGCAGCAGTGGTGGAGGGAAAAGGAGGGAACGGAGGCAGCAGTGGTTTGGGTTTTTCGAATGAAACAGTGAATGTGAATGGTTAAGGAATGGAGGAAGAAAGAAGGGGGAAGAAAGGAGGGAAAAGGGCCGGGTTTTTTTTTTTAAAAAAAAAACCACCAGTTCACTAAGGCACCGGTTCAAACCGGGGCTTTTTAGTTTTTTGGCACCGGTTTGAGTTGAACTGGTGCCTTTTACCAACTTATTAAATCCCGCCCAATTTTGGGCCGGTTTTTGGCATCAGTTTGGCTTGAACCGGTGCCAAAAGGGGGTTACCTTTTTGAATTTTTCTACTAGTGTTTTATGCATTTTTTCATGGTTTTACCTTTCCTCTCTTATTTTGTAGCTTTTATGCATTTTGTTGATTTTTCTACTATTTTCTCCTTTATTTGCTCTATTTTCGTTGTTTTCGGTATGTTACGAGGTTTAGGTCTTGATATTGGTGAATTACTAAGGTGGGAGATGCTTTTGGAGCAAGCTCATGGCAATTGGAAAGCTCAAGATCAGAGGAAGTGGATTCTCCAAGTTCAAGCGGTGCTCTCATGAAGATGAAGTGTTGAACCCACAATCAAGTGCTTTTGGGACTGCCTCTCTTAGTGTTCATCCTCATCATGTTGTGCGTTCATTTGAAGACCTTAGCGAGCGCACAAGGCCGTGAGAAGATCCGAAGAAACCTAGAAGAGCGCGGGCGCGCAGTAGTGCTGTGCGGGCGCTCCACTGCGGGTTCCGGCTTCGCTTTTCTTCATTTTGCGCCATTTATAAATACCCTTTTGAACCAAAATTTAGCAGAAAGTTTTCATTTTAGATTTAGATCATATTCTTAGCTTAATTGAGAAGTTCTCTCTCCAGTTGTATAATTAGTTTAGGAGTAGATTTTAGAGAGAGAAAGTGGGGAATTTCAATGGTGATTAAGAGATTAAAGAATTAATGGTGACAATTGTTTTGAAGATCTTCTCTATTATCAATGAGCATTCTTAATTCTATCTCATTTTATTGCTTTGTTTGATTTCATATTTGTTGGTTTGATTTTGATGTTTGATTATTTATTACTGTAATTGATCTCCATATATTGTTGATTCTTTATTTCTTTAGTTGTTAGTTGATTAGATGATGATGTTAGAGTAGCTGTTTGGCTAGGGATTAGGTGAAACTTGTATGATTGATTGATTGTGATTAATTTGGGAATTATGTTGTTGAGATTAATCGATTTCGATTAGGCCTAGAGAATTATGCTAGATTGCATTGTAAGTCTACATTGATACGGACCATTGATTTGTAGCTTTCATTTGTCGATTGAGCTTGATTAGTGATGCTCCTCGTTAGAGTCTCTCGTAGTTGGCGCGATTTTGACCTCTAGGAGATAGCTTGTTGACTCTTTTGATTGAGCTTGTCATTAATCTTCACAACCATTGACTTGCATTGTTTTCGTGTTGTTACAATTTTCATGATTATTTGTTGATCCCCGTTCCTAGTGTTTTATTTGTTTGATTCTTCGTTTTGTTAGTTGGTTAGTTTTTACCTTTAATCCTTAGACTTCGACCTAGCTTAGGATCTTATTTTAGAGCGCTTGAACATTACTGTTCCTTTGGGTTCGACCCTTGACTTAACTCTATACTAGTATATAGGTTTGTTGAGTGTTTATAAATTTACTTTGACCGAGGGAGGATAAGTTTCAACGACCTAGTTCCACCCCTCGTCAAGCCTTTGTTGATTCAGCACCAGGGTGAGCCTAGGTGGACTGGCCCTGAGTTGAGGTTCCCGACTCCTGGCGAGTCTGGAGCTGGTGAGGAGCGTACTCTTTGGTTTGCGATGTTCTTCGATATGATGAACATTCCTCATCATCTGCGCCCTCCATCACAGGTAGTTGTACCTGTGTTTTATTTTATTTTCACTTTTGTAGGACTTTGTCGACTGTATTATGACTCATTTATAAGACATATTTGTATATAAAAACTATTATCTATTATAACTGTTTTATCTTTGCATCTTATTGATCGAGGGTGAAGTAGGTGGTTTGTGTACTACCCTAATCAATTTAATCATTTATATTCCTACACTACCCTAATACAAGTATAGGGGCATGTAAAGGGTCGAACCACTAAGGAAACTCACTCATTGAACATCAATTTTAACTAATACAAGAGTAAAAAGGGGAATGTTTTATTGTTGTTTTATGAATAAAGAGCACTAAAACTACGAATAAGCAAAGAAAATGATGATTAAAATCAAGAGAGAATGACGCTAGGGATACGGGGATGTCAAACATGATTCGAAGAACATGCCAAAGAACACAAGATTCTACCTAAACAATTCATTCTCATGCAATATTCTAGGCAAATCAATGAAAAAGATCTATACTAATAAGGATCATTCTAATGCATCCTATTAGTTACAATCAAATCTAGAGAATAAAGAAGCACAATCCATAAAACTCCACTTTAATAACACTTTCTCATGCAATCATTAAAATAGAGATGAACTTAATCTAGTTCAAATCACTTTCATGCATTTAAACTAGAAAACATCAAATAAAGTGCCACAATAATCTCAAGCTATCAAAAATCCTATCTTTCATCAATTTATGGCATGAGTTCAATCCAACCATCATCATTCATCTAATATCAACACATGTTTTCCACCCCCTTCCTCTAGCTAAGAAATTAGCCTAGGGAAGGGAAATTAAGCTTAATAACAATACTAAACATGAATTCAAGAAGCACAAAACTAAGCTTGATTAAGAACAATGGAAACAATACCAACTAGTTAAACTAAAAAGATTAATGAAAATAATCAACAATAAAGCAAATTAATAAAACTAAAAGAAGGGATTAGAGATTACTAAAGATGAACTTGATTAAAGATGAGAACTTGGAAGAATTGCTTGATTGAAATGAACTTGACAAAAAGTTGAATACAATAGTGAAACTTAAGTAATAATCTACTTTCTCTTTCTAAATTTAATTTAATCAAAACCTAAGAGAGAGAAGCTCTCCTAAAACTAGAAAAAAAAGATCTAATGGTATCCAGAACTCCCGTACAAAAACAAGCCTCGAATATAAATAGGTACGCGCAAAAACGCTGAACAGGGCTCGCTGTACGCCCGCGCAAGGCAGTTTTTCCTCCGTGCAAGGGAGTGTGCGCCCACGCAAGGCGGCTGCACGCCCGCTTCTTCGTGGGTTGGGCCTTGCTGGCTGAGTTGTGCGCCCGGGAGCCTTGGGTGTGTGCCCGCACAAGGGAGTGTGCACCCGCACATAGGTCGCACACAACCCGCGTAAATCTCTCTGCCTCGATTATGAAATTTACATCCTTCTGGGCGGGTTCTGACAGGGCTGCGCGCCCGCGGACTATGGCCGCGCTCCCGCGCACATTTTGCACTCCCTCGCACCTTGCTTCTTTGATTCTATTCTTGTGCTTACTTGTCCTCTTCTTTGCAATCCAAGACTTCAAATACCTAATCACGAGTACCAAGGGAAGCAATAAGGTATAGGCAACGGTGAAAACACGCAATAATGTGAAGCATTTAAGCATATACGTGATTTCATCCAAAACACATCGAGACATGTATGAACGCATTATTTGAACAAAAAAACAACAAAACACATCAAGACAAGCTAAAATAAAGCATAAACACTACCCTAAGAGTGACATAATGTCACTCATCAAATTCCATTTAGCTAAACCTTTGCTCGTCCTCAAGCAAAGCTAGAGAAAAAGAGAATAAGATGAAATTATTGAAAGCAAAGAAACAAAATAGAAACAAAGAGAAAGAATGTACACTAACTCACTGTCGTAGGAATCACTGATGCATTTAGCGTATGCATCAATCCCTTTAAACCCCTAGATCGCCTTAGAGAACGAGTGTGCTCTCATGACGGTTTCCTAAGAGCTTAACCCACAACTCTAGACAAAACCAAATCAAAACAAAAAGAAAAAGAAAATCAAACACAAAAAGCAAACACAACCATGACCAACATAACATGGCAAGGTTTAGGAAAACCAATCAAGCTCAAAGGCGGAAAATACTCCATTTGGACTCAATAAGAAGAGACATACACCAAAGAATACTCACCTTTCTCAATTTAATGAGAGAAAACACGTTCTAAGATGCTCACGGTTGAAAGAGACAAACCTAAGCTAAGCATAAAGAACTAGAGAATTCATTCTCCGCCCTCGCCCCATCTAAGACTGTCCACGTTCTCTCTACTAGCTTCAAATCACCCCCTAGTTAGCTCCTCATGATTCCACGATGGAACTGGAAAAAGATTAAATTTGTGGAATAAATGGGTCATCTTGACATCATAACTATGCATACTTTCTCCATAGGGTTGAAATCTATCTCCCTCCACCGGAAATTAACCTCACCCCTCTAAAGTATAAGGGTCTTAACTAGAGTTGTAACGTAAGGCAAAGGTTAAGGCGGGGTAAAAATTTGAAATTTTGGTGATATTTCCTAAGTGAAGGAAAGGGTGATCAAACATAAAAAAAAAAAGTCAAGAAATCACCAATAATCAAACCAAAATACCAATAATGCAATCTCCCCCAAGCTTACTCAATACCAACATTCCATAAAAAAAAAACGAAGTAACGCTCCCCCCCCCCCCCCCCCTCAAGCTTGAATGAAGCATTGTCCTAAATGCTTAACTTAGGGAAGAAAACGAAACCTTTTTTAAAAAAAAAAACTTATATTTGATGTTTTTGCCTTTTTTAACTATGGACGGCTTTTCTAGGATGCATTATCTTTATTACACACATTATATAATAATTTACTTTCTTGCTTGGTACAAAGAGCATAATACTTTCTCATTTTCATTACAACACAAACAAACTCTCAAACCAAAATGCTTCACAAACTAAGGGTTAGTCAAACGAAAAGTCATAAGGCTTCTAATGTGGCTCATAATCAAGAAAGGGAATAGGCTCAAAGGGTTAGCAAGAGGAGAAAATGCAAAATAAAACAAAATATGTAACAAAACCAAAAGAAGATAAAGAAAAATGAGAAAAGGGTGCCCTTTTCCACCCTTAGAGTTGCTTGATCATGATCTTGGGAGTTAGAGGACAACACAAGGATTAAGATATGCATATTCAAGGATCCTAAATTCCGCTCAACATAATTGATGAAGGCTTGAACAATTTAAACCTCACAAGGGATGGGAAGTAAGCAAATACTAACTAAAGAGCTTCATATCCACTATAGAGAGCAACACCATCTTACCACTTTCCCGTGAACTAAGGGTTCCAACGTCCTCAATAGTTCTTAACCTTGCTACCTTAGCTTAAAATTTGTCTATCTTAACCACAAGCACTCTCAAACCGTGCAAACCCTCATCAACTAGGAAGATAAGCATTGAAAGACACATCATCATGAAAGGCACACAAATACAAATGAATGAGAAAATTTTAAATCAAAATCATTTCAACATGTCATAGTCATGTTTGTCACACAAAAGGGAAAACAAAACAAAAGAAAGAGGAAGAAATTAAAAAGGTTCACAAATGAGGCATAAAATCTAAATAAGTCCCAATCGTCATACAAGTGATCGTTCGATAACAACATCAACGATCCCAGGTTCCGTAGAACAAAAGGCAAACATCCTCAAACCATTCAACTTCTTCCTAAACTAAGCAGTCAACGAAAGAGTAAAAATAAGAAAGGTCTCACCGGGAAGTTGGCTTAAAAGAATAAAGGAGCATAAAATAGAGTTCACCAAATGTCAATCCGCTCCAAACTTCCAAAAAGCGACCTACAAGGCAAGACAAGACACAAATAAAACATTAAAAGAGAACAAAGAAATAAAACAAAAAGAAAAAGAAAGGAGGGGGATAAAAAGGGTTAGAAATCCTCCGAGTTGCCTCCTAGGAAGCCCTTGTTTATGGTCTCTAGCTTTACCCTTCACCTCATTCAAGGTGGATTAAAGAACATCACCCTAATCAACTTGAGGATTGAATCATAGATGCCTCAAAGCTTGAGAACTAGCACTCCTTGAGGTCTCACATCACCACAATGGAAAGGAGGGAATGAATCAAGAGCCAATGGTGGCTCATCTTTTCTCTTTCTTTTTTTCTTGTTGATTCTTATTCTTTTTTCACTCTTCTTTCTTTTCCTTCTAAAAGGGGGATCAAGCTTGGAATCCTTAATATTAGGAAGGGCAACCTCACCATCCTTAAGAGAGCCTTCAAAACTAGCGGGAACTTCAAGGAAGTCATCATACCTCATTGTCACCTTATCATCACGTGGAGGTAAGCTCTCATTAGCCATCACATCATCTACCACATCAACTCTACATACGCTCACCGCCATAGGGCTCTTCAAAACGACATTCTCAACTAGCCTACAAGGAAAAGGAACTGGGCATTCAAACTTGTTTGGTTCACTAAAAGCAAATGGCTCCCCATTTTGTGCTTGAACCTTCTTCTCAACCACATCATCTACTACATTGTCCTCCTTGCAAGTTTCGGGTTGATAAGTATGTGAAGGGTTAGTAGATGATTCTAAGGGGAGTTTTGTGGTTAAATGGAGAGAAGAAATTTTTTTCTAGTTGGTAATCAACAACTTCATTGTGAGATTTGATCTCTTGGAATTGTTGAGTGATAACTTGACGTTGTTAAGGAATTTGGGTTTGTGTGTGGTCGGGTGGGGATTTTTCTTCATACGCTTGAGGACATAGGTTATGATTTTGATCTTTAGAGTTCTCTACTTGGTGGAAAGGTAGGAAAAGTTTTGGGTTTGTTGATTGAAGAGAGGTCCATCATAGGGGTAGGAGTTTTCTTGCCTTGGAGGTTGTTGAAGTTGTTAGGATTGGGCTTTGGTTACAAACTCTTTTTCCCTCAAATAAAAACTTCACCATGCTTGAGATTGTAATCTCTACAATAAGATGCATCATGATCCGTCCCACCACAACGATTACATGAGAAATCAATGATTTGTGAAGGTTTTGAACACAAACAAACACTTGAGTTCAACTTGGAAATACTTTCATTCAATAGCTCAACTTTCTGCTTAAGTTGGCCAACTTTCTCCAACTCATAAAGATCCCCTTCTTTAGCCTCCCCAAGAATAGCTAGTAGCCACTTCTTAAATTGTAACTTCAACTTGGGTTTGAGGAATCTTAATCAATTAGCCATCGACACCCGCATCTAGATTGGTCCTTGACATTGGCTCCAAGCCATCATAAAAGAATCTCATTAGCAAATTACGGTTGAATTCATGATGAGGACATGCTCTAATGAAATCCTTAAACCTTTCCCATGCTTCCCTAAGAGTTTCATCCGGTTCTTGCTCAAAGGAAGCTATCTTCCTCCTCATTTTTTCGATTTCCTCATCGAAAATGAACCTCTTGAGAAAGGCCTTCACAACTTCCTTCCATGTAGTGAGAGAGTTGGGCTTCAAAAGCTTGAGCCATTTCTTTTCTCTTCCAGTGAGAGATTGCCGAAAGAGATGCATACGAATGTAATCTTAGCTCACTTCATTTGTTTGCATCATTGCACACAACTTAAGGAATCGGTCCAAATGCTCAATGGGGTCTTCACTTACACATCCGGAAAATTGCTCAATTTGCACCATCCTAGCATATTGTGGATGGATTGTTAAATTAGTCTCGGTGGCTGGAAGAAGTATACCACATGTGAGCTTATAGATTTCCGGAATTCCAAACTCCCTAAAAAGAAGGTCATCCTCTTGTCTTGCCATATCTCTTTGAACACAACAAATCTAAGAAAACGATTAGCAATGATAAGTAGAATTAAACAAGCAAAACAAAAAGGAAAGCAAGTAAAAATACTCTAGCAATAGCAAAAATAAATGTTAAACAAGTCGCTTCCCCGGCAACGGCGCCAAAATTTTATCGAGGGTGAAGTAGGTCGTTGGTCTACTACCCTGATCAAATTAATCATTTATATTCCTAAACTACCCTAATACAAGTATAGGGACATGTAAAGGGTCAAACCACTAAGGAAGCTCACTCATTCAACATGAATTTTAACTAATGCAAGAGTAAAAAGGGGAATTTTTTTTGTTGGTTTATGTATAAAGAGCACTAAAACTACAAATAAGCAAAGAAAATGATGATTAAAATAAAGAGAGAAAGACACTAGGGATACAGGGGTATCAAACATGATTAGAAAGAGGGGAACAATAATGGTTATCATGAAGAAAATGCCAAAGAACACAAGATTCTACCTAAACAATTTTTTTCATGCAATAGTCTAGGCAAATTAATGAAAAAGGTCAATATACTAATAAGGATCATTCTCATGCATCCAATAAGTTACAATCAAATCAAGAGAATAAAGAAGCACAATCTATAAAACTCCACTTTAATAACTCATTCTCATGCAATCATTAAAAAATAGATGAACTTAATCTAGTTCAAATCACTTTCATGCATTTAAACTAGAAAACATCAAATAAAGTGCCACAATAATCTCAAGCAATCAAAAATTATGTCTTTCATCAATTTATGGCATCAATCTAACCATCATCTTTCATCCAATATCAACACATATTTTACACCCTCTTCCCCTAGCTAAGAAATTAGCCTAGCAAAGGGAAATTAAGCTTAATAACAATACTAAAAATGAATTCAAGAAGCACAAAACTAAGCATGATTTAGAACAATGAAAACAATACCAACTAGTTCAACTAAATAGATGAATGAAAAAAATCAACAATAAAGCAAATAAATAAAACTAAAAGAAGGGATTAGAGGTTAGAAAAGATGAACTTGATTAAAGATGAGTATTTGGAAGAATTGCTTGATTGAAATGAACTTGACCAAAAGTTGAATACGATTGAGAAACTTAAGCAATAATCTACTTTCTCTTTCTAAAATTATCTAATCTAACCCTAAGAGAGAGAAGCTCTCCTAAAACTGGAGAAAAAGATCTAGTGGTATCCTGAAGTCCCGTAAAAAAACTAGCCTCGAATATAAATGGATACGCGCAAAAACGCTGAATAGGGCACGTTGTGCGCCCGCGCAAGGTAGTTGTGCGTCCGCACACACTAGCTGTGCGCCCGAGCAAGGGAGTGTGCGCCCGCGCCTTCCTGGTATGGGGCTCGCTGGCTGAATTATGCGCCCACGCACATGTCGCACACAACCCGTGGAAATCTCTAAACCTCGATTCTGAAATTTACATCCTTCTGCGCGGGTTCTGACAGGGCTGCGCGTCCGCGCACTACGGTCACGCTCTCGTGCACATTTTGCTCTCCCTCGCTTCTTGTTTCTTTGATTCTACTCTCGTGCTTACTTGTCCTCTTCTTTGCAATCTAAGACTTCAAATACCAAAGCACAAGTACCAAAGGAAGAAATAAGTTATAGGCAACGGTGAAAACACGCAACAAAGGGAAGTAATTAAGCATGTACGCGATTTCATCCAAAACACATCGAGACATGTATGAACGCATTATTTGAACAAAAAGACTTAAAACACCTCAAGACAGGCTAAAACAAAGCATAAAAACTACCCTAAGAGTGACATAAATGTCACTCATCACTTACTTTTTATTTTATGTGCATATGTGTATATGCAAAAAATTTATGATTAATTTTGTGCAAAAATTTCTGTCATTTTTATTATTAATAGAGGGTGTAGAAACCAATTTGTGTCTCTAAAAAACTAAACCCAGTGATGAATACCTTTCATATCATTTTATTATCAAACAAGGTGAAAGTGTGAAAAATCTAGTGATGAGGTTGTTTTTATTAAAGTATATCTTCTTTCTATTTTTGAAAATATTTCTTTTCTTACCCTATTTATGAAAAACGTGCATTCAAATTTATTTTGGTCCATGATATGGGTTTAATAATAGTTTAGTTGGATGGGGCTTGAAAAGACCTTTCCAATGATATATTATAAGACCAATTCCGATGAATAATGAGGAAGTTATAGACAAAATACTAAATTGGGCCCGGTTTGGTTCTTACATACGGCCCAATGATCTAGAGTAGGGACTATTATTAATTATCATTCCTAAAGCTTTTAGGATTGAATATAGTCATCTAGAATACTCTAGAAGGTTCTTTTGAATCCTAATGGAGTTAGGATTTATAATTATGTTTCAAAGAGTTTGAAATTGAATAAAACTACTCCTTTTAAGAATCCTTGTTCTTTACGAAAAGGAATATATTCAGATATTATTTTCGTGCCTCATTATCTTTATCCAAATTCTATATGGTTAGATAGATTTTGAAATTATCTTTCCAATGATATATTATAATATTAATTCCGAGCTATAACGAAAAAGATATGAATGAGATATGAAACTCTATCCAAAACTGACACCCTTCTACTATTTCGGCCATATCGTTTTATCTACAAAATATTTTTTCTGATTCCAATTGTGTTTGCAAGTAGACTTCAATATCTTTCCAGAGACATATTATATGCCTGTTTGAATTTATGGATCAAAAGATATGATAATAACAAAATCCGCAAAAAATTTCTTCCAAAATTCTCTAGTTCTACTTTTTCTCTCTCTCTCTCTCTAAGCTAAAGCTTATTCTCTCTCTCCCTCCATCTAAACCAACGTTTTCATAAAAAAAAAATCCGCATTCACAAGATGTAGACACACCTGGCCAAATTCGAAGTTGCCTTCGCCCTAGACGTGAAAGGTTTGGTATTTCTGAGGGTTTGGTCCCAAATCTCTCTTCCAATTATTTAATTTAATTTTTTGATTTTATTATTTTCCTTGAAGTTACTAACGTGTGTATTATTTTATAAGAAAAAAGTACAAGGCATCCAAGTAAGTACATTAATTGTTTAATTGATATTATTGTATAGAAATCATGTTTAGGTTGTTATTTTGATTCATAGTATCATGTTAGGATACTTTTCTTAGTATCTTGTTTAGGGTAACAACTAAAAATTCCTAATATCAAGTATGGTTGTTATGATGCTTCCTATTTTCTTTCCTAATAGCGTTTTAGTATCATGTTAGGGCTAAATCTTTGATCTTTGATGTTTAGTGACATGCTAGTGTTTGTTATTAATCTTGTCAGTATCATGCCTAGGATCTTGCTATTGATATTATGCTTTAACATGATTATTTTAATTATGATTATCATGATTATTATTTTAATAATTGTTATAATTATTTTTATAATTATTATTATGATTATTATGTTGCTTGATTATATTTATTGTTATTGCTTGATCACACCTTTTATACATGTTTAAAGGGAATTTGTACTTGTAATCACGCTTAATATGATAATTAATAATCTTTAGGGTTAATATGATTATAATTCAAGTGATCTCCAATAATAGATTTATTTGTGCATTTAATATTCAACCAACATTGATTAAACAGGTTTAGGGTTAACATATTGATTGCATGTTAGTAAGAAAGGGCACATGAATACGAGAAGAATAAAGTAGAGGCCTATTATTAGGGCGAGTTCTTTCTCTTTTAGATTGGATTCGTACTCTCTTCCCCGAACACCAGTTATGGTTCCAGACCTCTTGGAGTTAATTATCTCTTGGATCGTTAAGGGGTGTAACCTTCACCCTGTGAACGGTTTATAAGTTCCTAAAACTTGTTGGCGACTCTTTTGCTGTATCTTCCTTCCCTTTGGACGCCACCATGCTTAAGTGTATGATCATAGTGGGGTTCAAGTTTGGGGTAATGCTTGAAATATTCATTACAGTTTTTTGGTGACTCTAGTGGGGATGATTTCTATTTCAATCCCTAAATTTATATTGGCAATTATTTAGAATAAGTAGATGAGACTCGAAAAGTTCTAAGTATTTCATGTGCATAATTTTGATTAACATTATTGTCATATGCATAAAAAAGGTTTTCATTGGAAAGACCATCCATATTGAGTAAAAAACATAGGATTTTTACACGTAGGAAATTTGAGGAATATCTTTCATAACTCTAATCGAAATAATACTACGAAAACTGCAAAATTCTAAAAACACGGACAACTGCTGAGGCATGTAGGAACTGGCGTCTAGAAAACAGAGCATGTCGCCGAAGATATGGCTCTTTCGTGCAATGACAATTTTGTCACCTGGCCAAAGGGATCATATCCTGGCAATAGTCTCTGTTGGTTGGCGCTGCGTTCTTCCAATACCGAGCAAGAAATTTGTCTTCTAGTTTTGACCAGTTCTAGCACTGTTGGCTCGATTCTACTTCCTAATTGAGTTTTTCTCACTTTTTTGAAACCCATATGTGTTCTACATATGGAAATAACCCTCTGGGAATTCATGATCCATCTACCTGATTTAACGTTCTAAGAAACAAAGGGTACATCCGAAAATGTTGAATTCACCAAACCATGGAAGCGAGTTTAACTCGTGGGGTCCAATCCACACGCGCCAATCCTTCCAAAGGTAAGGCTTCCGCGCAGTGTATCCGGAATTATAACCATGGAGCCTCTTTGATTAACCCATATCTCGAACTTTAGCAAAATAGAGCCATGGTTAGGTTGGAAACTCATTGCATCATTTTGGGCCTACTTGACTACTTGTGCATTATTTGCCGTGCATACTCTATGTGTTTTTCCTTAACCGTTTTTTTGACTTGTGATTAAGTATAAATAAACTAATTAAGGACTAAAGGACTTTGCTTAATTAATTGATTAATTAATTTGATCTAATAAATATACCTAAAATCGAGTCATAGTTCCTTTAAGTCAACCCGGATTTTTATTCCCGTATACTGCACAAGTGTCAGCTTGTTCTGGTCATAACCGGAGTTCTAAGAAGAACTACGAGTTGTACAGCCTATGGATCTTTAGCCCCTAGTTTTATCTTTAATTTGGAGTTGGTTTAATCCCAATCAGAGTCACAGATCAAATTTTATGACTAAAATACCACATCTTGTCCAGTTTAATGAATATACATGAAGTCTTAACTTAGTCTTTGCTTGAGTCTAGTCACATAGTCTAGCCACATGGTCATGACACAAGTCTTAACATGTCACCTAAACTACCTATTCTTAGCACACACTTTGTACATACTCTTTTCACACCATGACCTTGTCTTCAGTTCATACATGAGTCGGTTTTTTCCGTCATTTGAGTTGGGGGTACATTCTATTCCAATTTTTTTTTTCATATCTCTCCATCTACATGATCTTTCCATTCTCTAAATGCTTTCTTCGTATCACAAACTTCATTCTTCCTACCTTCTTCCATCCATGCATATTGAATCGAGTTTGAGTCATGTGATTGATAAAAAAAAAATGAGGGTAATGATGAAACAAATACATAAGGCAAGCTTCTCACCAAGATTTCATGCTTTCTTCTTCTTTTTTCAAACTCTTCCCCAATAAGTCTAGCAATCGGCACCTTTTATTTTCCTTAGATTTTTATATTGTAATTTTCTTTTCTCCCTTTAATAAAATGAACATTTGTTTCCATGCATATGATCATTGCATTGCCACAAAAAAAAAAAAAAAAAAAAAAAAAAAAAAAAAAAAAATCGTGCCGAACTAAGCATAAGGTATGCCTATGATTAGAGGCACCCCTTGTAGCCTATCATATCATCTTCACCCTTTCAAATATATAATCCTTTCTTTATAAACCACTTTGAGCCTCATCTAACGATTGACTTTTCTTTCTTCAACCCACATCTACCCAAACTTGGGATGGGACAGTGTGCAACTTATGCAATTTTAAAAAGCTTGAGTGATTTCAAAAGATCAAAATAAATAAAAAATGCAATAAAAATAAATAAAAGTGTAACAAAGGGCAAGTGTTCTAATGACTTTGATATGAAAATGTCTTTGACATGAACATGGCTCAGATTGCGTTTCTTATCGAGTGCTCGGTACCGTGCCCGAGAAACATGAATACCAAGTGAGTGATAGACCGCATGATCGGGATTTCCCACTGTAGGGAATATTTCAAGCATTACCCCAAACTTGAACCCCACTGTGATCATACACTTAAGCATGGTGGCGTCCAAAGGGAAGGAAGCTAGAGCAAAAGAGTCGCCAACAAGTTTTAGGAACTTGTAAACCGTTCACAGGGTGAAGGTTACACCCCTTAACGATCCAAGAGATCGTTAACTCTAAAAGGTATGGAACCATGATTGGAAGTTTAGGGATGAAGGTACAAGTCCAATATAAAAGAGATTGAACCTGTCCTAATAATAGGCCTCTACTTTATTCTTCTCGTATTCATGTGCGCTTTCGGATTAACATGCAATCAATAGGTTTACCCTAAACCTGTTTATCTATGTTGGTTGAATATTAATGCACAAACAAAACTATTATTGGCGATTACTAGAATTATAATCATATTAACCTTAAACAAGATTATTAATTATCTTATTAAACGTGATTACAAGTACAAATTCTCTTTAAACATGCATTAAAGGTTTGATCAAGAAATAACAATAAATAATAATAATAAAAAATATCAAGCCACATAATAATCATCATCATGATTATAATCATAAATCATATTTAAGCATAATAATAGCAAGATTCTAGGCATGATACTAACAAGATTAATAACAAACCCTAGCACGTCACTAAACATCAAAGATCAAATATATAGCCCTAACATGATATTAAGAAAGACAATAAAAGGCATGAAATTATATTCTTTTCCCTAAACATGATACTAGAAACTTATTGTTGTCACCCTAAACATCAAATTAAGAAAAGTATCCTAACATGATACAAGGAATCAAAATAACAACCTAGACATGATTTATATATCATAATATCAATAAATCAATTAAAGCACTTACTTGGATGTCTCGTATCTCTTTCTAATAAAAAAATACACGCGTTAGTAACTTCAAGGAAAATATAAAATAGTAAAATAAAAACAATCAAATCAAATAATTAAAATAGGGATTTAGGACCAAACCCTCATAAATCAAACCTTTCACGTCTAGGGCGAAGGCAACTTCGAACTTGGTTAGGCGTGTCTAGATCTTGTGAAAGCGGAATTTTGTGTTTGTAAAAAGGTTAATTTAGAAAAGAGAGAGAGAGTATATCAAGAAGTTTTTGATGAGATTTGGTGATTGAAAACAGAGGTTTTAGGAGGCTATTTATAAATAAAATCAGTCGAATATGATAAAAAAGAAATCAAACTTTTAAAAAGAATAAAACACGGCGCTGTTGCCATACAAGCCTATGTCGCCAGGTGCCAGACGTGTTGCCGCGACGCCGGACTGTCGCCAGGCGACAGACTGTAGTTGCGGCGCTTCATACAGTTATTCCACGCATTTTCATATTTTGATAAAATTGAAGCTTACGAGGGGCAAATCCATAATTTCCTTAAAAATACTTCTTTTATTCCAAATAAAACTTTTAAAACTCATTTATCAATGTTAATTAAATTAAGATTCAGAAGAACATTCTAGAAGTTCTAGAAGACCATAATCAATCCTAATTACATTAGGAATGATAAATCATAATAGGCCCTCCTCTAGATCATTGGGCCGCATATAAAAATCAAACCGGACCTAGTTTAGTAATTTGGCCATAACTTCCTCTTTATTCATCGGAATTGGGCTTATAATATATCGTTGGAAAGCTCTTTTCGAACCCGACCCAACTACACTATTATTGGACCCTTGCAATGGACCAAAATAAACTGGATTGGCTATTTTCATAAAAATAGGTTTTCAAAAACAAAGAGAAAGAAAATAAATAAAAACTAACCGCAACACTAGACTTTCCACACTTTCACTTCATTCGATTATGATTCGATGTGAAAGGCACTCATCACTGGGTTTTGTTTTGGGGAGACAAAAAATGGGTGTCTACAGAAGCCCCCACTTTGACTGAGTTTGGAGAAACGCAAGTTTTGAAAACAAAAGTCAAAGTAGCGATAGGGACGGAGAATGATTTAGAACGTTCTGCGATCCTAAATCATTCTTTTAACGCCAATACATGTAAACTGGCGTCAGTAAAACAGATAAGAAAGTTAAAAAACGCGTATCTTGCACTGTCGAGCAACAACCTTCCTCAAGTTAGGGAACGTCATCTTGCTGTTTTAACGATGTTCCTCAAGCTAGGGGATACCGCCTGAAGACTGTACGCTTGTAACTGTCTCCAATTTTGCCGTGATAGACTCCTGCAAGCTAGAGAACTCTATCGAAGATTGCTTTGCCTAAAACGACCTTCTAGCGCTTTGTGACCATCTTTAACAAGCAAGGGAATATGATCGAAGATTGCTTCGCCTGAAGCTATCCTCATTTGTTGCGATAATACTCTTAAGAGTATCACCGAAGACCAGCTCATGTCGATCCTTTAAAGTTCACTTGAACTTTGCTTTTGCTATGCCAGTGCATCGGCGTTTTTGCTGGTTGTGAAGTAGTATGTCAGTGCTTCTGAATTGTGAACCAGTATGTCAGTGCTTTTGTTGCTTATGAACCATTATGTCCGTGCCTTTACAGTGAGCCAATGTTTTGGCGCTTTAAGCTAAGTGAGACAATCATTCATTAGGTCGATCACTTAAGGCGATTGTAACCGAGCCAATTACAAAACCATGTCAAATTTCTTATAGGGGCTAACTAGCGTACCAAGGAACCCAAAATTTCTGTAAGAGGTCGAAATAACCATTCTGAGAGGCTTCGAGCTCTATCGCCGCTGCAACGCCTCTGACGCCACGATTTTGTTTTGTCGTCAGACACTGCACTCTGTCGCCTGACGAAAGAGCTTTCGTTCGACGCTGCATTCCGGATTTTTGTATTCATTTCTTCGAGTTTTGCCGCAAAAAACTTTGAATAACTTGTTCTTGCTCGTTTCTCAACCAAATTCGCTCAAATTTGTTGCAAATCAAAGCCTTGTTCATCAATTTTCCTAATATATGAAATATTTTTCAAAACTCACTCGAATTTTGATGAATTATGCACATGTTTGCTCACGAATTTCATAAAAAGTTTGAAACTTATATTGCTCAATTTGCTTTGTTTGTCAAATTTTATGCCATGAAATTGCTTGATTATGTTTTTATATTTTCTTGGAAGTATTTTGAGACTTGTTTGACTCAATTTGGTGAAGAAACGAACAATTCACCATTGTTGAACCCCTTAAGGTCAGGAAAACAATGTGGCTCGTTCTTGATGTTTTTGCTAGCAATTCTTGCCCAATTTGTAACAATAATTATCATAATATTGCAAGAAATTGTTTGGTTGTTGAAAAATACCATATATGCTTGAATTGCAATTGTACTCTATTTTAGTAGTACGTACTCTGTTTTTTGCGAACATAGTATCATGCGGCTAGGTGAAGCTTAGATACTCTAGAACCTTAATTTTTGTCAATTTTGCACAATGTAGTATGGCTAGACAGAGAGGTTCCGATTCCCGGTCTCGAGACATGCGACGGGAGCATGAGCCCGTTGAGGAGGACGCCGACCCATCCATTTCTCTTGTTCTCTTCCCTGAGTGGGACGAGTGGACAGTGTACTTTGCCCCCGAGAACCACATTTTTTAGAGGGCCCCCGAGACACCTTAGGCAAGCTACACAACACGTACTTCAGCGGCGATGAGGGGTTGCAACTTCTTTGGGAGTCTTGTGGGATGACTGCCCTGTTTCGGACCACGCAGGCCACGTATTCTTTTGATGCTAGTCACCGTGTGTTTCGTGCCTTGGTGGTGTTCTTCTGGGACCCCACCAACACTTTTCACTTCCCTTGCGGTGAGATGATGGTTACCCCAAATGATTTTAGTCTCATCTCGGGACTGGAGTTTAGATCAACTACATTGTCGTTCAACAGCTCCATCAACATCTTCTCTCCTGTGGTTAATGAGCTGTTGGGTCCGATTGCTGTTCGGGCCCGTGCCGAGCTGGAGCCATCACGATTCAGTTCCAAGTGCATTCGTCGATCTACTCTGGCGACAGCTTTTGAGGAAGATGCGACCACCCGAGAGCAGTGGGTGCGTATCTTAGTTCTTTTTTTGCTGTCAGGGATGCTTTCCCCTGACAAGGGTAGTATGGTGGTGCTTTACTATATTCTTGTTGTCCGCAATCATCAGCTGATCGGGACTTACGATTAGGCCAGCTTGGCCTATGCTGACTTTCTGCGCACATCGCAGGACTCTTGTTGACACCGGTCTTACACAGGAGACATCGCACTTTCCAGCTTTTAGAGATTCTTAGAGGTACACTTTATCTCTTACAAAGTTAGCTCTAAGCTCTTGTTAGCACTTGCTGATATTTTTTATCTTTGTATATCTGGTTTTACGAGTACTTTCATTTGCTTGCGCCGGCAAGGCAATCTCCACGCGAGTTCCCTGTCAGCGTCTGATGGGGAGGTCGCTACAATAACTCGGCGACTAATGCCCGTGTTCGAGAGATAATCCTCTAGGTACTATCTTTTGCATAGGTAACATCTTTGTATTGCTTTTAGTAGGTCTTTATCTTATTAGCGTTTTTTGTAGGAGCCCGACGTGTTGTACCGGCCATCGGGAAATTTGGTCATTCCTGCGCTGGCTGTACAGTACACTGCTTAGCGTTGCTACTTCGAAGGGACGTTTGAGGCGGCGTTGTACATAGGAGAGAGAGTTGATATTCAACACTCTTCAGAGATTCTTGTCGTCCCTGCTCCTCCGCCACATCATATGTTCGATGACGCGAGGCTGCTCAGCTTGTCGGAGAGGTCGCTTGCTGGTACCCCTTGGCGATCTCATGCTATTTCAGGGCGGTGCTACGAGGAGGAGCTACTGCCGTTGTTAGCTCTGGCCCCTGTTCTGTCAGGGAGGCGGCGGTATGATCTTTTCTTCTTATCTTTTTTTCTAAGTAGCCCCGAAGTGATATTTTATTCACTTTGTTTGCTTTTTTCCAGACCGAGCCTACTGAGTTCGTTCCCCCTCGTATGTCTATCCACTGTCAAGGGACATACGGGCCTATTGAGGAGATGGTCCCTCCGGCTCCCGAGGATCAACGCTTTGTTGAGCGATCGATTCCTCTCCACCAAACTCGGGTGAGTTATTTACTTTTATTTCTCCAAATCTATCTTGTATTGTTACTGATTTTATTTCTTTAAAAGTTCTCGCGCGAAGTAGTTACAGCAATGGCGAGGTGCATGGACGCCTTTCGGAGCCAGCTCGTGCAGATGAGGAACGTGGCTTCTTGTCGTCGCGACGACGCTGTTTGGGAGGTAGCTTTTTCCCTTTATTTCTTCCTTGTTTATATTTTTATTTTCGTTGCTTCTGACTTGATTTCTTCTGACAAGGACAACCTATTCCCTCCCATAATCGGACGAGACCTGAGGTTCAGAGAGAGCCGGCTAGGTCTAGCTCGAAGCGTCGCCGCACTACTTCTGGTGGTCAAGGTGGTTGATCTGACGCTGCCCAGACCGAGGCGGTGGAGGGCTTGGGCTCTTCATCTGAGAGTGCTCATGCTGGGCCGACAGGCCAGGGAGAGGCGACTTCGGCTCCGAGAGGTGGTGGGACGTCCGAGGTCGGCTCATCGTCGTAGGAGCCTTCGCAACCTCAGCCTCTACTAATTCATCACCAGGACGACCTTGGGTGGACGGGTCCTGAGTTGAGTTTCCCTCCTCCTGGAGAGAGTGGAGCTGATGGGGAGCATACTCTTCGTTCTGCGCAGTTCTTTGATATGATGAACATTCCTCATCTTGTACCTGTGTTGTTATTTATTTTGACCTTTATAGGACTTTGCCTGACTAACACATTTGTTAGACATATTTTGTATATACATACTTTTATCTATTATGATTGTATTATTTTTGCATTTATATTTCATTTTTATGTGCATATGTATGTGTGCAGAAAATTGCAATAAAATTGTGATTAATATTGTGCAAAAATTTCCGTCATTTTTATTACTAATGGAGGGTATCCGACTTTCTCCCCCAAAAAAGAAAAAATGAAAAATAAATTGGACTTGAAAAAAACCTAAAATTAAATTAAGTCTGAATAAATCCAAAAAGAAAATATAAGGAAACTATATTAAATTAATATGTATGGGTATTTGAAGAAAGGGGTAAAATCTTAAAGTCATTGTACAAATTCGAATCATAGCCAAAAAAACGCGGTTTTTATAACACATTGAGGAAACGTTGCAACGCCACGTGTCGCCACGCGTTTTGTGTTGTCGCCTAGCGCTGCTGCTGTTGCCAGGCGACAGGCTTGTCGTTTGGCGCTGTAGTGCGATGATTCCCAGTTCTTTCCGAAGTAAAACTACATCGTTTTTGTGCATAAATAGCCCCCTAATCTGCTGAATTTATGTATAATTCTAACAGATTAATCATAACCTTAGTTTCTCAACAAATAATCATGTCTTTAGTTAGTAAGAAATTTAGCAATTACAGTCGTGAATGGTGTCGGTCTTTAACTGCTAAAGAAAGAAAAGAACTCGACCTTTTCACATGGGAGGTATTTATGGTGTTAAGGAGGTAAATCTTGATATAGATTTTTTTCACAACGCCATAGAATATTGGGACACAAATACACACTGTTTTAGACTAGGGTGTGATGAAATTAGCCCTTTACCGGAAGAATTTGGTTCCATGTTAGGCTTCCCTTCATTAGATCTTGCGGTAATCCCTGGAAGAGATGAATATTATTATAAAGATTTTGAGCTCTTCTTTAATTTAAGAGACAAATATTTAACAAATATTGTAGATGGTAGCGTAGTTAATTTAAAAGAATTTGCACGCCATTACTTTGATAGACCTTATTCTGAATCCTTTCATGTTTATAGAAGAAGGGCTTCTCACTAGTGGTAGAACTAATGAGGGTCAAGAAAATATATTAACTATTTTGGAGCAAATTAAATCTGGAAGAAATCCAATGTCGTTAATTTTTGGAGAGATTATGCTTAGTCTTGATGAATTGAAGAGAAATCAAAAATAACCTTTTCGGGGCTCTCCGATTTTATTACAGGTAGAAAAATAATAATTTTAATTAAAGAAATCAAAAACATATTTTTGTATAGTAATATTTATTTATTTACATTGAATTTTTTGCAGATATAGTTAATGGAGAGATTATAATTAATTAGTCCTCTTAATAATATTGACAAATATACTTCAATTTTCTTTGTGAGTCGAAAGAAACGCTTCTCTAAGATCGGGCGCCATGAGTGGAATAAGGTCTTTGCCTCTTGAAACTTTGCTATCAAGTGGGTCATCTCTTAGTGGAAAATAGAGAAGATGGTTGGTGTCAACATGCAACCCTTCTGCCGTCTTCCAAGCTTAACCAAGATAACTTTTTATTATCCCTGCAGGGTAAAAACGCAGTACGGTCTACTTCAAACAATTCCTTCTGGGGATCTTCGTCGTACCTATGAATTCCATGTTTCACAAGAATTAGAGAAATTTGATATGTATTGGAGCGCTAAACGTTTATGGGAAGTGATTACCCAAAAGGTTCCTCCTTCCTTGCCCAATGATGTGAAGAGATGGCTTCTAAATAAGCCTACAAAGGACATGAAGAAAAATCAGAGTAAAACCAATGTAAAGAATTGTCTAGGTGACAAAGTGATTCCTGTTAAGGAACGTTTAGGTGAAAAGATTTAATATAAAACACCTGTGATGCCTAAGAAGAAAGACCCTGCAAAGGATAAAGGGAAAAGAAAAGCTAACACTTCAGAAAAGAAGGTTCGGGTAGAAAAGAAACATGGAGTCCTAGCTAAGGGATAAACCATTTACTCTAAAATTGAACGTAGGTCCTCTAAAGGATGCCTACTAGCTAAAGTCATGGATGATGAAGAGGATGCAGATGAAAATTGGAAGAGAGCAAAGAAAGAAAAGAAAGATTGAAGCTTTGCTTAACTTCCATTTTATTAGACTTAGTTTTTAAATTTAAAGTTAATTGGTTTTATTTAAGCTTTTATTTAAATTCCATCAATAATGTAATTTTTTTTTATTAATGAAATTTCATCTTTTTCATTAAACCAACCTCTTTAAATTTAATTTATTAAAGCAATGAAAACAGATTATATTATTTTCTAGAAATTTTTTCAAGTACGGATGTCTAATATTTTCCGAAAAATAACGAAATTTGCCCAGATATTCCTAAAAGAGCGGCGCCGCCGTTTTACGGCTGTCGCCAGATGTTGTTGTCTGCCGGCCCGCAAAAGGCGCTGTCGCTTTGTGCTGCATTCTTTTGGCCGGCGACATACTTCTTTCTGTGGCGCTGCTATTCCGTCGAATTACTTTTTATTTTTGGGATACAAGGTCCGCGAAAATTAAAGTGGCTGCACCCCGTAAAGGATTGCCTATGTATCCTTTCCTATGTAATCAGGCCAAACGTAGCTCTCTTGAGTGTCCTTCTCAAGTAATTATGGGTAGTACTTTTTAAGTTGGTCAACGTTTGCCATGTTTGAGAACTCATAGACATCCATGTTAGTTAGTTTTGATGCACCTCCTGATAGGATTGTTTTGACAATATAGGGTCCGGACCAATTAGACCTAAATTTGTCTCTTGGATCCAAAACATTTTTCCTTAATGCTTTTAACACCAAGTCTCCTACTTTAATGTTTTTAGTCTTGAACTTCTTATCAAAATGCCTTGCCATACGGGTTTGATAGCATTGGGTATGATGTAGAGCTTCTAGTCGCTTTTCATCAAGTAGAATTAGCCCTTCATACCTTGCTCTAGTCCATTCGACTTCATTGAGTTTACTTTCTAATGCAATGTGAAGAGATGGTATCTCTAGCTCCACAGGCTGTACGACATCCATTCCATAAACCAAGGAGAATGGTGTATTTTCTATTGATTTGCGAATTGACGTGCGATAACCCCAAAGTGCGAAATGGAGTTGTTAGGCCAATCCTTGTAGTTTTCAGTTATTTTCTCAATAATAGTCTTTAGATTTTTTTAGCTGCCTCAACTGCTCCATTTTCTTAAGGTCTATAAGGGGAAGAATGATGGTGTTGAATGCCATATTTTTGTAACAATTCTTCACATTCTGCTTGAAAGTGAGTTCCTTTGTCACTTATCATCTCATGTGGGACTCCGTATCGACAAATGACATTCCTTTCGATAAAGAGAGCTACAAGTTTTGAAGTGAGTTTAGCATATGATTTTGCTTCAACAAACTTTATGAAGTAATGGTGACCTCCTGTCCTAGGAGTGGTAATTTTACCAATATTATTAATTCCCCATGTAGAGATTGGTAATGGTGAAGTGTAGGTGTAAAGTAGAGATAGAGGAACATGTTGTAAATTGGCATAAATTTGGCATTTAGGGCATCGTTTTACATATTGATGACAATCCCTATTCATGGTAGTCCAATAGTACCCTTCTCGCATTATCTTAGGTACCATTTTATGTAACTCGTTGTCTATGAGTACGGATTGGGAAGCCAAGAGCCTTAATGCTCGTTTTGCTCTTTTGTCAGCATGAGGAGGATATTCTCCTTTGGGGACGTAATTAAGTATATACGTACACCACAGTTCTTCTTCTTCTTCTTCGTCATCTTGGACCACTTCATCGTCTTATATGGCCTGAATATAACCCGGTTTATGCCTTTTCTCTATAGTTAGAGGCATTTGCTTGATTTCCGTAGGAATCCTAACCATTGAGGCTAGTCTTGCCAAGGCATCATCAAATTGGTTCTCTTCTCTAGGTATATAGGTGTGTTCTACTTTTTCTAACAGATTGGTGAGCATTTCCAAATATGTTTGGTAAGGGGCTAGACTTTTACTCCTTAATTTCCATCTTTTAGAAATTTGGTTGATGATCAATAAAGAGTCTCCAAATAATCGTAATTTCTTTACTCCCAATGCCAAATATGTTTCAAGGCCTACCACACATGCTTCGTATTGAACAACGTTATTGGTAACGTAAAGATCTAGCTTTATAGAGATTGGAATCTGCTCTTCCTTAGGTGATACTAATAATACTCCACCGCCACATCCCTTTTTGTTTGAGGCTCCATCGAAGTATAAAGTCCAAGTATCATCTTATGTGTCCATCAAGTCTTCGTCTGGAAATTCATTGTCATTTGTCAGCGTTGAATCTTCTATTTGAAAATCTGCTAGGAAATCCGAGTCCACAGATCCTTTGATTGCCTTTTCTTTACCCTCTAAAAGACTATATGCACGAGCATGTAATGTCTCAGCTTGGTTGTGGCCCACACCAATGCGAGGCACAATTTCTCAAGCGGTGTATAATGTACATCATACTCGAGCATCTTTTTGCTTAGATAGTAGATTGCAATATCTTTACCTTTTACTTCTTGTGCAAGCATTGCTAAAAGGGTAAAGTCGTATCCCCTAGTCAAAAGTAAATACCTAAATCCTCTAAATAAAGTAGATAGGGAAGTAGGGTCGATCTCCACAGGAAAACAAGTCTTTTTACTCCTAATTAATTATTATAATCTAAATTATCTAAGTAACCAATATTTTTATTTGAGTATGAAACTAAACTACAAAGAATAAGAATAGGGATAAAACAATATGTAAAAGGATCTAGGGCATAGGTTCACCAATTAATAATACTCCAGGGTAAAACATAGTAATCAATCATTGACATTGCATAAATAACATGATTAACAGGCTCTCGCAATTTATTAATAAACATAGATCTAACAGGCTCTCGCAATTTACTAGATCTAAGTTCTTATTGAAAATAGCCTTTAATATCAAATTAACATCTGCTCGATTCATCAATTTAATATTGCTATACTTTTACAAGCCGCAATTGTAAAACATTAAAACAATTCAATAGGAAATTATCATGCAATATCAAAAATCAATAATAGTCAATCATCAATGCATCAATTAGCCAGATTGTAAAGGGCTTTCGCTACGTATTACAATCACAGAATTAATCTACCGGTATTAAATCTCATCTCTCGAATCTCGACTTAACCATTTATAAATTAATCTGCCTATTGAAACTAGACCTAAACATTAATTCTCATCTCTCGAATATTGAATCAATATTGTCAAACTCATGCATAAAAGATAGGCCTAATATATTCCAAGTTCTAGGCAGGCGCCTGCCGTCCAGGGTTTCCAAGCGGTAGGTGTCGTCCCTTACTTCTTCATATATCCGGTAGGGGTCTTCCCAATTTGGTGTTATCTTTCCCAAGTCATTGGCCCTACCGGTTGCCTCCATTTTTCGTAACACTAAGTCGTCAACTTTCAAAGGACGCTTGTGTACTTTTTTGTTGCAGGCTCTAGTCATTCTCAGACGGTAAATCTCATGACGCAAGGCGGCATTGCCCCTGCGTTCTGGAGTGAATCCAATGCTAGGCGCATTGCTTCCCAGTTTGCCTCTTCATCATACATCATGACTCTAAGAGTCGGCTCGTAACGTTCGATGGGCAAGACGGCTTCAGCACCGTAAACCATGAGAAATGGGGTTTCACCGGTTGCCCCTTTTTCCGTTGTCCGAATGACCCATAGGACATGGATCAACTCTTCTGCTTACAAGCCACCGGCTCTTTCTATTTTCTTCTTAATTCCGTCTGAGATGAGTTTGTTGAAGGCTTCAACTTGGCCGTTTTCTTGGGGCCGGCCAACAGATGCAAAACAGCTTGAGATCCCCTGATCTCCCAACCAAGTTTTTAGCTGAGGCGTCTCAAACTGAGGACCATTATCAAACACCATAGACATGGGTACCTCGTACCGGGTGATAACATTCTTCCAGATGAAGGAAATTACGTCTGAGGTCTTGATGTTTTTAACCGCCTCAGCCTCAACCCACTTGGTGAAATAATCCACAGCCACTAAGATGTAGCGCTTTCCGCCTGGAGCAGGCATGTAAGGACCTAGAATGTCCATGCCCCATTTTGCAAACGGGATTGGGCTGTGGATGGCCGTCAGATCAGTAGCCGGACGATGAATGAGTTTGCCAAACTTTTGGCACTTGTCACATTTCTTCACCAACTCCTTGGCGTTTGCCTCAAGAGTGGGCCAAAAATAATGTCATCTGGCTCTGACGGCTAGGAATCTGCCGCCTATGTGAGAGGCGCAGAATCCCGAGTGTAAGTCTTTGAGGACTTCCCTCCCCTTTTCCGGGGTGACACACTTCAACAGGCGCTTAAAAATCCCCGCCTTAAAGAGTTCTTAATTTTTCAACTCGAAGCTTGCAGCTCGCTTCCTCAGGACGGCTGCTTCCTGTGGCGAATCAGGAAGTGTACCGTCTGAGAGATAGGCCTGGATGCCATCCATCCAGGTAGAGCTTCGGTCCAGAATTCCAATGGGATCTTCATAGATGCTTCTCTTTTCAAGAACTTCCCAAAAGACTGACCGGGGCGTATCATGGCAGGCGGAAGATGCCAGCTTTGACAATGCATCCGCCTGGTTATTTTCCGACCTAGGCACTTGACTCAGACGGAATTCCTCAAGTGCCTTGGTCTCTTCCTTGACTGCCTGAAGATATTTAATCATAGCCGGATGAGTAGCCTCGTAGCTTCCCTCATACTGTCGCCTTACACATGCGTATGCCGGCTAGCAGGGCTTCATATTCCGCCTCATTATTAGAGGCCTGAAACTTGAAGCATAGTGCATATTCAAATGTGTCTCCTTCAGGAGACTCACAAATTACGCCTGCACCACAGCCGTTCTTTGTAGAGCTCCCGTCTACGTACACTTTCCAAACCTGATCAAGATTATCCGGAGCAACTGGACGAGTCATTTCAACAATGAAGTCGGCAAACGCCTGACCTTTCACTGTCTTTCTTGGTTCGTAAGTGATTTCAAGGCTCTGCATTTCAATATACCATTTCAACATTCTCCCGGATAAGTCCAAGGTAGACATTGGCCGCTTGAGTGGCTGGTCCGTGTAGATCACCACCAGATGTGCCAAAAAGTAAGGCTTCAATTTTTTGAATGCCATATACAAAGCAAGGCCAAATTTTTCAACCATGGGGTACCGGAGTTCAGCATTTTTAAGAACATGACTAATGAAGTAAACCGGGAGCTGCACGCCGTCTCGCTCAGCAAGGAGAACGGCACTGGGGGCATGGTCTGAGACGACTAAATACATGTACAACGTATTCCTAGGCAAAGGACTGACCAACCTAGGTAGAGAATGTAAATGCTCTTTCAACCTCTGGAACGCTGCCTCAGCCTCATCCCCCCATTCAAATCTGGTCTTCTTCCTGATTGCTTGGAAGAAGTAGAAGCATTTATCGCCTGACCGGCTGAGGAACCTCCCCAAGGCGGCCAGACAACCGGTGAGTCTCTGAACTTCCTTGACAGAATGGGGTGACTTCATGTCAATCACCGCCTGTATCTTTTCGGGGTTAGCCTCTATCCCCCTTTGATCAATCAGGAATCCGAGAAACTTCCCAGACTCAACACCAAAGACGCATTTCTTAGGATTTAACATGACCTTATGCCGCCTGAGTGTGGTTAAGGTTTCTCGGAGATCAGCAAGGTGATCCGCCTGTAGCTTGGATTTGACTATCATGTCATCAATGTACGCCTCCACATTCCTCTCAATCTGATTAATGAAGACCGTATTAATCATCCGTTGGAAAGTGGCAGGCGCATTTTTCAAGTTAAACGGCATCACAGTATAACAAAATAGCCCCTGATCAGTGACGAAGGCCGTCTTCTCTTGATCTTTCTTCCACAGGGGTATCTGATGGAAGCCGGAGTAGGCATCCATAAAGCTCATCAAGGCGTGACCGACTGTAGAATCGACCAGACTGTCGATCTTTGGAAGCGGGTAACTGTCCTTTGGACACGCCTTGTTGAGATATGTGTAATCAACACACATGCGCCAGGTCCCATTCGGTTTCTTAACAAGGACCACATTGGCCACCCAGTCGGGAAAATTACAAGGCCGAATGAACCTGGCGCTTAGCAGCTTTTTGACTTTGGCAGTTGCCGCCTGACTTCTTTCCTCGCCGTGGTTTCTTTTCTTTTGCCGGATGGGCTTCTTTTTAAGGTCCACGACGACTTTGTGGGCAGCGAGATTCGTGCTGACGCCTGGCATCTCTTCCATTTCAAAGGCAAAAAAGTCTTTGAATTCTTTTAGCATAAGGTGCAAGCTTGCACCCAAGGTAGCATGAGCAACCGTCCCAACCTTAACAGTACGTTCTGGACGGCTGTCGTCCAGAACGAGATCATTGCTTTCGCCAGCCGGCTGGGGACGGAGCTCATCTGACCGTTCACCGGTCAGTGATTGCTATTTTTTCTCTTTCTTCACCTCCACCAGCAGAGGTGCCTTTCTTTTCTTTCCGACTGCTGGTGGGGCAGGAGCTGGGTCGGCATCCTTGACATTGTCAAGGTCTATTGGTTCCTGACCGCCTGGGGCCACGGTATCTTGGACGGCTGAGAGATAGCACTCTCGGGCCGTCTTTTGATCCCTATTCAAGGAACCAACAGAGTCGTCTTCCCTCTCATAGTTGATGAGCATGAGGGACGGGATGATTACTGCCTTGGCTACGTTGAGGGTTGGCCTGCCAAGGATGATGTTGTAGGCGGTCAACTCCTCAACGACCAAGAATCTGACGACAATATGTCGTCCCTGGCCTTTTTCTCCCAACCGGATGGGTAAGTCAATTCTCCCGGCTGGGTAGACCATCCCTCCCCCAAAACCAACCAAGGGGTGGGTGACCGGATGCATGCTGCTGACATTGTATTTCAGCTTTTGCAGGCACCGGAGGCTGATGATGTCTGATGAGCTGCCGGTGTCTATAAGGATCCATCAAACCAGCTGGTTGGCAACCTTACATTCAATGACCACCGGGTCATCATGCGAACGGAGGACGCTGCCCCTATCCTTCTCAGTGATCAAGACGTCTGGGAAGGAGGAGCTGGCTTCCGCCTGCTCATCATCATCTTTGTCCATCTTTTGAAGATGGCTCTTGGTGCCCCTGATGGTAAGGCCACCACATAAAACCCGCCTGCTATAGTGTAGACCGGCTCCTTGTCAATATCCGAACTACTAGCAGGCTGGGGGGTAGTCTTGGAGGACTGACCCTTGTTTTTCTTTTTTGCCCCGGCTGGGGACTTAGAAATGTAGGACTTCAGTAGCCCTTTGTCAGCCAGACGGTCCAACGCTCGCTGAAGACTAAAGTAGTCGTTGGTGTCATGGCCAACCTCCTCATGGAACTGACAGAATTTATTTTTGTTCCGTGAGTGGACAAAACTCTTTATAGGATTCGGCTTCTCAATGGACAACCGGTCCTTTACCTCCATGAGGATGGAGTTGCAGTCTTTATTAAACTCGTACTTGGGAACGTACGGCTTAAATTCTTTCTTTTTCTTCTGGGACGGCTAGTTAGAGTCAGTAACCGCCCAGACTTCTTTTCTTTTCTTGCTCTCTTCTTCGTTTTTGGTCGGCTTAGCTGCCCGGCTGTCTTTCTGCTTGTTGAACTTCTTGGAGTCCGACTGGCTACCAGGCGAGTAGAGGTCAGTAGCTTGGATGTAGCTCTCCGCCTCCCTAGGGCCGCCTGTAAGGTGAAAGCCCCTTTTCTGACGAGGTCGAACTTAAAAGTTGACCCGTCTCTCAGACCCTTGAAAAAGTATGTAAAAGCTACCTCGTCAGACAGCCCTTGAATCTGAATTCTTATCAGATTGAACCGCCTGACATATGAGCGCAACCCTTCTCTCTGTCCTGATTAACAGTGCTCAAGTCAAGGCTTGTTTTCTTAGCAGGGATGTTCATTGAGAAGTTGAAAGCAAACAGGAAGGAAAGCTTCCTGAAGCTATCGATGGACCCGGCTGGCAAATTGTCAAACCATTGTTGGGCAATGCCCTTCAATGTAGCCGGGAAGCACCGACACCAAGTGGCATCATCCAACCCTTGCAGATACATGAGGTTGGTGTAAGCCATAATGTGGTCTTCCGGGTTGGTGGTACCATCATAGGTACCAACCAACACATTCTTAACCTTGGCCGGCTGGGCCGCCTCGGTTATCTCCCTGGTAAACACAGAAGGCTGTTCACCCAGGCGCAGCAGACGAAGCTGCCAGTCCAATGGCTGGACATTTGGATATGCCGCCTGACCTCCAAAGAAGGTCGGCTGCATGAAGTGAGGAGGATACTGTCCGTAAGCCTGAGAAGGCACATACGGTACAGCTCCAATCATATGAGGGCTAGAATGGACGGTATTACCGCCTATCTGACTCTCATGCAAGGAGGGTGCACTCCCTGCAGAAATGTTGTTGAAGTTGTCTGGAAAGTTCGACGTTGAAGCCGACTAAGACAACGATCGGTTTCTCTTCCGGTTTATGATTTCCCGGGCATCAAGAGTTGATTTTTTACTTCTCACCGGGTGCTGAGTCCGGCAAGTGTAATTGGTGTTCCTCCCAGGAAGGAGAATTTTTCACCAATCAATGGTCCCGGCTACCTTCTCCTTTGGATGGGGAGTGGGCTGCCGGTTTCTGACTGACTTCCCCTTCCCTAGAGGAGTCTTCTTCACCGACTGACCTTTACTTGGGCCAGCCCGGCTTTTGGTGATCAGCTCTTTTATTTCACCCTTGAAACTTGTCATGAATCTCATGAGTTCGTCTCGAGTGACAGGGGCTGATCCAGCGGCCATTTGGGTTTCCCCTTCCGGCTGTCCAGAGGGTCGACTTGGACTCGCCTGGGAGGCACCCCGCTTTAGAGTGTCTTTGGGCCGGATGCACTTGGTTCTGAGAGAGCCGTCTTTGGCTGTAAAGGCTTTGACCTGAGAGTCTTCATCCTCCTCATGGTCTGTAAAAACTTCTGGGTCTTCACCTAGACGGTTAGGGGGTACAAACTCTTGAACCATCTTCGAGGTACTCTCCCCACAGACGGCGCCAAATGTTTTGGGTGTTTTTGTCCCTCGGGAGAGTTACGACACGAAGACTGATCCGGGGTGAGCTGTACCTGCAAAACAAACGGAGACACCAGTTGGGTGGTGCTCCGCCTTCGACGCACAAGTTAGAAAGTTGAAGGGAGAAAAAAGGTGCAGAAATTTAGGTAGGGATCTGCTCGGATTCCAAGCTTAGGATGTCTCTATCAAAGAGTAAAATGTGTAATAAATGATAAAAGAGCAAAATCCTAGGCATGATACTAACAAGATTAATAACAAACCCTAGCATGTCACTAAGCAATAAAAATCAAATCTTTAACCCTAACATGATACTAACAATCATAAATATTAGGAAGAACATAGGAAGCATTGTAACAATCATATTTAATATTAAAATTAACCTAGACATGATACTAGGAATATCATAATAACAATATAAACATGATTTCTACATCATAATATCAATTAAAACCATTAATGCACTTACTTTGATGCTTCGTACCTCTTTCTAATAACAAAATACACACGTTAGTAACTTCATGGAAAATAATAAACAAACAATTAAATTAAATAATTGAAATAGAGATTTAGGACCAAACCCTCATAAATTAAAACCTTTCACGTCTAGGGCGAAGGCAACTTCGAATATGGCTAGGTGTATCTAAGTCTTATGAATGCGGAATTTTGTATGTGAAAACAAAGTTTAGAGAAAGAAAGAAAGAATAGAAAGAATTGATTAAGAGAATGCTAATTAAAACTTATTGTAGATGAGAGCTCGTGAATGATGAGAATTGGTGAATGAAAACTGAGTTTTAATACGCTATTTATAGAGAAAATCAACCAAAAAAGATAAAATATCAAAACAAAGTCTAACGCACAAAAAACAGAGTTGGCGCCAATCTTGGCTAACTGGCGCTAGGCACCAACACTGGCGCCAATGGCTAGAGCCAGGCCTGGTCCCAGGCGCCAAAGCTTGGGGTCAGGCGCTAAGCCTGTTTTCAATGCGTTTTCGAAAATCAGATAAGTTTGCTGTACTGGAGGACAAAATCATACAATTTCCTCGAAAATGCTATTTGATTTTGATTAAAACTCTAAAAAGTCAAAAAGTCAATTTGTCAATGCTAATTGAATTAGGAATGAAAAGAACCTTCTAGAAGAATCTAGAAGACTAAAACCATTCCTAATCATATTAGGCCCTCCCCTAGATCATTGGGCCGCACTTAAAACTCAAACCGGGCCCAGTTTAGTAAATTGGCCATAATTTCCTCAATATTCATCAGAATTGGGCTTATAATATATCGTTGGAAAGGTCTTTGCAAGCCCCATCCAACTACACTACTATTGGACCCATATCATGGACCAACAAAACTGGATTGGCTGTTTTCTTAAAATAAGTTTTCAAAAACAGAGAGAAGAGAAAAGAATTAAAACTTTCCGCAACACTAGACTTTCCACACTTTCACTTCATTCGATTATGATTCGACGCGAAAGGTACTCATCACTAGGTTTGGTTTTGGGGAGACACAAATGGGTGTCTACAGTATGGCTAAATTTTATCAGAATTAAGAAAACGCATGAAAATAATTGTTAGCGCCTGACGCCAGGGATTAGCGCCTGGCGCTAATGTAAAGCGTCCGGCGCTAACATGTTTTATCCTCGTCGAAACTCTGATTTGTTTTTCTATCCTTTTGGCTGATTTTCTCTATAAATAGCCTCCTTAAACCTCCGTTTTTCATCATCAAAAATCATCAATTCTCTATAATTCTCATGTATTATCTAGTTTTCTTATTTTCTCTAGTTTTTAAGAATTCTTCTCTCTCTAATTTTCTATAGAAAATTCCGCATTAACAAGACCAAGAAACACCTAGCCAAGTTCGAAGTTGCTGTAACACCATAGAAATTCCTTTATTTTAAAATACCTGTTTTGCCCTGTATAAAACTTTGAATAGGAATATCTAAGACATTACCGCCACCGTGAAAACGGTTAAGGCAAATATCAAAGATACACAGCGGAAGACTAATTTTAAAAACCTTTCCAAAACAAACCAACTTGAAAAGCTAACCAAACGAAAGTAAAGTTAAAATCAATATGAGCGAAGTAAAATGAAAATCAACCTACAACTTGAAACCATTAAAGGCCCTTATTAAAAATCAAACCAAATCCAAACTTGATGTTAGCTTCACATATGAAGATTAGCATAAATAATTAAAGTAGAAACACATTGTAACTAATATAAATTAGCATGATTCACTCTTCACTCGTGCCCTACCATGAATATGCCTTAATACTTGAAAAGCTTATCTCTACTTTTCTCCACTACTCTCCATTAAAAATGGGTCATCATAGGGCCAAGATAAAGACATGGCCAAAACACACAAACACACACAATCAACAAAGCTGAGTACATAAGCGTAATTAAACACACTAACATGTTTTCACCTATCAACACACACTTACCTCATTGCACCTGTTCACAAGCACACACACCAATCAACAAGACACAATGACTAGACACTAATTAATTCATTTTGCAACGATTACGCATCGAACGGGTTTCCACCTATTAACCTCCCCCAAATAAATTTGAGGTTAACTGGCACGGGAGCTAACCGTGCTAGCGAAAAAACCACACAAAGGTGGCGGAATTCCTACGCATAATAATAAATAATAAAAAAGGAATATACAGCGTCATGTACTCCATTGGAAGTTATGGTTAAATATAAAACCCCATAACTCCCCCCATTGTTCATACTCAAGGTATATACGTTCCAAGAGTTTTGGTGCGTAATCTCTTTCACTTTACGTTGTTTACATATCATTAGACTTGGTGATGACTCTCAAAGCATAATAAGTCAATCAACAATAATTATACAATCAAACAAACATACCAATTTAAATCTTAAATAATTAGTGACCACATATTATTTATTGTTGAACCCTTTTTAATTCTACCTCAGTGTCAAAGACACCTTAAACGCATAATGCGTCAAAAATCCTATCCCTCGGTGTTAAAAACACCTTAAGTGCACAAAGGCACCAACATACAATTTATTCCTTGTGTACATAGACACTTATATAGCTCCTTCCTCATGCTTAAAGCATCAATAAAAATTATTTGAACCATAATAAAGTTCCTTTTCAATATTCCAAACATAATTAAACATGTAGTTTAATTAATCATGCCTTCTAATATGCCATAAATAAAAATGTGGTTCAAATACAACATGCCCAAAATATAATCTTCCAATCTATAACCATCACAAATAATTCATGCTTCCCAATTCAATCACAAACATCATAAATTCACAATTCCATACATAAACCTTAGCATGATACTACTTGTAATTGATTGAAATCAAGCCTAACATGATTCTACATCATAAAAATAGGCTAAGTACGCGAACGTACCTCAAATAAGCTCTTAAAATAATTGAGTACTCTACAACAATTCTCGAACCAAGTCTCCTACATAAAGGGACAATAATACTATATTAATTACCCTTGTATACACAATTTCCAGCAATTTAAACTCACTTTCAATAACTTATAATAATCTGAAAATTATTTAAAAACCCCTAATTAAACTTTTTTTTAATGGATGATCACACCCTTTTATTAAAAATCACAATTATACTACTTTAAATAAAATTCCAACATTTTAAACTAATCAAAAATCCTTTAAAACTTCATCAAAATACATCTTTATACTTAAATTATCCATAGAAACATTAAATTATCTCTTACCCCTTTTAAACTCAAAGATAAAATTTAAAGCATAAAAAAAAAATTCGTTAAAAATCAAAAACTGCTCGAAAATCGTATTTAGAGGCTGAATTTGGCCACGAGATTGTAGTGCTCACTACCAATTGTAGTGAGTCTTTCTTAAAACGTTGTTTGCACTCGAAAAACACTACTTTTTTTTATCAAAATCGGAGGAATTTAGAACCTGATCGGGATTAAAACGAGATTAATATTAACGAACGGAAATCTAATTATTAAAACATGAATTTGCGGGTATAAAATAAATCTGGAATTAAGTTAAACTAATAAGTAGTTATAATCACCAAAATTTCAAAACATCATTACTATAAAAGCCCTAAATCAATTATTCATAAAAACCCTAAAATCATGATTTTCAATAATTAAAAACCCTAGGTTATAAAATTTACAAAATCTGAAAATTATAAAGTTCAATCATCAAAATACAATTTGATACTAGTTAAATTAATTTCAAACAATAAAATCAAAACCCATAAATCAATAATTATAATTACACAAATTAATAAAAAAAAAGGAGAGAGAAAAATAAGACTAACCTTTTTGTGTGGGAAATTTTTGGGGATTCATGGGGTATTTATAGAGTAAAAAGTGTAGGGTTAAGTTTGGGCTTATATAAATGTGGGCTTGAGTTATGGGATAGGGCTTAAGTTATGGGTTTTGGAATGGGTTATTCCAATAAGTGTATGTAGGAATAATTTACATTGCCCAATAATTAATAAACGTTTGGCCCAAAACTTATTTTACTTTTATAAAACTTTATATTTAAAATACATTAACCCTTTAAAATATTTAATTAAGCCCTTGCCAATACATTTTATTAATACTTAAATACTTTATAAAAATACATAAAAATACGGGGTATTACAGTCTACCCCCCCTAATAGAAGTTTCGTCCTCGAAACTTAGGTACGAAAACTTTAAAAACTCGTTTAAAGTAAAATAAATGCTTAAAATCTCAAAAACTTTTCTTAATACCTTTAGTTGTTGTACTTTTGTGATACTTCCTTTCTACCTCATCTATTCATTCACACACAAACTAGTGTGTAAAGTAACCAATACTTGCTGACCTACTTACACAAAATAATGTGTAAGATAACAACTTTACTAACAAACTTACACAAAATAATGTGTAAACTATTAGACTATTTAACAAACTCACACTACTATGTGTGTAAGATTCAACTTTAGTAATAAACTTACACATCCTAGTATGTAAAATAATCACACTTATCAACTAAATTAGTGTAAAACTTGACGAAAAAGCACTTTAAAATGCCGAATTTAAGGAAAAAGCGCGTAATTCTATCGCACTCTACCCCCCTTAAAGAAAACAAGTTACGCCCCCGTAACTCCACTAAACTCAACTTTAGAATCATGTTGATCTTTTCTCATTCCATCTTTGGTAAGGTCATAACACTCCTCTATATGCATTCTTTGTTGCGAACCAAAATTCTTATTAATTCTTACTCATAATACCAAAAATAATAAATTTCCATCTATAGTATCTTTCACCCATCCTCTAGTAAAATTATGAAGCACTTTGATATTCGAAACTTTGATTTGTCTAGCTCTTTCATGATCAAATTGGTTGAACTCAATAAATCTCTTTGCAACTCATACTTTAGTTAATGTTCTTTCACAATGACTTATGAAAATTGTCTTATACTTTACCAAGGTCCGATAATATGCCAAGTTATTTGCCACTTTACCAATTCTATGCAAATTCATATATATATTTCTATATACTTTGGCTCAAATTTTCTTTCTTACCAAAATTCATCTTTTGTCTTATGGGTTACACTTTCAACAACACTTGTGCCTTGTCCGTTGTTTAACTTGCACTTCTCAGATCAAATTCATTCATGTATACTTTTCTTGCTTCGGTCACTAATGTTTACCAACATAGTGAACTTTCATGGTTCTTTTATTCCAACCTCAAACTGTTGCCATATCAATGCTGGCTTGTATGGTGACTTTGTTACATCCTTTTCTGAAATTGAATACGCTTGTTTTCTGCATAAATTCCCCTGTCAAATATTATTTCGCTATTATACCAATGGGTGGAGGTTGTAATCGTCTCCAATGTATTACCAAAGTTCTCCTGTATACCTCCTTCTAGGATTTTGAAAGAAACTAGGAATTTTATTTGACATGATATTTTCAGGAGCTCCATGTAATCTCACAACGAATTTGATGTAAGCCTTCCCAAGTTACTCCATCTTCAAAGTCTCCTTCATCGGGTTTTAAACATTGCGGACTTAGACAATCTATCCACCACAATCCGAATAAATTAATCACTCTAAACCCTCAATACACCTTTACAAAATTATTTTTTTGCAGCTTGTCCTTTCCTGGTTGTATTTCACTTTCCTTCCGTTATATTTCCTTTAAAATTCTTACTATTACAAAGTATACTCAAGCTTTTATCTCCATGAATATTTAAATGACATATCCTCTTAAAAATTCGACCCAAATTCACATTCTCTTCTTGATTTTCCTGCATTTCCTCGAATATCGTTGGTCTCAAACTCTAGTTATCCTAACATTTTATTTAGTTTCTTTTCCAACACTTTTGAGGGGGTTAGTTTCCTTCTTTCCTATTTACTTTGTATCAATCCACTACATTACCCCCCCTTTCAATAATATTGAATGCCTCGCCCATATTCCTTTATCAACTCCAATCATTTCTTTGCTACATATTTACATCCTTGTGTGTGAGAGTTATTTCAACTTTAAACTTCATTCAAATAATCATGTTTCCATACAAAAATTGTTTCACCCCCATTATCCAACTTGAAGACTTCAAATGACAACTAATTTATTGTCCATAATTCACCGCTTCTATCCCTCATCAGCAATTACCTCTATACTTTATCACAAGGTCTCCCAAGATGGTCCTTTGTTAATCATAACTCACTCTTAGGAAAAACCATGTGTGCATTTGCTTCTATCTCTGTATTGACAACTTTATCACAAGTGTTCACATCGTCCTTTCCTTCCCATTCTTAGAATTTACCAAAATATCTTCGATACAACACTCTATTCCTCTATATAAAACATAGGTGCTCCGTTAATCTAAAAGGAAAAAAAAAATGAAACTCAAACCGACCAAATCTTGTCATAAATGCCAATATTCGAAATGTCCTCTTTCGAAGGTTCTTACTTAATACTAGTTCTTATCCTCAAGTCTAACCCCAATATTTTTTTATTCCTTTCATTTGATCAAACAAATTGCCTCTTTTAATCAAAAGATAAATTATCCTTCATTGTTACCTTGATCAATCTTCCTAAGCCACTTTACAAATACAAATTTTCATCCCTTCACTTAACAAATTTATGCACTCCCCAAGGCGATGTAACTTTCTTTCAATGATTTACCACAGTATTCTTTAACTCCTTTAAATAATGCAGCATTAATCCTTTCTTCACACACAAACACGTAATTATATTATTTCCAAGGTTCTTCAACCCCTATATTTCTTTGTTTACATTACTTTTGCTTTCAAATTCCTTCTAATCAACCCATAATCTTTCTTCTAGCATCCCTTGAATAAATCCCGTGACTCATAAATAATCTCAACTTCAATTACTTTATAACCCATCCTTACTTAAATCATATCAACACATTCCAATCAAATTCATAAATCTTGTCATAAACTCTTTTGGTTTATGACATTTTCATATTCATAATTCAATAATTTCAATACCTTTATGTATATTATTTCTTCATGGTTTTGACTTTCTTAACCTCCAAGAATTACTTAAGCCACCTTCCTGCTTCTTCTTATTCCTAAAATATCTTTTTAAAACTCCTTTAGCCATCTTGTTGATCTTTCACCCACCTTCTTTCTGGTTTTGATCCCTTATCCTCATCCTTAGTCACCCTCCCCCCCCTTTTTTTTAGCAAATTTATGAATTGTCCACTCTTTATACAATTCAGTCAAACTCCTAAAAACATTATATGTTGACAATTATCATTGGAACTCATACAAAGATCACCATCCTTCAACTCGTTCCTTGGGCTTCTAAGCAATACTACTCCCTTGAAAACTTTGAGATCTTAACAACTTGGAGTGCTACTCCAAAGCAAACAATCTTTTCATTTCCATCCAAACTTCACTACATGTTCCTTCCATCTGCATGAAAGTTCGGTAAAACTTATTTTGAGTTTGCTATCTCAAATGTCCCTCAAATAAGATTGGGTGTATTCACAACTTGTTTGTTCTCATTGACATGGTAAAATTAACTCTTTCCAGTACTTATCATACAAACTTTCATTCCCTCTCAAATTCTCAAGACATATTTTGCCTTTAAACAGCTTGCATAGCTCTTTAACTCAACCCTCAAAACTTTGGGAATTGATCTCCCTTTGGTTTTAGATGGTTTTCACTCTTTAACACTATTTAGTTACACCTTCATCCACTATAGGATTATTGGTGGTTATATCATCTTTGGCAATCTATCAAGTTTGCCTTACTACCTTGTTCAAATCATTTCCATTACTGGAATTTATTTCTTGTCACCATACTTTCTGGATGATAAAACTGGATGCTATATAGGTTGGGTTGAAACACCTATCTTTCTCTTGTTCTAATCAAAACATCAACCAATAAACTCAATCAAGGAACAATTATTATTTAATTCGAATTAAGGTTTGAGGTAACATATTTTTATCCTCATTTCCAATAATTCAAATGCATAAAATTATGATTGATAAACAACCATAGTTCATATAATTAAACAAGCAATCAAAAATATAAATATCCCCATGACTGCTAACCAAAAGGAGAAAAAGAAATGAGTGGCTCTTGGAAAACAATAGAAATCATAAGGTCGTTGAACAACTCTAAAAGAGTAGGTGAATAAGTTCAAGAACTCTCTCCAAAATGATAGGTTTGCTATGACTCCTTAACGTAAGATAATTATCTTCATATCCCAAGGTTAATGAGTAAATACTCATAACTTTTAGATGATATGTGTTAATATTCTCAAGGTTGAACTTGTCACAATGTTTTTAAGGTTTGACAAAACAAAAGTCCTCAATATTCCAACAAGATCATAACTTCTCAAAACTCCAACCATATATTAAAATATATATGCTCAACTCTCCATCCCAAATTAAATAACTTTAATCATAAGAAATGATAAGTTACTAAGCATAAAATGTTAAACTTCAATTGATCCGCATTGAGTATCCCTCAACTTGTATAATAACTTTCATCATTACTCATCTCTAATCAATTCCTATGCTCACCTCATTTGGGCTCTTGTTCAATTTCGATTCCAATTCAAACTCATACTCAAAGACAAAACATATTCCTCAAAATAGATAATATCCCACATGATTTCATCCTTAAGCTCCTTAACCATATGCATTAAAATCAATCTTTTTATCCTTATAACTTGGTGTCTCCATACACAAGTGTACAATACTCAAATTACTCATTTTTAATACCTAGACAACGTATCTTAACAACAAATTATCCCAAAAACAATACTCACATTCATGTGATGATGTGTATCCAAAATTTCTTCGAAAATACATCTCAAATAAGACCATCGAAGCGAACCATCCTAACATAAGCAATTGAACTCTCAAAATCCTTAACATTCCTCAAAATTCTCATCATAGAAACTCACATGGTATAGGTTTAGGGATCCTACAAGAAAACGGGATTAACTACCAATAGCAAACCCTTCCCATAACAATATAATACAGTTCTTGCAGAAAATTAAGTTCGATGTTCAATCAAACAATCTTGATAGCTCACATATAATGATTCACGCATTACATGTTGTCATCAATAAACATTTAGTCATACAACACGCTTAAACACCTCTTAAAAAACAATACATATATATATATATATATGCACATAGGAAAGAAATTAAATTCTAGCCTATATGCCCTTTCTTCTCCTACCCAAGCTCACCAACATGCTTATAAAAGCTTTTAACACATATTTCTTACCTCAATCCTTGCTTTCCTGCAACATGAACAAACTAAAAATATTCTTTTTTTTTTTACTCCTCTTTTTTTTTTTTTTTTTTTTTTTTTTTTTTTTTTTTTTAAAGAAATTCAAAAATCAGCTTTGAAAAAGACCGAAAAATTTTCGGCTTTCTTAAAAACAATCGGACATCCTTAATAAAAAAAAAAATTGGATAATCTTCATCAAAAAAAAATTTTGGTTATTCCTAACATAAAAACAAAAATAAAATTCAAAACAATTTAGTTTAACACCGTTTAATTAAATAAGCACTTGGCCAAGTTTTAAAACAAAACACTTGAAAATACGTTTTGTTTTTTTTTTTTTAGTGGTAATAAAATCTCAACCAAAGCTCCCACATACCACTTTGTAACACCCTAGAAATTCCTTTATTTTAAAATACCTGTTTTGCCCTGTATAAAACTTTGAATAGGAATATCTAAGACATTACCGCCACCGTGAAAACGGTTAAGGCAAATATCAAAGATACACAGCGGAAGACTAATTTTAAAAACCTTTCCAAAACAAACCAACTTGAAAAGCTAACCAAACGAAAGTAAAGTTAAAACCAAAATGAGTGAAGTAAAATGAAAATCAACCTACAACTTGGAACCATTAAAGGCCCTTATTAAAAACCAAACCAAATCCAAACTTGATGTTAGCTTCACATATGAAGATTAGCATAAATAATTAAAGTAGAAACACATTGTAACTAATATAAACTAGCATGATTCGCTCTTCACTCGTGCCCCATCATGAATATGCCTCAATACCTGAAAAGCTTATCTCTACTTGTCTCCACTACTCTCCATTAAAAATGGGTCATCATAGGGCCAAGATAAAGACATGGCCAAAACACACAAACACACACAATCAGCAAAGCTGAGTACATAAGCGTAACTAAACACACTAACATGCTTTCACCTATCAACACACACTTACCTCATTCCACCTGTTCGCAAGCACACACACCAATCAACACGACACAATGACTAGACACTAATTAATTCATTTTGCATTAATTACGCATCGAACAGGTTTTCACCTATTAACCTCCCCCAAATAAATTTGAGGTTAACTGGCACGGAAACTAACCGTGCCAGCGACAAAACCACACAAAGGTGGCGGAATTCCTGCGCATAATAATAAATAATAAAAAAGGAATATACAGCGTCCTGTACTCCATTAGAAGTTATGGTTAAATATAAAACCCCATAACTCCCCCCATTGTTCATACTCAAGGTATATACGTTACAAGAGTTTTGGTGCGTAATCTCTTTCACTTTACGTTACTTACATATTATTAGACTTGGTGATTACTCTCAAAGCATAATAAGTCAATCAACAATAATTATACAATCAAACAAACATACCAATTTAATTCTTGAATAATTAGTGACCCCATATTTTTTATTGTTGAACCCTTTCTAATTCTACCTCAGTGTCAAAGACACCTTAAACGCATAATGCGTCAAAAATCTTATCCCTCGGTGTTAAAAACACCTTAAGTGCACAAAGGCACCAACATACAATTTATTCCTTGTGTACATAGACACTTATATAGCTCCTTCCTCATGCTTAAAGCATCAATAAAAATTATTTGAACCATAATAAAATTCCTTTTCAATATTCCAAACATAATTAAACATGTAGTTTAATTAATCATGCCTTCTAACATGCCATAAATAAAAATGTGGTTCAAACACAACATGCCCAAAATATAATCTTCCAATCTATAACCATCACAAATAATTCATGCTTCCCAATTCAATCACAAACATCATAAATTCACAATTCCATACATAAACCTTAGCATGATACTACTTGTAATTGATTGAAATCAAGCCTAACATGATTCTACATGATCAAAATATGCTAAGTACGCGAACGTACCTCAAATAAGCTCTTAAAATAATCGAGTACTCTACAACAATTCTCGAACCAAGTCTCCTACATAAAGGGACAATAATACTATATTAATTACTCTTGTATACACAATTTCCAGCAACTTAAACTCACTTTAAATAATTTATAATAATCTGAAATTATTTAAAAACCCCTAATTAAACTCCTTTTTAATGGATAATCACACCCTTTTATTAAAAATCATAATTATACTACTTTAAATAAAATTCCAACATTTTAAACTAATCAAAAATCCTTTAAAACTTCATCAAAATACATCTTTATACTTAAATTATCCATAAAAACATTAAATTGTCTCTTACCCCTTTTAAACTCAAAGATAAAATTTAAAGCATAAAAAAAAATTTCGTTAAAAATCAAAAACTGCTCGAAAATTGTATTTAAAGGCTGAATTTGGCCACGAGAATGTTTTGCTCACTACCAAAGGTAGTGAGTTTTTCTTACAACGTTGTTTCCACTCGAAAAACACTACTTTTTTTTATCAAAATAGGAGGAGTTTAGAACCTGATTGGGATTAAAACGAGATTAATATTAACGAACGGAAATCTAATTATTAAAACATGAATTTGCGGGTATAAAATAAATCTGGAATTAAGTTAAACTAATGAATAGTTATAATCACCAAAATTTCAAAACATCATTACTATAAAAGCCCTAAATCAATTATTCATAAAAACCCTAAAATCATGATTTTCAATAATTAAAAACCTTAGGTTATAAAATTTACAAAATCTGAAAATTATAAAGTTCAATCATCAAAACACAATTTGATACTAGTTAAATTAATTTCAAACAAAAAAATCAAAACCCATAAATCAATAATTATAATTACACAAATTAATAAAACAAAGGAGAGAGAAAAATAAGACTAACCTTTTTGTGTGGGAAATTTTTGGGGATTCATGGGGTATTTATAGAGTAAAAAGTGTAGGGTTAAGTTTGGGCTTTTAAAAATGTGGGCTTGAGTTATGGGATAGGGCTTAAGTTATGGGTTTTGGAATGGGTTATTCCAATAAGAGTATGTAGGAATAATTTACATTGCCCAATAATTAATAAACGTTTGGCCCAAAACTTATTTTACTTTTATAAAACTTTATATTTAAATTACATTAACCCTTTAAAATATTTAATTAAGCCCTTGCCAATATATTTTATTAATACTTAAATACTTTATAAAAATACATAAAAATACGGGGTATTACAGTTGCCTTCGCCCTAGACGTGAAAGGTTTTAATTTTTGAGGGTTTGGTCCCAAATCTTTCTTTCAATTATTTAACTTAATTGTTTGTTTTATTATTTTCCTTTAAGTTACTAACGCATGTATTTTGTTATTAGAAAGAGATACGAGGCATCCAAGTAAGTACTTTAGTTGGTTTATTGATATTATGATGTAGAAATCATGTGTAGATTGTTATTTTGATTCCTAGGGTCATGTTAGGGTGTTTTGATCTTCCTAGTATCATATTTAGGGTAGAGAATATAATGTCAATTATGATTTCTATGATGCTTCCTATTTTCTTTCCTAATAGCATGTTAGTATCATGTTAGGGCTAAGCTTTGATTTTTATTGTTTAGTGACACGCTAGGGTTTGTTATTAATCTTGTTAGTATCATGCCTAGGATCTTGTTGTTATTATGCTTTAACATTATTATGATGATTTTTCTGACTTATGATTTTAATTGTTATAATTATTGTATTGATGATTATTTTGAATTATGATTGTTATGATTATAATTTTAATTTATTATTATTATTATGTTGCTTGTTATATATTTATTGTTATTACTTGATCACGCCTTTTATGTTTAAAAGGAATTGGTACTTGTAATCACGCTTAATAAGATAATTAATAATCTTGTTTATGGTTAATTTGATTATAATTCAAGTGATCTCTAATAATAGATTTATTTGTGCATAAATATTCAACCAACATAGATAAACAGGTTTAGGGTTAAACCTATTGATTGCATGTTAGTCAGAAAGCGCACATGAATACGATCAGAATAAAGTAGAGGCATATTATTATGGCAGGTTCAATCTCTTTTAGGTTTGATTTGTACCTTCATCCCCGAACTACCAGTCGTGGTTCCAGACCTATTGGAGTTGACAATCTCCTAGATCGTTAAGGGGTGTAACCTTCACCCTATGAATGGTTTACAAGTTCCTAAAACTTGTTGGCGACTCTTTTGCTCTATCTTCTTTCCCTTTGGACGCCACCGTACTTTAGTGTATGATCACAGTGGGGTTCAAGTTTGGGATAATGCTTGAAATATTCCCTACAGTTTTTGGCGACTCCAATGGGGAGGATTTCTATTTTAATTCCTGAAATTTATTTCGGCAATGATTTAGATTGAGTGGATAAGACTCAAAAAGTTCTAAGTATTTCATGTGCGTAATTTTGATTAACATTATTTTCATATGCATAAAAAAGATCTCATTGGAAAGACCATCCGTAATGAGTTAAAACATAGGATTTTTACATGAAGGAAATTTGAGGAATATCTTTCACAACTAGGATCAAAATAATGCTACGCGAAACTGGAAAATTTTATCGAGCACAGAAAGCTGCTGAGACATGTAGGAACTAGCGCCAGGGAACAAATTCTAGCGCCAACTATTTGACGTTAGCGCCAGACGACAGCTTCTTTCGCCAAGCGCTAAAGCCAAATTATGGCGCTGGCCTCTGTTTGCTGGCGCCAAGTTCTTCCAATACCGAGCTAGAAATATGTGTTCTAATTTCGACCAGTTTTTAGCACTAATTGCTCGATCCTACCTCCTGATTGATTTTTTCTCACTTTTCTGAAACCCATATGTATTCTACATATGGACATAACCCTCTGGGAATTCATGCTCCATCTACCTGATTGAACGCTCTGAGCAACAAAGGGTACATCCGAGAATGTTGAATTCACCAAACCATGGAAGCGAGTATTTCTAAACTCGCGGTGTCCCATCCACTCGCACCAACCCTTCACGGTTAGGCTTCCGCGGGGTGCATCCGGAAAATTAACCATGGACCCTCTTTTGACTAACCTATATCCCGAACTTTAGAGAACTAGAGCCATAGTTAGGTTGCGAACTCATTGCATCATGATTGTGCCTACTTGACTAATTGTGCATTATTGGTTGTGCATCCTCTACGTATTTTTCCTAACCGTTTGTTTGACTTGTGTTAAGATTAAATGAACTGATTTATGACTAAAAGAACTTTGCCTAATTAATTAATTAATTAGTTAGAGTAATTAAAGTCTAATAATTTAATCAAAGTTGACTTAGTACGACTTTAGACATACCCTATAGATTAATAATACCGAAAGCAGTTCCAGATCAAAGTTCTAGTAATGGCGCCAAGATTAAAACTACAGCGCCACTCTGTGGAGCGTAGTGCCTGGCGACAGTTCTGTCGTCTATCGCTACACTGCAAAAAGAGGCGCCAGTCCTGTCGTTTTGGCGACAGTTCGGTTTATTGCTCAAGTCATCACCTTATGTCTAATTGAACAATTTGCTAATCAATTCGGTTAATTTTTAATACCGTGTCAAATCATTCATCGAGTCTAAGCACTAAGTCCCATGGTCTTACACAAGAGTCAAAGCATGTCACTTACACTCACCACATAAAGCACACACTAATGCACACTTTGACCATGTCTAAAGGAGTCTTGTATGCGCGTATTTTCCGTCATTTTTTTTAGGGGGGCAATTCAGATATTAATCCTCCAATTGAACCACTTGTTTGAACCCTATACTTAATTCCCAAAACTATACACTTTATTTTTGCCAAAAATATGCACCCTATTTTTGCTTTTTTCTTTTTCAAAACCCGTAAAGTCAAAGTCAGCTGAGTCAAGTCATTAAAACAAAATGGTTTAATTTACAGCACAAGGTCAAGAAAGGAAGGGTGTTTGATCAAAGACAACCTTTCTATTCAAGTTCAAATTTTCGACAAATCGATTGCTCATAAAAGGAAAGCTAAGACAATCATGGAAACTCAAGAGGAAGTTAATGAGCTCAGGAATCAATTGATTACTCTGACTGAGGCGTTAAAGGTTTAACTCTCAAAATCGATGATCCTCTGAAGCAACAACAGATGGACCTCATGCAAGAAAGTCTGAGCAAACTGTCTATTGACTATAAGTTTCAAGGAATTAGCTCAAAAAGGGTCTCGGTGGACAAGGATCTTCTTCCGCAGAAGTTCAATGCCAACGACATCCCAAAATTCAAAGTGACGGACAACCCTAACTTTCACCTAAGAGCCTTCGAAACAATAATGAGCATCAAGGGTATTGACAAGAAGGTGTTTCCCTCTTTGTTCTCGCTATCTCTTGAAATCGTTTGCCAATAATGGTTCTTCTCTCTTGAGAAAGAAAGAACCTCTACTTGAGAGTCTATAGTAAATGCTTTAATTGATAGATACAAGTGCAACATTCAAGTTGAAACTGACTATAGGGAACTTGAAATCCTCAAACAGAAGGATAATTAAGGTTTCACCTATTTCTTCACCAAATGGAGAGAAACCTCTGCTAAGATGATTGAAGTACCAAGTGAAAAAGAATCTGTGAGGTTATTCATCTAAAACCTTCAAGAGAAGTACTCGAAACATCTCAAATACCAGAATAATCTCCATACCTTCAAGGCTGTCTATGACATTGGAATCAATATCGAAGACGACCTGGCTAAGCTGAAAGCTGCTAACAATAACTCCAACAGTGGCTGGAAAGGCAAGAAGAACGATAATCCTTCTTCTTCCAAAACCACCCACTCAAACAATGTTAGTACCTTTAACTTAAGTGAAGTCCTTGCTATGAATAATCAAGAACAAAAGAAACATTTAGGAGGAACTTTACTCCTATAGGTATGATTTATGACACCGCATTTGACCGACTAAATGCAAAAGATATTATAACTCCTATTGGACCATTTGGGGACCCACCAGTCGAGAAGAGAACATCTAACTGGAACCCCAATGCACATTGCAAATATCACCAAGGTAGGGGCCATCTTACCGAAAATTGTTGGAAGCTTAAGGAAGCTATCCAAGTTTTAATCGATAACAACAAACTGCCATTGCCTCCTGCCAGTAAGAAGCCGAGCATTGACAATGCACCTCTCGCTCACTCTTTGGCCATCTCTGATGAGGAAAACGAGGTTGATCCCTCATCTCTCATCAAACCTGTTGAAGAAATCCATGCTATTGAAGAAGAGGAGGAGATCTTTTTCCATGCAAGAGAATGAACGTCCCTATGACTCTTGTAGATAATGGATCGATCATCAATGTCTGTCCACTCAGAATTGTGAGGATGCTAGGCATAAGGGATGAAGACCTAACCCCGTCAACACAAGGAATCAGAGCTTATGACAACACTCGTCGTCAAGCTCTAGGCAAGATTACCATGAATATAACGGCGGGAGCGATAGAACATGCTACTACATTTCAAGTAGTAGATATTAAGGCTTCATTCAATTTATTGTTGGGATGCCCTTGGCTTCATGACCTAAAGGCCGTCCCTTCATCTCTCCACCAACAGATAAAGGCTATAGTTGGAGGAATTCCCATTACGATCGTTGCTTTACCCATGAGGATTAAGGCTATAGAAAATCCAATAATTAATGTGGAGCACGATAAAGATGATGAAGATTTGTGGGGCTTTAATAAAGAGGTCTCCTTAATCGAGGAGGATGAAAGGACCCCTCTCTACCACGACCCCCACTCCAATATGATAGTGAACGCTATTCTAATGAAACAAGGAAATTTTCCTGGGATGACTCTAGGAAAGAAGAAAGGAATAGCAAAATTGCTAGAATCACCTGGCCTCCCTAAATTAGACACTTTCGGACTTGGTTTCAAACCGACTCGGGAAGATCTCAAGCAAGCCCAGGAAAAGTCAAAGGCGCGTAGGAACGCTCGCATCCAAAAGAAAGCAATCCCAATGGATCAGCATCCTCTTACACTCAATGGACAATTCATAAAAGAAGGAGAGGACTATCCATACTACGAATTTCCCGAAACTTTTGTCTTAAATGGCATAAGGCAACTGGGATTCAAAATTTTCCTAGATTGCTATTTTCTAGATGAAATCCCAACTCCTATCCACAAGGAGAAAGCACCCTCATGCTTTGACTTTAATGTCATGGGATTACTATTTGGGCGAGAAAAAGATGAGCCGACGTACATAGAGGATAACTCCTCGCTCATCCAAACGGTCCTACAAAGCGAAAGCTTTGATCCCTCAAGGCTTATCACTCCAGAAGAAGGATCACTACAAGGGTGGCGCAAGACAGTCAAGGTGACTACTCCAAGTGGAAGGAGAACCTCCATTACGACGGGGCAAGGACCGATGTTCGAAGAGTCGTCTGAGTCAGAGTCGGAGTCAGAGTCTTTTCCTGTAGAGTCATCTAAGTCTTTAGTTGTAGTACCCCCTTCTTCTATCTCTTCCCCTAGGATAGTTAGCAATCAAGTCCCTGAGGACATATCTCTTTTCGATGTAATGATTTCTGAGTTTAATAATATGTCTTCTTCCTCTTACTCCTCGTGCTTTTCTTTAACCCAAGATGACGAGCATTTCTTAACTAACAATGAAGATGACAAAGAACTTATTAAAGCAATGGAAACACTTGAAAAGAAAACACCGATAATTAAGGAAATTGAGACGGTTGATATCTCAAATGATTCAACCAATAAAAGAGAAGTTAAAATCGGATTAACACTTAATAAACAAGAAAGAATTGATTTAATCAATCTACTCAAAGAATTCATCGATGTATTCGCTTGATCATATGAAGATATGCCAGGCATTAATAGAGAAATAGCTCAACACACCATACCACTAATTCCAGAAATAAAACCTGTAAAACAAAAGTTGCGTCGAATGAAACCCGACGTAGCTCTTAAAATAAAAGAAGAAGTTAAAAAACAAATAACTGCAGGTTTTTTCAAGGTATCCAAATACCCCAAATGGGTCGCCAACGTCGTTCCAGTTCTGAATAAGGATGGAAGGGTAAGAATCTGTGTCGGCTATCGAGATTTAAATAAGGCAAGTCAAAAGGACGACTTCCCTTTACCACACATAGATATTCTAGTAGATAATACAGCAAATCATGCACTTCTCTCGTTCGTGGATGGATACGCGGGGTAAAATCAAATTCTCATGGCGGAAGAAGACATGGAGAAAACAACCTTCATAACACCATGGGGTACTTACTGCTACACGGTAATGTCGTTCGGGTTGAAAAACACGGGTGCTACTTACCAACGAGCAGCGACTGCCTTGCTCCATGACATGATGCACAAAGAAGTTGAAGTATATGTGGACGATATGATTGTAAAGTCAAAAGATCGCCCAGGCCATCAAATAGCCTTGAGAAAATTCTTCGAAAGGCTAAGAAAATACAACATGAGGTTGAACCCATCCAAGTGTGCTTTTGGAGTCACCTCAGGCAAGCTTTTGAGTTATGTCATAAGCTCTAGAGGAATAGAGATAGACCCAACCAAGATCAAGGCAATCATGTCAATGCCACCGCCCAAAACCGAGAAGCAAATTCGAGGATTTATTGGCCGGTTGCAATACATAAGCAAGTTCATATCAAAATTGACAACAATATGTGAACCAATATTCAAAAAGCTCAAAAATAATGTACCAGTAATATGGGATGACGAGTGTCAAAAATCCTTTGAAAAGATCAAAGCCATTCTCGCAAATCCTCCCGTATTGGCACCAGCACTTCCAGGAATACCTCTTAGGTTGTACTTAACAGTCACCAAAGAAACAATGGGAGCCATGCTCGCACAAGAAGTCGAAGGAAAAGAAAATTCAATCTACTATCTAAGTAAAAAGATGCTCGAGTATGAGGTACACTATACACCACTTGAGAAATTGTGCCTCGCATTGGTGTGGGCCACAACCAAGTTAAGACATTACATGCTCGTGCATACAGTCTTTGTATTTTCCCAATTGGATCCACTCAAGTATTTATTCGAGAAGTCTACACTCAATGAGCGCACATCAAGATGGATAGTCAACTTAGCCCAGTTCGATGTAAGATTCATGCATCAAAAAGCTATCAAAGGATCTGTGGTTTCATATTTTCTAGCAGACTTTCCAATAGAAGATTCAACGCCAGTACACGACAATGAATTTCCAGACGAAGACTTGTTGGTCACGGAGGATGATACTTCGAACTTATATTTCGATGAAGCCTCAAACCAAAAAGGATGTGGCGTTTGAGTATTACTAGTATCACCTAAAGAAGAGCATGTTCCAATATCCATAAAGCTAGATTTCAACGTTACCAACAACGCTGCTGAATAGGAAGCATGCATGGTAAGCCTTGAAATAGCTTTGGCATTAGGAGTGAAGAAATTACAAATATTCGGGGACTCTTCATTGATCATCAATCAGATCTCTTAGAGATGGAAAGTAAGGAGCAAAAGTCTAGCCCCTTACAAAACTTATCTAGAAACCCTCACTAATCAGTTAGAGAAGGTGGAATACGCGTATCTACCTAGAGAGGAAAATCAATTTGCTGATGCCTTAGCAAGACTAGCATCAATGGTTAGAATTCCTACGGAAATCGAGCAAATGCCTCTAACTATAGAAAAAAGGCATAAACCGGCTTATATTCAGGCTATAGAAGACGATGAAGTGATCCAAGATGAAGAAGAAGACGATGAAGAAGAAGAAGAAGAAGAAGAAGAAGAAGAAGAAGAAGAAAAAGAAGAAGAAGAACCGTGGTATACGGATATACTTAATTATGTCACCAAAGGAGAATACCCTCCCCATGCTGACAAAAGAGCAAACAAGCATTAAGACTCTTAGCTTCCCAATACGTACTCATAGACAACGAGTTACACAAAAGGGTACCTAAGGGTCGAGCTCTCTTATGTGTAGGAAAAAAGGATGCTCAAAGAGCAATGAGGATAGTCCACGAAGACATTTGTGGAACTCACATAAATGGCAAAATGCTAGTCCAAAAGATAATGCGAGAAGGATACTATTGGACTACCATGAATAGGGATTGTCATCAATACGTAAAAAGATGCCCTAAGTGCCAAATTTACGCCAATTTACAACATGTTCCTCCATCTCTACTATACACCTATACCTCACCATGGCCATTCTCTACATGGGGAATTTACATTATTGGTAAAATCACTCCTCCAGGAACAGGAGGTCACGAATATATCCTAGAAGCAATTGATTACTTCACAAAGTGGGTCGAAGCACAATCATACGCTAAACTCACTGCAAAACATGTAGCACTCTTTATCGAAAGAAATATTATTTGTCGATATGGAGTCCCACATGAAATGATAAGTGAAAATGGATCTCACTTTCAAGCTGAGTGTGAAGAATTATTACAAAAATATGGCATCCAACATCATCATTCTTCTCCTTATAGACCTCAGGCAAACGAAGCAATCGAAGCGGCTAATAAAAATTTAAAGACTATCATCGAGAAAATGACAGAAAATTACAAGGATTAGCCTGACAAACTCCACTTCGCATTGTGGGGTTATTGCACGTCAATTCGCACATCAACAGGAAATACGCCATTTTCCTTGGTTTATGGAATGGATGTCGTACAGCCTGTAGAGCTAGAGATACCATCTCTACACATTGCATTAGAAAGCAAACTCGATGAAGTTGAATGGACTAGGGCGAGATATGAGGAGCTAATTCTACTTGATGAAAAACGACTAGAAGCTCTACATCATACTCAATGCTACCAAACTCGTATGGCTAGACATTTTAATAAGAAGGTCAAGACAAGAAACATCAAAGTAGGAGACTTGGTGTTAAAAGCATTAAGAAAGAATGTTTTAGATCCAAGGGGGAAAATTTAGGCCTAATTGGTCTGGACCCTATATTGTCACAACAATCCTATCAGGAGGTGCAGCAAAATTAACTGATATGGATGGCAATGAGTTCTCGAACATGACAAATCTTGACCAACTTCAAAAGTACTACCCATAATTACTTGAGTAGGATACTCAAGAGAGCTACGTTTGGCCTGATTCCTTAAGAAAAGATACGTAGGCAACCCTTTACGGATGCGGCCACTTTATTTTTTGCAAACCTCGCATCCCAGCCTTGAAAATAAGTTCGATAGAAATTCGACAAAGCATCGGCGTCAAAGAAAAATTCCTGTCGCCAGCCGATTAACCTTAGCTCCATACGAAAGTGTCTGTCGCCTAACGCCAGACTGCTGCAGCTGGCGCCAGTCATAAAAAAGCGGCGCCATTCTTCTGGAAAGTACCTGGGAATATTTCGGTGATTTTCGGAAAATTTTCGACTTCCGTACTCGAAAAAATTTCTGGAAAATTAAATTTTCAGTTTTCATTTCTTTAATAAATTAAATTTAAAGAAGATGATTTAATTCAAAAGCTGAAATTTCATTAATAAAATAAACTAACAATTACATTATTGATGGAATTTAAATAAAGCTTAAACAAATTAACTTTAAATTTAAAACTAAGTCTAATAATTGAAAGTTAAGCAATGCTTTAATCTTTTTTCTCTTTCTTTGCTCTCTTCCAATTTTTGTCTGTATCCTCTTCATCATCCATAACTTTAGCTAGTAGGCATCCTTTAGAGGACCTACATTCAATTTTGGAGTAAATAGTTTCTCCCTTAGCTAGAACTCTATGTTTCTTCTCTACCCAAGCCTTCTTCTCTGAAGTGTCAGCTTTTGTCTTCCCTTTATCCTTTGTAGAGCTTTTCTTCCTAGGCATTGTAGGTGTTTTGAACTCAGCCTTTTTACCCAAGTGTTCCTTAACGGGAATCATTTTGTCACCTAGACGACTCTTCACATCAGTTTTGCTCTGATTTTCCTTCATGTCCTTTAAAGGTTTCTTGAGAAGCCACCTCTTCACATCATTGGGCAAGGAAGGAGGAACCTTTTGGGCAATCACTTCCCATAAAGGTCTAGCGCTACAATAAGCATCAAATTTGTCTACTTCTTGAGAGACAGGGAATTCATAGGGACGACGAAGATCCCCGAAAGGAATTGTTTGAAGTAGGTCGTACTGTCTTTTTACCCTGCAGGGAAAACAAAAAGTCATCCTGGACAAGCTTGGAAGACGACAGAAGGGTTGCTTGTTGACACCAACCATCTTTTCTAGTTGCAAGAACCAAAGAACTTCTTCCATTCATGGCGCCCCATCTTAGAGAAGCATTTCTTCCTTCTCACAAAGCAATTTGGAGTGTATTTTTCAACATTGTCTGGAGGACTAATTAATTCTAGTCTTTCCATTAGCCAAATCTGTAAAAATAATAATAATAATAAATATATATTTTCAATGAAAATAAATTAATATTACTATACAAAAATATATTTTTGATTTCTATAATCAAAAACATTATTTTTCAACCTGTAATAAAATTGGAGAGCCTCGGAAAGGTGTTTTTGGATTTTTCATTAATTCATCAAGACTAAGCATAGTCTCTCCAACGATTAATGGCATTGGATTTCTCCTGGATTCAATCTGTTCCAAAACAATTGATATAATTGCTTGACCCTCATTAGCTCTACCACTAGTGAGAAGATATTGGTTAAGCATACAAAAAAGAAAATCCCTTCTTCTATAAACATGAAAAGACTCAGAATAAAGTCTATCAAAATAATGGCGAGCAAATTCTTCCAAATTAACTATGCTACAATCTACAATATTTGTTAGATCTTTGTCTTTTAAATTAAAGAAGCACTTAAAATTCTTATAATAATACTCATTTATTCTAGGGATTACTGCAAGATCTAATGTAGGGAAGCCTAAGATAGCACCGAATTCTTCCAGCAAAGGGCTAATTTCATCACACTCTAATCTAAAACAATGAGTATCCATATCCCAATATTCTAAGGCAGTATGAATAAAGTCTGATCTACATCAAGATCTGCCCCCTTGACACCATAAATACCCCCCATATGAAAAAAGTCTAATTTTTTTCTCTCCTTGGCAGTTAGAGACCGACACCATTCATGAGTGAAGTTGGTAAAACTCTTGGAGACTAAAGACATGATTATTATTTTTTCAAAAGCTAAGGTTATATTTAATCTGCTGAAATTATGAAGAAAATCGCGCGGCTGATTAGAGGGCTATTTATACACAAAATCAGCACGGTTTCAATCCGGAAAGGATTCGGAGTCAACGCTCATCAGCGCCAGATGACGGACCCTGGCGCCTGACGCCAGAGCCTGGCGCTAAACGCTAAGAGTTAGCATCTCGCGCTAACCCAAAACGCGTGGCACCAGATGGCGCTGACGTGTCTTATCATACGAGGTTTTCAAAAACTGTGTTTTTTGCCTGATTCGATTCTGAACAATGACTTTACGATCTTTTATTCGTTTTATACCCTTTTTCTAATTATATTTTTCTTTTTTTTTTTTGGATTTTATTTAGACTTAATTTTTAAGTTTTTGTAAATCCAATTTTTTTTTATTTTTTCATTTTTTTTCTTTTGGGGGAGAAAGTCGATCGGATACCCTCTATCAATAATAAAAATGACGGAATTTTTGCGCAAAATTATTAATTATCACAATTCTTTGCACACACAAACATGCACATAAAAATGAAAAAAATAATAAATAAATGTTAAATAAATAAACTCATAGTAGTATGTATATACAAATATGTCTAATAAAGGCAAAGTTCTATACAAAGTCAAAATAAAAAAGCACAGGAATAAACTACGGCGCCGGAGGACGTACGCCCACCATGTCATAAAACTGCGCAGTACGAGAAGTAACTTCTTCTCCAGCTCCAGCTCCAGTCTCCTCGGGAGGTGGAAAAGTCAGCTCAAGACCCGTCCACCCAAGATCAACCAAAGGTTGAGGCTGCGGAGGCTGCTACGATGACGAGCCGACCTCGTACATCCCACCACCTCTAAGAGCCGAGGTAGCCTCTCCCTGGCCTACTAGCGCAACGTGTGCACCCTCAGATGAAGAACCCAAGCCCTCCAACGCCTCGGTCCGGGCAGCCTCAGAACAACCACGCCGACCGCCAGAACCAGTACGGCGACGTCTCAAGCTAGACCTCGCCGGTTCTCTCTGCATCTCAGGTCTCGTCCGGGTACGAGAAGGAATGAGTTGACCCTTGTAAGAAGAAACTAAGTCAAAAACAATCAAAATAGAAGTAGTAGTGCAAAAATAAGAAGGGAAACTACCTCCTGAATGGCGTCGTCGCGACGACACGTAGCCACATTCCTCATCTGAACGAGCTGGCTCCGGAAGGCATCTATACACTGTGCCATCGTTGTTACCACCTCGCGGGAAGGAAATAAAGTCAGTTATGATACATAACATACATGAACAAAATTGCAAATAAATAAAGCTTACCCGAGTCTGGTGACGAGGAATCGACCGCTCCACGAAGCGCTCACCCTAAGGATCCAGAGGAATCATCTCCTCGATTGTCCCGTATGTCCCCTTATAATGGATGGGAATACAAGGTGGCACGAACTCAGTATGTCCAGCCTGACAAAAGCAAATCAAATCATTAAAATATTACTTGGGGGCTACTTAACGGAAGGTAAAAGATGAAAATCATACTACCACCTCCTCAGCCAGTACAGGGGCTGGAGCTAACAACGGCAGCAGCTCCTCCTCATAGCACCGCCTAGGGATCGTATAAGATCGCCAAGAGGTACCTGCTCTCTCTGACATGCTAACCAACCTCGCGCCATTGAACATATGACGCGGCAGAGGAGCAGGAACGACGAAAGTGTCTGAGGAATGCTGAATAGTAACCCTCTCTCCAAGATATGCAACTGCTCCATATGTCCCTAAGAAATAGCGACGCTCAACGGTATATTGCGCAGCTAATCCAGGGACAACCAAGCCGATCCACGGCTGGTACTACACGTCAAGCTCCTGCAAAGAACGCCTATCAGATAAGAATCCATCAAAGGTAATACGAAAGTGATCAAATATACCAAGAACCATACCGAGATGATCTGATCTCGGACATAAGCAGTAGACATCCCAGCGCGGCGGCCTCCCTAATAGGCGCTCATTGGGAACCTGCGCGGCGATGGTCTCGCCGGGGCAATTGAGGGAAAGTACTCGTAGAACCAGATCTATAAAAGGCAAAAAGTATCAACAAATGCTAACCAAAGCTTAGAGCTAAACTTTATGGGAGATAAAGTATACCTCTACTACTCTCCAGAAGCCGGACAGAGCGACGTTCCCCGTGAAGGACCAATGTCGACACGAGTCTCGTTACGCTCGAACAAAGTCAGCATAGGCCAAGCTGGCCCAGTCATAAGTCCCGATCAAGTGTAGATCACGGACCGTAGGTATGTAGTAAAGCAGCACTCTACTACCCTTGTCAGGGAAAAACGTCCCTAACAGCAAGATAAGCACAAAGATGCGCACCCGCTGCTCTCGGGTGGTCGCATCATCCTCGAAAGCCGCCGCTAGAGTCGAACAGTGAATGCCCAAGGCGCTGAACTGAGTCTACTCTACCTCAACACTAGCCCGAAGAGCAATCGGACCCAACAGCTCCTCAACCTCAGGAGAAAAGACACTGATCTCGTTGTCGAACGCCGGTGCAGCAGAACTAAACTCCAGTCCCGTAATAAGACTGAATTCGGTCGGGGTGACCATCATCTCATCCTAGGGGAAGTGGAAAGTGTTGGTGGTGTCTCAAAAAAAATCCACCAAGGCACGAGCCACGTGCTTACTCCCGCTGGAGGCAATCATGGCCTCCGAGGTCTCAAACAGTGCAGTCAACCCGCAAGACTCCTAGAGAAGTCTCACCTCTCCATCAATGCTGATGTACATCTTGTACAGGTCGCCCAAGGTATCGCAGCCTGAGCAGTGGTAGCGCGTCCTACAAACCGTGATCCCACGTTGCACCCTCTCAAAAATATGGTGGACGGGGGAGAAGTACAGAGTCTGCTCATCCCACTCAAGAAGGGGACCAAGAGAAGTGGACGAGTCGGCGTCCTCCTCTACGGGCTCATGCTCCCGTCGTGCGTCTCGGGACCGTGAACGCGAACCTCGCTGTCTAGCCATGCTGCATTGTGCAAAATCATCATAAATTAAGGTTCTATAGTATCTAAGGTTCGCCTAGTCGCATGATACTATGCTCACAAAAAACAGAGTACGTAATACTAAAATAGAGCACAATTTAAAATTGAGCATACACGGCATTTTTCAAGCATCCAAACAATTTCTTGCAATATTATGGTAACTATTGTGATAAATTGGACAAGAATTGCTAGCAAAAACATCAAGAACAAGCCACATTGTATTCCCAACCTTGAGAGGTCCCAACAATGGTGATTTATTCTTTTCTTCACAAAATAGAGTTAAACAAGTCTCAAATTACTCCCAAGGCAATATATAAACATAATCAAGCAATTTCATGGCATAAAATTTGACAAAAAAAGTGAATTAAGCAATTTAAGTTTTGAATTTTCAAGAAATTCGTGAACAAACACGTGCAAAATTCATCAAAATCGAAGTAAGTTTGAAGAAAACTTAAATAGATCGGGAAAATGGATTAAATAAGCTTTGATTTGTAACAAACTTGAGCGAATTTGGTTGAGAAATGAGCAAGAACGAGTGAATTGAAGTTCACGGACGATTCTCGAGCAAAAATGAGCAGCAGCAACAAAAATGACGAAGAAAGGGGTATATATGGAAATCCCGATTCTAGTGCCAAGCGACAGACTTTGGCGCCAGACGATAAGGTTTAGCGCCTGGCGCTAGTAATATTTCAGCGGTGACAGAATGTTCAGCCACTCAGTGCGGTTGTTTCAACCTCTTACAACATTTTGGGTTCCTTGGCACGCCAGTTAACCCCTCTAAGCAATTTGACATGATTTAGTAATCGGCTTGATTACAATTGCATAAAGTGATCGACCTGATGAATGATCGTCTCACTTAACTTAAAGCCCCTAAGCATTGGCTCATCGCAAAGGCACCGACATACTGGTTCATAATTTAGAAGGCACCGACATACAGGTCAAAAAGCAGCAAAAAGCGTCGACGTACTGGCATAGCGGAAGCAAAGTTCAAGCGAGCTTTTAAAGATCGACAAGCGTAAGTCTTTGGTAATTTTTCTCGAAATATTATCGCAACAAATGAGGATAGCTTCAGGCGAGGATATCTTCAGCAGCGTTTCCTAGCTTGCGGAGAGTTGTCACAAACAACTGGAGGTGATTTCAAGCAAAGTTGTCTTCGATCGTGTTCCCTGGCTTGCGGAAGATGGTCACAAAGTGCTAGAAGGTGGTTTCAAGCGAAGCAATCTTCAATGGGGTTCTCTAGCTTGCAGAAGTCTATCATGGCAGAATTGGAGGCAGTTACAAGCGTAGCAGTCTTCAGGCGTCATTCTCTAGCTTGCAGGAGGTCGTCAAAACAAATAGCGGGATGTCATTCCCTAGCTTGCGGAAGGTTATCAACAATACAGCAATACAGCAGCAAATCTGTTACTTTTAGAGACGTGTGCCCGACGGTGCAAAATACGCATTTCTTAACTCTTTTATCTGTTAAACTAATGCTAGTTTTGCAGGTATCGGCATTACAAGAATGATTTAGGATCGCAAAACATTCTAAATCATTCTCCGTCCCTATCGCTACTTTGACTTTTGTTTATGAAACCTGCGTTTCTCCAAACTTAGTCAAAGTGGGGGCTTCTTTAGACACCCATTTGTGTCTCCCCAAAACCAAGCCCGGTAATGAGTACCTTTCGCGTCGAATCATAATCGAATAAAGTGAAAGTGTGGAAAGTCTAGTGTTGCGGATAGTTTTTATTTCTTTTCTCTTCTCTTTGTTTTTGAAAACCTATTTTAAGAAAACAGCCAATCCACTTTGGTTTAGTCCATATCAAGTGTTTAGGGTAAAAATACCCTAGACACGTGGACCAATGAAAGGAGGCCACGTGTCGAGTTTAGGATGGCCCACGTAGCTTAATATCCTCTTGACACGTTGCGCCCTTAGATACATCTCAGAAATGGCGGCCTTCAAGGGCCCAAATTCCAAGAAGCGACGTAAAACTGCGCAGCCCACTGAAATTTAGGTCAAGTGATCTAGATAGGGGCACGTTCTACAATGACTCTATAAATAGGGAGATATTTCCCCATTTTGGGGACACATTCAATCATTTATTACACCTACATTCTCTCACATCATAGAAACACCTGAGCTTGGAATCCAAGCAGATCCCCACCTAAATTTTCGTACTCTTTATTCCCTTTCAAGTTACTAACTAGATCATCGGAGGCGGAGCTCCTACCACCCGGAGTCTCCGTTGTTTTGCAGGTACAACTCAGCGGATCAGACTTCGTGACGTAACTCTCCCGAGGGACAAAAACACCCAAAACATTTGGCGCCGTCTGTGGGGAGAGTACCTCAAAGATGGTACAAGAGTCTGTACCATCTATTCCACTCTCTAATTAGTTTTAGGAGAGCTTCTCTCTCTAGGTTTAGGTTAGGATTAGGATAGTTTAGAGAGATAAAGTGAGGGTTTCACCATTGTTAAGCTTGGATATTGAAGAAAAAGATTGACTATCTTGTTTGTAGATTTTCACATTCAATCAATGAGAATCTCTAACTCTCTCTCCTCTATTTTTATTTATTTTATTTTGACTATTATTTTAGTTGTTGGTATTGCTTGTTAATCATGTTTATTCTTGATTGTTTGTTAATTAATCTTGTTATTAGCATGATTAGTGAGTAATTTCCCCATTAAGGGGATGGTTGTGGTGTAGTTGAATCTTGAGCATGTTCTAGGGTTTAGAATTGAATTATTTATTATTAAAGTCTTTATATGCTTGATATTCTTTAATCTTCTTGCAAGTGCACATTGTTAGTTGATTAAAGGTGAATCTTTGCTAACAATAAACGGAAGTTGACTTAGTTAAGGTTCATTATTATCGATTGTTATTAAATAGTACCTCTTAGTATATGGTTCTAATGTGGAAACATAGAGGCTATGTTAGGAGAAGCTAATTGACCCCGGAAGGCGGCTAGATTGGATCCTTTATTTCGATATTCGAGCATGTTTAGTTCATAATTAATTCAATTTCTATGCCTTTGTTTATATTCAAGTGAATGCTATACCTAAACCATTTCCCTTAGTGTTTTATTTCTTGTTTTAGCATATTTAGACTTTAGTTTATTTATCTCCTATTTCGGACTAGCTTAATTGTCGATAACATTTGGTGGTGTTTATCTGTTCTCTGTGGTTCGACCCCTATGCTTGCCTTATACTCGTATTAGGTTTGTTTATGTTGTATAAATTGTATTTTATCTAGGGATTGACAATTGACGACGCGTTTATTCCCTTGTCAAATTGGCGCCGTTGCCGGGGAACGGCTTCCATTACCATTGTGTTATCTTATTGAGACTAGTCCATTGTTTATAATTTTCTTTTGATTTGTTGGTTTTTATTTGTGTTTCTTTATTTGAAAAAATGGCTTATATTTATATTCCTCAATTTGATAATGAACCGTTTTGGGTGTATTTCAATAGACTTGAGGATTTCCTAGATGGTGTTAAAGGTTTAACCAAGGGTGATTATTGTGAAATCATCAATTTGGGATTAAATGAGAATTTTAAAGGAGTAGTTGATAATATGTTAAATGGTAAATTTCAAGACATGTCTTCGGATGAAGCTTGGGATTTCTATTCATGGTTAGCTAGGGATAATTATGATTGGGAGAGGGCTAATCATGAGATCGACTTATGTTCGGGATTCTCATGCTTTTAATGTTGATGCTAATTGTCATGATTTGTCTAATATGAATTCTCATGATGTGCTTGATGCTCCCCATAGTGACCATGTAATGCATGATTTCAACTCCCCTCCCTCTATAGCTCAATGTAATGAGGTACATTCTAATGATGATGAAGTGCATGTTCGTTCTCATATTGCACCCGATGTTGAATGAATTATGAATTGTTGTGTGAATGTAATGAGGTAAATTCTAAAGGTGTGCCCCATAGTCCCCTAGGTGATTCCAATGAGCAAGCTTTTGACTCGTCTATCCATGATGATTTGGACTCATTTGAGATTATGGCCCAAATATTTCTTGAGTTTCAAATGGTAGCCCATAACTTTATGAGTGAGTTCATTGATAAGGCTTCATTAGAAAGAGATGAGTTTGAGAGAAATTTGCCCCCTTTCACTCTTGATTTCGAGATGGTAGGCCTTGAGAAATTTAAGGGAGATGTTGTTCAAGGTTGTGAAGAGGAGGTTGAGGTTGAATTGCTTGGAGTTTTTGAACTTGAGGGAGATGTAGAACGTGAGGGTTCTTCATTTGAGGATTCCATGATTGATTTTTATTCCCTCATTAGTGATGTGAGATCTTGTGATGAGGGATTAGCTACCCCTTTTTTCCCTTTCTCATACACCTTTTTTCCCAAAGGTTTAATCATATCTCCTACTATCCTATGTTCCTCCCTTCTTTTCTCAAAGAACCTCTTAGGGATCGTCTTCCTATTCATGCTTCCGAAGCCCCTAACTCTTTCATTGTTGATGAGGGAAAGAGTTATAATGCCAACTAAAAAGATTTTTGTGAGGATTTTTCTTTTTCTTCTTCTACTTTTTTTTCTTATTTTCTTGATTTTTCTTTTGATTCTTTTACTTTTTCTTTTCTCCCTTCTCTCAAGCATAAAGTCTCCTTGTACTTTATGTTTTCTTGTCATATGAGCATCGCGTATGCTCTATTTCTTGATATGTTTGCCGGTGCATATGACAAGCTTTTGCGTTCTTTGTCGGGTTATTTACTATATTGGTCATGCTTGGACGTTAAGCAAGCCTTTGCGGGAAGTAACCCGTGTTTTATTGCTTTCTTTTTCTTTCTTTTATGCTTCTCATTTTTGTTTACTCTCTTGTCTATGTGTATAGGTACTTAATACATATACTTATGTGCAAGGATTTTGGATTGAGCTCCTTGAGAAGAAGCACACCGACGATTGCTTGCATTTGGAAAAGCAATAAAGACGAGGAATTAGATGAAATTGTGGACAATGTGCTCAATTGCGGGTTTCAACACCCACCTCACATTTGGTTTACTCTTTCCTTCTTCCCTCATCTTTTCTTTCTTATATGCATTTGGATTGAATGAATTATGAATTGTTGTGTGAATGTGTTTTCTTTCTTCCCCTCCCACCCACCCTTTGTGCCTTTATTTTGAGCATTGAGGACAATGCTCCATTCTAGCTTGGGGGAGTAGCTATTCGCTAGCTTGGGGGGTTATCTATATCTCTTGGTGGTTTCTTAATCCATAGTCTCATGATTGCTTGATTTATTTCTCTCATACTTGCCAAAGTCTATTATTGAGATTGGTTTTCTATGTTTGGATGGCCATGAGCGCCTTATTGAGTTGACTTTTGGTATTTGTAGCTTTGATTGATCATGCTTTCATCTTGCACAATTGTATATGCATTCTTGAGTATTGTTGGTTTTGTGAATATTTGTGTGTATAGTGTCTTTCCATGGCATTCAAGGCAAGTTTCAAAATGTTTTGTTTTAAACTTGGACATAATTGGGCTTTAGCACCTAGAATACCCTCTTTGCTAGTTGTTAGAGGTTTTCATGCACTTGAATGTCGAGGTTGGTTCACACATATAACATTGCCAAGGTAGTAGAACTTAAGGGCTTTGAGACCTTAGCTCACTTGGTTTGTGGTAAGATGGTTGTCGCTCTCTAGCTAGTTGAAGCTTTAAAGGTGATTTTTGCTACTCCACTACCGTCATTTTTGTGAGGATGTGTCTATTTTGTTCTAGCCTTCTACATTTCTTGCATGTGTGGCATTTGGATCCTTAGCATTGCTAGCTTATATCGAGAATTTGGCTTAATCTACCCAAGATTGAGACAGAACCAACCTAGGGGAAGACGAAGGCAATTAGGATTTTTGTTTTGTTTTATTATTTTCTATTCTTTTATTTTTCTTTTGCATTTGCTCATTTAGTAACCCAATTTGAGCCATTTTACCTTGTTTGGCATAACCACACTACAAACCAATGGACCTTTGCTTTATTTTCACCTTTATTAGTTTTTGTGAAGCATTCTTGGGACTTGATTTGTATTTTTGGTTAATGAAAGTGAGAAAAAGAATGAAAAAGAAGTGAAAAACTCAAATTTTGGTACTTGTAATTATATTTGTTATGTTGAATGGTTTGAGCAAATGAGAAGAAAATAAAGGAAATGAAAGAAAAAGTTGCTCAAAGTTAAAAGAGGCGAGAGCAAAGAATAAAAGGAAATGAAAAAAAAAAAAAGAAAAAAAAATTGAGAAAATACAAAAATATTTGTTGTTTGGTTGAAAAAGAATAAGCTTGGGGGAGGAGTTGCTAGAATTTTTTATTTGAAAGTTGGTAGTTTATTGAGTTTGAATTGAGGAATGATTAACCTTGCTTCACTTCTAAGTTTACCACCAATTTCCAAATTTATTTCCACACCCTTTACCCTAGCCTAAACGTTTCAACCCTTTTAAGACCTTTTGACCTTAGTAAGGTTTAGTTACTACCGATGGAGGGTAATCAAGCCAAGCCTATTGAGCGAGCTATCAATGCCAAGATGTCGGGTAGCCTAAATGTTTTTCATTGATTATTTCTTCCGATTCCTTCGAGGAATCTCAAGATATCACCTTAAAAGTAGAAGCAAAACTAGAGAGGACGCGGAAGTTTGGTTGGAGATAAGGAGGTATGTAAGTCCCTCTAAGTTCTCTACCCTTTGCATGCTTTATGTGAGTACCAACCGTAGCTATTCTTTTGCTTGGCTACCTTTAATGTCTAGAAAGGATTGTATTCTTGTGCATTTAGCCCATTGTTTGTGTTTGGTTTGAAATATCAAAACTCGAGTTTTCTTAATTTCACCTTTGCCTTGAATGTTATGTGTTGCCAAGAGTTGTGGGTTAAACCTCTTAGGAAACCCTCACGAGAGCTTACTCGTCCTCTTTGGCGACATAGGGGTTTAAAGGGCTTGATGCATACGCTAAATGCATTTGTGATTCCTACGATAGTGAGTTAGGGTACATTCTTTCTCCTTGTTTCTATTCTGTTTCTTTTGCTTTCAATAATTCCATCTTGTTCTCTTTTGCCTTAGCTTTGCTCGAGGACGAGCAAAGGTTTTGCTTGGGGGAATTTGATGAGTGACATTTATGTCACTCCTAAGGAGTAGTTTTAGAGTCTTTTCCGTATTTATTTTCCCTTATTTTCCTTTTATTCTCTTGTTTTCTCTTTAATAAAGTTTCTAGTTTATTTTGGTAATTTTGGAGCATTTTAGTTTATTTTCTTTATTTTATTAGCTTTAGTTTATTTTCGTATTTTATTTTACTTTATTTGCTTGTATAGTTTTTGTTTTATTTTTTTATTAGTTTAGTTTTGTCTCTTATTTTCTATTTCATTTTACTTATTTTTAAATTATTTATTTTATTCTATTTGTCGTGGTTTTGTTTTATTTCGTCCTTTATTTATTTTCATTTTATTTTATTTTATCTTTGTCCCAATTCTCCCTTGTTTTTATTTGGTTGTGTAGGATCGTGCTCGGAAGTCGGAGGCACGAGTCAAAGGTGTCAATCCAAGAAGCTTTCAAGCCCCAAAGTTGCTGCCCAATCTTAACCATCACCACACCCTTCACTATCCTACACCACCCCAAGCAACAGCATCTCACTCCCCTGCTCCCTCTCCTTCACTCACGCATCAACCACCACGCATTCTAGCCTTACCACCAACAACACCACTCACCACCAGTCCAACCTTCAACCACCAATTTACAGCCATCCCGCAAACACCACACACACCAGCACCAACCACCGCCAAAACCGCCAGCATCTCCAACCACAATCAGCCACGCACTACTCAGCTCACCAATTTCAGCCACTCCGCAATTAACCACCAGCTCCTCCAATCACAGCCACCACTACCCCCTGTTCTCATGCACACCACAAACCAAAACCCCCCCTGCTCCAATTCACTCACCTACTGCCACCCTCACAGCACCACCAGCCGCAACAGCGCACACCAAGGACCACCACTCACCTCCATTTCCCCTGCTCCAATTCGCACCAACAACCACCTGACCACCGCACCTAAACCAGCAATCAGCCGAACCTGCACCACCGTCAACAACCAGCATCAATTAAGCAACCAATCAACCCAAAAATCAGAGCAAATCACAAATTGATCGGGTTCGAGCAAACCGTTGAGGGTTCGTTCGAAGTACGAGTCAGAGACTTTCAAAGTTCAGTAAATTGAAGAGGTGTGGTCAAACACACCCATGGTTCGACCGAACCATACCCGTAGTTCGGCTGCACCAACCAAAGGTTCGACCGAACCACTTCACGAGCCTTGCACATGATTTTTAATGAGGATCGAACGATTGAATCTTGGTGATGGTCGTTGATCTTTTATTTGTGATGATGATGTGCGGTGATGATTGATTTTGATGAATGGTGATGATGATAATTGAAGCAGCCAATTTCGAAGAAGAGAGGAAAGAGGGGCTGATTGTTTATGTGGGGAATTGTGGGTTTATTTTATTTCATTTTTCTTTTTCTTTTATTTTTATTTCTTTGTTTTTTCTTTTCTCTTTTCTTATTTTCTTTTTTTTATTTTTATTTTTATTTTATTTTCTTATTTTTACTTTTCCTTTTTAATTTATTTTATTTTATTTTCTTTTCTTTTTCTATTTTTCCTAACTTAGTACATATACCCATTTTGGGGGTAGTTAGGAGGAGAATACAATTACCATCTATTCCACTCTCTAATTAGTTTTAGGAGAGCTTCTCTCTCTAGGTTTAGGTTAGGATTAGGATAGTTTAGAGAGAGAAAGTGGGGGTTTCACCATTGTTGAGCTTGGATATTGAAGAAGAAGATTGACTATCTTGTTTGTAGATTTTCACATTCAATCAATGAGAATCTCTAACTCTCTCTCCTCTATTTTTATTTGTTTTATTTTGATTATTATTTTAGTTGTTGGTATTGCTTGTCAATCATGTTTATTCTTGATTGTTTGTTAATTAATCTTGTTATTAGCATGATTAGTGAGTAATTTCCCCATTAAGGGGATGGTTGTGGTGTAGTTGGATCTTGAGCATGTTCTAGGGTTTAGAATTGATTTATTTGTGATTAAAGTCTTTATATGCTTGATATTCTTTAATCTTCTTGCAAGTGCACATTGTTAGTTTATTAAAGGTGAATCTTTGCTAATAAGAAACGGAAGTTGACTTAGTTAAGGTTCATTATTATCGATTGTTATTTAATAGTACCTCCTAGTATATGGTTCTAATGTGGAAACATAGAGGCTATGTTAGGAGAAGTCAATTGACCCCGGAAGGCGGCTATATTGGATCCTTTATTTCGATATTCAAGCATGTTTAGTTCATAATTAATTCAATTTCTATGCCTTTGTTTATGTTCAAGTGAATGCTATACCTAAACCATTTCCCTTAGTGTTTTATTTCTTGTTTTTGCATATTTAGACTTTAGTTTATTTATCTCCTATTTCGGACTAGCTTAATTGTCAATAACATTTGGTGGTGTTTATCCGTTCTCTGTGGTTCGACCCCTATGCTTGCCTTATATTCGTATTAGGTTTGTTTAGGTTGTATAAATTGTATTTGATCTAAGGATAGACAATTGACAACGCGTTCATTCCCTTGTCAGGGTTGCGCTCCTATGTAAGGCAGTTCAATCTGATTAGAATTCAGATTCAAGGACTGTCTGACGAGGTAGATTTCATAGATTTTTTCAAGGGTCTGAGAGACGGGTCGACTTTTAAGTTCGACCTAGTCAGAAAAGGGGATTTCACTTTACAGGCAACCCTGAGGGAGGCGGAAAGCTATATTCAAGCAACCGACCTCTGTACGCCTAGTAATCAGTTGGACTCCAAGAAGTCTGACAAACAGAAAGACAGTCGGCCTGCTCAGCCGGCTAAAAATAAAGAAGAGAGCAAGAAGAAAAAAGAAGTTTGGGCGGTTAGTGACTTTGACCAGCCATCCTAGAAGAATAAGAAAGAATTTAAACCGTACGTCCCTAAGTACAAGTTTAACAAGGACTGCAACTCCATCCTCATGGAAATTAAGGACCTGCTTTCCCTAGAGAAGCCGAATCCAATGAAAAGTTCCATTCAATCAAGGAACAAAAACAAATTCTGTCAATACCATGAGGAAGCTGGCCATGACACCGACTGCTTCAGCCTTCAACGAGCGTTGGATTGTCTGGCTAACAAGGGGATGTTGAAGTCCTACATTTGTAAGTCCAAAGGGACTAATAAGAAGAATCCGGGGTAGTCATCTAAGAACCCCCAGCCTGCTAGTAGTTCGGACACTGACAAGGAACCGGTCTACACAATAGCAGGCGGGTTCTCATGCGGTGGCCCTACCATCCGGGGCACCAAGAGCCATCTTCGAAATATGGACAAAGATGATGATGAGCAGGCGTCTGCAAGCTCCTCCTTCCCAGGTGTCTTGATCACTGAGAAGGACAGGGGCAGCGTCCGCCGTCTGCATGATGACCCGGTCGTCATTGAATGTAAGGTTACCAACCAGCTGGTTGGGCGAATCCTTATTGACACCGGTATCTCATCAGACATCATCAGCCTCCGGTGCCTGCAAAAGCTGAAATACAATGACAGCAGCATGCATCCGGTTACCCACCCCTTGGTTGGTTTTGGGGGTGGAATGGTTTACCCAGTCGGTAGGGTTGATCTACCAATCCGGTTGGGTGAGAAAGGAAAAGGGCGACACCTGGTCGTCAAGTTCTTGGTCGTTGAGGAGCTGACCGCCTACAACATTATTTTAGGTCGGCCAACCCTCAACGAAGCCAAGGCTGTAATCATCCCTTCCCTCATGTTCATCAAGTATGAGAGGAATGACGGCTCTGTTGGTTCCTTGAATGGGGATCAGAAGACGGCCCAGGAGTGCTATCTCTCAGCCGTCAAAGATACTGTGGCCCAGACGACCAGGAACCAATAGACCTTGACAATGTCAAGGATGCCGACCCAGTACCATCCCCACCAGCAGCCTGGAAGAAAAGAAAGGCACCTATGCTGGTGGAGGTGAAGAAAGAGAAAAAATAACAATCACTGACCGGTTAACGGTCAGATGAGCTCCGTCCCCAACCGGCTGGAGAACATGTTGATATACCTCTTGACGAAAGCCGTCTGGAGCGTACTGTGAAGGTTAGGACGGTTGCTTATGCTAAGTTGGGTGCAGGCTTGCACCTTCTGCTGAAAGAATTCAAAGACATTTTTGCCTTTGAAGTGGAAGAGATTCCAGGCGTCAGCCCGGATCTTGCTGTCCACAAACTCGCCATGGACCCTAAAAAGAAGCCCATCCAGCAAAAGAAAAGAAATCACGGTGAGGAAAGAAGTCAGGCGGCAGCTGCCGAAGTTAAAAAGTTGTTGGACGCTGGGTTCATTCGGTCTTGTAATTTCCCCGACTGGGTGGCGAATGTTGTGCTTGTAAAGAAGTCAAATGGTACCTGGCGTATGTGTGTTGATTACACAGATCTCAACAAGGCATGTCCCAAGGATAGTTATCCGCTTCCTAAGATTGACAGTTTGGTCAATTCGACAGTCGGGCATGCCTTGATGAGTTTTATGGATGCCTACTCCGGCTTCCATCAGATAGCTCTGTGGAAGAAAGATCAAGAAAAGACGGCCTTCGTCACTGATCAGGGGTTATTCTGTTACATTGTGATGTCGTTTGGCTTGAAAAATGCGCCGGCTACGTTGCAATGGATGATTAATACGGTCTTTATTAATCAAATTGGGAGGAATGTAGAGGCGTACATTGATGACATGATAGTCAAATCCAAGCAGCAGGCGGATCACCTTGCTAATCTCCGAGAAACCTTCACCACACTCAGGCGGCATAAGGTTATGTTCAATCCTAAGAAATGCGTCTTTGGTGTTGAGTTTGGGAAGTTTCTCGAATTCCTGATTGATCAAAGGGGGATAGAGGCTAACCCCGAGAAGATACAGGCGGTAATTGACATGAAGTCACCCCGCAGTGTCAAGGAAGCACAGAGACTAACCGGTTGCCTGGCAGCCTTGGGGAGATTCTTTAGCCGGTCAGGTGACAAATGCCTTTATTTCTTCCAAGCAATCAGGAAGAAGACCAGATTTGAATGGGGGGATGATGCTGAGGCGGCCTTTCAACGGCTGAAAGAACACTTGCACTCTTTGCCAAGGCTTGTTAGTCCACTGCCTAAAGAGGTGTTATACATGTACCTAGTCGTTTCAGATCATGCCCTCGGTGCTGTTCTCCTTGTTGAGAGAGACGGCGTTCAGCTCCCGGTCTATTTCATTAGCCATGTTCTAAAAAATGCTGAGCTCCGGTACCCCATGGTAGAAAAATTTGGCCTTGCCCTGTATATGGTTTTCAAGAAATTGAAACCGTATTTTCTGGCTCATCCGGTGGTAATTTACACCGACCAGCCCCTCAAGCGGCCAATGTCTACTTTGGAGTCATCCGGCAGAATGTTGAAATGGGCTATTGAAATGCAAAGTCTTGAAATCACTTTTGAAATTAGAAAGGCAGTGAAAGGTCACGCGTTTGCCGACTTCATTGTTGAAATGACACGACCGGTGCAACCGGATAACATTGACCAGGTTTGGAAAGTGTATGTAGACGAAAGCTCAACGAAGGGGGACAGATTTGAATATGCACTGCGTTTTAAGTTTTAGGCCTCAAATAACGAGGCGGAGTATGAAGCCCTGCTAGCCGGAATCCGCATGTGTAAGGCAGCAGGGGCAACTAAAGTTGACGCCTATTCTGATTCACAGTTGGTCGTTAACCAGTATGAGGGAAAATATGAGGCAACTCATCCGGCTATGATCAAATACCTTCAGGCAATCAAAGAAGAGGCTGGGGCACTTGAGGAATTCCGTCTGAATCAAGTGCCTAGGTCGGATAACAATCAGGCGGATGCGTTGTCCAAATTGGCTTCATCCGCCTGCTGTGATACGCCCCGGTCGGTCTTTTGGGAAGTTCTTAAAAAGAGAAGCATACATGAAGAGCCCATTGGAATCTTAGACCGAAGCTCTACCTGGATGGATGGCATTCGGGCATACTTAGCAAACGGAAAACTTCCTAATTCACCACAAGAGGCAGCCGTCATGAAAAAACGAGCAGCAAACTTCGAGTTAAGAAACGGAGAGCTCTTCAAGGCGGGTTTCCTTAAACCTCTATTGAAGTGTGTTACCCCAGAAAAGGGGAAAGAAGTTCTCGAAGAATTGCATGTTAGGTACTGTGCCTCCTATATAGGCGGCAGGTCCCTAGCCGTCAGAGCCAAGCGGCATTACTTTTGGCCTACTCTTGAAGCAGACGCTAAAGAGTTGGTGAAGAGATGTGACAAATGCCAGAGGTTTGGCCAACTTATTCACCGCCCGGCTACTAATCTGACGGCAATCCACAGCCCAGTCCCATTCGCTAAATGGGGCATGGATATCTTAGGTCCTTATACGCCTGCTCCAGGCGGAAAGCGCTACATTTTGGTGGCTGTGGATTATTTCACCAAGTGGGTAGAAGCTGAGCCGGTTAAGAACATCAAGAGAAAGGATGTCATCGCTTTCATCTGGAAGAACATCATCACCCGGTTCTGGGTACCTATGTCTATGGTGTTTGATAATGGCCCTCAGTTTGAGATCCCCCATCTCAAGACTTGGTTGGGAGATCAGGGTATCTCACATTTTTTCTGCATCAGTCGGCTGACCCCAAGCAAACGACCAGGTTGAAGCCTTCAACAAACTCATCTCAGACGGCATAAAAAAGAAAATTGAAAGAGCCGGTGGTTTATGGGCAGAAGAGTTAATTCATGTCCTATGGGTAGGGCTATCCATAGTTTGGTCTGGACCGTAACCAAACCAGACCAAACCGCATTTTAGCGGTTTGGTTTGGTTTACGGTTTGGAAAAATACGGTTTGGTTTCGATTTTTTGGGAAATACGGTTTGCGGTTTGGTTTGGTATTTCAAAAATTATAAACCAAACCAAATCGTAAACCAGTAAACTGCATTTTAATATTTATATAATTTTTAAATAAATTATAATAGTTATTACATATTATAAAAAAATATATAAAAAAAACATGAAAAATCATTAGAAGACTATACGGTCAATATACTACTATACTTTATACTCAATCTCAAATATCAATACTTAAAGTTCAATAGGTCATATAACTATAATGTAGTATGAATTATTTTTTTTGACAAATGTATTATGTTTTTTTCCACTGTTAATTTGTTATGTATTATTTTTATTATGTGTTATTGTGTTAGCACTTAGCACTTGATTAGTTGGTTGTTATTTTTATTAAAAATTTGTAGTAGAATTTAATCAATTTGGGCTAATTATTTGAACTTCATTATAAATTTATTAATATTTGACAGTTTTTAGGAAAAAATGTCGTCTCATCATAAACCGCAAACCAAACCGCACCAAACCGTAGTATTACGGTTTGGTTTCAATACTAATATGGTTTGGTTTGGTTTGGAAAATTGACCAAACTGTATTTTGCGGTTTGGTTTGGTTTAGACTCAAACCACACCAAACCAGACCATGTTCACCCCTACCTATGGGCCATCCGGACTACTGCTAAAGGGGCAACCAGAGAAACCCCATTTCTTATGGTATACGGTGCTGAAGCCGTCTTTCCCATTGAGCACTACGAGCCGACTCTCAGAGTCATGCTCTATGATGAAGAGGAAAATTGGGAGGCCATGCGGCTGGCATTGGACTCCCTCCCGGAACGCAGGGCCAACGCTGCCCTACGCCATGAGATATACCGTCTGAGAATGACCAGAGCCTACAACAAGAAAGTGCACAAGCGCCCTTTGAAAGTGGATGACTTTGTGTTACGAAAAATGGAGGCAACCGGTAGAGCCATTGAGGCTGGGAAGCTAACCCCTAATTGGGAAGGCACCTACCGGATCTATGAAGAAGTCAGGGACGGCACCTACCGTCTGGAAACCCCAAACGGACGCCGCCTGCCTAAAACTTGGAATGTAGATAACCTAAAGAAGTACTACTTCTGAGTATGTAATTTTTTCGTAAACAGTGAGTCAATTAATGAGAATTCAGACTTTGTTTGCAGAATTAGTTTGCCATTTTTATTACTTGTCCACCTGGGTAATACTCAACCGGACTCTTTATTAACTAACTAAGTTTGATACTTAGTATAATTCAAGGTTATAATTGTTTGTCCGCCTGGGTAATACTCAGACGGACTCTTTGTTTAACTAACTAAGTTTGACACTTAGTGTAATTTAATGTGTAATTGCTTGTCCTAGTCCGCCTGGATAAAGCTCAAACGGACTCTTTGTTTAAAAAAACTAAGTTTGATACTTAGTGTAATTTAATAATTATTTGTCCGTCTTAGTAATACTTAGACGGACTATTCGTCCAACCAACTAAGTTTGACATTTAGTGTAAATTCAATGTTGTAATAACGCTCGGCCAATGGTCTGATTAAAAACTAAGCACAAAAACGCTTAGTGGCTATACAACCGGTCTCAAACAAGACCAAAGGCCAAAATGGCCGGATGGTTGCCTATTTTATAAAACCGCCTGTCCCAACATGGACAAAGGCGTCCGGCGACACCCCTCTGGGTGCAATTGTCGCAAAGAGTGGACTATTCGTCGGTTCTACGTACCTATGCAGATGGCGAAAATTGAACGACCGAATTGGTCAACTCATAGCCGTCTGACGAGAATAATCTATTAAGAACGATTAAGTTACTGAATACCGGATGCCCTGAGGCATCAGTCGGTCATTGGCTGAAGTTCTCACTTAGGTTATTTATTCCAAAGTTGCACTCACTCTCCCTATTGGGGCAAAAGATTTTGTGTAATGGCTATGTGTTAACCTCAGACGGAATATAACTGCCTGGGTAAGAAGCTCAAAGCACCCGCTCTAATGGCCGGCAGTGCACTTGGTTTGGGGCAATCACCATTGTGATTGATTGGCCTAAAAACACTCCACACTTCTCCTAGTATCAAGTGTTTTCAAGCCAATCAATCAACTTGAAATAAAACCAACCACACAGCCGCCCAGGGGCAAGAGCACCCGGATTGCAAATTGCCGCCTGCTTTTTTAAGTTAGGCAAAATATTAAAGAGTTGCAAACAGATGCAAAATTCAAATTGAAAAACTCAAACACAAACAAGTATAAACAGCCGACTGAGTCGGAATACTTCATTAAATATTTAAAATGGCTCAAAGGCCAGAAGTTGTATTAACCGGAGTTACATCCGGTGAAGAAACAAAAAATAAATTGTTAACCCAACCCCATGGTTGGTAAAGATACAACAAAACACGGCATACAAGCCAGTAAAGAAACATCATGGCATACTGTCGCAGAAAGTGGGAGGCCCGCCTAAGGCTGAGGTGGATGTTGCTACTCCGGCTGAGTTTGGCTGGTTTGGCCTTCGTTATCAGAGACTTCATATCCCTGCTCAGCAGCCCAATCTTTGAAGGAAGGCGGTGGAGCATCACCAAGTAGTTGGGCATCATACACCTCAATGCGTAATCATACCTTAGCTTATAGACCTCAAAGTCTATGTCTGGGTAGAGGAGGCTCCAAGTGATCTTCAGTCGGGCCAGGTTATCACGCTCATTCTCCTTCGTCAGCCGCTTTTTCTCTTGGGCTAGCTCGTCCGACTGCTTGTTTCGCAGATTCACAAGCTCAACCCCCAGGCGGGAAACGTCTGCTCGAAGTTGAATGTTTTCTTGATCAGCCCCTTCTAATGCCTTGAGGTCTGACTTGGCATCCTTCAGTTTCTGATCAAGATCATCAGCCCGGCTGTTAGCTTCGTCGTTCGCAGCCGTCAAACTCTGGATCAGCTCCTCCTGTTTCAACTCTAATGCTTTAATCTTTAAATCACACATATAATTAGCATATTTAGCAGAGTTGAGGTTTTCAAGGGCCCTCCGTTTGGCGTCATTTACCTCTTCCTATTTCCGCCTGAAGGGGCCCCGGAGGCCATCCACTCTCAGCATCATCTGAGAAAATAGCAGTCGGATTATGAGTTACTTAGTAGAATTAAAGGTAAAAGATATCAAGGTTGTGGGATTCCTTACCTCAGCCAGTTGGCCCATTATCCGGTCGAAGTCCACCACCTACAGATCAGGTATCGAGTTCTTCTCTGACCGGGTGAGGGTCCTCACCATCCGTTTTGCGAAGCCCGCAAGATCCGGCTCGTCGGATGTCAGATCTGCATCAAAAGTACTACTCTGTGAGAAAGAGGCAGCATAGTTGGCATTCATCCGTTGTCGGTTGCTGACTGAACCCTCATAGGGATCAACCTTAGTCTTGACTCTCATGAAATCAAGTGGCCAAGGTATTTCAATCCGTCCCTTACCTTGGGTATCCGGATGAGGCTCAGGCTTTTGCTCCTTCCCAGGTGTTGCCGCATCGGCTGCAACATTAGGTGGCTCGCCACCCTTCGATGTCGTAGAGGCATCCGGCGTTTTCTGCTGTGAGCTTTCGCTCAGAATCTTCATCGCAGCAGGCGATTTGCCTCTGGTCGTTGGAGGACCGGATTGGGAAGAAGAATGTTTCTGGGGAAGGGGGTCCTTCCTGGCGACCTTCGCAGCCGGAGCTTTCTCCAGATCGTCTCCTTGCCTTTTGAGAAGCTTAGAGAAGGATCGTGGAATTTTCTTTGCGGAGTCCTGAGAAACGAACAAGGGTAAGTATATCCAACCGGCAAATTGTAAATATATATATATGTAAACACATAAAAAGTCAGGCGGTCTTACCCCGCCTTTCTTGGAGTCCTTGGCTTCGACGGCTGCCTTATTGGCGAGTGTAGCCTCTTTGTGTAGAAGCGCCGCCAACTTAGCCGGTGTCTTCGTCGGGTCGACCATTTTCAAGGCGTCGGCTGCATGAACTGAATTCATAATTAGAAGAAATTATGGCAAGTTTGCAATAAAAATAAAAATAACAAGCATTCCGGATGTAAAGTATTCTACCCTTGGGAAACATGGTACTCAGCCCGCATGCGGACAAGAAGCACTCGTCCTTGAAGAAGTCCGGATGGGGGATCTAGTTCTTGGGAACAATAATGTGAGTCCCATCCCCCATGGGCTCAGTTGTTGTTTCAAAAAATCCCGGCTCTATTATTTTCTCCCGGGCCTTAGTAGATAGCATCGGGAGAGGGTACTTCCTGCCTAGAAGAGTCGGCTCAGTGCTGTACCGGCGTAGTGTCCGGTTATGTCTCATAGTTGGGGAAGAAATCAAGTAAAACTTGTCCTTCCACTCGGACCATTTGGACACTTTGTCCAAAGTCATCAAATATTGGGGCAAGGTAGTCAGAGTATACTATGCCCCATGGCCGCCTGGGGCCTTGCTCAAATAGTGCATGTGAGCGAAGGCGGAAAAGCTTGGGTTTATATTTTGGAACTCGCAGGCGGCGATGTAGCTTAGAATGTTCACCCACGAATTGGGGGTGAGCTGCCAAACTCCTACATCATACCCCTTTAGGATTTTCCTAATCCCGGGGTGGAGGGGGAACCGGAGGCCGGCTTCGATAACCGCCTCGTAGCAGACAAAGTAATGGTCTGCATTATCAATATCATCGTTCCAGGCCATTACACCGTCAGCCGGAGGAACGATGATGTCCCAGCCCCTTCCAAAAGGGTGCTTTTCTTTGAAGGCCCTAAAGCCGCTCTTGAGAAGGGCAATGTTACCCAGAAGCATCCAGGTCCGTTTAGGGTTGGGGTTGTCAGCGACCTTAGGCGGCTGCTGATAGTCAGCCGCAAAATTATCTTGGTCATAGCCGGAAGATTCGGCCCTTAACCCTTGGCCGGCCTCAGCATCGCCGGCTTCATTAGAGGAGGCGGCTCCCTCGCCGTCTACCTCTCGTACCCCCGAGCTCCCGGAAGTAGAGGGAGCCTCTTCATCGGAACCACTCTCCTCCAAATCCCTCTGTTCCCCGTTGGGAACAACCTCATCGACTGGCACTTCCATAGTGCGCCAGCTCCTAGACCGTTTGGTCGTCTGTTTCATTCTGGCCATTGTGTCCTGCACAGACACAGAGAGGGAGGAATTCGGAGATGATCATATCGGTTCCGACAGTCCAGAAAAGGCACCCCCTGTTCTAGACTCAGCCGTTCCGGGGGAATGGCTGAGTGTCCTAGGCAGTGCTGAGTGAGTGGATTGAGAACTCATTTATATTTTCTAAAAAACTAGGTATACAGGCGGAGAAAAAATTGTATACACGTTGAAAAGGAGAAAAACTAAAATGGTACAGGCGGTTACTTTTACTCTGAAAAATCTAAAAACCGCTACAGCCGGTAAACCGGGTGTTGAACTTCTAGCACACGGAAACTTGAAACTTATTTGATGCAGACGGAGGCAGAGAATTTCTCTCTGGAAGCTTTCTCTTTCTCTCTCTAAAAAGTCAAAATGAGCGTAAGATGAGAGAAAGGGGGGATAAACTTCTATTTATAGAAGGTGAAAGCGGGGGGAAAAACTTTGATTTGAAATTCAAATTTTACTACCCGTTACTGTTCACCTTTGAAAGGTGGACACGTGTCATAGGCCCCACGTGATATGCACGTGCGCCCTGTGAGGGGCAAATGTTTAGGGTAAAAATACCCTAGACACGTGGACCAATGAGAGGAGGCCACGTGTCGAGTTCGGGATGGCCCACGTAGCTTAATATCCTCTTGACACATGGCGCCCTTAGATACATCTCTAAAATGGCGGCCTTCAAGGGCCCAAATTCCAAGAAGCGCCGTAAAACGGCGCAACCCACTGAAATTTAGGTCAAGTGACCTAGATAGGGGCGGGGCACGTTCTCCAATGACCCTATAAGTAGGGAGATATTTCCCCATTTTGGGGACACATTCAATCATTTATTACACCTACATTCTCTCACATCAGAGAAACACCTGAGCTTGGAATCCAAGCAGATCCCCACCTAAATTTCCGTACTCTTTATTCCCTTTCAAGTTACTAACTTGATTGTCGGAAGCGGAGCTCCTACCACCCGGAGTCTCCGTTGTTTTTAACAAGGTAATAAACGAGTCGTCAATTGTCTATCCCTAGATCAAATACAATTTATACAACCTAAACAAACCTAATACGAGTATAAGGCAAGCATAGGGGTCGAACCACAGAGAACGGTAAACACCACCAAATGTTATCGACAATTAAGCTAGTCCAGAATAGGGGATAAATAAACTAAAGTCTAAAAATGCTAAAACAAGAAATAAAACATTAAGGCACCAAGGGAAATGGGTAGGTGAAGTTGACGCTTGACCATACAATTACAAAGTAGCATATCAATGGTAAACTAAACATACATGAATATCGAAGTAAAGGGTCCAATCTAGCCGCCTTCCGGGGTCAATTGGCTTCTCCTAACATAGCCTCTATGTTTCCACATTAGAACCATATACTAGGAGGTACTATTAAATAACAATCGATAGTAATGAATCTCAACTAAGTAAACTTTCGTTACTTGTTAGTAAAGACTCATCTTTGATCAACTAACAATGTTCACTTGCAAGAAAGACCAAAGAATATCAAGCATGCAAAGACTTTAATCACCATTAACATAACCTTAACATTAAAAGCATGAACAATTAGCAACTACACCATCCCCACACCCTTGGCTAGATGACTACTCACAAATCATGTTGAAAACAATATCAATCATCAAATCAATAAGCATCAACATGATTAATAAGCAAAGAAGAAAAATAAAAGCAAATAAACAAAATCAAGAACAAAGGTAAAGAAAGAGAGTAAGAAATTGCTCATTAATTGAAGATGAAGGTCAACAAAGGATTGAACAAGCTCCTTCTTCAAAATCCAAGTTCATTAATGAAGAAAACCTCACTTTCTCTCTCTACCAATGAAGACTAACCTTAACCTAACCTAAAACTAAAACTAATTAGAGAGAAGAATAGATAGTTATTCCATGTTTTTTCTAATTACCCCAAAATTGGGTATTTATACTAAGCTAATAAAACTAGGAAAAAAAAGAGAAAATAAAAGAAAGAAATAAAATAAAGAAAGAAAAGGAAAATAAAAAGAAAAATAAAATAGAAAAGAAATAAAAGAGAAAAGAAATAAGAAAAGGGAAAAGAAAAAGGAAAAAGGAAAGAAAAAGAAAAATGAAAACAAAACCAACCAAAATCCCCAAAAAAAAAACATCAGACCCGATTTCCCTCTTCTTCTCCTTCACATTGGCTGCTCTATCTCCATTGAAACGCACCACCATCACCACCGTTCATCAACTATCATCATCAAATCGAGGTCGTTCATCTTCATTAAAAGCCATGTGCATAGCTCGTGAAGCGGTTCGGTCGAACCATGGGTTGGTGCGGCCGAACTACGGAGTTGGTTCGGTCGAACCATGGGTATTTTCGACCACTCCTCTTCGAATAACAAAACCCCCAAAGTCTCTGACTCGAAGTTCAACCGAACCACCGACGGTTTGCCCGAACCCGATTGAAATCAAATTTGCTTTGATTTGCTGCTGTTTTGTGCTGATTTTTGTGATGTTGGTTGTGATGCGAGGGACGATAGCAGGTCGCAGGCTGCTGCTATATGTGGTGGAGATGGTAGCTGGCGATTTTGGCGGCTGACGGTGGCTGGGTATTGGTGGCAATGGCTGCTGTGGGTTGCATGAGGTGGAGCAGGGGTTGCGCGAAGGTGGATGAAGGTGGGTTGAGTAGTGCGGCGGCTGCAATTGGTTGGAGGTTGGGAACGGTGGTGAGGTGGAGTTAATTGGTGGCTGTTGTTGCTGGTTTGTGGCTGGTGGTTGATTGGTGGCAACAGGGGAGTGGTGTTGCGGGGTGCGCGAAGGTGGTGTGTGGTTTGTGGCTGGTGTTGCTGTGCGCGAAGGTGGATGAAGTAGGGGCTGTAGCTTGGGGTGGTGAATTGGTGGCTGTGAGTGGTTATTGTTGATATTGCAGTTGTTGTTGGTGTGTTTTGCGGTTGTGCGTGATTTGTGAGTGGAAAGCAGGGAGAAGCAGCGGAGGTGAGGTGGTGTTGTGTGGTGAAGGATAAAGAGGGAGGGTGGTGTAGTTTAAGCTAGCAGCAACAGGGCAGCAGCTTTAGAACGAAATTGTACCTCGAATCCCGGACTTTGAACTCGAACACGACTTTAAAACCCGAGACACCAAACTCGACCTACAACAAAAACACGAGGGCATTATCAAAAGACAAAATAAAATAAAATAAATAAAATAGAAATAAATAAAATAAAATAGAAAATAAGGGACATAAAACTAAACTAATAAAAATAAAACAAAAACTATACAAGCAAACAAAGTAAAATAAAATACGAAAAATAGACTAAAACTAATAAAATAAAGACACTAAACCAAAACACTCCAAAATTACCAAAATAAACTAGAAACTTTATTAAAGAGAAAACAAGAAAATAAAAGGAAAAATAAGGGAAAATAAACACGGAAAGGACTCTAAAACTACTCCTTAGGAGTGACATAAATGTCACTCATCAGTTTTGCAGGTACAACTCAGCCGGATCAGTCTTCGTGACGTAACTCTCCCGAGGGACAAAAACACCCAAAACATCAAGGGTCCAATAATGGTGTAGTTGGTTGGGCTTGAAAAGAGCTTTCCAACGATATATTATAAGCCCAATTCGATGAATAATGAGGAAGTTATGGCCAAATTACTAAACTGGGCCTGGTTTAATACCTATATGCGGCCCAATGATCTAGAGGAGGGCCTAATATGGATTTATCATTCTTAATGTAATTAGAATTGATTTTGGTCTTCTAGATTTTTCTAGAAGGTTATTTTCATTCCTAATTCAATTAGCATTGATAAATTGACTTTAATTGACTTTTTAAAGTTTTAATCTGAATAAAAGAGTGTTTTTTAGGAAAATACGATTTTGCCCTTCTGTACGGCTAAATTTTATCAGAACTAAGAAAACGCGTGAAAATAATTATTAGCGCCTGACGACAAGGATTAGCGCCTGGCGCTAATGCTTGGCGCTTGGCGCTAATGTCCAGCGTCTGGCTCTAACCTGTTTTATCCTCGTCGAAACTCTGATTTGTTTTACTATCAGTTTGGTTGATTTTCTCTATAAATAGCCTCCTAAAACCTCCATTTTTCATCATTAATAATCATCAATTCTCTCTAATTCTCATATATTCTCTAGTTTTCTTATTTTCTCTAGTTTTTAAGAATTCTTCTCTCTCTAATTTTCTATACAAAATTCCGCATTCACAAGACCAAGAAACACCTAGCCAAGTTAGAAGTTGCTTTCACCCTAGATGTGAAAGGTTTTAATTTTTGAGGGTTTTGTCCCAAATCTCTCTTTCAATTATTTAATTTAATTGTTTGTTTTATTATTTTCCTTGAAGTTACTAACGCATGTATTTTGTTATTAGAAAGAGATACGAGGCATCCAAGTAAGTACTTTAATTGGTTTATTGATATTATGATGTAGAAATCATGTCTAGATTGTTATTTTGATTCCTAGCGTCATGTTAGGGTGTTTTGATCTTCCTAGTATCATATTTAGGGTAAAGAATATAATGTCAATTATGATTTCTATGATGCTTCCTATTTTCTTTCCTAATAGCATGTTAGTATCATGTTAGGGCTAAGCTTTGAATTTTATTGTTTAGTGACATGCTAGGGTTTGTTATTAATCTTGTTAGTATCATGCCTAAGATCTTGCTATTATTATGCTTTAACATTATTATGATTATTTTATGATTTATGATTATAATTTTTATAATTATTGTTATGACGATTATTTTTAATTATGATTGTTATGATTATAATTTTAATTTATGATTATTATTATGTTGCTTGTTATATATTTATTGTTATTGTTTGATCACGCCTTTTATGTTTAAGGGGAATTGGTACTTGTAATCACGCTTAATAAGATAATTAATAATCTTGTTTAGGGTTAATTTGATTATAATTCAAGTAATCGCCAATAATAGATTTATTTGTGCATAAATATTCAACCAACATAGATAAACAGGTTTAGGGTTAAACCTATTGATTGCATGTTAGTCAGAAAGCGCACGTGAATACGATCAGAATAAAGTAGAGGCCTATTATTAGGGCAGGTTCAATCTCTTTTAGGTTGGATTTGTACCTTCATCCCCGAACTAATAGTCATGGTTCCAGACTTATTGGAGTTGACGATCTCCTGGACCGTTAAGGGGTGTAACCTTCACCATGTGAACGGTTTACAAGTTCCTAAAACTTGTTGGCAACTCTTTTGCTCTATCTTCTTTCCCTTTGGACGCCACCGTACTTTAGTCTATGATCACAGTAGAGTTCAAGTTTGGGATAATGCTTGAAATATTCCCTACATAGGGATAGGCCTAAAATTTAAAATTTGGCGGTAACACCTAGGTTATGAAGCAAAGATTGGCCAAACCTCGACACCAAAACCAAGAAGTCACCAAACAAAAACAAACTAATACCCCCAAGCTTATTCATAGCTATATCCAAAAGCATATATACAAAAAGCGTAAACGCTTCTCCCCCAAACTAAAAGGAAGCGTTGTCCTCAATGCTTGAAAAGGGAAAAGAATCACATCAAAAAAAAAATTGAATTTTCTCATTTTCACTTCTTTTTTTTTAATTTTCATTTCTTTCAAAGCAATTGTCCTTGCCTCTTTAACTTTGGACGGCTTTTTCAATTTTGCATTTATTATGTCTTTGCCGGTTTTTTACTTTGGACGGGGCTTCCTTTATTCACTTGCCATTATTCACAATATATACAAAAGACAAGCTTGCTTACAAATAAAACCAATATCCAACCTTATAGACCACAAACTCCAAAAACATGACCATTTGCTTCACAAAAACCAAAAAGGGAAAAAAAAGAAACAAAAGGCTCAAAGTTCTAAAGATGTGGCTTGAAAAGAAGGGGGAAGGCTCAAATGGTTAGCAAGAAGGCAAATGTAAACCCAATGAACTAAAAAGAAAGAAAATCCTAGAAAAGAAAAATTACCACCCCGAAAAGTTGCCTTTGTCCTTCCTAGTTGGTTCGGTCTCGTGTTTGAGAATTATGAGTCAAGATTCAAGATTAGGTATGCAAAGCTCAAGGATCCACAACGCACAATCAAAATATGATGATGGCTTGAAAAAGAAAATTCCTTACACGGTTGTAGCAAAAACTTATTAAAGTTGTTAAATCTACCAAAGGAATAAACTCCGTCTTACCACAAACCAAAAGAATCCGGCTTCAAGGCCTCAAAAGGTCTAAACCGCTACCTTAGCATTCCTTATCCTAGAGTTAACAGTGAATACTCTCAAAGCATTCACACCGATAAAACATAGGAAAGCATACATTCAAAGGCAAAATTCCGAATTGTAAAATGTCCAAAGATAAGAGCTAAACAAGCAAAAAGAAAAGTATAGCCTCAAAAATGCAAAAATTTTTATTTGAAAGAAAGAAAAGAACTAAAAAACAAAATAAAGAGAGAAAAGCACAAGAATGAAAGCAATCACAAGTAATACCCAATCGTCAAACAAGCGGTCATTCGGCAACAACGCCAATGACCCTAACCACGCTAGGTGATACAAGGCAAACATCCTCGAACGATCAACTCATCCTAAAACTAATCCTAATCTAAGCATCCAATAAAAGTAGAGAAGAGAAATAGAAAGATCTCACCGGGCGCCAAAGCTATGCTATATAAAACAAGGCCAAAGAATAACCACCTTCATGAATCGTCGAAATCCAAAGCATAAGCAATAGAGCAAGGTGAGACATGAAGAACTATATAAAAAGAAAAATGTTAGTAACTTCAATACAAAAGAAAAGAAGAAAAGAGAAAATAAAATGCATGAAAATAAAGAAAAAGCAAGTGATAATAGCAACATGAATAGAATCCAATGAGTATAGGAAGCAGAATCATCAGAATGAAACAATAACAGGAAACAAGATATCAAACAATCATCATAACAAAGATACAGAGAAACACAGCATACAGCGATCAGCCAGGCAGAGAAATCAACAAAAGCACACCATCATCAACATAAAACTAAAAGACACGGAGATCAGTACCAGAAACATATGAGACCAGGATTGAACTACAAAAGCAAGGGGGGAAACGGTGAAGCACGGCAACAAACAACATAAAACACCCCCAAGCATAAAATGGACTACCCCCCTAACTCTAAACCTAAAAACATATATGGAACAGAGAAACACCATATAAAGCACATAAGAAGGGGGATAGCCATGGTAGTATCACTCCGCACTATGGTAAGGGGTAGAATGAGAACTCCTTTCACCGGTCTCCATCATATGACTAGAGCTAGCCATCTCGCTCACCTCCATGGGAGCCTTACCCCTTAACCTACTTTCCCTCCTAGCTCTATTAACCTCAAAATAATGAGAACAATTATCCATGACCAGCTCACCCGACCTACCCCACCTACCAAAAGTCTCGGGGTCCGGAAAGGGCGAAGGATTAGCCGAATCATATGCATAATCACAACCACCGGACCGCCTATAGTCGTAAGTGCCCGGGGTAGTGCCTATGATATAACTAGGGTGAACATGAGGGCCCTCCTAATAAGGGTAGCAAGGCCTAGGACCCACGGTAGGATCAAAAGGCTCTCATTTAGGGACATGTCCTTGTTGGACCGGGAGATACGGGTAATTCACATAGGGCTCGATCTCCCCCCCCCCCCCCGAACATGTAAATAGTACAATTGATACGTATGATAGTCATAACCAAGATAAGGGTTTTGCATCAAAGGCATAGAGTATAACACATTAGCAATAGAATCAAGCTTAGAATGAATGGTTGACAAATCAAAAGTAGAAGGAGTGGGAAAGGGGAAAGGAATAGGCGTACCTCCCGGTTCAACCGAGAAAAGAGTATGAGCATTCGATGAGAAGGCATTGGTTAAGAGGCCTCTTGTTAGGTTCATCCTTCGTAGAATAGAAGGATTAATATCTCGCACCAGGGGCCTCCAAGACAAGGAATCTCTCTCCTTAGGTCGGGTAGTTGCCTCTTTGCACGAGATTAGGAATCATTCCTTAATCCGGGAAACTTTCCAAATGAAAACATCATCCCTTCTAATGCGATCGAGGAACTTTTGGTTCACAAGGGCGATGATGTTGAGGAAATGAGAAGGAGATATTTCTCGAGGATCGATAATTGGGTGAAGCTCATCTAGAAAAGTCTTATAGTCTTCATTAATGCAAAGAGCTAGGATAAAAATCATCCCTCCCAATTGGATGCACCTCGATAGGCTAACTCCATCACGGATATCTAAGAATCGATTGATCAAATGCTCCTTAGAATCCACTAGATTAATCTCAAAGTCGTTTTGGTCGGCTATCCACAACCAACAAATCTCCTCTCGGGAAATAGCTCCCAAAGAGTCCTTGGAGCAAAGAGTGTAAGTGAGGATACAGTTGAAATACCGCATAGCCGGATGAATCATGGAAGCGGACTTGGAAGTTTGAGGGTCATTCTTTCCTTCCTCCGAGATACTTCTCCACCAACGGTGCTCATCATATCCATGATCACTTGCAATTTTATTATGTGCCGGATAGATACAATGATCCGCATCCTCGACCCAAGGAAACTTGAAATATGAACATAGTTGAGAATCCGTCAATGTGTGATCATTATTGAAAAGTTGGAAAGTCAAAATCCTTGAGGGATTTGCATCCGATTCTTGGACAACTTTAAGAGAAGAAAGAAATTCATAGGTCACCCTAGCATAAGTAGGGGCACTCAAATCCAAAAACTCTAAAAGATCAAGGCCCTCTGCAAGAAGGCGAACGTCCTCATCTATTCCGAGAAACTTTGTTGTTACTTGATCATAGAATCTTGTTGGTCTTAGCTTCCTCTTGGATAAAAGCTTGAAACTATTTTAATGTGATTCTTTAGAAAATTCAATGTCGTATTTTCTTCAACCTCGGGTGGAGGTGGAACAACATGCCTAGGTTTGCTTGAACTTGATCTTGCCCGCTTCTTTTGACGGAGTGGAGCCATCTACAAGAAGGAAAACAACTCATGAGAAAAACTTAACATTTGTCATATTTCAATAATAGGCATAAGTAATTACTCAAGAATCAAGCACAAATGAAATTATCTTAAAACAGAAGCAAGAGATGGCTACAAATGAATAATGCCATTAATATAGAATCATAAATTTGAAGCAAGTAGGCATGGATTAAAGGCAAAATTGAACACAAGAGACCAAATTATGAATTAAATTGAGCAAAATAATCTCAAGCATTGAATTATCAAAGAGATTAAACCATCATAAAGAATACCAATGAGAAAGAAAATAACCAACAATGGTGATTCAAGTATTCAATTAAATTATACAAATTTATCATGAAAGAACTTCAATTCAACACTCAATGACATCATTCAACACAAATTACAAGTTAAAAGAACTAACATGGAGTTCTACCAAGAAAGAAAAAACAAGGGTTAAAGCTTGAACAATGAGGAAGAAGATGACTAGAAAATTAGAAACTATACCTCAATGAAGCTTTGAAATACTTGCAAATTTCCCAAAATGAAGATTTAAGAACAAATAGAACACCCAAATACAAGTTCCAAACCTCAGCACAAAACTTCAAGAATTCAAAAAAGCCCCAAGATTTTTGAATTCGGGTTAGAAAATCTGAAATTTTTAGGGTTTAAATTCGAAAATTTGATGTGGTAATTGTAATTGATGTTGAAATGAAAACAAAAGAGGTGAAACAGGTTTGATTTTACAAGAGAGGATATAGGGTTTTAGGAGTGAATGAAGGTGGGAAAGATGGGAGGAATAAGGGGGGTGGGGATGCGTTTTGGGGTTATAAGGGGCTGGCGCCTGGTGCGTGCGCGCATGCCCATGGTGTGTACACACTAGAAAGCCACGCCCTCTCTCGAATTCTCCGCACCCGCGGTAGCCAACCCGCGCCCGTGGATAGCCCGCGGCCAGCCCACGGTGAGTTCCTACTCTGATTAGGAGGTTTTGAGATGCATCCACCCGCGCCTGCGGGTAGCTTTTGTGGTGCGTGCGCACCACATGCAGCTCGGGGGGGGGGGGGGGCTCTAAAATTCATTACCAAATGCTAAAAATTATGCCAAAATCTTTGACCCCTATGGTGCGTGCGCGCGGGTGAGGTATGCGTGCGCACCATAGGGTGTTCAAACTTGTTTAAAGTCCGGCAAGAATTTTAGCAAAAGGTTAGAGAAAACACCCTTAATTATGCTTTCTTGTTTGCATTCTCACCGTCGCAATCGAGTTTCATGATCAAGTACTCCAAAATTTCATAAAAAATAATCCAAAATGTATTCGAACATGAATAAAAATCGATGAAAATGCAAACATGATAACATATAACCCCAACGAGCTCTTTCCTCTAAGCTTAATCAAACCTCATGAGATCTTGAAGTAACACCAAAATTGTTGGAAATTTTCTTCGATCTAATTTCATGGTACCTAAGATCAAGAGAACAAACTAAAATAAAGAGAAATAAGAAAAGTTCTCAAAGAAAGAAGTATAGAAAATTGTAAAATCAAAAGAAAAAGGTTAGAAAACCGAGTTGTCTCCCAGGTAGCGCTTGTTTAACGTCATAGCTCAACGTCCTCCACCAATTAAGATGGTTGTCGGAGAAACAATGAGTGAACAAAGCCAACAAAAGCACTATCGAAATACTTCTTGAGACGATTGTCATTGACCCTAAACGGAGAAGAAGAATCTATCATTGAGATCTCTACAACACTGCTTTGAAAAACACCCTTGGCCAAATTGGGACCTCTCTATCTTGATTTCTTGATGCTAAGGTGTGATGGAAGAGGTTTGAGCTCAACAATTGGTACACGTTTACCTTCCTTTGAAGTGGTAGCTTGCGAAGCCTCTTGGCTTGAGATATTCATGCACATATACTCATCCACTTCCTCAATGCTTCCATTTAGCAAATCCTCATACATTGCCATTTCCTTGATAGAAGCACCTATCTTATCCTTATTCAACAAGACATTCTCAAGAGGATCATTAGAAGTGAGCAAGTGCTCATGCATGGAATACACAACATGATCAAGAGAATCAATCAACATGCAATTTTCTAATGAAAAACATGGATACTTCATGCTTTCATTCAAGTCATATTCAATGACCTCGTCTCCTACCTTAAGTGAAATTTTTGCACTCTTAACATCAATCATGGCACCCGAGGTAGCAAGAAAAGGTCTACCAATAATAATAGGAATGGAAGAATCTTCATCCATTTCAAGAACTACAAAATCCACCGGAATCACAAACTTCCCTACTCTCAAAGGAACATCCTCTACCTTCCCCTTAGAAATCTTAATTGACCTATCGGCCAATTGCAAGGCAATTTTAGAAGGCAAAGTTACCCTAACTAAAGTCTTTGATAAACCGAATATGGCATTAGGCTAACAATAGCCCCTAAGTCACATAAGGCATTATCAATTTGAATCTTGTTAATGGCACAAGGGATAGAGAAGTTTCCGGAATCTTTCAACTTGGGTGGCATCTTGTTCATTATAATTGCACTACAATTCTCGGTCAAGTTGACCGTCTCCACAACATCACAAGTCCTCCTACCACTCAAAATGTCTTTGAGGAATTTTGCATAGTTGGGCATTTGGGTGGCAACTTCGATAAATGGTAGAGAAAGGTGAAGTTGCTTAAGCATGTCAATAAATCTTCCAAATTGTTCATCTAGCTTGTGTCTCATGAACGTTTGTGGATAAGTAAGCTTGGGTTTCACAATTTTTTTCTCTACTCACACCTCTCTAGGTGTCTTAATCATAACCTCACTCAAAGATGCACCATCTCTCTCATCCTCTACAAAGACTTCCTTGGGGACTTCCTTAGTTTCACTCTTCCTAGGCCAACTCTCCTCAAGAACCTTACCACTCCTTGTAACAATGGCGTTCACGGGTCTCTTGGGATCTAAGCCTTGGGAAGGTAAAGAAGAAGAACTAGCATGGTCTTTCAAAGCATTGGAAAGTTGAGAAATTTGGTTTTCAAGCATCTTATTATGAGTCATCATTTCATTGAATTTCTTGTCACTTACGGCCATGTAAGTGTTCAACAACTTTGTTTGATTTTCAATGATTTCCTCCAAATTAGTCATAGAGGAAGAGAATTGTGAATAGGAATTATCACCTTGAGTCTTTGGAGCAAATCCGGGTGGAGGGCCTCTTTGAGCATTATTTTGAAAATTGCCTCTACCTTGATTGTTCCAATTACCCCAATTTTGATTTTGACCATAACCTTGATTATGGTTACCACTACCTTGATTATGATTTCCATAACCTTGGTTTTGATTACCATAATTTTGGTTTTGATATTGGCAACTATAACCTTGATTATTATAGTTACCTCGAGAACCTTGGTTCCTATAACCACCACCTTAGTTTTATTTGTCAAAATTACCTTGGCTTTGGTAATTCCTATTCCATTGACCCCTTTGATTATCAAACCTTTGCACATTATTATTATTTGACACATAGTTCACATGCTCACTGTTGTTGCTATCAAAATCATCATTACCATCCGAAAAAGCATGAGGGCAATGACAAGCATCATGATCATATGAACCACACACATCACAAAACAAACAACCACTAGGCATGTTACTAGAAGAAGGAGGGGGATGAGAGTTAGAAGTAGTACCTCTCCCCTTAAATTGGGAGGGAAGATTTGGAGCTTGGGAAGAAGAACTCTCCAATTTTTCCTTGATTGCAATCACTTCCTTCCCCAAGTTCGTCATTTGTGAGGAGAGATTGTTTATTGCATTTAGATGATCAACCGAGTACACCGAAGAGCTACTCTTTCTAGTTGAATCCCTCTCACCATCTTGACAATATTTATAGTACCTCACCATATCTTCAATGATGTCTACCACTTCTTCCTCCGTCCTATTAATGATGAGACCTCCGGCTCCCCCATCAAGGCATGACATGCCTTGGGGACTTAGGCCTCCATAGAAAATTTGAATAATTTGATAGGTTGGAATTCCGTGGTGAGGACATTCCCTTTGGTACTCTTTATATCTCTCCCACGCTTCATAAAGGCTCTCACTTGGCTTTTGTTTGAAACCTTGAATTAAAGCTCTAGCCTCCGCCGTTTTCTTTTGTTGATAAAAATAGGATAGAAATTCCTTAGTAACCTCGTCCCATGTCTTTAGAGAATTCGGCTTAACCTCCTTGTCTAGCCATTCCAAAGCACTCCCTATGAGAGAAAAGGGAAAGAGATTGAGGCGGATGAATTCTTTGGAGACTCCGTTCACCTTGATAGTTGTAGGGAATATTTCAAGCATTACCCCAAACTTGAACCCCACTGTGATCATGCACTTAAGCATATTGGCGTCCAAAGGGAAGGAAGCTAGAGCAAAAGAGTCGCCAACAAGTTTTAGGAACTTGTAAACCGTTCATAGGGTGAAGGTTACACCCCTTAACGATCCAGGAGATCATCAACTCAATAGGTCTAGAACCAAGACTAGAAGTTCGGGGATGAAGGTACAAATTCAATCTAAAAGAGAAAGAACCTGTCCTAATAATAGGCCTCTACTTTATTCTTCTCGTATTCATGTGCGCTTTCTTACTAACATCCAATCATTAGGTTTACCCTAAACCTATTTAATCTATGTTGGTTGAATATTAATGCACAAATAAATCTATTATTGGTGATCACTTGAATTATAATCAAATTAACCCTAAACAAGATTATTAATTATCTTAATAAGCGTGACTATAAGTACAAATTCCCTTTAAACATGCATAAAAGGCGTGATCAAGCAATAACAACAAATATATATCGAGCAACATGATATTAAAAAATTATATATAAGTTATCCGTCAATTAACAAACATAAAATAATTCGTAAATTAACAAATTACATGAAACAATTCGTAAATTAACAAATTACATGAAACAATTCGTAAATTAATAAATTACATGAAACAATCTGCTAATTAACAAATTACGTGAAACAATTCGCTAATTAACAAATTACGTTAAATGATATAATTCGACACAACAATAATCAATAATCATGTTAAAGTATAATATTAATAACAAGATCCTGGCATAATACTAACAAGATTAATAACAAACCCTAGCATGTCACTAAACATTAAAGATCAAAGCTTTAACCCTAACATGAATATTAGGAAAGAAAATAGAAAACATCACAAGAATCATAATGAGCATATTTTATATTATAACATTTACCCTAAACATGATACTATGAATCATTGTTGTCATTCAAAACATCAAATTAAGGTAAACATCCTAACATGATACTAGGAATCAAAATAACAACCTAGACATGATTTCTATATCATAATAACAGTGAAACAATTAAAGCACTTACTTGGATGCCTCATATCTCTTTCTAATAACAAAATACACACGTTTATAACTTCAAGGAAAATATAAATCAAATAATTAAATTAAATAATTGAAAGAGAGATTTGGGACCAAACCCTCAGAAATTAAACCTTTCAGGTCTAGGGCGAAAGCAACTTTGAACTTTGCTAGGTGTGTCTAGATCTCGTGAATGCGGAATTTTGTTTGAGAAAAACTTGTTTAGAAAAGAGAGAGAAAGAGAAGATATCAAGAATTTCTTGATGAGAATTGGTGATTGAAAACAGAGATTTTAGGAGGCTATTTATAAAGAGAATCAGCTGGATATGATAAAAAAAAAAAAAAAAAAAAAAAAAATCAGAGTTTAAGACGAATAAAACACGGTGATGTCGCCAACAACATGACCTGTCGCCAGGCGACAGGCCTGTCGTCCGGCGCTGCAAGACAGTTTTTGCGGATTTTGCTTTTATCATACCTTTTGATCCAGAAGTTCAAATAAGACATATAATATGTCGTTGGAAAGCTCTTGAAGTCTACTTTTCAACCAAATTAGAATTAGATTAAAATCTTTTGTATATAAAAAGATATAGCCGAAATAATGGAAGGGTGTCAGTTTTGGATAGAGCTCCATATTCCATTCATATCTTTTTCGTTATAGCTTGGATTTAATATTATAATATATCATTGGAAAGATAATTTCAAGATATATTCAACCATATAAAATTTGGATAAAGATTATGAGGCACGAAAAATAATATCTGAACATATTTCATCTCGTACATAACAAGGATTCTTAAAAGGAGTAGTTTTATTCAATTTTAAACTCTTTAAATTATAATTATCAATCCTAACTCCATTATGATTTAAGAGAACCTTCTAGAATATTCTAGAAGACTATAATTATTCCTTATAGATTTACGAATGATAATTAATAATAGGCCCTCTTCTAGATCATTGGGCTGCATATAAAAACCAAACCGGACCCAGTTTAGTATTTTAACCATAACTTCCTCATTATTCATAGGAATTAGGATTATAATATATCGTTGGAAAGGTCTTTTCAAGCCCTATCTAACTACACTATTATTGGACCCTTATCATGGACCAAAATAAAATGGAATGCACATTTTTCATAAATAAGGTAAGAAAATAAATATTTTCAAAAACAGAAAGAAGAGATATTTTAATAAAAACATCCTCATCACTAGACTTTTCACACTTTATCTTTATTCGATAATCAAATTATATGAAAGGTATTCATCACTAGGTTTGGTTTTGGGGAGACACCTTTGGGTGTCTACAATAGTATTGCAATATTTTTCGAACTCCTTGAGATGGTTTAGTGGGCTTTCATTCTTAGCCCCACTAAATTGTCGCCTCTCTATCAAAGTGATCATAGCCGGCCTAATTTCAAAATCATTTGCCGGTGTTGTAGGTGGAGCAATTCCACTCTCAAATTTATATGCACCGGGAATTCCCAATTCTTTCAATGCCACTCTTGGATTCTCTTCCATTCTTGCTTGTTCTTCTAGTTGTGGTTCTTCCTCACTTGAAATGCTAGAGCTCAAAGATCATCTAGCAACCCTTAATCTTGTAATAGTTCTCTCAATCTCTGGATCAAATGGCACTAGTGAATGACCACGTGCTCTATGCATACCACTTCAAAAGAAATTATTAGTAGCACGGCTACAAGTGTAGCCTAAAAGAGAAAAATATTTTTGTTTTTATAAGAATGAAATAGTCAACAACTATAAAAAAGCACCAATGTCACTCCCCGGCAACGACGCCATTTTGACAAGAGGAAAATGTAGTTCGTTATCTACCTCTCCCTAGAGCCAATCCTAATTTGTAAACACTCGACCAACCTAATATAAGTATGTGGTAAGTCAAGGGTCGAACCCAAATGAATGAGTAGGTACTATGTTATATTCTACGTCAAGCTAATTCGAAGAATATCAATGGTTGTGGTTGATTACTAAAGTATTAAGAAGATAGACGAATCGAGGCTACTACAAGAAAAATCTCTTTTCGTAGCGATTATTTCGTAGCGATTGTACATACGCTACAATATGCAAGTATGTTTGTGAAATAATTAAGGATGTCGTATCATTTTTACAATCGCCATGGATTTCCCATATAAAATCAATACGGAAAATATAATAATACATATCAACACTATTTTACACATTTATATAATTTTGAGAAATCGTATCATTTACAATCGCCACTAAATCCTAAAAATCGATACGAAAAGTCTTTTCAACACTAGATATATAAATATTGTTTGACAAAGAATACATAAAATATGTCATAGCATATTGGTGAAACATTTAATATAAGAGTTTGAGGTTGCATGTTCGAATCTTGTAAAGATCATACGCATGTTTTTTTTTTTTTGAAGAAAATGAGTTACACATTTATAGCGATTGTAATCGCTACAATAATCACCACGATTGGATGTAGTTTTTCGTATCGATTATTGAGGTCAACCCCAGCGATATTGAAAACCACTACTAAAGACTAAGGCAACGGGGGATATTGTATCGAATGACCATTCGTTAGGAAAGCTTTTTGTTGCAATTACAATCGATACTAAAGGTTAAAATAATCGCTACGAAAAGGTTATTTTCTTGTAGTAGGAATTCAATATGCTAAACACTAGGGATATAGGTTCCACATGCAAGCTCAATGATTATGCTAATTGATAGATCACTCAATTGATTCAAACATTACAAGGGACAAACAATAGTTGCAATCAAAGGAATCCTAAGGCTATCTCCTATAAGCCAAGCTAGGGTTCACTATGAATAGCTAATAAGGAAAATCACAGTCAAATTCAATCAATTAAAGCAATTCTCAAATCAAGGGTTCATGTCATTTAAATTTGCAATGCAATCTAGATTAATCTTATAGGTTGATCACTCCTAGTCTAATTAATCACATGCACAACTATGTCAACCAATTTAATTGCAACAATTCAATCAATCAATGATCATCAACTAGCAAAAATCATCAATCAAGCATGCTTCCCCTTCTCCCTAGCAACTAATCTACTTACTAATCATGGTGAAATTGAAAGACAAAACAAATTCAATCATAAACATATTCATTTCAAGCTTAATCAAAAGGAAAAAACAATCAATCAACAATTCTCAAACCTAAATCAAAATCCAAATCAAACATTCAAACATTAAAGGAAATTGCAATAAAAGTAAATTCAAAGGAAAGAAATCTCACAAACTTTCATTGATATGTATGAAGAAGAAATCCAAACTTGATTGATGCAATGTTGTAATACTAATCAAAATCCAAGAATTTCTATCTCAACTTTCTCTCTAACTTCTCTCTAGTTTCTCTCTCTAAAAACTAAGCAAATGAAAGATTATCTAAAAGTTAGCCTTGAAAATGAATTACAAGAGTATTTATAGACAAAAAAGAAAATCTGATTGGTTGTTCCTTTTCCAAGAACATCCTGCGGGCGCGGAGAAATGGGTACGGAACCCATAACTAACTCCGCGGGCAATCTGGACAACACCTGCGCCCGCGGCTAAGGGCGCGGCAAACGCCTCGCTTCATGAGAAATAAGGGGCCCACAGTCTCTCCAAAACCTCCGCGCCCGCGGCCAGGGCGCGGAGAGTTCCTACCAAAAAACTTCAATTTCTTGCACTTTATCCGCGCCCGCGGCCTTCAAGACCCGCGCCCGCGACATTTGGCAAATGTTGTGCGCCCTCTCCGTGCCCTCTCCAAGGAGCTTGCTTCTTCTTTGCTTAGCCCTTTTTGCTCTTCTTGATCCCTTTGCAAAGCCAACTTCTTAAGCACCTACAAAAGTAAACAAAGAGAGAAAATAGAAGAGAAAAAGAGCCATATAAAAGGGAAACACGAAGAAAACCACATAAAGGAAAGTAAAATGCGAAGAAAGAAAGAAATAGATAAACTAAACAAGAAAAGACCAAAATAATAAAAGAAAGGTATGAAAATAAGGTAAAAACAACCTAAAAGACTACCCTATGAGTGCCATAAATGACACTCATCAATATGATTTTAAAAAAAAAAGGTGACATCCAAGGCAATGCCCGAACCGCTACACACACTAACTAAACAAATAGTTCAACATAATTGCTAAATTAAAGAAAGAAGTACACAAGTTAGCAACCCGAGACATCGCCCGGAATACACACTAGTTCTCTCTTATTCAAGTGCTTCTATGGTGCCACGTGTCATCATTAGACCACGTGTCACCTTAGAATTGGTCCACGTGATGGGATAATTTTACCCTAAACATAAGATATACGGAGTATACAAATAAAACATATAGTTGATTGGTACATCCGCCTCTACCATAAAATTTAACACTATTATCTTTACTTTTTTATTCTCTCTTTGAAATTAGATTAGAGTCAATACTTTATAATTTGATTGTTGACAAATTGTTAGTAGACCAAATTTGTGATTGTTTATCTTTTAAAAAGTGAATCCCAATTTTTAATTGAAGTTATTTTTTATGATTTGCCACTAAAAGAAATGAATTAAACTATAGGTAGATTGCTCAAAAAGTCGTTGCATTTCAACAACAGCAAGGTTTGAAATCCTTGTTCAGCTAATTTAGGAAGAGTTTTGAGAAGAAAAAAAAAACAGCATTGATAAGAAATAAAAGCTCAACCGGAGCTTCCGTTTACCAGTTTTAAAAAAAGGCCAAAACAGAAGTGGGCCCCAACACCACCATCCTCAATTATAATTTGGACTATTCTCACATTAAAAGCTGTTAAGAGGTCAACCCTGACCTCTCTGTCCCCAACTATCCCTCCGATTTTACCGACCCTTTAATCCAACGGCTCTCTTTTCACTTTTGATTCTCTCTCACATTTTCTTTAATCATACACTCCATTTAATTTAATTTATTTTATTTTTCCTTTTTTCTCCCTTCCAAACCCGGTCTTCCCTCGATTTTCGTTTTCTTCTTTCATTGGGTGGGTCCCAATAACAAAGAATAAAACTATATTAATAAAAAATGTTAGGAGAAGTGCGTGGTCAAATGTACCGGACATTTCTTTATACGTAAGACTCTTTGAGAATCTGAACAAACTCCCTTTGACACGCGTTGAATAACTATTTGTTAATTTGTTTGACTATCAAAAAATTGAAACGACAATATCAGTTGAGTCATCCGATGCCATCCTTCCCTATGAAGCCGATCATCTAAACATTTTGACCCTCCTCCTCTTCTTTCTTCCTTTATTATTATTTTTCTTTTTTCTTCTCTTTTGTAGCAATTCTTCAACTGGTCTGTGAAGATGATAATAGGAACTTACAAAAGTAGTAGCGATAATTTCGCTGCTAGAATGGAAGAAAATGCAGTCCGAGAAGCGGCCGCGGCGGGTCTTCAGAGTGTTGAGAAGCTCATAAAATTACTCTCGCAAAATCACCACCATCTTCAACACGAGCATCAACAACAGCAGCACCAGCAAAGGCGAGATGATTCCACCACATCGGATCAGAATCAAAATCAAGATGATTCAGATTACACGGTTGTTGCTGATCTTGCTGTTAATAAGTTCAAGAAAGTTATCTCCCTCCTCGACCGCTCTCGCACCGGCCATGCCCGCTTTCGTCGCGGCCCTCTTCATCACCAAACTGCACAACAAACACAGCCGCTACCGCCGCCGCTGCCGTCGCAGCAGCAGCTGAAGCCGTCGCACGGCTCTGCTTTTACAAGGGTATATTCATCATCTCAGATCCAAAGATTACCACCTCTTCCGCATAATAACCACCCTCACCATAGTCAACCCCAACCCCTTGGTCTTCCAAAACCAATAGAGCGCAAAGATTCATCAACTACCATTAATTTCTCATCGTCACCTCCAATTTCAGCGACTAATTCGTACATTTCGTCGTTAACTGGTGATACCGATAGTGTACAACCGTCGATGTCTTCTGGGTTTCAAATTACCAATTTATCCCACGTCTCATCCGTCGGTAAACCCTCTATTTCTTCATCCTCTTTGAAGCGGAAGTGTAATTCCATGGATGACTCCAAATGTGGCGGATCTTCTGGCCGTTGCCATTGCCCCAAACGAAGGTATTTTTTTAATTTAATTTTGTTGCAATAATTTAATCATCTTTTTTATGCGTTCCTTCGAAAATAATTAATGATCCGTTAAATTGTTTGACTTTTTTTGTTAGATCTTTCAATATTTACTGTATTTCTCATTTAAAATTAAAAAAAAAAAAATCTTCCATTGAATTGTTTGACTTTAATTTTTGTTAAATGTATTAATTTTTCACTCCGTAGGTTGTTTGATAGATTTTATTTCTAGATGATTTTCTATCTTTTATTGATTAAATTAACTAAATAATAATCTGGGCATATGTTAATATGTTATCTAATTACTCTCTGTATTATATTGTATGTTAAATTAAATGGTTTGTAATTTTACATTCAATAAAAGGAAAGTGAAGTCAAAATTATAAAATTGGGAAAAAAAAAAGTTACAGAGTACATAAAATTGCAATTTTTGCTGATTGGGGTTGACTTTAATCAGGAAGTCAAGAATGAAGAGGGTGGTTAGAGTGCCAGCAATCAGTGTTAAAATGGCTGATATTCCTCCAGATGACTATTCATGGAGAAAATACGGTCAGAAACCAATCAAAGGATCACCTCATCCAAGGTTAGTTTCGTAATTTAATTCGTCTTAATTTACGATAGAAGATTGAGTTTCAATTCAAATAAAATTACTTCTCTATTTTGAAAATCAGGGGTTATTACAAATGTAGTAGCGTGCGAGGATGTCCAGCGCGTAAACATGTGGAGCGCGCGTTAGATGACTCGTCAATGTTGATCGTGACATACGAAGGCGATCATAGCCACCCACAGTCTGTCACCGATGCCACCGTTGCGGCCGCGCTTGTATTAGAATCCTCTTAGGCCTGTTTTCATACGACTATGTCCTTCTCATTGTCAATTCACAAACTAAACAAGAGAGAGAAAAAGAAGGAGATAAGGGCCTACAACATCAATGGTGAATATTTGCTATGATCTTGGACAAAACTGGGCGGGGCCCATTGTTGATCGGATCAAAACCGTCCAAAACAAAGAAGACAGTGATAATATAAATTATTATTAATTATGATGATGATAATGAAGATCTTGAAATTGCATACTTCGTATGATATTATGTTAATGTTTTGTCAACGGGGCAACTTCTCCTAGAAGATTAGATTAATTAGTGGGTGGTATTGGTGGGTTTACGTCATCTACCAAATACTGCATAAAAAATGAAACTCCACCTTCTTGTGACTCTTTATTTTTTCCTCTCTTTTATATGTTTATTCTTTTATTTTTTTAAATATTTTTTTGGGATTTTCTCCCACAATTGTGCCCATTTTACCCTTTAATGTGTGAGTTGAACTAATTATTATAATGATCAGGAAAAGATCTCCTTATTACTCCCTCCGTTTTTAAATAGTTGTTCTACGTTTTATTTCTGGCCGTTTTTAAATACGTGTTCTATTTTCTTAATTAGAAAGTTTTTAAAATATTTAATTAATGTCTCTCATCTAGTGGACTCACCATAAATAATTATTTTATTCTTTCACTTAGCTTATTATTTTCATATTTTATTATTTTGTTTAATTTCTTTTAAAATTCTGCACATGAAAAAATGAAGCAAATATTTAAAAACGGAGCTAGTATAGGGCTAATTTGGCAACTTGCTTTACATTTTTGCCTTGTTTAGTAAGAGTTCCTAGAATGAAGTTCCTTTTTTATTTTATTTTTATTTATTTCTTCTTCTTTTATTAATGTAAATTTGTCTTGGTCTATTACGTTGTGTAAGGCGGGGTCATTTTAATTTGAATAATTGTTGGGAAATCCCATTCAGTTTAACTTGAGCTAAACTCCACCTAGATGCTCAGAAATTAAAAAATGGTAAAATAGATTCATTTTGCCATGAACTCACGTTATAAATAGTCCAAAAGTCAATGGAACGGGTTAGTTCACTTAGTTGCCACTTGCCAATACAATATATTAATGTAGGGAAGTGATACAAAGGACTTTTCGTGAGTTTTCATTGCATATAGAATGACAATTTTGCAATTAAAAAGTATTGTTTATATAATTTATACTTTAGTGGTACATTATACATGTATAATGGTACATTATAATGTACCATTAGAGATTAAGCTTTTTCTAGAAGTTGAAACTTTTATGATGGTAAAAAGTACCACTACACTCGTAATAGTCCACAAAACATACTATTAAGACAAATTATACTTTAGTGGTATATTATACATGCATAATGGTACATTATAATGTGCCACTAGAGAGCTAGCTTTTTCTAGAAGCAAAAATTGAATCAGCGGAAATTACCTCCTTACACTATTTTCATAAATTGCCCATAGGTGCTATGCGCCCAGACTCACTCTTGAGGATTGATCGCAGAACATAATTCATGGTCTGTTTACTAAATCCTTACATTACATGAGTACAACCCTTGGATACCCCTTTTTTTTATAGGTCAAATTGTTAATACTAGTAGAAGTTCTCAACCTATCAATGCTATAAAGCTATGTTTAGCTTGACTAATATGATCTGAATTTTTATGCACTAATTATTATTATTAGGTAAAATCTAACAAATGATTTTGGAGTGTTGATAAGCTAATTAAAAGTAAAGTATCAAATTAAAATGAACATTAATTATACCGATCGATGTATGATTTTGACATACATTCCCAAATTAAATGTCATTTTAGAAAATATTTTAAATGTTTATCTAACGCTCTGATGACGTTCATCAGCAAGATAGTTATAATTATTTTAATTTTATTATTATTAGTGTTATTCTCAGTGGTATAATTATAGTATTGACTTTCCCAAAGTACACATTTTATTTTTGTAGCCTCTACGCTATTATAAACACCTGATTTCGTTTCCCCAAAAACCAAACTAGTGATGAATACCTTTCACATTTTGATTAACGAGTTCGGTAAAGAGTTGAAAAGTCTTGTCAAGTTCCCTTAAACTTTAACCATATTCCTAATCTTACCTAAAATGTTTTAATCCGAAATAAATCATTTCGTACCTTTAAACCCAAAATTATTTAATTCGTGTCCTTAAATTCATTCATTTCGTGTCCAAATCATAAAAACGTACAACCCTAATTATTTTGGTCCATAATCTCAATCCAATTATTCCTTATTAGGATGTACAATTTTTTACGTAGAACTCTTTACACCCTCTCTCCACTGCATCATCCTACACCTCTCCCCACTATATCTTCACCATGCTTCCTCCCCCAATCCCAAATTATAGCAGCTATCACCGATTCACCACATCGTACCTCCAAATTATATAGCGTATCCATCTTTATCAACTCTAGCGAAGTCCATTTGCAATCTCACAACCATTATCTCCTTCCACGACGACAATATAAACCTCGCCTCGTTTGTGTAACCACCGTTTTATAAATCCGGCTTAATCACATGGCTAATCACTTAAAAAAACTCATTTCCAATAATGAGTCTCGGGTCTTTTAAATTAAACTTAATGGCAGTGACAATTGTGCTTCTGGGCATCAACTGTGGTTATGACAGTAATCATGGTTATTGTTTTGGGTAAAAATACCCATGCTATGAGGCCCAATCATAGCGGGACACGTGTCATCCCAAAAAGAGGTCCAAAAAGGGTCACTCTCCAACTTACATAAGCACTCCCCATCAACAGGGAAAAAGACAACCTTCATGACTCAATTTCTGAGAAAGTGGTAAAACGGCACAACCCATTAAATTTATGTCAGAATGACCTGGATAAGGGCACATTTACCAACTACCCTATAAATAGGGAGATTTCCCACATTTTAGGGTACGAGTTCATTTATTACACACATTCGATTCTCTCAAAAACAAAGAAAACACCTGATCTTGGAATCTAAGAAGATATACTTTTACTTTTCGCACTTTTTACTATTCTTTTGCCAATTTTAACTTGATTGTCGCTGGGGGAACTCCTACCAATAGGAGCTTCCATTGTTTTGGGGATACAACTAGCGGGAATCCAGTCTAGGTGACATAACTCTCCTGAGTGACATTGAAAACCCCGAAACATTTGGCGCCGTCTGTGGAGATAGTACATCTAAGATGGTTTCTCAAGAGTCTATACCGCCTCCTAATGAGAAGTAGCCTTCTAGGGCTGAGGTCCAGTCGGACCATGATATAGAGGACGAAGATTCGGAGGTCAAAGTATATACACCTAGAGATGAATCCCTCAAAACTCAAAGATAATAGGGAAGGATACGATAACGAGGCAAGCCAGAGCAAGTTATCCGGCCTTCCCTAAGCGGCAAGTCACCCTACCCACATCACCCGAGACGAGTTCATGAAATTCATGTTAAGTTTCAAAGGTGAAATGAAGGACTTGATTTCCAAGGGGACGGTTGGTCCTAAAAGGGCCAGTCGGCAAAGAAGCCTTCTCAATATGAGAAGGTTAAATCAGTCAAAGATAAGAAACCCTCTCCGCATCAGTCAAAGTTCGGTGTAAGGTTTGGATTTTTACCCAAACCAAATCCAAATCGAAATAATTCGGTTTTGGGTTTTTCAATCCAAATCCAAACCAAATAAGGAGCGTTTTGATCCAATCCGAACCGAATTTTCATCATCAAAATCGAATCTAATCAATACACCGAAATATTTTAGCTTAATTTTTGTGAGTCTGATTTTTTCTAAAAAAATATGTATATCAACTTTATATAATTTTAATTACGAAATATAAACTCATAAGATCCAAATATTGATAAAAAGTTTACTACAATTCTTATTAAAATTTATCTTAATATACAAATGGCACAAAAAATCCCATGAATATTCAAATCTTGCAGCATTGTTATGCCTTCTTGTATACATTTCTAGCAAGGACTTAGAATCCAACGATCCTTACCATTACTTAGAAAACAAAAATTAAAAAATTAAAATTTAGCAAAATAAAATGAATTTGAACTGAGATTTAGTATAAAAAATAGACTTGCAAGGAGATAGGAGCAGGAAAGACAAGAAGAAAGAAAAAGAAAATCAGAGAAGACTAGAAGAGAAAGAGGGGGCGGATAAAAATTTAAGGTTTTAGGAACTGTTTTTTAATTTTTTAATTTTTTGCTTTTATAGGGGTTGACTTAAGTTGTGCTTACATTTTTGCCCTGAATTACAAGCAGGATATATAATTCATTTGTATAATTTGGTTTTTTAAAACCCAAAACCAAATCCAATCTTTAATCCATATTTTTAAAATTTTCCAAAGCAATCCAATCTAATTTTTTAATAAATCCAAACCGAATTACTAATTCGGTTTGGTTTGGTTCGGTTTTCGATTTTAATTTGAATTACTTCCACCCCTATTCTTAACACAAAGGCGAGGAATGGTCCTTTGATTGATCTGTCCAAGTTCCGATTCCTTGAGACAGGAAAGAGGAAGGTCACCCGGCATGCTCAGTCGGATGGAAGCAATCTAATGCTCGATTCATCATTGAGAAATCAACAATTGTTTGAATTGACGTCAACGTCGAGCTTCCCAAACAGCTTCAAGAATACCTCAATGAGGTATTCTCAATCTATGCATGAAGACCAGTCAGGCAGTCCGTCCGCCCACACAGGTCCTCATGTAATTGGCTTAGCGCAGTTTGTGCCCTTGAAGCCATAGAGGTCGTATGCCTCTATACCTATAACCTGCCTTGCCCTCTTCGGAGGACAAACGATATATAACGTCTAGCTATTGGACAGGTAGCTCCCTCTGCTAAAATATGGGGAACAACCTTCTGCGTTCTCTAAGAATATAACCGCGGCGACATAGCCGACCAAAGTTAATAATGTCCTAGTTAGTACCTATGATGGCACCACCGACCCTGAAGACCACCTGTTAGCCTACACCCACCTCATGTACTTACATGGGTTGGATGAAGCCACATGGTGCAGGTGCTTCCCAACCACATTGAAGGGCATCTCCCAATAATGGTTCGACAACCTGCCGGCTAGGTTCGCGGCGACATAGCCGACCAAAGTTAATAATGTCCTGGTTGGTACCTATGATGGCACCACCGACCCTGAAGACCACCTGTTGGCCTACACCCACCTCATGTACTTACATGGGTTGGATGAAGCCACATGGTGCAGGTGCTTCCCAACCACATTGAAGGGCATCTCCCAACAATGGTTCGACAACCTGCCGGCTAGGTGCATTAATAATTTCAAGATGCTGGCATTCTTGTTTGCCTCTAACTTCTCCATGAACATACATTAAAAAAGATAAGCCTTAACATGGGCACGGTACAAAAGGGAGATAGGGAGGGGCTCCGTTCATATGTCAAGCGGTTCAATTTGGTAAGAATCCAGATCCAAGGACTGTCTAACGATATTTCTTACTTAGAATTCTTTAAGGGCCTGAAAGACGAGTCAGTCCTCAAGTTCAATCTCGTCCAGAAGAGAATCTACACTCTTCAAGAAGCGTTGATGGAGGCGGAAGCCTATATACAGGCAATCGAGGTTTGCTTCACCAACAAGTAGTTAGACTCTAAGAACTCTAACAAAAAAAGGGGAATCAGCAAGAACAGTCGGCTCAAAAAGTTGAAGAGAGCAAGAAAAGAAAAGTAATCTGGGCGGTTGAATTGATGATTCTGATCAGCCATCCTAGAAGAAAAAGAAAGAGTATAAACCATACGTCCTAAGGTACGAGTTTAACATAGAATGCTACTCCACCTCATGGAGATAAAATACCAGGTGAAGCCTACAATAATGAAAGGTCTGGCAAAAAACCGGGATAAAGACAAGTATTGCCACTTCCATGAGGATATTTGTCATGACACTAATGACTGCTATAGCCTCAAGCAATTGTTTGGTAGATTGGCTGATAAGGGGGTGTTGAAATCTTACATTCTCATGTTAAGGTGACCCTAAAGACAGACCTTAGGCCTAGGAAACTATAAAAAAGATCATCCCAACCTACAAGTAGTTCAGAACTCGATAAGGAGCCCATCTGGACCATAGCAAGTGACTTTGCCAGAGGGGGCCCAACTATATAGGGCACAAGGACCATGTCAGACGGTTGGATGTCAATTCCGTTGATGAGGGCCAAGCATCCACTATTACTTTCCCTGAGGTCAACATTATTTAGAAGGTTTAGGGCAAAGTCCGTCGACCGCATGATGACCCCATTGTCATTGAATGCAAGGTAGCCAACTGACATAGGAAGCTCGTCTGACATCATCAGCTTCAAGTGCTTTTCCAAGTTGAAGTACAAGCCTGATAGCATGCACAAGGTTACTCACCCCTTGGTTGGCTTTCGGGGTGGAGTTGTGCACCCAGTTGCCCAAATAGATCTACTCATCTAGCTGGGAGATAAGGGAGAAGGCGCCACATGGTCGTTCGGTTGTTGGTTGTTGAAGAGCTGACTTCCTATAATCTGATTTTGGGCCGTTCCAATATGAAAAAATCAAAGGCTGTCATCATCCTATCCCTCATGTTGCTGAAGTTTGAAAAAGATGATGGTACTGTTGGCTCCTTGAATGGAGGCCATAAGACAGCTCGACAGTGCTACCTCTCATATGTCAAGCCCATAGTGGCTGCAGTCGGCCAGGGTGATGAGCTAATAGACCTTGACAATGTTAAGAAGCAAGAGCTTGCCCCACCAGCATGCGACAAGAAAAGAAAGGTCGACCAGCTGGACGATACACGCCCAAGGCGTACTATAAAGGTGGGGACGGTTGCTTTTACAAAGCTGAGAGCAGACTTGCAGAATCTTCTAAAGGAATTCAAAGACATCTTTGCCTTTAAATTGGAAGAGATGCTAGGCATCTGCCCGAATATCGTTGTCCATAAGCTCGTCGTGGATCCAAAAAGAAGCAAGTCAGGCAAAAGAAAAGGAATCACTGCTACGAGATAAGTCATGCGGCAGCCGTCAAAGTGAAGAAGTTGTTAGATGTTGCGTTCATTCAACAATTTCACTTCCTAGATTGGGTTGCGAATGTTGTTTTGGTAAAGAAGCCGAATTGTACTTGACCCATGTGTGTTGATTACACTGATCTGAACAAGGCATGTCCTAAGGAAAGTTACCTACTTCAAAAGATCGACACTCTAGTTGACTCTACAGCCGGGCATGCTTTGATGGGTTTTATAGATGCCTACTCAAGCTTCCTAAGATACCCATGTGGAAGAAAGATCAAAAGAAGACATCATTAAGGGTTATTCTATTATACTTTGATGTTGTTTGGCTTGAAGAATGCGCCTGCTACTTTCCAAAAAATGATTAATACGGTCTTCATTAATCAAATTGGAAGGAATGAAGAGGCGTACATGATGTCATGATAGTTAAATCCAAGCCACAGACCGATCATCTTGCTGACCTCCGAGAAACCTTCACCACACTTAGACGCGCAACACAAGGTTATGCTCAATCCCAAGAAGTGTGTCTTTGGTTTTAAGTCTAGTAAGTTTCTCGGATTTTTTTTATTGATCAAAGGGGGACAGAGTTCAACCAAGAGAAGATACATGCAATTATTGACATGAAGTAACCCCACACTGTAAGAGAACTACAAAAATTAACTAGTTCTGTGGCGGCGTTTGGGAGAGTCTTTATCTAGTCAGGTAACAAGTGCCTCTATTTCTTTCAAGCAATCAGGAATAGAGGCCAAGACAAGAATAGAGCTCCCGTCTACATACACCTTCCAAGCAAGAAATTGAAGTCGTACTTGAACAGAGGTGTATGTCTAAAAATATGATCAAGTTTGGAAGGTGTATGTAGACGGGAGCTCTAGCATGAACGGTTATGGTGCAATGATTACATGTTAGCCTCTTTAAGAGGCCAAGACAAGTACGATTATGCACTACGATTTAAGTTTCAAGTCTCAAACAATGAGGATTAGTATGAAGCCTTACTGGCCAGTGTACGGATATGTAAGGCAGCAGAGGAAAGAAAAATTAAAGCGTACTCAGATTCAAAGTTGGTCATTAGCCAGTACCATGGTGACTATGAGGCTAGCCATCCTGCTATGGTTAAATATTTATAGGTGGTCAAAGAAGGGGACGGGACACTTGATGAATTTCTTGTGATTCGAGTGTCAGGTCAGAAAAAAATTAGGCGGATGCTCTTTCTAAGCTAGCATCATCCGCCTCCTGTAATACACCTCTGTCAGTCTTTTGGGAAGTAATGGAAAAGATAAGCATCAAAGAATATCTCATTGGAGTTCATAAACGAAGTTCAACATGGATGGACGACATCCGAGCATATCTGCTAGACGACACTCTGCCGGATACTTATCTAGAAATGGCTGCAACAAAAAAGCATGCGGCCAACATTGAGATCCACAACAGAGAACTTTTTAGAAAGGATTTTTTGCAACCTTTTTTTGAAATATATCACCCTTGAAAGGGAGAAGGATATTCTGGAAGACTTGCATTTGGGATTTTTTGCCTCACACATAGGCGGAAGGTCTTAAGTAGAAGGGGCCTGGCAGAAAGGCTACCTTTGGCCCACTCTTGAGACTGACGCCATAGATGTAACACCCCAATAATTCTCTCATTTCCAAACCATTTACTTTAAATAAAAATAGAGGAGAACCATTGGCATGTTACCGCCACGTGTTAAAACGTTAAGGTGTATTGCAGCGAAAATCCAACTTAAACCTTAAAATAATATAATTTAGAAAACCAATGAGTTAAACCTTACAAATTGGAACCATAAAGGCCCTTATTAAATCAAACCAATATTCAAAATCCTAAAACATAATTAAAATAGTAAAACATAAATAAGTTCAACACAAAGAACGAATACTCTCAATCACACCAATCCCTTGACAATGCGTATGTCAAATCCCCGAACTTCACATCATCAAGCTAACCTGTGCAATACTGCTCCCCAATAATACAAGTGTAATAATTGGATCATCACAGGGTCATTGAAAGGCGAAGGCCATGACCCAAAGAAAACACACACAAAAGCACGCAATCAGCAAAGCTGAGTACATACAAGCTACAACGTACCAAACCTAGCATGATCAATTAATTAAAGTAAATAAACATACAACACGAATTCATTAATCAAGATTCTACACTTAGACAATTCAATTGACTCAACATACTTACTAACAAATTCCAAACACTTGACTCTTTGTATTTAGTTTGATTGATTTAATTTGGAGTAAGCAATAGATGAGGTTGTCCAACCCTCCAAATCATTTTGGTCCCAAATGACCATTTAAAATAAAAGTTTAGCGCAATGCAAGAATGGGCGCGACTCCATTCTGACAAAGTTAGTCTAGGATCCCATCTAACTTTCATTATAAAATAAAAATGTAAATACCAAAAGAGAAGAGGACATGTTGATCAAACAAGCCTCGGAAAGCCACGGGCTACCACTGTGTACCCCAACCCATAATTGTCAATACTCTAGAAGTGCACGCTTTCCAGAGTTTTATTGCTCATCCATGTTTCACTTTACATGATTACAATTTTAATTAATAGCCGACTCATTCAAGAAGACCATACATAACAATCATACATCAATTCACTTTTAATCTTATTTAGGACAATAGTGATCACATCACAAATTGACCTTTAATTCCATTAAACTTCCAAATTATCCAAATTGTTGAACATAGTCAACCCACCTAGCCATTTCGGCTTAATCCACTTTTACTCAACAAACTAACAAGTCATGCTTGAGTAATAAATAAAATAATAATAACCTTGTGGAATAATTAATAAATTCATTCCACTTACACAATTTAATTCGAATCCTTTAATAATCCAAATGTGTTTAACAAACCAATCCAATAGAAATATGTTTGTATCAACATTCCATACAAACAATTAATCCAATATAATTCAACATGCTTGTATCCATTCACCAATATAATACAAACATAATCAATTCACCAAAACATGTCTCATAAACATAAGCACATGAATTAATTAAATGTATAACCAAAAAATTTTCATCCAAGTGTTCTCTAATCATGAAACTAAGTTATTTTCTTTGATACCTAAACATGATACTACTTACAACGAAGTAGACATGTACATACCTCGTATAAACAACCCTTTGTGCCACTTTTAATCATTTAAAAGTCTCCTAAGGAATAATCACTTCCTAGAAAACAACTAACAACAATAAATTAATACTTAACCAAATTTCCAGCAATACAATTTAGATTAAAAGTTCTTAAAACTTCATTAAAAACATGTTTTTATGGTTAATTAATCATTAGAAATACAATAGGAATGAAAGCCCCAAATTAATTAATCATAAGAACCCTAAAATCCCAATTTAAATAAATTGAAACCCTAGCTTTATAATTATAAAATCTGAAAATTTATAACACAATTATAATTTGAAATTTATAATCTTTATACCATCAAAATATAATTTTGATACTAAAAACATAAAATTTATACTATAAAATCAAAACTCAAAATTAATTACATAACAATAAGCAAATAAAATTGAAAACAAAGGAAAGAAAAGGGGTAGGTGGCCGCCGGCTGCAGGGGCAGCGGCAGCGGCAGGGAGGTGCGCCGGTGGTGGCTAGGCACCATAAGGGGCGGCAGCAGTGAGTTTCTCACGTGAAGGAGGAGGAAAGGGAAAGAAGGAAAAAAGAAAAGAAAAAGGAAAAAGAAAGGAAAAAAAAAAAGAAAAATAAAGGGAAAATAAGAGAAATAAAATAAAGAGAAGAGAGTTTACTAACCTTTTTGAGTGGGGAAAAATTTGGGGATGTATGGGGTATTTATAGGAGAGAGAGTAGTGTAGGGCAAGTTGTAAGATTGGGCCTCATAAATTTAGTGGGCCAATTAAGTATGTAAAGTGAGATTGGGTTTGTTTGTTGGACATAAATTATAGAAGGAAGGTTTATAAAAAAGTTCTTTGTAATAAAATCGTTTATCAACCCCAAATATAATTTGAAACTTTTGAAATTAAATCCAGGAAAAATACAAATAAATATTATAAATAAAATATAATTTCATTAATAAAATATTTTAAAATACGGGGGATTACAATAGAAATGGTGAAAAAGTGTGATAAGTGTCAAAGATTCGGCAAGCTCACCCACTGTCCAACCACTGATCTAATGGCCATTCATAGCCTAGTACCATTTGCCAAGTGGGGCATGAATATCTTAGGTCTGTATACGCACTACTAAAAAACAAGCTATTTTTTACAAAAAGGTTCCGTTAGACAAGTAATTCCATCAGAAAAATAGAAAATTTTGACGGATTTATATTCTTTCGAACAATTCTGAGAAAATTAAAAAAATATGTTGGAAATCTGTCGGAATATATGTGTCTTTCAAGAGAATTAAATTCCGTTGGAAATTTTCGACAGATTTCAGACGAATTTTTTTATTTTGTCAAAAATTTCCGACGTCTAAAATTTCTGTTTTTTTGGACGGAATTACATGTCTGTCGAAACCCGTCCGTCGAAAATGGCCTATTTTCTATTAGTGCGTATACGGACCCACGATATCCATGCCCCATTTGGCGAATGGTACTAGGCTATTAATGGCTGTCACATCAGTGGCTAGACGGTGGATGAGCTTGCTGAATCTTTGTTACTTATCACACTTCTTTACCATTTCTATGGCGTCTATCTCAGAGAGGGCCTAAGGTAGCCTTGTCGCCTGGTCCTTTCAGCTAGAGACCTGCCACCTATGTGTGTAGCACAAAATCTCAAATGCAAGTCTTCCAGAATCTCTTTCCCCCTTCCTGGGTCAAAAGAGGTTGTTGAAAAAAACATTTTCTGAAAAGTTCTCCGTTGTGGATCTCAAAGTTGGCCGCACACTTTTTCATTACGACCATTTCTGGATATGTATCCGGCAGAGTGTTGTCTAGCAAATATGCCCGGATGCCACCCATCTAGGTTAAAATTCTATTAAGAAATCTAATGAGATCTTCTTCGACGCTTCTCTTTTCTATTACTTCCCAAAAGACTGACCGAGGTGTATCATAGGAGGCGGATGATGCTGGCTTAGAAAGAGCATCCCAATAATTTTTTTCTGACTAAGGAACTTGAACTAGATTCATAAAGTCTCCTAGCCTCTACTTTGAACGCATGCAAATATTTGACCATGGCAGGATGAGTGGCCTCATAGTCACCATGGTACCAGCTAACAACTAACTGTGAATTAGAGCATGCGTCAATTTTTCTTGCCCCTTCCGTCTAACATATGCGTATACCGACTAGTAGGGCTTCATACATAGCCTCATTGTCTGAGGCTTGAAACTTAAATCGTAGTTCATATTCATACTTGTCCCCTTCAGGAGATTGACATATAATCCCTCCACTGTAGACACCTACTTTTGGCCTCTTGTCCCGTAAGGAAGTGCGATGATGTTACAAAAATCCGTTCTTCATGTTAGATTAAAGTTGAAGTGTTGAAGTGTTTATGGACTCCAAAATTCATTATGAAGTAAGTTAAAACTTGTATTTGAAACCAAGTAATCTTATATCCTTGTCCAATTAATAATTAGGCCTAAAACGTGCTTATACATGTTTAAAATTGATTAATAATAGACCCAAATGTGGCAAATGCAATGATTCGATCCAATGGATCTTACATTGTTAAAAACCGAGCCAAACAGATAAAACAACCATTATATTTCAGTTCATGTCCTATACAGATGGATAGCCCTTTCAAATAGCTTTCCAACGGTATATTATAAGCCCAATTCCGAGTTAATACGAAGAAGTTATGATCAAAACATTAAACTGGGCCCTAAAACCGACACCCTTGCACTCCAACGGCCATATCTTTTAATACATAACAGATTTTAACCTAATTATAATGGAATTGAAAATTAGACATTCAGAGCTTTCCAATGATATCTCACACGCCTAAATCCAACTTTTCAATCAAAAGTTATGGAAGTTTGAAAAACGTGTTTTTGTATAAGGCAAACCGCATCCCAACGCAACTCAATAAGTTGGGCGCACTTGGCGTGCGCAACTCATTGAGATGCGTGCGGCACCCAACGTGACTAAGAGAGTTACGCGTGCCACCTGGTAGAACGGCTCTAAAACCCTAAACCTAGAAGCCTACGTCTATAAATAGGGGTCTTCGTTCAGCATTACGGGGATCAAAAAATCAGAATTAAAACCCTAGCATTCTCAAAACCCTAATCTCTCAAGTTATCTTACTATCATACTAATTTTTCTTCTCCTATTCCCAAATACTTTCCAACCCTAATTGAATCCATTGAAGTCCTTGGAGGTGCGAAGAAGAAAGAAAGTCCATAAATGCATTAAACGGAGATTTAACATAAAAGAAGAACGGTTAGTTTCCTGAGCACTTAGATAAATCACTTTTCTTTTATTGTTTAAATAAATTTAATTGAATAAGTAGTGTTAATTGATCACTTTAAGCAAACTTTTAATTAATTAATTCACATAGTATTACTTTGTTTAATCAAGACTAGAATTTTGTAATTAATTGTTGTTTTATCACTTAAGACAAGGCAAATATTGTTTATTTTGTTCTTTTCACAAATATTGATTAAACAAAGAATAATGACTTTTGCAATGTAAATCCTACGTGATTAATGCTTGTAAATAAAATCAACTAACTTATTATTTAGGTATCATGTTGCATATATTGTTTGGTAATGAAATTATGAAAAAGGAAGAGCTAGTAGAGGCCGTACTAGGGCTAAGATAGCGATTCCCCTCTAAAGGGAACATTATCTTAGTACCCTCGCTCCCGAACTCATTGACCAACTTGGACATGGGTAAACTTACGATTAGTGTTAATTATCCCTTGAACTCTACTTGGGAGAAAGGCATGAACGAGGTTTATGAGTTTTCCTAAAATTCATTGGCGACTCCTACTTCTTTCTTACAAAAAAGCGTGATGAGAGTATCATTTCTAATTCAAGGTCTCCTAAACAGTCAGGAATTCAAATCCTAATACACCCTAACAAGTGTAAAGTCCTAGGTTTCTAAAGAGTCATGGACATGTAAGGAGAAGGATCCCCTATGATGGGAACACGCTCCTTACAGTGGCGACTCCGCCGGGGACTAAGAGGTTACAAGATTAGTTATTTAAACCATAAGATGTATATATATATATATATATATATATATATATATATATATATATATATATATATATATATATATATATATATATATATATATATATATATATATATAAATAATTATTAAAAAAAATGAAAAATTGTCGAACCTACCAGGTGGCACTCGCAACTGTCAAAGTTGCGCACGCCCTCCAAGCGCAAGTTCAGAAGTTGTGCGCGGCACCTCCGCGCAACTCTGTGTCTTGCGCGCGCCCACTGTTCAACGTTGAATTTGACACGTTACGAGCATTATCATACAGAGAAAACGATATTATGCTTCAAGGTTAATCGTTAAGTAAGTGCTAAAAAATATATTTTTGGCTAACAACGTTGTCTAACTTAGTTACCTTTACTCTGATCATCATTTTCGTTTTTTCAAAAAAAAAATGTTGTTTGTCGAATTTTTTTTATCGTTCTTTTTGCATTTTTGCAAAAAAAAAAAAAAAAAAAAAAAAAAAACGCATGTGGTATATGCTACTCTTGAATATGCACTTTCCACCTTAGAGCAAGACAAAAAATTGCGCGTGATACTATTTTTGATTATAATAATTCGTTTACGTACTTTATAATCAAACTAATGACATTATTTCTTATGAGGTTCGTCATTAAAAGTCCACTTCACTTAATAGGACGTCATCAATATATTTATTCTTAAACGTGCGTACTTTCGTGTTCATCATGTTTTAGTTGTAATTGATTAACCTTGATTTAAGAGTATAATTTATTTACATCTTCTATAGTTTAAAAAGAAAATCCCGAGAACCTTACTTGGGATGTTTGCCTCACCCACACACAAAAAAAAAAAAAAAAAAAAAAGAGAGAGAGAAATGGAGCAAAAAAAAAAATCGTTCTTAAAAAAAATGATACAAAAAATATCATTCTCGAAAAAAAAGAGATAATGAATGATAAAACCGAGCAAATGATTTCTTGGATTTTACAATCGGAGGCCATCATTCTTTTTAAGCAAATATTAATATATTAACCTTTTAAGATGAGCAATATGAGAATCATAATTAAAAAAAAAAATGATATAGATCTCTATTGCAATCTAAATGATCAACAAATACCATAGTATATTTGATCATTTTAAGGAGTATGTTCGGGTTGATTAATATTCCTAAAAATTTGATAAGCATTTTCAATCCAACTTTCTTGTCTTTCTCTTCTACCTTTTTTGAAAACAATTCATTTAAAGTAAAATCCTTAGATGATTACTTTGTTGAAGTCAACACAAATCATGACAATCCATTAATGATTGCTCATGAATTTTTGACATTCTTCATCAACAAACTTGCTTAAAGTGAATTCGTATTACAAGGATTAAAAATAAATAAATAAATAAAACAATCATTTTGATTTTGATTCATTGTTTGAATGCTTGGCAGAAAAGGTTTAAGTGAACACGCTCAATTTTTCGTGATACACATTACTAGATCATCTTCCACATTTGCATACTAGTCCAATCATGGGTGACAAAGCAGCATTGGAGAAACTAAGAGAGAAACTCCAAAACCTTAAGGCCCTACGAGAATAAGAAGCCCAAATGAAGGCTCATAAAAAAGTAGAAAAGGATAAAATAAAAGCAGAAAAAGAAAAAGAAAACATTTCGCAAGAAAAAGAAAACATTTCGCAAGAAAAAGTAAGAGCCGAAAGAGTAGAGGCCTTGGAGAAACTTGTCCTTTGAGTTAACTCAGGGAATAAGTACTTCAATTATGAGCTTGCACCACAACCTAGTGGCAAGACTCTCCCATAAAAGTTCTTGACTACGGATTTGCCAAACTTTAAGGTTACAGACAATCTTAGGACTCACTTAATGAGCTTTATTGGAATTATGACATTGAAAGGGGTTGAGCCAAGCTTATATGTACTTTTCCTCTTTCATTGGACCAAACTGCTAGATCATGGTTTTATAACCTTGGTGCAAAACAAACTTCTATTTGGAGTGACATTGTAAAAGCGTTTTTAGTCCAATATGGAGATAACATCGAGCTCACAACTACCTTGCACGATCTCGAATTGCTTAAGCAAGGGGAAGAAGAAGGCTTCATTGACTTCTTTTCCAGGTGTCGATCAAAGGTTGATCTTATTTCACAAAGACCTTTGGATCATGAACTTGTCCTAAAGTTCATAGAAAATATGTCTCCACCATACAAGTGCCATTTACAATACCTTGGTTTAAACACATTTCAAAAAGTCTATACTGTGGGAGCATTAATTGAAAGGGAATTGATAAATGAAACCATGAATCATATAAATGGACTTGATTTTTAGAGAGGATTTCACCTACGTTGGAAACGGACAAAGCTCGAAGACGCAATCTCAAGAAGTTGTCAACAATTCAAGATGTAGCACCCTAGGTATTGTTTTGTTTCTTTCCTTTGCTTGTTTTTTTTATAATAGACTAAGAGATTCATGCTGTCGAATCTACTTATTTTTTACTCTCATTAATTAATGAATAAAAATATATTTTCAAGTACGTCTATCTTGTTCTCTTTTCAATCTCTTTATTTTATTGACTCGAATTAAATAAAACTTATACATACGAACATGCAATACCAAAAGGCATACATACTCAACACTTTAAGAATCTTGATGATCAAGGTTCCTACTGAAAAGGAGTCTATAAGGATGTTCATCAAGAAACTCCAAGAAAAGTATTCAAAACACTTGAAATATCAACACAACTTTAATACTTTCAAGGTTGTCTATGACATAGGCATTGACATTGAAGATGACCTTGCAAAGCAAAAAGCTACTAAATAACGATGGATGGCTGGAAATGAAAGAAGAACGACAATCCTTCTTCTTCCGAAAACACCTAATCTAGTAACAATGTTAGTACCTCTGACCTTAACGATGTCCTAGCCACGGATAATCAAGGATCTAAAAAGAAACCCAAAAGAGAGTTCACACCCATTGGAATGACCTATGATGCTGCTTTCGGTCGTCTCCATGATCGAGGATTAATCAAACCTATTGGCCATACTGAAGATCCAACGCAAGAAAAGTGATCTTCAAGATGGAATCCCAACTCTTACTGCAAGTACCATCAAGGAAGTGGTCATACCACTAATAAACGTTATAGATTTCAAAATCTCATTCAAGATCTCATAGAAGCAAACAAGATCCCATTGCCTCTAGCAAGCAAGAAGACCGGTTGATGATAAAGCAAAATACACAATGCAGACTTTAACAACAAGATTCCATGACCTCTTTTTTCTTTTTTATTCTACCCTTCCCCAATAAGTCTAGCATAGGAACCTTTTATTTTTCCTTACATTTATTTTGTAGGTTTCTTTTTCCCCTCTTAATAAAATGAGCATTTCTTTTCTTGCATATGATCATCGCATTGCATTGCATTAAAAAATATAAATAACAAAATCCATGCCGAACTAAGCACAAGGTATAGTAATGATTCGAGGCACCCCTTGTAGCCAATCATATCGTATTCACCCTTTCAAATATACAATCCTTTTTTGATAAACCACTTTGAGCCTCGTCTAATGATAGGCCTTTCTTTTTTCAACCCACATCTACCGAACCATGGGATGGGATGGTGTGCAATTTATGCAATTTTCAAATAACAAAAGCTCGAGTGATTAAAAATAGCAAAACAATACAAACAATAAAAGTGTACAAAAGGGCAAGTGTTCCAATGTCTTTGGTATGAACATGTCATTTATATAAACACGTCTCACAATGCGTCTCTTATCGAGTGCTCGGTATCGTGCCTGAGGAACATGAATGCCAAGTAAAATATAGAACGCATGATTGGGATTGCCTAATGCAGAAACCCAAATGTGTCTCCCCAAAACCAAACCCAGTGATGAATACATTTCATGTCATTTGATTATCGAACGAGGTGAAAGTGTGAAAAGTCTAGTGATGAGGATTTTTTTATTAAAATATCTCTTCTTTTTGTTTTTGAAAATATTTCTTTTCTTACCTTATTTTTGAAAAACATGCATTAAATTTTATTTTGGTCCATGATAAGGGTCCAATAATAGTGTAGTTGGATAGGGTTTGAAAAGACCTTTCCAACGATATATTATAAGCCCAAATGCGATGAATAATGAGGAAGTTATGGCCAAAATACTAAACTGGGCCCGGTTTGGTTTTTATATGCAGCCCAATGATCTAGAGGAGGGCCTATTATTAATTATCATTCCTAAAGCTATTAAGATTGATTATAGTCTTATAGAATATTCTAGAAGGTTCTCTTAAATCCTAATAGAGTTAGGATTGATAATTATGTTTCAAAGAGTTTGAAATGGAATAAAACTACTCCTTTTGAGAATCCTTGTTTTGTATGAAATGGAATATATTTAGATATTATTTTTTTGCCTCATTATCTTAATCAAAATATTATATGGTTGGTTAGATCTTGAAATTATCTTTCAAATGATATATTATAATATTAATTCCGAGCTATAACGAAAAAGAGATGAATAAGATACAAAACTCTATTCAAAACTGACACCCTTCCACTATTTTGGCCATATATTTTAATCTACATAAAATTTTAATCTGATTCTAATTGGTTTGGAAAGTAAATTTAGACGGCTTTCCAACGACATATTATATGACTTATTTAGACTTGTGGATCAAAAGATATGATAAAAACAAAATCTGCAAAAACTGTTTTGCATTGCCAAACGACAGGTTTGTCGCCTGGCGACAAAGCTTGTCGCCTGGCAACAAGTCCTGTCGTTGGCGACAGAGGTGTGTTTTATTCCTTTTCGAACTCTGATTTGTTTCTATCGATTCCGGACTATTTTCTTATAAATAGGGTTCCTGGACCCCGTTTTTAATCATCAACTCTCAACCATAATTCTCTAATTTTCTTTCTCTCTAAGATAAAACTTATTCTCTCTCTCTCCCTCTTTCTATCCTAGCCTTTTACAAATAAAATTCCTCATACATTAGCGTTAGACACATCTAGCCAAGTTCGAAGTTGCCTTCGCCCTAGACGTGAAAGGTTGATAATTTCTGAGGGTTTGGTCCCAAATCTCTATTTCAATTATTTAATTTAATTGTTTTGATTTTATTATTTACCTTGAAGTTACTAACGCATGTATTTTGTTATAAGAAAGAGATACGAGGCATCCAAAAAGTACTTTAATTTTTTTAATTGATATTATGATATAGAAATCATGTTAGGATGCTTTTCCTAGTATCATGTTAGGATGCTTTTCTTAGTATCATGTTTAGGGTCATAATTAAGTTTCTAATATCAATTATGATTTCTATGATGCTTCCTATTTTCTTTCCTAATAGCATGTTAGTATCATGTTAGGGCTAAAGCTTTGATTTTTATTGTTTAGTGACAAGCTAGGGTTTGTTATTAATCTTGTTAGTATCATGCCTAGGATCTTGTGATTATTATGCTTTAACATGATTATTTTTATTATTGTTATTATGATTATGATTATGATTATAATTATTGTTATTATTATGTTTCTTGATGCTTATTATTGTTATTGCTTGATCACACCTTTTATGCATGTTTAAAGGGAATTTGTACTTGTAATCACGCTTAATAAGATAATTAATATCTTATTTAGGTTAACTTGATTATAATTCAAGTGATTGCCAATAATATTTTTATTTGTGCATTAATATTCAACCAACATAGATTAAACAGGTTTAGGGTAAACCTAATGATTGCATGTTAGTCAGAAAGCGCACATGAATATGAGAAGAATAAAGTAGAGGCATATTATTAGGGCATGTTCTTTCTCTTTTAGATTGGATTTGTACATTCATCCTCGAACTTCCAGTCTTGGTTCCAGACCTATTGGAGTTAACGATCTCCTAGATCATTAATGGGTGTAACCTTCACCTTGTGAAAAGTTTACAAGTTCCTAAAACTTGTTGGCAACTCTTTTGCTCTAGCTTCTTTTCCTTTGGACGCTACCATGCTTAAGTGTATGATCACAGTGGGGCTCAAGTTTGGGGTAATGCTTGAAATATTCCCTATAGTTTTTAGAAACTCCACTGGGGAGAATTTCTATTTTAATTCCTTAAATTTATTTTGGCAATTATTTAGAATGAGTGGATGAGACTCGAAAAGTTCCAAGTATTTCATTTGGGTAATTTTGATTAACATTATTGTCATATGTATAAAAAAGGTTCTCATTGGAAAGACCATCCGTAATGAGTAAAAAACATAGGATTTTTACACGTAGGAAATTTGAGAAATATCTTTCACAACTAGAATCAAAATAATATTGCGAAAACTGAAAAATTCTAAGAACATATAAAGCTGCTAAGGCATGTAGGAACTAGCGTCAAGAAAACAGCGATCGTCGCCTGAAAAATGGCCTTGTCGCCTGGAGACAATTTTGTCTTTTTGCAATAGAGCCATTTTCTGGCGACGAACTCTGTTGTTTGGCGCCGTGTTCTTCCAATACCGAGCTAGAAATCTACCTTCTTGTTTTGACTAGTTCTAGCACTGTTGGCTCGATTCTACTTCCTGATTGAGTTTTTCTCTCTTTTTTGAAACCCATATGTGTTCTACATATGGACATAACCCTCTGGGAATTCATGCTCCATCTACCCGATTGAACACTCTGAGCAACAAAGGGTACATCCGAGAATGTTGAATTCACCAAACCATGGAAGCGAGTTTGACTAAACTAACCATTGTGACTACTTAACTACTTGTGCATCTCTTACTGGTGCATACTTATTATTTGACTAAACTAACTGTTTAGTTTTACTTGTATTTATAAATAAGTCTTAATAAACTAACCAATGACTAAAGGGCTTTGTTTAATTAATTGATTAATTAATTTGAGCTAAAAAAAATATACCTTAAATCGAGTCATAGTTCCTTTAAGTCAACCCGGATTTTTTCCCGTATACTGCACAAGCATCAACTTGTTTTGGTCATAGCCCGAGTTCTAGGAAGAACAACGAGTCGTAAAATCTATGGATCTGTAGCCCTGAGTTTTATCTTTAATTTGGAGTTACTTTTGTAGACACCCATTTGTGTCTCCCCAAAACCAAATCCAGTGATGAGTACCTTTCACGTCAAATCATAATCGAATGAAGTGAAAGTGTGGAAAGTTTAACGTTGCGGATAGTTTTAATTTCTTTTCTCTTCTCTCTGTTTTTGAAAATCTATTTTAAGAAAACAACCAATCCAGTTTGGTTGGTCCATGATATGGGTCCAATAATAGTGTAGTTGGATTGGGCTTGAAAAGAGCTTTCCAATGATATATTATAAGCCCAATTCCGATGAATATTGAGGAAGTTATGGCCAAATTACTGAACTGGGCCCGTTTTGAGCCTTATATGCGGCCCAATGATCTAGAGGAGGGCCTAATATAGATTTATCATTCCTAATGAAATTAGGAATGGTTTTAGTCATCTAGATTCTTCTAGAAGGTTCTTTTCATTCCTAATTCAATTAGCATTGATAAATTGACCTTTTGTTGACTTTTTAGAGTTTTAATCAGAATCAAAGAACGTTTTTGAGGAAAATACGACTTTATCCTCCTGTACAGCAATTTCTATCTGATTTTAAGAAAACGCGTAAATTTCTGAGTCAGCGCCAAACGCCAGCTGTAGCGCTTGGCGCTAAGGTCAGCGTTTGGCGCTAACTTGGCCTTTTGCGTCAGAACTCTATTTTTGATGTTTTATCTTTTTGGCAGATTTTCTCTATAAATAACGTCGTAAAAACTCCGTTTTGGTTCACCAGTTTTCTTTTTCACCAACTCTCATCAAGAAATTCTTGATTATTCTCTCTCTCTCTCTTTTCTAAACTAGCCTTCTCTCAAATATAAAAATTCCGCATTCATTAGATTTAGAAACACCTAGCCATATTCTTAGTTGCCTTTGCCCTAGACGTGAAAGGTTTAATTTCTGAGGGTTTGGTCCCAAATTTCTCTTTCCATTATTTGATTTAATTGTTTGTTTTTTATTTTCCTTGAAGTTACTAACGTGTGTATTTTGTTATTAGAAAGAGGTACGAGGCATCAAAGTAAGTACACTAATGGTTTTTATTGATGTTATGATATAGAGTTCATGCTTAGGTTGTTATTATGATATTCCTAGTATCATGTCTAGGGTAACTTTAATATTAAGTATGATTGTTATGATGCATTTTATTTTCTTTCCTAATATTTATGATTGTTAGTATCATGTTAGGGCTAAATATATGATTTTTATTGTTTAGTAACATGCTAGGGTTTTTTTATTAATCTTGTTAGTATCATGCCTAAGATTTTGCTATTAATATATTTTAACGTTGATATGATTATTTTAAGTATGATTATAATTGTTATAATTTATGATGATTATTTTAATTATTATTATATTGTTATAATTTATGATGATTATTTATTATGTTGCTTGATATTTTATTGTTATTGCTAGATCACACCTTTTATGCATGTTTAAAGGGAATTTATACTTGTAATCACGCTTAATAAGATAATTTAATAATCTTGTTTAGGATTAATATAATTATAATTCAAGTGATCACCAATAATAGATTTGTTGGTGCATTAATATTCAACCAACATAGATAAACAGGTTTAGGGTTAATCCTATTGATTGCATGTTAGTCAAAAAGCGCACATGAATAGGATCAGAATAAAGTAGAGGCCTATTATTAGGGCAGGTTCAATCTCTTTTAGGTTGGATTTGTACCTTCATCCCCGAACCCTATTTGGTTCAAGACTTTATGGAGTTGACGATCTCTTGGATCGTTAAGAGGTGTAACCTTCACCTCGTGAACGGTTTACAAGTTCCTTAAAAAACTTGTTGGCGACTCTTTTGCTCTATCTTCTTTCCCTTTGGACGCCACCGTACTTTAGTGTATGTTCACAGTGGGGTTCAAGCTAGGGATTAACGCTTGAAATATTCCCTTCAGGTTTCATCCCAATCAGAGTCACAGATCAAAAGTTATGACTAAAATACCATAGCCTCTCCAGATTAATGCATATACATGAAGTCTTAACTTAGTCTTTGCTTGAGTCTAGTCACATAGTCTGGCCACATGGTCATGACATGAGTCTTAACATGTCACCTACACTCACTAGTCTTAGCACACACTTTGTATATGTCACCATGACCATGTCTTAGGTTCATGCATGAGTCGTTTTCCGTCATTCGAGTGGGGGGGGGAATCTATTCGCATTCTCTTCCACATTCTCTTCCATGTTGAATAGAGCTTGAGTCAAAATAAATAATAAAAAACTTATTCCTAATTTCCCTTTCCACAGTACTTGTTCAAGGAGAGAAGGGCGTTTAATCAAGGACAACCTCTTCGTTCAAGTTCAGCTTTTTGATAAACCAGTCAGTTGGAAATGAAAAGCTAAGAAGATAATGGCAAGTCAAGAAGAAGTCAATGAGCTTAAGAAGAAAATGGCTAGCATAGCTGAGGTGTTGAAGACTTTAACCCTTCAAATCAATGACCCTGTGAAACAACAACAAATGGAGCTCATGTAAGAAAGCATGAGCAAAATACCCAATGACTATAGATTCCAGGGCATTAGCTCACAAGGGGTCTCAGTGGACAAGGAGCTTCTTCCGCAGAAGTTCAATGCCAATGACCTCCCTAAGTTCCAGCCAACAGATAATCCTTACTTCCACTTTAGGGCATTCGAGACTATAATGAACATTAAGGGGATTGATAGGAAATTCTTTCATTCCTTGTTTTCTTTATCTCTTGAAACTGTATGTCAACAATGATTATTTTCCCTTGACAAAGAGAAAACCTTTTCTTGGGATTCCATAACAAACACTTTCGTAGATAGATATGAGTGCAACATCCAAGACAAAATAGACCACAGACAACTTGAGATGTTAAAACAAAAAGAAAACGAAGGGTTCACTTCTTTCTTCAACAAATGGAGGGAAACTTCTGCTAATATTTACCGAAAAAGAGTATGTAAGGACGTTCATCAAGAACCTTTAAGAAAAATATGCAAAGCACTTAAAATACCAACACAACTTAAATACTTACAAGGCTGTGTATAATATAGGCATTGACATTGAAGATGACCTTCTGAAAGATAATAGTGCGAGAGGAAAGAAAAACGACCATCCTTCTTCTTCCTCTCCCATCAATGAAGTACATGTTATAAACACCTCTAAACCACGAATCCAAAGGTCGAAAAGAGTGTTCACTCCACTTGGTATGAGTTATGAAACAACTTTTGAAAAGCTACACCACAAAGGACTAGTCATGCTCATAGGACCTATCATAGACCCAGTTCCAGAAATCAGGCCACTTAAGTGGGATCCTAATAAACACTGTAAGTATCACCAAGGAAAGGGTCACGACACTAAGGAGTGTTAGAAACTCAAAGACTCTATTCAAGACCTGATCAATGACAATAAAACTTCCGAGATTCTAGCCATCACAGAAGATCAAACATCCTTTGATCCTTTACTCCTTATCACACCTGTAGGTGAGCCCATGATCGAGATATCTTATATAACCTCTATTGATGAAGTGGCCATGATTGAGGAGGATGAAAGAATTATCTTAGATAATACCGAGGAAAATTTGTCAAGTCTAAAATAAGACGTTCGAAAACTGCAAGATGTCATTGCCATGCTCTTGAATGTGGTAGAAGGAATAGCAAATCGGATGATGGTTATTGAACGAAATTCTCACCAAGGATTTAAGGAAGAACTCAATGCTCCTAAGCCACGGGCAAAATGGACCATTGAAGAATACACAGCGTAGACACCCATTTGTGTCTCCCCAAAACCAAATCCAGTGATGAGTACCTTTTGCGTCGAATCATAATCGAATGAGGTGAAAGTGTGGAAAGTCTAGTGTTGTAGATAGTTTTAATTTCTTTTCTCTTCTCTCTATTTTTGAAAACTTATTTTAAGAAAACAGCCAATTCAGTTTGGTTGGTCCATGATATGGGTCCAATAGTAAGGTAGTTGGATGGGGCTTGACAAGAGCTTTTCAACGATATATTATAAGCCCAATTCTGATAAATATTGAGGAAGTTATGGCCAATTTACTGAACTGGGCCCGGTTTGAGCCTTATATGCGGCCCAATGATGTAGAGGAGGGCCTAATATAGATTTATCATTCCTAATGCAATTAGGAATGACTTTAGTCTTCTAGATTCTTCTAGAAGGTTCTTTTCATTCCTAATTCAATTAACATTGATAAATTGGCTTTTGTTGACTTTTTAGAGTTTTAATTAGAATCAAAGAACATTTTGAGGGGAAGTACGATTTTATCCTCCTGTACGGCAATTTCTATCTAATTTTAAGAAAACGCGTGAATTTCTGAATCAGCGCCAAACGCCAGCTGTAGCGCCTGGCGCTACGCTTGGCGCTAGCATTGCGCCAGGCGCTAATGTTGGCGTCTGGCGCCAATAGCCAGCGTTGACGCTAATCCAGTTTTATTTGCGTCAAAACTCTGTTTTGATATATTATCTTTTTGGCTGATTTTCTTTATAAATAACGTTGTAAAAACTCCGTTTTCATTCATCTACAATTTATCTATCATCTACAATCTATCAATAATCATCTACAATCACTAATTCTCACCAACTCACATCAAGATTTTCTTGATTATTCTCTCTCTCTTTTCTAAACTAGCCATTTACGAACACAATTCCTCATACATTAGCACTAGAAACACCTAGCATAATTCGAAGTTGTCTTTTCCCTAAACGTGAAAGGTTTAATTTCTAAGGGTTTGGTCCCAAATCTTTCTTTCAATTATTTAATTTAATTGTTTTTATTATTTTCCTTGAAGTTACTAATGCGTGTATTTTGTTATTAGAAAGAAGTACGAGGCATCAAAGTAAGTACTTTAATGGTTTTATTGATGTTATTATGTAGAAATCATGCTTAGATTGTTATTTTGATTCCTAGTATCATGTCTAGGGTAAAGAATTTAATACTAAGTATGATTGTTATGATGCCTTCTATTTTCTTTCCTAATATTCATGTTAGTATCATGTTAGGGTTAAAGTTTTGATTTTTATTGCTTAGTGACATGTTAGGGTTTGTTATTAATCTTTTTAGTATCATGCCTAGGATCTTGCTATTATTATTATGCTTTAACATGATTCATGATTGTTTTTATAATTGTTTTGATTATGATAATAATTTTATGATTGTTATAATTATTATTTTTTTAATGATTATTATTATGTTGCTTGATATTTGTTGTTATTGCTTGATCATGCCTTTTATGCATGTTTAAAGGGAATTTGTACTTGTAATCAAGCTTAATAAGATAATTAATAATCTTGTTTAGGGTTAATTTGATTATAATTCAAGTGATCGCCAATAATAGTTTATTTGTGCATTAATATTCAACCAACATAGATAAACAGGTTTAGGGTAATCCTATTGATTGCATGTTAGTCAGAAAGTGCACATGAATACGATCTGAATAAAGTAGAGGCCTATTATTAGGGCCGGTTCAATCTCTTTTAGGTTGGATTTGTACCTTCATCCCCGAACCCTATTTGGCTCAAGACCTTATGGAGTTGACGATCTCTTGGATCGTTAAGGGGTGTAACCTTCACCTCGTGAACGGTTTACAAGTTCCTTAAAAAACTTGTTGGCGACTCTTTTGCTCTATCTTCTTTCCCTTTGGACGCCACCGTACTTTAGTGTATGACCATAGTGGGGTTCAAGATAGGGGTTAATGCTTGAAATATTCCCTACAGTTTTTTGGCGACTCCACTGGGGAGGATTTCTATTTTAATTCCTGAATTTGTTTCGGCAATGATTTAGAATGAGTGGATGAGACTCGAAACGTTCTAAGTATTTTATGTGCTTAATTTTGATTAACATTATTGTCATATGCATAAAAAAAAATCTCATTGGAAAGACCATCCGTAATGAGTTAAAAACATAGGATTTTACACGTAGAAATTTGAGAAATATCTTTCACAACTAGGACCGAAATAACACTGCGCGAAATTGGAAAATTTTATCGAGCACAGAAAGCTGCTGACGCATGTAGGAATTAGCGTCAGCAAACAGAAGCTGGCGCCAGACATTTAAATGTAGTGTCAGACGACAACTCTGTTGCCAGGCTCTACAGCTAAATCCTGGCGCCAAATTCTTCCAAAATCGAGCCAGAAATATGCGTTCTAATTTCGACCAGTTTTTCGCATTGTTTGCTCGATCCTACTTCCTGATTAAATTTTTTCTCACTTTTCTGAAACCCATATGTGTTCTACATATGGGCATAACCCTCTGGGAATTCATGCTCCATCTACCTGATTGAACGCTCTGAGCAACAAAGGGTACATCCGAGAATGTTGAATTCACCAAACCATGGAAGCGAGTTTTTTCTAAACTCGCGGTGTCCCATCCACTCGCGCCAACCCTTCACGGTTAGGCTTCCGCGCGATGCATCCGGACAATTAACCATGGACCCTCTATTGACTAAACCAAATCCCGAACTTTAGAAAACTAGAGCCATGGTTAGGTTGCAAACTCATTGCATCAAATTGTGCCTACTTGACTAATTGTGCATATATATGTTTTCTTAACCGTTTGTTTGACTTGTGTTGAGATTTAATAAATTAATGACTTAAAGAACTTTGCCTAATTAATTAATTGATTAATTAATTTGAGTAAATAAAGTCTAATTTTTTTGAAATCAGAATTGACCTAGTACAACTTTAGGCATACCCCTGTTGATTAATAACACCGAAAACAGTCTCAGATTGAAGTTCCAGCATTGACGCCAAAATATGAGCTGTAGCGCCACTCTGTGGAGTGTGGCGCCTAGCGAAAGCTCTGTTGTCTGGCGCTACACTACACAGTGCGACGCCAGTCCTGTCGTTTTGCCGACAGTTCGGATTACTGATCGAGTCATCACCTAGTGTCTAATTAATCAGTTTGCTAATTAATTCGGTTAAATTTCGTTGTCAATAACACTTTGTTAAGTCATTAATTGAGTCTAGTCACATAGTCTAGCCACATGGTCTTACATAAAAGTCCAAACATGTCACCTTCACTCACTAGTCTTAGCACACACTTTGAGTATATATATCACTATGACCATGTCTTAGGTTCATGCATGAGTCGGTTTTTTTCCGTCATTTAATTTGGGGGTACATCTTATTCCTAATTCTTCATATCCCACCATCTATATCATTTTCTTCACATTCTATTCCAATCTCTCTTCACTTCCTCCATCTACTGCATGTTGAATAAAATTTGAGTCAAATAATTAACAATGAATATCCCCAAATTTCTTTTCCACAGTATTTGGTCGAGGAGAGAAGGGCGATTAATCAAGGACAACCTCTTTATTCAAGTCTCACTTTTTGATAAACCAATTCGTCAAAAGAGGAAGGCTAAAAAGATAATGGCAAGTCAAGAAGAGGTCAATGAACTTAGGAGTCAATTGAATGACGTGACTGAGGTGTTAAAGGCTTTAACCCTCAAAATTGATGACCCTGTAAAGCAACAACAAATGAACCTGATGCAAGAAAGCTTGAGCAAACTATCTAGTGACTATAAATTTCAGGGCATTAGTTCACAAGGGGTCTCGCTAGACAAGGAACTTCTTCCGCATAAGTTCAATGCCACTGACATCCCTAAATTCAAGGCGACAGATAACCCTTACTTTCACCTAAGAGCTTTTGAAACTATAATGAGCATTAAGGGTATCAATAAGAAGGTTTTCCCCTCTCTGTTCCCACTATCTCTCGAGACCGTTTTCCAGCAATGGTTCTTTTCTCTCGAGAAAGAAAAAACCTCCACTTGGGAGTCCATAGAAAACGCTTTCATAGATAGATATAAATGTAACATCCAAGATGAAACAGATCATAGACAACTTGAGATGTTAAAACAAAAATATAACGAAGGGTTCACGTCTTTCTTCAATAAATGGAAGGAAACTTCCGCTAATACGGTCAAGGATCCTACCGAAAAAGAATCTGTGAGGATGTTTATCAAGAATCTCCAAGGGAAGTATTCAAAGCACTTAAAGTACCAACACAATTTGAATACTTTCAAGGTTGTCTATAATATAGGCATTGACATTGAAGATGACCTTCTGAAAGATAATAGTGCAAGAGGAAAGAAGAACGACCATCCTTCTTCTTTCTCTCCCATCAATGAAGTACGTACTACGAACGCCTCTAAATCACGAATCCAAAGGTCAAAAAGGGTATTCACTCCACTTGGTATGAGTTATGAAACAGCTTTCGAGAAGCTACACCACAAAGGACTAGTCATGCCCATAGGGCCTATCAAAGATCCAGTTCCAGAAGCCAAGCCACCCAAGTGGGACCCTAATAAGCACTGCAAATATCACCAAGGAAAGGGTCACGACACTGAGGAGTGTTGGAAACTCAAAGAAGATATTCAAAATCTGATCGATAACAATGAAACTTCCGAAGGTCTAGCCATTGAAGAAGATCAAATACCCACTAGTAGAAAAACTGCTATTTATAACTGGCGAAATTGACTTTTTGTAACTGGCATTGTTGGTTGCGAATGCCACCGTTACAACTAGTGAAATTTATTCGTAACCGGCTAATGTTAGTTACAAATAATGCACTGTTCGTAACTGACCTAATCTAACGCTAGTTACAAAAAGTCTATTTTCCAAATTAGAAAGCATACTATTCGTAACTGGCATTACGTTACACCGGTTACAATTAGGGTATTATTAGTAACTGGCAAATCTAAATGCCGGTTACAAATATAATTTTTTATTTTTTTAAAAAATATATTATCAGTAACTAGCATTAGATTACGCCAGTTACTAATAAATAAATAATTTTTTTATAAATGTTTTATTTGAATACAAAAATGGTAGTATATCCTACCAAACGACCCATCGTCAAATGGGTTACAACCTGTTATAATTCAACCAACAAAACACGCACTCTGAATATACTTCCATATAACTTAAATTCACCTACAACATACAATACAAACACTCCAAATAATTCCACAGAACTTGAATTATTCATCCACAACCATAAAATACAACAAAAGTAACTATACTTTAATTTCAAGAAAACAATTAAAACTTGAATAAAAAAATCATTGATTTATAATTTAGAAATGTAATAACAATAACCAATAGACTAAATAAAAGTAGATATATAGAAATGTATTATATAAAAAGTAGATAACTAGCCTTTCAACAAAAAAGTAAGCCTAAAAACTTAGCCCATTGTCTCAAATCTCATCTAATACTACATCGTTGTAGGCTGCAAGTCTTGCCAAATACTCCTGCAAATATAAAAATAAAAAATATTAAAAAAACTTGTCTATTATACTTTATAAAAATAAAACATCATCCAAAACTCGTTTAAAGCATTTTAGCTTGTAAAGAAGAGGTGAATTCATCACTAACCTCTTTCAAATTACCCTTGCAATCGCTATGGAAAGATATTATCTCATACATATATCTCATTACCATTCGATTTATACCAATTCATTATCCGTCTTTTTTGTCAAACACATAACCTTCAAGAAAAGATAAATATTAATATAATTAAGTTACAAATATCTTCGATCATTACATGCGTTCAATGTATTACCTCATCAATAAAATCTGCAAGCCACCCAAAAAATAACCTTCCGCCTGACCCAACTTAGCGATACGTCATCTGGGAGATTTAGGTAAGAATAATCACTATAAACATGATCAACACTAATTTTGTAGATGTCACGGTTCATTTTCTTGTTATGAGTCACTCAACTAGGACAAGGTTCTGTCGTTCCATCGGCCACAATCACTGAGTTCCTACTGAACTCATCAATTAAAGCAAGACGACATTTAATTAGTTGGGATCTACATAATAGTGCATGTCGTAAGAAACATGAAAGCATAATCCACAATTTACAACTAATAAGTATGAGTAATAAAAAGTTCAAGATCGCACATAAATATAAGCAATCAAATAAGTTCAAGATCACACATAAACATGAAAGGTGGGAAAACCATTGTGGAATTGGACCCTGTAAATGATTTTCTCCCAAATAAAACCAAGCTAATTGGGTCATATATATTGACAATCCAGTGTGGGATTGGACCTGTTAAATGGTTTTCAAAAAGATTGAGATATGAAAGCTTAGTGAGATTAGCAAGAAAAGACAGATCATTCATATTGATCGAGTTCAAAACAAAAATGTGACCTGGCCTAAGGTGGTCAGTTCTTTGAGCTTAGGCAACCAGGAGCGCATGTCTCCAGTTTTCACATTGAGACTCGAAATGCCAAGCATTTGAAGTTGAGTTAAATTTTTCCAAAGAATTGGCAACCCCATAGCCTCAGTCTCTCTAAGGAACCAAAGTTTCTAACGGAAGGCGGCAACTCTCCAGATAAAGTAGTGGCAGAAAGGTCCAGAATTTTACGAGGGTGGGTGCTTGATCGAAACTCAGGAAGATGTCCAGTTATTTTCCTGTTAGAACTCAGAACAAGTATTTCAAGATCTGGCAGAAGAAAAACACTACCTGGAAGTTCACCATATAAATTGCAGTACATAAGAGAAACGACTTTTAAAGAAGTTAGACTAGTCAAGGAAATTGGAAAAGTAAAGGATATGTCAACCCAATCAAGAAAGAGTTTGTTTAATCCTGTTAAATTCTGTACCAGATTATGCAGATTAGGATTATAAAGCTTATTAAGCTGAGTACTTTATTTTGTATAAAAATACAGTTACTAACAAAGGTTTGAAGAAAGGAGATTAAGGATATATCATAGCCCTTGCACTCAACAGGATGTTGTAGCTTGATATATGGAGTCAATTTATTTTAAAAGAGGTGGGGGAGATGGAGTAATGCATTAGCAGATAAGCCAGAATAGTGAAAATGCCTAATTAGTACAGGACAACTACTTTCTTTATCAAATATCAATATATTCTGCAACGACCATAAACACACCACTCAATATAACTCATACTCAAGAACTCATTGCATACTAGATATGACTAAGTGTCCTAAGCATCTTTAACCAAAGAGAAGCAAAAGTTCATAGCTCCGTACCCATGTCAATGTCGAAGACTCAACATGAGGATTTGAAATAAAGTAAAAGGTCCAAACAACAAATATTATACAAGAGTACACAAAGCAAGTTCCAATAAAAGTAAGATTTAACTAACAAAGCCCTAAATTACAACAAAAAACAATTCAGTTCTAATTTTCAGTTCTGAATTCAGCTCTGAGCTTCAGTTCTGATTTTCAGTTCTGAATTCAATTCTGATTTTCAGTTCTGAGCTTCAGTTTTGAATTTCAGCTTTGAATTCATTCTGATTTTCAGTTCTAAATTCAGTTCTGATTTTAAGTTTTGAATTCAGTTCTGAAATTCACAGGCTCACAGCAGAAGCCTTAGAGTAAGTTCTTGAGTTTTTTTTTAGTGTTTGAATATTATTGAGTTGCATGAATAGAAGCCTTAGGTCTTTGCAATATATTATACAAAAGGTGTTCATGTATTGATGTACGGATTGTGAGAAGTTGAACTAGGCTCTGTTATAAAAAACTGTTGTCTATTTTTTCGCTCCCAATGACCTTGTTTGGAAAATATGAATTTAGTCTATTTTTCCCTAGGCTTCTTTCTTTGTACAAATACTGCTTTTTTTTCATGTGAAATTGGCCTCTGGCCAGTGGGCTTGGGAGGGTTTATAAGGGTCAGTCAAGGGGGGGAGGGGGTTGAAGGTTGGAAGTATGGCTTGGACTGATTTAGCAACCAGCTGAGCTGGTTTAGATGGTCCTAGTGCTTTTAACAGAAACTTAACATAAACTTAATGAAGCAATCTATATAGCATATGCTTTTCCAACTGCCAAGGAACTTAGTTTCCTTTATCACATGCCTATGAGTGACTAAAAATTGAGTTCAGTAGCCAGTTAAACCTAGAAACCAATCCAACAAATTCACCACACATTAAACCTGGAAACCAATCCAACAAATTCCCCACACATTATGACTAAAATGGAATCAATAGAAAAATAAATTCAAAATAACAAGACCTAACTCTAGAAACAACGTTATCAATGTCATGTCTTTCAATGCCAATACATTCAAGAGACAACTAAACGTCCTTTTGATAACAAAGAGCTTCTCAATCTATCACTAGTCACCACTACATAAGGTTCACATATCAAACATAAAAAACATCAACTGTTACGCAAAAGAGCATAAGATAAATAAATGTCAGCACTACTATGATTGAAAACACAATTGTTTATTATTTGCTGGCTCTGCCATAAACCATGTCATAAAGGTTATAATCAGGTTTATTAATGGATTCTGAAATATCTAGACAGGTTATAAAATGAAACAATCTTTTTCATAGGAATTTAGTTTCCAACACATCGTATATTTTTTTTTTATTATATAAGAATTCTCACAGCAAAAGAATCTAAAGAACATAAAACTTGAACATCTAATAATCATTTTTTATAAATCTAACTAAGTAGCTAGTGACCAATTGCTAAAAGCAATTAAATATTTCTAGTAAAAGACCTTCTGATAAAAGTTATTATCAAGGTTATAAAGTTATATCATATAATCGTAAAATGGCTAAGTAACCAATTGCAATATTCACCATCAAAGACCATAAAAAATTGTACACAAAAGAAACACCTTCATAAACATTTATAAATTAAAATCACGAAAGATGATAAAGATTACTTCTCTCACCTCATGAATTTTGAGAAGTTCCAAAATTGCAAAAACAGTATCATTCACATAACATAACCTAGAGGCCTCGAACTTTTTTGCATGGTGCAAGCCACCTGCCCAATTAATCGCAATGTCACAAAGCCCATGGTTCAATTTGACAGCACCACCAACTGAACCGCCAGCATAAGTCTGACAAAACGAGTACAGACCACCAAATACAGGATAATCTTCACCAACATTAAATAAAGCCCGAGTGGGTAATGTTTTCACAACTGCTAATTTAAATCCTATATATATATATACATGGACAAAGATACTTCGCTACCTGCTAATTTACTCAAGAGTCCACTTTGAGAGACAAAGAGTAACCCCTGATGCGACTTCCATATATTTGTATATGTTTACCAGATTGTCCATGTGAGGAACAGGGCAAATTTCTGCAAAACGAGAAAGAAGACATGTAATTAAGGTAGTCATATTTCAATACTTAGGAACACCCAAAACAGAACAATACTCAATATAATTAGCAGCCTCCAGGCTTATACCAAAACCATACAATAACTCATAGCTAAATAACCCAACATTAACCTCGAATTTCAATCTAATTAAGGTTATAGATTCGACCACAATTTGGCGAAAATCATTTTGATTGACAATGAAATAAATGTAATTCGAATAAATCGAGTGTAATTTGATTAAAATTGCTGAAATTCGATAGAATTAATTGCGCTAAAAAAATCGATTGAATAATTTGCCCTAAAATAAGAACTTTGAAGTTTCTTTAATTTACCTAAATTTCGAATTAAAATACTGAAATTCGAGGAATATATGATTGAATTATAACTACAATTTAATTGTAAAATTCGAATAATGAATATATACTGCAATTATATTTTCGAATCAAATTCCTACAGAAGAGGAATAATTCGAAACTCACCTAGTTAGTACAGTGGTGGGTGGCGCAATGGTGCAGCAGTGCGGTGGTGCTTCGGTGGGTGCGGCGGTGCGCCGGTGTGCCGGTGACTACAGGCGTGCGTCAGTGGGTTCAGCGGTGCAAAGACTGACTCTTCTTTCAGAGTAAATGAGGTGAAAGGGAAATTAGCGTGGGATGGGATATATTCCTCTTTCATGAATAGATTAATTTGAGGGTAAAGTAATTCTAATATTTTAAAAAAAACTCAAGTAAAAAAAAAAAAAAAAAAAAAAAAATGAACCCAGATTCGAAAAACCAAAACAATACTGAATGGAGGGAAGAAGAAATGGTAGGAGGAAGAAGGAGTTTTTACCAGTAGTGCGAGAAGTTGGAGCGAAAGTGGAAAAAATAAAAAGTTTAAATCTTTTGTTTGTTTTCAGTCAGAAATTGTTTTCTCTAACTTCAATAAATATAAAATGAAAATTAATAGGAAGTAGTAACTTAATATTTGTAACTGGCGTTTGTAAGATAGTTACAATTTTTTTTAGTCAAAGTTTCTTTGATTTTAATATTTGTAACTGACGTTTGTAAGCTAGTTACAATGCTTTGGTCAAAGTTTCTTTGATTTAATATTTGTAACTGGCGTTTGTACGCTAGTTACAAACTTTTTAGTCAAAGTTCCTTTGACTTAATATTTGTAACTGACATTTATTTAGTCAGTTACATTAAAATTTCAAACAATAATAAAACACATATTAGTAACTGACATCTACTACGCCAGTTACTAATATAATGAAATTTGTAACTGGCATTATTTTAGTCGGTTACTATTGATGCTTTCGTAACTAGCCTAATATACGTCAGTTACTAATAGGGCGTTACAAATAGCATTTTTTCTACTAGTGACCCTTCGATCCATCACTTCTTATCACATCTGTAGGAGAGCCCATGATCGAGACAGCTTATATAACCTCTCTCGATGAAGTGGTCATGATTGAGGAGGATGAAAGTCTTTTCTTAGATAACACCAGGGAAGACTCGTCAAGTCTAAAAGAGGACGTCTGAAAACTACAAGATGTCGTTGCCATGCTCTTGAACGTGGTAGAAGGATTAGCAAATCGGGTGATGGCCATCGAACAAAATCCTCGCCGAGGGTTTAATGAAGAACTCAATGCTCCTAAGCCACGGGCAAAACAGACCGTTGAAGAATACATACCAATAGGAATGACTTACAATGAAGCTTTTGACTGTCTTCATGATCAAGGTCATATTCACTCCATTGGTCCCAGTCAAGACCCTCCACTTGAAAAACGTTTTCCCAATTGGGATCCAAATTCCTATTGTCGATACCATAGAGGTCGCGGTCACACTACTGATTCAAATCTCCTTCATGTTTCTCCGCGTGACAAGAAGGCCAAGATCAGTAACAATAACAACAGTGGCTGTAAAGGAAAGAAGAACGACTATCCTTCTTCTTCCGAAAACACCTACTCTAGTAATAGTGTTGGAATTTTCGACCTTAATGAGATCTTGGGATTTAGAAAGAAACAAAAAAGGGATTTTACCCTTATTGGAATTAGTTACGATGATGCTTTCGATCGACTCCATGCCAAGGGACTCATTACTCCTATTAGACCTCTTCAAGATCCCCCACTTGAGAAAAGATTGTCTAGTTGGAATCCAAATGTGCACTGCAAGTACCATCAAGGTAGGGGTCATGCTACTGAGAGCTGTTGGAAGCTAAAGGAGGCTATCCAACATTTGATTGATAATAACAAGCTTCCCATACCTCCAATTAACAAGAATTGCGAGTGATGATAAAGCAAACAACACAAGACAAGAGGCGAGCTTCAACGACGAGATTTCATAACATCTTTTTTTCTTTTTCTTTATTTACCCTTTCCCCAATAAGTCTAGCATAGGCACCTTTTCTTTTCCCTTAGATTAATTTTGTAGATTCTTTCTTTTCCCCTTTTTAATAAAAATGAGCATTTATTCTCTTACATATGATCATTTCATTACATTGCATTATAAAAAAAAAAAAAAAAATCCATGTCGAATTAAGCACAAGGTATACTAATGATTTGAGGCACCCTTTGTAGCCACATCATACTACCTTTCACCCTTTAAATATGCAATCTTTTTTTTGATAAACCACTTTGAGCCTCGTCTAACGATAGACCTTTCATTTTTCAACCCATATCTATCTAACCTTGGGATGGGATGGTGTGCAACTTATGAAAAGGTTGAGTGACTTCAAAAGATTAAAATAGCAAAAAATAAGCAAAAAAAATAATAAAAGTGTACAAAAGGGTAAGTGTTCCAATGTCTTTATATGAAAATGTCTTCGATATGAACACGTCTCAGATTGCGTCTCTTATCGAGTGCTCGGTACCGTGCCTGAGAAACATGAATGCCAAGTGAGTGATAGACCGCATGATCGGGATTGCCCACACTTATAAAAATATAAAGTGCAAAAGCAAAAAAGAGAGCAGAAATAAATAAAGCAAAAAAAAAAAAAAAAGAGCTAAAAAAGAGTAGAAACTCAAGCATAAAAATAAAGATTCAAAAGCAAGGTTGCACAACTTGGGGGCTTATCTAGGGTCTTGAGCCTTTACCCCTTTCTTCTACAACCTTTAGTCTTACCACGTTACAACCCTTAAAAAGACCTTTTTGAGGTATACACACACTTGTGCGAGGTTCAGCTAGAGCTACGTTCGGCCTGATTCCTAACGGATACGTAGGCAACCTCACATCGAGGTGCGGCCGTAATGCATTCATATTCACATTCACACACCATGATCATATCAAGGGATCTCCTATTCTCATCCCTATCCATGTAGAGTTAGACTTGGGGGCTTGATCCCTACATCATTAGCCTACCTAGCCTAAGAGTCACCATCATTACTCTTCTTGAAACAATATATTTTCCCACACACTTAGCCCTTGCGGCCTAACTTTAGTGTCACTTTCACACACTGCACAAATACATGACCAAATATACCTTCCCTTAGGAACCCTTTGTCATGGAATCTTAACACACCGTTGAAGCATGCCTTGTCATATCAAATCACTTATCAATCATAATCATCATTGCATATCGAAGTATAAAGTGCTTAGCCTCCGTGCCTAAGTTACCTAAATAATTTCATTATCGAGTCAACTAGGATAGTCTAAGATGTTACAATCCTTGTACTGTGAGAAACAACATTTGACTAAGCTCATTCAGCATGCACCTTCAAAACTTCAATTCTTTTTCGCGTCTTTCTTTTTCGGGAGAAAGTCGGTACCCTCCACAAAAATTACGGAAATTTTTTGCATTTTTGAGTCACATTGAATCAACACTATGCACACACGGGTCATGAGTCACACGTGTCATTTCACTTCAAGTCGAGGCAACCTCGAGTCAATCACAGCGAGTCAAGTTTATACCTTGAATTATGTCAAATCAATGAGTCAACCGACATTAAACCTTAGGTCAACCCTAAGATAATTAAAGAGACTAGCAAAGTTCTATAGTAAAAAATAAATACAGGTGCAGCAGAATAGGGAAGACCCTACTCCAGCGCCAGATGACAACATCTAGCATCTGGCAGCAGGTTTTAGCGCCTGGCGCTAGATCCCAGCGTCTGGCGACAGAGCCAATTCTTGGCGCCAGAGATATTTCAGCAGCGAGAGAGCTCGAAGCCTCTCAGAAAGGTGATTTCGACCTCATATAACAATTTCGAGTTCCTTGATGCGTCAGTTAGCCCCTATAAGCAATTTAACATGATTAAGTAGTCAGTTTGATTATAATCACAGTAAGGGATCGACCTGATGAAAGATCGTCTCACTTAGTTTAAAGTGCCTAAGAATTGGCTCATCACGGAGACATCGACATACTGGTTTTAGCATAAGCAAAGTTCAAGCGAGCTTTAGAGATCGGCAAGCGTTGGTCTTCGGAAATTTTCCTTCAGAATATTATCGCAACAAACATTCAACCATCAAAGCTCTTTTGTTCAGAGACGCGTGAAAATTTCTATCAAGCTCTTTTGCTCTAGAGACGCGTGGGCATATCATTCAAAGCTCTTTTGTTCAAAGACGCGTGGACATTCCTTTCAAGCTCTATTGCTCAGAGACGCGTGGGCATCCTATTTTCAAGCTCTTTTGTTCAGAGACGCGTGGAAATTTCTTTCAATCTCTTTTGCTCAGAGACGCGTGGACATCCTATTATCAAGCTCTTTGTTCAGAGACAAGGGACACATCATTCAGAAGTTCATATTAAAAAAAAAGAAGCTCTTTGTTTAGAGGCGCGTGAACATATCCAAAAAAAAGATGCTCTTTGTTTAGAGACGAGTGAACATCGAAACAGCATGATGACGTTCCCTAGATTGTGGAAAGTTGTCAAAAAGCAACTGAAGGTGATTTCAAGCGAAGTTGTCTTCGATCATATTCCCTTGGACGTGGAGTATTATCAAAGCAGAAGAGGATTGTTTCAAGCGAAGCAATCTTCGATAGTGTTCCCTTAGAAGTGGAGTATTATCAAAGCGGAAGAGGATCGTTTCAAGCGAAGAAATCTTCAATATTGGAAGCAGTTACAAGCGTAGCGGTTTTCAAGCGGGATGACATTCTCTTAGCAGGAGGTCATCAAAACAACAGTAAAGCGGCAGCAAATCGGTTACTTTCAGAGACGTGTGCTCGATGGTGCAAGATACGCGGTTCTTAACTCTTTTATCTGTTTGACTAATGCTAGTTTGCAGGTATCGGCGTTACAAGAGTGGTTTAGGATCGCAGAATGTTCTAAATCATTCTCCGTCCCTATCGATACTTTGACTTTCGTTTTCGAAACTTGCGTTTCTCCAAACTCAGTCAAAGTGTAGACACCCATTTGTGTCTCCCCAAAACCAAATCCAATGATGAGTACCTTTCACGTCAAATCATAATCGAATGAGGTGAAAGTGTGGAAAGTCTAGTGTTGCGGATAGTTTTGATTTCTTTTCTCTTCTCTCTGTTTTTGAAAACTTATTTTAAGAAAACAGCCAATCAAGTTTGGTTGGTCCATGATATGGGTCCAATAGTAGTGTATTTGGATGGGGCTTGACAAGAGCTTTTCAACGATATATTATAAGCCCAATTCTGATAAATATTGAGGAAGTTATGGCCAATTTACTGAACTGGGCCCGGTTTGAGCCTTATATGCGGCCCAATGATCTAGAGGAGGGCCTAATATAGATTTATCATTCCTAATGCAATTAGGAATGACTTTAGTCTTCTAGATTCTTCTAGAAGGTTCTTTTCATTCCTAATTCAATTAGCATTGATAAATTGACTTTTGTTTACTTTTTAGAGTTTTAATTCGAATCAAAGAACATTTTGAGGGGAAATACGATTTTATCCTCCTGTACGACAATTTCTATCTGATTTTAAGAAAACGCGTGAATGTCTGAATCAGCGCCTGGCGCTAATCCAGTTTTGTTTGCGTCAGAACTCTGTTTTGATATTTTATCTTTTTGGCTGATTTTCTTTATAAATAACATCGTAAAAACTCCGTTTTCATTCAACTAAAATTTATCTATCATCTACAATATATCAATAATCATCTACAATCACTAATTCTCACCAACTCTCATCAAGATTTTCTTGATTATTCTCTCTCTCTTTTCCAAACTAGCCTTTTACAAACACAATTCCTCATACATTAGCACTAGAAACACCTAGCATAATTCGAAATTGCCTTTGCCCTTTGGACACCACCGTACTTTAGTATATGACCATAGTGGGGTTTAACCTAGGGGTTAATGCTTGAAATATTCCCTTCACACACCAATACAAATGACTTATGATGAAGCTTTTGACTATCTTCATGATCAAGGTCTCATTCATCCCGTTAGCCCTAGTCAAAACCCACCACCTGAGAAACGATCTCCCAATTGGGAGCCAAATTCTTATTGCAATATCATAGATTCCATGGTCACACCACCGAAAAGTGTTTTACCCTTAAGGATCGCATTCAAGACCTCATTGATTCAAACCACCTTCATGTTCCTCTAAGCAACAGGAAGGCCAAGAATAGTAACAATAGTAACAGTGGATGGAAAGTAAAGAAGAACGACAATCCTTCTTCTTCCAAAACTACCCATTGAAACAACGTTAGCACGTTTAACTTGGATAAGGTCCTTTCCATGAACAATCGAGGGCAAAAGATAAACTTCACACCTATTGGTATATGTTATGACACAACATTTGATCGCCTTCATGCTAAAGGTCTCATAACTTCTATTGGACCATTTGAAGATCCACCAGTCGAAAGGAGGACGGATAACTAGAACCTCAATGCGCACTGAAAATACCATCAAGGTAGGGGTCATACTACTGAGAATTGTTGGAAGCTGAAAGAGGCCATCCAATATTTGATCGATAATAACAAGCTTCCTATACCTCCAGTCGGCAAGAAGACCGAGTGATGATAAGGCGCAAGACCAGAGGCAAGCTTCAACGATAAGATTTCATGACCTCCTTTTCTATTTATTTTATCTATCCTTTCCCCAATAAGTCTAGGATAGGCACCTTTCATTTTCCCTTATATTCATTTTGTAGGACTTTCTTTTACTTTTTCCTTTTAATAAAATGATCATTTTATTTCCTGCGATCATGGCATTGCACAAAAAAAAATTAATAAAAAAATGCCAAACTAAGCACAAGGTATACCAATGATTTGAGGCACCCCTTGTAGCCAAATCATATTACCTTTCACCCTTCAAATATACAATCTTTTCTTGATAAACCACTTTGAGCCTCATCTAACGATAGACCTTTCTTTCTTTGACTCACATCTACCTAACTTTGGGATGGGATGGTGTGTAACTTATGCAATTTTCAAAGAACAAAAGCTTGGGTGTATAAAAAATTAAAATAGCAAAAAAAAAAAAAAAGTGTGCAAAAGGGCAAGTGTTCGAATGTCATTGATATGAACATGTCTTTGATATGAACACGTCTCAGATTATGTCTCTTATTGAGTGCTCGGTACCATGCTTAGAAACATGAATGCCAAGTGAGTGATAGACCGCATGATTGGGATTGCCCACACTTATAAACAAAAAATGCAAAAAGCAAAAAAATTGAGCGAAAAAAAAAGAAAGAACTCAAAAGGGAGAAACCTCAAGCATAATAATACAAAGATTCAAAAGAAAGGTTGCACACCTTGGGGGCTTATCTAGGGTCTTGAGCCTTTATCCCTTTCTTCTTCAATGTTTAGCCTAACCACGTTACAACCCTTAAAAGACCTCTTTGAGGTATACACTTACTTGTGCGAGGTTCAACTAGAGCTACGTTCGGCTTGATTCCTAACGGATATGTAGGCAACCTCACATCGAGGTGCGGCCGTAATAAAAATGCATTCATATTTACGTTCATAATTGATAATATCAAGGGGATCTCCTATGCACATCCTTATTCACTTAGAGTTAGACTTGGAGGCTTGATCCTTACATTATTAGCCTACCTAGCCTAAGAGTCACCACCATTTGACTCTTTTCAAAATATTTTTAAACACACTTAGCTCTTGCGGCCTAACTTTAGTGTCACTATCACACACATCACAGATACATGACCAAATATACTTCCCTTAGGAACCTTTTGAGATGAAATCTTAACACAACGCTGAAGCATGCCTTGTCATATCAAGATCAATCATCATTGCATCACAAAGTATGAAGTACTTAGCCTCTACGCCTCAGTTATCTAAATACTTTCATTATCGAGTCAACTAGGATAGTCTAAGATGTTACAATCCTTGTACTATGAGTGACAACGTTAACATATTAAGCTCATTCAACATACACCATCAAACACTTCGATTATTTTTTCGCGTCCTTCTCTTTCGGGAGAAATTTGGTGCCCTCCACAAAATGACGGAAATTTTTTGAATTTTTGCATTTTGAGTCAAGCACATCACAATACAATCACACGTTTCAATTCACATAGAGTCAAACTTAAGTTAGTCAATAAGTCTTAGGTTAACCCTAAGAAAAGGCATCAAGCCTTAGGTCAACCCTAAGAAAACCACTAGCAATGTCTTTTGGCAATCTTTTGATTCTTACAAGATACAACTATTCAGCAAAGCTCCTGTTTGCAGCCAACCGAACGATCGCAACAAACATTCAAGTATCAAAGCTCTTTTGTTCAGATACACGTGGACATATCAAAGCTCCTTTGTTGTGAGACGCGTGGACATATCAACAAAGCTCTTTTGTATAGAGACGCGTGGACATATCATCAAAGCTCTTTTGTTCAGAGACGCGTGGACATATCATCAAAGCTCTTTTATTCAGAGAAGCGTGGACATATCATCAAAGCTCTTTTGTCCTGAGACCTGTGGACATATCATCAAAGCTCTTTTGTTTAGAGACGCGTGGAGATATAAAAAACTTCTTTTGTTCAGAGACGCATGGACATATCAAAAAGCTCTTTTGTTCAGAGATGCGTGGCCATGTCTTTTAAGCTCTCCTGCTTAGAGACACGTGGGCATCCTATAAAAGCTCTTCTTTTTCAGAGACGCGTGGACTTCTCATCAACAAGCTTTGTTGTTTATAGACAAGTGAACAGTCCTAAAAAAGAATCTTCTTTTGTTCACAGAAGAGTGAACATCAGCAACAACAAGATGACGTTCCCTAGCTTGTGGAAGGTCGTCACCACAAAATGCAGCAAAAAATCAATTATCCTAGAGAAGTGTGCTCGACGGTGCAAGATACGCATTTCTTAACTCTCTTATCTGTTTTAACTAACGCTAGTTTGCAGGTATCGGCTTTATAAGAATGATTTAGGATCGCAGAACGTTCTGAATCATTCTCCGTCCCTATCGCTACTTTGACTTTTGTTTTCGAAACTTGCGTTTCTCCAAACTTAGTCAAAGTGGGGGCTTCTGTAGACACCCAAATATGTCTCTGATAAGTGACTTTTATGTCACTTTTAGGGTGTTTATTGAGTCGTATTCCGGCTTATTTTCCAATAATTTCACCTTTTATATCCTTTATTTCTATTATTTTATTATTCTTGTCTTTTATTCTTTATTTTGAGTATTTTTGTAATTTTCTATAGTTTTTAGTTTATTTTCGTGTTTTATTTTATTTTTCTTTCTTTTAATGTTTGTAGTTTAAGTCGTTAGTTTATATTTTTAATAATTTCTCTTTTTATCTCGTTTTCTTATTTATTTTAGTTTCGTATTTTATTTTATTTCATTTAATTTTTTATTTCTTTAGTTTTAGCATCTTATTTTATTTTATTTTACTTTATTTATCTTATTTTATTTTACTTTATTTTACTTTATTTTATTTATTTTATTTTATTTTCCAATTCACCCTCGTGTTGTTTTTGGTTGTAGGCGTTCCGGGTTTCAAAGTCAAGTTTGTGTTCGGGGTCCAAGGTTCGAGCAAAATTCACAATGCACAAACACCCTAGCTGCTGCCTTGTTAACCATCACCACACACACACCCTATCCTCCACCACACACTCGAGCACCACATCTCCCCTGCTCCAACTCTCCTTCTCCCCTTCTCCCTGCCCTCACAACACCACCTCACAACCCTAATAACACCAACATCGCAACTCCACCAATCCCAGCCACGCAGCACCTCCAACCAGACCAGCTTCCACCTGCGACCACAGCCGCGCCAGCCACCCAGCCTAAACACCTCTGCCACCAGTCGATACCCACGCAATCCCACACACACACTCACCAATTAAACCCCGCAACACCAATTAAACCACCAGCCACAATCCCCTGCTCCCACCAGCGCTACACCACCACGCGTTCCACCAACGCGCAACCCAACATCACCAAACCGCCTCCAATCGCATCGATATCACCCATTCGCAGCCACCTGACCTCAATTGACACCAACCCACAAAACCCTGCTCCTCCCAATCGCACCGAAACCACCCAACCTCACCTCCCATTTCACCACCAATTCGCATCTCCAATCGCACCAATCGAACCAAATTCACATCAAGGAGCAACCCAGACCTCGCGGTCACGCAGCCCTGTCAGAAAGCGCGCACAATTGAGTTCAAAACAAAGTCGAGGCAGAAGCTTTGCGCGACCTCTGTGCGACCTCTGTGCGGGCGCGCATTCGTGGGTCAATCACGAGCTTTTCACGTGATTTTTAATGAGAATTGAACGGCTTTGATTGATGCTTGATTGATGACGATGAGGATTGACGGTGGTGATTGAGTGATAATTGATGATGCGTGATGGTGATGCAGGTGATGCAAATCAGAGCAGCCAAGATCGAAAGAGAAAGAAATGGGGAAGCTGATTTGTATATACTGTTTTGGGAATTTGATGGGTTTTGTTTTATTTTTCTTTTTTCTTTTCATTTTCCTTTTGTTTTATTTTATTTTTAGTTTTGTTTTTTTTTTTTGGTTTTTTAAGTTTAGTTATTTTAATTATTTTAGTTTAGTTTTTATTTCTTTTTAGTTTTCTCTTTTACTTTATTTTATTTAGCCTTGTATTATAAATACCCCCTTTTGGGGTTTTTCTCTAAAAACTTACGCTTAACATTATTTTAGATTAGATTAGATTAGTTTAGCCTTTATTTTCTCTCTCTTAGGGTTAGGAGTAGTTTAGAGAGAGAAAGATTGGATTTTTCATGGAGTTTTTGGGATTTTGAAGAAGCAAATTTGTGGATTTTTCCTCTCATAAATTCAATGAGTTTTCCTAACTTTCTCTCACCTTTATTGCTTTCATTTATTATTGTTTTTGCTTATTTTATTTATTTATTTGAGTAGATTAATTAGTTTAGTTGTTGATTCTTGCTTTTATTATTATTTTACCTTGTTTTCCATATTTTTGTTCATTATGTTAGTTTAGGTTTTGTTCTAGGGAAATGGATGAAGGTTATGTTAATTAATTTAATGATTTATTGTGGTTAGTATGAAATTGTTTCTTGATTATTGTGTATGGATGATGCTTTTATGGATTAGAATCTTTCTAGCTAATTGATTCTATGCTTTTAATTGTGTTTTCAATCAATTGTGCCAAAGTGAGTTGTTTGAGAACCCTAAATTCCTCCATATCTTTGCTAGGCTAGTTGCACGAGAGTGAATTAGTTTAGTAGGATTATTAACATGTTTAATTGCGCGAGAGTGAGTTAAATGTGTAAATCGTCCTAATTGAGGTCATTTTCATCTAATTGTTTGATGTTGTTGAATGCATTGATGTAATTGGATTACACTTTCCCTAGTTTTAGTTATTTGCTCTTAGTAGTGTTTAATTGAACCTCTCTTTACCTCACAAGCTTTCCTAGTAGTCTAATTAGCATAGATTGATACACTTAGTCCTTTTGGGTCCGACCCTTTACTTACCCCTATACTCGTATTAGTTAGGTATTATAAATTGTTAATTTGATTAGGGTTAGTAAACTAATGACACTATCTAATCCCCCGATCAAATTTTGGCGCCGTTGCCGGGGACTAAGGCGTTCATTAGTTTGTGTTGATTAGATTAGCTAGGTTCTTGTATATAATTTGATTTTTGTTTGCTTTTCTTTGATATTTGTATAAAAATGGCATGCTTATCGTTTTCCTCAATTTGATGGTGAACCCTTTTATGCTTACTTTGAAAGACTAGATGGTTTTCTTAGTTACCATGGGTGTTCTCTTAATGATGCTTGTGATATAGCTTATTGGGGCATGAATGAGTATACTAGGGGAATGTTTGAGGACATGAATAATGGTAGATTTTGTCATTTGTCTATGCATGATGCGTGGGATTTCTTCACATGGCTTGCTAAGGATTCTTTAGATAGAGAATCTCATGTTTCTTACTTTGATTCTCAATGCCAAGATTCTTTTAATTTTTGCATGAATTCTCTTGATACTTCTTATGTGCCTAGTGATAATCCAAGTATGCAAATTGACACCTTTCCCCCTTATGCTCATTTTGATTAGGTTTGTGCTAATTATGATAATGTGCAATTTGAATTTGATCATGAACCTCAACCCAATAACATTGAAGCCCAAATTCTTTCTCAAATGCAATATCTCACCCAACAACTCCAAGAGCTTCAAGAGGAACAAAAATTGCGAGAAGTGAGGCTTGCCCAAGTGATGAGTGCTTTGGTTGATGTAAATGGATGTGAGGCACCTCATTGGGAGTGTGAGAGTGTTTTTGAGAATGATGTGGGCCAAGGGTGTGAAGTTGAGGGGAGATTTTCTTGTGATGAGGGGATTTTTGAGGATTTTGATCCTTTTCATTCCCCATTTGAGCTTGAATGCCATCCTTCCCCTTATTTACCCCCTTTGAGAGCTTCCCTTGGTGAGGATGTGAGTGAGCCATCTTCAATTTTGAATGAGGGATATCATGAGGATGATGATGATGAGTTTGAGCAATCAAGAGAGATTGAGAGTCCCTTGAGTGATGGTGGAAGAGTTGTGAATGAAGAAAATGTCGATTTTGAGGTTTCCAACCCCCTTCCCCATCTTGATGAGTCTACCTTGCATGTTTGTGACCCTTCTATCCATGAGTCTTTGGACTCATTTGAGGTTATGGCTAGTATGTTCATTGAAGGTGTAACAAATCATTATAGCCTCTTGAAAGAGTTCATTGGCAATGCTTCATGGGAAAGGGATGAATTTGAGAGAAACCTTTATCCTTTCATGCATGGTTTAGAGACTCTAGGCTTTGAGGATCTTGAGGGAGTTGTTGTTCATCGTTGTGATAGAGAGGAGGATGAGGTTGTTTCTATTGGAGAGTTTTTGTTTGAGGGAGATGTGAGTCATGAGTGTTCTTTTGAGGATTCTATGATTGATTTTCATGCCCTCGTTGATGATGTGAGGCTTTGTGAGACCATTGTTTCTCCTCCCCTTCCTCATGTCCCTTTCTCAAGGAAATTTGACCACATCTCCTACTATCCCGTGTTCCTCCCTTCTTTTGTCAAAGAGCCTATTGAGGACCCTCTCTTGTTTGATGAGACTTTTCCTTCTCATCCTCCCATCATTGAGGAAATGGGTGATTATGCCACCCAAAAAGATTTTGAGGAGGTTTTGCCTTTTTATTCTTTTCCTTATTTTTCTTTTTCTTTCTCTTCTTATTTTCTTGATTTCTCTTTCGATTTTTGTTCTTTCTTTTGGCATCTTCCTCCTCATTTACGTGCAATAATCTTGTTGCACGTCCTCCTCCCATCATTTGCCTACTTGTTATCATATGAGATGTGTAGTAGTGCATTTGATAAGCTCTTGCGTTCGTTGCAATATTATTTACTAGAGCGGTCTCGCTTGGACGTTAAACAAGTCTTTCTCGGGAAGTAACCCGAGGCTTTTATTGCTTTAATTGTTTTAATTGATATTACGATATACAAATCATGTTAGGAATCTTTTCCTAGTATCATGTTAGGATGCTTTTCCTAGCATCATGTTAGGATGCTTTTCTTAGTATCATGTTTGGGGTAATAATTAAGTTTCTAATATCAATTATGATTTCTATGATGCTTCCTACTTTCTTTTCTAATAGCATGTTAGCATCATGTTATGGCTAAAGCTTTGATTTTTATTGTTTAGTGACACGCTAAGGTTTGTTATTAATCTTGTTAGTATCATGCCTAGGATCTTGCTATTATTATGCTTTAACATGATTATTTTTATTATTGTTATTATAATTATGATTGTTATTATGTTGCTTGATGCTTATTATTGTTATTGCTTGATCACACCTTTGATGCATGTTTAAAGGGAATTTATACTTGTAATCACGCTTAATAAGATAATTAATAATCTTATTTAGGTTAACTTGATTGTAATTCAATTAATCGTCAATAATAATTTTATTGGTGCATTAATATTCAACCAACATAGATTAAATATTTTTAGGGTAAACCTAATGATTGCATGTTAGTCAGAAAGCGCACATGAATACGAGAAGAATAAAGTAGAGGCCTATTATTAGGGCAGGTTCTTTCTCTTTTACATTGGATTTGTACATTCATCCTCGAACTTCCAGTCTTTGTTCCAGACCTATAGGAGTTAAGGATCTCTTGGATCATTAAGGGGTGTAACCTTCACCCTGTGAAAAGTTTACAAGTTCCTAAAACTAGTTGGCGACTTTTTTACTCTAGTTTCTTTTCCTTTGGACGCCACCATGCTTAAGTGTATGATTAAAGTGGGGCTTAAGTTTGGGATAATGCTTGAAATATTCTGTATACCTACACTTATCAAAAAAAAAAAAAGGAAAAATAAAGAGCAAAAACTAAAGAAAGAGAGTTAAAAAGTAAGGAAAGTTCAATCATAAAAATTTAAATATTTCAAAAGAAAGGCTGCACACCTTGGGGGCTTGTCTAGAGTCTTGAGACTTTATCCCCTTCTTCTTTAACCTTTAGCTTCACCACATTACAACCCATAAAATGATCTCTTTGAGTTATACACATACTTGTGAGAGGTTCTGCTAGAGCTACGTTCGACCTGATTCTTATCGGATACGTAGGCAACTTTACATTGGGGTGCAGCCATAATAAAATGCATTCATTCATATACACATTCATGCATGATCATATCAAGGGATCTCCTATGATCATCATATCCATTTAGAGCTAAACTTGGGGGTTTGATCCCTACATCATTAGCTTACCTAGCCTAAGAGTCACCACTATTTGAATCCTTTCAAAATATTTTTCCACACACTTAAACTTTGCAGCTTAGACTTAGTGACACTTCCACACACATCACAGATACATAGAAAAACAATCCTTCTCATAGGAACCTTTTGTCATGAAATCTTAACACAACGTTGAAGCACGCCTTGTCATATCAAAATCATTCATCTCTGTAATCATTATTGCATCACAAAGTATTGTAAGGAGGGTGTTCCCATCGTAGGGGATCCTTCTCCTTAGATGCCCATGGCCCCTTCAAGCCTAGGACTTTACACTTGTTAGGGTGTATTAGGATTTTAATTCTTGACTGTTTGGGAGACCTTTGAATTAGAGATGATTCTATCATATACGCTTTTTTGTAAGAAACAAGTAGGAGTCGCCAATGAGTTTTAGGAAAAACCCATAAACCTCGTTCATGCCTTTCTCCCAAGTAGAGTTCAAGGGATATTTATCATGAATCATAAGTTTACCCATGCCCAAATTGGTCTAGAAAACCAGAAATGAGTTCGGGAGCGAGGGTACTAAAATAACGTTCCCTTTAGAGGGGAATCGCGATCCTAGCCCTAGTGCGACCTCTACTAGCTCTTCCTTTGCACAATTTCATTGCCAAACAATATATGCAACGTGATACCTAAAAACTATGTTAATTGATTTTATTTACACACATTAATTCACATAGGAATTACATCGTAAGGTCGTTATTCTTATTTAATCAAATTCGTGAAAAGAACAATAAAATAAACAATATTCGCCTTGACTTAGGTGATCAACCAAAAATTATTTTATTCAATTCTAATCTTGATTAACGAAAGAATACTATGTGAAATAAATTAATTTATTATTTTAAGACGATCAAACAACACTAATTACTTAATTAAAGTTCTTTTAAACAATAAAAATAATGGTGATTTAACTAAGTACTCGGGAATTTACCATTTCTCTTTGCTAGATCTCCATTTAGAACACTTATGGACTCATTCTTGTTGGAGAACCTCCACCGTAGTAACAAAATATCAAAAAGGGTGAGTGTTTAGGACAAGAGGGTTTGGATGCACAAGTTGACAAGTATTCTGCCAGAGTTTAGGTTAATTTTCTGTGTCTTGGAGCCTCGAATTAGGGCCTTATTTATAGGGAATGATTAGGTTTAAGGTTTAGAGCATTCTGCCGCAGTAGGTGTCGCACGCAATAGAGTAGGTTGCGCGCGGCAGTCGCGCGCAAGTGAATAGGTCGCGCGCGGTATACGCGCGCAACTATTTGTGTTGCGTGTAGCTCTATGGTAGATTCGATTTTCCAATATTTTAATATTCTGAATCTTACGTGAGCACATCTCTGAAAGTTGCACGGCCTGTTGCGTGCAACTTACGACTGCTGAGCCCGACCTTGTGAGATGCGCGCAATATTTTCCGCGGCAGCTTTTATTTTAACCTAGACGTTCGTAAATCCGTCATTATTGGGTTTTAAGCACGGGCATAAGCCTAACTATGATCGGGTTTAGTTAATTTGGAACTTGTGTTAGCCTTGTTCTTTTATCTAGGCTAGTCTTTTGTGTTTTGTGGCTTAACCAGTTATCCATAAGCATTCTTTACTTTGATCCAACACGAAGATGGTCTTATTTATCGTCATTACACTTCCTGTCGGGACAGGAGGCTAAAAGTAGATGTCTACAGTTAGCCCCCACTTTGATCGAGTCTAGAATAGACGATGATCAAAGTAGTCAAGGAAAAATCTGAGACTTATTCTGCATAGTTCTCCAAGGTTAGAGAATCTTTTAGTAAGGTTTAAGGATGTCGAAACAGTCCTTGGTTCACTAACTGTTTGAAACAAATAGCTAATAAGGCTAGAAAAAGTTTCCCCTAGTCTTAATGCGCTAAAGAATCTAGATTGATCCTTTGCAATTGTAGAACGCTTTTACAAGTAAAGGTGTTCTGGGCGATGTCAAGCCATGAGAAGAGATCGGTTTTAAAAGAATAAAAGGGGATGATTTCCTCTCAATCATGTCATCGTTGGGCTAAAGTCCCTCGATATGTCATTGAAACTTTAGCCTGACTTTAACAAAATAAAAAGAATGAAAAGGGGTTTTCAATATGCAAATCAAAAAGGGGTCCGGTATTCAAGTCGGATGTCCACAAGATATAAATACATGTCTCAGGACTTGAGGCATATATCCAAATCCAGTGAGAGAGAAGAAAGTCAGTAACTCTCTCAGCAGTTTTGTTCACAAGATGAGTACACGTGTCTCAGGAATGGGGGCACGTGACTACATGGGTGCGACATCATTCCGTCGCTCTTTATACAGGGGGTGGACGAACACCCTAACTGTCCGATAAGTTAGTAAGCTCACTAACTACCGTATTTGCTTCCCTTCACGAAGTGCCTGTTCCTGAAGGTTTGGCGCGCCTGTCGACTCGTGAGCTAACGCTTACAGTAAATATTCTACCTTTTAGTTCCAAGAGGTAGATCTTGCAAAGCTTGGGCTGTGGTGAAATTTTACGCAACACCTACGCCGTACAATTTTACGATGTACGCTACGCCATTTGCATTTTTACGCTGCATGAAAACGCCTTCCTTTTGCTTCGTACGTGAAAAAGAAGAAAACCCGGACACTTATATCGTCAGTACAGTAAAATGACAAGCCTGTTTATGGGTGCTTTTACGTAAAGCACCACCACGGAACGTCTTAAGGCACGCTTACGAAAAACGTTCAAAACGTATGCTTGGGGAAGGCACAAAGCACGGTGTGCAGGCAAAGATGATGCAAAAATCTATCAAAGAAGAAAATAAACTAAAAATTCAAAGCAATTTAAAAAGGATTTTGATAATTCGCGCGCTATTACGTTTAATAACGAGCGAAAACCGTTAAAAAATGATCAAACGGATCAAAATCCGGATGCCGATCATTTTAGTGACCAGTATCCGCGCGCAACTCAGATGATCGCGCTGGCCAGGCGCGCGCATCTTTATGAGTTGCGCTCGTGTGTCACGCGCAACTTCTTAAGTTGCGCGCGACATTCAGTTCAGCAAAAAGAAAATCGCAGAAGCGATTTTTCATTTCGCTTTCTCTCGCTTTCCTTCCTCCATTTTCGCCCCTTTCTATCTCTATAGAGCTCGGATTTTCGTGATTTTCGAAGTTAAAGGAAGAAAATTTTGTTCTTAATTCATTTTTGCCATAATCCAATGTAAGTCTTTTGCCATTTTTTGCTCTTTTTTGGCTGAATTCGAACGATTTTCGAATCATTAAACCCTAATTTTCGAATTTAGGGTTTTTCGATTTCGTCCATTATTCTTGAAATTGTTTGTTACATGTTGTCATGATATGCTTAAGGAGTGTTATGCAACAAATTTCATGAAAAAATGGTTAGGTATTGAACCTGGAATGAGCATTTCTTCGCTTAAGTTCGTTCTTGCCTTTTTTTGCTTGAATTCTGCTCGAATTTGTTTTTTTCTTGCTCATTTTGGTTATACTTGTTGATTATGAAGTAGATTATAGTATTAGAAATAACATTACTTTCATAATTCATATTTTTTAAATTTTGAAATTGAAAAATGGCGTGAAGTATATACTTAGTTTGTTTTTGCCATATTCGAACTTCAAGATTGTTTGTTAGACGATAATTGCGTTTTGTTGTTACTATTATATGCCTGAAAATAATTGATTCCTTGAGATATTGAAATATAATCTCTTGAATACTTAGTTGAAACTGGTATAGGATGGCTTTTGTGGGTGTTTGAAAGCCCCCATTTACTGAGTTTAATTGCAGGATCGTAGCCCCAAGCATGGGTGGAATTCGACTTTCGTGTTTCATCCTATCGGTAGCCGTTATGCTGCCGAAATGGATCTAGAACACGTTTATTAGCTTAGTTTAGAAAGTAAACTAATTGAGAAACCTCATTTATCATAGCATGGACTCGCCTCCATTCGTCGACGCTGAGGAGATTTTAGTAGGTCTTGACGAGGTAGTTCACCCTCAAAAGAGGGTGACCCGGCCTTGTGAGGAGGTTCGAGAGCGACGTGCCGCTGCTGATCGGCGTCGCCAGGAGGATGTGGTCTTGGAGGCTCCTCCCAACTGGGACCCTAGGGTCCTTAAGTGGGACCTAGATCATCACGTCTCGGTTCGAGGGTGGCGTGGCATCATGAGTTTCTTACGCCTCTTTTTCATTCCCTCTTTTCTTTTAAGAACCGTCTTTTATTACCTTGGTTCTTCTTCTATTTTTTTAGGGTGAGTCTAGCTTGAGACTGTACGGTTTTGGTGACTTGCGGACCTGTTTTAGGAGCTTATCCGACGTGGTAAGGGACATTGTGGAGCTTTTCGGAATTGGCCGCGGGCTGACAGCTGTTCGGGACTTGTCGAGTCAGTCTGCTTCGTCAGCTTTCCTTCGCGGATTGCTGGAGTTTTGGTCAGATTCCACCAACACTTTTCACTTTCCGTGGGGAGAGATGACGGTCACCCCATACGACTTCTCTATTATTACGGGTTTCCCTTTTGTAGGCGATTTTGTAGTTATAGAGACCGTAGCGGGGTCGGACTCGAGAATAAGGGACCTCGTGGGGGATCGTCTAGCGGCGGTCCTTCATGTGTATCCTCAGATTTGTCCGTACTCGATTCTTGCCGACGAGTTGTCGGCTAATGAGGTTGATCGGCAATGCATACCTGAGCAGCTGGCTCGGATATACATTGCCCACATTCTTTCCGTCACTCTCTTGAGTGATCGGGGAGAGCGTTTCCCTATCGGGTTACTTACTTGCCTCTCAGACTTGGGGCAGGTAAGTAGCCTGAACTGGGCAGAGGTGTCGTATTCCCGTACGCTTAGAGCTATGGGCAGGGCGACTGATCACGGGTTAGATAGGTCGTTAAGCTACTACCCTAACCAAATTAATCATTTATAATACCTAAACCTACACTAAACTAGTTAGTGGCGAGTAAAGGGTCGAACCACTAGGGAAGCACGCTAATTCAACATCAAATATCACTAATGCAACAGTGAAAAGGGGATTGTTTTTGTTGGTTTTGTTGAGTAAGAACACTAACACTACAAATAAGCAAGAAAATGATGATTAAAATCAATAGAAAATGACGCTAGGGATACGGGGGTGTCCAATATGATTAGAACGAGGAGAATAATGGTGATTATTATGAAACATATGCCAAAGAACACAAGATTCTACCTAAACAACTCATTCTCATGCAATAGTCTAGGCAAATCAATGAAAGAGGTCTACACTAATAAAGATCATCCTCATGCATCCTATTAGTTACAATCAAATCAAGAGAATAAAGAAGAACAATCCATAAAACTCCACTTTAATAACTCATTCTCATGCAATCATTAAAATAGAGATGATCCTAATCTAGTTCAAATCACTTTCATGCATTTAAACTAGAAAACATTAAATAGAGTGCAACAATAATCCCAAGCTAATAAAAATCATGTCTTTCATCAATATATGGAATAAGTTCAATCCAACCATCATCATTCATCCAATATCAAATCATATCTTCCACCCCTTTCCCCTAGCTAAAAGTTTAGCCTAGAGAAGGGAGATTAAACATAATATCAGAACTAGAAATAAACTCAAAACAAAACATGATTAAAATCAATGAAACCAATAAAAACTAGATAAGCTAATAAGATTGACAAGAATAAGTAACAATAAAACAAATAAATAATACTAAAGGAAAGGAGAAGAGATTACTAAAGAAAGGAGTAATGAAAGATGAAAACTTGGATTCTTGCTTGATTGATGGAAGATTAAAACTTGAGCAAAGTTGAAAACAATAAAGGATGCTTGAATAACAATCTATTTTTTCTCTCTAGATTAGGCTCCCCCAAAAGTGTCCTCTATTACAAAGAGTCCCATCTATATATATGTGGCTCCCCCAAAAGAAAGATACTTGGACAACAAGGCGCAAAGAAATCAGAAACCCAGCCGTGCGCGCCCGCACACGACATATGCGCGCCTGCGCAGTAGGTGTGTGCGCCCTCTTAGCATAGTGCGCGGCCGCAACTTTGAGGGTACAGGAAAATCAAGCGTGCCCGCACAGTAGGCCTGCGCGCTTGCATATCAGGTCGCGCGCCCGCACAGAAGTCGCACAACAAGTCGCGCAAACTCTCTGGTTAGGCTCTATTTCTTCAGCCTGGCTGCGCGGGTTCTGACAGGGCTGCGCGCCCGCACAGCCAAAGGTGCGCGCCCGCACAGCACCGCGCACACAACAGTTAGCTTGGCTTCTTGATATCCTCTTTCTTTCGGCACATAATACCTACAAAATAAAAGCATGGAAATCAAAATAAAAACAAAGCGAGAAGACTAAGAAAAGGGAAGATAAAGGAGAAAAGAAAAGAGGAAGCAAAACTAAGTAAAAATGCTTAGAAAAAGGGCCAAACAAGTGCAAATGGGGGGAGAATCCTTAGAGAAAAAGGATAAAAGAGTGGCATAAATGCCACTCATCAGCGACCCGGGTAGTGGATCCTGCGGCAGTTATTGAGGTGCCTCGGATTTCCCTTACATAGCATGGTCGTATCCTTAAGGTATGTACCTTTAAATTTTCCTTTTAACTCACATATACATTTTTTTTTCTTTCTAAACCATTTTTCTTTTTGTTTAGGCTTGGGGATACTCGTACCTGCCTTTCTTAGCCCCCAGGGTGCTCGGGGCTGCTTGCTTTCCTATCGGCCATCGACTGGCCATGGTTAAGAAGAAGCGAGCTACTTCAGCCGGCGACTTTCGCCAGAGGATCCTTTCGGTGACTCGTGCGTCGGTGAGTATTTTGACAACACATGTGTTTTGGGTGTTTTTGTCCCTTGGGAGAGTTACATAATGAAGTCTGATCCGGCTGAGCTGTACCTGCAAAATAACAGAGACTCCGGGTGGTTGGAGCTCCGCCTTCGACGGTCAAGTTAGTAACTTGAAACGGAATAAAGAGAACGGAAATTTAGGTGGGTATCTGCTCGGATTCCAAGCTCATGTCTTTCTCTGATATAAGAGAATAACGGTGTAATAAATGATTGAATGTGTCCCCAAAATGGGGGAATATCTCCCTATTTATAGGGTCGTTGGAGAATGTGCCCCTATCTAGGTCACTTGACCTAGACTTTAGTGGGTTGTGCCGTTTTACGGCGCTCCTAAGGATTTGGGCCCTTGAAGGCCGCCATTTCAGAGGCATATTTGAGGGCGCCAAGTGTCAAGAGGATGTTGAGCCACATGGGCCATCTTGAGTTTGACACGTGGCGACCTCTCACTGGTCCACGTGTCTAGGGTAAAAATACCCTAAACATTTGCCCCTCACAGGTCGCACGTGCATATTACGTGGGGCCTGTGACATGTGTCCACCCTTCACAGGTGAACAGTAACGGGTAAAATTTTTGAATTTCAAATCAAAAATTTTCCCCCCACTTTCACTTTCTATAAATAGAAAGTTACCCCCCTCCTTTTCACACCTTACGTTCACATTGACTTTTTAGAGAGAGAAAAAGAGAGATTTCTCTGCTCCCGCCTGCATCGTAGCAAGTTTTAAGTTTCCGAGTGCTAGCAGTACATCACCCGGTTCACCGGCTGTAGCGGTTTTCAGATTTCCAGAGTAAAAGCAAGGTAACCGCCTGTACCATTTTAGCTTTTCTCCCTTTCAATTTGTATACCATTTTTTTCCGCCTGTATACCCGGCTTTTTTAAGAGAATATCAATGAGTTCTCAATCCTCCCACTCGGCACTGCCTATGACACTTAGCCAATCCCCTGGAACGGCTGAGTCTAGAACAGGGGGTGCCTCTTCTGGACTGTCGGAACCAATATGCTCATCTCCAAATTCCTCCCTCTCTGTGTCTGTGCAGGACACAATGGCCAGAACGAAACAAACGGTCAGACGGTCTAAAAGTCGGCGCACTATGAGAGTGCCAGTCGATGAGGTTTTCCCGGAAGGGGAACAGAGGGATTGGGAGGAGAGCGGATCAGACGAAGAGGCTCCCTCTACCTCCGGGAGCTCTGGAATAAGAGAGGTAGACGGCGAGGGAGCCGCCTCCTCTAATGACGCTGGTGGTGCTGAGGCCGACCAAGGATCAAGAGCCGAATCTTCCGGCTCCGACCAGGGTGATTTTGCGGCTGACTATCAGCAGCCGCCCAAGGTTGCTAACAATCCCAACCCCAAGAAGACCCGGATGCTGCCGAGTAACATTGCCCTTCTTAATAGCAGGTTCAGGGCCTTTAAAGAGAAGCATCCCTTTGGAAGGGGTTGGGAGGTTATTGTCCCTCCGGCTGATGCTGTGATGGCCTGGAGTGACGACATTGATCACGCATATGATTACTTCATCTGCTACAAGGCGGTTATCGAAGCCGGCCTCCGGTTCCCCCTCCACCCCGGGATTAGGAAAATCCTCAAGGGGTACGATCTGGGGGTTTGGTAGCTCACCCCTAACTCGTGGGTGAACATTCTAAGTTACGTCGCCGCCTGCGAGTTTCAAAACTTAAACCCCAGCTTTTCCGCCTTCGCTCATATGCACTACTTGAGCAAGGCCCCAGGCGGCCATGGGGCATGGTATACTCTGACTACCTTGCCCCAATATTTGATGACTTTGGGCAAAGTGTCCAAATGGTCCGGGTGAAAGGACAAATTTTACTTGATTTCTTCCCCCACTTTAAGACACAACCGGACACTGCGCCGGTACAACACCAAGCCGGCTCTTCTAGGCCAAAAATGCCCTCTCCTGGTGCTATCTACTAAGGCCCGGGAGCAAATAATAAAGCCGGGCTTTTTTGAGACAACACCTGAGCCCATGGGGGATGGGACTCACATAATAGTTCCCAAGAACTGGATCCCCCATCCGGACTTCTTCAAGGACGAGTGCTTCTTGTCCACCTGCGGGCTGAGTACAATGTTTCCCAGGGGTAGAATACTTCTCATCCGGAATGATTGTTATTTCATTTTTATTGCCAACTTGCCTTAATTTTCTCTAACTTGAAATTCTTGTTTTTGCAGAAGAAGCCTTGGGGATGGTTGACCAGGATAAAACTCCGGCTAAGTCCGCAGCGCTGCTGCGCAAGGAGGCGACACTCGCCAAAAAGGCAGCCGTCGAGGTTAAGGACTCGAAGAAAGGCGGAGTAAGACCGCCTAACTTAATGTGTTTGCATTTTTTTTAAAATATATATACCGGTTGGGTATACTTACATTTTGCTTCTCTCTCAAGAGTCCGTCAAGAGAATTCCACGATCATTCTCCAAGATGCTCAAAAGGTAAGGAGATGATCTGGAAAAGACTCCAGCTGCGAAAGTCGCCAGGATGGATCCCCCCAAAAACAAACATCTGCCCAATCTGGTCGTCCAACGACTGGGGGCAAATCCCCTGCTGTTCTGAAAAAACTAAGCGAAAGCTCAACGGATCCCCCCAAAAACAAACATCTGCCCAACGGATGAATGCTGACTACGCTGCTTCTATCTCACAAAGCACTACTTTTGATGCAGATCTAACTTCTGACCAGCCGGATCTTGCAAGCTTCGCAAAGCGGATGGTGAGGACCCTCACCCGGTCTGAGAAGAACTCCATACCTGATCTGCAGGTCGTGGACTTCGACCAGATAATGGGTTCTCTGGCTGAGGTAAAAAATCCCTTTACTTTGATATCTTTTGTCTTTAATTTGGCTAAGTAACTCACAAACCGGCTGTTATTGTCTCAAGCTATGGTGAGAGTGGACAGTCTCCGGGGCCCCTTCAGGCGGAAGCAAGAAGTGGTAAATGACGCCAAACGGAGGGCCCTAGAAAACCTCAACTTTGCTGAACATTCTGATTTTATGTGTAATTTAAAGATTAAAGTAGTAGAGTTGAAACAGGAGGAGCTGATCCGGATTTTGACGGCTGCAAACGATGAAGCTAACAGCCGGGCTGATGACCTTGACAAGAAGCTGAAAGATGCCAAATCAGATCTTAAGGCATTGGAGGATGCTGACAAGGAAAATGCCCAACTCCGGATAGACAATGACCGCCTAAAGGTCGAGATCATGAATCTGCGCAACAAGCAGTCGGATGAGCTGGCCTAGGAGCAGACCCGGCTGACTGAGGAGAATGAACGGGATAACTTGGCCAGGCTGAAGATCACCTGGGGCCTCCTTTACCCAGAAATAGACTTTAAGGTCTATAAGCTGAGGTATGATTACGCCACTGCGGTGTATGATGCCCAACAACTGGGTGATGCTCCACCGCCTTGCTTCAAAGACTGGGCTGCTGAGCAGGTATATGAAGTCTCTGATGATGAGGAGCCGGCGGATGATCATCACGAGGGCCAAGCCAGCCAGACTCAGCCGGAGAAGACTCCACCTCAGCCTTAGGCGAGCGTCCCCACTTTCTGCGGCAGTATGCCATTCTGTTTCTTTACCGGCTTGTATGCCGTGTATTGTTGTATCTTCACCAACTAAGGAGTTGGGTTAACATTTTATCTCTTTCTTTCTTCACCGGATGTGTCTGGTTAACACTTATTCTGGCCTTTGTGCCATTTTAAATATTAATGAAGTATTCCGACTCAGTCGGTGTTTATATATGTTTGTGTTTCAAATTTTTGATTTTGAATTTTGCATTATGTTTGCAATTCATTGGCAGGTTGCAGTCCGGGTGATCTTGCCCCTAGACGGCTGTGTGGTTGGTTTTATGTCAAGCTGATTGATTGGCTTGAAAACACTTGATACTAGGAGAAGTATGGAGTGTTTTTAGGTCAATCAATCACAATGGTGATTGCCCCAAACCAAGCGCACAGCCGGCCATAATAGCGGGTGCTTTGAGCTTCTTACCCAGGCGGTCAATTCCGTCTGGGGTTAACGCATAGCCATTACACAACCTTTTGCCCCAATAGGGGAAGTTAGTGCAACTTTGGAATAAATAACCTAAGTAAGAATTTCAGCCGATAACCGAATGATGCCTCAGGGCATCCGGTACTTAGTTAATCGTTCTTCCTAGATTATTCTGGTCAGACGACTATGAGTTGACCAATTTGGTCGTTTAATTTTTGCAGTCTGCGTGGATACGTAGAATCGACAAATAGTTTATTCTCTGCGACGATTGCACCCGCAGGGGTGTCGCCGGACGCCTTTGTCCATGTTGGGACAGGCGGTTTTATAAAATAAGCAACCATCTAGCCATATTGGCCTTTGGCCCTGTTTGAGACCGGTTATATAGCTACTAAGCGTTTTTGTGCTTAGTTTTTAATTGGATCATTGGCCGAGCATAATTACAACATTGAATTTACACTAAGTATCGAACTTAGTTTGTTGAACGAATAGTCCGTCTGAGTATTACCCAGGCGGTCCAACAATTATTAAATTACACTATCAAACGTAATTAAATAAAGAGTCCGTTTGGGCTTTACCCAGGTGGACAGGCAGTTATAATATTCAACCAAACTAAGTATCAAACTTAGCAGGTTAAACACAGGGTCCGTCTGGGTATTGCCCCGGCGGACGAACAATAAAAATGGCAAAATGTTTTGCAAAAGCCCGAGTTTTCATTAATTGACTTACTGTTTACAAAAATTATACATTCTCAGAAGTAGTACTTTTTTAGATTGTCTACATTCCAAGTGCTAGGCAGGCGACGACCGTCCGGAGTTTCCAGACGGTAGGTTCCGTTCCTGACTTCTTCATAAATCCGGTAGGGGCCTTCCCAATTAGGGGTTAGCTTCCCAGCCTCATTGGCCCTACCGGTTGCCTCCATTTTTCGTAACACAAAGTTATCCACTTTCAGGGGACGCTTGTGCACTTTTTTGTTATAAGCTCTGGTCATTCTCAGACGGTATATATCTCATGGCGCAGGGCAGCGTTGCCCCTGCGTTCCGGAAGGGAGTCCAATGCCAGCCGCATGGCCTCCCAATTTGCCTCTTCATCATAGAGCATAACTCTGAGAGTCGGCTCATAATGCTCAATGGGCAAGACAGCTTCAGCACCGTATACCATAAAAAATGGGGCTTCTTCAGTTTCCCCTTTAGCAGTGGTCCGGATGGCCCACAGGACATGAATTAATTCCTCTGCCCATAAACCACCGGCTCTTTCAATTTTCTTTTTTATGCCATCTGAGATGAGTTTGTCGAAGGCTTCAACTTGGCCGTTTGCTTAGGGTCGGCCGACTGATGCAAAACAATGTGAGATACCCTAATATCCCAACCAAGTCTTGAGCTGGGGGTCTCAAATTGAGGGCCATTATCAAACACCATAGACATAGGTACCCCAAACCGGGTGATGATGTTCTTCTTGATGAAGGAGATGACATCCTTTGTCTTGATGTTCTTAACCAGCTCAACTTCTACCCATTTGGTGAAATAATCCACAACCACCAAAATGTAGAGCTTTTCGCCTGGTACAGGCGTATATGGACCCAAGATATCCATGCCCCATTTGGCAAATGGGATTGGGCTGTAGATTGCCGTCAGATCAGTAGCCGGGCGGCGAATCAGTGGGCCAAACCTTTGGCACTTGTCACATATTTTGACTAACTCTTTGGCGTCTGCTTCAAGAGTAGGCCAAAAGTATTGCCACCTGGCTCTGACGGCTAAAGACCTCCCGCCTATATGAGAGGCGCAGTATCCGGCATGCAATTCTTCGAGAATTTCTTTCCCCTTTTCTGGGGTAACACACTTCAATAAAGGTTTGAGGAAACCTGCCTTGAAGAGTTCTCCATTTCTCAACTCGAAGTTTGCTGCTCGCTTTTTCAGGACGGCTGCCTCCTATGATGAATCAGGAAGCGTGCCGTTTGCTAAATATGCCTGGATGCCATCCATCCAGGTAGAGCTTTGGTCTAAGGTTCCAATGGGCTCTTCATGTATGCTTCTCTTTTCAAGAACTTCCCAAAATACCGACCGAGGAGTATCACAACAGGCGGATGAAGCCAATTTGGACAATGCATCCGCCTGGTTGTTATTTGACCTGGGCACTTGATTCAGACGGAATTCCTCAAGTGACCCAGTCTCTTCTTTGACTGCCTAAAGATATTTGATCATAGCCGGATGAGTTGCCTCATATGCTCCCTCATACTGGCTAACGACCAACTGTGAATCAGAATAGGTGTCAATTTTAGTTGCCCCTGTTGCCTTACACATGCGGATTTCGGCTAGCAGGGCTTCATATTCCGCCTCATTATTTGAGGCTTAAAACTTAAACCGCAGTGCATATTCAAATTTGTCCCCCTCAGGGGACTCATATATAATTCCTGCACCGTAGCCGTTCTTTGTTGAGCTTCCGTCTACATACACTTTCCAAACCTGGTCAAGATTATCCGATTGCACCGGTCGTGTCATTTTAACAATGAAGTCGGCAAACGCCTAACTTTTCACTACCTTTCTAGGTTCAAAAGTGATTTCAAGACTTTGCATTTCAATAGCCCATTTCAACATTCTGCTGAATGACTCCAAAGTAGACATTGGTCGCTTGAGGGGCTGGTCGGTGTAGATTACCACCTGATGAGCCAGGAAGTAAGGTTTCAATTTCTTGAAAGCCATATACAAGGCAAGGCCAAATTTTTCTACCATGGGGTACCGGAGCTCAGCATTTTTTAAGACATGGCTAATGAAATAGACCAGAAGCTGAACAACGTCTCTCTCAGCAAGGAGAACGGCACTGAGGGCATGATCTAAGACGGCTAAGTACATGTATAACACCTCCCTAGGCAGTGGACTCACAAGTCTTGGCAAAGAGTGGAGGTGTTCTTTTAGTCGTTGAAAGACTGCCTCAGCCTCATCCCCCCATTCAAATCTGGTCTTCTTCCTGATTGCTTGGAAGAAGTAAAGGCATTTATCACCTGACCGGCTGAGGAATCTCCCCAGGGCAGCCAGGCAACCGGTTAGTCTCTATGCTTCCTTGACAGTACGGGGTGACTTCATGTCAATCACCGCTTGTATCTTCTCAAGGTTAGCCTCTATCCCCCTTTGATCAATCAGAAATCCGAGAAACTTCCCAGACTCAACACCAAAGACGCATTCCTTAGGATTCAACATGACCTTATGCCGCCTGAGTGTGGTGAAGGTTTCTCGGAGATCAGCAAGGTGATCCGCCTGCTGTTTGGATTTGACTATCATGTCATTAATGTATGCCTCTACATTCCTCCCAATATGATTAATAAAGACAGTATTAATCATCCGTTGGAACGTAGCCGGCGCATTTTTCAAACCAAACGGCATCACCGTGTAACAGAATAGCCCCTGATCAGTGACGAAGGCCGTCTTTTCTTGATCTTTTTTCCACAGGGGTATCTGATGGAAGCCGGAATAGGCATCCATAAAACTCATCAAGGCATGCCCGGCTGTTGAATCGACCAGACTGTCGATCTTAGGAAGCGGATAACTGTCCTTGGGACATGCCTTTTTGAGATCTGTATAATCAACACACATCCGCCAGGTACCATTCGGCTTCTTTACAAGCACAACATTCGCTACCCAATCGGGGAAATTACATGGCCGAATGAACCTAGCATCCAACAGCTTTTTTACTTCGGCAGCTGCCGTCTGACTTCTTTCCTCGCCGTGATTTCTTTTCTTTTGCCGGATGGGCTTCTTTTTAGGGTCCACGGCGAGTTTTGTGGACAACAAGATCCGGGCTGACGCCTGGCATCTCTTCCACTTCAAAGGCAAAAATGTCTTTGAATTCTTTCAGCAGAAGGTGTAAGTCTGCACCTAACTTAGCAAAGGCAACCGTCCCAACCTTCACGGTACGCTCTAGACGACTATCGTCCAGAGGTATGTCAATATGCTCACCAGCCGGTTGGGGACGGAGCTCATTTGACCGTTCACCGGTCAGTGATTGCTATTTTTTCTCCTTCTTCACCTCCACCAGTATAGGTGCCTTTCTTTTCTATTCGGCGGCTGGTGGGGCAGGCGCTGGGTCAGCATCCTTGACATTGTCAAGGTCTATTGGTTCCTGGCCGCTTGGGGTTACAGTGTCTCTGACGGCTGAGAGATAGCACTCTCGGGCCGTCTTCTGATCCCTATTCAGGGAACCAACAGTGCCATCATCCCTCTCATACTTGATGAGCATGAGAGAAGGGATGATTACTGCCTTGGCTACGTTGAGGGTTGGCCTGCCAAGGATAATGTTGTAGGCGGTCAACTCCTCAACGACCAAGAATCTGACGACAATATGTCGTCCTTGGCCCTTCTCTTCCAGCCGGATGGGTAAGTCAATTCTTCCGGCTGGGTAGACCATCCCACCCCCAAAACCAACCAAGGGGTGGGTGACCGAATGCATGCTGCTGCACCGGAGGCTGATGATGTCTGATGAGCTGCCGGTGTCAATAAGGATTCTTCCAACCAGTTGGTTGGTAACCTTACATTTAATGACGACCGGGTCATCATGAGGACGGCGGATGCTGCCCAGTCCTTCTCAGTGATCAAGACGTTTGGGAAGGAGGTGCTTGCAGACGCCTGCTCCTCATCATCCTTACCCATCTTTCAAAGATGGCTCTAGGTGCCCCGGATGGTAGGGCCACCACTGGAAAACCCGCCTGCTATTGTGTAGACCGAGTCCTTGTCGGTATCCGAGCTAGTAGCAGGCTGGGGGTAGTCTTAGAGGACTGACCCTTATTCTTCTTCTTTGCCCCGGCTGGGGACTTAGAGATATAGGACTTCAGAATTCCTTTGTCAGCCAGACGGTCAAACGCCATTTGAAGGCTGAAACAGTCGTTGGTGTCATGGCCAACTTCCTCATGGTATCGGCAAAATTTATTTTTGTTCCTTGATTGAATGAAACTTTTCATTGGATTCGGCTTCTCTAGGGACAGCCGGTCCTTATTTCCATGAGGATGGAATTGCAGTCCTTGTTAAACTCGTACTTGGGGACGTACGGTTTAAACTCTTTCTTCTTCTTCTTCTGGGACGGCTGGTCAGAATCACTAACCGCCTAGATTTCTTTTCTCTTTTTGCTCTCTTCTTTCTTTTTAGCCATGAGGTGGTCTTCCGGAGTGGTGGTACCATCATAGGTACCAATCAATACATTCTTAACCTTTGCCGGCTAGGCCACCTCGGTTATCTCCCGGGTGAACGCATAAGGCTGTTCACCCAGGCGCAGCAGACGAAGCTGCCAGTCCAATGGCTGGACATTTGGATATGCCGCCTGACCTCCAAAGAAGGCCGGCTACATGAAGTGAAGGGGATACTGTCCGTAAGCCTGAGTAGGCACATACGGTACAGCTCCAATCATGTGAGGGCCAGAATGGACGGTATTACCGCCTGTCTGGCTCTCATGCAAGGAGGGTGCACTCCATGCAGAATTGTTGTTGAAGCTGTTAGGAAAGTTCAACGTTGAAGCCGACTCAGACATCGATTGGTTTCTCTTCCGGTTTATGATCTCCCGGGCATCAAGAGTTGATTTTTTACTTCTCACCGGCTGCTGAGTTCGGCGAGTGTTACTGGTGTCCTTCCTAGGAAGGAGAATTTTTTACCAATCAATGGTCCCGGCTGCCTTCTCCTTTGGATGAGGAATGGGCTGCCGGTTTCCGACTGACTTCCCCTTCTCTAGAGGAGTCTTCTTTGCCGAGTGACCTTTACTTGGGCCAGCCCGGATTTTGGTGATCAGCTCTTTAATTTCACCCTTGAAACTTGTCATGAATCGCATGAGTTCGTCTCGGGTGACAGGGGCTGATCCAGCGGCCGTTTGGGTTTCCCCATCCGACTGCCCAGTGGGTCGGCTTGGACCCGCCTGGGAGGCACCCCGCTCCAGAATATCTCTAGGCCGGATGCTCTTGAGTCTGAACGAGCCATCATCGGCTGTAAAGGTTTCGACCTGAGCATCCTCATCCTGCTGGTATGTAAAGACTTCTAGATCATCACCCAGACGGTTAGGGGGTGGTACAGACTCTTGAACCATCTTCGCGGTACTCTCCCCACAGACGGCGCCAAATGTTTTGGGTGTTTTTGTCCCTTGAGAGAGTTACGTCACGAAGTATGATCCGGCTGAGCTGTACCTGCAAAATAATGGAGACTCCGGGTGGTTGGAGCTCCGCCTCCGACGGTCAAGTTAGTAACTTGAAACGGGATAAAGAGAACGGAAATTTAGGTGGGTATCTGCTCGGATTCCAAGCTCAGGTCTTTCTCTGATGTAAGAGAATAAAGGTGTAATAAATGATTGAATGTGTCCCCAAAATGGGGGAATATCTCCCTATTTATAGGGTCGTTGGAGAATGTGCCCCTATCTAGGTCACTTGACCTAGACTTTAGTGGGCTGCGCCGTTTTACGGCGCTCCTAGGGATTTGGGCCCTTGAAGGCCGCCATTTCAGAGGCATATCTAAGGGCGCCAAGTGTCAAGGGGATGTTGAGCCACATGGGCCATCCTGAGCTTGACACGTGGCGACCTCTCACTGGTCCACGTGTCTACGGTAAAAATACCCTAAACAACATGTATATCTCTTTTCTTTTTTTTTTTTATTTTGTTTTGATGATATTCATGTGATTGTATTAGATCGATCTCCGTCCTTGGAGTTTGATCGTTGGAGTTCCTCAGGATATCCGGTCTGGCATGGTTCGTTGCCAGTTCCGGGCTCTCTACTCGGGACTTTTAGTGCTGCAGAGGACGGACGCTCGGTTTTTAGGCGAGCGCGTTCTCTAGCAGCATTCGTCAGAGGAGCTTGTGGTCCCCTGGTCCGGATGCTACGTCCGGATTTGCTGTTGGCCGTGGATCGAGCTTAGGCGATCCTTGGTTATCCAGCGGATCAGCTGGTGTTGCCGGATGCTTCCTATCCGGCTTTTATATCATCCAGGCTGACTCCTTTCCCAGCTTTTGTTCCGGTTAGTATCTCGATTCTCTTTTTTTGTTTATATATATTCGGAACTTCGACCCTATTTTTTTTACCTTTTTATTTATTTTTTTTTTATTTTTTAGCGGGTCGAGCTAGGTGGTTGGGTGCCTCCTTCAGCGGAGATCACGTATACCGATGCTGTTGGATCGGTAATTCGTGAGATCCTTCCAGCAGCGGAGGATGATGAGGGGATACCGTTTATTCCGGAGACGGTTGAGTCGGTATGTGCTTTTGTATATGTACTTAAAATACTTCTATTTTTGTTTCATTTACATTTATCTATTAACTGTCATTATATTTTTTTTTGGAACCGGTTCCACGGGAGACCGTGAACGGCATGGTGAGCACCTTTCGTGCTTTCAGAGCTGCTTATCGGAGAGCCCTCGTGACTTTGTCATGCCGTGATCATCGGATGATTGCGGTAAGTTTTATTTATATATTTTTTTTGACAAAGTTATTACATTGCATGTATTAATCTTCGGTTTGGGATTTTACTGGATGTACAGCAGCCGTCTAGCAGTCGCAGAGCACCCTGAGCCTTTTTGTACACATTTTATTATTATTACTTTTTAGGAAACATTGTACATAGATTTCTTGTTTTTGTTGTACATATGACACACATTTTCTTTTTTTTTTTTGTGTATATGTCATATTATTATTAATTTGTTTCCATGTGTACTTAAAAAAAACAAAAAAATTTCCGAGGGAGGGAAAGGGTTCCCGACTTACCCCCTCTCGAAAAAATAACAAAAGAAAGAAAGGAAAAGGAAAGAAAGAGAGAAAAAAGAAAAAAAAAAGAAAAAAAAAGAAGACAAGAAAAAACAAAAATAAAATAAAATAAAATAAAAAGAAAAGGAAATAAAGAACACAAGAGTTAGCAAAAGTCAAGCACATTATTAGTCTTAAGATTTCGTTAAGATTCCGTTATTATGTTAGTCAAAATACAAAAATAATCCTAAACCACATGTCGCGACAGAGGAGACGCGCGCATCTGAAGGAGTTACGCTGCGATGTCACGCGCAACTTCATGAGTTGCGCGCGCCAACTGTTTCTAAACTTATCTTTGGGCCTATTTATGCATGGTTTCATATAGGTTTCTGATTATCTCGCATTCATTCGCTTAGTAATTTTATAAGAACTAATAGAAATAATCTCTCTAAATTCTTATTTTCTTTTTCTTTCTTTCTGTTTTTTTTAATATTGAACAATGGTAATATCCTTTGAACAACGATTGAAGCAATGGGTCACCTCCCTTTCAAACGAGGACAAACTAGCTGTCAAAATTTATCACCTAGATCCTCTATTGAACTATATGTAATTAGTGATTAATTTTGACTTCCTTCATGTCGCGGTTAACCATTGGGATTCCAACCCCATCTTTTCTTAATTAAAGGGGACGAAATTATTCCCCTTCCTGGTGAGTTTGAGGCCTTTCTAGGCTTCCCTACAAATACTCTCCCCGTGACTTATTCGCCTCCATTGTCAGATCCCAAACCTGTATTCCAAAGATTTTTCGGTTTGTCTGACAATGACATGACTAATATTGGAACTGATGAAGGTGTGAATTTAATTCAATTTATTGAACATTTCGTCGCCCCTCGTGACAACATGACTAAACAACGCTTTAAAATTCGTGCTTTATGTTATTGTCTTGTTGTCAACTGTTTACTTAGGACAGGCAAAGAATATGGAGACTATTCCATGGTGTCTGTAGTTGAGCAAATAGAGGGATGTCATTCACCCGCTCCTTTGGCTTTGGCGGAAACCATTCTATGCTTGAATTGCCTTAGAGGAAATCCTAATGAAAATGGCTTCACGGGGAGTCTACTCCTATTACATGTAAGTTTTTTTTTTCGTATTTTGAGCGCATGTTAAGGAGTTGCGCTAGCACTGCTAGCGCAATCTCCTATGCTGCACGCGGATGGCGCGCGCAACTTCCCAAGATGCGCGCGCCACCTGCTCGTGTAAACTCGCAAACTGATTTTTTTTTTTACTTTTTTTTTTAGATTTGGCTCATGGAGTGTTTACGAATAGTCGACCTGCCACAAAACATTGAGGCCAATGGAGTGTGGACATTCCTTGGACGTCAAATCCATTACAAGCATAAGAATGAAGAGGAGTGGACGTCGTTCTTTTGTCACGAGGTTCCTAACATACGCTTTGTGATTCCTTAGTGGAACATAAATAGTATGGTTGGGAGTAGTCACAATTGCCCTTACATTAGGCTTTTAGGCCTGTTTAGCGCTACTTACATCTTTCCTTACAGGGTAATGAGACAATATGGGATGAAACAGATTATACCCCCGCAAGATTGTGACGCACCCACGGATGTGTGTTTTAGACCCGAGCGAATTTTCCGTTGGATAGAGTATTGGTCAAGTCTTCCAAGATGGGTAGTACAAAATCCTACTGCGAGCATTGTATTATCTTCCTTATATAAGGCTTGGATGAATGCGGCGAACAAGGGCGAGTTAAACAAAGCCCGTTCTCAATATCAAATTGCCACAACTCGCAATCCACCTAAGACTCTAATGCATTCGACCACCACCACTCCTCCTAGTGGTCAAAACAAAGGAGTGAGAAGAAAGTTGGACTTCTCATCTCCTATGGCGCGTTCGAAGGAATCCAAAATGAAAGCTCCTTCCTAACCCGCACAAAAAGGCGTGATAATCAAGGAACCTTCGCAACAAACCCGAAAAAGGACTCTAACAAAAGCTTCCGAAAAAGGAAAAAGGGTTGAAAATGCTCATATTCCCAATTTGAAGAACAATGTATGGGTCAAGAAGAAGAATGTAGGGGAGAGTTATAAGGTTTCTGAAAATACTGTGATGAAAACTACTCCTCCATTATCCGTGACAATCGGGGATATAGTGAAGCCTTAGAATGTTACACAATTTTATTATGTTTTTTTTTTTTAATAAAGTGTAATCACTACTATGCCTCTTTTTTTTTGCTTTACAATTTAGTTTAACAATGTCATTTCTATATATTTTTTTAAATGAAATAAAATGAGCTTTATATTTCGATATTTTGATATGACCGAATCTTATAGATTGCCTACTTATTCGCATCACGAAATCAGGTCATTGCGTAGTTCTTTTTTCTTTAAATATATATTTTTTTATTTTTTTTCTTTAACTTCTTAGGTAAAAGTTAAATGAAAAAGATAATCAAACTTTGTTTAATAGAGAGTTAAATCAAAGTTAAATTTTTTTTTTCCGAGTATATGTTTATGTTTATGAAACGCCCTTCTTTCATTGTAAGTAGAAGTTACAACTTCGTTAAAAAAAAAAAGTTCGGGTTCGCAGTTTGATAAACAGGTGTCGCGCCCAACATCTGAGGTTGCGCGAGCATGTCGTGCGCAACTTAATCAGTTGCGCGTGGTATTCGCGCGCAACTATTTCAGTTGCGCGCGACACCTGTACTACGAGTGTTTCGAAATTTTTTTTTGCTATTTACCCCACCCCCCCTAAGTGTGAAGATTTTTTTTCGTGAAGTTCGAAGAAAATCTGAACACTTAGAATGGTTTATTATTCTTGAATTACCCCCCAAGTGTTATGTATTTTATCGTGTTGTTCGATAAAATGCATAACACTTAGAATCTTTTAGTTGAATGCTAATTTAAAGTTGGTTGTATGAATGAACGAGTAATCCGGATTTCATATGTAATATTTTTTAAGTTGATCAATGTTTATTAATTGGCGAATTTCATCTCCTCTAATGTCCATTAATCTGACGGCTCCTCCTGATAGGATTTCAATCATGCGGTAGGGACCGATCCAATAAGGTTTAAATTTTCCTCTTGGATCAATAGGTGGACCCCTAACCTCCTTTAGTACAAAGTCACCTTCTTTTATGTTTCTAGGTTTTACCCTTTTATTAAAATGACGCGCAATGCACCTTTGGTAGACTTGTACATGATGCAAAGCTCTTAATTATCGTTCATCGAGCAATAAGAGCTCTTCATACCTCACTCTTACCCATTCAGCTTCCGGCAGCTTACATTCGAGTACGATGCGTAGGGATGGTATTTCCAGTTCGACTGGTTGAACAACGTCCATTCCAAAAACTAAGGAGTATGGAGTTACCCCTATTGATGTTCGTATAGACATTCTATAACCCCATAGTGCAAAGTGTAGTTTATTCGGCCAATCTTTATAATTTTTAGCCATTTTCTTAATGATGATTGTTATATTTTTATTTGCCGATTCTACAACTCCATTCATTTGCGGTCTATATGGGGATGAGTGATGATGTTTTACTTTATAACGAGTTAAGAAGGTCTCAACTTCAGCTTTGAATTGTGATCCCTGATCACTAATTAGTTCGTGTGGAACTCCATATCTACAAAATATGTTTCATTCGAGAAACTTTGCGACATGTTTAGAATTGATATTAACGTTAGAAGCAGCCTCAATCCACTTAGTGAAGTAGTTGATGGCTACTAATACGTACTCGTGCCCTCCTGCTCCTGTTGGAGAGACCTTTCCAATTATGTCAATTCCCCAAGTTGAAAAGGGCCAAGGGGAAGTGAGATTATATAGTTCAGATGGTGGAAGGTGTTGTAAATTAGCAAACATTTGGCACTCTGGACATTTCTTGACATATTGTATGCAATCATGTTTCATATTGGACCAATAATACCCTTGTCGTGAAATTACTTTTGTGAGCATTTTACCATTCATGTGAGGTCCACAAACACCTTTGTGAGTATTCTCCATAAGGCGTGTGGTTTCGGGTTGGTCTATACACAACAAACTTTGACCATTAGGTCCTTTTTTGCATAATTGGCCATTTAATAGACCGTATTGTGTCGTATGTGTTCGTAAGGCTTGTTGGTCTTTCGATGAAGTATTTTCGGGATATGTGCCATGAGTAATATATTGGAGGATATGATCATACCAAGGATTGTTTCCTTCGATGTCATTTATTTCCTCTATTGCGTTGCAATATGATGGTTCTTTTCTTCTATCAACGCATAATGGCATCATATTTAAGTGATCTGGAATGTTGATCATTGAGGCTAATTTTGCTAGCGCATCGGCAAATTGATTATCATCCCTAGGGAGATATTTGAAGTCAATATGTTCAAAATGCTCGATGAGTTGCTCTAGGTGTGCTTGGTATAATATCATTGTGGAGTTCTTTATTTTCCATTTTTTCAGTATTTGATTTATAATCATACTGGAATCTCCATATACCTCTAATTTTTGCACACCTATGCTAGCTGCTGCTTCTAATCCAATAATGCACGCTTCACATTCCGCGACATTTTTAGTAACCTCGAAGTCTAATTTTACAAAGATTGGAGTATGTGCTCCCTTTGTACTTATGAGTAACACTCCTACGCCATATCCTTTTTTGTTGGATGCACCGTCAAAGTACATTACCCATTTTTCATCTTGTGTCATGAGAATCTCTTCATCCGGAAGATGAGTAGTTTCTCCATGACTTGTTTGAATTGGATGTTGAGCCAGAAAGTCGGAAATTACTTTTCCTTTCATTGATTTTTCTGGAATATATTTTAACTCAAATTCGGCCAACATCACCAACCATTTGGATATTCTTCCTTGTATAGGTGGTTATTTAAACAAATACTTTATTGGATTTTGTTGAGAAATCACATGAGTGGTGTGTGGTAGCATATAATGTTGTAATTTTTTTGTTGCCCACACTGATGCTAGACTTGTCTTTTCTAGATTGCTATATTTTGTTTCATATTGGATGAATTTTTTACTTATGTAATATATTGTACGCTCGACTTTTTCTACCTCTTGTGCTATTATGGCTCCTGTGGCCGTGTCTATAACTGTTATGTATAGCCTAAGAGGTAGTTTGGGTAGTGGTGGTGCTAAAATTGGTAGACTTTTGAGATAATCTTTGATTTTCTAAAAGGCCTTTTGGCATTGATCGTCCCATTCATGTTTCTCTTCTTTTTTCAATTTTTTGAGTATTGGCTCACAAGTCATAGTCAATTTGTTAATAAATCTACTAATGTATTGCAATTTACCAAGGAACCCCCTAATTTCTTTTTCTGTTTGGGGGGAGGCATGTTAACAATTGCCTTTATTTTAGAGGGATCAATCTCAATACCGCGAGTGCTTACTACGTATCCGAGTAACTTGCCAGAAGTTACCTCGAAGGCGCATTTTTGTGGATATAATCGCATGTTATAATAATTTATGCGAGTGAAAAATTTGCGTAAAGCTTTTATATGTCCCATTCTATCTTTGGACTTTACGATCATATCATCCACATACACTACTATTTCTTTATGCATCATATCATGCAAGAGAGTCGTAGCCGTTCTTTGGTACGTAGCTCCTGCATTTTTTAAACCAAATGACATGACTGTATAGCAATACGTCCCCCAAGGGGTAATAAAGCATGTCTTTTCTTCGTCTTCTTTTGCCATTAAAATTTGGTAGTAACCTACGTATCCATCTATAAGGATAACGTCGCATGTTTAGCCGTGTTATCTACCAATATATCAATATGTGGTAGAGGAAAATCGTCTTTAGGGCTAGCCTTATTAAGGTCCCTAAAGTCGACACACATGCGAACTCGTCCATCCTTTTAATGGATTGGGACGATGTTCGCTACCCATTCTGGATAATTACATACGCGAATGAAACCTGCGTCCAATTGTTTTTGTACTTCTTCTTTTATTTTTAGTGCGATGTCAGGTTTCATTCGTCGAAGTTTTAGTTTTACCGGTTTAGAGGTAGGGTTCAAGGGAATGGTATGTTCTATCTATTCCAGGCATGTCCTTGTATGACCAAGCAAACACGTCTTCATTCGAATTCTTTGAGCGTCGATATAAGGGTCGATCGCTCTTCTGGATTTAGAGTTAAGCCAATTTTGACTTCTCTTTTGTTTTCATTAGTTCCTATATTGATTGTGTCAGTTTCTTCAATGATAGGGTTCTTTTGTTCTCGTTCATTCATTAGTTCAACCAACTTATTAATGTTATCATCTTCATTAGATTGATTATTATAGCATTCAAAAGATTCAAAAGAAGGCATATACTCGGAAATAGAGCTCATATTATTAGAATCAAAAGAAAGTACATTAAGAGAAGAATCATTTTTGGGATCTTCATCCTTAGAACTAGAAAATAAAGACTCAGTAATGGCCACAAGGCCTAAATTTTCAGCTTCCCTAGAGTCTATAATAGATTCGTCGTCCGATTCTTCAAACATCTTCCCTTCGCCTGTGACGATTTCTAGCCTATCGCCTTTGTGATTGGTCCATTTGAAAGATTTCTTCCATCCATGCTCCAAGGTTTCATTAGAAGGGGTGATCAATGAAGTTGGGTCAAAAGCTTCATCCTGGATGGCAATTTAATTGGTCATTGTAGCGACATGATTTTGCTCTAGTCCAAATAGCAAGTTGAATTCTTGCCTATTATAGCACCCTTGAGTTGGGTACTTTGATTTAACGATACTAAAATCCTCATCCAAGAAGTAGCAATCGTGAAATATTTCGAATCCAGGCTTCTTGATTCCTTCCAAAACCAATGGTTCTGGAAAGTCATAGCATTGGTAGTCTTCTCCCTCCCTAATGAATTGTCCATTAAGGGTTTGTTAATGGGATGGGAGTAAAGTGACTATCCCCTTGTTGTTGTCATCTCTACGTGCCTTTCTTTTCGCATCATGAGACTTCAATTCTTCTTTAGTTCGTTTGTATCCTAATCCAAAGGAGAAGCTTTTCTTTGGGATAGGAAGTAAGAAAGATTTCTTCATTCCTATTCCCAAAGGCATTCAAGGAAAGTAACTACTCTTAAATAAGATGTTGTTTACTATCTAGGTGGAATATGGATCAAGCTTGAAAGGTTCTTCCAAGTCTTCTTCCATTTCTATTGTGCAGATTGGATCCGTGGCGAATCCCCACATGTCCTCTTCATAATTGTCATGGTTTATTTCTAGGAGTGATTGATCGTTTATTGCTATTTTTAGTGGAGAAGCATGTATAGTCATAGGAAGCCCTTGATAGTTCAACCTAATCATTTGATGAAGTGAGGATGGTATTGCACCAAGCTCATGTATCCAAGGACGTCCAAGTAGAAGGTTGAATGTAGGTTTTATGTTCATAACATGGAATTCAACCATCTTTTGTATTAGGCTTGTGGTAATTTGTAGCTTAACATTTCCACAAACCTATCTTCTCGAGTTGTCATAGGCCCTAATGCTTTGTGTTGTTGATTGAAAATATTTTTCTCGATTAAGGCCTAAATATTTTGCAATTCGCAATGGGCATACGTTTACAGCTGACCCATTGTCTACCAAAGTTAGAGGGATGTTATATCCCTTGCACCCCACAGTTAAGTATAATGCATTGTTGTGGGTAGTGTCTTTTGAAGGCAAATCATCATTAGTGAAAATGATTGACTTGTCAGATTTCTCGCTAGTAAGCAAACTAACGAGATCTTGAGGGGTTGTGTCCGTTCTAAAAGACAAAGCCGTTAGAGCGTTCATAAGGGAATTCCTATGTTCTTTAGAAGTACTTAGGAGTTCCCAAATGCTAACATTCGCCTTGGATTGGCAAAGTTGTTTGATCTATGGATCTTCCACCTCAAGAGGAGGTGATATTGTATTTTGTACTTGACCTTGATTTTGCATAGTCGAAGATCCAATTGGTGGTGGTGCCTGGTAAATTCGTCCCGAACGAGTTAAATGATCTATCTCGTTTGGATTAGTTGTAGGACTTATGAACCAACTTTCTTCTAGAGGCTTTGAGCGTGCCTCCATTTCAAGATGTTCCATGAGTTGAGCTTGATGCCATTGTTCATTCAAGGAGATATTTGATAAGTCTTGTGACTTCCCCAAGAAATGATCCCAATCAAGCGCTCCATTTGTTTCATTTTGTAAACAAGATGGAGGTGGGACGGCGACATACTTAGAGATATATAAGTCTTGAAAGTCGTCGTCCCATAGCCCACATACTTCATTAGTTGCCCCTAGGAGTATTGTGGGTAGAGGTTCTCCTATAGGTGTGATGTAGTTCAATATATGGATTGAACGTATCGCTTCCCATATGGTCCTCATCAATGTGAAACACCCCCAAGGGGGACGCATTATTGTTTGGTTTAGGCGTGGGAATTCTCCCATCGTTTACCAAATCCTGTATTTTATGTTTTAAGACAAAACAATGTTCAGTGTCGTGTCCATTGCCTCTATGATAAGCACAATAAGCATTACCATCCCAATTAGGAAACCTTCTTTCTGGTGGAGTGGGTGGTGTTGGTCCTGTTGGTGCAAGTAAGCCTTTTTCATTTAATTTTTCTAACAGTTCTTTATAGCTTACAGGAAATGGAGTAAATTTTCTTTCTTTTGTCCATCTTTTCCTAGGATCATTATATTGATTTGTGTTGTGGTATTGCGTGGAGGTCGGAAATACATCAATAAAGGATGATGAGCCATCATTCCCCTTATTGTAGTTATTTTTAGGTTGATGATGATGATGAGGCTTATTTGCTTTTTCTTTAGCAAGATCATCTTCATTCCTAGTAGCCACGGAATAGACCTTTTGGAAAGTGTCTAAACCAAGGTAACATAGATGCTTGTTGTACTTTTCATGACAATTGTCAATAAACTTTTGTACTAGATCGAGTTCGGGAGGCCTTTGGGCAAGGTGGGCCGCCTTTTCTCGCCATCTACCATAGAAAGCAAGGAAACCTTCATCGTCGCCTTGCTTAAGAATTTCGAGTTCACGTAGAGTGGACTTGAACTCTACGTTACTCTCATATTGGGTAATGAAAGCCGAAACTACATGTTCCCATGTTACTTTTAATTTTGGGTCTATCCCATAGTACCACTCTTTTGCGGTTGGGTCTAGAGACAAAGGGAAAGTCAAAGCGTAAAGCTTATGATCAACCCCCTTTAGTGCCATGGTGCCAGTAAAACACATTAAATGATTTTGTGGATTATTGGTCACCTTGAATATTGGTAAGTCCGTAGCTACAAACTTTTCCGGTAAACCAAGTCCTGCGGGAGGAGCAAACTTTTCAGCGTCAAAGTACTTGTTCCCTATTGTAAAACGAAGAACTAGCTTCTCTAACGACTTTCCTTTAATGGATAATTGTTCCATATTTTCTTGTAAGGCTAAAGCTTCAGCATTTTTCTTACTAGCCTTTTCAATTTTCTTAATTCTCTTTTCCTTGGCTTCTTGAGCCTTTTTTTCTCTCAAACGAAGAATCTCATCTTGAAGTTCTTGTATGGTAGACATCATTATTGGACTAGGACTAGTTGTCGAAGGAGAATGGTTTGAAAGGGTTGGATCTTTAGGTGGTAAATGTAGAAGGCGAGCGCCCGGGATTCTTCTTTCCCAAGATTGGAAACCGGCCCTAAAGAAGTACGAAAGGAGAAGTAAACCAATATTCTTGCTTCACTAGTAGAAAAATTGCATTTGGCACCCCCCATATGGCACCGGTTCAGCCCAAACCGGTGCCAAAAATCGGCCTAAAATTGGGCGGGTTTTTAAAAAAAGGGAAAAGGCACCGGTTTGGGCTGAACCGGTGCCTAAATGTAAAATGGCACCGGTTTGAACCGGTGCCAAATGAACCGGACCCAATTAAAAAAAAAAAAACGCGGTATACCTCTTCTCCTTCCTCTCTTTCTCTTTCTCTTTCATTTCTTCTAACTGTTTCATTCGACCTTCAATCCTTCCTCTCTCTCCCTCCACCACAGTCGCACCTTCACCGGCGGCCACCAGGGGTTTCGAAAACCGGTCGCGCGCCTTCAATCCTTCCTCTCTCTGTTTTCCCTTTCTTTCTCTTTCGAAAATAAACCACCGCCCTAAGGTTGCTCCACCACCTAGCCGCGCCACCCCCCTGAGGCTCCTCCACCACCGAGCCGCGCCACCAGCCTGAGTGTCCTCCTCCATTAGCCGTGAGTGCCAGCTAGCTGCTGCCCTAATTTTCTCCTCCACCACCTAGCTGCGCCACCCCCCTGAGGCTCCTCCACCACCGAGCCGCGCCACCGGCCTGAGGGTCACCACCGAGTCTCCTCCTTGCTGCTGCCCTAATTGTCTCAAGGTACATTTTTAATTTTTTTTTTTTTTACATTATTTTCCAATTATATAATTATATATATTAATTTGTTTTGCATTTTGAACCATTGTTAGTAAATTAAAATTTAGGTTTGAATATAATTTTTCTCAAATTTAGGTTTGAATATAATTTTTCTCAAGTTCTAAGTTTTTGGGTCAAATTCATAAAAAAAGGCCATTTTGAGCCGAAATGGCTACTCACTTGCCTATTTTCTTCATTTCTCAACTTATAAACTCCTTGCATCTCAAAACAACTCATAATCACATATTTATAAGTGTTTGTCATTTCAAATTACATAAAAATCGCCAAGTTCTATGTTTTTGGGTCAAATTCATAAAAAAAAGCCATTTTGAGCCGAAATGGCTACTCACTTCCCTATTTTCTTCATTTCTCAACTTATAAACTCCTTGCATCTCAAAACAACTCATAATCACATATTTATAAGTGTTTGTCATTTCAAATTACATAAAAATCGCCAAGTGCCTATTATAAGTGATTGTGAGTTGAAACTTATTATTTCCCAAACTATTTCAGATTTCCAATGGAAGCAAAACTTCAAAGAGAAAGAGGGTGGAGAAGCCTAAAAGAATTGATCAACCTAAGAAGAAGCTTAGTGAACAACAGTCCAAGAGTGAACAAGCGTCGAAGTTGCACTCTTCGAAAGGTTCACCCATGCCACCTACTCCAATTGTTGAAGACATTGTTCTTCAATCGCTCTCTACTGACATGACCTTTCTTCACAACCGTGCTTGTCATTTGGTCGATCCCATGGAAGTTGCACTTCCTAAGGCAATGTTCCACTATGATGAGGATGCAATTGCATGGATCAGCAAAGAAGATGTGAAGGAATTTCTACGTGGTGCAAAGCTTAACATTTCCCTCATTCAAACATTCATGAGGTAACTTCAATGCCTACATAAAGTTCATACTTTTCTCAAGTTATTCAAATTGATGGTGATTATCCTACATCTGATAAATTAATCAATGTTCATGCACGCAGAGCACTACAGGAGCACTTAACTGACACTGATTCTCCGTGTAAAGTTGGGTGGTTATGCCCCGAGCAGTTATCCACTACTAAAATCATAGGCAACCCCCATGACGTGTTGTACTATGTTGAACAGAGTATAAGGGAATCAACGCGTGCGGGAGACAAGTTCATATTCGCCCCATGTTATAGAGAGTATGACTAATTTAACCATGTCAAATTCAATCGATTTGGCCTCATTATATGTTGACTCCTAAATATTAATTACCTTGTCTATTATGAACTTATGTAGGGAGCATTGGAGCCTCATGGTGATTTGTAATTCCACTAACACAATTTATCACCTTGATTCAGCTCGATCATCGAAGAAGTGGCTCGTGAAGTCTATATTGCAAAAGTAAATATATATAGCAACCTATAGTGATGATTATTGCTAATAATAACTAATTTAGTAATCATACGACTAATCAAATTTGATTGTATTTTTTATACTACAGTGTTATGAAGAAGTTACATTGTCGTGCTCCAAAGGGTCCAACATGGAAGACACCGTTGGTAATTTACATGATATTATTGTGATTATCTTGAAAATCTATGGTAGTAAATATTTGCTCATTTCCTTTGCATGTTTCGCTGATGTGATTTGTTTGTCATATGCTAGTGCGCACAACAAGAGAATGGACTTGATTGTGCTTTGTATGTGATGAGATTCATGCTTGACATTGTGACTAATTGTACGGACACTCAACAGCTTGATGAGGTAAGTCCTAAAATTTCTTGAAATGCTATATTGATGTGATTTCTAGCCTTAGACACCTAATATTATCCAACAATGACATGTTATGAGAAACAAAAAGGCTATTTCACAAGAAAGGTAGAAAATGGGTTGAATAGAAGTCATATGGGCCATATTAGGGCCATTTTGTGTTAATATGCTCTTTTGATGTGATTTCTTTCCTTATACACCTATAACTAGATAATATTGACATGTTATGAGATAAATAAAGTTCATTTAATAAGAAATGTAGGAAATGGGCAAAGTAAGGTCATATAGGCCATATTCGGGCCATTTTGGGTAAAAACCGTCATAAACCTTAATAAAATGCTCTCCTATACAATTTTAGGGCTTACACACATACAAATACCCAACATTGACATGTTATGAGAAAGAAATAGTTCATTTGATAAGTAATGTAGAAAATGGGCTACATAGAAGTCATATAAGCCCTATTTGGGCCATGTTGAGTAAAATGCGTTGTTGAACTTCTTGAAATGCTATATTGATGTGATTTCTAGCCTTAGACACCTAATATTATCCAACAATGACATGTTATGAGAAACAAAAAGGCTATTTCACAAGAAAGGTAGAAAATGGGTTGAATAGAAGTCATATGGGCCATATTAGGGCCATTTTGTGTTAATATGCTCTTTTGATGTGATTTCTTTCCTTATACACCTATAACTAGATAATATTGACATTTTATGAGATAAATAAAGTTCATTTAATAAGAAATGTAGGAAATGGGCAAAGTAAGGTCAAATAGGCCATATTCGGGCCATTTTGGGTAAAAACCGTCATAAACCTTAATAAAATGCTCTCCTATACAATTTTAGGGCTTACACACATACAAATACCCAACATTGACATGTTATGAGAAAGAAATAGTTCATTTGATAAGTAATGTAGAAAATGGGCTATATAGAAGTCGTATAGGTAATATTTGATTAAATACATATTTTTTGCCTAATTAATTATTTTTAAAATAATGTTTTTGTATTTCAAGTTTTGCAAGGTCCAAAAGGATGGTCCGTTGACAATCAAGGAGCTTAATGAAGTTCGTGACATGTTGGCGTCTTTCATCACCTTCAACATGTAAATGGCATGCATTGTAATTGTAAATTATTTATGTTAACTTTTGAATTGAACTATATATAACTTATTATTCATTATATATGTGTACTTACTATTATTTGTATATATGTAAGCAACTTTTTTTTTTTTTGTATTGCATTTGGGAATATTTATTTCTATATATATATATAATTGAATTCTTGTATCTAATATTATTTTTGTATATAATAATTAATAATATTATTATTAATAATAAAATTATTAATTATTATATTTAATATAATTGCTGGAATTACAGGGTATTATTATTGCAGGTTTTTTGTAAAAAATATTAATGCACGATGGAAAAAAAAAAAAAAGAAAAAAAAATATATATATACAAAAGGCACCGGTTAGGCAGGAACCGGTGCCTAAACTATCCACCACCCAAAAAAAAAATGGCGGGAGAGCAGTATTAGGCACCGGTTAACCGGTGCCTATTCCACCCTATGGCACCGGTTAACCGGTGCCTATTAATCCCTATGGCACCGGTTTTGAACCGGTGCCAAATATGGGGTTTTTGGCACCCCTCAAATAGGCAGCGGTTCAAACCGGTGCCTTAGACCGGGTTTGAACCACTGCCTAATGCGTTTTTTCTACTAGTGCTTAGAAGGGGAAGAAGGAAAAGAAAAAAAAAAATGACGCAAGATATATTCGAACGGATAACATTGCCCCCAACAATACTAGAATAAAGATATCGTTTTAACGAATCAACTTTGAGTTGTGCGCGGATGTCGCGCGCAACCAATTTTCTTGCGATGGGTATTGGCGCGCAAGTCTGTGAGTTGCGCGCGCCACCTGCTCGTATGACTTCTTTTTTTGTTCGAGCGTTTTTTTTTTTTTTAATTTTCCCTTCTTTTTTTTACATCGTTCTTTTTATTTTATTTTTTTTATTTTTTTATTTTTTATGTTACCCGTTGAATATGACTCTAAATTATCTATCCTATCACGTTGCATATAGTCATGTAATCACATAAGCATGCCAGAAGTTATAATCCACATATTGCCATTCTAATGTCGAAAAGGCTTGGGTGTCCAAGGTACCATATCTTAAGAAATGACGCACAAATCAGTCACACAACGAGTTGACTCATGACATCGCTCTCCAAACGTTTTGTTGGTGATATGGGTGGGATGATTGTTATTGATTTCGGGATAGAAGCCTGGTGTTGGCAACCCCTAGTCAATGAGCCAATCCCCATGGTTTAAGTGTGCTATACTTATGCATGATGCAATGTTACCTGTTTGACTTTTAGTTTTGTGCAAAAGGAAGATATTATGCATTCAAGTCTCGCTCTCTAACTAGAGATTATCCAAGTAAGCTCTCGTTACAACCCATAGATTACCTGGTGTTGGATACCTTGGACCATAACTACGAACTAATCATGTAACCTTTAAGTCCCCAGTGGAGTCCCCACTGTAAGGAGGGTGTTATCATCGTAGGGGATCCTTCTCCATAGATGCCCATTGCCCCTTAAAGCCTAGGACTTTACACTTGTTAGGGTGTATTAGGATTTGAAATCATGACTATTTGGGAGACCTTTGAGTTAGAGATGATTCTATCATATACGCTTTTTTGTAAGAAACAAGTAAGAGTCGCCAATGAGTTTTAGGAAAAACCCATAAACCTCGTTTATGCCTTTCTCCCAAGTAGAGTTCAAGGGATATTTAGCATGAATCATAAGTTTACCCATGCCCAAATTGGTCTAGAAAACCAGAAATGAGTTCGGGAGCGAGGATACTAAGATAACGTTTCCTTCAGAGGGGAATCGCGATCCTAGCCCTGGTGCGGCCTCTACTAGCTCTTCCTTTGCACAGTTTCATTGCCAAACAATATATGCAACGTGATACCTAAAAACTATGTTAATTGATTTTATTTACACACATTAATTCACATAGGAATTACATCGTAAGGTCGTTATTCTTATTTAATCAAATTCGTGAAAAGAACAATAAAATAAACAATATTCGCCTTGACTTAGGTGATCAACCAAAAATTATTTTATTCAATTCTAATCTTGATTAACGAAAGAATACTATGTGAAATCAATAAATTTATTATTTTAAGGCGATCAAACAACACTAATTAATCAATTAAAGTTCTTTTAAACAATAAAAATAATGGTGATTTAACTAAGTGCTCGGGAATTTACCACTTCTCTTTGCTAGATCTCCGTTTAGAACACTTATGGACTCTTTCTTGTTGGGGAACCTACATCATAGTAACAAAATATCGAAAAGGGTGAGTGTTTAGGACAAGAGGGTTTAGATGCACAAGTTCACAAGTATTCTGCAAGAGTTTAGGTTAATTTTCTGTGTCTTGTAGCCTCGGATTAGGGTCTTATTTATAGGGAGTGATTAGGTTTAGGGTTTAGAGCATTTTGCCGCAGCAGGTGTCGCGCGCAACTGAGTAGGTTGCGCGCGGCAGTCGCGTGCGGTATACGCGCGCAACTATTTGTCTTGTGCGTAGCTCTATGGTAAGATTCGATTTTCCAATATTTTAGTATTTTGAATCTTACGCGAGCGCATCTTTGAAAGTTGCGCGGCTTGCCGCGCGCAACTTAATAAGTTGCGTGCGACTGCTGAGCGCGACTTCGTGAGATGCGCGCGATATTTTCTGCGGCAGCTTTTATTTTAACCTAGACGCTCCTAAATCCGTCATTATTGGGTTTTAAGCACGGGCATAAGCCTAATTATGATCGGGTTTAGTTAATTTGGACCTTGTGTTGGCCTTGTTCTTTTATCAGGGCTAGTCTTTTGTGTTTTGTGGCTTAACCAGTTATCCATAAGCATTCTTTACTTTGATCTAACACGAAGATGGTTTTATTTATCGTCATTGCACTTCCTGTCGGGACAGGAGGCTAAAAGTATATTTCTACAAGTATGAAGTGCTTAGACTCCGTGACTAAGTTTCCTAAATACTTTCATCGTCGAGTCAACAATTGAGATAACCTAGGATGTTACAATCCTTGCGTCATGAGATATAACATCAGCGCATACATTTGACTAAGCTCATTCAACATGCGTCGCAAACACTTAAACACTCACTTTGATTCCTTTTCGTGTCTTTCTTTTTCGGGAGAAAGACGGTACCCTTCATAAAATTGATGGGAAATTTTTGCATTTTGCTTTTTGCTTTTTCTACACTTTCGAGTCGCACGAGCACAATACAATGCACACACAAGGCATGCACACATTGAGTCATGTCGTGTCATCACATCAAGTTAAGTCTACAAACACGAGTCATGTACACTTTAAGTACGTCGAGTTACACATCGAGTCGAGTAAACACTGTAACTCGAGTCAACCTTAAGCAAATAAAATGTCAAGGTCCTTTAAAAAAATTTGATCTCTTTTGCAGGGCTTAAGGACATCTTCTTCAAACGACAATTTTTCCACCATTGTCACCTCAAACTTAAAATGTTTCCGAGAGTGGATCGTTGAGCATCATTCTTCAACGATAAATTTTCTAAGATTGGATTGTCCCCTTTGGCAAAGTTTCCAAGCGTGGATTGTCGTGCCCCTTCTCTATTTGGAAAGTTTTTCCAAGTTTTGATTGTCATACATTCATCTAATCTTCGACAATTTTTCCAAGATTGGATTGCCATCTCAAACTGGCAATGTTTCCAACCATGGATTGTCGTGCTCTTCCTCAGTTTGGAAATTTTTTCCAAAGTTCGGATTGTCATCAAATCCTTGGCAATATTTGTGAGATTCGGTTTTCATGCACCAAGTTTCCTATGGCAAAATTTCCCAAAGTATTGTCGTAGGTCTCTATTCATCTTAACATTTCGGCAAATTTTCTAAAGACGGATTGCCAGTCAACTATTTTTTTTGCAAATGTTCCAACACTCGGATTGTCAATTGTGGCAATATTTTCCTAAATGGATTGTCGTATAACATTGGCAAATTTCCAAGGTGGATTGCTTTCAAGAGTTATGTCCCAAGACGTAGATTGTTGATTGTAGCAAGGTTCTTATGACAGATTGTTACGAAGCATTGGTAACTTTTCCCAAAATTGGATTTTGGCAAAATTTCCGAGATACGGATTGTCGCTTCATCGTGGCAACATTTCCTAGGAGGGACTGTTACGTGGCATTGACAACTTTCCTTAAATCGGATTACCGTACATCATTCAAGAGTTGTGTTGGCAACTATTCCTAAAGAATAGAGGATTATCATCACCCCCAAAGCATCAGCACAACAAGCATTCCAGCAAAGCACCAACAAACTAAGGATCAACAAGATGTGATCTTCGATCACTTTCCTAAGAAGGTTATCATGAAAAAAATAGGAGATTGCTATAAGCATTCGATGACGTTCCCTAGGATGTGGAAGATTGTCACATCAAAACTAAATATGGCTACAAGAAGTCACCTTCAATGATGTTCCCTAGGATGTGGAGGATTGTCACAAACAATCGAGGATAGCTTCAAGCAGCGGTCTTCAACGATGATGTTCACGAGGCATTTTGGGGGTCATCAAAACAAAAATGCAGCAACAAAACGGGTTACTCAAGAGATGTGTGCTCGACGGTGCAAGATACGCGTTTCTTAAACTCTATTTTCCATTGAACTAATGCTAGTTTGCAGGTATCGGCGTTACAAGAATGATTTAGGATCGCGGAACATTCTGAATCATTCTTCGTCCCTGTCGATACTTTGACTTTTGTTTTCAAAACTTACGTTTCTCCAAACTCGGTAAAAGTGGGGGCTTCTGTAGACACCATAATGTGTCTCCCCAAAAACCAAACCAAGTGATGAATACCTTTTCATGTTATTTGATTATCGAACGAGGTGAAAGTGTGAAAAATCTAGTGATGAGAATGTTTTTATTAGAGTATCTCTTCTTTCTGTTTTTGAAAATATTTCTTTTCTTACCCTATTTATGAAAAATGTGCAATACATTTTAGTTTGGTCCATGATAAGGGTCCAATAAAAGTTTAGTTTTATAGGGCATGAAAAGAGATTTCCAACGATATATTATAAGCCTAATTCCGATGAATAATGAGGAAGTTATGACAAAAATACTAAACTGGGCTTGATTTCGTTCTTACCTGCGGCCCAATGATCTAGAGGAGGGCCTATTATTAATTATCATTCCTAAAGCAATTAGGATCGATTATAGTCTTCTAGAATACTCTAGAAGTTTCTATTAAATCGTAATGGAGTTAAGATTGATAATTATGTTTCAAAGAGATTGAAATGGAATAAAACTACTCCTTTTGAGAACCCTTGTTTTGTACGAAATGGAACATATTCAGATATTATTTTTGTGACTCATAATATTTATCCAAATCTTATATGGTTGTATATATCTTGAAATTATCTTTCCAATGATATATTATAATATTAATTCTGAGCTATAACAAAAAAGAGATGAATGAGCCCGAAACTCTATCCAAAACTGACACCCTTCCACTATTTCGACCATATCTCTTAATATACAAAATATTTTAATCTTATTCGAATTGGTTTAGAAAGAAGACTTCAAGTTCTTTCCAAAGACATATTATATATCTTATTTGAACTTATGGATCAAAAGATATGATAAAAACAAAATCCACAAACACTGTTTTGCATTGCCAAACGAAAGGTTTGTCGCTTGGCGACAAGTCCTGTCGATAGCGACAGAGGCGTGTTTTATTCCATTTAGAAATTTGATTTGTTTCAATCGATTCCAGACTATTTTCTTATAAATAGGGTTCCAAGACCTCCGTTTTCAATCATCAACTCTCAACAAGAATTCTCTAATTCTTCTCTCTCTCTAAGCTAAAACTTATTATCTCTCTCCCTCTTTCTAGCCTAGCCTTTTACAAACAAAATTCCTCATACATTAGCATTGGACACATATAGCCAAGTTCGAAGTTGCCTTCGCCCTAAACGTGAAAGGTTGATAATTTCTGAGGGTTTGGTCCCAAATCTCTATTTCAATTATTTAATTTAATTGTTTTGATTTTATTATTTTCCTTTAAGTTAGTAACGTGTGTATTTTTTATTAGAAAGAGATACGAGGCATCCAAGTAAGTAATTTAATTGTTTTAATTGATATTATGATATAGAAATCATGTTAGGATGCTTTTCCTAGTATCATGTTAGGATGCTTTTCTTAGTATCAAGTTTAGGGTAATAATTAAGTTTCTAATATCAATTATGATTTCTATGATGCTTCCTACTTTCTTTCCTAATAGAATGTTAGTATCATGTTTTGGCTAAAGCTTTTATTTTTATTGTTTAGTGACATGCTAAGGTTTGTTATTAATCTTGTTAGTATCATGTCTTGGATCTTGCTATTATTATGCTTTAACATGATTATTTTTATTACTGTTATTATAATTATAATTATGATTATTATTATAATTATTGTTATTATTATGTTGCTTGATGCTTATTATTGTTATTGCTTGATCACACCTTTGATGCATGTTTAAAGGGAATTTGTACTTGTAATCACACTTAATAAGATAATTAATAATCTTATTGAGGTTAACTTGATTATAATTCAATTGATCGCCAATAATAATTTTATTTGTGAATTAATATTCAACCAACATAGATTAAATAGGTTTAGAGTAAACCTAATGATTGCATGTTAGTCACAAAGCGCACATGAATACAAGAAGAATAAAGTAGAGGCCTATTATTAGGGCAGGTTCTTTATCTTTTAGATTGGATTTATAAAATCATCCTCGAAATTCTAGTCTTGGTTCCAGACCTATTGGAGTTAACGATCTCTTGGATCATTAAGGAGTGTAACCTTCACCCTATGAAAAGTTTATAAGTTCCTAAAACTTGTTGGCGACTTTTTTGCTCTAGTTTCTTTTCTTTTGGACGCCACCATGCTTAAGTGTATGATCACATTTGGGCTCAAGTTTGGGGTAATGCTTGAAATATTTCGTACACCTACACTTATCAAAATAAAAAAAATAAAGGTAAAAGAGAGAGCAAAAACTAAAGAAAGAGAGTTAAAAAGTAAGGAAACCTCAAGCATAAGAATTTAAAGATTTCAAAAGCAAGGCTGCACACCTCTAGGGTCTTGAGCCTTTATCCCCTTCTTCTTTAACCTTTAGCTTCACCAGATTACAACCCATCAAAAGATCTCTTTGAGGTATACACATACTTGTTAGAGGTTTGGCTAGAGCTACGTTCTAGATGCATAGGCAACTTTACTTTGGGGTGCGGTCGTAATAAAATGCATTCATTCATATACACATTCATGCATGATCATATCAAGGGATCTCCTATGCTCATCATATCCATTTAGAGCTAAACTTAGGGGCTTGATCCCTACATCATTAGCTTACCTAGCCTAAGAGTCACCACTATTTGACTCCTTTCAAAATATTTTTCCACACACTTAGACTTTGCAGCTTAGACTTAGTGTCACTTCCACACACATCAAAGATACATAGAAAAACAATCCTTCCCATAGGAACCTTTTGTCATTAAATCTTAACACAATGTTGAAGCACGCCTTGTCATATCAAAATCATTCATCTCTGTAATCATCATTGCATTACAAAATATGAAGTGCTTAGACTCCGTGACTAAGTTTCCTAAATACTTTCATCGTCGAGTCAACAATTGAGATAACCTAGGATGTTACAATCCTTGCGTCATGAGATAGAACATCAGCGCATACATTTGACTAAGCTCATTCAACATGCATCGCAAACACTTAAACACTCACTTCGATTCCTTTTCGTGTCTTTCTTTTTCGGGAGAAAGCCGGTACCCTTCATAAAATTGATGGGAAATTTCTGCATTTTGCTTTTTGCTTTTTCTACACTTTCGAGTCGCACGAGCACAATACAATGCACACACGAGGCATGCACACATTGAGTCATGTCGTGTCATCACATCAAGTTAAGTCTACAAACACGAGTCATGTACACTTTAAGTACGTCGAGTTACACATCGAGTTGAGCAAAAAACATTAAGTCTTACACAATGAGTCGAGGAAACACTGAAACTCGAGTCAACCTTAAGCAAATAAAATGTCAAGGTCCTTTAAAAAAATTTGATCTCTTTTGCAGGGCTTAAGGACATCTTCTTCAAACGACAATTTTTCCAACATTGTCACCTCAAACTAAAAATGTTTTCGAGAGTGGATCGTCGAGCATTATTCTTTTACAAAAAATTTTCTAAGATTGGATTGTCCCCTTTGGCAATGTTTCCAAGCGCGGATTGTCGTGTCCCTTCTCTATTTGGCAAGTTTTTCCAAGTTCGGATTGTCATACATTCATATAATCTTCGACAATTTTTCCAAGATTGGATTTCCATCTCAAATTGGCAATGTTTCTAAGCATGGATTGTCGTGCTCCTCCTCAGTTTGGCAAATTTTTCCAAAGTTCGGATTGTCATCAAATCCTTGGCAATATTTTCGTGATTGGATTTTCATACACCAAGTTTCCTATGGTAAAATTTCTCAAAGTATTGTCGTAGGTCTCTATTCATCTTAACATTTCGGCAAATTTTCTAGAGATGGATTGCAAGTCAACTGTTTTTTTTTTGCAAATGTTCTAAGATGCGGATTGTCAATTGTGGCAATATTTTCCTAAATGGATTCTTGCATAACATTGGCAAATTTCCAAGGTGGATTGCTTTCAAGAGTTATGTCCCAAGACGTAGATTGTTGATTGTAGCAAGGTTCTTATGACAGATTGTTACAAAGCATTGGTAACTTTTCTCAAAATTGGATTTTGGCAAAATTTCCGAGATATGGATTGTCGCTTCAACGTGGAAACATTTCCTAGGAGGGACTGTTACGTGGCATTGACAATTTTTCTTTAATCGGATTACCGTACATCATTCATGAGTTGTGTTCGCCACTATTCCTAAAGAATAGAGGATTATCATCACCCCCAAAGCATCAGCACAACAAGTATTCCAGCAAAGCACCAAGAAACCGAGGATCAACAAGAAGTGATCTTCGATAACTTTCCTAAGAAGGTTATCACGAAAAAAATAGGAGATTTCGATAAGCAAAGCGATCTTCGATGACGTTCCCTAGGATGTGGAAGATTGTCACACCCAAACTAAAGATGGCTACAAGAAGTCACCTTCAACGATGTTCCCTAGGATGTGGAGGATTGTCACAAACAATCAAGGATAGCTACAAGCAGCGTCTTCAACGATGATGTTCACGAGGCACTGTGGAGGTCGTCACAACAAAAATGCAGCAACAAAACGGGTTACTCAAGAGATGTGTGCTCGACGGTGCAAGATATGCGTTTCTTAAACTCTTTTATCCGTTTAACTAACGCTAGTTTGTAGGTATCGGCGTTACAAGAATGATTTAGGATTGCATAACGTTCTGAATCATTCTTTGTCCCTGTTGATACTTTGACATTTGTTTTCGAAACTTACGTTTCTCCAAACTCGGTAAAAGTGGGGGCTTATGTAGACACCCAAATGTGTTTCCCAAAAAACCAAACCCAGTGATGAATATCTTTCACATCAATGATTATGGAGCAAGGTGAAATGTGAAAAAGTCTTGTGATTCCTCTATTTTTTATAAAAATACTTCTTTTTGTTTTCGAAAATACACTTTATTTATGAAAATAGCAAGTCCAATTTAGTTTAGTCCATGATATGTATCCAATAAAAGCGTTGGATGGGTCTTAAAAAGTCATTTCCAACAATATATTAAAAGCCCAATTCCGATGAATAATGAGGAACTTATGGCTAAAATACTAAACTGGGCTTGAACTGGATTTTACCTATGACCTGATGATCATGTGGAGGGTCCAAAGGTTTAATACTATTTCTAAAATAATTATTATTTATTATAAGCTTATATAAGTTTATAAAAGATCATAATCATCCTTTTTTGAAAAGATAAGATCAAAGAATTCGAAATTAAATAAAGCTTCTCTTTTTTAGAGTCCTTGTTCTATGTGAAACGAAAGATGATCATATATTAGTTTTGTTCACCATATTATTTATCCAAATCTTATATAGTTGGATATATCTTGAAATTATCTTTCCATTGATATATTATAATATGAATTCTGAGCTATAACGAAAAAGATATGGAAGGAATACGAAACTGTATCCAAAACTGACACCGTCCCACTATTTCGTCCATATCTTTTTTTATACAAATGATTTTAATCTGATTTTAATTGGGTAAGAAATTAGTCTTCAATATATTTCCAACTACATATTATATGACCTATTTAGACTTCTGGATCAAAACATATGATAAAAAAAAATCCGCAACAATTTGTCTCAGTGTGAAACGACTGCTCTGTGACTGAACCAGTTGTATTTTGATTCAGGTTCTAAATCTTTTCTATCGTTTCTGGACTATTTTCTGTATACATAGGGTCGATATTCCTCTTTTTGTTAACCAACATTCATCAACAATCATCAATTCTCTCTCTTTTATCTCTTAAGCAATAGTTTATTCTTCTATCTCTTTCTAGCTAGCTTATACAAACAGAATACCACATTCACAAGTTCTAGACAGATCTAGCCAATACCAAAGTTGCCTTTTCCCTAGACGTGAAAGGTTGATAATTTATGAGAGTTTGGTCCCAAATCCCTATTTTAATTATTTAATCAATTGTTTGATTTAATATTTTCCTTGAAGTTACTAACACGTGTATTTTGTTATTAGAAAGAGATACAAGGAATTAAATTAAGTAATTACTTTAATTATTCTTTTGATATAGAAAGCATGCTTATATTGGTTTAATTTTTATTATCATGTTAGAATGCTTTTATTGCTTTCTAGTATCATGTTTAGGTTGCTTCCTATTTTTTCTACTATGTTAGTATCATGTTAGGGCTAAACCTTTGATCATCTTCAATATTCAGTGGCATGTTAGGATTTGCTATTATTAATCTTTTTAGTATCATGCCTATGATCTTGCTAATATTATTATACTTGATGAGAATATTATGATGATGATGATGACGATGATTTGTTGTGTCAATATTATGTTACTTGATATATTATCGTTATTTCTTAATCACGCCCTCTCTTGTAGGGTTAAAGGGAATTTTTACTTGTAATCACTGATCCGTGCCATTTATGGCGCCTTTAGGCTATGTTTTCTTTATATTTCTATGCTCCTTTGTAATCGTTTATGTCGTGTTTTTAGAGAATAATGCTCGATTCGCGTGTTTTTGTGTTAGTTTAGAGAAATGCATGCTTTTAATGGCTTTCTTATCATTTTATTCATTTCTCGGCTATTTCTCTTGCTTCTCCGTTTCTTTGTCTTGTTTTGTAGGTACGTTGCGAGCTATATGCATGGGAATTGAAAATAGCACCAACTAGGATCAATATGCACTTTTCGGAATTGAATTTGAGTTTGAAACAAAGGAAAACGAAGGATTGCAAAGTATCAAATAGGACCTTTGTGCATTGTTTTAGTCATATCTCAAGTTCTACAGATTGGATTAGGGTCATTCAAGTTGGTTTAGAAACTAGACTTGAAGAGCTTTCCAATGATAGGTTGCACGCCTTCATACAATTCTTAGATCGGAAGTTACAGCCTTCTGAAGTTGGCCCTGGAAAACTGCCGCGGGCGCGGGCTACAGTACCCGCGGGCGCGGGCCTTGGCCCCGCGGGCGCGGGCGCGGGCCGCGGGCGTGGCTATCGGGGTGTCCGTTCCCCTCCGCGGGCGCGGCCAATTTCTCCGCGGGCGCGAGTTTCTAGGTCTTTTACGATTTTAAGCTTCTTTTCTCCTTTTGTTTATATAGTTTTTTGGTTTCCTTTATTCTTCATTCATGTAATTCTTTAGTTTTAGAATAGTTTTCTCTCTCTTAGGTTGAGAGCTTCTCTCTCTATATTAGGCTAGATTAGGAGTAGTTTTAGAGAGAGAAAGTGAGGAATTTCAATGGTGATTGAGAGATTGAAGATGCAAGTGTGACAATTGTGTTGGAGATCTTCTTAATTATCAATGAGCATTTCTACACTCTATCTCATTCAATTGCTTTGTTTAATTTGATGTTTGTTTGGTTTGATTTTGATATTTGATGTTTGATTAGAGTAATTGTTCTTGATATTTTTTTGATTCTTGTTTTCCATAGTTGTTAGTTGATAGATGATGATTCTTGAATAGTTGTTTGGCTAGGAATTGGGTGAAACTTGTTTGATTGATTAATTGTGATTAATTTGGGAATTGTGTTGATTGATTGTTGAAATTAAAGTGATTAGTGAAGGTTTGCATGTGTGTAATTCAATTTGGCCTTGAGAATTATGCTAGATTGCATTGTAATTGCTAATGACATGAATAATTGATTTAGGAATTGCAATTATCAATTGGTTTTGATTGTGATTCTCTTAGTTTGTTATTCATAGTGAACCCTAGCTTAACAATTAGGAGATAGCTCTTTGATTCCTATTGATTGCTCTTATCATTTAGTCCTCACAACCTTTGATTGGCATGCTTTTCCCAAGTTGTTGCAATTGACATGATTACTTGTTAATCCCCGTTCCTAGTGTTTTATTTCCTTGGTTAATTGTTTTGTTAGTTGTTAATATTCTCTCTTACCTTCGTCTTCGACCTAGCTTAGGGGCATAATTGAAAGTGCTTGAACATTACCGTTCCTTTGGGTTCGACCCTTGACTTGCCTCTATACTCGTATTTAGGTTTGTTAAGTGTTTATAAATTTAGTTTGACCGAGGAAAGATTAGATAACGACCTAGTTTTCCACTTGTCAAAATGGCGCCGTTGCTGGGGAACGGTATCTTTGTTTGAGTGTTTTTGATTGCTTGAGTCTAGGCCTTTGTGTATATTTTTATTTTTATTTGATTTTTGTTTGTTTTGTGAAAAAAAAAAAAAGGCATGTCTATCATTTCCTCAATATAGCAATGAGCCTTTTTGTGAATATTTCATTAGACTTGAGGGATTTTTGGACTATAATTGTTGTAATATTTGGGAGGCTTGTGAGATTTGTTATTTTGGTTTGAATGAGCAAACGAGGGATGAAGTTGAATGTATGCATAATGGTGAATTTACAGCATTGTCAATTGATGAAGCTTGGGATTTTTATGTTTGGTTTGCTAGGGATGTTTATGATAGGGGTAATCATGAGTCTAATATTGATATGCAATGTCTTGATTCTTCTAATATTAGCATGAATTCCCATGATTTGTCACATGAGCCCTTAAGTGAACCTAGAACACATGATTTCAACTTTATTTCTCCTTTTGTTCATGATAATGAAGTGCAAGCTCAAGTTGATGCTTATGGTGTGTTTCAATATTCTTCATTATTTACCATGCCTTCTTGTGATGTTCTTCATTCCCTTAATGATGAATCTCATGTTATAAATTGTGCCCCCACTCCCTAATGTGATGTATATGCTCATGATCTTAATGTTGATTCTTCCAATATTGGTTGTACTTCTTCTTCTCTTGTTGATCCTCAACCTTCTACATCTTTTGAATCTCTTGTTGATACATTTGAGTCTCAAATTAGGCGCATTGAGCTTGATAATGAGTTTGGGCCTAGTAAGGAGATGATTCTTAATTCTATGAGAGGTCAATTAGAGATAATGAAAAAGAATGAGGAGCGTACTGAGGAGGAAAAGAGAAGAGGAGAAGAGTTAGAAATCCAATTGTCATCCTTGATGCTTGTTTGTGATAAATCCTAATTTAATGTGTGTGTTGAGGATGATGATGATGATTTTGAGCAACCAAGAGAGTGTGAGGATCCCATTGGTGAGCATTTGAGTGATGGTGAAGGAGTTGAGAATGAAGAGAGTGTTGATATTGAAATTTCTAACCCTCTTTCCCATCTTGATGAGTCTCATGTGCATGTTTGTGACTCTTCTATCCATGAGTATTTTGTCTCCATTGAGGTTATGACCAATGCATTCTTTGAGAGTCAAAAGAAAACCCACAGCCTTTTAAATGAGTTCATTGATGATGCTTCATGGGAGAGAGATGATTTTGAGTTATATTTGCATCCATTCATGCACGGTTTTGAGGACTTAGGTTTTGAGTTTGTAGAAGGAAATGTTGTTTATTGTGGTGCAAAGAAGGATGAGGTTGATTCCTTTGGAGTTTTTGAGCTTGAGGGAGATGTCGATTGTGAGAGAACTTCATTTGAGGACTCTATGATTGATTTTCAGGCCCTCATTGGCGATGTGAGACCTTGTGTTGAGGGAGTCGCGAACCCTTTGCCTAATTCTCATACCACTTTTTCTCAAAGGTTTGACCACATCCTCTATTGCCCTATTTTTCTCTCTTCCTTTGTTGATAAGCCTATTGGGGACTCCCTTGTCTATGATGATCTTAATTTCCCTCATTCGTCTATTGTTGAGGAAAAGGGTGATGTTGCCACCCAAAAATATTTTAGTGAGGAGCATTTGCCTTTTTCTTTTTCTTTCCATTCTTTTACTCCCCCTTCTTTTTCTTCTTCTTCTTATTTTCTTGTTTTTCCTTTTGATCCTTCTTCTTCTTTCTTTTGGCACCTCCCTTCTCACTTGCGTGCAATGATCTTGTTGCACGTTTTTCTTCTGTCATTTGCCTACCTTCTATCATATAAAATGTGTAGTAGTGCATTTGACAAGCTCTTGCGATCGTTGCAATATTATTTTACTAGAGCGGTCAAGCTTGGACCTTAAGCAAGCCTTTCTCGGGAAGTAACCCGTGTTTTAGAATAGATTTTCTTTTATTTTTAGAATAGATTTTCTCTCATGGAAATTTTTGTGTGCCTTTTGCTAAGTACATGAGTTGATATACTTCGGTGCTTCGATTTGGATCAAGAATCGAGGAAGTTTGACTCCTATTTTTGCTAGCATATGGAAACAAGGTTTAATTCTTGAGAAATTAGCTTTAAAAGGTTAAATTGGGTCATTTGCGGGTATTTACACCCACCTAATTTCCGGTAATATCCTTCCTTGCTCTTTATCTAGTGGATGATGACTTGTTGGACATATGTTAGTTTGTTGGATTGATCTCCTTGTTTTCCCCTCCCATGGATTATATGATTTATGTTTGAGTGTAATGTCTTATTCAAGCTTAGGGGAGCGTATTCTATTATGTTTGGTGGGATGTTGATTCATGTATGCTATGCGCCTTTGTATATGCTTTTCCATGTTCTTATATTTTGAAAAACTCCAAAAAGATTTTTGTTTCTATCAAGGCAAATTTGCAATGTGTTTTGTTTTGTTCTTGCTTTGGACATAATAACATTTGGACATGTATAATTGAATGCTTTTCTTCTAAATGGTAGTGGTGTGCACGATTTGAGATTACGTTTGGTTGATTCTAGGATAAAGCATGCTAAGGTAGTTGTCTAGAACTAGGGGGATCATGAAGCCGGATTCTACTTGTTTGTGGCATGTTTGGTAGTTGCTCCCTATCTTCGATTTGACAACCTTAGTGTGTTTTTGCTACAACCATGTGAGATTTATATTTGTTCAAGCTTTCATCATATTCTTGCATGAGCGGCATGGGTCCTTGACTTTGCAAGCCTAATCTATAAAGCTTGATGTATGATTCTTAAACCCGAGACCGAGCTATCTAGGGAGGACAAAGGCACCTTTTTCGGGGTAGTATTTTTCATTTTTAGGTTAGTTTGATTCATATTTGTTTTTGGGTTTCCATTTGCCATCTTGCAACCATTTGAGCCTATTTCCTTCTTTATAAGCCACATCTTTAGATCTTTGGCCTTTTGTTTCATTTACTTTCTTTTCTTGTTTTTGTGAAGCAAATTGATCATATTTGATGGAGTTTGTGGTGGTGAAGTTGGATGTTTGGTTTTTATGAGTGCAAGATTGTGTTAAGTTTTCTTTGTGAATAATGGCAAGTGTATATGAGTAAAAGCCGTCCTACTTCTTAAAAGGCATGGACAAATAATTGCAATTTTGAAAAAGCCGTCCGAATTTAGAAAAAGCTGGCAAGGACAAAGCAAGTCATAAAAAAAACACAAAAAAATTGAAGAAAAAGTAAAAATTCAAAAATATTTTGATGTATTCTTTTCTCCTTCTAAGCATTGAGGACAATGCTTCATTTAAGCTTGGGGGAGAACCGTTTACGCTTTTTGTATATATTTCTTGTGAGTATAGCTTCAAATAAGCTTGGGGGTGTTGCTTTTGTTTGGTGATTTCTTGATCGTGTTGTTAAGGATTGATCACTTTTTTGCTTCACTTTTTAGGAAAACCGCCAAATTTTTAAAACCTTGGGGAAAGACCTTTCGACCTAGAAAGTTGAGTCACTATTCGGGGGAGGGAATCATGGGTCATTGCCTAAGGAAAGGGGATGCGAAGTCAAGATGTCGAGTAGCCCAAAATTTTGATCTTTTTCCGGTTCCTTCGCGAAATCTATGAGAAGCTCACTATGGGGAGATATGAGATTAGTACGGGGAACGCGGTAAGACCGTTTAGGATGAAAGTGGAGTGTGATAACTAGTTCCTATGCTTAGCATTTTTATGTTTCAATCAACCTTAGGTATCTTATAGCGTGCACTCCCTTACTTGTTTAGAAAGATTTGCATTCATTGTGCTTGTACATTTGCAAAAGTCCTTTCATGAACATTTGTTTGCTTTTCTTGTATTTTGTTTTCTTTTTCATGCTTTGCCTTGTTTGTATTATTATGAGAGTTATGGGTAAACTCTTAGGATACCCTTACGAGAGCATCACTCGTCCTCTAGGGCGATCTAGGGGTTTAAATGACTTGTCTTTAGTTGCTAAAATTGACCGTGATTCCTACGAAAGTGAGTTAGTGTATATTCCCATCTTCTCTAGTTTTCTCGTTTCTTTCTTTGCTTGAATAATGTCATCATTTTACTCTTAGGTTAGATTTTGTTTTGCTCGAGGACGAGCAAAAGTTTAGCTTGGTGGAATTTGATCCGTGCCATTTATGGCGCCTTTAGGCTATGTTTTCTTTATATTTCTATGCTCCTTTGTAGTCGTTTATGTCATGTTTTTAGAGAATAATGCTCGATTCGCGTGTTTTTGTGTTAGTTTAGAGAAATGCATGCTTTTAATGGCTTTCTTATCATTTTATTCATTTCTCGGCTATTTCTCTTGCTTCTCCGTTTCTTTGTCTTGTTTTGTAGGTACGTCGCGAGCTATATGCATGGGAATTGAAAATAGCACCCACTAGGATCAATTTGCACTTTTCGGAATTGAATTTGAGTTTGAAACAAAGGAAAACGAAGGATTGCAAAGTATCAAATAGGACCTTTATGCATTGTTTTAGTCATATCTCAAGTTCTACAGATTGGATTAGGGTCATTCAAGTTGGTTTAGAAACTAGACTTGAAGAGCTTTCAAATGATAGGTCGCACGCCTTCATACAATTTTTAGATCGGAAGTTACAGCCTTCTGAAGTTGGCCCTGGAAAACTGCCGCGGGCGCGGGGTTGCTGCAGCTTCAAAACTGCCGTATTTGGGCAGTAAGCACCCGCGGTTGTCCCGAGGGCTCCCCGAGGACGCGGGCCTTGGCCCCGCGGGCGCGGGCTTGGGCCGCGGGCGTGGATATCGGGGTGTCCGTTCCCCTCCGCGGGCGCGGCCGATTTCTCCGCGGGCGCGGGTTTCTTGGTCTTTTACGATTTTAAGCTTCTTTTCTCCTTTTGTTTATATAGTTTTTTGGTTTCCTTTATTCTTCATTCATGTAATTCTTTAGTTTTAGAATAGTTTTCTCTCTCTTAGGTTGAGAGCTTCTCTCTCTATATTAGGCTAGATTAGGAGTAGTTTTAGAGAGAGAAAGTGAGGAATTTCAATGGTGATTGAGAGATTTAAGATGCAAGTGTGACAATTGTGTTGGAGATCTTCTTAATTATCAATGAGCATTTCTACACTCTATCTCATTCAATTGCTTTGTTTAATTTGATGTTTGTTTGGTTTGATTTTGATATTTGATGTTTGATTAGAGTAATTGTTCTTGATATTTTGTTGATTCTTGTTTTCCATAGTTGTTAGTTGATAGATGATGATTCTTGAATAGTTGTTTGGCTAGGAATTGGGTGAAACTTGTTTGATTGATTAATTGTGATTAATTTGGGAATTGTGTTGATTGATTGTTGAGATTAAAGTGATTAGTGAAGGTTTGCATGTGTGTAATTCAATTTGACCTTGAGAATTATGCTAGATTGCATTGTAATTACTAATGACATGAACAATTGATTTAGGAATTGCAATTATCAATTGGTTTTGATTGTGATTCTCTTAGTTTGTTATTCATAGTGAACCCTAGCTTAACAATTAGGAGATAGCTCTTTGATTCCTATTGATTGCTCTTATCATTTAGTCCTCACAACCTTTGATTGGCATGCTCTTCCCAAGTTGTTGCAATTGACATGATTACTTGTTGATCCCCGTTCCTAGTGTTTTATTTCCTTGGTTACTTGTTTTGTTAGTTGTTAATATTCTCTCTTACCTTCGTCTTCGACCTAGCTTAGGTGCATAATTGAAAGTGCTTGAACATTACCGTTTCTCTGGGTCCGACCCTTAACTTGCCTCTATACTCGTATTTAGGTTTGTTAAGTGTTTATAAATTTAGTTTGACCGAGGGAAGATTAGATAACGACCTAGTTTTCCACTCGTCAATCACGCTTAATAAGATAATTAATAATCTTGTTGTGGCTAATATTATTATAAATCAAGTGATCGTCAATAATAGATTTGTTTGCGCGTTAATATTCAACCAACATAGATTAAATATGTTTAGGGTTAACATATTAATTGTATGTTAGTAAGAAAGCGCACATGAATATGAGAAGAATAAAGTAGAGGCCTATTTTTAGGGCAGGTTCAATCTCTTTTACGTTGGATTTGTACCTTCATCCCCGAGGTTGTGGCATTAAGACCGAGCTCGTAGGTTGTGTTAGGGGTTGATCTGGATTTCGCCCGGACGCCAACTAGAAGAAGAAGTGTTTAATTGATGTGCATCTAGGTTTCGCCTAGTCATAGAGTTGCCTTGCTGATTTTGGCACTCCTCAAAAGAGGTGGTCACTTCGATCACAGAGCATGTACTACCACTAGAAGTGGAAGTTGTGTTTGTTTTTGTTTTGGTGGTCTCCTCATCCATGTTTTTCAGATCATGAAAAGCCAAAGGTTGTACTATGTTGCCGTACGAATTTCTAGCAGCATATCGTTTGTACATCTTACTTGTACGCCCCATGTTCGACTTCAGGGACACAGAAGAATAGGTGAGGGTGAGTTGGTACACACTATAAATTGACCCACTCCATAAAGACGAAGACTCGTACCCGTCCACTCTAGATTCCTCAGTCTTAGGCAAGCAAACGACCTCTCATGAGCAGAAACGGATGAGACCAAGTGTTAAACCAGTGTGTTTGAAAATATAACAAGTATAAAGAGAGAAAAAAGGAAAAGGAAAGCAGTTGGTTACCTTCGTTTGAGTAGAAAATTTGAAGACTTTGAAGATCTTGGATGAAGATTGACCTAATTAAAAACTCATACTCTTGATCGAAAAACTTCAAAGTCACGGCAGACCACTTGAAGATATGAAGGAAAAGTAACTTTTTCTCTCTAGAAGCCCTAACTTATCTCTAGAAACTTAAAAAAAACTCAAAGTAACACCAAACCCTTGGGACCTTCTTCAACCCAGGAAGGAAATAACTTACAATGCTACAAAGAAGGGAATTTAAATTAAAACTATTCTAGAAATAGAGTCAAACCCTTGATATTTATAAAAAAAATCTACAAAGGTAGGCTGGTAAAATCAACATTCCCGCCTTAGAAGTGCAAACAATTAAATTTTCGAAAAATTTAACCTAGAAGTCAAACGGTAAAAAAAACAACTCCATCATTAAAGACAAGAATTCGTGTGGGCGTCATAATGATCCGTTAAAATTAACGTTTACCACAAAAGTTGAACAATTTTTCGAGAAACACGTCACTTCCCAAAATTCATTCAGGCTGCATCAACCGCCTGACTTTCAGAATTAGCTCACTAATGAAATTAGGCAAACCAGACAAGGCAACTAGCCCATACAATGACTTTTTGAAGGATAGACGGTCCTGTGCGTTTCTCTGATTAGAAATTTGAATGATTAAAGGGCTAAGTACTCGGACGTACCTGGTCGAGGGAGATCAGAGGAGGCGACCCGTAAAGTACGAGTCACCCCCTTTGAGGGGCAAAAGTTAAGGGTAAAATACCCTAACACAAGGTCCAATCCCATAAAGACACGTGGTTTAAATTAAAAGGTGACACCTAAAACCCGAGAAAGGAGCAAAAACGGTGCCCCTAGGAGGCACGTGACCTATCCTGATTGTGCCGCCAATCAAAGCACACCATCCTAGGTCACTAACTCTAAAGGGGCACAACTTTCCACCCCTATAAATACCCCAATCATAACACTGAAAAGATCATTAATATACTCTACTTTCTCTCGCTACCCTTTTTCGTTTCTAGTTACTAACTTAATCGTCGGAGGCCACATTAGTTTGCAGGTGTCAGAGCCCATCTGTCTGAAGGCCTGACCAGTATCCCGAGGGAATCACAAAAAACCCCGAAACACTATGTAAATAAATATTTTTAAGATATAAATGTTCACACGCTATTGTTAAGAGCTCAAAAAATAGGCAATTATGAGTAATAAGGGGGAATAAAATTAAACATTTTATAGGAATAATTGTTTAAATCGTAGTCATAAAAGTTAAATAAAACTTCAAAAAAAAGGAATTTGACGTTAATGAGGTACTACCACGTGGATGTTGACTTCACCTTACTTTCAGTTTAGTTCATTTTAGTTCAACTCCAATTAGTTCAGTTCAGTTTAATTCAGCTCCTAATTTCCTTTTCTCATAAAATATTCATTTATGCTCTATTCAATTTAGTTCAGTTAAGTTCAGCTCCAATTAGTTAAGTCCAGTTCATTTCAGCTCCAATCAATTCAGTTCAGCTCAGTAAATAATAAGCCCTTAGTCTACTAATGTTTTTGGGTAACCTATAGCGAATCTTTGACTACGGGTTGAGACTAGGTCGTTGGACTAATCTTCCCTAGTCCAAAAAAAATTTATATCACTGAACACACCCTTATAGCTATTATAGGGGTAAGTCAAGGGTCAAACCACTAGGAATGGGTGGTGGTCACTATTGATAGAGTTAAGCTATTTCGAATAGGTAAAGTAAGGTGTGTGTACTCTAAAACAACTAAAAACGAGATTAAAACCAAATATATCAAACACTAGGGTTTAAGATCCACATATACATGCAATGGACACAACTTATCGGGATTGGAATCGACTAAGTCGAGTGTTGCGAAGGAAAATCAATTAAGCAATCAAGAGAGTATGATAAGCTATTCTCCTAGAGGTCAAACTAGCGTTAGCTACAAGAGACTCTAGCTAGGAACTTCACAAACCAACTCAATCGACAAATGCGAGCCACAAATCAATTGTCCGCATCAATGTGAACTTACAATGCAATCTAGTGCAACAATCAAAATTAGCTACTCTTCAATCAATCACACACGTGCACATAATCAATCAACCAATTTAATCACTACATCAACTCCATCAATTTCCCTCAATTAGCATCAATCCATTACTCATATATGCTTCACCATTCCCCTAGCAAGAAAACTACTCACAATCCATGGAAATCAAGATCAAAACTAAGCTAAACAACAAATTCATCATCATCATCATATTAATCAAACTAAATCAATCTCAAATCAATCAAACTTGAACAATCAACAAAACAATTGAAATCAAAAGCTAAAGATTGCAATAAAGTAAAGGAAATCCTTACAAACGTTGGTGAAATCAATATAAATTGTACTTAGAATCATCAATCATCAACCATGAACTTCTCTCTCTACAACCTAGAGTTTCTCTCTCTAAAACTATCTCTAATTTTCTCTAATTGAATTCTCCTCTAAAAATAGAAGGAAAGTCTATATATAGTAAAACTAACTAAGGGAAAAATTAGTTAGATCATCCAAAAATACTCTTATAAGCGCGACCATCTTCAAGGTGGATGCCCGACCGCGCATAAAAGGGTACAGAACATAGACCCAGAGAGGCGCGGCCGCGCCACCAAGATGCGCGGCCGCGCCTAGGAGCAAAACAACCTCCATCACCCTCGACTTTGCTCTTCCTCGTGCTCTCTACTTGATGATGTTGATGAACACGCGCGGAAGGAGGCAGTCTTCAAAATAGCCCCCACGGTGGGTTCAACACCAAGAATGGTGCCCCTAGCGCTTGAATGCACTAGCTAGAAGACTTGGACTTTACACTCCTTCAAACTTGAACTTCTAATGGTAGGCAAGAGGCATCTCAAACCATGTAAAACTTGGGAAGGAGACTCGGGAATCCTTGGATTATGATCTTAACCTGAAAAATGAACAAAAACAAACAAACTAAAGAGAAAATAGCAAAATAAACCAAGAAATGTATAAAAATAGAAAATCAATTAAGAAAATGCTAACTAAGGAAATAAAGAGTAAAACTAAGGAAAAACTAAGGAAAAGAGCTATAAAATAGCATGAATTTCATCCTAAAAAGAATCAAATGAGTGGCATAAATGATACTCATCAATCTTGCTATTGATTTTTGCATAGAAAATAAAGAAATTGTAGTGCACACACTGGAGAATAGAACGGGGTTGCCCAGGCCAGTGCACCCAAATGAATAGAAACAATAAGACATAATACTAGTATTTAGGGGTGTTAATCGGTTTTACGGTTCGGTTTATCGGTTTTCGGTTTACAACAGATCGGTTTTTAACGGGTTGGAATTATTATCGGGTCAGTTCGGGTCGGTTTTAAATAATTTCGGGTCAGTTCGGTTAGGTTTGTTTTTATTACAGTTTCTTTTCGGGTCGGATTCTAATCGGGTCGGGTTATAATTGGTTCGGGTCATAATCGGTTCGGGTTAAAGTCGGTCGGTTTAAAAACGGTGTTTGTCAGTTTAAAGCGGGTTTTGGGTCAAAACATATCGGGTCCTAATCGGGTCGGGTTGTAATCGGTTTAGGTCATAATTGGCTCGAGTTGAACATAGTCGGTTTGATAACTGGTTTTGCCAGTTTTAAACGGGTTACGTTAACGTATATATCCTAGTATATCCTCAACATTCTATAATTAGTTATTCCAATAGATCATACGGAGTATTAATTAGTTGTTTAGCTTTAATTAAGTCCCTTTTCTGTATAATGATTTTCAGGATCAAATAATAATAACAAATCTAGAGTAAGCTTTTGATTCAGATTTTTTTTAATACAATATAGTGTTCGGCTTTAAGTTACAGGTTGTAAACGATTTGGGTTTATCAGGTTTTTGTCGGGTTTAATCGCTTTCGGTTTACAATGGGTCGGGTTGCTATCGGGTTCGGAAGTACTCGGTTCGGGTTGTTCTCGGTTTCGGGTTGTATCAGTTCTGCTTGATAACGGGTACGGTTCATTAACGGTTCTCAAACATTCGGATCGGTTCAGTTTCAGGTTTTAAAAAATCGGGTCGGGTCGGTTTACGGTTTTAAAATAATAGGTTCATAGCGGTTCGGTTCCTTTTCGGAACAGTTCGAAACAGTTCGGATTCACCAGTTCGGGTCGGTTTTTGACAGCTCTACTAGTATTTCATTTTAGTACTACAAAGTATGATTCTGTTAATAAAAGTTTTATTGGAATCAACTTTTAGAATACAGGTAATCAACATGTATAATGCAAGGAAAAAGTAGTATCTTAACACTAATCCTTGTACTCATTGATGAAGTCCTTGATCACCTAACGCACTGTACAATAAAGACACCCAAAAAGAAATCATATGCCTGATAAAATTCATATATAGTGCATAAATACCATATCATAATGCTTTCCCATTAACCAAATCATTATTCTTATTCCTCTTTCTCTTCAAACAGCAATATTAAAGCACAGCTACCACCCTTCCTCCCTTTTGTAGCACGCTTAATATACTAATACAACACTTGGTACAAAATACTTTGCACAAAAAATGAAATTCTCTGCTGTATCTGTAGTTTCGATCTTCAAGATCGTCCTACTCCTTACATTAGGTTTGGTGGCGGCAGATAACGCAGGGGAGGCTCGGCTTTTTCGTGGTGGTACAAGAGGTAGAGATCTAGTAAACAAACGGAAAAACTTCTGGCCATGGGATCAGAGAAGATACTGCATCTGGCCTTTGTTTCATTGTCGCCAACCTGATAAACCTCCTGCAGCATCCACTCCTCCATCGTCATCTCTGCCAATTCCACCTATACCATTACTCTCACCGCCATCATCTCTGCCAATACCACCTATACCATTACTTCCGCCGCCATCATCTCTGCCTGCCCTTCCACCACTACCCAACATCCCAACTGGCCTGATTTTTGCAGACATCAGACTTGCAGTGGTTTATCCTATCATTCAAAACTTTAAAAACATTATCACTTCGGATCCTTTAGGGATCACGAATTCATGGGTAGGATCTGACATTTGTAGATACAAAGGTTTTTTCTGTGATACACCACCAAATAACGCTAGTGCTACAGCAGTCGCATCCATAGACTTCAATGGTTATGGCCTCAGTGCTCCATCCTTAGATGGCTTCATAGACCAACTCCCTGATTTAGCCCTTTTCCATGCCAACTCAAACTCTTTTAGTGGCACCCTTTCATCAAAAATAGCCAATCTCCCTTATCTCTACGAATTAGACCTTAGCAACAACCAATTCACAGGTCCATTCCCTCTCGCTGTGGTGGGCATGGAGAGCCTGAGTTTCTTAGACATTCGTTTCAACCAATTCTCAGGGTCGGTCCCTCCTGCAATTTTCAGACAACATCTTAATGTTCTCTTCCTTAATGACAACAATTTTGTGTCAGCTTTGCCTACATCTCTTGGAAATTCACATATATTGTATCTCACCTTAGCCAACAACAAGTTCACAGGTCCACTACCACGCGACATAGCCAAAGCATTGTCAGCATTAACTGAAGTACTGTTAATGAGCAACCAGCTAACTGGTTGTTTACCTTACGAGCTTGGCTTCCTTAACCAAGTGACTGCATTCGATATCAGCCACAATAAACTCACTGGTCCCCTGCCGTTTTCTTTAGCCTGTATGGAGCGGGCTTCACTGCTTGATTTCTCAGCGAATTTGCTCTATGGCATGGTGCCAGACATAATTTGTCAGCTACCAAATCTGGCTAAATTTTTTCTGTCTGATAATTATTTCAACCAAGTTGGTCCATCTTGTAGGAACTTGATTGATAGGGGAATTTTGGATGTGGCAAACAATTGCATCCCCGGTCTACCTTCCCAACGATCAGTGTTTGATTGTACTAATTTCTTCGCTGTGCCTAGGATCTGCCTTTACTCGGAAACATATAAAATTATCCCTTGTAAGCCTCACTTCATACATTAAGGATTTTCAGGCAGATCTTTGTTGATGTAAATGTCTAGTATTTGATAATATATAGTTACCGACTTTATTAATTAGTTTTGTTTGTTTCTTTTCATTTAGTCTATCTTGGGATATTTTATCACTGTAGTTTCTGGTGGCAAACCTCACTCCAACAGATCAAACTATATTCCCAACTCTTTTTTTCTTTTTCTTTTTTTATTTTTTTTTCCGGCAAGAAATGGTGGAAGTCTGCTGTTTGGAATAAATATCAGAGTATCAACTGAAGCTAGCAACATATGTACGGGTCATTCTGCTGTCGATGGGAAACTACAATGTTGAAGAGTATGTCAGAGCTAGTTTAGCCCCAAGTCTTACAACTTGAATATGACATTATTTTTTGTGGTTCCCATTGGAAATGATCCCATCAAATTCTTATTAATACTCAGTAAGACTTATACAAATTTATCACTTTAATCCTAACACTTAAATATTTGACATATTCAGGGCTGGCTAAGGGCGTGTGCAAACAGACCCTTAGCACAGGGCCTCCAAATTTCAAGGGCCCATTTGTGCTGAGCCCAACCCTTAAGTAAAAAAAAAAAAAAAAACTTTGACTCTTAATCTCACGAGAAACAGCCATCTTCTCCTTTAATTCATGCACTCATCACTCCCAATTTCTAGATTCTTTCAACCACGGTACTTCGAAAATTGCTCCCAATTTCCTTTACTTTCCTACAATTTTCAATATTTCTTTTCTTTTTCCCCATTTAGTTTATTGGTTTACTCCCAAATTTTCAATTTTCCAAAATAAACCTTTTACCTTTTTCAATGGAGAAATTAATTTCTTATTTTGCACGATTAAATCCCTTAATGTTTGCTTATCAAACAATTAAATTTTTTACACCCTATATAAATTTATTTTCCCTAACTTCTTCAATAACCAGTGTTATCATACTCAAATTATTTTTGAGAATTTTATGAAATTATTCATAGTATTAAGTGGGTATAAGGCTTTTATAAGAAGAGCCAAGAGAATTGCTCATAGTCATAGCCATGGAATTGCTAAAGTGAGTAACGACAATCAGATCGAGTTGCAAGTTGTTTCAATTCTCTTTGCACTTTCAATTATTAGATTATTTTTTTTATGCCTCCCAAAAGTAAGTACTCTATGAGAAAGAAAAAAAAATTGAAAGAGTTAATCTCAAAGAGGAGTAATTTTGATTGTATTTGGAATTAATCATACAAAGTATTATTTACTGTACAATTTAAATAAAGTAGTTTGAGTTTTGGGTTTCAATGTTTCATTATAAAATGTAAGTTATTTCATCTATGATCTTTAAAAAAAAAAAAAAAAAAAACTTTAATATTTAGTAGGGCCCAATTTCTAAGTTTAGAACAGGGCCCCTAAAATGATTGGGACGGCCCTGGACATATTATATGTAGAAAAGTGTTAAAAAAAGGAATAATAAAAATAAAAGTGAATTGGGTCCCAATCTCAAGTATTAAATTAAAGTGAGTAACGACAATCAGATCGAGTTGCAAGTTGTTTCAATTCTCTTTGCACTTTCAATTATTAGATTATTTTTTTATGCCTCCCAAAAGTAAGTACTCTATGAGAAAGAAAAAAAAATTGAAAGAGTTAATCTCAAAGAGGAGTAATTTTGATTGTATTTGGAAATTAATCATACGAAGTATTATTTACTGTACAATTTAAATAAAGTAGTTTGAGTTTTGGGTTTCAATGTTTCATTATAAAATGTAAGTTATTTCATCTATGATCTTAAAAAAAAAAAAAAAAACTTTAATATTTACTAGGGCCTAATTTCTAAGTTTAGAACAGGGCCCCTAAAATGATTGGGACGACCCTGGACATATTATATGTAGAAAAGTGTTAAAAAAAAGGAATAATAAAAATAAAAGTGAAGTGGGTGAAGTGGGTCCCATTCTCAAGTTTTAAGTTAAGTCTTGAAATTTCAAGACTCAACTTGAGACTTGCATGAGATTTTTGAGGAAAAAATGGGAAAAGTCTTAAGTGTAAATCTTAAGACTCAAAATGATGATGTCACCTCAAAATGATGATGGTTAAAATTCTGTAAGTCAAAGTCAACAACGAAATCAAGCTTCGATGAAGACTAGGACTTGACGAGGAGAAGCCAATCTCGACAGACGAAAGGTGCCCTAACTACTTCACTATTTTCCAGGAAGAGATAGATGTGGAAGACTAAGTCCATGCCCAGCTAGATACTGCCGTTAGTGGACTCAACTAAAGTAAGGAAGTTGAGAAGCTAACTTCGAAAATTAAGGGAAGCTTATCACCTTGCAACGGCTAGGGATTAACCCTAAGCACCCTCTATATAAAGCAAAGGCATCATCAAATGAAGGACACACAACACTAGCTACAAAAATACTCTAAGCATACATTGTAATCCGATTCTAAACATATATTTCATAGTGAAAGTTTTGTACATCCTCATTCTACCTGCGGTTTTACCTTCATTTAGTTTTTTGCATCACCAATTCCTCGTGTCATTTCTGTATTTTCGCTTTATTTTTATCCTCGGTTTTATTTAGTTGATCCGTAGCCTAGATTTTGTTATTCAATCCCACTTAACGAAAAATTGCATACAAAATTTGGCGCCCACCTTGGGGCTACAACTAGGTAAAACCCAAAATATCCTAATTCAACCTTCAAACATGACTTCCAATGAAATGAACCGTGAACAGTTAAAAGAGGCTTATGAGAAATCTCAAGTTAATCTCTTAGCAGCCTGAGAATCCAATGAGTGTCTGAACAAAAAGAAGGAGGCTTCGGAATCTAATCTAGTGCTGTAAAATTTCTAACCGAAACTGTTTAACTGCCCGAACCAAACCGACTCAAATGAGAACCGAACCGATTTAAAACCGTTTATTTGAAACCAAAAACCGACCCGAACAGTATGTGAATTAACCCGAAATCAAACCGATCTGAATAACGTTACACCGTATAAGAATCGAACCCGTTAATGAACCAAACCAAATCTAAACCGAACTGAAATCAAACAGAACCGAAAAAGAACCAAATTGTTTCTAATCCGAAATCGCTTTCAACCCGAAACTATTTGAACCGGGATAAAAACCGTTTACACCGAACTGTTAACAACTCCCGACCCGTTTGCACTGAACTGTATATAAACCAAATCGTTTATAAACCGAACCGCTTGCAAACCGAATCGTTTATGAACCGGACCGCTGATAAACGAATCGGCTGCAAACTGCTTACTATAAAGAGAATATTAAAATCAAGTTAAAAGGTGTTTTAAATGAAATTTAATTATCATAGTACAAAAATTCTTCCTGCCAAATTAATATTTATTGTAAATTTATTATCATAGTATAAAATATCTTCCTGCCAAATTATTATCATAGAATAAAATATCTTCTTGCCACTAAAAATCCTCTTGCCATAAATTGAACCAAAAAAGAACCAAATCAGTTATAAACTGAACCGAAAAAGAACCGAACTAGTTATAAACTTAACCGAAAAAGAACCGAACTAGTTATTAAGTGAACTGAAAAAGAATATAATTGTTTCTAACTCAAAACCGTTTCCAACCCGAAACTGATTGAACCGGGATAAAAACCGTTTACACTGAACCGTTAACAAACTACAACCCGTCCGCACCGAACAGTTTACTACCCGGACCGTTTACAACCAGAATCGAATTTAAACCGCTCAAGAATAAACCAAAACCGAATTGAACCGATAACTATTTAAACGAAACTGGAACTGACCCGCGAGACACTTAAACCGATTTCAAAACGACCCGATTTAATACCAAACCGATTTCAAACCGAACCGAACCTGAACTATCAAATCGTTTGACAGTGCTAAATGCAGCTAGCCTCCGTCAGCAATTGGAATCTGCCTAGAGCAATTGTTGCCGACCAAGGAACCTGGATATTGTGCCTCAGATGCAACCATTAGGAGTGTTGGAATCTTTGCATGATATAAAGACAGAGTCTAGTGACAGAGAGATGGAAATGGATCCCCAATCAAAAACGTCGCGCAGCAAGAGAATCCCCAGATTTAAGGAGGTAATAGCAGTCCAATGATCGTGAGCTAAGCCAGACCGAAATCTTTTTCCAGAGGTTGGTCGCCTTAGAGAAGTAGAATTCCAAGGTGTTGTCGATGATGAAGAAGATGCCAGGTGTTTCGATCCCCGTCCAGAGAGAAGTTCTCGATGGATTCGCTGCGACCTTGTTTGGTGATGACTTTTTCAAGGCTCGCGTTCCTAGAATATGGTCCCTCCTGACATTTACCTCGTTCTATGATGATACAACCTGTCCGGAGCATCATATTTTGTACTACAAGTAGTGGATGTACCAAGCTTCGATTCTGTTCGAGTACTGAGAAGCATGCATGTGTAAATCCTTTGGTGCGACACTGACTGGTCCCGCCCTCAAGTGGCTTGGCAAGCTCGAACTAGGTAGTATCACTAGCTTTGCTATGTTAATTAACAAATTTTATTCCCATTTTGAAAGAAGTAGCCAGTTCGACAAGCAGACAAGCGACCTGTACTAGATCATCCAAGGGCCAAAGGAAAGCACCAAGACCTATTGAACCAGATTTAACAAGGAGAAAGACTTGATCAAGAATGTCGACAATAAGACTTCCATCGAATCCTTCCTCCGAGGACTGCGTACAAATTCAAATATGTAAAAAGATGTGGTTAAATATTCCTGCTCAACCTTTGAAGAGGTCTGGAGGAGAGCTGTGGCCCATATGCGTTTTGACGAGGACATCGCCAACCAAAGCGCCAATCAGAACGTTAAAAGCTCAACCAATCTCAAGGCTACAAGTAATCCGTGAGGATCGTGGAGACATTAGCTATATGAAACGGCAGGTATATCACGGTCTGTTAATATTAAGCAGGTAGAGCAGATCATTGATGCACCGTAATATATAGAGATATCTAGTATGGATTTAACGTGAACATTGTAACGGTGGTGAAAGAGCCGGAGCCACTAGGCCACAAAGTTCGATGACCAACGAAGAGCAATTAGCCGGATTCGGAAAAGGATATGAGCAAGTGGTGCAAATTTCATAGCGACCATGGTCACAAAAAGGAGGATTGCTATGCCCTGCGAAGAGAAGTCGCCTTCTAGGTGAAGAGGGGCAACCTCAAGCATCTTTTAGGGAAAAAGTAAGGCAATGCAGCCAATAACGGCAAAGCTGAAACGACAAACAGGCCCCTGTACCTAAGGTGGTAATTTATGTTGTTTCTGGTGGTTTAAATATTTGTGGACTAACCTATTCTACAACCAAAATAATTTCAAAGTCGACGACAAGTAGCCCTGCCGTCCCGGAAGAAGTAAGGGATCCTTTGGAAAAGAAGTTGGAAGCCATGGCCATCACTTTCAACGATGATGATAATAACAATATCAATAGAGAGCATGAAGAATCCCTAGTGATTTCTTTTATGGTTGAGAATAGGATGCTTTGAAGGGTGCTAATCAACGGAGGAAGCTCCGCAAATGTTTTGTTCCAGAAGACTATGAAAGATATAGGCTTGAAGGATAGCGACGTCGTCAGAAGGTCTACGACCTTGGTCGAATTCAGTAGACTCTAGGAAACATAGCTAACCCTACCTACCTATGTCAGTTTCCTAAACTCCCAAACCAAATTCAACGTCATAGATTGTCCTTCAACCTATAATGCCATAACGGGCAGACCATGGATCCACAAACTAAAAGCCATCCCTTCCACCAAATTTCCAATCCCATGGGGAATCCAAGAAATTAAATGAGAACCCTGCAAAGACAAATATTGCTAAAAAACCATCTTGAAACCATCTATGCACTACTACAAAAATGGCAAAAGAGACCCAAGATAAGAGACCGTTTATTTCAATAACGGGTCTCTTTGTTTCAAGAGACCCAATATTATATATAACGGGTCTCTTGAAACTTAATACATACCCTCTATGTAAAAAAACAGGTTTCTCTTGATTTTTTTTTATTTTTTATATAAAAATGGAGAGACCTGTGTTCTTAAAAAAGCAATCTCTGGACCTAACACTTTAGACCGCCCATTTAAGTTAGGCGGTCTCTTGCTTTTTTTTTGCCCCAACTTTTCACGCTATTTTTTTTTCTTCAGCTTTTCACACTACTTTTTTTTTTCTTTATCATTTTATCTTTAATCTCTTTCACCCAAATGTCCCAACCCACTCCTTTATAGATTACCTTCTTTTATCTTTCTCGATTTCTCCTCCTTGAAAACCCTAGCTTGCTTCAGCCTCCTTCCTTCTTGTTCATCTCCTTCCGCAACCACCTCTCACCATTGCAATGTACTTCCATTACTCTCACTCCTTCACCCATTCTCTATCCTCATCTCAGCCCCTGGCCCGCTACCGCCAATAACTTTGGCGTATACATCCCTCATTACCGCTTTTTGCACGGTTGCAGTGTCGGTAATTAACTTGTCATTCCCCTACTACGAACACTCGGTACTCTTTCTTTGGATTTAAAGGTTTGTCTTTCTCTCTCTCTCTCTCGCCCCTTCATCTTTCCTTTGTGGATGAGTTGATTTTTTATTTGATATTTTGGGTAATTTTTCTGAATTTTGGTTTTGTATTTTATTTGGTGAATTGGTTGTTAATTTTGGAGATTAATTTTTTAAGCAAACCTAGTTTTCACTTTGAGGAAACTACCCAAATCATAAGAGTATATTGAAAATGAAATTTAGATCTCATTTCACAACTATTTTTTCATTAATCTCATTAATTGAATAGGATAAGTTCAACAAATTTGTTGTAAAAAAAATTGTTTAGGTATGCTTTTTCTTTCATTTTTCGCAAATTTTTTTTAATGATTATAATCAATTCAATTGGGATAGAGTAGTTTTTTTAGGATACTCTATTATTTGAATTCTGGGTTTTTGAATTTGCTTATGAAATTCTTGATTTGGATTTTGCGATGTTGTTATGTATAATTGTTTTGGGTTAAGCTAATTGCCTAATTCTTATGCGTTAATTGCAGCTAATAATCATATAGATCAGTTCATATACAAAGCTAAAGACAAAGATCTACACAAATGAGTTGGTGAAGTTTACGATGAAGAAGATTAAGGTTTTTTTTTTTTTTTTTTTTTTTTTTTTTTTTTTTTTTATAATAATTATGGGGTTTCTATAATTTTGTACTATGTATCATGTATAAAATATTTAAGATGGTAGTATTACATGTATAAAAATAAATTAATTATTTTTATGGTACGTAATTTTAATGTACGTTTTAAAAATCAAATAATTTTTTTTTAATATTTAAATGACACCATGAGACCTGTGAAGTCAAATAAGCGGTCTCTCTTTACCAAAAGTAGAGATTGCCTAAGTTCAATAAGTGGTCTCAGTTTTCCAAAAAAAGTGACCACCTAACATCATAATCGGTCTTACTTTTCTTATTCTAGAGACTGCCTTTTAGTAATAAGTGGTCTTAATAGTTTTTTTTTTTTTTAATTCTAGAGACCGCTTCTATCAAAGTAGTCTCTTAGACAAAGAGACCGCTTAGCTAGAGACCGCCTTAAAAGCAGTCTCTTTGACCTTTTTAGACGGGTCTCTTTGGCCTTTTTTGTAGTAGTGATGAGATCCACATAACAATTACAACAGGGGCCAACACCAGACAATCATAGCGACTTAGAGATCAGCGACTTAGAGGTTGACGAAATACCCCTGGACCCTAAAAGCCAGATCAAACCATCCGTATCGGAGCCAACCTAACACCCGAACTCCAAAACACCATCCTAGCCTTCCTCCAAGAGAATAAAGACTATTTCGCCTGGTCTCATGTAGACATAAATGGTAATGTCGACCCAAATCATAAGCCTTTGAAGCAGAAGTGTCGAAAGTTTGCTCCAGAATGAAACAAGATAATTTATGTAGACACCCAAATGTGTCTCCCCAAAAACAAACCTAGTGATGAATACCTTTCATGTCATTTGATTATCGAACGAAGTAAAAGTGTGAAAGGTCTAGTGATGTGGATGTTTTTATTAAAATATCTCTCTTTATGTTTTCAAAAATGTTTCTTCTTTCACTCTACTTATGAAAATGTCCAATCTAGTTTGGTTTTGTCCATGATAAGGGTCCAATAATGGTGAAATTGTATCGGGCTCAAAAAGACCTTTCCAACGATATATTATAAGCCTAATTCCGATGAATAATGAGGAAGTTATGGCAAAAATACTAAACTGCGCTTAAATGGGATTTTACCTACGGCGCAATGATCATGTGGAGGGTCCAAAGTTTTAATCCTATTTCTAAACTAATTAGGATTAATTAGAAGCTTCTATGAGTTTCTAAAAGATCTTAATTATCCTTTTGAAAAGATAAAATCAAAGAGTTTGAAATTGAATAAAACTTTCCTTTTTTTTAATCCTAATTCTATTCGAATTTAAAGATGTTCAAAGACAGTCAGGTTTTTTTTGTGCCTCCTAATTTTTATTCAAAATTTATATGGTTGGATAGATCTTGAAATTATCTTTCCAATGATATATTATAATATTAATTTCGGGTTATAACGAAAAAGAAATGAAAGAAATACAAAACACTATCCAAAACTGACACCCTTTCACTATTCTGGCCATATTTTTTTTATCTAGAAAAGATTTGAATCTTATCCTAATGAGGTTAGAAAGTAGTCTTCAATAGCTTTCCAACGACATATTATATTACTTTTTGGACTTCTGGATCAAAATATATGATAAAAATAAAATCCGCAAAAGAGCTGTCTTAGAGCCAAACGACAGAGTCTGTTGCCTGGCACTACTATCTTTCGCCTGGCACTGCTCCTGTCATCTGACGCTAATTCCTGTCGTTGGAGATAGAAGGTCTTTCATTCCGAAAGGGACTCGAACTCTTTTCTATCGTTTCCGGACTATTTTTCTATGAATAGGGGTCGTATCTCCTCATACATCATCAACGATTCACAGCAATCATCTCTCTCTATACTTTTTCTAAACCTTCCCTTTTACAAAATTCAACATACGTTAGCTCTAGACACACCTAGCAAAGTTCAAGGTTGAATTTGCTCTAGACATAAAAGGTTGATAATTTCTGAGGGTTTGGTAACAAACCTTAATACAATTCTTCGATTAGATTTACTGTTTTAATATTTATCCTTGAAGTTACTAACTCGTGTATTTTGTTATTCGATAGAGGTACGAGGCATCGAAGTAAGTAATCTAATTGCTTTTTTGATATTTTGATGTAGAAATCATGCTTTAATTATTTTGTTGATTCCTAGTATCATGTTAGGATGTTAAATTGCTTCCTAGTATCACGTTTAGGGTAATAACTAAAATTTCCAATATCATGTACATTATTATGATGCTTCCTATTTCTTTCCTAATATCATGTTAGTGTCATGTTAGGGCTAATTGATCTTTAATGTTTAGTGACATGTTAGGGTTTGTTATTAATCTTTTTAGTATCATGCCTAAGATCTTGCTAACATTATTATGCTTTGAGATTGAGAATATTATTATTATAATGATGATTGTTATTATGTTGCTTAATATTATATTTATTATTATTATTATTATTATTATTATTATTATTATTATTATTATTATTATTATTATTATTATTATTATTATTATTATTATTATAATTGCTTCATCACGCCTTTTATGCATATTTAAAGGGAATTTGTATTTGTAATCATGCTTAATAAGATAATTATTAATCTTGTTTAGGCTAATATGATTATAATTCAAGTGATCGCCAATAATAGTTTTGTTTGTGCATTATTATTGAACAAACATAGATTAAACAGGTTTAGGATAAACCTATTGATTGCATTTTAGTCAGAAAGTGCACATGAATACGAGAAGAATAAAGTAGAGGCCTATTTTTAGGAAAAGTTCAATCTCTTTTAGGTTGAATTTGTACTTTCATCCCTGAACTTCCAGTCATGGTTACAGACCTATTGGAGTTAACGATCTCCTGGATCGTTAAGGGGTGTAAACTTCACATTGTGAATTGTTTACAAGTTCCTAAAACTTGTTGGCGACTCTTTTACTCTAGCTTCTTTCCCTTTGGACGCCACCATGCTTAAGTGTATGATTACAGTGGGGCTATAGTATGGAATGACTTGAAATATCCCCTACAGTTTTTTTGGCGACCCCACTGGGGAGGATTTTTATTTTAAATCCTAAAATTTATTTTGGCAATAATTTAGAATGAGTGGATGAGACTCAAAAAGTTCTAAGTATTTCATGCGCGTAATTTTGATTAACATTATTGGCATAAGCATAAAAATGTTCGCATTGGAAAGATCATCCGTAATGCATCAAAATCATAGGATTTTTACACGTAGGAAATTAGCGAAATATCTTTCACAACTAAAGCTGAAAAAAACTGGAAAACTCAAGATTAGAAAGTTGCTGAGGCAATTAGGAATTAGCACTTAGAAAATAGAGTCAGCGCCGAGCGATGGCTCTGTCGCCTGGCGACACTACTTGTGGTCTGGCGACGAAGGCATCGTCTGGCGACAGACGCTATATATTTTCTCATGCCTATTTCTTCCAATACCGAGCAAGAAATCTACCTTCTTGTTTCGACTTGTTTCCTTGTACTTTTTGCTCGGTTTTACTTCTTGATTGAGTTTTTCCCTTTTTTCTGAAACCCATATGTGTTCTACATATGGTTATAATTGTAGGGAATATTTCAAGCACTATCCTAAACTTGAGCCCCACTGTGATCATACACTTAAGCATAGTGGCGTCCAAAGGGAAAGAAGCTAGAGCAAATGATGGTGTCCAAAGGGAAAGAAGCTAGAGCAAATGAGTCACCAACATGTTTTAGGTACTTGTAAACCGTTCACAGGGTAGAGGTTACACCCCTTAATGATCCAGGAGATCGTCAACTTTAATCAGTCTGGAACCATGACAGGAAGTTTGGGGATGAAGGTGCAAATCCCTGAATGTCATTTATGGAACTCATAGGGTAGTCTTTTAGGATAATTTCATCCCTTTTTCATGCTTTCTTCTCTTATTTTTGGTCCTTTTTCCTTTAGTTCCTATTTTTCCTTCTTTCTTTGTGTTTTTCGTGTTTTCTTCGTATTTTCCTTTTATTTGGCTATTTTTCCCATTTATTCCTTTTCTTTGTTTGCTTTTGTAGGTACCTAGGAGTTGTCTTTGCAAAGGGATTAAGATGACCTATATTGACTAAAAAAGGAGGAAGCAATCTGCTTAGAGAGGGCTTGGAGAGGGCAAGGAGAGGGCGTCAGCTTTTGCAAGATGCCGCGGGTGCGGGTCATGGAGGCAGCGGGCACAGGTTGTGTTGCACCAAATCAGCAAAAATCGACCAGGAACTTCCCGCGGTTGCCCCGAGGTCTCCCCGCGGATGCGGGTGGCATAGAGAGGCTGCGGGTAGAATTAGAGAGGGCTCGACTTATTTTTGTCAAATATAATCAGGAACAACCCGCGGTTACCCTGTGGGCGCGACAACTTTGGAGAGGGCGCGACCCCAGTTAATAGGTAAAATCAAAATTTTTTCCAGTTTGGGCCCGTGGTTGCCCCGCGGTCCCTCCGCGGGCGCGACGAATGCGGGTGAGGGCGCGGCTACCTTGGTTTCTATTTGGCCGGTTTGCTCCTCTCTCTCCTCTTATTTTTCAATCTCCTCTTATTTTTCCCCTTTCTCTCTCTTCCTCCTCTCATACCCTAACCCCCAAATCATCATTCTCACACAAATTCACACAATTCTTTCTTGTTTTCACTCAAATTTCCATTACATTTTCCATCTTACTCGATTTTCATCAACATTAAGTCTCTTTTCTCGTGGTTTTTCGGGAAATTTGGGTCCTTGAAGCAATTTTGAGCTTTGTTTGAGCTTTCAATCTTGGTATACTTCTAACCTTTGTTTTATTTTTGTCAATTTCAATTGATTATTATACATTGGTTTTGATTTACCTTTATTAAGCATGACTATGATATTCATGGTTGTTTGTATGGTGATTTTGGTATTATTTTGATTGTTTTGTGCTTATTTTTGAAATGGATTGTTAATTTTGTTGATTGTTGTTTGGATTTTGGTTGTTGTGTTGCTTTTAACAGGTACTTTGTAGTTTGTGGTGGTTTTGGGTGGTATTGTGAAGAATTTGAAGAATAGGTGGTAGTGTTGGTATTGATTTTGGGTGATTGTGTACGTAGTTTCTTGTGTTGATTAAACTTGTGACTATGGATTTGTTACGAAAGGTTAAGAGTAGCAAGAAACGTTCTAACCAATCCCCCGGCAAATCTTCCCAAGGCCACTCCTCTCAAGGCCAACCTTCAAACACCGAACCTCCTCACAACCAAACTCCTCAAGATGATTCCCCACCTCCTCCTTTACCCTCTCTCAAATTTCACAATCGGTATAAACAAGTTCCAATCTATAACAAAATGAAAACCCGGAAGTTTAGACCTACCCGCAACTATTCCCAATGATATGGTCACGTTAGGAGTTGATGCCGATCTTGATATCCTACTCCGTAACCTTTGTTTGGATAATTTTGTAAAGTATTCTCCGAGAACATATTTGGAACGTTGCATTGAGTTTTTCTCTACTTTTGAGTATAATAGGGCGGGGGGTACCGGTTATATCATCTCTTTCCAACTATTCAATGTCAAGCATACCATGAACCTTGACGAATTCAATAAAGCCCTTGGTTTCAATCCCAATGGCGATATCTTTAAGCCTTTTGGTTTCCCTTATCAAGTTCAATTACAATGAGGTTGCACGGTGGAGAGCCATTGCTCATAAGAGGGCATTTGACTCTAAGAATTCGCTTTCTAGTAAGATCATTCACCCGGCTCTTAGAATTATTCATCGGGTTCTTAGCTATACCGTGTTTGATAAGCAAGATCTTAGGAAACTTTCGAGGGAGGAGATCTTAGTTCTTTGGATGGCTACAAAGCCGGTTTTGGGGTCGAGGTTGATTTTTGGGTACATTTTATGGATTATTGCAAGGAAATCATCAATGGGAAGAAAACGAGTGAGATACATTGTGGACATATGATTACGAGATTGGTGTATCATTTTAAGCAAGAACGGTTCTTGGGGTCTTGCACTCCGGTTGGAGGGAGTGAAGACATGTATCTAGATTTGAAGCAACTTAACACTTTACGCTTCATTACTAAAACTAAGAGAGCCGGTGTTTATTCTTGGCTAGTGCGTAATGAGCACCATTGTTTACTCCCAAACCTGGCCGCTACCTCCATTACTCGAGATGCTAGGATTATTTGGAGGGTTCCTATGGACAATAGGTGAATTGAGGATGATATGGAGGAGGATAATGATGATGTGAATGAGGATGACGGTGATGATGATGATGATGATGAGGGTGGAGAAGGAGGATAAGGAGAAGAAGAACATCTACAACAACAACAACAACAACAACAACAACAACAACAACAACAACAACAACAACAACAACAACAACAATTTCAACAAGAACAACAACAACAACAGCAACAAAGAAGAAGAAGAAGACAACAACATCAACAACATGACTACCAAGGAGATGCCTAACTCCGTGAGATGGAGACTATGCGAGAGCATATGGAGCGCTTGCAATTGAGCATGCAAAGTATGTATTCCAACCATCAAACCATGTCTTTTTAACCTAGCGCCCTATATGACGCTAGTGTGCGTAGGGGGGAGGTCACTCCTCCGGTGCACTACCCATATGTGTCGCCCTAACAAGGGCTTGTGCCATCTTGGGGGGGGGGGTGACAACCTCCCTACGTACCCCTATTGGCCTGGGGTTTCACACCCCGATGAGTCAAGGCGCAACTTCCCCGATGAGTCTAGTCTTTATGACTACCGGGTTTCGGGGGGGAGTGATTATAGGGGTGACCTCGACTACTATCATATTCACCCCAATCACCCCGAGCTCTGTATGCAGCCCGAGCCATTTGACCAATTGTCTTCATTTCAACTTGCCCTTTTCAAGGGTCGTTATGGGTTCCCTCCCGGTTTTACCGGAGATTGGGATGTGGGTGATGGTGGTGCCGACCCTAGTGGCCAATAGTTTTCCCCTTGGTTATTTGATTCCTTTTTTGTTTCCTCCCCTTTAGCTTTGCATGTTTTTGGGCATCGCGGTTGATGCCCTTATTTTGTGAGGGGGGGGGGGGGGAATAAAAAAGGATGTTTTATGGTAGGTTTTGGGGGAGGCACCTTGGACTCATGGGGATGTGTCTGAAAAGGCTTTGGTGGATTTTTCTTGCTTCGCTTTTGGTAGTCTAGTTGGTATGATGTTTGTCTTGCTGTCTTGATTTTGATGATGATATTTTGAGGTTTCTTTTGATTATTATGATGATGATGGTTTCTTAAGGTTTTTGTACATAGTTTTCAGGTAAGATTTCTTTTGTTTGCTTTTGTTTGGAAGTTACTAACAATTTCATTTTGTATATAGTCCTTTTCTTTTTCTCACTTTGCTCATAGCTTATGCTTTGGTCTTCAAAGCTTCTTGAAGGAGGTCGTTCTTGCCCCTTGGTTATTGTAGCATAGCTTGGACGCTTGGTGAGACCCTTCTTGTTTTATCTTTTTACTTTTATTCCTTTACTTTTCTTGGTTGCTTTGATTAGGATTAGTTTTAGGGGAGTTGAACGGTTCGAGGATGTATGATTATAACACCTAGTGTGTTTGGGGTCTTTGGCGATGTGGCCATTTGACCACTTGTATGTCGATTGGGAAATACGTGTTATGATTGCATCTTTGTCCTTTTATTTGTTCTCCTACTTTTCCTTTATCTTTGTTTTCTAACTTTTATTCTCTTTTATTTTCTTTTCTTTTTGTTCTTGGTTTTGTACATAGCTTTTTGAGGCTTTATTTTTCAATCTTTCTATTTTTAATTGGACTTGTAAACAATAGACTCTTGCTTTTGAATAATAATCTATGCACGGTTTGAGAATACGTTTGGTTGATTCTAGGATAAATCATGCTAAGGTAGTTGTCTAGAACTAGGGGGATCATGAAGCCGGATACTACTTGTTTGTGGCATGTTTGGTAGTTGCTCCCTATCATCGACAACCTTAGTGAGTTTTTGCTACAACCATGTGGGATTCATACTTTTTCAAGCTTTCAACATATTCTTGTATGAGCGGCATGGATCCTTGACTTTGGCAAACCTAATATAGAATCTTAACGCATGATTCCTAAGACCGAGTCCGAACCACCTAGGGAGGACAAAGGCATCTTTTCGGGGAGGTATTTTTCCTTTTTCTAGGATAGTGTCCTTCTTTTTACTTTTTGATTTTGGGATACATTTGCCTTCTTGCTAGCCCTTTGAGCCTTTTTCCCTTCTTTTCAAGCCACATCTTTAGATCTTGAGCCTTTTGTTTCATTTTTATTTTCATTTTTGGTTTTTGTGAAGCAATATTCATTGTTGTTGGAGATTGTGGTCTATAAGTTTGGATCTTGGTTCAAGTTTGTGAGCAAGTTTGTGTTTTATATACATTGTGAATAATGGCAAATGACTAGTAAAAAGCCGTCCCAATTCAAAAAGGCAAGGACAAAATAAATGCAAGTTTGAAAAGAAAAGTCGTCCAAAGTAAAAAGAGGCGAAGACTAATTCTTTGAACAAGTGCAAGGAAATTCAAAAAAAAAAAAAAAAAAAAAAAGAAAAAGAAGAGAAAAAAACATAAGTATTCAAGTTAGTGTCTTTCTCCCTTTAGGGCATTGAGGACAATGTTTCTTTTAGCTTGGGGGGAAAGCGTTTGCGCTTTTTGTTTATATGTTGGTAGATTGTTGCTTTGAATAAGCTTGGGGGTGTTGGTATTTTTGTTTGGTGATTGCTTGGTTATGGTGTAAGGAAATGCGCAATCTTTGCTTCATAATTTAGGTTAACCACCAAATTTTAAATTTAGCCTACCTTAACCCTTTTTGCCTTACGTTACAACCTTTGGGAAGACCTTTTGACCTAGGGGTTGAGTCATTCATCGGTGGAGGGAATCATGGGTTATAGCCTAAGGAAAGGGGATGCGTAGTCAAGATGTCGAGTAGCCTAAAAATTGATCTTTTTCCGGTTACTTCGCGGAACCTATGAGATACTCACTAAGGGGAGATACGAGATTAGTAGGGGGAACGCGGTAAGATCCTTTGGGATCAAAGTGGAGTGTGATAACTAGTTCCTATGCTTAGAATATTTATGTTTGAATCAACCTTAGGTATCTTATAACGTGCATACCATAATTAACTTTAGAAAGGTTGTTATTCATTTGAATTATAGTCACTTTGTATAGTCCATTTCACAAAGATTTTTGATTAATTGTTTTTCAAACATTGCTCTTTATTCTTGTATTTTGCCTCGTTTTTGCTTCATTTATTTTGCTTAATAAGAGTAATAGATTAGCTCTAGGAAACCTTTACGAGAGTATCACTCGTCCTCTAGGGCGACCTAGGGGTTTAAATAGCTTGTCTTTAGTTGCTAAAAATGACCGTGATTCCTACGAAAGTGAGTTAGTGTATATTCTCACCTCCTTCTTTTTCTTTTTACTTTGAAAAAGCCCTTATTTTTCCTTTTTAGCCTTTGTTTTGCTCGAGACGAGCAAAAGTCTAGCTTGGGGAAATATGATGAGTGTCATTTATGACACTCATAGGGTAGTCATTTAGGACAATTTCATCCTTTTTCATGATTTCTTCTCTTATTTTTGGTCCTTTTTCCCTTAGTTCCTCTTTTTCCTTCTTTCTTTGTGTTTTTCGTGTTTTCTTCATGTTTTCCTTTTATTTGGCTCTTTTTCCCTTTTATTCCTTTTCTTTGATTGCTTTTGTAGGTACCTAGGAGTTGTCTTTGCAAAGGGATCAAGATGAGCTATATTGACTAAGCAAGGAGGAAGCAATCTACTCAGAGAGGGCTCGGAGAGGGCGTCAGCTTTTGCCAAGATGCCGCGGGCGCGGGTTGTGTTGCACCAAATCATCAAAAATCGACCAGGAACTCCCCGCGGTTGCCCCGAGGACTCCCCGCGGGCACGGGTAGACTGGAGAGAGCGCTCCAAATTAGAGAGATCGTGGGCCTCTGATTACTCTTTCGGAAAAGGGGAATTGCAGCGCCCTTGTCGCGGGCGAGATGGCTTTTTCTGCGGGCGCGGGCTAGAAGACTCGCGGGCGGGGGTGTTGCCTTGACAGCCCGCGGAGTTTGTTATGGGTTTCGTACCCATTTCCCCGCGGGCGCGGGATTTCTTAGAAAGGGCGCGAGGAACCTGTTTTCCTTCTTTGCTTATAAATACACTTGTAATTCCTTTTTGAAAACTAACTTTTACATAATTTTCATTAGCTTTGTTTTAGAGAGAGAAGTTAGAGAGAAGTTCTTGGATTTGGATTTGTATTTCAACAATGGTTCAATCAAGTTTGGATTTCTTCATCTTCAATCATTAATATTAGTGAGAGTCTCGTCTTTTAGTTCATCTCTTTCCTTGTTTGTCTTAGATTCATGTTTGATTGTTTGATTTCCTTGGATTTGAATTTGATATTGTATTTAATATTGTTTTCTCTTGATTTTGATTTAGAATGATGATCAATGAAATTTCTAGTGAGTAGATTAGTTGCTAGGGAGAAGGGGAAGCATGCTTGATTGATGATTTGAGCTAGTTGATGATCATTGATTGATTAAATTGTTGCAATCAAATTGGTTGACATAGTTTTGCATGTGATTAATTAGATTAGGAGTGATCAACCTATAAGATTAATTTAGATTCCATTGCAATTCTTAATGACATGAACAATTAATTTGAGAATTGTTTTAATTAATTGAGTTTGATTGTGATTTTCCTTGATTAGCCATTCATAGTGACCCCTAGCTTGTCCTATAGGAGATAGCTTTTGGATTCTTTTGATTGCTACTATTGTTTGTCCTTTGCAATGTTTGAATCAGTTGAATGAACTATCAATTAGCATGATTATTGGACTTGCATGTGGAACCTATATCCCTAGTGTTTAGTTTCTTGAATTACTTGATCAATCTAGCTTTGTTACCATAGTACCAACCATTTTTTCACAACAATCCTCGAAGTAGCTTGACTTAGGCTATAGTTAATACCGACTCACTCCTTTGGGTTCGACCCTCGGCTTGCCTTATACTCGTATTAGGTTTGTTTAGGTTGTATAAATTGTATTTGATATAGGAATAGACAATTGACGACACGTTTATTCCTCTATCAATCCCATCTAAAAGAGAAAAAACCTGCTCTAATAATAGGCCTCTACTTTATTCTTCTCGTATTCATGTGCACTTTCTGACTAACATGCAATCAATAGATTAACCCTAAACCTGCTTATCTATGTTGGTAAAATATTAATGCACTAATAAAACTATTTTAAGCGATCACTTGAATTATAATCATATTATCCCTAAACAAGATTATCAATTATCTTATTAAGCGTGATGACAAGTACAAATTCCCTTTAAACATGCATAAAAGGTGTGATCAAGCAATAACAATAAATATATAAATCAAGCAACATAATAATCATCATAATAGTAGTCATAATTGAAATAACAATCATAATTAAAATCATCATGTTAAAGCATAATAATATTAGCAAGATCCTAGGCATCATACTAACAAGATTAATAACAAATCCTTAGTATGTCACTATACATCAAAGATCAAAGCTTTAACGAGAACATGATACTAACATGATATTAGGAAAGAAAATAGGAAGCATCATAGATATCATAAATTATATAAGAAACTTAATTATTACCCTAAACATGATACTAGGAAGCAATAAAACATCTTAACATAGTACTAGGAAAAAAATAATAATCTAAGCATGATTTCTATATCAAAAGTTCAGTAAAACAATTAAAGCACTTACTTCGATGCCTCGTACCTCTTTCTAATAACAAAATACACACGTTAGTAACTTCAAGGAAAATAATAAAATCAAAGAATTAAATTAAATATTTGGAAGAGAGATTTGGGACCAAACCCTCAGAAATACCAAACCTTTAACGTGTAGGGTGAAGGCAACTTCGAATTTGGCTAGGTGTGTCTAGATCTTGTGAATGCGGAATTTTATTTTTGAAAAGGTTGGTTTAGAAGGAGGGAGAGAGAAGAAGCTTACTTCGAAGCATGAACTCTATATCATAACATCAATAAAAACCATTAAAGTACTTACTTCGATGCCTCGTACCTCTTTCTAATAACAAAATACACACATTAGTAACTTTTAGGAAAAATATAAATCAAACAGTTAAATTCAATAATTGAAATAGAGATTAGGGACCAAACCCTCAGAAATATCAAACCTTTCACATCTAGGGGAAAGACAACTTTGAACTTGGCTTGGTGTGTCTAGTGCTAATGAGTGCGGAATTGTGTTTTTTAAAGGGCTAGGCTAGAAAGAGGGATAGAGAATAAGCTTTAGTTTAGAGAGAGAGAAGAGTTAGAGAATTCTGGTTATTGAAAACCGGAGGTCAAATGACCCTAATTATAAGAAAATTAGTCCGAAATTGATAGAAAAGAGTCAGAGTTTGAAAAGGAATAAAACAACACCTTGTCGTTAACAACAGAGCTCGTCGCCAGGCGACGAGGTGCATCGACAGGCGACGAACCTGTGGTTAGGTGATGCAGTGATTTTCAACGTGTTTTCAATGAGGAATTAACTTCTCAATAAAATTGAGTCGTAAAATCCGTGTTAGGGGTAAAACTGTATTTTCACATAAAACACTTATTTTATTCCAAGTAAAACTAATATACATAATTATCAATCCTAATTCCTTTAGAATTTAAGAGAACCTTCTAGATGATTCTAGAAGACTATAATCAACCCTAATAGCTTTAGGTTTAGGAATGATAATTAATAATAGGCCCTCATCTAGATCATTGGGCCGCATATAAGAACCAAACCGGGTCCAGTTTAGTATTTTGACCATAACTTCTTCATTATTCATTGGAATTGGGCTTATAATACATCGTTGGGAAGCTCTTTTTGAGCCCCATATAAATAAACCATTTTTGGACCCTTGTCATGCACCCAACTAAATTGGAACGACTATTTTCATAAAATAGAGTAGGTTTTCAAATACAGAAAGAAAGATTTTTTTTATATAACTAACCGCAACATTAGACTTTTTACACTTTCACTTCATTCGATTATGATTCGACACGAAAGGTATTCATCACTGGGTTTGGTTTTGGGGAGACACAAATGGGTGTCTACAGAAGCCCCCACTTTGACTGAGTTTGGAGAAACTTATGTTTCGAAAACAAAAGTCAAAGTAGCGATAGGGACGAAGAATGATTCCGAACGTTCTGTGGTTCTAAATCATTCTTGTTACGCCGATACTTGCAAACTAGTGTTAGTTAAACAGATAAAAGTGTTAAGAAACGCGTATCTTGCTCCGTCAAGTACACGTCTCTAGAGTAACTGATTTTTGGTTGCATTTGCTGAAGACTTCTATGCTTGTAACTGCCTCAATTCCCGCAGTGATAGCCTTTCTCAAGCTAGGAAACACCATTGAAGATAACTCTGCTTGTAGTCATCCTCTTCCATTTATGACCATCCTCCGCAAGCTAGGGAACACGATCAAAGATAACTCTGTTTGTAGCCATCTTCAGTTGTTCGTGACAACTCTCCGCAAGCTAGGGCACTACACGCTGTCGAAGACCATTCTGCTTGTAATGATCCTCAGTTTTGTTCAGATAATATTTCGAAGAAAATTATTGAAGATCACTGCTTGTTGATCCTTAATGCTTGAATTTTGCTGTTGCGATATTTGCTGAAATTGCTGCTATGCCAGTACGTCGGTGCATTTGCCTTTTGTGAACCTATATGTCGGTACGTGCGACGAGACAATGCTTAGGCACTTTAAGCGAAGTGAGACGATCATTTATCAAGTCGATCACTTTTGTGGTTTTAATCGAGCTAATTACTAGGTGATGTCAAGTTGCTTATAGGGGCTAACAGGCATACCAAGGAATCCAAACTGCTGCATGTGGTCCACATAACCATATTACGGGGGCACACACTCTTTTGCCGCACCAGCGCTTACAGGAAAGCCCTCTCGTCGCGGGCATTTAGTTTGTCGCCAAACCACAGGCCTGTCGCCAAACGACGATTTTGTCGTCTGGTGTTGCAATCGGGATTTTCGAATAAAACCCGTTCCTTCTTCATTTCATTTTCTTGTTCATTGCTGCCATTGTTTGCTCGTGCTTTGCTCCAAACTTTAATTCACTCGTTCTCGCTCATTTCTCAACCAAATTCGCTTAAACTTCTTGCAAATCAAAGCTTATTTCATCTAGTTTCCCGATCTTTGTAAGTTTTCTTCAAATCACTCGGATTTTGCTGAATTTGCACATATTTTGTTTGCGAATTTTCCAGAAATTCGAAACTTATTTTGCTTAATTTTCTTTATTTGTGGGATTTTATGCCAACTAATTGCTTGATTATGCTTTTATATTACCTTAGGAGTGTCTTGAGACTTGTTTGACTCAATTTGGTGGAGAAATGAACAATTTACCATTGTTAAACCTCTTGAGGTCGTGAGGAATAATGTGGCTTGTTCTTCATGTTTTTGCTATTCTTGTACAAATTGTCATAATAGTTGTCATAGTATTGCAAGAAATTTTTTGAGTGCTTGAAAATGCCATTTATGCTTGAATTGAATTTGTGCTCTGTTTTAGTACTACGTACTCTATTTTTGCAAATATAGTATCATGAGGCTAGGCGAACCTTAGATATCATAGAGCCTTAATTTTTGTTAGTCTGCATAATATAGTATGGCTAGACAACGCGGCTCCAGTTCTTGGTCTAGGGACACTCGTCGGGAGCACAAGCCCGTTAGTAAAGAACCGTCCACCACTATAGGACCCTTTTCGGAGTGGGATGAGCGTACTTTGTTCTTTGCTCCCGAGCACCATATCTCAGAGTGGGTGTGATGCGGGATTGTCAGCGGGAGGACTTGTAGCCATGGCTCTGGCAACGAGACCATTGGTTCGTTATACGACACTCATTTCCGTAACCATGAGGAGTTGCGACTACTATAAGAGTCTTGTGGGCTGATGTAGACACCTACTATAAGAGTCTAGTATCATGTTAGGATGCTTTTCTTAGTATAATGTTTAGGGTGACAACAATAAGTTTCTAATATCAATTATGATTTCTGTGATGCTTCCTATTTTCTTTTCTAATAGCATGTTAGTAACATGTTAGGGCTAAAGCTTGGATCTTTATTGTTTAGTGACATGCTAGGGTTTGTTATTAATCTTGTTAGTATCATTCCTATGATCTTGCTATTATTATGCTTTAGCGTTGTTATGATTATTTTAATTATGATTATAATTGTTATAATTTATGATGATTATTGTTGCTTGATATTTATTAATATTGCTTTGTCACGCCTTTTATGCATGGTTAAAGGGAATTTATAGTTGTAATCACACTTAATAAGATAATTAATAATCATGTTTAGGGTTAATATGATTATAATTCAAGTGATCGCCAATAATAGCTTTATTTGTGCATTAATATTCAACCAACCTAGATTAAACAGGTTTAGGGTAAACCTATTGATTGCGTGATAGTCAAAAAGCACACATGAATACGAGAAGAATAAAGTAGAGGCCTATTATTAGGGTAGGTTCTTTCTCTTTTAGATTAGATTTGTACCTTAATCCCTGAACTTCTAGTCTTGGTTACAGACCTATTGGAGTTAACGATCTCCTTAATCGTTAAGGGGTATAACCTTCACCTTGTGAACGGTTTACAAGTACCTAAAACTTGTTGGCAACTCTTTTGCTCTAGCTTCCTTCCCTTTGGACGCTACCATGCTTAAGTGTATGATCACAGTGGGGTTCAAGTTTGGGGTTTTGCTTGAAATATTCCATACAGTTGACTTCCCTGTTTCGGGCCACTCAGGCCATATACTCCTTTGACACGAGCCACCACGTGGTTCGAGCTTTGGTGGAGTTTTTTTTGGATACCACCTACACCTTCCACTTTCCTTGGGGCAAGTTGATTGTCACCCCTGCTGAATTAGTCTTATCTCGGGACTAGAGTTTCGTTCTACTGCGCTACACGAGGTAGCTAAGTACTCCTCTACTACCTGCCTGCTCTCCACGACCTTCACTTGGTCAAGACTTATGACTGGGCCAACTTGGCCTATGCTGATTTTTTGCTTGGCTTGCAATGCTTCCGTCTTAACAAGGCATTCACGGGGTATATCACACTCTCCAACTTCTGGAGAATCGTAGAGGTATATTTTATCCCTTAAGGTCAGCTCTATATTCTTATTAGTATTCGCTTATTTTCCTCTATCTTTGTAGATTTGGTCCAACGAGTACTTTCCGTCTCTGGCGCCGGCGAGACCTTCGCCTCACGAGCTCCCCATTAGCGGCTATTGAGGAGGTCGCATCAGTAGTCAGGCCACTACTGCCTGTGTCTGAGATTTGATCCTCTCGATATGTTCTTTTGGCGCTTGTATTTCGTATTGCCTTTTAATAAACTTTTATCTTATAGACATGTTTTGTAGAAGCCTGATGTGGTGTATCAGCCATGGACCGATCTAGCTGTTCTCGCGCTGGCTGCAAAATACACTACCGAGCGTCGCTACTTTTAGGGGACGTACATGGTTGTTGTGTACTCAGGTGAGAGAGTGGCTATCCAACACTCCTCGGATATCTTCATCGTCCCTGCTCACCCGCCTTGACATATGTTTAACCAGGAGGTGCTGATAGAATTGTCGGAGAGGTCGCCTGCTGGTACTCCCTGGCGATCTCATGCCCGTCTAGGGCAGAGTTACGAGGAGGATTTGCTGCCACTGTTAGCGCCGACCCCTGCTTTATCCGAGGAGGCGGCGGTACGATTTTTATCCTTTTGTTTTTGCATAATAGCCCCCGAGTGGATTTTAATCATCTAGATTTGCTTTTTGACCAGGCTATGCCTGCAGAGTTCGTTCCTCCTCGGATTTCTATTAGCTACCAGGGGATGTACAACCTAGTTGAGGAGATGATTCCTCCGGCTCCTGAGGGTCAGCGCTTTGTCGAGCGGTCTATTCCTCGTTATCAGACTCGGGTGAGTTACCTTTTTTAACTGCTTATTTGTATTTATCTTGTATTGTCAATGACTTTGTTTTTTTGACAATTCTCTCGCGAGGTGGTGACAGCGATGGCGAGGTGTATAGAAACCTTTCGCAGTGAGCTGGTGAGAACGAGGAACCGAGCTACCTTTCATCATGACGACGTTGCTGAGGAGATATCTCCTTTTTCTTCCTTTTGTATTTATTGTTTATCTTGATATTTTCTTTGCATCTGACTTGATTTAATTTTGCAGGGACAGTCGATTCCTTAACCATTTACTCGGACGAGACCCGAGGTTAGGAGAGAGCCGTCCAAGTCTGGCTCGAGGCGTCGCCGCACTACTTCTGGTGGCCTGGGTGGCCGATCTGTTGTCGCTCGTACCGAGACATTGGAGGATCCGGGTTCTTTGTCTTAGGGCGCACGGACTGGGCCGATGGGCCAAGGAGGCATGACATTGGCTCCTCTGATGGGTAGTGGGACGCAAAAGGTTGGCTCGTCGACGCAGCTGCTGCAGCATCCTCAGCCTTTGTTGATCCAGTACCAGGGTGAGCCTGGGAGGGCTGGCCTTGATTTGATGTTCCTTCCTACTAGAGAGTCTGGAGATGGAGAGGGGCATACTACCCGATCTGCGATGTTCTTTGATATGATGAACGTGCCTCCGCATCTGTGCCCTCCGGCACCATAGTTGTACCTGTACTTTTTTTTTATTTTGACTTTGTAAGACTTTGCCGGTTTATATTAAATGACTTATATTTTAGACACATTATATATACAAACTATTATATATTGTGTCTGTATTATCTTTGCCTTTTAAATTTCATTTTGTGTGCATATGCGTGTGTGCAAAAAAATTGTGATTAATTTTGTGCAGAAATAAACAAATTCCGTCATTTTCATTATCAATTGAGGGTATCCGACTTTCTCCCCCCAAAATAAAAAAATGAAAAATAATTTGGACTAAAATAAGCCTAAATTTAATTAAGCTCGATTAAATCTAAGGAAAAAAGGAAAAATATATTGAATTTTCTGTATAGGGTGATTAAACAAGTGGTGTAATTGTAAAGTCATTGTACAAAATCGAATCATAGTCAGAAAAAACGCGGTTTTCATAGCGCATTGAGCTGGCATTGCACCGCCTTTTCGTCGCTGGGCGCTGCATGTCATCGCTTGGCGTTGCTCCTGTCGCCGTGCGACAGGCTTTGTTACCAGGCGACGAATTTGTCGTCTAGCGCTGCAGTGTTTTTCTTTGAATCCTTTTAGGAGTCGAACTGTACCAGTTTTGTGCATAAATAGCCCCCTAATCTGCCGATTTCTGTATATTTCAAATAGATTAATTATAACCTTAGTTTCTGAACAATTAATCATGCCTTAAGCCACTAAGAGTTTTAGCGATTTTACTCGTGAATGGTGTCGGTCTTTAACCGCTAAAGAGAGGAAAGAAATTGACTTTTTCCATTTGGGTGGTATTTATGGTGTCAAGGGGGTAGATATTGACATGGATTTTATTTATATAACCTTAGAATATTTGGATCCAGAAACACATTGCTTTAGACTAGGCTATGATGTAATTATCCCTTTACTGGAAGAATTTGGTGCCATTCTAAGCTTCCCTTGATTAGATCTTGCGGTAATTCCTAGAGTGAGTGAGTATTATTATAAAGATTTTGAGCGCTTCTTTAATCTAAATGACAAAGATCTAACAAATATTGTAGATGGCAGGGTAGTTAATCTAAAAGATATTGCACGCCACTACTTTGATAGACCATATTTTGAGTCTTTTCATGTTCATAGAAGAAGGGCTTTTCTCTTTTGCATGCTTAACCAATATCTTCTCACTTGCTAGTGGTAGAAATAACGAGGGTCAAGCAATTATAATATTTGTCTTGGAACAAATTAAATCTGGAAGGAATCCAATGCCATTAATTGTTGGATAAACAATGCTTAGTCTAGATGAATTAAAGAAAAATCCAAAAGCACCTTTTTGAGGCTCTCTAATTTTATTACAGGTAGAAAAATAATATTTTTAATTACTAAAAACATATATATTTGTATAGTAATACTAATTGTTTGCATTGAATTTTTGCAGATGTGGCTAATGGAGGGACTAGAATTAATTAGTCCCGATGACAATATTGAAAAATACACTCCAAACTGCTTTGTGAGGCGAAAGAAGTGTTTCTCTATAAAGATGGGTCACCATGAGTGGAGAAAAATTTTCGCCTCTCGTAATTTTGCTATTAAATGGGTCGTCCCGTGGTGGAAAATTGAGAATATGGCTAGTGTCAACAAGCAACCCTTCTGCCGTCTTCCAAGTTTAACCAAGATGACTTTTTATTATCCCTGCAGGGTAAAAAGGCAATATGGTCTTATTCAAGAAATTCGTTTTGGAGATCTTTGTCGTCCCTATGAATTTCCTGTATTCCAAGAAGTAAAGAGGTTTGACACTTATTGGAGTGCTAGGCCTTTATGGGAAGTGGTTACCCAAAAGGTTCCTCCTTCTTTTGCCCAATGATGTGAAGAATTGGCTTCTTAATAAGTCTAAAAAGGACAAGAAGAAAGTGTAGGAGTTTATAGGTACTACGCAGCGGAAAAACATGAATCATATTCAATCAAGTACCAATCCCAAGATCACATGCATAACACACAAGACACATAATCATACCTTTGACGCGTGAATTCCACGAGGATATTCGACAGGCAAATCAGGGAGAGAATAAAGCCCCAAGCGTTGCTCCTCTACTTAGTCCACGAGATTCGAACGAGCCGTCCACCAATACTAGATTGGTCGAGTGATTGAGGAAAACCGCGATCACCACCTCTATGGACAACCGACCATTGCACGAACCACCACCACCACGACACACCACCGGCGCTTAGGAGGAGGAGAGATCCGTGAGAGAGAGGACTATGAGAGGGGTTGGGTTTCGTGTTTGCTAATTAGGGTTTGATCACACTGATCAGTTAATTGCTTCCTTTTGCAAACCTAGGCACCTAGTCTATTTATAATCTCATTATAGTTAGACTAGGGCACGAAGCCCAAAACTCCCTTTTCCACTCCATATGGCCGGCCACCTAGAGTGATGAGGCCCATGATGGGCCTCGTCCTCTAATGCTCGATCTAGCCCCTTTGTGTGACCTTATAGGATCCGTTCAATTGGGCTTTGGGCTATTTTACTAGTCCAAAGATCGTTAGTACCTCTAGCTATGGCAAAACGACGACCCAAAAGTACGAACTTAATTATCTCCATAATCTGATCCAATTATATATCTAGTAATTGCACACGACGAAGACATAACTCCTTCAAAAAGATCAAAGTAGAACCAATGTGAAGAATCGTCTGGGTGACAAGATAACTCTTGTTAAGGAACGCTTAGGTGAAACAGTTGAGTTCAAAACACCTACGATGCCTAAGAAGAAGGACACTGCTAAGGGCAAGGATAAAAGAAAAGCTGACTCTATAGAAAAGAATGTTTAGGTGGAAAAAAACATGGTGTCATAGATAAAGGAGAAACTATTTACTTTGCGTTGATGCTGAGTAAATTTTTATTGATGCTGGGATGTGAGGTTTGTGAAAATTAAAGTGGCGGCATCCTATAAAGGGTTGCCTACGTATCTTTTCCTAAGGAATCGGGCCAAACATAGCTCTCTTGATTGTCCTACTCAAGTAATTATGGGTAGTACTTCTTAAGTTGGTCAAGGTTCGTCATGATTGAGAATTCATTACCATCAATATCAGTTAGTTTTGCTGCACCTCCTGAGAGGATGGTTTTGACGACATATCATTTAGGCCTAAATTTTCCACTTGGATCCAAAACATTTTTCCTTAGCGCTTTTAACACCAAGTCTCCTACTTTGATGTTTCTTGTCTTGACCTTCTTATTAAAGTGTCTAGCTAGACGGGTTTCATAGCATTGAGTATGATGTAGAGCTTCTAGTCGTTTTTCATCGAGTAGAATTAGCTCTTCATATCTTGCCATAGTCCATTCGACTTCCTCGCGTTTACTTTCAAACACAATGTGTAGAGAAGGTATCTCTAGTTCTACAGGTTGTACGACATCCATTCCATAGACTAAGGAGAATGGCGTATTACCTGTTGATGTATGAATTGACGTGCGATAACCCCATAGTGCAAAATGGAGTTTATCAGGCTAATCCTTGTAATTTTCTGTCTATTTCTCGATAGTAGTCTTTAAATTCTTGTTAGCCGAATTAACCGCTCCATTTACTTGAGGTCTATAAGGAGAGGAATGATGGTGTTGAATACCATACTTTTGTAAAAATTCTTCACATTCTGCTTGAAAGTGATTTCCATTGTAACTTATCATCTCATGTGGGACTCCATATCGACAAATAATGTTCCTTTCGATGAAGAATGCTACATGTTTTGCGGTGAGTTTAGCATATGACTATGCTTCAACCTACTTGGTGAAGTAATCGATTGCTACTAGAATGTATTCGTGACATCCTATCTCAGGAGAGGTAATTTTTCCGATGGTATCAATTCCCCATGTTGAAAATGGCCATGGTGATGTGTAGGTGTAGAGTAGAGATGGAGGAACATGTTGCAAGTTAGCGTATATTTGGCATTTATGGCATCTTTTTTCGTATTGATGACAATCCCTATTCATCGTAGTCTAATAATACCCTTCTCGCTTTATCTTTTGGACTAGCATTTTGCCATTAACATGAGTTCCGCAGGCGCCTTCGTTTATTATCCTCATAACTCTTAGGTACATATTAACATACTATACAATTTTTGCGCACACATAAGAGAGCTCGACCCTTAGGTACATATTAACATACTATACCATTTGTGTAAATACCCATTTGTGTAACTCGTTGTCTATAATACATATTGGGAAGCCAAGAGTCTTAATGCTCGTTTTTCTCTTTTATCAGCATGAGGAGGATATTCTTCTTTGGTGACATAGTTGAACATGTCTGTATACCACGATTCTTCTTCTTTTTCTTCGTCTTGGACCACTTCATCGTCTTCTATGGCTTGAATGTAAGTCAATTTATGCCATTTATCTATGGTTAAAGGCATTTCCTCGATTTTCGTAGGAATCCTAACCATTGAGGCTAGTCTTGCCAAGGCATCAGCAAATTGGTTTTCCTCTCTAGGTAGATATGTGTATTCTACCTTTTCCAATATGTTGGTGAGAGTTTCCAGATATGTTTGGTAAGGGGCTAAACTTTCACTCCTTACTTGATATTTTGTTGATGATAAAAAAAGAATCTATGAATATTAGAAGTTTCTTTACTCCTAATGCCAATGCTTTTTCGAGGCCTACCACGCATGCTTCGTATTCTGCAGCATTATTGGTAACGTAAAAATGTAACTTTATGGAGATTGGAACATGTTCTTCTTTAGATGATACTAATAATACTCTAACGCCACATCCCTTTTGGTTTGAGGCTCCGTCGAAGTTTAAGGTCCAAGTATCATCTTCTATGACCATCAAGTCTTCATCTGGAAATTCATAGTCATGTATTGGCGTCGAATCTTCTATTAGAAAATCCGCTAAGAAGTCCGAGACTACGAATCCTTTAATATCCTTTTGAGGCATGAACCTTACATAAAATTGGGCTAGGATGACTATCCATCTTGATATGCACCCATTAAGTGTAGATTTTTCAAATAGGTACTCGAGTGGATCCATTCGTGATACTATAAAGAGTGAATGCACGAGCATATATGTCTGAACTTTGTTGTGGCCCACACTAATGCGAGGCACAATTTCTCAAGTGGTGTGTACCGTACTTCATACTCGAGCATTTTCTTGCGTAGGTAGTAGATGGCGTTTTTTTTCCTTATACTTCTTGTGGGAGCATAGCCCCCCTTGTCTCTTTGGTGACTGTCAAGTACAACTTAAGAGGAATCCCTAGAAGCGCTGGTGCTAATACACGAGGATTTGCAAGAGAGGCTTTGATATTTTCAAAGGCTTTTTGACACTCATCGTACCATATTAATGGCACATTCTTTTTGAGTTTCTTAAATATTGGTTCACATATTTTTTTTAGCTTGGATATGAACCTACTTATGTATTGCAACCGGCCAATAAATCCTCAAATTTGTTTCTCGATTTTGGGCGGTGGCATTGACATAATTTCTTTGATCTTGGTTGGGTCTATCTCTATTCCTCTAGAGCTTATGACATATCCCAAGAGTTTTCCTGAGGTGACTCCAAAAGCGCACTTGGATGGATTCAACCTCTTGTTGTACTTCCATAGCCTTTCGAAGAATTTTCTAAAGGCTACTTGATGTCCTGGGCGATCTTTTGATCTCACAATCATATCATTCACATAGACTTTAACCTCTTTGTGCATCATGTCATGGAGTAGGGCAGTTGCTGCTCATTGGTAAGTGGCACCCGCGTTTTTCAACCCGAATGGCATTACTGTGTAACAGTAAATACCCCAAGGTGTTATAAACGTTGTTTTCTCCATGTCTTCTTCCGCCATGAGGATCGGGTTGTACCCTACGTACCCATTCATAAATGAGAGAAGCGCGTGATTCGCTGTGTTATCTACTAATATGTCGATGTGTGGTAAAGGGAAGTCGTCCTTTGGACTTGCCTTAGTTAGATCTTGATAGTCGACACGAATTCTTACCCTTCCATCCTTCTTTGGAACTGGGACCACATTTGCAACCCATTCGGGGTATTAGGATACCCTGATAAAACCTGCATTTATTTGTTTTTGAACTTTATCTTAAGAGCTACGTTGGGTTTCATTCGACACAACTTTTGTTTTACAAGTTTCATTCCTGAAATTAGTGGTATAGTGTGTTTAGCTATTTCTCTGTTAATACTTGGCATATCTTCATATGACCAAGAAAATAGATCGATAAATTCTTGAAGCAGATTGATTAAATCGATTCTTTCATCTTTATTAAGTGTTAGTCCGATTTTAACTTCTCTTTTAATTGTTGGATCTTTTGAGATATCAACCGTTTTAGTATCCTCAATTACCAGTGTTTTATTTTCAAGTGTTTCCACTGCTTTAATGATTTCTTTGTCATTTTCATTGTTAGTTAGTCAATGCTCGTCATCTTGGATTAGAGAATAACATGAGGAGTAAGGAGAAGAAGACATATTATTGAATTCGGAAATCATTACATCAAATAAGGAAATTTCTGTTGGGACTTGACTAATAACTATTCTAGGAGTAGGTGCTAAATAGAAGATATAGAGGAAGAAAGTGCTACAACTAAGGACTTAGAAGACTCGATAGAGACTCTGACTCGGACTCTGACTCAGACGACTCTTCAAACATTGGTCCTTGTCCTGTTGTTATAAAAATATTTCTTCCAGTTGGAGTAGTCACCTTTACTGTTTTGCGCCATCCTTGCACTAAACCATCTGCTGGAGTGATGAGCTTTGAAGGATCAAAGTTTTAACTTTGTAGGACTGTTTGAATGAGCGAGGAGTTGTCCTCTATATATTTTGGCTCATGTAGGCGTCGCTCGAAGTGCGCCTACGTTAAAGAATGTGGTGAATATGCTTGAAACTCTTAGGAAGTGGGAATTGACATTACGATTAGGGACAAAGTAAAGTAGGGAGCCGCCAACTAGTTTTTAAGGAACTTGTAAACCGTTCACGGATCATAAAAGGCAACCACAAATAAGGGACAACGATAGGCAACAACGATTGACCCGTGAAGGTTACACCCCATTCATAATCCATGAGATTACTAACTCCATATGGTTCGGAACCACGAAAGGAGGATCAGGGATGATGGTACAAAGTGAGTCATCGAGTCACATTCGCCCGTATTGGCCTCTACTCAATTCTTATAGTGAAAAGTGATTCATGCGATCTCTAAGGCATACAAACAAAATATTCAATTTGCTCCAAACTATTATTAGGCTAAATTGGTTGAATATTAATACAACACATAATTTTAAAGTATTGTAATCACTTAAATTAACAACAAGATTAAAAAGGATCCTAAACCGGTTGTTCAAATTATCTTATTAGGCATGATTTTCAATTACATATTCCCTTTAACATGCAATATGGTGATCATAATAACAATAATCGAATTAACATTAATATTGGAAGCAATTCAACAATAATAGCGTTAGTCAAATCAAATAATAAACCTAATCATGATTCTAGCAACAAGAATAAAAATAAGAGTAATTAAGTGATTAATTACTCACTTTCCGCGTTTCCTTGAAATTGCTACATCATAAATAAACTGTTAGTAACTTCAATAAAAAATATAAATCAAATGAAAATTAAATTAAATAAAGATTATATTTGATTTGGTCCAAACCCTTAGTCAATTATACCTTTCACGCTTTGGGTAAAGTATAGAACTTCAGGTATTGTATGGACTCCTTGGAGTGCTTAAAGGAAGGAATAGTAAAAGAATGGGGAGGCTAATATTTAGGCTAAAGAGGGAGAAAAGAATTATTTTGTGATCAAGATTGTTGATCATTGAAAAAGGGGCAATATGACCTCTATTTATAGAGAAAAAAGAAGGGTCGAAAAAACAAGATAAGATCCGAATTAAATCGGAATAAAACTCGATAGACATCAGTTTTTGCGGTTTTTGTTTTTATCATATCTTTTGATCCAAAAATTAGAATAAGATAAATAAGATATTTTTGGAAATATATTGAAGTCTATTTTCTAACCCAATTGGAATCAGATTAAAATATTTTGCAGAACAAAAGGTATAGCTTAAATAGTGAGACGGTGTCAGTTTTGGATAGAGTTTGACATTTTATTCATATCTTTTCCGTTATAGCTCGGAATTGATATTATAATATATCATTGGAAAGTTAATTTCAAGGGCTATACAACAATATAAAATTTGGATAAAAACTATGAGGCTCGAAAATAATATCTGTCTATCTTTGAATGTCTTTCAATTTGAATAGAATTAGGACTTTCAAAAAAAGGAGTCTTATTCAATTTCAAACTCTTTAATCTTATCTTTTCAAAAAGGATAATTAGGATCTATTAGAAACTTATATAAGTTTCTAATAGATCCTAATTGTTTTAGGAATTGCATTAAACCATTTGGACCCTCCACATGATCATTGGGTCGTAGGTAAGGTGGGCTTAGGTTCGGTTTAGGCTTAATTTAATATTTTGGTCATAACTTATTCGTTATAAGTTGGATTTGGGCTTATAATATATAGTTGGAAATCTATTTTAAATCCCCATACAAATATTCAATCATTAGACCCATATTATGGACCAAAATAAACTATATTAAACGTTTTTATAAAAAGGACACGAAATGAATGATTTTAAAGGACACGAAATGAATTATTTTGGGTTTAAAGGCATGAAAAGAGGAAAATAAGTTATGGTTTGGGGAAATGGGATAGAAGTTGGGTTGGTTTTATGAAATGGAAATATGGATTTAAGCACTCCAAGATTAAATACTCAACCCGACCAATAATGGCGGTGAAAGGTTGTTCATCATCGGGTTTCGTTTTGGGGAGACATTTTTAGGTGTCTACAGCTCATTCTTCTCGCGCCCAAAGAGGAGTCCCATGAAATTAAAGTCAAAGCATGAGGGTTCTTTCTCCTTGTGGATAGGAGTTGGGATCTAATCTATAAAGTGGCAATCCAGAAAGAGTTCAAACCCCGGTTGCCTTATTCCATTTACAACAAAGGGTTCATGAAATTCGTAGCATAGATAGTCCTCGCCTTATTTTATAAATTGTCCGTTAGGAGTAAGAGGATATTGGTCAAATGGGATTGATTTCTTTTGGGTACAAGCATTCTTACGCACCTTAGATTTTTCCTAGGCTCGCTTTAGATCTTCTTGAGTTAGTTCAAAATCATGTCCGAAAGTATCAAATTTAGGGAGGCCAGGTAGTCCTATTTGTTTTGCTATCTACTTTTTCTTTCCAAGAGTCATTACAGAAAAGTGTCCCTATTTTATTTTTTTGGTGTTTAGAGAGCCACAAGGGCAGGGTGAGAATCGATCCCAAGACCTCCTAGAATCGGGCGGAAAGCTCTAACCACTTGAGCTATCCTTCACTCTCAGTGTCCCTATTTTATGAGAATAGCATTTATTTTCATATGAGAGTAGAGGTCATAGCAAAGAGGGGTTCTTTCATCTTCTTTGATTAAGGAGACCTCTTCATTAAAGCCCCGCTGATCTTCATCATTCTCATCGTGCTCCACATTAATAATTGGATTTTTAATAGCTTTGATTCTCATAGGTGAAACATCGATTGTAATTGGGATCCCTCCAACTATAAACTTTGCATGTTAATGAAGGGATGAAGGGACAACCTTAAGGTCATGAAGCCAAGGGCGTCTGAACAATAGGTTGAAGGAAGCCTTAATATCCACTACTTGGAAGGTAGTGGCATGTTCTATCACTCCCGGCGTTATATTCATGGTAACTATTCCAAGAGCTTTATGACGTGTGTTGTCTTAGGCTCTTATTCCATGCGTTGATGGGGATAAATCTTCAGACCTTATTCTTAACATCCTCACAGTTCTAAGTGGACAAACATTGATAACCGATCCATTATCTATAACAGTTATTGGGACATTCATTATCTTGTTGATTATCGTGAGGTTTAGAGCCTTGTAATGTTTGTCACCTTCCGGAGGTAGATCCTTGTTAGAAGAGGTGATCAAGTTGATGAGACTAGGAAGATCGCTCGTGATAAAGTTAGCCAACCCCTTAGGAGTGGTTTAAGAGTATATTCCTATCTTGTCCAAAGCATTCGTTACCGCCAACCTATGTTCTCGGGATGTAGCTAGAAGTTTCCAAATGTTCATCTCTACCTTGGTCTTTTTAAATTGCTTCACAACATCGTTGTCTTCTATAATTGGAATGGGAACTTGTTAAATAGTAGAAATAGGTTGTGCGGTGATGGGAGGTTGCATTCTCCAGATCTTGTGAGAACATCTATGGGTGAATCTTCTACATCCCAAAAGTTACTTACTGGATATATCACTAAAAGTGGAGGTTCTTCCTTATCATTGAGATAGACGTCTTTGTCATCGCTGTCCTAAACTCCATTGATCCTAGCATCTTGTTCTTGTGGAATTTGGACTAGCTTCTTATTATCAATCAGTTTTTGGATTAAATCTTTAAATTTAAAGCAATGTTCTATGGTGTGTCCCCCTGATTGATGATATGGACAGTAGTTACTAGCTGTCCTCTTTAATGATTCAAATGATCTCGGTTCGAGAGGTTTAATCTTACCACTCTTAGAGAGAATTTTGAACATGTTAGCATAAGAAGTCCCAATTGGAGTATAAGGCTTATTACTATTTTTGGGTGTGTAAATTACTCGGAGAGAAAATGGCTTCTTCTCCATGAGTGGAACTTTGTTGTTTACATGTTTTCTTTGGACCATCTTTTCTCGTTTCTTTGCGAATTCGAGAGCCTCGCGTAACAAGTCTATCCGTTCCCTCATTGATTGTATGAGAATCCATACTTCTTCTCTAGTTGCGGGTTCTTGTCTGGGAGGGAAATCACTCATGGCATCGGAAAAAGTTTCCTCGTCCTCTTCGATAGCATGAATCTCTTCGACTGGTTTGATGAGGGATGAGGGGTCACCATGGTATTCCTCATCAGAAATATCCAAAGAATCAAAAAGTGGTGCAATATTGATACTTGGCTTCTTGGTTGCAGGGGGAAATAGGAGTTTATTATTATCAATTAAGTCTTGGATAGCTCCCTTAATCTTCCAACAATTCTCATGTGAGATGGCCCCTGCCTTGAAGATACTTGCAATGTGCGCTAGGACTCTAGCTAGCCGTCCTCTTTTCGATAGGTGGATCCCTAAACGGTCCAATGGGAGTTATAAGACCTTTTAATCGGTCAAATGCGATGTCATAACTCATAATGATAGGAGTAAAGTTCCTCCTAAACTGTTTCTTTTGTCCTTGATTGTACATGGCGAGGACTTCACTCAAATTAAAAGTGCTAATATTGTTTGATTGGGTGGTTTTGGAAGAAGAAGGATTGTCAGTCTTCTTTCCTTTCCAGCCACTGTTATAGTTATTATTAGCAACTTTATGTTTAGCAAGGTCGTCTTCAATGTTAATTCCAATGTCATAGATGGCCATAAAGGTATGCAAGTTGTTCTGATACTTAAGATATTTAGAGTACTTTTCTTGGAGGTTCTTAATGAACATCCTCACATATTCTTTTTCACTAGGTACCTCAATCATCTTAGCAGAAGTTTCCCTCCATTTATTAAAGAAATAAGTGAAACCGTCATTCTCTTTTTGGTTAAGTATTTGAAGTTCCCTATGATTAGTTTCAACTTGAATCTTACTTTTATACCTATCAATGAAAGCGTTTACAATAGATTCCCAAGTAGAGATTTTCTCTTTGTCAAGGGAAAAGAACCATTGTTGATAAACGATTTCAAGAGATAAAGAAAACACAGAATGAAAGACTTTCCTATCAAATCCCCTTAATGTTCATTATAGTCTCGAAAGATCTTAAGTGAAATAAAGATTGTCTGTTGCCTTGAACCTAGGGATGTCGTTGGCATTGAACTTCTGCGGAAGAAGCTCCTTGTCCACCGAGACCCCTTGCAAGCTAATGCCCTGGAATCTATAGTCATTGGATATTTTGCTCAAGCTTTCTTGCATGAGCTCCATTTTTTGTTGTTTCATAGGGTCATTTATTTGAAGGGTTAAAGCCTTTAACACCTTAGTCACGTCAGCCATTTGCTTCTTAAGCTCATTGACTTCTTCTTGACTTGCCATTATCTTCTTAGCTTTTCTTTTCTGACTAACTGGTTTATCAAAAAGTTTAAATAGAACGAGGGTGTTATCCTTGATTAAATGCCCTTCCTTTCTTGACCACACGCTATAAATTAAACCATTTTATTTGTTTTAATGATTTGACTTAAATTGATTTTGACTTTACTGGTTATAAACAAAAAAAGAAAAAATAGGGGTCATATTTTTGAGAATCAAGTATATGGGTTCAAACAAGTGTGGTTTAATTAGAGGATTAATATCCGACTTACCCCCCTAAAAAAATGACGGAAAACACGCATACAAGATTGTTTAGACATGGTCAAAGTGTATATACATATTATTGTGTGCTTTATTAGTGAGTGCAAGTGACATGCTTTGACTCTTGTGTATGACCATGAAACTAAGTGCTTAGACTCAATTAAGGATAAAATATGGTTACTGCCATTAACAAACTGATGAAACTGATTAGCAAACTGTTTAATTAGACTCGTCGTGATGACTCGAGCAATAAATTGAACTGTCACCGCACACTGAAGTGCAGCGCCAGATGACAGGGTCGTCGCCCGGCGTTGCACAACAGCATTTGGCGCCGCAGCCTAAACCTTTGCGCCATTGCTGGAACATCGATTGGGGACGTTTTTAGTATGTTTACTCTAAAGGGACATGCCTAAAGTTGACTAAGTCGGTTTAATTAACTTATTAGCCTTCAATTAGTAAAGTTAAATAATTAATTAATTAGGAAAAGTCCTTTTACTCATTAATTAGTTTATTTAGACTTAATCACAAGTCAAACAAACGGTTAGTGTAAACACACATAGGTTATGCACAAGCAAAGAATGCACAAGTAGTCAAGTAAGCACAACATGATATAATGAGTTTCCAACCTAACCATGGCTCCAATTCTTTGAAGTTTAAGGATATAGGTTAGTCAAAGAGGGTCCGTGGTTATGAGTCCAGATGCACCGTGTGGAATCCTTACCTTTGGAAGGGTTAGCGCGTGTGGATGGGACCCTGCGTATTAAACTTGCTTCCATGGTTTGGTGAATTCAACAATCTCGGATGTACCCTTCGTTGCTTGGAGCGTTCGATTGGGTAGATGGAGAATGAATTCCCAGAGGTTTATGTCCATATGTAGAACACATATGGGTTTCAAAAAAGAGAGAAAAACTCAATCAGGAGGTAGATTCGAGTCAACACTGCTAGAACCAGTCAAAACAAGAAGGCAGAGTTTTGGCTCAATAATGGAAGACCTCGGCGCCAGACAACACAGTCCGTCGCCAGGATAAAGCCCTGTCACCAAACGACAATGTTGTCGCCAGCTGACAGAGCCATATCATTTTTGACATGCCCTGTTTTCTTGACGCCAGTTCCTACATGCCTCAGAAGCATTTTGTGCTCTTAGAATCTTCCAGTTTTCGCAGTATTGTTTCGATTCTAGTTGTGAAAGATATTTCTCAAATTTCATACTTGTAAAAATCCTATGTTTTTAACTCATTACGGATGATCTTTCCAATGAGAACCTTTTTTATGCTTATGCCAATAATGTCAATAAAAATTACGCTTATGAGATACTTAAAACTTTTCGAGTCTCATCCAATAATTCTAAATCATTGCCAAAATAAATTTTAGGAATTAAAATAGAAATCCTCCCTAGTGGAGTCGCCAAATACTATAGGGAATATTTCAAGCACTATCCTAAACTTGAGCCCCACTGTGATCATACACTTAAGCATAGTGGCGTCCAAAGGGAAAGAAGCTAGAGCAATTGAGTCGCCATCAATATTTATGAACTTGTACACCATTCACAGGGTGAAGGTTACACCCCTTAACGATCCAGGAGATCGTCAACTCCAATAGGATTGGAACCATGATTGGAAGTTCAGGGATGATGGTACAAATCCCATCTAAAAGAGAAAGAACCTGCCCTAATAATAGGCCTCAACTTTATTCTTCTCGTATTCATGGGCGCTTTTTGACTAACATGCAATCAATAGATTAACCTTAAACATGTTGATCTATGTTGGTTGAATAATAATGCAAAAATAAAACTATTATTGGCGATCACTTGAATTATAATCATATTATCCCTAAACAAGATTATCAATTATCTTATTAAGCGTGATTACAAGTACAAATTCCCTTTAAACATGCATAAAAGGTGTGATCAAGCAATAACAATAAATATATATAAATCAAGCAACATAATAATCATCTTAATAATAGTCATAATTGAAATAAGAATCATAATTAAAATAATCATGTGAAAGCATAATAATAGTAGCAAGATCCTAGGCATGATACTAACATGATTAATAACAAATTCTAGCATGTCACTAAACATCAAAGATCAAATCTTTAGCCTTAACATGATGCTAACATGATATTAGGAAAGAAAATAGGAAGCATCATAGAAATCATAATTGATATAGGAAACTTAATTATTAGCGTAAACATGATACTGGAAAGCAATAAAACATCCTAACATGGTACTAGGAACAAAATAATAATTTAAGCATGATTCCTGTATCAAAAGACCAATTAAACAATTAAAGCACTTACTTCGATTCCTTGTACCTCTTTCTAACAACAAAATACACACGTTAGTAACTTCAAGGAAAAATATAAAACAAACAATTAAATTAAATAATTGAAATAGAGTTTCGGGACCTAACCCTTTGAAATATCAAACCTTTCACATCTAGGGCAAAGGCAACTTTGAACTTGGCTAGGTGTGTCTAGTGCTAATGAGTGCGGAATTGTGTTTGTAAAAGGGCTAGGCTAGAAAGAGGGAGAGAGAATAAGTTTTAGCTTAGAGAGAGAAAAGAATTACAGAATTCTGGTTATTGAAAAACGGAAGTCCAAGGACCCTATTTATAAGAAAAATAGTCCGGAATTGATAGAAAAGAGTTAGAGTTCCAAAAGTAATAAAACAACATCTTGTAGCCAACGACATAGCTCATCGCCAGACGACGAGGTGCATCGCTACCCTGCACTGCAGTTTCAGGCGATGCATTGATTTTCAACCCGTTTTCAACGCAGAATCCACATCTCAATAAAATTGAGTCGTAAAATCCTTGTTAGGGGTAAAATCGTATTTTCACATAAAAAAATATTTTATTTCAAGTAAAACTCATATACATAATTATCAATCCTAATTCCTTTAGGATTTAAGAGAACCTTCTAGATGAATCTAGAAGACTATAATCAATCCTAATAGCTTTTGGAATGATAATTAATAATAGGCCCACCTTTAGATCATTGGGCCGCATATAAGAACCAAACTGGGCCTAGTTTAGTATTTTGGCCATAACTTCCTCATTATTCATCGGAATTGGGCTTATAATATATCATTGGAAAGAACTTTTCGAGCTCCATCCTACTACACCATTATTAAACTCTTTTCATGGACCAAAATGAACTAGAATGGCTATTTTCATAAAATAGAGTAGGTTTTCGAAAACCGAAAGAAAGCTCCTTTTTTTATAAAACTAACCGCAACATTAGACTTTTCACACTTTCACTTCATTCGATTATAATTTGATTAGAAAGGTATTCATCACTGGGTTTGGTTTTGGGGAGACACAAATGGGTGTCTTCAATAACCCTCTAGGAATTCACGCTCCATCTACCCAATTGAACGCTCCTAGCAACGACGGGTACATCCGAGTTTGTGAATTCACCAATCCATGGAAGCGAGTTTAACTCGCGGGGTCCCATCTACTTGAGCTAACCCTTTCAAAGGTAAGGCTTCCGCGCAGTGCATCTGGACTCATAACCATGGACCCTTTTTTACTAACCCATATCCTGAAATTTAGAGAATTAGAGCCATGGCTAGGTTGAAAACTCATTGCAACATGTTGTGACTACTTGTGCATTATTTGTTTGTACATAACCTACAAGTGATTAAACTAACCATTTTGTTTGACTTGTAATTATGAATATGCTTAAATAAACTAACCAAGGACTAAAGGAATTTTCTTAATTAAATGATTAATTAATTTCAGCTAATAAATATGTCTAAAATTAAGTCATAGTTCCTTTGAGTCGACCTGGTTTTTTATTCCCGTATACAGCACAAACATCAACTTGTTTTGGTCATATCTGAAGTTCTAGGAAGAGTTACTATTCGTAAAGCCTATGAACTGTAGCCCTGAGTTTTATCTTTCATTTGGCGTTAGTTACGTTCAATATGGAGTCACAGATAAAAAGTTATGATTAATATACTATAGCCTGTCTAGTTTAGTGCACATACGTGAAGTCTTAGCTTAGTGCTTAATTAAGACTAGTCACATAGTCTAGTCTCATGTTCATGAAATGAGTCATTTGAGTTAGGGCACTACCACAAAAAGGAGAATAAGTAACATAGGATACACAACTGTCAAGTTACATAGGTGATCTCTAGAATTTTACAGAGCGTCTGTATAAGATAAGCGCTTTGTATGTTAGAACTATAGAACGCCAACCAAGGTTAACCGCTCCGTTTCATATACCTAAAATTTACACTATACCTTATACAGCGTCTCTCATAGATAACCGTTCTATAAGTACTTTTTTTTTAAAAAAAAAAACTTAAGAAAATAAAAACAAAAAGAAAACCCTTCATGTAAGATAAGCACAACTAAGAAACACACTAACCCTAACGCATTTCGCTAGCCGTCACTCTCTAAATCTCTTTTTAATTCCCCACCTCTCTCCTCTAACCCTAACTCCTCTCTCTTCTAACATCATTCCTCAATTTTACGACCTTCAAGGCTCCAACTTGCTCACCATTACAGCCCCTTGAATCACTCCAAGAACCCTTCAATAACCCCTCATTTGTCTCTACTTCGATCAAGATTAATGGCGCACGCATTTTCTGGGTTTGTACGCCAAGGGTTGATGTGAATCCTTCAACAAACTATAACCGTCCACTGAGGTATATGAAGATTAATTTCATTTGTGTTCTAATTTCAATGTTCAAATTCGTTTTTTAGTTTGAAGCTTTCTGTAAGGAGGGTGATCCCATCGTTAGGAGGTCTTTCCTAAGATGCCCATGGCTGTTTAAAAGCCTAGGACTTTACACTTATTTAGGTGTAGTAGGATTTGAATTCCTAACTATTTGGGGGACCATGAATTAGAATTGATTCTATCATTACGCTTTTTTATAAGAAACAAGTAGGAGTCTTCAATGAGTTTTAGGAAAACTCATAAATCTCGTTCACCCCTTTCTTCCATGTGGAGTTCATGGATTAATTAGCATGAATCGTAAGTTTACCCATGCCCAAATTGGTCAACATAAACAAAAAATGAGTTCAGGAGCAAGGGTACTAAAATAACGTTCCCTCTAGGGGGAATCACTATCCTTGCTCTAGTGTGGCCTCTACTAGCTCTTCCTTTTTTACAATTTCATCACCAAACAATATATGCAACACAATACCTAAAATTAAGTTAGTTGATTTTATTTACACACATTAATTCACGTAGGAATTACATTGCAACGTCGTTATTCTTTATTTAATTAATTTCGTGAAAACAACAAGAAAATAAACAATATTTGCCTTGGCTTAAGTGATCAACCAACAATTAATTATCCAATTCTAATCTTTTTTTAATGCAAGATACTACGTGGAATTAATTAATTAGTCCTTTTAAGGTGATCAAACGACACTAATTAATTAATTAAAGTTCTTTTATAAAAAGAAAATAAATATGATGTATCTAAGTGTTCGAGAATTTACCAATTCTCTTTTCTAGATCTTCGTTTAGAACACTTATGAACACCTTCTTTTTTGGGAACCTTTACCGTATTAACAAAATATCAAGGGGTGAGTGTTTAAGACAAGAGGGGTTAAGTAGCACATGTTCACAAGTATTCCGCCAGAGTTTTAGGTTATTTTTCTATGTGTTTATGGCTCGGATTAAGTCTCTATTTATAGGGAATGGGTAGGATTAGGGTTTTGAGCATTCTGCCGCAGCAGGTGTCGCGCACAACTAGATTTGTTGCGCGCGGCATCCTTGCGCAAGTGACTAGGTTGCGCTGATATGGGCAGCGCAACTGGATGTCTTGCGCGCGACATTATGGTAAGGTTCGATTCTATATTTTTGTAAAATTTTGAATCTTCCGCGAGCGCATCTCTAGAGGTTGCGCTGAGTGTCGAGCGCAACTGAATTAGTTGCGCGCGCCTGCCTTACGCGACTGATTGAGATGTGCACGGCTTTTCTTGCGGCAGCATTAAAATTTAACCTAGGCGCTCCTAAATTCGTCATTATTGGTTTTAAGCACGGACTTAAGCCCAATATTGATCGGATTTTGTTAATTGGACCTTGTTTAGATTTGTTCTTTAGTTTAGGCTAGTTTTTTGTGTTTTGTGGCTTAATTAGTTATCCATAAGCATTCTCCACTTCAATCCAACACGAAGATGGTTTTATTTATCGTCATTGCACTTCCTGTTGGGATAGGAGGCCAAAAGTAGATGTCTACAGTTAGCCCCCACTTTGATCAAGTCTAGAATAGACAATGATCAAAGTAGTCAAGGAAATAAATCCGAGACTCATTTTGCGAAGTTCTCAAAGAGTATAGAATCTTTCAGAAATGTTAAGGATGTGGAAACGATCCTTGGTTCGCTAAGTGTTCAAAACAAGTAGCTATTAAGGCTAGAAAAAGTTTTTTCTAGTCTTAACACGCTAATGAATCTAGTTTGATCCTTTGCAATTGTAGAACGCTTTATAGGTAAAGGTGTTTTGGGTGTTGTCAAGTCATGAGAAGAGATCGGTTTTAAAAAAAGAATAAAAGGGGATGATTTCCTCTCAATCATGTCATAGTTGGTCTAAAGTCACTCGATATGTCATTGAAACTTTAGCCTGACTTTAACAAAGTAAAAAGATGAAAAAGGTGTTTTCGGCATTTGAGCCTAAATAGTCCGGTATTCGAGACTGATGTCCACAAGATAAAAATACATGTCTCAAGACTGGAGGCACATATCCAAATCTAGTGATAGGGAAGAAAGTCAACAACTTTCTTAGTAGTTTTTCCACAAGATGAGTAAACGTGTCTTAAGACTAGGGGCACTTGACTACATAGGCGCGACATCGTCTCACCGCTTCTTTATACAGGGGGTGGATGGACACCCTAACTGTCTTGTAAGCTAGTAAGCTCACTAACTACTGTATTTTCTTCCAATCAAGAAGTGTCTGTTCGTGATGGTTCGGCGCACCTGTCGACTAGTGAGCTAACGCCTAAAGTAATCCTCTACCTTTTAGTTCCGAGACGTAGATCTCGCAAAGCTTGAGCTGAAGTAAAATTTTACGCAACACCTACGTCGTACGATACGCCTTTTGCATTTTTACACTACATGACAACGCCTTCCTTTTTTGCTTCGGACGTGAAAAAAGAAGAAAATCCAGACATTTATAACGTCATTAAAGTAAAATGACAAACCTGTCTATGGGTGCTTTTACGTAATGCACCACCACGGAACGCCTTAAGACATTCTTACAAAAAACGTTCAAAATGTATGCTCAGGGAAGGTACAAAGCACGGTGTGCATGCAAGGATGATGCAAAAAACTATCAAAGAAGAAAACAAACTACAAAATGCAAAGCAATTCAAAATATTTTGATAATTTGCGCGTTATTACGTCTAATAACGAGAAAAAACCGTTGGAAAATGATCAAACGGATAAAATCAGGATACTGGTCATTTAAGTGACTAGTTACCGCGTGTAACTCAGTAGGTCGCACAGGCCAGGCGCGCTCATCATTATGAGTTGCGCTGGTTTGTCACGCGCAAGTGAATCAGTTGCGCGCGACACTTAGTTTAGCAAAAAGAAAATCGCAGAGCGCGATTCTTCATTTCGCTCTCTCTCACCAACCTTCACGATTTTCGCCTCTTTCTCTTTCAATAGAACTCAAATTTTCTTGTTTTTTTAAGTTAAAGGAAGTAGATCTCGTCCCTTACTCATATTTTCCACAATCCAATGTATGTCTTTTTTTTAAATTTCATATGATTTTGTCTTAATTGGGACGATTTTCGAATCGTTAAACCCCAAATTTTGAATTTGGGGATTTTTGATGGTCCATTATTCTTGAAATTGTTTGTTTTATGTTGTTATGCGATGTTTAAGGAGTGTTTTGCTACAAATTTTATGAAAAATGGTTATGTATTGAACCTTATATGAGCATTTCTTTGTTTAAGTTTGTTGTTGCTCTTTTTCTTCGAATTTGCTCGAATCTATTGCTTTTTCTTGCTCATTTTGGTTACATTTTCTGATTATGAAGTAGATTATAGTAATGGAACTTGTATAACTTTCATAATTCACATTTTGCGAAATTTGAATTTTTAAATAAATGGCGCAAAGCATACCCTTAGATTATTTTTTGCCATGTTTAAACCTCAAAATTGTTTGGTAGACGATAATCATGTTTGTATTACTGTTATTCGTCTAGGGGTAGTTGATTCTTTGAGATTTTGAAATACAATCCCTTGAATACTTATTTGAAACTGGTATAGGATGGCTTTTATGGGTGTTGGAAGCCCCCATATAATGAGTTTAACTACATGCATCGTAGCCCCCAAGTATGGGTGGCATTCAACTTTCGTCTTTTGCCCTATCGGCAGCCGCTACGCTAACGAAATGGGCCTAGAACACATATATTAGCTTAGTTTTAGAAAGAGAATAAACTTATAAAGAAACCTTATCTAATCATAGCATGGACTCGCCTCCATTCGTTGATGCTGAGGTGATTCTAGAGGGTCTTGACAAGGCGTTCCGTCCTCGAAAGAAGGTGACCCGTCCTCGAGAGGAGGTTCGGGAGCAACTCGTCGCAGCCGATCGACGTCACCAGGAGGATGTGGTTTGGGAGGCTCCTCCCAACTGGGACCCTAGGGTCCTTAAGTGGGACCCAGACCATCATGTCTCGATGATCGAAGGTTTAGATAATGTCGTTAGTCTACTAACCCTAATCAAATTAACAATTTATAATACCTAAACTACCCTAATACGAGTATAGGGGTAAGTAAAGGGTCGAACCCAAAAGGACTAAGTGTATCAATCTATGCTAATTAGACTACTAGGAAAGCTTGTGAGGTAAAGAGAGGTTCAATTAAACATTACTAAGAGCAAATAACTAAAACTAGGGAAAGTGGAATCCAATTACATTAATGCATTCAACAACATCAAACAATTAGATGAAAATGACCTCAATTAGGACGATTAACACATCTAACTCACTCTCGCGCAATTAAGCATGTTAATAATCCTACTAAACTAATTCACTCTCGTGCAACTAGCCTAGCAAAGGTATGGAGGAATTTAGGGCTCTCAAACAACTCACTTTCGCACAATTGATTGAAAACACAATTAAAAGCATAGAATCAATTAGCTAGAAAGATTCTAATCCATAAAAGCATCATCCATACACAATAATCAAGAAACAATTTCATACTAACCACAATCAATCATTAAATTAATTAACATAACCTTCATCCATTTCCCTAGAACAAAACCTAAACTAACATGGTGAACAAAAACAAGGAAAACAAGGTAAAATAATAATAAAAGCAAGAATCAACCACTAAACTAATTAATCTACTCAAATAAACGAATAAATAAGCAAAAACAATAATAAATGAAAGCAATAAAGGTGAGAGAAAGTTAAGAAGACTCATTGAATTTATGAGAGGAAAAATCAACACATTTGCTTCTTCAAAATCCCAAAAACTCCATGAAAAATCCAATCTTTCTCTCTCTAAACTATTCCTAAACTAGAGAGAGAAAATCCTAATCTAACCCTAAGAGAGAGAAGCTCTCCTAAACTAACTAAGAAAATAGCATAAAAGATCCCCGACTTTTTTACAAAGAGTCCCGTCTATATATATGAGGCTCCACACAAAAGAAAGAGACTTGGACAACAAGGCGCAAATAAATCGTAAACCCAGTCGTGCGCGCCCGCACATGAGTCCTGTGCGCCCGCACACAATGTGTGTGCGCCCTCTCATCGTAGTGTGCGGCCGCAACTTTGTGGGTACGGGGAAAATAAGTGCGCCCGCACATGAGTCATGCGCGCCCGCGCAAAGGTGTGTGTGCCCGCACAGCGGTCGCGCATAGGGTCGCGCAAACTCTCTGGTTTTGCTCTGTTTCTTCAGTCTGGCTGTGCGGGTTCTGACAAGGCTGCGCGCCCGCACAGCCTCACATGTGCGCCCGCGCATAAGCCGCACAGCACCCCGCGCACAACAGATAACTTGGCTTCTTGATATCCTCTTTCTTTCGGCGCATAATTCCTACAAAACCAAAGCATGGAGATCAAAATAAAAACAAAGAAAATAAGATAAATTAAATAAATTAGGAAAATAAGCTAAAAACTATTAAAAACCACTTAAATACTCGAATCAAGATAAAAGACGAGAATAAGTAAATAAAGAAATAAAGGACAAAAAGGGTTAAATTATTGGAAAAATAAGCCGAAAAATGACTCAATAAACACCCTAAAAAGTGGCATAAAAGTCACTTATCAAACTCCCCCAAGCTAACCTTTTGCTCGTCCTCGAGCAAATTAACATGAAACACGAAAGAAGGAGAATGATTTATTCAAGCAAAGCTAGAACACTTAAGGAGACAAGAATGTACACTAACTCACTTTCGTAGGAATCACGGTCACTTTTAGCAACTAATGACAAGCCCTTTAAACCCCTAGATCGCCCTAGAGGACGAGTGTGCTCTCGTGAGGGTGTCCTAAGAGTTTAACCCACAACTCTAAATAAAAACCAAGGCAAGGCAATAAAAAGAAAAGAAAAAGAAACATAAAACGAGAAAGAAAAACACAAGTTCAAATTTGGACAAGAGATAGGAACAAGCACCAATGAATGCAAACCTTTCTAAATAGACAAATGTATGCACGTTCCAAGATGTCAATGGTTGATTGAAACATAACATATGCTAAGCATAGAGAACTAATGAGGACTCAATCCACCCTAGCCCCAACCAATCGGGCCGCGTTCTCTCCACTAGCTTCAAATCAACCCTTAAGCTAGCTTCTCATGATTCCTCGAAGGAACCGGAAAAAGATAAAGAAATGAAAAACTTTGAGGAGGTAATCCCGACATCTCAACTATGCATACTCTCTCCATAGGTTTGAAATCTATCTCCCTCCACCGTTCTTTGACCTAACCCCACTAAAGCCTAAGGGACTTTTATTAGGTTGTAACATAAGGCTAAGGGTTAAGGCGGGGTAAAATTTTGAAAATTTTGGTGATATTTCCTAAGTGAAGCAAAATAGTGGCCTACTCTCAAAAATAAGCTCAAGAATTCACAAAATATCAAACAAAAATACCAATAATGCCATCTCCCCCAAGCTTACTCAACACTAACACACAATATATACAAAAAAAAATGAAGGAACGCTCCCCCCCAAGCTTGAACGAAGCATTGTCCTCAATGCTTAAACAAGGGAAGAAAACGAAACCAAATTAAAATATATTTGTGTTTTTTTGTTTCATTTTTAATTTTTTTTTTTAATTTTTTTTAATTTTTTGTGTCCTTGCCTTTTTCTAACCATGGACGGCTTTTTCTTGAAACTTCATTTGATTTTCTTGAATTGCATCTTTCTTCTCGAACTTTTTGCATATTCTTTTCAAGCTCAACTTTCAAATTCGTACATAAACCAATTCACAAAGTTTTCTTGCTCATGATCAACACTCTCAAAACTCAAACCTCACATGCCTATGCTTCACTAACTACAAGGGTTGGTAAACATAGGCCATTGGGTTTGTAATGCGGTTAAGACAAGAAAGGGAAACATTAGGCTCAAATTGGTTAATAAGTAGGTTGATGCAAAATAGAAAATCAAATTTGTAACAAAATAAAAAGAAGATAAAGAAAAATGAGAAAATGTGCCCTTTTCCTCCCTTAGAGTGGCTCGGTCACGATCTTGGGAGATAGAGGTCAAAACAAGGATTAAGACATGCATAGTCAAGGATCCTAAATAGCCGCTCAACAAGGTGATGAAGGCTAGAACAAATGAAGCTCACAAGGGATTATAACCAAACAAATACCAACCAAGGGATTCAAATCCACTATAGAGAGCAACTCCATCTTACCACATTCCCGTGAACTAAGGCTTCATGGACCCCTAAAAGTTCTTAAACCGGCTACCTTAGCATATAGTATCCTAGAGTCAACCAATGACACTCTCAAACCGTGCATACATTCACCACTTAGGAAGAAAAACATTCAAGAATGCAATTCCAAAACAAAATGTCCAATATAAGAACAAACAAAACACATTTTGCCAAAATTACCTTGAAAGTAAACAAAAATCTTTTTGGAATTTTTAGAACAAAAGAAAAGGCATGGAAATGCATATACTCAAGTGCATGGCATAAATGACCAACATTCTACCCAAGCATGATAGAATACCCTCCCCCAAGCTTGAATGGGACAATATACTCAAACATAAACCAAATAAAACATGGGAGGGGAAAAGAAAGAAATCAACCCAACAAACCAACACATGTCCAACGAGTCACCAACCATTAGAGAAAGAGCTAAGAAAGATGTTACCGGATATTGGTGGGTGTAATTTCCCGCAAATGAACCAATTTAACCTTTCAAAGCCGATTTCCTCTTGAATTGAATCTCGATTTCCATATGCTAGCAAAAATAGGCGTCAAACTTCCTTGGTTCTTGATCCAAACCAATGCATAAGAGTATATCAAGCCATGTACCTAGCAAAAGGCACACAAACATTTCCATGAGAGAAAATCTAATCTAAAAAGAAAAGAAAATGAAAGCAATAAAAACCTCGGGTTACTTCCCGAGAAAGGCTTGTTTAACGTCCAAGCGAGACCGCTCTAGTAAATAATATTGCAACGAACGCAAGAGCTTATCAAATGCACTACTACACATTTCATATGATAACAAGTAGGCAAATGAAGGGAGGAGGACGTGCAACAAGATTATTGCACGTAAATGAGGAGGAAATTGCCAAAAGAAAGAAGAAAAATCAAAAGAAAAATCAAAAAAAGAAGAAGAGAAAGAAGAAGAAAAATAAGGAAGAGAATAAAAAGGCAAAACCTCCTCAAAATCTTTTTGGGTGGCATAATAACCCATTTCCTCAATGATGGGAGGATGAGAAGGAAAAGTCTCATCAAACAAGAGAGGGTCCTCAATAGGCTCTTTGACAAAAGAAGGGAGGAACATGGGATAGTAGGAGATGTGGTCAAATTTCCTTGACAAAGGGACATGAGGAAGGGGAGGAGAAACAATGGTCTCACAAAGCCTCACATCATCAACAAGGGCATGAAAATCAATCATAGAATCCTTAAAAGAACACTCATGACTCACATCTCCCTCAAACAAAAACTCTCCAATAGAAACAACCTCATCCTCCTCTCTATCACAACGATGAACAACAACTCCCTCAAGATCCTCAAAGCCTAGAGTCTCTAAACCATGCATGAAAGGATAAAGGTTTCTCTCAAATTCATCCCTTTCCCATGAAGCATTGCCAATGAACTCTTTCAAGAGGCTATAATGATTTGTTACACCTTCAATGAACATACTAGCCATAACCTCAAATGAGTCCAAAGACTCATGGATAGAAGGGTCACCAACATGCAAGGTAGACTCATCAAGATGGGGAAGGGGGTTGGAAACCACAAAATCGATATTTTCTTCATTAGAAACTCTTCCACCATCACTCAAGGGACTTTCAATCTCTCTTGATTGCTCAAACTCATCATCATCATCCTCATGAAATCCCTCATTCAAAATTGAAGATGGCTCACTCACATCCTCACCAAGGGAAGCTCTCAAAGGGGGTAAATAAGGGCAAGGGTGGCATTCAAGCTCAAATGGGGAATGAAAAGGATCAAAATCCTCAAAAATCCCCTCATCACAAGAAAATCTCCCCTCAACTTCACACCCTTGGCCCACATCATTCTCAAAAACACTCTCACACTCCAAATGAGGTGCCTCACATCCATTTACATCAACCAAAGCACTCATCACTTGGGCAAGCCTCACTTCTCTCAATTTTTGTTCCTCTTGAAGCTCTTGGAGTTGTTGGGTGAGATATTGCATTTGAGAAAGAATTTGGGTTTCAATGTTATTGGGTTGAGGTTCATGATCAAAGTCAAATTGCACATCATCAAAATTAGCACAAACCTCATCAAAATGAGCATAAGGGGGAAAGGTGTCAATTTGCATACTTGGATTATCACTAGGCACATAAGAAGTATCAAGAGAATTCATGCAAAAATTAAAAGAATCTTGGCATTGAGAATCAAAGTAAGAAACATGAGATTCTCTATCTAAAGAATCCTTAGCAAGCCATGTGAAGAAATCCAACGCATCATGCATAGACAAATGACAAAATCTACCATTATTCATGTCCTCAACCATTCCCCTAGTATACTCTTTCATGCCCCAATAAGCTATACCACAAGCATCATTAAGAGAACACCCATGGTAACTAAGAAAACGATCTAGTCTTTCAAAGTAAGCATAAAAGGGTTCACCATCAAATTGTGGAAAAGATAAGCATGTCATTTTTATACAAAGAACAAAGAAAAGCAAACAAAAATCAAATTATATACAAGAACCTAGCTAATCTAATCAACACAAACTAATGAATGCCTTAGTCCTCGGCAACGGCGCCAAAATTTGATCGAAGGTTTAGATAATGCCGTTAGTCTACTAACCCTAATCAAATTAACAATTTATAATACCTAAACTACCCTAATACGAGTATAGGGGTAAGTAAAGGGTCGAACCCAAAAGGACTAAGTGTATCAATCTATGCTAATTAGACTACTAGGAAAGCTTGTGAGGTAAAGAGAGGTTCAATTAAACATTACTAAGAGCAAATAACTAAAACTAGGGAAAGTGGAATCCAATTACATCAATGCATTCAACAACATCAAACAATTAGATGAAAATGACCTCAATTAGGACGATTAACACATTTAACTCACTCTCGCGCAATTAAGCATGTTAATAATCCTACTAAACTAATTCACTCTCGTGCAACTAGCCTAGCAAAGGTATGGAGGAATTTAGGGCTCTCAAACAACTCACTTTCGCACAATTGATTGAAAACACAATTAAAAGCATAGAATCAATTAGCTAGTAAGATTCTAATCCATAAAAGCATCATCCATACACAATAATCAAGAAACAATTTCATACTAACCACAATCAATCATTAAATTAATTAACATAACCTTCATCCATTTCCCTAGAACAAAACCTAAACTAACATGGTGAACAAAAACAAGGAAAACAAGGTAAAATAATAATAAAAGCAAGAATCAACCAATAAACTAATTAATCTACTCAAATAAATAAATAAATAAGCAAAAACAATAATAAATGAAAGCAATAAAGGTGAGAGAAAGTTAAGAAGACTCATTGAATTTATGAGAGGAAAAATCCACACATTTGCTTCTTCAAAATCCCAAAAACTCCATGAAAAATCCAATCTTTCTCTCTCTAAAGTACTCCTAAACTAGAGAGAGAAAATCCTAATCTAACCCTAAGAGAGAGAAGCTCTCCTAAACTAACTAAGAAAATAGCACAATAGATCCCCCACTTTTTTACAAAGAGTCCCGTCTATATATATGAGGCTCCACACAAAATAAAGAGACTTGGACAACAAGGCGCAAATAAATCGTAAACCTAGTCGTGCGCGCCCGCACATGAGTCCTGTGCGCCCGCACATAATGTGTGTGCGCCATCTCATCGTAGTGTGCGGCCGCAACTTTGTGGGTACGGGGAAAATAAGTGCGCCCGCACATGAGTCATGCGCGCCCGCGCAAAGGTATGTGCGCCCGCACAGCGGTCGCGCATAGGGTCGCGCAAACTCTCTAGTTTTGCTCTGTTTCTTCAGTCTGGCTGTGCGGGTTCTGACAAGGCTGCGCGCCCGCACAGCCTCACATGTGCGCCCGCGCATAAGCCGCACAACACCCCGCGCACAACAGATAACTTGGCTTCTTGATATCCTCTTTCTTTCGGCGCATAATTCCTACAAAACCAAAGCATGGAGATCAAAATAAAAACAAAGAAAATAAGATAAATTAAATAAATTAAGAAAATAAGCTAAAAACTATTAAAAACCACTTAAATACTCGAATCAAGATAAAAGACGAGAATAAGTAAATAAAGAAATAAAGGACAAAAAGGGTTAAATTATTGGAAAAATAAGCCGAAAAATGACTCAATAAACACCCTAAAAAGTGGCATAAAAGTCACTTATCACTCGATAAGAGGGTGGCGCGGCATCATGAGTTCTTTGCGTCTTCGTTTTTCTCCTTTTCAAACCATAAGGATTTTTAATAATTTTTTTTCATTCTTTTAATTTTTTCCGTAGAGTGAGCCTAGCATACGTCTATACGGCTCTGGTGACTTGCGAGCCCGTTTTGCGAGTTTGCCCGAGGTAGCAAAGGAGATTGTGGAGCTTTCGAAGATAACCCTTAGCTGGCGGCTCTTCAGGATTTATTGAGTTAGCTTGCGTTGTCATCTTTCCTCTGTGGATTGCTGAAGCTATGGTTGGATTCCACCAACACTTTCCACTTTCCATGGGGAGAGATGACGGTTACCCCTTTCGATTTCTCTATGATTACGGGTTTTCCTTTTGGAGGTGAGCCTGTAGCCATAGGTATCATTAAGTGGTCAAACAAGAGACTGCGTGACCTTGTGGGGGACCGTCTTGCGACGACCCTTCATGTGTACGCGCAGTCTTGTCCGTACTCGGTTCTTTCCGACGAGTTGTCGAGTGACGAGCATAATCGACAGTGTACACTTGAGTAGCTGGCTCGGATATACATTGCTAACGTTCTTTTTGTCACTATCTTAAGTATCGAGGAGAACTTTTTGCTATTGGGTTACTTATTCGCCTCAGTGATTTGGGGCAAGTAGGTAACCTGAGTTGGGTGGAAGTGTCGTATGCCCGTATGCTTATAGCTATGGGCAAGGCGACCCGGGTGATGGATTCCGCGATAGGTACTGAGGCGCCTCGGATCTACCTTATGTGGCACGGTCGTATCCTTGAGGTACGTACTTTAAGATTCTTTCAATTATTTATTTTGATTTCCCCCTTTAAGATTATCATTTTTTCGGCTTTCTTTTAGGCTTGGGGACACTCGTACCTGCCTTTCATCGCCCTCAGGATGCTTGGGGCTGCTCGTTTTCCTATCGGCCATCGATTGGTCTTGATTAAGAAGAGACGAGCCACTTCAGCCGGCGATTTTTGCCAGAGGATCCTTTCGGCGACCCGTGCGTCGGTGAGTATATCACCTACATGTGCATCTTTTGTTTTTTTTTATTTACTTTCTGATGATTTTTCATGTGGTTGAGTTTATAGATCGATCTCCATCCTTTGATCTTGATCGTGGGAGTCCTTGAGATTGTCTGGTCTGGTATGATTCGTTTCCATTTCGGGGGCCTTTATCAGGTACTTCCAGTTTTCCAGAGGACAAACGCTTGGTTTTTAGGCGATCATGTTCTTTGGCAATCTTCATTTGAGGAACCCAAAGTTCATCTAGATCCTTTGATACGGATGTTACGTCCGAATTTGCTGTCTACCGAGGATTGAGCTCAGGCGATCCAGGGTTATCTAGCGGAGCAACTGGTGGTGCCGAATGCATCGTATCTGACTTTTATTGCATCCAAGCTGACTCCTTTCCCAGCTTTTGTTTCGGTTAGTACTTTAACTCTTTTTTTTTTTTTTTTTTATGTATTTTTTCGAAACCTTGACCCCTTTATTAATTTTTTTAGCGGATTAATCTTGGTGGTTGGGTGCCTCCTACAGCGGAGATCATGTAAACCAATGTTGTTGGGTCAGTATTTCGTGAGATCCTTCCAGCAGCGGAGGATGAGGAAGGGATACCGTTTGTTCTGAGACGGTTAAGTCGGTATGTTCCTTATGTATATGTATTATATATATATATATATATATATATATATATATATATATATATATATATATATATATATACATATATATTTTCATATGCATTTTTTGCTAACTGTCTTTGTATTTTGAAACAGGTTCCGCGAGAGACCGTGAATGGCATGGTGAGAACTTTGCTCGTTTTTCGAGCTGCTTATATCACTTTGTCATGCCATGATCATCAGATGGTTGCGGTAATTTTATTATATATTTGTTTTTCTTTTAACGATGTTATCACACATTTTATGTATTAATCTTCGTTCAGATTTTGCAGGATGTGCAACAACCGCCTGGGAGTCGCCAAGCATAAGACCTCCTTTGTACACACATTTTTTTTATTAGGAAACAGATGTATATATATATTTTTTGTTGTACATATGACACATTTTTTGTTTATATATGTCAATTTCTTTTGTTTCAATGTGTACATTTTTTATTTTATATATTTTATTATTTTTTTTTAACTTTTTTTTTAATAAATTTATTTTGAACAATTTTCCCGAGGGAGGGAAGAGTTCTAGACTTACCCCCTTCGAAAAAATAACAAAAAAGAGACAAAGGAAGGAGAAAAGGAAAAAGAACGGAAAAAAAGAAAAGAAGAAAAGAAAAATGTAAAGGTAAAAAAAGAAAAGAAAATATCAAGGAAAAGGAAACAAGGGTCAATAAAAGGTAAGCATATGATTTGTCTTAAGATCTCGTGAGATTCCTTCATTATGTAGTCCAAAATTTGGAAATAATCCTAACTCACATGCTGCGACAGAGTAGACGCGCGCAACTAGAAGAGTGGTTTCATGTAGGCTTTTGAGTGTCTCGCATTCAATCGTTTAGTAAAATCATAAGAAACTAAAAAGAATTAATCTCTCTAAATTCTCTCTCTCTTTTTTTATTTGATTTGAACAATGGTGAAAAACTTTGAACAACGTTTGAAGCAATGGGTCACTTCCCTCTCAGCTAAGGACAAAGTAGCTTTCAAAATTTACCACCTAGACCCTCTATTGAACTACATGCAACTAGTAATTAATTTTGATTTTCTTCATGCAACCGTCAACCATTGGGACTTTAACCACCATCTTTTTTTTAAAAAAGGGACAAGATTGTCCCACTTCCTGGTGAGTTTGAGGCCTTGCTAGGCTTTCCTGCAAATACTCTCCCTGTGACCTATGCGCCTACCTTGTCAGATCCCAAACCTATATTCCAAATATTTTTTTGTTTGTCTGACAATGATATGACTAACATTGGAACTAAAAAGGCGTGAATTTGATCCAATTTATAGAACACTTCGTCGCTCCTCGTGACAACATGACTAAACAACAGTTTAAATTCGTGCTTTATGTTATTGTCTTGTTGTTGATTGCTTGCTTTGGACCGTTAAAGAGTATGGAGATTATTCCATGGTGTCCATGGTAGAGCAAATAGAGGGATGTCATTCACCCGCTCCTTAGGCTTTGGCGGAAACAATTCTTTGCTTGAATCGCCTTAGAAGAGACCCTAATGAAAACGGTTTCACGGGAAGTCCACTCTTATTACACATACGTTTTTCTTTTTGTCGTATTCCAGTGTAAGTCATGAAGTTGTGTTGGCATGCCCAGCGCAATCTTCTGCGTTGTGCACGGTTGTTGCGTGCAACTAATTTTGATGCACGCGCCACCTACTTGTGTAAAATCGCTAACTAATTTTCTTTCTCTGTTTTTTTAGATTTGGCTCATGGAGCGTTTGCGAATTGTTGATCAGCCACAAAACCTTGAGGCTAATGGAGTAAGGACATTCCCTGGACGTCGAATTCTCTACAAACATAAGAATGAAGAAGAAAGGACGTCGTTTTTCTGTCATGGGGTTCTTAACATAAGCTTTGTGATTCCTTGGTGGAACATAAGTAGTATGGTTAGGAATAGTTTTAATTGTCATTATATTAGGCTTCTAGGCCTATCTAATACTCTTTATATCTTTCCTTGCAAGGTAATGAGACAATATGGGATGAAAAAATTATTCCCCTACAAGATTGTGACGCCCCTAAAGATGTGATCTATAAACCTGAACGAATTCCTCGTTGGATGGAATATTTGTCAAGTCTTCCTAGATGGGTAGTACAAAATCCTACCACGAGTATTGTATTGTCTTCTTTTTACAAAGCTTGGATGAATGCGACGGATAAGGGCGAATTAAACAAAGCCTGATCTCAACATCAATCCGCCACGGCTCGCAATCCACCTAAGCCTTTGATGCATTCACCAAATACTCGCAAGAAAGCTCCAATTGTTAAAGGAAAAGGAAAACAGGTTGCAAAGGCCCCAATCCCTAAATTGAAGCACAATGTTTTGGTGAAAAAGAAGAGTGTAGGGGAAAGCTCAAAGGCTTCTGAAAATACTGCAATGGAAACTACTCCTCCATCATCCATGACAATCGAGGACATAGTAAAACCTCAAAGTGTTACACAATTTTATCTTTAGTTTTATTTGAATAAAGTGTAATAACTACTGTGTTTTTTTTTTTTTGTGCCTTTTGTCATTTACTATCTAAATCAATAATGTCTCTCCTTTTTTGGATTTTGAATGAAATAAAAATGAGCTTTGTATTTTATATTTTGATATGACCGAATCATAAAGATTGCCTACATATTCGTAATACAAAATAAGGTCTTTGCGTAGTTCTTTTACAATTTTTTTTATATATTTTTTTTCTTTAATCTCTTAAATAGAAATTAAATGAAAAATTAATCAAAATTGTTTAAAAAAATTTAAATCAAAGTTTAATTTTTATTTTCCGAGTATATGTTATATTCAAGAAACACCCTCTTTTTGTCGCAAGTAAAAGTCGCAACTTTTTTCAAGCGTAACAAATCCGGGTTCGTAGTTCGTCATCAGGTGGAAAGCGCAACATTTGAGGTTGCAACGAAATTTGTTGCGCGTGACATCCGCACGCAACTATTCCAGTTACGCGCGACACCTGTACTACGAGTGTTTTTTTTTTATATATTTTTTGCATTATTACTTCCCCCCCAAGTGTGAAGAGTTTTTTGTGATGTTCGAAAAATTTTGAACACTTAGAATGATCTATTATTTTTAAATTACCCCCCATGTGTCTTGTGCTTTGCCGTGCCGCATAACACTTAGAATCTTTCGATTGAATGCTAAAAAACATAATTTATCTAATGAATGAACGAGTTTATCCGGGTTTCATATAAAATATTTTTTATGTCAATCAATGTTTATTAATTGGCGAATTTCATCACCTCCAATATCAATTAATTTGACGGCTCCTCCTAATAGGCTTTCAATTACGCAGTATTGACCTATCCAACTAGGCTTGAATTTCCCTCTGGATCGGTTGGTGGACCCCTAACCTCCTTTAGTACAAAGTCACCTTCTTTGATATTTCCGGGTTTTATACTTTTATTAAAATGACGTGCAATGCGCCGTTGGTAGACTTCTACATGATGCAAAGCTCATAATTGTCGTTAATCGAGGAATAAAATCTCTTCATACCTCGCTCTTACCCATTCAGCTTCCGGTAGCTTACTTTCGAGAACGATGCGTAGGGATTGTACTTCTAGTTCAACTGGTTAAACCGCGTCCATTTCAAAAACTAAGGAGTATTGAGTTACCCCTATTGATGTTCGTATGGACATTCTATAACCGCATAATGTGAAGTGTAGTTTATTCGGCAAGTCCTTATAATTTTCTGCCATTTTCTTAATGATGATTGTTATGTTTTTATTTGCGGATTCTACATCTCCATTCATTTGAAGTCTATATGGAGATGAGTGATGATGTTTTACTTTATAACGAGTTAAGAGGGTCTTGACTTCAGGTTTGAATTGAGATCCGTGATCACTTATTAGTTCATGTGGAACTCCATCTTTGCAAAATATGTTTTGTTCGAGAAACTTTGCGACATGTTTAGAAGTGATATTCACGTAAGAAGCAGCCTTAATCCACTTGGTAAAGTAATCGATGGCTGCTAATACGTACTCGTGCCCTCCTGCTCCTGTTAGAGAAATTTTACCAATTATGTTAATTTCGTAAGTCAAAAAAGGCCAAGGGGAAGTGAGGTTGTATAGTTCGAATGGTGGAAGGTGTTGTAAATTAGCGAACATTTGGCACTCTGGACATTTTTAACATATTGTACGCAATCATGTTCCATAGTGGACCAATAATACCCTTGTTGTGAAATTATTTTTGCAAACATTTTACCGTTCATGAGAGGTCAACAAACACCTTTGTGAGTATCTTTAATAAGGCGTGTGGATTCGGGTTGGTCTATACAAAATAAGCTTTGACCATTAGGTCCTTTATTGCATAATGGACCATTTACTAGACCGTATTGTGCCGCAAGTGTTCTTACGGCTCGTTGGTCTTTCGATGAAGTATTTTTAGGATATGTGCAATGGGTAATGTATTAGAGGATATGATTATACCAAGGATTATCTCATTCGATGTCATTTATTTCCTCTATTGCATTGCAATATGCTGATTTTTCTCTTCTATCAATGCATAATGGCATCATATTTAAGTGATCTAGAATGTTTATCATTGAGGCTAATTTTGCTAGCGCATCGGCAAATTGATTATAATCCCTTGGGAGATATTTAAAATCAATATATTCAAAATGCTCGATGAGTTGCTCTAGGTGTGCTTGGTATAATATCATTGTGGAGTTCTTTATTTTCAAATTTTTCAGTATATGATTTATAATCAAACTAGAATCTCCATATACCTCTAATTTTTGCACACCTATGCTAGCTGCTGCTTCTAATCTTATAATGCACGCTTCACATTCTGCGACATTATTAGTAACCTTAAAGTCTAATTTGACAGAGATTGGAGTATGTGCTCCCTCTTGACTTATGAGTAAGACTCCTATGCCATATCATTTTTGATTGGATGCACCTTCGAAGTACATTACCCACTTGTCATCTTGTGTCAAGAGAATCTCTTCATCTGGAAGATGAGTAGCGTTTGCATGACTTGTTTGAATTTGATGTTGGCCTAATTAATCAGAAATTTCCTATCATTGATTTTTCAGGAATATATTTTAGCTCAAATTTGGCCAACATCACCAACCACTTGGATATCCTTCCTTGTATAGGTGGTTGTTCAAACAAATACTTTATCGGATTTTGTTGAGAAATCACATGAGTGGTGTGTGGTAGCATATAATGTCGTAATTTTTTAGTTGCCCACAATTGTGCTAGACTTGTTTTTTCCAAGGTGCTATACTTTGTTTCATATTGAATGAAATTTTAACTTATGTAATATATTGCACGCTCAACTTTTTCTACCGCTTTTGCTAACATGGCACCTGTGGCCGTGTCTGTAACTGTGATGTATAGCCTAAGAGGTAGTTAGGGTACTAGTGGTGCTAAAATTGGTGGACATTTGAGATAATCTTTGATTTTCTTAAAGGCTTTTTGGCATTGATCGTCCCATTCATGTTTTTCCTCTTTTTTCAATTTTTTAAATATTGGCTCACAAGTCATAGTTAATTTGTTGATAAATCGACTAATATACTGTAGTTTACCAAGGAACCCCTTAGTTTATTTTTCTATTTGAGGGGGAGACATGTCAACAATTGCCATTATTTTAGAGGGATCGATCTCAATACCACGTGTGCTTACTACGTATCCGAGTAACTTGCCAGAAGTTACCCCAAAGGCGCATTTTTGTGGATTCAATCGCATTTTGTATTCTTTTATGCGAGAAAAAAATTTGCGTAAAGATTTTATATGTCCCATTCTATCTTTGGAATTTACGATCATATCATCCATATACACTCTTATTTCTTTATGCATCATATCATGCAAGAGAGTTGTAGCCATTCTTGGTATGTAGCTCCTTCATTTTTAAACCAAATGGCATGACTGTGTAGCGATATGTATCCTAAGGGGTAATAAAGCATGTCTTTTCTTCGTATTCTTTTTCCATTAAAATTTGGTTATAACACATGTATCCATCCATAAAGGATAACATCGCATGTTCAGCCGTGTTATCTACAAATATATCAATATGTGGTAGAGGAAATTCGTCTTCAGGGCTAGCCTGATTAAGGTCCCTAAAATCGACACACATGCACACTCGTCCTTTCTTTTTAGGGACTGGGACGATGTTTGCCACCCATTTTGGGTAATTACATACGTGAATGAAACCTTCATCCAATTGTTTTTGTACTTCTTCTTTTATTTTTAATGCGACATCAGGTTTCATTCGTCGAAGTTTTTATTTTACTGGTTAGGTAGGGTTCAAGGGAATGGTATGATCTGCGATTTCCCTATCTATTCCAGTCATGTCCTTGTATGACCAAGCGAACACGTCTTTGAATTCTTTGAGCGTCGATATGATGGTCGATCGCTCTTCCAGATTTAGAGTTAAGCCACTTTTGACTTCTCTTTTGTTACTATATTGACTATTTCAGTTTCTTTAATGATAGGGTTCTTTTGTTCTCATTCGTTCATTAGTTCAACCAATTTATTAATATTATCATCATTATTAGATTGATTGTTATAGCATTCGAAAGATTCAAGAGAAGGCATATACTCGAAAATAGAGCTCACACTATTAAAATCAAAAGAGAGTACATCAAGAGAAGAATCCTTTTTGGGATCCTTGTCCTTTGAAGTAGAAAATAAAAATTCAGTAATGGCAAAAAGGCCTTAATTTTCAGCTTCCTTAGAGTCTATACTAGATTCATCGTCTGATTTTTCAAACATCTTCCCTTCGCCTGTGATGATCTACAGTTTATCGCCTTTGTGATTGGTCCATTTGAAAGATTTCCTCCATCCAAGCTGAAAGGTTCCATTAGAAGAGGTTATTAACGAGGTTGGGTCAAAAGCTTTATCTTGAATGGAATTCTGATTGGTCATTGTAGCGACATGATTTTGCTCTAGTCCAAATAGCAAGTTAAATGCTTGCCCATCACAGCACCTTGGAGTTGGGCGGCTTGATTCAACTATTTAATGATCGTTATTCAAGAAGTAGCAATCGTGGAATATTTCGAATCCAGGCATCTTGATTCCTTCTAGAACCAATGGTTCTAGAAAGTCGTAGCATGGGTAATCTTCTCCCTACCTAATGAATTGTCTATTAAGAGTTTGTTAGTAGGATGGGAGTAAAATGATTATCCCTTTCTTTTTTTTTCGCATCGTGAGACTCTTGTTCTTATTTTGTTGGTTTATATCCCAATCCAAAGGAAAAACTTTTCTTTGGGATAGGAAGTAAAAGAGATTTATTCATTCCCATTCCCAAAGGCATCCCAGAAAAGTAACTACTCTTGAATAAGATGTTGTTTACTATCTTGATGGAATATGGATCAAGCTTGAATGGCTCTTCAAGGCTTTATTCCATTTCAATTGTGCAGATTGGCTCCGCGACAAATCCCCACATGTCCTCTTCATCATTATCATGGTTTATTTCCGAAAGTGATTGGTCATTTATAGCTATTTTGAGTGGAGAAGCAGGTATAGTCATAGGAAGCCTTTGATAGTTCAACCTAATCATTTGATGAAGTGAGGATGGTATTGCACCAATCTCATATATCCAAGGACATCCAAGTAGAAGGTTGAATGTAGGTTTAATGTCTATAACATGGAATTCAACCATCTTTTGAATTGGGCCTGTGGTAATTGGTAGCTTAACAGTTCAACACACCGATCTTCTCGAGTTGTTATAGGCCCTAATACTTTGTGTTCTTGATTGATAATCTTTTCTGGATTAAGGCCTACGTATTTTGCAGTTCGCAATGGGCATACGTTTACTGCTGACCCATTATCTACCAAAGTAAGAGAGATATTGTTTCCCTTGCACCCCACAGTTAGGTATAATTCATTATTGTGGGTAGTGTCTTTTGAAGGTAAATCATCATTAGTGAAAGTGATTGATTTCTTGGATTTCTCGCTAGTAAGCAAGCTAACGAGATCATGAGGGGTCGTGTCTGTGCTTATAGACAAAGTCGTTAGATCATTCATAAGAGAATTCCTATGTTCTTTAGAAGTACTTCAGAGTTCCCAAATGCTAACATTCGCCTTGGACTGGCGAAGTTGTTTAACCAATGGATCGTCCACCTCAAGTGGAGGTGGTATTGTATTTTGCATTTCACCTTGAGTTTGATTTTGTGTGGTTGAAGATCCATTTGGCGGTGGTGGTGCTTGATAAACTCGCCCAAAACGAGTTAGATGATCTATTTCGTTTTGATTAGTTGTAGGACTCACAAACCATCTTTCTTCTAAAGGCTTTGGATGTGCCTCCATTTCAAGATGTTCTATGAGTTGTGCTTGATGCCATTGTTCATCTAAGGAGAAATTTGATAGGTCTTGTGACTTCCCTAGGAAATGATCCCAATCAAGCGCTCTATTTGTCTCATTTTGTAAACAAGATGGAGGTGGGACGACGGCATACTTAGAGACATATAAGTCTTGAAAGTCGTCGTCCATAGTCCACATACTTCATTAGTTGTCCCTATGAGTATTGTAACTAGAGGTTTTTCTATAGATGGGATATAGTCCAAAGGATTGAACGTACCACTTCCCATATGGTCCTCATCAATATGAAACACCCCTAATGGGGATGCATTATTGTTAGGTGTAGGCGTGGGAATTCTTCCATCGTCTACTAAATCTTGTATTTTGTCCTTTAAGACGTAGCAACGTTTAGTATCGTGCCCAATGCCTCTATGATAAGCACAATAAGAATTACCATCCCATTGAGGATACCTTCTTTCTTGTCGAGTGGGTAGTGTTGGCCCTGTTTGCGCAAATAAGCCTTTTTCGCTTAATTTTTATAATAACTCTTTATAGCTTACAAGAAATAGTGTAAATTTTCTTTCCTTTGTCCATCTCCTTCTAGGATCATTATTATTGTATTGATTTGTATTATTGTATTGCGTGGTGGTCGCAAATACATCAATAGAGGATGACGTATTATCATTCCCCTTTTTGTAGTTACTCTTAGGTTGATGATGATAATGGGGTTTATTTGGTTTCTCTTTAGCAAGATCATCTTCAATCCTAGTAGCCACTAAATAGACCTTTTTGAAAAGTGTCTAAACCAAGGTAGCGTAGATGTTTGTTGTACTTTTCATGACAGTTGTTAATGAATTTTTTGTACCAACTCGATTTCAGGTGGCCTTTTGGCAAGGTGGGCCGCCTTTTCTCTTCATCTATCATATAAAGCAAGGAAACCTTCACCATCGCCTTGCTTAAGCATTTCAAGTTCACGTAGAGTCAATTTGAACTCTATGTTACTCTCATATTGGATAATGAAAGCCGAAACTACATCTTCCCAAGTTATTTTGAATTTTGGATCTAACCCATAGTACCACTCTCTCGCGGTTGGGTCAAAAGATAAAGGGAAAGTCAAAGTATAAAGCTTAGGATCAACTCCATTAATGCCATGGTACCAGTAAAGCACATTAAGTGGTTTTGTGGATTATTGGTCACCTTAAATATTGGAAAGTCCGTAGCTACGAACTTTTCTGGTACTACTTTTTCCCCATGGTGGAATGAAGAACAAGCTTCTCTAACGACTTTTCCTTGACGGATAATTGTTCCATATTTTTTTGCAAGGCAAGAGCCTCGGCATTTTTCTTTTCAGCTTTTTCAAGTTTCTTAATTCTTCTTTACTCGGCCTCTTGAGCCTTTTCTTCTCAAGCGACCAATCTCTTCTTGTAGTTGTTCGATGGTTGACATTGTTGTTGGATTAGGACTAGTTGTCGAGGGAAGGTTGTTTGGAAGGGGTGGATTACTTTATGGTAAACGTAGAATACGAGCACCCGAGAGTCTTTGTTCCCAAGCTTGAGAACCGGGCCTAAAGGAAGTACAAAAGGATAAGTAATTCGATACGCTTGTTTAGAAGGAAGGAAAAAAGAAATGACGCAAGATATATTCGAACGGATAACATCACCCTTAAACAATTCTCCAATGAAGATATTGTTTGAACGATTCAATTTGTTTTTTAAGAAATCAAATCGAATTGTAACAGTGGGCGCGTGCAAGAGATTAAGTTGCGTGCGGAAGCCGCGCGCAACCGAATATCTTGCGCTGGTAGGGGTCGCGCAACTTATTAAGTTGTGTGCGCCACCTGCTCGTAGGATTTTTTTTCGAGCGCTCTTTTTTTATGTTACCCTTCGAATATGACTCAAAATTACAAAGGGACAACTACGTAATTGGAACCTAGACCGAACTAAAAAAGAGAAAAAAGAAGACTATTCTAACACGTTTCATATAGTCATATAAGCACATAAAGCATGTCATAAACCAAGATTCACGTAATGTCATTCTAAGCTCAAAGAGGCTTGGGTGTCCAAAGGTACCTTATCTTAAGAAACGATGCATAAATCAATCACTCAACGTATTGACTCATTGCATCGCCCTCCCAACATTTTGTTGGTGATATGGGTAGGATGATTGTTATTGATTTCAGGATGTCACTCTTAGGGAGTAGTTTTAGAGTCATTTTCGTGTTTATTTTATCTTATTTTCCCTTTCTTTAATTTCTCTTGGTTTCTCTTTAATAACATTTCTTGTTTATTTGGTAATTTTGTTGTGTTTTAGTTCTTTTCGTAGTTTTTATTATAATTAGTTTATTTTCGTATTTTATTTGCTTTCGATTTATTTTATTTCGTTCCTTTCCTTTGTTACTTTCATAGTTTTAATTAGTTTTAAGTTTATTTTATTTTCCTGTATAGTTTATGTCTTTATTAGTTTTAGTTTTATTTCTCTTATTTCTATTTTACTTTTATTTATTTTAATTAGTTTGAAGTGTTTTTCATATTTTATTTGTTTGTGTTTTATTTAATTTTGTTAGTTTTAACACCACCGCATCCACCTCCTATCATCCTCCACCACACCATTTCCCCTGCTCCCTCACGCACCAATCAACCACATTACCACCAATGACCACCATGTCCACCACTGCTGCCCCCTTCACCACACAAACCTGCAGCATCACCAACCAACACGAGCTGCAACCACCATAGCCACCAATCAACTCACCCTCACAACACCACACACATCACCATCAACCACCTTTCCCCTACTCACTCACCCTCACAAAATCCACGCACATCACCATCAGCCACCTTTCCCCTGCTCACTCACCCTCACAACACCGTGCAACCCACAACAACAACCCCTGCACCACCGTCCACCAAAACCCACACCAATCAACCACCAATCACCACCACAGCCACTTCCACTCACACACACATTACCACCAGCACCCACCAACAACAAACCAGCAGCACCGCCACCTACAACCAATTCATAAACCACCAAAACTCACACTAATTAACCTTCTCCGTCCACCCTTCACCAATCAGCAACAACAACCACTATCACCCACCAATTCGCGCACCAAACAAACAGAACCACTTGCTGCCACTAGTCCACCGCAATTACTCACCCCAATTCCGCTATTTTCACTTAAAAATCAGAGAAAATGGCAAATTATTCAAGTTTGAGCAAACCAATAAGAGTTTGGTCGAAGTACGAGTCAGAGAATTTCAAAGTTTTGTAAATTGAAGAGGTGTGGCCGAACACACCCATGGTTCGACCAAACCAACCCGTAGTTTGGCCACACCAACCCTTGGTTCGACCGAACCAATTCACGAGCCTCGCACATGATATTTAATGAGATCAAACAATTGAAGATTGGTGATGGTCGTTGATCTTCGATTTGTGATGATGATGTGCGGTGATGATGGTCTGCAGTGGTGATGAAGTTCAAGAAGCCAACTTTGAAGAAGCTTGAAAGAGCCTGACGGTTTGGGGGGATTTTGGGGTTTTATTTTCTTTTTCTTTTATTTTTAATTTCTTGCTTTTCTTTTCCCTTTTTCTTATTTCTTTCTTTTATTTTTATTTTTATATTTAGTTTCTTATTTTTATTTTTCCTTTTTACTTTATTTTCTTTTCTTTTACTTACTGAGTATTTTATTAGTTTGGTATATATACCCATTTTTTGGGGGTAAATAAAAATAAAAAACAATTACCATCTATTCAATTCTCTAATTAGTTTTTAGGAGAGCTTCTCTCTCTAGGCTTAGGTTAGGATTAGAGTAGTTTAGAGAGAGAAAGTAAGGGTTTCACCATTGTTGAGCTTGGATATTGAAGAAAAAGATTGATCATCTTGTTATTAGATTATCACATTCAATAAATGAAAATCTCTAACTCTTTCTCCTCTATTTTTCATTTGCTTTATTTTGATTATTATTTTAGTTGTTGGTATTGCTTGTTAATCATGTTTATTCTTGATTATTTGTTAATTAATCTTGTTATTAGCATGATTAGTGAGTAATTTCCCCATTAAGGGAATGCTTGTGGTGTAGTTGGATCTTGAGCATGTTCTAGGGTTTAGAATTGATTTATTTGTGATTAAAGTCTTTATTTGCTTGAGATTCTTTAATCTTCTTGCAAGTGCACATTGTTAGTTAATTAAAGGTGAATCTTTGCTAACAAGAAACGGAAGTTGACTTTATTAAGGTTCGTTACTATGGATTGTTATTTAATAGTACCTCCTATTATATGGTTCTAATGTGGAAACATATAGGCTATGTTAGGAGAAGCCAATTGACCCCGGAAGGCGGCTAGATTGGATCCTTTACTTCGATATTCATGCATGTTAAGTTCATAATTAATTCAATTTCTATGCCTTTGTTTATGTTCAAGTGAATTCTATACCTAAACCATTTGCCTTAATGTTTTATTTCTTGTTTTAGCATCTTTAGACTTTAGTTTATTTATTTCTTATTTCGGACTAGCTTAATTGTCGATAAAATTTGGTGGTGTTTATTCGTTCTCTCTGATTCGACCCCTATGCTTGCCTTATACTCGTATTAGGTTTGTTTAGGTTGTATAAATTCTATTTGATCTAGGGATAGACAATTGACGACGAGTTTATTCCCTTGTCAAATTGGCGCCGTTGCCGGGGAACGGCTTCCATTTCCATTATGTTATCTTATTGAGACTAGTCCATTGTTTATAATTTTCGTTCTATTTGTTGTTTTTTATTTCTGTTTCTTTATTTGAAAAAAAATGGCTTGTATTTCTATTCCTCAATTTGATAATGAATCGTTTTGGGTGTATTTCAATAGACTTGAGGATTTCCTAGATGGTGTTAAAGGTTTAACCAAGGGTGATTATTGTGAAATCATCAATTTGGGATTAAATGAGAATTTTAGAGGAGTAGTTGATAATATGTTAAATGGCAAATTTCAAGACATATCTTCGGATGATGCTTGGGATTTCTATTCATGGTTAGCTAAGGATAATTATGATTAGGAGAGGGCCAATCATGAGATTTATGTTCGGGATTCTCATGCTTTAAATGTTGATGCTAATTGTAAAGATTTGTCTAATATGAATTCCCATGATGTGCTTGATGCTCCCCATAGTGACCATGTAATGCATGATTTCAACTCCCCTTCCTCTATAGCTCAATGTAATGAGGTACGTTCTAATGATGATGAAGTGCATGTTCTTTCTTATATTGCATCCGATCTTTGCATGAATTCTAAAGGTGTGCCCCATAGTCCCCTAGATGATTCCAATGACCAAGCTTTTAACTCGTATATCCATGATGATTTGGACACATTTGAGATTATGGCCCAAATATTTCTTGATTTTCAAACGGTAGCCCATAACCTTATGAGTGAGTTCATTGATAGGGCTTCATTAGAAAGAGATGAGTTTGAGAGAAATTTGCCCCCAATAATTCTTGATTTTGAGATGTAGGTTTTGAGAAATTTAAGGGAGATGTTGTTCAAGGTTGTGAAGAGGAGGTTGAGGTTGAATCATTTGGAGTTTTTGAGCTTGAGAGAGATGTAGAACGTGACGGTTATTCATTTAAGGATTCCATGATTGATTTTCATTCCCTCATTAGTGATGTGAGATCTTGTGATGAGGGATTAGCTACCCCTTTTTCCCTTTCTCATACACCTTTCTCCCAAAGGTTTAACCATATCTCCTACTATCCTATGTTCCTCCCTTCTTTTCTCAAAGAACCTCTTAGGGATCCTCTTCCTATCCATGCTTCCGAAGCCCCCAACTCTTTCGTTGTTGATGAGGAAAAGAGTTATAACGCCAACCAAAAAGATTTTTGTGAGGAGTGTTTGCCTCAATAATTTTCTTTTTATTCTTTTACTTTTTTTTTCTCCCTTCTCTCAAGCATAAAGTCTCCTTGTACTTTATGTTTTCTTTTCATATGAGCATCACGTATGCTTTATTTCTTGATATGTTTGCCGGTGCATATGACAAGCTTTTGCGTTCTTTGTCGGGTTATTTACTAGATTGGTCATGCTTAGACGTTAAGCAAGCCTTTCTCGGGAAGTAACCCGTGTTTTATTGCTTTCTTTTTCTTTCTTTTGCGTTTCTCATTTTTGTTTACTCTCTTGTCTATGTGTATAGGTACTTGATGCATATACTCATGTGCAAGGATTTTGGATTGAGATCCTTGAGAAGAAGCACACCAATGATTGTTTGCATTTAGAAAGGAACAAAGACGAGGAATTAGATGAAAATGTGGACAATGTGCTCAATTGCGGGTTTCAACACCCACCTCACATTTGGTTTACTCTTTCCTTCTTTCCTCATCTTAAATTTGCTTTCTCAAATGCATGTGGATTGAATGAATTATGATTTGTTGTGTGAATGTGTTTTCTTTCTTCTCCTCCCTCCCACCCTTTGTGGCTTTATTTTGAGCATTGAGGACAATGCTCCATTTTAGCTTGGGGGAGTAGCTATTCACTAGCTTTGGGGGTTATCTATATCTCTTGGTGGTTTCTTAATCCATAGTCTCTTGATTGCTTGATTTATTCCCCCCATACTTGCCAAAGTCTATTATTGACATTGATTTTCTATGTTTAGATGGCCATGAGCGCCTTATTGAGTTGACTTTCGGTATATGTAGTCTTGATTGATCATGCTTTCATCTTGCACAATTGTATATGCATTCATGAATATTGTTTTTTTTTTTTTTTTTTTTTTTTTTTTTTTTTTTTGTGAATATTTGTGTGTATAGTGTGTTTCCATGGTATTCAAGGCAAAGTTTCAAAATGTTTTGTTTTAAATTTGGACATAATTGAGCTTTTGCACCTAGATTACCCTCTTTGCTAGTTGTTAGAGGTTTTCATGCACTTGAATGTCGAGGTTGGTTCACACATATAACATTGCCAAGGTAGTATACCTTAAGGGCTATGAGAACTTAGCTCAACATGTTTGTGGTAAGATGGTTATCGCTCTCTAGCTAGTTGAAGCTTTAAAGGTGATTTTTGCTATTCCACTACCGTCATTTTTGTGAGGATGTGCCTATATTGTTTTAGCCTTCTACATTTCTTGCATGTGTGGCGTTTGCATCCTTGGAATTGCTAGCTTATATCGAGAATTTGGCTTAATCTACCTAAGATCGAGACCGAACCAACCTAGGGGAAGACGAAGGCATTTAGGATTTTTGTTTTGTTTTATTATTTTCTATTCTTTTATTTTTCTTTTGCATTTGCTCATTTAGTAATCTAATTTGAGCCATTTTCCCTTCTTTGGCATAACCACATTACAAACCAATGGACCTTTGCTTTATTTTCACCTTTATTAGTTTTTGTGAAGCATTCTTGGGACTTGATTTGTATTTTGGTTAATGAAAGTGAGAAAAAGAATGAAAAAGAAGTGAAAAACTCAAATTTTGGTACTTGTCATTATATTTGTTATGTTGAATGGTTTGAGAAAATGAGAAGAAAATAAAGGAAATGAAAGAAAAAGCCGCTCAAAGTTAAAAGAGGCGAGAGCAAAGAATAAAAGGAAATGAAAAAAAAGAAAAAAAATTGAGAAAATACAAAAATATTTGTTTTTTGGTTAAAAAAGAATAAGCTTGGGGGAGGAGTTGCTAGAATTTTTTATTTGAAAGTTGGTAGTTTAATGAGTTTGAATCGAAAAATGATCAACCTTGCTTCACTTCTAAGTTTACCACCAATTTCCAAATTTATTTCCACTCCCTTTACCCTAGCCTAAACATTTCAACCCTTTTAAGACCTTTTGGCCTTAGTGAGGTTTAGTTACTACCACTGGAGGGTAATCAAGCCAAGCCTATTGAGCGAGCTATCAATGCTAAGATGTCGGGTAGGCTAAATGTTTTTCATTGTTTATTTCTTTCGGTTCCTTCGAGGAATCTGGAGATATCACCTTAAAAGTGGATGCAAAACTAGTGAGGACGCGGAAGTTTGGTTGGAGATAAGGAAGAGTGTAAGTCCCTCTAAGTTCTCTACCCTATGCATGCTTTATGTATGTACCAAACTTAGCTATTCTTTTGCTTGGCTACCTTTAATGTCTAGAAAGGATTGTACTCTTGTGCACTTAGCCCATTGTTTGTGTTTTGTTTGAAATATCAAAACTCGAGTTTTCTTGATTTCACCTTTGCCTTGAATGTTATGTGTTGCCAAGAGTTGTGGGTTAAACCTCTTAGGAAACCCTCACGAGAGCTTACTCGTCCTCTTTGGCAACATGAGAGTTTAAAGGGCTTGATGCATACGCTAAATGCATCCGTGATTCCTACGGCAGTGAGTTAGTGTACATTCTTTCTCTTTGTTTCTATTTTGTTTCTTTTGCTTTCAATAATTCCATCTTGTTCTCTTTTGCCTTAGCTTTGTTCGAGGACGAGCAAAGGTTTAACTTTGGAGAAATTGATGAGTGACATTTGTGTCACTCTTAGGGAGTAGTTTTAGAGTCATTTTCGTGTTTATTTTATCTTATTTTCCCTTTCTTTCTCTTGTTTTATCTTTAATAACATTTCTTGTTTATTTGGTAATTTTGTCGTGTTTTAGTTCTTTTCGTAGTTTTTATTAGAATTAGTTTATTTTCGTAATTTATTTGCTTTCGATTTATTTTATTTCGTTCCTTTCCTTTGTTACTTTCATAGTTTAAATTAGTTTAAAGTTTATTTTATTTACTTATACAGTTTTATGTCTTTATTAGTTTTAGTTTTGTTTCTCTTATTTCTATTTTACTTTTATTTATTTTAATTAGTTTGGAGTGTTTTTCATATTTTATTTGTTTGTGTTTTATTTAATTTTGTTATTTTTAGTTTTAATTATCTCATTTCCTATTTTAGTTTATTTAGTTTTATTTTATTACTTAGTTCTATTTTATTTTTCTTAATCTCTTTTCTCGGTTTTACGTGTAGGTGTTCGGGTTTTAAGTCAAGTGAGTTCGGTTTTCGAATTTTTGTCAAAAGTTAATCGCCGACTGCACAAGCCGCCAACACCGCCGCAGCCACCTCCTATCATCCTCCACCACACCATTTCCCCTGCTCCCTCACGTACCAATCAACCACCTGACCACCATGTCCACCACTGCTGCCCCCTTCACCACACAAACCTGAAGCATCACCAACCAACACGAGCTGCAACCACCATAGCCACCAATCGACTCACCCTCACAACATCAACGCACATCACCATCAGCCACCTTTTCCCTGCTCACTCACCCTCACAACAACCACGCACATCACCATCAGCCACCTTTTCCCCTCTCACTAACCCTCGCAACACCGCGCAACCCACAACAACAACCCCTGCACCACCGTCCACCAAAACCCACACCAATCAACCGCCAATCACCACTGCAGCCACTTCCACTTACACGCACATAACCACCAGCACCTACCAGCCACAAACCAGCAGCACCGCCACCTACAATCAATTCATAAACCACAAAAACTCACACCAATTAACCTCCTCCGTCCACCCTTCACAAATCAGCAACAACAACCACTATCACCCACCAATTCGCACACCCAATAACTAGAACCACCTGCTGCCACCATTCCACCGCAATTACTCACCCCAGTTCCGCTATTTTCACCCAAAAATCAGAGCAAATGGCAAATTAATCAAGTTCGAGCAAACCAATAAGAGTTCGGTCGAAGTACGAGTTAGAGACTTTCAAAGTTCTATAAATTGAAGAGGTGTGGCCGAACTAACCCATGGTTCGACCGAACTAACCCCGTAGTTCAGCCACACCAACCCTTGGTTCGATCGAACCAATTCACGAGCCTCGCACATGATATTTAATGAGATCAAACAATTGAAGCTTGGGGATGGGCGTTGATCTTCGATTTGTGATGATGATGTGCAGTGATGATGGTGTGCAGTGGTGATGAAGTTCAAGCAGCCAACTTCGAAGAAGCTTGAAAGAGTCTGAAGGTTTGGGGGGATTTTAGGGTTTTATTTTCTTTTTATTTTCTTTTTCTTTTATTTTTAATTTCTTGCTTTTCTTTTCCCTTTTTTTTTTTATTTCTTTTATTTTTATTTTTATTTTTATATTTAGTTTCTTATTTTTATTTTTCCTTTTTACTTTATTTTCTTTTCTTTTACTTACTTAGTATTTTATTAGTTTGGTATATATACCCATTTTTTAGGGGTAAATAAAAATAAAAAACAATTACCATCTATTCAATTCTCTAATTAGTTTTTAGGAGAGCTTCTCTCTCTAGGTTTAAGTTTGGATTAGAGTAGTTTAGAGATAGAAAGTAAGGGTTTCACCATTGTTGAGCTTGGAAATTGAAGAAGAAGATTGATCATCTTGTTTGTAGATTTTCACATTCAATCAATGAGAATCTCTAACTCTCTCTCTTCTATTTTTTATTTGCTTTATTTTGATTATTATTTTAGTTGTTGGTATTGCTTGTTAATCATGTTTTTTCTTGATTATTTGTTAATTAATCTTGTTATTAGCATGATTAGTGAGTAATTTCCCCATTAAGGGGATGCTTGTGGTGTAATTGGATCTTGAGCATGTTCTAGGGTTTAGAATTGATTTATTTGTGATTAAAGTTTTTATTTGCTTGGAATTCTTTAATCTTATTGCAAGTGCACATTGTTGGTTGATTAAGTTGTATCTTTGGTAACAAGAAACGGAAGTTAACTTAGTTAAGGTTCATTACTATGGATTGTTATTTAATAGTACCTCCTAGTATATGGTTCTAATGTGGAAACATAGAGGCTATGTTAGGAGAAGCCAATTGACCCAGGAAGGCGGCTAGATTGGATCCTTTACTTCAATATTCATGCATGTTTAGTTCATAATTAATTCAATTTCTATGCCTTAGTTTATGTTCATGTGAATGCTCTACCTAAACCATTTCCCTTAATGTTTTATTTCTTGTTTAAGCATCTTTAGACTTTAGTTTATTTATCTCTTATTCTGAACTAGCTTAATTGTCGATAACATTTGGTGGTGTTTATTTGTTCTCTATGGTTCGAACACTATTTTTGCCTTATACTCGTATTAGGTTTGTTTAGGTTGTAAAAATTGTATTTTATCTAGGGATACACAATTGAACACGCGTTTATTCCCTTGTCAGCGACCCCTAATTAAGGAGCCAATCCCCAATGGTTAAAGTGTGCTATGCTTATGCTTGAGGCAATGTTGCTTGTTTGATTTTTATTTTTGTGCAAAAGGAAGATATTATGCGTTCAAGTCTCACTCTCTAACTAGAGATTATCCAACTTAATTCTCGTTACAACCCATAGGCAACCTAGTGTTGGAAACCTTGGACCATTACTAAGAACTAATCATGTATCCTCTAAGTCCCCAGTGAAGTCACCACTATAAGGAGGGTGATCCCATCGTAAGGGGGTCCTTCCTTAGATGCCCATAGCCGTTTAAAAGCCTAGGACTTTACACTTGTTGAGGTGTAGTAGGATTTGAATTCCTGACTGTTTGGGGGACCTTGAATTAGAATTGATTCTATCATTACGCTTTTTTTTTTATAAGAAACTAGTAGGAGTCGCCAAGGAGTTTTAGAAAACTCATAAACCTCGTTCATGTCTTTCATCTATGTGGAGTTCATGGATTAATTAGCACGAATCGTAAGTTTACCCATGCCCAAATTGGTCTACATAAACCAGAAATGACTTCAAGAGCGACGATACTAAAATAACGTCCCCTTTTGGGGGAATCACTATTTGTAGACACCCATTTGTGTCTCCCCAAAACTAAACCCGGTGATGAGTACCTTTCACGTTGAATCACAATCAAACGAGGTGAAAGTGTGGAAAGTCTAGTGTTACAGCTAGTTTTTTTTAAATTCTTTTCTTTCTCTCTGTTTTTGAAAACCCGTTTTATGAAAATAGCCAATCCAGTTTAGTTGTGTCCATGGAAAAGGTCCAATAATGGTGTAGTTGAATCGGGTTTGAAAAGAGCTTTCCAACGATATATTATACGCCCAATTCCGATGAATAATGAGGAAGTTATGGCCAAATAACTAAACTGGGCCCGGTTTGATTTTTATATGCAGCCCAATGATCTAGAGGAGGGCCTATTATGATTTATCGTTCCTATTGCAATAAGGATTGATTATGGTCTTCTAGAATATTCTAGAAGGTTCTTTTGAATCCTAATGTGATTAGCATTGATAATTGAGTTTTAAGAGTTTTATTTAGAATAAAAGAAGTGTTTTTAAGGAAATTACAGTATTACCCTTCGTACGCTTAAATTTTATCAAAGTATGAAAACGCGTGGAAAACCTGACTGCATTATCGCACTACATGATGTCGCCTGGCGACAGGCCTGGCGTCGCGGCGACAAGTCTGTCGCTTGGCGACAAGTCTGTCGCTTGGCGACAAGCTTTGTCGTTTTGCGACAGCGTCGTATTTTATTCTCTTCGAAACTCTACTTCTTTTTTATCATAATCCGGCTGATTTTCGTTATAAATAGCCTCCTAAAACCTTTGTTTTCAATCACCAACTCTCATCAAGAAAATCTTGATATTCTCTCTCTCTTTTCTAAACTAGCCTTTTCTTATATACAAAATTCCGCATTCACAAGATCTAGACACACCTAGCCAAGTTCGAAGTTGCCTTCGCCCTAAACGTGAAAGGTTTGATTTCTGAGGATTTGGTCCTAAATTTAGTCTAAACTTTCTTAATCTTTAATTTAATTCTTTGATTTTATATTTTCCTTGAAGTTACTAACGTGTGTAATTTTTTATTAGAAAGAGGTACGAGGCATTCAAGTAAGTCCTTTAATTGTTTTTATTTATATTATGTTATAGAAATCATGTCTAGGTTGTTATTTTGATTCCTAGTATCATGTTATGATGCTTTTCTTAGTATGATGTGTAGAGTGACAACAATAAGTTCCTAGTATCATGTTTAGGATAAAGAATATAATGTCAATTATGATTTGTATGATGCCTTTTATTTTCTTTCTTAATAGCATGTTAGTGTCATGTTAGGGGTAAATATTTGATCTTTAATGTTTAGTTACATGCTAGGATTTGTTATTAATCTTGTTAGTATCATGCCTAGGATCTTATTATTATGCTTTAACATTATTATTATTTTGGTTATAATTGTTATGATGATTATTATGTTGCTTGATGTTTATTTATTTTTATTGCTTGATCACACCTTTTATGCATGTTTAAAGGGAATTTGTACTTGTAATCACGCTTAATAAGATAATTAATGATCTTGTTTAAAGTTAATTTTATTATAATTTAAGTGATCGCCAATAATAGTTTTATTTGTGCATTAATATTCAACCAATATAGATAAACGGGTTTAGGGTAAACGTATTGATTGCATGTTAGTCAGAAAGCGCACATGAATACGAGAAGAATAAAGTAGAGGCCTGTTGTTAGGGCAGGTTCAATCTCTTTTAGATTGTATTTGTACCTTCATCTGCGGACTTCCAGTCATGGTTCAAGACCTATTGGAGTTATCGATCTCCTGGATCGTTAAGGGGTGTAACGTTCACCCTGTGAACGGTTTACAAGTTCCTAATACTTGTTGGCTACTCTTTTACTCTAGCTTCCTTCCCTTTGGACGCCACCTTGTTTAAGTGTATGATCAAAGTGAGGTTTAAGTTTGGGGTAATGCTTGAAATATTCCCTACACTATCCTAGCCCTAGTGTGGCCTCTACTTGTTCTTTATTTTTTACAATTTCATCACCAAACAATATATGCAACGCGATAACTAAAATTAAGTTAGTTGATTTTATTTACACACGTTAATTCACATAGTTATTACATTGCAACGTCGTTATTCTTTATTTAATAAATTTTGTGAAAAGAACAAGAAAATAAACAATATTCGCCTTGGCTTAAGTTATCAACCAACAATTAATTATCCAATTCTAATCTTTATTTAACGCAAGATACTACGTGGAATTAATTAATTAGTCCTTTTAAGGTGATCAAACAACACTATTTAAATTCTTTTAAACAAGAAAATAAATATGATTTATCTTAGTGCTCGGGAATTTACCACTTCTCTTTGATAGATCTCCATTTAGAACACTTATGGACACCTTCTTGTTCGGGAACCTCCACCGTAGAAACAAAATATCAAGGGGTGAGAGTTTAAGACAAGAGGGGTTAAGTAGCACAAATTCACAAGTATTCCGCCAGAGTTTTTGGTTATTTTTTCTGTGTGTCTAAGCCTCGGATTAAGTTTCTATTTATAGGGAATGGGTAGGATTAGGGTTATGAGCATTCTGCCGCAGCAGATGTTGCGCGCAACTGCATTAGTTACGCGCGGCTTCGCAGCACAATTGACGGGGTTGCACTGATATGGGCAGCGCAACTGCGTGTCTTGCGCGCGGCATTATGGTAAGATTTGATTCTATATTTTCGTAAAATTCTAAATCTTCCGCGAGCGCATCTCTAGAAGTTGCGCTGAGTGTCACACACAACTGAATTAGTTGCGCGCGCCTGGCCAGCGTGACTAATTGAGATGCGCACGGCTTTTCCTGTGGCAACATTAAAATTTAACTTAGGCGCTCCTAAATCCGTCATTATTGGGTTTTAAGCAGGGGCTTAAGGCTAATATTGATCGGATTTTGTTAATTGGACCTTGTTTAGCTTTCATCTTTAGTTTGGGCTGGTTTTTGTGTTTTGTGACTTAACCTGTTATCCATAAGCATTCTCCACTTCAATCCAACACGAATATTGTTTTATTTATCGTCATTGCACTTCCTGGCGGGACAGGAGGCAAAAAGTAAATGTCTACGCTTGTAATGTTCATATTCAATTTTTTGGTTGTTTTAAAGTGATTGATTTGATTTTTTTTTTTCCTTCTGTAATTTTCATTTTAAAATTTTGTTTTACTACTCAATTATTTTATATTTGTGGGTGGTTAGTGCTGTTTCTTTGTGGGTATTTGGTTTTCATGTTATAATTTATGATTTTTCATGTTTTATTAATCAAGTTTCATGTTATAATTCCCAATTTCTCAATTTTTTTATCCAAAGTTTTAGGATTTTTTCTAATTCAATTTTTAGATTTTCATTTTAACATTCCTATTAAATTCTCAACAATTAATTTTAAGGGTTCGTTTGGCATAGATGTGTTTTCTGTTTTTTTGTTTTTTGTTTTTCAGAGTTATATGATATATCTCATATAATGAAACAAAAATTAGACAAAATTATTAAAATCACGATATTTTTAAAAACTGACAACAAAAAAGTGAAAACACCTTTTTCTTATTTCTTGTTTTTATTTTATTATTTAAAAGAAAATTGAAAACAAAAAAAAATGCCAAACAAGCCCTCAAATTTCTTGATTTTCATCTTTATATCTGATTTAATTCATATTTTTTGGTAATTATATTGGAATACTAATAATAACAATAATTATGCATCTTTTTTTCGCAGTGTTGCCTTTTGTTGTAGTGTTGATTTGTGGGGTGGTTGATGCGAGAGCGTGGGTGAGCAGGGGTTTAGGTTGCGGGCTTGCAGCTTGTGATTGCAATGGTGATTGTTTAAATTGTTGTTGAAGAAGTTAGCGCTGAGTAGAGGTGTTGCCGTCGTTTGGAAGTTTGGTGTTGGTGACGGTTGTTTTTTTTTTTTTTTTTTTTTTTTTTTTTTTTTTTTTGTGGTTGTCTAACTTGTAATAGAAATATAAATTTTTTTTCCCTAAATTAGTTATTGTTATCAAATTACTTGTAATCTTGTACTTATAATTTTTTTGATTAATAAATTGTTATTAATATATCATTATGTTGTTTTATTAATTAATTATGTATGAACTAATCTCCATTGACACAAACAAGGCTTTTTGACTTTGTTCCAGGACAGGTTGTGGCTGATGCGGCTCATCGAAAGCGGGTTAAGTATGAAGCTCGTTGTCTGGCGATTGGATATGGTTTCATTCCCTTCTCATTTTCTTCACTTGGGGAATTGGAGAAGGAGGTTGTTGCCTTGCTGAAGCGGATTTAGAGGTTCTCGACGACGCAAGACAATGGGGCTCGTGCTACAGCTCATATATTCACTAGGGTAGGCTTTGCTATCACTAGAGGAGTGGGGTCCCAGATTGTATCTCGGCTTCCCACTAATTTATTGTAGGTTGTATGACTTTTGTTTTTGAGATATAATAATAAAAATATTAATAATAATAATAATAATAATAATAATAATAATAATAATTATTATTATAATAATAATAATAATAATAATAATAATAATAATAATAATAATAATAATAATAATAATAATAATAAAATCGCTTTTTTTAAAAAAAAAATAAGTAAGGAAAGAGAGCGCCTATCTATGGAATAGAGAGCTGTTATTTTAGATAGATGCTCTATATTGTATTAGATATAGATCGCCTCAAACAGGCGTTTTGTAGACCTTATTGGGCACCCCCTTAGAGGAGCGCCTTAGAGGCACTCTATATACCCTATTTGAGGCAATGTGTATTCCTTGTTTTGTAGTCGTGGGGGTACATTCTATTCCTAATTTTTTCATATCTCTCCATCTACATCATCTTTTCACTCTCTACATGATTTCTCCATACCTATCATTCTTCTTTTTCTTCCATGATCTTTTCCCATTGATTGTATGTTGAATAGAGCTTGAGTCATAAAATTAACAATAAGTATCCTAGATTTTCTTTTCTATAGCACTTGGTTAAGAAAAGAAGGGAGATTAATTAGGGACAACACCTTTGTTCAAGTACTACTTTTTGACAAAAAAATTAGTCGGAAAAGAAAAGCTAAGAAGATAATGAGATCTCAGGATAAAGTCAACGAACTTAGGAAGGACCTGGCCAACTTAACTGAATTGATGAAGAGTATGGCTCTTCACATCAATGACCCTATGAAGCAACAACAAATGGAGATCATGCAAGAATGCTTGAGCAACATATCCAATGATTATAAATTCCAAAGCATTAGCTCACAAGGGGTCTCGGTGGACAAGGAACTTCTTCCGCACAAGTTCAATGCAAATGACATCCCTAAATTAATACCAACAGATAACCCTTACTTCCATTTGAGAGCTTTCGAAACTATAATGAATATTAATGGAATTGATAGGAAAGCTTTCCATTTGTTGTTTTCCTTTAGAAACTCTTTGACAACAATGGTTCTTTTCCCTTGAAAAGAAAGAGACCTCTTATTGGGATGCCATAATAAACTCTTTCATAAATAGGTATAGGTGCAACATTCAAGATGAAACAGATCATAGAAAACTTGACATGCTAAAACAAAAAGAAAACAAAGGGTTAACTTCTTTCATCAACAAATGGAGGGAAACTTATGCTAATATGGTTAAGGTTCCTACTGAAAAAGAGTCTGTAAGGATGTTCATCAAGAATCTTCAAGAAAAATATACAAAGCACTTAAAATACAAACACAACTTAAATACTTTCAAGGCTATCTATAATATAGGCATTGATATTGAAGACGATCTTTTGAAAGATAATAATGTGAAAGTAAAGAAGAACGACCATCCTCTTTCTTCCTCTTCCATTAATGAAGTACATGATACGAACACCTCTAAAAGATGAATCCAAAGGTCGAAAAGAGTGTTTTCTCCACATGGTATGAGTTATGAGGCAGCTTTCAAAAGCTACACCACTAAGGACTAGTCATGCCCATAGGACCCATCAAACATCCGGTTCCAAAAGCTTGGACACCTAAGTGGGATCCTAATAAATACTGCAAGTATCACCAAGGAAAGGGTCACGATACGAGGAGTGTTGGAAACTGAAAGAATCTATTCAATACCTAATCGACGACAATAAAACTTATGAGATTCTAGCCATCGCATAAGATCAAATATCCTTCGATCCTTCACTCCTTATCACACCTGTAGGTGAGCCCATGATCAAGATAGCTTATAAAACCTTTATTGATGAAGTGGCCATGATTGAGAAGGATGAAAGAATTTTCTTAGATAATACTGGGAAAATTTGTCAAGTCTAAAAGAAGACGTTTGAAAACTGCAAGATGTCATTGCCATGCTCTTGAATGTGGTAGAAGGACTAGCAAATCTAATGATGGTTATCGAACAAAATTTTCAACAAGGATTTAATGAAGAACTCAATGCTCCTAAGCCACGGGCAAAATGGACCATTGAAGAATACATACCAATAGAAATGAATTATGATGAAGCTTTTAACTATCTTCATTGTTGGGCCCATATTTACATACGACCCAGTATGCTTAGGGCATTAATCAAAGATCAAGGATTCAGCAAAATAAACAAAAACGGCGTGATTAGAATAAACAAGGAAAGAGGCATCAAGAGCATCAATCAAGAAGATACTTGCCAAAGATACCTCTTCAGAACAGGGAACAAAAGAAATCAAGGGGATCTTCTACATTTCAAATACATTCTGAATATCTATGTAAACCCCAGGGATTCCTAAGTATAAATAAGAAGAATTAAGCATTCTAACACTCATGTACACTCACATATAATTCAATATAAACGATTTGCTTTACTTTTATCTACGGAACTGCGTCCCTACTAAACAAGGAGGCTTGTCCTTAGTCTGTATTGTGTCTCTAATATCATCTTCTTGTTCTCGTTGAAAATTTACTGCTTACTTATTGATTATTCATTGCTTTATTATAGTTCTTATTCGCTTTAGACACTATTGGTAGTATGATTGTTATTACCCCTCAAAACACAGCAAATTCTTAGATGTCCTAGCTGAGATTTGCCTAAACAATTTGGCGCCCACCGTGGGGCTGATAGTCAATTAACCTACCAATTCGCCAAAAACCAAAACAAACACCATGAATGGGAAACTAGTACCCTATTGCCGAAATTAATGAAGGAATGAATGCACGGGAGAAGGAGAATGATTTATTCAAGCAAAGCTAGAACACTAAAGGAGACAAGAATGTACACAAACTCACTTTCGTAGGAATCATGGTCAATTTTAGCGACAAAAGAAAAGCCCTTTAAACCCCTAAATTGCCCTAGAGGAAGAGTGTGCTCTCGTGAGGGTTTCCTAAGAGTTTAACCCACAACTCCAAAAAAAACCAAGGCAAGGCAATAAAAAAAAAAGAAAAAGAAACATAATTAGAGAAAGAAAACACAAAATTTATATTTGTACGAGAGATAAGAACAAGCACCAATGAATGCAAACCTTTCTAAATAGACAAATATATGCACGTTCCAAGATGTTAATGGTTGAATGAAACATAACATATGCTAAGCATAGAGAACTAATGGGGACACAATCCACCCTAGCCGCAACAAATCGAGCCACGTTCTCTCCACTAGCTTCAAATCAACCCTTAAGCTAGCTTCTCATGATTCCACGAAGGAACCGGAAAAAGATAGAGAAATGAAAAACTTTGAGAAGGTAATCCCGACATCTCAACTATGCATACTCTCTCCATAGGTTTGAAGTCTATCTCTCTCCACCGTTCTTTGACCCAACCCCACTAAAGTCTAAGGGTCTTTTATTGGTTGTAACGTCAAGCTAAGGGTTAAGGCGGGGTAAAAGTTTGAAAATTTTGGTGATAAATCCTAAGTGAAGCAAAAGAGTGGCCTACTCTCAAAAACAAACTCAAGAAGTCACAAAATATCAAACAAAAATACCAAAAATGCCATCTCCCCCAATCTTATTCAACACTAACACAATATATACCAAAAATGAAGTAACGCTCCCCCCCCCCAAGCTTGAACGAAGCATTGTCCTCAATGCTTAAACTAGGGAAGAAAACAAAACCAAACTAAAATATTTTTGTGTTTTTTGTTTCTCTTTTTTTTTAGATAATTATTTGATGTCCTTGCCTTTTTTTTAACCATGGACGACTTTTTCTTGAAACTTCATTTGATTTTCTTGAATTGCATCTTTCTTCTCAAACTTTTTGCATTTTCTTTTCAAGCTCAATTTTCAATACCTTACTTAAACCAATTCACAAAGTTTTCTTGCTCATGATCAATACTATCAAAACTCAAACCTCACATGCCAATGCTTCACTAACTAAAAGGGTTGGTAAGCATGGGCCATTCGGTTTGTAATGTGGTTAAGACAAGAAAGGGAAAATTTAGGCTCAAATTGGTTAACAAGTAGGTTGATGCAAAATAGAAAATAAAATTTGTAACAAAATAAAAAGAAGATAAAGAAAAATGAGAAAGGGTGCACTTTTCCTCCCCTAGAATGGCTCGGTCACGATCTTGGGAGCTAGAGGTCAAAACAAGGATTAAGACATGCATAGTCAAGGATCCTAAATAGCCGCTCAACAAGGTGATGAAGGCTAGAACAAATAAAGCTCACAAGGGATTATAACAAAACAAATACCAACCAAGGGTTTCAAATCCACTATAGAGAGCAACTCCATCTTACCAGATTCCCGTGAACTAAGGCTTCATGGACCCCTAAAAGTTCTTAGCCAACTACTTTAGTATATAGTATCCTAGAGTCAACTAATGACACTCTCAAATCGTGCATACTTTTACCACTTAGGAAGAAAAACATTCAAGGATTCAAGTCCCAAAACAAAATGTCCAAAATAAGAACAAACAAAACACATTTTGCCAAAATTACCTTGAAAGTAAATAAAAATCTATTTAGATTTTTCAAAATAAAAGAAAAGGCATAGAAATGCATATACTCAAGTGCATGGCATAAATGAATCAACATCCCAACAAAGCGTGATAGAATGCCCTCCCCCAAGCTTGAATGAGACAATATACTCAAACATAAACCAAATAATCCATGGGAGGGGAAAAGAAAGAAATCAATCCAACAAACCAACACACGTCCAACGAGTCACCAACCATTAGAGAAAGAGCAAGGAAAGATATTACCGGATATTGGTGGGTGTAATTACCCGCAAATGAACCAATTTAACCTTTCAAAGCCGATTTCCTCTTTAATTAAATCTCAATTTCCTTATGCTAGCAAAAATAGGCATTAAACTTCCTTGATTCTTGATTTGAACCAATGCATAAGTGTATATCAAATTATGTACCTAGCAAGGGGCACACAAACATTTCCATGAGAGAAAATCTAATCTAAAAAGAAAAGAAAATGAAAGCAATAAAAACCTCGGGTTACTTCCCGAGAAAGGCTTGTTTAACGTCCAAGCGAGACCGCTTTAGTAAATAAAATTACAACGAACGCAAGAGCTTATCAAATGCACTACTACACATTTTATATGATAACAAATAGGCAAATGACGGGAGGAGGACATGCAACAAGATTATTGCACGTAAGTGAGGAGGAAGATGCCAAAAGAAAGAAGAAAAATCAAGGAAATAAGAAGAGAAAGAAGAAGAGAAGTAAGGAAAAGAATAAAAAGGCAAAACCTCCTCAAAAATCTTTTTGGGTGGCACAATCACCCATTTCCTAAATAATAGGGGGATGAAAAGGAAAAGTCTCATCAAACAAGAGAAGGTCCTCAATAGGCTCTTTGACAAAAGAAGGGAGGAACATCGGATAGTAGGAGATGTGGTCAAATTTCCTTGAGAAAGGGACATGAGGAAGGGGAGGAGAAACAATGGTCTCACAAAGCCTCGCATCACCAATGAGGGCATGAAAATTAATCATAGAATCCTCAAAAGAACACTCATGACTCACATCTTTCTCAAACAAAAACTCTCCAATAGAAACAACTTCATCCTCCTCTCTATCACAACGATGAACAACAACTCCCTCAAGATCCTCGAAGCCTAGAGTCTCTAAACCATGCATGAAAGGATAAAGGTTTCTCTCAAACTCATCCCTTTCCCATGTAGCTTTTCCAATGAACTCTTTCAAGAGGCTATAATGATTTGTTACATCTTCAATGAATATACTAGCCATAACCTCAGATGAGTCCAAAGACTCATGGATAGAAGGGTCACCAACATGCAAGGTAGACTCATCAAGATGGGGAAGGGAGTTGGAATCCTCAAAATCGACATTTTCTTCATTCACAACTCTTCCACCATCACTCAAGGGACTCTCAATCTCTCTTGATTTCTCAAACTCCCCATCATCATCCTCATGAACTCCTTCACTCAAAAATGAAGATGGCTCAATCACATCCTTGCCAAGGGTAGCTCTCAAAGGGGTGAATAAGGGGAAGGATGGCAATCAAGCTCAAATGGGGAATGAAAAGGATCAAAATCCTCAAAAATCCTCTCATCACAAGAAAATCTCCCTTCACCTTCACACCCTTGGTCCACATCATTCTCAAAAACACTCTCACACTCCAAATGAGGTGCCTCACATCCATTTACATAAACCAAAGCACTCATCACTTGGGCAAGCCTCACTTCTCTCAATTTTTGTTCCTCTTAAAGCTCTTGGAGTTGTTGGGTGAGATATTGCATTTGAGAAAGAATTTGGGCATCAATGTTATTGGGTTGAGGTTCATGATCAAAGTCAAATTGCACATCATCAAAATGAGCATAAGGGGGAAAGGTGTCAATTTGCATACTTGTATTATCACAAGGCACTTAAGAAGTATCAAGATAATTCATGCAAAAATTAAAAGAATCTTGGCATTGAGAATCAAAATAAGAAACATGAGATTCTCTATCTAAAGAATCCCTAACAAACCATGTGAAGAAATCCCAAGCATCATGCATAGACAAATGACAAAATCTACCATTATTCATGTCCTCAACCATTGCCCTAGTATACTCATTCATGCCCCAATAAGATATACCACAAGCATCATTAAGAGAACACCCATGGTAACTAAGAAAACCATCTAGTCTTTCAAAGTAAGCATAGAAGGCTTCACCATCGAATTGAGGAAAACATAAGCATGCCATTTTTATACAAAGAACAAAGAAAAGCAAACAAAATCAAATAATCTACAAGAACCTAGCTAATCTAATCAACACAACTAATGAACGCCTTAGTCCCCGGCAACGGCGCCAAAAATTGATCGAGGGTTGAAGTAGGTCGTTGGGACTACTAACCCTAACCAAATGAACAATTTATAATACCTAAACTTACACTAAACTAGTTAGTGGCAAGTAAAGGGTCGAACCCAAAAGGACTAAGTGTATCAATTTGTGCTAACTAGACTAGTAGGAAAGCTTGTGAGATAAAGAGAGGTTCAACTAAACACAACTAACAACAAATAACTAAAACTAGGGAAAGTGGAATCCAATTACATCAATACATTCAATAACATCATACAATTAGATGAAAATGACCTTGATTAGGAACAATAAACGCATTTAACTCACTCTCGCACAATTAAGCATGTTAATTATCCTACTAAACTAATTCACTCTCGTGCAACTAGCCTAGCAGAGGTATGGAAGAAATTAGGGCTCTCAACCAACTCATTCTCGCACAATCGATTTAAAGCACAATTAAGAACATAGAATCAATTAGCTAGAAAGATTCTAATCCATAAAAATCCATACACAATAATCAAGATACAATTCCATACTAATCACAATCAATCATTCAATTTATTAACATAACCTTCATCCATTTCCCTAGAACAAAATCTAAGCTAACATAATGAAGATAGACATGGAAAACAAGGTAAAATAAGAATAAAAACAAGATTAAACAAATAAACTAATTTATCTACTCAAATCAATAAACAAAAAGAAAAAACTAAGAATTAAGCAAGAAATAAAAATGAGAGAAAGTTAGAAAATGCTCATTGAATAGATGAGAAGAAGTTCCACAAAGTTGCTTCTTCACCCTCTCAAAAACTCCATGGAAATCCAAGCTTTCTCTCTCTACACTACTCCTAAACTAACCCTAAGAGAGAGAAAGTGAAGGCTAAACTAAAACTAATCTATCTAAAATAAAATGTTGATTGATATTTTTTTTTTTGACAAAATTACCCCAAAGGGGTATTTATAATACAAGTTAAATAAAAAAATAAAATAAAAGAAAGAAACTAAAAAGAAATAAAACTAAATAAAACAAATAAATTAACCAAACTAAAAACCAATAAAAAAACAAAACTACAATCAAATAAAATAAAAGAAAATGAAAAGAAAAAAGAAAGCAAACCCCAAAATCCCTAAAATTCCCACCCTAACCACAAAACATTAGACTCCCCTAATTCCCCTTCTCCCTTTTGAATTTTGGCTGCTTCCATTCACCATATCAACAACAAACAATCATCCTCACCGTTCATTAACACTATCATCATCTAGCACCAACTACCCCATCAAAGCCATTCCATACGAGTTCGCACCAACTACCCCATCAAAGCCATCATGAGAAAGCCAGAAATGTCAGGAAGGATGGAGAAATGGGCCTTACATCTGAGCAGGTACGATATACAATAAGAGCCTAGAACTACAATCAAATCACAAGATTTGGCAAACTTTGTAGCAGACTTCAGTCCAACCCTTGAGGAAGAAGCACAAAAAGAAGTATTGGCATTATAGGAGCCAAAGGCTACACAGAAGTGGATACTCCATACAGATGGCGCAGCGAACATACGCGGTGTAGGCTTAGGAGTAGTACTGACTTCACGCCAAGGAGACAAGATAGCACAGGCAATAAGATGCTACTTCAAAGCCACCAATAATGAAGCTGAATACAAAGCATTGATCACAGGGTTGACCGTCGCAAGGGATATGAAGATACAACATCTTGAGGTAATTTCAGACTCCCTACTCATGGTAAATCAAATCAACGGAGAATATGCGGCAAAAGATACCAGGATGATAGCTTACCTAGAAGGCATAAAGAAACTCATTAAGGAATTCAAGATAGACAAGGAACCTAGGAATCTGAACAATGAAGTAGACGCCCTAGCAAACTTGGGATCAAACATCAATCAAGAAGAATTTGGAGCTATCCCTCTAGTGCACGTACTCTCTCCGGCCATAGAGAAAGACTCAACCATGAACGTCTGCGAAGTTCAAATAGGTTCTACAGGAAAAGAAGGCAACAGCTGGACAACACCGCTAAAGGAATACCTTCTGGACAAAACAGTACCAACAAGAAAAGTAGTTGCTCAAGCATTCGCCCTGAAAGCCTCCAAGTATTGCTTGGTCAGCAACGTACTCTTCAAGAAATTTGCAGCATGTCCCTTTTTACGATGTTTAGAGAAAGAAGAAGCACAACAAGTCTTACAGTCCCTACATAACAAGGAATGCGGAAACCATTCAGGAGGAAGAAATCTAGCCAACAGAGCACTTGGAATGGGATACTATTGGCCTAACATGAGAAAGGATGCTGCGGAGTTCGCCAAGAAATGTTTAGCATGCCAAAGACACGCACCTTTGACACACAAACCATCAGAGGAGCTACATCCAACACTGACACCTTGGCCATTCATGAAGTGGGGAATGGATATAGTGAAGCTACCCCCGTCACCAGGACAAAGAGTATACTTCTTAGCAATGACAGACTACTTTTCCAAATGGATCGAAGCAGAAGCGTACAAGGAAATCAAAGACAAACATGTCATCTCGTTTATAAAAAGAAACATCCTGAGTAGATTCGGAGTACTAGCAGAGATCATTATAGATAATGGATCTCAGTTCATCAGCAATAAGACCACGAAGTTCTGCAAGGAATGGAACATTTCTCTTATCACATCTACGCCTAGATAGCCACAAGCAAATGGATAGGCGGAATCGAGTAACAAGATCCTTATAGGCAACATGAAGAAAAGGCTAGAAGGAGCAAAAGGGAAATGGGAAGATGAATTGCCCAACATATTATGGGCAGACAGAACAACTCCAAAGGGCGCTACAGGCCGCACTCCATTCTCATTGGTGTACGGTTGTGAAGTAGTAATCCCGACAGAAGTAGAAGTCCCCACATCAAGGTACGAGTTAATGACAGAAGAAAGGAACCAAGCAGAACTAATTCACAACCTGGACACAGTGGAGGAACTAAGAGAAGATGCAAAAATGAGAATGACAACATATCAACAAGAAGTAGCAAGGACCTTCCACAAGAACGTCAGGGCAAGAGTCTTTAAGTTGGGAGATTGGGTTCTCAGAAAGGTGTACAAAAATACCAGAGAGGTAAACGCAGGGAAGTTAGCACCCAACTGGGAAGGACTTTATGAGATCATCAAGGTAGTAGGTAATGGAGCCTACAAACTCAGAAATACGGAAGGAAAAGAGGTACAGAGAAGCTGGAACGCAGCACATTTAAAGCTCTATCATTTATGAAGAGCGTAGGTATGTAGTCGTCATTTAGATTTCGTTTCTTTTTACTACAGCAAAACTAAAAAAAACAAAAAAACAAGGAAAAAAAAGAAGAAAATAAAAAAAGACAAAAATCTCCAACAACCAAAATCAGTATGAAAGGTACTCTTCTTTACTTACACCTTGTCAATTCAATTTATTTTCACTACGAGTACTGACTTTGGCATCGGAGGGCCATTGGGAAAACCCACAACCACCCCTCACCCAATTTTGTTTTGCAAGGACAACATCGACACTACTAAAAAAAAGCGCAACAAACACTATAGAGCAGTGCTTATTCGTCCCTACAGAGCAGTGCTTATTCGTCCCTACAAGGAACAAATCAACACGAGGATTGCAACTGCCCCAGCAGAATAAGCAAACACATGTAAGCAATACTACATCCTTAATATAACTGTAATACAACTGTCATACGACAGCAATGCAACAATGATACAATAAGTTTTATAAACACAGTTCAACATAGCAGAAGAAGCAGAATCACTTTGTCGCAAAAGCAACAAAATAGACGAATCATCCAACTACAACAATGCAGCATAAAAACAAAACAAAATATCCAACTGCACCAAGGCAGTAAAAACAAACATCCTTTAAAATTAAAAATGTTTAAGGTGACACAACACCATTGAAACTAATTCTCGTCCATGTTATCAGCAGGGACCACCTCCTCAGCAACAGAATTCGCACTCTCTGGGACGTCCTTCACCTCATTGTTGTGAGGAGAATTCACTTCCTCACCAGCAAAGTTCAACAACAATGAGCCAGGAGCAGCAGTCCCTTCAGGAAACGCAATCTCAAAAGCGGCCTTATCAGCATCATAATCCCAGGCCTCTTGCTTTCCTTGCTGAAACTCCTCTATCATCTCAAGACGAGCTTTCCCAAAGTAGTATGCTACAGCATCAACAGCCTCGTTCCCAACTTCCTTCAAGGTTCTCTTCATCCCATCACGTTCAACAATGCATTCCCTATGCTTAGCCCGTTCAGCCTTCAGAGCGTCAGTAGCAGCCTTGTACTTGTCAGAAAGGGCATCACGCTCCTTCTTCATAGCCTCATACACCCGAGTAAACTCTGACACTTTGCCCAGTACGCCCAAACAAGACTGAAGGCTCTGCAGAATACGGAATAAAGTATGAGATGCGTAGCCCGATATAATCATGTTTATTAAATTTTTGTTTGTTAGTAGTATACTATACCTGGAAAGACTACACAGCAGCCTCTTGAGAAAGGTCAGCAAAAGTTTGCGAGGACTGACGATCCTTGAAGGACGAAAACAGTAGGGTATCCACATGCGGAGCCAAGGAATCAAAAGAGAAATCAACAACGTCAACATCAATAGGCACCTCCAACTTTCTCTTAAGGCCAGTGCGAGGTGGAGGTGGAGGAGGACCGCTCTTTGGAGCAACCGTTTTGAGAGGAACGACCTTTGTAGTTTGAGGAGAAGAACGATGTTTAAGGCGACCTAAGAGAGAGGACAAGCTAAGAAGTTCATGAGACCTTAGTGACCTCGAAGTATCTACAAGAAACACGGCAAAATTCAAAAAGGAATACAGCAGGTAATACAGTAGCATGCTCAGCAGGATACATAACAAATTCAGAAAGGATAAACAAACTAGGAATCAATAAAACTTATAATAGAGACAAAGTAGAATCGTAGCAACCAAACACACCTACAAGGATTGGCACAACAATGAGTTTCACAAACATAACATAAAGGAAGAAAAACAAACCTTGAGACATAGTTGGAGCAACTTTCTGTTCAGAATCAGAATCGTCTAAGGACTTAATCTGAATAACCACTTCAGGCTGCGTTAATCTGATGAAGGATCTCTCGTTTGCACTCAACTCGTACAGCTTATCTATCAAGGACGGAAAATGAGAACGCTGCTTTAATTTAGTCACTGCAACCATCAAGCAAATAAGCCCGAATCAACAAGGAAGGAAAGCAAAACACGGGAAAATAAGAAAACATAATACCTTCAGCCTCAACAGTGTCAATAAAAAAATCAAAATCATCACCCAACGAATCAATCCTAACAAAGAAGAACTTGTGATACCACTTCTTGTCAAACGCCTTCTCCAAGTCAGTCACCAAAGGACCAACACCATCTTTCAAACGAAGACCAACCCGACCCTTACCACTGGTCCTAATAGTATAAGGATAACACAAATCCCTTACATCAAGTTCTAAACCCAATTTTGCACTCTGCAAATCCAAAATTTTCAAAACCCTCTAGGTTTAGGGAAATAACAGACAAGGCGAAACCCTAACCTTAGACATAAATTGGCGAACAAGAGAAGAAAAAGGGAAAGTATGCCCAAAAACAAAGGGGCACTCGAAGAAGCATACCTAACCAGGGGCAGTCCTATCAGCCCTCTCCCTAGAAGACGGGATTTTCACCACAACCCCATCAGGAAATCGCGCAACGGCGGCGATATTCTGAACTTCCTCCCTCGTCATAGTAGAAGGGTATACATCTTTAGCAGGAAAGACGTTTTGCGTGACCAAAGTCGGCTTCTTAACACCCTCATCCACCACAGCAAACACCACTCTTACAGAATCACCCATCACAGAGAAAAAGAGAAGACAACAAAGTGAAGAAATAAGAAAAACAAAGAAAACAGAGAAGAGAGAAAAAATACCTGATGAAAATAAAAAATTAGGACAAAGAGTAAAGTGATTGAACAAAAGCTAGCACGCCCAATAAATATTGAAGAAAGAAATAAACCGCCCTTCACGGTTACCGAGGAACTTGCCTTAAAACTGCCACCACGCACCACGTTTTTGTTAACCGTTGAAATAATTCAAAAAATCCCTATAACGGCTTCTTAAGGTAATTTCACTTCCAATACTTATAAATAAAAATTAGGGGCAATTGTTGGGCCCATATTTACATACGACCCAGTATGCTTAGTGCATAAACAAAAACAGCGTGAGTAGAATAAACATGGAAAGCAGCACCAAGAGCATCAATTAAGAAGATACTTGCCAAAGATACACCTACAGAACAAGGAACAAAATAAATCAAGGGGATCTTCTACATTTTAAATATATTCTGAATATCTATGTAAACCCTAGGGATTCCTAGGTATAAATAAGAAGAATTAAGCATTCTAACACTCATGTACACTCACATATAATTCAATATAAACGATTTGCTCTACTTTTATCTACGGAACTGTGTCCCTACTGAACAAGAAGGCTTGTCCTTACTCAGTATTGTGTCTCTAATCTCATCTTCTTGTTCTCATTGAATATTTACTACTTACTTATTGATTATTTATTGCTTTATTATAGTTCTTATTCGCTTTAGATACTATTGGTAGTATGATTGTTATTACCCCTCAAATCACAACAAATTCTTAGATGTCCTAGCTGAGATTTGCCTAAACATTCATGATCAAGATCTCATTCATCCCGTTGGCCCCAGTCAAGATCTACAACCTGAGAAACGATCTACATTTCGGATCCAAACTCTTATTGAAAATATCATAGAGGCCATGGTCACACCACCGAAAATTGTTTTACCCTCAAGGATTTCATTGATTCAAATCACCTTCATGTCTCTCTAAGCAACAGGAAAGCCAAGAATAGTAACAATAATTAAAGTGGCTGGAAACAAAAGAAGAACCACAATCCTTCTTCTTTCAAAACTACCCACTCAAACAACGTTAGCATGTTTAACTTGGATGAGGTCCTTGCCATGAACAAACGAGAGCAAAAGAGAAACCTTACACCTATTGGCATACGTTATGACACATCATTCAATCGCTTTCATGCTAAAGGTCACATAACTCCTATTGGACCATTTGATAATCCACCAATCGAAAGGAGGACGGCTAGCTGGAACCTCAATGTACACTTCAAATACCATCAAGGTAGGGTCATACTATTCAGAGCTGTTGGAAGCTACAAGAGGCCATCCAATACTTGATCGATAATAACAAGCTTCCCATACCTCTAGTTAGCAAGAAGACAGAGTGATAATAAGAGCGCAAGACACGAGGCAAGCTTAAACGACGAGATTTAGAGACCTCTTTTTTCTATTTTCTTTTATTCTTTGTTTCCTAAATAATTCTTGCATAGACACCTTTTATTTTCCTTCGATCTTATTTTGTAGGTTTTTTACTTTTTACTTTTTAATAAAAATGAGCATTTCTTTTCTTTATTATCGCATTGCATTACATAAAAAATAAAAAATAATAAAAATAAAAAATCCATGTTGAACTAAGCACAAGGTATACCAATGATTTAAGACACCCCTTGTAGCCTATCATATCCCTTTTCACCCTTCAAATACAATTTTTTCTTGTCAAACTTGTTTGAGCCTCGTCTAACGATAGACCTTTATTTTTTCGACCCACATCTACTTAACCCGGGGATGGGATGGTGTGCGACTTATGCAATTTCAAAAGCTTGTGTGATTTCAAAAGATTAAAATAGCAAAAAGAAAAATATAATAAAAGTTTACTAAAGGGAAAGTGTTCCAATGTCATTGACATTAATATGTCTTTGATATGAACACGTATCAGATTGCGTCTCTTATCGAATGCTTGGTACCGTGCCTGAGAAACATGAATGCCAAGTGAGTGATAGACCGCATGATCGAGATTGACCACGCTTATAAAAAAATGCATAAGAAAAAAGAGAGAAAATATAAAACACACAAAAGAAAGAAAGTTAAAAGGTGAGGAAACCTCAAGCATAAAAATATAAAGATTTCTATAACAAGGTTGCACACCTTGGGGGCTTATTTAGGATAATGAGCTTTTATCCTCTTCTTCTTGAACCTTAATCCTAACCACGTTGCAACCCTTAAAAGACCTGTTTGAGGTATACACACACTTGTGCAAGGTTCGGCTAGAGCTACGTTCGGCCTTATTCCTAACGGATATGTAGGCAACCTCACATTGGGGTATGGCCATAATAAAAGAATTCATATTTACTTTCATAATTGATCGTATCAAGAGATCTTCGTTGCTCATCCCTCTCCATTTTAAGCTAGACTTGTGGGCTTGATCCATACATCATTAGCTTACCTTTAAGAACCCTTTGTCATGAAATCTTAATACAACGTTGAAGCATGCATGCCGTGTCATATCGCAATCACTTATCGGTGTAATCATCATTGCATCACAAAGTATGAAGTACTTAGCCTCCGTGCCTAAGTTACCCAAATACTTTCTTCATCAAGTCAACAATTCAGATAGCCTAGGATGAATTAATCCTTTCACTATGAGATACAATGTGGACGCATACATTTGGCTAAGATCATTCAACATATAATCCAACACTTCACTTCTTCCTTTTTATGCCTTTCTTTTTTAGGATAAAGTCGGTACCCTCCACAAAAAATGACGGAAATTTTTTGCTTTCCTTTTTCCATTTTTGAGTCGCACAATCGCATTATAATGCACACATGAATCATGTACATTGAGTCATGTCACCTCGAATTGTGTCTAACACATGTGTCAAAGCACATTAAGTCACACAAGAGTGACACGCGAGTCAAAACACATTGAGTCAACCTCAAGTCAGTAAATCACCTTAGGTCAACCTTAAGAAAAACACTAGCAAAGTCTTTTGCAATCTTTTGATTTTTACATAATACAATCATTCAGCAAAGTTCCTATTTGCATCCAACCAAACGATCCCAACAAACATTCAAGTATCCAAGCTCTTTTGGTCAGAGACGCATGGAAATTTCTTTTCAAGCTCTTTTTCTCAGAGACACGTGGGCATCCTATTTAAGCTCTTTTTTTTAGAGACGAGTGGACATATCAAAAAGCTCTTTTTCTTAGAGACGCCTGGGTATATCATTCAAAGCTCTTTGATTAGAGACACGTGAACATTTCTTTTCAAGCTCTTTTGCTTAGCGACACTTGGACATCCTATTAAAGCTATTTTGTTAAGAAATAGGTGGACGTTTCTTCCAAAAGCTCTATTTTTCAGAGACAGGTGAACTTCCCTCTAAAAGCTCTATTGTTTAGAGACGAGTGAACATTCCTAAAAAAGAAGCTCTTTTATTTAGAGACGAGTGGACATCAACGGCGACGAAGCATGACTATACAACATCATCAACGACAAGATGGAGTTCCCTAGCTTGTGGAAGGTTGTCACAACAACAATGCAACAACAAAAATCGGTTACTCTAGAGACGTGTGCTTGACGGTGCAAGACACGCGTTTCATAACTCTTTTATCTGTTTAACTAACTCTAGTTTGTAGTTATCGGCGTTACAAGAATGATTTAGGATTGCAGAACGTTATGAATCATTCTTCGTCCCCATTGCTACTTTGACTTTTGTTTTCGAAACTTGCGTTTCTCCAAACCCAGTCAAAGTGGGGGCTTCTGTAGACACCCAAATGTGTCTCCCTAAAACCAAACCCAGTGATGAATACCTTTCATTTCATTTGATTATTGAACAAAGTAAAAGTGTGAAAGGTCTAGTGATGTGGATGTTTTTATTAAAATATCTATCTTTCTGTTTTCTAAAATGTTTCTTCTTTCACTCTATTTATGAAAATGTCCATTCCTGTTTAATTTTCTGCATAATAACTGTACAATAACTGTGTAGTTGGATCAAGATTGAAAAGAACTTTCCAAAAATATATTATAAGCCCAATTTCGATAAATAACGAGCAAGTTATGGCCAGAATACTAAACTGGGCTCAAAACGGATTTTACCTACGGCCCAATGATCATGTGGAGGGTCCAAAGGTTTAATCCTATTCCTAAACTAATTAGGATTAATTAGAAGCTTCTATGAGTTTCTAAAAGTTCTTAATTATCCTTTTTGAAAAGATAACATCAAAGAGTTTGATATTGAATAAAACTTTCTTTCTTTTAATCCTAGTTCTATTCGAATTTAAAGATGTTCAAATACAATCATATATTATTTTTGTGCCTCATAATTTTTATTCAAATCTTATATGATTGGATAGATCTTGAAATTATTTATCAATGATATATTATAATATTAATTCCGAGCTATAAAGAAAAAGATATGAAAGAAATACGAAACTTTATCCATAACTGACACCCTTCCACTATTCCGGCCATATCTTTTTATCGACAAAATATTTTAATCTTATGCTAATGGGGTTAGAAAGTAGACTTCAACAGCTTTGCAACGACATATTATGTGACTTATTTGGACTTTCTCTATCTCTATTATTTTTCTAAACCTTCTCTTTTACAAAATTCCACATACATTAGCTCTAGACACACCTAACCAAGTTCGAGGTTTCCTTCGCCCTAGACGTGAAAGGTTGATAATTTCTGAGGGTTTAGTCCCAAACCTTATTATAATTCTTTTATTAGATTTATTGTTTTAATATTTTTCCTTGAAGTTACTAACGCGTGTATTATTGTTATTAGAAAGAGGTATGAGGCATCGAAGTAAGTAATTTAATTGCTTTATTGATCTTTTGATGTAGAAATCATGCTTCAATTATTTTGTTGATTCCTAGCATAATTTTGGGTAATTTTACCCCTGTCGCGTGGTCCAATCATACCTTGATATATGTCAAGCCCTGGTTAGTCCAAATTGGACCAATCTCTACTCGATACGTGTCCTTCCTAGAACTCAGGAGAAAAAGGCGGCCTTTAACGGCCCAAATCCCGAGGAAGCCGTAATTCAGAGCAGCCTAGAATAATTAGCTCATAATGACCTAATCAGGAGCACATTTACCAATAACCATATAAATAGGGAGATTTCCCCCATTTATGGGACATCTACAATTATTACAGCATACCCTACATTCTCTCAAATTAGAGAAATGCCTGATCTCGGAATTCAAGAAGATCTCACTTATTTTTCCGCATTTTCTCCCGCTCACATTCAAGTACTAACTTGATTGTTGGAGGTGGAGCTTCAAACCCCAAGAGTCTCCGTTGTATTTCAAGTATAGGCGCAGTCGGATTAGTCCTCAAGCTGTAACTCTCCCGAGGGACAAAAACACCCAAAACATTTGGCGCCGTCTTTGGGGAGAGTATCTCAAGGATGGTTCAAGAGTCTGTACCATCTCCTGACCACCCGGTTAATCATCCGGCGGTCTTTATAGACCGTGAAGATGATGATCCTCAGGTCAAAACCTAATAGCCAAGGATGGCTCTGTGATCACTAAGCGCATCCATACTAGAGACACTCTGGAACGAAGTGCAAGCAAGGCGGGTACAAGTAGGCCCCCTAGCAAGCCGGAAGGGGGAAACCCACACGGCTAGCGGATGTGCCCCAATCACCCGGGATGAAATCATGAAATTCAAGACAAGTTTCAAGGGTGAAATCAAGGATCTGATCACCAAAAGCAAGGCTTGCCCAAGCAAGGGTCAGACGGCAAGGAAGACTCTTCCAGAGAGAAGAAAACCAGTCAGGGACAGGCAGCCCACTCCGCATCAAAAGGACAAGGAAGTTGGGACCTTTGACTAGTCTAAGATTCTTCTGCCCAAAGGAATACAAGAAACCCTCGCCGGAGTAAATAACTGGTAGGTAACAAAAAATACTCTTCTGACGCTCGGGAAACCATCACTCGCAGGAGAAGTCAGAAGTTGTCTAAGTTAGCCTCTACCTCGAGCTTTCCAAACAGCTTCAAGAATACATCCGTAGGGAATACTCAATCCTTGCATAAGAGCCATACAGGCAGTAATACCGTTCACTCTGGCCCTCAGATGATTAGGAATGCACCGTATGTACCCCTTATGGTCTACGGCCAGTATTCTCCTCACTTAATGCAGCTGGTCCTCTTTAAGGGTCGAGCAGCATACAACGTCCAGCCTTTGGACTTTGACTGCTTAAACTTGGTGAACAAACTTCTACGTTCACCAAGGAGATAACTAAGGCTGCACAGCCGGTCAAGGTTAAGAATGTGTTGGTGGGTGCTTATGATGGTACAACCAACCCGGAGGACCACCTCATGGCCTATTCTAACCTCATGAAAATGCAGGAGTTGAAGGATGCCATGTGGTGCCGGTGCTTCCCGACTACATTGAAGGTCATTTCCCAATAATGGTTTGGCAACTTGCCTGCCGGGTGCATTGATAGCTTTAGGAAGTTTGAATTCAAGGGCTGCCTGACGATGTAGCTTATACAGACTTCTTTAAAAGTTTGAAGAACAGGTCGACTTTTAAGTTTGACTTTGTTCGAAAGAGAGGGATCTTCACCCTTCAAGAGGCCCTGATAGAGGTGTAGAGCTTTATTCATGCTACTGACCTCTGCTCGCCCAGCCATCAGTCAGACTCCAAAAGTCCGACAAGCAAAAAGAGAGTCAGTCTTTTCAGCCGGCTCAGAAAGCTGAAGAGAGAAAAAAGAGAAAAGAATTTTGGCGGTTGAGGAACCTATTCAGTCGTCCAATAAGAAGAAGAAAGAATTCAAAATGTATGTCTCACGGTAAGAATTCAATAAAGACGGTTACACTATCTTTACGAAGGTGAAGGACAGGCTGACCATTGAAGCCGAATCCTGTGAAGAGTTCCGTTCAGTCGGGAAACAAGAATAAATTCTGCCACTTCCATCAGGAGGTGAGCGATGACACCAACGACTGCTATAGCCTTAAGCGGACGTTGAACCGTCTAGCTGACAAGGGCTTCCTGAAGTCCTATGTCATGAAGTCCAAAGGGACTTCTAAGATGACCGGAGCAGTCATCAAAAACTGTCCGGCCTACTAGTAGCTTGGCTACCGACAAGGATCCGACTTACACAATAGAAGGCGGTTTCGTAAGCGGTGGCCTGACCATCCGGGGCACAAACGATTACCTGAAGAGGATGATCCACTCAGTGGATGATGGACAGGCGTCATCAACTAGAACTTTCCCAAACGTCCTTATCAGCAAAAAGGATCAGGGCAAGGTTTGCCAACCGCATGACAACCCAGTCGTCATTGAATGCAAGGTCGCCAACCAGCTTGTTGGCCGGATCCTTGAAGACATAGGTGGCTCCTCTGACCTCATCAAATACAAGTGTCTGTCCCGGCTTAATTACAAGTGGGACGGATTGCGCGACGTCTCCCACCCGTTAGTTGGTTTTGGGGGAGGAGTCGTGCCCCCATTCGGACAAATTAACATTCTTGTCCGGCTTGGAAAGAAAGGACATGGGCGACACATGGTTGTCCGGTTCCTAGTGGTTAAAGAGTTGACCGCCTACTTCATTATTCTTGGCCGACTCACTCTTAACGAGTGCAAGGCTGTCATCATATCAGCTCTCATGCTTCTCAATTATGAAAGGGATGATGGCATTGTTGGCTCCTTCAATGGGAACAAGAAGACGGCAAGAGAGTGCTATCTCTCAAACGTCAAGCCGACTGCTGCTGCACCTGGTCAGCTGAAGGAGCCAATAGACCTTGACGATGTTTAGGACCCTGATTCACCCCCTCCAGCAGGCGCAAAGAAGAGAAAAACCGAAAAGCTGGTGGAGGTGAAGAAGAAAGAAATAGCAATCATAGACCCGGGAGTGGTCAGATGATCTTCGTCCCTAGCCGGCTGGTGAGCACATTGATATCCCTATGGATGACAGCTGTACAGAGCAGACGGTTAAGGCGGGGACGATTGCCTTTGAAAGGCTTGGTGCAGACTTGCACCCTCTACTAAAGGAATTCAAAGACATTTTTTCCTTTGAAGTGGAGGAGATGTCAGGCATTAGCCCGGATCTCAAATTTCACAAACTCGCCGTGTATCCAAAAAAGAAGCCTATCCGGCAAAAGAAAAGAAATAACGGCGAGGGAAGAAGTCAGGCGGCAGCTTCCGAGGTCAAAAAACTGTTAGACGTTGGGTTCATTCAGTTATGTAACTTCGGTAATTGGGTTGCGAATGTGGTGCTTGTAAAGAAGCCAAATGGTACTTGGCGCATGTGTGTAGACTACACTGACTTGAACAAGGCATGTCCAAAGGATATTTACCCGCTTCCAAAGATCAACATCCTTGTCAATTCTACGGCCGTGCATGCCTTGATGAGCCTTATGGATGCCTACTCCGGCTTTCATTAGATACCCCTATGGAAAAAAGATCAAGAGAAGACGGCCTTCGTCACTTATCAGGGGCTATTCTCTTATACGGTGATGAAAGGAATGGTGTCCTTCGAACAAGTGTATTTTTCTGATAGTGGGTTCAGAATTATTAGAAAGCTAATATATTCAGTATGGTTAAGTGATCGAAATGCGTAGGTGGAGGCCGCTTCCGATTAGTAATATAAATGTATAATTTGTAGGAGTTTATAGGTACTACGCAGCGAAAATAACATGAATCATATTCAGTCAAATACCAATCCCAAGAATCACATGCATAACACACAAGACACATAATCATACCTTTGATGCGTGAATTCCACAAAGCTATTTGACAGGCAAATTAGGGAGAGAATATAGCCCCAAGCGTTGCTCCTCTACTTAGTCCACGAGATTCGAATGAGCCGTCCACCAATACTAGATTGGTCGATTGATTGTGGAAAAACTGCGATCACCACCTTTACGGACAACCGACCACCGCACGAACCACCACCACCACGAGACAGCACCGGCGCCGAGGAGGAGGAGAGAGTCGTGAGAGAGAGGACTTTGAGAGGGGTTGGGTTTCGTGTTTGCTAATTATGGTTTGATCACACTAATCAATTAATAGCTTTCTTGCAAACCTAGGGACTGATCGGGGGATTAGATAGTGTCGTTAGCCTACTAACCCTAATCAAATTAACAATTTATAATACCTAAACTACCCTAATACGAGTATAGGGGTAAGTAAAGGGTCGGACCCAAAAGGACTAAGTGTATCAATCTATGCTAATTAGACTACTAGGAAAGCTTGTGAGGTAAAGAGAGGTTCAATTAAACACTACTAAGAGCAAATAAATAAAACTAGGGAAAGTGGAATCTAACTACATCAATGCATTCAACAACATAAAACAATTAGATGAAAATGACCTCAATTAGAACGATTTACACATTTAACTCACTCTCGCGCAATTAAACATGTTAATAATCCTACTAAACTAATTCACTCTCGTGCAACTAGCCTAGCAAAGATATGGAGGAATTTAGGGTTCTCAAACAACTCACTTTCGCACAATTGATTGAAAACACAATTAAAAGCATAGAATTAATTAGCTAGAAAGATTCTAATCCATAAAAGCATCATCCATACACAATAATCAACAAACAATTTCATACTAACCACAATAATTCATTAAATTAATTAACATAACCTTCATCCATTTCCCTAGAACAAAACCTAAACTAACATAATGAACAAAAATATGGAAAACAAGGTAAAATAATAATAAAAGCAAGAATCAACAACTAAACTAATTAATCTACTCAAATAAACAAAAAAAATAAGCAAAAACAATAATAAATGAAAGCAATAAAGGTGAGAGAAAGTTAGGAAAACTCATTGAATTTATGAGAGGAAAAATCCACAAATTTGCTTCTTCAAAATCCCAAAAACTCCATGAAAAATCCAATTTTTCTCTCTCTAAACTACTCCTAACCCTAAGAGAGAAAAAAAAGGCTAAACTAATCTAATCTAATCTAAAATAATGTTAAGTGTAAGTTTTTAGAGAAAAACCCCAAAAGGGGGTATTTATAATACAAGGCTAAATAAAATAAAGTAAAGGAGAAAACTAAAAAGAAATAAAAACTAAACTAAAATAATTAAAATAACTAAACTTAAAAAACCAAAAAAACAACAAAACTAAAAATAAAATAAAACAAAAGGAAAATGAAAAGAAAAAAGAAAAATAAAACAAAACCCATCAAATTCCCAAAACAGTATATACAAATCAGCTTCCCCATTTCTTTCTCTTTCGATCTTGGCTGCTCTGATTTGCATCACCTGCATCACCATCACGCATCATCAATTATCACTCAATCACCACCGTCAATCCTCATCGTCATCAATCATGCATCAATCAAAGCCGTTCAATTCTCATTAAAAATCACGTGAAAAGCTCGTGATTGACCCACGAATGCGCGCCCGCACAGAGGTCGCACAGAGGTCGGGCAAAGCTTCTGCCTCGACTCTTTTTTGAACTCAATTGTGCGCGCTTTCTGACAGGGCTGCGCGGCCGCGAGGTCTGGGTTGCTCCTTGCTGTGAATTTGGTTCGATTGGTGCGATTGGAGATGCGAATTGGTGGTGAAATGGGAGGTGAGGTTGGGTGGTTTCGGTGCGATTGGGAGGAGCAGGGTTTTGTGGGTTGGTGTCAATTGAGGTCAGGTGGCTGCGAATGGGTGATATCGGTGCGATTGGAGGCGGTTTGGTGATGTTGGGTTGCGCGTTGGTGGAACGCGTGGTGGTGTAGCGCTAGTGGGAGCAGGGGATTGTGGCTGGTGGTTTGATTGGTGTTGCGGGGTTTAATTGGTGAGTGTGTGTGTGGGATTGCGTGGGTATCGACTGGTGGCAGTGGTTTTTAGGCTGGGTGGCTGGCGCGGCTGTAGTCGCAGGTGGAAGCTGGTCTGGTTGGAGGTGCTGCGTGGTTTGGATTGGTGGAGTTCTGATGTTGGTGTTGTTAGGGTTGTGAGGTGGTGTTGTGAGGGCAGGGAGCAGGGGAGAAGGAGAGTTGGAGTAGGGGAGATGTGGTGCTCGAGTGTGTGGTGGAGGATAGGGTGTGTGTGTGGTGATGGTTAACAAGGCAGCAGCTAGGGTGTTTGTGCATTGTGAATTTTGCTCGAACCTTGGACCCCGAACACAAACTTGACTTTGAAACCCGGAACGCCTACAACCAAAAACAACACGAGGGTGAATTGGAAAATAAAATAAAATAAAGTAAAATAAAGTAAAATAAAATAAGATAAATAAAGTAAAATAAAATAAAATAAGATGCTAAAACTAAAGAAATAATAAAATTAAATGAAATAAAATAAAATAAAATAAAATACGAAACTAAAATAAATAAGAAAACGAGATAAAAAGAGAAATTATTAAAAATATAAACTAACGACTTAAACTACAAACATTAAAAGAAAGAAAAATAAAAATAAAACACGAAAATAAACTAAAAACTATAAAAAAAATTACACAAATACTCAAAAAAAAAGAATAAAAGACAAGAATAATAAAATAATAGAAATAAAGGATATAAAAGGTGAAATTATTGGAAAATAAGCCGGAATACGACTCAATAAACACCCTAAAAGTGACATAAAAGTCACTTATCAAACTCCCCTAAGCTAACCTTTTGCTCGTCCTCGAGCAAATTAACATGAAACACGGGAGAAGGAGAATGATTTATTCAAGCAAAGCTAGAACACTAAAGGAGACAAGAATGTACACTAACTCACTTTCGTAGGAATCACGGTCACTTTTAGCAACTAATGACAAGCCCTTTAAACCCCTAGATCGCCCTAGAGGACGAGTGTGCTCTCGTGAGGGTGTCCTAAGAGTTTAACCCACAACTCTAAAAAAAAACCAAGGCAAGGCAATAAAAAGAAAAGGAAAAGAAACATAAAACGAGAAAGAAAAACACAAGTTCATATTTGGACAAGAGATTGGAACAAACACCGATGGATGCAAACCTTTCTAAATAGACAAATGTATGCACGTTCCAAGATGTCAATGGTTGATTGAAACATAACATATGCTAAGCATAGAGAACTAATGAGGACTCAATCCACCCTAGCCCCAACCAATCGGGCCGCGTTCTCTCCACTAGCTTCAAATCAACCCTTAAGCTAGATTCTCATGATTCATCGAAGGAACCGGAAAAAGATAAAGAAATGAAAAACTTTGAGAAGGTAATCCCGACATCTCAACTATGCATACTCTTTCCATAGGTTTGAAATCTATCTCCCTCCACCGTTCTTTGACTTAACCCCACTAAAGTCTAAGGGTCTTTTATTTGGTTGTAACGTAAGGCTAAGGGTTAAGGCGGGGTAAAAATTTGAAAATTTTGGTGATATTTCCTAAGTGAAGCAAAAGAGTGGCCTACTCTCAAAAACAAACTTAAGAAATCGCAAAATATCAAACAAAAATACCAATAATGCCAACTCCCTCAAGCTTACTCAACACTAACACACAATATATACAAAAAAAAAAAAGAAGGAACGCTCCCCCCCCAAGCTTGAACGAAGCATTGTCCTCAATGCTTAAACAAGGGAAAAAGTCGAAACCTAAATAAAATATATTATTTGTGTTTATTTGTTTCTTTTTTTTTATTTTTTTTTTAAATTTTTTTTTTATTTTTTTTATTTTTTTTTTATTTTTTTTTATGTGTCCTTGCCTTTTCTCTAACCATGGACGGCTTTTTCTTGAAACTTCATTTGATTTTCTTGAATTGCATCTTTCTTTTCAAACTTTTCTTGCATATTCATTTCAAGCTCAACTTTCAAATCCGTTCTTAAACCAATTCACAAAGTTTTCTTACTCATGATCAACACTCTCAAAACTCAAACCTCACATGCCTATGCTTCACTAACTAAAAGGGTTGGTAAACATAGGCCATTGGGTTTGTAATGCGGTTTAAACAAGAGAGGGAAACATTAGGCTCAAATTGGTTAATAAGTAGGTTGATGCAAAATAGAAAATCAAATTTGTAATAAAATAAAAAGAAGATAAAGAAAAATGAGAAAATGTGCCCTTTTCCTCCCTTAGAGTGGCTCGGTCACGATCTTGGGAGCTAGAGGTCAAAACAAGGATTAAGACATGCATAGTCAAGGATCCTAAATAGCCGCTCAACAAGGTGATGAAGGCTAGAACAAATGAAGCTCACAAGGGATTATAAACAAACAAATACCAACCAAGGGTTTCAAATCCACTATAGAGAGCAACTCCATCTTACCACATTCCCGTGAACTAAGGCTTTATGGACCCCTAAAAGTTCTTAAACCGGCAACCTTAGCATATAGTATCCTAGAGTCAACCAATGACACTCTCAAACCGTGCATACATTCACCACTTAGGAAGAAAAACATTTAAGGATTCAAGTCCCAAAACAAAATGTTCAATATAAGAACAAACAAAACACATTTTGCCAAAATTACCTTGAAAGTAAACAAAAATCTTTTTGGAATTTTCAAAATATAAGAAAAGGCATGGAAATGCATATACTCAAGTGCATGGCATAAATGACCAACATTCTACCCAAGCATGATAGAATACCCTCCCCCAAGCTTGAATGAGACAATATACTCAAACATAAATCATATAAAAGATGGGAGGGGAAAAGAAAGAATTCAACCCAAAAAACCAACACATGTCCAACGAGTCACCAACCATTAGAGAAAGAGCTAAGAAAGATGTTACCGGATATTGGTGGGTGTAAATACCCGCTAATGAACCAATTTAACCTTTCAAAGAAGATTTTCCTCTTGAATTGAATCTCGATTTCCATATGCTAGCAAAAATAGGCATCAAACTTCCTTGGTTCTTGATCCAAACCAATGCATTAGTGTATATCAAGCCATGTACCTAGCAAAAGGCACACAAACATTTCCATGAGAGAAAAACTAATCTAAAAAGAAAAGAAAATGAAAGCAATAAAAGCCTCGGGTTACTTCCCGAGAAAGGCTTGTTTAACGTCCAAGCGAGACCGCTCTAGTAAATAATAATGCAACGAACGAAAGAGCTTATCAAATGCACTACTACACATCTGATATGATAACAAGTAGGCAAATGACGGGAGGAGGACGTGCAACAAGATTATTGCACGTAAATGAGGAGAGGAAGATGCCAAAAGAAAGAAGAAAAATCAAAAGAGGAATCAAGAAAATAAGAAGAGAAAGAAAAAGAAAAATAAGGAAAAGAATAAAAAGGCAAAACCTCCTCAAAATCTTTTTGGGTGGCATAATCACCCATTTCCTCAATGATGGGAGGATGAGAAGGAAAAGTCTCATCAAACAAGAGAGGGTCCTCAATAGGCTCTTTGACAAAAGAAGGGAGGAACATGGGATAGTAGGAGATGTGGTCAAATTTCCTTGAGAAAGGGACATGAGGAAGGGGAGGAGAAACAATGGTCTCACAAAGCCTCACATCATAAACGAGGGCATGAAAATCAATCATAGAATCCTCAAAAGAACATTCATGACTCACATCTCCCTCAAACAAAAACTCTCCAATAGAAACAACCTCATCCTCCTCTCTATCACAACGATGAACAACAACTCCCTCAAGATCCTCAAAGCCTAGAGTCTCTAAACCATGCATGAAAGGATAAAGGTTTCTCTCAAATTCATCCCTTTCCCATGAAGCATTGCCAATGAACTCTTTCAAGAGGCTATAATGATTTGTTACACCTTCAATGAACATACTAGCCATAACCTCAAATGAGTCCAAAGACTCATGGATAGAAGGGTCACAAACATGCAAGGTAGACTCATCAAGATGGGGAAGGGGGTTGGAAACCTCAAAATCGACATTTTCTTCATTCACAACTCTTCCACCATCACTCAAGGGACTCTCAATCTCTCTTGATTACTCAAACTCATCATCATCATCCTCATGATATCCCTCATTCAAAATTGAAGATGGCTCACTCACATCCTCACCAAGGGAAGCTCTCAAAGGGGGTATATAAGGGAAAGGATGGCATTCAAGCTCAAATGGGGAATGAAAAGGATCAAAATCCTCAAAAATCCCCTCATCACAAGAAAATCTCCCCTCAACTTCACACCCTTGGCCCACATCATTCTCAAAAACACTCTCACATTCCCAATGAGGTGCCTCACATCCATTTACATCAACCAAAGCACTCATCACTTGGGCAAGCCTCACTTCTCGCAATTTTTGTTCCTCTTGAAGCTCTTGGAGTTGTTGGGTGAGATATTGCATTTGAGAAAGAATTTGGGCTTCATAGTTATTGGGTTGAGGTTCATGATCAAATTCAAATTGCACATTATCAAAATTAGCACAAACCTCATCAAAATGAGCATAAGGGGGAAAGGTGTCAATTTGCATACTTGGATTATCACTAGGCACATAAGAAGTATCAAGAGAATTCATGCAAAAATTAAAAGAATCTTGGCATTGAGAATCAAAGTAAGAAACATGAGATTCTCTATCTAAAGAATCCTTAGCAAGCCATGTGAAGAAATCCCACGCATCATGCATAGACAAATGAAAAAATCTACCATTATTCATGTCCTCAACCATTCCCCTAGTATACTCATTCATGCCCTAATAAGCTATATCACAAGCATCATTAAGAGAACACCCATGGTAACTAAGAAAACCATCTAGTCTTTCAAAGTAAGCATAAAAGGGTTCACCATCAAATTGAGGAAAAGATAAGCATGCCATTTTTATACAAATATCAAAGAAAAGCAAACAAAAATCAAATTATATACAAGAACCTAGCTAATCTAATCAACACAAACTAATGAACGCCTTAGTCCCCGGCAACGGCGCCAAAATTTGATCGGGGGATTAGATAGTGTCGTTAGTCTACTAACCCTAATCAAATTAACAATTTATAATACCTAAACTACCCTAATACGAGTATAGGGGTAAGTAAAGGGTCGGACCCAAAAGGACTAAGTGTATCAATCTATGCTAATTAGACTACTAAGAAAGCTTGTGAGGTAAAGAGAGGTTCAATTAAACACTACTAAGAGCAAATAAATAAAACTAGGGAAAGTGGAATCTAACTACATCAATGCATTCAACAACATAAAACAATTAGATGAAAATGACCGCAATTAGAACGATTTACACATTTAACTCACTCTCGCGCAATTAAACATGTTAATAATCCTACTAAACTAATTCACTCTCGTGCAACTAGCCTAGCAAAGATATGGAGGAATTTAGGGTTCTCAAACAACTCACTTTCGCACAATTGATTGAAAACACAATTAAAAGCATAGAATTAATTAGCTAGAAAGATTCTAATCCATAAAAGCATCATCCATACACAATAATCAACAAACAATTTCATACTAACCACAATAATTCATTAAATTAATTAACATAACCTTCATCCATTTCCCTAGAACAAAACCTAAACTAACATAATGAACAAAAATATGGAAAACAAGGTAAAATAATAATAAAAGCAAGAATCAACAACTAAACTAATTAATCTACTCAAATAAACAAAAAAAATAAGCAAAAACAATAATAAATGAAAGCAATAAAGGTGAGAGAAAGTTAGGAAAACTCATTGAATTTATGAGAGGAAAAATCCACAAATTTGCTTCTTCAAAATCCCAAAAATTCCATGAAAAATCCAATCTTTCTCTCTCTAAACTACTTCTAACCCTAAGAGAGAGAACATAAAGGCTAAACTAATCTAATCTAATCTAAAATAATGTTAAGTGTAAGTTTTTAGAGAAAAACCCCAAAAGGGGGTATTTATAATACAAGGCTAAAGAAAATAAAGTAAAAGAGAAAACTAAAAAGAAATAAAAACTAAACTAAAATAATTAAAATAACTAAACTTAAAAAACCAAAAAAAAAAATAAAACTAAAAATAAAATAAAACAAAAGGAAAATGAAAAGAAAAAAGAAAAATAAAACAAAACCCATCGAATTCCCAAAACAGTATATACAAATCAGCTTCCCCATTTCTTTCTCTTTCGATCTTGGCTGCTCTAATTTGCATCACCTGCATCACCATCACGCATCATCAATTATCACTCAATCACCACCGTCAATCCTCATCGTCATCAATCAAGCATCAATCAAAGCCATTCAATTCTCATTAAAAATCACGTGAAAAGCTCGTGATTGACCCACGAATGCGCGCCCGCACAGAGGTCGCACAGAGGTCGCGCAAAGCTTCTGCCTCGAATCTGTTTTGAACTCAATTGGGCGCACTTTCTAACAGGGCTGCGCGGCCGCGAGGTCTGGGTTGCTCCTCGCTGTGAATTTGGTTCGATTGGTGCGATTGGAGATGCGAATTGGTGGTGAAATGGGAGGTGAGGTTGGGTGGTTTCGGTGCGATTGGGAGGAGCAAGGTTTTGTGGGTTGGTGTCAATTGAGGTCAGGTGGCTGCGAATGGGTGATATCGGTATGATTGGAGGCGGTTTGGTGATGTTGGGTTGCGCGTTGGTGGAACGCGTGGTGGTGTAGCGCTGGTGGGAGCAGGGGATTGTGGCTGGTGGTTTAATTGGTGTTGCGGGGTTTAATTGGTGAGTGTGTGTGTGGGATTGCGTGGGTATCGACTGGTGGCAGAGGTGTTTATGCTGGGTGGCTGGCGCGGCTGTGGTCGCAGATGGAAGCTGGTCTGGTTGGAGGTGCTGTGTGGCTGGGATTGGTGGAGTTGCGATGTTGGTGTTGTTAGGGTTGTGAGGTGGTGTTGTGAGGGCAGGGAGCAGGGGAGAAGGAGAGTTGGAGCAGGGGAGATGTGGTGCTCGAGTGTGTGGTGGAGGATAGGGTGTGTGTGTGGTGATGGTTTACAAGGCAGCAGCTAGGGTGTTTGTGCATTTGAATTTTGCTCGAACCTTGGACCTTGAACACAAACTTGACTTTGAAACCCGGAACGCCTACAACCAAAAACAACACGAGGGTGAATTGGAAAATAAAATAAAATAAAGTAAAATAAAGTAAAATAAAATAAGATAAATAAAGTAAAATAAAATAAAATAAAATAAAATAAGATGCTAAAACTAAAGAAATAATAAAATTAAATGAAATAAAATAAAATAAACTACGAAACTAAAATAAATAAGAAAACGAGATAAAAAGAGAAATTATTAAAAATATAAACTAACGACTTAAACTACAAACATTAAAAGAAAGAAAAATAAAATAAAACACGAAAATAAACTAAAAACTATAGAAAATTTTAAAAATACTCAAAATAAAGAATAAAAGACAAGAATAATAAAATAATAGAAATAAAGGATATAAAAGGTGAAATTATTTGAAAATAATCCGGAATACGACTCAATAAACACCCTAAAAGTGACATAAAAGTCACTTATCAGGGACCTAGTCTATTTATAATCCTATTATAATTAGACTAGGGGACAAAGCCCAAAACATCTTCTAGTCCTCCGTATGGCCGACACTTAGAGTGATGAGGCCCATGATGGGCCTCGTCCTCTAATGCTCGATCTAGCCCCTTTGTGTGACCTTATAGGATCCATCTAATTGGGCTTTGGGCTATTTTACTAGTCCAAAGATCGTTAGTACCTCTAGCTATGGCAAAACGACGACCTAAATGTACGAATTTAATTATCTCCATAATTTGATCCAATTTTATATCTAGTAATTGCACACGACGAAGACATAACTTCTTTAATCTCCCACTTGTCTGAGACAAGGGTGCAATATTCAAATTCCTTAAGTCAATATATGTATCAATTTGATAATATGATTGCATTACATGTCGAGATCATATTAATCTACAAATCATTTCTTGAAATCTGAGTTAGAATTACAAAACCAAATGATTACTGTGTAATGCATTTGAATGCGGCCACGTATTTTTCTGAATTCTCCCTCTTCAAGCGGCCATGACACATTTCCTAATTTAATAAGTAGACTCTATCCAATCTTGTGGTAACATGACTCCCACTAAACTTCTGAAATAACCAGGAAACACCCTTTATAATCTCCAGTTACGGCTACACGTTTGAGTGTACGATAGTCACAACATCCATTGAATGAAATCAATGTTCCACTCATGTCAAAGGAATCCACAAATATATGCGGAAGCTCTATACTTGAACTTCAAAGTAGGTTAATAGTTCGATCATGCATCATTCATGCATATCCAAGTGATTGACCAAGCATCACTATGCCCCTATAGCCCATGAAATTGCGTTATCCAATCAATCTTACATGCTAGTCCATTTATTGAAATCATTTATGTCCACTTTTAATGATCTCAAACTAGCAACTTAAAGAATATATGAATTTTTTTCACCTGTGGGGTTTCAATTCACCAGGTCATCAACTTGATGAGCCCAGCAATTCATAATTATTTTGGACATTTTATTTAATTTCCAAAACCATAATTAAACAAGAGAAATAATTATTTCAATTTTAAACACAATTCTGCAAATTGATGCTTTTCTCATGTAATATGTTTTCTCAAAACATATAAAACTTAAATTACATAACTTGCTTCAATCCTAAGACTTTAATATGACTCTCATACCTTAGTCCATGGAAGGGGTTTAGTGATTTCTCTCTTATATTAAAACTTTGCAGAACTTGACCTTCCGCTGGTCAATAATCTCATAATTAAGATGATATCTCATATCCTTCTGTTTGGATTTGTGATGTGACTCTGGCTCCTTTGTTCTTGGACAAAGGTGACCTGTTAGTCACATGACATTTTAATCTGAACTTCCTCTCTAACTATCTTACTATAGTTTACTACACCTATTATGACATTGAGTATGCAACAGTGCTCTGCTTTGAACTCTTCAAGCTCACTTTCCATCTCCATCCAGACACAAATATGCATTTAGATCACCATCTAGAATCATCTTTCCTGTTTGAAAAACTTGCATTTGTGTAACCTTTTGACAACTTGCTTAAATTACCATTTAACACAATAGCTAGAAATATTCCTTTTAGTGTTTTTAAGTACTCAAGGATCTGTTCTTGGTAAATCTCCGTATTCTTATTCTAAATTTGCTTGAATTCTGCCACACATGCACAAGTCATATGCAACATCTTGCTTTGTACATTTCATGGCACAAGTAATGGACCCTTTTGCAAAAGCATGAGGTACATTATCTATACAACTTAACTCTATTAGCTTTTGAAGGCATTGAGTTTTACTGAGTGTAATACCATGAAACATTGGAAGACATCCTCTCTTAGAGTCTTGCTTCATAAACTTGTTAAGATCCTTATCAACATAAGTCTCTTGATTCATTCCAATCATTCTTCAAGATTCACTTCATGGATCTTAATTCCAAATATGTACTCAACATCTCCTAAGTTTATCATATAGAAACAATCTTTCTAACCACTGCTTGACTTATTCAAGCATTGATATATCATTTTATATGAATTGTATGTCATCTACATAGATGACCAAGAAGACCAATTGCTCCCACTAAACTTCTTATCTCTACAAGATTCCCTTTTCGTTTTACTAAAGAAATTAAACTGTTTGATTGCCTAATCAAAACGAATGTTCCAACTCCCTGATTCTTACTTCAATCCATAAATAAATTTCTGAAGTTTGCAAAACTTTCTAGGAATTTCAGGATTTCAAAAACTTAGGTTGTATCATATACATGTTCACCACTAAGAACATTTCAGGAAGGTGATTTTGATATCCATAACTATAATAATCCGAATAGGCTTACCCAACTAATAGGTTTTGACCCTATTTGTAAGACTATTATGGACTAATACATCTTTACAAACATGTAGTCCATACTAGATTTTATGGCTTTAAGCCATTTCCTGAGTTAGCACTTATCCAACGCTTACTTGTAGGGCATGGATTCTAACCGCTCTAATAAAAAAAATTTAGAATCCACCTTTTTCTCAAAATTTCAACAAATTATTTGTTTTGATCCCAAGTAACCTACGATAGGTATGAGCGACAATAGAATTATTCTCTTCAACTCTTTGAAGCCTTTCATTCAAGTAGGACGATAGAAACCTCGCTAATGGAATTAGCTTGCTTCGACACATGGTTTATCAAATTAGCTGATTTCATGCGCATTCGTCTCTGAAGTAGTGTTATCCACATCCATTTTTTGCTCGTCTCAAATCTCATCAAGATCTAAATTTACTCCCACTTGGCTTTGTAGGAAGACATTCTTTCTATAAAGACACTATCGCGAGCAACAAACACTTTGTTTCTACGCGATTGTAGGAATAATACCTTTTAGTTTCCATGAGAGAACCTATGAAGAACTATTTTTCTGATTTAGGGTGCATTATGTCATATTTGTAAACATTTTAGAAAAGATAACTTTTGGAACATTTCTAAATCATAACTCTTATATGACATATTTTCTTTTACTTTGGTTAAGTTTCCTGTTTAGTATATTCGCAATTGTTGTTGTAATGCATGTCCTCATTGTTTAGTATATACTTCATTAACTAATTATCGATATATTTACTTAAATTGTTAGTAAAAGCATTGAAGTAATTAAATCTCTTTACTAATTTTGAACTTATTGGTCCATACATAACATATTTATAAGTTCCATAAGGTCATTTTAGCTTCTTTTACCCTTTCTACTAGAAGACAACTTAGTCTTCCTAACTTATTAAGCATGACTTCTAATTCTCAAGTGATTCATAATCATATAAGAATAAGAGTCCATCCATAACTTTGGATGTGTAAATGGTTAATGTGACCTAACCTTACTTGTTTTAAGTAAGTGTACTTGGAATCATCTAAATTTTACTTTTGTGATCTACATATATCAATGTTATAAAACAAATCTAGCTAAATGAAAAAAAAAATTATTATCTTGGTCATGGATCAACACTTGTCCAAGCCAAGTAAACCAAATTCAGTATTCAAAACAAGAAAACCAAAATATTATATTATCAAAACTGGAAATTGTTATAAAATCATGATAACTAATCAAAATTTAAAACTATGAAGCTATCTCTGGCCACTCAAATACTTCTAGTGCACCTTCAAGCTTCATTTCCATACTCGATTCACTTGTTTGCAGTTCCTGCACAACATAACTATGTTAAGCACTGCAACTTGGTATCATATACCTAAGTGAAAGTTAATGTTTATAACAAGAGTGTTTGGCAACTCTTACCCGTCACTTCATCCTAGTGAGGACATCCTTGTTCAAGCACTGGCTTATTCTCCTTTCAGATAATTCTCTGCATGATTCTTGACTAAATCAACTAGCTTGACTGCAGAATCTTCATCATCTTGACAAAGTTTCTCAAGGTCAAATCCATCATGTAGAGAATGCAGAATTATATCATGAACCTGATGATCTTCATATGGTCTCCCTAACATACTCATGCGGTCAAATAGTTCAACTATCGTATCCACATGAATCTGTACTGACTGGCCTGGCAAGAGTTTTTTCGAAATTATCTCGCAATTAATCTTGTAGGTTTCTGTAGGGAATATTTCAAGCGTTAATCCCCTAGCTTGAACCCCACCGTGATCATACACCACTAGTAGAAAAAAAGCATTAGGCACCCCTTATATGCCACCGGTTCAGGCTAAACCGGTGCCCAAAACCGGTCTGGAAATGGGCGGGATTTTACCAAAAGAGAAAATGCACCGGTTTGGCCTGAACCGGTGCAAAAAATTAAAAAGGCACCGGTTTGAACCGGTGCCAATTGAACCGTTCCTTACTTTAAAAAAAACCGGTTAAACTTAAAAAAAAAAAAAAAAAAAAACGGCCATATAAATATGAAACCCTATTTTGCTTCACTACTAGCTCGCCGCTTCATTATCCTCTCCTCTTCTTTCCTACTATTTCTCTCTCCTCTTCTCCTCTCCTCCTCTTTCACTCCACTTAACCTCCTTCCTTTTCTCATCGATCTCCTCCTTCCCATCTCCTCCTTCCCTTTCTTCGTTCTCATCTCCTCCTTCCCTTTCTTTGTTCTCATCTCCTCCTTCAAGCTCACCACGAAGACCACCACGGAGACCACTACGAACACCACCACGAAGACCACCACGAACACCACCGCAAGCACATGCAACAACACCACGGAGACCACTCCTCCTCCCTCAATTTCTGGGTTTTTGTGTTGTGATTTTGATTTTTGATTTTTGATTTTTGTTTTTCGATTTGATTTTTGATTTTTTCTGGGTTTTTTCGATTTCATTTTTTTTTCGTTTTTGTTTTATTATAATTGATTTCTGGGTTTTTTTCTTTGTTCGTTTTTGTTTTTATTTTTTCGATTTCTGGGTTTTTCAATTTTTATTGTTGTTTTTCGATTTTGATTTTTGATTGTTTATTTTCTTTTTTATCGATTTTGATTTTTGTGTTTCGATTTTTACTTTTGTTGTCTGATTTTGATTTTTGATTTTTGTTTTTCGATCTTGATTTTTGTTTTTCTTTTTTTTTTCGATTTTGATTTTTATGTTTCGATTTTACTTTCGTTGTCTTATTTTGATTTTGATTTTTGTTTTTCGATTTTGATTTTCAATTTTTTTTGGGTTTTTCCGATTTCAATTTTTTTTTGTTTTTGTTTTTATTTTAATTGATTTCTGGGTTTTTTAATTGTTCGGTTTTGTTTTTATTTTTATGATTTCAAGGTTTATTCATTTTTTTTTTCAGGGATTTTGTTTTTATTATTTCGATTTTGTTTTGATGTTTTGATTTCTGGGTTTTTTCGATTTTATTTTTAATTTAATCGATTTTAATTCGATTTTTTTTTCTGGGTTTTTTTATTTTTTTTCGCAGCTTGTTCATTTTAATCAATTTATTTTTGATGTTTTAATTGGCGCAGGTATACATAATCCAAGAATCAAGAATCAAGAATATGGGGATTTTTAGATTGTGATGTTGTAATATTTTTTTTTTGATTTATATTGTAGTTTTTTTTATTTATTTATATGTTGTAATTTTTTTTGATTTATAAGTAATTTTTTTTATTGATCTATGTTGTAAAATTTTATTGATTCTATATTAAACAGAATCGTTTAGACGTTTATATTGATTGTGATGTTTGATTTATATTTTGTGTTTTTATTTAAATTAGTTTATTTAATTTTTCAGCAAAAAAAAAAAAAAAAAAAAAAAAAAAAAAAAAATAAATAAATAAATTTTGGGGGTTTTTTGGCATCGGTTAACCGGTGCCAAAAACTTTGAAAAAAAATTTAGTGGGCCTTTTTGGCACCGGTTAACTGGTGCCTATTACACCCTATGGCACCGGTTTTGAACCGGTGCCATAAACCATGTTTTTGGCACCCCTCACATAGGCAGCGGTTTAAACCGGTGCCTTAGACCGGGTTTGAACCGCTACCAAATGCCTTTTTTCACCTAGTGCACTAAAGTACGGTGGCGTCCAAAGGGAAAGAAGATAGAGCAAAAGAGTCGCCAATAAGTTTTAGGAACTTGTAAACCGTTCACGAGGTGAAGGTTACACCCCTTAACGATCCAAGAGATCGTCCACTCCAATAAGGTCTTGAACCAAATAAGGTTTGGGATTGAAGGTACAATTGTTGTTGTAATGCATGTCCTCAAAACGATATTTGTAAATCATTAAATCTTGGATCGAACAATGGCAAGCAAAGTTTGATTCCTTCTTCATAAACATACACTTTAATTGTAATGTTTCTTGATTGTGAATTAATTCAACAATTCCTTTTAGATGATCATTCCTTTTTGAGTTAAATATTTATCACAACAAACATATTGTGGTGTTAAATTGTTTATCTCAAACTAATTTTACATTTCATTTTTGGAATTTTGAACATTTCAATGTTTCCAAACTTTACTTCATTAACTAATTATCGATATATTTACTTAAATTGTTAGTAAAAGCATTGAAGTAATTAAATCTCTTTACTAATTTTGAACTTATTGGTCCATACACATCATATCTATAAGTTCCATAAGGTCATTTTAGCATCTTTTACCCTTTCTACTAAAAGGAAACTTGGTCATCCTAACTTATCAAGCATGACTTCTAATTCTCAAGTGATTCATAATCATATAAGAATAAGAGCTCATCCATAACTTTGGATGTGCAAATGGTTAATGTGACCTAACCTTACTTGTTTTAAGTAAGTGTACTTTGAATCATCTAAATTTTACTTTTGTGATCTACATATATCAATGTTATAAAAAAAAATTAACTCATATCTAGAAAAATGAAAAAAAAATCTATTACCTTGGTCATGGATCAACACTTGTCCAAGCCAAGTAAACCAAATTAAGTATTCAAAATAAGAAAACCGAAATATTATCTTATCAAAACTGGAAATTGTTCTAAAATCATGATAACTAATCAAAATTTAAAACTATGAAGCTATCTCTGGCCACTCAAGCTTCTAGTGCACCTTCAAGCTTCATTTCCATGCTAGATTCACTTGTTTGCAGTTCCTGCGCAACATAACTGTGTTAAGCACTAGAACTTGGTATCATATACCTAAGTGAAAGTTAAAATGTTTATAACAAGAGTGTTAGGCAACTCTTACCCGTCACTTCATCCTAGTGAGGACATCCTTGTTCAAGCACTAGCTTATTCTCCTTTCAAATAATTCTCTGCATGATTCTTGACTAAATCAACTAGCTTGACTGCAGAATCTTCATCATCTTGACAAAGTTTCTCAAGGTCAAATCCATCATGTAGAGAATGCAGAATCATATCATGAACCTGATGATCTTCATATGGTCTCCCTAACATACTCATGCGGTCAAATAGTTCAACTATCATATCCACATGAATCTGTACTGACTAGCCTGTCAAGAGTTTTCTCATAATTATCTCGCAATTAATCTTGTAGGTTTCTGTAGGAATATTTCAAGCGTTAATCCCCTAGCTTTAACCCCACTGTGATCATACACTAAAGTACGGTGGCGTCCAAAGGGAAAGAAGATAGAGCAAAAGAGTCGCCAACAAGTTTTAGGAACTTGTAAACCGTTCACGAGGTGAAGGTTACACCCCTTAACGATCCAAGAGATCGTCCACTCCAATAAGGTCTTAAACCAAATAGGGTTCAGGGATGAAGGTACAAATCCAACCTAAAAGAAATTGAACCTGCCCTAATAATAGGCCTCTACTTTATTCTAATCGTATTCATGTGCGCTTTCTGACTAACATACAATCAATAGGATTACCCTAAACCTGTTTATCTATGTTGATTGAATATTAATGCACAAATAAATCTATTATTGGCGATCACTTGAATTATAATCAAATTAACCCTAACAAGATTATTAATTATCTTATTAAGCCTCATTACGAGTACAAAATTCTCTTTAATCATGCATAAAAGGTGTGATCAAGCAATAACAATAAATATATCAAGCAACATAATAATAATAATGATAATAATAATAATAATAATAATAATAATAATAATAATAATAATAATAATAATAATAATAATAATAATAATTAAATCAAAAATAAAAATAAATTAATCATAATTAAAATAATCATGTTAAAACATAACAATAGCAAGATCCTAGGCATGATACTAATAAGATTAATAACAAACCCAAGCATGTCATTAAGCATTAAAAATCAAATCTTTAGCCCTAACATGATACTAACAATCATAAATATTAGAAAGAACATAAAAGGCATCGTAACAATCATATTTAGTATTTAAATTACCCTAGACATGATACTAGGAATCATAATAACAACCTAAACATGATTTCTACATTAAAACATCAATAAAAAAAATTATTAAAGTACTTACTTTGATGCCTCGTACCTCTTTCTAATAACAAAATACACGCGTTAGTATTTTCAAAGAAAATAATAAACAAACAATTAAATTAAATAATTGAAATAGAGATTTGGGACAAAACCCTCATAAATTAAACCTTTCACGTCTAGGGCGAAGGCAACTTCGAATATGGCTAGGTGTATCTAGATCTAATGAATGCTAAATTTTTATATTTGAGAGAAGGCTAGTTTAGAAAAGAGAGAGAGAGAGAGTAATCAAGAAAATCTTGATAAGAGTTGGTGAATTAAAACGGAGTTTTTACGACGTTATTTATAAAGAAAATCAGCCAAAAAGATAAAATATCAAAACAGAGTTTGGCGCACATAAAACCGAACCAGCGCCAACGCTGGCTATTGGCACCAAGTGCCAAGCGTAGCGCCAGGCGCTATGGCTAGCGTTTGACGCTGATTCAGAAAATCACGCGTTTTCTTAAAATCATATAAAAATTGCCGTACAGGAGGATAAAATCGTATTTCTCTCAAAAATGCTCTTTGATTTTAATTAAAACTCTAAAAAGTCAACAAAAGTCAATTTATCAATGCTAATTGAATTAGGAATAAAAAAGAACCTTCTAGAAGAATCTAGAAGACTAAAACCATTCCTAATTACATTAGGACTGATAAATCTATATTAGGCCCTCCCCTAGATCATTGGGCCGCATATAAGGCTTAAACCGGGCCCAGTTCAGTAAGTTGGCCATAACTTCCTCAATATTCATTGGAATTGGGCTTATAATATATCGTTGGAAAGCTCTTGTCAAGCCCCATCCAACTACACTACTATTGGACCCATATCATGGACCCAAAAAACTGGATTGGCTGTTTTCTTAAAATAAGTTTTCAAAAACAAAGAAAAGAGAAAAGAAATTAAAACTATCCGCAACACTAAACTTTCCACACTTTCACTTCATTCGATTATGATTCGACGTGAAAGGTACTCATCACCGGGTTTTGTTTTGGGGAGACATAAATGGGTGTCTACAGAAGCCCCCACTTTGACTGAGTATGGAGAAACGTAAGTTTCAAAAATAAAACTCAAAGTATCGATAGGGATGGAGAATGATTCAGAACGTTCTGCGATCATATATCACTATTGTGACGTCGATACCTGCGAAACTAGCGTTAGTTAAAAAGATAAAAGTGTTAAGAAACGCGTATCTTGCACCGTCGAGCACACGTCTCTGAAAGTAACCGATTCGCTGTCGCTTCACTATTGTTTTGATGACCTCCTGCAAGCTAGAGAATGTCATCCCGCTGGAAAACTGCTGCGCTTGTAACTTCTTCCAATATAGAAAACTGCTTCGCTTGAAACAATTCTCCTCCGCTTTGATAATATTCCACGCCCAACGGAATACTATCGAAGTTTGTTTCGCTTGAAACAATCCTCATCCGCATTGATAATATTCCACGTCCAAGGGAATACTATCGAAGATTATTTCGCTTGAAATCACCTTCAACCGCATTGATAATATTCCACGTCCAAGGGAATACTATAGAAGATAATTTTGCTTGAAATCACCTTCAAATGTTTGTGACAACTCTCCACAATCTAGGGAATGCCATCGAAGATATCCTCTCTTGAAGCTATCCTCATTTGTTGCGATAATTTTCCAAAGAAACTACAGAAGATCTCCGCTTGTCGATCCTTAAAAGCTTGCTTGAACTTTGCTTCCGCTATGCCTGTACGTTGGGGCTTTTGTTGCTTCTGAACCTGTACGTCGGTGCCTTTTGCGAATCAACCACTATGTCGGTGCCTTTTGTTAATGAGCCAATGCTTAGGCGCTTTAAGCTAAGTGAGACGATCTTTCATCACGTCGATCACTTCGTGCAATCAAGCCGATTACTAAAAATCGTGTCAAATTGCTTAGAGGGGCTATCTGGCGTACCAAGGAACCCAAAATATATTGAAAAAAGGGTAGAACAACCTCACTGAGCGGCTGAGTGTCCTGGCGCCGCTGAAAAAGCATCAGCGCCACACAAATAGCCGTAGCGCCAGACGCTGGGATTGGTACCAGGCGTTAAGCCTAATTGTTGATGCCAAGGTTTAGCGCTTGGCGCCAGAACGGGATATTCCTTAAATACCCCTTTCTTCTTCATTTTCCCTGTTGCTCGTCGCGGAAGTTGCTCGAAAATCTCCAGAATTTCATTTGCTTCGTTCTTGCTCGTTTCTCAACCAAATTCACTCAAATTTGTTGCAAATCAAAGCTCTTTTCATCCATTTTCCCGATTTATGTAAATTTCTTCAAACTCACATCGGTTTTTATGAATTTTGCACATGTTTATATTCAAATTTCATGAAATTTCGAAACTTAGAATGCTTAATTCTCTTCGTTTGTCAAATTTTATGCCATGAAATTGCTTGGTTATGTTTATATATTGCTTTGGGAGTAATTTGACACTTGTTTGACTCAATTTGGTGAATAAATGAATGAATTGCCATTGTTGAACTTCTTGAGGTCAGGAATGCAATGTGGCCCGTTCTTGATGTTTTTGCTAGCAATTATTGTCCAATTTGTCACAATAATTACTATAGTATTTCTAGAAATTGTTTGATTTCTTGAAAAAAGCCATTATGCTCTATTTGAATTTGTGCTCTGTTTTAGTACTACGTACTTTGGTTTTTTTTTTTTGGGAACATAGTATCATGCGGCTAGGCAAACTTTAGATACTATGGAACCTTAATTTATGATAATTCTGCACAATATAGCATGGCTAGACAGCGAGGCTCTGGTTCACGGTCCCGAGACACTCGACAGGAGCATGAGCCCGTGGAGGACGACGCCGCACCGTCCACTTCGCTTGGTCGACTCCTTGAGTGGGATGAGCGGACCTTGTTCTTTGCCCCCGTCCACCATATTTCTGAGAGGGTGAGACGGGGCATCACCGTTGGGAGGACGCGATGTCATGGCTCTAGCTATAACGGTTTAGGCGATCTGTACAAGATGTACATCGCCAGAGATGTCGAGACGAGACTCCTATGGGAGTCTTGCGGTCTTGCTGCGTTCTTTAAGACCTCCGAGGCGATGCTTGACTCCAGCGGGGGTCACCATGTAGTGCGTGCTCTGGTGGAGTTCTTCTAGGACACCACCAACACCTTCCATTTTCCCTGGCGTGAGATGATGGTCACTCCTATCGACTTCAGTCTCATCACAGGACTAGAGTTCAGCTCCATTCCACTGCCATTTGACAGTGGGATTGACGTCTTTTCCCCCAAGGTCGAGGAGCTGTTAGGGCCGATTACTATTCGGGCTCGGGTTGAAGTAGAGTCGTCTCAATTCAGCGCCAGGGGGATTCGCCGCTCGACTCTGGCAACGGCTTTTGATGATGGTGCGACCACCCGAGAGCAACGGGTGCGCATCTTTGCGCTTATTTTGTTTTCAGGGACGTTCTCCCCTGACAAGGGTAGTAGGGCGCTGCTTTATTACCATCCTGCCATCCGAGATCTACATCGGATCAGGACTTATGACTGGGCCAGCTTGGCCTATGCTGACTTCATTCGTGCGCTGAGGGACTCGTGTCGACACTGGTCCTTTGGGACGAATGTTGCTTTGTTCAGCTTTTGGAGGGTCGTAGAGGTAAACATTATTCCCTGTAAAGTTTAGCTCTACACTTTAGCTAACACTTGCTGATAATTTTAATTCCTTGTAGATCTGGTTCTACGAGTACTTCCCTTCTGATGCACCGGCGAGACCGTCGCCGCGTAGGTTTCCAATGAGTGCTTCCTGGGGCAGCTGCCGTGTGGGGATGTTCACTGCGTATGTCCGAGACTGGATCATCGAGGTATGATTCTTTTCTTATTTGCCATTTTGGGATGCTTTAGGTAGACTTTCGCTTGATTGACGTTCTTTACAGGAGCCTTAGGTGCTGTACTAGCCGTGGGTCAGCCTGGCAGTCCCTGGATTAGCCGCACAGTATTCTGTTGAGTGTCGCTATTTCCTGGGGACTTATAGAGCGATCGCATACTTGGGAGAGAGGGTTGCTAGACAGCATTCCTCCGACACCTTTGTCATTCCTACTCCTCCACCACGTAACATATTTGACGCTGCGAGGTTGTTGAGCATGTCAGAGGGAGCTGGTACCCTTAGCGATCTTGAACAATTCATGGGCGATGCTATGCGGAGGAGCTACTGCCGTTGTTAGCTCCAGTTCCTGTACCGGCTGAAGATGTGGCGGTACGATTTTTCAGCTTTTATTTTTCGTTAAGTAGCCCCCAAGTAATGCTTTACTGACTTGGTTTTGCTTCATCAGGACGATGCTGCTGAGTTCGTGCCACACCGTATGTCTATTCATTAACAGGGGACATACGGGCCGATTGAGGAGATGATTCCTCCGGCTCCTGAGGATGAACGCTTCGTAGAGCGGTCGATTCCTCACCACCAGACTCAGGTAAGCTTTTTTATTTGCAACTTTTGTCCACATATATTATGCATGTTTACTGACTTATTTCCATGACAGTTCTCGCACGAGGTGGTTTCGGCGATGACACGATGTATAGGTGCCTTCCGGAGCCAGCTTGTCCGGATTAGGAATGTGGCTACCTGTCGTCGCGACGACGCCGTTTAGGAGGTAGTCTTTCTTTCATATGTTTTGCATTACCGCTTTGATTTTGCCTTGTTTCTGATTTTAATTCCTTTTGCAGGGTCAGCCTATTGCTTCTCGTACCCGTACGAGACCTGAGGTGCGGAGGGATCCAGTGAGGTCTAGCTCGAGGCGTCGCCGCACTACTTCAGGAGGTCGAGGCAGTCGCTCTAAGGCTGCCCGTGCTGATGTGGCAGAGGGCTCGGGTTCTTCCTCTGAGGGTGCTCATGCCACGCCGATAGGCCATGGAGAGGCAACCTCGGCTCTTAGAGGTGGTGGGATGTACGAGGTCGGCTCAACATCGCAGCAGCCTCCGCAGCATCAGCCTCAGGTTGATTTCGGGTGGACTGGTCCTGTGCTGTGTTTTCCTCCTCCCGAGGAGACTGGAGTTGGAGCCGGAGCTGGTGGAGAGGTTACTCCTCGTACGGGGTAGTTTTACGAGATGATGGGTGTAGACACCCATTTGTGTCTCCCCAAAACCAAACCCAGTGATGAGTACCTTTCACGTCGAATCATAATCGAATGAAGCGAAAGTGAGGAAAATATAGTGTTGCGGATAGTTTTAATTTCTTTTCTCTTTTCTCTATTTTTTGAAAACTTAAGAAAACATCCAATCATGTTTGGTTTCTCCATGATATCAGTCCAATAATAGTGTATTTGGATGGGGCTTGACAAGCGCTTTCCAATAATATATTATAAGCCCAATTCCGATGAATATTGAGGAAATTATGGCCAAATTACTAAACTGGGATCGTTTTAAGCCTTATATGCGGCCCAATGATCTAGGGGAGGGCCTAATATAGATTTATCATTCCTAATGCAATTAGGAATGGTTTTAGTCTTCTAGATTCTTCTAGAAGGTTCTTTTCATTCCTAATTCAATTAGCATTGATAAATAAACTTTTGTTTACTTTTTAGAGTTTTAATTAAAATCAAAGAACTTTTTTAAGGAAAAGATACAATTTTATCCTCCTTTACGACAAAAATTATCTGATTTTAGAAAACGCGTCAAAAACAGGATAAGCGTCTAACGCCGGACATTGGCGCCTGGCGCTAACGTTGGCGCCTGGCGCCTGGCGCTAACGTTGGCGCCTGGCGCCAATGGCCAGCGTTGGCGCCAGCTCTGTTTTCTGTGCGCCAGTGCTCTGTTTTGATCATTTATCTTTTTGGCTGATTTTCTCTATAAATAACGTCGTAAAAACTCTGTTTTCGACAACGAGATATTCACCTACAACCAATATTCACCTACAATCAGTTTTCATTCTCTTCTTTAATCATTCATTATCTCTCTCTCTCTCTCTCTCTCTCTCTCTCTCTCTCTTTCTAAACTAGCTTTTCACATACAAAATTCCGCATTCATTAGATCTTGAAACACCTTGACATATTCGAAGTGGCCTTCGCCCTAGACGTGAAAGGTTTAATTTATGAGGGTTTGGTCCCAAATCTCTATTTCAATTATTTAATTTAGTTGTTTGTTTATTATTTTCCTTGAAGTTACTAACGTGTGTATTTTGTTATTAGAAAGAGGTACGAGGCATCAAAGTAAGTGCTTTTAATTGATTTATTGATATTATGATATAGAAATCATGTTTAAATTGTTATGATATTTCTAGTATCATGTCTAGTGTAACTTTAATATTAAATATGATTGTTTCGATGCTTCCTATGTTCTTCCTAATATTTATGATTTTTAGTATCATGTTAGGGTTAAACATATGATTTTTATTTCTTAGTGACATGCTAGGGTTTGTTATTTAATCTTGTTAGTATCATGCCTAAGATCTTGCTATTATTATGCTTTAATATTAACATGAACATGATTATGACTATAATTGTTATAATTGTTATAATTCATGATGATTATGATTATTATTATGATTATTATTTTGATGATGATTATTTAATTTTATGTTGATGATTATAATTATTATTTTTTTATTATTATGGTGCTTGACATTTATTGTTATTGCTTGATCACACCTTTTATGCATGTTTAAAGGGAATTTGGTACTTGTAATCATGCTTAATAAGATATTTAACAATCTTTTTTAGGGTTAATGATATTAAAATTCAAGTGATCGCCAATAATAGATTTGTTTATGCGTTAATATTCAACCAACATAGATAAACAGGTTTAGGGTTAATCATATTGATTGCATGTTAGTCAGAAAGGGCACATATATACGATCTGAATAAAGTAGAGGCCTATTATTAGGGCAGGTTCAATCTCTTTTAGGTTGGATTTGTACCTTCATCCCAGAACCCTTATTTGGTTCTAGACCTTATGGAGTTGACGATCTCTTGGATTGTTAAGGGGTGTAACCTTCACCCTATGAACGGTTTACAAGTTCCTAAAACTTGTTGGCGAATCTTTTGCTCTATCTTGTTTCCTTTTGGACGCCACCGTACTTTAGTGTATGATCACAGTGGGGTTCAAGCTAGGGGTTTAACGCTTGAATTTTATTCCCTACAGTTTTTGGCGACTCCACAGGGGAGGATTTCTATTTTAATTCCTGAATTTGTTTCGGCGATGATTTAGAATGAGTGGATGAGACTCGAAACGTTCTAAGTATTTCATGTGCGTAATTTTGATTAACATTATTGTCATATGCATAAAAAAGATCTCATTGGAAAGACCATCCGTAATGAGTTAAAAACATAGGATTTACATGTAGGAAATTTGAGAAATATCTTTCATGACTAGGACCGAAATAACACCGCGCAAAACTGGAAAATTTTATCGAGCACAGAAAGCTGCTGAGACATGTAGGAAGTAGCGCCAGGGGCCAGAGCATTGGCGCCAGACTTTTAGCCGTAGCGCCAGACGCCAGCATTAGCGCCAGGCGCTACAGCTGAAAACAAGCGCCAGTCTCTGTTTTCTGGCGCCAACTTCCCCCAATACCGAGCCAGAAATATGCGTTCTAATTTCGACCGGTTTTTCGTATTGTTTGCTCGATCCTACTTCCTGATTGAATTTTTTCTCACTTCTTCGAAACCTATATGTGTTCTACATATGGACATAACCCACTGGGAATTCATGCTCCATCTACCTAAAACTCGCGGTGTCCCATCCACTCGCGCCAACCCTTCACGGTTAGGCTTCCGCACGGTGCATCCGGACAATTAACCATGGACCCTCTATTGACTAAACAATATTCCAAACTTTAGAGAACTAGAGCCATGGTTAGGTTGCAAACTCATTGCATCATATTGTGCCTATTTAACTAATTGTGCATTATTGGTTGTGCATATATTCTATGTTTTCTTAACCGTTTGTTGACTTGTGTTGAGATTAAATAAATTAATGACTTAAAGAACTTTGCCTAATTATTTAATTAATTTGAGTCAATAAAGTCTAATATTTTACTCAGAATTGACCTAGTACGACTTTAGGCATGACCCAGCTGATTAATAATACCGAAAACAGTCCCAGATTGAAGCTCCAGTATTGGCGCCAAAATTTGGACTGTAGTGCCACCCTGTGGAGTGTGACGCCAGTTCTGTCGTTTTGCCGACAGTTCGGATTATTGGTCGAGTCATCACCTAGTGTCTAATTAACTAGTTTGCCATTTAATTCGGTTAATTTTTTGCTTCAATAACACCTTGTCGAGTCATTAATCGAGTCTAGTCACATAGTCTAGCCACATGGTCATGACACGAGTCTTAACATGTCACCTACACTCACTAGTCTTAGCACACACTTTGAGTACACATCACCATGACCATGTCTTAGGTTCATGCATGGGTCGGTCTTTTCCGTCATTTGAGTTGGGGGGTACATTCTATTCCTAATTCTTCATATCCCTCCATCTACATCATTTTCCTTCACATTCCATTCCATCTTTCTTCACTTCCTCCATCCGTTGCATGTTGAATAAATATTGAGTCAAATAATTAACAATAAATATCCCCAAAATTTCTTTTCCACAGTACTTGGTCGAGGAGAGAAGGGCAATTAATCAAGGACAACCTCTTTATTCAAGTCACTTTTTGATAAACCGATTCGTCAAAAGAGGAAGGCTAAAAGGATATTGGCAACTTAAGAAGAAGTCAATGAGCTTAGGAACCAACTGGTTACCATGACTGAAACACTAAAGCTCCTCACACTTAAGGTCGATAATCCCGTGAAACAACAACAAATGAACCTCATGCAAAAGAGTTTGAGAAAGTTATCTAGTGAATATAAGTTTCAAAGGCTTACTTCACAAGGGGTCTCAGTGGACAAAGATCTTCTTCTTCATAAGTTCAATGCCAATGACATCCCAAAATTCAGAGAAACTGATAACTCTTATTTTCATTTAAGAGCATTCGAAACAATAATGAGTATTAAGGGTATCGATAAGAAGGTATTCCCGTCTTTGTTCTCACTATCTCTCGAGACCGTTTGCCAACAATGGTTCTTTTCTCTCGAGAAAGAAATGACTTCTACCTGGGAGTCCATAGGAAACACTTTCGTTGATAGGTACAAGTGCAACATTCAAGTTGAGACCGATCATAGGGAACTTGAGATCCTCAAGCAGAAAGAGAATGAAGGCTTCACCTCTTTCTTTAAAAAATGGAGGGAAACCTTAGCAAAGATGATTGAGGTTCCAAGTGAAAAGGAATCTGTGAGGATATTTATCAAGAATCTCCAAGGGAAGTATTCAAAGCACTTAAAGAACCAACACAACTTGAATACTTTCAAGGCTGTCTATAATATAGGCATTGACATTGAAGATGACCTTCTGAAAGATAATGGTGCGAGAGGAAAGAAAAACGACCATCCTTCTTCTTCCTCTCCCATTAATGAGGTACATGCCACGAACGCCTCTAAACCACGAATCCAAAGATCAAAAAGGGTGTTCACTCCACTTGATATGATTTATGAAACAGCTTTCGAGAAGTTACACCACAAAGGACTAGTCATGCCCATAGGGCCCATCAAAGATTCGGTTCCAGAAGCCAGGAAACCTAAGTGGGACCCTAATAAGAACTGCAAATATCACCAAGGAAAGGGTCACGACACTGAGGAGTGTTGGAAACTCAAAGAAGCTATTCAAGATCTGATTGATAACAATGAAACTTCCGAGATTCTAGCCATCGAAGATGACCAAGCATCCTTCGATCCATCACTTCTTATCACACCTGTAGGAGAGCCCATGATCGAGACAGCTTATATTACCTCTCTCGATGAAGTGGCCATGATTGGGGAGGATGAAAGTCTTTTCTTAGATAATACCAAGGAAGACCCGTCAAGTATAAAAGAGGGCGTTCGAAAACTGCAAGATGTCATTGCTATGCTCTTGAATGTGGTAGAAGGACTAGCAAATCGGGTAATGGTCATCGAACAAAATTCTCTCCAAGGGTTTAATGAAGAACTCAATGCTCCTAAGCCACTAGCAAAACGAACCATTGAAAGATACACACCAATAGAAACGACTTACAATAAAGCTTTTGACTGTCTAAATGATCAAGGTTATATTCGCTCCATTGGTCCCAGTCAAAACCCTCCATCTGAAAAACGTTTTCCCAATGGGGATCCAAATTTCTATTGTCGATACCATAAAGGTCGTGGTCACACCACCGAAGTATGTCTCGCCCTCAAGGATCGTGTCCAAGACTTCATTAATTCAAATCTCTTTCATGTTCCTCCGCGCGACAGGAAGGCCAAGATTAGTAACAATAGTAACACTGGCTGTAAAGGGAAAAAGAACGATTATCCTTCTTCTTCCGAAAACACCTACTCTAGTAATAGTGTTGGTACTTTCGACCTTAGTGAGATCTTAACCATGGGTAATCGAAAGCAACCGAAAAGGGAACTTACCCCTATTTGAATTAGCTACGATGATGCTTTTGATCGACTACATGCCAAGGAATCATTACTCCTATTGGACCTCTTCAAGATCCCCCGCCTGGGAAGAGAGTGCCTAGTTGGAATCCAAACGAACACCAAAAGTACCATCAAGGTAGGGGTCATGCTACTGAGAGCTGTTGGAAGCTAAAGGATGATATCCAACATTTGATTGATAATAACAAGCTTCCCATGCCTCAAGTTAACAAGAAGAGCGAGTGATGATAAAGGACACAACACAAGACAAGAGGCAAGCTTCAACGACAAGATTTCGTGACCTCTTTTTTCTATTTCTTTTTTATTTACCCTTTCCCCAATAAGTCTAGAATAGGCACCTTTTAATTCTTCTTAGATTTATTTTGTATGATCAATATTTATTTTCTTTTAATAAATTGAGTATTTTTATTTCCTTATATATGATCATTTCATTATATTGCATTAAAAAAAAAAAAAAAAAATTCATGTCAAATTAAGCACAAGGTATACCAATGATTTGAGGCACCCCTTGTACCCATATCACATCTCCTTTTACCTTTCAAATATACATCCTTTCTTCATAAACCAGTTTGAGCCTCGTCTAACGATAGACCTTTCTTTCTTCAATCTATATCTACCTAACCTTGGGATGGGATGGTGTGTAACTTATGCAATTTTCAATATCATAAAAGCTTGAATGACTTCAAAAGATTAAAATAGAAAAAATAAGCAAAAGCAAAAAATATATAATAAAAGTGTAAAAAAGGGTAAGTGTTCCAATGTCTTTGATATGAAAATGTCTCTAATAAGAACATGTCTCAGATTACGTCTTTTATCGAGTGCTCGGTACCGTGCCTAAGAAACATGAATGCCAAGTGAGTTATAGACCGCATGATCGGGATTGCCCACACTTGTAAAAATAAAATAAATGCTTAAGCAAAAAAGAGCTAAAAAATAATAGAAATTCAAGCATAAAAATACAAAGATTCAAAAGCAAGGTTGCACACCTTAGGGGCTTATCTAGGGTTTTGAGCCTTTATCCCCTTCTTCTCCAGCCTTTAGCCTAACCACGTTACAACTCTTAAAAAGACCTTTTTGAGGTATACACATACTTGTTCGAGGTTCGTCTAGAGCTACATTCGGCCTGAAACCTAACGGATACGTAGGCAACCACACGTCGAGGTGCGGCCGTAATAAACATGCATTCATATTCGCATTCTCACACTTGCACCATGATCATATTAATGGATCTCCCATGCTCATCCCTATTTACTTAGAGCTAGAATTAGGGGCTTGATCCCTACATCATTAGCTTACCTAGCCTAAGAGTCACCACTATTTGACTCTTTTAACAAATAATATCTTTCCACACACTTAGCTCTCGTGGCTTAGCTTTAGTGTCACTTTCACACACTGCATAGATACATGACCAAATTTACTCCCCTTAGGAACCCTTCATCATGGAATCTTGAACATAAAGCATGCCTTGTCACATCGCTCATCACTTATCAATCATCGTTGCATCACAAAGTATGAAGTATTTAGCCTCCGTGCCTAAGTTACCCATATACTTTCATCATGGAGTCAACAGTTGAGATAGCCTAGGATAGGTTAATCCATGCACCTTGAGAGATAGTATCAAACAACATTTGACTAAGCTCGTTCATCATGCACCTTCAAAACTTTGATTCTTTTTCGAGTCTTTCTTTTTCGGGAGAAAGTCAGTACCCTCTACAAAAATGACGGAATATTTTTGCTTTTTCTTTTTTTGCATTTTTTGAGTCGCACGATCACATTACAATGCACACACGAGTCATGTACACATTGAGTCATGTCGTGTCATATCACTTTGAGTCGAGTCAACCTCGAATCAGTCAAGTTTATGCCTTGAGTCGTGTCAAGTCAATGAGTCAAGCGACGTTAAACCTTAGGTCAACCCTAAAATAATTAAAGAAATTGGCAAAGTTTCATAGTCGAAAATAAATGCAGGTGCAGCAGAATAGGGGAAACCCTACTCCAGCGCCGGACGAAAATATCTAGCGTCTAGCAATAGTTTTTAGCGCTTGGCGTTATATCACAGTGTCTGGTGACAGAGTCAATTCGTGGCGCCAGAGATATTTCAGCAGCGACAGAGCTCGAAGCCTCTCGGAAAGGTGATTTCAACCTCTTACAACAATTTCGGTTCCTTGGTACGCCAGTTAGCCTCTATAAGAAATTTGACATGATTAAGTAGTCAGTTTGATTACAATCACAATAAGTGGTCAACCTGATGAAAGATCGTCTCACTTAGCTTAAAGCGCCTAAGAATTGGCTCCTCACGGAAACACTGACATACTGGTTTTACCGGAAGCAAAGTTCAGGCGAGCTTTAGAGATCGACAAACGTTGGTCTTCGAAAATTTCTTCTTCAGAATATTATCGCAACAAACGTTCAAGTATCGAACCTCTTTTATTCAGAGACGCGTGAACATCTCCATCAAAGCTCTTTTGTTCAGAGACGCGTGGACATTCATTTCAAAAGCTCTTTTGCTCCAGAGACGCGTGGGCATATCATCAAAGCTCTTTTTTTCGGAGACGCGTGGACATTTCATTCAAGCTCTATTGTCCAGAGATGCATGGGCATATCATCGAAAGCTCTTTTCATTAGAGACGCGTGAACATTTCCATCAAGCTCTATTGTCCAGAGACGCGTGGGCATATTATTCAAGCTCTTTTGTTCAGAGACGCGTGAACATTTCCATCAAGCTGTTTTGCTCCAAAGACGCGTGGGCATCCTATTATCAAGCTCTTTGTTCAGAGACGCGTGGACACATCATTCAGAAGATCATATCATCAACAGCTCTTTGTTCAGAGGCACGTGAACATATAAAAAAAAAGCTCTTTGTTTAGAGACGAGTGAACATCGAAACAGCAAGGTGGCGTTCCCTAGATTGTGGAGAGTTGTCACAAACAACTGAGGATTGTTTCAAGAGAAGCAATATTCAATAGTATTTCCTTGGACATGGAAGCAAAGGAGGATCGTTTCAGGCAATCTTCTATATTGGAAGCAGTTACAGGCGTAGCGGTTTTCAAGCGAGATGGCATTCTCTTGCTAGCAGGAGGTCATCAAAACAATTGGTTACTTTCAAAGACGTGTGCTCGACGGTGCAAGATACGCGTTTCTTAACTCTTTTATCTTTTTAACTAATGCTAGTTTGCAGGTATCGGCGTTACAAGAATGATTTAGGATAGCAGAACGTTCTGAATCATTCTCCGTCCCTATCGCTACTTTGACTTTTGTTTTCGAAACTTGCGTTTCTCCAAACTCAGTCAAAGTGGGGGCTTCTGTAGACACCCATTTCTGTCTCCCCAAAACCAAACCCAGTGATGAGTACCTTTAACGTCGAATCATAATCGAATGAAGCGAAAGTGTGGAAAATTTAGTGTTGCGAATAGTTTTAATTTCTTTTCTCATCTCTCTGTTTTTGAAAACTTAAGAAAACAGCAAATCCAATTTTGTTAGTCCAAGATATGGGTCCAATAATAGTGTAGTTGGATGGGGCTTGACAAGAGCTTTCCAACGATATATTATAAGCCCAATTTCGATGAATATTGAGGAAGTTATGGCCAAATTACTGAATTAGGCCCGTTTTGAGCCTTATATGCGGCCCAATGATCTACGGGAGGGCCTAATATAGATTTATCAATTCTAATGCAATTAGGAATGGTTTTAATCTTCTAGATTCTTCTAGAAGGTTCTTTTCAATCCTAATTCAATTAGCATTGATAAATTGACTTTTGTTGACTTTTCAGAGTTTTAATTAAAATTAAAGAACATTTTTGAGGAAAACATACGATATTATCCTTCTTTACGGCAAAATTTATTTAATTTTAGAAAACGCGTCAAAAACAAGATTAGCGTCTAACGCCGGACATTGGCGTCTGGCGCTAAACCTGGCGCCTGACGCCAATGGCCAGCGTTGGCGTCAGCTCTGTTTTCTGTGCGCCAATGCTCTGTTTTGATCATTTATCTTTTTGGCTGATTTTCTCTATAAATAACGTCATAAAAACTCCGTTTTCGACAACGAGATATTCACCTACAACCAATATTTACCTACAATCAGTTTTCATTCTCTTCTTTAATCATTCATTATCTCTCTCTCTCTCTCTCTTTTTCTAAACTTGTTTTTCACATACAAAATTCCGCATTCATTAGATCTAGAAACACCTATGCATATTCAAAGTTGCCTTCGCCCTAGACGTGAAAGGTTTAATTTCTGAGGGTTAGGTCCCAAATCTCTCTTTCAATTATTTAATTTAATTGTTTGTTTATTATTTTCCTTGAAGTTACTAACGTATGTATTTTGTTATTAGAAAGAGGTACGAGGCATCAAAGTAAGTGCTTTTAATTGATTTATTGATATTATAATATAGAAATCATGTTTAAATTGTTATGATATTCCTAGTATCATGTCTAAGGTAACTTTAATATTAAATATGATTGTTACGATGCTTCCTATGTTCTTCCTAATATTTATGATTGTTACTATCATGTTAGGGTTAAAGATATGATTTTTATATCATAGTGACATGCTAGGGTTTGTTATTTAATCTTGTTAGTATCATGCCTAGGATCTTGCTATTATTACGCATTAATATTAACATGAACATGATTATGACTATAATTGTCATAATTAATGATGATTACGATTATTATTATGATTATTATTTTGATGATGATTATTTAATTTTATGTTGATGATTATACTTATTATTTTATTATTATATTGCTTGATATTTATTGTTATTGCTTGATCACAACTTTTATGCATGTTTAAAGGGAATTTGGTACTTGTAATCATGCTTAATAAGATATTTAACAATCTTGTTTAGGGTTAATGTGATTATAATTCAAGTGATCGCCAATAATATATTTGTTTGTGCGTTAATATTCAACCAACATAGATAAAAAGGTTTAGGGTTAATCCTATTGATTGCATGTTAATCAGAAAGCACACATGAATACGATCTGAATAAAGTAGAGGCCTATTATTAGGGCAGGTTCAATGTCTTTTAGGTTGGATTTGTACCTTCATCCCCGAACCCTTATTTGGTTCTAGACCTTATGGAGTTGACGATCTCTTGGATCGTTAAGGGGTGTAACCTTCACCCTGTGAACGGTTTACAAGTTCCTAAAACTTGTTGGCGACTCTTTTGCTCTATCTTCTTTCCCTTTGGACGCCACCGTACTTTAGTGTATGATCACAGTGGGGTTCAAGCTATGGGTTTAACGCTTGAAATTTATTCCCTCCAATGGGTGTACGTTCTCCGGCGACGTAGTTTGTTCCTGTGCTTTTTTTTATTTTAACTTTGTATAGAACTTTGCCTTTTAGTTAGACTCATTTTTTAGATATATTTTTTATATATATACTATTATTAGTTTATTTTATTATCATGTTTTTTTATTTTTTTATTGATATCATTATGTGCATGTTTGTGTGTGCAAGAAAGTGTGACAAGTAATTTTGCGCAAAAATTCTTTCATTTTTATTATTAATGGAGGGTATCCGACTTTCTCCCCCAAAAAGAAAAATGAAAAAAGGAAAAGTCAAATAAAATGTTGGGTTTATAAAAACTTGGAAATTAACCTAAATAAAATCCAAAAAAGAATAATAGTTAATTAATTAAAAAAAAAGAATAAAAAGATGTTTAGAAAAAGAAGAGGGAGTCGTAAAGTCAATAGCAGACTCGAATTAACGAGGTTTTAGAAAGCGCGTACGACGAGGTAAATTTGCGCCAGTTGGCGCCACGCGTATTGGTTTAGCGCCAGGCGCTACACTTAGCGTGTGGCACCAAACTTTGGCGTTTGGCGCCAATAACGGCGTCTAGCGCCAAGTAGCGCTGACTCCGTATCCTACCCCGATTAGAACTGCTCCGATTTCGTGCATAAATAGCCCCCTACCTAGCTGATTCATTTCATAATTTCAGCAGATAATATAATTCTTGGCCTTAGAAAAATAATATCATGTCTCTAGTCACCAAAACTTTTACCCAATACACCCATGAATGGTGTCGGTCTCTTAACGGCAAAGAAAGAAAAGAATTAAATTTGTTCCACTTGGGGGGAATTTATGGTATCAAAGGGGTAGATCTTGACTTAGATTTTAATCATACCGCTCTAGAATATTGGAATGTTGATACTCATTGCTTTAAAATAGGTTATGATGAAATTAGCCCTTTGCCGGAAGAATTTGGTGCTATTTTAGGTTTCCCTGCAATAGACCTCATAGTAATCCCTAGAATAGATGCATATTATTACAAGGATTTTGAACGCTTCTTCAATTTAAAAGAAAGGGTTCTATCAAAAATAGTAGATGACAACATAGTTAATTTGAAAGAATTTGCTCGCCATTATTTTGATAAACCTCTCTCCGAATCTTTTCATATTTATAGAATAAGGGCTTTCTTATTTTGTATGCTTAATCAATTTTTTCTTAGTATGGGTAAAAATAATGAGGGTCAATCAATTATAACCACCGTACTAGAACAAATTGAATAAGGGAGAAATCCAATGCCATTGATAGTTGGAGAGACTATGATTAGTCTTGATGAATTGAAAAGGAACCCCAAAGCACCTTTTCGAGGCTCTCCAATTTTATTACAGGTAGAAAAATAATATTTTTAATTACAGAAATTAAAAAATATATTTTTGTATAGTAATAATAATTTTTTTGCATTGCAATTTTGTTTTTACAGATGTGGCTAATGGGAAGATAGAATGAATTAGCCCTCTGGACAACATTGAGAAGTACACTCCGAATTGCTTCGTGAGGAGGAAGAAACGCTTCTATAAGATGGGGCGCCATGAATGGAGAAGGGTCTTCAAATCTCGCAATGTTGCTATCAAGTGGGTCATCCCATGGTGGAAAATAAAAAGGATGGTTGGTGTCAACAAGCAACCTTTCTGCCGTCTTCCAAGTTTGTCCCATATGACTTATTACTATCCCTGCAAGGTAAAAAGACAATACACCTTGCTTCAGAATATTCCTTCTGGAGATCTTCGTCCTCCCTACGAGTTCCCTGTCTCCCAGGAAGTAGGCAGATTTGATGCTTATTGGAGTGACAGACCTCTATGGGAAGTGATTACCTAAAAGGTTCCACCTTCCTTGCCCAATGATGTGAAGAAGTGGTTGCTTAAGAAACCTTCGAAGGATTCAAAGAAAAATCAGGGTAAAATTGATGTGAAGAGTCGTCTAGGTGACAGGGTGATTCATGCCATGGAACGCTTAGGTGAAAGAGTAGAATTCAAAACACCTACAAGGCCTAGGAGGAAAAGTACTACCAAAGATAAGGGAAAAAGGAAAGCTGACACCACATAAAAAAAGCTTGGGTAGAAAAAAGCATTGATTCCTAGCTGAAGGAGAAACTATCTACTCTAATATTGAATGTAGGTCCTCTAAAGGATGCCTACTAGCTAAGGTTATGGATGAGGAGGAGGAAGCAGACAAAAATTGGAAAAGGGCTAGGAAAGAAAAGAAAGATTAGGAGCAATTGCTTAATTTCCAATTAGTAGACTTAGTTTATGTTTTTTTTTTTATTTAAAGTTAATTTATTTCAGCTTTATTAAAATTCCATCAATAATGTAACTTTATTTCATTAATGAAATTTCAGCTTTTAATTAAATTATTTACTTTAAATTTATTTTATTAAAGTAATGAAAACCAAAAAAATTAATTTTTAAGAAATTCTTCGAGGATGGAAGTCGAAAATTTTTCGAAAAACACCAAAATATTCCCAGAATTTAAACTGTTAATTGGCGCCACTTATTTGCGACTGTCGCCAGCCAGGGAAGTCTGGCGTCACGCGACGATGCCGTCGGCTAGCGATGATGGTCGTCGGCTGGCGCTAATGCCCTACTGCTGGCGCTGGACTGTTTTCCGTGACGCCGATATTTCGCCGATCTTCTATGGAATTTTTGATTAATTTTGGGCGCGAGATTTTTTTTTTGAAAAATAAAGTGGCCGCACCTGTAAAGGGTTGCCTACGTATCCTTTTTTAAGGAATCAGGTCAAACGTAGCTCTCTTGAGTATCCTACTAAAGTAATTATGGGTAGTATTTCTTAAGTTGGTCAAGATTTTTCATGTTTGAGAACTCATTACCATCCATATCAGTTAGTCTTGGTGCACCTCCTGACATGATTGTTTTGACAACGTAGGGTCCAGACCAATTAGGTCTAAATTTTCCCGTTGGGTCTAAAACATTTTTCCTTAATGCTTTCAACACCAAGTCTCCTACTTTGATGTTTCTTGTCTTGACCTTCTTATTAAAATGCCTAGCCGTACGAGTTTGATAACACTGAGTGTGATGTAGAGCTTCTAGTCGTTTTTCATCGAGTAGAATTAATTCTTCATATCTTGCCCTAGTCCATTTAACTTCATTGAGTTTGCTCTCTAATGGAATGCGTAGAGATGGAATTTCTAGTTCGACAGGTTGTACGGCATCCATTCCATATACCAAGGAAAATGGAGTATTTCCTGTTGATGTGTGAATTGACGTGCGGTAACCCCACAATGCGAAGTGAAGTTTGTTAGGACAATCCTTATAATTTTCCGTCATTTTCTCGATGATAGTCTTTAAATTTTTATTAGTTGCCTCGACTACTCCATTTGCTTGAGGTCTGTAAGGGGAAGAATGATGATGTTGAATGCCATATTTTTGTAACAATTCTTCACATTCGGCTTGAAAGTGAGTTCCATTGTCACTTATCATTTCATGTGGGACTCCATATCGACAAATAATATTTCTCTCGATAAATAGTGCTACATTTTTCCAGTGAGTTTAGCGTACGATTGTGCTTCAACCCACTTTGTGAAGTAATCAAGTGCTACTAGTATATATTCGTGGCCTCCTGTTCCTGGGGGAGTGATTTTGCCGATGATGTCAATTCCCCATGTAGAGAATGGCCATGGCGATGTGTAGGTGTAGAGCAAGGATGGAGGAACATGTTGTAAATTGGCATAGATTTGGCATTTAGGGCATCATTTTACATATTGATGGCAATCCCTATTCATTGTAGTCCAATAATATCCTTCTCGCATTATTTTTTGGACTAACATTTTGCCATTTATATGAGTGCCACATATTCCTTCGTGGATTATCCTTATTGCTCTTTGTGCATCCTTTTTTCCTACGCATAAGAGAGCTCGACCCTTAGGTACACTTTTATGTAGCTCGTTGTCTATGAGTACATATTGGGAAGCCAAGAGTCTTAATGCTCGTTTTTCTCTTTTGTCAGCGCGAGGAGGGTATTCTCCTTTAGTGACATAATTGAGTATATGCGTGTACCACGGTTCTTCTTCTTCTTCTTCTTCCTCGTCTCGGACTACTTCGTCTAGATGTATGCTGGTTTGTGCCTTTTCTCTATAGTTAAAGCATTTGTTCGATTTCCGTGGGAATCCTAACCATTGAGGCTAGTCTTGCCAAGGCACCAGCAAATTGATTTTCTTCCCTAGGTAGATTTGTGTATTCTACCTTCTCTAACTGATCGGTAAGAGTTTCCAAATAGGTTTGGTAAGGGAATAAACTTTCGCTCCTTACTTTCCTCCTTTTAGATATTTGATTGATAATCAAAGAAGAGTCTCCGAATATCCTTAACTTTTTTACTCCCAATGTTAAAGCTGTTTCAAGGCCTACCACGCATGCTTCATATTCAGCAGCATTGTTGGTAACGTCGAAATCAAGCTTTATGGAGATTGAAACATGCTCTTCTTTAGGTGATACTAGTAATTCTCCGACACAACATCCCTTTTGGTTTGAGGCTCCGTTAAAGTACAAGGTCCAAGTATCATCTTCAGTGAAATTTAAGTCTTCATCTGGAAATTCATTCTCTTGTATTGGCGTCGAGTCTTCTATTCGAAAGTCTGCTAAAAAGTCTAACACCACAAATCCTTTGATAGCTTTTTGCGGCATAAACCTTACATCAAACTAGGCTAAATTGACTATCCATCTAGATATGCGTCCATTGAGTGTATTCTCGAATAGATAATTTAGTGGATCTAATCGGGAGACTACAAAGACAGTATGCACTAGCATGTAATGTCTTAACTTGGTTGTGGCCCACACCAAGGCAAAACACAACTTCCAAGTGGTGTATAGCGTGCTTCGTATTCGAGCATCTTCTAGCTTAGATAGTAGATTGCATTTTCTTTGCCTTCTACATCTTGTGCTAGCATAGCTCCCATTGTCTCTTTGGTAACCGTCAAATAAAACCTAAGAGGTATTCCGGGAAGTGCCGGTGCTAATACGGGAGGATTTGCGAGATAGGCTTTGATCTTTTCAAAGGCTTTTTGACACTCTTCATCCCATATCACTGGTACATTCTTCTTGAGCTTTTTGAAGATTGGTTCACATATTGTCGTCAATTTTGATATGAACCTACTTATGTATTGCAACCGGCCAATAATTCCTCGAATCTGTTTTTTGGTTTTGGGCGGTGGTATTGACATGATTGCTTTGATCTTGGTTGGTTCTATCTCTATTCCTCTAGAGCTTATGACATAACCCAAAAGCTTGCCTGAGGTGACTCCCAAAGCACACTTAGATGGGTTCAACCTCATATTATATTTTCTTAGCCTTTTGAAAAATTTCCTTAAGGCTACTTGATGGCCTAGACGGTCCTTTGATTTTACAATCATGTCGTCGACATATACTTCGACTTCTTTATGCATCATGTCATGGAGTAAGGCAGTTGCTGCACGTTGGTAAGTAGCACCTGCGTTTTTCAACCCGAATGGCATTACCGTGTAGCAGTAAGTGCCCCATGGTGTTATGAAAGTTGTTTTCTCCATGTCTTCTTCTGCCATGAGAATCTGATTATAACCTACGTACCCATCCATGAATGAGAGAAGCGCGTGATTTGCTGTGTTATCTACCAGAATGTCGATGTGTGGTAAAGGGAAGTCGTCCTTTGGACTTGCCTTATTTAGATCTCGATAGTCTACACACATTCTTACCCTTCCATCTTTTTTCGAAACAGGGACGACGTTGGCGACCCATTCGGGGTATTTGGATACCTTGATGAAACCTGCAGTTATTTGTTTTTGGACTTCTTCTTTTATTTTAAGAGCTACGTCGGGTTTCATTCGACGTAACTTTTGTTTTACGGGTTTCATTCCTGGAGTTAGTGGTATAGTGTGTTGAGTTATTTCTCTATTAATGCCTGGCATATCTTCGTATGACCAAGCAAATACATCGATAAATTCTTTAAGTAAGTTAATTAAATCAGTTATTTCTTGTTCTTTAAGTGTTAATCCGATTTTAACTTCTCTTTTATTGGTTGAATCATTTGCGATATCAACCGTTTCAGTTTATTCAATTACCGGTGTTTTCTTTTCGAGTGTTTCCATTGCTTTAATAATTTTTTTTTTCTTTTTCATTGTTAGTTAAGCAATACTCGTCATTTTGGTTAGAGAAGAACACAGTAAATAAGGAGAAGGAGAAATATTATTATACTCTGAGATCATTACATCAAAGAGTGATATGCCCTCAGGGACTTGATCACTAACTAATCTAGGACAAGAAATAGGAGGGGAAGGCGCTACTACTAAAGACCTAGAAGACTCTATAGAGAGAGACTCTTACTCAGACTCTGACGACTCTTCAAACATTGGTCCTTGCCCTGTCGTGATGGATATTTTTCTTCCGCTTGGAGTAGTCACCTTGATAGTCTTGCGCCACCCTTGTAGTGATCCTTCTGCTGGAATGATTAGCTTCGAGGGATCGAAGCTTTTGCTTTGTAAGACTGTTTGAATGAGCGAGGAGTTATCTTCTCTGTAAGATGGCTCATTCTTTTCTCGCCCAAATAGTAATCCCATGACGTTAAAGTCAAAGCTTGGGGGTGCTTTCTCCTTATGGACAGGAGTTGGGATTTCATCTATGAAGTAACAATCCAAGAAAATTTCAAATCCCGGTTGCCTTATGCCGTTTACGACAAATGGTTCGGGAAATTCATGGCATGGATAGTCCTGTCCTTCTTTGATAATTGACCATTAAGTGTGAAAGGATACTGATCCATTGGGATTTCTTTCTTTTGAGTGCGAGCGTCTCTACGTGCCTTAGATTTTTCCTGGGCTTGCTTGAGATCTTTCCGAGTCGGTTCGAAACAAAGTCCGAAAGTATCTAACTTAGGGAGGCCAGGTGACTCCAGCGATTTTGCTATTCCTTTCTTCTTTCCTAGGGTCATCCCAGGAAAATGTCCTTGTTTCTTTAGAATAGCATTTACAATCATGTTGGAATGGGGGTCATGGCAAAGAGGGATCCTTTCATCCTCTTGGGTTAAGGAGACTTCTTCGTTAAATCCTGATAAGTCTTCATCATCCTCATCGTGCTCCACATTAATTATTGGATTTTCTATAGACTTGATCCTCATAGGTGAAGCGTCGATGGTGATAGGAATTCCCCCAACTATGGCTTTTACTTGTTGGTGGAGTGATGAGGGGACGGCCTTTAGGTCATGAAGCCAAGGGCACCCCAACAGAAAATTGAACGAAGCTTTAATGTCTACAACTTGGAAAGTAGTAGCATGTTCTATTGCACCCGCTGTTACATTCAGGGTAATTTTACCAAGAGCTTGACGACGAGTGTTGTCGTAGGCCCTTATTCCTTGTGTAGACGGAGTTAAATCTTCATCCCTTATGCCTAGTATCCTTGCAGTTCTAAATGGACAGACGTTGATGGCCGATCCATTGTCTACAAGAGTCATAGGGACATTCATTCTCTTGCAAACTACTGTGAGGTTTAATGCTTTGTAATGTTTGTCACCTTCTGGAGCTAAATCCTTATCAGAAAAGGTGATCAAATTATTTGGACTAGGAAGATCACTTGTGAGAAAGTTGGCCAACCCTTCAGGAGTAGTGTCAGAATCTATCCCTATTTTGTCCAAGGCATTCATTACAGCCAACCTATGTTCACGAGATGTCGCCAAAAGTTTCCATACGTTCATCTCAACTTTTGTCTTCTTAAACTGCTTAACGATATCATTATCTTCAATGATAGGTATGGGAACTTGTTGTGTGGTCGACATAGGTTGTTTTAAAACGGGAGGTTGCATTCTCTAGGATCTTGTAATGACGTCTATCGATGAATTTTCCTCAGCCCAAAAGTCATCCATGGCGTATGACACAGACGATGGAGATCCTACTATGTTTTTCAAGTAGACGTCTTCTTCATCCCTGTCCCAAACTCCATTAATGGTTACTTCGTCCTCTTGTGGAACTTGGACTAGTTTCTTTTCATCAATCATTTTCTGAACTAAATCCTTGAATATGAAACAGTTTTCGATATTGTGACCCCCTGATTGATGATACTGATAGTAATATCTATCTGTCCTTTTCAATGATTCGAATGGTCTCGGTTCGAGAGGTTTGATCTCACCACTCTCGAACTTCTTCAATGGCATGGATTTCTTTGACAGGTTTAATGAGAGACGAGGGGTCAACCTCGTTTTCCTCATCATAGATAGCCAAGGCATGATCGAGAGGTGCATTATCAATGCTTGGCTTCTTACTGGTAGAGGGCAATGGTAACTTGTTGTTATCGATTAAGTCTTGGATAGCTTCCTTAAGCTTCCAACAGTTTTCGGTGAGATGGCCTCTACCTTGGTTATACTTACAGTGTGCATTGGGGTTCCAATTAGCCGACCTATTTTCGACTGGTGGGTCCCCAAATGGTCCAATAAGAGTTATAAGACCTTTTGCATTTAATCGATCAAATGCGGTGTCATAACTCATACCAATAGGAAAAAAGTTTCTCCTAAATGGTCTCTTTTGTCCTTGATTGTTCATAGCAAGGACTTCACCTAAATTAAAAGTGCTAATGTTGTTTGAGTGGGTGGTTTTGAAAGAAAAAGGATTATCGCTCTTATTTCCTTTCTATCCACTGATGGAGTTATTGTTGGCAGCTTTTAACTTAGCTAGGTCGTCTTCAATATTGACCCCAATGTCGTAGACGGCCTTGAAGGTATGGAGGTTATTTTGATACTTGAGATGCTTGGAATATTTTTCTTGAAGGTTTTTGATGAACAACCTTACAGACTCTTTTTCACTTGGCACCTCAATCATCTTAGCTGAGGTTTTTCTCCATTTGTTTAAGAAAGAGGTGAAGCCTTCGTTCTCTTTCTGCTTGAGGATTTCAAGTTCTCTATGGTCAATCTCAACTTGAATGTTGCACTTGTATCTATCAACGAAAGTGTTTGCTATGGACTCCTAGGTAGAGGTTTTTTCTTTTTCTTGAGAAAAGAACCATTGTTGGCAAACGGTCTCGAGAGATAGTGAGAACATAGAGGGGAAAACCTTCTTATTGATACCCTTAATACTCATTATTGTTTCGAAGGCTCTTAAATGAAAATAAGGATTATCATTTGCTCTGAATTTTGGGATGTCGTTGGCATAGAACTTATGCGGAAGAAAATCTTTGTTCACCGAGACCCCTTGTGAAGTAAGCCCTTGAAATTTGTAGTCGCTAGATAGCTTGCTTAGACTTTCTTGCATGAGGTCCATCTATTGTTATTTTACGGGATCATCAATCTTAAGTGTGAGGAGCTTCAGTGCCTCAGTCACGATAACCAGTTGGTTCCTAAGCTCATTGACTTCTTCTTGTGTTGCCATTATGGTCCTAGCTTTCCTCTTACGAGCTATGGGTTTGTCGAAAAGTTGGACTTGTACAAAAAGGTTGTCTTTGATTAACCGTCCTTCCTTTCTTGACCACGCGCTGTAATTTAAACCATTTTGCTTTTTAATTACTTGACTCAAATCGACTTGACTTTACGGTTTTTTAAAGAGGAAAAAATAAAAAAAAATGGGTGCATATTTTTTTTGGAAATATAATGTATATATTTTTTGGGAACAAAGTACAGTTTTTAAATTGGAGGATTAATATCCGACTTACCCCCTAAAAAAATGACGGAAAAAACGCGCATACAAGACTCTCTTAGACATGGTCAAAGTATGTTTATTGGTGTGTGCGTTTAGTGTAAGTGACATGCTTGGACTCTTGTGTAAGACCATGGGACTTAGTGCCTAAACTCGATTAATGACTCAACCAAGTATTATTGACAACGAAAATTAACCGAATTAATTAGCAAACTGGTTAATTAGACACTAGGTGATGACTTGACCAATAATCCAAACTGTCGGCAAAACGACAGGACTGGCGTCGCACTATGTAGTGTAGTGCCAGACGACAGAGCTGTCGCCAGGCGCCACACTCCACAGAGTGGCGCTACAGTCTTGACTTTGGCGCCAATGCTGGAGCTTCAATCTGGGCCTGTTTTCGGTGTTATAAATCAACAGGGGTATGCCTAAAGTCGTACTAGGTCAATTCTGATTAAAATATTAGACTTTATTAACTCAAATTAATTAATTAATTAATTAATTACGCAAAGTTCTTTAAATCATTAATTTATTTAATCTCAACACAAGTCAAACAAACGGTTAAGAAAACATATATATGCACAACAATTAATGCACAATTAGTCAAGTAGGCACAATATGATGCAATGATGGAGCATGAATTCCCAGAGGGTTATGTCCATATGTAGAACACATATGGGTTTCAGAAAAGTAAGGAAAACTCAATCAGGAAGTAGGATCGAGCAAACGATACGAAAAACTGGTCGAAATTAGAACGCATATTTCTGGCTCGGTATTGGAAGAATTTGGCGCCAGCAATCAGAGATTGGCGCCAGGTTTTAGTTGTAGCGCCTGGCGACAAGCCTGTCGTCTAGCGCTACAGTTAAATGTCTGGCGCCGATGCTCTGGTCGCTGACGCTAATTCCTACATGCCTCGGCAGCTTTCTGTGCTCGATAAAATTTTTCAGTTTCGCGCAGTGTTATTTAGGTCGTAGTTGTGAAAGATATTTCTCAATTTTCCTACGTATAAAAATCCTATGTTTTGAACTCATTACGAATGGTATTTCCAATGAGATCTTTTTTATGCATATGACAATAATGTTAATCAAAATTACGCACATGAAATACTTATAACGTCTCGAGTCTCATCCACTCATTCTAAATCATTGCCGAAACAAATTCAGGAATTAAAATAGAAATCCTCCCCAGTGGAGTCGCTAAAAACTGTAGGGAATACTTCAAGCGTTAATCCCCTAGCTTGAACCCCACTATGATCATACAATAAAGTACGGTGGCGTCCAAAGGGAAAGAAGATAGAACAAAAGAGTCGCCAACAAGTTTTAGAAACTTGTAAACCGTTCACGAGGTTAAGGTTACACCCCTAAACGACCCAAGAGATCGTCAACTCCAATAACGTCTTGAACTAAATAAGGTTCGGGAATGAAGGTACAAATCCAAACTAAAAGAGATTGAACCTGCCCTAATAATAGGCCTCTACTTTATTCTAATCGTATTCATGTGCGCTTTCTCACTAACATACAATCAATAGGATTACCTTAAACCTGTTTATCTATGTTGGTTTAATATTAATGCAAAAATAAATCTATTATTGGCGATCACTTGAATTATAATCAAATTAACCCTAACAAGATTATTAATTATCTTATTAAGCGTGATTACAAGTACAAAATTCCCTTTAAACATGCATAAAAGGTGTGATCAAGCAATAACAATAAATATATCAAGCAACATAATAATAATAATAATAATAATAATAATAATAATAATAATAATAATAATAATAATAATAATAATAATAATAATAATAATAATAATAATAATAATAATAATAATAATAATAATAATAATAATAATAATAATAATAATAATAATAATAATAATAATAATAATAATAATAATAATAATAATAATAATAATAATAATAATAATAATAATAATAATAATAATAATAATAATAATAATAATAATAATAATAATAATAATAATAATAATTAAAATAATCATGTTAAAGCATAAGAATAGCAAGATCCTAAGCATGATACTAACAAGATTAATAACAAACCCTAGCATGTAACTAATCATTAAAAATCAAGTCTTTAGCCCTAAAATGATACTAACAATCATAAATATTAATAAGAACATAAAAGGCATCGTAATAATCATATTTAGTATTAAAGTTACCCTAGACATGATACTAGGAATCATAATAACAACCTAAACATGATTTCTACATCATAACATCAATAAAAAAAACCATTAAAGTAGTTACTTTCATGCCTCGTCCTCTTTCTAATAACAAAATACACGCGTTAGTAACTTCAAGGAACATAATAGACAAACAATTAAATTAAATAATTGAAATAGAGATTTGGGACCAAACCCTCAGAAATCAAACCTTTCACGTCTAGGGCGAAGACAACTTCGAATATGGCTAGGTGTATCTAGATCTAATGAATGCGGAATTTTTATATTTGAGAGAATGCTAGTTTGGAAAAGAGAGAGAGGGAGAGTAATCAAGAAAATCTTGATGAGAGTTGGTGAATTAAAACGGAGTTTTTACGACGTTATTTATAAAGAAAATAAGCCAAAAAGATAAAATATCAAAACAGAGTTTGGCGCACATAAAACCGAATCAGCGCCAACGCTGGCTATTGTCGCCAGGCGCTACAACTGGCGTTTGGCGCTGATTCAGAAAATAACGCATTTTCTTAAAATCAGATAAAAATTGCCGTACAGGAGGATAAAATCGTATTTTCCTCAAAAATGCTCTTTGATTTGAATTAAAACTCTTAAAAGTCATCAAAAGTCAATTGATCAATGCTAATTGAATTAGGAATGAAAAGAACCTTCTAAAAGAATCTAGAAGACTAAAACCATTCCTAATTACATTTGGAATGATAAATCTATATTAGGCCCTCCCCTATATCATTGGGCCGCATATAAAGCTCAAATCGGTCCCAGTTCAGTAAATTGGTTATAACTTTCTCAATATTCATCGGAATTGGGCTTATAATATATCGTTGGAAAGCTCTTGTCAAGCCCCATCCAACTACACTACTATTAGACCCATATTATGGACCAACCAAACTGGATTGGCTGTTTTCTTAAAATAAGTTTTCAAAAATAGTCAGAAGAGAAAAGAAATTAAAACTATCTGCAACACTAAACTTTCCACACTTTCACTTCATTCGATTATGATTCGACGTGAAAAGTACACATCACCGGGTTTGGTTTTGGGGAGACACAAATGGGTGTCTACAGTTTCAAACCTAATACTGCTAATCCAGGAGTCGTTATTCTTGGGAACCATATTAATTATTTCCTTGACGTTTTCATCCATTTCTCCATCAACATGGGAATTCAGAATTCCATAGAAAACATCACGTAAGCACTTGAATAAGAGATAAGGTTCATAGTTCATGAATCTTTTAGCCCAATCCTCTAGAATAGAAGACAACATCATATGCGCAATTTTCTCACAATCAGAAACATTTCTCAAATGCTTCTCAAGAGTCATGCCTGGACTAAATCTGCCCTAGATTGGTAAGTCTATCAAAAATTCAAGATTTCTGTTCCTTAGAACACTTCTAAGTTTGCTTTCTCAATCGTTGAAGTTGTGAAAGTTAAGCCTTGTTTTCATTGTTGGAGGTAAAGAATTACTGTCATCATTATTACGACTACCCATCTATGTCAAAAATAAGGAAAAGTTTTATAATTATGTTTAATTTAATAATTTAAGTACCATAAACGCATTCATTATGTAACTTTAAAACACTTTATTCAATAATTAATTGATCTCAGTTGAATTTAAGTCATTTCAAGACCCTTTATTCGAGCAATAATTGACCGGACTTTGGCCCTACCATCAACCATTACATTTTCAAGGTGAGTAAACTCTTTACTGATTACAACTCTTGTAATTCTTGGTTGAATAATTAATCATCACATGTTTAATTATTTCCCTTTGCTTCAAGGTTCTAAACTCTTTAGGTAACCTTGTTGAGCATTTATTTTACCCCCACTCCCCTAAGATATAATATGACACCCAGCTTTGGCATGACCCATCATAAATATCAAAGGTTTCATCGGGTTTTTAATTGGAAAAGCAATCTCAATATTACTGGGACCTAGATTCATTATGTTGTGATTATTTAGTGAACTCAAGCGCATCATTAATCAACATGAATAAAATCTAAATGCATAATCTATTAATGCAATAAAATAAAGCATGACATAGTATGGCCCCTTAGTCCTAAGAAAACTAGAAATGAAAATGCTCCCACTTGAATTATCATGGATCTCAATCCACCTTGCTCCTTTGGGCCTTCACTTCATGGATTTCTTTGAACTAACACTATTTAAATAACTAAGTATTCTGTTTACTTTAAATAAAAGTTACAAAAATACTTAATGGTATGCAGACCATATTTAGATTATAAAAATACTTCACGATGCGCAGATCGTATTTAAGAATCTATGGACCACGCTAGTCTATATATAGCAACATAATATCATATATTATAAAAGTGTCATATAATAAATCACTCAACATGCTTGTCAAAACTACAACATCGAATGTTCATAATAAAGTCAACGCATTTCCTAAAATATCTGATATTTTAATCATAATTAGATAATATCATATATTATTCATGACCGTTTATAAAATATCATATATTTAATTTAGTTATGAGTTAGAATCAAATCATATTTTAATCTAGAAAGATAAATCATATTTAATCTTCCATGATTATCCTAACAAATTTAGGAGAATCTATCTTAATTACTAGCCAATCAAATAATTTTAAAATCAATTATATCCTAATCTAATTATGGGATAATCACATTATTTAAATCAATTATTATCCTTTTTGAATATGCTCAGAATATCCTAATCAATCTTATACAAAATTAACCACTTTAATTAGGATAATTACCAATTTAACAACTTTAAATATGGATAATATCAAATATAACAACTATTGAATATTTGATTTTATCATAAAATAAAAGATTTTATCCAAATAAAACTGATTTTATCTTTCAAAATAGAAGATCATATTTTCAAAATACTTTAACTCATCCAAAATAAATCATATTTACCTTCAAATAATTTTTTAAATAAGATAATTAAATTTTTTTTTTGTTTTGAAAAAGCGTGAGCCACCGTGGTTGGCTAGCCACGGTGTCTGACTGCCTTAACGGCAGCCACTGCCTCAAGGGCAGCAGCGCCAGCAGCCATGGCAGCAGCCGTGCAACACTTGCACACTGCTGCCTACAGCCACCATCCACCGACTGCCCTCCCCTTCCCCTCCCTCTTGGATCGCCACCTGGTCGGCAACTGCCGTGGCTGTGCCACCCTGCCGCGATTGCCGACGTTAAATAATTCTTTTTTTTGTGTTTTAATTTAATTAAAATTACTTTTATGAAAATTAAATTAAATCAGTCCATAAGATTAAAATTAAATCATCATTCAATCTTAAAATTAGGGTTTATCAAAAAATTAATCCTAATTTAATTCTAACTTTTAAAATTAAATTGATGATCATACACAAAACACATTTATGCATAAATCAATCCGATTAAAATTATGAATTATAAAATAAATCGAATTAATCAAAATCAAGCATAAAAATCATATTTTAGGGCTAGTATTTTTTGAAAAATTCGAAAAATAGGGTTAAGGGGTTCGAAATCTTTCGAACATATTAGGGCTAAAATTCGGTCATCTTCATGGCTATTTGAGCATAATTAAACCACATTTAATCGATTCCAAAAGTTTAATCACATTAAACTAATAATTGAACCATAATTAAATTAATTTTTCCCTCTTAATTGATTATAAAATTAACATGGATATCAAATAATCGTATTATTATGATCTAGCGCGTTCATGCAAGAGGCTAACTGATACCACTGTAGGAGTTTATAGGTACTACGCAACAGAAATAACAAGAATCATATTCAATCAAGTACCAATCCCAAAAATCACATGCATCAGGCACAAGACACATAATCATACCTTTAATGCGTGAATTCCACGAAGTTATTCGACAGGCAAAACATGGAGAGAATAGAGCCCCAAGCGTTGCTCCTCTACTTAGTCCACGAGATTCGAACGAGACGTCCACCAATACTAGATTGGTCGAGTGATTGATGAAAACCCGCGATCACCACCTTTACGGACAACCGACCACCGCACGAACCACCACCACCATGAGACACAACCGACGCCGAGGAGGAGAAGAGAGCCGTGAGAGAGAGGAGTTTGAGAGGGGTTGGGTTTCGTGTTTGCTAATTAGGGTTTGATCACACTAATCAATTAATTGCTTGCTTACAAACCTAGGCACCTAGTCTATTTATAATCCTATTATAATTAAACTAAGGCACGAAGCCCAAAACATCTTCTAGTCCTCCATATGGCCAGCCACCTAGAGTGATGAGGCCCATGATGGGCCTCGTCCTCTAATGCTCAATCTAGCCCCTTTGTGTGACCTTATAATCTTCGTCCAGTTGGGCTTTGGGCTATTTTACTAGTCCAAAAATTGTTAGTACCTCTAGCTATGGCAAAACGACAACCCAAATGTACTAACTTAATTATCTCCATAATTTGATCCAATTATATATCTAGTAATTGCACACGACGAAGACATAACTCCTTCATAATTAATATTACAGCTTAATCTTGACTGAACCCTTCTGGTCACACCCAAGAAATGAACGAACCGACTCGACGAATTAATTTGAAAGAAATTAATGAGTCGCCCGAGTATTAAAGATTTAGACGTCAAAAATTCGAGCTTAGAACTTCGAAACCAAGCGTCGAAGAATCTCAAATGTCGAGCAAAAAATTTAGGATTTGGTGAGACGGGAAAATATTGTAAGTAACAAGTAAAATCCTTGCCACGCAAAAGGCTAGGAAAGCGTGCCAAATAGGAGCGTGCCACGTGGCAACACACATGGCAAAATGCCATGTGGCAGCAAGCGTGGTAGCGCACGTGGCAGCCGCCAAGTGGTAGCTTCCCATTGGCAGCCACCAAGTGTCAGCATGCCACGTGGAAACGCGCCACGTTGGCAGCGCACCACGGTGGCAGCGCATGTGGCAAGGGCTGTGGACCCGGGAGATGGGTCATAAACACAGGCCAAAGAAAGTGGCCCAACCAAGCCTAACTTGGGACTCAAGGTTGGGTGACACATGGTTAGTTCACAATACATGTGAAATGCCTTAGGGACCAAGTGAGAAAGTGGTCCTCACCTAACCATGTGACACTTGTTATTTGTTTCTTGGTTTATTTAACTAAGGGTTGAATTCATCAATCTTTCCATGTGGGATCGTTTTGTGAAAATGTCCCACATTGAAAGATGAGTGAAATTCACAAGCTATCCTTCCTTATAAATAGCCAAAGCATGGCTTGAGAATTCTTTGCTTGAGTAGGAGTTCAATAGGGCATTGCATTTGCAAAAACCCTTAAACTCATATAATACTCAGGTTTTGGTCGGTCCTCGCTAACCTCGATGCAACGGATCTAAAAGTCAAAAGTTGTTTTTGTGAATGGATTTCCGTTGGAGGCTTTCGTGTTTTCGGGGCTAAGCTTTCAAGTAAGATCCCATTTGATCGGGCGAAGCACGCTCCAAAAGGTAATAGTTTTATCTCAATCTTGTGTTTAATTTAATTATGTTTATGGTTTTATTTATTACGAGTGCGGTCTTGTTTTTGGGTTTGTTTCCGTGGTGAGTTGGACTCACCAAACCCCAACAGCGGTATCAGAGCCTCGCTCGTTCATTTTTTAAAATCAAAATATTTTTCAAGGTATTTTTATGGCTTAATTTTCTTGTTATAAGTTGCTAATTAGATTAGTAGCTCGTTTTATCCATTTTAACCTCGTATTAGAGCTGACTTTACCTCTAAAACCCATATTTTGACACAAAAATAGTGAATTTTGGGTGGAAAAAACGTTCTGGAAATGGTTTTATCCTTTTAGGGCTCATTTTTAGCCAAAAAAGACCAGAAATGCATTTTTCGAGGGGTTAATCATTTTTACGAAAAATTTTAAGTCTTTCTAACCTTTAAAATTAATTGCATATTTATGGTGGTTATGTAATTAGTTCAATACATATTTTATATGCAATTTTAAACCTCTTTAGGCATAATTACTTGGTGGTAATTTATGTTTGAAAGCTTGGTTTTATTTTTCACATAATTGCAAATTAATTGCATTAAGTGTGAAATTGTTATTCTTTGAGGCTTCTAAGTAATAAAGATTCAATCTTTAATTATGTTAAGTGATTGAATCTTTGAGTTACTAAATTCCATGAATTTTTGTTAAACTTTGTTGATTTAATCATTTTTTAGTTAATTGGAATCATAAAGTTTGAAACTTGTGATAGAAATTTGTTTATCTTCATATTGGAAGATATAAATTTTTTTCAAGGATTCACAAGTATTAAAGTTGGAATCTTTATTGAACTTATAATCATTTTTCCAACTCCCTTTTATTTTGTCAAAAACTCAAAATTAATTTAAATTAATTAAATTAATAGTGATTAATTTCCTTCTTATTTTTGTTGCACCAAGTTAAACCAATTTTATTAAAGAATGGTTCTTGGAATAATTTTGGTTTTATGTACTTGGATGAATTTATTTAAGTTGGACTTGTTATAATTTTCATTTTTCCTCAAAATTAATTGATTCTAAAATTAATTTAGCAATTGATTAAATATGTAACACAAAGTCGGGATTTTTTCCGAAGCATGAGCACCAAATCGAGGCCTAAGAGCCCCAAGCATGCTCTCGGCCAGCCGGGTTGCTCACGCAACCCACATGGGGCTGTCAAAGCTACTAGGCGCCTCAAAATGGTGCACATGTGCGTGGTGGGTGTTGCTCGTGCAGCCCTTGGAGCACCATGGCAGCCTAGTGGCTTGCCGTGGGTTAGCCGCCTAGGGTGCTTGTATTTAAGCTTACTAGAGGATTGTTTTTTGTGCATAGCTTGGTACATCATTAAGGGGAATATGCGTAGACATTGCTTGTGCAGCAATGTGGTGCAATGAGATCGTGCGAGTTGTGAGCACTCCAAATCTTTGTGATGGACACTTGGATATTTTGGACTACGTAAAGTTTTGCTTATTTTGCTATTTTAATTATTTTATTAATCTAATTTGATTTTTATTATTTTAATAAATTTTTGGAGGCTAGGCCTCGATTTTTATGAGCAGCATTTGCAAAATTTTATTTTGGCAAATAATTGGGTTTTACTGGATTAATTAATTAGATAAATTGAGTTGGATGCAGAATTTAGTGGGAGATTCAAATATTAATTGCGCTAATTTACATAATCGGTTAAAACAACTTTGACTAGTTTAAATTAGGCGTGTTAATCGGATTAACCACCTAGATTAGTTACTAGTGCGGGGGTGTGTTTTATGCATTGTTACTTGTTTATCGTTGCAAAATGCATGGGCCATTCACAAATAGTGAATGGATGAATGGAATGTATATTCTCACACAGGTTTTATGAAATGACAACTAGTGGGGCCCGATTAAGATAGAAAACACGAACTGCGATCCGTGATGTATTTTTGTAAATCTAAATATGGTCTGCGTACCGTTGAGTATTTTTGTACCTTAATATTTAGATTAGTCCTAATCGTAGATACTAGTAGTTGCATTTATTTTGGTCAAGTCTTGGAAGACGAAGCCATGAAGTTGCAAATGCATCTCTGTTTATGTTTTTCAATATATATATGTTCATGTATATGAATTATATGTTAGATGCATGTTTAAGATTTCGAATGTGGTGATGATTAGTTAAGTTCACTTAAATCAACCAACATAGAAACTCTAGGTCTCTAAGTATTGAGTAAAACTTGTCATTCCAAAACAACACTTACCAACCGAATGAGGGTAGTGGTGGGCTGCGTCAAAGCGAGGCATCACTACTTCTCCAAGGAACGTAAGGCATACCGGGTATGCAAGTTAGTTTTGGTTGTACTCAAAGATATGAGTGATGGAGTCCTAACATGTCGTAGCAAAAAGTGAATAAATTGTTGATAGAGCATTAGATGCGACGATTTATTCAACCAAGAGCAGCTTGGAGCCATTAGCAAAGTGTTGCTTACCTAAGGAGACTGAGTGTTAAGACAAGCCAAAGCATGCTTAACCACTCTTTGTTTCTTTGGATCTTGGAATTGACTTATTCTCGCCAAATGGGGACAATTTTAATGCGTGGATAAGATGTTTAATAAGATTGAAGATTTGCATGAATACCTTTTAATTGTCAAACTTATTATGTATTTACTTGATAAATGGTTATACTTTACACTTATATTTAAAGTATTCTAAATCAAATAATATTGTTTCCATGATTGGTAAAGGAAATCTTGAGAATGGTTCTCAAAGAAAAGTAAAGCATTTCTAAAATACAATTCTCATCGTGTATTCAAAATACTAGGTAGTTTTGATAAAACATTAAGTATTGAGTTGCAAACTCAAATTGTCTATATTGACAACCAACATATCTTTTCTCTTAATATATAGATGAGTAGGACTCATTGATGCAGTAATTCAAGCGTGAATTAAAGGAAAATATGGAACTTTGTTTTACGGCACATTAGATGCTTAATTATGCCTAACAAACTATAAAAGTCAAAGACTCTTACAGAAATGGTTCTTAAAAGATTATGAGATAAAGTATGATAAGAAATATAGGAAACGAGGAATGAAGAAAAGGAATAAGATTCCATTTCAACCCATGAGTTCATGTTATTATAGTTAACTTAGCAATTCGTTATCTTCACAAGTATCGGATACTGCTTGAGTGTTCCACTTTGAAAGTGACCTTAAACTATTGAAGATAAGCTAAGTTATCGACTTACGAGCTAAGAATGAAGCAAGTGGTGCTACATCAGTTGTAAGGTCGTATGCTTTGTTTAAGGACCTTTAAGCTAAGGTTGGAACAAAGAAATGGTTATTGTGTTCCATAATCAGCAATTGATCCGTTTACACACAGAAAGACTCATATTTAAAGCAATGAGCAATAGTTACAAATTTATTTGAATGGCATGGTTGTCTAAACCATGAGTCAAAAACGCTTGATTATAAACAAACATTTTCTTAATATGATAAACTGGCAAAAGCTTAAATTCATGGGCATGATTTGCATTCCGAACATCTTTAGCAATGTCACATCGACAAGAACGTACTCAAGGCTCTATTAGATAGGCTCTTGATAGTTGATCGATTCGGAATCGTTCTAAGACAAGTAAGTCTTACTTGTTGAAACTAACAAAGCAAAGAGCTATTGTTCTTGGTATAGACAATTGACTCCGAAAGCTAAAGAGGATTCATTTACTTCAACGTTTCATAAAGAAGTTGAAAGAATATGGCTATATTCATCAAACGTGAACAAACTTGACCTTGAATAGTTCAAGAGTTCAGTGAAATACAGAATCGACTTGGAAAGATATCAAAACGTCTAGATTAGATCAAGAGATGTTTTCTTGAGCCAAGCGTGACCATCACAAAGTTATGAAATTGTAATTTTCATAAATAACTCTACAAAGAACATAGTGTGACTTCACGGAGACCTCGATGCCATTTAAAAATGACTCGAACAATGATGGATCACATCCCTTCCTATAAAAGTTCTTAAGATTTTCACGAAGGACTAATGTTACACTAAACAAAATGTCAAAGCTAAGAAAGGACGCCATATTAAGTTATGGATAGAATTATCTTCTAAATGTCTTTTCAAGTATATGTCTAAAACTCTTAGCCACAGTGGGAGCGAAGTGACTCAGTGGGAGCTCATTGTCTTAGCAAGATCTAGGTGGTTGAGTGGGAGCTTAATGTCTCATTAAAGGCTAAGATAGCTCAAGTGGGAGCTAATTGTTTGTTTTACAACGAACTTTAACCCAAAGACAATATACATGTCTCTTTGTAAGCATTCTAGTGAGACCATTGGCATTACCTCCACAACCTAATTGAGAACATAGTGTTTGTTGCTCTAAGTGGTGTCTTTCTGGAAAGAAACACGTTTACAAAATGACAAGTGAGAGGAAAATGAACTCGATGACCATCGAGCTTAGCAACAAACTAGAACTGAGAATCTCAGAAGACCTTAAAAGAACTTCGTGATAATGCTTGATCAAGAATACTTAAAAGTATTTTACAAGTGCCTTAAAAGAGAATTCATTACTCACAAAACATCAAAAATGTTTGAGTAAGATCAACATAATAAAAGGGCTTTGGAAGCGCCTTGAAATTCAGTGGTTGATGCAATCGCCCCGTATAGGTATATAATTCACCAAAGGCTTGGATTGAATCCTATAAATTTCTATTAAGTTAGAAATAAACCTAAGACTTACAAGCATACTTTTTACTATTAGATAGTGGAATAATGTATTGTAAGATAGCTACGACAAATCCAAATTCCGAATAATGGTTAAAGGCCATGAAAATCCGAAACAGACCCCATGTTTGAAACTTGATTAATTTGCATGAAGGGTGAAAGACCCATCGATTGCAAATAAGTTTTCAAGGAGAAAATTAACAAATGTGGAAACGTATATGCATACATAGCTAGATAGGATGAAAAGATACAATTAAATTCACGGAGTTGATTTTAATAAAAACCTATTCACCAATCGAAATGCTTAAGTCTTTTCGTGATTGATCTAGTAAAATTGCACATATGAAATATGGCAAATTAGATATCAAAACCGCCTTCCCAAAATAGGATTTTTGAAGTGATTATGGAATAGTCTAAGGGTTTTGAAAATCTAAATAATGCTAGATTTGAAAGCAAGCTCAAGGAATCTGTTATGGGATTTAAGGAAGCATTGCATATAGGAATTAGAACGTGTTTTCTCATGAATTTAATAAGAGGATTAACTCATGGAGAAACATAAAAATTCTTATGAATAAGAATTTTAGTGGAGCAAAAGTAAATTATATAAAGGTCCAATAAGAAGTCTACGAACTCTATTGTGACATAACTATCAAATTCTAAATGCTTAGATTTGAAAGTATTTTTGACAATGGACCAAACGAAAGACGATACTTAGTATGTATTGGGTATTAAGTTCTATTGTATAGACTTGATAAAATGTTTGAACGTGTAAAGGAGTTTACCGTGTTAAACATGAATTGAAGGAATTTGAAAGACTTTTGACCCATATGTATAAAACTAAGTAAATGTTTGAACTAAGTATAAGCTAGGCTAAATACTAAGTCAAACATGAAAGACTCTAATAGAGACTTTCCACCGTATCACATAGCAAACAATTTAGCAAAGACTGAAACTGAATGAGCTAAAATGACAAATTGATGGAATAAGATTGAGAATTACTCTGCAATTTAATCCATCATGTACGTTGTGATATGGAATCGTCGCAAAACTTACTTGCTTAGAGCATGTGAAGTATGTATGAAGCACCAATCAACCTGAATCTATGTATTAGATCGTTAGATTATGGCCAAGAACATCCAAAGTACTTGGATAAGTAACAGGATGAGTTCTTAACTTGTGGAAACAAATACAGTTTGAGAATTAATGTTGCAAGCACAAGGCTTAACAAGGATTAGATCCTTAACAAGGAAGTCGTTTATAAGCACTAGCTTAATATGATTCGTGGCTTGAGAATGGTAACATGGACGTGGATCCATGTGTAATGTGCAGGAATTTAAGGAAAATTTCCATGATCACAAGTGATTAGGGTATCCCAAGTCATTGTGAGCCGTTTGGAATGAAACCCAATCAAAGAATCATTAGGAAGTCTACTAAAATATATGTTGAGAATATTGTTGTCTTAATGGCGATAATAAAGAAGATGTTTTATGGAAAGTACGTTGTTGAACGTTAATGGTTGTAGGTTGTCAAGTTGAAAGTCTCAATCATTAAAATGAGTGGGAGCTATCACTAGGACAATAAATCCTAAATCACATATAATCCGTGGCACTCTCAAATTTCATCATCTTATTATGAAAGTGATCAGTAATGAAGATGCTAAGATTAGCAAAGTAATTATAACTAAACCTATGCAATGAGTTAACGACAACATTCACAACTGCCTGAAAGAAATCAAGCATATTAGATATGGGTGTGATTTCTTTAGATGTTTTATAAAGAGTGATACTCTTAAAACATTCGGAAAAACCATTTATCACAAGATGAACCATTCAGGTTTTGGAGTAATATAAAATTTCATGCAATTTTTTTTTATCACTCCGTTTGCTATTTAATTGTGGTTTAGAATTAAATAATGAGTCCATTCAATTCTTGGAATATTCAAAATAGGTTATCAAGACCATTCTTGGTAAGGAAACACCTATTAAGTGAACATTGAATATTATAATCGAAAATTATCCCTAATCAAGGTCATTTAAACGGTGAACGATTAATAACCAATTGAGATTAGTGTGTAGTCTGATTTATAGCACCCTTTCTTGTGCTACGAGGACATGATTGTCATAAATCATTTGCACAGGTATTGGTTTAGAACCGTACAGGATCAACCTATGAGAATACTTTAAGAGACTAAAAATTGTCATAAGTATACTTCTCAGATCATTATGGCTATCGGAACCTATTTCCTCGACCATGAGTATTGTGAGTTCTCTTGTTTGAGTACTAGTCCGCTTTAATGTTGCCAAACGTCTTCCGTAATAGGAGATTATAACGGCAACACTCGGGCGGCTAGGTCCTCTCAGTAAGAGGAGCTACATTACAAGACTGGGAATGTCCCCCTACTAAAATAGGGAATACGTCTTTGTTGTATACAAGTCCTCTCGTAGAGCGAGACTGTGAAAATGCATGGCCGTGCTCGGATGGATTTTAGAAATCATCTGTTTATTGACAGTCATACTCGGAATCGAGAAACACTTCAGGAAGTAATAAGGACGACAAAATAATCTTACCATATAGTTCATGAATAGACATTAAGCGACATAAGAAAAAGGTTGTACACTAAATGCGCACTTGACAAGTGGGGGATTGAAAGGAATGGTTTCCTTCAACCAAGTATATTATTCTTATAGTGGGTTCATAATTATTAGAAAGATAATATATTCAGTAAGGTAAAATGATCGAAATGCCTAAGTGGAGGCCACTTCCAATGTATAATTAATATTACAGCTTAATCTTGACTAAACCCTTTGGGTCACACCCATGCAATGAACGAACCGACTTGACGAATTAATTAGAAAGAAATTAATGAGTTGCTTGAGTATTAAATATTTATACGTTGGAAATTCGAGCTTGGAGCGTCAAAACCGAGCGTCAGAGAATCTCAAATGTCGAGCCAAAAATTTAGGATTTGGTGAGAAGGGAAAATACTTCAAGCAACAAGTAAAATCCTAGCCACGCAAAAGGCTAGGAAACCGCGACAAATAGTAGTGTGCCACGTGGAAGCACACATGGTAAAACGCCATGTGGCAGCATGCGTGGTAGTGCACGTGGCCGTCACGTTGGCAGCCACCTAGTGACAGCCACCAAGTGGCAGCGTGCCACGTGGCACCGCGCTACGTTGGCAGCGTGCCACGTTGGTAACGCGCCACGGTGGCAACGCATGTGGCAAGGGATGTGGACCCGGGTGATGGGTCATAGACACGAGCCAAAAGAAAGTTGTCCAATCGAACCCAACTTTGGGCTCAAGGTTGGGTGACATATGGTTAGTTCACAATGCATGTGAAATGCCTTGGGGACCAAGTAAGAATGTGGTCCTCACCTAACCATGTGACACTTGTTACTTGTTCCTTGGTTTATTTAACTAAGGGTTGAATTCATCAATCTTTCAATGTGGGATCCTTTTGTGAAAAAGTCCCACATTGAAAGATGAGTGAAATTCACAAGTTATCCTTTTTTATAAATAGCCAAACCATTGCTTGAAAATTCTTTGCTTGAGTAGGAGTTCAATAGGGCATTGCATTTGCAAAAACCCTTAAACTCATATAATACATGGGTTTTGGTCGGGCCTCGCTATCCTCGGGGCAACGGACCTAAAAGTCGGAAGTCGTTTTTGCGGGTGGATTTCCGTTGGAGGCTCTCGTGTTTTTGGGGATAAGCTTTTAAGTAAGAGCCCATTTGGTCGGGCAAAGCACGCTCTAAAAGGTAATCGTTTTATCTTAATCTTGTGTTTCATTTAATTATGCTTATGGTTTTATTTATTGTGAGTGCGGTCTTGTTTTTGGGTTTGTTTCCGCGGTGAGTCAGACACACCAAAGCCCAACAGGTGATGCCGTTTGGCTTGAAGAATGCGCCGGCTACTTTCCAACGGATGATTAATACATTTTTTCTTAATAAGATTGAGAGGAATGTAGAGGCATACATTGATGACATAATAGTCAAATCCAAGCTACAGACGGATCACCTTGTTGATCTCTAAGAAACCTTCACCACACTCAAGCGGCATAAGGTCATGTTAAATCCCAAAAAGTGTGTTTTTGGTGTTCAGTCTAGAAGTTTCTCGGATTCCTGATAGATCAAAGGGGGATAGAGGCTAACCCTGAGAAGATACAGGTGGTGATTGATATGAATTCACCTCATACTGTCGAGGAAGCTTAGAGGCTTACTGGTTGCCTGGCTGCGCTTGGAAGATTCCTCGGCCGGTCAAGTGACAAATATCTTTACTTCTTCCAGGCAATCAGGAAGAAGACTAGATTTGAATGGGGAGATGATGCTGAGGTGGCCTTTCAGAAATTGAAAAAACATTTACACTCCAAGGCTTATTAGCCCTCTGCCAAAGGAGACGCTCTACATGTACCTAGCCGTCTTAGATCATGCCCTTAGTGCTTTTCTCCTTGCTGAGAGAAACGACAATCACCTCCCGGTCTATTTCATTAGCCATGTGCACAAGAATGCCGAACTCTGGTACCCCATGGTTGAAAATTTTGGTCTTACTCTTTACATGTCTGTTAAGAAGTTAAAGCCATACTTCGTGGCACATTTGGTGGTGATCTACACGGATCAGCCCCTCAAGTGGCCAATGACAACCCTGGAATCATCCGGTAGAATGGTCAAATAGGCTAAAGTTTTGAAATCACCTACGAACCAAGAAAAGCAGTGAAGGGTCAGGCGTATGCCAATTTCATTGTCGAAATGTCAAGGTCGGTTGCTCCGGATAACCTTGATCAGGTTTGAAAGGTGCATGTAGACAGGAGCTCTACTATGAACGGCTGTGGTGCAAGCATAATATATGAATCCCCGAAAGGGGAAAAACAAAAGTATGCTCTACGGTTCAAGTTCCAGGCCTCAAACAATGAGGCAGAATATGAGGCCCTATTAGCCGGTATCCGTTGTGTAAGGCAGCAGGAGCAACAAAAATTGACGCCTTCTCAGACTCTCAGTTTGTTGTTAGCTAATACAATGGTGAGTTTGAAGCCACCCACCCGGCTATGATTTATCTGCAAGCGATCAAGGCTGAAGCGGGGACACTTGAACAATTACATCTAAGTCAAGTGCCACGGTCAAAGAACAACCAGGCGGATGCTCTGTCAAAATTGGCATCCTCCGCCTCCTGTGATACGCCTTGGTTAATCTATTGGGAAATAATGGAAAAGCAAAGTATATCTGATGACGAGCCCATTGGAATTCTTGACCAAAGTTCTACTTAGAAGGATGGCATTCGACCATATCTCTTAGATGGCATGCTCCCTGATTAATCCTAGGAGGCAGCTGTGATGAAAAAGCGTGCAGCAAACTTCGAGATAAGAGAAGGAGAGTTCTTCAGGGAGGGTTTACTAAAGCCATTACTGAAGTGTGTTACCCCGGAGAAGGGGAAAGAAGTTCTCGAAGAGGTGCATGCGAGAAACTGCGCCTCTCATTCAGGCGGAAGATCCTTAGCCGTTAGAGCCAGGCGACATTATTTCTGGCCCACTCTAGAGCCAAATGCCATGGAATTTGTTAAAAATGTGACAAGTGTCAGAGATTTGGAAAGCTTATCCATCGCCCGACTACTGATTTGACGAGAATCCATAACCAAGTCCCGTTTTCTAAATGGTGCATGGACATTCTAGGCCCGTATTCGCCTGCACTAGGCGAAAAATGCTATATTCTCGTGGTTGTGGACTATTTCACCAAGTTGGTGGAATTAGAGGCGGTCAAAGGCATCAAGACAAAATATGTCATCTCCTTCATATGAAATAACATTATCACCCGGTTTGGGGTACCTATGTCTATGGTATTTGATATTGGACCTTAATTTAAGATGTCGCAGCTCAAAACTTGGTTGGGAGACCAAGGGATCTCACACTGGTTTGCATCAGTTAGCCAACCCCAAGAAAACAGCCAAGTAGAAGACTTCAACAAACTCATCTCAAACGGTATTAAGAAGAAATTTTAAGGAGCCGGTGGTTTATGGGCTGAAAAGCTAATTCATGTCCTATGGGCCATCTAGACAAATGAAAAATGGGCAACCGGTTAAACCCAATTCATCATGGTTTACAGTGCTAAAGCCGTCTAGCCCATCGATCATTTTGAGCCGACTCTACGAGTCATGCTATACGATGAAAAGGCAAATGGGGAGGCCATGCGGCTAGCATTGGACTCACTTCCAGAACGCAGGGGCAGTGCTGCCTTGAGTCATGAGATTTACCGTCTGAGAATGACTCGTGCCTATAACAAGAGAGTACGCAATCAACCCTTGAAAGTTGGGGACTTTGTGTTACAAAAAATGAAGGCAACCGGTAGGGCAAATGAGCAGGGAAAGTTAACTCCTAATTGGGAAGGTCCTTACCGAATTTATGAAGAAGTAAGAAACGGTATCTACCAGCTGGAATCCCCAGACGACAAGCGGCTGCCTAGAACTTGGAATGTAGATAACTTGAAAAAGTACTACTTCTAAGACCTGTAAATTTTTGTAAATAAAAAGCCCATCAATGAAAAAGTTGCTTTTTGTTTTCAATATTGATTTAATTGCTTTGTATATATACAGCGCATCTAAAATTATCGTATGTCGAAAACACATACGGAACGTAAAAGGAATAAGCTAGGTTAAAACCTAGCGGCTAACCTGATATTTAAGTTGAACCTTCGTCTATGCAATGCACAGGCGGACCTTAAAATAAGTGAAATAAAACTTAGTAAAAAGACTTAGTAAAAAGACTTAGTGGCTAAAATAAAAACTAAAATGAGGCCAATGGCTGGATGCAAGATTATTTTTATAAATTCGTCTGCTCCTATTTGATTATGACGTCCGGTGACGCCCCTCCGAGTGTTGTTGTCGCAGAGGGCTTTCTATTGTTTGCTCTACCAGCATATGAAGACGACAAATATTGAACGACCAAATTGGTCAACTGATAGTTGTCTGACCAAAGTAGTCTAAAAGAATGATTAATTTTAAAACCGGATGTCAAGTAACATCAACCGGTGAATTACCAAAGTTCTATGTTTGACTATTCAACGAAATTGTATCGGCTACCCCAATGGGGCAGGCGATTAAGGTGCAATGGATTGCAGGTATCCTAGACGGCCTTTAAGTTGTCTCGGATCCATCAGACAGGCAGACTATATGTCCATTGTTCCATTGACAACCAGGCAGCAATTACCCGCCTGGCTCATAAAGAAATTATATGAGAATACCCGATTGGGTAAAACGGTTGTTGTTGATGGTTGTGTACTTAGTTATGGGCAATCACTACTGTAATTGATTGGCTTAGGAACATTCCATACTCTTTAAAGTATTAAACATTCCAAAGTCAATCAATCATATAAATACTGAAACCAATCACACAGCCGCCAGGGGCAAGAGTAGCCGTATACTATCTAAATTGTCGCATGCTTTAAAAAGTTGGGCAAAAATTTTGAAATAAAATTATAGAATTCACATGGAAAAATAAAATCAAAACGGTATAATTCATCAAGCCGACTTAGTCGGTATATTTCATTCAAAACCGGCTAAAAACCGAAAAAATATTGTTGACCGGATCAACATCAGGGAGGTGAGAAGCTAAATTGATACCCGACTCTATAGTCGGTAAAAACAGACATACTCGGCACGCAGGCCTAAAAGATCTTAAATTTGGCACTACCGCTGAAAAATCAAGGCTGAGGTTGGGCCGCCTGATCCTCCTGATGCTGGGCACCCTGGTTTTGAGCTGCATGACTCTCCTTGGGAATCTCCTCATCAGATTGAAGCTCAATGGCTTCCCCTTCTTCCGGGAGGTCTTTAGCAGGCTTCTCAAGATCTCTATTTACCCAGGAGGCAAAAGACTCAGGCTCAAGCTCTCCTTTTCCCCTCAAATAAATTATGTTTTCAGCATATTGGAAAGCATGAGCCTTCATGCCATAGTCTTTGTTAGGGTTAAGAGCAGCTCAAGCGATCTTCATTCAAGTGTCGGAGTCTTCTTCATTCTCAGAATCAGGCGCTCTTACTCTGCCTCGGTTGTTGCCTTGATATTCTTTTGGACTTGCCTCGCATCCTTTTTAAGCCTCTCGACCTCCGCCTTGAGATTAGTATTCTCCTGGGAAGCATCCTACAAGGTCTTGAGGTCTTCCTCCGCCTTCTTGTGCTTGGTCTCAGCCGTGTTGGCTTTCTCCTTTGCCTCTTCTAGGGCTTGCTTAAGATCCCTAACCTCATCCGCCTGTTGCATCAATTCGGCTTTAATTTCAAGTTAATTAATTGTACACTGATATTCATCAACATCTTGGGAATCCCTAAGTGATATAATGGCTCTTTTAACGTCCTCCCTCATCCGGGCATATGGCCGCTTGAGTCCTTCAACACTAAGCATGGTCTGTAAACACAAACATCGTCAATCATGCGAAATATTTTATACTTTATTTCAGAAAAAGGAATTAGGTATACCTTAGACAGGAGTGCAAGGATTCGTTCAACATTGAACGTCTCAAAACCAGGAATAGCATCCTTCTTCTTCTTATACACGGCTGCCAGCATGGCTTGGGTATGCGCCTAGACGTCCGGTCATTGGGGGGATTGATCTACACCATATGTGTAAGGTGAGTGAGCTATATAGGCGACACCAGTTTGATACCGGCTGTCTGACGAAGAAGTTTGTTGAGAGTGAGATTTCACTAGCAACGGCCAGCTTAGCTCAGGCAGGGATTCAAAGGGATTGGATTTACCATCAGAAGCTTGTGGGTTTGCTCCACCCACAGGCGCAGAAAGGCCGGATGTGACCAAGTCAAAGCCCACTCCAAAGCCTCCCACTGTGGTGTTCTTACCCCCAATGCGGAGGAGATGCTTCCCAGAAGACCCCTCAGGACCCGTCTTACCTGAAGTCGCTTTTGCAGGTTTAGCAGGCTTGATAAGAGTGGAGGCAGTCTCCTCGAGGCTCTGTTTGAAAAGGTTTTTGGTAAAGAACCTGGGAAGTTCTCCACCCTGTGATGAGTGGCATTTATGCCACTCTTTTATCCTTTTTCTCTAAGGATTCTCCCCTCATTTGCACTTGTTTGGCACCTTTTCTAAGCATTTTTACTTAGTATTGCTTCCTCTTTTCTTTCTCCTTTATCATCCCTTTTCTTAGTCTTCTCGCTTTTTTCTTATTGTGATTTTCATGCTTATGCTTTGTAGGAACCATCGGGATTTTCAAGAGGAGGAAGCTAAGCTCAAGGGAAGCTGGAGGAATCATGATTCATAAGAGGTTCGGCCGAACCTCCTAAAGGTGTGGCCGAACCAAGGTTTGGCCAAACCTGCTCAGTGGTTCGGCCGAACGTTGAGGCAGGGGCAAGATGAAATTTGGCAGTTTTGCAGGAGTGGCCGAACCACAGGAGTTCGACCAGACCAGGATCAGGGAGGTTCGACCGAACTTACCCATGGTTCGGCCGAACCTACCCTGAAGTCCGGCCGAACATACCCTGTAGTCCGGCCGAACCTTCCCATTTGTTCGTCGGACCTCTCCTTTTATCAGCTGACTCTGTACGGACTATATAAGTCCCATCTTAGAACGTTTTGAAGATTAGATTAACTTAGTTTTAATTTTTCTACATTTTAGCTTAATCTAGAGAGAGAAACACTATTAGTCTTCATTGGTAGAGAGAGAAAGTGTGGTTTTTTTCATTGATGAACTTGGATTTTGAAGAAGGAGTTTTGTTCAATCCTTTGTAGACCTTCATCTTCAATTAATGAGCAATCTCTTACTCTTTCTCTTTACCTTTGTCTTTTATTTTGCTTATTTGCTCTGATTTTTCTTCTTTGCTTATTAATCATGTTGATGCTTATTGATTTGATGATTGATATTGTTTTCAATATGATTTGTGAGTAGTCACCTAGCCAAGGGTGAGGGGATGGTGTAGTTGCTAATTCTTCATGCTTATAATGTTGGGGTTATGTTAATGGTGATTAAAGTCTTTGCTTGCTTTATATTCTTTGGTCTTTCTTGCAAGTGCACATTGTTAGTTGATCAAAGATGAGTCTTTACTAACAAGTAACGGAAGTTGACTTAGTTGAGATTCATTACTATCGATAATTCTTTGTTTGCACCTTCTAATATATGGTTCTTATGTGGAAACATAGAGGCTATGTTAGGAGAAACCAATTAAACCCGGAAGGCGGTTAGATTGGACCCTTTTACTTCGGTATTCATGCATGTTTAGTTTACCATTGATATGCAACTTTGTTATTGCATGATCAAGCGTTAACTTCACCTACCCATTTCCCTTGGTGCCTAGCTATATTAATTTTAATCCATTTCGTTCTTAGTTTAACCTTCTAGTTATTCACACTTCTTGTTCCGAGATAGCTTAGACCCTAGGTAATGAATGCAGTGCTTAAGCATTTCTCCCTGTGGTTCGACCCCTCTATTTACCCTATACACGTATTAGGTCGGTAGAGCATTATAAATTCATTTAATTTAGGTGTAGTCGCTCAACGACACGATTATTGCCTTGTCAAATTGGCGCCGTTGTCGGGGAGACGGTTTCCATTGCTATTTCATTGCTTGTTTGAGACTATCTCATCTTTATTTGTTACTGTTTACTACTTTTGTTACTTGTCAGTTCTTACGTTCTTCATAACTTTGTTGTATGAACAAAGGACGAACCCGCTCAAGATCTTTGATTTCCATCGATCCAGAGCTAGAGAGGTCTTTGTCCCTACTTCGAAGAGAAGCAAGAGCAAGGAGTAGAAATTCCCACACTCCAACGAGAGGAGTAAGAGAATTAGAAGATACTCCACCCTCTTCACCCTCAAGTGAAGAATTAGATAGCCCTAAATCATCTTCGAGTTCAGAAATCAACCCTTTCTCAATCTATAAGTTTGAGAGTAAAGAAGGTTCTAAAATGGGATAGAATACGCCTTTGAGTCTTCTTGGGGCCCCCGAAGATTTTAGAGCGCAAAGTGGGATCCTAACTCCTACTACTCAAGCCAACAATTTTGAGATCGAGCCTAATTTGATTGCCTTGATTGAGAGGAAACAATTCTCGGGTGGAAAGTTTGAGAGTCCTCATGAGCACCTAAAAGAGTTTGAGAAATATTGTGACACAATAAAGGCCAATGGAGTGACTCAAGAATATATTTGCCTCAAAATGTTTCCATTTTTGCTAATTGGGAGAGGTTTAGAATGGCTAGAGAAGGAGGTGCCCCCTAATTCTCTCACGACATGGGACCAAGTGACTACGGCTTTCTTGAGGAGGTTTTATAACCATAGGAAGACCGCCGAGGCTCGGTCTTTGATTTAAGGTTTTCGCCAAAAGTGTGGTGATTCTCTAAGTGCGGCATGGGAACGATACAAAGAGCTTCAACGTCAATGCCCACACCATGGGATACCCAAGTATCAACTCATTCACACTTTCTATGGAGGTCTCACACCTCAAGGAAGAACAAGCCTAGACGCCGCGGCCGATGGTCCAATCATGAACAAAGGAGAGCATGAAGTGGAGTGTATTATAGAGGAAGCCGCAAATCACTATGATGATTGGTACAAAGGAGAAAGGGATGCTACTTCTAGCAAGGGCGTTTATGCATTGGAGCAAGCCAACGCAATCAACAACCTTTCTACCCAAATCTCCAAAATGACCAAGCAAATGGATGAATTGATAAAAGAAAGGTCCAACCCTCATGGTAATACCTCTCCTTCAACCAAGGGAGGCAATGGTATGGATACTTCCTCCCCCTCTTCTTACAATACAATGCCCCAAGGATGCATGTTTTGTTCTAATTGTGAAACCTATGATCATGATACCTCTCATTGTGTATATGCTTGTGAAGTTCAACCCCCTTCCCATGAACATGATGGTAATATGGAAAATGTCAATGCTATGAATTTTTCTCCTAGAATGGGAAATGTAGGAAACTTAAGGCCAAACTCCAATCAAATGGGGAATTGGAATCAAGGTGGAAACCGTGGTTGGAACCAAAGTGGTGGTGGTTATGATAACCAATACCATGGTGGGGCAGGCCCTTCCAATTTCAATGGAAGAGGCTACTCTAACCAAAGGGGGTTATGGTAATCAAAACCAACAACCTAATTCCCGATACCATGACCATCAAAATCAAAATTTTGGTGACCAAGGTAACATGGGAAATAATCAACAAAGCAATGTTCCTAACCAAGGCACCGAAGGCAATAGGGGCCAATTTGTTACTAACTATCCCAAACTAATAGGCCTCCGGGTTTCCATCAACTTTAACTTCCTCCACCTCAACAACCTCTTCAACTTGAAGCCCCTCCAATAGATCCCATGATGGCTAAATTAGATGCTCTTTTAAAATGCGTGAGGAGGATCAAAAGAAACATGAAGAGGCCCAAAAACGAACCAATGCTCATATGAAAATGCTTGAGACCCAAATTGCTCAACTTGCATCTAATTCATCCCCTTCTTCTGCTTCTTCTTCTTATTTTCACATCCCAAGTCAAGGAGTCAACCCAAAACCTTTGTATGCCGTGACAACAAGGAGTGGGAAGGTAGTAGGAAATGACCCTCTAATTGAGGAAGAACCCCAAGAAGGGTTGGACTTAGAGAATGAGGGTGAAAAACCCATTGAGCCATTGAGTGTTGAAAAGGAAAAACATGTTGAAGTGCCCAAGGAAAAAGAAGCCACCCCCTTGCCCCTAAATCGCCAACCTAGAGAGGAGAAGCTACCTTTTCCACAACGATTTGTGAGAGATAAACTTGATGCCCAATTTGGGAAGTTTTTGGAAGTCATTAAGAATTTGAATATCTCCGTCCCTTTTGTGGATGCTATGAAGCAAATGCCCCACTATTCCGAATTTTTTAAAGATCTTTTGAGTGGGAGAAGGGAGTGTGAGACGGTGAGTTTGACCGCCAATTATAGTGCAATTTTTTTCAACAAACTACCTACCAAATTGAAAGATCCGGGTAACTTTTCCATCCCTTGTTCTATCAATGGCATTGAATTTGATAAAGCCTTGTGTGATTTAGGAGCAAGTGTGAGTCTCATGCCCTATTCCGTCTACCAAAAGCTTAATGTAGGAACCCTCTCTCCCACTAACATTACCCTCCAACTAGCGGACCGTTCCGTTAAGTTCCCCATGGGCAAAGTTGAGGACATTCCCCTTACAGTAGGAAAGTTCACATTCCCCGTGGATTTCTATGTGCTAGAGATGGATGAGGATGAGAGGATTCTTATAATTTTGGGTAGGCCATTTCTAGCTACTTCTAAATCTATCATTGATGTGAAGGAGGGGAAAATATCCTTGAAAATTGACAACGATTCTATTGAGTTTGGTTTGAATAATGTCATGCAACAACCCTCCTCAAGTGGTGAATGCTTTAGGGTAGATGTTCTTGATACGATTCTTGATGAATTTTCTCGCTCCCACTTGCATGCTACTAATGATCCTCTTGAAAGTGTATTGTTGAATGAATCAAAGATAGGTACTCACAAAGAAGACATACAATTCTATGAGGATTTGCTTGAGGAAAGAAAGAAGGAGTGCAAGGGCGCGAGCATGGAAGAAGAGGCTTCTTACATTCATGACCTCTTTCAAGTTGAAGAAAGAGAAGAGAGCCCCAATGGTAAGGGAGCACCAAAGGTAGACTTGAAACCTCTACCTTTGGGCTTGAGGTATGCATTTCTTGGTCCCGATGAGTCTTTTCCCGTGATTGTAAATTCTAACCTAACGGAGGAGCAACCTACCTCTTGATCAATGTTTTGAGAAAACACAAGAAAGCTTTGGGTTATACCATTGATGATATCAAAGGTATTAGTCCATCTTAATGTATGCACAAAATTGATCTAGAGGGAGATGTCAAACCCGTTAGGCAAAGGCAAAGAAAGCTTAACCCTTCCATGCAAGAGGTTGTGCAGAAGTAAGTGGCTAAGCTTCTTGATGCGAGAATTATTTACCAAATTGCTCATAGTGATTGGGTATCTCCCATGCAAGTTGTGCCAAAGAAAGGGGGCATGACGGTAGTGAAAAATGATCATGATCAACTAGTACCCACTAGACTTGTTACCGGTTGGCGCATGTGTATTGACTATCGCCAACTTAACACAAGTACATGCAAAGATCATTTTCCACTACCGTTCATTGATCAAATGTTAGAAAGGCTTACAAAGCATTCCTTCTATTGTTTCCTTGATGGTTACTCAGGATTTTTCCAAATCCCGATTGACATCAAGGATCAAGAGAAGACAACTTTCACATGCCCCTACGGTACTTATGCGTATCGTAGGATGCCTTAGGGCTTTGTAATGCCCCCGCAACATTCCAACGTTGCATGATGTCCATTTTTAGTGATATGATTGAGGATGAGATAGAAGTCTTCATGGATGACTTCTCCGTTGGAGGAGCCACCTATGAAGATTGTCTATCTAATTTATCTCGTTGCTTAGAAAGGTGTAAGAGGGCTAACCTCGTGTTGAATTGGGAAAAGTGCCACTTTATGGTGGAAAGTGGGATTGTTCTTGGGCACAAAATTTCCCATGCCGGCATTGAGGTTGATAGAACCAAGGTTGAGGTCATCGAAAAACTTCCTCCCCCCACCAACGTGAGGGAAGTGAGGCCTTTTCTTGGCCATGTCGGGTTCTATCGGCGCTTTATAAAAGATTTTTCAATGATCGCTAAGCCTCTCACATCCTTATTGCAACAAGATAAGGAGTTTGTGTTTGATGATGTTTGTCATAAGTCATTTTGTAGGTTGAAAGAAGCCCTTTGCACCGCTCCTATTGTCCAAGGTCAGGATTGGTCTCTTTCATTTGAGCTCATGTGCGATGCAAGCGATGAGGCCATTGGATTGGTTCTTGGACAACGAAAGGATGGGAAACTTCATGTCATACATTATTTGTCTAAAACTCTCAATGATGCCCAACGAAACTACACAACTACCGAGAAGGAGTTCCTAGCGGTTATCCATTCATTCGAGAAGTTTAGAACCTACCTCATTGGTTCTAAGACAATTGTGCATACCGACCACTCGGCTCTCAAATATTTGATAGGGAAGAAGGAAGCTAAACCAAGGTTGTTGAGATGGGTTTTAGTCCTCCAAGACTTCGATTATGAGATGAGAGACAAGAAGGGAGCCGAGAATGTGGTGGCGGATCACCTCTCAAGGTTGGGCGGTGCAAGGTTTTAAGATGATGGCTTTCTAATAGAGGACGCTCTAAGAGATGATGTTCTTTATGTCCTTGAAGTAAAATCGGAGCCGTGGTATGCGGATATTGTGAATTACTTATCTTGTAGTGCCATACCGCCGGATTTCACTTCGCAACAACGTCGAAAACTCAAGCATGAGGCCAAGAGATACATTTGGGATGATCCCATTTTATTGAAAAGAGGGATCGATGGTTTGTTGAGTAGATGCGTCCCCAACGACGAGGTTCAAAGTGTTCTCCATATGTGCCAATCTTCTCCTTGTAGTGGGCATATGAGTGCTCAAAAGACCGCCTCAAAGGTCCTTCAATCTATGCTCTTTTGGCCTTCTCTATTCAAAGATGCGTGGATATTTGTCAAAACTTGTGATAGATGTTAACGGATGGGGAATATTTCTAGAAGGGATGAAATGCCGCAAAACCCTATCCTTGAGCTTGAAGTTTTTTATGTGTGGGCTATAGACTTCAAGGGCCCTTTTATTTCTTCACATGAGAACAAGTATATTTTGGTCGCTGTTGACTATGTGTCTAAGTGGGCGGAGGCCGTGGCTTCTCCAACGAATGACTCTAAGGTGGTGGTCAATCTTTTCAAGAAAGTGATCTTCCCGAGATTTGGTGTTCCAAGAGCAATAATTAGTGATGGGGGATCGCATTTCAAGCACCACACATTCGTTCGACTACTTGATAAGTATGGGGTGTCTCACAAGCGAGGGCTTGCTTACCACCCTCAAATGAGTGGTCAAGCGGAGGTCACCAATAGAGAGCTCAAGGTGATTTTAGAGAAGACGGTTGCTAGGACAAGGAAGGATTGGTCCTCCAAACATATTGATTCACAATGGGCTTATATGACTGCCTTCAAAACTCTAATAGGGACCACTCCCTACAAGCTTGTCTATGGGAAAAATTTTCATTTGCCCGTGGAGATGGAGCATCGAACGCATTGGGCAATCAAGCAAATAAACTTTGATCTCCATAGTGCGGGTGAGCAAAGGCTTCTAAATTTATATGAGTTAGAGGAGTTGAGGATGAATGCCTACGATAGCGCAAGCATGTATTAGGCGCGAACTAAGGCTTAGCACGATGCTCAAATTGTCTAGAAGGAATTCGTCAAAGGCCAAAAAGTCCTCCTATTCAACTCCCGCTTAAAGCTTTTCCCGGGCAAACTTAGGTCAAGGTAGAGTGGGTCGTACATTGTCACGGAAGTGTTTCCATATGGAGCCTACGAAATCTCCCAAGACGGCCACTCTCCTTTCAAAGTCAACGGTCACCGTCTCAAGCCCTATTATGAAGGATTCCCAAGTGATGAACCGATTTCTGTGACACTTCTTGATGTGCATCGTCAATTCGACCCTCCTTGATCAACTCAAGGAACGTCGAGCTAACGACGTTAACCAAAAACGCTTCCGGGAGGCAACCCGAGTTTCTAACCCTTTTACACTTTTTCTTTTCATGTTGCTTCTATTTTTCCATCTATAACTTTGGATTGTTGGGATTTTTGAGTTTTGATTGTGCTTGGGTTTTTTATATGATTTGCATCTAGCATGATGGTATGGTGTTTAGATATGTGTTAAGGAATATTTTACTTGCGTGATTCTTTATGGTAGTTTTTCCGAACCCCTTTATGTTCGGCCACTGCAGCATTTTCAAGGATTTATGGCAGCATTCTGCCAAAAACAAAAATATTGCATTCTGGTAGAAGGTTCGACCGAACCCCTGGGAGGTTCGACCGAACTTATACTGTAGTGCGGCCGAACTTTCCTTAGTTTGGTCACTCCTTAATTTTTAGAAAATTTCAGCAACTTTCTGCCAGAATTTGCAAACTTGAAGTTCCAGCACAGGTTCGACCGAACCCCTAGATGGTTCGACCGAACTTATACTGTAGTGCGGCCGAACTTCCCTAGGTTTGGTCAATCCTCTCTTTTTGCGATTTTGCTGGAACTTTCTGCCCGGATTTCAGAAAGTTGAGTTTTGGCAATGGTTCGACCGAACCAATGGGGAGTTCGACCGAACTATCACTGTGGTTCGACCGAACATACCCTTGGTTTGGCCGAACCTCTCTTCAGATTTGAAAAAAAAACTGCTGCCATAAGTTCTATTTTGCTGTATTTTCGTGACCACAACTCCGATTTTCGTCACCTACCTCTTTCTTCTCCTTCTCACTCTAAACCTCCATTACACCTCCCCTTACAACCTCAAATTTCCATCAAAATCACTCCAATCTTCACCCTTTCTCACTTATTTTCCATCCTCTATTCAATTTCTACAATCTCCACCAAAAATTCCTCACAAAAAAACTCATCTTTCCATTTTCCCCAATTTCAAGGGTTTAAGTGCTTTGGTGTTTTTGGGTTTTTACTTCCTTCCAATCAATTGTGGTATGTTTCTCCTAGCTTTTGCAAGTTTATTTCTTTAATTTCTTGTAGTTTTACCATGTTTTACATATTTAAGTATGAATTGTGGTATTCTTGAAATTGTTAGTAATAACTTGTTTGATTCATGTGGTTGCTTGGATTAACTTGTTGCAATTGATTGGTTGTTGATAGTAGAACATGTTGTTATGATGATTATGCATGTTTGCCTTGGTTTTATTTTGATCTCAATGTCTTTGCTTAAGATTGTTGATTTCATACTAGGGTGTTCATGTTACCATTTTATGATTGAGAAATGCATGAGTTAGATGTTGTTGGAGATTGTTATTCATTGTTTTGGTTTGATTTTGATAGTTTGATGAATGGATATCATGAAAATTAGGGGACATCATGCCAAATTTCACCTAGACTTTGTTAGGAATAATATAGGAATGACATAGGAATTTCTATTCAAACCTTGGTTCAAATGTATTCATGCATGCCTTGAATTGTATACTCTCATCCATACACTTTTACCTTGGCTAGCTACTTGGCTTCTTATGTCATTTCTTATCAATTTTTTCTAGAACTTTTGATGACGTTTGAACCCCCTAGTTCACGGGAAAGTGGTAAGATGGTGTTGCTCTCCGTAGTGAATAGGATTCCCTTAGTTGGTATTTGCTTATTTTTATCCCCTGTGAGCGTCATTTGTTCTAGCCTTCATCATTCTTGTGAGCGGCGCTTTGAATACTTAACTATGCATGTCTTAATCTTTGTGTTGGTATTTAGCTGCCGAGATCGTGACCAAACAACTTTAAAGGAGGAAGAGGGCATTTCTTCTCATTTTTTTTTGTTTTCTTTGTGTTTTGTTACAAATTTGGTTTTCATTTTTACATCCACCCACTTGCTAACCAATTTGGGCCTCATTCCCCTTTCTTGATCTAGCCACATTACAAACCTATCGGCCTATGTTCTACCAACCCTTGTAGTTAGTGAAGCATTGGCTTTTGAGGTTCGAATTCGAGAGTGTTGGTTTTAGGGCAAGAAAGTTGTGAATATTGGTTCAAGTGAGATTTTGAAAGTTGTTCATGAAAGAAAATATTTGCAAAAAGTTTGTTAGGAAGGATGCAACGTTTGAAGTCCAAAACCCAAAAAAAAAAATAAAAAAAAAAAAAAAAAAAAAAAAAAAAAAAAAAAAAATTGAAAAAAAAAAAGAAAAGAAAGAGAAAATGATGAGAGAAATGAAGTAATGTTGTGAAATTTTGTATTGAAGGTTGTAATTTGAATTTAGGTTCTTTTCTTAGGTTGTTCTTAGATGGCCACTCTTTTGCTTCACTTAGGATTTGCCACCAAAATTTTCAAATTAATTCCCAACCTTAACCCCTAGCCATGACGTTACAACCCAAGTTAAGACCCTTGGACTTGGAGAAGTGCGGTCAAAGAACGGTGGAGGGAGATAGATTTCAACCCTATGGAAAGAGTGTGCATAGTTGAGATGTCGGGATAACCTTATGACTCCACATAAAATTTCTTTTTCCGGTTCCCTTGAGGAATCATGAGGAGCTAACTTGGGGATGATTTGAAGCTAGTGGAGAGAACGTGGACCGTCTTGGTTGGAGCTAGGGCAGAGGATGAAATCATTAGTTCTCTACGCTTAGCTTAGGTTTGTCTCCTTCAACCATGAGCATCTTAGAACGTGTTCCCCCTCTTTGAGTTGAGAAAAGTAAGCATTCTTTGATTCATGTCCCTATGTTAGAGTCCATTTGGAGCATTTCCCATCGTGAAGCTTGATTGATTTTCTTAACCCTTGTCATATTATGCTTGTTGTGTGTGTTGTCTTTTTTTTTGTTTTAGTATTCCTTGCTTGAGGACAAGCAAAAGGCAAGTGTGGGGGATTTTGATGAGTGGCTTTTATGCCACTCTTTTATCCTTTTTCTCTAAGGATTCTCCCCTCATTTGCACTTGTTTGGCCCTTTTTATAAGCATTTTTACTTAGTTTTGCTGCCTCTTTTCTTTCTCTTTTATCTTCCCTTTTCTTAGTCTTCTCGCTTTGTTCTTATTGTGATTTTCATGCTTATGCTTTGTATGAACCATCGGGATTTTCAAGAGGAGGAAGCTAAGCTCAAGGGAAGCTGGAGGAAGGATGATTCAGAAGAGGTTCGACCGAACCTCCTGAAGGTGTGGCTAAACCAAGGTGTGGCCAAACCTGCTCAGTGGTTCGGCCGAACGTTGAGGCAATGACAAGATGAAATTTGGCAGTTTTGCAGGAGTGGCCGAACCACAGGAGTTCGACCAGACCAGGATCAGGGAGGTTCAACCGAACCTACCCATGGTTCGGCTGAACCTACCCTGTAGTCCGGCCGAACCTTCCCATTTGTTCGGTCGGACCTATCCTTTTGTCAGCTGGCTCTGTACGGACTATATAAGTCCCATCTTAGAACATTTTGAAGATTAGATTAACTTAGTTTTAATTTTTCTACATTTTAGCTTAATCTAGAGAGAGAAACACTATTAGTCTTCATTGGTAGAGAGAGAAAGTGTGGTTTCCTTCATTGATGAACTTGGATTTTGAAGAAGGAGTTTTGTTCAATCCTTTGTAGACCTTCATCTTCAATTAATGAGCAATCTCTTACTCTTTCTCTTTACCTTTGTTTTTTATTTTGCTTATTTGCTTTGATTTTTCTTCTTTGCTTATTAATCATGTTGATGCTTATTGATTTGATGATTGATATTGTTTTTAATATGATTTGTGAGTAGTAACCTAGCCAAGGGTGTGGGGATGGTGTAGTCGCTAATTGTTCATGCTTATAATGTTGGGGTTATGTTAATGGTGATTAAAGTCTTTGCATGCTTGATATTCTTTGGTCTTTCTTGCAAGTGCACATTGTTAGTTGATCAAAGATGAGTCTTTACTAACAAGTAACGGAAGTTGACTTAGTTGAGATTCATTACTATCGATAATTCTTTGTTTGCACCTTCTAATATATGGTTCTAATGTGGAAACATAGAGGCTATGTTAGGAGAAACCAATTAACCCCGGAAGGCGGTTAGATTGGACCCCTTTACTTCGGTATTCATGCATGTTTAGTTTACCATTGATATGCTACTTTGTTATTGCATGATCAAGCGTCAACTTCACCTACCCATTTCCCTTGGTGCCTAGCTATATTAATTTTAATCCATTTCGTTCTTAGTTTAACCTTCTAGTTATTCACACTTCTTGTTTTGAGATAGCTTAGACCCTAGGTAATGAATGCAGTGCTTAAGCATTTCTCCCTGTGGTTCGACCCCTCTATTTACCCTATACACGTATTAGGTCGGTAGAGCGTTATAAATTCATTTTATTTAGGTGTAGTTGCTCAACGACACGATTATTGCCTTGTCACCCTGCAACATAAAAAGTACTAAATGAACAACCGGTTACGCCTGATAAAAAGTTAGGCTAAGGAGAAAGTATTTACCTCCGCCGTCAGCTTGGCGGCCCTAGCCACCGCCAGGTCTCTCCTTATTTGCGCAAAGGACCGCTTGGGGGTCTTTTCCTCATCTACCATGTTCAAAGTGTCTTCTGCAAATATAACCAACATATTAAATACAAAATCATGATTGAATAGCAGAAGTACAAGCGGCATTAAACCGGATGCAGGTCAGACGTACGTTTTTTAATCATGGTGCTAAGCCCGCAGGCGAACAAGAACGCCTCATCCTTGAACCATCACATAATGGAATCCAATTATTCGGGACCTTGATTACGTCCCCGGTTGAGAGAGTCTCTTGATGGAGCTCAAAAACCTTGGTGTCCATGATGACATCATAGTCATCCTCCGGTATCTTAGGGATGGGACATTTGCGACCTAGAAGGTTGGGTTTTTTATTATACCGGCGTAGCTCCCGATTTTGTCGGTGGGTTGGGGCAGAAAGCAAGTAAAAGTGAGTCTTCCAACCATCATATTTAGACACCTTGTCCAAAATCATCTGATATTGAGGGAGGGTGGTTAGAGTGTGCCATGCCCTCCAACCGCCTGGGTTGAGACTTAGATAGTGCATGTGAGTAACAGCCAACCACTTGGGGTTCAAATTTTGTATCTCACAGGCGGCAACATATCCTAGAATGTTTGCCCATGAGTTTGGGGAGAGCTGCCAGACTTCAAGGCCATAAGCCCTAAGTATGGCCCACACCGCATAGTGAAGTGGTAAACGGAGGCCTGCAAGGAATGCCGCCTCGTAGCATCTTAAATAAGCATCGCCACTCTCCTAGTCATTTTTCCAGGAGATTGTGCCAAGCTCAGGCGGCACCCGGATGGTATAACCCTTTCCCATGGGTCGTTTCTTTACAAAGCCCTCTATATCGTTTAACATTATCCGCCTGTATTTAGCGGAGACGTGTATTTAAAGGGATCATCTTTCTCTTCCAATTTCTTTCTCTCCTCAACCTCACTATCCTCAAGCGAGGAGAAGGGGGTGTCAATATCATCCTCAAAGCCAAACCCTGAGGTGGAGTTTTCGTCGTCTCCCTCGTCAATTTCCATTTGGGAGATGGCCCCTTCACCGTCTCTACCCGCATATAAGATTGTGACGATGGGGGTTATAGGGATCCCAAATGGGTAATATTCCTCTAAGCCTTCATTTCCCTCAGACCCCTCAACCGAGGTTATCTCATTGGACAACACTTCTAAAGTATCGTCTCTCTGAAGCCGTTTCGTGGCTGTCTGCTTGGGTCTAGCCATCGTGTCCTGCAGAGACACATAGATGGTCGGTTGAGTAGTACAAAATTGCTCCATGCACCTAGAGCTGGCACTCCCAGTCCTAGACTCAACCGTCATAGGTGACCGGCTGACTAGTGACCTAGGTCGTGCCGTGTGTGTTGGTGATGAGTCCATTTATTGAATGAATTGAAACAAATGAAATGAGTTGAAACGGGTAGATTCGGTTCCTTACGTTTGTCTCTAAAAGGGAGGCAAACGGTGATGACCGACTGAGGTTTGCTTCCAAAGTTTACCTTGCTTGCTTGGAGTAAAGACGGTTAAGAACCGACTGATGTAGGCGAGAAAATGCTGAATTTGTGTTCACACACACATGCAGAAAGCAGACTCTCTCTCTCTAACTTTTGACTTTATCGCTCTAGAATGTTTTAGAAACGTCCAAAGCTAAGGGGTTAAAGTTAGTATTTATAGAGGGGTAAAATTGAGGGTAACTCCGTAATTTCCCCAGAATGAGAAAAGTTAAAATTTTCACGGTTTAAAAAAAAACCTTTTATTAACCACCTATTGTTGAGTGACATGTGTCACAGATGCCACGTGGCGCGTCACGTCACATCTGTGAGGGGCAAATGTTTTGGGTAATTTTACCCATGTCGCGTGGTCCAATCATACCTTAACACGTGTCAATCCCTGGTTGGTCCGAATCAGACTAATCTCTACTCGACACGTGTCCTTCCTAGCACGTGTGCTTCCTACTATCATGTTTAGGGTAATAACTAAAATTTCTAATATCATGTATATTATTATGATGCTTACTATTTCTTTCCTAATACCATGTTAGTGACAGGTTAGGGATAATTGATCTTTAATGTTTAGTGACATGCTAGGGTTTGTTATTAATCTTGTTAGTATCATGTCTAGGATCTTGCTAATATTATTATGCTTTGAGATTGAGAATATTATTATTATAATGATGATTGTTATTATGTTGCTTAATATTATATTTATTATTATTGTTATAGCTTGATCATGCCTTTTATGCATATTTAAAGGGAATTTGTACTTGTAATCAAGTTTAATAAGATAATTAATAATCTTGGTTAGGCTAATATGATTATAATTCAAGTGATCGCCAATAATAGTTTTGTTTGTGAATTAATATTCAACAAACATAGATTAAACAGGTTTAGGATAAACCTATTGATTGTATGTTAGTTAGAAAGCGCACATGAATACGAGAAGAATAATGTAGAGGCCTATTTTTAGGTCAAGTTCAATATCTTTTAGGTTGGATTTGTACATTCATCCCCGAACTTCCATTCATGGTTCCAGACCTATTGGATTTAACAATCTCCTAGATCGTTAAGGGGTGTAACCTTCACCCTGTCAACGGTTTACACGTTTCTAAAACTTGTTAGCGACTCTTTTACTCTAGCTTCCTTTCCTTTGGACGCCACCATGCTTAAGTGTATGATCATAGTGGGGCTAAAGTGTGGGATGGCTTGAAATATTCCCTATAATTTATGACAAAGTGTAGATTCTGATCGATACAGGAAAAATAAGGGAAGTGCAATATCCAAATTGGCTCGCAAATGTTGTCGTCGTTAGTAAAAAGAATGGCAAGTGGAGAGTCTGCATCGACTTCACTAATCTTAATAAAGCATGCCTTAAAGATCTGTTCCCATTGCCGCATATCAACTCCATGGTAGACGCGACCACAGTTCATGAACTCCTAACATTCATGGATGCCTACTCCGGATACAATCAAATCCTTTTGAATCCCGACAATTAGGAGAAAATGACCTTCATGACTGATAAAGGTATATTTTGTTGTAAAGTTATACCTTTTGGACTAAAAATTGCAGGTTCGATATATTATAGGCTTGTCAACAAGATGTTCAAAGACCAGTTAGATGATACGATGGAGGTGTATATCGACGATATGCTGGTGAAATCCAAAAGGTCAACGGATCATGTTGATCACCACCAACAAACATTTGAGGTTTTGCGGAAGTATTATATGAATTTCAACCCTACTAAATGTTCTTTTGGAGTATTTGCTGGTAAATTTCATGGCTATGTAGTAACGTAAAGGGGAACTGAAGCCAATCCTGACCAAGTCAGGGCCTTAATAAACATTCAATCCCCCTAAAACGTTAAATAAACCCGAGTAATTGTCAGGACGAGTGGCAGCGTTAAATCGCTTTACTTCTCGATCGTCAGACAAATGCCACCTTTCAATAATGTTTTACGAAAAAATAAAGTATTTGAATGGAACGATGATCATGAGAAAGCGTTTCAGGATTTAATGAAATACTTAATGATGCCACCCCTCCTATCAAAACCCAAAGCTAACGAACCTTTGCAGCTTTATATTGTCGTTAGTGTCGTCGCTGTCAGCGCAGTACTAACCAGAGAAGACGACGACGCAGGGCAATTACCGGTTTATTACGTAAGTAAAACCTTGCTCCCAACCAAGGTAAGATATTCATCTCTTGAGAAGTTAGTCCTTGCTTTAATCACTGCTGTTAAAAAATTAAGACATTATTTTGAAACCCACCACATAGTGGTGATGACTAATTATCCTATCAAGTCTGTTTTGAGAAAGCTAGAGTTAACAGGATGATTAGGCAAATGGAGCATCTCATTGAGTACGATGGACATCGAATACCAGCCTTGGAAAGTAATCAAGTCACAATCTCTAGTCGACTTTGTGGCTAACTTCAGCCCCGACCTACAGGTTGTAGCTGACAAATAAGTAGAAGAAATAAACAACGTCGACAAAGAAAGAAAATGGATCATGTTCGTCGATGGTTCATCCAATCAACGACCTAGGAGTGGTGATAAAGTCTCCACAAGGGGACATGATAATACGACCCATATCTTGTGATTTCAAAGAAACAAATAAAAAAGCGGAATATGAAGCTTTGATTACAGGAAAGATCATTGCCCAGCAACAGCTCTGGATGTATATAGTGATTCCTTGCTCATCGTCAGCTAAACAAAAAGAAATTTTGCAGTAAAAGACTCCAAAATGACAACCTACCTTGACATAGCCAAAGAATTAAAAAGCCAAACACTTTGACCCATTCCTAATTCAATAAATTCCACGAGACCATTGTGCTCAAGCCGACGCACTTGAAAACCTAGCCTCTGCCCTCAAAAAGACAACCTTTACAAATATTCCCTTCGTCCATTTACAAAAACTGTCAGTATCAACAAAAGCAATCCTTCCCATCGACGACATTAACAATGAAGACGATTGTACCAAACTCCTCATAGATTACCTCACCAACGATACCCTTTCCAGTGACAAAGCAGAATATCGGAAGCTGAGATACATAGCCTCTAGATACCGTATCGTCAACAGAGTCTTATTCCACAAAACATCGTCAGGTATGTCATAAAGATGCATCCAAAGCAATGAACATCAGTCCATCCTTATCCACTTGCACAACGGCATATGCAGCAGTCATGTCGGAGGTAGAAGATTAGCCAAACTCGCAAACAGACAAGGATATTCCTTGCCAATGCTTCATGAAGACACCATGCAGTACGTCGCCAAATGTGATAGCTTTCAGTGGTTTGCCAACACCGTTAATAAGCCTTTGGAATCTCTATACCAAACCTTGTCTCTATGGCCTTTCATGAGATGGGGAATGGATATCATCGAAAAGTTAGCTGCAGCTCCTAGACAAAGAGTATACATGCTAGCGTTGACCGACTACTTTTCCAAATGGATCAAGGCAGTGGCCTTGAAATAGGTGAAAGATAAAGAAGTGATTACATTCTTATGGACTAACATTATCTGCAGGTTTAGCATTCCGTAGATAAAAGTCTGTGACAATGGGTCATAGTTTATTAGCGATAAAACTCGTGTTTTTTGTAGAAAATTCATAATAGAGCTAAGGACGTTGACGGCGAGATACCCTCAAGCCAATGGACAAGCTGAATCCAGCAACAAAGTTGTCATTAACGCTATCAAAAAGAGACTAAAGCAATGGTAGCAAAAGGTAGGGGGGCCACCGAGCTCCCATCAGTCTTGTGGGACAATCGAACAAAGTCAAGGTCTGTAACAGGAACCAAGAAAAAGGTAGACGCCTTTCTCCCTTGTCTATGGCTGCAAAGCCGTCCTTCCGGTGGAAGTCGACTTTCCAACGTCTTGCTTCGGCCTTATGACGGAAGACAAGAACCAAGAAGAAATGGAAGATAGCTTAGACGCAACTTAAGAACTAAGAGAAGCTGCTCTAATCAGTATGGCAGCGTAACAACAAATCGTCGCAAGAAGCTTCAACAAAAACGTCAAAGCAAAGACATTCCAACTAGGGAACTGGGTACTAAGAAAAGCATTCTTAAATAAAAAGAATCCTACCTACGAAAAGTTAGCTCCCCCAAGGGAAGACCCATATGAGATTACCCAAGTCATCAGAAATGGCGCTTATCGACTGACTGGCCAACAAGCTAGGTAAGCCCGTTCCAAGAAGTTGGAACGCAACTCATCTCGGAAAGTATTGCTTCTAATGAAGGCCAAAAAGGTTTTTCGACGAAAAGGTAATACCCCCGTCTTCACAATTTGATCTCTTTTATTTAATTATTTATATTTAATAACGAGTACTAACTTAATCATCTGAGGGCCGTTGGCCGTGCCAACAGCCAACGGTGCTTTAACCATGTTAGTCTTGCAGAACACTGATCGACGAAACAAAAAGAGACGAACGGAGCTTTGGTCATGACATACAAATAAACGATGACAAAGAACAACCGATGTCGGCTACACTAACATCCTTAAAAGGGTGAGGAAAGCCACCGTTTAAACGAAAACATTGGAGCGAAATTAAGCCCATGGAAAATCTGATCTTAGCGTCCGACGCCAAACACCCAATACCTGAACTATGAACTCAATCTTCAGTGTTCAGCGTCGACGCTAGGACGCACGGGGTGTTTGCGAACAATGAAAGGTCTAAAACCGCAAAAGCACAAAGTCTTCGACAAATACATTGTATAACTGGAATGAACAGATAGGAAAAATCTTTGTTCAAATTTTGTCTTTGCCTAAGAGCATTTTGAAACCAAAAGTCTGCCATTTTTTAAGCTTCCTTATAATTTTAACTTAATCGTTGTGCTATATTTAACTTAACCGTTTTGCTACATTTTTAACTTAGTCACCTTATTAGACTTTTAACTTGGTCGTTTTTAGCATATTGACCACAGTAACACTAACCATGAAGCATAAGTATGCAAAAGCAAACGATTTGATTCATAGCAAAATAAAAACGATGAAGTCACAAAGATTTTCAAAAGAACCACTTGCCTCCATGTGGAACAAAACACGGAAGCAGAAAAACAAAAGCAAAAGATGTTCAACATACATAAGCTAAAAAGGAAATAAACCATCACAAGAGACATCCTTCAAGCATCAACATAAACTTTGTCGACATCTAGATTTTCGATGACGTCCTTGATAACCTCATTAGTTCATACATTGTCGTTAGTGCCTTCGTCCGTCGCGGTGGCACCTCAGCATCTTCGGCAAGATGAGGATAGCCCTCATGGATATTCGACGGCACCCAAGCATCAACAATGGACTAAGGAGCGACGACCGTCGGAGATGTCCCCGAGTCCGCAATCAAAGCTATTGCAGCATCTTCTCTGAGCTCGGCAACTGTCCCCCCCCCCTATTGTCCAGAAAACGATTGAATGCCTCTTGAGGTTACCATTCCGAAACCTTCTCTTTAAGGTATTCTTTCATCATCTTAACCCCAAGCTTTATGTCTAAATCACCAACCTCATCCAAAGCATTCTTTAACTCCCTCTTAGCCGCCAATATCTCTTCCCGCATCTATAACAGGGCCTCGTCCTTGTTCCGAATAATTTCGACCTTATCTTCCAATTGCCTAGAATGTTCCTTTAATTGCTCATCCTTGTCGTGCAATAACTTGGCCTGCTCTTATTCCTTTTTCCCCTGCTCCTCCACCTTACTCTCTAAATGATCCGCTTACGAGGGCGCTTAAGCCAGCTCTAAATCGAAGGTAAGAGGTTACACTAACAACTAACGAAACAAACAGTCAAACTAACGAAACACTAGGAATGGGTATCAACAAGTAATCATGATAATTGCAACAATTCAACTTGAGAAGAGAATGTCAATCACAGGTTGTGAAGACTAATGATAAGAGATATCAATTGGAATCAAAGAGCTATCTCCTAATCGTTAATCTAAGGTTCACTATGAATAACAATTTAGAGAATCACAATCCCAACCAATCAATAATTGCAATTCCTAAATCAATTGGTCGTGTCATTAGCAATTACAATGCAATCTATCATAATTCTCAAGGCCTAATCGAATGACACACATGTAAACCTTCATTAATCACTTTAATCTCAACAATCAATCAACACAATTTCCAAATTAATAACAATCTATCAACCATACAAGTTTCACCCATTTCCTAGCAAAAAAACTATTCAAGAATCATCATCTATCAACAATCAACTAATGAAATCAAGAACCAACAAAATATTAAGAACAATTACACTATCAAGAATCAAACATTAAAATTAAACAAAACAAACATGAAATTGAACAAAGCAATAAGATGAGATAGAGTGAGAAATTCTCATTGATTGATTAAGAAGATCTTCAATACAGTTGTCATCATTGAATCTTCAATCTCTAAAAACCACCATTGAAATCCCTCACTTTCTCTCTCTAAAAGTACTTCTAAACTATTTGTAAAACTAGAGAGAGAGAAGCTCTCAATCTAACCTAAGATATGAGAGAGAAAGTACCCAAAACTAATCTAAAAATCGTCTCCTAAAATAGAAATTACAAGGCTAATTTATACTAAAACAAGCTAGGGGAAACAGGGAAATCCGTACACACGCACCACCTCTCTTTGTGCACGCACAGTAGGCCACAGAAGATATGTGTGCATGCACCACCAAGGCTGCACACGCGCACAGCTGGGTCTGCGTGCGCGCACCCTGCTTGGTGCTCGTGGCCTTGCTTCCTTCGCTTGCTCGATCGATCTCTGCTCTCCCGAGCATCTATATCATTGGTACACTCGAAGCGATGCTTGTGAGAAAGGAAGCTCCTTTATCTTCCATGCACTTAAACATTCCAAGCCAAAGCATTGTTTTTAAGGTCCTTGTGCTTGTGAAGCTAGCTTGAATTGCATGTTTAGATTCCCGAACTTAGCTCCATCAACCTCCTTGAATGCGCTCGAGCTTCCTACTTGATAATTAAATCTCGAAAAACTCGGCACACCTACAAAACAAGTCAAAGAAACAGAGAAGCGAGAGAATTAGCTGAGAAATGAATAAAATAATAAGAAAACCATTAAAAGCACGCATTTATCTAAACTAACACACAAACACGCAAATCAAGCATTATTCCCTAAAAACACGACATAAAAGACTAAAAAAATCATAAAAGTAAGAAGAAAACCTAGCCTAAGAGTGCCATAAATGGCACGCATCATCCACCTTTAGCTTCGTCTCATGACTCTCATCTAACTATTTCTTCATAGCGACAAACTGCCTTGCCGTAGTCTTTGTCTTAGCCTCTGGGTTCTTAGAAAAGTCAGCCAACCTTTTCATCTCCTTAGAATACACTATAATTCAAAAAGATTATTCGTAACGGGCAATATATCTGATCGTTACAAATAGTAATTATTCGTAACTGACAAAATAATGTCCGTTACGAATATATATTACCCGTAACGGACAAAATAATGTCCGTTACGAATATACATTACCCGTAACGGACAAAATAATGTCCGTTACGAATATACATTACCCGTAACGGACAAAATGTCAGATATCAGTTGCCCGATACAATAGACTTGTAAGGAGTAAGCCCATTACATTGGACTATTAGGGTTTCAATAATAGCCGTCAAACATTTACTTTCTATCTCATCTCAGGTCTCTCTATCTCGCTCCCTCACTATCCTCACTCAATATCCTTCCTCCGTTTTGCTAAGGAATTCAAAGCGGTTTTGTTCAGATCTGGAATAACGATGAGAATAATTTCTTTTCTTCTTCTCTGAGGTATGATATTTTTAATTATATTTTTGAATTATAGTGTTTTTAGCTTACATAATTTGGGATTTTGTGAAGTTTTTTTTCAGTTTTTAATAAATATTTTTAGATCTTGAAGATCTGAGTTGATTTGTTGAATTATGAGGACTGGAGTAGTGTTGATTGTGATAACAAAGATGGTAAAAATGAAGGTTCTATTAATGGAGTTCGATAATTTCAAGCCAAATCCGCTTCTTCGTTGCCTTCTCACTACCCGGGTGAAATTAATGTGAAATTTTATTGTTAATTGTCTTCCTTGTAAAGTAATATGCTTTTTTTTCTGATAAATTCGTGTACTCTTTTCTTCAATTGTATTTTTTTAGTTACCTTTTTTCCCGAGTCCAATAATTTTTCTTGTCTCTGTTAATCGTGATTACAGTTCTCGCATTGAGAAGGAGTTATCTGATATTTGTGACGGTATTTTTTTGGTAGCTTGTTCATGTTTCTAGTAATGATGATTCTAAGGTGTTTTATTTGAAGATGAAGGGAGATAATCATAGGTCTTTGGTTGAGTCTAAGACTGGTTTATTTGAAGATGAAGGGAGATAATTTTATTAGTTGAGGTATGCTGTAATTTTCTCATTTAGTTTTAAAAGATAATTAGAATATTCCATTATTTACAAATGCGTGGATTGAGTTTGAGTTTAAATTTGTTTGAGAAATTCTTGGGTTGAACAAGGGTTTTGCCAGATTTTGAAGAGGGTGAAGCGGGAATTGAGTTCGTGATCTAAGTAAGGTAACATTGGGGAGGTCATTAGTACGCCTTTTTTCTCTATTTGTAAAGAGTACAGAGATGTGAGAGAAAAGGAGTGATTAAAGAAGACTTGCTAATAGATTTATAACTATGATTTATGATTTATTATTTAGTTTGTTCGGTAAAATTGGTTTCATTTGGTGTTTATCCAGTAATGAATTAATGACATGAATTCGAGATACTTTGTATTTAATTGAGTTTATGAATATCACTAATTAACCTTATGGCTTTTATATGTCGAAATTATTTGGTAACACTACTTGACAATTTATGGGGTCATATATATTTTGATAATAATGTACAATTGATGTGTAAATCATCCCGTTCAAGAATTTAACCAACTTACATATGGTGTACCTTTATACCTTGTTAACTTGTTAGACTACTACTCTGTATAACCTATTCCTTTAAAATGTGTCTTTTACCTTGTTTATGGTGTACGGAGTAATATTATATGTTTGAGGCCTAGCCACCTCTTTAGCACCTAAAACGAAAAAAAAAAAAAAAAAAAGTGAGCCTTGTTTCGGGTGTTTTTGTCCCTTGGGAGAGTTACGTCACGAAGTCTGATCTGGCTGAGCTGCACCTGCAAAATAACGGAGACTCCGGGTGGTTGGAGCTCCGCCTCCGACAGTCAAGTTAGCAACTTGAAATGGAATAAAGAGAACGGAAATTTAGATAGGGATCTGCTCGGATTCCAAGCTCAGGTCTTTCTCTGATGTGAGAGAATAGGGGTGTAATAAATGATTCAATGTGTCCCCAAAATGGGGAAATATCTCCCTAATTATAGGGTCGTTGGAGAATGTGCCCCTATCTAGGTCACTTGACCTAGATTTTAGTGGGCTGCGCCATTTTACAGCGCTCCTAGGGATTTGGGCCCTTGAGGGCCGCCGCTTCAGAATCTATCTGAAGGAGCCACGTGTCAAATGGCTAAGGGGCCACTTGGGTCAGCCTGATCTTGACACGTGGCCTTCTCTTATTGGGACACCTGTCTAGGGTAATTTTTACCCTAAACATTTGCCCCTCACATGGGTCACGTGAATATCACGTGGGGCATGTGACACGTGTCCACCTTTCATAGGTGAACATTAACGGGTTAAAATTTTGAATTTCAAATCAAAATTTTCCCCCCACTTTTACTTTCTATAAATAAAAAGTTACCCCCCCTCCTTTTCACACTTTACATTCATATTGACTTTTTAGAGAGAGAAAAATAGAGATTCTAGAGAGACTTTTCTCTGCTCCCGCCTGCATAATCAGCGAGTTTCAAGCTTCCGAGTGCTAGCAGTTCATCACCCGGTTCACCGGCTGTAGCGGTTTTCAGATTTTTCAGAGTCAAAGCAAGGTAACCGACTGTACCATTTTAGCTTTCCTCACTTTCAATTTACATACCATTTTTTCCGCCTGTATACCTGGCTTTCTTTAGAAAATAGAAAATATAAATGAGTTCCCAATCCACCCACTCGGCATTGCCTAGGACACTCAGCCGATCCCCCGGAACGGCTGAGTCTAGAACAGGTGGACTGTCGGAACCAATATGCTCATCTCCGAATTCCTCCCTCTCTGTGTCTGTGCAGGACACAATGGCCAGAACAAAACAAACGGCCAGGCGGTCTAAAAGTCGGCGCACCATGAGAGTGCCAGCCGATGAGGTTTTCCCGGATGGGGATCAGAGGGATTGGGAGGAGAGTGGATCCGACGAAGAGGCTCCCTCTACATGCGGGAGCTCTGGAGTGAGACAGGTAGACGGCGAGGGAGCCGCCTCTTCCAACGAAGCCGACGACGCTGAGGCCGGCCAGGGATCAAGAGCGAAGTCCTCCGGCTCTAACCAGGGAGATTTTGCGGCTGACTATCAGCAGCCGCCCAAAGTAGCTGACAATCCCAACCCTAAAAGAACCCGGATGCTGCCGAGCAACATTGCCCTTCTTAACAGCGGGTTCATGGCCTTTAAGGAGAAACATCCCTTTGGAAGGGGTTGGGAAGTTATTGTCCCTCCGGCTGATGCTGTGATGGCCTGGGGGGACGACATTGATCATGCACATGACTACTTCATCTGCTATGAGGCGATAATAGAAGCCGGCCTCCGGTTCCCCCTCCACCCCGGGATAAGGAAAATCCTTAAGGGGTTTGATCTGGGGGTTTGGCAGCTCACCCCTAATTCGTGGGTGAACATATTAAGTTATATTGCCGCCTGCGAGTTCCAAAACTTGAACCCAAGCTTTTCCACCTTCGCTCATATGCACTACCTGAGCAAGGCTCCAGGCGGCCATGGGGCATGGTATACTTTGACTACCTTGCCCCAATATCTAATGACTTTGGACAAAGTGTCCAAATGGTCCGGATGGAAGGACAAGTTTTATCTGATTTCCTCCCCCACCCTAAGACACAACCGGACACTGCGCCGGTACAACACCGAGCCGGTTCTTCTTGGACGCAAATGCCCTCTCCCGGCACTATCTACTAAAGCTCGGGAGCAAATCATGGAGCCGGGATTTTTTGAAACCACAACTGAGCCCATGGGGGATGGGACTCACATTATTGTTCCTAAGAACTGGATCCCCCATCCGGACTTCTTCAAAGATGAATGCTTCTTTTCCGCCTGCGGACTGAGCAAAATGTTTCCCAGGGGTAGAATACTTCTCACCCGGAATAATTGTTATTTCTTTTTTATTGCAAACTTGCCTTGATTCTTTCTAACTTGAAATTCTTGTTTTTGCAGAAGAAGCCATGAAAATGGTTGACCAAGACAAGACTCCTGCTAAATCAGCGGCGCTACTGCGCAAGGAGGCGGCACTTGCCAAAAAGGCGGCCGTCGAGGCGAAGGATAACAAGAAAGGCGGGGTAAGACCGCCTGACTTAATGTTTGCATATATATATTTTATATATATATATATATACCGGTTGGGTATACTTATACTTGCTCCATTCTCAGGAGTCCGCCAAGAGAATCCCTCGATCATTCTCCAAGCTTCTCAAAAGGCAAGGAGATGATCTGGGAAAGACTCCGGCTGCCAAAGCCGCAAGGAAGGACCCCCCCCCCCAAAAAAAAAAAAAAACAAAGTTCTGCCCAATCTGGTCGTCCAACGACTGGGGGCAAATCCCCTATTGTTCTGAAGAAGCTAAGTGAAAGCTCAGAACAGCAGAAGACGCCGGATGTCTCTACGGCATCGAAGGGTGGCGAGCCACCTAAGGTTGCAGACGGTGCGGCAACCACCGGGGAGGAGAACAAGCCGGAGACCCATTCGGAAGCTCAAGGTAAGGAAGGAACTGAAATACCTTGGCCACTTGATATCATGAGAATCAAGACCAAGGTTGATTCTTCAAAAGGGTCAGTCAGCAGTCGGCAACGGATGAATGCCAGCTACGCTGCTTCTATCTCACATAACACTACTTTTGATGCAGGTCCGACTTCTGACCAGCCGAACCTTCCAAGCTTCGCAAAGCGGATGGTGAGGACCCTCACCCGGTCCAAGAAGGCATCCATACCTGATCTGCAGGTTGTGGACTTTGACCGGATAATGGGCTCTCTGGCTGAGGTACCTGATTTTTCCATCCTGATGTCTTTCATTTTAAATTTGACTAAGTAACTCTTTAACCGACTGTTATTGAATCAGGCTATGGTGAGGGTGGACAATCTCCGGGGCCCCTTCAGGCGGAAGCAAGAAGAGGTAAATGACGCTAAACGGAGGGCCCTAGAAAACCTCAACTTTGCTGAACATTCTTATTATATGTGTAATTTAAAGATTAAAGCAGTAGAGTTGAAACAGGAGGAGCTGATCCGGAGTTTAACGGCTGCAAACGATGAAGCTAACAGTCGAGCTGATGACCTTGACAAGCAGCTGAAAGATGCCAAGTCTGATCTCAAGGCATTAGAAGATGCTGACAAAGAGAATGCCCAACTCCGGATTGACAATGACCGCCTGAAGCTCGAGCTCATGACCCTGCGCAACAAGTAGTCGGATGAGCTGGCCCGGGAGCAGACCCGGCTGACCGAGGAGAACGAGCGGGACAACTTGGCCCGGCTGAAGATCACCTGGGGCCTCCTTTACCCAGAAATAGACTTTGAGGTCTATAAGCTGAGGTATGATTACGCCACTGAGATGTATGATGCCTAGCAACTGGGTGATGCTCCACCGCCTCGTTTCAAAGACTGGGCTTCTTAGCAGGGATATGAAGTCTATGATGATGAGGAGCAGGCGGATGATCAACAAGAGGGCCAAGCCAGCCAAACTCAGCTGGAGAAGACTCTGCCTAAGCCTTAGGCGGTCCTCCCACCTTTCTGCGGCAGTATGCCAACCAATGTTATGTATCGGCTTGCATGCCGTGTTTTGTTGTATCTTTTTACCAACCATGGGGTTGGATTAAGATTTCCATTTTCTTTCTTCACCGGATGTGTCCGGTTAACAATTATTCTGGCCTTTGTGCCATTTTATATAAATGAAGTATTCCGACTCAGTCGAATTTTATATATGCCTTTTGAGTTTTTTCAATTTGAATTTTTATTTGAATTTTTCATCTGTTTGCAATTCTTTAGTATTTTGCCTAACTTAAAAAAGCATGCGGCAATTTGCAATCCGAGTGCTCTTGCCCCTGGGCGGCTGTGCGGTTGGTTTAGTGCCAAGCTGATTAATTGGCTTGAAAACACTTGATACTTGGAAAAGTATGGAGTGTTTTTAGGCCAATTAATCACAATGGTGATTGCCCCAAACCAAGTGCACAGCCGACCATAAAAGCGGGTTCTTTGAGCTTCATACCCAGGCGGTTAAATTCCGTCTGGGGTTAACGCGTAGCCATTACACAATCCTTTGCCCCAATAGGGGAAGTGAGTGCAACTTTAGAATAAATAACCCAAGTAAGAATTTCTACCAATGACCGACTGATGCCTATGGGCATCCGGTATCTGGAAACTGATTCGCTCTTCATAGGCTATTTTGGTCAGACAGCTATGAGTTGGCCAATTTGGTCGTTCAATTTTTGTCGTCTGCATTGGTACGTAGAACCGACAAATAGTCTGTTCTCTGCAACGATTGCACCCGGAGGGGTGTCGCCGGACGCCTTTGTCCATGTTGGGACAGGCGATTTTATAAAACGAGCAACCATCCGGCTACTTAGCCTTGGGTCTTGTTTGAGACCGGTTGTATAGCCACTAAACGTTTTTGTGCTTAGTTTTTAGTCAGTATTGGATTTACACTAAGTATCAAACTTTAGTTTTTTAAACAAGCGGGTCCGTCTGGGTATTACCCAGACAGATAATCAGGCAGTTGAATAAACAAAGTATTAAATTTAAATAAACAAGTGATCCCAGTATTACCCAGGAGGTCCAACAAATGTAACCTTTACTAAGTGTCAAACTTAGTTAGGTAAAGCAGAATCCGCCTGGTTATTACCCAGATGGATAATTAAGCAATAACTCGATTTTGCAAACAAAGTCTGAATCTTCATTAATTGACTCACTGTTTACAAAAAGTTTACAATCTCAGAAATAGTACTTTTTTATTGTCTACATTCCAAGTTCTAGGCAGACGCCTGCTGTCTGGGGTTTCCAGGCGGTAGGTGCCATCCCTTACTTCTTCATAAATCCGGTAGGGGCCTTCCCAATTTGGAGTTAGCTTTCCCAGCTCATTGGCCATACCGGTTGCCTCCATTTTCCATAACACAAAGTCATCCACTTTAAGAGGACGTTTGTGCACTCTCTTGTTAAAGGATCTGGTCATCCTCAGACAGTATATCTCATGGCATAGGACAGCATTGCCCCTACGTTCCGGAAGGGAGTCCAATGCCAGCCGCATGGCCTCCCAATTTTCCTCTTCATCATAGAGCATAACTCTGAGAGTCGGCTCATAATGCTCAATAGGCAAGACGGCTTCAGCACTGTATACCATGAAAAATGGGTTTTCACCGGTTGCCCCTTTACCAGTAGTCCGGATGGCCCATAGGACATGAATTAACTCTTCTGCCCATAAGCCACCGGCCCGTTCAATTTTCTTTTTAATGTCGTCTGAGATGAGTTTGTTGAAGGCTTCAACTTGGCCGTTTTCTTGGGGTCGGCCAACTGATGCAAAACAATGTGAGATACCCTGATCTCCTAACCAAGTCTTGAGCTGGGGGGTTTCAAACTGAGGGCCATTGTCAAACACCATAGACATAGGTACCCCAAACCAGGTGATGATGTTCTTCCAAATGAAATAGATGACATCCTTTGTCTTGATGTTTTTAACCGGCTCATCTTCTACCCATTTGGTGAAATAATCCACAGCCACCAAAATGTAGCGCTTTCCGCCTGGAGCAGGCATATAAGGATCCAATATATCCATGCCCCATTTGGCAAATGGGATCGAGCTGTGGATTGTCGTCAGATCAGTAGCCGGACGATGAATAAGTTTATCAAACTTTTGGCACTTGTCACATTTTTTCACCAACTCCTTGGCGTCTGCGTCAAGAGTGGGCCAAAAGTAATGTCGTCTGGCTCTGACGGCTAAGGACCTGTCGCCTATGTGGGAGGCGCAGAATCCCGAGTGCAAGTCTTCGAGAACTTCCTTCCCCTTTTCTGGGGTAACACACTTCAATAGGGGTTTAAGAAACCCAGCCTTGAAGAGTTCTCCATTTTTCAACTCGAAGCTTGCAGCTCGCTTCTTCAGGACGGCTGCTTCCTGTGGTTAATCAGGAAGTGTGCCGTCTGAAAGATAAGCCCGGATGGCATCCATCCAGGTGGAGCTTCGGTCTAGGGTTCCAATGGAATCTTCATGTATGCTTCTTTTTTCAAGAACTTCCCAAAAGACCGACCGAGGAGTATCACAGCAGGCGGATGAAGCCAATTTGGACAATGCATCCGCCTGGTTGTTATCTGACCTGGGCACTTGATTCAAACGGAATTCCTCAAGTGCCCCAGTCTCTTCCTTAACTGCCTGAAGATATTTGATCATAACCGGATGAGTTGCCTCATATGTTCCCTCATACTGGCTAACGACCAACTGTGAATCAGAATAGGCGTCAATCTTCGTTGCCCCTGCTGCCTTACACATGCGGATTCCGGCTAGCAGGGCTTCATATTCCGCCTCATTATTTGAGGCTTGAAACTTAAACCGCAGTGCATATTCAAATTTGTCCCCCTCTGGGGACTCATATATAATTTTTGCACCACAGCCATTCTTTGTTGAGCCTCCGTCTACATACACTTTCCAAACCTGGTCAAGATTATCCGGTTGCACCAGTCGGGTCATTTCAACAATGAAGTCGGCAAACGCCTGACCTTTCACTGCTTTTCTAGGTTCGAAAGTGATTTCAAGACTTTGCATTTCAATAGCCCATTTCAACATTCTTCCAGCCGTTCTTTCAGCCGTTGAAAGGCCGCCTCAGCCTCATTCCCCCATTCAAATCTGGTCTTCTTCCTGATTGCTTGGAAGAAGTAAAGGCATTTCTCACCTGACCGGCTGAGGAATCTCCCCAGAGCAGCCAGGCAACCGGTTAGTCTCTGCGCTTCCTTGATAGTGCGGGGTGACTTCATGTCAATCACCGCCTGTATCTTCTCAGGGTTAGCCTCTATCCCCCTTTGATCAATCAGGAATCCGAGAAACTTCCCAGACTCAACACTAAAGACGCATTTCTTAGGATTTAACATGACCTTATGCCGCCTGAGTGTGGTGAAGGTTTCTCGGAGATTAGCAAGGTGATCCATCTGCTGTTTGGATTTGACTATCATGTCATCAATGTATGCCTCTACATTCCTCCCAATTTGATTAACAAAGACAGTATTAATCATCCGTTGGAACGTAGCCGGCGCATTTTTCAAGCCAAACGGCATCACCGTATAACAGAATAGCCCCTGATCAGTGACGAAAGCCGTCTTGTTGAGGTCTGTGTAATCAACACACATGCGCTAGGTCCCATTCGGTTTCTTAACAAGGACCACATTGGCCACCCAGTCGGGAAAATTACAAGGCCGAATGAACCTAGCGTCTAGCAGCTTTTTGACTTCGGTAGCTGCCGCCTGACTTCTTTCCTCGCCGTGGTTTCTTTTCTTTTGCCGGATGGGCTTCTTTTTGGGGTCCACGGCGAGTTTGTGGACAGCGAGATCCGGGCTGACGCTTGGCATCTCTTCCACTTCAAAGGCAAAAATGTCTTTGAATTCCTTCAGCAGAAGGTGCAAGCTTGCACCTAAAGTAGCATGAGAAACTGTCCCAACCTTAACAGTGCGTTCTTGACGGCTGTCATCCAAAATGAGATCAATGCTTTCGCCAGCCGGTTGGGGACGGAGCTCATCTGACCGCTCACCGGTCAGTGATTGCTATTTTTTCTCCTTCTTCACCTCCACCAGCAGAGGTGCCTTTCTTTTCTTACCGGCTGCTGGTGGGGCAGGTGCTGGATCGGCATCCTTGACATTGTCAAGGTCTATTAGTTCCTGGACGCCTGGGGTTACAATGTCCCTGACGGCTGAGAGGTAGCACTCCCGAGCCGTCTTCTGATCCCCATTCAGGGAACCAACAGTGCCATCATCCTTCTCATACTTGATGAGCATGAGAGATGGGATGATTACCGCCTTGGCTACATTGAGGGTTGGCCTGCCAAGGATAATGTTATAGGCGGTCAACTCCTCAACGACCAAGAACCTGACGACAATATGTCGCCCTTGGCCCTTCTCTCCCAGCCGGATGGGTAAGTCGATTCTTCCGGCTGGGTAGACCATCCCACCCCCAAAACCAACCAAGGGGTGGGTGACCGGATGCATGCTGCTGATATTGTATTTCTGCTTCTGCAGGCACCAGAGGCTGATGATGTCTGATGAGCTGCCGGTGTCAATAAGGATTCGTCCAACCAGCTGGTTGGCAACCTTACATTCAATGACCACCGGGTCATCATGCGGGCGGCGGACGCTGCCCCTGTCCTTCTCAGTGATCAAGACGTCTGGGAAGGAGGAGCTGGCTTCCGCCTGCTCATCATCATCTTTGTCCATCTTTCGAAGATGGCTCTTGGTGCCCCTGATGGTAGGGCCACCACATGAAAACCCACCTGCTATAGTGTAGACCGGCTCCTTGTCGGTATCCGAACTACTAGCAGGCTGGGGGTAATCTTGGAGGACTGACCTTTGTTTTTCTTTTTTTCCCCGGCTGGGGACTTAGAAATATAGGACTTCAGCATCCCCTTGTCAGCCAGACGGTCCAACGTCCGTTGTAGGCTGAAGCAGTCGTTGATGTCATGGCCAACTTCCTCATGATATTGACAAAATTTATTTTTGTTCCTAGATTGAACGGAACTTTTCATTGGATTCGGCTTCTCAAGGGACAGCCGGTCCTTTATCTCCATGAGGATGGAGTTGCAGTCCTTGTTAAACTCGTACTTTGGGACGTACAGTTTAAATTCTTTCTTCTTCTTCTGGGACGGTTGGTCAGAGTCACTAACCGCCCAGACCTCTTTTCTCTTCTTGCTCTCTTCTTTCTTTTTAGCCGGCTGAGCAGGCCGGTTGTCTTTCTGCTTGTCAGACTTCTTAGAGTCCGACTGGCTACCAGGCGAGCAGAGTTCGGTAGCTTGAATATAGCTTTCCGCCTCCCTCAGGGCCGCCTGTAGGGTGAAAGCCCCTTTTCTGACTAGGTCAAACTTAAAGGTCGACCCGTCTCTCAGACCTTTGAAAAAGTCTGTAAAAGCTACCTCATCAGACAGCCCCTGAATCTGAATTCTGATCAGGTTGAACCGCCTGACATATGAGCGCAACCCTTCTCTCTCTCCCTGCTTAACAGTGCTCAAATCAAGGCTTGTTTTCTTAGCAGGGATGTTCATTGAGAAGTTGGAAGCAAACAGGAAGGCAAGCTTCTTGAAGCTGTCTATGGACCCGGCTGGCAGGTTGCCAAACCATTGTTGGGAAATGCCCTTCAATGTAGCCGGGAAGCATCGACACCCAGTGGCATCATCCAACCCCTATAGATACATGAGGTTGGTGTAAGCCATAAGGTGATCTTCCAGATTGGTGGTACCATCATAGGTACCAACCATTACATTCTTAACCTTGGCCGGTTGTGCCGCCTTGGTTATCTCCCGAGTGAACGCAAAAGGTTGTTCACCCAGGTGCAGCAGACGAAGCAACCAGTCCAATGGCTGGACATTTGGATATACCGCCTGACCCCCAAAGAAGGTCGGCTGCATGAAGTGAGGAGGATACTGCCCGTAAGCCTGAGTAGGCACATACGGGGCAGCTCTAATCATATGAGGGCCAGAATGGACGGTATTACCGCCTGTCTGACTCTCATGCAAGGAGGGTGCACTCCATGCAGAAATGTTGTTGAAGCTCTCTGGAAAATTCGACGTTGAAGCCGACTCAGACAGCGATTGGTTTCTCTTCCGGTTGATGATCTCCCGGGCATTAACAGTTGATTTTTTACTTCTCACCGAATGCTGAGTCCGGCGAGTGTTATTGGTGTTCCTCCCAGGAAGGAGAATTTTTTACCAATCAATGGTCCCAGCTGCCTTCTCATTTGGATGGGGAGTAGGCTGCCGGTTTCTGACTGACTTCCCCTTCTCTGGAGGAGTCTTCTTCGCCGTCTGGCCTTTACTTGGGGCAGCCCGGCTCTTGGTGATCAGCTCTGTGATTTCACCATTGAAACTTGTCATGAATCTCATGAGTTCGTCTCAAGTGACAGGGGCTGATCCAGCGGCCGTTTGGATTTCCCCTTCCGGCTGCCCAGAGGGTCGACTTGGACCCGCCTAGGAGGCACCCCGATCCAGAGTGTCTCTGGGCCGGATGCTTTTAGTTCTGAGAGAGCCGTCTTTGGCTGTAAAAGCTTCGACCTGAGGGTCTTCATCCTCCTCATGGTCTGTAAAAACTTCTGGGTCTTCACCCAGACAGTTAGGGGGTACAGACTCTTGAACCATCTTCGAGGTACTCTCCCCACAGACAGCGCCAAATGTTTCGGGTGTTTTTGTCCCTTGGGAGAGTTACGTCACGAAGTCTGATCCGGCTGAGCTGCACCTGCAAAATAACGGAGACTCCTGATGGTTGGAGCTCCGCCTCCGACGGTCAAGTTAGCAACTTGAAACGGAATAAAGAGAACGGAAATTTAGATAGGGATCTGCTCGGATTTCAAGCTCAGGTCTTTCTCTGATGTGAGGGAATAGGGGTGTAATAAATGATTCAATGTGTCCCCAAAATGGGGAAATATCTCCCTATTTATAGGGTCGTTGGAGAATGTGCCCCTATCTAGGTCACTTAACCTAGATTTTAGTGGGCTGAGCCGTTTTATAGCGCTCCTAGGGATTTGGGCCCTTGAGGGCCGCCGTTTCAGAATCTATCTGAAGGAGCCACGTGTCAAATGGCTAAGGGGCCACTTAGGTCAGCCTGATCTTGACACGTGGCCTTCTCTTATTGGGACATATGTCTAGGGTAATTTTTACCCTAAACAAGCCTATGTTTATAATTTTATGACCCAAACTGGTCTTGGAATAAATAATGTTAAGCAGGGAATTCAATTTGCGATATAATACAACCGTGCTCAGTCAAATGATAAATGGTTCATTTCCCTAACAAAACAGTTTGTCCACAATCAGGAATCATATATTAATGGCCTACAATTACCCTGAACAATCAAACAAACTGGAGTCAACAGCGGTTTTCCATTGAAGTGAGCCTCCAAGTTCCCAAGAACGGGATTAGCTATGTCAGTACGAGTCTCCTCAGTCCCACTTGCAACATGAGGCAAGAGTACTACATTGTCAAGCTTGAACAACTCTTCAGGAACATGAGGCTCATTTGCAAAGATATCAAGCCCAGCTCCACCTAGCCGACCTTCAGAAAGTGCTTTTACTAGCTCTGGTGGTACAAAAAATTTAGTTGAGCAAAATATTACAGGCCTCCTCCATCCCGTGGGACGTCCAGGGACTAAAGTACTAGCTAAAAGTCTCAAGTATTTGTTGAAAAATTCATCAGTATGTTAAGGATTCTTCTTCAGCCTTCGCTTTCATTTTTTGATTTTATTGTTTTGGCCCTTCCTTTACTTTCAAAGTTTCACAAATCTGTATCAGTTAGCCCTTTAACACTATTATAGAGTGCGGCTATAGCTAAGATTTCATTTAATATTTATATATATATATATATAATTGTAAATGCTGGTAGGTGAGTTTGTCATTGACACGCCTCAAAAATTGAAAAACAAACTAGTAATGGTGCTTTCATAGTTGCAACCTTTTACTTCAAATAGTGATTTCTTATTATCTGGTTACCTTTGTTGGTATTAACTTTTCATTGTATGAATCTTCTTGCAAATTTGAGTTCCAGTCTTATTATTGTTTAACAAGAGATGCTTGATGCTCATTGTTACTGAATGGCTCTGCTACTGCTTTGATTTTGATTTGTTAGGTTGAGGCATTGGGTGAAATTGAGCTTGCGACAAAATTGTTGAGTGATGATATGGGAATGCGGGTACAAACTTGCCTTTATGCCTTTTGTTTGTTAGGATACTTATGATAGCCTATTCTCTGGGCTAATTAAATTGGTGTAAATGGGTTCAGCTGATCTTCCTGTCAGAATAAATACTATATATATAGCTTCTTGATCATCACATTTCGTCCTCTCGAGTATCTTATTGACTTTCAAAATTATCGCAGGATGATCCCTTGTATGCTCAATATGAACGACTTCATTGTCAATTGATACCTCTAGAAGTAAACTTTGAAAGTAAAGGACATATACAAATTTAATTTATTCGATGTTGCAGATCAAGTATGGGGCCTTCAGCAAGAGCTTGAACTGATGCAACAATAGCTTTGGACTAAGAAGTTAAATAGCTCTGAACTAAGAAGAATCAATGAAGCAGAAGGTTTGAACTAAAAAGGTCATTGAAAAGTTAAAAAGCTTTAGACTAAAGAAGAATCAATGAAGTAGAATGTTTTTAGTTATAATTATTTAGGCGATAATAAATGGTTTTTTTTTTTTTTGTTGATTGTATAAATATGAATTGAAGTATTATTTTTATCCCAATTAATTAATAAAATAATTGTGCTATAATTTTTATGCAAGCTAGCTAATCCAGCACAGCATGTGCTGTTTTTTTTTTTTTTAATTGTGGTACAAACTATTTGTAACGGGCAGTTGAAATTCCCGTTACAAATAAGTCGTTATTTGTAACGGGCACTTGAAATGTCCGTTACGAGTAACGTGTTATTCGTAACGAGCACATGAAATGTCCGTTACGAATAATGGGTTATTCGTAATGAGCACCTGAAATGTCCGTTACGAATAACCCGTTATTCGTAACGGGCACCTAAAATGTCCGTTACGAATAACACTAGCTATCTGTAACGATGGCATAAGTAACGCTTGTTGCCCGTTACGAATAGACCTTTTTTGCCTGTTACGGATAGCTATTTTTCCACTAGTGATCATACACAGATTATACATTGATTCGACAAAGGGGGAGAAAAAGCTCACGTAAAGATGAACAGAACCAGCCTCCGACGCAATGTCCAAAGTGGACATCCCAGCCAGATGTTCACGAGAACCAGGAAATAGCAGCTGGTTAAGCTGAGGAAACATGGGTGGACGATTCGTCCTTCCAGGGTGGAGAAAATCGGTCGGGAAGCGCATCTCCACAACAAGGACCACCGCGGCGTTGTCAACCTTCTGTTGCTTTGACGGAGGGGATGACGGCAGTAATATCGTCTCGGGCATATCACTTGTCTTCTGTGGAGATAAAGCATGCAGTTGCTTTGTCCTGTCGACCGACGACAGCGGAGACAAAGCCTCAACATTGAGTCCTCGTTTTCTTCTCATCCAAAGGTCTTGCCAGCTTGAGAAATGCTCCGTCCCGATGAAGACCCTACGCAGCTGACTCTACAAGAAGAGACAAATATATTAAGCAAAAGACTAAGCATAATACACAGCTACAACGATAAAAAGATCGACGCATGCAAAAGTAAAACTTACGAGTCAACATTGTTTATTCAGAATCTTCGATCCTTGGCGGTGTGTTCGTCTTTGTCCTCTGTCTCTGACCCGACAATCCGCCAATAGTCTACCTTACCCTCGCAAACGTCCTCTCCAAAGGCATTATCTCAAGAATTCGCTTCACGTTTTGCAACGATGCCTCTGTTAATTCAAGAAACTCCAAATTCAAGCCTATGCAATTGAAACAAAGATCAAACAATTTAGCCAACTCTAGCCTTAAAAAAAATATTAGAAAAAGATGCTTACCCTCCGTAGACCACCCCTTTGTCAATCAGTCTCCTTCTACACCAAGATATGTCCTCTTGACACAAATGAACCACTTCTTCCAACCCCTATCGTTGACTTCAGTTTTAAAACTAATCGATCCCCTTCTTATGTAAACGGACAAACCCATCCTCCTTCGTCTTTATATCGTACGCAATACTGCGCATGCGAAACCATCCAAAGTAAAAGGATTGTCCCAATCCCTAGTAACTCTATCCAAAACCGACAAAATTTTCCAACCAGACGACATTAGCTGCCTAGGACTCAATCCCAACACCTCAAAGAAAAAGTGAATCAAAGGTGTAAAAGTGAATTTAACCCCTGTCTCCAAGAATGGATACCTAAAAAACACGACGTAGCCCTTGGGGCAATCCTCCGCCTTCTTCCCCGGACCCTAGATATGAGCAAAGGTAGATTCGGGAAACCCCGCCATTGCAACGAAGCCAGCCATCTTATTAGGAGCCATCAACGACTCTTCCTTGGTCATCGTTTTCTTCTGTGAAACAATTGTCCCTCTTTTATCAACAACACGAACAGAAAACCTACATCTAATTTTGGGCGTTTTGCTTAACATTTGCCCAAATTAACTAACAAAGTAGATAATTGAAGTAATTATCTGTCAAATGAAGCTACGAGAAGCTCAAGATCATCGCCGCGCACCGCCTTAGAATCACTGGAGTTGTTCTGCACAAGAGAAGAAGAGAGAGAAAGCAAGAAAGAGAAGGGTGCGGTAATTTTGGGAAGCGGGAAATGTGTAGCAATAATAAAGGAGGAAAAAGTGACAGTCAGAGAGAGTGGGAAGTTGAAATAACTTCTCCAGATAATGCATCAAAGTGCAAAGACAAATGTACCCCCAAGTAACTTCTTTTTTGAGTTTGCAATTTTTCTCTTCATTTTTTATTTATATTTTTATTTTGTGATTGCCAAAAATGTACATAGTTGTCCATATTTAGCATTTAGGGGTAAATTGTAATGGGTAAAATTCTGTAAGTTAGAGTCAATAATAGTCGGCCAAAGTCACGACGAAATCAAGCTTCGACGAAGACTAGGACTTGACGAGGAGAAGCCAATCTCGACGAACGAAATGTGCTCCAACTACTTTGCTATTTTGCAGGAAGAGATAGATGTGGAAGACTAAGTCCATGCCCAGCTAGATACCGCCGTTATTGGACTAAGTTGAAATAAGGAAGTTGAGAGGCTAACTTCGAAAATTAAGGGAAGCTTATTACCTTGCAACGGCTATGGATTAACCGTAGGCACCCTCTATATAAAGCAAAGGCATCATCAAACGAAGGACACACAACACTAGCTACAAAAAAACTCTAAGCATACATTGTAATCCGATCCGATTCTAAACATATTTTCATTGTGAAAGTTTAGTAGATTCTCATTCTACCCCCGGTTTTTAACTTCATTGGGTTTTCTGCGTCACCAATTCCTCATGTCATTTCTTTATTTTCGCTTAATTTTTATCCTCAACTTTATTTAATTGATCCGTAGCCTAGATTTTGTTATTCAATCCCACTTAACGAAATATTACATAAACAGAGTACATGGTTCACTACCCAGCCAAGTTATAATTGTAACGCACATCTAAAACACAAGACTTCCAAGAACATTATTTTAACTGAAATTTCACCAAATGCCCCTGAGTTATTTTTTTATTCACTAAATACCCATCAAAACTTTTAAATTAACTAAATACTCCTGAGTTAAAGAAAAATGTCACCAAATGCTCTTAATGACTAACGGCGGCAGCCTCTAATGAATAATATGCCACGTAGCAGCCTCTAATTAGTTGTTGCAATTTTAGTTAATTAATTATTAAAAAAAAATACTTTAAAAATTAAAAAAAACATTTAAAAATTAAAAAAATAATTTTTTTTTTAAAAAAAAACCCCACCACCCCCAACTGCCGACCAACCACCACCCCCAGAACCCACCTCTCCCCTTGCGCCGGTGGTCCATTTTCGCCGGCAAGGGCAGCACCCCACCCTCCGACACCCCCTCCCCTACCCCAGCCTCCTTCTCCCTGCGTTTCCCCTCCCTTTAAACCCCTCCCCCACCTCGAAAAACCCCCCCTCCATTCACGACCGGCGCCCAAACCCCCTCCCCGACGCCGGCAAACCACTTTTTCCCCCACATCCCCACCCCCTTTCCCCCTGAACCACCACCCTAAAAACCGAAAACCCCCCAAATCGAAAAACCCCAAATCGAAATATAGGTTTTCGATTTTGGGGGTTTTAGATTTTTTTGGGTGGTGGTTTAGGGGGGAAAGGGGGTGGGGATGGCGGGGGGTGGGACGAAAGTGGTTCACCGGCGCCGGGGAGGGGGTTTGGGCGCCAGCCGTAAAGGGAGAGGGGGTTTTTCGAGGTGGGGGAGGGGTTTGAGGGGAGGGGAGGGGAGGGGAGGGGAGGGGAAACGCAGGGAGAATAAGTTGGGGTAGGGGATGGCGTGTCGGAGGGTGGGGGGGCTACCTTCGCCGGAGAAAATGGACCACCGGCGCAGGGGGAGGGGTGGGTTCTGGGGGTGCTGGCGGTGGTGGCTGGTGGTCGGCCGTTAGGGGTGGAGGGTTTTTTTTTAAAAAAAAAATAAAAAATTTTAATTTTTTTTATTGTTTTTTTATTCTTAAAGTTTTTTTTAATAATTAATTAACTAAAATTACAACAACCAATTAGAAGTTGTCACGTGGCATATAAGTCATTAATGACTAACGGTGTTAACCGCCGTTAGTCATTAAGGGCATTTGATGACATTTTTCTTAAACTCATGAGTATTTAGTGAATTTGAAAGTTTTGATGGGTATTTGGTGAATAAAAAAATAACTCAGGGGCATTTGGTGAAATTTCCGTTATTTTTAATAGTCATTTAGTTAACATATATACATTAAGTTCTTCCTAAATCAAAGTGGAAAAAAACATTGCTAACCTAGTGCCTCCAAAAATAACTATTCCAATAAAAATAGAATTCCGTGTTCAACCAAAGTATGGCATTTCAATGGAAACAAAGCATACTAGTGATGCTTCCTAACCAAATAACCACTTTATTTCAAATTGAGCTCCAGCAATTTGATTCGGGAATTAGCTTTCTACTTCCAACTTCCCACACCATTACTTCAAAAGTGTAAGGGTAAAGCTTTGGCTTCACGACGCTTCTTTGTTTCAGTGAGTAGCTTTGCTGAATCAAAATGCTCAGAGGCTTAGAGCTATAATTGTTCTGTCGTAGCCGATATTGATGCCAGTCCCAATGACACTTTTTGGTGTTCCTCTCTATTTCACATTTTTGTCATCCAAATTTTGTGGAGAAACTATAAATTGGAAAACGGCTTCCATAATTTCAGTGCTTGAAAGTAATACTATATGTAGATCAATATAAGTAGCCTAGGGCATCAATTCACCGGTGTGCAAGTCATCTTCTTCCATCAATGCGGCCTCTTTGATTTCTTGCAACATTTTCAAAACTTGCCACATGTTAGGCCTCTGCTCTGGGGAGGCGACACTACAAGCTATGGCCACTTCAAGAAGCATCACGAGCCTATTCTCATCACCACCGCCATCTGCAACATCCCTTGCAGACCTTACCCAGTGTACTATGTCATTTGGAGTAAGATATGGATGTTCAGATGGTGGTTTTCCTGTCAAGAGCTCAAGTAGCAACACTCCGAAAGCATAAACATCTGATTTAGATGTTGCTTCAGAATCAGACTTACGGAATTCTGGTGCTTTATACGCCCACAAGCTAGGATCATCCTCTGCTAATGATGACTCGGCTAACACACTCAAGCAATAGTCAGTGATACATGCTTCAAAGTCAGAACCAAGGAGGACATTAGAGGATTTAAGGTTGCCATGAACTAATCTCCAAGCTTGATGAATATAAGAAAGTCCTTGTGCTATGTCCTCCGCTATCTTCAAGCATGAAGTCCAATGTAGAGGCTTTGCCCTTGCTGACTTGGAACCTGCAGGTTAGAATGGGAGAGATATTTAATATCAATAATAAAAGACTTATCAGCTAAATGCAGACCTTCTAAGTAAAAAGAGCCAATTTATATCAGACAATCCTTACATACCACTCGAGAAATCCCTACCTTATAAAAAGTAGAAAGTTGTTCTTATGAATAGTGCACGGACTTTTATACCTTCAAAATGTTATTTTACCTTTGTACCCCTATTTACCCTTCAAAATGTATTTTACCTTTGTACCCTTATTTGTAATTTTGTACTCCAACAGTCCAACTTCAAATTGTTCTTACCTGCTACATTTCCTTACACATTTGAGTTTTCTCTCCTCCTCTCCATGGCTCCATCTCTTTAAAGCTTTTAACTTTCTCTCTCCACACAATCATTGCCATTTCCAAGTATTAAATTCCACATCTTTGTTCACCACCTTCCCAAAATTCCCAAATCAAATTGTGGCCCAAAAAAAAAAAAAAATGACAATACCAATATATAGCAGTTGTTTAATATTGTTTAATATTGTTAGCCTCTGTGGTGGATTAGGAATTGGTCGTTTCGGTTTCATCATTGATGATTCTTTCTCTATTTTGTATTGTACCACCACAATTAAATAATGCTAATATCAACACTGCGAAAATAAACAACCAATAATTCTAACATTTTTTCCCTTTCTGCATTATCATTGAAAAACCTAAGAATTATATTCTACAGTGACTCTACATAGTATTTTAATTAACAGAATCACCATATATAAATAGTAAAATAAAGATTTTTTTCAATATACAAGATATTTCACTCATAATATTCAACTCAGCACGACTACAAACAAACAATGCCTAAGCAATAGAAATACTACCTCCGGTTCAATGTACTCGCAACAAAGGGGTATTATTTGTGAGACATAAAATATTCTTTTGTTGCGAGTAAATTGAACCAGAGGTAGTATATTCCTTTGCCGTTCTTTTATTCCTCCATGTGAAGTGCAAACACAAGATAGGTAAAATTAAGTTGCAAAGGCTAGTCATTCCGCGCGCAACGCGCGCGTTGGCTGGCCTAGTTAAAAATAAAAGATCAAATCTGCATACTCTAACACTAAGTATTTGTGCTTGCCCTACTTCAGTACCAAGATTATAACTAAATCAATATCATGTCATTAGAGTATAGTCATTACAATGTTACAATGCTTCAATAACATTCATTGTAATTATAAGTTGTAATAAATTTAATGATAAGATTAAGATACGCAGCAGTATTAAGTGTACTATGTAGCAGCTTAAAAATAAAGAGCTCGAGATAAAGATGCAGATCAAACAATAAGTGATATTGCTAAACACTAAAAACAATTGTATGTTGGGATGGTTTCAAACAAGAAAAAGATAAACAATAGCCAGAATATTATGCAATGGAATTCAGTAAGACACTGCTGGCTGTACAATCAGTAGTTTTACTGTCTCATATCACTACTAATAAACACCAATGTTTGGTCAGAATGTGAGGTGTAACCAAAACGATACCGCCCATTGCCCCATTGTTTCAAAATGATTTTTTCAAATTTGATTTCTTTTATTGAAAAGGTGAGACAGATACTGATTTCCAAGAGCAGTCAAAGAACGTACTTATGTACACTAGACAGTAATATTGATTCAAAAAACCACACCAATCTGCGAAAAATAAAAAGAACAGCCAATTTTCGCACTCCAGCATCTCTGCTTCCTGTTGGTTCAATGTTATACCTATTTGCATCCTTAAACAATCAAACCTATGCCATGATACATATTTAATTAATTTAGGCTTTTTTAATATGTTATATTTCATAACCCCAACAACACATTAAGTAAGCTTTATTATGGTACAGAGGCAAAGAATAAATTACTTCTCTTCATATTGTCATGTCAATAATGTGATAGGCTTATGGTAAGATATGAGATATCACACATATATTTTCCGATATCTCATATCTAACACTTAACCAAACAATAATATTATTTGTTCTTAACAAGGCTAACACATAAAAGCCAAAATCATTAACATCAACAGGCACAATATATAGGTAATGAAATACTTCTGCATCTAAAAAGTTAGGTAATAATATACTCCATGGTTCAAACTGTAAAATCATTCGAAGTATAACATAATCTGCAACATAATTTTAGGCAAATAAAAAAATCTTCTTCATTAGTTTAAGCTTTCTAGCCATTGATCCCCGGATTAACAAGTGTCATGCCAATTACAAAGAGTTAATTCACTGTGTTTCTAGGCACGAATGTCCCGTGTCAAGAGGCTATTTAATAGTCATGGGTTTTCTCATATTAAAAAAAATGTAGTTAATACCACAACAAAATGCTTATAGATAAATGACCACTTATGCCTTGAATTCTCGTGACTAAATAGGATAGCACCTCTACTAATAATTTAAAGTGTTACGTAGTACCATATATCTGACCGTTGGACAAGTGTGATTTCGTCGTTATATTAGCGAATATTCGTAATACTATTAGCACCAACATAATAACATAAGCAATTCTACATTTCTACTAAATTAAGGTTGAAATGCAAAACAATGATATGATATTCTTACTCCAGTCTTTATAATTCTTCGTGTTTGGTCGGTGATCGTCTCATAGAAACAGTCGAAACAGAAAAAACTTATAGAGACCGATGATCATTATAACGATAATATGACACAAAAAATGAAAATAAGAAAACTAACCATGTATGAGAGAAAACAAGCTCCCATTAGACTGATAATCATACACTAACAACCTCTCTTCTTTTGCTTCAAAATAACACCTTAAGGGCACCAAATTAGGGTGTCTAAGCGCGCCTACTGATTCCATGTGTTGCTGGAACACCTCTTTACCTGTACCCCCAATTCGACTCGAATCCAATCTCTTCACACAAACAATCAAACGATTATCAAGTACTGCTTTATATGTAGTACCAATAGTCCCTCTTCCTAACAATTCAGCTGATCCTCTCATCAATTGTTCTAAAGAATATAACTCAGTTTCACCCGCACAAAACACCAAACTCCCACTCTTCCCTACTGTCGCCACTGCAGCTGCCGCTGCTGCTGCTACCTTGATCATGCCTTCTTGTTGCGCGCTCCTCACTTTCTCCTCCATCTCCTCCTCTGTCCTCATCACCGCGGCTGCATCCGCATTCGCCGAATAGTCTGATGCCATTGCCGTTCTCTCAATACGACGGTCCTTCCTCTGCTTTCTTACTGCTAGAGCAAAACATGTGACTGAACCTATAAGTACCATTACTCCTACAATAAACCCCCATATTAGAGCCTTACTAGTATGACTATTTCGACTCGGTTTGGATAAGTCCACCCCTCGAAGTTGCGAGCTCTGCGTCCCGAGTCCTCCTGCCGCCTCCATTGGCGACGCAGATGATGCAGGGTCAGCCGCAGCAGGTCCGAAAAAATGAATTCTACTGCATTGCTTGTGCAGAATCTTCCCGCACAAACCCGGGTTATGATCATAACTAGACGGACTGAATTTAGATAACACAAAAGTCACCGGAATCGGACCCTTGAGATTATTGCTTGAAACATTGAAAACTGACAATGTAGACTGATTTAGTGCCGGAATCGGTCCCGAAAACCGGTTAAACACGAGGCGGAGGTAGTACAATCGGTCTAACCGAGCTAACCAAGTGGGTAACTCACCGGTGAGATTGTTATACGACAAATCAATGGTCCTAATCCGATGGAGCGTCACAATAGACGGCGGAAAAGACCCAGAAAAACGATTTTGGTGAAGAAATAAGGCCTTAAGATTAGTGAGACTCGAAAGATTTGGAATTAGTCCAACAAGCGAGTTGTTCTGTAGACTGAGAACTCGGAGTTGGTCTAATCGAGTTAGTGAGTCAGATGAAAATATGCCGCCAAGATTATACCCTTCAATCACGAGTCGAACAACTCTGTGTTTATAACATTGAACAGCTTGCCATTTGCAATGCGAAAAAGTGGTGTTAAACTCGAGCTGATTATGCAAATCAGCTTCCCTTTTGAATTAGTTTTTAGTCTATTTTATTTCACTTTCTTTACTTGTATAGTTTTATTTAATTTTTATTAGTTTAGTGTTTTTTATCTTATTTTATTTTACTTTATTTTACCTTTTGTTTTATTTTATTTTATTTTAACTCTTAGTAATACCCTCGTGTTTTTGGTGTTCAGGTTGATGCTCGATTTTCAAGTCCAAATCAGGTTCAAGGTCCGAGGAACCATCGGGATTTTCAAGAGGAGGAAGCTAAGCTCAAGGGAAGCTAGAAGAAGCATGATTCAGAAGAGGTTCGGCCGAACCTCCTGATGGTGTGGCCGAACCAAGGTGTGGCCGAACCTGCTCAGTGGTTCGGCCGAACGTTGAGGCAGGGGCAAGATGAAAATTGGCAGTTTTGCAGGAGTGGCCGAACTACAGGAGTTCGACCAGACCAGGATCAGGGAGGTTCGGCCGAACCTACCCTGTAGTCCGGCCGAACCTATCCTGTAGTCCGGCCGAACCTACCCTGTAGTCCGGCCGAACCTACCCTGTAGTCCGGCCGAACCTACCCTGTTGTTCGGTCGGACCTCTCCTTTTATCAGCTGGCTCTGTACGGACTATATAAGTCCCATCTTAAAACATTCAAGGAGGAATTCAATAACTATCTATTCTTCTCTCTAATTAGTTTTAGGTTAGGTTAGGATTAGTCTTCTTTGGTAGAGAGAGAAAGTGAGGTTTTCTTCATTAATGAACTTGGATTTTGAAGAAGGAGTTTGTTCAATCCTTTGTAGACCTTCATATTCAATTAATGAGCAATTTCTTACTCTCTTTCTTTACCTTTGTTCTTGATTTTGTTTATTTGCTTTTATTTTTCTTCTTTGCTTATTAATCATGTTGATGCTTATTGATTTGATGATTGATATTGTTTTCAACATGATTTGTGAGTAGTCATCTAGCCAAGGGTGTGGGGATGGTGTAGTTGCTAATTGTTCATGCTTTTAATGTTGGGGTTATGGTAATGGTGATTAAAGTCTTTGCATGCTTGATATTCTTTGGTCTTTCTTGCAAGTGCACATTGTTAGTTGATCAAGAGATGAGTCTTTACTAACAAGTAACGGAAGTTTACTTAGTTGAGATTCATTACTATCGATTGTTATTTAATAGAACCTCCTAGTATATGGTTCTAATGTGGAAACATAGAGGCTATGTTAGGAGAAGCCAATTGACCCCGGAAGGCGGCTAGATTGGATCCTTTACTTCGATATTCATGCATGCTTAGTTTTCCATTGCTTTGCTTCCGTGTTATTGCATGATCTAGTGACATCTTCACCTATCCATTTCCCTTGGTGCCTTAATGTTTTATTTCTTGTTTTAGCATTTTTAGACTTTAGTTTAGTTATCCCCTATTCCGGACTAGCTTAATTGTCGATAACATTTGGTGGTGTTTACCGTTCTCTGTGGTTCGACCCCTATGCTTGCCTTATACTCGTATTAGGTTTGTTTAGGTTGTATAAATTGTATTTGATCTAGGGATAGACAATTGACGACGCGTTTATCACCTTGTCATATTCTCATAGGTCGATCCAGTATGGTTCTAAACCATTACTTGTCCAAATGATTTATGACAATCATGTCCTTGTAGCACATGAAACGGTGCTATAAATCAAACTACACACTAATCTCAATCGGTCATTAATCGTCCATCGTTTAAATGACCTTGATTAGGGATAATTTTCGATTATAATATTCAATGTTCACTTAATAGGTGTTTCCTTACCAAGACTGGTCTTGATACCTTATTTTGAATATTCTCATAATCGAATGGACTCATTATTTAATCCTAAACCACAATTAAATAGCATAACGGAGTAATAAAATATTGCATGAAATTTTATGTTACTCCAAAACTTGAATGGTTTTCCTTATCGTCTTACATTAATTTTTCTCAAAATTAACTAAAACACTAAACAAGGAAATCAAAGCCAGTTTCTTACATGCTTGATTCCCATTGCCTCAACGTGCTTGTTGTGCTTTACTTGAGGCAAAGGTTTAGTAAGTGGATCGGCTACATTGTCATCCGTTCCAACTTTGCAAATTCTGATTTCACCATCTGATTTCCATTCTCGAATCATGTGAAATCGCCGCTTGACATGTTTGACCTTCTGATGTTCCCTAGGCTCTCTGGCCTGAGCAATAGCTCCATTGTTGTCACAATAGAGGGCTATTGGACCCTTTATAAAGGGTACAACATCAAGTTCACCAACGAACTTACGAATCCAAACAGCCTCCTTAGCTGCTTCAGCAGCTGCTAAGTATTCGGCTTCAGTTGTAGAATCTGCAGCTGTACTCTGCTTTGCGCTCTTCCAACTAAACGCCCCTCCATTTAGACAGAACCCATATCCAGATTGCGATTTGAAATCGTCTCTGTCTGTCTGGAAGCTTGCGTCGGTATAACCTTCCACAACTAAATCCTCTGCACCACCATACACCAGGAATTTATCTTTGTTCCTTTTCAGGTACTTTAGGATATTTTTGGCCGCAGTCCAATGCGCCTCTCCTAGGTCTGATTGGTAACGGCTCGTAGCACTCAAGGCATACGATACATCTGGCCTAGTACATATCATGGCATACATGATCGATCCAATAAGTGAAGCATATGGAATCTGATTCATTCTTACCCGCTCATAAAGTGTCTGTGGACACTGCTTCTTGCTTAGGGTTATGCCATGTGACATTGGCAGGTGACCTTTCTTGGCCTCCTCCATGCCAAATCGAGCAAGTACCTTATCAATATAAGTACTCTGACTCAATCCAATCATCCTTTTCGATCTATCCCTATAGATCTTGATGCCTAGTATGTACTGAGCCTCTCCCAAGTCTTTCATTGAGAAGCACTTTCCAAGCCAGGCCTTTACAGACTCTAACAACGGAATGCTGTTTCCAATGAGCAATATGTCATCGACATATAAGACTAGGAAGGCGATGTCACTCCCACTGACCTTCTTGTAAACACAAGATTCATCTGGATTCTTGATAAAACCAAACTTACTGATGGCTTCATCGAATCGCAGATTCCAACTTCTGCTTGCTTGCTTTAATCCATAAATGGACTTCTTAAGCTTACAAACTTTCCTAGCATTGTTTTGGTTGACAAAACCTTCAGGCTGTGTCATATACACAGTTTCTTCCAAATAACCATTAAGGAAGGCGGTTTTGACGTCCATCTGCCATATTTCATAATTGTAATATGTAGTAATCGCTAGGAGGATCCGAACAGATTTAAGCATTGCGACTGGTGAAAAGGTTTCTTGTAGGTTGCCGGTTCATCTCTCCGTAATCAGGATGTCCTGATTCTCGGTTAATACTAAACCAAGATATCTATCAGGTTGAGATCTCGGCCTCTGAGACCTACGTAGGGTAATGGATTGAGCATTTGCATTGTCGGTTCGACTTTGCACATTTTGATCATTTTGACCTGCGTCAACAGATGCTGTTTGAGCAATTTGACTGTCATTATGATTTTGTTGCTCATCCTCACGAACTTCGTCGAGTTCGATTTTCCTCCCACTTGTCATTTTGGAAAGGTGCTCCTTCTCCAAAAAGACACCATCGTGAGCAGCAAACACTTTGTTCTCCGATTTGTTGTAGAAGTAATACCCTTTGGTTTCTTTTGGGTAGCCCACAAAGTAAACCTTGTCAGATTTGGGATGAAGTTTGTCAGAAATCAATTTCTTGACATATGCTTCGCATCCCCATATCTTTAGAAAAGATAACCTGGGAGGTTTCTTCGTCCATAATTCATATGGAGTCTTTTCTACAGCTTTTGATGGAGCATGGTTCAGTGTTAGTGCAGCAGTTAGAAGTGCGTGTCCCCAGAAAGAGATAGGAAGATCACTAAGACCCATTGTTGATCGTACCATGTCTAACAAGGTCCGATTTCTCCTTTCGGATACTCCGTTCCATTGAGGAGTTCCTGGAGGTGTCAATTCTTAAAGTATACCCTTTTCTTTCAGATGGTCATCGAATTCTTGGCTCAAGTATTCACCACCTCGATCCGATCGAAGGGCTTTGATTTTCTTTCCAAGCTGATTTTCAACTTCACTCTGAAATTCTTTGAACTTTTCAAATGATTCAGATTTATGCGACATGAGGTAGACATAGCCATATCTACTATAGTCATCTGTGAAAGTGATGAAATATCGATGTCCATTTCTTGTGGTTGAGCTCATTGGTTCACATACATCGGTATGTATAAGACCCAATAAGTCACTTGCCCTTTCTCCCAACTTGGAGAATGGCTATTTAATCATCTTGCCTAATAGAAATCCCTCGCAATTCTCAAATGATTCTAAATCGAAAGAGTCAAGAACACCTTCTTGTAGAAGTTTCTTGATGCGTTTGATGTTGATGTGGCCAAGACGACAATGCCACAAGTAAGTCTGATTTGACTCTATGGTCTTAGCTCTTTTGGTATCATTATAAACAATTTGTCCAAAGACACAAACGTGTCATTCCATAAATATAAACAAGATGATATGTCTTGTGATCAAGTTCAAAATGACGTCCAACGCCACAAGATCAAAATATGGTAGATAAAACTAAACAAGTTTTAAATCTAGACAAAATATGAGATTACAAGCTTTCTTTGAAAGATTATCTTCTTCTTCCACTTGTGTACTCATATCCACTTGAAAAGCACCGCTCACTTTGTTCCTGAAACAGGAGCATATAGTGAGCCAATTTTCCGGTATCTAATACCTTATAAATGTCTTATGTTCAAGTGTAAAGATGATACTTGAGATTGAGGTTACTTTTCTTTTCGCCTTATCTTCTAGATACATGCTATATTCTCTTTTGTAGTGTCCGGGTCTACTACAATAGAAGCAGCGCATCTTAGCTTTGTTCTTGAACTCCTTCTTCTTTGGTCTTAGAGCAACCTTAGCCTTCTTGCAAGAATAGGTTTTCTGGAGCTCTTGAACAACTTCCATCAAGGAAAGTTTGTTCCACTTGGCCGTAAGTCGCATCTTTAATGCAACATACCCTGAATGGAGTGAGCTTTGTAGCATGAGAGCCGCTTGCTCATCGTCCACTGGTTTTCCAATTAGCTCCAGATGGGTGAATAGCCTTGTCATGTTGAGCACATGAGCTTGAAGTGGCATCCCGGGTCTAAGTCTTGCATTATTGACCTTAGCCCATACTTCTTGTCTCTCTTTCGTGAGACACCCATCTTGTGGTGGCTTGATCCTCATGTTCGAGAGTGACCTAGTCACATCTTCCACAAGTCCATCATAGTTGCCTCTGGTACTTTTGGTGACTCTCAAATTGACTACATCTTCTAGAGCTTTGAGCATCATGTTCGAAAAATAGTTGGAGAACTTCCCCTTCCATTGTACCGGGATGGAGTTTGCCATGAGTCTGGAAACTCTTTTACAATCCACACTCCATACCTCATGTGCCTCATCACTCATAATCCCCTTTGAGTAGAAACTCGGGATTTGAGTGTCCAGAATGTGCTCTAGGTAGCAATTTCGGAGGGTCTTTCGGAGTTCCTCTTCCCATTCCTTAAAGTTTACCAAGTTCAGAGAAATTGGCAACTTTTCGGGCAATTCCGGAAGCATAAGGTCGTTGACATTAGTTGAAGACATGATTCTACAATTGAAAGAATTTGAAATAAAAAACCATTCATTATGCTTAAATAAGATTGAATTCATGCATTTTAATCAAACTTATTTAAAACGTCTTATTCACACATTAAAGATTGTCCCCATTTTAGGTGAGAATAAGTCGATTCCAAGATCAAAAGAAACAAAGAGTGGTTAAGCATGCTTTGGCTTGTCTTAACACTCAATCTCCTAAGGTAAGCAACGCATTGCTAATGGCTCCAAGCCACTCTTGGTTGAATAAATCGTCGCATCCAATTCTCTCTAAACAATTTATTCACTTTGCCACGACATGTTAGGACTCCATCACTCATATCGTTGAGTATAACTAAAACCACCTTGCATACCCGGTATGCCTTACGTTCCTTGGAGAAGTAGTGATGCTTTGCTTTGGCGTAGCCCACCACTACCCTCGTTCGGTTGGTAAGTGTGTTTTGGAATGGCAAGTTTTACTCAATATTTTAGGGAACTAGGGTTTCTATGTTGGTTGATTTAAGTGAACTTAATTAATCATCTCAACATTCGAAATCCTAAACATGCATCTAACATATAATTCATATATATATAAACATAAATATATATCGAAAACATAAATAGAGATGCATTTGGCAACTAGCATGACCCCTTGAGATCTTCAAGTCTTCAAAAGGTCTTCATTTGCAACTTCATGGCTTTGTCTTCTAAGAACCCCGTCTTCAAGACTTGACCAAAATATTACAATTGCTAGTATCTACGATTAGGACTAATCTTAATATTAAGGTACAAAAATACTCAACGGTTCGCAGACCGTATTTAGATTTACAAAAATACATCACGGATCACAGTTCTTATTTTCTATCCTAATCGGGCCCCACTAGTTGCCATTTCATAAAACCTGTGAGAGATTTTTACATTCCATTCATCCATTCACTATCTGTGAATGGCCCATGCATTTTACAACGATAAAAAAAAAACAATGCATAAAACGCGCGAGAACTAGTAACTAATGTAGGTGGTTAATCCAATTAACACACCTAATTAAACTAGTCAAAGTTGTTTTAACCGGTTATGGAAATAACTAAGAGACGCTCCCACTAAATTCCGCATCCAACTTAATTAATCCAACTAATTAAGTCGGTGAACCCAAATATTTGCCAAAATTAATTTTGCAAATGTCGCTCAAAACCCGAGGCCTAGCCTCCAAAAATTTTAATTAAATAAACAAAATAATAATTAAAATAATCAAAACGACAATTTAAGCAAAATTACGAATTCCAAAATGTCTAAGTGCCTAGCACTAAGACTTGGAGTCCAAAAATACCCTTATTTACATATTAAGCAACGCTAAAATTAACTTTAAAATAGCATCGCCTTAATAACCCGGGGTTATTGTGCCAATTATGGGATTGTACGTACCGTACAACAAGCACGTAGTATGCCCATGCGCACCCCCGCAACACCAAGCATGCATGTGGGCTGCTTGTGCTCGCATGCGCCACGCCCAGCCCAGTCAAGCGTAGCAACACGCATAGCGCGCACAACCTTATGCTGCTGCTGCGCCATGCTGCTGCTTGCAGCTGGCTGGCGCGCTATGCTGCTGGCAGCGAGCAGCAGCCCACGCCCTTCCTCGCACACAATGACGCACAGCACCACGCACCTAAGAACGAAGCGCCCAGCAGCCTCGACAGCCACATATGGGTTGCGTGAACAGCCCAGCAGGCCGAGAGCTGGCTCGGGGCTCTTAGGCCTCGTGTTGCGTGCTAATGCTTCGAAAATTATCGATTTTTGTGTGTGACATTATAAATCAATTCTAAATTAATTTTAGAATTAATTTTGAGGAAAAATGAAAAATTACAAGTCCAACTTAAATAATTCATCCAAAAGCAATTAACCAAATTTATTTCCAAGAACCATTCTTTAATAAAATTGGTTTAACTTGGTGTAATAAAATAAATTAGGGCAATTCTCACTATTAATTTAATCACTTTAAATTAATCTTGAGATTTTGACAAAATAAAAGGGAGTTGGAAAAAATGAACATAAGTTCAATAAAGACTCCAACTTTAATACTTGTGACTCCATGAAAAATTATATCTTCCAATATGAAGATAAACCAATTTCAATCACAAGTTTTAAACTTTATGATTCCAATCAACTAAAAAATGATTAAATCAACAAAGTTTAACCAAAATTCATGGAATTTAGTAACTCAAAGTTTCAATCACTTATCATAAATAAAGATTGAATCTTTAGTACTTGGAAGAAACAAAGAATAACAATTTCACACTTAATGCAATCAATTTGCAATTATGTGAAAAATAAAACCAAATTTTCAAGCACCAATTACTACCAAGTAATCATGCTTAAAGTGGTCTAAAAATTGCATATAAATTAAGGAAAGAACCAAATACATAACCACCATAAATATGCAATCAATTTTCAAGGTTAGAAAGAATTAAAATTTTTCGTCAAAACAAAAAATCCCTCGAAAAATGCATTTCTGGTCGTTTTTTGGCTAAAAACCGAGTTCTTATAGGGAAAAAACCATTCCAGAACGCCTTTTCCACCCAAAATTCACTATTTTTGGGTCGAAATCTGGGTTCGGGAGCTGAAGACAGCTTTAATACGAGGTAAAAATTGGAAAAACGAGTTACTAATCTAATTAGCAACTTAAAACCAGAAAAATTAAGCCATAAAAACACCTTGAAAATATTATGATTTTAAAATAAACGAGCAAGGCTCCGATACCGCTGTTGGGGTTTGGTGAGTCCGACTCACCGAGGAAACAAACCCAAAAACAAGACCGCACTCGCAATAAATAAAACCATAAACATAATTAAATTAATCACAAGATTAAGATAAGCTAATTATTACCTTTGACGCGTGCTTCGCTCCAAAATGAGCTCTTACTTGAAAGCTACAAGTCCCGTTCACACAGAGACCTCCAACGAAGTCCAACCGCACCAACAAAACCGACTAGGTCCAATGTCTTGGGGTTAGCAAGACCCGACCAATAAAACGCGAGTAATTATATTGAGTTCAAAGGTTTTCACTAATTGTGATGCCTTTTTCAACACTTACTCAAGCATCATTCCCAATGCCCATACTTGGGTATTTATAGGAAATGATGGGAGTATCATTTACTCTCCCATCAATGTGGGATAGTATGATTTTTCCATTTTATTTTAAAGCTAAAATAAAATTAATAATAAAGCTAGTAATAAATCAACAAATGGCAAGCTCATGTGAGTGGTTAGGTGAGGACCACTTGGAGAAGGGGGGGGACCAAACTTGCTCACACTCCCTCTCCCATAACCGACCACCTCACTCCACACACACTCAAGGACCACAAGCCACATGGCACCCACCCTTGGGCACCAAGGCAGCCAAGGTGGGCTGCCATGTGCTGCAGTCCGTGGCAGCCACGCCCAGCAAGCCCAGCAGGCTCAGCACTCGCATGCGGGCTGCCAGGCGCTGCTGGCCAGCAAGCCCAACATGCTTGTGCGGGCTGCTACTAGCCTTGTGCCTTGGCCAGCGCTGCTAGGCAGCAAGCAATGGCCTAGCCATGCAGCTGCTAGCTGTGGCGAGCTGGCACACCTAGCGTGCTATCTGCTGCAGCTTGTTGCGGCATGGCTTACTAGCCATTGCGCGCACAAGGCTGTGCCTAGCATGCTAGCACGCACTAGGCAGCACCTAGCCTTGCGATGCTAGCATGGGTGCGCTAGCACGCACCAGCCAGCCTAGGCTCGGCTTGGTGCGCATGCTAGCCACTATGCTAGGCCATACGCCCTTAGCACTCGGTATGCTTGGGCATTCCGATGCTAGGGGTATTTTGGTCTTTTGTTGATTTATTACTATTTCTTGTCTCGTCTTTCACTATTTTTCGACTCGGCTTCCGACGCTCTAAGCTCGAATTTCCGACGTCTAATTAAATATTACTCGGTCGACTCATTAATTCCTTCCGAATAAATTCGTCGTTTCGGTTTGTTGAATGCTTGGGTGTGACCCGAAGGGTTCAGTCAAGATTAAGCTGTAATATTAATTATTCATTAATATTACTGATCGGAAGCGGCCTCCACCCAGGCATTCCGATCACTTGACCTCACTGAATATATTAGCTTTCTAATAATTTTGAACCCACTAACGGAATAGTACACTTGTTCGAAGGACACCATTCCTTTCACAACTTGACTTATATTGTTGGTAGTATTTTTGTGCTTAGAAGACGAAGAAGAAGGATGGTCGTTCTTCTTGTTTTTCCAAGTGTTATTATTGTTACTACCAGCAGTCTTTATTAGCTCATCCTCGATATTGATGTCGATGTCGTTTACAGCTTCGAAAGTGTTCAGTGGAAGAAATAGATGTTCCCTATATTTATGAGTCAGATTTTGAATAAAGAGGTAAACCATCTCTCTTTCTTTGGGTGGATCTACCAAGAGTGAAGCTGTTTCCCTCCACCTGTTCAGGTAAGCGGTGAAGCCTTCATTCTCTTTCTGTTTGAGAATGGAGAGTTCACGTTCAGAAGTTTTAGTTTGAATGTTACATTTGTAACGATTCATGAAACTGTCGGTGACATCTTGCCAAGTCGCAGTATGCTTGACATCTAAGGAATAAAACCATTGTTGGCAAGCATGTTCTAAGGAGAGAGGGAACACCGTAGGGAAGAGTGTTACGTTCAATCCCAATAAGAGCCATGGTTGCAGAGAACGCCTTCAAATGGAATATTGGATTGTCAGTAAGCTTGAACTTTGGAATATCAGCAGTGGAGAACTTTTCAGGGAGTCTATCCTTCACATCCAAAGGAGTGGGAGGCCGTTCCACATAAGTGAAATCCTTAGAGATCTTACTCATTTGTTCCTTCAGTTTGTCAAGGGTGGAAACAATGACCTTGTTTTGTTCCATGGTAGTGACCCTAGTGGTAAGGGTTTGCATCATGGAAGACAGTGCCTCAATGGATTTGTTGATGTTCTCAATGTCTTCTTTAGTGGCCATTGAAAGGTGATGAGTAACGGAGATGGCAAAGTTCTCTTTGAACGCCTATTAGATCTGAGAGATTGTTGTGGTAACGGCTCGAACCGTATTGATCTATCCCTGTTCCTTGACCAAGTACTGTGAAATAAAATAATTCACTTAATTGTTTGACTCATTGCTCAAGATAGGAAAGGAAGGAAAAAAAAAATAGACATTTGAAAACAGGTGAGAAAACTCCACTCATTTTTTATTATGACGAAAAAAGCGTGCATGAACCTAATATACGATCATAAACGACCTGGTGCACGACTCGAGTCGGAACATAAAGAAAGTGTGTGGACTATACTTGACTCGTGAGTGACTAAGTGATGTTATAAGACTCGTGGTATGATCGTATGGCTAGACATGTGAACAATAACAAAAATGACTGACGCGAGGACCAAATTAACATAGAAGACTTGACTGACGCTTTCTTTTTTTTTTTGGAAATTCCACCGTGTCACGGTGGAAATTTGCAGTGACACGGTAGAGTTTCCCGTGGCGTGGCAGCCCCCTCTTTTTTTTTTCTTCTGCAGGTCAACCGCGCCACGGTGGACCGTGCCGTGACACGGTGGACAGTCCCGTGTCAAGTCAACCATTCCCGTGCCACGGTGGATGCTGACGAGGCACAGGAAATTTTTGTTTTTTGCAGGTCCACCGTGCCACGGTGGACAGTCCCGTGTCGCGGCAACCATTCCCGTGCCACGGTGGATGCTGACGTGGCACGGGAATTTTTTTTTTTTTTTTGCAGGTCCACCGTGCCACGGTGGACTGTGCCGTGACACGGTTGACAGTCTCGTGTCGCGGCAACCATTCCCGTGCCACGGTGGATGCTGACGTGGCACAAGCATTTTTTTTTTTTTTTTTAAATCTGGGGATAAAAATAACGGAACTACAGTAAAAGGGGCTAACCAAAAGATAAACAAGCCACCACTTAAGCTTACAGCATCTACGCCACAATAACCTAAGAAAGGAATAGATGCTTAATTGTGGACAACACTATTTACATCAACCATGGTTTCCACTAAAAACATGACATCCAAATGCTTAGAGCGGACTGAAGAACTAAGATACGGAACTTTAGGGGAGTCCGCCTGACCAAGACCCCTACAGTTCCAAGCGGCTATCCTCATGCTGACCTTGGTGGCTTTGAGGGGGGAGCCACCGAACCCACATTCGCAAACACAGAAGTACAAACTAAACAATCCTGACCCTTTCTCTTTTTAATGGGTAAAAAGCATAGTAGACAACCAGAAGAACCCGAACTAATAGCTGTAGAAACCAGCCGACGCGGAGCCGGAGGAACAACTAAAGAAGCATTTCGCTTTATTGGACATACACTTCGAACCCGCTTCATTGGAACCTGACCCTTCTACTTACTGTGTCCAAATAGAGATTGACAACTGCCCTGAACTGTACCATACCTGTTCGCCAAAGGCTGATCCTTAGATTTATCCCATTCTAAGTGTAGGATAATTGATGGTGATTCTTTTGACACCCTGGTCTCTCCGCCGACTGTTGATACTTTGTTTGTTGTTGAAATTTTTCTAAATGAAGTTACCATTTGGTTAGTGAACGGAGAATGAGAAGATTTATATGAGTTAACAACATCCAAGGTACTTAACGGTATTTAGAGATTTTGAACTTTGAAATACCTCAATTACATCCTATAGGGAATATTCAAGCATTATCCTAAACTTGAACCCAATTGTGATCATACACTTAAGCATGGTGGCGTCCAAAGGGAATGAAGCTAGAGCAAAAGAGTCGCCAACAAGTTTTAAGAACTTGTAAACCGTTCATAGGGTGAAGGTTACACTCCTTAACGATCCAGGAGATCGTTAATTCCAATAGGTCTGGAACCATGACTGGACGTTCAGGGATGAAGGTACAAATCCAACCTAAAAGAGATTGAACCTGCCCTTATAATACGCCTCTACTTTATTCTTGTCGTATTCATGTGCGCTTTCTGACTAACATGCAATCAATAGGATTAACCCTAAACCTGTTTAATTTATGTTAATTAAATATTAATGCACAAATAAACTTATTATTGGAGATCACTTGACTTATAATCAAATTAACCCTACACAAGATTATTAATTATCTTATTAAGTGTGATTACAAGTACCAATTCCCTTTAAATATGCGTAAAAGGCGTGATCAAGCAATAACAATATAATATCAAGCAACATAACAATGATAATAAATTATCATAATAATAATCATGACAATAATCATAAAAATAATAATCATATTAAAGCATAATAATAGCAAGATCCTAGGCATGATACTAACAAGATTAATAACAAACCCTAGCATGTCACTAAACAATAATTTCAAATATTTAGCCCTAACATGATACTAACATGATATTAGGAAAGAAAGTAGGAAGCATTGCAGAAATCACAATAGTCATATTTGATATCATAATCTTTTCCCTAAACATGATACTAGGAAGATTAAAACACCCTAACATGACCCTAGGATTCATAATAACAACCTAGACATGATTTCTATATCATATCAATAAATCAATTAAAGTACTTACTTGGATGCCTCGTATCTCTTTCTTTCACGTCTAAGGCGACGACAACTTCGAACTATGCTAGGTGTGTCTAGATCTTGCGAATGCAAAACTTTTTATGAGAAAAGATAGTTTAGAAAAGAGAGAGAGAGAAGAGAGTAATCAAGAATTTCTTGATGAGAGTTGGTGAGAAGAATTGAGAATTGAGAAGAATTGATAAGAATTGAGAATTGATAGTTGAAAACGGAGGTTTTAGGAGGCTATTTATAGAAAATCAGCCGGATATGATTAAAAAGAATCAGAGTTTCAAAAAGAATAAAACACGACTACAGCGCCAAACACGCGCCTTTTGCCAAACGATAGAGCTGTCCCAAATGTTGTGAGTGTCGCAAGACGCCAGGTTTGTCGCCAGGCGACAGAGCTGTCGTATGCCACTGCAATTAATTTTCTACGCGTTTTCTTATTTTGATAAAATTTTAGCGTACGAGAGGGTAAAACTGTATTTTCCTTAAAAACACTTCTTTTATTCTAAATAAAACTCTTAAAAGTCAACTAAAGTCAATTTATCAATGCCAATTAAATTAGGATTCAAAAGAACATTCTAGAAGATTCTAGAAGACTATAATCAATCTTAAGCACATTAGGAATGATAAATCAATAATAGGCCCTCCTCTAGATCATTAGGCCGCATATAATGATCAAACTATGCCCACTTCAGAAATTTGGCCATAACTTCCTCATTATTCATCGGAATTGAGCTTATAATATATCGTTGGAAAGCTCTTTTCAAACCTGACCCAACTACACCATTATTGTACCTCGACCAAAAAAAACTGGGTTGGTTGTTTTCTTAAAATAGGTTTTCAAAAACAGAGAGAAAGAAAAGAAATAAATACTAACCGCAACACTAGACTTTCCACAGTTTCACTTCATTCGATTATGCTTCGACGTGAAAAGTACTCATCACTGGGTTGGTTTGGGAGAGACACAAATGGATGTCTATAGAAGCCCCTACTTTGACTGAGTTTGATGAAACACAAGTTTCTAAAACAAAAGTCAAAGTACCGATAGGAACGGATAATGATTCAGAACGTTTTGCGATCCTAAATCACTCTTGTAACGCCGATACCTGCAAACTAGTGTTAATTAAACAGATTAGAGAGTTAAGAAATGCAAATCTTGCACCGTCGAGCACACGTCTCTGGGAGTAATAATTATGCTGCTGCATTTGCTGTCGTGACAACCTTCCACAATCTAGTGAACACCATCTTGCTGTTTTGATGTTCACTCGTCTCTGAACAGTAGAGCTTTTTGCTATGTCCACTCGTCTCTAAACAAAAGAGCTTTGATGTGATATGCCCACGCGTCTATGAGCAAATGAGCTTTTTTCTTGAATCATAGTGATCTTCCCAATCATAGCAAAAGTCGTCGAAGACCGCCTCATACAAACTGATCTTCTCAAATCTCGGTGACAGCCTCCACAATCTTATCAAATGCCGTCGAAGACCGCCCATCTCGTGATATCTTCTCAAATCTTGATGCAACCTCCACAATCTTAGCAAATGCCAATAAAGACCACCCATCTCGTGCTATCTTCTCAAATCTTGGTGACAACCTCCACAATCTTAGCGAATGTTGTCGAAAATCGCCCATATCGTGTTATCTTCTCAAATCCAGTGATAACTTCCACAATCCTAGCGAAAGCTATCAAAGACTGCTTCTTCTTGAATCGTTCTTTTCTCAAATCAAATAATAACCTCCACAATCATAGTGAAAGCTATCGAAGGTCGCTTCATCTCAAACCGTCCTTCTCAAATCCAAGCGAGAGACTTTTTTTTTTTTAAAATCTTAAAGACCACTCTGTTGAAAGTTTCGTCATCTTAAATCTTCAAATCAACCCTTCCATCTTTGGAAAATCTTTTTCAAGAACCATATCTGCGATTCTTAAAGGCTTCAAATTTATTTGTGAAAATCTTCCATCCTAGGAATTCTTTGTGAACCATTATGTCGGTGCTTTTACTGTTTGTGAACCATTATGTCGGTGCCCTTACTATGAGCCAATGTTTAGGCACTTTAAGATAAGTGAGACGATCTTTTGTCAGGTCGGTCACTTATTTGCGATTGTAATTAAGCCGACTACTTAATCATGTCAAATTGCTTATAGGGGCTAACTAGCGTACCAAGGAACCTAAAATTGTTGTATGAGGTCCGCATAATCCAATATAGGGGCCACGCATTGTGTCGCCACACCAGCGCTCGCTGGAATTATCTAGCGCCGCGCTTTGCTTCTGTCGCCAGGCGACAGCTTTGTCGTCTGGCGCTGGAGTCGGGTCTTCCCTATTTTTCCCTTGCTGTTACGGTTCGTTGCTCGGTTTCGCTTAGAAATTTTGAACTTGGTCGTTTCCTTTCAACAAAATACTCTCAAATCTTTTGTAAATTGAAGTTATTCATCTCCAATTTACTAATCCATGTAATTTTTCTCAAACTCCTTTCATCTTGGAAGAGTCCCATACGGCGTATTCACCATTTTTTGAAAAAATTCGGGAATGTTCTTGCTTTCTAGGATGCACCTGCATTTAAATCTTTGACTATAGGACTTTGCTCATCTCTTTAATTATCTTAGGGTTGACCTAAGGCTTAGCGTTGCTTGACTCATTGACTTGACATGACTCAAGGTATAAACCTGACTCAATGATGAGTCACTTCGTGTGACCCATGTGTGCATAGTGTTGACTCAATGTGATAACACGACATGGCTCAATGTGTACATGACTCGCATGTGCATTGTAATGTTATCGCGCGACACAAAAATGCAAAAAAGTAAAAAAACTTCGTCATTTTTGTGGAGGGTACCGACTTTAATTCGAAAAATAAAGACGAAAAAAAGAAAGAAACGAAGTTTTTGAAGGTTCATGTTGAATGAGCTTAGTCAAAAGTTTTTCAAGGATTAATTCATCCTAGGCTATCTCAATTGTTGACTCCATGATAAAAGTATTTGGGTAACTTAGGCACAAAGGCTAAGCACTTTGTACTTTGTGATGTAATGATGATTGATGTTGATATTACAAGGCATGATTCAACGTTGTGTTAAGATTACATGACAAATGGTTCCTAAAAGAAGTTTATTTGGTCATGTATATGTGATGTGTGTGATAGTGACACTAAGGTTAGGCCGAAAAGGCTAAGTGTGTAGAAAAGTATATTGAAAAGAGTCAAATGATGGTGACTCTTGGGCTAGGTAAGCTAATGATGTAGGGATCAAGCCCCCAAGTCTAGCTTCAAGTAGATAGGAACGAGCATAGGAGATCCCTTGATATGGTCATGATGTGGGAATGTGAATGTGAATGCATTTTTATTACGGCCGCACCTCGATGTGAGGTTGACTACGTATCCATTAGGAATCAGGCCAAACGTAGCTCTAGCCGAACCTCGCACAAATGTATATACCAAAAAAAGGTGTAGACGCCCATTTGTGTCTCCCCAAAACCAAACCCAGTGATGAGTACCTTTCGCGTCGAATCATATTCGAATGAAGTGAAAGTGTGGAAAGTTTAGTGTTGCGGATAGTTTTAATTTCTTTTCTCTTCTCTCTGTTTTTGAAAACTTATGTTAAGAAAACAGCCAGTCCAGTTTTGTTAGTTCATGATATGGGTCCAATAGTAGTGTAGTTGGATGGGGCTTGACAAGAGCTTTCCAACGATATATTATAAGCCCAATTCCGATGAATATTGAGGAAGTTATGGCCAAATTACTGAACTAGGCCCGGTTTGAGCCTTATATGCGGCCCAATGATCTAGGGGAGGGCCTAATATGGATTTATAATTCCTAATGCAATTAGGAATGGTTTTAGTCTTCTAAATTCTTCTACAAGGTTCTTTTCATTCCTAATTCAATTAGCATTGATAAATTGACTTTTGTTGACTTTTTAGAGTTTTAATTAAAATCAAAGAGCATTTTTTAGGGAAATATGATTTTATCCTCCTGTACGACAATTTTTATCTAATTTTCAGAAAACGCGTGATAATCTGAATCAGCGCCAAACGCCAGCTGTAGCGCCTGGCGCCAGCGTTGGCGCCAATGGCCAGCGTTGGCGCTGGTTCAATTTTTCGTGCGCCAGACTCTGTTTTGATATTTTATCTTTTTGGCTGATTTTCTCTATAAATTACGTCATAAAAGTTCCGTTTTCAATAACCAGTTTTAATCAATAACCAGTTTTCTCTTTTCTACCAATTCTCATCAAGATTTTCTTGATTACTTTCTCTCTCTCTTTTCTAAACTAGCCTTTTACATACAAAATTCCGCATTCATTAGATCTAGAAACACCTAGCCATATTCGAAGTTGCCTTTGCCCTAGACGTGATAGGTTTAATTTCTGAGGGTTTGGTCCCAAATCTCTATTTCCATTATTTAATTTAATTGTTTTGTTTTTTATTTTCCTTGAAGTTACTAACGTGTGTATTTTGTTATTAGAAAGAGGTACGAGGCATCAAAGTAAGTACTTTAATGGTTTTTATTGATGTTATGATATAGAGTTCATGCTTAGATTGTTAGTTTGATTCCTAGTATCATGTCTAGGGTAACTTTAATATCAAGTATGATTAAAAGTATGATGCTTCCTATGTTCTTTCTAACATTTATGATTGTTAGTATCATGTTAGGGTTGAAGTTTTGATTTTTATTGCTTAGTGACATGCTAGGGTTTGTTATTAATCTTGTTAGCATCATGCCTAGGATCTTGCTATTATTATGCTTTAACATTATTATGATTATTTTTATGATTTATTATTATGATTATTATAATTATTATTGTTATGATGATTATTTTTTATTATGATTGTCATGATTATTTTAATTATTATTATGTTGCTTGATTTTTATTGTTATTGCTTGATCACACCCTTTGTGCATGTTTAAAGGGAATTTGGTACTTGTAATCACGCTTAATAAGATAATTAATAATCTTGTTTAGGGTTAATTTGATTATAATTCAAGTGATCGCCAAAAAAAAGTTTATTTGTGCATTAATAGTCAACAAACATAGATAAACAGGTTTAGGGGTAATCCTGTTGATTGCATGTTAGTCAAAAAACGTACATGAATACGATCAGAATAAAGTAGGGGCCTATTATTAGGACAGGTTCAATCTCTTTCAGGTTAGATTTGTGCCTTCATCCCCGAACCCTTATTTGGTTCAAGATCTTATGGAGTTGACGATCTCTTAGATCGTTAAGGGGTGTAACCTTCACCTCGTGAACGGTTTACAAGTTCCTAAAAAACTTGTTGGCGACTCTTTTGCTCTATCTTCCTTCCCTTTGGACGCCACCGTACTTAAGTGTATGATCATAGTGGGGTTCAAGCTAGGGGATTAACGCTTGAAATTATTCCCTACAAAAGGTCTTTTTAAGGGTTGTAACTTGGTTAGGCTAAAGATTGAAGAAGAAGGGGATAAAAGGTTCAAGACCCTAGAAAAGCCCCCAAGGGGTGCAACTTTGCTTTTGAATATTTGTATTTTCATGCTTGAGGTTTCTCACTCTTTTTTAGCTCTTTTTTTTTTTTTGCTTTATTTATTTTATTTTTATAAGTTTTAGCAATCCCAATCATGTGGTCTATCAATCACTTAGCATTCATGTTTCTCAGGCACGGTACCGAGCACTCGATAAGAGACGCAATTTTTTTTTTTTTTTTTTTTTTTTTTCTTTTTTTTTTTTTGCAATGCAATGATCATATGCAAGAAAATAAATGATAATTTTTATTAAAGGAAAAAAGAAAAGTCTTACAAAGTAAAACTAAGGGGAATAAAAAGTTGCCTATGCTAGACTTATTGGGGAAAGGGTAAATAAAAGAAATAGAAGAGAGGAGGTCACGAAATCTTGTCGTTGAAGCTCGCCTTTTATCTTGTGTTGTTTGCTTTATCCTCACTTGCTCTTCTTGCTAGATGGAGGCATGAGAAGCTTGTCATTATCGACCAAATGTTGGATAGCCTCCTTTAGCTTCCAACAGCTCTCAGTAGTATTACCCCTACCTTGATGATATTTACAATGTACATCTGGATTCCAACTAGGCAATCTCTTTTCAGGTGCGGGATCTTGAATAGGTCCAATGGGAGTAATGAGTCCTTTAGCATGGAGTCGATCGAAGGCAGTATCGTAGCTCATCACAATGGGGGTAAGGTGTTTCCTTAGTTGCTTCTTAGATCCTTGGTTATCCATGGCTAAAACTTCACTGAGATCAAAGGTACTAACATTGTTACTAGAGTGGGGGTTTTCGGAAGAAGAAGGATTTTCGTTCTTTTTTCCTTTCCAGCCACTGTGATTACTATTGTTAGTAGCTTTTTTTTTTTGCGAGGTCATCTTCGATCTCGATGCCTATGTCATAGACAGCTTTGAAAGTATTCAAGTTGTGTTGATATTTTAAGTGCTTTGAATACGTTTCTTGGAGATTCTTGATAAACATCCTAACAAATTCTTTTTCTGTGGGAACCTCAATCATCTTATCGGAAGTTTCCCTCCACTTATTGAAGAAAGAAGTAAAGCCTTCATTCTCTTTTTGTCTTAGCATCTCAAGTTATCTATAGTCGGTTTCGACTTGAATATTGCATTTATACCTATCAATGAAAGCGTTTACTATCGATTCCCAGGTAGAGGTTTTCTCTTTGTCAAGGGAGAAGAACCATTGTTGGTAAACGGTTTCAAGAGATAAGGAAAACAAGGAATGAAAGACTTTCATGTCAATCCCCTTAATGTTCATTATAGTTTCAAAGGATCTTAAGTGGAGATAAGGATTATCTATTGCCTTGAATTTAGGGATGTCAGTGGCATTGAACTTCTGCGGAAGAAGCCCCTTGTCCACCGAGACCCCTTGTGAGCTAATGCCCTGGAATTTATAGTCATTGGATATCTTGCTCAAACTCTCTTGCATGAGCTCCATTTGTTGTTGTTTCACAGGGTCATTGATTTGAAGGGTTAAAGCCTTTAACACCTCAGTCACGTCTACCATTTGCTTCTTAAGCTCATTGACTTCTTCTTGATTTGCCATTAGATCTTAGCTTTTCTTTTTCAACCAACCGGTTTATCAATAAGATGAACTTAAACAAAGCTGTTGTCTTTGATTAATCGCCCTTCTCTCCTTGACCAAGTACTGTAAAAACAAATAATGCACAATTAGGCAAGTATGCATAATATGATGCAATGAGTTTGCAACATAACCATGGCTCTAGTACTATAAAGTTCGGGATATGGGTTAGTCAAAGAGGGTTCATGGTTACTTGTCCGGATGCACCGCACGTAAGCCTTACCGTTGGAAGGGTTGGAGCGAGTGGATGGGACACCGCAAGTTAAAAAACTCGCTTCCATGGTTTGATGAATTCAACATTCTCGGATATACCCTTTGTTGCAAAGAGCGTTCAATCAGGTAGATGGAGCATGAATTCCCAGAGGGTTATGTCCATATGTAGAACACATATGGGTTTCAGAAAAGTGAGAAAAACTCAATCAGGAAGTAGAATTGAGCAAACAGTGCTAAAAACTGGTCAAAATTAGAACGCATATTTCTGGCTCGGTATTGGAAGAACTTGGTGCCAGCTAACAAAGGTCGTCGCCGCAATATGGCTCTGTCTCCTTGCGTCAGAAACGTTGCCTCGCGACAGAGTCATATCGTTGGCGACAAACTCTGTTTTCAGAGGCCATTTCCTACATGCCTCAACAGCTTTCTGTGTTCGATAAAATTTTCCAGTTTCGCAGCATTATTTCGATCCTAGTTGTGAAAGATATTCCCCAAATTTCCTACGTGTAAAAATCCTATGTTTTTAACTCATTACGGATGGTCTTTCCAATGAGATCTTTTTTATGTATATGACAATATTGTTAATCAAAATTACGCACATGAAATACTTATAACTTTTCGAGTCTCATCCATTCATTCTAAATCATTGCCAAAATAAATTTTAGGAATTAAAATAGAAATCCTCCCTAGTGGAGTCGCCAAAAAATTGTAAGGAATATTCAAGTATTACCCTAAACTTAAACCCCAATTTGATCATACACTTAAGCATGGTGGCATCCAAAGGGAAGGATGCTAGAGCAAAAGAGTCGCCAACAAGTTTTAGGAACTTGTGATTCGTTCACAGGGTGAAGGTTGCACTCCTAAACGATCAAGGAGATCGTTAACTCCAATAGGTCTGGAACCATGACTGGAAGTTTGGGGATGAAGGTACAAATCCAACCTAAAAGAGAATGAACCTGGCCTAATAATAGGCCTCTACTTTATTCTTCTCGTATTCATGTGCGCTTTCGGACTAACATGTAATCAATATGATTAACCCTAAACCTGTTTAATCGATGTTGGTTAAATATTAATGCACAAATAGCTCTATTATTGGCGATCACTTGAATTATAATCAAATTAACCCTACACAAGATTATTAATTATCTTATGAAGCGTGATTACAAGTACCAATTCCCTTTAAACATGCGTAAAAGGCGTGATCAAGAAATAACAATATAATATTAAGAAACATAACAATCATAATAAATTATCAGAATAATAATCATGGCAATAATCATAAAAATAATAATCAGATTATAGCATAATAATAGCAAGATCCTCGGTATGATACTAACACGATTAATAACAAACTCTATCATGTCACTAAACAATAAAAATCAAATATTTAACCCTAACATAACACTAACATGATATTAGGAAAGAAAGTAGGAAGCATTGCAGAAATCACAATTGTCATATTTTATATCATAACCTTTTCCCTAAACATGATACTAGGAAGATCAAAACACCCTATCATGACACTAGGAATCATAATAGCAACCTAGACATGATTTCTATATCATAATATCAATAAATCAATTGCACTTACTTGGATGCCTCGTATCTCTTTCTTTCACGTCTAAGGCGAAGGCAACTTCGAACTATGATAAGTGTGTCTAGATCTTGCGAATGCGGAGTTTTGTATGAGAAAAGCTAGTTTAGAAAAGAGATAGATAGAAGAGAGTAATCAAGAATTTCTTGATGAGAGTTGGTGAGAAGAATTGAGAATTGATAAGAATTGATAAGAATTGAGAATTGATAAGAATTGATAAGAATTGAGAATTGATAATTGAAAACGGAGGTTTTAGGAGGCTATTTATGGAGAAAATCAGCCGGATATGATAAAAAAGAATCAGAGTTTCGAAAAGAATAAAACACGACTACAACACCAAACACGCGCCTCTAGCCAAACGATAGAGTTGTCGCCAGACGCTGCGTGTGTCGCCAGACGCCAGAGGCGACAAAGCTGTCGTATGGCGCTTCAATTAATTTTCCACGCATTTTCTTATTTTGATAAAATTTAAGCGTACGAAAGGGTAAAACTGTATTTTCCTTAAAAACACTTCTTTTATTCTAAATAAAACTCTTTAATATCAACTAAAGTCAATTTATCAATGCTAATTAAATTAGGATTCAAAAGAACATTCTAGAAGATTTTAGAAGACTATAATCAATCCTAATCACATTAGGAATGATAAATCAATAATAGGCCCTCCTCTAGATCATTAGGCCGCATGTAAAGATCAAACTAGGCCTAGTTCAGTAATTGGGCCATAACTTCCTCATTATTCATCGGAATTGGGCTTATAATATATCGTTGGAAAACTCTTTTCAAACCCGACCCAACTACACCATTATTGGACCCTTGCCATGGACCAAACCAAACTGGATTGGATGTTTCCTTAAAATAGGTTTTCAAAAACAGAGAGAAAGAAAAGAAATAAAAACTACCCGCAACACTAGACTTTCCACACTTTCACTTCATTAAATTATGATTCGACGTGAAAGGTACTCATCATTGGGTTTGGTTTTGGGGAGACACAAATGGGTGTCTACACATCCCTTAAATTAGATAAAAAAAAAATCATGTGATAACTAATTTAGGTCTTGTAACACACACGAATATTTTCAATATCACAAATTTTTGTATGTGGCTGGCCACACGGTGTGGCCAACAACAATTTTATTTTATTTTTTTTAAAAATACCACAACTTTTCTCTCCACTTTTCTTACCTTCTTCTCCAAGCCAAATCGCTCATCACCAACAACCATATTTCTACTCTACCTATTTTTCTCTCTCCTCTTTTCTTAGCTTCTTCTTCAAGCCAAACCACACATCACCAACATCCATATCTCTACTCCACCTATTTTCTCTTTCGTCTTTGCCAAATTGTTGCACTTAAAGCCCGCAATTGTAGAAATTGGGTGTTAAATTGCTGTGAAAAATTGTGATTAATTATCCTTAAGATCATCAACAACATTTGAAGTAGTGAAATCGTTGAGAACCAAAGAAATGTGAGCACGTTTTCTTCGTGGAATCTTAGATCGAACATTCTACGTCAAAAATTTTAGGGTGTTACTAGTTTGGTAAGGGGTACTTGTAGGTGTTACTGGTTCGATAAGGTGCTACATGTAGGGTGTTACTGGTTTGGTCAGGGTGTTACTGGTTTGGTTAGGGATTACTTGTAGGGTGCTATTGCTTTTGTCAAGGGTTACTTGTAGGGTGATACTGGTTTTGTTACGGGTTACTTGTAGGGTGTTACTAGTTTTGCTCAAGGGTTACTTGTAGGGTGTTACTGGTTTGGTTAAGGATTACTTGTAGGGTGTTACTAGTAGTGCTCAAGGGTTACTTCTAGGATGTTACTGGTTTGGTATGGGGCTTACAAGCAACCGTTGAATAAGTAACAAGTAACCCTTGAATAAGTAATTCATACAAGTAACCTTTAAAGTAACTCATAAAGTAACTCCTGAATAAGTAACTCATACAAGTAACCCTTGAATAAATAACTCATATAAGTAACCCTTGAATTAACCCATACAAGTAACCCCTGAAAAAAATAATACAAGTAACCCTGAAAAAAAAATATACAAGTAAATCTTGAAAACAAAATACAAGTAAACCCCTGAAAAAAATAATACAAGTAACCCCTAATAAAATACAAGTAAATCTTGAAAAAAAAAATACAAGTAACCCTTGAAAAAAAAATACAAATAACACTTGAAAAAAAAATACAAGCAACCCCTGAATAAGTAATCCATACAAGTAACCCCTGAAAAAAAAAATACAAGTAAACCCTAAAAAAAATACAAGTAACCCCTGAATAAATAATCCATACAAGAAATCCTTGAAAAAAAAATACAAGTAACCCCTGAAAAAAAAATACAAGTCATGGAAAAAAAAATACAAGTAACCCCTGAAAAAAAAAATACAAGTAACCCTGACAAAACTAATAATCTGGTTATGTGAGTGAATAGTAACCCCGTTATATGCGCGTAATTCGTTATTTTTACTGACTTGGCAGCAGGCCACACGGTGTGATAAAAAAATCATGTGATAACTAATTTAGGTCTTGTAACAAGCACGAATTTTTTCAATATTAAGGAGAAAAATTTATGATGAATAATTCAACATTTGATTCAAAATCTTAAAATAGTAGTCACACCTTGGATTATTCCTAAATATTCTAACCTTTGCACTCCTTTTTTTCCTAGCAATCCTTTGCGATTAGAAATCTATTGAAAAAGTCAAGGTTATTTTTGTTGACCTCTAGGCTTCTGTTTTCCCTCCAAAATGAACCATGTTGGCAATCAATTGAAATTTGTTAAATACTTGAAAAAAATTTGTAGTCAATTGTTTTTTTTTTTAATTTTTTCTTTTATTTTAAGAACTACGTTGACTTACATGCGACGTAATTTTTTTTTTTCTTACAAGTTTCATTCCATGAATTAGTGGAATTGTGTGTTAGAATTGTCCCTATCTATGCTAGGCATATTCTGGTAAGTCCAAGCAAACATATTGATGAATTCGACAAGCAATGAGTTCTTCTCGTTCTTAAGGATTTAGAGTTAGTCCAATTTTAATCTCTTTGGGAGTGAAGTCAATCATTAGATAGATTAATAGCATCTATGTCCTCAATTATCGAAGTTTTATTCTCATGTTCTTTCATTATTATGTTGATTAGGTTAGAAATCTTGATCGAGGTTAGGGCTATGACTTAAGTCGTAATTAAAAAAACATATTAACCTCTCTAATCATTACATAAAAAAGAGACAAGTCAGCCCCGACCTTACTAGGAAAACTAGATTGACTACTAGAAGACTTTACAGGACTAGAAGAATATGTACTAGAAGATACTATTCGAGGAGACTCAAACGTGGAAGAAAGGACAACCTTAAGAGAATTCGAAAATTCTACTATGGTCCACTTTATTTGGACCATCACTATACTAAATTATCATTGGCCGATTTTTTATTTATTTTTTTACCTTGGTCAAACCTTATTTTTAGTTATTTCTTTTTTTAAATCTTTTTTTATTTTCCCAAATTTGATTACTGAATATACAAAAATCATTTTAATTACATTTTCGAAATTTAATTATTAAAATCCGATTTTAATAAAATAAAAAAAAAACGATTAAATTAAAAAAATCAAAATAAAAAAATTATTCATCATTGTTCTTCATAGTTCATCAATGTTCTTCAAGTTTTTTAATTCATGGATGAGTTTAAACACCAACACATGACCCAAGTTCATTAAATTCACTCGCGCATCGAAAGCAAATAACAATATGGACCGATTTAAAAATCAAATGCGAAATTTTAAGATATCAAAAAGTTGTAGTCGTTGCGAATTTCGGCACGATTTAAATCCCTAAATAATAGGTTTGGATTGTATTAAATCAGTCAACGTTTGCAAAAACGGTGATTTTATGTAATCGAAATAACAATTTTTAAGTTTTACGATAATCGGGGTTTGTCATGAACATCTGAAAAAGAAATCGCATCATTATTTTTTCGAAACCTTGTTTGATCCAAAAAAAGGGAAATCGAAATTGAAATCTTGTTTGTGTAAAATGTTTTACCCAAATAAAGGATAGGACATTACCTGTTATGAAAATTGTAATTATTAAAAACATATGACATCAAGTTCTTTTGGACATTACCATTACTGATTTATAATTCATTAATATCTTGTTATTTTCTTAATTCGGTAATCTACGTTCTTCAAGATAATCTAATAAGAAAACGTATGATTTTTCTTTGAAACGCTGTTTGATAAAAAAAAAAAAGAAACAGAATTACAAATCGTATTTGTGTTTAAGGAATTTACCCACATACGGATTGGACATTACCTATTATATACATTTTAAATATTAAACGACTATGATCATACGTTATGTTAGAAATGACCAATTATTTTAAAGTACTTTACAACCTTTGCAAAATATTTGTAGCTAAACATGTACAAAAATTAAAATGAATCTATTTCAATGATTATATATATATAAAAAATATAATGGAATCAATATCTTTTAGGATATCTTTTAACATTAGAATTATTATTTAAATACATTTCAATCCCCAATTATAATAAGGATAGTTTCTTAATTTCTTATCTTATTATTATTGCATAGAAGATTTTAAAATCAGTATAATTTTCAAATTTCAAAAGATTATATTCTAATATAATCTAAATATTAGAATATATATCTTACTGATTTTGTCGACATATCTTATGATTTTGTAAAATTATTGATTTTTATCACGCCTAGAATTATGGTAATATATATTATTAATAAAGCAATAAACATGGAATGTTTGATAAACAATCGTGTAAAATGAATTTAAAAAGAGGATAAAATTTAGTAAATGGAATATTAATAAATCTTAGGATAATAGATGCTTTACTTTCCCTCAAATTTTAGATTTTCCTAAGATTTTTTTATTTCTTCACTCAATTTGGTTAATAAAATATTAACAAAATCTAAGGATAAAATTAGGACAGTACCATAATTTAATTATGGTTTATGATTTTAAATCTATCTTTTTTTTTTTTTAAGGAAACATTTTAAGTCTTTTTTTTCTAAAATAAGATCAGATTTTAAGATTTTTGACATGCTTATCGTAAAATAAAATAAAAATGTTGGTTTCCCTCAGCTCAACGTCAAAAAAATCAAAAAGTTGGAATTTTCACAATATCCAAAATACATATGGTCACTCGTCAAACTCAATAAACTTTCTTTTTAGGTAATAACCAAAGTACACATAAGTTAAAACCTGAACTATAAACAGATCACAAAACTCACACTTGTGTTCAACGTATCAAACAAGGTTTATGAGAAGAATATAAAAAAAAATTGCGTCTTCTTCTTCTAATCGATTTGCTCATTATATATCTTTGTATCCTAAAATTGCGTCTTCTTCCTTTGATCAATTTGATCATAATATAGGTTTGGACATTATTTTTTGTTTTTTGATTTGTGTAATTATTTGAAATTTAAACCATCTTTCTATTAGGTACAAGAATCATATATATAAAGAAACCAATCAAAATTGCAATTTATATTAATAATGGAATGTGTTAGATTTAAGATCTATTTGAAGAATATTGCCTATATGATGGCCGTTGATTGCTTATTTTTTGGAAATATTGTTACCAAATGAAACATAAGTTATCCCATATAAATTGTTGTCCAAATCTTTTTCAAACATTCTATTATAATATCTAACGTACTATTTAGGAAATAAATCAATGATATACATTAGTGTTGTCATCAATTAATTTTTATGACACATACAATATAGACTATAAATTAAAAATGAAACTAAAATAATAAAAAAAAGATACTCGTAGAGTCGTAGTACTAAACATTGGGTAAAAAACAAAATAAAAAAAATCACATTTAACATGTAACGCTATTTTGACAAATAGAAAAAAGAATATTTTCGATTATCATTAATAAAACTAGAATACGTGTATATACAAAATAGAAGCATGGACTCAGACTCATAACTCATACTCAAAGCCAAATGATCTAGACTCATCAAAAATAGTGTCTTCTCATGTAGTGATAGTCAACATCTTGCCTCTTCGGGTGGTGATCTTCACAATCATTCGCCACCTATTTATCATGTCTTTGACTAGTGCAATGAGCTTAGTCGGGTCTAAGTGTTTATTTTTGAGCACCATTTACTGAGCACAAAGTTGTCGTAGAAGCACTATGGATTTATCCTCTCATGTCTGAACAAGAGACCTATTGCCTAATAGTCAAAGCATGGTGGAATGATTCCTTTAATAAAAGAAGGAAAGACCCCATCATTAGTGAAGTTGAACCATAAAGATCTCAAAGCCTGGTTGACGTTTCCTATCATGAATGGTGGCTTAGTTGATTCATGACATGCGAAGTATAATTCTTCCCTCACGAAGTATCCATTTAGTTGGATATTAAAAAATATTCAAAAACCCTTAAAAAAATATTTACAAATCAAAATTATATCATTATACTTCTTCCGTTCTTTTTTTTTTTGCACCATAGGAGGTTGGCACAAGATTTTTGGTAGTGGAAAAAAGGATGAGAGAGAAAAGTAAAAATACAAGATTGCCCATGTGATGATATACATAAACTAAATAATCATGTGTTGAAAAGTAAGGGTATAATTGGTATTTGTAATGTGAACACAAGTATTTCTTTTCCTAAAATAGAAATGGTGCAATATTTGTGATAATTCCTTTAAAGGCAAGTGGTCCAATATTAAAAAAACGAAGGAAGTAATAAAGATCTAGCAACATGTACGTACCTCGATTTTAAAGAACAATTACCCTAAAAATTCCAACCATCAGAGAAAATATTATATAATAATTTGGAAAATTTGTAAATATTAATCCCAACTTTGCCCATTTACTTTCATTAATCCCAACTATCGATTATTATTGAATAATTCCAACATTGGGGGGGGGGGCATTTTCTTTTATGAGGTCATGACTGGTTAATCAAAGTCAATGACCTATTATAACATGTAACTTGACACGTGTCAAACCCTGATTGGTCAAAAATAAAAAAATAAAAATTACAAAAATTGAAAAAAAAATAAAAACCCCAGCCTCCCTTCCGTTCACCGGACCACCATACCCTAACCCCCACCCTGACATCTTAGCCACCCTTTTACCACCGTGATACATAAACCCCCACCCCTAACCTTGTCGGCCACCACCTTTGGGCCACCAAAACCAACCGATCGGCGAACCCCGACCCCTAAAACTACCAGCCGCACCACCACGACCCCTAAAACAACTAGCTCACGCAAACCTCGGCCCCTATTACAACGAGGAGCGCGAATCCCGACCCCCATTGCCACCAACAGGATGAATCCCAACCCCCATTACCACCAGTAGCGCGAACCTCGACCCCCAAAACCAACAGCCGCGCGAATCCTGACCTCCAACATCACTAGCCACGCAACCGCTACCCTTGAAGCCACCGTCCGCCGTGAACCTCGACCCCCAAAACCCTGACTTCCCTCCCTCCCTCACGAAAACCACAAAACGCCCCTTCCTAGCCATTTTGTTAGAGTTTTCGTGAGTAGGGGAGGGAGATTGGTGGTTTTTGTGAGTGGATGAGGGAGATCGGGGTGAAGGGTGGTGATGTATCTACGAGGAGGTGCGGTACTTGGGGGTTGTTTTTGGCGACGAGGGATGAAAATGGTGGCTTGGGGGGTTGTTGTCGGCGACGGGGGGTGAGTTTGCGGTTGTTTTCAGTGGGGTTGGGGAAAGAGATGGTGGTTTTCGTTGTTCTCACAAATCTCGGAATTAGGGAAGGAAATGACCTATATCAAAGCCAAACTTGAGAGTGCTTCATCTCAAGCAGCAGTTCTTACCTCACAAAATAAGGGGAGAGGTACATTTCCAAACTCAAATCCCCTTTCCCCTTCTAGCAACATGTCTAGTGTTTATATGTTTTATGATTTGTGTGAATATTATGAACATGACGCTTCAAATTCTCCTTATGCTTCTTTTGGTGGATATTATGATTATGTTGGCAATGAGAATGAACATGTGAACTATGTGTCTATTAACAATGTTGGACCTAGATTTTATAATCAAAGAAATAATGGGAATATGACCTATCATAATGGGAATTTTGATAATTATAACCATAATAGGGGTTACAGAAACCAAGGAAACCAAGGTTTTCGAGACAACTATAACCACCAAGGTTATTGTTTTGGGTGTTTTTGTCCCTCGGGAGAGTTTACGTCACAAAGATTGGTCTGGCCGAGTTGTACCTGCAAAACAACGGAGACTCCGGGTGGTTGGAGCTCCGCCTCCGAAGATCAAGTTAGTAACTTGAAAGAGAATAGAGTACGGAAATTTAGGTGGGGATTTACTTGGATTCCAAGCTCAGGTGTTTCTTTGATGAGAGAGAATGTAGGTGTAATAAATGATTGAACGTGTCCCCAAAATGGGGAAATATCTCCCTATTTATAAGGTCATTGGTAGGAGTGCCCCTATCGAGGTCATTTGACCTAGATTTAAGTGGGCTGCGCCGTTTTACGACGCTTCTAGGGATTTGGGTCCTTGAAGGCCGCCATTTCAGAATTCTTCTGAAGGGGCCACGTGTCAGATGGTTATGGGACCACTTAGGTCACCCTGGTCTTGACACCTTCTCCTATAGGGACACCTGTATAGGGTAATTTTTACCCTAAACATTTGCCCCTCACAAGGGTCACGTGGATGTCACGTGGGGCCAATGACACGTGTCCTCCTATCAAAGGTGAATAGTGACAACGGGTAGTAAAATTTAAATTTCAAACGAGAATGCCCCCGTTTTCACCTTCTATAAATAAAAGTTTACCTCCCCCTTTTTCTCTCACTTCATTTTATTTTGACTTTCTAGAGAGAGAAAGAGAGATTTTTAGAGAGAGATTCTCTGCTTCCGATAAAAACATTTGCATTAAATCAGTCAACGTTTGCAAAAACGGTGATTTTATGTAATAGAAATAACAATTTTTAAGTTTTACGATAATCGGGGTTTGTCATGAACATCTGAAAAAGAAATCGCATCATTATTTTTTCGAAACCTTGTTTGATCCAAAAAAAGGGAAATCGAAATTGAAATCTTGTTTGTGTAAAATATTTTACCCAAATAAAGGATAGGACATTACCTGTTATGAAAATTGTAATTATTAAAAACATATGACATCAAGTTCTTTTGGACATTTCCATTACTGATTTATAATTCATTAATATCTTGTTATTTTCTTAATTCGGTAATCTACGTTCTTCAAGATAATCTAATAAGAAAACGTATGATTTTTCTTTGAAACGCTGTTTGATAAAAAAAAAAAAGAAACAGAATTACAAATCGTATTTGTGTTTAAGGAATTTACCCACATACGGATTGAACATTACCTACTATATACATTTTAAATATTAAACGACTATGATCATACGTTATGTTAGAAATGACCAATTATTTTAAAGTACTTTACAACCTTTGCAAAATATTTGTAGCTAAACATGTACAAAATTAAAATGAATCTATTTTAATGATTATATATATATAAAAAATATAATGGAATCAATATCTTTTAGGATATCTTTTAACATTAGAATTATTATTTAAATACATTTCAATCCCCAATTATAATAAGGATAGTTTCTTAATTTCTTATCTTATTATTATTGTATAGAAGATTTTAAAATCAGTATAATTTTCAAATTTCAAAAGATTAAATTCTAATATAATCTAAATATTAGAATATATATCTTACTGATTTTGTCGACATATCTTATGATTTTGTAAAATTATTGATTTTTATCACGCCTAGAATTATGATAATATATATTTTTAATAATGCAATAAACATGGAATGTTTGATAAACAATCGTGTAAAATGAATTTAAAAAGAGGATAAAATTTAGTAAATGGAATATTAATAAATATTAGGATAATAGATGCTTTACTTTCCCTCAAATTTTAGATTTTCTTAAGATTTTTTTATTTCTTCACTCAATTTGGTTAATAGAATATTAACAAAATATAAGGATAAAATTAGGACAGTACCATAATTTAATTATGGTTTATGATTTTAAATCTATCTTTTTTTTTTTTTTTTTTTAAGGAAACATTTTAAGTCTTTCTTTTCTAAAATAAGATCAGATTTTAAGATTTTTTACATGCTTATCATAAAATAAAATTAAAATGTTGGTTTCCCTCAGCTCAACGTCAAAAAAATCATAAAGTTGGAATTTTCACAATATCCAAAATACATATGGTCACTCGTCAAACTCAATAAACTTTCTTTTTTAGGTAATAACCAAAGTACACATAAGTTAAAACCTGAACTATAAACAGATCACAAAACTCACACTTGTGTTCAACGTATCAAACAAGGTTTATGAGAAGAATATAAAAAAAAATTGCGTCTTCTTCCTCTAATCGATTTGCTCATTATATATTTTGTATCCTAAAATTGCGTCTTCTTCCTTTGATCAATTCGATCATTATATAGGTTTGGACATTAATTTTTGTTTTTTGATTTGTGTAATTATTTGAAATTTATACCATCTTTCTATTAGGTACAAAAATCATATATATAAAGAGACCAAGCAAAATTGAAATTTATATTAACAATGGAATGTGTTAGATTTAAGATCTATTTGAAGAATATTCCCTATACGATGGCTGTTGATTGCTTATTTTTAGGAAATATTGTTACCAAATGAAACATAAGTCATCCCATATAAATTGTCGTCCAAATCTTTTTCTAACATTCTATTATAATATCTAACGTACTATTTAGGAAATAAATCAATGATATACATTAGTGTTGTTATCAATTAATTTTTATGACACATACAATATAGACTATAAATTAAAAATGAAACTAAACTAATAAAAAAAGATACTCGTAGAGTCGTAGTACTAAACATTGGGTAAAAAACAAAATTAAAAAAATCACATTTAACATGTAACGCTATTTTGACAAATAGAAAAAAGAATATTTTCGATTATCATTAATAAAACTAGAATACGTGTATATACAAAATAGAAGCATGGACTCAGACTCATAACTCATATTCAAAGCCAAATGATCTAGACTCATCAAAAATAGTGTCTTCTCATGTAGTGATAGTCAACATCTTGCCTCTTCGGGTGGTGATCTTCACAATCATTCGCCACCTATTTATCATGTCTTCGACTAGTGCAATGAGCTTAGTCGGGTCTAAGTGTTTATTTTGGAGCACCATTTACTGTGCACAAAGTTGTCGTAGAAGCACTATGGATTTATCCTCTCATGTCTGAACAAGAGACCTATTGCCTAATATTCAAAGCATGGTGGAATGGATCCTTTAATAAAAGAAGGAAAGACCCCATCATTAGTGAAGTTGAACCATAAAGATCTCAAAGCCTGGTTGACGTTTCCTATCATGAATGGTGGCTTAGTTGATTCATGACATGGGAAGTATAATTCTTCCCTCACGAAGTGTCCATTTAGTTTGATATTAAAAAATATTCAAAAACCATTAAAAAAATATTTACAAATCAAAATTATATCATTATACTTCCTCCGTTCTTTTTTTATTGCACCATAGGAGGTTGGCACAATATTTTTGGTAGTGGAAAAAAGGATGAGAGAGAAAAGTAAAAATACAAGATTGCCCATGTGATGATATACATAAACTAAATAATCATGTGTTGAAAAGTAAGGGTATAATTGGTATTTGTAATGTGAACACAAATATTTCTTTTCCTAAAATAGAAATGGTGCAATATTTGTGATACTTCCTTAAAAGGCAAGTGGTGCAATATTAAAAAAACGAAGGAAGTAATAAAGATCTAGCAACATGTACGTACCTCGATTTTACAGAACAATTACCCTAAAAATTCCAACCATCAGAGAAAATATTATATAATAATTTGGAAAATTTGTAATTATTAATCCCAACTTTGCCCATTTACTTTTATTAATCCCAACTATCGATTATTATTGAATAATCCCAACATTGGGGAGGGGGGGACATTCTCTTTTTTGAGGTCATGACCGGTTAATCAAAGTCAATGACCTATTATAACATGTAACTTGACACGTGTCAAACCCTGATTGGTCAAAAATAAAAAAATAAAAATTACAAAAATTGAAAAAAAAAAAACAAAAACCCCAGCCTCCCTTCCGTTCACCGGACCACCATACCCTAACCCCCACCCTGACATCTTCGCCACCCTTTTACCACCGTGATACATAAACCCCCACCCCTAACCTTGTCGGCCACCGCCTTTAGGCCACCAAAACCAACCGATTGGCGAACCCCGACCCCTAAAACTACCAGCCGCACCACCACGACCCCTAAAACAACTAGCTCACGCAAACCTCGTCCCCCATTACAACGAGGAGCGCGAATCCCGACCCCCATTGCCACCAACAGGATGAATCCCGAACCCTATTACCACCAGTAGCGCGAACCTCGACCCCCAAAACCAACAGCCGCGCGAATCCTGACCCCCAACATCACTAGCCACGCAACCGCTACCCTTGAAGCCATCGTCCGCCGTGAACCTCGACCCCCAAAACCCTGACTTCCCTCCCTCCCTCACGAAAACCACAAAACGCCCCTTCCTAGCCATTTTGTTAGAGTTTTCGTGAGTAGGGGAGGGAGATTGGTGGTTTTTGTGAGTGGATGAGGGAGATCGGGGTGAAGGGTGGTGATGTATCTACGAGGAGGTGCGGTGCTTGGGGGTTGTTTTTGGCGACGAGGGATGAAAATGGTGGCTTGGGGGGTTGTTGTCGGCGACGGGGGGTGAGTTTGCGGTGGTTTTCAGTGGGGTTGGGGAAAGAGATGGTGGTTTTCGGTGGTGTTAAGGAAAGAGGTGGTGGAGCTATGGTGTTGGTGGGTTTGGTTTTTAATTTTTTTTGTTTTTTTTTTAAAAAATAACTAATTAAAGTGCGACATGTGGCATGTACGTAAGAAAAAAAACCTTTTAAACAGGTCACCAGTCATTTGACCTGATAAAAGAAAATGCCCCTCAAAGTTGGGATTATTCAATAATAATCGATAGTTGGGATTAATGAAAGTAAATGGGCGAAAGTTGGGATTAAAAATTACAAATTTTCCTAATTATTTTTAAATAAACTTTAAAGATTAAAACTTTATAGAATTATAACTTTTAAAAAAAATTAAATACTTTTTACAGAAAATTAACCATGAAAGAATATAAAGGAATAGTATGAAAAAGATGAATTCACATTGGAAAAAAATAGGTGTTTTAGCGTTTTTTGTTTCCCTTGGGTGAATTACAGCTCGCAGTATGATTCCAAGCCGCATGTACCTGCAAAACAACGGAACTCCGAATGTTCGAAGGTCCGCCTCAAAAGGTAAAGTTAGTATAGGTTCGGAGTAAAAAACGTGCGAAAAGTAAATATCTTCTCGGATTCAGAGATTAGGAGTTTTCTCTGTTTTCGAGAGTAATAAATGATGTAATGATTGTAAGGTTTCCCCAATGATTGGGGAAATCAACCTATTTATAGGATCCTAGAAATGTGTGCCTTGTCCTAGGGTTTGATGATCTAGGATTAAGGGTCATGTCGTATTGCGGCTGCCTCGGGAATTGGGCCTTGAAGGCCGCAAATTCCTAAGGGCATATGTGCTTGACATGTGTCGGCCCCTAAGAGGTCCATTTTGAGGCCTTCTCAGGTGATATGTGGCAAGATCTCATTGGGCTATGTGGCGAGGTAAAAATACCCAAATCATTTGCCCCTCACAGGGGTGACGTGGCATGCCACGTGACGTCTGTGACAAGTGTCAGTTAGATATTGGTCCGGCATGTTACCGTTTACCATGGGTAAAATTTAGGGTTTTTATCCTATATTTTTCACCCTTTCTATAAATAGGGGTTGAACCCTCCTTTGAGTTCACACGTTTACGTGAATCTTAGAGGAAGAATCTTTTGAATCTTTGACTTAAGAAGTTTTTGTCCCCATCTTTGAAAGCATCCGACACTTGTCCTCTAATTCGCCTATAAGCTGTGATGCTCAGAATTGTGCAGCTTTGCAGAGCTTTCTTATGGGATGGGAAGGCTGTTTTGAGTAGAGCTCCTCCCCTGGCCTGGGATTGGGTTTGCAGACCTAAAAATGCTGGTGATCTGGGAGTTAGAAATTGTTTGCTTTGGAACAGGGCAACTATTTGTAGCAATGTTTGGAAGATTGCCAAGAATACTGAGTCCTTGTGGGTAAAATGGGTGTATTCAGTTTACCTTAAAGGGCAAGATTGGTGGCATTACATTCTTAAGAGAAGTGCTGGGTAGGGGTGGAAATTGATGTGTAAAGTCAAGGAGGAGCTAAAAGAAGGGTTTACTAGTAATATGTGGCTCAGCAAACAGTACAAAGATGCTAACTGTTACAAGTGGTTGCAGGGAAATATGGATAAGGTCCCATGGAGCAAATGGGTTTGGAATAAGTTTAATGTTCCCAAACACTATTTTATAATTTGGCTGGCAATGCTGGGGAGGCTCAAAACTAGGGATAAGCTTGCAAAGTTAAGGGTCTGTCCTGATGATCTGTGTCTTCTTTGTGGTGATGAGACTTAAACTGGTGCTCATTTGTTTTTTGATTGTAAGTACAGTAAGAGATGTTTGACTGATGTGTGCAATTTTCTAGGCATTGGTTTCCATCATAATAGTATTGGTGAGGCCTGGAAGTGCTGGGAGAAGTTGGGAAAAAACAAGATTCAGAGCAGTTTTTATCTTGCCACTTTGAGTGTTGCTGTATACAACATCTGGTTAGCTAGGAATCATGTGTTATGGAAACATGTTGTTATTCACCCTGAGGTGAGTGTAAAGGCAATCAGAAGAGAAGCTACTGGAAGAGCTCAGCAGCTTATTGATGCTAGATGGAAGACAGAAGATTGTAAATGGTTGTTTCAGCTTAGACATGTGTTGTAATTGTTGTTTAGCTTTTTTTGGTTTGTGTATGTGCTGTTAGTTTTTGTTTGGAGTTGTTTGTGTTTTGGTTCCTGAGTTCTGCTCTTCCTGTGCCCTTCCTAGAAGGTAGCAGGATGTGTGTGGCTCTCAGAAGAGTTGCCTGGTTTGCCCTCTTCTCCCTGCTTGTAGGTGGTTGAGGGTTCTCTAGGCTTCTAGGGGGTGGTGTGGGCTTTTAGCTCTTGTGTAGTCATGTGGTTCCTGTTTCAGGATGTATTTTGTACAGTTGTACAATTTTTATTGTGATTAATATAATTGCTTACTAACCAAAAAAAAAAATAATCCGCCTATAAGCAGATGTCCCAGGTAGGGCTGGCAAAAACTGACCCGACCCGAAAACACGACCCGACCTGAAAATAGCGGGTTTGGGTTGAGATTTCTGACCCGAAAACTTAAATAGGTCGACACGAACCCGACCTAATAATAAAATGGGTTAGTTTAAGGTTGAAATTTTCAACCCGAAAATGACCCATCTAACCCGAAAAAAAAAAAAGAAAAAAAAAACAAACGAACAAGGAAAAACGGAAATAACTCTTAAGCCCAAGCCCAAAAATCCACCTAATAAAAGAGAAAAACCCTAAAACCCTCACATTCTCCTTCTCAAACAGGCAAACAACCGTTTTTCTTTCTCTCTCCTTGTCTCATTGTCTCACTTGTGTCTCCTTCACTCCTTTCCTTCAGTCCTACAATCATTCCTTTAACCTTCTCCATCATCTCAAGGTAATTTTCCTCTTGAATTTATTTACATGCTTTCGGTTTTTTTTTTTTTTTTTTTTTCGTTTTTAACATGTTAATTTTTGTTTAATTTCGAAGTCATTTGCTGTTTATATTCGAATTCATCATCAGTTTTAATTTTTTTACATCTAGATGTTCTTAGCTTGTATTTTAATATCTAGATCTACTTGTTTGATTTGATATTTCTTATTTTAAGATGGCTATTTAAGAAATTGTGAAAATTGCATCTACTTTCTACTACTTTGTCATAGTGTTTATGGTTTGAATTGTTTTGGAATTGAATATACATATTATTGAAAGTTTATTTTGTATTTTATATAATCTAAATTGATGACTTGAATATTTATTAATGTGTTTTTGTTAATGTTTGCAAGAAAGAACGAATAGCAAACCAGCATGTGAAGGATTTTGAGAAGTTAAAATTTTGTTATAAATTTAAGTTTCAAATCCTTTTCATTGGAAGTTTTGGTTGTAAATTTATTACATTTATATTTATTTATGATTTATAGATTTAAAGTTGAGATTCAACTTGTATTGATTTCTTTTTGTTTTTAAGATTTTTATTGGCAATAAATTTTTCTTTAATCTACCCAAAAAAAAAAAATCAGGTTAAATAAGGTCAACTTTGGGTTGACCCGAACCCGAATAAATCAGGTTAGGGTCAAGAACTTCGACTCGAAATGCTAATCAGATCAGGTTTAGGTCAGGGGGTTTCAACCCGAACCCGAAATGACCCGAACACGAAAATGACCTGACCTGAACCGTTTGCCACCCCTAGTCCCAGGTCTTCCAAGCGGCTCTCAAACCATGACTCGTAAGGTAACCGTCTGATTTCTTTTTGTTTTATTTTCCGTGTCTTTTCTTTTTCGATAATGGTTTCCCAAACGCAAACGGCACTACCTAGGTTAGCGATCAGCTTGTCACTGAGGACGGTTGAATCTAGAACTAAGAGTGTCGAAAGCTGATTCTTGGACTCCCCTTTGCAAACTTCTCTAAATCCGACCATGTCTGTGTTTGTGCAAGATACCATGGCCAAAACGAAGCAAACAAGTAGGAAGTATAGGACGGATGGTTCTTGGTACCATTTAGAAAGTTCCACTGTCTATTCAAAGAGCTCCATTAAGGCGTCCGTTAGTGAAATTTTTTAACATCCACCCAAATCTCTTAGTACCCCTGGCTCTTCGATTTTTGAGGAGTCTAAGGATGAAAAATGAGTTCCCACCGGCAACCGACTTTTAGATTAGACCAGTTATGATTACTTTGATAGAGAGGCGTTTATATAGTGGTGCAAAGCATGAGAGTCCCCTCAATCGTCTTAAGGAGTTTGAGAAGTATTGTAATACAATCCAGGTGAATGGGATTTCTCAAGAGTTTATTTTGCCTTAAGCTTTTCCCTTTCTCTCTCATTGGACATGCATTGAAGTGGTTGGACAAGGAGGTGAAACCAAACTTGTTGAGGACATGAGATGAAGGGACAAAGGTGTTTTTGTCTCGGCTCTACTCTCAAAAGAAGATGACTGAAGCAAGAGCTCTTATTCAAAGCTTACAGCAGAAGCCTAATGAAAGTATTTATGAGGCATGGGAGGGGTATAAGGAATACCAAAGAGGGTGCCTACATTATGGGGTTCCTACCTATCAAATCATCTAAATACTCTATGGTGGTCTAATTAAGCCCTCGAGGAAAATCTTGCCTTGATACGGAAGCCGGAGGACCAATAATGAACAAGCCAGAGGAGCTAGTGGTGGACATCATTAAATATGTTGTGAGTCATTATATGGATTGGCAAGATGATGAGCGTGAAATGACAAGTAAAATTGGTGCTTCGGTGTGCTCGGTTGATCAAATCAATGTCATTAACAACTTGTTCTCACAAATCTCGGAATTAGGAAAGGAAATGACCTATATCAAAGCCAAACTTGAGAGTGCTTCATCTCAAGTAGCGGTTCTTACCTCACAAAATAAAGGGAGAGGTACATTTCCAAACTAAAATCCCCTTTCCCCTTCTCGAAACATGTCTAGTGTTTATATGTTTTATGATTTGTGAGAATAATATGAACATAACGCTTCAAATTCTCCTTATGCTTCTTTTGGTGGATATTATGATTATGTTGGCAACGAGAATGAACATGTGAACTATGTGTCTATTAACAATGTTGGACCTAGATTTGATAATCAAAGAAATAATTGGAATATGACATATCATAATGGGAATTTTGATATTTATAACCATAATAGGGGTTACAGAAATCAAGGAAACCTAGGTTTTCGAGACAACTATAACCACCAAGGTTATTGTTTTGGGTATTTTTGTCCCTCGGGAGAGTTACGTCACAAAGATTGGTCTGGCCGAGTTGTACCTGCAAAACAACGGAGACTCCGGGTGGTTGGAGCTCCGCCTCTGAAGATCAAGTTAGTAACTTGAAAGAGAATAGAGTACGGAAATTTAGGTGGGGATTTACTTGGATTCCAAGCTCAGGTGTTTCTTTGATGAGAGAGAATGTAGGTGTAATAAATGATTGAACGTGTCCCCAAAATGGGGAAATATCTCCCTATTTATAGGGTCATTAGTAGGAGTGCCCCTATCGAGGTCATTTGACCTAGATTTAAGTGGGCTGCGCCATTTTACGACGCTTCTAGGGATTTTGGCCCTTGAAGGCCGCCATTTCAAAATTCTTCTGAAGGGGCCACGTGTCGGATGGTTATGGGACCACTTAGGTCACCCTGGTCTGGACACCTTCTTCTATAGGGACACCTGTATAGGGTAATTTTTACCCTAAACATTTGCCCCTCACACGGGTCACGTGGATATCATGTGGGGCCTGTGACACGCGTCCTCCTATCAAAGGTGAACAGTGACAACGGGTAGTAAAATTTAAATTTCAAACGAGAATGCCCCCGTTTTAACCTTCTATAAATATAAGTTTACCTCCCCCTTTTTCTCTCACTTCATTTTATTTTGACTTTCTAGAGAGAGAAAGAGAGATTTTTAGAGAGAGATTCTCTGCTTCCATCTGCGTCAAAGTTTTTTGGATTTCCGCGTGTTAACGCTGCAACACCCGGTTCTCCGTCTGTAGCTGTTTTCAGAGCTAAAGTAAGGTAACCGCCTGCACCATATTTAGCTTGTCTCTTTTTTAACTTGTATACATTATTTCTTCTCCTGTATACATAGTTTAGGAATAAAAACGAGTTCTCAATCCACACACTCGGCACTGCTTAGGACACTCAGCCGATCCCCCAGAACGACTGAGTCTTGAATAGGGGGTGCCTTTTCTAGACTGTCAGAATCGATGTGCTCATCTCCGAATTCCTTTCTCTCTGTGTCTGTGCAGGACACAATGGCCAGAATGAAACAGACGGCCAGAAGGTCTAGGAGCCGGCGCACTATGGCAGTGTCAGTCGATCAGATTGATCCGGATGGGGAATATGAGGATTTGGAGGAGAGCGGTTCTGATGAAGAGGCTCCCTCTACTTCCGGGAGCTCAGGCGTACGGGAGGAAGGCGGTGAGGAAGCCGCCTCCTCTAATGGATCCGGCGATGATGAGGCCGGTGAAAGGTCAAGGGCCAAAACTTCTGGCTCTGACCATGATAACTTTGCGGCTGACTATCAGCAGCCACCTAAAGTCACTGACAACCCCAACCTTAAAAGGATTAGAATGCTGCCGGGTGACATTGCCCTGTTAAAGAGCGATTTTAGGGCTTTCAAAGAGAAGCACCCCTTTGGAAAGGGGTGGGATATTATCGTCCCGCCTACTGACGCAGTAATGCCATGGGACGATGACATTGATAATGCAGACCACTACTTTGTCTGCTACGAGGCGGTCATAGAAGTCGGCCTTCGGTTCCCCCTCCATACCGGGATTAGGAAAATCCTGAAGGGGTATGATCTGGGAGTTTGGCAGCTCACCCCCAACTCGTGGGTGAACATTTTGAGTTACATCGATGCTTGCGAGCTCTAGAACATAACTCCTAGCTTCTTCGCCTTCGCTCATATGCATTACATGGGGCATGGTACACTCTTTCCACCTTGCCCCAGTATTTGATGAGTTTGGACAAGGTGTCCAAATGGTCCGGGTGGAAAGATAAGTTTTATTTGATTTCTTCTCAAACTCTAAGACACAACCGGACACTGCGCCGGTAGAACACGGAACCGACTCTTCTGGGCAGGAAATGCCCTCTCCCGGAGCTATCAACTAAGGCTCGGGAACAAATAATGGAGCCGGGTTTCTTTGAAATCACTACTGAGCCCATGGGGATGAGACTCATATTATAGTTCCAAAAAATTGGATCCCCCACCCAAACTACTTCAAGGACGAATGCTTCTTCTCCGCCTGTGGGTTAAGTCTCATGTTTCCTAAGGGTAGATCCACATGCATCCGAAATGTTTGTGATTTTATTTTTACCTTACAAACTTTTCATAATTTCTTCTAACATTTATTTTATTCATGCAGCCGGCGCCTTGAAGATGGTTGATCCGGCAAAAATTCCGGCTAAGTCAGCGGCGCTACTGCGCAAGGAGGCTGTTATTGCCAAGAAAGCAGTCGTTGAAGCTAAAGAGTCAAAGAAAGGCAGGCTAAGACCGCCTAACTTAGTATTTTTTTTTTTACAAAGGTAGTTTGTCGGTTGGGTATACTTCACTTTTTCAATTTGCAGGACTCTGCAAAACGTGTGCCACGATCCTTCTCCAAGATTTTCAAAAGGCAAGGAAAGGATCTAGAAAAGGCTCCGGCTGCGAAGACCGCTAGAAAGGACCCTCCCCGGTCAAAGTCTTCTGCCAAAACTAATCGTCCCACGACCGGTGGTAAATCCCTTGCTGCAATGAAGATTCTGAGCGAAGGCTTAGAGCGTTTGCAACAGAAAGCGCCGGATGCCTCCACGGCATCGAAGGGTGGCCCGCCACCTAATGTTGCAGCCGATGCGGCAACAACCAGGGAGGAAGAGACGCCTACTCCCTATCCGGATACCTAAGGTAAGGGAAAGATTGAAATACCTTGGCCACTTGACTTCGTAAGAGTCAAGACTAAGGTAGACCCCTCCGGGGGTTCAGTCAGTAGCCGACAACGGATGAATGCCAACTATGCTGCCTCTTTCTCACAGAGTACTTCTACTTTTGGTGCATATCTTACATTCAACGAGCCGTATCTTGCTGGTTTCGCAAAACGGATGGTGAGGACCTTCACCCGGTCAGAGAAGAATTTAATACCTGATCTTCAGGTAGTGGACTTCGACCGGATAATGGGCCAGCTGGCTGAGGTAAAGAATCCCCACCTTAACCCTGATATCTTTTCTTTATTTTAACTAAGTATGTCATAATCCGACTGTTCTTTTATCATGTAATGGTGAGAGTGGACGGACTCCGGGGCCCCTTCAGGCGGAAACAGGAAGAGGTAAATGACGCCAAACGGAGGGCCCTTGAAAACCTCAACTCTTCTGAATATGCTAATTATATGTGTGATTTAGAGATTAAAGCAGTAGAGTTGAAACAGGAGGAGCTGATCTGGAGCTTGACGGCTACAAATGATGAAGCCACCACCTGGGCTAATGACCTTGAGCAAAAGCTGAAGGATGCCAAATCTGAGCTCAAGGCATTAGAAGATGCCGAAAGGGAAAACGCCCAACTTTGGGTAGATGTCTCCCGTCTTGGGGTCAAGATCATCAAACTGCGGAACAAGCAGTCGAATGAGACCTCCTAGGAGCAAAAACGGCTTATGGAGGAAAATGAGCGGGATAATGCAACCCGCCTGAAGATCACTTGGAGCCTCCTCTACCAAGATATTGACTTTGAAGTCTTTAAACTTAGGTATGATTACGCCACTGAGGTGTATGTTGCCCAAGTGTTGGGTGAGGTTCCTCCTCCTCGCTTCCGAGATTAGGCTACCGAGCAGGGATATGAAGTCTCGGACAATGAGGAGCCGGCGGAGGAAGAACAAAATGAAGGCTCAACTAGCCAAGATCAGCCGGAGCAGCAGTCTCCCTCTCAACCTTGAGTCAGCCTCCCTAATTTCGGCGGCAGTATGCCAAGTTTCCTTCTTTCCCGGCTTGTAATCCGAGTATTTTGTATTTTTACCAACTGTAGAGTTGAATAACAATCATTTTCTTTTCCTTCTTCTCCGGGTTTTATTTCGGCTAACAATTATTCTGCCTTTGTGCCATTTTTAATATGAAGTATTCCGACTCAGTCGGTTATTTATATATATATTTGTCTTTGAATTTTTTAATTTGAATTTTGCGTATATACTGCAGTTCTTTAATATTTTTCCTAACATAAAAAAGCATGCAACAACTTGCAATCTGGGTGCTCTTGCCCCTGGACGGCTGTGTGGTTGGTTTCATTTCAAATTGATTGATTGGCTTGGAAAACACTTGATACTTGGAGAAGTATGAGGTGTTTTAAGGCCAATCAATCACAATGGTGATTTCCCCAAACCAAGTGCACAGCCGGCCATTAGAACGGGTGCTTCGAGCCTCTTACCCAGGCGGTCATATTTCGTCTGGGATTATTACATAGATATTACACAAAATATTTTGCCCCAATTGGGAGAGAGTGCAACTTTAGAATAAATAATCTAAGTGAAAACTTCAGCTGGTAACTGACTGATGCCTCAAGGCATCCGATATTTGGAAACTTAATCGTTATTTTAGATTATTATGGTCAGACGACTATGAATTGACCAATTTGGTCGTTCAATCTTTGCCGTATGCATAGGTACGTAGAACTGACAAAGAGTCTGCTTTCTACAACGATTGCACCCAGACGCCATTGTCCATGCTAGGATAGGCGATTTTATAAAATAAGCAACCATCCGGCCATTGGCCTTTGGTCTTGTTTGAGACCGGTTGTATAGACACTAAGCGTTTTTGTGCTTTGTTTTTTCAATCAGGCCATTGGCCACGCGTTATATCAAATTTACACTAAATGTCAGTTTTAGTTGATTAAGAAATTAGTCCGTCTGGGTATTACCCAGGAGGAATGGGAATTATAACATTAAATTACACTAAGTATCAAACTTAGTTGGTTAAACAAGTAGTCCGTCTGAGTATTACCCTGTCGGATAAGTAGTTATATCATTAAATCTACACCAAGTGTCAAACTTAGATAGTTAAGCAAAGGTTCCGTCTGAGAATAACCCGGGCGGATAAGAAATTATAAAGATAGCCAAACAATATAATTTTTGCAAACAAAGCCTGATTTCTCATTGATGGACTCACTGTTTACAAAAAATTTACATTTCTCAGAAGTAGTACTTTTTATATTATCTACATTCCAAGTTCTAGGTAGACGCCGACCGTTTGGAGTTTCTAGATGGTAAGTGCCATCCCTGACTTCTTCATAAATCCGGTAGGGGCCTTCCCTATTAGGAGTTAGCTTTCCAGCCTCATTGGCCCTACCGGTTGCCTCCATTTTACGTAACACAAAGTCGTCAACTTTCAAAGGACGCTTGCGTACTTTCTTGTTGTAGGCTCTGGTCATTTTCAGACGGTATATCTCATGGCGCAGGGCAACATTGCCCCTGTGTTTCGGAAGGGAGTCCAATGCTAGCCGCATGGCCTCCCAATTTGCCTCATCATCATAAAGCATGATTCTGAGAGTCGGCTCGTAATGTTCAATGGGCAAGACAGCTTCATCACCGTATACCATAAGAAATGGGGTTTCACCGGTTTCCCCTTTGACAGTTGTCCGGATGGCCCATAGGACATGAATCAGCTCTTCTGCCCATAAGCCATCGGCTCTTTCAATTTTCTTTTTTATTCCATCTGAGATAAGCTTGTTGAAGGCTTCAACTTGGCCTTTTACTTGGGGTTGGCCGACTGATGCAAAACAATGTGAGATCCCATGATCTCCCAACCAAGTCTTAAGGTTAGGCAATTCAAACTGAGGGCCATTATCAAACACCATAGACATAGGTACCCCAAACAGGGTGATAATGTTCTTCCAAATGAAAGAGATGACATCCTTTGTCTTGATTTTCTTGACCGGCTCAGCCTCTACTCATTTGGTAAAATAATCCACAGCCACCAAAATGTAGCGCTTTCCGCATGGAGCAGGCGTGTAAGGACCCAGGATATCCATGCCCCATTTAGAAAACAGGACTGGGCTGTGGATTTCCGTCAGATCAGTAGCCGGGCGGTGAATAAGCTTGCCAAACCTCTGGCATTTGTCACATCTCTTCACCAACTCTTTAGCGTCTTCTATAAGAGTATGCTAAAAGTAATGCCGCCTGGCTCTGACAGCTAGAGACCTGCTGCCTATATGAGGGCATAATATCCAGCATGCAATTCTTCAAGAACTTCTTTCCCCTTTTTTGGGGTAACACACTTCAATAAAGGTTTAAGGAAACCCGCCTTGAAAAGCTCTCCGTTTCTCAACTCGAAGTTTGCTGCTTGCTTCTTCATGACGGTTGCTTCCTGTGGTGAATCAGGAAGTATGCCATCTTCTAAATATGCCCGGATGCCATCCATCCAGGTAGAGCTTCGGTCCAGAATTCCAATGGGCTCTTCATATATACTTCTCTTTTCAAGAAGTTCCCAAAAGATTGAGCGAGGTGTATCACAACAAGCGGACGAAGCCAATTTGGACAACGCATCCGCCTTGTTGTTATCTTACCTGGGCACTTGACTTAGACGGAATTCCTCAAGTGCCCCAGCCTCTTCTTTGACTGCCTGAAGGTATTTGATCATAGCCGGATGAGTTGCCTCATATTTTCCCTCATACTGGCTAACGACCAACTGTGAATCTGAGTAGGCGCCAATTTTAGTTTCCCCTGGTGCCTTACATATGCGAATTTCGGCTACCAGGGCTTCATATTCCGCCTCATTATTTGAGGCTTGAAACTTAAACCGCAGTGCATATTCAAATATGTTCCCCTTAAGGGGACTCAACTATAATTCCTGCACCGCAGCCGTTCTTCGTCGAGCTCTCGTCTACATACACTTTCCAAACCTGATCAATGTTATCCGGTTGAACCGGTCGTGTCATTTAAACAATGAAGTCGGCAAATGCCTGACCTTTCACTGCCTTTCTAGGTTCAAAAGTGATTTCAAGACTTTGCATTTCAATAGCCCATTTCAACATTTTGCCAGATGATTCCAAGTGGACATTGGCCGTTTGAGGGGCTGATTAGTGTAAATTACCACCAGATGGGCCAGAAAATACGGCTTCAATTTCTTGAAGGCCATATATAAAGCAAGGACAAAATTTTCAACCATGGGATACTGGAGCTCAGCAGTTTTTAGAACATGGCTCATGAAATAGACCGGGAGCTGAATGTCGGTCTCTCTCAGTAAGGAGAACAACACTGAGAGAATGATCCGAGACGGCTAGGTACATATATAACGACTCTTTGGGAAGAGGGCTAACAAGCCTTAGCAAAGAGTGCAAGTGCTCTTTCAGCTTTTGAAAGGCCGCCTCAGCATCATCCCCCTATTCAAATCTGGTCTTCTTCCTGATTGCTTGGAAGAAGTAAAGACATTTTTCACCTGACCGGCTGAGGAACCTTCTCAAAGCCGCCAGGCAACCGGTTAGTCTTTATGATTCCTTGACAGTGCGGGGTGACTTCATGTCAATTACAACCTGTATCTTCTCAGGGTTACCCTCTATCCCCCTTTGATCAATCACGAATCTTAGAAACTTCCCAGACTCAACACCAAAGACGCATTTCTTCGGATTTAACATAACCTTATGCCGCATGAGTGTGGTGAAAGTTTCTCGGAGATCAGCAAGGTGATCCCCCTGCTTCTTGGATTTGACTAACATGTCATCAATGTACGCTTTCACATTCCTCCCAATTAGATTAATGAAGACCGTATTAATCATCTGTTGAAATGTAGCCGACGCATTTTTCAAGACAAACGACATCACAATATAACAGAATAACCCCTGATTAGTGACGAAGGCCATCTTCTCTTGATCCTTTTTTCCACATGGGTATCTGATGGAAGCCGGAGTAGGCATCCATGAAACTTATCAAGGCATGCTCGGCTGTTGAATCGACCAGAATGTCGATCTTTGGAAGTGGGTAACTGTCCTTAGGACATGCCTTATTGAGGTCTGTGTAATCAACACACATACGCCAGGTACCATTCGGCTTCTTTACAAGAACAACATTTGCCACCCAGTTGGGAGAATTACATGGCCGAATGAACCTAGTGTCCAACAACTTTTTTACTTCGGCAGCTGCCGCCTGACTTCTCTCTTCGCCGTGATTTCTTTTCTTTTGCCGGATGGGCTTCTTTTTAGGATCCACGGCGAGTTTGTGGACAACAAGATCTTGGCTAACGCCTGGCATCTCCTCCACTTCAAAGGAAAAAAATCTTTGAATTCTTTCAGCAGGAGGTGTAGATTTGCACACAATTTAGCATGCGCAGCCGTCCCAACCTTAACAGTACGCTCTGGACGGCTGTCGTCCAGAGGTAAATCAATATGGTCTCCAGTCGGCTGGGGACGGAGCTTAGCTGACCGCTCACCGGTCAGTGATTGCTATTTTTTCTCTTTCTTCACCTCCACCAACAGCGGGGCCTTTCTTTTCTTCCCGTCTGCTGGTGGGGCTGGGGCAGCATCAGCATCCTTGACATTGTCAAGGTCTATTGGTTTTTGGCCTTGGTCGCCTGGGGTCACAATGTCTTTGACGGCTGAGAGGTAGCACTCTTGGGCCGTCTTTTCATCCCCATTTAAGGAACCAACAAAGCCGTTATCCCTCTCATACTTGATGAGCATGAGGGAGGAGATGATTACAACCTTGGCTTCGTTGAGGGTTGGGGGGCCTAGAATAATGTTGTATGCGGTCAGTTCCTCAACAACCAAGAACTTGATGACCAGGTGTCGTTCTTTTCCTTTTTCACCCAGCCGGATTAGTAAATCAACCCTTTCGGCTGGGTAAACCATTCCACCCCCAAAGCTCACCAGGTGGTGTGTAACCGGATGCATGTTGCTGACATTGTATTTCAACTTTTGCAGGCATCGGAGACTGATGATGTCCGATGAGCTGCTTATGTCAATAAGGATTCGCCAAACTAGCTGGTTGGCGACCTTACATTCAATGACGACCGGGTCGTCATGCGAACGGCAAATGCTGCCCCGGTCCTTCTCAGTGATCAGAGCGTCTGGGAAGGAGGAGCTAGCAGACGCTTGCTAATCATTAGCATTGTCCATCTTTCGAAGATGGCTCTTGGTGCCCCGGATGGTAGGGCCACCACATGAGAACCCGCCTGCTATGGTGTAGACCGGCTCCTTATCAGTGTCCGAACTACTAGTAGGATGGGGTTTCTTAAATGACTGCCCCGGGTTCTTCTTATTAGTCCCTTTAGACTTGGAGATATAGGAATTTAACATCCCCTTGTCAGCTAGACAGTCCAACGCCCGTTGAAGGCTGAAGTAGTCGTTGGTGTCACGGCCAACATCCTCATGGTGTTGGTAGAATTTATTTTTGTTCCTTGATTGAATAGAACTCTTCATTGGATTCGGCTTCTCTAGAGACAACCGGTCCTTGATCTCCAAGAGGATGGAGTTGCAGTCCTTATTAAAATCGTACATAGGAATGTACGGTTTAAATTCTTTCTTCTTTTTCTGAGACGGCTGGTCAGAATCACTTACCGCCTAGACTTCTTTGCTTTTCTTGCTCTCTTCTTTCTTCTTGGCCGGCTGAGGAGACCTGCTGTCTTTCTGTTTGTCAGACTTCTTAGAGTCCGACTGGTTACCAGGCGAGCAGAGGTTGGTTGCTTGAATATAGCTTTCCGCCACCCTCAGGGCCGCATGTAAAGTGAAAGCCCCTTTTCTGACTCGGTCAAACTTAAAAGTCGACCCGTCTCTTAGACCCTTGAAAAAGTCTGTAAAAGCTACCTCGTTAGATAGTCCTTGAATTTGAATTCTAATCAGATTGAACCGCTTGACATAGGAGCGCAATCCTTCTCTCTCCCCCTGCTTAATGATGCTTAAGTCAAGACTTGTTTTCTTCGCAGGGATGTTCATTGAGAAGTTGGATTCAAACAGGAAGGCAAGCTTCCTAAAAGTATCAATGGACCCGGCTGGCAGGTTTCCAAACCATTGTTGGGTAATGCCCTTCAATGTAGCTGGAAAGCATCGACACCAATTGGCATCATCCAACCCTTGTAAGTACATAAGGTTGGTGTAAGCCATGAGGTGATCTTTTGGGTTGGAGGTACCGTCGTAGGTGCCTACCAACACATTTTTAACCTTGGTCGGCTGTGCCGCCTCGGTTATCTCCCGGGTGAATGCAGAAGATTGTTCACCCAAGCGGAGCAAACGAAGCTGCTAGTCCAGTGGCTAGACGTTATTGTATACCTCCTGACCTCCAAAGAGGGCCGACTGCATGAAATAGGGAGAATACTGAACGTAGACTTGAGAAGGTACATACGATGCATTCCCAATCATCTGAGGACCAGAATGGACGGTATTACCGCTTGTTTAGCTCTCATGCAAGGAAGGTACATTCCCTGCAGAAGTGTTGTTAAAGCTGTTTGGAAAGTTTGACGTAGAAGCCGACTTAGACAGCTTCTTATTTCGCTTGCGGGTGATGATCTCCCGGGCGTCAAAAGTTGATTTTTTGGTGCCCACTGGCTATTGAGTTTGGCGGGGAATGTTGGCATTCCTCTTGGGCAGAAGAATTTTGGACCAATAAATGGTCCCTGCTTCCTTCTCCTTTGGATGAGGAGTTGGCTGCCGATCTCTGACTGACTTCCCCTTCTCAAGAGGAGTCTTTTTTGCCGACTGACCCCTGCTTGGGCCAGCCTGGCTCTTAGTGATCAGATCCTTAATTTGACCCTTGAAACTTGTTATGAATTTCACGAGTTCGTCTCGAGTGACGGGAGTTGATCCACTGGCCGTATGGGTTTCCCCTTCCGGCTGCCTAGTGAGTCGATTTTTACCCGCCTGGATGGCACCCCACTTCAGAGTGTCTCTAGGCCGGATGCGCTTGGTTATCAGGGAGCCATCATCGGCTATATAAGTTTCAACATGAGGATCTTCATCCTCTTGGTCAGTGAAAACTTCCGGGTCGTCGACTGGACGCTTAGAACGTGGTACAGACTCTTGAACAATCCTTAAGGTACTCTCCCCACAGACGGCACCAAATGTTTTGGGTGTTTTTGTCCCTTGGGAGAGTTACGTCACAAAGATTGGTCCGACCGAGTTGTACTTGCAAAAAAACGGACCGGGTGGTTGGAGCTCCACCTCCAAAGATCAAGTTAGTAACTTGAAAGAGAATAGAGTACGGAATTTAGGTGGGGATTCGCTTGGATTCCAAGCTCAGGTGTTTCTTTGATGAGAGAGAATGTAGGTGTAATAAATGATTGAACGTGTCCCCAAAATGGGGAAATATCTCCCTATTTATAGGGTCATTGGTAGGAGTGCCCCTATCTAGGTCACTTGACCTTGATTTTAGTGGGCTGTGCCGTTTTACGACACTTCTAGGGATTTGGGCCCTTGAAGGCCGCCATTTCAGAATTCTTCTAAAGGGACCACGTGTCGGATGGTTATGGGACCACTTGGGTCAGCATGGTCTTGATACGTGGCCTTCTCCTATAGGGACACCTGTGTAGGGTAATTTTTACCCTAAAAAGTTATGGTGGTTAAAACCAAGGGAAAGGATATGAGAACCATAATCAAAATTATGGTAATCATAACCAAAGTGGCCAAAATCAAGGTTGGGGAAATTGGAGTAACCAAAATAAGGGCAATTTTCAAAACAACAATCAAAGGGGTCCCTTACTTAGTTTCACTCCAAAGGCTCAATGTCAAAATGATAGTTCTTATACCCAACCATCTTATCTAGAGTTTTTTTTGGAGGATGTCATTGAAAATCAAATCAAGGTGTTGAACACTTACATGTCATCTAGTGATAAGAAGTTTAATGATATGATGTCTCATAGTAAGATGTTGGAGAATCAAGTTTCTCAATTGGTAAATGTTTTGAAAGAGCATGCTAGCCCCTTTTCCCTACTATTTCAAGGTGTAGATTCCAATAGACCAATAATTCCACAGTGAGAAGGAGTGGTGGGATTCTTAAGAATGTAGAGCCTAAGAAGAGTAAGGCTAAGGACAGTCCTAATAAGGAAGTTTTGGTTGAAGAGGAGGAAGGATAAATCTATTTGAATGAGGATGTAGGTGAAGAACCAATCGAAAAAGAAAAAGATAAAGTGAGAGAAGTTATCAAACCTAAGCTCCCATACCCCCTGAAATTTCAATAGGCACAAACTAGATTAACAATTTGGGAAATTCATGGATATTCTTAGGCAACTTCATCTTACCCTTCCATTTACCGATGTCATTGACCAAATTTCGAACTATGTAAAATTTCTTAAGGAAATCTTGAGTGGAAGAAGAATTTGTGATATGGCGGAAACGGTTAGCTTAACCGAGTATTGTAGTGCAATCATTATGAACAAGATACCGCCCAAGTTAGATTATCCTGGAAAATTTTCTATCCCTTGTTCTTTACAAGATGCAAATTGATAATGCCTTGTGTGACTTATGGGCTAGTGTTAGCCTTATGCCATATTTGGTTTATCAAAGACATGAGTTAGTAGAACTTTCACCTACCAACATTACCTTGCAACTAGCCGATAGATCAATTAAGATTCCAAAAGGTAAGGTAGAAAATGTTCCTTTGAGGGTAGGAAAGTTTGTAATTCCGGTTGATTTTATTGTTATTGAAATGGATGAGGATTCCAATATTCCTATCATACTTGGTAGACCTTTTATTGTTACATCGGGTGCCATGATTGATGTTAAAATTGCTAAGATTTCTCTAAAAGTTGGAGAAGAAGTTATTGAATTTGATTTAATCAAAAGCATGAAATATCCTTCTTCTTCACTTGAAAATTGCAAGAGAGTTGAAATCTTGGATGATATTGTGAATTCTATCCATGAGCACTTGCTCACCTCTAATGATCCACTTGATTGTGTTTTGTTGAAAAAGGAAAAGATAGGTGAGCATGGTAAGGAAATTGCTTTATTTGATAGAGTCATTGATGAGAGCATGGAAGAGAGTGATGATCACATTTGCATGGGAATTTGAAGTCAAGATGCATTGCAAGTGGCCTCAACCAAGGAAGGTAAAGGTGTTCCAATTGTAGAGCTCAAACCTCTACCATCACACCTTAGGTAAGAATTCTTTGGCCTAATTCTATTTATCCCGTCATTGTTAGTTCCACCTTGATTAAGAGTCAAGCATAAGAGTTATGTGGTTTTTTGAGAAGGAACCAAGGTACTTTGAGCTATACAATTGATGAACTCAAAGGTATAAGCCCGACTTTATGTTTATACTATATCACTCTTGAGGAGGGCGCCATACCTAGCATTAAACGATACCAAAAGCTACACCCTCAAATGGGAGAGGTAGTTAGGAAGGAAATCACTAAGATATTGGATGCGGGAATCATATTCCTTATCTCAAGATCTAGATGGGTTTCCCCGATCCATGATGTCCCAAAGAAATGAGGAATGACCGTTGTAGAGAAGGAGTAGGTGATCTCATTCCCAAGAGGACGGTAACGGGATGGCGAATGTGTATATACTATTGACGTTTAAACACATCTAATTAAAAGGATCATTTTCCCCTTCCCTTTGTTTCAGGGATTTTTGGAATCCCTCAAAATACTAGTCACGCTTCTACTGGCAGCAAGACTCGGACACCTGTAAACCACGAATATTCTAGTGATGGAATATTTGCCTCCAACGGTGAAGTTAGTAACTTCAAATCGGAAAGGGTAGGGAGAGAAAGTAGAGAGAAGCTGGAGCTATTTAGTGCTCTATTTATTGTTATGTCACAATCCACCCCTCCCATCATAAATGATTGAGGTATTTATCATAATGAAAAACTATGCCTTTTAGGGTAATTACCCTAAAATGACGCGATTTGATTGGCGGCACAATCAAGTAGCGCCACGTGTCTAGGGGTCAGTGCTGTTTTATGGCTTTCTCAAGATTTAGGCCTTCTAATGTAATACGACCCCTTTTCTCTCATTTCAGGTGCTCTTTAGAGCTTGACACGCGTTATCTTCCCAAAGAGACACGTGTCTCACTTTGATTGGGCCACGTGTCACTACGGGATTGGACCACGTGTAATGGGGTATTTGTACCCTAAAAATTTTCCCCTTAGAGGGGGTGACTCGTATGCTATGGCTGCCTCTTTGATTTCCTACTCGTCTTATTGCGTCGGACTGAGAGGGAATAAAGCATATGATTGAATAGATGGACGGAACTGTTCGCCCATTTAATAGATGGCTGCCTTGGGCTAAATTACATATATTGTCCGCCTGTAATCCTTCTAATGGACGGTTGAGTTTGGGAATTGGCCAGCTGCTCTGCTTTAGTAAGCAAACAAAAATCAACTGCTTCTGTATAGGCCTTGGCTTCCCGTAGAACTCCTGCATATGTCCAGACCTTTTTTCTGACAAAATTTAACTTGAAACCATTATGCTTAATCCCTGGAGAAATTCGAGTAAGCCATTTCATCCGGAATATTCAGAATATGGGCTTTTTCTTAGTTAAATCTCCGAATGTACGAACGCAACCCCTCCTTTTTTCCTTGGACAATTTTAGCCAAATAAAGACTGGTCTTTCTTGGGGGAATGTTGTAAGAAAAGTTTCTAATAAATAGCATACTTAGAGTAGTAAAACATTTGATGAACCCAGTCGGTAGGCTGTTAAACCAATCCTGGGCCACGACCTTAAGGGTGGCCGAAATGCACATTCACCAAGTGGCGTCATCAACACATTGCATATACATTAGGTTTCTGTACGAAGTGACGTGCTCCTCTGGGTTACCCGTACCATCATATGCACCCAGGAGTAAACTCTTTACCTTCGCAGGCTGAGGAGAGCTAAAGATCTCTTGAGAAAATGGAGGCGACTTGTCTTCAAGATTTAGAAAACGTATTTTCCAATCAATAGGCCGAGGTTGCCCGGCCGGTCCGCCTAGATATGGCTCCTGGTCAAAAGGCTAAGCAAATTTCCCATAATATCCAAGGACATGGGGGTTATGTGGCATAAAAGCATTAAAATTCTAGGTAATCTGATATTGGAATGGTTTAATTGGTTGAAATGGGATGGGAGTTAGAGTACGAGCAGCTTGACTTTTGTTGGTCCTAGACAAGCTGGTATGTTGGGAATGAGAGAGATTAGAGATTTCATCCGACAATGTGGGAGTAGAGGCCGTGTCCGAATGGGCTTCCTGTTCCTGCTGCTTGGGCCAAATGTACTCCCTTGCGTCCTTCCAGCGTCGAGACAGATTAGGATCCTCCCTTTGAGGTTGTCTGGTCATCCCCCCCAGCCGACTGCGTTTTGTCAAGGAGCTTGGACAGATTCGTCCGTAGCACCCTAGGAGACCTTCAATGCGGTCGGCAGAAAGGGGTATTCCCAACATCTTCTGCATTAGTTGCCTTGCTCCAATTTAATCTATGATCACCATCCTCCATCCTTATGGGCGACTGTCTGCAGGTAGATGGTCTCTTTTTTTCCAACTCCTTTCGAAGTTTGTTCAGAGCGGCCTTTAGGGAGGAAAAAATAACTCGAGGATCCTATGCCTCGTGGAATGAGGTGATAATAGGATCATTAGATTTGAATGTTGTAGCTATATCCTCAACATGGTCGTCTAGACCAGTGCTAGGGCCGGGATTAGGTGTCTGCCGTCTATTGCTATTACGCCCAAGAGGCCGCTGGGACTCCCGCAGGGGATATATATGTACTTTTTTTCTTGCTTTTCCCTCGATGAGTATCCCCACAGACAAAGCCTAATGTTTTGGGGGTTTTTTGGAATCCCTTAGGATATTGGTCACGCTTCTACTTGAAGCAAGACCTGAAAACCTGCAAAACACTAATATTCCGGGGATAGAATACTCGCCTCTAACGGTTAAGTTAGTAACCTGAAATAAAAAAAGCTAGAGAGAGAAAGTAGAGAGAAGGAGGAGCTATTTAGTGCTCTTTTTAATGTTATGTCACAATCCACCCCCCCATCATAAATGATTTAGGTATTTATAGGTGAGGGAAATTGTGCCCTTTATGGTTATTACCCTAGAATGACGCGATTTGATTGGCGGCGTAATCAAGTAGTGCCACGTTGTAGGGAATATTTCAACCATTACCCCAAATTTGAACCCCACTGTGATCATACAGTTAAGCATGGAGGCGTTCAAAGGGAAAGAGGATAGAGTAAAAGAGTCGCCAACAAATATTAGGAACTTGTAAACCGTTCACAGGGTGAAGGTTAAACCCCTTAACGATCCAGGAGATCTTCAACTACAATAGGTTTGGAACCATGACTGGTAGTTCGGGGATGAAGGTACAAATCCAACCTAAAAGAGATTAAACCTACCCTAAAAATAGGCTTCTACTTTATTCTGATCGTATTCATGTGCACTTTCTGACTAGCATGCAATCAATAGGTTAACCTAAGCCTATTTAATCTATGTTTGTTGAATATTAATGCACAAATAAATCTATTGTTGGCGATCATTTGAATTATAATCAAATTAAACCTAAACAAGATTATTAATTATCTTATTAAGCGTGATTACAAGTACCAATTCCCTTTAATCATGCATAAAAAGTGTGATAAAGAAATAACAATAAATATATATAAAAAACGTAATCATAATCAATTATATATAAGTTATCAGTCAATTAACAAATAACATGAAATAATTCGTAAATTAACAAATTACGTGAAACAATGCGTTAATTAACAAATTACGTTAAATTATATAATTCAACACGACAATAATCATCATCATAATAATAATTATCATAATCATGTTAAAGCATAATATTAATATCAAGATCCTAGGCATGATACTAACACGATTAATAACAAACCCTAGCATGTCACTAAACAATAGAGATCAAAGCTTTAGTCCTAACATGATACTAACATGCTATTAGGAAAGAATATAAGAAGCATCGCAGGAATCATAATAAGCATATTTGATATTAGAACCTTTTCCCTAAACATAATACTAGGAATCATTGTTGTCATTCAAAACATCAAGCATCCTAACCTGATACTAGGAATCAAAATAACAACCTAGACATGATTTCTATATCATAATATCAATAAATCAATTAAAGCACTTACTTGGATGCCTCATATCTTTTTTTAACAACAAAATACACGCGTTAGTAACTTCAAGGAAAATATAAAACAAACAATTAAATAAATAATTAAAAGAGAGATTTGGGACCAAACCCTCAGAAATTAAAACATTTCACCTCTAGGGCGAAGACAACTTCGAACTTGGCTAGGTGTGTCTAGTGCTAATGTATGAGGAGTTGTGTTTGTAAAAGGCTAGGCTAGAAAGAGAGAGAGAATAAAGAAATTCTTGATGATATTTGATTATTGAAAAAGGGGAGATATGACCTCTATTTATAAAGAAAAAAGAGAGTCAGGGAATAAGAAAAGAATCTGAATTTGAATCGAAATAAAACTCGATGGACAACAGTTTTTGCGGATTTTGTTTTTATCATATATTTTGATGTAGAAGTCCAAAAAGGCATATGATATGTTCATGGAAAGGTCTTTAAGTATAATTTCTAACCCAATTAGAATCAAATTAAAATCTTTTGTAGATAAAAAGATATGACCGAAATAGTAGGACGGTGTCAGTTTTGGATAGAGTTTTGTATCTCATTAATATCTTTTTCGTTATAGCTCGGATTTAATATTATAATATATCATTGGAAAGATAATTTCAAGATCTATACAACCATATAAAATTTGGATATCCTTTATGAGGCACGAAAATAAAATCTGACTGTCTTTGAACATCTTTAAATTCAAATAGAATTAGGATTAAAAAGAAGGAAAGTTTTTATAAATAGAAAGTTTTTATTTAACTCAAATTCTTTAATCTTATCTTTTCAAAAAGGTTAATTAAGATCATTTAGAAACTTATAGAAGCTTCTAATTAATCCTAATTAGTTTAGGAATAGGATTAGACCTTTGGACCCTCCACATGATCATTGGGCCGTAGGTAAGATCCGGTTCGAGCCCAGTTTAGTATATTGGCCATAACTTCTTCATTATTCTTCGGAATTGGGCTTATAATATATCGTTGGAAAGGTCTTTTCAATCCCTATCCAACTACACTATTATTGGACCCTTAGCATGGACCAAAATAAACTAAAATGCATGTTTTTTATAGATAAGGTAAGAAAAGAAATATTTTCACAAATAGAAAGAAGAGATATTTTAATAAAAACATCCTCATCACTAGACTTTTCACACTTTCACTATGTTCAATAATCAAATGACGTGAAAGGTATTCATCACTGGGTTTAGTTTTGGGGAGACACAAATGGGTATCTACAGAAGCCCCCACTTTGACTGAGTTTGGAGAAACGCAAGTTTTGAAAACAAAAGTCAAAGTATCAATAGGCACGGAGAATGATTCACAACGTTTTGCGATCCTAAATCATTCTTGTAACGCCGATACCTGCACACTAGCATTAGTTAAAACATATAAAAGAGTTAGAAAACGCGTATCTTGCACTGTCGAGCACACGTCTTTGAAGGTAACCGATTTGTTGCTGTATTGCTGTGATAACCTTCCATAATCTAGAGAACGCCATCTTGCTTTTTTTTTGTTCACTCGTCTCTGAACAATAGATCTTTTTTGGATATGTTCACGCGTCTATGAACAAAGAGCTTCTTTTTTCTTGAATCATAGTGACAACCTTCCCAATCATAGCAAAAGTCGCCGAAGACCGTCTCATCACGAACTGCCCTTCTCAAATATCGGTGAAAACCTCCATAATCTTAGAAAATGTCGTCGAAGACCGCCTATCTCGTGCTATAATCTTGGTGATAACCTCCACAATCTTAGCGAAAGCCATCGAAGACCGCCCATCTCGTGCTATCTTCTCAAATCTTAGTGACAACCCCCACAATCATAGCGAATGCTATCGAAGACCGCCCATCTCGTGCTATCTTCTTAAATCTTGGTTACAACCTCCACAATCTTAGCGAATGTTGTCGAAGACCGCCCATCTCGTGCTATCTTCTCAAATCTTGGTGACAACCTCCACAATCTTAGCGAATGCTGTCTAAAATAACCTCTCTTGAAGACATCCTCAATTGTTGCGATAATATTCCGTAGAAAACTTCTGAAGACCAACGCTTGTCAATCTTTAAAGCTCGCTAGAACTTTGCTTCCGCTATGCCAGTACGTCGGCGCTTTTGATGCTTGTGAACCATTATGTCGGTGCCTCTGTTGTTTATAAACCAGTAGGTCGGTGTCTCTGCTGTTTATGAACCAGTACGTCAGTGCTTTTTGATGAGCTAATGCTTAGGCGCTTTAAGCTAATTGAGACGATGTTTTGTCAGGTCGATCACTTATTGCGATTGTAATCAAGACGACTAATTAATCATGTCAAATTGCTTATAGGGGCTAACTGGCGTACCAAGGAACGCGAAATTGCTGAAAGAGGTAGAAATAACTGCTCTGAGTGGTTGAGCGTTCTTTCGCCGCTGCAATACCATTGGCGCCGCAATTCGGCATTGTTGCCAAACGCTAGGATCTAGTGCCAGGCGCTGAAATCTGTTGCCAGACGCTAGATGTTGTTCGTCTGGCGCTGGAGTAGGGTCTTCCCTATTCTGCTCTTGTTGCCGCTGGGATGCACTTGTATTTATCTTTGACTATAGGACTTTGCTAATCTCTTTAATTATTTTAGGGTTGACCTAAGGTTTAATGTCGCTTGACTCATTGACTTGACACGACTCAAGGTATAAACTTGACTCGCTATGATTGACTCAAGGTTGACTCGACTAGAAGTGAAATGACACGTGTGACTCATGACCCATGTGTGCATTGCCATGTGATCGTGTGATTCAAAAATGCAAAAAATCAAAAAATTTCCGTCATTTTTGTGGAGGGTACCGACTTTCTCCTGAAAAAGAAAGACGCGAAAAAAGAAAGAGGCGAAGTATTTTTAAGATGCATATTAAATGAGCTTAATCCGTTAACGTTGTCTCTCATTGTACAAGGATTACAACATCTTAGACTATCCTAGTTGACTGAATAATGAAAGTATTAAGGTGACTTAGACGCGGAGGCTAAGTACTTCAAACTTTGTGATGCTATGATGATTGATGAGCGATTTTGACGAGGCATGCTTCAACGTCGTGTTTAAGATTTCATGACAAGGGTTCCTAAGGGAAGTATATTTGGTCATGTATCTGTGATGTGTGTGATAGTGAAACTAAAGAATTACCTTGCATGTGGGGAGTTTTGCCTTCATCCTCCAAGAATTAAAGAAAGAAGCTCAAGAGAGAGGCTAGGCACTATTTATGGGATGATCCCATCTTGTACAAAATAAGAGTTGATGGCTTGCTAAGGCGTCGTGTTCCTAATGAGGAGGTGCCAAGTGTTTTGAAGATGTGCCATTTGAATCCTAGTGGTGGTCATATAGGTATTTCTTAAACCGCCACTAAGATTCTTCAAAGTTGATTTTAGTGGTCTCATCTCTTCAAGGATACATGGGGTTTTTTCAAGTCATGTGATCGATGTCAATGTATCGAAAACATCTCAAAGCTTAGTGAGATGCCTCAACAACCTATCCTTGAGTTAGAAGCATTTGATGTGTAGGGAATTAATTGCATGGGACTGTTTCCTTCTTCTTATGGGAACCAATACATTCTTGTAGCGGTGGATTATGTGTCAAAATGGGTTGAGACCATTACCTCCCCAACAAATGACCACAAGGTGGTGATAAAATTGTTTAAAAAGATCATTTTCCCAAGGCGGTGATTAGTGACAATAGCTCACATTTTGTGCACAATGCTTTTCGGAAGATGTTGAAAAAGCAAGGGGTTCATCAATGTTTTTGCCTTCCTTATAATCCTCAAACAAGTGGTCAAATTGAGGTGTCAAATCGTGATATCAAGTTAGTTCTTTAGAAAAAGTTTGCTAGAAAATGGAAAGATTGGACGGACAAGCTTGATGATGCCTTGTGGGCATATAAAAAACATTCAAAACTTCTATCGACACCACTCCATATCGTCTTGTCTATGGAAAATCTTGCCATCTTTCGGTGGAACTTGAACACCGTACCCTTTGGGAGATCAAAAAGATCAATTTTGATTTAGCAAGTGCGGGAGAGCAATGGTGGTAAGATCTTATTGGATTGAAGGAACTTCGACTTAATGCATATGATTGTGCTAGCACTTACAAAGCGCGTTCTAAGGAAGCTCATGACAAGCTTATCGAGAAGGAGTTTTATGTTGGTGACAAGGTCCTCCTATACAATGGAAATTGTTCCTTGAAATCTCACGTCTAAATGGAGTGGTCCTTTCATGATGCAAGAAGTTTTCCTTATGGAGTTGTGGAAATTTCTTTGATGGATTCATCATTTCCTTTCAAAGTCAATGGTCACCGGCTCAAGAAGTATTACGATGGTGTTTTTGTTGGTCTTGTTCATAGAATGGATCTTTATGATCCCCCTTGAAAGGGGTGGAGAACAACAAGCTAATGACGTTAAACAAGCGCTTCTCGGGAGGCAACCCGACTTTCTAACTTTCTTTCTAGTTTCCTTTCGAATTTATCTTTCTTCTTGATGCTTATGGACTAATCAATTTTCTTTGTTTGTTATGATTTTAGGTAGTTTTGAGATGATGGAGGTTAATTTGCCAAAAATCTTGGTAACAAAATTTGAAGATGAAGTGTTCTTGTGCTTATTGGAAGTTTTGAGTAAGAATTGAACTTTAGTGGATGTATGATAAGTGACTTTTATGTCACTTTTAGGGTGTTTATTGAGTCGTATTCCGGCTTATTTTCCAATAATTTCACCTTTTATATCCTTTATTTCTATTATTTTATTATTCTCATCTTTTATCTTTATTTTGAGTATTTTTGTAATTTTCTATAGTTTTTAGTTTATTTTCGTGTTTTATTTTATTTTTCTTTCTTTTAATGTTTGTAGTTTAAGTCGTTAGTTTTTATTTTTAATAATTTCTCTTTTTATCTCATTTTCTTATTTATTTTACTTTCGTATTTTATTTTATTTCATTTCATTTAATTTTATTATTTCTTTAGTTTTAGCATTTTATTTTATTTTATTTTACTTTATTTATCTTATTTTATTTTACTTTATTTTATTTATTTTATTTTATTTTCCATTTCACCCTCGTGTTGTTTTTGGTTGTAGGTGTTTTTGGGTCCGTGGTCGATCGGGTTTGAAAGTCAAATTTGTGTTCGGAGGTCAAGGTTCGAGGCATAATGCACAAGCCAACCTACTGCCCACCTCTTAACCTACACCACCTCATTTTCCTATCCTACACCACCCCAAACAACACACACAACATCACTTTCCCTGCTCCAACTCTCCTTCTCACCTGCTCCCTGCTCTCCCAATTCACCACCAGCCCTCACAACACCACCTCACAACCCTCACAAAACCACCTCACAACCCTAACAACACCAACATCGCAACTCCACCAATCCCAGCCACGCAGCACCTCCAACCAGACCAGCTTCCACCTGCGACCACAGCTGCGCCAGCCACCCAGCCTAAACACCTCTGCCACCAGTCGATACCCACGCAATCCCACACACACACTCACCAATTAAACCTCGCAACACCACCAACACCACCCAGCTCACCACTTACCACCACACACCTTCAATCACACCAACGCACCAGCCACAGCCTCCAACCAAACCACCTCCAATCGCACCGATATCACCCATTCGCAGCCACTTGACCTCAATTGACACCAACCCGAAAAACCCTGCTCCTCCCAATCACACCGAAACCACCCAACCTCACCTCCCATTTCACCACCAACACCAGCCATCACACCGCCACCACCAATTTGATCTCCAATCACACCAATCGAACCAAATTCACAGCAAGGAGCAACCCAGACCTCGCGGCCGCGCAACCCTGTCAGAAACCGCACACAATTGAGTCCAAAATCAGAGTCGAGGCAGAAGCTCTGCGCGACCTCTGTGCGACCTCTGTGCGGGCGCACATTCGTGGGTCAATCACGAGCTTTTCACGTGATTTTTAATGAGAATTGAACGGCTTTGATTGATGCTTGATTGATGACGATGAGGATTGACGGTGGTGATTATGATAATTGATGCGTGGTGATGGTGATGCAGGTGATGCAAATCAGAGCAGCCAAGATCGAAAGAGAAAGAAAGGGGGAAGCTGATTTGTTTATACTGTTTTGGGAAATTGTTGGGTTTTGTTTTATTTTTCTTTTTTCTTTTCATTTTCCTTTTATTTTATTTTATTTTTAGTTTAGTTTTATTTTTGGTTTTTAAGTTTAGTTATTTTTAATTATTTTAGTTTAGTTTTTATTTCTTTTTAGTTTTCTCTTTTACTTTATTTTATTTAGCCTTGTATTATAAATACCCCTTTGGGGTTATTTTCTCAAAACTTTCAATCAACATTAATTTACCCTAGATTAGATTTGATTAGTTTAGCTCTTTTATTTTCTCTCTCTTAGGGTTAGATTATGAGTTTTTCTCTCTAGTTTAGGAGTAGTTTAGAGAGAGAAAGATTGGATTTTTCATGGAGTTTTTGGGATTTTGAAGAAGCAAATTTGTGGATTTTTCCTCTCATAAATTCAATGAGTTTTCCTAACTTTCTCTCACCTTTATTGCTTTCATTTATTATTGTTTTTGCTTATTTATTTGTTGATTTGAGTAGTTTAATTAGTTTAATTATTTGATTCTTGCTTTTATTATTATTTTACCTTGTTTTCCATATTTTTGTTCATTATGTTAGCTTAGGTTTTGTTCTAGGGAAATGGATGAAGGTCATGTTAATAAATTGAATGATTGATTGTGATTAGTGTGGAATTGTTTCTTGATTATTGTGTATGGATGATGCTTTTATGTATTAGAATCTTTCTAGCTAATTGATTCTATGCTTTTAATTGTGTTTTCAATCGATTGTGCGAGAGTGAGTTGGTTGAGAGCCCTAAATTCTTCCATACCTTTGCTAGGCTAGTTGCACGAGAGTGAATTAGTTTAGTAGGATAATTAACATGCTTAATTGTGCGAGAATGAGTTAAATGTGTTGATTGTTCCTAATCAAGGTCATTTTCATCAAATTGTATGATGTTATTGAATGTATTGATGTAATTGGATTCCACTTTCCCTAGTTTTAGTTATTTGCTCTTAGTAGTGTTTAATTGAACCTCTCTTTACCTCACAAGCTTTCTTAGTAGTCTAATTAGCATAGATTGATACACTTAGTCCTTTTGGGTTCGACCCTTTACTTACCCCTATACTCGTATTAGGGTAGTTTAGGTATTATAAATTGTTAATTTGATTAGGGTTAGTAGAACTAACGACACTACCTAAACCCTCGATCAATGTAAGATGGTAGGTTCAAGAATTATGGATGTTGAACCCATTGAAAAGGGGTTTAGAAACTTCTATGTTCATGTTTATCATCATCATGGGTATTGTGCGCACCGGTGTGCGCACCAAAATTGTTCAAGGGCATAAGCAACTAAGAGTGCGGGCGCGCGCAGGGGAAAGGCGCTGGCGCGCAGTGGGCTAGTGTGGTCGTGCTGGTCTGTTGCGTTCCCCCCCTTAAACGCACCCTTCTTTTTTCTCCCTCTTTCTCCTTTTTCATATTGCTTTATTTTTATTGTAGTGTTCAAGCATTTTTCTTATTTTTGCTGCTACATTTTATCATAAAATCATCATTATTCATTTTCTTTTGTTGATAATCACTTCAAATACTCAATTTTATGCGTTGTGCTTGATTTTATCTCTCCAAAAGTTGAGAATTTGTGTATTGTTGATTAGGGTTTTTGGAACTTGCAAATTTTGGATTGATGCTAGTAGTTGTTCTTTCTTCTCCATTTCATTTGAATTAAACCATCATTCAAGGTACGAAACCTCTAATTCATTTGATTTCATGATAATTTCATACCTTGTATTGTTTTGTTGGATTTGAATGTTATGGTATATGCTTTAATGGGTTTTCTACTTTACTTATCTCTTGTCCCCAAATTTTGCATTCATGGTGGTTATTGATTGATATATGAACTTGTGATTCACCCTCTTTTAAATGGTCATAGTGTTTATGAATGTTGTTCACTCTCTTTGTATGAATGATTGTTGCTCACTCTTTATTCTAAAATGGCTTATAAATCCTTGCTTAATTCATAGTTTGAATGTGCTTACGTACTTGTTATGCGCTAAATTATTCATTCTAGTTCAATGATTGGTTATGGATTTATCCATTTTGGTTATGTAACTTGTTGTGAGCACCATATTTTTCATGCCTTTGAAATATTGTCCTAGTTTTTTTATGTAGAAGGCTCCCCTCCGACGTCCAAAAAGTGCCCGTAGGTTTAGTTCCCTTGAGGTGGTACCACCCCCACTAAATGTGAGTGAGGCTTACGGAATTGAATTTACAAAGAGCGAGCATTGGGAGAACTTTGTCCGGCTTTCTTCTAGGATACTTTTATCAACAAGGTTTTATGATCGATAAACGACTACAAAGCTTGGTATTGATCAAGATATGAGGCGTTTGGCCTGAAATTTTGGTTTGGAGGATTACATTGGCTTAAGTGCAATGACTAACGCCCGTCTTAGTTGTGAGTTCCTCTCCTTTATTGAGGTACATGAATTAAAAGTGGATGGTGATTTTGTTTGTACGTTGAAGTTCCAGATGTTTAACAACGACCATTCTATTCCTCTCTCCTACCTTAGTGAGCTTTTCAAACATCTCGCCGCTTCAAAAGATTTCAATTATATCTAACCGACTTTTCAAGTGTTGCAAAACGATCATGATTACAATGAGGGTCGTTGGTGGAGGCATATCTCGGTCAAGGCATGAACGAGGTTTATGGGTTTTCCCAAAACTCATTGGCGTCTCCTACTTGTTTCTTACAAAAAATCGTGATGATAGAATCAATTCTAATTCAAAGTCCCCAAAACAGTCAGGAATTCAAATCCTAATACACCCTAACAAGTGTAAAGTCCTAGGCTTTTAATGACCATGGGCATCTAAGGAAGGACCCCCTACGATAGGATCACCCTCCTTAAAATGGTGACTTTGCTGGGGATTTAGAGGTTACATGATTAATTCTTAGTTATGGTATGAGGTTTCCAACACTTGTTGCCTATGGGTTTTACCGGGAATTAACTTAGATAATTTCTAGTTAGAGAGCGAGACTTGAACGCATAATATCTTCCTTTTGCAGAAAAGTAAAAACCAAACAGGCAACATTGCATCATGCATAATCATAGAACACTTTAACCTTTGGGATTAGCTCATTGACTAGGAGATGCCAACACCATGCTTCTATCCCAAAATCAATAACAATCATCCCACCCATATCGTCAACAAAATGTTGAGAGAGCGATGTCATGAGTCAACACATTGAGTGATTGATTTGTGCATCGTTTCTTAAAATATAATACCCTTAGACACCCAAGCGTTCGACCTAGAATGGCATTTTATATATCTTGGCTTATGGTATGCTTATATGGTTACGTGAATATATGTGACGTGTTAGGATATCTTTCCTTTTTTTTTCTTTTAGTTTGGTTTATGTTCCCAATTACGAAGTTGTCTCTTCGTAATTTTGAGTCATATTTGAAGGGTAACATTAAAAAAGAATCGAAAAAATAATGGCAAAAAAAAAATATAAAAACGCTCGAATATAAAAAAAACTTTACGAGAAGGTGGCGCACGCAACTCAATGAGTTGCGCGACCCCAGCCAGCGCAAGTGATTCGAGTGCGCGCGCCAGCCGCGCGTAGCTTAGTCACTTACGCGTGCCTACTGTTACGAGCCATTTTGATTTTTGCGAAAACAAATTGGCTCGTTCAAACAATATCTTCATTGAGGAATTGTTTAAAGGTGATGTTATCCATTCGAATATATTTTGCGTTCTTTCTCCTTCTTTTTCTAAGCCAAGCGTATTAATTTACTTATCCTTTTGTACTTCTGTTAGGGCCGGTTTTCAAGATTGGGAACGAAGACTCTGGGGTGCTCCCATTCTAGGTTTACCATCAAACAATCCACCCCTTTCAAACCACCTTCTTTAGACAACTATTCCTAGTCCAACAACAATGTCAACCATTGAGCAACTCCAAAAAGAGATGGCTCGCTTAAGAGAAGAAAAGGCTTAAGAGGCCGAGGAAATAAGAATTAAGAAATTTAAAAAGGCTGAAAACAAAAATGCCAAGAATCTAGCCTTGCAACCAAATATGGAACAATTATCCAGCAAAGAAAAATCGTTAGAGAAGCTTGTTCCTCGTTACACCATGGGGAAAAAGTACTTCGACGCAGAAAAGTTTGCTCTTCCCCTAGGACTTGCTTTACCGAAAAAGTTCGTAGCTACGGACTTGCAATTTTTAAGGTGATCAATAATCCACAATACCACTTAATGTGTTTTACTGGCACCATGGAATTAAACGGATTTAATCCTAAGCTTTGTGCTTTGTCTTTCCCTTTATCTCTCGACCGAACCGCGAGAGAGTGGTACTATGGGCTAGATCCGAAATTCAAAAGAACATGCGAAGATGTAGTTTTGGCTTTCATTACCTAATATGAGAGTAACGTATAGTTCAAGTCAAACCTACGTGTACTTGAAATGCTTAAGCAAGGAGACAATGAAGGTTTCCTTTGTTTCTATGGTAGATGGAGAGAAAAGGCGGCTCATCTTGCATAAATGCCACTTGAAATCTAGTTAGTACAAAATTTCATTGACAATTGTCATGAAAAGTACAACAAGCGTCTACGTTACCTTTGTTTAGACACTTTTCAAAAGGTCTATTTGGTGGCTACTAGGATTAAAGATGATCTTGCTAAAGAAAAAGCAAACAAATTTTATCATCATCAACCTAGGAATAACTACAAAAAGGGGAATGATAATACTTTCATCCTCTATTGATGTATTTACGAATTCCACGCAATATAATAACAGTAATGATCCACGAAGAAGATGGACAAGAAAGAAAATTTACACCATTTCATGTGAGCTATAAAAAATTATTAGAAAAATCGAGCGAAAAAGGTCTATTTACACCAATAGGGCCAACACCACCCTCTCCACTACAAAAAGGTACGCTCAATGGGATTGTAATGCTTATTGTGCTTATCATAGGGGCGTTGGGCATGATATCGAACTTTGCTATGTCTTAAAATACAAAGTACAAGATCTAGTAGACGATGGAAGAATTCCCACGCCTAAACCTAACAACAATGTATCCCCACTTAGGGGTATTTCACATTGATGAGGAACATGTAGGAAATGATACGTTCAATCCTTTGGACTATATCACACCTATAGGAAAACCTCTAACCACAACACTCACAAGGGAAACTAATGAAGTGTTTGGGTTATGGGACGACAACTTTCAAGACTTATATGTCTCTAAGTATGCCACCGTCCCACCTCCATCCTGTCTCCAAAATGAACCAAATGGAGCGCTTGATTGGGATCATTTCTTGGGGAAGTCACATGACTTATCAAATCTCTCCTTGGAAGAACAATGACATCAATCACAACTCATGGAACATCTTGAAATGGAGGCACATTCAAAGCCTGTAGAAGAAAGTTGGTTCACGATTCTTATAACTAACCTAAACGAAATACATCATCTAACTCGTTTTGGGCGAGTTTACCAAGCACCACCAAATGGATCTTCGATCACACAAAATCAAACTCAAGGTCAAGTACAAAACCCAATACCACCTCCACTTGAGGTGGAAGATTTATATTGGTCAAACAACTTCGCCAAGTTAAGGCGAATGTTAGCATTTGGGAATACCTAATTACTTCTAAAGAACATAGGAATTCTCTTATGAATGCTCTAACGGCTTTGTCTATAAGTACAGACACAACCCCCCAGGATCTTGTTAGCTTGCTTACTAGTGAGAAATCCGACAAGTCAATCATTTTCACTAATAATGATTTGCCTTCAAAAGACACTACCCACAATAATGCATTATACTTAACTGTGGGGTGCAAAGGGTACAATATCCCTCTCACTTTAGTAGACAATGGGTCAGCTGTAAATGTGTGCCAACTACGAACAGAAAAATATCTAAGCCTTAATCTAGAAAAAGATTTTCATTCAACAACACAAAGCATTAGGGCCTATGACAACTCGAGGAGATCAGTGTGTGGAACTGTTAAGCTACCAGTCACCACAGGCCCAATTCAAAAGATGGTTGAGTTCCATGTCATGGATATTAAACCCACATTCAACTTTCTACTTGGACGTCCTTGGATACATGAGCTTGGCACAATACCATCCTCACTTCATCAAATGATTAGGTTGAACTATCAAGGGCTTCCTATGACTATACATGCTTCTCCTCTCAATATAGCTATAAATGACTTATCACTTCTATAAATAAACCATGATAATGATGAAGAAGAGATGTGGGGATTTTCCGCTGAGCCAATCTGCACAATCGAAATGGAAGAAAGCCTTGAAGAATCATTTAAGCTTGATCTATATTCCCACTAGTAGAAAAAACGTAAAGGCAAGCGGTTCAAACCCACTAATGGCAAGCATTTCTGAACCGCATGGGCTTAGGGGGCTTGCCAATGGCCATTTAAATGGTAAGCGATTTAGAACCGCTTTCCACTAGGGGAGAATGGGAAGCAGTTTGGCGCCAAAACCGCTTGTCATTTGCACTTGACATAATATTATGTCAAACATAATGGCAAGCAGTTTTAACGCCAAACCGCTTGCCATTTGTTTAATTTTTTTTTTCCAAAATTTATATTAGTTTATAATAATAGTATTAGTGACTTGTTTTGATATACATATTAATCTGTCATTTTAAAAATTATTATTATTATCAATATTATTATTATTATTATTATAATTATTAATAATATTAATTAATATTAATAATTAACAATAATTAAAATATTACAAATTCAAGAATAATAATACAATAACAACAATAAAATGCAAATAATAACATATATAACACTCACAAATAATATACAGTATTAATTATATAGAATTAATGTACATATAAAAAAAAAAGATTGTAACTAAATATTAATTGTTCATAATAAAGAAAAAAAAACTCAAGCACACAATCTAATATATATTATTTTACCTAGATGCCATCAAATGTCACGAAAAAGCCCACATGTTGCGAATTTCATCAAATTCTTAACTTGTTAACGAGCATTCCCTTTGAATATTGCAAACCTTTGAAAAAATAATAAAAACCAAACATTAAACATCATTCATATTACATAAAATTAAACTAAATAATGTATGTCAGATATTTCAAAGGCAACATATATAGGTTTGTTTCTTTCACAAAATGGCCCAAATAAGGCCAACATGACTTCTACTTTTGCCAATTTTTACATTGTCTATCAAATAAACAATTTCTTTCTCATAAAATGCCCATATTACCTACTCTTTAGGACGGTAGTAAGTTTTAGGACGATTTTTATCAAAAAATTCCCAAATAAGGCCTATATGACTTCTACTTTGCCCATTTTCTACATTTCTTATATAATGAACTATTTCTTTATCATAACATTTCAATATTAACTAGTCTTAGGTGTCGAATGTTTGAAATAATATCAAAAGAGCATTCTACATAGTTTTAGGACGGCTTTTATCCAAAATCGGCTATTTGACTTCTACTTTGCCCATTTTCTACATTTCTTATCTAATGAGCTATTTATCTATCATAAAATGTCAATATTAACTAGTCTTAGGTGTCTAACGTTTGAAATCATAGAAAGTTAGCATTTTACTAAGTTTTAGGACAGTTTTTATCCAAAATCGGCTATTTGACGTATACTTTTCCTTTGTTCTACATTTCTTATTTAATGAAATATTTCTTCATCATAACATAAGGCTCTAATGAAGACTACATATATATTAAAACAAATATCAATCCATCAATTGTTATACGTCAATATCTATACTTAACATAAAACTTAAGAGTGACATATTTAAACTTACTCCTCAAAGTAGGGGGCTAATATGAACTTCTTTCCCGCACGCATTGATTCTCTAATACCCTGCTAAAGGTAATCTACCACATCACGAGGGTTATGTAAGCATTTGGTTACGGAGGTCTGCTCGGTTCATAACCACCAAACTGCTGCCTCACCATCGGGTTTATTACTTAGAAGCTCCTGTAGTGACCTTTAAGAAAGTAATGTGGGCAAATAATTACTATTTCCATTGTTTTGGTACAAAAATATAAAAATACAATATGATTAGAAGTAGTTTCATTATTTTACCTCATGAAAGTCTAAATGATGGAAATGTTATGCATGGAACCAATTAGAAATCTCGTCATATCCTCTCTAGAAATGTATGCGATCGCATCCTCATCGTAGTGGAAAAATGCCTTAGGCAAGTTGACTTGAACATTTGTCCCCGTAGGCAAGTCACTAACACAGTTGTGAAGAAAAGTATATGCTTTTGAAAGTGACTTAAGGACATCGGCTTCTACTAGTGGAGTATAAGAAGCTCTCAAACTCTTCTTCGACACTTGTCCTTGTTCCATGTCCGGAGGACTTTCTTAATTGGGTTTTGGCTTCTCCACCTTCTTTCTTTTAGCAGACTGATTTTCCTTTGTAATCTAGTTATATAAAAGAACATGGTCATTGCACAAAGCACATGGTAATCTAGTTACATACAAGTAGTTACATACAAGTAGTTACATACAAGTAGTGTATACTTACCCCTCCTACCAACCTCAGCCGATCACGCGGCCATTGCACAAAGCTACCGGTCACATCACGTAGCTTAAAAAAATCATATTCCTCTCTAGGAACCGATAGTGGTAAGTCCTCAAACCCAGCAACTATAGAATTGATCCCGACCGAGATATGTTGGGTGATATTATTAGACGTAAAATGGACCTTGTAAAAAAGGTTGTGCACTACCATACCCCACCAACTGCAACTGTCCATCCTTTTTCTTCCCGGGGTGAAGAAGTTCATAAGGCGTATCTTCCTACATATATGATTAGAACTTAGGACATAAGTTATGAAATAACAAATGAAAGCCTAACAGAAGCAAAGTTGATTAGGTACTGAAGTTTACCTTAACATCCGAGAAAGGTTCAAGCATCGGATTTGCTCTCTTCATTGACTCTGTATCCATTGGACTAGGAACCTGAAAAAGTAAAATAATTAATTATGCGAAAGACCTCGTTTGACCAACTCCATATGTTCTAATTTGTCCTCGTATTGAAATTACCTTTCTCTCAACTACTGGATTGTCCTCGGGGCCTCCTTGATGACTACATAAGCTCACTGAGGTACTCGAGGATAATGGCACAATCGGCAAGTTCATGTGCTTCAGAATGGCATTTAATTGACTTTGCATCTGTTCTTACAGCTCTCTGCGTATCTCCACCTTGATTGATTCCTTTTCCTTCTCATCAATACAACGTGGCGAATTAACACTTGATATGATTTTCCCTAATCTAGTGTATTATGAACCCATCACCTTCTCCTACTCCAGTTGTTTCCCGCCATAACCAACTACTCGCCCAGGGTGGTATGGTTTTCCTAAAGCTAAGGTTAAATGATCTTTTTCAATGCTTGGAGTGAGCTTGCCTTCAATCACTTCCGATGTATGCTCGAGTTGTAATAACACAAAAAGTTGTCGATTCTATGTAGGATGTACTTTACAAGAAAATATAATTAATAAGTAGTAAAGTTTGCTTACAAGTTCATATGCTACAACTTTTGTATCCAGCTGCATGACATACTTGCTGGTTTTCTTGTCGATCCCATGCATAACACACCACCAATCAATTGCAAAATTTACCAAATATTGTGTCTGTGGGAAAAAGTGCTTTCTCAGATGATGACATTATGGATTTGGGGTAAATACCCGCTATGGTCCACTTTGGTCTACACTCCGCAAATGTCTTACAGCCCATATGATGGCTATATAATTTCTTCCCGGCATTGATTCTTCTACACATTAAAAAATATATGTTAGCATCAGTCTTTGTAGGAAACAAAATTCAATAGCCTACTCTAGTGATAAGTAAAAACAAACAAGTGCGGTTCTAGTGGAAGATTTTCCATCAAACTTCTCCCAGTTCTTCACCGTTATTTGTCGATAAAAATCCCACAGCTTCTTATCCTCTTTCTTATCTTCTTCAACGAAAGTCTCATTTTTATTTGGACTTTTCCTTCTTTTCTTATGGATCCATCTCGTTCTCAAGTAACTTTTGAAGTTTTTGAATCTCTCTTGTATAAAAGCTTCAAAGAACTTTCTCATAGCTGGCTCATCAAGAATATGGAACAGACTCTGTAATAGGAACTAACATCCACGTTAGGCAAGGAAAAAAAAACAAACACATTTAATTAAAAAAAAGGCGAATTGAGGCAGCAACCCAGGCTGCTGCAGTAGCCTAAGGAGCAGCCCATGCTGCTGCCTAGGCAACTGCAGCACCCAAGCAAAAACCCAGAAGATGTAGAAGCCCAGGCTCCTGCCCAGCACCCAGGCAGCAGCAGCTGCACCACCTTGGTAGTAGCCTCGGTAGCTGAAACAACCCAGGCTGCTTCTCTGGCAGCTGCCGGCTGCAGACCTCGGGTTATGCGCTTCGTGCGTGTTATGTGCGGGTGTAGACAACAATTTGTGTATCCCCATAACCAAACCCGGTGATGAATACCTTTTGCGTCGAATCATAATCGAATGAAGTGAAAGTGTGGAAAGTCTAGTGTTGCGGTTAATTTTTTATTAAAATCAGTCTTTCTATTTTTGAAAACTTACTCTATTTTATGAAGATAGCCTATCCAGTTTAGTTATGTCCATAAAAAGGGTCCAATAATAGTGTAGTTGGATAGGGCTCGAAAATAGCTTTCCAACGATATATTAGAAGCCCAATTCCGATGAATAATGAGAAAGTTACGGCCAAATTACTAAACTTGGTCCGGTTTGATCTTTATATGCGGCCCAATGATCTAGAGGAGGGCCTATTATGAATTATCATTCCTAATGCAATAAGGATTGATTATGAATTATCATTCATATTGTGCCTACTTGACTATTTGTGCATTATTTGTATACTCTATATGTTTTTCCTAACCGTTTGTTTGACTTGTGTTTAAGCCTAAATAAATTGATTAATGACTAAAAGGACTTTGCCTAATTAATTAATTAGAGTAATTAAAGTTTAAGAAATTCATCAAAACTGACTTAGTACGACTTTAGGCTTGTTCCTTAGGGTAAAAATACTGAAAGCAGTCCCAGATTATTGTTCCAGTAATGGCGCAAAATTTGGGCTGCAGCGCCAAACGCTGCTATGCAACGCTGTGCAACAACACTGTCGTTTGCTGATGCACTTCAGTGTGCGGCGACACTCCTGTTGCTTTGGCGACAATTTAGATTTTTGCTCGAGTAATCACGACGAGTCTAATTAAACAGTTTATTAATCAGTTTGGTTATTTTGTTAATGACGGTAACCATATTTAGTCCTTATTTGAGTCTAAACACTTAGTACCATGGTCTTACACAAGAGTCAAATCATGTCACTTGCACTCACAAATAAAGCACACACTACCATATATGTACACTTTGACCATGTCTAGAGAGTCTTGTATGTGCGTATTGTCTGTTATTTTTTTTAGGGGGGTAAGTCGGATGTTAATCCTCCAATTAAACCACTTGTTTGAACCCATATAATTGATTCCCAAAAATATGCACCCTTTTTTTGCTTTTTTCTTTTTCTTTATAAACTAGTAAAGTCAAAGTCAATTTGAGTCAAGCCATTAAAACAAATAAAATGGTTTAATTTACAGCGCGTGGTCAAGAAAGGAAGGGCGCTTAATCAGAGATAACCTTTTCGTTCAAGTACAACTTTTTGATAAACCGCTCAATGGGAAAATAAAAGCTAAGAAGACAATGGTGAGTCAAGAGAAAGTCAATGAGCTCAAGATGCAAATGGCTAGTGTTAGTGAAGTGCTAAGGACCCTAACTATCCAAATCAATGATCTTGTGAAGCAACAACAAATGGAGCTCATGTAAGAGAGCTTGAGCAAGATATCTAATGACTATAAGTTCTAAGGCATTAGCTCGCAAGGGGTCTTGGTGGACAAGGAGCTTCTTCCGCAAAAGTTCAATGCCAACGACATCCCCAAATTCAAGGCTACTGACAACCCTTATTTCCATTTAAGAGCCTTTGAGACGATAATGAATATTAAGGGGATAGATAGGAAAGTCTTTCATTCTTTGTTTTCTTTATCTCTTGAAACGGTTTGCAAACAGTGGTTCATTTCCCTTGAAAAAGAGAAAACCTCTACTTGGGAATCTATTGTAAACGCTTTCATTGATAGGTATAAAGGCAATATTCAAGTTAAAATTAATTTTAGGGAACTTGAAACACTTTAAGAAAAAGAGAATGATGGTTTCACTTCTTTCTTTAATAAATGGAGAGAAACTTCTAGTGGGATGATTGAAGTACCATGTGAAAAGGAATCTGTGAGGATGTTCATTAAGAACCTCCAAGAAAAGTACTCCAAGCATCTTAAGTACCAAAACAACTTGCATACTGTAGACATCTACTTTTGGCCTCCTATCCCAACAGGAAGTGCAATGACAATAAATAAAACCATTTTCGTTTTGGATCGAAGTGGAGAATACTCATGGATAGCTAGTTAAGCCACAAAACACAAAAGACTAGCCCAAATTGAAGAAAAAGCCAAAACAAAGGTCCTATTAACTAAACCCAATCATAATTAGGGTTAAGCCCGTGCTTTCACCCTAATAATGACGAATTTAGGAGCGCCTAGGTTAAATCTTAGTTGCGTGCGACACCCAGCGCAACTTTTAGAGTTGCTCTACGGAAGATTCATAATTATTCGGAATTATAAGGAAAATATAAAATCGAATCTTACCATAAAGCCGCGTGCAAGATAATTAGTTGCGCTGGACATTGAAGCGCAACTCTATCTCTTGCGCTGGGATGCCAGGCGCAACTCAATCTGTTGCGCGCGACACCTGCTGCGGCTGAATGCTCGAAACCCTAAATCTAATCATTCTCTATAAATACGAGCTTAAACTGAGGCTTAAACAGACTGAAATTAACCCAAAACTCTGGCGAAATAACTTGTGAACTTGTGCAACCTAGCCCTCTTGTCTTAAATACTCACCCTTTCGATATCTTGTTACTACGGTGGAGGTTTCCCAACAAGGAGTCCATAAGTGTTCTAAAAAGAGATCTAGCAAAGAGAAGTGGTAAATTCTAGAGCACTTAGTCTAATCACCTTTTTTTTCTTGTTTAAAAGGACTTTAATTAATTAATTAGTGTTGTTTGATCACCTTTAAAAAAATTAATTAATAAATTCAACATAGTATCTTGCTTAAATAAAGATTAGAATAGAAATAAATAATTGTTGGTTGATCACTTAAGCCAAGGCGAATGTTGTTTGTTTTCTTGTTCTTTTCACGAATTTAATTAAATAAGAATAACGACATTACGATGTAATTCCTACGTGAATTAATGCTTGTAAAAAAAATCAACTAACATTGTTTTAGGTATCGTGTTGCACATATTGTTTGGTGATTAAATTGTAAAAAAGGAAGGGCTAGTAGAGGCCGTACTAGGGATAGGATGACGATTCCTCTCTAAAAGGAACGTTATCTTAGTACCCTCACTCCCGAACTCATTTCTGGTTTATAGACCAATTTGGGCAGGGGTAAACTTATGATTTGTGCTAATTATTCCATGAACTCCACATGGAAGAAACGTTATCTTAAAATTCTCTTCTTTCTTTCTGTTTGTGCTAATTATTCCATGAACTCCACATGACGATTCCTCTCTAAAAGGAACGTTATCTTAGTACCCTCTCTAAAAGGAACGTTATCTTAAAATTCTCTTCTTTCTTTCTGTCTTCGAAAACCTAGTTAATAAAATAGCCAATATAGTTTAGTTTGGTCCATGAAAAGGGTCCAACAATAGTGTAGTTGGATTGGGCTTGATAAGACTTTTCCAATGACATATTATAAGCCCAATTCTGATGAATAATGAGAAAGTTATGGCCAAATTACTAAACTTGGTCCGGTTTGATCTTTATATGCGGCCCAATGATCTAGAGGAGAGCCTATTATGAATTATCATTCCTAATGTAATTAGAATTGATTATAGTCTTCTAGAATCCTAATGTGATTAGGATTGATAATTGAGTTTTATGAGTTTTATTTGGAATAAAAAAAGTGTTTTAAATGAAATTACGATTTTACACCTCGTACGGAATTTTACGCTTAATTTAATTAAAAAATACAAAAATGTAGGGAAAATCACCTGCAGCGTCGCACGCCTGGCTGTCGCCTAGCGACAAGCCTGTCGCACGGCGACAGAAGCTATTATGGCGACAACGTCGTGATTTATTCCTCTTAAAATTCCGATTCTTTTTTATCAATTCCGAACTATTTTCATTATAAATAGCATCCTAAAACCTCCGTTTTTAATCACCAACTCTCCTCATGAAAATCTTTATACTCTCTCTCTCTCTTTCTAAACCTACTTTTCTCAAACAATATTCCGCATTCATAAGATCTATACACACCTAGAATAATTCGAAGTTGCCTTCGCCCTAGACGTGAAAGGTTTGATATTTTTGAGGGTTTAGTCCCAGATCTAGTCTAAACTTTCCCAAATCTCTATTTCAATTATTTAATTTAATTATTTAATTTTATTATTTTATTTGAAGTTACTAACGTGTGTTTTTTTTTATTAGAAAGAGGTACGAGACATCCAAGTAAGTGTTTTAATTGCTTAATTGATATTTAAATATAGAAATCATGTTTAGGTTGTTATTTCGATTCCTAGTATAATGTTAGGATGCTTTTCCTAGTATCATGTTAGTATGCTTTTCTTAGTATGATGTTTAGGGTAAATAATAAGTTCCTAATATCAAGTATGATTTCTATGATGCTTCCTATTTTCTTTCTTAATATCATGTTAGTATCATGTTAGGGTTAAAGCTTTGTTTTTTTTATTGTTTAGTGACATGCTAGGGTTTGTTATTAATCTTGTTAGTATCATGCCTAGGATCTTGCTATTAATATAATGCTTTAACATGATTGTTGTTATTTCAATTATAATTATTATTATAATTATGATTATGTTGCTTGATATATATTTATTGTTATTGCTTGATCAAACCTTTTATGCATGTTTAAAAAGAATTTGTACTTGTAATAACGCTTAATAAGATAATTAATAATATTGTTTAGGGTTGATTTGATTATAATTCAAGTGATCTCCAATAATAGTTTTATTTGTGCATTTAATATTAAACCAACATAGATAAACAGGTTTAGGGTAAACCTATTGTTTGCATGTTAGTCAAAAAGCGCACATGAATACGAGAAGAATAAAGTAGAGGCCTATTATTAGGGCAGGTTCAATCTCTTTGAGGTTAGATTTGCACCTTCATCCCCGAACTTCCAGTCTTGATTCCAGACCTATTAGTGTTCACGATCTATTGGATCTATTGTTAAGGGGTGTAACCTTCACCCTGTGAACGGTTTACAAGTTCCTAAAACTTGTTGGCGACCCTTTTGCTCTAGCTTCCTTACCTTTGGACGCCACCATGCTTAAGTGTATGATCACAGTGGGGTTCAAGTTTGGGGTAATGCTTGAAATATTCCCCACAGTTTTTTGGCGACTCCACTAGGGAGGATTTCTGTTTTCATTCCTAAAATTTATTTCGGCAATGATTTAGAATGAGTGGATGAGACTAGAAAAGTTCAAAGTATTTCATGTACGTAATTTTGATTAACATTATTGTCATATGTATAAAAAAGGTTTTCATTGGAAAGACCATCCGTAATGAGTAAAAAACATAGGATTTTTACACGTAGGAAATTTGAGGAATATCTTTCACAACTAGAATCGAAATATTAATGAGAAAAACTGGAAAATTTAAAAAACACTGAAAGCTGATGAGGCATGTAGGAACTGGCGTCCAGAAAACAAAGCATGTCGCCGAAGTTATGGCTCTGTCGCCGAGCGACAAGTCTTTCGCCAGGCGACAGGGCTCATATCCCGGCGATTGTCCCTTTTGTCTGGCGCTACATTCTTCTAATACCGAGCCAGAAATATGAGTTCTTTTTTTCGACCAGTTCTAACACTGTTGGCTCAATTGAGTTTTTCTCACTTTTCTAAAACCCATAAATGTTCTACATATGGACATAACTCTCTGGGAATTCATGCTCTATCTACTTGATTGAACGTTTTAAGCAACAAATAGTACATCCGAGAATAATGAATTCACCAAACCATGGAAGCGAGTTTAACTCGCGGGGTCTCATCCATTCGTGCCAACCCTTCCAAAGGTAAGGCTCCCACGCAGTGCATTCGGAATCATAACCATGGACCCTCTTTGGCTAACCCATATCCCGAAATTTATAGAACTAAAGCCATAGTTAGGCTGCAAACTCATTGCATCATATTGTGCCTACTTGACTACTTGTGCATTATTTGTTGTGCATACTCTATGTGTTTTTCATAACCGTTTGTTTAACTCGTGTTTAAGTCTAAATAAACCAATTAATGACTAAAAGGACTTTGCCTAATTAATTAATTAATTAATTTGAGTAATTAAAGTTTCATAAATTAACCGGAACTGACTTAGTATGACTTTAGGCATGTCCCGTAGAGTAAAAATACAGAAAGCAGTCCCTGGTTAATGTTCCAGTAATGTTGCAGAAATTTGGGCTGCAACGCCGAGCAACAACTCTGTCGTCTGGCGCTGCACCGCAGTGTGCGGTGACAGTCCTGTTGCTTTGGCGACAATTCAGATTTTTACTCTAGTCATCACGACGAGTCTAATAAACCAGTTTATTAATTAGTTGGTTATTTTATTAATGGCGGTAACCTTATTTAGTCCTTAATAGAATCTAAGCACTTAGTTCCATGGTCTTACACAAGAGTCAAAGCATGTCACTTGCACTCACAAATAAAGCACACGATAATATGTATGTACACTTTGACCATGTCTAGAGAGTCTCGTATGCGCGTTTTTTCCTTAATTTTTTGAGGGGGGTAAGTCGGATATTAATCCTCCAACTAAACCACTTGTTTAAACCCATACACTTGATTCCCAAAAACCCGTAAATTCAAAGTCAATTTTAGTCAAGTCATTAAAATAAAATGGTTTAATTTACAGCGGGTGGTCAAGAAAGGAAGGGCATTTGATCAGAGACAACCTTTTCGTTCAAGTACAGCTTTTCGATAAACCGATCGATCGGAAAAGGAAATCCAAGAAGATAATGGCGAGTCAAGAAGAAGTTAATGAGCTCAAGAAGCAAATGGCTGGTTTTATTGAGTTGCTAAATGCCTTAACTCTCCAAATCATTGACCATGTGAAGAAACAACAAATGGAGTTCATGCAAGAGAGCTTGACCAAGATATCTAATGATTATAAGTTTCAGGGCATTAGCTCGCAAGGGGTCTCGGTGGACAAGGAGCTTCTTCCGTAGAAGTTCAATGCCAACGACATCCCAAAGTTCAAGGCAACTGATAACCCTTATTTTCATTTTAGAGCCTTTGAAACTATAATGAATATTAAGGGGATTGATAGAAAAGTATTTCATTCTTTATTTTTCTTATTTCTTTAAACCGTTTGTAAACAATGGTTCTTTCCCTTGACAAAGAGAAAACCTCTACTTGGGAATCAATTATAAACGCTTTCATTGATAGGTATAAATGCAATATTCAAGTTGAAACTGATCATAGAGAACTTAAAATACTTAAACAAAAACAGAATGAAGGTTTCACTTCTTTCTTTAATAAATGGAGAGAAACCTCTTCTAGGATGATCGAAGTACCAAGTGAAAAGAAATCTGTGAGGATGTTCATTAAGAACCTCCAAGAAATGTACTCCTAACATCTTAAGTACCAAAACAATTTACATACTTTCAAGGCCGTCTATGATATTGGGATTAACATTGAAGACGACCTTGCTAAAAAAAAAGATGCTAATAATAACTCCAATAGTGGCTGGAAAGGTAAGAAGAATGACAATCCTTCTTCTTCCAAAACCACCCACTCAAATAAGGCTAACACCTTTAATTTGAGTAAAGTCCTTGCTATGAACAACCAATGACAAAAAAAACAAAAAAACAAAAAAAAAAAAAAAAACCATTTAGGAAGAATTTTTCTCCTATTGGTATGAGTTATGACATTGCATTCGACCGACTTAATGCAAAAGGTCTTATAAATCCTATTGAACCATTCGGGGATCCACAGGTTGAAAAGAGAATATCTAACTGGAATCCCAACGCACATTGCAAGTATCACCAAGGTATGAGCCATCTCACTGAGAATTGTTGGAAGCTTAAGGAAGCTATCCAGGACTTCATTGACAACAATAAGCTTCCATTGCCCCCTGCAATCTAAAAGCCAAGAACTAACAATGCACCCCTCTATGATTCTTTGGCCGTCTATGATGTGGAAAGCAATGTTGATCCATCATCCCTCATCAAACCAGTTGAAGAAATTCATGCTATCGAAGAAGAGGAGGAAACCTTTTTTGATGCCATGGATGATTTTCCTTTTAAACAAGAACGTGCAACTAAGGAAGAAGTATGGATTCTTATACGATCAATGTGGGAGGGAATAGACTTGTTACGTGAAGCTATTGAATTAGCGAAGGAACAAGAAAAAGTGGTTCAAAGAAAGAATATTAAAGTTCCACCTATGGAGAAGAAGCCATTTTCTTTCTAAGTAGTTGACACACCCAAGAAGAGTAGTAAGTCCTACACTCAAATTGAGACTTCCTATGATAAAATGTTCAAAATGCTCTCCAAGAGTTGTAAAGTCAAGCCTCTCGAACCGAGACCATTTGAATCATTAAAGAGGACAGATAGGTTCTACTGTCCACTATCCATACCATTAATCAGAGGGACATACCATTGAGAACTGTTTTAAATTCAAAGATTTAATTCATAAGATGATTGATAATAAGAAACTAGTTCAAATACCACAAGAACAAGATATGAGCATCAATGGGGTTTGAGACAGCGATGATGAAGACGTCAATCTTAAGGATATGGAAGAACCTCCACTTTCAGCCATATATCCAATAAGTGATTTTTGGGATGCAGAAGATTCACCCATAGACGTCCTCACAAGATCTAGGAGAATGCAACCTCCTATCTCTACACATTATATTCCTATCGTGAAACAAGTTTCCATACCAATTATAAAGGATAACGATGTTGTCAATTAATTCAAGAAGACTAAGGTCGAAATAAACGTATGGAAACTTCTAGCTAAGTCCCGAGAACATAGGGATACATTCAGAAACCACTCCTGAGGGGTTGGCTAACTTCCTTACGAGTGATCTCCCTAGTTATATCAATCTAATCACCTTTTCTGACAAGGATTTACCTTCGGAAGGTGACAAGCATTTTAAGGCTTTAAATCTCAAAGTAGTCTGCAAGAGGATGAATGTCCCAATGACTCTTGTAGATAATGGATCGGCAATCAATGTCTGTCCACTCAGAACTATGAGAATGTTAGGAATATGGGATGAAGATTTAACCCCGTCAACACAAGGAATAAGAGCCTACGACAATAATCGTCGCCAAGCTCTTAGAAAAATCACCATGAATGTAACGGCGAGAGCAATAGAACATGCCACTACATTCCAAGTGGTAGATATTAAGGCTTCCTTCAACCTATTGTTTGGAAGCCCTTGGCTTCATGACCTCAAGGCCGTCCCTTCATCTCTTCACCAACATGTAAAGGCTATAGTTGGAGGGATCCCCATTACAATCGATGCTTCACCGATGAGGATTAAAGCCATCGAAAATCCGATTATTAATGTGGAGCACAATGAGAATGATGAAGACTTGTGGGGCTTTAATGAAGAGGTCTCCTTAATCGAGGAGGATGAAAGGAACTATCTTTGTCACGTCCCCTACTCTAATATGACGATAAATGCTATCCTTATGAAACAGGGACACTTTCTCAAAATGACTCTAGGAAAGAAAAAGGAAATAGCAAAACAAATGAAATTACCTAGCCTCCCTTAGTTCGATACTTTCGAACTTGGTTTCGAACCGACTCGAGAAGATCTTAAGCGAGCCCAGCAAAACTCTAAGGCGCGTAAGAATGCTCGCACCCAAAAGAAAACATTCCCAAAGGACCAATAACCTCTTACTCTAAATGGATAATTTATAAGAGAAGGAGAGGACTATTCGTGCTATGAATTTCCCTAATCTTTTGTTGTAAATGGCATAAGGCAACTTGTGTTCGAAATCTTTCTGGGTTGTTACTCTCTAGATGAGATCCCAACTCCTATTTACAAGGAGAAAGCACCCCCATGCTTTGACTTCAACGTCATGGGATTCCTCTTTGGGCGTGAGAAGGATAAGCCAAAGTACATAGAGGATAACTCTTCGCTCATTCAAACGGTCCTACAAAGCATGAATTTTGACCCTCCGAAGCTCATCACTCTAGTAGAGGGTTTAGTGCAAGGATGGCGCAAGACGGCCAAGGTGACTACTCCGAGTGGAAGAAAAATATTAATACCAACAGGACAAGGACCAATGTTTGAAGAGTCGTCTGAGTTAGAGTTTAAGTATGAGTCTTTTTCTGTAGAGTCTTCTAAGTCCTTAGCTGTAACACCTCTTAGCTGTAACCCGAGATGACGAGCATTGCTTAACTAGTAATGAAAATGACAAAGAAATTATTAAAGCAATGGAAACTCTTAAAAAGAAAACACCGGTAACTGAGGATACTGAAACGATTGATATCTCAAATTATTAAACCATTAAAAGAGAAGTTAAAACAGGATTAACACTAAATAAAGAAGAAAGAACCAATTTAATTAATTTACTCAATGAATGTATCGATGTATTTGCTTGGTCATATGTAGATATGCTAGGCATTAATAAAGAAATAGCTCAACACACTATACCACTAATTCTGGGAATGAAACCTGTAAAATAAAATTTGCGTCGAATGAAACCCGACGTAGCTCTTAAAATAAAAGAAGAAGTTCAAAAGCAAATAACTGCAGGTTTTATTAGGGTATCCAAATACCCCGAATGGGTAGCAAATGTGGTCCCAGTTCCGAAGAAGGATGAATTGGTAAGAATGTGTGTCGACTATCGTGATTTAAATAAGGCGAGTCCATACGACGACTTCCCTTCACCACACATCGATATTTTAGTAGATAATACAGAAAATCATGCGCTTCTCTCATTTATGGATGGATACGCGGGGTACAACCAGATTCTCATGGCGAAAGAAGACATGGAGAAAACGACATTTATAAGACCTTGGGGTACTTACTATTACACAGTAATGCCATTCGGATTGAAAAACATGGGTGCTACTTATCAACGAGAAGCAACTGCCCTACTTCATGATATGATGCACAAAGAGGTTGAAGTATATGTGGACGATATGATCGTGAAATCAAAAGATCGCCCAGGACATCAAGTAGCCTTAACAAAATTTTTCGAAAGGCTAAGAAAATACAACATGAGGTTGAATCCATCAAAGTGTGCTTTTGAAGTCACCTCAAGCAATCTCTTGGGATACGTCATAAGCTCTAGAGGAATAGAGATAGACCAACCAAGATCAAGGCGATCATGTCAATGCCACCGCCCAAAACCGAGAAACAAATTAGAGGATTTATTGGCCGGTTGCAATAGATAAGTTGGTTCATATCGAAGCTAACAACGATATGCAAACCAATGTTCAAGAAGCTCAAAAAGAATGTGCCAGTAATATAGGACGACGAGTGTCAAAAAGCCTCTAAGAAGATCAAAACCTATCTCGCAAATCCTCCCGTATTAGCACCAGCGCTTCCAGGGATCCCTCTTAGGTTGTACTTAACTGTCACCAAGGAGACAATAGGGGCTATGCTTGCACTAGAGGTAGAAGGAAAAGAAAATGCAATCTACTATCTAAGCAAGAAAATGCTCGAATATGAAGTACGCTACACGCCGCTGAAAAAATTGTGCCTTGCATTGGTGTGGGCCACAACCAAGCTACAACATTACATACTCGTGCATACAATCTTTGTAGTTTCTCGAATGGATCCACTTAAGTATCTATTCGAAAAGTCTACACTCAATGGGCGCATATCAAGGTGGATAGTCAATTTATCCCAATTTGATGTAAGATTCATGTCTCAAAAGGCTATCAAAGGATCTGTGGTCTCGGACATCCTAGCGGATTTTCCAATAGAAGATTTGACGCCAGTACATGACAACGAGTTTCCAGATGAAGACTTGATGGTTAAAGAAGATGATATTTGGACTTTATACTTCGAGGGAGCCTCAATAATGCTGCTGAATACGAAGCATGTGTGATAGGCCTCGAAACAGCTTTGGCATTGGGAGTAAAGAAATTACGAATAATTGGAGACTCTTCGTTGATCATAAATCAAATATCTAAAAGATGGAAAGTAAGGAGTGAAAGTCTAGCTCCTTACCAAACCTATTTGAAAATTTTACCAAACAGCTAGACAAGGTATAATACACCTATCTACCTAGAGAGGAAAACCAATTTGCTGATGCCTTGGCAAGGCTGGCCTCAATGGTTAAGATTCCTATAGAAATCGAGCAAATGCCTCTAACCATTGTGAAAAGGCATAAACTAGCTTACATTCAAGCTATAGAAGATAATGAAGTGGTCCAAGATGATGATGATGATGAAGAAGAAGAAGAAGAAGAAGAAGAAGAAGAAGAAGAAGAAGAAGAAGAAGAAGAAGAAGAACCATGGTATACGGATATACTCAATTACGTCACCAAAGGAGAATATCCTCCTCATGCTGACAAAAGAGCAAAACGAGCATTAAGTCTCTTGGCTTCCTAATACGTTCTTACAGTTACACAAAAGGGTACCTAAGGGTCGAGCTCTCTTATGTGTAGGTAAAAAGGAAGCCCAAAGAGCTATGAGGATAGTCCACGAAGGCATTTGTGGAACCCATGTTAATAGCAAAATTCTAGTCCAAAAGATAATGCGAGAAGGGTATTATTAGACTACCATGAATAGGGATTGTCATCAATATGTAAAAAGGTTCCTGAAGTGCCAAATTTACGCTAACTTACAACCTTTTCCTTCATCTCTACTCTACATCTACACTCCACCATGGCAATTCTCTACATGGGGAATTGATATTATTAGTAAAATTACCCCTCCCAGGACAGGAGGTCACGAATACATCCTAGTAGCAATTGTTTACTTCACAAAGTGGGTTGAAGCACAGTCACATGCTAAACTCACTGCAAAACATGTAGCACTCTTTATCGAAAGGAATATTATTTGTTGATATGGAGTCCCTCATGATATGATAAGTGACAATGGAACTCACTTCCAAGCAGATTGTGAAGAATTGTTACAAAAATATGGTATGTAACACCAGCACTCCTCTCCTTATAGACCTCAAGAAAATGGAGCAGTTGAGGCGGCTATTAAAAATCTAAAGACTATTATCAAGAAAATGACAAAAAACTACATGGATTGGCTTGATAAACTCCATTTCGCACTTTGAGGTTATCGCACATCAATTCGCACATCAACAGGAAATACTCCATTCTCCTTGGTGTATGGAATGGATGTCATACAACCTATAGAGCTAGAGATACCATCTCTAAGCATTGCATTAGAAAGCAAACTCGATGAAGTCGAATGGACTAGAGCAAGATATAAAGAGCTTGTTGTACTCGATGAAAAGCGACTAGAAGCTCTACATCATACCCAATGCTATCAAACCCGTATGGCTAGACACTTTAATAAGAATGTCAAGATAAGAAACATCAAAGTAGGAGACTTGGTGTTAAAAGCTCTAAGAAAACATGTTTTGGATCCTAGAGGCAAATTTAGGACTAATTGGTCCGGACCATATATCGTCAAAACCATTCTGTCAGGAGGTGCAGAAAAACTAACAAATATGGATGGAAATGAGTTCTCAAACAAGACGAACCATGACCAACTAATGATTGTAATTTATGGCACTCATTTGGTTCTTTTTAGGATGAATTTCATGTTATTCTATAGCTCTTTTACTTAGCTTTTCCTTAATTTTACTCTTTATTTCTTTTAGTTTGCATTTTCTTAGTTGGATTTCTTTCTATATGCATTTCTTGGTTTATTTTTTTATTTCTCTTTTATTTGCTTGTTTTCCTTTATTTTTCAGGTTAAGGTCGTTATCCAAGTTTCCCGAGGCCTCTTCCCAAGTTTGGCATTGATTAGGATGTCTAGTGTTCTCCATTTGAAGCTCAAGCACGGAGAAGTGCAAGTTCCTAAAGTCCTTGAGCTGCGCCTTCAAGCCGTGGGGGCATGATTTATAGTGTTGAACCTGCAAACATGGGGTTTAGAAACTGCAAGGTCCCGTGTTTATCAAGAGCATTAAGTGGAACGTACGAGGAGCATCGACATGATAGGGAAGAAGGATGCCCTGTTCCCAGGCGCGGGCGCGCCTGTCTTGGTCTCTGTTCCGTACCAAGATTTGTGCGGCCGTGCTCTCCCTTATAGTTGGCCGCGCCTGTATGGGTTTATTAAGGGGCGATCTAACTAACTTTTCTTAGTTAGTTTTACTATATATAGATTTTATTTCAATTTTTTAGATAGAGTTCAATTTTTCAGAAATTAGAATAGAATTAGGTTAGATTTTTTTAGAGAGAAACTCTAGATTATAGAGAGAGAGAGGTTCTTGAGTGATGATTGAAGATTGATGATTCCAAGTGTTTTTCTCCATTGAATTAAAGCAAGTTTGTAAGGATTTCTTTACTTTAATGAAATCTTAGTTTTGATCACAATTTCGTTGTTAGTTGTTCATGTTGATTAAAATTTTAATTGGTTTAATTTTGATTAATATGATGATGATGAATTTGTCATTTAGTTTAGTTTTGATATTGTACTGTTTTTCATGAGTAGTGAGTAGTTTTCTTGCTAGGGAAATGGTGAAGCATATATGAGTAATGTATTTATGCTAATTGGGGGAAATTGATGGAGTTGATGTTGTGATTAAATTGGTTGATTAATTATGTACATGTGTGTGTTTAATTTAGGAGTGATCAACCTAAGTTTCTCATACTAGATTATATTGTAGGCTCACATTGATACGGAAAATTGATTTGTAGCTTACATTTGTCGATTGAGTAGGTTTGCATGTTTCCTAGCTAGAGTCTCTCGTAGTTTGCGCTAGTTTGACCTCTAGGAGATTGGCCTACCATATTTTCTTGATTTCTTAATCGATTTTCCCTCGCAACACTTGACTTAGTCACCTCCAATCCCAATTAGTTGAATTAATTACGAGTTTATGTGGATCCATACCCTAGTGCTTGATAAATTTGATTTCATTTCAATTGATTCATTGGTAGAATAGACACACCTCACCTCATTGCTTTGAAATAGCTTAGCTTTGACATTAGCATTCACCTTTCATTCCTAGTGGTTCGACCCTCGACTTACTTTATGCTTGGTATAGGGGTGAGTTGAGAGATTACAAATTGTGTTTTGACTGAGGGTAAATTAGTTTTCAACGACCTAGTCTCGCAATAGATAAAAAATGGTGTTGTTGTCGGGGATTGGCATAGATGATTGCTATTGTTGTTGATTTTATTTCACCTTATTTGCAAAAATACAAAAAAGATTTTCTTCTTTAGGCTACATTTGTAGCCGTGCTACTAATAATTTTGTTTGAGATTGTGTGTGCAAGTGAACATGGGAGAAGCTCAAAGGGTTACATTGAAAGAGTTGGGTACTCCGGGTGCATACAAGTAAGAACGCGGGATTGCTCCATTGTTGATTCCGGATAGTTATTTTGAAATCAAGCCGGTAATGATTACCTTGATTGAGAGGCGGCAATGTAGTGGTGCATCGAATGAAAGTCCTCTCAACCACCTTAAGGGATTAGAGAAATATTGCAACACTATTAGTGTGAGTGGGGTTGCACAAGAGTTTATAAGGCTCAAATTGTTCCCTTTTTCCCTTATAGGGTTAGCTTTGAAATGGTTTGACAAGGAGGTCAAGCCGAATTTTGTAAGAACATGGGACGATGTTACCAATGGATTTTTATCCCGTTTCTACCCCCAAAAGAAAACGGCGGAAGCTAGGACTTTGATACAAAATTTCAAGCAAAGGCCTAACGAAAATCTCTATGAAGCATGGGAGAGGTACAAAGAGTATCAAAGAGAGCGCCCTCACCACGGAATTCCAACTTACCAAATAATTAAAATTTTATATGGTGGTTTGAGTCCGCAAGGTAGGTCGAGTTTAAATGCCGAAGCCGGAGGCCCAATCATGAACAAGACGGTGGAAGAGGTTGTTGATGTGATAGATGATGTAGTGAGGAGCTACATGAGTTGGCAAGAGGTTGAGGAAGAGTCAACAAATGAGTGTGCCTCGGTTGATCAAGTCAATGCCATTAACAAATTGTCTACTCTACTTTCGGACATAGGAAGGAGGTGGCTTCTATCAAAGCTAAGCTTGAAAATTCATCTTCACAAGCACAAGGTCTTCCCTCCTAATTTAAGGGGAGAGGTACATCTTCTTACTATAACCCTCTTTTCGCTTCTTGTTGCATGATTAGAGAATGTTTGGTCAGTGATTTATGCGAAAGAAATGATCATGATGCTTCTAATTGTCCAATTGTTTCTTGTAACGGATGTGATGAATACGATGAAAATGAAAATGTGCATGTGAATTATGTTTGTAATAGTGATTTTGGATCTAGATTTAGTGCTTAAAAGAATGTAGGAAATCGGAACTATCACAACCATGGGAGCTACATAATTATAACGAAAATAGTGGGTATAGGAACCAAGTAACCCAAGGGTTTCATGGTAACCTTTAAAACTTTGGTTGTAATGATCAAAGCTACGACCAAAAATATGGGGATCATAACCAAGGTTATGGTAATCATAGTCAAAATTACGGCAAAAATCATGATAAGGGTAATTGGAGTAACCAAAGTAGAGGAAATTTTCAAAATGATGCTCAAAAAGGGGTTCCTCACCCAAATTTACCTTAATAACTCAATGCCAAAGTGATGATTCCTATGATCAACAATTTCAATTTATGAGTAGGCTAGAGAATTTCATTGTAGATTAAGCCGAGAAGTTGGACGATTACATATCCTCTAGTGGCAAAATGTTTCATGGCCTATTAACTCATGGAAAGATGCTTGAGAACCAAATCATTCAACTAGCTAACCCTTTGAAAGATTGTGCTAGCCCATCTTCTTTACCCTCACAAGAAATTGATCCTAAGGAACAAGTTTTATTCTATCACCACTAGGAGTGGTCAGGTCCTTGAAGAGAGTGTCCCTAGGAAAATTAAGGAGGGCAAAGAGGAGAGTGATTCGAGCAAAGAGAATAAGGATGAAGAGTCTCGAAAGTGAGTGAGAAATCTAATGAAGAGCCAAAAGATAAAGAGAAGAAGAATAATGAGGTTTACAAGCCCAAACTTCCATAGCCCCAAAAGTTCAATAGGCACAAATTGGATGAGAAATTTGGACAATTCATTGAGATGCTTAAGAAAATTCATCTTTCAATTCCTTTCCCCGAAATCTTGGAACAAATTCCAAACTATGCTAGCTTTCTTAAAGAAGTTTTGAGCGGTAAAAGAGATTGCAATATGGTGGAACCGGTGAATTTGAGGGACTGTTGTAGCGCCTTTATCCATAATAAACTTACCCCAAAAGTTGAAAGACCCCGGGAATTTCTCCATCCCTTGCCAAATCGATTAAAGGAAAATTGTTCCGAAATACCTTTTGTGATCTCAATGCTAGCGTGAGTATCAAGCCTTAATCCGTCTTCAAGAGACTTAAGATATGTGAGCTCCTTCCATCAAATTTGACCCTTTAATTAGCCGATAGATCTATCAAGTTTCCAAAGGGAAGAGTTGAGGATGTTCCCCTTAAGATAGGAGAATTCACAATTTCCGTTGATTTTATTGTGCTAGAAAATGCGGAAGATGACCACATTCCTATCATCTTAGGGAGACCTTTCTTAGCCACCTCAAGAGCTTTGATTGATGTTAAGGGAGGTCGTATTACTTTTAGAGTTGGTAACAAGGAGGAAAGTTTCAAGCTAAAACCGATGCATAAGTCCTTGTCTTTTGTGAAAGGAATCATGTATGTCAATTCCCCTCACTCTATTGATAATGTATGCATTATTGATACTTCAACTAACGGTATTATTGAGAATTGTGATGATGTGCTTTTGAGTTTTGATTGCAAGAAGGTTAGTCAAGAGAAAAAGGAGTTTCCCAAGCTCATAGATGAGGAGGAGATTGACATTCCTCATTGGTTTGAGCTTCACCCTCAAGAGAAGGACGATTATCCTAAGAGTGTTGATGGTGTAAAGCCATCTACAAAGAGGAACAAGGCAAAGAAAAAGGCACGAGATTCTCGGAAGAAGAGAAAGATAATGAGGTTATGGAAAGAGAAGTTTACTTTTGAGGAGTTATCGAAAGAAGTCTCATTAAGCAACAACGAGAAGTTGCTAGAAATTGAAGAGAAATTTGCTCCTCCCGCCACTTTGAAGATGGTGGTGTTCTTTGACCCTCCATAATTTGGAGGAAGTGTCAAACTTAGGACCTTTAGCAAGCACCCCCGCATGAACGCACCAAGGAGAAATTCATGAGGGGCTTCACACACTCCTCACACTTCACCCTCATCAAGGCCGCACAATACCTTACTCTCCTTCATAAATTTTCACTCAAATTCCTCCAAATTTCCATTACAATTCATCAAATCCTCTTATAATTCTTCCATTTTACAAAAATTCATACTACATTTCATACATAACAACCACCATTCTCTCTCCTCCATTGTTGAAGCTAATTTGGGAACTTTCGTGTGGGTTGAAATTGATGGCTAAAGCTTGCTCTAACTTGCTTCTTGTATGGTATAATCATCTACTCTTACTCTTAATTGCTTTGTTATACCATAAAATTGCATGTTTTAGGTTGTTCATGAGTATGAATAGTAGTACTATGTATTTTGGAGGTTTTGATGGTTGAAATTGGATTTTTGTTGGTTATTTGTGATGTATGATGATTGATTATTGCTTACATTGTGTTGTTTGTTGTTTGTGCGGCTAGATTGATCGTAATTGTTGAGAATTGTTGTGGTCGGATTTTTGGTAGTGCTATATTGATAATGTTGAGCTTTGGTTCTTGGTTCCTTTGTGCTTAGTGTATGGTTTGAATGCATTTGTTGGCTTAAATTGGTGGTAATTGTGCACATTTAGGATTGCTCGACTTTGGTAGTGAGTTGTTTCTTGTCGGTATTAGTAAAGGAGTTTGATTGAGGCATTCTAGATTGTTAGTTGGAGTTTCTTGTGGTGATTGTGGTATATTGAGTTACTACCTTTGAAAATTCATCATGTCTAAACACATAAAAAACCTCCTCAAGAAACGAAAAACCAATGTAACTATTGAAGAACCCGCTCATTCTCCCTCTACCTCACAACATCGTCAACCTACCTCTATCCTAAAACTACGAATTACCCACCCTATTCAAAAATCTAGATACACCAAACTTAAATCAAACCGTTCCCTCAAACCTTCCCGACACTACTTTCAAGCGGACATGATTAAGTTGGTAATTGATGAGGATTTAAGGGAATTGCTTAGCAACCTTCGCATGGGATCTTTTGTGAGCAGGAGCTTTCATACCTATGTTCAACCGACTTTGGAGTTCTTGTCCATGGTTGATCTTGTGGTGGACAAGGGTGGTCACTACCGTGTTCGTTTTCAGCTCTTCAACATTCATTTCGATCAATCTTTAGAAGAGTTCAATGCGGCTCTAGACTTCGATCCAAATTCATATATTTTGGATCCCGAGCTCTTCTACGATGATGAATACGATCAGAATAATTGCTGGGATGTGGTGACTTTGTGACCCGGTATGCCAAGATTACTAAGGTGTACCAGCCATGTCTCCGGGTGCTCCTTAGGCTTTTGGGGTATTCGGTGTTTCCGAAGCAGGAATTGGGAAAGATAAGCCAGTTGGAACTTTGGATTCTATGGGTGGATACTCGTGCGGAGTACTGGGGTCGCCTAAATTTGGGGTATACTTTTGCCAGCTATTGCGAAGGATTACAAGATAGGGATTCCGGCGAGATCCCTTGTGGGAGCATGGTCACAAGGCTAGTGACCAACCTTGAGCTCGGGCACTATTTGCCATCTTGTTGTTATTGAAGCAAATCCATTTCTTAGCAAAGAATGATGACGACAAGGTGTTTGATTGGCTAAGGGATAATGAACATTGGTGCTATCTCCCTAACCCCTCCTTGATTTCTCTCCACCGCGAGAATGTAGCAAGCATTTGGCATGTCCCCATGAGTCACTGCTCTCCCTACTATGATGATGATGAGGAGATGGGTAAAGAAGAAGAATAAGAGCCGCAACAAAAACATCAACAACAACATCAATAACAAACAACAACATCAACAATAACAACAACAACAACATCACCAATTTGCTAAGTCCGACTTGGATGCCCTTAGTGCTCAAATGATGGGCATGCAAATCTGGTTAGAGGGCATGTATGATCATGATTTTGAGGCCCACTATTCTCATATGAGAGGGATTTCGGAGATGCAACAAGGTATGTTTCTCCAACAACAACATTTGTATGATGCGGGTGTTAACCGGGGAGACATCACTCCCCCAGTTAACTACCCTTACTTTTCACCCCAATATGATCCAATACCATCTTTTAGGGTTGATGGGGTACCCACGTACCCATATTGGCAAGGACCCCTGGGGTCTAACACCGAGACTCGCTCATTCCTCGATGAGCACGGTAACTACGATTACCGTGTTTGTGGTGGGAGCGACTATAAGGGTGATCCTAATTACCCCCATGTAAACACCGATCACCTACTACCGCTCGCCTTGCCTGAGCAATTCACTCCCCTTGCCCCTTGGCAACAAGATCTTAGGGGGCATTATGTTTGGCCACCCGGTTACACCGGGGGATGGGATTCTTATGGTCCCCCATCCAGGTTTTCCTATGATGGGGATAACAATGATTGCTCCAGGCTGAGTGGTAGTGGTAGCTAGTTCCCTCATTTTTGTGCCATGTGCCTCCATCTCTTGACTTATGTGTGCTTTCTTTGTATTGTTGGGATGTTGAAATGTGTCTATGATTTGTTTGGGGAAACTTTTCCTTTTCTTAGGGGTTTGTCTTGGTGGCCAATTTGTTGTTTAAACTCTCCTTGTTTCTTTTGCCTCTTTGTATGATGAACTCTTTCTTAATTCTTCTTTGATGATGTTTTCTCATTCTTGATCTTCTTCTTGTTGTGATGATGATGCGTGATTTGCTTTCTAGAATCCAAACCCCTAATATCCAAATCCCATAAATCCAAACAATTGAATCAATATTTTGTAGTTTAATACTTTGTTTATTAGTAGATGTTTAGTTGGTTCTTTAGTTATTTTTTCTTATTTTTGCTTTCTTGATAGTTTTTTTTCGCTTATTTTTGCTTATTTGTTTCTTTCCTTTTCGTTTTCTTTTCTTTTGTTTTGTTCAGTTTTGAAGTTACTAACCGTTTTCTTTGTCCATAATTCTCTTTTCCATTTTTTGTTCTCATATGGCCTTGATGATGATGCATTGTTTCTTGGAGCTTCATGAGGTGGTTGATTCTTCACCTTACTATTTTAGCATTGCTCGTAAGCTGGTGAGATCTTTCTTATTTTTCTTTATTCTCTTTTATTTTCTTGGTTTCATAGTTTAGGTTTAGTTTTAGGAAAAGTTGAATGGTTCGAGGATGGAAGCTTTTAACACCTAGAGTGTTTGGGATCATTGGCGATGTTGTCATTTGATCACTTGTTTGTCGATTGGGAATTACATGTTTTACTTGCATATTCATTCCATTCTTTATTTTCCTTCTTTTCCTTTATTTTTGTTTTTCTTTTCTCCTTTCTTATCGTTTATTTTTCTTTCTTTTTGTTTTTGGATTTTGGTATTTTTTTAGGCTTTATTTTTCACATTTTGTGTTTCTTTTGAATTAGACTATAAACAACCAATTTTTGCTTTTGAATGAATATCTTCCTAAATGGTATGGGTATGCACGGTTTGAGAGTATGCTTGGCTGATTCTATGATAAAGCATGCTAAGGTAGTTTGTTAGGACTAGTGGACCATGAAACCTGATTCTACTTGTTTATGGCATGTTGGTAGTTGCTCCCTATGGTCGATTTGAAACCTATAGTGAGTTTTTTGTACATTCATGTAAGGCTCATCGTTTTTCAAGCCTTCTACATATTTTGCATGAGTGGCATGGATCCTTGACTATTGCGGACCTAATCTTGAATCTTGACTCATAATTCTCAAACACGAGACCGAACCATCTAGGGAGGACAAAGGCATCTTTTCGGGGAGGTAATTTTTCTTTTTCTAGGTTCAATTTTTTTCTTTTAGTTCTTTGGGTTTACATTTGTCTTCTTGCTAACCATTTGAGCCTTTTCCCTTCTTTTCAAGCCAAATCTTTAAAATTTTGAGCCTTTTGTTTTTTTTTGTTCCATTTTTGGTTTTTGTGAAGCAAATGGTCATGTTAATTGAGTTTGTGGTTTATAAGTATGGATATGGGTTCCTTTTGTAAGCAAGCTTGTGTTTTGTGAATATTTCGTTAACTATTCCAAATGATTGATGGAAAAAGCCGTCCTAAAATGCAAAATTGTAAAAGCCGTCCTAAGTTAAAGAGGCATGGACATTTGCTTTAAAAAATTTGAAAATAAATAAAAAAAAAAGTTGAAAATGAGAAAAATCAAAAGTATTTTGATGTGATTCTTTTCCCCTTTTCAAGCATTGAGGACAATGCTTCCTTTAAGCTTGGGGGAGAAGCGTTTACGCTTTTTATATATATATTTGTGAGTATATCCTAGAATAAGCTTGGGGTTGTTAGTTTGTTTTTGTTTGGTGACTACTGGATTGTGATTCCAAGAAAGGGCCCGTTCTTTGCTTCACTATTAGAATACCACCAAATTTTAAAATTTTAGCCTACCCCTAACCCTTTTTTCCCTTACGTTACAACCATTGGGAAAGACCTTTTGACCTAGAGGTTGTGTCAAATTTTGAGGGAGGGCATTATGAGTTAAAGCCTAAAGAGAGGGGATGCATAGTCAAGACGTTGTGTAGCCCAAAAGTGTTTCTTTTCCGGCTCCTTTGAGAAGCTATTGAGATGATCATTAGAGGGAGATTTGAGATTATAGGAAGAACGCGGTAACATCAAACAGGATGAAGGTGAATTGTGATGACTAGTTCTCTATGCTTAGCATACTCTATGTTTCAATCAACCTCGGATATCTTGAAACGTGCATACCCTTATTTACTTAAGAAAGATGTTTATTTATTTGAAATGTGGTCATTTTGTAAAGTCCAATTCATAAAGGTTTCAATTTTGTTTTTCTTTCTTTTACTTTACTTTCTGTGATTTGCCTCACGTATGTTGGTAGAGAGTTATAGGATAAGCTCTTAAGAAACCTTTACGAGACCTTACTCGTCCTCATACGCGACTTTGGGGTTTAAACGGCTTGTTGTAGCTAAAAACAACCGTGATTCCTACGTTAGTGAGTCTTAGTGTATATTCCCATCTTATGTCTTTCTTTTTCTTTTTGAATAAGTCTTTCATCCTTATTCTTTCTGGCTTTGTTTTGCTCGAGGACGAACAAAAGTTTAGCTTGCGTGAATTTGATGAGTGTCATTTATGACACTCATTTGGTTCTTTTTAGGGTGAATATCATATTATTTTATAGCTCTTTTACTTAGTTTTTCCTTAATTTTACTCTTTATTTCTTTTAGTTTCCATTTTCGTAGTTGGATTTCTTTCTTTATGCATTTCTTGGTTTATTTTGTTATTTTCTCTTTTATTTGCTTGTTTTCCTTTTTTTTTCAGGCGAAGGTCGTTATCCAAGTTTCTCGAGGCCTCTTCCTAAGTTTGACATTGATTAGGATATCTAGTGTTCTCCATTTGAAGCTCAGTCATGGAGAAGTGTAAGTTCCTAACGTCCTTGAGCTGCGCATTCAAGCCGTGGGGGCATGATTTCTAGTGTTGAACCCAAAAACATGGAGTTTAGAAACTACAAGGTCCCGTGTTTATTAAGAGCATTAAGTGGAACACATGAGGAGCATTGGCATGATAAGGAAGAAGGCTGCTCTATTCCCAGGCGCAGGCGCCCCTATCAAGGTCTCTGTTCCGTACCAAGATTTTCGCGGCCGCGCTCTCCATTATAGTTGGCCGCGCCTGTAAGGGTTTATTTCGGGGTGATCTTACTAACTTTTCTTAGTTAGTTTTACTATATATAGATTTTCTTCCTATTTTTAGAGAAAGTTCAATTTTTCAAAAAATAGAATAGAATTAGGTTATATTTTTAGAGAGAGAAACTCTAGTTTGTAGAAAGAGAAGTTCTTGATTGATGATTGAAGATTGATGATTCCAAGTGTTTTTCTCTATTGAATTGAAACAAGTTTGTAAGGATTTCTTTACTTTAATGCAATCTTAGTTTTGGCCTCAATTTCTTTGTTAATTGTTCAAGTTGATTGATTTTTGAATTGGTTTATTTTTTATTAATATGATAATGATGAATTTTTCGTTTAGTTTAGTTTTGATATTGTATTGTTTTCCATGAGTAGTGAGTAGTTTTCTTGATAGGGAAATGGTGAAGCATATATGAGTAATGGATTTATGCTAAATGGGGGAAATTGATGGAGTTGATGTTGTGATTAAATTGGTTGACAGATTATGTGCATGTGTGTGTTTAATTTAGGAGTGATCAACCTAAGTTTCTCATTATAGATCGCATTGTTGGATCACATTGATACGGAAAAATTGATTTGTGGCTTACATTTGTCGATTGAGTAGGTTTGAAAGTTTCCTAGCTAGAGTGTGACGAGTGGCATTTATGCCACTCTTTTATCCTTTTTTCCTCTAAGGATTCTCCCCTCATTTGCACTTGTGTGGCCCTTTTCTAAGCATTTTTTCTTAGTTTTGTTTCCTCCTTTCCTTTTTTCTTTATCTTCCATTTTCTTAGTCTTCTTGCATTCTCTTTATTTTGATTTCCATTCTTGTGTTTTGTAGGTATCATGTGCCGAAAGAAAGAGGATTTCAAGGAGCCAAGCAAAGTGTACTGCGCGGTCTACTGTGCGGCTATTGCGCGGGCGCGCAGCCTTGTCAGAACCAGTGTAGCCAAGCTGATGAAACAGAGCCAGACCAGAGAGTTTGTGCGACCTATTGTGTGGTCTCTGTGCGGGCGTGCGACCTGCTGCGCGGGCGCGCTTCATTTCCCCATACCCTCAAAGTTGCGGCAGCGCAATATGCTGAGAGGGCGCACACTACTACTGCGTGGGCGCGCACTGCTGGGTTTCTGATTTCTTTGTACCGTGTTGCCCAAGTTTCTTTCTTTTGGGGGAGCGAAATATATATATACGGGACTATTTTTAATGAAAAACACTTAGTTCGAATTCCATAGAATATTAGCCTAATCTAGGGAGAGAAAGTAGATTGTTATTCAAGCATCCTTTATTGTATTCAATTTTGCTCAAGTTTAATCTTCAATTAATCAAGCAAGAATCAAACTTTTCATCTTTCATTAATCCTTTCTTTAGTAATCTCATCTTCTTTCCTTTAGTTTTAGTTATTTGTTTTATTGTGGCTTCTTCTTGTTAATCTTATTAGTTCATCTAGTTGTTATTGATTTCTAGTTTGTTTTTAGTTTTGATATTACGTTTAATCTCCCTTCTCAAGGATAAACTTTTAGCTAGGGGAAGGGGGTGCAAGATATGAATTAATATTGGATGATTGATGATGGTTGAATTGAACTTATGCCATAAATTGATGAAAGACATGATTTTTAATAGCTTGAGATTATTGTTGCACTCTATTTGATGTTTTCTAGTTTAAATGCATGAAAGTGATTTGAACTAGATTAAGATCATCTCTATTTTAATGATTGCATGAGAATGAGTCATTTAAGTGGAGTTTTTATGGATTTTGCTACTTTATTCTCTTGATTTGATTGTGACTAATAGGATGCATAAGAATGATAGATCCTTATTAGTGTAGAACTCTTTCATTGATTTGCCTAGACAATTGCATGAGAATGAATTGTTTAGGTAGAATCTTGTGTTCTTTGGCATGTGTTTCATGATAATCATCATTATTCCCCTCTTTCTAATCATATTTGTCACCTCCCGTATCCCTAGCGTCATTTTCCCTTGGTTTTAATCATCATTTTCTTGCCTATTTGTAGTTTTAGTGTTCTTACTCAACAAAACCAACAAAAACAATCCCCTTTTTACTCTTGCATTAGTGATTATTAACGTTGAATTAGTGTGCTTCCCTAGTGGTTCGACCCTTTACTTGCCGCTAACTAGTTTGGTGTAGGTTTAGGTATTATAAATGATTAGGGTAGTAGCTTAACGACCTATTCAACCCGCGATAAAATTTTGCCGCCGTTGCCGGGGAAGCGGCTTGTTTAGCATCTACTATTGCTTTTGTTAGAGTCATTTTAGTTCCTTTTCTTTTTGTTTTGTTTGTTTTATCATCCTTGTCTTTGCTAATTGTTTGTTTAGCTTTGGTGAATTCTTAGGAGGTCTCAAGGAGCACCCTAACGTTAAATTGACAACAAGATCAACCGAACCTTGAGACAAGTCCGTAGGCTTTTTCAAGACGAGGGAAGAGGCTTTGGTGATATAATTGATAGTGAGAGTGATACTTACTCTTCAAGTTCATAAAATCGGATCAATGGCGCGACAAGAAAATGATGTTTTGTTTTGTAAGTTTGTAAATCCAGAGGATTATGAGCTCACGGGAGGGATTTTGCTACCCGTCACGAAAACCAACTTCTCAATCCATCCATAATATACTAGAGTGGTCCAATCGAAGCAATTTTCCGGAAGTGCAAGTGAGGATCCTATTGAACATTTGGACCGATTCCTTGAATTGTGCGCAATGATGCAAACCAATGAAGTGAGTCAAGACTACATTCGTATGCACCTGTTCCGACAATCTTTCACCGGACGAGCAAAGAAATAGCTAAAGCAAGTAAAGCCAAACACTTTCAAAACATGGAGGGAGTTTGTAAAGGCGTTCTTGAAGAGATTTATCTATGAGGAGAAGACCGCCGAAATGAGAAGGAAAATTGCATCATTTGAGCAAGAAGCCGATGAAAGTCTTGGTGAAGCTTGGGAGAGATTCAAAGAGTTGGTGCAAGCGTGTCCCCACCATGAGTACAATCAAGGGTTGCTCATGCGGTTTTTCTACGACGGATTGGAGCCCATGTCAAAAGCCAATTTGGATGCGGGGGCGGGTGGTCAATTCATCAAAAATCCCTCAAAATCAAGTTGAAGCCACAATAAAAGAGGTAGAAAAGAATTACTCTTGGGGGGGGGGGGGGGCGAAGAAGAAATGCTCCAAAGAAAGGTGGTATTTACGAATTGGAGAAAGTTGATCAATTACAACATGAAATTGATCAACTAACAAAAGGGATATCCAAGTTGAACACAAGTGTGAATGCAAGTTCAAGCGGTGGAGCAAGCTCTTCTCAAGTTAACACTTTCTCTTGTCAAAATTGTGGAGGAACGAACCATGATACATCTTATTGTGGAGGTTTAAGCCCCGAGCATGTAGCGGCATACAACACAAGGTAAGAGGGATTTAGAGGAAGCGGTGGTGGAGTATCTTGGAGACAACCACCACCCGGGTTTGCACCTCAACCTCAACAATGGAACCAACAAGCTCAACCTTCCTACAACTCCAACCCTCAATATCAAAATCCACCTCCATCTCAAATCCAAAACCCAAGAGGAAGCTGTCCAAGGAACAACCAATACAACAATCAAACCCAAGCACCTCAAAGAAATCATCAAGAACAAGCACCTCAAGCGGAGCTAACACAAACTTGACTCCTCCAAGCCATGCATGCGCAAATGCAATATTTGGGCAACAAATGCAAGAGATAAGAGCTCACAACAACATGGTTGATTCACAACTAGCTCAATTGGCCGAGAGAACTCCTTTCAATTCACCATCTACTCTACCCGGACAACCACAACCTAACCCATCTCACAACTCAAAACCCGATACATTAAAGGCGATCACATTGAGGTCGAGAACTTCCTATGAAGGGCCAAATGAAGGGGACAGTGAGGAAAAGAAGGGAGGAGAGGAGAGTGTGAATGAAAACAAGGGAGGTGAGGAAGGAAAGGTTAATGAGATAGAAGGAGGTTCAGAGAAGAAGAAGCTTGACAATGAGAAGAAACTTCAATTCCTAGTGAGACTAGGAATCTTGATGGATCGGTCCCTTTTCCCGGTCAGTTTGTGGAGAGGAAGTTGAACGACAAGTTTGCAAAATTCCTTGGTGTCATGAAGAATTTGCACATCAACCTCCCTTTTCTTGAAGTTGTGACACAAATGCCATCTTACTCCAAATTCCTAAAAGATATTCTCACCAACAAGAGGAAGGTCAATGATGATCTTATCACCCTTCCACATCAAGAGAGTGCTCTTGTCCAACATAAGATGCCTTAGAAGGAAAAAGACCAGGGAAGTTTCACTTTGCCTGTAACAATTTGGAACATGGAAGCTAGGGGCGCCTTAGCCTATCTTGGAGCAATTGTTAGTTTAATCCTTCTATCCATTGCTCAAAAACTCAATATAAAGATGATCCCCACAAGGAAGACAATTCAATTAGTCGATCGGTCAGTTAAATTACCTTGTGGAGAGCCTGAGGATGTTCCAATTCAAGTGGGACACATCTACGTGCCTTGTGACTTTGTAGTGATGGATATGGATTAAGATGTTAACACTCCTTTTATTTTGGGACGTGAACCTCTTAAAACTTTGGGGGCGGTCATCAATTGTAAGAACAACACCATCACATGTGAGGTGGCCGATGAGAAGATTGTCTTTGAGTTTTCTAAGTTGCTCAAAACCCCCATGGTTGAAAAATGATATAGAGTTGATGTTGTGAATGAGGTGCTAGATCGCTTGGGGAGGGTCGTAATGAGGCCTCAAGATCCAATGATAGAAGCTCTTACATGCAAAGAAGAGTTCCAGTCTCAAGAGGCTAAAATGTTTGTCATGGCAATGGAGGAATCCTCAAAGGAGGAGGTTGAACCACAAGTTGAGATCGAGCTTGAGTCCAAAGAGGAGAAATTGGAAAAGAGTTCTAAGCCTCCTCCCAAGGTTGAACTCAAGCCCCTTCCCCCTTCTTTGAAATATGCTATTTTTGATAGAGAGGGAAAATACCCTATTATTGTCAATTCTACCCTAGATGGTCTTAATTTGGAAAAACATCATGATGATTTAAGAAAATATAAGGATGTGATAGGGTATAGCATTGATGATATCAAAGGTATTAGCCCTTCTTTATGCATGCATCGTATTCATCTTGAAGATGATCATTCCACCTCCATTGAACCTCAAAAATTGTTGAACCCCAACCTTCAAGAGGCTGTGAAGAAATAAATTTTGAAACTATGTGAGGCGGGCATCATCTATGCTATCTCCGATAGCAAGTTGGTTAATCCGATTAATTTAGTTCCAAAAAAAGGTGGGATGACCATAATCAAAAGTGATGGAGGAGAGGAAATCTCCACCCGGACGGTGACCGGGTGGAGAATGTGTATTGATTATAGGAGGTTGAACAAAAACACCAAGAAAGATAATTTTCCTCTCCCATTTACGGACCAAATGCTTGAGAGGTTCTCTCAACATGCTTTATTTTGTTTCTTGGATGGGTATTCTTGATTCTTCTAAATCCTTATTCATCCAATCGATCAAGAGAAAACTACTTTCACATGTCCATACGGGACATTTTAATAACGCAGAATGCCATTTGGTTTATGCAATGCTCCTTCTACTTTTCAAAGATTCATGACCTCCATTTTCTCCGAGATGCTTGAAAAAGAAATCGAAGTTTTCATGGATGATTTTTGTGTAGGTGCCTTGTCTATTGACACTTGTCTTTTTAACCTTGAAAAAGTTTTAAAAAGGTTTCAAGAGACGAGTTTGGTTTTGAATTGGAAAAAAATGCCACTTCATTGTTGAGGAGGGCATTGTCCTCAGCCATAAAGTTTCTAAAAATGGCATTGAGGTTGATCCGGTCAAAGTTTTGGTGATTGAGAAATTGCCCATCCTAGTTCTATCACGGGAGTACGAGCTTTCCTTGGGCATGCCGATTTTTACCGGAGATTTATCAAAGATTTTTCGTTAATCGCCAAACCTTAGACCGAATTTCTCAAAAAGGATGTTTCTTTTAACTTCAATGAGGCTTGACTTAAGGCATTTCGTAAGCTCAAGGAAGCTTTCATTTCCTCTCCCGTTGTGCAAGCTCCGGATTGGAGCTTGCCTTGTGAGCTAATGTGCGATGCGAGTGACTTTGTAGTGGGTGCCGTGCTTGGACAAAATAAAGAAGGAAAATCATGTGTCATCTACTATGCAAGTAGGACTCCTGATGAAGCTCATCAAAAGAATTATACAACAACGGAGAAGGAAATACTAGCGGTGGTTTACGCCTTTGATAAGTTTAGGTCCTATCTTATTTTCTCTAAGGTGATTATGCACACAGATCATATTGCAGTGCAATATCTCATGACTAAGAAGGAATCAAAGCCTCGCCTAATCCTTTAGGGTATCTCCCTTCAAGATTTTCACATGGAAATGAGGGACAAAAAGGGAGCGAAGAACTACGTTGCGGATCATTTTTCTTGGCTAACTTTTGAGAACAAAGATGTTGTACCAATCAATGATGAGATAAGATTTGAACCTATCATGGCTATGGATTCAACATGTAGCCCGTGGTATACGGACATTGCCAATTATCTTGCTAGTGGAGTCATTCCCCCGGAGTTTTCTTCTCAAGAAAAGAAGAGGTGTTTCAAGGAAGTGAGGAAGTATTTTTGGAATGACCCATACTTGTTCAAACAATGCGGAGATGGCCCTTTTCGAAAATGTGTTTCAGATCATGAAATCGAAGGAGTTCTTGAGCATTGTCATTCACTACCATGTGGAGGACATGGGGGTGTTGATAAGACGGTGGCAAAAATCTCTCAATCTCTTTTGTGGTGGCCAACAATGCATAAGGATGCCAACAAGTTCATTTCACAATGTGATAGGTGTCAACGGAGTGGTGGCATAACCAAAAGAGATGAAATGCCTCAACAAAATTTCTTGGAAGTTGAGCCCTTTGATGTTTGAGGAATTCACTTTATGGGGCCTTTCGTTTCTTCTTGTGGAAATCTATATATATTGGTAGCGGTTGATTATGTTACAAAATGGATTGAAGCCATACCCTCACCTCCCAATGATCACAAGGTTGTGCTTAAGCTTCTAAAGAAGATCATTTTTCCTAGGTTTGGGTTCCTAGGTTTGGGGTACTGAGGGTGCTAATTAGTGATGGAGGCTCCCATTTCGCCAAAAAGCAATTTGAAGCTCTTCTCAAGAGGTATGGCGTTCATCACAAGGTTGGATTACCTTACCACCCTCAAACTCAAGGACAAGTGGAGGTCTCGAATTGTGAAATCAAAAATCTTCTTGAAAGGATGGTGAACAAATCAAGGAAGGATTGATCTCTCAAACTTGATGACACACTATGGGTTCTTAGGACGGGGTACAAGAATCCAATCGGCACGACCCCATATAGGTTGGTCTATGGAAAGGCTTGTCATTTTCCGGTTGAAATAGAATACAAGGCTTGGTGGGCCATCAAAGAACTCAATATGGATTTATTGTTGGCCGATGAGAAGAGATTGCTTAAGCTCAATGAACTTGAAGAGCTTAGAGGTGATTCTTATGAGAGCTCAAGGTTATATAAGGAGAAGATAAAAAAGTTGCATGACAAACATATTCGAAACAAGAGCTTCAAGGTTGGAGACAAGGTTTTGCTTTTCAACTCAAGGATTCGTTTGTTTCCGGGTAAAATCAAGTCAAAGTGGTCGGGTCCTTTTGTGATATCAAAGACTACTCCTTTTGGCTCCTTTGAGTTAGATGCGGATGGTAACAATTTTATGGTTAATGGTCATATTTTAAAGCATTACTTTTGCAGGGAAGAAGTTGGTGTCATCGAATGTATAATGCTTGATCCGTTTGATCCAAAGCCTCCCCCTTGAAGAATTTTCCTCATGGTCAAGCTAGTGACCTCATAAAGAAGTGCTTCTCGGGAGGCAACTCGAGTTGCTAACTCTTTTCTATTTTATATATATATAAATTCCGATTTTAATTTTCATTTTTTGAATTAGAATTTGATTTTTATTTTTCCCCTTTTGGTTGATAGGTGTTTGGATGATGAAGGAGTAAGGGTTTTTCTATGTCGAAGATGAGAGAAGAAAGAAATAAAAGATTTGCTCTGCGCGAGTACTGTGCGGGCACACAGTGAAAAGTGTGCGGGTGCGCAGCCTTGTTAGAACCCACACACTTTTGTTTGAAATTTAAGCTCGGAGTCAGAAAGTATGCGCGACCTTGTGCGCGACCTTATGCGCGCACGCAGGGAACGGCGTGCGGGCGTGCAACCCTATCAGAACCCGTACAATTTTGTTCAAAATTTGAGATTTGAGGCAGTGAGTCTGCGCGACCCTTGTGCGGGCGCGTAGAGCTGGGAAAATCGGGTTTTAAGTTCTTCTTCCCCATTTCACCCTCATATTTTCGCAAGCCCTATTTCATGCTCTCTTCTCTCTCCTCACAAACTCAAACCCTAACCCTTCAATTTCACCCATTTCTCAAAATTTCCATTGATTTTCCTTCAAATCCATCAAAATTTTTAATTCTACTCACAAATTTACCAACTTTCTCTCTCCAAAATACCCAAAAATCTTCCATTTTATGGTGTGCAAGCTTGGTTGAAGGTGGTATTCTTGGGGGTTCTTAATGGTGTTCAAGCTTCTACTTAGTGGTATAATTCTAAATTTTGCTACTTTATTTCTTATTTTCACTTATTTATGCAAAATTTTTAGTTATTAAGCATGGTTTAGCTTGAGTGAGTTTCATGTTATTTTTATTTTCTTTGCTATGGATTTGTTGGTTTTTAGTGTGATATTTATTGATTTTGGAACATTGTTGTTAACATTGTTGATTTGGAAGCTATTTTCATGGAATTTAGTTGAGCAATTTTGTGTTATTATTGATCATAATGGAACTATTTTCATGAAAATTACTTATTATCATAATGTATTGTGATTGAGTGCTTTGTTGTTGATTCTTGTTGTTTTTGGAGCTATATTTGTGTGGGTAGTTGTTAGTTTTTTCAGATTGTTAAGGCTCGGGTTGTTGTTGTTGTGTTTCAATTATTGGTTGAGTTCGAAGTGAGTTCTCTTTTGGTTTGGTTGTATGTATTGCTTGAGGCCACAATGAACAAAAGGAAGAGTAGAAAGGAGCCCCGGTTAAGGGTTGATGAGCCTAGTGCTCAAACTCAAGCTCAAGGACCGAATGTTCCCCCTCGATTGAAATTCTTTAACAAGCTCCATGCTACCTTCTTCAATGACCTTCAAGGACGAAAGCTAAATCCCACGAGGCACTATGATCAATGCTCCATGAGAGCTTTGGGGATTGACGATGACATTTGGTCACTCCTTGACAACTTAAGGATGAATGAGTTCGTTAAACAACAACATCGAACATATAAAGAGCCCACCTTCAAATTCTTGGTCTCATTTGAAAAAGAGCCTTATGGGAACAAAACTTTCCAAATTTCCTTCCAACTATTCAACAACCAACACACTGTGACTCTTAGTGATCTAAATACATTGTTGGATTTGAACCCCGAGGCAAACCTCCTTGCCCATTCTTTGATCCTATTCCCCGAGTATGATGCATTTCAATTGTGGCAAACGATTACCGATTTTGAAGAGTTCAACAGTAGGTATTCGGTGGCCAACCAAATAATTCACCCTTTTCTCCGTATCCTTCACCGCATTTTTGCGTATGCAGTGTTTATCAAGCAAGACTTGAGTAAGCTCTCGCATGAAGAGCTCTTTACTTTGTGGGTTGCTACTAGGGAGGAGTTGAGAGGGCGGCTCAACATGGGGTACTGGTTCGTCCTATGTTGCGAGGCAATCAAGTTAGGTCACAAGACAGGAGAAATTGCCCTTGGTAGAATGATCACAAGGATTGCTAAGAAGCTTAACTATGAACGCTTCTTCCCCGCATGCACTCAAGTTGGGGCCAACAAGGATTTATTCATTGACATACAAAACATGAGAAGGTCGGGGTTCCTCCAAGGAACTTCAGATGCCAACAATTTTCATGCTTGAATTGTTGAGCCTGAGCACCATTGTATCTTGCCTTACCCCAACCGTACATCCTTGGAGCGGAATGCTATGAATGTATGGAAAATTCCGCGAGACAATAGTGTGTTACCCACTACTTTTGGTGGCACAAGGAATATGGTAGTCAAACAACAACTACAACAGCAACAACCACATCAACAACGGCAACAACAACAACAGCAAGAACAACATCAGCAACAACAACATCAGCAACAACAACAACAACAACAACAACAACAACAACATCATCAATAACAATAACACCATCAAGGCCGTGGATAGAGCCATAGATGTGAGGTCACCCCCCCCCCCCCGGTCAATTACCCCTATTAGCCGCCTTAACAAGGCCCGGTCCATCAATAGAAGGGATCACAACCTACTTGGCCCCATTGGCAAGGGCCCTCCTCCCAGGGCGTTTCCCGGGTAAACTACCGACGGAAACCTGGTACGATTATCGTACCCTGGGGGGGAATGATTTTAGGGGTGACCCCAACTATCCATATGTCGACCCACCCTTCCCCTCTTCAGCTTCCCGCCCCTTTTAACCCATTGTCTCAATGGCAACAAGACCTCTTTCGAGGTCACTATGTTTGGCCCCTGGGTTTCACCGGTGGTTGGGACCCACACGGCATCCCTCCAGACAGGTTCCCTTACGACTCTGAGGATGAAGGAGATGATGACAAAGCCGGCCCTAGTGGCCACTAGCCCCCCTTCTTCTTTATTTCTCCCCTTTGCCCCCTCCCAATGTTTTAATTTGGCGCACCGCGGACGGTGCATTGTTTTAGTTTGGGGGGGGGGTGTAAGAAGCAAAGAGATGTTTTTTGGTAGTGTGGGGGGAAGTCTTAGCATCATGGTTCGGTTCGCTTTATCATGTTTTGATGTTGATTGATCTTCTTGATTGTGATGATGATCTCTCTGGGCGATTTTGATGAGCTTTTGCTAATGAATTTTCAAGTGTTTGTGTAGGTGATGGCGCTTCTAAGAAGGAAAATCCAAACTCCCGATAATCCAAATTTCCCTTCATCCAAATTTTTTATTAGATAGTTTTATTTTATTTATATTTCTTCCTTATGTTTAATGTTTTAGTTTCCTTATTTGATTTTTAACTTTTTTATTTTATATTTTTTTATCTCAGTCGTTTCTTTTGTTTTGGCTCGTTTTTCAAACTTAGAAATGGAGATGAAGGAAGTAAATGGAAACTCGAGCTCCCTCGGTGAGATTGTATAATTTTTCTTGTCTTCATTTCAAGCGGCGTTTGGTGAGACCTTTCCTCTGTTTTATTTTCTTTTTCTTTCGGTGTTTAGCTGAGGTTTAGCTTAGGAAGAAGTTGAATGGTTCGAGGATATTTGCATTTTGTTCTATAGATTCTGGGATCGTTGTTGTTGTTATCGTACGATCACTTGTATGACGATTGGAATTTAATTGGATTATTTGCCTCGTGTGTGAACCATTTTTATTTCTTCCTCTTTCTTTTGTTTTGTTTTCCCCTTTTTGTGTTACAAGCATAACTATCACAATTTGAAATGATTTTTGATTTGTAATTTGCTCAATCTTTTAGATTGGTTTGCCTCTCTTGATGATATGTCTTTGAAAGCTTATCTTCCTAGTTGATGAGGGTTTACACGGTTTGAGAATGCTTAGGGTTGAATTAGACACATTATAAGCTACGGTAGCCCAGTTTAGAACTTTTGAGGACGTTTGAACCCCTAGTTCACGGGAAAGTGGTAAGATGGTGTTTCTCTCCATGGTGGATAGGATTCCCTTTGTTTGTATTTGCTTATTTCTTATCCCGTGTTAGCGTAATTTTTTCTAGCCTTCATCATTCTTCTGAGCGGCATTTAGGATCCTTAACTATGCATACGTCAATCTTTGTGTTGGCGTCTAGCTCCCAAGATCCTGACCATATAACTCTAGAGGAGGAAGAGGGCATTTCTTCTCATTTTTCTTTGTTTTCTTTGTGTTTTGTTACATATTTGGTTCTTATTTTTGCATTCACCCACTTGTCTACCAATTTAAGCCTTATTTCCCCTTTCTTAACTTAGCCATATTACAAACCTATCGGCCTATGTTCTACCAACCCTTGTAGTTACTGAAGCATTGGCTTGTGAGGTTCGAGTTTGATAATGTTGAAATCGAGCAAGAAAGTTGTGTAATTTTGTTCAAGTAAGGTTTGAAAGATTATTCATGAAAAGAGTATGCAAAATGGTTTGGCAAGAAAGTTTAAACTCATGAAAACCAAGCAAAAAAAAAAAAAGTGAAGGAAATGAAAAGGAATGAAGTAATGTTGTGTGGTTTGTTTTGAAAGGTCGTAAGTTTTAGACTAGGTTCAATTCTGAAGATGTTCTTGAGAGATGGCCACTCTTATGCTTCACTTAGGAATTGCCACCAAAATTTTCAAATTGATTCCCAACCTTAACCCTTAGCCATGACATTACAATTCTAGTTAAGACCCTTGGACTTTAGAGGGGTGTGGTCAAAGAACGGTGGAGGGAGATAGATTTCAACTTTATGGAGAGAGTATGCATAGTTGAGATGTCAGGATGACCTTATGATTCCACATAAAAATTTCTTTTTCCGGTTCCCTTGAGAAATCATGAGGAGCTAGATAAGGGATAAATTGAAGCTAGTTAAGAGAACGCGAACCGTCTTGGTTGGGGATAGGGTGGAGAATGAAGTCATTAGTTCTCTATGATTAGCTTAGGTTTGTCTTTTTCAACCTTGAGCATCTTGGAACATGATTTCCCTCTTTTAATCGAGAAAGATAAGTATTCTTTGGTGCATTTATTTGCGTGTGAGTCCAAATTGAGCATTTCATTACCTTGAGGCTTGATTGGTTTTGCTAAAACCTTGTCATGTTATGATTGTTGTGTTTGTATCTTTGTTCCAGTTTTCCTTGATTGAGGACAAGCAAGAGGCAAGTGTGGAAGATTTTGATGAGTGGCATTTATGCCACTCTTTTATCCTTTTTTCTCTAAGGATTCTCCCCTCATTTGCACTTATTTGGCCCTTTTCTAAGCATTGTTACTTAGTTTTGTTTCCTCCTTTCCTTTCTCCTTTATCTTTCCTTTTCTTAGTATTCTTGCCTTCTCTTTATTTTGATTTCCATGCTTGTGTTTTGTAGGTATCATGTGCCAAAAGAAAGAGGATTTCAAGGAGCCAAGCAAACTGTTCTGCGCGGGCTACTGTCCGGCTATTGAACGGGCGCGCTCCCTTGGTTGTCCGGGCACGCAGCTCTATCAGAACCCGCGCAACCATTCTGATGAAACAGAGCCAAACCAGAGATTTTGTGCGACCTATTGTGCGGCCTCTATGCGGGTGTGCGACCTGCTGCGCGGGGGCGCAAGTTAACTATGCGGGAGCGCTTCATTTCCCCGTACCCTCAAAGTTGCGGTCGTGCAATATGCTAAGAGGGCGCACACTACTACTCCGCGGGCGCGCATATTTTCTGTGCGGGCGCGCACCGCTGGGTTTCTGATTTCTTTGCGCCTTGTTGCATAAGTTTCTTTCATTTGGGGGAGCCACATATATATATACGGGACTCTTTGTAATGAAAAACACTTAGTTCTAATTCCATAGAATATTAGCCTAATCTAGGGAGAGAAAGTAGATTGTTATTCAAGCATCCTTTATTGTATTCTACTTTGCTCATGTTTAATCTTTAATCAATCAAGCAAGAATCCAAGCTTTCATCTTTCATTAATCCTTCCTTTATTAAACTCTTCTCCTTTCCTTTAGTTTTAGTTATTTGTTTTACTGTTGCTTATTCTTGCTAATCTTATTAGTTCATCTAGTTGTTATTGATTTGATTGATTTTAATCATGTTTTGTTTTGGGTTTCATGAGTTTGTTTCTAGTTTTGATATTACGTTCAATCTCCCTTCTCTAGGCTAAACTTTTAGCTAGGGGAAGGGGTGGAAGATATGAATTGATATTGGATGAATGATGATGGTTGGATTGAACTTATGCCATAAATTGATGACAGACATGATTTTTAATAGCTTGAGATTATTGTTGCACTCTATTTGATGTTTTCTAGTTTAAATGCATGAAAGTGATTTGAACTAGATTAAGATTATCTCTATTTTAATGATTGCATAAAAATGAGTCATTAAAATGGAGTTTTTATGGATTGTGCTTCTTTATTCTCTTGATTTTATTGTGACTAATAGGATGCATGAGAATGATCCTTATTAGTGTAGACCTCTTTCATTGATTTGCCTAGACTATTGCATGAGAATGAATTGTTTCGGTAGAATCTTGTGTTCTTTGGCATGTGTTTCATGATAATCATCATTATTCCACTCTTTCTAATCATATTTGTCACCCCCCGTAACCCTAGCGTCATTTTACCTTGGTTTTAATAATCATTTTCTTGCCTATTTGTAGTTTAGTGTTCTTACTCAACAAAACCAACAAAAACAATCCCCGTTTTTACTCTTGCATTAGTGATTATTGACGTTGAATTAGCGCGCTTCCCTAGTGGTTCAACCCTTTACTTGCCGCTAACTAGTTTGGTGTAGGTTTAGGTATTATAAATGATTAATTTGATTAGGGTAGTAGCTTAACGACCTATTCAACCCGCGTTCAAATTTTTGAGCTGTTGTCGGGGAAGCGGCTTGTTTAGCGTCTACTATTGCTTTTGTTAGAGTAATTTTACTTGCTTTTCTTTTTGTTTTGTTTGTTTTATAATCCTTGTCTTTGCTAATTATTTGCTTAGCTTTGGTGAATTATTAGGAGGTCTCAAGGAGCACCTTAACATCAAATTGACCACGAGATCAACCGAACCTTGAGACAAGTCTGTAGTCTTTATCAAGACGAGGGAATAGGTTTTGGTGATATAGTTGACAGTGAGAGTGATACTTACTCTTCAAGTTCACAAAGCGGATCAATGACGGGATAAGAAAATGATGTTTTGTTTCGTGAGTTCGGAAACCCGGAGGATTATGAGCTCACGGGAGGGATTTTGCTACCCGTCACAGAAACCAACTTCTCAATCCATCCACAATATACTAGAATGGTCCAATCGGAGCAATTTTCCGGAAGTGCAAGTTAGGATCCTATTTAACATTTGGACCGATTTCTTGAATTGAGTGCAATGATGCAAACCAATGAAGTGAGTCAAGACTACATTCGTATGCACCTTTTCCGGCAATCTCTCACCGGACGAGCAAAAAAATGGCTAAAGCAAGTAAAGCCTAACACTCTCACAACATGGAGGGAGGTGGTAAAGGCGTTCTTGAAGCAATTTATCTCCGAGGAGAAGGCCGCCGAAATGAGAACGAAAATTGCATCATTTGAGCAAGAAGCCGATGAAAGTCTTGGTGAAGCTTGGGAGAGATTCAAAGAGTTGGTGCAAGTGTGTCCCTGCCATGAGTACAGTCAAGGGTTGCTCATGTGGTTTTTCTACGACAGATTGGAGCCCATCTTAAGAGCCAATTTGGATGCGGGGGCGGGTGGTCAATTAATCAATATCCCTCAAAATCAAGTTGAAGCCACACCAGAAGAGGTAGCAAAGAATTACTCTTGGGGGGAGGCGAAGAAGAAATGCTCCAAATAAAGGTTGTATTTACGATTTGGAGAAAGTTGATCAATTACAACATGAAATTGATCTACTAACAAAAGGGCTTTCCAAGTTGAACACGAGTGTGAATGCAAGTTTAAGCGGTGGAGCAAGCTCCTCTCAAGTTAACTCTTTCTCTTGTCAAAATTTTGGAGGAACGAACCATGATACATCTTATTGTGGAGGTTTAAGCCCCGAGTATGTAGCGGCATGCAACACAAGGCAAGAGGGATTTAGAGGAAGCGGTGGTGGAGTAGCTTGGAGACAACCACCACCCGAGTTTGCACCTCAACCTCCACAATGGAACCAACAAGCTCAAACTCCCTACAACTCCAACCCTCAATATCAAAATCCACCTCCATCTCAACCCCAAAACCAAATAGGAAGCTATCCAAGGAATAACCAATACAAACCCAACCACCTCAAAGAAATCATCAAGAACAAGCACCTCAAGCGGAGCTAACACAAACTCAACTCCTCCAAGCCATGCATGCGCAAATGAAATATTTTGGGCAACAAATGCAAGAGAAAAGAGCTCACAACATCATGGTTAATTCACAACTAGATCAACTAGCTGAGAGTACTCCTTTCAATTCAACCTTTACTTTACCCAAACAACCACAACCTAACCCATCTCACAACTCAAAACCCGATACATGCAAGGCGATCACATTAAGGTCGAGAACTTCCTATGAAGGGCCAAACGAAGGGGATAGTGAGGAAAAAAAGGGAGGAGAGGAAAGTGTGAATGAAAACAAAAGAGGTGAGGATGAAAAGGTTGATGAGATAGAAGAAAAAAACTCATGCCCCTTCCCCCTTCTTTGAAATATACTTTTCTTGATAGAGAGGGAAACTAAATACCCTATTATTGTCAATGCTACCCTAGATGGTCTTAATTTTGAAAAACTTCTTGATGTTTTGTGAAAATATAAGGATGTGATAGGGTATAGCATTGACGATATCAAAGGTATTAGCCCTTCTTTATGTATGTATCATATTTATCTTGAAGATGATCATTCCACCTCCAATGAACCTCAAAGAATGTTGAACCCCAACCTTCAAGAGGTTGTGAAGAAAGAAATTTTGAAACTACGTGAGGCGGGAATCATCTATGCTATCTCCGGTAGCAAGTACGTTAGTACGGATCATGTAGTTCCAAAAAAAGATGGGATGACCATAATCAAAGGTGAAGGAGGAGAGGAAATCTCCATCCGGACGGTGACTGGGTGGAGAATGTGTATTAATTATAAGAGGTTGAACAAAAACACCAAGAAAGATAATTTTCCTCTCTCATTCATCTACCAAATGCTTGAGAGTCTCTCTCAACATGCTTTCTTTTGTTTCTTGGATGGGTATTCCAGATTCTTCCAAATCCTTGTACATCCAAGCGATCAAAAGAAAACTACTTTCACATGTCTATATGGGACATTTTAATACCGAAGAATGCCATTTGGTTTATGCAATGCTCCTTTTACTTTTCAAAGATCCATGACCTCCATTTTCTCCGAGATGGTTGAGAAAGAAATTGAAGTTTTCATGGATGATTTTAGTGTTGGTGCCTCGTCTATTGACACTTGTCTTTTTAACCTTGAAAAAGTTTTGAGAAGGTGTCAATAGACGAGTTTGGTTTTGAATTTGAAAAAATGTCACTTCATGGTCGAGGAGGGCATTGTCCTCGGCATAAAGTTTCTAAAAATGGCGTTGCGGTTGATCTGGCCAAAGTTTTGGTGATTGAGAAATTGCCCCCTCCTACTTCTATCACGGGAGTACGAGCTTTCCTTGGGCATGCCGGTTTCTACCGGAGATTTATCAATGATTTTTCGTTAATCGCCAAACCTTTGACCGAATTACTCAAAAAGGATGTTTCTTTTAACTTCAATGAGGCTTGCCTTAAGGCATTTCGTAAGCTCAAGCAAGCTCTCATTTCCTCTCCCGTTGTGCAATCTTCGGATTGGAGCTTGCCATTTGAGCTAATGTGCGATGCGAGTGACTTTGCAGTGGGTTTTCTTAGACAAAAGAAAGAAGGAAAATCATGTGTCATCTACTATGCAAGTAGGACTCTTGATGAAGCTCAAAAGACTTACACAACAACGGAGAAGGAAATATTAGCAGTTGTTTTTGCCTTTTATAAGTTTAGGTCCTATCTTATTTGCTCTAAGGTGATTATGCACACGGATCATATTGCGGTGCGTTATCTCATGACTAAGAAGGAAGCAAAGCCTCTCCTAATCCGTTGGGGTATCTCTTTTCAAGATTTTTACACAGAAATGAGGGACAAAAATGGAGCGAAGAACTACGTTGCGGATCATTTGTCTAGGATACCTTTTGTGAACAAAGATGATGTACCAATCAATGATGAGATAGGATTTGAACCTCTCATGGCTATGGATTCAACATGTAGCCCTTGGTATGCGGACATTGCCAATTAACTTGCTAGTGGAGTCATTCACCAGGAGTTTTCTTCTCAACAAAAGAAGAGGTGTTTCAAGGAAGGGAGGAGGAATTTTTGGAACGACCCATACTTGTTCAAACAATGCGGAGACGGCCTTTTTCGAAAATGTTTTCCGGATCATGAAATCGAAGGAGTTCTTGAGAATTACCGTTCACTACCATGTGGAGGACATGGGGGTGTTGATAAGACGGTGGCAAAAATTTCTCAATCTCTATTGTGGTGGCCATGATAAGTGACTTTTATGTCACTTTTAGGGTGTTTATTGAGTCGTATTCCGGCTAATTTTCCAATAATTTCACCTTTTATATCCTTTATTTATATTATTTTATTATTCTCGTCTTTTATCTTTATTTTGAGTATTTTTGTAATTTTCTATAGTTTTTAGTTTATTTTCGTGTTTTATTTTATTTTTCTTTCTTTTAATGTTTTTAATTTAAGTTGTTAGTTTTTATTTTTATTAATTTAATTTCTATTTTTTATCTCGGTTTCTTATTTATTTTAGTTTCGTATTTTATTTTATTTTATTTTATTATTTCTTTAGTTTTAGAATTTATTTTTATAGCATTTTATTTTACTTTATTTTTCTTATTTTATTTTACTTTTTGTTATTATTTTATTTTATCTTTATTTTATTTTTATTTTGTTATCGATCCTACCCTCGTGTTGTTTTTTGTTGTAGGTGTTTTCGGGTCCTTGGTCGATCGTGTTCAAGGTCCGAGAATTGAGTCAAACAACATGCTCTAGTTGCTGCCCTCTTGCTAGCAGCTTAACCTACACCACACCCATCTCCTATCCTACACCACCCCAAACAACACATCGCAACATTCCCCTGCTCCCTTCCTTCTCAAAACCGCAACCAACACCAACAGCAACAGCAATTTACAACAACCAGCAGCGCCACCACGCAAACCACAACAGCTGCACTCTCCTCCAACCTCACGCAACCAAACCAAGCAACACCAACCTGCACAGCCCCGCATCTCGCAACCCCACGTCGCACCACCATAATCGCACCCACAAACCAAACTCCCACGCATCTTCACCCCTCTCACCAGAAACTCAATTCAACCCCACAACAACACCAATTTCAGCCGCCGCAAACCACCAACAACCTTCCCCTGCTTCTACACCGCAACCAACACCGCAGCACCTGCTACGCCTCCCAACGCACCTCCTCACCTCAAATTCAACTCCAATTACAGCAGCCACCACCAATTCGCATCTCCAATCACACCAATCGAACCCAATTTCACAGCAAGGAGCAACCCAGACCTCCGCGGTCGCGCACCCTTGTCAGAAAGCGCACGAAATCGAGTCCAAAATCAGAGTCAAGGCAGAAGCTTTGCGCGACCTCTGTGCGATGTCTTCACGGGCGCGTAGATCGGGGTTCAATTTGAACCACTTCACGAGCTTCGCACGTGACAATTAATGATGATTTAACAGTGAAGCTTGGTGATTACCAATGATCTTCGACTTGGGATAATGATGGCCGTTGATGATGGAGTATGAACGGTGGTGATATGCGTGATGTTGGATGAGAAAAGCAGAGCAACCATGGGGGAAATAGGGTCTGATTTGTTTCGTGGGTTTTGGGGAAATTAGTGGGTTTGTTTTGTTTTGTTTTTATTTTTCCTTTTCCTTTTTCTTTTATTTTATTTTAGTTTTTGTTTTGTTTTTTTTTTTGTTTTTAAGTTTAGTTTTTATTTCTTTTTAGTTTTCTCTTTTACTTTATTTTATTTAGCTTTGTATTATAAATACCCTTTTGGGGTTATTTTCTCTCAACTTTTCATCAACAATTAATTTACCCTAGATTAGATTAGATTAGTTTAGCTCTTTTATTTTCTTTTTCTTAGGGTTAGGAGTAGTTTAGAGAGAGAAAGATTGGATTTTTCATGGAGTTTTTGGGATTTTGAAGAAGCAAATTTGTGGATTTTTCCTCTCATAAATTCAATGAGTTTTCCTAACTTTCTCTCACCTTTATTGCTTTCATTTATTATTGTTTTTGCTTATTTATTTGTTTATTTGAGTAGATTAATTAGTTTAGTGGTTGATTTTTGCTTTTATTATTATTTTACCTTGTTTTCCTTGTTTTTGTTCACCATGTTAGTTTAGGTTTGTTCTAGGGAAATGGATGAAGGTTATGTTAATTAATTTAATGATTGATTGTTGTTAGTATGGAATTGTTTCTTGATTATTGTGTATGGATGAATGCTTTTATGGATTAGAATCTTTCTAGCTAATTGATTCTATGTTCTTAATCGTGCTTTCAATCAATTGTGCGAAAGTAAGGTGTTTGAGGGTCTAAATTCTTCCATACCTTTGCTAGGCTAGTTGCACGAGAGTGAATTAGTTTAGTAGGATTATTAACATGTTTAATTGCGCGAGAGTGAGTTAAATGTGTTAATCGTCCTAATTGAGGTCATTTTCATCTAATTGTTTGATGTTGTTGAATGCATTGATGTAATTGGATTCCACTTTCCCTAGTTTTAGTTATTTGCTCTTAGTAGTGTTTAATTGAACCTCTCTTTACCTCTCAAGCTTTCCTAGTAGTCTAATTAGCATAGATTAATACACTTAGTCCTTTTGGGTTCGACCCTTTACTTACCCCTATACTCGTATTAGGGTAGTTTAGGTATTATAAATTGTTAATTTGATCAGGGTTAGTAGACTAGCGACACTATCTAATCCCCCGATCAAATTTTGGCGCCGTTGCCGGTGACTAAGGCGTTCATTAATTTGTGTTGATTAGATTAGCTAGGTTCTTGTATATAATTTGATTTGTGTTTGCTTTTCTTTGTTCTTTGTATAAAAATGGCATGCTTATCTTTTCCTCAATTTGATGGTGAACCCTTTTATGCTTACTTTGAAAGACTAGATGGTTTTCTTAGTTACCATGGGTGTTCTCTTAGTGATGCTTGTGGTGTAGCTTATTGGGGCATGAATGAGTATACTAGGGGGATGGTTGAGGACATGAATAATGGTAGATTTTGTCATTTGTTTATGCATGATGCTTGGGATTTCTTCACATGGTTTGCTAGGGATTCTTTAGATAGAGAATCTCATGTTTCTTACTTTGATTCTCAATGCCAAGATTCTTTTAATTTTTGCATGAATTCTCTTGATACTTCTTATGTGCCTAGTGATAATCCAAGTATGCAAATTGACACCTTTCCCCCTTATGCTCATTTTGATGAGGTTTGTGCTAATTTTGATGATGTGCAATTTGACTTTGATCATGAACCTCAACCCAATAACATTGAAGCCCAAATTCTTTCTCAAATGCAATATCTCACCCAACAACTCCAAGAGCTTCAAGAGGAACAAAAATTTAGAGAAGTGAGTCTTGCCCAAGTGATGAGTGCTTTGGTTGATGTAAATGAATGTAAGGCACCTCATTTGGAGTGTGAGAGTGTTTTTGAGAATGATGTGGGCCAAGGGTGTGAAGTTGAGGGGAGATTTTCTTGTGATGAGGGGATTTTTGAGGATTTTGATCCTTTTCATTCCCCATTTGAGCTTGAATGTCATCCTTCCCCTTATTTACTCCCTTTGAGAGCTTCCCTTGGTGAGGATGTGAGTGAGCCATCTTCATGTTTGAATGAGGGAGATCATGAGGATGATGATGATGAGTTTGAGCAATCAAGAGAGATTGAGAGTCCCTTGAGTGATGGTGGAAGAGTTGTGAATGAAGAAAATGTCGATTTTGAGGTTTCCAACCCCCTTCCCCATCTTGATGAGTCTACCTTGCATGTTTGTGACCCTTCTATCCATGAGTCTTTGGACTCATTTGAGGTTATGGCTAGTATATTCATTGAAGGTGTAACAAATCACTATAGCCTTTTGAGAGAGTTCATTGGCAATGCTTCATGGGAAAGGGGTTAGTTTGAGAGAAACCTTTATCCTTTCATGCATGGTTTAGAGACTCTAGGCTTTGAGGATCTTGAGGGAGTTGTTGTTCATCGTTGTGATAGAGAGGAGGATGAGGTTGTTTCTATTGGAGAGTTTTTGTTTGAGGGAGATGTGAGTCATGAGTGTTATTTTGAGGATTCTATGATTGATTTTCATGCCCTCATTGGTGATGTGAGGCTTTATGAGACCATTGTTTCTCCTTTCCTTCCTCATGTCCCTTTCTCAAGGAAATTTGACCGCATCTCCTACTATCCCATGTTCCTCCCTTCTTTTGTCTTAAAGCCTATTGAGGACCCTCTCTTCTTTGATGAGACTCTTCCTTTTCATACTCCTATTATTGAGGAAATGGGTGATTGTGCCACCCAAAAAGATTTTGAGGAGGTTTTGCCTTTTTATTCTTTTCCTTATTTTTCTTCCTCTTCTTCTTCTTCTTCTTCTTCTTCTTCTTCTTCTTCTTCTTCTTCTTCTTCTTCTTCTTCTTCTTCTTCTTCTTCTTCTTCTTCTTATTTTCTTGATTTTTCTTTTGATTTTGCTTCTTTCTTTTGGCATCTTCCTCCTCATTTATGTGCAATAATCTTGTTGCACGTCCTCCTCCCTTCATTTGCCTACTTGTTACCATATGAGATGTGTAGTAGTGCATTTGATAAGCTCTTGCGTTCGTTGCAATATTATTTACTAGAGCGGTCTCGCTTGGACGTTAAACAAGCCTTTCTCGGGAAGTAACCCGAGGTTTTTATTGCTTTCATTTTCTTTTCTTTTTAGATTAGATTTTCTCTCATGGAAATGTTTGTGTGCCTTTTGCTAGGTACATGGCTTGATATACTCTTATGCATTGGTTTGGATCAAGAACCAAGGAAGTTTGACGCCTATTTTTGCTAGCATAAGGAAATCGAGATTCAAGTCAAGAGGAAATCGGCTTTGAATGGTTAAATTGGTTCATTTGCGGGTAATTACACCCACCAATATCCGGTAATTTCTTTTCTAGATCTTTCTCTAATGGTTGGTGACTCGTTGGACTTGTGTTGGTTTGTTGGATTGATTTCTTTCTTTTCCCCTCCCATGGATTATTTGGTTTATGTTTGAGTATATTGTCTCATTCAAGCTTGGGGGAGGGTATCCTATCATGTTTGGTGGGATGTTGATTCGTTTATGCCATGCACTTGTGTATATGCATTTTCATGCCTTTTCTTTTGTTTTGAAAAATCCAAAAAGATTTTTGTTTACTTTCAAGGTAATTTTGGCAAAATGTTTTTTGTTTGTTCTTATATTGGACATTTCGTTTTGGGACTTGAATCCTTAGATGTTTTTCTTCCTAAGTGGTAAATGTATGCACGGTTTGAGAGTGTCATTGGTTGACTCTAGGATACTATATGCTAAGGTAGTCGAGTTAAGAACTTTTAGGGGTCCATGAAGCCTTAGTTCAGGGGAATGTGGTAAGATTGAGTTGTTGTCTATAGTGGATTTGAAACCCTTGGTTGGTATTTGTTTGGTTATAATCCCTTGTGAGCTTCATTTGTTCTAGCCTTCATCACCTTGTTGAGCAGCTATTTAGGATCCTTGACTATGCATGTCTTAATCCTTGTTTTGACCTCTAGCTCCTAAGATCGTGACCGGGCCTCTCTAGGGGAGGAAAAGGGCACCTTTTCTCATTTTTCTTTATCTTCTTTTTATTTTGTTACAAATTTGATTTTCTATTTTGCATCAACCTACTTATTAACCAATTTGAGCCTAATGTTTCCCGCTCTTGTTTAAACCGCATTACAAACCCAATGGCCTATGTTTACCAACCCTTTTAGTTAGTGAAGCATAGGCATGTGAGGTTTGAGTTTTGAGAGTGTTGATCATGAGCAAGAAAACTTTGTGAATTGGTTTAAGTACGGTATTTGAAAGTTGAGCTTGAAAAGAATATGCAAAAATTTCGAGAAGAAAGATGCAATTCAAGAAAATCAAATGAAGTTTCAAGAAAAAGTCGTCCATGGTTAGAAAAAGGCAAGGACACATAAAAAAAAATAAAAAAAAAAACAAAAAGAAACAAATAAACACAAATAATATATTTTAGTTTGGTTTCGTTTCGTTTTCTTCCCTTGTTTAAGCATTGAGGACAATGCTTCGTCCAAGCTTGGGGGAGTTTTGGGAGCGTTCCTTCATTTTTTTTGTATATATTGTGTGTTAGTGTTGAGTAAGCTTGTGGGAGTTGGCATTATTGGTATTTTTTTTTGATATATTGTGAATTCTTGAGTTTGTTTTTGAGAGTTGGCCACTCTTTTGCTTCACTTAGGAAATATCACCAATATTTTCAAAATTTTGCCCCGCCTTAACCCTTAGCCTTACGTTACAACCTAATAAAAGTCCCTTAGACTTTAGTGGGGTTAGGTCAAAGAACGGTGGAGGGAGATAGATTTCAAACCTATGGAGAGAGTATGCATAGTTGAGATGTCGGGATTACCTTCTCAAAGTTTTTCATTTCTTTATCTTTTTCCGGTTCCTTCGAGGAATCATGAGAAGCTAGCTTAAGGGTTGATTTGAAGCTAGTGGAGAGAACGCGGCCTGATTGGTTGGGGCTAGGGTGGATTGAGTCCTCATTAGTTCTCTATGCTTAGCATATGTTATGTTTCAATCAACCATTGACATCTTGGAACGTGCATACATTTGTCTATTTAGAAAGGTTTGCATTCATTGGTGTTTGTTCCAATCTCTTGTCCAAATATGAACTTGTGTTTTTCTTTCTCGTTTTATGTTTCTTTTTCTTTTCTTTTTATTGCCTTGCGTTGGTTTTTATTTGGAGTTGTGGGTTAAACTCTTAGGACACCCTCACGAGAGCACACTCGTCCTCTAGGGCGATCTAGGGGTTTAAAGGGCTTGTCATTAGTTGCTAAAAGTGACCGTGATTCCTACGAAAGTGAGTTAGTGTACATTCTTGTCTCCTTTAGTGTTCTAGCTTTGCTTGAATAAATCATTCCCCTTCTCCCGTGTTTCATGTTAATTTGCTCGAGAACGAGCAAAAGGTAAGCTTGGGGGAGTTTGATAAGTGACTTTTATGTCACTTTTAGGGTGTTTATTGAGTCGTATTCCGGCTTATTTTCCAATAATTTCACCTTTTATATCCTTTATTTCTATTATTTTATTATTCTCGTCTTTTATCTTTATTTTGAGTATTTTTTTAATTTTCTATAGTTTTTTGTTTATTTTCGTGTTTTATTTTATTTTTCTTTGTTTTAATGTTTTTAGTTTAAGTTGTTAGTTTTTATTTTTATTAATTTAATTTCTATTTTTTATCTCGTTTTCTTATTTATTTTAGTTTCGTATTTTATTTTATTTTATTTTATTATTTCTTTAGTTTTAGAATTTTATTTTATAGCATTTTATTTTAATTTATTTTTCTTATTTTATTTTACTTTTTTTTATTATTTTATTTTATCTTTATTTTATTTTTATTTTGTTATCGATCCTACCCTCGTGTTGTTTTTTGTTGTAGGTGTTTTCGGGTCCGTGGTCGATCCAGTTCAAGGTCCAAGAATTGAGTCAAACAACATGCTCTAGCTGCTGCCCTCTTGCAAGCAGCTTAACCTACACCACACCCATCTCCTATCCTACACCACCCCAAACAACACATCGCAACATTCCCCTGCTCCCTTCCTTCTCAAACCGCAACCAACACCAACAGCAACAGCAATCTACAACAACCAGCAGCGCCACCACGCAAACCACAACATCTGCACTCTCCTCCAACCTCACGCAACCAAACCAAGCAACACCAACCTGCACAGCCCCGCATCTCACAACCCTACATCGCACTACCACAATCGCACCCACAAACCAAATTCCCACGCATCTCCACCCCTCTCACCAGAAACTCAATTCAACCCCACAACAACACCAATTTCAGCCGCCGCAAACCACCAGTAACCTTCCCCTGCTTCTACACCGCAACCAACACTGCAGCACCTGCTACGCCTCCCAACGCACCACCTCACCTCAAATTCAACTCCAATTACAGCAGGCACCACCAATTCGCATCTCCAATCACACCAATCGAACCCAATTTCACAGCAAGGAGCAACCCAGACCTCCGCGGCCGCGCACCCTTGTCAGAAAGCGCACGAAATCGAGTCCAAAATTAGAGTCGAGGCAGAAGCTTTGCGCGACCTCTGTGCGATGTCTTCGCGGGCGCATAGATCGGGGTTCAATTTGAACCACTTCACGAGCTTCGCACGTGACAATTAATGATGATTTAACAGTGAAGCTTGGTGATTACCGTTGATTTTCGACTTGGGATAATGATGGCCGTTGATGATGAAGTATGAACGGTGGTGATATGCGTGATGTTGGATGAGAAAAGCAGAGCAGCCATGGGGGAAATGGGGTCTGATTTGTTTCGTGGGTTTTGGGGAAATTAGTGGGTTTGTTTTGTTTTGTTTTTATTTTTCCTTTTCATTTTTCTTTTATTTTATTTTAGTTTTAGTTTTGTTTTTTTTTTGTTTTTAAGTTTAGTTATTTGAATTATTTTAGTTTAGTTTTTATTTCTTTTTAGTTTTCTCTTTTACTTTATTTTATTTAGCCTTGTATTATAATTACCCTTTTGGGGTTATTTTCTCTCAACTTTTCATCAACAATTAATTTACCCTAGATTATATTAGATTAGTTTAGCTCTTTTATTTTCTTTTTCTTAGGGTTAGGAGTAGATTAGAGAGAGAAAGATTGGATTTTTCATGGAGTTTTTGGGATTTTGAAGAAGCAAATTTGTGGATTTTTCCTCTCATAAATTCAATGAGTTTTCCTAACTTTCTCTCACCTTTATTGCTTTCATTTATTATTGTTTTTGCTTATTTATTTGTTTATTTGAGTAGATTAATTAGTTTAGTGGTTGATTCTTGCTTTTATTATTATTTTACCTTGTTTTCCTTGTTTTTGTTCACCATGTTAGTTTAGGTTTGTTCTAGGGAAATGGATGAAGGTTATGTTAATTAATTTAATGATTGATTGTGGTTAGTATGGAATTGTTTCTTGATTATTGTGTATGGATGAATGCTTTTATGGATTAAAATCGTTCTAGCTAATTGATTCTATGTTCTTAATCGTGCTTTCAATCAATTGTACGAAAGTGAGTTGTTTGAGAGTCTAAATTCTTCCATACCTTTGCTAGGCTAGTTGCACGAGAGTAAATTATTTTAGTAGGATTATTAACATGTTTAATAGCGCGAGAGTGAGTTAAATGTGTTAATCGTCCTAATTGAGGTCATTTTCATATAATTGTTTGATGTTGTTGAATGCATTGATGTAATTGGATTCCACTTTCCCTAGTTTTAGTTATTTGCTCTTAGTAGTGTTTTATTGAACCTATCTTTACCTCTCAAGCTTTCCTAGTAGTCTAATTAGCATAGATTGATACACTTAGTCCTTTTGGGTTCGACCCTTTACTTACCCCTATACTCGTATTATGGTAGTTTAGGTATTATAAATTGTTAATTTGATCAGGGTTAGTAGACTAACGACACTATCTAATTCCCCGATCAGGCAAACGATGCATAAGGATGCCCACAAGTTCGTTTCACAATGTGATAGGTGTTAAAGTAGTGGTGGCATAACCAAAAGAGATGAAATGCCTCAACAAAATGTCTTGGAAGTTGAACCCTTTGATGTATGAGGAGTGCACTTTATGGGTCCTTGCCAGGGTAAAGTCGTATCTCTTAATCAAGTAATTACCTAAGTTCTCTAATTAAAGTAGATAGGGAAGTAGGGTCGAACTTTACAGGGAAACAAGTCTTTCTACTCCGAATTAATTATTATAATCTAAATTATCAAAGAAACCAATTTTGTTGTAAATAAATTATATACTACGAAGAATAAGGTCAAAAGAAATAAAGTAGGGGAAAATCAAATATTAAAAGCCCTAGGGCATAGGTTCACTAATAAACAATATTCCAGGGTAAATCATAATAAGCAATCATCAAGCATTGATTAATCAGATTATAAAGGGCTTTCGCTACGTATTATAATCACAGAGTTAATTTACTGGTATTAAATCTCATTTGTCGAATCTCGACTTAACCATTTATAAATTAATCCGCCTATTGAAACTAAGCCTAAACATCAATTCTCATATGTCGAATCTCGAATTAATATTGCTAAACTCATACAATTAAATCTGGCCAAACCTAATTGCATAACATTAAATCAATCAATAGGAAATTAACAAGCATTGATAATTAACAATCACAAAATTACCCCTTCATATCATTTAATAGATCCCCATAAACCCTAGAAATAAAACTACTCAAGCATCATCATAACTAAACTAATTAAATAAATAAAACAAAACTTAATCAAAGAAGTAAATAAAATAGCTGAAATTAAAAGAGAAGAAACTGCTACCAAACGAAATCTGGATTAATGAAAGTAATTAAGAACAAAAGTTGAGAGAGAATTTAAGAGAGAGAAATATCCTAAGTAGAGAGAGAAAATCTAAAGAAGAAGGTAATCCAAAATTACGTACATAATTAGTACTTAAACATTCCTCAAAACAAAAATTAAAACTAATCTAATCAGCCGTGAAAAAAACAAGCGCCCGATCGGGCGAAGGGCCGCCTGATCGGGCCCACCTTTTTGCCTTGCCCGCTACTGGTGTGCCGCGCCAAATCGAGCTTACGCTCACCCGATCGGGCGCACCTCTTCCTTGAGGGTCCTTATGCGCGCAGCCGCCCGATCGAGTGTATGTTTGACTGATTGGGCCCGGTCTTCTTCTTCGAGGCCTGGATTTTGATTAGGCTCAAATTCTCAGACCAATCTAAGTTTCCTCATCGTGTCTTGAATAAACAATCCAATAGCCTCGGTATCTCATACCGAACCCTTAATAATCGGCTCTCACCGATCATGGGCTTCAAGAGTGGTCGTTTCCTTCTAGCTTCCGTAGTTGATCCATGAAAACCCGGGAAAATGCTCCAAAAGTACAATTTCCTGTAAAATACAACTAAAACTACAAAAACACTAGAAAACACAAATTAGTAATAAAAGTGGCTCTAAGGAGCCAAAAACACTATTAATTACGACCGCGGGACGGACGTAAAACACTATATAAATTGGATATATCAAACTCCCCCAAGCCAAACCTTTGCTTGTCCCTAAGCAAAGAGCTCATCAATGAACATATAAAACATGCCTCATCCCAATAAACAAAATCAAGCACAAACGATTCTAGATAAATCTAACGAACATGCTTCAATGTCAATCAATCTCATACATCTAATTATCATTCATCCCCAAAATTGTCAAGTAAAGCAAACCACATGAGCATATAGAATTCAAGACTAGTTCTCACGCACTCAACTCTCATTTATGTGGCGAGTAAAAGATGTACTCGATCGCTCTCCAACCAACCCCTTTATTTGTGAACAATGCCCACCCATCTCACACTCTCGAGTGTATAAAACAATGAACGCTCGACCTACTAGTCGACTCGAAATATGTTAAATCATAACTTGCATTGATAAACAACACTTTCACATTCACACAACTCTATGCACAAAGGTCGGAAGGTCTTTATAGCTTGTAATGTAAGGCTAGGGTAAAGGGTAGGATAAATTTGGGAATATGTGAGAGAAAAGCTATGCATTAAGGGAGCCAAATCCTAATAAACCCATGATCAAAATAAATGATGATCATACATCTCCATCAACATAACTAACTCCAACAAGAATCCACCAAATACAACTCCAAACAATATAAACAATCCCAACACTTACAATTTTCATTTATAAAAAATATGATAATGTAGAACTTGAGTGAAATTTAAACTTTGGACTCTTTTTTTTTTCTTTTTGAATTTGAAACTTGAATTTTTTTTTTCTTTTTTTCTTTTTGAATTGAACAACCTTCAAATAGAACATTTGAACATATGAAACAACCTTTTTTCTTTTGCTCTTTTTTTTTTTCTTTTTAACTCATATTGGAAATTTCAACTTTGTAACACAACATATCAATATTTTCCAATCATAAAATCAAAGAACAATCACTCTTCCTTTATTCTCACATTGTGCAAATAATGTGCACACCACAACTCCCTCACCTCACTAACTAATAGCTCCCCCAAGCCAAGCTTGGGACTAGTAACCAATGGGGCTCATATAGGCTTGTAATGTGGCTAAATAAACAATAAAAGGGCACAAGCAACAACATGGGTAGCAACAAGGGAACAAATGTATCTAATATCATCTGAAAGCTTCCTAAGAGAACAAATGTCTTCGTCTTCCTCAATGTGCATAATATTGAGCTATGTAAACATTACTAATAGTTGCAAACTAATACTCAAATTCATTGACTTACCAGGAACTATCACTGACAAGAGGAAAATGTATGTCGTTATCTACCCTTCCCCCAAGTCAAACTAACTTTGTAAACACCTAACCAACCTTATATGAATATAGGGCAAGTTAAGGGTCGATCCCTAGGGAAAGCAATGATGAAAACTAGAGTCTAAGTCAAGCTACCTCGAAGATGGAGTTGAGATTATGGTTGGCACTATGGTAAACTAAAACAAGTCTAATCAAGTAAATCAAAGGTCTAAACACTAGGGATATGGGTTCCACATGCAAGTTCAATGATAATGCTAGTTTAGAGCTCAATCAATTAATTCAAGTATTGCAATGGACAAACAATAATAACAATCAAGAGAGTTCAAATGTTATCTCCTATAGGCCAATCAAGGAGTCACTATGAAAGGCAAATCAAGAAGAATCACAAGCAAACCCAATTAATTAGAGCAACTTTCAAATCAATTGTTCATGTCATTAAGAGTTGCAATGCAATCTAGATTAATCTTATAGGTTGATCACTCCAAGTCTAATCAATCACATGCAAAACTATGTCAACCAATTTAATTGCAACAAATCAATCAAAAAAAGAGCATCAACTAGCAATTTCATTAAGCAAACATGCTTTCCCCTTTCCCTAGCAACTAATCTACTCACTAATCATGGTGAAATTCAAGAACAAATAACTAGAAATTGTATTGATTATCATTCTATATCAAAATTTAAGAGAAATCAAAATATTCAACAATATCAAACTAAAATCCAAAGAAAAATAAGCAACAAGCATAAATCAAATAGCAAGTAAGTAAGAGATGAAAGAAGGAAGAGTTTCTAACTCATATTGATGATTGAAAATGAAGAAATCCAAACTTGATTGATCAAATGTTGAGTTATAAATCCAAAACCAAGAACTTCTTTCTAACTTCTCTCTAGATTCTCTCTCTAAAACTAAGCTAATGAAAAATTATCAAAAAGTTGGTTTCAAAAAGGAATTACAATTCTATTTATAAGCAAAGAAGAAACCGGCAAATCCTGCACCCTCTCCCGATAAATTCGCGGCCGCGGAGAAATCGGTACGGAACCCTCCGCGGGCTATCTGGGCAACACCCGCGCCCGCGACTAATCCCATGCTCCCAAAGCTCAATCAGGGGGTCGCGGTCTCTCTGAGACGGAGCGCCCTCTCTAAGTTTCCCGCGCCCGCGGAGAGACCGCGGGGGAACCGCTGGTAGTTCCTTCCAAAATCTGGCCATTTGTGCTTCTTGAGCCCGCGCCCGCGGCCTCCTTGCAATACCTTGCAGACCTCTGCGAGGCCTCTCCAAGGCCTCTCTAAGCCCTCTCTAGCCAAATGCTTCTTCCTTTCTTGGTCATTAAGGTCCCAACTTGATTCCTTTGCAAAGGTGATTCTCCAAGTACCTACAGAAGCAAACAAAGAAAGGAAATAAAAGGGAAAAAAAACCAAATAAAAGGAAAACACGAGAACCGTAAAGAAAAGAGGAGAAAAAGAAACTAAAGGAAAAAGGACCAAAAATAAGAGAAGAAAGCATGAAAAAGGGAAAGAAATAACCCTAAAAGACTACCCTATGAGTGCCATAAATGACATTCATCAAATTCCCCCAAGCTAGACTTTTGCTCGTCCCGAGCAAAACAAAGGCTAAAAAGGAAAAAGAAGGGCTTATAAGAAGGAAAAAGAAAAAGAGGGGCGAGAATTTAAACTAAGAGTCACTGTCGTAGGAATCACGGTTGTTTATAGCTACAACATGCCATTTAAACCCCTAGATCGCCCTAGAGGACGAGTGATGCTCTCGTAAGGGTATCCTAAGAGTTTACCCATAACTCTCCACCAAACCCCCAAGAGGCAAACCATAAAAGGAAAAGAAAGAGGAAAGAGGAAACAAAATCTTTACGAAATGGACTTTACAAAGAGACTATAATTCAAATGAATAACAACCTTTCTAAAGTGAATTATGGTATGCACGTTATAAGATACCTAAGGTTGATTGAAATATAAATATGCTAAACATAAGAACTAGTTATCACACTCCATTTTCATCCCAAACGGTCTTACCGTGTTCCCCCTACTAATCTTATATCTCCCCTTAGTGAGCATCTCATAGATTCCGCGAAGGAACCGGAAAAAGATCAATATTTTGGGCTACTCGACATCTTGATTTCGCATCCCCTTTCCTTAGTCTACAACCCATGATTCCCTCCACTGATGAAAGACTCAACTCAGAGGTCCAAAGGTCTTCCCAAAGGTTGTAACGTAAGGCAAGAAGGGTTAAGGTAGGCTAAAATTTAAAATTTGGTGGTTATCCTAAATTGTGAAGCAAAGACCGGCCAAATCTCAACACCAAACTTAAGTAATCACCAAACAAAAACGTATTAACACCCCCAAGCTTATTCAAAGCAACAATCTACAAACATAAGAACAAAAAACGCAAACGCTTTCCCCCCAAGCTAAAAGAAACATTATCCTCATTGCATAGAGAGGAGAAAGACACTTGAATTTTTATGGTTATTCTTTTTTTTTTTTTTTTTTTTTGCATTTTCTCATTTATAAATTTGTTTGTATTTTCTCGTACTCCTTAAAAGCATTAGTCCGTGCCTTTTTTCAATTCGGACGGCTTTTTCAAATATGCATTTATTAACATCCTTGCCTCTTTTACTAAGGACGGCTTTTACATAAGCATTTGTCATTATTTACCAAATATAAACAACTCAATTATGTGTACCAGTTCAAACCAAACTCCAACTTCATAGACCACAATCACCAAACATTGACCCTTGCTTCACAAAAACCAAAAAGAAGGAGAAGGAAACAAAAGGCTCAAGATATCTAATTATGCGGCTTGAAAAGAGGGAAAAAGGTTCAAAGGGGTAACAAGTAGGCAAATGTGTCCCAAACCAAAAAAAAGTAAACATAAAGGGTCTATCCTAGAAAAAGAAAATACCTCCCCGAAAAGTTGTCTTTGTCCTCCCTAGGTAGTTCGGTTACGGTCTTAGGAATCATATGCTAAGATTCTAGATTAGGTTTGCGAAAATCAAGGATCCATGCTGCTCATGCAAGAATTTGATGAAAGCTTGAACAAATATACATCTCACATGGTTGTAGAAAAAACTAACTAAGGTTGTCAAATCAAAGATAGGGAGCAACTACCAACATGCCACAAACGAGTAGAATCCGGTTTCATGATCCCTCTAGTTCTAGACAACTATCTTAGCATGCTTTATCCTAGAATCAACCAAACGTAATCTCAAACCGTGCATACCATTATTACCTAGGAAGACTATTATTCAAAAGCAAAAGTCCATTGCATACAAGTCCAATTTTCAAAAAGAGAAAGAGTGAAAATAAAACTTCAAAAAGTTATGCACACAAACAAGAATAAAAGAAAGGGAAAGAAAAGAAAAGATAAGATGGAAAACTTAGATAAGGACAAGAAAGGGAAAGAGGAAAAGGGCAAAGATGCAATCATAACACGTTTATCCCAATCGACATACAAGCGGTCTAATGGCCACATCGCCAAAGACCCCAAACACACTAGGTGTTAAATTTATACATCCTCGAACCGTTCAACTTCCCCTAAATCTAATCCTAATCTAAGCAACCAAGAAAATAAAGAAGTGAAAATAAAGAGGTAAAAATAAGAAAGGCCTCACCAAGCGTCCATGCTGAACTAAAGTACCCAAGGAGTATGAACCTGCTTCTCCAAAAGGCTCCGCAATCCAAAGCATAGGCTACGAGCAAGGTGAGTTAAAGAAAAAGGCTATATATACAAAATGAAATTGTTAGTAACTTCCAAACAAAAGCAAACGATAAAACACTTAGACACAAGCTATATACAAAAACCTAGAGAAACCCATCATCATCAAAAAAAAAAAAAAAATTCAAGAAACTCCCAAAAACATCATGAAATGAAACAAAACAACAACAAGCAACAAACCAACGAGACCATTAGCAAAAATCCACCAAAAACCTTATCAAAGACTTCCCACCGAGCCCCAGGTGCCTCCCCCAAACCAACCATAAAACATCCTTTTTGACCCTCCCCCCTCACAAAATGAAGGCATCGACCGCGATGCCTACAAACAAGAAAAATAGGGAAGGGGGAGAACAAAAAGGGAAACAAACATGCATAAGGGGACTATTGGCCACTAGGCCCAGCACCATCATCACCCGTATCCCAACCTCCGGTGTAACCCCGGTGTAACCGGGAGGAAATCCATAATGACCCTCGAATAGGTCAAGTTGGGATTGGGTCAATTGGTCGTAGGGCTCACGCTAAACAAGGAGCTCGGGGTGACGGGGGTGAACATAGTAGTATGAAGGATCACCCCGATAATCACTCCCCCCCGAGACCCTATAATCATAAGGCGGGAAGTTCCGCCTTGGCACATCGGGGTCCTCAACCCCGGGCCAATATGGGTACGTAGGGAGGTTGTCACCACCCCGGGAAGGTTCCGGCCCTTGTTGGGGCGGCACATAAGGGTAGTTGACCGAAGGTGTGACCTCCCCCCTACGCACACTAGAGTCATATAAGGCGCTAGTTTGATAAGACAAAGTTTGGTGGTCTGAGTACATACCTTGCATGCTCAATTACATGCGCTCCATGTCGGCTCTCATGGCCTCCATCTCTCGGAGATAAGCATCTCCTTGGAAATCTTGTTGTTGTTGTTGTCTTTGTTGTCTTCTTTCTCTTCTGCTTCTTTGATCATCATCATGAAAATGCTCATGTTGTTGTTGTAGTGGCGGTTGTTGTTGTAGTGGCGGTTGTTGTTGTGCTTCATCATATTCTTCTCCTCCTCCTTCCTCCTCTTCTTCATCATTCTCATCACTCCCATCAATCTCATCATCCTCCTCCATCTCATCTTCAATCCTCCCATTGTCCCTAGGGACCATCCAAATGTTTCTAGCCTCACGAGGGATGGAGGTGGCGGCCGGGTTAGGGAGTAGGCAATGGTGGGTATTTCTCACTAGCCAAGAGTAAGTACCGGTTCTCCTAGTGCTAGTTATGAAACGTAAGGTGTTAACTTGTTTTAAACTAATCCACACGTTTTCACTCCTTCCAACCAGAGTTCAAGACTTCAAGAACCCCTCTTGCTTAAAATACGACACAAGACGTGTCACCATGCCCCCACATTGAATTTCCCCCGTTTTGACCCTATGCATTATCTCCTTACAACATTCCATGAAGATATAGCCAAAATTAATTCTTGACCCTAACTCGGGTTTGGTAAGCATCCATAACACCATAATCTCCTCTCGAGATAACTTCCCCAAATCTTCTTATTAAAGACCGAATACCCAAGAATTCTATGAAGGATCCTAAGGGCCGGATGGATAATCTCACTAGCAAGAGACTTCTTTGAATAAAACTCCCTCTTGTGGGCTATGGTTCTCCACCAAGAAACCTCATTATACTCAGTTTGGACTAGGGAGTTAAGGGGCTCGAAGATATAACCATTGGGGTTGAAACCAAGGGCTACATTAAACTCGGCTAGGTTCATGGTGTTTTTGACATTGAAGAGTTGGAAGGAAATAATAAAGTCGGTTTCCCCAACCTTATTGAGCTCAAATGTGGAGAAAAACTCAATGGAAAGCTCCAAATAGGTTCTAGGGGAAGACTTTATAAACTCACACAAGCTTAGGTTGTTTAGAAGGATGTCAAGGTCATTATCAATTCCTAGCTTGGCCATGTCCTCACGAAAGTAATGGTGGGAAGGTCTAAACTTCCGGTCTTTCATTTTGTTATAGATGGGGGTTTGTTTATACCGGTTCCAAAACTTGAGAGGGGGTATAGGAGGAGGAGGAGTATCATCTTGTGTTGTGGAATGCGGTTGGGGTTGAGGGTTTGAGGATTGGCCGAGGGATTGGTTTCAGCGTTTCTTGCTACTTTTCACTCTTCTTAACGAATCCATTTTGACAAAATTCACACAATTCACAAGAACAACACAAACCCCTCAAACAAAACAACTACCACCAAAATTACTCACAATCCTCCTTACAAATCCAACCAAACCACCACAAACTACAAGGTACCTGTTCCAATCAACACGGCAACCAAAATTTCAACAACAAACAACAATATCAACAATCAATCATCAATATATTCATGAATCAACAAGAAAAAGTAACAATCACCCAAATACACCAAATTTCCCATAGATCAACCATAAAACACAAAAATCATGCTCAAAATCAAGGTAAACAAACCAATGAAAAGAAATTAACTGAAATTGACAAAAATAATACAAAGGTTAGAAGTATACCAAGATTGGAGACTCAAATTAAGCTCAAAGCACTTTAAAGACCCGAAATTTCCCGAAAAACTACAAGAAAGTAGAGTAGGAGTGATGAAAATGGAGGAATATGGAAGAATTTGTGAAAGTTTTAGGCAAAATTTGAAGAAATAAGTGAGAAATTGATGTTTTGGGGCTAGGGTTTGAGAGGAGGTAGAGAGAGAAAGGGGAAAAATAAGGAGAAGAAAAGAAAATAAGAGAGGAGAGAGAGAGGAGGGGGTGCGCCCGGGTATAACAAACCCAGTTTGCGTGCCCTCTCCAAAACTTCCCGCGCCCGCGGGGAGACCGCGGGGCAACTGCTGGGAGTTCCTGTTACTTTTTAAACTTTTTTACCTGACGGGGGGCCGCGCCCTCTCCAAAATTTCCAGCGCCCGCGGAAAGACCGCGGGTTAACCGCGGGAAGTTCCTAGAATGAAGTTCTACATTTGCTTGAAATGAGGGCCACACTCTCTCCAGAAATGTCGCGCCCTCTCCAAAACTTCCCGCGCCCGCGGAGAGACCGCGGGGCAACCGCGGAAAGTTCCTTTTATGAAGTTCTAAATTTGCTGGAAATGAGGGTCGGGCCCTCTCCTTATCTCCTAAGGCCTCTCCAATCTCTCCCGCGCCCGCAGTGACACCGCAGGGGAACGGCGGGGAGTTCCTGATCGGAAATGCCTCAAAAAGGTGAAGAGGCCCCCGAGGTCTCTCCAAGCCCTCGGGGAGCCCTCTCCCCTGCACTCTAAACTCTTCATCAAACCCCTTCTTTCCAACAAGTGATGATAATAGGCGACCTACAAAAAAAAAAACAAAACCAACTCAAAATAAGATCAAAAACCAAACAAGGAAAAATAAAAGAAAAGAAAGGAAAGAGAAATGAGATGAGAATTCGGGTTGCCTCCCGTAAGCGCGTTTGGTTAACGTTGTTAGCTCAACGTGCACCATCATCTCAAGGTGGCTTAAAAAGAATCATTTTGTGAACAAGTCCAACAAACACTCCATCATAGTACTTCTTGAGCCGATGACCATTAACCTTAAATGAAGATGAGGAGTTCAAAGGAGAAATCTCCACGGCACCATTATCAAAAACATCTTTCACCAAGAATGGTCCACTCCATCTTGACATGAGCTTTTCGGGGAACAACTTCATCCTTGAATTATAGAGGAGGACTTTGTCACCTACACAAAATTCCTTTTTCTCAATCAACTTGTCATGAACCTCCTTGGAGCGAGCTTTGTAGGTGCTAGCACAATCGTAAGCATCAAGTTGAAGTTCCTCTAGCTTATGAATATCCAACCACCTCTTCTCCCCCGCACTAGCTAAGTCAAAATTTATCTTCTTGATGGCCCATAAGGCACGATGTTCAAGCTTTACCGGGAGATGGCATGATTTTCCATAGACAAGGCGATATGGAGTGGTACCAATAAACATCTTAAAAGCCCTCCTATAAGCCCAAAGAGCATCATCTAACTTGTCCGACCAATCCTTTCTATTCCTTGCAACCGTCTTCTCAAGAATGAGCTTTATTTGACGACTGGAGACCTCGACTGGGCCACTCGATTGAGGATGATATGGAAGGCCGAACCGTTGATGTACTCCATGTTTCCTCAACATCTTTTGGAAGGCGTTGAGAACAAAATGAGATCCGTTATCGCTTATCACAGCCTTAGGCACGCCAAACCTTGGGAAGATGATTTTGTTGAACAACTTCAACACTACTTTGTTGTTATTAGTAGGGGAGGCAATAGCCTCAACCCATTTAGAAAAATAGTCCACAGCCACAAGTATGAATTGATTACCATATGAAGATGGGAATGGTCCCATGAAGTCAATCCCCCAAACATCGAACACCTCTAACTCAAGAATGGGTTGTTGAGGCATCTCATTCCTCTTGGAGATATTCCCAACCCTTTGACATCAGTCGCATGACTTCACAAAGCCTCATGAATCTTTGAAGAGATGCGGCCACCACAAACCACATTGAAGAACCTTGGTAGCAGTCTTGTAAACACCCATATGCCCACCACTAGGGTCCGAGTGGCACATACTTAAAACACTAGGCACCTCTTCATTTGGAATACAACGCCTAAGTAAGCCATCAACCCCTAGTTTGGATAATATGGGATCATCCCACAAGTAATGTCTTGCCTCCCTTTTGATTTTCTTCCTTTGGTTCTTTGAGAAGGAGGGTGGAAACTCCCCACATGCTAGAAAATTCACCAAGTCGGCATACCATGGGAGTTCTTTCACCTCTATGGCATATAAGAAGTCATCAAGCATTCTATCCTCAATTGGTGAACCATCATCATGAATTTGATCACCCTCAAGGCGAGAAAGATAGTCCGCCACAACATTCTCCGCACCCTTCTTGTCCCTAATCTCAATCTCAAAAGTTTGCAATTCAAGCACCCATCGAATCAACCTAGGCTTGGACTCTTTCTTGGCAAAGAGATACTTGAGGGCCGCGTGATCCGTGAAAACTATGGTCTTGGAACCCAACAAGTAACAACGGAATTTCTCAAAAGAGTGCACAATTGCTAAAAATTCCTTTTCCATTGTTGGTAGTTCTTTTGAGCCCCATTGAGTGTCTTGGACATATAGTAAATCCAAAGCTTCTTGTCTACACGTTGTCCCAAAACACCTCCAATCGCCCAATCACTCGCATCACACATCAATTCAAAAGGAAGATCCCACCTTGGGGCTTGAACAATAGGAGTGGAGATTAGGGCCTTCTTTAATCTATCAAATGCCTTCAAGCATTTGTCATCAAAAATGAACTCAACATCCTTTTGAAGAAGGTCATTTAGGGGCTTAGAAATAAGTGTAAAATCCCTGATGAATCTCCTATAAAAACCCGCATGACCAAGGAACAATCTCACTCCCTTGACATTCACCGGAGGTGGAAGTTTCTCAATAACTTCTATTTTTGCCTTATCCACCTCAATGCCTCTATTTTAAATCTTGTGCCCAAGCACTATACCTTCCTCCACCATGAAGTGGCATTTCTCCCAATTCAAAACTAGATTGACCTTCACACATCTTTCCAAACACTTCTCAAGGTTCACAAAGCACTCCTCAAATGAGACACCCCCCACCGAAAAGTCATCCATGAAGACCTCCATTTCCTCCTCCAACATATCCCCGAAAATACTCATCATGCACCTTTGGAATGTAGCAGGTGCATTGCATAACCCAAAGGGCATTCTTCGATAGGCAAAGGTCACATAAGGACATGTGAAGGTAGTTTTCTCTTGATCATCGGGGTGGATGGGATTTGAAAGAATCCTGAATATCCATCGAGGAAACAATAAAACTTGTGCCTTTTTAGTCTTTCAAGCATTTGATCAATAAATGGAAGAGGGAAGTGATCCTTCTTGGTGGATGTGTTTAGACGTCTATAGTCTATACACATCCGCTAACCCGTGACCGTCCTAGTTGGAATGAGCTCACCCTTCTCATTCTCAACCAAGGTCATGCCCCCCTTCTTTGGAACGACATGCACGGGGGAGACCCACCTTGAGTTAGAGATGGGGAATATGATTCCCGCATCCAATAGCTTGGTGATCTTCTTCTTAACTACCTCTCCCATTATGGAATGTAGTTTTCTTTGTCGTTCGATAGAAGGAAGGGCGCCTTCCTCAAGTGTTATGTGGTGTTTGCACAAGGCGAGGCTTATACCTTTAAGATCATCAATTGTGTACCCCAAAGAACCTTGGTGCTTTCTCAAAACACCACATAACGCTTGAGCTTGTCTCACGCTCAAGGATGCACTAACTATCACGGGGTAAGTGGAATGAGGGCCCAAGAACTAATACCTATGGTGTGATGGTAGAGGCTTGAGCTCTACCATAGGCACACCATTACCTTCCTTTGATGTGGCCGCCTGCAAAGCTTCTTGGCTTGAGATTTTCAAGCACATTTGCTCATCCACTTCCTCCATGCTTGCATTAAGCAATTCCTCATAGAATGCCATTTCCTTGCATGGTGTACCTACTTTGTCCTTGTTCAACAAAACATTCTCAAGAGCATTGTTAGAGGTGAGAAAGTGTACTCATGCATGGAAGACACAACATGATCAAGTGAATCAATCATCATGCAATTTTCTAGAGAAGAACATGGATACTTTATGCTTTCATTCAAATCAAATTCAATGACCTCATCTCCTACCTTAAGGGAAATCTTTGCACTCCTCACATCAATCATAGCACTTGAGGTAGCAAGAAAGGGTCTACCTAAAATGATTGGAATGGTAGCATCTTCATCCATTTCAAGAACAACAAAATCCACCAGGAACACAAACTTCCCAACCCTCAATGGAACATCTTCTACCTTACCTTTTGGAAACTTGATTGACCTATCGGCTAATTGCAAGGTAATGTTAGAAGGTACGAGTTCCCCTAGTTCAAGTCTTTGATAAACCGAATATGGAATTAGGCTCACACTAGCTCCCAAGTCACATAAGGCATTATCAATTTGCATCTTGTTAATGGCACAAGGGATGGAGAAGTTTCCAGGGTCTTTCAATTTGGGTGACATTTTGTTCATGATGATAGCACTACAATTTTGTGTCAAGTTGATAGTCTCCACAACCTCACAAGTTCTTTTCCCACTCAAAATTTCCTTGAGGAATTTGGCATAATTTGGCATTTTGGTTGATCACGTCGGTAAAAGGTAGAGAAAGATGAAGTTGTTTTAGCATATCAATGACTCTCCCAAATTGTTCATCCAATTTGTGTCTCATGAATTTTTGTGGGTAAGGGAGCTTGGGTTTCACAATTTCTTTCTCTAATCTTACCTCTCTAGGTGTCTCAACCACAACCTCATCCAATGATGCCCTATCCCCCTCATTCTCAACCAAGGCTTCCTTAGGAATCTCCTTATCTTCACCCTTCCTAGGCAATCTCTCCTCAAGAACCTTACCACTCCTTGTAACAATAGCATTCACTGGTTTCTTGGGATCAAGACCTTGGGAAGGTAAAGAAGAAGGGATTGCATGATCTTTCAAAGCATTAGCAAGTTTAGAAATTTGGTTTTCAAGCATTTTGTTGTGGGTCATCATTTCATTGAAATTTTTATCACTAACAGCCATGTATGTGTTCAACAACTTGGTTTGATTCTCAATTATTTCTTCCAAATTGGTCCTAGGTGAAGAAGGTTGTGAATAGGAATTTTCACCTTGAGTCCTTGGAACAAATCCGGGTGGGGGACCTCTTTGAGCATTATTTTGAAAATTGCCCCTCCCTTGATTGTTCCAAGTATCCCTATTTTGATTTTGACCATAACCTTGATTATGGTTACCACCACCTTGATTATGATTACCACTACCTTGGTTATGATTTCCATAACTTTGGTTTTAATTACCATAATTTTGGCTTTGATTTTGGCCACTATAACCTTGGTTATTATAGCTACCACGAGAACCTTGGTTCCCTTGGTTTCTATAACCACCACCTTGGTTATAGTTGTCAAAATTGCCTTGGTTTTTGTAATTCCTATTCCATTGACCTCTTTGATTATCGAACCTTTAAACATTATTATTTGACACATAATTCACATGCTCACTCTCATTGTTATCAAACTCATCAACACATTCATTAGGACAATTACTAGAGTCATGATCATACGATCCACATGCATCACAAAACAAACAACCCATAGGCATACTATGTGAAGAGGGAGGGGGTTGAGAGTTAGAAAGAGTACCTCTCCCCTTAAATTGGGAGGGAATATTCAAAGCTTGAGAAGAAGAAGAAGAAGCGCTCTCCAACTTGGCTTTGATTGCGGTCACCTCCTTTCCCAAGTTTGTCATTTGGGAGGAAAGGTTGTTGATCGCATTTAGATGGTCCACCGAGTATAATGAATATTGCATGCTTGAAGAGTCCCTCTCCCCATCTTTCCAATCTCTATAGTACGTCACCACGTCCTCAATAATGTCCACCACTTCATCTTCGGTCTTGTTCATGATAGAACCCCCGGCCCCCCCATCAAGGCATGACTTGCCTTGGGGACTTAAACCGCCATAGAAGATTTAGACCACTTGGTATGTTGGGATTCCGTGGTGAGGGCACTCCCTTTGATACTCTTTGTATCCATCCCATGCTTCGTAAAGGCTTTCATTTGGCCTTTGCTTCAACCCTTGAATCAAGGCTCTTGCCTCCGTCATCTTCTTTTGAGGGTAGAAGCGGGACAAGAAGGCCTTTGTAACATCATCCCATGTTCTCAAGGAGTTGGGCTTCACCTCTTTATCTAGCCACTCTAAGGATCTTCTTATGAGAGAGAAGGGGAACAACTTGAGGCGGATGAACTCTTAAGAAACTCCGTTGACTTTGATGGTGTTACAATATTTCTCAAATTCTTTAAGATGGTTCAACGGGCTCTCATTCTTAGCCCCACTATATTGCCTCCTATCAATTAAGGTGATCATGGCTGGCCGAATTTCGAAATCATTTCCCGATGTTGTAGGCGAAGCTATACCGCTCTCAAACCTATAAGCACCGGGTATTCCTAGCTCCTTCAAGGCCACTCTCGGATTTTTTCCCATGCCTTGCTCTTCTTCAATCCCTTCTTCACTTGAAGAACTATACCCCAAGGATCGATTAGCTATTCTTCTCCTTGAAAGAGTCCTTTCGATTTCCGGGTCAAAAGGCACAATGGATCGATCACGAGCTCTATGCATGCAAAACTCAAAGAAAATATTAATAGCATGACTACAACTGTAGCCTAAAGAAACAAAATCTTTTTGTATTTTTCAATTAAAATGAAGTAGACTCAACAACAAAAGCTAAGCACCAATAGCATTCCCCGGCAACGGCGCCATTTTGACAAGAGGAAAATGTATGTTGTTATCTACCTTTCCCCAAGTCAAACTAAATTTGTAAACACCTAACCAACCTTATATGATTATTGGGCAAGATAAGGGTTGATCCCTAGGAAATGCAATGATGAAAACTAGAGTCTAACTCAAACTACCTCGAAGATGGAGTTGAGATTATGGTTGACACTATAGTAAACTAAAACAAGTCTAATCAAGTAAATCAAAGGTCTAAACACTAGGGATATGGGTTCCACATACAAGTTCAATGATAATGCTAGTTTAGAGCTCAATCAATTAATTCAAGTATTGCAATGGACAAACAATAGTAGCAATCAAGAGAGTTCAAATGCTATCTCCTATAGGTCAATCAAGGAGTCACTATGAAAGGCAAATCAAGAAGAATCACAAGCAAACCCAATCAATTAGAGCAACTTTCAAATCAATTGTTCATGTCATTAAGAGTTGCAATGCAATCTAGATTAATCTTATAGGTTGATCACTCCTAGTGTAATCAATCACATGCAAAACTATGTCAACCAATTTAATTGCACCAAATCAATCAATCAAAGAGCATCAACTAGAAATTTCATTAATCAAACATGCTTCCCCCTTCCCTAGCAACTAATCTACTCACTAATCATGGTGAAATTCAAGAACAACTAACTAGAAATTGCATTGATCATCATTCTATATCAAAATCTAAGAGAAATCAAAATATTCAACAATATCAAACTTAAATCCAAAGAAAACAAGCAACAAGCATAAATTAAATTGCAAGTAAGTAAGAGATGAAAGAAGGAAGAGAGTCTCACTAATATTGATGATTGAAAATGAAGAAATCCAAACTTGATTGATCAAATGTTGAGTTACAAATCCAAAACCAAGTACTTCTCTCTAACTTCTCTCTAAATTCTCTCTCTAAAACTAAGCTAATGAAAAATTTTAAAAAGTTGGTTTCATAAAGGAATTACAATTCTATTTATAAGCAAAGAAGAAACCGGCAAATCGCTCGCCCTCACCCAATGAATCCGCAGCCGCGGAGAAAGGGGTACGGACCCTCCGCGGGCTATCTGGGCAACACCTGCGCCCGCGGCAGTATAAACCCGCGCCCGCGGCAAAAGATGTCGCGACCGCGGCTAATCCCCTACTTCCAAAGTTTAATTAGGGGGCCGCAGTCTCTCTGAGACGGAGCGCCCTCTCCAAGTTTCCCGCGCTCTCTCTAGCCAAATGCTTCTTCCTTGCTTGGTCATTAAGGTCCCAACTTGATTATTCCTTTGCAAATGTGATTCTCCAAGTACCTACACAAGCAAACAAAGAAAGGAAATAAAAGGGAAAAAAAACCAAATAAAAGGAAAACACGAGAAAAACACGAGAAAAACACGAGAACCATAAGGAAAAGAGGAGAAAGAGAAACTAAAGGAAAAAGGAACAAAAATAAGAGAAGAAAGCATGAAAAAGGGAAAGAAATAACCCTAAAAGACTACCCTATGAGTGTCATAAATGACACTCATCAATCACACATTCCTAACCAAATCAACTAGTCAAGCACTATATTCACAAATAGTTGGCGAAATTGACGCATGTTTAGGAATCCAAACAATTAAACTTCAAATCACGATCAACAAATTCACAAAGCTCATTATCATATACCAAGATTCAAAACAATATTTTCTAAGTATGGGACACAAGAAAGCATGAATTACAATTCATTTGAACGTATTTTTGAATTTTTTTATTTTTGAATTTTTTTGTATTTTTTTCATAAGGGAAAGCAATAAAAACTACACTAGGAAAGCAATAAATAGAGAATAGAGTAAGAAAGTTACCATATATACAAGAAATCTCCCCCCAAGCCAAATCAAGCAATGCCCTCATTGACTTGGGAGGGTAGCTAGGAGAAGCTACTCCCCATCGTCATCCATCCTCGCATATCCTCCTCCATAGCTCGAGTCGGCACCACCCTGGCTCGGTCCAGCACCACCATAACCCGAACCACATGCAAATTAGTTAGGGTTCACATTCCCCCCCCATACCCCCAAAAGGAGCGTCACCCCCCATATCCATGGACTGAAGAGTAGTCCACATAAGTACCATAAGCACCGGGGTGAGAATATCCTCCTTGGGGGTATTGGAACCAATCGGGAACTAATGCCTCGGGGGGAATAGCCCCTCGGAGTGCATAATCATCGTACATGGGGTATAGACCCCTTCCGAGGTTCCTCTCTCACTACAAGAAAATAACCTTTTCGTAGCGATTATTTTAACCTTTAGTATCTATTGTAATTGTAACAAAAAGCTTTCCCAACGAATGATCATTCGATACAATATCCCCTGTTGCCTTAGCCTTTAGTAGTGGTTTTCAATATCGGTGGGGTTGGCCTCAATAATCGATAAGAAAAACTACATCTAATCATGGTGATTATTGTAGAGATTACAATCGCTATAAATGTTTAACTCATTTTCTTAAAAAAAAAACATGCGTATGATCTTCACAAGATTCGAACATGCAACCTCAAACTCTTATATTAAATGTTTCACCAATAATCTATGACATATTTTATGTGTTCTTTGTCAAACAATATTTATATATCTAATGGTGAAAAGGCTTTTCGTATCGACTTTTAGGATTTAGTGGCAATTGTAAATATTACGATTTCTCAAAATTATATAAATGTGTAAAAATAGTGTTGATATGTATTATTATGTTTTTCGTATCGATTTTATATGGGAAAACCATAGCGATTGTAAAAATGATACGGAATCCTTAATTATTTCACAAACATACTTGCATATTGTAGCGAATGTACAATCGCTACGAAATAATCGCTACGAAAAGAGATTATTCTTGTAGTGTCTATGTGTCCTACCCGCCCATCCAAGGTGCTTAACCTAGAATCTAGGTTTTGAATCATACCCTAAACTCTCCCTTGCCCCATCTTGATACGGTCTAATTGGCTTCTAAAACCCCAAAAGTCATTAGGGGCATTGGGGTCGACATTATAGTCGACCGAGGAAGTGGGTACGCCATAGGTGAAGGGTGGAGGTGGTGGGTAGTCTGGTGAATGGTGATGGGGGGAATGGTCTTGGGGAGATTGGTGGGGTTGTGTTGAAGGGTGAGGTGGTTGAACCTCACCTTGACCGTTAATCTCAAATGTATAGGAAGGCTTCCCCTTCTCAAATTTGGTCAAGGCGGGGTTGGGTAAGGTGAAGGCTTGGTCCCTCTTACCCGATTGTCGCTGGACTATCCACCAAGTGTCACCCCCCACGGGTTGCACCCAGTTTAGACTCCCTAAATAGGCTAGGTCCATGAGGTTTGAGCCTACAACTTTCCTATGCTCATCTGGGTACTAACCTAGGTGTTTTTTGGTGATATGGGTCACTAACCCCCCAAAATAAATAGGTCCCCTATACCTACTTGCTTCGGCCGCATTGGCCGCCCTTTGGAAGTGATTGGCTATCCTATGGGGTATGTTCAATTTTTCAGCGTTAGGAATTACATAGGATGTCAATAGATCCAATTCGTCCCTCCTCATATTTGCCGGTTCATGCCTCCAAAAAATAGTGAGGCCGGGAAATCTTTGCCAAAATTTTGGGACAGGATGTTGAATCCACGTCCCTTTGGCATGTTGGAGGTTAACCAAATCCTCCCTAGTTAGCCTCTTGTAGACCACGGCAGTGTGGTCTTGAGAGGGTTCAATCGGTTTTTCCGAATTCAAATCAAACAACTTTTCAAATTCTTTAAGAGTTAGTCTCACATCGTTGTTCAGTAATCGGAATTGTACATGAGTGATTAATGAATTCATTTTAATAACATTAAAACTTGAAATAAATTCTAATGTTAAATAGTCATAAGTATCATGGCACATTTGAAAGAAACCACTCATGCCTATACCTTTGAACAATTTTTCCACATATTTATCTAGACCTAATCTAGCTAGTGTGGGGTGATGAACAAAATGGGTTGAGATTACCTGTTGATCAATGAGGTTTAGCATCCTAGCCTGTTTCTCCTCCGAGGTAATGACAACCTCCTTCCATCCTGGTATTTGAAGGTCCGGGTTGACTGTTGGTTGTGGTGCCCTCGAACTTTCACCCCTTTGTGTCCTTGAACGCTTTGAAGCCATTGTATGTGGAAAATTGGGTATTTGGAGCTTTCTCTCTCTAAGGGTTTGAAGGAAGTATGAGAGAAAGTGGGAGAAAATGGGTGGAAACCGTAGAGGAAGGTGTGAGGATTAAGAATATGTAGGAAATTTGAGGTTTTGATGGGTGAATTTGAGGAGATCTTAGATTGAACGTGGAGTTAAAGGTTTGAAAATGGAGGTTTTAGAGAGATAAAGTGTGAAGGATAAAGAAGAAGTAAGGAAGAAAAAGAAAAGAGAAAGGGAGAAATGGGTTTAAAACCCCGGATTAAAAAGGCGCGCCCGATCGGGCGAAGGTGGTTCAGGAGGATTTTTAAAGTGCGCGCCCGATCGAACGACCTTCGCCCGATCGGGCGCGAACTCGGACTTGAAAATCGCCCTATGCTCACCCGATCGGGCGTGCTTCGCCCGATATTTCTTTTTGTGGCACTCGATTTCACCAAAATTTCGCATGATCGGGCGAAATTTCCCTTGATTTCTTCCGTGACTTGCGCGCCCGATCGGGCGAAATTAAGCTCCGATAAAATCAATATTGCGCGCCCGATCGGATGTCTTTGCCCGATCGGGCAAAGTTTTCTGCAATTCTAACCTTAGGTGCGCGTCGGATCGGGCAAACCTCACCCTATCGGGCCCGTACCCAGGCCTGGAGCTTCTCTTTCTTTGCCTTTATAATTTTTTCTCTTGAAACCTCCATACTTTGTGATCTATAACCTGTACAAAACACTCCATAAAGGTAAAATTCACTCTCCTCACCTCTCGAAGAAAAAAAAAATAAAAAGTTTATCTAGAAAGCAAGAAATACGGGTTGCCTCCCGCAAAGTGATGATTTATCTAGGTCCCGCACGACCCTCTTACCATAGTGAAACTCACAGTGAATCGGAACCGCTTAGGTGAAGTAATTCAACTGCACCAATTGTAGCCCCCTCATGATATAGCTTGAGTCTTTGGCCATTAACCTTAAACTCGTTACCATGTTCGTCGAAAACCTCCACAGAACCAAATTTATTAGCCCTTTTTACAATAAAAGGACCCGACCACCTTGACCTTAACTTTCTTGGGAAAAGTTTAAGTCGAGAGTTGAATAGTAACACTTTATCACCCTCCTTGAATTCTCTCGGAAGGATCATCTTATGATGTCACTTCTTTGTCTTCTCTTTGTAGACTCGAGCACTATCATAGGCCGTCAACCTAAACTCATCGAGTTCATTATGTTGAAGTAGCCTCTTTTGTCCCACTAGTTTGGCATCTAAATTGAGCTCCTTAATAGCCCAATATGTCTTATATTCCAATTCGACCGGGAGATGACATGCTTTGCCGTACACGAGTCTATACGGAGTAGTACCTATAGGGGTCTTGAATGCGGTTCTTTACGCCCAAAGGGTGTCGTCCAACTTGTCGCTCCAGTCTTTCCTTGACTTTGCCACCCCTTTCTCTAGAATGGCCTTGATCTCACGGTTAGAAACCTCAACTTGGCCACTAGTTTGGGGGTGGTAGGCTAAACCTGTCCTATGGTAGACACCATACTTTTTGAGGAGTGTGTCTAACTTCCATTCATGAAAGTGAGATCCTCCGTCACTTATTATTGCTCTAGGTACGCCAAATCTTGGAAAGATGGTCTTCTTGAAAAGTCTGTGGACCACCTTGGCATCATTGGTAGGAGTGGCGATGGCTTCAACCCACTTGGATACATAATCGACGGCGACAAGAATAAAACGGTTCCCTTTTGAAGAAGGGAACAGTCCCATGTAATCAACACCCCAAACGTCAAAAATTTCAACTTCTAGAATTCCGGTTTGGGGCATCTCATGCCTCCGCGAGATGTTGCCAGTCCTCTGGCAAGAGTCACAAGCCTGCACAAAAATGTTAGTATCCTTAAAAATCGTAGGCCAATAGAATCCAGACTCATTAATCTTAGCCACCGTTTTAGTGGGGCCATGATGTCCTCCATATGGTGAGGTGTGGCAACTAGTAAGCACAACGTGGACTTCCCATTCGGGAACACACCTGCTAAACAATCCATCTGCACACTCATGAAACAAAAAAGTATCATCCCAAAAATAATGTTTAACATCATAAAGGAATTTCTTTTTTTGTTGGTAGGACAGGTCAGGAGGTAGAGTACCACCCACTAAATAATTAGCAAAATCCGCATACCATGGGTGTTGCTCTACAACTGCATAAAGGTTGTCATCAGGGAATATGTTACCGATCGGGTCCGCCTTTTTGCTTTGTCAATCTAATGAACATGCTTCAATGTTAATCAATCTCATACATCTAATTATCATTCATCCCCAACAATTGTCAAGTAAAGCAAACCACATGAGCATATAGAACTCAAGACTAGTGCTCACGCACTCAACTCTAATTTATGTGGCGAGTAAAAGATGTACTCGATCGCTCTCCAACCAACCCCTTTATTTGTGAACAATGCCCACCCATCTCACACTCTCGTGTGTATAAAACAATGAACGCTCAACCTACTAGTCGACTCAAAATATTTCAAATCATAACTTGCATTGATAAACAACACTTTCACATTCACACAACTCTATGCACAAAGGTCGGAAGGTCTTTAAAGCTTGTAAGGTAAGGGTAGGGTAAAGGCTAGGATAAATTTCGGAATATGTGAGAGAAAAGCTATGCATTAAGGGAGCCAAATCCTAATAAACTCATGATCAAAATAAATGATGATCATACATCTCCATCAACATAACTATCACCTGCAACGGTGTCATTTTTTGACAGGGTAAAGTCGTATCTCCTAATCAAAAGTAATTACCTAAGTCCGATAACTAAAGTAGATGGGGAAGTACGGTCGAACTCCACATGAAAACAAGTCTTTCTACTCCCGATTATTTTTTTTTATTTTTTTATTTATTTTTTTTTTTTTTTTGGAATATAAGAGAAATTTTATTACCAAAAGGAAAAGTTACAACTTACAAAAGCTAATTTATAACAAACACCGAACTTCACAATACCTAATAAACAGGCCAACCAATCACCAAACAGTTCAAGCTCAATCTCCTGCCACCTTCTAGGAATGGTACAGGAGAAAGAGACAAGAACACCCTAAGCACAAGCTTCCAGCAACCTTCTAGGAAGGGTTCTAGAAACAAGGCCAAAGAACACAAAGACAAGCACAGAGCAACAACAATAAACACCACCCCTGTAAACTGTAAAAAACAAACCTCCTCCTAGACTCAGTTGCAAAAACAACAGACTAGATAAAAGAGGGTAAAACAACATCGCAGGGACAACAACAAAACAAAGCACCAGAAATCAACAATTGCAACACTGATTTGCAACAATTGCAACCAGCAATAGCACCAAAAATCAGCAAAAACAGTAAAAAAAAATCAGCAACAGCAACACAGACAACACCTGTACAGTGCATCAACACAGACAGCACATTGCAGCACCAAAGACAGCTACAACACAATGCAGCAACTCCAGCAATAGCAGCAACATCTGCTGATCAGAACATCAACAGAGCAGCACTAGTTCAGCAACAGTACAGCCAGCAACAGAGGACAGTACCTTAGCAAACCAGCTGCTGATTAGCACAGCAGCATAACACACAGCATAGTAAAGGAATCAGCAACAGCAACAGCAGAGCAGCAACAGCACAATAGGACAGCAGCAACAGCAGCAAAGCAGTAGAGCAGCAGGACAGGAGCAGTAGCAGCAGCCAGCAGCAGAGCAGCTGGGCAGCAGCAGATCCCAGCAACAGAGAACAAACTAGCAGCAGCAACACAGCACCCAGCAAATCCAGAAGAGCAAAAAAAATAAAAACAACAACAACAAACCCCAAAACCAGAAACCAGCACTCAGAAGTTAGGAATCAGAAATCAGCAAGATCTAGCAACAACATCTGAAAACCAGAAAAGCAGAAGCATCTCCTAAACAATAAAATATTCGCTTCCCGCTGGGATTCTACAGACTGAATGAAAGACAATATCCCTAACTAGAGCATCAACAGGTTTGCAGCAACCAGTAAACAAGACTGCATTCCTCTGAACCCAAATACCATAAACTGTTTCAGTGAAGGCTACATGGATCACTTTGTTTTTCAATCTGGAACTTCTGCAGATTTTCTCCAGCCATTCAATCTCATCACTAAACTGCTGAACAGGCTTGGAAACATGTAAGATACCCAACACCTTGTTCCAAACCTGTCTAGAGTATTCACACTCAAAGAATAAGTGTTCAACACTTTCATTGCTCTTCAAGCACAAGAAACACCTTGGATCACAAGAAATGTGCCATTAAAGCAATCTATCCTTAGTGACAAGCCTATTCCACAAAGCTAGCCACAAGATAGAAACACTTTTAGGAGTTGCTAAGTTATGACAAATAACTCTCTTCCAAGGAACCTTGGGGACTTGAGGCCTAATAGCAGCATAAAGCTTCTTGATTTTCACTTTATTGGCCTGTATGAAACCATCCCATTCCCCTTGATTATTCACAACATCTCTACAACTCAGAATCTTCTTCAAGAACCAAGAGCATTTAGCAGGGGTAGGGGTGGTCCAACAATCTTTATGCTTGAAGTAATAAATACGGACCCACTTAACCCAAAGATTATCAGCCTTGTGAGCAATATCCCAAAGTAACTTAGTGACAGCTGCTTTATTCCATTCAGGAAGAGAAAGCAAGTTCTAGCCACCACAAACTTTTGGGAGACAGACATTATTCTAAGCAACCAAATATTTCTTGGCAGGGGCAGAGCATCCAGTCCAAAGAAAGCACCGGAATCTAGCCTCAACCTCTTTCAAAATTTTCTTTGCCAAGATAAAAATTTGAGCCCAATATGTCTGAATACCAAACAACACACTCTTCACCAACTGAAGCCTCCCAGCATAAGACAAGTGTTTAGCCATCCACCCTTGGATTCTAGCAGTCAGCTTCTCCACCAAAGGCCTACACTGAGCAATAGTAAGCTTCTTGGAAGAGAGAGGAACCCCAAGATACCTAAAAGGGATAATACCTTGAGAAACACCAAGAAGCTCCCTCAACTCTGTCTGAACATCAACAGAAACTCCTCCAAAATAGACTTCACTTTTATCAAGATTAGCAAAAATCCTAGAAGCACCCGAGAATTTCAAGAGGGCTTGGAAGAGGAGCTTAACAGAAACACTATCAGCTCTAAAAAACATCAATAAGTCATCAGCAAACATCATGTGAGTTAGGTTTAACTTTTCACACCTAGGATGGAAGTTAAAATCAGGAGTTAACCTAAGCTCATCAAGGCATCTGGAGAGGTATTCCACACCAATAGCAAAAAGAAAGGGAGACATAGGGTCACCTTGTCTCAAACCTTTCTTAGCTTCAAAGGGAGGGGCAGGAAAACCATTAATAAGAATAAAATAAGAGACAGAAGTAAGACAAGTCCAGATCCAGCTAACAAGTCTCTAAGGGAAACTAAGCTCCTACATAACAGTAATCAAGAATCCCCACTCAACTGAATCATAGGCTTTCTTCAAATCCAACTTAACCATGCACCTAGGAGAGATAAATTTGTGATCATAGCCTTTGATCAATTCAGTTGCAAGAAGAATATTGTAACCAATGTGCTTGCCTGGAATGAAATCTGCTTGAGCATCATCAATAATCTCACCAATGATAGCAGCAAGTCTAGAAGTTATGACCTTAGAAATGAGCTCATAAACCATATTGCAACAAGCTATAGGCCTAAAATCCTTAACATGGGAGGCATTAGGGATTTTAGGGACAAGAGTGATAGTTGTGCAATTCCATTGCTTAGGCAAGGTCCCTTTAGTGAAGAAATCAATAACACTAGCATAAATATCATCTTTCACAATATGTCAAGCTCTCTTAAAGAAGAAGGAGTTAAAGCCATCAATACCAGGAGCTTTAGTGTTATCAATTCCCTTAAGGGCAGCATCAATTTCAGCATGAGAAATAGGCCTAATGAGATAGCTCTGAGCAGCAGAGCTAAGTTGTTTACTCCTCCTCATAGTAACAAGGTAAACAGCAGGAAGCCAAGTAGCTTGAGTCCCTAAAAGAGACTTATAGAAGGAGATAATTTCATGAGAAATAGCATCCGGATCCTTGAGCAACACCTGATTAGAGTCAAATATGGAGTCAATTCTATTCCTTGCTTGTCTATTCTTCATCACAGAGAAAAAATAATGAGAATTGCCATCTCCAAGCTTAATCCAGTTAATCCTAGATTTTTGTTTGAAGATGCTTTCCTGAATATCATTCCAATGTTTGACAACCTTAATAACATCAGATTCTTTAGCATATAAATCCAAATCATCGGGATTCTGAGCCATTAAGTTATGAATTCCAGAAAGCTCAACATTAGCTTGATCAATCTTTTCCTCAATGTTGCCAAACTGCTTGCTATTAAGAGACTTGATACTAGACTTCACAGACTTAAGTTTCTGCCAAACAGAACTACTAGAACCCCAAGCCTGAGAAACAGTATCAAGGAAATCAGGGTGATCAGCAATACAATTTAGAAACCTGAAAGGTCTACCTCTCCCAGTAGGGGCAGGACATACATCCAATAGAACTGGACTATGATCAGATAAAGAGGGGGGGAGATAGATAGTCTCAACATGCCCATGAGAGGCCAGCCAAGCTTGGTTACCAAAGACTCTATCATTCCTAGAAAATTTCTAGGACCAATGTGAGCCTTATTTGACCAAGAGTAGAAGGCTCCTTTGCTCTAGACCTCAGTGAGGTCCAAATCATCAACCAGACTCTAGATATCTCTAGTCTCATAATTAGTAACATCATTACCATGAAGCATATCTGAAGTATGAAGAACAGAGTTATAGTTAACAACACAGAGCCAAGGAGAACGCTGAATAGAGATGCTTCTAATTCCTTCCCACAAAGGAAGCAAATCATGAATGGATTGAAGCCCATAGACAACAGTGAGATGAATTTGAGTATAGAGGTCCTTAGAAGAGACACTACAATGAATGAACTGATCATGAATCTTCAAGACACTAACAGTTACTCTATCTGCATTTCAACCAAGCCAGATCCTCCCTTTAGGAGAATGATCATAATTACACATCCAAAGCCAAGAAGGGCCAAACTTTCTCTAATAAGTGAGAACATTTTTCAATTTGATTTTTGTTTCAAGAAGACCAACAACATCAACTGAATGGGAATGAAGCAACCTCTTTACAGAGGCAACTTTGCCAGGGTTATTCAGGCCTATGACATTCCAAATAGAGTAAATCATGACACCAAAGGGGGATTAACCTCACCCCCTCTTGGATTTATAGTGAAACCACCTGCAACATCCATTTCATTTGCAAATAAAGCAACAAAAGCATTAGAGGTAGAGGCAGGCTGATGAACTCTAGTTTGCTGGCTTTTTGTCTTCCTTCCAACTATTCTCCACCCCTCATCTGAATTTTGAGAAGTATGAACCTGTGGAGTAATGACAGATTGTCCATGAACAAAAGCACCAACATCAACAACAGGAACAAGAGCTTGGCTAAGCTTAGGAACCCAGGCCTGCTTTTGCTTAAGGGCAACAGGAGCTGCCTGCTTATGAACCTGCTAAGGCTTATCAAAACCAGGTTCAATAGAGCAATCATGACAAACCTTTTTGCACTTTGAACAAAAAGGTGGAGCCCACTCATACACTACCTTGAGCTCCAATAGCTCCTTTGAAGGACTCTCAACCAAGACAGAGTTAGGCATAGGCTTTGTAACATCAATTTCAATTAGACCCTAGCAAAACACACTCTAAGTTGTCTAGTAGTACACTCATCAGCACAAATTGGCACTCCAAGTAAACTACTAATGCGGTTAAGAGTGTCAGAACCCCAGCAATTAAGTGGAAGATTAGGAAACTTAACCCAGAGAGGAACAGTTCTCATAATTTCAGCATTAAAGTGAAATTTAGGACACCAAGGCTTCACTATTGCTGGTTTCCCAAGGAACATATGAGGACCAGAACAGAGTATAGTATCTTTATCATCACTAGAACATAGATTAATGATAAAGTACCCATCATCATGCCAATAAACATCCGGTTTTAGCATATCACTCCATTGTTGAGCAAAAAAATGGAGAACAGCAGTAATAGTAGGGTAAAAGCCAACCACATAGAAAACTAAAGCATTAGACCATTTTTGATTACCTGCTTCAAGCTCAGCTTCTTGTAATTAAGCAATTCGCTTCCCTTCCTTGACTTTTGGAGCAACAAAAGACAGAGAGGCTCCTATGGCAGCCAAATTTCCAGTAAAAGGGGCAGCTCGATCCTCATTGTGTTTATGCGTATTCTGCTCAAGAGAAGGAGAAGGATGACGAGGAGGAATTATTGGTTCAGATCGTTGCTCGGCTCCTCCAGCAACCAATGGAACAGTAAACCAAGAAACCCTAGGTACTGTTCCATTGGAATGCCTCGAATCTGGCCTAGCAGTAGCTTTAGCAAATAGAGCAATGGTCTCAGCATCGCTTCTGGGAATAGCCCCACATGTTGGGTGCACTAACGTCGGCGCCGGAGTAACTAATTTATCCACCTCTTGAATTGGACTAGGAACAAACGATGTACCAGAATTTCTCAAATTCTGCAAAATGGTGTTAAAAAGCTTCATGAGTATTCTTCTGTTGCACTACTTGAGGTGTAGAAGTATTCTGCTTCTTCTTCTTGGCCATTGAAATCCAAAATTGATGAAGAAACCAATCAAAGATGAAGAACCATGGAGAAGAGAGAGAAGAGAGAAAGTCAACGAAAGTCAACGCCCCAAATTTAACTTGCCTTCTACTTCTTGTGTTAGCATTACTCCCAATTAATTATTATAATCTAAATTATCAAAGTAACCAATTTTGTTGTAAATAAATTCTATACTACGAAGGATAAGGTCGAAAGAAATAAAGTAGGGGAAAATCAAATATTAAAAGACCTAAGGCATATGTTCACTAACAAACAATATTCCAGGGTAAATCATAATAAGCAATCATCAAGCATTGATTAATCAGATTATAAAGGGCTTTCGCTACGTATTATAATCACATAGTTAATTTACCGGTATTTAATCTCATCTGTCGAATCTCGACTTAACCATTTATAAATTATCCACCTATTGAAACTAAACCTAAACATCAATTCTCATCTGTTGAATCTCGAATTAATATTGCTAAACTCATACAATTAAATCTGGCTAAACCTAATTGCATAGCATTAAATCAATCAATAGGAAATTAACGAAGCATTGATAATTAACAATCACAAAATTACCCTTTATATCATTTATTAGATCCCCATAAACCCTAGAAATAAAACTACTCAAGCATCATCATAACTAAACTAATCAAATAAATAATTCAAAACATAATCAAAGAAGTAAATAAAATAGCTGAAATTAAAAGGGAAGAAATTGTTACCAAAAGAAATCTGGATTAATGAAAGAAATTAAGAACAAAAGTTGAGAGAGAATTTAAGAGAGAGAAATATCCTAAGTAGAGAGAGAAAATATAAAGAAGAAGGTAATCCAAAATTACGTACATAATTCGTACTTAAACATTCCTCAAAAAAAAAATTAAAACTAATCTAATCAGCTCTGAGAAAAACACGCGCCCGATCGGGCCCGCCTTTTTGCCTTGCCCGCTACAGGTGTGCCGCGCCTGATCGAGCTAAGGCTCACCCAATCGGGCGCGCCTCTGCCTTGAGGGTCCTTATGCGCGCAGCCGCCCGATTGGGCCTGGTCTTCTTCTTCGAGGCCTGGATTTCGATTGGGCTCAATTCCTCGGCCCAATCTAAGTTTCCTCATCGGGTCTTGATTAAACGATCCAATAGCCTCGGTATCTCATACCGAGCCCTTAATCATCGGCTCTCACCGATCTTGGGCTTTTAGAGTGGTCGTGTCCTTCTAGCTTCCGTAGTTGATCCATGAAAACCCGGGAAAATGCTCCAAAGTTGCAATTTCCTGTAAAATGCAACTAAAACTATAAACACTAGAAAACACAAATTAGTAATAAAAGTGGCTCTATGGAGCCAAAAACACTACTAATTACGACCGCAGGATGGGGGTAAAACACTATATAAATTAGATATATCAGGCCTTTCGTTTCTTCTTGTAGAAATCTATATATATTGGTAGCGGTTTATTATGTGACGAAATGGATTGAAGCCATACCCTCACCTCCCAATGATCACAAGGTTGTGCTTAAGCATCTAAAGAAGATCATTTTTCCTATGTTTGGGGTTCCTAGGTTTGGGGTTCCGAGGGTGCTAATTAGTGATGGAGGCTCCCATTTCGCCAAACTTAATGACACACTAATTAAGAGGTATGGCGTTCATCACAAGGTTGGATTACATTACCACCCTTAAACTCAAGGACAAGTTAAGGTCTTGAATCATGAAATCAAAAATCTTCTTGAGAGGATGGTGAACAAATCAAGGAAAGATTGGTCTCTCAAACTTAATGACACACTATGGGCTCTTAGGACGACGTACAAGAGTCCAATCGGCACGACCCCCTATAGGTTTGTCTATGGAAAGGCTTGTCACTTGCCGGTTGAGTTAGAATACAAGGCTTGGTGGGCCATCAAAGAACTCAATATGGATTTATAGTTGGCCGGTGAGAAAAGATTGCATAAGCTCAATGAACTTGAAGAGCTTAGAGATGATGCTTATGAGAGCTTAAGGTTATTGTAGGGAGTATTTCAAGCGTTAATCCCCCTAGCTTGAACCCCACTGTGATCATTTACTAAAGTACGGTGGCGTCCAAAAGGGAAGAAGATAGAGCAAAAGAGTCGCCGACAAGTTTTAGGAACTTGTAAACCGTTCACAGGGTGAAGGTTACACCCCTTAACGATCTAAGAGATCGTCAACTCCATAAGGTCTAGAACCAAATAAGGGTTCGGGGATGAAGGTACAAATCCAACCTAAAAGAGATTGAACCTGCCCTAATAATAGGCCTCTACTTTATTCTGATCGTATTCATGTGCGCTTTCTAACTAACATACAATCAATAGGATTAATCCTAAACTTGTTTATCTATGTTAGTTGAATTTAATGCACAAATAAATCTGTTATTGGCTATCACTTGAAATTATAATCACATTAACCCTAAACAAGATTATTAATTATCTTATTAGGCGTGATTACAAGTACAAATTCCCTTTAAACATGCATAAAAGGTGTGATCAAGCAATAACAATAAATATCAAGCAACATAATCAATCATCAAAATAATAATTACAATCATGACAATCATAATTATAAATTATAATAAAAAATAATAATAATCATCATAATAACAATCATATTAATAATAATAATAATAATCATAATAATCATGATCATAATAACAATAATAATAATAATAATAATAATAATAATAATAATAATAATAATAATAATATTAATAATAATAATAATAATAATAATAATAATAATAATAATAATAATAATAATCGAAATAACAATCATAATAATTATCATAATAATCATAATTAAAATAATCATGTTAAAGCATGATAATAGCAAGATCCTAGGCATGATACTAATAAGATTAATAACAAACACTAGCATGTCACTAAGCAATAAAAATCATATCTTTAACCCTAACATGATACAAACAATCATAAGTATTAGGAAGAGAATAAAAGGCAACGTAACAATCATATTTAATATTAAAATTACCCTAGACATGATACTAGGAATATCATAATAACAATTTAAACATGATTTCTACATCATAACATCAATTAAAACCTTTAAAGTACTTACTTTGATGCCTCGTACCTCTTTCTAATAACAAAATACACACATTAGTAACTTCAAGGAAAATAATAAATCAAACAATTAAATTAAATAATTAAAATAGAGATTTGGGACCAAACCCTCAAAGATTTAACCTTTCACGCCTAGGGCGAAGGCAACTTCAAATATGGCTAGGTGTTTCTAGATCTAATGAATGCGGAATTTTGTTTATAAAAGACTAGTTTAAAAAAGAGAAAGAAAGAGAGAGATGGTGAATGATTAAGGAAATCTTGATGAGAATTAGCGAATAATTAAAGAGAATGAAAGAGAATTGAAAACTGGTTGTAGGTGAATATAGATCAATGTTGATGAGAATTGGTCAATGAAAACGGAGTTTTTAATACATTATTTATAGAGAAAATCATCCAAAAAGATAAAATTAACAAAACAGAGCATTGGCGCATGAAAAACAGAGCTGGCGCGGACGCCAGCTATTGGCGCCAGGCGCCAATGCTAGCACCAGGTGCTAATGCCTGGTGTTTGGCGATAACCCTGTTTTTGACACGTTTTCTCAAATCAGATAAATTTTGCCGTAGAAGAGGATAAAATCATATCTTTTCCTCAAAAATGTTCTTTGATTTTAATTAAAACTCTAAAAAGTCAATTTATCAATGCTAATTGAATTAGGAATGAAAAGAACCTTCTAGAAGAATCTAGAAGACTAAAACCATTCCTAATTGCATTAGGAATGATAAATCGTATTAGGCCCTCCTCTAGATCATTGGGCCGCATATAAGGCTCAAACTGGGCCCAGTTTAGTAAATTGGCCATAACTTCCTCAATATTCATCAGAATTGGGCTTATAATATATCGTTGGAAAGCTCTTGTCAAGCCCCATCCAACTACACTACTATTGGACCCATATCATGGACCAATCAATCTAGATTGGCTGTTTTTTTAAAATAAATTTTCAAAAACAGAAAGAAGAGAAAAAGAAATTAAAACTATCCACAACACTAAACTTTCCACACTTTCGCTTCATAAGACGTGAAAGGTGAAAGGAATGGTGTCCTTCGAACAAGTGTAATATTCCGTTAGTGGGTTCAGAATTATTAGAAAGCTAATATATTCAGTGAGGTAAAGTGATCGAAATGCCTGGGTGGAGGCCGCTTCCGATCAGTAATATTAATGAATAATTAATATTACAGCTTAATCTTGACTGAACCCTTCGGGTCACACCTAGCATTCAACAAACCGAACCGACGAATTAATTCGGAATGAATTAATGAGTCGACCGAGTAATATTTATTTAGACGTCGGAAATTCGAGCTTAGAGCGTCGAAAACGAGCGTCGGAAGTCGAGTCGAAAAATAATGAAAGACGAGACGAGAAATAGTAATAAATCAACAAAAGACCAAAATACCCCTAGCATCGGAATGCCCAAGAAAACCGAGTGCTAAGGGCGAATGGCCTAACATGGTGGCTAGCATGCGCACCAAGCCGAGCCTAGGCTGGCTAGTGCGTGCTAGCGCACCCATGCTAGCATCGCAAGGCTAGGGGCTACCTAGTGCGTGCTAGCATGCTAGGCACAGCCTTGTGCGCGCAATGGCTAGCAAGCCATGCCGCAACAAGCTGCAGCAGCTAGCACGCTAGTCGCGCGAGCTCGCCACAGCTAGCAGCAGCATGGCTAGGCCATTGCTTGCTGCCTAGCAGCGCTGGCCAAGGCACAAGACCAGCAACAGCCCGCACAAGCATGCTAGGCTTGCTAGCCAGCAGCGCCTGGCAGCCCACATGCGAGTGCTAGGCCTGCTGGGCGTGGCTGCCACGGACAGCAGCACAAGGCAGCCCTCCTTGGCTGCCTTGGTGCCCAAGGGTGGGTGCCATGTGGCTTTTGGTCCTTGAGTGTGTGTGGAGTGAGGTGGTCGGTTATGGGAGAGGGAGTGGGGAGCAAGTTTGGTCCCCCCCCCCTCTCCAAGTGGTCCTCACCTAACCACTCACATGAGCTTGCCACTTGTTGATTTATTACTAGCTTGATTATTAATTTTATTTTAGCTTTAAAATAAAATGGAAAAATCATACTATCCCACATTGATGGGAGAGTAAATTATACTCCCATCATTTCCTATAAATACCCAAGTATGGGCATTGGGAATGATGCTGGAGAAAGAGTTGGAAAAGGCATCACAATTAGTGAAAACCTTTTAACTCAATATAATTACTCGGGTTTTATTGGTCGGGTCTTGCTAACCCCAAGACATTGGACCTAGTCGGTTTTGTTGGTGCGGGTGGACTTCGTTGGAGGTCTCCGTGTGAGCGGGACTTGAAGCTTTCAAGTAAGAGCTCATTTTGGAGCGAAGCACGCGTCAAAGGTAATTAGCTTATCTTAATCTTGTGATTAATTTAATTATGTTTATGGTTTTATTTATTGCGAGTGCGGTCTTGTTTTTTGGTTTGTTTCCGCGGTGAGTCGGACTCACCAAATCCCAACAGAGGTATCAGAGCCTCGCTCGTTTATTTTTAAAATCATAATATTTTCAAGGTGTTTTTATGGCTTAATTTTTCTAGTTTTAAGTTGCTAATTAGATTAGTAACTCATTTTCCAATTTTTACCACGTATTAGAGCTGTCTTCAGCTCCCGAACCCAGATTTTGACCCAAAAATAGTGAATTTTGGGTGGAAAAGGCGTTCTGGAAATGGTTTTACCCTTTAGGGCTCTGTTTTTAGCCAAAAAAAAAACGACCAGAAATGCATTTTTCGAGGGATTTTTCGTTTTGACGAAAAATTTTAAGTCTTTCTAACCTTGAAAATTGATTGCATATTTATGGTGGTTATGAATTTGGTTCTTTCCTTTATTTATATGCAATTTTAGACCACTTTAAGCATGATTACTTGGTATTAATTCGTGCTTGAAAGTTTGGTTTTATTTTTTCACATAATTGCAAATTTATTGCATTAAGTGTGAAATGGTTGTTCTTTGTTGCTTCCAAGTACTAAAGATTCAATCTTTATTTATGATAAGTGATTGAAACTTTGAGTTACTAAATTCCATGAATTTTGGTTAAACTTTGTTGATTTAATCATTTTTAGTTGATTGGAATCATAAAGTTTAAAACTTGTGATTGAAATTGGTTTATCTTCATATTGGAAGATATATTTTTCATGGAGTCACAAGTATTAAAGTTGGAGTCTTTATTGAACTTATGTTCATTTTTCAAACTCCCTTTTATTTTGTCAAAATCTCAAGATTAATTTAAAGTGATTAAACTAATAGTGAGAATTGCCCTAATCTATTTTATTCCACCAAGTTAAACCAATTTTATTAAAGAATGGTTCTTGGAAATAAATTTGGTTAATTGCTTCTGGATGAATTATTTAAGTTGGACTTGTTATTTTTCATTTTTCCTCAAAATTGATTCTCAAATTAATTTAGAATTGATTTATAATGTCACACACAAAATCGATAATTTTCAAAATATTAGCACGCAACACGAGGCCTAAGAGCCCCGAGCTAGCTCTCGGCCAGCTGGGCTGCTCACGCAACCCATATGTTGATGCCGAGGCTGCTGGGCACTTCGTTCTTAGGTGCTTGGTGTTGTGCGTGTGTGTGTGCGAGGAAGGGCGTGGGCTGCTGCTCGCTGCCAGCAGCATAGTGCGCCAGCTAGCAGCAAGCAGCGGCATGGCGCAGCAGCAGCATAATGTTGTGCGCGCTGTGCATGCTGCTACGCTTGGCTGGGCTGGGCGTAGAGCATGCGAGCACAAGCAGCCCACATGCATGCTTGGTGTTGCGGGGGTGCGCATGGGCATACTACATGCTTGTTGTACGGTACGTACAATCCCATAATTGGCACAATGACCCCGGGTTATTAAGGCGATGTTATTTTAATGTTAATTTTAGCGTTGCTTAATATGTAAATAAGGGGGGTTTTTTTTTTTTGGACTCCAAGTCTTAGTGCTAGGCACTTAGACATTTTGGAATTCGTAATTTTGCTTAAATTGTCGTTTTAATTATTTTAATTATTTTGTTTATTTAATTAAAATTTTTGGAGGCTAGGCCTCGGTTTTTGAGCGACATTTGCAAAAATTAATTTTGGCAAATATTTGGGTTCACCGACTTAATTAATTGGATTAGTTAAGTTGGATGCGGAATTTAGTGGGAGCGTCTCTTAGTTATTTCCATAACCGGTTAAAACAACTTTGACTAGTTTAATTAGGCGTGTTAATTGGATTAACCACCTAGATTAGTTACTAGTTCTCGCACGTTTTATGCATTGTTACTTGTTTATCATTGTAAAATGCATGGGCCATTCACAGATAGTGAATGGATGAATGGAATGTAAATTCTCTCACAGGTTTTATGAAATGGCAACTAGTGGGGCCCGATTAGGATAGAAAATACGGACTGTGATCCGTGATGTATTTTTGTAAATCTAAATACGGTCTGCGAACCGTTTAATATTTTTGTACCTTAATATTTAGATTAGTCCTAATCGTAGATACTAGCAATTGTAATATTTTGGTCAAGTCTTGAAGACGGGGTTCTTAGAAGACAAAGCCATGAAGTTGCAAATGAAGACCTTTTGAAGACTTGAAGATCTCAAGGGGTCATGCTAGTTGCCAAATGCATATCTATTTATGTTTTCGATATATATTTATGTTTATATATATATGAATTATATGTTAGATGCATGTTTAGGATTTCGAATGCTTAGATGATTAATTAAGTTCACTTAAATCAACCAACATAGAAACCCTAGGTCCCTAAAATATTGAGTAAAACTTGCCATTCCAAAACACACTTACCAACCGAACGAGGGTAGTGGTGGGCTACGCCAAAGCGAGGCATCACTACTTCTCCAAGGAACGTAAGGCATACCGGGTATGCAAGGTGGTTTTGGTTATACTCAACGATATAAGTGATGGAGTCCTAACATGTCGTGGCAAAGTGAATAAATTGTTTGGAGAGCATTGGATGCGACAATTTATTCAACCAAGAGTGGCTTGGAGCCATTAGCAAAGCGTTGCTTCACTTAGGAGATTGAGTGTTAAGACAAGCCAAAGCATGCTTAACCACTCTTGGTTTCATTGGATCTTGGAATCGGCTTATTCTCACCTAAAATGGGGACAATCTTTAATGTGTGAATAAGACGTTTTAAATAAGTTTGATTAAAATGCATGAATTCAATCTTATTTAAGTATAATGAATGGTTTTTTTATTTCAAATTCTTTCAATTGTAGAATCATGTCTTCAAATAACTCAAACAACCAATTCTCGTTACGCTCAATTCTCGACAAGGAGAAGCTGAGTGGGCCAAATTTTCTTGATTGGCAAAGGAACTTGCGAATTGTTCTCATGCAAGAGCAAAAGGAATATGTCCTTGATGAGGACATGCCCGAGGCTCCCAATGAGGAGGTGACACAAGCTGCCCTAAATCGATGGCAAAGTGTAATCGAGATGTCAAATGCATCATGTTGGCCACAATGTCTCCTAAGCTTCAAAAGACTTTCTTTGAAAAAGAGACGGCTTTTGAGATCATTTCTGAATTGCAGAATATGTTCCAAGAGCAGGCCCAAACTGAAAGGTTTGAAACCTCCAGGCAGATCCTTGAGAGCAAGCTCAAGAAAGGAGAGCCAGTCAGCCCACATGTACTCAAAATGATTGGATTGTTTGAGAACCTGGGAAGGCTTGATGCGGGGTATTCAACCAAGATGGAAATTGACATCATTCTCCACTCGCTGCACAAAGGCTATGATCAGTTCAAGATGAACGATAATATGCACAACATGGAGAAAACCCTCACCAAGCTTCATGGTATGTTGAAGCAAGCTGAGCAAACGCTCAAGGATGAGGGAAAGCAAGATATGCTCATGATGTAAAAGGGCAAGCCGTTCAAATTTTCGGGCAAGAAGAAGAAAGGCTTTAAGGGGAAAGGTAAGAAGAAAACTTTTCCGCCTAAGTCTAAAGCTACCAAGGATAAGAAGGTAGCGTCTTCTAAATCTGATTCCGAATGTTTCTACTGTAAGAAGAAGGGACATTGGAAGAGAGATTGCCTCAAGTTCAAGGAAGATAAGAAGAACGGAACCGTTGCTTCTGAATCAGGTATATTCGTTATAGACTTTAACTTCACTAGCTTAACATCATGGGTATTAGATACCGGATGTGGCTCACACCTTTGTTCCAATTCTCAGGGACTAAGGAACGCTAGAAGGCTAGAGAAGGGAGAGATTGAACTCCGGGTCGACAATGGAGCCAGAATTGGTGCCGTATCCGTAGGAACTCTCAGTTTATCTTTGCCCACCGGGCTAGTTTTGGAACTCGATAATGTTTATTATGTTCCTAACATTACCAAAAACATCATTTCGATTTCGACGTTGGACGCCAAAGGTTTTGAATTTCTAGTAAAGGACAAAGAATGTTCGTTTTATCTCGATAATGTTTTATATGGTATTGCACATTCTGAAAATGGCCTTTATGTTCTTTCTTTAGACAAACAAGTTTTTAATGTGAATAATGATACCAAAAGAGCTAAGACCATAGAGTCAAATCAGACTTACTTGTGGCATTGTCATCTTGGCCACATGAACATCAAACGCATCAAGAAACTTCTACAAGAAGGTGTTCTTGACTCTTTCAATTTAGAATCGTTTGAGAATTGCGAGGGATGTCTATTAGGCAAGATGATTAAACAGCCATTCTCCAAGTTGGGAGAAAGGGCAAGTGACTTATTGGGTCTTATACATACCGATGTATGTGGACCAATGAGCTCAACCACAAGAAATGGACATCGATATTTCATCACTTTCATAGACGACTATAGTAGATATGGCTATGTCTACCTCATGTCGCATAAATCTGAATCATTTGAAAAGTTCAAAGAATTTCAGAGTGAAGTTGAAAATCATCTTGGCAAGAAAATCAAAGCCCTTCAATCGTATCGAGGTGGTGAATACTTGAGCCAAGAATTCGATGACCATCTGAAAGAAAAGGGTATACTTTCAGAATTGACACCTCCAGGAACTCCACAATGGAACGGAGTATCCGAAAGGAGAAATCGAACCTTGTTAGACATGGTACGATCAACAATGGGTCTTAGTGATCTTCCTATCTCTTTCTAGGGACACACACTTCTAACTGCGACACTAACACTGAACTGTGCTCCATCAAAAGATGTAGAAAAGACTCCATATGAATTATGGACGAAGAAACCTCCTAGGTTTTCTTTTCTAAAGATATGGGGATGCGAAGCATATGTCAATAAATTGATTTCTGACAAACTTCATCCCAAATCTGACAAGGTTTACTTTGTGGGCTACCCAAAAGAAACCAAAGGGTATTACTTCTACAACGAATCGGAGAACAAAATGTTTGTTGCTCGCGATGGTGTCTTTTTGGAGAAGGAGCACCTTTCCAAAATGACAAGTGGGAGGAAAATCGAACTCGACGAAGTTCATGAGGATGAGCAACAAAATCATAATGACAGTCAAAGTGCTCAAACAGCATCTGTTGACGTAGGTCAAAATGATCAAAATGTGCAAAGTCGAACCGACAATGCAAATGCTCAATCTATTACCCTACGTAGGTCTCAGAGGCCGAGATCTCAACCTGATAGATATCTTGGTTTAGTATTAACCAAGAATCAGGACATCCTGATTATGGATGGAGATGAACCGGCAACCTATAAGCAAGCGATGGCAAGCACCGACTCTGCTATGGCAAGAGGCCATGAGATCTGAAATGGATTCCATGTTTGAAAATCAAGTCTGGGACTTGGTTGACTTACCCGAAGGTTATACACCTATCGGATGTAAGTGGATTTTCAAGTTGAAAACCGAAAAAGATGGAAATGTATTCATTTACAAAGCTAGATTGGTGGCAAAAGGTTACAGACAAGTTCATGGTATTGATTACGATGAAACCTTTTCACCAGTCGCAATGCTTAAATTCGTTTGGATCCTCCTACCGATTGCTGCATATTACAATTATGAAATATGGCAGATGGACGTCAAAACCGCCTTCCTTAATGGTTATTTGGAAGAAACTGTGTATATGACACAGCCTGAAGGTTTTGTCGACCAAAACAATGCTAGGAAAGTTTGTAAGCTTAAGAAGTCCATTTATGGACTAAAGTAAGCAAGCAGAAGTTGGAATTTGCAATTCGATGAAGCCATCCGTAAGTTTGGTTTTATCAAGAATCTAGATGAATTTTGTGTTTACAAGAAGGTTAGTGGGAGTGACATCGCCTTCCTAGTCTTATATGTCGATGACATATTGCTCATTGGAAACAGCATTCCGTTGTTAAAGTCTGTAAAGGCCTGGCTTGGAAAGTGCTTCTAGATGAAAGACTTGGGAGAGGTTCAGTACATACTAGGCATCAAGATCTATAGGGATAGATCAAAAAGGATGATTAGATTGAGTCAGAGTACTTATATTGATAAGGTACTTGCTCGATTTGGCATGAAGGAGGCCAAGAGAGGTCACCTGCCAATGTCACATGGCATAACCCTAAGCAAGAAGCAGTGTCCACAGACACCTGAGGAGCGGGTAAGAATGAATCAGATTCCATATGCTTCGCTTATTGGATCGATCATGTATGCCATGATATGTACTAGGCCAGATGTATCGTATGCCTTGAGTGCTACGAGCCGTTACCAATCAGACTCAGGAGAGGCGCATTGGACTGCGGCCAAAAATATCCTAAAGTACCTGAAAAGGAACAAGGATAAGTTCCTGGTGTATGGTGGTGCAGAGGATTTAGTTGTGGAAGGTTATACCGACGCAAGCTTCAAGACTGACAAAGACGATTTCAAATTGCAATCTGGATATGTGTTCTATCTAAATGGAGGGGCGTTTAGTTGGAAGAGCGCAAAGCAGAGTACAACTACAGATTCTACAACTGAAGCCGAATACTTAGCAGCTGCTGAAGCAGCTAAGGAGGGTGTTTGGATTCGTAAGTTCGTTGGTGAATTTGATGTTGTACCCTCTATAAAGGGTTCATTAGCCCTCTATTGTGACAACAATGGAGCTATTTCTTAGGACAAAGAGCCTAGGGAACATCAGAAGGTCAAACATGTCAAGCGGCGATTTCACATGATTCGAGAATGGAAATCAGAGGGTGAAATCAGAATTTGCAAAGTTGGAACGGATGAAAATGTAGCCGATCCACTTACTATACCTTTGCCTCAAGTGAAGCACAACAAGCACGTTGAGGCAATGGAAATCAAGCATGTAGGAGACTGGCTTTGATTTCCTTATTTAGTGTTTTAGTTAATTTTGAGAAAAATTAATGTAAGACGCTAAGGAAAACCATTCAAGTTTTGGAGTAATATAAAATTTCATGCAATATTTTATTACTACGTTATGCTATTTAATTGTGGTTTTGGATTAAATAATGGTTCCATTCGATTCTGAGAATATTCAAAATAGGGTATCAAGACTAGTCTTGGTAAGGAAACACCTATTAAGTGAACATTGAATATTATAATCGAAAATTATTTCTAATCAAGGTCATTTAAACGATGGACGACTAATGACCGATTGAGATTAGTGTGTAGTTTGATTTATAGCACCGTTTCATGTGCTACAAGGACATGATTGCCATAAATCATTTGCACAGGTATTGGTTTAGAACCATACTGGATCGACCTATGAGAATACTTTAAGAAATTTTAAAAATTTTGTCATAAGTATACTTCTCATTATGGCTATCGGAACCTATTTCCTCGACCATGAGTATTGTGAGTTCTCTTGTTTGAGTACTAGTTCGCTTTGATGTTGTCAAACGTCTGCCGTAATAGGGGATTATAACGGCAACACTCGGGCGACTAGGTCCTCTCAGTAAGAGGAGCTACATTACAAGACTGGGAATGTCCCCCTTCTAAAATAGGGAAGATGTCTTTGTTGTATACAAGGCCTCTCGTAGAGCGAGACTGTAAAATGCATGGTCGTGCTCGGATGGATTTTAGAAATCATCTGTTTATTGACAGTCGGACTCGGAATCGAGAAACACTTCTGGACGTAATAAGGATGACAAAACAAATCTTACCTTATAGTTCATGAAGAGACATTAAGCGACATAGGAAAAAGGTTGTACACAAAATGCGCACTTGTCTGGAAGGACAAGTGGGAGATTGAAAGGAATGGTGTCCTTGAAACAAGTGTACTATTCCGCTAGTGGGTTCAAAATTATTAGAAAGCTAATATATTCAGTGAGGTCAAGTGATCGGAATGCCTGGGTGGAGGCCGCTTCCGATCAGTAATATTAATGAATAATTAATATTACATCTTAATCTTGACTGAACCCTTCGGGTCACACCCAAGCATTCAACAAACCGAACCGACGAATTAATTCCGAAGGAATTAATGAGTCGACCGAGTAATATTTATTTAGACGTCGGAAATTCGAGCTTAGAGCGTTGAAACCGAGCGTCGGAAGTCGAGTCGAAAAATAGTGAAAGACGAGACGAGAAATAGTAATAAATCAACAAAAGACCAAAATACCCCTAGCATCAGAATGCCCAAACAAGCCAAGTGCTAAGGGCGAAAGGCCTAGCATGGTGGCTAGCATGCGCACCAAGCCGAGCCTAGGCTGGCTGGTGCGTGCTAGCGCACCCATGCTAGCATCGCAAGGCTAGGCGCTGCCTAGTGCAAGCTAGCATGCTAGGCGCAGCCTTGTGCGTGCAATGGCTAGCAAGCCATGCCGCAACAAGCTGCAGCAGCTAGCACGCTAGGCGCGCCAGCTCGCCACAGCTAGCAGCAGCATGGCTAGGCCATTGCTTGCTGCCTAGCAGCGCTGGCCAAGGCACAAGACCAGCAACAGCCCGCACAAGCATGCTAGGCTTGCTAGCCAGCAGCGCCTGGCAGCCCGCATGCGAGTGCTAGGCCTGCTGGGCGTGGCTGTTACGGACAGCAGCACAAGGCAGCCCTCCCTGGCTGCCTTGGTGCCCAAGGGTGGGTGCCATGTGGCTTTTGGTCCTTGAGTGTGTGTGGAGTGAGGTGGCCGGTTATGGGAGAGGGAGTGGGGAGCAAGTTTGGTCCGCCCCTTCTCCAAGTGGTCCTCACCTAACCACTCACATGAGCTTGCCACTTGTTGATTTATTACTAGCTTGATTATTAATTTTATTTTAGCTTTAAAATAAAATGGAAAAATCATACTATCCCACATTGATGGGAGAGTAAATGATACTCCCATCATTTCCTATAAATACCCAAGTATGGGCATTGGGAATGATGCTGGAGTAAGAGTTTGAAAAGGCATTACAATTAGTGAAAACCTTTGAACTTAATATAATTACTCGGGTTTTATTGGTCGGGTGTTGCTAACCCCAAGACATTGGACCTAGTCGGTTTTGTTGGTGCGGGTGGACTTCGTTGGAGGTCTCCGTGTGAGCGGGACTTGAAGCTTTCAAGTAAGAGCTCATTTTGGAGCGAAACACGCGTCAAAGGTAATTAGCTTATCTTAATCTTGTGATTAATTTAATTATGTTTATGGTTTTATTTATTGCGAGTGCGGTCTTGTTTTTAGGTTTGTTTCCGCGGTGAGTCGGACTCACCAAACCCCAACAAAAGGTACTCATCACGGGGTTTGATTTTGGGGAGACACATCTGGGCGTCTACAGAAGCCCCCACTTTGGCTGAGAATGATTCAGAATGTTCTGCGATCCTAAATCATTCTTGTAACGCCGATACCTGCAAACTAGCTTTAGTTAAAACAGATAAAAGAGTTAAGAAACGCGTATCTTGCACCGTCGAGCACACGTCTCTGAAAGTAACTGATTTGTTGCCGCTTGTCCATTGTTTTAATGACCTCCTTCAAGCTAGAGAATGTCATCCCGCTTGAAAACCGCTACGCCTGTAATTGCTTCCAAATTAGAAGATTGCTTCGCCTGAAACGATCCTCCTCCGCTATGATAATATTCCACGTCCAAGGGAATACTATCGAAGATTGCTTCTCTTGAAACAATCCTCGTCCGCATTGATAATATTCCACGTCCAAGGGAATACTATCGAAGATTATTTCTCTCGAAACAATCCTCAGTTGTTTGTAAAAACTCTCCACAATCTTGGGAACGCCACCTTGTTGTTTCGATGTTCACTCGTCTTTGAACAAAGAGCTTCCTTGTTTTTTTGGATATGTTCATGCGCCTCTGAACAAAGAGCTTCTTTTTTTTATTAATATGCCCACGCGTCTCTGAGCGAAAGAGCTTGAAAATAGGAGATCTTTGATGATATGTTTACGCGTCTCCGAACAAAAGAGCTTTTGGATGATATTCCCACGCGTCTCTGGAGCAAAAGAGCTTGATGGAAATGTTCACGCGTCTCTGAACTAAAGAGCTTGAATAATATGACCACGCGTCTCTGGACAATAGAGCTTTGATGATATGCCCACGCGTCTCTAGACAATAGAGCTTTGATGATATGCCCATGTGTCTCTGGACAAAAGAGCTTTGATGATATGCCCACGCGTCTCTGGACAATAAAGCCTTGATGATATGCCCACGCGTCTCTAGACAAAAGAGCTTTGATGATATGTGCACGCGTCTCTGGACAATAGAGCTTTGATGATATGCCCACGCGTCTCTGAACAAAAGAGCTTCGACACTTGAACGTTTGTTGCGATAATATTCTGAAGAAGAAATTTCCGAAGACCAACGTTTGTCGATCTCTAAAGCTCGCATGAACTTTGCTTCCGCTAAAACCAGTATGTCGGTGTTTTCGTGATGAGCCAATTCTTAGGCGCTTTAAGCTAAGTAAGACGATCTTTCATCAGGTCGATCACTTATTGTGATTATAATCAAACTGACTACTTAATCATGTCAAATTGCTTATAGGGGCTAACTAGCGTACCAAGGAACCCAAAATTGTTGTATGAAGTCGAAATAACCTTTCTAAGAGGCTTCGAGCTCTGTCGCTGCTAAAATATCTCTGGCGCCAAGAATTGGAGTAGGGTCTTCCCTATTCTGCTGCACCTGTATTTATTTTTTACTATAGAACTTTGCCAATCTTTTTAACCATCTTAGGATTGACCTAAGGTTTAGCATTGCTTGACTCATTGACTTGACACAACTCAAGGTATAAACTTGACTCGTTGTGATTGACTCGAGGTTGACTCGACTCAAAGTAAAATGACACGTGTGACTCGTGACCCGTGTGTGCATAGTGTTGACTTAATGTGACTCAAAAATGCAAAAAGCAAATATTTCCTGTCATTTTTTGTGGAGGGTACCGACTTTCACTCAAGGTATAAACTTGACTCGCCGTGATGGACTCGACTCAAAGTAAAATGACACGTGTGACTCGTGACCCGTGTGTGCATAGTGTTGACTCAATATGACTCAAAAATGCAAAAAGCAAAAAATTTCTATCATTTTTGTGGAGGGTACCGACTTTCTCCCGAAAAAGAATTGAAGTTTTGAAGGTGCATGTTGAATGAGCTTAGTCAAATGTTGTTTGATACTATCTCTCAAGGTGCAAGGATTAACCCATCCTAGGCTATCTCAACTGTTGACTCAATGATGAAAGTATTTGGGTAACTTAGACACGGAGGCTAAGTACTTCATACTTCGTGATGCAATAACAATTATGATTGATGAGCGATTTTGACATAATAAGGCATGCTTCAGCGTTGTGTTAAGATTTCATGACAAAGGGTTCCTAAGGGAAGTATATTTGGTCATGTATGTTTGATGTGTGTGACAGTGACACTAAAGCTAGGCCGCCAGAGCTTAGTGTGTGGAAAGAATATTATTTCAAGAAGAGTCAAATGATGGTGACTCTCAGGCTAGGTAAGCTAATGATATATGGATCAAGCCCCCAAGTCTAGCTCTACATGAAAATGTATGAGCATAGGAGATCCCTTGATATGATCATGGTGTGAGTGTGTGAATGTAAATATGAATGCATGTTTATTACGGCCGAACCTCGATGTGAGGTTACCTACGTATCTGTTAGGAATCAGGCCGAACGTAGGTCTAGCCGAACCTCGCACAAGTATGTGTATACCTCAAAAAGGTCTTTTTAAGGGTCGTGACGTGGTTAGGCTAAAAGTTGAAGAAGAAGGGGATAAAAGGCTCAAGACCCTAGATAAGCCCCCAAGGTGTGCAACTTCGCTTTCGAATCTGTACATTTTTATGCTTGAGTTTCTACTCTTTTTTAGCTCTCTTTTTGCATTAGCATTTATCTTTATTTTTATGAGTGTGGGCAATCCCAATCATGCGGTCTATCACTCACTTGGCATTCATGTTTCACAGGCACGGTACCGAGCACTCGATAAGAGACGCAATCTGAGACGTGTTCATATCAAAGACATGTTCATGTCAAAGACATTGGAACACTTGCCATTTTGTACACTTTATTTATTTATTTTTACTTATTTTTTATTTTTGATCTTTTGAAATCACTCAAGACTTTTTTAGAATTGCATAAGTTACACACCATCCCATCCCAAGGTTAGGTAAATGTAGGTTGAAAAAAGAAAGGTATATCGTTAGACGAGGCTCAAAGTGGTTTACCAAAAAAGGATGTATAATTGAAGGGTGAAAGGTAATATAATGTGGCTACAAGGGGTGCCTCAAATCATTGGTATACCTTGTGCTTAATTCGACATGGATTTTTTTTTTTTTAATGCAAAATAATGAAATGATCATACATAAGGAAATAAATGCTCATTTTATTAAAAGAAAATAAATAAGGATCCTACAAAATAAATTTAAGGAGAATAAAAAGGTGACTATGCTAGACTTATTGGGGAAAGGGTAAAATAAAAAAGAAATAGGAAAAAGAGGTCACGAAATCTTGTCGTTGAAGCTCGCCTCTTGTCTTGTGTTGTTTCCTTTATCATCACTCGCTCTTCTTGTTAACTGGAGGCATGGGAAACATGTTATTATAAATTAAATGTTGGATATCCTCCTTTAGCTTCCAACAGCTCTCAGTAGCATGACCCCTACCTTGATGGTACTTGCAGTGTTCGTTTCGATTCCAATAGGCAATCGTTTTTTAAGTGGGGGATCTTGAATAGGTCCAATGGGAGTAATGATTCCTTTGGAATGGAGTCGCTCAAAAGCATCATCGTAGCTAATTCCAATAGGGGTAAATTCCCTTTTTGGTTGCTTTCGATTACCCATGGCTAGGATCTCACTAAAGTCAAAAGTACCAACACTATTACTAGAGTAGGCATTTCCGGAAGAAGAAGGATAGTCATTCTTTTTCCCTTTACAGCTACTGTTACTATTGTTACTAATCTTGACCTTCTTGTCGCGCGGAGGAACATGAAGGAGACTTGGATTAATGAAGTCTTGAACACGATCCTTGAGGGCGAGATACTTTTCGATAGTGTGACCATTACCTCTATGGTATCAACAATAGAAATTTGGATCCCCATTGGGAAAACGTTTTTCAGATGGAGGGTCTTGACTGGGACCAATGGAGTGAATATGACCTTAATCATGTAGACATTCAAAAGCTTCATTGTAAGTCATTCCTATTGGTGTGTATTCTTCAATGGTCCTTTTTGCCCGTGGCTTAGGAGAATTGAGTTCTTCATTAAACTCTTGGCGAGAATTTTGTTCAATGGTCATCACCCGATTTGTTAGTCCTTTACCACATTCAAGAGCATGGCAATGACATCTTGCAGTTTTCGAACATCCTCTTTTAGACTTGAAAAGTCTTCCTTGGTATTATCTAATAAAAGACTTTCATCCTCCTATATTATGGCCACTTCATCGAGAGAGGTCATATAAGCTGTCTCGATCATGGGTTCTTCTACAGGTGTGATAAGAAGTGATGGGTCGAAGGACGCTTGGTCATCTTCGATGGCTAGAATCTCGGAAGTTTCATTGTTATCGATCAGATCTTGAATATCTTCTTTGAATTTTCAACACTCCTCAGTATCGTGACCCTTTCCTTGGTGATATTTGCAGTGCTTATTAGGGTCCCACTTAGGTGGCCTGGCTTTTGGAACTGGATCTTTGATGGGCCCTATGGGCATGACAAGTCCTTTGTGGTGTAATTTCTCGAAAGCTGTTTCATAACTCATACCAAGTGGAGTGAACACTCTTTTTTATCTTTGGATTCGTGGTTTAGAGGCGTTTGTGGCATGTACTTCATTAATGGGAGAGGAAGAAGAAGGATGGTCGTTCTTCTTTCCTCTCGCACCATTATCTTTCATAAGGTAATCTTCAATGTCAATGCCTATAATATAGACAGCTTTGAAAGTATTTAAATTGTGTTGGTACTTTAAGTGCTTTAAATACTTCCCTTGGAGATTCTTGATAAACATCCTCACAGATTCTTTTTCGGTAGGAGCCTTGACCATATTAGCGGAAGTTTCCCTTCATATATTGAAGAAAGAAGTGAACCCTTCGTTTTCTTTTTGTTTTAACATCTCAAGTTGTCTGTGGTTTGTTTCGTCTTGGATGTTGTACTTATATCTATCTATGAAAGCGTTTGTTATCGACTCCCAAGAAGAGTTTTTTTCTTTCTTGAGAGAAATGAACCATTGTTGACAAACGGTTTCGAGAGATAGTGGGAACAAAGAGGGGAAAACCTTCTTATCGATACCCTTAATGCTCATTATAGTTTCAAAAGCTCTTAGATGGAAGTAAGGGTTATCTGTTGCCTAGAATTTTGGGATGTCAGTGGCGTTCAACTTATGCGGAAGAAGTTCCTTGTCCAGCGAGACCCCTTGTGAACTCATGCCCTGAAATTTATAGTCGCTAGATAGCTTGCTTAGACCCTCTTGCTTGAGGTCCATCTGTTGTTGCTTCACGGGATCATTGATCTTGAGTGTGAGTAGTTTCAATGTCTCAGTCACGGTAACCAATTGGTTCCTAAGCTCATTGACTTCTTCTTGACTTGCCATTATCTTTTTAGCCTTCCTCTTTTGACGAATCGGTTTATCAAAAAGTGAAACTTAAATAAAGAGGTTGTCCTTGATTAATCGCCCTTCTCTCCTCGACCAAGTACTGTGGAAAAGGAATTTGGGGATATTCATTGTTAATTATTTGGCTCAAACTCTATTCAACATGCAATGGATGGAGGAAGTGAAGAAAAATGGAATAGAATGTGAAGAAGAATGATATAGATGGAGGGATATGAAGAATTAGGAATAGAGTGTACCCCCAACTCAAATGACGGAAAAAACCGACTCATGCATGAACCTAAGACATGGTCATGGTGATGCATACTCAAAGTGTGTGCTAAGACTAGTGAGTGTAGGTGGTACGGTAAGACTCGTGTCATGACCATGTGGCTAGACTATGTGACTAGACTCAATTAATGACTTGACAAGGTCTGATTGACACCAATAATTAACCGAATTAATTAGCAAACTGGTTAATTAGACTCTAGGTGATGACTCGACTAATAATCCGAACTGTCGGCCAAACGACAGGACTGGCGTCGCACTGTGTAGCTTGGTGCCAGACGATAGAGCTGTCGTCAGGCGCCACACTCCACAGGGTGGCGCTACAGCTCAGATTTTGGCGCCAATGGTGGAGCTTCAATCTGAGACTGTTTTCGGTGTTATTAATCAACTAGGGTATGCCTAAAGTCGTACTAGGTCAATTCTGATTAAAATATTAGACTTTATTGACTCAAATTAATTAATTAATCAATTAATTAGGCAAAGTTCTTTAAGTCATTAATTTATTTAATCTGAACACAAGTCAAACAAAGGGTTAAGAGAAACATAGAATATATACACAACAAATAATGCACAATTAGTCAAGTAGGCACAATATGATGCAATGAGTTTGCAACCTAACCATGGCTCTAGTTCTCTAAAGTTTGGGATATGGTTTAGTCAATAGAGGGTCCATGGTTAATTGTCCAGATGCACCGCGCGGAAGCCTAACCGTGAAAGGTTGGTGCGAGTGGATGGGACACCGCGAGTTTTAAAAAAAACTCGCTTCCATGGTTTGGTGAATTCAAAATTCTCGGATGTACCCTTTGTTGCACAGAACGTTCAATCGAGTAGATGGAGCATGAATTCCCAGAGGGTTATGTCCATATGTAGAACACATATGGGTTTCAGAAAAGTGAGAAAAAATTTAATCAGGAAGTAGGATCGAGCAAACAATACGAAAAACCGGTCGAAATTAGAACGCATATTTCTGGCTCGGTATTGGGGAAAGTTGGCGCCAGCAAACTGAGATTGGCGCCAGTTTTTAACTGTAGCGCCTGGCGCCAATGTTGGCGTATGGCGCTACGGCTAAAAGTCTGGCGCCAATGCTCTGGCCCCTGGCGCTACTTCCCACAAGTCTCAGCAGCTTTCTGTGATCGATAAAATTTTCCAGTTTATGATGCTTATGAGAGCTCAGATTATTGTAGGGAATATTTCAAGCGTTAATCCCCCTAGCTTGAACCCCACTTTGATCATACACTAAAATACGGTGGCGTCCGAAAGGGAAGAAGATAGAGCAAAAGAGTTGCCGACAAGTTTTAGGAACTTGTAAACCGTTCACAGGGTAAAGGTTACACCCCTTAACGATCCAAGAGATCATCAACTCCATAAGGTCTAGAACCAAATAAGGGTTCGGGGATGAAGGTACAAATCCAACCTAAAAGATATTGAACCTGCCCTAATAATAGGCCTCTACTTTATTCTGATCGTATTTATGTGCGCTTTCTGACTAACATACAATCAATAGGATTAATCCTAAACATGTTTATCTATGTTAGTTAAATTTAATGCACAAATAAATCTATTATTGGCGATCACTTGAAATTATAATCTCATTAACCCTAAACAAGATTATTAATTATCTTATTAAGCGTGATTACAAGTACAAATTCCCTTTAAACATGCATAAAAGGTGTGATCAAGCAATAACAATAAATATCAAGCAACATAATCAATCATCAAAATAATAATTATAATCATCATGACAATCATAATTATAAATTATAATCAAAAATAATAATAATCATCATAATAACAATCATATTAATAATAATAATAATAATAATAATAATAATAATCATGATCATAATAATAATAATAATAATAATAATAATAATAATAATAATAATAATAATAATAATAATAATATTAATAATAATCATCATAATAATAATAATAATAATAATCGAAATAACAATCATAATAATTATCATAATAATCATAATTAAAATAATCATGTTAAAGCATGATAATAGCAAGATCTTAGGCATGATACTAACAAGATTAATAACAAACCCTAACATGTCACTAAGCAATAAAAATCATATCTTTAACCCTAACATGATACTAACAATCATAAATATTAGGAAGATAATAAAAGGCATCGTAACAATCATATTTAATATTAAAATTACCCTAGACATGATACTAGGAATATCATAATAACAATTTAAACATGATTTCTACATCATAAAATCAATTAAAACCATTAAAGTACTTACTTTGATGCCTCGTACCTATTTCTAATAACAAAATACACAGGTTAGTAACTTCAAGGAAAATAATAAATCAAACAATTAAATTAAATAATTAAACTACAGATTTGGGACCAAACCCTCAGAAATTAAACCTTTCACGCCTAGGGCGAAGGCAACTTCGAATATGGCTAGGGGTTTCTAGATCTAATGAATGCAGAATTTTGTATATAAAAGACTAGTTTAGAAAAGAGAAAGAAAGAGAGAAATGGTAAATGATTAAGGAAATCTTGATGAGAATTAGCGAATAATTAAAGAGAATGAAAGAGAATTGAAAACTGGTTGTAGGTGAATATAGATGAATTTTGATGAGAATTGGTCAATGAAAATGGAGTTTTTAATACGTTATTTATAGAGAAAATCAGCCAAAATGATAAAACTAACAAAACAGAGCATTGGCGCACGAAAAACAGAGCTGGCGCCAACGCCAGCTATTGGCGCCAGGCGCCAATGCCTGGCGTTTGGTGCTAACCCTGTTTTTGACGCGTTTCCTCAAATCAGATAAATTTTGCCGAACAAGAAGATAAAATCGTATCCTTTCCTCAAAAATGTTCTTTGATTTTAATTAAAACTCTGAAAAGTCAACAAAAGTCAATTTATCAATGCTAATTGAATTAGGAATGAAAAGAACCTTGTAGAAGAATCTAGACGACTAAAACCATTCCTAATTGCATTAGGAATGATAAATCGTATTAGGCCCTCCTCTAGATCATTGGGCCGTATATAAGGCTCAAACCGGGCCCAGTTTAGTAAATTGGCCATAACTTCCTTAATATTCATCGGAATTGGGCTTATAATATATCGTTTGAAAGCTCTTGTCAAGCCCCATCCAACTGCACTACTATTGGACCCATATCATGGACCAACAAAACTGGATTAACTGTTTTCTTCTAATAATTTTTCAAACACATAGAGAATAGAAAAAGAAATTAAAACTATCCGCAACACTAAACTTTCCATACGCTCGCTTCATTCGATTATGTTTCGACGTGAAAGGTACTTATCACTGGGTTTGGTTTTGGGGAGACACATTTGGGTGTCTACAGCTATATAAAGAGAAGACCAAAAAGTGGCATGACCAACTGTAGGGAATATTTCAAGCGTTAATCCCTAGCTTGAACCTCACTGTCATCATACACTAAAGTACGGTAGCGTCCAAAGGGAAAGAAGATAGAGTAAAAGAGTCGCCACAAGTTTTAGGAACTTGTAAACCGTTCACAAGGTGAAGGTTACACTGCTTAACGATCCAAGAGATCCTTAACTTTAATAGGTCTGGAACCATGACTGGTAGTTCGGGATGAAGGTACAAATCCAACCTAAAAGAGATTGAACCTGCCCTAATAATAGGCCTCTACTTTATTTTGATCGTATTCATGTGCGCTTTCGGACTAACATGCAATCAATAGGATTAACCCTAAACCTATTTATCTATGTTGGTTGAATATTAATGCACAAATAAATCAATTATTGGCGATCACTTGAATTATAATCATATTAATCCTAAACAAGATTATTAATTATCTTATTGAGCGTGATTACAAGTACCAATTCCCTTTAAACCCTGCATAAAAAGTGGTGATCAAGCAATAACAATAAATATAATCAAGCAACATAATAATTATAACAATTAAAACAATAATAGTCATCATAAATTATGTTCATGTTAAATATAAAGCATAATAATAATAGCAAGATCCTAGGCATGATACTAACAAGATTAATAACAAACCCTAGCATGTCACTGAACAATAAAGATTAAAGCTCTAACCCTAACATGATACTAACAATCGTAAATATTAGGAATAACATAAAAGGCATCATACTTTTAATCATACTTGATTTTAAAGTTACCCTAAACATGATACTAGGAATCAAAATAACAATCTAAGCATGATTTCTACATCATAATATCAATAAAAATCATTAAAGCACTTACTTGGATGCCTCGTACCTCTTTTTAATAACAAAATACACACGTTAGTAACTTCAAGGAAAATATAAACCAAAGAATTAGATTAAATAATTAAAAGAGAGATTTGGAACCAAACCCTCAGAAATTAAACCTTTCACGTCTAGGGCGGAGGCAACTTCGAATATGGCTAGGTGTATCTAAGTCTTGCGAATGCGGAATTTTGTATTTGAGAGAAGGCTAGTTTAGAAAAGACAGAGGGAGAGAGAGTTATTAAGAAAATCTTGATGAGAGTTGGTGGATGAAAACGGGGTTTTTAGGAAGCTATTTATAGAGAAAATCAGCGAAAAAGATAAAACATCAAAACAGAGTTCTGACGCATAAAACGAGGTTAGCGCCAAACGCTGACATTAGCGCCAGGCGCTAACGCTAGCGCCAGGCGCCAAGCTTAGCGTCAGGCGCTAATGCTGGCGTTTGGCGCTAACTTAATTATTGACGCGTTTTCTTAAAATCAGATAGAAATTGCCGTACAGGAGGATAAAATCGTATTTTCCTCATAAAATTCATTTATTCTGATTAAAACTCTAAAAAGTAAACAAAAGTCAATTTATCAATGCTAATTGAATAAGGAATGAAAAGAACCTTCTAGAAGAATCTAGAAAACTAAAACCATTCCTAATTGCATTAGAAATAATAAAATCTATATTAGGACCTCCTCTAGATCATTAGGCCGCAGATGAGGCTCAAACCGCGCCCAGTTCAGTAATTTGGCCATAACTTCCTCAATATTCATCAGAATTGGGCTTATAATATATCGTTGGAAAGCTCTTTTCAAGCCCTATTCAACTACACTACTATTTGACCCATATCATGTACCAACCAAACTGGATTGGCTGTTTTCTTAAAATGGGTTTTCAAAAACAGAGAAAAAAGAAAATAAATTAAAACTATCCGCAACACTAAACTTTCCACACTTTCATTTCATTCGATAATGATTTGACGTGAAAGGTACTCATCACTGGGTTAGGTTTTGGGTAGACAAAAATGGGTGTCTACAGAAGCCCCCACTTTGACTGAGTTTGGAGAAACACAAGTTTCAAAAACAAAAGTCTAAGTATGGATAGGGACGGAGAATGATTCAGAACGTTCTGCGATCCTAAATCACTCTTGTAACGCTGATACCTGCAAACTAGCGTTAGTTAAACAGATAAAAGAGTTAAGAAACGCGTATCTTGCACCGTCGAGCACACGTCTCTGAAAGTAACCGATTTATTGCTGCTTTTTGTTGTATTTGATGACCTTTTGCAAGCTAGAGAATGCCATCCCGCTTGAAAACTGCTACGCTTGTAACTGCCTCCAATTCTTCCATGATAATCTTCCACAAGCCAGGGAACACTATCAAAGATTGCTTTGCTTGAAACGATCCTCTTCCGCTTTGTGACCATCTTCAACATTTTAGGGAAAACGATCGAAGACAACTTCGCTTGAAATCACCTTCAGTTGTTTGTGACAACTCTCCGCAAGCTAGGGAATGCTGCCGAAGATATCCTCGCTTGAAGCTATCCTCATTTGTTGCAATAATTTTCCAAAGGAAATTACCGAAGACCTCCGCTTGTCAATCTTTAAAAGCTCGCTTGAACTTTGCTTCCGCTATGCCTGTACGTTGACGCTTTTGCTGTTTGTGAACCTGTATGCCGGTGCCTTTTGCTTAATTTTGAACCAGTATGTCGTTGCCTTTCTGAATGAACCAGTATGTCGGTGCATTTTGCGATGAGCCAATGCTTAGGCGCTTTAAGCTAAGTGAGATGATCTTTCATCAAGTCGATCACTTTATGTAATCAAGGCGATTACTAAAAATCGTGTCAAATTGCTCAGAGGGGCTAACTGGCGTACCAAGGAACCTAAAATATATTGCATAAGGTTGGAACAACCGTACTGAGTGGCTGAATGTTCTAGCGCCGCTGAAATAACATCAGCGCCACTTATTAGGCTGTAGCGCCAGACGCTAGAGCTAGCGCCAGGCGCTAAAGCCTATCGACTGACGCCAAGGTCTGACGCTTGGCGCTAGAGTTGGGTTTTCCTTAAATACCCTTCTCTTCCTCATTTCCGCTGCTGTTGTTCGTGTTTCTTGCTCGAGAATTCTCAGAACTTCATTTGATTTGTTCTTGCTCGTTTCTCAACCAAATTTGCTCAAATTTAATGCAAATCAAAGCTTATTCCATCCATTTTCCCGATATATGTAAGTTTCCCTCAAACTCATGTCGGCTTTAATGAATTTTACATGTATTTATTCACGAATTTCTTAAAAATTCGAAATTAGAATTGCTCAATTCTCTTTGTTTATCAAATTTTATGCCATGAAATTGCTTGATTATGTTTATATATTTCCTTGGGAGTAATTTGAGACTTGTTTGACTCAATTTGGTGAAGAAATGAACAAATCACCATTGTTGAACCTGTTAAGGTCGGGAAAACAATGTGGCTTGTTCTTGATGTTTTTTCTAGCAATTCTTGTCCAATTTGTCACAATAATTACTATATTATTGCAAGAAATTGTTTGATTGCTTGAAAAATGACGTGTACGCTCAATTCAAATTTGTTCTCTGTTTTACTACTACGTACTCTGTTTTCTGCGAACATAGTATCATGCGGCTAGGCGAACCTTAGATACCATAGAACCTTAATTTATATTAATTCTGCACAATGTAGCATGGCTAGATACCGAGGCTCTGGTTCACGGTCTCGAGACGTTCGACGGGAGCATGAGCCCGTAGAGGACGATGTCGAACCGTCTACTTCGCTCAGCCGACTCCCTGAGTAGGATGAGCGGACCTTGTACTTTTCCCCCGTCCACCACATCTCTGAGAGGGTGAGTCGGGGCATCACAGTTGGGAGGACACGCTGTCATGGTTCCGGTTATGACGGCTTGGGCGATCTGTAAAAGATGTACATCGCCAGAGACGATCAGACGAGACTTCTATGGGAGTCTTGCGGTCTTACTGCGCTGTTCGAGACCTCCGAGGCAATGGTTGCCTCTTGAGGGGGTCAACATGTAGTTTGTGCTTTGGTGGAGTTCTTTTGGGACACCACCAACACTTTCCACTTCCCCTGGGGTGAGATGATGGTCAATCCTACCGACTTCAATCTCATTAAGGGACTGGAGTTTAGCTCCGTGCCACTGTCGTTCGATAGCGAGATCGACGTCTTTTCTCCTGAGGTCGAGGAGCTGTTGGGTCCGATTGCTATTCGGGCTCAAGCTGAGAAAGAGTCGACTCAATTCAGCGCTAGGGGGATTCGCCGCTCGACTGTAGCAGCGGCTTTTGATGATGGTGCGACTACCCGAGAGCAGCGGGTGCACATATTTGCACTTATCTTGCTGTCAGAGACGTTCTCCCCTTAAAAGGGTAGTAGGGCGCTACTTTACTACCTTTCTACCGTCCGCGATCTACACTGGATCGGGACTTACGACTGGGCCAACTTGGTCTATGCTGATTTCATCCGAGCGCTGAGGGGACTCGTGTCGACATCGGTCCTTCGGGGCGAATGTTGCTCTGTCGGGCTTTTGGAGGGTTGTAGAGGTATACTTTACTCCCTATACAGTTTAGCTTTAGATTTTAGTTAACACTTGTTAATGACTTTAACTTCTTGTAGATCTGGTTCTACGAGTACTTCCCCTCAGCTGCGCCAGTGAGACCATCGCCGCGCAGGCTTCCAATTAGCTCTTCTTGGGGCAGCCGCCGTGTGGGGATGTCCACTGCATATGTTCGAGATTGGATGATCTCGGTATGATTCTTTTCTTATTTGACATTTAGTGATGCCTTAGATAGATTCTTGCCTGATTAGCGCTCTTTGTAGGAGCCTGAGGTGATGTATCGACCGTGGGTCGACTTGGCAATCCCTGGGTAAGCCGCGCAGTATTCTGCTGAGCGTCGCTATTTCTTGGAGACTTATGGAGCGGCTGCGTATCTTGGAGAGAGGGTTGCTATTCAGCATTCTTCCGACACCTTTGTCGTTCCTGCTCCTCCACCACGTCACATGTTTAATGCCACGAGGTTGGTGAGCATGTCAGGAGGAGATGGTACCCCTAGGCAATCGTACACGATCCCTAGGCGATGCTATGGGGAGGAGCTACTGCCGTTGTTAGCTCCAATTCCTGTACCTGCTGAGGATGTGACGATATAATTTTCAGCTTTTACCTTAAGTTAAGTATCCCCCAAGTGATGCTTTACTGATTTTGTTTTGCTTTCACAAGATGATCCTGCTGAGTTCGTGCCACCCCGTATGTCTATCCATTATCAGGGGACATATGTGCCGATCGAGGAGATGATTCCTCCAGCTCCTGAGGACGAGCGCTTTGTGAAGCGGTCGATTCCTCGCCACCAGATTCGGGTAAGCTTGTTTATTTGCAACTTTTTGTCCATATAGGTTATGTATGTTTACTGACTTTATTTCTTTGACAGTTCTCACGCGAGGTGGTTTCAGCGGTTGCACGATGCATAGATTCATTCCGGAGCCATCTTACTCGGATGAGGAACGTAGCTACCTGTCATCGAGACGACGTCGTTCAGGAGGTAGTCTTCCCTTCATATGTTTTTAATATTACCGCTTTTATTTTGCCTGTTTCTGATTTTAATTTCTTTTGCAGGGTCAGCCCATTCCTTCTCGTACCCACACGAGACCCGAGGTGCAAATGGATCCGGCGAGTTCTAGCTCGAGATGTCGTCGCACTGGTTCAGGAGGTCGAGGCGGTCGTTCTGAGGATTCTCAAACCAATGCGGTAGAGGGCTCAGGCTCTTCCTTTGAGGGTGCACATGCTGCGCCGGTAGGCCAGGGAGAGGCTACCTCGGCTCTTAGAGGTGGTGGGATGTACAAGGGTTGCTCGTCATCGCAGCAACCTCTGCAGCCTCAGCCTCAGGTTGATCTTGGGTGGACGGGTCATGTGTTGAGCTTTCCTCCTCCCGAGGAGACTGGAGCTGGAGCCGGAGCTGGTGGAGAGGTTACTCCTCGTACGACGCAGTTTTATGAGATGATGGGTGTACGTCTCCCAACGCCGTAGCTTATTCCTGTGCTTTTTATTATTTTATTTTGACTTTGTATAGAACCTTGCCTTTTATTAGACTCATTATTAGACATGTTTTGTATATACATACTATTATGAGTTTATTCTTTATGTATCACGTTTTTTCATTTTTTTATTATTATTATGTGCATGTTTGTGTGTGCTAGAAAAATGTGAAAAATAATTTTGCGCAAAAATTCCGTCATTTTTATTATTGATGGAGGGTATCCGACTTTCTCCCCCAAAAAACAAAAAATGAAAAAAGGAAAAGTCAAATAAAATATTGGATTTATAAAAACTTGGAGGTTAGTCTAAATAAAATCAGAAAAACAATATAATTAATATAATAGCTATATTAATTAAAAGGGAGGAATAAATGAATATTTAGAAAAAGATAAGGAAACCGTAAAGTCATTAGTTGACTGGAATTAAGTCGAAAGCACGGTTTTTTAGAAAGCGCGTACGATGAGGCATATTGGCGCCACCTAGCGCCACACATTTTGGTGTAGCGCCAGGCTCTGGAATCAGGCGCCAATAGTTGGCGTCTGGCACTAAAGTGCGCTGACTCCGAATCCTTCCTGGATTAAAATTGCTTCAATTTTGTGCATAAATAGCCCCCTGCCCAGCCGATTCTCTTCATAATTTCAGCAAACAAAATATTTCTCAGCTTTTAGAAAAAATAACATCATATCTCTAGTCTCCAAAAGTTTTACCAACTACACCCATAAATGGTGTCGGTCTCTTAATGCCAAAGAGAGAAAAGAATTATATGTGTTTCACTTGGGGGTATTTATGGTATCAAAGGGGTAGATCTTGATTCAGATTTTATTCATACGGCTCTAGATTATTGGGATGTAGATACTCATTGCTTTAGAATAGGGTATGATGAAATTAGCCCTTTGCCGGAAGAATTTGGTGCTATTTTAGGCTTCCCTGCACTAGATTTTGTAGTAATCCCTAGAATAAATGAATATTATTATAAGGATTTTGAATGCTTCTTCAATTTAAAAGACAGAGATATATCAAAAATAGTAGATGGTAGCATAGTTAATTTGAAAGAATTTGCTCGCCAATATTTTGATAGACCTTATTCTGAATCTTTTCATGTTTATAGAAGAAGGGCTTTCTTGTTTTGCATGCTTAATCAATTTTTTCTTACTAGTGATAAAAATAATGAGGGTCAATCAATTATATCCAATTATATCCACTGTTTTAGAACAAATTAAATCAGGGAGAAATCAAATGCCTTTAGTAGTTGGAGAGACCATGCTTAGTCTTGATGAATTAAAGAGAAATCCAAAAGCACCTTTTCGGGGCTCTCCAATTTTATTACAGGTAGAAAAATAATATTTTTAATTACAAATATCAAAAATATATTTTTGTATAGTAATAATAATTTATTTGCATTGCAATTTTTGCAGATGTGGCTAATGGAAAGACTGGAACTAATTAGCCCTCCGGACAACATTGAGAAGTATACTCTAAATTTCTTCGTGAGGAGGAAGAAACGCCTCTCTAAGATGGGGCGCCATGAATGGAAGAAGGTCTTTGAGTCTTGTAATTTTTCCATCAAGTAAGTCATCCCTAGGTGGAAAATAGAAAAGATGGTTGGTGTAAACAAGCAACCTTTTTGCCGTCTTCCAAGCTTGTCCCGTATGACTTTTTATTATCCCTGCAGGGTAAAAAGACAATACGACTTACTTCAGACTATTCCTTCTGGTGATCTTCGTCGTCCCTATGAGTTCCCTGTCACTCTAGAAGTAGACAAATTTGATGCTTATGTGGGGAATTATAGGTACTACACAGCAAAAATAAACATGAATCATATTCATACAGTACCAAATCCCAAGATCTAATGCATAACACATAAAGAACATATAATCGTACCTTTGAAGAGTGATTCCACATGCGATCGAGCAAGAACAATGGGAGATAAATAACCCCAAGCGTGAGTCCTCTACTTAGTCCACAAGCATGGATTAAACCTCCACTAATGCTAGTTAGTTGTGACTGGACACTTCAATCAACCTTCAACGGAGATTTGAGCCACGAACACACCACAACACCACCCACGCACCACCACACGCGCCACCCAAAGAGGAGGGCCGTATGGGCAGGGAGGAGAGAGAGAGAGGGCCGAGTAGAGAGACAGAGTTAGGGTTTTTGGAAAACCTAGTTACTTGTGTGACAATTCACTGTATGTCAATTGTTTTTATGCAACCCTAGGCATGGTTTATATTTATAGATCATATCTAGAAATAAAACCATGTCAAGTCCAAAACCCATTAGACTCTTCTAACTATCTAAGCCCAATTATCAACATGGTATGTTATGAACTCATGAGGCCCAATAATGGGCCTCTAACTTGTTTAACCCAATACTCTTATGTGTGACCTAGTAGGATCCACTCTATAAGGCTTTGGGCCATTAAGCTAGCCCAAAGATCAATTGTCATATCTAACACCAAACATTAACGTCCCTATAGAATGAACTTATTATCTCCATAATAGTGATCCTTGATATATCTAGTAATTGCACTTATCGAAGACATAACTCCTTCAATCTCCCACTTGTCTGAGACAAGTGCGCAATATTCAAATTCCTTAAGTCAATGTGTGTCTTTTTGATAATATGATTGCATCTCATGTCGTGATCATATTAGTCTACAAATCTTTTCTTGAAATACTGAGAAAGATTCACAGAACAAATGATTACTATGTAATGCATTTGAGCACGGCCATGCATTTTCTGAATTCTCCCTCTTCAAGGGGCTAAGACACATTCCTATTTAATAGGTAGACTCAATCCAATCTTGTGGCAGCCAAAGCTCCCACTCAACTCATGAAGCAACGGAGAAACACCCTTTATAAATCCCCAGTTACGGCTGGATGTTTGAGTGTACCACAGTTAAATAAATTATTGAATGGAATCAATGTTCCACTCATGTCAAAGGAATCCACTAATATATCCGAAAGCTCTATACTTGAACTTCAAAGTAGGTCTATTGTTCGATCATGCATCATTCATGCATATCCATGTGATTGACCGAGCTTCACTATGCTCCTATAGCCCATGAAACTGCGCTATCCAATCAATATTACATGCTAGTCCATGATTTGAAATCATTCATGTCCATTTTAATGATTCCGAACTAGGAACTTAAATAATATATGAATTTAGTTCACCTGTGGGGTTTCATTCACCAGGTCATCAACTTGATAAACCCATTAATTCATAACTTTGTTTCAATTGATAAACATAATTATGCAAATGAATGTATTACACATGTAACTTGTTTTTCCCCAAAAACAAATACAACTTCTAATTACATCATTTGCCTCAATCCAATTTCATTAGCATGTTTCTCATGCTTTGGAAATGGAAGGGGTTTAGTAAGTAGAGTTCATGAGACATTCTCATAAACATGAATTTTGCAATTTCTAAATTTTATAATCATTTTCATCTCCATACACTAAGAATTTTCCTTCGTCCTTTCACAAGGAACATAGAAATTTCTAATTTGTATTCCAACGTAACATTGGATTTCAATTGAAATCTATCATCACTTGTTCATAAAAACATGTGAATCAAATAGACGAGTATAGTCCATGACATGCATGATGCATCCTGTACAAACTGCGTCAGGATCATCACTCAAGACCTTAATTTCATCAACCTTTCTCAAAGTATTGAATCATAAGCAATGTGCCATGTTACATGGGATTGAAACTCCTTTCAATATAACGTTGAAATTTATAAGAATCTTATCAATATAATTTTCTTAACCAAGCTCAAACATCCATCAAAACCTATCTCTATAGATTTTGAATCCCACATGTACTCATTATTCTTCTTCAAGATTTTCATACAGAATGCACTACCCACCACTTGACTCTTCAAGCAATGAATAATTTGCTCTTTATACTAGACCAAGAAGACTTCATAGCTCCCACTAAACATCTTGTACACACAAGACCTTTTCTTCATTTTACGAGAACATCAAACAATTTGATTAACTCAAAATTAAGAACATTAATCAACTCCATGATGCTAACTTCAATCCATTAAAGGATCTTTTATGCATCTTTAGGATTTTTGGATTTTCAAACTTTTGATTGTATCATATACAAATCTTATTTCATGAACAATTTCAAGAAGGCGTTTTTGAAATCCATCTACCAAATCTTATAAGGTAGAAATCACTAAAATATCTTTAATAGATCTTTGCAAGATGACTAATGTAAAGGTTTCATCGTACTCATAGTCATACTATGAATTTGTTGAATCCTTTAACAAGTCTTTGCTTTAGTTAGAAAACATTTTATTTTCTTGTCTGTTTTGCTTATAATGGGTCTCATCCAATTAGGCAAATTAATCAAGTGTTATACACTTTCTTATAGACTTAGAATCTATTTTAGATTTCCTGGTTTTTAAACCACTTGGAGTCATAACTTGTCAAGTCATCTTTGTTACTTGCATAATCATCATGTTCCAAAATCAATATTTTAGAACTCTCAGTCAATATGAAATCATATTTCTTTGGCTAAGTTTTACATATGCTAGTCATCATTGTGGGTTTTTATGCAACAATTGAAACTCATACAACAACTTTGTTTAGTTTTCAATGAGAAACAACAATTGAGGATGTGCACTTGGAATGTACTACCTTCGACACGTGGTTATTATTCCCATTACACTTAATGAGACCATGCGTTGTCACTTGTAACATGAGGTGAATCATGCTCATATTGTTGCTTTGATTCGATTACTTCTCAAATTTCTTCATGATTTTCGAAATCACTTTTCTTGAACTCTTTCAAGGCTCTCGAACTTTTTTGAGATTCTTATACTCCCACTTGCCTTTTTGAGGAGGCACATTTAGCATAAGGTGAACCAACCATAGTTTGAGCCATGTTTGTTTGTTGATTTTCTCGAACTCTTTCGAGATTTATACTACTCCCACTTGACCTTTTGGAACAATTTCCATAAGGGCACCTACTTGAGCAACAAACATTTTGTGCTAAGTATGATTTGTGTAGTAGTACCCCGTGCTCTGTGTAGGAATTGATCGTGAATTAAATGATTTAATACATCTCTTATTCCTTGCTTTGTAGAAAGACTTAATAATAACTTTTCTTATCCATATCACATATGAAGCCTTTCCTACAATTTGATTTGACCTATGTAGTTTGTTTAGTTTTGTAGCTCTTCTTAAAAGTATATCCCTTGAACAATGGTTGGAAGATAAGTAATTTACATCCATTATAAAAATGTATCTCATATAGATTGATAGCTCCTTTCATAAACACTTCACAAGGTTTTTCTTTCGGAGTTTTTCCTAAAACGATTTCACAACTCTTGGATGTTCATCAAGGTCTTGACTTAAATTCTCATTATTACGATCATATCGCAATATTTTGAATGTGTTGCCAAGTATATGTCTTGACTTAAATTTTCACAATTACAATCATACTGTAATGTAATCATTATCTTGTCAAGTTGATACTAAACTTCATACTGAACATTTTGAACTTTTCAAAAGTTTCACTTCCATGCTTCAACTAAGCATAAATAGTGATCATATCACAAATGAAGTTTTATTGTGCGTCTCTAGTCTTTGAACCTTTGGTTTTCTTACATCAATATGTATTCGACCTTGAGTTCACATCATCATTTCTCTAAATGGTGATTTTGTCAAATTTTCAAATTAGAATGATAATTACATATATCAATGGATTCATAATCTAATGATATTGAAAGTCCATCCCTTTGGATCTTTCGCATGAAATGTTCATTTTTGTTCGAATTATTTGACATTTTAGAGACAATTCATTTATAGAAATGGTTCAATTATTTCTATCATATAGAACTTTGAACCTATTTAGCAACTCAAAACACATTATGACTCAATGAAGCATAGAATAACATTTATTCCACGTTTTTGAATCTTCGATGCTTAGTCAGTACTAACATTGAATGGTGTTTTGATGATGGCAAGAATGAATAACATTTATTTAATTCTAGCCAATAACAAGGTAAGGTGAAATATAGGTTCTACTTGTAAAGTTGCAACTTTTGCTTCCAGACTTGTAGATTCTACTTGTGAAGTAGCAACATTTGCTTCTAAACTTGTAGATTTATTTCTCTTTTAGTCATAACTTATTCCTTTAGTTCAACCACATTGTGCAATGAGTGATCTAAACAAGACATCATATGTCCAATATGCTAAATCAATTTCTATAATACACTTCTTAAATTTGGAACATTTCCATTCTTTTACCTTCCAATTATATGAGGTAGTTTCTAATCAATTGGAATTGATCAATTTAATTTGAAACATTTGTTGTTCATAACAACTTTTAGCATGTCAGTAGTCCTAGGTTTGAGAAGTAGCAACTTGTTTGCATTTCTTGGCCTATAACTTATTAATGCAATCCTCGTATATTCCTAAACCTTTCCCATTTGAGCCACTTAGAACACTTCTCTTAGGTTCAAAATGATGCTTTGCTTAACTACTTTAAGCTCTTTTCATGATTTTGCTAACTCCATTCAATTACTATTTATAATAGAGTTTAATCAACTATTTAACTCATATATAAAGTGGATGAAGAATAGCGTCATTTGATCAACTTTTGATCATAGAGTTTTCCAATCACTTTCTTATATTCAATCATATTGAAGATAAGAGATTTTATTAGAGTTCTATACTTGTGTTTTAGAGAGTTTGTACCTCCCATCTAATTGTATCCCTTGAAACACTTTTCAAAATGAAGATGTGTTGGCATTTTACTCAAACATTTTGAATAAAACCAACCTTAGACATGTGACATGGATTTCTAAAACTTGCCTTTTAGAACCACCTTAGCAAAATTGGAATATAGGTTTATGGATTATCTTTTAAACTTTTGAGAACGTTTCTCAACTTTATTTTCAATCGAGGAGATTATATATAATAATAAAATTAGAACGACATGTTACTTGTAAGTAAACGCAAAATTCAATTATGTTTAATAAAAAATTTAAAGTGCCATAAGCGAATTAAATTGGCAACTTTAAAGCATTTATTCAATTTTAATTGATCCCTATTGAATAAATTGATTCCAAGATCCTTTATTTATGCAATAATTGACCGGACTGAGGCCCTACCATCAAGTATTGCATTTCCAAGGTGAGTAAACTCTTTATTGATTACAACTCTTTGTAACTCTTGGTTGAATAATTAATCATCACATGTTTAATTATTACCCTTAGCTTCAAGGTTCTAAACTCTTTAGGTAACCTTGTTGAGTATAACCAATCAAAAGTGTAAAACGTGATCTACCCCCACTCCCCAAAGATATAATATGACACCCAGCTGAGGCATGACCTATCATAAATATCGAAGGTTTCATCGGGTTTTTGATTGGAAAAGCAACCTCAATATTACTGGGACCTAGATTTATTATGTTGTGATTAAATAGTGAACTCTAGCGCATCATCACAAAACATCAATAAAATCTAACATGCATAATAAACTGAATGCATAAACAAGACATAGCATGGCCCCTAATCCTAAGAAACTAATAAAGCAAAAGCTCCCACTTGAACCTTCATGGATCTCATCCATCTTGCTCTTTTGGGCCTCCACTCCATGGATTCTTGGATTAACTGCAACCTGTAATACTATTCTATTTTATCTACTACTTAAATAAAATAAAATAAATTACAAAAATACTTAACGGTACGCAGACCGTATTTAGATTACAAAAATACGAAACGATGCGCATATCGTATTTAGAATCTATGGGCCATACTAGTCTATATAGCAATATATAATATCGTATATTATAAAATGCCATATAATAAATCACTCATCATGCTTTCCTAAACTACAACATCGAATGTTCACAGTAAAGGAAACATGGCTCCTAAATATCTCATATTTAATTAATTACTGTAATTAGATAATATCATATATTATTCATAACCAATTATAAAATATCATATATTCTAAATTAGTCATGAGATAGAATCAAATCTTATTTTAATCTTAAAAGATAAATCATATTTATCCTCAAAGATTATCCTAACAAAGTTAGGAAATTCTATCCTAATTACTAGTCAATCACAAAATTTTAAATCAATTATATCCAAAACAAGTTATGGGATAATCACATTATCAATTATTATCCTTTTGAAATATGCTTAGAATATCCTAACAAATCTTATCCAAAATTAACCACTTTGATTATGGATAATTACCAATTTAACAACTTTAAATATGGATAATATCAAATATAACAACTTTTGAATATTTGATTTTATCCTAAAATAAAAGATTTTATCCAAATAAAATTGATTTTATCTTTCAAAATAAAAGATCATATTTTTCAAAATATTTTATCTCATCCAAAATAAATCATATTTATCTTGAAATATTTTAAAATATTTTTTTTTTTAAAATTGTGTACCACCACACCGGTCAACGTGGTTGGCCAGCCGAAGCTAGCCACGGTGGCTGGCTGCCAACAACAGCCACTGCCGTAAGGACAGAAGTGTGGCAGCAGCAATGGTAGCCGTGGCAGCAGCCGTGCAACGCTTGCACGCTGCTGCCCACAGCCACCTTGGACCGTCGCCCTCCCTCCCTCTTGAACTGCCACCAGGTCGGCAGTCGTCGTGGTTGCGCCACCCAGCCGCGGCTGCCGACCTCAAAATCGTTTTTTTTTCAATTTAATTAAAATAACATTTATTAAAATTAAATCAAATCAGTCCAAAAATTAAAATTATATCAACATTCAATCTTAAAATTAGGGTTCATCATAAAATTAATCCCAATTTAATTTTAACTTTTAAAATTAAATTGATCATCATACATTAAACATTTTTATGCATAAATCAATCCGATTAAAATTATGAATCATAAAATAAACCGAATTAAATCAAAACCAAGCACAAAAATCATATTTTAGGGCTAGGATTTTCAAAAAAATCGAAATTTAGGGTTAGGGGGTTCGAAATTTTTGAACATATTAAGGCTAAAAACGGTCATCTTCATTGCTATTTGAGCTTTATTAAATCACATTTAATTGATTCCAAAAGTTTAATCACATTAAAAATAATAATTGAACCATAATTAAATTAATCTCCCTCTTAATTGAATTAAAATTGTGGACTATCAAAGAATTATAGTCAATATGCATAAATGCAATAAGCTAACTGATACCGCTGTTGGGAATTATAGGTACTACGCAGCGGAAATAAACATGAATCATAATCATACAGTACCTAATCCCAAGATCTAATGCATAAAACATAAAGAACATATAATCTTACCTTTTAAGCGTGATTCCACGTGCGATCGAGCAAGAACAATGGGAGATAAAGAACCCCAAGCGTGATTCCTCTACTTAGTCCACGAGCATGGATTAAACCTCCACTAATGCTAGTTAGTTGTGACTAAACACTTCAATCAACCATCAACGGAGATTAGAGCCACAAACACACCACAACACACCCCACGCACCACCACACGCGCCACCCAAGGAGGAGGGTTGTATGGACAGGGAGGAGAGAGAGAGAGGGCCGACTAGAGAGAGAGAGAGTTAGGGTTTTTGGGAAACCTGGTCTGTTGTGTGACAATTCACTATATGTTAATTGTTTTTATGCAACCCTAAGCATGGTTTATATTTATAGATCATATCAAGAAATAAAACCATGTCAAGTCCAAAACCCATTAGACTCTTTTAACTATCTAAGCCCAATTATCAACATGGTATGTCATGAACTCATGAGGCCCAATAATGGGCCTCTAACTTGTTTAACACAATACTCTTATGTGTGACCTTGTAGGATCCACTCTATAAGGCTTTGGGCCATTAAGCTAGCCCAAAGATCAATTGTCATATCTAACACCAAACATTGACGTCCCTATAGAATGAACTTATTATCTCCATAATAGTTATCCTTGATATATCTAGTAATTGCACTTATCGAAGACATAACTCCTTCAGCTTATTGGAGTGCCAGACCTTTATGGGAAATAATTACCCAAAGGGTTCCTCCTTCCTTACCAAATAATGTGAAAAAGTGGCTTCTGAAGAAACTTTCGAAGGATGTGAAGAAAAATCAGAGTAAAACTGATGTGAAGAGTCGTCTAGGTGACAGAGTGATTCCTGTTAAGGAACGCTTAGGTGAAAGAATTGAGTTCAAAACACCTATAATGCCTAAGAAGAAGTGTACTGTGAAAGATAATGGGAAAAGGAAAGCTGACACCACAGAAAAGAAAGCTTGGGTAGAAAAGAAGCATGGAGTCCTAGTTGAGGGGGAAACTATTTACTCCAAGATTGAATGTAGGTCCTCTAAAGGATGCCTACTAGCTAAGGTTATGGATGAGGAAGAAGAAGTAGACAAAAATTGGAAAAGGGCTAAGAAAGATAAAGAAGATTAAGAGCATTGCTTAATTTCCAATTATTAGACTTAGTTTATTTTTTTTATTTAAAGTTAAATTTTTTAAGCTTTATTTAAATTCCATCAATAATATAATTTATTTTATTAATGAAATTCCAGCTTTTTAATTAAATTATTTACATTAAATTTATTTTATTAAAGCAATGAAAATCGAAAAAATTAATTTTCCAGAAATTTTTTCGAGTACGGAAGTCGAAAATTTTAAGAAAAACACCAAAATGTTCCCAGACTTTTATCTGTTAATTGGCGCCACAGATCTGCGACTGGCTCCAGCTGCGGTAGTCTGGCGTCAGGCGACAAATGCCATCGTCTGGCGCTAATATTCATCGGCTGGCGCCAGAATTTTTTCTGTGACGCCGATGTTCCGTCGATCTTCTGTCAAATTTTTATTAATTCTTGGATGCGAGATTTAAAAAAATAAATTGGCCGCACCCGTAAAGGGTTTCCTACGTATCCTTTCTTAAGGAATTAGGCCAAACATAGCTCTCTTGAGTATCCTACTCAAGTAATTATGGGTAGTATTTCTTAAGTTGGTCAAGATTTGTCATGTTCGAGAACTCATTGCCATCCATATCAGTTAATTTTGCTGCACCTCCTGACAGGATTGTTTTGACAATGTAGGGTCCAGACCAATTAGGTCTAAATTTTCCCCTTGGATCTAAAACATTTTTCCTTAATGCTTTTAACACCAAGTCTCCTACTTTGATGTTTCTTGTCTTGACCTTCTTATTAAAATGCCTAGCCATACGAGTTTGATAACCCTGAGTGTGATGTAGAGCTTCTAGTCGTTATTCATCGAGTAGAATTAATTCTTCATGTCTTGCCCTAGTCCATTCAACTTCATCGAGTTTGCTCTCTAACGCGATGCGTAGAGATGGAATCTCTAGTTCGACAGGTTGTACGACATCCATTCCATAAATCAAGGAAAATGACGTATTTCATGTTGATGTGCGAATTGATGTGCGATAACCCCATAATGCGAAGTGAAGTTTGTCAGGCCAATCCTTATAATTTTTTGTCATTTTCTCGATGATAGCCTTTAGATTTTTATTAGCTGCCTCGATTGCTCCATTTGCTTGAGGCCTATAAGGGGAAGAATGATGATGTTGAATGCCATATTTTTGTAACAATTCTTCACATTCGTCTTAAAAGTGAGTTCCATTGTCACTTATCATTTCATGTGGGACTCCGTATCGACAAATAATATTTCTCTCGATAAAGAGTGCTACATGTTTTGCAATGAGTTTAGCGTATGATTGCGCTTCGACCCACTTTGTGAAGTAATCAATTGCCACTGGGATATATTTGTTGCCTCCTGTTCCTGGGGGAGTATTTTGCCGATGATGTCAATTCCCCATGTAGAGAATGGCCATGGTGACGTGTAGGTGTAGAGCAAGGATGGAGGAACATGTTGTAAATTGGCATAGATTTGGCACTTAGGGCATCTTTTTACGTATTGATGGAAATCCCTATTCATTGTAGTCCAATAATATCCTTCTCGCATTATCTTTTGGACTAAAATTTTGCCATTTATGTGAGTTCCATAGATTCCTTCGTGGACTATCCTCATTGCTCTTTGGGCATCCTTTTTTCCTACACATAAGAGAGCTTGACCCTTATGTACCCTTTTATGTAGCTCATTGTCTATGAGTACGTATTGGGAAGGCAAGAGTCTTAATGCTCGTTTTGCTCTTTTGTCAGCATGGGGAGGGTATTATTTTGGTGACGTAGTTGAGTATATCCGTGTACTACGGTTCTTCTTCTTCTTCTTCTTCTTCTTCGTCTTGGACTACTTCATCATCTTCTATAGCTTGAATATATGTTGGTTTGTGCCTTTTTTCTATATTTAGAGGAATTTTCTCGATTTCCGTGGGAATCCTAACCATCGAGGCTAGTCTTGCCAAGGCATCAACAAATTAATTTTCTTCCCTAGGTAGATATATGTATTCTACCTTCTCTAACTGATTAGTAAGAGTTTCTAGATAGGTTTGGTAAGGGGTCAGACTTTTGCTCCTTACTTTCCACCTTTTAGATATTTGATTGATGATTAATGAAGAGTCCCCGAATATCCATAACTTTTTTACTCCCAATGCCAAACCTGTTTCAAGGCTTACCACGCATGCTTCGTACTCAGCAGCGTTGTTGGTAACGTCAAAATCAAGCTTTATGGAGATTAGAACTTGCTCTTCTTTAGGTGATACTAGTAATACTCCAACGCCACATCCCTTTTGGTTTGAGGCAGTATAAGGTCCAAGTATCATCTTCAGTGACCATCAAGTCTTCATCTTGAAACTCATTGTCTTGTATTGGCGTCGAGTCTTCTATTGGAAAGTCCGCTAGAAAGTCTGACACCACAGATCCTTTGATAGCTTTTTGCGGCATAAACCTTACATCAAACTGGGCTAAATTGACTATCCATCTCGATATGCGTCCATTGAGTGTAGATTTCTCAAATAGATACTTGAGTGGATCTAATCGGGAGAGTACAAAGACGGTATGCACTAGCATGTAATGTCTTAACTTGGTTGTGGCCCACACCAAGGCGAGGCACAATTTCTCAAGTGGTGTATAACGTGCTTCATATCCGAGCATTTTCTTGCTTAGATAATAGATCACATTTTCTTTGCCTTCTACTTCTTGTGCTAGCATAGCTCCCATTGTCTCTTTGGTAACTGTTAAGTACAACCTAAGAGGTATTCCTGGAAGTGCGGGTGCTAATACGGGAGGATTTGCGAGATAGGCTTTGATCTTTTCAAACGATTTTAGACACTCATCATCCCATATTACTGGTACATTCTTCTTAAGTTTTTTAAAGATTGGTTCTCATATCGTTGTCAATTTTGATATGAACCTACTTATGTATTGCAACCGGCCAATAAATCCTCGATTCTGCTTCTCAATTTTGGGCGGTGGCATTGACATGATTGCTTTGATCTTGGTTGGCTCAATCTCTATTCCTCTAAAGCTTATGACGTAACCTAAAGGCTTGCCTGAGGTGACTCCAAAAGCACACTAAGATGGGTTCAACCTCATATTATATTTTCTTAGCCTTTCGAAAAATTTTCTTAAGGCTACTTGATGACCTGGGCGGTCTTTTGATTTTACAATCATGTCGTCCACATATACTTCGACTTCTTTATACATCATGTCATGGAGTAAGGTAGTCGCTGCACGTTGGTAAGTAGCACCCGCGTTTTTCAACCCGAATGACATTACCGTGTAGCAGTAAGTGCCCCATGGTGTTATGAAGGTTATTTTCTCCATGTCTTCCTCTGCCATGAGAATCTGATTATAACCTGCGTATCCATACATGAATGAGAGAAGTGCATAATTTGCTGTGTTATCCACAAGAATGTCGATGTGTGGTAAAGGGAAGTCGTCCTTTGGACGTGCCTTATTTAGATATCGATAGTCGACACACATTCTTACCCTTCCATCTTTTTTCGGAACTAGGACGACGTTGGCGACCCATTCGGGGTATTTAGATACCTTGATGAAACCTGTAGTTATTTGTTTTTGGACTTCTTCTTTTATTTTAAGAGCTACGTCGGGTTTCATTCGACTTAACTTTTGTTTTAAAGGTTTCGTTCCCGGAATTAGTGGTATAGTGTGTTGAGCTATTTCTCTATTAATGCTTGGCATATCTTTGTATGACCAAGCAAATACATCGATGAATTCTTTAAGTAATTTAATTAAATCGTTTCTTTCTTGTTCATTAAGTGTTAGTCCGATTTTAACTTCTCTTTTATTGGTTGAATCATTTGAGATATCAACCGTCTCAGTTTCTTTAATTATCGATGTTTTCTTTTCAAGTGTTTCCATTGCTTTAATAAGTTTTTTGTCTTTTTTATTGTTCGTTAAGCAATGCTCGTCATCTTGGGTTAAAGAAGAACACAAGAAGTAAGGAGAAGAAATTATATTATTATACTCTGAGATCATTACATCAAAGAGTGATATGTCCTCAGGGACTTGATCACTAATTATTCTAGGAGAAGAGATAGAAGGGGAAGGTGCTACTACTAAAGACCTAGATGATTCTATAGGGAGAGACTCTGACTCTGACTTTGACTCTGACTCTGACTCTGACTCTGACGACTCTTCGAACATCGGTCCTTGCCCTGTCGTGATGGAGATCTTTCTTCCACTTGGAGTAGTCACCTTGACGGTGTTGCACCATCCTTGTAGTGATCCTTCCGCTGGAGTGATTAGCTTCGAGGGATCGAAGTTTTCACTTTGCAGGACTGTTTGAATGAGCGAGGAGTTATTCTCTTTGCATGTCGGCTCATCCTTTTCTCGCCCAAATAATAATCTCATGACGTTGAAGTCAAAGCATGGGGGTGCTTTCTCCTTATGGACAGGAGTTGGGATTTCATCTGTGAAATAGCAATCCAAGAAAATTTCAAATCCCGGTTGCCTTATGCCGTTTACGACAAATAGTTCGCGAAATTCGTAGCATGGATAGTCCTCTCGTTCTTTTATAAATTGTCCATTGAGTGTGAGAGGGTATTGATCCATTGGGATTGCTTTCTTTTGAATGCGAGCGTCCCTACGTGCCTTTGACTTTTTATGGGCTCGCTTAAGATCTTTCTAAGTCGGTTCGAAACCAAGTCCGAAAGTATCTAATTTAGGGAGGCCAGGTGACTCCAGCGGTTTTGCTATTCCTTTCTTCTTTCCTAGGGTCATCCCAGGAAAATGTCCTTGTTTGTTTAGAATAGCATTCACGATCATGTTAGAATGGGGGTCGTGGCCGAGAGGGGTCCTTTCATCCTCCTGGATTAAGGAGACCTCTTCGTTAAAGGCCCATAAATCTTCATCATCCTCATCGTGCTCCACATTAATTATTGGATTTTCTATAAACTTGATTCTCATAGGTGAAGCATCGATGGTGATAGGAATTCCCCCAACTATGGCTTTTTACTTGTTGGTGGAGAGATGAGGGGACGCCCTTTTGGTCATGAAGCCAAGGGCGTCCCAATAATAAATTGAATGAAGCTTTGATAACTACTACTTGGAAAGTAGTACCATGTTCTATCGCTCTCGCCGTTACATTCATGGTAATTTTACCCAGAGCTTGACGATGAGTGTTTTCGTAGGCTCTTATTCCTTGTGTTGACGGGGTTAAGTCTTCATCCCTTATGCCTAGCATTCTCACAGTTCTAAGTGGAAAGACGTTAATGGCTGATCCATTGTCTACAAGAGTCATAGGGACGTTCATTCACTTGCAAACTACCGTGAGGTTTAATGCCTTATAGTGTTTGTCACCTTCTGGGGGTAAATCCTTGTCAGAAAAGGTGATCAAATTGACGGGACTAGGTAGATAAATCGTGAGGAAGTTAGCCAACCCTTTAGGAGTAGTGTCAGAATCTATCCCTATTTTGTCCAGGGCATTCATTACAGCCAACCTATGCTCTCGAGATGTTGCCAGAAGCTTCCATACATGCATTTCAACTTTTGTCTTCTTGAACTGTTTGACGATGTCATTATCTTCAATGATAGGTATGGGAACTTGTTGTGTGGTTGGCATGGGTGGTGTTGAAACAGGAGGTTGCATTCTCCCGTATCTCGTGAGGACGTCTATTGATGAATCTTCTTCAACCCAAAAGTTATCCATGGCATATGACACCGAAGGTGGAGGTCGTACCATGTCTTTTAAGTAGACGTCTTCTTCACCACTGTCCCAAACTCCATTAATACTTACATCCTCTTCTTGTGGAACTTGGACTAGTTTCTTTTCATCAACCATTTTCTGAATTAAATCCTTGAATTTAAAACAGTTTTCGATAATGTGACCTCCTAATCGATGATACTGACAGTAATATCTATCTGTACTTTTCAATGATTTGAATGGTCTCGATTCAAGAGGTTTGATCTCGCCACTCTCGGAGAGCATTTCGAACATTTGTATATATGGGATCCCAATTGGAGTGTAGAGTCTATTACTCTTCTTGGGTTTTTTGGTGACTTGTAAAGGAAAACGTTTCGCCTCGTAAGTCGTTGCCATGGGCGCGAATTCTCTCTTAGGTTCATTTTTCGGGAGTGGAACCTCGTCATATTTCTTCAGAAGTTCCTTTATATTCTTGATAGTTTCACGTAGCAAGTGCGATCCTTCCATCATAGAAAGTGTGAGTGATTGTATGTCCTCTTTACTTGCTAGTTCTGAAAGGTTATCTATGGCGTCAAAAAAGATCTCCTCCTCTTCTTCGATGGCATGGATTTCTTTAACAGGTTTGAAGAGAGATGAGGGGTCAACCTCGTTTTCCTCATCAGAGATAGCCAAGGAACGAGCGAGAGGCGCATTATCAATACTAGGCTTCTTACTGGCATGGGGCAATGGTAGCTTGTTGTTATTGATTAAGTCTTGGATAGCTTCTTTAAGCTTCCAACAGTTCTCGGTGAGATGGCCCCTACCTTGGTGATACTTGCAATGTGCATTGGGGTTCCAGTTAGCCGACCTCTTTTTGATTGGTGGGTCCCCAAATGGTCCAATAGGAGTTATAAGACCTTTTGCATTTAGTCAGTCAAATGTGGTGTCATAACTCATGCTAATAGGAGTAAAGTTCCTCCTAAAGGGTTTCTTTTGTCCTTGATTATTCATAGCAAGGACTTCACCTAGGTTAAAAGTGCTAACAATGTTTGAGTGGGTGGTTTTGGAAGAAGAAGGATTGTCGTTCTTCTTGCCTTTCCAGCCACTGTTAGAGTTATTGTTGACAGCTTTCAACTTAGCCAGGTTGTCTTCGATGTTGATTCCAATGTCGTAGACGGCCTTGAAGGTATGGAGATTATTTTGATACTAGAGATGCTTGGAGTATTTTTCTTGAAGGTTTTTGATGAATAACCTTATAGACTCTTTTTTGCTCGGCACCTCAATCATCTTAGCTGAGGTTTCTCTCCATTTGTTAAAGAAGGAGGTGAAGCCTTCGTTCTCCTTCCGCTTGAGGATTTCAAGTTCCCTATGGTCAGTCTCAACTTGAATATTGCATTTGTATCTATCAACGAAAGCGTTTGCTATGGACCCCTAGGTGGAGGTTTTTTCTTTCTCGAGAGAAAAGAACCATTGCTGGCAAACGATCTCGAGAGATAGTGAGAACAGAGAGGGGAACACCTTCTTGTCGATACCCTTAATACTCATTATTGTTTCGAAGGCTCTTAAATGAAAATAATGGTTATCGGTTGCTTTGAATTTTGGGATTTCGTTGGCATTGAACTTCTACGGAAGAAGATCTTTGTCCACCGAGACCCCTTGTGAACTAATCCCTTGAAACTTGTAGTCGCTAGATAGCTTGCTTAGACTCTCTTGCATGAGTTCCATCTGTTGTTGTTTCACGGGATCATCGATCTTAAGGGTTAGGAGCTTTAGTGCCTCAGTCACGGTAACCAGTTGGTTCCTGAGCTCGTTGACTTCTTCTTGTGTTGCCATTACTGTCCTTGCTTTCCTGTTACGAGCAATGGGTTTGTCGAAGAGTTGGACTTGTACGAAAAGATTGTCTTTGATTAACCACCCTTCCTTTCTTGGCCACGTACTGTAATTTAAACCATTTTTGTCTTAATTACTTGACTCAAATCGACCTTGACTTTAGAGTTTTAAAGAGAAAAAATAAAAAAATAAAAAAAAAATAGGTGCATATTTTTTGGCAAAAATAATGTATATATTTTTAGGATCCAAGTATGGTATTTAAATTGGAGGATTAATATCCGACTTACCCCCCTAAAAATTGACGGAAAAAACGCTCGTACAAGACTCTCTTAGACATGGTCAAAGTATGTGTATTGGTGTGTGCGTTGAGTGTAAGTGACATGCTTGGACTTTTGTGTAAGACCATGGGACTTGGTGCCTAGACTTAGTTAATGACTTAACAAGGTATTATTAACAGTTAAATTTAACCGAATTACTTAGAAAACTTGTTAATTAGACACAGAGTGATGACTCGAGCACTAATCCGAATTGTCGTCAAAACGACAGGACTGGCGCGCCTCTCTTTGTAGTGTAGCGCCAGATAACAGAGCTGTCGCCAGGCGCAACACTCCACAAAGTGGCGCTACAGTTCAAACTTTGGCGCCATTGCTGGAGCCTCGATCTAAGACTGTTTTCCGTATTATTAATCAACAGGGGTATGTCTAAAGTCGTACTAGGTAAATTCTGGTTAAAATATTAGACTTATATTTAATCAAATTAATTAATTAATTAATTAATTAATTAGGAAAAGTTCTTTTAGTCATTAATTTATTTAATCTTAACACAAGTCAAACAAACAGTTAAGAAAAACACATAGAGTCTGCACAACAATAATGCACAATTAGTCAAGTAGGCACAATATGATGTAATGAGTTTGCAACCTAACCATGGCTCTAGTTCTCTAAAGTTCGGGATATGGTTCAGTCAATAGAGGGTCCATGGTTAATTGTCCGGATGCACTGGGCGGAAGCCTAACCGTGAAGGGTTGGCGCGAGTGGATTGGACACCGCGAATTTTAGAAAAAAACTCGCTTCCATGGTTTGGTGAATTTAACATTCTCGGATGTACCCTTTGTTGCACAGAGCGTTCAATCGGGTAAATGGAGCATGAATTCCCAGAGGGTTATGTCCATATGTAGAACACATATGGGTTTCAAAAAAGTGAGAAAAACTCAATCAGGAATTAGGATCGAGCAAACATTGCTAAAAACTGGTCGAAATTAGGACGCATATTTCGGGCTCGGTATTGGAAGAATTTGGCGCCGGCTTTTGGCTTTAGCGCCTAGAAATAGGGCTGTCGTCTGGCGCTAAAGTCAAAAATCGGGCGCTAACTTCTATTCGCTTACGCTAATTCCTACATGCCTCAGCAGCTTTCTGTGCTCGATAAAATTTTCCAGTTTCGCGTAGTGTTATTTCGGTCCTAGTTGTGAAAGATATTCCTCAAATTTCCTACGTGTAAAAAATCCTATGTTTTAACTCATGACGGATGGTCTTTCTAATGAGATCTTTTTTATGCATATGAAAATAATGTTAATCAAAATTACGCACATGAAATACTTAGAACGTTTCGAGTCTCATCCACTCATTCTAAATCATTGCCGAAATAAATTTCAGGAATTAAAATAGAAATCCTCCCCACCGAAGTCGCCAAAAAATGTAGGGAATATTTCAAGCGTTAATCCCTAGCTTGAACCCCATTGTGATCATACACTAAAGTACGGTGGCATCCAAAGGGAAAGAAGATAGAGCAAAAGAGTCGCCAACAAGTTTTAGGAACTTGTAAACCGTTCACGAGGTGAAGGTTACACCCCTTAACGATCCAAGAGATCGTTAACTCCAATAGGTCTGGAGCCATGACTGGTAGTTCGGGGATGAAGGTACAAATCCAACCTAAAAGAGATTGAACCTGCCCTAATAATAGGCCTCTACTTTATTCATGTGCGCTTTCTGAGTAACATGCAATCAATAAGATTAACCCTAAACCTATTAATCTATGTTGGTTGAATATTAATGCACAACTAAATCTATTATTGGCGATCACTTGAATTATAATCATATTAACCCTAAACAAGATTATTAATTATCTTGTTAAACGTGATTACAAGTACCAATTCCGTTTAAACATAGATAAAAAGGTGTGATCAAGCAATAACAATAAATATAATCAAGCAACATAATAATCATAACAATTAAAACAATAATAGTCATCATAAATTATGTTCATGCTAAAAATAAAGCATAATAATAATAGCAATATCCTAGGCATGATACTAACAAGATTAATAAAAAATCCTAGCATGTCGCTAAACAATAAAGATTAAATCTTTAACCCTAACATGATACTAACAATCGTAAATATTAGGAAGAACATAAAAGGCATCATACTTTTAATCATACTTGATTTTAAAGTTACCTTAAACATGATACTAGGAATAAAAATAACAATCTAAGCATGATTTCTACATCATAATATCAATAAAAATCATTAAAGCACTTACTTGGATGGCTCGTACCTCTTTCTAATAGCAAAATACACACGTTAGTAACTTCAAGGAAAATATAAACCAAAGAATTAAATTAAATAATTAAACGAGAGATTTGGGACCAAACCCTAAGAAATTAAACCTTTCATGTCTAGGGCAAAGGCAACTTCGAATATGGCTAGGTGTATATAAGTCTTGCGAATGCGGAATTTTGTATTTGAGAGAAGCCTAGTTTAGAAAAGAGAGAGAGAGAGAGAGAGAGTAATCAAGAAAATCTTGATGAGAGTTGGTGGATGAAAACGGGGTTTTTAGGAAGCTATTTATACAGAAAATCATCCAAAAAGATAAAACATCAAAACAGAGTTCTGACGCGTAAAACGAGGTTAGCGCTAGGCGCCAAGCTTAGCGTCAGGCGCTAATGCAGGCGTTTGGCGCTAACTTAATTATTGACGCGTTTTCTTAAAATAAGATAGAAATTTCCGTATAGGAGGATAAAAACGTATTTTCCTCAAAAACATTCCTTTATTCTGATTAAAACTCTAAAAAGTCAACAAAAGTCAATTTATCAATGCTAATTGAATTAGGAATGAAAAGAACCTTCTAGAAGAATCTATAAGACTAAAATCATTCCTAATTGCATTAGGAATGATAAATCTATATTAGGCCCTCCTAAAGATCATTGTGCCGCATATGAGGCTCAAATCGGACCTACTTCTGTAATTTGGTCATAACTTCCTCAATATTCATCGTAATTGGGCTTATAATATATCGTTGGAAAGTTTTTTCAAGCCCTATCCAACCACACTACTATTGAACCCATATGATTGACCAAACAAACCGGATTTGCTGTTTTCTTAAAATAGGTTTTCAAAAACATTAAGAAAAGAAAAGAAAGTAAAACTATCCGCAACACTAAACTTTCAACACTTTCACTTCATTCGATTATGATTCGACGTGAAAGTTACTCATCACTGGATTTTGTTTTGGGGGTACACAAATGGGTGTCTACACCAACATATTCGAAAAAAGAGCTTCAAGGTTGGAGACAAGGTTTTGCTTTTCAACTCAAGGCTTCGTTTGTTTCCGGGTAAACTCAAGTCAAAGTGGTCGGGTCCTTTTGTGATATCAAAGACTACTCCTTATGGCTCCTTTGAGTTAGATGCGGATGGTAACAAGTTTATGGTTAATGGTCATCGTTTAAAGCATTACTTTTGTAAGGAAGAAGTTGGTGTCATCGAATGTATAATGCTTGAAGAATTTTCCTCATGGTCAAGCTAGTGACCTCATAAAGAAGCGCTTCTCGGGAAGCAACCCGAGTTTCTAACTCTTTTCTATTTTTTATATATATATTCTGATTTCACTTTTCGTTTTTTGAATTTGAATTTTATTTTTCCCCTTTTGGTTGATTGGTGTTTGGATGATGGAGTAAAGATTTTTCTATGTCAAAGATGAGAGAAAAAAGAAATTAAAGATTTGCTCTGCGCGACCCTGTGCGCGACTACTATGCGGGTGCACAGTGAAAAGTGTGCGGGCGCGCAGCCCTGTCAGAACCTGCACACTTTTGTTTGAAATTTAAGCTCGGAGTCATAAAGTCTGCGCGACCCTGTACATGACCTCTGTGAGGGCGCGCAGGGAAGGGTGTGCGGGTGCACAGCCCTATTAGAACCCGCACACTTTTGTTTAAAATTTGAGATTTGAGGCAGTGAGTCTGCACGACCTAGTGCGCGACCCTTGTGCGGACGCGCCGAGATGGGAAAATCGGGTTTTAAGTTCTTCTTCCCCATTTCACCCTCATACTTTCGCAAGCCCTATTTCATTCTCTCTTCTCTCTCCTCACAAACTCAAACCCTAACCCTTCAATTTCACCCATTTCTCAAAATTTCCATTGATTTTCCTTCAAATCCATCAAAATTTTTTACTCTACTCTCAAATTTACCCACTTTCTCTCTCCAAAATACCCAAAAATCCTCCATTTTTATGGTGTGCAAGCTTGGTTGAAGGTGGTATTCTTGGGGGTTCTTAGTGGTGTTCAAGCTTCTACTTAGTGGTATAACTCTAAATTTTGCTACTTTATTGCTTATTTTCACTTGTTTAAGCAAAAGTTTTAGTTATTAAACATGGTTTAGCTTGAGTGAGTTTCATTTAATTTTAATTTTCTTTGCTAAGGATTTGTTGGTTTTTAGTGTGATTTTGGAACATTGTTGTTAACATTGTTGATTTGGAAGCTATTTTCATGGAATTTAGTTGAGCAATTTTGTGTTAGTATTGATCATAATGGAACTATTTTCATGAAAATTGCTTATTATCATAATATATTGTGATTGAGTGTTTTGTTGTTGATTCTAGTTGTTTTTGGAGCTATATTTGTGTGGTTAGTTGTTGGTTTTTTGCAGATTGTTAAGGCTCGGGTTGTTGTTGTGTTTCAATTATTGGTTGAGTTTGAAGTGAGTTCTCTTTTGGTTTGGTTGTTTGTATTGCTTGAGGCCACAATGAACAAAAGGAAGAGTAGAAAGGAGCCCCGGTTAAGGGTTGAGGAGCCTAGTGCTCAAACTCAAGCTCAAGGACCGAATGTTCCCCCTCGATTGAAATTCTTTAACAAGCTCCATGCTACCTTCTTCAATGACCTTCAAGGACGAAAGCTAAATCCCACGAGGCACTATGATCAACGCTCCATGAGAGCTTTAGGGATTGACAGTGACATATGGTCACTCCTTGACAACTAAGGGATGAATGAGTTCATCAAGCATCAACATCGAACATATAAAGAGCCCACCTTCAAATTTTTGGCCTCATTTGAAAAAGAGCCTTATGGGAACAACGATTTCCAAATTTCCTTCCGACTATTCAACAACCAGCACACTATGACTCTTAGTGATCTCAATACATTATTAGATTTGAACCCCGAGGCAGACCTCCTTGCCCCTTCTTTGAGCCTATTCCCCGAGTACGATGTATTTTGATGGTGGCAAACGATTACTGATTTTGAAGAGTTCAACACTAGGTATTCGGTGGCCAACCAAATTATCCACCCTGTTCTCCGTATCCTTCACCGCATTTTAGGGCATGCGGTGTTTAGCAAGCAATACTTGAGTAAGCTCTCGCATGAAGAGCTCTTTTTTCTGTGGGTTGCTACTAGGGAGGAGTTGAGAGGGCGGCTTAACATGGGGTACTGGTTCGTCCTGTGGTGCAAGGCAATCAAGTCGGGTCACTAGATGGGAGAAATTTCCCTTGGTGGGATGATCATAAGGATTGCTAAGAATCTTAACTATGAACGCTTTTTCCCTGCATGCACTCAAGTTGGGGCCGACAAGGATTTATTCATTGACAAACAACAAATGAGAAGGTCGGGGTTCCTCCAAGGAACTTCAGATGCCAACAATTTTCATGCTTGGATTGTTGACCGCGAGCACCATTGTATCTTTCTTTACCCCAGCCGTACATCCTTGGAGTGGAATGCTATGAATGTATGGAAAATTCCGCAAGACAATGGTGTGTTACCCACTACTTTGGGTGTGGCAAGAAATATGGTAGTCGAACAGCAACAACAACAACAACAACAACAACAACAACAACATCAACAACAACAACAACAACAACAACAGCAACAACAACATCATCATCATCAACAACAACAACAACAACAACAACAACAACATAATCATCAATAACAGCAACAACATCAAGGCATGAGTAGCCTTGAACAACAAATGATGAGTATGCAACTTGCATTGGCATGCAAAGCTTGATGGAGAACCAACAGGGTATGTTTATGCAAACCCAAGCTCTCTATGGTCTGGTCGTGGATAGAGGTGAGGTCAACCCCCTGGTCAATTACCCCTATTGGCCGCCTCAACAAGGCCTGGTCCCTCAATGAAAGGGATCACAACCTACTTGGCCCTATTGGCAATGGCCCTCCTCCCAGGGCGTTTCCCAGGTAAACTACCGACGGAAACTGGGTACGATTATCGTGCACCGAGGGGGAGTGATTTTAGGGGTGACCCCAACTATCCATATGTCGACCCTAGCCACCCTTCCCCTTTTCAGCTTCCTGCCCCTTTCGACCCGTTGCCTCAATGACAACAAGACCTCTTTTGAGGTCACTATGGTTGGCCCCTGGGTTTCACCGGTGGTTGGGACCTACACGGCATCCCTCCGGACGGGTTCTCTTACGACCCCAAGTATGATGGGGATGATGACAAAGCTAGCCCTAGTGGCCACTAGCCCCCCTTGTTCTTTATTTCTTCCCTTTGCCCCCTCCCAATGTTTTAATTTGGCGCACCGCGGACGGTGCATTGTTTTAGTGTGGGGGGTGTAAGAAGCAAAGGGATGTTTTTTGGTAGTGTGGGGGGAAGACTTAGCATCATGCTAGTGTGGGGGGGGGACTCCATTGTAGGTGGTAGAGCTTGCATGGTTCGGTTGGCTTTATCATGTTTTAATGTTGATTTATCTTCTTGATTGTGATGATGATCTCTCTGGGTGATATTGATAAGCTTTTGCTAATGAATTTTCAAGTGTTTGTGTAGGTGATGCCGCTCCTAAGAAGGAAAATCTAAACTCCTGATAATCCAAATTTCCCTTAATCTAAATTTTTTTTTTTAGATAGTTTTATTTTATTTATATTTCTTCCTTATGTTTAAAGTTTTAGTTTCCTTTTTTGATTTGTAACTTTTTTATTTATTTTTTTATCTCAGTCGTTTCTTTTGTTTTGGCTCGCTTTTCAAGCTTGGAAATGGAGATGAAGGAAGTTAAAGGGAAACTCGAGCTCCCTCGGTGAGATTGTATAATGCATCTTGTCTTCATTTCAAGCGGCATTTGGTGAGACCTTTCCTCTCTTTTATTTTCTTTTTCTTTCTGTGTTTAGCTTAGGTTTAGCTTAGGATGAAGTTAAATGGTTTGAGGATGTTTGCTTTTGGTTTTATGGAACCAGGGATCGTTGATGTTGTTATCGAACGATCACTTGTATGACGATTGAGATTTAATTGGATTATATGCCTCGTGTTTGAACCTTTTTTATTTCTTCCTCTTTCTTTTGTTTTGTTTTCCCCTTTTTGTGTTACAAGCATAACTATCACAATTTGAAATGATTTTTGATTTGTAATTTGCTCACTCTTTTGGATTGGTTTGCCTCTCTTAACGATGTGTCTTTGAAAGCTTATCTTCCTAGTTGATGAGGGTTTACACGGTTTGAGAATGCTTAGGGTTGAATTAGACACATTGTAAGCTAAAGTAGCCCAGTTTAGAACTTTTGACGACGTTTGATTCTTCTATCCATGAATATTTGGACTTGTTTGAGGTTATGGCCAATAAGTTCTTTAAAAGTCAAAAGAAAACTCATAGCCTTTTGAGTGAGTTCATTGAGAATTCTTCATGGGAGAGAGATGATTTTGAAATGAATTTGCATCCATTCATGCATGATTTCGAGACTTTAGGCTTTAAGGAAGTTGAGGGAGTTGTTGTTCATCAATGTAGTGGAGGAGATTATATGGTTCCTCTTGGTAGATGGATGTTTGAGGGAGATGGTGATCATGAGTGTTCTTCTTTTGAGGATCCTATGATTGATTTTCATGCTCTTATTGGTGATTTGAGGCATGGTTGTGAGGAAGAGTTCATTTGCAAAACCATAGCCCATATTCCCTCCTCTCATGTCCCTTTTTCAAGCAATTTCAACCATATCCCCTACACTCCTATTTCCCCCCCTTCTTTTGTCAATGAGCCTATTGGGGACCCCCTTGTCTATGATGATTTGTGTTTGGCTCATTTGTCCCCAATTAAGGAAAAGGGTGATGTTGCCACCCAAAAATATTGTGAGGAGAGTTTGCCTTCTTCTTCTTTTTCCTTTTCTTATTTTGTTGAATTTTCTTTTTATTCTTCTTCTTTATCTTGGCATCTCTCTCCTCATAAGTGTGCAATAAGCTTGTTGCATGCCTTATTTTTGTCATGTGCACGCTTAATTTCTTATGAAATGTGTAGTAGTGTATTTGACAAGCTCTTGCGATCGTTGCAATACTATTTTACTAGAGCGGTCAAGCTTGGACCTTAAGCAAGCCCTTCTCGAGAAGTAACCGGTGTTTTATTGCTTTCATTTTCTTTTCTTTTTAGAATAGATTTTCTCTCATGGAAATGTTTGTGTTCCTTTTGTTAGGTACATGACCTGATATACTTTGGTGCATCGATTTGGATTAAGAATCAGGGAAGTTTGACTTCTATTTTTGCTAGCATATGGAAGGCAAGGTTCAATTCTTGGGGAAATTAGCTTTGAAAGGTTTATTTGGGTCATTTATGGGCATTTACCCCCACCTAATATCCGGTAATATCTTTCCTTGCTCTTTCTCAGGTGGATGATGACTTGTTGGTTTGTTGGATTGATCTCCTTGTTTTCCCCTCCCACGGATTATTTGATATATGTTTGAATGTATTGTCTCATTCAAGCTTGGGGGAGGGTGTTCTATCATGTTTGATGGGATGTGTATTCATATATGCCACGCACATTTTTATATGCATTTCTATGTTCTATATTTTGAAAAACTCCAAAAATATTTTTGTTTCTATCAAGGCATATTTGCAATGTATCTTTATTTTGTTCTTGCTTTGGACATAATAATTTTAGACTTGTGTAGTTGAATGCTTTTCTTCTTAAATGGTAACGGTGTGCACGGTTTGAGAGTATGTTTGGTTGATTCTAGGATAGAGTATGCTAAGTTAGTCGTTTAGAACTATTGGGACCTTGAAACCGGATTCTATTTGTTTTTGAAATTTTGAAATTGCTCCCTTTTGGTGAATTTGAAGCTTTTAGTGAGTTTTTGCTACAACCTTGTGAGGTTTCATGATTTTCAAGCCTTCTACAATTACATGCATAAGCGGCATAGATCCTTGACTATTGCGGACTTAATCTTGAATCTTGACTCACAATTCTCAAACACGAGACCGAACCATCTTGAGAGGAAAAAGGCATCTTTTCGGGGTGGTAATTTTTCTTTATCTAGGTTTAATCTTCTTTATATTAGTTCATTGGGTTTACATTTGCCTTCTTGCTAACCATTTAAGCCTTTTCCCTTCTTGCTAACAATTGCTTTATATATGCATTACAAGAAAAAAAAAAGGTGAAAATGAGAAAAATGAAAAATATATTGACGTGAATTATTCTCCCTTTCTAGGCATTAAGGACAATGCTTCATTTAAGCTTGGGGGAGAACCGTTTACGCTTTTTGTATATATGTTTGTGAGTATAGCTTTGAATAAGCTTGGGGGTGTTAGTTTGTTTTTGTTTGGTGACTATTTGATTGTGATTCTAAGAAAAGGCCCGTTCTTTGCTTCACTATTAGGAATACTACCAAATTTTAAAAATTTTTGCCTAATCTCAACCTTTTGCCCTTACGTTACAACCATTGGGAAAGACCTTTCAACCTAGAGGTTGAGTCACATATCGGGGGAGGGCATTATGAGTTAAAGCCTAAGGAAAAGGAATTTAAAGTCAAGATGTCAAGAAACCTCTAATCTACTTGTTTTTCCAGTTCCTTCGAGGAACTATAGAAACACTCACTAAAAGTATATTTAAAGCTAATTGGGAGAATATGCTAAGATGTTTTGAGATGAAAGTGAATTGAGTTTCTTTAGTTCTCTATGCTTAGCATATCCTATGTTTCAATCAACCTTAGATATCTTAGAACGTGCACTCCCTTACTTGTTTAGAAAGACTTGAATTCATTTATGCTTGTACATTTGAAAAATCCTCTCGTGAACATTTGTTTGCTTTTCTTGTATTTCGGTTTCTTCTTCATGCTTTGCCTTGTTTGTATTATTACGAGAGTTATAGGTTAATCTCTTAGGAAACCTTTACGAGAGCATCACTCGTACTCTAGGGCGATCTAGGGGTAAATGGCTTGTCTTTAGTTGCTTAAATTGACCGTGATTCATAAGAAAGTGAGTTAGTGTATATTCTTGTCTTTTCTCTTTTTCTTTTGTTTGTTTGAATAAGCTCATAATTTCTCCCTTGGTTTTGTTTTTCTCGAGGATGAACAAAAGGTAAGCTTGTGGGTATTTGATGGGTGTAATAAATGGCACCCATTTGATGAGCATTTAGGTTGTTTTCACCTTCTTTTCATAGCTTTCCTTCTTATTAAATGCATAATTTTATGCTTTTGTTCTAAGTTTTACCTTTTCACTCTCATTTTATAGCTTTTGTGCTTTTGGTTGGTTTTTCTACTCTTTTCTCCTTTATTAGTTCTATTTTCGTGGTTTTAGGTATTTTACAGGGTCCGGGTCTTGATATTGGTGATTTGCTAAGGTGAAGATGATTTTGGAGAAAGCTCATGACAATTGGAAAGCTTAAGATGCAAGGAAGTGGATTCTCCAAGTTTTATCTCTTGCGCTTTCAAGTCATGCTCTCACGAAGATGGGGTGTTGAACCCACAATCAAGTGCTTTTAGGACTGCCTCTCTTCATGTTCATCATCATCATGTTGTGCGTTCATTCGAAGACCTTACTGAATGCACGAAGCCGCGAAAAAGTCAAAGAAACCTTGATCAGCGCGGACGCGCAAGCCACGGGCGTAGGCGGGCAGCACCTATGCGCGCGCGGGCGCGCCACCCCTGCTCGCGCGGCCGCGCCTCTCTAGGTACTTCCTTGCTTGGTTTTTGTTCGCGCCTCCTATATATATCTTTGTAACCCGATTTTTGGGTAAGAAAGTTTTTATAGCAAGTTTCATTTTAGATTTTGATCATATTCGCTTAGTTGAGAGCTTCTCTCTCTAGTTTTAGGGTTAGCTTAGGAGTAGATTTTGGAGAGAAGTGAGGAATTTTAATGGTGATTGAGACATTGAAGATTCAATGGTGACATTTGTGTTGAATATCTTCTCCATTATCAATGAGCATTCCTAACTCTATCTCATTTTGTTGCTTTATTTATATTCTTGTTAGTTTGGATTAATTTTGATGTTTGATGTTTTATTAGTGTAGTTATTCTTCATATATTGTTAATTCTGGTTTTCTTTAGTTGTTTGTGATTAGATGATGATGTTTGAGTAGTTGTTTGCTAGGAATTGGGTGAACTTTGATGATTGATTGATTATGCTTAATTTGGGGATTGTGTTGATTAATTGTTGAGATTAAAGTGATTAATGGAAGTTTGCATGTGCGTAATTTTATTAGGCCTTGATAATTATGCTAGATTGCATTGTCAGTCTACATTGATACGGACCATTGATTTGTAACTTACAATTGTCGATTGAGCCTGATTAGTGATGCTCATAGTTAGAGTCCCTCGGAGTTGGCGCTAGTTTGACCTCTAGGAGATATCTTGTTGACTCTTTTGATTTAGCTTGCCATTAGTCTTCACAACCATTGACTTGCATGTATTTCTGAGTTATAATTGTCATGATTACTTGTTGATCCCCGTTCCTAGTGCTTTATTTGTTTGGTTTCTTTGTTTGGTAGCTGGTTCGACCTAGCTTAGGAGCATAATTAAGAGCGCTTAAATATTACCGTTCCTTTGGGTTCGACCTTTGACTTGCCTCTATACTTGTATATAGGTTTGTTAAGTGTTTATAAATTTTGTTTGACCGAGGGTGGATTAGTTTCAACGACCTAGTTCCACCCCTCGTCACATCTCCATCCAACTCATTTCAATTACTGCAATTGTCATGAACCGGAGTCTGAAGAACAAACCAAGCACAAAAATTCAGAATAAATTGAAAATGTAATAAATCTAAGCATAATTTGGAGTACAAAATCAAAAACAAAATCTAAACAATAGATATAAACAGGAGTCTTATTTTTTTTTAAAAAAAAGTTCAGATTATATAAGAAATTGAACAAAAATAAACAAGGAACAGTAAATAAATACTAAGATGAAACGAGAATCGAATTGGAAATGGGTACTCATACAAATTCTAAATGCAAGTAAAAATATTTCAAAAAAAAAAAATCACCAGCTATTCTCATCAAAACAAAGCGGTCTCAACCGTGGATTCGACAAGGAATAGAAATACGAACCAGTAGCACCACCCATATGCGTCGGCAGAAAGTAGTGAATGAAAGAAAAGGGTCCTGAAGTTGACGATCATCTTCCCATTGTAAAGCCATTAACAAAGTGCAAGCTCAGGGAGAGGTGATTCCTCCATCTTTTTTGGTTAATAATTTACAAAAAAATAATGGAGAAAATAGATGAAATTTAACATATAAGAGGATAGAAAAAAGAAAAAAAAAAAAAAAAAAAAAAAAAAAAAAAGAGTTGATGAAGGGGGGAAGAGTAGCATTTCTGAAAGTATGAGACTATGAGGTATGGCCTACGGGAAACTTCAGAGAAACTATGGAGTTCGTTAATTTTAATGTGAGGAATTCCAAATTGAGTTTGACTAAAAAAAATAATAAATAAAGGAATGTAAGAGACCCATTTAATTGGATAACGGTCTCTTATATTTTTCTAGTTTTTTTTCAAGTAAGATAAGTGGCCCTTGTGCACATAACATACCTGTATAAATGACAACCAGTCTCTTATATCGTTATATATTTTCTATCCACCAAAAATAGTGGGCCCTCATGCACATAAGAGACCTGATATCATAATTATAAGATCTCTTACTTCAATCAGACCTGTTGATTGAGAAAACATATCTTTAGTTTGGTGTATTTTTTCCAAGTTTTGTAGTAACGAATTTTATAGTTGCTTTTTGAGTCTTTTGTAACAATTTAGGTCGCAATTGCATAAGTTGTCCATTTTACACTATACTATGCTTTGTTTGTGTTTTCTTGATGTTTCAGGTAATGTTTTAAATTTTTTGAACGCTTTCGAAGTAGTTTTAGAAGAATCAGACAATGGAAGGATGAAAATTAAAGTGGATAAATTGAGATCATTCAATGAAAGATATGTGTTTGTGGAAGCTTAAGTTGAGATTTATATGCATGAGGAATGATAATAGCATCCTTATTGGTTGCTATGCACCTTTCAGAATCAAATTTGAGTCAGAAACAAAGTTAAACGATGTTTTACAAAGTGGCAAAACTGACCCTTGTTCACTCTTTTGATCATAACTTTAGTTCTACAGATTGGATTGAAGCGATTCAAATTGCATTGGAAACTAGACTTGACGATTCTTCCAACTATAGGTCACACACACCTACTCACATCCTGGAAATTGATAGAAAATGTGGTTCCAGTTCCAAAGAACGATGGAAGGGTCAGGATGTGTGTTGATTACAGGGACCTCAATAAGGCAAGCCCGAGAGATGGGTTACCTCTACCTCACATTGACATTCTAACCGATAACACAGCAAACTACACACTCCTATCACTCATGGACGTCTACGCCAGATATAATCAAGTATTAATGGCCGAGGAAGACATGGAGAAAACCACATTCATCACGCAATGGGGTACATATTGTTACACGGTAATGCCATTCGGGTTGAAAAACGCGGGTGCCACCTACCAAAGAGCGGCCACATCATTTTTACATGATATGATGCACAAAGAAGAGGTGGAGGTCTATGTTGATGATATGATCGTCAAGTCAAATGATCGCCCAGGCCACATCACTTCACTTCGGAAGTTCTTTGAAAGACTCCGCAAGTACAACATGAGATTAAATCCAGCAAAATGTGCATTTGGAATCACGTCAGGCAAACTACTTGGATATGTGATTAGTTCTCGAGAGATTGAAATAGATCCCACAAAAGTCAAAGATATCATGGCCATGCCACCACCCAAGAATGAGAAAGAAATTCGAGGCTTCGTTGGAAGGCTGCAGTATATAAGTAGGTTCATATCAAAACTCAAGGCGATATGTGAACCTATATTCAAGAATCTTAAGAAAAATGTCCCAGTCACATGGGATGATGATTGCCAAAAAGCTTTCGAAAAAATCAAAGAGTACCTGGCAAACCCACCCATGCTAGCGCCAGCAATGCCTGACTTTCCTCTTCAACTCTACCTTACGGTCACAAGAGAAACGATGGGGGAAATGCTAGCACAAGAGATCAAAAGCAAGGAGAATGCAATTTAATATTTGAGCAAGAAGCTTCAAGGATATGAGACATGATACACACCACTTGAAAAGTTGTGTCTCGCACTTGTGTGGGCCTTACAGAAATTAAGACATTACATGCTCACTCATACAGTGCATGTCGTGTCTAAGATGGATCCTCTCAAGTACTTATTTAATAAAGCAACACTCAATGGTAGATTATCAAGGTGGATAGTCAACCTTGCTCAGTTTGACTAAAATTTGTACCACAAAAAGCCATCAAAGGTTTTGCGGTTTCTGACTTCTTAGCAGATTTTCCGCTAGAAAAAGTTGAGAAAGAATAAGATGAGTATGATTTCCCTGACGAAGATTTACTCATGACCAAAGATGATAGCTGGACGCTCTATTTTGACAGAGCTTCAAACAAAAAAGGTTGTGGTTTAGGGGTCTTGCTCATATAACCCAATGAAGAGCATATCACAATTTCCATGAAGCTCGACTTTTATGTCACTAACAATGCCGCAGGTACGAGGCATGCATCTTGAGATTAGAAACAGTTGTGGCCTTTGGAATGAAGAAGCTCACAATCTACGGTGATTCATCACTAATCATTAACCAGATCTCCATGAGATGGAAGAAGAGAAGTGAAAGTCTCTTTACGTATCAAGCTCATCTAGAAACTCTCACAGAGCAACTAGATGAATTGGAATATACGTACTTGCCAAGAGAAGAAAACCAGTTTGCCGACGCACTAGCTAAACTAGCATCAATTGTGCGAATTCCAACAGACACAATCAGAATGCCATTGACCATAGAAAGAAGATAGGAACCGGCTTATGTGCACGCACTTGATGATGAACAAGAATCATAAGAATAAAATGAAGAGCCATGGTATACAAATATCTTTGACTACGTGACCAAGGGAGAATACCCTCCTAACACTGCTAAAGGGCACGCCGTGCTATGAGGATCCTGGCCTCACAGTTGCTCATCAGGGGAGAACTCCACAAGAGGACTGCATTAGGGAGAAATCTCTTATGCATAGCTAAGAAAGTAGCACACAAAACCATGGAAAACCTCCATGCCAGCATATGTGGAACGCATATGAATGCTAAGATATTAGTCTAAAATATTCAACGACAAGGTTATTATTGGACTACTATGGAGAGAGATTGTCATGAATACGTCAAGAAATGTATGAAGTGTCAAGTCTACGCAAATTTACAGCACGTTCCACCTTCACTTCTCTACACATATACTTCTCCATGGCCTTTCTTTACTTAGGGTATCGACATCATTAGAAAGATAACGCCACCAGGACAAGGGGAGCATGAATTCATCCTCGTATGCTAAGTTAATAGCAAAACATGTAGCTCGATTCATTGATAAAAATATCATATGCCGCTATAGGGTACCTCATGAGATGATCAGTGACAATGGAACGCATTTCCAAGCCGAGTGCGCAGAATTATTAAAGAAATATCATATCAAGCATCACATATCATCACCCTACATGCCAAAAACAAATGGTGTGGCCGAATCATCCAACAAGAATGTAAAAACTATCATCGAAAAGATGACGGAAAATTACAAGGATTGGCCAAGTAAGCTACATTTCGCCCTTTGGGGTTATCGAACCTCTGTTCGTACGTCAACGAGGGCTACCCCTTTTTCTTTGGTCTTTGGAGTGGAAGTCGTACAACCAATAGAGCTCAAAATCCCTTCTCTCCGAATCGTATTGGAAAGCCAACTAGATGAAGTCGGCTGGATTAGAGCAAGATATGATGAACTAGTCTTACTTGACGAAAAACGCTTGGCAGCTTTGCATCATGTCTAAACCTACCAACAACGTATGGCACAACATTTCAATATGAATGTCAAGACTAGGAACATCAAGGAAGGTGACTTGGTGCTAAAGGCACTTCGCAAAAATGTGTTGGATACAAGAGGAAAATTTAGACCAAATTGGTCAGGTTCGTACATTGTTAAATACATTTTGCCTGGCGGAGTGGCACAATTGGTAGACATGGACGGTAACGGTTTCCACAATTTAACTCAAGAAATTTTATGCCTAGTTGCATGGGTTCATGATCCCGATAGAGCTACGTTTGGCCTGATTCCTTTTTAAGGATACGTAGGCAACCCCTCAAGGCCCGGCCACTTTAAAAAATAAAATCCTTCCCTCGTCGATCAAGTACATGCGCCAGTTCAGCATTGCGCCATGACAAAATGGAGCTAAAATAAAGAAAATCAGACATTGCGCCAGTTCAACATCCACCGTGCCACGTCAGCATACACCGCCACATGGCAGCGAACCCCGTGGCACGATGCTCAAAAAAAATAAAAAAAAATTTCCGCGCAACGGAAAGTTTCACCGTGTCACGGCAGTTTCCACCGTGGCACAGTGGAATTGCAGCAAAAAAAAAATTTGTCGCGCCACGGGGAGTTTCACCGTGGCACAGTGGAATTCAAAAAAAAAATAGTATGTGGTGAATTGTTCCGTGGCGCAGTAAAACTGGACTTCGCCAATTCTGTTATTTGTTCGACGTTTGTTATTATTATTCCATTGTGTCCGACTTCTTGACTCGAATATATATAAAAAAATAATAAAAAAAAAAAGTCATTGTAATATTTATTTAAGGTAAAAATAAATATGCTATTATTATTGAAATAAATGTGACTACAATTATTGGCATCATTCGCCTTATTTTAAAAATAAAAATTATAAATCATATAAGCAAAGCAATATTGATCTAATCCCTCTTCACTTTAGGAACCTTCTTCTCTTTTTCAACTAGGTCGGCCTTCACCATTAATGTCCTTTGTAGCCCGAACCGTCACACCCCTAATCGAACTTTCACCCCTTTCACCTTTCTTAGAATTTTTTGATTGCTTCTCTCTATAAACCATCTTCTCCTTACCCTTTCCTTTCACATAATTCTTCTTTTTAGGCATTATAAGAGTCTTAAACTCAATTCCTTGCATTCTCGGACCTAGAAGGTCTTTAGGAGGCGCCTTCTTACTTCCAAGACGTCCCTTCACATCAAAGTTGTGTGATCCGACTCGATCCCTTCTACTTCTAGGATTCAACCATGCCTTGTATGCACTAGATAAGGGAGGAAGAGCTTGGTTACTTGCAAAAACGTTCCACAAAGGTCTTCCAATCCAATAAGCCTCGTACTTGTGAACGTTACTTTCATGGAATGATACTTCACAAGGACTATCGTTATAGCGTGGAACTACTTGTTCAAGTCCATATTGTCACATCAATCGAGAAGGACAATAAAAAGTCAGCTTTGAAATACTTGGAACGCGACCATACGGAGTATCATTCGTGCTAACCATCCTATTAAGCCTCCACCAAGGCACCACCCACCGAATGAAAAATTCTCTCTTTGCAAAGAAATTCATCCAATCATCATATGACATGTTCGCAGAGTAATTCTTCTTTCTGCGGACTAGATCATTGGGACCATATTTTTCAATATCGTCGGGGGCTTCAAAAAGTTCTAAACGCTCCATCAACCAAATCTGCAAAATAAAAAAAAAATCAATCGAAAAAAAAAATTGCAGAAAACCACTGTGACACGGCAGAATGCACCGTGACACAGTGCTTGTTTTGTGTCACGGGGGCTACTCAGAACGCGTTTTTACCTGCAACGGTACTAGAGAACCCTTCTTGACAACTTTCCGGTCAGCTTTTGCTTCGTCAATGCCGAGCAAAGTTTCTCCAAGGCACGTAAGCATAGGGGATCTCCTAGATTCAACATGTTCAAGCACAGACACTAAACAAGCATGTCCTACCCTACCGTTTACAAAAAAAAGCTTTCTAAACATGCAAAAAATATAAGGCCTTCTACGGTATACATGATAAGACTTAGAGACAGGGCGATTGAAATACAAATTTGCAAGTTTTTCTAAATCTGCCTCATTACCACACAAAATTTTATTTAACTCTGGATCTATCAGATTCAGTTGGCGTTCAAAGTCTTGGTAATAATACTCACGTAGGGTAGGCATGGCAATGAGATTTCTGGCAGGAGACCCAAAGATGGCACTGAATTCCTCCGGCAGGGGACAGATTTCATCGTAATCAAATTTAAAACAATGTGTTTCTGGACTCTAATAGTCTAAATCTGCCCTAAAAAAATCATGTTCAATTGCTACATGTCTCAAGGCTAATAAGCCTCTGACATGAAATAATTCCAACTCTCTTTTGTCAGCATTGGTCAAAGAATAAGACCAGTCGCACAATGTATTATCAAAATTCTGAGACATTATTACTGAAATATGAAATTCTAATTATTTTATATTTCGTAATTATGCATATCACGAATATACTGGTCCTATTTTATAGCAAAAACGCTTAAAAATACTCAAAATCTATCTTTCTATATGTGCAAACTACACCATTGCAGAATACACGCACCGTGACACGGGAATTTCCACCATGTCACGGGAAATAATGTCGCGACACGGTAGTCTTTGCCGTGACACGGTGTACAGTGATGTGTCGCGGTGCCCACACGTTTTCTTTTTTTTATCCGGATTTTTAATGTTTTATCTTCACCGTTTATCATCTAATTTCGTTTTTCGAGAGTTTCATTCCTAATAAAATTCTCAATTTAATTTATTTTTTATTCTGTTATTATTTTTTTATGTTTTATTTTTTTTATTATTTATCTTTATTATTTTTTATTATTTATTATTTCTTTATTCTTATTTCTATTTTTATTTTTATTTTTTATTTTTATTTTTTATTTTCCTTTTTCTTTTGGGAAGTTGTAAAACTTGTCCCATTTCCATGTTTATTTTTAGTTTTCTTTTTTTATTTTGGAGGAGTTGTAAAACTTGTCCCATTTTCTTTTTTTTTTTTCTTTTTTTTCTTTTGGGGAAGGTCGGTACCCTTCACTTACGTTTTTTTTTTACGTCTTTAATAAATACACAATCACACACAATGAGTCTCAAGCACACACTAATAAATGAATAAACTGTGAATAATGTACAATGCAAATCATGATGCATAAAAGTGTCAAATGTCATCAACCAAAGTACAAAATAAAAACCCTCAATCAAAAATCTGTAGAACTAGAAGAGTGAGGATCAGTGTCATCTCCAACCTGTGAATACGGGAACGATGAACCAAAGAGTCCCTCCATCATCCCGATACGAGGAGTAAAATCCCTACTAGTCCATATAGCACCAGTAGCAAACAAACTAAAAGCAAGACTCGTCCAACTCGCAAACGGCATAGACTGACCTCAAAAGGTAGGGAGCGTCGGTGGAGGCATCGTCCCAGACACTGGAACTGAAAACAAGCCGGGCACCGGTGGAGGAAGCGCCCCAGATAATGGAACTGAGTATAATCCCTGATCCACAGGAGTAATGACTGCCCTAAACTCAGGCTGTGAAGGCTATAAAGATGAAGGTTGCTGCCACTGACCCTGAAAGTGCTTGAATGGCTGAGAAGGTTGAGGCTGCTGCCACTGAGCCTCCAGATACGGCCAAGAAAGCTGAGGCTGCTGCTAAGACTGGGAATGCCGACGAACCTTAAGAGATCGTCTGCCACAACTAGGCTTCCCCTCGTCCGAGCCTCTATGCGTCTGTTCTGGCCCGTGGCTTTGACATGGATGAGACATCACCTGAGCAGCAAGTGCGAATTTCATTTTGATTCTCATTTCAGTGACTCTTTCTCCTTATAGGAGTTCACGTGCGCTCGTTTGCTACCTTCTTTCTTTGGTTAGGATCGGCGAGATAGGATCCTTTAGTTGGGCCAGCCTTGGATATGCCGATCTTCTCTTGTTGCTACGTCATGGCTATAGGCAGCTGAATGACCAGGCGCCTATCACTGTCTACGATATATGGAGAGTTGTGGAGGTGACGATCTTTCTTCTTCTTGTTTTGTTTTAATCTGTTTAACTCATGTGCTTAGAGACTACTTTTCATTGCTGCTATGGTTCTATGAGTACTTTTCGGGATTGGCCCCTCGACGGCGTCATGGAGCGGTCCATGATTTCCCTGTCAGAGCTAGCTGGCGTGACCGAGGCGAGTCACGAGAGGAGTCCGTCCCTATGCTGCGAGGGCTGAAACGCCGAGGCACCTTTTCTGTTGCTGTAAGAATTGATTTTGCATCCTGTTATTCTCTACCTTGACGTTATTTTTAGCGTTTTATTGCAACTTTTTATGGCTTTCAGGTTGCTGTTGATATCCAGTATCGGCCTTGGGCTGGGATGACTGATCTTCCCGAGGGTTTGCAGCTTTCGGCGTACCGTACTGTTTTTGTTGGTACTGGATGCTTTGTTTGGTATCTTGGGGAGCGTGTTTTTCGTCAGCACAGTGAAGATAGCTTTGTGGTGCCCTTGCCTCCACCAAAGTCGATGCTGGACTCACGTTTTCTTAGGGAGTTGATAAACAGGGGAGAGCGCTACACTTTTTCTTGGCAGGAGCTTGTGCGTATGGAGGGCAATTATTCGCAAGACTTGATTTCTTCTTTGGTCCTCCCCCTCGTCTTCCCGAGGAATGATTTCTTTTGAGAATTTTGTCGTTAGTGTCTGTTAAACCATCGAATACCTGATTATTCGATCGTGTTTTAAGACGACTGTTCGCCGTGTGGGGAAGATTGAGGTCCTGCCTCAATCTTTCCGTTACCCAGGGTCGATCAATAAACATTTGGCGCAGTCTGTGGAGAAAGTACCTCAAAGATGGCTTCACAAGACCTACATGTACCGCCTCTAGAGACCAATCAGCCTCTTGAAAATGTGGAAGTCCAGTCGGACCATGACTCTTGTGACGATGGAGACATCGAAACCTATCTGTCCCACGATGGGTCATTCATTCCTAAGCGCATCCACTATAAGGACGGGCGGGAGCGCAATGCTGACAAGGCGAGTACAAGCAAGCCCCCTTGAGAGACAAGAAAGCCCTCAAGGCAGCCGACTAATCCATCTCAGGCCATAGGATCAATCCCAGTCACCCAATATGACCTTATGAAATTCATGAGCAGCTTCAAGGGTGAAATCAAACACTTAATCACCAAGCGGGCGGCTGCTTTTAAGAAGGATCAGTCGGCCAAAAAACCAGCTCAAGCTGAAAAGTAGAAATCGGTCAGGGACCGTTAGTTGACTCCTCATCCTGCTCTAAAGGAGAAGGTTGTGCCTTATATCGACCTCTCAAGACTCCATTTCCTAGAAACGGTAACAAGAAAGGTGGTCTGGCATGTACAGCCAGACGGTAGCAAAAAGACATTCACTGATGCTCGACATTACATCGAGCAAAAGAGGAACCAACAGTTGTATGAGTCAGCATCCACGTCAACTTATCATGATAGCTTAAAGAATACCTCGGCAAGGAATTCTAAATCTGTGCATGTGACTCCGTCAAGCGGCCCTCTCGTCCAGTTGGAACCCCATGGGATCAATTTGGCGTAGTATATGGCATAGCCATTATATAGGTTGCCTCCTTTTCCTTACATCCAGCCTGCCTTCTTGGGAGGACGGGCAGCCTATAACTACCAGCCTATAGACTGGTAGATTTGACTAGAAAACCTTGGAGAACAACCCTTTGCGTTTCTCTAGGGAAATAGCTGAGGCCGAGCAGCCGACCAAGGTTAAAATGTGTTGGTTAAGACCTATGATGGTACCACCAACCCAAAAGACCACCTTCTGGCATACACCCATCTCATGTACCTACAAGGGTTGATGATGCAGCATAGTATCGTTGCTTTCTAGCTACCCTGAAGGGCATAGGCCAACAGTGGTTCGGAAACCTACCAGCTAGTTGTATTAACAACTTCAAGACGATTGCGTTCTTGTTTTCTTCCAACTTCTCTATGAACATCCCTGTAAAGAAAACGAGCCTCAATCTAGGTAATGTGCAATAGGGAGATAGAGAAGGGTTGCTCTCCTACGTCAGGTGGTTCAATCTGGAGAGAATCTAGATTGAAGGACTGTCTGACGAGGTAGGTTATACAGAATTTTTCAAGGGTCTAAAGGACGGGTCGACCTTCAAATTCAAAATCGTCCGCAAGAAAATCTTCACCCTCCAAGGAGCCCTGATGGAGGTGGAAGCCTACATACAGGCGACCGAACACTGCTCCTATAATAAGCAGTCGAACTCCAAAAATTCTGACACACAGAAGGAGAGTCGGCCTACTTAGCCGTCTCTAACACTTGAAGAGAGAAAAAAGAAAAGAAGGGATCTAGGCAGTTGATAACTCCGATCAGCCGGCCCAGAAGAAGAAAAAAGAGTGAAAATCGTACATTTCAAGGTACAAGTTCCACAAAAACAATTACTCCATCCTCATGGAGATAAAGGATCAGCTGACTCTTGAGAAGCCAACTCCAATGAAAGGTTTCGTTGAAAATCAGAACAAAAATAAGCACTGCCCTTACCATGAGGATGTCGGCCATGACACCTACAACTGCTTCAACCTCTAATGAATGCTTGACCGTCTGGCTGACAAAGGGGTGTTCCAAGGCGAATTGGGGGCAATCTAGAAAAAAGACTCCCAGCCTATGGATAGTTCCAAAATCGATGAATTGAAGAGCCGGTCTACACAATAGTAGGCGGATTCGCCGGTGGTGGCCCGACCATGCGGTTCACCAAGAACCATCTCAAAAATATGGTCCACTCTGTAAAAGAGGGACAAGTAGCTAGCACATCCGCCTTCCCCGAAGTCATCATCATTGAGAAAGATAGAGGAAAAGTCCATCGGCCGCATTATGACCTGTAGACACCCATTTGTGTCTCCCCAAAACCAAACCCAGTGATGAGTGCCTTTCACATCGAATCATAATCGAATGAAACAAAAGTGTGGAAAGGTCTAGTGTTGCGGAAAGTTTTATTTTCTCTTCTCTCTGTTTTTTAAAACTTTATTTTTAAGAAAACAGCCAATCCAGTTTGGTTGGTCCATAATATGGGTCCAATAGTGGTATAGTTGGATGGGGCTTGCAAAGACCTTTCCAACGATATATTATAAGCCCAATTCCGATGAATATTGAGGAATTTATGGCCAATTTACTAAAATGGGCCCGGTTTGAGTTTTAAGTACGGCCCTATGATCTAGGAGAGGGCCTAATATAGTTTATCATTCCTAATGTAATTAGGAAAGGTTTTTGTCTTCTAGAACATTCTAGAAGGTTTTATCATTCTTAATTCAATTAGGACTCTTCAGAGTTTTAATCAGATCAAATAGCATTTTCGATTGAAATTATATTATTTTATCTTCCAGTACGGTAAAATTATCAGATTTTCGAAAACGCATTAAAATCCGGTTTGACGTCCAACCCCAGGCCTTGGCGCCTGGAATCAGGATTAGCGTCAGACGCCAGCATTGGCGCCTGGCGCTAGCCACTGGTCCTGGCGCCAATGAGTCAGGGCTGGCGCCAAGGTGTTTCTTTGGTCTTCAGACTCTGTTTTGATAAATTATCTTTTTTGGATGATTTTTTCTATAAATATCGTATTAAAAACTCCATTTTCAAGGATCTACTCTCTAAAAAACAATAACGATTCACCAACAATCATGATTTACAATATTCATTCACCAAGAATCATTAATTCTCTTCTTCATTCATCTACTCTCTCAATCATTCACAAATCAGTCAAATAATTCTTTTCATTCATCTCATTCATCAATTTTCATTAATATTCATTCTTTAAAATTCTTTTCTTCAATTCTTTTTTGCTTTCAAATACAAAATTCCGCATTCACAAGATCTTGATACACCTAGCCATATTCGAAGTTGCCTTCGCCCTAGACGTGAAAGGTTTAATTTCTGAGGGTTTGGTCCCAAATCTCTATTTCAATTATTTAATTTAATTGCTTTGATTATTATTTTCCTTGAAGTTACTAACGTGTGTATTTTGTAATTAGAAAGAGGTACGAGGCATCCACGTAAGTACTTTAATTGGTTTTAATTGATTTATGATGTAGAAATCATGCTTAGGTTGTTATTATGATTCCTAATGTAGGGCGTTTTGATCTTCCTAGTATGATGTCTAGGGTAACTTTAATATTAAGTATGATTAAGAGTACGATGCTTCCTATATTCTTCCTAATATTTATGATTGTTAGTATCATGTTAGGGCTAGAGATTTGATTTTTATTGCTTAGTGACATGCTAGGGTTTGTTATTAATCTTGTTAGTATCATGCCTAGGAGCTTGCTATGCCTTAACATGATTATTATAATTATGATTGATGAATTATTATTATTATTGTTAATAATATTTATTATGTTGCTTGATACATATTTATTATATTGTTATTGCTTGATCACCTTTTATGCATGTTAAAGGGAATTTGTACTTGCAACCACGCTTAATAAGATATTAATAATCTTGTTAGGGTTAATGTGATTATAAATTCAAGTGATCGCCAATAATAGATTTATTTGTGCATTAAATTCAACCAACATAGATTAAATAGGTTTAGGGTTAATCCTATTGATTGTATGTTAGTCAGAAAGCGCACATGAATACGAGCAGAATAAAGTAGAGGCCTATTATTAGGGAAGGTTCAATCTCTTTTAGGTTGGATTTGTACCATCATCCCCGAACCCTTATTTGGTTCATGACCTTATGGAGTTGACGATCTCTTGGATCGTTAAGGGGTGTAACCTTCACCTCGTGAATTGTTTACAAGTTCCTTACAAACTTGTTGGCGACTCTTTTGCTCTATCTTCTTCCCTTTTGGATGCCACTGTACTTTAGTGTATGATCACAGTGGGGTTCAAGCTAGTGGGATTTAAAGGCTTGAAATTATTCCCTACATGACCCTATTGTCATAGAATGCAAAGTGGCCAACCAAAAGGTTGGCCGCATCTTGATCGACACAAGAAGCTCCTCAGACATCATCAGTCACAAATGTCTATCCAACCTCAAATACAGGCTAGATAGCATGCAGGATGTATCTCATCCCCTTGTTGGGTTTGGGGAGGAGTTGTGCACCCAGTCAGACAGATAGACCTGCCTGTTTGCCTGGGAGAGAAGGGAAGCGGTCCGCTCATGACCATCTGGTTTTTTGTGGTCGAAGAGCTTATCGCCTACAATCTCATTCTTGGCCGACCCACTCTTAATGAGTGCAAGGCTGATGAGTGTCATAAATGGCACCCATTTGATGAGCATTTATGTTGTTTTCACCTTCTTTTCATGGCTTTCATCCTTAATTAATGCTTAGTTTTATTCTTTTGCTCTTGGTTTTACCTTTTCTCTCTTATTTTGTGGTTTTGTGCATTTTAATGGTTTTTATAGTCTTTTCTCCTTCATTTTCTTTCTTTTCGTGGTTGTAGGTATTGTACGAGGTTTGGGTCTTAATATGTTTCTAAGGTGAAAGATGCTTTTGGAGAAAGTTCATGGCAATAGGAAAGCACAAGATGCAAGGAAGTGGGTTCTCCAAGTTCTAGCTCTTGCGCTCTCGAGTCGTGCTCTCATGAAGATGGGGTGTTGAACCCACTATCAAGTGCTTTTTGGGACTGCCACTAATAGTATTCATCATCATCATATTGCGCGTTCACTCGAAGACCTTAGTGATGTGTCTATTTTATATAGTGTTTTACCATCGTCCCTTGGTCATAATTAGTAGTGTTTTTGGCTCTTTAGAGCCACTTTTATTACTAATTGGTGTTTTCTAGTGTTTTTGTAGATTAAGTTGACTTTTACAGGGATTTGCACTTTTGGAGCATTTTCCCGAGATATTATGGAGCAACTACAAGCATTGGAGGAGCACGACCAGTTTCTATAGCTCAGGGCCGGTTAGAGCCATCGAACCGGTGATTAGGTTCTCGGTATATGTGATACCGAGGCATTTGGACCAAGTATTAAAGAACCGAAGAGGAAATCCAGATTGGCCCGAATAATTGGAGCCTAATCCTAGTCCAAATAGTGGCCCAAGAGAGCCGCCAGGCCAAAGATGCTTGTGCCCGGAGGCGTGCCCTGTCGGGCAAGTGAAGCAAGGCTGGCGCCCGAACTCGCGCCTGGCCGGGCGCGAGATTCATACTTGAGGAAAAAGGCGCGCCCAATCGGGCGGTGTCTCGCCCGATCAGGCGCGTGTTATTGTTAGGAGACGATTAGCGTCGTTTAAGTTTGTTTTAGTTTAGGATTCTTACGGAGTATAAATACTTCTCCGTAAAACGAGATTAGTACCTTCGTTTTACTCTTTATTAATTATTTCTTAGATTTTCTCTCTCTACTTAGATTTTAGATTAGTTTTCTCTCTCTTATACTCTGTTCTCAACTCTATTCTTAATTCCAGATTTATTTGGTAACGATTTCTCTTCTCTTAATCTTAGTTGTTTATTTTATTCCTTTGACCATGTCTTGTCTTATTGCTTTGATTAATTAGTTTTTATTATGTGTGAGTAGTTTTATTTCTAGGGTTTGTGGGGATCCATAAATAATATGAAGGGGTAATTTATTGTGGTTAATTATCAATGCTAGATTAATTTCCTATTGACTGATTTAATGCTCTATGACTAGATTTGCGCAGATCTTTTATGCATGAGTTTAACAATATTGATTCGAGATTCGACAGATGAGAAATGATGTTTAGGTCTAGTTTCAATAGGCAAGTTAATTTATAAATGCTTAAGTCGAGATTCGAAAGATGAGATTTAATACCGGTAAATTAATTATGTGATTGTAATACGTAGCGAAAGCCCTTTATGATCTGATTAATGTATGCATTGATGATTGATTATTATGTTTTACCCTGGATTATTATTTATTGGTGAACCTATGCCCTAGAACTTTTATTCATTATTTTCTCCTTATTCTTAATCTTCGTAGTTTAGTTTTATATCCATATTTACATATTGGTTACTTTATAATTTAGATAACTTTAATTAATTAGGAATAGAAAGACTCGTTTCTCTGTGGATTCGACCCTACTTCCCTATCTACATTAGTTAGAGGATTTAGGAATTACTTTTGATTAGGGGATACGACTTTCCCCTGTCACTTAGCAAATGCACCAAGCCGCAAGAAGATCAAAGAAACCAAGAAGAATGCGGGCGTGCAGCCTAGCCGAGCGAGCATGCAGCCCCTCCGCGCGGGCGTGCACCCTGCTGCGCGGGAGCACCTCCTTGCCCACGCTGTCGCGCCTCCCTAGGTATCCATCTTGCTCGGTTTTTGTTCGCGCCTCCTATACATATCTTTGTAACCCGATTTTGAGAAGTTTTAGAATTAGTTTCATTTTAGATTTTGATCATAATTTTAGCTTAGTTGAGAGCTTCTCTCTCTAGTTTTAGGGAGTTTAGGAGTAGATTTTAGAGAAAGAAAGGGTGGAATTTCAATGATGATTGAGATTGAAGATTCAATGGTGGCAATTGTGTTGGAGATCTTCTCTATTATCAATCAGCATTTCTAAACTCTATCTCATTTATTGCTTTGATTAGTTAGTTCATGTTTGTTTGATTTGATTTAGATGTTTGATCTTTGATTAGTGTAATTGTTCTTCATAGATTTTTAATTCTAGTTTTCTTTAGTTGTTTATGATTAGATGATGATGTTTGAGTAGTTGTTTGGCTAGGGATAGGGTGAAACTTGTATGATTGAATGATTGTGCTTAATTTGGGGATTATGTTGATTAATTATTGAGATTAAAGTGATTAATGGAAGTTTCCATGTGTGTAATTTGATTAGGCCTTGAGAATTAAGCTAGATTACATTGTAGTTTCTAATGATACGGACCATTGATTTAGGAATTGCAATTGTCGATTGAGCTTGATTAGTGATGCTCCTAGTTAGAGTCTCTTGTAGTTGGCTCTAGTTTGACCTCTAGGAAATAGCTTGTTGACTCTTTTGATTGAGCTTGCCATTAGTCTTCACAAACATTGATTTGCATATTGTTCCCGAGTTGCTACAATTGTCATGATTACTTGTTAATCCTCGTTCCTAGTGTTTCTTTGTTTGGTTCTTCATTTTGTCAGTTGGTTAGTGTTTACCTTTTGTCCTTAGACTACGACCTAGCTTAGGCGCATAATTGAGAGTGCTTGAACATTACCGTTCCTTTGGGTTCAACCCTTGACTTTCCTCTATACTAGTATTTAGGTTGGTTAAGTGTTTATAAATTTTGTTTGACCGAGGGAGGATTAGTTTCAACGACCTAGTTCCACCTCTCGTCAAAATGGCGCCGTTGCTGGGGAACGGTGTCTATGTTTGTGTGTTTTTATTGCTTGAGTCTAGGTCTTTGTTTATTATTTTCTTTTATTTGATTTTTGTTTGGTTTGTATAAAAATGGCATGTTTCTCATTTCCTCAATATGACAATGAGCCTTTTTATGAATATTTCAATAAACTTGAGGGATTTCTTAACTATAATTGTTGTAGTCTTTGGGAGGCTTGTGAGATTTGTTATTTTGGTTTGAATAAGCAAACTAGTGACATAGGTTAAGGAATGCATAATGGTAGATTTAGATCATTTTCTAATGATGATGCTTGGGAATTCTATGTTTGGTTTGATTGGGAAGTTCATAATAATGGGGGTAATCATGCTTTTAATTTTTATGTGCAAGGTGTTAATTCTTCTAATGCTAGCATGATTTCCCATGATATGTCACATGATCCCATAGTTGAACCTAGAACAAATGCTTTCGATTCTATTTCCCCTTTTGTTCATGATAATAATGTGAATTCTCAAGTTAACAATCTCATATGTTTGATTGTGCCCTCACCCCCCAATGTGATGTATATATATGCTCATGATTTTAATGTTGATTCTTCCAATCTTGGTTGTACTTCTTCTTCTTTTGTTGAGCCTCAATCTCATACACCTTTTGATTCTCTTAATGCCAATTGGGAAGCTTTAATGGAGGAGAGAAGAAGGATTGGTGAAGAGCTAGAACGCCAAATATCACTCTTGACGCTTGCTTGTAAAAATTCCAAATCCAATGTGTGTGTTGAGAATGATGATAATGATATTCACGAGCAACCAAGAGTGTGTTAGGATCCTATTGTTGAGCATAAGAGTGAAGGAAAGGAAGTTGAGAGTGGTGATGATTTTGATGATATTTTGAATATAGACTTCTCTTTCTTTGTTGATTGTGATGAGTCTCAAGTGTATGTATGTGACTCTTCTATCCATGAGTATTTGGACTTGTTTAAGGTTATGCCCAATGTGTTTATTGAGTGTCAAAGGAATACCCATAGCCTTTTAAGTAAGTTCATTAAGAATGCTTCATGGGAGAGAGATGATTTTGAAATGAATTTGCATCCATTCATGCATGGTTGTTGAGGGAGTAGTTGTAGGCGTCGCTCGAAGTGCGCCTACGTAAAAAGCATGTTGTGAATATGCTTGGCACTCATAGGAAGTGGGAATTGACATTACGATTAGGGACAACGATTAGGGACAAATAAAGTAGGGAGCCGCCAACAAGTTTTTTAGGAACTTGTAAACCGTTCACGGATCATAAAAAGGCAACCACGATAAGGGACAACGATAGGCAACAATGATTGACCCGTGAAGGTTACACCCCATTCATAATCCATGAGATTATTAACTCCATATGATTCGGAACCACGAAAGGAGGATCGGGGATGATAGTACGAAGTGAGTCATGGAGTCACATTCGCCCATATTGGCCTCTACTCGATTCTTATATTGAAAAGCATTCCTGTGATCTCAAAGGCATACAAACAAAAATTCAATTCTCTCCAAACTATTATTTAACTAAATTGGTTTAATATTAATGCACACATAATTCTAAAAATTTGGTGATCACTTCAATTAATAATAAGATTAAAAGGATCCTAAACCGGTTGTCCAAATTATCTTATTAGGCGTGATTTTCAATTACATATTCCCTTTAAACATGAAATATGGTGATCAATAAAGTAAAATCAACATTAATATTTAAAACCAATTTAATCACAATTCCAACAACATAAAATGCGTTAGAAAAATAATAATAATAAAAAGAGAATGATCCTTACTTTGAATCTGTTTGTTTGCAACTACAAAATAATAAACGAGTTAGTAATTTCAAGGAAATAATAAAACAATAACTAAATTAAATTAAATAAAATAAGGTTGATTTTGGGGCCAAACCCTCAAACGATTCTACCTTTCACGCCTTGGCTTAAGGACAGAACCTCGAGTGAAATATGGACTCCTTTGAGCGCTTGAAGAAGGAATTTTGAAGTGAAAAGGGTAGGCTAGTGTTTAGGTTAATAGCATAGAAGAGAGAAAATAAGAATCATAGAGTTCTGGTTGCCCCGTACATCAGAAACGAGGGGGTATTTATAGGGAAATGTGCTGAGGGAGCACACGGAACCCTAAAATGATAAAAACCCTAAAAACGTATCCCGTGACACGGTCAGACTGTACCGTGACATGGTCAGACTGTACCGTCATACGGTACACATTCCCGTGACACGGTCAGTTTTGGAGTGACGCGGGAAATTTTCAGAAAACGAAACGGAAAACGCGTTAAGGGTTTACGCGGAAAGGACACGGAACTCTCCGTGTCACGGCAGACCTCCCGTGTCACGGGAAGTCCCACCGTCAGACGGGAAGGGTTCCCGTGACACGGTCAGGATGTACCGTGACACGGTCAGTTCCAGTCCATTTTTTCGTCTAAATTCATTTTTAACCCTAATTTCTTTTGGCTTTTTAAGTGCCGATTGATAATTTCGGGCTTTTTTTATTTTTCGGACTAAAATAATAAAATAAAATAATGAAATAAAATAAAATGTTTGGGCCAAAAATAAATAATAAGATAAAAAGGTTTGGGCTTAAAATTAATTAACAAGCTTGGGCTAAAACTAAAACTATGCTTTTACCAATCACCAAGACTGATCCATAGACTTTTCAAAAATATGAATTTAATAAAATACGATTTTTTAAGCACTCTCGGGATTAAATACTAAACCCAACCAATAGCGGCGGTGAAAGGTTATTTATCATCGAGTTTGGTTTTGGGGAGACATTTTCAGGTGTCTACAGTAGTGGAGGAGATTATGTTGTTCCTCTTGGAAGTTGGATGTTTGAGGGGGATGGAGATCATGAGTGTTCTTCTTTTGAAGATTCTATGATTGATTTTTATGCCCTCATTGGCGATGTGAGACCTTGTGGTGAAGGAGTAGCTACCCTTTTTCCCTTTTCTCATACCCCTTTTTCAATAAGATTCAACCATATCCCTTACACTCCTATTTCCCTCCCTTCTTTTGTCAATAAGCTTATTGGGGACCCCCTTGTCTATGAGGATTTTAATGTCCCTCATTTGTCTATTATTGAGGAAAAGGGTGATGTTGCCACCCAAAAATATTTTAAGGAGAGTTTGCCATCTTTTTCTTCTTCTTCTTCTTTTTCTTTTTCCTTCATATTTTGTTGAATTTTCTTTTGGTTCTTCTTCGTCCTTTTCTTGCCATCCTTCTCCTCATAGGTGTGCACTAAGCTTATTGTATGCCTTCTTTTTATCATGTGCTGACAAGGGAATAAATGTGTCGCCAATTGTCTATCTCTAGATCAAATACAATTTATACAACCTAAACACACCTAATACGAGTATAAGGCAAGTATAGGGGTCGAACCACAGGGAACGAATAAACACCACCAAATGTTATCGACAATTAAGCAAGTCCGGAATAGGAGATAAATGAACTAAAGTCTAAAGATGCTAAAAACAAGAAATAAAACACTAAGAGAAATGGTTTAGGTATAGAATTCACTTGAACATAAACAAAGGCATAGAAATTGAATTAATTATGAATTAAACATGCTCGAATATCGAAGTAAAGGATCCAATCTAGCCGCCTTCCGGGGTTAATTGGCTTCTCCTAACATAGCCGCTCTGTTTCCACATTAGAACCATATACTAGGAGGTACTATTAAAGAACAATCGATAGTAATAATGAATCTTAACTAAGTCAACTTCCGTTCCTTGTTAGCAAAGATTCACCTTTAATCAACCAACAATGTGCACTTGCAAGAAGATCAAAGAATATCAAGCATATAAAGACTTTAATCACAAATAAATCATTTCTAAACCCTTGAACATGCTCAAGATCCAACTACAACACAACCATCCCCTTAATGGGGAAATTACTCACTAATCATGATAACAACAAGATTAATCAACAAATAATCAAGAATAAACATGATTAACAAGCAATACCAACAACAAAAATAATAATCAAAGGAAGGCAAATAAAATAGAGGAGAGAGTATTAGAGATTCTCATTGATTGAATGTGAAAATCTACAAGCAAGATGATCAATCTTCCTCTTCAATATCCAAGCTCAACAATGGTGAAACCCTCATTTTCTTTCTCTAAACTACTCTAATCCTAAGCTAAACCTAGAGAGAGAAGATCTCCTAAAAACTAATTAAAAAATAGAATAATTGTTAATTGTTCATTGTTAATTCTAATTACCCTAAAAATGGGTATTTATACTAAGCTAAAAAAATAGAAAAATAAAGGAAGGAAATTAATGAAGAAAAGGAATTAAAAAGAATTAAGAAAAGGAAAATAAAATAAACTAAAGAAATAAAATTATAAAGAAAAAGAAATAGGAAAAATAAAAACCAAAATCTCACAAAACCTTAGACCCCTTTTCCCCCTTCTTCGATATTTTGGCTGCTCTCAAAATGGGATTCAATTCCCTACTTCACACCCATCAAAATCCATCATCAAGCTTCATCAAAAAATCACCACCGTTCATCCTCAACGGCTATAATCGATCATCAAATCAAGGCCATTCGATTTCCATTAAAAAACCATGTGTGAAGCTCGTGGAGTGGTTCGGTCGAACCATGAGTTGGTGTGGCCGAACTACGAGGTTGGTTCGGTCAAACCATGGGTGTGTTCGACCACACCTCTTCAATTTAGAAAACTTTGAAAGTTTCTGACTGTTTTGGCACTTCGACCGAACTCCTATGCGGTTTGCCCGAACCCAATTGATTTGCTATTTGCTCTGATTTTTGCTTAATTGAGGGGCCGAATTGCGGTAGGTGCGGAGATTGGTGGTGGTCGGTTGAAATAGGGGAGTTGCGGCTGCAGGGAATTGAGAGGTGGAGCTGCTGTGTGCGCCGATTTAGGAGGCTTAATGTGGTTGATTGGTGTGGGTTTTGGTGGACGGTGGTGCAGGTGGTGTAACTGCGGGTTTGGTGAAGGGTGAAGCAAGGCTGTGAGAGATTGAGGGATGAGAGTATGTGGTTATTGCGGTGGCTGCTATGCAGTTTAATTGGTGAGTGTGGTGACTGATGGAGTCGGGGAAGTGATGTTAAGGGTGGTTGAAGGTGAAGATGTGGGCTGGTGGTTGGTTGGTTGAGTGAGGGAGCAGGGGAAAGAATGTTAAGGCTGTCTGAAGGTGAAGATGTGGGCTGGTGGTTGGTTGGTTGAGTGAGGGAGCAGGGGAAAGGTTGGTGGCTGCAGTTTATGGTTGTTAAGTTTGCTAGGTGGTTAGAGCAGGGGAGCTTGGTGTTGCGGGGTGTTGGTGTTGTGAGGGCGCGCAGCAGCTCGGTGAATTGGAGCAGGGGAGCTTGGTGTTTTGTTGTGGTGAAGGATAAGAAAGAGGTGGGATAAAGGATAGGAGGCAGCGGGGCTTGATGTTGGGTGGCAATTGAAAAGCCTCGACTTGGACCTTGAACTCGAGCCTACACACAAACAAACCCGAGGGTAAAAGTGTGAAACCGAGACAAATAAAATAAAATAAATAAAAAGGAAATAAATAAAATAAAATAGAAAATAAGAGACATAAAACTAAACTAATAATAATTAAACAAAAACTATACAAGCTAAGAAAGCAAAATAAATAACAAAATAAACATAAAGCTAATTAAAACTATGAAAGTAACAAAGAAAAGGAACGAAATAAAATAAATCGAAAGCAAATAAAATACGAAAATAAACTAGAAATCAATTAAATTATAACACACTAAAACTAAGAAATAAACTAGAAACTTTATTAAAAAGAAAACAAGAGAATTAAAGAGAAAATAAGAAAAAAATAAACACGAAAAAGAAACTAAACACTATCACGAAGAGTGACATAAATGTCACTCATCAAATTCCCCCAAGCTAAGCTTTTGCTCGTCCTCGAGCAAAATAAGAACGAAACATAAGGGAAGATGACACACTTATTCAAGCAAAGAAAACAAAGAGAGAAAGAATGTACACTAACTCATTGTCGTAGGAATCACGGATGCATTTAGCGTATGCATCAACCCCTTTAAACCCCCATGTCGCCAAAGAGGACGAGTAAGCTCTCGTGAGGGTTTCCTAAGAGGTTTAACCCACAACTCTTGGCAATACATAACATTCAAGGAAAAGGTGAAATCAAGAAAACTCGAGTTTTGACATTTCAAACCAAACACAAACAACGGGCTAAGTGCATAAGAATACAATCCTTTCTAGACATTAAAGGTAGCCAAGCAAAAGAATAATTAAGGTTGGTACACACATAAAGCATGCAAAGGGTAGAGAACTTAGAGGGACTTACACTCCTCCTTATCTCCAACCAAACTTCAACGTCCTCACTAGTTTTGCATCCACTTTTAAGGTGATATCTCAAGATTCCTCGAAGGAACCGGAAGAAATAAACAATGAAAAACATTTAGGCTACGCGACATCTTGGCATCGATCTATAGCTCGCTCAATAGGCTTGGCTTGATTACCCTCCACCGGTAATAACTAAACCTCACTAAGGTCAAAAGGTCTTAAAAGGGTTGAAACGTTTAGGCTAGGGTAAAGGGCGTGGAAATAAATTTAGAAATTGGTGGTAAACTTAGAAGTGAAGTAAGGTTGATCATTCCTCAATTCAAACTCAATAAACTACCAACTTTCAAATAAAAAATTCTAGCAGTAGATCACAAAGCAACTCCTTCCCCAAGCTTATTCTTTTTCAATCAAACAACAAATATTTTTGTATTTTCTCAATATTTTTTTTTCTTTTTTTCTTCATTTCTTTTTATTCTTTGCTCTCGCCTCTTTTAACTTTGAGCGGCGTTTACTTTTATATTCTTTCTTTTCTTCTCATTTGCTCAAACCATTCAACATAACAAAGATAATCACAAGTACCAAAATTTGAATTTTTCACTCCTTTTTCATTCTATTTTCTCTTTAATTAATTAAACATACAAATCAATTCCAAATAATGCTTCACAAAACCTAATAAAGGTGAAAATAAAGCAAAGGTCATTGGTTTGTAATGTGGTTATGCTAAATAAGGGGAAAAAGGCTCAAATTGGATTACTAAATGAGCAAATGCAAAAGAAAAATAAAATAATAGAAAATAATAAAACAAAACAAAAATCCTAATTGTCTTTGTCTTCCCCTAGGTTGGTTCGGTCTCGATCTCGGGTAGAATCAAGCCAAATTCTCGATATGAGCTAGCAATGCCAAGGATCCAAACGCCACACATGCAAGAAATGTAGAAGGCTAAAACAATATAGACACATCCTCACAAGAATGACGGTAGTGGAATAGCAAAAATCACCTTTAAAGCTTCAACTAGCTAGAGAGCGACAACCCTCTTACCACAAAACCGAGTGAGCTAAGGTCTCATATTCCTTAAGTTCTACTACCTTGGCAATGATATATGTGTGAACCAACCTCAACATCCAAGTGCATGAACACCTCTAACAACTAGGGAAGAGGGTATTCTAGGTGCTAAAGCCCAATTATGTCATAATTTGAAACAAAATATTTTGAAACCTTGCCTTGAATGCCATGGAAAGACACTATACACACAAATATTCACAAAACAACAATACTCAAGAATGCATATACAATTGTGCAAGAGGAAAGCATGATCAATCAAAACTACATATACCAAAAGTCAACTCAATAAGGCGCTCATGGCCATCCAAACATAGAAAACCAATCTCAATAATAGACTTTGGGAAGTATGGGAGAAATAAATCAAGCAATCATGAGACTATGGATTAAGAAACCACCAAGAGATATAGATAAACCCCCCCCCCCCCACGCTAGCGAATAGCTACTCCCCCAAGCTAGAATGGAGCATTGTCCTCAATGCTCAAAATAAAGGAAAAAAGGGTGGGAGGGAGGGGAAGAAAGAAAACACATCCATACAACAAATCATAATTCATTCAATCCACATGCATTTAAGAAAGCAAATTTAAGATGAGGAAAGAAGGAAAGAGTAAACGAAATTTGAGGTGGGTGTTTGACAAGGGAATAAACGCGTCGTCTATTGTCTATCCCTAGATCAAATACAATTTATACAACCTAAACAAACCTAATATGAGTATAAGGCAACCATAGGGGTCGAACCACAGAGAACGGATAAACACCACCAAATGTTATCGACAATTAAGCTAGTCCGAAATAGGGGATAAATAAACTAAAGTCTAAAGATGCTAAAACAAGAAATAAAACATTAAGGAAAATGGTTTTGGTATAGCATTCACTTGAACATAAACAAAGGCATAGAAATTGAATTAATTATGAACTAAACATGCTCGAATATCGAAATAAAGGATCCAATCTAGCCGCCTTCCGGGGTCAATTAGCTTTTCCTAACATAGCCTCTATGTTTCCACATTAGAACCATATACTAGGAGATACTATTAAATAACAATCGATAGTAATGAACCTTAACTAAGTCAACTTCCGTTTCTTGTTAGCAAAGATTCACCTTTAATCAACCAACAATGTGCACTTGCAAGAATATTAAAGAATTTCAAGCATATAAAGACTTTAATCACAAATAAATCAATTCTAAACCCTAAAACATGCTCAAGGTCCAACTACACCACAACCATTCCCTTAATGGGGAAATTACTCACTAATCATGCTAATAACAAGATTAATTAACAAACAATCAAGAATAAACATGATTAACAAGCAATACCAACAACTAAAATAATAATCAAAATAAAACAAATAAAAATAGAGGAGATAGAGTAAGAGATTGCTCATTAATTGAAGATGAAGGTCTACAAAGGATTGAACAAGCTCTTCTTCAAAATCCAAGTTCATTAATAAAGAAAATCCCACTTTCTTTCTTTACCAATGAAGACAAATCCTAACCTAAACCTAGAGAGAGAAGTTCTCCTAAAACTAACTAGAGAGTAGTAAAAATGATATTTATTCTATTCCTCCTTTAATTACCCCCAAAATTGGGTATTTATACTAACTAGGAAAAATAGAAAAAGAAAATAAAATAAAATAAATTAAAAAGGAAAAGTAAAAATAAGAAATTAAAATAAAAATAAAAATAAAGAAAGAAAGAAAGGTGAAACAAAGTAAAAGGGAAAATAAAAATGAAAATAAGAAGAAAAAAAAAGAAAGTTAAAAGAAAAAGAAAAACAGAAAATAAAAATAAAAAAATAAAAAATAAAAAAAAAAAAAAAAAAAAAAAACCAAACAAGAAAAAAAACTCCTCCACGATAGTCACTTAGTCAGACCCCCAATTCTCCTCCTTTCAAAATGAAGCTAACTCCATTAAGGCGCATCTTCATCACCACCATTCATCAACCATCATCATCAAATCGAGGCCATTCGATCTTCATTAAATATCATGTGCGAGGCTCGTGAAGTGGTTCGGTCGAACCATGGGTTGGTGCGGCCGAACTACTGGGTTGGTTCGGTCGAACCATGGGTGTGTTCGACCACTCCTCTTCGAATAACAAAACCTCCAAAGTTTCTGACTTACACTTCGACCGAACTCTTATTGGTTTGCTCAAACTTGATTCATTTGTGATTTGCTCTGATTTTTGGGTTGATTGGTTGCTTAATTGCTGCTGGTTGTTGACGGTGGTGCAGGTGCGCTGATTGTGGTGGAAGGAGGAGGTGTTGTGAATTGGAGCAGCTGCTGCCAGGGGAGTTGTTAGGTGGGTGGAATTGGTGGGTGATGGTCGTGCAGGGGTTGTTATTGTGGGTTGCGCGGTGGTGAAAGGTGGGTTGTTGCGGTTTGGGCTAGTGGAGATGCGCCGCTGCTCTTTTGGTGGTGAGAGTTGCAGCGGTGGAGATGGAGCAGGGGCTGTTGTGGTTGGTAATTGGGTTAATTGGAGGTGGTGGTTGTTACGGGGATAATTGGTGATGTATTGGTGTGGGTTTGGTTGCTGTTGTTATTGCGCAGAGAGGTGTATTGAGGTGGCTGGTGAATTCGAGGCTAATAGGTTGGTTGATGTGGCTGCGTGGTTGATACGGGGGTGATTGGTGGTGTTGGTTGGTGGCAGCAGGGGAGTTGTGTGGCTGGTATTGGTGAGCTGAGAAGTGCATGAGGGAGCAGGGGAGTGAGGTGTTGTTGCTTAAGGTGGTGTAGGATAGTGACGGGTGTGGTGATGGTTAAGATTGGGCAGCAGCCATCAAAGTAAAGAATTGCACACACTTTCACTCGTCCCCGATCTCCGAACTCACTTGACATGAAACCCGGGATCCTAAACACAAAACCGAGGAGAAATCAAGACAAATAAAAATGAAATAAATAAATTAGGAATAAAATAAAGTAAAAGAGAAAAAGAGAAATAACACTAAACTAATAAAAATTAAATAAAACTATACAAGTAAATAAAATCAAATATATAACAAAATAAACTTAAAACTAATAAAAACTAAACAAAAACTGTACAAGCAAAGAAAGTGAAATAAAATAGACTCAAAACTAATTAAAATAAATAAAAGTAAATTAGAATACTTTCAAGGAAAAATAAAGAACGAAATATAACAAATCAAAAGCAAATAAAATACGAAAATAAACTAATTCTAATAAAAACTACGAAAAGAACTAAAACACGACAAAATTACCAAATAAACAAGAAATGTTATTAAGAGAAAACAAGAGAAAGAAAGAGAAAATAAGATAAAATAAACGCGAAAATGACTCTAAAAATACTTCCTAAGAGTGACATAAATGTCACTCATCAAATTCCCCCAAGCTAAACCTTTGCTCGTCCTCGAGCAAAGCTAAGGCAAAAGAGAACAAGATGGAATTATTGAAAGCAAAAGAAACAAAATAGAAACAAAGAGAAAGAATGTACAATAACTCACTGTCGTAGGAATCACGGATGCATTTAGCGTATGCATCAAGCCCTTTAAACCCCTATGTCGCCAAAGAGGACGAGTAAGCTCTCGTGAGGGTTTCCTAAGAGGTTTAACCCACAACTCTTGGCAACACATAACATGCAAGGCAAAGGTGAAATCAAGAAAACTCGAGTTTTGATATTTCAAACCAAACACAAACAATGGGCTAAATGGACAAGAATACAATCCTTTCTAGACATTAAAGGTAGCCAAGCAAAAGAATAGATAAGGTTGGTACACACATAAAGCATGCAAAGGGTAGAGAACTTAGAGGGACTTACATTCCTCCTTATCTCCAACCAAACTTCCGCGTCCTTTCTAGTTTTGCTTCCACTTTTAAGGTGATATCTCGAGATTCCTCGAAGGAATCGGAAGAAATAACCAATGAAAAACATTTAGGCTACCCGACATCTTGGCATTGATAGCTCGCTAAATAGGCTTGGCTTGATTACCCTCCATCAGTAGTAACTAAACCTTACTAAGGTCAAAAGGTCTTAAAAGGGTTGAAACGTTTAGGCTAGGGTAAAGGGTGTGGAAATAAATTTGGAAATTGGTGGTAAACTTAGAAGTGAAGCAAGGTTGATCATTCCTCAATTCAATTTCAATAAACTACCAACTTTCAAATCAAAAATTCTAGCAACTCCTCCCCCAAGCTTATTCTTTTTCAACCAAACAACAAATATTTTTGTATTTTCTCAATATTTTCTTCTTTTTTTTCATTTCTTTTTATTCTTTGCTCTCGCCTCTTTTAACTTTGAGCGGCTTTTTCTTTCATTTCCTTTATTTTCTTCTCATTTACTCAAACCATTCAACATAACAAATATAATCACAAGTACCAAAATTTGAGTTTTTCACTTCTTTTTCATTCTTTTTCTCACTTTCATTAACCAAAAATACAAATCAAGTCCCAAGAATGCTTCACAAAAACTAATAAAGGTGAAAATAAAGCAAAGGTCCATTGGTTTGTAATGTGGTTATGCCAAAGAAGGGAAAATGGCTTAAATTGGGTTACTAAATGAGCAAATGCAAAAGAAAAATAAAAGAATAGAACATAATAAAACAAAACAAAAATCCTAATTGCCTTCGTCTTCCCCTAGGTTGGTTCGGTCTCGTTCTTGGGTAGATTAAGCCAAATTCTCGATATAAGCTAGCAATGCCAAGGATCCAAACGCCACACATGCAAGAAATGTAGAAGGCTAGAACAATATAGACACATCCTCACAAGAATGACGGTAGTGGAGTAGCAAAAATCACCTTTAAAGCTTCAACTAGCTAGAGAGCGACAACCATCTTACCACAAACCAAGTGAGCTAAGGTCTCATAGCCCTTAAGTTCTACTACCTTGGCAATGTAATATGTGTGAACCAACCTCGACATTCAAGTGCACGAAAACCTCTAACAACTAGCAAAAAGGGTATTCTAGGTGCTAAAGACCAATTATGTCCAAGTTTAAAACAAAACATTTTGAAACTTGCCTTGAATGCCATGGAAAGACACTATACACACAAATATTCACAAAACCAACAATACTCAAGAGTGCATATACAATTGTGCAAGATGAAAGCATGATCAATCAAAGCTATAAATACCAAAAGTCAACTAAATAAGGCGCTCATGGCCATCCAAACATAGAAAACCAATCTTAATAATAGACTTTGGCAAGTATAAGAGAAATAAATCAAGCAAGCATGAGACTATGGATTAAGAAACCACCAAGAGATATAGATAACCCCCCCAAGCTAGCGAATAGCTACTCCCCCAAGCTAGAATGGAGCATTGTCCTCAATGCTCAAAATAAAGGCACAAAGGGTGGGTGGGAGGGGAAGAAAGAAAACACGTTCACACAACAATTCATAATTCATTCAATCCAAATGCAAATAAGAAAGCAAATCCAAGATGAGGGAAGAAGGAAAGAGTAAACCAAATGTGAGGTGGGTGTTGAAACCCGCAATTGAGCACATTGTCCACAATTTCATCTAATTCCTCGTCTTTGTTGCTTTTCCAAATGCAAGCAATCATAAGTGTGCTTCTTCTCAAGGAGCTCAATCCAAAATCCTTACACATGAGTATATGCATCGAGTACCTATACACATAGACAAGAGAGTAAACAAAAATGAGAAACACAAAAGAAAGAAAAAGAAAGCAATAAAACACGGGTTACTTCCCGCAAAGGCTTGCTTAACGTCCAAGCATGACCAATCTAGTAAATAACCCGACAAAGAACGCAAAAGCTTGTCATATGCACCGGCAAACATATCAAGAAATAGAGCATACGCGATGCTCATATGACAAGAAAACATAAAGTACAAGGAGACTTTATGCTTGAGGAAAGGGAGAAAAGAAAAAGTAAAAATATCAAAAGAAAAATCAAGAAAATAAGAAGAAAAAGTAGAAGAAGAAGAAGAAAAAGAAAAATCCTCACAAAAATCTTTTTGGTTGGCATTATAACTCTTTTCCTCATCAAAAATGAAAGAGTTAGGGGCTTCGGAAGCATGAATAGGAAGAGGATCCCTAAGAGGTTCTTTTAGAAAAGAAGGGAGGAACATAGGATAGTAGGAGATATGGTTAAACCTTTGGAAAAAAGGGGTATGAGAAAGGGAAAAAAGGGTAGCTAATCCCTCATCACAAGATCTCACATCACTAATGAGGGAATGAAAATCAATCATGGAATCCTCACATGAAGAACCCTCACGTTCTACATCTCCCTCAAGCTCAAAAACTCCAAATGATTCAATCTCAACCTCCTCTTCACAACCTTGAACAACATCTCCCTTAAATTTCTCAAGGCCTACCATCTCAAAATCAAGAGTGAATGGGGGCAAATTTCTCTCAAACTCAACTCTTTCTAATGAAGCCTTATTAATGAATTCACTAATAAGGTTATGGGCTACCGTTTGAAACTCAAGAAATATTTGGGCCATAATCTCAAATGAGTCCAAATCATCATGGATAGACGAGTCAAAAGCTTGCTCATTGGAATCATCTAGGGGACTATGGGGCACACCTTTAGAATTCATGCAAAAATCGGATGCAATATGAGAAAGAACATGCACTTCATCATCATTAGAATGTACCTCATTACATTGAGCTATAGAGGGAGGGGAGTTGAAATCATGCATTACATGGTCACTATGGGGAGCATCAAGCACATCATGGGAATTCATATTAGACAAATCATGACAATTAGCATCAACATTAAAACCATGAGAATCCCGAACATAAGTCTCATGATTGGCCCTCTCCCAATCATAATTATCCCTAGCTAACCATGAATAGAAACCCCAAGCTTCATCTGAAGACATGTCTTGAAATTTACCATTTAACATATTATCAACTACTCCTCTAAAATGCTCATTTAATCCCAAATTAATGATTTCACAATAATCACCCTTGGTTAAACCTTTAACACCATCTAGGAAATCCTCAAGTCTATTGAAATACACCCAAAACGGTTCATTATCAAATTGAGGAATAGAAATATAAGCCATTTTTTCTCAAATAAAGCAACACAAATAAAAACCAACAAATCAAAAAAAAAATATAAATAATGGACTAGTCTCAATAAGATAACACAATGGTAATGGAAGCCGTTCCCCGGCAACGGCGCCAATTTGACAAGGGAATAAGCGTGTCGACAATTGTCTATCCCTAGATCAAATACAATTTATACAACCTAAACAAACCTAATACGAGTATAAGACAAGCATAGGGGTCGAACCACAGAGAACGGAAAAACACCACCAAATGTTATCGACAATTAAATAAAATAAAGTCTAAATATGCTAAAACAGGAAATAAAACATTAAGGAAATTGGTTTAGGTATAGCGTTCACTTGAACATAAACAAAGGCATAGAAATTGAATTAATTATGAACTAAACATGCTCGAATATCGAAATAAAGGATCCAATCTAGCCGCCTTCCGGGGTCAATTGGCTTCTCCTAACATAGCCTCTATGTTTCCACATTAGAACCATATACTAGGAGGTACTATTAAATAACAATCAATAGTAATGAACCTTAACTAAGTCAACTTCCGTTTCTTGTTAGCAAAGATTCACCTTTAATCAACCAACAATGTGCACTTGCAAGAAGATTAAAGAATATCAAGCATATAAAGACTTTAATCACAAATAAATCAATTCTAAACCCTAGAACATGCTCAAGGTCCAACTACACCACAACCATTCCCTTAATGGGGAAATTACTCACTAATCATGTTAATAACAAGATTAATTAACAAACAATCAAGAATAAACATGATTAACAAGCAATACCAACAACTAAAATAATAATCAAAATAATAATCAAAATAAAACAAATAAAAATAGAGGAGAGAGAGTAAGAGATTGCTCATTAATTGAAGATGAAGGTCTACAAAGGATTGAACAAGCTCCTTCTTCAAAATCCAAGTTCATTAATGAAGAAAATCCCACTTTCTCTCTCTACCAATGAAGACTAATCCTAACCTAAACCTAGAGAGAGAAGCTCTCCTAAAACTAACTAGAGAGTAGTAAAAATGATAGTTATTATATTCCTCTTTTAATTACCCCCAAAATTGGGTATTTATACTAACTAGGAAAAATAGAAAAAGAAAATAAAATAAATTAAATTAAAACGGAAAAGTAAAAATAAGAAATTAAAATAAAAATAAAAATAAAGAAAGAAAGAAAGGTGAAACAAAGAAAAAGGGAAAATAAAAATGAAAATAAGAAAAAAAAGAAAGTTAAAAGAAAAAGAAAAACAGAAAATAAAAATAAATTAAAAACAAAACAAGAAAAAAAACTCCTCCACGATAGTCACTTAGTCAGACCCCCAATTCTCCTCCTTTCAAAATGAAGCTAACTCCATTGAAGCGCATCTTCATCACCACCGTTCATCAACCATCATCATCAAATCGAGGCCATTCTATCTTCATTAAATATCATGTGCGAGGCTCGTGAAGTGGTTCGGTCGAACCATGGGTTGGTGCGGACGAACTAATGGGTTGGTTCGGTCAAACCATGGGTGTGTTCGACCACTCCTCTTCGAATAACAAAACCTTCAAAGTTTCTGACTCGCACTTCGACCGGACTCTTATTGGTTTGCTCGAACTTGATTAATTTGTGATTTGCTCTGATTTTTGGGTCGATTGGTTGCTTAATTGCTGCTGGTTGTTGCCGGTGGTGTAGGTGCGCTGATTGTGGTGGAAGGAGGAGGTGTTGCAAATTGGAGCAGCTGCTGCCAGGGGAGTTGTTAGGTGGGTGGAATTGGTGGGTGATGGTCGTGCAGGGGTTGTTATTGTGGGTTGCGCGGTGGTGAAAGGTGGGTTACTGCGGTTTGGGCTAGTGGAGATGCGCCGCTGCTCTTTTGGTGGTGAGAGTTGCAGCGGTGGAGATGGAGCAGGGGCTGTTGTGGTTGGTAATTGGGTTAATTGGAGGTGGTGGTTGTTACGGGGATGATTGGTGGTGTATTGGTGTGGGTTTGGTTGCTGCTGTTATTGCGCAGAGAGGTGTATTGAGGTGGCTGGTGAGTTCGGGGCTAATGGGTTGGTTGATGTGGCTGCGTGGTTGATACGGGGGTGATTGGTGGTGTTGGTTGGTGGCAGCAGGGGAGTTGCGTGACTGGTATTGGTGAGCTGAGAAGTGCGTGAGGGAGCAGGGGTGTGAGGTGTTGTTGCTTGGGGTGGTGTAGGATAGTGAAGGGTGTGGTGATGGTTAAGATTGGGCAGCAGCCATCAAAGTAAAGAATTGCACACACTTTCACTCGTCCCCGATCTCCGAACTCACTTGTCATGAAACCCGGGATCCTAAACACAAAACCGAGGAGAAATCAAGATAAATAAAAATGAAATAAATAAATTAGGAACAAAATAAAGTAAAATAGAAAAAGAGAAATAACACTAAACTAATAAAAATTAAATAAAACTATACAAGTAAATAAAATCAAATAAATAACAAAATAAACTTAAAACTAATAAAAACTAAACAAAAACTATACAAGCAAAGAAAGTGAAATAAAATAGACTCAAAACTAATTAAAATAAATAAAAGTAAATTAGAATACTTTCAAGGAAAAATAAAGAACGAAATATAACAAATCAAAAGCAAATAAAATAAAAAAATAAACTAATTCTAATAAAAACTACGAAAAGAACTAAAACACGACAAAATTACCAAATAAACAAGAAATGTTATTAAGAGAAAACAAGAGAAAGAAAGGGAAAATAAGATAAAATAAACGCGAAAATGACTCCAAAAATACTTCCTAAGAGTGACATAAATGTCACTCATCAGTGTTGAAACCCGCAATTGAGCACATTGTCCACGTTTTCATCTAATTCCTCGTTTTTGTTGCTTTTTCAAATGCAAGCAATCATTGGTGTACTTCTTCTCAAGGATCTCAATCCAAAATCCTTGCACATGAGTATATGCATCAAGTACCTATACACATAGACAAGATAGTAAACAAAATGAGAAACGTAAAAGAAAGAAAAAGAAAGCAATAAAACACGGGTTACTTCCCGAGAAAGGCTTGCTTAACGTCCAAGCATGACCAATCTAGTAAATAACCCGACAAAGAACGCAAAAGCTTGTCATATGCACCGACAAACATATCAAGAAATAGAGCATACGCAATGCTCATATGACAAACAAACATAAAGTACAAGGAGACTTTATGCTTGAGAGAAGGGAGAAAAGAAAAGGTAAAAGAATCAAAAGAAAACTCAAGAAAATAAGAAGAAAAAGTAGAAGAATAAAAAGAAAATTAAGGAGGAAAACTCTCCTCACAAAAATCTTTTTGGTTGGCATTATAACTCTTTTCCTCATCAACAATGAAAGAGTTGGGGGCTTTGGAAGCATGAATAGGAAAAGGGTCCCTAAGAGGTTCTTTGAGAAAAGAAGGGAGGAACATAGGATAGTAGGAGATATGGTTAAACCTTTGGGAGAAAGGTGTATGAGAATGGGAAAAAGGGGTAGATAATCCTTCATCACAAGGTCTCACATCACTAATGAGGGAATAAAAATCAATCATGGAATCCTCAAATGAAGAACCCTCACGTTCTACATCTCCCTCAAGCTAAAAATTTCCAAAGGACTCAACCTTAACCTCCTCTTCACAACCTTGAACAACATCTCCCTTAAATTTCTCAAGGCCTACCATCTCAACATCAAGAGTGAATGGGGGCAAATTTCTCTCAAACTCATCTCTTTCTAATGAAGCCTTATCAATTAACTCACGCATAAGGTTATGGGCTACCGTTTGAAACTCAAGAAATATTTGTGCCATAATCTCAATTGAGTCCAAATCATCATGGATAGACGAGTCTAAAGCTTGCTCATTGGAATCATCTAGGGGACTATGGGGAACACCTTTAGAATTCATGCAAAAATCGGATGCAATATGAGAAAGAACATGCACTTCATCATCATTAGAATGTACCTTATTACATTGAGCTATAGAGGGAGGGGAGTTGAAATCATGCATTACATGGTCACTATGGGGAGCATCAAGTACATCATGGGAATTCATATTAGACAAATCATGACGATTACATCAACATTAAAAGCATGAGAATCTCGAACATAAGTCTCATGATTGGCCCTCTCCCAATCATAATTATCCCTAGCTAACCATGAATAGAAATCCCAAGCTTCATCCGATGACATGTATTGAAATCTACCATTTAACATATTATCAACTAGTCCTCTAAAATGCTCATTCAATCCCAAATTAATGATTTCACAATAATCACCCTTGGTAAAACCTTTAACACCATCTAGGAAATCCTAAAGTCTATTGAAATACACCCAAAACGGTTCATTATCAAATTGAGGAATAGAAATATAAGCCATTTTTTCAAATAAAGCAACACAAATAAAAATAAACAAATAGAATGAAAATTATATACAATGGACTAGTCTCAATAAGATAACACAACAGTAATGGAAGCCGTTCCCCGGCAACGGCGCCAATTTAACAAGGGAATAAACGCGTCGTCAATTGTCTATCCCTAGATCAAATACAATTTCTACAACCTAAACAAACCTAATACGAGTATAAGGCAAGTATAGGGGTTGAACCACAGGGAACGAATAAACACCACCAAATGTTATCGACAATTAAGCTAGTCCGGAATAGGAGATAAATGAACTAAAGTCTAAAGATGCTAAAACAAGAAATAAAACACTAAGAGAAATGGTTTAGGTATAGCATTCACTTGAACATAAACAGAGGCATAGAAATTGAATTAATTATGAACTAAACATGCTCGAATATCGAAGTAAAGGATCCAATCTAGCCGCCTTCCGAGGTTAATTGGCTTCTACTAACATAGCCTCTATGTTTCCACATTAGAACCATATACTAGGAGGTACTATTAAAGAAAAATAGATAGTAATGAACCTTAACTAAGTCAACTTCCGTTCCTTGTTAGCAAAGATTCACCTTTGATCAACCAACAATGTGCACTTGCAAGAAGATCAAAGAATATCAAGCATTTAAAGGCTTTAATCACAAATAAATCAATTCTAAACCCTAGAACATGCTCAAAAAGATCCAACTACACCACAACCATCCCCTTAATGGGGAAATTACTCACTAATCATGATAATAACAAGATTAATTAACAAATAATCAAGAATCAAAATGATTAACAAGCAATACCAACAACAAAAATAATAATCTAAAGAAGGCAAATAAAATAGAGGAGAGAGAGTTAGAGATTCTCATTGATTGAATGTGAAAATCTACAAGTGATGAGTCTATTATATATATATATATATATATATATATATATATATATATATATATATATATATATATATATATATATATATATATATATATATCCCTGACCCACGGTCATATTTGTGCTTATTTGAGCTCTACGGAGCTATTTTTATTACTAATATACGTTTTCTAGTGTTTTTGTAGTGTTGGTATTATTTTGTAGGAATTTGCAAATTTATGACGATTCCCGAGTTTATTGAGCCACTACAAAGATATTGGGGTCAAATCATATTTTATGACTGTAATATTTGAAGCCCAAGGTCGAGCTAATTAAATTTAATTCGGTGATTAAGGGCTCGATTAAGTAAAGAATTTACTCTACAAGCTATTGACTAAGTACTACTCCAAACAGAGCAATTAAAGACAAGGCTGAAGCTTGGGTCCGAGAGAAAAGAGCCCATCATCAAAGATCTGCCAGCTGAAAGCCAAGACAGAAACCATGCCTGAATGAGTGGACCGCAGCCCAACTCGGTGCGAAATTATTTGGGTAGCTCTTCTGATTATTGGGTCTCGTCTTTTGGGCTTTGTAATTATAATCCACTAGCTCTTGTTTATGTTTTATAAGAGGAACGGTAGTAGGGTATTAGGGAGGTAGTAGGACTCCTATTTAGGCGGTTACTGTGCCTATAAATGTTGACTTTTAGTTTAGTTTTTAGGGGGGGACGTAGATTAGTAGTATTGGAGTTTGAATCCCTTTTTTTTTTATTTTGTTGATCTTAGTTTTAATATTTCTCCATATTTCTCCTTTCTCATGCTTTTTTTAATCGATTTGATTAATTTAGTTTTAATTATGCACGAGTAGTTTAATTTTAGGGTTTATGGGGATCCATAAATAATATAAAGGGGTAATTTATTATTTTTGTTTGTCAATACTTGATTAATTTCCTATTGATTGATTTAATGCTATGCAACTAGATTAGCGCAACTCTTTTATGTATGAGTTTAGCAATATTGATTCGAGATTCGAGAGATAAGAATTGATATTTAGGCCTAGTTTCAATCGGCAGGTTAATTTATATATGGTTAAGTCGAGATTTGAGAGATGAGATTTAATACCGATAGATTAATTCTGTGATTGTAATACGTAGCGAAAGCCCTTTATGATCTGGTTTTGATGCATTGATGATTGACTACTATGTTTTACCCTAAACTATTATTTATTGGTGAACCTATGCCCTAGGTCTTTTATTCATTGATTTTCTCTATTCTTACTCTTCCCTACTTTACTCTCCTTAGCTTAGATACCTTTTACAATAATAATTTGGTTACTTAATAATTTAAATTATAATAATTAATTAAGAATAGAAAGACTAGTTTCCCTGTGGATTCGACCCTACTTCCCTATCTACATTAGTTAGAGGATTTAGGAATTACTTTTGATTAGGTGATACGAGTTTAGCCTGTCAAATTTTGACACCGTTGCCGGGAAAACGGTTTTATTTTTATTTCTAATTATTTTTAGAGTCTAGATTTTTTTTTTTTAGTTTTTATTTATTTATTTATTTATTATTTATTTTTATTTTTTTTTATGAGTTGAATATATCCATGCTTACGCCACTACAAGAATTATATGATTTTTATGCAGCACCTGAATATTGTCTTTGTCAATATCGTCTTTGTCATGAAAATCCAGAATTCCCTTATAGTGAGTTTTTTGTGCGTGCTCCGGATGATTTTAGAGTTTTTCCATATACATATGATCATATTCGGAAACAATTAGTTGCTAATGAAAGTTATCGGAAGGCTCTTGATGAAAAAGTCTATGGACACTATAATAATGTGAATGTTATTGAGGATGAAGAACCATTGGTTATAGAATTTGTGGTTGAAACATCATTGGTTAACGAACCGGTGATCGATGATTGAAAAATCATTAGTTGTAGAAACGGTGGTTGAAAATTCCTTTGTTGATGATGAGGTTATTTGTGAGGGTGAAATTTTTCAAGTCATTATTGGATGATAAAGACAATGACTACCTCCATGTTCTTTCTATTTATTCTAAATTTTTAACGGAGGAAGTAGAAGGTTGTGGTGTATTTTCATCTCTCTCTTTTGATTTTTCCTTCTACCTTGAGTTCTATTTATGTGCTCCTAATTTTTTCTTTGTAGGGATTAATGTGCTTGGAATTAAGCCTGATATAGTGTTTAACGAAATGTTTGCAGGAGCGTTTGATAAGTTACTCAAAGCGTTGAATTCTTCAGAGTGAAAGAAGGAGTATGGTCGAGCGGGACCTTGATAAACTAGCGCTTTGCGGGAGGCAACCCGTACTTTATTTTGCTTTTAGTTTTTTCTTATTTTTGTGTGTGTGTTTTATTTTATTTTATATTATTTCTTCTTTTAGAAAGGTAAGGAGAGTGTAACATATGCTTGTGGGAGTTTATTTTTGTGCATATTTTGAGCTAGAGAAGGCTTCATTCACGCTAGAACTGCACTCGGGCCCGATCGGGCGCGTACGCATCAGCAAACTTTGTCAACTTTGAGAGGCCATAACTTTTTTGTTTCTTATCCGATTTTTGTATGTGACCTGTCGTTGGAAAGCTCTTCAAGTCTAGTTTCAAAATGCAATTAGAATCACTGTATTATCATTAATATATCAAAAGTTATAATCAGAATAGTGCACCTGACTCAAATTTAGACTTTTTCCCACTAACACTTTGTTTCATTCTTGCTCAAATTTGTTCCAAAGAGATGCATTGCAATCCTTGAGGCTTTAGTAACATTGATGTGGTGAAGATGATGAGTAGTCACCTTGACTACTAGCTTCTCTTTAAGACAATGAGGACATTGTCTAATTTAGCTTGGGGGAGGTTCTCGTGTTCACATGGTATCTTTCACTCTCTCTTTTTATTTATTTATTTTTCTTGGTGTGTTTAGTATAGATTTTATTGCTTTTATAGGTTAGTTTCTATTGCTTTTAAATAATAAAAAAAAATCCAAAAAAATATGTTCTAATGAATAATAAATCATGCTTCCCTGTGCCCCATACTTGGAAAATATTATTTTGATTCTTGGTATATGATGATAGATATTGTGGATTAGTTTATCATGATTTGATGTTTGATTGCCTTGGAACCTTAACATGCTTCAATTTTGCCCAGCTGCTTGTGAATATAGTGTTTGACTAGTTGATTTTGTTAGGAATATGTGTTAGTTCCTGGTATGTCAATGAATTTGAGTATTGATTTGCAACTATATATGGGTAATGTTTGTATGATTCACTATTATGCACATTGAGGAGGACGAAGGAATTTGTTCTTTTAGGTAGCCTTCAGATGATTTTAGATACTTTTGTTCCCTTCTTGCTACCCATGTTGTTGCCTTGACTTTTTATTGTTTATTAGCCACATTACAAGCCTGTTTTGCCCCATTGGTTACTAGTCCCAAGCTTGGCTTGGGGGAGCTATTAGTGAGTGAGGTGAGGGAGTTTGTAGTGCGCTTATTATTTGCACAATTTGAGTGGGTTTTGAGAAGTTATTTAGTTCTTGATCATAGTTTATTTTTGATGAGTTTGAAAGTTGAATTTTCTTGAAAAAATAAATTATGATGTTATTTAAAAAAAAAAAAAAAAAAAAAAAAAAAAAAAAAGTGAAAAAAAAAAAAGTGAAAAAAAAAAAAGTGAAAAAAAATAAGTGAACTTCAATAGAAGAAAAAAAAGTTTAATGTTCAAGTGTTCTAAGTGAAGGTTGATCAAAAGAAAGAAAGATTCTTTTTTTTTTATTTATTTATTTATTTTTTTTTTTGAAAAAATCAAGTTTGAAGAGTTAAAGTTTGTTTATTCACTCTAGTTCTACATTATTATATTCTTTATGAGTGAATTTTGTAAGTGCTGTGATTGTTGTTATGTATGGGATTGTTTGGTGAACTTTTGTGGAGTTAAGTTATGATTGGAGATGTTTTGGTCATTATTTATTCTGACCTTGGGTTTAATTAGGTTTTTGCTCCCTTAAAGCATTGCTTTTCTCTCACTTTTTCCCAAATTTATCCTACCTTTTACCCTAGCCTTACATTACAAGCTTTAAAGACCTTCCGACCTTTGTGCATAGAGTTGTATGAATGTGAAAGTGTTGTTTATCAATGCAAGTTATGATATGACATATTTCGATTCGACTAGTAGGTTGAGTGTACATATTTTTATACACACGAGAGTGTGAGTTTGGGAGGGCATTGTTCACATTAAAGGGTCGGGGTGGTTGGAGAGCGAACGAGTACATCTTTTACTCGCCACATAAATGAGAGACGAGTGTGTGAGCACTAGTCTTGAATTCTATATGCTCTTGTGGTTTGCTCTATTTGACAATTGTTAGGAAAGGTTGGTAGTTGGATGGATTTGATTGGTTGACTTTAGTACATGTTTGTCGGCTTTAGCTTGAATTGTATTTATTCATTTAATTTTTTTTTTTTTTTTTTTGGAGTGAAGTATTGATTTATTTATTCATTGTTTTGCTGAGGGACAAGCAAAGGTACCACGGTCATATTTGTGCTTATTTGAGCTCTACGGAGCTATTTTTATTACTAATATACGTTTTCTAGTATTTTTGTAGAGTTGGTATTATTTTATAGGAATTTGCAAATTTATAACGATTCCCGAGTTTATTGAGCCACTACAAAGATATTGGAGTCAGATCATATTTTATGACTGTAATATTTGAAGCTCAAGGTCGAGCTAATTAAATTTAGTTTGGTGATTAAGGGCTCGATTTAGTAAAGGATTTACTCTACAAGCTACCGACTAAGTACTACTCCAAACAGAGCAATTAAAGATAAGGCTGAAGCTTGGGTCCGAGAGAAAAAGAGCCCATCATCAAAGATTTGCCAGCTGAAAGCCAAGGAAGAAACCAGGCCCGAATGAGTGGATCGCGGCCCAACTCGGTGCAAAATTATTTGGGTAGCTCTTCTGATTATTGGGTCTTGTCTTTTGGGCTTTGTAATTAGAATCCACTAGCTCTTGTTTATGTTTTATAAGATGAACGGTAGTAGGACTCCTATTTAGACGGTTACTGTGCCTATAAATGTTGACTTTTAGGTTGCTTTTTAGATTAGTAGTATTGGAGTTTGATTTCCTTTTGTTTTATTTTGTTGATCTTAGTTTTAATATATCTCCATATTACTCCTTTCTTTACTTTAGTTTTATTTGATTATTTTTATCATGCTTTCTTTAATCGCTTTGATTAATTTAGTTTTAATTATGCACGAGTAGTTTAATTTTAGGGTTTATAGGGATCCATAAATAATATGAAGGGATAATTTATTATTGTTGTTTGTCAATGCTTGATTAGTTTCCTATTGATTGATTTAATGCTATGCAAATAGATTAGCACTGATCTTTTATGTATGAGTTTAGCAATATTGATTCGAGATTCGAGAGATGAGAATTGATATTTAGGCCTAGTTTCAATAGGTAGGTTAATTTATAAATGGTTAAGTCGAGATTCGAGAGATGAGATTTAATACCGGTAAATTAATTATGTGATTGTAATACGTAGCGAAAGCCCTTTATGATCTGGTTTTGATGCATTGATGATTGACTATTATGTTTTACCCTGGAATATTATTTATTGATAAACCTATGACCTAGGTCTTTTATTCATTGATTTTCTCTATTCTTACTCTTCCCTACTTTACTCTCCTTAACTTAGATACCTTTTACAATAATAATTTCATTACTTAATAATTTAGATTATAATAATTAATTAGGAATAGAAAGACTAGTTTCCCTGTGGATTCGACCCTACTTCCCTATCTATATTAGTTAGAGGATTTAGGAGTTACTTTTGATTAGGTGATACAACTTTAGCCTATCAACAAGCAAGATGATCAATCTTCCTTTTCAATATCCAAGCTCAACAATGATGAAACCCCCACTTTCTCTCTCTAAACTACTCTAATCCTAAGCTAAACCTAGAGAGAGAAGCTCTCTTAAAAACTAATTAAGAAATAGAATAATTGTTCATTGTTCATTGTTAATTCTAATTACCCCAAAAATGGGTATTTATACTAAGCTAAGAAAATAGAAAAATAAAGGAAGGAAATTAATGAAGAAAAGGAATTAAAAAGAATTAAGAAAAGGATAATAAAATAAAACTAAAGAAATAAAATAAAAAAGAAAAAGAAATAGGAAAAATAAAACCCAAAATCCCACAAAACCTCAGACACCTTTTCCCCCTTCTTTGATATTTTGGCTGCTCTCAAAATGGGATTCAATTCCCTACTTCACACCCATCAAAATCCATCATCAAGCTTCATCAAAAAATCACCACCGTTCATCCTCGACGGCTATAATCGATCATCAAATCAAAGCCATTCGATCTTCATTAAAAACCATGTGTGAAGCTCGTGGAGTGGTTCGGTCGAACCATGGGTTGGTGTGGCCGAACTACGGGGTTGGTTCGGTTGAACCATGGGTGTGTTCGACCACACCTCTTCAATTTAGAAAACTTTGAAAGTTTCTGACAGTTTTGGCATTTCGACCGAACTCCTATGCGGTTTGCTCGAACCCGATTGATTTGCTATTTGTTCTGATTTTTGCTTAATTGAGGGGCCGAATTGCGGTAGGTGCGGAGATTGGTGGTGGCCAGTTGAAATAGGGGAGTTACGGCTGTAGGGAATTGAGAGGTAGAGCTGCTGTGTGCGCCGATTTAGGAGGCTAAATGTGGTTGATTGGTGTGGGTTTTGGTGGATGGTGGTGTAGGTGGTGTTACTGCGGGTTTGGTGAAGGGTAAAGAAGGGCTGTGAGAGATTGAGGGATGAGAGTAGGTGGTTATTGCGGTGGCTGCTATGCGGTTGAATTGGTGAGTGTGGTGACTGATGGAGTCGGGGAAGTGATGTTAAGGGTGGCAGAAGGTGAAGATGCGGGCTGGTCGTTGGTTGGTTGAGTGAGGGAGCAGGGGAAAGGTCGGTGGTTGCGGTTTGTGGCTGTTACGTTTGCTAGGTGGATAGAGCAAGGGAGCTTGGTGTTGCGGGGTGTTGGTGTTGTGAGGGGGCGCAGCAACTCGGTGAATTGGAGTAGGGGAGCTTGGTGTTTTGTTGTGGTGAAGGATAAGAAAGAGGTGGGGTGAAGAATAGGAGGCAGCAGGGGCTTGATGTTGGGTGGCAATTGAAAAGCCACAACTTAGACCTTGAACTCGAGCCTACACACAAACAAACCCGAGGGTAAAAGTGTGAAACCGAGACAAATAAAATAAAATAAAATAAAAAGGAAATAAATAAAATAAAATAAAAAATAAGAGACATAAAACTAAACTAATAATAATTAAACAAAAACTATAAAAGCAAAGAAAGCAAAATAAAATAACAAAATAAACATAAAGCTAATTAAAACTATAAAAGTAACAAAGAAAAGAAACAAAATAAAATAAATCAAAAGCAAATAAAATACGAAAATAAACTAGAAACCAATTTAATAAAGAAACTAAATTAAAATACACTAAAACTAAGAAATAAACTAGAAACTTTATTAAAAAGAAAACAAGAGAATAAAAGGGAAAATAAGATAAAATAAACACGAAAAAGAAACTAAACACTATCACGAAGAGTGACATAAATGTCACTCATCATGTGCCTACTTGTTATCTATGAAATGATTAGTAGTGCATTTGATAAGCTCTTGCGATCATTTCAATACTATTTTACTAGAGCGGTCACGCTTGGACCTTAAGCAAGCCCTTCTCAGGAAGTGACCCGTGTTTTATTGCTTTCATTTTCTTTTCTTTTTAGAATACATTTTCTCTCATGGAAACATTTATGTGCCTTTTTCTAGGTACATGACTTGATATACTTTGGTGCTTCGATTTGGATCAAGAATCAAGGGAATTTGACTCCTATTTTTGCTAGCATATGGAAGGCAAGGTTCAATTCTTGAGGAAATTAGCTTTGAAAGGTTTAATTTGGTCATTTGCGGGCATTTACACTCACCTAAATCCGGAAATATCCTTCCTTGCTCTTTCTCAAGTGGATGATGACTTGATGGACATATGTTGGTTTGTTGGATTGATCTCCTTGTTTTCCCCTCCCATGATTTCTATGATTTATGTTTGAGTGTATTGCCTCATTCAAGCTTGGGGGAGGGTATTCTATCATGTTTGATGGGATGTTGATTCATATATGTTATGCACCTTTGTATATGCATTTCCATATTCTATATCTTGAAAAAATCCAAAAAGATTTTTGTTTTTATCAAGGAAAATTTGCAATGTGTTTTGTTTTGTTCTTGCTTTGGACATAATACTTTTGGACTTGTATAGTTGAATGCTTTTCTTCTTAAATGGTAACGGTGTGCACGGTTTGAGAGTATGTTTGGTTGATGCTAGGATAGTGCATGTTAAGGTAATCGTTTAGAGATTTTGAGACCTTGAAGCCGGATTCTATTTGTTTTTTAAAATTTGCAATTGCTAATTTGAAGCTTTCAGTGAGTTTTTGCTACAACCATGTGAGGTTTCATTGTTTTCAAGCCTTCTACATATCTTGCATGAGCGGCATGGATCCTTTACTATTGCGGACCTAATCTTGAATCTTGACTCATAATTCTCAAACACGAGATTGAACCATCTAGGAAGGACAAAGGCATCTTTTCAGGGTGGTATTTTTCTTTTCTAGGTTAATCTTCTTTAATTTTTAGTTCATTGGGTTTACATTTGCCTTTTTGCTAACCATTTGAGTTTTTTCCCTTTTTTTCAAGCCACATCTTTAGAACTTTGAGCCTTTTGTTTCTTTTTGTCCCATTTTTGGTTTTTGTGAAGCAAATGATCATGTTCTTCGAGTTTGTGGTATATGAGTTTGGATATTGGTTCTATTTGTAAGTAAGCTTGTGTTTTGTGTATATTTTGTGAATAATGGCAAATGAATGATGGAAAAAGCCATCCAAATTTAAAAAAGGCAAGGACATAATAAATGCAAAGTTGTAAGAGCCGTCCATCGTTAAACTAGGAAAAGACAATTGTTTTGAAAATATGAAAACAACAAAAAAAAAAAAGTGAAAATGAGAAAATTCAAAATATTGTGATGTGAATTATTTTCCCTTTCTAAGAATTGAGGACAATGCTTCATTTAAGCTTGGGGAAGAACCATTTACGCTTTTGTATATATGTTTGTGAGTATAGCTTTGAATAAGCTTGGGGGATTTTAGTTTATTTTTGTTTGGTAACTACTTGATTGTGATTCTAAGAAAGGCGCCTTCTTTGCTTCACTATTAGGGATACCACCAAATTTTTAAATTTTAGCCTACCTTTACCCTTTTTGCCCTTACGTTACAACCATTGGGAAAGACCTTTTGACCTAGAGGTTGAGTCACATATCCAGGGAGGGCATTATGAGTTAAAGCATAAGGAAAGGGGATGCAAAGTCAAGATGTCGAGAAACCTCAAATCTATTTGTTTTTCGGTTCCTTCGAGGAACTATAGAGACGCTCACTAAAAGTAGATTTGAAACTAATTGGGAAAATGTGCTAAAATGTGTTGAGATGAAAGTGAATTGCGTTTCTTTAGTTCTCTATGCTTAGCATGTCCTATGTTTCAATGAACCTTAGATATCTTAGAACGTGCACTCCCTTACTTGTTTAGAAAGATTTGCATTCACTTGTGCTTGTACATTTGGAAAAGTCCTTTCATGAACATTTGTTTGCTTTTCTTGTATTTTTGTTTCTTTTTCATGCTTTCCCTTGTTTGTATTATTACGAGAGTTATAGGTTAATCTCATTTGATGAGCATTTAGGTGGTTTTCACCTTCTTTTCATGGCTTTCATGCTTAATAAATGCTTAGTTTTATGCGCATGCTTTTACTCTTGGTTTTACCTTTTCTCTCTTATTTTGTGGTTTTGTGCATTTTGATGGTTTTTCTAGTCTTTTCGCCTTTATTTGCTTTCTTTTTGTGGTTGTAGGTATTGTACGAGGTTCAAGTCTTATATATGGATGGATTACTACGGTGGAAGATGCTTTTGGAGTAAGTTCATGGCAATAGGAAAGCTCAAGATGCAAGGAAGTGGGTTCTCCAAGTTCTAGCTCTTGCGCTCTCGAGCTGTGCTCTCATGAAGATGGGGTGTTGAACCCACTATCAAGTGCTTTTTGGGACTGTCAGTCTTAGTGTTCATCATCATCATATTGCGCGTTCACTCGAAGACCTTAGTGTAGGGAATATTTCAAGCGTTAATCCCCTAGCTTGAACCCCACTGTGATCATACACTAAAGTACGGTGGCGTCCAAAGAGAAAGAAGATAGAGCAAAAGAGTCGCCAACAAGTTTTAGAAACTTGTAAACCGTTCACAGGGTGAAGGTTACACCCCTTAACGATCCAAGAGATCGTCAACTCCATAAGGTCTTGAACCAATAGGGTTCGGGGATGAAGGTACAAATCCAACCTAAAAGAGATTGAACCTGCCTTAATAATAGGCCTCTACTTTATTCTGATCGTACTCATGTGCACTTTCTGACTAACATGCAATCAATAGGATTAACCCTAAACCTGTTTATCTATGTTGGTTGAATATTAATGCACAAATAAATCTATTATTGGCGATCACTTGAATTATAATCATAATTAACCCTAAACAAGATTATTAATTATCTTATTAAGCATGATTACAAGTAACAATTCCCTTTAAACATGCATAAAAGGCGTGATCAAGCAATAAAAATAAATATCAAGCAACATAATAATCATAAAAATTATAATCATAATAACAATTATAATAATTAAAATAATCATGTTAAAGCATAATTATAGCAAGATCCTAGGCATGATACTAACAAGATTAATAACAAACCCTAGCATGTCACTAAACAATAAAGATCAAAACTTTAGCCCTAACATGATACTAACAATCATAAATATTAGGAAGAACATAGGAAGCATCATACTTTCAATCATACTTGATATTAAAGTTACCCTAGACATGATACTAGGAATCATAATAACCATCTAAGCATGATTTCTACGTAATAACATCAATAAAAACCATTAAAGTACTTACTTGGATGCCTCGTACCTCTTTCTAATAACAAAATACACACGTTAGTAACTTCAAGGAAAATAATAATCAACAATTAAATTAAATAATTGAAAGAGAGATTTGGGACCAAACCCTCATAAATTAAACCTTTCACGTCTAGGGCGAAGGCAACTTCGAATATGGCAAGGTGTTTCTAGATCTAATGAATGCGGAATTTTTATATTTGAGAGAAGCTAGTTTAGAAAAGAGAGAGAGAATAATCAAGAAAATCTTGATGAGAGTTGGTGAATTGATTATAGATGAAAACTGGTTATCGAAAATGGAGTTTTTACGACGTTATTTATAAAAAAAATCAGCCAAAAAGATAAAATATCTAAACAGAGTCTGGCGCACGTAAAACTGAACTAGCGCCAACGCTGGCCATTGGCGCCAGGCGCTATAGCTGGCGTTTGGCGCTGATTCAGAAAATCACGTGTTTTCTTAAAATCAGATAAAAATTGCCGTACTGGAGGATAAAATTGTATTTCCCTCAAAAATGCTCTTTGATTTTAATTAAAACTTTGAAAAGTCAACAAAAGTCAATTTATCAATACTAATTGAATTAGGAATGAAAAGAACCTTCTAGAAGAATATAGAAGACTAAAACCATTCCTAATTGCATTAGGAATGGTAAATCTATATTAGGCCCTCCCCTAAATCATTGGGTCGCATATAAGGCTCGAAACGGGCCCAGTTTAGTAAATTGGCCATAACTTCCTCAATATTCATCGGAATTGGGCTTATAATATATCGTTGGAAAGCTCTTGTCAAACCCCATCCAACTAAATTATTATTGGACCCATATCATGGACCACCAAACTGAATTGGCTATTTTCTTAAAAATAAGTTTTCAAAAACAGAGAGAAGAGAAAAGAAATTAAAACTATCCGCAACACTAAACTTTCCACACTTTCACTTCATTCGATTATGATTCGACGTGAAAGGTACTCATCACTGGGTTTGGTTTTGGGGAGACACAAATGGGTGTCTACAGAAGCCCCCACTTTGACTGAGTTTGGAGAAACGCAAGTTTCGAAAACAAAAGTCAAAGTATCGATAGGGACGGAGAATGATTCAGAACGTTCTGCGATCCTAAATCACTCTTGTAACGCCGATACCTGCAAACTAGCCTTAGTTAAATAGATAAAAGAGTTAAGAAACGCGTATCTTGCACCGTCGAGCACACGTCTCTAAAAGTAACCGATTTGCTGCTGCTTTACTGTTATTTTTATGACCTCCTGCCAAGAGAATGTCATCCCGCTTGAAAACTTCTACGCTTGTAACTGCTTCCAATATAGAAGACTGCTTCGCTTGAAATGATCCTCCTCCGCTTTGATAATATTCCACGTCTAAGGGAACACTATCGAAGACAACTTCGATTGAAATCACCTTCAGTTGCTTTTTGACAACTTTCCACAATCTAGGGAACGCCATCTTGCTGTTTCGATGTTCACTCGTCTCTGAACAAAGAGCTTCTCTTTTTTATATTCTTTTGATATGTTCACGCGCCTCTGAACAAAGAGCTTCTTTTTTTTTGGATATGTCCATGCGTCTCTGAACAATAGAGCTTCTTTATTATATTCTTTTTTAATATGAACTTCTGAATGATGTGTCCACGCGTCTTTGAACAATAGAGCTTGATAAAGGGAATGTTCACGCGTCTCTGAGCAATAGAACTTTGAAAGAAATGTTCACGCGTCTCTGAACAATAGAGCTTGAATAATATGTCCACGCGTCTCTAAAAAAAGAGCTTTATGGAAATGTTCACGCGTCTCTGAATAATAGAGCTTCGATGCTTGAATGTTTGTTGCGATAATATTCCGAAGAAAATTTCCGAAGACCAACGCTTGCCGATCTCTAAAGCTCGCTTGAACTTTGTTTCCGCTAAAACCAGTACGTTGGTGTCTCCGTGATAAGCCAATTCTTAGGCGCTCTAAGCTAAGTGAGACGATCTTTCATCCGGTCGATCACTTATTGTGATTGTAATCAAACTGACTACTTAATCATGTCAAATTGCTTATAGGGGCTAACTGGCGTACCAAGGAACCCGAAATTGCTATATGTGGTCGAAATCACCCTTCCGAGAGGCTTCGAGCTCTGTCGCTACTGAAATATCTTTGGCGCCAAGAATTGGCTCTGTCGCCAGACGCTGAGATCTAGCGCCAAGCGCTAAAATCTATTTCCATACGCTAGATGTTGTCGTCTGGCGCTGGAGTAGGGTCTTCCCTATTCTGCTGCACCTGTATTTATTTTTTACTATAGAACTTTGCTATTCTCTTTAATTATCTTAGGGTTGACCTAAGGTTTAACGTCGCTGGACTCATTGACTTGACACGACTCAAGGTATAAACTTGACTCTCTGTGATTGACTCGAGGTTGACTCGACTCGAAGTGAAATGATACGTGTGACTCACGACCCGTGTGTGCATTGTATTATGATTGTGCGACTCGAAAATGCAAAAAAGCAAAAAATTTTCAGTCATTTTTGTGGAGGGGGGTACCGACTTTCTCCCGAAAAAGAAAGACGCGAAAAAGAAAAGAAGTGAAGTTTTTGAAGGTGCATGTTGAATGAGCTTAGTCAAATGTTGTTTGATACTATCTCTCAAGGTGCAAGGATTAATCCATCCTAGGCTATCTCAATGGTTGACTCAATGATGAAAGTATTTGGGTAACTTAGGCACGGAGGCTAAGCACTTCATACTTCGTGATGCAATGACAATTATGATTGATGAGTGATGTTGATATGACAAGGCATGCTTCAGCGTTGTGTTAAGATTCTTAAGGAAAAGTATATTTGGTCATGTATCTGTGATGTGTGTGATAGTGACACTAAAGCTAGGCCGCAAGGGCTAAGTGTGTGGGAAAATATATTTTTTTTTTTTAAAAAAAAAAATGAGTCAAATGGTGGTGACTCTTAGGCTAGGTAGGCTAATGATGTAGGGATCAAGCCCCCAAGTCTAGCTCTAAATGAATAGGGATGAGCATTGGATATCTCTTGATATGATCATGAATGCATTTTTATTACGGCCGCACCTCGATGTGAGGTTGCCTACGTATCCGTTAGGAATACGGCCGAACGTAGCTCTAGCCGAACCTCGCACAAGTATGTGTATACCTCAAAAAGGTCTTTTTAAGGGTTGTAAAGTGGTCAGGCTAAAGGTTATAGAAGAAGTGGATAAAGGCTCAATACCCTTGATAAGCCCCCAAGATGTGCAACCTCGCTTTTGAATCTTTGTATTTTTTTCTTATGCTTGAGTTTCTACTCTTTTTTAGCTCTTTATTTTTTTTGCTTTAGCATCTATTTTATTTTTATAAGTGTGGGCATTCCCAATCATGCGGTCTATCACTCACTTGGCATTCATGTTTTTCAGGCACGGTATCGAGCACTCGATAAGAGACGCAATCTGAGACGTGTTCTTATCAAAGATATTTTCATGTCAAAGACATTGGAACACTTACCCTTTTGTACACTTTTATTTATTTTTTTTGCTTTTACTTATTTTTGCTATTTTAATTTTTTTGAATTCACTCAAGCCTTTTTGAAATTGCATAAGTTACACACCATCCCATCCCAAGGTTAGGTAGATATGGGTTGAAAAATAAAGGGTCCATCGTTAGACAAGGCTCAAAATGGTTTATGAAGAAAGGATTGTAAATTAGAAGGGTGAAAGGCAATATGATGTGGCTACAAGGGGTGCCTCAAATCATTGGTATACCTTGTGCTTAGTTTGACATGGATTATTTTTTTTTTTTTTTTTTTTTTTTTTTTTTTTTTTTTTTTTTTTTTGCAATATAATGAAATGATCATATGTAAGAAATAAATGCTCATTTTATTAAAGGAAAATAAATAAAGAATCTGCAAAAGTAATCTAAGGGAAAAGAAAGGCGCATATGCTAGACTTATTGGGGAAAGGAAACAATGAAAAAGAAATAGGAAAAAAAAAAGGTCATGCAATCTCGTCATTGAAGCTCGCCTCTGTCTTGTGTTGTTTGCTTTATCATCACTCACTCTTCTTGTTAACTGGAGGTATGGGAAGCTTGTTATTATCAATCAAATGTTGGATAGCCTCCTTTAGCTTCCAACAACTCTCAGTAGCATGACCCCTACCTTGATGGTACTTGCAGCGCACATTTAGATTCCAACTAGGCACTCTCTTCTCAAGCGGGGGATCTTGAATAGGTCCAATAGGAGTAATGAGTCCCTTGGCATGGAGTCGGTCGAAAGCATCATCGTAGCTAATTCCAATAGGGGTGAAATCCCTTTTCGGTTGCTTTCTAAATCCTAAGATCTCATTAAGGTCGAAAGTACCAACACTGTTGCTAGAGTAGGTGTGTTCGGAATAAGAAGGATAGTCGTTCTTCTTCCCTTTACAGTCACTGTTACTATCGTTACTAATCTTGGCCTTCTTGTCGCGCGGAGAAACATGAAGGAGATTTGAATCAATGAAGTCTTGAACACGATCCTTGAGGGTGAGACACTTTTCAGTAGTGCGACCGCGACTGTTATGGTATCGACAATAGAAATTTGGATCCCAATTGGGAAAACGTTTTTCATGTGGAAGGTCTTGACTGGGACCAATGGAGTGAATATGACCTTGATCGTGAAGACAGTCAAAAGCTTTGTTGTGAGTCATCTCTATTGGTGTGTATTCTTCAATGGTCCGTTTTGCCCGTGGCTTAGGAGCATTGAGTTCTTCATTAAACCCTTGGCGAGAATTTTGTTCGATGACCATCACCCAATTTGCTAATCCTTCTACCACGTTCAAGAGCATGGCAACGACATCTTGCAATTTCCGAACGTCCTCTTTTAGACTTGACGAGTCTTCCCTGGTATTATCTAAGAAAAGACTTTCATCCTCCCCAATCATGGCCACTTCATCGAGAGAGGTTATATAAGCTGTCTCGATCATGGGATCTCCTACAGGTGTGATAAGAAGTGATGGATCAAAGGATACTTGATCTTCTTCGATGGCTAGAATTTCGGAAGTTTCATTGTTATCGATCAGATCTTGAATAGCTTCTTTGAGTTTCCAACACTCCTCAGTGTCGTGACCCTTTCCTTGGTGATATTTGCAGTGCTTATTAGGGTCCCATTTGGGTGGCCTTGCTTCTGGAACTGGATCTTTGATAGGCCCTATGGGCATGACTAGTCCTTTGTGATGTAACTTCTCGAAAGCTGTTTCATAACTCATACCAAGTGGAGTGAACACCCTTTTTGACCTTTGGATTCATGATTTAGAGGTGTTCGTGGCATGCACTTCATTAATGGGAGAGGAAGGAGAAGGATGGTCGTTCTTCTTTCCTCTCGCACTATTATCTTTCAGAAGGTCATCTTCAATGTCAATGCCTATATTATAGACAGCCTTGAAAGTATCCAAGTTGTGTTGGTATCTTAAGTGCCTTGAATACTTCCCTTGGAGATTCTTGATAAACATCCTCACAGATTCTTTTTTGATAGGATCCTTGACCATATTAGTGGAAGTTTCCCTCCATTTATTGAAGAAAGAAGTGAACCCTTCGTTTTCCTTTTGTTTTAATATCTCAAGTTATCTATGGTCTGTTTCGTCTTGGATGTTGCACTTATATCTATCTATGAAAGCGTTTGCTATGGACTCCCAGGTGGAGGCTTTTTCTTTCTCGAGAGAAAAGAACCATTGCTGGCAAACGGTCTCGAGAGATAGTGGGAACAGAGAGGGGAAAATCTTCTTATCGATACCCTTAATGCTCATTATAGTTTCAAAAGCTATTAGATGAAAGTAAGGGTTATCTGTCGCCTTGAATTTAGGGATGTCAGCGGTATTGAAATTATGCAGAAGAAGTTCCTTGTCCAACGAGACCCCTTGTGAATTAATGCCCTGAAATTTATAGTCACTAGATAGCTTGCTCAAGCTTTCTTGCATGAGGTTCATTTGTTGTTGCTTCACAGGGTCGTCAATTTTGTGGGTTAAAGCCTTTAACACCTTAGTCACGTCATTCAATTGATTCCTAAGTTCATTGACCTCTTCTTGACTTGCCATTATCCTTTTATCCTTCCTCTTTTGACGAATTGGTTTATCAAAAAGTGAAACTTGAATAAAGAGGTTGTCCTTGATTAATCGCCCTTCTCTCCTCGACCAAGTACTGTGGAAAAGGAATTTAGGGATATTCATTATTAATTATTTGACTCAAACTTTATTCAACATGCAATGGATGGAGAAAGTGAAGAAAGATTGGAATAGAATGTGAAGAAAAATGATGTAGATTGAGGGATATGAAGAATTAGGAGTAGAATGTACCCCCCAACTCAAATGACGGGAAGGCCGACTTGTGCATGAACCTAAGACATGATCACGGTGACATATACTCGAAGTGTGTGCTAAGACTAGTGAGTGTAGGTGACATGTTAAGACTCGTGTTATGACCATGGGACTTAGTGCCTAGACTCAATTAATGACTTGACAAGGTGTTATTGACGGCGAAATTTAACCGACTTAATTAGTAAACCGGTTAATTAGACACTAGGTGATGACTCAATCAATAATCCAAACTGTCGGAAAAACGACAGGATTGGCGTTGCACTTTGTAGTGTAGCGCCAGACGAACACTCCACAAAGTGGCGCTACAGTCTAGACTTTGGCGCCAATGCTGGAGCTTCAATCTAGGACTGTTTTCGGTGTTATTAATTAACAGGGGTATGCCTAAAGTCGTACTAGGTCAATTCTGATTAAAATATTAGACTTTATTGACTCAGATTAATTAATTAATTGGGCAAAGTTCTTTAAGTCATTAATTTTAGTCTTAACACACGTCAAACAAATGGTTAAGAAATCATAATATATGCACAACAAATAATGCACAATTAGTCAAGTAGGCACAATATGATGCAATGAGTTTGCAACCTAACCATGGCTCTAGTTCTCTAAAGTTCGGGATATGGTTTAGTCAAAAGAGGGTCCATGATTAATTGTCCGGATGCACCGCGCAAAAGCCTAACCGTGAAGGGTTGGCGCGAGTGGATGGGACACCGCGAGTTTTAGAAAAACTCGCTTCCATGGTTTTGTGAATTCAACATTCTCGGATGTACCCTTTGTTGCTCAGAGCGTTCAATCAGGTAGATGGAGCATGAATTCCCAGAGGGTTATGTCCATATGTAGAACACATATGGGTTTCAAAAAAGTGAGAAAAGCTCAATCAGGAAGTAGGATCGAGCAAACAATACGAAAAACTGGTCGAAATTAGGACGCATATTTCTGGCTCGGTATTGGAAGAATATGGCGCCAGCAAACAAAGCTTGGCTCCAAGTTTTAGCTGTAGCGCCTCGCGCCAATGCTGGCGTCTGGCGCTACAGTTAAAAATATGGTGCCAATCCTCTGGTCGCTTACGCTAATTCCTACATGCCTCAGCAGCTTTCTGTGCTCGATAAAATTTTCCAGTTTCGCGCAGTGTTATTTTGGTCCTAGTTGTGAAAGATATTTCTCAAATTTCCTACGTGTAGAATCCTATGTTTTTAACTCATTACGGATGGTCTTTCCAAATGAGATCTTTTTTATGCATATGACAATAATGTTAATCAAAATTACGCACATGAAATACTTAGAACGTTTCGAGTCTCATCCACTCATTCTAAATCATTGCCGAAACAAATTCAGGAATAATAGAAATCCTCCCCAGTGGAGTCGCCAAAAAATTGTAGGGAATATTTGAAGCGTTAATCCCCTAGCTTGAACCCCACTGTGATCATACACTAAAGTACGGTGGCGTCCAAGGGAAAGAAGATAGAGCAAAAGAGTCGCCAACAAGTTTTAGGAACTTGTAAACCGTTCACAGGGTGAAGGTTACACCCCTTAACGATCCAAGAGATCGTCAACTCCATAAGGTCTTGAACCAAATAGGGTTCGGGGATGAAGGTACAAATCCAACCTAAAAGAGATTGAACCTGCCTTAATAATAGGCCTCTACTTTATTCTGATCGTACTCATGTGCGCTTTCTGACTAACATGCAATCAATAGGATTAACCATAAACCTGTTTATCTATGTTGGTTGAATATTAATGCACAAATAAATCTATTATTGGCGATCACTTGAATTATAATCATAATTAATCCTAAACAAGGTTATTAATTATCTTATTAAGCGTGATTACAAGTACCAATTCTCTTTAAACATGCATAAAAGGCGTGATCAAGCAATAAAAATAAATATCAAGCAACATAATAATCATAAAAATTATAATCATAATAACAATTATAATAATTAAAATAATCATGTTAAAGCATAATTATAGCAAGATCCTAGGCATGATACTAACAATATTAATAACAAACCCTAGCATATGACTAAACAATAAAGATCAAAACTTTAGCTTTAACATGATACTAACAATCATAAATATTAGGAAGAACATAAGAAGCATCATACTTTCAATCATACTTGATATTAAAGTTACCCTAGACATGATACTAGGAATCATAATAACCATCTAAGCATGATTTCTACATAATAACATCAATAAAAACCATTAAAGTACTTACTTGGATTCCTCGTACCTCTTTCTAATAACAAAATACACACGTTAGTAACTTCAAGGAAAATAATAATCAACAATTAAATTAAATAATTGAAAGAGAGATTTGGGACCAAACCCTCAGAAATTAAACCTTTGACGTCTAGGGCGAAGGCAACTTCGAATATGGCTAGGTGTTTCTAGATCTAATGAATGCGGAATTTTTATATTTGAGAGAAGCTAGTTTAGAAAAGAAAGAGAGAATAATCAAGAAAATCTTGATGAGAGTTGGTGAATTGATTATAGATGAAAACTGGTTATCGAAAACGGAGTTTTTACGACGTTATTTATAAAGAAAATCAGCCAAAAAGATAAAATATCTAAACAGAGTCTGGCGCACGTAAAACTGAACTAGAGCCAACGCTGGCCATTGGCGCCAGGCGCCAACACTAGCGCCAGGCGCCAAGCGTAGCGCCAAGCGCTATAGCTGGCGTTTGGCCCTGATTCAGAAAATCACGCGTTTTCTTAAAATCAGATAAAAATTGCCGTAAAAGAGGATAAAATCGTATTTGCCTCAAAATGCTCTTTGATTTTAATTAAAACTCTGAAAAGTCAACACAAGTCAATTTATCAATACTAATTGAATTAGGAATGAAAAGAACCTTCTAGAAGAATCTAGAAGACTAAAACCATTCCTAATTGCATTAGCAATGGTAAATCTATATTAGGCCCTCCCCTAGATCATTGGGCCGCATATAAGGCTCAAAACGGGCCCAGTTTAGTAAATTGGCCATAACTTCCTCAATATTCATCGAAATTGGGCTTATAATATATCGTTGGAAAGCTCTTGTCAAGCCCCATTCAACTACATTACTATTGGACCCATATCATGGACCAACCAATCTGGATTGGCTATTTTCTTAAAAATAAGTTTTCAAAAACAGAGAGAAGAGAAAAGAAATTAAAACTATCCGCAACACTAAACTTTCCGCACTTTCACTTCATTCGATTATGATTCGACGTGAAAGGTACTCATAATTGGGTTTGGTTTTGGGGAGACACTAATGGGTGTCTACACTTAGCGAACGCACGAAGCCGCAAGATGATCGAAGAAACCTAGGAGAATGAGGGCGCGCAACCTAGCCGTGCAGGCGTGCACCCTGCTGCGCGGGAGCGCCTCCTTGCCCGCACGGCCGCGCCTTCCTGGGTATCCGTCTTGCTCGGTTTTTGTTCGCGCCTTCTATATATATATTTGTTACCCGATTTTTGGAGAATTTTTATAATAAGTTTCATTTTAGATTTTTATCATAATTCTAGCTTAGTTTAGAGCTTCTATCTCTAGTTTTAGGATTAGTTTAGAGTAGATTTTAGAGAGAGAAAGTGAGGAATTTCATTGGTGATTGAGATTGAAGATTCAATGGTGACAATTGTGTTGGAGAACTTCTCTATTATCAATGAGCATTTCTAAACTCTATCTCATTTATTGCTTTGATTAGTTAGTTCATGTTTGTTTGATTTGATTTTGATGTTTGATGTTTGATCTTTGATTAGTGTAACTGTTCTTCATATATTGTTGATTCTTGTTTTCTTTAGTTGTTTGTGTTTAGATGATGATGTTTGAGTAGTAGTTTGGCTAGGGATAGGGTGAAACTTGTATGATTGATTAATTGTGCTTAATTTGGGGATTGTGTTGATTAATTGTTGAGATTAAAGTGATTAATGGACGTTTGCATGTGTGTAATTCGATTAGGCCTTGAGAATTATGCTAGATTGCATTGTAGTTTCTAATGATACGGACCATTGATTTAGGAATTGCAATTGTTGATTGAGCTTGATTAGTGATGCTCCTAGTTAGAGTCTCTCAAAGTTGGCGCTAGTTAGACCTCTAGGAGATAGCTTGTTGACTCTTTTTATTGAGCTTGCCATTAGTCTTCACAACCATTGATTTGCATATTGTTCCCAAGTTGCTACAATTGTCATGATTACTTGTTAATCTTCGTTCCTAGTGTTTATTTGTTTGGTTCTTCATTTTGTTAGTTGGTTAGTGTTTACCTTTTATCCTTAGACTTTGACCTAGCTTAGGCGTATGATTGAGAGCGCTTGAACATTACTGTTCCTTTGGGTTTGACCCTTGACTTGTCTCTATACTAGTATTTAGGTTGGTTAAGTGTTTAAAAATTTTGTTTGGCCGAGGGAGGATTAGTTTCAACGACCTAATTCCACCCCTCGTCAAAGGCCGTCATCGTCCCTTCCCTCATGCTGGTCAATTATGAGAGGGATGATGGAAATGTTGGCTCCCTGAACGGGGACCAGAAGACAGCTCAAGAATGCTACTTATCAGACGTCAAGCCTGCGACAACTGCACCCGGTCAGGGCAAAGAGCCAATAGACGTTAATGAAATCAAGTATGACCATCCGCCTCACCAACCGCCAATAAAAGAAAAACTGATCAGCTGGTGGTGGTTAAAAAAGAAAAGCAATAGCAATCACTCGGGGAACGGTCAGATGACCTCCATCCCTAGCCGGCTGGACGTACAGCACATTGATATTCCTCTAGACGACAGTCGTCCGAAGCAAAATGTTAGGGTGGGGACGACTGCTTTTGCTAAGATGGGTGCAGACTTGCACCATCTGCTGAAGGAATTCAAAGACATCTTTGCCTTTGAAGTGGAAGAAATGTCAAGCATCAGCCCGGATCTTGTTGTCCACAAACTCGTCGTGGACCCCAAAAAGAAGCCCATTTGGCAAAAGAAAAGAAATCATGGCGAGGAAAGAAGTCAGGCGGCAGATGCCGAAGTAAAAAAGTTGTTAGAAGCCGGGTTCATTCGGCCTTGTAACTTCCCTAATTGGGTTGCAAATGTTGTGCTGGTAAAGAAGCCAAAAAATCTATGCATAAAATTGAAAGCTTTAAAAATTTTTAAAGCTAAACACCAATATAAACAAAATCGGTCTAAACACTACACCAAAAACTAGATTAGACATCGCAAAATATAGAACGGTTATCATAGATTGGCGTTCTCCAGAAGAATATAGATCGTTTTAATGTAAGAGGCGTTCTGTATGTTAATACATATGAAACGGTTAGCATAGTTAACCGTTCTCTATTTCTTTTTACTCAAATAATTATTAAAAAATAATTATGTATTATAAATGATATAGAATGGTCATCTTGACAACCGTTTTGTATTATATTAATAATTTTTTTTAATTAGGAGGAAATTATATACGTACATACGGAGTAATAATTTACTCAAATTATCAAAGGCGAATAAAAGTGAAAATTGAAGGCATTGAAGCCCGCATCACTTTCACTTTTACTTTCATCAAAAAGTGAAACCTCTTTCTCATTCATCAGCAAAAAAAAAAAAATTGAAACCTCCATCAAACCTCCATAACAAAACCTTCATCAGCCGCTTATTGTTCGACTCCACCGCTGCTCTACCGCTGCTCCACCACCGCTCTACCGCCGCTCCACGTCTGCAGTACCGGACCTGTCTGCTGAGCCATCAGTGAATTAAGGTTCGAATTTTTCTTGTGATAGAGTAATTGGATTTTGATAATTGTCAATCTAATTGCATGAATCATTCGAATTATGAAAGAAATAGAAGTAAATTCGTAGAATTTGAATTTTGGGTGATTGAAAAAAACTTCAAAGTTCTTGTTTTAGGGATAAATTCATTGATTGTTTGTATGTATATATTTAAGCCGAATTATTGTAGTAAGTTCAATCAAATTACCCTTAATTTTGTCGAATTTACATTTATTTCAATTATAATCAAAATTATTTTAGCCAAATTAATCTTACCTAAGTTCAATTTAGAACCATAATCAGATTTTTTTTTTAAAAAAAAAAGGAACAAAGAGATAGGACTTAAAATAGTGAGATTAATTTTTAAAGAAGGGGTTTAGTGCTAATTAAGCTAGTTTACATCCACATTTCGAGTGTATTTTGATCAACTAGGTAATTATCAACTACTACTATTGACAATGGGATATAATTCTTCATTATTTGATCTTCAACGGTTATATATGAGCTACTTTTTGTTGTAGAAAAATTTTGTCGGTGAATTACTGAAATGTACTAGTATATATATGTTCTACTGTCCAAGTAGTAGCAATTAAGGTGTTTCTTTTTTTCCTTGACTAAACTGGTACAAAGCTGGAAACTAAGCTACTGTATTTCTGAAACAATAAAACTGAGTACTATGTTGTCTTGCTTTTGATTTTCTCAATAAATTGTATTTGTAACATTCTATTGTATGAACTTCGGATACGGTACGGGAACAATTAGTAGGTGTGTTCTGGTTTACTGGTGAATGTACCAATTTGTATTATAATTTGCTTATCAAACTTATCAATTATAATTTGCTTATCAAACTAATCAAGTAATTAGTTGATCATTTTTTTTATTGCTAAACTTACTAGTTGTTGATTGAGACATTCGAAGAATCCTTTTAGTCTGTAGATGGTCCAAGTTTAGCTTGAGATTTTAGCACCTAAGCTAGCAATAAACAAACTAAACCCCAAATGCCCTGCCCTGCCCTTACCCCTACCCCTGGGTTTTCCCGTGTCGTACATTTTCACATATCTTCTATAAAATTCTTACCCATCATAGTTAATTTTCGTGGGAGAATATTTTGCACTCTTCTGTTTCCATCATTTTTAGGGTCTATTCTGATTTACTGAACTGTTTATGAGAGAAGGAAATTAGGAAATGAACTGAATGAAATTAAGCTAAAAAGAACGGGCCCTCATAATAGTATAATTCTTTTCCATCTGTTTAGAACAATTAGATTAATTAAGAGTATTATCTTGGCTTATTATCCATTTGATCAAGGTGTTACAGTCTTACGGAGACAAAATAATAATGTCGGGTAGTAGAGTAAGTACAAGTACATAATAGGAGTACATGTGAAATAATCTCTCGGCAATTGATGCAAGCATTGTAGTCTTGACTAGATTCTTGTTGCTATTAATAGGAAAAAAAGATGTTGCTGCTCCCTCTTCTGTTCTTCAGTTGTTGAAGTTGTTCTATTTAATTGTATTTTTAACTACGCTATATCTGTTTTAAGCAATTATCTTAATTAAACTATCAAATTAATTAATCTCCTTGCAACTTGTTCTATAGAATAGGTAGGAAGGTTTTTACTCTACTGTTTTGAGTTGTCAGTCGTGTTTTTTAATTCTTTTATCAATAATTTCTGACTTGTACTTTTTTTATTTCTGATAACTTTTCCCTAAAATTTCGTTTGTTTTTAAGTAGTGTATTTACTCTTGAATGGAGGAAGTTGAGGGATATTCATGAATTAATTGCACTAAGTTATGCAAATCTATTGTGCTACAGGTATACTATATATTTATATGACATGGATGGGTTGATTATCGGTCATATAAAGTTTATGACACTAGAAAAATCTGTCAATAATTCTAATGTGATTCAAGTGGTTTGTGGGTGGGTAATGACTTTAAAGAATAGTATCTAATGAGAATGAACTAGTATGTTCTTCTCCATGTTTAAACGTATGTTTGAATGTATCTAATAAGAATGAACTAGTATGTTACCTTCAACTCATAAGCTTCTGGGCAGTTTTGAATTGGATTATGGTTGATTAACAACTCATAAGCTTCTGGACAGTTTTTGTCGTCACTAGACTCTAGCATTAGTCATTTAAACCTATCTATATTACATAATAAGTGCATATAAACAAGTTAGTTTTGTAGAACAAAAATATTGTATTGAAAATTAATGGATCATAGAACTAACCTTAGTAAAGAAACTTTAATGTCTTTACTAGGTGAGATCCTCCTGATTAGTTGATCAGAAAATCTTTTTCCCTGAAAAGATGACCTACTTGGCTGCATTCTTCTAAGATTTTGACAGTGCATCAGTAGAAGATTTCATAATTGCTTGTTTTTTTGTATCAAATTCATGTAATTCAGATTAAACATTGTTGTGCAAATAAGCTTTAGGAATTAAATTCGGATTGCACTCTTAGCTTTAATTTCTCCATAATGCTCCTTGCTTCTTGAATGGACTCACTAGCAAACTGGACACTAATCACATGCCATTCTAATTCATTCTATTCTATTTCTACTCAGCCTCCCTCATACAAGGACTCTCATACTCAATTTGTCTTGTCTTGCCGCCAAAACATAACAGCTACCACAACACACACACCACTCTCCATAGTGGGTGCAGTTTGTTCCAATGTTTTCCCCTGCATGCTACAATAATAATGCTTAATGGCTTTTGATTTTCTTGCTCACTACTTTATTTGTGTACTAACTGTGTACTAATGTCAACTATTTTGCTTGCTGCGTTTTGTCAAAAAAGAAAAAAGATATACTTATTTATATTTAATTAGATGAACTTATTTTATATTATTAACTAATATTTATGTATTTTACATTGTTTTGTAGTATTTTAAGCAAGTTCCTCCTACATATTCTCAACAAGTGATCGAGGAGCTTAGGAAAATGTGGATTGCATATGTTACCGGAAACCATCAACCAAATGACAACGACGATGATTTATGTGAATTGTAGATCAATATGGTATTGGTATATCTAAGCATAATTTTTATTTAATCAACGTTAATTAGAAAGGTGTTTTGATACTTAACTCACGTATTTGTTTGTATAGTACAAATTTTGTATGAATGATTCAATTTAATTGTGGCTGGATGTTTTAAATTTTATATATGAAGTATATTTTGATTGCTTTTGTCGTATCTAGAAATATTTTTGTTAATTTTATATTATACAGAAATTTATATTGCACGTATACAGGATCATGGATTTATTTTACATAGAAAATGTGGAATTTTTCTTGCAGGATAAATGTACAAGATATAATACAAGAATATATACAACAATACAGGTCAAAAATGAAATACAAAAAAATACAGATTATCTAAATACAGGAATAATACAATCAAAATACATACAGGACTAATTCGAATAATAAAATTACATATGGTCGGATTTTTTATTTTTTTTTAAAAAAAAAACATTAAAGAACTGTTATCTAACTTAACCGTTCTCTATTGTAATGCAATATAGAACGGTTAAGTAGCCTAAACCGTTATCTTTTCCTTCCTTAGTGTACGAATTTAAGAAGGGAAAAGAGAACGGTTGTGACTAACAACCGTTTTCTATTTGTCAATATATAAAACGCCTAAACGACCCGTTCTCTATACTTTATACATCGCTTAGCAGAAGAACGCCTCTAAGACGATCTATAAAGCCTATTCTAACAGTTCTCTAAGGCCTTTTTTGTAGTAGTGAAACGACCGGATGATGCATTCATATAAATAATAGCCGTCACAATATAATGGACGGCTGGAAAGTTAGCTGGCTGAGCCAGAAATTTTTTATTTACCCGACACCTTGGTCGGTAAAAAGACAAAGTGACTCGGCGCGAAGGCAGAAAAAGCAAAACACTTGACCATTCGGCCGCAGAAAGATACCACTAAGCTCAAAAAGATCAGGGGAGGTCTTCAGCGTTGGCTACTGCCTCATCCTCCCGCGACTGCTCTTCATTTTTCTCAGCATCCCCCTGACCCTCGTCATCCCCTGAGGATGAATCATCCGAGGACTCGAACTCCTCATTTCCCCTAGCAGCCGCCTCCTTTGCTTCCCTCAAGAGTCGGCCGGTTGTTAAACTCAGTGTTCACCTCATCAAACTTGGTCTTCCAAATTTGATAATTGGAGGTCGGCTGCAATGATCCCCAGGCCATTCGCATGAAGGACACATAGTCCTTCATCATTTGTTTGACCAGGGTTGTTTTCTCCTCCTCAGCCAAGGACTTATACTTGGCCTTTAGCAGAGTTTCTTTATTTTGCAGCCAACCCTTGAGCTTCTTAACCTGGCCTTCCAAGTGGCCAGCTTTCTCTTGCGCTTCCTTGAGGGGCACCAATTGGTCCTTGAGGCTCTAAACCTCAATTCTAGAGCTCAGAGATCCGTCCCCTCACCGCATCCAAGTTTTGCTGGACTTGTAGATTGGTCGACGCTTGGGAATACATCATATCAAGACTAAGAATCTCATTTTGTGAAATCTCAAATTGAGCTTTGTCTAAGGAGGAGGCGGCCCGAGCATTAGCTGCCTTTACCTCTTTGGACTTGTTGCTGAGTGGCTTCCTAAGCCCACTCACGTGCAGCATAGCCTGCATTCGGCCAAAATAGAAGAAGAAATCAGTATCAAGCGGCCAAGCAATTAATCAAATGAAAAATTATCAGTCTTACCTTGCAAAGAAGCGCTAGAATGGCGTCCAGGTTGAGGGTTTCAACCCCCTTCACAAACGCCTTGTCATCAGGGTCAATTGTTCAGAGCATTCGTTTGGCCATCTGAAGGACAGTCGGCCTCTCCAGAACCTCTGTCAGATAAAGCAATATAAGTTAAGTTAAAATTTACAAGAACCAATTCCCTTTGTGGCTAATGTTATTCGATCAAATAAATGGGAGTTTGGCCGAATGATAATACCTTCCTCCTCCCCCCTGGCGGCTTTGCTGCCACCTGCTGTTGAGCCGATAGCAGTATTGAGTGGCTTGCCACTCTTCGATATTCCCTAAGGAGCATCCGACTTCATAGATGGCTTGAGTGGGGTGGAGGCGCCGCTGCCCTTGTTTGGTTTAGAGGCGATGTGCTTCTGGTTCTTGCTAGAAGCGCTGTCATCGCCGCCCGACTGCTTTCGCAGCTTAGTGTACGGTTGTTTGGAGGGAGAAGGCTTGGACGATCCATCATGCAAAGAGTTCACATGTTAGTTGTGACTTCAAAATAAAAAATAAAAAAATAAAAATAAAAACTCAAGTCTAAAAGAAAGGAATATGTTTCACCTTAGGATAACTACCTGACGGCTGCTCCTCATTCGTCCGTTTGCCCAAAATGGACGAACGGTAGAGAGCTACAGCATGTGCAGTCGGCTTCTTGCTGGCCGAGAGTTTTGACATTGCTTTGTCTGCAAAAAAAAGTAAAGAGTTGGAAACTCAGACAAAAATAATGATCATCATGAGTAGCGAAGCAAAGTAAATCCACATGGCCTAGTACCTCTCGGTTTTTCAGAGCTAAGGCCACAAGCGGCCAGATATGTCTCGTCCGAGAGCCACTCGTAACAGGGAACGTAGCTCTGAGGGGTTACCTCCTTCACCCCTGTCTCCTTATTGGTTTGAACAGCCACTAAGAAAAGTCCCCGATTTAATATTTGCTCCTGTGCCTTCCTTGGGACAGGCGGCAGGGCTCTCTTTCTAGCAAGGAGGGGAGGCTCTTTGTTCCAGCGGTTGTACCGCCTGTTTAGCTGGAAGTCTGAGGAAGAGACTATGTAGAACTTTGTTCTCTAATCCTTCCCTTTGTTCTCTTTCCCCATCGTCATCATAAACCCCTTATGGCTAGTAAGGGTAAATAAGTCGGCCCCACTTGAGTGGGGAGTCTTGCTTAAATAATGCATATAAGCGAATGCCTCGAAGTTGGGGTCCACCTCCATCATCTCACATGCGGCAACGTAGCCCAAGATGTTTACCCAAGAGTTGGGGGCTAGTTGCCAGATACCCAGCCGGTATCCTTCAAGGATCCTCTCCACTGCCGGATGGAGAGGGAAGCACTGACCGGCTTGAATGGCCGCTTCGTAGCAGCCGAAGCAATGGGCGCCGTAGTTGGCCTTCTCTTGCTAGACGACTATGTCCTAAGCATCAGGCACGGACAACAAAAAGTCATGTCCCATGACATGAGTGGAGATGAACTTGCCAAAGTCGGCTGTCATTTTCTCCCGCCTGTTCTCGGCAACATGCAAAAAATAAGGAGCATGTTCCAGCCGACGCAAAGCAGACGGCTCCGCCTATCCTTCGCCCATATCCACAAAGAGGGACTCTTGGGCATCATTTAATTTGGACCGCGCCTCCTCTGACTCAACGGAGGCGCTATTAGAAGATGATGTCCTAGTGTCATCATCATAACTTTCTTCTGAGCTGGGGGCCCGCTGACTAGTGCCAGCAGTGTACTCCCCCATTTCTACATCCGACACTAATTCACTCAGCCCGGGGCTTTGTCTTTCATCATCCGACTCCTTTAGAATTGAGGAGCTCGGGGTACTAACGTTGCTAGGAGGGTCCTGGCAAACCTCAGAGACGGGCGCCCTAATGGAGCCTTCCGAGTAAACTGTAGAACTCTCCGAATGGTACCAGGAACCATCTGTCCTATACGTCCGACTGGTTTGTTTGTTTCTTGCCATGTTGTCCTGTAGGGGCACAAACACTGTCGGATTTGGAGAAGTTCTCAAAAGGGAGTCCTCGAATGCGCATTCGGCACTTCTAGTTCTATATTCAGCCGTCCCCAGTGACCGGTGACCGACTGATCTCTAACCTAGGCCATGCCGGGTGCGTTTGGGAAACCATTTTTTGAAAAAGAAATATGCAAAAATAAAATTAAAGAAAAGAACAGACGGTTACCTTAGAAGAAGGCACTAGAGTCACTTGGTCTGAATGTCTGCTAAAATAGGCAGACGAACGGCCGAGTGTTGGATGCTGTCGGGAGGAAGTCAAGTTCTTTAAAGTCAAAGATTTAAGATTCTCTCAAGATTCATGCAATTGTGAATCCAAAGGGGAGGTTAACCCTTATTTATAGAAAAGTTGAAAACTAGGGTAAAACCCTAGATTCCCCCATACAGTAAAAAGTGAAAATTCGGTCAATGATAAGCAGACACTTGTCATAGGCGTCACGTGGCGAGCAACGTCACCCCTGTGAAGGGCAAATGATTTGGGTATTTATACGCCGCCAAGTGGACCAATGAGAGTATGACACGTGTCGCTCCAGAAGGTGTCCTAATGGATTTCCCAGATGTTGACACATGTCGCGCAGATATGCCTCTTGGGAAATGACAGCCTTCAAGGCCCAAATCCCTAGGAGAGCCGTAAAATGGCACTGCCCTAATTCCTAGGTCATCAAACCCTAGGACAAGGAACGCTTTTTCTAGGACCCTATAAATAGGGAGATACCCCCCAATAATTGGGACACCTTGAACTTTACGTCTTAACCATTAGGACATTTATTTCTCTCGAAGACATAGAACACCCGATCTCGGAATTCGAGAAGATACTTACTTCCCGCACGTTTTTCTCTGTATCTGTACTAACTTAATCTTCAGAGGAGGACCTCCGACCATTCAGAGCTCCGTTTGTTTTTCAGGTACAGGCGCCATTGTTGGATCTAGTCTTTAAGTCGTAACTCTCCCAAGGGACATAAAAACACCCGAAACAGGCTCATTATCATATATTGAGGACACAAGGTTCTTGCCTCTTTTTTTATAAAAAAAAAAAAAAAAAAAAAAAAAAAAAAAAAAAAAAAACTAAATCAAATAAAAAAAAAAATTAAAATAAAATAAAATAAAACTATATACAAAGACCTAGACTCAAGCAATAAAAAACACTCAAACATGCATAACGTTCCCCGGCAATGCCGCCATTTTGACGTAGGAAAAACTAGGTCGTTGACTAATCCTCCCTAGAGCTAAACCAAATTTATAATCACACAACAAACCTAAATACATGTATAGAGGTAAGTCAAGGGTCGAATCACTAGGAACAGTTATGTTCAAGTGCTTTTAATGTGCTCCTAAGCTAAGTCAAAGTCAAGAGTGAAGAATAGGGTGAACTAACACTAATCAACTACTAAAGAAAACAATCAAACAAATAAAACACTAGGTAATAGGGATTAACACGATATCATGATAATTGCAACAACTTGGGATGATTGAGCTAATCAATGGTTGTGAGGACTAATGGTAAAAGCTATCAATGGAATCGAAGGGCTATCGCCTAATCGTTAAACTAGGTTTCCTATATGAATAACAAATTAAGAGAATCACAATTAAATTCAATCAACAAAAGTAATTTCTAAATCAAGTGATCATGTCATTAGGAATCACAATGCAATCTAGCATGGAAATCTAGGTTAGCTACTCCTATCAATCCAAAACACATGCACCATTCCATCAATCAATTTAATCTCGATGATCAATCAATATAATTCCCAAATTAATCACAATCAATCAATCATACAAGTTTTACCCAAACCCTAGCAAGCAACTACTCCATAACTATCATCACCTAATCTAAACAAGTAATGAATTCAAAGCTCAATCAATATGAAGAACAGCTACACTAATCAACAATCAATCATCAAAACCAAATCAAACAAACATGAAATAAAACAAAACAACAAGATGAGATAGAGTTTGTAATCCCCCAAACCTTCGAGTAAATTATTTTTATATTTCTTTATTTTCTGCACAATATTTTAAACATTTCGAAATGGTTTATAAAAATAAAAGTAATTATTTATATATTTCAATAGCAATATTGTTTTCTTACTCATATTTTGATCAATGTTTTTAAAACTTCCAACCAACCTACTATTTGAAGGCCTATTTTTCAATAGCAAATTTATAAGAGCGTAATTGCCCATTTTAAGCCCAATACTACAATTCTAGTCCTGTTAAAACTAGAGAATCACTAAGCCCATGTTTAATTCATAAAAACCCCCTAAACTCATCATCTTTTCTACATATACAAGCAAGGAAAACCCCAAGATTTCTCTTTTAACTTCCCCTACATTCACGATCAGCTAGAAGAAGAATAAAAAATTTGACGCTTGCTTGCTGCACTAGCCAATGACGCACCCCACCTCCAGTGACCACCCTTGCCGCAGCCTGAGCACCGTTGCCCAGACACCGGACCACCGGTCCAATCCTTCTCTTTCTTATAAACTCTTGTTTTAATTCAAAAGCTTCAAACTTTATATGATTTATTTCATGATTTTTGGTTATAGTAGTTTGATTATAAATTTGGATTGTAGAAGATTGAAAATTTATAAGTTTTATGATGGTTAAAATATGAGATTGATTTTCAGGTTTATATGATTAAGAATTTATGGTTTAAAACCTTGATTTTTCATGGTTTAGGGTTTAAGACGTGATTAATTGATTTAACTAGTTACTTTGTGTTTATATAGTGTTAAATTTTTAGTTTTGATGATTAAAAATAAATTTTCAGATTATAAAAGTATGAATTTTTGGGTTTAAACTATCTTAAATCATATTTTTAGAGTTTTACTTATACTTTTTGGCTATTCTAATTAAACTATGTTAATGGGTTGCTAATAAAGTTTCAAATTTAAAGTATTTAATTAAATTTCAAAAATTTTAATATGAATTGTATTGTTTTAGTATCAAAATAAGAAGTTTTTATATTTCTACATATTTTATTAAGCTACTACTTTGATATTTCAAGCGTAGATTGTTGATTTTCCAAAAGAAAATAACAAACTAAAATTTCAGATTTTCTTAGCAGCTTAAGTATGCTGTAATTTCATTATAAAGGTGTATTTTAAGGTTTTTATGAAGGAAATATAAAGAACTATGTATAAGCTTCTAATTTTAATTAAAGGGAAGGTATTAAGGTGTTATTTAATTGGATTTTGAAGGTTTTAAAGTAAGTTAGTATTGCTGTAAATTTGGTTGTTTGGGTATTAATTGAGATCTTATTGTTTGGTTTAGGAGATTACTTTATAGAAGGTTATTTCTAGTATGTGAAGTGGCATACCAACTTGCTTACTCATACGAGTTACGAAACCTTGCCTTTAGAAGCATGATTAGGGATGTATCGAGAACTTAGTATCATGTATAGAGAAGATTGTGCTAAATTGTTTGGTTATACATTGTGATTTCCGTATATTGTGTATGAGGCGTGTTTGATATATAAGTACATGACTACGGTTGTGGGTGATGTACAAGTGATTGTCTTATCAATTGGATATGTTATGATTAATTAAAGGTTATGGATTCTTGGTTGTCTATAAGTGGAATTAATTTTGATAACGGTTCCATGAGGTAACTTTTTTATACTCTTTCATGAATTAATTATGATTTGAGTAGATGTAGTTTATTAAAGTCTTTTAAGAGAAGGTTTAGGACTTGAAGTGCCCTAAGGTGTTTATACACTGAGGTAGTTAAAGGATTCAATACTAAAAAAATTGTTTTCCACTAATAATCAAGAATTAAATTAGACTTTGGATTGCTTGGAATGATGTGATATTTATTTAAGTATATTCTTTTGCACGAGTCATCACCAATTCTAAACTTGTAAATCACGTAAAGTGAAAAATGGATGAGCAATAAAACACTGGATTTGTGCACATCTAGAGTATTGACAATCAGGGATAGGGGTACACGGGGTATTAGCCGTGCACTTTTTTAGAGGTCGTCTGGTCTACGGGTCTCCTATTTCAAATACTTTTCAAAAACTAGGAGTTAGATGAGACTTCATAATAGCTACGGTCACGGAGTCGCGCTCATGGTCGTTAGATGTTTTATTGATGTTTCCGAAAGGAGGCATGGGGTTTTTCTTTTATTAATGTTCTAAATGGAGCATGGGATGGACAACTTTGTCTATTGCTTAATCCAATGAATAAAATGAAGGAAAAATTGAAAAGAATAATCCCACCTTTCACGCATCTGCTCAAAATAATCCCACCTATTCGAATTCCTGAAATAATCCCACCTTGTAACCCCGTCTTCCCAAAATGAACCTTTTTCATTTAATGACCGGTTGATTGAATTGGTAACCTGTTTTAAAAGGTAATTTGACACGTGTCTTTTTTTGATTGGTTTTATATATAATTTTTTAAAAAATTAAAGAATAAAAAAAATCCCTTCTTCTTCCTACTCCAACCACTCGCCGGAACAACCATACCCAGCCACCGTTTTCCTAGATTCACCACAACAATCAAGCAGCAACGCCGCTCCACCTTCATCAAGCAACAACCTTCACCTCCCACACCGAATTAACCACCAGCACAATCCAACACCACCAAGTCGCACTCACTAATCACAACCCCTCTTAACTCCCCTGCTACGCCCAGCCACACCAACAACCCCACACCAATCAGCTGTGGCCGCATAATACAACCATCGCACCACCTTCAAATTTGCCTAACATACCCCACAACAACCTCCCAGCGCGTTCAAAACCGCAGCCAGCAACATTGCTACCACCATCTCCAACCACCGTCAACACCATCTTAGCCCATATATAACACCCTCGCAAATCGCAGCCACAAGCAATTCAACCCCAAATGGCCAAATAATCAGAACGAAATAATGAAATTATGCGGTTGTGATTTGATTGATAATTTGAACAACCATGATTGAGCTTAAATTATTGGTGATGTCGCTGCTGATCCCTGACATCGGCCAATTAGGTGGGGTTTCAGGTGGTTTGGTTGGTATTTGCGGTGGTTCGGTTGGTATTTGCGGTGGTTTGAAGAGGCTGGGGCAGGGGTGCCAAAAACTAGGGTTCGGTTGGTATTTGCGGTGGTTCAGTTGGTATTATCTGAGATGGAGGGTTTTGCCGGTATTGGTGGGGCAGGGGTGCCGACAGCTAGGATTAAACTGTCGCCGGTGGGGGACAGGCGGTGCCAATGGTGGAGTGGGGCTGGGTTAGGGTGTTAGGGGTTTTTTTTTATTTTTTTATTTTTCCTTTGTTTTATTATTTGAAAAAAAAACAAAAAATTTACCTATAGAAACGGTTGTAGGTAAAAAGGCTCATTTTGAGAAGATGGGGTTACAAGGTGGGATTATTTCTAGAATTCGAATAGGTGAGATTATTTTGAGCAGATGCGTGAAAGGTGGGATTATTCTTTTCAATTTTTCCTAAAATGAAATGAATTAACTACAATTAACTAGTGAAGTCTTAGTAAAACTGATAGTTGAGTCGTGTGTTGAGTCTATAGTTTAATGATGCGTGATGATTGATTATTAGTAGCATGCTAGGGAATTCTTATTATATTTCGCAGCTTGTATATACTCAGCTTTGTTGATTGCGTGCTTTTGTGTGTCTTTCTTTGGTCATGGCCTTTGTCTTTCAATGACCTTGTGACGATCCAATTTTTACACTTGTAATATTGGGGAGCAGATTAACCACAAGCTCTTATACATGCAACATTTGCATCTAGGTGGTGGGATTTTCAATGGAGTGTTGGTTGCTTTTCACAATTTATTTTGCTACTTACTATTAAATTGGTTTAAACTCGGTTTCATTTTATACTACTTTCACTAGTTTGGGTTTTGAATATGGGTCTTAATGGTTCCAAGTTGTAAGACTTAATTTGGTTTTGTTTATTGGTTTTGAAACTTATTTATAACTAAATTAGATTTTCGCTGATAATTTATGATATAGCCTTAACGTTTGAACACGTGGCGGTTGCACGTCATTAATTCCCTTGCATTTTATTAAAGGCATTTACGGACTTAAAGAGAGAATAATTGGGGTGTTACAGAGTTAGAAATGTTCATTGATAATTAAGAAGATCTTCAATACAATTGTCACCCTTGCATAATCAATCTCTAAAATCACCATCAAAATCTCTCACTTTCTATCTCTAAATCTACTCCTAAAACTAATCTTAAAACTAGAGAGAGAAAACGTAAACTAAGCTAAAGTATGAGGAAAATAATATGGAATAACTTCATCAAAAAATCGGAATTTAAAGTATTTATAAGAGGCGGGAAAACGAGCTCAAAATGAACCAGAAAGCAAGGTTGTGCACCCGTGCATGTGATGTAGGGAAAAGTAGGTCGTTATCTAATCTTCCCAAAATTCAAACAAATTTATAATCACTTAACAAACCTAGATACAAGTATAGAGGTAAGTCAAGGGTCGAACCACTAGAAACGATTAGGTTCAAGTGCTTTCAATTTGTGCCTAAGCTAGGTCGAAGTCAAAGGTGAAGAGTAAGGTAACTAATACTAACAACTACCAAAACAAACTATCAAACAAATGAAACACTAGGGAATGGGGATCAACATGCATTCATGATAATCAAACTAATTAGAGAGTCAAGCAATGCAAGCAACGTAAAGACAAATAGTAGGAACAATTAGGAGCATTCAATTAATCATCCTCTTACTCTCTAAGCTAGATTTCTCTAGTGCTAAACAATAAGAAGAAACATAATCAAATATGAACCAATTATGATCAAATCCATATCAAGTGGTCATGTCAATCAATTCAATCATGCAATCAAGTTTAGCATCATGGTTAGCTACTCCAATTAAACTAGACAATATGAAAACCTCTATATATCAATTTAATTACAACATAAGAACTACTCAAATTCCCAAAGTAATCTCAACAATCAATCATACATGTTTATTCAATCCCTAGAAAAGAAACTGCTCAAGAATCATCATCAAATCAACAAGCAATTGTCGCCAAGCATCAACAAGTATTGAAGAGGAACTACACTAATCAAGAATCAATCATCAAAACCAAATCAACAAACATGAAATTGACCAAAGCAATAAAGAGGAGAGAGCTAGAGTGAGAAATGCTCATTGATTTATTATGGAGATCTTCAATACAATTGTCACCTTGAATCTTCAATCTCTCAAATAACCACTGAAATCCCTCACTTTCTTTCTCTAAAACTACTCCTAAACTAACCCTATTCTAGATAGAGAAGCTCTCAACCTAAGCTAAAATATGAGAGAGAAATTCTAAGCTAGTCTAAAAGTTGTCCCAAAAATAGAAAGGTCTCAAGTATATATATATCAAGGGAGCAAAGTTGGCTCGGCCAACCTATGGTACGCATGCACAATAGGGTGTGCGCCACTCATGCTCCCTGCTGCGCTCACGCACCATAGTGATGGTTGTGCATTCAGCCTCTTGCTTTGGTTCCAACGCTCACAAGCATGCTCCTCATCGACGCTCTCGTATGATGCTCACAAGGGGGGCAGCCTTCAAATCTTCATTTTTGCGTGTTCATGATCAAGAAATGTGATGATGGTGATGCACGAGAGCGCTAATGCCAAGAGTAGGAGTTTGCTTCTTATCTTGAACTCTAGCCAACCAAATGATATGAGTTCTTGTCCCGAGCATCCAAAAGACTTGGAGAACCTTCCAAAGTAGATCTCGAGACCCCGAACAAAGCCTACAATAAAATAAAGTAAAGCGGGTAAAGTAGAAAAGACAAAAATACCCTTATTTCACAAGAAAGCACAAAATAAAAGAAACGAAGAAACTAAAACATAAGTGAACAAAACAAAGGCATTATTTAGAGAATAAAAAAAAGAAGGAAATCATCCTAAAATGCTACACTCATCAGCAGGCTGGCTGGCTAAGCGCCAGCGCAAGGTGGGTTGCACACCCTCTCCACATCCATCACGCTTGCAAAATGGGTACGGAACGGTCCTTGATTGCGCGCCCGCACTCCCTAAGCAGGACACTTCTTCGGTGCATGCATGATGTAAATGGTGCACCCCTTATGATAGTCACTAACTTTGGAAGATTCAAATAGAATTTATAGTGGGTTTAACATCGTTGTTTCATGAGAATGCGGCTTGAGAGTGCAAGAGCTCGAACTTGGAGCATGCCACACTCTTACTTCTTGAGCTTTCCCAATGCTATAAGCTTGCTCCAAAGGAATCTTCCTACTTGGTAAGCCACCAATATGAAGACTCGAACCTCATACAATACCTACAACCACAAAAAGAGTACAAAAGATGGAGAAAACACTAGAAAATCCACAAAAGTGGACAAAAACACAAAATAAGAGAGAATAAAGAAACTAAAGAGAAAATGAATAAGACTAAGCATTTATTAAGAAATAAAGCTATGAAAAGAAGGTAAAAACAACCTAAAAGCTCATCAAATGAGTGCCATAAATGGCACTCATCAATAACTAAAAATACAAAATCACACTCTAATTAATTATTATGATTAAGTAAATATTGCATTATCCATATGTGAAACTGCTTTATCAGCTCCCAAAAACGAATATGCCACATTTAATGAACTGAATTCATACATTCAACATTTATAACTTATCAACAACATTTTTTCCATTGTCACAAAAAAAAAAAAAAAAAAAAAAAAAAAAAAAAAAAAAAAAAAAAAAAACAAAAAAACAAAAAAAAAAAAAAAAAAAAAAAAAAAACCAAAAAACAAAAAAAAAAACAAAACAAACACATATATTTATATATATGAGCTCGATGAAGAAACAAAATTGGAAGCTTTAATTTGAAATCAATGAATGTTGTATCATGCATGACACTTGAATTTCAAATTTTAGAAAAATTAAGAGATGTGCAAAATTTGAGAAGAATTTGTGTAAAATAGTGCACGTAGAATAACATTAAGAAGGGAAAAATATATCTAATAATGCTAACAAGAATCAAATTTTTGGGTTTTTTTTTGTGATGTTATAATAAAAGTTTTAAATTTTGTGGTATTATAAACAAATTTTTCTAACAATGGTGCTATAAGTCAAAAAATCCTAGAACTTATGTTAATTAGTTTTCTAAAAATTGCAGGTTCCTAGAACATGTTCTAAATTTTGCCACCAATGCTTACTTTATAAAAGAGATGTGTCTAAAGCAAAGAGTAAACATGAATTAATGTAAATTCTTATTGTTTTAACCATTATCCCTAAGATACAATGATCTAAAATTAGGGCACCTCCATCATACTTCTTCAAAGTCCATTTTGACTTGTCGTCAATACTTCTCGCTTATGATGTTTTCAATACCTGTGCGAGTTTTGGTACTAATTTCATTTCGAGAGAGGAAGTAGATTAATTCAAATTATTGGAAGCATGAGTAATTGTTAGAAACAACAACAGGTCATATCACTCATCAGCTACCACTTTCAATCTTGGCATCAATACTAAAGTTTTCATTGTAGAAGCTACAACCCTCCATAAAGGCATATACCTGTCGCTCCAATAATTAAGGTATACACAATATTTAGATTAAGGATGAAATTCTTGTAGTAATCAATCCAGTCTAGAACTACCAAAAAGTTGTATCGTGTCGCATTCATGTTATGTCCTGTGTTCGTTTCATGTTATTCACAAAATTTTTCAAAAATTATGTAAAATATAAGATAATTGCATAATTTGACCAATTTAATTAAACAAGTCATATTCAGGTTGTTTCGTGTAGCGTTGTGTCGACTTCGTGTTTTCTCTGAGTGATTTCTTGTTCATGTTGTTCCAGTTTCAATGGTGCTAATGCGGCATGCCAGAGATTGCCAACTCTACTTTAGTCCAAGGGTAAAATAGTCCATTTCACGGGAGATTGAGCGCATCGTCTTTGAAACCTGAGTTTTGCTTTCCCTAACTAACAGTTGGAGCATTTAACACATTTATCATAATGAGAATAGAGCACAAGTTAGATAGCAAATCTAGGTCATTTAGTTGATTACGGCTTGGACATTGTTTCTTATAACTCTAATTCAATCCTCAATCTCTCATGTAATACATTATCTTTTTTCTTTTTCCTTTTAAAACACTCCAACTTCTGTGTATTTCACATATTTGTGTAGAATAATTAATATTCGTATCAAAGTTACTTTTGTAAAAATACTACGCATAATAAATACTTCCTCCATTTTTAAATACTTGTTTCACTTTCCTTTTTCGGTCGTATTCACTTTCCTTTTTTGGCCGTTTTTAAATACCTGCTCCATTTCCTTATTTGGAAAAATTTTACAATATTTAATCAATTTCTCTCACCTAGTGGACCCATCATTAATCATATTTTATTAATTTCATATTCTCTTTCCTCCAATTCTCTCCACTACTTTTGCTTTTTACAATTTTTTATTCTTCTACTTACTCCACTACCTCCATATTTTATTACTTGCTCCAATTTCTCCTAAAACTCCGTTCAGGGAAAAATAGAGCAAGTATTTAAAAATGGAGGGAGTAGTTATCAAAAAAGAATAAATAACCCCTAACCGACCTAGTAACCCCAAATAACCCTTAACCGACCTAGTAACCTCTAGTAACCCCAAGTAACCCCTAACCGACCTAGTAACCTCTAGTAACCCCAAGTAACCCCTAACCGACCTAGTAACCCCAAGTAACCCCTAACCGACCTAGTAACCCCCGACCAAGTAACCCCTAATAACCCCTGACCGCCGACCTAGTAACCCCCAGTAACCCCTAACCGACCTAGTAACCCCTAACTGACCTAGTCACCCCATGTAACCCCTGACCGACGAACTAGTAACCCCTGACCGGACCTAGTAACTCCTGACCGGACCACCTAGTGACAGGGTAAAGTCGTATCCCCTAATCAAAAATAATTACCTAATTCACTAATAAAGTAGATAGGGAAGTAGGGTCGATCTCCACAGGGAAACAAGTCTTTTTACTCCTAATTAAATATTATAATCTAGATTATTTAAGTAACCAATATTAAAAGTTGAATATGAAACTAAACTAAAAAGAGTAGGAAAAGGGAGAAAATAATATATAAAAGGATCTAGGGCATAGGTTCACCAATAAATAATATGCCGGGGTAAAATAGGGGGCTCTCGCAATTTATTAACCAAGATAGATCTAACAGGCTCTCGCAATTTACTAGATCTAAGTTCTTATTGAAAATAGCCTTTAATATCAAATTAACATCTGCTCGATTCATCAATTTAATATTGCTATACTTTTACAAGCCGCAATTGTAAAACATTAAAACAATCCAATAAGAAATTATCATGCAGTATCATCAATCAATAATAGTCAATCATCAATGCATCAATTAATCAGATTGTAAAGGGCTCTCGCTACTTATTACAATCACACAATTAAATTACCGGTATTAAATCTCATCTCTCGAATCTTGACTTAACCATTTATAAATTAACTTGCCTATTGAAACTAGACCTAAACATTAATTCTCATCTCTCGATTCTTGAATCAATATTGTCAAACTCATGCATAAAAGATAGGCCTAATCTAGTCACAGAGCATTAAATCAATCAATAGGAAATTAATCTAGCATTGATAATCAACAACAATAATTTACCCCTTCATATTATTTATTAGATCCCCATAAACCCTAGAAATTAAACTACTCACACATAATTAAATATAAACTAAGCAAAGAAATAAAATAAATCATGATCAAAGGAATAAAGTAAATAACTAAGATTAAGGGAAAATAAATCGTCACCAAAATAAATCTGGAATTAATCAAAGAAATAAGAACAAAGGTTTTGGGAGAGAGAGTTTAGAGAGAGAAAACTAAGTAAAGAGAGAAAGTCTAAGAGAAAAGATTAAGAGAAGAAGAAGAAGAAGTCTCAAATCGTATTACGGAGGAGTATTTATACTCCGTACAAAAATCCTAAACTAAAACAAATTAAAACGACTCTAATTGTCTCCTAAATAAACACGCGCCCGATCGGGCGAGGCACCGCCCGATCGGGCGCGCCTATTTTCACCTCTAAAAACAATCTCGCGCCCGGCCGGGCGCGTCACCGGGCGCTCCTCCCGCCCGGCCGGGCGCGCCTCCGGGCGCCAGCCTTTTTGGCCGGGCGGATCATTTGGGCCAATATTTGGACTTCGATTGGGCTCCAATTCTTCGGGCCAATCTGAGTTTCCTCTTTGGGTCTTGAATACTCGGTCCAAACGCCCCGGTATCACCTCTACCGAGCCCTTAATCACCGGTTCGATGTCTCTAACCGGCCCTGGGCTATAAAATCTGGTCGTGCTTCTCCAGTGCTCGTGATTGCTGCTAAATATCTCGGGAAAATACTCCAAAAGCATAAATCCCTGCAAAAGTCAACCAAATCTACGAAAACACTAGAAAACACCAATTAGTAATAAAAGTGGCTCTAAAGAGCCAAAAACACTACTAATTATGACCAAGGGACGGGGGTAAAATGCTATATAAAATGGATACATCACCTAGTAACCCTTGACCAGATATAGTAACCTCTTATTCACTACTAACAAAAAACTACCACCAATAACCACCACCAACGAACCACTACCAACCTAAACCACCAACGAAACCAGATCTAAAACCCAGAACCACGAAACCACCACTACCCATCCACGAAACCACCATTACCCACCCATGAAACCACCACTATACACGAAAACAATTTGTTCTTCGTTCTTCAATAAAACAAAAAATTAAGTAATAAAATTTAACAACTTACAAGTTAGAAAATCAAAAGCTTCATCAAATAAGCTTGAATTCAACATAAAATTCGTTAAGCATAAATTTCCAATAGTAAACAATTAATGAAGTTTGAAATAATTTGGGCTAACAAGATGACACCATTAATAAAGTTTGAAGAAAAAAGAGGAGAGAGAAACAAAATTGAGGGAAAAAGAAAAATGTCGTAGAAGACGGAGGAAGAAAAGAGGAGAGAGAAGAATTAAAAAAAAAAAAAATATTACCTCCGTTAACAGTTATTTGCAACATTTACTAAAAAAAGGGTGCTACATATTATTTGCAACAAATTTATTTCTTTCCTATTGTAGTAACTTTTTTCTAATAAAATGACCAAATACCCTCATTTTAAAATTATTAACCCCTAATACTACACATAATTACAAATTATTACAACTCTAATTTAATGTAATAATCTAAACTTTTCCTCCAAAAAAATCTGATTCATCCATCTCTCTCCTTCATCATCTTCTTCCTTCTTCATTTCTCATCCATTATTTCTACTTCAGATTATCTTTCTCATCTCTCATTTTGTTTGGGGTGGTTGTTGGTGGTTTGTGGGGGTGGTTTGTAAGTGGGTTGGATAGATCTGGAATTTTTTCGTGGGTGTTGGTGGTTCGTGGGTGTTGGTGATTCGTTTGTGGGTGTTGGTGGTTCGTGGGTGTTGGGGTTCGTTTGTGGGTGTTAGGGTTCGTTTGTGGGTGTTGGTGGTTCGTTGGTGGTTATTTCCTGGGTGTTGGTAGTTAATTCGTGGGTGTTGGTGGTTCGTGGGTGGCTATTTTGTGGGTGTTGGTGTTTTCCGGTAGCTTTTTCGTGGGTGGGTTTGGTTTTGGGTTTTAGATCTGGTGGTTTTTGGGTGGTTTTTGTGGTTCAAATGTGGATTTCGGTGGTTCAAAGGTGGATTTCGGTGTTTGTGGGTGGCGTGAGTGGTGGTTCTTGGGTTTTGGGTGACAAGGGTTGTGGTTCTAGGTGGCGTGTGGTGGTGGTTTTGGGCAGCCATAGTTTAATTGGGTTTGGTTTTTTTTTTTTTTAATTTAATTAGTAGTTAAATACATGTCCATAACTTTCAATAATCTTGTTTAAGAAGTTTTGTCAAGGAGTCCGCGCATACCTCTTTATTGCAAATAACCGTTTAAGGAGGTGGTATATACTTTTTATTTTTTATTTTTTATTTTTTTTTTATTTTTTAGGGGAAGGAGGTGGTATATACTTATGAAACTTTGTGATATAAAATTAACAAAAAAGTACGAAAGCATATAATAGCCTCTCGCAACCTAAGAAGACAATTAAACAATCCCAGAAAAAACTGGAAACCTCTAGTGAGTTTATAAAAAAAAAACGTGCCCCCAAAAAAAGGTTTAAGAATCAGGTTTTGTGTCATTTGTGAAATGTGTTAAAATACAGCATGAATCAAACAGCGGACATGGAAATGATCGAGGTGACGGAGGACTCTCAGCTTCCACCACCTCCTCCGTCCACCAATGCCAGTGCCGCCGCTCCTCAATCCGACGCTGCTGCTGGTTTCCTTTCATTGGCCCGTCAACTCATCGATCAGGGCAAACCTTCCCAAGCCCTTCAGGCGGTAATTTTTTCAATCTTTTATTGAATTTGCTTTGTATTTTGTTTATATGTATAGGTTATGCCCTTCAATTGTTGTTTTATTTAAGATAATTGAAATGGTTATTGGTTCATGCTCCGTATAAAAATAATAGAACACGTCATTTTAAGAGAGGATGACTAGTTATTGGTTCGGGTGATGCTCGGGGTCATTGCATGTCGTACAAGAATAGATGATTGTAGACTATTTATTAAGGAATTGTTGTAGTGGAGAATTTGAGAGTTTGTCATTCCATCTTGTTTGTGTTACCTTTCACATATACAATGGCTATTAGAATTGGTTGAACTTTTTACTCATTGCTTACGACGTTTCTATGAGTCATTGCTTACGAAATTTGGATGGTTGTATACCTGTCTGCTTCAGGACTGCAAAGGTGTAGTTTGAACTGAATCATGGACTCAAAGTCAGATGTTCATTTCTGATATGAATCATCAGACATCATTACTTCATCTTTAACATGAATTAAGTGAGCAAACATATTATGTTGTCGTATGATATTAATAGTTCAATATTGTCATTTGTTTTGCTGTTACACAGTCTTGTCAATAGTAAGAAAAGTTATAGTTAAAGCTATAATTTAGTTTATATATTAGGAATTAGTGATAGGAAATTATATTGTACAAATTAAATTGAAATTAGTAAATGATTACTATGAGGCGAGGCGCGACTGGAAAGAACTAAGGGATGTAATTGTTGAGGAAGATATAATTCCACCAACTAGTTCGTCGTTTTTTATTTTATTTTATTTTTTTTATATTTTTTTTTGGGCAAAACTACTTACAGAATATTAGCTATTCAGAATTTGGTACTTGGGATGCTTATTGAGGATGGATAGAGATTTTTTTTTCCTTTGAGAGGGAATGTAGCTTTTCAACTATCACACCTCCGTGTCAGATGCTATGAATGGCAGCCTATCAGTTGGGAGGAGAGTGACACATGGTGGAGACTTGTGAAGGGTCTCTTGATTTTCTCTTCATGCTATACAAATATAATTTCCAATTTCTACTTGAGGATAAATGAGAGAGTTACAAGTAGCGCCAGAAAATTGAAATGTTGCACAGTTGTACTTCCTCCGTTTGGAAATATAAATCTCTTATGTCATTTTAGGATGTCCGGAAAAAGTTGTGACCTTTTCCAAAATGGTAGTAATGATTTCTAATATGGCGTACTTAAATTATGTAATGGGTAAAGGGTTGAATTAAGAACTATCACAATCATTGTGAAGGCTTTGATTATGGGATGTTGGGATAATTTGACATAATTGACGATGTACTTGGATAATATGATAATTTATTCCAGGGTGAGGGTGTAATAAATTTACATGAACTGTATGTCTGGCTGTCGTTATAATAAGGAGGTGTATCCTCAATCTTCTTAAGCTGGAAGATTAGGAATCAATTTACGGTTATCTGTCGTCTTCTGCAACACTAACCAGTCTGTGTGGTTATCTGTTAGCCTAAATTCAGTTCTCTCAAGCTCAAGGTCTGTCTTTGGAGTTTTTAAGAAAGCACTAAATGTGCTAGAAGTTGGTGTGCAAAATATATGTACCAGAGCTTTGATAAAATTTCATTTATGTCCTGCTCTCCTAACCCCAAAATAGTAAAATTATATTTTTCTGTTTTGTTTTACTTGAATTAAGTGATACGGTGATTAAAAAGTCCAGAACCAACACTACTACTTACATTTGTTACATACAAACATTAATAATAATTAGAAAATAAAAAACACTTTATTAAAACTTTTAAAGAGTAATACAATAGGTTAAGGTGTCCTTACAAAATATCTATAAAAATATCATAGAAGAACTATCCTTTGTGTAATTTGGGATGATACATGGCTAGTTATTTCTGACCTAGGGTGCATTAATTTACTTGTATTTTTGGGATGATAACTGGCTGGCTTTCATTATGATATAGGAATAGTTTTATCATTATATGCTTAATATAAAAGGCTAGCTAGGACAGATCCTAGGATCCATCGCAGTCAACAAGATACACAAAAGTCATGGTTTTGTGTTTTGTTTAACTTTCAACTCCCTAACCCATGATAGCAAGAGCTCAACAAAAGAAATTCAATTCATTCAACTCTCTAAAATAAAGTTACAATCTAAGGTCACTATAGATAGACGTAATTATTAAATTTAGAATATTCCTAAAACTATAAAATTAGGATAAAGAAACTAATTATTCATATCTTACTCGTGAAACAAAGATCACAAATAATACACTAACATAAAATTATATCTTGAAATAATTTAAAGCTAGCTATAAGATATCTTAAACTCTTGCTGGACTTTCATTCGACTAAAATCAAGTCTCTTTTATCTAGTTTTAAGAATCTAACTAACAAATTAATGTAACTATCAATGTATGTAGCAGAGCTTCCATATGCATGCCTAGATCCGAGATTTTTGACAAACCATACCTTATGAAAATATCCATTTTTATCTTAATCTGTAAAATAATCCAAGCCCAAAAATTAAAAAGACTACTTACAAAATTATTCTTGAGTATCTAGTTTACTAGTTTACTCCCATATGCATATCTGGTAACACCATTTTCCTTAATCTTCTTAAGTTGGAAAAGTTAGGACTCAAATATTTTTTTTGTCTTCTTTTGCAATGATGGTCTGCTGTGATTAGCTTTTAACCTAAATTTGTAAGGGTTGCGCTCGAGCCTTGATTAGGGGCACAATAATGTACCAGGAGTTGGTGTGCAAATATGTTATCCAAAGCTATGGTAAAACTTCAGTAAGGGCCTATTTAGAGTGGCTCTATGCCCCTGCCCAAAACAATAAAAATGGTACGTGGATAATTTTTCACAGTTTTTAGCGGCACACTTGATGGATATTTGGATGTTAAAAAAAAAAGGTTAGGCTAAGTTTATGCTATTATTTGGGGAACTACTTTTTGATGCAATAGTGTGAGAAAGGGAGAACTTAGAGCTTAGGTTAAGATATTTGATATGAAGCTAATGAAGGGGAACATTTGGTCTCTTATATTGGAGAAGGAAAGTTTTTTAATCTGTTGCTTCAGCCAGCATGCATCTCTTATGTCTTTCTTTTGACATTTGAAGTTACTAAATTGAATTACTGGCATTCTGATCGGCTTCGATATCAAGATCTAGGATATGGGAAGTACTAGGGGTTAGTTTGAAGAAAGTTGAAGAATGAATATTAATATGGGAAAAACCTTTATAAATAGCAAGAGGTGAACGAGTCTCATTGCACTCTGCTTGGAAATAATGATCTTACTCTCTGCAAAGAAAAACCTGCAGTATTGCTATGCTCGTTTTGGTATCAATTTTGCATTTGATTTTGGTGTGTCCATATTATATAATTCTACAAATAGCCTATAGATAATGTCATGGCTTTACTCTGTTGATACTTATAACCTTGATTTATTCGAGAACCGTGGTGAATGTAGGGAATTTAGTTATTGTTTACTCAAATCTCACTTATTACGTGTTACGATATTGTGCTGGCATGCTAGTAAACATCAAAATTGAATAGGAAATATTATTTGTTTGCATATCTCACAATATCATTACTTTTTTAGGTCGAAATTAATAGTTATACTATACTAAGAGTGTTAATGCATTAACTCTTAGTAATAAATAAGTAGTGGAATATTAAGTGTTAAGAGGAAGATGGGTGGATTTTTCATGTTTCAACAGTACATAGGCTGGAGAATTTATATTTGTACTTGTTGGTTATGTGTGAGTGATCTCAAGTTTGGTGCATGTGTGTAGTCTGCATGCACGCGTGCATGTGAGGAAGGGCTAGCCAATAGAGGTGTGGAGGGAAACTAATAAGTGGCCACTGCCCAACACTCTTACTCTTGTCACTCATAATCTTCAGTTGAGTTTAGGAAACAGGATTTGGAATAGGTTCTGAGAATGATGGTCAAATTACATGGTTGCACTCTGCAATCTTTTCATCCCTTAGATGCTCTACCAACTTGTAAATCGCAAACAAATAAAAAAAAAACTGCTGCTATTTATTTTGCTTTGGACTGTAAAAGCTTTGGTGCTTATTGTAGTGTGTTCTAAATTTCCTTAGAATGTCAGAATTAGATTCACTCATATGCCTGACTGCATGCATAATCCTATTGTGATTTGTGAATGAATATTTCTCTGTTAATATTTGGAAGTTATCTTGACATGTTTGCATTCTGTGTGGACAGCAGTAATTTGTACATTGAGGCCAATGGCCTAATTTGGAAGTAATCTTGACATGACTCGGATTCTGTGTCGATTTAACTGAAGCAGGAGTAAATTGTGCAATGTTCTAAATAAAATAATAGGACTTAACCCATTATGTATCTTAATAACGATATGTATCATGGGTATCCACTTAACCAGTTTGCATAGAGCTTTAAGATTAGAGGTGGTTAAAGTTATTTATTTATTTATTTTTTATTATTATTTTTCTTTTTATGTACACTAATATGGTGAATATCTTGTCCCAAACAGATAGTTATGGCTATGAGAACAAAAGGAGGAGAGGAGGCTGTTTTCTACATCTTGCAACGTGCACGTGAGCTATACAGATCAAAACTACAGGCTAGTGCTGAAGCTGATCAGCTTGCCTCTTTATTTGCTGAGTGTGTAATTGCTGAAGCTCAGCCCACAGGAAGTGAACCCTCATCATCTCCATCACCATTTTTCTCATCATCTGCAACACCAACTGTTCCTAGCCGCGAAATGGAGACTGACGCTTGTGGAACCTCAATTTTGGCAGAGACCGGAAGAAAGCAGATTGTGTTGGATGCCTTCTCCGACGGCAGTAGTTTCATCTGTTTGAAGTGTGGTGGTCTTGTTAGCAACCATCGTAAAGATGAACATTATGCTTACTGGTGTCAGTTTTAAATGCACCTAAGAGTGTTCACAGATGCAGGTGCTTTGTAAAGCATGAGATTAAAAATTGTCATCTTGAATATATGCTACTGTTACAAATGCTTTGTTTCCCTATTAACAATGATATACCTGCTTTGAAAGGGAAAAACATTCGAACTCCAGGCTTAGGCCATACACATGCATTTGTAGATTATGCTGAGAAATGTATGTCGGAGTTCTTGTGATTATAATGGGGATGATCTTATAGTAACAAGTTTTTCCTTTTATAGTCTTATAGGACGCTATCTGTGGTGACGTCTACTTGAGATAGCGCCATACTGTACATGCATTGGTGTGATCTTTTGGTTAATCATTCTAGTATCTGTTACAACAGTTTGTATAATATATTTGAGTTATAATGTAAAGTAACACGAGATCTTGATAAGCGTTACATCAAGTAGAAAATCTGCCATGTAATCAATCACTTCTTATATAATCAATCATTAATGTGGTACATACATCAAACATGAAAAATCAAACACTAATACAAAGGATTAACTTTTCAATATATTAACAAAATTAATACTGTGATTACACACACTGCAGACTATAACAGACTGCCTAAAGACCAAAACCACAACAATAAAGGGAAATAAAAACCACCCTTCATCCCCATTACATGTCCTATCAATTATCAAAGAAATCCTTCTTATTCACAAAGGAAAACCTTAAGAAACGAGCGTTAGAAGCTGTCAGATGGAACAAGACAACTTAGTATCAGAGTTCTGAGTTCTGTGCTCTTCCTTGACTGCTCTGGCATACAACTGGTAGCATCATCACAGCTTTACAAGATGCTCCCTTGAGCCAAACAAATCACTTCTACAGAATTGAAGACCAATGCATCCAATTCACCAGCATACCAATTTTCTCCATGATATACATTAAAATACATAACGGGCCACTGTATATAGCATTCTTCTAATCTGAAACAAAAGAAAGGACAATTATAAACAGTGGCACGGTGCTGGAAGGGCATCTTTTATAACAATTGCAGGTCAAAATGATTTTAACTCATACAATTAACAGTAATTGCCATTGTACAAAAATGGAGTTTTCCTTGAATAAAAGAAAGGACATGAGACATAATGGTGACATTGGAACCAGTGCAAGCTGTAAACCAGCTGAAAACAAGACTAATTTAATTTATTTATACATAAACCACCCATCACTATGATTCAGGACATGTTGAACCAGCTTGTATCTAAAAGATATGAGAGTTAGATCACTCAGTTTCACCATTTCATCAGTTCAAATGCAAAAAACAAGAACATTAGAAATATCGTAGCTTTGAGTCAAATTGGACATCATTTTTCACAAACTCATTCTCCATTTGTTTGCAGCGAACATAACACGTTAGTTAGGTTTGCATACATCATCCCACCCTGGGAGAAGCCTCTTTACAGCTAAAAGTAACGATAATGGTGAAGGAAACTTCTAGATCATGAAGATTATGATAAACACCAAATGAAGAGCCAGTTACCAGATGCACTTGCAAAGAGCATATCAGCTTCACAGATGACTCAACCTGACCCAACTAAACCAGCTCCCTTCTTGTCAAAAAATCCATCCCAAGTACAATTTGAAGCCAAATTCTTCCATACTAAACAAATTCATCAAAGATGAGGCTACAGAAATACAAGGTGCTATTTAATTCAAATGAGGAAAAGCAAAAGAAATCAAAAGGAGAGGGAATTGGAGTAAAAGAAAGGGGAAATAACTTTTTAATTTGATTGGTTCAGATGAGAACCAATGGGATACCTGTTTTACATTGTTTGATAATTAATACAAGAGTAAAAAAATCATTTCTACTTTCTGGTGGTTCTGCTTCGAACAATAGAGTTGACAGATCTCGATTCCATCCAAGTATCACTTGGCTTAATCAACAAAAGCAAGCAACTGGAATGGGTTGTTGTGAATCTAGTGACTACCCATATTACTCAGGCTCCTCATCTTACCACAAATATCCATGTTGGATTTAACACTCTAAAACGAATATGGACGCAGGACACTTCATTTTGGACCAAAATGGAAATGTTTCATAGCATAGCAAGTTTAACTCTTATACACATAGCAGTGTTTGACACCAATACCCAAGTCCAATCAAAAAAGACTGTGAAAGCCTTCCACTTGGGTGCAGGTGAGATGGGTGATGGTTGAAATTTATTTCAAACACTTCCTATGTTCCCCTAATATTGCAAGGAAAAGGGGGGGGGGGGGGGGGGTATGCACGGAATTTAAGATGAGAGAGGTAGAGGGAAATAAATACAAAGACCCATGTGATGAGATAAAGAAAAAGCATGTGCAAAAAAGGAAATGTTGCGATATTTGTCAAACATCCTAAAATAGTGATTGTTGCAATATTAGGGGAACAAAGGAAGCATTTTTTTCTTTTTCTTGATTCCCCAATCCCACCAAGGTCATGGATAATGCGTAAGACCTGGAACTGAAGTGTCCTTAAACTAGGAAAAAGAGAAAGGAAATTGCTTGAAATACCAACCAAAGATTAACCCAGGGTAATAAGTGTATCAATTTGCTTTCTTCCCTTGATTATCGTTAGCCAAGCACCCCTTATGATAATCTTTGATAAAAAAAATTTAACCAAAAATTATATTACGAGGTTTCTGGTCTAATTCAGTAGCTCCTTACAATAAGTGCAGCAGTACTATATAAGACATTACTTACAGACAATGTAAAGCTTAATGGAAAGATTTCGAAGACCCCCCCCCCCCCCCCAATATATATGGAGAGGACTGCATTACACACGCATTTTAAAGGCTTAGATGAATAAGTGTCATGTAATTGTTGTTGATTGTTACAAATGGCATGACAAGTATTAGTACTTTACAGTTAACAGTACTGGCATGTTATAGCTAACCAGCAGAATAGATAAAAGTGTCATGCAAATGGTGATAAAACGTTTAAAGAACATGATAAGCATAGTACTTACTATTCCAGGCATGTTAACATAATGCTTCGTAACAGAATTGATGAGAAGACACTCACCTACATAGGGTATTGCTAGTCTAACTCTGACGTATGCGTGGATGTACGTGGAGGTCAAATTATACAAAAGCACCTCATGAAGAAAGTTAAATCATATCTTTCAACGCCTGAGGCCGAGGCCTTGTCTTCACAATTGTTTCATCGCAATGCTTAATCCATTCTGACAATCTCCATGGTTTTTGCCATTTCCATTTGAACTGTAAAATCCACTGGTGATGACTCCTCTTCCATCTCCATAGCTTACTAGACTGTCCCGCAACTGCTAATTTCTTCATTGACAACTGTCCAAGCGGCACCATCTGCATACAGTTAAACATACTTTTTCATCAAAGGAACAGATAGGAGAACTCTCACTTAAAGACTAACTAAGAAACTGAATATTAACCTTTTTCGGATCAATATATGATGTTGCTTCCCTGACTTGTCCATTAGCAATACCAGGAGAATATTTCAGCTGCTTTTGAGCAGGTGCAGCTACTGGAGACAATGGGCCACTCATGTCGTCAAGTGTGTTTTTTAGTGATCCGGATGAATTATTCTGCTCAGTGACAATAACATTAAATCAGATTTCAGAGAGATAGATTCTAAAATGGGGGGGGGGGGGGGGGGGTTCAACAATCATCAAAAACGATAGGGATTAGAGCAAAGATAATTGCACAATTGTTCAAGAATCCAAAGCATTGACATTCCAAATAACAATATTTAAACAGTATGCCACCTACAATTTTTCAAAATGCATTCAGAGAAAACTTTTAATTAGAACATTGGGGTTACTCAAATCAACTTACTTTACTCCAGACAGGATAGTTTTCATAATATACTTCATATGATTTAAAAGGAGTCAGGATCAAATATTTTGCCAGGCCTGAAGTTCTTCAGGCCTTTTTGCATTCCTCACAGAGAACAGAGTGATTTATCAGATACCTCTAGTATCAGACAAACTTTAAATGGTTGCCTGAATATTCATCTTACACAAAATCCTACAAAAACAAAAATACATGTTCATCTCACCGATGCAGATGTGGCAAGCGCAACGGCAGCTGATTGCTCTCTCAATTTGAGCTCCTTCTCCACCTCTTTTCTCCGTGTTTCACTCTGCCTCAAGAGACCAACCAGTTCTTTCAGCTGCTCCTTCATTTCCTTCATTTCAGTTTCCTTGTCATATAAATGACATCTGTAAAAATAAAAACAAAGTTAATACGAGTTCCAGCACAGAACATAATCTTCAGTCAGATATCTACTAAATTGGTACCACTAACAGGAAGTTCATGCATATCACTACAAAAACCAACTTTTGATACTTCATGAAAATTGAAGGATATTGTAATATGCATCAGAATCATTTCAAAGTCAACAGCATAATTTCATAGATAACACTGGAACTCCAGAAAATAATGGTGGTTTAATTTTTATTTACTTTGTCTCTGAAACTTTGTAAAGAGTCTTCAAAACCTTAAATCATCTGATTATGTCAGTGCCAATCTGAAGCAAAATTTACTTTATTGACATCAGAGGGATAATTAAAGGAACCGAAAGAAAGCAGAGAAGAATAAATAAGAGCAAATAACGTATGTTTATTCACATAATATGGAGAAATGACTGTTGACTGGAGTCATATTAAAGTTATTTCCAGTACATTTTGCACATGTGAGATGTGACACAAATAAACTGAGTTTGAAATAGGAAATACAAGGATGGATCAACTTTCAGAGCAAATGAACCTTGTATCAGCAAGAGAATTGAACATATATTGTAGCAAACACTTGGCATCTCCCATTGAGCGCAACTGATTCCAACGACCACGACTACTAAAGCCACGTTCTCTCTCTTCTGCTTCTGAAAGTTGTGAAGCCATGGCCACTAGTGAATTTGACGATATGCTCAGCATATTTTCCAGGGATGAAATTCTCGCCATTCTTGCATTTGGTGACAATGAGGATAACCTACATATGATCACAATCAAGAATTGCATTGGGAAAAATTGCAAAAGAAATGAAACTCCTATCTATATAGCTAAGACAGTCACTTTTGCGGTAACAGGAACAGCAGACTCCTAAATAAAAATTTGCATGAATTGCACCTTGAGAAACCATTCTTTCCTTTAGGAGTGCTTAATCCCTTTGAAGAAAGCTCTTCTAGTTGTTTCAACACAGACAGCTCTTCAGCAAGTGCAGTACGCCTGGAGAAGGTAGAAATAATCATTAAGAACAATTGTGGATCATTTCATGCATGCCAACTTATGCAAACACCAATATAAACAGTATACTTACACTTGAGTTTGTTTCTCGTACTCATAACGCACTTCATGGACGTTTACCATGACTTCTAGCTCGTGATCAAGCCAGCGTTGCAATGTTTTCTCGTTGATCTAACATACAAAAGCCTCCATTAACAAAACATTCTAGAGAAATATATATCATGATGGAAAGATTCAAAAATATAGAAAGTAGATATGAGTAAGGGTGACTACCTGTCCATTTGTTCCATTGCCATTAGCAAGAACTGGAAAATCACAGAGATCAGATAAGAATACCAGAATTCATGAAGCAAAATTAAATACTATATATAGTATCTTCCTGTCAAAGATATGGAAAGAGCTCTAGTATAATAACAAAAAATAAAAAAGAAGAAATGTTGGGTGAAACTTCAGAGCTTTTCTAATACAGGGGTGTATTAATCCCTATAATATTCAGGTTTCCCTACAGTCACATATGTGTATAGTAGATACTGGAATAAAACAAATCACAATATCATGGGATACTTCAACAAAATTTCTGCATTTAGTGCACTTGAATATTAATGAAAACCCAGGCAGCCTGTATTAAAAAAACATTAAAGCCACTAAATATTGGTCAACAAAGTGATACCAGAGCTATCACGTGCTGTAGATTTACGAGCTTCAAGCAACTCCTTCAGTCTCTTGGTAGCCATGGCAGCCTCTTCCGTTTTTCTTTGGAGAACCTGAGAGTCAGAGAAAGCACTTATGGTATCTTACTGGAAGGTGGTCACAAGCATCAACAGGTTCACGAATTTCATGCGCACAACTTAAAGTGTTATAAGCTCGATAGCTATTGTTAATTATGTATGCAATAGATTCTGTCAGTAATGGATGAATACCATTACTTTTTAGGAGGGACAGTATCCACACATCACTCTATCAAACAATTAACAAAACAAAGTCTGATACAAAATAAGAATAAATTAAAGTACAATTGGTGGAAGAGAGACAGGCTTCAATAGATTAACTTGCACTCAGGATACACTTCTTAGTCTACTGAACAGATGCCTCAGCATCATAATCTTTGTTGAGATCAGGAAAATCCTACACCAAGACTCATTATAAGAGTCGGTGGTACAGGTTACAACTTCCAAGTGAATCAGCAGTCATAAAATGGGTAGATAGTGTGATTGGCCTTATTAAGATACTCATTGACATTGATATCATTAACAACAACACAAATTTTAACCTGGAAACTAGAAACATGCAACCAACATCCCATACATATATTAGGAAATAAATGAATGAAGATATGGCAGTACAATCAAGGATGAAAATATCTTTCATTCTAGATGAGCATGAACGACAGATGAACTAAATGCCAGAAGTTTACCTGTTTCTGACGTTGATTTAGAGCTTGTAGCTTGTGCCTCTCGTATTCATTCCTCCTACCCTCCTTACGTAGCTGCTTTGAAAAAGTAAATTCCATGAATAGACAATAGAAAAATATTTCAAACACTAAATAATGGTAATATTTTAAAGCCAATCTGTTGGAAAGAAAAGAAAGAAAAATAGGAAAAAGTAAGCTCGATGAGGAGGAATAGGAGGCCGAGGCAAAGGAGCAGAAGGTTGGAAAAAGGCTGGCTCACAACAAGAAAGATCAAAGTGCACAATACCTGTAAAAGCTCCTTCTCCCTAGAAGCTTTCCATAATCGAAATTGTTCTGCCTCTTGCTTAATTTTATGTTGCAATTGAACCTAGTTTTAGAGGGCAAGTCAGTAGAGAGTAATCATTGGTGATTGGACAAACAGAATGTGACAAAAAATTCAACCTTCTGCGCCTTTATGAACTGTATTTCTTCTTGCAAACGTTTTGCTGCTTCCTCACTTTTTTGTTTTTGTTTCAACAGTTGAACTTGGTTCTCTTGTTTCTTTTTAAGATCCAAGATCTGCAGATGTACATTGAAGAAACAATCAGAAAACATTTCCCATTATCTGTGAGCAATAACATAGAAGAGTTGATGTATATCAGTCCATTCTACCTGAGCCTCAAGTGCCTTCAATTTCTGAGAATGAACATCTTGCAATTTCTGTGTTTGACCATCAGAAGAAGCAGCAAGGTTTTCTATTTCAGCTGAAAGCCGGTCTCGTTCTTGCTGCAATTATAGCAAACAACCCAAGTTAACAAAATGTTACCATGCATTAGCTTTCTTTTTCAACTAGGAAAAAATAAAGTCTAAAATTCAAATTGAACCTGGACAGCTCTTTTCTCATCCTCAAGTTCCATTAATTTTTTTCCAAAATGCTGCTTAAGAGTCTCAGTATCTGCTTCTCCAAAAAGCTTCATTTCAGACTGCAAAGAAGATAAATATTACTCAGTAAGTTGCAGAATTTGTCACCCTGTCACTACACCAGTTATATAACGGGTGTATCAGATTAGAAGAAATAACTTAAACCATTTGCTTGAAGAAAATGATCAACTAAATACATAATAACACAGTTATATGAATAATGACAACTTCAAAACTAAGTGCTTTTGTGTTTCCAAGAATTAGAAAGTAGTTAATTAATTGCATTTAACAAGATGAACTTTGAAGTGATACATAGCAATATAGCATAGTTTTAGATCCTTAATATCTCCAAGTACTATTCCATGGAGTGTTAGAAAGAAAGATAATAATAAGCCAGAGAATATCCATTTTGACATTGATTTTGATATGGAATAATAATGAAAAATCTTACCTCTCTTGGAACCTTCAATATTTAGTAGCTTAATTGTTATTTTAGATTTTGCTTACAAGTTTTTACCTTTCACTTGAAAGAATTTTTCTTGTTTTAAGCGGTTAGGATTATTTCCTTATTTTAATCTTTTATTGTGATTAGTTTTTGAGTTAGGATTAAGTTTAGGAAATTTTATCTTTTAAATAGTTCTATCTTTATTAGAAGTGTGTTTAGGAATTTGGCTAGTTGATTTATCTAGGACTTCAAATGTAATTAGAAATCTTAGTACTTATTTGTAGCCTATATAATGGCATTTAGGCTCTTAATAAAAATCAGTTTTTGTCAATTTGAAATTTATAAAGTTTTACGTAAGCTTGTGCTTGTGTATTCTTGGCCTAGTTTAGGTTTAAAGCTTGTGATGCTTAGCGTTTCTTGACCGAGACTCAAAATTCCAAACCTTTCAACTGCGATTGAAGGTTATATCATTAAAATCCATATCAAATTGGTGTGGCTGCTGTTTGACGAGGGACAAGTTTGACAATTTGTGTCAAAAAAACTCAGTTTTGAAGGTCATATTGATCGACTTTGTTCTCCTTCATTTCTAAAGATTTTGAGATGATTCTTTTTTTCAAATTGGTTACTTTTTTGTCTAGTTTTCACCTGCAAAATTTGAGAATTTTTCGAGGAGCATATCTATTAAACTGGGTTCGTTTTTTGCAACTGGTCAAAAATCGACCTAATCTGGCAGTGTTGAGGAAAAAATAAAACTGCAACCACTTGGCTGGGAACTTTTTGCTGAATTTTTGGTCGAGTCTTTGAGACAGATGGGGGTAGCAGTATTCAAAATTTCAGAATTTTTCGAGGTGTTTTTCTTGGGTTTTGATCCTCGTACTTTCGATCAATTTCTGGACAGGTTTTGTGTGTTTAATCATTAACTTAAACATGGTGAATCAAGCTGAATTTGCGGCATTGTTGGATGAGCTCAAGAAGATTAATGCTCGGTTGGATAAGTCGGAAGAAGTTACTGCTTTACTCCAGCAAGAACTACATAACCGTGAACCAACTCCGCACATACGCAATCACACAGTTGAGGAGATAAAGCTTGGTAATCCATATCAGATTTCATAGGTTTTAGTATTAGGTTCTACAAACCTTGCATCTCCACAACGCTTTTCATTTAGTACTCTAAATTAGTGTTACCTAATTTGCTAGTCTCCCTTCCCCATCCACACAAACCACAACCTATGGTTGGGCACTCCTCAACAAATTTCAACAAGTAGAATATACAAAGACCTAATTATCAACTATGACACTTCCTAGATGGACTATGAAGCTTTGTTACCAAAGCAAATAAAGAATACAACACTTGTACAGACATATGGGGATGAGGAAAAGGGGGAAAAAACCTAACCCCTGCCAAGAGCTTGTGCAGCTGTGCCCCATGCTGTGAAATCATAAAGAAGGCTTATCACGAGGTCGGAGAAATCCAACAAGAGACAGACATTAAACCCACAAAGTAATGGGAAAAAGACCGATGCAGATCGGATGAGAATTTGGTTCTCATGAACCAGGAGTTTTTCAACGGAATTTCTAGAGTATGATATTTGATTTCGTAACAAAAGGTAATAGGGAGCATTTACCAAATTGAATAAGTAGGAAAGCAGACGAAATTCAGAGCGAATAGGTGAAGTTGAGTTAGAATGGAAAAATAGGACCACAATGTAGCACAATTTATCCAACAGGTCTTCCAGAGGGGATGTGAAGATGTATGATCCAACACTAAAAAAATACAGAATAAATTAAAGGAACCTAAAAACTTAACTCTGTGTTTCTGAAAGTTAAAATTAGTTATAAGGCTATTATGGTGCCTTCAACAACAAAAGGTTAGTATGGAGACTTTTGGAGAGTATAATAACATAGAACAAATAATTTATATGTAATACATCATGAAATGCGAGACAAAACTTACAACAGCACTCAATTTATGTCAATTTCACAACAGTCCAACCAAGTATTATACATTCCAAGGGTATAAGCACAGAGGACATAATAATGGAATTCAATTTTGATTTCCGAGAAATGAATGACATGTAAAACTCTCCCAGCCAAAAACATGAGCTTGCTCATAATAAATGACAAAAATTAAATCTTGGAGGCAACATCTATGATTTATGCAAAGTTATATAAGATCAATACAATCAGTATGTAGTACAACACAATAGATTTATCATAAAATTGTCATACCTCTTTTTGCTGCAGACGTTTATTCAACTCACTTAATTCTTTGTCCATAGTGGTCTGAAGAACCTTATGCTCCCATTCCTTTGCAGATTCTTCGTCCATATCCTTGGAATCACCTGTTAAGATTTCACAGTATATCATACATTAACCTCAATAATCTTCATTCAGAAAAAGCTTAGAGACTATAAAGTAATCCACCCAATTCACATTGATGAACTAATCTTGAAACTAAGGGCACAGCCTATTTTGTCAGCTTTCGAGCTCTTTAGATATCAAAGGGCAGTTCTTGTGGCAATACAAACCCTGAAAGCAACAACCAAATTTCTGAATTCAAGACTAGAAGAAACCATACCCATAACAATTTCACCCATTGCATAATCAGATGTATCCATACTCTGGCGCCTCTTATGCCCCTCATTCTTCACTGAACCAATTTCTCCACTCTGACAGTCATAATGCCCCAGCTTATCAATACAATGCCATACAAGGAAAACATTCCCTCTACTTTTAGAAAATGAAATACTAATGCTAGAAAATAATATGTTAATGAATTCCATGCTAAGAACCAATGTCATGGAAAGAATTCAGAGTCCAGAAGAGCTAAATTAATACCATGTCACCTACCTGGCACATAGTATCACCCTGATCATCAACATTATATCCACTGCGGTACTTATTAAGCTCTCGCCGCAGATCTTCATTAGTTGACTCCAGCCAAGAAATCCTCTCTTTCAAGGCCTGCAAATTTGTGTTATTTGATAGGAAATAGTATTGCTGCCAAGCAGAGAAAACATAAAGACCTACACAATTACAATACCTGTACATCATCCGAAGATGCCCCTCCACCTCTTGCACAAAGTTCTGCTTGTAAATACTCAAGCTGTTGCCGCATTTTAATCATCTCACTGGATATTGGATCTCTATTGATCTATTCCAAGCAAAAACTAAAACTTTAACATAACGATAAGGTGTACTCCATTAGGCCACAAAGCCAAAAGTTAATACAATGCATAACAAAGGGGAAGGGAAGGAAAAAAAATTGTAGTCATGTAGAAGGGACATTTTAAGCTTACCACTGGCTTATTTTGAATGTTACGGGCACGGTTTGCATACTTGAGTGTGTTAAGCGTCTCTTCAGCATTAATATCAGCCGGACTGATGCAAGCTATATGATTGAAAGCAAAGCAAGTGCTCATAAATTGGGAATCATAGGATATCGAATAAAAGAAAGGGAGCAGGGAAAATCTATATGATTGAAAGCAAAGTAAGTGCTCATAAATTTTATGGTGATGCTGTACATCAGGGAGTAATGTTTAAAGCAGCTAACAAGTCATTATCTAAATGTAATTTCTGGAGGAAGTTTAGAAAAGTAAATATTCTCTAAAAGGTTGCTGAAAAATGGCAAAAGCAAGTCAAGAATTCCAACAAGAAAATGCTTCACAAAAGTTACATGCAAATATTGAACAGCTTGCAATGGCAAATAAGTGATTAGTGAAATACATTGCAGCAACAGGCAAAGTATCTAGCCAATAAAAATATGACAATTCAGTGTACTGAGGTTACTATATACAACCAACTGACCAAAAAACATTCCAATTCCCTAAGATGCTTGAGCTAACTGTCTGGAGGTACCAAATTATTACGAAAAACAAAAAACCACAATATGAAAGGCCATACAGATAATGGGTGAAACTAAAGCTGAAGAGTTGACATAAATTAGTATGAATAATATAATATACAACATACTCCAAGTATAAGCTTTCAACTATCATGTGACAAAACCATCATACTTCATATATTGGTAGGCAGCAGTTCAAGATTAGCACAGGGGCACAGCAAAGACTTGATAATAAATGCAGCTACTTTAACATTACAAAGTCACAAAAGTTCTCAAATAATAAGATTGATATAGAGAAACAAATAATTACCAATCATCACAGTCCTGCTGTTGCCACCAAGAGAATCCTGAAGATATAACATGACATTAGATAAATGCTGCAAAATATAGTAGCAATATGTTCATTAAATTCGGCTGTTTACTAGAACTTTCTTCCAGCCTATCATCACATGTCAACAATAATATTATTCCTTCCACACAAAATAATTATAACACAATGATTTCCAAACCATGGCATGGAAACACCAGAAAAGATTACTAAGCTCAAGCAACAATAATTAAGACAGCCTTAAGAGTAGAAAAATCCAACTTCAAATATGAGCAATATAGAGTGCAATCCAAATCAATTTGGCCTCAACACATAACAAGAAGACTTTATGTCCTACATCAAATGAGAAGGCTCACCAGATTAGTTTATTCACCAAAAATTTTATCCGTTGATTAACTCAGGTATAGTCTTATAATCACTCAACAAACAACAACCTGAATAAATTTCCAGCTAGGATCAAGAAAGTTTCACAGCTGGTAAGTGCATTTCAGCAACATAAAATCTTCTTGTACTTTGAACAAATCAAATTTAGTAAATGTTACTATCAAGATTATAGGCATGGATTATGGAACCACTCATTACATTAATTGAGGTTATAAATTAATACTCAGGTCCCATATTAGCATAATCCAAGTGAAACCCAACTACTAATGACTGAAGTTATGTCAAACCTGCAATAATCGAGTCAGTTTACTGTCTCGATAGGGTACATGTACACCTTCTTTCCTCTTTTTTTCATCACCAAGCGCGCTGATGACATTTCCAAGGGCTAGAAGACCCTTGTTAATATGAACTCCTGTTCAAAAGCAGCGTTAGGTAATTTTTTTTCATGCTATGAACAAAAGGAAAAAAAAATAAGCAATAAGCGAATAATATGCTAACTAACCTTCTTTAAAACGCATGCCATCTGAACCTGTTCTTTTTGCACGCTCAGACCCAGCCAGATCTACCAAGTGTAATTTAGCTGATAGGTATTCTTCGTTCATGCTTTCATTGACATTGGCATCTTCAGGATCAGTGTGACTTAGCTTGCGCATTTGCTCTAGCGTTATGGTGAAGATAGCATGTGAACGACTACAAACAAAATTGTGTTATAAAATGTGAAATTAATATGGTCAACTTTTTTGCACATAGATAAACACCTTGTATTCCAGATAGATGAAGCATATAAATATTATTTCATGCACATAATTAGAATGTAAATCCAGAATCTTGAGTAACTTAAACTCGTGGTACTTAAAAGCAATCTAATGAGAACAAATGCTTTTGACCTAGTTTTTCTCCTCTTTCTCCACTTTTTATGCCTTTCATTTTCCACAGCATCCAAGTTGTCGGCACTGCCACCAAATGCTGCTGCCACTCCAGCCTTCACAAGTCACAAGCCACTGCTACCTACAAGCTCACCGCCACAATTTTTTTTAAGCCTTCTTGTTCTTTTTCAACTACTGAAGACTCATTAGTCATTACATATGCCCCTACAGCCAAGCTTTAACATGTATTCTATACAACCAAATTGTCTGAACTTATTGGAAGATGGAACTCAATGTAGCTGTATATTGTACTTATTGTAACCTATCTGAATTTATTGGAACTTTTTTTAACTTGTTAGGAATAGTACTTAGACACCAGAGCTACTTTGCACCTAGCCAACGGTATCAGATTTGACTTTTCCGATTTGAACAAGTTAGAACTAGTAGTCCGTACTGACTTTCCTCTAGTTTAAACTGGCACAATGGTCGAGAGGTAATGATTTGACTTTTCCGATTACAGGTTTTAGAAACACCACTCTTCCCTCTCTCCAAAAATTGTCTAGCTAGTCACTCAAATAATCAAAAACTCACCTAAACTTTGCCTGCCTATCACCACTGACAGCATTGTATCCGTCGAATGATGAATTTGATGTATGTGTTTTTTTATGTCAATGATCTCTGCATAGGGGGGCATAATGTACTGTGTTATTCTGCTGCTCCTCCTAAAATCAGCCCTCTTACTTCACAAGCAACTTCTATTGCAGTTATTATCCCTTTAGCAGCTGGCATCACGATCATTTTCAGAATAACCAATAGTACTTTATTCAACTAAGAGTCCAAGTGTTCTCTTCTCCATGCTAATCATTTAGGCGAATTCTAAAAATTAATAAAAACCCATTATAAAATTATTCATTATTAATTATACCTAACCCCAAATTAAATAATATAAAAATATACACCAAAGCCAACCATGACAAACATTACTTTAGCAATGAATACAGACAACAGCACAAAATAATCAGTTAACAGGAAAAGTGGACAGTTGGTGTTTGCATTAGGCCCTTGATGCTACTACTTCGCCATAAACAAGAAGCAGAAGTGAACTTAGTGACACCTTTGATGAATTGCAATCTGAAAATGAATAATTCTCCCAACATTCAACAATTCAGCTTATCAGTAATTCTTTCAATCATCCCAGAAACAACAATATAGTCCCATGAGGCTTCTCCATACAGCATGAAGTCAATCCACAAAGATCATTGATATATTATGGTACAATAAGTAACTAGATTTCAATACAGTATCTTTCTGTTTGTTTATAACCACATTTTATGATTAATCCATAATAGAATTTTGTATACTCCATAATGAACCTATCTTTCTTAATAATGAGAAGAAAATCATGTGGTGTATGATTGACTTGAATAAAATAAATAAATAAATAAATAAATAAATAAATAAATATAAAAATAAATAAATCAATAACTTATACTAAAGGCGAAACCAGGAATGACACTTGTCATTTCCTGGTTAAAAATTTTCCCGCCTTTTTTTTTCCTTTCCTTTTTAATTTTTTTGCCATATTTTAATGACATCTATATATTTTATAACCTATAATAATAGTCATTTCTATTTTGACAACATATTTAATCCAATATTACTCAATTAAAAATATAAGGTATTGGAATATATTGTTTTCCAAGATTATTATAATATTATCAATATCAATTTTAAAGAAAATCATTTTGGTAGCATACTTTTTACGGAGTATTAATCTTAAAACTATACATAACGTTTATAAGAACAATATAATTTTGTTATAGTATACGTACTTCGTACATAACATATATTGGAAAATTAAATCTAATTGTTCTAATTATCCGCAAACTAAAATATATTTAAAAAGTTGATTCCGGAATACTAATTATCCTAAAGTAAAATGAACTCAAATAAATTTTCATATTATGCCGATCAAAGTGTGTCAAAAATTTAAGGACAAATGTATATGAGTTCGTATATGGGTACTAACCTAATTACCTAAGCTAATAATTTAATTTTCTTATACAAACGTTAAATCTTCTAAGTTTCTATTACTATATTTTTTTTATACAATCCAATTCAATAATCTTTACATTTAAATTAAGTTATTTTGTTACAAATAATTTTTTTGGATAAATTATTGTTGAATTAACACCATATTTATTTATTGTAAAATTTAATTATGACCGTGCATGGCACGGGAATTAACCTAGTAAATAAATAAAAATAAATAAATAACTCATGAAGATATAAAGGTTACTTCGACAACCTCACCTAGATTGGTTGTTCATGTTTGTACTCCCGGTAGCCCGGCAAAGTGATCCTTGTTCAAGGCATGCTGCCATTTCCTTCAAAGACCTGACCTCTACTTCTGTAGATCCCGCTAGAGTAATAACACCATTAGATGATTCACGAATCTGTATTGGTGGTTTTCCGGGTACATTTACTTTCCCGGCATTAGCAGTTTCTGATTTTGTTGATAGGGAGGAATCCAGTAAATCTCGCACTTCCTCTTTATGAATCTGCAGAAATTACCAAGTCTAGTCAATAAAGCTCACCTATTGTGGGTTAGAATAACGAAATCAAAACAATATAATAGCTTCAGACATTTAATCAGAACAAACATATATCTGACGGAAATAAGTCATGAGAAACTCTACCAAATCAGATGTATCAGGAGTTAGCATCATGAAAGTTCCAATACAGATCTATAAACAGGTAGCTATACAGATCATAATAGTTTATTTAGTTTAAATAGAAGTACCTAAATGTCCATGAAAGAAAAAAGAGATTCTAAGAAAAGGGCCCACCTCGATGAAAGAAACGTGCAACTGGAATTCAGTTTCATTTTTCAACTTTTCAATTTTGCTATATAATGCATTCATAACTTGAGGGATTATTCCTGTATGTCCACCTTCGCGAAATGCTGTACCCATGGTGTAGGTTTTCCCTGACCCTGTCTGCAACGTGATGGAAAATTCACTTATTTTGTATAGAAATAGGAAAATTGATACCACTGTCATGTATAGCAATACCACAAATTGAAGCAAAGCTTACTTGACCATAGGCAAGGACTGTTGCATTGTATCCCTGGAATAAACCATCAACAAGTGGAGCAGCACATTCTTCAAACATAGAGGAAGATGGAGAAGCGGAACTCCCATAGACATGATCAAATGTAAAGGAATGTGTCCCGATTTGCACCTAAAAATATTAAAAAAAAGAAAAATTAAAGAAGAAAAGAAACAACAACAATCACTTCCAACATTTTTAATTAGAAAAAATAAATACTAAAAGAACTAAGTCCGAGGCCTATAACTTGAGTATTTGACAGAGATTCTGAACTCTGAAGATGCCAACATGTGAAATCTAACAGAAAAAATGATATATTTAAGCCCAATGGGTTACTTCGCTCAATACCAACAGATTTTGGAATGAAACCTCATTTGAGCATAGATATATTCTCACTTCCTCAACCTCATCTTTCATAGGCAGGCTAGGCCCTTTTTCACATCTTCAAAGGGGAAGGTTTACTCGTTCAAGAGTTAAGGTGAAAAGGAAGAGTGGTAAATTGTCTAGGTCTCATCATCCTTCATAAGCATGCCCAAGGCACATCTTTAGATACAAAAGTCTGTTCTTTTCATATACATATATTGTATAGGACTGCCTTTCAAATATGATGGTGCCAAAAAAAACTGTTTTCCAACACATGGATGAAAATAGATTTTATCATCATATTAGGTACATAAACTTTGATTTGTAGTCAGAGTAAATTGGATAGGTTACATTCAAACATTGATAAGCTCGTAAACTAATTGATTTCAGCAATTCAATGTTGAGCACTAAAAACTGTAAATTTCAATTTCATTTGAAAGACATATCATATGCAATCTTCCACATACTTCTAAAATCTTTAGCTGTCGTATATTCTTAACTTCAACAATGGTATTAAAGGAAAAAAGAATCATACATCCACCACACCTCCCATTTTTAATATTGTAAGCTGCAGGTCTTGGTCAGACCGTCAGAGCAGTAACTGTCTAAACGATTATCATAAATTTTGTCTTAGAGCACTTTACTTTGCTAAATGGATTGAAGAAGCTATTTCTTGGTCATTAACAACTTGGTCACAAAATTAGTTGAACAACAGTTCATAACAAAGCTGCACTGCTGCAGACTATTCTCTGATATGGAGATATCACATTAGGAGGACAGAAACAGGGACAAAAGAGATAAAATCACATATCCAAATGACTAATCATAGTGGAACCAGATGGTAATAAATAGGAGCACAAACAGGGAGATATTTGTTAGTAGAATGTATGGAAAGATGACTAGTTAAACACAAGGGAAAACATTAGTCAGTTTAATGGGAAGAAAGATGGCAACTCAGCGCAAGAGTAGCATTTGTTGACAAAACATTCAAGTAAGAAAGACTAACAACAACGAAAGGGCTGGAGGATGGACTAGACTAAAAAGTGGCTGGTGACTGGTGGGGACAAATTCTCCAAGATTTATGTTACTTGAATCTATGGACTAGATAAGATACAGCTGAACATTTAGGATAGGAGTATGCAAGCTGTGAGTCGCTTAGGATGCAACACGCCGGGTATGGATCTTCTCACCAGCATTTTACTATTCTACTTTCTGCTTTATTTAGCTTAGGATGCAGCAAGCTGGATGTAATAGTTGTCATATTTTGCCCTCATTGCAGTGAGTTAATCTTTTGTGTATATCTATACATACACGCTATGCTAACATTGCGCTACAACCTAAAGTTTTTGAAGCTATACAAAGAAGGATGATATATAAGGAAATAAATCATACCATTAAACATGCAAACACGTGCAGATGTAAGCAATTGTTAAATTATGATTCATGGAACACATGCAAAGAATGTTAACTTCTATGCTTATGCTAGAATTCATACATTACACTTCATGATTAAAGCAATAAACAACAATCAAGCATACAAATTAGTCATGGTTACCTTTTTTAACAACTGACAGAAATTAGCACTTCAATGAAATATATTTGTTACAAATTAAACCCCAAAGAGGAAGAAAAAGATGCTTTAGACACAATATAGAATTATACCCCAAAATCAAAAAAATTATACAATTGAAGGGTTTGACGATAAATACTTTATTTATCAGACCTTTCAATTATACAATTCCGAAAAAATACTCTCTCCATCCAGATTTAGTGATTTACCCATCACATTACTAGGTCAAATTTCACTATCAACGTGACTATTAGTGCCGAATTTAGTTATAGATTAAATAAAAACATTCAATGAAATACAAAAACACCCCTTGAAAATAAATTATTCTTAGATTACTCTAAGAAAAAGTGAGAAAAAGGTATTAAAAAAAATACACTGAAATTACAGCTACCATTGATAAGATCTAGATCACACAAATCCAACCATAATTCAGACTTGAAACAACATTAAATGTAAGCAAATCAATTATCTATAACTAGATTTACAATTATAACACCTAAAATTCTAATAAAGAGAAAGAAAATGCATCATACCTGAGGTTTGCCACGAACAACAGTAACACAATCTTTACATCCTTGAAGCTTTTCATCACCAATCAATGGTCTAATATGAACAGCTACTTTAACACAACATTCTTCTCCTCCTCCACCGCCTCCGCCGCCACCGCCGCTTTCCATCATTAATCAATCAACCGGATGAAATAGGCTTTGATTCGGAAGCAGGAAAGAAATTAGGCTTGATTAGAGATGACCCAAATGAAGCAAACGGAATGAGGAGCAATCAGGAAAAGGATGCAGCAACAAATTGAAGAGGAATGCTTAGGAAAGGGAAAGGGAAAAGGGGAAAAGAGGGAAAGAGAAATCAGTTGTAGTTGAAGTTGTTGATGAGAGTAACTGCAAAGACAACAACTACAAGTAGTAGCACTTTCCTTGGTGTTCACTACTACTAGTAATTGTTGTGCATTACTTTCTCTCTCCTCTGTTGATGTTGTTGCCGCTGCTACTGCCCACACCCAAAATCTTACAGAACAAGGAGAAGAAGAATAGGAGAGAGAAAAAAGGGTATTTTGTTTTGGTGCTTTGGTATAGTATGGTATGGTATGGTATGGGTTGTGTAGTGAAAATAGTGATCCTCCTGTTGTGAAAGTAACAATCTTGTGTGTCTCTTTATGAGAAATGTTGTGAAATATTCTTTATGGTATGGTAGGGACTAGGAAGGTCCATACGACCGTTGAAAAAAATAAATAAATAAATAAATAAATAAAATTTCCTAAGTGTTGGAAAAAAGTTATTTCCTATTTTAATACTGTTATTTTAAGTTCTGGCTTGTTAAAATAAAATTAAATACTGTTATATATTTCTTCAATATCGTTTTTGAAGTGTAATTTTGATCTTTTTAGTAGTACTTATATATTAAAAGGATAAGTATTTGTGTTAAAAATTAAGTATTATGTTCGACTACAGTTATTATACAAGTGAAATCTGTTATTAAGAAAGACAATACAGTTATTATAAATTAGAAACTGTTAAGTTACGTGATTTGGTATCAGAGCCATACAGTTAAAAGATTAATTAAGTTGATTTAATAATTAGGTAAAACTGGAGAATACTAGACCTTCTACTGAGTGTAAGAAACCTGATTTTAAGCATTATTATTATATTCCTGAAAATACTAGTAATTTTGGCCCAGTCCTTAATCATATAGTAGATCAAATAGGTGAGTTAAGATCAGAAATAGATAACATACATGCTTGTTGTATTAATATCGAGAATAAAATATCAATAACCACAACCGATATTAATAAAAAGGTAAGTCATCTAAACGAACAGGTTAAACAAGTTCAACTTGCTTTAACAAACGAAGTTAGGCATCAATTTGGAAAAGAAGTATCGCCTAATAAAGAGAAAATTGTCCCATATAAATATAAAAATCCTTTTCAAAATCTAGATAAAAAATAAAAAGTTTACTGTAACACTCCCTAAAAGACCAACTAGTAACCAAGAAAAGAAAAAAGAGACTAAAGATGAACCTTCATCTTCAGGAGAAAACACTTAAAGAATTACAAGTCCTATTTGATGAAGAAGAAGACCCTAATAAGCTTAACAAAATCATGAACTTAATTTCTAACAAAGGGATGGCTTCTGATAATGAAATAAAGGAAAATAATTATGCTACTTTAGAGGAAGATTTATATCAACAAATGGGATTAATGAAGTTAAATGATCTAGACTTTCTGCTCATAGAAGTTGTTCAACAAAAGATTGAAAACAAACTAGGAAAAAGAGTAATGGATAATGATTTGGGTATTTTATACCTTGCCAAGTGGCCCAATCAGAGCATGACACGTGTCATTGGAAGGGGCACTTACTTGGACCTTCCAGATGGTGACATGTGTTGAGCAGATATTGCCCCCTGGGAATGGTGGCTTTCAAGGCCCAAATCCCAAGGGGCCCTTAAAAAACGGCGTGCCCTAATCCCTAGGTCACCAGATCCTAGGGAGGGCACACTTTCCAAAAGGACCCTATAAATAGGGACATTCTTACATTTATGACAAGACAGAGAATATACATGCAATACGAGACAACACGTCACTTATTACAGAGCTGTCGTTTTCAAGGAACATACAACACTTTACCTGAGCTTGGAATCCGAGCAGATAACTTTATTTCCGCACATTTTATTACCGAACGCTTACTAACTTAATCTTCGGAGGCGGACCACCGACCATCCGGCGGTCCGTTTGCTTTGCAGGTACAGACGTCCTTTGTTGAATCCAGTCTCAGTTTTGTAACTCTCCCAAGGGACAAAAATCCCCGAAACAGATAATAATGGTGTTGGAGAGGAAATTATTAATGAAAACATTAACGTAAACAATATCATCCAAAGACCTAGGTATCAAGGGGAAGGAAGTTGCACAAGACCAAGATACATACTAGGGAAGACTACCCGGTTTAGTGTCAAGGTTATGAGTAAAACTGATTATAAGTTAAAATTAGAAGGTGTAAGAGATAGAAAAGATGTTTTAGATCAATGGAAGAAGAGTATGAGTAGTGTACTTAATTTAAACGCAGACTGGACTTCAGAAAATTTCTTAAACTATATCGAACATAGTATTTATGGCTGTGTAGAAGACTGGTACGATGGAATAGAGGAAGAAGTCAAAACTGCATTAAGAGCTAGTGAATCACCTACTAGAATGTTCAGACAATTATGTCAATACATTGAGATAGAATTCATTGATCCTAGAGCAGATCCTAATGAAAAACGAATGGAATATCAAAGGAAGTTAAGTAATTTGTCCATCTATAATATGAAATATGTTGATGATAACATTATGGAATTTGAAACATACTATTATAAAATTGGTGAAAATGAAACAAATCTTGGAATGTTCTATGACAAATTACCCAGTCCTCTTAACGAAGAAATTAGTAAAAAATATCAAGAATGGAGAGAGAGATTTTTAGCTAGGGATGTCCTAAGTAACAGAATTGCTTTCCTTAGAAAATAGATTGAAAAGAAATGTAGAGAGGTTGCAGGAACTCAACAAATGAAGAGACAATTTCTCACTTGTTGGGATTTCCCAAATAATTATGGATGTGAAAGAAAAAATTATAATAAAAGAAGGAACTATAAGAAAAATAAATTTGACCGATCAAGAGGACAAACCTATAAGAAGAAGTATTATAAACATAGATATAGAAAGTCAAGTAGGTTTTTTAGAAAGGCAACATATTGTCCTAAGAAAAAGAAAACATGCAAGTGTTAGTCTTGTGGAGAACTAGGACATTATGCTAATGAATGTAAGAAAGCTAATCATAAACTGATGGAAGCCTTAGGAAGTTGGATTACATAGAAATACCAGAAGACGAGGCTTTAGAATTGGCTTTAAGTAACAATAAAGGAATAGTAGAGATCATAGAAGAAGAAAACGAGTATAATGAAGAACCTGAAGTTAGTGATGAGTTTGAAGATGAAAATTATGAAGAAATAAATAACATGATGGAAGGAGAAGAATTAGAAATTCAGAATCAGATGACAATGAGGAAGATAAAAGCAAAATGAAAATAGTTCAACGAAAAAGAGGTGAATATTCATTTGAAGATAATGACCTAGATCAAGTAAACAAAGAAAGCTAGAATTTTTCCCAAATTACTAAAGATAAAATATTTAAAACTTCTTTCTTTAAACCTAGAACTAAATATGTATGTGAAGAAATGGAAGGAAGCATAGTAATCGAAGATTGTGAACAAAAGGTAGCCGAAATTAATATCATTAACTGGAAAAGTATTAAAAAACATAAAGAAAAAGGAAATTATAGCTATATTTGTATTGGCGCAATACAAGTATACATAACCCCTTTGCAAGATTTTGGCAAGGATGTTAAATGCTTGAGTTTCATTTGTGATATAAGACATAAAGAATTTTATGATCAAATAATTAGTGGTATCACATGTAACTTAAGTCAAGGGACGCTAAGCTATATATGTGAACCTAGATATTATGTAAGCTTAGAGGATTCCTTTGCGTCAAAGTTCTTAGCTATCAAGCTATTAATAGAAGGAGTGAAAATGCATAAAGGAACACGACCCATACAATTAAGATGCAAGGTGGTATATAAGTTGGTAAACACTATAGACTCATCTTTTAAGAAACAAATAGTCGATGCTCAGAATTATGAGCAAGGAGGAGGTCTTAAGAAGAAAATTACACCTATAAAGGTAAATCCTAATGAAATTGAAATTGAAAAAACTTGGGAAGAATTCTTTATGAACCCTGCAGTTAGTAATAAATCAAGTAAGATGTTAATTGATGAATCAAAATTACTTCATATTGGAATGAATATAAAACCTAAAATATAGAGAAATTTGAGTCTTAGAACACCAAGTCTAAGTAGACAAAATTCAACAACAATAAGAATGAAAAAACAAGGTGATGAAAAGCCAGAGGAGGATGAAGAAGAAATATTAGTTCTACTAAAGAAACTAAATAAAAAATATGAAAGTAAAAAAGCCTTGAAACAACCAGCAAGGCAAAGCATTGATATGGGATCATGTTCTAATTTTGAGTTAAATGAAGATCTAAATAATCCTATTGATAAAAAGAAGGTAATTGGATATAAAACCAAAACGGTGAGTGAACCAGTGTAGACACCCATTTGTGTCTCCCCAAAATCAAATCCAGTGATGAGTACCTTTCACGTCGAATCATAATCGAATGAGGTGAAAGTGTGGAAAGTTTAGTGTTGCGGAAAGTTTTAATTTCTTTTCTCTTCTTTCTGTTTTTGAAAACCTATTTCAAGAAAACAGCCAATCCAGTTCAGTTGGTCCATGATATGGGTCCAGTAGTAGTGTAGTTGGATAGGGCTTGAAAAGAGCTTTCTAACAATATATTATAAGCCCAATTCCGATGAATATTGAGGAAGTTATGGCCAAATTACTGAACTGGGCCTGGTTTGAGCCTTAAATGCGGCTCAATGATCTAGAGGAGGGCCTAATATGGATTTATCATTCCTAATGCAATTAGGAATGGTTTTAGTCTTCTAGATTCTTCTAGAAGGTTCTTTTCATTCCTGATTCAATTAGCATTGATAAATTGACTTTTTAGAGTTTTTATCAGTATAAAAGAACGTTTTTGAGGAAAATACGATTTTATCCTCCTGTACGGCAATTTCTATTTGATTTTGAGAAAACGCGTCGATTTCTTAGTCAGCGCCAAACGCCAGATGTAGCGCCTGACGCTACGCTTGGCGCTTGGCGCTAAAGGTCAGCGTTTGGCGCTAATTTGGTTTTTCGCGTCAGAACTCTGTTCTTGATGTTTTATCTTTTTGGCTGATTTTCTCTATAAATAGCTTCCTAAAAACCCCGTTTTGATTCACCAACTCTCATCAAGATTTTCTTGATTACTCTCTCTCTCTTTTCTAAACTAGCCTTTTCTCAAATATAAAAATTCCGCATTCATTAGATCTAGAAACACCTAACATTGTTCGAAGTTGCCTTCGCCCTAGACGTGAAAGGTTTTAATTTCTTAGGGTCTGGTCCCAAATCTTTATTTCAATTATTTAATTTAATTGTTTAATTTTATTATTTTCCTTGAAGTTACTAACGTGTGTATTTTGTTATTAGAAAGAGGTACGAGACATCCAAGTAAGTACTTTAATGGTTTTTATTGATGTTATTATGTAGAAATCATGCTTAGGTTGTTATGTTAGGGCGTTTTGATCTTCCTAGTATCATGTCTAGGGTAACTTTAATATCAAGTATGATTAAAAGTATGATGCCTTTTATTTTCTTTCCTAATATTCATGATTGTTAGTATCATGCCAGGGTTAAAGCTTTGATGTTTAGTGAAATGCTAGGGTTTGTAATTAATCTTGTTAGTATCATGCCTAGGATCTTGCTATTATTATGCTTTATTATTAACATGATTATTTTTATAATTGTCATGATTATTATTATTATTGTGATTATTATTATGTTGCTTGATTATATTTATTTTTATTGCTTGATCACGCCTTTTATGCATGTTTAAAGAGAATTTGTACTTGTAATCACGCTTAATAAGATAATTAATAATCTTGTTAGGATTAATATGATTATAATTTAAGTGATCGCCAATAATAGACTTATTTGTGCATTAATATTCAACCAACATAGATAAACAGGTTTGGGGTTAATCTTATTGATTGCATGTTAGTTAGAAAGCGCACATGAATACGATCAGAATAAAGTAGAGGCCTATTATTAGGGCAGATTCAATCTCTTTTAGGTTGGATTTGTATCTTCATCCTTGAACCTTATTTGGTTCAAGACCTTATGGAGTTGACGATCTCTTGGATCGTTAAGGGGTGTAACCTTCACCTCGTGAACGGTTTACAAGTTCCTAAAAAACTTGTTGGCGACTCTTTTGCTCTATCTTCTTTCCCTTTGGACGCCACTGTACTTTAGTGTATGGTCACAGTGGGGTTCGAGCTAGGGTTAATGATTGAAATATTCCCAACAGTTTTTGGCGACTCCACTGGGGAGGATTTCTATTTTAATTCCTGAAATTTATTTCGGCAATGATTTAGAATGAGTGGATAAGACTCGTAACATTTCTAAGTATTTCATGTGCGTAATTTTGATTAACATTATTGTCATATGCATAAAAAAGATCTCATTGGAAAGACCATCCGTAATGAGTTAAAACATAGGATTTTTACACGTAGGAAATTTAAGAAACATTTTTCACAACTAGGATCGAAATAAAACTGCGCGAAACTGGAAAATTTTATCGAGCACAGAAAGCTGGTGAGGCATGTAGGAATTAGCGTCAGCGAACAGAAATTAGCGCCAGTATTTTGACTTTAGCGCCAAACGATAGCTCTGTCGCCAGGCGCTAAAGACAAAAGCTAGCACCAACCTCTGTTTGCTGGCGCCAAACTTCCAATACCGAGCCAGAAATATGCGTTCTAATTTCGACCAGTTTTTAGCATTGCTCGCTCGATCCTACTTCCTGATTGAGTTTTTCTCACTTTTCTGAAACCCATATGTGTTCTACATATGGACATAACCCTCTGGGAATTCATGCTCCATCTACATGATTGAACGCTCTGAGCAACAAAAGGTACATCCGAGAATGTTGAATTCACCAAACCATGGAAGCGAATTTTTTCAAAATTCGCGGTGTCCCATCCACTCGCGCCAACCCTTCACGGTTAGGCTTCCGCGCGGTGCATCCGGAAAATAAACCATGGACCCTCTATTGACTAACCCATATCCCGAACTTTAGAGAACTAGAGCCATGGTTAGGTTGCAAACTCATTGCATCATACTGTGCCTACTTGACTAATTGTGCATTATTTGTTGTGCATACTCTATGTGTTTTTTCCTAACTGTTTGGTTTGACTTGTGATTAAGCCTAAATAATTAATAACTAAAGGACTTTGCTTAATTAATTGATTAATTAATTTGAGCTAATAAATATGTCTAAAATCGAGTCATAGTTCCTTTAAATCAACCCGGATTATTATTCCCGTATACTGCACAAACGTCAACTTGTTTTGGTCATAGACGGAGTTCTAGGAAGAACTACGAGTCGTAAAAACCTATGGATCTGTAGTCCCGAGTTTTATCTTTAATTTGGCGTTGGTTTCATCCCAATCAGAGTCACAGATCAAAAGTTATGACTAAAATACCACAGCTTGTCCAGTTTAATGCTTATACGTGAGGTCTTAACTTAGTCTTTGTTCGAGTCTAGTCACATAGTCTAGCCACATGGATATGACACGAGTCTTAACATGTCACTTGCACTCACAATAAAGCACTCACTAATATGTATATACACCATGACCATGTCTTAGGTTCATGCATGAGTCGGTTTTTTCCGTCATTTGAGTTGGGGGTACATTCTATTCCTAATTTTTCATATCTCTCCATCTACATGCTTTCTCCATATCACTACCCTCATTTTTCTACCTTATTCTATCCATTGCATGTTGAATAAAGTTTGAGTCCAACAATTAACAATGAATATCCCCAAATTCCTTTTCCACAGTACTTGGTCGAGGAGAGAAGGGCGATTAATCAAGGATAACCTCTTTATTCAAGTCTTACTTTTTGATAAACCGATTCGTCAAAAGAGGAAGGCTAAAAAGATAATGGCAACTCAAGAGGAAGTTAATGAACTTAGGAGTCAATTGACTGACGTGACTGAGGTGTTAAAGGCTTTAACCCTCAAAATTGATGACCTTGTGAAGCAACAACAAATGAACCTCATGCAAGAAAGCTTGAGCAACCTATCTAGTGACTATAAATTTCAGGGCATTAGTTCACAAGGGGTCTTGGTAGATATAGAACTTCTTCTGCATAAGTTCAATGCCAACGACATCCCAAAATTCAAGGCAACCGACAACCCTTATTTTCATCTAAGAGCTTTTGAAACAATAATGAGTGTTAAGGGTATTGATAAGAAAGTGTTTCCCTCTATATTTTCTCTATCTCTTGAAACCATTTGCCAACAATGGTTCTTCTCCCTTGACAAAGAGAAAACCTCTACTTGGGAGTCGATAGTAAATGCTTTCATTGATAGGTACAAGTGCAATATTCAAGTTGAAAACGATTATAGACAACTTGAGATGCTAAGACAAAAGGAGAATGAAGGCTTTACTTCTTTCTTTAATAAATGGAGGGAAACTTCCGCTAAGATGATTGAGGTGCCCACTGAAAAAGAATATGTGAGGATGTTTACCAAGAATCTCCAAGAGAAGTATTCGAAGCATTTAAAATATCAACACAATCTTAATACTTTCAAGGCCGTTTATGACATCGGAATTGAAATCGAAGATGACCTCGCAAAACAAAAAGCTACTAACAATAGTAACCACAGTGGCTGGAAAGGAAAGAAGAACGACAATCCTTCTTCTTCTGAAAACGCCCACTCTAGTAATAATGTTAGTATCTTTGACCATAATGGTGTCTTAGCCATGGACAATCAAGGATCTAAAAGGAAACCCAGGAGAGAGTTCACACCCATTGGAATGACCTACGATGCTGCTTTCGATCGTCTCTATGATCGAGGATTAATCAAACCTATTGGCCCTACCGAGGATCCAACGCCAGAAAATCGATCTTTGAGATGGAATCCCAACTCTTATTGCAAGTACTATCGAGGACGCGGTCATACTACTGACGAATGCTACAGGTTTCAAAATCTCATTCAAGATCTCATAGAGGCAAACAAGATCCCATTGCCTCTAGCTAGCGAGAAGACTAGATGATGTCGGAGCAAACGACACAAGACAAGAGGTGAAATTCAACGACAAGATTTCATGACCTCTTTTTCTATTTCTTTTTCAATTTTTTCCTTTCCCCAATAAGTCTAGCATAGGCACCTTTCTCTCCCTTAGATTATTTTTGTAGATTCTTTCTTTTCTCTTAGATTAATTTTGTAGGATCATTATTTATTTTCCTTTAATAAAATGAGCATTTATTTTCTTGCATATGATCATTTCATTACATTGCAAAAAAAAAAAAAAAAAAATCATTGTCGAATTAAGCACAAGGTATACCAATGATTTGAGGCACCCCTTGTAGGCACATCATATTGCCTTTCACCCTTCTAATTTACAATCCTTTCTTCATAAACTACTTTGAGCCTTGTCTAACGATAGACCTTTCATTTTTCAACCCATATCTACCTATCCTTGGGATGGGACAGTGTGCAACTTATGCAATTCTAAAAAAGGCTTGAGCGAATTCAAAAGATTAAAATAGCAAAAATAAGCAAAAATAAATAAATAAAAGTGTACAAAAGGGCAAGTGTTCCAATGTCTTTGATATGAACACGTCTTAGATTGCGTCTCTTATCGAGTGCTCGGTACCGTGCCTGAGAAACATGAATGCCAAGTGAGTGATAGACCGCATGATCGGGATTGCTCACACTTATAAAAATAAAATAGATGCTAAAGCAAAAGAGAAAAGAGAGCTAAAAAAGAGTTAAAATCCTCAAGCATAAAAATATAAATATTCCAAAAGCAAAGTTGCACACCTTGGGGGCTTATCTAGGGTCTTGAGCCTTTTATCCCCTTCTTCTTCAACCTTTAGCCTAACCACGTTACAACCCTTAAAAAGACCTTTTTGAGGCATACACACACTTGTGCGAGGTTCGGCTAGAGCTACGTTCGGCCTGATTCCTAACGGATACGTAGGCAACCTCACATCGAGGTGCGACCGTAATAAACATGCATTCATATTCACATTCACACACCATGATCATATCAAGGGATCTCCTATGCTCATCCCTAATTACTTAGAGCTAGACTTGGGGGCTTGATCCCTACATCATTAGCTTACCTAGCCTAAGAGTCACCACCATTTGACTCTTTTTAAAAAAAATAATAATATTTTCCCACACACTTAGCCCTTGCGGCCTAATTTTAGTGTCACTATCACACACATCACAGATACATGACCAAATATACTTCCCTTAGGAACCCTTTGTCATGGAATCTTAACACAACGTTGAAGCATGCCTTGTCATATCAACATCACTCATCAATCATAATTGTCATTGCATCACGAAGTATGAAGTGCTTAGCCTCCGTGCCTAAGTTACCCAAATACTTTCATCATTGAGTCAACCATTGAGATAGCCTAGGATGAATTAATCCTTGCACCTTGAGAGATAGTATCAAATAACATTTGACTAAGCTCATTCAACATGCATCTTCAAAAAAACTTCACTTCGATTCTTTTTCGCGTCTTTCTTTTTCGGGAGAAAGTCGTTATCCTCCACAAAAATGACGAAAATTTTTGTTTTTTTGCATTTTCGAGTCCCACGATCACAATACAATGCACACACAAGTCATGTGCACGTTGAGTCATGTCATGATATCATCTTGATTTGAGTCTAACACATGTGTCAAACACTTCGAGTCGAGTCAACCTCGAGTCAATCACAACGAGTCAAGTTTTTTTTTTTTTTGGAAAATAAGAGAAATTTTATTACCAAAAGGAAAAGTTACAACTTACAAAAGCTAAGTTATAACAAACACCAAACTCCACAAGACCTGAAAAAAACAGGCCAACCAACCACCAAACAGTTCAAGCTCAATCTCCTGCCACCTTCTAGGAAGGGTTCAGGAGAAAGAGACAAGAACAACCTGAGCTCAAGTTTCCAGCCACCTTCTAGGAAGGGTTCTGGAAACTAAGCCCAGGAACACAGAAAAAACATAGAGCAAGACAGACCTGCAAGCAAAAAAACACCACTCATGCAGACTGTAAATAAGAAAACCTCCACCTAGACTCAGCTGCAAAAATAGCAGGACTAGACAAAAGAAGGTACAACATCAGTTCAGAGAAAACAGCCAAGCTAAGCACCATAACAAAGTGCTGACCTAAAACCAGCATAACCAACAAACCAGACCAGCAACTGCACCAAAAATCAGCAACAGCAGAACAGCAGCCAGAAACAGCAACAGAAACCAGCAACAACAGCAGACTTCAGCAGCAGCAAAGCTCTCTCAGCTCTGTCTGAGCAATATCCCAAAGTAACTTAGTGACAACTGCTTTATTCCACTAAGGAAGAGAAAACAAGTTCCAGCCATCACAGACTTTAGGAAGACAGACATAATTCCAAGCAACCAAAGATTTCTTAGCAGGGGAAGAGGATCCAGTTCAAAGAAAGCACCTGAATCTAGCCTCAATCTCTTTCAGAATTTTCTTTGGCAAGATAAAAATTTGAGCCCAGTATGTCTGAATACCAAACAACACACTCTTCACCAACTGAAGCCTCCCAGCATAGGACAAGTGTTTAGCCATCCACCCTTGGATTCTAGCAGTCACCTTCTCCACCAAAGGCCTACACTGAGCAATAGTAAGCTTCTTGGAAGAGAGAGGGACCCCAAGATACCTAAAAGGAATAGTACCATGAGAAACACCAAGAAGCTCTCTCAGCTCTGTCTGAACATCAACAGAAACTCCTCCAAAATAGACTTCACTTTTATCAAGATTAGCAGAAAGCCCGGAAGCACCCGAGAATTTCAAGAAGGCTTGGAAGAGAAGCTTAACAGAAACACTATCAGCTCTAGAAAACATCAATAGATCATCAGCAAACATCATGTGAGTTAGGTTTAACTTTTCACATCTAGGATGAAAGTTAAAATCAGGAGTTAACCTAAGCTCATCAAGGCACCTGGAAAGGTATTCCATACCAATAACAAAAAGAAAGGGAGACATAGGGTCACCTCGTCTTAAACCTTTCTTAGCTTCAAAAGGAGGGGAAGGTTAACCATTAATAAGAATAGAATAAGAGACAGAAGTAAGACAAGTCCAGATCCAGCTAACAAATTTCTGAGGGAAACCAAGATCCTGCATAACAGTAATCAAGAATCCCCACTCAACTGAATCATAGGCTTTCTTCAAATCCACATTAACCATGCATCTAGGTGAGATAAATTTGTGATCATAGCCTTTGATCAATTCAGTTGCAAGAAGGATATTGTCACCAATGTGCTTGCCTGGAATAAAACCTGCTTGGGCATCATAAATGACATCACCAATGATAGCAGCAAGTGTAGTAGTTATGACCTTAGAAATGAGCTTATAAACCACAGTGCAACAAGCTATAGGTCTAAAATCCTTAACATGTGAAGCATTAGGGATTTTAGGAACAAGGGTGATAGTTGTGCAATTCCATTGCTTAGGCAAGGTCCCTTTAGTAAAGAAATCAATAACACTAGCATAAATATCATCTTTCACAATATGCCAAGCTCTCTTAAAGAAAAAGGAGTTAAAGCCATCAATACCAGGAGCTTTAGTGTTATCAATTCCCTTAAGGGCAACATCAATTTCAGCATGAGAAACAGGTTGAATGAGATAACCCTGGCAACAGAGCTAAGCTGTTTACCCCTCCTCATAGTAACAAGGTCAACAGCAGGAAGCCAAGGAGCCTGAGTCCCTAAAAGAGACTTATAGAAGGAGATAACTTCATGAGAAATAACATCCGGATCCTTAAGCAAAACCTGGTTAGAGTCAAAGATGGAGTCAATTCTATTCCTTTCTTGTCTATTCTTCATCACTGAGAAAAAATAATGAGAATTGCCATCTCCAAGCTTAATCCAGTTGATCCTAGATTTTTGTTTGAAGATGCTTTCTTGAATATCATTCCAGTGTTTGACAACCTTAATAGCATTAGATTCTTTAGCATATAAATCCAAATCATTAGGATTCTGAGCCATTAAGTTCTGAATTCTAGCAAGCTCAACATTAGCTTGATCAATCTTCTCCTCAATGTTGCCAAACTGCTTGCTATTAAGAGACTTGATACTAGACTTCACAGAATTAAGCTTCTGCCAAACTATCAGAACCCCAAGCTTGAGAAACAGTATCAAGGAAATCAGGATGATCAGCAATACAATTTAGAAACCTGAAAGGTCTACCTTTCCCAGCAGGGGCAGAACAAATATCCAACAGAACTGGACTATGATCAGATAAAGAAAGGGGGAGATAGACAGTCTCAACATGCCCATGAGAGGCCAACCAAGCTTGGTTACCAAAGACTCTATCAATCCTAGAAAGAGTTCTAGGACCAGTGTGAGCCTTATTTGACCAAGAGTAGAAGGCTCCTTTGCTCTTGACCTCAGTGAGGTCCAAATCATCAACCAAACTCTGGAAATCTCTAGTCTCATAATCAGTAACATCAGTACCATGAAGCCTATCCGAAGTATGAAGAACAGAGTTAAAGTCACCAGCACAAAGCCAAGGAGAATGCTGAATAGAGATGTTCCTAATTCCTTCCCACATAGGAAGCCTATCATGAATAGAGTGAAGCCCATAGACAACAGTGAGATGAATTTGAGTAGAAAGATCCTTAGAAGAGACACTACAATGAATAAACTGTTCATGAATCTTCAAGACATTGACAGTTACTCTATCTGCATTCCAACCAAGCAAAATCCTCCTTTTGGGAGAATGATCATAATTGCACATCCAAAGCCAAGTAGAGCCAAACTTCTTCTGATAAGTGAGAACATTTTTTGATTTGATTTTTGTTTCAAGAAGACCAATAACATCAACTGAATGAGAATGAAGCAACCTCCTTACAGAGGCAACCTTGCCAGGGTCATTTAGGCCCCTAACATTCCAAATAGAGTAAATCATGACACCAAAGGGGGATTAACCTCACCCCCGCTTGGATTTATCGTGAAACCACCTACACCATCCATTTCATTTGCAAATAGAGCAACAAAAGCATTAGAGGTAGAAGCAGGCTGATTAACCCTAGTTTGCTGGCTTTTTGTCTTCTTTCCCACTATTCTCTACCCCTCATCTGAGTTTTGAGAAGTATGAACCTGTGGGGTGATAACATATTGCCCATGAACAGAAGCATCAACATCAATAACAGGAGGAGCTTGACTAGGCTTAGCAACCCAGACTTGCTGCACTTTAGGAGCTGCATTTACTGACTGCTTGGGAGCTGTAGCCACCGAATGCTTAGGAGCTGATAGCACTTTAACAGAACAATCATGGCCCACTTTATTACACTTAGAGCAAAAGGGTGGAGTCCATTCATAAACTACCTTGAGTTCCAGAATTTCCTTCGAGGGGATTTCCACAAACACAGACTTAGGCAATGGCTTGGTAACATCATTTTCTATTAGAACTCTAGCAAAAGAAACTCTTAGTTGTCTTGTAGTACATTCATCAGAGCAAATTGGTACACCAAGCAAACTACTAATGATTTAGGACTCCAAGGTTTAATGATTGCTGGTTTTTCCATGAACATTTGCGGACTTGAACAAAGAATAGTATCCTTATCATTAACTGAGCAACAATTAATGATAAAATACCCATCATCATGCCAAAAAATTTCTGTTTTTTGCACATCACACCATTGTTGAACTATGAATATGAACAACAACAATAGTAGGGTAATGACCAACAACATAAAAAACTAAAGCATTGGACCATTTCCTATTACCTTCCACGAGTTCAGATTCCTTAAGCTGAGCAACCTGCTTCCTATTCTGAACAATCGGTGCAACGAAGAACAGAGGAGCTCCCTTAGCAGCTAACTTCCCAAAAAAAGAGCTTCGATCTTCACCATCCTTATGTGTGTTCTGTTCCGGGGGAGGTACAGTGTGTGAATCAGTGATAGCTGGTTTAGATTGATGAGCAGCCGCTTCAGCATCCAATGGAACAGTACAATTCGAAACCCTAGGTACTGTTTTATTGAAATTCGAAGATGTTGGTCTAGCAATGGCTTTAGCAAATAGGGCAATGGTTTCAGCATCACTCTGGGGAATAGAACCACAGGCCGGATTGACCAATGCCGACGCCGGAGTGACAAGCTCGTCCACCTCCTGAATTGGGCTTGGAACAAAAGCTGTGCCTGAGTTCCGCAAATTCTGTAAAATTTCATCAGTAGAACTTCTAAGCTGTACTAATTGGGGTGTAGAGTTATTTTGCTTCTTCTTCTTAGCCATCGAAGCTCAAGGTTGATGAAGAAACCAATCAAAATTGATTAACCATGGAGAAGAGGAAGAAGAGAGAAAGTCAACAAAAGTCAACCCCTTCAACCTTCTTCTTATTCAAAAAGCTTTGTTTTCAGCGAGTCAAGTTTATACCTTGAGTCATGTCAAGTCAATGAGTCAAGCAACACTAAGTCTTAGGTCAACCCTAAAGAAAGATACAAAGTCCTATGGTCAAAGATATAAATGCAGGTGCATCCCAGCAAGCAAGGACATTCCCGGATTTTTTTCGAAAAAAACCGCGAATATGATACAAGAGATTCCTCCAAGATAAGAGGAGTTACATGGATCAGTAAATTAGAGATGAAGAGCTTTAATTTACAAAAGATTTGAGCGGATTTGGTTGAAAGGAAATGACCAAGCTCAAAGTTTGGAGCAAAACCAAGCAACAGCGGCAGCAAGAGCAGAATAGGGAAGACCCGACTCCAGCACCAGACGACAAGGCTGTCGTCTGGCAACAACATCTGGCGTCTGGCAACAGAGTTCAGCGCCTGACTCTAGATCCCAGCGTCTAGCGACAGAGCCAATTCTTGACGCCAGAGATATTTCAGCAGCGACAGAGCTCGAAGCCTCTCAGAACGGTTATTTTGACCTCATACAACAATTTCGGGTTTCTTGGTACGCTAGTTAGCCCCTATAAGCAAATTGACATGATTAGTAGTCGGCTCGATTACAATCGTAGTAAGTGATTGACCTGACAAAAAATCGTCTCACTTAGCTTAAGCGCCTAAAACACTGGCTCATTACAAGCACCAACATATCGGTTTAAAAGCAAGCACTTAAACGACAATATTTCTAAATACAGATTATCGCGCATTCTTATTAAACGACAATATTTCCAAATATGGATTGTCGCGCATTCTTCTTAAACAACAATTTTCCCAAAAATTGGATTGTCATCCCCAACGGACAATATTTCCAAAAATGGATTGTCGTGCATTCTTCTTAAACGACAATTTTTCCAAGATTGGATTGTCATCTCTAGCAAAGTTTCCAAGCGTGGATTGTCATGCTCCTTTTCTGTTTGGCAATTTTTTCCAAGTTCGGATTGTCATCGTTGGCAAGTTTTCCGAGATTGGATTGTCATACACCCAATTCCCTATGGAAAAATTTCCCAAAGGATTGTTGTAGGACTCTATTCATCATAAATTTCGGCAAAGGTTCCTCAACGTGGATTGTCATTCATTTCCGTAAGTGGCAAATTTTCCTGAAGTGGATTGTCGATCGATTCTTTTTTTAGCAAATGTTCCAAGACACAGATTGTCAATTGTGGAAATATTTTCCTAAAAGGATTGTCGCATAGCATTGGAAAATTTCCAAGGTGGATTGCTTTCAAGAGTTATATTCCAAGATGTGGATTGTCGATCGTAGCAAAGTTCTTATGACAGATTGTTACGAAGCATTGACAACTTTTCCCAAAATTTGATTTTGGCAAATTTTCCGAGATACGAATTGTCGCTTCATCGTAGCAACATTTCCAAGGATGGATTGTTACGAAGCATTGACAACTTTCCCTAAATTGGATTGTCATACATCACACAAGAGTTGTGTTGGCAACTATTCCCAAAGAAAAGAGGATTGTCATCACAGCAAAAAGCACCGATATACTGGTTAACAAGCAGCAAAGCGCCGACGTACAGGCATAGCAGAAGCAAAGTTCAAGCGAGCTTTTTAAAGATCGACAACCGGAGGTCTTCAATAATTTTCTTTGGAGTATTATCGCAATAAATGAGGATAGCTTCAAGCGAGGATATCTTCGGTAGCGTTCCCTAGTTTGCGGAGAGTTGTCACAAACAACTGAAGGTGATTTCAAGCGAAGTTGTCTTCGATCGTGTTCCCTAATATGTGGAAGATGGTCACAAAGTGGAAGAGGATTGTTTCAAGCGAAGCGATCTTCGATGATGTTCCCTGGTTTGTGGAATATTATCAAGGCAGAAATTGGAGACAGTTACAAGCGTAGCGGTTTTCAAGCGGGATGGCATTCGCTAGCTTGCAAGAGGTCGTCAAAACAGTAAAGCGGCAGCAAATCGGTTACCCTTCGGAGACGTGTGCTCGACGGCGCAAGATAAGCGTTACTTAACTCTTTTATCTGTTTTAACTAACGCTAGTTTTGTAGGTATCGACGTTACAAGAGTGATTTAGGATCGCAGAACGTTCTGAATCATTCTCCGTCCCTATCGATACTTTGACTTTTGTTTTCGAAACTTGCGTTTCTCCAAACTCAGTCAAAGTGGGGGCTTCAGTAGACACCCATTTGTGTCTCCTCAAAACCAAATCCAATAATGAGTATCTTTCACGTCGAATCATAATCGAATGAGGTGAAAGTGTGGAAAGTTTAGTGTTGCGAAAAGTTTTAATTTCTTTTATCTTCTTTCTGTTTTTGAAAATCTATTTTAAGAAAATAGCCAATCCAGTTTGGTTGGTCCATGATATGGGTACAATAGTAGTGTAGTTGGATAGGGCTTGAAAAGAGCTTTCCAACAATGTATTATAAGTCCAATTCCGATGAATATTGAGGAAGTTATGGCCAAATTACTGAACTGAGCCTGGTTTGAGCCTTATATGCGGCTCAATGATCTAGAGGAGGGCCTAATATGGATTTATCATTCCTAATGCAATTAGGAATGGTTTTAGTCTTCTAGATTCTTCTAGAAGGTTCTTTTCATTCCTAATTCAATTAGCATTGATAAATTGACTTTTTTAGAGTTTTTATCAGTATAAAAGAACAATTTTGAGGAAAATACGATTTTATCCTCCTGTACGACAATTTCTATTTGATTTTGAGAAAACGAGTCGATTTCTTAGTCAGCGCCAAACGCCAGCTGTAGCGCCTGGCGCTGGCCTTAGCGCCTGGCGCTAAGGTCAGTGTTTGGCGCTAATTTGGTTTTTCGCGTCAGAACTCTGTTCTTGACGTTTTATCTTTTTGGCTGATTTTCTTTATAAATAGCTTCCTAAAAACCCCGTTTTGATTCACCAACTCTCATCAAGATTTTCTTGATTACTCTCTCTCTCTCTCTCTCTCTCTCTCTTTTCTAAACTAGCCTTTTCTCAAATATAAAAATTCCGCATACATTAGATCTAGAAACACCTAACATTGTTCGAAGTTGCCTTCGCCCTAGACGTGAAAGGTTTTAATTTCTTAGGGTTTGGTCCCAAATCTTTATTTCAATTATTTAATTTAATTGTTTAATTTTATTATTTTCCTTGAAGTTACTAACGTGTGTATTTTGTTATTAGAAAGAGGTACGAGGCATCCAAGTAAGTACTTTAATGGTTTTTATTAATGTTTATGTAGAAATCATGCTTAGGTTGTTATGTTAGGGCGTTTTGATCTTCCTAGTATCATGTCTAGGGTAACTTTAATATCAAGTATGATTAAAAGTACGATGCCTTTTATTTTCTTTCCTAATATTCATGATTGTTAGTATCATGCCAAGGTTAAAACTTTGATGTTTAGTGACATGCTAGGGTTTGTTATTAATCTTGTTAGTATCATGCCTAGGATCTTGCTATTATTATGCTTTATTATTAACATGATTATTTTTATAATTGTCATGATTATTATTATTATTGTGATTATTATTATGTTGCTTGATTATATTTATTTTTATTGCTTGATCACGCCTTTTATGCATGTTTAAAGAGAATTAGTACTTGTAATCACGCTTAATAAGATAATTAATAATCTTGTTAGGATTAATATGATTATAAATTAAGTGATCGCCAATAATAGACTTATTTGTGCATTAATATTCAACCAACATAGATAAATAGGTTTAGGGTTAATCTTATTGATTGCATGTTAGTTAGAAAGCGCACATGAATACGATCAGAATAAAGTAGAGGCCTATTATTAGGGCAGGTTCAATCTCTTTTAGGTTGGATTTGTACCTTCATCCCCGAACCCTATTTGGTACAAGACCTTATGAAGTTGACGATCTCTTGGATCGTTAAGGGGTGTAACCTTCACCTCGTGAACGGTTTACAAGTTCCTAAAAAACTTGTTGGCGACTCTTTTGCTCTATCTTCTTTCCCTTTGGACGCCACCGTACTTTAGTGTATGATCACAGTGGGGTTCGAGCTAGGGTTAATGCTTAAAATATTCCCTACAACCTGTATATGAGGATGAAGTTAATATGCAAATGGAAGCTTGTAATGAAAATATCCAGTACTAATATTAATAGCATTTATATTCCAATTGATATATGCATTGAGGATTACAATAAATTTAGATTATGTGAATATATTGATAGTGGTTGTTCTACATGTTTTGGAAAGAGATCATTATTTCCAGAATTCTTGTGGAAAAAGGCCAAAAATCCTATGCAAGTTAGAATTGCTAATAATAGTGTCATGATGCATACAGAGATAAATGAGATTTAAAAATAGAAATTGAAGGAGTTCAATGTGTTATTCCTATTTTATGGGCAACTGATCAACCTAGTCATGATATGATGATAGGAAATAATTTTCAAAGGTTATACTCTCCATGCACTCAAACTATTGATCAGATAATCTTTACTATTAATGGTCATTCTGTTCCTATACAGAAAATAGCAAAGGCTTATACTCATCAGACAATGGAATTTACGCGCAGCCAATGTGGTGATAGGGTTACTCCTACACAACGAGAGGTTGCACTTAGAATTTCTGAGTGTGAATCATCATTAATAAATCCGATAAATAAGCAACAAGAAAAACTATGCGAAAAACTATATTCAACAAATCCTTTAGAACATTGGGAAAGGGCTAAAGCATTTGCTAAGATAACCCTAACAAATCCTAATAAGATTATTAGAGTAAGACAAATGGTTTATACCTACCAAGATATTCAGGAATTTGATGAACAAATAAAAGAATTGCTTAATAAAAAGCTAATTAGGAATAACAAAAGTCCTCATAATAGTCCAGCATTCATGGTAAGAAATCATGCAAAAGAAAAGAGAGGTAAAGCTAGAATGGTCATTAATTATAAACAGCTAAATGACAATACTGTTTTTGATGGCTATTACATTCCTAATAAAACTGTGTTATTTAATAGAATACAAGGAGCCACATGGTTTTCTAAAATGGATTGCAAAAGTGGATACTGGAAAATTAAAATGGAAGAAGAAAGCATTCCTTTAACTGCATTTAGTGCCCCTCAAGGACATCATGAATGGCTAGTAATGCCTTTTGGATTAAAAAATGCTCCACAAATATTTCAGAGAAGAATGGATAATATTTTTAGAGAGCTTAATCATTGTTGTTTGGTCTATATAGATGATATCCTAATATTCTCAAAAGATTTAGAACAACATAAGAATTATCTTAAAGCAGTAACTCAAAAATGTGCAGAGCATGGTATAATCCTTGGAAAAGATAAATGTGTTTAAGCTAAACAAGAAATTGAGTTTCTTGGATTAGAAATTAAAGCAGGACAAATAATATTGCAAAAACATATTTTAGAAAAGATTGAAAAGTTTCCTGATAAAATTGAAGATAGAAAGCAACTAGAAAGATTTCTAGGATGTTTAACCTATGCTTCTGATTTCATAGAAAATCTTGCACTATTAAGAAAACCATTACTGAAAAAACTCAAGAAAGAAATGACTTGGAACTGGAAGGAAAGTGATTCCAAAATTGTTCAAAATTTAAAAGCTATGTGTAAAGATCTTCCTATACTAACACTAGTGAAGATGATTTAATCCTTGAAACAGATGCTAGTAATGAGCACTGGAGTGCTGTGTTAAAAATAAAAAAAGGAGAAAGACTTTGCAGATATAGCAGTGGAAGTTTTAACAAAGCTGAGTTAAACTATCCTACAATGCAAAAGGAAATCCTTGCAGTTATTAGAGGGATCGAGAAGTTTTAATCTTCTTAGCCCCTAAACAGTTCTTAATAAGAACATATTACAAAGGCATACTCGATTTTGTTAAAAAGAATTTGTCTAATATGCAAGCGCAAGGGAGACTCCTGCGTTGGCAATTATGGCTTAACCAATTCTCTTTTACTGTTGAACATATACAGGGAACAAAGAATTCTTTGGCAGATAGCTTGACCAGATAATTAGCTAATGTCGTCCAAGAAGCTCAAGACTACACAAAAACCTCCTGCATACCAACTTCAAAAGATGGATGTAGAGAGGAAAACTCTCATTAGTGAGATCGAAAAAGAAATGGAGTGGGTTTCACCCTCCAGTTGGGCCTTAATGCAAGGCTTGATCATATCGGCAAAACAACGTTCGCGAGATGGTTTAATTAAGGGCTACCATTGGGCAGTCCAAAGGTTATTGATGTTCGAAATAACAATTATGTTATTTCAGCTCATTCTTTATGTACGAGATACAATATTAAACAAAATAAGAGATAACAATTTTAGGACATGGTAAGAGTTAGTGGTTACAAGGTCCAGTAAATTCTTTGATCTTCGAGATCTATGGGGAGAAAGAATAGAGTTTCCCAAAAACTCTAAAGTTGCATCATTGCGAATCTACCCATATCCTCTTGATAAAGATGCTCCATTCATTAGTAAACATTACAAGGCTTGGGATTATGGAATGGTACATAATTTCTATAAATTCCCTACTCCTAATGACTCTTTCTTTCCAAAACTTACAAAGTTCCAGTAGTACGCATTCAACAAGGTTCGAAAATATTGCGATGACAAAAAAGACGAATTTGAGTTAAGAGTAAAGGTACAATAATGTGCTAATATCGAAGTTAAAGAAGGAAAAGTTAGTCCCCCGCATTACTTGATAATATTTGGGGAAGTGAGGTATTGCAAAGATCCCATACTAATTCGTCAGAAGACTGTTAGAAATCCAACTAAAGCAAGAGCACTGGGATTTTTCTACATTTCACAATATCTTAAGAATTTTATAAAAAGGAAAGAAAATCCTCTTGTCATGTTTCATGTTGGTAACACAACAATTGTGGCGCCTAACGAGATGAAAGAATATTTAGTAGATGGCATAAACAACACCGAGTCAATCTACAAATATTTAGAAGATATCAAAAGCGGAAAGTTTCTGTCATTTGAAGGCTATGAGTATCTGTTTGAAGCATTCATGTGTTGGGATGAAGAGTACGTATGCAGCCAAATGTGTTGCAGACCTTTGCAGAGAGAATCCTGTGTACGAAGACAGTAAAGATAGTGAGGGAGGTCTACAAAAGATGATGATGGATGAAATTATGAATGCTTGAGCCCACGCCAGCAATAATTCAAGGCATCTTTACTGTAGCCACGTTTTATTAATTGTTTCTGTCTTAAAGTATCTTTGTAAAAAGCAATGGTGTAGAATTGCTTGCTGAGTCAAGATAAGGATCTTATGTAAGTTTGCTTCCCTATATAAAGGGACTTAGGCCAAGAAGTGAAGGCAGAGTTGGAAGAGTTGGCTAGAGAATTGCTCTGAAAGCATTAGAGAGTCCTTTAGAGAAAAATACTCACCTTAAGAGACATATTGGTTTTCCATCTCTCTTAAAGTAGAGAAAACTCTAGTTCAGCTTATGTATGTTTAAGCTTTCAGTTTGTGTGTTTGTTGTAATATATGAGTGCTGTAATCTTTTCAAATTAAATAAAAGTTTCATTCAAGAAGGGAACGTTATCCCCTTGAACCTTATATATCAAATGAGTTATCTTTCTGTTTAAAAAGTTCCATCATAAACACAGTTTGATTGTTTAATTAGAGATTACGGTCTGAGGTAGGAAACGAATTAGATCTGTGCTGAGCCTGATCTAAGGAAGACAGGGTTGGGATTAGCTACCTTGGTAAAGCCGAAATCTCAGAACGCCAAAGGTTCCATTGTCGACTAAGTTCAGGTATTGGTCAAAACTCTCTAGTTAAATAACTATTATTGCGAAGCATGGTGGGCTTTTAAACTGTTAAAATAATTTATTTTGATGTATAAGTAGTAGAGTTGTGATAACTAGTACTGTTAAAAGTCATTTAAGTAATTATCAAATCGAATTATAGTAAAAATCAGTGTATTATTAAAAACTGTTATTTTAAATTAAGGTACTGTTATTAATTTATCAAATACTGTTATTAAGTCATTAAGTACTATAATTTATCCTTAAAAAAAAAATCTAACGTCACTTGGTCTTGGGCGGGGTAGCCTATACCGGGTAGCGGTCCATCATTCCCCCACTTTTTACTCCATGTTGTTTTATCGATAAGAGAAAGTATTGCCAACTATCGGGTAGAGACGACGAAGGTTCATTCCTATTTTGAAAAGAAAAAAAATTCGCTAAATGTTGGAAAAACGTCATTTGTTATTTTAATATTGTTATTTTAAGTTTGAGCTTGTTAAAATAAAGTTTAATGTTGTTATATGTTTATTCAATATTGTTTTCGATGTGTTATTTTGCTCTTTTTAGTAGTATTTATATATTAAAAGGCTAAGTGTTTGTATTATAAATTAATTATTATATTTGTATATTGTTATCGCATAAGTGAAATCTGTTATTAAGGAAGACAATACTGTTATTGTAAATTAGAAATTTTTAAGCTGCGAAATCTGGTATCAGAGCCATACGGTTAAAAGTTAAATTAAGTTGTTAATTTAATTAATAATTAGGTAAAACTGGAAGAATACTAGACCTTCTACTGAGTGTAAAAACACCTGATTTTAAGCATTATTATCATACTCCTGAAAATACTAGTAATTTTGACTCAGTCTTTAATTATATAGTAGATCAAATTGATTAATTAAGATCGGAAGTTGATAACATACACGCTCGTTGTATTAATATCGAAAATAAGATATCAATAACCACAACCGATATTAATAAAAAAAAAGTAACCGATCTAAAAGAACAGGTTAAACAAGTTCAGCTTGCTTTAACAAATGAAGTTAGGCATCAATTCGGAAAAGAAGTATCACTTAATAAAGAGAAAATTGTCCCGTATAAATATAAGTATCCTTTTCCAAATTTAGATAAAAATAAAAAGTTTATTGTATCACTTCCTAAAAGACCTATTAATAACCAAGAAAAGAATAAAGAAACTAAAGATGAACCCTCATCTTCAAGATAAAATGCTTAAGGAATTACAAGCCCTATTCGATAAGGAAGAAGACCCTAATAAGTTTAACGAAATCATGAACTTAATTTCTAAAAAAGGGATTGCTTCTGATAATGAAATAGAGGAAAATAATTACGTTACTTTAGAGGAAGATTTATATCAACAAATGGGATTAATGAAGTTAAATGATCTAGACTTTCTACCCACAGAAGTTGTTCGACAAAAGTTTGAAAATAAATTAGAAAAAAGAGTAATGGATAATAATGATGTTGGAGAAGAAATTATTAATGAAAACATTAACGTAAACAATGTTATCCAAAGACCTATGTATCAAGGAGAAGGAAGTTGCACTCGACCAAGATACATACCAGGGAAGACTACGTGGTTTAGTGTCAAGGTTATGCCTAATCATATACCTAGACAAGAAGAAGTGACTCTTGAACCTATAAGTCAAACTGGTTATAAGCTAAAATTAGATGGGGTAAGAGATAGACAAGAATTTTTAGATAAGTGGAAAAAGAGTATGAGTAGTGTACTTAATTTAAACACTGAATGGACTTTAGAAATTTTCTTAAATTATATCGACCATAGTCTCTTTGGCTGTGTAGAAGACTGGTACGATGCAATAGATGAAGAAGTCAAAACTGCATTAAGAGCTAGTGAATCACCTACTAGAATGTTCAGACAGTTATGTCTATACATTGAGTTAGAATTCATTGGTCCTAGAGCCGATCATAATGAAAAACGAATGGATATAAAAGGAAGTTAAGTAATTTATCCATCTGTAATATGAAATATGTTGATAATTACATTATGGAATTTGAAACATATTACTATAAAATTGGTGAAAATGAAACAAATCTTGGAATGTTCTACGATAAATTACCAAGTACCATTAATGATGAAATTAGTGAAAAATATCAAGAATGGAGAGAAAAATTCTTAGCTAGGGATTCCCTAGTAATAGAATGGCTTTTCTAAGAAAATGGATAGAAAAAAAATGTAGAGAGGTTGCAGGAACCCAACAAATGAAAAGACAATTTCTCATTTGTTGGGATTTCCCAAATAATTATTGATGTGAAAGAAAAAACTATAATAAGAGAAGGAATTATAAGAAAAATAAATTTAACAGATCAAGAGGAGAAACCTATAAGAAAAAAAATACTATAAACATAAATATAGAAAACCAAGTAGGTTTTTCAGAAAGTCAACATATTGTCCTGAGAAAAAGAAAACATGTAAGTGTTGGTCTTGTGGAGAATTTGAACATTATGATAATGAATGTAAGAAAGCTAATCATAAACTAATGGAAGCATTAGGAATTGGGATAACATAGAAATACCAGAAGACGAGGCTTTAGAATTGGCTTTAAGCAATAATAAAGGAATAGTAGAAATCATAGATGAGGAAAATGAGTATAATGAAGAACCTGATGTTAGTGATGATTTTGAAGATGAAAATTATGAAGAAATAAATAATATGATGGAAGGAGAAGAATTAGAAAATTTAGAATCAGATGACAATGAGGAAGATATAAGCAAAATGACTATAGGTCAACTGAAAAGAGTTGAGTATTCATTTGAAGATAATGACCTAGATCAAGTAAATAAAGAAAGATGGAATTTTCCCCAGATTACTAAGGATAAAATATTTAAAACTTCTTTCTTTAAAACTAGAACTACATATGTATGCGAAGAAATGGAAGGAAGCATAATAATCGAAGATTGTGAGCAAAAGGCAACCGAAATTAATATCATAAACTGGAAAAGTATTAAAAAAACATAAAGAAAAAGGAAATTATAGCTATATTTGTATTGGCGCAGTTCAAGTATATATAACTTCTTTGCAAGATTTTGGCAAGGATGTTAAATTCTTGAGTTTTATTTTGTGATATAAGACATAAAGAATTTTATGATAAAATAATTAGTGGTATCACATGTAACTTAAGTCAAGGAATGATAAGTTATATATGTGAACCAAGATATTATGTGATCTTAGAGGATTCATTTGCATCAAATTTTTTAGGTATCAAGCTATTAACAGAAGGAGTAAAAATGCACAAAGGAACACGACCCAGACAGTTAAGATGGAAAGCGGTTTATAAGTTAGTAAACACTATAGACTCATCTTTTAAGAAGCAAATAGTCGATGCTAGAAATATGAGCATGGAGGAGGTCCTAAGAAGAAAATTACACCTATAAAAGTAAATCCTAATGAAATTGAAATTGAAAAAACTTGGAAGGAATTCATTATGAACCCTGCAGTTAGCAATAGATCGAGAAAAATGTTAATTGATGAATCAGGATTACTTCATATTGGAATGACTACAAAACCTAAAATACAAAGAAATATGAGTTTTAGAACACCAAGTCTAAGTAGACAAAATTCAACAATAATAAGAATGAAAAAACAAGGTGATGAAAAGCTAGAAGAGGATGAAGAAGAAATATTAGTTCTACTAAAGAAACTGTAGACACCCAAATGTGTCTCCTCAAAACAAAACCCAGTGATGAATACCTCTCACGTCACTTGATTATCGAACGAAGTGAAAAGTCTAGTGATGTTGTTGTTTTTATTAAAATATCTTTCTTTTTGTTTTTGAAAATATTTATTTTTATACTCTAATTATGAAAATATCGTGTCTAATTTAGTTTTATCCATGATAAGGGTCCAATAATAGTATAGTTAGATTGGGCTCGAAAAGAGCTTTCCAACAATATATTATAAGCCCAATTCCGATGAATAATGAGGAAGTTATGACCAAAATACTAAATTGGGCCCAAAGTGAATATTATATGCGGCCCAATGATCTAGTGGTGGGTCTATTAATTATTATTCCTAAAGTTATTAGGATTGATTTTGATCGACTAGAATATTTAGAAGGTTCTTTTAAATTCTAATAGAATTAAGATTGATAATTATGTTTTAAAGAGTTTTATTTGGAAAAGAATAAGTGTTTTATGATAAATTCGGTTTTAATTGATAAACGTGGAATTTGCTGCTTAATCATATTAAGAAGAGAATTTCGCGTACAAAGCGCGTTTTATTTTTGACTTAGCACAAGGCGACAAACCTGTCGCCTTGCATTGGCTCCTGTCGCCTAGCGTTGGCTCCTGTCGTTCGCGACATGAGGTTTTTTTTATTCTGAATGAAACTCGATATCTTTTCGATTGGTTTTCGGACTATTTTTTTCTATAAATAGGGTCCTAGACCCCCGTTTTTATTCATTCACGATCATCAACAATCTCTATTCTCTCTCTCTAAAACTAGAAGCTTACTCTCTCTTTTTCTCTCTCTATTCTTTTTCTAAACCTTCCCCTCTTACAAAATTCCACATTCACAAGTTCTAGACACACCTATCCAAGTTTGAAGTTGCCTTCGCCCTAGACGTGAAAGGTTGATAATTTCTGAGGGTTTGGTCCCAAATCTCTATTTCAATTATTTAAATTAATTGTTTGATTTATTATTTTCCTTGAAGTTACTAATGCGTGTATTTTGTTATTCGAAAGAGATACGTGGCATTCAAGTAAGCAATTTAATTATTATTATCTTGATATAGAAATCATGCTTTGATTATGTTGATTCCTAGTATCATGTTAGGATGTCTTTATGATTCCTAGTATCATGTTTAGGGTAATAATTAAAATTTCTAATATCATGCATGTTTATATGATGCTTCCTATTCTTTTTAATATCATGTTAGGGATGAACCTTTGATCTTTGATGTTTAGTGACATGCTAGGACTTGTTATTAATCTTATCAGTATCATGCATAGGATCTTGCTAATATTATTATGTTTTGAGATTGAGATTATTATGATGATGATTGTTATTATGTTGCTTGATATATTTTTATTATTTTTATTGCTTGATCACACCTTTTATGCATGCTTAAAGGGAATTTGTACTTGTAATCACACTTAATAAGATAATTAATAATCTTGTTTAGGCTAATATGATTATAATTCAAGTGATCGCCAATAATAAGTATGATTGTGCTTTAATATTCAACCAACATAGATTAAACAAGTTTAGGATTAACCTAATGATTTTATGTTAGTCAGAAAGCGCACAGTAATACGAGAAGAATAAAGTAGAGGCCTATTTTTAAGGTATATTCAATCTCTTTTAGGTTGGATTTGTACCTTCATCCTCGAATATCCAGTCATGGTTTCGGACTACTATGGAGTTAGCGATCTCATGGATAATGAATGGGTGTAACCTTCACCCTGTGAACGATTCACAAGTTCCTAAAACTTCACTAGTGGAAAAAACACCATCCGTAACGGGCAAAAAGGGCCCATCTGTAACCGGCAACGTTCGTTACGGATGGCCATTGTTATTCATAACGGGCACTGTCCGTTACGAATAATGGGTTATTCGTAACGAACATTTCAAATGTCCGTTACGAATAACTCATTATTCGTAACGGACATTTGAAATGTCTGTTACAAACAACCCATTATTTGTAATAACATTTCAAATGTCCGTTACGAATAATGAGTTATTCGTAACGGACATTTGAAATGTTAGTTACGAATAAGGGGTTGTTCGTAACGGACATTTCAAATGTCAGTTAAGAATAAATCCTTTTTTTATTTAAATAAGTCCTTATTCGTAACAGGCACCTAAAACGCCCGTTACGACTAAATGATTATTCGTAACTGACATCTTAAATGTCCGTTACGAATAAAGTTTTATTGTATATAATTTAACACTTATTTGTAACGGGAAACAAAAATGCCCATTACGAATGACTGGTTATTTGTAACTGACAATTCTGCTGCCCGTTACAAACAATTATTAAATCAATTTTTTATTTTATTTAATTTCGACAGCATGTATTTATATATAATTAATATATATTAATTAAAACCTGTTATAATAAACCTGTTCCTGTAAATAAGCAATTATACCGAATAATCTTTCGTAAAAATTAATACGACGTAATATAAAAACTGAAGTAGTAACACATTACAAATAAAAACTTGTATAAATTTATCCAACATATACAACAACACTAAAAATATTACGTTGTTCTACCTAAGCTAATAGTTATGCATTCAATAAATATTTACTTCTAAAGTATTGCGCCCACTGTTCTCGAACCACATTCAACTCGTCAACATCATACGGGGCTATCCTTGGACAAAAATCCTATTGAAAAAAAACATATGAAAGAGGTTACAAAATATAAACAATCCATAATAAAAACAATCATTAGAATAATTGTGATGAACCAAATTATGGAAATAAAACTCATAATATAGAAATAAAACACATAACATCCTTAATTACCTTATATTTTGGTTTTTATGAATTGAAATCAATGAAAATTGACCATTGTCTCACTCTTGGGAGCATATAGAGCCAAAAATGCTTCAAAATTGCCTAAGGGACTTATACCTTTCCCATCTTTCATGTATTGGTTCAAATTAACACAATATAACACTAAACATCCTTAATTATCTTATATTTTGGTTTTAATGAATTGAAATCAATGAAAAGTGACCATTTACTCACTTTTAGGAGCGTATAGAGCCAAAAAAGGCTTCAAAATTGCCTAAGGGACTTCTACCTTTCCCATCTTTCTTGTATTGGTTCAAATTAACACAATATAACACTAAACATCCTTAATTACCTTATATTTTAGTTTTTATGAATTGAAATCAATGAAAATTGACCATTATCTCACTCTTGGGAGCGTATAGAGCCAAAAACGCTTCAAAATTGCCTATGGGACTTCTACCTTTCCCATCTTTCAAGTATTTGCTCAAATTAACACAATATAACACATAACATCCTTAATTACCTTATATTTTAATTTCTATGAATTGAAATCAATGAAAAGTGACAATTTACTCACTTTTAGGAGCGTATAGAGCAAAAAAGGCTTCAAAATTGCCTAAGGGACTTCTACCTTTCCCATCTTTCATGTATTGGTTGAAATTAACTCAATATAACACTAAACATCCTTAATTACCTTATATTTTAGTTTTTATGAATTGAAATGAATGAAAATTGATCATTATCTCACTCTTGGAAGCGTATAGAGCCAAAAACGCTTCAAAATTACCTAAGGGACTTCTACCTTTCCCATCTTTCAAGTATTTGTTCAAATTAACACAATAATATAACACATAACATCCTTAATTACCTTATATTTTTATTTCTATGAATTGAAATCAATGAAAAGTGACCATTATCTCACTCTTGGGAGCGTATAGAGCCAAAAACGCTTCAAAATTGCCTTAGGGACTTCTACCTTTCCCATCTTCCAAGTATTTGTTCAAATTAACACAATAAAACACTAAAAATCCTTAATTACCTTATATTTTTGTTTTTATGAATTGAAATCAATGAAAATTGACCATTATCTCACTCTTGGGAGGGTATAGAGCCAAAAACGCTTCAAAATTGCCTAAGGGACTTCTACCTTTCCCATCTTTGAAGTATTTGTTCAAATTAACACAATATAACACTAAACATCCTTAATTACCTTATATTTTGGTTTTAATGAATTGAAATCAATGAAAAGTGACCATTTACTCACTTTTAGGAGCGTATAGAGCCAAAAAAGGCTTCAAAATTGCCTAAGGGACTTCTACCTTTCCCATCTTTCATGTATTGGTTAAAATTAACAAAATATAATACTAAACATCCTTAATTACCTTATATTTTGGTTTTCATGAATTGAAATCAATGAAAAGTGACCATTTAGTCACTTTTGGGAGCGTATAAAGCCAAAAAGGCTTAAAAATTGCCTAAGGGACTTCTACCTTTCCCATCTTTCATGTATTGGTTCAAATTAACACAATATAACACTAAACATCCTTAATTACCTTATATTTTGGTTTTAATGAATTGAAATCAATGAAAACTGACCATTATCTTAGTCTTGGGAGCGTATAGAGCTAAAAACGCTTCAAAATTGCCTAAGGGACTTCTACCTTTCCCATCTTTCAAGTATTTGTTCAAATTAACACAATATAACACTATACATCCTTAATTACCTTATATTTTGGTTTTTATGAATTCAAATCAATGAAAATTGACCATTATCTTACTCTTGGGAGCGTATATAGCTAAAAAGGCTTCAAAATTTGCAAAAAAAACTACTAACCTCCTCTAAGACACCTTTGCACTCCAAGTCAGAAGTAACAATCTCATACATGTATCTCATAATGTAATAGCCACATTCAACGCCTCCTTGTTGTTGAGCACACTAGTATATATAACAAATAGTTAAAAAATTTGTTTTCAAAGTGAACAATGTATAACAATATGGGGTGAGTAGTGTATTTACCTCCATTTGTATGAATTTCAATTTTTTCCTATGTGATTTCAATTCACTCCCTGTGAGATTCGCCCAATATACTTTATAAGCCCTATAAAAATAATATATATTCTAACACTTAGAACAAAATAATCTACCAACACCACATACAAAAATTATATAGAAACTAGGGCATAATTTCAAGGTTGTGGCTCACGTCATCATAATTTCGGCAATTTTAAATTGTCGTGGTTTTTCTTTAGGTAGCTTCATAGAGTCAAACTCATAAGCTAAACCTAATTGTAGATCGACCACCACAAGAACCCAAAGACCACTACATCATTTAAGAGGAAAACACAAGTTAGAGTATTGGAAAATTGGTGAAAAACATATCAATTATATGATTAAGTTTAGTGGCAGTATTAAAAACATATTTCGAACCTTGCAACATATGGAGCCACGATGAATTTGCAACGTTTACCCGTCTTTCTTACTTCATGCAAAAATGTATTCTTCACATATGTATAATTTTCAAGGTAATCATTCTCAATTGAAGATTCAGAAATGAGTTGAGGACAAAAGAATGTGATCTCAGTCCTATTGAAAAGGTCGATGAAGTTGTCTACTAAATACCTACATGATAAAGACATAGAAAACAAAAAATTCAGCATTATAGAAATAAAAATATTACTATAGTTAATATAAGAACCAAAGTAAAGGAAGATTAAGTAACCTACATGATATAAACATGAATCAATGAAACATTAGCCCACGATCTTCTTAGAAATTCACGTACATCGGTAGCGGTTACCCAAATCTGTTTGTCGCTATCAAAATTAAACATTGAGGCCTTTAAAAGTACCGATGTTGTATCATACTTTGCATCATCAGAATTCATTAATCAATACAACAAATCACACCCCTCGCCAAAAGTATCGACAATTTTATCTTCAAGTGGTAGGAATTTTGTGGGTTTGATGGTAGATTGCCTTGATTTCACACCACAACTATCGTCTCCTTCTTTGCTTTGGCGAGATCTATGCTTCTTTTTGGGCGATGGTGAAACCTTTACAAATAGGTGAATTTTAGTCTAGATAAAATATACAAAAATGATGGGATTTAATGTTAATAGTAGGAGAATATACCTCTTCTTCAAAAAAACCATGTCTATAGGCCATAGTACAAAGGAAGACTTGGCTTTTCCCAACTTAGTCACACCATCGGGAGACGGTACCGGCATATCGAGGAGGGCATATTCGGGATAAGGGTTGTCCACACTAACCCTGTAATGATCAGGTAACATCTTCAGGTTGTGTGTAACTTCACCGGTAACAGGATATACCGTTCCATCTGCCACAACCACTAAATTTTGATTGTACTCATCTTTCAATGCTGGGCGACATTTAGTGACTACCTACATATTACAAAAAACTCGATCAATATTATACATATTAACCATGTAAAGTCATATCTTTAGTATTAGTTAATAAGACATATACCTCTATTACACGAGGGCTTTGTGTTGCCTCCATGTTCGTCATCACTTGCATTCCTTGAAATGCCTCCACGTCACCGGTCATATTTGGTAGTAAATTGGCGAGATAAGCTTTCACCTCCATTGCCACCCGTTGTTCCAACCTCTCTTCGATCCTCTCTTCAATCCTCTCTTGAAGCTTCTCTTCAACCTTTTCTTCTAGCCTCGCCTCAAATTCTTGAGTTAGGGTAACTTTCATTGATTCTAACTCTTCTAATGAGCATCCACCTTGGCCGGATGATTTACCCTTTCTGTATCCCTTCCCAAATACTTGTGTGTGACTAACTCCAAACCCACACCTTCCTAGTGCTTTTACATGTCTGCGGTGATCCTTTTTTCCTAAAGCCTTGTCGAGGGCATCCATACCAATACCATCACTTGAATTGTTTCCTTCATCATTCTTTTGCAAGTTTTCCTACTATAAAAATAAAACATATATAAGATATGGCAGAATAAGAACCTGAATTGAAAAAAAAATGATATGCATAAATAGACTTGTAGCCTTCAGCAATATGCATAAATAGAAGTGAACATAACTGATCAGCATATAAAGCAATATGCATAGAACTAATCAGAACTGATCAGCATATACAGCATAGAACAATGATGGCAGTGAACATGATAACTGGCAAGGACTCGAGCAATAAACAGATAGGCCTGAAATGAACTGATCGAAAGTGATCGGAACTGAAATTTCAGAACTGATCGGAATTGAAATTTCAGAACTGATCGGAACTAAAATTTCAGAACTGATCAAAACTGATCGAAACTGAAATTTCAAAACTGATCGGAACTGAAATTTCAGTGATCGGAGCTGAAATTTCAAAACTGATCGGAACTGAAATTTCAGAACTGATCGAAACTGATCATAATTGAAATTTCAGAACTGATCGGAATTGAAATTTCAGAAATGATAAAAAATGATCAGAACTGATCAGAACTGAAATTTCAAAACTGATCGGAACTGAAATTTCAGAAATGATTGGAAGTGATCGGAACTGAAATTTCAGAACTGATCGGAACAGAAATTTCAGAACTGATCGGAACTGATCAGAACTGAAATTTCAGAACTGATCAGAACTGAAATTTCAGAACCGATCGAAACTGAAATTTCAGAAGAGCTTATGACATGATTCCACAAGAGCTTCAAGTGACAATATATTTGCCAATTCAAAGGATTGATCAAGAGAAACAAGTAAAATAGTACCCCCCCCCCCAAAAAAAAAGGAGAAATGACTAGCCAACTCTGTGTACAGTTATGTTCCCCTTAACTTATACTGTTTACCAAAACCTCATATATGACAAGGATAAAAAAATATGCACCTAAAAATGGGGGTAATGGCCTAATAGGCCTTCTGTTATGATATTTTTATATTACAATTGCACCAGAAAACTCAGAGGATTTTCCAAAGTTGAAGGCCAGAAGATGAGATTCCATAATTTAATGACATATGGTCAAAATGTTGGGGATTGGATTTGTCTCAATTCAATCATCAACAAATAAGAATAATAGATGCAAAATATGAAAAATGTGCAAGGAATTGAGAAACAGGTATAAGCTAGTATTGATAGATCAATCATCAGTTATGTAACCTAATCTATAACAACCTACCACAATTCGAGTGGAATATCCTAAAAGATACAGCCAAGCTATTACAATAATTTTCTCAATGCTCTCTCTCTCTCAAGACAAGTGACAACATATTGGTGGTTTCCCTCTCCCTTCAAATAACCTCATAGCTAATTACCTTATCACCCTTGTAACCGTTTTTCCTACTTTCACAGGGTGATGTCATTCATGTTATTATTTTTTTTCTTCCTTCTTGCATAAGTGAGTAGCACAGATTGCTGGACTTGATTATTTCCACAAAGACAAATACTTACCACTACTACGACATGGTGAGCCACATATTCAGATAAGAGACAGAGGGGAACATAGGGAAAACAGAGAATATAGTAGAAGTAAGTAAACAAATAAGGAGAAACAAAGAAGAAGAGTGCATGGTTAACAACAACTAAGCAAGTCCTTGCCTTTTTCTGTATGCATGGTCAACAACAACTAAGCAAGCAACAACTAATCAAAACTGAAATTTCAGAACTGGTCGGAACTGTTCAGAACTGATCAGAACTGAAATTTCAGAAAAGATCGGAACAGATCAGAACTGATCGGAACTGATCAGAATTAAAATTTCAGAACTTATCGAAACGGATCAAAACTGATCGAAACTGATCAAAACTGTAATTTCAGAACTGATCGGAACTGATCAGAACTGATCGGAAAAGGCCTTAATTTTAGCAAATCCCATTAAACAACGCAAGAAGCAGGAAATGAGCAATAAACAGAAAAGGCCTCTTATTAAACAACGCAGGAAATGAGCAATAAACAGAAAAGGGCTCTTATTAAACAACGCAGGAAATGAGCAATAAATAGAAAAGGCATGATCAGAACTGATCAGCTCAAAAGTATAAACAAGTAACTGAAAAAAAACTATACTTGGTTACTTAGACCAACACTTACAATAGCATTGGCTATTTGCTGGGTTTCGGCATTCTTCGGGTCTATAGCCCACGATCCATCTGCATTATGAGTTTGACGGGCCAAAATCCAATAAAGAGACCGATTTTTAAGCTTTTCACTCATTACACAGCTTGTCGTGGACTCTGTGGTGCTTGAGGTTGAAGATTCTGCTGAAATTCTATTGGTCTTACTCCAATCAACTCGAGCCCTCTCAAAACTCTTGGAACCTAGATGGTGGCGATGCTTATTATTCTTTGCATTTTCCTTGCCTTTTTCACTCAGAGCCTATTACAAAATGAAAAGCTATTGTAAGTAGTATTGTAGTTGAAATAAAGTATATATGTGAAAAATACTTTCATAATATCTTACACACCTTAAATTCATGTATTGCAATATGTCTCAAACTCTTTCCATTGCTCTTCTATGATGTAACCTTCATAAAGCTCCCAGGGCTTAATGTTTGCACTTGGTGAGTCAGGCGGAGGTGCAATTTCCTTAGTAATGAATCGTGAAACTAACCAAGACTTGTGCTTCCTAAATCTAGCACCAACAACTTCGTGGAACTTCTTCTCTTTACTACCCTTGGGATCATCAATGTGGAACTTCCGCTACAAAATTAGAGAATGTTAATATTCATAATTAATTATAAGTATCATTAAATTCAGAGTAATAAACCATATTTATATCGTAATTACCTTACTCTCCTCCCACAAGTTTTGCTTTTGAATTTTATCATACTTCGGATATCCCTTTACATGAATGTTAACTCTTTGAGCACAATTACCAATTTGCTTCCCATAAGCAGATTCCCACTTTCCAATAGGCATGTCAAACTCATCAAATTCGAGGAACACGGGTGTAGTTGTTTGGACTGCTCTAGACGGGCATCGTCCCTTTTTTTGTAGAAGATTTTACTTGGGAAGTGGAGGCATCCATGTCAACAGATTGTTCCTGTCCATCATGATCATCTATGTTTTCTTCCATTGTTATTTGCATACACCTACACAAAGAATGAAATTAATAAGAATTAGAATCAAAATCATAACAATAAAATCATATTAATGTAAATACTATACAATAAAGAAATTAATGATTTAGATATATACCAATTTAATAAATTCAGTATTTATTGCAAAAAAATACTATTGTTAAAGGAATACAATAACACAAACCTTGGCTGTAGTTATAGGAACCACTAACCCTTCCTCACGATCATACTCTACATCATCAACAATATCTTCCCCTTCTTGTAGAGGTTGCACTCTCATTGTTATAGGCGGGATGTCATCAAATTGGTCATACTCTTCTTCATCCACGACATCTTCCACACCCACAATTTTTCTCTTTCCTTCAACTACAACACGCCATTGCGAATCTATATTATCCTTGATGTAGAATACTTTTTTAGATTGTGAAGCTAATACAAAAGGCTCTTCACCATCAATGTATCGATTAGAGTTAACCAAGGTGAATCCAAATAACTCATCGGTTTTCATACCACAACGGTTATCAGCCTATGTGCAACGAAATAAAGGAATTGTGAAATCAACATAATCCGACTCCCAGATTTCTTGAATGACACCGTAATATGCCTGTGTAGCTTCAACTTGACTTGTATCCCTAGAACTTGAGTATTCAGTAGAAGATGCAACCACGACAACACCACTATTTTGTTGCAAACCTTTTTCATCTTAACGACAAGTGGCAAAAGTAAATCCATTGATATCGTAACCCTCATAAGTATAAACAAGTGATTGTGGACCTCGTGAAAGCCACTTGATCGTTTCAGAAACATTCTCATCTCTACTCAATTCAAGCTTCACTTTGCCTTCAAACCACTCAACAAAGTGGCGATTATGCTCCTGCATCAACGCAAAGGAGCTGATCCTGGGATTGTGAATTTTCAACTCATGAAGATGTTTTTCCATATATGGATGAACTGCAGATAGGTTTTGTATCACAAATCGGTGGGCTTTCTTATATCGATCAAGTGGAGGTTTAACCAATTTCCAACCTACTGTACACTTTCCTTGAAGTCTTACCTCGTGACGAGAAGTTGGAATCCCAATTTTTTAGCCTTAGCTAAAAACACTAAACAATAGTTCCCTGCTTCCTCTGCTATGAACCCTTTAACGATGCTCCCTTCAGGATTTGCCCTATTCTTTGCCTTATCTGCCAAAGTACCCATTTGCCTCTCATAAGGGTACATCCAACGCATAAATACAGGACCACACTCCTTTATCTCATGAGGCAAGTGCAAGGTGATTCATTATGTCAAAAAGGAAGGAGGAAAATACATCTCGAATTTGCATAATGTTTCAACACTATCATATTCCATATCGTCGAGTGTTTTTGGATCTATCACCTTACTGCAAATTGCATTGAAAAACAAGCAAAGCTTCACAATAGCATGCCTAACATGTTTTGGCAAAAGGCCTCGGAGTGCAATTGGCATTAACACTTGCATCATCACATGACAATCGTGGGACTTCATACCAACAACTTTCTTATCAGTAGTAGACACAAAACTCCTTATGTTCGACGAATACCCTGTCGACACCTTGATTCCTTTCAAACACTCACAAAAGATCCTTTTTTCTTCTCTAGACAATGTATAACACGCATGGGGCAAAAATGCTTTTTTCGTTGCTTCATTATCCTCGGGCCATAACTTAGGTCGAATTTTGGCTTCCTTCATGTCTCTACGCACATTATCACCATCCTCTGTCTTCCCTTTGACATTAAAAAAGTCCCAATTAGTGCCTCACAAACATTTTTTTCAATGTGCATATCATCAAGACAATGTCGAACCGACAAGTGCTTCCAATAAGGCAGATCCCACAACTTAGACACTTTTTTCCACAACACACCCTTTTTTGGTTTTTCTCTGTGCATCTTATCGAAGATTGTCTTAACATTTTTAATTTTCTCATACACTTCAATTCCTGTTAATGGCTCACGACTCACTCCCTTCTCAACATGCCCGTTGAATTGTTGTCTCATCTTCCTGTATGGGTGATTTCGACGAAGTGATCGTTTGGTATGCATGTACACATTCTTCCCCCAATGCGTCAAACGTGTAATTTGCATGTCATCCTCACAAATAGGGCATGGTTTTTCTCCTCTGACTTTGTACCCTGACAAATTTCCATATGCAGGAAAGTCATTTATGGTACAAAACACCATGGCTCTTAATCTAAAATTTGTACCCGAAAGAGCATCAAATGTCACAACACCTTCATCCCACAACAGTTTCAAATCGTCAATAAGGGGCTCCAAATAAACATCTATCTCATGGCCAGGTTGTTTCTGGGATTAGAAGTGATAACATGATGTACTTGCGCTTCATGCACAACCAAGGAGGTAGGTTGTATATTGACAAAAGAACAAGCCATGTACTATGTTGATTACTAAGAGTGCTAAATGGATTCATCCCATCCGTACTTAATGCCAGTCTTATCTTCCTTGGATCCTTCCCAAATTCTGGAAATGTCTTATCAATGTCTTTCCATTGCAACGAATCAGTTGGGTGTCTGATCAACCCATCCTTCTTCCTCTCATTTTCATGCCACACCAACTTCTTTGCTTCATCCTTAATTGAGAATAGGCGCTTCAACCTTGGTATTATAGGAAGATACCATAATACCTTAGCTGGTGGCCACTTCAAGGGATCCTTATTTAATCCCTCTCGCTTGTATCGTAACACACCACACTTTGGGCAAGCATCCAATTTTGCATTCTCCTTTCGATATAGCACACAATCATTAGGACATGCATGGATCTTGGTGTAATCTAAACCCAATGGACACATCAACTTCTTCGCATAGTAAGTTGACTTAGGAATGTCATTTCCTTCTGGAAACATATCAGAGAGGGTTTCCAACAACAAAGTGAAACTAGTGTTTGTTCACCCGCACTTCGCTTTGAAGTTATATAAAGTTAAAATCCCAGAAAGCTTGGAATACTTAGAACAACCTGGATACAACAGTGTCTCAGATGCTTTCGACACATTCTCATATATACGAGAATCTTCATTAACATGATAGCCTAACCCGTCTATCATCTCTTCTATCCTGTCTTCCTCCATGTTATCATTGAAACCCACTTCATTATCATCAAAACCATTCGGCTCTCTCTCATCAGCTTCATTGCCGTTAATAGAAGAAGAATTATCCGTGGGAGGAAATTTTTCACCATGCCAATACCAAATACTGTAGTTTGGCATAAACCCACGAATAATCAAATGGTCCTCTATTTTCTTAATGTCTTCCCACCTCTTCACATTGTTACAATCACGACAAGGGCAGAAAATAGGTCTTGCTTTGGTTAGCCTTTGTTCAACGAGAGTACTCCATTGGTGTTGCACTGCGATTCTACAGAACTCGTTGACCCCGGCTAAGTATTCTGGTGTGGTTCGAGAACCATTATACATCCAACGACGGTCCATTTCTAAAAATGTATGATTAAAACCCAAGAAACAAATTATATTCAACATCACATATCAACACATTCCATATGCATGATTCCAACGGTCCTTATCGCTCCAACCTAACCCATCCTTGGAAGTGTATTCTCACTAGCAAATAGTTGACCATTTTTCGGCCCTAAGGAAATTTCGGCAGCATTTCCCTATGGTTCTCAAAGTACACGATGTAATTAATTTCTTAATTACATATGTACCCCGAGAACACATTAGGGAATGCTAACACAAAATTACCTTTACTTCCGAAAAACAAGCAACCATTTACATCCTAAGTGAGAATACAATTCCAAGAACAGTCCCAAACGGGGACTATTCAAGATTTACTCCTAATGAGTAAATCTTGAACGGGTATCTAGGAATATGAAGATGTAATGCATAATAAATATTAACACATTCAAGATCAATCATGTCAAATAAAAGTAACCAAACACATAAACATGAGTTATTTACCTAATAAAGAAAATTTGATATTTGATGCAAATAAATTATGCACATAAAATAAAATAGACCAACCAATGAAACTATACACTAAAAGTATCCATATAAAGTACAACATACTTTAAAATTTCCAAATGCGAGAAAAATATTCACCTCTACCTCTAATTCTTAGGAATTCGTCACATAAATATCATTTCCTATCTTCTTACATAGTAACACTAATTCTTCATTTAACACACCCAATTAAAACACTCATTCTTCATCATCACTTGGATTCAAAATTTCTACGCTAATCACATTATCTAATACACAAGCAATCTTAGTTTCAATTCAGGTTCAGCTAAACAAATCATCGTTAAAAGTTTAAGACAAAACAATTTCAATCAACAAAATACACTACACCACATCAAAAATGCTGAAAATTAAGACTAAAATCACACCTTGCCTTGCTGATAAAGGCGCCGGAGCTTGTCCTAACCTCACTAAACTGGCTATCCAACACTCATTACTGCCACACAGTTCCTGCAGACAATACTCTGGTTATTTCAGTGTTTACAGCATCACTCTCCCAAATTATAGCAAAAACAATTAATTGAAAACTAAAACTTCATGTTAAAAAAGAACAGAATAATAAAAAAAAATTAATTAAAAAATTCAAGTGAAAAAAATCAAAAAATGATTGAACTGAAAAAAAAATTGAACTGCTCTTCACCTCACTACCAAAAAAATTATATGAAAACCTTAACAGATTTAATTTTTCTAAAAATTAAGGCTAACAAAAAAAAATAAAACTTATTACTTTGAGTAAAGTAAACTTATTACCTTGAGTTCTTCACATGCCCACCAGAAAAAACCGCAAGAAACCACCACCCACCGGAGTTGCGAGGGGGAAACGAGGAACTTGCGAGGGAGAAAGGGTTCAGGATAACCCCTACTACAATGAAATATTAGAACTTGATTAGTTGAATTCAAAAGAGCAATGAAAGATTAGAACTTTAGAGAAAAATTGTGGGAGATTTTTTTAGTAGGATTATCCAACATATTTAAATTTGAGAAAAACTGTGAATTGATATTGCTAAAATGATTTGAAGGTTGGAAATAGTAAGCTACAAGATTCTAGCTACTAATGCTTTCAAATTTATGAATTGATTATACTACTTTAAAGAACATTAAAAAAAAAAAAATCCAACTACAAACATTCCTCAAACCAACCTGAAAATTTAGCCTCAACCAAGAATGCATCTGAACATACAATTCTAACCAAAGAATTCACATATACTTATATTTAGCAAATAGCTTATTAACACATTAACCTTAAAATTATATATAATACTTCAGTAAAATTCACAATAATTTAAATTCCATTTCATGAACACATTTTGAAGGATTTCAAGTATTTTCAAGTTCTATAATTATTAAACTCATTTCGCAGACTAACAAGCAACAAATATACTACTAATCAACGCTCAAGCTAAATAGGAACAATTAAATTTCACAGCATTGTAGCCACAAGTAGCAGGTGTGTTTAAGTTAATACTGATGCTGGTCGAGTACTCAATTTGGGTTCAAGGCTAGGGGCTGTGGTCCGTGGTGAAGATGGGAAAGTGCGAGCTTGCGTGGTGGCGCAATCAATTGACAGATGGGACCCCTATGTGGTTTGGAGCTTGCTTGGAGCAAAATCAGTGCTATGTGGTTTGGAGCTTGCTTTGAGTAAGGGATATCGCAAAGTGCAAGTTGACAGCGATTGCTTAGTGGTTATTAGAATGCTGCGTGATAAGATGAAAGGCTTCAGTGCTATCCATTTAGTCATTGATGATATTTTGCTTTTTAGTAGTAAGTTTGATTATGTTAGCTGGGAATTTGTGAAAGGGAGGGGGGGGGGGGGGAGGTAATGGAGTTGCTCACACTTTAGCACATTATTTGGCAGGTTGGTCTTCGTGTTTAGGATGATGTTATCCCTTCTTGTATTGTATTGTAAGATATCAATGACCATATATTTGGTACAATAATATCAAGTATTTAAACAAGTCCAAATCAACGTCTTCGGTATAATAAGAAGGTTGCCTATTAATTTAGTTTGATGGTTCCAGGGGCACCACAATGAATCCAGGAAAAACAAAGTCAAAAATAGTTCCCATATTGCTTATTATGGTATAGATAGCAGTCAGAATCCATTTTGAATTAGACCATAGACTTTTGAACACATAAGATGGAAAACTTGATGCGGAAGATGTTAAATACTTATAGGTTAAGTATGCGACTTTTTTAGGAGATTGTTGAGTTAACATTATTCGCAGGACATGATAATCAGACACTCTGAGAACAATAGTTGCCACATTGGCCCTCATTGACAAATATGAGCTCAAAATCACAAATTTAGAAGTACAAAAGGTTTTAAAGCCAAGAAAAGTTGTCGCACAAATTAGCTTAACTAAGATACATTACATAGAGTAGCCAAGAAATATACTTGAACAAGTAAAAATTCGTAGATACTTCTACACAAAAACAGTTGACCAGAAGCACACCAAACAAGCTATAGAGTACTAACTACCTAAGAGGTACACAAAGGCTAAGAAACAAATAGTATAAAGCTTAATACAATTGAAGCTAGAATATTATTTAGCTCAAACAAACATCATACAAGCTCCCCACACAAAACCAAACATTAAAAAAAAAAAATCATAGCATTGTAACTATAATCCCAACAATACGGTTTCAGTTCTAAACAATTAAAGCTAAAATTAAAATTCAAGAACATGCAAATTTGATGAGTGTCATTTATGGCACTCACAGGGTAGTCTTTTAGGATGATTTCATCTTCCTTTTTATGCTTTCTTATCTTATTTTTGGTCCTTTTTCCTCTAATCCCTTTCTTTCTTTCTTTCCTTGTGTTTTTTTTGTGTTTTCCTCGTGTTTCCCTTTTATTTGGTTCTTTTTCCCTTTTATTCCTTTTCGTTGTTTGTTTTTGTAGGTACATAGGATTTGTCTCTGCAAGGGAATCAAGATGGGCTATATTGACTAAGCAAGGAGGAAATAATCGGCTCGGAGAGGGCTCAGAGGGGGCATGGAGAGGACATCAAGCCCTGCTAGTCTGCTACGGGCGCGGGTATGAAGGCTGCGGATGCGGGCTCGTATGCCTCAAATTGGCAGATTTCGACCAGGAACTCTCCGCGGTCTGGCCGCGGGCTTGTCGCAGGCGCGGATAGTTTGGAGAGCCCGCTCGTACCAGAGAGACCGCGACCCTCTGATCACCCTTTGGGAGCAGGGGATTTGCCGCGCTTTTGCCGCGGGCGTGGGTGCTTTTGCCGCGGGCGCGGGTGCTGCCCAGAAAGCCCGCAGAGTTTTTAATGGGTTCTGTACCCATTTTTCCGCGGGCGCGAGGTTTATTGGAGAGGACGCGGGAATCCCGTTTTTCTTCTTTGCCTATAAATACACTTGTAATTCCTTTTTGAAGATAACTTTTAGATAATTTTCATTAGCTTATTTTTAGAGAGAGAAGTTAGAGAGAAGTTAGAGAGAAGTTCTTAGTATTGGATTTGTATTTCAACATTGGATCAATTGTGCTTGGATTTCTTCATTTTCATTCATTAATGTTAGTAAGATTTTCTTCTTCTAGTTCATCTCTTACTTGATTGATTGAGTTTCATCTTTGATTGTTTGTATTGCTTGGATTTGATTTGGATATTGTAGTTGTTATTGCTTTCTCTTGATTTTGATTTAAAATGATGATCAATGCTAATTCTAGTGATTTGTTCTTGAGTTACACCATGATTAGTGAGTAGATTAGTTACTAGGGAGAAGGGAAAGCATGCTTGATTGATAATTTGTGCTAGTTGATGATATTTGATTGATTGAATTGTTGCAATTAAATTGGTTGACATAGTTTTGCATGTGATTAATTAGATTAGGAATGATCAACCTTTAGGATTAATCTAGATTGCATTGCATTTCTTAATGACATGACCCATCAATTTGAGAATTGCTTTAATTGATTGAGTTTGATTGTGAATTTCCTTGATTAGGCATTCATAGTGACCCCTAGTTTGGCCTCTAAGAGATAGCTCTTGAACTCTCTTGATTGCTACTATTGTTTGTCCTTTGCAATGCTTGAATCAAACGAAGAAATTGTCAATTAACACGATTATTGAATTAGCATGTGGAACCAATATCCCTAGCATTTAGATTTTTGAATTACTTGATTAGTCTAATTTTGCTATCATAACACCAATCATTTTCTCACTTCAATCTCCAAAATAGCTTGATTTAGGCTAAAGATAACACCAACTAACTCCTTTGGGTTCAACCCTACTTACCTATACTTGTTTTAGTTTGGTTTAGGATTTTATAAATAGTGTTTGATTTTGGGATAGGCAATTAACGACTAGTTTATTCCTCTATCAAAATGGCGCCGTTGCCGGGGAGTGAAATTGGTGCTTAGCTTTAGTTGTTGAGTCTATTTCATTTTAATTGAAAAAAAAATATACAAAAAGATTTTGTTTCTTATGGCTACATTTGTAGCCGTGCTACTAATATTTTCATTGAGTTTTGCATTCATAGAGCTCGTGATCGATCCATTGTGCCTTTTGACCCGGAAATCGAAAGGACTCTTTCAAGGAGAAGAATTGCTAGTCGATCCTTTGAATTTAGTTCTTCAAGCGAAGAAGGATTTGAAGAGGAACTAGGCATGGGAGATCAACCAAGAGTTGCTTTGAAAGAATTGGGAATTCCCGGTGCGTACAAGTTTGAGAGTGGAATTGCTCCACCTACAACACCGGCGAATGACTTCGAAATTAGGCCGGATATGATCGCTTTGATCGAAAGGAGGCAATATAGCAGAGCTAAGAATGAGAGTCCGTTGAACCATCTCAAGGAGTTTGAAAAGTATTGCAACACTATCAAAGTGAACGGAGTTTCTCAAGAATTCATCCGGCTAAAGTTGTTTCCATATTCTCTCATAGGCCGAGCCTTGGAGTGGTTGGATAAGGAGGTAAAGCCAAATTCCCTTCGAACATGGGACGAAGTCACCAAGGAATTCTTGTCCCAATTCTACCCACAAAAGAAAACGACGGAGGCTAGTGCTTTGATTCAAGGGTTCAAGCAAAGACCTAATAAAAGCCTCTACGAAGCATGGGAGTGGTATAAAGAGTATCAAAGGGAATGTCCCCACCACGGGATTCCAACTTATCAAGTCATTCAAATTTTCTATGGTGGCCTAAGTCCTCAAGGCAAATCATGCCTCGATGGGAGTGCCGGAGGTCCCATAATGAATCGGACGGAAGAGGAAGTGGTGGACATTATAGAGGACGTGGTTAAGTACTATAGAGATTGGAAAGATGGTGAAAGGGATTAAACTAGCAAGAGTGGCTCTTCGATGTACTCTATAGACCATCTAAATGCGATCAACAACTTATCCTCACAAATGACAAACTTGGGGAAAGAAATGACCGCAATCAAGGCCAAGTTGGAAGGTTCCTTTTCTTCTCAAGCTTCGAATTCTCCCTCCCAATTTAAGGGGAGAGGTACCTTTTCTAACTCTCAACCCCTCCCTCTTCAAATAATATGCCTAGTGGTTGCTTGTTTTGTGATGCATATGGATCTTATGATCATGACTCTTGTAATTGCCCTCATGCTTCTCCGGAATGTGGTGATGATTTTGATAATAGTGAGCGTGAGCATGTGAATTATGTGTCAAATAATAATGTGAAAAGGTTTGATAATCAAAGAGGTCAATGGAATAGGAATTACCAAAACCAAGGTAATTTTGACAACTATAACCAAGGTGGTGGTTATAGGAACCAAGGGAGCCAAAGTTCTCGTGGCAACTACAATAATCAAGGTTATAGTAGTCAAAATCAAAACCAAAATTATGGTAATCAAAACCAAAGTTATGGAAATCATAACCAAGGTAGTGGAAACCATAATCAAGGTTATGGTCAAAATCAAAATAGGGGTAATTGGAACAATCAAGTTAGGGGCAATTTTCAAAATAACCAAAGACTCAAGGTGAAAATTCCTATTCACAATCTTCTTCTTCTAGGACCAATTTGGAGGAAATAATTGAAAATCAAACCAAGTTTTTGAACACATATATGGCCGTCAGTGACAAGAAGTTCAATGAAATGATGACCCACAACAAAATGCTCGAAAACCAAATTTCTCAACTTGCTAGTGCTTCGAAAGACCAAGCAAGCCCTTCTTATTTACCTTCCCAAGGCCTAGATCCCAAGAAACCCGTGAATGCTATTGTTACAAGGAGTGGTAAGGTTCTTGAGGAGAGATTGCCTAGGAGGAGTGATAACAAGGAGGTCCCAAAAGAAGTTTTGGTTGAGAATGAGGGAAGTAGAGCATCTTTAGATGAGGTTGTGGTTGAGACACCAAGAGAGGTGAGAGTAGAGAAAGAGATTGTGAAACCCAAGCTCCCTTATCCCTAAAAATTCATGAGACACAAGTTGGATGAGCAATTTGGGAGATTTATTGATATGCTCAATCAACTTCACCTTTCTCTAACTTTCACCGATGTGATCAACCAAATGCCTAATTATGCCAAATTCCTCAAAGAAATTTTGAGCGGAAAGAGGACTTGTGAGACAATCAATTTGACTGAAAATTGTAGTGCGATCATCATGAACAAAATGCCACCTAAGTTGAAAGACACTGGCAACTTTTCCATCCCTTGTGCTATTAACAAGATGCAATTTGATAATGCCTTATGTGACTTAGGAGCTAGTGTAAGCTTAATGCCATATTCGGTTTATTAAAGACTCGATCTAGGGGAACTCTTACCTTCTAACATTACCTTGCAACTAGCCGATAGGTCAATAAAGTTTCCAAAAGGTAAAGTGGAAGATGTTTCATTGAGGGTTGGGAAGTTTGTGTTCCCGGTGGATTTTGTTGTCTTAGAAATGGATGAAGATGCTACCATTCCAATTATTCTAGGTAGACCCTTTCTTGCTACCTCGAGTGCTATGATAGATGTAAAGTGTGCAAAGATTTCCCTTAAGGTAGGAGATGAGGTCATAGAATTCGATTTGAATGAAAGCATGAAATATCCAAGTTATTCACTTGAAAATTGCATGATGATTGACTCTCTTGATCATGTTGTGTCTTCCATGCATGAGCACTTGCTCACCTCTAACAATGCTCTTGAGACTGTTTTGTTGAACAAAGACAAGCTAGGTTTACCATGCAAGGAGGTAGCATTGTATGAGGAATTGCTTAATGGAAGCATGGAGGAAGTGGATGAACAATTGTGCTTGAAGATCTCAAGCCATGAAGCTTTGCAAGCGGCCGCAACAAAAGAAGGTAAAGGTGGGCCTATGGTAGAGCTCAAACCTCTACCATCACACCTTAGGTATGAATTCTTAGGCCCAAATTCTACTTACCCCGTAATTGTTAGTGCATCCTTGAGCGAGAGCCAAGCTCAAGCATTATGTTGTGTCTTGAGAAAGCACCAAGATGCTTTGGGCTATACTATAGATGATCTTAAAGGTATAAGCCCCACTCTGTGTACGCACCACATAACGCTTGAGGAAGGCACCCTTCCTTCTATTGAACGACAAAGAAAGCTACACCCTCAAATGGGAGAGGTGGTGAAAAAAGAGATCACCAAGCTCTTGGATGCGGGAATCATATTCCCCATCTCAAGTTTTAGGTGGGCTTCTTCCATTCATGTCGTTCCTAAGAAGGGGGGTATGACCGTAGTCAAGAATGAGAGTGGTGAGCTCATTCCAACTAGGACGGTCACCGGTTGGAGGATGTGTATAGACTATAGACGTCTAAATACATCCACCAAAAAGGATCACTTTCCCCTTGCATTCATTGATCAAATGTTAGAGAGACTAACAAGGCATAAGTTCTATTGCTTCCTTGATGACTATTCGGGATTTTTCCAAATTCCAATCCACCCCGAAGATCAAGAGAAGACAACATTTACATGCCCCTATGGGACCTTTGCCTATAGGAGAATGCCCTTTAGCCTTTGTAATGCCCCCGCAACTTTCCAAAGATGCATGATGAGCATTTTTGGAGACATGTTGGAGGAAGAAATGGAGGTGTTTATGGATGATTTCTCTGTAGGTGGGGTTTCATTTGAAGAGTGCCTAGTTAATCTTGAGAAATGTTTGGCTCGGTGTGTAAAGGTTAATCTTGTCTTGAATTGGGAGAAATGCCATTTCATGGTGGAGGAAGGGATAGTGCTTGGGCATAAGATCTCTCATAAAGGAATAGAGGTGGATAAGGCCAAAATTGAGGTTATTGAGAAGCTTCCACCTCCGGTGAATGTCAAGGGAGGCAAGACATTACTTGTGGGATGAACCAATCTTGTATAAACGCGGGGTGGATGGCTTGCTTCGGCGTTGTGTCCCGAATGAAGAGGTGCCAAGTGTTCTAAAGATGTGCCATTCGGATCCAAGTGGAGGTCATATGGGCGTTTCAAAGACCGCCACTAAGGTTCTTCAATGTGGTTTTTGGTGGCCACATCTCTTCAAAGATTCGTGGGGCTTTGTAAAGTCATGCGAACGATGTCAAAGGGTTGGGAATATCTCCAAGAGGAATGAGATGCCTCAACAGCCTATTCTTGAGTTAGAGGTGTTTGATGTTTGGGGGATTGACTTCATGGGACCGTTCCCATCTTCATATGGTAATCAATTCATACTTGTGGTTGTGGACTATGTTTCTAAATGGGTTGAGGCCATTGCCTCCCCTACTAATGACCACAAAGTAGTGTTGAAGTTGTTCAACAAAATCATCTTCCCAAGGTTTGGTGTGCCTAAGGCTGTGATAAGCGATAACAGTTCTCATTTTGTTCACAACACCTTTCAAAAGATGTTGAGGAAACATGGAGTGTATCAACGGTTCGACCTTCCATATCATCCTCAATCGAGTGGCCAAGTCGAGGTCTCCAATCGTCAAATAAAGCTCATTCTTGAAAAGATGGTTGCAAGGAATAGAAAGGATTGGTTGGACAAGTTAGATGATGCTCTTTGGGCTTATAGGACGGCTTTCAAGACGCCCATTGGTACCACTCCATATCGCCTTGTCTATGGCAAGTCTTGCCATCTTCCGGTGGAGCTTAAACACCGTGCTTTATGAGCAATAAAAAAGATAAACTTTGATTTAGAAAGTGCGGGGGAGAAAAGGTGGTTGGATCTTCATGAGCTAGAGGAGCTTAGACTTGATGCTTATGACTGTGCTAGCACCTACAAAGCTCGTTCCAAAGAAGCTCATGATAAGCTTATTGAGAAGAAGGAGTTTTGTGTGGGTGATAAAGTCCTCCTCTACCACTCGAGAATGAAGTTATTTCTCGGAAAGCTCATGTCAAAATGGAGTGGTCCTTTCTTGGTGAAAGATGTTTTTGCTAATGGCACCATGGAGATTTCTCCTTTGGATTCCTCAGCTTCTTTCAAGGTTAACGGTCATTGGCTTAAGAAATATTTTGATGGAGTGTTTGTTAGTCTTATTCATAAAATGATTCTTTTCAAACCACCCTGAGTAGGGTGGTAAACGTCGAGCTAACGACGTTAAACAAAAGCGCTTACGGGAGGCAACCCGGATTCTTTTCCTTTCTTTCTTTTATTTTTGGTTTTTTGTTGATTTTTGCTCTTACCCTTCCTTGTGTTTTTGGTTTGTTTTGTAGGGTGCCTTCATTCATCATATATGGACTAAATGTGTTTGTTGAGGGTGATAAGAGGTTTTAGAGTGCAGGGGAGAGGGCACCCCGCGGGCTTGGAGAGGCCTCGGGAGCCCTTGCTTTCAATAGTGGAAATCGGATCAGTAGCTCTCCGCGGTCTCTCCACGGGCGCGGGTGCAATAGAGAGAGCGCGGGGTAAATTCAGAGAGGGCGCGACTCATTTTCTCAAATTTGGATCAGGAACTCTCCGCGGTCTCTCCTCCGGCGCGGAAGTTTTGGAGCGGGCGCGGCTTTGTCGAGAGAGGGCGCGGGGATCTGGGTTTTAATTAGCCCGGTTCCTCTCTCTTTCTCTCTCCTCTCTTATTTTCCCTTTCACTCTTAATTTTCCCCATTCTCTCTCTTCCTCCTCTCAAACCCTAACCCCCAAATCATCTCTTTCACTCAATTTTACTCAAATTCACCCTTGTTTTCTCTTAAATTTCCATCCAAACTTCTTTCATACTCCATTTTCATCAAGTTTGCTCTTCTTTCTCGGGGTTTTCTTCGGGAATTTCGAGTCTACTCGGTTTTGTGCTTGCTTTGAGTCTTCAATCCTGGTATACTTCTCACCTTTGTTTTATTTTTGTCAATTTCAATTGATTTTTATGCATTGGTTGTGAGTGGCCTTGATTAAGCTTGAGTATGATGTTTTTGGTTGTTTGTATGGTGGTTTTGGAATTATTTTGGATGTTTTTGTGCTTCTTTTTTGTGATAGATTGTTAATATTGTTGGTTGTTGTTGGATTTTTGGTTGTTTGTTGCTTGTAACAGGTACTTTGTAGTTTGTGGTGGTTTTGGGTGGTCTTGTGAACGGAGGTTTGTTCACGTTGGTGGTAGTATTGAATTTGGGTGTTTTTTGTGATTCATTGTGTTGGTTGAGCTTAAAACTATGGATTTGTTGAGGAGAGTTAAGAGTAGCAAGAGAAGTTCAAACCAATCCCCTGGCCAATCCTCTCGTGGTCAACCTTCAAACATCGAACCCCCTCAAAACCAAACTACTCAAGATGATGCCCCACCTCCTCCTTTACCCGCTCTCAAATTTCATAACCGGGCTAAACACACCCCTATCTATAATAAAATGAAATCCCGGAAATTTAGACCGTTTCGCAACTATTTTCCCGAGGATATGGAAAAATTGGGTATTGATGCCGATCTTAACATTTTGCTCCGTAATCTTGGTTTGGATGAGTTTGTAAAGTCATCCCCCCCGAACTTATTTGGAACCATGCACTGAATTTTTCTCCACCTTTGAGTTTAATATGACGGGGGATACCAACTATATCATCTCTTTTCAACTTTTTAATTCCAAGCATACCATGAACCTTGCGGAATTCAACAAAGCCCTTGGTTTCAACCCCAATACCGACATCTTTGAGCCCTTGGTTGCCCTTCACAAGACCGAATACAATGAGGTTGCTTGGTGGAGAGCCATATCTAGGAACAAGTCGTTTGACTCTAAGGAATCGCTTGCTAGCGAGATCATTCACCCGGCTCTTCGTATTCTCCATCGGATTCTTAGGTATACAATGTTTAGTAAACAAGATCTTGGGAAGCTTTCGAGGGAGGATATCTTGGTGCTTTGGATGGCTACAAGGCCGGATTTGGGGCTAAGGTTGAATTTTGGGTATCTTTTCATGAATTATTGTAAGTTGATCGCCAGTGGGAAGAAAACGGGTGACATTCATTGTGGTGGTATGATTACTAGATTGGTGCATTATTTCAAGCAAGAGCGTTTCTTGAGGTCTTGCACTCCGATTAGAAAGAGTGAAGACATGTATTTGGATATGAAGCAACTTAACACCTTGCGCTTCATTTCTAAGACTAAGGAAAACGATGGGTACTCTTGGCTAGTGCGAAATGTGCACCATTGTATGCTCCCAAACCCAGCTGCCACCTCAATCACTCGAGAGGCTAGGATTGTTTGGAGGATTCCCGAGGATGACGGGAGGGTTGAGAATGTTATAGAGGAGGATAATGGTGATGAGGATGATGATGAGCATGATGGTGAAGGTGGAGAAGGTGAAGATGAAGAAGATGAAGAAGAGCAACAACAACAACAACCGCAACAAAGAGGAAGAAGAAGACAACAACATCACCAACAAGACAACTGGGGAGATGCATATCTCCGTGAGATGGAGGCTATGCGTGAGCATATGGAGCGCATGCAATTGAGCATGCAAGGTATGTATTCGAACCATCAAACTTTGTCTTTTCAAACTAGCGCCCTATATGACGCTAGTGTGCGTAGGGGGGAGGTCACTCCTCCGGTGAACTACCCTTATGTGCCGCCCCAACAAGGGCCGGTGCCATCTAGGGGTGGTAACAACCTCCCCACGTACCCATATTGGCCCGGGGTTGTGAACCCCGATGAGCCAAGGCGTGGCTTCCTAGATGAGTCCGGTCATTATGACTACCGGGTCTCGGGGGGGGGGGGGGAGTGATTATCGGGGTGACCCCGACTACTACTATGTTCACCCCACTCACCCCGAGCTCTGTATGCAACCGGAGCCTTTTGACCAATTATCCACATCTCAACTTGACCTTTTTAAGGGTCGCTATGGGTTCCCTCCCGGTTATACTGGAGGTTGGGATGCGAGTGATGGTGGTGCCGGCCCTAGTGGCCAATAGTTTCCCCCTAGGTTGTTTGATTCCCTTTTTGTTTCCTCCCTTTTAGCTTTGCATGTTTTTAAGCATCGCGGTCGATGCCTTTATTTTGTACGGTGGGAATCAAATAGGATGTTTTAGGGTAGGTTTTTGGGGAGGCACCTCAGACTCTTGGGGATGTGTTTGAAAGGGCTTTAATGGATTTCTTTTGCTTCGCTCTTGGTAGTCTCGTTGGTATGTTGTCTATCTTGTTGTTTTAGTTTTTGATGATGATGTTTTGTGGTCCCTTCTATTGATGATGATGATGATGGTTTCTCTGGTTCTTTGTACATAGTTTTCGCGTAATTTTACTTTTGTTTGGAAGTTACTAACAATTTCATTTTGTATATAGTCCTTTTCCTTTCTTTTTCTCACCTTGCTCATAGCCACTGCTTTGGTCTTCGAAGTTTCTTAGAGGAGGTCGTTCTTGCTCCTCTATTATTGCAGCATAGCTTGGACGCTTGGTGAGGCCTTTCTTGTTTTATCTCTTTACTTTTCTTCCTTTACTTTTCTTGGTTGCTTAGATTAGGATTAGTTTTAGGAGAGTTGAACGGTTCGAGGATGTATGATTATAACACCTAGTGTGTTTGGGGTCTTTGGCGATGTGGCCATTTGACCGCTTGTTTGTCGATTGGGTAATACGTGTTATGATTGCATCTTTATCCTTTTCTGGTTCTCCTACTTTTCCTTTATCTTGGTTTTCCATATTTTCTTTTCTTTTCTTTTCTTTTCTTTTCTCTTCTTTTTGTTCTTGGTTTTTTACATAGCTTTTTGAGGCTTTATTTTTCACTCTTTCATTCTTTTTTGACTTGGATTTGTAAACAATGGACTCTTTCTTTTGGATAATAACCTTACTAGGTGGTCATGGTATGCACGGTTTGAGAATATGTTTGGTTGATTCTAGTATAAAGCATGCTAGGGTAGTTGTCTAGAACTAGGGGGATCATGAAGCCGGATTCTACTTGTTTGTGGCATGTTGATAGTTGCTCCCTATCTTCGATTTGACAACCTTAGTTAGTTTTTGCTAAAACCATGTGAGATTCATCCTTTTTCAAGCATTCATCATATTCTTGCATGAGTGGCATGGATCCTTGACTTTCGCAAACTTAATCTTGAATCTTAACGTAAGATTCCTAAGACCGAGACCGAACCACCTAGGGAGGACAAAGGCATCTTTTCGGGGAGGTATTTTTCCTTTTTCTAGGATAGTTTCCTTATTTTTACTTTTGGGTTCAGGATACATTTGCCTACTTGCTAGCCCTTTGAACTTTTTTCCCTTCTTTTCAAACCACATATTTAGAATTCTTGAGCCTTTTGTTTCATTTTCCTTTTCACTTGGTTTTTGTGAAGCAATGGTCAATGTTGGAAGATTGTGGTGTATAAGTTTGGATTTTGGTTCGAATTGGTGAACAAGGTTGAGTTGTTTATATTTGGAAATTATGGCAAATGATTAAGTAAAAGCCATCCCAAATAAAAAGTAAGAGAAAAATTCCCAAAAAAAAAAAAAAACAACATAAAAATTCAAGTGTCTTTCTCCCTTTTATGCATTGAGGACAATGCTCCTTTTAGCTTGGGGGGAAAGCGTTGGCGCTTTTTGTTCTTATGATTGTAGGTTGTTGCTTTGAATAAGCTTGAGGGTGTTAATATGTTTTTGTTTGGTGATTACTCGATTTTGGTGTTAAGATTTGGCCAATCTTTGCTTCACAATTTAGGTTAACCACCAAATTTTAAATTTAGCCTACCTTAACCCTTTTTGCCTTACGTTACAACCTTTGGGAAGACCATTTGACCTAGGGATTGAGTCATTCATCGGTGGAGGGAATCATGGGTTATAGCCAAAGGAAAGGGGATGCGAAGTCAAGATGTCGAGTAAGCCAAAAATTCGATCTTTTTCTGGTTCCTTCGTGGAATCTATGAGACGCTCACTAAGGGGAGATATGAGATTAGTAGGGGGAACGCGGTAAGATCGTTTGGGATGAAAGTGGAGTGTGACAACTAGTTCCTATGCTTATCATATTTATGTTTCAATCAACCTTAGGTATCTTATAACGTGCATACCATTACTTACCTTAGAAAGGTTGTTATTCATTTGAACTATAGTCACTTTGTAAAGTCCATTTCACAAAGATTTTTATTTGTATTTTATTTTTCATTATTTGCTCTTTATTCTTGTATTTTGCCTCATTTTTCCTTCTTTTGTTTGAAAATAAGAGTTATAGGTTATCTCTAGGAAACCTTTACGAGAGCATCACTCGTCCTCTAGAGCGATCTAGGGGTTTAAATGGCTTGTCTTTTGTTGCTAAAATTGACCGTGATTCCTACGAAAGTGAGTTAGTGTATATTCTCATCTCTTTCTTTTTCTTTTCTTATTTTGAATAAGCCCTTCTTTTTCCTTTTTAGCCTTTGTTTTGCTCAGGACGAGCAAAAGTCTAGCTTGGGGGAATTTGATGAGTGTCATTTATGGCACTCATAGGGTAGTCTTTTAGGATGATTTCATATTCCTTTTTATGCTTTCTTATCTTATTTTTGGTTCTTTTTCCTTTAATCCCTTTCTTTCTTTCTTTCCTTGTGTTTTTCGTGTTTTCCTCATGTTTCCCTTTTATTTGGTTCTTTTTCCCTTTTATTCCTTTTCGTTGTTTGTTTTTGTAGGTACATAGGATTTGTCTCTGCAAGGGAATAAAGATGGGCTATATTGACTAAGCAAGGAGGAAATAATCGGCTCGGAGAGGGCTCAGAGAGGGCATGAAGAGGGCATCAAGCCCTGCCAGTCTGCCGCGGGCGCGGGCTCTTATGCACCAAATTGGCAAATTTTGACCAAGAACTCTCCGCGGTTTGGCCGCGGGCGGGGGTAGTTTGGAGAGCCCGCTCGTACCAGAGAGACCGCGACCCTCTGATCACCCTTTGGGAACAGAGGATTTGCCGCGGGCGCGGGTCTTCTCGCGGGTGTTGCCCAGAAAGCCCGCGGAGTTTTTAATGGGTTCCGTACCCATTTTTCCGCGGGCGCGGGGATTATTGGAGAGGGCGCAGGAATCCCGTTTTTCTTCTTTGCCTATAAATACACTTGTAATTCCTTTTTGAAGATAACTTTTATATAATTTTCATTAGCTTAATTTTAGAGAGAGAAGTTAGAGAGAAGTTCTTAGTATTGGATTTGTATTTCAACATTGGATCAATTGTGCTTGGATTTCTTCATTTTCAATCATCAATGTTAGTAAGATTTTCTTCTTCTAGTTCATCTCTTACTTGATTGATTGAGTTTCATCTTTGATTGTTTGTATTGCTTGGATTTGATTTGGATATTGTAGTTGATATTGCTTTCTCTTGATTTGATTTAGAATGATGATCAATGCTAATTCTAGTGATTTGTTCTTGAGTTACACCATGATTAGTGAGTAGATTAGTTGCTAGGGAGAAGGGGAAGCATGCTTGATTGATAATTTGTGCTAGTTGATGATCTTTGATTGATTGAATTGTTGCAATAAAATTAGTTGACATAGTTTTGCATGTGATTAATTAGATTAGGAATGATCAACCTATAAGATTAATCTAGATTGCATTGCATTTCTTAATGACATGACCCATCAATTTGAGAATTGCTTTAATTGATTGAGTTTGATTGTGAATTTCCTTGATTAGCCATTCATAGTGACCCCTAGTTTGGCCTCTAGGAGATAGCTCTTGAACTCTCTTGATTGCTACTACTGTTTGTCCTTTGCAATGCTTGAATCAAACGAAGAAATTGTCGATTAGCACGGTTATTTAATTAGCATGTGAAACCAATATCCCTAGCATTTAGCTTTTTGAATTACTTGATTAGTCTAATTTTGCTATCATAACACTAATCATTTTCTCACTTCAATCTCTGAAGTAGCTTGATTTAGGCTAAAGATAACACCAACTAACTCCTTTAGGTTCGACCCTATACTTACCTATACTTGTTTTAGGTTGGTTTAGGATTTTATAAATAGTGTTTGATTTTGGGATAGGAAATTAACAACTAGTTTATTCCTCTATCAAAATGAAATTGTTAGATATTCACCTGTGACATTTCAAGCCAATTGTCTTCAATTTAGGGCATCCAACATCAGCATTCAGTTTTCACAGCCCTAACCAAAGCTTCTCCAATTTCCACCACCCAACAAACCACCACCCACCGGAGTTCCTTTGATTACCCCTACTGCTGGCAGCCTCCAATTTCCGGCACACACAGTCCCAACAACCCCAACACCGGCAATGGACAAAGTGAGAAAGAGAGGACCAGCGAAGATCAATCCAAGCTGAGATTGCGCTTCAATGGGGAACAGGGAGAAAGAGACGAAAAGGCGAGAGAAGGGACGGCGAATGTCGACGGAGAAGGCACCGGAGAAGAGATTGCGCTTCAACGGGGAACAGATCGGAGCTTAGATTGCGCTTCAATGACGAAAAGTGAATGAGGGACGCGCGAAATGAATTGAAAAAAGGGAATTGGAAATAATTAGGGTTAGCTAAATTTGAATTCGTGTAAAAAAAAAAAATCAATCGAACTTTTACTCGTAACGGATATTTTATGTCCGTTACAAATAAGTAGGTCAATCACGTTTTGACTTTACTATTTGTAACGGACCGAAAATGTCCGTTACGAATAATTTAGTATTTGTAATGGGCAGTAAGGTGTCCGTTACAAATAAATATTTATTCGTAATGGACAAAAATATGCCCGTTACGAATAAGTATTTATTTGTAACGGACACCTTACCGAAAATATGCTCGTTACTAATACTACTTTTTTACGCAGATGAATAATTTTTTGTAACAAACCTTAATTTCGCCCGTTACGAATGATGTTATTGTAACGGGCAACAACATGCCCGTTACGATTAAGCCGTTTCAAATAGACTTTTTTCCACTAGTGCTTGTTGGCGACTCTTTTACTCTAGCTTCCTTCCCTTTGGACCCACCACGCTTAAGTGTATGATCACAATGAGGCTCAAGTGTGGGATGCTTGAAATATTCCCTACAGAAACTAAATGAAAAATATGAAAGTGAAAAAGCCTTAAAACAACCAGCAAGGCATAGCATTGATATGGGGTCATATTCTAATTTGGAGTTATATGAAGATCCAAATAATCTTATTGATAAAAGAAAGGTAATTGGATATAAAACCAAAACCGTGAGTAAACCAGTATATGAAGATGAAGTTAATATGCAAATGGAATCTTGTAATGAAATATCTAGTACTAATCATAATAGCATTTATATTCCAATTGATATATGCATTGAGGATTATAATAAATATAAATTATGTGCATATATTGATAGTGATTGTTTTACATGTTTTGAAAACAGGTCATTATTTCCAGAATTCTTGTAGAAAAGGCTAAAAATCCTATGCAAGTTAGAATTGCTAATAATAGTGTCTTGATGCATATGGAGATAATCGAAGAATTACGTGTAGAAATTGGAGGAGTTCAATGTGTTATTCCTATTTTATGGGCAACTGATCAACCTGGTATATGATAATAAGAAATAATTTTCAAATATTATACTCTCCATGCACTCAAACCATTGATCAAATAATCTTTACTATTAATGGTCATTCTATTCCTATATAGAAAATAACAAGGACTTATACTCCTCAAACTATGGAATTTACGCGCAGCCAGCGTGGTGATAGGGTTACTCCTACACAATGAGAGGTTGCACTAATAATTTCTTAGTGTGATTCATCATTAATAGATCAGATAAATAAGCAGCAAGAAAAATTATGTGAAAAATTATATTCAACAAATCCTTTAGAACATTGGGAAAAGGATAAGACATTTGATAAGATAACTCTAACAAATCCTAATAAGATTATTAGAGTAAGACAAATGGTCTATACCTACCAAGATATACAAGAATTTGATGAACAAATAAAAGAACTATTGAATAAAAAGCTAATTAGGAATAGCAAGAGTCCTCATAATAGTCCAACATTTATGGTAAGAAATCATGCAGAAGAAAAAAGAGGTAAAACTAGAATGGTCATTAATTATAAACAACTAAATGAAAATAATGGCTATTACATTCCTAATAAAACTGTGTTATTTAATACTTCCTCTGTTTCTATTTAGTTGACGCGTTTGATTTAGGCACATATATGAAGGAGATGAGAGAGAGTTAGAGGGAATAGAGGGAATGAAAAAACAAGTGGAGTAGCTTGTAAATGCAAGGTAAAAAATTTACCCAAAAAGGAAACGTGTCAACTAAAAAAAATTCCTAAAAAGGAATACGTGTTAACTAAAAAGAAATAAAGGTAGTAGAATACAAAGAGCCACATGGTTTTCTAAGATGGATTGTAAGAGTGGTTATTGGCAAATCAAAATGGAAGAAGAGAGTATTCCATTAACTGCATTTAGTGCTCCTCTAGGGCACTATGAATGGTTAGTAATGCCTTTTGGATTAAAAAATGCTCCACAAATATTTCAGAGAAGAATGGATAATATTTTTAGAGAACTTAATCATTGTTGTTTGGTCTATATAGATGTGTAGGGAATATTTCAAGCATTATCCCAAACTTGAACCCCACTGTGATCATACACTTAAGCATGGTGGCGTCCAAAGGGAAGGAAGCTAGAACAAAAGAGTCGTACTGAGTCGGTTTGATTGATTTATTAGCCTGTAATTAGTCAAGTTAATTAATTAATTAATTAAACAAAGTCCTTTAGTCATTAATTAGTTTATTTAGACTTAATCACAAGTTAAACAAACGGTTAGTGTAAACACACATAGGTTATGCAAAAGCAAAGAATGCACAAGTAGTCAAGTATGCACAATATGATGCAATGAGTTTACACCCTAACCATGGCTCTAGTTCTCTAAAGTTCAAGGATATAGGTTAGTCAAAGAGGGTCTATGCTTATAAGTCCGTATTCATCACGCGAAAGCCTTACCTTTGGAAGGGTTGGTGCATATGGATGGGACCCCGCAAGTTAAACTTGCTTCCACGGTTTGGTGGATTCACAAACTCGGATGTACCCGTCGTTACCAGGAGCGTTCGATTGGGTAGATGAAGCGTGAACCCCCAGAGGTTTATGGCCATATAAAGAACACATATGGGTTTCAGAAAAGAGAGAAAAACTCAATCAAGAAGTAGAATCGAACTAATAGTTCTAGAACCAGTAAAAACAAGAAGGAAGAGTTCTGGCTCAGTATTGGAAGAACACGGCGCAAGACAACAGAGTCTGTCACTGGAAAATAACTCCTTCACGAGACGACAAGGTTGTCACCAGGCGACGAGGCTATTTCTCAGCGCTAGTTCCTACACGTCTCAGCATCTTTCTATGTTCTTAGAATTTTCCAGTTTTTGCAGTATTATTTCGATTCTAGTTGTGAAAGATATTTCTCAAATTTCCTACGTGTAAAATCCTATGTTTTAAACTCATTACAGATGATCTTTCCAATGAGAACCTTTTTTATGCATATGACAATAATGTCAATCAAAATTACGCACATGAAATACTTAGAAATTTTCGAGTCTCATCCACTCATTCTAAATCATTACCAGAATAAATTTCAGGAATTAAAATAGAAATCCTCCCCAACGGAGTCGCCAAAAATTGTAGGGAATATTTCAAGCATTATCCTAAACTTGAACCCCACTGTGATCATACACTTAACTATGGTGGCGTCCAAAGGGAAGGAAGCTAGAGCAAAAGAGTCGGCAACAAGTTTTAGGAACTTGTAAATCGTTCACAGGGTAAAGGTTTCACCCCTTAACGATCCAAGAGATCGTGAACTCCAATAGGTCTGGAACCATGATTGGTGTTCAGGGATGAGGGTACGAATCCAATCTAAAAGAGAAAGAACTCACCCTAAAAATAGGCCTCTACTTTATTCTTCTCGTATTCATGTACGCATTCTGACTAACATGCAATCATTAGGTTAACCCTTAACCTGTTTAATCTATGTTGGTTGAATATTAATGCTCAAATAAATCTATTATTGGCGATCACTTGAATTAAAATCAAATTAACCCTAAACAAGATTATTAATTATCTATTCAGCGTGATTACAAGTACAAATTCCCTTTAAACATGCATAAAAAGTGTGATCAAGCAATAACAATAAATCAAGCAACATAATCATAATCATAACAATAATAATCATAATTGAAATTACAATCATAATTAAAATAATCATGTTAAAGCATAATATTAATAGCAAGATCCTAGGCATGATACTAACAAGATTAATAACAAACCGTAGCATGTCACTAAACATCAAAGAATCAAAGCTTTCGCCCTAACATGATACTAACATGATATTAGGAAAGAAAATAAGAAGCATCATAGAAATCATAATTAATATTAGAAACTTAATTAACCCTAAACATGATACTAGAAAGCAATAAAACATCCTAACATGATACTAGGAATCAAAAATAACAATCTAAGCATGATTTCTATATCATAAGATCAATAAAGAAATTAAATTACTTACTTCGAGGCCTCGTATCTCTTTCTAATAACAAAATACACACGTTAGTAACTTCAAGGAAAATAATAAAATTAAAAAATTAAATTAAATAATTGAAATAAAGATTTGGGACCAAACCCTCAGAAATATCAAACCTTTCACGTCTAGGGCAAGGCAACTTTGAACTTGGCTAGGTGTGTCTAGTGCTAATGAGTGCGGAATTGTGTTTGTAAAAGGTTAGGCTAGAAAGAGGGAGAGAGAATAAACTTTAGCATAGAGAGAAAAGAATTAGAGAGTTCTGGTTATTGAAAAACGGAGGTCAAAGGACCCTATTTATAAGAAAATAGTCCGGAATTGATAGAAAAGAGTTAGAGTTCGAAAAGGAATAAAACTACACCTTGTCGCCAACGACAGAGCTCGTCGCCAGGTGACGAATTTGGCGCCAGGCTCTGCACTACAGCGCCAAGCAATGAACCTGTCATCAGGCGATGCAAGAGGTTTTCAACGCTTTTTCCACACGGAATCCACTTCTCGATAAAATTGAGTCGTAAAATCCGTACGAAGGCTAAAATCGTATTTTCAAATAAAACACTTATTTTATTCTATGTAAAACTCATATACATAATTATCAATCCTAATCCTACTAGAATAAAAAAGAACCTTCTAGATAAATTTAGAAGACTATCATCAATCCCAATAGCTTTAGGAATGATAATTAATAGTAGGCCACTAGGCCCTCCTCTAGATCATTGGGCCGCATATAAGAACCAAACCGGGCCTGGAGTATGTTGACCATAACTTCCTCATTATTCATCGGAATTGGGTTTATAATATATCGTTGGAAAGCTCTTTTTGAGCTCCATCCAACTACTCTATTATTGGACCCTTATCATGGACCAAATTGAACTGGACTGGATATTTTCATAAAATAGAGCAGGTTTTCAAAAACAAAAAGAAAGTTTTTTTTTTATAAAAACTAACCGCAACACTAGACTTTTCACACTTTCACTTCATTCGATTATGATTTGACGCAAAAGATATTCATCAATGGGTTTGGTTTCGGGGAGAAACAAATGGGTGTCTACATAAAAGTCGAGTAGCGATAGGGACGGAGAATGATTCCGAGCGTTCTGCGATCCTAAATCATTCTTGTAACGCCGATACCTGCAAACTAGCATTAGTTAAACAAATAAAAGAGTTAAGAAACGCGTATCTTGCACCGTTGAGTACACGTCTCTAGGGGTAACCGATTTACTGCATTTGTTGTGACGACCTCCTCAAGCTAGGGGATACTGCCCGAAGACCGCTCTGCTTGTAGCTGCCTCTAATTTCTGCTGTGATAGTATTTCGAAAGCTACGAAACACCATCGAAGATAACTCTGCTTGTAGTCATCCTCTGCCGTTTGTGACCATCTTCCATATCTTAGGGAACACGATCGAAGATAACTTTGCTTGTAGCCATCTCCAGTTTTTTGATAATCCTCCACATCCTAGGGAACATCGTCGAAGATAACTCTGCTTGTAGTCATCTTTAGTTTTTTTACAATCCCCCACATCCTAGGGAACATCGTCGAAGACCATTCTGCTTGTAACGATCCTCAGTTTTGTGACAACTCTCCACATCCTAGGGAACGTCATCGAAGACCATTCTTCTTGTTATGATCTTCAGTTCTTTTGTGATAATATTCCAAATAAAATTATCGAAGACCACTGCTTGTTGATCCTTATGACAAGAGGAAAACTAGGTCGTCATCTAAATTTATAAACACTTAACAAACCTTATACAAGTATGCGGTAAGTCAAGGGTCGAACCCAAAGGAATGAGTAGGAACTATGATATAGTCTATTGTCAAGCTAAATCGAAGAATATCAATGATTGAGGTTGGTAACAAAAGTATCAAGAATCAAGACAAATCAAGGAATTCAATCAATATGCTAAACACTAGGGATATAGGTTCCACATGCAAGCTCAATGATTATGCTAATTGATATATCACTCAATTGATTCAAACATTACAAGGGACAAACAATAGTTGTAATCAAAGGAATTCAAAGGTTATTTCCTATAAACCAAACTAGGGTTCACTATGAATGGCTAAAAAGGAGAATCACAATCAAATTCAATAAATTAAAGCAATTCTCAAATCAAGGGTTCATGTCATTGAAATTTGCAATGCAATCTAGATTAATCTTATAGGTTGATCACTCCTAGTCCAATTAATCACATGCACAAATATGTCAACCAATTTAATTGCAACAATTCAATCAACCAATGATCATCAACTAGCAAAAATCATCAATCAAGCATGCTTCCCCTTTTCCCTAGCAACTAATCTACTCACTAATCATGATGAAATTGAAAGATAAAACAAATTCAATCACAAACATATTCATTTCAAGCTAAATCAAAATGAAATCAATCAATCAAAAAATTCTCAAAACTAAATCAAAATCCAAATCAAACATTCAAACATTAAAGAAAATGGCAATTGAAGTAAATTCAAAGGAAAGAAATCTCACAAACTTTCATTGATATGAAGAAGAAATCCAAACTTGATTGAAGAAATGTTGTAATACAAATCAAATCCAAGAATTACAATCTTTACTTTCTCCCTAACTTCTCTCTAGTTTCTCTCTCTAAAAACTAAGAAAATGAAATATTATCTAAAAGTTAGCCTTCAAAAGGATTTACAAGAGTATTTATATACAACGAAGAAAAACTGATCGGTCGCGCCCTCTCCAAGAATATCCCGCGGGCGCGGAGAAATGGGTACGGACCCCATAACTAACTCCGCGGGCAATCTAGGCAAGACCCGCGCTCGCGGGTATTGTAGCCCGCACCCGCAATGAAGACACCCGCGCCCGCGGCTAAGGGTGCAGTAGATACCCTGTTCTAAGCGAAGACAGGGGGCCGAGGTCTCTCCAAAGGGAGCGGTCTCTCTAGATTCTCCACGCCCGCGGCTAGACCGCGGCCAGGGCGCGGAGAGTTCCTGCCGTAAATCATCAACTTGATGCACTTTATCCGTGCCCGCGGCCCTCACGACCCGCACCTGAGGCAATGAGTAGATGTACAACGCCCTCTTCGTGTCCTTTCCAAGGAGCTTGATTCTTCTCAGCTTAGCTCTTTTTGCTCTTCTTGTTTCCTTTTCAAAGCCAACTCCTTAAGCACCTACAAAAATAACCAAAGAGAGAAAATAGAAGAGAAAAAGAACAATATAAAAGGGAAACACAAAGAAAACCACATGAAGGAAAGTAAAACACAAAGAAAGAAAAAATAGAGAAACTAAAGGAGAAAAGACCAAAATGATAAAAGAAAACCATGAAAAATAGGGTGAAAACATCATAAAAGACTACCCTATGAGTGCCATAAATGACACTCATCAAATTCCCCCAAGCTAGACTTTGGCTCATCCCGAGCAAAAAAAAAAGCTAAAAAAGAATAAGGAGGGCTTATTTAGAAAAGAGAAAAAGAGAAAAAGAATATAGACTAAGACTCACTAACGTAGGAATCACTGTTGTTTTTAGCTACAACAAGCCCTTTAAACCCTAAAGTCACCTAGGAGGACGAGTGAGGTCTCGTAAGGGTTTCCTAAGAGCTTAACCCACAACTCTTTGAATTATAACGAGGCAAAATCATTTAAAAAGAAAAGAAGGTAAAACAAAAATTCAAAAAATAGCTCTTGATAAGGACTTTCACAAACGATCAAATGCAAATGAATGAACACTTTTCTATATGAAATAGGTATGCATGCTTCAAGATATTCACGGTTGATTGAAACATAAAGTATGCTAAGCGTAGAGAACTAATGAGGCGCAATCCACTTTCATCCCAACCAATCTAGCCGCGTTCTCCCTATGGCTTCAAATCTTCCCTTAGTAAGCGTCTCTATGGTTCCTCGAAGGAACCGGAAAAGAGTAAAATTTGAGGGTTTCTCGACATCTTGACCTTGCATCCCTTTTCCTTATGCTTTAACTCATAATGCCCTCCCTCGGTATATGACTCAACCACTAGATCGAAAGGACTTTCCCAAAGGTTGTAACATAAGGGAAAAAGGTTAGGGGTAGGCTAAAATTTTAAAATTTGGTGGTATCCTTTAAAGTGAGGCAAAGAATGGGCCCTTTCTTAGAATCACAATCAAGTAGTCACCAAACAAAAACAAGCTAACACCCCTAAGCTTATTCAAATTAAAGCTATATCCACAAGAATATATACAAAAAGCGTAAACGCTTCTCCCCCAAGCTAAAAGGAAGCATTGTCCTCAATGCTTGAAAAGGGAAAAGAAATTACATCAAAATATTTTTGAATTTTCTCATTTTCACTTCTTTTTTCTTTTTATTTTCATACCTTTCAAAGCAATTGTCCATGCCTCTTTTACTTAGGACAGCTTTTACAATTTTGCATTTATTATGTCCTTGCCTCTTTTTTTTTTACTTTGGACGACTTTTCCTTTATTCACTTGCCATTATTCACAATATATACAAAAAGACAAGCTTGCTTACAAATAGATCCAATATCCAACTTTATACACCACAAACTCCAAAAATAAGACCAATTGCTTCACAAAAACAAAAAATGGAACAAAAAGAAACAAAAGGCTCAAAATTCTACAGATGTGGCTTGAAAAGAAGGGAAAAGGCTCAAATGGTTAGCAAGAAGGAAAATGTAAACCCAATGAACTAAAAAGAAAGAAAATCCTAAAAATGAAAAATTACCACCCCGAAAAGTTGCCTTTGTCCTTCCTAGTTGGCTCGGTCTCGTGTTTGAGAATTATGAGTCAAGATTCAAGATTAGGTATGAAAAGGTCAAGGATCCATGCCGCACAATTAAAACATGACGAAGGCTTGAAAAAGAAAAATCCTCACACGGTTGTAGCAAAAACTTACTTAAGGTGTCAAATTCACCAAAGGAAGCAACTCTGTCTTACCACAAACAAAAAGAATCTGGCTTCAAGGCCCCAAAAGGTCTAAACCGCTACATTAGCATACCCTATCCTAGAGTCAACTACAAATACTCTCAAAGCATGCACACCAATAAAACATAGGAAAGCATACATTCAAAGACAAAATTCCGAATTGTAGATGTCCAAAGATAAGAGCTAAACAAGCAAAAAGAAAAAAATAGCCTAAAAAATGTTTTATTTTTATTTGAAATAAAGAAAAGAACTTAAAATCAAAATAATGAGAGAAAAGCACAAGAATGAAAGCAATCACAAGTAATACCCAATCGTCAAACAAGCGGTCATTCGACAACAACGCCAATGACCCCAAACACGCTAGGTATTACAAGGCAAACATCCTCGAACCATTCAAATCATTCCTAAAGCTAATCCTAATCTAATCAACCCAGAAAGAAAGAGAAGAGAAATAGAAAGATCTCAGCGGGCGCCAAAGCTATGCTACAAAAATCAAGGTGAAAGAGCACCTTACGAATCGTCAAAATCCAAAGCATAAGAAATAGAGCAAGGAGAGAGATAAAGAACTATATACAAAGAAAATTGTTAGTAACTTCAAAACAAAATAAAAGAAGAAAAGAAAGAAAATAAAATAATGAAAATAAAGAAAAAGCAAGTAGTAATAGCAACAGGAATAGAAACCAAAGAGTATAGGGAGCAGAATCATCAGACTAAAACAGTAACAGGAAACAAGATGTCAGATAATCATCATCAAGAATCATCATAATAAAGATACAGAGAAATGCAGTAGACAACGATCAGTAAAACAAGCAACAAAACCAATATCTGGCAGAGAAATCAACAGAAGCACAATATCATCATCATAAACCAAAGGACACAGAGATCAATACCGGAAGTATACAAGACTAGGAATGAACTACAAAAGCAAGGGGGGAAACGACGAAGCACAACAACAAACGGCATAGAACACCCCCAAGCTTAAAATAGGCTACCCCCTAACTCTAGACCTAAAGACATATAGGCAATAGAGAAACATCATATAAAGCATATAAGAAGGGGGAGTAACCATGGTAGTATCACTTCGCACTATGGTAAGGGGTAGAATGAGAACTCCCCTCACCGGTCTCCATCATATGACAAGAGCTAGCCATCTCGCTCACCTCCATGGGGGCCTTACCCCTTAACCGACTTTCTCTCCTAATTCTATCAACCTCAAAATAATGAGACCAATCATCTAAGACCGGCTCACCCGACCTACCCCACCTACTAAAAGTCTTGGGGTTCGGAAAAGGCGAAAGATTAGTTGGATCATATGCATAATCATAACCACCGGGCCGCCTATAGTCGTAAGTGCCCGGGGTAGTGCCTATGATAGAGCTAGGGTGAACATGAGGGCCCTTCCAATAAGGGTAACAAGGTTTAGGACCCACAGTTGGATCAAAAGGCTCCCATTGAGGGACAGGTCCTTGTTGGACCGGGAGATACATGTAATTCACAAAAGGCTCGATCTCCCCCCTCCGAACATGCAAATCATACAATTGATACATATGATAGTCATAACCAGGATAAGGGTGTTGCATAGAAGGCATGCAGTATAACACGTTAGCAATAGAATCAAGCTTGGCATGAATGGTTGACATATCAAAAGTAGGAGTGGGAGAGGGGGAAAGAATAGGTGTACCTCCCGGTTCAACCGGGGGAAGAGAATGAGCATTCGATAAGTAGGCATTGGTTGAGTGACCTCTTGTAAGATTTGTCTTTCGTCGGATAGAAGGATTAATATCTCGCACCGGGGACCTCCAAGACAAGGAATCTCTCTCCTTAGGTCGGGTAGTTGCCTCCTTGCATGAAATGAGGAACCATTCCTTAAACCGAGAAACTTTCTAAATGAAAATATCATCCTTCCTAATTGGATCGAGAAAATTTTGATTCACAATGGCGGAGATGTTGAGGAAATGAGAGGGAGATTTTTCTCGGGGATCGATAATCGGGGGAAGCTCATCTAATAAAGTCTTGTAGTTGTCATTAATGCAAAGAGCTAGGATAGGATTCATCCCTCTCAATTGGATGCACCCCAATATAAAAATTCCATCATAGATCTACAAGAATCGAGTGATCAGATGCTCCGTGAAATCCACCGTCTCAATCTCAAAGTCGTTTTGGTTGGCTATCCACAACCAACAAAGCTCCTCTTGGGAGATAGCTCCCAAAGAGTTCTTGGAGCAAAGAGCGTACGTGAGGATACAATTGAAATACCGCATAGCCGGATGAATCATGGAAGCGGACTTAGAAGTTTGAGGGTCATACTTTCCTTCCTCTGAGATACTCCTCCACCAACGTTGCTCATCATATCCATGATCCCTCGCCATTCTACTATGTGCCGGATAGATACAATGATCCGCATCCTCGGCCCAAGAAACTTGAAATATGAACATAGTTGAGCATCCGTCAATGTGTGATCATTGTTGAAGAGTTGGAAAGTCAAAATCCTTGAGGAATTTTCACCCGGTTCTTGGATAATTTCAAGAGAAGAAAGGAATTCATAAGTTACCCTAGCATAAGTAGGGGCACTCAAATAAAAAAACTCTAAAAGATCAAGGCCCTCTACAAGAAGGCGAACATCCTCATCAATCCCTAGAAACTTGGTAGTTTCTTGATCGTAGAATCTCGTTGGTCTAAGCTTTCTCTTGGATAGACACTTGAAACAATCCCAATGTTATTCTTTGGAAAATTCAATGCCATATGTTTCTTCAACCTCGGGTGGAGGTGGAATAACATGCCTAGGCTTGCTTGAACTTGATCTAGCTCGCTTCTTTTGACGGAGTGGGGCCATCTACAAGAAAGAAAACAAATCATGATCAAGACTTAACATCTGTCATATTTCAAGAATAATCATAAGTAACTGCTCAAGAATCAAGCACAAATGAAATTATCTCACAATAAAAGCAAGAGATGGCTACAAATTAACAATGCCATTAATATAAAATCATGAATTTGAAGCAAGTAAGCATGGATTAAAGGCAACATTGAACATAAGAGACCAAATCATGAGTCAAATTGAGCAAAATAATCTCAAGCATTGAATTATCAAAGATATAAAACCATCATAAAGAATACCCATAAGAGAGAAAATAGCCAACAATGGTTATTCAAGAATTCAATCAAATTATACACATTTATCATGAATAAGATTCAATTCAACACTTAATGACATCATTCAACACAAATTTTAAGTTAAAAGAACTAACCATGGAGTTCCACCATGAAAGCAAAACAAGGGTTTCAAGCTTGAACAATGAGGAAGAAGATGACTAGAAAATAAGAAATATACCTCAATGAAGCCTTGAAATACTTGTAAAATGCCCAAATGAAGATTTAAGAACAAATAGAACTCCCAAAGACAAGCTCCAAACCTCAACACAAAACTTCAAAAATTCAAAAAAGCCCTAATTTTTTATTGAATTTGGGTTAGAAAATCTGAAAATTTTGGGTTTTAAATTTGAAAACTTGATGTGTTAATTGTAATTGATGTTGAAATGATAGCAAAAAAGGTGAAATAGGTTTGATTTTGCAAGAGAGGGTATAGGGTTTTAGGAGGGAAAGATGAGAGAAATAAAAGAGGAGGGTGCATTTTGGGGTTATAAGGGCTGGAGGCTGGTGCGTGTGCTCAAGCCCATGGAGTGCACGCACCAGAAAGCCGCCCCCGCTCCCAAAATCTCCGTGCCCGCGGCATCTTTCCCGCACCCGCGGGGAGTTCTTGGTCGGATATAGAGATTTTTGAGTTGTAGACACCCGCGCCTGCGGCCATTAACCCACGCCCGCGGGTAGTCTATGTGGTGCGTGCGCACCACATGCAACTCGGGAGGGCTCTAAAATATATTACCAAATGCTAAAAATTACGCCAAAATCTCTGACCCCTATGGTGCGCGCGCGGGGGTGAGGAATGCGTATGCAGCATAGGGTGATCAAATTTGTTTGAAATCCGACAATAATTTAGCAAAAGGTTAAAGAAAAACACCCTTAACTATGCTTTCGTGCTTGTATTCTCACCGTCCCTATCGAATGTCATGATCAAGTACTCAAAAATTTCATAAGAAACAAACCAAAATATGTTTGAACATGAATAAAAATCGATGGGAATGTAAATACGATAACATATAACCCCAACGAACCCCTTCCTCTAAGCTTAACCAAACCTCATGAAATCTTGAAGTGACAACAAAATTGTTGGAAATTTTCTCCGATTCAATCTCATGATACGTAGGATCAAGAGAACAAACAAAAATAAAGAGAAATAAGAAAGGTTTTCAAAGGAAGAAGTATAGAAAATTGTAAAATAAAAAAAAAAGGTTAGAAAACCGGGTTGCCTCCCGGGTAGCGCGTTTTTAACGTCATAGCTCGACGTCCTCCACCAATTAAGGTGGTTGTCAGAGAAACAATGAGGGACCAAAACCAACAAAAGCATCGCCGAAATACTTCATTAGACGATTGTCATTGGCCTTGAACGGAGAAGGAGAATCTATCATTGAGACTTCTATAAAACCATTTGGAAAAACACTCTTGGCTAAATTGGGACCGCTCCATCTTGATCCCTTGATGCTAAGGTGAGATGGAAGAGGTTTAAGCTCAACCATAGGTACACCTTTATCTTCCTTTGAAGTGGCTTCTTGGCTGTAAATATTCATGCACATATGCTCATCCACTTCCTCGATGCTTCCATTTAGCAAATCCTCATACATTGTCATTTCCTTGATAGGAGCACATATCTTATCCTTATTCAACAAGACGTTCTGAAGAGGATCATTAGAAGTGAGAAAGTGCTCATGCATGGAAGATACAAAAAGATCAAGAAAATCAATCAACATGCAATTTTTTTACAGAAGAACATGGATACTTCATGCGTTCATTCAAGTCAAATTCAATGACCTCTTATCCTACCTTGAGTGAAAATTTCGCACTCTTTACATCAATCATGGCACCCAAGGTCTTAAGAAAAGGTCTACCAAGAATAATGGGAATGGTAGCATCTTCATCCATTTCAAGAACCACAAATCTACCGGAATTACAAACTTCCTTACTCTCAAAGGAACATCCTCTACCATTCCCTTAGGAATCTTAATTGACCTATCGGCCAATTGCAAGGTAATTTTGGAAGGCATAAGTTCCCCTAACTCAAGTGTTTGATGAACCAAATATGGCATTAGGCTAACACTAGCTCCTAAATCATATAAGGCATTATCAATTTACATCTTTTTAATGGCACTAGGGATAGAGAAGTTTTCGGGATATTTCAACTTGGGTGGCATCTTTTTCATTATAATTGCAATACGATTCTCGATTAAGTTGACCGTCTCCACCACATCACAAGTCCTCCTACCACTCAAAATGTCTTTGAGGAATTTTGCATAGTTGGGCATTTGGGTAACAACTTTGGTAAATGGTAGAGAAAGATGAAGTTGCTTAAGCATATCAATAAATCTTCCAAATTGTTCATCCAACTTATGTCTCATGAATTTTTGTGGATATGGAAGCTTGGGTTTCACAATTTCTTTCTCCACTCTTGCCTCTCCAGGTGTCTCAACCACAACCTCATTCAAAGATGCGCCATTTCTCTCATCCTCTACCGAGGCCTCCTTGGGGACCTCCTTAGTTTCACTCTTCCTAGGCAAACTCTCCTCAAGAACCTTACCACTCCTTGTAACAATAACATTTACGGGTATCTGGGATCTAAACCTTGGGAAGGTAAAGAAGAAGGACTAGCATGGTCTTTCAAAGCATTGGCAAGTTGAGAAATTTAGTTTTCAAGCATCTTATTATGAGTCATCATCTCATTGAATTTATTGTCACGTACGACCATGTAAGTGTTCAACTTTGTTTGATTTTCAATGATTTCCTCCAAATTAGTCCTATAAGAAGAGGATTGTGAATAGGAATTATCACCTTTAGTCTTTAGAGCAAATCTGGGTGGAGGGCATCTTTGAGCATTATTTTGAAAATAGCCTCTCCCTTGATTGTTCCAATTACCCCTATTTTGATTTTGACCATAACCTTGATTATGGTTACCACCACCTTGATTATGATTTCCATAACCTTGGTTTTGATTACCATAATTTTGGTTTTGATTTTGGCTACTATAACCTTGATTGTTATAGTTACCTCAAGAACCTTGGTTCCTATAACCACCACCTTGATTATAGTTGTCAAAATTACCTTGGTTTTGGTAATTCTTTTTCCATTGACCCTTTTGGTTATCAAACCTTTGCACATTATTATTGTTTGACACATAGTTTACATGTTCACTCTCATTGTTATCAAAATCATCATTATCATCCGAAAAAGCATGAGGACAATTACTAGAATCATGATCATATGAACCACACACATCACAAAACAAACAACCACTAGGCATGTTACTAGAAGAAGGAGGGGGATGAGAGTTAGAAGGAGTACCTCTCCCCTTAAATTGGGAGGGAAGACTTGGAGCTTGGGAAGAAGAACTCTCCAATTTTTCCTTGATTGCTATCACTTCCTTCCCCAAGTTTGTCATTTGTGAGGAGAGGTTGTTGATTGCATTTAAATGATCAACCGAGTACACCAAAGATCTACTCTTGCTAGTTGAATCTCTCTCACCATCTTACCAATCTCTATAGTACCTCACAACATCCTCAATGATGTCTACCATTCTTTCTTCCAACCTATTCATGATGGGACCTCCGGCTCCCCCATCAAGGCATGACTTGCCTTGGGGACTTGAGCCTCCATAGAAATTTTGAATAATTTGATAGGTTGGAATTCCACGCTTCATAGAGGCTCTCACTTGGCTTTTGTTTGAAGCCTTGAATCAAAGCTCTTGCCTCCGCCGTTTTCTTTTGTGGATAGAAATGGGTTAAAAATTCTTTTTTAACCTCGTCCCATGTCATCAGAGAATTCGGCTTAACCTCCTTGTCTAGCCATTCCAAAGCACGCCCAATGAGAGAAGAGGGAAAGAGCTTGAGGCGGATGAATTCTTGGGAAATTCCGTTCACCTTGATAGTATTACAATATTTTTCAAACTCCTTGAGATGATTTAGCGGGCTCTCATGCTTGGCTCCACTAAATTGTCGCCTCTCTATCAAAGTGATCATAGCCGGCCTAATTTCAAAATCATTTGCCGGTGTTGTAGGTGGAGCAATTCCACTCTCAAATCTATATGCACCGGGAATCCCCAATTTTTTCACTGCCACTCTCAGATTCTCTCCCATTCTTGCTTGTTCCTCTAGTAGCGGTTCTTCCTCACTTGAAATGCTAGAGCTCAAATATTGCCTAGCAACCCTTAATCTTGTAATATTCCTCTCAATCTCCAGATCAAATGGCACTAGTGAATGACCACGTGCTATATGCATACAACTTCAAAAGAAATGATTAGTAGCATGGATACAAGTGTAGCCTAAAAGAAATAAATCTTTTTGTTTTTTTTTTCGAATGAAATAGACTCAACAACTATAATAAAGCACCAATGTCATTCTCCAGCAACGACGCCATTTTGACAAGAGGAAAACTAGGTCGTCATCTAATTCTCCCTTGGTCAAACTAAATTTATAAATACTTCACAAACCTTATACAAGTATGCGGAAAGTTAAAGGTCGAACCCAAAGGAATGAGTAGGAACTATGCTATAGTCTATTGTCAAGCTAAATCGAAGAATATGAATGGTTGAAGTTGGTAACAAAAGTATCAAGAATCAAGAAAAATCAAGGAATTCAATCAATATGCTAAACACTAGGGATATAGGTTCCACATGCAAGCTCAATGATTATGCTAATTGATATATCACTCAATTGATTCAAACATTACAAGGGACAAACAATAGTTGCAATCAAAGGAATTAAAAGGTTATCTCCTATAAACCAAACTAGGGTTCACTATGAATGGATAACAAGGATAATCACAATCAAATTCAATCAATTAAAGCAATTCTCAAATCAAGGGTTCATGTCATTGAAATTTGCATTGCAATCTAGATTAAACTTATAGGTTGATCACTCCTAGTCTAATTAATCGCATGCACAACTATGTCAACCAATTTAATTGTAACAATTCAATCAATCAATGATCATCTACTAGCAAAAATCATCAATCAAGCATGATTCCCCTTCTCCCTAGCAACTAATATACTCACTAATCATGATGATATTGAAAGACAAAATAAATTTAATCACAAACATATTTATTTCAAGCTAAATTAAAATGAAAATTAATCAATCAACAAATTCTCAAAACTAAATCAAAATCCAAATCAAACATTCAAACATTAAAGAAAATTGCAATTGAAGTAAATTCAAAGGAAATAAATCTCACAAACTTTCATTGATATGAAGAAGAAATCCAAACTTGATTGAAGCAATGTTGTAATACAAATCAAATCCAAGAATTACAATCTCTACTTTCTCTCTAACTTCTCTCTAGTTTCTTTCTCTAAAAACTAAGAAAATGAAATATTATCTAAGTTATCCTTCAAAAGGATTTACAAGAGTATTTATAGACAAAGATGAAAAAATGATCGGCCGCGCCCTCTCCAAGAATATCCCACGGGCGTGGAGAAATGGGTACGGAACCCATAACTAACTCCGTGGGCAATTTGGGTAATACCCGCGCCCGTGGGTACTGTAGCCCGTGCCCGCGGCTTAGGGCGCAACAGATGCCCTGTTCCAAGCAAAGATAGGGGGGCCGTGGTCTCTCTAAAGGGAGCGGTCTCTCAAGATTCTCCGCGCCCGCGGCTAGACCGCGCAGAGAGTTCCTGCCAAAAATCATCAACTTGATGCACTTTATCCGCGCCCGTGGCCCTCACGATCCTCGCTCGCGGCAATGAGTAGATGTAGAGCGCCCTCTCCATGCTCTCTCCGAGGAGCTTGATTCTTCTTAGCTTAGCTCTTTTTGCTCTTCTTAATTCCTTTGCAAAGACAACTCCTTAAGCACCTACAAAAGTAACCAAAGAGAGAAAATAGAAGAGAAAAAGAGCAATATAAAATGGAAACACGAAGAAAACCACATGAAGGAAAGTAAAACACAAAGAAAGAATAAATAGAGAAACTAAAGGAGAAAAGACTAAAATGATAAAAGAAAACCATGAAAAATAGGGTGAAAATATCCTAAATGACTACCCTATGAGTGCCATAAATGACACTCATCACTTTAATGCTGCTAGAATTTCGTTGTTGTAGATACTTGTTGAAATTGTTGTTGTGCCAGTACGTTGGCGCATTTGCTTTTTGTGAACCATTACATTGGTGCCTACGATGAGTCAAAACTTAGGCGCTTTTAAGCGAAGTGAGACGATCATTTATTAGGTCGATCACTTTCTGTGATTGTAATCGAGCCGATTACTAAATCATGTCCATTGCTTATAGGGGCTAACTAGCGTAGCAAGGAACCCAAAATCGATGTACGAGATCTGCATAATCTAATATGGGGGTCACACATTCTGTCGACGCACCAGAGCTCGCTGAAACTATTTGTTACCGCGCTTTACTTCTGTCACCAGGCGACAACCTTGTCATCAGGTGCTGGAGTCGGGTCTTCCCTATTTTGCTCTTGCTGCTGCTGTTCGCTGCTCGGTTTCGCTCCGAAATTTGAAATTGGTCGTTTCTTTTCAACCAAATCCGCTCAAATATTTTGTAAATTAAAGCTCTTCATTTCTAATTTACTGATCCATGTAATTTTGCTCAAACTCCTCTCATCTTGGAAGAATCTCATGTGGTTTTTCGAAAAAATCCGGGAATATTCTTGCTTGCTAGGATGTACCTGCATTTATATTTTTTACCATAGGACTTTTCTCATCTCTTTAATTATCTTAGGATTGTCCTAAGGCTCAATTGAGACTTAATGTGTCTTTAACACATATGACTTGTCATGATTCGACTCAAAGTGCTTGAGACATGTGTTAAACTCATTTCAAGATGATATGACATGACATGACTCAACTTTCATGACTCGTGTGTGCATTATAGTGTGATCGTGTGACTCAAAAAATGCAAAAAAAAAAAAAAATCCGTCATTTTTTGTGGAGGGTACCGACTTTCTCTCGAAAAAGAAAGACACAAAAAGGAAGAAATTTTTTATGCTGCATGTTGAATGAGCTTAGTCAAATTTTGTTTGATACTATCTCTCAAGGTGCAAGGATTAATTCATCCTAAGCTATCTCAATTGTTGACTAAATGATGAAAGTATTTGGGTAACTTAAGCACGGAGGCTAAGCACTTCATACTTTGTGATGCAATGATGAGTGATAAGTGATTTTGTTATGACAAAGTATGATTCAACGTTGTTTTAAGATTTCATGACAAAGGGTTCCTAAGGGAAGGACTATTTGGTCATATATCTGTGCAGTGTGTGAAAGTGACACTAAGGTTAGGCTACAAAGGCTAACGGTGGAAAAGTATTTTGAGAAGAGTCAAAAGATGGTGACACTTAGGCTAGGTAAGCTAACAATGTAGGGATCAAGCCCCCAATTCTAGCTCTAAGTAGATAGTTATGAGCATAGGGGATCCCTTGAAGGGTATCATTAGCCAAATCACTCAGCTGCGTTTAAATAAAATGCCGACAATGAATATAGCAAGGGCATACCTTGATTAGCCACTCGGCGAACAAGCCTAAAGGTCAGTCTAACCGTTCAACCCTCTTAGGACAAATGGTAAACCAAAAGGGAAACAAAAATTTTCTAAGGCATAAATTGGCTAGTTAAGGGCAAGGATTTCCCTAGGCAACCGAGCCCAGTAAATGGAAATTCACAAGTTAAGATCATACTTGGAATTTCTTGAGCCTGTTCAAGTGATAGCTTCAACGGACGACTTAACTGAAAGCCAACAAAGGCAGTATACTCTTAAAATTTATTCGGCGTTCACCTAGTCAAAGGGAAATAATTATATATGAATGAATTGATTAACTTACTAGTAGTCATACCCTTCAAGGTATAAATCTACTAAGTTAATCAAACCACTCGAAATTTGGACTAGGCAAACGCCGAATTAAGGGGCATACCTCTAGTACTCGGACGAATAAGAAATAAGCATATAAAAAAATTGTATATATAAAAATGCATAAAAATTGCTAAGTACGAAAATGCAGAAAACCGCTAAAAAGGCGGTAAATTGACATATATTAAAACCGCTCAGAAGGCGGTGAAATCCTTACAATGACCGCTCAAAACAGGTGGCCAACAAAAAAATTTTTTTTTAGAGATAGAAGAGATAGAAAATAAAAATATTAAAGACAAAAAGCTTAAAACAAGCTGTAGAAGAGGCTCCTCACTTAGCTGCATCATCACAACCATTATCAGCATTGGCCGCATTGTTGGCATTTGGCCGCATTATCATCAAGGGCGGCCTCATCTTTGGCTGCCTCTTCATCGTCACCCACGGCTTTGTTATTGCTGTAGCTGAGAGTTTTGACAAAGGGAGAGAAGGGCTGACCGACAGCCTCGCACTCTTCCTTCATGGTGAGTAAGTCCAGCCTTCTGGTGAACCGCTCATAATAATAAGCAAGCTCTTCCGGTTCCACTTTCATGGCAAAGGCGTCCTTAAAACGGTTTTTGAGGCGAGTGAGTGTCGTCTGTTTGATGCAGACGACGTCAGCTGGAGGAATAGGCTTTGGAGCACTTAGCTTATTTTTTAGCTCTTCTACCTCCTTCCTTAGACGCTTGACCCCCTAGTTCCTCTCGTCCGCAGCCTGAAGAGTTGCGTTCAAGGCTTCCCGGCTGGTCTCCAGCTTAGCCCGTAGTTGGTCCAAGGCATCGGCCGCTTCCTGCCTATTGGCCGCAAGAGCGATGACCTCGTGCCTCTCCTTAGTGAGGACCTCGTTTGCCAGTATCTCCTTTTTAAGAGCATCACCCATTTTGACGATGTCCTCAGTTTGCCGAGTAGTTTTCTCAGACAGAGCATTCATCGTCGTTTGATGACGAGCCCTCTCTTTGGTCAGTTGGCTGGTGTTCTCGTCCTACAGCTTATGGAGATCTGTCCAGGCCGACTGGAGCTCACGTCTCTACCTTGGACGCCAGTCCTGGAAGGTAAAGAGCCTAAGGAGAAGCTGCGTAAGAACGGAAAAATTAGTGAAGGAAAACTAAATAACAAAAATTTGGCCAAGTAAATTGGTTGAAGAGCTAGAAGACTACTTCAACGCAGTTGTTGATCATAGGACCGAGGTGCCCATCATGGATACCCCGGTATTTGTCCAAAGTCTCGACCGGGACGGCCTTTTGAAAAGCGTCCCGGACAGTCTTGCGTTCGACCCCAATTAAGGAAGAACCAAGGGGACGAACGTCCAAATCCTCAGAAGTCTCAGCAAAATAAAAACAAGTTAGAACTCTGAAGAAAAGAAAACGTTAAAAGGGAAAAGGACGAAGAGTTATAAGTACCTTTTGAGAGATTTGCAAAGTGCGGACGCTCCTCAGGAGGAGGCACCAGTTGAGTCTACTCGGTCGCCTTGAGCAGAGAGGGAAGCTCCCTTTCAGTTTGGGAACCAGAGGGCTTAGTTCCCAAAAACTCAACATGCGGAGTTGAGTCCTAGCCGACCGTGTTGTCCGGGGTCAGCACATCCCCTCCGTCCTTGCGAACACGTTCATTTTAGGCCTTCTCGGACGAAGGTGGCTCCGAGGGCTTAGTGTCCCTACTAGGTTCCAGCTGGGGTTGTTCTCCTTTAGGTTGCGCCAAAGAAAATCGCAACCTAGCCCTGGCTGCTGGCGTTCTGGACGCAAAAACCTTGCGATCCTTGGACTACTCATCATCCTTCGAAGCAGGCGCCGGCCGCTTCCTCGCAGGTCTAGGGAAGATGACTGGAAAAACAAGAAAGAGTTCGGTTATAAACCTCTGTTCGAATAGCATTAAAGAAAATAAGCATCAACATAAAGTCATTCGGCACAAGTACTCAAAGGACCTGGCCGAGTAGAATTGCAGTAAAGGATATTCAATTCTAGTTTGCTCGGCCAGGGTTGCAATTTCAGCTAATATGTTAGTTGTTCGAGTAGGGTTGTTGCAAGAGACCTACAATCTAAATTCCTTTGTCCATATCTCCCCTCTAGACTAAGTCGAGTTTGGCCGCGGCTTCCTTTGAATATATCAAAGCATTGGGAGTCAGAAAAATTTTTAAAGAAAGAAAAGGACAATGCGTATAGCGAAGGTCAACCTTGGGAATAATTTCTGAGCCGGCCGAAGGAGGACATGAAGATAGGATCCCTTAGCCAGATCACTAAAGGAATCCACCTTAGAATGATGGATACCCGGCGCCCCTCTCTATATACTCACTTGACCCAGAAATAGTCAAGCTGATCGACGTGGTCTTGGTGAATTGGGGGGCGGGTCGGCCTGTGATCCCCTTGTCCAAGTTAGAGGGGTGAGGAGTTAAATTTGTTCATCTTTTTGTTAAACTCCCTGTGTAAGAAGGGTGTTCCCATCGTAGGGGATCCTTCTCCTTAAATGCCCATGGCCCCTTAAAGCCTAGGACTTTACACTTGTTAGGGTGTATTAGGATTTGAATTCCTGACTGTTTGGGAGACCTTTGAATTAGAGATTATTCTATCATATACGCTTTTCTGTATGAAATAAGTAGGAGTCGCCAATGAGTTTTAGGAAAAACCCATAAACCTCGTTCATGCCTTTCTCCCAAGTAGAGTTTAAGGGATATTTAGCATGAATCATAAGTTTACCCATGCCCAAATTGGTCTAGAAAACCAGAAATGAGTTCGGGAGCAAGGGTACTAAGATAACGTTCCCTTTAGAGGGGAATCGCGATCCTAGCCCTAGTGCGGCCTCTACTAGCTCTTCCTTTGCACAATTTCATTGCCAAACAATATATGCAACGTGATACCTAAAAACTATGTTAATTGATTTTATTTACACACATTAATTCACATAGGAATTACATTGTAAGGTCGTTATTCTTGTTTAATCAAATTCGTGAAAAGAACAATAAAATAAACAATATTCGCCTTGACCTAGGTGATCAACCAACAATTATTTTATTCAATTCTAATCTTGATTAACGAAAGAATACTATGTGAAATCAATTAAGTTATTATTTTAAGGCGATGAAACAACACTAATTAATTAATTAAGGTTCTTTTAAACAATAAAAATAATGGTGATTTAACTAAGTGCTCGAGAATTTACCACTTCTCTTTGCTAGATCTTAGTTTAGAACACTTATAGACTCCTTCTTGTTAGGGAACCTCCACCGTAGTAACAAAATATCGAAAAGGGTGAGTGTTTAGGACAAGAGGGTTTGGATGCACAAGTTCACAAGTATTCTGCCAGTGTTTAGGCTAATTTTCTGTGTCTTGAAGCCTCGATTAGGGTCTTATTTATAGGGAATGATTAGGTTTAGGGTTTAGAGCATTCTGCCGGAGCAGGTGTCGCGCGCAAGTGCATAGGTCGCGCGCGTTATACGCGCGCAACTATTTGTCTTGCGCGTAGCTCTATGGTAAGATTCGATTTTCCAATATTTTGATATTTTGAATCTTACGCGAGCACATCTCTGAATGTTGCGCGGCATGCCGCACGCAACTTAATAAGTTGCGAGCGACTGCTGAGCGCGACTTTGTGAGATGCGCGCAATATTTTCCGCGACAGCTTTTATTTTAACCTAGACGCTCCTAAATCCGTCATTATTGGGTTTAAACACGGGCTTAAGCCTAATTATGATCGGGTTTAGTTAATTTGGACCTTGTGTTATCCTTGTTCTTTTATCTGGGCTAGTCTTTTGTGTTTTGTGGCTTAACCAGTTATCCATAAGCATTCTTTACTTTGATCCAACACGAAGATGGTTTTATTTTTTGTCATTGCACTTCCTGTCGGGACAGGAGGCTAAAAGTAGATGTCTACAGTTAGCCCCCACTTTGATCGTGTCTAGAATAGACGATGATCAAAGTTTTCAAGGAAAAATCCGAGACTCATTCTGCGAAGTTCTCCAAGGTTAGAGAATCTTTCAGTAAGGTTTAAGGATGTCAAAATAGTCCTTGGTTCGCTAAGTGTTTGAAACAAATAGCTATTAAGGCTAGAAAAAGTTTCCCCTAGTCTTACTGCGCTAAAGAATATAGAATGATTCTTTGCCATTGTAGAACACTTTTACAAGTAAAGGTGTTCTGGGTAATGTCAAGTCATGAGAAAAGATCGGTTTTAAAAGAATAAAAGGGGATGATTTCCTCCCAATCATGTCATCGTTGGTCTAAAGTCCCTCGATATGTCATTGAATCTTTAGCCTGACTTTAACAAAGTAAAAAGAATGAAAAGGGATTTTCAATATGCGAATCGAAAAGGGGTCCGGTATTCGAGCCGGATGTCCACAAGATAGAAATACATGTCTCAGGAATGGAGGCATATATCCAAATCCAGTGAGAGAGAAGAAAGCCAACAACTGATAAGTGACTTTTATGTCACTTTTAGGGTGTTTATTGAGTCGTATTCCGGCTTATTTTCCAATAATTTCACCTTTTATATCCTTTATTTCTATTATTTTATTATTCTCATCTTTTATCTTTATTTTGAGTAATTTTGTAATTTTCTATAGTTTTTAGTTTATTTTCGTGTTTTATTTTATTTTTCTTTCTTTTAATGTTTGTAGTTTAAGTCGTTAGTTTTTATTTTTAATAATTTCTCTTTTTATCTCATTTTCTTATTTATTTTAGTTTCGTATTTTATTTTATTTCATTTCATTTAATTTTATTATTTCTTTAGTTTTAGCATTTTATTTTATTTTATTTTACTTTATTTATCTTATTTTATTTTACTTTATTTTATTTATTTTATTTTATTTTCCATTTCACCCTCGTGTTGTTTTTTGTTGTAGGTGTTTTCGGGTCCGTGGTCGATCGGGTTTCAAAGTCAAATTTGTGTTCGGAGGTCAAGGTTCGAGGCATAATGCACAAGCCAACCTACTGCCCACCTCTTAACCTACACCACCTCATTTTCCTATCCTACACCACCCCAAACAACACACACAACATCACTTCCCCTGCTCCAACTCTCCTTCTCCCCTGCTCCCTGCTCTCCCAATTCACCACCAGCCCTCACAACACCACCTCACAACCCTCACAACACCACCTCACAACCCTAACAACACTAACATCGCATCTCCACCAATCCCAGCCACGCAGCACCTCCAACCAGACCAGCTTCCACCTGCGACCACAGCCGCGCCAGCCACCCAGCCTAAACACCAGTCGATACCCACGCAATCCCACACACACACTCACCAATTAAACCTCGCAACACCACCAACACCACGCAGCTCACCACTTACCACCACACACCTTCAATCACACCAACGCACCAGCCACAGCCTCCAACCAAACCACCTCCAATCGCACCGATATCACCCATTCGCAGCCACCTGACCTCAATTGACACCAACCCGCAAAACCCTGCTCCTCCCAATCGCACCGAAACCACCCAACCTCACCTCCCATTTCACCACCAACACCAGCCATCACACCGCCACCACCAATTCGCATCTCCAATCACACCAATCGAACCAAATTCACAGCAAGGAGCAACCCAGACCTCGCGGCCGCGCAGCCCTGTTAGAAAGCGCACACAATTGAGTCCAAAATCAGAGTCGAGGCAGAAGCTCTGGGCGACCTTTGTGCGACCTCTGTGCGGGCGCGCATTCGTGGGTCAATCACGAGCTTTTCACGTGATTTTTAATGAGAATTGAACGGCTTTGATTGATGCTTGATTGATGACGATGAGGATTGACGGTGGTGATTATGATAATTGATGTGTGGTGATGGTGATGCAGGTGATGCAAATCAGAGCAGCCAAGATCGAAAGAGAAAGAAAGGGGGAAGCTGATTTGTTTATACTGTTTTGGGAAATTGTTGGGTTTTGTTTTGTTTTTCTTTTTTCTTTTCATTTTCCTTTTATTTTATTTTATTTTTAGTTTAGTTTTATTTTTGGTTTTTAAGTTTATTTATTTTAATTATTTTAGTTTAGTTTTTATTTCTTTTTAGTTTTCTCTTTTACTTTATTTTATTTAGCCTTGTATTATAAATACCCCTTTGGGGTTATTTTCTCAAAACTTTCAATCAACATTAATTTACCCTAGATTAGATTAGATTAGTTTAGCTCTTTTATTTTCTCTCTCTTAGGGTTAGATTAGGAGATTTTCTCTCTAGTTTAGGAGTAGTTTAGAGAGAGAAAGATTGGATTTTTCATGGAGTTTTTGGGATTTTGAAGAAGCAAATTTGTGGATTTTTCCTCTCATAAATTCAATGAGTTTTCCTAACTTTCTCTCACCTTTATTGCTTTCATTTATTATTGTTTTTGCTTATTTATTTGTTGATTTGAGTAGTTTAATTAGTTTAATTATTTGATTCTTGCTTTTATTATTATTTTACCTTGTTTTCCATATTTTTGTTCATTATGTTAGCTTAGGTTTTGTTCTAGGGAAATGGATGAAGGTCATGTTAATAAATTGAATGATTGATTGTGATTAGTGTGGAATTGTTTCTTGATTATTGTGTATGGATGATGCTTTTATGTATTAGAATCTTTCTAGCTAATTGATTCTATGCTTTTAATTGTGTTTTCAATCGATTGTGCGAGAGTGAGTTGGTTGAGAGCCCTAAATTCTTCCATACCTTTGCTAGGCTAGTTGCACGAGAGTGAATTAGTTTAGTAGGATAATTAACATGCTTAATTGTGCGAGAGTGAGTTAAATGTGTTGATTGTTCCTAATCAAGGTCATTTTCATCAAAATGTATAATGTTATTGAATGTATTGATGTAATTGGATTCCACTTTCCCTAGTTTTAGTTATTTGCTCTTAGTAGTGTTTAATTGAACCTCTCTTTACCTCACAAGCTTTCCTAGTAGTCTAATTAGCATAGATTGATACACTTAGTCCTTTTGGGTTCGACCCTTTACTTACCCCTATACTCGTATTAGGGTAGTTTAGGTATTATAAATTGTTAATTTGATTAGGGTTAGTAGAACTAACGACACTACCTAAACCCTCGATCAAATTTTGGCGCCGTTGCCGGGGACTAAGGCGTTCATTAGTTTGTGTTGATTAGATTAGCTAGGTTCTTGTATATAATTTGATTTGTGTTTGCTTTTCTTTGTTCTTTGTATAAAATGGCATGCTTATCTTTTCCTCAATTCAATGGTGAACCCTTTTATGCTTACTTTGAAAGACTAGATGGTTTTCTTAGTTACCATGGGTGTTCTCTTAGTGATGCTTGTGATATAGCTTATTGGGGCATGAATGAGTATACTAGGGGAATGGTTGAGGACATGAATAATGGTAGATTTTGTCATTTTTCTATGCATGATGCGTGGGATTTCTTCACATGGCTTGCTAAGGATTCTTTTGATAGAGAATCTCATGTTTCTTACTTTGATTCTCAATGCCAAGATTCTTTTAATTTTTGCATGAATTCTCTTGATACTTCTTATGTGCCTAGTGATAATCCAAATATGCAAATTGACACCTTTCCCCCTTATGCTCATTTTGATGAGGTTTGTGCTAATTTTGATAATGTGCAATTTGACTTTGATCATGAACCTCAACCCAATAACATTGAAGCCTAAATTCTTTCTCAAATGCAATATCTCACCCAACAAATCCAAGAGCTTCAAGAGGAACAAAAATTGAGAGAAGTGAGGCTTGCCCAAGTGATGAGTGCTTTGGTTGATGTAAATGGATGTGAGGCACCTCATTTGGAGTGTGAGAGTGTTTTTGAGAATGATGTGGGCTAAGGGTGTGAAGTTGAGGGGAGATTTTCTTGTGATGAGGGGATTTTTGAGGATTTTGATCCTTTTCATTCCCCATTTGAGCTTGGATGCCATCCTTCCCCTTATTTATCCCCTTTGAGAGCTTCCCTTCGTAAGGATGTGAGTGAGCCATCTTCAATTTTGAATGAGGGATTTCATGAGGATGATGATGATGAGTTTGAGCAATCAAGAGAGATTGAAAGTCCCTTGAGTGATGGTGGAAGAGTTTCTAATGAAGTAAATATCGATTTTGAGGTTTCCAACCCCCTTCCCCATCTTGATGAGTCTACCTTGCATGTTGGTGACCCTTCTATCCATGAGTCTTTGGACTCATTTGAGGTTATGGCTAGTATGTTCATTGAAGGTGTAACAAATCATTATAGCCTCTTGAAAGAGTTCATTGGCAATGCTTCATGGGAAAGGGGTTAGTTTGAGAGAAACCTTTATCCTTTCATGCATGGTTTAGAGACTCTAGGCTTTGAGGATCTTGAGGGAGTTGTTGTTCATCGTTGTGATAGAGAGGAGGATGAGGTTGTTTCTATTGGAGAGTTTTTGTTTGAGGGAGATGTGAGTCATGAGTGTTCTTTTGAGGATTCTATGATTGATTTTCATGCCCTCGTTGATGATGTGAGGCTTTGTGAGACCATTGTTTCTCCTCCCCTTCCTCATGTCCCTTTCTCAAGGAAATTTGACCACATCTCCTACTATCCCATGTACCTCCCTTCTTTTGTCAAAGAGCCTATTGAGGACCCTCTCTTGTTTGATGAGACTCTTGCTTCTCATCCTCCCATCATTGAGGAAATGGGTGATTATGCCACCCAAAAAGATTTTGAGGAGGTTTTGCCTTTTTATTCTTTTCCTTATTTTTCTTCTTCTTTCTCTTCTTATTTTCTTGATTTCTCTTTAGTTTTTTCTTCTTTCTTTTGGCATCTTCCTCCTCATTTACGTGCAATAATCTTGTTGCACGTCCTCCTCCCTTCATTTGCCTACTTGTTATCATATGAGATGTGTAGTAGTGCATTTGATAAGCTCTTGCGTTCGTTGCAATATTATTTACTAGAGCGGTCTCGATTGGACGTTAAACAAGCCTTTCTCGGGAAGTAACCCGAGGCTTTTATTGCTTTCATTTTCTTTTCTTTTTAGATTAGATTTTCTCTCATGGAAATGTTTGTGTGCCTTTTGCTAGGTACATAACTTTATATACACTTATGCATTGGTTTGGATCAAGAACCAAGGATGTTTGATGCCTATTTTTGCTAGCATAAGGAAATCGAGATTCAATTCAAGAGGAAATCGGCTTTGAAAGGTTAAATTGGTTCATTTGCGGGTAATTACACCCACCAATATCCGGTAATATCTTTCTTAGATCTTTCTCTAATGGTTGGTGACTCGTTGGACTTGTGTTGGTTTGTTGGATTGATTTCTTTCTTTCCCCCTCCCATGGATTATTTGGTTTATGTTTGAGTATATTGTCTCATTCAAGCTTGGGGGAGGGTATCCTATCATGTCTGGTGGGATGTTGATTCATCTATGCCATGCATTTGAGTATATGCATTTCCATGCCTTTTCTTATATTTTGAAAATTCCAAAAAGATTTTGGTTTATTTTCAAGGTAATTTTGGCAAAATGTGTTTTGTTTGTTCTTATTTTGGATATTTTGTTTTGGGACTTGAATCCTTGAATGTTTTTCTTCTTAAGTGGTGAATGTATGCACGGTTTGAGAGTGTCATTGGTTGACTCTAGGATACTATATGCTAAGGTAGCCAGTTTAAGAACTTTTAGGGGTCCATGAAGCCTTAGTTCACGGGAATGCGGTAAGATGGAGTTGCTCTCTATAGTGGATTTGAAACCCTTGGTTGGTATTTGTTTGGTTATAATCCCTTGTGAGCTTCATTTGTTCTAGCCTTCATCACCTTGTTGAGCGGCTATTTAGGATCCTTGACTATGCATGTCTTAATCCTTGTTTTGACCTCTAGCTCCCAAGATCGTGACCGGACCTCTCTAGGGGAGGAAAAGGGCACCTTTTTCTCATTTTTCTTTATCTTCTTTTTATTTTGTTACAAATTTGATTTTCTATTTTGCATCAACCTACTTATTAACCAATTTGAGCCTAATGTTTACCGCTCTTGTTTAAACCGCATTACAAACCCAATGTCCTATGTTTACCAACCCTTTTAGTTAGTGAAGCATAGGCATGTGAGGTTTGAGTTTTGAGAGTGTTGATCATGAGCAAGAAAACTTTGTGAATTGGTTTAAGTACGGTATTTGAAAGTTGAGCTTGAAAGGAATATGCAAAAAGTTCGAGAAGAAAGATGCAATTCAAGAAAATCAAATGAAGTTTCAAGAAAAAGCCGTCCATGGTTAGAAAAAGGCAAGGACACAAAAAAAAATAAAAAATAAAAAATAAAAAATAAAAAGAAACAAATAAACAAAAATAATATATTTTAGTTTGGTTTCGTTTTCTTCCCTTGTTTAAGCATTGAGGACAATGCTTCGTTCAAGCTTGGGGGGGGGGGAGCGTTCCTTCATTTTTTTTTTTATATATTGTGTGTTAGTGTTGAGTAAGCTTGTGGGAGATGGCATTATTGGTATTTTTGTTTGATATTTTGCGATTTCTTGAGTTTGTTTTTGAGAGTAGGCCACTCTTTTGCTTCACTTAGGAAATATCACCATAATTTTCAAATTTTTACCCCGCCTTAACCCTTAGCCTTACGTTACAACCTAATAAAAGACCCTTAGACTTTAGTGGGGTTAAGTCAAAGAACGGTGGAGGGAGATAGATTTCAAACCTATGGAGAGAGTATGCATAGTTGAGATGTCGGGATTACCTTCTCAAAGTTTTTCATTTCTTTATCTTTTTTCGATTCCTTCGTGGAATCATGAAAAGCTAGCTTAAGGGTTGATTTGAAGCTAGTGGAGAGAACGCGGCCCGATTGGTTGGGGTTAGGGTGGATTGAGTCCTCATTAGTTCTCTATGCTTAGCATATGTTATGTTTCAATCAACCATTGACATCTTAGAACGTGCATACATTTGTCTATTTAGAAAGGTTTGCATCCATCGGTGTTTGTTCCTATCTCTTGTCCAAATATGAAATTGTGTTTTCTTTCTTTTTTTTATGTTTCTTTTTCTTTTCTTTTTTATTGTCGTGCCTTGGTTTTTATTTAGAGTTGTGGGTTAAACTCTTAGGACACCCTCACGAGAGCACACTCGTCCTCTAGGGCGATCTAGGGGTTTAAAGGGCTTGTCATTAGTTGCTAAAAGTGACCGTGATTCCTACGAAAGTGAGTTAGTGTACATTCTTGTCTCCTTTAGTGTTCTAGCTTTGCTTGAATAAATCATTCTCCCTCTCCCGTGTTTCATGTCAATTTGGTCGAGGACGAGCAAAAGGTAAGCTTGGGGGAGTTTGATAAGTGACTTTTATGTCACTTTTAGGGTGTTTATTGAGTCGTATTCCGGCTTAACTCTCTCAGCAGTTTTGTCCACAAGATGAGTACACGTGTCTCAGGACTAGGGGCACGTGACTACATGGGTGCGACATCGTTCCGTCGCTCTTTATACAGGGGGTGGACGAACACCCTAACTGTCCGATAAGTTAATAAGCTCACTAACTACCGTATTTTCTTCCCTTCACGAAGTGCCTGTTACTGAAGGTTCAGCGCGCCTGTCGACTCGTGAGCTAGCGCCTACAGTAAATAGTCTACCTTTTAGTTCCGAGAGGTAGATCTCGCAAATCTTGGGCTGTAGTGAAATTTTACGCAACACCTACGCCGTACAATTTTACGTTGTACGCTACGCCATTTGCATTTTTACGCTGCATGAAAACGCCTTCCTTTTGCTTCGTACGTGAAAAAGAAGAAAACCCGGACACTTATATCGTCAGTACAGTAAAATGACAAACCTGTCTATGGGTGCTTTTACGTAAAGCACCACCACGGAACGTCTTAAGGCACGCTTACGAAAAACGTTCAAAACGTATGCTTAGGGAAGGAACAAAGTCCGGTGTGCATGCAAAGATGATGCAAAAATCTATCAAAGAAGAAAATAAACTACAAATGCAAAGCAATTTAAAAAGGATTTTGATAATTCGTGCGCTATTACGTCTAATAACGAGCAAAAACCGTTGAAAAATGATCAAACGGATCAAAATCCGGATACCGGTCATTTTAGTGACTAGTATCCGCGCGCAACTCAACAGGTCGCGCTGGCCAAGCGCGCGCATCTTTCTGAGTTGCGCTCGTGTGTCACGTGCAACTTCTAAAGGTGCGCGCGACATTCAGTTCAGCAAAAAGAAAATCGCAGAAGCGATTTTTCATTTCGCTTTCTCTCTCTTTCCTTCCTCCATTTTCGCCCCTTTCTCTCTCTATAGAGCTCGGATTTTCGTAATTTTTGAAGCTAAAGGAAGCAAATTTTGTTCTTAATTCATTTTTTCCATAATCCAATGTAAGTCTTTTGCCATTTTTTGCTTTTTTTGGCTGAATTCGAACGATTTTCGAATCGTTGAACCCTAATTTTCAAATTTGGGGTTTTTTTATTTCGTTTATTATTCTTGAAATTTTTTGTTCCATGTTGTCATGATATGCTTAAGGAGTGTTTTGCAACAAATTTCATGAAAAAATGGTTTAGTATTGAGCCTTGTATGAGCATTTCTTCGCTTAAGTTCGTTCTTGCCTTTTTTTGCATGAATTCTGCTTGAATTTGTTTTTTCTTGCTCATTTTGGTTATACTTGTTGATTATGAAGTAGATTTTAGTATTAGAACTAACATTACTTTCATAATTCATATTTTGTAAATTTTGAAATTGAAAAATAGCGCGAAGTATATACTTAGTTTGTTTTTGCCATATTCAAACTTCAAGATTGTTTGGTAGACGATAATTGCGTTTTGTTGTTACTATCATTCGTCTGAAAATAATTGATTCCTTGAGATTTTGGAATATAATCTCTTGAATACTTAGTTGAAACTGGTATAGGATGGCTTTTGTGGGTGTTTGAAAGCCCCCATTTACTGAGTTTAATTGCAGGATCGTAGCCCCCAAGCATGGGTGGCATTTGATTTTCGTGTTTCATCCTATCGGTAGCCGTTATGCTGCCGAAATGGATCTAGAACACGTTTATTAGCTTAGTTTAGAAAGTAAACTAATAGAGAAGCCTCGTTTATCATAGCATGGACTCGCCTCCATTCGTCGATGCTGAGGAGATTTTAGTAGGTCCTGACGAGGTAGTTGGGTGCCTCCTTCAGCGGAGATCACGTATACCGATGCCGTTGGATCGGTAATTTGTGAGATCCTTCAAGCAACGGAGGATGATGAGGGGATATCGTTTGTTCCTGAGAAGGTTGAGTCGGTATGTCCTTTTGTATATGTACTTAAAATACTTCTATTTTTGTTGCATATACATTTATCTATTAACTGTCCTTGCATTTTTTATTTTATTATTTTTTTTGGAACAGGTCCCGCGGGAGACCGTGAACGGCATGGTGAGGACCTTACGTTCTTTCCGAGCCCTCGTGACTTTGTCATGCCGTGATCATCGGATGCTTGCGATAAGTTTTATTTATATATATATATATTTTTTTTGATGAAGTTATTACATTGCATATATTAATCTTCGGTTTGGGATTTTACAGGATGTACAGCAGCCGTCTAGCAGTCGCAGAGCACCCTGAGCCCTTTTGTACACATTTTATTATTATTATTTTTTAGGAAACATTGTACATAGATTTCTTGTTTTTGTTGTACATATGACACACATTTCCTTTTTTTTTATATGTCATATTATTATTATTTTTTTGTTTCCATGTGTACAAAAAAATTTTCCGAGGGAGGGAAAGGGTTCCCGACTTACCCCCCTCGAAAAAATAACAAAAGAAAGAAAGGAAAAGGAAAGAAAGAGAGAAAAAGGAAAAAAGAAAAGAAAAAAAAGAAAACAAGAAAATACAAAAATAAAATAAATACAAGAGTTAGCAAAAGGCAAACATATTATTAGTCATAAAATTTCGTTAAGATTCCGTTATTATGTAAGTCAAAATACGGAAATAATCCTAAACCACATGTCGCGACAGAGGAGACGCACGCATCTGAAGGAGTTGCGCGCGGCTGTCGAGCGCATGTGATTTTGTTTCGCGCAAATGTCGCGCGCAACTTCATGAGTTGCACGCGCCACCTGTTTATGAACTTTCCTTCGGGCGAAAATCGCCAAAAATTTGCCCCTCTTGGGTCTATTTAAGCATGGCTTCGTATAGGTTTCTGATCATCTCGCATTCATTCGCTTAGTAATTTTATAAGAACTAAAAGAAATAATCTCTTTAAATTCTTATTTTCTTCTTCTCTCTCTCTCTCTTTTTTAAGAAGAAATTTTTTTAAATTATTTTATAAGAAGTAATTTTTCTTTTTTTTTTTTTTTTTTTTTTTTTTTTTTTTTATAAATATAGAACAATGGTAAAAACCTTTGAACAACGATTGAAGCAATGGGTCACCTCCCTTTCAAACGAGGACAAACTAGCTTTCAAAATTTATCACCAAGATCCTCTATTGAACTATATGCAATTAGTGATTAATTTTGACTTCCTCCATGCCGCGGTTAACCATTGGGATTCCAACCACCATCTTTTCTTATTTAAAGGGGACGAAATTATTCCCTTCCCGGTGAGTTTGAGGCCTTGCTAGGCTTTCCCTACAAATACTCTCCCCATGACTTATTTGCCTCCATTGTCAGATCATAAACCTGTATTCCAAAGATTTTTCGGCTTGTCTGACAATGACATGACTAATATTGGAAATGATGAAGGCGTGAATTTAATTCAATTTATTGAACATTTCGTCACCCCTCGTGACAACATGATTAAACAATGCTTAAAAATTTATGCTTTATGTTATTGTCTTGTTGTCAGCTGTTTACTTAGGACAGGCAAAGAATATGGAGACTATTCCATGGTGTCTGTAGTTGAGCAAATAGAGCGATGTCATTCACCCGCTCCTTTGGTTTTGGTGGAAACCATTCTATGCTTGAATTGCCTTAGAGGAGATCCTAACAAAAATGGCTTCACGGGGTGTCCACTCCTATTACACGTAAGCTTTTTTTTTATTTTTTTTATTTTGAGCGCATGTTAAGGAGTTGCGCTGGCACTGCCAGCACAATCTCCCATGCTGCGCGCGAATGGCTCGCACAACTTCTCAAGATGCGCGCGCCACTTGCTCGTGTAAAATCGCAAACTGATTTTTTTACTTTTTTTTTTCAGATTTGGCTCATGGAGCGTTTGTGAATAGTCGACCAGCCACAAAACATCGAGGCCAACGGAGTGCGGACATTCCTTGGACGTCGAATCCTTTACAAGCATAAGAATGAAGAGGAGTGGACGTCGTTCTTTTGTCACGGAGTTCCTAACATACGCTTCGTGATTCCTTGGTGGAACATAAATAGTATGGTTGGGAGTAGTCACAATTGCCATTACATTAGGCTTTTAGGCCTATCTAGCGCAACTTACATCTTTCCTTGCAGGGTAATGAGACAATATGGGTTGAAACAGCTTATACCCCTGCTAGATTGTGACGCACCCAAGGATGTGTCTTTTAGGCCCGAGCGAATATTCCGTTGGATATAGTATTGGTCAAGTCTTCCAAGATGGGTAGTACAAAATCCTACTGCGAGCATTGTATTATCTTCCTTTTATAAGGCTTGGATGAATGTGGCGGACAAGGGCGAGTTAAACAAAGCCCGTTCTCAATATCAAATGGCCACAACTCGCAATCCACCTAAGCCTCTAATGCATTCGACCACCACTACTCCTCCTAGTGGTCAAAACAAAAGAGTGAGAAGAAAATTGGACTTCTCATATCCTAAGGCGCGTTCGAAGGAATCCAAAAGGAAAGCTCCTTCCAAACCCGCGCAAAAAGGTGTTATAATCAAGGAACTTTCGCAACAAACCCGAAAAAGGACTGTAACAAAAGCTTCGGAAAAAGGAAAAAGGTTGAAAAGGCTCCTATTCCCAAATGGAAGAACAATGTATGGGTTAAGAAGAAGAATGAAGGGGAGAGTTCTAAGGTTTCTGAAAATACTGCGATGGAAACTACTCCTCCATTATCCGTGACAATCGAGGATATAGTGAAGCCTTAGAATGTTACACAATTTTATTATGTTTTTTTTTTTTTTTTTGGATAAAGTGTAATCACTACTATGCCTCTTTTTGTTTTGCTTTACAATTTAGTTCAACAATGTCTTTTCTATTTATTTTTTTGAACGAAAAAAAATGAGCTTTATATTTCGATATTTTGATATGACCAAATCTTATAGATTGCCTACGTATTCACATCACGAAATCAGGTCATTGTGTAGTTCTTTTTTTCTTTATATATTTTTTATTTTTTTTCTTTAACTCCTTAGGTAAAAGTTAAATGAAAAAATAAATCAAACTTTGTTTCATAGAGTTAAATCAAAGTTTAATCTTTTATTTTTTTAGTATATGTTTATGAAACGCCCTTATTTCATTGTAAGTAGAAGTTACAACTTCGTTCAAACAAAAAAGTTCGGGTTCGCAATTTGACAGTCACGTGGCGCGCGCAACATCTGAGGTTACGTAAGCATGTCACGCGCAACTTAATCAGTTGCGCGTGGTATTCGCGTGCAACTATTCCAGTTGCGTGCGAAACCTGTACTACGAGTGTTTCGATTTTTTTTAATTTTTGTGCTATTTACCCCCCCAAGTGTGAAGATTTTTTCTTGAAGTTCGAAGAAAATCTAAACACTTAGAATGGTTTATTATTCTTGAATTACCCCCCAAGTGTTATGTATTTTATCGTGTTGTTCGATAAAATGCATAACACTTAGAATCTTTTAGTTGAATGCTAACTTAAAGTTGGTTGTATGAATGAACGAGTAATCCGGATTTCATATGTAATATTTTTTAAGTTGATCAATGTTTATTAATTGGCGAATTTCATCTCCACCAATGTCCATTAATCTGAAGGCTCCTCCTGATAGGATTTCAATCACGCGGTATGGACCGATCTAATTAGGTTTAAATTTTCCTCTTGGATCAGTAGGTGGACCCCTAACCTCCTTTAGTACAAAGTCACCTTCTTTTATGTTTCTAGGTTTTACCCTTTTATTAAAATGACGCGCAATGCGCCTTTGGTAGACTTGTACATGATGCAAAGCTCTTAATCGGCGTTCATCGAGTAATAAGAGCTTTGCATACCTCGCTCTTACCCATTCAGCTTTCAGCAGCTTACTTTCGAGTACGATGCGTAGGGATGGTATTTCAAATTTGACTGGTTGAACTGCGTCCATTCCGAAAACTAAAGAGTATGGAGTTACCCCTATTGATGTTTGTATAGACATGCTATAACCCATAGTGCAAAGTGTAGTTTATTCGGCCAGTCCTTATAATTTTCTGCCATTTTCTTAATGATGACTGTTATATTTTTATTTGCCGATTCTACAGCTCCATTCATTTGAGGTCTGTATGGGGATGAGTGATGATGTTTTACTTTATAAGGAGTTAAGAGGGTCTCAACTCCAGCTTTGAATTGTGATCCCTGATCACTAATTAGTTTGTGTGGAACTCCATATCTACAAAATATGTTTCGTTCGAGAAACTTTGCGACATGTTTAGAAGTGATATTAACGTAAGAAGCAGCCTTAATCCACTTAGTGAAGTAGTCGATGGCTACTAATAAGTACTCGTGCCCTCCTGCTCCTGTTGGAGAGACCTTTCCAATTATGTCAATTCCCCAAGTTGAAAAGGGCCAAGGGGAAGTGAGATAGTTCAGATGGTGAAAGGTGTAGTAAATTAGCAAACATTTGGCACTCTGGACATTTCTTAACATATTGTATGCAATCATGTTCCATAGTGGACCAATAATACCCTTGTCGTGAAATTATTTTTGCGAGCATTTTACCATTCATGTGAGGTCCACAAACACCTTTGTGAGTATTCTCCATAAGGCGTGTGGTTTCGGGTTGGTCTATATACAACAAACTTTGACCATTAGGTCCATTTTTTCATAATTGACCGTTTAATAGACCGTATTAAGCTGCAAGTGTTCGTAAGGCTCATTGGTCTTTCGATGAAGTATTTTCGGGATATGTGCCATGAGTAATATATTGGAGGATATGATCATACCAAGGATTGTTTCCTTCGATGTCATTTATTTCCTCTATTGCGTTGCAATATGATGGTTCTTCTCTTCTATCAACGCATAATGGCATCATATTTAAGTGATCTGGAATGTTGATCATTGAGGCTAATCTTGCTAGCACATCGGAAAATTGATTATCATCCCTAGGGATATATTTGAAGTCAATATGTTCAAAATGCTCGATGAGTGGCTCTAGGTGTGCTTGGTATAATACCATTGTGGAGTTTTTTATTTTCCATTTTTTCAGTATGTGATTTATAATCAAACTGGAATCTCCATATACCTTTAATTTTTGCACACCTATGCCAGCTGCTGCTTCTAATCCAATGATGCACGCTTCACATTCCGCGGCATTATTAGTAACCTCAAAGTCTAATTTTACAGAGACTGGAGTATGTGCTCCCTCTGGACTTATGAGTAACACTCCTACGCCACATCCTTTTTGGTTGGATGCACCATCAAAGTACATTACCCATTTGTCATCTTGTGTCATGAGAATCTCTTCATCCGGAACATGAGTAGTTTCTGCATGACTTGTTTGAATTGGATGTTGAGCCAGAAAGTTGGAAATTACTTTTCCTTTCATTGATTTTTCTGGAATATATTTTAACTCAAATTCGGCCAACATCAACAACCATTTGGATATTCTTCCTTGTATAGGTGGTTGTTCAAACAAATACTTTATCGGATTTTGTTGAGAAATCACATGAGTGGTGTGTGGTAGCATATAATGTCGTAATTTTTTAGTTGCCCACACTAATGCTAGACTCGTCTTTTCTAGAGTGCTATATTTTGTTTCATATTGGATGAATTTTTTACTTATGTAATATATTGCACGCTCGACTTTTTCTACCTCTTTTGCTAACATGGCTCCTGTGGCCGTTTCTGTAACTGTTATGTAAAGCCTAAGAGATAGTTTGGGTACTGGTGGTGCTAAAATTGGTGGACTTTTGAGATAATCTTTGATTTTCTCAAAGGCGTTTTGGCATTGATCGTCCCATGCATTTTTTTCTTCTTTTTTCAATTTTTTGAATATTGGCTCACAAGTCATAGTCAATTTGTTAATAAATCGACTAATATATTGCAATTTGCCAAGGAACCCGCTAATTTCTTTTTCTGTTTGAGAGGGAGGCATGTCAACAATTGCCTTTATTTTAGAGGGATCAATCTCAATACCGTGAGTGCTTACTACATATCCGAGTAACTTGCCAGAAGTTACCCCGAAGGCGCATTTTTGTGGATTTAATCGCATGTTATAATCTTTTATGCGAGTGAAAAATTTGCGTAAAGCTTTTATATGTCCCATTCTATCTTTAGACTTTACAATCATATCATCCACATACACTTCTATTTCTTTATGCATCATATCATGCAAGAGAGTCGTAGCCGTTCTTTGGTACGTAGCTCCTGCATTTTTTAAACCAAATGGCATGACTATATAGCAATACGTCCCCCAAGGGGTAATAAAGCATGTCTTTTCTTCGTATTCTTTTGCCATTAAAATTTGGTTGTAACCTGCGTATCCATCCATAAAGGATAACATCGCATGTTCAGCCGTGTTATCTACCAATATATAATTATGTGGTGGAGCAAAATCGTCTTTAGGGCTAGCCTTATTAAGGTCCCTAAAGTCGACACACATGCGAACTCGTCCATCCTTTTTTTGGACTGGGACGATGTTCGCTACCCATTCTGGGTAGTTACATACGCGAATGAAACCTTCGTCCAATTGTTTTTGTACTTCTTCTTTTATTTTTAGTGCAACGTCAGGTTTCATTCGTCAAAGTTTTTGTTTTACTGGTTTAGAGGTAGGGTTCAAGGGAATTGTATGTTCCGCGATTTCCCTATCTATTCTAGGCATGTCCTTGTATGACCAAGCAAACACGTCTTCGAATTCTTTGAGCGTCAATATGAGGGTCGATCGCTCTTCCGGATTTAGAGTTAAGCCAATTTTGACTTCTCTTTGTTTTCATTAGTTCCTTTATTGATTGTTTCAGTTTCTTCAATGATAGGGTTCTTTTGTTCTTGTTCATTCATTAGTTCAACCAACTTATTAATGTTATCATTTTGATTAGATTGATTATTATAGCATTCAAAAGATTCAAAAGAAGGCATATACTCGGAAATAGAGCTCATATTATTAGAATAAAAAGAAAGTACATTAAGAGAAGAATCCTTTTTTGGATCTTCATCCTTAGAACTAGAAAATAAAGACTCAGTAATGGCCACAAGGCCTAAATTTTCAGCTTCCCTAGAGTCTATAATAGATTCTTCGTCCGATTCTTCAAACATCTTCCCTTCGCCTGTGACGATTTCCAGCCTATCGCCTTTGTGATAGGTCCATTTGAAAGATTTCCTCCATCCATGCTCCAAGGTTACATTAGAAGGGGTGATCAATGAAGTTGGGTCAAAAGCTTCATCCTGGATGGCATTTTGATTAGTCATTATAGCGACATGATTTTGCTCTAGTCCAAATAGCAAGTTGAATGCTTGCCTATCATAGCACCCTGGAGTTGGGTACTTTTATTTAACGATACTAAAATCGTCATCCAAGAAGTAGCAATCGTGAAATTTTTTGAATCCAGGCTTCTTGATTCCTTCCAAAACCAATGGTTCTGGAAAGTCATAGCATGGGTAGTCTTCTCCCTCCCTAATAAATTGTCCATTAAGGGTTTGTTGATAGGATTGGAGTAAAGTGACTATCCTCTTGTTGTTGTCATCTCTACGTGCCTTTCTTTTCGCATCGTGAGACTTCAATTCTTCTTTAGTTGGTTTTTATCCCAATTTAAAGGAGAAGCTTTTCTTTGGGATAGGAAGTAAGAAAGATTTTTCATTCCTATTCCCAAAGGCATCCCAGGAAAGTAACAACTCTTAAATAAGATGTTGTTTACTCTCTGGGTGGAATATGGATCAAGCTTGAAAGGTTCTTCCAAGTCTTCTTCCATTTCTATTGTGCAGATTGGCTCCGCGACGAATCCCCACATGTCCTCTTCATCATTGTCATGGTTTATTTCTAGGAGTGATTGATCGTTTATTGCTATTTTTAGTGGAGAAGCATGTATAGTCATAGGAAGCCCTTGATAGTTCAACCTAATCATTTGATGAAGTGAGGATGGTATTGCACCAAGCTCATGTATCCATGGACGTCCAAGTAGAAGGTTGAATGTAGGTTTTATGTCCATAACATGGAATTCAACCATCTTTTGTATTGGGCCTGTGCTAATTGGTAGCTTAACAGTTCCACAAACCAATCTTCTCGAGTTGTCATAGGCCCTAATGCTTTGTGTTGTTGATTGAAAATCTTTTTCTGGATTAAGGCCTAAATACTTTGCAGTTCGCAATGGGCATACGTTTACTGCTGACCCATTGTCTACCAAAGTTAGAGGGATGTTATATCCCTTGCACCCCACAGTTAAGTATAATGCGTTGTTGTGGGTAGTGTCTTTTGAAGGCAAATCATCATTAGGAAAATGATTGACTTGTCAGATTTCTCGCTAGTAAGCAAGCTAACGAGATCTTGAGGGGTTGTGTCCGTGCTTACAAACAAAGCCGTTAGAGCGTTCATAGGGGAATTCCTATGTTCTTTAGAAGTAATTAGGAGTTCCCAAATGCTAACATTCGCCTTGGATTGGCAAAGTTGTTTGACCAATGGATCTTCCACCTCAAGAGGAGGTGATATTGTATTTTGTACTTGACCTTGATTTTGTATGGTTAAAGATCCATTTGGTGGTGGTGCCTGGTAAATTCGTCCAGAACGAGTTAAATAATCTATCTCGTTTGGATTAGTTGTAAGACTTATGAAGGTGGAGGTGGGACGTCGGCATTTATTTCATTTTGTAAACAAGATGGAGGTGGGACGGCGGCATACTTAGAGATATATAAGACTTGAAAGTCGTCGTCCCATAGCCCACATATTTCATTAGTTGCCCCTATGAGTATTGTGGGTAGAGGTTCTCCTATAGGTGTGATGTAGTTCAATGAATTGAACGTATCGCTTCCCATATGATCCTCATCGATGTGAAACACCCCCAAGGGGGACACATTATTGTATGATTTAGGCGTGGGAATTCTCCCATCGTCTACCAAATCCTGTATTCTATGTTTTAAGACAAAGCGAAGTTCATTGTCGTGTCCATTGCCTCTATGATAAGCACAATAAGAATTACCATCCCAATTAGGAAACCTTCTTTCTGGTGGAGTGGGTGGTGTTGGTCCAGTTGGTGCAAGTAAGCCTTTTTCATTTAATTTTTCTAACAATTCTTTATAGCTTACAGGAAATGGAGTAAATTTTCTTTCTTTTGTCCATCTTTTCCTAGGATCATTATATTGATTTGTGTTGTGGTATTGCGTGAAGGTCACAAATACATCAATAAAGGATGATGAGCCATCATTCCCCTTCTTGTAGTTATTTTTAGGTTGATGTCATAGGTCAACTCGTTGAGTGATTGGTTTGTGAGTCGTTTCTTAAGATATGGTACCTTGGACACCCAAGCCCTTTGACATTAGAATGACAATACGTAAATCTTGACTTGTTACTATACGCAACGTGTTAGGATAGTCTTCTTTTTTTTCTTTTTAGTTTGGTCTAGGTTCCCAATTACGAACGTCTCTTCGTGATTTAGAGTCATACTCGAAGGGTAACATAAAAAAACAAAAAGAACAATGCAAAAAAAAAAAGGAAAGGAAAACAAAAAAAAAGCGCTTGAATTAAAAAAATCATACGATCAGGTAGCGCGCGCAACTCACTGAGTTGCGCGACCCCTCCCAGCGCAAGTGATTCAGTTGCGCGCAAGTGATTTTTTCAAAAAACAAATTGACTCGTTAAAACAATATCTTTATTCAAGAATTGTTAAGGGCGATGTTATCCGTTCAAATATATCTTGCGTCATTTTCTTTTTCTTTCTTCCCCTTCTAAGCAAGTGTATCTGTTTACTTATTTTTTCTTACTTCTTTTAGGGCCAATTTCCAATCTTAGGAAAGAAGACTCCCGGGCACTCAGCTTCTACGTTTACCACCCAAAGATCAATCCCTTTCAAACCATTTTCTTTCGACAATTAGTCCTAGTCCAACAACAATGTCAACCATTGAAGAACTTCAAGAGGAGATTCTTCGTTTGAGAGAGAAAAGGGCTCAAGAAGCCGAAGAGAAAAGAATTAAGAAAATTGAAAAGGCTAATAAGAAAAATGTTGAAGCCTTAGCCTTGCAAGAAAATATGGAACAATTATCCATCAAAGAAAAGTCGTTGGAGAAGCTATTTCTTCGTTCTACAATGGGGAACAAGTACTTTGACGCAGAAAAGTTTGCTCCTCCCGTAGGACTTGCTTTACCAGAAAAGTTCATAGCTACGGACTTGCAAATATTCAAGGTGACCAATAATCCACAAAATCATTTAATGTGTTTTACTGGCACCATGGCATTAAAGGGAGTTGATCTTAAGCTTTATGCTTTGACTTTCCCTTTATCTCTAGACCTAACCGCAAGAGAGTGGTACTATGGGCTAGATCCAAAATTCAAGGTAACATGGGAAGATGTAGTTTCGGCTTTAATTACCCAATATGAGAGTAACGTAGAGTTCAAATCCACTCTACGTGAACTCGAAATGCTAAAGCAAGGCGACGATGAAGGTTTCCTTGCTTTCTATGGTAGATGGCGAGAAAAGGCGGCCCACCTTGCCCAAAGGCCACCCGAATTCAAATTAGTACAAAAATTCATTGACAAATGTCATGAAAAGTACAACAAACATCTACGTTACCTTGGTTTAGACACTTTTCAAAAGGTCTATTCCGTGGCTACTAAGATTGAAGATGATCTTGCTAAAGAAAAAGAAAATAAACCCCATCATCATCATCAACCTAAAAATAACTACAAGAAGGGGAATGATAGCACATCATCCTTTATTGACGTATTTGCGACCACCACGCAATACAATAACACAAATCAATATAATGATCCTAGGAAAAGATGGACAAGAGAAAGAAAATTTACTCCATTTCTTGTGAGCTATAAAGAATTGCTAGAGAAATTAAATAAAAAAAGGTTTGTTTGCACTAACAAGACCAATACCACCCACTCCACCAGAAAGAAGATTTGCTAATTGGGATGGTAATGCTTATTGCGCTTATCATAGAGGCAATGGACACGATACTGAACGTTGCTTTGTCTTAAAGCATAAAATACAAGATTTGGTAAACGATGGGAGAATTCCCACGCCTAAACCTAATAATAATGCATCCCCCTTAGGGGTGTTTCACATCAATGAGGACCATATGGGAAGCGATATGTTTAATCCTTTGAACTATATCACACCTATAGGAGAACCTCTATCAACAATACTCATAAGGGCAACTAATGAAGTATGTGGACTATGGGACGACTTTCAAGACTCATATGTCTCTAAGTATGCCGCCATCCCACCTCCATCTTGTTTACAAAATGAAACAAATGGAGCGCTTGATTGGGATCATTTCTTGGGAAAGTCACAAGACTTATCAAATCTCTCCTTGGATGAACAATGGCATCAAGCTCAACTCATGGAACATCTTGAAATGGAGGCACGCTCAAAGCCTCTAGAAGAAAGTTGGTTTATGAGTCCTACAACTAATCCAAACGAGATAGATCATCTAACTCGTTCTAGGCGGGTTTACCAAGCTCCACCACCAAATGGATCTTCAGACACACAATATCAAACTCAAGGTCAAATGCAAAATACAATACCACCTCCACTTGAGGTGGAAGATCCATTGGTCAAACAACTTCGCCAATCCAAGGCGAATGTTAGCATTTGGGAACTTTTAAGTACTTCTAGGGAACATAGGAATTCCCTTATGAATGCTCTGATGGCTTTGTCTGTAAGCACATACACAACCCCTCAAGATCTTGTTAGCTTTCTTACTAGCGAGAAATCTGAAAAATCAATCATTTTCACTAATGATGATTTGTCTTCAAAAGACACTACCCACAACAATGCATTATATTTAACTGTGGGGTGCAAGGGATACAACATCCCTCTAACTTTGGTAGACAATGGGTCAGCCGTAAATGTGTGCCCATTGCAAACTGCAAAATACTTAGGTCTTAATCTAGAAAAAGATTTTCAATCAACAACACAAAGCATTAGGGCCTATGACAATTCGAGAAGATTGGAGTGTGGAACTGTTAAGCTACCAATTACCACATGCCCAATACAAAAGATGGTTGAATTCCACGTTATGGACATAAAACCTACATTCAACCTTCTACTTGGACGTCCTTGGATACATGAGCTTGGTGCAATACCATCCTCACTTTATCAAATGATTAGGTTGAACTATCAAGGGTTTCCTATGACTATACATGCTTCTCCACTTAAAATAGCAATAAATGATCAATCACTCTTAGAAATAAACCACGATAATTATGAAGAGGACATGTGGGGATTTGCCGCGGAGCCAATCTACACAATAGAAATGGAAGATGACTTGGAAGAACCTTTCAAGCTTGATCCATATTCCACCCGGATAGTAAACAACATCTTACTTAAGAATAGTTACTTTCCTGGGATGTCTTTAGGAATAGGAATGAAGAAATCTTTCTTACTTCATATCCCAAAGAAAAGCTTCTCCTTTGGATTGGGATATAAACCAACCAAAGAAGAATTGATGTCTCACGTGCAAAAAACAAAGCACGTAGAGACAACAACAAGAAATGGATAGTCACTTTACTCCCATCCTACCAACAAACCTTTAATGGACAATTCATTAGGGAGGGAGAAGACTACCCATGCTGTGACTTTCCAGAACCACTAGTTTTGGAAGGAATCAAGAAGCCTGGATTCGAAATATTTCACGATTGCTAATTCTTGAATGACGATTTTAGTATCGTTAAATCAAAATACCCAATTCTAGGATGCTATGATAGGCAAGCATTTAACTTGATATTTGGACTAGAACAAAATCATGTCGCTGCGATGAACAATTAAAATGCCATCCAAGATGAAGCTTTTGATCCAACTTCATTGATCACCCCTTCTAATGAAACCTTGGAGCATGGGTGGAGGAATTATTTCAAGTGGACCAATCACAAAGGCGATAAGCTGGAAATCGTCACAGGCGAAGGGAAGATGTTTGAAGAATCGGACGACGATTCTATTATAAACTATAGGGAAGCTGAGAATCTAGGCCTTGTGGCAATTACAGTTCTAAGGACGAAGATCCCAAAAAGGATTCTTCTCTTAATGTACTTTCTTTTGATTCTAATAATATGAGCTCTATTTCCGAGTATATGCCTTCTATTTAATCTTTCGAATGCTATAACAATCAATCTAATGAGGATATTAATAAGTTGGTTGAACTAATGAATGAACGAGAACAAAAGAACCCTATCATTGAAGAAACTGAAACAATCAATATAGGAACTAATGAAAACAAAAGAGAAGTCAAAATTGGCTTAACTCTAAATTCGGAAGAGTGATCGACCCTCATATCGACGCTCAAAGAATTCAAAGACGTGTTCGCTTGGTCATAAAAGGACATGCCTGGAATAGATAGGGAAATTGCGGAACATACCATTCCCTTGAACCATATCTCTAAACCAGTAAAACAAAAACTTCGACGAATGAAACCTGACGTTGCGTTAAAAATAAAAGAAGAAGTACAAAAATAATTGGACGCAGGTTTCATTCGCGTATGTAATTATCCATAATGGGTAGCGAACATCGTCCCCGTCCCTAAAAAGGAGTGACGAGTTCGCATGTGTGTCGACTTTAGGGACCTTAATAAGGCTAGCCCTAAAGACGATTTTCCTCTACCACATATTGATATATTGGTAGATAACACGGCTGAACATGCGATGTTATCCTTTATGGATGGATACGCAGGTTACAACTAAATTTTATTGGCAAAAGAAGACGAAGAAAAGACATGCTTTATCACCCCTTGGGGTACGTATTGCTATACAGTCATGCCATTTAGTTTAAAAAATGCAGGAGCTACGTACCAAAGAACAGCTACGACTCTCTTGCATGATATGATGCATAAAGAAATAGAAGTGTATGTGGATGATATGATAGAATGGGACATATAAAAGCTTTACGCAAATTTTTCACTCGCATAAAAAAATACAACATGCGATTAAATCCACAAAAATGCGCCTTCGGAGTAACTTCCGACAAGTTACTCGGATACGTAGTAAGCACTCGCGGTATTGAGATCGATCCCTCTAAAATAAAGGCAATTGTTGACATGCCTCCCCCTCAAACAGAAAAAGAAATTAGTGATTTCCTTGGCAAACTGCAATACATTAGTCGATTTATCAACAAATGCTAAAAGGCCCTTGAGAAAATCAAAGATTATCTCAAAAGTCCACCAATTTTAGCACCACCCGTACCCAAACTACCTCTTAGGCTATACATTACACTTACAGACACGGCCATGGGCGCCATGTTAGCACAAGAGGTAGAAAAAGTCGAGCGTGCAATATATTGCATAAGTAAAAAATTCATCCAATATGAAACGAAATATAGCACCTTAGAAAATACAAGTTTAGCATTAGTGTGGGAAACTAAAAAAATACGACATTATATGCTACCACACACTACTCATGTGATTTCTCAACAAAATCCGATAAAGTATTTGTTTGAACAACCACATATACAAGGAAGAATATCAAAATGCTTGGTGATGTTAGCCGGATTTGAGTTAAAATATGTTCTAGATAAATCAATGAAGGGAAAAGTAATTTCCGACTTTCTGGCTTAACATCCAATTCAAACAAGTCATGCAGAAACTACTCATCTTCCGAATGAAGAGATTCTCATGACACAAGATGACAAATGGGTAATGTATTTCGACGGTGCATCCAACCAAAAGGGATGTGGCGTAGGAGTATTACTCATAAGTCCAGAGGGAGCACATACTCCAATCTCTGTCAAACTAGACTTTGAGGTTACTAATAATGCCGCAGACTGTGAAGCGTGCATTATTGGATTAGAAGAAGTAGCAAGCATACGTGTGCAAAAATTAGAGGTATATGGAGATTCTAGTTTGATTATAAATCATTTACTGAAAAAATGGAAAATAAAGAACTCCACAATGATATTATACCAAGCACACCTAGAGCAACTCATCGAGCATTTTGAACATTTTGACTTTAAATATCTCCCAAGGGATGATAATCAATTTGCCGATGCGCTAGCAAAATTAGCCTCAATGATCAACATTCCAAATCACTTGAATATTATGCCATTATGCATTGATAGAAGAGAAGAAACCATCATATTGCAACGCAATAGAGGAAATAAATGACATTGAAGGAAACAACCACAATCCTTAGCATGATTATATCCTCCAATATATTACTCATGGCACATATCCCGAAAATACTTCATCAAAAGACCAACGAGCCTTACGAACACTTGCGGCTCAATACGATCTATTAAATGGTTAATTATGTAAAAAAGAACCTAATGGTTAAAGTTTATTGTGTATAGACCAACCGGAAACCACACGCCTTATGTAGAATACTCTCGAAGGTGTTAGTGGACCTCAAATGAATGGTAAAATGCCTGCAAAAATAATTTCACGAAAAGGGTATTATTGGTCCAGTATGGAACATGATTGCATACAGTATGTCAAAAAATGTCCATAGTGCCAAATGTTTGCTAATTTACAACACCTTCCACCATCCAAACTATATAATCTCACTTCCCCTGGCCCTTTTCAACTTGGGGAATTGACATAATTGTAAGTCTCTCCAACAAGAGCAGGAGGGTACGAGTACGTATTGGTAGCCATCGATTACTTCACCAAGTGGATTGAGGCTGCTTCTTATGTGAATATCACTTCTAAACATGTCGCAAAGTTTCTCAAACGAAACATATTTTGTAGATATGGAATTCCACATGAACTAATTAGTGATCAGGGATCTCAATTCAAAGCTGAAGCCGAGGCCCTCTAACTCGTTATAAAGTAAAACATCATCACTCATCCCCATACAGACCTCAAATGAATGGAGTTGTAGAATCGACAAATAATAATATAACATTCATCATTAAGAAAATGGCAGAAAATTATAAAGACTGGCTGAATAAACTACACTTCACACTATGGGGTTATAGAACGTATATACGAACATCAATAGGAGTAACTCCATACTCCTTAGTTTTCGGAATGGACGCAGTTCAACCAGTCGAACTGGAAATACCATCCCTACACATCGTACTCGAAAGTAAGCTACCGGAAGCTGAATGGGTAAGAGCAAGGTATGAGTAGCTTTTATTGCTCGATGAACGACGATTAAGAGCTTTGCATCATGTACTAGTCTACCAAAGGCGCATTGCGCGTCATTTCAATAAAAGAGTAAAACCCATAAATTAAAAGAAGGTGACTTTGTACTAAAAGAGGTTAGGGGTCCATGATCGGGCTTAAATAGTGTCGTTAGTCTACTAACCCTAATCAAATTAACAATTTATAATACCTAAACTACCCTAATACGAGTATAGGGGTAAGTAAAGGGTCGAACCCAAAAGGACTAAGTGTATCAATCTATGCTAATTAGACTACTAGGAAAGCTTGTGAGGTAAAGAACGGTTCAACTAAACACTACTAAGAGAAATTAACTAAAACTAGGGAAAGTGGAATCCAATTACATCAATGCATTCAACAACATCAAACAATTAGATGAAAATGACCTCAATTAGGACGATTTACACATTTAACTCACTCTCGCGCAATTAAACATGTTAATAATCCTACTAAACTAATTCACTCTCGTGCAACTAGCCTAGCAAAGATATGGAGGAATTTAGGGTTCTCAAACAACTCACTTTCGCACAATTGATTGAAAACAAAATTAAAAGCATAGAATCAATTAGCTAGAAAGATTCTAATCCATAAAAGCATCATCCATACACAATAATCAAGAAACAATTTCATACTAACCACAATCAATCATCAAATTAATTAACATAACCTTCATCCATTTCCCTAGAACAAAACCTAAACTAACATAATGAACAAAAATATGGAAAACAAGATAAAATAATAATAAAGGCAAGAATCAACAACTAAACTAATTAAACTACTCAAATCAACAAATAAATAAGCAAAAACAATAATAAATGAAAGCAATAAAGGTGAGAGAAAGTTAGGAAAACTCATTGAATTTATGAGAGGAAAAATCCACAAATTTGCTTCTTCAAAATCCCAAAAACTCCATGAAAAATCCCATTTTTCTCTCTCTAAACTACTCCTAACCCTAAGAGAGAGAAAATAAAGGCTAAACTAATGTTATCTAATCTAAAATAATGTTAAGTGAATCCCTTGAGAAAATAACCCCAAAGGGGTATTTATAATGCAAGGCTAAATAAAATAAAGTAAAAGAGAAAACTAAAAAGAAATAAAAACTAAACTAAAATAATTAAAATAACTAAACTTAAAAACCAAAAAATAAAACTAAACTAAAAATAAAATAAAATAAAATAAAATGAAAAGAAAAAAGGAAAAAGAAAACAAAACCCCACAAATCCCCCAAACAGAACCAACCCACGAAATCAAAAATCAGCTTCCCCCTTTCCTCCCCCTTTCGATCTTGGCTGCTCTGGTTTTCTATCCATCATCACCATCACGCATCATCAATCATCACTCAATCACCACCGTCAATCCTCATCGTCATCAAACAAGCATCAATCAAAGCCGTTCAATTCTCATTAAAAATCACGTGAAAAGCTCGTGATTGACCCACGAATGCGCGCCCGCGAAGACACCGCGCAGAGGTCGCGCATAGCTTCTGCCTCGACTCTGAATTTGGACTCCAATCGTGTGCGCTTTCTGACAGGGGGTGCGCGGCCGCGATGATATGGGTTGCTGTTATTGTTGTGGCTGGTGGTGTGAGAATCGCGTGGTGGTTGAAGGTTGCTGAGGGAGCAGGGGAGATGCGATTGCGAGCGGTTTTGTGGTGGTTGGTGTAATGGTGGTGTTGCGAGGTGAAACAGGGGAGATGCGATTGCGAGGGAGTTTGGTTTAATTGGTGATTGATAGGCGATTGGCGGTTTTTGCGGAGGTTGATTGGAGGTGGCTGATGGTGTTGGTGTTGTTGACGGTTGTTGTCGCTGCTGTTGCTGTTGGTGTTGTGATGCGTGGTGGTGATTGGAGGTGGTTGTTGTGAGGGTGAGTGAGCAGGGGTGGCGAATTGGTTGGTGCGTGAATTGGTGGTTTTGCGTGGCTATGGATTGGAGTAATTGGTGAATTGGTTGCGGTTTTGGTGGTGTTGGGTTGGTTGTGGCTGAAGATGGTGGTGTGCGGCTGGTGGTTAATTGATTGTTGGGGTTTGCGTAAGGAAGCAGGGGAAGGTGATTGGAGGTGGTGTGGTGGAGGTTAAGGGGGTGGTGTGGTGTAGGTTAAGAGGTGGGCAGCAGCTAGGTCGGTTAGGGGCATTGTGAAGTTTGCTTGAACCTTGGACCCTGAACACAAGCTTGACTTTGAAACCCGGAACGCCTACAACCAAAAACAACACGAGGGTGAAATGGAAAATAAAATAAAATAATTAAAATAAAGTAAAATAAAATAAGATAAATAAAGTAAAATAAAATAAAATAAAATGCTAAAACTAAAGAAATAATAAAATTAAATGAAATGAAATAAAATAAAAATACGAAACTAAAATAAATAAGAAAAATGAGATAAAAAGAGAAATTATTAAAAATATAAACTAACGACTTAAACTACAACATTAAAAGAAAGAAAAATAAAATAAAACACGAAAATAAACTAAAAACTATAGAAAATTACAAAAATACTCAAAATAAAGAATAAAAGACGAGAATAATAAAATAATAGAAATAAAGAACAAAATAGGCTAAATTATTGTAAGATAAGCCGGAAAGCGACTCAATAATCACCCTAAAAGTGACATAAAAGTCACTTATCAGTCCACCTATCGATCCAAGACAGAAATTCAAACCTAATTGGATAGGTCCCTACCGCGTAATTGAAATCCTATCAGGAGGAGCCGTTAGATTAATGGACACTAGAGGAGAGGAAATTCGCCAATTAATAAACATTGATCGACTTAAGAAATATTAAATATGAAATCCGGATTAACTCGTTCATTCATACAACTAACTTTAATTAGCATTCAATTGAAAGATTCTAGGTGTTATGCATTTTATCGAATGACACGATAAAATACATAACACTTGGGGGGGTAATTTAGAAATGATAGACCGTTCTAAGCGTTCAGATTTTTTATCGAACTTCACGAAAAAAATCTTCACACTTGGGGGGCAATAGGGCCGAAAATAAAAACTTTTTTTTCGAAACACTCGTATTACAGGTGTCGCGCGCAACTGGAATAGTTGCGCGCGGATGTCACTCGCATCTCATTTAGTTGTGCGCGACTGGTTCGCGCAACCTTAGATGTTACGCGCGCCACCTTAGATGTTGCGCGCACCACCTGATCGTAAACTACGAACCTGGACTTTTTTGTTTGAACGAAGTTGCAACTTCTACTTACGATAAAAGGAGGGCGTTTCGTGAATATAAACATATACTCAAAAAATATAAATATTAAACTTTGATTTAATTCTTTTTAAACAAAGTTTGATTAATTTTTTCATTTAATTTCTACCTAAGGAGTTAAAGAAAAAAAAAATAATAATAAATATACATAATACGTATACACAATGACCTGATTTCGTGATACGAATATGTAGGCAATCTATATGATTCGGTCATATAAAAATATCAAAACATAAAGCTCATTCTTATTTCATTCAAATTCAAAAAAAAAAAAAAGGAGACATTGTTGAACTAGATCATAAATAAAAAAAAAGGGGCATAGTAGTGATTACACTTTATTCAAAAAAATAATAAAAAGAGAGAGAGAACACAACGAAATTGTGTAACACTCTAAGGCTTCACTATATCCTCAATTGTCACGGATGATGGAGGAGTAGTTTCCATCGCAGTATTTTCAGAAACCTTATAGCTTTCTCCTATAGTCTTCTTCTTGACCCATACATTGTTCTTCAATTTAGGAATAGGAGCCTTTTCAACCCTTTTTCCCTTTTACAAAGCTTTTGTTAGATTCCTCTTTCAAAATTGTTGCAAAGGTTCCTTGATTATCACACCTTTTTGTGCGGGTTTGGAGGGAGTTTTCCTTTTGGATTCCTTCGAACGCGCCTTAGGAGATGAGAAGTTCAATTTTCTTCTCACTCCTTTGTTTTGGCCACTAAGAGGGGTAGTGGTGGCCAAAGGCGTTAAAGGCTTAGGTGGATTGCGAGCCGTGGCAGTTTGATATTGAGATCGGGCCTTATTTAATTCGCCCTTATCCGCCGCATTCATCCAAGCTTTATAAAAGGAAGATAATATAATACTCGCAGCAGGATTTTGTACTACCCACCTTGGAAGACTTGACCAATACTCTATCCAACGAAAAATTCGCTCGGGTCTAAAAGTCACATCTTTGGGTGCATCACAGTCTTGCGGGGGAATAATCTGTTTCATCCCGTATTGTCTCATTACCCTGCAAGGAAAATGTAAGTATCACTAGATAGGCCTAAAAGCCTAATGTAAGGGCAATTAAGAATACTCCCAACCATACTATTTATGTTCTACCAAGGAATCACAAAACGTATGTTAGGAACCCCGTGACAGAAAAACGACGTCCATTCCTCTTCATTCTTGTGCTTGTAAAGGATTCGACGTCCAGGGAATGTCCGTACTCCATTAGCCTCGATATTTTGTTGTTGATCAACTATTCACAAACTCTCCATGAGCCAAATCTGAAAAAAAAAAAAAAAAAAATCAGTTTTTACAAGAGCAGGTGGCGCGCGCAGCGCAGAAGATTGCGCTGGACATACTAGCGCAACTTCATGGCTTGCGCTAAAAAAACGACAAAAAAAACTTACGTGTAATCGGAGTGGACTTCCCATGAAACCATTTTCGTTAGGGTCTCCTCTAAGCCAATTCAAGCATAAAATGGTTTCTGCCAAAGCCAAAGGAGCGGGTTAATGACATCCCTCTATTTGCTTTACTACGGAAACCATGGAATAATCTCCATATTCTTTGTCTGTCCTAAGTAAACAATTGACAACAAGACAATAGCATAAAGAACGAATTTTAAAGCGTTGTTTTCTCATTTTGTCACGAGGGGCGACGAAATGTTCAATAAATTGAATTAAATTCACGCCTTCTTCAGTTCCAATATTGGTCATATCATTGTCGGACAAGCTAAAAAATCTTTAGAATATAGGTATGGGATTCGACAATGGTGGCGAATAAGTCACAAGGAGAGTATTTGTAGGGAAGCCTAGCAAGGCCTCGAACTCACCAGGAAGGGGAATAATTTTGTCCCCTTTAAATAAAAAGAGATAGTGGTTGGAGTCACAAGGGTTAGCTGCGGCATGAAGGAAATCAAAATTAATCACTAATTGCATATAATTCAATAGAGGGTCAAGGTGATAAATTTTGAAAGCCAGTTTGTCCTCGTTTGAAAGGGAGGTAACCCATTGCTTCAACCATTGTTCAAAGGTCTTCACCATTGTTCAATGTAAAAAAAAAAAAAAAAAAAAAAAAAAAAAAAAAAAGGAGGGAGAGTAAGAATTTAGAGAGATTTTTCTTTTTAGTTCTTATAACATTACTAAGCGAATGAATGCGAGATAATAAAAAAACCTACACGAAACCGTGGTTAAATAGACCCAGGAGGGGCATATTTTCGGCAATTTTCGCCCAAAGGAAAGTTCACAAACAGGTGGCGCGCGCAACATCACATGCGCGCGCCAGCCACGCGCAACTGGATCCAGTTGCGCGCGTCTTCGCTGTCGTGACATGTGGTTTAGGTTTATCTCCGTATTTTGGCTTACATAATGACGGAATCTTGACGAAATCTTAAGACTAATCATACGCTTGCCTTTTGCTAACTCTTATGTCCCTTTTCTTTCTTTTTTATTTGTTTTCTTTTTTATTTTATTTTATTATTTTCTTGTTCTTCTTTTCCTTCTTCCTTTTTTCCCCTATTTTCTTTTTTCTATTTTCCTTATTTCCTTTTTAGTCTCTTTTTTCCTATTTTCCTTTCTTTTGTTATTTTTTTCGAGGGGGGTAAGTCGGGAACCCTTTCCCTCCCTCGGAAATTTTTTTGCTTTTTTTCTTTTATATGTGTACACATGGAAACAAATAATAATAATAATATAAATGATATATACAAAAAAACAAAACAAAACAATATGTACATTTGTTTCCTAAAAATATAACAAAATGTGAACAAAAGAATCAGGGTGCTCTGCGACTGCTAGACGGTTGTTGTACATCCTGCAAAATCCTAAAACGAAGATTAGTACATGAAATGTAATAACTTCGTCGAAAAAGAAAAGAAATGAAACTTACCGCAATTATCCGATGATCACGGTATGACAAAGTCACGAGGGCCCTCGGATAAGCAGCTCGAAAAGCACGTATAGTCCTCACTATGCCGTTCACGGTCTCCCACAGAACCTGTTCCAAGAATACAAGGACAGTTAGTAAATAAATGTATATGAAGCAAAAAATAGAAATATTTTAAGTACATATACAAAAAAAAAGACATACCGACTCAACCGTCTCAGGAATGAACGGTATCCCCTCATCATCCTCCGCTGCTGGAAGGATCTCACGAATTATCGACCCGACAGCATCGGTATACGTGATCTCCGCTGTAGGAGGCTCCTAACCGCCTAGCTCGACCCGCTAAATAATAAAAAAAAGGGGGTCAATGTTCCGAAAAATAAATAGAAACAAAAAAAAAAAAAAGAAAAAGAGAGAATTGAGATACTAACCGGAACAAAAGCTGGGAAAGGAGTCAGCCTGGATGCAATGAAAGCCAGATAAGGAGCATCCAGCAGCACCAGCTGATCCGCTGAATAACCAAGTATCGCCGGAGCTCAATCCTCGGTCGACAGCAAATCCGGACGTACCATCCGGATCGGAGGATCCACAGGAACCAGAGGCTCCTCTGATGAATGCTTCCAGAGAACGCGCTCGCCTAAAAACCAAGCGTCCGTCCTTTGAAGTACCGGGAGTCCCGAGTAGAGAGCCCGAAACCGGCAACGAACCATGCCAGACCGGATATCCTCAGGGACTCCGACGATCAAACTCCAAGGACGGAGATCGATTTAATGTAATAACATGAAAATCATCAAAACAAAATAAAAATATTTTAAGAAATATACACATTAGTTGTCAAAATGCTCACCGACGCACGGGTCGCCGAAAGAATCCTGTGGCGAAAGTCGCCGGCTGAAGTAGCTCGCCTTTTCCTGATCGTAGCCAGTCGATGGTCGATAGGAAAGCAAGCAGCCCCGAGCACCCTAGGGGTTAGGAAAGGAAGGTACGAGTATCCCCAAGCCTAAACAAAGGAGAAATGGCTTAAAAAGAGAAAAATAAATAATAAAAAGTTAAAAGAGAGTTTAAAGTACGTACCTTAAGGATACGACCATGCCATGTAAGGGAGATCCGAGGCACCTCAGTAGCTGCCGTAGGATCCACTACTCGGGTCGCCTTGCCCATATTTCTAAGCGTACGGGCATATGACACCTCCGCCCAGTTCAAGTTACTTACCTGCCCCAAGTATATGAGGCAAGTAAGTAACCCGATAGGAAAACGCTCCCCGCGATCACTCAAGGGAGTGACGGAAAGAATGTGGGCAATGTATATCCGAGCCAGCTGCTCAGGTGTACACTGCAAGTCAAACTCTTCAGCCGACAACTCGTCAGCAAGAATCGAGTACGGACAAGATTGAGGATATACGTGAAGGATCGCCGCCAGACGATCCCCCACGAGATCCCTCAATCTCAAGTCTTACCCCGTTACGACCTCTATAACTACAGGCTCACCTACAAAAGAAAAACCCGTAATCATAGAGAAGTCGTAAGGGGTGACTGTCATCTCTCCCCACGGAAAATGAAAATTGTTGGTGGAATCCCACCAAAACTCCAGCAATTCGCGGAGGAAAGCTGACGAAGCAGACTGACTCGACAAATCCCGAAGAGCCGCTAGCGCGCGACCGATCCCTGAAAGCTCCACAATCTCCTTTACCTCATCGGGTAAGCTCCTAAAATGAATCCGTAGGTTACCAGAGCCGTATAGACGCATGCTAGACTCACACTAAAAAAAAGAAAAAGAAGAGAAGAGAGAAAGCCGAAATAATAAAAAACGGTTATTAAAAGAAAAGAGGTAAAGTAAAAAAAGAAGGCGTAAGAAACTCACGATGTCGCGCCACCCTCGAACCGAGACGTGATGGTCTGGATCCCACTTAAGGACCCTAGGGTCCCAGTTGGGAGGAGCCTCCCAGATCACATCCTCCTAGCGACGTCGATCAGCAGCGGCGCGTCGCTCTCGAACCTCCTCACGAGGCCGGGTCACCCACTTTCGAGGGCGAACTACCTCGTTAGGACCGACTAGAATCTCCTCACCGTCGACAAATGGAGGCGAATCCATGCTATGATAGACGAGATTTCTCTATTAGTTCATTTTTTCCTAAACTAATAATTGTGTTCTAGATCCATTTCGGCAGCATAACGGCTACCGATAGGACAAAACACAAATATGGAATGTCACCCATACTTGGGGGCTACGATACCTGCAGTTAAACTCAGTAAATGGGGGCTTTTAACACCCATAAAAGCCATCCTATACCAGTTTCAACTAAGCATTCAAGGGATTCTGTTTCAAAATCTCAAAGAATCAACTATTCCAAGACGAATAATAGTAACATCACCAACACAATTATCGTCTACCAAACAATCTTGAAGTTCGAAATGGCAAAAACAAGCTAAGTATACACTTCGCGCCATTTTTTCAATTTCAAAATTTGCAAAATGTGAATTATGAAAGTAATACTAATTCTAATACTACAATATTCTTCATAATCAACAAGTATAATCAAAATGAGCAAGAAAAGCAACAGATTCAAGCAAAATTCGAACAAAAAGAGCAAGAACGAACTTAAACAAAGAAATGATCATACAAGGTTCATTACTTAACCATTTTTCATGAAATTTGTTGGAAAACACTCCTTAAACATAGCATAACAACATTAAACAAACAATTTCAAGAATAATGGACCGAATCAAAAATCTCCAAATTCAAAATTTGTGGTTTTACGATTCGAAAAACGCTCAAATGCTAGTCAAGAATGAACGAATTCAAGCAAAAAACTTACATTGGATTATGGAAAATGTGAATTAAGAGCAAGATTTGCTTCCTTCAGATTCAAAAATCGCAAAAAATGGAGCCCTTTAGAGTGAAAAAGAGTCGAAAATGGAGGAAGGAAGGAGAGAAAGAGCGAAATGAAAAATCGCATTCGCGATTTCCTTTTTGCTGAAGTGAGTGGCGCACGCAACTTCAAAAGTTGCGCGTGACGTAGCAGCACAACTCTGAAAGATGCGCGTGCCTGGCCAGCGTGACCCACTGAGTTGCGCGCGGATACTAGTCACTAAAATGACCGGTATCCGGATTTTAATCCGTTTGATCATTTTTTTTCAAAGAGTTTTGCTCGCTATTAGACGTAATGGCGCCTAAATTATCAGAATCTTTTTAATTGCTTTGCATTTGTAGTTTATTTTCTTCTTTGATAGTTTTTTGCATCATTTTGCATGCACACCGTGCTTTGTGCCTTCCCCTAGCATACATTTTGAACGTTTTTCTTAAGCGTGCCTTAAGACGTCCCGTGGTGGTTCTTTACGTAAAAGCCCCTATCAACAGGTTTGTCATTTTACTGTACTGGCGTTATAAGTGTCCGGGTTTTCTTCTTTTTCACGTCCGAAGCAAAAGGAAGGCATTTTCATGCAGCGTAAAAATGCAAATGGCGTAGCGTACAGTGTAAAATTGTACGGCGTAGGTGTTGCGTAAAATTTCACCTCAGCCCAAGCTTTGCGAGATATACCTCTCAGAACTAAAAGGTAGACTATTTACTGTAGGCGTTAGCTCACAAGTCGACAGGCACGCCCAACCTTCATGAACAGACACTTCTTGAATGGAAGCAAATTCGCTAGTTAGTGAGCTTACTAACTTATCAGACAATTAGGGAGTCCGTCCACACCCTGTATAAAGAGCGACGAGACAGTGTCGCACCAATGTAGTCACGTGCCCCCAGTCCTGAGACACGTGTACTCATCTTGTGGACAAAACTACTGAGAGAGTTGCTCACTTTCTTCCCTCTCACTTGATTTGGATATATGCCTCCAGTCCTGAGACATGTATTTCTATCTTGTGGACATCCGGTTCGAATACCAGACCTGACTCAAATGCCGGACCCTTTTCGGTTCGAATATCGAAAACCCTTTTTCATTCTTTTTTACTTTGTTAAAGTCAGGCTAAAGTTTCAATGACATATCGAGGGACTTTAGACCAACGATGACATGATTGAGAGGAAAATCACCCCCTTTTATTCTTTTTAAAAACCGATCTCTTCTCATGACTTGACATCACCCAGAATACATTTACTTGTAAAAGTATTCTACAATTGCAAAGAATCAATCTAGATTCTTTAGCGCGTTAAGACTAGGGAAAACTTTCTCTAGCCTTAATAGCTACTTGTTCAAACACTTAGCAAACCGAGGACTGTTTCGACATCCTTAAACATTACTGAAAGATTCTCTAACCTTAGAGAAATTTGCAGAATGAGTCTCGGATTTTTCCTTGACTACTTTGATCATCGTCTATCCTAGACTCGATCAAAGTGGGGGCTAACTGTATACATCTACTTTTGGCCTCCTGTCCCGACAGGATGTGCAATGACGATAAAAAAAGCCATCTTCGTGTTGGATCAAAGTGAAGAATACTTATGGATAACTAGTTAAGCCACAAAACACAAAAGACTAGCCTGAATAAAAGAACAAGGCCAATACAAGATCCAATTAATAAAACCCGATCATAGTTAGGCTTAAGCCCGTGCTTAAAACCCAATAATGATGGATTTAGGAGCATCTAGGTTAAAATTTAAGCTGTCGTGGAAAATGACGCGCACATCTCACAAAGTCGCGCTCAGATGTCGCGCGCAACTTATTCAGTTGCTCGCAGCACTCCGCGCAACTTCTGGAGATGCGCTCGCGAAAGATTCAGAATACCAAAATATTGGAAAATCGAATCTTACCATAGAGCTGCACGCAAGACAAATAACTGCGTGCATCATCTGCGCGCGACTTATTCACTTGCTCGTGACAGCCGCGCGCGACACCTGCTGCGGCAGAATGCTCTTAACCCTAAACCTAATCATTCCCTATAAATAAGACCCTAATCCGAGGCTTAAACACACAGAAAATAACCTTAAACGCTGGCAGAATACTTGTGAACTTGTGCTTCCTAACCCTCTTGTCCTAAACACTCACCCCTTTTGATAATTTGTTACTACGGTGGAGGTTCCCCAATAAGAAGGAATCCATAAGTGTTCTAAATGGAGATCTAGCAAAGAGAAGTGGTAAATTCCCGAGCACTTAGTTAAATCACATTTATTTTCTTGTTTAAAAGAACCTTAATTAATTAATTAGTGTTGTTTGATCACCTTTAAAATAATTAATTAATTAATTCCATATAATATCTGTTTTGGGTGTTTTTTGTCCCTTGGGAGAGTTACGTCACGAAGTCTAATCCGGCTGAGTTGTACCTGCAAAATAACGGAGACTCCGAAAGGTTGGAGCTCCGCCTCCAACGGTCAAGTTAGTAACTTAAAACGAAATAAAGAGAACGGAAATTTAGGTGGGTATCTGCTCGGATTCCAAGCTCAGGTCTTTTTCTGATGTAAGAGAATGCAGGTGTAATAAATGGTAAAACGTACCCTCAAAATGAGGGACATCTCCCTATTTATAGGGTCTTTGGGATTTGTGCCCTTGATTAGGTCACTGAACCCTAATCATTGGTGCGCTGCGCCATTTTGCGGCTTTCTCGGGATTGGGGCCTGAAGACCGCCTTTTTCCCTTAGTTTCTGGAGTGACACGTGTCAAGTAGGGATTGGTCCACTTTGGGCCAGCCTAAGGCTGACACGTGTCATCCGCTGATTGGACCACGTGGCGGGGTAAAATTACCCTAAACATTTGCCCCTCACAGATGTGACGTGGCACGCCACATGGCATCTGTGACACTTGTCACGCTATTATTGGCGGTAATTTTACCATTAAAGAGTAATCGTTCGCCTTCCGAGTAAATTACGAGAATGCCCCCATATTTACCCTCTATATATAGGCGTTTACCCTCATAATTTTGTACGTTGACAAAAAATTTTCTTGAGAGAGAACTTTGAGAGAGCAGAAGTCATCCGTTTGAGTTAGGCGCAAGCAAGAGAGCTCGTTTTCCATCGACCCAGCCGGACCCGCCTAGTTTTAGATATTACTTTAAAAGGTACCGTCTCTGCCTCTCTCAGCTCTTTTTCTTTTTTCACCGCTTGTACATGTTTCTTCCAATAAATGGATGCATCACCAACACACACGGCACAGCCTAGGTTAGAGTCCAGCCGGTCACCAGGGACGGCTGAGTCTAGGACTGGGAGTGCCGTCTCGAGGTGTTGGGACCACCCTTTGCCTTGGATTCCGACCAGTTATGTGTCTGTGCATGACACAATGGCTCGGACAATGCAGACGGCAACTGATCCAAATTACAGGAGCGAAGGCTCAGGCGGCCAAACACCTGAGGGAGAAACGTCTGGTCAGGGAGACCAGACGGCTCTGGAGAGATCCCCTCCGCGCGCCCTTTCAACCCCCGCTGACTCTTTTTTGGAAGAGTGCGACCAAGGCGGCGATGAGGCCGTCTCTGCCCCCTTGACCCAAAATGAGGAGGAGACGGAGAGCGACAGCTTCGCCTCTACCTCTGAGAGGAGTGACGATTTACCCCCTCTTGCGGATAGCGAGGAGGAAGAAAGGAAAAAATGGAATGAGAAGGACGATCCCTTCAACATTCACGTCTCCTCCAAGGACCGGATCCAAATGGAGGAAAACTTAAAGAATTTTACTCAAATACACCCGTTAGGAGACGGATATAGGATCCGGGTGCTGCCTGAGAACGGCACCATCGCCTGGGAAAACGATGAACAGAACGCCAACAACTATTTCGGTTGTTATGAGGCGGCGTTCAAAGTTGGTCTTCGCTTCCCCCTTCACCAGGCGGTGAAGGTAATTTTGAGAGGCTACAGCCTCGGAGTCTGGCAACTTACCCCCAACTCTTGGACAAACATTCTGGGGTATGTTGCCGCCTGCGAGTTCCAGGGGCTTAACCCCCGGCTGGGAGGCTTTTGCTAGAATGCATTATCTTAGCAGAAGCCCAGGCGACTGGAGGGTGTGGTACACTCTAACCACGCATCCCCAATATATGATGACCTTGGACAAGGTCTCGAAATTCGACAGCTGGAAGCACAGGTTCTACCTGATTTCAACTCCAACCAGACGGGAGAATTATGAATTTCGTTTGTACAATAAGAAGCCCGACTTGTTGGGCCGGAAGTGCGCTCTTCCCCGGATCCCAGAGGAAAATTTTTACAAGATCATTGAGGCAGACTTTTTCGGCCTCACAGACGCGACCTTGTCAACCGGGGAAACAATAAAAGTCCCCAAGAACTGGATCCCTAAGAGCGCCTGGTTCAGGGATGAATGTTTTCTAGCCGCCTGCGGGCTAGGACACATGTTTACCAATCGTATGCGCCTGAGTTTATATCCGTCTGTAGTATTTTTCTATCGAAATTGATTTATGATATTGACCAATTTCTTTCTTTTTGCAGAAGAAGCATTAAACATGTTGCAGACGGAGAAAACTCCCAAGCGGTCCTCTGCACTCATCCGCAAGCAGTTTGCGGAAAAAGCTGCGGCTGAGGTCAAGGCCAAGGTAATAAACGCTTGACCCTTTCTTAAATTGATCTTAAAAACTATTTTGCCCGGATGCTAACTTTAACTTTGGTTATTTTCGCAGCGAGGAGAGGTTGGAAAGACATTTGAGAAACAACTCAAACAGGCTAGGGAGAAGACCCCCGTCGTTCTCAACAAAATCAAAAAATCCACCTCCGCGTCAACTCCTAGCGCCTCAGTCGGGCATCAAAAGATGCGGATAGCGAGGCGAAACGAGAAGGTAGGCGGCAGCCTGGGCCTCAGCCTCATTAACCCCGTAACAACGACCGGGGGGTTCTCCACGTCTGCAAGCGGTTCCCGCTTGGTTGGCTCGGAAGGTAAGAACCCTTTTGAATCCCCGCTTGAGCTGGGGTGGCCTTTGCGGGTGAAATCCCACTCTCAACAGACGTCATCTTCAGACGTTTGGCAACAAATAGGTGCTGCCTTAGTTTCCCACTCATCACGTATTGACTGTGGTGCAGATCAATCTCCCCGTTGGCCAGACGTCCAGAAGCATGCCAAGGCCATGCTGGAAGCCGTCCGGAAGAGGGATAAAGACAACATCCCTGGGATAGAGACGTTCAATTTGGAACGCATCCTATCCCTTCTGGCTGAGGTAAGAAACTTGTCAATTCAATTTTATTTTTTCCAAGTATTTTATCCCGCCTGCAATACTCACACCGCTTGTTTTTTGCAGGTTATGCTGCGGGTGGACGGGCTCAAACGTCCTTATTCCCGCAAACGGGAAGAGGTAAAAAGGGCCAAGAAGTCCGCCATAGACGCTGATAATATTTCTTTACACTCGACTATCATAAATGAACTTGAAACTAAAGCAATCATTATGACACAATCGTCTAGAATCCAGCAGCTGGAGTCAGATCTGGAGACGGCCAAACAGCGGGCGACTGATGCTGAGACGGCTCGGAAGGAGGCGGAGGAGGCCCAGAAGAAGGCAAATGAGACCGCCAAAAAGGCTGATGAGGCGCTCAAGAAGGCCCAGACGGACCTTGGCACACTTCAGGGTGTTTTTGAAGAGAACACCAACCTGAAGGCCAAGGTTCAAAAGCTAGAGAAAGAGGCTGCTCAAGCTTAGAAGAACTTTGCAGCAACCCTGGAGGCGGAGGAAAACCGCCTTGTTGCTGAGAGTGACGCTGATAATGACGCCCGTATGAAGATCGCCTGGGCTGCCTTGTACCCAAACGCGGATTACAGCGTCTGGGTACTGGCGCACAGCTATGCCGAGTACGTGGTGTACTTGAGAGAGCAAGGTGAGTCAGAGCCTGACTCTTTCGAAGCCTAGGTCAACTCCAACAACGAGTCGTCCGTGCCTCAGCTACTTGGTCCTGATGAAGCACAGGAGATAGCCTCAGATGATGAGGAGGAGGACCAGGAGGAGCCGTCTGCAGGCCAGAAGTGATTTTTCAGCGGCAGTATGCCAGTCCCTCTTTTTACTTTTTCTTTAGTTCTGCGGCAGTATACCAAAACTTGTTTTTCCAGCCTGCGTGCCGAGTATATTTGTATTTACCGGCTAAGGAGCCGGGTTAATTAACAATCTCTTTCTCCCAGACAGGGTCCGGTTAACATTTTAATCCACTACAACCGTTTGGTTGGGTGGACTTTATGAAATGCACCGACTGAGTCGGTTTTGATCATTTTGCATCTGAATTTTTTTTTTTGCAAATTTTAATTTTTCATCTTTGCCTAACTTATCAAAAGCATGCGGCGATTTTTCATTTTTGTCTAACAAATCAATAGTCTGGCTGTCCTTGCCCCTGGACGGCTGTGTGATTGGTTTCAAGTGGAGTTGGTTGATTGACTTGAAAACGTCTGATGCTGCAAAGAGCATGATATGTTTATAAGTCAAATCAATCACAGTATGATTGCCCCAAACCAAGTGCACAGCCGTACACCAACAGGCGTTCCAGTCACTACCCAGACGGCGTTTGTCCATCTTGGTTGAGATTTCATAGCCATTGAACAACTCTTTTGCCCCAATTGGGGTGGGAAGTGCAATTTTGGCATAAATAACCTAAGTAAGAATTTCAGCCGATGATCGACTGATGCCTCTAGGCATCCGGTATCTGGAAACTTTATCGTTCTTCATAGGTCATTTCGGTCAGACGGCTATGAGTTGACCAATTTGGTCGTTCAATTTTTTCCGTCTGCATGGGTACGTATAACCGACAAATAGTCTGTTCTCTACGACAATTGCACCCGGAGGGGTGTCACCGGACCCCTTTGTCCATGTTGGGACAGGTGATTTTATAAAATGAGCAACCATCCGGCCATTTTAGCCTCTGGTCTTGTTTGAGACCGGTTGTATAGCCACTAAACGTTTATGCGCTTAGTTTTTAGTCGGAGTATTGAATTTACACTAAGTATCAAACTTAGTTCAACAGAAAATTTCGTCTGGGTCATTACCCAGGCGAACAGACAATTAATAAGTAAAACTTAGTAAAAGTACATAAAGAGTCCACTCGGGTATTACCCAGGCGGAAAAACAAAACTTGCTTGCAAACAAAGTCTGATTTCATTGATTGATTCATTGTTTACAAAAATTTACATTCTCAGAAGTACTACTTTTTCAAATTGTCTACATTCCAAGTTCTAGGCAGGCGCCTGCCGTCTGGAGTTTCCAGGCGGTAGGTGCCGTCCCTTACTTCGTCATAGATCCGGTAGGGGCCTTCCCAATTTGGAGTTAGCTTTCCCAGCTCATTGGCCCTACCGGTTGCCTCCATTTTCCGTAACACTAAGTCGTCGACTTTCAGAGGACGCTTGTGTACTTTTTTGTTGTAGGCTCTAGTCATTCTCAGACGGTAAATCTCATGACGCAAGGCGGCATTGCCCCTGCGTTCTGGGAGTGAATCCAATGCCAGGCGCATTGCTTCCCAGTTTGCCTCTTCATCATATAGCATGACTCTGAGAGTCGGCTCGTAACGTTCGATGGGCAAGACGGCTTCAGCACCGTAAACCATGAGAAATGGGGTTTCACCGGTTGCCCCTTTTTCTGTTGTCCGGATGGCCCATAGGACATGGATTAACTCTTCTTCCCACAAGCCACCAGCTCTTTCTATTTTCTTCTTAATTCCGTCCGAGATGAGTTTGTTGAAGGTTTCAACTTGGCCGTTTGCTTGGGGCCGGCCAACGGATGCAAAACAGCTTGAGATCCCCTGATCTCCCAACCAAGTTTTTAGCTGAGGCGTCTCAAACTGAGGAACATTATCAAACACCATAGACATAGGTACCCCATACCGGGTGATATTGTTCTTCCAGATAAAGGAAATTACGTCTGAGGTCTTGATATTCTTAACCGCCTCAGCCTCCACCCACTTGGTGAAATAATCCACAGCCACCAAGATGTAGCGCTTTCCGCCTGGAGCAGGCGTGTAAGGACCTAGAATGTCCATGCCCCATTTTGCAAACGGGATTGGGCTGTGGATCGCCGGCAGATCAGTAGCCGGACAGTGAATGAGTTTGCCAAATTTTTGGCACTTATCACATTTGTTCACCAACTCCATGGCATCTGCCTTAAGAGTAGGCCAAAAGCAATGTCGTCTGGCTCTGACAGCTAGGGACCTGCCGCCTATGTGGGAGGCGCAGAATCCCGAGTGCAAGTCTTAGAGAACTTCCTTCCCCTTTTCTGGGGTGACACACTTCAACAGGGGCTTAAGAAACCTCGCCTGGAAGAGTTCTCCGTTTCTCAACTCGATTCTCAACTCGAAAAGCTCGAAGCTCGCTTCTTCAGGACGACTGCTTCCTGTGGCGAATCTGGAAGTGTGCCGTCTAAAAGGTAAGCCCGGATGCCATCCATCCAGGTAGAGCTTCGGTCCAGAACTCCAATGGGATCTTCATAGATGCTTCTCTTTTCAAGAACTTCCCAAAAAATTGACCGAGGCATATCATGGCAGGCGGAAGACGCTAGTTTTGACAATGCATCTGCCTGGTTGTTTTCCGACCTAGGCACTTGATTCAGCCGGAATTCCTCAAATGCCCCGGCCTCTTCTTTGACTGCCTGAAGATATTTGATCATAGCCGGATAAGTAGCCTCATAGCTTCCCTCATACTGGCTAACAACCAATTGGGAATCAGAGTAGGCGTCAATTTTCATGGCCCCTGTCGCCTTACACATGCGAATGCCAGCTAGCAGGGCTTCATATTCCGCCTCATTGTTAGAGGCCTGAAACTTGAAGCGTAGTGCATACTCAAATATGTCCCCTTCAGGAGACTCGTAGATAACGCCTACACCACAGCCGTTCTTTGTAGAGCTCCTGTCTACGTACACTTTCCAAACCTGATCAAGATTATCCGGAGCCACCAGGCGGGTCATTTCAACAATGAAGTCGGTAAACGCCTGACCCTTCACTACCTTTCTTGGTTCGTAAGTGATTTCAAGGCTTTGCATTTCAATAGCCCATTTTCAACATTCTCCCGGATGAATCCAAGGTAGACATTGGTCGCTTGAGTGGCTGGTAAATGTAAATCACCACCGGATGTGCACGTCGTCTCGCTCAGCAAGGAGAACGACACTGAGGGCATGATCTGAGATGGCTAAATACATGTACAAGTCTCCCTAGGCAAAGGACTGACCAACCTAGTTAGAGAATGTAAATGTTCTTTCAACCTTTGGAACGCCGCCTCAACATCATCCCCCCATTCAAATCTGGTCTTTTTCCTGATTGCTTGGAAGAAGTAGAGGCATTTGTCGCCTGACCGGCTGAGGAACCTCCCCAAGGCGGCCAGACAACCGGTGAGTCTCTGGACTTCCTTGACAGAACGGGGTGACTTCATGTCAATCACCGCCTGTATCTTTTCGGGGTTAGCCTCTATCCCCCTTTGATCAATCAGGAATCCGAGAAACATCCCAGACTCAACACCAAAGACGCATTTCTTTGGATTTAACATGACCTTATGCCGCCTGAGGGTGGAGAATGTTTCTCGGAGATCAGCAAGGTGATATGTCTGTAGCTTGGATTTGACTATCATGTCATCAATATACGCCTCCACATTCCTCCCAATTTGATTAATGAAGACCGTATTAATCATCCGTTAGAAAGTGGCGGGCGCATTTTTCAAGCCAAACGGCATCACAGTGTAACAGAATAACCCCTGATCAGTGACGAAGGTCGTCTTCTCTTGATCCTTTTTCCACAGGGGTATCTGATGGAAGCCGGAGTAGGCATCCATAAAGCTCATCAAGGTGTGACCTGCTGTAGAGTCGACTAGACTATCGATCTTTGGAAGCGGGTAACTGTCCTTTGGACACGCCTTGTTGAGGTCTGTGTAATCAACACACATGCGCCAGGTCCCATTCGGTTTCCTAACAAGGACCACATCGGCCACCCAGTCGGGAAAGTTAGAAGGCCGAATGAACCTGGCGTCTAGCAGCTTTTTGACTTCGGCAGCTGCCGCCTGACTTCTTTCCTCACCGTGGTTTCTTTTCTTTTGCCGGACGGGCTTCTTTTTAGGGTCCACGGCGAAATTGTGGACAGCGAGATCCGGGCTGACGCCTGACATCTCTTCCACTTCAAAGGCAAAAATGTCTTTGAATTCCTTCAGTAGAAGGTGCAAGCTTGCACCCAAAGTAGCATGAGCAACCGTCCCAACCTTTACAGTACGTTCTAGACGGCTTTCATCCAGAACGAGATCAATGCTTTCACCAGCCGGTTGGGGACGGAGCTCATCTGACCGTTCACCGGTCAGTGATTGCTATTTTTTCTCTTTCTTCACCTCCACCAGTAGAGGTGCCTTTCTTTTCTTTCCGGCTGCTGCTGGGGCAGGTGCTGGATCGGCATCCTTGACATTGTCAAGATCTATTGGTTCCTGACCGCCTGGGGCCACGGTATCTCGGACGGCTGAGAGATAGCACTCTCGGGCCGTCTTCTGATCCCCATTCAGGGAGCCAACAGAGCCGTCATCCTTCTCATACTTGATGAGCATGAGAGACGGGATGATTACTGCCTTGGCTACATTAAGGGTTGGCCGGCCAAGGATAATGTTGTAAGCGGTCAACTCCTCAACGACCAAGAATCTGACGACAATATGTCGTCCCTGGCCTTTTTCTCCCAGCCGGATGGGTAAGTCAATTATACTCGGCTGGGTAGACCATCCCACCCCCAAAACCAACCAAGGGGTGGGTGACCGGATGCATGCTGCTGACATTGTATTTCAGCTTTTGCAGGCACCGAAGGCTGATGATGTCTGAGGAGCTTCCGGTGTCAATAAGGATTTGTCCAACCAACTGGTTAGCCACCTTACATTCAATGACCACCGGGTCGTCATGCGGACGGCGGATGCTGCCCTTATCCTTCTAAGTGATCAAGACGTCTGGGAAGGAGGAGCTGGTTGACGCCTGCTCATCATCATCTTTGTCCATCTTTCGAAGATGGCTCTTGGTGCCCCGGATGGTAGGGCCACCACATGAGAACCCGCCTGCTATAGTGTAGATCGGCTACTTGTCGGTATCCGAACTACTCGCAGGCTGGGGGGTAGTCTTGGAGGACTGACCCTTGTTTTTCTTTTTTGCGCCGGCTGGAGACTTAGAAATGTAGGACTTCAACAGCCCTTTGTCGGCCAGACGGTCCAACGTCCGCTGAAGACTAAAGCAGTCATTGGTGTCATGACCAACCTCCTCATGGAATTGACAGAATTTATTTTTGTTCCGTGACTGGACAGACCTCTTCATTGGATTCTGCTTTTCAATGGACAGCCGGTCCTTTACTTCTATGAGGATGGAGTTGCAGTCTTTATTAAACTCGTACTTGGGAACGTACGGTTTAAACTCTTTCTTTTTCTTCTGGGACGGCTGATCAGAGTCATTAACCGCCCAGATTTCTTTTCTTTTCTTGCTCTCTTCTTTGTTTTTGACCGGCTGTCTTTCTGTTTGTCGGACTTCTTGGAGTCCGACTGTCTTCCAGGCGAGCAGAGGTCGGTAGCTTGGATGTAGCTTTCCGCCTCCCTCAGGGCCGCCTGTAAGGTGAAAGCCCCTTTTCTGACTAGGTCGAACTTAAAAGTCGACCCGTCTCTCAGACCTTTGAAAAAGTCTGTAAAAGCTACCTCGTCAGACAGTCCTTGAATCTGAATTCTTATCAGATTGAACCGCCTGACATATGAGCGCAGCCCTTCTCTCTCCCCCTGCCTAACAGTGCTCAAATCAAGGCTTGTTTTCTTAGCAGGGATGTTCATTGAGAAGTTGGAAGCAAACAGGAAGGCGAGCTTCCTGAAGCTATCGATGGACCCGGCTGGCAAATTGCCAAACCATTGTTGGGAAATGCCCTTCAATGTAGTCGAGAAGCACCAACACCAAGTAGTATACATGAGGTTGGTGTAAGCCATGAGGTGGTCTTCCGGATTAGTGGTACCATCATAGGTACCAACCAACACATTCTTAACCTTGGCCGGCTGGGCCGCCTCGGTTATCTCCTGGGTGAACGCAAAAGGTTGTTCACCTAGGCGCAGCAGACGGAGCTGCTAGTCCTATGGATGGACATTTTGATATGCCGCCTGACCTCCAAAGAGAGCCAGCTGCATGAAGTGAGGGGGATACTGTCCGTAAGCCTGAGTAGGAACATACGGTACAGTTCCAATCATTTGAGGGCCAGAATGGACGGTATTACCGCCTATCTGGCTCCCATGCAGAGAGAGAGAGTTCCCTGCAGTAGAGTTGTTGAAGTTGTCTGGAAAGTTTGACGTTGAGGCCGACTCAGACATCTGCTGATTCCTCTTCCGGTTGATTATTTCTCGGGCATTAGGAATTGATTTTTAACTTCCCATCGGTTGCTGAGTCCGGCGGGTGTTGTTGTTCCTCTTGGGAAGGAGAATCTTTGACCAATCAATGGTCTCGGCTACCTTCTCCTTTGGATGAGGAGTGGGTTGCCGGTCTCTAACTAACTTCCCCTTCTCCTGAGGAGTCTTCTTGGCCGACTGACCTTTACTTGGGCCAGCCCGGCTTTGGGTGATCATCTCTTTAATTTCACCCTTGAAACTGGTCATGAATCTCATGAGTTCGTCTCGGGTGACAGGTGCTGATCCAGCGGCCGTTTGGGTTTCCCTTTCCGGCTGCCCAGAGGGTCGGTTAGTACTCGCCTGGGAGGCACCCCGCTCTAGAGTGTCTCTGGACCGGATGCACTTGGTTATGAGAGAGCCATCATTGGATGTAAAGGTTTCGACCTGAAGATCCTCATCTTCCTGGTCAATAAAGACTTCTGGGTCATCTTCCGGATGGTTAGGGGGTGGTACAGACTCTAGAACCATCTTCGAGGTACTCTTCCCACAGACGGCGCCAAATGTTTTGGGTGTTTTTTGTCCCTTGGGAGAGTTACTTCACAAAGTCTGATCTGGCTGAGCTGTACCTGCAAAATAACGGAGACTCCGGGAGGTTGGAGCTCCGCCTCCGACGGTCAAGTTAGTAACTTGAAACGGAATAAAGAGAACGGAAATTTAGGTGGGTATCTGCTCGGATTCCAAGCTCAGGTCTTTTTCTGATGCAAGAGAATACAGGTGTAATAAATGGTAAAACGTGCCCTCAAAATGAGGGACATCTCCCTATTTATAGGGTCTTTGGGATTTGCGCCCTTGATTAGGTCACTGAACCCTAATCATTTGTGGGCTGCGTCGTTTTGCGGCTTTCTCGGGGTTTGAGCCTGAAGACCGCCTTTTTCCCTTAGTTTCTGGTATGACACGTTTCAAGCAGGGATTGGTCCACTTTGGGCCAGCCTAAGCCTGACACGTGTCATCCGCTGATTGGACCACGTGGCGGGGTAAAATTACCCTAAACAGTATCTTTCGTTAAATAAAGATTAAAATTGAATAAAATAAATGTTTGTTGAGCAATTAAGCCAAGGCGAATATTGTTATTTTCTTGTTCTTTTCACGAATTTAATTAAATAAGAATAACGACCTTATGTAGGCGTCGCTCGAAGTGCGCCTACGTTAAAGCATGTGGTGAATATGCTTGGCACTCATAGGAAGTGGGAATTGACATATACTATTAGGGACAAGGAAAGTAGGGAGCTGCCAACAAGTTTTTAAGGAACTTGTACACCGTTCACGGATCATAAAAAGGCAACCACGATAAGGGACAACGATAGGCAACAACGATTAACCCGTGAAGGTTACACCCCATTCATAATCCATGAGATTACTAACTCCATATGGTTAGGAACCACGAAAGGAGGATCGGGGATGATGGTACGAAGTGAGTCATGGAGTCACATTCGCCCGTAATGGCCTCTACTCGATTCTTATAGTGAAAAGTGATTCTGTGACCTCAAAGGCATACAAACAATAATTCAATTCGCTCCAAACTATTATTTAACTAAATTGGTTCAAGATTAATGCACACATAATTCTAAAAATTTGGTGATCACTTCAATTAATAATAAGATTAAAAGGGTCCTAAACCGGTTGTTCAAATTATCTTATTAGTTGTGATTTTCAATTACATATTCCCTTTATCATGCAATATGGTGATCAAAATAAATATAATAGAACAAACATTAATATTAAAACCAATTTAATCACAATTCCAACAACATAAAATCGTTAGAAAAAAAATAATAATAAAAGGAGCATGATCCTTACTTTGAATCTGTTTGTTTGCAACTACAAAATAATAAACAAGTTAGTAACTTCAAGGAAATAATAAAACAATAACTAAATTAAATTAAATGAAATAAAGTTGATTTTGGGGCCAAACCCTCAAACAGTTCTACCTTTCACGCCTTGGTTGAAAGACAGAACCTCGAGTAAAATATGGACTCCTTTGAGTGCTTGAAGAAGGAATTTTGAAGTGAAAAGGGTAGGCTAGTGTTTAGGTTAATAGCATAGAAGAGAGAAAATAATAATAATAAAATTCTCGGTGCCCCGTACATCAGAAATGAAGGGGGTATTTATAGGGAAAATGTACTGAGGGAGCACACGGAACCCTAAAATGATAAAAACCCTAAAAAAGTATCCCGTGACACGTTCAGACTGTACCGTGACACGGGACAGCTCCACCGTCAGACGGTACACTTTCCCGTGACACGGTACACTTTTGGAGTAACGCGGGAAATTTTCAGAAAACGGGATGAAAAACGTGTTAAGGGTTTACGCGGAAAGGACACGGAATGTCCCGTGTCACGGCGGACCTCTCGTGTCACGGGAAGTCCCACCGTCAGATGGGAAGGATTCCCGTGACACGGTGGCAGTCTGCCGTGGCGCGGGAACTTCCAGTCCATTTTTCGTCTAAATTCATTTTTAACCCTAATTTCTTTCGGCTTTTTAAGTGTCGATTGATAATTTCGGGCTTTTTCTGGCTTTTATTATTCGGGCTAAAATAAGAAAATAATTAAATAAAAATAAATTAAAGGTTTGGGCCAAAATTAAATGATAAAACAATAAAATAAAAAAGGTTTTGGCTTAAAATTAATTAATTAAGTTTGGGCTGAAATTAAAACTATGCTTTTACCAAACATAAAGACTAATCCATGGACCGTTCAAAAGTATGAATTTAATAAAATACGATTTTTTAAGCACTCTCGGGATTAAATACTAAACCCGACCAATAGTGGCGGTGAAAGGTTATTTATCATTGGGTTTGGTTTTGGGGAGACATTTTTAGGTGTCTACACCTTACGATGTAATTTCTACTTGAATTAATGTGTGTAAATAAAATCAATTAACATAGTTTTAGGTATCACGTTGCATATATAGTTTGGTGATGAAATTGTGCAAAGGAAGAGCTAGTAGAGGCCTCACTAGGGCTAGGATCGCGATTCCCCCTAAAGGGAACGTTATCTTGGTACCCTCGCTCCCGAACTCATTTCTTGTTTATGTTGACCGATTTGGGCATGGATAAACTTATGATTCATGCTAAATATCCCTTGAACTCTACTTGGGAGAAAGGCATGAACGAGGTTTATGGGTTTTCCTAAAACTCATTAGCGACTCCTACTTATTCCTTACAAAAAAGCGTGTATGATAGAATCATTTCTAATTTAAGATCACCTAAATAGTCAGGAATTCAAATCCTAATACACCGTAACAAGTGTAAAGTTCTAGGCTTTTAAAGGGCCATGGGCATTTAAGGAGAGTACCCCTTAAGATGGGATCACCCTCCTTACAAGTTGATCAGTAAGTTGGTTACTTTACACACTAGTTTGTGTGTGAATGAATAGATGAGGTAGAAAGGAAGTATCACAAAAGTACATCAGCTAAAAATATTAAGAAAAGTTTTTGAGATTTTAAGTATTTATTTGCCTTTATACGAGTTTTTAAAGTTTTCGTACCTAAGTTTCGAGGACAAAACTTCTTTTAGGGGGGGTAGACTGTAATACCCCGTATTTTTATGTATTTTTATAAAGTATTTAAGTATTAATAAAATGTATTGTTAAGAGCTCAAGTATTTTAATTAATTATTTTAAAGGGTTAAAGTGTTTTAAATATAAGGTTTTATAAAAGTAAAATATATTTTGGGCCAAACGTTTATTAATTATTAGGCAATGTAAATTATTCCTACATACTCTTATTGGAATAACCCATTCCAAAACCCATAACTTAAGCCGACATTTTTTATAAGCCCAAATTTAACCCTACACTCTCTACTCTATAAATACCCCATGAATCCCCAAAAATTTCCTACACAAAAAGGTTAGTCTTATTTTCTTTCTCCTTTGTTTTATTAATTTGTGTAATTATAATGATTGATTTATGGGTTTTGATTTTATTGTTTGAAATTAATTTAATTAGTATCAAATTGTATTTTGATGATTAAACTTTATAATTTCTGATTTAATAAATGTCATAATTTTCAGATTTTGTAAATTTTTTAACCTAGGATTTTTAATTATTGAAAATCATGATTTTAGGGTTTTTATGAACAATTGATTTAGGGCTTTTATAGTAATGATGTTTTGAAATTTTGGTGATTATAAGTACTGATTATTTTAACTGAATTCCAGATAATTTTGAACACGTAAATTCGTGTTTTAATTTTTAGATTTCCATTTATTAATATTAATCCCGTTTTAATCCCGATCAGGTTCTAAACTCATCTTATTTTGATAAAAAAAAATGTAGTGTTTTCCATTTGGAAACAACGTTTGAAGAAAAATCACTACCTATGGTAGTGTGTACCACCCTCTCGTGGCCAAAGTCAGCCTCTAAATATGATTTTCTGACAGTTTTTGATTTTTAACAAAGTTTGTTTTATGCTTTAAATTTTATCCTTGAGTTTAAAGGGATAGAGATAATTTAAATTTTCTATGGATAATTTAAGTATAAAGATGTATTTTGATGAAGTTTTAAAGGGTTTTTAATTAGTTTAAAATGCTGGAATTTAATTTAGGCAAAATTGGCCTCAACACTCTGAAGTTTGGCGAAGGTGCACTGAGCACCCTCAACATTACAAAGTAGCCAAAACACCACAAAGTACGGGATGCAGGTGTAATGCGTGCCTTGAAAGAAATTTTCCGACCAAAAAGGTTGTCTGAGAACGGAATGTTTTATTTTTATTTACTATTAGCTCCCTCTTAAATTTTGTTTCCTTTTAATCCTACAACTAAACCTCACGTGCCCTTCTCTCTCCTATTCTGTTTGAAACCCACGTGATCCTCTTCTTATAATCCAAGTTCTTCCCCAATTCGATTACCCCTGGTCTCACATCCCAATTCTCCCTAATTTTAAAACCCTAAAAAGTTTGGAATCGGAATTTTTCCCCAATTGAGAGAGCTAAGGACATAATCTGTCCAAGAATAAGGAAAAGACTTAAAAAAAACAAAGAGTATGCCAAGTGTTGCATTGTATTGGCATCTGGTAGAACAGAGTTTGAAGTTCTTCATGGCATGGAACTTTTAGTGGTAAATTTAGATTTGAAGACATGCACATGTAGACGGTGGGACCTACATGGTTTCCCTTGTTGTCATGCCATTGCAGCATGTAACAGGTTGAGGGTACCATGTGAGGATTATGTAGATGCAAGCCTTACTAATGCAAGGTATCTGCAAGCTTATAGTGGTTCAATTAAACCACTAAGGGGAGAGAATCACTGGGAACATGTAATTTTCCAATTGCACCCACCTGATATAAAAATAGGAGTAGGAAGACCAAGAAAAGCTAGGAAAAAGGCTCCACATGAAAGACAAGAAAAGCCAGGAAAATTAAGTAGGCATGGTTTGAAAATGAGTTGTAGTGTATGCAAGTCAAAGATGCATACCAAAAGAAAATGCCCTCTAAAACCAAGTGACAATACACCAACAAACCAACTGCAAAAGGTAATCTTCAACCCTATCTATGCCCAACAAACACTATTGAGAGCTACTACATATTAATAACAACTAATTTCTGTAATCAGGCAAACAAAAGAGGAAGAAAAAACCAATCTGCATCTGCTTCTGCATCTGCACCTTCTGCAGCTCCTACCAAGAAAGCTACAAGAACACAAGCCAAGAACACTTCTGCTACTGTTGTACATACACCTACCACAAGATCTGCATCTGCAAGACAAAAAGCAGCTTCAGAACCACATAGAGGGATAGGCAGACCAAGAAAAGGAACTAACTCCATCCTAACAGACTGTGGAGAAGTGGGAACACAAGCTTCAACATCAGCTAAGCAACCTTGAACCTTCAGCCATGGCAGAATAAGTTTTTAGAATTGGTATTTTGGGTGTGAATTTTTTGGTATACTGAGGAGGTAGTCAGAGTTCAGATCTAATACAATTTGTTTTTGTCCTTGTAAAAGCATCTTTGAACTACCTTTTTGTTGTTACCCATGTGGTTTAAAGCATTCGATATGAAAAGTACACATGTTGTTGTTTTTGTCATTATTAGTCCTTATTTTATTACACTATCACACAATACAATAACAACACATAAGATATGAACCAAAAACATGTTTCCTTTTCATTTCTTGAATTAAAAAGAGTACATCTTGATTTTCCACACAAAAGTGGTTCCCATTATTACATATTCAAATACTCAAATACATACTATTATACCAGCTCACATATTACTACCCACCCTACTTAATTCAACTACCCAGACATCTTCACTAACCTACAGTCTTGCAAAATAAAAGAAAACCAGAAAGCCCCTTTCTCTCCCACTCATAGCCTTGAGTTGTTGCTTCAATGTCTTGTTCTCTGTTTTAAGTGCTTTTAGTTTAACCCCATAATCATATGCTTGCTTCTGAGTCCCTGTGTTTTTCTTCATATGCTCCAATTAAGCTTATATCCTCTCATTATCTGCAGCTAGACCATTAATTACTCAAAAAACTTGCAGTCATCAACCTGCATGTACACATGAATCTACTTTATTCCATTCCAAATCAAAAAAATTAACACTGACATTTAAAATTACAATTACCTTCCACTTTGAACACCCATAGAAACGTTTCCCTTTATTTTCCTTGAAGTTCCACGCAGTGCGAAACACAGCAGGCAATCGATGTCCACAATACACCCTCACATTTTCACGCAAATTCGATCTCCTCCTAAACGAAGTAGTTGATGTTGAGCTCATGCTTCAATTGGGGAAAAATTCCGATTCCAAACTTTTTAGGGTTTTAAAATTGGGGAGAATTGGGATATGAGACCAGGGGTAATCGAATTGGGGAAGAACTTGGATTATAAGAAGAGGATCACGTGGGTTTCAAACAGAATATGAGAGAGAAGGGCACGTGAGGTTTAGTTGTAGGATTAAAGGGAAAAAAAATATTTAAGAGGCAGCTAATAATAAATAAAAATAAAACATTCCGTTCTCAGGCAACCTTTTTGGTCGGAAAATTTCATTAAAGGCACGCAATGCACCTGCATCCCAGACTTCGTGGTGTTTTGGCTACTTTGTAAAGTTGAGGGTGCTCAGTGCACCTTCGCCAAACTTCAGAGTGTTGAGGCCAATTTTGCCTTTAATTTAAAGTAGTAAAATTGTAATTTTAATAAAAGAGTGTGATTACCTATTTAAAAGGAGTTTAATTAGGGGTTTTTAAATAATTTCAGGTTATTTTAAGTAGTCTAAAGTAAATTTAAGTTGTCGGAAATTGTGTATACAAGGAGAATTAATGTAGTATTATTGTCCCTTTATGTAGGAGACTTGATTCGGGAATTGTTGTAGTGTAATCAGCTACTTTAAGTGCTTATTTGAGGTGCGTTCGCGTATTAGCATAATTATGTTGATGTAGTAGCATGCTAAATGTGTTTTATTGATTACAAGTAATATCATGCTAGGTTTGGAATGGAAATTATGATTTGGATGTTATTGGTGATTGGATTATGAAGCATGATTTATTTGTGATGGATTATTGAATGGAAAATAATAGCTTGGAATATTATTTATGAACCACATATTTATTTATGGCATGATAAAGAGCATGTTTAATTAAACTAAATGTTGAATTTGGTTTGGAATGTTGAAAAGGAATTTTATTATGGTTCATATAATATTTATTGATGCTACAAGCATGAGGAAAGAGCTACATAAGTGTCCATGTACATGAGGAATAAGTTTTATGTTGGTGCCTTAGTGCACTTAAGGTGTTTTTAACACCGAGGGATAGGATTTGTGGCGCTTTATGCGTTTAAGGTGTCATTGGCACCGAGGTAGAATTAAAAAGGGTTCACCATTAAATATTATGTGGTCACTAATTATTCAAGAATTAAATTGGTATATTTGGTTGATTGAATAATTATAGATTAGGTCAGCCCAGAATGATAAGGTTAGAGTGACCTAATCAGAGGCACATTTCCCGATGACCCTATAAATAGGGAGATTTCCCCCATTTTTTGGGACATCTACAATTATTACAACATACCCTACACTCTCTTACATCATAGAATTCCCTGATCTCGGAATCCGAGAAGATCTAACCTATATTTCCGCACTTTCTCCCTTTTATCTTCAATTTCTAACTTGATCGTTGGAGGCAAAGCTCCAACCACCCGGAGTCTTCGTTGTTTTGCAGGTACAGGCCGCGCGCAACCAGTCTCTGACATGTAACTCTCCCGAGGGACAAAAACACCCAAAGCATCTGGCGCCGTCTATGGGGAGAGCACCTCAAGGATGGTTCAAGAGTCTTTACCACCTCCAGACCCTCCAGTTAACCAGCCGGAGGTCATTAATGACCATGAGGATGATGATCCTCAGGTTGAAACCTACATAGCCAAAGATGACTCTTTGATTACCAAGCGCATCTGTAGACACCCATTTGTGTCTCCCAAAAAAACCAAACCCGATGATGAATATCTTTCACATCGAATCATAATCGAACAAAGTGAAGGTGTGGAAAGTCTAATGTTGTGGTTAGTTTTTATTTAAAAATCTTTCTTTCTGTTTTTGAAAACCTACTATATTTTATGAAAATAGTCAATCCAATTTAGTTTGGTCCATAACAAGGGTCCAATAATAGTGTAGTTGGATTGGGATCGAAAGAGCTTTCCAACGATATGTTATAAGCCCAATTCCGATGAATAATGAGGAAATTGTGGTCAAATTACTAAACTGGGCCCAGTTTGATCATTATATGCGACCCAATGATCTAGAGGAGGGCTTATTATGAATTATCATTCCTAATGCAATTAGGATTGATTATAGTCTTCTAGAATCTTCTAGAAGGTTCTTTTGAATCCTAATGGCATTAGGATTGATAATAAAGTTTTTTTAGTTTCATTTGGAATAAAAGAAGTGTTTTAGATGAAATTACAATTTTACCCCTCGTACGGACTTTTACGCTTAATTTCAAAAAAAAAAAAAAAACGTGTAGAAAATCTCCTGCAGCGCCGAACGTCAGGCTGTCGCCTAGCGACAGATCCTGTCGCGCGGTGACAAGGGTTGTTGTGGCGACAGAGGCGTGTTTTAATGCACAAATAAAACTATTATTGGCGATCACTTGAAATATAATCATATTAACCCTAAACAAGATTATTAATTATCTTATTAAGTGTGATTACAAGTACCAACTCCCTTTAAACATGCATAAAAGGTGTGATCAAGCAACATAATAATCATAATAATTATAATAATAGTTAAAATAATCATGTTAAAGCATAATAATAGCAAGATCCTAGGCATGATACTAACAAGATTAATAACAAACCCTGGCATATCACTAAACATATAAAAATCAAAGCTTTAACCCTAACATGATACTAACATGATATTAGGAAAAGAAAATAGGAAGCATCGCAGGAATCATAATAAGCATATTTGATATTATAACCTTTTCCATAAACATGATACTAGGAATCAAAACACCCTAACATGATGCTAGGAACAAAAATAACAATCTAAGCATGATTTCTATATCATAATACCAATAAAATCAATTCAAGCACTTACTTGGATGCCTCGTATCTCTTTCTAATAACAAAATACACGCGTTAGTAACTTCAAGGAAAATAATAAAATCATTAATTAAATTAAATAATTGAAAGAGTGATTTAAGACCAAACCCTCAGAAATTAAAACCTTTCACGTCCAGGGTGAAGGCAACTTTGAACTTGGCTAGGTCTTTCTAGATCTTGTGAATGCGGAATTTTGTATGCAAAAGGCTAGTTTAGAAAAGAGAGAGAGAGAGAGAGAGTATCAAGAGATTCTTAATGAGAGTTGGTGATTTTTGATGATTAGAGAACGAAGGTTTTATGAGGCTATTTATAGAGAAAATCAGCCGGATGTGATAAAAAACGAATCAGAGTTTCGAAAAGAATAAAACACGATCGCAGCGCCAAACGCTGGAGACTAACGCCAGACGCCAGGTCTAGTGCTAGACGCCAAGCCTGGAGCCAGGCGCTGGTCCTGTCGTCTGATGCTGAAAACAAATTTCCACGTGTTTTCTTAATTTGATAAAATTTAGCCGTGCGAGATGGCAAAATCGTATTATCCTTAAAAGCACTTCTTTTATTCTAATTAAAACTCTAAAAAGTAAACTACAGTCAATTTATCAATGCTAATTAAATTAGGAATGAAAATAACTTTCTAGAAGAATCTAGAAGATTATAATCAATTCTAATCACATTAGGAATGATAAATCAAAATTAGGCCCTCCTCTAGATCATTGGGCCGCATATAAATATCAAACCGGGCCCAGTTTAGTAATTTGGCCATAACTTCCTCATTATTCATCGGAATTGGGCTTATAATATATCGTTTGAAAGCTCTTTTCAAACCCAACCCAACTACACCATCATTGGACCCTTTCCATGGACCAAATTAAACTAGATAAGCTTTTTTCTTAAAATAGATTTTCAAAAAAATAGAGAAAAAAAAGAAATAAAAACTAACCGCAACACTAGACTTTCCACACTTTCACTTCATTCGATTATGATTCGACGTGAAAGGTACTCATCACTAGGTTTGGTTTCGGGGAGACACAAATGGGTGTCTACAGAAGCCCCCACTTTGACTGAGTTTGGAGAAACGCAAGTTTCAAAAACAAAAGTCAAAGTATCGATAGGGACGGAAAATGATTCAGAACGTTCTACGAACCTAAATCATTCTTGTAACGCCGATACCTGTAAAACTAGCATTAGTTAAACAGATAAAAGAGTTAAGAAACGCGTATCTTGCAGAGTCGAGCACACGTCTCTGAAGGTTACTGATTTGTTGTTGTTGTGACAACCTTCCACAAGCTAGGGAATGCAATCCTGCTGTGCGTTTTGACGATCTTCTACAAGCTAGAGAATACTGCCCGAAGACTGCTACGCCTGTAACTGCCTCCAATTCCGCCGTGATAGACTTCTACAAGCTAGAGAACCTCATCAAAGATTGCTTCGCTTGAAACGATCTTCATTTTCCTTGTGACCATCTTCCGCAAGCCGGGAAACACGATCGAAGATAACTTCACTTGAAATCACTTCTTGATTTTGAAAACCTACCGCAAGCTAGGGAACGATGTCGAAGATATCTTCGCTTGAATTCATCCTCATTTTTTGCGATAATATTCCGAGGAAAATCACCGAAGACCAACGCTTGTTAATCCTTAAAAGCTCGCTTGAACTTTGCTTCCGCTATGCCAGAACGTCGACGCTTTTGCTACTTGTGAACCATTATGTCGGTGCCTCCGCTGTTTATGAACCATTACGTCGGTGCCTCTGCTATTTATGAACCATTACGTCGGTGCCTCTAATGAGCCAATGCTTAGGCGCTTTAAGCTAAATGAGACGATTATTCATCAGGTTGATCACTTAATGCGATTGTAATCGAGCCGATTACTAAGTCATGTTAAATTTCTTAAAGGGGCTAACTGGCATACCAAGGAACCCAAAAATTGTTGTAAGAGGTCAAAAAAACCGTTTTGAGTAGCTAAACGTTCTGTCACCGCTGAAACGTTGCTGGCGCCACGATTTGGCTATGGCGCCAAACGCTGGATCTAGCGCCAGGCGATGAACACTGGCGTCAGACGTCAAAGCTATCGTTTGGCGCCAGAGTCGGGAATTCCATATATATTCCCTTTCTTCCTCATATCGCCGTTGCTGCTGCTTTTTCTACGAAATTCGCCGCAGATCTTCATCTTGCTCGTTTCTCAACAAAACTTGCTCAAATTTGTTGCAACTCAAAGCTTTTTTTCATCTACTTTACCGATCTATGTAAGTTATCTTCAAACTCACCCCGGTTTTTTATGAATTTGACGTTCTTGTTCATAAATTTTTGAAAAAATCAAACCTTAAATTGCTTAATTCGCTTTGTTTGTCAAATTTTATGCCACGAAATTGCTTGATTATGTTTATATATTGCCTTGGGAGTAATTTGAGACTTGTTTGACTTAATTTGGTGAAGAAACGAACAAACCACTATTGTTGGACCTCTTAAGGTCGGGAAGACAATGTTGCTTGTTCTTGATGTTTTTGCTAGCAATTCTTGTCTAATTTGTCACAATAATTACCATATTATTGCAAGAAATTGTTTGGATGTTTTAAAAATGTCGTATATGCTCATATTGAAATTGTGCTCTTTTTTAGTACTACGTACTCTATTTTTTGCGAACATAGTATCATGCAGCTAGGCGAACTTTAGATACTATAGAACCTTAATTTATGTTGATTTTGCACAATGTAGTATGGCTATACAACGAGGTTCGGGTTCACAGTCCTGAGACACGTGACGGGAGCATGAGCCCGTAGAGAAGGACGCCGACCCGTCCAATTCTCTCGGTCCCCTCTCTTAGTGGGATGAGAGGACTTTGTACTTCTCCCCCGACCACCACATTTCTGAGAGGGTGCGTCGTGGGATTACTGCCAGTAGGACACGTTTCCATGGTTCAGGCAACGATACCGTGGGCAACCTGTAGACACCTAAAAATGTCTCCCCAAAACCAAACTCGATGATGAAAAACCTTTCACCGCCATTATTGGTCGGGTTGAGTATTTAATTTTTGGAGTGCTTAAATCCATGTTTCCATTTCATAAACCAACTCAATTCATAGCCCATTTCCCCAAACCATAACTTATTTTCCTCTTTTCGTGCCTTTAAACCCAAAATAATTCATTTCGTGTCCTTTAAAATCATTCATTTCGTGTCCTTTTTATAAAAATGTTTGATCCAGTTTATTTTGGTCCATAATCTGGGTCCAATGATTGAATAGTTGGATGGGGCTTGAAAATAGATTTCCAACGATATATTATAAGCCCAAATCCGAGTTATAACGAATAAGTTATGGCCAAAATATTAAACTGAGCCCAAACCGAACCTAAGCCCACCTTACCTACGACCCAATGATCATGTGGAGGGTCCAAATTATTTAATCTCATTCCTAAACCAATTAGGATTAATTGTAAGCTTCTATAGGTTTCTAAAAGATCTTAATTATTCTTTTTGAAAAGATAAGATTAAATAGTTTGAAATTGAATAAAACTTTTCTTTTTGAAAATCCTATTTGTATCCGAATCGAAAAACGTTCAAAGATAGACAGATATTATTTTCGTGAATCATAGTTTTTATCCAAATTTTATATGGTTGGATAGCCCTTGAAATTATCTTTCCAATGATATATTATAATATCAATTCCAAGCTATAACGGAAAAGATATGAATGAAATGTCAAACTCTATCCAAAACTGACACCGTCTCACTATTTCGGCCATATCTTTTATTATATAAAATATTTTAATCTGATTTTAATTGGGTTAAAAATTAAACTTTAAGAGCTTTCCAACTATATCTTATTAATATTATTTTGATTTTTTTATCAAAAGATATGATAAAAACAAAAACCGCAAAAACTACTGTCTATCACAAGAGTTTTATCCGATTCGAATTCTTATCTTATATTAATTTTTTCGACCCTTCTTTTTTCTCTATAAATAGAGGTCATATCTTCCTTTTTTTTTTGAAACATCAACAAACTTGATCATCAAATCCTTCTCTCTTTCTCTCTTTGACACCAAAAAATCATTCTCTTCTCTTTCTCTCATATTCTAAGCCTTAAACATATATTCCTAATTATACCATTCTTCCCTTAAGTACTCCAAGGAGTCCATACAATACCCAAAGTTCTATACTTAAACCAAGGCATGAAAGGTATAACTAACTGAGGGTTTGGACCAAATTAACTCTACTTTTATTTAGTTTAATTGTTTCAATTTGATTTATATTTTAATTGAAGTTACTAACAGTTTATTCATGATGTAGCAATTTCAAGGAATGGCAGAATGTGAGTAATTAATTAATTTAATTACTCTTGTTTTATTTTAATATTGCTAGTATCATGATTAGGTTAATTTTATATTTGATTTGACTAACAATTTATCGTTAAATTGCTTCCAATATTAATGTTTGTTCTATTATTATTTTTTATCACCATATTGCATGTTAAAGGGAATATGTAACTGAAAATCACGCCTAATAAGATAATTTGGACAACCGGCTTAGGTTCCTTTTTAATCTTGTTGTTAAATCAAGTGATCACTAATATTTTAGAATTATATGTTGCATTAATATTCAACCAATTTATCTTAATAATAGTTTGGAGCGAATTGAATATTTTGTTTGTATGCCTTTGAGATCGGAGGAATCACTTTTCACTATAAGAATCGAGTAGAGGCCAATACGGGCAAATGTGACTCCATGACTCACTTCGTACCATCATCCCCGATCCTCTTTTCGTGGTTCCGAACCATATGGAGTTAGTAATCTCATGGATTATGAATGGGGTTTAACCTTCACGGGTCAGTCGTTGTTTCCTTCGTTGTCCCTTTATTCGTGGTTGCCTTTTATGATCCTTGAACGGTTTACAAGTTCCTTAAAAACTTATTGGCGACTCCATACTTTCCTTGTCCCTAATCATATACGTCAACTCCCACTTCCTAAGAGTGCCAAGCATATTCACACATGCTTTAACGTAGGCGCACTTCAAACGACGCCTACAATTTGGCGACTCCAATGGGGAGGATTCTTGGTTATTTATCGATTTGTGTGATCGGTATTTAATTGAGATGAGTGGATGAGACTTGAAAGATTCTTGAAAAATATTCCTGTGATTTAATTGGCATTTTCACATATGCATATGCATTTTAGCTTACCTATTTTTCCACATTAGTACGTGTTCTACGTATGTGGCTAGCCCGGGGGATTTATGTTCTATCAACCCGAAAACGCTCATGGCAATAAGGGTTCATCCGAGTTTTTAAATCCACCCAAACCATGGAGTCGAGTTCGATTTCATCACGAACTCACGGAACCGCCCATTGTCATACACCCTCAAGGGAGGCTGCCTTGCTAATGCGTCCAAACTCTTAACCATGGTACCCTTTGATACCCAAAAGCTTGACCATAGTGGAACATAGATTTTGACTCTAGGTTGCGAACTTCATTGCATCATTCGTGACGATGTGCTTATATGTGCATTTTTTATTGATTTTTTTAATTATGTTTTTTTATTAAACCCTTTTTATTTTTATATATTTTTTTAGAGTCGAGTCATAGATTTTTTTTTTAATTTTTGAGTCACTCGGATTTTTATTCCCGTATACTGCACAAGAGTCAACTTGTTTTGGTCATAGCCGAAGTTCTAGAAAGAGTTATGTGTCGTACAACCTATGGAACTGTAGCCCCGAGTTTTATCTTTCATTTGGAGCTGGTTTTGTCCTAATCAGAGTCACATATCAAAAGTTATAACCGATATACTACAACCTGTCCAGTTTAGGTGTCTTTTTAACGTTACCTTTTTTATTTTATATTTTTTTTTTTAAAAAAAAAAAAAAAAAACTCGTGTCAAGCTAGTATTAGCCAAGTCTTTTAATCCGTGTCAACTTGTATAACATAGGATTATAGATTTTTTTTTTTTTTTTTTATACCCATGAGTCATAACTCTTCTAGAATTCTAGTCCTCTTCCTAGTTTCTTGTGATCGATTTTTGTGTTAACCTTAACATGTGTTCTTTGTCTTTGATTGTGTGGTTGATCTTATTTATGACTAACGATTGTCAATGGACCGTTTCACCTAGTAAATAGCATAAACATTAAAATTGGACAAAATTAATCAAGTTAGTTTGTCTTTTAGTCTTCCGTGCTATTTGGTCATTGGGTCCTTTGTTTTTCACAACGTTCTCATGTCTAGCCATGCGATCATACCACGAGTCTTAATAAACTCACCTAATCGCACATGTTGAGTCATTGCACACACTTTGTCTTCGAGTAATGCACTATATTGTTTATGATCGTATACTAGGACCATGCATGCATCGTTTTCTGTCGTAGTAAAAATGAGTGGAGATTTTTCTCACTTGTTTTCAAATGTCTATTTTTTCCCTTCCTTTCCTATATTGAGCAATGAGTCGAACAATTAAGTGAATTATTTTATTTCACAGTACTTGGTCAAGGAGCAGGGATAAATTAATACGGTTCGAGTCATTACCGCAACAATCTCTTAGATCTAATAGGCATCAAAGAGAACTTTGCCAGCTCCACATTACTTATCCCCTTTCAATGGCCACTAAATTTTCTTTATTTTTATTTTCCTTTATTTTTTTCTTTCTTTTTTTTTCTTTTTTTTTCTTGTTCTTTCTTCTTTCTTCTTCCTCCTTCACGTGAGGGAATCCTCACTACCGCCCACCTTCTGCCTTGTGCTGCCGCCAACCACCACGGTGCTGATTGCCGCCCGCCGGTCGCCTGACCTCCGGCGACGCTCCACCCAGCCGGCAGCCACCTTCTTCCTCTTTCCTCCTTGGTTTCATTATTTTGCTTTATGTTAATATAATTGTTTTGGGTTTTGATTTCAATATAAAGATTATATTTTTAGTATCAAATTATATTTTGATGGTATAAAGATTATAAATTTCATATTATATTTATGTTACAAATTTTCAGATTTTATAATTTTAAAACCTAGGGTTCTAATTTATTGAAATTGGGATTTTAGGGTTCTAATGAACAATTAAATTGGGTCTTTTGTTTCTATTGAATTTCTAATGATTAATTTAGCATAAAAACATGTTTTTAAGGAAGTTTTAAGAACTTTTAATCTAAATTATATTGCTGGAAATTCGGTTAAGTATTAATTTATTGTTGTTGGTTGTTTTCTAGGTAGTGATTATTCCTTAGGAGACTTTTAAGTTATTAAAAGTGGCACAAAGGATTGTTTACACAAGGTACGTACATGTCTACTTCGTTGTAAGTAGTATCATGTTTAGTTACCAAAAAGAAAAGAACTTAGTTTCATATTTAGAGAACACTTGGATGAAAATTGTTTGGTTATACATTTAATTAATTCATGTGCTTTTGTTTATGAGACATGTTTTGGTGAATTGATTATGTTTGTATGGAATTATGGATGCACCATGTTGAATTATATTGGATTAATTGGTTGTATGGAATGTTGATACAAGCATAATTTTATTGGATTGGTTTGTTAACCACATTTTGATTATTAAAGGATTGGAATTGAATGTTTAAGTGGAATGAATTTATTAATTATTCCACAAGGTTGTTATTTATTTTATTTATTACTCAATCATGACTTGTTAGTATGTTGAGTAAAGGTGGATTAAGCCTAATGGCTAGGTGAGTTGACTATGTTCAACAATTTGGATAATTTGGAAGTTTAATGGAATTATGGGTCAATTTGTGATGTGATCACCATTGTCTTAAAAAAGATTAAAAGTGATTTGATGTATGATATTTATGTATGGTCTACTTGATTAAGTCGGCTATTAATTAAATTTGTAATCACGTAAAGTGAAACATGGATGAGCAATAAAACTTTAGAAAGCGTACACTTCTAGAGTATTGACAAATATGGGTTGGGGTACACGGTGGTATAGCCCGTGGCTTTCCGAGGCTTGTTTGATGAACATTTCCTCTTTTATTTTGGTATTTATATTTTTATTTTATAATGAAAGTTAGATGGGATCCTAGACTAACTTTGTGAGAATGGAGTCGCGCCCATTCTTGTATTGTGTTAAACTTTTATTTTAAATGGTCATTTGGGACCAAAACGATTTGGTTGATTGGACAACCTCGTCTATTTCTTACTCCAAACTAAATTAATTAAATTAAATATAAAGAGTCAAGTGTTTGGAATTTGTTATTAAGTATGTTGACTCAATTACATTTGTTTAAGTGTGGAGTCTTGATTAATGAATTCGAGTTGTATGTTTATTTACTTTAATTAGTTGAGCATGCCAGGTTTTATGTGTTGTAGCTTGTATGTACTCAGCTTTGCTGATTGCGTGCTTTTGTATGTTTTCTTTTGGTCATTGCCTTTGCCTTTCAATGACCCTGTGATGATCCAATTATTACACCTGTATTATTAGGGAGCAGTATTGCACATGTTCGCTTATTGATGTGAAGTTCGGGGAAATGACATACGCATTGTCAAGGGATTGGTGTGATTGAGAGTATTCGTTCTTTGTATTGAACTTATTTATGTTTTACTATTTTAATTATGTTTTGGGATTTTTAATATTGGTTTTGTTTAATAAGGGCCTTTATGGTTATAATTCGTAAGCTTTGACGTATTGGTTTTCTAAATTATATTATTTTAAGATTTAAGTGGATTTCCGCTGCAATACTTAGATAAAGCCTTAACGTTTTAACACGTGGCGGTAACATGTCAATGGTTCTCCTCTATTTTTATTTAAAGTAAATGGTTTGAAAAAGGGAGAATTATTGGGGTGTTACAAAGTGGTATCTGGGAGCTTTGGTTAGATTTTATTACCACAAAAGCCAATTTTAAAGTTTTTAATTAGGCGCCTAACGTTTTAAATCTAATGAGTTTTATTTAACTACCTTATTTAAAGTTAACTTAGGTTTTCAAAAATTATTCTATTCTAAAATATTTATTTCATAATTTATTAAAAAAAATGTATTTATTTTTTTATATATTTTCTAATTATTTAGTTATTTTGAAATAAAATAAATTAAATTATTTATTTTATTCCTTACTTGTGTGCTTATTTTATTTAACGGTGAGATTTGGGTAGCTTTAGAAATGGCGTATAGGATAGATTATTCTTTCTATATGCATTGAAAGTAATTCTTTTGTCTTTTTATTATTGTATGAAGTGATTATGCAAGTTATTTAATTGTGTTGTTTTATCAAAAGGTGCTACTTGATTGTGATCACCTAGTATCATGTTTAAGGTTTAAAGAATGTAATATGGAATTATATGTGATGATTTTGTGCTACATGATATGTGTAAATTAACATTATGCGAAGCATGTAATTATGTGATTATTATAATGTGTTTATTTTGTTGTATTATTTACTTAATGCTTGGATTTTGGAAGGGATATAATCAAGGGAATTATTTTATTTATTTTCTTATGCGTAGGAATGATTAAAATTAAATAATCATTTCCTTTAAAGTGACTTATTAAGGGCGATTGTGTGGCTGTGTCCACCTTTCTACCTTAATATATATATATTTGATGATTATGCATGTGATTTATTGAGCAAGTGAGTTCTTTTGTGTTGATGTCGGCCTAAGAGCGTGTTACGCTTCTAGGCAGAGAAGGAGGATGGCTAACAACGATGCTTTAGCTGATGCTATTAGGCTACTAGCTCAGAACTTGAACCAAAACCGCAATGATAATCCTGATCCTGTGGGTGAGATGTTTAAGAAGCTTGCCTGAGTAAAGCCACCATACTTTGAGGGAGGTGGAGACCCAACTTTTCTGGAGAATTGGGTTAGGGAGTTTGATAAGATTTTTGCTGCTTTGAATTGCCCTGAGAATATGAGAGTGGATCAAGCTGCCATGTATTTGAAGGAAGAGGCAGATATTTGGTGGAGGGATAATGGAAACGTGCTTCGTGCTGCGGCTAATTTTGGTTAGGAGACATTCAAAACCAAACTAAGGGAGAAGTTCTATCCACCATTCTTAAAGAAACAAAAGGCTCAAGAGTTCATCAATCTACAAATGAACAATATGTCAATTACTGAGTACTATAACAATTTTATGAACTTGTCGAGGTTTGCTCCTGAGGTAGTACCTACTGAGGAGTTGAAGGCTCAAAGGTTTGATCAAGGTTTAACTAATCAATTACAAAAGGACTTGGCTGAAAAGACATTTAAGACTCTTGATAGGTGTATGGGAGAGCAGTGCACTTGTACGGTCTGAATGTCAGGAGTGCACCTGAGAGTGGAAGTGTTGGAGAAAAGCGTAAGGATTTTGGAAATTCGAGTGACCAAGGTAACTCCAAGAAGCCAAGGAACGAGAATTTCCAAAATAGGAATGTTCATAACAATGGAGGGTCATCTAGAACTAATGGCCAAGCTGAGAGACATTACAACTACAAGAGATGTGGCAAGGATCATCCTGGAAAGGATTGTGATGGGAACTTGGTTGTGTGTAGATTCTGTAAAAAGAAAGGTCATAGGGAGTTTGAGTGTTTCTCCAAACTGAAACAACAAGGGAATGGGAACAAGTTTACTCCAACAAGCAATCAAGGAGAGAATTTGAATGGTCATAATGGGAATGGAAAGAACGGAAATGTTGGCAACAATAACTCCGGGAATCAAGGAAAGAATGTCACTCCAGGTCGTTTGTTTGTGATGAGCAAAACGAAAGCTGAAAGGTCTTCTGGCGTTATCACTAGTAACTTTTCTATTCATTCTATTTCTAATAAAGCTTTATTTGATTCTAGAGCCACCTATTCTTTTATTTATAGTTCTGTTGTGAAACAATTAGGACTAGTTGAACCGAATCCGATTGACTTGCCTATTAATTTACCTACTGGTGAGGTTGTGAGGTGCACCAAGATACGTAAGGGTTTACATTTGAGGATTGGAGAGACTGATTTTCCATCTCATTTTATAGAATTTGAGTTGGGTGACCTTTATGTTATTTTGGGAATAGATTGGTTGACCACTTATAAAGCTAAGATTAATTGTGAGATACATAAGGTTTATTTAAGGAGTCCTTTGGGAGAGACTGTGTCTTACAGACGTTTTGGGAAACCAAATGGTATTGGGATTATTTCTGTGACAAAGTTGTCGAAACTTTTAAGTAAGAGGTATCCTTTGTTCTTTTGTTGTGTGAAAGACTTGGAAATGAGTAGTAAGATGAATGTGAAAGATATGCCAATTGAGAATAAATTTTGGATGAATTTTGCGAAGAAGAAAGATAGGAGAATGAGGTCGTGCTTTGATTATATGGAGTTGAATAATGTTACAGTAAAGAATAAGTACCAACTACCCTGGATCGATGATTTGTTTGATCAATTGAAGGGAGCTAGTGTGTTTTCAAAGATTAGTTTACGTTCGGGGTATCATCAATTAAGAGTGGATGATAAGGATATACCTAAGACTTCTTTTAGGATTAGATATGGGCACTATAATTTTACAGTTATGTCTTTTGGGTTGACCAATGCACATGCAATCTTTATAGACTTGATGAATCGAGTATTCCATGAGTGAGTTTGTAGTTGTTTTTATTGATGATATTTTGGTATACTCGAATAAGTGAGGAAAAATATGAGCCCCTTGAGAGGCCGAGGATTATATGAGAAAGAGAAATCCTGAGTTATTTAATGAGGTGAGTTACAAGGGCGTAACTCTTGTTCTTTGAGGGGGGTAGAATGCGTATAATTTCGCGCTTCTTGCCCTATTTTATGTTATTTTGTGGTGTTTTCATGCTTTTCATAGCTATTTTATTATTTACATATCTAGTGAAGTACGTAAATTGGGATGGTAAAAAGGAATTAGTGTCGATATTATGACACAATTGGAATTCCAACAACATAATTTTGAAAATTTTGAAAGGATTTTATGCAAATGTTTTGCAATTTAAGGGATTTTGTGCTTAGTTTCGGGACGAAACTTCTTTTAAAAGGGGTATATTGTAATCCCTTGTATTTTTAAATATATTATAAATGAAATTATATTTTATTTATAATATTAATTTGTATTTTTTCGGAATTTAATTTCAAAAGTTTCAATTTTTAATTTGGGTCGAAAATTATTTTGGTACAAATTTTTATACATACCTTCATTCTATCATTCATGTCCATACAAACAAAGCCAAACTCATCTTACTTACTTAATTGGCTCAATATTTTTATGAAGCCAATTACTCCTACTTACCCTAAAACTTTCTCCCCTATAAATACCTTATACATCCCCAAATTTTCCCCATACAAAAGGTTAGTCTTATTTTCTTTCCCCTTTATTTTCTTTATTTTTATTTTCCTTTATTTTTTTTGCTTTCTTTTCTTTTATTTTCTTTTATTTCTTTTTCTTTCTTTTTTCTTTCTTTCTTCTTCCTCCTTCATGTGAGGGAATCCTCACTGCCGCCCACCTTCTGCCTTGTGCTACCGCCAACCACCACGCAGCTGACTGCCGCCCGTCGATCGCCTGACCTCCGGCGACGCTCCACCCAGCCGGCAGCCACCTTCTTCCTCCTTCCTCTTTGTTTCATTATTTTGCTTAATGTTAATATAATTGTTTTGGGTTTTGATTTTAGTATAAAGATTATATTTTTAGAATCAAATTATATTTTGATGGTATAAAAATTATAAATTTCAAATTATATTTATGCTACAAATTTTCAGATTTTATAATTTTACAACCTAGGGTTCTAATTTATTGAAATTGGGATTTTAGGGTTCTAATGAGCAATTAAATTGGGTCTTTTGTTTCTATTGAATTTCTAATGATTAATTAAGCATAAAAACATGTTTTTAAAGAAGTTTTAAGAACTTTTAATCTAAATTATATTGCTGGAAATTTGGAATTTGGTTAAGTATTAATTTATTGTTGTTGGTTGTTTTCTAGGAAGTGATTATTCCTTAGGAGACTTTTAAGTGATTAAAAGTGGCACAAAGGATTGTTTACACAAGGTATGTACATGTCTACTTCGTTGTAAGTAGTATCATGTTTAGGTACCGAAAAGAAAAGAACTTAGTTTCATGTTTAAAGAACACTTGGATGAAAATTGTTTGGTTATACATTTAATTAATTCATGTGCTTATGTCTATGAGACATGTTTTGGTGAATTGATTATGTTTTTATGGAATTATGGATGCAAGAATTTTAATTATATTAGATTAATTGTTTGTATGGAATGTTGATACAAGCATAATTTTATTGGATTGGTTTGTTAACCACATTTGGATTATTAAAGGATTGGAATTGAATGGTTTAAGTGGAATGAATTTATTAATTATTCCACAAGGTTGTTATTTATTTTATTTATTACTCAATCATGAATTGTTAGTATGTTGAGTAAAGGTGGATTCAGCCGAATGGCTAGGTGAGTTAACTATGTTCAACAATTTTGATAATTTGGAAGTTTAATGGAATTAAGGGTCAATTTGTGATGTGATCACCATTGTCTTAAATAATATTAAAAGTGAATTGATGTATGATTTTTATGTATGGTCTACTTGATTGAGCCGGCTACTAATTAAATTTGTAATCACGTAAAGTGAAACATGGATGAGCAATAAAACTGTGGAAAGCGTGCACTTCTAGAATATTGACAAATATGGGTTGGGGTACACGGTAATAGCCCGTGGATTTTCGAGGCTTGTTATATCAACATGTCCTCTTTTCTTTTGGTATTTACATTTTTATTTTATAATGAAAGTTAGATGGGATCCTAGACTAACTTTGTGAGAATGGAGTCGCGCCCATTCTTGTATTGCGCTAAACTTTTATTTTAAATGGTCATTTGGGACCAAAATGATTTGGTGGATTGGACAACTTCATCTATTGCTTACTCCAAACTAAATTAATTAAATTAAATATAAAGAGTCAAGTGTTTGGAATTTGTTAGTAAGTATGTTGAGTCAATTAAATTTGTTTAAGTGTGGAGTCTTGATTAATGAATTCTAGTTGTATGTTTATTTACTTTAATTAGTTGAGGATGCCAAGTTTTGTGGGTTGTAGCTTGTATGTACTCAGCTTTGCTGATTGCGTGCTTTTGTGTGTTTTCTTTTGGTCATGGCCTTCGCCTTTCAATGACCTTGTGATGATCCAATTATTACACTTGTATTATTGGGGAATAGTATTGCACAGGTTAGCTTGATGATGTGAAGTTCGGGGATTTGACATACGCATTGTGAAGGGATTGGTATGATTGAGAGTATTTTTTCTTTGTGTTGAACTTATTTATGTTTTACTATTCTAATTATGTTTTGGGATTTTGATTATTGGTTTTGTTTAATAAGGGCCTTTATGGTTCAAATATTTTGCTGCAATATTTTGATAAAGCCTTAACGTTTTAACACGTGGCGGTAACATGTCAATGGTTCTCCTCTTTTTTTTATTTAAAGTAAGTGGTTTGGAAAAGGGAGAATTATTGGGGTGTTACACTCACGCCCTGGTGGAGTTCTTCTAGGACACCACCAACACTTTCCACTTTCCTTGGGGTGAGATGATGGTCACCCCAACCGACTTCAGTCTCATTACGGGACTTGAGTTCAGTTCTACTGCGCTGCCGTTCGACAGCAACATCAGCGTCTACTCTCCTGAGGTTGATGAGTTGCTGGGTCCGATTGTTGTTTGGGCCTGTACTGAGGTGGAGTCCTCACAGTTCAGCGCCAAGGGTATTCGCCGGTCGACACTTGTGGCGGCTTTTGAGGATGATGTGACCATCCGAGAGCAGTAGGTGCGCATATTTGCGCTTATCTTGCTGTCAGGGACGTTTTCCCCTAACAAGGGTAGTAGAGTGTTGCTTTACTACCTGCCTGCAGTCCGTGATCTTCACATGATCGGGACTTATGACTAGGCCAGCTTGGCCTATGCTGATTTTGTTCGAGCGTTGCGAGACTCGTGTCGACACCGGTCCTACACGGGGAAGGTCGCTTTGTCCAGCTTCTGGAGAGTCGTAGAGGTATACTTTATCTCCTACAAAGTTTAGCTCTAAGCTTTTGTTATCACTTGCTTATACTTTTTTGTCTTTTGTAGATCTGGTTCTACGAGAACTTTCCTTCACTCGCGCTGGCGAGACCGTCGCCATGCGGGTTTCCCGTAAGCGCCTGCTGGGGAACCTCTCAGTATATTTTTTGCATAATTGAACACTTTTGTATTACTTTTGGTAGATTCTCATCTCATAGGCATTCTTTGCAGGAGCCTAATGTGCAGTACCGGCCATAGAACGACCTGGGTGTCCACGGGTTAGCTGCGCAGTACACTGCTGAGCGTCGCTGCTTCTTAGGGACGTATGGGGCGGTGGCATACCTAGGAGAGAGGGTTGCTTTTCAGCACTCCTCGGATGTTTTCGTCGTCCCAAATTCTCCGCTGCGTCACATGTTCAACGACGCGAGGCTTCTCAGCATGTCGGAGAGGGTTGGTACCCCTTAGCGATCTCATGCGATTCCACGGCAGTTCTATGAGGAGGAGCTGCTGTCGTTGTTAGCTCCGGCTCCTGTTTTGTCTGAGGAGGCGGCGGTATGATTTTCATCTTTTACCTTTTGCTAAGTAGCTCCCAAGTGATATTTTACTGACTTTGGTTTATTTTTGTCAAGCTAAGCCTACTGAGTACGTGCCCCCTCGTATGTCCATCCATTACCAGGGGACATACGGGCCTATCGAGGAGATGATTCCTCCGAATCCTGAGGATCAGCGCTTCGTAGAGCGGTCGATTCCTCGCCACCAGACTCAGGTGAGTTTATTTACTTTCAATTTGTTCACATCTGTCATGCATTGTTACTTACTTTATTTCTTTGAAAATTCTCGCGTGAGGTGGTCACGACGATGGCACGGTGTATAGACGCCTTCCTGAGCCAGCTCGTCCAGATGAGGAATGTGGCTACGTGTCGTCGCGACGACGCTGTTCAGGAGGTAGTCTTTTCCTCCTTATTTCTACATTGTGTTTCTATTTTGATTGTTTCTGACTTGGTTTCTTCTTGTAGGGTCAGCCCATTCCTTCTTATACCCTGACGAGACCTAAGGTCCGGAGAGAGCCGGCGAGGTCTAGCTCGAGGTGTCGCAATACTGGTTCTAGCGGCCGGGGTGGTTGATCTGAGGTTGCTCGGACCAAGGCGGTGAAGGGCTCGGGCACTTTATCAGAGGGTGCACGTGCTGAGCCGGTAGGCCAGGGAGAGGCTACCTCGGCTCCTAGAGGTGGTGGGATGTACGAGGTCGGTTTGTCATCGCAGCAGCCTCCGCGGCCTCAACCTCTATCGGGTCATCAGGGCAACCTTGGGCGGATGGGTCCTGTATGAGTTTTCCTCCTCCCGGAGAGACTGCAGCTAGAGCTGAGATACCATGGAGTTATCCTCTATGTATCTCGGCTCATCTTTTTCTCGCCCAAATAATAATCCCATGACATTAAAGTCAAAGCATGGGGGTGCTTTCTCCTTGTGGATAGGAGTTGGGATTTCATCTAGAAAGTAGCAATCTAAGAAAATTTTGAATCCCGATTGCCTTATGTCATTTACAACAAAAGGTTCGTGAAATTCATAGCATGGATAGTCCTCTCCTTCTTGTATGAATTGTCCATTGAGAGTAAGAGGATACTGATCCATTGGGATTGCTTTCTTTTGGATGCGAGTGTTCCTACACGCCTTAGACCTTTCCTGGGCTCATTTAAGATCTTCCTGAGTCGGTTCAAAACCAAGTCCGAAAGTATCTAATTAGGGAGGCCAGGTAATTCTAACTGTTATGTTATTCCCTTCTTCTTTCCTAGAGTCATTCCAAGAAAATGCCCTTGTTTCTTAAGAATAGCATTTATTGTCATATTGGAGTGGGGGTCGTGGCAGAGAGGGGTCCTTTCATCCTCCTCTATTAAGGATACCTCTTCATTAAATCCCCACAAGTCTTCATCATCTTCATCGTGCTCCACGTTAATGATTGGATTTTCCACAGCTTTAATCCTCATGGGTGAAGCATCGATTGTGATAGGGATTCCTCCAACTATGGCTTTTACCTGTTAATGGAGAGATGAAGGGACAACCTTTAGTTCATGAAGCCAAGGGCGTCCCAACAATAAGTTAAATTAAGCTTTAATATCTACCACTTGAAAGGTAGTAGAATGTTCTATTGCTCCCGCCGTTATAATCATGGTAATCTTACCAAGAGCTTTGACGACGAGTGTTGTCATAAGCTCTTATTCCTTGTGTTGAAGGGGTTAAGTCTTCATCCCTATTGCCTAACATCCTCGCAGTTCTGAGTGGACAGACATTAATTGCCGATCCATTGTCTACAAGAGTCTTTGGGACTTTCATTCTCTTGCAAACCACTGTGAGGTTTAGTGCCTTATAATACTTGTCACCTTCTAGGGGTAAATCTTTGTCAAAAAAGGTGATCAAGTTGATAGGACTAGGGAGATCACTCGTAAGGAAGTTAGCCAACCCCTCAAGAGTGGTGTCAGAGTCTATCCCTATCTTATCCAAGGCATTCATCACTGCCAACCTATGTTCTCGAGATGTAGCTAGAAGCTTCCATACGTTCATCTCAACCTTAGTCTTCTTGAATTGCTTAACAATGTCATTGTCTTCTATGATAGGTATGGGAATTTAATTTGTTGCGTAGTCGGCATAGGTTGTGTTGATATGGGAGGTTGTGTTCTCCCAGATCTTGTGAGGACATCTGTAGGTAAATCTTCTTCAACCCAGAAATCATCTATTGAATATGACACTGAAGGTGGAGGTCTTTCCATGTCTTTTAGATAGCCGTCTTCTTCATCGCTGTCCCAAATCCCATTAATGCTTATGTCTTCTTCTTGTGAGATTTGGACTAGCTTCTTATCATCAATCATTTTCTGAATTAAATCTTTAAATTTAAAATAGTTTTCAATAGTGTGTCCTCCTGACTGATGGTACTGACAGTAGAATCTATCTGTCCCTTTTAGTGATTCAAATGGTCTTGGTTCGAGGGGTTTGACCTTACCACTCTCGGAGTGCATTTTGAACATTTTAGCATATGAAGTCCCAATGGGAGTATAGAGTTTATTACTCTTCTTGGGTCTGTCAGTTACTTGTAGAGAGAAGATTTTCTTCTTTGTGGGTGGAATTTTATCATTTTTTTCTGAAGCTCCTCTGCTTGTTTCTTTGCGAATTCGAGAGCCTCACGTAGCAAATCTGTTCCCTCCCACATGGACCATATAAGCATTCGTACATCTTCCTTGCTTGCTGGTTCAGGAAAGTCATACATGGCATTGAAAAAGATCTCCTCCTCTTCTTCGATAGCATGAGTTTTTTCAATAGGCTTGATGAGAGATGAGGGATCAAACTCGTTTTCCTCATCAGAGATGGCCAAGGAATGAGCAAGAGGTGCATTGTCGATGTTTGGCTTCTTACTGGCAGAGGGCAATGGTAGTTTGTTATTATCAATTAAATCTTGGATAGCTTCCTTAAGCTTCCAACAATTTTCAGTGAGATGGCCCCTACCTTGGTGATATTTGCAGTGTGCATTGGGGTTCCAATTAGTTGTCCTCTTCTCAACTAGTGGGTCCCCAAATGGTCCAATAGGAGTTATAAGACCTTTTGCATTTAGTCGGTCAAATGCGGTGTCATAACTCATACCTATAGGAGTAAAGTTCCTCCTAAATGGTTTCTTTTGTCCTTGGTTGTTCATAGCAAGGACTTCACTCAAATTAAAAGTGCTAACATTGTTTGAGTGGGTGGTTTTGGAAGAAGACGGATTGTCGTTCTTCTTGCCTTTCCAGCCACTATTGGAGTTACTATTAGAAGCTTTTAGCTCAGCCAGGTCATCTTTCAATATTATTCCCAATGTCATAGACGGCCTTGAAGGTATGTAGATTATTTTTGATACTTCAGATGCTTGGAGTACTTCTCTTGAAGGTTCTTGATGAACAACCTCACAGACTCTTTCTCGTTTGGTACTTCAATCATCCTAGAAGAGGTTTCTCTCCATTTGTTGAAGAAAGAAGTGAAACCTTCATTCTCTTTCTGCTTGAGTATTTCAAGTCCTCTATAATCGGTTTCAACTTGATTGTTGCACTTGTACCTATCAATGAAAGCGTTTACTATTGATTCCCAAGTAGAGGTTCTCTCTTTGTCAAGGGTGAAGAACCATTGTTGGCAAACGGTTTCAATTGATAGAGAAAATAAAGAGGGAAACACTTTCTTATAAATACCCTTAATACTCATCATTGTTTCAAAAGCTCTTAGATGAAAATAAGGGTTGTTAGTTACCTTGAATTTCGGGATGTCGTTGGCATTGAACTTCTGCGGAAGAAGCTCCTTGTCCACCGAGACCCCTTGTGAACTAATGCCTTGAAATTTGTAGTCACTAGATAGCTTACTCAAGCTTTCTTGCATGAGGTCCATCTGTTGTTGCTTCATAGGGTCATTGATTTTGAGGGTTAAAGCTTTCAACGCCTCAGTCACATCAGTCAATTGGTTCCTAAGTTCATTGACTTCCTCCTGAGTTGCCATTATCTTCTTAGCTTTTCTTTTTCGAGCGATTGGTTTGTCAAAAAGTTGAACTTGAATGAAAAGGTTGTCTTTGATCAAACGCCCTTCCTTTCTTGACCACACGCTATAAATTAAACCATTTATTTTAATGACTTGACTCAAATTGACTTTGACTTTACCGGTTTATAAAGAAAAAGAAAAAAGCAAAAATAAGATGTATATTTTTAGAAATCAAGTATAGGGTTCAAACAAGTGGTTTAATTGGAGGATTAATATCCGACTTACCCCCCTAAAAAAATGATGGAAAACACGCGCATACAAGACTCTCTTAGACATGGTCAAAGTGTACATACATATTAGTGTGTGCTTTATATGGTGAGTTCAAGTGACATGCTTTGACTCTTCTGTAAGACCATGGGACTTAGTTCCTAGACTCGATTATGGACTTAACAAGGTATTATTATTGATAAAAGTAATCGAATTCATTAGCAAACTGTTTAATTAGACAGAAAGTGATGACTCGAGCAACATACCTAATTGTCGCCAAAACGATAGGACTGGCACCGCACTCTACAGTGTAGCGCCAGACGACAGAGCTGTCGCCAGGCACTACACTCCACAATGTGGCGCTGCAGTCTAAATCGCGGCGCCATTGCTGGAACGTTGATCTGGGACTGCTTTCGGTATTATTACTCTGCATGGTATGCCCAAAGTCGTACTAAGTCAATTCTGAATAAATTATTAGACTTCAATTACAAAAATTAATTAATTAATTAATTAATTAATTAGGCAAAGTTCTTTTAGTCATTAATCAGTTTATACAAACGGTTAGGAAAAACACATAGTGTATGCACAACAAATAATACACAATTAGTCAAGTAGGCACAATATGATGCAACGAGTTTGCAACCTAACCTTGGATCTAGTTCTCTAAAGTTCGGGATATGGGTTAGTCAAAGAGGGTCCATGGTTAATTGTCAGGATGCACCGCGCGGAAGCCTTACCTTTTGAAGGGTTGGCGCGAGTGGATGGGACACCGCAAGTTAAAAACTCGCTTCCATGGTTTGGTGAATTCAACATTCTCGGATGTACCTTTTGTTGCACAGAGAATTCAATCAGGTAGATGGAGCATGGATTCCCAGAGGGTTATATCCATATGTAGAACACATATGGCTTTCTGAAAAGTGAGAAGAATTTAATCAGGAAGTAGGATCGAGCAAACAATGCTAAAAACTGGTCAAAATTCGAACGCATATTTCTGGCTCGGTATTGGAAGAACTAGGCGGCAGCGAACAGAGGCTAGCGCAGTGATTTAGCTTTGGCGCCTAGTGACAGGAGTGTCGTCTGGCGCCAGAGTCAAATTTGCGGCGATAGACTCTGTTTTCTTACGCTAGTTCCTACATGCCTCAGCAGCTTTATGTGCTTGATAAAATTTTCCAGTTTTGCGCATCATTATTTCGATTTTCGATCCTAGTTGTGAAAGATATTCCTCAAATTCCCTACGTGTAAAAATCCTATGTTTTTAACTCATTACGGATGGTCTTTCCAATGAGATCTTTATTATGCATATGACAATAATGTTAATCAAAATTACAGACATGAAATACTTAGAACTTTTCAAATCTCATCCACTCATTATAAATCATTGCCAAAATAAATTTTAGGAATTAAAACAGAAATCCTCCCCAGCGGACTCGCCAAAAACTGTAGGGAATATTTCAAGCATTTCCCCAAACTTATACCCCACTGTGATCATACACCAAAGTACAGTGGTGTCTAAAGGGAAAGAAGCTAGCGCAAAAGAGTCGCCAACAAGTTTTAGGAATTTGTAAACCGTTCACAGGGTGAAGGTTACACCCCTTAACGACCCAGGAGATCGTCAACTCCAATAGGTCTGGAACCATGACTGGTAATTCGGGGATGAAGTTACAAATCCAACCTAAAAAAGATTGAACCTGCCCTAATAATAGGCCTCTACTTTATTCTGATCGTATTCATATGCGCTTTCTGACTAACATGCAATCATTAGGTTTACCCTAAACCTATTTATCTATGTTGGTTGAATATTAATGCACAAATAAAACTATTATTGGCGATCATTTGAATTATAATCATATTAACCCTAAACAAGATTATTAATTATCTTATTAAGCGTGATTACAAGTACCAATTCCCTTTAAACATGCATAAAATGTGTGATCAAGCAATAACAATACATATAAATCAAGCAACATAATAATCATAACAATTATAATAATAATTAAAATAATCATGTTAAAGCATAATAATAACAAGATCCTTTGCATGATACTAACAAGATTAATAACAAACCCTAGCATGTCACTGGACATATAAAAATCAAAGCTTTAACCCTAACATGATTCTAACATGATATTAGGAAAAGAAAATTGGAAGCATCGTGTAGGGAATATTTCAAGCATTACCCCTAGCTTGAACTCCACTGTGATCATACACTTAAGTACGGTGACGTCCAAAGGGAAAGAAGATAGAGCAAAAGAGTCGCCAACAAGTTTTAGGAACTTGTAAACCGTTCACGAGGTGAAGGTTACACCCCTTAACGATCCAAGAGATCATTAACTCCAATAGGTCTTGAACCAAGACTTGTAGTTCGGGGATGAAAGTACAAATCTAACCTAAAAGAGATTGAACCTGCCCTAATAATAGGCCTCTACTTTATTCTGATCGTATTCATGTGCGCTTTCTGACTAACATGCAATCAATAAGATTAACCCTAAACCTGTTTAATCTATGTTGGTGGAATATTAATGCACAAATAAAACTATTATTGGCGATCACTTGAATTATAATCAAATTAACCCTAAACAAGATTATTAATTATCTTATTAAGCATGATTACAAGTACCAAATTCCCTTTAAACGTGCATAAAAGGCGTGATCAAGCAATAACAATAAATAAGCATCAAGCAATATAATAAATAATCATAACAATTATTATAACAATTATAATCATAAAAATAATCATGTTAATAATAAAGCATAATAATAATAGCAAGATCCTAGGCATGATACTAACAAGATTAATAGCAAACCCTAGCATGTCACTAAACAATAAAAATCAAAGCTTTATCCTAACATGATACTAACATGAACATCAGGAAGAAAATAGGAAGCATCGCAGGAAACACAATAAGCATATTTGATATTATAACCTTTTCCCTAAACATGATACTAGGAAGATCAAAACACCCTAACATGACATTAGGGATTATAATAACAACTTAGACGTGATTTCTATATCATAATAACAATGCAAACAATTAAAGAACTTATTTGGATGCCTCGTACCTCTTTCTAATAACAAAATACACACGTTAGTAACTTCAAGGAAAATAATAAAAACAATTAAATTAAATAATTGAAATAGGGATTTGGGACCAAACCCTCATAAATTAAAACCTTTCAAGTCTAGGGCAAAGGCAACTTCGAACTTGGCTAGGTGTGTCTATTGCTAATGTATGAGGAATTGTGTTTGTAAAAGGGTTAGGTTTAGAAAGAGAGAGAGAATCAAGAACTTCTTAATGAGAGTTGGTGATTGAAAAAGGGGAGATATGACCTCTATTTATAGAGAAAAAAGAGAGTCGAAGAATAAAAAAAGAATCTGAATTCGAATCGAAATAAAACTCGATGGACAGCAGTTTTTACGGATTTCGTTTTTATCATATCTTTTAATGCAGAAGTCCAAATAAGGCATATAATATGTCGTTAGAAATCTCTTAAGTCTACTTTCCAACCAAATTAGAATCAGATTAAAATAATTTGTAGATAAAAAGATATGGTCGAAATAGTAGGACGGTGTCAGTTTTGGATAGAGTTTCATATCTCATTCATATCTTTTTCGTTATAGCTCAGATTTAATATTATAATATATCATTGGAAAGATAATTTCAAGATCTATCTAACCATTTAAAATTTGGATAAAGATTATGAGGCACGAATATAAAATCTGATTGTCTTTGAACATCTTTAAATTCGAATAGAATTAGGATTTAAGAAAAAAGAAAGTTTTAAAAAAGGAAAGTTTTTATTTAACTCAAATTCTTTAATCTTATCTTTTCAAAAAAGATAATTAAGATCTTTTAGAAAATTATAGAAGCTTCTAATTAATCCTAATTATTTTAGGAATAGGATTAAACCTTTGGACCCTCCACATGATCATTGGGTCGTAGGTAAAATCCGGTTTGAGCCTAGTTTAGTATTTTGGCCATAACTTCCTCATTATTCATCGGAATTGGGCTTTCAATATATCGTTGGAAAGGTCTTTTCAAGCCCTATCCAAATACACTATTATTAAACCCATATCATGGACCAAACTAAACTGTAATGCACGTTTTTCAAAAATAGGGTAAGAAAAGAAATATTTTCAAAAACAGAAAGAAGAGATATTTTAATAAAAACATCCTCATCACTTGACTTTTCACACTTTTGCTTTGTTCGATAATCAAATGACATGAAAGGTACTCATCACTGGGTTTGGTTTTGGGGAGACACATTTGGGTGTCTACACATCGCAGGAATCATAATAAGCATATTTGATATTATAACCTTTTCCCTAAACATGGTACTAGGAATCACAACGCCCTAACATGATGCTAGGAACCAAAATAACAATTTAAGCATGATTTCTTTATCATAATACCAATAAAATCAATTAAAGCACTTACTTGGATGCCTCGTATCTCTTTCTAATAACAAAATACACGCGTTAGTAACTTCAAGGAAAATAATAAAATCATAAATTAAATTAAATAATTGAAAGAGAGATTTGGGACCAAACCCTCAGAAATTAAAACCTTTCACGTCTAGGGCGAAGGCAACTTCGAACTTGGCTAGATGTTTCTAGACCTTGTGAATGCGGAATTTTGTATGCAAAAGGCTAGTTTAGAAAAGAGAGAGAGAGAGAATATCATGAGATTCTTAATGAGAGTTGGTGATTTTTTATGATTAGAGAACGAAGGTTTTAGGAGGCTATTTATAGAGAAAATCAGCCAGATGTGATAAAAAAACGAATCAGAGTTTCGAAAAGAATAAAACACGATCGCAGCGCCAAACGCTGGAGACTAGCGCCAGACGTCAGGTCTAGCGCCAGACGCCAGGCGCTGGTCCTGTCGTCAGATGCTGGAAACAAATTTTCACGCGTTTTCTTTATTTGATAAAATTTAGCCGTACGAGAGGGCAAAATCGTATTTTACTTTAAAACACTTCTTTTATTCTGATTAAAACTCTAAAAAGTCAACTAAGGTCAATTTATCAATGCTAATTAAATTAGGAATGAAAAGAACCTCCTAGAAGAATCTAGAAGACTATAATCAATTCTAATCACATTAGGAATGATAAATCAATATTATGCCCTCCTCTAGATCATTGGGCCGCATATAAATATCAAACCGGGCCCAGTTAAGTAATTTGGCCATAACCTCCTCATTATTCATCGGAATTGGGCTTATAATATATCGTTTGAAAGCTTTTATTTGAGCCCAATCCATCTACACTATTATTGGACCCTTGCCATGGACCAAACCAAACTAGATTGGTTGTGTGTTGATTACACAAACCTCAACAAGGCATGTCCAAAGGACAGTTATCCGCTTCCAAAGATCGACAGTCTGGTCGACTCTACATTCGGTCATGCCTTGATGAGTTTTATGGATGCCTACTCCGGCTTCCATCAAATACCCCTGTGGAAAAAAGATCAAGAGAATACGGCCTTCGTCACTGATCAGGGGTTATTCTGCTAAACTGTGATGTCGTTTGGCTTGAAGAATGCGTCGACTACTTTCCAACGGATGATTAATACAGTCTTCATTAATCATATTAGGAGGAATGTAGAGGTTTATATTAATCACATGATAGTCAAATCCAATCAACAGACGGATCACCTTGCTGATCTCCAAGAAACCTTCACCAAACTCAAGCGGCATAAGTGAAGGAGTTATGTCTTTGTCGTGTGCAATTACTAGATGTATAATTGGATCAAATTATGGAGATAATTAAGTTCGTACATTTGGGTCGTTGTTTTTCCATAGCTAGAGGTACTAACGATCTTTGGACTAGTAAAATAGCCCAAATCCCAATTGGACGGATCCTATAAGGCCACACAAAGGGGCTAGATCGAGCATTAGAGGACGAGGCCCATCACGGGCCTCATCACTCTAGGTGGTCGGCTATATGGAGTGGACAAGGGAGTTTTGGGCTTCGTGCCCTAGTCTAATTATAAAGAGATTATAAATAGACTAGGTGCCTAGGTTTGCAAGTGTGTATGCAATTAACTGATCAGTGTGATCAAACCCTAATTAGCAAACACGAAACCCAACCCCTCTCATAGTCCTCTCTCTCACGGCTCTCTCCTCCTCCTAGGCGCCGGTGGTGTGTCAAGGTGGTGGTGGTTCGTGCGGTGGTCGGTTGTCCGTAAAGGTGGTGATCGCGGTTTTCCTCAATCACTCGACCAATCTAGTATTGGTGGACGGCTCGTTCGAATCTCGTGGACTAAGTAGAGGAGCAATGCTTGGGGCTCTATTCTCTCTCTGATTTGCCTGTCGAATAGCTTCGTGGAATTCACGCATCAAAGGTATGATTATGTGTCTTGTATGTTATGCATGTGATTCTTGGGATTGGTACTTGATTGAATATGATTCATGTTATTTTCGCTGCGTAGTACCTATAAACTCCTACAATAAGGTCATGTTAAATCCCAAAAAGTGTGTTTTCGTGTTGAGTCTGGGAAATATCTCGGATTCCTGATTGATCAAAGGGGGATAGAGGCTAACCCCGAGAAGATACAGGCGGTGATTGACATGAAGCCACCCCGCACTGTAAAGGAAGCTCAAAGGCTTACCGGTTGCCTGGCTGCGCTTGGGCGATTTCTTAGTCGGTCATGTGACAAATGCCTTTATTTCTTCCAAGCAATCAGGATGAAGACTAGATTTCAATGGGGAGAGGATGATGAGGCAACCTTTCAGAAACTGAAAGAACATTTACACTCCTTGCCAAGGCTTGTCAGCCCTCTACCAAAGGAGACGCTCTTCATGTACCTAGTCGTCTCAGATCATGCCCTTAGTGTTGTTCTCCTTGCTGAGATAGACGGAAATCAGCTCCCGGTCTATTTCATTAGCCACGTGCTCAGAAATGCTGAACTCCGGTATCCCATGGTTGAAAAATTTTACCTCGCTCTATACATGGCTGTTAAGAAGCTGAAACCATACTTCTTGGCACATCTGGTGGTGATCTACGCAGATCAGCCCCTCAAGCGGCCAATGACGACCCTAGACTCATTTGGCAGAATGCTCAAATGGGCTATTGAAATGTAGAGTCTTGAAATCTCCTACGAACTAATAAAGGCAGTGAAGGGTCAGGCGTTTGCCGATTTCATTGTCGAAATGACAAGGCCGGTAGCACGGATGACCTTGATCGGGTTTGGAAGGTGCATGTAGACGGGAGCTCTACTATGAACAGCTGTGGTGCAGGCATAATTTGTGTATCCCCGGAAGGGGACAAATATGAGTATGCACTATGGTTTAGACTCTCAATTGACGCCTGTTTAGACTCTCAATTGGTCGTTAGCCAATACTATGGTGAGTTTGAAGCCACCCATCCGACTATGATCAAGTATCTGCAGGCGGTCAAGGCTGAAGCTGGGACACTTGAATAATTTCATCTAAGTCAAGTGCCCCGGTCCAAGAACAATCAAGCGGATGCTCTGTCAAAACTGGCATCCTCCGCCTCTTGTGATACGCCTCGGTCAGTCTTTTGGGAAATAATGGAAAAGCGAAGCATATCTGATGACAAGCCCATTGGAATTTTGGACCGAATTTCTACTTAGATGGATTGCATTTGGGCGTATCTCACAGACGGCACGCTCCCTGATTCACTCCAGGAGGCAACAGTGCTGAAAAAGCGTGCAGTAAACTTCGAGATCAGAGAAGGATAGCTCTTCAAGGTGGGTTTTTTGAAGCCCTTATTGAAATGTGTTACCTTAGAGAAGGGTAAAAAAGTTCTCGAAGAGTTGCATGCGGGATCTTGCGCCTCCCACTCAGACGGCAGATCCCTAGCCCTTAGAGCCAGGCGGCATTATTTCTGGCCCACTTTGGATTTGGATGCTATGAAATTTGTTAAAAAAATGTGACAAGTGCCAAAGGTTTGGCAAGCTCATCCATCGCCCGGCTACTGATCTGACGACAATCCACAGCCCAGTCCCGTTTGCTAAATGGGGCATAGACATTCTAGGTCCATATACGCCTGCACCAGGCGGAAAACGCTATATTCTTGTGGTTGTGGACTATTTCACCAAGTGGGTGGAAGCGAAGGCGGTCAAAGGCATCAAGACAAAAGATGTCATCTCCTTCATATGGAAGAACATTATCACCCGGTTTGAGGTACCTATGTCTATGGTATTTGATAATAGACCGCAATTTGAGACGCCTCAGCTCAAAACTTGGTTGGGAGATCAAGGGATCTCACACTATTTTGCATCAGTCGGCCGACCCCAAGTAAACGGCCAGGTTGAAGCCTTCAACAAACTCATCTCAGGCGGTATTAAGAAGAAAGTTGAAAGAGTTGGTAGTTTATGGGCTGAAGAGTTAATTCACGTCCTGTGGGCCATCCGGACAATAGAAAAAGGGGCAACTAGCAAAACCCCATTCCTCATGGTTTACGGTGCTGAAGCCGGATTGCCCATTGTGCATTATGAACCGACTCTACGAGTCATGCTATATGATGAAGAGGAAAACTGGGAGGCCATGCGGCTAACATTGGACTTAGTCCTGGAGCGCTAGGGAAATGCCGCCTTGCGTCATGAGATTTACCGTCTGAGAATGACTCGTGCTTACAATAAGAGAGTGCACAAACGGCCCTTGAAAGTTGGGGACTTTGTGTTACGTAAAATGGAGGCAACCGGTAGGGCCAATGAGCAAGGAAAGCTAACTCCTAATTGGGAAGGTCCCTACTGGATTTATGAAGAAGTTAGAAACGGCACATACCGCCTGGAAACTCCAGACGGCAGGCGGCTACCTAGATTTTGGAATGTAGATAACTTTAAAAAGTACTACTTCTAAGGCCTGTAAATTTTTGTAAATAAAAAGCCTATCAATAAAAATTTGCTTTTTCTTTTCAATATTGATTTAATTGCTTTGTATATATGCATGCGCAATCCAAGTTACCGTCTGTTGAAAACACAGACGAACAACAAATCGAATAAGCTAGGTTAAAACTTAGCGGCTAACATGATGTTTATATTAGGACCTCCATTTGGGCAATGCACAGGTGGACTTTTAAAAATGAAATTAAACTAAGTTAAAAGACCTAGTGGCAAAAAATAAAATTAAAAACGAGGCCAATGGCCGGATGCAGCATTGTTTTTATAAATTTGTCTGCTCCTATTAGAGTTTGGCGTTCGGCGACACCCCTCTGGGTGTTATCGTCGCAGAGGGCATTCTATCTTTTGCTCTAACAGCATATGTAGACGACAAAGATTGAACGACCAAAATGGTTAACTCATAGCTGTCTGACCAAAATAGTCTAAAAGAATGATCAAGTTTACAACCGGATGTCAAGAGACATCAGCCGGTAAATTACCAAAGTTCTCTGTTAGACTATTCAACGAAGTTGTACCAGTTGCCCCAATGGGGCAGGTGATTAAGTTACAATGGATAGAAGATGTCCCAGACGGTCTTTAAGCTGATTGACATCCATCAAATAGGCGAACAACATGTCCCCTGTTCCATTGACCGCTAAACGGTAATCGCCCGCCTAGCTAGCAACGAAATACCAGTTGCCCCAATGGGGCAGGCGATTGAAGTACAATGGGTTGAAGGTACCCCAGATGGCCTTTAAGCCGTCTGAAGCCCATTAGATAGGCGGATAATGTCCTCTATTTCATTGACCGCCAAATAGTAATCGCCCGTCTGGCTAGCAAAAAATCCTATGTGAATACCCGGATTAGGTACAACGGCTGCTGATTGACAGCTGTGTACTTGGTTTGGGGAAATCACTAATGTGATTGATCGACTTTGAAACATTCCATACTCTTTAAAGTATCAAACATTCCAAAGTCAATCAATCATACAAGTACCGAAACCAATCACAAAGCCGCCAAGGGCAAGAATAGCCGGTATAGTGTCTGAATTTGCCACATGCTTTAAAAAGATAGGCAAAAATTTCAAATTACAGAATACATATGCATAAATTGAAATAAAATAAAATTTCATGAAGCCGACTTAGTCGGCATATTTTCATTCAAAGCCGGCAAAAGGCCGGATAAATATTGTTAACCAGATAACATCCGGGAGAGGAGAATAAATTGTTACCCGACTCCACAGTCAGTAAAAACACAAATACTCGACACGAAGGACGGAAAGATCTAAAAACCATAAAAAAAACATGGCATATTGCCGCTGAAACATTAAGCCTGAGGTTGGGCCGCCTGGTTATCCGGATGTTGGACCTCCTGGTTTGTAGTCGCTTAGCTCTCCTTGGGGTTCTCCTCGTCCGATTGGACATCAATGGCTTCCCCTTCCCCAAGGAGCTCTTTGGTAGGCTCCTCTAGCTCTCTGTTCCCCCAGACGGCGAAGGACACGGGCTTTGACTCACCCTTCTCCTTAAATAGACTACGGTTTCAGCATATTGGAAAACCAAAGACCACATGCAGTAGTCTTTATCGGGATGAAGGGCAGCTTAGGCAATTTTCATCCGGGTGTCCGCGTCCTCTTCATTTTCAGCAACCACCTGCTCCTCAGCTGCCTCAATGGTTGCCTTGAGGTTCTTATGGACCTGCTCCGCGTCCTGCTTCAGCTTCTCAACCTCTGCCTTGAGGTTAACATTCTCTTGAGAAACACCCTGCAAGGTCTGGAGGTCTTCTTCTGCCTTCTTGAGTTTGGATTCAGCCGTGGTGGCCTTTTCCTTTGCCTCCACTAGAGCCTGCTTGAGACCCCTAACCTCCTCCGCCTGTTTCACCAAGATGGCTTTAGATTCAAGTTCACTAATTGTACACTCATATTCAGCAACATCTTGTGAATCCCTAGCTGATTTAATGGCTCTTTTTACCTCCTCCCTCTTCCGGGCGTATGGCCGCTTGAGTCCCTCAACCCTGAGCATGGTCTGTAAACACAAACGGGGTTAATCATGCGGGGTATCTTATTATTAAATGAAGAAAAAGGGAATTAAGTGTACCTCAGACAAGAGAGCTAGGATCCGTTCAACATTGAACGTCTCAATGTCATGGATCGCATCCTTCTACTTTATATGTACCGCCGCCAGCATGGCCTGGGCATGCGCCTAGACATCCGGCCATTGGGGGGATTGATATGCACCATACGTTAAAGGTAAGTGAGCTATAAAGGCGGCACCAGTTTGATATCGGATGTTTGACGAAGAGGTTTGTTGAGAGTGAGATTTCACTCGCAACGGCCAGCCCAGCTCAGACGAGGATTCGAAGGGATTGAATTTACCTTCGAGAGCTTGTGGGTTTGCTCCACCAACAGGCGCATAAAGGCCGGATAGGACTAGGTTAAAAAATCCCACTCCGAAGCCTCCTACGGCAGTGTTCCTCCCCCCGATGCGGAGGCGATGCTTCCCAGAAGACCCCTTAAGGCCCGTCTTACTTGAAGTCACTTTTGTAGACTTAGCAGGTTGGACTGGAGTGGAGGCGATATCCTTTAGGCCGCGTTTGAAGAGGTTTTTGGTGAAGGACTTGGGAGGTTCTCCACCCTACAACATAAAAATACGAGTTAAGTATCCGATTGCGCCTGATAAAAGTTAGGCTAAGAAAAAGGTATTTACCTTTGCCCTCAGTTTGGCAGCCTGGCCTCCACCAGGTCCCTTCTGATTTGGGCGGAGGACCGTTTGGGGGTCTTTTCTTCAGCCACCATATTTAAAGCGTCTTTTGCAAAAAAATAACAAACACATTAAATAAAATTATGACTAATAAGCAAGAACGCCTCGTCCTTGAACCATGCGCACATGGGAATCCAATTATTAGGGACTTTGATTATGTCCCCGGTTGAGAAAGTCATCGAACGGAGCTTAAAAAACTTGGTTTCCATGATCGCATCATAGTCATCACCCGGTATTTTGGGGAGGGCACATTTGTGACCCAAAAGGTCGGGTTTCTTATTATACCGGCACATCTCCCGGTTCTCTCACTAGGTTGGGGCAGACAAAAAATAAAATCGTGTCTTCCATCCGTTATATTTGGACACTTTATCCAATGTCATCTGATATTTGGGAAGGGTGGTCAGAGTGTACCACGCCCTCTAGTCGTCTAGGTTGTGACTCAAATAGTGCATATGGGTAAAATCCTGCCAGCTTGGGTTCAAGTTTTGCATCTCACAGGCGGTGACATACCCCGGAATGTTGGCCCATGAGTTTGGCGAGAGCTTCTAGACTCCTTAGACATAAGCCCTAATAAGTGGCCCTCACCGCATGGTGAAGCGAGAAGCGGAGTCCTGCCAGGAACACCGCCTCGTAGCATCCAATTTAAGCGTTGACGTTTCGCTGGTCATCCTCCTAGGAGATGGTGCCTAGTACAGGCGGCACCCGGATGGTATAACCTTTACCCAAGGGCCGCTTCTTTACAAAGCCCTCAATACCGCTTGACATGATCTCTCTGTCCTTAGCGGAAACATGAATGTTGAAAGGATCGTCTTTATCCTCCCACTTTTTTCTCTCCTCAACCTCACTATCCTCAAGCGGGGGGAGGGGAGTGTCACTATCTTCCTCAGAGCTAGACCCCGAGGCAGAGTCCTCACCGTCTCCTTGGTCACCGAACGACCCTAAAGTGGATTCTTCCTCGTTTCTATGTACAGGGTCAGCTTGATTGACTTCCATTTGGGAGACGACCCCCTCACCGTCTCTACCCGCATACAAGATTGTGTCACTGGAGGTTCTTACCCTGAGACCTTTCCACCGGGGTTACCTCATTAGACGACACTTCCAAAGTACCGTCTCTTCGACGCCGTCTGGTGGCTGTCTGTTTGGTTCTAGCCATCGTGTCCTGCACAGACACATAGATGGTCGGTTAAGGAGTATAATATTGCTCCATGCACCCAGAGCCGGCACTCCCAGTCCTAAACTCAGCCGTCCCAAGTGACCGGATGACTACTGACCTAGGCCGTGTCGTGTGTGTTGGTGATGAGTCCATTTATTAAATGAATTAAAATAAATGAAATGAGTTGAAAGGGGTAGAGGCGGTACCTTACGTTTGTCTCTGAAAGGGGGGCAAACGGCGAGGTCCGACAAAGTCGCTGCAGAAGATGATCTTGCTTGCTTGAGGCACAGGCGAATGAGAACCGGCTAACTCAGGAGAGAAAAATACCAAATTTGTGTTCACACACACAGACAGAAGGAGAACTCTCTCTCTCTATCTCTCTCTCTCTCTCTCTCTAAAACTCTTTGACTTTATCTCTCTAGAATGTTTTGGAAACGTCCAAAACTAGGGGGGTAAAGTTAGTATTTATAGAGGGGTAAATTTGAGGGTAATTTTGTAATTTCCCCAGCATGTGAAAAGTTAAAATTTTCCAGTAAAAAAAAATATCCTTTATTCGCCACCTATGGTAGAGTGACATGTGTCACAGATGCCACGTGGCGCGCCACGTCACATCTGTGAGGGGCAAATGTTTTGGGTAATTTTACCCATATGTCACGTGGTCCAATCAGACCTTGACACGTGTCATACCCTAGTTAGTCCGAATTGGGCCAATCTCCTTCTGACACGTGTCCCTCCTAGAACATGGGAGAAAAAGGTAGCCTTTGACAGCCAAAATCCCGAGAAAGCCGTAATTCGGCGCAGCCCAGAATGATTAGGTTAGAGTGACCTAATCAGGGGCACATTTCCCGATGACCCTATAAATATTACAGCATATCCTACACTCTCTTACATCAGAGAATTACTTGATCTCGGAATCCGAGAAGATCTAACCTTTATTTTTGCACTTTATCCCGTTTATCTTCAAGTTCTAACTTAATCGTCGGAGGCGGAGCTCCAACCACCCGGAGTCTCCGTTGTTTTGTAGACACCAGTCTCTGATCTGTAACTCTCCCGAGGGACAAAAACACCCAAAACACAGCCTAATGAAGCGGACGGATGCTCCTGTCCGACTCCAACTTATAAATTCAAAATGCTTCAATTGCGCCCAAGGCACTCGAACGAGTGGAAGTCAGAAGAGGCGGCCCATTTGGGACAAGCCACCCCCTCTGATGGGCAAATGTTTAGGGTAAAAAATACCCCCAAGTACGTGGTCCAATCCTATGATGACTTGTGGCCCAATAAATGGGCGACACATGTCACCGTAGGAAGATGACACGTACTATGCATAAGGAGAGCACCTAAAATCAAATATGTCATAAAAGCCCCTTACATTAGGAGGCCCAAAAGCAACTAGAATGCCGCAAAACGGCGCCCCCAGAGGACACATGTCCTTCGCTGATTGCGTAGCCAATCAATGGCCCTAAATTCTAGGTCACTTACCCTAAAGGGAACAAATCCCCACCCCTATAAATACCCCAATCATTGCTGATGGGAGGGGGATTGTGACATAACATTTAATGAGCACTAAAAGCTCTAACTTCTCTCTACTTTCTATCTCTATATTTATTCCGTTTCTGGTCACTAACTTGATCGTCGGTGGCGAATCTTCGAATACCGGAGATTCGTGTTTTGTAGGCGTCCGCGTCCCGTTGCCAGATCAGAGCGTGACCAGTATCCCGAGGGATTCCAAAAATCACACGAAAACAGATGGAGTAACTTACTAACTTGAGCAAAATGTGCTTAGAATACTTGGTACTCCTTCGTACTTTTATAAGTATTACACTTTGACCGACACATAGATTTAGACAAATTAATTGACTTAAATAAAATAAGAGGTAAGTGGGGTAATTGGAGTATTAAAAATTGTTAAAGAAAGATAGTGGGGCTAATAGTTTATTGAAAAGTAATGAATGTGAGGGCATCGAAATAATAATAAAATAAAAATAAAATAAAATAAAAAGTAGTAGTGAGTTTAGGTGAGCACCATGAAAGAGAAATATATAATATTAAAATGTGTTTATTGTTAAAAAAAAAAATTAAAAAAAATAAATAAAAAAAAAGAGGAAGTGTAACACTTGTCAAAACACGGCCACATTTGGTAAGTGTAACACTTATTTAACCACTGAGGGAGTAATATAGCTTCAGCTTAATTTCAGTTCAATTCAACTCCAATCGATTTAGTTGAGTTTATAATATCATTTTCTCATAAACAATTCATTTCAGCTCTATTAGTTCAGTTTATTTCAGTCCAATTCCAATCAACTCAGCTCAATTCAGTAAACCAGAACAGAGCCCTAAGTTTGTACACGAAAAATTGTTAAAAAAAGAGAAGACAAAGAAAACTTGGTTCACTAATTTATTATTATTCCGAAACTACCCTTTTCTGTCACCTCAAGTATCACAATCTTTTTACATCCAAGTGCATGCCACCGGCTTTCTTTTCTAACAGCTCACCTCATGTCACTCAACTTCACTTTTGGGTATGTCCATGTGCTCACTTCTCTGTTATATGTCTCTTTTTACCATTTTGCCCTCACATTGTGGCCCCCGCTTTTAATTGGCTAAACGAAAGTTTGTTTATTTTCACTTTTTTTTTTTTTTTGGTTGGGAAATACAGCGCATGACCACGTGATTATGGGAATCGTATGTCTGAATTAATTGGGCGTGTTTGTGTTTGGGATTGTGTTCTCTTCTATTCTCGTGCACTATAACAAACTCCTTTTTTTTCCTTTTATTCCTACGTGTTACGTGAGGAACAAGAGTATTCCATTTAGTAACCTTTTTCTTTTGTCCTTTTATTATTCCCTTTTTTTTTTTTTTTTATTGTGGTAAATTTGTCCTCTGTTATGCCATTCAAACTTCTTTTGGTTGACATTATTTATGTACTTGATGATGAATTATACTCCGTAGTTTATACTACTGCTTATGATTGTATTACTGGATCATGCTTGTTATTTTTCCATTTATTTACGAGTACGAGTATATATACTGCATGCATCAGTAATAACCTAGTTTGCTCGGGAAATTCACTTTATAACTTTGATACCACGAGTTCGATAGCCCCACGAACTATATTTGCTTAAGAGTAGAGGAATTCCCTTATCTTTATTCTCAAGCGTTGACTAATTACAAAGTTTTTTATTTTGTAGGATCTTTCATTTTACTTCTATAAGACTGCTATTCTGCGACTTGTTAAAAAATTGCACCTTTCTTTTTTGTGAATGTCAAATTCTAATAATAACTTTGATCACATGCAAATTCTCTTAATATGTAAGAGAATATTTAGTGAAGTTCATTTTGTTGAAACCGCCTTAATTAATAAGTAGTATACCATTAGTTTTTGGGCCCGAGCGATACCCCAGGTTATTACATGAAACTAACTGATCAATTTATACATTGTAATTTATGATTTAATTTTCTTGTAATTATTCATATTATCATTTGCTACATATTAATATTTTGTATTCAAAGGATTACGTAAAAAATCATTTAGCTTAGTGGTAAGACATTTAGTTCTTGAATTAGAAGTGGCAAGTTCAAATCTTGTGGAAAACTCTTCTTTTTTTTTCTTTTTTTTTTTTAATAATTATTATGAGTGCATGACATGTAATGAAAATCAATGGAAGAGAGAGTTACGTGGCATTATGAGTACTTGAATGGATGAGATGTCGTAGTTAGGGGAGCTGGTGTGACACGTGAACATTGTTAGAAACGTCTTTTAATACATTAATATAGATATAAAAATTTTATAAATAAATTTTCACATATACAATCAAAATATACTTCGTACTGTGGTCAAATTAATACGTGGGAAATTGTATTTTATTACCCGTGGTAACAAATGCATTAAATATGTAACTACTCCGTTATAGAGCTGTCAAATCTATACTTAGTATTTAAAAAAGCAAACCAAAAAAGACATATGTCATCATTCTATTACACTTCCGTATCTTATTCTTCAACCCAATGTGCCACATGTCGTTTTACCTTTTTTTATTTTATATTATACAATTTTCTTAACTCTTTCATTAAATACTTCATCTTCATCTCCCCTCTCTAATTCAACCTTCTTATTTTCTCCCTTTGATTTTAGTCCCTCCATCTTCTTTTTATTAAGTCTCATTTCAAATTAAAGTCCTAAACTTTTTATTTCTTTAATTATGTTTTCACTTACATATTACACTCATAACTATTTATTGGTATTTCCTCACTCATCTCATGTAATTTTCTATGAACAAGCCGTGTATTGCACGGACCAGAAAGCTAGTTAAAATATTAGATAAGGTATGCATGTTACTTCAAATTCATTTTGAGTTATTTTTAAATCATTTATCTGACCTCTTTTTGGATACATGTTTGGACATATTCAAATCAAATTCAAGATTGGTTTAATTCAAGTTTGGGTTATGTCAATCAAAATGGGATGAAAAACTTTTATATTTACCCGATTTATACTAATATTAGTGTACATTAAGCTGTATAAGGGTACCTTTTAACTAATTTAAGAGTAATTTTTTTTTTTTTTTTTTTGTCTTTTTTTGGATAACTTTAAACATAATACAATTTTTTATATAAATAGACAACAAGAAAAGTTTTATAATGGTACTTTAATTACATTCAATCACTAATAATTGATTTTTAGTCATTTAAAATGTGATTCGTGTAGATAATTTTTTATTTGTATTGGGTTACTTTTATGCATATTGGAATAACTTTTTTCATTTCAGGGGTAACTTTTGATCACTTTAGCCTATCTTTATAATGGATGTACTTTAATTATTGTACGCCCGATTTTTAAAAAGTGTGTGAAATGAGATATAGAGTAGATTAATTTTAGAAAATTTTGGTTCAGATCAAGTTCATAATAATAGAACTTAATATATACAACTAATTAAGTACTACAGTACTCCGTAAGATTTATTTCTATTGTTTTAGATTATGCTAGACCTGACAATCCTGACCCGAACTGAATGACTCGACCTGTAACCCGAAAGTTGACCCGAAAATGACCCGAACCCGAACTAACCCAACCCGAAATAGAGTTGACCCGAACACCCGATGATCTGAAGTGACCCGACCCGAATGACCTGACCTTAAACCCGAACTTGACCCAATCCAAAATGACCGAAAATCCAAAGTGACCCGACCCGATTTTAACCCAAATTGATTGACCAGAATCGACCCAACCTGTAGTGCCCCGACCTGAATTGACCCGAATCCTAAGTGAATTGGGTGAAATAGTGGATTACTTAGTTTAGGGCTTCTTTATTTCCTACGTAATAGGTACTCATGTTTTTTTTTTTTTTTAACGATTTTACTTTATTTTTACAACTATTTTTTTAAAGTAAATTTATTTTGGTGACTCGACACAAACTTGACCCGAATAGACCCGACCCAAATTGATCGATCCGAATTTGACTCGACTCGAAATCGACCCAAAAATTGATCTTAAAAATTGACCTGACCCGAACAAACCCGACCCGAATTGACACGACCCGAACTTGACCTGACCCGAATTTGACCCGACTCGAACTTGACCCGAAGTGCTGACCCAATCTTGACTCGAAACCTGAATCGACCCGACTTGAGTGGAAACCCGACCCGAACATTTACTGAACCAATCCGAACCCGACCTAAATTGACCCGATCCGAACCCGACCTGAATGACCTGTTTGCTAGGTCTAGATTATGCCACTCACTTTTCATTTTATTACATTCATTTCTTTCAGCTCACTTTGTTTTATTTTATGTATGCCAACTTTATTTACCATATTACCCTTTTTACTTTTTAATAATTACATCTATTCATGTACTATATTTTACTTCTTCTGTTTTTTTTTAGTTGACATCTTTTCTATTATCACGCTTGCCAACGCATGTTTTAACGATTACTATCTCTAATTATCAACATTGTAAAATTATAAAAAGTTGATATTAATGAAATATACATTGAAACGATTCAAACAAAATCCCACATGAATAATTTGTCATATCTATAAACCACAAAAGCGAGTTAAAGCGTGCTGTGTGAATAGTATAAAAGTCAAATAATGTCAACTAAAGAAAATGGAGGAAGTACTTTATTTACCTTTGCTTACACTCACCCACGTTTTTACATTTCTTATTTTACCTAATCCTTATTGATCTTATACCCCATTCATTTTTTATAAACATTTTCTTAAATTACATATTTATGGAAAATGAGTACAACATGAAAAAAAATTAAAAAAAAAAATATTGTATTAAATATAAAATATGCTTAATTAATAATTATCTTCTATGGAGTTCTAAATAAGCAAACACATTTATAATATAATATTACTTTCATTTTTAGATGCATCACTTTTGAAATCCCCTAGTGTGTAACGTTGTTGTACGTAATGCTTGATTTAGCAAGCCTTTCTTAATAAATCCTATTGTTTTGTTGTTTAAAAAAACAATTGAAGTAAAAATTAAAAATTCAATTTTTACAAAGTGATTCATCTAAAAAAACAAAAGATGTAATAAGTTCATTATCTAAGCAAAACAAACATAATAAATGGGAATTTTTTTTTTAGAAAGTGATTCATCAAAATAAAAAAATGAAGATATAATTTTCTACTCGTTAACAAAACAAATGGGAAATTTTTTTTAGAAAACATTATTTAATATTAAAGTGTTGTTTTGTTAAATTAAATTCTCAATGTATAACTCCCTCTAGCGGTCTGGCCTCCATTATCTAAGCAATATTGAAGTTGTCAAGTAGAGGTGATTATTTACGGGCTTGAGCGGGAAATGGGCCGGGCTTATAGTTCATACTATGTCCAACGGGCATAATCTAGCAAGCCCAAGCCCTTTCTTCAATCGATTTCCACGATTCCATGAATAAAACTTGTGTCAACAAATATATACTAATAAAAAAAATAGTTTCGTGAAAGATGAATGAGTCCTTTCCCTAAATAATGTTGGAAAATTATCTAATTTCCAAATTACAGCTAGTCTTTTTTTTAATTCCCACCATACCGTCCACGTCACCGGTTCAGTGGGAATTTTTTAAAAAAAACGAGTTTATTAGAAAACCGCTACTTCAAGTAGCGGTGTGCTACTGAAAACCGCTAGTTCAAGTAGCGGTTTACATATTAGAAACCGCTACTTGAAGTAGCGGTTTGTATTACTAATTAATTTTTTAATAAAATCACTTTCTCCCCTTCCATTGTAAAGTAATTCAGCAGAATCATCCAAAAAGAAAAAAAGAAAAATTTGAACGACACTACTCAAGTAGTCTTCCAACGCAGCAATCCCTCGCGCTGGAAGCCGTTTTCGCCACCATCGACGCCTTCCTACGGTTGTTTGCCGACAATGATTGTTGTGAGAATATAACCAGAAACGAGGATACATCAAAGGATTTGTGATTGCCGACACCAATTGCACGCCAAATTGCACCGATTATCAAAGGTTTATGGAACTTGGGGATACAACTATTCAAGTACTTGAAGGTTTAATTTTGACTGATTTACAGATATTTTGTGTTTAAAGAAAAACTTACAAAACAAACCCATAAACCGCTACTTCAAGTAAGTAGCGGTGTTTTGAGGAAACAAGTAGCGGTTTACAAAATTAAAACCGCTACTTGAAATAGCGGTTTGTTGCTGGACTGAGAAAAAAAAAACCGGTTTGTTTTCCTTAGTTGACGTGGACGGTATAATGGGAAAAAAAAAAAAAAAAAAAAAAAAAAGTAGCTGTAATTTGAGAATTAGATAATTTCCCAACATTATTTAGGAAAAGGGCTCAAGATGAATAGAGTTGCTAGTAGTAAATTTTATGGCCTTTCTTCAAGCGATTTTCACAAATAATGCTAACAATATAAATTAATTCCTATTAAAAAAAATAATTCTACATAAAGTCCACCTAGGCTCAGGTGGGTGTTTATTTTTTTATTAATCCGAAGCTTGAAACCGCATATGTCATTAGTGGTTTCATTATTTGAAAAGCCACGATAATGTCATTAGTGGTTCAATCAATAAAACAATGCTCAGATGAAATAAAGTCACAACTTAATTCATTCATTAGAGGTTCTTCTAGTATAGAACCGCTAATGCCATCAATAACAATATACTAAAAGACACACCAACAATGACACGTGTCATCTTCTGGTGTGTCCTTAGTATATTTTTTTTTAAAAAAAATAAAATAAAACTTTGTAAAAAATTGATTGGAAATATACACAAAATTTTTACTTTCAAACTTTAGGAAAAAAAATCGTAGAATAATCTAATATATATATATATATATATATATATATATAAAGGGGAGTTTTTTCCCGAGTTTTTAGAGAGCCACATAGGATCTAATTTTCTTAGTGCGCCATGTAAGATTATAAATCTTAGTAGTAGCCAATTAAATAGGAGATTATTAATTTTTTTTAGAATTAAATAATTCAAATGCCATGTAAGCAAAATTGGCGAATGAGATTTTTAAGTTTAAATTAATTAAATATTATATTAGGAATTTAATATTAGGAATTTTATTTAAATATATAACAAATTTAAGGCTCATAAATACCAAAAAAAAATTAAACAAACCGTGCATCACGGGCTTCATCTAGTAAATTTATAAACTTAAATATCTAACCATATCATTGTTTAAAATAAATCCTATCTTAGTAATTACTTTTTAATGCATAATGATTATATATAGTAAAAAAAAAAAAATCATAAATATATATTTTTTCAACTTAACATAGTTGGTGAATAAAAAATTATCATATTTGAAATAAAAAAAATGTCATAATGGTTCAACATAGAAGAAAGTAATATAATATTTATTCAAAAAAGAAAAAAAAATATTTTAATTAGCTTGATTTGAGAAAAAAATTAAAAAAAAAAAAGATTTTAAATTGATATTTTATGACAAAGATTGAAAAACCGTGCATGGCACAGGATCTAACCTAGTTAAAGGTTCTATATGTAGAACCACTAACGCTATCAGAGGCTCTATGTAAGGAATCGCTATTGGTAATAATGGTTTTATTCAAGATAAAATCGTCATCGCCATTAAAGGTTTTATACTCGTAAGGATTATAATAAAAATCGAGTATATAAAGAATTAATTTAAGTTTTAGCATTATAAATTCAGGGAAATAGCTCACTTTGTTCAAATGAAAAATGTGAACACTAAATATAGACATCCCTTTTCAAAACTTGTAAGGCATTTTGGGTGTTGTTAAACGTCACTCCCCTTTTACTAGGCATCGCTCGCATTTTTTTAAGATTTTCCATTTTTACCCCTATCAAATAAATAGCCACGACTCACTTTACGGTACTCAAAACTCTCGTACTTCACTCTCATACTCTCATTTTATTCTCTAAAAAAAATAAGTAAAATCAGGAAAACAAAAAATTAGATTACAATAATAAATTTGATAAAATAATAATATTAATTACTCTAATCACAAAATTAATACTAATCATAATAAAATAATAACAATAGTAATACAAAGATTACAATAGTAAATTTGATTAATTAATCAATTTAAGAAAGAAAAAAAAAAAAAAAAAAAGCACTACATACATCCGCCCAAAACATTAGGATCCACCTTGGTGGATCCTAATTTTTTAAGTGGATCTACCTAGGTGGATCCACTTAAAATTTCCGGATCCACCAAGGAGGATCCGGAAATTTTAAGCGGATCTCCCACATTCGCCTAAAATTTCCGGATCCTCCTTGGTGGATCCGGAAATTTTGAGTGGATCCACCTACGTGGATCCTAAAATTTTAGGCGGATGTTTTATTTTAATTTTTTTTAAAAAAAATAGTACGACGACTTATGGAATCCTCCGACGAAGCTTTCGGTGTCCGAATGTTGTCGACATCCATCGTCCTAAACCTGTTGCTAATGCTGAAAATTAACTTGGATTTTTGGTGGTAGATCGAATGTGGTGGGCCGAGGTCGAATGTGGTAGTTCGGGATTTTTTTTTTTTACCACGTGGTAGTAAGTGGAGGGGTCGGGAATGATATTATACCATTATGCACTACAATTTACACAAAGGGCTATATCGTCCTTTCATGTCAAAAAGGGAGCGTTAGTATGTAAAATGGGAGCGACGTTTAGCAGTTGAGGGCATTTTTGATGAAGAGATATAAACTTGGAAATATTTAGTGTATCTTGTATAGAACCCTAAAAAGTGTTTCCAAGTCCGTTGTCCTAAGCTCATTGACCTGGAAATTATGAAAATACCCTCTATGATCCAGCCCATCATTAGTCAAGTGTCTGCCACATGAAAGTATAACTATAAATAGATCTCCAATCATTAATAATGATAACTTTTTCCTAATTCTCTCTCTAAATACTTAAGCATTGGAGGAGAATAGCAATAGGCAGCGGTTCAAACCCGGTCTAAGGCACCGTTTTTAACCGGTTTCTATGTGGGGGGTGTCAATTACTAGGGGTGTTCAAATCCAACCCGGAGTTTCGGGTAGTTAATTATTCGGGTCGGGACATCGGGTACCCGAAAAACTTTAATCATTTCTACTAATCTATGTAAAAATAAAGTAAATTCAGCCAATTATTTTGTTACTAATTAAGCTTCATAAGCACTAGCATACAAGGTATTTGATTGGAGCCCTGCCAAACTTTTAATTACTAAACTACCAAATTGAAATACAAATAAATCATATTTTCAAACAAATCTAACTACAATAAATTGAATTACATATACTGTATAAAAAGAAAAAGAAAAAGAAAACGAAAAGAGTATACAACCAGCAAATGAGTTTGACACTTTTACAAAGTATTAAAATTGGTTTTAACATGGGTTAGTAATTTGGGTATTGAGAAAAACACCAAAAACGGACATTGTGGCCTGTGAGCTAGCGATTGAGTATCGATCGCACAAAAACATCACCAAGGAACTGACCGCCTACCTTGCTTCTTCCGCCTACCGGCGAACGAATGCCGTTGCTCGTCGTGTGTATGTCAAATCTGACAGAACCGACATGGTATGTAGAGAGGGAGAAAGAGTGTAGAGAGGGAAAGAAAAGTATGTGTAGAGGAGAGAGAGAGTGAGGACTGAGGAGAGAGTGTATTGAGGGAAAGAAAGTGACGGCTACTCTAGTAAAGAAGAAAGAGAGTTGGGAATAAAATTATAAAACCCTTACCTTTATTTAGCCTTTCACTCACAAAAAAATAAAAAATAAAAAATAAAAATAAAACTCACGGGTCAGTGGGTACCCGCCACCCTCATAGGTCGGCCCATGTCCTGACCCGAAGACATGTTGATTTACTCGGGTCAGGTACCCGACCCGCCAATTTCAACAAAAATTAAAAAAATACCCGGCAAATCAAGTCGGGACATCGGGTCAGCGGGTCGGGTTAGTCGGGTCGGGTCGGGTATTTTTGAACACCCCTGCCAATTACCCCCCTTTTTGGCACCGGTTCAAAACCGGTGCCCTAAACCAGTTTTGGCACCGGTTAACCGGTGCCTTTAATTATTTTGGCCACCGGTTAACCGGTGCCTAAAATAATCTCCCAAGTTAAATATTTTTGGTGGCAGCTAGTTTTGGCACCGGTTAACCGGTGCCTTTTCACTCAAATTTTTTTTTTCAATTTTCGTGCAATAATATTAAAAAAAAAAACCCTGTTTACAGCAATAATAATAACCTGTAATACCACCAATAATATTAAATAAAATAATTAATAATATTATTATTATAATTACTACTAATAATATTATTATCAAATATTATAATAAGATACAAATAGTATTAAAAACAAGAATTTATATATATATATATATATATATATATATATATATATATATATATATATATATATATATATTCCCAAACGCAATACAATTAAAAAAAAAGTGTTATATATATACAAATGATAGTAAGTAAATAATGAATAATAATATAGTTCAAAAGTTAACATAAATTACAATTAAAATGTCATTTACATGTTGAAGGTGATAAAAGACGCCAACATGTCACGAACTTCATTAAGCTCCTTGATTGTCAACGAACCATCCTTTTGGACCTTGCAAAACTTGAAATACAAAAAAAATTATGTTAGAATTAATTAATTAGGCAAAACAATATGTATTTTATCAATATAACCTATATGATTTCTATTTAGCCCATTTCCTACATTTCTTATCAAATGAACTATTTCTTTCTCATAACATGTCAATGTCACCTAGTTTTATGTGTCTTAGCCCTAAAATTGAATCAAAAAACATTTTATCAAGGTTTAAGACGCTTTTTACTCAAAATGGCCCAAATATGGCCTATATGACTTTACTTTGCCCATTTCCTACATTTCTTATTAAATGAAATTTATTTATCTCATAACATGTCAATATTATCTAGTTATAGGGTATAAGGAAAGAAATCACATCAAAAAAGCATATTAACACAAAATGGCCCATATGACTTCTATTCAGCCCATTTTTTACCTTTCTTGTCAAATGACCTTTTTATTTCTCATAACATGTCAATTTTGGGTAATATTAGGTGTCTAAGGCTAGAAATCACGTCAGTATAGCATTTTATTAAGTTTTACAACGTATTTTACTCAAAATGGCCCAAATATGGCCTATATGACTTCTATGTAGCCCATTTCCTACATTACTAATCAAAAGAAATATTTCTTTCTCATAACATGTCAATGTCACCTAGTTTTATGTGTCTAAGCCCTAAAATTGAATCAAAAAAACATTTTATTAAGGTTTAAGACGCTTTTTACTCCAAATGACCCAAATATGGCCTATATGACTTTACTTTGCCCATTTCCTACATTTCTTATTAAATGAACTTTATTTATATCATAACATGTCAATATTATCTAGTTATAGGTGTATAAGGAAAGAAATCACATCAAAAGAGCATATTAACACAAAATGACCTAAAGTATGGCCCATATGACTTCTATTCAGCCCATTTTCTACCTATATTGTCAAATGACCTTTTTATTTCTCATAACATGTCAATGTTGGGTAATATTAGGTGTCTAAGGCTAGAAATCACATCAATATAGCATTTCATTAAGTTTAACAACACATTTTACTCAAAATGGCTCAAATATGGCCTATATGACTTATATGTAGCCAATTTCCTACATTACTTATCAAATGAACTTTTTCTTTCTCATAACATGTCAATGTCACCTAGTTTTATGTGTCTAAGCCCTAAAATTGAATCAAAAGAGCATTTTATTACGGTTTAAGACGCTTTTTACTCAAAATGGTCCGAATATGGCCTATATGACTTTACTTTGCCCATTTCCTACATTTCTTATTAAATAAACTTTATTTATCTTGTAACATGTCAATATTATCTAGTTATAGGTGTATAATGAAAGAAATCACATCAAAAGAGCATATTAACACAAAATGGCCCAAATATGGCCCATATGACTTCTATTCAGCCCATTTTCTACCTTTCTTGTCAAATGGCCTTTTTATTTCTCATAACATGTCAATGTTTAATATTAGGTATCTAAGGCTAGAAATCACATCAATATAGCATTTTATTAAGTTTTAGGACTTACCTCATCAAGTTGTTGACTGTCCGTACAATGAATCACTATGTCAAGCATGAATCTCATCACATACAAAGCACAATCAAGTCCATTTTCTTGTTGTGCGCACTAGCATATGACAAACAAATCACATCAGTGAAACATGCAAAGGAAATTAACAAATATTTACTAACATATATTTTGAAGATAATCACAATATCATGTAAATTACCAACGGTGACTTCCATGTTGGACCCTGTGGAGCACGACAATGTAGCTTCTTCATAACACTGTAGTAAATAGAGTACATTCAAATTTGATTAGTCGTTTGACTACTAAATTAGTTATTATTAGCAATAATCATCACTAGGTAGCTATATATATTTACTTTTGCAATATAGTCTTCACAAGCCACTTCTCTGATTATCGAGCTGAATCAAGGTGATAAATTGTGTTATTGGAATTACAAATCACCATGAGGCTCCAATTCTCCCTACATAAGTTCACAATAGACAAGCAAATTAATATTTAGGAGTCAACATATAATGAGGCCAAATCGATTGAATTTGACATGGTTAGTCTTACTCTTTATATCATGGGGCGAATATGAACTTGTCTCCCGACGCGCTGATTCCCTGATACTTTGCTCAACATAGTACAACACGTCATGGAGGTTGCCTATGATTCTAGTAGTGGATAACTGGTCGGGGCATAACCACCCAACTTTACAAGGAGAATCAGTTTCAGTTAAGTGCTCCTGTGGTGCTCTGCGTGCATGAATATTGAATAATTAATCACATGTAGGATAATCACCATAAATTTGAATAACTTGAAAAAAGTGTAGATTATGTGGGTATTGAAGTAACTCATGAATGTTTGAATGAGGGAAATGTTAAGCTTTGCACCACGTAGAAATTCCTTCACAACTTCTTTGCTGATCCATGCAACTACATCCTCATCATAGTGGAACATTGCCTTAGGAAGTGCAACTTCCATGGGATCGACCAAATGACAAGCACGGTTGTGAAGAAAGGTCATGTCAGCAGAGAGCGATTGAAGAACAATGTCTTCAAATAGTGGAGTAGGTTGCATGGGTGAACCTTTCGAAGAGTGCAACTTCGACGCTTGTTCACTCTTGGACCTTTGTTCACTTAGCTTCTTCTTAGGTTGATCAATGCTTTTAGGATTCTCCACCCTATTTCTCTTTGAAGTTTTTCTTCCATGCAAAATTTGAAATAGTTTAAGAAAGAATAAGTTTATAAGTTGAGAAATGAAGAAAATAGGCATATTATAAGTTATTTTAGCTTAAAATGGTTTTATTTTGATGAAATGGACCCATTAACTTAGAAATTAGCTTCTTTTATGTAATTTCAACTCACAATCACTTATAAATATGTAACTATGAGATGGTTTGAGAATGAATAAGTTTATAAGTTGAGAAATGAAGAAAATAGGCAAATGAGAAGCCATTTCGGCTCAAAATGGCTTTATTTTGATGAAATGGGCCCAAAAACTTAGAACTTTGCTTCTTTTATGTAATTTCAACTCACAATCACTTATAAATATGTAATTATGAGATGGTTTGAGAATGAATAAGTTTATAAGTATATGCATGATAATGAGTACACTTAGGCAATTTCAAACTACAAACAAGTTAGTTTATATACAAAACAAAGGATTTGGGTCAAATACAAACTCATTTATGTCATTTATGGTCATTTTCGCCTACTTATGCTCCTATATACATGATAACTAAACTATATTTGCAATGAAACCATTACTAACTTTTAATCAAACTACCTTAATATGAAATTCCTTCGTTGTGGTTTGATCGCATATAACCTGCTTCCTTGTCTATGTCATTTAGTACAACAGGTCTAGGAACAGTGAAAGGTGCAGAATCATCAAACGCATCATATTATTCCTCATCCTCAACATCTCCAATGCCTAGGATTCTTCTTTTGCCAGCTAGCACTATAGACCATTTTGAATCGACTGGGTCAGTTACGTAGAACACTTGCTTAGCTTGAGATGCAAGGATAAATGGTTCCGCACTATCATTCAAGTGTCCAAGATCGACAAGAGTAAAGTCCTCATATTTGACGTTACACCTGATATTATCAACCCACTTACACTTGAAAAGAGCAACCGTGAAGTCACAATAATCAAGCTCCCATATTTCTTCAATTCGACCATAGTATGACAACTCTACATCGACAGGTGATTTATCCTTAGCACTTGCAAACTCCCTTGAAGATGCCACAAGCGTTACACCATTGTTTTGGGTGGAGGAAAATTTCAAGTCACAACCCTCGGTCCAAAAAGTGTACCCATTGATGTCATATCCCTCAAATGAACGAACATCATCCCTAGGACCGTACGCAAGCCACCGTACTATATCTATCACATTAGTATCATCCAATCAACTCATTACTCGATCACGAAACCAATTAACAAACCTCTTATTATGCAACTTCATAAGTGCCCTTTCACCTTTCGATGGAAATTTGTCACGCAAACTAGCCATGCGCTCGTCTAAATATGGGTGCACATCTGAAACATGGTGCAACACATAAAGGTGTGCTTGTAAGAACTAATCTCGGTCAGGTGACATTTGTTTCGACCCAATTGTGCCATGACCATCAAGTCTACCTTCATGTCAAGAAGTAGGAAGACCAATAGGTTGAGCAAGGGCTATGTAGTCCGCCATAAAATTACCTATCTCCTCACCCACGGTCCTTTGCATCATACTTCTTTCAAGGTGAGCCCGGTTCCGTACTTTATCTTGTAATGTACCCACGTGTCTTTCAAAAGGGTAGCCCCACCTCATGAACACTGGACCTCACAACTTAATATCACGCACCAAATGAAGAACCAGATGAACCATTATGTTAAAAAATGAGAGTGGAAAATACATCTCAAATTTGCACAAAGTCACAACCACATCTGCTTGCAAAGCATCTAGAGTACAAGGATCAAGGACTTTGCTACAAATTGTATTGAAAAATGAACAAAAGCTTGTAATCGCTTCCCTCACGTGTTTCGGTAGAATACCAGGATTGCAATCGGTAGAAATACTTGCATCATAATGTGACAATAATGGGATTTCATACTTATCAACTTCAATTCTCCATTTAAGGTTACAAATATTTTCATGTTAGATGAGTACCCTGATGGAACCTTAATGCCGTACAGACATGCACAAAACATACGTTTCTCTACCCTTGACAATGTATAGCAAGCCGGGGGTAAATAATTATTTCCATTCTTCCCTTTACCCTCAACTTTCTTCTTTGACGCATCTTTGGCCTTTCCCTTTCCCTTGCTCTATTCCTTTCCTTTTTTCGAAACATTTCCATCTTCTTTTCTCGGTTCCTTCCCCTTTATAACCTTTTCTTGAGGCCACAATTCTGGACGAATCCCCATCTCTTTCAAATCTAACCGTGCACCCTTTCCGTCCTTTGTTTTGCCTTGGATATTCATAAGCGTTCTCAAAAGAGCATCACACACATTCTTCTCTATATGCATCACATCAAGACAATGCCTAACGTCATGTTCTCTCCAGTACGGAAGCTTCCAAAAATTGATTCCTTCTTAAACAGAGCAGCTGAGACCACAAGTTTTTCTGATTTTCCAAACACCGTTCGTATCCCTTTCACCCGAGCACAAATCTCATCACCAGTCAATGGTCTAGGTGCAGTATCCTCTTCCACTGTTCCATCGAAAGCCTTTTTCTGCCTACGGTACGGGTGATCACGCTTAAGGAACCTTCGAGTCGGTAGGTAGACATCTTTATGAGAATGAGTAAGGTATACGCTTGATGTGTCATCAATACATATGGGGCATGCTTTTTTCCCTTTGACCTTGTACCCACACAAGTTGCCATATGCAGGGAAATCATTCATGGTCCACATAAGGGCTACACGCAATGTGAACATCTCGTTCTGATGAGCATCGAAAACGGAAACCCCTTCGTCCCACATCTTTTTCAAGTCGTCAATAAGCGGGCAAGGTAAACATCTATGTCGTTTCCAGGTTGCCTAGGCCCCATTAATAGCAATGAAAGCATTACATACTTACGTTTCATGCACAGCCAAGGAGGCAATTTATAAATCACTAAAAGTACCGGCCATGTGTTGTGTTGGGTACTAAGAGTGCCAAATGGATTCATCCCGTCCGTGCACAACCCAAGCCTTAAATTTCTGACTTCATCACCAAATTTCTCAAACTTCAAATCAATGTTCTTCCACTGTGGAGAGTCAGCTGGATGCTTCAGCATTCTGTTTTTCTTTCTTCCCTCTGCATTCCACCTCAAGTTTTTAGCGTTTTTTGGTATTGAGAACAAACGCTTTAACCTTGGAATAATGGGAAGATACCACAACACCTTAGCAGGAGGTCCCTCCGTACCAGGATTGCAACTCATGCGCTTGTAGCGCGACCGCTTGCATCGTGGACACTCCTGCAATTTTTCATACTCATTTCGATACAGAATACAGTCATTAGGACATGCATGTATCTTCTTATACTCCAAACCAAAGGGACACTTGAGCTTCTTTGCATAATATTAAGACTTAGGAATTTCATTCCCATCAGGCAACATATCACTTAATGCGGTCAACAAATAAGTAAAACTAATGTCCGTCCACCCATACTTTGAATTAATGTTGAAAAGTGTTAGCACGGCCGATAGTTTGGAGTATTTTTTGCACCCAGGATACAAAGGCTTTTTGGAAGCCTTCGATAATAACTCAAATACTCCACCTTCAACACCATGCAACATCTCATCCACTTGTTCATCCTCGATCTCATCGCCTGATCATCATCGACTCCATCCTCACCATTATCAACAATATAGTCATCATTCTCGTATTCCTCGTCCACATGAATCTCATTATTTCTAACACGCACATCATTCCGATCAAGATCCCCACTGTACTCTCCACTTTCTCCGTGCCAAATCCACACATGGTATTAATGCCTAAACCCACGACATAATACATGATCTCTAATGATTTCAACACTATCGACCACATTCACATTATTACAATCAACACAAGGACAATAAAGGCCTTTGCCACCCAGTTTGTGTTGATAAGCTAAAGCCCTCTCGCAAAACTCTTGAACCCCATTCCAAAATTCCAATGTATCACGTCTACCATACATTCAACCACGATCCTTCTCCATTTAGTAAATTGTCTCTAAACATATATAGCAACATATAATGAATAATGTGTAATTGCTACATATTTTATGTAAATCAAATTCAAGTATAAAACGTGAATATACCATTCATATAGTGAAAAAATGCATGTTTCCAAAGGGTCCTTATCACTCCAACCTAACCCATCCTTGAATGTCTACTCTCACTAGTGAATGTATGTCAACTTTCTAATTTTAAGGAAAATCCGGCAGCATTTCCCCCTAGTTCTCCAAGTACACGATGTAGATAATTAATTACCCACATATGTACCCAGAGAACATAGTGAGGAAATGGTAAGCCAAGATGTTCCTTAAAATCGAAAAGAAAACATACATTCACCACCTAAGTGAGAGTACACATTCAAGAATAGTCTCAACCGGGGACTATTCAAGACTTTCTCCTAATGAGAAAGCCTTGAACGGGTATCTAGGCATATGATGATGCAAGTATTCTATATATTGTTGTATTTATTTGCAATTAAACAATACACAAGTTGCAATTTCATTAATAAACTTTTATTAAATGGATAAATAGAAAGAAATATAGCTTAGTAAAGTTTATAAGTCATACCAATATAGCAACTACCCACTTGAGCTCAATATGTAGTCCTCAAACTAAACTCGTGCTTTAATTCACAAATCTATTAAAAAAAAACAATAAACAAAAATTACGTTAAATATTATGTATGTACTATTTCTTTCTCATAATATGTCAATTCACTAATTTATTTATAAGCTAAAACACATCATTCATCGAACTAACAATTGCTAAACTATGTAGTCACTAGTTTAATTCATCTAATTTATTCAAAATTGCTAAACTAACAAGGTTACTAATCTCTAATTTTTTCAAAATTACCCATCAAAACAACTTAAAAGTAACCATTCACCCATTCCAAAATTCATCTACTTTAGTAACAAGGTTACTAATCTCTAATTTATTCAAATATACCCATCAAAACAACTTAATATTAACCATTTAAACATTCCAAAATTCAACTAATTTAATAACAAAGTTTCTAATCTCTAACTTATTCAAAATAATCCATCAAAACAACTTCAAATTAACCATTAAAAGTAACATACCAAATTTCACCTATTTAAGTACCAAGATTAATATATATTCTATAATTAATTCAAAATTATCCACCAAAACAAATTAAATTAACCATTGAAACATAATAAAATCCAACTAATTGAGAAAAATCACTAATATTTTCACAAATTCCCAATAAAACAACCTAATATTGAGAAAAATTGGAGTATAATTATATTCAAACCTAAATTTTAATTTGCAAACAATGATTCAATATGCAAAACACATTAATATAAGTACATAATTAGAAAATAATTGTGAAATAAAAAAAAAGGAAAAACCTTGAAATTAGTGAGGAAATTAGCTCGGTGGTGGAGGAGGGCAACAACAGCAGGTGGCGCGGCAACCTTAGGGTAGCAGAAGCACGGTGGCGCGGCTTAGCTTCAAGACCTTCACAACCCACTTGAAATTGAACAAAGAAAGAGAAGGAATAGGGGAGGAAAACCCGGTCAGGGGAGAAAGAGAAGGGCGGGGCTGGTGGCCGGCGACGGTGGCGGCTTTAATGGTGGTGGGAAAATGGAGAAAGAGAGTGCAGTAAGGGTTTGGGCTCTCTCGAATGAAACAGTGAAAATGAAAGAGAGAAGGAAGAAGAAAGAAATTTAGGGCGGGCTAATTTTTTTTTTTTTTTTGAATGCACCTGTTCAGTGGCATCGGTTCAAACCGATGCCAAAAATAAAAAGGGCACCGGTTTGAGCTGAACCGGTGCCTTTTCTCTTTGTTTAAAACCCGCTCATTTTTAGGCCGGTTTTTGCCACCGGTTTGGCCTGAACCGGTGGCATTAGGGGGCTGCCTATTTGTATTTTTCTACTAGTGTTTTCTCTTTTTTGCAGGCCGAACTCTCAGATATCAAGGCGGAGCCCCCGGACATACTCTTGCTAGGCCGAGCCAAAGGACACTTGGACATTCATTGGACTTAGTCTCTAGAACATCTTGATATTATTACCCCAATACCCCGAGGAGTATTTTGTTTCCAGAAACAAAAAGAATCGGAGATCATATAAGCAAGTCTTAAGATTCATTAGACAATTTAATCCATGTCATTATTAAGCTACCTCTATGTGAGAAAACTCATGACACATTGACTAACTTTTTGTCTTCTTCATTCATGGCTCGAAAAGAGATGCCACCTAATTGCAACAGAAATTATGTACTAATTAGACATGAACATGATCAATCCAATGAAAAAGCATGTTTATCCCATTAACCAAGTGATAACAATACCATAATAACGTGGCCCCATCTGCTAATTTGAGGTCAAATGCATGTATCATTCAACTAAACCAAAGTTCACTCAAACAAAAATCATTTCATTCAACGAACATAATGTTGCAATAACACCAATTTAAGGTTTGTAATTACAAGTTAGATTTAGGTAATCAAACATTGAATTTTTACTTTATTAAGATTTTGTGCTTCTAATTTGTAAGATTCTCTCTACGTTTCTTAAGTTTTTTTTGTAAATGTTCATTTTTGTTTATCTCCCCATTTCCACTGTAGCTGATACATAACCAACCTTTTCTCTCTACTTCATTTCCTATATTTATCTACCCAAAAAAAAAAAAAAAATAAATAAAATAAAAATAAAAATAAAAATAAAAATCTACAAAAATTAGTAACTACGGAGTAGGTTACAAGCTAAGAAATACGGAGTATGTCATACTCGTGACTACCTTATTAAAATAGATGAATAAAATCTTCACAAACTTTTAAAAAAATCGAGTGTACACATCCATTATAAAGATAACCTAAAGTGATTAAAAGTTACCCCTGAAATGAATAAAAGTTACCCCAATATGAGTTAAAGTAACCCAATTCAAATAAAAATTGTCTACGCTTTATTAGTAAAGAATTAAATTTTAAATGACTAAAAATCAATTATTAGTGATTAAATGTAATTAAATTACCTATATAAAACTTTTCTTGTTGTTGATTTATATAAAAATTGTATTATGTTTAAAGTTACCCAAAAAAGACAAAAAGTTATCCTAAAATTAGCTAAAAGTTACCCTTATTCTGCTCAATGTACACTAATATTTGTGTAAACCGGATGTATACAAAAGTTTTTGTAAAATCTTATAGAAACCGATAGGATATGGATATGGTACATATGTGTACAATATGCGACTTAAACTTTTAGATTTCAGGGTAATTAAAATTGAACAATAGGGTAACACTTTTTTCAATATCATACCATATGACTCCCATGAAGCTCGTATTACCCCTGTTACAAATAATTTTCTTATTAAATTTGAAAAAAAAAATAATGAAAAAGTCTACCTCACATGAAATGAGTGTAAAATTACAGAAAGATTATTTTAAATTCACCCATACAAAAAGACTAGATGAAGCCCGTGCAATGCACGATTTGTTTGATTTTTTTATATTATTATTATTTTTTTTTTGTATTTATGTGCTAAAATTTGTTATATATTTAGATAAAATTCCTAATATTAAAAGATAATATATAATTTTAATTGATTTAAACTTTGCTTACATGACATTTGAATTATTTAATTTTAAAATATATTAATAATCTCTTATTTAATTAGCTACAACAAAAAAATTTTAATCTTACATGGCGCGCTGAGAAAATTAAATCCTACGTGGTTATATATATATATATATATATATATATATATATATATATATATATATATATATATATATATATATATATATATATAGGGGGAGACTCTTATGAGAATTTATGCCTTATATGAGAAACTCACTTATATGAGAATACATCTTAGCCGTAGATTAGATTCAATCTAACCGCCCAAAACATTCTACAGTAATGGCAAAATTGTAATTTTGTTTGCTGATATACCCCCTTCTCTTTTTTCACTTTCACTGATTTTTTTCTCTCTCTAAATTCCATCCACTCTCTAAACCCTAGTTCATGCATGCTACTTCGTGAATCAGAATATGGATTCGAATCAAATTCTACCAACATCTCCAATTGTTACTTATGAAAGAAGGTAATAAGTTTATGTTTATGAATTTTGATTATATTTTTTCACATTTTTCTCCTCTTTTTTTTGTTAATTTTCGTTAAATTTTTTGTAGATCAATCGATTCACAATGTATGGATAAATCTCCAATACAAGCCATTTGTCCATCAAATCAGTAAGTAGCGATTTTATTAGGGTTTAATTATTTGATTTTGGTTTAATTTTTAAATTATCATGTTTGAACACAAAAATTAGGGCTCAGTTTTGCTCGATTTGTGAGGGTTTGGCTCGAATTTCTTAAGCATATACAGTATTAGTTAACTTCCATTGGTTTTGGTGTCAAATTTGTTAGGTTTTTACAAATCATTTTTGGATGCTTATAACCTGTTCGATAAAATGCTAACCTGAAATTTAACTTGAGGCAGTGATTTGTATATAGGCTATTATGATTAAAGAGTAAGGGACTAGCTTTAGACATGCATAACTTGGAAAAGAAACTTAGCAACTAGAATCGAAACTCGGCAGGGCAGCAGCAGCTACATATTTTATTAGATTTGTAGAAAATCCATATCAATGCCTTCTCCTTCCTTCTGTGAAGCTAGCGCATTTATTTCTTTCTTGTTATTACTACGATATTATCACTTTTTTTTATTCGTATTTACGAAGTACGAAATAGCATTTACATATATCCTTAGCAATCGAGAACATACAGTACAACTTCTAAAACACCAAATGTACCAGTAAAATATGTACATTTTTTTTTTTTGATAAATATGTGTTATTGTTACTTGTGAAGGATGTGACAAACAGGTGTACATGCCTAGCTTGCAGCAGTTTGGCAGGGCAGCAGCAGCCTCGGCAGGCAGCAGCAGCTGCAACCTTGCTAGGAGCAGCCTCGGCAGGCAGCAGCAGCTGTAGCCTTGCCAGGAGCAGCCTCGGTTGGCAGCAGCAGCCACCTGCAGCAGCAGCTTCAATGTGAATTTAAAGTGCTATGTAATCTTCAAGCAAATCAGACAAAAACATCAAAAATGATATATTGAGAATATAAGAGATAATTTATATGAAACTGGCCTGGAAGAGTAGTATTAGGAGGATACAGGAGTTGAAAAATAAATTCTAGCATGGATTCTAGTCATTCCATGCCATTACAAATTCTATGTGTTTCCAGAATCTTTCTTTTAAGCTTATAATAGTTGTTATAAACAGTTTTTAGGTTCATGAATGATAGAATTATTATTACTTTAATTTGTTAGTTCTTGAATCAGGAATATAATATGTGATTACTATAAAAGAAGAAAGCTATAACAAGTACGATATTGTTGACGCGTATAGGGCAATTACCTCAATTGAATACTTAGCAGCTTGGTTTACAACACTTGCCCAACTTCTACTGTCTGTTTTTCTCTCCCCTCCATTTTTATTATTAACAGCTTCCAACTCATCTTGCCTTAAACTTGCACCAGTTTTCTGAGCAGAAGATAATGATGCCTCAACTTTCAAATTCATGGGCTTTTTTGCTTCATCTCCCACTTCTTGGATTGGGCCTCTTTGTTGTTGATTCCCTTTTTATGCCATTTTCACAACAATTTTATTATATCCGTTTTAAGCTTCTAACCTACTCTTCTTTTTTTTTTTTTTTTTTTTTTTTTTTTTAATAGTGATGGTGATGAAGCACTTGTCAAAAAGAAAAAAAGTGATGGTGATGAAGCTGTAAAAAATGATGTGCAGTGGTCTAGAAGTCCAATTGTGGAGTCATCCTTACTGGAAGCTATAAACAACGATCACATTCAAAGGTTTGTAATCATCAATGGATATTGATTAATTTTTTATGCATGTTAGATATGTTCTAAAATTTTACTCATATGTTCTAAAACTTTACTTGTATGTTCTAAATTTAATTCTAATTTTAACTCTTATTTTACTCACATTTTTATGTTTTCCTCTTGAATTTTGTTCAGTATTGCAGTATGTATACATTATAGTTCAATTGTTAATTTTTGCTACAAGTTTATGTCTATATTTTTTACTCATATGTTCTAAATTTTTGTACAAATGTTCTAAATTATTACACATATGTTCTGTTCTAATTATTCCCTTGTGTTCTAACCTTTATATATGTTATATGTCTATGACTTGCAGTGATAATCTTGTTGGTGTTGATGGTGCTACAACCTCTAATCAGTTTGCTACAACATCTTCTGGAAATGCAAACAAGAGTACCAATGTAGATAATAAAGAAGGTGATCAAATTAAGTGGAAACTTAAAGTTAGAGCTAAAGATGTTCCGAAAAACAAAGCAATGAAGAAAGAACCAAAGAAGGAAGGCAGAGGGAAAAAAAGGAAAAGAAAGGTTGATGAGAGTGATTCTGATGATGATATTGAAGTTGCTCATGCAGATCAAATGGAATGTAGAGCATTAAGTCAACGAATTACTCCCAAGAATTTTATGAACACCGTGCTTAAAGATTTGCCAAAATCTCATAAGGCGGCTATTAGAAAAATTGGCTTTGGAGGTTTCTTAGATTTGGATTTAGATGCACATAAATCTGTATTTTGCTCTAAGCTTGTGTCGAGTTTTGACTGTGATAGGGTGTCTTTAGTTCTTGAGAGGAACCAAGAGATTGAAATTACACCTGTAGACATACATTTGGTTTATGGATTGCCGATGGGAGGAGAAATTATTAAAGAGCAGCAGCAAGAGGAGGATGAAGAATGGGTTGATTTTATTAGACAATGGAGATCTTATTTTGGGTTAAGTTGTGGAAGTCCATCAAACTCTGTGATTATTAATCGAATTGAAGAGTTAAAGAAGCAACCTGTGTGTGATGAATTCATTTGGCATTTTGTAGTTTCTGTTGTCAATTGTTGTATGAGATCCACTGCCAACCCATCATTAAATTACAGGTTCTTGTATAGTTGCATGGATACAAAGAAGATCGAATGTTTGGATTGGTGTGAATATGTTTATAGGAGTTTAAAGTCGTCTGTATCGGAATGGCAAGGTGGTTCAGCTTTCTTCACCGGTTCATTGCCTTTCTTGATGGTAATTTCTTTTTTTTTTAATATATGGTACATTTTTATATTTTGCTCATTAAATATTTGTATTCGTTCACCTATATATTTACAGGAAAGGAAATGTAGGAAAAAGGGAGAAAAGATGTCCCGAAAACCTTCCAAATTGTATTCGTTCGCCTTTTATGGTTCAGTATGACAACATATTCAAAATGGACACAAGAAGAGAATGGCAGAGTATGCATTTGCCAATGGATTACCTAAGTAAGCTCTAAATTTACTTAGTAATTTTAAAATAATTAGTCATGTATTCTGATTTATTAATCATATGTTCTAAATTAGTATTCATATGTTCTAAATTAGTATTCATATGTTCTAACTTAGTATTCATATGTTCTAAATTAGTATTCATATGTTCTAACTTAGTATTTATATATTATAAGGTTTTATCTTATATTATAACATTTAATGCTATTTGTTTTTATGTTTGTAGTGAGATTTTATATGATGATGGTCAAACTACAATCCGTAGAGATGAGATGTCAAGCCTTGCAGCGAACAATCATGTGTTTAATAACATTGTTGATGCTTGGTCATTCATATTGAACATTGAAAACAGAAGACGAACCCCAGGGTCAACAAACAGATTGTTTTTTTCAACGCAAGCTTATGTATGATTCTTAATATTGAACTTGGCTTCTTTCATGTTATAAATTGAGATTTCATAACTTATGTTTACATGATTTCAGGAAATTTTGTGTACGAATTATCACTTTTCTCCAACTGTGAAAATTCAAGATAGATATCATACTTTATTTGAAAGGTTGGATAAAGAGATGAAGCACTCTAAAGTGCAAAACTTTGATAGAGTTCATGGTAAGACATTAAGAAATCCAAAAGAATTTGAATATAGATTTTCTTCTTTATAAGCTTTCTTCTTTTTTTCTTATTTCGATTTCATGATCTGTTATTATATGCAGGTATTTTTTCCAGTTGTATCTTCATCACATTATTACCTGCTTTGTGTGAATTTTCTCAGCAAGACTTTCGACGTGATTGACAACAGATATTTGGAATATAAAAATTCTTTTTGGCACAATTACAAAAAAAACCGAAGAATTTGGTAATATCTATCTGTCTCAATTACTTGTGCTTAGAATTAGATTTTCTAAACATTTATTTCAATGTTCTAAAGTTTAGCTTAGATGTACTAAAATTATACTCATATGTTCTAAATCAGATGTTTTTAAAAAACTTCATGTTCCAAATAGTACTTATACATTCTTAATATTTTCTAATACTTATTTTAATGTTTAATTTTAGTTGAGGGCTTTTGCCATGTTCTTGTCAACCAAGAGATCAAAATGCGATCGAGAGGTTTCTAGTTTCAAAACTAGGACGTTAAAAATGAGTTGGAGGACAAATGATAATAATGATTATTGCGGCGTGTTTTTGCTTAAACACATGGAAACCTATCATGGTGAGAAAGATACCAATTGGGAAAGCGGAATAAAATTGAATGATGTAAGTTTGTTTTATAGTATTACTCATGTTCATATGTTCTAAATTTTTATACATATGTTCTAAATTTTTATACATATGTTCTAAATTTTTATACATATGTTCTAAAATTTCATACATATGTTCCAAATTGTGTAAATCTTATTTTTTTTTATTTTTTTTATTTTTATAATGATGTAAAAAGTGAGATAGCGGATACCAAAGTCTAATGATTTTATCTTTTTATATTGCAGATCAATCAAATGAAGAAATTGAGGGTGGATTTTTGTGCTAAGATATTATCACACAAGGAAAATGAGTTACATCATGAGATAACTTCAAGATCACGGAAATGGGCTAAAGAAAATAGTTTGTAATATAATTTTAGAAATAGCATGTAGAATTTTGTATAGTACTTTAAATTGTAAGCCTTCACTCGCAAACTATTTTTCTAAAAGGTTGTATTCGAATATATAAGCTTGACTTGTCTTTCTTGTGATCAAAATACTAATTATAACACATATGTTCTAAATTTTTAATGATATGTTCTAAACATTTAGTCATATGCTCTAAATACTAATTATAATTCATATGTTCTAAATTTTTATTCATATGTTCTAAATTTTTAGTCATATGTTCTAAAGTTTTAATCATATGCTCTAAATACTATTGTCAAAATATTACTCATGTATTTAAGAACTAAGAATTTAAGTGATTAATTTTAATCATATGGTCTAAATCAAAATTTTGAAATCGCATTGGAACCATACACCACACATGATTACTAATTATAACTCATATATTCTAAAATTTTAGTCATATGTTCTAAATTTTAATACATATGTTCTAAATTTTAAAATATATGTTCTAAATTAAACTCACAAGTTCTAAAATGTAATCATTTCTATAATAGAAAAAAGTGTTATTCAATACACAAATTCAAAAAAATGTTCCAAAATTATTAAGTATCATCTAACTTTTTTTGGACAATTTCAAATATCGTGGTGACTCAATTCCCCACAACCTTTGCATAACCTCTTTTTTTTTTTTTTTTCAGATTTTGTTCTACCGCCTTTTCTTTGTCCCCCTTTAGTCTTTTCCCACTTCCAGATCTTGTTTCAACATTTGAAGTCTTTATAGATCTTGTTTCAACATTTGAAGTCTCTACAGATCTCGTTTCAACATTTGACAAATGAACTCCTGTACCTTTGTTCTTAGAAATTTTTGGAGGTTTGATAGATATTTCACTTGGAACACTAGCTCCAATTAATAGTTCTATGTCTTTTTCTTTGTTAGTAGCATTCCTTTCACCATTACTTCTTGCATTTCTTTTAGCTTCCAAATCCAACCTCAATCCTTGAAGATTAATCACAAGGTCTTTAATATCTTCATCGTCACCCTCTGCCAAACTAACACAATTATGTATCTCTGACCACAACTCATTCAACAACTTTTTATTGTCGATTATATTGGCACATTGTTCCAACAGATTTCCTCCTAGGTCAAATATTGGTCTTTTCGTTGCCATAGTAGTCCATCTGTTTAGAATATATTGCTCAGGAATAATTTCAAACCGTTTTGCTTTCCAAACCCAAACCATGTGCCTGCATGGAATGCCTTGCCTATAAAAACAACTTGCAAGAACATGTTGTCTCTTGGTTAGTCGGATTAAACACAACATCAAATGTTCTACTCCGACCCCCTTCACTTACTTTTGCAATTTCTAATCCATTTTCTCTCTTAAATTCTTCACACCCACAAGCAAAACAAGTCATTTCTACCTCATATTGGAAATCATAAAAAACAAAAATAGTGTATATGGTTGAGGCATACTTTTCTATCCCTAGTGATGTCTTGCACTCTGGGTATTTGTGCTTTGAATCATTGTCGTTTTGACCTTGAGCGTGTCTCTGGGCATCAATTGCAGCTTCATATCTCATGTAAAACTCAACAAGTGAAACGTGAGGATTGATAAAGGAGCAAAAAAAGTTATTTTCACTTTTTGATCTTGACGTGGTACGCATTATTCCTCCCAGGAACGCATCTCTGAAATATGCCGGAATCCACTTATCCCTTATCTCGTACATATAACACAACCACTCATTACCTTCCAATTCAAACTCAACCATCACCTTATTCCACCTTTCTTCAAACTCAGCTGGCTCAATTTCAAGATGCCAAACACAGGCACATATTTTTTTTCAGAAATCCTGTTTCCTCCTTTGTGATCGCTCGCCCTACTTTATCTGGCAACTTTTTCATTATATGCCACATACAGAACCGATGTTCAGATTTTTGAAACACTCTACTAACAGCAATTTTCATAGCTGGATCTTGATCTGTGATCAGACAATTAGGTTCATTATTGCCCATTGCCTTAAGAAATGTTTTGAAAAGCCACTCAAATGATTCAATATCTTCCTTTGCTATGAAACCAGCCGCAAAAGTGATACAACTCTTGTGATGATCAACCCCTGTAAATGGAGTAAATACCATGTTGTACCTGTTTATAACATGAAGATCAAATTTCATTACATACAAAATATAGTACTATCGTTTTAGAACATGTGAATAAAAATTTAGAACATATGAATAAAAATTTAGAACCCGTGATTAAATATTTAGAACACATGATTAAATCAGAACAGAAGAAATTATTTAGAGCATAGATTTAAGACTAAAGTTTATAACACATAAAGGTTATAATTTAGAGCATAAAGGTTATGAGTTTATAACACATAAGTTGGAGCATTAGACTTAAACTTTATAACATAGAAAGCAAATTTTAGAACATGTGAATAAAAATTTAGAACGTATGATTAAAATTTTAGAACACAAGATTAATATTTTACTTAATTGTAATTCGAACATAAGAATTACTATTAAAACATTTGAATGAAAAGTTAGTTGCTAAATCTTATGAGCATATAAAACATAATTTAGAACATTAGACTTAAAATTTAGAACAGTACAAGTAGAAGCAATTTTTAGAACATTCAAAACATAATTCAGAAAATAAGACACATGAATTATATGAATCACCTGTTAGTTTGGTAAGTGGTGTCAAAAGATATCATATCCCCGAAGAGAGCATAATTTTTTTTACAAATAGGGTCCTCCCAAAGAGCTCTAGAAAGACAAGAATCATCATCAACTTCAAAATAAAAAAAAAAAAAGCACTCCACATCAACTTTTTCTTTGTGAAATTGTCTACAAACATTTGAGCATCGGAACCTTGAATGAATGTTTTTAAATCTCTGTGAAAATTTTTAAAATCTTGCTTGGAAGTTCCAACATTATCATAACCTCCAAGTATTTCCTTCATCATTCGAAAAGTTTTTACAGGGCCAATATTCACCTATTATAGGCACAAAAAAGTTTTAGAACATATTAAGAAACTTTTGGAACATGTGAATAATATTTTAGAACATATGAGTAAAATTTTAGAACGCACTGTAAAAATTTATGAAAGAGTTACCTTAGAGTTATCAACAATCATTTTTTTTGTGCAAAATGTTCATCTTTCTTCCTTCGTTTTGAAATAGATTACAACTTGGTGTGTAGAGGGGATGAGTATGTCCTTCGTGGAACTGTGTCACTATATACTTTTCATCTTCACAATGTTTTAGAACCATAAGAGCTTTGCACCCAACACGAGTGACTAATCTTTTTCTTGTTATTGAAATCTTGCCTTCCTTGCTTTGTCCTTCTTTATCATTTAGAATACTCTCAACAATAGGCTTTTTCTTCTCCTTGAAACCCTGTTTGTTGCATAAGACATATTGGAATGCCAATTTTTTCTCTGTATGCCTTTTACTGGTAGACTTCCTAGTGTTAAAACCAGCAGCAAGTGCATATGATTTATAAAATTCAACACCCTCATCAACACTATTAAATTTCATTCCTATTGCAGGTTTTAACTCATTGTGGCACATAGGAAACCATTCTTTTGTTCCCCCGGGAGTTAATATAGGTACTACTGTAGGAGTAGTTGGCACACTTGCAGTGGCATTAGAAACATTATCAAGTTGTTCGTTGTTGTTAATTATTTCTGCACAAAAGTAATTTTAACAAGTTAAAAAAATTTTAGAACAAATGAATAAAATTTTAGAACATATGATTTAATATTTAGAACGCATGATTAAATCAGAACAAAAGATATTATTTAGAGCATAGATTTAAGACTAAAGTTTAATTAATTATTTACAGCATAATTTGGAACATTAGACTAAAACTTTAGAACACATGATCAAATATTTAGAACACATGATTTTAGACATCCCATTAGAAAAATCAAAACATGTTCCAAAATTTTACTCATTTGTTCTAAATTATTTATCAAATGATCCAAATTATTTATCAAATTTCACTCATCAATATTCTCATTTATTACTTTCCGTTGCTTTCCTACCAACATGTTCTAATTTTATACACACATGTTCTAAAATTTTCAACCATGTTCTACAATTTTGGAACATGTTGTACATAAAAACATCCAAGTTAATAAAAAAAAAAAAAAAAACCTGCTTCATTATTTGCTTGTTCATCCATAATTGTCAACCTAATATAATGAACCTGCAAAAATAAATTCAATCAAAGCAATTAAGTTTAATAAATTCCACATCAAAGAAAAAAGCACTCCACATAATCAAACATAAAGCAACAAATGATTGATGAAAATCGAACATAATCAAACATAAAGCAAACACAATCGAAAATCGAACAAAATCGCAGCAAACAAAATCATAAGAATTAAAATTGCAGCAAACATAATCAAACAAAATCATATAGTAAATCGAACAAAATCGCAGCAAACATAATCAAACAAAATCGCAGCAAAAAATCGAAAAATCGCATAAAAATCGAAGCAAAAAATCACTCTTACCTAAGAAATTAAAAATCACTTTAAAATCTCTTAAGAATTTAAAGAACTGAATCATAAGAACACTAAAATTTTCCAGAACACTAAAATCGAAAATTAGAACATCAAATTTGTAAATTTTAACGAAAATACTAAATTAAGATCACTCATTACTAAAATTATAACAAAAATCCAACATTCAAACCATGAAATTCGAAAATTACTGACAAAAATTAAGGAAAAAACTAACAGAACTTTTGTTGATTATTTACCTGTATAATCTATTAAGCTTGTTGATTCTTGCTATTGCTGAAATCTGACAAAAATCGAACGGAATTGTGTTCGAAATCCTTGAATCTCATTGAAATTGAAGCTCGTAGTTTCTTCACTCTGTTTTTCTGATTAACAAGTATATGGATGAAAAGTTTGGTTTTATTAGAGTCGTTGAGATCGTTTGATCCTAAGGCTTAGATTTGTTCTCATATATTAGGAATGTTCTCACATAAGAACCTATTCTCACCGGATCCCTCCCATATATATATATATATATATCAATAACATAATACTAAAGGCGAATCCAACATGACACTTGCCATGTTTTTATTAAAAATATTCCCGCCATTTTTACTTTTTTTTTTTTTTTTTTTTTTTTTTCTTTTTCTTACAAATCTTTATGATTATTATATCCTATAATATTTAACTTTCAACTTGACAACTATATACAAAGTATATTCCATATGCATTTTATGAAATATTTTAACATATCTTTTTAAAATTTTTTAATAGTTATTTTTTATAATAAACAAATATATACTATGTATAAGGTAATATACGAAATCTATTAACTATTAATAAAATAGAAGATGCATGCTGACATCATCACTGCCCACTTGTTGCTATTTTAATAAAAAAATTTCATGCCTAAATGCAATGATGATGTCAATTTTTTTTTTTTTTTTTTTTTTTTTTTTTTTTTTAGAGCTATCATATTTAACATATATGAAATTTAAATATTAGAAGTTTCTACCTTACAACTAAAACCTATCAATGTATCGTAGGAAATTAAAACAATATTAAATAGCACACTAATAAATGACCTCCTATATTAAACTATGACTTAAACGGCGTTGAAACAGATACAATATCAAAATTTTGATGAAAATAAAAGATTTTAAATTACAAAATGTACATAATTCTTTATAGTCATCATGTATGTATATTGTGTAATAGCGATTTATTTTTAAAATGTGCAAATTAAAAATAGGTTTTATATAAACCGTGCATCGCACAGGTTCTAACCTATATATATATATATATATATATATATATATATATATATATATATATATATATATATATATATATATATATATATATAGAGAGAGAGAGAGAGAGAGAGAGAGAGAGAGAGAGAGAGAGAGGAAATACATTTAAGAGATTTTCACACATTACATACTCAGTACTCCGTAGGTAGTAAGGGGGCTGTTTTTTCTTTCTTTCTTTCTTTTTTTTTTTTTTAAGTTGTTCCGTTCCCTTAAATTTTTTACGTTTGCAATTATACGCTGTTATTAAGAAATTGTGTAAAGTGGAGGTTGGAATATTTCAATGATTGAAAGTACAATTTTATTGAAAAAAAAAATAATGTTGTGCACTTGTGCATGTGGGGTGAAGAAAGTAGTGGAGAGAGGAGAGAGGAGAGAGAAAGTAACAATAAGTATTGAAAAACCGTTAAAATATTACAAAAAGTACAATATCACATGGAAAAGTATGGACTTTTGAGTATAAAAATTTTAAAATAAGGGTAAATTTGTCCAAAATTTATGACTAAAAAGGGAAAGATATTACGAGTAAATAAAAAGAATAAAAAGAAAAACCTTAAATGAAAACTTAAAAAACATATGGGAACGGAGGGAGTACAAGGCAAATATAGCCTTTTATTTATATTGCTTTTATTATTATTAGGGTTTTTCTAAGCTATGCCCCTAAACTTTTTCGGTTTCTAAGTTGTGCCTATGTTTTTCAAACGTCTAAGTTGTGCCCTCAACATCACTTTTTTAAATTAGCAATAACCTTTGATGTTAACATTAATTAACGGACGTTATGATTCGTTAATTGTCGTTGCTAGTTACTTTTTAAAAACATTAAAAAAAAAAAATTAACAAAATAATTAAAAAAAAAAACCAAAATTCCCCCCATTGCAAAACCTTAACCTCTCCCCTAAACTCGCCGGAAAACGAGCCGGTACTCCACCTTAACCACGTACACTGGCCGCCGGTACTGTATCTCCCCATCTCATCCACCCCGACCCCCTCTCTTTCCCCTGATCCCCGCTGTATCCACCTTCTTTTTCGAAACCCCGACCAACCGACCACCCTCATTCCTCCATTAAAACCACCACGAAAAAACCCCTAACTCCCTCTCCCACGCCACGAAACAACGAGGGAGGGTCGTTTCGAGTTGGGGGAAAGGGATTGTTGGCGTTTCGTGGTGGTTGGTGGTCGATTTCCTACCTGGGTTGTGTCACGTGGTTGTGTTCGTGGAGTATTAGGAAGGAAGTAGGGCGAAGGGGAAAGGGCGGGGGCTCGTCGACGGGAGGAATTGTCTGGGCAAGGGTGGGCAATTGGTTGCCGGCGCCGACGACGTGGGCTGATGGGCTGGGTTGTGGTGGTGGGAGGGGTGGTTGGTTTTTTTTTCTAATCATTCTTAATTAAGTTTTTATTATTTTTTTTCTGTTTTAATTTTTTTTTAAAAGTGTTAGACCAATTAGAACAGGACTCGTGTCAAATTATTGACGCCACTTAACTTTTGTTAACGAATATGGCTGTCAAAGGATATTATTGATAAAACATCGTGAGGTGGAGGACACAACTTATAACTTTGAAAAAGTATAGATACAACTTAGAAATTCAATAAATTGAGGCATATCTTAGAAAAACACTTATTTTTTCAAACGGTCTGATTGAGGATTTGAGGGAAATCTAATGTGAAAAGGGGAAAACAGTTGGCAAGAATAAGAGCTGGGAGGCGGCAGAATGCCAATTGCTTAGCGTTCAGATTACATATTGAGTAAACGAAATCCAACGGAATAGCAAACTCAGAGGAATATATCTCAAACTGTATTACTGTACTAGAAAACACATTCCAACCTTTTGTTTGCTTTCTTTGACATTAGACACCTTAACTAATTATATTAATCAAATAAAACTGGCATTTCTGGCAACATGAACAAAGGAAGCCAATTCTACATACTATTTTAGACTTTTACACTTTGTTTGGATAGGAAGAAATGGAAGGAAAAGAAGAGAAGAGAAATGGAGGGGGAAAAATCTCTTGTTTGGGTAAAAGATTGGGGGAAGGAAGGGGAAGGAGAGGGAGGGATCCATTTTCCCTCTCTCTTTAATAACCATAATCTCTCCAAAATTGGAGAGATTTGGAGGGAAAATGGAGCTCACCTCCCCCTCCCTTTCTTTTCCCTTCCCTTCCTCCATTTTCCCTTCCCTTCTTTTCCTTCCTTCTTTGCTATCCAAACAAAGCGTTAGTCACCAAAATATAGAGTATTACGTATTAGAAATGTAATTAGGAAATGAGGCTACTAATTATAACGAGGTTTTTTTTTTTTTTTTTTTTTTTTTTTTTTTTTTCCAAGTAATACTTAATCTAGTGGTAAGAATTTCCTTACTCTTTCCCTCCACTCCTGCTAACTTCGCCTATGTGCTAGGTTCAATTTTAGTGAAGGCTTTTTACTTGTTGATGACTTGATGTCCTTTTGTAACATGAATGCTGCCCTTAATGGGTTCAATACTGCTCTTTCGTTTCCTGTTGGACAGGGTTGTTGTACACCACCACCATTTTGGCTGTCTAGTCTCCATAGTATATAACTGGAAAATTGGTTAAAGTTGATAATGAGATTCTGGGTTCATTTTTTTCCTTCCAGAAATACCACATTTTGTATTGTTCATCGCTTGGTATCCAACTATTGGGAATTGAAGGTAATAATCTGGTGAATTGAAGGTAATAATCTGGTTCTTGTCAATGCTGTTCAATCGTAATCTAGTTCTTATCAATGTTATTCAACAGTATCTATCAAGTTCCCTGAAAGATATGACGTACGGAGTATAGCTTAAGCGGTTAGACCTTGAGTGTTTTCGTTACTTGTCTTCCCATTCTTTGAGAGCCCAATATGATTGAACTATGCATGAATACCCTTCCCTCAGTATTTTTGACTCAAGCAAGTAGAAATCATATTCTCCAAGGATGAATTACATTAGGTCTATACTAGGAATCCAATCTAAAGTTCTCTGTACATTTAATGTTGGCTTTCAGCTTATCAGAAGAAATATGAGAGCAGAGGATGACAACCAATTTTATTTTTTTTTTGGATAAAAACCAAAATTATAAGTCAAATTATGACAGCATGTTGCAATAATTGATCAGCTATGGCCTCATTGTTTTAGTATGAGCATCTACATACAACCAAAAATGTACTATCTAATGTGATGATACTCCAATATTTGCAACAAGATTCTGCGCAACTGCATCAATGAAGTCTTCCGTATTCAGGTAGTTTTCTCTAGTAACCCTGCACAAAGAATGGCACGAGCTAGTGAGCTGACTAGTCTAGAGAGAAGGTAAACAGCCACTAGTGGCTGCAAATTATGAAAGAGTTAGCAGACATTGCACCATGTAGGAAAGCAATGTATAAGAAGTTGCAGGGAAAACGAACTTCAGCAGAGAAGCTAACGGGAATAAAGATGGACATGACTCCGCACTTACTTTGGCCCATGAGCCAGTAAAGCCAGATCTTTGGTCATCTTCCCTGATTCAACGGTCTCTATGCATGCCGTTTCCAATTTTTGAACAAAGTCCAGCAAGTTCTGATTTTCATCAAGCTTTGCTCTGTAAAGAGAACGCAAAAGAATATAAATATAAAATCAAAATTACTAATTGTTCTTCGGCCTATTGCCCTCAAGCCTTTTCAAATTCCAAGTTGTACCCTTCTTGTTGTCTAAATCGTATCCTCACCATTCACCTTCCGCTAAGCTAGTTGTTAGATTTAGTTTTATTTGGAAAGGCTGCCAAGGTTTCCTAACCAAAACAGCACCACCATCCAATGAACTTAATCTCTAAGCATCACCCAGGGGGAAATAAGGAGAGATAGATTTAGAGAGGTCAGTGGAGAGAGATGGGAAAAGATGTAAAGGAGGGGTTGGTTATCATCGAGGAGGGGGCGGTGGTTGGGTTCAATTGGTGGCGTTGACTTTTGAAAACAGAGTTTTTTGAAAATGAAGAACAATTTAAAAAAACCCAATGGTAAAACATAGATATCGTGAAGTAAAGGGTACAACTTAGAGAAGTCAAATGCTCCCTATTGAATGCTAGACTTACTCGTATGAGTTTGAAATCTTTCAACATATTTTACTAGGAAATATAACTGAGTAAACATAGCTTACCTATGCTCTAGTCCACGTGTCCAAGCAAATATAGAAGCAATACTATTAGTGCTTGTTTCTTGACCTTTCTGATGCAGCCGGAAGTGTCGTGTTACGGTCCCATGAGCAGCCTCTGCTTCTAAAGTTTTACCATCAGAAGACAGCTGCAAACAATGTAGCAATAAAAAATAATTGTCAAACAGGTTACATGGTACACACAACATAGAAAAGGTCAATATTTTACCAACCAGCACAGATGTCATTAAACCCAAAGACCCGAAACCTGCAAACAGGTACAAATGAAGCCAATCAAATTATCTGGACAATGATTTGATGAAAAAAAACATCTAATTAACAACTCAAATGGAATTGCAAGATTACTAACAGCAACTAACATCCACAAAAACTCAAAGGCCTCCATACATTAAAAATATGTATGAATAAAAAATTAAAATCATTCTACTGTTATGTGATGTTACCTACATGGAATAATCCAAAATACGATTGCCATAACGCCAGGGCCTCGGAGTTGGTTACAAGATAAAACTCAGTTGTGCAGCTAAAATCTCACAATTAAAGAACCAAATTCTTCCTCCGATCTAATACACTTTTTTAGCAAGTAACTTGTAACTTTTTTAGCATCTACACTACAAGGAGGTTGTACTTGTAGCTATGGTTTCAGCGTTGCCTAATTCACTAATGAACTGCAATCCAAATAAAGACATTTAATACGTGTGTGGCACATTTTTGACTTAGCCCTATTCTCTTCACCTTTAAAAAATTATATTAAGTAAAAATAATTTCAGTTCAGTAAAAATAAATTCAGTTCAGTAAAATTAATTTCAGTTAAGTAAAAATAGTTTCAGTTCAGTAAAAATAAGTTCAGTTCAGCAAAATTCAGTTTTACTAAAGAAGAATTATAATAGAAAATCAGTAAAAATAATTTCAGTTCAGCAAAAATAATTTAAGTTCAGTAAAAATAATTTCAGTTCAGCAAAATTAAGGCGAAGAGAACGGGGCCTTACTTTAACAAAACTAGGTAGCAAACTGTGGTCCTGTACCCCAATTTCCAACATTGATTTAGGTACACTGCCATGGTTTCAGGAGTTCAACTTCTAGATTACAATTTTAAGGTTATAACAACATCTATAAATATTCAACAAAGCCACTCAAGCAAATCTTGAGGCTAGATAAGGAGCTGCTTGTTGCTTGATGAAATCTTGATCATCAGATATCCCGCGAAACCATTTATGTCATAAGAAATCTACCTCTCCTACAGGATACTCACCTTGTGCAAGTAAATCGCTCTGGACATCTCCATCATAGTTCTTACATGCCCAAACATATCCACCTTCACTTTTTAATGCATAAGCAACCATATCATCAATCAGGCGATGATCATACCTGGATGAGAAATACTTATGTTTTAACAGACAATAAGACAAAATCAAAAATCAAAGCAATTAACAATCATTGCAAACTCAAACTAACCATATTGAGTGTTCTTCAAATTTCAGCTTCCACTTCTCTTCATATACCTCCTGAAATATATCTTTAAACCTAGTGCAGTCCAAAAAGTTAAGAAATGTTTCATTATACAATATCAAGATCAATATTTATAAATAAAGGAAGAAAAAGTACGTATGTTATTTATTACCTTCCATCATACTTTTTGAGGATAGTATTTTTGGTACTCAAGTAAAGTGGCCACTTCTTTGCAAAGGCCAACGACATTGATGAATTAGCAAAAGCTCGGATTGACTGACAAACCAAAAATAAGAAAACAACAAAGCAGAAAGTGTAAATGTAACTTGTAGAACTGCATTCTTTCTGTGTGCAACATAAAGCCTAGAGCAATAAGACATACCGAATCAATGTTATACATTGCCAATGCGACTCCAGGCCCTTTAAAGTCGTGTACATCAAGTTCCACATGATCCTTTCCATCCTCTGGGACTGCATGATATTAAAATCCACTTATCAAGGATTATATTATATTCTGTAGACAGTGATTATATTATATTCTGTGCTGCTTTCCTATTGAGAATTGACTTTAAAATGCAGACACAATTAAAGAGAAGACAGGGTCTAAATTCATACCGAACACCAATTTAAGCTTTCCAGGACCTGGGATGAGTGTATCAGTGGCTCGATATTGATCACCAAAAGCATGTCTGCCAATACAAATGGGTTTTGTCCAGCCTGCAAAAGAAGCCAAAGGACATGAGTGACAGTGTTATGATTTAAAAGAGCATGAGGGTATGAACGATTTGAAAGGCAAATTAACATACCAGAAACAATCCTTGGAATGTTCTTACACAAGATTGGCTCACGGAAAACAGTCCCTACAAAAACTACGGTTAATAATGCCTTCTTCAAAAACCAATCATATGCCAAAGAAATGTACAAACAAGAGTGGTTAAATAAGGAAACTGGGGGTGTAGAGAAAAGTGAAGAGAGAAAAAAAGAAAAGGATCAGGAAAGAAAGAAAAAGGGGGAAAAGGGAGCTCCCATGAGGCCCACATAATACATAAGCTGAGTTTGCCTACTGCCTTGCCAAGCACCAACTCACTAACAAATCAGTATCAGATTTGCCACCTAGGGTGCCTGGGAAGTTTTCAGAGAGGTAGCCAAAACAGAAAACTTTGGCAAACATGATTGGAAAAACAGGAGAGCAGTCAAGGAAAGTGGAAAGTAGTTTTAAGAAAAATCTAAAATTACTATTACTGAAATATAAATAAATATACTGTATATAATAATAATTAATGTTCAAAGTACTAAACGTTGACCAGAATAGGTAAACTTGTAACATTTATCTAGAACAAACAGGGTATCAAGGAAAATATATATCACAAAAAAGACAAATGTTGCAACAAACAACAGACAACAAAGCATGTTTTACATCACCAAAAATTTAAATCTACTCAAAGCTAGGAGGCATATGAGATTATTTGACATAGGAGGCAATAGCAAAAGTCAAACTCAAAATCTACATTGCAACATAACAAGGCCAAGTCGCACATATCTACTAAGCAGAAATTTAGTAATAATTTGATTACTGACCATCCAATATGTTTCTGATTGTGCCATTGGGACTTCTCCACATGGACTTCAGCCCAAATTCTTTGACTCTGGTTTCATCTGCAAGCCAAATTGATTAGATAATTTGGAAGCAAAGTTTTCTCTCATATCAATCATATTTATTTTGCCCTTTGGCAAAACAGAAATGTGACTTCCTCTAAAAAGAACAAAAAAAAAAAAAAAGGGTAACACAAGCCCTCCCACCTCTCAGTTTCTCCTCTAACTAATAACAAAAGCACCAAAAAGAAACCAAATATTCCTAAAGCCAATTAAGAGTTTGTTCAAAAACGATCATCAAAAATCTGGGATAAAGCAGTACAAAATCATGTACAAACAAATTTAAATTAACCAAAAGGAGAACACACAGGTCATTGAGGCATGACTTGCTGTGAAGCAATTGGATCCTACAGCCTAGGTGAAAGGCTCTTAAGAGACTTCATTTAGATATGATAAGAGTTTAGCCTTTTAGTGTACAAATTGAAATTAATGCAATGACTTTTTTCTGACTTTATTAATTTGTTATCCCAAAATATAGTAGCTCTTCCTTGAGATTCTGTAACGAATAGCAACAAGCCACTTGTCCTCCTCATTTACAGGTTATGCAGGCGCCAAAAGAGACAAACCCAAAAAAACAATAAGAGACAAGGGCTGAGCCACTACCAGAAAAGCAGGAAGCACCAGACCAAGCAACCATTTTGAGGGTTGCAGGCAACAACTAATTTGGCAGCCAGGGAGAGAGACAAGCAGTAGTAAATGTAGCAATTAAGGCATGTACTTATATAGCCAGTAAACAACCTAGGGTAGTATTTTAAATAGGGACTTAAGTATTTTATTTTTTAAAAAAAAACCACCACATCCACCCAGCACCGCCCCCCCAGGCTATCCCCTTTGGCTGGCGCCACCCCCTCCCCTTCAGCTGGTGCCACCCCCTCCCCTTGCCGGCACAGGACCCAGCTAACTTCGATCACCGCCGTATGCTCTCTCAGCCGTCAACCCTCCCCCTCCCCCTTCCCCTTAAACTCCTATCTCCCCACCCCAAAACCTCCTTAACAGCAAATTAGCATCCTTGATCAATAGGTGCCAACTGCGGAAGTTCTAAACCGTCTAGTTTGAAAGATTTCCCGATGCATAGCAAACAAACTACCATCTAGTTTGAATGATTTCCAAATGCATAACAAATAAATTTAACAGCAAATTAGCATCCTTCTTCCGCAGCCGCTTGAATAAGAGCAACAGGGCTTTGATTGAAATACCCAAATGGAAATATCGATTGATTTCCTGTACCATTGTTCAGAATAGGGCTTCGCCATTGTACATGAGGCTGCCAGAAGGTTTCGGCGGAAGAGTCGACGGGGATTGCGATGGCTGCGGTGGTGGCGGTTGTTCCGCTAGCTGAGCTTCTTGATTGAGGAGAGATCAGAAAAAGTTGAGATTGATTTAGGGTTTAAAATTTTGGAAGAGGGATCGTGATTTGGTAAGCATCGCCATTTTTATTGCATCTGAAATAGAGAGGCGGAGAGAAAGTGAAGGTTAAATAAGAAGATGAGAGAGGAGACTGGACGACGGCCAGCGCCTGGGAGGCAGGAGGTTGGGTTGACGTGTGCGGCAGTGTTGGGTGGCTGGTGGGTTTTTTAAATTTTTTTTTTTTATTTTCATTTTTTAATTTTTTAATCAATCATAGAAAGACACATTTCAACCGGTTGGGACTAATTTGGGCAGATGTAGTATAAAGTTGGGATTATTAAAAAATAATCAAAAGTTGGGATTATTTTGGGCGGACGGAGTAAAGTTGGGATATTTATGACAATTTTTTCTTACTTCAAATCCCAAGGAATATGGTACATATATTTCTCTCCTAGTTATTCATTAAGGAATGCTGATTACATATATATTTGACATACCCTACATGCCTTATAAGCAGTAAACAGAAGAACAAGATTACTCTCTATCTGATGATACATTTTACAGTTCCATTTTAAGAATGACCCCATTAATATTATAATACCTCTCTTCCCACAACTTATATAACCCCACTAATATTATAATACCTCTCTTCACATGCCCTATTTTATTCGATACAAAAATTACAACACTAACCTTTAACCTCATCTACCTTTTCAATGATTAAATATTGATGCAACCAATAATAGGCCTTTGGTTGTACAATATTAAAGATTGAAGACAATATTGATCAAAGAGCATATGTTGTCTAGGTTTAGGAATTAAACCAAACATGAAACTAGGGCTTTTGTGCAGCATGAACCAGGATTTCAACCATGACTTTGGGGTACTATCCAGCTACTTTGCTACTGTTTTCGTTTCTTAAACTATTTCACGACTATTTCATCCTAATTTACATTATATGTGAAGATAGATAGATGGCTTCCATGTAAGATTTACAAACGAACTATGGATCCAGAGAGACTTTATATGAAAAAAGAACAAAAAAGCAAATTTGGGAAAGATGCTGGATGTTTTAATGTTTCAAAAGAATAAAGCATCTGGAGTGATTTTAATGTTTAGAGTTGACTGAGAAACTTTGACAACGTATATTTTAGTGTCCCCATGAAATAGCATAAAAATTATCCAACCTCCCACCAATGAAAGTAAATTAAGATAAGTTGTTGGAATTATACATTACTTGTATTTTAAAAGTAAATGTAGACAGTACAGACAAATTAACCCAAACAAATAAAATAACTAAAAAAAAATAAAAAAAAAAAACCTAAATTCTTGTGGAAAAGGCTAAAAGAGAATCTGAAGGGTAGATGAGGTATAGTGTTAGTCCAGAGGTTTAAGAGCTTTAAATGAACTTTAAACTGAGAAAATTGCTTTTGGTGAAGATGGATCATTAAATTAGAATGCAACTCAAGAAAATAGGAGATAATTACTACTATTTGCTAAAATAAGACAGCTTCTAATCTTCTATACAACATGAAAGAGAGGTCAAATCACCTCATACACCAATCCACCTCAAAATTCTCCATGTAAAACATTACACCGTCATCATCACTAGACACTCAAAATGCAACTAATTCAATAGGGATGCAGTCCATTTCGCACAAGTCACCCTTGTATATATAAAGCAGAAATATGTAAAAATCATGTCACTTACTCCAGATATAATATTTGGTTAAGTAGAGTTGGTCAAAAGATAAATAATAGGACCGCATATTATGGATAATAAAGTGACGTAACAAGATCAAATAAGGGGCACCAACAAAGAAAAATGAAGCATATACATAGGGTTGAGAAGAGGGGGGGGGGGGGGGAGGGATAATTTATACTGAACTTACAATCTTCAAAATGAAGAGCTACCATGAAAGAATATGTAAGAACGATTGGGAAAAGCAAAGTTGAAATCATAATAGAAGTACTCATAAGAAAGCCATAGAAGTCAAATGAATTTTGAAAGCAAATTTTGATCCCTTTTATATATTTAAAAAAATATACTAGTATATATATTTATACAGAGTAAAAAAAAAAAGGAAGAATTGTAGCATAAGGTTATATTTCAATAATCTGAAGTTGATTGTCATAAGAAATTTGTACATGTCTAAATAAAAGACACCATTTGGGTTGTTCGAAGCTTCTAAAAGTACATCAATAAAACGTGAATTCAACACTATTTGATGGATATATGTACAACAAATATCTATGAAGTTAAGGTGAAGGGAAAAAAAAGACTATGTTCCAAAAGTCAAGATCACTATATATATTCTTAAGCAGACTATAAAATGATTATTTTCAGCAAATTCTTCGTAAATACTCTATGAGTACAGATAAGTGATAAAAGAAATATTTTGAGGATCTCACAGTAGATGATGTAATGATTACAGTAACAACTAACTACAGGTCTACAGCTAGGAATGGAAAAGGGATCTCAAAGTGCAAACGGTACTTATCTATACATTTCTTCAAGGTGGGAGGAATTTTAAAAACATTTCATTTTCACTTTAATAAGAAGTACTAAAATGAAAGAAAAACTAAAGACAAATTAGAGATCATATAGGAGCATGATTGTCGGTTCGCTCCCACATACTTTCACATTGCCTTCTTAGATTTATCATCTTTGCATGAGCAAATTGAAACAGCAAAGTAAAAAAAAAGAGAGAAAAAGTGGGAATAAAGAGGATGAAATGATGGTCAATAAAGCCAGGAGTAGGAATTGAATATCAGTAGTACACTATGCGCCAATTAGGGATTTATCGAATTAAGGCAATTGATTTAGGGTTCAAATTCAAGCAAGTTCACATAAGTACTTGAAGGTTTTATCAAATTCTAGAGTTTTAGCTCATTTCATTTCTCCCTCTATGGCAGATGGGATGCAGCATCTCACTCTTCATCTAGCATGTCTATGTGTGCTTGGCCAGTTAGAACCATAGCACAAGGGTTATTTTTTTTCTCTCTCTTTGTACTGATTATAAGAAAAAGCAGAGAATTATTAAAAAAATTAAGATGGACAATTGCAATTCCATTACAACTCGACTCCAAGTTAATGAGATGTTGAGTTCTATGTTACTTAGACTCAAATAAAGTGTCAAATTAGATACGGGTGTCTAAGCATCAGATTCACCCATTTTCTTTAAAAAAGTTGTGTTTTTAGTTAAAAATGAAGTGTCCAAGTGTCTGTGTCGATGTCCGACACGAGTCGTGTCAACACGGACACGTAAGGTAAATGAAAGAGTCCGAATAACATAGGTTGAGTTGATGAGATGTTGTAAATGAAATATAAGAGCGATTGTTAGCTTGGTTAACAAAAATTTATCATTCACCTACTTGGATCTTGTCATCTTTGATCAACATCAAATTAGTTGAAGTCAAGTTGTAATGTAACTCCAAAAGACTTGCATCATAGTTCATCTTCTTATGCATTGATATTTCTGTAGTTAGTTCTATTGAATTCTTAAGTCATGTGCATTCATGAAAGAATGTGGAGAAAGAAAGCAGTTTTTTTACAGAATTTCAAAAATAACAAATTTAAAGAAAAAAAAAATCTCCACTCTAATATAATTGTATTATTTGGAGTTTCACGCTTACCAATGCATAACTATGACCATTAATATCTTTAATTATCTTTTCATAAAATTATTGATAATTTAAAAGTACATATCAACTACAATTTCTCTTACTTCTGAATCACATAAGATGGTCAATGAGTGTGATTGGTGTAAAAGTCCAAAAGCTGCAATTACTGGAGAACGAAGGAAGTATTGTTATTTTCAAGAAAGTGTATGTAACAAAATATTCTCGAGTAGAAGTGCTAAAGGGCATATATTAATGACTATAAATTTACAAGCCATCCAATCATAATTTCTTTGTGCAATCCTTTATCTTTATACATAGCCTATAGGGTGGATGTCAACTCTGTAGTTGGCATGTTCATAGGGGAGGTACCCTGAAACCTTTTTCATGTCCCTAACCTTAAACCAATAAAGCTCCAAAGAAACCTCTAATAAATGTCTTAGTAGTATGCATTTTGATAAAAGAAGTGTCATATCTTCCTAGAAAAGAATCTATGGACCATCAACATGTAAGTATGCAACTATGTAACTGCTCATAGTTCAAGCATTAAACTAGATCCAAACATGATTGCTTCAAACATGGAATAATCAATATACTACTTACATAGTTAAATACTTAAATGACACAGGAAGTGAACACTTTGCTTGCATGAAACAAGTAAAGCCATTTGAACAAGCTTTAGTAACACTGAAATTAATAATCAATCTTTTTTTCTTTTTTTTTTTTTGACGGGAATAATCAATCTTACTGAAATACATTTATCACATATCTTGACACAAATATACAGGCCAAAGTGACATCTCCTCGTGACAGAAAATCAAAAGCCATGAGAAAACTAACCAGGAGTAATTGTGGCACATTTAATTGCAACATTATACCTGCACAAATAAAATTGTCATTGAGGTACACATGAGCAGCCTTTCACACAGACCTTGAGATATGTATAAGATTAACCTCAACCTCTTATGTATATACACAAAGTGTAAAATATTTAGAAAATAACTATGTCAAAGAACAGTAAACTTATCCCTAAATCTCGAAAGGATTTATCAACAGAAATTAGCTGCATAAAATCTGATTTCAAGCCAAGGAAAGTCAACCTTAAATGAGCAGAACTTAATCATAATATCATAAATTTGACGTTGATTAATAGTGGAGCAATAAATATAATGGAGCATGACTAGTATAACTAAGCATTAATTTTAACATTTCCAGAAGACTAATTAATAATAATTAAACATCTTTTGGTGCCACATTCACCTTTTACCTCCTTCTTTGCATTGTCGACATTAAGTTAACTGTTTCACAAAAGAATATATCCCAGAAAAATATTCCACACTTGTCCTGCATCATTCCCCCCCCCCCCCCCCCCCCCTCTTCCTTCTCTCTCTTTTTGAGAAGGTGAGATATGTCATGGTCGAAAAAATGAGTCGTATAAAATTCTTCTGTGAGATCCAGCCATTAATATATATTAGTTAGGCATTGTTCACTTCACCTTACAAAGTATTATTCAGTAAAAATAGTTACTATATGTAAAAAAAAATCAGTTTGACCTTGGGTTGAAAGCCCTACAAGTGAGATGACTGAGATTAAGGTTCAATTTGAGTGGACCCCACCATTTTGTAATAAATGCAACAAGGTTAGGCATGATTGTGCTGCAACTCAAAAGCATGTTTAGAGGCAGAAGCATTTGGTGACACTGTAAGCACCCAAGCACATGTAAAAAAGTCTGGATTCCTAAGAAAGCTAACCCTGCTACTGGTGATAAGCTGCTGAGCCTGTTAAGGATGTTACTCAAGCACGTGATGAGGGCAGGTCCCTGGAAAAAAATCAAAGAAGAACACTAAGAGACAGATTAATTTTCCTATTTTTAGCTCAAACACCTACCTCCCTTTGGTAAATGATGCTAATATTGTGGTTGATATTCTGACGAGACTGATTATCCTAATCCTATCAGGGGTGATGGTAATCCCCCTCTGGAAACATTATTATTCTATCATGGAATATTAGGAGTCTTAATACCCCTGGGAAAGTGGCTGCACTTAAGAAGCTACTTTTTGATCAGAAGTGTGATGTGATTTGTATTGTGGAGATAAAAGTTAAAAAGCACAACTGTTCTAAAATTCAGAAAAAGATTGGTTATACTTGGTCTTGGGCTGACAATTATAGTTGCTTTTGACAAGAAGAATTTAGGTGGGGTGGAAGGTTGACCTTATTAATCTCACTGTTCTATCTGTTTTTATTCATTGTCATCTTGCTACTAAGGACCTTCAGAGTCATTTTCTTGTTACATTTGTCTATGGCTTGCATACTGTTCAAGACAGATTACAGCTGTGGACTGGTCTTAAGCAATTATCTGGTATCGGTGATTTCAACTCTATCTCCCCTACTGAGGACAGAATCAATGGGGCTATTGTTACTGACTATGAAACTAGGGATTTACAGAATTTCCTTGATGATTTGGCTTTGGTTGAAATAAAAGTAAGGGTTCTTTTTTCACTTGGTGCAATAAAGCTCATAATGGCCCTAGAACTTATTCTAGGATTGATAGAGGAATTGTGAACCAGGATTTGATTAATCAGTATGGGCATGTGGAAGCTGTTTACTTGCCTCCTTCCCTTTCTAATCATAATCTTGTTCTATTTGACATTTTTCATTCTCGAGGGAGACTGGATTTCTCAATTGCCTAGATGAACATGAAAACTTCCTTGATACTGTTGCTAATGCTTGACAATATTCTGTTCCTAGAACTGCAATGTTTAGAGTTTGGTCTAAACTCAAATTGGTGAAGACAGCTCTAAAAGATCTGAATACCAGAAGTTTGGGCCTTGGGGTCATTGCTGCAAAGATTGAGGATGCCTAGAACACTCTATGTGATGTTCAAAGCCAGATTAATTCCGATCTTCACAATGTTGTCAGGAAATGGAAACTATTCAGAATATTAAGTATTGGATCAGTGTGCAAGAGAGTATATATAAGCAGAAGTCTAGAGTTCACTGGCTTAAGCTTGGAGATAGTAAAAATAAGTACGTCTTTTCTGTCATGAAGCACAGACAAGGCAGGAATAAAATTGACACTCTTTTTGATGAACATGATGTTTTCCTTAAAGTTCTTGCATTAAGAAATTAATGGTTTTTATAAGAAATTACTTGGTACTAGAGGCTAATTCTCTCCCTGGAATTGACAGCTCCAAAGCCCTAATGGGTTTTACTCCTTTTCTTCAAAAAAAATCCTGGGATATTTTAAAGCCCAATGTTTATGATGGTGTGTTGGGAGTTCTTTTATACTAGTTCCATGTTCAAACATTGGAATTGTACCACTATAACCTTAGTTCCTAAGTTTTCGAGCCCTTCTTATGCTAAGGACTTCAGACATATTGCTTGTTCTGTTTTGTATAAATTGGTATCTAAAATCCTTACCTCTAGACTTGATAGTGTTCTTTCTGAAGTCATTAATGGGGCTTAGGTCCAAGAAAGCATATAGGGGATAATATCCTGCTAGCTACTGAACTCATCAGAGGAGTGGAATGAAGTTTCCTTAATGATGTTATGTGTGAGCTTGGTTTCCCCGGTGAGTTTGTTAACTAGCTCATGGCTTGCCTTTCTTTTGTCTCTTTTTCCATTTTGATTAATGGTACCCCTCCAAGCCTTTCCAAGCAAAGAAAGGGCTCAGGGTGATCCTATGTCCCCTTTCCTCTTTGCTATTGGCATGGAGTACCTCCCCTTGCTGAGTTACATCTTGGTCCTAACTTCAACTACCATCTTAGATGTGAGAAAATTATATTCACTCACTTAATGTTTGCCGATGATCTTCTGTTGTTTTCCATATACAAATTATGTTACATTTCTCTTTCAAGCTTTTACAAAATTTTTTGGTGGACAAGGTTACTTCTAGAATTAATGGCTGTTACATTGCTCTTAGACAAGAGTGAAGTCTACTTTGGTGGGCTCCCTATATTGAGGAAGAAGCTTTGAGAAGTCTAATCCCGTTCCTGATACTATCCTTTTCAAATACTTGGGAGTTCCACTATCCTCTAAGAAAGTCAACATTGCTCAATGTAAACCTTTGGTGGACAAGGTTACTCCTAGAAATAATGGCTAGTCTGCTTGACATTTGACTTATGCTGGTAGATTGCAGTTGGTTAAGAGTGTTTTTTTTGGCATTCAGATTTATTATCTTTGTCTTGCCTAAAAAAGATCCTCAAAGAAATGGAAAACAGATTCAGAGTTGAGAAGGCTAATCCCTGAAAGAAATCCTTAGTGTCCTAGTCAGGTGTGCCTTTCCGGTGGTGGGTGGAATCTCATTTCCCTCCCTGAGAATTTGTATTTGTAGGCTGCTTTGGGATCTTGCACAAAAGCAGATAATCTTTGGGTAAAGTGGGTTCATATCTACTATTTCAAAAATAGACCATGGTGCATTGATGATATTGGTGGATGGGGTGCTATTCAGCATGGTGATAGAGTAAAAAAAAAAAAAAAAAAAAAATCAACCAGTTGTCTGGCTCCTAAAGTTACTTGGAGAAGAATCATTTGCAACAATGTTGCTCCTCCTAAAAGTTTGTTTATCACTTGGCTTGCTGTGAAAAACAGATTGGTCACTAAGGATAGGTTGCTTTCTTGGAATCTTCAATGTGACCGTATTTTCTTTCTTTGTAATCAACACATGGAAAATGTAAAGCATCTTTTCTTTGAATGTGCCTATGCTAGAGATATTTGGATGAAACTGTTAAACCTTTTTGGGGTTCACATACGTGTTTGGGCTTTTGATGTTGAAATTTCCTGGATTTCCAGAATCTGCAGGAAAACTAGACCAAAAAATAAATTGTTGGGTATGTGTTTTGCTGAAGCTATATACCATATTTGGCTGCAAAGAAACTCTTTGATCTTCACTGGTAGCTGCAAACCTGCTGATATAGTTTTTAGAGATATATTGTTTGCTGTTGCCTGTAAGTGTAATGTTAGTGACAGACATCTGCTTATTATGTAAGCCTGCCCTTTGCTGTTTCTGTCTGCTGTATAGCCTTGCTGTGGGGTCTGTCCTAAAGCTGAGTCTAGGGAGAGGTCTGTGTTCTTTGTGTTCTGGCCTGCCCTATCCTCTATCACCCTTCCTAGAAGGTGGGTAGGGATGTTTAGGGGTGGCTGAGTTCCTGTTTTTGTGGTGAACCCTTCCTAGAAGGTGGCATCACATTAACAGGAACTTTTGGTGGTTGAGTGCCTGGTTTTCAGGCTTGTGTAGTATAGGGTTACAGCTTAGCTTTTGTAAGTTGTAATTTTTGTGCTCTTTTGGTAATAAAATTTTTCATTTACCAAAAAAAAAAAAAATTCAGTTTGACCAGTAAGTTTAAATCAATAGAAAACAGATTCAATCAGACAATTCAGTAGCTTCATATATGAACTAAAAATAATTTTATTTCATAATAATAGGGTTATTTCAATGTACATTTTGTCTCTGAGTCAAATTTAGCACAAAACACAAAATTTTAAAGTCAGAAGCATGTTCAGCAATGGCTTCAAGTCATTCAACCTAATGGTGTTAAGTGAGGGGGTATTGTAATTACACCCACGCAGCAACATCAGTCAAAACCATACAAGTAACGTATACACCCTGGACATTAAAAAGCTTGAAATTGCGAGAATTACAACAACAATGGCCACATACTTGAGGGTCGCTTCTGCACTTTCCACAGTGACCTTATCATCCGTTGCATCGCGATTAAGAATTCCCAGATCATAGTATTTAATATCCAAATCCACAAATGGAAAAATAAGCTGTCCATTGAAATACAATTCAAAGATTATACATAAACGAAAAAAAGAAATGAAATAAGTGCCAAATGCAATTCAAAAACAACATAAACAAAACGAAACTGCAAGCAAAATCATACATGCATAAGTAGACAGCAAATTGAGATTTCATACCTTATCTTTGATCAATTTCCATATAATTCTCGTCATTTCATCACCTGAAATTCAATCAAAATAACAAGCAGTCATCAAGTATTCATTATATACAATAACAAAACAAGATTGAAAAAAAAAAAAAACATTACCATCCATTTCAACAATAGGGTTCTGAACTTTGATACGTTCGACAGGGGTGGCAGCCATAGCCGAAGAAGAAAAGCAGCGAAGGGAAGAGAAATTGAAGCGACGAAAATGGAGGTTTTTGGAAGTGATTACTTTGTTGAATAAATTGGAATTGGAAGAAGAAGAGTGAAAAATAGAAGAAGATTGCAGAAACGCCGTGCCAGGGGTGGCGCTAATTCGAAGTCGAAGCATTTTGGTCGGCTGGAAAATACGATGGTTGAAAATGAGGAGAGATGGAAACTAAGGTTGTGCCAAGGGTGCCCTTGGGTTCTTACAAATCTTGCCGCGCAACTATTTTGGGGTTTCTGTATGATCATGTTCTCTTCACCTTATTCACTTTCCAGGTTTAAACATTATTTTTTTGCCTAGGAGTCCCAACTAATAAATATAAAGCTTATTATCTCACTATTCATGACCTTGTTAGATTTTCACATCAATGTATGAAATAATTTGTAACCTATTTAGGAGAGTATTCCACACTGCAATCAAGAAACTAATAAAAGCATGACATAACAGAAAGAGTAGGATAGCATGACATAAGCTTTTCCTATACAAGCAAGATATTTACAAAGCTTGGGAGGTACTGTTGGGACTTTGGAAATAGCAAGAATGGGCGTCTCATCCAATATCAAATTTCATTAACTAATATTTTGCTGATAACGAGCATGAACCTAATTGTACTGAGATTGTTTGTTAATATTTAACCTAATTGTAAATTCACATCTTCCCTGCCCTAACCTCCCTTTATGTTTATGCTCGGAAGATTAATTGTTTCATTTCTTTTAAATGTAGATGGAGAGCTCCCAATCCAAACGAACGTTCGCTTATTCTCAAAACACGGCACAATCACTTAGTGTAGTGGATGTAGAAGAATTGTATGCTACTTTGCCTTCGGGTAAGATGTTAAAAGTGGGGCGGGAATATCTACTTAATAGGAAGAGTAAGAGGACAAGACCTTATTGGGAAGACTTCATTGAGTATGTTGAAGGCGGGAGACTACAAGCCAAATGTAAATACTATGATAAAACCTATGCAGCTGATGGAAACCTTAATGGCTCAAAAAATATTAAAAAACATACAAAATCATGTCTTAGTAATCCTACCAATGTAAATAGAGGTAAAGAAAAACAAATTGAATTGTTTTTTGATAATGAAAATGATAGCGGCTAATCGAAGTGGGAATGTTAACTAAAAAGAGATTAGGGAAGCATTGATTTACATGTTTATTGTTTATGAGTTACCTTTTAAGCATGTAGAGAAGCTGGGTTTTAAGCACTTAATGTAAGTTGCATGTCCATAATTTACTATTCTCTCTCGTGTGACCATTGCTCGTGATTGTTTAAAGCTCTACTATAGTGAGAAAGAAAGATTGAGAGAGATGTTTAAAGATTGTCAAAGAGTTTTTATGACCACTGATACTTGGACCTCAATATAACGAATCAATTATATGTGTCTTATAGCTCATTTTATTGATAGTGAGTGGAAATTGCATAAAAGATAACATATTTTTGTCCAATATAAGGTCATAAAGGAGAGGCTGTTGGAAAAGCCGTCGAGGCATGTTTAGAGCATTGGGGGTATTGAGGATAAGATTTTTACTATCACTGTTGATAATGCCTCTTCAAATGATGTTTCTTGTATGCGCTTAAGTAGAATGGTTAGCGGAACCAGATGTATTAATTATGAAAAAATCTTCATGTTAGATACATTGATCATATCATTAATATAATTGTGTGGGATGGAATCAAACAACGTGATGTATGCATTGATGGAGTTAGAAATGTCGTGAAATATGTGAAAAACTCTCCCGCTAAAATATCTAGGTTCAAATATCTTGTGCAAAAAACAAATATAGATTCCAAAGATTCCTTGTCTTTTGATGTACCTAATCGTTAGAATTCTACATTCACAATGTTGGACACGACTTTGAAATTTCAGCGTGTTTTTAGTGGGTTATCTCTTCTCGATGGAGAGGATTTGAATGATAATGAAAGACCTCCCGAAGAAGAAGATTGGAAAAAGTATAGAGATTGACTTTGTTTTTGAAGGGGTTCTATGTTTTGACTAAACGTATCTCTGACTCTCATTATGTGACAAGTAATAGGGGTTTGAGTGAGATTGCTTCCATGTATAATATGTTGAATAAGTGGGAGAAAAGTGGGGATTTGAATTTTCTGAAAGGAATGGTGTCCTTCAAACAAGTGTATTATTCTGATAGCGGGTTCAGAATTATTAGAAAGCTAATATATTCATTAAGGTCAAGTGATCGGATTGCCTAGGTGGAGGCCGCTTCCGATCAGTAATATTAATGTATAATTAATATTACAGCTTAATCTTGACTGAACCCTTCGGGTCACACCCTAGCAAATATACGAACCAACTCGACGAATTAATTCGGAAGAAATTAATTCGTCGCCCGAGTGTTAAATATTTAGACATCGGAAATTCGAGCTTAGAGCGTCGAAACCGAGCGTCGGTAGTCGAGTAAAAATAGTAAAAGACGAGACATGAAAATAATAATAAATCAACAAGACCAGAATACCCCTAGCATCGGAATGCCGCGAGCAAACCGAGTGCTAGGGGCATTTGATATAGCATGGTGGCTAGCATGCGCACCAAGCCGAGCCTAGGCTGGCTAGTGCGTGCTAGCGCACCAATGCTAGCATCGCAAGGCTAGCCGCGCTGGGCCAAGGCGCGCAGGGAGCAGCAACTCTCATCAGCAGCCCGCATCTTTGATGTGTGGCTCGTTGGCAGAGAGCACGAACAGCCCGCACAAGCTGCTAGGCTTGCTGGCTAGCAACGCTAGCAGCCCGGACGCTTGTGGTGGGCCTGCTGGCAGCCGCGCATGGCAGCCCATCTTGGGTGCCTTGGTGCCCAAATGTGGTGCCATGTGGCGCGATTTTAGTGGAGCTTAAGGGGGTGTGTTGGCCGGTTTTTGGAGAGGGAGTGGGGAGCAAGTTTGGTCCCCCCCCCCTTCCAAATGGTCCTCACCTAACCTCTCTCATGAGCTTGCCACTTGTTGATTTATTACTAGTTTGATTATTAATTTTATTTTAGCTTTAAAATAAAATGGAAAAATCAAATTCTCCCACATTGATGGGAGAGCTTTTTCACTCTCTTGTTTTCCCTATAAATACCCAAGTTGGGGTATTGGGAATATCACTTGAGTGAGAGTTGAAAAAGGCATCACCATTGTGAAAACCAATGAACTCATTTAATCACTTGGGTTTTGGTCGGACCTTGCTAACTCCAAGGTAGCGGACCTAAAAAGTTGATGTTCGTCCTTTGTGGGTGGATACCGTTGGAGGCTCGGTATTTTCAGAGCTAAATCTTTCAAGTAAGAGCCCATTAGGTCGGGTGAAGCACACTTCAAAGGTAAATTCCGATTTTATCCTTTTGTGTTTATTTGTTATGCTTTATGGTTTTATTAATTGCGAGTGGTTCTTTGGGTCGGGGTCGTTTCTGCGGTAAGTTGGACTTACCAAACCCCAACAGTGGTATCAGAGCCACGCTCGTTTATTTTTAAAATCATAATATTTTTCAAGGTGAATTTTATGGCTTAATTTTTCTGGTTTAAGTTGCTAATTAGATTAGTAGCTCGTATTATCAATTTTAACCTCGTATTTAAGCTACCTTCATCCCCGAACCCAGATTTTGACCCAAAAATAATGAATTTTGGGTGGAAAATGTCTTTTGGAAATGGTTTTTCCCTTCCAAAATGCGGATTTTAGCCAAAAAAACGACCAGAAATGCTATTTTCGAGGGTTTTTTCGTTTTAACGAAAAATTTTAAGTCTTTCTAACCTTGAAAATTAATTGCATATTTATGGTGGTTATGTAATTGGTTCAATACATATTTTATATGCAATTTTAAACCTCTTTAGGCATGATTACTTGGTAGTAATTTGTGTTTGAATGCTTGGTTTTATTTTTCACATAATTGCAAACTAATTGCATTAAGTGTGAAATTGTTGTTCTTTGAGGCTTCCAAGTATTAAAGATTCAATCTTTAATTATGTTAAGTGATTGAAAATTTATATTACTAAATTCCATGAATTTTTTGTTAAACTTTGTTGATTTAATTATTTTTTAGTTGATTGGAATCATAAAGTTTGAAACTTTGTGATAGAAATTTTTTTTATCTTCATATTGGAAGATATAATTTTTCAAGGGTTCACAAGTATTAAAGTTGGAACCTTTATTAAACTTATGTTCATTTTTCCAACTCCCTCTTACTTTGTTAAAAACTCAAGGTTAATTTAAATTAATTAAATTAATAGTGAGTAATTGCCCTATTATTTTTGTTGCACCAAGTTAAACCAATTTAATTAAAGAATGGCTCTTGGAAATTATTTTGGTTACATGCACTTTAAAAATTTTATTTAAGTTAGACTTGTTTAAATTTTTTAATTTTGCTCAAATGAATTAGTTCTAAAATTAATTTAGAATTAATAATTATGTCACGCAAAATTGGGATCAAAATCCCGAGGCTAATGGCACGCAAAACAAGGCATAAGCGCCCTTGGCTAGTCGGGCTGCTTAGCAGCCCGCATGTGGCTGCCATGCCCTGTGCGTGTAGCCAAGTCGTGGCTGGTGCGCGCGGCCGCAAGCAGCAGCACAACAACAGCACGCTGCCATGTGCGTGCGTGCGTGTGTGCTGTGTTGCGTGGTGCTTGGGGCTGCTGTGGCGCGGGTGTCGGGGCACGAGCACATGGTGCATCGCTTGGGACTTGGTGCATGCGTCGTGTAATTAGGGTTATGGGTAGACGTTGCTTGCGAAGCAATGTAGTGTAATGAATTCGTTCAACTTGGCCATCAAGGGCCACGTTATTGATGTGTGAAAGTTTGTTGATGTGGGCGGTGTAACGCTTAGCGACATCGGGCCCATTCCCACGTTCATTGAGCATCAAACGGTTGTGCGAAATGTGAGCACTCCATGTCTTAGTACTAGGCACTTAGACACTTTGGGCTACGTACTTTTTGCTTAAAAATTGTCGTTTTAATTATTTTATTAATCTAATTTGTTTTAATTATTTTAATAAATTTTGGAGGCTAGGCAAAACTTATTAAAATAATTAAAACAAATTAGATTAATAGGGCATTGGCAAAATTTATTTTGACAAATTTTGGGAATTACCAGCTTAATTAATTGGATTAATTAAGTTGGATGCGGAATTTAGTGGGAGCTTCAAATGTTAATTGCGGTTATTTACATAACCGGTTAAAACAACTTTGACTAGTTTTAATTAGGCGTGTTAATTGGATTAATCACCTAGATTAGTTACTAGTTCACGTGTGTTTTTGCATTGTTACTTGTTTATCGTTGTAAAATGCATTGGCCATTCACAAATAGTGAATGGATGAATGGAGTGTATATTCTCTCACAGGTTTTATGAAATGTCAACTAGTGGGGCCCGATTAGGATAGAAAATACGGACTGCGATCCGTGATGTATTTTTGTAAATCTAAATACGGTATGCGTACCGTTGAGTATTTTTGTACCTTAATATTTAGATTAGTCCTAATCGTAGATACTAGTAGTTGCATTTAATTATGGTCAAGTCTTGAAGATGGAGGTTCTTGGAAGACGTAGCCATGAAGTTGTAAATGAAGACCTTTTGAAGATTTGAAGATCTCAAGGGCTCATGCTAGTTGCCAAATTCATCTATATTTATGTTTTTTGATATATATATATATATATATATATATATATATATATATATATATATATATATATATATATATATATATATATATATATATATATATATATATATATATATATATATATATATATATATATATATATATATATGTTTATGTATACGAATTATATGTTAGATGCATGTTTAGGATTTCGAATGTTGTGATGATTAATTAAGTTCACTTAAATCAACCCACATAGAAACCCTACGTCCCTAAATATTGAGTAAAAACTTGCCATTCCAAAACAACACTTACCAGCCGAACGAGGGTAGTGGTGTGCTACACCAAAGTGAGGCATCACTACCTCTCCTAGGAGCGTAAGACATACCGGGTATGTAAGTTGGTTTTGGTTGTACTCAACGATATGAGTGATGGAAACCTAACATGTCGTGGCAAAGTGAATAAATTGTTGAGAGAGCATTAGATGCGACGATTTATTCAACCAAGAGTGGCTTGGAGCCATTAGCAAAGCATTGCTTACCTTAGGAGATTGAGTGTTAAGACAAGCCAAAGCATGCTTAACTTAACCACTCTTTGTTTCTTCGGATCTTGGAATCGACTTATTCTCACCAAATTAGGGGACAACTTTAAATGTGTGAATAAGACGTTTTAAATAAGTTTGATTAAAAATTCATGAATTCAATATTATTTAGATATCATGAATGGTTTTTTCATTTCAAAATTCTTTCAAATGTAGAATCATGTCTTCAACTATCGACAACAATCTTATGTTCCCAGAACTTCCCGAGAAGTTATCATTTAGCTTGAATTTGGTAAACTTCAAGGAATGGGAAGAGGAACTCCGTTTGACCCTCCGCAATTGCTACCTAGAGCATATCTTGGATACTCCCATCCCGAGTTTCTACTCAAAAGATATTATGAGCGATATGGCTCATGAGGAGTGTGATTGCAAGAGAGTCTCTCGACTCATGGCAAACTCCATTCCGGAACAGTGGAAGAAGAAATTCTCCAACTACCTTCCGGATGTACTTCTCAAGGCTCTAGAAGATGTGGTCAATTTGAGGGTAACAAAGAGCGACAAGGGCAACTATGATGGACTTGTGGAAGAAGTGACTAGGTCATTGTCTAACATGAGGATCAAGCCACCGCAAGATGGATGTCTTAGCAAAGAAAGGCAAGAAGTATGAGCTAAGGTCTATAGTGCGAGACTTAGACCCGGGATGCCACTTCAAGCCCATGTGCAAAAGATGACAAGGTTATTTAACCATCTGGAACTGATTGGTAAACCAGTGGAGGATGAGCAAGCGACCCATATGACAATGTAGCCAATCCACTTACTAAACCTTTGCCTCAAGTGAAGCACAACAAGCACGTTGAGGCAATGGGAATCAGACATTTAGGAGACTGGCTTTGATTTCCTTGTTTAGTGTTTTAGTTAAATTTTGAACATTTAATGTAAGACACTAAGAAAAATCATTTAAGTTTTGGAGTAATATAAATTTCATGCAATATTTTATTACTCCGTTTGCTATTTAATTGTGGTTTATGATTAAATAATGAGTCCATTCGATTCTTGGAATATTCAAAATAGGGTATCAAGACCAGTCTTGGTAAAAAAACACCTATTAAGTGAACGTTAAATATTATAATCGAAAATTATCCCTAATTGAGGTCATTTAAACGATGGACGATTAATGACTAATTGAGATTAGTGTGTAGTCTGGTTTATAGCACTGTTTCTTGTGCTACGAGGACATGATTGTCATAAATCATTTGCATAAGTATTGGTTTAGAACCATACTGGATCGACCTATGAGAATACTTTAAGAGATTAAAAATCTTCATAAGTATACTTCTCATTATGGCTATCGGAACCTATTTCCTTGACCATGAGTATTGTGAGTTCTCTTTTTTGAGTAATAGTCCGCTTTGATGTTGTCAAACGTCTTCCGTAATAGGGGATTATAACGGCAACACTCAGGCGACTAGGTCCTCTCAATAAGAGGAGCTACATTACAAGACTGGGAATGTACCCCTACTAAAATAGGGAAGATGTCTTTGTTGTATACAAGGCCTCTCGTAGAGCGAGACTGTAAAAATGCATGGACGTGCTCGGATGGATTTTAGAAGTCATCTGTTTATTGACAGTCGAACTCGGAATCGAGAAACACTTCTAGACGTAATAAGGATGACGAAATAATCTTACCTAATAGTTCATGAAGAGACATGAAGAGACATAGGAAAGGGGCTATACACTAAATGCTCACTTGTCCGGAAGGACAAGTGGGAGATTGAAAGGAATGGTGTCCTACGAACAAGTGTATTATTCTGATAGTGGGTTCAGAATTATTAGAAAGTTAATATATTCAGTATGGTCAAGTGATCGGAATGCATGGGTGGAGGCCGCTTCCGATCAGTATTATTAATGTATAATTAATATTATAGCTTAATCTTGACTGAACCCTTCGGGTCACACCCTAGCAAATATACAAAACGACTCGACGAATTAATTCGGAAGAAATTAATTCGTCGCCCGAGTGTTAAATATTTAGACGTCTTGAGCTTAGAGCGTCGAAACCAAGCGTCGGAAGTCGAGTAAAAATAGTAAAAGACGAGACATGAAAATAATAATAAATCAACAAGACCAAAATACCCCTAGCATCGGAATGCCCCGAGTAAACCGAGTGCTAAGGGCATTTGATATAGCATGGTGGCTAGCATGCGCACCAAGCCGAGCCAGGCTGGCTGGGGAGTGCTAGCGCACCAATGCTAGCATCACAAGGCTAGCCGCGCTGGGCCAAGGCGCGCAAGGAGCAGCAGCTCTCAGCAGCAGCCCGCATCTTTGATGCATGGCTCGGTGGCTAAGAGCACAAGCAGCCCGCACAAGCTGCTAGGCTTGCTGGTTAGCAGCGCTAGCACCCCCGCACGCTTGTGCTGGGACTGCTGGTAGCCGCGCATGGCAGCCCACCTTGGTGCCTAAGTGTGGTGCAATATGGCGTGATGAGTGGCATTTATGCCACTCTTTTATCCTTTTTCTATAAGGATTCTCCCCTCATTTGCACTTGTTTGACCCTTTTTCTAAGCATTTTTACTTAGTTTTGCTTCCTCTTTTCTTTTCTCCTTTATCTTCTCTTTTCTTAGTCTTCTCGCTTTGTTTTTATTGTTATTTCCATGCTTATGCTTTGTAGGAACCATCGGGGTTTTCAAGAGGAGGAAGCTAAGCTCAAGGGAAGCTGAAGGAAGCAAGATTCAGAAGAGGTTCGGCCGAACCCCCTAAAGGTGTGGCTGAACCAGGGTGTAGCCGAACCTTCTCAGTGGTTCGGCCGAACGTCGAGGCAGGGTCAAGAAGAAATTTGGCAATTTTGCAGGAGTGGTCGAACCACATAAGTTCGACCAGACCAGGATCAGGGAGGTTCGACCGAACCTACCCATGGTTCGGTCAAACCTACCCTGTAGTCCGGCCGAACCTACCCAGTGTTCGGTCGGACCACTCCTTTTTTTTTAGCTGGCTCTGTACGGACTATATAAGTCCCATCTTAGAACGTTTTGATGTAATTTTTGGATTAACTTAGTACTAATTCCATAGAACATTAGCCTAATCTAGAGAGAGAAAATATATTGTTATTCAAGCATCCTTCATTGTATTCAACTTTGCTCAAGTTTTAATCTTCCATCAATCAAGCAAGTATCCAAGTTTTCATCTTTCTTTAATCCTTTATTTAGTAATCTCTTCTCATTTCCTTTAGTATTATTTATTTGTTTTACTATTACTTATTCTTGTCAATCTTATTAGCTTATCTAGTTGTTATTGATTTCATTGATTTTAATCATGTTTTGTTTTGAGTTTCTTGAGTTTATTTCTAGTTTTGATATTATGTTTAATCTCCTTTCTCTAGGCTAAACTTTTAGCTAGGGGAAGGGGGTGGAAGATATGATTTGATATTGGATGAATGATGATGGTTGGATTGAACTTATGCCTTATATTTATGAAAGACATGATTTTTATTAGTTTGGGAGTATCGTTGCACTCTATTTGATGTTTTCTAGTTTAAATGCATGAAAGTGATTTGAACTAAATTAGGATCACCTCTATTTTAATGATTGCATGAGAATGAGTTATTAAAGTGGAGTTTTTATGGATTGTGCTTCTTTATTCTCTTGATTTGATTGTAACTAATAGGATGCATGAGAATGATCCTTATTAGTGTAGACCTCTTTCATTGATTTGCCTAGACTATTGCATGAAAATGAATTGTTTAGGTAGAATCTTGTGTTCTTTGGCACATGTTTCATGATAATCACCATTATTCTCCTCTTTCTAATCATATTGGACACCCCTGTATCCCTAGCGTCATTTTCTATTGATTTTAATAATCATTTTCTTGATTATTTGTAGTTTTAGTGTTCTTACTCAATAAAACCAACAAAAACAATCCCCCTTTCACTCTTGCATTAGTGATATTTGATGTTGAATTAGCGTGCTTCCTTAGTGGTTCGACCCTTTACTTGCCACTAACTAGTTTAGTGTAGGTTTAGGTATTATAAATGATTAATTTGGTTAGGGTAGTAGATTAACGACCTATATAACCCGCGATCAAATTTGGCGCGCGTTGCCGGGGAGGCGGCTTGTTTAGCGTCTATTATTGCTTTTATTAGAGTCATTTTGCTTTCTTTTCTTTTTGTATTTTGTTTTATCATCCTTGTCATTGCTAATTGTTTGCTTAGATTTGGTGAATGCTTAGGAGGTCTCAAGGAGCACCCTCACACCAAATTGACCACGAAATCAACCGAACCTTGAGACAAGTCCGTAGGCTTTATCAAGACGAGGGAAGAGGTTTTGGTGATATAGTTGATAGTGAGAGTGATACTTACTCTTCAAGATCACCACGCGGATCAATGGCGGGACAAGAGAATGATGTTTTGTTTTGTGAGTTCGGAAATCCAGAGGATTATGAGCTCACGGGAGGGATTTTGCTACCCGTCACGGAAACCAACTTCTCAATCCATCCATAATATACTTGAATGGTCCAATCGGAGCAATTTTCCGGAAGTGCAAGTGAGGACCCTATTGAATATTTGGACCGATTCCTTGAATTGTGCGCAATGATGCAAACCAATGAAGTGAGTCAAGACTACATTCGTATGCACCTTTTCTGGCAATCTCTCACCGGACGAGCAAAGAAATGGCTAAAGCAAGTAAATCCTAACACTCTCACAACATGGAGGGGGGTGGTAAAGGCGTTATTGAAGCGCTTTATCTCCGAGGAGAAGACCACCGAAATGAGAAGGAAAATTGCATCATTTGAGCAAGATGCCGATGAAAGTCTTGGTGAAGCATGGGAGAGATTCAAAGAGTTGGTACAAGCATGTCCTCACCATGAGTACAATCAAGGGTTGCTCATGCGGTTTTTCTACAACGGATTGGAGCCCATGTCAAGAGCCAATTTGGATGCGGGGGAGGGTGGTCAATTAATCAAGATCCCTCAAAATCAAGTTGAAGCCACAATAGAAGAGGTAGCAAATAATTACTCTTGGGGGGGGGGGGCAAAGAAGAAATGCTCCAAAGAGAGGTGGTATTTATGAATTGGAGAAAGTTGATCAATTACAACATCAAATTGATCAACTAACAAAAGGGCTTTCCAAGTTGAACACGAGTGTGAATGCAAGTTCAAGTGGTGGAGCAAGCTCTTCTCAAGTTAACTCTTTCTCTTGTCAAAATTGTGGAGGAACGAACCATGATACATCCTATTGTGGAGGTTTAAGTCCCGAATATGTAGCGACTTACAACACAAGGCAAGAGGGATTTAGAGGAAGTGGCGGTGGAGTAGCTTGGAGACAACCACCACACGGGTTTGTACCTCAACCTCAACAATGGAACCAACAAGCTCAAGCTTCCTATAACTCCAACCCTCAATATCAAAATCCACCTCCATCTCAACCCCAAAACCCAAGAGGAAGCTATCCAAGGAACAACCAATACAATAATCAAACCCAAGCACCTCAAAGAAATCATCAAGAACAAGCACCTCAAGCGGAGCTAACTCAAACTCAACTCCTCCAAGCCATGCATGCGCAAATGCAATCTTTTGGGCAACAAATGCAAGAGATAAGAGCTCACAACAAGATGGTTGACTCACAGCTAGCTCAATTGGCCGAGAGAACTCCTTTCAATTCACCATCCACTCTACCCGGACAACCACAACCTAACCCATCTCACAATCCAAAACCCGATACATGCAAGGCGATCACATTGAGGTCGGGAACTTCCTATGAAGGGCCAAATGAAGGGGATAGTGAGGAAAAGAAGGGAGGAGAGGAGAGTGTGAATGAAAACAAGGGAGGTGAGAAAGAAAAGGGTGATGAGATAGAAGGAGGTTCGGAGAAGAAGAAGCTTGACAATGAGAAGACAACTTCATTTCCTAGTGAGGCTAGGAATCTTGATGGACCGGTTCCTTTTCCCGGTTGTCTTGCGGAGAGGAAGTTGAATGACAAGTTCACAAAATTTCTTAGTGTCATGAAGAATTTGCATATCAACCTCCCTTTTCTTAAAGTTGTGACACAAATGCCATCTTATTCCAAGTTCCTCAAAGATATTCTCACCAACAAGAGGAAGCTCAATGATGAGCTTATCACCCTTCCACATCAAGTGAGTGCTCTTGTCCAACATAAGATGCCCAAGAAGGAAAAAGACCCGGGAAGTTTCACTTTGCCGGTGAAAATTGGGAACATGGAAGCTAGGGGCGCCTTAGCCGATCTTGGAGCAAGTGTTAGTTTAATCCCTCTATCCATTGCTCAAAAACTCAATATAGAGATGATCCCTACAAGGAAGACAATTCAATTGGCCGATCGATCGGTGAAATTACCTTGTGGAGAGCTTGAGGATGTTCCAATTTAAGTGGGACACATCTACGTGCCTTGTGACTTTGTAGTGATGGATATGGAGGAAGATGTTAACACTCCTTTGATTTTGAGACGTGAAGCTCTTAAAACTTTGGGGGCGGTCATTAATTGCAAGAACAACACCATCACTTCTACCCCTTAGTACGCGGATATAGCCAACTATCTTGCCTGTGGAGTCGTTCCCCCGGAGTACTCTTCTCAACAAAAGAAGAAGTTTTTTAAGGAAGTGAGAAGGTACTTTTGGAATGACCCAAACCTATTCAAGCAATGTGGAGATGGCCTTTTATCGGAAGTGTATTTCAGATCATGAAATTCAAGGTGTTCTTGAGCATTGCCACTCACTACCATGTGGAGGACATGGTGGTGTTGACAAAACAGTGGCAAAAATCTCTCAATCTTTATTGTGGTGGCCGACAATGCATAGAGACGCCCACCAATTCGTTGCGCAATGTGATAGATGTCAAAGGAGCGGAGGCGTTACCAAGAGGGATCAAATGCCCCAACAAAGTATTTTAGAAATTGAACCCTTTGATGTTTGGGGGGTGGGTTTTATGGGGCCTTTCGTTTCTTCTTGTGGGAATCTATATATCTTGGTAGTGATCGATTATGTGACGAAATGGATTGAAGCCATACCCTCACCTACCAGTGATCACAAGGTTGTGCTTGAGCGTCTAAAGAAGATCATTTTTCCTAGGTTTGGAGTTTCGAGGGTGCTAATTAGTGATGGAGGCTCCCATTTCGCCAAAAAACAATTTGAAGCTCTTCTCAAGAGGTATGGCGTTCATCACAAGGTTGGATTACCTTACCACCCTCAAACTCAAGGACAAGTGGAGGTCTCGAATCGTGAAATCAAAAATCTTCTTGAAAGGATGGTGAACAAATCAAGGAAAGATTGGTCTCTCAAACTTGATGACACACTATGGGCTCTTAGGATGGCGTACAAGACTCCAATCGACACGATCCCCTATAGGTTGGTCTATGGAAAGGCTTGTCACTTGCCGGTTGAGTTAGAATACAAGGCTTGGTGGGCCATCAAAGAGCTCAATATGGATTTATCGTTGGCCGGTGAGAAGAGATTGCTTAAGCTCAATGAACTTGAAGAGCTTAGAGATGATGCTTATGAGAGCTCAAGGTTATATAAGGAGAAGACCAAAAAGTGGCATGACCAACATATTCGAAACAAGAACTTTAAGGTTGGAGACAAGGTTTTGCTTTTCAAATCAAGGCTTCGTTTGTTTCCGGGTAAACTCAAATCAAAGTGGTCGGGTTCTTTTGTTATATAAAAGACTACTCCTTATGGCTCCTTTGAGTTAGATGCGGATGGTAACAAGTTTATGGTTAATGGTCATCGTTTAAAGCATTACTTTTGCAAGGAAGAATTTGGTATCATCGAATGTATAATTCTTGATCCTTTGGATCCCAAGCCTCCACTTGAAGAATTTTTCTCATGGTCAAGCTAGTGACCTCATAAAGAAGCGCTTCTCGGGAGGCAACCCGAGTCTTTAACCCTTTTTTTTCTTCCTTTCTTGATGCTTTGTTATTTTCTTATCTACAATTTTGGTTGTTCGATTTTTTAATTTTGATTGTGTTAGAATTTTTGGTATGCTTTGCCTTAGCATGATGGTATGGTGTTTAGTGTGTTTTGAAGAGGGGTGTTTGTGCATATTGTGTTGCAAAATGAGTTTTTTTTTTTGAAAAAGCCAGGTGGTTCGACCGAACTCCCTGAAGGTTTGGTCGAACCTTTTGAAAGGTTTGCCCGAACCTTCTTGAGTTCGGTTGCACCTCCTCTGGAACCTCAAGTTGAAAACTTTATGTCAGAATTGTAGAAATTAATATTCCAGAGTAGGTTCGACCGAACCTTGAAGAGGTTCGACCGAACTTTAGTTCGCCCAAACATAGCTGTGTTCGGTCGCACCTGCTCTGGAATCAAAACTTGAAAACTTTCTGCCATTTTTGTAAATTTCAAGTTAGAGAGAAGGTTCGACCGAACCTTGATCAAGTTCGGCCGAACCATTTCAAGAGTTCGATCGAACTTACCCATTGTTCGACCGAACCTTGGCGAATTTAAAAAAAAAAACGGGGGCTGCTCTTCTTTTCCCATTCATTTCATTCGGCCCTCTCTCTCTCTCTCTATTCTCCTCCTTATCACTGTAACCTCCATTGCAATCCCCTCCTACAACCTCAAATCTCCATCAAAATCACTCCAATCTTCTTTTTTTCTCACTTATTTTCCATCCTCCTCTCCATTTCTACAATCTCCACCAAAAATTCCTCACAAAAATCCCATCTTTTCATTTCCCCAATTTCTAGGGTTTGAGTGTTTGAGTGTTTTGGTGTTTTTGGGTTTCTACTTACATATAATCAATTGTGGTATGGTTTTCTTAACTTTTGCAAATTCATTTCTTCAATTTCTCATAGTTATACCATGTTTTGCATGTTTAAATTTGAATTGTGGTATTCTTGAAATTGTTAGTAATAACTTGCTTGATTCTTGTGGTTGTTTGGATTTACATGTTGCAATTGATTGGTAATTGATAGTAGAACATGTTGTTATCATGATTATGCATGTATACCTTGGTTTTATTTGATCTCAATGTCTTTGCTTAAAAATATTTATTTCATGCTAGGGTGTTCATGCTACTATTTGGTGATTGAGGAATTCATGAATTGGATGTTGTTAGAGAATTGTTGTTTTTGGTTTGATTTTGATGGTTTGGTGAATGATTATCACGTAATTAGGAGACATCATGCCAAAATTCACCTAGACTTTGTTAGGACTTATATATGAATGTCATAGGGTTTCTTGCCCATGCCTTGGTTTAAATGTGTCCATTTATGCCTTGAATTGTATTGTTGTCATCCTTTATATCTATTTCACAACTCAAGGTGTAGGGAATAATTCAAGCTTTTAAAAATCCCACTAGCTTGAACCCCACTGTGATCATACACTAAAGTACGGTGGCGTCCAAAAGGGAAGAAGATAGAGCAAAAGAGTCGCCAACAAGTTTTTTAAGGAACTTGTAAACCGTTCACGAGGTGAAGGTTACACCCCTTAACGATCCAAGAGATCGTCAACTCCATAAGGTCTAGAACCAAATAAGGGTTCGGGGATGAAGGTACAAATCCAACCTAAAAGAGATTGAACCTGCCCTAATAATAGGCCTCTACTATATTCTGCTCGTATTCATGTGCGCTTTTTAATTAACATGCAATCAATAGATTTAACCCTAAACCTGTTTAATCTATGTTGGTTGAATTTAATGCATAAATAAATCTATTATTGGCGATCACTTGAAATTATAATCATATTAACCCTAACAAGATTATTAAACATCTTATTAAGCATGATTACAAGTACCAATTCCCTTTAACATGCATAAAGGTGTGATCAAGCAATAACAATAAAAATCAAGCAACATAATAATCATAATCAATCATTAGAATAAACATGAATAATAATAATCATCATAAAAATAATAATCATCAAAATAATAATAAATTATAACAATTATAATCATAATCATGTTCATGTTAATATTAAAGCATAATAAAAATAGCAAGATCCTAGGCATGATACTAACAAGATTAATAACAAATCCTAGCATGTCACTAAGCAATAAAAATCAAATCTTTAACCCTAACATGATACTAACAATCATAAATATTAGGAAGAACATAGGAAGCATCGTAACAATCATATTTAATATTAAAATTACCCTTGACATGATACTAGGAATATCATAATAACAATATAAACATGATTTCTACATCATAATATCAATTAAAACCATTAAAGCACTTACTTTGATGCCTCGTACCTCTTTCTAATAACAAAATACACACGTTAATAACTTCAAGGAAAATAATAAACAAAACAATTAAATTAAATAATTGAAATAGAGATTTGGGACCAAACCCTCAGAAATTAAAACCTTTCACGTCTAGGGCGAAGGAAACTTCGAATATGGCTAGGTGTTTCTAGATCTTGCGAATGCGGAATTTTGTATAAGAAAACCAAGTTTTGAAGAAAGATGAATGAGAGAGAGATGAATGATTAAGAGAGAATTAAAGAATGCTAATGAATGATTGATTGGCGAATGGAAACTGATTGTAGGTGAATAACTTCGAATGATGAGAATTGGTGAATGAAAACGGAGTTTTTAATACGATATTTATAGAGAAAATCAGCCAAAAAAGATAAATTAACAAAACACAGTCTGACGCTCAGGAAACAGAGCTGGCGCCAACCCTGACTAGCTGGCGCCAGGCACCAGCACTAGCGCCAGGCGCCAAGCCTGGTGCCAGGCGCCAAGGCCTGGGGTTGGACGCCAAGCTTGATTTTAACGTGTTTTCGAAAATCCGATAAGTTTACCGTACTGGAGGATAAAATAATATAATTTCTTCGAAAATGCTATTTGATTTTGATTAAAACTCTGAAAAGTCAACAAAGTCAACTTATCAATTTTAACTGAATTAGGAATGAAAAGAACCTTCTAGAAGAATCTAGAAGACTAAAACCATTCCTAATTGCATTAGGAATGATAAATCATATTAGGCCCTCCCCTAGATCATTGGGCCGCATATAAAGCTCAAACCGGGCCCAGTTTGGTAAATTGGCTATAAGTTCCTCAATATTCATTGGAATTGGGCTTATAATATATCATTGGAAAGGTCTTTGCAAGCCCCATCCAACTACACCACTATTGGACCCATATCATGGACCAAACAAACTGGTTTGACTGTTTTCTTAAAATAAAGTTTTCAAAAATAGAGAGAAAAGAAAATAAAAACTTTCCGCAACACTAGACCTTTCCACACTTTCGTTTCATTCGATTATGATTCGACGTGAAAGGCACTCATCACCGGGTTTGGTTTTGGGGAGACACAAATGGGTGTCTACTGAAGCCCCCACTTTGACTGAGTTTGGAGAAACGCCGGTTTCGAAAACAAAAGTCAAAGTAGCAATAGGGACGGAGAATGATTCAAAACGTTCTGCGATCCTAAACCATTCTTGTAACGCCGATACCTTGCAAAACTATCATTAGTTAAACAGATAAAAGAGTTAAGAAACGCGTATCTTGCACCGTCGAGCACACGTCTCTGAAAGTAACCGATTTGCTGTCGCTTTGCTGTTGTTTTGATGACCTTCTGCAAGCTAGAGAATGCCATCCCGCTTGAAAACCGCTACGCCTGTAACTGCTTCCAAATTAGAAGATTGCTTCGCCTGAAACTATCCTCTCCGTAATGATAATTTTCCACATCCTAGGGAACATTATCGAAGATTATTTCTCTTGAAACAATCCTCATTCGTATTGACAATATTCCACATCCTAGGGAATACTATCTAAGATTATTTCGCTTGAAATAATCCTCAGTTGCTCGTGACAACTCTCCGCAAGCTAGGGAATGCTGTCTTGCTGCCTCGATGTTCACTCGTCTCTTGAACAGAGAGATTCTTTTTCCCGCTGTGATAGTCTTCGAAAAGATCACTGCTTTTTAATGTTTTCTATGCCAGTACGTCGGCGCTTTGCTGCTTGTGAACCAGTATGTCGGTGCTGTTGCTGTGATGACAATCCTCTTTTCTTTGGGAATAATTGCCAACACAACTCTTGTATGATGTATGACAATCCGATTTAGGGAAAGTTGTCAATGCTTCGTAATAATCCATCCTTGGAAATGTTGCCACGATGAAGCGACAATCCGTATCTCGGAAAATTTGACAAAATCCAATTTTTGGGAAAAGTTGCCAATGCTTCGTAACAATCTTTCATAAGAACTTTGCTACGATCGACAATCCACATCTTGGAATATAACTCTTGAAAGCAATCTATCTTGGAAATTTGCCAATGCTATGCGACAATCCTTTTGGAAAATATTGCCACTATTGACAATCCGCGTCTTGGAACATTTGCAAAAAGAGTCGACCGACAATCCACTTCGGGAAAATTTGCCACTTACTGAAATGAATGACAATCCACGTTGAGGAACTTTTGCCGATATTTATGATGAATAGAAACCTACAACAATCCTTTGGGAAATTTTGCTATAGGGAAATGGGTGTATGACAATCCACTTTCGGAAAACTTGCCAGCGATGACAATCCGAACTTGGAAAAAATTGCCAAACAAAGAAGGAGAACGACAATCCACGCTTGGAAACTTTGCCAGAGATGACAATCCAATCTTGGAAAAAATTGTCGTTGAAGAAGATGCACGACAATCCATTTTTGGAAATATTGTCAGTTGGGGATGACAATCCAATTTTTGGAAAACTTTGTCGTTTAATAAGAATGCGCGACAATCCATATTTGGAAATGTTGTCGTTTAAGTGCTTGCTTTTAAACCGTTTGTAATGAGCCAGTGTTTTAGGTGCTCAAGCTAAGTGAGGCAATTTTTTTTTGTCAGGTCAATCACTTACTACGATTGTAATCGAGCCGACTGTTTTGGGGTTTTTTGTACGTACCCGAATGGAGGGTGTGTAGGTCCCTCGGGAGACAGATCTGCAATGCAACACTCGAACGGCCTGATCACCTGCAAAACAACGGACCCCGGGGGGGCCGGAGGTCCGCCTCCGACGATCAAGTCAGTGACCGAAATAATGTATTTTAGAGAGGAAAGTAGAGAAAAGGGAGAGTAAATGTGGGGGGCATTGCCCTTGGAGAGAGAATTGGATCCCCTGAAACTGATGTAATGATCAGTATTTATAGAGCATTGGGATATGTGCCTCTTAGGTTATTTAACCCAAGTAGATTGGTTTCCCACCGTTTTACGGTTTCTAGGGTTGTGGGCTTAGAGCCCATTTTCACCCTTCTATCATCGAGTGACACGTGTCATGCTCTAATTGGCTCATTGAGAGCTGAGCTTGCGAACATGTGTCGAGGTGGAATTGGTCCACATATATAGGGGGTATTTTTACCCTTAAACATTAGCCCCTCGGAAGGGGTAATTTCTCTTTCAAGAGGAATTACTCCTTTCAAAATCAAGGCTTTATTTTCCGCTTGTTCAAAAGCTCTATGGGCGGCATATGTCTAGTTAAATAAAAGAGGGATTTGATTAACATGGAAAATCTGATACCTTAAATGGTATGATATTTTCTAAGTTAATCAATCATAATAATGATTGCCGCCTGAACTAGACAGATGACAACTTTTATTTCTTTTAGCCCCACTATGGTAGTCATATGACCTTTGAGAGACTTAGAATATTTTTGAGACGTTTGACATCCCATAAGGCAGGTGGCAAGGGAATAAACGCGTCGTCAATTGTCTATTCCTAGATCAAATACAATTTATACAACTTAAACAAACCTAATACGAGTATAAGGCAAGCATAGGGGTCGAACTACAGAGAACGGTAAACACCACCAGATGTTATCGACAATTAAGCTAGTCCGGAATAGGGGATAAATAAACTAAAGTCTAAAAATGCTAAAACAAGAAATAAAACATTAAGGCACCAAGGGAAATGGGTAGGTGAAGATGTCACTTGATCATGCAATAACACGGAAGCAAAGCAATGGTAAACTAAGCATGCATGAATACCGAAGTAAAGGATCCAATCTAGCCGCCTTCCGGGGTCAATTGGCTTCTCCTAACATAGCCTCTATGTTTCCACATTAGAACCATATACTAGGAGGTACTATTAAATAACAATCGATAGTAATGAATCTCAACTAAGTCAACTTCCGTTACTTGTTAGTAAAGACTCATCTTTGATCAACTAACAATGTGCACTTGCAAGAAAGACCAAAGAATAACAAGCATGCAAAGACTTTAATCACCATTAACATAACCCCAACATTAAAAGCATGAACAATTAGCAACTACACCATCCCCACACCCTTGGCTAGATGACTACTCACAAATCATGTTGAAAACAATATCAATCATCAAATCAATAAGCATCAACATGATTAATAAGCAAGGAAGAAAAATAAAAGAAAATAAACAAAATCAAGAACAAAGGTAAAGAGAAAGAGTAAGAAATTGCTCATTAATTGAAGATGAAGGTCTTCAAAGGATTGAACAAGCTCCTTCTTCAAAATCCAAGTTCATTAATGAAGAAAACCTCACTTTCCCTCTCTACCAATGAAGACTAACCCTAACCTAACCTAAAACTAATTACTAATTAGAGAGAAGAATAGATAGTTATTGAATATCCTTTTTTTTTCTAATTACCCACAAAATTGGGTATTTATACTAAGCTAATAAAACTAGGAAAAGAAAATAAAAATAAAAAGGAAAATAAAATAAGAAAACTAAAATAAAAATAAAGGAAAGAAGATAAGAAAAAGTTAAAAGAAAAGAAAGAAATAAAAATAAAAAGAAAAGAAAAATAATAAAAACAAATACAATTCCCACCCAAAACATATCAGCTCCCCTCTTCCTCTTCGAATTAGTTGCTTTGAACACCATTGAAGAGCCTTCACCATCACCACCGTTCATCAATAATCATCATTGAATCACCACCATCGATCATAATCAATGCTCTAAATCAATGGCTATCATCACCAATTGCATCATAATCATCGTTATTAGACCGATTGATTTTCATTAATAACCACGTGTGAGGCTCGTGGAGTGGTTCGGTCGGACCATGGGTTGGTGCGGCCGAACTACTGGGTTGGTTCGGTCGAACCATGGGTGTGTTCGACCACTCCTCTTCGATTAACGAAACCACAAAGTCTCTGACTCGAACTTCGACCGAACCACCAACGGTTTGCCCGAACCCGATTGAAATCGAATTTGCTCTGATTTGGGGCTGTTGCTGTGCGAATTGGTGATGCGGGGTGATTGTGTTGCTGTTGGTGGTTGAGAACGGTGGCACGGCTGGTGGTAATTGGGTTGGTTTTGCAGGCTGTAAATTGGTGGTTGAAGGTGGGGGTGAGCAGGGGTTGCGCGAAGGTGGATGAAGGTGGGTTGTAGCTTGGGGTGGTGAATTGGTGGCTGTGAGTGGTTGTTGTTGATGTTGCAGTTGCTGTTGGTGTGTTTTGCGGTTGTGCGTGATTAGTGGCTGCTGTTGCTGTGAGCGCGTGAATTGGTGGGTGATAGTGGTTGCTGTGGCGGTCAGGTGGTTGTTGGCTGGTGGTTGGAAGTTGGACTGGTGGTGAATGGTGTGGGGGGGTTGCAGTGGGTGAGTGAATTGGTGCTGGTGTGTGTGGTGTTTGCGGGGTTGCAGGCTGGTGATAGGTGGCTGCTGTGGTGTGTGGTGGAGGATAAGGGAGGTGGGGTGAAGTTTAAGCTGGCAGCAACAGGGCAGCAGCTTTAGAACAAATTTGCACCTCGAATCCCGGACTTTGAACTCGAACACGACTTTAAAACCCGAAACACCAAACTCGACCTACAACAAAAACACGAGGGCATTATCAAAAGACAAAATAAAAATAAAATAAATAAAATAGAGATAAATAAAATAAAATAGAAAATAAGGGACATAAAACTAAACTAATAAAAATAAAACAAAAACTATACAAGCAAACAAAGTAAAATAAAATACGAAAATAGACTAAAACTAATAAAATAGAGAAAATAAACTAAAACGCTCCAAAATTACCAAATAAACAAGAAACTTTATTAAAAAGAAAACAAGAGAAAGAAAGGGAAAATAAGATAAAATAAACACGAAATTGACTCTAAAACTACTCCCTAAGAGTGACATAAATGTCACTCATCAAATTCCCCCAAGCTAAACCTTTGCTCGTTCTCGAGCAAAGCTAAGGCAAAAGAGAACAAGATGGAATTATTAAAGGTAAAAGAAACAAAATAGAAACAAAGAGAAAGAATGTACACTAACTCACTGCCGTAGGAATCACGGATGCATTTAGCGTATGCATCAAGCCCTTTAAACCCCTATGTCGCCAAAGAGGACGAGTAAGCTCTCGTGAGGGTTTCCTAAGAGCTTACCCCACAACTCTTGACAAAAACCAAGGCAAGACAACGAAAGGAAAAGGAAAAGAAACACGAAGAGAAAAAGCAAAACACAAGCTCATATACGGACAAGAGATAAGGACAAGTACTAATGAATGCAAACCTTTCTAAATGGACAAATGTATGCACGTTCCAAGATGTCGATGGTTGATTGAAACATAAAACATGCTAAGCATAGAGAACTACTTAGGACTCACTCCACCCTAGCCCCAACCAATCGGGCCACGTTCTCTCCACTAGCTTCAAATCAACCCTTAAGCTAGCTTCTCAAGATTCCACGAAGGAACCGGAAAAAGATAAATAAATGAAAAACTTTGAGAAGGTAATCCCGACGTCTCAACTATGCATACTCTTTCCATAGGTTTGAAGTCTATCTCCCTCCACCGTTCTTTTGACCTAAACCACTAGAGCCTAAGGGTCTTTTTATTGGTTGTAACGTAAGGCTAAGGGTTAAGGCGGGGTAAAAATTTAAAATTTGGTGATAATTCCTAAGTGAAGCAAAAAGTGCGGCCGACACTCAAAAATAACTCAAGAATTCACTAAATATCAAGCAAAAATACCACTAATGCCATTCCCCCAAGCTTATTCAACACAAACACACAATATTCCCCCCCAAGCTTGAACAAAGCATTGTCCTCAATGCTTAAACTAAGGAAGAAAATGAAACCATCTAAAATATTTTTGTTGTTTTTGTTTCTTTTCCAATTTTTTCTCTCTTTTTTTTTTTTTTTTTTTTTTTTTTAACTTTATTCATTGTCCTTGCCTTTTTTAATTTTGGACGGCTTTTTCTTGAAACTTCACTTGATTTTCATAAATTTGCATATTTCTTTACAAGCTCAACTCTAACCAAATCTTAAAGTGCTTCTTGTTTATAATCAACAACTCAAAACTTAAACCTCACATGTCAATGCTTCACTAACTAAAAGGTTGGTAAACATAGGCCATTAGGTTTGTAATGTGGTTTAAACAAGAGCGGGAAACATAAGGCTCAAATTGGTTAGCAAGTAGGTTTATGCAAAATAGAAAATCAAATTTGTAACAAAACAAAAAGAAGATAAAGAAAAAAAAAATGAGAAAAAAGTGCCCTTTTCCTCCCCTAGAGTGCTTCGGTCACGATCTTGGGAGCTATAAGTCAAAACAAGGATCAAGACATGCATAGCTAAGGATCCAAATGCGTCACACAACAAAGTGATGAAGGCTAGAACAATTTTACCTCACACGGGATTATAACTAAGCAAATACCAACTAAGTGTGCCAAATCCACTATAGAGAGCAACACCATCTTACCACGTACCCGTGAACTAGGGCTTCATGGATTCCTATAAGTTCTTAACCCGGCTACCTTAGCATGTAATATCCTAGAGTCAACCAATGACACTCTCAAATCGTGCACACATTAACCACTTAGGAAGAAAGGCATTCAAGAGTAAACAAATCCAAAAGATATAATGTCCAATTAAGAACAAACAAAACACAATTTTGCTAAACTTGCCTTGAAGTAAACAAAAATCTTTTTGGATTGTCTAAAAGCATGAAAAATATGGAAATGCATATACTCACGTGCATGGCATATATGAATCAACATCCCACCAAACATGATAGAATACCCTCCCCCAAGCTTGAATGAAACCAAGCTTTCAAATCATAAACAATGAAACCAAGGAGGGGAATACAAGGAAAAATTAATCCAACATTACCAACACATGATCTTCAAGTCACAATAAGTAAGAGAGAGAGGGAAAAGAAGGATATTACCGGATATGGGATAAATGCAAAATCACACAAAAAACCCGTAATAACCTCATATGAGCCATAATCTCTACAAATAAGGCTTGAATTCCACATGATAGGTAAGTTGAGGCACATTTCCTTGATTCTTGATCATCACCAATGCGCAAGAGTATATCAAGTTGTGTACCTAGCAAGGAACACAAACACGTCCATGTGAGAAAATCTAATCTAAAAACAAAAGAAAATGAAAGCAATAAAACACGGGTTACTCCCCGCAAAGGCTTGTTTAACGTCCAAGCGAGACCGCTCTAGGAAATAAAAATTCAACGCACGCAAGAGCTTGTCAAATGCACTACTACACATTTCATGGGGGTGTAAATAGGCAAATGACGGAATAAGAACATGCAACAAAATCATTGCACGCAAGTGAAAAGGGAGATGCCAAAAGAAATAAGAAGAAGGATCGAAAGGAAACTCAAGAAAGTAAGAAGTAGAAGAAGGAAAAGAATAGTGGAAAAAAAAGGAAAAAGGCAAATCCTCATCACATATTTTCTTGTTGACAAAATTCCTCTCTTCCTCAATGATGATGGAATGAGAGACATGAAAATCATCCATAGAGGGCGGCTTCCCAATAGGTTGTTTGAGATATGAAGGGAGAGAAGTAGGGTAAGGAAGGATGTGGTCGAACCTTAGAGAAAAAGGGGTATGAGAAACGGGAAAAGGGGTAGCTACTCCCTCACCACAAGGTCTCACATCGCCAATGAGAGCATGAAAATCAATCATAGCATCCTCAAATGAAGGGCACTCACGATCTACACCTCCCTCAAGCTCAAAAACTCCAAGGGAGTCAACCTTATCCTCCTTTTCACCACAATAGACAACCTTTCCTTCAACTATCTCAAAACCCAAGGTCCCAAAATCGTGCATGAAGGGAGGTATATTCATCTCAAACTCATCTAAGTCCCAAGAAGCATTCTCGATGAAATCATCCAATAATCTATAAGTCCTCATATGACTCTCGAAAAATATGTGGGACATTACCTCAAAAGAGTCTATATATTCATAGATTGAAGGGTCACAAACATACACTTGAGACTCATCAAGATGGGAAGAAGGATTAGGATTTTCAAAATCAACACTCTTTTCATTTTCAACTCCTTCACCATCACTCGAATGCTCTCTAATGGGATCCTCACTCATATGGGGAAGAGAAGAAGAAGGAAGGGCATTTTCTTGAGAGTTGGATAGTTGGAGAATTTGGCTCTCAAGCATCTTCATTCTAGCTTCCGTCTCCCTATTCTCAACTTCCCTCATCTCGTTATACTTCTCCATCATCTCCATTATCCTCATTATCTTCTCTTCCTTCAAACTTTCCATAGAATTACCCTCATAAAAGGACTTATTAGAAGCATAAGGGAAATCATTTGAAGCCATGTAAGAACAAGAAGATGAGGAGGGAGGATCATTCACATTATAAACATGAGCATCATCATATTGGGGAGAGGGGGCATAATCAAGCAAATAAGATTCATTATCAACAATACGAGAAAAAGAGTTGAAATCACTTGTACTAGGTTCACAAATAGGATCACAAGACAAATCATGGGGATGCATGCCACTAATAAAACTATTATCACATTAAGAATCAAAATTAGCAACACTACATGCCCTATTGCGTACTTCCTTAGCAAACCCTATAAAAAAGCTCCAAGCACTATGAACCGATAATGCTTGAAATTCGCCATTAAACCTACTTTCAACTTCATATCTCGTTTGTTCATTCATGCCATAGTAACAAATCTCACAAGCTTCACAAGGATTACAACCATTATAGTTCAAAAACCCCACAAGTCTATGGAAGTAGACATAAAAAGGCTCATCATCATATTGAGGAAAAGAAAAATGTGCCATTTTTCAAAAACAAAACAAAGAGAACAAAAACAAATCAAAAGAAATATATACAATGCCAATTTGACAAGGGAATAAACGCGTCGTCAGTTGTCTATCCCTAGATCAAATACAATTTATACAACCTAAACAAACCTAATACGAGTATAAGGCAAGCATAGGGGTCGAACCACAGAGAACGGTAAACACCACCAGATGTTATCGACAATTAAGCTAGTCCGGAATAGGGGATAAATAAACTAAAGTCTAAAAATGCTAAAACAAGAAATAAAACATTAAGGCACCAAGGGAAATGGGTAGGTGAAGATGTCAATTGATCATGCAATAACACGGAAGCAAAGCAATGGTAAACTAAGCATGCATGAATATCGAAGTAAAGGGTCCAATCTAGCCGCCTTCCGGGGTCAATTGGCTTCTCCTAACATAGCCCCTATGTTTCCACATTAGAACCATATACTAGGAGGTACTATTAAATAACAATCGATAGTAATGAATCTCAACTAAGTCAACTTCCGTTACTTGTTAGTAAAGACTCATCTTTGATCAACTAACAATGTGCACTTGCAAGAAAGACCAAAGAATATCAAGCATGCAAAGACTTTAATCACCATTAACATAACCCCAACATTAAAAGCATGAACAATTAGCAACTACACCATCCCCACACCCTTGGCTAGATGACTACTCACAAATCATGTTGAAAACAATATCAATCATCAAATCAATAAGCATCAACATGATTAATAAGCAAGGAAGAAAAATAAAAGCAAATAAACAAAATCAAGAACAAAGGTAAAGAGAAAGAGTAAGAAATTGCTCATTAATTGAAGATGAAGGTCTATAAAGGATTGAACAAGCTCCTTCTTCAAAATCCAAGTTCATTAATGAAGAAAACCTCACTTTCCCTCTCTACTAATGAAGACTAACCCTAACCTAACCTAAAACTAATTACTAATTAGAGAGAAGAATAGATAGTTATTGAATGTCCTTTTCTTCTAATTTCCCCAAAAATTGGGTATTTATACTAAGCTAATAAAACTAGGAAAAGAAAATAAAAATAAAAAGGAAAATAAAATAAGAAAACTAAAATAAAAATAAAGGAAAGAAAATAAGAAAAAGTTAAAAGAAAAGAAAGAAATAAAAATAAAAAGAAAAGAAAAATAATAAAAACAAATACAATTCCCACCCAAAACATATCAGCTCCCCTCTTCCTCTTCGAATTAGTTGCTTTGAACACCATTGAAGAGCCTTCACCATCACCACCGTTCATCAATAATCATCATTGAATCACCACCATCGATCATAATCAATGCTCTAAATCAATGGCTATCATCACCAATTGCATCATAATCATCGTTATTAGACCGATTGATCTTCATTAATAACCACGTGTGAGGCTCGTGGAGTGGTTCGGTCGGACCATGGGTTGGTGCGGCCGAACTACTGGGTTGGTTCGGTCGAACCATGGGTGTGTTCGACCACTCCTCTTCGATTAACGAAACCACAAAGTCTCTGACTCAAACTTCGACCGAACCACGAACGGTTTGCCCGAACCCGTTTGAAATCGAATTTGCTCTGATTTGGGGCTGTTGCTGTGCGAATTGGTGATGCGGGGTGATTGTGTTGCTGTTGGTGGTTGAGAACGGTGGCGCGGCTGGTGGTAATTGGGTTGGTTTTGCAGGCTGTAAATTGGTGGTTGAAGGTGGGGGTGAGCAGGGGTTGCGCGAAGGTGGATGAAGGTGGGTTGTAGCTTGGGGTGGTGAATTGGTGGCTGTGAGTGGTTATTGTTGATGTTGCAGTTGCTGTTGGTGTGTGTTGCGATTGTGCGTGATTAGTGGCTGCTGTTGTTGTGAACGCGTGAATTGGTGGGTGATAGTGGTTGCTGTGGCGGTCAGGTGGTTGTTGGCTGGTGGTTGGAAGTTGGACTGGTGGTGAGTGGTGTGGGGGGGTTGCAGTGGGTGAGTGAATTGGTGCTGGTGTGTGTGGTGTTTGCGGGGTTGCAGGATGGTGATAGGTGGCTGCTGTGGTGTGTGGTGGAGGATAAGGGAGGTGGGGTGAAGTTTAAGCTGGCAGCAACAGGGCAACAGCTTTAGAACAAATTTGCACCTCGAATCCCGGACTTTGAACTCGAACACGACTTTAAAACCCGAAACACCAAACTCGACCTACAACCGGTTTTGAGGTTGAGCAAAGCATCTGCTAATTTTGATGCATACAGCAACCCCCCAGCCGGCTTGATTGATAAATAAAACAGCCCTGCGACCGGCCTTAACTTGAGAGCAAAGTAGCCTTGCAGCCGGACTTAATTGAAGAACAAAGAAACCCCTTCAATCGGCTAAATTGACGAGCAATGGTGCCCCATGCTGCCTGCATTGGAGTTGGCTTGGGCTGTGGTTGAGGGACGCTTGTATGCTAACACACGAAGGAAGCTTGGCCGCTTGTATGTTAACACAAGAAGGAAGCTTAAACTTGCTCTTACCTTTATATTTATAAAAGTATTATAATATAGGTATTATAAATATAAAATTGTGTTTTAGTGGGCTTGCTGTTTGCTCTGGAAATGCAAACTCATGTCTTACACCCATCAATGCCGCCTAAATTATTCTCTTGAGTCAACTCAAGAGTAGAGTATGGAGTTTAACAAAATAAAACTTGATGGCTGTCAAAAATTTGGGAATGTTGAAATGCATGAGTACACTTGCCGCATGCATATAACCCACTAATTACAAGAGTTTTCTCTTGAAAATCAATTGTATAATATTATGTATATAATAACACAATTGGTGTGATGTTGATAGTATCAAACTATCAATCAAAGATAGCATGAAGGCCGGCTGTATGATCCGGCTGGGTGGCCTGAGCATGCGGCCGGATCATTAGATGAGTCGGATTAAAGTAGTAGAGTTGGCCAATTTAGTCGTCTCTCTCCTAATAAAATTTAGATTAAACGACATTGCCATTTAACCTTCAAAAATACATGACTTAGTCTGACAGGCCTTTTTGGTCGCCTGACCCTCGATATTCAACCTCACGACGCCTGATGTACTTGACATCCGGCCTCATGATGCCTGCTGCCTCCTAGAGGAGGCTCCCCTCTGGAGTCGGTGATCCACTACCGTTGTGCCATTACAGATGTGTCTCCCCACAGATGGCGCCAAATGTTTTGGGGTTTTTTGTACGTACCCGAATGGAGGGTGTGTACGTCCCTCGAGAGACAGATCTACAATGCAACACTCAAACGGCCCGATCACCTGTAAAATAACAGACCTCGGGGGGGCCGGAGGTCCGCCTCCGACGATCAAGTCAGTGACCGAAATAATGTATTTTAGAGAGAGAAAGTAGAGAAAAGAGAGAGTAAATGTGGAGGGCATTGCCCTTGGAGAGAGAATTGGATCCCCTGAAACTGATTTAATGATCAGTATTTATAGAGCATTGGGATATGTGCCTCTTAGGTTATTTAACCTAAGTAGATTGGTTTCCCACCGTTTTACGGTTTCTAGGGTTGTGGGCTTAGAGCCCATTTTCACCCTTCTATCATCGAGTGACACGTGTCATGCTCTAATTGGCTCATTGAGCGCTGAGCTTGCGGACACGTGTCGAGGTGACATTGGTCCACATATATAGGGGGTATTTTTACCCCCAAACACCGACTACTAATCATGTCAAATTGCTTATAGGGGCTAACTGGCGTACCAAGGAACCCGAAATTGCTATATCAAGTCGAAATCACCTTTCTGAGAGGCTTCGAGCTCTATCGTTGCTGAAATATCTCTGGCGCCAAGAATTGGAGTAGGGTCTTCCCTGTTCTGCTGCACCTGTATTTATTTTTGACTATAGAACTTTGCCAATTTCTTTAATTATCTTAGGGTTGACCTAAGGCTTAATGTTGCTTGACTCATCGACTTGACACGACTCAAGGTATAAACTTGACTCGATATGTTTGACTGACTCGAGGTTGACTCGACTCGAAGTGTAATGACACATGTGTTAGACTCAAATCAAAGTGATATGGCACGACATGACTCAATGTGTACATGACTCGAAAAATGCAAAAAAGCAAAAATTTTCCGTCAATTTTGTGGAGGGTACCAACTTTCTCCCGAAAAAGAAAGACGTGAAAAAGAAAATCAAAAGTTTGAAGATGCATGTTGAATGAGCTTAGTCAAATGTTGTTTGATACTATCTCTCAAGGTTCAAGGATTAATTCATCCTAGGCTATCTCAACTGTTGACTCCATGATGAAAGTATTTGGGTAACTTAGGCACGGAGGCAAAGCACTTCATACTTCGTGATGCAATGACCATTATGGTTGATGAGTGATGTTGATATGACAAGGCATGCTTCAGCGTTGTGTTAAGATTCCATGACAAAGGGTTCCTAAGGCAAGGTATATTTGGTCATGTATCTGTGCAGTGTGTGAAAGTGACACTAAAGTTAGGCCGCAAGAGCTAAGTGTGTGGAAAAATATATTGAAAAGAGTCAAATGGTGATGACTCTTAGGCTAGGTAAGCTATTAATGTAGGGATCAAGCCCCCAAGTCTAGCTCTAAATGAATAGGGATGAGCATTGGAGATCCCTTGATATGATCATGGTGTAAGTATGTGAATGTGAATATGAATGCATGTTTATTACGGCCGCACCTCGATGTGAGGTTGCCTACGTATCCGTTAGGAATCAGGCCGAACGTATCTCTAGCCGAACCTCGCACAAGTGTGTATACCTCAAAAAGGTCTTTTTAAGGGTTGTAACGTGGTTAGGCTAAAGGTTATAGAAGAAGAGGATAAAGGCTCAAGACCCTCGATAAGCCCCCAAGGTGTGCAACCTTGCTTTTGAATCTTTATATTTTTATGCTTGAGGTTTTCTACTCTTTTTTTTTAGCTCACTTTTATCTTTTGCTTTAGCATCTATTTTATTTTAATAAGTGTGGGCAATCCCGATCATGCGGTCTATCACTCACTTGGCATTCATGTTTCTCAGGCACGGTACCGAGCACTCGATAAGAGACGCAATCTGAGACGTGTTCTTATCAAAGACATTTTCATGTCAAAGACATTGGAACACTTGCCCTTTTGTACACTTTATTTATTTTTTTGCTATTTTTGCTATTTTAATCTTTTGAATTTGCTCAAGCTTTCTTTAGAATTGCAAAAGTTGCACACCATCCCATCCCAAGGATAGATAGATGTAGGTTGAAAAAAGAAAGGTCTATCGTTAGACGAGGCTCAAAGTAGTTTATGAAGAAAGGATTTGTAAATTAGAAAGGCGAAAGGAGATATGATGTGGCTACAAGGGGTGCCTCAAATCATTGGTATACCTTGTGCTTAATTCGACATGGATTTTTTTTTCTTTTTTTATTAATTTTTTTTATTATATTTGATGCAATATAATGAAATGATCATATATGAGGAAATAAATGCTCATTTTTATTAAAAGAAAAGGAAAAAAAACTACAAAATTAATCTAAAGGAAAAGAAAAGGTGCCTATGTTAGACTTATTGAGGAAAGGAAAAAATGAAAAAGAAATAGAAAAAGAGAGGTCATGAAATCTTGTCATTGAAGCTCGCCTCTTCTTTTGTGTTGTTCGCGTCATCATCACCCAGTCTTCTCGCTGGCTAGAGGCAATGGGATCTTGTTTGCCTCTATGAGATCTTGAATGAGATTTTGAAACCTGTAGCATTCATCAATGGTATGACCGTTTCCTCGATGGTACTTGCAATAGGAGTTTGGATTCCATCTCGAAGATCAATTTTCTGGTGTTGGATCCTCGGTAGGGCTAATAGGTTTGATTAATCCTCGATCATAGAGACGATCGAAAGCAGCATCGTAGGTCATTCCAATGGGTGTGAACTCTCGCCTGGGTTTCCTTTTAGATCCTTGATTATCTATGGCTAAGACACCATTATGGTTAAAGGTACTAACATTATTACTAGAGTGGGCGTTTTCGGAAGAAGAAGGATTGTCGTTCTTCTTTTCTTTCCAGCCACCGTGGTTACTATTGTTAGTAGCTTTTTGCTTTGCGAGGTCGTCTTCGATTTCAATTCCGATGTCATAAACGGCCTTGAAAGTATTCAAGTTGTGTTGATATTTTAAGTGCTTTGAATACTTTTCTTGGAGATTCTTGATAAACATCCTCACAGACTCCTTTTCGGTGGGGACCTCAATCATCTTGGCGGAAGTTTCCCTCCATTTATTAAAGAAAGAAGTAAAGCCTTCATTCTCTTTTTGTCTTAGCATCTCAAGTTGTCTATGGTCGGTTTCAACTTGGATATTGCACTTGTACCTATCAACGAAAGCGTTCACTATCGATTCCCAGGTAGAGGTTTTCTCCTTGTCAAGGGAGAAGAACCATTGTTGGCAAACGGTTTCAAGAGATAGTGGGAACAGAGAGGGGAAAACCTTCTTATCGATACCCTTAATGCTCATTATAGTTTCAAAAGCTCTTAGATGGAAGTAAGGGTAATCTGTTGCCTTGAATTTAGGGATGTCAGTGGCGTTGAACTTATGCGGAAGAAGTTCCTTGTCCAGCGAGACCCCTTGTGAACTCATGCCCTGAAATTTATAGTCACTAAATAGCTTTCTTAGACTCTCTTGCATGAGATCCATCTGTTGTTGCTTCACGGGATCATCGACCTTAAGTGTGAGGAGCTTCAGTGTTTCAGTCATGGTAACCAATTGGTTCCTAAGCTCATTGACTTCTTCTTGAGTTGCCATTATCTTTTTAGCCTTCCTCTTTTGCCGAATCGGTTTATCAAAAAGTAAGACTTGAACAAAGGTGTTGTCCTTGATTAATCGCCCTTCTCTCCTTGACCAAGTACTGTGGAAAAGGAATTTGAGGATATTCATTGTTAATTATTTGACTCAAACTTTATTCAACATGCGACGGATGGAGGAAGTGAAGAGAGATGGTATAGAATGTGAAGAAAAGTGATGTAGATGGAGGGATATGAAGGATTAGGAGTAGAATGTGCCCCAACTCAAATGACGGAAAGACCGACTCATGCATGGACCTACGACATGGTCATGGTGACATATACTCAAAATGTGTGCTAAGATTAGTGAGTGTATGTGACATGTTAAGACTCGTGTCATGACCATGTGGCTAGACTATGTGACTAAGACTCGATTAATGACTCGACAAGGTGTTATTGACAACGAAAATTAACCGAATCAATTAGCAAACAGGTTGATTAGACCCTAGGTGATGACTCGACCAATAATCCGAACTGTCGGCCAAGCGACAGGACTGGCGTCACACTGTGGAGCTTGGCGCCGTCAGGCGCTACACTCCATAGTGTGGCGCTACAGCTCAGACCTTGGCGCCAATAGTGGAGCTTCGGTCTGGGACTGTTTTCGGTGTTATTAATCAACTGGGGTATGCCTAAAGTCGTACTAGGTCAATTCGGATTAAAAAAAAATAGACTTTATTGACTCAAATTAATTAATTAATTAATTAGGCAAAGTTCTTTAAGTCATTAATTTATTTAATCTCAACACAAGTCAAAAAACGGTCAAGAGAAACATAGAATATATATGCACAACAAATAATGCACAATTAGTCAAGTAGGCACAATATGATGCAATGCGTTCGCAACCTAACCATGGCTCTAGTTCTCTAAAGTTCGGGATATGGTTTAGTCAAAGAAGGTCCATGGTTAATTGTCCGGATGCACCGCGCGGAAGCCTAAACCTGTTTATCTATGTTGGTTGAATTTAATGCACAAATAAATATATTATTGGCGATCACTTGAATTATAATCACAATTAACCCTAAACAAGATTATTAATTATCTTATTAAGCATGATTACAAGTACCAATTCCCTTTAACATGCATAAAGGTGTGATCAAGCAATAACAATAAAAATCAAGCAACATAATAATCATAATCAATCATTAGAATAAACATGAATAATAATAATCATCATAAAAATAATAATCATCAATATAATAATAAATTATAACAATTATAATCATAATCATGTTCATGTTAATATTAAATCATAATAAAAATAGCAAGATCCTAGGCATGATACTAACAAGATTAATAACAAATCCTAGCATGTCACTAAGCAATAAAAATCAAATCTTTAACCCTAACATGATACTAACAATCATAAATATTAGGAAGAACATAGGAAACATCGTAACAATCATATTTAATATTAAAATTACCCTAGACATGATACTAGGAATATCATAATAACAATATAAACATGATTTCTACATCATAATATCAATTAAAACCATTAAAGCACTTACTTTGATGCCTCGTACCTCTTTCTAATAACAAAATACACATGTTAGTAACTTCAAGGAAAATAATAAACAAAACAATTAAATTAAATAATTGAAATAGAGATTTGGGACCAAACCCTCAGAAATTAAAACCTTTCATGTCTAGGGCGAAGGAAACTTCGAATATGGCTAGGTGTTTCTAGATCTTGCGAATGCGGAATTTTGTATAAGAAAACCAAGTTTTGAAGAAAGATGAATGAGAGAGAGATGAATGATTAAGAGAGAATTAAGAATGCTAATGAATGATTGATTGACGAATGGAAACTGATTGTAGGTGAATAACTTCGAATGAAGAGAATTGGTGAATGAAAACGGAGTTTTTAATACGATATTTATAGAGAAAATCAGCCAAAAAAGATAAATTAACAAAACAGAGTCTGACGCTCAAGAAATAGAGCTGGCGCCAACCCTGGCTAGCTGGCGCCAGGCGCCAAGCCTGGTTCCAGGCGCCAAGGCCTGGGGTTGGACGCCAAGCTTGATTTTAACGCGTTTTCGAAAATCCGATAAGTTTACCGTACTGGAGGATAAAATAATATAATTTCTTCGAAAATGCTATTTGATTTTGATTAAAACTCTGAAAAGTCAACAAAGTCAACTTATCAATGCTAACTGAATTAGGAATGAAAAGAACCTTCTAGAAGAATCTAGAAGACTAAAACCATTCCTAATTGCATTAGGAATGATAAATCATATTAGGCCCTCCCCTAGATCAATGGACCGCATATAAAGCTCAAACTGGGCCCAGTTTGGTAAATTGGCCATAACTTCCTCAATATTCATCGGAATTGGGCTTATAATATATCATTGGAAAGGTCTTTGCAAGCCCCATCCAACTACATCACTATTTGACCCATATCATGGACCAACCAAACTGGATTGACTGTTTTCTTAAAATAAAGTTTTCAAAAATAGAGAGAAAAGAAAATAAAAACTTTCCGCAACACTAGACCTTTCCTTACTTTCGTTTCATTTGATTATGATGGGTGTCTACACAAGGCAACTACTTTCACGCATACACTTTTACCGTGGCTAGCTTCTTATGACATCTCTTATCAAATTTTCCTAATAATAACTCTTGGTAATTTTGTAGAATCATGGTTTTCGGCAAGAGCAAGTCAAATAGGAAGAGAGTCGGTGAATCTTCTTCATCGAGTTTCCCGCCTCCTCCCGGCATAAATGATCATAGCATAATTGCTCCGAATGAGCACTTTTGGGACGTCTACAAAGCCCTCATCAATCGTCCCATCCGTTCAACAAGGTTCTTTTGTCATATAACGTTGCAAAAGCTCGGTATCTTGGATGAGGTAGTCCGGTTAGCACAAAATTTTAGATGGGGTGATTTCATCTACCTTCACGCTCACACCTATGAGCAAGTGACTTTGGAATTCCTTGCCTCTCTCTGCAAGGAAGTCATAGAGCCGGAGTTTAATGATGAGGAGCCTCAACTTGTGATACATTTTCGCATGTTCAATGAGGATCACTCCCTCACCGAGAGTGATCTAAACGAGATTTTCCATTGGCATGCGACCGGACTAGATCATCCTTGCGAGATGACTTCCACTCATCGCATCCCCTACAACGAGCAAGAATGGTGGAGGAACATATCCACTAGGGATAGTTTTCGAACTAACACATCTAAGGTCAACGACATCATCCACATAGCCTTGAGATATTTTTCTCGGCTCCTCCAATATGTCGTGTTCTTCAAAGAAAACCTCGACTCAATGGTTAAGGATGGGGTAGCTTGTCTATTTTTGGCCGACAACCCTCAGCGCCTCAAGTTCCAATGCTCTTCCACCTTTATCCAAAGGCTTTTGGATACTCGGGACAACCGTCTTGGTGACGACATTTTTATGGAGGGCATGATCACTATCATTGCCCTTTCCTTGAAAGATGGAGCTTACAAGGAGCAAATAGAAATGCTCCCCTTTGTGCACCGAACCCGAGAGGAAGTTACCGACGAGTTCCCTCCCTATTCTCTCTCCCTTAGTGCTCTCCGTCACAACCGCTTCATCAGCTACTGCACAAGCAAGCGTAAATTCATCCTCTTAGTGGACAAAGAGGTTGAATGTCCTTTCAGACCCATCCCTCACTACGGTGGACCACTCCTCTCCTCTCAAATGGAAGATCCCCCGGCAACACATCCCCGATGAATTAAGAAGAACAAGAGCCCGGGGTGCAGTTCCTCATCCTCCACCGGTCCACCGCCAGGAGTAAATCGTTCCCCCCCTTAGCGGGGGAGGTGAGGCATCTTCCTCTTCCTCCTTTCCTCCTTTTGATATGAATGCCCTCCGTAGTACCCTCGAGGATATCCGTCGGGATAACCAAGCTTCCATTGAACAATGGGGGTACTACGGGAGGATAAATTATGATAACCTTGTACAAGAGGGCATCCAAGCGCCCTATGTTAACTACCCCTACCACCCCCCTCCAAAGGGGCCGGTTCCACATTGGGGCCCCTATGACCCCAACAACCCTACCCCCAATGTCTACCTATATTGGGAAGGTCCCATCGACCCTTCCCAACGCATTGGCACCCCACCTTATGATCCTTATCGCCCGGGTGGGTGTGATCCGGCTCGCACATCCACCCCAAACCCTTTTGATGGTGGTTGGGGTGACCAGGGGTGGCCCTATGAGCATTTTTACCAACCCTTCCACCCATTTATGGACACTCCCGGGTTCGATTTTGAGAACCCCCCCTCAACCTAGAGGACAAGGAGAAAGGACCCCATGATGAGGGTTCCCTTCCTTCCCCTCGGAACTTCTAAGTTTTAACTTTTGCTAAGGACGTGCAAAAGACTAGTGTGGGGGAGGATGTTCCTTTTGGGTTGGTTGAAGTGTACATAGGAGGGGAGGGTAATGCGGTAGGGTAGTGGCTTGTACATGAGGAGGACTATTGAGGATTGTGGCCTTGTTGTAGTTGATGATGTTGTGATGATGTTGATGATGTTGTGATGGTGATGTGATGATGTGATGATGATGATGATGATGTGATGGTGATGGTGATGATGGTGATGTTTTGATAATGTTTTCATGATGATTTTTGCTGATTTCTCATGATTCTTGAGCTTTGTGTAGGCGAAGATGCTCCCAAGAAAAAAAATCCAAAATTCCCGACAATCCAAATTCCCTTAATCCAAACTTTGTAGATAACTTTTTATTTATTTTTCTTTTTATCTATAATTTTAGTCTTTTTCTTTGGTTTCTAACCTTTTTTTTTTTCTTTTTCTTGTTTTGTCATAGTTTCTTTTGTTTTGGCTCACCTTTCTTAAAGCTTGAAAGCGGAAACGAAGGAAGTTAAGGAGCAACACAAGCTCCCTTGGTGAGATTGTATGAATTATCTTGTCTTTCATTTCAAGCGGCATTTGGTGAGACTTTTCCTCTCTTTTATTTGCTCTTTCTTTAGGTGTTTAGCTTAGGTTTAGCTTAGGAAGAAGTTGAATGGTTCGAGGATGTTTGCTTTTGGTTCTATGGAACCTGGGATCGTTGATGTTGTTATCGAACGATCACTTGTATGACGATTGGGATTTAATTGAATTATATGCCTCGTATGTGAACCTTTTTGATTTCTTCCTCTTTCTTTTTTTTTGTTTTCCCCTTTTGTGTTACAAGCATAATTATGACAATTTGAAATGATTTTTGATGTGTAATTTTCTCACCCTCTTGGATTGGTTTGCCTCGATGTGTCTTTGAATGCTTATCTTCCTAGTTGATGAGGGTTTGCACGGTTTGAGAATGCTTTGGGTTGAGTTAGACACATTGTAAGCTAAGGTAGCCCGGTTTAGAACTTTTGAGGATGTTTGAACCCCTAGTTCACAGGAAAGTGGTAAGATGGTGTTGCTCTCTATGGTGGATAGGATTCCCTTGGTTAGTATTTGTTGTATTTCTTATCCCGTGTGAGCGTCATTTGTTCTAGCCTTCATCATTCTTGTGAGTGGAATTTAGGATCCTTAACTATGCATGTCTTAATCTTTGTGTTGGCGTCTAGCTCCAAAGATCGTGACCATATAACTCTAGAGGAGGAAGAGGGCATTTCTTCTCATTTTTCTTTGTTTTCTTTGTGCTTTGTTACAAATTTGGTTTTTATTTTTACATTCACTCTCTTGCTAACCAATTTAAGCCTTATTTCCCCTTTCTTGACTTAGCCATATTACAAACCTATCGGCCAATGTTCTACCAACCCTTGTAGTTAGTGAACCATTGGCTTGTGAGGTTCGAGTTTGATAATGTTGAATTGAGCAAGAAAGTTGTGTAATATGGTTCAAATAAGGTTTTGAAAGATTATTCATGAAAAGAGTACGCAAAAAGGTTTAGCAAGAAAGTTGAAACTCATGAAAACCAAGCAAAAAAACAAAAAAAAAAAAAAGAGAAAAAAAAATGTGAAAAAGATCGAAGAAATGTGGTGTGGTTTGTTTTGAAAGGTTATAAGTTTGAGAATAGGTTCAATTCTTAGGATGTTCTTGAGAGATGGCCACTCTTACGCTTCACTTAGGAATTGCCACCAAAATTTTTAAATTGTTTCGCAACCATAATCCCTAGCCATGACATTACAACCCTACTTAAGACCCTTGGATTCTAGAGGGGCGTGGTCAAAGAACGGTGGAGGGAGATAGATTTCAACCCTATGGAGAGAGTATGAATAGTTGAGATGTCGGGATGACCCTATGATTCCACATAAAATTTTCTTTTTCCGGTTCCCTCGAGGAACCATGAGGAGCTAGCTAGGGGATGAATTGAAGCTAGTGGAGAGAACGCGGACCGTCTTGGTTGGGACCAGGGCGAAGAATGAAGTCATTAGTTCTATACGCTTAGCTTAGGTTTGTCTTTTTCAACCTTGAGCATTTTGGAACGTGTTTTCCCTCTTTGAATTGAGAAAGATAAGTATTCTTTGGTACATTTATTTGCAAATGAGTCCAAATTGAGCATTTCATTACCTTGAGGCTTGATTGGTTTTGCTAAAAACCTTGTCATGTTATGTATGTTGTGTTTGTCTTTTTGTACCAGTTTTCCTTGCTTGAGGACAAGCAAGAGGCAAGTGTGGGGGATTTTGATGAGTGGAATTTATGACACTCTTTTATATTTTTTCTCTAAGGATTCTCCCCTCATTTGCACTTGTTTGGCCCTTTTTTCTAAGCATTTTTACTTAGTTTCGCTTCCTCTTTTCTTTTCTCCTTTATCTTCCCTTTTCTTAGTCTTCTCGCTTTGTTTTTATTGTGATTTCCATGCTTATTCTTTGTAGGAACCATCGGGGTTTTCAAGAGGAGGAAGCTAAGCTCAAGGGAAGCTGAAGGAAGCAAGATTCAGAAGAGGTTCGGCCGAACCTCCTAAAGGTGTGGCCGAACCAGGGTGTGGCCAAACCTGCTCAGTGGTTCGGCCGAACGTCGAGGCAGGGTCAAGAAGCAATTTGGCAATTTTGCAGGAGTGGTCAAACCACAGAAGTTCGACCAGACCAGTATCAGGGAGGTTCGACCGAACCTACCCATGGTTCGGCCGAACCTACCCTGTAGTCCGGCCGAACCTACCCAGTGTTCGGTCGTCCACTCCTTTTTTTTTCAGCTTGCTCTATACGGACTATATAAGTCCCATCTTAGAACGTTTTGATGTAATTTTTGGATTAACTTAGTACTAATTCCATAGAACATTAGCCTAATCTAGAGAGAGAAAATAGATTGTTATTCAAGCATCCTTTATTGTATTCAACTTTGCTCAAGTTTTAATCTTCCATCAATCAAGCAAGTATTCAAGTTTTCATCTTTCTTTAATCCTTTCTTTAGTAATCTTTTCTCCTTTCCTTTAGCATTATTTATTTGTTTTATTGTTACTTATTCTTGTTAATCTTATTAGCTTATCTAGTTGTTATTGATTTCATTGATTTTAATCATGTTTTGTTTTGAGTTTCTTGAGTTTATTTCTAGTTTTGATATTATGTTTAATCTCTGTTCTCTAGGCTAAACTTTTAGCTAGGGGAAGGGGGTGGAAGATATGATTTGATATTGGATGAATGATGATGTTTGGATTGAACTTATGCCTTATATTGATGAAAGACATGATTTTTATTAGCTTGGGAGTATTGTTGCACTCTATTTGATGTTTTCTAGTTTAAATGCATGAAAGTGATTTGAACTAGATTAGGATCACCTCTATTTTAATGATTGCATGAGAATGAGTTATTAAAGTGGAGTTTTTATGGATTGTGCTTCTTTATTCTCTTGATTTGATTGTAACTAATAAGATGCATGAGAATGATCCTTATTAGTGTAGACCTCTTTCATTGATTTGCCTAGACTATTGCATGAGAATGAATTGTTTAGGTAGAATCTTGTGTTCTTTGGCACATGTTTCATGATAATCACCATTATTCTCCTCTTTCTAATCATATTGGACACCCCCGTATCCCTAACGTCATTTTCTATTGATTTTAATCATCATTTTCTTGCTTATTTGTAGTTTTAGTGTTCTTACTCAACGAAACCAACAAAAACAATCCCCCTTTTCACTCTTGCATTAGTGATATTTGATGTTGAATTAGCGTGCTTCCTTAGTGGTTCAACCCTTTACTTGCCACTAACTAGTTTAGTGTAGGTTTAGGTATGATAAATGATTAATTTGGTTAGTGTAGGCGTCGTTCAAAGTGCGCCTACGTTAAAGCATGTTGTGAATATGCTTGGCACTCATAGGAAGTGGAAATTGACATAATACGATTAGGGACACGATTAGGGACAAGGAAAGTAGGGAGCCGTCAACACGTTTTTAAGGAACTTGTAAACCGTTCACGGATCATAAAAGGCAACCACAATAAGGGACAACGAAGGCAACAACGATTGACCCGTGAAGATTACACCCCATTCATAATCCATGAGATTACTAACTCCATATGGTTCGGAACCACGAAAGGAGAATCGGGGATGATGGTACGAAGTGAGTCATGGAGTCACATTCGCCCGTATTGGCCTCTACTCGATTCTTATAGTGAAAAGCATTCCTGCGATCTCAAAGGCATACAAACAGAATATTCAATTTGCTCCTAACTATTATTTAGCTAAATTGGTTGAATATTAATGCACACATAATTCTAAAATATTGGTGATCACTTGAATTAATTAACAAGATTAAAAAGGATCCTAAACCGGTTGTCCAAATTATCTTATTAGGCGTGATTTTCAATTACATATTCCCTTTAAACATGCAATATGGTGATCAATAAATATAATAGAATATACATTAATATTGGAAGCAATTTAATCACAATTTAAACAACATAAAATCGTTAGAAAAATAATAGAAATAAAAGGAACATGATTCTTACTTTGATTCTGTTTGTTTGCAACTACAAAATAATAAACGAGTTAGTAACTTCAAGGAAATAATAAAACAAAAATTAAATTAAATTAAATAAAGTAGAGTTGATTTGGGGCCAAACCCTCAAACAGTTCTACCTTTCACGCCTTGGCTTAAGGACAGAACCACGAGTAAAGTATAAACTCCTTTGAGCACTTGAAGAAGGAATTTTAAAGTGAAAAGGGTAGGCTAGTGTTTAGGCTAAAGCATAGAAGAGAGGAAAAATAAATCAGAGAATTACTTGGTGTCCCGTACATCAGAAATGAGGGGGTATTTATAGGGAAAATGTGCTGAGGGAGCACACGGAACCCTAAAATGATAAAAACCCTAAAAAAGTATCCCGTGACACGGCAAATTGTACCGTGACACGGGAAGTCCCACCGTCAGACGAGAAAATTTCCCGTGACACGGTACATTTTTAGTGTGACGCGGGAAATTTTCAGAAAACGGGAAAGAAAACGCGTTAAGGGTTTATGCGGAAAATCCCACCGTCAGACGGGAAGGACTCCCGTGACACGGTGGCTGTCTACCGTGGCGCGGGAATTTCCAGCCCACTTTTCCGTCTAAATACATTTTTAACCCTAATTTCATTCGGCATTTTAAGTGCCGACTGATAATTTCGGGCCTTTTTTGACTTATTATTATTTGGGCTAAAATAAGAAAATAATTAAATAAAAATAAATAAAAGGTTTGGGCCAAAAATAAAAAAGGGTTTGGGCTAAAATTAAATAATAAGTTTGGGCTGAAATAAAAACTATGCTTTTACCAAACATCAAAACCAATCCATGGACTGTTAAAAAATATGAATTTAATTAAATACGATTTTTTAAGCACTCTCGGGATTAAATACTGAACCCGACCAATAGTAGCGGTGAAAGGTTGTTCATCATCGGGTTTGGTTTTGGGGAGACATTTTTAGGTGTTTACAAAAGACCCCACTTTGACTGAGTTTGTAGAAACGTTAGTTTCGAAAAACAATAGTCAAAGTAGCCGATAGGGACGGAGAATGATTTAAGACGTTCTGCGATCCTAAATCATTCTGTATGTGCCGATACCTGCAGAAAAATGTTAATGCCACAGATAAAAGAGTAAAGGGATAGAATACGTATCTCGCACCAGTGTATTGGTGACAAACGAATTTGGCAGCTTCCTAAGCTTGAAGGAATCCACCGAGCGACATTTGTTGAAACACTTTCCATGCTTGAGGAAAGCCGACTGAAGAGTTTGGTAGTTTTCTAAGCCTGAAGAAACCTACCGGATGACACTTTCCATGCTTGAGGAAACTCAACGTATGAATTTGGTGTCATTCTATGCATGAAGAATTCCACCGATAATGCCTTCCATGCTTGAGGAAAGTCGACTTGGCGGTCTTCTATACTTGAAAAAAAATCCACCGATAACGCTTTCCAAGCCTGAGGAAAGCCGACTTGGCGGTTTTCTATACTTGAAGAAAAATCCACCGATAACGCTTTCCAAGCCTGAGGAAAGCCGACTTGGCGGTTTTCTATACTTAAAGAAAAATCCACCGATAACGCTTTCCAAGCCCGAGGAAAGCCGTCTTGGCGATTTTCTATACTTGAAGAAAAATCCACCGATAACGCTTTCCAAGCCTGAGGAAAGCCGACGATTGCTGAAATTTGCAAGTGTATGATGGTTCGATTATCCCCGAACATGGGCCGCAGATGATTCACACCTTTTAGTCGACTATCCGGCCATATTAGGTGCTTAAAATGCCAAAAAATAGACTTTGATGCTTGCTAGGGGTAAAATGGTAATTTTAGTCCCCTTTAAGTATCAATTACAATTTTTCGCGTAATTCCAGCGAAAAATAACTGTCCAATTTATGCAAAAAATCGTGCAACCTTAGTCAAAATGTCAGGAATATTCGCAAATAACTGTACAAAGCCACCGTGTCACAAAAAATATTCCCGTGACACGATACGAATCTCCGTCACGTGGAGCTGCCTCCCGTGACGCAGCAAGGGGGTTTCGTGGCGCGGGAATCTAGTGGCTGAAAAAACGGTCAAATGGCATCTTTGACCAGTCAAAGCTTGTGCACCACACAAAATCTGATCGTTACGTGGGAATGGGGTCCGTTCCACGGGATTTTTTGGTTTTAAATATCACACATTTTCCTCATTTTGCTCATCTTTCTCGTCCGATTTTCACCCAAAAGCTCGAATTTTTTTTTGTTTGCTCGGTTTGCCGTGTCTCGGCTGCTTCTCACCGACGCTCGGTGTTCTTTCCCGTTGGCCGGCGTTCATCACCATGTCACGGTGGTCCTGCTTCCTCTCTCTCCTTCTTTTTTTTTGTTTTGGTTTTTGCTGAAACTTGTTGTTGCTGTCGTTCGTTGCTGCTTACTGCTGTTGCTGTCGCCTGAAGTTGCCGTCGGTGTCGCCGGAGCTCCGTCGATTCTGAGTCTCATCGTGACACGGGACACACTCACCGTGTCGCGGCAATAACAGACCGTGTTGCGTCGGTTGCCGGAGCTTTTTCGAGCTTTTGTTGTTCGATGTTTCACCAAATTCACTCCAAATTTTTGCCACACTCCACATATTCGAACCTCTACAAGGATCTATGTAAGTTCCTCTTAATTTTTGTCTCAAATTTGCTTCAAATGAGTAATTTCATGAAAAACCCTTAAAAATCAATTTGGGGATTTTTTTTTTTGAGTTCATATGTTGAAATTCTTGCCATGATTTTACTTGTATATGTATGTGTGTTTGAGAGAAATTTGAGACGAAAATTGCATGATTTGATGGAGAATTGAGCAATTCACCATTTTTGAGTACTATTGTGAAATGATGTTCATGTTACTTCTTTGCACTTGAAATGGTGAAAATATGGTGGTAGACCTTGTAAAATGTTTCATGATGTGTTGATTCATTGTTTTTGTGCAAATTCAAAACATATTTTGCATATGTACTATATTGTCATGGAGAACATAGTATCATGCGGCTAGGAGATTTGTAGTATTAGTTTGTCATGGAGAAACTAAATACCATAATTTTGCCAATTTTTAGCCTGGAGGTAAAAATTTAGCGTATAATTCGATAAATAACTAAATAACTTAGGAAATGATGCTAAGTATTTAGATCTTAATTTTTATAAAAATGCAACTTGAATTAAATGTCTTATGAAATGATGCTAAGCATTTAGATCTTTATAATAGCATGCCTAGGCGACGGCATCGCGATCTTTCTACCCACGGCCGACGTCAGGCTTTTCGGGAGGACACTCCCACTATTCCTGAGGGTGTGGACGACGATGCCTTAGAGTTCGAGCCTCGGGCTTCTACGAGTAGAGGTAGGTGGGCTCCAACTCCGTGGACTCCAGACCAGTTGGTTTTCTGCCATGAAAACCATGTTTCTCATCGCCCACTCTTCGGCGTAGTCGACGGCAAGCTTCGCCACCACGGTTTTGAAGCCGGCGATTTGATTCCTCGACTTCACCAGATCATTACGAGGGATCCTGCTACGAACGCCCTATGGGAATCGGCTGGTTTAGTAGATTTCTTTACGGTGGTTGTAGGGTTTTGCAGCCCCCGGGGTTGCGGCGCGACGGTCGTTCGCGCATTGTTGAAGTATTTCTTGGATACTACCAACACTTTTCATTTTGCTTGGGGGGAGATGATAGTGACCCCTCTGGACTTTAGTATGATTAGCGGGCTGCGCTTCACTAATCGGGCCGTAGCTTAGATGTCTGATCTGTCTTGGGGATCGGCTGAGGCAGCTGATTTGTTAGGTCTGATTGTTCAGCATATCAGGACCCGACCAGTGTCTCGAGGTGGTCCTAGGAGCGGGTGATCGGAGCTGGCTTCAGTTTTAGCTCGTGGCTTCGACATGGAGGATACATCGGCTGAGCAGCGAGTGCGGATTTTCATCCTGATTCTGATCTCCATAACCTTTTCTCCTGATAGGAGTTCACGCGTACTCCTTTGCTACCTCCCCTCTCTGGTCAGGATCCATGAGATAGGATCCTATAGCTGGGCCTGCCTCGGATACGCCGACCTTCTCCTATCGCTACGTCATGGCTGTCGGCAGCTGAACGACGAGTCTCCGATCACTGTCTATGGTCTGTGGAGAGTCGTAGAGGTGATGATCTTTTCCTCTTTTTGTTTCACTTTAACTGGTTCGACTCATGTGCTAAAGATTACTTTTCATTGCAGCTATGGTTCTACGAGTATTTCCCAAGCTTGACTCCTCGCCGGCGTCGTGGAGCGGTCCATGATTTCCCTGTCGGGGCCAGCTGGCGTGATCGAGGAGAGTCACGGGTGGAGTCTGTCCCTGCGCTGCGTGGGCTGCTACGCCAAGGCACCTCTTCTGTTGGCGTAAGAATCAGTTTTGTTGCCTGTCATTTTCCCTCTGACGTTATTTCCGTTGTTCCACGCCAACTTTTTATGGTTTTCAGGTTGCCATTGATGTCTAGTATCGTCCTTGGGCCAGGATGACTGATCTTCCTAAGGCCTTGCGTCTTTCAACGCATCGCACCATTTTGGTTGGTACCGGACGCTTTGTTTGGTATTTGGGGGAGCGTGTCGTTCGTCAGCATAGCGACGATCGCTTTGTGGTGCCCTCATCTCCACCATAGTCGATGCTGGACTCACGCTTGATTAGGGAGCTGATAAATAGGGGAGAGCGCTATACTTTTCCATGGCAGGAGCTTGTGCACATGGAGAGTGATTATGCGCAGGACCTGCTTCCCTCTCTGGCTCCTCTACCCCGTCTTCCTGAGGTATGATTTCTTTTGAGGATCTTTGTTACTAGTCTCTGTTTTAAATAGTCGAATAACTTGATTATTCGATTATTTTTTCAGACGACCATTCGCCCTGTGGGGAGGATCGAGATTTCGCCTCAGTCTGTCCGTTATCCATGGCCGATTGGTATCACCGAGGACCATATTGCTGACGCGCCAGAGGGTTACAGACAGGCGCAGGAGTCTCTGCCCGAGGTCTTTGAGCCGGTGAGTTTTTTGATGCATTATTCATCCTTTTAACACTGCTTGTTACCGACTTTTCTTTGTTTTATCCTTAGCCTAACCGCCCGGAGATGATGGGACTCATGAAGCTGGTTGACGCCTTAAAGTATTGCATCATCAAGCTTCGGCGTGGTGCGAGTTGTCGGAGCTCTAGCGACGTTCTTGAGGTATTTCTTAGCGATGTGTTTTACGAGTATGAAAAGATAATTTCTTGGCAGTGTCGAGCACTTTTGCTATAAAATAAGACCAGTATATTCATGATATGCATAATTACGAAACACAAAATAATTTAGAATTTCATATTTCAATAATCATGTCTCAGAATTTTGATAATACACTGCGCGACTAGTCTTATTCTTTGACCAATGTTGAAAAAAGAGAGTTAGAATTATTTCATGTCAGGGGTTTGCTAGCCCTGCGACATGTAGCTATTGAACATGATTTTCTTAGGGCAGCATTAAATTATTGGAGTCCAGAAACACAGTGTTTTAAATTTGAATATGATGAAATCTGTCCCCTGCCGGAGGAATTCGGTGCAATCTTTGGATTTCCTGCTAGAAATCTTATTGCCATGCCTACCCTACGTGAATATTATTACCAAGATTTTGAACGCCATCTGAATCTAACAGATCCAGATTTAAATAGAATTGTGTGTTGTAATGAGGTAGACTTAGAAAAACTTGCAAATTTATATTTTAATCGCCCTATCTCTGAGTCTTATCATGTATATCGTAGAAGGGCATTTATTTTTTGCATGTTTAGCAAGCTTTTATTTGCAAATGGTAGGGTAGGACATGCTTGTCTAGCGTCTGTGCTTGAACATGTCGAATCTGGAAGATCTCCTATGCCGACGTGCCTTGGAGAAACATTTCGTGGCCTTGACGAAGAAAAGGCTGACCGGAAAGCCATCAGGAAGGGCTCTATGGTACTACTGCAGGTAAAAATACGCTCCGAGTAGCCCCCGTGACACAAAACAGGCACCGTGTCACGGTGGGTGTCTGCCGTGTCACGGGAATCTGATTTTTTTTTTTTTTTTTTTTTTTTTTTTTTTTTTTTTTGCAGATTTGGTTGATGGAGTGTTTAGAATTATTTGAAGCCCTCGACGATGTTGAAAAATATGGCCCTAACGACCTAGTCCGCAGGAAAAAGAATTACTCTACGAACATGTCGTATGAAGATTGGAAAAATTTCTTTACAAAGAGGGAATTTTCCATTCGTTGGGTGGTGCCTTGGTGGAGGCTTACTAGGATGGTTGGAACGAATGATACTCCATATTGCCGTGTTCCTAGTATCTCAAAACTGACCTTTTATTGCCCTTCTCGACTGATGCGACAGTATGGACTTGAACAAGTAGTTCCACGCTATAACGATAGTCCTCGTGAAGTATCGTTGCATGAAAGTAACGTTCACAAGTACGAGACTTACTGGATTGGAAGGCCTTTGTGGACCGTTTCTGCAAGTGACCAAGCTCCTCCTCCTTTATCAAGTGCATACAAGGCATGGTTGAACCCTAGAAGCAGGAGGGAACGATTCGGATCACGCAAGTCTGATGTGAACAGTCGTCTTGGAAATAAGAAAGCCCCTACTAAAGATCGTCTAGGTCCGAGAACACAAGGGATTGAGTTTAAGACTCCTATAATGCCGAGAAAGAAAAATTATGTGAAAGGGAAGGGTAAAGAAAAGATGGTCTATGGGGAGAAACAACCGAAGAATTTTAAGAAAGGTGAAAGGGGTGAAAGTTCGACTAGGGGTGTGACGGTTCGGGCTACAAAAGACACATTAATGGTGAAGGCCGACCTAATTGACCAAGAGAAGGATGTTCCTAAAGTTAAGAGAGATTAGATCAATAGTGCTTTGTTTTTTATGATTTATAATTTTTATTTAAAATAAGGCATATGATTCCAATAATTGTAGTCGCATTTATTTCAATAATAATAGCATATTTATTTCAGCCTTAAAAATAAAAAAATACAATGACTTTTATTTATTATTATTTATCCGAGTCAAGGAGTCGGACGCAATGGAAGAACGAAAAAAAACCTCGAACAAACTGAGAATTCGCAACGAATGTGTTAAAAAAATCGGAAAACCTGAAATTCCACCGTGTCACGGTGAAAAATCCCGTGACACGTTACAAATTCCCGCGTCACGACAATTTTTTTTTCTCAGGTCCACCGCGCCATGGTGAACTGTACCGCGACACGGTGGAATGTCCCGTGTCGCGGCAAAAACCCTTTTTTTTTTTTTTTTTTTTTTTTTTGCACTCAGGTCCACCGCGCCACGGTGAACTGTACCGTGACACGGTGGAATGTCCCGTGTCGCAGCAAACCCCCCCCTCCCCCGTTTTTTTTTTCTTTTTTTTTGTTGTCGTGACGCAATGCTGAACTGACGCGCATATTTGATCAACAGAGGGATTTTTATTTTTTAAAGTGGTCGGGCCCCCTTGAGGGGTTGCCTACATATCCTAAAAAGGAATCAGGCCAAACGTAGCTCTATTAGGTCATGAAACCATGCGACTAGGCATAAAATTTCTTGAGTTGATCCAAGTTGGTTAAATTGTGGAAGCCGTTACCGTCCATGTCTACCAATTGTGCCGCTCCTCCAGATATGATGGCTTTAACAATGTACGGGCCTGACCAATTCGGTCTGAATTTTCCTCTTGGATCTAACACATTTTTACAAAGTGCCTTAAGCACTAGATCACCCTCTTTGATGTTCCTGGTTTTGACTTTTTATTAAAATGTCGCGCCATACGCTGTTGGTAGATTTGGACTTGATGCAAAGCTGCCAAGCGTTTTTCATCAAGTAAGACTAGTTCATCGTATCTTGCTCTAATCCAGTCGACTTCATCTAGTTGGCTTTCCAATGCGATTCGAAGAGAAGGGATTTCGAGTTCGATTGGTTGTACAGCTTCAACTCCATAGACCAACGAGAAAGGGGTAGCCCTCGTTGATGTACGAACATAGGTTTGATAACCCCAAAGGGCAAAATGTAGCTTACTTGGCCAATCCTTGTAATTTTCTATCATCTTTTCGATGATAGTTTTCACATTTTTGTTGGCCGATTCGACTGCACCATTTGTTTGTGGTCTGTAAGGTGATGATCTGTGATGCTTGATATGATATTTCTGTAATAATTCCGCGCATTCGGCTTGGAAATGTGTTCCATTATCACTGATCATCTCATGTGGTACCCCATAGCGGCATATGATATTTTTCTCAATAAATTGAGCTACATGTTTCGCCGTCAGCTTAGTGTATGAGGCAGTTTCGACCCATTTGGTGAAATAGTTGATTGCTACGAGAATGAATTCATGCCCCTCTTGTCCTGATGGTGTTATTTTTCCAATGATGTCGATGCCCCAAGTGGAGAAAGGCCATGGAGAAGTATATGTGTAGAGAAGCGAAGGTGGAACATGCTGTAAATTTGCGTAGACTTGACACTTCATACATTTCTTGACGTATTTGTAACAATCTCTCTCCATAGTAGTCCAATAGTAACCTTGTCGTTGAATCTTTTGGACTAACATCTTTGCATTCATGTGCGTTCCACATATACCGGCATAAAGGTTTTCCATGGTTTTATGTGCTTCTTTCTTGGCTATGCATAAGAGATTTCTTTCCATTGCAGTTCTCTTGTGGAGTTCTCCCCTGATGAGCACATACTGTGAGGCTAGGAGCCTCAATGCACGGCGTGCCCTTTTATCAGTATTATGAGGTTATTCTCCTCTTGTCACATAATTAAGGATATCTGTATACCATGGCTCTTCATCTTCTTCTTGTGGTTCTTGTTCATCGTCCAGTGCGTGAACATAAGCCGGCTCATATCTTCTTTCTATGGTCAATGGCATTCTGATTGTATCAGTTGGAATTCGCACCATTGATGCTAACTTAGCTAGTGCGTCGGAAAATTGGTTTTCTTCTCTTGGCAAATACGTATATTTTACTTCATCTAGTTGCTCCGTCAGAGTTTCTAAATGAGCTTGATACGTAGCGAGACTTTCACTTCTCACTTTCCATCTCTTGGAGATTTGGTTAATGATTAGTGAAGAATCACCATAGATTATGAGTTTCTTAATTCCCAAGGCGACAACTGTTTCTAACCCCAAAATGCATGCTTCATATTCTGCGGCATTGTTGGTGACATCAAAGTCGAGCTTCATGGAAATTGGGATGTGCTCTTCATTAGGTGATACAAGCAAGACTCCTACACCACATCCTTTTTGGTTTGAAGCTCCATCGAAATAGAATGTCCAGCTATCATCTTCAGTCATGAGTAAATCTTCGTCAGGGAAATCGTACTCATCTTCTTCTTTTTCAACTTCTTCTAGCGGAAAGTCTGCTAAGAAGTCAGAAACCGCAGAACCTTTGATGGCTTTTTGTGGCACAAATCTCAAGTCAAACTGAGCAAGATTGACTATCCACCTTGATAATCTGCCATTGAGTGTTGCTTTTTCGAACAAGTATTTGAGAGGATCCATCTTGGACACGACATGCACTGTATGAGTGAGCATGTAATGTCTTAGTTTCTGTGCGTCCCATACAAGTGTGAGACACAACTTCTCAAGTGGTGTGTATCGCATCTCATATCCTTGAAGTTTCTTACTCAAGTAGTAGATTGCATTCTCTTTGTTTTCGATTTCTTGTGCTAGCATTGCCCCCATCGTTTTTCTTGTGTCCGTAAGGTAGAGTCGAAGAGGAAAATCAGGTATTGCTGGCTCTAGCACGGGTGGGTTTGCCAAGTACTCTTTGATTTTGTTGAAAGCTTTTTGGCAATCGTCATCCCATGTGACTGGGACATTTTTCTTGAGCTTCTTGAATATAGGTTCACATATCGTTGTGAGCTTTGATATGAACCTACTTATATACTACAACCTTCCAATGAAACCTCAAATCTCCTTCTCATTTTTGGGTGGTGGCATGGCCATGATCGCCTTTACTTTTGTAGGATCTATTTCAATCCCTCGAGAACTGATCACGTATCCAAATAATTTGCCTGACGTGACTCCGAATGCACATTTTGCTGGATTTAATCTCATGTTGTACTTGCGGAGTCTTTCAAAGAACTTGCGAAGTGCAATAATATGGCCAGGGCGATCTTTAGACTTAACGATCATATCATCGACATAGACCTCCACCTCTTTGTGCATCATATCATGTAACAATGCTGTAGCTGCTCTTTGGTAGGTGGCACCTGCGTTTTTCAACCCGAATAGCATTACCGTATAGCAATATGTACCCCATTGCTTGATGAATGTGGTTTTCTCCATGTCTTCTTCGGCCATCAATAGCTGATTATATCCGGCGTAACCATCCATGAATGATAGGAGTGCATGGTTTGTTGTGTTATCGACTAGAATGTCAATGTGAGGTAGAGGGAATCCATCTTTTGGGCTTACTTTATTGAGATCCCTGTAATCAACACACATTCTGACCCTTCCATCCTTCTTTGGAACTGGAACCACATTTGCTATCCATTCTTGATATTTGGATACTCTGATGAAACCTGCGGCCAACTACTTCCTAATTTTTTCTTGATTTTGAGAGCCACATCGGGTTGCATACGACACAACTTTTGTTTGACAGGCTTCATACCTGGAATGAGTGGTATTGTATGCTGAGCTATATCCCTGTCAATACATGGTATATCTTAGTATGACCAAGCAAATACATCAACAAATTCACTAAGCAAGTTAATTAGCTCTTTGCGTTCATCTTGACTTAGTGTTAATCTAATTTTTACTTCTTTAATAGTCTTATCATTGGAAATGTTAACTGTTTCCGTATCTTCGATAACTGATGTTTTATTTTCGTGTTCTTCCATTGCTTTTATTATTTCTTTGTCATTTTTATCATTAGCAAAGCAATATTGATCAGGGCTAGGGGAATGACACGCATCGTAAGCAAAGGTACTCATTTTATTGAATTCATTGGCAAATACATAAGGAGGGGCAAGGTCGGCTGCGACCTTACTGGAATTATTAGGACTAGAAAGAGAGGACTCAACAAGAGACTCAGGGTTGAACTCTATAGCAAAAAGAGGATCGGCCTCAGACTCTAAGGACTCGTCTACAGACTTAGACTCAGACTCGGACTCGGACCCAGACGACTTAGACTCATCAAACATAGGACCCTCGCCGGCGGTTATTTCCAACTTCTCTCCACTCGGCATAGTGATCCTCAATGTCTTGCGCCATCCCCTTGAATCGTTGTCAGCTTGGACGATTAACTCGGAGGGGTAAAAATCCTTGTTTGCTATGACAGCTTGAACGAGCTCGGAGTTATCATTGCGGACCGGCTTAAACTCATTCTTCTCCATTCCAAAAAGGAGGTTGATTCATAGATCATCAGAACTCGGGCTAGCTGGCTTATCGGTTGTGAATAGCTCTTCGTCTTTATCAACAAAGTCACAATCGAGGAACACCTCGAATCCTGGTTCACGGATCCCATCATGGACGAATGGCTCAGGTAACTCATAGCATGGGAAGTCTTCCCCTTCTTTGATTTACTGGCCATTGAGGGTGAACGGATATGGACCCATGGCCATTTCCGTCTTCGTAATTCGAGCATTATTGCGAGCCTTCATCATCAATAAAGCTTGTTTCACATCTTCTTTTGTTGGCTTGAATCCCAAGCCAAAAGTATCCTTCTTGAGTGCACCAGGATGGCCCCAAGATTCAGCCATTTTCTTCTTGAGTCCAAGGGTCATTCCAGGGAAATGACCTTGCTTCTTCAGAATGGCATTGATATTGGTGTTTGAATAGGGATCGAAGTCGAGATGACACTTTTCCTCTTCATCAATCACGAGAACATCATCAAGTGAAAACCCCCAAAGATCTTCATCTTCTTCTTCATGTTGAACATGGACGTTAGGAGTATCAATAACTTGAATGCGCATAGGAGAAGCATCAATATTGATCGGAACCCCTCCAACTATGGCTTTCACTTTCTAGTGCAGCGATGATGGAATAGCCTTTAGCTCATGAAGCCAAGGGCGTCCTAACAACAGATTGAAAGAGGCCTTAATGTCCACCACCTGAAATTTGGTGCGACGTTCAATGGCCCCAATAGTTATATTCAGTATGATAGTACCCACGGCTTGACGACGAGTATTATCATAAGCACGAATCCCCTGAATGGAGAGAGTCAGTTCTTCACTCTTTATGCCCAACTTCTTTGCAGTACGGAGTGGGCACACATTGATTGCAGAGCCATTATCTACCAGGCTCATAGGAACATTCATCTGCCTACACACCACAGTGAGGTGTAAGGCCTTATTATGTTGGTCCCCTTCCGGGGGCAAATCCTTATCAGAAAACGAAATCAGATTGCTAGTACTTGGCAATTTAGTAGTGAGAAAGTTGACCAGTCCTTAAGGAGTCATGTCATCATCAACTCCTATCTTCACCAGAGCATTCATCACAGCCTTTCGATGCTCGTGGGAAGTGGCCAAAAGCTTCCATACATTCATCTCCACCTTGGTCTTTTGCAGATGTTTGACCACATCGTTGTTCACAGGGTCGATGAGATCAACTATCGGATGTGATTGTGGTGGAGATGGAGGTGGATTAGGTTGTTGCAACCGTCCACTTCTGGTGAGAACCTTGACCTCAAAGTCCCTCCAAACATCTTCACTTGTGCCAAGAGATGAGCAGGCTATATCCTTGAGATAGACGTCTTCATCGTCCCTATCCCAAATTCCATTCACTTCTTTAGAACTTGAGACAAATACAACTTCTGGCAGAGGTTCATTCACAGGTTGAATGAGTATCGACAGATCAAAGGAGACTTCATCTCCCGTGATAGCCAAAGCATCAAAAAGAGGACCTGTTTGAATGTTAGGCTTCTTGCCCCCTGGAGGGATAGGAAGTTGATTAGCATCAGTTAGGTCTTGGATCGCATCCTTCAACCTCCAACATTTCTCAATGTTATGACCCTTTCCTTGATGAAACTTGCAATAAGCATTGGGGTCATAGCTAGCGGTCCTATTCTCTGGTCGAGGTTCTGGAAATGGTCCGATTGGCATAATCAGTCCTTGACCATGCAAACGGTCATAAGCAGCATCATAAGTCATTCCCAAAGGCGTGTAAACCCTCCTTTGCCTTTGGAATCTTTGAGGAGGAGAAGTAAGGGCCCGCACATCATTGATATTGATATTGTTGGTAGCATTATTGGGCTTAGAAGACAAAGAAGAAAGAGTGTCGTTCTTCTTGTTTCTCCAAGTGCTGTTATTATTGTTGCTACCAACAGACTTCATTAGTTCGTCCTCGATATCGATTCCAATATCGTATACAGCTTCAAAGGTACTTAAAGGCAGAAACTTCAAGTGTTGCTTGTACTTATGAGTTAGATTGGCAATGAACAAGCGAACCATTTCTTTCTCCTTGGGGGGATCCACCAGGAGCGCAGCTGTTTCCCTCCACCTGCTTAAGTAAGTGGTGAAGCCTTCATTCTCTTTCTGTTTGAGAATGGAGAGTTCACGTTCAGAAGTCTTGGCTTGAATGTTACACTTGTAACGATTCATAAAGCTTTCAGCAACATCTTCCCAGGTCGCGACATGTTTAGATTCCAAAGAATAGAACCACTGTTGACAAGCATGCTCCAAGGAAAGAGGGAACACTCTAGGGAAGAGTGTCACATCTACTCCCTTAAGAGCCATAATTGCAGAAAAAGCCTTCAAATGGAAAAGCGGATTATCAATAGACTTGAATTTGGGAATGTCAGCAGTGGAAAACTTCTCAGGAAGCTTGTCTCTTATGGACGAAGAGGTGACAGGTTGTTCCACATAAGTGAATTCTTCAGAAATCTTGCTCATCTGTTCCTTAATCTTGTCCATTGCAGCGGTAGTGACATTGTTTTGATTGTCTTGTTCTACTGTGCTGACTCTAGTGGTGAGTGTTTGCATCATGTCAGATAATTTTTCAATTGTCTTGTTGAGGTTCTCGATGTCTTCCTTGGTGGCCATTGGTTGAAAGTAGACTGGAGATGGATCTTGTGGAGATGTGATCCGTGCCATTTATGGCACCTTTAGGCTATGTTTTCTTTATATTTCTATGCTCCTTTGTAGTCGTTTATGTCGTGTTTTTAGAAAATAATGCTCGATTTGCGTGTTTTTGTGTTAGTTTAGAGAAATGCATGCTTTTAATGGCTTTCTTATCATTTTATTCATTTCTCGGCTATTTCTCTTGCTTCTCCGTTTCTTTGTCTTTTTTTGTAGGTACGTTGCGGGCTATATGCATGGGAATTGAAAATAGCACCCACTAGGATCAATATGCACTTTTCGGAATTGAATTTGAGTTTGAAACAAAGGAAAACGAAGGATTGCAAAGTATCAAATAGGACCTTTGTGAATTGTTTTAGTCATATCTCAAGTTTTACAGATCGGATTAGAGTGATTCAAGTTGGGTTGGAAACTAGACTTGAAGAGCTTTCCAATGATAGGTCGCACGCCTTCATACAATTCTTAGATCGGAAGTTACAGCCTTCTGAAGTTGGCCCTGGAAAACTGCCGCGGGCGCGGGCTACAGAACCCGCGGGCGCGGGGTTGCTGCAGCTCCAAAACTGCCGTATTTGGGCAGTAAGCACCCGCGGTTGTCCCGAGGGCTCCCCGAGGGAGCGGGCCTTGGCCCCGCGTACGCGGGCTTGGGCCGCGGGTGCGGCTATCGGGGTGTCCGTTCCCCTCCGTGGGCGCGGCCGATTTCTCCGTGGGCGCGGGTTTCTGGGTCTTTTACGATTTTAAGCTTCTTTTCTCCTTTTGTTTATATAGTTTTTTGGTTTCCTTTATTCTTCATTCATGTAATTCTTTAGTTTTAGAATAGTTTTCTCTCTCTTAGGTTGAGAGCTTCTCTCTCTAGATTAGGCTAGATTAGGAGTAGTTTTAGAGAGAGCAAGTGAGGAATTTCAATGGTGATTGAGAGATTGAAGATGCAAGTGTGACAATTGTGTTCAAGATCTTCTCTATTATCAATGAGCATTATTAACTCTATCTCACTTTATTTCTTTGTTTAATTTCATGTTTATTTGGTTTAATTTTGATGTTTGGTGCTTGATTAGTGTAATTGTTCTTGGTATTTTGTTGATTCTTGATTTCCATAGTTGTTAGTTGATAGATGATGATTCTTGAATAGTTGTTTGGCTAGGAATTGGGTGAAACTTGTATGATTGATTAATTGTGATTAATTTGGGGATTGTGTTGATTGATTGTTGAGATTAAAGTGATTAGTGAAGGTTTGCATGTGTGTAATTCAATTTGGCCTTGAGAATTATGCTAGATTGCATTGTAATTGCTAATGACATGAACAATTGATTTAGGAATTGCAATTATCAATTGGTTTTGATTGTGATTCTCTTAGTTTGTTATTCATAGTGAACCCTAGCTTAACAATTAGGAGATAGCTCTTTGATTCCTATTGATTGCTTTATCATTAGTCCTCACAACCTTTGATTGGCATGCTCTTCCCATGTTGTTGCAATTGACATGATTACTTGTTGATCCCCGTTCCTAGTGTTTTATTTCCTTGGTTACTTGTTTTGTTAGTTGTTAGTATTCTCTCTTACCTTCGTCTTCGACTTAGCTTAGGCGCATAATTGAAAGTGCTTGAACATTACCGTTCCTTTGGGTTCGACCCTTGACTTGCCTCTATACTCATATTTAGGTTTGTTAAGTGTTTATAAATTTAGTTTGACAGAGGGGAGATTAGATAACGACCTAGTTTTACCATCGTCAAAATGGCGCCGTTGCCGGGGAACGGTGTCTATGTTTGAGTGTTTTTGATTGCTTGAGTCTAGGTCTTTGTATATACTTTTCTTTTATTTGATTTTTGTTTGTTTTGTATAAAAATGGCATGTCTATCATTTCCTCAATTTGACAATGAGCCTTTTTATGAATATTTCAATAGACTTGAGGGATTTTTGGACTATAATTGTTGTAGTCTTTTGGAGGATTGTGAGATTTTTTATTTTGGTTTGAATGAGCAAACTAGAAATGAAGTTGAATGCATACATAATGGTGAATTTAGAGCATTGTCAATTGATGATGCTTGGGATTTTTATGTTTGGTTTGCTAGGGATGTTTATGATAGGGGTAATCATGATCCTAATATTGATATGCAATGCGTTGATTCTTCTAATATTAGCATGAATTCCCATGATTTGTCACATGATCCTATTGGTGAACCTAGAATACATGATTTCAACTCTATTTCCCCTTTTGTTCATGATGATGAAGTACATGCTCAAGTTGATGCTAATGGTGTGTTTCAATATTCTTCATTATTTACCATGCCTTCTTGTGATGTGCTTCGTTCCCTTGATGATGAATCTCATGTCCTTGATTGTGCCCCCGCTCCCCAATGTGATATATATTCTCATGATCTTAATGTTGATTCTTCCAATCTTGGTTGTACTTCTTCTTCCCTTTTTGAGCCTCAACCTTCTACATCTTTTGAATCTCTTGTTGATATATTTGAGTCTCAAATTAGGCACATTGAGCTTGATGATGATCTTGGGACTAGTAAGGAGATGATCCTTCAATCTATGAGAGGTCAATTAGAGATAATGAAAAAGAATGAGGAGCGTCTTGAGGAGGGAAAGAGAAGAAAAGATGAGTTAGAAAGCCAATTGTCATCCTTGATGCTTGTTTGTGAAAAATCTCAATTTGATGTGTGTGTTGAGGATGATGATGATGATCATTTTGAACAACCAAGAGTGTGTGAGGATCCTATTGTTGAGCATAGGAGTGAAGGAAAGGGTGTTGAGAGTGATGATGATTATGATGATTTTGTGAATCTAAACTCCTCTTCCTTGGTTGATTATGATGAGTCTCAAGTGTATGAATGTGACTCTTCTATCCATGAGTGTTTGGACTTGTTTGAGGTTATGTCCAATGTGTTTATTGAGAGTCAAATGAAAACCCATAGCCTTCTAAGTGAGTTCATTGATGATGCTTCATGGGAGAGAGATGATTTTGAATTATATTTGCATCCATTCATGCACGGTTTTGAGGACTTAGGTTTTGAGTTTGTGGAAGGAAAGGTTGTTTATTGTGGTGCAAAGATGGATGAGGTTGATTACTTTGGAGTTTTTGAGCTTGAGGGAGATGTCGATTGTGAGAGAACTTCATTTGAGGACTCTATGATTGATTTTCATGCCCTCATTGGCGATGTGAGACCTTGTGTTGAGGGAGTCGCGAACCCTTTGCCTATTTCTCATACCCCTTTTTCTCAAAGGTTTGACCACATCCCCTATTGCCCTAATTTTCTCCCTTCCTTTGTTGATAAGCCTATTGGGGACTCCCTTGTCTATGATGATCTTAATTTCCCTCATTCGTCTATTATTGAGGAAAAGGGTGATGTTGCCACCCAAAAATATTTTAGTGAGGAGGATTTGCCTTTTTCTTTTTCTTTCCATTCTTTTATTCCCCCTTCTTTTTCTTCTTCTTCTAATTTTCTTGTTTTTCCTTTTGATCCTTCTTCTTCTTTCTTTTGGCACCTCCCTTCTCACTTGCGTGCAATGATCTTGTTGCACGTTTTTCTTTCGTCATTTGCCTACCTTATATCATATGAAATGTGTAGTAGTGCATTTGACAAGCTCTTGCGATCGTTGCAATATTATTTTACTAGAGCGGTCAAGCTTGGACCTTAAGCAAGCCTTTCTCGGGAAGTAACCCGTGTTTTAGAATAGATTTTCTTTTGTTTTTAGAATAGATTTTCTCTCATGGAAGTTTTTGTGTGCCTTTTGCTAGGTACATGAGTTTATATACTTCGGTGCTTCGATTTGGATCAAGAATCGAGGAAGTTCGACTCCTATTTTTGCTAGCATATGGAAACAAGGTTTAATTCTTGAGAAATTAGCTTTGAAAGGTTAAATTGGGTCATTTGCGGGTGTTTACACCCACCTAATATCCGGTAATATCCTTCCTTGCTCTTTCTCTAGTGGATGATGCCATGTTGGACATATGTTGGTTTGTTGGATTGATCTCCTTGTTTTCCCCTCCCATGGATTTTTTTTTTGGTTTATGTTTGAGTGTAATGTCTCATTCAAGCTTGGGGGAGGGTATTCTATCATGTTTGGTGGGATGTTGATTCATGTATGCTATGCATCTTTGTATATGCTTTTCCATGTTCTTATATTTTGAAAAACTCCAAAAAAAATTTGTTTCTATCAAGGCAAATTTGCAATGTGTTTTGTTTTGTTCTTACTTTGGACATAATAACATTTGGACTTGTATAATTGAATGCTTTTCTTCCTAAATGGTAGTGGTATGCACGGTTTGAGATTACGTTTGGTTGATTCTAGGATAAAGCATGCTAAGGTAATTGTCTAGAACTAGGGGGATCATGAAGCCGGAATCTACTTGTTTGTGGCATGTTTGGTAGTTGCTCCCTATCTTCGATTTGACAACCTTAGTGAGTTTTTGCTACAACCATGTGAGATTTATATTTGTTCAAGCTTTCATCTTATTCTTGCATGAGCGGCATGGTGTCCTTGACTTTGCAAGCCTAATCTATAAAGCTTGATGTATGATTCTTAAACCCGAGACCGAGCTATCTAGGGAGGACAAAGGCACCTTTTTCGGGGTGGTATTTTTCATTTTTAGGTTAGTTTGATTCATATTTGTTTTTGGGTTTCCATTTGCCTTCTTGCAACCATTTGAGCCTTATACCTTCTTTTCAAGCCACTTCTTTAGTTCTTTGGCCTTTTGTTTATTTTCTTTCTATTCTTGGTTTTTTGTGAAGCAAATATCACATATGATGGAGTTTGTGGTGGATAAGTTGGAAATTTGGTTTTTATGAGTGTTAGTTTGTGATTAAGTCTTCTTTGTGAATAATGGCAAGTGTTTGAGTAAAAGCCGTCCTTAATCATACAAGGCATGGACTAATAAATTGCATTATAGAAAAAGCCGTCCGAATTTAGCAAAAGGCGAGGACATTGCAAGTTTAAGTAAAAAAAAAAATAAATTTTTTTTTGAAAAAAGTGAAAATTCAAAAATATTTTGATGTATTCTTTTCTCTTTCTAAGCATTGAGGACAATGCTTCATTTAAGCTTAGGGGAGAAGCGTTTACGCTTTTTGTATATATTTCTTGTGAGTATAGCTTCAAATAAGCTTGGGGGTGTTGCTTTTGCATGGTGATTTCTTGATCGTGTTGTTAAGGATTGATCACCCTTTTGCTTCACTTTTTAGGAAAACCTACAAATTTTAAATTTTAGCCTACCTTCACCCTTTATGCCTTATGTTACAATCTTTGGGAAAGACCTTTCGACCTAGAAAGTTGAGTCACTATTCGGGGGAGGGAATCATGGGTCATTGCCTAAGGAAAGGGGATGCGAAGTCAAGATGTCGAGTAGCCCAAAAATTTGATCTTTTTCCGGTTCCTTCACGGAATCTATGAGATGCTCACTATGGGGAGATATGAGATTAGTAGGGAGAAAGCGGTAAGACCGTTTGGGATGAAAGTGGAGTGTGATAACTAGTTCCTATGCTTAGCATTTTTATGTTTCAATCAACCTTAGGTATCTTATAGCATGCACTCCCTTACTTGTTTAGAAAGATTTGCATTCATTGTGCTCGTACATTTGCAAAAGTCCTTTCATGAACATTTGTTTGCTTTTCTTGTATTTTGTTTTCTTTTTCATGCTTTGCCTTGTTTGTATTATTATGAGAGTTATGGGTAAACTCTTAGGATACCCTTACGAGAGCATCACTCGTCCTCTAGAGCGATCTAGGGGTTTAAATGGCTTGTCTTTAGTTGCTAAAATTGACAGTGATTCCTACGAAAGTGAGTTAGTGTATATTCCCATCTTCTCTAGTTTTCTCGTTTTTTTTCTTTGCTTGAATAATGTCATCATTTTTCCCTTGGGTTGGATTTTGTTTTGCTCGAGGACGAGCAAAAGTTTTGCTTGGGGGAATTTGATCCGTGCCATTTATGGCACCTTTAGGCTATGTTTTCTTTATATTTCTATGCTCCTTTGTAGTCGTTTATGTCGTGTTTTTAGAGAATAATGCTCGATTCGCGTATTTTTGTGTTAGTTTAGAGAAATGCATGCTTTTAATGGCTTTCTTATCATTTTATTCATTTCTCGGCTATTTCTCTTGCTTCTCCGTTTCTTTGTCTTGTTTTGTAGGTACATTGCGGGCTATATGCATGGGAATTGAAAATAGCACCCACTAGGATCAATATGCACTTTTCGGAATTGAATTTGAGTTTGAAACAAAGGAAAACGAAGGATTGCAAAGTATCAAATAGGACCTTTGTGCATTGTTTTAGTCATATCTCAAGTTCTACAGATTGGATTAAGGTGGTTCAAGTTGGGTTGAAAACTAGACTTGAAGAGCTTTCCAATGATAGGTCGCACGCCTTCATACAATTCTTAGATCGGAAGTTATAGCCTTCTGAAGTTGGCCCTGGAAAACTGCCGCGGGCGCGGGCTACAGTACCCGTGGGCGCGGGGTTGCTGCAGGTCCAAAACTGCCGTATTTGGGCAGTAAGCACCCGCGGGCGCGGGGTTGCTGCAACTCCAAAACTGCCGTATTTGGGCAGTAAGCACCCGCGGTTGTCCCAAGGGCTCCCCGAGGGCGCGGGCCTTGGCCCCGCGGGCGCGGCTATCGGGGTGTCCGTTCCCCTCCGCGGGCGCGGGTTTCTGGGTCTTTTACGATTTTAAGCTTCTTTTCTCCTTTTGTTTATATAGTTTTTTGGTTTCCTTTATTCTTCATTCATGTAATTCTTTAGTTATAGAATAGTTTTCTCTCTCTTAGGTTGAGAGCTTCTCTCTCTAGATTAGGCTAGATTAGGAGTAGTTTTAGAGAAAGAAAGTGAGGAATTTCAATGGTGATTGAGAGATTGAAGATGCAAGTGTGACAATTGTGTTCAAGATCTTCTTTATTATCAATGAGCATTCTTTACTCTATCTCACCTTATTTCTTTGTTTAATTTCATGTTTGTTTGGTTTAATTTTGATATTTGGTGCTTGATTAGTGTAATAGTTCTTGGTATTTTGTTGATTCTTGATTTCCATAGTTGTTAGTTGATAGATGATGATTCTTGAATAGTTGTTTGGCTAGGAATTGGGTGAAACTTGTATGATAGATTAATTGTGATTAATTTGGGGATTGTGTTGATTGATTGTTGAGATTAAAGTGATTAGTGAAGGTTTGCATGTGTGTAATTCAATTTGGCCTTGAGAATTATGCTAGATTGCATTGTAATTGCTAATGACATGAACAATTGATTTAGGAATTGCAATTATCAATTGGTTTTGATTGTGATTCTCTTAGTTTGTTATTCATAGTGAACCCTAGCTTAACAATTAGGAGATAGCTCTTTGATTCCTATTGATTGCTCTTATCATTAGTCCTCACAACCTTTGATTGGCATGCTCTTCCCATGTTGTTGCAAATGACATGATTATTTGTTGATCCCCGTTCCTAGTGTTTTATTTCCTTGGTTACTTGTTTTGTTAGTTGTTAGTATTCTCTCTTACCTTCGTCTTCGACCTAGCTTAGGCGCATAATTGAAAGTGCTTGAACATTACCGTTCCTTTGGGTTCGACCCTTGACTTGCCTCTATACTCGTATTTAGGTTTGTTAAGTGTTTATAAATTTAGTTTGACCGAGGGGAGATTAGATAACGACCTAGTTTTACCCTCGCCAAGATGATTGAGGTGGTTTCGTTGTACGCCTCTTTGGTATAAGAGTTTGTTGAGGTATGGACTCGAACCGTAACAATCTACCCCTGCTTCTTGACCAAGTGATGTGACACCGTACCGAAACAAACACACCTTTAATGACCAAATTTAACCTTAACCCATCCGGATTAAAAAGAAAAAAATGGAAAAAATAATTTTTTTTTTTAATTAAAAATCTATAATTTTGAAACTCTACTTGTTTATTATTATTATTTTTTTTTTTAAAAAAAAATATGGGAGGATACCATCCGACTTACTCCGAAAAAAAAAACGACACAAAAACAAGACCTCCCTAAAATACGGTAAAAAAGTAGTGCACGACTTAAAGAAAAAAGTGTGTGAACACGATATGTGAGTGATTAAGTGAGGTTATAGACGCGTGTTTTGACCGTATAGATAGACATGACACCAAACTGGACACAACATTCACATATGTACGCACAAAAATCGAAAAAAGGACTGACATGACACTTTTCTTGGGCACCGTGTCACAGTGCAGACTATCGTGACACGGTGCAGTCTACCGTCAGACGGTAGAGAGCCCCGTGTCACGACACTGTTCACCGTGGCGCGGCAGAACCTGCCGTGACACGGTCGTAGTTCCAGGTTAGTTTTGTGATTTTTCCAGATTTTAACCGATTTTAGGTCCGTACTAATTACTATATGAGAATAAAAACCCTCGGTCATGGGTTAAAAAAAAGAGTAAACACATGAAGGTTAGCAACAAACAACCACATAGCATTTAGGCACGATGATGTAAAAAAGTTCGCAACCTAGAGTCAAGATCTATGTTCAACTATTGGTCAAGCTTTGGGTGTTAAAAGGGTACCATGGTTAAGAGTTTGGACGCGTTAGCAAGGCAGCCTCCCTTGAGGGTGTATGCCAACGGGTGGCTCCGCGAGTTCGTGATGAAATCGAACTCGACTCCATGGTTTGGGTGGATTTAATAACTCGGATGAACCCTTATTGGCCTCTACTCGATTCTTATAGTGAAAAGCATTCCTGCGATCTCAAAGGCATACAAACAGAATATTCAATTTGCTCCAAACTATTATTTAGCTAAATTGGTTGAATATTAATGCACACATAATTCTAAAATATTGGTGATCACTTGAATTAATTAACAAGATTAAAAAGGATCCTAAACCGGTTGTCCATATTATCTTATTAGGCGTGATTTTCAATTACATATTCCCTTTAAACATGCAATATGGTGATCAATAAATATAATAGAATATACATTAATATTGGAAGCAATTTAATCACAATTCCAACAACATAAAATCGTTAGAAAAATAATAGAAATAAAAGGAACATGATTCTTACTTTGATTCTGTTTGTTTGCAACTACAAAATAATAAACGAGTTAGTAACTTCAAGGAAATAATAAAACAATAATTAAATTAAATTAAATAAAGTAGAGTTTATTTGGGGCCAAACCCTCAAACAGTTCTACCTTTCACGCCTTGGCTTAAAGACAGAACCACAAGTAAAGTATGGACTCCTTTGAGCACTTGAAGAAGGAATTTTGAAGTGAAAAGGGTAGGCTAGTGTTTAGGCTAAAGCATAGAAGAGAGGAAAAATAAATTAGAGAATTACTTGGTGTCCCGTACATCAGAAATGAGGGGGTATTTATAGGGAAAATGTGCTGAGGGAGCACACGGAACCCTAAAATGATAAAAACCCTAAAAAAGTATCCCGTGACACGACAAATTGTACCGTGACACGGGAAGTCCCACCGTCAGACGACAAACTTTCCCGTGACACGGTACATTTTTAGTATAACGCGGGAAATTTTCAGAAAACGGGAAAGAAAACGCGTTAAGGGTTTACGCGGAAAAGACACAGGAAATCCCACCGTCAGATGGGAAGGACTCCCGTGACACGCTGGCTGTCTACCGTGGCGCGGGAATTTCCAGCCCACTTTTCCGTCTAAATACATTTTTAACCCTAATTTCATTCGGCATTTTAAGTGCCGATTGATAATTTCGGGCCTTTTCTGACTTATTATTATTTGGGCTAAAATAAGAAAATAATTAAATAAAAATAAACAAAAGGTTTGGGCAAAAATAAAAAAGGGTTTGGGCTTAAATTAAATAATAAGTTTGGGATGAAATAAAAACTATGCTTTTACCAAACATCAAGACCAATCCATGGACTGTTCAAAAATATGAATTTAATTAAATACGATTTTTTAAGCACTCTCGGGATTAAATACCGAACCCGACCAATAGTAGCAGTGAAAGGTTGTTCATCATCGGGGTTGGTTTTGGGGAGACATTTTTAGGTGTCTACAGTTAGGGTAGTAGCTTAACGACCTATCTAACCCGAGATCATGGTGCGATTTTAGTGGAGCTTAAGGGGGTGTATTGGCCGGTTTTTAGAGAGGGAGTGGGGAGCAAGTTTGGTCCCCCCCCCTCCTACAAATGGTCCTCACCTAACTTCTCTCATGCGCTTGCCACTTGTTGATTTATTACTAGTTTGATTATTAATTTTATTTTAGCTTTAAGATAAAATGGAAAAATCAAATTCTCACACATTGATGGGAGATATTTTTCTCTCTCTTGTTTTCCTTATAAATACCCAAGTTGGGGTATTGGGTAAATCACTTGAGTGAGAGTTGAAAAAGGCATCACCATTGTGAAAATCTTTGAACTCATTTAATCACTTGGGTTTTGGTCAGACCTTGCTAACTCCAAGGTAGCGGACCTAAAAAGTCGGTGTTCGTCCTTGCTAACTCATTTAATCACTTGGGTTTTGGAGGCTCGGTATTTTCGGAGCTAAAGCTTTCAAGTAAGAGCCCATAAGGTCGGGCGAAGCACGCATCAAAGGTAAATTCCGATTTTATCCTTTTGTGTTTATTTGTTATGCTTTATGTTTTTATTAATTGCGACTGGTTCTTTGGGTCGGGGTCGTTTCCGCGGTAAGTTGGACTTACCAAACCCCAAAATTTTCAAACTGTGGCTATTGATTTAAGAGAGTGTAAGGATCGTGTTCCCTACACCTTACTAACTAAAAAAACTAGACTAGTGTTTGCGCTCACTTTTCAAGTTTTCATCCATTTTCTTTCCTATTGTGCTTAGTGATTACTGATTAGGAATCTGAGACTTAGGGATTATAACATGATTAAAAGGATCATATGAGAGCAATGGTGGATTGGAGAGTGGAAGTTGGCTAGTTCATAAATGTTGCGTACTTGCGTGTGATTGTTTCATATATTTTATTATTACTAATTAATTGATGTTGTCTTTGTGTTAAGATGATTATAACTTTTGTGCTTAGTGATTACTGATTAGGAATTTGAGACTTAGGGATTATAACATGATTAACAAGATTGGTTAAGAGCAAAGGGATTTCTAACTATTGATGTGGAGGAAACTTTGAAAGAGTTAGAGGAAATCGAGAAAGGTAGTTATGTTATTTAGCACTTTTACTTATTCTTTTTATTATTACTTATTAATACAATTTAATATAATATATTTTCGTTTTTCATTTAGATGTGCAATGTGGCAATGTAGACAATGAAATTATTTTTGTAGACTCGTTTGTTTGATTTATTTGAAGAGTGTGATTGAAGGGAGATAAGGATTAAGCATACTTTATGTAACTTGTAAATATGTTTTACACTATAATGTTTTGATGTATATAATAAGTAGATAACTATGTTTTTGTCTAAAATAATGATCAATAGTTTTTCCAAAAGAAGATCCTGAAACAGGTCCAAAAATAACCTTTATAAATAAAGAAAAGCAAACTGGTCTAAACAAATCCAAACCTGGACCGAACCTGAATTTCCAAGTCTGGACCAAAATCAAACCGCCAGATTCTGGTACATTAACAGTTTGCATAAACTATGGTTCAGGTCTAATTCGGTTCACGTCCGGGTCTGGACCGATGTTCACCCTTGTTACCTGGTTAACTATGGAGTCTGAATTCATTGCTTTGGACTTGGCCAGGCAAGAGGAAGAGTGGCTTAGAAACTTATCAGCAGATATTCCATTATAGGGGCGACTTGCTCCACCTATTTCTTTACATTGTGATTCACATGCTGCTATTTGTGTTGCAAAAAATAGTTCTTACAATGGAAAAAAGAGGCATATTCATGTGAGACATGAGTTTGTGAGGACTTTGATGGTAAGTGGTGTTATCACTATATAATATGTAAGATTTGAGCAGAATCTAGCAAATCCTTTGACTGCAAGACTAAATAGGAGACTTGTCCTTGATTCGTCGAGGGGGAATGGGGCTTATACCCGTTAGTTGAGGAATTCATAGTGGATACCCGAACTTGTTCACACAAATTTTCATATAGACTAATGAAGCCATGGAAATGTTGGGTTTCGGAAAGTCCGTTTTTCTGCAGAACAAAACCCGGCCCCAAGACCTGCTCACAATTAATATAACTAAAAGACACAAATAACAAGATAGAGTGAAAAAACCATCTTACCCTTGACGCGTGCTTCGCTCGTTCGACGAGCTCTTACTTCTAAAGCCGAGTCTCACAAGCGCGTAGACGTCCAACGATAGTCCACCCGCAACCTCGGCCCTAACGGTCTCTAACTCGGAGTTTAGTCGAGTTCGGACCAAAAAAAACTACTTGAGTTTTATGTGAACTTAAAAGTTTTCACACAATTGGAGATGCCTTTTTGAGTTCCAACTCAAGTGAAGTTCTCCAATTCCCAAGGTGGGTATTTATAGAGAATGTCATATGAGGATTCCAATCTCCCATCAATGTGGGAGAGTTGGAAAATCAATTTCTCATTTAATTTTTAAATAAAAAATAAAAAGAAAATATCAAGGCAATAATTAATAACCAAGTGGCAACGTGGAGGGACAGGGTAGGTGAGGATCACAAGGGGAAGGGACCATTTCCTTCCTCCCCGAGCTTCCCCAAACTCCACACCTATGCCACACGGACCCAACCACGATACGCCACATGGCGCCAGCCTTGCACACCAAGGCACGCCCATCTGGTGGCCTAGTGCGTCGCTGGGCTGCTAAATGCGCTTCGTGCGTGCGGGTTGGTCAAAGGCTCGGCCCAGCAAGTCGCACACATACGGGGGGCTGCTGACCGAGGCCTACTGCTAGCCGTGCTAGCACGCTAGCTGCTAGCTGTTGCGCGAGCTAGCGCTGCTAGCTGTTGTGCGTGCTAGCATGCTTGCTAGCATTGCTAGAATTTGCGTGCTAACACCATTTGCACCTAAAACTCGGTTTTCTTAGGGAATTCCAATGTTTGGGGGTCATTGTTGATTAATTATAGATTTTATCGTCTCGTCTTTTATTCATTCGACTCGACTTGCGATGCCCGGTCTCGACGCTCCTAGCTCGATTTTTGACGTCAATGTTCATAAAACTCGAGCGACTCGTTGATTCCTTCCAAATTAATTGTAATACCCCGTATTTTCATATGTATTTTCTAATTAATTAATTAAGAAGTATTTTTATAAAAAGGGTATTTTAGTAAATTTATTATTTGGAGCCAAAACAATATTTGAATTTTGGTGCCAAAAGTATTTTGAAAACTAATAATTAGTTTGGATGAGATATATTGTCTATTTATCCTATTTTAAAAACCGGGTTATTTACATATTTAAAATATTTTAGTTAAAGCAAATAATATTTTTTTAATTATTTAGGATTTTCCATGTATGAAAAAGCTGATTTTTCTTGATTATTTATTGGTAAATAATTGGTATTTAATTAATTATTTAGTTATTTATTCTATATTTTTATACAATTATTTTATTCCTTAAAAACCGAGCAAAACCTTCCTAAATATATTTATAGGATTCCGAATATATGAGCTATGGTAAGCTCAATATTTTCGGCTCTCATGAATTATTTTGGGGGAATTTATTTGGTAAAATTATATTTTTAATTATCTCCCAAAATCTCCTATTTTCCTTAATTCTAATTCTCCATCTTTTTAATACCTAATCATCATATTTTCTTACCATTCATTCTTCTTAATTATTCCCCAAGTAATTCTAATTTCCATAATATTTTTCATGACATACATACCTTCCATATTCAATTATACACAATCTCTTTAATATCAAAACTTTCCTTAATTCTTTAACTCACTTCTCCAAGTAATCCCATAAACCTTACTTGCCAAAATTCTTCTCACATTCTCTTGCCATAATTCTTGCATGAGCTAGCCTATAAATACCCCTTCATACCTCTCACATTCTTCACACCAATTCTCTTCTTTTCTTCTCCTCAATTTTACACAAATCATCCTGTTTATCTTTGAAGCTAATTTTTGGGAACTTCTGGTCTGTTTTTGGGGGTATTGATGTCTCACAGAATATTGTTCCTCTCAAAAAATCCTTGAGGTTAGGCTCAAGAATCACCAATTCAGAGTTATATCAAAGGATTTATAGCCTCTGCAAGTTCTGCCTATTCTTTCCTACGCAAATCCAACTCTTCTCTTTTCCTTGGTTTCTTATATTTTCTTATTCTCTTCTCTTATTCAATTATTATTATTATTATGGGGGATTTATTAATAATTATTATGAGTAGTTTTAATTATATCAAATCAGATTTTTTATGATGTTTATGAGAAATTAATTTAAAAGGTTCATGTACATATAGTTGGGGGTTTTTAATTATTTTTTTAACCTTATATTGATTAAGGTTATATTTATTTGTAGGGTGTGTATGATCAAGGTTCTTGAGGTTCTTTTTGTGTGGTTTTTTTAGTAAGGATCAAGGTATGTTTAGGTGGATAGATACCGTTGAAAGTGATTGGTTTAAATAACATGTTTTACATGATTTGATTGGTGATTGAATTAAATTGATTTGAACTATGATTTTGAAATAAATTATGTTTGAAGGTATTTTATTTTAATAAAAGTATTTTGAACGATTGATTTTTGAATCGTGTTTTGAATGGTTTGGATTACTTATCATGTTTAATTTTAAAAGGTTTGTTGAATTAAATAAGGCAAAATTGGCCTCAACACTCTGAAATTTGGCTTGGGTGCACTAAGCACCCTGAACTAAGAAAAATAGTCAAAACACCCTGAAGTATTAGCATGGGTGCACTTAGAACCATACAAGAAAATTTCCGGCCAAAATTGGCCGGATTCCGGCGACTTTTTTTTTTTTAATAAAAAAAGTTATTTTTTTCTTCTTCTTATTATTATTATTATTTAATATTATTATTGTTATTATTATTATTATTATTATTATTATTATTATTATTATTATTATTATTATTTTTATTATTATTATTATTATTACAAAAATACCTCGATTTGCGTGTTGTGATTTTTTTTTTTTAACGGAAATTAAGGTTTCGGGGGTCATTTTAACCCTTAATGAGTCCAAATTAAGCTCAAAATTCGCAAAAAGTAATGGAAATATCTCGTTTTGTCTGTTGAGGAATATCTCGATTTGCGTATTGTTATTTTTTGTGATGGAAATTGTTCGGGTAAGGTTTCGGGGGTCAGTTTTATCCTTAATGGGTCCAAATTAAGCTCGGAATTCGCAAAAAAGTAACGTGAGTGTCGAGGAATATCTCGATTTGCGTATTGTTATTTCTTGTGACGGAAATTGTTTTGGTAAGGTTTCTAGGTCATTTTTACCCTTAATGGATCCAAATTAAGCTCGGAATTCGCACAAAAATAATGGAAATACCTCGTTTTGCGTGTCGAGGAATATCTCGATTTGGGTATTGGTTTTGGGGTCATTTTTACTCTTATTGGGTCCGAATTCAGCTCGGGATATGCAAAGAAAATACCACATTTTACGTGTTAAGAAATATCTCGATTTGCGTGTCTTAGCTACTTAGATATTTCTCGATACGCAAAACGAGGTATTTCTGTTTTTTTTTTTTGCAAAATCTAAGCTAAATTTGAACCCATTAAAGGTAAAAATGACCTCCAAAACCTTACCCGAACAATTTTCGTCAAAAAAATAACAACACGCAAATCGAGGTATTTTCGTAATAATAATAATAATAATAATAATAATAATAACAATAATAATGATGATGATGATGATGATGATGATGATAATAATAATACTAAGAAAATAAAAAAAATTATTAAAAAAAACCATTTTTTATTAAAAAAAAAGTCGCCGGAATCCGGCCACTTTTGGCCGGAAAATTTCTTGTATGGTGCTAAGTGCACCCATGCTAATACTTTAGGGTGTTTTGGCTATTTTTCTTAGTTTAGGGTGCTGAGTGCACCCAAGCTAAATTTCAGAGTGTTGAGGCCAATTTTGCCATTAAATAAAGGTTTTTATTCAAGGAAGAGTTGTTGATTTTGAAAAGTTATTAATATGAGATTTTATTCTCAAGTTTTTATTTAGAAGGTTTGATTTTGAAAGCATGTGGAATTAATTAAAAAAAAAAAGGATTTTTAATTATACAGGAACTATTGGATCTAAAAGATGATTTGTTGAACCATTGAATTATAATTATTAATGCTTTTTAAGCATGTTGGTAATCCCACTATGCGGATTTGGTTTATTGATAAGGCCTTGGACTTTGTATGACCGCGTCTTTCCTCAAGAATATCCTTGTAACATAAGGAAACTAGCTTGGGGGGTGTGCACACTTGGGAGAGGAATTGGTTTAATTGGTTTAATTGGTTCAATTGGTTTTATTGGTTTATTATGATGAATTGGTTTTAATATGAGGAATTGGTTTTTAAAATAATTGGTATTGGTTTTATTGATTATTGATATTGGAATATTGAGAATTGGTTTTGAATCATGAGTTTTGAATTAATTGGACTAATTATTAAAATTGGTTTTAAAAGCATGTCTGTAAATAAATTGAGTTTACACTGTCTTGCACTTATCGTACTTAGCATATTTTGCTAATTCGTATTTCCTATTTGTTTTGGTTTGCCTTGTTTACCGTAATGGTAAGCAGTGTTGACTATTTTCAGGTGGAGTCATGAATGAGCATATGGGAGTCCCAGGATTTGCTTCACCTAGTTTAGGAATGTTGGTCTTGTCTTTATTTTTGAGCACTCACAACAATGTTACTATTTTTATAAGTATTAATAAAAGAAAGTTGAGTTTCCGCTACAAGTTTTGTTGTTGAGTTACGTATTTTGAGTAGCCTTGCGTAATCACGCTGCGGTAATACGCCTAAGTCTATCTCTACGGTATAATTATATGTATTATACTAGTATTTCCGTAGAGGGAGATTTGAGGGTGTTACATTAATTCGTCGTGTTGGATAGTTAGTTTCTTGGGTGTGACCTGAACAGTTCAGTCAAGATTAAGCTGTAATATTAATTATTGATTAATATTACTGATCGGAAGCAACCTCTAACTAGGCATTTTAATATCACTTGACCTCACTGAATAATTATCTATCTAATATTTCAAAAACCTCTATCGAAATAATACACTTGTTCAAAGGACACCCTATCAATCTCCCACTTGTTCTTCCGGACAAGTGCAATTTTTGTGTATAGCTTATTTCCTATGTCACTTAATGTCTCTTCATGAACTATAAGGTAAGATTATTCCTCATCCTTATTACGTCTTGAAGTGTTTCTCGAAATCCGAGTTCAACTGTCAATAAACAGATAATTTCTTTAAATCCATCTGAGCATGACCATGCATTTTACAGTCGATCTCGCTCTTCGAGAGGGCTCTTAAACAACAAAGACATGTTCCATATTGTTAGTAGGGGGACATTCCTAGTCTTGTACTGTAAGCTTCTTTTACTAAGAGGACCTAGCTGTCCGAGTGTTGCAGTTATAATCCCCATGCACGGTAGACGTTTGACTAACATTAAAGCGGGCTAGTACTCAAATAAGAGAATTCACAATACTCATGGTCGAGGAAAGAGGTTCCGATAGCCATAATGAGAAGTATACTTATGACAATTTTTAAATCTCTTAAAGTATTCTCATAGGTCGATCCAGTATGGTTCTAAACCAAAACCTGTGCAAATTATTTATGACAATCATGTCCTTATAGCACAAGAAAGGGTGCTATAAATCAAACTACACACTAATCTCAAGTGTGATTAATTGTCCATCATTTAAATGACCTCGATTAGGGATAATTTTTTATTATAATATTCAATGTTCACTTTATAGGTGTTTCTTATCCAAGACTGATCTTGATACCCTATTTTGAATATTGTCAGAATCGAATGGACGGAATATTTAATTCTAAACCACAATTAAATAAAAACGGAGTGATAAAATTGCATGAAATTAAATTACTCCAAACTTGAATGGTTCATCGTAGTGTCTTACATTAAAATGTTCGAAATTAATTAAAACACTAAACAAGGAAATCAAGGCCAATCACCAACGTGCCTAATTCCCATTGCCACAACATGCTTATTGTGCTTCACTTGAGGCAAAGGTTTAGTAAGTGGATCGGCTACATTGTCGTCTGTTCCAACTTCACAAATTATGATTTCACCCTCTGACTTCCATTCCCTTATCATATGAAATCGTCGCTTGACATGTTTGACCTTCTAATGTTCCCTTGGCTCTTTAGCCTAAGCAATAGCTCCATTGTTGTCACAATAGAGGGCTATTGGACCCTTGATCGAGGGTACAACATCAAGGTCACCTACGAACTTACGAATCCAAGATACCTCCTTAGCCGCTTCAGCAGCTGCCAAGTATTTGGCTTCAGTTGTAGTTAACGTAGTTGTGCTATGCTTATCACTATTCTAGATAAAAGCTCCTCCACTTAGATAAAACACGTATCCAGAGTGTAATTTGAAATCATCTCTGTTTGTTTGGAAGCTTGCGTCGGTATAACCTTCAACAACTAATTCATCTAAGCCACCATATACCTGGAATTTATACTTGTTCCTTTTTAGGTACTTTAGGATATTCTTGGCCGCAGTCTAATGCGCCTCTCCCAAGTCTAATTGGTATCAACTCGTAGCACTCAAGGAATACGATACATATGGCCTAGTACATATCATGGCATACATGATAGATCTAATAAGCGAAGCATATGGAATCTGATTCATGCTCATTAGGTGTCTTTGGATACTGCTTGTTGCTTAGGGTTATTGATAGGTCGTCGTCAAGCCTACCAAAGATAAAGTCCTATCTTGGTCTCACTAGCTAATAGCAAGGGTGTAGACATCTACTTTTGGCCTCCCGTCACGACAAGAAGTGCAATGACGATAAATAAAACCATCTTTGTGTTGGATCGAAGTGGAGAATGCTTATGGATAACTGGTTAAGCCACAAAACACAAAAACTAGCCCAAACTAAATAAACAAAGCTAAAACGAGGTACAATTAACTAAATTCGATCAATATTAGACTTAAGCCCGTGCTTAAAACCAATAATGACGGATTTAAGAGCGCCTAGGTTAAATTTTAATGCTGCCGCAGGAAAATCCGCGCGCACCTCAATCAGTTGCACTAGGTAGGCGCGCGCAACTAATTCAGTTGCGCGTGACACTCAGCGCAACCTCCAGAGATGCGCTCGTGAAAGATTCAGAATTTTATAAAAATATAGAATCGAATCTTACCATAAAGCCGCGCGCAAGAAAATAAGTTGCGCTTCTATCTAAATCACCTGCGCTAGGATGCCGCGCACAACTAATCCTGTTGCACGCGACACCTGCTGCGGAAAAATTTTCAAAACCCTAAACCTACTTATTCCCTATAAATAGAGGCTTAATCCGAGGCTTAAACACATAGAAAAAAACCAAAAACTCTGGTGAAATACTTGTGAACTTCTGCTACCTAAACCCTATTGTCCTAATCACTCACCCCTTAATCTTTTGTTACTATGGTGGAGGTTCCCCAACATGAAGGTGTCCATAAGTGTTCTAAACGGAGATCTAGCAAAGAGAAGTGGTAAATTCTCGAGCACTTAGATAAATTATATTTTTTTTCTTGTTTGAAGGAACCCTAATTAATTAATTAATTAGTGTTTTTTGATCATCTTTAAAGGACTAATTAATTATTTTCACATAGTATCTTGATTTAAATAAAGATTAGAATTGGATAATTAATTGTTGGTTGATCACTTAAGCCTAGGCGAATATTGTTTATTTTCTTGTTCTTTTCACGAATTTGATTAAATAAAGAATAACGACATTGCAATGTAATTCATACGTAAATTAACGTGTGTAAATAAAATCAACTAACTTAGTTTTAGGTATCACGTTGCATATATTGTTTGGTAATGAAATTGCAAAAAAGGAAGAGCTAGTAGAGGTCGTACTAGGGCTAGAATAGAGATTCCTTCATAAAAGGAACGTTATTTTAGTACCCTCGCTCCTGAACTCATTTCTAGTTTATGTAGACCAATTTGGGCATGGGTAAACTTATGATTCGTGCCAATTATTCCATGAACTCCACATGGAAGAAAGGCATGAACGAGGTTTATGAGTTTTCCTACAACTCATTGGCGACTCCTACTTGTTTCTTACAAAAAAGCGTGATGAGAATATCATTTCTAATTCAAGGTCTCCCAAACAGTTAGGAATTCAAATCCTAATACACCCTAACAAGTGTAAAGTCCTAGGCTTTTAAATGGCCATGGGCATCTAAGGAAGGACCCCTTACGATGGGGAACACCCTCCTTACAGTGGAGACTCAACTGGGGAATTAGTGGTTACATGATTAGTTCTTAGTTACGGTCCAAGGTTTCCAACACTAGGTTGCCTATGGGTTGTAACGAGACTTAACTTGGTTAATCTCTAGTTAGAGAGCAAGACTCAAATGCATAATATCTTCCTTTTGCGCAAAAGTAAAAACCAATCAAGCAACATTGCATCATGCACAAGTATAGCACACTTTAACCATTAGGGATTGACTCAGTGATTAGGGGTCGCCAACACTAGGCTTCTATCCCGAAATCAATAACAATCATCTCACCAATATCACCAACAAAATGTTGGGAGGATGATGTCATGAGTGAACACGTTGAGTGATTGATTTGTGCATCGTTTTTTAAGATATGGTACCTTTGGACACCCAAGCCTCTTTGACCTTAGAACAGCAATACGTGAATCTTGGCTTATAATATGCTTTATGTGCTTATGTGACTATGTGCAACGTGTTAGGATAGTCTTCTTCTTTTTCTTTTTTTTTCGGTCTAGGTTCCCAATTACGAAGTAGTCTCTTTGTAATTTTTAGTCATATTTGAAGGGTAACATGAAAAAAAAAGATGACGAAACAAAAAAAAAAAAGAAGCGCTTGGATTAAAAAAAAAAAATTTACGAGCAGGTGGTGCACGCAACTTCATAAGTTGCGCGACCCCAACCAGCACAACTGATTTGGTTGCACGCGACATCCGCGCGCAACTCAATCTTTTGCGCACGCCCACTGTTACGAGTCGATTTGATTTCTCAAAAAAACAAGTCGACTCGTTCAAATAATATCTTTATCGGAGAGTTGTTTAAGGGTGATGTTATTCTTTCGAATATATTTTGCGTTATTTTTTTTCCTCTTTCCTTTTAAACAAACGTATTGATTCACTTATCCTCTCGTACTTCCTTTAGGGCCGGTTCTCAAGCTTGGAAACGAAGACTCCCAGGCGCTCGCATTCTACGTTTACCATCAAGTAACCCACCTCTTTCAAACCACTTTCCCTCGACAACTAGTCCTAGTCCAACAACAATTTCAACCATCGAACAACTCCAAGAAGAGATTGCTCGATTAAGAGAAGAAAATGCTCAAGAGGCCGAGGAAAGAAGAATCAAGAAGCTTGAAAAAGCCGAAAAGAAAAATGTCGAGGCTCTAGCCTTGCAACAAAAGGTGGAACAATTATTCGTCAAAGAAAAGTCGTTAGAGAAGCTTGTTCTTCGTTCCACCATGGGGAACATGTACTTCGACGCAGAAAAGTTTGCTCCTCCCTTAGGACTTGCTTTACAAAAAAAGTTCGTAGCTACGGACTTGCCAATATTTAAGGTGACCAATAATCCACAAAACCACTTAATATGTTTTACTGGCACCATGTCATTGAAGGGAGTTGATCCTAAGCTCTATGCTTTGACTTTCCCTTTATCTTTAGACCCAACTGCAAGAGAATGGTACTATGGGTTGGATCCAAAATTTAAAACAACATGGGAAGATGTAGTTTCGGCTTTCATTACCCAATACGAGAGCTTGAAATGCTTAAGCAAGGCGACGATGAAGGTTTCCTTGCTTTCTATGGTAGATGGCGAGAAAAAGCGGCCCACCTTGCCCAAAGGCCACCTGAACTCGAGTTGGTACAAAAATTCACCGACAACTGTCATGAAAAGTACAACAAACATCTATGCTACCTTGGTCTAGACACTTTTCAAAAGGTCTATTATGTGGCTACTAGGATCGAAGATGATCTTGCTAAAGAATAAAGCAAATAAACCCCATTATCATCATCAACCTAAGAATAACTACAAAAAGGGGAATGATAATACATCATCCTCTATTGATGTATTTGCGACCACCACACAACATAATAATACAAATCAATACAATAATAATGATCCTAGAAGGAGGTGGACAAAAGAAAGAAAATTTACACCATTTCCTGTAAGCTATAAAGAGTTACTAGGAAAATTAAGCGAAAAAAGCTTACTTGCGCGAATAGGGCCAACACCACCCACTCCACCAGAAAGAAGGTTTCCTCAATGAGATGGTAATGCTTACTGTGCTTATTATAGGGGCATTGGGCACGATACTAAACGATGCGACATCCTAAAGCACAAAATACAAGATTTAGTAGACGATGGGAGAGTTCCCACGCCTAAACCTAACAATAATGCATCCCCATTAGGGGTGTTTAATATTGATGAAGATTATATGGGAAGTCACGTTCAATCCATTGGACTATATCACTCCTATAGAAAAACCTCTAGCCACAATACTCATAGGGGCAACTAATGAAGTATGTGGATTATGGGGGGGGGGGGGGCGACTTTCAAGACTTATATGTCTCTAAGTTTGTTGTTGTCCCACCTCCATCTTGTTTACAAAATGAGACAAATGGAGCGCTTGATTAGGATCATTTCTTGGGAAGTCACAAGACCTATCAAATCTCTGCTTGGATGAATAATGACATCAAGCACAACTCATGGAACATTCTTGAAATGGAGGCACATCCAAAGCCTCTAGAAGAAACTTGGTTTTTTGAATCCTACAACTAATCCAAATGAGGTAGATCATCTAACTCATTCTGGGCGAGTTTATCAAGCACCACCACCAAATGGATCTTCGACCACACAAAATCATACTCAAGGTCAAATGCAAAACACAATACCACCTCCACTTGAGGTAGAAGATCCATTGGTTAAACAATTTCGCCAATCCTAGGTGAATGTTAACATTTAGGAACTCTTAAGTACTTCTAAAGAACATAGGAATTCTCTTATGAATGCTCTAACGGCCTTGTCTGTAAGCACAAACACGACCCCTCAGGATCTCGTTAGCTTTCTTACTAGCAAAAAATCCGACAAATCAATCATTTTCACTAATGATGATTTGCCTTCAAAAGACACTACCCACAATAATGCATTATACATAATTGTGGGGTGCAAGGGATACAACATCCCTCTTACTTTGGTAGATAATGGGTCAGCTATAAACGTATGCCCATTATGAACCGCGAAATATTTAGGCCTTAATCCAGAAAAAGACTTTCAATCAACAACATAAAGTATTAGGGCCTATGATAACTCGAGAAGATCGGTGCGTGGAACTGTTAATCTACCAATTACCACATGCCCAATTTAAAATATTGTTGAATTCCATGTTATGGACATTAAACCTACATTCAACCTTCTACTTGGACGTCCTTGGATACATGATCTTGGTGCAATACCATCCTCACTTCATCAAATGATAGGTTGAACTATTAAGGCCTTCCTATGACTATACATGCTTCTCTACTCAAAATAACCATAAATGACCAATCATTGTTGGAAATAAACCATGATAATGATGAAGAGGACATGTGGGGATTTTCTGTAGAGCCAATCTACACAATCGAAATGATATGGAAGAAAGCCTTGAAGAATCATTCAAGCTTGATCCATATTCTACCGAGATAGTAAACAACATCTTATTCAAGAGTAATTAATTTCCTGGGATGGATTTGAAAATAGGAATGAAGAAATCCCGCTTAATTCCTATCCCAAAGAAAAGCTTCTCCTTTGGATTGGGATATAAACCAACCAAAGAAGAACTAGAGTCTCACGATGCGAAAAGCAAAACACGTAGAGACAACAACAAGAAAGGGATAGTCACTTTACTCCCATCCTACCAACGAACCCTTAATGGACAATTCATTAGGGAGGGAGAAGATTACCCATGCTACGACTTTCCAGAACCATTAATTATGGAAGGAATCAAGAAGCCTGGATTCAAAATATTCAAAGATTGCTACCTCTCAAATGAAGATCTTAAAATCGTTGAATCAAAACGCCCAATTCCAGGGTGCTATGATGGGCAAGCATTTAACTTGCTATTTGGACTAGAGCAAAATCATGTCGCTACAATGACCAATCAGAATGCCATTCAAGATGAAGCTTTTGACCCAACCTCGTTGATTACCCCTTCTAATTAAACCTTTGAGCATGGATGGAGAAGATCTTTCAAATGGACCAATCAAAGGCGATAAATTGTGATCATCACAGGCGAAGGGATGATGTTCGAAGAATCAGACGATGAATCTAGCATAAACTCTAGGGAAGCTAAAAACTTAGGCCTTTTGGCCATTACTGAATCTTTATTTTCTAGTTTTTAGGATAAGGATCCCCAAAAGGATTCTTCTCTTGATATACTCTCTTTTGAATTTAATAATATGAGCGCTATTTCCGAGTATATGCCTTCTCTTGAATCTTTCAAATGCTATAACAATCAATCTAATAAAGATGGTGACATCAATAAATTGGTTGAATTAATGAATGAACGAGAATAAAAGAACCCTATCATTGAAGAAACTGAGATAGTCAATATAGGAACCAATGAAAACACAAGAGAAGTCAAATTTGGCTTAACTTTAAATCCGGAAGAGCGATCAACTTTCATATCGACGCTCAAGGAATTCGAAGACGTGTTTGCTTGGTCATACAAGGACATGCCTCGAATAAATAGGGAAATCGCGGAACATACCATTCCTTTGAACCCTACCTCAAAACCAATAAAACAAAAACTTCGACGAATGAAACCTAATGTCGCATTTAAAATAAAAGAAGTACAGAAACAATTGGACGCTGGTTTCATTCGCGTATGTAATTACCCAGAATGGGTGGCGAACATCGTCCTGGTCCCCAAAAAGGATGGACGAGTTTGCATGTGTGTCAATTTTAGGGACCTTAGTAAGGCTAGCCCTAAAGACGATTTTCCTCTACCACATATTGACATATTGGTAGATAACACGGCGCGGCTGAACATGCGATGTTATCCTTTATGGATGGATACGCAGGTTACAACCAAATTTTAATGGCAAAAGAAGACGAAGAAAAGACATGCTTTATTACCCCTTGGGGTACATATTGCTACACAATCATGCCATTTGGTTTAAAAAATAAAGGAGCTATGTACCAAAGAACGGCTACGACTCTCTTGCACTATATGATGCATAAAGAGATAGAAGTGTATGTGGATGATATGATAGTAAAGTCCAAAGATAGAATGGGACATATAAAAGCTTAACGCAAAATTTTCACTCGCATAAAAGAATACAAAATGCTATTGAATCCACAAAAATGCGCCTTTGGAGTAACTTCCGACAAGTTACTCATATACGTAGTGAGTACACGTGGTATTGAGATAGATCCCTCTAAAATAAAGGCAATTGTTGACATGCCTCCCCCTCAAAGAGAAAAAGAAATTAGGGGGTTCCTTGGAAAATTGCAATACATTAGTCGATTCATCAACAAATTGATTATGACTTGTGAGCCAATATTTAAAAAACTGAAAAAGAAGGAAAACATGAATGAGACGATTAATGCCAAAAGGCCTTTGAGAAAGTCAAAGATTATCTCAAAAGTCCACCAATTTTACACCACCAGTACCCTAACTACCTCTTAGGCTATACATCACAGTTACAGACACAACCACAGGCGCCATGTTACCACAAGAGGTAGAAAAAGTCGAGCGTGCAATATATTACATAAGTAAAAAGTTCATTCAATATGAAACAAAATATAACACCTTGGAAAAAACGAGTCTAGCATTAGTATGGGCAACTAAAAAATTACGACATTATATGCTACCACACACCACTCATGTTATTTCTCAACAAAATCCGATAAAGTATTTGTTTGAACAACAACCTATACAAGGAAGGATATCCAAGTGGTTGGTGATATTGGCTGAATTTGAGGTAAAATATATTCCTGAAAAGTCAATGAAAGGAAAAGTGATTTCCGACTTTCTAGCCCAACATCCAATTCAAACAAGTCATGCAGAAACTACTCATCTTCCAGATGAAGAGATTCTCATCTTACAAGATGACAAATGGGTAATGTACTTCGACGGTGCGTCCAATCAAAAAGGATGTGGCGTAGGGGTGTTACTCATAAGTCCAGAGGGACCACATACTCCAATCTATGTCAAATTAGACTTTGAGGTTACTAATAATTCCGCGGAATGTGAAGCGTGCATTATTGGATTAGAAGCAACCGCTAGCATAGGTGTGCAAAAATTAGAGGTATATGGCGATTCTAGTTTGACTATAAATCATATAATGAAAAAAATGGAAAATAAAGAACTCCATGACAAGGTAAACTCGTATCCCCTAATCAAAAGTAATTACCTAAGTCCTCTAACTAAAGTAGATAGGGAAGTAGGGTCGAATCCACAGGGAAACAAGTCTTTCTACTCCTAATTAATTATTATAATCTAAATTATTAAGGTAACCAATATTGTTGTAAATAAAGACTATACTACGAAGAATAAGATCGGAGGAAATAAAGTACGGAGAAGTTAAATATTAAAAGACCTAGGGCATAAGTTCACTAATAAACAATATTCCAGGGCAAATCATAATAAGCAATCATCAAGCATTGATTAATCATATTATAAAGGGCTTTCGCTACGTATTATAATCACAAAGTTAATTTACTGGTATTAAATCTCATCTGTCAAATCTTGACTTAACCATTTATAAATTAGTCCCGCCTATTGAAACTAAGCCTAAACATCAATTCTCATCTGTCGAATCTCGAATTAATATTGCTAAACTCATACAATTAAATCTGGCCAAACCTAATTGCATAGCATTAAATCAATCAATATGAAATTAACCAAGCATTGATAATCAACAATCACAAATTTACCCCTTCATAATATTTATTAGATCCCCATAAACCCTAGAAATAAAACTACTCAAGCATCATCATAACTTAACTAATCAAATAAATAAAGCAAAACATAATCAAAAAAGTAAATAAAATAACTGAAATTAAAAAAGAAGAAATTGTTACCAAAAGAAATCTGGATTAATGAAAGTAATTAAGAACAAAGTTGAGAGAGAATTTAATAGAGAGAAAAATATCCTAAGTAGAGAGAGAAAATCTTTAAAAAAAGGTAATCCGAATTTTCGTACATAATTCGTATTAAACACTCTTAAAACAAAAACTAAAACAAAACTAATCAGCTACTTAGAAAAACACGCGCCCGATCGGGCCCGCCTTTTTACTATGCCCTTTGCTGGTATGCTGCGCCCGATCGAGCCTACGCTCACCCGATCGGGCGCGGCTTCTTCCTTGAGGCTGCATTGCGCGCACTCGCCCGATCGGGCGTATGCTTGCCCGATCGGGCCCGGCTTCTTATTCGAGGCTTGGATTTTGATTGGGCTCGATTACTCGGCCCAATACGAATTTCCTCATCGGGTCTTGATTACTTGATCCAATAGCCCCGATATCACATACCGAACCCTTAATCACCGGCTCTCACCGATCCTGGGCTTCAAGAATGGTCTTGTCCTTCTAGCTTCCGTAGTTGATCCATGAAAACCCGAGAAAATGCTCCAAAAGTGCAATTTCCTGTAAAACTCAACCAAAACTACGAAAACACTAGAAAACACAAATTAGTAATAAAAGTGGCCCTAAAGAGCCAAAAACACTATTGATTATGACCACGGGACGGGGGTAAAACACTATATAAACTGGACATATCAAACTCCCCCAAGCTAAACCTTTGCTTGTCCCTAAGCAAAGAGCTCATCAATGAACATATAAATCATGCCTCATCCAAATAAACAAAATCAAGCACAAACGATTAAAGATAAATCTAATGAACATGCTTCAATGTCAATCGTTCTCATTCATCTAATTATCCTTCATCCCTAACAATTGTCAAGTAAAGCAAACCACATGAGCATATAGAATTCAAGACTAGTGCTCACGCACTCAACTCTCATTTATGTGGTGAGTAAAAGAAATACTCGATCGCTCTCCAACCAACCCCTTTATTTGTGAACAATGCCCTCCCAACTCACACTCTCGTGTGTTTAAAACAATGAACGCTCAACCTACTAGTCGACTCGAAATATGTCAAATCATAACTTACATTGATAAACAACACTTTCACATTCATACAAGTCTATGCACAAAGGTCGGAAGGTCTTTAAAGCTTGTAATGTAAGACTAGGGTAAAGGGTAGGATAAATTTAGGAAAATGTGAGAGTAAAGCCATGCTTAAGGGAGCCATATCCTAATAAAACCCAAGGTCACAACAAGTGATGACCAAAACATCTCCAATCACAACTCAACTCCACAAAAGTTCACCAAACAATTATATATACAACACAATCCCATCATTTACATATTCACTCACAAAATATGATAGTATGAAACAGAGTGAATTAAAACAAACTTTGAACCACTTATTCTTTTTCTTTCTTTATTTTTTTCAAACTTGAACTTCTTTTTTTTTTTTTTTCTTTTTTTTTTGAACAACCGTCAAATAGAAAATTTGAACATATGAGACAACTTTTTTCTTTGCTTTTTTTTTTTTTTTTTTTTTTTTTTTTTCTCTCTTTTTACCTCATATTGGAAATTTTCAACTTTGTAACACAAAACATCAATATTTTCCAATCATAATATTAAAGAACAATCACTCTTCTTTTATTCCCACATTGTGCAAATGATATGCACACCACAACTCCCTCACCTCACAAACTAATAGCTCCCCCAAGCCAAGCTTGGGACTAGAAACAAATGGGGCTCATATAGGCTTGTAATGTGGCTAAATAAACAATAAAAGGGCACAAGCAACAACATGGGTAACAAGAAGGGAACAAATGTATCTAATATCGTCTGAAGGCTTCCTAAGAGAAAAAATGCCTTCGTCCTTCTCAATGTGCATAATATTGAGCTACATAACCATTACTAATAGTTGCAATCCAATACTCAAATTCATTGACATACCAGGAACTAACACACATTCCTAACCAAATCAACTAGTCAAGCACTATATTCACAAATAGTTAGCAAAATTGACGCATGTTTAGGAATCCAAACAATTAAACTTCAAATCATGATCAACAAATTCACAGAGCTCATTATCATATACCAAGGATCAAAACAATATTTTCTAAGTATGGGACACAGGGAAACATGATTTACAATTCATTGGAACGTATTTTTGAATTTTTTTTGTTTTTCAATTTTTTTTTTGTATTTTTTTTCATAAAGGAAAGCAATAAAAACTACACTAGAAAAACAATAAATAGAGAAAAAGAGAAAGAGAGTAACCATATATACAAGAAATCTCCCCCCAAGCCAAATCAAGCAATGCCCTCATTGACTTGAGAAGGTAGCTAGGAGAAGCTACTCCTCATCATCATCCATCCTCTCATATCCTCCTCCATAGCTAGAGCCGGCACCACCATGGCTCGTTCCAGCACCACCATAACCCGAATCACCTGCAATGTAGTTAGGGTTCACATTTCCCCCCATACCCCCAAAAGGAGCATCACCCCCATATCTATGGACTGAAGAGTAGTCCACATAAGTACCAAATGCTTCAGGGTGGAATAACCTCCTTGGGGGTATTGGAACCAGTCGGGAACTAATGCCTCAGGGGGAATAGCCTCTCGGCGTGCTTTGTCATCGTACATGGGGTATAGACCCCTCCCAAGGTTCCTCTCTATATGACCTACCCGACTATCCAAAGTGCTTAACCTAGAATCTAGGTTTTGCACCATGCCCTCTACTCTCCCTTGCCCAATCTCTATACGGTCCAGTTGGTTCCTAAAAGCCAAAAAGTCATAAGGGGCATTGGGGTCGATGTTATAATCTACCGAGGAGGTGGGTATACCATAGGTAAAGGGTGGGGGTGGTGGGTAGTGTGGTGAATGGTGTTGGGGGGAATGGTCTTAGGGTGATTGGTGGGGTTGTGGTGAAAGGTGAGGTTCTTGAACCTCACCTTGACCGTTTATCTCAAATTTGTAAGAAGGCTTCCCCTTCTTAAATTTGGTCAAGGCGGGGTTGGGTAAGGTAAAGGCTTGGTCTCTCCTACCCGATTGGCGGTGGACAATCCACCAAGTGTCACCTCCCATGGGTTGCACCTAGTTTAGGCTCCCTAAATAAGCTAGGTCCATGAGGGTCGAGCCCACTACTTTCCTATGTCCATCCGGGTTCCAACCTAGGTGTTTGATGAAAATATGGGTCATTAACCCCTCAAAATAGATAGGTGCCCTAGACCTACCCGCTTTGGCCGCATTGGCCGCCCTTTGAAAGTTATTGGCAATCCTATAAGGTATGTTTAATTTTTCAGCATTAGGGATTATATAGGATGCCAATAATTCTAATTCATCTCTCCTCACGTTTGCTGGTTCATGCCTCCCAAAAATAGTGAGGCCGTTTGCCAAAACTTTGGGACAGGATGTTGAATCCACGTCCCTTTGGCGTGTTGGAGGTTAGCCAAACCCTCCCCAGTGAGTCTCTTGTAGACCACGACAATGTGGTCTTGGGAGGGTTCGATAGGTTTATCCGATTTCAATTCAAACAACTTCCCAAATTCTTTTAGAGTTAACCGCACATCGTAGTTTGATAATCGAAATTGCACATGAGTGATTATAGCATTCATTTTAATAACATTAAAACTAGAAATAAATTCTAATGTTAATAATCATAAGTATCATGATGCATTTGGAAGAAACCACTCATGCCTATACCCTTAAATAATTTTTCTACATATTTATATAGACCTAATCTAGATAATGTAGGATGATGAACAAAACGGGTTGAGATTACCTGCCTCTTGATGAGATTGAGCATCCTTGCCCGTTGTTCCGCCGAGGTGATAACAACGTCCTCCCATCTCGGTACTTGAAGCTCCGGGTTGACCATTGGTTTTTGTTGCCTCGAACTTTCGCCCCTTTGTTGTTTAGAACGTTTTGAAGCCATATGTAGGTGGAAAATAAGGTATTGAGGCTTTCTCTCTCTAAGGATTAGAAGAAATTATGAGAGAAAGTGAGTGGAAAATGTAGAGGAAGGTGGGAGGATTATGAATATGTAAAAAATTAAAGGTTTTGATGGGTGAATTTGAGGAGATCTTAGAATGAAAGTGAAGTTGAAGGTTTGAAAATGGAGGTTTTAGAGAGAGAAAGTGTGAAAGAGAAAGAAGAAGAAAGAAAGAAAAAGAAAAGAGAAAGGGAGAAGGAGGATTAAATTCTAAGGATAAATAGGCGCGCCCGATCGGGCGAAGGTGGTTCTTACTGAAATGTAAAGTGCGCGCCCGATCGGGCAACGCCCGATCAGGCGACCTCCACCCAATCGGGTGCGAACACGAACCTCAAAATCACCTCGATAATTCTTTTTGTGGCACTCGATTTCAACAAAATTTCGCCCGATCGGGCGAAGATTCCCTTGATTTTCTCCCTCACTTGCGCGCCCGATCGGGACTCCTTGCCTGATCGGGCAAAATAATGCTCAGATAAAATCAATATTTCGCGCCCGATTGGGATTCCTCGCCCGATCGGGCTAAATAAACTTCAATTCTGACCCTTAGGTCCGCGCCCGATCAGGCGAGCCTCGCCCGATCGGGCCCGCACCCAATCTTGGAGCTTCTCTTTTCTTCGCCTTTTTCTCTTGAAACCTCCGTACTTTGTGATCTAAAACCTGTATAAAACACTCATGAAAGGTAAAATTTCACTCTCCTCACCTCTCTAAAAGAAATAAAAATAAAAATAAAAATAATGAAAAGAAATTAGTCTCGAAAGCAAGAAATACGGGCTGCCTTTCGCAAAGTGCTGGTTTATCTAGGTCTCGCACGACCCTCTTACCACATTGAAACTCAGAGTGAATCGGAACCGCTTAGGTGAAGTAATTCATCTGCACCAATTGTAGCCCCCTCATGATATAGCTTGAGTCTTTGGCCATTAACCTTGAACTCGTTACCATGTTCATCAAAAACCTCCACTGAACCGAATTTATTGGCCCTTTTTACAATAAAAGGACCCAACCATCTTGACCTTAACTTTCCTGGGAATAGTTTAAGTCGAGAGTTGAACAGTAACACTTTATCACCCTCGTTGAATTCTCTTGGAAAGATCATCTTGTCGTGCCACCTCTTTGTCTTCTCCTTGTAAACTCGAGCACTATCATAGGCCGTCAACCTAAACTCATCGAGTTGGTTAAGTTGAAGTAACCTCTTTTCTCCCGCTAGTTTGGCATCCAAATTGAGATCCTTAATAGCCCAATATGCCTTATGTTCCAACTCGACCGGGAGATGATAAGCTTTACCGTACACGAGTCTATACGGAGTAGTACCTATAGGGGTCTTGAATGCAGTTTTGTACGCCCAAAGGGTGTCATCCAACTTGTCGCTCCAATCTTTCCTTAACTTTGCCACCACCTTCTCTAGAATGGCCTTGATCTCACAGTCAGAAACTTTAACTTGGCCACTAGTTTGGGGGTGGTAGGCTAAACCTGTCTTATGGTAGACACCATACTTTTTGAGGAGGGTGTCAAACTTTCGCTCATGAAAGTGAGATCCTCCGTCACTTATTATCGCTCTAGGCACGCCAAATCTAGGAAAGGTCGTCTTCTTGAAAAGTCTGTGGACCACCTTGGCATCATTGGTAGGAGTAGCGATGACCTCGACCCACTTGGATACATAGTCGACGGCGACAAGAATATAGCGGTTCCCTTTTGAAGAAGGGAACGGTCCCATGTAATCAACGCCCCAAACGTAAAAAATTTCAACTTCTAAAATTCCGGTTTGAGGCATATCATGCCGCCGCGAGATGTTGCCATTCCTATGGAAAGAGTCACAAGCCTGCACAAAAATGTTAGCATCCTTAAACAGTGTAGGCCAATAAAAACCCGACTCATTAATCTTGGCCACCGTTTTAGTGGGGCCATGATGTCCTCCATATAGTGAGGTGTGGAAACTAGTAAGCACACCGTGGACTTCCCATTTGGGAACACACCTGCGAAATAATCCATCTGCACACTCACGAAACAAAAAAAGATCATCCCAAAAATAATGTTTAACATCAGAAATTTTTTTTTTTGTTGGTAGGACAAGTAAGGAGGTAGAGTACCACCCACTAAATAATTAACAAAATCGGCATACCATGGGTGTTGCTATACAACTACATATAAGTTGTCATCAGGGAAAGAATCATCTATAGGAAGAGAATCCTTACCCTCATCATACCTGATACGTGACAAGTGGTCTGCCACTACTTTCTCTGCTCCTTTTTTATCTTTTGTTTCGATGTTGAAATCTTGGAGCAAGAGAACCCATCGGAGTATCCTTGGCTTTGATTCCGCCTTAGCTATCAAATACTTCAACGCTGCATGGTAAGTAAAAACAATGACTTTAGAACCAATAAGATATGATCTAAATTTTTCTAAAGCATATATAACAGCAAGAAACTCCTTCTCCGTAGTGGCATAGTTGACTTGGGCCTCATCCAAAGTTTTGCTTGCATAATAAATAGCATGCAAAACCTTGTTCTTTCTTTGTCTGAGCACGACTCCTAGCGCAAAGTCACTTGCATCACACATGATCTCGAAAGGAAGATTCCAATCGGGAGCACATATGATGGGTGCCGATATCAAAGCCTGCTTAATCCTGTTGAAAGCCTCAAGACACTTGTCAGTAAAAATAAAAGGAGCATCCTTGAGCAAAAGCTGAGTCAGTGGTTTAGCAATTTTAAAAAAATCTTTGATAAAACGGCGATAAAACCCCGCATGAGCCAAGAAATTTCTAACTCCCTTAACATTAACTGGGGGAGGTAATTGCTAAATCACTGAAATCTTAGATTTGTCTACTTGTATGCCCTTATCAGACATAATGTGACCTAGAACTACTCCCTCTGTCACCATAAAGTGACATTTCTCCCAATTTAGAACTAAGTTGCATTCTTCACATCGTTTCAAAATTTTAGCGAGATTAATTAGACATGAATCAAATGAAGAACCATACACGCTAAAATCATCCATAAAGACTTCCATAATAGACTCTATGAAATCAGAAAAGATGCTCATTATACAACGTTGAAAGGTAGCGGGTGCATTACATAAACCAAAAGGCATTCTACGATATGCAAAAGTGCCTTAAGGGCATGTAAAAGTTGTCTTTTCCTGATCTTCAGGGTGGATCGGAATTTGGAAAAATCCCAAATACCCATCCAAATAGCAAAAGAATTTATAGTTAACTAACCTCTCAAGTATTTGATCTATAAAGGGAAGAGGGAAGTGGCCCTTTTTAGTGGCGATATTTAGTCTACGATAATCAATACACATACGCCACCCTGTTACAGTTCTAGTGGGAATTAATTCATTTTTTTTCATTAGTTATCACAGTCATCCCACCCTTTTTTGGCACTACCTGCACAAGACTTACCCATTTGGAGTCAGAAATAGGATAGATAATGCCTGCATCAAGTAGTTGCATAACCTCTTTCTTGACTACTTCCTGCATTTTAGGATTTAATCTTCTCTGGGGTTGAATGCAGGGCTTATAGTTGTCTTCTAGATGTATCTTGTGCATACAAAAATCAGGGCTAATACCCTTGAGATCATCAATACTGTACCCAATATCTTTATTATGGGTTTGAAGAACCCCTAGAAGTTGGGAATTTTGTAGGTCATTAAGTGCAGTACTGATGATCACGGGGTAAAGTTCCTGTTCATCTAGAAAAATATATTTTAAATGAGAAGGGAGAGGTTTTAGTTCAGGTTTCTTGACCTCTGCAGGTTTCGAATCCTGAAATAAATTTACTATCTTCATTGTTTCCTTGGGCCTTAACTCTTTTAAGGAAAGAGCTTTTTCAATATCCTGTACCTCATTACCTCAAACGCTTGCATTGTCTTTAGATAAATTCCTGCAGAGAACTTCCTCTAGGGGATCCCTTGCAAGAACCTGTGGCAAGCTATCATAAAAAATATCATCCATTATATCGATTATATCAATATAACAACAATTTTCCTCTAGCATAGGCCCTTTCAAAACTTTCCCTAAATTAAAAGTAACATTATCGTCACCAACAGAAAGGGTTAGTTTTCCATTTTTAACATCAATAATTGCTCCTACAGTATGGAGAAAAGGCCTACCTAATATAATGGGTATTTGCGTATCCTTTTCCATGTCTAAAACAACAAAATCAACAGGAATAAAAAATTTACCAACTCTGAAAGGGACGTCCTCTAAAATACCTTAGGGGTATTTTATAGAGCGATCTGGCATTTGCAAAGTTATATTAGTAACTTTTAATTCTCCCATATTAAGTTTAGCACAGACAGATAATGGCATAACACTAACACTAGCACCCAAATCACACAAAGCTATATCAATAAAAACATTCCCTATATGACAAGGGATAGAAAAACTACCGGGATCCTTTAATTTAGGAGGGGATTTGTTTTGCAATAGAGCGCTACACTCCTCTATGAAAGCTACAGTTTCTACTTCATTAAAGGCCCTTTTCCTAGTCAGAATGTCTTTAATAAATTTAGCATAAGCAGGAACTTGAGTGATTAAATTAGTGAAAGGAACTGTTACTTGCAGGTTTTTCACAACCTCTAAGAACTTACCAAATTGTTTATCAAACTTACTCTTCAGTTGTCTTTTAGGGAATGGAAGTTTGATAACCGGGCTCTGCACATCTCCTCCCTTATCCTTAGATTTACCCTGCACAAGAACATTAGTAGAGTTAGTATCTATTTGTAGCCCTGCAGGGTTAGCAGGATTAGCGTTTGGTATAGAGGAATCTAGATCAGGAACTGTTCTATCTTCCTTTGGCATAGGAGGTCCATCATAATGTGAACCACTCCTTAGAGTGATTGCACTGGCATGATCTGTAGGATGGATAGGTTGTGATGGTAAAGCTCCCTACTAACGGGATTGTAGAATAGTTGAAAGTTGTGCAATTTGATTATCCATGATTTTATTGTGGGATAAAATAGAATCAATTTGCGCATCCCTACTCTCCATATGCTTTTGCATATTGGCAAGCATTGCTCTAATTTCTGTCATGGCAGGGTTGGAAGATGATGAGGGTGATGCTTGGCTTTTCTGGTCGGAATTTGGGTGGTAATATTTTTGTTGTGGTGGGGGTTGCTGTTGTGGTAGTTGTTGAGTTGGAGGGTTTTGTACATTGGTACTCCGGTACGAAAGATACGGATGGTTCAGATAACCGGCATTGTAAGAGTTGGAATATGGGTTATTCTGTTATAGGTTTGAAAGGCATTAACTTGTTCCATGGAGCTCTTACAATCTTGCTCCCAATGCCCTACAATTCCACAATTTTCACAAAAAGCTTCATTGTTAGCAACTGCAGAAACATTAGCTACAGAGTTAGGAGTAGTAGTAAGATTATCTAATTGTTGACAAATAGACGTTAATTGAGCTTGCAAAAAGGAAACGGAATCGACATTATGTTTTCCTTTATTTGCAAACCCTCTCGGATTCCCGTATTGGGAATTGTGTATTGCCATATCTTTGATAACCTGTCCTGCATCGTCCACATTTAAATTCATGAACCTCCCACTGGCTGCAGAATCTAGAACTGATCTAGAAGAATTTCCATGTCCATTGTGGAAAGCTTGGATCAATTGCCATTGTGCCAGATTGTGGTGGGGGCATTCTGACGCGGGTGCATGGAACTTAGTGGAAGAAGTGGAAGACATGCCACATGTCATGACACAAAGTAGGGCCAAGCTCCTTGGAAGTCACCTTTCGGGGCTAACCATCATCACACTCGAAGAAAAGAAGCTTATCAATATATGATGCAGCTACTTCATTCAGCCATATCTCCTTCGTTAAAAAACATTTTTAGATGATTCAAGTTGGAGATGAAAGTAGAGTTTAAGAGCTTTCCAACGACTGGTCACATGCCAAATTTGAGCGAGAAACAAAGAAGTAATGAACGTTTGAATTTGAGCTATCCAGAAGCAGGAAAGTTCGGCCGAACCTACACTGTGGTTCGCCCTAACTCCTAGGTAGTTTCAGAGCTGATTTTTGCATCTTTGCAGGAGTGGCCGAACTCAAAAAGTTTGACCGAACCTACCCACAAGTTTGACCGAACTTACCCAGAGTTCGGCCGAACCTTTTCCCGTTTTTCTGCCAATTTGTGCGAACTATTTAAGTTGTTTTAAGACGTTTTTGCAAATTATTTTTTGTTGAACTTTGTAATCAAGAGACTTTCACTCTCTACCATAATCTTTATGATTTTCTTGCTTTCTTTGTGATTGCATCTCTTGTAATCTTTATGGTTACACCTTAATCTTAGCTTTACTTGGTGTTGGCTTTGATTATGACCCCTATTTCATCTATCTTTGTGAATTGGAGATAGGTTATCTTGGTTTGTTGGTTTGAACTTGTTGTTACTTGATTTCTTATCCCTTTTACTTGTCTTTCCTTTGTTATTTCATATCATTTGGTATCAAGAGCCTATGTTATTAGCCTAGAAAGATCCTACCTTTTTTATTTTCTCTTTCCCCCTCTCAAAAGATCTCATCTTTTCCCACAAAAATTTGAAATTTCCCTCAAAATAAAAGCTTTCTATCTTCAAACATGGGTGATAGATACTATTATGAAGATGATGAAGGTTACAATGAAAACTCTAGATTGGATGCTCTAGAAAGGAAGTTTGATAGACTTCTTGAGGTCTTGGAGAATAGAAGAAGTCCTAGAAGGAGGAGGAGCCCTAGTGAAGAAGATGACTCTCACTCTCCTCACCGGAGAAGGGAACATCGCCAACGACACCATGAGGACAACCGTGACCGAGACATCAAGTTGGAATTTCCAGACTTTAAAGGTAATCTTGATCCCAATGAATTTCTTGATTGGGTTAGAAGTATGGAGAATGTGTTTGAATATAAGGGTTATAATGATGAAAAACGTTTCAAATTGGCCATCCTTAAACTCAAAAAACATGCTTCTTTGTGGTATGAGAACTTTAAGAATCGTAGGAAGAAAGATGGAAAATCAAAAATCACTTCTTGGGAGAAATTGAAGAAACATATGAACAAGGCTTTTGTGCCTAGAGATTATTTGCAAGATGCTTATCTTAAATTGAACTCTCTTAAGCAAGGAACTATGTCGGTAGAGAAGTATACTAGGGAGTTTGAAAAACTTTCTATCATGAGTGGAGTTGAGGAAGCACCGGAGCATAAGATTGCTAGGTATATTGGTGGTCTTGAAAGAAAGCTTGGGCAAAAGGTTGATGTGCATGCCCATGGAAGTTTTGATCAAGTGGTGCAAGTGGCTTTGAAGTTTGAGAAGTATGACAAGGTGAGTAGTGCTAGTGGGTATCCTAAGCCTACCTTCAAGAATTCTTTTGCTCCAAAGGATGAGACAAGCAAGCCCATTGTCAAAGATGACAAAGGCAAGGCTCCTATGCATTTTCCTAACAAAGATGATCACAACAAGATGGGAAATCGAAAGACTTGCTACAAGTGTAGAGGCTATGGACATTTTGCTAATGAGTGTCCAAATAGTAGAGCTATGATGATTTGTGAAATGGATGATGATGAGTACGAAGATGAGAAGAGGGATTTTGGTGACCCTATATTTGATAGGGAGGATGAAATTGTAGTTGACGCCGATGAGGGTCAAATCCTTGTAGTGAGGAGAGCACTTCACTCCATTTCCACCCCTTTAGCGGAAGAGCAAAGGGAAAACATCTTCCAAACTCGATGCACCATCAAGGATCGAGTTTGCAATCTTATCATCGATAGTGGCTCTTGCACTAATGTGGCTTCAACAACATTGGTGAGCAAGCTCAATCTTGAATCTACCGATCATCCTACTCCCTACAAGCTTCAATGGCTTAACAATCACAATGAGGTGAAGGTAACGAAACAAACTCTTCTTTCTTTCTCAATTGGCAAGTTATATAAGGATGAGGTGCTTTGTGATGTATTGCCTATGGATGCTTTTCATGTATTGCTTGGTAGACCTTGGCAATTTTATAGAGATGTGATGCATGATGGAAGAAAGAACACTTATTCATTCATGATGGATAAGAAAAAGATTGTACTCAACCCCTTGTCCCCCACCATCAAACACAAAGAACCCTTGGGTACGGGAAACACAATAAAAGAGAACCTTCTCATTGGGGAAAATGAGATGGGAAAGGAGATAAATCAAGGACACATTGTATTTATTTGTCTTCTTAGGGAAACACAAGAGAGTGAGCGAGAGAACCCAATCCACCCCCTTGTCAAGGAAGTATTGGTTGAGTACCATGACATTTTCCCCGATGATCTCCCACCCGGTTTGCTACCTATTAGGGGAATTGAACATCAAATAGATCTTATTTCCGGATCACAACTCCCTAATAGACCGGCTTATAGGTGTACCCCCGATGAAGCAAGAGAGCTTCAAAGACAAGTTGGTGAGTTGATTGAAAGAGGATTTGTAAAGGAATCCCTTAGCCCTTGTTTGGTTCCGGCTCTTTTGGTTCCGAAAAAGAATGGTACATAGAGGATGTGTGTGGATAGTAGGGCCATCAATAACATCACCATCAAGTATAGCTTCCCTATTCCCCGACTTGATGATATGCTTGATGAGTTACATGGTTCCAAGGTGTTTTCGAAGATTGACTTGAGGATGGGGTACCATCAAATTCGTATGCGTGAAGGAGATGAGTGGAAGACCGCTTTCAAGACAAAGCAAGGCTTGTATGAGTGGCTAGTTATGCCATTTGGGCTCTCTAATGCTCCTAGCACTTTCATGAGGCTCATGAATGAGGTACTTCGCCCATTCATTGGTAAATTTGTTATTGTTTATTTTGATGACATACTTGTTTATAGCAAATGTGAACTTGATCATGCTAAACATTTGAGGCAAGTATTTGAAGCATTGAGAAGTAGGCGGCTTTTTGCCAAGTTGGAAAAATGTACTTTTATGGTGGATAGTATTGTTTTTCTTGGTTATGTGATTTCAAATGTAGGGATCTCAATGGACCCTAGTAAAGTGGAGGCCATTCAATCTTGGCCTACTCCTACTACTCTCACTCAAGTTAGGAGTTTCCATGGTCTAGCTTCCTTCTATCGAAGGTTTGTGAAGAATTTTAGCACTATTTTGGCCCCGGTGACCAAATGCATGAAGAAGGGTACTTTTGAGTGGACACCATCGGCTCAAAGGGCTTTTGTGAACCTCTAGAAGAAGTTGTGTGAGGCTCCAATCTTAGCTCTTCCGAGTTTTGATCAACCCTTTGAAGTTGAATGTGATGCTAGTGGGGTTGGAGTTGGAGCGGTTCTTGTGCAAGGAGGGAGGCCGGTTTCCTATTTTAGTGAGAAGCTTGGTGGAGCAAGAATGAGATATAGTACCTATGACAAGGAGTTCTATGCTATTGTAAGGGCTCTTGATCATTGGTCACATTACTTGAGGCCTAGACCATTTGTACTACACTCCGATCATGAATCTCTCAAGTACATCAATGGTTCTCATAAACTCAATGCAAGGCATGCCAAATGGATTGAATTCCTCCAATCATTCAATTTCTCTTCTAAGTACAAGGAAGGGAAGAGCAATGTTGTTGCCGATGCTCTTTCTAGGAGACATTGTATGATCACTATTCTTGATGCGAAGTTTTTAGGGTTTGAGTTGCTTAAAGAGTTGTATCACGATGATGAGGATTTTGGTGGGTTGATGAAGAAGTGTGACGAAGGGGTCGATGGCTCTTTCATGGTGCAAGAGGGTTTCCTTTTCAAGGGAAACAAGCTTTGTGTTCCGAAATGCTCTCATCGACGGTTGCTTGTTAAAGAAGCTCATCAAGGAGGGCTAGCCGGACACTTTGTGGTTGCGAAAACATATGACATTCTTCGAGAGCATTTTTATTGGCCCAAGATTTTTGGTGATGTGCAAGATGTGATAGCTCGTTGTGGGGCTTGTCACAAGGCTAAGAGTTAATTCCGTGAAGGACTCTACTCTCCTCTTTCGGTCCCTAGTCACCCTTGGGATGATCTTAGCATGGATTTTGTGGTTGCTCTCCCTCGCACTCAAAGGCAAAATGATTCCGTGTTTGTTGTGGTTGATCATTTTAGCAAGATGGCTCACTTCATTCCTTGTCGTAAGACCGATGACGCTTCTCATGTGGCTACCTTGTTCTTTAGAGAAGTGGTGAAGCTTCATGGCATTCCAAAAAGTATTGTGTCGGACCGTGATCCTAAGTTCTTAAGCTACTTTTGGAAGACTTTGTGGAAATTAGTGGGAACCAAGCTCTTGTTTAGTACCTCTAGTCACCCTCAAACCGATGGCCAAACCGAGGTGACTAATCGTACCATGTCCACCGTTCTCCGAGCTATCATTAGCAAACACATGAAAGATTGGGATATTAAGCTACCTCAAGTTGAATTTGCTTACAACCGCTCTCATTGCATAGCTACTGGGAAAACACCATTTGAAGTAGTGTATGGTTTTAATCCCCGCCTACCACTTGACTTGTTGCCTAGTATCCCTCAAGAGGAGTTGAGGTTTGAGGCAAAAGATAGAGTTGAAACAATGAAAAGGCTTCATGAAGATGTCAAGAAGAGAATTGAGAAGACAAATGAGAGTTACAAGGCAAGGGCAAACAAATTCAAAAAGCCAAGGGAATTCAATGTAGGTGATCTTGTGTGGCTCCATCTTCGGAAGGAAAGATTCCCGGCTAAGAGAAAGAATAAGCTCATGCCAAGATCCGAAGGCCCCTTTGAAGTTGTGGAAAGAGTTGGACCTAATCCTTATAAGCTCAAACTACCGGGAGACTTTGGTGTTCATGCTACCTTTAATGTTGGTGATCTTGCTCCTTTTCTCTTTAAAGATGATATTGGTGATGATGATCCGGAATTGAGGGCAATTCCTTTTGAAGAGGAGGAGTTTGACGCGGGTGCATGAAACTTAGTGGAAGAAGTGGAAGACATGCCACGTTTCATGACACGAAGTAGGGCCAAGCTCCTTGGAGGTCACCATTCGGGGCTAACAATCATCACACTTGAAGAAAAGAAGCTTATCAATATATGATGCAGCTACTTCATTCAGCCATATCTCCTTAGTTACAGAAAATTTTTAGATGATTCAAGTTGGAGGTGAAAGTAGAGTTCAAGATCATTCCAACGACTGGTCACATGCCAAATTTGAGCGAGAAACAAAGAAGTTATGAACGTTTGAATTTGAGCTGTCCAGAAGCAGGAAAGTTCGGCCGAACCTACACTGTGGTTCGCCCGAACTCCCAGGCAGTTTCAGAGCTGATTTTTGCATCTTTGCAGGAGTGGCCGAACTCAAAAATTTCGACCGAACCTACCCACAAGTTCGACCGAACTTACCCTGAGTTCGGCCGAACCTTTTCCCGTTTTTCTGCCAGTTTGGGCGAACTATTTAAGTTGTTTTAAGACGTTTTTGCAAATTAATTTTTGTTGAACTTTGTAATCAAGAGACTTTCACTCTCTACCATAATCTTTGTGATTATCTTGCTTTCTTTGTGATTGCATCTCTTGTAATCTTTGTGGTTACACCTTAATCTTAGCTTTACTTGGTGTTGGCTTTGATTAAGACCCCTATTTCATCTATCTTTGTGAATTTGAGATAGGTTATCTTGGTTTGTTGGTTTGAACTTGTTGTTACTTGATTTCTCCTCTCTTTTACTTGTCTTTCCTTGGTTATTTCATATCATTCTCTCTGTAGATCCCTGAACCTCTCCCAAGCCTCATATAACGTTTCATCGGCCTCTTGAGCGAAGTTTTGAATAGCACTCCTTAGTACTGTTATTCTCTCTGCAGGGTAATATTTATTATAGGAATTCAAAGAAAGAATTTCCCGGTCAGTAATACCAAGTACAGTTCTATTCAAACCATTAAACCATAATTTAGCTTTGCCAGATAATGAAAAGGGAAAAAGAATCTCCCTGATTTGATCCTACATGACCCCGACTTGTCTAATGGTGTTACAATACTGGCAGAAATCTGCGATGTGAAGATTAGGATCTTCACCCTTAGCTCCACTGAATTGCTTCCTCTCTATCGTAGTGATAAATTGGGGCTTGATTTCAAACTGAACTCCATCTAGCGCCGGAGTGGGAGTAAGGTGCGGGAAATTTGTGAGCTTCGGCTGCGAGTAGTCACTGAGTTTCTTCTGGTCCGTCATCTCTGATTCTGAATCTGAAGGAATTTCTGTGTCACTAGAATCAGAGGGAGGGTTTCTTCGACTATTGTCTTCCTTAGAACCCGCCAGAATTTTTCTATAAATTTTCCTTTGCCTATGAAACGAGCGCTCGATCTCAGGATCGAATGGGATGTAACCTGATCTTGAACACCTGGGCATAAACAAGGAACTAAAAGACAAATATGAGAATTGCCTCAAAGAACTAACGTTCTCTGAGACAAAAAGGGATAATCTAGACTACAAAAAATAATCAGAAAATAAAAATAAAACCGTTTCCCCGGCAACAGCGCCAATTTTTGACAAGGTAAAGTCGTATCCCCTAATCAAAAGTAATTACCTAAGTCCTCTAACTAAAGTAGATAGAGAAGTAGGGTCGAATCCACAGGGAAACAAGTCTTTCTACTCCGAATTAATTATTATAATCTAAATTATCAAGTTAACCAATATTGTTGTAAATAAAGACTATACTACGAAGAATAAGATCGGAGGAAATAAAGTAGGGAGAAGTTAAATATTAAAAGACCTAGGGCATAGGTTCACTAATAAACAATATTCCATGGCAAATCATAATAAGCAATCATCAAGCATTAGTTAATAAGATTACAAAGGGCTTTCGCTACGTATTCTAATCACAGAGTTAATTTACCGGCATTAAATCTCATCTGTCAAATCTCGACTTAACCATTTATAACTTAGTCCGCCTTTTGAAACTAAGCCTAAACATCAATTCTCATATGTCGAATCTCGAATTAATATTGCTAAACTCATACAATTAAATCTGGCTAAACCTAATTGCATAGTATTAAATCAATCAATATGAAATTAACCAAGCATTTATAATCAACAATCACAAATTTACCCCTTCATAATATTTATTAGATCCCCATAAACCCTAGAAATAAAACTACTCAAGCATCATCATAACTAAAGTAATCAAATAAATAAAGCAAAACATAATCATAGAAGTAAATAAAATAACTGAAATTAAAAGAGAAGAAATTGTTACCAAAAGAAATCTAGATTAATGAAAGTAATTAAGAGCATAGTTGAGAGAGAATTTAATAGAGAGAAAAATATCCTAAGTAGAGAGAGAAAATCTAAAAAAGAAGGTAATCCGAATTTTTGTACATAATTCGTACTTAAACACTCTTCAAACAAAAACTAAAATAAAACTAATCAGCTACTTAGAAAAACACGCGCCCGATCGGGCGAAGGGCCGCCCGATCGGGCCCACTTTTTTACTATGCCCTTTGCTGGTATGCTGCGCCCGAGAGAGCCTATGCTCACCCGATCGGGCGCGGCTTCTTCCTTGAGGCTGCATTGCGCGCACTCGCCTGATCGGGCGCATGCTTGCCCGATCGGGCCCGGCTTCTTCTTTGAGGCTTGGATTTCGATTGGGCTCGATTACTCGGCCCAATACGGATTTCCTCATCGGGTCTTGATTACTTGATCCAATAGCCGCGGTATCACATACTGTGCCCTTAATCACCTGCTGTCACCGATCCTGGGCTTCAAGAATGGTCGTGTCCTTCTAGCTTCCGTAGTTGATCCATGAAATCCCGGGAAAATGCTCTAAGAGTGCAATTTCCTGTAAAACTCAACCAAAACTACGAAAACACTTGAAAACACAAATTAGTAATAAAAGTGTCCCTAAAGAGCCAAAAACACTACTAATTATGACCACGGGACGGGGGTAAAACACTATATAAATTGGACATAACAAACCACAATGATAATATACCAAGCACACCAAGAGAAACTCATCGACCATTTTGAATATATTGATTTTTAATATCTCCCAAGGGATGACAATCAATTTGCCGATGCGTTAACAAAATTAGACTCAATGATCAATATTCCAGATCACTTAAACATGATGCCATTATGCGTTGATAGAAGAGAAGAATGATCAAGGGTTAGATAGGTCGTTAAGCTACTACCCTAATAAAATTAATCATTTATAATGCCTAAACCTACACTAAACTAGTTAGTGGCAAGTAAAGGGTCGAACCACTAGGGAAGCGCACTAATTCAACATTAATAATCACTAATGCAAGAGTTAAAAGGGGATTGTTTTTGTTGGTTTTGTTGAGTAAGAACACTAAAACTACAAATAAGCAAGAAAATGATGATTAAAATCATGGGAAAATGACGCTAGGGATACGGGGGTGTCCAATATGATTAGAAAGAGGGGAATAATGGTGATTATCATGAAACACATGCTAAAGAACACAAGATTCTACCTAAACAATTCATTCTCATGCAATAGTCTAGGCAAATCAATGACAGAGGTCTACACTAATAAGGATCATTCTCATGCATCCTATTAGTTACAATCAAATCAAGAGAATAGAGAAGCACAATCCATTAAAACTCCACTTTAATAACTCATTCTCATGCAATCATTAAAATAGAGATGATCTTAATCTAGTTCAAATCACTTTCATGCAATTAAACAAGAAAACATCAAATAGAGTGCAATAATAATCTCAAGCTATTAAAAATCATGTCTTTCATCAATTTATGGCATAAGTTAAATCCAACCATCATCATTCATCCAATATCAACTCATATCTTCCACCCCCTTCCCCTAGCTAAAAGTTTAGCCTAGAGAAGGGACAATAAACATAGTAGCAAGAATAAAAAAAAAAAAAAAACTCAAGAAACACAACACAAACATGATTAAGAATTATAAAAATAGTAATAACTAGATGATATAATAGATTAATATTAATAAGCAACTAAGAGGCAAATAAATAAAATAAAGAGAAAGGATGAGAGATTACTAAAGAGGAGATTAATGAAAGAGGAAAACTTGAAAGGTTGCTAGATTGAAGATTAAACTTGATCAAAGTTGATTACAATAAAGGAAACTTGAGTCACCATCCACTTTCTCTCTTTAAGATTAGGGCTAATTGTTCATAAGATAAGAGATGATTACAAACTTGAATGAGGGGACTATTTATATGCATCACAAAAGACGAAAATAAAACACCTAAGAGAGCCATCTAGCCATCAGACGCGCCCTCTCCATCGTGGGTACGGAGTTGCTTAACCGAGCAACCTGCGCCCCGGCTCCTAAACCTGCGCCCTCGGCTAAAGAAAAGAGATGCCATCTCCTACTGAGGAGAGGCCGCGGCAAAGCAACAGGGGAAAGCCAGCCTCCATCAGACGCGCCCTCGACTCCTAGTGTCGCGCCCGCGGGCCAGAGAGGAGAGCCCTCTCCTGAGGCGCGGCGCGACATCTACTTAAAGTTGTGAAATCTTCATCTTCAAGAATCTGCGCCTGCGGCCCAAAGCTCCGCGCCCGCGGTTCATATGCATTGCCATATTTCCCTCCTTGAGCATCATATTTCCTCTCCATGGCTCGACATGCATCCAAAGGTTCATCCGAAAGGGCCAAAAACCTACAAAACAAAAGAGAAACGCTAAAAAAACCAACAAAAAGGGGAAAAAGGAAAGAAAATACGAGAAAGGAAAGGAAAAGGCAAAACTAAGGTAAAAATGCTTAAAAAGGCTCAAACAAGTGCAAATGATGGGAGAATCCTTAGAGAAAAAGGATAGAAAAGTGGCATAAATGCCATTCATCAAAATCCCCCACACTTGCCTCTTGCTTGTCCTCAAGCAAGGAAAAACTAAAACAAAAAGACAACACACACAACAAACATAATATGACAAGGATTAAGAAAATCAATCAAGTTTCATGGTAGGATATGCTCCAAATGGACACGAACATAGGGACATGTATCAAAGAATGCTTACTTTTCTCAATTTAAAGAGGGGGAACACGTTCTAATTTGCTCATGGCTGAAGAAGATAAACCTAAGCTTAGCATAGAGAACTAAAAATTTCATCCTTCGCCCTAGGCCCAACCAAGACGGTCCACGTTCTCTCCACTAGCTTCAAATCATCCCTAAGTTAGCTCCTCATGATTCCTCGAGGGAACCGGAAAAAGAAATTTTTATGTGGAATCATAAGGTCATCCCGACATCTCAACTATACATACACTCTTCATAGGGTTGAGATCTATCTCCCTCCACCGTTCTTTGACCACGCCCCTCTAAAGTCCAAGGGTCTTAGCTAGGGTTGTGATGTCATGGCTAGGGGTTAAGGTTAGGAAAAAATTTGAAAATTTTGGTGGCAATTCCTAAGTGAAGCATAAGAGTGGCCATCTCTCAAGAACATCCTAAGAATTGAACCAAGTCTCAAACTTACAACCTTTCAAAATAAATCACACAACATTACTTCATTCCTTTTCATTTCCTTCACACATTTTTTTTCTTGGTTTTCATGAGTTTCAACTTTCTTGCCAAACCTTTGCATACTCTTTTCATGAATAATCCTTCAAAGCCTTACTTGAACCAAATTACACAACTTTCTTGCTCAATTTCAACATTTTCAAACTCGAACCTCACAAGCCAATGCTTCACTAACTACAAGGGTTAGTAGAACATAGGCCGCTAGGTTTGTAATATGGCTAAGTCAAGAAAGGGGAAATAAGGCTCAAAATGGCTAGCAAGAGGGTGAATGCAAAATGAAACCAAATTTGTAACAAAACACAAAGAAAACAAAGAAAAATGAGAAGAAACGCCTTCTTCCTCCTTTAAAGTTATATGGTCACGATCTCGGGAGCTAGAAGCCAACACAAAGATTAAGGTATGCATAGTCAAGGATCCTAAATGCCGCTCACAAGAGTGATGAAGGCTAGAACAAATGACGCTCACATGGGATAAGAAACAAGCAAATACCAACCAAGGGAATTCTATCCACCACATAGAGCAACACCATCTTACCACTTTCCTGTGAATTAGGGGTTCAAACGTCCTCAAAAGATCTAAACCGGGCTACCTTAGCTTACAATGTGTCTAATTCAACCCTAAGCATTCTCAAACCGTGTAATCCCTCATTAATTAGGAAAGTAAGAATTCAAAGTCATGTCATCAAGTAGGCACACAAATCCACAAATCCAAATGTATGAGCAAATCCACATCAAAAATATTTCAACTTGTCATGATCATGTTTATCACAAAAAAGAACAAGAAAAATACACAAAAAGGAGGAAGAAATTAAAAAGGTTCATAAACGAGGCATATAATCCAAGTAAAACCCAATAGTCATATAAGTGATCGTTGATAACAACATCAACGATCCCAGGTTCCATAGAACCAAAATCAACCATCCTCGAACCATTCAACTCTTCCTAAACTAAACCTAAACTAAGCACTTAAAGAAAGATAAAGCAACTAAACCATTCACCAAAGCTCTAAAGCTCCAAAATGTTGCTTCCGTCGATCTTCAAAGCTACAAAAGAGAGAGAGGAAAGAAAACAAAAACAAACACTAGACAAAGAAAAAGAGTTAGTAGAACGGGGAAGAAAAACAAAAAGCTACAAACTTGGCCCATGGACAAAACTAACTACCAAAACCATCATTAAAGACATCATCATCATTATCTCATCATCATCATCAAAAGCACTACCACACAACAGCAACAAGCTAGAACAATAAAGAAGCTAGACAACCCGACGCTTAACAACAAAAATACCCAACAAAATCTTTTCAAACCTTTCTACGAGTCCTTGGTGCCTTCCACCACACTGACTCAAAACAACTCCCTTTTGATTCAAACACCCCACCACACTATATAAGAGCATCGTCCTGGATGCTTCACATGCAAATAAAGAGATAAGGGAGGGACCAAAAGGGGGGGGGGGAGACATGCATGCCAAGGGGGGAACTAGTGGCCACTAGGGCCGACACCATCATCCCTAGGGGGTACGAGGGGGGCCATGAGGCTCCCACCCTCCAGTGTAACCAGTGGGAAACCCATAGTGACCTCTGAAAAGGTGAAGCTGGGAGGGGGTCAACTGGCCAAAGGGCTCGGGCTGCACTCAAGGTGCGGGGTGATCGGGGTGAATATAGTGGTAGCCAGGGTCACCCCTATAGTCACTCCCACCCGAGACTCGGTAATCATAGTGACCAGACTCATCGGAAAAAGTACGCCTAGGCACATTGGGGTTCTCAACACCCTGCCAGAAGGGGTACGTAAGAAGGTTGTCACCATTCCATGAAGCCACGAGCCCTTGTTGGGCCAGTGTATATGGATAGGTTACCAGAGGGGTGACCTCCCCTTTCTCATCAAGCAAGATATCGCTCCCATCCCCTTTCCCTACTATGGTGCATGACCTCAACTTCTCCTCATGGCCACACTTTATGTCCAACCTAGTCACCATAGCTCCACAATGGATCTCTCCACTCTTGTTTCCCGTAACAATGGCCTCGATGCATTGGATGAAGATGAATCCTAAGTTAACTATATGCCCAAAATTCGGCCTCGATGCAAGCAAAATGATCCGAATTTCTTCCAAAGTTATTTTACTCAAATCTTGCTTGTTGAAGACCATGTACCCAAGTATACGGTGAAGCAATCTCAAAGCGGGGTGCATGATCTCACTGGCCAAAGAATACTTTGCATTAAAGTTGTTGCTTCGGGAGATATGTTTCCACCATCGACAGGGGTTGTACTCCGGGATTTGGACATATTTGGGTTAGAAGATGTCTGCATTGGGGTTGAGGTTGAGGTATTCATTGAATTTGTGGAGGGACATTGTTTCTTTCTTGTTAAAGAGTTGGAAGGAAACGGAAATGTTGTTGTTTCCGGAGGTGTGTTTCTCAAAAGAGGCGAGAAACTCTAAGGTAGGTTCTCGGTACGTGTTGTAGGCCTTTAAGACAAAATCGTTTAGCCCAAGATTGTTGAAAAAGAACCAACGCTCTTCATCAATGCCAAGTTTGGTGGTTATGGTTTAATTGTAGTGTTTGGTGGGAAGGAGTTTTTTTAATTGGAGGGTATCGAAGTTGGCTTTATGGTTTCGGTTGGAAAATTTGGTTGGAGGCAAAGGTGGTGGGGGTTCCACATTTTGAGGGGTTTGTGAAGATGAACCTCGTGGCTCCTTTTCACTCTTTCTCTTCTTAGAGCTAGTTCAAACCTTCATTTTTTATTTTTCTTCTTCTCAAGAAATCAACACCAATACCTTACACCAAAATCAACTAACAACCTCAAGTAACACCAATCAACCACCACAAGTATCACCAAGCAACCACCACAAGCATATACTTCACAAGGCAACACAAATTAACCAAGAAAACAACTAATAATTACAACAAACAACTCACAAAACCAATCAACCAAGAATTAGAACAATACTAATAACAAAATTCACCCAATCACACATGAAACATTTCCCAACAAAAATCACAAAAAATTTATCATGAAATTCATCCAAAATTGCAAAATAGTTCAATAAAAACTAGATAGGAGAGGATTATACTAACAATGAAGCTAAGAATCACCTCCAACTAGCCTCTAAGAACATGAACTCCAAAGGTGCTTCAAGGAGTAACAATGGTGGAAATTCAATTTTTTTTGGATTTTTGATGATGGAGAATGAAAATTATTGATGAAGTTGATGTTTTGAGAAGGAAATTTGTGGGATTTAGGATGGAAATGACGGAATTTGATGAGATTTTGGGTAGTTAGGGTTGGGGTTTTGAGGTACGGTGCTGCAATTTATCGAATAAAGGGGGGACAAAACCCAGCGGGCCGCGCCCGCGGGTGTCGAAGCTTCTGCGCCCGCGGGTCTGGATGCCACGCCCGCGGTCTCCTGTGCCGCGTCTTCTCCAGGGGCGTGGCCAGGCATCTACCGAAAGAATCCATTATCTACGCGCCCGCGGGCTCCTGGAGAGGGCTCTTCTTGAACGCGGCTTCACTCTTTCTTGCACATTGATTTTTTTTGTGCTTCTTGCTCTCTTAATTCAAACATAGCTCGATAAATACTATCATATGACCTCCAATTCTCGACCATACATGCACCATTGGGAAAGTACCTACAAGTAAAAATAAAAAACCATAAGACAAAAGACAAAATAACCAAACCGACCTCAAGGAAGAAAATAAAGAGAAGAAAAGAGTTAGGACCTCGGGTTGCTTCCCGAGAAGCGCTTATTTATGAGGTCACTAGCTTGACCATGAGAAAAATTCAATCAAGGGGGTGACGTAGGACCCAAAGGGTCAAGCCTAAGACACTCGATGAGACCAACTTCTTTTTTGCAAAAATAATGCTTCAAACGATGACCATTGACCGTGAACTTGTGCCCATCCGCATCTAACTCAAATGAACCATAAGGAGTAGTCTTCAATACCACAAAAGGCCCCGACCACTTAGACTTGAGTTTACCTGAAAACAAGCGAAGCCTTAAGTTGAAGAGCAAGACCTTATCCAACTTTAAAGCTCTTGTTTCGAATATGTTGGTCATGCCATTTCTTAGTCTTCTCCTTATACATTATTGGGCTCTCATATGCATCATCCCTAAGCTCTTCAAGTTCATTGAGCTTCAACAATCTCTTCTCACCGGCCAATGACAAATCCATATTAAGCTCTTTGATAGCCGACTAAGATTTGTACTCCAACTCAACCGGCAAGTGATAAGCCTTTTCAAAGACCAACCTATAGGGGGTTGTGCCGATTGGAGTCTTGTACGCCGTCCTAAGATCCCAAAGTGTGTCATCGAGCTTGAGAGACAAATATTTCCTTGATTTGTTCACCATCCTCTCAAGTATATTCTTGATTTCACGACTGGAAACCTCCACTTGGCCTTGAGTTTGAGGATGGTACGGTAGACCAACTTTGTGATGAACCCCATATTTCTTAAGAACAGCCTCCAATTTCTTCTTGGAAAAATGAGAACCTCCATCACTAATTAGAACTCTTGGGACCCTAAATCTAGGAAAAATGATCTTCTTGAGAAGCTTGAGCACAACCTTGTGATCATTGGTAGGAGAGGGTATAGCTTCAATCCATTTTGTCACATAATCAACCGCTACCAAGATATATAGATTCCCACATGAAGAAACGAAAGGCCCCATGAAATTTACCCCCCAAACATCGAAGGGTTCAATTTCTAAAACACTTTGTTGGGGCATTTTGTCCCTCTTGGTAATGCCTCCGCTCCTTTGACATCTATCACATTGCGCAACGAATTTGTGGGCGTCTCTATGCATTGTCGGCCACCACAATAAAGATTGAGAGATTTTTGCCACTGTTTTGTCAACACCACCATGTCCTCCACATGGTAGTGAGTGGCAATGCTCAAGAACTCCTTCAATTTCATGATCTAGAATACACTTCCGAAAAAGGTCATCTGCACATTGCTTGAATAGGTATGGGTCATTCCAAAAGTACCTCCTCACTTCCTTGAAAAACCTCTTCTTTTATTGAGAAGAAAACTCTGGGGGAACGATTCCACAAGCAAGATAGTTGGCTATATCCGCATACCAAGGGGTAGAAGTTGACACCATAGCCATGAGAGTCTCGAATCCTATCTCATCACTAATCGGTACATCCTCCTTGTTCTCAAAAGGTAGCCTAGACAAATGATCCGCTACATAGTTCTCCGCTCCCTTTTTGTCCCTTATTTCCATGTGAAAGTCTTGGAGAGAGAGAACCCAACGGATCAAGCGACGCTTTGCTTCTTTCTTGGTCATGAGATATCGCACCGCGATGTGATCCGTGTATACAATAACTTTTGAGCATATAAGATAGGACCAAAACTTATCAAATGCAAACAATACCGCTAGCATCTCTTTCTCCGTTGTTGTATAATTCTTTTCAGCCTTATCAAGAGTCCTACTTGCATAGCTTGCACAACGGGAGAAGAAATGAGAGCTTCCTTGAGCTTACGAAATGCCTCAAGGCAAGCCTAATTGAAGCTAAAAACAACATCCTTTTTGAGTAATTCGGTCAAAGGCTTGGCGATTGATGAAAAACCTTTGATAAACCTCCGGTAAAAACCGGCATGCCCAAGAAAAGCTCGTACCCCCGTGATGGAAGTAGGAGGGGGAAATTTTTCAATCACCGAAACTTTGGCCGGATCAACCTCAATGCCATTTTTTGAAACCTTATGGCCGAGGACAATGCCCTCCTCGACCATAAAATGGCACTTTTCCCAATTTAAAACCAAACTCGTCTCTTGACACCTTTTCAAAACTTTTTCAAGGTTAAAAAGACAAGTGTCAAAAGACGAGCCACCAACACTGAAATCTTCCATGAAAACTTCAATTTCTTTTTCAAGCATCTCAGAGAAAATAGAGGTCATGCATCTTTGAAAGGTGGAAGGAGCATTGCATAAATTGAATGGCATTCTTCGGTATGCAAATGTCCCATATGGACATGTGAAAGTAGTTTTCTCTTGATCTCTTGGATGGATAAGGATTTGGAAGAATCCGGAATACCCATCCAAGAAACAAAAGAAAGCATGTTGAGAGAGCCTCTCAAGCATTTGGTCTATGAATAGGAGAGGAAAATGGTCTTTCTTGGTGTTTTTGTTCAATCTCCTATAATTAATGCACATTCTCCACCCGGTCACCGTCTGGATGGAGATTTCCTTTCCTCCTTCACCTTTTATTATGGTCATCCCACCCTTTTTTGGAACTACATGAATCGAGCTAACCCATTTGCTATCGGAGATAGCATAGATGATGCCCGCCTCACGTAATTTCAAAATTTATTTCTTCACAACCTCTGGAAGGTTGGGGTTCAACCTTCTTTGAGGTTCAATGGAGGTGGAATGATCATCTTCAAGATGAATACAATGCATGCATAAAGAAGGGCTAATACCTTTGCTATCATCAATGCTATAACCTATCACATCCTTATATTTTCTCTAAACATTAAGAAGTTTTTCCAAATTAAGACCATATAGGGTAGCATTGACAATAATAGAGTATTTTCCCTCCATATCAAGAAAAGCATATTTCAAAGAATGGGGAAGGGGCTTGAGTTCTACCTTGGGAGGAGTCTTAGAACTCTCCTCCAATTTCTCCTCCTTGGACTCAAGCTCGATCTCAACTTGTTGTTCAACCTCCTCCTTTGAGGATTCCTCCATTGCCATGACAAACTCTTTAGCCTCTTGAGAGTGGAACTCTTCTTTGCATGTAAGAGCTTCTATCATTGGATCTTGAGGCCTCATCACGACCCTCCCAAAGAGATCTATCTCCTCATTCACAACATCAACTCTATAGCATTTTTCAACCATGGGGGTCTTGAGCAACTTAGAAAACTCAAAGACAATCTTCTCATCGACAACCTCACATGTGATGGTTTTGTTCTTGCAATTGATGACCACCCCCAAAGTTTTAAGAGCTTCACGTCCCAAAATCAAAGGAGTGTTAACATCTTCCTCCATATCCATCACTACAAAGTCACAAGGCACGTAGATGCGTCCCACTTGAATTGGAACATCCTCAAGCTCTCCACAAGGTAATTTCACCGACCGATCGGCCAATTGAATTGTCTTCATTGTAGGGATCATCTCTATATTGAGTTTTTGAGCAATGGATAGAGGGATTAAACTAACACATGCTCCAAGATTGGCTAAGGCGCCCCTAGCTTCCATATTCCTAATTTTCACCGGCAAAGTGAAACTTCTCGGGTATTTTTCCTTCTTGGAAATCTTATGTTGGACAAGAGCACTCACTTGATGTGGAAGGGTGATAAGCCCATCATTGAGCTTCCTCTTGTTGGTGAGAATATCTTGGAGGAACGTGGAGTATGATGGCATTTGTGTCACAACTTCAAAAAAAGGGAGGTTGATATGCAAATTCTTCATGACACTGAGAAATTTTGCAAACTTGTCATTCAACTTCCTCTCTGCAAGCCGACCGGGAAAAGGAACCGATCCATCAAGATTCCTAGCCTCACTAGGAATTGAAGTTGTCTTCTCATTGTTAAGCTTCTTCTTCTCCGAACCTCCTTCTATCTCATTACCCTTTTCTTTCTCACCTCCCTTGTTTTCATTCACACTCTCCTCTCCTCCCTTATTTTCCTCACTATCCCCTTCATTTGTCCCTTCATAGGAAGTTCTCGACCTCAATGTGATCGCCTTGCATGTATCGGGTTTTGAGTTGTGAGCTGGGTTAGGTTGTGGTTGTCCGGGTAGAGTAGATGGTGAATTGAAAGGAGTTCTCTCATCCAATTGAGCTAGTTGTGAATCAACCATCTTGTTGTGAGATCTTATCTCTTGCATTTGTTGCCAAAAAGATTGCATTTGCGCATGCATGGCTTGGAGAATTTGAGTTTGAGTTAACCTGCTTGAGGTGCTGGTTCTTGATGATTTCTTTGAGGTGCTTGGGTTTGATTATTGTATTGGTTGTTCCTTGGATAACTTCCTCTTGGTTTTATTGGTTGAGATGGAGGTGGATTTTGATATTAAGGGTTGGAGTTATAGGAAGGTTGAGCTTGTTGGTTCCATTGTTGAGGTTGAGGTACAAACCCGGGCAGTGGTTGTCTCCAAGCTACTCCACCGCCGCTTCCTCTAAATCCCTCTTGCCTTGTGTTGTATGCCGCTACATGCTCGGGGCTTAAACCTCCATAATAAGATGTATCATGGTTCATTCCTCCACAATTTTGACAAGAGATAGAGTTAACTTGAGAGGAGCTTGCACCACCGCTTGAGCTTGCATTCACACTCGTGTTCAACTTGGAAAGCCCTTTTTGTTAGTTGATCAATTTGATGTTGTAATTGATCAACTTTCTCCAATTCGTAAATACCACCCTTCTTTGGAGATTTCTTCTTTGCCCCCCCAAGAGTAATTCTTTCCTACCTCTTCTATTGTTGCTTCAACATGATTTTGAGGGATTTTGATTAATTGACCACCCGCCCCCGCATCCAAATTGGCTCTTGACATGGGCTCCAATCCGTCGTAGAAAAACCACATGAGCAACCCTTTATTGTACTCATGGTGGGGACACGCTTGTACCAACTATTTGAATCTCTCCCATGCTTCACCAAGACTTTCATCGGCTTCTTGCTCAAATGATGCAATTTTCCTTCTCATTTCGGCGGTCTTCTCTTTGGAGATAAATCGCTTCAAGAACGCCTTTACCACCTCCCTCCATGTTGTTAGAGTATTAGGCTTTACATGCTTCAGCCATTTCTTGGCTCGTCCGATGAGAGAATGCCGAAAAAGGTGCATACGAATGTAGTCTTGACTCACTTCATTGGTTTGCATCATTGCGCACAATGCAAGGAATCGGTCCAAATGTTCAATAGGGTCCTCACTTGCACTTCCGGAAAATTGCTCCGATTGGACCATTCTAGTATATTGTGGAACGATTGAGAAGTTGGTTTCCGTGACGGGTAGCAAAATCCCTCCCGTGAGATCATAATCCTCCGGATTTCCAAACTCAAGTAACAAAACATCATTTTCTTGTCCCGCCATTGATCCGCTTTGTGAACTTGAAGAGTAAGTATCACTCTCACTATCAAATATATCACCAAAACCTCTTCCCTCGTCTTGATAAAGCCTACGAGTTTGTCTCAAGGTTCGGTTGATCTCGTGGTCAATTTGATATGAGGGTGATCCTTGAGACCTCCTAAGAATTCACCAAAGCTAAGCAAACAAATAGCAATAACAAGGATGATAAAACAAATAAAAAAAAAAGAAAAGAAAGTAAAATGACTCTAACAAAAGCTATAATAGATGCTAAACAAGCCGCTTCCCAAGCAACGGCGCCAAAATTTGATCAAGGGTTAGATAGGTTATTAAGCTACTACCCTAATCAAATTAATAATTTATAATACCTAAACCTACACTGAAATAGTTAGTGGCAAGTAAAGGGTCGAACTACTAGGGAAGCACACTAATACAACATCAATAATCACTAATGCAAGAGTAAAAAGGGGATTGTTTTTGTTGGTTTTGTTGAGTAAGAACACTAAAACTACAAATAAGCAAGAAAATGATGATTAAAATCAAGGGAAAATGATGCTCGGGATACAGGGGTGTCCAATATGATTAGAAAGAGGGGAATAATGGTGATTTTCATGAAACACATGCCAAAGAACACAATATTCTACCTAAACAATTTATTCTCATGCAATAGTCAAGGCAAATCAATGAAAGAGGTCAACACTAATAAGGATCATTCTCATGCATCCTATTAGTTACAATAAAATCAAGAGAATAGAGAAGCACAATCCATAAAAATTCCACTCTAATAACTCATTCTCATGCAATAATTAAAATAGAGAGATCTTAATCAAGTTCAAATCACTTTCATGCATTTAAGCTAGAAAACATCAAATAGAGTTCAACAATAATCTCAAGCTATTAAAAATCATGTCTTTCATCAATTTATGGCATAAGTTCAATCAAACCATCATCATTCATCCAATATAAACTCATATCTTCCACCCCCTTCCCCTAGCAAAAAGTTTAGCCTAGAGAAGGGAGAATAAACATAGTAGCAAGAATAAAAATAAACTCAAGAAACACAAAACAAAACATGATGATTAAGAATTATAAAAATAGTAATAACTAGATGAAATAATAGATTAATATCAATAAGCAACTAAGAGGAAAATACATAAAATAAAGAGAAAGGATAAGAGATTACTAAAGAGGAGATTAATAAAAGAGGAAAACTTGAAAGGTTGCTAGATTGAAGATTAAACTTGATCAAAGTTGATTACAATAAAGGAAACTTGAGTCACCATCCACTTTCTCTCTCTAAGATTAGGGCTAATTGTTCATAAGATAAGAGATGATTACAAACTTGAATGAGGGGACTATTTATATGCATCACAAAAGACGGAAATAAAACACCTAGGAGAGCCCTCTAGCCATCAGCCGCGCCCTCTCCATCGTGGGTACGGAGTTGCTTAACTCAGCAACCCGTGCCCGCAATTCCTACACCCGCGCCCGCGGCTAAAGAAAAGAGATGCCCTCTCCTGCTGAGGAAAGGCCGCGGCAAAGCAACAGGGGAAAGCTAGCCTCGATTAGACGTGCTCGCGGCTCCTGGTGCCGTGCTCGCGGGCCAGAGAGGAGAGCCCTCTCCTAAGGCAAGGCGCGACATCTACTGAAAGTTGTGAAATCTTCATCTTCAAGAATCCGCGCCCGCGACTCCTATGCATTGCCATATTTCCCTCCTTGAGCATCATATTTCCTCTCCATGGCTCGATATGCATCCAAAGATTAATCCGAAAGGGCCAAAAACCTACAAAACAAAAGAGAAACGTTGGAAAAACAAACAAAAAGGGGGAAAAGAAAAGAAAACCGGAGAAAGGAAAGGAAAAGGCAAAACTAAGGTAAAAATGCTTAAAAAGGCTCAAACAAGTCAAATGAGGGGAGAATCCTTAGATAAAAATGATAGAAAAGTGGCATAAATGCCACTCATCAAAGAACCATCGTATTGCAACGCAATAGAGGAAATAAATGACATTGAAGGAGATAATCCTTGGTATGATCATATCCTCCAATATATTACCCATGGAACATACCCTTAAAATACTTCATCGAAAGACTAGAGAGCCTTAAGAACACTTGCGGCACAATACGGTCTAGTAAACGGTCAACTATGCAAAAAAAAAAGACCTAATCGTCAAAGCTTATTATGTGTAGACCAACCCGAATCCACACGCCTTATGGAAGATACTCACAAAGGTGTTTGTAGACCTCACATGAATGGTAAAATGCTTGCAAAGATAATGTCATGACAAGGGTACTATTGGTCCACTATGGAACATGATTGTATACAATATGTCAAAAAATGTCTAGAGTGCCAAATGTTAGCTAATTTACAACACCTTCCACCATCCGAACTATACAACCTCACCTCCTCTTGGCCTTTTTCAACTTGGGGAATTGACATAATTGGTAAAATTTCTCCAACAGGAGTAGGAGGACACGAGTACGTAGTAGTAGCCATCGATTACTTTATCAAGTGAATTGAGGCCGCTTCTTACGTGAATATCACTTCTAAACATGTCGCAAAGTTCTTTGAACGAAACATATTTTGTAGATATGGAGTTCCACATGAACTAGTTAGTGATCAGGGATCTCAATTCAAAGCTGAAGTCGAGACCCTCTTAATTCGTTATAAAGTAAAACATCATCACTTATCTCCATACAGACCTCAAATGAATGGAGCTGTAGAATTGGCAAACAAAAACATAACAGTCATCATTAAAATATGGCAGAAAATTATAAAGACCGGCCGAATAAACTACACTTCGCATTATGGGGTTATAGAACGTCCATACAAACATCAATAGGGGTAACTCCATACTCTTTAGTTTTCGGAATGGATGCAGTTCAACCAATTAAACTAGAAATACCATCCCTACGCATCGTACTCGAAAGTCAGCTACCGGAAGCTGAATGGGTAAGAGAAAGGTATGAAAAGCTTCTATTCCACGATGAACGACAATTAAGAGCTTTGCATCATGTACAAGTCTACCAACGGCGCATTGCGCGTCATTTTAATAAAAGGGTAAAACCCAGAAATATCAAAGAAGATGACTTTGTACTAAAGGAGGTTAGTTGTCCACCATCCGATCCAAGAATAAAATAAAACCCTAATTGGATAGGTCCCTACCGCGTAATTGAAATCCTATCAGGAGGAGCAGTTAGATTAATGGATATTGGAGGAGATGAAATTCACCAATTAATAAACATTGATCGACTTAAAAATATTACATATGAAACCCGGATAAACTTATTCATTCATTAAATTAATCATTTTTAGCATTCAATTAAAATATTCTGAGTGTTATGCACTTTACCGAATAACATCACAAAGCACATAACACTTGGGGGGGTAATGTAAATTAAAAAGATCATTCTAAGTGTTCAGATTATTTCAATCATCATGAAAAACTCATCACATTTGGGGGGGTAATTACGCACAAAAAAAAAAAAACAAATTAACGCTTGTAGCACAAGTGTCGCGTGCAACTGGAATAGTTGCGAGCGGATGTCACGCGCAACAAATTTCGTTGCACGCGACAGGCTCGCGCAACCTCTGATGTTGCGCTCGCCACCTGACGATGAACTACGAACCCAGATTTTTTATGCTTGAAAAAAGTTTCAACTTTTACTTGCGTAAAAAAGGGGCGTTTCTTAAAAATAACATGTACTCGGAAAATAAAAAAAAAAATTAAACTTTGATTTGAATGTTTTCTTTAAACAAAGTTTGATTAGTTTTTTCATTTAATTTCTATTCAAGAGATTAAAGAAAAATAAAATAATATACAATAAAAAATAAGAACTACGCAAAGACCTGATTTCGTATTACGGATACGTAGGCAATCTTTATGATTCGATCATATCAAAATTAAAAAAATATGTATAATATAACTTATTTTTATTCTATTTAAAATCCGAAAGAGAGAGAGACATTATTGAATTAGATAATAAAAAATAAAAAAAAACATAGTAGTGATTACACTTTATTCGAGTTAAACTAATGATAAAATTGTGTAACACTCTAAGGTTTTACTATGTCCTCGATTGTCACAGATGATGGAGGAGTACTTTCCATCGCAGTATTTTCAGAAGATTTGGAGCTCTCCCCTACACTCTTCTTTTGCACCCAAACGTTGTTTTTCAATTTAGGGATTGGGACCTTTGCAACCTGTTTTCCTTTCCTTTGACGATTGGAGCTTTCTTGCGAGTGTTTGGTGAAGGTTCTTCGATTTTCACCCCTTGTTGTGCGGGTTTGGAGGGAGCTTTCCTTTTTGTTTCCTTTGAATGATCCTTAGGGGATCAGAAGTTTAATTTTCTTCTCAGTCCTTTGTTTTGGCCACTAGGAGGAGTAGTAGTGGTTGAAAGCATCAAAGGCTTAGGTGGATTACGAGCGGTGGCGGCTTGAAGTTGAAATCGAGCCTTGTTTAATTCACCCTTATTCGCCGTATTCATCCAATATTTGTAAAAGGAAGACAATACAACACTCGTTGTAGGACTTTGTACTACCCACCTAGGAAGACTTGACCAATACTCCATCCAACGAGGAATTCTTTCGGGTTTAAAGATCACATCTTTAGGGTCATCACAATCTTGTGGGGTAATGATTTGTTTCATCCCGTACTGCCTCATTACCCTACAAGGAAAAATATAAGTGGTACTAGATAGGCCTAAAAGCCTAATATAAGGGCAACTAAAACTATTTCCCACCATACTACATATGTTCCACCAAGGAATCACAAAGCGTATGTTGGGAACCCTGTGAGAGAAAAACGAAGTCCATTCTTCTTCATTTTTATGCTTATAAAGAATTCGACGTCTAGGGAATGTCCTCACTCCGTTAGCCTAAAGATTTTGTGGCTGATCGACAATTCGCAAACGCTCCATGAGCCAAATCTAAAAAAAACAACAAAAATTAGTTTGCGATTTACACACGCAGGTGGCGCGCACATCAAAATCACTTGTGTGCGCCAACCGCGCGCATCTTAGTAGATTGTGCTGGTCCTTCCGCGCAACTTCATGACTTGCGCTGGAATACGACGTAAAAAAAAACTTACGTGGAATAGGAGTGGACTTCCCATGAAACCGTTTTCGTTAGGGTCTCCTCTAAGGCGATTCAAGCATAGAATGATTTTCGGTAAAGCCAAAGGAGCGGGTGAATGACATCCCTTTATTTGCTCTTCGATGGACACCATGGAATAATGTCCATATTCTTTGCCTGTCCTAAGTAAACAATTAACAACAAGACAATTACATAAAGCACGAATTTTAAAGCATTTTTTAGTCATGTTGTCACGAGGGGCAACGAAGTGTTCAATAAATTGGATAAAATTCACACCTTCTTCATTTCCAATGTTAGTCATATCATTGTCAGACAAACCAAAAAATCTTTGGAATATAGGTTTGGAATCCGACAAGGTAGGCGCATAAGTTACAGGGAGTGTGTTTGTAGGGAAGCCTAGCAAGGCCTCAAACTCACCAGGAAGTGGGACAATCTCGTCCCCTTTAAAGAAGAAAAGATGATAGTTAGGGTCCCAATGGTTCACGGCGGCATGAAGAAAATCAAAATTGATCACTAGTTGCATATAATTCAATAAAGGGTCTAGGTGGTAAATTTTGAAAGCTAGTTTATCCTCGGTTGATAGGGAGGTGACCCATTACTTCAAGCGTTGTTCAAAGGTTTTCACCATTGTTCAATTCAAAAAAAAAGGAGAGAGAGAGAATTTAGAGAGATTAATTGTTTTTATATTCTTATTACTAAGAGAATGAATGCGAGATACTTAAAAGCCTACACAAAATCTCGTTTATATAGACCCAAAAGGGGCAAAATTTTGGCAATTTTTGCTCAAAAGAAAGTTTACCAGCAGGTGTCGCGCGCAACTCATGAGTTGCGCGCGATGTACGCGCGCAACCAATTCACATGCGCGATAGCCACGCGCAACTCCTTCAGTTGCGCGCGTCTGCACTGTCGCGACATGTGAGTTGGAATTATTTCCGTATTTTGAACTACATAATGACGGAATCCCACGAGATCTTAAGACAAATCATACGCTTACCTTTTACTAACGTTGGTGTCCTTTCCCTTAATATTTTCTTATTTTTCATATTCCCTTTCCCTCCCTTGGAAAATTTTTGCAAATTTTTTATATTAAAAAAAATGAGAAAAAGGTAGAAAATAATAAAAATAATAATAATAAAAAAATGTACACATGGAAACAAAATAAAATGACATATATACAAAAAATGTGTCATATGTACAACAACAAAAATATATACATTTGTTTCCTAATATAAAAAAAATGCGTGTACAAAGGAAGTCAGGATGGTCGGCAACTCCCAGACGGCTTCTGCACATCCTGCAAAACCCAAACGAAGATTAATACATAAAATATGTGATATATAAATTCGATAAAAGAAAAATAAATAATCAACTTACCGCGACCATCCGACAATCACGACATGATAAGTGAGGAGAGCACTCCGATAAGCAGCTCAGAAAGCGTGCAAAGTCCTCACCATGCCGTTCACGGTATTTCGCGGAACTTAGTCCAAAAGACAAGGACAGTTAACAAAAATGTATATGAAAATATATATAAATTCATATGCATAGGGAACATACCGACTCAACCGTCTAAGGAACGAGCGGTATCCTCTCCTCATCCTTCGCTGCTGGGAGGATCTCACGAATTACCGACCCAACGACATCGGTGTACGTGATCTCTACTATAGGAGGCACCTAACCACCTAGCTCAACTCGCTGAAAAATAAATAAAAGGGTCAAAGTTCCGAAAAAAATAAATATAAATAACAAAAGAGAGTTAAAGTACAAACCGGAACAAAAGCTGGAAAAGGAGTCAGCCTGGATGCAACAAATGTCGGATACGATCATCCAAAAGCATCTGCTGCTCCGCTGGATAACCAAGGATCGCCTGAGCTCGATCTTTAGTAGACAGCAAGTCCGGACGTAACATCTGGATCGGAGGATCCACGGGAACCAGGGGCTCCTCGAATGCAGACTTTCAGAGAACACGCTTGCCTAAAAACCAAGCGTCTATCCTCTTAAGGACTGGAAGTCCCTAATAAAGAGCTCAGAAACGGCAACGAATCATGCCGGACCTGACAGCCTCAGAGACTCCGACGATCAAACTCCAAGGACAGAGATCGATCTACAAACACAACCACATGAAAAATCGTCAGAAAATAAATAAAATCAAAAGATGCACATGTAGTTGGAATACTCACCAACGCACGAGTCGTCGAAAGGATCCTCTAAGAGAAAGTCACCGACAGAAGTGGCTCGTCTCTTCTTAATCGTGACCAATCGATGGCCGATAAGAAAACGAGCATCCCCAAGCATCCTAGGGGATAAGAAAGGCAGGTACTAGTATCTCCAAGCCTGAAACCGAAAAAAAAGAAAGAAAAAAGGATAAGCCTAAAGGAGAAAAGCAAAAGTAATAATTGAAAGAAGCTTAAAGTATGTACCTCAAGGATACGACCATGCCACGTAAGGGAGATCCGAGGCACCCAGTAGCTGCCGCGGAATCCATCACCCGGGTCGCCTTGCCCATAGCTGTAAGCATACTGGCATATGACACCTCCGCCCAACTCAGGTTACCTACTTTCCCCAAATCACTGAGGCTGATAAGTAACCCAATGGCGAAACGCTCTCCTCGATCACTCAAGATAGTGATGGAAAGAACGTGAGCAATGTATATTTGAGCCAGCTGCTCAGGTGTGTAAGGAGGGTGATCCCATCGTAGGGGGTCCTTCCTTAGATGTCCATGGCCACTTAAAAGCCTAGGACTTTACATTTGTTAGGGTGTATTAGGATTTGAATTCCTGATTGTTTAGGAGACCTTTAATTAGAAATGATACTCTCATCACGCTTTTTTGTAAGAAACAAGTAGGAGTCGCCAATGAGTTTTAGGAAAAATCATAAACCTCGTTCATGCCTTTCTTACATGTGGATCTCATGGAATAATTAGCACAAATCGTAAGTTTACCCATGCCCAAATTGGTCTACATAAACCAGATATGAGTTCGGGAGCGAGGGTACTAAAATAACGTTCCTTTTAGAGAGGAATAGCTATTCTAGCCCTAGTACGACCTCTACTAGCTCTTCCTTTTTTGCAATTTCATTACCAAAGAATATATGCAACGCGATACCTAAAACTAAGTTAGTTGATTTTATTTACACACTTAATTCACGTAGAAATTACATTGTAACATCGTTGTTCTTTATTTAATCAAATTCGTGAAAAGAACAAGAAAATAAACAATATTCGCCTTGGCTTACGTGATCAACCAACAATTAATTATCCAATTTTAATCTTTATTTAACGCGAGATACTATTTGAAAATAATTAATTAGTCCTTTAAAGATGATCAAACAACACTAATAAATTAATTGAGGTCTTTTAAACAAGAAAATAAATGTGATTTATCTAAGTGTTTGGGAATTTACCACTTATCTTTGCTAGATCTCCATTTAGAACACTTATAGACACCTTCTTGTTGGGGACTCTCCACTTTAGTAACAAAAGATCAAGGGGTGAGTGTTTAGGACAAGAAGGTTTAGGTAGCACAAGTTCACAAGTATCTCGCCAGAGTTTTAGGTTATTTTTCTGTGTTTAAGCCTTAGATTAAGCCTCTATTTATAGGGAATAAGTAGGTTTAGAGTTTTGAAAATTCTGCCGCAGCAGGTGTCGCGCGCACCAGGATGAGTTGCGCGCGGCATCCCAACATAAGTGATTTAGTTGCGCTGCTAAGGGCAAAGCAACTGATGTTCTTACGCGCGGTTTTATGGTAAGATTCGATTCTATATTTTTATAAAATTCTGAATCTTCCGCGAGCGCATCTCTAAGTGTTGCGCTGAGTGTCGTGCACAATAGAATTAGTTGCGCGCCCCTGCCCAACACGACTTATTGAGATGCGCGCGGATTTTCCTGCGGCAGCACTTAAATTTAACCTAGGCGCTCTTAAATCCGCCATTATTGGGTTTTAAGCACGGGCTTAAGCCTAATATTGATCTGATTTGGTTATTTGGACCTTGTTTTAGCTTTGTTTATTTAGTTTGGTCTAGTTTTTGTGTTTTGTGGCTTAACCAGTTATCCATAAGCATTCACCACTTCGATCCAAAACGAAGATGGTTTTATTTATCGTCATTGCACTTCCTGTAGGGACGGGAGGATAAAAGTAGATGTCTACAAGGTGTACACTGCCGATCAAGCTCGTCAGCCAACAACTCGTCGGCAAGAACAGAGTACGGAAAAGACTGTGCGTACACGTGAAGGGCCGACGCAAGACGGTCCCTCACAAGGTCGCGCAGTCTCTCGTCTGACCCCTTAACGAACTCTATGGCTACGGGCTCGCCTCCAAAAGGAAAACCCGTAATCATAGAGAAATTGAAAGGGGTAATTGTCATCTCTCCCCATGGAAAGTGGAAAGTGTTGGTGGAATCCCACCAAAACTCCAGCAATCCACGGAGGAAAGCTAATGACGCAGGTTGGCTCAATAAATCCCGAAGAGCCGCCAACTGGGAGTCAATATCGGAAAGTGCCACAATCTCCTTTGCCACCTCGGCAAAACTCTCAAAACGAGCTCACATGTCACCAGAGCCGTATAAACGCATGCTAGGCTCACTCTAAGGTAAATTTAAAAAAAATGGTTATGGTTTAAAAAGGAAGAAAAACCAAGGAAAAAAGAAGGAGACGAAGGCACAAAGAACTCACGATGCCGCGCCACCCTCTAATCGAGACATGATGGTCTGGGTCCCACTTAAGGACCCTAGGGTCTCAGTTGGAGGAGCCTCCCAAACCACATTTTCTTGACGACGTCGATTGGCTATTACACGTCGCTCTCTAATCTTCTCTCGAAGAAGGGTCACCCTCTTCTGAGGGTGAAGCCCCTCGTCAAGACCACCTAGAATCTCCTCAGCATCGACAAATGGAGGCGAGTCCATGCTATGATGGATAAAGTTTCTTTATGAGTTTACTTTATTTCCTAAACTAAACTAATATACGTATTCTAGACCCATTTCGGCAGCATAACGGCTGCCGATAGGGCAAAACACAAAAATCGAATGCCACCTATACTTGGGGGCTACGATATAGGTAGTCAAACTCAGTAAATGAGGGCTTATAACACCCATAAAAGCCATCCTATACCAGTTTCAACTAAGCATTCAAGGGATTGTATTTAAAATTCTCAAAGAATAAACTACTCCTAGACGAATAACAATAATATAAACATGATTATCGTCTACCAAACAATTTTGAGGTTTAAACATGGCAAAAATAAGCTAAGAGTATGTTTCGCGCCATTTTTCCACAATTTAAAATTCGCAAAAATGAATTATGAAAGTAATATTGGTTCCATCACTATAATATACTTCATAATCAGCAATTATAACCAAAAATGAGCAAGAAAAAGCAATAAAATCAAGCAAAATTCGAAGGAAAAGAGCAAGAACGAACTCAAACAAAAAAATGCTCATAGAAGGTTCAATACATAACCAATTTTCATGAAATTTGTTGCCAAACACTCCTTAAACATATTATAAAAACATGGAACAAACAATTTCAAGAAAAATGGACCGAATCAAAAACCCCCAAATTCGAAATTTAGGGTTCAACGGTTCGAAATTGCCCTAATTAAGCCCAAATCAAATGAAATATAACAAAAAACTTATATTGGATTATGGAAAATATGAATTAGGGACGAGATCTACTTCCTTTAGCTTTGAAAAAAAGAAAATCCGAGCTTCCTAAAGAGAGAAAGGGGCGAAAATGGCGAAGGAAGGAGAAAGAAAAAGCGAAATGAAAATCGCGCTTAGCGATTTCATTATACTGACACAAATGTCGCCCGCAACTGAATTTGTTGTGCGTGACACACCTGCGCAACTCAGAACGATGCACGCGCCTGACAAGCGTGACCCGCTGAGTTGTACGCGGATACTTGTCACTAAACTAACTGGAATTTTGATTATGATCCGTTTGATCATTTTTCAACGGTTTTTGCTCGTTATTAGACCTATTGGCGCGTAAATTATCAAAGTCTTTTTAACAATTTCTTTGCATATTGTAGTTTTTTTTTTCTTCTTTGTTAGTTTTTTGCATCATTCTTGCATGCACACCGTGCTTTGTGCCTTCCCTAAGCATACGTTTTGAACATTTTTCGTAAGAGTGTCTTAAGTCGTTCCGCGGTGGTGCTTTACATAAAATCACCCATAGACAGGTTTGTCATTTTACTGTACTGACGTTACAAATGTCCAGCTTTTCTTCTTTTTTCACGTCCGAAGTAAAAAGGAGGCGTTATCATGCAGCGTAAAAATGCATAAGGCATATTGTACGAAGCAAAATTGTACGGTGTAGGTGTTGCGTAAATTTTCACTTCAGCTCAAGCTTTGCAAGATCCACCTCTCGGAGCTAAAAGGTGGAGGATTACTTTAGGCGTTAGCTCACGAGTTGACAGACGCGCCGAACCATCAGGAACATACACCTCTTGATTGGAAGCAAATATGGTAGTTAGTGCGCTTACTAGCTTACCTGACAGTTAGGGTGTCCGTCCACCCCCTGTATAAAGAAGCGACAAGACGATGTCGCGCCGATGTAGTCACAAGCCCCTAGTCCTGAGACATGTGTACTCTTCTTGTGGACAAAACTACTGAGATATTTGCTTGCTTTCTTACCTCTCACTGGATTTGGATATATGCCTCCAGTCCTGAGACATGTATTTCTATCTTGTGGACGTCCGACTCGAATACCGAACTCGGCTCAAAAACCGGACTATTTCGGCTCGAATACCAAAAACCCCTTTTTCATTTTCTTACTTTGTTAAAGTCAGGATAAAGTTTCAATGACATATAGAGGAACTTTAGACCAACGATGACATGATTGAGAGGAAATCATCCCCTTTTATTCTTTTAAAACCGATCTCTTCTCATGACTTTACATCACCCAGAACACTTTTACTTGTAAAAGCATTCTACAATTGCAAGGGTCAATCTAGTTTCTTTAGCGCGTTAAAACTAGGGAAATCTTTTTTCTAGCCTTAATAGCTACTTGTTTTGAACACTTAGCGAGCCAGGGATTGTTTTCGCATCCTTAAACATTTTTGAAAGATTCTCTATTCTTTGAGAACTTCGCAGAATGAGTCTCGGATATATTTCCTTGACTACTTTGATCATCGTCTATTCTAGACTCGCTCAAAGTGGGGGCTAACTGTAGACATCTACTTTTGGCCTCCCGTCTCGACAAGAAGTTCAATGATCATAAATAAAACAATCTTCGTGTTGGATCGAAGTGGAGAATGCTTATGGATAACTAGTTAAGCCACAAAACACAAAAACTAGCCCAAACTAAATAAACAAAGCTAAAGTGTAGTCCAATTAACTAAATCCGATCAATATTAGACTTAAGACCGTGCATAAAACCCAATAAAGACGAATTTAGGAGCGCCTGGGTTAAATTTTCATGCTGCCGCAGGAAAATCCGCGCGCATCTTAATTAGTCGCGCTCGATAGGCGCGCGCAACCAATTCAGTTGCGCGCAACACTCAGCCCAACTTCCAGAGATGCGCTCATGGAAGATTCAAAATTTTATAAAAATATAGAATCAAATCTTACCATAAAGCCGCGCGCAAGAAAATCAGTTGCGCTGCCTATAGCAGCGCAACTAAATCACTTGCGCTAGGATTCCGCGCGCAACTAATTCTGTTGCGCGCGACACCTGCTGCGGCAGACTTTTCAAAACCCTAACCCTATTTATTCCCTATAAATTGAGGCTTAATCCGAGGCTTAAACACACATAAAATAACCAAAAACTCTGGCGAAATACTTGTGAACTTGTGCTACCTAAACCCTATTTTCCTAATCACTCACCCCTTGATCTTTTGTTACTACGGTGGAGGTTCCCCAACAAGAAGGTGTCCATAAGTGTTCTAAACGGAGATCTAGCTAAGAGAAGTGGTAAATTCCCGAGCACTTAGATAAATCACATTTATTTTCTTGTTTAAAGGAACATTAATTAATTAGTGTTGTTTGATCATCTTTAAAGGAATTATTTTAACATAGTATCTTGCGTTAAATAAAGATTAGAATTGGATGATTAATTGTTGGTTGATGACGTAAGCCAAGGCAAATATTTTTATTTTCTTGTTCTTTTCATGAATTTGATTAAATAAAGAATAACAACATTGCAATGTAATTCCTACGTGAATTAACGTGTGTAAATAAAATCAGCTAACTTAGTTTTAGGTATCACGTTGCATATATTGTTTGGTCATGAAATTGCAAAAAAGGAAGAGCTAGTAGAGGCCGTATTAGGGCTAGAATAGCGATTCCTCCCTAAAAGGAACATTATTTTAGTACCTCGCTCTCGAACTCCACATGAAAAAAAGGCATGAACGAGGTTTATGAATTTTCTAAAACTCATTGGCGACTCCTACTTGTTTCTTACAAAAAAGTATGATGAGAGTATCATTTCTTATTCAAGGTCTCCCAAACAGTTAGGAATTCAAATCCTAATACACCATAACAAGTGTAAAGTTCTAGGCTTTTAAATGGCCATGGGCATCTAAGGAAGGACCCCCTACGATGGGGATCACCCTCCTTACAGTGGCGACTCTACTGGGGACTTAGAGGTTACATGATTAGTTCTTAGTTACGGTCCAAGGTTTCCAACACTAGGTTTCCTATGGGTTGTAACGAAAAATAACTTGGATAATCTCTAGTTAGAGAGCGAGACTCGAACGCCTAATTTCGTCCTTTTTCGCAAAAGTAAAAACCAAACAAGCAACATTGCATCTTGCATAAGTAAAACACACTTTAACCATTGGGGATTGGCTCATTGATTAGGGGTCACCAACACTAGGCTTCTATCCCAAAATCAATAACAATCATTCCACCCATATCACCAACAAAATGTTGGGAGGTCGATGTCATAAGTCAACACGTTGAGTGATTGATTTGTGCATCGTTTCTTAAGATATGGTACCTTTGTACACCAAGGCTCTTTGACCTTAGAACGGAAATACATGAATCTTTGCTTATGATATGCTTTATGTGCTTATGTGACTATGTGCAACGTGTTAGGATATTTTACTTCTTTTTTTTTCGGTCTAGGTTCCCAATTACGAAGTAGTCTCTTTGTAATTTTGATTCATATTTGAAGGGTAACATGAAAAAAATATAAAAACAAAAAAACGATGATGAAACAAAAAAAAGAAGCGCTTGAATTAAAATAAAAATTTATAAGTAAGTGGCTCGCGCAAAACCAGTGCAACTGATTTGGTTACGCGCAACATCCGCGCACAACTCAATCTCTTGCACACGCCCACTGTTACGAGTCGATTTGATTTCTCAAAAAAACAAGTCGACTCGTTCAAACAATATCTTTATTTGTTCGAATATATTTTGCGTTATTTCTTTTTTTTCCTCTTTTCTTTTAAACAAACGTAATGATTAACTTATCCTCTCGTACTTCCTTTAGGGCCGGTTCTCAAGCTTGGGAACGAAGACTCCCGGGCGCTCGTATTCTACGTTTACCATCAAGTAACTGTAGGGAATAATTTCAAGCTTTAATCCCACTAACTTGCACCCCACTGTGATCATACACTAAAGTACGGTGACGTCCAAAAGGGACGAAGATAGAGAAAAAGAGTCGCCAACAAGTTTTTTTAGGAACTTGTAAACCATTCATAGGATGAAGGTTACACCCCTTAACGATCCAAGAGATCGTTAACTCCATAAGGTAATGAACCAAATAAAGGTTCGGGGATGATGGTACAAATCCAACCTAAAAGAGATTGAACCTGCACTAATAATAGGCCTCTACTTTATTCTTCTCGTATTCATGTGCGCTTTTTAATTAACATGCAATCAATAGAATTAACCCTAAACCTGTTTATTTATGTTGGTTGAATTTAATGCACAAATAAACTATTATTGGCGAACACTTGAATTATAATCACAATTAACCCTAACAAGATTATTAATTATCTTATTAAGCGTGATTACAAGTACAAATTCCCTTTAAACATGCATAAAGGTGATTAAGCAATAAATAAATAAATATCAAGCAACATAATAAATAATCAATAATAATAATAATAATCACGATAACAAATATCATAATCATAACAATCATAATAATAATCATAATTATAATAATATTCATGTTAAAGCATAATAAAAGTAAGATCCTAGGCATGATACTAACAAGATTAATAACAAACCCTAGCATGTCACTAAGCAATAAAAATCAAATCTTTAGCCCTAACATGATACTAACAATCATAAATATTAGGAAGGGAATAAAAGGCATCATAGCAATCATATTTAATATTAAAAATACCCTAGACACGATACTAAGAATATCATAATAACAATATAAACATGATTTCTACATCATAATATCAATAAATCGATAAAGTACTTACTTTGATGCTTCGTACCTCTTTCTAATAACAAAATACACACGTTAATAACTTCAAGGAAAATAATAATCAAAACAATTAAATTAAATAATTGAAAGAGAGATTTGGGACAAAACCCTTAGAAATTAAACCTTTCACGTATAGAGCGAAGGCAACTTCGAATATGGCTAGGTGTTTCTAGATCTTGCGAATGCGGAATTTTGTATAAAAAGCAAAGTTTAGAAAGAAAAAGATGAATGAGAGAGATGAATGATTAAAAGAATGCTAAAGAATTAATGATTGTTGATGATAACTTGCGAATGAGGAGAATTGGTGAATGAATGGAGGGAAATTGTGAATCTTAATGAATGAAACCGGAGTGTTTAATACGATATTTATAGAGAAAATCAGCCAAAAAAGATAAATTAACAAAAAAGAGTGGGACGCTCAGGAAACATAGTTGGCGCCAACCCTGGCTAGCTGGCGCCAGGCACCAGCACTAGCGCCAGGCGCCAAGGCCTGGGGTCAGACGCAAAGCTTGATTTTAACGCGTTTTCGAAAATCCGATAAGTTTACTGTACTGGAGGATAAAATAATATAATTTCTTCGAAAATGCTATTTGATTTTGATTAAAACTCTAAAAAGTCAAAAGTCAATTTATCAATGCTAATTGAATTAGGAATAAAAAGAACTTTCTAGAAGAATCTAGAAGGCTAAAACCATTCCTAATTGCATTAGGAATGATAAATCATATTAGGCCCTCCCCGAGATCATTGGGCCGCATATAAAACTCAAACCGGGCCCAGTTTGGTAAATTGGCCATAACTTCCTCAATATTCATCGGAATTGGGCTTATAATATATCATTGGAAAGGTCTTTGCAAGCCCCATCCAACTACACTACTATTGGACCCATATCATTGACCAACAAAATTGGACTGGCAATTTTATTAAAATAAAGTTTTCAAAAACAGAGAGAAGAGAAAAGAAATAAAAACTTTCCGCAACACTAGACCTTCCACACTTTCACTTCATTCGATTATGATTCGACGTGAAAGGTACTCATCACCGGGTTTGGTTTTGGGGAGACACAAATGGGTGTCTACAGAAGCCCCCACTTTGACTGAGTTTGGAGAAACGTAAGTTTCAAAAACGAAAGTGAAAGTGTCGATAGAGACGGAGAATGATTCAGAACGTTCTGCGATCCTAAATCACTCTTGTAACGCCGATACCTGCAAAATTAGCGTTAGTTAAACAGATAAAAGAGTTAAGAAATGCGTATCTTGCATCGTCGAGCACACGTCTCTGAAAGTAACCGATTGTTTTTATGACCTCCTACAAGCTAAAGAATGCCATCCCGCTTGAAAACCGCTACGCCTGTAACTGCTTCCAAATTAGAAGATTGCTTCGCCTGAAACTATCCTCCCCGCAATGATAATATTCCACATCCTAGGGAACATTATCGAAGATTATTTCTCTTGAAATAATCCTTATCCGCATTGATAATATTCCACATCCTAGGGAATACTATCGAAGATAACTTCGCCCGAAATTACCTTCATTTGTTCATGACAACTCTTCGCAAGCTGGGGAACGTTGTCGAAGATATCTTCTCTTGAAGTCATACTCATTTGATGCGATAATTTTCCAAAGGAAATTACCGAATATCCACGCCTGTCGATCTTTAAAAGTTCGCCTCAACTTCGCTTCCGCTATGCCTGTACGTCAGCGCTTCCGTTGCTTGTGAACCAGTATGTTGGTGCTTTTGCTGTGATGACAATCCTCTTTTCTTTGGGAATAGTTGCCAACACAACTCTTGTATGATGTATGACAATCCGATTTAGGGAAAGTTGTCAATGCTCCGTAACAATCCATCCTTGGAAATGTTGCCACGATGAAGCGACAATCCGTTTCTCGAAAAATTTGCCAAAATCCAATTTTTGGAAAAGTTGCCAATGCTTCGTAACAATCTTTCATAAGAAATTTGCTACGATCGACAATCCACATCTTGGAATATAACTCTTGAAAGCAATCCACCTTGGAAATTTGCCAACGCTGTGCGACAATCCTTTTAGGAAAATATAGCCACAATTGACAATCCGCGTCTTGGAACATTTGCAAAAAAAGTCGACCGACAATCCACTTCGGGAAAATTTTCCACTTACTGAAATGAATGGCAATCCACGTTGAGGAACTTTGCCGAAATTTATGATGAATAGAGACCTACGACAATCCTTTAGTAAATTTTGTCATAGGGAACTGGATGTATGACAATCCAATCTCGGAAAACTTGCCAAAATGCATGAATGTATGACAATCCGAACTTGGAAAAACTTGCCAAACAAAGAAGGAGCACGACAATCCATGCTTGGAAACTTTGCCAGAGATGACAATCCAATCTTGGAACAATTGTCGTTGAAGAAGATGCACGACAATCCATTTTTGGAAATATTGTCAGTTGGGGATGACAATCCAATTTTTGGAAAACTTTGTCGTTTAATAAGAATGCGCGACAATCCATATTTGGAAATATTGTCGTTTAAGTGCTTGCTTTTGAATCGATTGTAATGAGCCAGTGTTTTAGGTGCTTAAGCTAAGTGAGACGATCTTTCATCAGGTCGATCACTTATTGCAATTGTAATAAAACCGACTTAATCATGTCAAATTGCTTATAGGGGCTAACTGGTGTACCAAGGAACCCGAAATTGCTGTATGAAGTCGAAATCACCTTTTGAGAGGCTTCGAGCTCTGTCGCTACTGAAATATCTCTAACGCCAAGATTTGGAGTAGGGTCCTCCCTATTCTGCTGCACCTGTATTTATTTTGACTATAGAACTTTTCCAATCTTTTTAATTATCTTAATTATCTTAGGGTTGACCTAAGGCTTAATGTTGCTTGACTTATCGACTTGACACGACTCAAGGTATAAACTTGACTCTTTGTGACTGAATAACTCGAGGTTGACTCGACTCAAAGTGAAATGACATGTGTGACTCAAATCAAAGTTATATGACATGACATGACTCAATTTGTACATGACTCATGTGTGCATTGTAATGTGATCGTGCGACTCAAAAATGCAAAAAACAAAAATTTTCCGTCATTCATTTTTGTGGAGGGTACCGACTTTCTCTTGAAAAAGAAAGACGTGAAAAGAAAGAAGCAAAGTTTTGAAGATGCATGTTGAATGAGCTTAGTAAAATGTCATTTGATACTATCTCTCAAGGTGAAAGGATTAATCCATCCTAGGTTATCTCAACTGTTGACTCAATGATGAAAGCATTTAGGTAACTTAGGCACGGAGGCTAAGCACTTCATACTTCTACGTAATGACAATTATGATTGATGAGTGATATGATAAGGTATGCTTCAACGTTGTGTTAAGATTTCATGACAAAGGGTTCCTAAGGGAAGTATATTTGGTCATGTATGTGTGATGTGTGTGATAGTGACACTAAAGCTAGGCCTCAAGAGCTAAGTGTGTGGAAAGATATTATTTGTTAAAAGAGTCAAATGGTGGTGAATCTTAGGCTAGGTAATCTAATGATGTAGGGATCAAGCCCCCAAGTCTAGCTCTAAATGAATAGGGATGAGCATAGGAAATCCCTTGATATGATCATGGTGTAAGTGTGTGAATGTGAATATGAATGCATTTTTATTACGGCCGCACCTCGATGTGAGGTTGCCTACGTATCCGTTAGGAATTAGGCCAAACGTAGCTCTAGCCGAACCTCGCACAAGTGTGTATACCTCAAAAAGGTCTTTTTAAGGGTTGTAACGTGGTTAGGCTAAAGGTTATAGAAGAAGGGGATAAAGGCTCAAGACCCTAGATAAGCCCCCAAGGTGTGCAACCTTGCTTTTGATTCTTTGTATTTTCATGCTTGAGGTTTTCTACTCTTTTTTAGCTATTTCTTATCTTTTGCTTTAGCATCTATTTTATTTTTATAAGTGTGGGCAATCCCGATCATGCAGTCTATCACTTACTTGGCATTCATGTTTCTCAGGCATGGTACCGAGCACTCGATAAGAGACGCAATCTGAGACGTGTTCATATCAAAGACATTAGAACACTTGCCCTTTTGTACACTTTTATTTATATTTGCTTTTATTTTATTTTTCTTATTTTTGCTATTTTAATCTTTTTGAATCACTCAAGCTTTCTTTAGAATTGCAAAAGTTGCACACCATCCCATCCGAAGGTTAGATAGATGTAGGTTGAAAAAAGAAAGGTCTATCGTTAGACGATGCTCAAAGTGGTTTATGAAGAAAGGATTGCATATTTGAAAGGTGAAAGGAGATATGATGTGGCTACAAGGGTTGCCTTAAATCATTGGTATACCTTGTGCTTAATTCGACATGGTTTTTTTATTTTTTTATTTTTTTATTTTATTTTTTTTTTTTTTTAATGAAATGCAATGCGATGATCATATGCAAGGAAATAAATGCTCATTTTATTAAAAGGGAAAAATAAATGGAGAATCTACAAAAGTAATCTTAAGGGAAAAGAAAGATGCCTATTCTAGACTTACTGGGGAAAGGAAAAAATAAAAAAGAACTAGAATAAAGAGGTCATGAAATCTTGTCTTGTGTCATTCGCTTCATCATCATCCAGTCTTCTCGCTAGCTAGAGGCAATGGGATCTTGTTTGCTTCTATGAGATCTTGAATGAGGTTTTGAAACCTGTAGCATTCATCAGTGGTATGACCGTCTCCTGGATGGTACTTGCAATAGGAATTTGGATTCCATCTCGAAGATCGATTTTCTGGTGTTGGATCCTCGGTAGGGCCAATAGGTTTGATTAATCCTCGATCATAGAGACATCATTATGGTCATTCCAATGGATGTGAACTCTCGCCTAGGTTTCCTTTTAAATCCTTGATTGTCCATGGCTAAGACATCATTATGGTCAAAGGTACTAATATTATTACTAGAGTGGGCGTTTTTGGAAGAAGGAGGATTGTCGCTCTTCTTTCCTTTCCACCCACCGTGGTTGCTATTGTTAGTAGCTTTTTGCTTTGCGAGGTCATCTTTGATTTCAATACCTATGTCATAGACGACTTTGAAAGTATTCAAGTTGTGTTGATATTTTAAGTGCTTTGAATACTTCTCTTGAAGGTTCTTGATAAACATCCTCACAGATTCCTTTTCGGTGGGGACCTCAATCATCTTGGCGGAAGTTTCCCTCCATTTATTAAAGAAATAAGTAAAACCTTCATTCTCTTTTTGTCTTAGCATCTCAAGATGTCTATGATCGGTTTCAACTTGAATATTGCATTTGTATCTATCAACGAAAGCGTTTACTATCGATTCCCAGGTAGAGGTTTTCTCCTTGTCATGGGAGAAGTACCACTGTTGGCAAACGGTTTCAAGAGATAGTGAGAACAGAGAGGGGAAAACCTTCTTATTGATACCCTTAATGCTCATTATAGTTTCAAAATCTCTTAGATGGAAGTAAGGGTTATCTGTTGCCTTGAATTTAGGGATGTCAATGGCGTTGAACTTATGCGGAAGAAGTTCCTGAAATGAATGGCAATCCACGTTGAGGAACTCATGCCCTGAAATTTATAGTCACTAGATAGCTTGCTTAGACTCTCTTGCATGAGGTTCATCTGTTGTTGTTTCACGGGGTCATCGATCCTAAGTGCGAGAAGTTTCAGTGTCTCAGTCACAGTAGCCAGTTGGTTCTTAAGATCATTGACTTCTTCTTGAGTTGCCATTATCTTCTTAGCCTTCCTCTTTTGACGAATCGGTTTATCAAAAAGCGAGACTTGAATAAAGAGGTTGTCCTTGATTAATCGCCCTTCTCTCCTCGACCAAGTACTGTGGAAAAGGAATTTGGGGATATTTATTGTTAATTATTTGACTCAAACTATATTCAACATGCAATGGATGGAGGAAGTGAAGAAAGATGGAAGAATGTGAAGAAGATTTAGGTGGAAGGATATGAAGAATTAGGAATAGAATGTACCCCCCAACTCAAATGACGGAAAAGACCGACTCATGCATGAACCTAAGACATGGTCAAAGTGACATATACTCAAAGCGTGTGCTAAGAATAGTGAGTGTAGGTGACATGTCGAGACTCGTATCATGACCACGTGGCTAGACTATGTGACTGAGACTCGATTGATGATTCAATTAAATATTATTGACAGCAAAATTAACCGATTTAAACAGAAAACTAATTAAATAGACCCTAGGTGATGACTCGACCAATAATCCAAACTGTCGGCCAAGCGACAGGACTGGCGTCACACTGTGGAGCTTAGCGCCAGACAACATAGCTGTCGTCAGGCGCTACACTCCATAGTGTGGCGCTACAGCTCAGACCTTGGCGCCAATATTGGAGCTTCGGTCTGGGACTGTTTTCGGTGTTATTAGTCAACTGGGGTATGCCTAAAGTCGTACTAGGTCAATTCCGATTAAAACATTAGACTTTATTGACTCAAATTGATTAATTAATTAATTAATTAGGCAAAGTTCTTTAAGCCATTAATTTATTTAGTCTCAACACAAGTCAACAAACGGTTAAGAGAAACATAGAATATATATGCACAATTAGTCAGGTAGGCACAATATGATGCAATGAGTTCGCAACCTAACCATGGCTCTAGTTCTTTAAAGTTCGGGATATGGTTTAGTCAGAGAGGGTCCATGGTTAATTGTCCGAATGCACCGCGCGGAAGCCTAACCCTGAAGGGTTGGCGCGAGTGGATGGGATACCGCGAGCTTTAGAAAAAACTCGCTTCCATGGTTTGGTGAATTCAACATCTCGGACGTACCCTTTGTTGCACGGAGCGTTCAATCGGGTAGATGGAGCATGAATTTCCAGAGGGTTATGTCCATATGTAGAACACATATGGGTTTCAGAAAAGTGAGAAAAAAATTCAATCAGGAAATAGGATTGAGCAAACAATACGAAAAACCGGTCAAAATTAAACGCATATTTCTGGCTCGGTATTGGGGGAAATTGGCGCCAACAATCAGAGACTGGCGCCAACTTTTAACTGTAGCGCCTGGCGCCAATACTGGCGTCTGGCGCTACGACTAAAATGTTGGCGCAAAGCTCTGACCCCTGACGCTACTTCCCACATGCCTCAGCAGCTTTCTGTGCTCGATAAAATTTTCCAGTTTCGCGCGGTGTTATTTCGATCCTAGTGGTGAAAGATATTTCTCAAATTTCCTACGTATAAAATCCTATGTTTTTAACTCATTACGGATGGTCTTTCCAATGAGATCTTTTTTATGCATATGACAATAATGTTAATCAAAATTACGCACATGAAATACTTAGAACTTTTCGAGTCTCATCCACTCATTCTAAATCATTGCCGAAACAAATTAAGGAATTAAAATAGAAATCTTCCCCAGTGGAGTCGCCAAAAAACTGTAGGGAATAATTTTAAGCTTTAATCCCACTAACTTGCACCCCACTGTGATCATACACTAAAGTACGGTGGCATCCAAAAGGGAAGAAGATAGAGCAAAAGAGTCGCCAACAAGTTTTTTTAGGAACTTGTAAACCGTTCATAGGATGAAGGTTACACCCCTTAACGATCCAAGAGATCGTCAACTCCATAAGGTCATGAACCAAATAAGGGTTTGGGGATGATTTTACAAATCCAACCTAAAAGAGATTGAACCTGCCCTAATAATAGGCCTCTACTTTATTCTGCTCGTATTTATGTGCGCTTTTTAATTAACATGCAATCAATAGGATTAACCCTAAACCTTTTTATCTATGTTGGTTGAATTTAATGCACAAATAAACTATTATTGGTGATCACTTGAATTATAATCACAATTAACCCTAACAAGATTATTAATTATCTTATTAAGCGTGATTACAAGTACAAATTCCCTTTAAACATGTATAAAGGTGATCAAGCAATAAATAAATAAATATCAAGCAACAAAATAAATAATCAATAATAATAATAATAATCACGATAACAAATATCATAATCATAACAATCATAATAATAATCATAATTATAATAATATTCATGTTAAAGCATAATAAAAGTAAGATCCTAGGCATGATACTAACAAGATTAATAACAAACCCTAGCATGTCACTAAGCAATAAAAATCAAATCTTTAGCCCTAACATGATACTAACAATCATAAATATTAGGAAGGGAATAAAAGGCATCATAGCAATCATATTTAATATTAAAAATATCCTAGACATGATACTAGGAATATCATAATAACAATATAAACATGATTTCTACATCATAATATCAATAAATCGATAAAGTACTTACTTTGATGCTTCGTACCTCTTTCTAATAACAAAATACACACTTTAGTAACTTCAAGGAAAATAATAATCAAAACAATTAAATTAAATAATTGAAAGAGAGATTTGGGACCAAACCCTCAGAAATTAAACCTTTCACGTCTAGGGCGAAGGCAACTTCGAATATGGCTAGGTGTTTCTAGATCTTGCGAATGCGGAATTTTGTATAAAAAGCATAGTTTAGAAAGAAAAAGATGAATGAGAGAGATGAATGATTAAAATAATGCTAAAGAATTAATGATTGTTGATGATAACTTGCGAATGAGGAGAATTGGTGAATGAATGGAGAGAATTGGTGAATTTTGATGAATGAAAACGGAGTTTTTAATACGATATTTATAGAGAAAATCAGCCAAAAAAAGATAAATTAACAAAACAGAGTCTGACGCTCAGGAAACAGAGCTGGCGCCAACCCTGGCTAGCTGGCGCCTGGCGCTAGGCCTGGTTCCAGGAGCCAAGGCCTGGGGTCAAACGCCAAGCTTGATTTTAACGCGTTTTCGAAAATCCGATAAGTTTACCGTACTGGAGGATAAAATAATATAATTTCTTCGAAAATGCTATTTGATTTTGATTAAAACTCTGAAAAGTCAAAAATCAATTTATCAATGCTAATTAAATTAGGAATGAAAAGAACTTTCTATAAGAATCTAGAAGATTAAAACCATTCCTAATTGCATTAGGAATGATAAATCATATTAGGCCCTCCCCTAGATCATTGGACCGCAAATAAAACTCAAACCGGGCCCAGTTTGGTAAATTGGCCATAACTTCCTCAATATTCATCGGAATTTAGCTTATAATATATCGTTGGAAAGGTCTTTGAAAGCCCCATCCAACTACACTACTATTGGACCCATATCATTGACCAACCAAACTGGATTGACTATTTTTTTAAAATAAAGTTTTCAAAAACAGAGAGAAGAGAAAAGAAATAAAAACTTTCCGCTACACTAGACCTTCTACACTTTTACTTCATTCGATTATGATTCGACGTGAAAGGTACTCATCACCGGGTTTGGTTTTGGGGAGACACAAATGGGTGTCTACCGTAACCTTCCTCTTTCAAACCACTTTCCCTCGACAACTAGTTCTAGTCCAACAACAATGTCAACCTTCGAACAACTCCAAGAAGAGATTGCTCGATTAAGAGAAGAAAAGGCTCAAGAGGCCGATGAAAGAAGAATCAAGAAGCTTGAAAAAGCCGAAAAGAAAAATGTCGAGGCTTTAGCCTTGCAACAAAATGTGGAACAATTATCATTTCTTATAAAAATATAAGGCATGAACGAGGTTTATGAGTTTTCCGAAAACTCCTTGGCGACTCCTACTCGTTCCTTACAAAAAAGCGTGATGAGAGTATCATTTCTAATTCAAGGTCTCCCAAACAGTCAGGAATTCAAATCCTAATACACCCTAACAAGTGTAAAGTACTAGATTTTTAAGTGGCCATGGGCATCTAAGAAAGGACTCCCCTACGATGGGGATCACCCTCCTTACAAAGGGTAAGAAAGGGTCAAACACAAGAGAGGCGTTGAATTAACCACCGAGATACTAATGTTTAAATAAGCCAAATGAAGTCAAAATTGGGTTGGTTTAAGTAACTTCTAATATTTTAATCGACTAAGGCTAAGAGGAGGTTATTAATAATTAGAGGATTCTAGGGCTTGGGTTATACCACTCAACTTCATCACAAATCACAATTAGCGTGTAACAATCAAGGTAGATTAAGGGGATAATATAGGGGATGTAATCTAAAGCACTCAACTACTCTCTCAAGCTAGAGGGATTACTGGAATTATGAATACAACCTACTCTCGTGGTCACAAAGCATAAAACAAGTATTAAATCATAATCACGATGACAAAAACATTCCCTTGACTAGAAATTCCTATTCTCATGGCATTTCAAGTCAATTAAGCATCAGGGAGCTAACTTAAGTTCATCTCTTGATCCTTCGTTGAGAAAGCTTAGATAAATAGTTCTAGCAATGGCCATATACAAGAACTAAGCAATTAAACCACTTAATCTCAACTAATTAACACCCAAAAATTACCAAATTAGCACATGCAATAAGGACTTAGTGACTACATTGAGGGTTTTACCCAAACCCTAGAAAATTAGACTACTCACAATCCATGGAAGAAAAAGCAATTAAAGATTTCAAGAAATTCATGAAAAAATTTTAAACTAATAATTAAACTAATTAAAAAGTTAAGAATGCAAGAATTAAGAAAATAATTAACAATTAAAGCAATTAAAATGGAAGAGAAGAGTAAGAAATGTTACTAGAAGCTTCAACTTTGAACAACAATCGAGGAACTTTGTCTTCTACAATGAAGCTAATAATTAAGATATAACTAATGATTTAAGAGTTTTTGTGTTTCTAGGATTACAAACTAAGAGGAGAGCTATAAAAACATGGATGTTGTACAATAGAGCTAAGGGCGATATTTATATGACCCCAAGTAAAAAGGACGGAGAAAACAAGAGTCGGGCTCGTCTGCATGTCCGCACGGACGTGCCACATTATGGATGGCCGTGCAGAGCAAGACATACAGCTACAACACTTCTGTTTTGGCCTGGGAATCTTGCATGGACTTGCTTGGGGTCTTGTACGGACGTGCTTGGGGTCTTGCACGGACGTTCTAAACTCAGGCACAGCCGTGCATGCTCTGGCAGTAGGTTTTGTGTTTTTGGAACACTCCTAAACAAACGTGCAGGATATGGCACGACCGTGCAGGGTCTCTTAGGCCCTTTCTTCACCCTTTTCTTTGATTTTTCTCCTTTTTCTTGGCTTCTAACCTTGGTTTATCATCTGTATGCTCTAAATGGTCGTCTTTGGACCTAAAAACTCAACCAAAAAACACTAATAACCCGTGAAGCAAAGGATACACAAAAATTGCACGATAATAGAGTATAAGTGAACGAAAACACCAATTTATCAAGTAAAAAAGGTTCAAAATCACCCTAAAATCATATCGAACAACAAGTTATCAGTTATGCCATGTGACATGGGTAGGTGATCTCTTTTGGCCTCCTCCATGTTGAATTGAGCCAGTACCTTATCAATGAAAGTACTTTGGCTTAATCCAATCATCCTCTTTGATCTCTCCCTATAGATCTTGATCCCGAATATGTACTGAGCCTCTCCCAAATATTTCATTGAAAAACATTTTCTAAGCTAGGCTATATAGACTCTAGCATCGGAATAGTGTTTCCAATGAGTAATGTGTCATCGGCTTATAAGACTAGGAAGGCGATGTCACTCCCACTGACCTTCTTGTAAACACATGACTCATATGGATTCTTGATAAAGGCAAACTTACTAATGGCTTCATTGAATCGCAGATTCCAACTTCTGCTAGCTTGATTTAGCCCATAAATGGACTTTTTAAGATTGCATACCTTCCTAGCATTGTTTTGGTTGACAAAACCTTCAGGCTGTGTCATATACATACTTTCTTCCAATATTCCGTTGAGGAAGGCGGTTTTAATGTCCATCTACCATATTTCATAATTGTAATATGTAGTAATCGCTAGGATAATCCGAACAGATTTAAGCATTGCAACAGAATAAAAGGTTTCATCATAATCAATACGATGAATTTTCCTGTAACCTTTTGCTACTAGTCTAGCTTTGTAAATGAATTCATTCCATCTTAGTCGGTTTTCAATTTGAAAATCCACTTATATCCGATAGGTGTGTAACCTTCAGGTAAGTCAACAAAGTCCTATACTTGATTTTCAAACATGGAATCCATTTCAAATCTCATGGCCTCTTGCCATTTAGCAAAGTCGGAGCTCGCCATTGCTTGCTTGTAGGTTGCCGGTTTGTCTCCATCCACTATCAAGATGTCCTGATTCTCGGTTAATACGACACCAAGATATCTATCAGGTTGAGACCTTGGCCTCTACGACCTAAGTAGAGTAACAGACCGAGCATTTGCATTGTCGGTTTGACTTTCCAAATTTTGACCAACGTTTATAGATGCTGTTTGAGCACTTTGACTGTTAATTTGATTTTGTTGCTTGTCCTCTCAAACTTCATCGAGTTCGATTTTCCTCCCACTTGTCATTTTGGAAAGGTTTTTCTTTGTAATACCCTGAATTTTCATACATATTTTCTAATTAATTAATTAAGAATTTTTTTATAAAAAGGGTTTAGTAAATTTATTATTTGGAGCCAAAATAATATTTGATTTTGGCGACAAAAGTATTTTAAAAATTAATCATTTTTTTTATTAGATATATTATCCATTTATCCTATTTTAAAAATCGGATTATTTACATATTTCGGATATTTTAATTAAAGCAAATTAATATAATATTATGGCAAAAAATTTCCAAAAATTATCTAGGATTTTCAGATTTTCCATGTATGCAAAATCTGATTTTTCTTGATTATTTTTATTGGGTAAATAATTGGTATTTAACTAATTAATTATTTAATTATTATTCTATGTTATTTATACAATTATTTTATTCTTTAAAAACCGAGCAAAATATTCCTTAATATATTTATAGGAATCCGAAAATTTGAGTTATGGTAAGCTCAATATTTTCGGCCATATTAAATTATTTTTGGAGAATTTAATTGGTAGAATTATATTTTTAATTATTTCTCAAAAACTCTTATTTTCCTTAATTCTAATTCTCCATCTTTTTAATATCTAATCATCATATTTTCTTGGCATTCATTCTTCTTAATTATTCCCCAAGTAAATCTAATTTCCTTATTATTTTTCATGACATACATACCTTCCATATTCAAGTATACACAATCACCTTAATATCCAAACTTTCCTTAATTACTTTACTCACTTCTCCAAGTAATCCCTTAAACCCTACTTACCATAGTTCCTCCCATATTCCCTTTCCATAATTCTTGCATGAGCTAGCCTATAAATACCCCTTCATACCTCTCACATTCTTCACACCAATTCTCTTCTTTTCTTCTCCTCAACTTTATACAAATCATCTCGTTTATCTTTGAAGCCAATGTTCGGGCACTTCTGCTCTAACGTTTCACATAAGATTGTTCCTCTCGACAAATCCTTGAGGTTAGGCTGAAAAATCATTCAATTTGGAGTTATATTGAAGGAATTATGGCCTCTGCAAGTTCTTCCTATTCTTTCCAACGCAAATCCAATTCTTTTCTTTTCCTTGATTTATTATCTTTTCTTATACACTTCTCTTATTCAATTATTATTATTATTATTATTATTATTATTATTATTATTATTATTATTATTATTATTATTATTACTATTATTATTATTATTATTATTATTATTATTATTATTATTATTATTATTATTATTATTATTATTATTATTATTATTATTATTATTATTATTATTATGGGGGATTTATAAATGATTATTATGAGTAGTTTTAATTATATAAAATCAGATTTTTAATGATGTTTATAAGAAATTAATTTAAAAGTTCATGTACATATAGTTGGGGGTTTTTAATTATTTGTTAATCTTATATTAATTAAGGTTATATTTATTTGTAGGGTGTGTTCGATCAAGGTTCTTGAGCATCTTTTCTTATGGTTTTTCTAGCAAGGACAATGTACGTTTAGGTGGCTAGATATCTTTGAAAGTGATTGGTTTGAATAACATGTTTTACATGATTTGATTGGCGATTGAATTAAATTGATTTGAATTCTGATTTTTTTAATAAATTATGTTTGAAGGTATTGATTTTAATAAAAGTATTTTAAATGATTGATTTTTAAATCATGTTTTGAATGGTTTGGATTACTTATCGTGTTTAAATTAAGGAATTGATTTTAAAAGGTTTGTTGAATTAAATAAATGTTTTTCAAGGAAGAGTTGTTGATTTTGAAAAGTTATTAATATGAGATTTTATTCTCAAGTATTTATTTACAAGGTTTGATTTTCAAAGCATGTGGAATTATTAAAACGGATTTTGAATTATATTGGAATTATGGGATATTAAAAGGATATATTGAACCATTGAATTATTATTATTAATGCTTTATAAGAAATGTTAGTAATCCCACTATGCGGATTTGGTTTATTGATAAGGCCTTGGACTTTGTACGACCGGGTATTTCCTCAAGAATAACCGTGTAATATAAGGAGACTAGCTTGGGGGGTGTGCACACTTAGGTGAGGGATTAGATTAAAAGGAATTGGTTCTTAATAAAGGAATTGGTTTTTTTAACTATTATTTTTAATATGAATCATTGGAATCGGTTTTGGAATAATGAGTTTTGAATTTATTGGATTAATTATTGGAATTGGTTTTAAAAGCATGTTTGCAAATAAATTGAGTTTACATTATCTTGCACTTATTGTACTAAGCATAATTTGCTAATCCATGTTTCTTATTTGTTTTTGTTCGCCTTGTTTACCGTAATGGTAAGAAGTGTTGACTATTTTCAGGTGGAGTCATGAATGAGCATATGAGAGTCCGGGGATTTGGTTCACCTAGTTTAGGAATGTTGGTCTTGTCTTTATTTTTGAGCACTCATAACAATGTTACTATTTTTATAAGTATTAATAAAAGAAAGTTGAGTTTCCGCTGCAAGTTTTGTTGTTGAGTTATGTATTTTGAGTAGCCTTGTGTAATCACGCGGCAGTAATACGCCCAAGTCTATCTCTATGGTATAATTATATGTATTATACTGGTATATATTTCTGTAGAGGGAGATTTGGGGGTGTTACATCCTTCTCCAAAAAGACACCTTCACGAGCAACAAACACTTTGTTCTCGGATTTGTTGTAGAAGTAATACCCTTTGGTTACTTTTGGTTAGCCCATAAAGAAAACCTTGTCAGATTTGGGGTGAAGTTTGTCAGAAATTAATTTCTTGACATACGCTTCACAACCCCATATCTTGAGAAAAGACAACATTTGAGGTTTATTCGTCAATAATTCGTATGGAGTCTTTTCCACGGCTTATAATGGAACAAAGTTTAATGTTAGTGTCGCGGTTAGAAGTGCGTGTCCCCAAAAAGAGATAGGAAGATCACTAAGACCCATTGTTGATCGTACTATGTCTAGCAAGGTTCGACTTCTCCTTTCAAATACTCCGTTCCATTGTGGAGTTCCTGGAGTTGTCGATTATGAAAGTATACCCTTTTCTTTTAGATGGTCATTGAATTCTTGGCTTCTGTATTCACCACCTTGATCTGATTGAAGGGCTTTGATTTACTTGCAAAGTTGATGTTTAACTTCACTATGAAATTCTTTGAATTTCTCAAATGATTTAGATTAATGCAATATAAGGTAGACATATCCATATCTACTATATATAGTCATCTGTGAAGGTAATAAAATATCGATGGCCGTTCCTTATTGTTGTGCTCATTGGTCCACATACATCATTGTGTATTAGGCCTAACAAGTCACTTACCCTTTCTCCCTACTTGGAGAATGACTGCTTTATCATCTTGCCTAATAAACATCCTTCGCAATTTTCAAACGATTGTAAATCTAATTAGTCAATAACACCTTCTTGTAGAAGTTTCTTGATGCGTTTGATGTTAATGTGGCCAAGACGACATGCCACAGATATTTCTTACTTGACTTAATGATCTTAGCTTTCTTAGTGGTATTTTCAACATTATAAACTTGTTTATCTAGAGAGAGCACATAAAGACCATTTTCTGAATATGTTGTACCATATGAAACATTGTCGAGATAAAACAAACATGTATTGTCTTTAACTCAAAGCTCAAATCCTTTGGCGTCCAACACCGAAATAGATATAATGTTTTTGGTTACTCTATGAACATGATAGAAATTTTCAAGTTCTAAGACAATCCATGAGGGAAAAGAAAAACTGAGAGTTCCTACAGATACGGCTAACATCTTGGCTTCATTGCCGACCCGTAGTTCAACCTCTCCTTTCTCTAGCCTCTTGTCAATCCTTAGTCCCTGAGCATGAGAACAAAGGTGTAGAAGAAACTGTCATGTTCTTCTTATCTTCCTTGAATTGGAGGCAATCTCTCTTCCAATGTCCCTTCTTCTTGTAGTAGAAACATTCGGAATCAGATTTAGAAGAGGCTACCTTTTTCTCTTTTGTCTTTGGCAGCTTTTGACTTAGGCGAAAAGGTCTTCTTACTCTTACCTTTAATGAATTTATTCTTCTTGCCTGAGCACTTGAAGGATTTGCCTTTCTTGACCATAAGCATATCATGCTTTCCCTCATCCTTGAGCGTTTTCTCAGCTTACTTCAACACACCATGATGTTCGGTGAGGGTTTTCTCCCATGATGTGCATATTATAGTTCATTTTGAACTTATCATAGCCTTTGTGCAGCGAGTGGAAAATACTGTCAATTGCCATCTTGATTGAATAACCCGCATCAAGTCTTTCCATGTTCTCAAATAAACCTATCATTTTGAGTACATGTGGGCAGATCAGCTCTCCTTTCTTGAGCTTGCTCTCAAGGATCTGCCTGTGGGTTTCAAACCTTTCAATTTGGGCCTGCGCTTGGAACATATTCTGAAGCTCAAAAATGATCTCAAAAGCTGTCTCCTTATCAAAGAAAGTCTTCTGAAGGTCTGGAAACATAGTGGCCAGCATTTTTCACTTGACATCCCGATTGGCAGGTTGCCATCGTTTTAGAGCCTGAGTCACTTCCTCATTGGGAGTCTCGGGCATTTCCTCATCAAGGAAGTATTCCTTTCACTCTTAGATGAGAACTACATGGAAGTTTTTTTCTAATCAAAAAACTTTGGCCCACTCAATTTCTCCTTGTCGATAATTGAGCGCAACGACAATTGGTTGTTTGAGTTATTCACAGACATGGTTCTACAATTGAAAGAATTTGAAATGAAAAACCATTCATAATAGATAAATAGGATTGAATTCATGCATATATATATCAAGCTTATTCAAAACGTCTTATTCACACATTACATTTATCCCTATTAAGTGAGAATAAGTCGATTCCAAGATCTAAAGAATAAATGAGTAGTTAAGCATGCTTTGGCTTGTCTTAAAACTTATTATTCTAAGGTAAGCAACTCTTTGATAATGGCTCCAAGCCACTCTTGGTTAGATAAATCACCGCATCTAATGCTCTTTTAACCATTTATCTCCTTTGCCACGATAAGTTAGGACTCCATCACTCATATCGTTGAGTCTAACCAAAACCCACATGTATGTGATGTCTTACTTTGGCAAACCCATCAACATACCTTATGTTCCTTGGGAGATAGTGATGCCTAGATTTGGCATAGCCCATCACTATGCACATTAGTTCGGTAAGTGCTGTTTTGGAATGGCAAGTTTTACTCAATATTTTAGAGACCTAGAGTTTCAATGATTGTTGATTTAAGTGAACTTAATTAATCATCACAACATTCGAAATCCTAACACATGCATCTAACATATCATTAATATATACAAGCATAAATATATATCAAAAGCATAAGTAAATGTTGCATTTGGCAACTAGCATGACCCCTTGAGTTTTCAAGTCTTCAAGAGTCTTGATTTGCAACTTCATGGCTTTGTCTTCCAAGAAACTCCGTCTTCAAGACATAACCAAAATTATACAACTACCAGTATCTATGATTAGGACTAATCTACATATTAAGGTACAAAAATACTCAACGGTTCACAGACCATATTTAAATTTTAAAAAATACATGTAATACCTAGTATTCTCTAATTATTAATTAGGAATTATTTTTATAAAAAGGGTATTGTAGTAAATTTATTATTTGGAGCCAAAATGATATTCAAATTTTGGTTCCAAAAGTATATTGAAATCTAATTATTATTTTTGATAAGATTTATTATCCATTTATCTTATTTTAAAACCGGATTATTTATATATGTTGGATATTTTAATTAAAGAAAAATTATATTTTATTAATTATATTAAATTGCCGAAAATTCCCATTTATTTAGCTAGCATTTTCTATGTATATAAAGTCTTAATTTCTTAGTTATTTATTGGTAAATAATTGGCATTAAATTGATTAATTTTTTAATTAATTATTATATATTATTTACACAATTATTTTTATTCCTTAAACCGAGCAAAAATCTTCCTAAATACTACTAAGGGAATCCGAAAATCTGAGCTATGGAAAACTCAAGATTTTTGGCCCTCTTGTATTATTTTGGTAAATTGTAATTTTAATTATCTCCAAAAAAATCTATTATTTTCGTTAATTCTATTTTTCCATCTTCTTAAATTTTGATCATCATATTTTCCTACCTTTTATTTTTCTTGATTATTCCCCATGAAATCTTCCTTGCCATATTATTTTTCTTGATAAACATGCCTTCCATATTTTATTATACACAATCACCTTAATATCAAAACTTTCCATATTTCTTTCATTCACCTCTCCAAGTAATTCCATAAACCCTACTTGCCATAATTCATCCTAAATTTTCCTACAATAATTCATGCTCATTCTAGCCTATAAATACCCCTTCATACCTCTCACATTCTTCACACCAATTCTCTTATTCTCTTACTCTTCTTCTCCTCTTTTCTAAAGAAAATCAGCACGTACATCTTTAGAGCCAATTTTCGGGCACTTATTTTTAGTTTTGGGGTTTTGATATTTCATAAAATATTGTTCCTCAAATTTCTTGAGGTTAGGCTCAAGAATCACTAAATTCGGAGTTATATCAAAGGAGTTACAGCCTCTGCAAGTTCTGACTAGTCTTTCTAACGCAAATCCAATTCTTCTCTTTTCCTTGGTTTTCTATCTTTTCTTCTTCTCTTTTATTATTTAATTAATTATAATTATTATGAGGGATTTATAAAAATTATTATAAGTAGTTTTAACTAAATACAATTAGATTTTTAATGATGTTTATGAGAAATTAATTTAAAAGGTTCATGTACATATAGTTGGGGGGTTTTTAATTTAATTATTGTGATTATTTGTTAACCTTATATTGATTAAGGTTATATTTAATTGTAGGGAGTGTTCGATCAAGATTCTTGAGGTTCTTTTTGTGTGATTTTGCTAAGCAAGGATCAAGGTACGTTAGGTAGCTAGATACCTTGAAAGTTATTGGTTTGAATAAACATGTTTGAATGATTTTATGATGATTGAATTAGATTAATTGAATTGAATTATGATTTATGAAATAAAAGTATGTTTAAATAATTGGTTTCAATAATTAAATTGAGTATTGATTTTATATCATGTTTTGAATAATTAAAATTATCATTCATGTTTAAAAGGTTTCATTTTGAAAGAATGTGGAATTAAATGAAAAGGAGTTTTGAATTATTATTAAAAGTTGGAGTTATTGGATTTAAAGAGGATTTATTGAATTATTATTAATGCTTTACAAGCATGTTGGTAATCCTACTATGTGGATTTGGTTTAGTTGATAAGACTTTGGACTTTGTATGACCGAGTCTTTCTCTAAGAATAGCCTTGTAACATAAGGAAACTGGCTTGGGGGGTGTGAACATTTGGGTGAGGAATTAGTTTTAAAGGAATTGGAGTTTAAAGAGGAATTGCTTTTATTAGATTGACTATTGATATTAATTATTGAAATTGGTTTTGGAATTTTGAGTTGAAATTATTGGTTTAATTTTTGGAGAAGAATTGATTTCAAAAGCATGTTTGCTAATAAATTGAGTTTAATTATCTTGCACTTATCGTACTTAGCATACTTTGCTAATTCGTATTTCTTGTTTTGTTTTGGTTCACCCTGTTTACTTAATGGGAAGCAGAGTTGACTAATTTCAAGTGAAGTTAATAATTGAGCACATGGAGTCCCAAGAATAGTTTCACCTAGATTAGGAAATGTTGGTTTTTATGTTTATTTTTGAGTACTCATGATAATGGTTACTATTTATACTAGTATTTCAGTAAAGAAGAGTAATGAAGTTTTCCGTTTTAAAGTATTGGTTTTGTTTAGTAAGTTTGAGTAGCCTTGCGTAATCACGGTGGTAATACACCTAAGTCTATCTCTACGGTATAATTAATTAAATCATAAAAAAATAACAAAATTATGCAGTGCGATAATATCTAAGTGTCAAACACCAATACTTGGAGTTTTTTGCATAGCCACTACTCGCTCAACTACTTGATGCTCCATGAACGTGGGAGTGGATGATGTCTCTTGCACGTTACACCAACCACATCAGCGAACTTTCACGCAACAAGTCAAAACCATAATAGTCTTGTTGCGCGAGTTTATGCATCGCATGGATGCACATCGTAGCCATGTATCGCACCACATTGCTACCCAAGCAATGAACCGCGTGCATTAGCCTTGCATGTGTGTGTTGACACCGAAATTTTGTTAATTATTAGGTGTCAAATATTTTAAAATATGGAGATAATATAAAAAAATATAAGATATTATCTTTAAGATCTCGTAGAATATTTGATAGATATCTTATTTACTACTCTACGACACTCTATATAAAGAGAGTCGTTTCTAGGTTTTAAATAGGCTCAGATGGAACAAGTCACAAAGAACCCATCTCTTCCCTATTACCAAACATTGTAAGTACATAGTATGGATTAAAACCCTAGCCCTTTGGAAAGAGGAATCAAGAGATATACGAGAACCCACAAATTATCAATAAAAATAATTATTTCCTTATATTTTCTATCTCTTTATTTGTATATTGCATGTTTGAATTTTTATGGTTTACAAATTAATGCCTACTCGAGACTTGTTATGGAGATTTGACATCGGATGCAACTTGGTCTCGAAATTTTCCTGTAGAATTTTGAAAGTAAACTTGGCATGCCCCCTTTAAATCTACGAATTATGATACTTGAAGAGTGGAGAATAAGAGCGAAAATTATCCCACCAAGCGTGCCAATTTGTAAACTGTAAAAATTCAAACCTATAATATTTAAATAAAGAGGTAGAAAATATACGGGAACAATTATTCATTAATAATTTATGGGTTACAACTCTCGTAAATATCTTGGCTCCTCTCTCCAAAGGGGTAGGGTTTTGATATGTGTTTATAGTACGGGGCCTTGTCGGCTTATTCCATATGGTGGACCTACAATGTTTAGTAGTAGGAGGAGATGGGGTCTTGTGACTTTTTCTATATGAGCTTCCTTAAACCCTATAAATGACCCTCTTTATATAAAGTGTCGTAGGGTAAAAGATAATAATTTATGAGATTTTGAAGATAAATATCTTATTTTTTTATATTATCTCCTTATTTACATATATCTGACACCTAATAATTAACAAAATTTTTGTATCAACAGTGTGTGTGAAACAGATGGAAAAGATTGATGAAAGATAGTGGAGTAACAGTTTTAGTACCCCCAAGTGGACCAACAAGAGAGCGACACATGTCCCTCTAAGAGACGTCCAAATGGACCTTCCATATGGACAACACATGTCACTCAGTTATGCCCCCTGGGAATGGCGGCCTTAAAGACCCAAATCCCAAAGGGCGCTGCAAAACTGCACTGCCCTAATCCCTAGGTCATTAAACCCGAGGGTAGGGCATGTTTTCCAGAACCCTATTGTAGATACCCATATGTGTTTCCCTAAAACCAAACCTAGTGATGAATACCTTCCATGTTATTTAATTATCGAACAAAGCGAAAGTGTGAAAAGTCCAGTGATGAGGATGATTTTATTAAAATATCTCTTCTTTTTGTTTTTGAAAATATTTCTTTTCTTAACTTATTTTTGAAAAACGTGCATTCCAGTTTAGTTTGGTCCATGATATGGGTCCAATAATGTTGTAGTAGGATGGGGCTTGAAAAGACCTTTCCAACGATATATTATAAGCCCAATTCTGATAAATAATGAGGAAGGTATGACAAATATAATAAACTGGGCCCAAACCGGTTTTTTTTCCTACGACCCAATGATCATGTGGAGGGTCGAAAGGTCTAATCCTATTCCTAAACTAATTAGGATTAATTAGAAGCTTCTATAAGTTTTTAAAAAGATCTTAATTATCCTTTTTGAAAAGATAAAATTAAAGAATTTGAGTTAAATAAAAACTTTCATTTTTTAAAACTATCCTTTTCTTAAATCCTAATTCTATTCGAATTTAAAGATGTTCAAAGACCGTCAAATTTTATTTTCGTGCCTCATAAGCTTTATCCAAATTTTTATTGGTTGGATAGATCTAGAAATTATATTTCCAATGATATATTATAATATTAATTCCGAGCTATAACAAAAAAGATATAAATGAGATTTGAAACTCTATCCAAAACTGACACCGTCCTACTATTTCCGCCAAATCATATTATCTACAAATATTTTATTCTGATTCCTATTGGATTGGAAATTAGACTTCAAGAAGTTTCCAAAAACATATCATATGCCTTTTTTGGACTTCTAGATCAGAAGATATGATAAAAACAAAATCCACAAAAACTGTTGTCCATCGATTCGAATTCGGATTCTTTTCTTATTCTTCGACCCTCATTTTTCTCTATAAATAGAGGTCATATCTGCCCTTTTTCAATAACCAATTCTAAGAAAGAATCTCTTGATTACTCTCTCTCTATGTATCTCTTATCTAAACAAGTCTTTTGCATACAAAATTCCACATTCACAAGATCTAAACACACCTAGCCAAGTTCGAAGTTGCCTTCGCCCTAGACGTGAAAGGTTTTATGAGGGTTTGGTCCCAAATCTAGTCTGAACTTTCTTAATCTTTATTTCAATTATTTAATTTAATTCTTTGATTATTACTTTCCTTGAAATTACTAACGCGTGTATTTTGTTATTAGAAAGAGATACGAGGCAACCAAGTAAGTGCTTTAATTGATTTTATTGATATTATGATATAGAAATCATGTCTAGGTTGTTATTATAATTCCTAATGTCTTTTTAGGGTGTTTTGATCTTCCAAGTAACTGTAATTTCTAATATCTAATATGCTTATTACGATTATTGTAATGTTTCCTATTCTCTTCCTAATATTCGTGTTAGTATCATGTTAGGGCTATATATTTGATCTTTATTGCCTAGTGACATGCTAGGGTTTTGATCGAAGTTTGTAGTAGGTCGTTGGGACTACTAACCCTAACCAAATTAGAAATTTATAATACCTAAACCTACACTAAACTAGTTAGTGGCAAGTAAAGGGTCGAACCCAAAAGGACTAAGTGTATTAATTTGTGCAAATTAGACTAGTAGGAAAGGTTGTGAGATATAGAGAGATTAAACCAAATACTACTAAGAGCAAATAACTAAAACTAGGGAAGGTGTAATCCAATTACATCAATGCATTCAACAACATCATACAATTAGATGAAAATGCCCTCGATTAGGAACATCAACACATTTAACTCACTCTCGCACAATTAAGCATGTTAATTATCCTACTAAACTAATTTACTCTCGTGCAACTAGCCTAGCAAAGGTATGGAAGAATTTAGGGCTCTCAACCAACTCACTCTAACACAATTGATTGAAAGCACAATTAAGAGCATAGAATCGATTAGCTAGAAAGATTTTAATCCACAAAAGCATCAACCATACACAATAATCAAGAAACAATTTCATAATAATTAAATCAATCATTCAATTCATTAATATAACCTTCATCCAATTCCCTAGAACAAGACCTGAGCTACCATAATGAAGAAAGACATGGAAAACAAGGTAAAATAAGAATAAAAACAAGATTAAACAAACTAACTAAATAATCTACTCAAATCAAAAAACAAAAAGCAAAAGACTACGAATTAAGCAAAGAAATAGAGAACGTTAGAAAATGCTCATTGAATAGATGAGAAGAAGTTCCACAAAGTTGCTTCTTCAACCTCTCAAAAACTCCATGGAAATCCAAGCTTTCTATCTCTACACTACTCCTAAACTAACCCTAAGAGAGAGAAAATATAGGCTAAACTAATCTAATCTATCTAAAAATAAAATGTTGATTGAAAATTATTAGAAAATAACCCAAAGAGGGTATTTTATCATACAAGCTAAAATAATATAAAAGAAATTAAAAAGAAATAAAACTAAACTAAAACAATTAAAATACTAAACTAAAAACAAAAAAAAAAAAAAAAAAAAAAAACTAAAAACTAAATAAAAGAAAAGAAAATAAAATGGAAAAATAAACTCAAAAACCCCCAAAATTCCCACCCAAACCCACGAAACATCAGACCCCCTAAACTCTCCCTTTCTCGTGGCTGCTCTGAAATTTCATCACCATTACGCATCATCTTAACCCTTCATCGAAAATCATCATCAAGCATCATCATATCGCAGCCGTTCGATTTTCATTAAAAGTCACGCGCGAAGCTCGTGAAATGGTTCAGTCGAACCATGGGTTGGTGCGGCCGAACTACGGGGTTGGTTCTGTCAAACCATGGGTGTGTTCGACCACACCTCTTCAAATTACAAAACCTCAAAAATTTCTGACTCGAACTTCGACCGAACTCCTTTGGTTTGCTCGAACTTGATTGATTTTCATTTGCTCTGAATTTCGGATGTTGCTTGGGAGATTCGGGGTTGCAATTTGTGGCAGATTGTGGGTGAAGAGCTGGTGGTTATTGTTGGTGAGTAATTGGGTTGCTGGTGGTTGTTTGGTGATGTAGGCTGTGGTTTATGGGAGCAGGGGATTGGTTGGTGATGGTGGTTCAGGTGGTTCTTGGTGTGAGGTGAGTTGAGGCGTTGTGGGTGGTATTTGCGTGGGTTTGGTTGGAGGTGGTGAATGGAGATGAATTTGAGGTGTGTTGGAGGTGAGGTGGTTCGAGTTGTGCTGGTAGCAGGGGAGTGGTGTGACGGTGGAATAGGGGTGTGAAATGGTGGTTAATTGGTTGTTGTGGGAGCGGGTTGCGTTTGATGGTGATTTTGGTGGAGCTGGTGGTTTGGGTGGCTGAAGGTGGTGGTGTGCGGCTGTTGCTTGAGGGAGCACGGGTTGCTGGTTGTTGGTGTATTGGAGGTGAGGTGCTGGTGGTTGTAGTTGTGGTGGTTGTTTGCAGTTGGGGTTACGTGGTAGATGGTGGAGGTTGGTAGAAGGTGGTTTGGTATTGTTGTTGTTGTATGAGGTGTGGGTGTTAGAAGGAGGAGCAGGGGCTGCTGGTGCGAATTGGGGGGAAGCAGTGGTGGAGCTGGTGCATTTGCCTCGAACCTCGGACCCCGAACACGATTTGAACTTGAAACTCGGAACACCTACAACCAAAAACACGAGGGTATTACCACGAAATAAAATAAAATAAAGATAAAATAAAATAAAGATAAAATAAATTAAAATAAAAATAACATAAAAAAAATAAAATCAAAAGAAATTAAATAAAATAAAGAGAACAAACATGAAAATAAAATAAAATAAGAAAATGAGAGAAACTAGGAACTTATTAGAAAACAAGAAATAAAAACTTAAAATATAAACATAGAATATAAGATAAATTAAATAAATTAAGTAAATAAGCTAAAAACTATTAAAAACTACTAAAATACTCAAAATAAAGATAAAAGACGTGAATAAGCAAATAATAGAAATAAAGGACAAAATGGGCTAAATTTTTGGAAAATAAGCAGGAAAACGACTCAATAAACACCCTAAAAGTGACATAAAAGTCACTTATCAAACCCCCCCCCCCCAAGCTTACCTTTTGCTCGTCCTCGAGCAAATTAACATGAAATACGAGAGAAGGAGAGTGAATTATTCAAGCAAAACTAAGACACTAAAGGGGACAAGAATGTACACTAACTCACTTTCGTAGGAATCACGGTCAATTTTAGCAAGTAAAGACAAGCCCTTTAAACCCCTAGATCGCCCTAGAGGATGAGTGTGCTCTCGTGAGGGTGTCCTAAGAGTTTGACCCACAACTCTAAACAAAAACCAAGGCAAGACAATAAAAAGAAAAGAAAAAGAAACATAAAAAGAGAAAGAAAACACAAATTCATATTTGGACAAGAGATAGGAACAAACACCAATGAATGCAAATCTTTTTAAGTAGACAAATGTATGCACGTTCCAAGATGTCAATGGTTGATTGAAACATAACATATGCTAAGCATAGAGAACTAATGAGGACTCAATCCACCCTATCCCCAACCAATCGGGTCGCGTTTTCTCCACTAGCTTCAAATCAACCCTTAAGTTAGCTTCTCATGATTCAACGAAGGAACCGAGAAAAGATAAAGAAATGAAAAACTTTGAGATGGTAATCCCGACATCTCAACTATGCGTACTCTCTCCACAGGTTTGAAGTCTATCTCCCTCCACCGTTCTTTGACCTAACCCCACTAAAGTCTAAGGGTATTTTATTGGGTTGTAACGTAAGGCTAAGGGTTTAAAGGCGGGGTAAAAATTTGAAAATTTTGGTGATATTTCCTAAGTGAAGCAAAAGAGTGGCCTACTCTCAAAAACAAACTCAAGAAGTCACAAAATATCAAACAAGAATACCCATAATGCCATCTCCCCCAAGCTTATTCAACACTAACACAATATATACCAAAACCGAGGTAACGCTCCCCCCCAAGCTTGAACGAAGCATTGTCCTCAATGCTTAAACTAGGGAAGTAAACGAAACCAAACTAAAATATTTTTGTGTTGTTTTTGTTTCTTTTACAACTTATTTTTTATTTTTTTTAGCTCTTATTTGATGTCCTTGCCTTTTTTTTTTTTTTGTTTTTTTACTATGGACGGCTTTTTCTTGAAACTTCATTTGATTTTCCTGAATTACATCTTTCTTCTCAAACTTTTTTTTTTTTTTTTTTTATTTTTTTATTTTTTTTTTTTGCATTTTCTTTTCAAGCTCAACTTTCAATACCGTACTTAAACCAATTCACAAAATGTCTTGTTAAATCTCAACACTCTCAAAACTCAAACCTCACATGCCAATGCTTCACTAACTAAAAGGGTTGGTAAACATAGGCCATTGAGTTTGTAATGCGGTTTAAACAAGAGCGGGAAACATTAGGCTCAAATTGGTTGATAAGTAGGTCGATGCAAAATAGAAAACCAAATTTGTAACAAAATAAAAAGAAGATAAAGAAAAATGAGAAAAGGTGCCCTTTTTCTCCCCTAGAGTGGCTCGGTCACGATCTTGAGAGCTAGAGGTCAAAACAAGGATTAAGACATGCATAGTCAAGGATCCTAAATAGCCGCTCAACAAGGTGATGAAGGCTAGAACAAATGAAGCTCACAAGGGATTATAACCAAACAAATACCAACCAAGGGTTTCAAATTCACTATAGAGAGCAACTCCATCTTACAACATTCCCGTGAACTAAGGCTTCATGGACCCCTAAAAGTTCTTAACCCGACTACCTTAGCATATAGTATCCTAGAGTCAACCAATGACACTCTCAAACCGTGCACACATTTACCACTTAGGATGAAAAACATTCAAGAATGCAATTCCCAAAATAGAATGTCCAAAATAAGAACAAACAAAACACATTTTGCCAAAATTACCTTGAAAGTAAACAAAAATCTTTTTAGACTTTTCCAAATAAAAGAAAATACATAGAAATACATATACTCAAGTGCATGGCATAATTGAATCAACATCCCACCAAACATGATAGAATACCCTCCCCCCAAGCTTGAGTGAGACAATATACTCAAATATAAACAAAATATTCCATGGGAGGGGAAAAGAAAGAAATCAATCCAACAAACCAACACACGTCCAACGAGTCACCAACCATTAGAGAAAGAGCTAAGAAAGATATTACCAAATATAGGTGGGTGTAAATACCCGCAAATGACCCAATTTAACCTTTCAAAGCCGATTTTCTCTTGAATTGAATCTCGATTTCCATATGCTAGCAAAAATAGGAGTGTAACTTCCTTGTTTCTTGATCCAAACCAATGCATAAGAGTATATCAAGTCATGTACCTAGAAAAAGGCACACAAACATTTCCATGAGAGAAAATCTAATCTAAAAAGAAGAGAAAATGAAAGCAAAAAAACCTCGGGTTACTTACCGAGAAAGGCTTGTTTAACGTCTAAGCGAGACCACTCTAGTAAATAATATTGCAATGAACGCAAGAGCTTATCAAATGCAATACTACACATTTCATATGATAACAAGTAGGCAAATGAAGGAAGGAGAATGTGCAACAAAATTATTGCACGTGAGTGAGGAGGAAGATGCCAAAAGAAAGAAGAAAAATCAAAAGAAAGATCAAGAAAATAAGAAGAGAAAGAAGAAGAGAAATAAGGAAAAGAATAAAAAGGCAAAACCTCCTCAAAATCTTTTTGGGCGGCACAATCACCCATTTCCTCAATAATAGGAGGATGAAAAGGGAGAGTCTCATCAAACAAGAGAAGGTCCTCAATAGGCTCTTTGACAAAAGAAGGGAGGAACATGGGATAGTAGGAGATGTTGTCAAATTTCCTTGAGAAAGGGACATGAGGAAGGGGAGGAGAAACAATGGTCTCACAAAGCCTCACATCATCAACGTGGGCATGAAAATCAATCATAGAATCTTCAAAAGAACACTCATGACTCAAATTTCCCTCAAACAAAAACCCTCCAATAGAAATAACCTCATCTTCCTCTCTATCACAACGATGAACAACTACTCCCTCAAGATCCTCAAAGCCTAGAGTCTCTAAACCATGCAAGAAAGGATAAAGGTTTCTCTCAAACTCATCACTTTCCCATGAAACATTGCCAATGAACTCTCTCAAAAGGCTATAATGATTTTTTACACCTTTAATGAACATACTAGCCATAACCTCAAATGAGTCCAAAGACTCATGGATAGAAGGGTCACAAACATGCAAGGTAGACTCATCAAGATGGGGAAGGGGGTTGGAAACCTCAAAATCGACATTTTCTTCATTCACAACTCCTCCAGCACCACTTAAGGGACTCTCAATCTCTCTTGATTTCTCAAACTCACCATCATCATCCTCATGAACTCCGTCATTCAAACATGAAGATGGCTCACTCACATCCTCACCAAGGGAAGCTCTCAAAGGGGGTGAATAAGGGGAAGGATGGCAATCAAGCTCAAATGGGGAACGAAAAGGAACAAAATCCTCAAAAACCCTCTCATCACAAGAAAATCTCCCCTCACCATCACACCCTTGCCCTACATCATCCTCAACAACACTCTCATACTCCAAGTGAGGTGCATCACGTCCATCTAAATCAAACATAGCACTCATCACTTGGGCAAGCCTCACTTCTCTCAATTTTCGTTCCTCTTGAAGCTCTTGGAGTTGTTGGGTAAGATATTGCATTTGAGAGAGAATTTTGGCATCAATGTTATTGGGTTGAGGTTCATGATCAAAGTCAAATTGCACATCATCAAAATTAGCACAAACCTCATCAAAATGAGCATAAGGGGGAAAGGTGTCAATTTGCATACTTGGATCATCACAAGGCACGTAAGAAGTATCAAGAGAATTCATGCTCACGAGGGGAAAACTAGGTCGTTATCTAATCTTCCCTCGGTCAAACTAAATTTATAAACACTTAACAAACCTAAATACGAGTATAGAGGCAAGTCAAGGGTCGAACGCAAAGGAACGGTAATGTTCAAGCACTTTCAATTATGCGCCTAAGCTAGGTCCAAGACGAAGGTAAGAGAGAATACTAACAACTAACAAAATAAGTTACCAAGGAAATAAAACACTAGGAACGGGGATCAACAAGTAATCATGTCAATTGCAATAACTTGGGAAGAGCATGCCAATCAAAGGTTATGAGGACTAAATGATAAGAGCAATCAATAGGAATCAAGAGCTATCTCCTAATTGTTAAGCTAGGGTTCACTATGAATAACAAACTAAGAGAATCACAATCAAAACCAATTGATAATTGCAATTCCTAAATCAATTGTTCATGTCATTAGCAATTACAATGCAATCTAGCATAATTCTCAAGGCCAAATTGAATTACACACATGCAAACCTTCACTAATCACTTTAATCTTAACAATCAATCAACACAATTCCAAAATTAATCACAATTAATCAATCATACAAGTTTCACCCAATTCCTAGCCAACAACTACTCAAACAACATCATCTAATCAACTATCAACTATAGAGAACAAGAATCAACAAAATATCAAGAACAATTACTCTAATCAAACATCAAATATCAAAATCAAATTAAACAAAACAATTGAATGAGATAGAGTTTAGAAGTGCTCATTGATAATAATGAATATCTCCAACACAATTGTCACACTTGCATCTTCAATCTCTCAATCACCATTGAAATTCCTCACTTTCTCACTCTAAAACTACTCCTAATCTAGAGAGAGAAGCTCTCAACCTAAGAGAGAGAAAACTATTCTAAAACTAAAGAATTACATGAATGAAGAATAAAGGAAACCAAAAACTATATAAACAAAAGGAGAAAAGAAGCTTAAAATCGTAAAAGACCCAGAAACCCGCGCCCGCGGGGCCAAGGCCCGCGCCCTCGAGGAGCCCTCGGGACTACCGCGGGTGCTTACTGCTCAAATACGGCAGTTTTGGAGCTGCAGCAACCATGCGCCCGCGGGTACTGTAGCCCGCGCCCGCGGGTACTGTAGCCCGCACCCGCGACAGTTTTCCAGGGTCAACTTCAGAAGGTTGTAACTTCCGATCTAAGAATTGTATGAAGGCGTGCAACCTATCATTGGAAAGATCTTCAATTCTAGTTTCCAACCTAACTTTAATCACCCTAATCCGATCTATAGAACTTGAGATATGACTAAAACAATGCACAAAGGTCCTATTTGATACTTTGCAATCATTCGTTTTCCTTTGTTTCAAACTCAAATTCAATTCCGAAAAGTGCATATTGATTCTAGTGGGTGCCATTTTCAATTCCTATGCATATAGCCCGCGACGTACCTACAAAACAAGACAAAGAAACGGAGAAGAAAGAGAAATAGCCGAGAAATGAATAAAATTATAAGAAAGCCATTAAAAGCATGCATTTCTCTAAACTAACACAAAAACACGCGAATAGAGCATTATTCTCTAAAAACACGACATAAACGACTACAAAGGAGCATAGAAATATAAAGAAAACATAGCCTAAAGGTTCCATAAATGGCACGGATCACATACAAAAATTAAAAGAATCTTGGCATTGAGAATCAAAACAAGAAACGTGAGATTCTATATCTAAAGAATCCTTATCAAGCCATGTGAACAAATCCCACGCATCATGCATAGACAAATGACAAAATCTACCATAATTCATGTCCTTTACCATTCCCCTAGTATACTCATTCATGCCCCAATAAGCTATACCACAAGCATCACTAAGAGAACACCCATGGTAACTAAGGAAACCATCTAGTCTTTCGAAGTAAGCATAGAAGGTTTCACCATCAAATTGAGGAAAAGATAAGCATGCCATTTTTATACAAAGAACAAAGAAAAGCAAATAAAAATCAAATAAGGTACAAGAACCTAGCTAATCTAATCAACACAAACTAATGAACGCCTTAGTCCCCAGCAACGGCGCAAAAATTTGATCGAAGGTTGAAGTAGGTCGTTGGGACTACTAACCCTAACCAAATTAGAAATTTATAATACCTAAACCTACACTAAACTAGTTAGTGGCAAGTAAAGGGTCGAACCCAAAAGGACTAAGTGTATTAATTTAAGCAAATTAGACTAGTAGGAAAGGTTGTGAGATATAAAGAGATTAAACCAAATACTACTAAGAGCAAATAACCAATTACATCAATGCATTCAACAACATCATACAATTAGATGAAAATGCCCTCGATTAGGAACATCAACACATTTAACTCACTTTCGCACAATTAAGCATGTTAATTATCCTACTAAACTAATTCACTCTCGTGCAACTTGCCTAGCAAAGGTATGGAAGAATTTAGGGCTCTCAACCAACTCACTCTCGCACAATTGATTGAAAGCACAATTAAGAGCATAGAATCGATTAGCTAGAAAGATTTTAATCCATAAAAGCATCATCCATACACAATAATTAAGAAACAATTTCATACTAATCAAATTAATCATTCAATTCATTAATATAACCTTCATCCAATTACCTAGAACAAGACCTGAGCTACCATAATGAAGAAAGACATGGAAAACAAGGTAAAATAAGAATAAAAACAAGATTAAACAAACTAACTAAATAATCTACTCAAATAAACAAACAAAAAGCAAAAAACTAAGAATTAAGCAAAGAAATAAAGAAGAGAGAAAGTTAGAAAATGCTCATTGAATAGATGAAAAGAAGTTCCACAAAGTTGCTTCTTCAACCTCTCAAAAACTCCATGGAAATCCAAGCTTTCTCTCTCTACACTACTCCTAAACTAACCCTAAGAGAGAGAAAATATAGGCTAAACTAATCTAATCTATCTAAAAATAAAATGTTGACTGAAAGTTATTAGAAAATGACCCAAACAGGGTATTTATAATACAAGCTAAAATAATATAAAAGAAATTAAAAAGAAATAAAACAAAACTAAAACAATTAAAATACTAAACTTTAAAAAAAAAAAAAAAAAAAAAAAAAAAAAAAAACTAAAAACTAAATAAAAGAAAAGAAAATGAAATGGAAAAATAAACTCAAAAACCCCCAAAATTCCCCCCCCCCCCAAACCCACGAAACATCAGACCCCCCAAACTCCCCCTTTCTCGTGGCTTCTCTGAAATTTCATCACCATCACGCATCATCTTCACACTTCATCGAAAATCATCAAGCATCATCATATTGCAGCCGTTCGATTTTCATTAAAAGTCACGCGCAAAGCTTGTGAAATGGTTTGGTCGAACCATGGGTTGGTGCGGCCGAACTTAGGGTTTGGTTCTGTCGAACCATGGGTGTGTTCGACCACACCTCTTAAAATTACAAAACCTCAAAAGTTTCTGACTCGAACTTCGACCGAACTTCTTTGGTTTGCTCGAACATGATTGATTTTCATTTGCTCTTAATTTCCAATGTTGCTTAGGCGATTTGGGGTTGCAATTGGTGGCCGATTGTGGGTGAAGAGCTGGTGGTTGCTGTTGTTAAGTAATTGGGTTGTTGGTGGTTGTTTGGTGATGTAGGCTGCGGTTTATGGGAGCAGGGGATGGGTTGGTGATGGTGGTTCAGGTGGTTCTTGGTGTGAGGTGAGCTGAGGCGTTGTGGGTGGTATTTGCGTGGGTTTGGTTGGAGGTGGTGAATGGAGATGAATTTGAGGTGAGTTGGAGGTGAGGTGGTTTCGAGTTGTGTTGGCAGTAGAGAAGTGGTGTGACGGTGGAACAGAGGATGTGAAATGGTGGTTAATTAGTTATTGTGGGAGCGGGTTGCGTTTGATGGTGATTTTGGTGGAGCTGGTGGTTTGGGTGGCTGAAGGTGGTGGTGTGCGGATGTTGCTTGAGGGTGCAAGGGTTGCTGGGTGTTGGTGCATTGGAGGTGAGAAGCTGGTGGTTGTAGTTGTGGTGGTTGTTCGCAGTTGGGGTTGCGTGGTAGATGGTGGAGGTTGGTAGAAGGTGGTTTGGTATTGTTGTTGTTGCGTGAGGTGTGGGTGTGAGAAGGAGGAGGTGGAGCTGGTGCATTTGCCTCTAACCTCGGACCCTGAATACGATTTGAACTTGAAACCCGGAACACCTACAACCAAAAACACGAGGGTATTACCACGAAATAAAAAAAAATAAAGATAAAATAAAATAAAATAAAAATAACATAAAAAAAATTAAAAAAAAAAATTAAATAAAATAATGTGAACAAACATGAAAATAAAATAAAATAAGAAAATAAGAGAAACTAGTAACTTATTAGAAAACAAGAACTAAAAACTTAAAGTATGAACATAGAATATAAGATAAATTAAATAAATTAAGAAAATAAGCTATAAACTATTAAAAACTACTAAAATACTCAAAATAAAGATAAAAGACGAGCTCGAGAATAAGCAAATATTAGAAATAAAGGACAAATTGGGCTAAATTATTGGAAAATAAGCCAGAAAACGACTCAATAAATACCCTAAAAGTGACATAAAAGTCACTTATCAGGTTTGTTTTTAATCTTGTTAGTATCATGCCTAGGGTCTTGCTAATATTATGCTTTAACATGATTGTTATTATTATGATGATTATAATTTTTATAATAACTATTATTATTATTATGTTGGTTGATTATATTTATTGTTATTGCTTGATCACACCTTTTATGCATAAAGGGAATTTGTACTTGTAATCACGCTTAATAAGATAATTAATAATCTTGTTTAGGGTTAATTTGATTATAATTCAAGTGATTGCCAATAATGGTTTTATTTGTGCATTAATATTCAACCATTGCAGATAAACGGGTTTAGGGTTAACCTATTGATTGCATGTTAGTCAGAAAGCGCACATGAATACAATAAGAATAAATTAGAGGCCTATTATTAGGGCAGGTTCAATCTCTTTTAGGTTGGATTTGTACCTTCATCCTTGAACTACCAGTCATGGTTCCACACCTATTGTAGTTGACGATCTCCGGGATCGTTAAGGGGTGTAACCTTCACCTCGTAAACGGTTTACAAGTTCCTAAAACATGTTGGCAACTCTTTTGCTCTAACTTCTTTCCCTTTGGACTCCACCATGCTTAAGTGTATGATCACTGTGGGGTTCAAGTTTAGGGTAATGCTTGAAATATTCCCTATAGTTTTTGGCGACTCCAATGGGGAGGATTTCTATTTTAATTCCTGAAATTTATTTCGGCAATGATTTAGAATGAGGTGATGAGACTCAAAAAGTTCTAAGTATTTAATGTGCGTAATTTTGATTAATATTATTGTCATATGCATAAAAAGATCTCATTGGAAAGACTATCCTTAATGAGTTAAAAACATAGGATTTTTATACGTAGGAAATTTGAGGAATATCTTTCACAACTAGGATCAAAATAATGTCGCGCGAAACTGGAAAATTTTATCGAGCATAGAAAGCTGCTGAGGCATGTAGGAACTAGCGTCAGAAAACAGAGTCTAGCGCCGAGGATTTTGCTCTTGCGTCTGGCAACAGGAGCTGTTGCCTGGCGCTACAGCCAAATCGCGGCGTCGACCTCTGTTTGCTGGCGCCAAGTTCTTCCAATATCGAGCCAGAAATATGCGTTTAAATTTTGACCAGTTTTTAGCACTGTTTGCTCGATTCTACTTCCTGATTGAGTTTTTCTCACTTTTCTAAAACCCATATGTGTTCTACAAATGGACATAAACCTATGGGAACTCGTGCTCCATCCACCTGATTGAATGCTCTGTGCAACAAAGGGTACATCCAAGAATGTTGAATTCACCAAACCATGGAAGCGAGTTTTTTTAACTCGCGGTGTCCCATCCACTCACGCCAACCCTTCAAAAGGTAAGGCTCCCTCGAGGTGCATTCGGACAATTAACCATGGACCCTCTTTGACTAACCAATATCCTGAACTTCAGAGAAATAGAGCCATGGTTAGGTTGCAAACTCATTGCATCTTATTGTAACTACATGACTACTTGTGCATCTCTTACTTGTGCATACTTATTATTTGACTAAACTAACCGTTTGGTTTGACTTATGTTTGTAAATAAGTCTTAATTAATGACTAAAGGACTTTGATTAATTAATTAATTAATTAATTTTAGCTAATAAATATACTTAAAATCGAGTCATAATTCCTTTAAGTCAACCCGGATTTTTATTCCCGTATACTGCACAAGCGTCAACGTATTTTGATCATAGCCAGAGTTCTAGGAAGAACTACGAGTCGTACTGTTTATGGGTCTATAGACTTGAGTTTTATCTTTAATTTGGCGTTGGTTTCATCCCAATCAGAGCCACAGATAGAAAGTTATGACTAAAATACCATAGCCTGTCCTGTTTTATACATATACGTGAAGTCTAATCTTAGTCTTTGTTTGAGTCTAGTCACATAGTCTAGCCACATGGTCATGACACGAGTCTTAACATGTCACCTACACTCACTAGTATTAGCACACACTTTGCTTATATATCACCATGACCATGTCTTAGGTTCATGCATGAGTCGGTTTTTTCCGTCATTTGAGTTGGGGGTACATTCTATTCCTAATTTTCTACATCTCTCCATCTAC